>NC_050070.1:121701117-126501117 GCF_009764565.3 Dermochelys coriacea
GAGTAGTCACACATTGTTCTGATGACACAAGAGATAAACACTGACTGAACAAAATTCTGAGAAACCAAAGAGTACTGTGGGTTTCCTGTTTTCTTTTAGTCAAAATTAGCCCTGCTGGAGATGTATATGGTAGAATTAGGAGTTACTGTTGCTAACAAAAATTAATGGAGATACTATGTGTAATAGTTGCATGTGATCTGCACCTGGACTTTGTGATTTATAGGTTTGAAACACTTGTGAGGACAGAATATCTAAATGAGTAACTGTGTCAGTGACAAGGACTTGGGTGATCATTCCCATTGGTTGGAGCAGGAGTCATGCCTAGTGGTTAGCACAGGAGTTGGTAATTAGGAATCAGAGCCAAGGGTTAGAACCAAAGGCTAGGGGCAAACTGGCACATGAAAAATCACAGCCATAGTCAAATGCTTTGAGCTGCCATTGAACAGCTGCTGGTCTTAAGAGCCAGTCTGTTAATTCTTCTAACCAATCAGACAGCCTACTGCAGGCCAGATGTGCTTCTTAGATTGCCTGCAGACTGACTCTGCTGTAGTAAGCCCTGACCTGAAAGTTGGTTTCTCCACTTTCTTGCACCTCATGTAGTCACTTGCAAAGAGAGTGCAGAAATACTACTGGAGCAGAGTGATAGCATTTGCCACCCTCTTTGCACAGGTCTAAGTGACCACATCAGGTGAAAGCAGTGGGGAAGTAGTTCTATTAACAGAATCAATTTTGCAGCATTAGTAGAGAGGTGGAATGATTGAAGTGCATATTACTTGGCAACGTGATTTATATTGAATAAAAACGTTGAATTATATTGAATCACAGTTTTTCATTTTTTCTATCTCTAATTTTCTTTCCATTAGAGGGAATGGATTAAGGGATTTATTGGAGAGGAGAGACTATGAAAGTAGTATTTTTGCTTTGGAGGCTTTGGCAGTGTAATCTATTCAAATTTCTTTTGTGTGTTGGTTTTGTGTGTCTGTTAGTTTGATGTAGGTGGCTTTTTTTTTTCCTGAGGATCCTGTGGAAAGGAGGCTCTCAAGAGAAATCCAGCTGATAGAGGTATAAGGTGCCTGACAGCCCTTATGCAGTCATGTTTTTCTCTAGGGAATGGTTGAGATTGGAGCTCCTGGAAAAGGAGAGTAGGAGTTCCCTTTTCTTTTCCCCAGGACCCTTTGTTTCAGTTTTAAATCCTCTGCAGTTCACGGAATTTTTCTACTTCATTCTGTTCAAGCCTTCATCTGTGTATGAGATATGAGTGAAGAGTGAGTGTGCTACTTTCCATTCCCCTTTTGTCCCAAATCTCTGTAGCATTTCCCATCTTTGGTTCCCTGAGGGGGAAAGGAATTATTCTTCTTTGTCCTTGTGTGTTCTGGTAGGCCCTAGGAATGCAGCTCTGTGACTCACAACTAGGCCATTGGAGGCCATCATGTAAATATCTTCATGTTTAACCTTTCTTATAAGTCCTGCTACTCCACTCAGGTGCCTAGTTTGTGTCTAGACTTTTGTATTGGGCTCATTACTGAGGTATATGAGTGCCTTTGCTGCATAGTACTCAACAGGACAAGACTTTCTTTCTCTGAGACAAGAGCTCTGCTCAGGTGCAGTGGAAGGCTGCCTGAAATTGTGATCTGCAGCCCATGGGGGTGGCATGAGCATGTACTGGTGTGCAATGAAACAGTGGCAGCACAGCTGTGATATAGAGGTCAGGCAGCAAAAATCAGAACTGATTGGAGACAGAACCGAAACTCCCTGTTATCTAAAAATAACACAGACAGGGGTTTCCTTTGGGGTTTAAAATCTTTTTTGCTTTATGTTGTACTTCTTTATATTGGCATTGGAGGTATTTGATGCCTTAGCTTAGAAGAGAACTCTGTGCAGTAAGCATGCTGTGTGGAACTGTTTTGCATGTGTAAACAAGTGCCCTTAGTAATTTTAGCTTTGCCTTTTTCAAATTTCAGATGTACACATGAGTCTAATCTGGAACCCTGGGTAAGTATAGCTTTGCACTTTTGGTAAATTCGTATCTGGAACTAGAGGAAAACTTAGTTTCTCAGTCTCCTTTTTAATCAACATTTTATAGAGACCTTAATCTCACTTTAAAAAAAAAAACTTGAGAAAGCATATGGCTTCATTTTAGTTCGCAGCTCGATGGAATGCTTATTAGCCTATGAAGTACTCTGATCCCATCACAGAGGATATGTCTCCACTGCAATTAAAAACCCACAGCTTACCCATGCCAGCTGGCCTGGGTTTGTGCTAAGGAGGTTGTTTAATTGCTGTGTAGACATTTGGGCTTGGACTGCAGCCCAGTCTCTAGCACCCTCTGAGATGGGAGGATCCCAAAGCTCAGGCTGGAGCCTGAGCCCCAACATTGACACCACAATTGAACAGCCTCTTAGCCCAAGCCCCTGTAAGAACAAGTCAGCTGGCATGGGCTAGCTATGAGTTTTTAGCTGCACTGTAGGCCCACCCAGAGAGAGTCCTTGTTGAGCTAGCAAGATGTTAATGTCTCCTATACTAGCCTGTTTAAAACTCTAGTGATCTTTGTCAGTGCAGGATGTAGAGTTCTTTTGTAACATATATTATATTATATGTAAAGTAAAAAAACTTGCAAGCCCTACTTCTTGGAATTAATTACTGAATAGTGACAAAATCCAAGAGAATCAATCTTCAGAGCAAGGTAAATGTATCACAATAAGAAACTTATTTGTCAGTGTTGTCAGGGTCAGAGGGGACCAGGCATGAATAAAACGTGGGTAGTAGTTCTTGGGTAGTAGTAATGCTGTCAGACGTCACTAGTGTGGTGCTCTACTCTGTATAGGGTGACCAGCCAGCAACTGTGAAAAATTGGGACGGGGTGAGGGGTAATGGGAGCCTATATAAGAAAAAGACCCAAAGATCGGTACTGTCCCTATAAAATCGGGACATCTGCTCACCCTAGCTCTGTCCAATGTTGATAACAGTCGGCTGCGTGGGTGTGTTCCTTCTGCATGCTGCCCTGGCTCTGTGCAGATAGCTGCCACAGCAGACCCTGAGAGAAACCTCAAAGATCACAGACTCTGATAAGGTACGAAGGCACCCAGCCAGGTTTATTGCCAAACGAAACACAGTCTCTAGCTCCCTGGATCAGATTTCTATAGTTCTGCTAGTACATATATGCTCCCTGACAATGGACCGGCTCAATCAGTGGTGGGATTTACCACTGCCTCCTAGGCCAGACAAAGACAACCCCTTGGGGTGCATTCTTATACACAGGTACAAACAAGTTACACCTCACGCCTGACGTATTGAGGTACAATCCTTCTACATAGTAAAGTGCCGCCTATCACGTCGTACATGTTGCTTCAATCAAAACAACCCCATCCATCAGATTACCCTTTTGCCCCTATCTTTAGGATAGGTCAGCAAGTTCTTGCTATCTGTGTAGAATGTGCTAATATCAGAGTGTTCTGGTACCATCTTGGCATATGTTTATACCTCTAGTGTCCAGTACCTTTTAGCTATGTGTGTTTTTGCAACATCAGCCCTCTCCTTGCCAGACTCTGAGCAGGGCCTGCCTCTTGCTCACAGCTTAATTTTGTTTTATGTTAACAAAGTCTTGACCATTACTTTAGTTCAGGCCTTAGGCCTCATACCGGGCTTCTGATACAAGGGTTTGTTTCAGGGCCTCATCTTCCTACATAAGGAACTACTGAACGTAAGGGTATTAGAATCTTGCCCTTTTATCATTTACACCTGCTTTGAGGAGCGTTAGACAACACAGTAGTTGAAAGCCGGCGATGTGTCTTCACTAGTGCTCCCACTGTTGCTTCTACTGGGAGAGGTGCACAGGCAGTAACCATGAGGGAAAATGTTAGGAAAAGGAGGCAAATGTAGACAAGCCAAAAATGAAGTTGTGATTTCAAAGGGGGCGGGGTGTCCATCAGAATTAAGAGCTTTATCTGGAATCCTTGTAAAGCAAAGTGAAAAACTTTCTAGGGGGACCTCATGGCACTGTGACAGTGGAAGGAATTAAATGCACTTGTTTGTTGCTAAGCATTTGTTGTACACATAAAAAATCTGACATATCCATGATAGTAATAGTGTATCATTGTTAATCAATTATTCACATACAGCATTACATCTTTCAAACAAACAAACAAACAAACCACAACCCGCCCCCCCCACCCCACCAAGGAATTCAGTATCTGTTTGGTTCTTCCATTTCCCAGAAGTAGGTGTGTTCCCCAGACAACAGAGGGGAACTAGAATGGGAGAGAGCTGCTACTCCATGACCCTGACTGGACAGATAGCAAGCAGTGGTGGGCTAGATGATGCTGGCAATCAGTATTCCCTCTAATTTTTTACATCAATGTGTGGAATGAATTCTGTAATATCACCTTCATATTGGTGCACATAACAAAATTCATGTGGTGGATATGGGACCAAGGGGTTCTGAGTGCAGGAGAGGGCTCAGGGCAGGGGCAGAGGGTTGGGTGCAGAGGGTGAGGGCTCTGTCTAGGGGTGAAGGTTCTGTGGTGGGGCCAGGGATGAAGGATTTGGAGTGTGGGAGGGGCTCAGGGCCGTGGCAGAGTTTTGGGGAGTGGGGGGATGAGGGCTCTTGCTGGGGGTGCGGGCTCTCGGGTGGTGCTGGGGATGAAGGGTTTGGGGTGTGGGAGGAGGCTTAGGGCTGGGGCAGAGGGTTGGGTGCAGGGAGTGAGCGCTTTGGTTAGGGGTGAAGGCTTTGGGGTGGGATAGGGATGAGGGTTTCAGGGTGCAGGAGGGGGCTCAGGGCTGATGCAGAGGGTTGGGGTGCAGGCTCTGGGATGGGGCCAGGGATGAAGGTTTTGGGGTGCAGGCTTCCCTGGGCTCCAGTGGGGAGACAGGATTCTCCCAAGCCCTCTCTCGCTGCAGCAGCTTGGGGCCGAGGGAGAGGTGCCTCTCCCCAGCTGCGGAAGCTCTGGCGGGGCTGGGTTGGTCTGAGGGAGGGGCTCCTCTTTCTGGCAGATCTGGTGAAACCGGGCCAAGGGAGGGGCTCCTCTTCCCCAGCTACAGTAAGTCTGGGGCAGGTCCGTGCTGGGTCCGGTGGGGAGGGGTGCCTCTCCTTGCTGTGGCAGGTCCAGGCATCTCTCCCCGCTGCAGCCCTGAGTCCCTGCGTAGGGCTTAATAGGCAGCTGCAAGGCCACATGGCCATGCAACTTAGAGGGAACTTAACTGACAATGCCTTGCCTCAGAGAAGAGAAAAACACTTGATAATTATCTGTTGTGTTCATTCCCGCTGGGGCACCTGGCATTAGCCACTGTCGGTAGACAGGATACTGGGGCTGGATGGACCTTTGGTCTGACCCAGTATGGCCATTCTTATGTTCTTATGTAGATAGTGTGTGAATGTTTGAAAAAGAGAGAGGCCATGAATAAAATATCATAACAATTAGACATGCAGAAAAAAGTGCTTTATTGTAGTGAAATTACACTGGAGGAAAAACCAAAAAGTCTCCTCAGTCCTGGTTCAAGGCATTGAACCATAAACTGGAGATAAGTGCTATTAAAATGTGAGTTACTACATGTGAAAACACATTATACTTCCAGTCATTTTTATTCTTATAAGATTAAAAGACACTGTCAAGTATTTTTTATAACTAAAATGTTCCTCATTGTAGGTTTTAAAGAGCTGTTGGAAGCTTGAGTGTGAAATGTTTACCAGCAGGATTTTTCTTGTTCATGTACTCTGTAAAATGGGGATAGCAATACTTCCTTTCTCCCACCTCTGTGTGCCCTGTCTATTTAGACTATAAACTCTTCAGGGCAGGGACTGTCTCTTACAGTGTATATGTAAATGCCTAATAAAATAGGTCCCTGATTTTGATTGGAGATCATGACTGACTACATAATACTGCCTATTAGTTGTTGTAAGGTTGCTCTCCTAACCACCAAGGAGGGAGAGGGATTGTTTAGGAGGGCAACAATGAGTATAACTAGGAGTGATGAGATAAAAATCAAGAGAAAGGAAATTTAGCTTGAATAGTAGGAGCAACTTAATAAGAGTGAGGTTTATTAGAGTGTCAAGTAGTATCCCAAGGTAAGTGTTAGAAACACTGCTTGAGTCATTTAAAACCAGACAGAGCTCTAGAAAAGTATGTTGTGAGGAGCAATGCTGCATTAGGAGTGGGTGGGACTGGACTAGATGATGGAACAGTTCTTTTCCATCTTTAATGTCTCAGATTCTGGGAGTGAGGGATTGCTGACCCATTTTTTTAAATTAAAAAATAATCAGCAATGCATTGTATTAGAGGGAAAAACCATATAGCAAATTACACAAAGCTTTCATACATATATAGGAGAAAAGGCAGGTGGGATAAGTTTTGGCCCTCCCATCCTTGAAAGTGACTTCTGAAGGATAGAAACACAACACTCTATCACACAACTCTCACATTTTTACTCTTTTCTTTCAGTGTAATATATTATGTGCAGTATATACACTTTTTTACATTATAATGCACCACACACACCCAATGCTGGAAAAACATGATACATTAGGCTGACACCCAGTTTCAGAAAAGCTTTATGCAAAAGAAGTGTTCACGTCAAGCTAGCTTAAACTTAGTCCTTTTAAAGTAAAATGTTGTGGATGATGTTTTGCAAGACATCTATTTGTACCATGTTTACTTTGTACATTGTGTTGAGAATGGATAGTCTATTTAAACATAGGATTCCTTAGCATATTTGATCTGGTCAGCCTCAAAGACTGGCTGACTGCACCGTCGAATCAGATACTCTTGTTTGTTCTTTTGATAGGACTCAGACATAGTCCTGAGACGATAAACTCGAGGGGTTACAGGTAAACTTGCACGGGAATTCATTCCAATGTCAATGGTTTCAGTTTGTATCTGAGAATCATTTACCACAAAAAGTCTGTCAGAGGGTAGATCCTTCTGATACGTATCTGTTGTAACCCCTCTATTGCTGAAACATGGATGAGGAGGCAAAGAGTCTTGATTTGACACAGTTGCTCTCATATTCTGAACTGTTAAGGTACTACATGAAGGGACCTTAGCAGCCAGGCAGTTTTTAGTTGCCTCTTCATACGATGGTGGTTTGCCAGGATTTTTCTGGTCCACTTCTCTAAACACCTCATCAGCTGACCTGAAACAAGACCTTGGTTGATATACCACAGATAATGGTTTGCCATTGTTGGTACAGTGTTCCTGGACTATTCTGCATGAAAACTGATTTTCTTTCTTTGAGTCCTTCTTGAAGCTGTTTCTTTGAAAGCCTATGGCTTTTCCAGGCTCCCAGCTTTGGGTTTTTGTTAGCACTTTCTTGCAGGTTGCAAAGGAAAATGACATGGAGTGCTTTTTGATCTCTCTGATGGGTGTATCACTTTCATCTGCAGTCTTGGTGGAAAAGGACTGGGGTCTGTTTAAGAAGTTTCTCTTGGGACTGGAAGGAGAAACTAATGGTGAGCTGGTAAAGACAGAGCAGTCAGAACTGGATAAGGAGCTATCCAAGGAACAGTTGGAGGATGTTTTGGGTAATGAGCCACTTGATAATTCTGATGGCAAGTTGGTTTTCACACTTAGGTTTAGTGGCTTTTTAGTCTTATAGTAACCTCCAGGAAAAAATTCCCCTGGCAGGTGCTTTTCCAGTTCTTGACCTTGCAACCTCAGCTGTTCGTGCTGGATGTTGAAATTATCCTCACTTTTGGTTAGCTTCTGGCTCCTTATCTTGCCTTCAAGGTAGTCCTCCAAGGACATGTCTGGCTCAGAGGACCTCCTATCCAATGTGCTTATGGGATTTTTAAAAACGGTTAGTGAAGAGACAGACGGGGGACGGTCCTGTGGTTTTTGGCATTGTGGCTCTCTGGTTTTCCCTTTGGCCTTCTGGAGCTGCTTGATTTGAGAAATGCTGGAGCTGTATTCAGCCTCGGGATCAGTGCTGTCATAGGCAGAGTCAATTTGCTGAGTGGGAGATAACAGTTCTGTGGGAGAGGAAGAAATTGTCAGTACATTACATGCCAAGCAAAAACTACTTGAAAATAACAATTATTGATGTGCTGATCTCCATTTATTCATAGTTCTGGTGCCAGATCCTCAGCTGATGTAAACTGATTTCAGTGGAACTACCGCAACTTATACCAGCTGAGAATCTGACCTATGTAGTTTAGTCTAACACCTCAAGAGTTCTTATCTGACAAATTCACTACATTCAGGTATATACCCAACTAACTGTAGCATAATATTTTTAGGAGGGCTAAAGGGGGAGAAAGGAAGGTAAACAATTTTATGAATGGGGGTAGAAGAAAACAAGTAGAAAAGAAAAAATAGCTATGAGCAACCACTATATTCTATAGCTTCCCAATCTGGCACATTTGTTTCAATTTTCATAGTTCTTTTTAGGAACAATCTTCTTAATCCATTTATATCTAAAAGGATAGTGGGTCATCTTAAAATCAATAAGGTTGAACTGAAGTTTTAACTTAGCTTCAGGTAGGGGCTGGCGCAAGGCAGGTGCTCTGACTGTCTTTGTAAAGAGACAGCATATACTGTCCCAACACGGGGCCAGCAAGAGGTTGGGACACGGTTATAGAACCATCCCCTCCTTGAGGGTTTCTAGAGCTGCCAATAATGAGACCTAAGGTCCTTACACTCAGGGAGCACACAGATCTGGGATTGTGCTTGGCACCTGTTAAAGGATTCATAGTGGGAAAGGGTCCTTTTTCCCTCTTACATACATCTCAGGGGCAGGAACAATCTGGCCCATAATGTACAACATTCAGCCCTTGGATGTGACTTCATTGGCAGCTACACATATACAGATGGTGACATTTGGACCTCAGGAAGTTCCACTAAGAGGACATTTAATGATCATTGTAGACTCAACACAGTGAGGTGCTGAGTACCCTCAGTTCCTATTGACTTCAATGGGAGCTGAGGGTACTCAGCACTTTGCAGCATAGAGTTCTATGAGAGGCTATGAATATTATGATTTTATAAACTGTATGAACAGTTGATGTTTGGCATTGGGAATGAATCTAGCTTAGTGGGATATTGTCATTTTAAGTGACTTCTTTAGTGTGTAGAACACGCTCCAATAAAATAACATTGTCAGTTTGTGTCTGGCACCCAGAAAACCTCTGTACTTTCAGTAAAATTTTAATACATTTTAAGATAAACGTGCTTCAATAACTTGATAGACCAGATACCATGCATAAATATATACAGAGATGTTATTTATCCAAATCTGGAGCGGGTCCAATACACCCAATATGTAAAGTACATCAACACATCATAGTACCTGAGGAGCTGTCTGTGTGTTCCAGTGAATCATCAGCTGAGGGACTGAAGAGCAAAGATATATCCTCCACAAATATTTCAAAGTAGTTATCAATGAGGAATTCCACTAATGTCTTAACCTGTGAAAATAAAATAATTATTTTTGTGTGTGTTAAACTAAGCATTTGAACTGGCAGTTTCATAACTGGCACTGTTTTTTTTTTTGCAGTTCAAGTTCTATGTTAACTAATTTATTTTAACTGAAGGGATACGAAGAACATGTATAGTATATAATAATCTTTCATAATACTGTACAGTACTTTTGCATATAATACTACAGCAGCTGGGTAGCTGCTACAACATTAGATTAAGCCACTTCTTTATAAATAGCTCCACATATCAGACAGCAAGATATCTTTGAACTGAACCATGCTGAATGATGAAGGGCTTGCAGGAATGGATGGATCCTGTGGAAAATATTAGCCTCATGTTACTTAATGGGCCACTTTGGAACAGGGGTCCTGTGGATCTGCTCAGATTTATCCAAGAAGACTTAACTCTCAGTTGAAGATTACAACTCAAATAGTTTTCAGAGTAGCAGCCGTGTTAGTCTGTATTCGCAAAAAGAAAAGGAGTACTTGTGGCACCTTAGAGACTAACAAATTTATTAGAGCATAAGCTTTCGTGAGCTACAGCTCACTTCATCGGATGCATTTGGTGTGTATATATCTATCTATATCTATCTATCTATATATACACACACACACTGTATATTTTATTGATATATATGTGTTCAGTACATTTGTATTCAGGAGCTGGAAATATGAGTAGTGTGTACTCTAGGCTAACTTATTGTTTGTACAATGTAGATGATGAGGACTTGTTGACCTGTTTCTGAATGGACCAGTGAGGGGTTGACCCGGAGATGGTTGGTAGTGGTGCCTCACTTAGCTTCTGAAGGTAAATAGTAATGGTAAGGGTCTGTTTAGGGGAGCAGCAGAGGGAGGAAGCCAAACTAACCTTGTCACTCAGCTGTTTCTGGACTTCAAGTGGTAAGGTTTCATCATGCTTTGGAGTCAGCAAGTTTGGCCCAATGCAGATAGCAAGATTGCTGGAATCCATCCGGTTGACCTCAGAGGTTTTGCTGAGATGGTGAAGCACAAAGACCAAATGCTTGAGCAAGAGGAGATTTGGTCTTGGTAATTTGTCTGCAACCCTAAGAAACATGAAAAAATGCAAAATTCAGTAGGTGACAATGACCTCGTCTTTATGGAAACAAGTTTCAGTTTAGCTCAAGTACAAAACACTTCCTCTAAAAAGAGGAAAATGATTATTTTAACTGTTTTACAAAACTACCATTCAAAAATCCCCAGCAGCAGCTGATTGTGTGGCTAACCATAACGTCTTGACTGGCAAGCAAGCGTTAGAATACTGGATGTTTTTAAATAAATTAACAAACAATGTTAATAAATGATATGCAATCTAGAAATATCACTGGAGAAGTTCAATAATATTGATCCTTAACACTTCTAAAGTCATGTTATGTAGCTTTACAGTTAGTTCATATAAGTCAGCTGTTAGGTATAATTTATATTTTTCTGTTTTTTTCTCCCCACAAGAATGAAAAATTGTCTTTTGTTTTCCCAGGACCAGGTTCAAACCAATGGAAGCTTTTCCATTGACTTTAATGGGGTTTGGATGAGGCCCCAGATGACTGTCCACTGTTGATGTACGACATTAATCACCAAAACATTGCAAGCCTGTTTGTTCATTATTCTGGAGGTCTTATGTTTTTTAAATCAATCTCATATACTTTTAGGATAGTATTGTTACTAGAGAAATGCTGTTTTGCACCGTTTTCACTCCAAAATTAATCACTGGAGGAGTTGCACCAACTTTCTACATATGACATGAGTGGAAATGTTTCCAGGAAGGTCACTGGATCTGGATTGCTCCATATCAATGGGACTGATTGCAAAACTTACTCTTTCAATCCTTCAATTCTGTCAGGATTGCTCTGCTTCTCCATTGCTGTCATCCACTCGTCATAAAGTTCAGATGACAGTAGCTTATGTGGGATATTTCGGAGGAAATCCTGCAGTGAAGAGACCTTTTGTTTAGGATTTGGATAATACCATTTAAGATGGAATGAACATAAAGACTTTTCTTGCCTTTTGATTATTACCAAGACTTTGACTCAGCACAATGCTCATCAACACACACAACCATTCATGTATGTTGTATTAACATATACAAAACATCATGAAGTACTTTACAAAGAAAGATAAAATATAGTTATCCCCATTTTACAGAGGGGAAAACTGAGGCCATGAAGTGACTTGTCCAAGGTCACATAGGAACTGAAAGTCAGTGGCAGAAAAATAAAATAAGAAATGAAAAGGGTTATCCATTTTTTCCTGAAGCTTAAAAAGTTTAGTCTAGTTTCACTTTGGTTTTCATTTTGGTTCCAGGTTAGGATCTGTTCTAGTTACTAGTTTGCCCATTCCTGTTAGAAATCTACTCTCACAGCTAGGGGTCAGGTGCATTTACCTTAAAGACCACTGCTAACAGATGCACGGGTTTGCCTTCCAAGTCAACCTTTCCTCCTGAGTTCAGTACTTCCTTCAACTCCTTGCGTGCTTTTTCATTGGCAGCTTTTCTGAATATTCCTTCAGTGAAAGGTCCTTTAAAATACAGTGTAGTAAGGATATCCTATAGGAAACACACATACAGAAATGGAAGAATGGTAAGGAAGGCCATATAGAGCATAACTGTGTTATTAAAGATATAAACATATTTAACTGGGAGCTGCACTGTTCTTAAAGTGGGATACCATCTAGTGTTGGTTTGCAATAAGTTACACTTTAAGGGCTTGACTTTTCTCTCACTTTAACTTTACATCAACTTCAGTGGAATTACTCCTGATTTCCAGGAGATGAATTGGGCACTCATGTTTTTGTCCCCGCCCCCATACTGAATGCCTAGTGAAGCTCATTTTGGAAAAAAAAAATCCATTGCTTGAATGTGGGCAAAGTCCAGTTCTAAGCTTATTGTACACTTATTGACAAGTGGCCTCAGTACATGTTTCCTTTGCTGTAGTGAGGTGGCATTTGGGGCAGTCTGAAGGTGTTTGCTCAAAAGCTGAGTGCTTTTTTCGGGAAATATGTAATTCATAATGTCCTTATGCTTCTGAAATATTTTAAAGGTGAAGTGACTTTCTCAAGATCACACATGCCAATGACATGATCAAGAAGGTAACTCACTTTTCCTGATGCCCAGATCAGTGCCCTCGCAGGTGGACCACACTTCTAACACAAGCTACTGGGGCTGAACCCAACCCCCCCACATCTGAATACCCTCAAACTTTGGATTTGCATCTGAACTCTGCGACTAACCCTTTCTCTGTAGTTAGTCAAGCTAAGCCTCTTCATCACCCTGAACTTCACAGCTGTTCAGCTGCTGCTTTTCTACTGACTTTTGATGGTCTAATCCATGCATTTTTTTTTATAGTCCCTTAGTCTGCAATCCTCATGTGTGTAATTCTCATTGAAGATAATGGGATTTGAGGGATTGGGTTTTTCTAGAACAGAGGAAATCCCCATCTTGCTTAGTAGCACTATTATTTGTGCATGAATATTAATACCAAGCTCTTATTCAGAGATTTTCATTGGTAGGTCTCAAAACACTTTATAAATGAGGTATCATTAGCCTCATTTAAAAGATGGGGAAACTGAGGCAGATAGCTTAAATGACATGCCTAAGGTCATCAGCAGACCCAGAAGCAGAACTGATTAGACTTGAATACTAGTCTAGTGCCCTACCCACTAAGACATACTGCCCCTCATTAGACATAAGAAATACCAAATAATTATTACTAGCTGTTTGCTTACCTGGATGGGTTTGGGGAGTGTGTCATCTTCACCACAGACAATTGACAGAGGCTGATCAAACAGAGAAGTCTTCAGATCAGATTCTAAATGTCCTGAGGACTCTGATACGTTAGAGTTCCATCGCAGCGCAAAGGGCCATGATATCACCTTCTTTCTTTTCTTATTACCATCTATTACAAGCAAGAGCAAAACAAAAATGAAAGAAAAGTCAGTGTGAGAAAGCTACTGTGGATATGATCTGGTATGCTCTGTGACAGAGGAAATAATATCCACCATAAACATTAAAACAAGGATGCCAAGCTAAACAGAGCAAAGCTAAACTGAAAGACAGCTAAGCTGTTACTAAGGAAACAAGCCCTTAAACTGTAACACTCTGACCATCCCTATAAAGATAGCAACTTTCTTGTTTCTATGTACTCACTGTTTCCTCTTAGCATTAGACCTACAGCAGGAATGTATGCAGCCCAAGAACTGCTTTTGTGGTTGATTCAACAGTAGCAGATCTGCAGTTTGCAGTGTTATGAATTTTCTTTCACTACATTATTTGACCCTGCTCAATGTCCCTGTTAGTGGGTTCATGGAAGTGGACATGAACTTTCTTTCTTTCTTTCTTTCTTTCTTTCTTTCTTTCTTTCTTTCTTTCTTTCTTTCTTTCTTTCTTTCTTTCTTTCTTTCTTTCTAGCACCTTGCAAAGGATTGATTACAAGCACATCCTTTCATATCTTGCACCTTGTGGATAAATCTCCCCATTGTATTTTCCACTGCATGCATCCGATGAAGTGAGCTGTAGCTCACGAAAGCTTATGCTCAAATAAATTTGTTAGTCTCTAAGGTGCCACAAATACTCCTTTTCTTTTTGCGGATACAGACTAACACGGCTGCTACTCTGAAACTTGTGGGTACCAGTGCTCCATGCCTCTCATAGATCACTCACTGGCTCTTTTTACTTTAGTAGATATGGACTTTTTTCAGTTTAGAGGTGGGTGGCTCTGGCCATCTGCATATGTGTGTTGTTGCTGGCCCATTGGATGCAACCTCTAAGACTTTAAAGTTTTGTTCCAGCCTAGAACACAGCACACATGCCTGGAGGATCTGAATAACTCTCCTCGCCCTCTGCTGTTTGAGGTTCCTAAATCTCCCATGGTTGGATTTGAACCTGGATCTTAAACATGGTGGCATGTTGGGAACTTGAAGATTACAGTGTGCTGAAGCTTATGTTTTCCCCATAAAGCATAACTGGGAGTGTTTTCTAAACAAGTTGACTTCTTTGCAGAAACTAAATATCCCAACACCAAAATGAAATGGAAAATTTGCTATGTGTGCTAGAGGTTAGCAGGACCTGCACTTGTGGCTCACTAAAGTCCTGCTAATTAAGGGTTAAAAATAATAACAATGTCACATAATGTGATATTAACACACATAATATCAATTAACAACAAACTCTGTTTTCCCCTGCTTCCAGTACTATATATGTATGTGTGTGTATGTATGTATATATATATAACAGCTTTAGTTTTGCAGAAATACCAGATTTCAACACTCATAGAAGAAGAAAAGTTGTTTTTCAAAACTTACCAATCAGATGGCAAAGCCCATCTTCACTGTCACACGACACCAACAAGTGGCATTTCTTGATATCACCCTAAAATAAATGTTAATCAGTCATGAAGCAAAGATTAAAAAAAACCAACAGCCAACCACATCTGTATCTCAAAAGCCTGTGATATGTTTCATATACAAAATGGAAAAATATAGCATCACAGGATTAATTATTAAGTCTAGCAATTAAATGTAGGCTCTGTATTATATAAAACTAACCAGTCCTAATGTTTAAGTTGCTATTAGGAACATAGGAATTGCCAGACTGGGTCATACCCAAGGTCCATTATTCTATCCCTGACAGTAGCTAGCACCAGATGTTTCAGAGGAAGGTGAAAGATCCCTGTAGTAGGCAGATGTGGGACAATCTGCCTTCCACATAGGTCATATTCTGATCTCTAATAGTTGGAAATCTGCTTAAATCCTGAAACATTCCAAAATATTTTCATTAACTATTATGATTGGATATTCTTGATATCCTTAAAAATATTCAGTGTCTTTTTGAATCTTGCTTAAACTAACTTTAAACATCGTCACTGCTGCATATTTGCTCTTTAGATGTAATCTCTAAACAAGGCACAAATTAAATACACAACAAGGTCTGGATCCTCAGCTTGTGTAAATCAGCAAACTCCACTGACTTCAGCAGAATGATGCCGATTTACACAAGGTGAGGTTCTGGCCCCAAGTTTGCCAGGGTATCACACATGAACATACAATAAGAACTGGATGGAGTTAGAGATTATTTACCTCTGACTGGCACTCAATAAAAGTCTCCATATTGCTGGCATTTAGAGATTTTGGCTAAGAAAGAAAACAAATACAAAATGTGAGAAACTATTCCAACATTATTTGTAAAAATTAATGTTTTTTAAAGTAGATCAATTGACTCATTAAAAACACTTACAGCATTGCAGCTGCTTAACACCTTCATTAGGAATTTAGTTGATGGAACTTTGGTGATTCTGGTTCCCTTGGTTTCTTTTGTTTGCCTGTGCAGAATGAATGGACAAAGAAATAACGGTTACCCACCATAACATTTAACCATTCTTTTGTGCCTTTACTGCAAGTCAAAATATCATTTAAAATATATCTTGAAATAAGAAGTCAATCTCTCTATCCTTAGCAAACTATAAAACATTATTATGGGAGCTGAAATTATATCTGTAATGCATTTAGTACAACTACCATAGATATGCCTTCCTTTAAAAAAGAGCTTTTCACTTTCACTACATGTAAGGAGTACTTAATAAATGCTGAAAGCTAGACCATATAACAAAACTCAAATCTTACATCAGTGCTAATTTTCAAATACGACATTAAACTCGCTCAGTCTGCTATGCACAATAGCCACAATGGCAATGGGTGATCTCCTTCCCCAGGACATAATTTCTGCAGTCTAAATTTGTAGTATTACACTAACTTTAATATTTACTGGGTACATGCATTTCATAGGCAGAACAGGGCTTACCAGAGGATGGTATCCAGCCAGAGTTCTTTTACCTTGAGCAAACTATAGAGAAAAGGAGAAACAGCATGACTCTCTTTGCTGCTACTAATCCGCTGTAGAGACAGAAGGAGACTAAACAGTTCTACCCCCACGTGTGCTGCATTATAAACGGAGAATAGGGGAAGGTGGAAATTCACAAACTGAGACAGGAAGAAGCATCATGGGGCAGGACAAGATTCTCTGACCGACACTTCAAAGTTCTAGCTTCCTCTTTCCTTTTAGGGCAGCGGCAGTGCTTTTATTTTTTTAAAACCTTGTAGCTGTTATGCATGGAAAAGACGAGTCATCTGGCAGGTAAAGGTTCCGTGTAATGCCACTGTCACCAGGTAGGATGTGTAAAAAAGATGATGCAGTGTAGGCAGGTTAACATTAATTTTTAAAGGGCAATTTGCACTGTTTAACACCCTCATGCTAGTCGAATACTATAGCTTTTGCAATTAAAAAAACGTCATCCGGTTAAATGTGGCCCTACATTTAGGTTTGTCAAGCTTTTCATGACACCTTACACCAATAGACTTGTTTCTATGCATTATTTTTTAAAAACTACAATGGAAACTGTTTTTAAACAAGTGCAACAACAACCTTTGCAGCATTGGGCTAGTTCCTGAAAAATCTAAAAAAATGAAATTGACTAAAGAGTGACAATGAGTTTTTCATTATCCCAATTGAGTGCAGTTCAAAAGATAAATACACTGCATATAAAGTGAAAGGTGAATCTGAATTTTACAGGCTTTTCCATTTTAATGATCTAAGGTGGTGTTAGTAGCAGTGGTAAGTAAATCTATTTATTAAAAGTAAAACCAGTTTGTCTAGATAATGAAAAGGGATTTGAATAAAATTGATGAAAAATCAAGAAACTTGCAGTAAGAGCTCCCTGTGCCCTTTCTTAACAACAGCTTCTTGTAAGAAATAAAACTGAGTCTGACACTTACTTCTTCTGTGGCCTGGGAGAAGCCACTTCTCTGCCTCTGATTATTTGCAAAATGAAGCTAGAGTAATAGAATCATAGGACTGGAAGGGACCTCGAGAGGTCATCTAGTCCAGTTCCCTGCACTCATGGCAGGACTAAGTATTCTCTAGACCATCCCTGACAGGTGATAACAATGCTCAGCTATATTGCTAGGAACGTTGTGAAGATTCGGTAGGGTTTGCAAAATAAAGATGAAAGCTGCTACATAAGTGTGAAATATTATTAAGAAAGTAAAGGTTTAAATTTATTCCAGACAGGCAGAGAGAGGGGCTATTTTTCTCTCTTACTTGTCAATGGCTCATATATCCATTTCAGTGGGTTTTTTTACAGGTATTAGTAAAGTGTACTGAACACATGATCTGCACTTTCCTTTTCTTTAACTAGTAACTGGGCCAGGATACCTGTAGATCAGGGGTTCTCAAACTGGGGGTTATTACATGGGGGTTGCGAGCTGTAAGCCTCCACCTCCAGACTCTGCTTCAACACCAGCATTTATAATAATGTTAAATATATAAAAAATGTTTTTAATTTATGGGGGGGTCGCACTCAGAGGCTTGCTGTGTGAAAGGGGTCACCAATGCAAAAGTTTGAGAACCACTGCTGTAGATTGTAATCCGATTAATAGGTATTTTAGACTTTGTTTTACTTCGAATGCAAATTCCATACTACTTCTTGAGTGCAGCACCTCTTAATTTCACCGGTTTATCACAACAGTCCTGCATGAGTGGACCTTTTTCATGCATGGAATTGTGCTGAAGTCAATGGGGCTCCATGTCAGGGTAGGAATCTGCTCACAGAGAATAGGTTGCAAGATCAGGGCCCATCTTCTTCCAGGAGCTGACCCCAAGAGGTCCTGATATTGACTGGGGCCTTTGGGTGCTACCATAATAGAAACAATAATAGCAATTAAGCCTTGCAAAACCATTGCAAGGGAGGTAACTGCTATTCATGTTATAAGCAACAAAAGTGTCACTTAGGGTATGTCTATATTGCAACAAGAAAAGTCTCACAGCCCAGGTCAACTGACTGAGGCTCATGCTATAGGGCTAAAAATAGTAGTTTAGGCATCTGAGTTCAGGCTGAGACTCATAGACTTTAAGGCCAGAAGGGACCATCATGATCATCTTGTCTTAACTCCTGCACCTTGCAGGCCACAGAACCTCACCCACCCACTCCTGTAATCCCTAACCTCTGGCTGAGTTACTGAAGTCTTCAGACCAAGGTTTAAAGACTTCAAGTTACAGAGAATTTACCATTTACAGTAGATTATACCTGCAGGTGACCCATGCCCCATGCTACAGAGAAAGGCGAAAAACCCACAGGGTCTCTGCCAATGTGACCTGGGGGAAAAATTCCTTCCCGACCCCAAATATGGCGATCAGTTAGACCCTGAACATGGGGCAAGACCCACCAGCCAGACACTGGGAAAGAATTCTCTGTAGTAACTCAGTGTTACTTTGTAGTAACTCTAGTGTCCCATCACTAGCTATTGAAGATATTTGCTGCTAGCAGTCACAGATCAGCTACATGCCATTGTAGGCAGCCCCATCATACCACCCCCTCCATAAACTTATCAAGCTCAGTCTTGAAGCTAGTTAGGTTGTTTGCCCCCACTGCTCCTCTGCTGTTCCAGATCTTCATTACTTTGATGGTTAAAAACCTTCATCTAATTTCAAGCCTAAACGTGTTGATGGCCAGATTATATCCATTTGTTCTTGTGTTCACACTGAACTTATCTCATCTCCTTCCCTGGTATTTATTCCTCTAATGTATTTATAGAGCGCAATCATATGTCGCCTCAGCCTTCTTTTGGAGAACCTCCTTTTCGCTGGATTTCAGAGCCCAGGGTCCTGCGCAAGCCTGAATGTCTGCACTGCTATTTTTAGTAATGTAGCTTGAGATCCATGAGCCTGAGGTAGTTGACCTGGGCTCTGAGACTTACTGCTCGGGTCTTTTTTTGCAGTGTAGACATACCCTTAGTGACTCATTGGCAGAGCTGAATTAGAACCCAGGACTTCTGGCTTCCAGTTCCTTGTTCTAAATCACTAAGGGTATGTCTACACAGCAAAAGCTGTACACAGGTTAGCCTACCCAAGCTAGCTTGAATCCGGCTAGTGCAGGTAACGTAGCAGTGGAGACAGAGCAGTGCAGGCTTCAATACAGACAAGACAACCCTGGCACCGACTCTGGGTGTATGCTCAGCTTCCTAGCCTGCTTTGAAGCCCATGCTGTGCCATCTTCACTGCTATTATTACCCACACTAGCTAGATTCAAGCTAGTTCAGACAGGCTTACCTGTGCACAGCTTTTGCTGTGTAGACATCTTGCAAGCTGAAAAAGGGGACTAAAATGGCTCACAGATTGGGAATAGGCCCCAGGAATCTTTCATCTTTACTTAGGCAAAGTCACATCTGGAAGTGCCCAAAAGTTATTTGAAATGAATTGGTGGTCTCAGTTCAGTTCCTAGTGGGCAGATGTCTACAATACTAATCCCACCATTTTAGCCCATATTGAAAAATCCTATAGAATGTATTAGCGATTAAACTAATAGGGATCAAATGCAATTATTCTAAAAACCCTAAATATTGATTAGTGATTTTTTTTCAATCCTATGGGATTTTATAGCAGATAAATGATTCCCTATTAAATTATAAGTATGCCTTACAATTTCTATGGAAACATTATTGTTCTGTATTCGGTGCTTTTCCATAAGAATGACAGGCAGTGGCAGGACCCTTGCTGGCAGTCTAATCCAGAAAATCCAAGGACTGATGCTTTGGGACAGGGAGCGTGCTCTTTTTAATCCATCTGTTAAGCACATTGGCACACTATTGGGTGCGGTATAAATATATTAATATGTATTAACAATGATTGAACAGGCATGATCAGAATAACCCTCTCCTCACTCAAAGGGGTCCCTCCAGGACAAGTTTCAGACACATAGGCCAGTGTGGGGACATTTGACCTGTTCCATGGATAAATAAGGATGCTGGAACTGATCCTTGAATCCAGTGGTGGTTCAATGTGCAGTGTTTTGCAGGACCAGGCAATTAATTTACACACTAGTGTAGGCAGACATATGCCATGATGTAAGCCTTCTAATTTTCTAGAGGCATTATTTCTCATGTGGACTGGTAGGTTGTTAGTACTTTCTCCGATCTTTAGTTAAGATACGCTGCTATATCTCTCTATCTAACCACACTCCCTGTGTTAGCAGGCATCCTGGGTGTATGGCAGATCTGCTTTAGAAAATTATGGGCATGGTTTGAGCCGTGGGTGTGTATAAAAATTAACCTTATGGGTTCAGATTTAAAATCCCTAACTATATCCCTCAATTGCCATCTGGTGTGTTTCACAAGCATTGAATTCATGCAGAAATAATATAAAAGCAATGTGTTTCACTGTAAGCAAACTCATTCCTTCTGAAGAGCACGCATCCCAAATAGGCATGCCTCTGTGTAGCTGTTATATTGTCACATACAATTCACAGGATCACATTCATGGAAAGACAGCATTAAATTGTGAAATCTCAGCTTCTGTTCAGCCCCACAGATTTCCCTCCTTCTCTTGAGACCAGAATAGTTGCTACTAGGGATGATATCTCAGGCAGTACCAGGTAGACAAAGGAAAGAAAGCCAGTAGGGTACGATCTTCCCTTGCAAGCAGCAGCTGTGGTAGTTTCACAGCTGGCTCAATGAGCGTGTGAAGAGTAACACAGTACCAACAAACAAAGCTGCTCTCACATATTATAGGTAACAGATGCAGGCTAAAAAAATGCACTATTCATGTAGAACGTTCCCAGGCTAGCATAGAAAAAGCACTTAAAGAACTAGCCCACTATTTTTTGGTAAGTGAACAACTCCCTTCCCACCACAGATATAGTTCTAAATCTTGAAGGCCTCCGGCATGGTGTATGCACAGTATTTGTGCCAGGATAACGGTGTCAGTTAGGGGTGTGTGTTTTTGTTTGTTTGTTTTTTACTGATACAGTTATACCCCTAGTGTCAGATGTCCCAACAGTCCTGGGTTTCATGGGACTGTCCTGCTTTGACCCATAAAACCTGGTCCTGTTGAAACGGCTCCTGTCCTACAAGGCTGGCTGGGCTTGGATCCCTGCTCCCAGCACTGTGACCTGGCCTGTGGTGCACAGGGTCACAGCAGCACTCAGGTTTGGCCCAGCCCCCCTGATGGGGGTGGCTGGGCCAAATTTGAGTAAGCAGAGCTGCAACCCTGTGTGCCAGGGTCAGGTTGCAATGCCTGGAGCAGGGAGCCATGCCCAGCCAGTCCCATGGGACAGGAGCTGCTGTTGCAGGGTAAGTGCAGGGTGGTTGCAGCCCCCGGGCCTTCCATCACTCAGGGGAAGGACCCACTTTAGCATATGCCTAGGATGGATGCAATTATGCAGGTATAAAGGTGCCTTATATTGGCATAGTTTAGTCTCCTTTTCACATGGGAATACCAGTACTAAACACATTTATATCAGTATAACCATGTCCAGGGAGGGGGAGGAATGGAAGGTTTATAAGGTGTATACTTTGTGTAGAGAAGGCCTGAGAGCTGGGACACAAGCCTTTAAAGTATGCAACAAAGACTCTAAGGCTGTGGCTACACAACAGTGTGTATCTTGGTTTCGCTCTGTTGGCTCAGTTGTATCTACACTGGGGGTTTTGCTTGCATAGCTATGTTCCCCAGGGGTGTGAATTTTTCACAGTTCTAGCTGACATAGGTTTGCCAGCAGAACTCTGTAGAGTAGATCAGGCTTAAGTTTGGTGTGCAATGTGAAATAACAAAGTGGGAAGCTTGCGATGAGGCGAGATGAATGATTTTTAGTTTGGTGCTCACCCTAATTTTTTTCTGACCGCTTTCAGTGCTTCTTCCCCATTGTGTATTGTGGTGATCTCATGTTCCGAAGTGTGCTTCTCAGAGAAGTAAGAATGAAAAGACTGCAAGTTCATCCCCCGGCCAGTGCCTGTGTACCTTTGTTAAGCCAGTTTTAAAGGACTTGAGTGACGGGCCTTCCAAATAATTTTAACCAAGTCAGCTATATGCCGACTTTTTATTTAGTTGTTTATGAAAACATTTTAAACCTTGACTTTTATCAGTGATGTCATCTTCCTGCAGTTCAAATGATTGCTAATTGCAGCTCACTGACGTGCCCCAGACTATGACAATGAAGAGGGAGCATTGACTGGGGCAGGGGAGAGAGAGAACTCAGAAACTAATAGTCAACAAAAGAAGGTAGAATCTTCTTCTTTAGAATGGAACCTAATCTGCTAAGGTTCCTTTCACGGAAGTGTCTGTTTTTCTTCCCTTATCGAACCACAAATGGAAAAATCCCAACTGTGGTTTGCTTCTGTTTGTTTCAATAGGACTTTCACAAATATGTGATGGCTTTTACCAAACCATGCACGTAAACAAATCATGAAACGTGCCTTTGTTCTGATGTCTTACTAATTGGAAGACTGCAGAGGTTTAGCTGTGACAAGCATACAACAGGATGCTACTAAAGGTGGTGGCTCTTTCAACTCCATATATAAACTAGCAGAAAGAGCCAGGTTCTGCAACAATGCCTCTGAATGTTGAAAACTGGTTGTATTCCAGCTTTCTCTCAACTGGCCCAATTACTGTCTCCCTGGGGACAATGGAAACATTTATCAGAATAAGGGGCACCATTATACAAAAGCTAAGGACTGCTTGCTTTCTTTCCTTCGGGGGGTGAGGTGGGCGGGAAGGAAGAGACTAGACTGCTTGACCTGGCAGTAGATTCACACAACACAATGCTAGTGTAGCTAATTGGGACAGGGCACACTCACACACATTTTCTTTAGCTCTAATCTTGTTCTGCTCTCTAGCACATATCAGAGATGAGTTTGGGGGTGTTCACATATGGCACCTTGAGGCACAGAGTTTAAAGTCACACAGGACCACCTGTATATCACAGGCCACCAACACCACCCAGCACCTAGACACTAAATCCAACAACCAGAATTAAATCAAAGTCTTACAGCTCACAGGAGACTAAACTGTTAGCAGGGAAAGAATAGAAGGGACTGAGAGGCACCAATGCCTAAAACCCCCCACAATGTCAGGGAACTGATTGAGTGAGATATACCCAGATAACCCTGGCAAGTAACCCCCATTCCATGATGTAGAGGAAGGTGACAACTACCCAAGGGCCCTGCCAATCTGACCTGGCTTTTTATTCCTGCCCCCTTTGGTTCAGGCTCTTCTCTACCTGAAATGATTCAGAACAAACACCATTAACCCAGCCAACCCTTGCCACTGCTGAACTTCAACAGTTTGGATAAATGGGGCTTGTATCGATACCAGCCTTGCTTTTGCACAAAATGCACCCTCAGTTTTTCAAATCTCTACTTCACAGGTTTTAACCCTAATCTGCTATCAAGATCAAACAGAACTATGGGCTCTTCCCAATTCTCCAACATTTCTCAATTGCACAGGAAAGTGTATAAATAAAAAATAAGCTTGTAAACATGCCCTGGGTTTTCTGTGCCCTTCCAATGACCCCTTTCCTATTTGCATTAATTTTATATCTCCCTCTGCTCCATGATGTACAAGCTCTATGCCAGCTGCCTGGCTTCGAGGATCACGGAGTGGTCGGTGAGTGGGGGAGCCATCAGCTCCATCCAGAAAGGCTTCATGTCCTGCGAGGGCTGCTATGAACACAACTTCATCCTCCAAACCACCATCAAAATGGCCAGAAGGGTGCAGAGGCAGTGAACAGTAGCGTGGCTAGACCTGGCTAATGGCTTTGGGTCCATGTCCCACCACCACATCTTTGCCATACTCCAGGAGTTTGGGATGCCAGAGAACTTCCTCGTGTGATCCGAGAGGTGTACGAGGGATGCAGCACCACCATTCACTCGGTCGAAGGGGACGCCACCGAGATCCTGATCCGGAGCGGAGATAAGCAGGGCTGTCCCCTCAGCCCCGTCATCTTTAACCTCACCATGGAGCCGTTGCTGCGAGCGATCTCCAGTGGCACAGATGGCTTCAACCTCCACGGTGAGAGGGTGAGCGTCCTGGCTTACGCGGATGACCTGGTCCTGACCGTGGACGATCCAGAGAGCCTCCAACGTATGCTAGATGCCACCAGTCGAGCTGCCAACTGGATAGGGCTCTGCTTCAATACAAAGAAGTGCGCAACTCTCCACATCAACGGCAGCAAAAGGGACTCGGTGCAGATAATGGGGTTCCAGATCCAGGGCGAGCCCGTCATCCCCCTGGCAGAGGGGCAGGCGTACCAGCACCTCGGCATGCCAACGGGTTTCCGTGTCTGGCAGACACCCGAGGACACCATCCAGGAGATCTTGCAGGACACCGCCAAGATCGATGCCTCCCTGCTAGCACCGTGGCAAAAGATAAATGCCCTGAACACCTTCCTGATCCCCCGCATCTCATTCGTCCTAAGGAGATCTGCCGTGGCGAAGGTACCCCTCAACAAGGCAGACAAGATTGTCCGGCAGCTGGTGAAGAAGTGGCTGTTTGTTCCCCAGAAAGCCAGCAACGAGCTGGTCTGCCTCACCCCGAGGCATGGCGGTGCCAATGTCCCACACATGGGCGACCTGTGTGACATCGCGGTGATCACCCATGCCTTCTGCCTGCTGACGTGTCCCAACGCCATGGTATGGAACATCACGGCCAACGCCCTCCATGACGCGACAAAGAAGCGGATCGGCCGAGCCCCCTCCAACCAAGACATCGCCACCTTCCTGAGCGGTTCCCTGGATGGCGAATTTGGATGGGACGGGCATGACATCGCTCCACTGTGGTCCTGTGCTCGCAATGCCACGTGTCGCCTGGGGAAGTGCATTGGCTGCCGCTGGGAGTGGTGCGAGGAGTGCCAGAAGCTGGGAGTCCTGGTGCCGCAGATCAGGTCCAACGTCAACACCATCGTCACCCCGAGCACCAGGGGCATGCTGGAGAGGACCCTGAAGGCGGCTATCCACTCACCTTACATGGAAACCCTGAAGTGTAAACTGGACCGGGGTAAAGCCTTCGAACTGACCAGCAAGTGGGACGCCAGCAACCACTTCCTCACCGGGAACAGCTTCACCCATTTCACTGACTGGCGGTTCATCCACCGTGCTCAGCTCAACTGTGTTCCGCTCAACGGAGCTGTCCACCATGGGAACTGAGACAAGCGTTGCAGGAAGTGCAGCTACTCCAATGAGACCCTGCCCCACGTCCTGTGCAGCTACAAGCCCAACTCCAGAGCCTGGCAGTTGCACCACAATGCCATCCAGAACCACCTGGTGAAAGCCATTGCACCGCGCCTGTGGGAGGTCGCCGTGAACTGCGCAATCCCCGGTACTGACAGCATGTTGCGACCTGACGTGGTAGTCACTATCGAGGCCCAGAAAAAGATCATCCTTGTCGATGTCACAGTCTCCTTTGAGAACAGGACCCCGGCCTTCCGTGAAGCCCAAGCTCGTAAGCTGGAAAAATACGCCCCCTGGCCAACACCCTGAGAGTGAAGGGCTAAGCGGTGCAGATGGATGCCCTGATCGTCGGAGCCCTGGGGCTTGGGATCCCTGCAACGAGCGTGTGCTGCGGACCTGTGGGATCGGTTCATGCTACACACGGCTCATACGGCGCCTCATGGTCTCGGACACCATCTGATGGTCCAGGGACATCTACATCGAACACCACCGACAGTACCAGGAGGTGTGAGCTGGTATGACATTGTGCATCAACTATGAGAAAGCGATCGAGAGACTTTTTCCATTGGACCATATGAACTTGAACCATAAACTCACTGAACATTAAATTTCACCAAATGAGGGTAAATCCATCCTCATCATCAAATCCACTCATTATACTCCACACCTGAACATAGCCATTATATGAACAGCATACCCCCATATCTTAATGTCTGTACTTTGACCCATTAACCTTTTACCCCCAATCAGGGAGATTGCAGATTATGTATCCTTACGCCACCCATTCCTAAACTGAACTTCGCACCCCTTGATAATCTGTATCTTATTCCATGATAACCAGAAACTTCTATGCTTAAACCATGTACCGTTTTCTTTTTATTTTAACATCATCTTAGTAAAATTACTTGCATTCATATTATCCTTTCAAGGTCAGTATTAGATCTAGACTAAATTGTCAGCTACCTTTTATGCCCACCTCTAGATTTTTGTCCTGGGACTTCCACCACCAGTAGGCTAGTCCCAAACTGCTCCTCTCGGGCTCTGGCAGTCCTGGCCTTGCAGTTCCCCATTCCAAAGGCTGTCATTATTCGCCTTCAGTTACGTGTAGTGGGTTCCTTGTGTCTCAGATGAACAACCACTACAGTCAGCATAAAGATTCTGGGATGCATTTGGCAATTTAAGGTGCCCACCATTTGTGAGTGAGGAGACACAAGAGCACCCTTATTAAAGAAGAAATCACAGATGGGTGATCTGATGAGCTGTTAGGAGAAAAGGAGCAAATCACAATGTCTGGGCAGCCAAATCTCTTCTTCCCATAGGATGCCAACATAC
This sequence comes from Dermochelys coriacea, assembly GCF_009764565.3. Taxonomy (NCBI): domain Eukaryota; kingdom Metazoa; phylum Chordata; order Testudines; family Dermochelyidae; genus Dermochelys; species Dermochelys coriacea. Next base: position 121,727,855 of record NC_050070.1, read on the forward strand.
CTACGATTGGCTCTGAATGCTGCACACTTGTTTCTGTTACAGCACTCAGCAGCAGAGGAATTGCAACTGGAGTAGAATTTAACGGTTTGCTGGATTATGGCAAACAACTAAAACTAAGAAGGGTGAACAATAATAGTTTAACGCGATTATGTATTGAACTTTCTGCTTGGAGGTTCCAAAGGGATGTGCTGCTCGTTCTTATTCCAAATGTAATGGTAAAAATATGTCTCAATGAGAAGTTACTCTATCACTTTTTTGTTATACCCACAGGTTTGGCTTCTTATTCTATCAGGTAAATAAATTCTGCTTCTGCATATTAACCATTTAGGTACCAGAAACCTAGATTTAGTTTTTTTGCCAAGCTTAGTTGCTTTGAGGGATAGTCGGTGTTCTCTATGCTACTGAAACCAGAATAGTGTGAATCTTGGTTTTGATTTGCAGAGATTCAGGTGAATATTTCCTTTAGATTTTGCTATGTGTGGGTTTGTCTCTCCCTGCCTCTACACCCTGAGGTTTGCTTTCAAATTAGGCATGAAACTAATCCAAAATCTCAAAGTGAGAATCAGAGAGAACCTGGTTTTCATGTCAAATTGCTATTTGCACTTGATTTCTGGCCATAAATTGGCCTACATTTATTCAAATGGTTTGCAAACTTTCACAGACCTTTGAACAAATCTGATACGAGTTTGTCACAAAACTAAATCTCAGTGTAATTTGGGGTTTTGTTGTGAATATTTCACATAGATCTAATAAAAAGAAAAGATGCCAAGGACTCTGTGGCTCAGGAAATTGGTCTCAATTCACCATCTCAATTCACCCATTCTTAAACTGGAACATGGGTCAAGCTACCCCATGCCTCGCAACCACCTACCACCACCAGACTATTGCTTAAAAAATATACTCAGGTAAGGAATCTTCAAGGGTAGTTAAAGTCTCATGGAATGTGGCCTATAATGTGAATAGTCTTGCTCTAGTTTCCAGGGGACAGGTGATCACATCTCAAAAAACATCACCACAATTGACACAGGCTGTCTCAGGAGAGCCACATGGAACGCCATAGAAACCAGCCCTGAAGAAAAATGTTTTAGACACAAAATCCCAGAAGCTAAAGGACAAATACCACAAGCAGTTAGCAAGGCACACTGGGAGGTCAAACGCCTTAAGAGAGTGGACAAACGGCATTATATTGATAATTTGGCTACACAAGCAGAGGATGCACCTGCTCATGGTGAACAAGGAACCATCTACAAAATGACATGGCTTATCAGTGATAAAGAGCAGACACTAACAAGCACTCTCATGAGGAACAAACAAGGCCACTTACTAACATTTGAAAAAGAACAAGAAATGCGCTGGACAGAGCATTTCAAAGAGTTGCTGAATAGGGAGCCACCTAAAGAGGAAGCAAACATCCAGGAGGCAAAAGAAGATCTTGATATCAACACAGACACCCCAACTAAGGAAGAGATCATTCAAGTCATCAAATCCTTAAAAAATGGGAAAGCTCCTGGCAAGGATAACTTGAATGCAGAATTGTTCAAGGTAAATCCTAAATTAGCAGCATCTATTCTGGCCCCTCTATTTACATCTGTCTGGGAAAGGGAAAAAGTGCCAGATGAGTGGACAAATGGGGTTATAGTGAAGATACCAAAGAAAGGAACTCTCAGTGATTATAATAACTGGCGTGGTATCACACTTTTATCTGTGCCAAGCAAAGTATTGTGTAAGATCATAGTTCAGTGTATATCAGAGGCAGTTGATAACGTTCTCAGAAAAGAGAAAACTGTGGTTACACAGACCAGATCTTTATTCTATGAAACATAATAGAACAGTGCTTAGAATGGCAATGGCAACTCTACATAAATTTCATAGACATCGAGAAGGCTTTTGATAGCATTCACAGGACCAGCTTATGGCGCATTCTGCAGGCATATGGAATTATTTTCCATATAATTAACATCATCAAAAGCTTCTATTTCAACTTTACATGCAGTCTTGATCACAGTGAGCTCAGTTTTGAAGTCATAACAGGAGTACGTCAGGGTGTGTCATGTCTGCAATTCTCTTCAACATTGCCATCGACTGGGTAATGTAGCGTACAACAGAAGACAAGCCAAGAGGCATTAAATGGACACTCTTTCATCCCTTGAAGACCTGGACTTCGCAGATGATGTTGGTCTCCTATCACATACCCAACATCATATACAAGAAAAAACAACTTGACGCAACGCATTCAGCCAGCAAATGGGACTGAAAATCAACAGCAATAAGACAGATATCATGACCTTTAATATTGCCTCACCATCATCAGTACGGATAGAGGATTATGTTCTCACCAATATAGAAACATTCACATACTTGGACAGAATGGTGGAAGAAGCCAGGACATCCAAAACAAAATCAGTAAAGCCAGGAACACCTTCAGGAGCTTAAATACAGTCTGGAAATCATCAAAATACAGCACCAAAACCAAACTCAAGATTTATCAGAGCTGCTGTGATAACTGAATGGGTGGGGGAGCTCCCTTTTGGACACCCAACCAGCCAGTTAGCAGTAAAATTCCTCTTGGGGTCTGTTCTCTGCTTGCTTTACCTGCAAAGGTAACAAGCCCACAGGTAAAAGAAAAGGAGTAGGCACCTGACCAAAAGAGCCAATGGGAAGGCTAGAACTTTTACATTTGGGAAAGAAACTTTCAATTTGTCTGTTGTTCTTTGGGCTGCAGGGACAGAGCAGCAATGCTATAAGCAGGAATGCTGTGTAAGGTTTGAACCAGGTATGAAAAAGTATTTTCCATACCTAGAAGAAATAATTTGGATACGGAATGTTTAGTTAGATGCTATCAGGTTTATTTCTTATTTTGGCTTGTGGATCTCCTCTGTGCTAAACCCAGATGCTTTTGTTTTCTTGTAACCTTTAAGCTGAACCCCCAAGAAAGCTATTTTGGGTGCTTGATTTTTGGAATTGCTCTTTTAAAATCTAGAAAAAAGCCTAAGTTCCAGATGTAATTTTTTCCTTTTTGTTTTTAATAAAATTTACCTTTTTTAAGAACAGGATTGGATTTTTGGTGTTCTAAGAGGTTTGTGCGTGGTGTTTGATTAGCTGGTAGCCACAGCTAATTTCCTTTGTTTTCTTTCTCACCTCTTCCCCGTGGGGGGGTGGGATGGGGTGGAAGGGCTTGAGGCTACCCCACAGAGAGGAATTCCCAAGTGCTCCTTCCTGGGTTCAAAGGGTTGGGTTTTTTTGCATTTGGGTGGCGGCAGCGTTTACCAAGCCAAGGTCAGAGAAAAGCTATAACTTTGGGAGTATAATACAAGCCCGGAGTGGCAAGTATTAATTTTTAGAATCCTTGTGGGCCCCCCCACTTCCTGCACTTGGTGTGACAGAGTGGGGATTCAGTCTTGACAGCTGCATACTTTCAACATTACTTTATAGTGCAGAATGCTGGGGAATGAGAAAGTATGACATATCCAGACTGTCTTCATTCCATCCAACCTGCCTCAGAAAAATCCTCTGTATCTTTTGCCCAGAACAATCTGAAACCAAAATCTATTGACACAGTGCAGGCAAGAGGATATGAGCACCATCATTGCCAGGAGGCATTGGAGATGGATTGGCCAGGTGCTTCAGATGGAAACTGATACCATCACCAGAGTAGCAATAAGATGGACACCTGAAAGTAAGCGAAAACAACATAGCAAAGAGCTGTGGAAGCCATGCTGAAAAACCTGGGCACAGCTGGGGAACCATTGAAAGTCTTGCCAGAAACGGACAGGAGTGGAGGAGCTTCGTCACTGCCCTAAACGCCAGACATGTAATAGGAACATGATGATGATAATGTCTCAGGAGAGAGTCCAGCAATTGACTCTACTGATGGAGACTACTGAGGGAGATTAAGTTAGCTTCTTACCCATAAGGGTTCAGCATTGAGGCCCATTGTTGGGTAGGGTGGGGAAACCTGCCCTACCACTGTCTGTGTGGTTCCAGTTTCCTGGATAACAAACAGTGCCATCCATGACAGAGCTCTTATAAACACTAAATTTTAAATGGAAAGAGCTATGATCCCATATACTCTCTCCTCCTGACCTATCCTCCAAACAAATCCCATGCGGAGGCCAGTTTATTTCTGGTATAATTCCACTCTCTTCAGACAAGCTCCCCCTACGTGAATTTGGCCCAGTACTTTTAGATATTTTGATGCAGTGACCAGTTACGCTTTTTGTGCCTGCACACACACGTACACAGAGCAGAACAAGATGTTCTGAGAGGCTCTTACCATTCATCAAAATCAAGATGACAAATTAGAAACAAATATCCCCAGATTAGATTGTGGTTTCTTATTGTTGCCACTAGCAACTGCTGCTGCTTTACTGCTTTACATAAACACTCCAGGTTTGTATTGCTGTCAGCATTTTAAAATAAGACTGCCCTACATGATTTTTAAAAAGCAGATTCTCCTTATAGGATAGATGCTGGGGGCATGTGAGAATACCTTTACCCCTGCTTGGGGGCATGCTGGGAGCGGGAAAGGGGGAGGCTGTAGTGCACTGCACTGATCCTCAGCTAGTGTAACAGCCCCATTGGGAACATTACAAATTGGCAGAATCTGGGGTATCCCTGATTTTGCTCTATGTTACACTAGGGGAATCAGTCTCTGATAGCTCCAGAGATTGGGGGAGCACAAAGGTGGCTTTAACTCACCATCTGGAACTCTGACACAGATGAAGTTATGGCTGCATATGTTTAGTCAAATAAAAATCACAATGTGTGTGTTGTGTATGTTTTATTTGGCCTCAGATTTGGTACAACTGACCAGAGATGATGATTATATAGGGCATAAAAATGGACTTTAGCTGCAACTCTCTGAAACATTCCCTGGTTCAGTAATATCCTGCCTGAGGTTTGCAAACAGAGCCAAAGGTTTGCTTTTTTTCAGAACTTCCCCCCTTCAACTGCCTTTTAAAGTTTCATTTTGGTTTTACCTTTTCTCTCATTTACCAGATGAATGAATTACTTTGGGACTTTTCACTCTGCAGACAATTGCAGTGTGTGGTCTTTCAGTCAACAACTGTGCCTTATTTGATATTGACATAAAAATCCCCAAAACTGTCTCAGTCAGGTCTTCTCAATGAGATATCTACAAGTCCTACTGTGCAAGCAAAAGCTCCATTATAAAAGGTAAACTGAATGTTGGTTCAAAACTCCAACAGTCAGCCTATATGGTCTAGCGACTGTTATGACATTTAGGCAATATGACTCAACTGCAATATGCGGTTTTAATGTCAATTGTGCAACTGAGAGGTCCAGTTCTGACCTTGTGTAATTCAACTGAAGTCAGTGTTCAGAGGATAGAAATGAATATGCATTATATTATTTGTGACAAATCCTGACAGACATAAGAGAGTGGTCCTGTTGGGTTCCAGGAAGTGGGCGGATATATCAGCCCTAGAATGGTGAAGGCCCTGTTGCTTCTGAGTGATAAAAGGTTACCTCATGTTAACTAGAGACACGTGAGGCCAGTTAAAGGCTCGCAGGGACCTTTAAAAATCCCTCTTTTGGTGTGAGAGGGGAAGGGTGAGGTGAGACATAAACTCCAACAAGAACTTGCCAGATTGCCAGGCTGTCCCGCCTCCCTATAAGGAAAGAAGCTTAGGCCTGGACTACTTTAAAAAGTTAGGTTGAAGGAAGATACCTTAAGTCGACCTGTTAATGTATGTGTCTGCACTACCAGGTCCTTTACGCCAACCTAAGTTGCCTCTAATGTCGACTTCTATAATCCACCTCTGCGAAAGGTGTAGCGCTTAGTTTGATTTTCATGGGTCGACTGTGAGGCAGTGCAGACGCAGCATTGTATAATTCGACTTAATTGGCCTCCAGGTGGTGTCTGCTTTGTGCATCAATGCAGGCGCTGCTAGTGAGGATGCACTCCATTGAGACAATGAGCATGGTGTGGCCACGCACAATCAACTTCATTAATTCGGAGGCTGGAGGTCGAATTAGATAAAGTTGACTTAATTTTGTAGTGTAGACAAACCCTTAGTAAACAGTTGCCTGGGGAAGAACTGGAAACTAGGAGCCAATGTAGTAATACAATGCCCCAGAGAAGGGGTAGGGAAAAGTGTTTCTGTTTGTGATAAACTTGCCATAATTGTAAGAAGACTGAAATGAATAAGTAAGACATAATATTTCTGTGATAGCCTTGAGGAAAAATCCTACAGAATTTTCTAGGGTTAAAACAAGTAGGGTTTCTATAAAAATTAAATAGGATTATTCTAAAAACCCACAGAGTTTAATAAAGAATGATCTCCTTTCTACAAAATTTTAAACTTGCCTATAGAATGTAAAAAGGAATCATATCCCTGTGACAAAATTCTACAGGTGGGTTTAAAATTTTGTACTAAAGTTGTTATTCTATAGACTGTGCCCTATAAGGGACAACATAGAAAAAAGTACAGGAGTACTTGTGGCACCTTAGAGACTAACATTTATTTGAGCATAAGCTTTCGTGAGCTACAGCTCACTTCAACGGATGCATTTGGTGGAAAATACAGAGGGGAGATTTATATACACACACAGAGAACATGAAACAATGGGTTTTATCATATACACTGTAAGGAGAGTGATCACTTAAGATGAGCCATCACCAGCAGCGGGGGGGGGGGGGGGGGAGGGAGGAAAACCTTTCATGGTGACAAGCAAGATAGGCTATTTCCAGCAGACACCCAGGAAAGAATTCTCTGTAGTAACTCAGATCCCACCCCATCTAACATCCCATCACAGGCCATTGGGCATATTTACCACTAATAGTCAAAGATCAATTAATTGCCAAAATTAGGCTATCCCATCATACCATCCCCTCCATAAACTTAACAAGCTTAGTCTTGAAGCCAGATATGTCTTTTCCCCCCACAGCTCCCCTTGAAAGGCTGTTCCAGAATTTCACTCCTCTGATGGTTAGAAACCTTCATCTAATTTCGAGTCTAAACTTCCTGGTGGCCAGTTTATATCCATTTGTTCTTGTGTCCACATTGGTACTGAGCTTAAATAATTCCTCTCCCTCTCCTGTATTTATCCCTCTGATATATTTATAGAGAGCAATCGTATCTCCCCTCAACCTTCTTTTAGTTAGGCTAAACAAGCCAAGCTCTTTGAGTCTGCTTTCATAAGACAGGTTTTCTATTCCTCGGATCATCCTAGCAGACCTTTTCTGTACCTGTTCCAGTTTGAATTCATCCTTCTTAAACGTGGGAGACCAGAACTGCACACAGATGAGGTCTCGCCAGTGCCTTGTGTAACAGTACTAACACCTCCTTATCTCTACTGGAAATATCTCACCGGATGCATTCCAAGACCGCATTAGTTTTTTTTATGGCCATATCACATTGGCGGCTCATAGTCATCCTGTGATCAAACAATACTCCGAGGTCCTTCTCCTCCTCCTCCTCTGTTACTTCCAAGTGATGCTTCCCCACATGCCAGGGAAATCAGGGATACCTTGTACACCCACATGAAGGGTTTGCAGGGTGCTATGCATGAAGGGAATGAGTAATGTAGCTATTACATACAAATTCTCCCACACTTATCCCACAATTTTAGGGGTCAATGAAGCTGTCATAAATATAAAAGGAAGGGTAAACACCTTTAAATCCCTTCTGGCCAGAGGAAAAACCCTTTCACCTGTAAAGGGTTAAGAAGCTAAGACAACCTCGCTGGCACCTGACCAAAAGGACCAATGAGGACACAAGATACTTTCAAAGCTGAAGGCGGGGGGGACAAAGGGTTCTCTCTGTCTGTGTGATGCTTTTGCCGGGACCAGAGCAGGAATGCAGGTCAGAACTCCTGTAAAAAGTCAGTAAGCAATCTAGTTAGATATGCATTAGATTCTGTTTTGTTTAAATGGCTGATAAAATAAGTTGTGCTGAAAGGAATGTATATTCCTGTTTTTGTGTCTTTTTGTAACTTAAGGTTTAGCCTAGAGGGATTCTCTATGTTTTGAATCTGATTACCCTGTAAGGTATTTACATCCTGATTTTACAGAGGTGATTCTTTTACTTTTTCTTTAATTAAAATTCTTCTTTTAAGAACCAGATTGCTTTTTCATTGTTCTTAAGATCCAAGGGTTTGGGTCTGTGTTCACCTATGCAAATTGGTGAGGCTTTTTATCAAGCCTTCCCCAGGAAAGGCGGTGTAGGCTTGGGGGGATTTTGGGGGGGGAAGACATTTCTAAGTGGGCTCTTTCCCTGTTTTATTTGTTAGACGCTTGGTGGTCGCAGTAATAAAGTCCAGGGACAAAAGGTAAAATAGTTTGTACCTTGGGGAAGTTTTAACCTAAGCTGGTAAAAATAAATGTAGGGGGTTTTTCATGCAGGTCCCCACACCTGTACCCTAGAGTTCAGAGTGGGGAAGGAACCTTGACAGAAGCTTATGAATTTAATAAAACCTGTTAATGTAGCTCAGGGATTGGCAACCTTTGGCATGTGGCCTGCCAGGGTAAGCCCCCTGGCAGGCCGGGCCAGTTTGTTTACCTGCCGCGTCCGCAGGTTCAGCCAATCGCAGCTCCCATTGGCCACGGTTCACAACTCCAGACCATTGGGGGCTGCAGGAAATGGTGTGGGCCAAGGGATGTGCTGGTCGCCACTTCTGGCAGCCCCCATTGGCCTGGAGCGGCGAACCGTGGCCAGTGGGAGCTGCAATCGGCTGAACCTGCAGACATGGCAGGTAAATAAACCAGCTTGGCCTGCCAGGGGGCTTACCCTGGAGGGCCGCGGGCCAAAGGTTGCTGATCCCTGATGTAGCTCTGTATTCAGCTGATGTACTGCTGACACGGATTGTGATTTTTATGAATTTAATAAAGCCTGTTCTTGTAAACTTAAAACTTGTTCTTGTTTTCAGACAAAACACTTTATTTGAAACAAGTATTTAAATCACAATTAGAAATCTTATTGGCAGCCCAGCTGCCAGCAAGAGGCAAAAGACAATAAAACAAAAAAAGGGCTAAATAAACAACTGAAGCAACAAAAGTGCCACAATGCCAAACTATATACAGAGCCACCGCTACGTCTCACTGGTTGCAGAACCGTATGCCCCATATGTGCCTTTTCTCCTTGCCCTTCTGAAGCATGCTGCACATGTGAGCCCCAATTGCACAGGGTGGACTGTTGCACAGGGTACATTTGATTGTTCCACAAACTGTTCATTGCTTGGGTCATGGTCCAGCCAACCCCAGAATCATCCATTAGCTGCCTAGGCTGCAAGATGTGGGAGCATGGTGGGGACTCAATGCATGAATTTCGGACAGTAGCTGGAGCTGAGCTGGGCTAGCCACAGGTGTTCTATTGTGGTGCAGACATACCCATTGGTTCTTCATCAAACAAAACCTCTCCCAAATTTAACTGGATAAAGGCTTCTGGATTAAACTCCTTTATATCACATTTAATATATTATGTATTGGTTGGAATTATGAGATCAGACATGTACCAGTAGACATATTGAAACATTCTTGAATCCTAGACGCTGGCACTTGTGAGCTTGAATTAATTGCAGTAGTGATGAGGGGAGGAAATAATTGCTTCATCTTTAAAAATATCTGTTCTTAATCTCTCCCACAACACTGTTGCACATACAGAGTTAAATTCTGCAGTCCCTGTTTAGAGCTTAACTCAGACAACATCCCACTGAGATCACAGCCATGTTGTCTGCATTAGCACTGAGGCCCAACTTCAGCCAAGTATTTAAGCAGGGACTTCAGTCCATTCCTTTTCAGTGAAGCACAGAAATGCTTTGCTGTAGCGGGATGAACTATAGAATTGATGCAAGAACGGCAGGACTTGGTCCATAGATCACAGTGACTATTTTGTCATTGGTTTCATCCAGATCATACCACTCGATCCATTGTCTACAGCCAAGCGCTACGATATAACCGCATTTGCTCCAACCCCTCAGACAGAGACAAACACCTACAAGATCTCTATCATGCATTCCTACAACTACAATACCCACCTGCTGAAGTGAAGAAACAGATTGACAGAGCCAGAAGAGTACCCAGAAGTCACCTACTACAGGACAGGCCCAACAAAGAAAACAACAGAACGCCACTAGCCATCACCTTCAGCCCCCAACTAAAACCTCTCCAACGCATCATCAAGGATCTACAACCTATCCTGAAGGACGAGCCATCGCTCTCTCAGATCTTGGGAGACAGACCAGTCCTTGCTTACAGACAGCCCCCCAATCTGAAGCAAATACTCACCAGCAACCACACACCACACAACAGAACCACTAACCCAGGAACCTATCCTTGCAACAAAGCCCGTTGCCAACTCTGTCCACATATCTATTCAGGGGATACCATCATAGGGCCTAATCACATCAGCCACACTATCAGAGGCTCGTTCACCTGCGCATCTACCAATGTGATATATGCCATCATGTGCCAGCAATGCCCCTCTGCCATGTACATTGGCCAAACTGGACAGTCTCTACGTAAAAGAATGAATGGACACAAATCAGACGTCAAGAATTATAACATTCAAAAACCAGTTGGAGAACACTTCAATCTCTCTGGTCACTCGATCACAGACCTAAGAGTGGCTATACTTCAACAAAAAAGCTTCAAAAACAGACTCCAGCGAGAGACTGCTGAATTGGAATTAATTTGCAAACTGGATACAATTAACTTAGGCTTGAATAGAGACTGGGAATGGATGAGTCATTACACAAAGTAAAACTATTTCCCCATGGTATTTCTCCCTCCCACCCCACCCCCCACTGTTCCTCTGATATTCTTGTTAACTGCTGGAATTAGCCTACCTGCTTGTCACCATGAAAGGTTTTCCTCCTTCCCCCCCCCTGCTGTTGGTGATGGCTTATCTTAAGTGATCACTCTCCTTACAGTGTGTATGATAAACCCATTGTTTCATGTTCTCTGTGTGTGTGTATATAACTCTCCTCTGTTTTTTCCACCAAATGCATCTGATGAAGTGAGCTGTAGCTCACGAAAGCTTATGCTCTAATAAATTTGTTAGTCTCTAAGGTGCCACAAGTACTCCTTTTATTTTGTCATTGTAGCCAGTATCTCATAGTACTTCTGTCACCTCTCATATTTTCATCATAATACAGAAAAAAGTCAAAGGGCCTTTTGTGGCTAACTCAGTTAGGTTGTTTTTATAAGTTTTACCTGTTTTCCATACACTGAGCCACCTGGCCAAGGAGCTATGGCCCATTTTGTGTCTTGAGGATTTATGTTTAACAGTTAAAAGAAAGCAAAGGGAGAAGAAGACAATAGGTGATTTAGTGGAAGCAGGTACTCTATCTTTGATCACATCGGACTATTCTTTATTGGAGGGCAGAGTGTGCAGGAGTTTGGCTAGATTTTTAGGTAGATAGTTTTAAGATTTTAATGAAAGCAAATTGAACTTGAGATGTTGGTAGTTTTCAGCTCAGCTCCAAGGTGCTAAATCATGTAAAGGTGGTTGGGAAAAAAAAATCCCCACCAACTTTTGAATGTGATTGCTTAAGTTCCTATTCAGAAATAACCCCCAAAAGGAAATTACAGCCACTCCCTGATCTCTCCTCTTCCTTCTCATTTTCTACCTTCTTTAATAGTATTTAGCAGACCTTAGTTTTACTTCCTTAAAATGAACCTTCTCTTTTTCTTTAATTGTGTCACTTCAGTGTAAGTTACCAATAGTTAGCTGCAGTTTGAAGGTCTGAAGTTCAAAGTCCCCTGCCAAAAAGCCCTATTGCAAGTTTCTCTGATGTTTCTGTGACCCTGCAGAGCTCTTACAAGAGGGAGAGGTGACAATTAGGGCCTGATTCTCCATTCCTTTGCCCCCTGTGTAGTCGTTTATATCTGTGCTATAAAATACAACCATTCTGATTTGGGTAACGTTTCACATGTATAAGTGGCTTGAAAAGGTTCAGGAAGAATCAGAGCCTCAGTGTCCAGACTGTGCTCTTCTCAGAGCACACGCATGCAAGTCTTTACTGCTTTGAAAGGTTCTACCATTTTCAGTGCTATAATGGGGAATTCCACTAGACACACAGCGGAGTCTTTCAGAATGGTACATATGCCCCCTGTGTCTAATCAAGGCCCTACCTGAGTCTAAAGGGACACTTGGAGGTGGAGGTGTGATTCCCAGCTCAGGGAGACATTTTCATACTAGCTTTCATCAAGATAGTGCACTAAAAATATTAGTGTCGCCATGGTAGCGTGGGCAGCAGCAAGTGAAAGGATGGTAAAACCAAAGCTAGTAACAGGGTCCTTCATAGGAATCTCCCCCTACTCATGGGGGGTGGAAGGGGAATTAAGGAGATTTTAAATGATTTTAATTGTTTTAATTATATTAATCTTACCATAATGTGTCTGGGCTTGGAGTGAGGCTTGCTGGAGCTTGTGAATAAAGAATGAATAAAATAAAACCAAGTGATAAAAAGTATCAAGCTATGAACTTGTCATGACGCAGCCCCTAAGGAAGGGTAGAAATGTCTTTGTTTCATGGTCAGTTAATAATGCGCTCTTTCATTTTCTTTGCAGGCCCTTCCACCTTTGCTGGGCAAGAAGCAAGGAATCAGGAGTCTGGCGGAGCAGAAACTCAGCTTATGTGGGAAAAGGAAAAGAATCAGAGATGAAAGGCTCCAGGACACTTAAGCCAACGTGGACAAACAGCTGCAGAGGGAGGAGAGTGGTTGCAGAGGGAGAAGGAGGCAATCCAGCATGAGGAGAGAATGGCGACACAGTTCTTGGAACATGACCAGAGGTTGAGGGGAGGATGACAGAGTGCAGCAGAAGGACGTTGCTCACTCTCATGGTCACCAGGTTATAGGCCCCAGCTCCAGCTAGTGTCCGAAATTCATGCATTGAGTCCCCACCATGCTCCCACATCTTGCAGCCTAGGCAGCTAATGGATGATTCTGGGGTTGGCTGGACCATGACCCAAGCAATGAACAGTTTGTGGAACAATCAAATGTACCCTGTGCAACAGTCCACCCTGTGCAATTGGGGCTCACATGTGCAGCATGCTTCAGAAGGGCAAGGAGAAAAGGCACATATGGGGCATACGGTTCTGCAACCAGTGAGACGTAGCGGTGGCTCTGTATATAGTTTGGCATTGTGGCACTTTTGTTGCTTCAGTTGTTTATTTAGCCCTTTTTTTGTTTTATTGTCTTTTGCCTCTTGCTGGCAGCTGGGCTGCCAATAAGATTTCTAATTGTGATTTAAATACTTGTTTCAAATAAAGTGTTTTGTCTGAAAACAAGAACAAGTTTTAAGTTTACAAGAACAGGCTTTATTAAATTCATAAAAATCACAATCCGTGTCAGCAGTACATCAGCTGAATACAGAGCTACATCAGGGATCAGCAACCTTTGGCCCGCGGCCCTCCAGGGTAAGCCCCCTGGCAGGCCAAGCTGGTTTATTTACCTGCCATGTCTGCAGGTTCAGCCGATTGCAGCTCCCACTGGCCACGGTTCGCCGCTCCAGGCCAATGGGGGCTGCCAGAAGTGGCGACCAGCACATCCCTTGGCCCACACCATTTCCTGCAGCCCCCAATGGTCTGGAGTTGTGAACCGTGGCCAATGGGAGCTGCGATTGGCTGAACCTGCGGACGCGGCAGGTAAACAAACTGGCCCGGCCTGCCAGGGGGCTTACCCTGGCAGGCCACATGCCAAAGGTTGCCAATCCCTGAGCTACATTAACAGGTTTTATTAAATTCATAAGCTTCTGTCAAGGTTCCTTCCCCACTCTGAACTCTAGGGTACAGGTGTGGGGACCTGCATGAAAAACCCCCTACATTTATTTTTACCAGCTTAGGTTAAAACTTCCCCAAGGTACAAACTATTTTACCTTTTGTCCCTGGACTTTATTACTGCGACCACCAAGCGTCTAACAAATAAAACAGGGAAAGAGCCCACTTAGAAATGTCTTCCCCCCCCAAAATCCCCCCAAGCCTACACCGCCTTTCCTGGGGAAGGCTTGATAAAAAGCCTCACCAATTTGCATAGGTGAACACAGACCCAAACCCTTGGATCTTAAGAACAATGAAAAAGCAATCTGGTTCTTAAAAGAAGAATTTTAATTAAAGAAAAAGTAAAAGAATCACCTCTGTAAAATCAGGATGTAAATACCTTACAGGGTAATCAGATTCAAAACATAGAGAATCCCTCTAGGCTAAACCTTAAGTTACAAAAAGACACAAAAACAGGAATATACATTCCTTTCAGCACAACTTATTTTATCAGCCATTTAAACAAAACAGAATCTAATGCATATCTAACTAGATTGCTTACTGACTTTTTACAGGAGTTCTGACCTGCATTCCTGCTCTGGTCCCGGCAAAAGCATCACACAGACAGAGAGAACCCTTTGTCCCCCCCGCCTTCAGCTTTGAAAGTATCTTGTGTCCTCATTGGTCCTTTTGGTCAGGTGCCAGCGAGGTTGTCTTAGCTTCTTAACCCTTTACAGGTGAAAGGGTTTTTCCTCTGGCCAGAAGGGATTTAAAGGTGTTTACCCTTCCTTTTATATTTATGACAGCTTCATTGACCCCTAAAATTGTGGGATAAGTGTGGGAGAATTTGTATGTAATAGCTACATTACTCATTCCCTTCATGCATAGCACCCTGCAAACCCTTCATGTGGGTGTACAAGGTATCCCTGATTTCCCTGGCATGTGGGGAAGCATCACTTGGAAGTAACAGAGGAGGAGGAGGAGAAGGACCTCGGAGTATTGTTTGATCACAGGATGACTATGAGCCGCCAATGTGATATGGCCATAAAAAAAACTAATGCGGTCTTGGAATGCATCCGGTGAGATATTTCCAGTAGAGATAAGGAGGTGTTAGTACTGTTACACAAGGCACTGGCGAGACCTCATCTGTGTGCAGTTCTGGTCTCCCACGTTTAAGAAGGATGAATTCAAACTGGAACAGGTACAGAAAAGGTCTGCTAGGATGATCCGAGGAATAGAAAACCTGTCTTATGAAAGCAGACTCAAAGAGCTTGGCTTGTTTAGCCTAACTAAAAGAAGGTTGATGGGAAGATACGATTGCTCTCTATAAATATATCAGAGGGATAAATACAGGAGAGGGAGAGGAATTATTTAAGCTCAGTACCAATGTGGACACAAGAACAAATGGATATAAACTGGCCACCAGGAAGTTTAGACTTGAAATTAGATGAAGGTTTCTAACCATCAGAGGAGTGAAATTCTGGAACAGCCTTTCAAGGGGAGCTGTGGGGGGAAAAGACATATCTGGCTTCAAGACTAAGCTTGTTAAGTTTATGGAGGGGATGGTATGATGGGATAGCCTAATTTTGGCAATTAATTGATCTTTGACTATTAGTGGTAAATATGCCCAATGGCCTGTGATGGGATGTTAGATGGGGTGGGATCTGAGTTACTACAGAGAATTGTTTCCTGGGTGTCTGGCTGGTGAGTCTTGCCCACATGCTCAGGGTTTAGCTGACCACCATATTTGAGTCAGGAAGGAATTTTCCTCCAGCGCAGATCGGCCTGGTGGGTTTTCACTTTCCTCTGCACCGTGGGGCATGGGTCACTTGCTGGAGGATTCTCTGCACCCTGAAGTTTTTAAACCAAGAGTTGAGGACTTCAATAGCTCAGACATAGGTTAGGGGTTTGTTACAGGAGTGGGTGGGTGAGATTCTGTGGCCTGTGTTGTGCAGAAGGTCAGACTAGATGATCATAATGGTCCCTTCTGACCTTAAAGTCTATGATTCTATCCCGCCCCTGTAAAGATAAGTGCACTTTCTGGTTGTAATGTTCCTGCAATCTAGCAGCGTCCTGAGTCCATGCCTGGCAAAAAGGTTCTCCTTTAATTTTGCAGATGTTATGTTGTGAAGTGCACCGCAGGCCACAGTAATGCAAAAGTAATGGTAAAATTAGCATCCAAATGGTTCTGAAGGCAGGGCTATCTTAACTTCAATCTGCAAATGCACATTTCACTACCATCCTTTAGCTACTGAGCATGTATCTGACCCTTCTTTTGTCAGGTCCTCTGAAATCAGGGTACGGTTTCATAAGCCATGGCAGAAAGGGATATGTGAGCTCCCCTAGGATAACAGTGGGGACAGAGACTCCATGTATAATAATGTCATTTGAAGGGAATAAGTTCCCTGCTTGTCCATGAAGACAAAGTCCTGATGTCCAAAAAACTCTGGCATCATGCATCCTGCCAGTATGTTCCATATTGGAGTCCATGAAACTGTCTTTGTGGTCCACAGGTGCCTGCATAGAAATGGAGTACTACCCTTTTTGGTTTATGTACTCATTTGCTCCTTATGGACGACAAACAATGGGCCAGCGAGTCCCATCAATAGCCCCAAAGCAGTTTGGGAAGCCCTTTCTCTCCAAGCTGGTGATTATATCAGTCAATCATGTAAATTTATGTCAATCATCTTTGGGTGAACAACAGGCCTGATTGCCTCACAAACCTCCACAACAACAGCCCCCACAAATGACTTGCCAACACAAAACCTGGTTAGTCCCAAACCAATAGCAGTCTGGGGTAGCCAGCTTCCAGATAGATGAGCATTCATGTGTCCTGGTGCTGGAGAGTAGGTGCAAGTTGCCTATACACGGTCAGGAATATCGACTTCTTCATAGAAAAGTTCTTGAGCTGCTATTGGTCATCCCAGATCTGCATGATAACGTGATCCCACCAGTTTGTGCTTGTGACCCTGCTGCAGAAGCGCCAGGCTCCACATGGGGAATATGCAATGATGGCAGCAGGCATCAGCAGCATCCATCATGTTGTGGATGCCATGGCTGTGTCCCTCTCTGAGAGCTGCTTTCTATAGCACAGATACTGCGGCCGAAACATCCATCAGCATCTCTCAGATGTTCTGCCTGAATCCTGAAATAGTGAAACTGCAAGCAGGGAAAGGTCTTCCACTTGTGCTGGACTGACCCATATGGCTGGATCTGGTTGCAGGGAGCGAGTAGACCTAAAATGGCTCATCTGGCTGTTTTGGTGGGCTAAGAACACTTCTGGTCAAGTGTCACAGGATGGATAGACAAGTTCTCCCACAATACACTCTGAACCAAGCCCTAAAGTGGTCACAGCTACCTATGGCATTAAGAACCCTGGGATATATGTCTGAAATGTGTCAGCGTACCACAGTATGGATGTGCCAGCATAGGTATAAGACATGCATAACAATGCAGTGTGGACACTCAAAGGAGGGCTTGGAATGAATGGGTTAGCAAGCACGAGTGCACAGGTCTGAGTATACTATACAAGACAGACATACCCTCGGTGTCATAGCATACCAGAAGTAATGGAAAGTGAATTTGCCTGTCTTCTGGATTTTCACTTCTTTTGCCATTTTTCCATGTTATGTACAATTTTGGGAGGTGGCTTTGGCAGCTGTAATTAGAGGACTGGATACTTGAATGTATTTCAAAGGCAGGGATGTCTGTAGCTGGGGTGGGTAGCTGTGGATAATGGGGTCAGGTCATTCTGGCAGAGTTCTGGATGACAGTTCACTGGTGTAAAAGTGGGATCAAGTCACTTGCAGGAGGAAGTTAGGCACATGCTGGCAGTGACTGCTGTAAGTCCTGTTTTGATTCTACCCTTTTTCATGTCCCCTATGTGCAGTGTAAGATCTCTGAATCATCACTCAGACAGGGCCACACACACAGTGGGACAAAGAGTTCCAGACCCATTTCTTGTTGGTTCCTTTCATTGTTAGGATGACTGAAAGGAGGAACAGGGAGTCAGCATGGTGGATTGCTGGAGCTCTCTCTATAGAGAACAGAAATTACTGAAACTTGACCCAAACCTCCTTTTGATAATTATAGAAAACAGGCTTATAACTATTTGGAGATGGGCCTGAGCTGCAAAGTTTGAGGGCGGCCAGCTTCAGGATTTGAGTCTGGCCCATTGAGTTTTGGATCCAGATTTTAAGTCGTGACCCATCTTTAAAAATATCATTGAGCAGTATGACTTAAAAACCATATATAACTCAGAAATGTCAGTCAGCAGGGACTTCACTGTGCCTCTGAAAACGACAAACATAATTACACATACCACACTAGCTGCTGCAGTGAGATGTGTGCATCGGTGTAGCTGGCTGCTGGGTTACTAAGATGCCTTACCATGGCTCTTCCATTGTGCCCCCATAACGCTAATCTTTTGCTGGATTTTGGCATGTTAGGAATGTTATACATTGATACAAGCTATTCCATCAGCCAGAATTTGGTGCATTAAGAATAACATGCAAGATTCCAGCAAAATGAGCAGCGTATCAACATGTAGCAATGTTTACTATGCAATGTTGCAATAAAATACAAAGTCCTGTTGAAGTCAGCGGGATTTCATGAGTCATTCAGCTTTGCCCAAGAAATAATCAAGGTTAAAGGCAGTACACAGACAAACACAGAATATCAAAAGTATTAACTGATCATGAACAACAACATATGTATTTTTTAGAATTAAACAGCTTGGATTATTTTCAAATATGGTTTTTGAATTGTAGTAATATCAACTTGTTGGTTGGGGCTAACCTCTTGCTAAATGATGGTTGCATAACTCAGCTAGTTTTGAACTAGCGATGCTGGGCTAAAAAGCAGACAAATCTTACTTTCATTTTTTGTTTTTTCCCTCTGTGAATTTGCATTTGAGAGCTGGTTAATAATGAGGCAAAATAAACAAACATCATGTCTGCTCTAAGAAGGTAGGTCCTTTCAGCCACACGTGAATTTAAAATAGCTGAGTTGTAATAAAAACCTTGGATTTTTAAAGGAAAATCTAACACACAACTAGAACAGTGCTATAAGTGTCACTCTGACAAATGGCTATGATTCATTTTGGTGCTGAAGTACAATGCAGAAAAGCCTTCTGACATTAATTTTTGGGGACTCTATCTGGCTTTCCCGTATTACATAAGCAGGATATGGAAAAATGCAGTGGGAACTGGGTAAACTGCATTGCAAATGGATTTCTGGGTTTTCACTTTTATAAACCACATAAACCAATCGCAATGTGCTGCTGGTGGTGAGGGCAGGGATGTTGGGGTTGATTGCATGGTATCAGCAAGACAAGGGGGACCACCATATCACCTCCCGATCCATCCCTGAAGCAGCTGGTGATACTGGTGCTCCTCTGCGCCCCAGAGAATATTAGTCAGCAGACTTCACCAATCCTCACTGGGCCTTGCCACATTAATGTGGGTACAGTGTAAATAGAAATGGAAATTGAGAAAACTATTATTCAGCCCATTGTTACACCTACAATACTACATACAAGAAGCTATTAACAAAGTAATTTCCAATATTCTCCTTGCCCCTTTGTGCATGTGTACTATGATATAGTATTTAATTACATGATCACACACTAGTTTTTTCACAAGACCCCGGCCTCATTCAGGGCACAGGATGAATGCACAAAGGGGCAGAATTAAGGTTGCTCGAGCAACCATAACTCTGGCACTCTTAACTTTTCTAATTCTTGACTCGGCAACCTAAATAACATTCTTTTAACACAGTTTTTAAATGCTTTTTATGTTTATATTTAAAAATATAGGGAGGAATTTGTTGCAGATGTGAAGGTTGAAGGCAATTTGTGTGAAAGTGATCTTGAAATGATAGAGTTCATGATTAGGAAAGGGAGGAGTGAGAGCTTCAGAATAAGGATAATGGACTTCAAACTTTAACAAACTTGGAGAACTGATAGATAAGGTCCCATGGGAAGAAAATATAAGGGATAAAGGAGTTCAGGAGATCTGGCAATTTCTCAAAGAGACAATACTAAAGGAGCAACAGCAAACTATCCTGATGTTTTTTGTTTTTTGTTTTAAATAGGATGAATAGTAAGAGGTTAGTATGGCTCCATCAGGAGCTCTTTAATGAACTGAAAATCAAAAAGGAATCCTATAAAAAGTGGAAACATGGACAAATTGCTAAGGAGGAGTACAAAAATAGTACAAACATGTAGGGACACAATCAGAAAGGCTAAGGTACAAAATGAGTTACATCTAGCAAGGGACATAAAAGGCAATAAGAAGAGGTTCTTTAAATACATTAGGAGCAAGAGAAAGATGAAGGAACGTGTAGGATCTCTACTTAGAGGAGAAGAAGAGCTAATAACAGATGACATCAAGAAAGCAGTGGTGCTTAATGCTTATTTTGCTTCAGTACTCACTCAAAGGTAAATTGTGACCAGATACTTAACACAAGTAATATTAACAACAAGGGGGAAGGAATGCAAGCCAAAGTAGGTTAAAGAATACTTAGATAAGTTAGATGTATTCAAGTCAGAAGGATCTAGTGACATTCATCCTGTGGTACTTAAAGAATTAGCTGAAGAAATCTCAGAACCATTAGTGATTATCTTTGAGAAATCATGGAGGATGGGTAAGGTCCTAGAGGACTGGAGAAGGACAAACATAGTTCCTATCTTTAAAAATAAATTGAATTATAGACCAGTTGTCCTAACTTCAAAATGTGGAAAGATACTGGAACAAATTATTAAACAATCAAATGGTTAGCACCAAGTGGGTAATAGGGTTATAAGGAATAGCCAACCTGAATTTGTCCAGAACAACTCATGCCAAACCAACCTAATTTCCTTCTTTGACAGGCTTACTGGTTTAGTGGCTAGGGGTGTAGACATGATATATCTTGATTTTAGTGAGGTTTTTGACACAGTCCTACATGACATTCTCATAAGCAAACAAGGGAAATGTGATCTAGGTGAAATTACCATAAGGTGAGTGGACAGTTGCTTGAAATTCTGTATTCAAAGAGCAGAAGAGTAGTTATCAATGGTTTGCGGTCAAACTGGGCGATTTATGTTCTAAGATCCCATAGGGATCTGCCCTAGGTCCAGCAAAAGTCAGTATTTTCTTTAGTGACTTAGATAATGGAGTTGAGAGAATACTTATAAAATTTGCAGATGACACCAAGTTTGGAGGGGTTGCTAGTGCATTGGAGGACAGGGTTAGAATTCAAAATGACCTTGACAAATTGGAGAATTGGTCTGAAACCAACAAGATGATATTCAAGGAAGACAAGTGAAAAGTACTTCACTTAGGAAGAAAAAAATCAAATGCACAATTGTAAAATGGGGAATAACTGGCTAGGTGATAGTACTGCTGAAAAAGATCTGGGGGTTAGATTGTATCACAAATTAAATTGTCTGAGTTAACAACATGACACAGTTGTGAAAAAAGATGAATATTCTGGTGTGTATTAACAGGAGTGTTGATAAGACATGGGAGAGAATTGTCCCTCTCTACTTGGCCTCAGCAGGAGTACTGTGTCCAGTTCTGGGCACCACGCTTTAGAAAAGATGTGGACAAATAGGTTGTGATTCCAGAGGCGAGCAACAACAATGATAAAAAGCTTAGAAAACCTGACCTGTGAGGAAAGGTGGAAAAAATTGGGCTTGGGTATCCCTGAGCAAAGAAGACTGAGAGGGGACCTCCTAACAGTCCTCAAATATATTCAGGACTGTTACAAAGAGGCCAGTGATCAGTTGTTCTCCATGTCCACTGAAGGTAGGACAAAGTAGGTTTAATCTGCAGCAAGGAATATTTAGGTTAAATATTAGGAAAAACTTTAACTATAGGGATAGATATGTACTGGGGCAGTCTTCCAAGGGAGGTTTTGTAATCCCTGTCATTGGAGGTTTTTAAGAACAGGCTAGACAAACACCTTTCAGGGATGGTCTATGTTTGGTCCTGCCTCATTGCAGGGGGCAGGACTAGATGATCTCTCAAGGCCCCTTCCAGCCCTACATGTCTATGATTCTTTATGAAGATACTACATAACTTGCTGCCATTGCAGTTCTACAAAATACCTAGTATTCCATTCTGGGTGAGTAGTTTGGACTTGTTAGTTTCGATAATTCTAAATTCCAGATGAGACAGGATCATACTGTCTAATTCCTTTGGTGCACTCCCTTGTGAGCTTTGGCCATGTTAATCTTGAGCTGAAAAGAAAAGGAGTACTTGTGGCACCTTAGAGACTAACAAATTTATTGTGGCTAAGATACCACAAGGACTCCTTTTCTTTTTTGCAAGTACAGACTAACACGGCTGCTACTCTGAAATCTTGAGCTGCTTTCACAGAATCTGGATCTTCAAAAGACAGGTTCTTTCCCTTATGTTTTCCCAGAATCTGTTATGTAGCCAGCTCCCTGAAAATATATTTCTCATTGTCTGGATCTATAAAATAGTTACTGACTGAGATCATGGAGACTGATGTTGCAAGTTAAAAAAATTACCCCATTGAAACTAAGTTTCGTTTTACTTGAATGTTACCCAAAGAAAGGAAGGTGACACAATGCTGGCAGCTTTGTGCCTCTGGGGAGGGGATGAAAGAACAAACAATACAAAAGAGTCATGTTGTTTAATGCACTCCCAGAAGGCACTCAGATACTATGGTGATGAGCGCAGTATAAGAACCTTTATAGAATAGAATTGCGTGTATCTGCATTGCAATATTGGGCCAAATCCAGCCCTGGTATAAGAGGGTAAAGTTCCTAACAGGGGAAATCTAGACTAGCCTCTTTTCCTGAAAATGCTCACTGTTGCTGTCACTGATGGTGAAAACACTGCTGGCTGCCAGCATCCTACCAACACTACTGCTGCTCCAGTTGGGGCTGCAGTAATGATTGCAGAGGTGGGAACTGTAAGTCAAGTATGTCTAATGTAGATAATGATTTTCAGAAAGTAACCTGTGCTTTTCCATGACAGACTAGTGTCACGTTGGTCCCTGCACGTGCAGTGCAAGTTTCTTTACAGTTTTTTTACTTAATGCAGCACTTGATCCCATTCTGCAGTGCAACACCCATTTTATCTGTTAATGAAAACAGATTTGCAATCTGGCCTCAATTGCAGTGGTGAAAGGCTTAATCACAATTCATCAGCTGGTCTGTCCCTCTCTAGAAAATCCTCAGCTGTATGTCAAGGCAGCATACTCTTTGATAATACCTTGCACTCATATAGCACCTTTTCATCTATAGATCTCAAAGTATTTTACAAAGGCATATAGGTATCAATATCCCTGTTTTATTGCTGGGGTAACAGAGGTACAAAGAAATCAAGTGACTTCTGGATGATCAAACAGTGAATCAGTGTTGGAGTCAGATGCCAGAAACAGTGACAGTTGCACCTTAAGTTCCCAATTGAGATTGAGGCCCCACTGTGCTTGGTGCTGTACAAACATATTGCAAGAGACAGCCCTGCTCCAAAGAGTTTACAGTTTAAATAGATAAGAGGGACAAAAAGTGGGAGAAAGGAAGTAGTATTATCCCCATTTTACAGATGGGAAACTGAGAGGCACAGAAAGATTCAGGGTCTGAGCCAGAGCCCATTAAAGCCAGTAGGAATCCTTTCATTGGCTTATTTGGGTTTTGGCTCTATTCATCCTTTATGGTGCATGTGTACTGACAGTTATTGTCATGAACTAATGATAAATCAGGTTTCAGAGTAGCAGCCGTGTTAGTCTCTATCCGCAAAAAGAAAAGGAGTACTCGTGGCAACTTAGAGACTAGCACATTTATTTGAGCATAAGCTTTCGTGTCGCTGATAGTAAGGGTGATGCTTATTGGTGCTAAGATAGTTCTATCTGACAAAGAAAGGCAGGGCCTCTGTGCCTGTAGTGAACAAAAGTGATTGCTTTTAACTGCTAAACACTACATAGAAGATATATAACTGTGTACCCTGCTAGTCTGGTCCCCGCTGTTCATACACACAGCTTGTGAACCCCACCTTCCCTTCCCAGATTGAAACCTGACCTCTGTGCTCTGATTCTGCATTATCATGTTCTTATTTTAAAATGATGGTTACTTTGCAAAAATCTAGCGGTGTACTTTCACTTCCAATATACTGAAACAAGCCTGGGTGATAACAGAGGGGACTGAAGATTTTACCACGAACATCCAATGTTGCATCTGGGAATGTCCCCAGCACTCACTGGAAAGATACAATGCAGACTCTGATGGGCCAGATGAGGATGACGGAACTCTTAGAGTTGACACAGAATGCACAAGTTTTCTCCTCCTCCTCCTCCTCACTATACTACCCACAACTCACAGAGATCCAGCCTGTGCTTTAATCTGAAGGTTGTGCCAGCTCTGAAGAGAAGAACAGGGATTCAGTTCTAGATTTCACTCCTCTGGAAAACAACAGGGGTCATTTGTGCTAAAAACATTTCACCATGATTTAGCTCCACTTTCAAAGCTTTGATAACTCTGAGCCAGATTCTCAGCTGGTGTAATTTGGCATAACTTCATTAACTTCAGTAGAGCTACAGATTTACACTAGCTAGGTATCTGACCCACTACCTTCTCCCATGCTGCCATCTACGCTGCTCTCTGTGGGATCCAACAGTTAATATTTAAGCATTGGTTGAGCACTTGAGAACTTTTTGAGTTCTACAAGCATGATATAGATTCATTTTACATTAGTTACTATTATTATTATTTTATTATTTGTATTGCCCTAGCATCTAGGAACCCCACTCATGGACAAGCACCTCATTTCATTAGGCGCTATAAAAACACACAACAAAAACACTGTCCCTGCCCCAAAGAGCTTATACTGTAAGTATAAGACAAGAGACAACAGATAGAGACAGACAGATTGGGGAACAAGGAAACAATGAGACATTATTGGTCAGCATATTAGGCTGTTATCTCAGCACACCAGCAGCCTAGCCATAGTCAAGTTTTTTGTAGGCATCACACACTGCTTAAAGATAACATTGCAGAGCCTAAATTTACAATATACCCAATGTGCCCATATATTTGAGATGAGAATTGGGACCAACATGTTTTCCAAATGAAAAAGTGCCTTGAGGACCTGAATGTGTCCTGTACTTTCTTCCCAAAGAAACTTGCTTCTTTCCTTGACAATATTGAAGAAACAGTGTTATCCTTTTTCAGTGCTGGGTGAATCATTTTATCATTTTCATATTATATTATATTATATTATATTATAGTTAAAGAGACAGGCACATCTCTCTGCTCTAGTGTGTGTTCAGATGTGCTTCACTTGCCATGCCCCAGATACCACTTGGCAAAATGTTTATGTATTAGCTTCATCCCTCTCTTAGAACAAGCTTAATGACAAAAAATTGGGATTCTTTTATCTGATCTTCAGGGGTGCCTGTGACCCATAACCCATTGGTATCAACTGGGAGAGGGCACGGGGTGTGTGTGGGCATAGGCTTTTACAGGACACCCTGTAATAATAGTTCACCTAAGGGTGGACTGTACATAATACATAATAGACTCTACAAACTACATAATAGCTCACCTAAGATAGTACTCTACCAAGAGCCACTAACCTCCTGGTCATCACAATCATTGCAACATATATGTATGGATAATATTTAAGGAGTTATGTGTCTACACTGAAAATTATGTTCTTAAATTCCTGGAGTTAAGGGCAGGTCACCAGGAGGTGACATACCTCGGAAATGTTCTTTTCAGGCAGAGGCTGACTGAATGGATTCACCAGGGCAAGGCATGCCTGACTAATCTAATTGCCTTCTATGACAAGATAACTGGCTCTGTGGATGAGGGGAAAGCAGTGGACGTGTTGTTCCTTGACTTTAGCAAAGCTTTTGACATGGTCTCCCACAGGATTCTTGCCAGCAAGTTAAAGAAGTATGGGCTGGATGAATGGACTATAAGATGGATAGAAAGCTGGCTAGATTGTTGGGCTCAAGAGGTAGTGATCAATGGCTCCATGTCTAGATGGCAGCCGGTATCAAGTGGAGTACCCAAGGGTTGGTACTGGGGCTGGTTTTGTTCAATATCTTCATTAATGATCTGGAGGATGGTGTGGATGGCACCCTCAGCAAGTTTGCAGATAACTCTAAACTGGGAGGAGCGGTAGATACGCTGGAGGGTAGGGATAGGTACAGAGGGACCTAGATAAATTAGAGGATTGGGCCAAAAGAAATCTGATGAGGTTCGACAAGGACAAGTGCAAAGTCCTGCACTTAGGATGGAAGAATCTCATACACCACTACAGACGAGGGACCAAATGGCTAGGCAGCAGTTCTGCAGAAAAGGACCTATGGGTTACAGTGGACGAGAAGCTGGATATGAATCAACAGTGTGCCCTTGTTGCCAAGAAGGCCAATGACATTTTGGGATGTATAAGTAGGGGCATTGCCAGCAGATCGAGGGACGTGATCATTCCCCTCTATTCGACATTGGTGAGGCCTCATCTGGAGTACTGTGCCCAGTTTTGGGTCCCACACTACAGGAAGGATGTGGAAAAATTGGAAAACATCCAGTGGAGGGCAATAAAAATGATTAGGGGACTGGAACACATGACTTATGAGGAGAGGCTGAGGGCACTGAGATTGTTTAGTCTGCGGAAGAGAAGAATGAGGGGGGATTTGATAGCTGCTTTCAACTACCTGAAAGGGGGTTCCAAAGAAGATGGATTTAGACTGTTCTCAGTGGTAACAGGTGACAGAAAGAAGAGTAAGGGCTTCAAGTTGCAGTGGGGGAGGTTTAGGTTGGATATTAGGAAAAACTTTTTTGCTAGTAGGGTGGTGAAACACTGGAATGCGTTACCTAGGGAGGTGGTGGAATCTCCTTCCTTAGAAGTCTTTAAGGTCAGGCTTGACAAAGCCCTGGCTGGGATGATTTAGTTGGGGATTGGTCCTGCTTTGAGCAGGGGGTTGGACTAGATGACCTCTTAAGGTCCCTTCCAACCCTGATATGCTATGATTCTATGACACTTCTCTCTCTGTCTGGCCATGTGTGTATTGTGTATCTTCTGCCTCACAATGTATGGCTGTTTGGATGTATAGCCAGATGTGTACTGAGAGACTGCAAAATGTACAAGAGAGTAAATCTGTAGGAACAAACAAACAGCATGGAGATGCCCTGTATATGAATAAAGACAAAGGATTGTTCTAGTATACCTAGAAGTAAAAAGGCACACACTGGATCCTTCACTTAGGAGGCAAGCTGGTGGCATAGTTGTCTCTAGCCTGGCTGTAAATTGCTGAAGGGATTTGGGTGAGCAGTACTTGGTTAAGGAGAGTTAAGGTTACAGGGTTAAGGATACAGGAGAGTATCTTGTTGAATAAGTCTAGGCTCTAGAATGCATGATATGATTTTATTTGATAAGTAACTGCTTGTTTCCAATACTTTTGCTTGCTATCACTTGAATCTCTATGCTACATTAAATAAACTTATACTTGATTTCACTATAAATGAATGGAAGAGCTCTGAGTTAAGCAGAGTGGTGCTCTGAGGTGAAATTGGCAAGCTTGGGTGTACTGCTCTTTTGGAAGCAGCGGATCTGTGGATACTGTGGGTGTCCAGTGGACTTGGGGCTGGATATTCCAGGGAGATGCTCAGAAGGCTAAAGGATTGGAGTGTGCCTACTGTTGACTTGTAGAGTAACAGCAGGACCTGCAAGGCCTAGAGGGGAGTGTTTGTGCTGCCCGTGGAGCTGGGGAGTGACCCACAGCAGGCATCAGCATGACTTCCTCATGCTAAAGGCAGGTGGTAGTGAGGTGCCTCACAACCCTGGGCACCCCTGGGAAGCATCACAGAGTTATAAAATGTAACAACTGTGTGGGAATTGCAAACCTCAACTCAAATAGGGCATGCAGCAATGCCCACGGTAAATCTCCTTTGCTAACATCTGGGCTTGTAGAATTGCAAATGCAGAGACTTTGTTTGCTGGGTCATGGTCTCTGTTCCAGCTCTACACTGCCTGGGAATCCCTCTTTTATCAGGGCTATTCTCCAGGAGCTGGTTCCCCCAGCTCAACGGAATCTTGGTCCTGTCTTTTATGCTTGCAGAAGCACTCACCACTGTGCAGGACTGGATCCACTCAACCTGATTCTCTGCTCCTTTGCCCTTTGTGTTTACACTTGTGGAAAGTGGGTGTAAAATGCTACCAGTTCAGAATGATGGCCTAAATGATAAAACAAGGCAAAGGAGAATCAAGACCTTTGGAACAGGATTCTGATTGCACTTACAACATTAACAACAAGGAGTCCTTGTGGCACCTTAGAGACTAACAAATTTATTTGGGTATTTCTCCTGACTTACAACATTGTAAGTCAGGAGAAAGTATGTTGAAGTCAATGGAATTACCCCTGTTTAAAAGGGTGTGAGTCAGAGGAGAATCAGGCCCATTTTTTCACTCTCTCCTCCTCAAGGAGAAAGGACGTGGGCTCTGAAATGTTATGCTTTTTTATTTATATGTGGGAGGCTGTTAAATTGTGTTACTTGGCCCAGAACATGTGTCTATTTTCTCATGCCAGACTAACGAGGCAGGTGGCAGGGTGGGACCAATAGCTGCAACCTGACAAGATGCTGCAATTTTATATTTATGTCAGTGCTAAATCTGCAAATGAAAAAATAAAAGTCCAGCCACTATCATAATCTCATACGGTTTAGATGTCTTTATCAACCTTCCTTTTCTTCTTACTTCTCTACTGAGGATTGTTAATGCTGTTGGAAAAAAATCCAGAATGCTGCAAAATGTGGGTGGAAACAGAGCCTGGTAGAAAATAACCTGCTGATTGTCCTGAGTGAAAGGAACAGCAGTAGGGTTTACTCTGTAAAGTGGGCTCATGTGATTGATGGAATCACATGATCAGTCTGAGCAGGCTGGCATCTTGCTTCATTACTTGGTGGCTTGTTGTGAAATTGTGCACATTTTCTAAAACTAACCCCTTCCACAGCTTTTCTGCTGTGTCCTCTTCATCTCATCGACCAGGAAAGTGGCTTTGCCTGTTTCTTTGGTGCCCTTTTTTAAAAGTGAGTTTTGTTTTCCCGAAATGTGCTGGATTATAAATTCTAGTGACTGAAACTCTCTATTTACGGGTACAGCATGGGCAGCAGCCGTGCAAGCTTCCCCACACTGCCCCATCAATGTACCTAACCCTGCCTTGGAGAGCTCATCTCTAGTTTGATCCTCAGGCCAAATCAATCTGGTCTAGCTGCTGAACCTACCTTGTGAGTTCTAATGAGTGTCAGCTGCGGATTGGTTTTCTGTGATGTTCATAGCTGTCTACTAGGCACTGGATTGTGACAACTGCAGGGAAAAGAAAGAAAAAGCAATCTCACAAAATACATTCCTAGATAAACAACTTCACTTTGAATCATTGGTATTGATGGGCTCAGATTGTTCATTGTTTGTGAATATTTGGGCGACTGCCAGTAGTCATGAAAATATTTGTGAATCCTGAAAGTTTTGCAACTTCACAACTGACATGGATGATTTGCTATTTGTCATTCTCCTGCTAAAGGGTTAGTCGTTCAAACATGAAACAGAGACAGTATCACATGGCCAATCATACACCAAAGATTGGGAACCATGAAGAGTAAATAGTTGCAGTGAACCTCATCACACTGTCTGAAAATTGTTCATCCAAACTATTTGGCCAATACTTATAAATAGCGAGTACATTTGCAGGAGCTGGGAATGGGCTATTTGCAAATGATTTGTGAACTAAAACCTAAAAAAAGACTATATTTGTCAGATTCTTGCTTTGACAAATACTATCCAACTATCTTTGAGACAAAGTCATTTCACGCAAGTCACTGAGACGCCATCAGCTACTAACACCAATCTAGCTGAATGTAAGCGATTCATTTCCATTTCTCACAAGGGTGGGTGATTACAGCATAAACATTTCAGAAATGAATTCAAGACTTGTGCAGTCCTTAGGAAACCTGCACAGAAAGAGAGACTTCAGACCTGCTGTGTTAAATAGGTGGACATGCATAGCTGAAAGGATCCTCCTGTCTTTCTTACGCTTACATTAAAACACTGTGGGCTCCACTTTCAAAACACAACACATTGTTTGCACTTGTAATATCCAGACACTAGGGCAGATTCTTTGCCCTGCTTTACCCCCCTAGGCTGCTCACGCCCAGATTCTCCTGACCCCCAAAGCTGAGGATTCCCCTGGCATGGGAGAGCCCCCAAGGTGATGCACAATAAGCATAGCCAGCTTCAGTGCCACCCTCCCCATGTTAGGGAACAGGGATGGATATAGTGAGGATGAAGTGGAGGCATGGCTGGAGTGACTGCACTCCAGCTATCCTCAGATGATGGATGGCTCCTTGTTGAGCATTGCCAGCTGGTGCATGTTACAGCAGCCCCTATCCTAGAGGTTGCTCTAACCTAATTCCAGGGCCAGGACTGGGCAGAAAACCAGGGAATTGCAAGTGGCTCCCTAACAGCCCCCCTCTCTACCACACCCAGCAGAAGCAGGATACAGCAGAAAGTCTGGCCCATTGTACCTAACAGTTCATGCCTAGCTGTCACATGACAATGGATGTGTGCAGACACTTTAACAGACTAAAATCAGGTGCATTTGTTTGACTTTTTCTAGATCTTTTCAAATTGGTGGCGATCGAGTAGAGTTCTGCACATTGTTGGGCCAGCATCATTTGCAAAGAAAACTTTTATGGGCAGCTTTCATTCCAGCCAGGCAACTGGAGTCAAATTAAAACCCTGAACAAGAGAAGTTAAAAAGTGTATTCCTTTCAGCTGTAGACAGGAATACATTTGCATTTGTGTGCTCTGGTTCTCAATGAAAGTCTATTGTCTAAAGTCAACAGGATCTAGCCCATTAAAATGCATAAACACGCTATATATAAACAGCATCCATATTTCTAAGCAATTTTATGTTTATCATTTCTTACAGGAAGGAAAATATAGACACTGCACAGATTTGTATCTCGTCAGGCTTTATTTGCAGCTTGTCTACATTCGGGATGCTGCACTGAGCTCAGGTCAAAGGGACAGTCTGACCATTGCATTACCCTGATTTTGCCACAGTTCTCTGCAGGGCTAGTCCCCATGCATATTAAAACAGCCTGAGGGCTTCCGTAACTTTTGCGGGCAGCAAAGGGCCCCATGAGAAACATGGATATAGACAGGGATGGCTCCAGGCACCAGCTTTCCAAGCAGGTGCTTGGGTCAGCATTCAGAATGGGGCGGCAGTCCGTGTCCCATGGTGGCAATTTGGAGGCAGCTCTGCCCCTCTTCCAAGCGCGGGGGCAATTCTGTGGCCACTGCTTGGGGCAGCAAAATTGGTAGAGCCACCTCTGGATATAGCTCTCTGCAAAGGTCACACAATCGCTTTGTACTTTGTTTAGAAATGGATAATACCGCCTGATGGGCAAAGCTCGAAAAGTTCAGTTTGCGGAAACACTGAGCACTGCATGTGATCTGGAAATCAGGCTGACAATCTTATAAACTCAGGTTCTCTCATGAGCCCTACTTCCTGATTCTGTCCAGTTCATCAATACCACAAAAACCATCTTTCTTGCAATATTATGGAACTTCTCCTTCCAGTTTTGATCGAAACCAAAGAGCGTAGAGGCGTGGGTAGAGGGAAGAGCCTTAGCAGTGAGCCTGGACCTAACCTCTGTATCTGAACACTCCCAAACTTGTGGAAGGTTTGGATAGAGATCTGAACTTTCCAGCCTAGGTCAGCTCCTAGAAGAAAAATAAACACACAAGAGAAGAACACAGGAACTGCCATTCCAGATCAGATCAAAAAACAGCATTTTGTTTCCAATGGTGGCCTGCACTAGATGCTTCAGAGGAAGTTGAAGTATAGAATATTGTGGCCATATAGGAAGTTTCTACCCAAGCTAACTAATTTTATTTAAGCTGAATAAAGCTTCCATTTCAGTTTGGGTGCAGGTCTGTTTTAGTTCTTATTACATCAGAAGCGGTTTGCCTCACCCTAGTAAGAAGCCATTCCTCAGACAGTTTCTCTTTTACCAAAACATCATTTGCCTTTGTGGAAAGAGGATATTGTGTGCAGCTCTTTACATAAGAACATAAGAACGGCCATACTGGGTCAGACCAAAGGTCCATCCAGCTCAGTATCCTGTCTACCTACAGTGGCCAATGCCAGGTGCCCCAGAGGGAATGAACAGAACAGGTAATCATCAAGTGATCCATCCCCTGTCGCCCATTCCAAGCTTCTGGCAAACAGAGGCTAGGGACATCATCCCTGCCCATCCTGGCTAATAGCTATTGATGGACCTATCCTCCATGAATTTATCTAGTTCTTTTTGAACCCTGTTCAAAAAGAGTCTTGGCCTTCACAGCATCCTCTGACAAAGAGTTCCACGGACTGACTCACGTTGTGTTAAAAAATACTTCTTTTTGTTTGTTTTAAACCTGCTGCCTATTAATTTCATTTGGTGACCCCTAGTTCTTGCGCTATGAAAAGGAGTAAATAACACTTCCTTATTTAGTTTCTCCACATCAACTCTCCCAGAGAGTCAGTGATGATGCCACCTTTGAGCAGGTGACCAGTGCAGAGAGGAAGAGACCCTCTTTACACCTTCACTGCAATAGCTGGTGCTTATCAGATCACTCAATTCTATATGTTTTAGTTCAGTTTAGCAGAAAAATGTTACTCCTAACACCAGTGTTGTCTGATATTGTCCCTAATTCTTGGAGCAGGTAAAACATAGTTGATCAAAATCTGCTCTCAGTTGTAACTCTACCCCCCTGCCATGCCCCCTGGCATGGCAGTATGTAGCAAAGAACCTTTGTGGTCTTAAGGTGACTAACAAAGGAAAATAAATGTGTTTTGTTGTTTTGCTTCTTTCTGGTATAGAAGAAGTCCTGACAAATTTTTCAAAATGTTTATGTTAGAAATCCAGGCCTTGTTGACTCTTTTCCCCCAGAAGACTCTATGGACAACTGGAGAACTAGTAGGATGATGACATCACTGCTATCAAGGAAATGAAATCTGAGCAACCGAGAGGAAAAAAAGGTTTTTAATTCAGATTCTTTAAAATTCTGCTTTTGTTAACAACTATTTACCTCAAATGCCTAGCAAGCAGGCAGAAGAAAAACTTTATGTTAAACACTCAGCGTTTCTGCTTCTTCATATAAGGGCTAACAGTTCCTGTGCCACTTTTCTCAATCCTTCTGGTAGAACTCTAGAAAAACGAAGAAGACAAGACTTAAAATTTCTGATATTTCTTAGGTCAGAAGCAAGCAGTGAAAAAACCTGGCATCATAAAGAAGCAGAAACAAACAGCAACAAATGCACAAATAGTTTTTTTTCCATGGCAGATCAATTTTAAAGATTTCACTTCAAGGCATTCTTTGTAGCATTTCTGATGGGAAATGTATCTAATACTATAACTGAAACTTGTTTAAGTGCCCCAAAACAACAGAACTGAAAAAAACTATTTCTGCACAGGCTCTGCTGAGAGGAAAACAGAGAGAAATAATACTTGAGAGGGTTTTTTTCTTTTCTTTTTCAATCAATGCCCCAAAAAGTGAGTTGCTAACAGCAGAAATGAATGGTATTGATGGGAAACACAAGCTGCATTTTGCCTATTACTAATGTTAATATTGCAACCAGAGCTGAATCAGAAGGTGCTGGATCTGTTATTTCCTGAGCCCTTGAGATTGATAAATAAAGCTTCACATGAGTAATCTGAGAAGCGTTGGGTTGATGGAGAACAACATACATTTTTGAGTATAGGAGAGGCATGAAAAGTCAAACCGTACTGGGTGGCTTCTTGTCCATTGAAGGAGCTTGAGATCTTCTTGCCTGGTGCAAGTGGGAGGTAAATTAGGGTCTGCTGCAGTTCAGGGTGAGGCAGAGATTCACGTGTGAAACTTGGTTTTCCCAAGTTCAGAACTTAGCCATCAAAATGTTCTCTTCTGGGCTCAAACTTGGTATGACAATTTCAACTCAGGAGATTATATTTGTTACAGCAAAAGAGTGAAGAATAATCAGTTTTGTGTTTTATTTTAGCTCTTTCAGGGCACAGGGCCAAATCCATAGGGACTCTACGTACTGTTGCTGTGTCTGTATGAGGCAGGATAATGGGGCCAGACCAGAAGATCTGTCACCAGCTGATCCCTTTCATTATCCCCCAGTCTTAGAGGTGGGGGTATGTAAGGCCATGGAACATATTCCAGCACCTAGACTGGGACAGTGGCTGCAGAGCTGCTCCATTCTTGCTATGCTGATGGGATAGGAAAGATTCCTCTCACCTCCAATGAGTTCCCCAGTGTCTGGTACAATTATCTGGCTTGGGGGCTGGCTGGATTTGGTTCCTACTATGTATGTGTGCTACACCAAATTTAGACTCACACATTTAAAAACACTCCAAGGGATCAGGGACTGCAATGCTTCAAAACACATGCTAATGCCTGCTAGCTTTCAGAAAAAATGTTTCCTTCTAGTGTTATAGATGAGCTTTTTCAGTGTATAGGGCACATATTTAGTTAAAAGTCCCTAAATAACCCTATTTATTTATAGTCTACAACATCACAATGAGTCCCTCAGACACCTGTTTTAGTAAAATGACATTCTCCTGTTAATACACGTTCTATAAAGCACTGTAGACTGTATGTGATAGTCACAAAATAAGCAGTTTAAAAAGGCTCTAAAGACATTTTGCCTCAATGTGCTGAGCTCCTCTTAATGTTAGTGTTCCACACACTTGTGAAGGGAAGAAGGGAACCCAAAATATACAATTGCATAGCAGTGTTTCCCACGAGCTATTATAATCTCTCATGCAGATAAAATGTCCTTTAAAAGTGGTTCTAACTTTTCCCACACGTCTCTAATCCATTAGAGCTAGGTCACAGCCATCCAGGGGACACTACCTCCCAATGAAGTATCATCTTGAGTTGATTGAATTTCCAAGTCCTCTTTAAAATAAGTCAGCATTGGTAGATTTCTCACATTTCCTTCTGTGAATACACAAAGGGTTCTGGCTCAGTAGAAAGAACCCTAATTAAAGACTGTATCATACTGGTCAAACTTGGACTTCTAAATGGAGATCTGTATCTGGATGATGATAAAAGATTGTGACTAGAGCAGTGATATTCAAGAACTAATCCATATGTGAATTTAAATAATTTTTCTTCAAGGTAAGTGCACATATTTTTGAATCATGCTTGTGAAATAAAATAACCCACATTTATCTTCTGTATAATACTTTGAAAACATAGTACACTGCTCTGAAAGTCAGTGATTGATATTAAAATATCAGGTTAATAGCATTCCAGTTTAATGCAAAGATTTCCTGAGTTCTTTGCATTCCTTTGCTTATATCCACCTGAAAACTTGCCATGTCAATACTTCATCTATAGAAAACCTGGTTCTGAAATTATTATCATTATTATAATTAATCATGTTTATTACAATGGTGCCTAAGGTGCAACAAAGAATGGGGTCCCAGCATGCTTGGCACTGATCAGACAGAGTAGTAGATGGTCCCTACCCCAAATTACTTACCATCTAAATAGACAAGACAGACACAGGGTGGGGGAAGGGATATAAATTTCAAGTTGATCTGGTGACCACCTTTCCTATTCTGATATTTTTCTATCACTTTCAGGGGAAATATTTTTGTAGCCTAAACATAACGGTCCACCCTTCAGGATTATAGTGCTGTCTTCAATTTAAAAAAAATGCTACAGTAGTCCCATGTAGTTTGAGGAAGACCAATGATAATTAATTTTTTTTAATAGGATCAAAATTATGAGGATGCTTTGGAAAAATCAGTTTAATGCAGCACCTTGCACAGCAAACTCAAGACTAAAGTTGGTTGGGAAATGATTTCCTCCTCCCTCTGAAAAATTTCAATGAAAACAAGTTGGTTTTTAAATTCTCATTGAAAATTTTCAGTTTT
Source organism: Dermochelys coriacea (assembly GCF_009764565.3). NCBI lineage: Eukaryota > Metazoa > Chordata > Testudines > Dermochelyidae > Dermochelys > Dermochelys coriacea. The sequence continues at coordinate 121,763,504 of NC_050070.1, forward strand.
CAGCAACTGAAAGCTGACTTTTTTAGGCAAACCAATTTTTTTTCACAAAAACTTCTGTTTAGTTGAAAATCCAGTTTTCATTTAAAAAACGTTTCAGTAAAGAAACTGAATTTTTGAATTTTTTCTAGAGCCTCCTTCAAGTGAGTAAAACAGTCAATGTTTGTTTCAGCAGAAAAAGAGGCAGTGAATTTAGCATTCACAGCTGCAGTTTATGCCATAGAGCTTCAAATAGCCTGGAGTTTCACTTTCAGTTTGGCCTCACTCACTCATGCATTGAACTTTGAGAAATCCCCGCTGAAACCACCACCAGAAATAATATGATTGCTTCAGTGTAGGGTTTTCCGAGCATTTGTTTACAACTAACTGGGAGATTCATGCTTTAAAAAAAATAAAGGGGAATTTTTAGTTCATTTTTAGAAATATTATTGGAATCACAGAAATAGAAGAACTGAAGAAATTAATTTTACTTTATATTCACCAAACACAATTAATGTAAACTTAACATTGCAAAAGAAGAATGTTTATTTTGTTAGCTGACAAGAGAGAGAATTACTTGTCACTCGGGTTATGGTAGGCTTTAGTGAAGGGTCCTTTCAAGGCCAAATCTAGCTTTCTTTGCTAAGGAGCAGTTTCATTTACTGTCATTAAATGGTTTCAGAGTAGCAGCCATGTTAGTCTGTATTCGCAAAAAGAAAAGGAGTACTTGTGGCATCTTAGAGACTAACAAATTTATTTGAGCATAAGCTTTCGTGAGCTACAGCTCAGTTCATCGGATGCTGAAGTGAGCTGCAGCTCATGAAAGCTTATGCTCAAATAAATTTGTTAGTCTCTAAGGTGCCACAAGTATTCCTTTTATTTTTTTGTCATTAAATGGTATTACTGGCATGAGGTAGAGGAGCGGGATTTGGTTCTTAACCTACCTCTGGAGGTGTTTGGTCAATCTTATAATGCAGTTCACTTTGCTACCTTGCAATCTATGTGCGCAATTCTCAGGGCTGGCTTTAGGAAAAATGGTGCCCTGGGCGAACTTGTATTTTGGCACCCATGAGCCCGGCTGCCTCTGCATCCATCCCCCTATCACCTCTGCCTCCCACTGCATCCTTGGGCTCCCCACCCAACCCGCTGCCTCCCACTGCCTCCCCGGGCTCACCACACCCCTGCCTTCACCTGCAGACCCCGCTGCCCCCCCATTGCCCTGAGCTCCTCGCCCCCCAGGCCTGCCCTGCTCCTTGCCTCTTGACCACAGCACCCCCTGACCATGGTACCCTGAGTGGTTGCCCATGTTGCCCACCCTTAAGGCTGATCCTGCCAACCCTATTCTCACTGTGGAGAAGTGAGAGTGAGATTTCAGTGGGAGCAGGAGCAGGTCCTAGGTTAGAAAAATAACAAAGGTGTAAATCTTGGGTTTGATCTTGAAGCAACATTTCAGTGAAGTCCATGGGAGTTTTGTCTCAGTACGGATTGTGGGATCACTGGATGCCAAACATTAAAAATAAAAAGTATAGATTTTCCTTATGTTTTTTGATTTAATAAATGTAGCACAATTAGATGAATAGATTTTAAAGCCAGAAGGGACCATTAAATCATCTAGTCTGACCTCCTGTATAACACAGGCCATAGAATTTCACCCAGTTACCCCTATATTGAGCCCAATAACTTGTGTATGACAAAAGCATAGCTTGTGTTTGAGTAAAGCATGTCTTCCAGGGAGGCATTTGGTCAGTCTTGATTTGAAGACTTCAAGAGATGGAGCATTTACCACTTCCCTTGGTAATTTGTTCTCATGGTCAATCACTCATACTGTTGAAAAATTGTGTCACATTTTAATTCAAATTTGTCTGACTTTAACTTCTAGCCATTGGCTCATGTTACACCATTCTCCGCTAGATAACAGAGCCCTTTAGTACCTGGTATTTTCTCCCCATGAAGGTACACATACAGTGTAATCAAGTCATCTTGTGATCTTCTTTTCATAAAAGAAGATTGAGCTTCTTTAGTCTCTCTCCATAAGGCATTTTCTACTGCCCTCGATTTTGAGGTTCTTTTCTTCAACCTCTCCAATTTTACAACACCCTTTTAAAAATGTGGACACCAGAATGGTATGCAGTATTCGAGTCCCAGTCCCATCAATGCTGTATACAGAGGTAAAACCACCTCTCTTCACCTCCTCACTACTCTGCTGTTTCTATTTCCAAGGATTTTAGTTATAAGTTGGGGACGCATCAATTAGAAGTAACGGAAGAGGAGAAGGACCTTGGAGTATTGGTTGATCATAGGATGACTATGAGCTGCCAATGTGATATGGCTGTGAAAAAAGCTAATGCGGTTTTGGGATGCATCAGGAGAGGCATTTCCAGTAGGGATAAGGAGGTTTTAGTACCGTTATACAAGGCACTGGTGAGACCTCACCTAGAATACTGTGTGCAGTTCTGGTCTCCCATGTTTAAAAAGGATGAATTCAAACTGGAGCAGGTACAGAGAAGGGCTACTAGGATGATCCGAGGAATGGAAAACTTGTCTTATGAAAGGAGACTTAAGGAGCTTGGCTTGTTTAGCCTAACTAAAAGAAGGTTGAGGGGAGATATGATTGCTCTCTATAAATATATCAGAGGGATAAATATAGGAGAGGGAGAGGAATTATTTAAGCTCAGCACCAATGTGGACACAAGAACAAATGGGTATAAACTGGCCACCAGGAAGTTTAGACTTGAAATCAGACGAAGGTTTTTAACCCTCAGAGGAGTGAAGTTTTGGAATAACCTTCCAAGGGAAGCAGTGGGGGCAAAAGATCTATCTGGTTTTAAGATTCTACTTGATAAGTTTATGGAGGAGATGGTATGATGGGATAATGGGATTTTGGTAAGTAATTGATCTTTAAATATTCAGGGTAAATATGCCAAATCCCCTGAGATGGGATATTAGATGGATGGGATCTGATTTACTATAGAAAATTCTTTCCTGGGTATCTGGCTGGTGAATCTTGCCCATGTGCTCAGGGTTTGGCTGATTGCCATGTTTGGGGTCGGGAGGGAGTTTTCCTCCAGGGCAGATTGGAGAGGCCCTGGAGGTTTTTTTGCCTTCCTCTGTAGCATGGGGCATGGTTGACTGGAGGGAGGCTTCTCTGCTCCTTGAAGTTTTGAACCATGATTTGAGGACTTCAATAGCTCAGACATGGGTGAGGTTTTTCATAGGAGTGGTGGGTGACATTCTGTGGCCTGCGCTGTGCAGGAGGTCGGACTAGATGATCAGAGTGGTCCCTTCTGACCTTAGTATCTATGAATCTATGAATCTATGATTGCATTAGCCCTTTGTGTCTCAGCATTGCCCTGGGAGTGTACGGGGAGACTTTGGCAAACCAGTAATGTGCCTGAAACCACTATGGCTTTTTGCTAAAAGCAGCCAAGTCAGCAGGCTACAAATTGGCCATTCAGCACTCTCAGTTTGACCAAGAAAGGAGGGGAGGCAGTTTTGGGTGCCACAGAAATGGCAGCCTGACCCCTCATCCTTCCTGTTAAGAATTGTGTTGAAGTGGCTGAGACATGCATTTTAGAAGAGCAGGATGTGCTATTGGGGTCTCAAGGCTGCAAACTCTGGAAAAACCCACACCTGGTTAATCGATAATCAGAAGGAACCTCTCGCTTGACCATTGAAACTGCGTGCTTAACACGTTTTCTTTAAGGAACATGTCTCCTTCTATTACTAATGTATAAATAAGGTAGAAAAGTTTGAGGTAGTGGGACTCTTCGGGACTGGACTCTTCCTCTGGATGCATCTTGTGTTCCCCACTGGCAGACAGGCTGCCGCTAGGCCACTCGAGAGCCACACTCAGCTTCGGTAATTATCAAGGGTCGGGGGTGTTTTACTAACCTATTGCAGACATGTGTAAGTGATTGAGACTAAGTAAAATTTAGCTTTAAGTGAAAGCACTCTTGTGTTGTCCTGTTTGTGCCAGCCATCTATCGGTCGGAGGGCCGTGTCTCCCCTGATTTATTTCCTGACTCTACCTTGCACAGAGTAAAAGTTACCAAGAGCTTTGGGTTGAAAGAATCCCAGGTAACAGGAGCTCATGTTCAGTTGCTTGTCTGCTGTGACCTCTAAATCCTCTTCATTCACTGCTTTCCAGCCCTTTTTATGTGTACAGAAACATTATGAGTAGATAGGATGCATTTAAAATAACACTGAAGTGGCCAGTGTTCACTGTATCTAACTGAATTCATAGAATCATAGAATCCAATCAGGGTTGGAAGGGACCTCAGAAGGTCATCTAGTCCAACCCCCTGATCAAAGCAGGACCAATCCCCAACTAAATCATCCTAGCCAGGGCTTTGTCGAGCCTGACCTTAAAAACTTCTAAGGAAGGAGATTCCACCACCTCCCTAGGTAACGCATTCCAGTGTTTCACCACCCTCCTAGTGAAAAAGTTTTCCTAATATCCAACCTAAACCTCCCCCACTGCAATTTGAGACCATTACTCCTCGTTCTGTCACCTGCTACCACTGAGAACAGTCTAGATCCATCCTCTTTGGAACCCCCTTTCAGGTAGTTGAAAGCAGCCATCAAATTCCCCCTCACTCTTCTCTTCTGCAGACTAAACAATCCCAGTTCCCTCAGTCTCTCCTCATAAGTCATGTGTTCCAGTCCCCTAATCATTTTTGTTGCCCTCCGCTGGAGGTTTTCCAATTTTTCCACATCCTTCTTGTAGTTTGGGGCCCAAAACTGGACACAGTACTCCAGATGAGGCCTCACCAATGTCGAATAGAGGGGAATGATCACGTCCCTCAATCTGCTGACAATGCCCCTACTTATACATCGCAAAATGCCATTGGTCTTCTTGGCAAAAACGGCACACTGTTGACTAATATCTAGCTTCTCGTCCACTGTAACCCCTAGGTCCTTTTCTGCAGAACTGCTGCCTAGCCATTCGGTCTCTAGTCTGTAGCGGTGCATGGGATTCTTCCATCCTAAGTGCAGGACTCTGCACTTGTCCTTGTTGAACCTCATCAGATTTCTTTTGGCCCAATCTTCTAATTTGTCTAGGTCCCTCTCTATCCTATTCCTACCCTCCAGCGTATCTACCCCTCCTCCCAGTTTAGTGTCATCTGCAAACTTGCTGAGGGTGCCATCCACACCATCCTCCAGATCATTAATGAAGATATTGAACAAAACCAGCCCCAGGACCGACCCTTGGGCACTCCACTTGATACCGGCTGCCAACTAGACATGGAGCCATTGATTACTACCTGTTGAGCCCAACAATCTAGCCAGATTTCTATCCATCTTATAGTCCATTCATCTAGCCCATACTTCTTTAACTTGCTGGCAAGAATCCTGTGGGAGACCATGTCAAAAACTTTGCTAAAGTCAAGGAACAACACGTCCACTGCTTTCCCCTCATCCACAGAGCCAGTTATCTTGTCATAGAAGGCAATTACATTAGTCAGGCATGACTTGCCCTTGGTGAATCCATGCTGACTGTTCCTGATCACTTTCCTCTCCTCTAAGTGCTTCAGAATTGATTCCTAGAGAACCTGCTCCATGATTTTTCCAGGGACTGAGGTGAGGCTGACTGGCCTGTAGTTCCCCGGATCCTCCTCCTTCTCTTTTTTAAAGATGGGCACTACACTGGCCTTTTTCCAGTTGTCTGGGACCTCCCCCGATCACCATGAGTTTTCAGAGATAATGGCCAATGGCTCTGCAAACACATCTGCCAAGTCCTTTAGCACTCTCGGATGCAGTGCATCTGGCCCCATGAACTTGTGCTCGTCCAGCTTTTCTAAATAGTCCCGAATCACTTCTTCTCCACAGAGGGCTGGTCACCTCCTCCCCATGCTGTGCTGCCCAGTATAGTAGTTTGGGAGTTGACCTTGTTCATGAAGACAGAGGCAAAAAAAGCATTGAGTACATTGAGTACATTTTCCAAATCCTCTGTCACTAGGTTGCCTCCCTCGTTCAGTAAGGGGCCCACACTTTCCTTGACTTTCTTCTTGTTGCTAACATATCTGAAGAGACCCTTCTTGTTACTCTTAACATCTCTTGCTAGCTGCAACTCCAGGTGTGATTTGGCCTTCCTGATTTCACTCCTGCATGCCCGAGCAATATTTTTATACTCTTCCCTGATCATTTGTCCAATCTTCCACTTCTCGTAAGCTTCTTTTTTGTGTTTAAGATCAGCAAGGATTTCACTGTTAAGCCAAGCTGGTTGCCTGCCATATTTACTATTCTTTCTACACCTTGGTATGGTTTGTCCCTGTAACCTCAAAAAGGATTCTTTAAAATACAGCCAGTTCTCCTGGACTCCTTTCCCCCCATGTTATTTTCCCAGAGGATTCTGCCCATCAGTTCCCTGAGGGAGTCAAAGTCTGCTTTTCTGAAGTCCAGGGTCCGTATTCTGCTGCTCTCCTTTCTTCCCTGTGTCAGGATCCTGAACTCGACCATCTCATGGTCACTGCCTCCCAGGTTCCCATCCACTTTTGCTTCCCCTACTAATTCTTCCCGGTTTGTGAGCAGCCCGTCAAGAAGAGCTCTGCCCCTAGTTGGTTCCTCCAGCACTTGCACCAGGAAATTGTTCCCTACCCTTTCCAATTGATATAATTGAATTGAATTGATACAATGCATTATTTTAAAGGCTCAATTGTTCCTTTATGGAGCAGACCATAGTTGATATGTTGTGATGCTGCCTCATTGCAACAGGAACTTAACATGTCCCTGCGTTGTGTCAACTCTTTTGGCTGGTGGGAGTGGCTGCACCATTGCACTTCATCTCGCCTCTGTTGGAGAAACTACGGTTCACAGCAGTGTTGGTCTCTCATAGTCCTTGTCTCTTGTGCACTCATGCAAGTCCAGGCACACCTGAGCCCTTAATTTATTTCATTTATACATACAGGCCATATAGATTAAGTTGGAGGACATGGAAATAAAAGGTAATCTGGATAAAGAGATTCCGAGAAGTAGGGAAGATTCAACATACTCAATACACACTGGGGAAAAGGCCGCATTTTGGATGAGGGTTTTTTTTTTTTGGATAATAGAAGTATTGCCGAACAAGGTTTGACAGTATTTATACTATTTGTATGGATCATATTGTTCAATAAGAAATGGATACCATGATTTTGACTGCAAGTCCTTCCCTGTGCCTTATTGTGGAGAACCTAATCGTGTTTCATTTTTCATTACACAATTTTCATTTGGTTTTCAGGCTGTTCCTGAGTTTTTACATATAAAATTAATGCAACTAAAATGGAATAGCCTCTCCATTGAGGGGCATGTGCTATGCAGTAAGTATTGTGTACTCTTGCTGTATTTCCAAATGATTATTCTCAAATTCTCAACTCTGCACAAACACAGCACCCAAAATCTCTGCCACAATAAGTGCTCTTATCCCTACGATCAGCCACATTGCATTGGGTTGCAGCTATTGGGCTTAATTCTGCTCTCAGTTGCCCTGGAGTCAATCCAGTAACCCCACTAAAGTAATTCAATGGAGATACTCTGGACTGATACCAACGTAATATAGGAACATATAATGAGGTCCTTTATCAGGGCCTCATTCTATCAATATTACTCTCATTGAGTGGTACCTTACTCCATGAGTAGTGTCATTGATGACACCAGGGTCGGCCCTAGACCAAATGGCATCCCAGACGAGGAGCGTCTATTTGTTAAACTTTTGAATACCTTATTTTTTATTGCATTTGTAGCTCATTTCACGATGTTGAGGCACAATCTGCATGCGTGATTTATCCCTGTCAGATAAGACCATTAATGTGCACGCTAGGATCTGTACAACAAAAACAGCACCCCGCGTCCAGCGCCCCCTCAAGCCCGGCATCCCAGGCGATTGCCTAGGTCACCTGGTCTGGATGTCAGTGGTGTAAAGTACTACTCTTTGTAACTGTGGTAGAATCAAGCCCTCAGTTCTTATTCAGGAAAAACTGCCAGTGACTTCAGTGGGTGCTAAACTGAATATTAGCTGAAGTAAGGGTGTTAGGATTTGTCCAGTGGTTTCTAATCTCAGCTAGACATTGTAGAAGAGAGGAGAGAAGTTTGATTTTATATTCTTACTTTAACTTGGCGATAATAAGTGAATCACTGAAAAGGAAAAGATGAATCGCTTTAGTCTTCATGCCTTGTGTAGCTGCACACACTCATTCAGCATCATCTTTGAATTCTCACTGGTCAGGCGCAACACAAATGGACACTGCTCAATGGATATCGGGTAACCCAGACTATCTCTGGAAAACAAACAAACAAACAAACAAACAAACAAACAAACAAACAAACAAACAAACAAACAAACAAACAAACAGTTGTTCTAATCTTCTCATATCTAAGCATTACAGGGTCAGATTCTAAACCTGCACTGGAGAGCAGTTACTCACATGAATGATCCTACTGAAATCAGTAACTGCTCGCAAAAGATGAATAAGGGGGTCATAATCTGGACTGGTGTTTTTCTTTTTTTGTAAACCAGTTTATTACCTATTGTTTTCTGTAAACAAAGCAACAGGATCATACATTGTCTGTATGCTTGTAATAAAAAAAAATCAATACTCAAATCATCGTCCACTATGTTTTGAATATTTAGAGACTTCAGTGCTTCCTCCTAAGCATTTACTTATCCTGCAAGCTGAACAACGCCAGTGATCTAAGGGTTAAAATTCATTTAAGGAGATTTTGTTGACATTTACATATTCACAACTTTTGCTTAGAGTGAAGCAAAAGGTTATAGTTTGTAGGAGGTGATTTGTGGGTCAGAGACACAGTAGGGGGAGTAGGTGTGATACAATGAGAGCTTTTTTTTAATTGTAAGATCAGTTTGAAGCTTATTGTTTTTCACTCACTAAACCCTTTATGGAGTCCAGCTGTATGGATGCTATAGAGCCACCTTCACTGGCTGGTTGTGGATTCTCTGGCTTAGGGCATCCCCAAGTAGTGTAGAGCCAGCATAAAGGGAAGGTTGGGGCAAGATCAGAGTGCCACAGTCCCTTCTGGTGTAGGGGCAGTGTTGGGGGAAGGAGGCAGGACTGGAGTTGTGATCTCCGGCTGGCAGAATGGCCCTATAGAGGCTGTTACCACCCAATAAAATAGAGGCTGCTCTAAATTGTGCTGGGGGCTGAACTGGCTTCTCTCTGGTCCTAGGACTGGGGAGTGGGTAGGGGCATAAAGGTAGTATACAGGGCCCACTTGGGTCCTGGTGCTGTCTTTCTCCTGTGCTTACCACTCTCACCTAGTGGCTTAATTGTTCTTGTGCAAAGTGGGCTTTTTCTGCTTTTGCGTACGCTGGTTTTACATCAGTGGAATTCCATTGACTTGAGAGCTTCTCCTGATTCTCCACTGTGAGTAAGAGCAGAATTGGGTCCACTTTTCATAAGTATAAATAACCAGTTAAGATGCAAAGCAATGTAGCATCAAGCTTACTGAAATGGATTGTGCGAAAAGACAGAGAGAAGGCTGGTACTAGAGTAGGGAAGGAAGTAAAAAAAAAAAAAAAGACAAGGGATTAAAAAAAATGCCTGTGTAACGTAGGTTCCTAGGTCCCATTTTCAAAGTCTTGGATCATTTTTGAAAATGGGACTTAGGTTCCTAAAGCACTTAAGTGTTTTTGAAAATTTATCTTTGGTTTGTGAGGCCATCTGGAGAAAGTCAAGGGGGCAAAAAAGGAAGGAAGGCAATTTTGAACTGGATTCTGAACTCTGGGGAGCCAATAGAAGTGTCTGGGGAGGATGTGATTTTGTACGTCAATGTTTGTGTGAGCAGGCAGCCACCAACATTCCACCTACACTGGACTCCGGAGGGCTGCGCTCTGTGGAAACCAGAATCTGTCCCCAGCCTTGGTACTGACTAGGTATGTCATCTTGGACAAGTTGCTTCAATTTTCCATGCCTCGGTTTCTCGATCTGTAAAACTTATATAATAATACTTGCCTGCCTCACAAGGGTGTTCTGAGGTCTAATTATAAAGCAGTGTGAGAGCATCAGATGTGTGAAGTATTTTGATTAGTATTTATTATCAATGCTTTTCCTGGTATGAGCTGAGTTGTAAGGTGCTCCTCACTATGCCAAACAACTAAGATATGTTCCCTGGTTGGGTATAAAACCTCCGATAAAAACCCAATTAAATCAAGAGAAGGAAGGAGAGGATTTCCAGAGGCCTAGGAAGGGAGGCTGGACTGGGCGGAACAGCAAAGCATATCCTCCTCAACAGGGCAGCCACAAAACATTTATGTAGCCTCATATTGTATCTTTTTGGTGACTACCATTCCTCTTCATACTGTGGAATGTCTCTTCTGGAGTATTCCAGGAACAGCCAGAGGACTTCACTGCCGCAATGGACACAACTTCCCCTTCTCTGTGAATCCTCTGAGATCTGCATGGCTCTTGAGGAATCTGAGTTCAGGGGGCAAAGCTCCTGTTGGATCTGTGGGTGGGGAAAACTCCTATCACTTCCTGCCATGCCACCTAATGGATTTCTTTTCCATGAGCTTTTCCCTCCTTCTTTTCCTCCCCCACGACCTCTTCCAATGGGGTTTCCCCCAGGACAGTGGCATTCTCAGACCAACCATAATTAGAGTTAGTGAGACTGATCATTATTTTTGAACAATTTGGGGTTCTTTACACTGGGATTTTATTTTTTCCTTATATGTAGGAAACAACATGTGGTGTCACAGAGCAGGATGTTGAGCCACGGCTAAAAAGAAACTGAGTGCTATATTTTGAGCACATAGGAAGTCTTCAGTACTCTAAAAGGTTGTACGAAAGGAAACCGTGTTTTACCTCTGTGTGGTAACAATCTTCCACTTGTAGAAGGGAAAATCACTGTGGGTTATAAAGGTGAGAGTGATGATAGCCCTTAGATTCTCTCGTGTGACCTGATCTGTACTTGCACTAAACATGGTTGGAATCTGTCTGAGAAATATTCATGCAAAATGAGGTGAAGGATAAAGCTGTTCCTGGGGTCTGACCCAATATGATGATGATATTGTAGCACTATTTATATAATGCCATAAATGTGCTGGGTACAGCACAAAACCAAGTAAAAGTGGTATCCCCTGTCCAGGAGGACATGCAACAATCTAAGTTAAGACAAGAACAGGAGGAGGTTACAAACACAGGGAGCCAGATTTCTGAGTACATTCAGGTTCTTTTATGTCCCTCTCCTGTCAAACCTCCCTTAAACTTTGACTGAGCAGCCTGACAATAGTGGAGTGTACCTGTCGCCTGATTTTGTCTGTATGCGGCATACCTAGCGTGGTATATGCAACTGAGTGTAAATTGATCCTTGATTGGGCCTACCATAACATAAATAAATATAACGGGCGGGTTTTTCAAAAGAGTCTAAGTGACTTAGGAGTACAAATTCAATTGAAAGTCAGTGGGGTTGTGTTCCGAAGTCACTTAGGTGCTTTGGAAAATCCCACTTAATAATAATAGCTGAGCAGTGCAGCTGCAGAGGATCAAAGCTATGAGGCCAGAGGGGGCGAGGAATAGGCTGGCATTTGGCCAGTCATGGGGATTCTTAATGATCCACTGGAGACATGGACGTAAAACCACAGCTACTTAAACTTGCACTCAAAGGACACTCAAAAATGGTTGCAGCGCTGAGGTCAACCATGTAGCTGGACAAGGAGAGCCTGGGGAGTCCCCCACACCTGGCTGGCTTACCAGCTCTGCTCCCCCTGCACAGAGAAGCACTGTTTTTCTGCCTGTCCTCCACCTGTACCTCTCCTATCCCCTCCAAGACTCTTTACCACATTCTTAACAGGTTTCAGAGTAGCCACCGTGTTAATCTGTATTAGTCTGATGCATCCGATGAAGTGAGCTGTAGCTCACGAAAGCTTATGCTCAAATAAATTTGTTAGTCTCTAAGGTGCCACAGGTACTCCTTTTCTTTTTTATCACATTCTTGTTTTCATCTCAGACATGATCAGATTTACAATTGCCACCCCCAGTCTGTAGGTGTAAACAGTATGTCTGCATACACACGTGGCTAATTTGGTGTAATAATGTTCAGTAGTCATGGTTCAGGGGAAATACCAGTCATGAAGGTCAGTCCAGTAACGCCTACTGTATGTTTCCTTTCCATTAGCAGACAGGATGTAAGAAGTCATATATATCAATTAGCCCTCATTAAGACCAGCAATGTCTGTAGTTCTCTTGGTTTTAATCAGCATTCTCTCGATTTGAGGCTGTTTCTTCTAAGACCAGTCCTTCTATAAGGTTAGCTCCCTGCTCTGACTGCTAGGACTTTTTATAAGTTCTCCAGTTCTAAATATGCCCCTCTTCATAACACAGGGACTCCTCACTTCCAGAGAGCAGCCTTACAGGGTGAGTGCGGTGGAAAACGTCACATGTTTGGATACAGCGGGATAAATTCATCTTGGTGTAACTCCACAGATGTCACAACAGATATGTCAGGGGTGCAATGTTTATTGTGCCAAAGTGTGTGTGTGTGTGTGTGTGTGTGTGTGTGTGTGTGTGCATGAATGTCCGTAAACTGTTTTGTGCCTATCACTGTATGTACGTTTGTTTCTCATAACACTCATGTTTGTTGTTTGAGTTTTTTATATAAAAAAGAAAGTTATAGAGAAGCTGGCTACATGTAAGAGCTTGTCCACACACGGAAGTTGTACTGCTTTAACTATATTGAGTGCTACAACCCCCTTCTGGTGGAGGCAGTTATCCTGGTATAAAGATGATCATACCTTTGGAACTAGTTTTGTATGGGAAGGGGAATAAGCTATACTGAGATAAGCACCTTTATAATGGTATAAACTGTGTTCACCCTAGGGATTGTACCAATACAAGGATTTTAGTTTTAAAAAAAATCACACCCCTAACTAAAAGTTATACCAGTACAAAACCGTGTGGGGCAGGCCTAAAACACATAAAATATGTTGTCATATGTCATCAGGTCAGATTCTGATATCCTGACTCATACTGAGTAGCACCTTACTCCCCAAGTAGTTCCGCTGACTGAAGTCAATGGATGCTAGATCCACAGAAGAACTTAGGCAATTAACTGTTACTTTAGGAGCCTAAAGCTGACATTTAGGCACTGCCGAGAGCCCCTGCACAGCAGCCACCTAAATATATTTCCCCCTTAAAGTCTCCTAGGCATTTACATTTCTGACAGTGAGCATGCACACAGCTGCCTCAGTCTAGGCGTCTTTCTCAGCACTTAGGCCCAAGCAGGATCCCCAAACTAAGCATTCCCCTGCCTATCTCGTGTGTGGGGAGCCTGGTAGACATTCTCAGCACATTCCTAACCCCACACAAATTGGGTGGAGGGCTGTTGGGGAATCCAGGCTTCCAGGAACAGCACTGTCCCCAGTGCAGATCCTTGGGGTCCCCAGCATTTTCCTCTCCTTGCCAAGCAGCCAGGAGCCTGGCAGCCCCAGTTGGAGGTGGGGCTCTCAGGGCTTTTAGCAACGCTAAGCTACTTCTGACACTGGGGTTCTCCCCAGGGGCAGTGCGAGGAGTACCCAGGGAGCTGGGGCCAGCTGTCTGCTCCATTTCATGTAGAAAAAGTTAAATGGAAACATGCTGATTTTTTCCAAAATGATATGTTTTTTCGAATTTCCTTTCTGCAGGACATTGCAAGATGTCTAGCTTTTCTTCTGACTGAGAACGAAAACCTTTTTGAAATTTTGAAATGTCTGAGTTTTGACCAGCTCTATTTACCAGTACCCTTGTTGGTTTATCCTCCAGCGATCGTGTTGTGAGATACCTTAATTTGACTCATCTGTGCCTGCCCACTCTACTTCCAATGTCATCAAGAAGCCCTCCCACCTTGTTGAACCACAACCTTCCATCCACAGTTAAGCACTTTGCACAAATGTAGTTATTTCCTTGAACTTTCTCAAGTTGGAGATACAGGTCTGGGACACCTTGATGAACTAGATTTAAAGTAACCAAGCCTAGCTAAATGAAGACATGAATCAGGAGTGTCTCAACCTCCAGTCAGAGTCCAGCATCTCTTAAAAAAATCCAAGAAATACTAAACCCTCTAGCTTAAAACTAAAGGTATGTCTACATTGAAAAGAAAACCCTGTGGTGCCGAGTCTCAGAACCCAGGCCAACTGACTTGAGCTCACAGAGATTGGGCTGTGATGCTACAAACAGCAGCGCAGCTATTCAGGCTCAGGTTGGAGCCCAGGCTCTGAAATCCAGCAAGGAGGGAGGGTCTCAGAACCTGGACACCAGCCTGAGCAGGTATGTTTACACTGCTATCTTTAGCCCCACAGCCCAAGCCCACATCAGCTGATGCAGGCTCTGAGACTCAGCACCATGGGTTTTTCCTTTGTAGTGTAGACATCACTTTTTCCCAGCCATAGAGGGTCACATCTAGTTCTCATAGCCCTAACTATGGGAAAGAATAGAATTATAGACAGACAGACTCTAGTCAAGAACAGACTTATCAGACACATAGATAAACATGATATGATGCGGAAGAGACAACACGGCTGTTGTAAAGGGAAATCATGCCTCACCAATCTATTAGAATTCTTTGGGGATGTCAACAGGCATGTGGACAAGGGTGATGCCATGGATATAGTGTAGCTGGACTTTCAGAAAGCCTTTGACAAAGTCCCTTGCCAAAGATTCTTAAGCAAAGTAAGCTGTCATGGGAAAAGAGGGAAGGTCTTCTCATGGATCAGTAATTGGTTAAAAGATAGGAAACAAAAGGGTAGGAATGAATGGTCAGTTTTCACAATGATGGTCACTCCACCCCAAAAAAGAATACATCAGAATTGGAAAATGTACAGAGAAGAAGGGCAACAAAAATGATGGAACATCTTCCATATGAAAAGAAATTAAAAAGACCGTTCCTCAGATGTTCTTGTCAACTGCTGGAAATGGCCCACCTTGATTATCACTACAAAAGGTTTCCCCCCGCCCCCCGCTCTCCTGCTGGTAATAGCTCACCTTACCTGATCACTCTGGTTACAGTGTGTATGGTAACACTCTTGTTTCATGTTCTCTGTGTATATAAATCTCCCCACTGTATTTTCCACTGCATGCATCCAATGAAGTGAGCTGTAGCTCACAAAAGCTTATGCTCAAATAAATTGGTTAGTCTCTAAGGTGCCACAAGTCCTCCTTTTATTTTTACAAAAATCTGTGACTGTTCATCCTAGAAAAGAAGTTAAGATTAAGATTAAGCGGGGGCGGGGGAGGGGAAGATATGATAGAGGTCTATAAATTCATGACTGGTGTGGAGAAAGTGAATAGGGAAGTGTTATTTACCTCTTCACATTAGACAAGAAACAGGGGTCACCCAATGAAATTAATAGGCAGCAGGTTTAAAACAAACAAGGAAGTCTTCACACAATGCACAGTCAACCTGAGGAACTCATTACCAGGGGATGTTGTGAAGGCTAGAACTATAACTGGGTTCAAAAAAGAATTAGATAAGTTCATGGAGGATAGGTCCATCAATAGCTATTAGTCAAGATGGTCAGGGACACAACCCCTGCTCTGGGTGTCCCTAGCCTCTGACTGCCAGAAGTTGGGACTGGACAATAGGGGATGATCACTTGATAATTGCCTTGTTCTGTTCATTCCCTCTGAAGCACTTGGCATTGGTCACTGTTAGAAGACAGGATACTGGGCTAGATGGACCATTGGTCTGACCCAGTATGACCATTCTTATGTTCATGAATGAATTAGCTTAGAGCACACAGATTCTAGATTTTTCTGAACCCCCCACTCAATAATTATATGGTCTTCATCACCATAGTATCTGAGCACCTCTGAATTATTAATAGAGATTATTCTCATACCATCCCAGGGTGGTAAATTATACCTATAATTTATGGATAAGGAACTGAGGCACAGGGTCATAAAAGTGACTTGCATAAGGTCACACAGCCTGCAGCTGAGCAGGAGTTCGACCCATGCCTCTTGAATCCTAGTTTGGTGCCATCATGTTTACTAGACCACCCTTCTTATGCACCAGCATGTTTTATTTTAATCTTTATACCAGAGCTTCAGCTGATGTAAATTAACACAGCTCTAATCAAGTCAATGGGGGCTTCTATTTATTCTTACAGTGTAGGACCTTTGGGGCAGGGACCTATCATTTTATATGTTTGGATTATGCCTAGCACAAGAGGACTCTGGCCCTAGGTAATATAATTATTAAATATCAGTGTTGTAGCCTAGTATGCAATATGTAAACTAAATGTCAGAGGTGCAGCAAAATGTCCCATGTAATGGGCTATTTTATGTGTCTCCATTGGCCAGGGAGGAAATGTGCACTTTAAAAGGTTTTGCTCTACTTACAGTATTTATTTGAAATTTCTCTATATTCTTTCAGTACATGTTATATCATAAAAAGTCCAGTGGTTTTATGGTTAGCTTGTTGGTTGATAATCTGAGATATAGCCCGGGGAGCATAGTTACAATATCTTACTGGTATCTGTGGTAATTACTGATTTTTTGCATGTTGTGTCCGTCAGCAAGACGCCAGATAGCAGCGTTACCCATTGAAATGAGTCTGCCATCCCGTGGCTGGACATGCACTAATTTGTGTGTGTGTGTGTGTCCTCCATGTTACTGCAGCTGTGACTTGACCCAAGAATTCATATCCTATGAAGAAAGATAGTCTCCACCTTGCTGAATGTACAGAAACAAAACAACCCCCTCCCACAACCCCAAAACCCTTCCACCCTTCTAGAAAAATGTTCCTCAGTAGCTGTGTCCAGCTAACATAATTTTTTTCCGTGGTCCAGTCATGTGATGTTTCTGGTGTATGTGGAGGGGTGGGAGTGAGTGAAAGGAGACAATCACTGATCGGTTGCAATGGTGGGATATAGGATGACTCAAGGTATTGGCAGTGAGAGTGTAGAGATTTCCATCTCTAGCTCCAATTCAGACAAGATGGATAGCGCTGTAGACCAGGGATGGGCAGCCCAGGGGCAGCATCCGGCATGTCAGATTATTTTATTTGGCCAGCCATGACCCAGCTCAGGGCATCGGTCACCATCACTAATAGGTGTCACTCATTGGTAGGCTCAGAAAAAAAGTTAGGAACCAAATGTGTGAAGATTTGTACTACCCTTTCACCTCTAGAGCCTGTACTTTCAAATGAGGGTTAAGCAGTGTAAGCAAGCTCTGCCCATGTTGAACGTATTCAGTAAATAAAAAGAGCACCGGGGCTGTCAATCCGACACATTTAATAAGCACAACATTCACATAAAATGTTTTAAAAGATGTATTTATTTTAACGTGAGCTGTCCTTAATAAGCCAAAACCTCAAAGGCAAATCTACCCTCTTTATGAAAGATGTTATTAGTACTTCTGTGAAGTTCTGTCTACCGGTGAACATAGCAGAAATATTTCTACATATGATGCTGTATATCTACAGGTTCAAATCTATGTTGGTAGTCACCATTCTTGGGAGTGTTTGCTTATGATCCTGAGTGAAGGAGCAACAGGTATCTAGAACAATACCAGGAAATGTATGGATTGGTGCAAGAGCAGGTTTTTAATAGAGCTGGTTGAAAGATGGAAAGGGAATTTTGAAAAACAATGAAATTTTGAAGTTGTTTCTATTTACAGTGTTCCAAATGAAACATTTTTCCGTTTTCACAGTTTTACAAAGTATGTTTTTTAATTTGAATTTTCAAAGTTTCAAATATTTGAAATTTGTTTTTCCTCTTCACTTTCTCTTTGCCACCGAGAGCAATAAAATGATGTCCAGTTCTCCTCTGCAATATACACTTTTTCATTTGCTCCTTTGTAACTCTGCCACTCAGTAACTTTTCCAAAGCTGAGGAGGCCTTGAAAAGTTACAGAGGCTCATTTTTCTTTTTGTCCCTTGGTAACTTTTCCTAAGTTGAGGGAAATTTTGAAAAGTTACAAATAAATGAATTAAATAGGCAGAATGAAATAGAAAAGGATGAGAAAGTGTAAAAGTGAAAAACCTTCCTGTCAATGAATAGCATCCTTTCAAGCACCCCATGTGGCCTCAGTACAGCCCAGCAAGCAGTCCCTTGCCTCAGTTTCCCCCTGCAGGGGGCTTCCTCAATAATTCATAATCACTTTTATC
This sequence comes from Dermochelys coriacea, assembly GCF_009764565.3. Classification (NCBI taxonomy): domain Eukaryota; kingdom Metazoa; phylum Chordata; order Testudines; family Dermochelyidae; genus Dermochelys; species Dermochelys coriacea. The sequence goes on from NC_050070.1 coordinate 121,781,555, forward strand.
CATTATCATCCCTTCTCAGGGTCTGCTTTATTAAATTAATAAATATTCAAGTCCATCCATTCATTCATTCTCCCAGGCCTTTCCTACTTATTGTCTCAGTCCCTGAATTTCAGGTTTCTCTGCTAGAGCCTATTCACTCCTATCTGCCTCTGTAACCATCTGTACTCACTGAGAAGCCTCTCTGTACAGCTTTCTGCTTCTGTTATAGGGGAATCTGGTGATTCCTGGTTAGGTGTGCCTCCTTAATAATCAGGATTGGCTGGTCCCAGGCCTTTAGCCCTTAAGGATATGTCTTCACTGCAATTAAACAGCCACAGCTGGTCTGTGTCACCTGACTCAGGCTTGCAAGGTCCGGCTGCAGGGTTGTAAAACTGCAGTGTAGGCATTGAGGCTTGGACTGGAGGCCAGGCTCTGGGACCTTCTTCCTTCATGGGGTCCCAGCCAGAGCTCCAGTCCAAGCCTCAATGCCTACACTGCAATTTTAACATGCTGTAGCCTGAGCCCTGCAAACCCAAGTAATTTGACGCAGACCAGCTGTGGGTGTTTAATTGTAATGAAGACACACCCTTTGGGACCAGCCATCCTGTTATGTTCCCCAACAAAAACCCTTAGCCATAATTAATTTTATTTCACTCATCAGTGGCAGAAAGAAATAAAGTAAAAATGGTGAGAAAAAACAAAATTTTGAAGTGCCCAGTTTCAGCAAAAACTCAAAATATTGGGGGAAACCCCCAAGTTTTTGCAAAAGGCTTTGGTTAAGAAAAAGAACATTTTTCCTCAGAAAGGTTTCAAATGAAAATTTTCAACCAGCTCTAGTTGATTGGTGCCCCAATGGCTCTGTGGGTATGCACGATCATGCCACCTTTTGGCTGCACTGCTAGGGCCAGAACGTATCTTGAAAGCACTAGCCTGCATGTGGAGGTTTGGGAGCTCTGGGAAGGATTGTACCTCAGAGGCAGAGGAGAACGGGGCCTGGCCAACCTCCTCCAACCCTTCACATCACCTTTGGTGGCTTGCTGTCTGTGGGGCATTGAATGGAAGCAGTCCTTGCACTTGGGAGAGTGCAGGGGCTCCAGCTATGTCTGGCCCTTTGTGGGTGGTGTGTGTGTGTGTGTAGGAGGTAATCCTTAATGAACACTCCCCCCTCTCCTGTAAATCCATCCAAGGGCCAGGTATGATCTTCAAATTACCTATTTACACCAGTAAAACACATGGATGTCACCATGTCCTCCTGAGGCTGATGTAAGTAGGGCTAAGATAAATGAGGCTTATCACTGAAACAAAAAGAGGGGATCTATATGTAAATCCTGGGGAGATCATGTCCCAGATTGGCTATAACTTTTATGAAGAATGTTTTTATTCTCTCCGATCCTGAAATCGGAGATCCAACAGTCTGGAGTCTTTTCTCTTTGCTCACATCAATGGATTCTAGTACAATGTTAAAACAGGAGGTAATGACTTAGTAAGTGACCGTGCCATAGCAAAACAAGCAGATGACTCATGGGTACTTATTTAGAATTTGAGAAATACATGTACTCTTCAGACTGTTGAACTGCACAATAACTTTGTGTTCTGAAATGATGATTTGTGTAGGAGTAGAACAGGGCTGTTATTAAGACTTCACTCAGGAATGTTGCCAGTGAAAGAACACTATGTTAAAATAAACCCTTCTGGTAAAATCTGACAGCTTTTGATATTTACATCAGGAAAGTGACGGCAGAGATGCACCTGTTCTGAGGAGAGATATAATTAAGGAATAATTAATTCAGCGGGCATAGAGAATACTTCATTTAAGCCCTGAGTGAGGGATGGTAAAGTACCTGAATGTATATTATCTAAACTCCTAGAAGGTGGTAGTCCCTCCTACTTAATTTAGGTAGCTGCTTTCACATGTAATGAGCACACCTGGAACCTGGACTGACAGTACTCTACAAACACAACATACAGTTCAGTTTGGCCTGCTTATTAGGACCTGAGATATAGTGAAACAGAATGTGTTCCAATGTGCTAACTGCAATTCAGATCACAGAGATCCTCTATTTATCATGAACTTGTTTAATGGACAAAATGACTTCACGAGGAGCCTAATCCAAGTTCACTGAGGCCAGTTTTGCATTGATTTCAGTGGGCATTGGATCAAGCCTATTGCAGGGTTAGTGGGTAACATGCTATCAAGACACAATAAGCCTCTGTCCCAGTGGCTTTGCTACTTGTAAAGAGAAGAAAGTAGGAGGAAAGGAAACATTCCAAGTTTTCTGAAAGGGAAAGCCATTAACCCATCTCTAGTTGTTAGCTAACTAATCCTCACCAAAGCACCCATGAGACAAGAAACTATTGCTGCCCCCTTTTTATAGATGGGAAACTGAGGCACAGAGTGGAAAAGTGACTTGCTAAGGCCACCAAGGGGGTCAGCGTTAGTTTGATAGTAGCCTGGAATTGCTCTATTTCTGTGTTTAGACATGGCCTCAGTCTCAGATATTCAAGACATTTAATATTGTCCTGGATCCTTAGTACTAGATTATTTCTATATGCACTAGATACATTGTACGAGAAATGCATACCTGGCTGATGACCAGGGCTTGCTTAAAGCCTTGCTGAATACAAGTGAAGGTGCTGAACCTCGAAGGTGAGCAAGGTTCTTGATCTGCTGAAATCAAATGAATAGCTGATTATTATTTTTCATCATCACCCTGATCAGTGCTATCTGACAAACCCAATACTGGGGAGAGGGATTTGACCCCTGAATGAGTACCATTCAGATACAGCATGCCCTGTAGGAAAATGGGCAATAGGATTAAGTGGTTTCTCCTAATGCTCCTAAATCTTAATCCTCAAATCTATCCATACATGAAAGAGCACCGGTGATAAAAAAAATTATAGCATCTCCTAATCAAATAGCTTTCTATCTCTCTCCCTCTCCTTATAGCTTTGATCTCATCCTTGAAAAAACTTGCTAAAATATTGCAGGTTGTTAATAGTAGAATCCAAGTTTGGGTTAAAAAGAGTTTTGTTTTCCTACTGTGGCTAGGGTGACCAGATGTCCTGATTTGACAGGGAAAGTCCCGATTTGGGGGGCTTTTTCTTATATAGGCACCTATTACCCCCCACCCCCGTCCCAATTTTTTACACTTGCTATCTGGTCACCCTAAGTGTGGCTGCTATCTGGTATTTTCTAGACCCAAGATGGTACAACAGGGACTCTTCTGATGTCTAAATACCAGCTTCACATCACTCACAAATGGTCAAATTCAGCTCTGTTGGAAAATTCCATTGACAGTCTAGACTGGACTGACCTGGCCCAAAATCTTCAGAAGAGGGGAGCTACAGAACTTTTTAAAAAAAGAACACCTCTAGCAATAAAAGAGGAAACCTGTCAGAATGGACAGTTGGAAAGGATAGTAGCTGAGTGCCCCTTACTGGTAGATCTCTGGCATTACAGATTATCTGATGGAGACAAGGTAGATGAGATAATATCTTCTGTTGAAGCTCTTCTTCAGGTCTGGAAAAAATAATCAGAGGGCCTGGTCTACTGTAGAAAATTAGCAAAACCAGCGAGGAGTCCTTGTGGCACCTTAGAGACTAACACATTTATTTGGGCATAAGCTTTCGTGGACTAGAACCCACTTCATCCGATGCATGGCATGGAAAATACAGTAGGCAGGTATAAATACACAGCACATGAAAAGATGGGAGTTGCCTTATACCCAAATAAATGTGTTAGTCTCTGAGGTGCCACAAGGACTCCTCATTGTTTTTGCTGATACAGACTAACACAGCTACCCCTCTGAAACCAGTAGGAAATTAGGTCATCTTAACTACATCACTCAGGGGTGTGAAAAACCCATACCTTGAGCAACATAGTTAAGCCAACCTAATCTCAGCTGCAGACAGTTCTATGGTGATGAGAGAATTCTTCCATTTACATAGCTACCGCCTCTTGGGGAAGTGGATTACCCAGTGGTTCTCAAACTTTTTGTACTGGTGACTCCTTTCATACAGCAAGCCTCTGACTGCAACTCCCTTTTATAAATTAAAAACACATTTATATTTAACACTATTTTAAAGTGGTATCTGTATGTTTGTTAATATCACTTTTCACAGCAGACTTACTAGCGTGCTGGCAGACATGTACTCATGACCCCCTTGTAATGACCTTGCGACCCCCTGTTTGAGAACCCCTGACCTACACTGATGGGAGAACCCTTCTCCCTGGTGCAGGTTGTGTCTATACTGAACTGCTACAGTGAGTGGTACAGCTGTGCTGTTGTAGCATTTCAACTGTAGACAAGCCCAGCGTGCCACAGCTAAATACAAGATGGGACAGATTGTTAAACATAAGGGATTAACACATGTTGCAGGAGACCAGTTAAAGTGAAGTGGACAATTAACACCTCTGCAGTTGTATGACAAAGGAGGGTTATTGGGTTACAGATTGTTGTATGATCCATAAAACCAGTGTCTCTGTTGATTTTTGGTGTCTAGCAGAGTTATGAATTCAAGTTAATAGGCTTGTCTTTTTAAGGCGTTGTTCAGGTTTCCTTAGAGGATGAGGAGAGAACTGATATGGTGTGTTGGCTTTGTGACAAGTGCTCACCCATGGGTGACAGGATGTTCTTGTCTTTTATCATTTTTCTGTGTGAGGTTATTTGAGAGCATAATGACTGTCTGGTTTCACCTACACAGTTGTTGTTGGGCATTTGGTGCACTGGATGAGGTACTGCACGTGCTGGAATAGGCATGTGTAAGAACTAAGAATCTTGAACAGTGTGTTGTGGAGGGTATTGATCATCATAGCAATTGAGATATACATGCAGGTTTTGCATTTGTTATAGCAGAGTCTGGTGCCCCTTGGAGCTGGTGTGTCACAGTGTCCTGGTCTGTGGGAAGCTTGCTTCTTTTGCTTTACCACTAAGAACATACAGCATAATATGCCTGATGAATGCTAATATAAGCTCCAGAGAACATGGTTATTTAAGGAATAATGACAGGTTTCAGAGTAGCAGCTGTGTTAGTCTGTATTCGCAAAAAGAAAAGGAGGACTTGTGGCATCTTAGAGACTAACAAATTTATTTGAGCATAAGCTTTGTGAGCTACAGCTGTAGCTCACGAAAGCTTATGCTCAAATAAATTAAGAAATAATGCACATGGCAGAGGACTATCCAAGGCAATAAATGGCTTTCAAAGCTGTTTGAGTCTAGAACTGAGCAAATAATTGATTATTTTAGGTTCAGTGGCTGAACCGAAAAAAAAATTGGCTTAGTTTCAAACCAAAGTTTGAAGTTTTTCAAAAGTTTTTTTTTGTTTGTTTTGTTTTTTTGCAAACAAAAAAGCCCTCCAAATTTTAGTTTAGGTAGACACGAACCATATAAATATTTATGAAATTTTTGTTTTCACTTTTTTTCAGCCAAAACAATTTGCTGAATAGTTCTCTGAATTCACAAATAGTTTTAGTGCCCTGAAAAATGCATTTTTTTGGTGAATAAATTATTAGCATAAAAATTATGTCCAGCTCTCTTTGAGTTCCTTATTGCTGCTGACACCACAAGCAGTTCTAGTTTCCATGTTCCAGATGAGCCTGCTGGGGACATCCAGAGTGGATAGTCTTTCTTCAGGTATTGGCTCTAAACAGCTTTGTGATGGGGTGTATAAACCTCATAATGGCAGTGATAGAGTTTAGGGGAACCAGCTATTTTGTGGCACCTGGAAGGGAGACAAGTAATTAATGATTAGACCCAGGTGGGGAGAACCAGAGTGTATTGTTCCTGTGAAGGAAGGACTGTAGGGCTAACTAGGGAGGACTGAAAGGAGAGAGTTACTGTAGTTTTTGTAGGGAGTATGTACTCTACCTTCAGGGCCAGCTGTAGAGGGCAGCAGGAGTGAAGAGATTCTAGGTAGCTATCAGAAAAGGAGTACTTGTGGCACCTTAGAGACTAACAAATTTATTAGAGCATAAGCTTTCGTGAGCTACAGCTCACTTAGGCTGGGAACTGCTAAGAGGAGGTTTTTCAGCAGTAGATTGGCCTGAAATTGTTCAAGGAGTTAGACTTTCAGGGCATGGCTACACTGGAAACTTCAAAGCGGTTGCATGTGAGCTCTCCCAGTGCTGGTAATCCACCTCCAAGAGGGGATTAGCTCCGAACGCTGGGAGCGTGGCTCCCAGTGATCAGAGCCTGTCTACGCTAGCCCTTGAAAACACTCTGACTTGCTGTGCTCAGGGGGGTGATTTTTTACACTCCCTGAGCCAGCAAGTTAGAGCACTATAAAATGTAAGTGTAGCCAAGCCCCGAGAGAGAGGAATGAAATATGTAATCCTGGGAAAGGTGCTTGTGGACAGGCAGAGGTGGGAAGTAGTCAGGGCTTGTACAGAACAAGTTTTAGCTGCTTAAACGCAGCACCCTGGGCAGGAAAACCGAGAAGAAGGCAGCTCTGGCTTTCCCTACCAGCCCTAGGAAGGGGACTAGAAAAGCTTCTCTGAGGAAGAGGGGCAAGGACTAAAGAGCACAGGCCATGGCTGGTGTATATGATGTGATAGAGGGTCATGGGACTTTTGGCCTGTGGGATTCTTTACTGCTATTGAAGGAGATTAGGAATGACTTGGCTTTGGGCTGCAGCTGTGAGAAGAGCCAAACTGTCTTGTGGGGGAAACTGAGGCAGAGTTACAGCAGCATAACCCCCAGCTGTGAGGGTAATGTGCTGGCTGGTAAGGTTGCTCTGTTACAAACCTCCAGTGCAGCTTTGTGCTGACGAGGCATAATGTGAACATGAGGGTTAAAATTCTGCAGAGAACAATTTGAACTGTAGAGCGTGTGTGTGCTCTGTACAAAACTCACGAAAGATTCATTCACATGGGTATTGTCCTGTATGTGATGAGTATTGTCCTGTATGTGGTGAACATGCGCCGATGCACCAAACTCATGCACGAGCAAGTAACAGATGAGTTTGATTTCTAGAGCACACGGTAACTAGTTACAAAGACTCTCAAACTCAGTTCAATAAATTCAAATATAAATGGCTTGATTCTCTTCTCCTTTCTACCTTGTGTAGTTGTTTGCAGTTATGAAAAATAGGTGTCCAATGCTCCCATTCTGATCTGGAAGCATCTGACACTCATGTTGCACAGTGGTCAATGACTGCACAAGGTGTAAGGGAGTGCAGAATTGAGCCCATTGAAACCATGTGGTAGAATGGCCCATGTGACCCAAGCAGTTGGAAACCCATCTTAACAGGTTTCAGAGTAGCAGCCGTGTTAGTGTGTATCCACAAAAAGAAAAGGAGTACTTGTGGCACCTTCGAGACTAACAAATTTATTTGAGCATAAACTTTCATGAGCTACAGCTCACTTCATCGGATGCATACAGTGGAAAATACAGTGGGGAGATTTATATACATAGAGAACATGAAACAATGGGTGAACATCTTAACAGGGTGGCTAAATGGGGTTTATGGCTGCTTTGTTATCAAAGCAAGGCAGAGCATGCTGGTGAAGCTGACTGAGTATGTTTAATACATAAATGTTCTGTGTAGTAATGTATCAATTTCTGAAGTTAAATGTACTGGTATAAATTGATGTACTTCCATCAAGATCAGATGAGGGTCTGGTTCCCAATTTTAATAGTTATTCCTGTATTTTTAGTATCAGCTGCAGAAATTTGTATTCTAATACCTTAAATATATAGCTTGAATACAAGAAATAAGTACAAATATGCAAAATGCTTATTATGAGTGTCTCTTCCTGTTATCAGAGCAGTGGTGTGGTTTTTTTATTTTTTATTTTTAAACTTTGACTCATTATTACCATAATTTTTCTTAAAAAAGCCGCCTATTGTTACAGCACAAAGCCTGACATAGCTATTGTCACCCACATAACACTCATGGTAGAGTGGGCAGATGCATGCTTGTTTCTATAAAAGTTAGTAGCTGAAGATGGCCCAAGAAAGTGTTCTTTTAATTTGTGTGTGCTGGGATTTTAGCCAGTGGTGTAGCTGAAATAGTGCAAACCCACACTGTAGATACAATATAGGTAGATGCAGTTTGACTTGTATTTCTGCATCTTACTCTAGTGCCAATTCTGTCTACACTAGGGAGTTTGCATTGGTGCAGCTACACTGGTGGCTAACATCCTAGTGGAAATAAGACCTTTCCTATAGATTCTTAAAACAAACAAACAAAAAACACCTTGAAAAACCAATACAAAGGTGTGATTATGATCTACAGTTAATTAGTTTTGTTTTACAAGATCAGACGATTGCTCTATCAGGTTGACCATTCCTGCCATGTAGTGCTAAGGGAGAATTCCTTCCTGATCCATGAAGTAATTGGTTTACTCCCCTGAAGCATGAGTTTCAATTAACCCTATATATTAATTTATAAAACTGCCAATACTGTTTTCCCTAAAATTATCAAGCCTGCCTTTAAATCCAGGTGTAGTGTTTGATTTTGACCTTCTGACAAACTACAGATGGTGTGAAGCTGCATTTCTCTTTTATTGCAAAGTTTGCCAGCAATCAAAATGGCAATACAAATTGGGAACCCTTTCAAGATCTGCTTACTGAAAGCATAGGGAGGTTTTTCCCATATCTGGGAAAACTTAACACAACTTCTCTCCTGTTCACACTAGCTCAGACAAATGGTAGTTAAAGCCAGTAGCCGGTTAAAACCATTGTGTTGCAGATTGCTGGAATTACACTTCAGCCGGTTTAACTAAAATGGTGATGGGGGGGCAGGGGGAGAAAGCAATTAATAACTATAAAGAACTGATTTGCTTCCTCTCCCTGAATCAGTCCAAAGCTAATCTTTCTTTTTATTGATGCCATTTGAGCTACTAAGTAAATAGAGCTCAAGATTAACAGACAAATATTTCAATTTGTATTTTGGGCATGAGCTAAACCCCAGAGATGAAATCCCCCAAAATGTTGGGGAAGTTCAGATTTGGCTCTGAATTGTGATGCCTTGTGCCCTTAGAGATAGGCCTAACTATGAGCCTAGCTGTGCACTCAAGCTGGGAAGTGAGAGAGCATAAAGAACTCTCTTTGACTCCTGCTTGAGTTACCTGCATCAACAGACGCTGCTTCTGGGTCTGGGGTAAGAAAGAAGGCTTCTATTTTCTCTGAACAGGTGGCAGAGAGTTGGAGGCGTGTTGGTTCAGCCTTGCACTTCTGCTGATGGGCCTGTGTAGCTGAGCAAGAGTGGAGGGGGAAGTAAACTGTGCCAGGAAAAGGGAGCCAGGGAACAGGACTTCCAGTCATGATTTGATTCCTGCCCTGCAGTTCCTGGGATAATGCAGCTGCACCATGCCCCTGACTTGGACAGGGTTTTTCCTCTCCTCTCCATTTGACTTCACACCCATCATAACTTCCTCTGTCATTCACTGAGAGATCCATTTGCTAAAAAGAAACATACTAATTTGTGGAGTCATCCCATAAAGTGTTGACCACCCTCAACTCTCATTGACTTTGCTGGGAGCAGAGGGCGCATGACGGATCACAGAATCATGTCCTGTTCTCTTCCGTCCTTGAGCAGATGAGTCAGGAGAGTGAGGAGCAGCGGAAGAGGCTGTGAAATGAACTGCTGTTTGAAAGGACTTATTTTGAAAGGGATTTGACTGGCCTCCCTGTGGAGTGGAAGCACTCCTGCTTCACAGGCAAAGAGTTAAGCATGGCCCTGGGTGTGCCCAGTGGAGCCTGCGATTTTCTCCTCTCTCACAACGTGCCCTCTGTGACAGAGGGATGGGAGACAACAGCAAAGAGAGCTTGTCCTGCCTAATGAATTTGCTATTCTAATTTCATACAAAGTGCAGATCCTCCTTAATTACTCCCATTTTGATGCTTGTTAAGAACTTCTGGAGAAGTGTACTGACGGCTGGCCAAGACGCATGAAAATAAGTCTTTCTAATTTACCCCTTTTTCTGGCTCAAGGCCTTTTTCCCTAGTGAGGAAAATAAATCTTCTGAACAAGATCCAGACTAGGGTATGTGTATGCTATGGAAAAAGACCAGAGGATGCTGTGTGAGGGTAGGATGGTTTGCATGAGGAGCCAAGGGGTGTGTATGGGAACTTGAGCTGGCTGGATAAGGAGCCAGTTGGAAGGAGGAAGACTGAGTTTGGATGAGGAGCCCAGGGCAGGAGACTGGGACTAAAAGTTAGCATGAGGGAAAGACTAGGGCTAGGACAGGGAGCCTCGAGTGGGAGACTAGGACTGGTTGGGTAAGGATACTGGTATATGAGAAGTGGGTGGGGGAAGAGACAGGACAGTGAAAGGGACAGGCTGAAGGGGATGGGAGATGGGACCAGGCTTGGGAGGAACAGGGTAAAAAGGTCTATACCCAATAGAACTCACTACCAACCAGAACCTGGAATGGAACACAAGATTCTTGAGTCTCACCATTCCTCTGGTGGAACAAATAGCATGTGATCAATTAATAATGCATTTGTACAAAAGGGGCAAATGTAGATTGCACAGCAATTTCAGAGTTACAGTGGTGTAAATGAGGACAATTTGGTTCCACATATTTTAATATACACTGTAACTTAACTAATTTCTTAATTCTAAAATGATTTTCTTCCTCCCCAGAGAATTAAACTCCATCACTTTTTAGTCTAGCTTGTAAAATTCTGTATGGAGACATAGCAACACATAATACCAAAGAAAAACTGTCACATTTGAAAAAAGAAAAGGAGTACTTGTGGCACCTTAGAGACTAACAAATTTATTTGAGCATAAGCTTTCATGAGCTACAGCTCATTTCATCGGATGCATTTTTTTAATTTTATTATTTTATTTTATTTATTTGTTTTATTTTATTCTTTTTGCGAATACAGACTAACACGGCTGCTACTCTGAAACCTGTCACATTTGAATGAGTTAGAGTTTCAGGTCCATTCCTTGGCAGCAAACCAGAATATGTGCTGCCTAATGTCTTAATTCTAGCAGCCACCTGCTGACTTCTCATATGATCAGGCTTCCATGAGGGAAGCTGTGTGCAAAAAACTACTTGACTGGAACATGTCTAGGAATATCTAGGAGAGACTGCAAAGATTCCTATTATTGCTCAGATTGCAAAGGGACGTAATGCACCGAATGACTAATGCATGCATTAACAAATAAAGTCCTTATGAAAGTGACAAGCTAGTACAACTAGCAGCTCATTCATGAGCTCACAGCTTTGGCCTCCAATATTACTTGACTAGTAGACTGAACAATGGATTTGTAGCCATTCGTCATTAGCTAGATTAACCAAATGCAATTCTCTAAACACAAATACAACACTGCAAACTCTCTTCCAAAACCTTTGCAAGTGAGAATCTTCTTCAAAAGTTTTAGGGCAAGACTTTCAACAGTGACGAGTGATTTGAGGGATCTTGATTGCTGGGTGGCCAACTTGAGACACTTTTAAGGGGCCAGACTTTCAGAAGGAGGGTGTTCAGCACTTTCTGAAATTCAAGCCCCTTTTCAGGTGTTTCAAGTTGTTCATCAAAAATCCCTAGTCATTTCTGGAAATCTTGGCCTTGATTTTTTTTTTTTTTTAAACCAGCTTCCAAAATTGCTATGAAAAGTCACCAGCTCTGATATAAAGAAAAGGAGTACTTGTGGCACCTTAGAGACTAACAAATTTATTAGAGCATAAGCTTTCGTGAGCTACAGCTCACTTCATCGGATGCATTTGGTGGAAAAAACAGAGGAGAGATTTATATACACACACACAGAGAACATGAAACAATGGGTTTATCATACACACTGTAAGGAGAGTGATCACTTAAGATAAGCCATCACCCACAGCAGGGGGGGGAAAGGAGGAAAACCTTCCATGGTGACAAGCAGGTAGGCTAATTCCAGCAGTTAACAAGAATGTCAGAGGAACAGTGGGGGGTGGGGTGGGGGGGAGAAATACCATGGGGAAATAGTTTTACTTTGTGTAATGACTCATCCATTCCCAGTCTCTATTCAAGCCTAAGTTAATTGTATCCAGTTTGCAAATTAATTCCAATTCAGCAGTCTCTCATTGGAGTCTGTTTTTGAAGCTTTTTTGTTGAAGTATAGCCACTCTTAGGTCTGTGATCGAGTGACCAGAGAGATTGAAGTGTTCTCCAACTGGTTTTTGAATGTTATAATTCTTGACGTCTGATTTGTGTCCATTCATTCTTTTACGTAGAGACTGTCCAGTTTGGCCAATGTACATGGCAGAGGGGCAACAATTTCCATCCCACCATCAACCTCAGCCTGGACCAGTCCACACAAGAGATCCACTTCCTGGACACTACGGTGCTAATAAGCGATGGTCACATAAACACCACCCTATATCGGAAACCTACTGACCGCTATTCCTACCTACATGCCTCTAGCTTTCATCCAGATCATACCACTCGATCCATTGTCTACAGCCAAGCGCTACGATATAACCGCATTTGCTCCAACCCCTCAGACAGAGACAAACACCTACAAGATCTCTATCATGCATTCCTACAACTACAATACCCACCTGCTGAAGTGAAGAAACAGATTGACAGAGCCAGAAGAGTACCCAGAAGTCACCTACTACAGGACAGGCCCAACAAAGAAAACAACAGAACGCCACTAGCCATCACCTTCAGCCCCCAACTAAAACCTCTCCAACGCATCATCAAGGATCTACAACCTATCCTGAAGGACGAGCCATCGCTCTCTCAGATCTTGGGAGATAGACCAGTCCTTGCTTACAGACAGCCCCCCAATCTGAAGCAAATACTCACCAGCAACCACACACCACACAACAGAACCACTAACCCAGGAACCTATCCTTGCAACAAAGCCTGTTGCCAACTGTGTCCACATATCTATTCAGGGGATACCATCATAGGGCCTAATCACATCAGCCACACTATCAGAGGCTCGTTCACCTGCGCATCTACCAATGTGATATATGCCATCATGTGCCAGCAATGCCCCTCTACCATGTACATTGGTCAAACTGGACAGTCTCTACGTAAAAGAATGAATGGACACAAATCAGACGTCAAGAATTATAACATTCAAAAACCAGTTGGAGAACACTTCAATCTCTCTGGTCACTCAATCACAGACCTAAGAGTGGCTATACTTCAACAAAAAAGCTTCAAAAACAGACTCCAACGAGAGACTGCTGAATTGGAATTAATTTGCAAACTGGATACAATTAACTTAGGCTTGAATAGAGACTGGGAATGGATGAGTCATTACACAAAGTAAAACTATTTCCCCATGGTATTTCTCCCCCCCACCCCACCCCCCACTGTTCCTCTGACATTCTTGTTAACTGCTGGAATTAGCCTACCTGCTTGTCACCATGGAAGGTTTTCCTCCTTTCCCCCCCCTGCTGTGGGTGATGGCTTATCTTAAGTGATCACTCTCCTTACAGTGTGTATGATAAACCCATTGTTTCATGTTCTCTGTGTGTGTGTATATAAATCTCTCCTCTGTTTTTTCCACCAAATGCATCCGATGAAGTGAGCTGTAGCTCACGAAAGCTTATGCTCTAATAAATTTGTTAGTCTCTAAGGTGCCACAAGTACTCCTTTTCTTTTTGCGAATACAGACTAACACGGCTGCTACTCTGAAACAGCTCTGATATAATATCTGTTAGCATATCTTCTGCCAAAGTGACAGCTAATGATGTGGGGCAGTAATGGGTAAACAACATCAAATGATATTTAACTTGTCAATCAAAAGAAATCATTCACCTGGGACAAGAAGTCAAATAAAAATGTGCAAAGCTATTTTAAATGAAGGCTATTTGCTATTAACTATGTAACTGCTTAGCGATCTCCAAAGTAGGTTCGTACGGAAGGATAGAAAAACAAACACAGAAAGATGGGAAAGCAAACAGAAAAATGTAGAAAGGGAGTAAATGAAAGAATATTCCATTCAGGATTCTAAAGGAGGTAGTCTTGGAGATAAGACCCCTGCTACTTGCCTCTCCGGATCACCACTCCAGCATCAGAAGGAATTCAGGCTTTGTAAGGCTGCTACTTCACCTGCCCACACTGTGCAAATGTGTGGGAATGAGCCGAGAGGGGCTAGAAATTGTCAGAGCCTTGGCTCCATATTTCCATTGTACAGCGAGCACAGCTGAGCTGGTGCAGAGGAAATAGCCTGCTATTCATAAGAGGCAGTAGTAGATTAATTTCCCCCAGGACCTAGGTCGGGAGCAGGGAGGGAACTATGCCTTTCGGAGTCACAATTATTTCTTGGTGCAGTTGCACTCTACCCCTTACACCAGGCAGTACCGAAAGGCGCAGTCTAGTGCTGTAATGTAATAAGATTGTGCTTTGCCTGCTGCTGCAGGATTGGAGAAGGAGAATATACTTGAAGACCTTAGAAATGGTTTCTGATTGTATTGTTTTGGTGGTTTTCTGTGCTTTCCTATCTACCTTTCCTTTATCTGATGAAGAGTGAGAGGGAAGAGGAAATGGTTGTAGGTGAGAAGAGTAAAAGGAAACCATGACTGGAAAATGATAATGGCGTAAGAAATTGCCCTACATGAAATAGATGTGTCAAATGGTAAAGTGAAGATTATTAGATCTTAAGCTTAATCCTCCACTTCTGAAGCCTTCCTTTTATGGGCAGTATTTACATCCTACCAGTACCATACTTGCTGTTATCCTCTCTTTGTTATAAGGAAGTAAACAATGATATAACTAAATCCAAGAAGACTTTTTTTTTCCCTCTGAAGCTGTCAATGCTAGTGCTGTTCTTAAAGTGAACATCATGACTTTGGTCACTTCACCTACATAAAAAGAAAAGGAGTACTTGTGGCACCTTAGAGACTAACAAATTTATTAGAGCATAAGCTTTCATGAGCTACAGCTCACTTGCTGTAGCTCACGAAAGCTTATGCTCTAATAAATTTGTTAGTCTCTAAGGTGCCACAAGTACTCCTTTTGTTTTTTGCGAATACAGACTAACACGGCTTCACCTACATAGTGTCCTAGCTAGTGAAAGGCAAAGCATAAAAGGATGAATGAATGTTAAGCACTCAAATGTTGTTGTTTAGATGTCCACAGTGTATTTACTGCTTTACAAACATAGAGGAAAAGATATTCCCTGTTGTGTGGTACTGATAGTCTAAATCAATGACCATCTGAATCTCTTGATGAGGAACAGCATGAAGTGTGTTTTAAGGCACAATGTTTAGGTTCGGTTTTTTAAAAAAAAGTTTTACAAATATTGTGCAAGCCAAGCACAACAGAATTGCACTGATGAATGAGAAACAAGACTGGCTGACTCACACAAAGTCCAGCAACAGAGATGAGATCCTGCCACAAATGTCTCCTTTGTGGTTCTCACCTCAGTTGTGTCTCGGGTGACAACCCATCCCTAATTCAGTAGGACAGTCCTGAAATGTACGTTTCAAGTCATGGTCACAGGCTGAATGACTCTGGGACAGCATTTGACCTCAGTTGGTCCCCTATAGACTACTGCAGTACACATAATTATAAAAAATAACATGAGAGATACTAGTAATCCGTAATGGTAAATTGAGCTGTGTGTGCAAGTTGTGGGACTGATCCAGATATCTTCACTCAGGCAACACTCTCAATGAAGTCCATTGTACATCTTGCCTGAGTAAGGACCATAGGTAAGAGTTAAGGGGAGTCCTGCCATTTTGAAGATCATAGGTCTTCTTTACCCCTCAGGGTCATGTGACCTCTTGTCATTTGCATTGTGATGGCTGCCACTGGAGTCTGATTCCGGGCTTATTAAAGCTGGGGGAAAATGACTTTTTGACTAAACAATTTTTCATTATCTTTTTTTTTTTTACCAAAACCTCCCCCTCCCCCCATCTTTAAAAAAAAAATAATACTAATTCCATTTTCAAAAATGGAACTGAAAGTCTTGGCTTTTGGTATTCTCTCCTCAACCCCCACCACTTTCTCTCCCTTTTTCTTCCACTTTCCGTTTCCCATTTTGCCACTTGACATGGAAAAAGCACAAATTGATAACTTTTGGGCTTTTTGGTTTTAAAAAAAACCCAACAAAAACAAAGTTTTCCATGGAAAATTTTTGAACAAAACCAAAAAATTTTTCTAGATTCTGAGTGAAAACTACTTATGTTTTTCAACCAACACTTTTCTTCTAAGACATATTCCTTTCTGCCTGAACAGTTTCTGCCTTTCTTCTCAAGGACAACAGCAGCAACAAAAGGGCTGATTGGCTGGCATGTAATTCCCTTCCTAGCTTTTGTTGTCATATCTGGAAGCTCTGGTGCCTGTTTTTTATGATATCTGCATCTCTCTGTGAAGGCTAAAGCAGTGTGCATGCATATAATCATTGCCACTAATTTATTTCTGAGTTGGAGACTCTTTTTTTAGAGGAAGAGTTTACTTTGACTTACTAAAAGTCAACAAAATTCTTGATTCAGTCTATTGTACATGAGGCACAGATCTGAAGAAATGCTGTGTTTTAGTGCACAGATTAGTCCCTGGCAGTTTTCTTTTTTGTTTTCTCGGAAGTTACCTCACTCTATTCAAGATCAGACTAGATGAGCTAATGGTCCCTTTGGGCCTTAAAATATCTATGAAGCTCTATGATAGACCCTTTATTCTTGCTGAGAGAACTGCTTATGTTGCAGCTGAGAAACTCCTTGGGAATTCTTAGTCTGCTCCTGATCCTAGATCAGGCTCCCAGGTGATGTTGCCCAGTGCTAACAGTAAATTGTCATGTTAAACACTACGAGAGGTTTTTCTTACAACAAAGTGTTTAAAAGACCATCTAGTTAAAGAAAAACAAACAGAGCCCTTGCTCTACATTAACTAATATCTGTTTTCCATTGCATATGATTTTTTCCAGGGTGGTGTTACCGCACGAGCTGTTTGCCTACTCGAACTATCAACCTAGTGTTGTTTGCAGAGGCATAAACAAATACGATCTTTAAATTCTAAACCTGAAACCCTCCTATCTCCTGAGAAGTGGTGGGCGATAGCACAGACCAACAATACAAATGTTCAGACACCTGACTTTTAATGAAAGAAGGTTTTGTAGTATAGTACCCAAAACATAACCCTGCTGTATCTCTACACAACACTGAGCCACATGGTACAAAATTAGTTAGGAGCACTCAAAAGTATCTTCAAAGTCATAGTAAAAACTGCATTTTACTATTAACGAAAAGAATTCTAAGTCATATTTGAAGGTCCATGTGTAACTCACAATATTTATTCAGTCACAAGCCACAGCAGCTATAATTATTGTTTAAAACTGGTCTGAATGAACAACAATTTATTTTTTGGCTAGGAAAGATGCTTCTTACACAGGCTTCTCTCCCTTCTTTTTATGATCTGATATTTATATCCCTGGTAATATGCACAGTCCATAGAAGTTTCAGTGCAGATTCTCTTGTACTCGGTGGATTCTTTGTAGTAATGTTGCTGTTGTAGCTTCCCTTTCGCACTTTCCTTTGAGACAATGGGCCAGACATGGTATATTCATCCAACTTTATAGGGAATTAAGTTTACAGGTGCACAACAAAGCTGGAACTGAAGAAGGGACACTTAACTAACCATTAAGAAGGAAGGATAGCTCAGTGGAAGAAGGAAGGATAGCTCAGTGGTTTGAGCATTGGCCTGCTAAACCCAGGGTTGTGAGTTCAATCCTTGAGGGGGCCGTTTAGGGATCTGGGGCAAAAATTGGGGATTGGCCCTGCTTTGAGTAGGGGGTTGGAATAGATGACCTTCTGAGGTCCCTTCCAACTCTGATATTCTATGATTCTATGATTACATTCCGTGCTAATGAGGAGGAGATACTGTACCAAGCTGCAAGCACGCGCGCGCACACACACACACACACACACAGGGGAGGAGCGACTCTATGAACTGGTTATAGAAACTAAATGGTTCCTGAGGATGCTAACAGCGGTAAAATAAACATTGCAAGCCAGCAGGGTTCACGCTGTACACCTGGCTAACACGAAGCCCCTTGAGCACATGAAAAAATGGAACGTTTGCAGGAGTTAGACAGGAAATCTGTGTAAGCAGGTTTGTGCTGCACTCTAGGACCTGGGAGGTGGGTCTGAAAATCAATATAAACATTCTGACTGAGGCTTGGAGAACATTGGGGCACCCATCAATTTGCTGGCCCTTACTGACTTAAAAACAAACCGTTAGTTCCAAATTCTTAACGAGTGAGTTTGTAGAAAAGTTCTGTGGGACGGATCCTCAGCTGGTATCAACTGTCATTGCTTCATTGTTGACTTCAATGTATACCCGCTGAGGATCTGTTCTGGTGTTTTTCTAGAAGCCCATTAGTCTGACTGTTATTTAATCCATACAGCACCATAGACCTACTTTACAGTCTAAGAAAAATGTCAAGTTCCTCCCTTAGTTCCTTGCTGCTTTTTTTTTTTTTTTTTAAATTTACTAAAATGTGTAGAAAGTAGGTAGATAAGAGGTTGGGTGAAAAAAGGTGCTTATTTGCTTTGAAAGTGCATCTTTTGGAATCTGTGACCTGATCTGTGGCACGAGGTCATGTGATTTGGGTAATGCTATTAAAGAGTTAATTGTATGAAATTATTCTAAATAAAAGTTGTGGTGTATCAGTGAGGTTGGCAGGGTCCAGACTCACTATGCTGTACTGGTTTGATTTTTATTATTAGTATAGTTCCTATGTTGATGGGCATTAGGCCCCTGTTTTACTACAAGTGGTATTGCAAAGAATCTGAACCATTTGTAGTCCAAGATTCATTTGAAGCTGTGGATACATTCAGCTTTGGTAAAATTAGTTCTTTAAACTATATTATCTAAATGGGAGCATCCCTCTTTTCTGTATGGTTTTGTTCTCTCTTCACTTGTGCAACTGAAAGATGGTAACATTGATTGGGCAGGAAATGCTCCCTCCCATACTGTATTGTTGATCCTTCGATATCCTTATGTCAAATAGGAATCCTGTAAGCAAGCTCTATGAAATCATCTCTGCACTTTCTGTCCTTAGAGCCAGAGGGCAGAACCACAACTCCAAACAAAGCTAGATGAGAACTGCATTCAGGTTCAAAAGTGGAAACAGCTTCATTCAAATTAAATTGTCAGAAAATTCCAGCACTAAACTCCATGAGGAAGGGTTGGGGAAACTCCCTAATGTAAAACACCTGACCTCCCATGATAATCTTTCAAACAGAAAAATTTCTAGCACACCCTAATGCTGATCTTAATGATAGACCCTTAATTGTATAGCCCCAGAGCATTCTTATCCTTCTGAGGACAAGAGGATAAGTTACAGTTTGTTTTCCTTCATTTAGGCCCTGATACAGTAAAACACATAAGTGCATGTTTAACTTTAAGCACATGCTTAGTTCCATTACATAATGGCCTGTGTCCCTGAACTATAACACAATTATTCCTCCTCTGGCATTTGCATTAACCACCAAAGTGAGTATGCAAAATGTTTACAATTCCATGTTCCTACAACTGTGGGGAGGATCCTTACAGGAACATTGCAGGACTAGGAGAAAACTACAAGGTCAGCCAGACTAACTCAGACTGTTCTTTCAGGCATTCAGGTGCTAAGGTCTGGGGTAAAGGACTTTTTTAATGAATAAATTACAGTAGGTATTTTCAAATGCTATAGGAAGTCTCAAAGTATTCATTTCCACTTAAAGAAAAGGAGTACTTGTGATGCATCCGATGAAGTGAGCTGTCGCTCACGAAAGCTTATGCTCTAATAAATTTGTTAGTCTCTAAGGTGCCACAAGTACTCCTTTTCTTTTTGCGAATACAGACTAACACGGCTGCTACTCTGAAACCTGTCATTTCCATTTAGTGTCTCATAACCCAGCAATCCCTCAAATGCTTCAGCCACAGTTTTGGACCCCCTGAATAAACAGCAGCAAAATATAAATATTATCAAAAATAGTCACCCACCTATGCTTAAAAAATATGGATTGTTGTCTGCAAACGCCTGCAAAATTTGCATGCAAATTATACTTTTTTAATACTCATCTTTGTGTGTGCAAAGAGATATTTTCTTGCACTTGTGCATATTTTGCAGGTGCAACTTAGTTGACTATTTTTGGAAATGTTGCCCATTTGAATTTTGCTGCTGGATGGCTTCACTGCTAGTGAACTTGATCAAGATGTTGTAGAGGGGAATCTTCCCTGCTTAGTGTTCTCTGGGATAGCTAGCAAAGAGATGAATGGGGATGTTATGTTAGCTTTGGCATTGTTGGTGCGACTGTAGTGAAGGCTCAATTAAGCCCTCGTAACTTCAATGTAGGTCAGTTTTTGTAGAAGTTGCAGTTTGTGCCCAGACAACATGATCAAAAGAAGATATTTTATTATTTCTGCAGCATTAGCTAAAATTTTGCAACAAAAGTCTTTTTATTTCTCTTCTGACTCTATTTAACTCTGTTTTCAGAATCCTTAGGGACTGAGACCTTCAGAGATTATTCTTTTCCAGGTATTGTATCTAAACCAGAATTGTTCTGCAGATCATTGGTGAGGAGTGAGAGAAGACATTTCTTTTAAACTTTAATAACAATTGTAAAGCTGCCTGCAGTGACTCAAGAGCATGACTACCAACTAGCCTCAAGGTAGACTATTAAGAACGAGAGCACAACCCCCAAAGTGGTTGTGAATTCTTTACTTGGATTTCATTATCCTGTTATTGAGTGTCAATTCCTCAGGTGTTATAACAGCCTAACCATGGAATCACAGACAGCCCCTTTGGGTACTCTAATCTATCTCATCATGCAGGTGAGCAAACCTTTGTGATAGATGGTCCCTCACCCAAGAATCACAGCAATATTCAGGTTTCTCCCAGTCCCAAAGGACCAGTGACTTACTGCAGGTCAGTTATATCTCAGATCTCACACCAAAGACAATACTTGTAGCTGATCCTGTAATAATCTATAGAAAGAAAGAAAGAAAGAATTAATAGGAAAAGGAAATGAGTTATTTACAGGGTTAAAGCAGGTAAACATATATACACAAATGAGTTCAAATCCTAAATTTCAGAAATAATAGACACTTCTATAATAAGCAAATGCTAAATATGTTCATTAGGGCTAACCCAGGCTAAACACTGGGGATCTCTTGCTTCTATGTGGTAATCCTTACCCCCCAGAATCCAAGCAGCATAAAAATACAGTTCCTCCAACACTCTTCATCCCCTTGTGCTCTGAGCTGCAAACTCATCTGACAGGAGGAATCTCTCCGGGGGTGGGCAAACAATAAAGTCTTTTGCCCTCTTTAATATCCCACAATAATCTGTATGGTGTTGATGGATCTTTCCTGTTGGTCAGCATATAACATCTTCTGTTCCAGATCACCATTTCACACTAATTAATGTCTCTCTCCTTTCTGGTGATTTATGTAGTCACAGAGTCTCACAATACCTGCTCAAATATTACCTTACAATATGGGATACAGATATAATAAGTGAGATTAATGCACACAGCAACTCACAAGCATTCAAGAAAGCCTCAACACTAAACGAATTTTTATCATTCTAATACCCACTTTAATAATTCTAACACACCAGTGAGCCAGACTAATTCCAGCTGTGTGTTCCATTGAGGCATGGGAACCTTGGCATAAACTGACAACTGGGGTCTACCATCATCACAACAACTTGGCCAGGATTTGTCTCTATTTAATGTATGTGAGAATTTTGGAGAGGTATGCAACACAACTAATATTGGGAGTGAAAGGAGTAGAAAAGAAATCAAATTCAAAACATGCAAACTTTCCATCTTTTAAAAATGTTTTTAGATGATTGTAGTAAAAATCCATTTTAATCTGAATAAAACCTTCTACATATCTGAGTTAGAAGATTAACATGTAATGCCTAATTAAAACAGTCAGACACCAATTAAGTTAATAAAATTTATAAGAGGCTGGGAAATTAGAGAGACATTATCAGAGAGCTAGTAGGCTTTTGTTTACAGATACATTCAACAAAAAAACAAACAAACTGGAATATAGCCCTGTAAAATGAGAAATTAGTCTACTAGCCCATATGTTCATTATTAAACTGCCTGCTGTTAGCCAGCCCGCTTTATTTTGTTCTCCATCTGTCACATCTTGTACCCATTGAGGACCAGATTTTGCTACCGACAATTATGTTGCATATTGCCTTATTCCCCCCCTAGCCTGCCCGATAATCTGACCTTATGATCTGGTCCTTAAGTTGTGTGTTCTTTGGAGCATGGCTAGCATTTCCTTTAAAGTCCATACCGCTCTAAGCACTATAAGCTTCAACCTGATTGGGGCCGTTGGGCACTACCATAATAAAAGTCATAATAACTGCAAAGAATTGAAAATAATAAACCTTGAATTTATTCCAGGAAGGAAAAACTTTTTTTGTCAAGGTTACTGAGTTTTCCTCTCCTACTTTTATTGACTGAATTGTCTCAGGTGAGTGTGTCTGTGTTGGTTTAATATTTCCACAGCAAACATCTAGAATAAAAGAACAATGACTCTATTAGAAGTCTAGCTCCAGGAGATAAAAACTGGCCTTGAGAAAGGTCTGTCTATCTCTCAGTATCAAAGGATTGAGAGGAGAGCTCATCAGGAATTGTCTATTGAAATGTTCTTTCAACAGAAATTGTGGTTACCTCAAAATTGAAAATTTTCCCCAAATGCTTTGGTTTTTTAGTCAGGAAAATTGAAAATGAAATACTTTGAGTTGTCCCAAATCAAAACCTTTTGGTTTATTGAATCAAATTGAAATATTTAGTTTTGGGTCAGGTTGATATTAATCTGTTGCCCTGAGTTGCCACAGTGCCTCGTGGGAGTTGTAGTTCAGATGCCCCATGCCCTCATTCTCCTCTAGGGGGCTGGGTTCCCTGGCTGGACTTCATCTCCCATGACACACTTTCATTACTGAAACAGCTCAGTGAAGAACTTGGTCCCAGAACAAGAATTTGTTGAGGAATCTTTCAGTTGTTAAGCTGATGTTTCTCCCCCAACATCAAAAATTTAGGTGTGCAGTAATGTTAGGTGCTTGTGTCCATCCCTGTGCCAATGTATGATTATTCCCTGTACTGTATTTTCTATTGCATTGTCCAATCCAGTTTTAAATGAACCAAGAAATGCATCAACCACCATTACCAGAGGAAGGACTATTCCATGGTCAAAGAAAGCTCACTATTATTTAAGACTCTTTCCCCTGCTATTCAGCCTAAATTGTCTTATGTTTAACTTCATCCCTTTCTTCTAATTTTTTAGAAATTAAAAGAATGCGCTGCGCTGAATGGAGCACTGTGTAGTTGATGATGTGGTCCATATATAGCTTGGGAGAGACTGAAGAGGGAACCTCCATATCTATTTCTCTTGGTTAATAATCATGTATGAATGTATTAAACAATGAGCTTCACTGCTGTATATAATAAACTATCTGTTATGTCCTGTTGATTTTTATCACAGTTTTTATATGAATAAACTTTATCCTGATGTTGTTAGTATTTTAACCTACTGTAACTGTCCAGAGTCCTGCACTTGACCTGACTCTTTGCTTATAGTACAAAACAGCTAAATTCTAGTCCTGGAGATAGCCGTGTCTCCTTTTTTGGAGTGGAATGATATTTGGACTAATTTTGGTCTAGTGAGATGTTGACATTTTTCCCCAGGTGGGCAGAGTGCTGCAGAAAGAAATATACACCTCTCAAAAGCCTTCAAAATCGTATTAAGCAACTAAAATCCAATATCTCTGCTAAAGGCTGCACAATTTATAGTAAAAGGGTCCAATGCCACTGAAGTCTGAATTTACCTGTGACTAGAATCTGGCCCAAAGTTTTCATTCATCAGTGAAGGAATTTAGTTACAGCGCTATGCTATGGGGTAAATGGTCCAGCGATTAGGGTGCTAACCTGCTTCAGTTCCCTGCTCCACCTCAGGCTTGTGTGACTTTGAAAATCTGGCCCAAAGTGACTTGCCCAAAGGTACATAGGGTATGTCTACACTACGAAATTAGGTCGAATTTATAGAAGTCAGTTTTGTAGAAAGTGTTTTTATACAGTCGAGTGTGTGTGTCCCCGCACAAATGCCCTAAGTTCACGTAGTCGGCGGACTGTGTCCACAGTACCGAGGCAACAGTAGACTTCCGGATCTTTGCACTGTGGGTACCTTATCCCACAGTTCCCGCAGTCTCCACTGCCCATTTGAATTCTGGGTAGAAATCCCAGTGCCTGATGGGGCTAAAACATTGTTGCAGGTGGTTCTGGGTACATATTGTCAGGCCCCCCTTCCTTCCCTCCCTCTGTAAAAGCAAGGGCAGACAATCGTTTTGTGCCTTTTTTCTTGAGTTACCTGTGCAGACGCCATACCAAGGCAAGCATGGAGCCTGCTCAGCTAACTGTCACCGTATGTCTCCTGGGTGCTGGCGGATGTGGTATTGCATTGCTACACAGCAGCAGTTTATTGCCTTTTGGCAGCAGACAGTGCAGTATGATTGGTAGCCGTCGTTGACGTAGTCCTGGGTGCTCTTTTAACCAGGTGCCTGGGCAAACATGGAAGTGACTCAGCCAGGTCATTTCCCTTGTTTCGTCTCATGGCGATTGAGTCCTACCGGCAGTGCACTGTCTTTTAATCTGCAGCTAGCAGAAGACGATGGCCAGTAGTCATACTGCACCATCTTCTGCTGAGCACCCAGGAGGTGACGATGGCTAGCGGTCGTACTGCACAGTCTACTGCCAGCATGATGTATAAAGATAGATGAAAAAGAAAAGGAGTGCTTGTGGCACCTTAGAGACTAACAAATTTATTTGAGCATAAGCTTTCGTGAGCTACAGCTCACTTCATCGGATGCATTCGGTGGAAAATACAGTGGGGAGATTTATATACACACACAGAGAACATGAAACAATGGGTTTTATCATACACACAGTAAAGAGAGTGATCACTTAAGATGAGCTATTACCAGCAGGAAGGAGGAGGGGAAAGGAGGAAAACCTTTTGTGGTGATAATCAAGGTGGGCCTTAACAGCAGTTAACAAGAACGTCTGAGGAACAGTAGGGGGCGTGGTGGTGGGAGAAATAACATCAGGAAATAGTTTTACTTTATGTAATGACTCATCCACTCCCAGTCTCTATTCAAGCCTAAGTTAATTGTATCCAGTTTGCAAATTAATTCCAATTCAGCAGTCTCTCGTTGGAGTCTGTTTTTGAAGTTTTTTTTGTTGAAGGATAGCCACCCTCAGGTCTGTAATCGGGTGACCAGAGAGATTGAAGTGTTCTCCGAATGGTTTTTGAATGTTATAATTCTTGACATCTGATTTGTGTCCATTTATTCTTTTAGGTAGAGACTGTCCAGTTTGACCAATGTACATGGCAGAGGGGCATTGCTGGCACATGATGGCATATATCACATTGATAGATGCGCAGGTGAATGAGTCTCTGATAGTGTGGCTGATGTGATTAGGCCCTATGATGGTGTCCCCTGAATAGACATATGGACAGAGTTGGCAATGGGCTTTGTTGCAAGGATAGGTTCCTGGGTTAGTGGTTCTGTTGTGTGGTGTGTGGTTGCTGGTGAGTATTTGCTTCAGGTTGGGGGCTACAGGATAGACCCAACAAAGAAAATAACAGAACACCACTAGCCATCACCTTCAGCCCCCAACTAAAACCTCTCCAACGCATCATCAAGGATCTACAACCTATCCTGAAGGACGACCCATCACTCTCATAGATCTTGGGAGACAGGCCAGTCCTTGCTTACAGACCCCCTACTGTTCCTCAGATGTTCTTGTTAACTGCTGGAAATGGCCCACCTTGATTATCACCACAAAAGGTTCTCCTCCTTTCCCCCCTCCTTCCTGCTGGTAATAGTTCATCTTAAGTGATCACTCTCCTTACAGTGTGTATGATAAAACCCCCCATTGTTTCATGTTCTCTGTGTGTGCATATAAATCTCCCCACTGTATTTTCCACTGAATGCATCCGATGAAGTGAGCTGTAGCTCACAAAAGCTTATACTCAAATAAATGTGTTAGTCTCTAAGGTGCCACAAGTACTCCTTTTCTTTTTTGCGAATACAGACTAACATGGCTGCTACTCTGAAAGATAGATGAAGTGGCTCAAAACAAGAAATAGACCAGATTTGTTTTGTATTCATTTTCTCCTCCCTCCCTCTGTGAAATCAATGGCCTGCTAAATCCAGTTTTGAATTCTATCCTTGAGGTTTGAGTTCTATCCTTGAGGCGGCCATTCAGTTTCTCGCAAAGCCACCCCCTTTGTTGATTTTAATTCCCTGTAAGCCAACCCTGTAAGCCATGTCGTCAGTCGCCCCTCCCTCCATCAGGGCAACAGCAGACAATCGTTCCGCGCCTTTTTTCTGTGCAGACGCCATACCACGGCAAGCATGGAGCCTGCTCAGATCACTTTGGCAATTAGGAGCACATTAAACACCACACACATTATCCAGCAGTATATGCAGCACCAGAACCTGGCAAAGCGAAACTGGGCGAGTAGGCAACGTCAGCGCAGTGATGAGGACATGGACACAGACTTCTCTCAAAGCACAGGCCCTGCCAATGTGGGCATCATGGTGCTAATGGAGCAGGTTCGTGCGGTGGAACGCTGATTCTGGGCTCAGGAAACAAGCACAGACTGGTGGGACCGCATAGTGTTGCAGGTCTGGAACGATTCCCAGTGGCTGAGAAACTTTCGCATACGTAAGAGCACTTTCATGGAACTTTGTGACTTGCTTTCCCCTGCCCTGGGGTGCAAGAATACCAAGATGAGAGCAGCCCTCACAGTTGAGAAGCAAGTGGCAATAGCCCTGTGGAAGCTTGCAACGCCAGACAGCTACCGGTCAGTTGGAAATCAGTTTGGAGTGGGCAAATCTACTGTGGGGGCTGCTGTGATTCAAGTATCCAACGCAATCAAAGATCTGCTGATATCAAGGGTAGTGACTCTGGGAAATGTGCAGGTCAGAGTGGATGGCTTTGCTGCAATGGGATTCCCTAACTGTGGTGGGGCCATAGACGGAACCCATATCCCTATCTTGGCACTGGAGCACCAAGCCAGCGAGTACATAAACCGCAAGGGGTACTTTTCAATAGTGCTGCAAGCACTGGTGGATCACAAGGGACGTTTCACCAACATCCACGTGGGATGGTCGGGAAAGGTACATGATGCTCACATCTTCAGGAACTCTGGTCTGTTTCAAAAGCTGCAGGAAGGGACTTTCTTCCCAGACCAGAAAATAACTGTTGGGGATGTTGAAATGCCTATAGTTATCCTTGGGGACCTAGCCTACACCTTAATGCCATGGTTCATGAAGCCATACATAGGCAGCCTGGAGAGTTGTCAGGAGCTGTTCAATTACAGGCTGAACAAGTGCAGAATAGTGGTAGAATGTGCATTTGGACATTTAAAAGTGCGCTGGTGCAGTTTACTGACTTGGTTAGACCTCAGTGAAACCAATATTCCCACTGTTATTACTGCTTGCTGTGCGCTCCACAATATCTGTGAGAGTAAGGGGGAGACGTTTATGGCAGGGTGGGAGGTTGAGGCAAATCGCCTGGCTGCTGGTTACGCACAGCCAGACACCAGGGCAGTTAGATGAGCACAGGAGGGTGCGGTGCGCATCAGAGAAGCTTTGAAAACCAGTTTCATGACTGGCCAGGCTATGGTGTGAAAGTTCTGTTTGTTTCTCCTTGATGAAACCCACCGCCCCTTGGTTCACTCTACTTCCCCATAAGCTAACCACCCTCCCCACCTCCCTTCGATCATCGCTTGTAGAGGCAATAAAGTCATTGTTGCTTCACATTCATGCATTCTTTATTAATTCATCACACAAATAGAGGGATAATTACCAAGATAGCCCAGGAGGGGTGGTGGAGGAGGGAAGGACAAGGCCACACAGCACTTTAAAAGTTTAAAAGTTATTGAATGCCAGCCTTCTGCTACTTGGGCAATCCTCTGGGGTGGAGTGGCTGGGTGGCCAGAGGCCCCTCCACCGCATTCTTGGGCGTCTGGGTGAGGAGGCTATGGAACTTGGGGAGGAGGGCGGTTGGTTACACAGGGGCTGTAGCGGCAGTCTGTGCTCCTGCTGCCTTTCCTGCAGCTCAACCATACGCTGGAGCATATTAGTTTGATCCTCCAGCAGCCTCAGCATTGAATTCTGCCTCCTCTCATCACGCTGCTGCCACCTTTCAGCTTCAGCCCTCTCTTCAGCCCGCCACTTACTCTCTTCAGCTCGCCACCTCTCCTCCCGGTCATTTTGTGCTTTCCTGCACTCTGACATTGTCTGCCTCCGTGCATTCATCTGTGCTCTGTCAGTGTGGGAGGACAGCATGAGCTCAGAGAACATTTAATCGCGAGTGCATTTTTTTCACCTTCTAATCTTTGCTAGCCTCTGGGAAGGAGAAGATCCTGTGATCCTTGAAACACATGCAGCTGGTGGAGAAAAAAAAAGGGACAGTGGTATTTGAAAAGACACATTTTATAGAACAATGGGTACACTCTTTCACAGTAAACCTTGCTGTTAACATTACATACATAGCACATGTGCTTTCGTTACAAGGTCGCATTTTGCCTCCCCCCACCGCGTGGCTAACAGCAGGGAACATTTCTGTTCAGCCATAGGCAAACAGCCCAGCAGGAATGGGCACCTCTGAATGTCCCCTTAAGAAAAGCACCCTATTTCAACCAGGTGACCATGAATGATATTACTCTCCTAAGGATAATACAGAGAGATAAAGAACGGATGTTGTTTGAACGCCAGCAAACAAACACTGCAATGCTTTGTTCTACAATGATTCCCGAGTACGTGCTACTGGCCTGGAGTGGTAAAGTGTCCTACCATGGTGGATGGAATAAGGCTGCCCTCTCCAGAAACCTTTTGCAAAGGCTTTGGGAGTATATCCAGGAGAGCCATGAATGCCAGGCAAATTAATCATTAAACATGCTGGCTTTTAAACCTTGTATAGTATTTTAAAAGGTACACTCACCAGAGGTCCCTTCCACACCTGGTGGGTCTGGGAGGCAGCCTTGGGTGGGTTCGGGGGGTACTGGCTCCAAGTCCAGGGTGAGAAACAGTTCCTGGCTGTTGGGAAAACTGGTTTCTCCACTTGTTTGCTGTGAGCTATCTACAGCCTCCTCATCATCGTCTTCCTCGTCCCCAAAACCTGCTTCCATGTTGCCTCCATCTCTGTTGAAGGAGTCAAACAACATGGCTGGGGTAGTGGTGGATGAACCCCCTAAAATGGCATGCAGCTCATCATAGAAGAGGCATGTTGGGGGCTCTGACCCGGAGCGGCCGTTTGCCTCTCTGGTTTTCTGATAGGCTTGCCTCAGCTCCTTAAGTTTCATGCGGCACTGCTTTGGGTCCCTGTTATGGCCCCTGTCCTTCATGCCCTGGGAGATTTTCACAAATGTTTTGGCATTTCGAAAACTGGAACGTAGTTCTGATAGCACGGATTCCTCTCCCCATACAGTGATCACATCCCGTACCTCCCGTTTGGTCCATGCTGGATCTCTTTTGCGATTCTGGGACTCCATCATGGTCAGCTCTGCTGATGAGCTCTGCATGGTCACCTGCAGCTTGCCACACTGGCCAAACAGGAAATTGAAATTCGAAAGTTCGCGGGCCTTTTCCTGTCTACCTGGTCAGTGCATCTGAGTTGAGAGTGCTGTCCAGAGCGGTCACAATGGAGCACTCTGGGATAGCTCCCGGAGGCCAATACCATCTAATTGCATCCAGAGTACCCCAAATTCGACCCAGCAAAACCGATTTCAGCGCTAATCCCATTGTCGGGGGTGGAGTAAGGAAATCAATTTTAAGAGCCCTTTAAGTCGAAAAAAAGGGCTTCGTCATGTGGATGGGTGCAGGGTTACATTGATTTAACGCTGCTAAATTTGACCTCAACGCCTAGTGTAGACCAGGGCATAGAAACCTAACCTGCTTAGGTACTCTTGAAAATCCCACTAAGAATCTAACCTGCTTAAATTTTAGGTGCCTAGTTTGAGAGGCCTAGAATCTGATTTTTTTTTCGGAGCACTTAGCTTTATATGTTCAAATGTTCAAAACACAGCTTCATATGTTCAAAACACAGCTTCCCATGACTTCAGTTGCATCTGTGAACACATATGGAATGACCACCCGTGAAAAGTTTGGTTTAAGTGACTTGCCCAGCATTGCATAGGAACTCTATGGTAGAAGCAGGAATAGAATCCAGATCTCTAGGGCAGCATTCTAAAGTAACTGCTCATGGTACTGAGATTATCTTCAAGAACTCATGGAAGATGGGTGAGGTCCTAGAGGACTGGAGAAGAGCAAATTGTGACAGGCCATGACCTTCCACTCCTGTCTTGTACAAAGGGCTCTAACACCTCTGATTTGTAATCACCACTGTGTAGCTTTTGTTATCTCAACCGCCACCGTTTACAGTCCTGTGCAGCAACTCTGTTTACCATGATATACTGACATCATCCCCCTTTTGGCATCCTCCCTTTACCCTGCCCCTGCTATCCTCTCCTTACCCTCTCTCTTTCTCATTCCCCTTTGCACTTTCTTTCTACTCTTCTGGTTAGTGGGTTAACTACCTCTTTAGCTCCCCCCAGCTCAGATTGATCTAATAATTAGCCTCAGTTTCCCCGCAATCAGGCTCTTCTCCAGGGAAACTAATTGGACTTACAGTGACCAGAGTGCTGGTTCAGATTCTAGTTCTCAGCATTCTGTCACATGAACAAAGTACCTGTCCTTAAAAAAGTCAGCCTAACATTGATACCTGGAAAGATACTAGAATAAATTTGATACTATACACTAATCAATTTGTAAGCACCTAAAGGATAATAGGGTTATAAGGATTACCCAGCAGGAATTTGTTAAGAACATGCCATGCCAAACCAATCTAATTTCCTTCTTTTACAAGATTACTGGCCTAGTGGATAGGGGGGAAGCAGAAGACTCTATATATTTTGATTTTAGTCAGACTTTTGACACAGTCCCAAATGCCATTTTCATAAACAAGCTCCGAAAATGGGATCTAGATGAAATTACTATAAAGTGGGTGCAAGACTGGTTGAAAGATTGTACTCAGAGTAGTTCAAGGATTTGCTGTCAAACTGGGTGGCGGGTGGAGCCAGTGAGGTCTCACAGGGTCAGTCCTGGGTCTTGCACTAGGTTAATATTTTAATTAATGACTTGGGTAATGGAGTGGAGAGATTCTTATAAAATTTGCATATGACACCAAGTTGGGAGGGCTTGCAAGCATTTTGGAGGACAGGATTAGAATTTAAAATGACCTTGACAAATTGGAGAATTGGTCTGAATTCAACAAGATGAAATTCAATAAAGACAAGTGAAAAGTACTTCAATTAGGCAGGAAAAATCAAATGCACGATTGTAAATGGGGAATAACTGGCTAAGTGGTAGTATACTGAAAAGGATCTGGGAGTCAGAGTGGATCACAAATTGAGCATGAGTCAACAATGTGACGCAGTTGTGAAAAAAATAAACTAATATCACTCTGGTGTCTATAAACAGGAGTGTCCTATAGAATACACAGGAAGTAATTGTCCCACACCACTTGGTATTGGTGAGGCCTCAGCTGGAGAACTGTGTCCAATTTTGGGCACTACGCTTTAGGAAAGATGTGGATAAATTGGAGAGAGACCAGAGGCAAGGAACAACAATGATAAAAGGCTTAGAAAACCTGACCTATGAGGAAAGATTGAAAAAATTGGGCTTGTGTATCCCTGAGCAAAGAAGACTGAGAGGGGACCTCCTAACAGTCCTCAGATATGTTCAGGGCTGTTAAAAAGAGGCCAGTGATCAGTTGTTCTCCATGTGTGTAGGAATATAGGCCACGATTTGATTTGGGTGAACTATGGTTTTAAATTGAGCTGGGATATTAGCCTGAGCAATAGGCCCAAAGCGTGTGACCAGAAACTATGAGATTATGAGACAGAAGCATTGTTGTGTTAAACTTGTAGAGAATCTTTGAAATATGAGTGTTCTCTTATTTGATGTGTGGGCTGAAGTAACAGAAATAAAACACAGTAAATTGGGTACCAGGTGCAGTAAATAATTGGCTATATAAGAAACTGTTTCTGCTGGTTCTTAGTTCTGCTAGTTCTTAGCTAGGGTTGAATAATTGGCAATGGCAACACTTGTTTGTCAAAGGATATAAAAAAAGTAAACTTTCAATGGATTCGTTACTAATACCTGCCTCACCAAATTGGAGACAACCAATATGCATCCCTGGGTTTTGCCTATTTGTAAGTATCTTGCTCAAATGCTTATAAATGTTTTGTTACTCTTTGGATGTAGTAAATTGTTTATTTAGGTTTTTCAGGGATGTTTAGAGCAATTGTATAAATGCCATTCAGCCTTTGGATTTAATAAAAGAATTTATGGTTAGGAAAAACAGAGAGGCCATAGTAGGTCAGACTAAAGGTCCATCTAGCCCAGTATCCTGTCTTCTGACTGTGGCCAATGCCAGGTGCCCCAGAGGGAATGAACAGAACAGATAATCATCAAGTGATCCATTCCCTGTTGTCCATTCCCAGCTTCTGGCAAACAGAGGCTAGGGACACCATCCCTTCCCATCTTGGTGAATACCCATTGATGGACCTATCCTCCATACATTTATCTAGTTCTTTTTGGACCCTGTTATAGTCTTGGCTTTCATAACATCCTCTGGCAAAGAGTTCCACAGTTTGACTATGCATTGTGTGAAGAAATACTTTCTTTTTTTGTTTTAGACCTGCTGCCTATTAATTTCATTGGGTGACCCCTAGATCTTGTGTTATGAGAAGGAGTAAAAAATACTTGCTTGTATACTTTCTCCACACCAATCATGATTTTATAGACCTCTATCATATCCCCCCTTAATGGTTTCTTTTCCAATTTGAAAAGTCCGAATCTTATTAATCTCTCCTCATACAGAAGACGTTCCATACCCCTAATAATTTTTGTTGCCCTTTTCTGAATCTTTTCCAATTTCAATCTATCTATCTATCTATCTATGTATCTATTGAGTTGGAGCAACCACATCTGCACGCAGTATTCAAGATGTGAGTGTACTATGGATTTATATAGTGGCAATATGATATTTTCTATCCCTTTCTTAATGATTCCTAATATTCTGTTAGCTTTTTTGACTGCCGCTGAACATTGAGTGGATGTTTTCAGAGAACTATCCAGAATGACTCCAAGATCTTTCTTGAGTAGTAACAGATAATTTAGACCCCATCATTTTATATGTATAGTTGGGAATATGTTTTCCAATGTGCATTAATTTGCATTTAAATTACTTTGGTTAAATTAGTGTAGTGATAATACCCTGCATAAATAATAATTCCAACAATATGTAGGGCCAGAAGCCATGGGCTTAATCTGCAGCAAGGGAGATTTATGTTCAAATATTAGGAAAAACTTTCTAACTATAAGTGTAGTTAATCTCTGGAATAGGCATCCAAGGGAGGTTGTCTATCCCCATCATTGGAGATTTTTAAGAACAGGCTGGACAAACATCTGTCAGAGGTGGTCTAGATTTTCTTGGTCTTGCCTCAGTGAATTGGATGACTTCTCAAGGTCCCTTCTAGCTTTACATTTCTATGATTCCATGATTCAACTGCCTTAACCATGAGACTGTCCTCTCTTCTTGTAGTCTTCTGCTTCATTCATTACTAGGGTGACCGGATAGCAAGTGTAAAAAATCAGGACACTCTTTTGAGGGGGGGAGGGGAGTATAGTTGCTTATATAAGACAAAGCCCCTAATATTGGGACATCTGGTCACCCTATTCACTACACTCCTGCCAACTTCTGCAACAAACGAGAGAGGGATCCTACAAACAACAACTTCCTGCACTACACAGTACTGATTCATCCCCATCCCAGCTCACAGTTCCAATCTTCCTCCTAAATTCCTTGTCCCATTTTACTCTTCCCCTCACCCGCTCCTTGGAGTAACTCTTCTCCCCTTTGCATTGCTGTCAAGCTGCCTTCCTCCTCCATGCTGCCTCAGTGCCAACAGGAGGCACACTGAGAGCAAAGACAAGACTGTCTGCTCTCAGTTGCTGTGCGTGGTGCTGCAGCTCCTGCACATGCAATTGCAGCCTTGGACTGGAGCATGCTCAGAGCAGATAGAATGTTCAGAGGATTTCACTGTCAAACTGAGTCTCTACTGATCATGTACAAACTTTGATTTTTCAGAGGGTCATGACTTGGCCAGATTTGGGTGCTTTTTCACAGAGACTGCAAAGGGCACATCCTTGACACAAAAGTGCCCCTCTGATACTTTTCAAGTCCCTTTTCCAAAACGCAGAGGCACTAGAGCTTCTCAACAAAATGGCTGTAACATTTTAGTTAACATGGGCTAAGAAATGTATTTTCCCTATTCTAATTGTTGCTGAAAGTTTCCAAAAATATTCAGCTTGAGCCAGACACCCAGTATGGAAAATTTCAGCTTGAACATTTAAAGTTAAAAGCCAGAGTTAAAAGTAACTGCAAACAGGGCCTTATACAGGGGAGGGAAAGGATAGCTCAGTAGTTTGAGCATTGGCCTGTTGTGAGGTCTTGCGAGCTCAATCCTTGAGGGAGCCATTTAGGGATCGGGGCAAAAATTGGGGATCGGCCCTGCTTTGAGCAGGGGGTTGGATTAGATAACCTCTTGAGGTCTGTTCCAACCCTGATGTTCTATGATAATAGGAAGTGTCAGACAGCCCTAACTATAGGTGGAATTACCAGCTTCAACTATAATATTTTATAGTAAAAAAATGTGAGTGAGGATCTTCTAAATCTCTTTACTGGTGCTATAAGCGAATGAGTACAGCATTAAGAAAGGTTAGATGCCCAATTCTTCCACTGTAGTACATGAATACCTACCATTTCTAGTAACCTGACAGTCTGCTTCTAATTTTAGGGCCAGAATTGTAAGCATATTTCAAAACACTCCAAATCAGAATAGTAGAAAAACAGGATAAGGCTGCTAAGCTTTCAAGTATGTGAATTCACTTGCCAAGGGTTTGTTCTGAGCATGTGTTCCTTGAGTTACAGTTAATCTCAGCTGGAACAGAATAATGAAGGCTATCAAAACAATAATCCTGGAAAAAACCCACATTCTCTTTGATATCGGGTGCCATCCCAATAGTATGGAGTGCACCATATCAGTCAAAGAGTTGCTACTGGAATTCCCAAGAACTCCATTTTGGGAGTTACAAGAACCATTATGGTAGTTGGTGGGGATGTGTTACACCGCAGCTGGCCCCTGGAAACAGGATGAACGACATGCATTTTGTACTGAATAGACAATTTATTCCTTCTCCTTCCTCTTTTACTTACATCCCCTGCCCCCAGCCCCTTTGTTTAACTTTGTTTCTCCAATCAGTTGCTTGCCATTTAACATTTTTTATGAGGAACACAAGAAAAGAATGTGAGTGAGCTACCAGTATCCACTCAGTCAGACCCCTCCCTTCATGACCAGCTACAGGTTTTGTCTGGTAATGGTAGAGTTGGGAATTCAGAATGTTTGTTGGTATGCCTGAGACCTCTCGCTTGAGGAGCAGGGTCTGTGTGTGTGTGTGTGTTTGTGGTGGAATTTCTCATCCAAAGCGGCTAGGAGAAGTTAAGGAGGCTTCTCTGAGTGGAAGAAGAAGTTGGGAAACATCTTTCAGCTGAGGGGGAGAAGATCTGAGGATGTTTTCCTACCTGAGGTATAAAAGAGAACATAGGGGGCTTTCAACTGAATGGGAGAAATGTGGAGATGGGGCTCTTTCACCCAAATGGAAATGAAAGTTGAGCAACCTCTCTCTGGGGAGGGAAGGGAGGAGAGGAGAAGGGATCAAAGTCTCAAAGGGAGGAAAAAAGAAGCACAAGAGTTAGTATCTCTCAAGTGCTGGGAGTGACATCCTCACCAAAGAGAGAAGGATGAGGGCTGGCTGACTCATAAACGGGGCAAATTGGATGGGTCTCTTCTCTAAGGACAACTGATGCCTCCCCCCCCTATTCATCCCATTACCTGCTTTCTTCCACAGCTGCCTCCTGTTGTTTCTCCGAGTGACTCCATGTCAGTCCCTTGAGAGAATCTCAACGAGGTGGGCATTTCTGACTTCCCCTCTTGAACTCATTTGATTCCCCATTCTTGTGTCTCAGCAATTTGCCTCTAAGAGAACCCTGCATGCTAGGAACACTGTGGAAGCCACGCTGAAATGCTGTTTGGAGCCAGACTTCTAGGAGGGTGGCAGGATTTTCCCCCAGGACCAGTTTAGGGATATGGAATAGTTTTTACCACTTTATCAAGGATTCATTAAAGGACGCTTATCTAAGCTTTAAATTAAAGCTTTGAGCTGGTTGGTAGGTCTTATGTCTTTGCTCTTTACACAACATATAAGAAACCACCCAGGTACAGTGGGGTTCCAGGCAGCTGTTGGCTAAATATATACAAACATCCAAGGTCTAGCTACATATACACACTACTTCTCTGGCTGGTGTTAGGGATTCCAAGTCCAGGAGGGATCATTGTGATCATCTAATGATCCTCCTGTATGATACAGGCCATAAAACATTCCCCAAATAATTCCTACAGCAGATCTTTTAGAAAAACATCCAATCTTGATTTTAAAAATAGCCAGTGATTTAAAAATACCACAACCTTTGGTAAATTCTGCCACTGGTTAATTATCCTCACTGTTTTTTTAAAAGTATGCCTTATTAAAACCCAAAAATAATCCTGAAGCTCTGTAGTCAGCAGGATTTGAACCTGAACAGGGAGATCACAATGATTTCAAACTGCCTTAATGATTCTGACACAACTATCTGACATGTTCTAGGAGCACTAGCAGGCTTGCAAACTACAATTGGCCTTGGAAATTATTTAACAAACTTTAATCTTCTACTCAATTTCAAATGATCCCAGAAAAATAAGTGCTTCGACAGCCCCCTAACCTTCTGGAGAGAGAGGCTATTTTTAAAAATTATTTATAAGGCTATTCTATATATATATATATATTATTAAAAAGAGGGTCATTCATCCTCTGCTCCCATTGATGTAATCAGGAGTCATAGGGACACTGGATCATTTACAGAACAAACACTAACGGTTTAGGCTATCAGACAACCCTCCCAAAGGCCTCACCTGTTCTATATATTTGAAGTGCTGGTAATGGAATGAGTAGGATGAATCCAATCTGATTACCAGTTAAGCAGCATGTCCACACGAGCTATGCTACTTTGAGTGCAATTTTGCCCCTCATCCACCCTAGTGCTGCATTCCGTTTTTGCAGTTGCGTTGCCCTCTGGTTACAGCTCTGAACAGCAATTCATGGAAGCAGTGTCTTTGGGAGTTCACTGACATGTGCACGATGCTACAACTTTCAAATTCTCTGACTTTGCCAAAGTAAGCAAAGGAGACTCTTCCTTCCTACTGAACTTTGATGGTGATTGTGTTTCTATCTCTATGATGAGTCTGGGTTACTCACTTTTGCCATGGATAACAAAGCGTTTCCCTGACTGCACAAGCCTGGAGAGAGAGACAATTATGGACACAGGAGATACAGGATGATACTTAGAAGAAATCAGTCTAAAATTCTTGCAGCAGAGAACATTCAGTCATATGAGGGTTTTTTGATGTGTGCACTGTCAGATCACAGCAAGTACTGTTGAACTCTGTGCCAAGCATCACCTGGGGCTTCCACTATTTTCTGTACAACTGGACTAATTCTACCAATTAGGCTTCAAATCTT
This sequence comes from Dermochelys coriacea, assembly GCF_009764565.3. Taxonomy (NCBI): domain Eukaryota; kingdom Metazoa; phylum Chordata; order Testudines; family Dermochelyidae; genus Dermochelys; species Dermochelys coriacea. Next base: position 121,819,187 of record NC_050070.1, read on the forward strand.
AGCCCTAGTTAATAAACCTTTTTCCTTGAACAGACAATACAAACATCAATTTGACTTTTTCTGGGGCTATTTCCCCAGTTCTATTCCTGTACTTTAATTGATTTCTCACTGTGTGAATTGGCCTGATACCCAACCAGGGAACTATAGAATCTTAATGTAAGCAGCTTTTTTTAAAAACAAAACAAAAGGCTAGTGAGCTACCAGAGTGGATGAAGGAAATCTCTTCAAGAATGTACAAAATTGCACAGTACGCACGACAAACCACTGCTCACACAGAGCTTGTTTGGAGTGGAAACAGTCAGTTTTATGTAGAAATAGTGAATTCCTCCCTCTGTTAAAATTTTACTCACTACATGTGCATAAAAACAAAACATAAGGCTTTCATTAGCAATTATGAAACAATTGCAAAGGGGATTTTTTTTTCGTGGCACACTGTTGTTTTCTCCATTTAGCAATGCAATAATCTGTCATAACTCTTACGTAGAACAATTAATATTGCCATATATGCAGAAAGCGATCTATTAGATTATATATTTATAATTATTTTTTGTCTTAGCCCCCAGAGGCCCCAGTCAAGATCATGACCCTCTGTGTTAGGCAATGGACAAATGCATAGTGAGAGACAATCCCTGCCCAAACTGTTTACAACTAGGGCTGTCAAGCGATTAAAAAAATTAATCGCACTGTTAAGCAATAATAGAATACATTTATTTAAATATTTTGGGAAGTTTTCTACATTTTCAAACATATTGTTTTCAATTACAACACAGAATACAAAGTGTAAAGTACTCACTTTATATTTATTTTTTATTACAAATATTTTCACTATAAGATACAAAAGAAATAATATTTTTCAATTCACCTAATACAAGTACTCTAGTGCAATCTCTTTATCATGAAAGTTGAACTTACAAATGTAGAATTATGTACAAAAAATAACTGCATTCAAAAATAAAACAGTGTAAAACTTTAGAACCTACAAGTCCATTCAGTCCTACTTCAGCCAATCGCTCAGACAAACAAGTTTGGTTACAATTTGCAGGAGATAAAGCTGCCCGCTTCTTGTTTACAATATCACCTGAAAGTGACAACAGGTGTTCTCATGGCACTGTTGTAGCCGGCATTGCAAGATATTTATGTGCCAGATAAGCTAAAGATTCACATGTCCTTTCCTGCTTCAACCACCATTCCAGAGGACATGTGTCCATGCTGATGATGGGTTCTGCTCGATAATGACCGACGCATGTTCATTTTCATCATCTGAGTCAGATGCCACCAGCAGAAGGTTGATTTTTTTTTTTTGGTGGTTTGGGTTCTGTAGCTTCCGCATCTGAGTGTTGCTCTCTTCTGAAAGCATGCTCCACATCTCATCCCTCTCAGATTTTGGACAGCACTTCAGATTCTTAAACCTTGGGTCGAGTACTGTAGCTATTTTTAGAAATCTCACATTGATACCTTCTTTGTGTTTTATGAAATCTGCAGTGAAAGTGTTCTTAAAATGAACAATATGTGCTGGGTCATCATCCAAGACTGCTATAACATGAAATATATGGTAGAATGTGGGTAAAATAGAGCAGGAGTTCAGTCACAAATTTAATTAATGCATTTTTTTAACAAGCATCATCAGCATGGAATCATGCTATAAACTCCCCTGTTTAGAGCTCTGTTTGCTAGCTCCTGTGCTGCTGCAGCTGCCTGTGCCGCTGCCTGACTGGCTGGCTACCTTTATAGGGCCCCTAGTCAGAAGCCCCACCCCCTAGGCAGGGCTCAGCTGCTCTCTCAGCACAAAGCCCCACCCCCTAATCAGGCTCAGCTGCTCTCCCAGCACAAAACCCCTACACACACACAAATACAAATACTAAAAATACAAAACCAAGTACAACTACCTTCTCCTCCAACAGAACTCCCACTCAAACTCCCCTGTTTAGAGCTCTGTTTGCTAGCTCCTGTGCCGCTGCAGCTGTCTGCATCCGCTTGCAGATGATACAAAGCTGGGAGGTATTGCCAATTCGGAGAAGGATTGGGATATTATACAGGAGGATCTGGATTACCTTGTAAACTGGAGTAATAGTAATAGGATGAAATTTAATAGTGAGAAGTGTAAGGTTATGCATTTAGGGATTAATAACAAGAATTTTAGCTATAAGTTGGGGACGCATCAATTAGAAGTAACGGAAGAGGAGAAGGACCTTGGAGTATTGGTTGATCATAGGATGACTATGAGCTGCCAATGTGATATGGCTGTGAAAAAAGTTAATGCGGTTTTGGGATGCATCAGGAGAGGCATTTCCAGTAGGGATAAGGAGGTTTTAGTACCGTTATACAAGGCACTGGTGAGACCTCACCTAGAATACTGTGTGCAGTTCTGGTCTCCCATGTTTAAAAAGGATGAATTCAAACTGGAGCAGGTACAGAGAAGGGCTACTAGGATGATCCGAGGAATGGAAAACTTGTCTTATGAAAGGAGACTTAAAGAGCTTGGCTTGTTTAGCCTAACTAAAAGAAGGTTGAGGGGAGATATGATTGCTCTCTATAAATATATCAGAGGGATAAATACAGGAGAGGGAGAGGAATTATTTCAGCTCAGCACCAATGTGGACACAAGAACAAATGGGTATAAACTGGCCACCAGGAAGTTTAGACTTGAAATCAGACGAAGGTTTTTAACCATCAGAGGAGTGAAGTTTTGGAATAGCCTTCCAAGGGAAGCAGTGGGGGCAAAAGATCTATCTGGCTTTAAGATTCTACTCGATAAGTTTATGGAGGAGATGGTATGATGGGATAATGTGATTTTGGTAAGTAATTGATCTTTAAATATTCAGGGTAAATAGGCCAAATCTCCTGAGATGGGATATTAGATGGATGGGATCTGAGTTACTATAGAAAATTCTTTCCTGGGTATCTGGCTGGTGAATCTTGCCCATATGCTCAGGGTTTAGCTGATTGCCATATTTGGGGTCGGGAAGGAATTTTCCTCCAGGGCAGATTGGAGAGGCCCTGGATGTTTTTCGCCTTCCTCTGTAGCATGGGGCATGGTTGACTTGAGGGAGGCTTCTCTGCTCCTTGAAGTCTTTGAACCATGATTTAAGGACTTCAATAGCTCAGACATGGGTGAGGTTTTTCATAGGAGTGGGTGGGTGAGATTCTGTGGCCTGCGCTGTGCAGGAGGTCGGACTAGATGATCAGAATGGTCCCTTCTGACCTTAGTATCTATGAATCTATGTCTTCTGGAATGGTGGCCAAAGCATGAAGGGACATACAAATGTTTAGCATATCTAGCACGTAAATATCTTGCAATGCCGGCTACAAAAGTGCCATACGAACGCCTGTTCTGACTTTCAGGTGACATCATAAATAAGAAGCAGGCAGCAATATCTCCTGTAAATGTAAACAGACTTGTTTGTCTTAGCGATTGGCTGAACAAGAAGTAGGACTGGGTGTACTTGTAGGCTCTAAAGTTTTACACTGTTTTGTTTTTGAGTGCAGTTATGTAACAAAAAAACCCTTCATTTGTAAGTTACACTTTCACAATAAAGAGATGAAGGGAATTGAAAAATACTATTTCTTTTGTTTATCATTTTTACAGTGCAAATATTTGTAAAAAATAATATGAAGTGAGCACTGTACCCTTTGTATTCTGCGTTATAATAGAAATCAATATATTTGAAAATGTAGAAAAACATCCAAAATATTTAATAAATTTAAATTGGTATTCTGTTGTTTAACAGTGTGATTAATCGAGATAAAGTTTTTAATTGCGATTAATTTTTTTGAGTTAATCGTGTGAGTTAACTGCAATTAATCGACAGCCCTATTTACAATTTAAATACAGAGACAAAAATATGAAAAAATAGATAGGGAACTGTGGCACAGAGCAGTTAAGTAACTTGCCTAAGTCACACAAGAAATCTGTGATGGGGCAGAAAACTGAACCCAGACCTTCTGCATCCTAGTCCAGTATGTTAACCCCAAGACCACCTTTTTCCCTCCTGTGCATTATGTGTTTAGGAAAACTTTTACTGATAGAAAATACCTAGAGTTTTTTGTTACTTGAAAGTAGCCTCGTGCATCAGGGATATAATGTTTTCATTCTTGGTGGACAGCAGAGTACAGTACAAACTTGAAATTCAGTTCCTTTTCATTCTTGAGAGACTCTATTCTTTATTTATTATTATTTTATACACATTAATTAAACATCAACAAAACCATTTATAATGTCTGGAAGTGGGAAAAAGATCTATGGGCCAGATCCTGAGCTGGTGTAAACTGGTGTAGCTGTCTTGCAACCGGTGGACCTATGTCCATTTACACCAGCTGAGCACCTGGCCATTCAATTTTATAATTGTGTTCATGAGTTCTAGTCTTGAACTGTTTGTACATTTTGGAAAAGAGAATGTTTCGTATTTGTTTTCTCTCCACCAGGCCCTGTTATTAGAGCCAAGTTACACTTGCAAATCACAGAGACTAGTGCCACATTGTTTGGAGTACACTGTTGGAAACAGCCCTCTCAGAGTCTTGAGGAAACATAGCTGGCCTTTTGGCTCACATCAAGAATAGTACCAGAATAATAACTGTTTATATATAATCCTTCTTTGGGAGAACTGCCTGATATTTGTAAGAGGACAGGCTCGTGCCAAGGATAACTACTTTGCCCCCACATCACCAAATTTAACAGATTATAATTATGATTTATTCTGTACCCATTTCTAAAGAGCTCCTTTGATGTTAGTGTTCAACTTGATTTACTAGGGCAAAGCAAAATGATTAGGAACACGTGCTGTTCAGTGCAGATGCCACTAATACAGTGGGGCCCAGATCCTCAAAAGTCTTTACGAGCCAGACTCCCATTGGAATCAAAGTACCTAAATACCTTTGGGGATCTGGGCCTATGTCTCTTGAGAGAAATGCAGCAGGAACCAAAGTTAGTTCTGTTTCTCTACAATATACTTTACAAAATAAAGTGCTATTACACTGCATAATCTGAAGAGGGTGCTAAATGCTAACAGACTATTCAATCCACTTTGAAATTACTTTCCAGATGTTTGTTGCGTCTGATCATTACTGCACCATGGATTTCAAACAACCACATAACATAATGTATGTCTTAATCGCAACAGGAGCTTCCTGAATATTTCTTAAATGTTTCCATGGCTGGGTGCGGTGGAGGGGAGGGGAAGAAAATGTTAAAGTTTAAAATATGCAGTGATGTTGTAGCCATGTTGGTCCCAGGCTATTGGAGAGACAAGATGGGTGAGGTAATATCTTTTATTGGACCATAAAAATCAAATAAAAGATATTTCCTCAACCATCTTGTCTCTTAATGTTTAAAATAAGCAGATACTTAACATGAACTGTGGTAATAAAACAAAAGTGTCCATGGTGCAGTAATGATTTCTATTTTCTACACATCTCCACTCCCGGGTCACTTTATAGAAGTATTATTGTAGATTGGGTTCTTTTACTGTAACTGTGGGATTGTAAATTAACTATGTTTAATTTACTTCAAAAACAAGGTGTAATTCCTCCTTAAGTGGGGCCTGTTGATGACTTTAGTGTAATCCGTGTTTTTCTAGACATACTGAAGGCTTTTTGTGTGTAGCCTTATAGGGTATGTCTACACTGCATCTGGAGATGCAATTGCTAGCTCAGGTAGACATATCCACACCAGCTTTGATTGAGCTAGTTCTCTACACATAGCAGTGTAGCTATGGTGGCAACAGTGGTAGCATGGGCTAGTGGCTTGAGTACATACAGGATTGTACATGGGTGGCTAGTGCCTCCTGCTGCCTACACTTCTGCAGCTACGCAGCTATTTTTAGCTCACTAGCTTAATCAAAGCTAGTATGTCTACCTGAGTTGGCATCTACAGCTCCATCTGCAACATAGGCATAACTTTAGGGTTGAATTGTTTTTATATTGACAACTTTTTGTTGCAGTGAAGGGGTGAGCTTTTAAAACAGTATTATTAATTTTCACTGAGATTTGTGGGCCAGATTTTCAAGGGCTCAGCACCCACAACTGAGGGCCAGATTTTCAAAAAAGCTTAGCAGCTGACATCTTGAGCTCCTTGGGAATTCTGGCCCCTTATTTTGGTGTCTAACTGGGAATTGAGTTCTACTGAAAGTCTAGCCCTGGGTTTCTTTTTTTTTTAACTGTTTATGTGTAAATATCCCTGTCTCCTAGGATATGTCTCTACAAAGTGTAGTGCAGACAGTACAGCATTATCTGTACTTGAGTTTGTCAAAACTTTGTCATGAAACCCCAAAATGTGGCAGGTTACAGGTTTCATTATGAATATGATACTTGGCACAGATTTTTCTACTTCCTTCCTCCTCATGAGTACCAAGGAAGGATTTCAGAGTAAGCCATGCTCCTCCAAAACTTAAACTCAAAGTGAAAGTCAAGAAGCAGGACTACACATGCACTAGACCTGCCCTGCTTACCAAAAAGCTCCAGCCGACAATGAGAATAGATCACAAAGGGGGAAGCTAGACTTTGAGAATGATCATTAACCTTAGACCTGCCCTTAGTGTAGACACTCCTTTAAAGCACTGCAGTGGTGAAGAAGCTGCTACGCCGACAGGAGGGATTCTCCCATCCGCGTAGTTAATCCACCTCTGTGAGAGGTGGTAGCTATGTCAATGGGAAAAGGTCTCCCATCAACTTAGCGCTGTCTATAGCAGGGGTTATGATGGCATAACTGTGTTGTTCAGAGGTATGACTATTTCATACCCTGGGTTATGTAGTTATACCAATCGATGTAAGTTTATAGTGTAGAACTGGCCTTAAAATGCTATAGGGCTTCAGTGTAGACACTACCTACATTTATTGGAGGGGTTTTCCTGTTGGTGTAGGAAATCTACATCTCCAAGAGGCAGTAGCTAGGTTGATGGAAACATTCTTCCATCTAGCTAGTGCTGTCTGCATGGGGCTTTAAGTAAGTTTAACACCACTTAGGGGTGTGGATTTTTCCATCCCTGACCAACACAGTTAAACTGATCTAATTTTCGAGTGTAGAACAGGCCTCTTACACTCTAGTGTCTTCGGCTAGGAGGAGAGGAAGTGGCTGGGAGAAGGAAGGTTCAGCGGTTAGGGTGCTTTCTGGGATCTCCAAAGAGCTGGATCCAATTCCCTGTTTTGTCACAGGTGTCCTGTCTGACTTTGGGTAAATCATTTAGTCTCTCTGTGCTCTAGTTTTTCATCTGTAAATGAGAACAACAGTATTGCCCTACCTCCACAGGTGTTGAGAGTATAAAGAGTGTGAGATGCTCAGACACTGCACTAATGAGGGCCATACTGTAGCTGAGAGGATAACTATGGAGTTGAGGACTGGGCAGCCACAGAGCAATCCAGATGCAGCAGAAATGATATTTCCACCTTGCAAAGGGGGAAGGATTTGGGAGCTAGTGCCAGGGGGTGGGGTGGGATGGTGTCTAAACTTCCTGTGCACTAGGAGTGTCATTTACTATGGGGTAGGGGACAGTTGCTCCTTTTACTCCCAGACCTAGATTTGCTGCCCCATGCCCAGACTTTCCATATCTCCTTGCCAGCTGGTGCTGTGGTATCTCCTCAGAACCTGTGGGGGCTGCTCTGGGCTGGGCCATGTCAGGGCTCCTAATCTGCACATTATCAGTACCCAGTGTGCTCACCTCCTTTTTTTGCTATCCAGACTGGAAATGAAAGTGGAGACCTGTCCTGGAGCTGTGTGGAGAAAGCTGAGTCCCAATCCCTGCCCTGAACTGGCCAGCAGGTTTAATAGGCAGCAAACAAACAAACAAAAGGAAGTATTTTTTAACACAACGCACGGTCACCCTCTGGAACTCTTTGCCAGAGGATGTTGTGAAGGCCAAGACTGTAATGGGGTTCAAAAAAGGACTAGATAAGTTCATGGAGGACAGGGCCATCAATGGCTATTAGCCAAGATGGGCAGGGATGGTGTCCCTAGCCTCTGTTTGCCAGAGGCTTGGAATGGGCATCCGGGGATGGATCACTTGATAATTACCTGTTCCGTTCATTCCCTCTGGGGCACCCGGCACTGGCCACTGTCAGAGGACAGGATACTGGGCTAGATGGACCTTTGGTCTGACCCAGTATGGCCGTGCTTATGTTCTTATGTTAACCAGTGAGATGACCTCCCTCCCTATTTCTCCTTGGGATAGGACTGACCAGCCACATCCCAGCCTCCCTCTAGGATGTGACTGACCTGCCAATTCCCCACAAGCAGTGCAGCACCAGCAAGGAGACAGGAGTGGGGATGCTGATACAACTTTGCCCCTCAAAGAATTTTTCTGAGATGATGTCCTTTCTAGGCACCAGAAAGCCCTGCTTCAAGGGGGCTCTGTCCTAGAGCAGCGTTTCTCAAATGTGGCCACCAGCTGATTTTTGTGCGGCCCCAGCAGCCTCCACAGCAAGGGTGGAGATTGGGAGCAGTTAGGGGGACATTGCCCCCCCAACTGTATATGTTGAATTTGTTGAATTGAATATGTTGTAATTTTAAGGTTGGGCCAATCCCTGAATACATAGAGTCTTGGCCTCCTGTCTGCAGCCTCCTCCCTTACCCTCACTCTCCCGTCCTGGAAAGCAGCAGCCCCTCCCTGCAGTGCCCAGCTGTTGCTCCTGAGTAGCTGTTACCAGGGCAGTGAGAGGCGCTGTCATGGTGTTTGTGCTGGTGCTGCAAGCAGGTATCATTGTGCTACACGGCTCAGCCTCCGTGGGGGCTCTGGGCAGCACCTCTGGAGACACATGGGGCTGGTGTGCATGGCACTCGAGGTGGCTGCTGTCAGTGGAGACTGCTGCGGCATTCGGTCACCTGGGCACTCCCCTGGGCAGCTTCCTCATTCCCACCTGGCTGAATCACGGGGAGCCTGGAACTCTGCAGGCAGCTGGTGAGTTCCCGACCCACCTTCTGCAAGGTGGATCTTGCTGAAGGGCTGTGGGAGGTAAGGACAGAGAGCTGGGTCGGTGCTTGGATGTGCATATGTGCATATTTATTTGTTTTTTCCTAAAGTGAATTAAGTATTTTAGGAAAAATTGTCAAAGTGACCAACAACAAGAGTTGGCGGCCGCACTCTGAGGCCACCAAAATATTTGTTGTGAGAACTCCTGCTCTAGAGGTACCACGTTGTTCAGACATCTGCCACTTGCGCTGATAGAGTAACTGATAGCAATAGTGATAGCATCCGATGAAGTGAGCTGTAGCTCACGAAAGCTTATGCTCAAATAAATTTGTTAGTCTCTAAGGTGCCACAAGTACTCCTTTTCTTTTTGCGAATACAGACTAACACGGCTGCTACTCTGAAACCTGATAGCAATAGTAGGTTGTTATCCTCTATGTTAGTGGTTTTCAACCTGTGGCCCGCAGACCCCTGGGGTTTCACAGACTATGACTAAGATTTCCATAAGATTGAAATATTTTAGGGGTCTGCAAATGAAAAAGGTGAAAATCACTTCTCTACATGGTCCAATACTTTGTCCCCTGCCCCTGCTCTGCATTCCAGTCAGATGGCACATGAGAGACAGGTTTGCTGCTCTTAGTGCCTGGCATCAGCATAAACCCTGGCTGTTTAGAGGATACTTTCTGCTCAGCCCTTGAAGTCCTGGGTTGGGGCATGCTCAGTGCAGACAGGAGGCAGCAGGGGCAGCCCCTTTACAACCTTTAGCCCAGTGGCCAGAGCTTTCACTTGGGATGCGGGAAGCAGCTTCAATTCCCTCCTCAGGCTGATGTGCAGAAGGGATTTGAACTTGGGTCTCTACTCTCAGAAGTGCACCCTATCCCCTGGGTTGTGGGATAGTCTGATGTGGGCCTCTCTCTGGCTTTCCTTTTGAAGCTGTTCCATTGTGGAGAAATAAATGGACATTGGACCAGAGGGAAAGTGAGAATGACTCTGTAGTCCAGTGGTCAGGGTACTCACCTGCCTGGTGAGATGGCAATGACATTTCTTGCAGCAAAAAAAAAAAAAAAAGAAAAGGCTTAGGCACCTAACTCCAAGAAAGGGTCCACAGCTGTAAATCCTAAGTGGCGATAGACATCTCCCTCAGGCTCTGCCTGACTTAGGTTCCTGTCCTCAGTGTATCCTACTGGCGCTTAAGCAGCTCCTTGCTCAGCATGCCTTTTGTGGATCCCATTCATAGCTGCCTATCTCTCCCCATGCATTGTACAGGGAGCCTATGTGCCTAATTTGGGGCTGTGGATTCCACTGGTGGTAAGGCACCTAAAAGGTAGGCACTGCAGTACTGAAATGCCCAAGTCCCTGTGTGGATCTACCCCTCAGTGCCTTCCCTTCACACAATTCTTTCATGTTTGTCTGACTCTGAATTCTTGTAGCCTTTAATGCCCTCTAGTGACTAACATGTTGTCTCACTCCAATTTAGATTGCTTGCAGATGGAAGTTAACCAGTCTGTGGCTTTGAGCACTCCAATGAGAAGAGGAAAAAAAAAAGATTGGAACTCCATGGAAAATGGAGCAGTATTTCTACTTTTGTTACTGTAGATGGCTCCTGAAGGATGCACAGTTAGGCTATGTCTACACTAGAGACCTGACAGTGTCCCAGCTGTACCGATGCAGCTGCGCTGCTTGTAAGGTCTCTCGTGTAGCTGCTCTATGCCCAGTGAGAGAGCTCTCCTGTTGACATAATAAAACCATCACAATGAGTGCCGGCAGCTATGTCAGCAGCTGAGCCTCTCCTGCTGACGTAGTGCTGTACCACACTGGCACGTCTGTTGGTGTAACTTATGTCAGTCATGGGTGTTTTTTCACACCCCTTTTGTCAGTAAGGGGTGTGAAAAACACCCTCCCTGACTGACAAAAGTTTTACCGACAAAAGTGTTAGTGTAGATGTAGCATTAGAGAGAGAAGTTAGACGTGCAGGAGCAGGACTGTAAGTAAGGAGCCCTCACTCATGGAAGATTTTGACTGTGTGATGTTTCTTTTAAAGTGGGTACAGCTGGACGCTTATGGCCTGATTCTCATTCGCACTAAGGCCTCCGTATGCCACTCTGACAGCGTAACAGGGCCTCAATGTATACAGAAATGTAACTGACACTCACTTCCAGGCTCCTTTTTCACTATAAAAGTGATGTAAAGGTGTCAGAGTACAAATGAGACTCAGCCCCTTAGTTTAAAATTATATGGGGCTTTATGAGGTCCTGGGTAAAATGTTTTCCTTTTAACTGATCAATTTTGAAACAGCTTTTTTACTGACAAATTGGTGAGCAATTTATCTTGCCATTCTGCTGAGTATACTGCAGTTGTCCTGGGATGACTTCGGAAAGCTGGAGTAAGGCTCTGGCAAATAGCTCACTTAAAGCTCTACTTGTTTTTATTTCCAGTATTCTGACTGGCTGTTATTAAACTTTAAGGGAAACAGATGATCCATATGTACATCAAGCAAATTGTATAAAACTTGCAGGCCTATGAGAATCCCTGCAGCTGTTCACAAGGACTCACTTGAAGGAGAGTAGCAAGAGTAATGCATGGTCTAGTGCATTGAAGACTGATCCTAAGAGGTGCTGAGTGCCTGCAGGCTGAGACTTTGAAAGCCACCTAAGGGAATTGGGCACTCAATTCGCATTCGTTCTAATTGGGCATCCAATCCCCCTGCCTTATGCAGTTTTGAAAATCTCAGCTTTAGCTTCCATTAACTTCCAGAGGGAGTTCTGGGTACTCAGGATCAAGCCTTCAATGTACACAAGCCTTTCACCTCTGCTCACCAAGGTTTATATCCTGTTTTAAATCATATGTAGACATGAGAATAATTTCCTTTTCTGGAGTCAGCCGATGCCAAATTCTAGCTTTTTCCCCCCTGTCACATAGTGAGTAAGAATCTAGATATCCAGTTCTGTGGTGGCCTCATGCTAACTAGCAACAGGTCATGCTGACTGATGCTTCAGAGTATAAGGCCTGCTTCTACCAACAAACAGGGAGGGAAGTAAACATAACCAATTCCAAGCCTTGGCATGATGAAGAAATCGTGTTACAGGTAAAATGCTACCTTCCCTTTGAAATTGTTCGGTCTGAACTCTGCAAATATAGCTCTTTCCCCACTGATACTGTTTTATTAATATGTGTCTAGCACCAACACTGGGACAGGCACCCTGACTTCACATGAGTCTGTAAAGAACCTAGTACAAAGATCTTGCAATTGAAATAGATTTTTTGTGCATGTGTAAATGAGATGGGGAGCAATAGTTAGCAGAGTGATAGCATGTTGGAACTGTGCCTTATGGACTAGACTTGCCCATAGAATTAGCCTTTGCCTTGTTGGTTCCGTGTTTTGTGTTTCATTGCTGTTGTTTAATTTCCTAAATAATACTGTCAGTATTGCTCAGGGCTGCTATTTCTCTGGCAGAGCTGGAGATTCTAGGTCTGGGGTCAGAAGGGACAAGGGAGTTTCAGTCAGACTTGCTAGACTGAAAACCTCCCAGTACAGAACTACTTGTAGCTGTCGCTCTTCCCTCACATTCATACACTCACTCCACCAAAAAGACTGCAAGTGTGATAGGGTATAAAGTGGACTCAAGGCAGTCGCCTATGAGGAGTATGGCACAGTGCCATCTCTTGGGAACAGCACATACCTAACAGGAAGCATAGAACCGTGTGGGTGTGGGTGTGGGGGTGTGTGTGTGTGTGTGTGTGCGCACGTGTGCGTGCGGGGGAGGGACGGAGTAGATTTGAGAGATGTACATAGTTTAGTGATTCTCTGAGTAAGAGCTAGTTTCATCTCTTATATTTTTGAGAGGATAGTTAACTAAAGTCTTTCACTGAAACCTGAGACCCCCTGCTTCTCCCAGAACACAACAAGGAGATGAGGCATCAGGGACCAAAAACAGTTAGTTAATTTCTCCTCAGCACAGCTGAGTAGGTTCTTAGAGAAGGGTCATCGGTAACCCTCCCATACCAATGAAACGATGGGATGGGATGAAAGAACCTACCAGAAGCCCACGGTTCAATCCAAAAGACTGTTTTCAGAGAAGGGGATTAAGCAGTGCCAGGAAACCATCTTGAATCATTTGTGTTACAGACATCTCCTTCTCCTCTCCCCACATCTTACCAAAAGCACCAGATAGGGGATGGGAAGGTGGCCAATGGGATTGTCTCACCAGAAATAGCATGTTTCCCTGTCACATTTTTCTATTATTAAAATGAATTAGTTTACCAGATACTTATATGTGCGCCTTAATCAATATTTTTGCTGGTCAGTACAGCCACTGGGAGTGACAAGTGAGTTTGCTCTTCTCACTGTTCACCACATAGAACAGCATCATTGGCTGTCTTTGCTCAGCATAGAGTGTGCTGCCAATTAGGGTTGAGGTGTTAGCACACCACCTACCATACTACATTTGTCCCCAGCTAGTGCTAGTGACCACTCATTTTCAGACCACTCAGCTTCCTGCACAATTTATTCCCTATTTCTCTTTCTTCTTAACAAACTCTTCCCATTTCAACCCTGCTTCCATGCTGGATGCTTTTCTTTCATTTTGGCCCATCGCTGTGATCTCAGAGATGAATTTATCCTAGCTTTATCAGTAAGCAGCTTGATTAATGAGATGGGACTAATCCTGTTCCTTTTTCAGTAAATGGCAAAATTCCTATTGACTTCAATGAGAACAGGACCAGGTCTCTGTAATTTTTCCTGAAACAGGGAAAAAACTCACCTCTCTTTCTACTGTGGACCTCTTAGTAACCTCCACTGAGGACAACATGTATGAATTTACCCCTGAATGAACCGCTCCTGATGTCAATCAGACTGCGGGCTGTGTAAGTCAGCACTAAACTTGAACTCCCTTAGCTACAATTTTTTTCACTGCTGTGTTTTTTGTATTTCACTCTTTTCTACCAATTTAGTTTCCCTTTGAGCCACAGGGTCATGTTGCTGCATATTATCTGTGAATGAAACCAATATTTTACTATAGGATCACCACATTGGCTCACCATGCCTCCCTGCTGCGCTACTCCTGCTTATTTCTTTTTAATAATGATCCAGGGGGAAACAATACTACTTGTGCTAGCCTATAAATAATTGCTTTGCTTACAACTGTCGGGGAACAACTGGTTTATATCAACTACTTAGAAGTATAATTTATGGAAGATCCAAGCTTCAAATGGATTTTATGAATACACATTTTGGGATACACATGAATGTGAACCATGAGTTCAGACTGGAGACTTTCCAGAAATGAATTCTTCTCCACAGTCACTGTAGCTAGTATAAACAGGGAAATGGCCATTGAGAGACAACACAAAGCCAGGCCAAATGTGGAGCAATAATTCAAAGATCCTTTACAGTGGTCAGTGTGTTTCCATCTTTACTTCAGATTTTAAAATTTATAAAGCAATATAAATATGCTTCTCCCTGTTTATAAGAAATTTCACACACACAAAAACTACATTAAAGGAACATTTTTAAGGCTGCAAAGTCAAAGACTTAAGAGTTAGTAAATGCCAGAATGCAGATTGTCTGTGCAACCTTCATTCAGCTTGGGCATATGCATTATGATCCAATATTTAATTACATGCTCACATATTTTTTCCATAGGACCTCTGCCTCATTCAGTGCACAAGATGGACCTGATCTGGAGATGAATGAGGGTTGTCTAGTGAATGAGGCTCTTGTCTCTAGGACTCCTTCCTCATTTTGCAAGTTAGAAGGTGCAAAGATTTCTTTCCTCTGAGGCCCCACTATTATAATGGATACATTGGGTCTGATTTGCTCCCCCCACACGATGGTAAAGGGGCATCAGGCTCAATGTATGTATTATAATAGTTCAACAGGAGAGGAGAAGAAGGTCTCTGAAGCCAAGTTCCTCATGGTGTCAGTGTTCAGAACATTGTGTTTCTCTCATGTGGCAGGTGAAGATGTTCCTACTTGATATCTGTAATGTATCCCTTTGCAGCTCTCCAGTGCTTGTTCTCTTTCTATCATCTCTCTTTCTCTACCTTTCCCCTGATATCTTTCAGCTGAGCTGCTGGCTGTGTCTAGTAATAGTGCTTGATGAGTCTTCAGACTATCTTTCTGATTACAGTGTCTGGTTTCTCTTCAAAGAGTGTCTCCTGCATGCCAGGGGCTGTTCAATATATGAACTCTCTCCATAAAATGCATCATTCCTCTAGGTCAGTGTTTCTCAGTCTTCAGGTTCATAAGCCATTATTCTAAGTCAAAAATGTTCATGGCCCCATTACATTTACTATAAAAAATAAGAGCAACCAATGTCTATGATGATAATGCTAAGCATATATAATTTGTGTGTATCTGTGTTTTGAGAGGTTTGCTATCTGGCTGGTTTTTGTACTGCCTTGCCAGTTGCCAGTGAAAAGATCAGTGTTCTGTTTCTTTTTTTCATTTGGGACCAACGTTCCCTGACGGTGCATCAATCTTGTAAAGACCACAAACTCACATGGCTGGGAGCACGGGTCCTGCTGTGTGGGCCGGGCCCTCAACCTGCTGAACCCACAGCAGTTCCTCTTGGCACCAGGAATCGAGACAAACACACTGCTCACCAACAGGGAGCAGTAAATAGGGGACGGGGGAAGGCAGGGGTCCTGGGAGGAGAGAGTAGGGGGCTCCCTTGAGAGCTGAGGGGGGAAAGGCAGGGGCTCCTCTGTGTCTAGGTAATCGGGCAAGAAGGTGGGGGGCCTGGGGCCCCAGGTGAAGGGTGATAATTAGCTACAGTCTGCACTAAGAAAAGGAGTACTTGTGGCATCTTAGAGACTAACAAATTTATTTGAGCATAAGCTTTCATGAGCTACAGCTCACTTCATCGGATGCATTCAGTGGAAAATACAGTGGGGAGATTTATATACACGCACAGAGAACATGAAACAATGGGTTTATCATACACACTGTAAGGAGAGTGGTCACTTAAGATGAGCCATCACCAGCAGCAGAGGGGGGAAGGAGGAAAACCTTTCATGGTGACAAGCAAGGTAGGCTATTTCCAGCAGTTTTCTTTTTGCGAATACAGACTAACACAGCTGCTACTCTGAAACCAGTCTGCACTAGGGTTGTTTAGGTTGTGTGTGTATGTGAGTGTGTACATGCGTGTGTGGTGAGTGGTCATTGGCTGCACAGGCACCAGCTTCCTACTTTCCCCAGGGCTGCTCAACCCCTGCTCTGCCCCAGACCCCACCCCCCACTCCACTCCTTTCCCCAAGCTCCCACCCAGACCCTGCCCCCACTGCACCCCCACACTGCCTCTTCCTGCCCAGTTCTGTCCCCTCCCCTGAACGCGCACCCTCGCCGCTCCTCCCCATTCCTTCCCTAGCACCTCCTGCATGCTGCAGAGCAGCTGATCGCAGTGGACAAGAGGCAGTGGGAGGGAAGGGGAGGAGTTGATCGGTGGGGGCCACCAGCGGGTGGGAGGCACGGGGGGGGGGGAGGGAAAGCTGGCTGCTGGTGGGTGCTAAGCACCTGCTAATTTTTTTTCTTAGGTGCTCCAGCCCTGGTGCACCCATGGAGTGGCTTTGAGTGGCTGGTTTCTCTGCGTCTCAGAGGTGTCAGCCCTTGAAATTGACAGAAAAGACTTCACCGCAGGATAAGGGTGGGTGGAGAGTGAGATTTTCTTTGCTTTTAGATGGCAATAACATTTTCAACACCTTGTGCCCGCCTGCCCCATCTGTAGTCACAACTCACTGGTTGAGAAACACTGATCTAACTGGTTACTAGTTTTTCTGTTTAGTGTCTCTCTTGTAATAATCAGATGTCTGTTGGATTTCTCTCCTACAGCATAACCTGAAATATGTCATAAATGTCAGTAGCAAAGATGAAATGCTTGGCATTACATCAAGTTCTTGCAGAGAGAAATGTGTTTTCAACAGTGACAGGTGTAAAGCAATCAGCTTGAGAGATTTCTGTGATGTCTTCTGTCAAAGTAAATCCAGCAAAACCAATTCCTCTGAAAGCTTTCCATGAAGCCTTCCCACAAGCAACAGCAAACAACACCTTTCACAGAACTTCAGGTAGCTGCTAAAGCACAATTGTAGAATTATTGAATGGGAAAAGTGAGAAATGGGAAAATTTTGCTATCTGGCTAAGTATTTGCATATCAAACAATTAAACTCCAATGATATTTGTTGTGCTTTTAATAATGTACTCTATCAAACAGTGAGAAAGTAGTAGCATGAAAACTGTTGAAAATAAGTGATTAGAAGGAAACCTGCTTCCTGCCCTCCCTCTCCTCCCCTCCTGTAAAAAGCCACAGTGGTCTCCTGAAATGTCTAGCTTTTCTTATTTTTCCCTTCAGTGGCATAACAAGAGTAGATAGCAGCCTGGATTTTTTTTGTAATGTCAGCAGAAAAAATCTGTGACTATACATCGTGTGTGTGGGTGTGTGTGAGAGATATAGGTATTGAGTATCAGACAGATAATGGTCATCTGAGTGCTCCTATTTACAACAACCTTCTCAAAACTTGCCAGATATCTATCTCACGTTTGAAAATGCAAATAAGATCAATTTTTGTTGAGGATCCATTTTCTAGAGAAGAAGCACTGGCCAAGAAGACACACTGTTCCTGATGGTTGGCACATTAGTGCATCATGAATTTCAAACCAACAAAATCCCACACCTTAGTAAAAATGTACAATGCAATCACTCCTCTGTTAGCTCCATCACTTCCACATTATTAAGAAACTATGATGCAGCTGTGCAAGAAACAACTGCCAGAAAATTACTCCTAACTTATGAAGTATCAGAGAGGATGACTGCATACTTCAGATTGCTGTAGGTCTCCAATGGGAGCTAGTTAACACCAGGAACTCTTTCCTTTCTGTTCTCACCCTCTAATAAAAGAAGGTATTAAAAAAACCAAGATTATTACTCCCTTAAGGACAAATTCTTTTCACCTTAAATTATGTGAGCATCCCACAGTACATCAATGGTACCATTGCTGTGTATTTAGGCACTAACATGAGCCCTACTTTAAACCACCCCAATGGCTTGGAAACATTTAGTTTGAGGAAAGGATTAGTCTGATATATTGAAGAATGAATTATAGAATCGTAGGGCTGGAAGGGATATCGAAGTCATCAATTCCAACCCCTGAATTGAGAAGGACCAAGTAAACCGAGTAAACCCAGGCGTTTGTCCAACCTGTTCCTAAAAACCTCCAGTAATGGGGATTCCACAACCTCCCTTGGAAGCCTGTTCCAGAGCTTAACTACCTTTATAGATAGAAAATATTTCTTAATATCTAACCTAAATCTCTCTTGCAGTATGTTAAGCACATTACTTGTCCTATCTTCAGTGGATATAAAGAAGACTGTGATCAATTGTTCTTCATAACAGGCCTTAAAATATGTGAAGACTGTTATCAGGTTCCCCCCTCAGTCTTCTTTTCTCAAGACTAAACATGCCCAGTTTTTTTAACCTTCATAGGTCATGATTTTTAAATCTTTATGATTTTTGTTGCTCTCTTCTGGAGGCGCATCTTTCTTAAAGTGTGGTGCTTAGAATTGGACACAGTACTCCAGCTGAGGCCTCACCAGTGCTAAGTAGAGTGGGACAATTACCTCCCATGTCTTACATACAACTGTTAATACACCCCAGAATGATATTAGCCCTTTTCATAACTGCATCACATAGTTTTCTTATGTTCAATTTGTGATCTACTATAACTCCCAGATCTTTTTCAGCAGTGCTACTGTTAACCAGGAATAATCTCTACTTATATCTTGTTGGTGGTTAACTGGATATGCCCTAGTTTCCACACCTTAAAGCACCATCCAGCAGATTTGTTCCCCAACCCGCATCTATCAGTGTCGAGAAACTACAGACAGGCTTAACTATGAAACAGATTGATTTATTTAACAATGACTTAAACTGTAACTAATAGGACCCCCAAATGAAACAGTACACAAAGGGTATTCAGGTACAGGTTGGCTTAACAAATTGACATGAAGTCAAGATCCCAAACCCACTAGACAAGGGAGTTCACCACAGGTAAGGTACAGACATACTACACCAGGTTCAGAGGAACGGACCCACGACAATGGACTTCATGGACTGGATACAACAGGATTCTCGAACATAGGAAAAGCAGGAATTGATTAGGAACAGGTAACTGGAACTGGAGTTTGGATGATCTTCTGTGATCTTCTGTAGATCCCTCGAAGTCTTGGCTAGGACCTGCACTGTGCTGCCACCAGGAAGGACAGCTCCTTCTCTCAGGTGCAGCTGTCTTTTATGTTCTCTTGTTACTAGGCAGAACACATATTGTGTGACCCTTGCTCTTTTCCCACCTCAGAGAGAAAAAGGTGCCAATAGTCTCAAGAAGAAGGGCACAAACATGATGGACAAACAACAACTATTCACAAACAAAATGGCGAAGTGCCTAAACAAAATGGAACTTGTAGATTTTTTTCCTACACTACCACCTAGCCAGTTCTTCCCCATTTTGTACTTGTGTGTTCGCATTTTTTCCCACACCTTCCTCAGTGAAGTACTTTTTACTTGTCTTTATTGAATTTCCTCTTGTTGAAATCATACAAATTCTCCAATTTGTCTAGGTCATTTTGAATTCTAATCCTGTTCTCCAAAGTACTTGGCAACCCCTCCCAGCTTGGTGTCATCTGCAAATTTAAAAAGCATACTCTCCACTCCATGATCCAAGACATTAATGAAAATATTGACTAGTACCAGATCCAGAACTGATCCTGTAGGACTTCACTAGATGCGCCCTCCCAGTCTGACAGCAAAACATTAATAACTGGGTAAATGACCATACTCAAATATTTATGTACCTACCTAATAGTAATTTCATCTAGACCATGTTTCCCTAATTTGCTTATGAGAATGTCATGTGGTACTGTGTCAAAAACCTTACTAAAATCAAGATATATCACATGTACTTCTTCCCCCCCATCCACTAGGCCAGTAACCCTATCAAAGAAGGAAATTAGGTTGGTTTGGCGTGATTTGTTCTTGACAAATCCATCCTGTCTGTTCCTTAAACTCTGTTATCCTCCAGGTGCTTACAAATGGATTGTTTAATAATTTGTTCCAGTATCTTTCCAGGTATTGGAGTTAGGCTAACTGGTTTATAATTCCCTATGTACTCTCTGTTTACTTTTTTAAAAGATAGGTACTATATTATCCTTCCCCAGTCTTCTGGGACCTCTCCTGTCATTTAGGAATTCTCAAAAATAATTGCCAAGGATTCTGAGATTACTTCAGCTACTTCTTTAAGTACCCTAAGACAATTTCATCAGACCTTGCTGTCATGAATACATCTAACTTTATCTAAATATTCTGTAACCTGAACGTTTTCTATTTTGACTTGCATTTCCTCCCCCTTTTTGTTAATATTAATTGTGTTGAGTATCTGGTCACCATTAACCTTAGTAGTTAACCTTTTTTAGTCAAGACTGAAGCAAAATAGGCATTAAACACATCTACTTTCTTGATGTCATCAGTTATTAGCTCTCCTTCCCTTCATCTTTCTCTTGCTCCTAATGTATTTTAAAAAAACCTCTTCTTATTGCCTTGCTAGGTGTAACCCATTTTGTACCTAAGGCCTCATCTAGATTGAAAAATTACATTGGCATAACTACGTCTCTCCAGAGGTGTGAAAAATCCAGACCCTGAGACACGTAGTTATGCCAACCTTGCCACTGGTGTAGATAGCGGTAGGTTGACAGAAGAATTCTTTAACTACAGAGATGGAAAAACTCCTCCTGTTGCTGTAGTAAGTGTCTACACTGAAGTGCAATAGCACAGTATCTTTAGCGTTTTAAGTGTAGACATAGCCTTAGCCTTTTTGATTTTGTTCCTACATGCTTGTACTATTCTTTTGTGCTCCTCCTTAGCAATTTGTTTACCTTTCTGCTTTTTTAGTTTTAGGTCATTAAAGAGCTCCGGCTAGAGTTATATTAGCTTTTTACTATTCTTCCTACCTTTCCTTTGCATTTGGATAATTTGCAATTGTGCCTTTAATACTATCTCTTTGAAGAACTGTCAGTTCTCCTGAAATTTCTCCTAGGAGGCAGAAAATCACATGCAGGAGGGAACTAAACTCTCAAGACAACCCAACTGTTTGGTTTCTCTTTTGCACACCTCTCCTGAGGGGGGTGATAATGTGGGTAGGTTGAGTAGTGGGATTTGAACCCACATTTCCAGGGGAGACTATAACCTTAAATCAGTACCTTAGCTCACTTGGCTACTATGATCCATCTTATTAGGCATACTCACAAAAACAGTTCACTGCTGCTTTACTATATATACTAGACACTCTTGATAAAGTAAGGCAAGATTTCCTACTGCTGGAAGGCCAAATTCAGCAAGGCTGTGTAAGGGTGTGTAAGTCAGACACACTGGCCATAATACTCTTCTCACATCAGATTTTACACTGGTGCAATGCCACTGATTCCATTTCATTCAAATCCAGTGACCTACATGTGAAATTTTTTTCTTCATTACCGTCCCCCTGAGTGACCCTAGTTTAAAATATTCAGTGAATGGATCTCAAATTGCTAAGAACATTCTTGTGTGATTGTTACATTGATAACTTCATCTCTCTCTTCTTTGGAGTATTTTCCAGTCTTAGTATTACTGCATTGAGTGTACTGCAAGGAATGTAAAACCACACCATCTCCTTATGTGAGGAGATGAGAAGAGGAGCTTCTCCCCACAGACCATTACTGCATATATCCAAATACAGCTTATGGTGGTTGTATGTGATTAGCTTCCTCCAAAACAGACACTATTTACTTTGTTTGAGAAGCAATAATATGGAATGATCCCAAAATGGGTGTGCTTGAACCTTGGAGTCCACACATGGAAAGCCAATATTTTTCATAGGGCTTGTCTACACGGCTTCTCTTCAAACAGGATTACATTAATGCAAACTCGAACCTTTCAGTGTGTGCCTGCAGTATCCACATAGGGGAGTTACAGCACAGCACTTTGCGACGGTGTACACGTACCTTGAGTCTCAAATGGCAGCTCCATAAAATGTAGGAAATTAACAGCTGGACAAATGGAGGATTTTTAAAACAGAGCCTGATATAGCGCAAATAGAAGAATATAGAAAGACTCTCATTGGACTTGGACTTCCATGGACTTGGACCAAACCTTAAGGAACTGATTCAACAAAACAATTAAGGAGATAGAGGAAGTCTACACTACAGAATTAAGTCAACCTAAGTTCCAGCAATGTACAGCTGCCGCATGTCCATACTATGCTCCTTGTGTTGGTGGTGCACTTCCCCATTACCAGCACATGCATTGATGTTGAGAGCAGTGTACCCTGGGTAGCTAGCCCACTGTGCAGCTTGCTACCATCTAGCGCAAGGTGTTTGGGACGGGTTTGCAATGCCCCATGGGAGCAAACAAGTCTGGCAGGGGCTACTAGGAACATGGTTTCAATGTCCCTTGATGCAGTTTTCTCCATCTCATAATTTTATCTGCATCCCATAAGGTTTCACACCTCTTTTCAAAAGCCCTGGAAACCTGCGCATCTGCCCTCTCTGTGAGAAGCAAGGATCCTGCACAGCTCTGCACTGTTGTGATGAGCATTGCAAGCACAATGCGCCTGATCCTTCAGTATTTGCAGAGCTGCCAGAGGAGTAGTGGGGAACGTGATGGTTCTTTGGAGGCCAGCCTGCTGTGGGACGTAGAAAGAAACAATTCAGGGTTATTACTGGCATTCACTAAGCAGCTACAGAGGGTGGAGTGCTGGTTCTGTGCCTGAGAAACAAGCACTGAGTGGTGGGATCGCATCATTATGCAGGTATGGGATGAAGAGCAGTGGCCACAGAACTTTCAGATGCGCGAGGGCACATTCGTGGAAATGTGTGTGGCGCTCACCCCAGCTCTCCAGCACAGTGACACCAAAATGAGAGCTGAGAGTGGAGAAGCTAGTAGCAATCACTGTGTGAAGCTTGCAATGCCAGATTGCTACCGATCTGATGGGGATCAATTTGGAGTTGGGAAATCCACCATGAGGGTTACTATGATGCAAGTGTACAGGGCCATTAATTGCATCCTGCTACAAAGGACTGTGACTCTGGGCAAAGGACGTAGTGGTTGGTTTTGCATCAAAGGGGTTCCTGAACTGTGATGGAGCAATAGATGACACGCATATCCCTATTTTGGCATGATCCCACCTTGCCACAGAGTACATCAACAGAAAGAACTACTATATTGCAAGCACTGGTGGATTACCGGGGTATTTTACCAACATCATTGTGGGATGGTCAGGGAAGGTGCATGACACATGCATCTTTAAGAACACAGGTCTGTTCAGAAAGCTGCAAGCAGGGACTTTCTTTCCAGACCAGAGGATTACCATTCATAGAATCATAGAATATTAGGGTTGGAAGGGACCTCAGGAGGTCATCTAGTCCAACCCCCTGCTCAAAGCAGGACCAATCCCCAACTAAATCATCCCAGCCAGGGCTTTGTCAAGCCTGACCATAGAAACCTCTAAGGAAGGAGATTCTACCACCTCCCTAGGTAACCCATTCCAGTGCTTCACCACCACCATTGGGGATGTTGAAATGCCAGTAGTGATCCTGAGAGATGCAGCCTACCCCTTACTCCTGTGGCTTATGAATCCACACAGTGACCACCTTGACAACAGAAAGGAGTGCTTCAACTACAGGCTCAGCAGATGCAGAATGACAGTTTAATGTGCCATTGGCTGTTTGAAGGTCATTGGTGCTGTCTACTCATGAGATTAAACCTCAGTGAAAAAAATATCCCACTGGTTATAGCTTTCTCTTGTGTGCTTCATAATATCTTTGCAGAAAGGGGGAAAAATTTTCACTGGGCTGAAGGGCAGAGGTGAAATGGCTGTCGGTTGATTTTAAGCAACCAGATACCAGGGCTATAAGAACAGCTCAACAGGGAGCTATATGGCTCAGGGAGGCTTTGAAAGACCTTTTTCAATAGTGAGCCACTGTAATGTGTGTGGCTGTAGTGTGCTCTACCTGCCATTGTGTGTTTTGTTTTGTTTTTTTGGACCCCAGTTTGAATCTTGTAATAAGTACAGTGTGTGTAGTAATATAACATTGCAAACGCACCTATTGCTATTATCTGTGAATGATGTCAGCCCCAGCCATCATGTGTTGTGAACTAATAAAGATGGCTTAAGTTTCCATAAGTAGACTTTTATCTCAAACCCATGCAAACAGACATATTTGTAACTGAATGAAACTTTATAAATACAGGGAAAAGAACATTTTGAAGGGGAAAGAACATTTCAGAAATACACACACTAACTGTGTGTCTCACAGGTCAATGAATGTGTGTCTCACAGGTCAATGAATGTGTGGCTGTGATTGTCTTCACTCTCCCAGGGTGGAATGCAGTGGCCCTGGATGCCATATGAAATGTTGGGGGGTATGTTTAGGGAGGGCCTGGAATGCAGTTCCCTATGTGCTGCAGAGGGAGGCAAGCATGGGTCTGTTGAATCTGAAGGTCAACAAGAGTCTCCAGCATGTCAGTTTGCTGCTTGGGAAGCACTAGCATCTCTTGCTGCACCTCTCTATCCTTTTCCTGTGCTTTTCTCCTCTCTGCTCTATCTCTATCCATTCTGTCCTTGAAGGTGATCCTCCAAGTCCTGTGCTTGGTATCTGAAGCACCAGAGGCTTGCAGGATCCCTTGGAACATGTCATCCTGTGTCCTCTTCCTTCTCCTCCTTATCCGGTTGAGCTGCTCTGCTGTTGTGGATGGAGAGACCTTCAAGTCCACACCTTCCAGCTGCAAAAGATACAATGCACAGAAATACTAGTATTCATAAGATAAATGGAAACTTGGTACACTGAACTTGCTCCCCTTGGTTCACACAAGTTACAAGCACTACATTCTCACTTCTCCTTGGGATTCATAGAGCACTGCAGCAGTCCCAGCTATGGTGAGTACGACCCGGGGGAGAGGGGGCAAGTTGGGACAATAAGGGGGGGAAGCTTGCAGGCATGAGTATATGAGGGTAGGGCAACTGAACTGAATACTGGCACCGTTTTCCACAGGCAGTGGTGATTTTAGCTGATATCTCACTTCTGAGGGTATCGGAGGCTGAAAAGGAACAGCTCCTGCACGTATCCAGCTGCAGACTGGGTCTGTATGCTGCTAGCATGTGTGCTGCAATGGTGCCTGAAGTAATTGCTGAGTGGCATGGGGCCGTGTTCCACCAAGGCAGGAGAAATAAGGCTGCCCCTGCTAGAAACCTTTGGCAGAGGATTGCAGACTACCTTCAGGAAAGTTTCCTTGAGTTCTCCATGGAGAATTCATAGAACATCCTGGTGCCCATAAACAAACTGTTCTGCAGGCCCCCTCTGCCTAACTCTACAGGGGAATGAGAAGCAGATACTGACTCTACCTCTGTTGGTTTTTTCACTACCTCTTCTAGCATGATTAAAAAAGAGTGAATGAACACATGTCCCTGCAATATTAAAGCAAACTGCCTACTTACCAGAGGTTCCTTCCCCTGCACCAGGCTTGCCCATGCTGGACTGTAGGGGCTGGCTCAGCTGCTCTGGAATCAAAAGCAGGTCCTGGTTCACTGTGCCATTGGGTCCCCCTGTCACCTGTCCCGCATGCTCTTCTTCCTTCTCCTCTTCCTTTTCCTTGTCCAACATCTCCTCCTCACTTTTCACCCCAGGGTCCTGTGACTCCAGCTCTGCTGAAGTATCTACAGGGCTCTTGGGGGTGGTGGTAGGGCCTCCACTGAGTTTGGCATGCAGCAATTTGGCTTGTCTGTGGCTCTTCACCAGAGCGATTGTTAGCCTCCCTGGCCTTCTGGTACACCTGCCCCAGCTCCTGGGTTTTCACACAATACTGTTGCCAATCCCTGTTGTAGCCCTTCTCCCCCATGCCCTGAATGATCTACTCATATATGTCAATGTTTTTATGGCTGGATCGGAGCTGTGCCTGCCCAGCTTCTTTTCCCAGCAGACCCAGGAGATCCACAACCTCCGGTGCACTCCAGGCAGGAGTGTGCCTTCAGCGTGTAGCTGGCCTGGTCAGCTGGGTAGCTGCTAGGTGAGCTCTCCATGCCGAGAAAACAGGAAATGGAATTAAAAAAATTCACAGGGCTTTAAAAGGAGAGGGGCGTGTATGTGTGCACCTAGACACCGGGAAAGTGGAGTTCAAATTAAATTAGTGATGAGTGTTCACAGTAGAGCATTGTGGGACACCTCCTAGAGGCTACTAAAGTCAATGTAACACAGTGTCTACACTGACACCACGTCAGCCTAACTACATTGACATAAGAGCTATGCCTCTTGCAGAGATGGAGTCATTAAGTTGGCATAGTGGGCGAGCTACAATGGCAGAAACAACATTTTAGTGAAGACGCTTACAAAGTTGGGTCAATGTATGTTGCCTTATGTCAACCTAATTCTGTACTGTAGACCAGTCCATACTTAACTTCAGAACATATGAGCAGTCCATTGAATTAAATGAGATGCTCAAATATATTAAAAACACATGTTTAACTTTAAGCCTCAGGTCGCTAATCCTCTCCACACTATTGTGTGAACAAATTATACCAAAGTAGCCACATTTTCTTATGAGACTAATTTATGTCCCTTTCATCCAATGAGCTAACATGACCTCAACTGGGACAGCACTTCTTCCCAGGCTAGCCTTGGCAGAAGAGATCCTATTACCCCACTGCTTGGGGAAGAGGATGGGATGGAGGTTCAAAAAAAAAGCTGTGATTATGTTTTGATTTTCTTATCCGAAGTCAGATGTGCTAACTGTATTCAACAAGGTCAACATGTGATAAGACTAATGGAGGGGACTTTTCTTCTTCTTTGTGAGAGCAAACACACACAACTACTCACAATCCCCATCTGCCTCAAACTGACTGTTAAGCTGAGAGACATTTTTGTTCCTATTGGAGACAAAGGAACACATTGAAATGATATGGAAGCGGCATGAGCAGGCAGGAGAAGCAACACTTCAGGCACAAGGCAGGGCAGGGCTCCAGCATCTAGCTATCTGCACAACTCCAAGTCCTGACAGACTCCAGAAATTACCAGAATTATAATAGCCAATGAAGGAACTCAGACTGAGTAAATAGATAGCACAATGGATAATATGTCTGACTAAAGGCTTGACCTCTGCCTGCCTTGTAGCTTGGATCTTGGCTGTGGCCTTTTGAGCTGTGATTTGATGTATTTTGACCCAAGCTTGGGAAGCAGCAGCCAACACTTTGTATTCTTGAAACTGTTCCTAGCTTTCTGGAAAGCAGTCTGTGCTCCTCATTGTTTTTTATCTAAACATCTCTTTACACCTTGTCCTCTGTGCATGATATTCTCTTCATCTGATGTTGAGTTGTGTCTAAAAAGGGCAAGAAGCCCCATTCATCCTTGAGAAGACCAGAGGGAGGGACAAAGGCAACGGGGTCCTCTGAATGGGGTTGGGGGGATATGGAGTCACTGCACACTTTTGCACACGAGGCAAGTCCACCCAAATCCAATGAGCTCATGGTGCAATGGTAGCATGCAGGGGAGATGGAAGCTCTCTAAAAGTGGGGGGCCATAGGTGCCCATACCATGGAGATGTCTCTATGTCTGGACTCCGATCCAGGCCCAGGGACTCCCCTGAACACCGGTCCCCAAACAATTCTGTTGCCTGGGATCCTACAGTTCCAGGGCACCCAAGAGGAAGATGTAGGATACTTCTCACAAGCCCTAGATAGAAAGTGCCCCGGGTCTGCCAGGTAGAAATTCTACCTCTAAAAAAGCCAAGATCATCAATTTCCTCAGCTACCCCGTCACCACTGGATCTCCAGTCAGGTACCAATGAGGCTCCCAGTTCCTCCACTACCAATGGCTCTTAGTACCCAGGATCAAGGGTGTGGCGGAGAAGGAGATGCTGAGAGCAGCGAGTGGGGGCAGGGCCTGGGCAAGAAAAGGTGGGGTGGGAGCTAGCCTCCCCAAGGGAAGCTTCATCCACCGCCCCTGGCTAGGGTGTTTCAAATTAAGGTCAGGAGAGACACTGGTGCATGGACAAGAGGAAGGGTATGGAGAGGAGGGAAGCGTGGGTAGAAAGGGGGATAGACCATGGATTTCTTTCAGGCAGTTGCAGAAAGAAAAGGGGGCTCTGGAATGGTGGGTGAAAGAATTGGAGGAGACGGCTGGAAACCCACAATAGGAGGACCATGCCCGGAGGCCACCCCACCACAGGTTTTCCCTATTAAATTGGGTAAATGGGGGTGGCCTCATGTTCAAATGTATATTGAGGGGTGGGGGGTGGGATTAATGTTGTTAGATAGTGGAGCAGCAATTTGCAAGACATACAGAGTTAGGAAAGGAAATGCTCAAGGGAAGATACAGTGGATTACGGGGATAGAAGAACAAGTCACTGTTAACACTGGGCTTTTAATACAAATGGGAATTTAAAACTACAAGCTATCACAGTAGCAAATGCTAAGAAGAAGATTCGGTCAGCAGCAGTACTTCCAGCCTACAGTCTTTTAATAGATCTGGCTAACCTGTGTGTCTGGCAGCATGCGCAGGAGGAGGGGAATAAAAGCAATGCTAACTAGCATCCCACCCAATCTGGATGTGGTTAAATATGACCAGCTTGTAAACCAAATGGAAGTTACAGAGTTAAAGGCATTTAATGCTGTGTGGGCAGAGCACAAGACAGACAGTGGAAGACTAAGTTTTACAGCTAGGATGGAGGGACTTGATCCATCCCCACAAAAAAAATTGGCTGTGCCATAGGAGGCTGTTGCAGACATAACAGAGACAGTGCAGCAGCTGCTGCATCAGGGGTATCTGAGGGAAATTTGATCTACCTGTAATGCACCCATATGGCTGGCAAAGAAGCCTAGTGGCAAGTGGAGGCTAACTGTAGATTATAGAGCCCAGACAAATATGCAATAGGGGGAGCTAATGTAGTACCGGCATATCCGGAAATGACTGCTAAAATACATCCAGATGCAAACTGGTTCTCTGTGTTAGATGTGGCAAATGGCTTTTGGTCAATACTGCTGACACAGGAATGTCAGTATAAAATTGCCTTTACTTGGCAGAGGGTGCAATATGCCTGGACAGTTTTACCACAAGGATATAAAGATTCACCTGCCCTTTTCCACAAAGGCATGAAAGAGATTTTGTGGGATCTTGGAAATCATAAGTTAATCATTCAGTATGTGGGTGATATCTTAGCTCAGAAAAGGAGTGAGGAGGAACATAATGAATTGTTGACACAAGTACTAACTGTCTCATGAAAGAGGGTCTTAAAATTAATCCAGATAAGGTCCAGATCCATCGAAATACAGTTAATTTCCTAAAAGTAACAATTGGAAGAGATGGAGACATGTTAACACAGACAGCGTGGTCCTAATTGAAAAACTCCCTCTCCCACAAGATAAAAGGAGTTTACAGTCATTTTTAGGATTGACTGGATTCCACAGTGATTTTATTCCTACGTATACTGAAGTGACAAAAGCCCTAATAAGAGTTAGTAAAAGCTAAAATTTGGGAATAGGAGGAGGAACATATGGATAATTTTGCAAACTAAAAGAAGCTCTAAGGAGTAGTATTCAGCTGGAAGCACCTAATTCAAAGAAACCGTACTCTTTTTGACTAATGGTGGAGGATGGTAATCTTGCAGCTGTAGGCACATACAGTAGAACCTCAAAGATATGAACACCAGAGTTACAGACTGACTGGTCAACCAGACACCACATGAAACCAGAAGTAACCAATCAGACAGCAGCAGAGACAAAAAGGCAAAAACAAATACTGTACTGTGTCTGTATTGCATCTTAAACATAGGAACAGCTGGGCTGCCTAGGAAAGAAGCTGCCTGCAAGGAAGCTGCTGGAGCTGAGAAGGGAGCTCAGCTGCTGCTGAAGCCTGGCCTGGAGTGTCAGCTGCTGGATCTGGAGCCCGAACTGTGCTTTGCTCAGAGTTACGAACATTTCAGTTACGGACAACCTCCATTCCTGGGGTGTCCGTAACTCTGAGGTTCTACTGTCATTTTATGGGACAGAAGAGAGATCAGTGATTTTTGCATGATGATTGTTGCAAAGTGTGGAGTTAAAATATTCCATATGTGAAAAGGTGGTTTTGGGTGCATATTGGGCACTGATGAAGTTTAAATATCTTACAGAGGGTCAGCAAGTAATTCTGTGTACCCATTGTATTGAAATTATGTACAGCTAACAAATTGCCTCTGGGGAATGTTAGCTCTTATGGCTGAAACTATGACCACCAAAATTCTAGAGAAGCTACAAGCATGGCTAGCAGGAGTGTGCTTACAGGGACAGCCACATGACTGCACATGGTGAACCATTGCTTTTGGGCTTGGGAAACAAGCACTGAGTGATGCGATCGCATCATTATGCAGGTCTGGGATGAAGAGCACTGGCTGCAGAACTTTCAGATATAGAAAACCACCTTCCAGGAACTGTGTGTGGAGCTCGCCCCAACGCTGTGATACCAGGACACCAAAATGAGAGCTGCTCTCTCTGTGGAGAAGAACAAGGCGATCACTGTGTAGAAGCTGGGGTGGTCAGGGAAGGTGCATGTTTCATGCAACTTCAGGAATTCTTGCCTTTACAGAAAGCTGCAAGCAGGGACTTTCTTTCCAGACCAGAAGATTCCAATGAGGAATGTTGAAATGCCCATAGTGATCCTGGGAGACCCAGCATACTCCTTATTTCTATGGCTCATGAAGCCTTACACGGGAAACCTGGACAGCAGCAAGGAGCCTTCAACAATAGGATAAGCCAGTGCAGAGTGACCACTGAATGTGCCTTTGGCAGATTAAAAGCTTGCTGGTGCTACCCTCCCAAAACTCTTCACACTCATTCCTTGCATCTTCCTGCTTGCTCATATCAGTACCCAGTTCATCCACCCCTTAGGACAGCTTCCAGAAGGATAGCTGGAATTATTCACAGCTATGAGAGCCTACATTAGGACACTGCCTTTCACTGTTATCTCCCTTCCCGCCAAGAGTTTTCTGTGTCTTGCTAATTGTTATTTAATAAAAACATACTCTCTGTAAGGTAATCAATCTTTATTTGTCTCCTACACATTGTGGTTGCTGCTGGAATTAATACACAGTGGCAACTAACATTTGCAGACTACAAATCATGGTCAACAACATTTTCATGCAAGGTGACAAGTTAACAAAGCATGACTAAGTGCTGTATAGAAAGACACATTACTGGTGCTCGTTGTCAAAATGGTGCCTCAAAGCCTCCCTGATTCAAATCGCTCCCAGTTGTGCCCCTCTAATAGCCTTGGCTCCACGCTCCACCCTGAGGAAAACTTTTCACCCTTTTCTACAAATATTATGGAGCGTACAGCAGGCTGTTATAATTTACATCTATCCTGCCAAAGTAATCTGGTATTGTTTCTTTCCATGGCACACAGAAGGTCAGGCACCTCTGATTCCTGTTCAGATTGGGCACTCATGACCATCTGTGATGTGTTCATAACACTGACCACAACAGTAGAGAGCAGTGCAGGATCCATCCTTTCAGACAGAGATGGCGGGTGTACAGTAAACAGGGGCCATTGAAAAATGGCACAAAATGTAGTTAGAGGCCCATGCAGTGATGGGACAGGAAAAACTGCATCATGGGATGTTGAGCCCACACCCATGATGCACTGCGATCCACTCTGCCTTCCCATAACTCCTAGCTGCAGAAAGTGGTGAGTAGCACAGTGGGATAGCCATGCACTGTGCACTACTCTCACTGTCGATGCTGGAGCACCAACTCTGGACACACTACACCAATAGGAGCATTGAGTAAACATGCACAAGCAATGTAATCATAGCGTTTTCTGATTGTTGGCGTAACTTGCATTGACAAAACTCTTTAGAGTAGACAGGGTCTTAGAGTCACTCACAGGTAGTGTTTAGTTTTCCCAGATTACTGGGTGGGGTGGGAGAGCTCAAGCTGGTTCAGTTTTGTATTGTTAAGAGGAACATGTTGAACCTGGCCCTTGTTGCTGCTGACTTTACCTGGCAGAAGGGTTACATAGGTAAAGTTTCACTGTCCCATCTGAAGTGCTACTTTTTTGAGTCTTTCATTCTCTCCTGATTTTCTGGGAATGCAAAGTAGGTGTGAGAAAGAGAAGGTATAGCCTAAAACTACCTTTCCCACCTCCATTGTGGTGTGCACATGGCCAAACTGATACCTCCATGAGAACAGGTGAGTGGTGTAACAGATAATGGATCTGACTATGCATCAAAATATTGCAGGCTCAGTTCCTGCCTGGCTTATAGCTCTGATCTTGGTAGCCTGTCTTTTGAGTTCACCTTTATATATTTAAATCAAAGCTTGAGAAGCAAAGCCCAACACTTTGTGGTCTTGAACCAGTTCCTTTATGATGCCTGGGTAAACCTAGTGGCTGGAGTTTGCACCATCGTTGACTTCGCCCTGCTTCAATTTAGAAAAGCCCTGAGTTGTGCTGAGTTCTAATGACTCTCTGTGGCCACCACTTCAGCAGGGAGCAGTTGAATGCAGCAGGCTCTGGCCATGCTCCCTCCCAGTGATGAGCTGCCAAAATCTTAACAACCGATTCCCTCCTCACCCCACGAGGGGGTCATGGCCCGCCCCCGCCCCCTGGGACTCCTTCCCCATCCAACCCCCCATGTTCCTTGACACCCCCCCCGGGACCCGTGCCCCATCCACCCCCCACCCCTGTCCCCTGACTGCCCCCGGAATCAGGCAGGAGGGTCTTGTGGGCCACTGTAGTGGATGCCCACCCCGCCCTGCCCCTCAGAGCCAGAGGGACCTGCTGGGGGGCGAGGTGGGGAGTCCCGGAGGTGCTTACCTGGGGCAGCTCCCAGTAAGCATCTGGCAGGTCCCTTTGGCTCCTAGGGACGGGGAGTGTAGCTAGCAGGGGAGCAGGGGGAGCGATTGCTCCCCCACTTATCACATCAAAAGTGGTGCCTTAGGCACAGACTCCGTGGGTGCTCCGGGGCTGGAGCACCCACGGGGAGAATTTGGTGGGTGCAGAGCCCCCATCGGCAGCTCCCCACCCCGCACCCGGCCCCAGCTCACCTCACCTCCGCTCCACCTCCTCCCCTGAATGTGCTGCCCCACTCTGCTTCTTGCCCCCCCCTTCCCGCGAATCAGCTGTTTGCACAGGAAGCCTGGGAGGGCTGAGAAGCAAGTGGTGGCTTCGTGCTCAGGCCCAGAGAGGCAGAGGTGGAGGTGAGCTGGGGCCCGGTGTGGGGTGCGTAACTGCACTATAAATAATAGACTAGAAACTGACTTTAAACAGGAGTGAAGCTGACAGTTTCAAGTTACTTTCACGGTATTGCCAACCTCAAATGTTCAAAATTAATGAATCAGGCTCACCAAAAATCATGAGATTGACTTTAAAATCATGAGATTATGTAAAAATAATAGATTTGGTGTTTTTTATTTGCCTTCTGCTTTTTGAGCCTTGAGGGTGCACTGGGGTCACATTTTGAAGCATAGCCACGAGAGCTAGAAACTTCATTTTTCTTTAAGAATGAAGACTGAAATCATCACATCCACTTGACTCCAGGAGCTGGGGCTTTAAGAAAAACAATAATTATCATGAGACTCATGACAAAATCATGAGAGGTGGCAACGCTGCTTTCACTTGTTTAAAGGCTAGTTACTTTCCAGAAGGCTCTTAAACACAACACTGCAGTGACGGAGTTGCAGTTTTCACAGGAGAATATTTAAAACCAAACACCAAGAAAATTCCACATTTAAAAGTTGATATAAAAATGGAGACTATGGAGGTATATCAGGGCCTCTGCAGCAGGAAAGAAAATAAACAGGCACAGGAGCTCTGGGCAGCTCTTCCTCTCGAAAGAAAGTTGGAGGATCAAATCTTCTAGTCCTTAATCAAGTAAAACTTCTATTGCCATTAGTGCCTCCACTAATAGATATTAACATCACAGTGAACATGTGCTCAGCAACTATACATTTCATACTTAAATATCTGAGCCATCTTATCCAGGGCTACACATCTTGTACACATTGGCTCAGGAATTACATTTTCTGGCATATTCTGAACAGTGCTGAGTACACAGATGGTGAATAATACAAATCATGACAATAATAGTCAACTTTATGGACTCTGTGGATGCAATTTCTGTTCTTTGTTCTGGAATTGGCCTGAAACCCTAAGAATTTGAGGCATAAACACATCTGATACTTGTATGACACTTTCTCTTTTATTCCTTTTCTAAAACACAGAACAAAAATGACAAAATGGTTTTCAGTTAAAATCTAGAACTGCATGGCAGGCATTACTCTACAACCCAACTGGGGCAGAATCTACCACCCCTTGGGGGTTAAGTGATCTTCTTTCATCTGATTCTCATTTTCAGTCTTTCTTTCATCATTCTTCCTGACCGCTCTGCTACTTTTCATGCTGTCAAATATGACATCCTTCCCAATCACCTGGGACCAATTGCTGGAGTCTCAGAGAACTGGCTGCCTTGGTTTTGCTCCCATCTATCAGAGCCTCTTTTTTCCAGCACACAACAGAGAGATAAGCTGGTCTAGTGGATAGGGCACTAACCCTGAGAGACCTCGATTCTGCTCTCCCCATGGACTTCCTGTATGGCCTTAGAGACAGAGTTTCAAAGCCTTTTAGGCAGCTAGGCAGCTAGTGGGGTTTACAAAGCACATAATCTACTAGGTGCCTATACCTTTGAAAATCTGACCCTTAGTCTCTATGCCTCAGACTCCCATCTGTACAATGGGGATAACAGCAATTTTCTACCTCACTGAGGGGCTGTGAGAAGAAATAGGTTGGACATTGGGAGGCTCTCAGATACTATGGTGATGGGGCCACATAAGTAGAGTGAGAACTTCTCTATACCACCACTCTCCCTTCCCTGGGTTTTGGCCCCTTCTTTTCGCCCCTCAAATCTCTCTTTTTACTTAATAAGAAAAGGAGTACTTGTGGCACCTTAGAGACTAACAAATTTATTAGAGCATAAGCTTTCATGAGCTACAGCTCACTTCATCGGATGCATTTGGTGGAAAAAACAGAGGAGAGATTTATATACACACACACAGAGAACATGAAACAATGGGTTTATCATACACACTGTAAGGAGAGTGATCACTTAAGATAAGCCATCACCAGCAGCAGGGGGGGGAAAGGAGGAAAACCTTTCATGGTGACAAGCAGGTAGGCTAATTCCAGCAGTTAACAAGAATATCAGAAAGAAAAGGAGTACCGGTGGCACCTTAGAGACTAACAAATTTATTAGAGCATAAGCTTTCGTGAGCTACAGCTCACTTCATCGGATGCATCCGATGAAGTGAGCTGTAGCTCACGAAAGCTTATGCTCTAATAAATTTGTTAGTCTCTAAGGTGCCACCGGTACTCCTTTTCTTTTTGCGAATACAGACTAACACGGCTGCTACTCTGAAACCTAAGAATATCAGAGGAACAGGGGGGGTGGGGTGGGAGGGAGAAATACCATGGGGAAATAGTTTTACTTTGTGTAATGACTCATCCATTCCCAGTCTCTATTCAAGCCTAAGTTAATTGTATCCAGTTTGCAAATTAATTCCAATTCAGCAGTCTCTCGTTGGAGTCTGTTTTTGAAGCTTTTTTGTTGAAGTATAGCCACTCTTAGGTCTGTGATCGAGTGACCAGAGAGATTGAAGTGTTCTCCAACTGGTTTTTGAATGTTATAATTCTTGACATCTGATTTGTGTCCATTCATTCTTTTACATAGAGACTGTCCAGTTTGGCCAATGTACATGGCAGAGGGGCATTGCTGGCACATGATGGCATATATCACATTGGTAGATGCGCAGGTGCGAATACAGACTAACACGGCTGCTACTCTGAAACCTGTTTTTACTTAATGTAAACTTTGTTCTGAGGGCTTGGCTGGATTTCTTCTGAGTCCCCTGCAGTCTCTCTTCAACACCTCCCACCCTCTGCAGAAGGATTCCATCTAATGACTTCCAGATCCTTAATTTAATTACCAGCCCTTTCTTATCTTAATCACCCTGCCTCTGTTTGTAAACAAAATGCTGACTCCCTATTCCAGGGGAACAAGCTGGGAACAGCGTCTCTCCTCTGGAGAACTCACCACTCCACGCTAATGTTGTGCAGTTAAGAGCTCTGCCTGGGAGCACACCTCCTGTATGAAACTCGGGGGGTGGGGTGGGGGGGAGGCAGGAGCCCCCTCTGTCTCCCATAAATGGCACCCCCATCTCCTTGCTGGGGTTCTCTCTAGAACAGGGCCCACTGCTTCCTGGCCTTTAAAGAAGCAGAGTACCCTGTTACACTGTTAGCATCTTTCTTGTTGTTGTCTTCTGCTCAAATGACACAACTTCTAGAAATCAAACATGAAGAACCCTACATGCCAAATAGAATGGGCTATTTCATTAGTTGGTATAAATTAAGCATAAGAATGGCCATAGTGGGTCAGACCAATGGTCCATCTAGCCCAGTATCCTGTCTTCTGACAGCAGCCAGTGCCAGGTGCTTCAATGGGAATAAACAGAACAGACAATTACCTGTCATCCAGTCATCAAGTGATCCACCACCTGTCATCCAGTTCCAGCTTCTGGCAGTTGGAGGTGTAGGGACACTCATAGCATGGGATTGTGTCCTTGACTTTCTTGGCTAATAGACATTGATGCATGAACTTAACTAATTCCTTTTTGAACCCAATCATATTTTTGGCCTTCACAACATCCCCTGGCAATGAGTTTCACAGGCTGACTGTGTGTTGTGTGAAGAAATAGTCTTTGTTTGTTTTAAACCTACTGCCTTTTAATTTCATTGGGTGACCCTTGGTTCTTGTGTTATGATAAGGGGTAAATAATACTTCCTTATTCACTTTCTCCACACTATTCATGATTTTATAGACCTCTATCATATCCTTCCTAAATCGTCTCTTTTCCAAGTTGAACAGTCTTTATAACCTATTGTCATATGGAAGCTGTTCCATACCCTTAATAATTTTGGTTGCCATTCTCTGTACCTTTTCCATTTCTAATATATCCTTTTTGAGATGGGGTGACCAGAACTGCAAGCAGTATTCAAGGAGTAAGCAACCATGGATTTATATAGTAGCAGTTTGATATTTACGGTCTTATTATCTATCCCTTTCCTAATGGTTCCTAACATTCTGTTGGCTTTTTTGAGTGCTGCTGCACATTGAGTGGATGTTTTCAAGGAACTATTCACAATGACTTCAAGTTCTCTTTCTTGGTGGTAACAGCAAATTTAGACCCCATCATTTTGTAGGTATTGTTGGGATTATGTTTTCCAACATGCATTACTTTGCAATTATCAAAATTAATTTTCATCTGCCATTGTGTTGCCTACTCACCCAGTTCTGTGAGATCCCTTTGTAACTCTTCAGTCTGCTTTGGGCTTAACTATGTGAGTAATTTTGTATCATTTGCAAACTTTGCCCCCTGGTTGTTTACCTCCTTTTCCAGATCATTTATTAATATGCTGAATCACACAGGTGCAAGTACAGATCCCTGGGGAACCCAAGGGATAGCTGTTCCACTGATGTCAAGAATATAAGAGATTAATTGACTTCAGTGAAGCTGTGTCATTTTACATTATCTGAGGATCTGCCCCAATGTGTTTTTAGAAATCAAGGAGACATAACTTCTAAAATGTTGCATTTTTCTGATCTAGACATGATTGTAGGATTTTGCAACATGTGCTTATTATTTATCTGTCCTCATGTGTGGGGAATTATTTCCATAAACAAAAGAAAGAGTATTAGCAAAC
The DNA here is from genome assembly GCF_009764565.3 of Dermochelys coriacea. Lineage (NCBI taxonomy): Eukaryota > Metazoa > Chordata > Testudines > Dermochelyidae > Dermochelys > Dermochelys coriacea. The sequence continues at coordinate 121,856,870 of NC_050070.1, forward strand.
CCTAAATATATATTTTAGGTTGGGCTACATCTTAATCCTAGATATTACACTAATTTGAAATACACTGATATGTAATTATGGAAAATACCTTGATAATACAACCTTCCCCCCCTCACTGACATGGGCAAGGTAAAAGAGAAAAACAAATTCCACATTACTATAGAAACAAGTCCGTACTCATTCAGATATGGTATCCAGGTTGATTTATTACATAGCCACATTCTCTACAGAATTCTATTTCAAAAATATTTGCCAAGGCTATGCAGCTTGTAAAGGCGATTAGATTAAATGGTGTTATTAGGGACACATTACTCCACTCCTACTCACTGCAAACCTCTGCCTTGACTTACTGCAGTTTTCACTGGGTAGGTAATAAAAAAATATTGGAAGAAAAAATAAAACCTTTACATTTTGTAAACTCCACTTGGATTCACTCTTTCTGACATAAACAGATGCCATGCTTTTTCCAACTGGAACTGTGTGTTGTGGTGTTTGTCCTTTTGAAAGCTTGTATTTTAAGAGCAGATATGGGGCCTTATTCAGCTGAGAAGCCTCAGCTCCCATGCAATTTCATTACACATTGAAGTCAATGGAAATTGAGAATACTTAGGGCCTAATGGTATTTAGGTGAATAAATACCTTTAAAAATCTGGCCCTTAATATCTTGCAAGAGACATTCAGCACCTTGGAGGATCAGGCCCCATGCTATCCAACGCCTACTCCCATAGTCTTCCAAAACCAACTCAAATGTCATAGTTATACATTCCTAACAGAGGTGGGCTCAAGACACAGAATTAAGACAGGCTTTGGATTTCTATCAAGTACTAAGTGTCCTCAACTCCCATTGAGCTACACTCATTTAAATTAATTAAAACCCAGAACCCAAATATTGAGATGTATAAATTGGTTTGGGTTGGGACTCTGCCAGGGCAGTCCACAGCTTAAGAAGAGTACTACCTCTTGGTCAGTCCTCCCTGTCATCTGGCATGGGTCTTTAAGAGTTTGGGGTGGCAAAGCCTGAAAGAATATGGGGAGAGAGGAAAGAGGTCCCAGGAAAAAGTAATATTTAAAAGGGATCCTGTTACAGTATCTTTCAGAGCCTGGAGCCTTGCATAGGGGGTAGGGGCAAGGCTCCACTCTCACCCTGTCAATTAGGTATGAGCTGGGAGAAGGAGCCAACTGAATTGGGCTCATAGGTCTTCTGCTTCAGGGATAAAAATAGCAGTGTGGATATTCCCACTTGGATTGGAGCCTGGGCTCTGAAACTCAGTGAGCTGGGATCTGAAAGCCCAGGCTCCAGCCCCAGTGGGAATGTCCACACTGCTATTTTTAGCCCCATAGCTTGAGCCCTGCAAGCCTGAGTTAGTTGATCTGGGCTCTGAGCAGGAGTACAAGTATGGTGGTACCCTCCAGCACCCCGTACCTGCAAGAGATTTCTAGCCGGTACGGGGTGCCAGAAAAACCTGGGGCTGCCAGACGGCCCCATACTGGCAGATCTTCCCCCTGTCCCCACAGCTGCGTAACCCTTCCAGAGGACATGGGGCGGGGGGGCTATGCTCTATTCCTTTCCCCCCTGCCACAGTGGGGAAAGGAGCAGAACTTGGCTAGGGCATTTGATGGGAAGGAAGTGGCTTCCCCAGAAGCATCTGTGAATAAGCACATGAACGGCAGGAGGGAGGGTCTCGACCCATTCCCACAGGGGAGATGTGAGTCACACTGGCTCAAGTGTAATCTCTCTGAGGCCAGATTCAGTGCCCAAGGAATCCAATTCACTGCATGCTCTAATCAAGGAAATTCAGGCAGAGCTCAGGTTTCAGAGTAGCAGCCGTGTTAGTCTGTATTCGCAAAAAGAAAAGGAGTACTTGTGGCACCTTAGAGACTAACAAATTTATGTGAGCATAAGCTTTCGTGAGCTACAACTCACTTCATCGGATGCATTAAGTGGAAAATACAGTGGGGAGATTTATATACACACACCGAGCTGAGCGTTACTGTGGCTGAAACTGAGGCACAGTGGAGGCATGCTGTGTATCACCTTCCATTCAAGAGTGGGGAAACTGAGGCAGTTAATGAGTACTGCCAAATGTATGACACCTGTCCGACTGCTCAAGGTAGGAGTAAAGCAGATGCTTGGGAGAATGCTGAGAATGCCCGTAAGCCTGTCACTTGAAAGATGTTGCATACGGAGAGACTGGGAGAGAGAGAGAGAGAGAGAGAGAGGGCAATGGGACAGCTCACCCCGGAGCCATAACAACATTGATTTAAAATGTTAGAGATGCATATAGTCAGTGAAGAAACATGCTGACTGCATGACTCTGAGATTTCAAATTCTGAGTCAGAAATGTGGCTTCTCACAGTTTTTCTGTGTTGGCGGAACATACAGAATGTAAGTTCCATGCCATTCCACAATCTGTGGGTCTGCAAAACACTCCAGTGTAAAATAAATGTTATGCTAATTATATATAGGAGTAAATCACCAACAAGTTAAGTACCTTAAATATTAGAAGAATAATTAATCAAATTACTAGACATCATCCCGATAATTTATGGGTACACACTAGGGACCCTATCCACTGATGCAGATCCTGGCAGAAGGCTCCCAACAGCAGAAAATCTAGCTGGGGAGGGGGCAGTTGTAAGCATTCTGTTGCAGGGGTGGGAGGGCTGGAGCAGGGGAGCAATGCCTCAAGCTAGCAGTGCTTACCAGAGAAGGAGAATGACCAGCCTGACTAGGAAATGTTCACTGAATCCTATTCATTCTTAACAGCACAATATATATGCTAACAAACTTAAACAAAGACACAAACATAAGGGAGACACTGATAATGTGTTACCAGAAAGTGGGGTGATTGTCCTTCCTATCCTTCTTTCATTTAAGAAGTTTTCAATTTGGGGTGCTGCTGGATCCTCAATAACACCTGGAAGTACAGGTGGCACCAGGGGCCCAAAGCATCATTTTACAACAGCATCTGTTTAACAGATGCCGTTGTCAAATTTTAGAAAGGTAAGGGGGGTGTCTGAGGGGCTGGGAGGAGTCACATGGAGGGTCACGGAGGGGGAGGTCACGTGTCCCCCCTTGTGTCCCTCCCATGAGTGCAGTACCAGTAAGAAATGATTTCTACTTGCACCACTGGCTCTGAGACTTGCTGCCATGGGGCTTTTTTTGTCTAGAGACAATTAAAGAGGTAGGAAATGATTACTCTGTATTTTTTCTGAGTGCTGAGAGTATGCTCAGAAAGGTAAAGAACAAATAGCAGATAAGAGTGTACAGTCTCAGGGCTCTTCAATGAGATCTTTGCTATTGACTTAAATGGAAGTAGGACTGGAGTGTGAGGTCTCCATAAAGGTTAATTGTTTTGCATAAATAAAAAACATAGAAGGGAACTTTTAATGAGCAATTCTGCTTTTCTAAAGTCATTCTCTGAAGTCTCTAAGGAAGAAGTTGTGGAGCAACTTAAAAACTCAGGTGAAGTAAATTGTGAGGACTGGAGGTTATTCCCTCCAGACTGTGATGGAAATGAAGTGTTCTGCAAACCCTTACTCAGACAGGTAGCCTAATTAAACCCACTAGGACTTCTCACATGTGTACGGATAATTGATGTGCACCAGGGTGTGCAGGTTCAAATGCACCAATAGAAGCAGTTAAATATTTGCAATGTGCCCTTTTAACCCAGGAATATTACTGAGGACTGATATATAGCTAACACCCAGTTTATTTCCCACAAAAGGAAAATTAGTAGGTGTCACCAGACTCCTCCTTGTTTTTGTGGATACAGACTAACATGGCTACCCCTCTGATACTAATTACAACTCAGGGAGTCTCATCTTCATTTGGGACCCACTGAGGGTCCAATAACCAAAGCCAGAGAAGTGCAACACCAAGGTAAATCTAGACAAACAGTACAGCTAACAAAGTTAGACTGGTACAGCCAGATTGAGCCATAAGGCTCAGACCTGAGGAAGTGGCAGGGTGTAGCTGTGCCACTGCAGCAGGAGTCTTGGGAAGGAAATGTGATGACACCACTCCTCCCATTCTTCCCCTAAGGAACAAAGGGGAGTAAGTTGCAACACACTGTATAGGGATGCTTCTCTCCGCACCCCTGACGAATACACTAGGGGCAGAGCTTTGGCTCTTACCCATTCCTCACCTACTTCCTTGGGGAGGGAGGAGCATGCTGAAACACTGGGGGTACACTGTATACCAGGCCCAAGTCCAAGAGCCAGGAGTCTGGAGAAGGCTTTGCTGCCTTTGTTTCCCTCAACAGCTGTGTAAGACAGAGAGACCATTTAGCCCTTAACGATTTGGAAAAGCAAGTGGGCACTGAGTTGGTGAGGATGGCTGAGGAGGACAGCTATCTTGGCTGATAAAAAGAGTGGAAGACGTCATGTCAATGTGGGGATGGAGCGTCACAGTATAACATAACATAATACCCATTGGCAACCCTATAAACCTCTTACTGTCTACATACTGCTGAGCTCTGAACCTGCAGTATCCCCTGATGAAAAAGAGATAGGAGTCATTATGGAAACCTCCCAAGATTCCTGCTCAGCGTGCAGCAGGAGTGAAAGCAAACAGGAATCTGACTCACAGGTTCCCTACAAAGATAGAAAATAATACAGATCCTGACCCTGCGGAGACATAAGCACTGCCCAGCTGTAGGTACCTCCAGGGACTGTCATTGCGACTGCTCCTAGAGCATAAAATGTAGCATAGGTAAGTCTTCACAGAATCGGGGCCATGGAGAGGATTATAAAGCCATTAAACTGGTTCTGCCCTCCTCAAGATAACTGCCCAATTGTAAAAAGAAAAGGAGTACTTGTGGCACCTTAGAGGCTAACAGATTTATTAGAGCATAAGCTTTCGTGAGCTACAGCTCACTTCATCGGATGCATCCGATGAAGTGAGCTGTAGCTCACGAAAGCTTATGCTCAAATAAATTTGTTAGTCTCTAAGGTGCCACAAGTACTCCTTTTCTTTTTGCGAATACAGACTAACACGGCTGCTACTCTGAAACCTGTCCAATTGTAGTTACTTCATCTGAAAGGTGATCTGTAAAAACGATTAAGGAATAGTAGTTTTAGGATGTTTTTAGACTGCCCTAAATTCGGTAGAGCCTGCTTCTTAAACTGCCTGTTCCTTGTTGTTGCTGGTGGCAAGTGGCAACCAGTCACATCATCCATAGAGACAGGTTTCAGAGTAGAAGCCGTGTTAGTCTGTATTCGCAAAAAGAAAAGGAGTACTTGTGGCACCTTAGAGACTAACACATTTATTAGAGCATAAGCTTTCGTGAGCTACAGCTCACTTCATCGGATGCAAGTGAGCTGTAGCTCACGAAAGCTTATGCTCTAATAAATGTGTTAGTCTCTAAGGTGCCACAAGTCCTCCTTTTCTTTCATCATCCATAGAGGGGGCAAGTCACAGGTCGGTGGGGGAGGCAGGCGCTCGCTGGAGGCTTCAGAAGACCGGGCGGGTGCCAGCAAGGACTGGTGTGGGGAGTTCCGGAGGGCGATAGGGAGGGACTGGAGCGCCTCAAGTCTCAGCGATGAGGAGGGGGATGGAGCGTGTGTCTCTGGACTGCGAATAGATTTAAGTAATGACAGGGCCAAGCCCCAGAAAGATAGCAGGGAGGAGGAGGGGAAATAAATTCCTTGGTGTGGAAGTGACAGGACACTGAAGCCACAACGCAGGGGACAGACAACGTTTTGGGCGGGGGGACGATTTTCCCGCCTTCCCCATAAATCAGCGAGTGGCGCGGGGGAGGGGGAAATGAAGGCAGGTTGCAAGGCTCCTTCCCGCCCCCAGCCTCCTGTGGCAATCTCCCGGGGCGCCAGGAGGAGGAGACAGAGGGACGGCGCTGGGGAAGCGGAGCGGCGGCCGCGGCTCCGCTCGAGATGAAGGGAAGTGGCGAGGCTCGAAGGCAGAGGCAGCGGGGCTGAGCGGGGAGCTGCGGGATCGTCCTAGCGCCTCTGCCGCCCCGCCCGGGCTGACTCCGGCGCGCACCGGCTCCATGGCTGCCGCCGCCGCCCGGGCTCCGCTGCGGCTGCCCTGGGCAGCGCTTTTGCTCCTCGCTGCTGCGCTGCTGCACTCCGGCTCCCGCGCGGCCCCAGGTACGGTCTCCCTCCCCGGCTCCGGGCGCGGTGCGGTTGATCGGGGGGGGGGCAGGGGGTGCGCCGCTGCCTTGCGCGTCTGCCCCCCCCCCCGGCAGCCTTGTGGGCAGGCAGGGCGAAGAGGAGGCGCTGGGCTGCGCGGAGCACAGGTGCATTACAGAAGTGGATTGCACCGCTGAAATGAACGCAGCCGGGGCCCCAGCCGCTACCCCGGGGTGAGGGAGATCAGGCGCCGTCCCGATCAGTGGGGATGGAGCAGGTCGGAGGGGTGCGAGGCGGAGACCCACGCGGCACAACCCCTCACTCCATAAGCAAAATAACTTCATCAAGCCCACTTTAAATCAGCGGGGGGGGGGGCACCCTACAGCTCAGCGGTGCCTTGGAAACCGGGCAAATGTACTCCCCGCTCAGGTCCTTGGGAGGTCAGCTCTTCATCCTCCTCCTCCTCGCCGCGCCAGTGGGAACCCCGCGTACTTCCCGGGATCACCATTTGCCGTGGTGTGTAAACGGCTGATTGCCTCCCCTCCCCTCCCGTTCTCACCCTCCGAAGCCGTGTGCGTTTTAGGGGTGGCTTCGGTTTGCAGGAGGGCAAGTCGTGGCAGCAGTATGTGTCCGTGCTAGTGGTTTCCCGCTAAATGGAGGCCGTTTTGCGGCCAGTCTCGCCCGGGGGCACATATTTGGCAGCGATGTTTAGTGTGTTGATCGTGCCCTGGGTATAATTAAAATGACAAGGTATTAGAAAAAAGTCAGAAAGCCCTACTTACTTGGGGATTTATTTTTTCCCGGATCTCCCTGTTAACTGCAAGATCAAGTACTTGGTTGTGCTTTTTAAAAAAAAGGCATCTTGGAAGTAAGCAAAGAATGTCACAGGTTAACTTTTACAAAGGCCTTAAATCATGTGTCCGACATTATAAATGTGGCAAGGATATGAACCTTTCTAATGTATTTCAGTCTCCTGTTGCTCAGAAGCAACTTTGATCTGTTTGTTTGTTTGTTGATTCTGTGAAAGGACATTTGTTTCCACTGCAGAAGCACCCTGTCTTTATGACTAAAACACCTGTAGCTCTCTGTTGTTTTCTTCCTTCCACTGTCCTCTTTATGTTCCTCTGGAATCATGTTTGTTTGCTGTGGCGGAGTGAGCTCTGTCACATTTCCCAGTGCTACCCACCCCTCTTCCCCGTCGCCTTACACACTATAAATCACTCCAGATCTTGAATGTTTTAGCTGGGTCGTTCTTTGGAACCTCAAACCATGGTTTATCTCCACCACATTAACACAGAATTTACAGTTGAAACGCTGTCCAGATCAGAGAGGGCCAAACTAGCACAAATATATCTGGGGAAATAAATCAAATTAGCTGAAAAATGTTTTATTTACATGTCCCATAGAAGCTGCATTGGAATGATAATTTGTTTAATCTGTTCCCTGGAAAACATTTACTATCTCCAGCAGCCGAACCCCTCATTAAGTTCTGAAGATAACAGTGATGGAGCTGCATTCAGCTGGTGGCAGAGACAGCCAAGGCAGTTAAGTGCTCCGGCTGAAAGGATATTCATAATTAAAATTAATACCCTACGTTAGAACTATTTCCCTCCTATTGCACTTAATGTCAATGCCTGGTAGCTTTTATTACTGTAGTTATTAGATGCTAACTTATCAATCATACTTTGCAGTGATTTTTAAGAGTACTCTTGCCTGTCCCAAAGGGAGTTGACTTTCGGCACATCCCGTTCTTGAACATAGGGCCTGATTTTTCTCTCACTTTCATCAGTGTAAAGAGGTGAAAGCTCAGCTGAAGTCAGTGTGGTCTGGCTGAGCTGTGCTTGGGACAGGACTGGGAGACTGGGGTGGGAAAGGTGGCTTTGTGCCGTGTTTGCAGCTCCTCGGTGCAGGGAGAGCTGGGGGTGGGTTTAGCCTACTTTACAGCAATTTCAGAACTGCTCTAAGTTGTGTGCAGCTGCCTATGGCACCAATGGACTGTTCTGAGCCTGAAATCACTGGAGCAAAGCAATGCTTGTGCTATGCTCCAGTTCCTCAGCCCCACAGGGACCTTTTACCCAGCCCCTATCTCAGCTCCCTGCCACCTAGAGATTCTCCCTATTCAGGGGAAATCCTCAGTAGGCCAGCAGTTCTTTGGCACCTCCAGAACAGGGCCCAGGAGCCTGACCCAATAGTGTAATCATGCTCTAATTTGGGGGTAAGTAAAAATCAGGCACCTGGAGCCTGCTCCTGCAGTCTCTACTCAGACAGAAGTATTTGCCCGAATCAGGCAGCTAGGTTGGGCCTCTGTTTGGTAAAGCAGAATTATTTTCATTTGGTTGTGATCCTCTTTCACAAAAATTGGACAGAATGAAAGTGCTGTGATTCTCTGAACACTGCATGGGAAACCATCATGCTTTTCTTTTTCTTAAATGTCTTAAACGTCTTGCACTTCAGCTTGTCCCCATTGCCCTGAATTGGTCATTACTTTGTTCCCCTTTTGCACCTGTGTCTGGCAATGGACTTTGTTTCTAATTAGACAGGTCATGGACAGTGCACAGACCATGACATCATTCAATATTTGTTTCATATGTGACTTCTCATAATGGCACATCTGACACTTAAATTTACTTCCTAGATCTCAATAGCACATTAGGTGTATTAATTATTAATTTCTCCCCTATGAACAGCTTAGATATTTGATATGACTTCATATCAGGAAGCTCACTCACTCCTGCACTCCTCTCATCAGCACTGCATGAGGGAATGAACTGCTTGCTGTTCTTTTTCTCTGATAGCCTTCAGAGGGCACTAACAGCAATACAGCAGCATGACACATCTTGTCAACTTTCGCATTGTACAGTTAACTATGGTAGCTACTGTGCTTTCCCTCCCCATGAAGGAACCTACAGAGTTTTTACAATAGTGGAAAGCAGTAGTAATGATGAGTAGCTGCTAGATGGGAGATTTAGGGCTTCCCAATTAATTTGAGGCTAGTTTTATTAATTTTGGACTATGATTGCTTTCTTTATTCACAAGGGAGCTCTTTTTTTTTTTTTTTTTTTTTAAAGCTTCTGTGTCCTAAATAAGCAGTAATTTTTGGAGAGAAGTATTAACTCTGTAGATGCGATGGATTAAAACACTGAATATACCAACACAATTTTGAAGATGGGTTCATTTATTTTTTCTGCTTATTAGAGTCCCAAGTTTGATGCTTGCCCCTATGTTCATAATCCAAATTTTGGCTATATCCTAGACACTTCGGCAGTTACTGAAAAGCATTTTGACTTCACTTGCACAGGTTAAGAGATGATGGACTGGTCCTCCACGGAAGTGAGATGTAGATGTTAAGCCCCTACCTTATCAAGAATCCAGTTTAATTCTCTTATATTAAATTAATTTTGAAAACTGTAATAATCATGTGTTTGCTGCACAGTAGTTAAATATTCAGTGACACTGGCTCAAAACCCATTTCTCTAACCAGTGCTGACAACCCCAAGTGTCCAAAAATCATGACTCAGGTCCCCAAGATTATATGATTGGCTTAGAAATCATAAAATTTTTAAAATAACAAATGTTGGTTTACCTTTTGATTTTGATTTACCTTCTGATTTTTGAGCCTTTGTGTTCATGTTTTCAAGCTGTTCTCTGCAACCAGGTAGTCCATAGATTTACTTTTTAAAAATAATTGAAATCTGGGATTTTCCTGCAATCACTTGACTACAGGAACTGGGGCTGTAAGAAAACCCATGAAATATAGAGAGAGTTGCAATCGAATCACAGGATTGGAAACCCTGTAGATCAGACTAATTCCTCCTACAATATGTTATATTTTGTATTTCACTTCTCATTTCTCTGACCCCAATTCAGCAAGTTACTTAAGCGTGTGAGTGGTCCCATTGAAGTCAATGAGACTACTCAGTTTCTTAAAGTTAGCCATATGATCAAGTACCTTGCTGAACTGGGATCTTTATTGCTAGAAAATCTGCAGGAAGTCACAATCTCTGATTTTAGGAGAGCACTCGCTAATGCTGTTCATCATTCGCTTGAAGCCATGAAACTCTGTTTGGGACATACATCATCACTTGATTGCTGTGGGAATAATAATGATGTCAGCTATAGGGGATTATGACATCAAGTGAAGATTAAGTAGCAGAAGCAGATAAACTCTTCACAAATAAAAATTGTGGCCAATATTTTCAAATTTAGGGGCCTAAATTAGGCCCCAAAATTCATATTTATGCACCTAAGTAAAAGTGGCCTGATTTTCAGTAGCCAAATGAATCAAAGTAAGCTACATGTTCTCGCCAACCTTGGAAATTAGGCCACTGCTATTTATGTGGCTCAACATGGATTTAGATGCCTAAATTTGAAAATGTAGGCCTAAATTTTAATGAAAATGGCTCGGATCCTAAATATCTTTGAGGCTTTAGATCAATATCCTGAAGTAATAGTGAATTTCTGGGGGAAAAAAAACCCCAAACAAAAATATATGGCACATAAGAATTATTATATAAACAGATTGCTTTTCTTTAAAAAAATGTCATTTAGTTATTACAGAGCCAAGAATTAAACTTTAACCATGTTGTAAGGAAATCAGTCTAACCTTCTCCCGAAACTGATCAGTGGGGAAAAAGAGCCCTGAGGAACTTCCATCTAAAACCAAGTATACATTAGAATGTAGTTTGGAGAAGTCTGTATTTTAAATCACTCCTTTTCATCTTGAAACTTGATCATCAAAGCCCAGCTCTTCATAAAACAAAGTTTATTACCTTTAAGGATTGTGGAGCTTGGTCATATTTTGTCATTCCATACAGCTGTTTTACCATTACTCAGTCTTCACGTCTTTTGGTCATCCCACAATAATCCTTGTTCCTAAAGTCATACAGCCCTTTTTGGGTCTTGTGTTCTTCTGGAATTAAATAGGCTGTTTTTCAAAGGTTTCTTGGAGGGGTCAGTGGTTCTTATCCTTGCAACAACTGATAGATATGTTAAGAGGCCAACCCTGCTAATACTAATTGAGTGTAATGTTCCTGAGAGGAGTCCTGTTGACTTCAGTGAGATTACTCATGATAGTAGGCACTACACTAGATTGTAAGTTTTTGCAGGCTCAGGGCCATAGATTTTAAACACAAATAATTCTATTAATTGACACCCAGAAAACCAAAGCAGAGTAGGAGTTTATAGTGTACATATAAATAAGATTGAGACAGAGTGACAAGGTGGGTGAGATAATATTTTTTTTATTGGACCAATTTCTGTTGGTGAACGAGACAAATTTTAGTGCTTACACAGAGATCTTCTTCAGGTATGGGAAAGGTACAGATAAATAAGAGAAGCATATGCCTTCTCCCAAATGTTAATAATTTACCTGATGCCAGGGTTTAAAGCATGAAACCACCATAGAAATACAGTGATCATGAAGCATATTATATTGGCATGCATGAGATATCTTGGAGTTGGAAGGGGAAGGGAAAGGGAAATAACCCTTTCCTTTGTTAGTGGAAGTTCTCTACTTGGGGCACAGAGAGCCTGATTTGTCATTGTCATATCGCCACTTTCGTGGGTATTAATTGACTCCCTACTTCTTTATTGTGTTGACCAAGGCCTGAATTGGCATATAAACTAAAATAATACCTTAAATATCTAGATGTAGTTCCTACCCCTTGCCCCTGGAAAGGGTTCAGGCACATCAGTGAGGCAGCAGGGAGGGACTTGTAGTCTCAGATACCATTGCAGTATCTGTTGTGTGTGGAAATAGAGAACCTCGTTTGCCATGGCTGTTGATGTTGTACACTCATGAGCAATAAAATCACCCTTCCCAGGCCCTCAAGATAGTGTTAGTTACACTGAGACAAAATACCATCCCATTTCCCCCTTTTAACAGGTCAGTGATATGTGGAGAGGATCCCTGCCCCGACTTTTTTTTTTTTTTTTTCTGAAATGACCCCCAGCTGACCAGTATAAACCAGCCAGGTTCTGACACTCATACTAATTATTATCTTGTTCCACAAACAGCCCTATTAAAAACTGGCTCTGCCTGAGCAAGTGCACTGTACTCTAAGCCAGTGGTTCTCAAACTAGGGATGCCGCTTGTTCAGGGAAAGCCCCTGGTGGGCCGGGCCGGTTTGTTTACCTGTTGCGTCTGCAGGTTCGGCCGATTGAGGCTCCCACTGGCCGCGGTTGACTGCTCCAGGCCAATGGGGGCTACAGGAAGAGCAGCCAACACATCCCTTGGACCGTGTCACTTCCCGCAGCCCCCATTGGCCTGGAGCGGTGAACCGCGGCCAGTGAGAGCCTCAATCGGCTGAACGTGCAGACACAACAGGTAAACAAACCTGGCCCGCTAGGGGCTTTCCCTGAACAAGCGGTGGCTTTAGTTTGAGAACCACTGCATCTAAGCCCTAGTCTACGCTGGGGGTGGAGGGGGATCGATCTAAGTTACGCAACTTCAGCTACGTGAATAATGTAGCTGAAGTCGACGTACTTAGACCGTGATGAGTCGACTGCTGCTGCTCCCCCCTTGTCTCTGCGTGCCCCTCTCATGACGGTGGAGTACAGGAGTCGACGGGAGAGTGCTCAGGGGTAGATTTATTGTCTAGACTTGACACGATAAATGGATCCCCACTGGATTAATCGCTGCCTGTCGATCCAGTGGGTAGTGTAGACATATCCTTACATAGCAAAAAAGAGCAGAGGAAAACAATCCCATAACTGGGATCCTCTTTCCGTATGATCTAATGGTATCTTCTCACATAGAGCATACCCTTCTGAGGGAGAGAACCCTAGTTAATAGGAAGAGAAAGGGAATAATAATGGTGGATTTGATTTTTAGAAATGGAGATTGCTGGGTTTGTGATGACCGGGAGAACCACATGGTGAACTGCCTGCCGGGTGTGACGGTTGTGGATCTCACAAGACATCCAGATAGATTTATGTGCAGTGCTGGGGAGGAGCTGGTGATGGTGGTATATGAAGGTACCAATGACATAGGGAAAGGTAGGAAAGAGGTCCTGGAGGCCAAGTTTAGGCTGTTAGGTAAGAGATTAAAGTCCAGGACCTCCATGATTGCATTCTCTGAAATACTTCCAGTTCCATGCGCAGGGTCACTTAGACAGGCAGAACTGCAGGGTCTCAATGCGTGGATGAGATAGTGGTGTAGGGAGAAGGGTTTTAGATTTATTAGGAACTGGGGAACTTTTGGGGAAAGGGGGAGCCTGTACAGGAAGGATGGGTTCCACCTAAACCAAAACAGAACCAGACTGCTGGCATGTAAGATTAAAAAGCTTGTAGAGGATTTTTTAAACTAAGGGCTGTGGGAAAGCAGACAGATGCGGAGGAACACATGGTTCAGGTGTAGATATCCCTTAGGGATGAATTTAATAAAGAAGGAACTCTACATCTTAGTAAGGAGGGTAAGAAAGAAGTTGGTAAAGTACAGGTAGGAGGACCTAGTGAAGAACGGTCAACTGTAAGAGAGTCCCGTTTAAATATTACATGTAAAGGCAAGCAAATGAATATTGACAAAATTGTATACAAGTGCTAGAAATTTAAAGATCAACATGGGCGAACTAGAGTGCTGGCATTACGAGGCTATTGAGATAACAGGCATTGCAGAAGCTTTGTGGAATGATGATAATCAATGGGCCACAGTAATATCCAGGTACAAAATATCTAGGAATGACAGGAGTAGGTTGTGCTGGTTGGGGAGTGTCACTATGTGGGAAAGGAAGCATAGAGTCAAATAAAGTAAACCTTCTAAATGAATCAATGGATCATAGAATCTCTATGGATAGAAATTCCATGTTTGAATAATAAGAGTATAGTAGTAGCTATATCCTACTGGCCACCTGATCAGGATGGTGACAGTGATTGTGAAATCAAGAGATTAGAGAGGCTTCAAAGGCAGAAAACACAATACTAATGGGGGATTTCAACTATCCCCATATTGACAAAGTACATGTTCCCTCAGAACAGGATGCAGAGATAAAATTTCTAGACACTGCTTCTTGGAGTAGCTAGTCCTGGAACCCACAAGGGCAATTCTTGATTTAGTTCTAAGTGGCACACAGGATCTGGTCCAAGAGCTGAATATAGCACAACTGCTTGGCCATAACATAATTAACATCTTTGTGGAGGAAAAATGCCAAAGAAACCCCACCACAGCAGCATTTAACTTAAAAATGGAGGACAACACAAAAATGAGGAAGCTAGTTCAATGGAAATTAAAAGGAACAGTCACAAGGTTGAAATGCTTACAACCTGCATGGAGACTGTTTAAAAACACCATAATAGAGATTCAAACTAAATATATACCCCAATTCAAAAAACAACCACAACAAAAAAAGAACCACCATGGCTAAATGGCAGAGTAAAAGAGGCAGTTAGAGGAAAAAGTTCTGTAAGAATTGGAAGTCAATTCCTAATGAGGAAAATAGAAAGGAGCATAAACTGGCAAGTCAAGGGTAAAAGTATAATTAGACAAGGGACACTTTGAAGAGCAACTAGTTAAAGGCATAAAAACAGCAATATTTTAAAAGTACATCGGAAGCAGGAAACCTGCCAAACAGTCAGTGGGGGTCACTGGACAACCAAGCTGCTAAAGGAGCACTCAGGGAAGACAAGGCCATTGCGGAGAAACTAAATAAATTCTTTGCATTGGTCTTCACTGCAGAGGATGTGGCAGAGGTCCCCACACCCAACCCATTCTTTTTAGGTGACAACTCCGAGGAACTGTCCTAGAGTAAGTTGTTGACAGAGATGATTTTGGAACAAATTGATAAATTAAACAGTAATAAGTCACCAGGACCAGATGGTATTTACCCAAGAGTTCTGAAGGAACTCAAATATGAAATTGCAGAACTACTAACTGTGGTATGTAAACTATCGATTAAATCAGCCTCTGTACCAAATGACTGGAGGGTAGCTAACTCCTATTTTTTAAAAAAAGGCTCCAGAGGCTATCCTGGCAATTACGGGCTGGTAAGCCTCACTTTAATTCCAGGCAAATTGGTTGAAACCATAGCAAAGAGCAGAATGATCAGAAACATAGCTAAACACAATATGTTGGGGAAGAGTCAACATGGCTTTTGTAAAGGAAAATGGTGCCTCACCAATCTATTGGGATTCTTTGAGGGTATCACAAAGAACGTGGACAAAGGTGATCCACTGGATATAGTGTACTTAGACTTTCAGAAAGCCTTTGACAAGGTCCCTCACCAAAGTCTCTTAAGCAAAGTAAGCAATTACGGGATAAGAGGGAAAGTCCTCTCATGGATCAGTAACTGGTTAAAAGATAGAAAACAAGTGTAAGAATAAATGGTCAGTTTTCACTGGGGGAGAGGTGAATAGCAGGGTCCTCCAAGGATCTGTACTGGGACCTGTGCTGTTCAACATACTCATAAATTATCTGGAAAAGGGGGTGAACAGTGAGGTGTCAAAATTTACAGAAGATACGAAAGTACTGAAGATAAATCCAAATCTGACTGTGAAGAATTACAAAGGGATCTCACAAAACTGGGTCATTGGGCAAGCAAATGGCAGATGAAATTCAATGTTGATAAGTGCAAAGTAATGCACATTAGAAAACATAATCCCAGCTATACATACAGAATGATGGCGACTAGATTAGCTGTTACCGCTTAAGAAAGAGATCTTGGAGTCACTGTGAATATTTCCCTGAAAACATTTGCTCAATGTGCAGCAACAGTCAAAAAAGTTAACAATGTTAGGAACCATTAGGAAAGGGATAGATAGTAAAACAAAAATATCATAATGTCACAATATAAATCCCTGGTATGCCCACATCTTGAATACTGCATGCAGTTCTGGTCACCCATCTCAAAAATACAAATTAGAATTTGGAAAGATACAGTGAAGGGGAACAAAAACGATTGTAGGTATGGAATAACTTACACACACGGAGAGATTAAAAAGATTGGGACTGTTCAGTTTAGAAAATAGATGACTAAGGAGGGATGTGATAGAAGTCTATACAATCAGGAATTGTGTGGAGAAAGTGAACAGGGAGTATTATTTACCCCTTCTGTGATGCTACACCCCATATTCTTCATAGAAATATTGTTATGATCTGAATATGGCATAACTAAGATGTTTCATGTAAGATGGGTCATGTAAGGTATCATTGGAAAGGTTATGTTTTACTGAATATGATTATCCTATTTGTATACATGTATCATTTCTGTATCTGAAGTTGGGAATATTGACTATATAACAATTACAACTGTGATCACAACTGAGAAACACCCATCAGACAGTATGCAATCAGCCTGGATGTGCCCTTAGGAAAGACAATGGGCTGAAAATGCTTTGAAAATGCTGATCTCTCATCTTCCTGGAGTTCCTTCCTGTGGACCTTTCAAATAAACCTTGTCTCATGGTTGCTTTAACATTGCAAGGTCATGTGATAATGTCACCTGGTATGGAGTATCATCTTGGACACTGCCGGTATTTTTCCACTGGAAACAAAGGATTCGCAGCTTATGTAAATACTATTTAAGGCTGGAAAGTGAGTCAATCAGGGATCTTCTCCATTGCGTCCCCGCTCAAGAAGGAAGACTGGTGAAAACACCCGAAGAAACAAACAAACTAAGCTGGGGAAAGGCAGGGGCTGTGTCCAGGTTAAGACGGGTCTAGCCTGTGAAGAAAAATAACTGGAACTCTGAGCTGCAGAAACTCTGTAACCTTGCCTAACCAACATTTAGGGTGAGAAATTACTACTTGTAACCTGTTTCTTTAGTGTATTAAGCTTAGTTTGCGTGTTTTGTTTTATTTGCTCAGAAATCTGCTTTGTTCTGTTTGCTATCCCTTATAATCACTTAAAATTTACTTTTTGTAGTTAATAAACTTATTTTTTGTTTCAAAACCCAGTTTGTGCAATTTATATTGGGGGGGGGGGGGGGGGAAGGGAGGCAAAAAGCTGTGCATATCTCTCTCCACATTGAGGGAGGGGGCGATTTTTTTATGACCTTGAGCTGTACAGATCTCTATATACAGCACAAGACAATATTATTTTGGGTTTACACCCCAAAGGAGGTGTGCACATGAGTGCTGGGTAAATCCCTGAGCTGAATCTTCCCACACAGAGCTGATTTCAGTCTGTGTCTGCAGCTGGGTGTGACCTTACCTGTGGGTGTGCTAGAGAAGGCTTGAGGGCCTGGCACAGCAGGACAGTGTGAGGAAGCCCAGGCTGGTGGAATGGGCTGGCTCAGGGGACCCCAGTATATCAGACACACCAGACGGGGGGGGGAGGGGTCCAACCTGTCACACCTTCACTAACCGAAGAACCAGGGGTCACCCAATGACCCCAGCCTGTGGAACTTGTTGCCAAGGGATGTTGTGAATGTCAGAACTATTAACTGGGTTAAAAAAAGAATTGTATGTGTTCATGGAGGGTAGGTCCATCAATGACTATTGGCCAAGATGGTCAGTGACACAGCCCCATGCCCCAAGTGTCCTACACCTCCAACTGGCAGAAGCTGGGTGTGAACGACAGGGGATGGATCACTCAAAATTGCCCTGTTCTGTTCATTGCCCTGTTCTGTTCATTGCCCTGGCAACTGTTAGAAGACAGGACACTGGGCTAGATGGACCACTGGTCTCACTCAGTGTGGTCATTCTATATTCCCTTGCATCATATATGGAAGTGATGCCAACTTCAGTTGCATATCTGTGGGTTTTTTACTGGTGAATTCTTTGCAGACAGCACATAAGATTAGGTACTGAGAAGTTGTGGGAATGAAAAGCAGAGAGCTCGCAGGACTAATAGAAGGCACACAGCCCTTTGCAAGATCAGGGCCATTGTGTCTTTCATGATCAGCATTAAATTCTCTTTGCTGTGACCCTTCCCATTGAGTTTTTGATCTGATTCTTCTCACAGTTTCATCATTTGTTTGACGTCTCTTCTCTCTAAAGTTACTGCATGAATAAAGACAGGTTTCAGAGTAGCAGCCGTGTTAGTCTGTATTCGCAAAAAGAAAAGGAGTACTTGTGGCACCTTAGAGACTAACAAATTTATTAGAGCATAAGCTTTCGTGAGCTACAGCTGTAGCTCACGAAAGCTTATGCTCTAATAAATTTGTTAGTCTCTAAGGTGCCACAAGTACTCCTTTTCTTTTTGCATGAATAAAGCAAGTTCTAATGCCTGTGACAGAAATAACCCCATGTTGGCTTCATTTGACTGAGACTTTAACATAGTTTTAAATGTGCTTTGTTTTTATTTAATGTACATATTTGACTAGTATCAAGGGCCCACTTGTGGTTAAGGCACTGGACTAGGACTCAGAAGATCTGCTTCAGTCTCTGGCTTTGTTACAAACTTCTGGAGTGTCATTGGACAAACTATCTAATCAATCTTTGTGTTTCAGCTCCCCCTTTTTTAAAATGGAATGAGTAACATTTCCCTCCCCACTGGTGTGCGGTGAGGATTAATTCAGTGATGTATGTAAGGTAGTATAATGACAAGCACCCTAGAAAAGCCTACAATGAATTTATTGAGCTACTTACTGTGGGTTTGACCCAAAGTCCATGGGACTCTTTCCATTTGGCTTCTATGGGTTTTGGATGAGGCCCTGCTTTTGAGGAGGTCAACCATAATAGTGTTTTAAGAATGTCTTTCTCAGTGGCAAAATGAATGTGAGGAATGTTCAAAGATTCCCACCAGAAATATGCAATTACTGTATGTTGATTTAAAACTTGGTGCATTAAACTTTTAAATAGCTTGCATATTGTAACCATAAACCAGTAAGCTACTGACTAATTGTCTAATTCCACTTTATATTTGGCATTTTAACATCCTGATCATTTATCCTGTTATATGAACTTCCTCCACCTTGTTTTCATAAAATGCCCCTAAAAGGCAATTCAGCAAAATAGAGTGGGGGGGAAATACCTCAGTTCCCTTTATGGAATTGGATGTTGCACTTATATTAGTTCCAAAATAGTCAGTGATAGAATTGGGCTTTAAAGGGATGCTACCAAGTCATTTAGGGTCACAATGTAGATATTTGGCTAGATCAGTGGTTCTCAGCCTATTTGCTATTTTGGGTTGCATATCACAGTTGTCAATTTTCGTGCAGTAAATAAGCACCCTGACTTTCACAATAAGCCAAAAATCAAGTTAATCCCATGCCAAAACAAGCCAATCCCTAAGAATCCCAACACTCTGTGACTAGATCCCCCTGGTGTGGAGTCTGAGACTGTGGTGGGCCAGCTGTACACCCCTGACTCTCTCCACTACTTGCCCCTGCTTGCTGAGAGCTGATCAAAAAAAAAAAAAAAGAGAAGCAACAAGCTACAACATCCAAGAAGCTACAAGCCAAACAAGCAACAAGCTACAAAGCAAAAATTTGCCAACAAGCAATTCACAAGCCAATTAAGTCAAAACCAAGTCCAATTTCTGTGGTGTTTTTTTTTTTTTCATGGGTTTGGCATGTCTGCTGCATACGCAGCTCTCTTTGTGTTATGTGGGCCGCATCCACACAATATATGTACTACCTGTATGGCTTTCACATGTTGCATGGGCTGCAGCTGTTTGCTGTTGGGGCCACAAGTTGAGAACCCCTGGGCTAGATCCACAAAGGGCACTTAGGTGCTGCATTGCAACACCTAATGTTAGGCATCCTACTGCTTGCCAGAATAGACAGCCCTGAGTTAGGTGCCTAACTCTCCCCAGGCACTGTATAGGGAGGCTGGTGGTTTAAGAATGGAGATCCACACAAGCCAGGGTGCTGGAACAGGGAGCGGGCTAAGCTAGCCAGTAGGAAATGTTGGGCAGAATGGTGTGGCTTGAGCCCCAGCACTCAGAGGGAGTTAAATGCCTCCCTCTACTTTGGATTCACAGCCATGAAGCCTCTCCTGGAGGTAAGTGCCTAAGCCAGGTCAGCCCTTTCTCAAGAAAAATAGAGATGATCATGCCCCCTCCCCTTATGCCCTCTAGCCCAGCGGTTAGAGCCCTCACTGAGGACAGAGGTTTAAATCCGCACTCTGCCTGACATGGAGTAAGGACTTCAAGCCAGGTCTCCTAGCTCCTATATGAATGCCCTAACCTCTGGGTTATAGGACATGCTGGAGTATTAGAGCAGGGACTGGAAACTGGGTCTCCCTTACACCAGGGTAGGGTTCCCAGATGTTCAGTTTTTGACTGGAATGCCCAGTCGAAAAGGGGCTCTGGCAGCTCCGGTCAGCACCGACCGGGCCATTAAAAGTCCGGTTGGTGGCGCAGCGGGGCTAAGGCAGGCTCCATGCCTACCATGGCTACACGTGGCTCCTGGAAGCAGCAGCATGTCCCCCTCTGGCTCCTACAAGTAGGGGCAGCCAGGGGGTTCTTCATGCTTCCCCAGCCCCAAGCACTCGCTTTGCAGCTCCCATTGGCTGGGAACTGCGGCCAATAGGAGCCACGGGGGTGGCGCCCAGAACTGCTTGGTCATGCCTCGGTGTAAGAGCAGGAGAGGGGACATGCTGCTGCTTCCGGGAGCTGCCTGAGGTAGGCACTGCCTGGAGCCTCACCCCTGACCCCCTTCCATGCCTCAACCCCCTGCCCCAGCCCTAATCCCCCTCCCACACTCTGAATCCCTCGATCCTAGCCCAGAGTACCCTCCTGCACCCCAAGCTCCAAAGAATATAAAAATCCTACATATGCTAGAGCCTGCACCCCCTGCCGGAGCCCTCACACCCCCTGACCCCAACCCCCTGCCCCAGCCCTGGTCCTCCTCCCGTCCTCAAAACACCCAGCCCAGAGCACCCTCCTACACCCCAAACCCCTCAACCCTGGCCCTACACCAGAGCCCTCACCCCCAGCCGGAGCCTTCACAATCAGTGCACCCCAGCCAGAACTCCCCATTTCTGGCCCCACCCTGGAGCCTGCACCCCCCATCCAGAGCTCTCAGCCACTCCCACACCCAACCCCCTGAGCCAGTGCATTGAAAATGAGGAAGTGAGTGAGGGTGGGGAGAGCAAGCGGGCGGCGGGGGGGATGGAGTGAGTGGAGAGCAGAGCCTTGGAGAAGGGGCAGGGCAGGGTGCAGGGCAAGGGTGTTCAGTTTTGTGTGAGTAGAGAGTTGGCAACCCTACACCAGGGGATCATCCTAGCCACTGGTTATTGAGGGACACTTCCTCCTCCAGCAGCTGTTTTGTGCAGAGCCTGTTCTCATAGGTAGCCTCTGAAAATGCTGGATTGGGATAGATGAGGGAATGCCTAATTTGTGAATCCTATCATAGAGTCGTAGGACTGAAAGAGACCTTGAGAAGTCCTCTAGTCCAGTCCCCTGCACTGATAGCAGGACTAAGTATTATCTAGACCATCCCTGACAGGTGTTTGTCTAACCTGCTCTTATAAATCTCCAATGATGGAGATTCTACAACCTCCCTAGGCAATTTATTCCAGTGCTTAACCACCCTGACCATTAGGAAGATTTTCTTAATGTCCAACTTAAACATCTTTGCTACAATATAAGCCCGTTGCTTCTTGTCCTGTCCTGCGAGGTTAACGAGAACAATTTTTCTCCCTCCTCATTGTAACAAACTTTTATGTACTTGAAAATTGTTATCACGTCCCCTCTCAGTCTTCTCTGCTCCAGACTAAACAAACCCAATTTTTATCGGAACTCAGTCAAGAGTTCGGCACCAAGCAACTTGACAGTGTGAGGACTTGGGTGTCTGCGTGTGTGCCCGCTAGCAGAAATTTAGGTGTCTTGGGGACTTTGCTGGTGAAAATTTCAGTGCCTAGGGAATTTAAGCATCTACAGGGTTAGGCTGCAGTTGAGTGAGGTTTTGAGGATCTAAGCTTTAGACTTTGGCACTTAAAGTGGCAGTTAGGCATCTAAATCCCCTTGTTTTTAAAAAAGTGATTTTTACTTAACCTAATAATTTTAACTTCTACTTTTTCTTTTTTTCAAATATGCCTAAGTTCACTAAACTGTTTGTCATAACCCACTGTTTTCTCATATTTTAAACTTTGTTTTGGAAAGTTATGTGGTTGAAAGATCACACAACATAATAAGGCCTTCTCTCTTTGTGACATCATAATACACATTTGTTCTTGCTTGATGCAAAGCTGCCAGCTCACTTGCATTGGAGGAGAAGAATGGTCTTGGAGTTTATGTACTAAGATGCACCTCAGGAAATGTGAGGTCATATCCTGACTCTTCCATTGACTACACCTAGGACAAGTCACTAAGGTCATGATTTGGTAAACCCTGAAATCAGTGGGGACTACTCATGGTAGCAAACGTAAGCATATATGCAGCCTCAACAGATCAAGCCTGCAAACTCCTGTGCCTTAATTTCTGTACCTGTCATATTAGCAATAGTAAATTTTCCCTGCCATGCTGAAGTGTTGTGAGGAAAAATTAATGGTAGTGAGTAGTTCCAGATGCTATGATGATAGAGATGATAGATCTGGAGGGTATCAATATATAAGTATCTGACCCCTCCCACTTTCCATTCATTCCAATCAGATGTGAATTTCAAAGCCTAATTCGTACCATTTAAGTGTAACATCATTAAGCACAAGTCATTTATGTTTACTGTTTATTTAACTTATTTATTTTATTATTGATATAAATGAGGATGATTTATTTATTTTATTACATTGCAGTAGCCCAAAGGAGCATCAGCCAATTTACAGCCCCATTATGCTGGGTGGTGTACATACATATTAAAAAAAAAAAAATCACTCCCCCTCGCCCCCTTTAGGTAACCATTTAGTGCTTTGCATTTAAAGAGTTGAAGACTACACAGCTAAAATAACAGAAAGTTAGGAAATGTAAAATTTATGGTTTAAACAGCAGTATTAATATGGCTGCATTGCACATATGTAAGATTTTTATATTCTGTTTTTTTCTGGTTAAATATGTAGCTTAATAGATCACTGCTTATGTTGTAAAATGTTCAGCATAAAATATATAGGATATGCTGTTGTCAGAACCTTAACTTTTGCATTTCCTGACATTGTGATTTCTTTTTAAACTATGCAATCTTACTGCTGAATTAGCTGAGGCCCTGATTCTGCAAAGACTAAAGCATGTGCTTATCTTGAAGTCAGAGGGACCATTCACAATGCATAAAGTATGTAAGTCTTTGCAGAATTGGGGTCATAGGTTTGTTGGTTTTAGATTTAATTTGATCCATTCAAGTAATTTGAAACAATAGTAATTCATCTCTACTGCCACTAGATGTCTCAAATAATACATCATCCTATGGCACGAGAACTCCTGTCAAACCAGCTGCTCTAACATGAGTTGCTACCCAAATATTAAACATCAAAAAAGTGGCATGGCCCAACAAGAGCTATTCCTAGAGTTACAAATGCCTCCCTACTCCGGCACCGCAGCGGCTGTTTAAACAGATAAAAGGAGTACACATAACAAAAATAAAATGATCAGGGATTGTCTAGGTTTACTTAATTCTGCCCCAGGTGAGGGGATGGATTAGATCAGGGGTTTTCAAACTGTGGTCCGTGAACTCCATTCAGGTGTCCACGGATAGTTCCCTCTAAGGTGAGTGCCTGGGCGGCCACACACGAGAGAATGAAGGGCCCCCCACCTAATTAGTGGAACCGCGCAGGCGTGACTCCACTAATTAGGTGCCTGGACCCTGGAAAGACGCACATGTAAGGTGAAGTGGTGGCCTTGGGCGGAATAGGGGATAGGTGGGAGGGGGCAGTGGGGTGAGAAGAGGGGATGGGGGGGAATTTGGGATGTGCAGGGCTGTGGCGGCCAGAGAAGGAGGCGAGTTTCACCAGCTCAGGGTTGCGGCTGCCGAGGAGAGATGGCCCTCCATTGCCCAGACCTAGCTCGGGGGCTGCCTCAGCGGAGGAGAGAGGGAGAGATCCCCCTCCTTCCCAGCCTCAGCTCTGTAGCTGTTGCGGTGGGGAGAGGCCCCCTCCTTCCCAGCTCCACCTCGGGGGCAGCCGCGGCAGGGGACAGTGGGCACATCCATCGCATTAGGAACCTAAGACTACTTGATATTAAAATATGAGTTGTGTGCTTTTATTTGTAGAACAAAAAAAGTTAACTATTATAAAAAAAAAATTTATATATCGCTTTTATCCAAAGTGCTTTACAACAATTACGTAATGGTACAAACAACATTTGGAAAGATCATTAAGTGGTCGGCCGAGACCCTCAGCAATTTTCAAGTGGTCTGTGGGAAAAAAAGTTTGTGAACCACTGGATTAGATGATGTCTTGAGGTCCCTTCCAGCCCTGAATTTCTATGATTTCTCTGAACCATGCATTATTTTACTTGTGTTTTGAAACACATTTTATGAGCAGACCTGGGAACCCATAATTGATGGGAATCTAAGACAGACTCTAATATGGACAGAAATGGATTTCAGATCACTTATTTTAAAAAGTTCAGTGAAAAGGGATGTTTAGTTATTTAAAAATTTTCCGGCAGAGCTGGAACACTAAACATGCCAGCACTGAACCAGAAAGAGCATAAAGTGGGGTGGTGGTGCGGAAATCCAGTTTTTAACATTTGTTTGTTTCCAGTAATCTAACCATTTGTAGCAGTCTAAACTAGCCATGTGATTGGATGGGAGTAAAATCTGTGTAGGCATGTGAGATGAATGGAAGGGGGAATAGCTGCTTCATCCTTTCCATTCCCAACCCTGTGGTGGTAGGTGATCCAGATCAATAAGAGGCAGACCTAGGCTGGGACCATGTGAAGAAAGGGAAACTCAGCAAATGAAGCAAATCCAGGACCCAGTAGTAACCTGCTTGGTTTCACCCTCCATGGCATGGATTCATCCATCTGCCTCAAAGGAGGTTCTGGGCATAGCTGTTGAAGGAGACATGCTGCCCAGTCGCCAGAGAGAGCAGAGGGGCAGGGCAGGCAGCAATGCAGAAGCAAGAGCCTTTGCATGGATGCCCACTGCCTCTGTTAGGTCTGCATTGATCTTAGAGCATCCTTCTTTTCAGAGGGTGGAATCCAGGGTTTCTTCCACAGAGTACAGACCTCCAACCCTACTGGAATGACAACTCCAGGGAAACTCCATAAGATGAAACTTTTGGGGGGTGAAAACTGAGCAGTGCTAACCATCTCAGAGGAGAATGGGGCTCTCTGTTTTTATTCTGCAATGTCCATTTAGTCTTCAACACATCAAAAACAGCTGAATTATTTTTGATTAAAGAAAAAGCGTGACAGCTTTAGAAAAGCCATCTCAGTTTTGAGATCTCACAGGACTTCCTGACATATTGTCAGTTGCTTTGCAATAGGATGAATTGAGATTAACTTGGATCCTGCTTGTCCCCTTCTGTGAAAAATCCTGTGGCAACTGAGCAGACCCTAGAGCTGAGCTCACAATGGTGCCTAAAGGATCAATGCAACTTTGGGGCTAGCTCTTCTCCCTCCATGGGATTTACCCCCTGGTGTATTTATTGAGAGCAATCATATCCCTTCTCAGCCTTCGTTTTGTTAGGCTAAACAAGACAAGTTCCTTTAGTGTCCTCTTAGAATATAGGCTCTCTACTAACCTGAGCTGGATTTGAACTGGTGACCTAAAGGTCTGTTTAAATTGTGAACTCCTTGGGTCACGAACTGTCATTTATTGTGTTTATACAATGGCTAGCACAATGTTGTCCCCAGTCTTAAGTGGGGCCTATAGGAGCTATCGTAATACAAATAATCAGAGAATCATAGGACTGAAAGAGATCTCATGAGGTCATCTAGTCCAGTCCCCTGCACTCATGGCAGGACTAAGTATTATCTAGACCAGGGCTGGGCAAACTTTTTGGCCCAAGGGCCACATTGGGGTGCGAAACAATATGGAGGGTCAGGTAGGGAAGGCTGTGCCTCCCCAAACAGCCTGGCCCCCACCCCCTCCGACTTCCCGCCCCCTCCCAGGACCCCCGCCCCCTGGGACTCCATCCCCATCTAACCCCCACCCCGCTCTCTGTCCCCTGACTGCCCCCCCGAACTTCTGCCCTATCCAACTGCCTCCTGGGACCCCAGCCCCTGACCGCCCCCTCCTGGGACCCCACCCCCATCCAACCATTCCCTGCTCCCTGACTGCCCCCCAGGACCCCCTGCCCCTTATCCAACCCCATGGCTCTGGCCCCCTTACCATGCCACTCAGAGCAGCATGTCTGGGAGCCGCACTGAAGCCAGACACGCTGCTGCGCTGCCATGCATGAACGTGCAGCTCCGCCGCCCAGAGCACTGCCCGCGTTGCTGCGGGGGAGGGGGGACAGCAGGGAAGAGGCCGGAGGCTAGCCTCCCGGGCCAGGAGCTCAGGAGTGGGCAGGACAGTCCCGCAAGCCATAGTTTGCCCACCTCTGATCTAGACCATCCCTGACAGGTGTTTGTCCAACCTGCTCTTAAAAATCTCCAATAATATAAATCCATATATCCCATTACTAGTCCTCTGAGCCATTAGTTCCCCAGAAAGAGAGCTTTAATTTTCATTTCTCGTTTTGAGGTTGGCTTTTTCTGTTTGCAATTCTTGTGCTCCCTTTGTGTCTATGACTGATCCAACCCTGGTCAGAATGCTTGGTCAGCAATTCTACCACTCCTTTGTACTTGGAAAATTAATCCAAAATGCCCTTTCCTTTCTGTATGCCAGAAAACTTGTGAACCCTCAGCTGGATAATTGGTTTAGATTTCCTTTCTGTTTGGTGGCAGAACAAGAACAGATATTAATTGTAAGATATACTGGGGCTTGTTTCCCTTTCCAGTTTTTTCCTTTCTTGCCCCTTTTCATTTGAAGTCATCTGTCCCAATGTCACTCGTAGCTTGTTCCATCTTAGGTATTTTGCAAGCTTCTTAGATCTTTATTTATCCATAAAGATCCATAAACATCTGTGATGATCTGTAAGAAAAGAATAATAATTTGTATCAGTGCGCCCTAAAAGCAAAGATTAAAGTCTATATTCTGCCACACTCACTCATGCTGATTAGCACCTCGCTCTAGGAGCATGTCCATTGAAACTAGTGGCTCTATTTACAGAGTAAGGAACTACATAGCATGAATAAGGGTGGCAGAATCTGGCCCTGAATAACTGTTTTATCCAGTTAATTGCACACAGCTTGTCTGGGAAATCCTCAAATGAGTTAAGCAGCTTTATTATTGACCTGACCTGAATAATTTAGAGTTTTTTCTCTACATGATGATGGCTGCTGATATCGGTTACTAAATGAAACCCTTCACTGTTCAGAGAGGGCCCGATTCTCCACTGCTGTGCACCTTGTGTAGCAAAGGAAGTTCAAAATGCTGCCACTTTGTATTAGCATTAGCATAGCATTAGTATCCACTTTGTAACAATGTAAACGACTGGCCGTGCTGTCATTCACACAAATGTAGGGCAATAAATGCAGGGCAGTAGAAAATCAAGCTGAGTGAATGGTCCATTTCAAAATGCACCCAGTGGTATGTCCAAATAACTGCAATCTAAATACCAGTGTTTCTTAACTGCATAGTGAGCATGAGTGAATGTGAATGCTGCAGCCCGTGAGGCACAGAGGTCCTATCTGAACGATGGCATTGAAGGATGGTAGGCAAAACAGACATGTAAAGGCAATCATGGAACATAGAGCAGCCTGCGTGTTTGGAAAGTGCTTAGCACATTGGGGCACTAACCCAAACTCTGTAATTATACATATAAAAAAATCACACTAACAGGCAATGTCTGTTCTGCCTCCCTGATCAGTGTGGACAATAATTGGTTTTCTGAGGACCATCATAGGCAAATCATACTGTAGATTACTTTGCAAGATACAGTGGTCGCTATTAGAAGTCATAATTTGCCATTATTTAGCACGGAGGCACACTGCAGTATTTTCCTGTTCCTAAAATAGAAAAGAACTGATATCTGTTGGCAAATGTTAACTTATTAATGGTTAGTGTCAAAGACGGTGGAAGGCTAGTATCAGTGACCAGGACATGGATGGTCTGGCCTGGTGGTTAGCATAGGTATCTGAGCTGAAAGTCAGAGCCAGGGTCAGACAGGAAATGGGAACTGAAGCCGAGGGTCAGCACTCTGTCAGAAGTCAATGAGCCATAGCCTAGGTTTGGAGCAGACAGACTCGGGTGACAGGGTTCAGGGACCAGAATGAAGCTGAGGCCAGGAACAGGGCAGGGTTGAAGTCAGGAACCGGGAATGAGGCTGGGAATTTGGTAGCGGATGACACGGTCTGTAGCAGAAGCAAGCCAGGATCCACCTTGTTGCACAGGCAACTTCCTGTGCCTCTTTCTGGCTCAAATACTGTACTTAGCCCAGTCAGGTCCCTGTGGGTGATACTTTTAGTGGAGTGTAAGGTCTTAGGGCTCCTAATTCTCCAGTCACTAGTAGAGCCATTGGGTGGAACTGTGGATGCGGTAGTGGCCCATGGGCCTTTGTTCAGGACCTGCAAATCTCACAGTTCCAGCCTTGGATTCAAAGATAATGGGCCAGATTTTTTATTAGGCTCCCACTCTGACAGTATAAAGGAGCCTTAAAATGGATGTAAGTGTGATTTACTTCCACAGTTCCTTAACACACACGTGGAATCATGTTTTCTTCACATTGGTCATAAAAACAAATTTGTGTTGCAACATGTATGCCCCTAGCCACAACAGACAAGTGTCCTAGCACATAATTCACTTGTGGTGTGGACAGGACCTTCAGTGCAGCACATGAGACACTCTCAACATTTCAGCTAAAGCTTGTATCCTCATTCCTTCCTGTGATTTATTCTTCTGATCTTCACAAAGGTCTTGTTCATACTGAGGTTTTTTAAAAAATCACCCGTCCCTGCCCCCCTGTACAACTTGCTGGTCAGTGTGTGTTATGTCCCCCCACCCCCATGTCCAATCCACAGAGGATGAGAGTTTGTTACACTGTGAACTAATAATCCAAGCTCTGTATCTTCAGTTCTAGAGGTCCCTGGATCAATTCCCTGGTATATCAGCCCGGATGATGGCTATGCATCAACCTCTGGATCAATTCTCCAGTGCGTTAGCCCAGATGATAGTTTAGCATTAGTGTTAGAACAGCTCTTTAAATTACAATAATCTTAGATGTTACTTGTACAAATAATAAGCATAAATGCACAAAGAGGTGGGATTTTTTTTTAAGTTGATAGTGACCTTTTATATCACAGTACAAATGTCTGACCTTTAGTTGATCAGATTCTAGGCAGGAAGGATAACCCATAGATATGTTGATGTAGCAATCTCATATTTCACCCTGACTTATGTCTAGATAAAGTGGCATTTTTAGACTATAAAGAATTGGGTAGCTACTCAAAGTGTAACTTCTGACTGAGATGAGCTTAGTAAAGTCATGATTCATACAGCTGCAGGGGCATGGGCTGGTGCACATTCAGTATGTCCACTTCACTTTTAATGAAGAAATGGCTTGGAAGCTAACTGCAGAGTATTTCTTTTTTGTGGGTGAGACAATTATTTTGGAATATTGTCCATTACTGACCTGCATCAGGATCTGACTGAGTGTGGAGTTATTGGGACCAGTGATGATAGTGGTCTGAATATTTCCTTGAGTTTGGTTTTATATGATTAACTTTTTGGAACCTTAAAACTTTCAATAAGTGGCTTTCCTTCCCACAGAAATAATAGATACAACAGACAACTTAGAATAAAGCAATTTAAAAAAAGGGTGATTCTATCACAGGATTTGAATTATGAACTATAAAGGACAATAACATGCAATGCTTTGTTTTCATTTTATAGAAACAGAGGAATTGATTTAGTCTGTTATTTTAAGATGTACTTTTTGATATTGCAGTGAATAAGCTTCCTCTTTGACAGCTGCTGCTAAGAGAAGGGAAAATAACTGACCTATTTAGTATTTTCGTTCTTAGCAAGTGTGGAATTTTGGGACATCACAATCTTTTTTGATCAATGAGAGGTCCCCAGTATGAAAGGAAAACAGAGAGAGTTGATTTTCTTTCTTGAGTTCATGATGAAGCTTGAATTCATGCTTTCTAACTTTATGGGTCTGAGAAGTTTTTTGGCAGTTTCTATGGAAAGTAAAACATGCACTTAAAGTACAGAAGAAATGGAAAGACATAAACATGTGAATCTTTGTTGGATTAAAAAAACTTTGCTATGTTACAGGAAAAGTAGTCACTTTTGCATATTTTTGGACTCCAAACCCCCAGATCCAAACACCTGAAAGTTCAGGGACGTTAACTTTGGGAGTATTTCTAGTTGTATATTTGGCTGACAAACCCCCAGACCACAACATCCCTCATAGTGAGGGAGTTTGGATCCAGACCCATGCTTAACATTAAAAGATTCTCACATTCCTTCAACTGTTACTTTTATTCTTTTAACCTTTTATTAGCATGCTTTCTAATGTATTCGCTTACTAACTAGCTTTTTAACTAGTTGCTAACTAGTTAGCAAGACAGAACTGATGTAAACCATTCATGGGAATTTGATGGTTGCTAAAGTCCTACAGCTGAGTTCTTCATTAAAGCCCTGACAGTGGGACTGCAGGAATGTAAAAAAAGTTACTCCCCTGACCCAGTGCCCAAAACCAGCATCCAGAGGAATGAGCTCTTGTTTTAACCTGTGAAACTGCGCTACAAGAACTCAAGAGGCCAAGAGTTTGGCAAGATTAAAAAAAAGGCCTAACCATTTCTCTGGCTATTAAAAACAGCCACAGGTATATGAACTAGGATAAAAATAGGCATATAAATCATCATACTTTATGGCAGTGGTTTTCAACCTGTGGTCCATGGACCTCTGGGGGCTCTCAGACTATGACTAAGATTTCCAAATGGGTCCGCACCTCCATTTGAAAAAGTTTTAGAATCTGCAAATGAAAAAAGGTTGAAAACCATTGCTTTAGGGTATAACCTAACCACTAATTGACAAGGATTAGAAAGAAACTTGGTACAAGTAAAGAGCTGTGCTGAGTACCATAAACTTCCAGAAACCCACTCCTCATGTCCCATCAGATTAATCATATATAAAGTTTTGTGAGTACTTTGAACATACAGGGCCTCATTCTCTACTTGGTGCACAGTTTTACATTCTTAATGCCTCATTGATTTTAATGGAGTTATAACAGTGTGAAATGAGTGTAATGGAGTAGATAATTAGGCCCTGTACTACAATCCAGAAGCTCAGCATAAAGGTGCTTTTGTTTAGTTAACCTTATAAAGAATCCTGCAATCTTAATAGATTTATTATTATTTATTAATTATTATTTATTTGTATTACCTTAATACCTAGAAACCCTAGTCATGGATCAGCTCATTGTGCTAGACCAGGGATGGGCAAACTATGGCCTGCAGGCTGGATCCAGCCAGTCAGGGCTTTGGATCCAGCATGCATTGCCAGCCCTGCGCCACTCCCAGAAGCGGCTGGCACCACATCCTTGCAGCCCCTGTGGGGGAAGGGGGGGGCAAAGGGCTCCGGGCACTGCCCTTGCCTGCAGGCACTGCCCCTTACAGCTCCCATTGGCCGGGAATGGAGAACTGTGGCCAATGAGTGCTTTGGGGGATTGTTAGAGGTGTAGGGCTACTGAAAGTTATCCCTGGATCCTACACATTCTGCTGGCTGTGGAAGAAATGTTGACAACAATACTATGCAGTATAACAAATGGCAGTTTTGTCCAATATAATGAGAAGTGAAAGAATACATAACACAGCAGTAGAAAATGTGCCACATGATGATTTTTATCCTCTGGTAAAATATATCAAAGCACATGCTGAGAGCTGATATATTTGTGCTAATGTTTACCAAACTATTTCTATGGGAAAGAAGGCTAGATACTGTACGTGCCGATGCACATGCTAAGATGCATCATGACAGAAAATATGCTTTTAAGGCCAGGAACACGATACCTTCTGCTATTACTGTTATTTTCTGTTGAAAACTCATGACCTCACTCTCTTAAAATATGAAATAAGAAAAACATGGTCATTAAAAATTAGGTCAAACTGTACATAAGAACATAAGAATGGCCATACTGGGTCCATCTAGCCCAGTATCCTGTCTTCCCACAGTGGCCAATGCCAGGTGCCCCAGAGGGCATGAATAGAACAGGTAGTCATCAAGTGATCCATCCCCTGTATGTTGTCCTTTGTGATCCTGTCACTAAAGAAGAAGTTCCCATGTAGTTTCTCTCTCACACATGCACCCAGCTTTTCTAAAAATCTGGTACAGTTGAAAATTCAGGCCCCCCACATAGTAGCAAAGACTTCCCTACTAGCAATACTTTGAGTTATCTTTGTGTTCTTAGAATCATAGAATATCAGGGTTGGAAGGGACCTCAGGAGGTCATCAAAGCAGGACCAATCCCCAATTTTTGCCCCAGATCCCAAATGGCCCCCTCAAGGATTGAACTCACAACCCTGGGTTAGCAGGCCAATGCTCAAACCACTGAACGATCCCTTCTCCCCAAAGTGGTGGTGGTGGGGGAGTTTACCTAACTTTAATCTCTCCCCACTATGGAAAAGGCTGGGAATTTAGCCCCTTAAATCCATGGATACCCCTCCCTCAGGACAGATCTTGAGGGATCCACCATTGACAATCTAGTTCAAAATACTGGAAACTTGCTTCCAGATTGCCATCTGACTACTCCACCACTCTACCCTCCCCCCACCTCTTGACAACACAGCTTGTACAGAAGTCATGTTGCCAGTAGTTCCTCTAACCATGGCTGCTCAAGCGGGGCTTTGTGGAGTGTAAGTCAGGGCAGAATTGAGGCCACACTGTACAGGGACAGTAGCCTGTCACCTTCCTCCAAGTGTTATGATCTGTCTGCATCCATTTATTGCCTCTTTTGTTTTACTTAGATTGTAAACTTTTTGGAGAAGGGACTGGCTTTTTGTTCTGTTTGTCCAGCATCTAGCGCAGGGAAGGGAAAAATGTTTGGCCCGAGGGCCACATGTGGGTGGGGAAATTGCATGCAGGGCCATGAATGTAGGGCTCAGGCAGAAGGTTGGAGTACAGGAGGGAGTGTGGGGTGTGAGAGGGGGTGCGGTATGCAGGAAGGGGCTCAGGGCAGGGAGTTGGGGTGCAGGAGGGGTGTGGGGTGAGTGAGGAGGCTCAGGGCAGGGGGTTGGGATGCAGGGGGGGTGCAGAATGTGGGAGGAGACTCAGGGCAGGGGGTTGGGGGTAGGAGGGTGTAGGGTGCTGCAGGGGGCTCAGGGCAGGGGTGCAGGAGAGGTTTGGGGTGAGGGGTCCGGCCCGGTGCCGCTTACCTTGAGTGGCTCCGGGGTGGCAGTGGCGTGGCTAAGGCAGGCTCCCTGCCTGCCCCACACCGCTCCCGGAAGCAGCCAGCACCGCATCCCTGTGGCTCCTGGGGAGGGGGTGCAGAGGGCTCCATTGTTTTTCTATATTGTTCTGCTTGTGTTCTTAGAAGTAACGGTTTTGGGGCAAGGAACCTGTTATTCAGCTAAATTCTCCTGTTGTACTGGTATAATGCCATGAATGCAGATTTACACATGCTTTACAAAGCTGATAATAATAACAGTGCTTTTCCAACAAATTCGTCTTTTTTCCCCCCTGTTGTTTATATGATTCATCACACAGGCAAGGGCTACCGAAGAGCATAGAGTACTCTTAAGTTTGTGTACAACAGCAACAGATCAACAAAAATTTGAGGCAGAAGAGCTTGGTTTTGAAAATTATGTCCTTAATCAGTTGAGCTACAATTCTTGTAGATTGATGACTTAAAGATACCCAATTGTCTACTGACAACTAGTGGGAGGGCTGTGACTATAAAAAGAAGAACAATTTTCAGACACTAAGACTAACTACATGGCTTGAGGGATTATTGTGCCCTCAGTCTCTGCTTTACATGCATTACCTCAAATGTGCTGCTTAGGTTTTTAAAGTTGTTGTGAGTTGACATTTGCACTCTTTATATACTTGAACATCCACTGAAACCAAGGAATGTGTAATTGTTGCCAACTAAGAAGGGTCTGAAAGTCATGTGGGACACACCAAACAAAACAGCCAGTAGACCTGTGGAACAGTACAACCTGGCCTATGGGAATCACTGAAAAAGTGTAGGTACATCTGTCGCATTCTGAGATGAAATGCAGACCAGTGAGAGGTTGTGTCACCACCTGTCCCATAATCCTGGGTGCCTCACAATGCTTTGCTGTTACAGTTCCGAACCTGGGCCACTCACCAACAGCCCACCATCATGCTGGTCACCCCCTGAGTGTCTGTTTATAGCTATTGCCCTGGTCCAGCAGCTCTGATTTCAGCAGACAGAGAGAAGAATTGGGGTGTTTTTGCCCCTCGCTTTTATAGTCCAGTCACCCTTTGAATGCATTTTCCTGAGAGTTAACTTTAGATAAAGTTCATTCCAGTTGGGAGGAAGGAGACCTGGAGTCTGGTGATGAGAGGTTCCATGCTGTTGTTTGCTAAAATGCTAATCCATCTGTTCCTGCCCCACTTCTTTACCAAAAAATGCCCACTTGACAGGTGATTGCCCATCAACTCTGACACCTGGCTAGAGGCATCTGCTTGTCCTCTGTCTTTGAGAAACTGGTTTACTCCCTCACCAGACTTGTCTGATAAATACATTTTAGTCATCATTTCACCTTATTTTCATAACTCGTAATACACATTTTATACTTATATTACACAAGAATATTAATGATCAGTGTTAGTTTTTTAATATCTCACAAGGCATGTTTTGCACAAAGATTATTACTTCCAGTAATGTGTAGGGTGTGAATACAGGGGTGTTTAGAGTCACAACATCACAGTGAATGGGGATAAACATTCTCTCATTATTGAGGATGTGGGCACATGAAGCATCATTGTGGTCATTTTCCAGTCAGACTCAGTGACCTCATCTGATTCATTGATCTGATCAAATTATTCATGTCCATCATTATAACAGTGTAGCAGGAAAACATTTTTATTCACCCTCTTTCTTGATATTAAGTGTTTTCTTTGATAACTAATTAATTCATCTGTTTGTTCACCTGTTTGTAACATCATTGAGCGCCCTGACGCAAAGCACATTGAAGTCAATGGAAAGACTCCCATTGTCATCAGTGTGTTTTGAATTGGGCCGTAAATGCCTTAGAGCAGAGAATCCCTTCCCCATGTTTAAACCTCCAGGAAGGTTTAATCAGGAAACAATGACTGGGAGAATAGGTCTGTATACAATTTAAACTTACTCAAGTGTTGCATATTTGACATGTATTTTTTTCCAGAACCAGTTTAAAAGCTTTGGGCCTAATTCTGCTTCTGCACTGTTCACCCTGAATTCTTCATTAGGTTCCCGGGGTATAGATAAAGGCAAAATTTGGCCCTTTGTAGTCTGTGAATGAGGAGCCCTTACATTTTCAGTAATGCCCGTAGTACTTCCAATTGCTATGGTTGAGCTGTCACAGAAAACCCCCTTAATATAGTACCACAAATAATACCCCTTTCATCCAAGGGAGAAATGTCATCTTAAACAATTATGACTGAAGAGGCCTGCTTTAGGAACAAGCAACAAAGTTGTGGTTGAAATAGTCAACGAGTTCTGACTGCGATCAGGTGGGGAATGGGAGTCTAGAAGAGGAAAAAAAGGACCTCAGGAAGGAGGAGTGTTCTCTAGTGATTAAAGGAGCCTTCTGGAAGTAAAGAATCCTGGGTTCTATTTCTGGCTCTGCCACTGATTCACTTGGGCAAGTATTGTACAACCTTGAGCAAGTCACTGTTAAACTTTCTATGCCTTGGTTTACGTATGAAAAAATGGGTACCTACTTATCTCTTGGGGATATTATGAAGCTCCTTTTGAACTGAAATCCCATTAAATGGGATTTGGGTGCCTAATTCTTTTACGTTCTTTTGAAAATCCCAACCTAAATAATTAATTTTATAAAAGGGATGAACGACACTAGAGAAGTGCAAAGATTTTCTTTTGTGTCTTTGGAAGAGAGATATGAAGAGAAGGGATCTAACAGGTAGGGAGGGGGGTCAAGAAAAGAGACTTGAGAGAAGGCTAAGTAGGTGTCAAAGGGATCAGACAAAGAGGAAAAGAACCTAGATCAAGAGAGCCCTGGGGACCAGATGAGCTGAAAACAGACAAAAAGAAAAGGAGTACTTGTGGCACCTTAGAGACTAACAAATTTAAGTGAGCTGTAGCTCACGAAAGCTTATGCTCTAATAAATTTGTTAGTCTCTAAGGTGCCACAAGTACTCCTTTTCTTTTTGCGAATACAGACTAACACGGCTGCTACTCTGAAACCTGAAAACAGACAGTGAGAGGTCTCTGGGACAGAAGTGCCAGAATCCTAGGGCCATGGCAGTAGAAATGAGAGAATTGCCCTGAAGCAAAACAGCCAGAAGCAAAAGAATATTAATTAGAGAGCCAATTGTAGGAGATCCATGTAGGCAAGGGAAGGTTTGGGTGAGGGCTTTCACACAGATTTAAAAGTACATTTGCAATAGCATTCTTTTAAGTAGTTGGGGTTTTTACATTATTTTCAAACTTTGGTCTTGCAACATGTTCATATTTTTCCAATTATTGTTTAGCACTTAAGTTTGAGAGTAGAGAATAATTAAAGTATGCATGCCACACACAATACATTCTTCACTACATTTTACTCCATTGTCTCTAGCTAAAGTATATTTCTATGTAGAAAAGTTAAAGTTGTAAAGAAGTTTCCTAATTTTTATACTAGATGTTCATCTTTCCGTTGGAAAATAGTCCACAGGCAATGGATTGTATCTGATTTCATATTTCATTCTAAGTTAAACCGTTGGTAAATCAAACGGCCTATTGTAGCTCCTGGAGACTTGAAATAGTGGCTTGATGTAAACCATGTGTTTTAGACTGGGGTAATGTAACCAGCACAAAGTACAGCAGAGAACCACAGTGGAGCGAGCCATCCAGTTTTCAGAGCTGAGGGCCCACCTGGTAAGTTTAGCTGGAATAAAAGGGTGGCTTTTTGCATTCTAATTGGACTTGAAGGGGTAATGCTAGTGATTACACCTTGCTGTTGTCTTACCTCACACCTGAATATATGTGGGTTTCAAAGTAAACCATATTTACCATACAGATGGTTGTATTATGTAGTTAAGCACTAGAGACCAGCTCCATAACCCACTGAAGAAAATGGAAGGACTTCCAGTGTATTTTGGATCAGACCCTCAATCAAAAGATTGAAAATTTGGTGTTGCAATAGACACTTTGAGTGCTTTCAAGATAAACCGAATGCAGAAGATAACTTGTCCCTCAACTGGTGAACATGAATTAAAAATGCATACATGAGCAATTCTGTAAAAAATACAGCAAAAAAGTGGTTTTGACTATTAGCACTGCATATTCTGTAAGTCCAGGACACTTAGCAGACTGCTTCTCAGAAGATAACCAAGTTTAACAATGAAAGATGAGAAGCCAAGCTTCCTTTTTTTTCTAACTATAAAGGTGCACTTCCCTAATTTAGGAGGTGAATGAATTAAGGCTGATGGCTTTGCCTTTAATGGAGCCATGACCAATATTTTTTCTCACTTGGTTCATGTAGCCAACAAAGCGCAAGCTGCCAAGTGCTTTGTGCTTCCATCACACATGCGTTCCTTGACAATCGTTTCATTTATATCTCATTGTCAAACTTATTCCATGTGCAAGATACTTTTTTTTTCCATTGGATCCATGTCTTTTGCAGCTGCTGTGCTGTATAGAACACAGCAGTGTGCCCCATACCTGTGAGCATCGATCAGTCACTGTTACTGTGTGCTTCATAATGGAGTTGTCTCAGGCTGTGTATCTGTTATTATCCTGGTGACAGTATTGATGTATTATACTCAAAGATAGTGCTCCAGATGGCTGTGCTGATGTAATTAAAGCCTACCTTCTTTAGTGTCAGATAAGACAAACTCATATGACTCACAAAGCAATAGCTTTAAAAGGGAAATGTGTTCTAATGAAGACTTACTAGAACAGTAGGCTGTGTAACATAATGTACAAAATAGACATCATCCATCTCTGCTACGTATTTGATTCCATTATTTGTTTTGATGTTGGCATCTCGTGCAGTGCTCATGTCAGCCAACAGTGTTATTTGGCTGATGATGAGAAAAATGCTTAGTGGTTTTTTTTTTTTATGCTTTATCTTCTTGTGTCCTCAAACTGCTTCCCACCACATCCGTTCACGGGTGATTGCCTAATTTCTGCACTCCATTGGGTCACAGGAAGAACATTTGCACTCAAGCAGCTGGCATCTCAGGAGATGCTTCATATTTTTGAGGGGCTCGGCTGCAGTCACAAGTATTGGAGCCACTGATGTAGCCCCACTTGATCATCATGTCACTAGACCAGCCAATTTCAATGCAGAATCTATTAAGGCAACATCGCATATTGCAGGGCTGGTCTGCACCCGATGGTAAGTGCTCAATTGGTGGGATCCGGAGAAGGACCCTTCACATGGTGGTCCCTGCCAGCCTTAAAGGCTGTGCATCCTATTAAACACCTTGTATGACTTCTTTTTTATGCTTAAAACTTTTGAATGTACAAACATACTAGCTGAATTAGTGAAGGTTTGGGGTGGGGGAGGGGCACGCTGGAGGAGAGGAAAGTACAACATAACTCAACTGGGCAGCTCAATGTAGGATTTTTGTTTTCTAGTCAAATTCAGTTTATGGACATGGCTGACAAGCTGTGAGCAGAACAGTCCCCATTTTAGGTGATGAAAAGGGCATGTGATATCTACAATTTAACATGCATTCAAATGCATTTTTATCAAGTAATAATATTTTGAGCATATGTGGTATCTTCATGGCAAATGGAGAAGTTAGATTAAAAATATACAGTACTCTTCTGGAAGGTTGCAACATAGCATAGTTCTTAAAATTCAGAACCTTAACAGACAAGAACCCTAAAAAGAGAGGGAAAGCAGAATGTTTCCTAAGGCAGAGTGGCACAACTCACCCCATCTTCCTGTAGGCTGGCTCTTTGCAGACTGAGTGTTGCTAGATCCATATCACATTCTTCCCTACAATGCCCCCTAGCTTGCAAGCAGATCCAGGAGAACCCCTGAGAATTCAAAGTGATAGCTTATAATTTTAACACAGTTTTCAAAACACCACAGTATGTAGCAATTTTCCTCAGGACTCTCAAACTACTGCATAAGTGTTAATAAATTAGTAAATCCTCACAATTCCTCTGAGATAGTAAGTATTATTGTAGCCATTTTACAGATGGCTAATAATAGCATATCTCCCAACATTCAGAATGGTTAAAATGGAACACGGCACCATTCAAGTTTGGCCTATCCGGCCCTCCATAGTTGGAGACCGAGCCAAATTTGACTGGCATTGTGACTTAGCACACAGGGTCTCAATGCCACTCAGGTTTGGCTCATCTGCTCCTCCATAGATTGAGATGGAGGGGCAGTCGGGCCAAACCTGAGTGGTGCTATGACTCATGCACCAGTTTGCAGCACCACACAGTTTGGGGGCCCTCTCAAACAGGGAGCCTGTGCCAAACTGCCCTTGACCCCCAAGTCCCATGTCCTGCTGAAGGTGAATGTTCCCACAAAACCTGGGACTGTTGGGAAGTATATGACAGCTAAAATACGGTTAAGGATCAAATCCTCTTTCCTCTTTTGCAGATCCCCCAAAGCCTAAAATGCAACAGAATATGTGAACAATTTGCCCCAAATCCCACCTAGATCGGGTGCTTAAATACTCCAGTGACAATTCCATGGTAAGAAAAGGAGTACTTGTGGCACCTTAGAGACTAACAAATTTATTAGAGCATAAGCTTTCATGAGCTACAGCTCACTTCATTGGATGTATACAATGGAAAATATAGTGGGGAGATTTTATATACATAGAGAACATGAAACAATGGGTGTTACCATACAGACTGTAACAAGAGTGATCAGGAAAGGTGAGCTATTACCAGCAGGAGAGCAGGGGAGGAGTAGGGAGGAACCTTTTGTAGTGATAATCAAGGTGGGCCACTTCCAGCAGTTTACAAGAACAGTAGGAGGGGAAATAAACAAGGGGAAATAGTTTTACTTTGTGTAATGACACATCCACTCCCAGTCTCTATTCAAGTCTAAGTTAATTGTATCCATTTTGTAAATTAATTCCAATTCAGCAGTCTCTCATTGGAGTCTGTTTTTGAAGTTTTTTTGTTGAAGAATTGCCACTTTTAGGTCTGTAATCAAGTGACCAAAGAGATTGAAGTGTTCTCCAACTAATTTTTGAATGTTATAATTCTTGACTTCTGATTTGTGTCCATTGATTCTTTTACGTAGAGACTGTCCAGTTTGGCCAATGTACATGACAGAGGGGCATTGCTGGCACATGATGGCAAATATCACATTGGTATTTGCGCAGGTGAATAAGCCTCTGATAGTGTGGCTGATGTGATTAAGTCCTATGATGGTGTCCCCTGAATAGATATGTGGACACAGTTGGCAAGGGGCTTTGTTGCAAGGATAGTTAGTTAGTGTTTTTTGTTGTGTGGTGTGTGGTTGCTGGTGAGTATTTGCTTCAGGTTGGGGGGCTGTCTGTAAGCAAGGATTGGCCTGTCTCCCAAGATCTGTGAGAGTGATGGGTCGTCCTTCAGGTAGGTTGTAGATCCTTGAGGATGCGCATCTACCAATGTGATATGTGATTCCACTCTATGCATCCAATGAAGTGAGCTGTAGCTCACGAAAGCTTATGCTCTAATAAATTTATTAGTCTCTATGGTGCCACAAGTACTCATTTTCTTTTTACCGATACAAACTAACATGGCTGCTACTCTGAATTCCGTGATAGGTACGGAATGAGAATGCAGCAGCCTTGACTTGCAGGCCCCTCTCTGTAAACTACACATGCTCCCGCCCATTCATGTAATTGTTCACACATTTCAATAAACTCAGTGTGTGTTCTATAAAGTTTGAGGTCATTCAGATAAATGCACTCACTGTATTTCTTTAAAATGCAGTCAGCACCAGGACCGATGGTCGTGACAGATAAATACATCACTGCGATCTGGTACCACAGCATTCCCTGGAGGCACCAATTTGTTTCCAGGCTTGTTAGATCACACAATGTGTGATTGCATAGGGCCGGATTCTGCCTCTCTGACTCACATCAAGTAGTACCGTACTCCTCTAGTAGCTCCACTGATTTCATGAGTAAAGGTAATTTTTTTTATAAAAAATTGTTCCTCTTGTTTAGTTCCTCTCTCTCTCATTCATATACACTTTATACTTCATCTTAAATGTTTTATAATCATTATATGAGAGTATAAAACTCTAAGGTGAAGTAAGGTTGCAGGTATATATCATTTTTTGGAGTGTGTACTCTTTTTCAAGAATGTTAGATTTTAAAACAAACAAACAATTGAAATGGAGGAAATTCAGGGTTGAAGTTGCACTCAGATAGCCAACGCAGCTTTAACTCTGCCCCACAAAAGCAGTGGTGACTCTGTCATGTTCTCAGATTGCATTACAAAGAAAAGGCTAATGCTATTTTTACAGTTCTGCTTAGGGATATGTGTATTCAGTTGGCTGATTGGTGAAGTAAGCAAAGTTGCTTAAGAAAGTGATGGGGAAATTGTTAACTTGATTTATGTACCAACTGGAAGATACTTGGAATTGTTTCTGTTGGTAAATACTAATATAAAAAAATTATCCATGTTTGTAATTTAGGCTATATTGGAGGAGGAGGAAAGGTACCATAATCCATTTCCACTGGTCTTTTGATGTATGACTTAACTATGTTTCTTATGTATTTTAAACTGGATTTAATAATGTAAGACACTTTAGTATAATATGCTATTTTAGTAATTTACTAAATTAACAGATTCTGAAATGAGGGAGCATCAAATTTGTTAGTCTCCAAGGTGCCACAAGTACTCCTTTTCTTTTCATCACCTATTAAACATCTAAATCTGGAAAAGGGAGCAGAACACAGGCCTGCTTTGAATTTGAATGCAGCTCTCCCTCTGTGCAGAGTGCCACAATGAGTAAAGCTGGTATTTTAGAAATGGGCATGGAAAGGCACTCTGAGATGGAGTGCATGTGGAAGTAAATTTGTTACAGCTACTCTTCAGGGAAACCTATTCCCAGTGTAGCGTTATAACCCCTTTACTTGCACTTCCGAGGAAGTAAAGATTGTCTTCCCTGGCGCCATGCAAGAGTCCTGCAGAGTGAAGTGGTGCTCATCCTGGAGTCCCCACAAGCCTTATAGGGCTCTTCAGCTCCTGATTGCCTCCATCCTCTATTGCCTGTGACACCTGTGAGGCTCACTGTGTCTGGTGGGGTAAGCTTTAAGCTTTAAGAGGCTCATCAGGGTTTCACTGTAAGCTTTAAGAGGCTCATCAGGGTTTCTAGCCCTCCTCTGCTAAACCTTAGAAGTCTTGTGTGGCCTTGCCATGAGCCCTAGAAGGTTCATGCCCTTTTTATAACCCTTAGGAGGCTCTAGGGGGGATCTCTGGAATCCACCCCACAAGCCATTGGAGACAATGGTCAGCAGCCTACCAGCCCCCTACCCTCTGAGCCTTAAGAGGTTCATCAGCTTTAGCAAGCCCCTCAGCCCAATAAGCCCAAATTGGCTCACTGTTCTGAGTGTAAGTGTATTTTATAATGATTGCTCAGTGCTCTGGATGGATACCTTTCTAAAGATCTAAAGGACTAAAGGAAAATATTAGCTCTCACTCCCAGCCTTTGTAGAGTGTGACAGTACAAAGCACCTGAGGGAGAGCTCAGCTTTGTCAGATGAGGATTCAGGCCCCGATCATGCAAGCTTGCACCCATTGCAGGATGAGGTCTGTTGTCAGCACTGAGACAGCTCTTTTCATGTTTTTTCTGAGAGTACA
Organism: Dermochelys coriacea; assembly: GCF_009764565.3. Taxonomy (NCBI): domain Eukaryota; kingdom Metazoa; phylum Chordata; order Testudines; family Dermochelyidae; genus Dermochelys; species Dermochelys coriacea. Next base: position 121,899,707 of record NC_050070.1, read on the forward strand.
CGTGACATTAGATAGCTATGGGAGATACCCAAAGGGAGAAAGAACAACATTAATAGAAGAAGGCAACAAACAAAAAATGGAATAGCATCTAGATGTGTAGGGCTCAAGCCAAACCCCACTGAAATCAGTGGGAGTCTTTCCATTGACTTAAGTGGGCTTTGGATCTGGCCCTGAGGGTGTAAGTGGAATATTATTAACCTATCAGTAATTCACTCTGTTGTTCCTAAGTAATAATGCATGCACTGACCATATTTCTTCCTTGAGTTTGAAAATGTCCCTGTGCTACTGTTCTTAGTGCTCACTGGGCTCTTAAAAGAGAGTTTTGTGCCATTTTTGAACATGTCTGCAAATCCTGTCAATTTAAAAAATGTATTCTGGGTGCCAGGTAACCTCCTCTGAAGATTTATAATGAATGGTTTCACATAAAACAGACATTACTGTTGGCTACTGATACACTGCCAAAAATTCTTGGCCCGGGCCCAGTGAATTATGGCACACTTTCCATTGTGTTATGCAGACAACTAAAGAATGATATCCCTATTTGCTACAGACAAGCAGAAGTGCAGACAAACTAGTTCTTTTGACATACGTGCACACAACAGACAAAGGGTTTATAGGGAATTTCCCTCGACCTTCTTAATGATTGATCAGGTCCCAAGAGAGGGACTGATACAGAATCCATATAAATCCATCAGAAAACTTCCATTGGCTTTAAGTGAAAGATCTGGCCCAGAATCCATGTAAGTAAATCATAGAACATTGCTCTTTGAAGAGTAATGAGAGGCTACCTACCTGTTTGGTCAAGCATCAGATCTTGCTCTCTTTGAAGTCAAATTGAATTTTGCCATTGATTTCAATGGGAGCTGGACTAAAGCTTTCTTTCTCATGCCCTTGCTTGTGTTCAGTAGTACCTTATACCACGAGCAGTCCCACTGATTGCAGGAAGCTAGTACCTAATTTAAGTAAGGCTTCAGGATGTTGCCCTTATTTGTGGGTGTAAATAGCACATCTTAGGCCTGGTACTCATCTCCTTTACATCAGACAATGGCACAAAACTTGTGAGAGTGAGAGAAGAATTGGGTCCAGTGAAGGCTTAGTCAAGGTATAGTACTGTCAGTAGGGCAATCATAGAAATAAGCTACCAAAGTTAGTGGTCTGTCTGTCTCTGCAGGTATATGTATCCAGTGCTGCTGCAGCAGCAGAACAAAGGGGATAAAAATAAGTGGTGAGGATAAATCTCAGAGGGCCACATCACCACTGTTTGAACTGGCACACCTTTTGCAGGAAATGGCTCTGCTCCTGCAACTATGGCCCTGATCCAGCTCTCACTGAAGTGAATGGAAATGCTTCCATTAACTCAATGGGACTTAGATTGTGCAGGCCCTAAGCTGCTTTTTTTTTTTTTTTTTTTTTTTAAATTTCCGTTCCATAAATATTTCACCAAGGTGATATAGTGAATTAAGCTTTGGTCTGAAAACAACTTTTCCTGGTATTTTATTTCCCATATGCTGATGTGGCACTGGGTTTATTACAAAGACTGAGGATAACAGAGTGGGTACACACCAGGAGAGCTGTGGTCTAATTTGATCCATTTCCATGGGTTGGTGGATCTTTTCTTTTCTCTCCTCTTTTTTCTTTTCTTTTCTTTTGGAATAACGGTCATCTCCATCCCCCTTTTCTCTGCAATAGCAGATTGATAGCAAACTTTGAATTATACAGATTAATGAAAAGTTTTTATGTGCTTGACTTGGCTGGTCTACTTTCTCTTCTTGCAAATATACTCTGCTTCATAATCTGTACGTTTCACATTGAATGCAATTTTAAAATGGCATATCAGAATTATACCAGTACTTAAAACAGATGTCTGAAGTGAATTGCCTCTTGAGAACGGTAGAGAACCAAGTGAAAAATAATCAACACCACAAGACACATGCTAATGATGAGTTACCATACTGTATTTGTTATTAACATTTATTATTTAGGAACTTACTTAATAGAAAAGACTGGGATACTTTCCCTCACAATTACTAGAGACAGTGATAGAGAGCTGCTGTCTGAACACAGGAGTGGGGCGTAAGTGGCTCCAGGCGTTCTAATCCTGGTTATGACTTTGAGGTTGAAATCCTGGCCCTATTGATGTCAGTGGGAGTTTTACCATTGAATTCTATGGAGCCAGCATCTCACCCTGACTCTCTGTGACTGTGGGTAAATTACTTAACCTCTCTGTCCCTGTTCCCCAAGACATAAAATGGGATTATCTACAGGGTGTTGTAAAGACTGATCGGTTAATGTTGTAATGGGCTCTCCAAATGCTAAGTGTGTTAAAGTAAACATTTTCAATGGTGAGAGGAGGCCAAGCCAGTAGGCATTAAGATTGTGGATACTTTTAAAAGGGTTTTATCTCACAATTGGAATTTAACTTTTAAAGCTACCTGTAGAAGAATGAGAGATGAAACTTGGTGGGTCTCTTCTCTCGTTTATTGATTCATTTTGCTGGGTTGGAATTACTGCATTTCTGTATCCTTCTGTTAGCTCTGAAGATCTAATCCACTTTAAGCCTTGTTCTATAGGCCCGGCCTTGCATCCACCTCCTTTCCAGCAGAAGAAGATCATTCATGCCATTCTTTACAAGTTTGGGGGAGGAGATTTTGCAATGTGGAAACAGAATTCCCTACCCTGGCGCTGAGTCCTCTGAGCATCTGCAGCATAGGTAATAAGAGACTGGGACCAGGAGGTAAATCAGGTCTCGTGAATAGGAGTGCAGAACATTGCCACCCGGCAACCAGGCTGACCCAGGTCCTTTTTTTTTTTTTCTTTTAAAGAAGTAGTAAATTCACACGAAGAGTGTTTTTTGTTTGTACAAGTACAGCTGAGCACACCTATGACTACACTATTACAGCAGTAGAATTTATATTTAAGAGAGGTTGGAATCCAGCTAGCACTTGTTGCATTAGTAACTGATTCAATAGAAATATCTTGACTGTTTGCGATCCCCTCATGCCCTGTGCCCTGTCATGGTAGTTGCAATTGCTTGGAATGCCCTTGCTCCCTTGTCTCTAGTGGTGAACTTAGTTGGGCAGCTTGCAGAACATTCTTGATGGGATTCTCCTCAGCTCTTGATTTTGATCCTTCTTGAAGGCCGCAAATGCATGAATTTGGCAGCTTTTGAGTTGCGGTGCAAGCTGCACCTGTCCTGTCTAGCTATTAAACCAGGGGGCAATTGATTGCAGTTAGGAAGCAGAGAGAGGCTTGTTAAACCAACAGGGGATTTACTGTTGGAGGGTGATGAGTGAATCAAGCAGTTTTGTATTAATACACATTTTATTTGGTTTTTCATATTAATTATTTTAACTTTTGCACAAGTGCCCTGATCCCATGTAATGGGCACATAATCAATCAATCAATCAATCAATCAATCCACGGATCTTATTTGATAGCTGAAGATTTCTATTTTAGTGAACAAAGCATCCATTATCTGTACAATATAGAATGCAATTTATTTGTTTTATTTTGCAAGCATAAAAATGACTCCAGTAATATTTCAGTTGTCAGCTGACGTTTACAGTCCTTTCTGATGAGGTTTTCAATCAGTGTGTTATTATATGCTCATTATTACTAAATGACAGCAATTGAGCTCTACTGGTTTTCTTACATTGCCCTTCCACACATGGCAGTGTACTTAGACATGCTGATTTAAAACATGTGTAGAAGGAGAGGTATTCCGAGAGCTCTCTATCTGTTTTATGTCAATTATAGGAATATTTGCCACAAAACTCTTGCTAACTACCTGAAATCTTTGCAGCAGAATATCCAGTTTTCCAGCTGCACAGTAATACAACATGGAGGGAAAACAGAAACATTCTTGCTGACTAAGGAAGGGAAAAGCAAACATTGAATAGCAATTGTCTCCTGTTGTGTTGCTAAATTGACAACTCCTGATATTTTTGTGGTATCTGACTATGACGGCTTGTTAAATTAATAGTATGTTTTGACTTGTAGGTTTTTTCCCCCCTGTACAGCTAGAGTCAGTGCTTTTTTTCCTGGGGCTGATCATTTTACTTTACTAGAAAACTGATGAGCTTCTCTGGAGAATGTGTGTGACTTGGCAAAAAAGGCGTGCCCCTGTGTGTGGCCATTGGAAGACATTGTAGGCTGCCTTAGACCTTGTGCTCTGGAGGAAGCTCATTAAATAAAGCTTTATCCCAGACAAAAACTCTGGAGAAATCAATTGGCATTTTGACTGAGTGGATAAGACCAGGGCCTGTCAGGCCTGAATTCTTGGGGCCAAGATACCCTTCAGCTTCCTGTATAGGCAGATAATGTGGGATTTCCTTCTAAAAGAATGTGTGAGGGAAGTAGTCTGTAGTGCTACTCCTGACTTAATTGTAATAAATACTTACATTTTTTTAAATGGGCAGCTTCTTAGCAAATATCAGATGTCTGGATGCGTGCAGCTGCTTCAGCTTTGCCACATCAGTCGTGCCTAACTGCATGTCCAGAAAACAGTAGAGTATTTAAAAGGCACAAAGGAAAGGAAAAAGGGGGGGGGGGGGGAAGAGAGAGACTCAATCCCCAGCTCTAGCAAGCAGCTCACTTAGGGTAGCCACTAGCCCCAAAATTTTGAATTAAAAAAAAGGGTATTGGGCATGAGCAGGCGGGGGGGGGGGGGGGGGTTCCTAATTATGACTCCTGATTTAGGGCCTGATCCAAAGCAGACTGAAGTCAATGCCTCTTTCCATGGCTTTGTTGAAGGCCTGATTCAAAGCCCAATGGGAGCCATGCAGCTGAAATCCCATGCACCTCTAAAATGTAAGATTAGATTTCTGTGGCAGAGTAGTGAACACGGAAACATCTCAGGTGCAATAAAAATGGTGGGCTCTGGAGTTTTCACATTGCTCTGAAATGTTTTGTCTTTCGCAGTTCTAGGGTCACTGTGGGAAGTCATCGGAGGGAGGGAGACTGACAGCAGAAAGTATTGGCAACCTTCCTTCACTCAAGGGCCCCTCAGAGTTCAGCAGTGCCCCAAAAGGGGGAAAGGTCTTCATTCATTTCAGGTCAGCCAGGTTGGTGGGGCGCATTGATTCAGCGCATGGAAGACCTAGCTGTGACTTAAAGCTCCTGCCCTTCCTTGGGGAGAATCCAGTCCTGAGAAGGGAGGTGTTTGCATCTCTTTGGATCACTTTTAATGAATCTGGCTCCTAGTGTGTATTTCAGCGAACACCAGGCTGTCTTTTATTAGCTTTTCTTATTAATCTGCTCTCAGGAGAGTGTATTTTTGCAAGCCCCAATTTGTGATGGATGATCCTCAAAATGATCCATTTTGCTGGGTGTCCAAAAATTATTCCAGATTTGTTTTGTCTTTTCCCATCCTTCATTTCCTGCCCTGCTCCTGTTCTTCTCTTTGCTTCTTCCCAGCTCCACCACTTCCTTCCTCTGAACCAGATTCTCCACCTGCTCTCCCTTTTTCATCTCACCTTAGTATAAACATTTTCTGGTAAACTTCCCCTTCCTCTGTTTCAGCTTGTGGCCCTCCCTCTGCCAAACAGAGAATTTTTTCCTTCCCTGACCCGCCCTCCTCTCTTCATAACCCAAATTCTGCTGAGCTCTCAGGATGCTTTTTGTGGAATACTGCCTACACCAGTAGTCCACAAAATCTAACCTGTGGTCTCATTAGCAGCTCTGGCAGTCACTGTTGTGCTAGGCTGGCTTTCAGATCTTGCTAGCTCCAGGGTTTCTCTGGCATCAGGGGCACACAATGTATTTTGGGTTCTTGGAATGTGTACACATTGAAATCTGTAACTGAATCAATAGCTGTGGTGGGAGGGCTTGTTGGTTTTGGAGGTTGGGTGATTTTTAAAATATTGAATTCCTCTTCTCTCCTATCCCCAGATACAACTGAATAGCCGAGGTGAATTCAGGATGTCGCTCTAATAGTGAGTTGTGCAATACCTTTGGTCCCAGGGAGTTACAGACCCCCCCCCCCCCCCCAGGACTCCAGCTTTAGTCCTGTCCTAGGGAGTAGCTTCTCATGACCGGGACTCATGTGCAGCTCTGTCGTGAGGAGTTCTGGCCCTATGGAGCTGCAGAGCCAGCTAGCCTAGGAGAATCCAGCCTGCTCTCCATAAATAAATAGGTTTATCAGGATTGGTTCTCAGGGTTCCTAGCCTTGAGTGCAGATACAAAAGCCTGCTGGGCTGGCATCCACGATTATCTGAACCCCTGACTGCTCAAAGGTGTTTGGTGTCCTTGACACCTTGAGATAATTGGGGTTGAACTGTGGCAACAAGAAATGGGTTATTAGTAAAATAGGGCAGATAGGCAGTAATCCCTGGAACTAGTATGAAGAATATCTTTTAAAATCTGCAATGTCCTATTTTTAAAATCTCAATGAATGTCCTTCATTTAACCTTAGAGCAGATACACTTCTTTTTGCCTAAAGCTACATTTGTTTTAAATAGAATACTTTCCATATGGCTTTCTGGCTGGCTTGGTTTCTTTTGTACCCTTTGTCCCCTGGAACTCTTTATAGTAATTCCAGTTGGAAAGCTATGACACTAACTGGTGAAGAAAAAAGTGGTCCACTGTAGATTCACTTCCTGCCACACTCCGCCAACAAGCTTCTCAAAGGTTTAATTACATTATTTAGCCAGAGTGAGCTTTTCTTAATTGATTCAGTGAAGAAAAGCTTCAGCAATAACGTACATTTATTACAAAATAAAGGGGAAGAGGAGATTCTGGGCTTGAATTTGCTAGATTTATAGTTCTCTATGACAGAACTGTAAATTAGCACTGGATAGCATACGTGGTCTGTAAATAACTGACCTTTGAAAATGGGTTATATGGTAAAACCTGTATTAAGTGACAGCTCGAAGGAACAAAAAAAGAAAGTGGTTGCTTGAGCAGGTAGCCTTTTAATGAAGGTGACTGAGAATGTTATTTGAAAAGTGGAAGGGAATCCCATAAATGAAATACTTATTTCATATACAAATTGTTATTTTTTTTATAGAACACTTAGGAGCAGATGATCCACTGCTATGCTCTGACTGATTTGCATTGTGCCAGCTACTCAAAGCAGCTGTAAAGCTGGCTTAATTTGCTGGTTAATCTGGGTTTATATCTGCTTTGTATTGAACGACTGGTGCAAAAAAGTCAGAATGTAGAGGTGAATCTGATCACACAAGTAAAAATACTTTAAAACTTTAACTTTATAAAATAATTGAACTATAAATACGTTCTGAAAACAGATTAAAAATGTCATCTGTACACACGTGGCTGAACCATTGACCCATTGGTCAGTTACATAATAGTTAGGTCAAATCAAAAGGTGTTTCAGCATAAAAACTAAAAGCAATAGATAGACAATGCCCCGTGCCCCTAAGCTGTGTCCGTCATGGAGCATGTGCTTTAGGGGTGCTGAAATCTAAACCTTTACAGATGGTCTGCTAGGAGAGCTCTGTGACCAGGTCTAGGCAGTCTCTGGTTGCACTGGAAAAGTGATCCCTTGCAAGTGATGATTTAACTTTGGGAAATGATTGAGATACCGTAGGTAGTTGCTTAGGGCAGATGGTTGCTTAATAAAGATTGTCACAGTACTTACATTTTCAGTACTATTGGCAGTACCTTATCATAAGAACATAAGAATGGCCATACTGGCTCAGATCAAAGGTCCATCTAGCCCAGTATCCTGTCTTCTGACAGTGGCCAATGCCAAGTGAGTCAGAGGGAATGAACAGAACATGTAATCATCAAGTGATCCATCCCTTGTTGCCCATTCCCAGTTTCTGGCAAACAGAGGCTTGGGGATACCATCCCTGCCCATCCTGGCTAATAGCCATTGATGGACCTATCTTCCATGAATTTATGTAGTTCTTTTTTGACCCTGTTACAGTCTTGGCCTTCACAACATCCTCTGGCAAAGAATTCCACAGGTTGACTGTGTGTTGTGTGAAGAAATACTTCCTTTTATTTGTTTTAACCCTGCTGCCTATTAGCTTTGGTGACCCCTTGTTCTTGTGTTATGAGCAGGAGTAAATAACACTTCCTTATTTACTTTCTCCACACCAGTCATGATTTTATAGACCTCTATCATATCCCCCATTAGTTGTCTCTTTTCCAAGCTGAAAGGTCCCAATTTTATTAATCTCTCCTCATACAGCAGTCATTCCACACCTCTAATCATTTTTGTTGCCCTTTTCTGAACCTTTTCCAATTCCAAGATATCTTTTCTGAGATGCGGCGACCACATCTGCACACAGTATTCAAGGTGTGGGCTACCATGGATTTATATAGAGGCAATATGATATTCTCTGTCTTATTATCTATCCCTTTCTTAATTATTCACAACATTCTGTTCGCTTTTTTGACTGCTGCTGCACATTCAGTGGATGTTTTCAGAGAACTATTCACAATGTCTCCACGATCTCTTTCTTGAGTGGTAACAGCTAATTTAGATCCCATCATTTTATATGTATAGTTGGGATTATGTTTTCCAAGGTGCATTACTTTCCATTTATCAACATTGAATTTCATTTGCCATTTTGTTGCCCAGTCACCCAGTTTTGAGAGATCTTTTTGTAGCTCTTCGCAGTCTGTTTGGGACTTAACTATCTTGTAGTTTTGTATCATCTGCAAATTTTGCCACCTCACTGTTTACCCCTTTTTCCAGATCATTTATGAATATGTTGAGTAGGACTGGACCCAGTAGTGACCCCTGGGGGACACTACTATTTACTTTCTCCATTCTGAAAACTGACCGTTTATTCCTACCCTTTGTTTCCTGTCTTTTAACCAGTTACCAATCCATGAGAGGACCTTCCGTCTTATTCCATGACAGCTTACTTTGCTGAAGAGCCTTTGGTGAGGGACCTTGTCAAAGGCTTTCTGAAAAATCTAAGTACACTATATCCACTGGGATCCCCCTTATCCACATGCTTGTTGAACCCCTCAAAGAATTCTAGTAGATTGATGAGCCATAATTTTCCTTTAGAAAAAACACGTTGACTCTTCCCCAACAAATTATGTAAATCGATGTGTCTGACAATTTTGTTTTTTACTATAGTTTCAACCAGTTTGTCAGGTACTGAAGTCAGGCTTACTGGCCTGTAATTGCTGGAATCACCTCTGGAGCCCTTTTTAAAATCGGCATCACATTAGCTATCCTCCAGTCATTTGGTACAGAATGATAGGCTACAGACTACACTTCGTTATCATTCATTACCAATAATAGTTGACCCTGGATATGTGAGTAGCTCCTCTCAGAGGCCCTGATTCAGAAAGGCATTTAAGCATGGGCTTAAGTTTAAGCAGTATTTAAGTCCTATTAGTTCCAATGTGACTTAAGTACATGCTTAAAGTTAAGTATGTGCTAATGTGCATCCCTGAATAGAGAGATTTTCTTGAATTGGTGCCAAAAGTAGGCGCGCTCAGTCCCTCCAATTGGGGATATTTGGATCTAGGGGGACAAATTCTCTTTGCTGTTGTCTCAACCCTGACCTCAGTGGAGTTTTGCAGGTGTAATCGAGAGGAGAGTTGTGCCTATGGCCTAGAGTGAAAGCAAAATTAAGGAGAAAACTTGCTTTATCAGCAGGGTCTCTATTACATACTGTCTGGTCTTGATTGATTGATTGATATTTTTCAAATTTAGTTTTTGCATTGCAGTAGCATCAAGGGGTCCTAACCAGCATCTAGGGTGACCAGATGTCCCAATTTTATCGGGACAGTCCCAATATTTGGGGCTTTTTCTTATATAGGCTCCTATTACCCCCCCTACGGCCCCGATTTTTCATACTTACTATCTGTTCAGTCTACCAGCATCCGAATTAGAACTGGAGCCCCATAGTCTGGTGCAATCACATCAGCTAAAATTTTAAACGTCTTTCTTCTTCTAGTATTTTTTTTTTTACTCTGCAACTTTCTAACTTTTAGCAAAATGCTAAGAGCCACAGGAGCATGATTACCCAGAGCCCAGATCAGACAATCTAATCCTTTTCTGAAACTTTGTGTAGACAGAAAAGGAGTACTTGTGGCACCTTAGAGACTAACAAATTTATTAGAGCATAAGCTTTCGTGAGCTACAGCTCACTTCATCGGATGAAGTGAGCTGTAGCTCACGAAAGCTTATGCTCTAATAAATTTGTTAGTCTCTAAGGTGCCACAAGTACTCCTTTTCTTTTTGCGAAAACAGACTAACACGGCTGCTACTCTGAAATTTGTGTAGACAGTGGCACTTCCGTTAGAGCAACTTGATCTCACAGAGGAAATGTGCCATCTAATGAGTGTGCCTGCTCTCTTAATGGTGCTAGCAGGGATTAAAGTAAAGGGAAATGGGAGGCAACACAAATCCAGCTTCTCTCCCTGGTTTGGGTAAGTGATACTCCTTCATGGGTGGTGCAGTGAGAGAAACAGTAGGGGGAGCTATCTACTTTGACCATTGCATACTTAGCATAATATCATGTATATTTAAAATGGAAACTGGCACAAAAAAAGAAGGTAATGCCATTGGAATGAGTGAATTAGATGCTCAAGCAATAGTCATATAAATGATTTCTTAAGAGGAAAGTTTCTGACTTATTAGAAATATAAAATACAAATGACTTTTATAAAATACCAATTGTGGTGTTATCTGCATGAGTGATCATATAAAGTAAGTTTTGTAATTTTGAACTTTAGAAGTCAAGAGTTAAAGCACATGCAAGAAAGCATGGTTAAGAAGCTGTAGGTGACCAGAACTACAACTGATGTGTACTGGAGAGCAGAAATTGCTTTCAGTGTACATAGTTTTCTATAGGAAAGTTATAAATAGTGTAATATTTCTGTACTGTATTTTATACTGACCTGCAATAGTTGTCAGAAAATAATGTACTTATGTGCCTAAAGCTGGGACGGGAGGGGAAGGGAAAAAATGAAATGAGATTTGTAAGACATCCAAGATTTCTGCCAGGAATACTTGCAATATGATATGTTTTCACTTTGGCTGTCTTATACCATTTTGTCTGAAGTGTCTGGGGAAAAATGTATAGTGTTGTACTCCACTCTTGGAAAACATGTTTTTATTGGGGTTGGATTTATCACAAAATTAAAAAGAGCTATAAACAGACTTTGATGTTATTTTATGGCTAAACATGCAGACAGACAACAACTACTGTCATATATGACAAATGCACAATAGTAATATGGCGGTTTTGTGTGTTTCCTTGTTTGTTTTTTGAAGAGAAGGAAGTGCCAAACAAACCTTTGAGAGTGCGTGTCCGATCTCCAGGCAACAAGTTATCTGTCCGGTGGAAGCTACCCCAGGCTTCAGGCCTCAGGAGTCCACGTAGATCTCAAGGCTACCTCTTGGGTTATGGGGATAGCAGCCGAAAGATGAGTTATGTTCCTCTGCAAAAACATGAACGAAGCCAGGAAGCTAAGAAACTAGGTAAGCCGAATTTCCATGCTACAGGTCCAAGCTTAGTTGGTGCAAGGCTAGCCTTGGGCATCAGCTCATCAGTTTGGTTTCTGTTCCTTTTGTTGCATATGCAGTACTGCACTGTGATGTTCTTCTGTTCAGATGTACCTTACAGTGATAGACTCAGGGAGATCAATATATTTAGCTTAACAAAGAGAAGGTTAAGGGATGACTTGATCACAGTCTATAAGTACCTACAAGGTGATAATGGGCTCTTCAATCTAGCAGGCAAAGGTATAATTAGATCCAGTGGCTGGAAGATGAAGCTAGATGAATTCAGATTGGAAATGTGTATATTTTTAACAGTGCTCAAGGATCATATATCATATGTTAATAGTTTAAATGAAAATGCCAAACATTCTTATGCACATTATTAGGGCTTGATCCCGCACAATGTGGAATGTGCACATGTAAGCACAAGGTAAAAGATGATGGCTAGGACAGAAAGTGCAGCAGAACCCAGTGCTGCATTAAAGAAAGCACTGCATGCATGTGGCCACCAAATTATTCCTGCCTAGGAGAAGTAAGGCCAAAGAAGGGAATGCATAGTTAAGTCACTCCTTGGCATTCTGAGGGTCCCAGTTAAACCCATAGCTCCTCATTCTCTGCTCTCATCCCTATACCCATTAGAGGAACTGGGTGGGTGCTCAGTGGGGATGAGACATATTTTCACCCATTGCAGATGACTATGCCAAGTGCCCAATGTTGCTGTGCCCACATATGCCAGCACTAGAGCACAGCAAGCTTGTGCTCCCTGCTGCACTTTGCCCAAGCACTTGAAGGATTGAGACCATTTGAGTCAATGGAGTAGGAGGAGGCTGTTAATTTCAGAGCTACTGTATTTTATATAACAACAAATGAATCTATTAAGACATGCTAGGGGTGACCAGGTGTCTGGTTTTCGACCGGAACACCCTGTCGAAAAGGGACCCTGGCGGCTCTGGTCAGCACTTCTGACTGGGCCATTAAAAGTCCAGTTGGCAGTGCTGCAGGGCTAAGGCAGGCTAGTCCCTATCTGTCCTGGCACCGTGCTGCACCCCAGAAGTGGCCAGCAGGTCTGGCTCCTAGGTGGGAGGACCATGGGGCTCTGCGCGCTGCCTCTGCCCTGAGCATCAGCTCCGCACTCCAATTGGCTGGGAACTAGTCAATGGGAGCTGGGGGGTGGTGCCTGCGGGTGAGAGCAGTGAGCGGAGCCTCCTGCTCCCCCCACCCCGCCTAGACTCCGAACCTGCTGGCTGCTTCCGGGGTGCATGCAACGCAGTGCGCCAGGACAGGCAGGCAGCCTGCCTTAGCCCCACTGTGCCGCTGACCGGGAACAGCATGAGGTAAGCCCATGTCCCAACCTCCTGCCCCAGCCCTGAGCCCCCCCCCCAAACCTGGAGCCCCCTCCTGCATCCCAAGCCCCTCATCCCGGCCAAACCGCAGAGCCAGCACCACCAGCCCAGAACCCTCACCCCTCCCGCACTCCAAATCCCTTGGCCTCACCTCCCAGCCTGGAACCCCCTCCTACACCCTAAACCCCTCATCCCCAGCCCCACCCCAGAGCCTGCACCCCAGCTGGAGCCTTCTCCCACTCCTGCACTCCAACCCCCTGCCCCAGCCCAGTGAAAGTGAGCTAGGGTAGGGGAGACTGAGCCACCGAGGAAGGGGGAATGTAGTGAGCAGGGGACAGGGCCTCGGGGAAGATGCGGGTCAGGGAAGGGGCAGGGCTTGGGTGTTCTGTTTTGTGCAGTTAGAAAGTTGGCAACCCTAAGACATGCTTACTGACTTTCAACATGGGGCAAGTGATCCACACTGTAGCACAGAACTGCTTAAACATCAAGGAATGAGTTTTAGGTCCAGATTCAGCAAGATTCTTAAGAATGTGTGTAACTTTAAGCCTGTGAGTAACCCCACTGAAGTCAGACTTAAAGTTAGGCAAGTACCTTGCTCAAGTACCTTGCTGAATCAAGACATTAATTAGCAGGTAATATTTATCATGGAAGGCAAGATCCTTCTTACTATACTGAGTCAACAAGGGAGTGGAGCAGGGCTGGCTGTGTGAAAGTTTCCTGAGTCATCCTGCTGTCATAGGCCAAATAATTCAGAGTGGGAAAGGAGTACATTTTGCTGCAAACTTTACTGCTTACTGCATCAGAGGATTCCAAGTTGCTAACACTAAACTAAACTGGCTCTTTATGAAGAGAACTATTTGCAGGGCTGTTGCAACTCTAGCTAGCATTTTAGCCATGTGCACACACACTGACTTCCTGATTCTTCCTCCAAACTCTTCCCTCCTGCAACCTGTGCTCCTCCCTCCACGTTCCATGCTAGTCTCTCCTGCAGCCCAGCAAGCTAGTTTGGAACCCTGCGGAGCTGCTGGTGGGATGAGATATATGTGTGGGAGAAGCTCCCTGTGCTCTCTATCTCCATCACACATCAATATAACTAAGGGTAAATAGCATTCTGCATTGTTCAGGGGCAATATCAACTGAAGCCACTGGGATTCTTTTCATTAACTCAGTGAGCATTGGATCAGGCAGTAAATACTATGAAATAATAATAATGAAAAATACTATGCAGTGTTTTAAACTGCAGCGTTTGTCTTTCACTGCCTTTATTCTACAAGTCACTGCCATAGAGAGAGAGAGAGCAAATAATGGTTTTTAAAGTAATTGGAAATTTTTCAGGAGAAAGTAAAAAAACCAAACAAACTTCAGATTGTGGGATTTATGCAACACTATTTCATGTTATAGATAGTGTACTTGCCTCTAAAATGCCATCATATGCACCTATGCATATGAAAACCTCTAGATGTAAATGCCGACAATTTCCAAGTTACCTCTCAAGGAAACTGGTTTTCCCTTCTCTAGAGAGAGAATTTTCCTAATAAAAATGTGACAAGATGTCTGCTTGACAGTATTGAAACATTGTTTACCACTGCTGTGGAAAAGATTATAGAAAAGTCTCTGTGCTTTTTCTCACATGTAGCATCTGAATCGGTTTATGTGGTTTCACTGCAGTCAAGGAATTCCCAAGGACGGAGTCAGCCAGTCTACAGTGCAGCTTTAACCAAGAGAAAGGTCTCAGGTATGTTGTTTTCATATTTGCAGGCAAGTTGTGGAGCCATGTGTATAAAAAAGTGAAATATATGCTGCTTTGTGACTAAAGACTGGGAGAGAAGCTGTCTCTTAGTAGATTTTTTTGTACAGTACCTAACACTGGGGCAATGATCTTGACTGATGTCTCTGGTTGCTTCTGTAATTCACATAGTAAAAAATAATAGTAGAATAGATTTGTTCATAATGGACTCAATAGATTTGTGCCTAAAGGACTGCAGCCAGTGGCAAATCATAGACTCATAGAATATCAGGGTTGGAAGGGACATCAGGAGGTCATCTAGTCCAACCCCCTGCTCAAAGCAGGACCAATCGCCAAAACTCCTAATGACTATAAGAGAAAGAGGGGTAGGCCCACTGAGGATCCAGGCCCACATTTTCAGGCTTGAGTGCCTGAGTGTAAACATCTGTGTTAGTTCCCTGGTTTTCAGAGGGGCTAGGTATCTGCAGCTTCCCTGTCTTCTCTGGAAATGTGGTAGTGCACATCTGTGTACAGTAAGTGAGGTTAGAAATGAACTCGTGGCATCAAGTCATCAACATGGCTGAGCATTTTTCTCACCACATCATATTACAATTAGAATATGCTGGGGTTGAAGAACATTTTAGATGTTTTAACTAGGTGATGAAATTAACCGTTCCTAAACTGGGCACTATGTTGTATTAGTGTCATGGCTCAGACTTCTCCTTGGAGGGTCACATCATCAATCTGTCATGCTAATTTTTTCCATTTTAAAACTGGTAGGGAAACTACATCGTTTTCATTTGTCATTCTGTATCGTGTTTCAAGATGATGCTTCCATTAAAGAGAGATGGCTGAAAATCCATTTTCTAATGGGGAAAAAAACCCCTTCTTACTTCTTAAACAGTGGTTGTTAGGCTTGGAAAAACCCTGTTTTCCTGGGTAACCAAAATTTTGCTCTTGACAAGTAAAATATAATTACTTATTGTCTTACACTGGCACTAAGCATGTTAAGCATAACACACAGGCTTAGAGTTTCATCCAAAGCCTGTTGAAGGTAATGGAAGCTTTTCAATGGACTTCAATGGGCTTTGACTCAGGCCCTTGGGGAATGTTCCTCCCCAGAGGCTAACCTCAACAACTGTAATACCCTTCTACTCACAGCGCAAGGCGTTCTCCTTCCGCTCAGAAGCAGGAGCTTGTACTTTTGGTGTTGAAGGGCCTGGGTTCAATCCCCATAGGCAAGTGTGTGTGTGTGTATAGATGTGGCCATGGTTTGTTACTGACTGATTGGCACATCAGGCTGAGACTGAAAAGTGGTTCCCTGTGTCAGGTTTGTTGTTAATGAGACTGAACAGCATAGGAAAGCCAGATGTATCCTACACTGAACGTAAGGGAGAGTGCACTGTGCAGATGAGTAGGCCCCGTCTCTGAAATGCAGTGGGAAGTATAACTGCTACTCAATGGCATTTACAAGGAAACTGAGGCTGATGGCCATTTTTCAGTTCTGACCTCAGGGTGGCTGGTATTATAAAGGCAGTTCTGAATAGATTTACCTTCCTGTCCATAAGGGAGGCAAATGTTGATCAGCTGAATTTAAAAAAAAATAAAACTCATTTTAGCGGCAAAGCGATACGGAGTGAGGCAGTGCGCTCTAGTGGATAGCGCACTGGGCCAGGAAACCTGGCTTCACTTCCTACTCTGCTGCTGCCCTGCTGGGTGACATTGGGCAATTATTTCTCCTGCCCGTGCCTCAATTTCCTGATCTGTATAATGGTGGGTGATGATACTGCTCTCCTTTGTAAAAACACTTGGAGATCTACTGATGAAAAGTGCTATATAGAAGCTAGATACTATCATATTGGGATAATCATATTTTCATTTCGGATAACCAAATTTGAGATCTATCTGGTCCTTGGATAAGATAGTTAAACAAACAAACACAACCAGCCTAGCTCGTCAGAAATACCAAGTTAGCGGTGAAGTGTTATTGAAAAAGTATGCCGTAAAATATGAAGGGGAGGATCCAATTTTACAGCATTAACTTTTGTATTCGCGCTGATATTAATAAAGGACTAAATCCTGGTGCCAGCTCACAGCCCAAGTCACCGGATTGCGCACTTGGGATTTCTGGGGGCCTGGCCTGGAGAGGAATCCTTTTCCTTCCTTCCTTGACTGAAGCCGCAGTAGAGCTGCTCTGTGGTAAATACTGCAACCTCAGGACTACACTAAGCCCTGGAGCTGGATCACTTCCCCCTTTGCAGAGTGAGTGGGGCTCTGCATAGTCAAAGATTTATTGGCCCCAGCCCTCCTCAGGCCTGAACAATTTCCAATTTTTACCCTTCTGCAGAGCCCTGGGGGCGTGAACCTTGCACTTCATTTGTTCTGTGCCCCGGGAATATCTGGAGAATGATTGTTATTGTAATAACAGTAAGCATAGACCAGGGGTTCTCAAACTGGGGGTCAGGACCTCTCAGGGGGTCGTGAGGTTATTACATGGGGGATCGTGAGCTGTCAATCTCCACCCCAAACCCTGCTTTGCCTCCAGCATTTATAATGGTGTTAAATATATAAAACTGTGTTGTTCATTTATAAGGTGGGGTAGTCTCACTCAGAGGCTTGCTAAGTGAAAGGGATCACCAGTACAAAAGTTTGAGAACCACTGGCATAGACTGTCCTGTTCACAAAGTGATGAGCAGAGCTAGTGAGAAATACTTTGATGGAACCATTTTCTGTCAGAAAATGAGCAGATCCATCCAAATCATAATACTTTGACGAATTATGTTGATTTAGCTGAAATTTTGTTGCTGCCCCCGCCCCCCCCCACAACAAAAAGACGTTTTTGGAATGAAACATTTTGATTTATCATTTTGAAGTAACTTTTTAAATATTGTATATTCTATATTTAAAAATTAAAGTTGAAATTGAAATGAAACATTTCATTTTTGTAGGAAAAAAACCCCTTTTGATCAATTCAAAACAATTTTTTTTAAATTTCCTTCACAGATAATTTTCAGGTTTCTGTACAATTCACAATGAAACCAAATTTCAAAATCTTTCATGAAATAGACTTTCTATCCTCTGCACAGCCCTAGTTGTGCGTTTGCTGGGGGGCAAGGAATGGGAGTATTTTAATAATTTGTCTGCTGTAAATAACTGGTTAGAATTGGCTAAATGCTTATAGAATTCTGGACAGCAGAACCATGCCTTATTCTACAAAGACATGTAGCAGGGAGAATCATATTGCTGCGGGGTTCTCCCTGTTCTCAGTGTATCCTGTGTCATCATCTGTGTTAGTCGTTTATCAGAATAGCATATTTACAGTAATGTTGTTGTGGCACAATTACTATTGCATTGAGATCGCCAAAGTTCTCATTACTGACTCACTGTGTCACTTTGTCATTTCAGAGGAGGATGAGCTAGAGGAGGCAAAAGACATAAGTGTTCGTGTTATGTCCTCTCAATCTGTGCTTGTTGCATGGACAGATCCCATATATGAAAAACCAAAGAAGGTTGACCCAACTAGGTACTTTACTTTATGGTGATGTTGTTTTCAAGATGTATACTAAAGATTTCATTGTTTACAGCTTTGTTTGCCATTTAAATAATAAAGTGTAGTTACAGGCATAGCTTGATTGAAGGCAAAATATGAACATAGGAATTGCCATATTGAATCAAGGGTCTATATACATCAATATCCTGTCTCTGACAATGGCCAGTACCACATGCTTCAGAGGATAGAGTGAGAACCCTGAAGTAGGTAGACGTAGGAAAATGCTCCCACATCAGGGCTCATCCAGTTCTCTAATAGTTAGAGATTGGCTTAAATTCTGAAGCATGAGATTTAAAATCCCTTCCAAAATTTTGTTAGCATTAGCTATTATAACTTGGGATATTCTTATTAACCATATAAAGGTCTCACTGCACTCTCTTTCCCCTCTACCTTAACAGTACTGTCAGCCTTAATTTGCTCCACTATGTGTGTGATATCCTAGATAAACTGGAGTTTTTAGTTTATGGGGAAAGCTCTCCCTGGACTGATAGAGCATCTGACAGGGAGATACAAGGCCTCAAACTAGAAGGGTTGTAAACCTCTGCTGGTCAGTTTTCAATCCAAGATTTATAAGAATTTCTCCTCTTAACCAAAATAGTTGATAGACAAAATCCTGTGTCTAGAAACACCTACTTTTGGGGATGGTTCAGATCCAAATTTTGGGGCTTAGGCCCCATTTCAGGGTTTAGAAAGACTGAAGAGAGTTATTGAGCAAGAATACCATGACTGACTGAGTCCAGCCTCACAGATAAATTGAAAATCATAAACCTCTACCTGAATCCACCAGTTCTCAGCCCTTTCTGACTGGAACTCAACCTTCTCTCCCTCTCTCAACCAGCCACCCCGCCTACAGATTCCTGCTGCCTTTAAATTAGAGCACCCGATTCCCCTCAGGCAAGGCTCATTTTGGAATCAGGGTTGGCTTAGCCCCAGGCTCTGCAGCCCAAGGGCAAGCCACCCTGTTACAAGAAGGGAGCCATAAAGACTAAAAAGTCATATGGCTTAATGTAATTGACTCAACTAAAGAAACAGAAAAATGTGTGCTTAAAAGATGCTAAGGAATGTTTTTATTATTACTCTTCATTTGTAATTTCAGTAGCTTCTAGTGGCCCCTATCTGGATCAGGCACCATTCTATGCTGTACACATGTGTCACGAAAAGAAGGCCCCTACCTCAAAGGCTTGCAATCTAAGTGTATGACAAATGGATATATTAACTTAAGGGTGCCTGGCCCCTAGTGATGTAAAATCCCACTTGGATGGGGATTGTGGTGCTGGATGGTGCTGGAATCCTTGGTCCGCTGGGGGAGCTTACAGCCAAAAGATCCTGGTTCAGGAAACTGCAACCCTGAGATATGCTGATATAGCTCATCCCACAGGCAGACTCCATTGGCAGATCTCCCAGTAACCCCAGCCTCCAAAGTAAGGCTCTCCTCTCTGTCACAGCTCCTGTTGGAGGACAGCCATGTAAACGCTACCTGATCTTTTCTAGAGTGAATTCCTCCCAGGGCGCAATCAGCTTCCATCTCATTCACTTTAGCATTAGAAGGAACATATATACTACTGCGATCAGTACGGTGACACAATGTCTACACCTCAGAGTTCTGCCAGCGCAGCTACATTGGTCAGGCATGTGAAGAGCTGTGCTCCCAGGCTGGCATAGCTGTCCTGGCAGAAATCGGTAGCGTAGATGCAGTTATACCAGCAAAACGGCACTTTTACTCGTGTAGCTTGTTTCATTCCAGAGTGGTGGAATAAGCAATACTAATAAGAGTAGTTTTGCCAACGTAAGCTGCATCCACTTGAGGAGCACTTTGCTGGTGTAATATACCTGTATACCTATCCTGGTGACGTGCTCCTCATGTAGATATGGCCTAAAAGAGATTGTTTTGCTAATGGTTGCTCACTCTTCCCTTATCACTGGATGTTTTTTTAAGCCAAGCACATTAGTAGAAAAAGGCTTGAACTGTGTTTGATTCTAATGAGTTCAGTTGATGAATTTTTGGCTCTCACATTTCCATTTCCAGGCGATATGCTGTCCGTTATCGAGAGAAAGGGGAATCAGCAAGGTGGGATTACAAACAAGTGCCTAACAGACGGGTGTTAGTGGATAAGCTGATACCAGACACCATGTATGAATTTGCAGTGCGAATTTCAGAGGGAGAAAGGGAAGGCAAATGGAGTGCTTCCGTTTACCAACGAACCCCAGAAGCTGGTATGTATCAAAATTATCTATAATCTGACATACCTTTTGAAAAGTAGATCTACGGTAGCTACAGATGGATCTATATTTCAGCAATGCTTTTCATGTTTTGTCTTTGAAATAGATGCACAGAAGGTGTTGGATGCAAACATGGGGCAAAAAAATATATGCCATTCTGTATAACCATTACTTCTGACCTTAATTTCCATTCTTGTGTATTATTTCACAGCTCCTGCCAGTCCACCTGAAAATTTAGATGTTTGGCCAATAAAAGGCAAAACAACCTCTGTCACTGCATCTTGGGACCCTCTTGCAGAGAGTGAAGGAAAAGTAAAAGGTAGGTCATTTCTGCCAGTTAATAGATTGAGAGAGAAATTAAAGACAAAGTGAACCACAGAAATCACACTATAGTAATAAAGTTAAACTGACACTGCTGCTGTATGTAATGTACAACTGTAGGTTTCAGAGTATCAGCCCTGTTAGTCTGTATCTGAAAAAAGAAAAGGAGTACTTGTGGCACCTTAGAGACTAACACATTTAGTTGAGCATAAGTTTTCGTGAGCTACAGCTCACTTCATCGGAAGCTTATGCTCAAATAAATGCGTTAGTCTCTGAGGTGCCACAAGTACTCCTTTTCTTTTTGTACAACTGTAGGGAGCACAAGTTCTTCAAGAAGGAACTTCCTCTCTGTGGTGAGCTCAAATAAAGGAAACTTTGTGCAAATAGCAGCTGACCATATCAATAATCTTTTCTTATTAACAATTCTTATGCATGTGCAGGAGAGTTTTCTCCTTTCCAGCTCTGCTGCAGTGAAGCCACTGTGCTTTGCCTGGGATGTGTCAAAGTCTTTGCCATCAAAATGATTGTGATGTCACAAATACAATCATATGATTTAACTCCTGTACCAAGAAGGGGGGAAAGAAGTGGTTTACGGAGGCAGTACAATGACCTTTTGATGCTTTAAAAAAAGGAGCATGGATAGTAGGATAGTAGGATAATCATCGGAATGGTGGAATTAAGTTTCATGATATTTTAAAGTTTACCATAATGTGAAAGTCCCTCTTAAAGAAACAAGCATAAAACATTGCTGTTTGGATATCTCATATATTCCTACTGTGGTAACTGTTGCTTCTGTATGTCAATCAGTAGTAATTTAATTGGATGGGATTTGAACAACCTTCCAGCTTTTCCCCAAAACTCCATATGCAGGTAATCAGGCTACTTCCACTCACCCATGACTGAAGGAACCACTAGCTTTTCTCTCCAGCCCTTTGGAACATTATACAGCTGTTTTATCAGAACTGTGGATTCACAGGTGTCAGCAAATAAATGGCAGAGGGAGAAAGAGCAGGCATATATCATATCAGCACAAACGACTTGCATAGTGTGCACTCCAGGGGTGAAATCTGGCTGCACTAAAATCAACAGGAGTTTTGCCAGGCACTTCAGTGGAGGCAAAGTTTCACCCTAGACCTTAACCCCCCCCCCCCCGAAATAACCTGTGAGATGATGCATGGATGTGATGTGAAATTTCAAAAATATGCCCTGAGTTTTGAGGAATACACACATGTTGCTGAAATTTTCAAATATGGCCAGTGATTTGGGGTGACTCTATTTCTGAATGCTCAAGAGGCCCCTTTTAAAGTGGCCTGGTTTTCAGAAGCTGAATGCTTAACTCTTGAAAACCAGGCCCCTTTAAGCTGCCACAAAGTGGGGATTGAAAAATTGGTCACCCCAAATCACTTAGGAAAATGAAGGCCAAAATGTTTTCTTTTGATGTGGTGTACCACAGGAGAGGGCTTTTTAATGAACCTGATTAAATTATCCAGATACAGTGAAAATAAAATCATGGAATAGATCTCTCGTGATCATTGTTTACTCCAAACACTAGCTTTATTTCACACATCTTGTAAGCTTTTTTGTTTTGTTTTTTATTTTGATCACCTTTCATACCTCAATAATGAAGGACATTGCCTCTAGTAGCCAACCAAAAGGGCCAGAAATAACAATTGTTGTAGAGTTTTTCTGGCCAGTGCCACTATGTCATTCCTCTATATTGTATTTTTCTTACCTCCAGTATGGATATTCTTTACCACCAGAAAGGAAGAATACTTTACAGTCCTTCCAGTGATTAGCAGTCTTTGCACTGATCAGTAAAATTAATTCATATCTGACAATAAGAATGATGCATTTTAATCTATGTTTTTATGAGTTATTCCAGATCTTACAGTCATCACATTTCTTATTGCAACCATTATAGATTAATTGTTAGAGGGGAAAATAAGTTCCTTAATTTTTTTAATGGAGTGTTGTGGGCTATAGTTTTCCTTGGGCTCTGTGCTGGAGCCTCATATGCTGTTGCCTTCTCTGTGGTCCTGGAAAAGAGTTTCTAAAGTTCTGTTTTATGACTAATAACAAGATTTTTAAAATGATAGAGGGTTGAAAAAGGCATCTTGCAGATTACTACATGAAAAATGCTACTCTCTGAATCAAGGCCTTTTGAGAGTGTAATGGGGAAAACTGTAGGTTATATGCTCCCCTTCGTGCATAAATTATTCCTGTTAGGGAGAAATTCACCCATGTGCAGAGGGCCAGTGCCAGGCCTCAGCACCACTTCAGTCTTATTTTAAGAGGTGCTGTTTTCAGAGGGACTTAAATAGTGCCTAGACCTTGTGCTGGTCCCCTGCACAGGGTGAACATCTCCCATTATAGTTAATGAATGTTGTGTGTCAGTGAGGGGGAAATTATGTATTTAACTGTGTTGGACGGAGCACGTGTATTGTTACTACCATTTGTCCATCATAAGGTATTTCTTTTACATAAGATTTCAAGTTATCAAGGCAAGAATTTAATATACTATATAGTTGCTCTGTATGGACAATTAAACTAATTAAGGCCCTAATCCAGAAAAGCATTTAAGTATGTGCTTAACTTTAAATACGTGAGTAGTCTCACTGACTGCAATTGGACTACTCATGGGCTGCAAATTAAGCTCCTGCTTAAATGCTGTGTTAGTAGGGAACCTAAGGCCCCAGTATTGCCAAGGATCTAGTGATTAGACCACTGCATCTGGTGGAGTCCCACAAAAGCTAATTGTGCTCTATGTGGTAGTGGGCGGATTCTTCTGCAGAATTGGGGCCTTAAAGTGTAAAGTGATTATAACTGTGTCAGGACTCTATAGCAAATAAATGATAAAAGAATAAGCAGCACTAATCAAAATATTTTACGTGCTTTTAATATTGCATGTCTTAAAGGTTAGTTGAGTACATACACTGTTTTGTATCAAACATTTTTATAATTTCTACTAGAATGAAAAGGCTTGAACCTGCTGACTAACTATCAGAGTATTTACAGTCAGTACCACCACTATTTTACTAACATAAGAAGCTCTGTAATAGTAATACAGAACAGTTATTGGTTGCATCAGATATTATTGCCAGTAACTATAAGGCAATTAAAAACTGGTTAGAATGTTAGTGTTTCATTATGTTCAACAAATTTTCTAACTATCATTAGATTCAATCTGATACATTGTATAAGAATAAATGCTGAGTGTAGAATTTTTTTGAATCTTCAGTGTTCTTAAACAAAAATTGTAACAGCAATGGCTAAACCACCCAATATTAGACTTTATAACTATTATTTTTTTCCACTTGTCTTCCATTTGGGATGCATAGCTCCCATCACAATTATTGGGTGGTATAAACAGCAACAATGAAGGTTGTTGCTTAAATATTCTGTAGGATTTATCTCCTGTATTCTGTATGCTTTATCAGCTAATTTACTATAGATAGATAGATAGATAGATATTCTTGTCTAATATGTTTAAAGAATGTTTATTCAGCTTACTGTATATCATGTCTTTATACTCCAGCTGTTGACTTGACGTGCATTGCTAATGTATTAATTTTAGTAATGCACGTTCTAATTCATCCTACCCATACAGTCTGTCCGCTGGAAACAGGACTGTTTTCAGTTTCCTCCTTCCAACCGTCTGCCAAATCATTTCAGAATACATTCTTTCATACGCCCCGGCTCTCAAACCATTCGGAGCAAAGTCCATCACCTATCGTGGAGATACTACTTCTGCCATAATAGATGGTCTGCAGCCTGGGGAACGCTATATTTTCAAAATTCGTGCAGCAAACAGGAGGGGACAAGGTCCTCAGTCTAAAGCCTTCAGTGTCGTTATGCCAACAGGTAAGTATCGTGTGCCTATGACATAGTCTATACATTCTTGCCATTGATTTGTTTGTGTAACTTTTTATTGGCAGTCATTGGCTTTTTATTCCACTAACCTGCAGAGTTTTATAACACTGTTTCATTTCAAAGGTTCTTTGATAGCCAGCTTGTTATAAGCTTTAAAACTTAGATCTGTCATGGCAATACTGATCCAGTCAGTCATCACCTTCATAGCACATACAGTATAAAGGGAAAATATTTTAAGTAAACATATACCGGTATTCTGGCTGTTTCATGACCTGCTACATGAAAATATTTATTCCTTTTGTTTTACAGTGTTCAGTGAAATCTATACTGTATTTTGTTTGCTTGTACTCTTCCTGACAATATTTGCAACATATAAAAACTAAATTTTAAATGTTAATGTGCCAAGTTTTGCAGTCCTTACTCAGGCAAAACTCCAAAATATTTGCTTTTTACTATGAGTATATTGTTATATAGACAAAAACATGATCGGTTGTTTATTTTTAATGTAGCATTAGGGGTCAGATCCTCAGCTGGTAGACATCAGCATAGCTGCATTGAAAGCTGAAGCTAGACAAATTCAGACTGGAAATAAGGCTTATGTTTTTAATGGTGAGAGTAATTAACCACTGGAACAAGTTACCAAGGGTTGTGGTGGATTTCTTCTTCATCCCTGACAATTTTGAAACCAAGATGGGATGTTTTTCTAAAAGATCTGCTCTAGGAATTATTTTGGGGAAATTCTATGGCCTGTGCTATTCAGGAGATCAGACTAGATCAGTGGTTTTCAAACTTTTTTTTCTGGGGACCCAGTTTAAGAAAATTGTTGATGCCTGCAACCCTATGGAGCTGGGGATGAGGGGTTTGGGGAGGGTGCGGGGGTGAGGGATGTGGGTTGGGGCCGGGAATGAGGTGTTCAGGGTGTGGGAGGGGGCTCTGGACTGGGGCAGAGGGTTGGGGTGCAGGAGGGGATCAGGCCTCTGGGCTAGGGGTGCAGGCTTTGGGCTGGGGCCAGGGATGAGGGATTTGGGGTGCAGGAAGGGGTTCTGGATTTGGGGGGATCAGGGCTGGAGCAGGGGGTTGGGGTGCAAGAGGGAGTCAGGGCTCGGCTGGGGGTGCAGGCTCTGGGGTGGGGCCGGGGATGAGGGGTTTGGGGTACAGGAAGGGGTTCTGGGTTTGGGGGGTCTCAGGGATAGGGCAGGGGGTTGGAGTGCGGGGTCGGGGCATGAACTTACCTCTGGCAGCTCCTGGTCAGTGGTGTCCCGCTTGTCCTGGCATCGCAGACCACGCCGCGCCTCGGAAGCGGCCAGCAGGAGGTCTAGGTCCTAGGCGGAGGCGTGCAAGCAGCTTTGCGTGACTCTCACCTGCAGGCACCGCCCTTCCCCCCTGTTCCCATTGACTGGTTCCCAGCCAATGGGAGTGCAGAACCGGTGCTTGGGGTGGGGGCAGTGTGCAGAGCCCCACCGATGATTGCTTCCAGGGCGCAGTACGGTGTTGAAACAGGTAGGGACTAGCCTACCTTAGCTGGGCAGCACCACCGACGGGACTTTTAACAGCCCGGTCGGTGGTGCTGACCAGGGTGACCCAGTGTCTGACATGCCGCAACCCAGTACTGGGTCACGACCCGAACTTTGATAAATGCTGGACTAGATCAGAATGGTACCTTCTGGCCTTAGAATCTATGAATCTATTAAATCAATAAAGCTATGCTGAAGATCTGGCTCCAATTATTTGTCAGGCATTGCCTACTCTCAACTGTCTTATTCTTTATTTTTATTATTTTAAGTTTTCCCCAATTGATAATATAGTGATATTTGTATTTCCCAGTAGGTTGGCTAACACTGAATTAAGTATTATCCAATGTTCTAAAGCATGATCTGGCTCTTGCTGGCTGATTCATTTTTCTTAGACAGTTTTTATGCTGTGTTTACATATATCATTGTGAATTTTTTTTAAAAAATATTTTTTTCTCTTTTGCAGCCAGTAGAGATGATTCAAATGTTCATCAACAAACAAACATTCAAGATAATATGGAGTCTAAAAAATCTGGTGATGCTGTGCCTTCATCCCCACCTCGAACCTTTCCTGTTCCTTCTCGGAAAATCCAATCATCAGTTTCCTCTAAGCATACTGCTATTCATTCATCTAGTTATCCCAGTGGTGGAGATACAAAAAGTCCTCTTTCTGAGTTTAAGAATAAACTCTTGACTGATAGTGGGGTGCTGAATAAATCACAGCTATTCTCTAAAAAGACATCAGAGCGAGAACCTGATCCCCAATCCACTGAAGTCACAGATGATCATAATTCTGCCAGTGAAACGCCAACACCCTTGCCTAAAACCCAAAATCTGAGAAGAAACATTGGGCCCTACTCTCCTAGCCGGCCATTTCACTCTGTCCTTTCTTCAGGTAGAACATCAGTTAGGCCACGCACTCCAGTAAGGACGAGACAAATAAGCACAGACAAACTTGGCTCCTCCTCATCTTCCTTGACCCAACGCTTCTCATCCTCTTCCTCTGCATCTTCATCCATTTCCAAGTACACAGATAATGAAACAAAGCATCAGAGACAAGGCAACTCTAATATTCCTTCTTCCCCTAAAGTCCCTTTAGATAATCTGCCTGCTGAAAATGTGCCTCATGATATTGCAGATAGAGTGGAGGAAAAACAAGTAAGTCTAGATTCTGTGCCATTAAAAAAAACAGGGTCCGGTCAAGTATCTTCTAAAACTCCAGAAAACACTCACTTGGCTTTACCATTGAATCAGCAGTTTGCTGTGTCTCGCAAGGTGGTCCAGAGCCATCAGACTAAGGCACATACCTCTTCTGTGCCAATTAAATCACCTATATCATCAACAGTTACAAACGCTCAAAGTCATTCACGCTATCCCTCTTCTAAATTAGTTCACTCTGATACCCAGGATAGTTATGACAATTATGAAGGCAAAGAGGCAGAGAGTAGAAATGATAAGTCAAGTTCCAGTTCTTCCTCTCGTGATGGAGATTCACTTCCATCACTGCAAACAAAACTTCACTCAGGTTCTAATCCTCACATGTTGAAGGATCCAAAATTAGCTACCGCAGCTGCATCATCACAGTCTGCTATTTCTGCTTCTGCTAGCCATACTTCGACTAACTCACGCATCCCATCTTCTGTTAAACGTAAGTCTGATGGAAGGGATGTTGATGATAGTAATTATAGTGAGGACACAGAAACTGAAGCGGGAGAGAAAAGACAAGACTCTTCCTATTCTAGGTCTTTTTTAGGACAGACTGCCTCTGAACGGTTTAATTTGCTCAAGCACAAGTCATCTCATACAATCAGTAAGTTTCCAAACAAGATCAGTAGTAATCAAGAATCTAAGCTACCACCCTCTAAACCCCCTTATTCTTCTGTTTCCTCAAAGGTTCATCCTCAGATTAATGCACGCCTAACCTCAACTAGCGCCACTAGGTCTAGTTCCAATATTGAGAGAGATACTAGAGAACTGGAGGGTGAAGATGAGAAACCATTACCCTCAACTATTGTACATGACCATTCACCTTCCTCTTCTAGACCATCATCTTCTTCAGCAGTCTATTCTAGAAGAAGTAGTCCTTTGGTAGAGTCTAGTGCTCACCGCAGAGAGCCAGTCAAAGAGAAATCACAGCTCTCTGGTTCAGAAGATGAACTTCTTAGTACAGAAATAGAGGAAACTCCCACAAAATCAGGCTCTTTGCTTACAGTCGGCCGATCTTCTTCATTGCCCTCAATATCTGGGAGATCTCCCTCATCTACTAGAATGAACCACCATTCTAGTCCTAGTGTTTCTCACCAGGTCACAAATGGTCAGGATGCAAGATCAAGAGCCTTATCAGGCTCATCATCTTCCACTGGGTCTTCATTAGTGGCTACTGCGGAAAAGTATTCTCATGTACAGTCTTCTGCTTCCAAACAACAGTCTGATGATCAGGACAGTACAGAGGTGAAGGAAACCTTTGTGAAATCAAAACAAAAAACATTGTCTAAAAAAACATTAATTGGAGGCTCTCATATTTCATCTAAAAAACCTCTCCATTCAGAACCAAGCCCTTCTCAAAAGGCACATGCTGGTCAGTCTCAACTTCCATTCTCCTTATTAAATTCTAGAGGCTGGCATCCTTCTCAGATCTCCCACAAAAGTAATGAAAAATTACAGGAGTATGAGGATGTGGCCAAGGAGAAGGAAGCAGATGATAGAATAAATGCACATTCTGCATTCCCTAAAGATGTCGTCTCTTCTAGGAGAATATCTACCTCTTTGTCTCAGGGAAGTTCTAACTCATCTCTTTCAAAGCTCCAGCAGTCACTTTCTCAAATTAGTAAAGTTGATGAAAAACACAAAACTAAACATGACTCTCCCACTTCTTCCAGAGGATCAAGTTCATCTTTGCCAGCAGGCAGACATGTTGGATCCAGGGTAGCCACTTCAAATGAACATGTGTCAGAGTCGTATAAACCATCTTCATCTTCCTATCAATCAAAATCTGCTCAGTCAGGCTCTAGCTCTATCACTGATACAGCAAAGGAGAATCAGAATAGCAGGGATACTTCTTTATCTTCAAAGTCATCTTCCACTTCTTTGAGACAAACTCATCCTTCAGTTCCTAATTACCATTCAGGTTCCAGGGTCCCTACTAGAATAGCATCCAAAAATGAGAAAAAATATGGCCAATTCCAGTTACCATCATCAAAAGTGGAACATTCTCCAAAAGCTCCTTTCTCCTCTTTATCTAAATCTCACCAGTCAGTTTCAAAAAATGATGATGATGATGAGGGAGAAGTGGAGGAGAAACCCACATTATCTTCAGCTACAAGATGGTCATCTTCCTCCAATTCTAGAGGCAGTACAAATATGAATAGCGATGGTGCCAGGGATAAAAGGAAACCCACTGGCTCTCGTCTAATACACAAAGTAAACTCTGCAGAAGAAAAAGAGGAGGAGGAAGAGCCTCCCACTTTAAAACAAGGCAGGTCATCGTCTTCTGTAGTCTCAAGAATTTCTCAGACCCGTAACAAACCACATACATCTTCTAAGCCAAGATTGGCCTGGCCACGCTCCTCTGCATCCATATCTATGCCTTCTCAGCTGTATCCCACACACTCTGCTTCTCCAACTCTTTCTTCATCTTCATCCCCTCTCGTTCCCCGTCAACGACTACAAAGCTCAAGGCCACGAAACCTGTCCCAACGGCAATTTGTCAGACCTCCATATAGACAAGGTAATATGTTTTTAATTACTTTATTAATTTTACTGTCTTGAATGTTCCCCCCCGTCAGTAGTTAGATGAAAGTTACATTGTTTCATCAGGATACAAGTTAAAGTATATAATTCAGTGTACCGTATTGTTCATATTTTGGTAGTATCCGGAAAGCCCCATCAGAATTGGGTCCCCATTTTGCTGAGCACTGTACAAACACAGATGGTCATATAGTGAGAGATCACAGTTCGAAGACGTGATCCTACAATCTGACCTGATGCATATGCCTCTGGGGTGTCCTGCAAAATCAGTGAGGCTCAGGGACTTCCCAAGGGGATCAGATTACAGAGTCAGGGACTATGTATGGAAACTGGGCAACACTAGGGTTGCCAATTTTGATTGGATGTATTCCTGGAGGTTTCATCACATGACATAATCTTTAATTCAAGATTAATCTTTAATTCCTGGAGACTCCAGGACAATCCTGGTTGGTTGCATGAGAGATTAAGTTTAGAGTCTGTTTTTTCAGAGGTGCTGAGCACCCACAACTCCAGTAGACTGAAATGGTGCCTGTGGGTGGTCTAAAAATCAAGCCCTTCAGTTTTTTAGATCTGCCAGTTACCTCCGTCTGTGTGGACCTGGAATACCACCTAATCAGCAGGAACAGAACACAAAAGCTAACAGCAAAGGGAGTGTATGCTGAGTGAGCATCACATATGTTTGTGGGGGCAGGATTCTAAAATTAATCTCTGTCCCAACGTTGAGTGCCTGTAGCTGAAACTAATGCTGTTCTAGCGCTGAGCTGAATTATATTGTACAAAGCTGTATGAGATGAGGTTTGTTCTTTCAGTCTAGTATTTTCTTCTAGAGGTGAGGAGAAATGTTAGAGGCATTTCCGCCCGCTGACCCCCTTTTGGGTTCTTTGTAAAAGGTCAGTATGTGGTTAGATTAAAAAAAAATGATTCCACATGGTGATGGACTTTTTAAAAAAATATTTATAAAGTTCAAGAATGTTTTTAAAAAAGATCTATTTGGAAATTCTGCATCTGTTTTGTTTAAAATCCAACAGGGATCAGAGCAGACAGGCCAAACATGTTAGAAAGAAAACAAGTGCTTGTCCTCTTCCGAACAAATCAGTGTGGAATGCAGCTTTTCAGCTGCACAGACACGAAAGGGTTCCAAGAGTGCATCCCAACAGAAATGTAAATTCCTACTTTTTAAAATAATGGGCCAGATTGTACATCAAAAGTCACTCTCCAGTGGAGTGTCTCCCAATTTACCATGATAAAACTGAGAGGAGAATCAGGCCCAGACACTTTGTATGTTGTTTTTTGTTCTTTCTACTTCTTATACTTGTATGAAAACTAAGGTTTTGATCCAGGCTTCTTGAGCCAATAGCAAACCTCCCACTTACTTCAACAGGAGCAAGACTGGGTCTGCTATGTGTCTAAAACTAAAATTTTCTAGTCTGAACCAACTGAAGGCTAAAAACGCCAGAATGAAAATACATTCTTAATGTGAAACCCGCTGAGCTGACATATTGAGGTGTATTTAGTCCTTTCTTTAGCAGGGCCTTCACAACAGGCCAAATTCTGCTCCCATTTGCGTGCATGGGGTTGCCATTTATTTCAGACACACTTTCCCCATTACAGCATTTGCTTTTGGCAGGAATGCTTCAGCTATCAGTCCAAAGGGTAGAAATGGCAAGTGTGGTGCCAAGGCGTTCTTGGGGGTTTTGAATTTGCTCCCACCAGAAAATCATCAAGAGCCAAGCTAGACCTCTCTCTAGATGAGATCCCCTAACAATAGATACTGGAATCCTTCAGCAGATAGTTCCATGGCTGGTAATCCCTTTGTTCTGGACTTTTCAGGTAAATTGGTTTGGGTGTTGTAGGTTCACTCAGGATATACACTCTCTAATTTGGGTGCTATGTAATTTCTTGATCTACTGTAAATTATGGAAAAGTCATGCAAGTACTATGGTGATGAGTGCCTTATAAATGTCTGTAAACATTATAATGGTTTGGGTTTCAGATTTAATTTTGAATTTCCTAGTTTTAATAGGTTCTGGGCCTGGTTTACTGATATGTGATGGCTGCTTTGCACCATTTCAGTGACACAAAGCAGCCATAAATCCAGTTTAAGCAGCCAGTTAGGCCCGGTTTACATCTTTTTTGCATCAACAGAGCAATGCACAGTAGCCAGAGTGTACTGGTGAATCGAACCCTTGACATTTATTTTATTTTAAACACAGCTTTATGTACTGGACATATACCTTTGTATAAATAATTAAGCACAGTTTGTAATGACCATTGTATTTGTTCATGTTGTAAAGTGTGGTTTGGTTCTGTGCATACGCTTGTTAAGAATACTGTATATATTGTTTTCTCTATTTCAGGTAGTAATGGTAGACCCAATCTTACAACAAAAACAAATATAAATGGGAAAATACTACCTGGTAATAATGGAAAACCAAGTGGACAAAGAATAATCAATGGTCCTCAAGGAACAAAGTGGGTAGGGTGACCTTCTTTGCAAATTCAAGATGCTTTGACTTATTTTTCAAAAAAAGGAATGGTGCTCTTCACCAAAAAGAATATAAAATGAGATCAGACTGAGGGTCCCTTCTGGCCTTAAAATCGATGACTCTATGAAAAAAATTAATTAATTTATTGTTGTGTAATTTAAATAGCTGATTTAGGGCTTAAGGGTTTGTATTTTCAAAAGTGCCTATGTAATTTAGCAGCATAAACCCCACTGACTTCAATTAAGTGCTTTTCAATTATGTCAAACTTAGCTCTTCTTTACATGGGGAAACTGACCAGCACAGCTATTCTGAAATAACTATTCCGTAATAGCTATTCCATTATAGCTGCCTGTATGGACACTCTTATTCCGGAATAAGAGTATCCACACAGGCAGTTACTCTAGAATAGCTGCTACAGTGCTTTAAACTCAAACCCTATCTTATTGTGGAATAGCTTCCCTATGTAGACAAGCCCTTGGCACCAGATTTTTAAAGGTGTTTAGGCACATAAAGATAGACCTCTTGTAGGTTTTTCAGAAGCACTTAGGTGTCTAATTTCCATTGATTTCAATGGAAGTTAAGTGCCTAGGCACTTTTGAAAATTCCACTAGGTGTCTATTTCAATGTAAGAACATAAGAGCTGCCATACTGGGTCAGATCATGGTCCATCTTGCTCAGTATTCTGTCTCCGACAGTGGCCTGAAATAGAGCTTCAGGGGGAGTGTACAGCACAGAGCAATAATCGAGTGATCCATCCCTGTCTTCCATTCCCAGCCTCTGGTAGTAGGAGGTTTAGGATCACCCCAAGCATGGGGTTGCATTCCGGACCATCTTGGCCAATAGCCATCGATAGACCTGTCCTCCATTAACTTATCCAGTTCTTTTTTGAACCTAGTTATAGTTATGGTCTTCACATCATCCCATGAAAATAAGCTCCAAAGGATAATTGTGCATTGTTTAAAAAAGCACTTGTTTGTATTAAACCTGCTGCCCATTAATTTCATCAGGTGGCCCCTGGTTTTTGTACCGTGTGAAAAGGTAAATAACACTTCTCTAGTCACTTCGTCCACACCATTCATGATTTCATAGACCTCTATTCTATTCCTCTTCCCACCCCACCCCCTAGTCATCTCTTTCCCAAGCTGAACAGTCCCAATCTTTTTCATCTGTCCTCATCTGGAAGCCATTCCATGGCCTTGATCATCTTTGTTGCCCTTCTCGGAACCATTTCCAGTTCCACTATGTCCTTTTTGAGATGGGGGCAACCAGAACTGGACGCAATATTGAAGGGGTGGACATTATAATATTGTCTGTCTTGCTTTCTATCCCTTTCCTCATAGTTTCCAATATGCTGTTAGTCATTGTTAGGTGCCTAAATGCCTTCTAAAATCTGCCATTCAGGGCAAATCCCACCTACCATGTTGATAACCAGCCTATGTACGGAAGGAATTTTTATTTCTGCCCCACACTGATTGTGCCTCGCTCCTCAAATAATCCCACTGAAATCAATGAGAATACTCAGAGTAAGGTACCCTGCAACCTGAATAACAGCATGCGAATAAATAAATGTCATATGGCATTTTAGCGCTCTTCGTGTGTATTAGATGAACATATTCAAATGCCTGGTTTGGAAGACATTTTTAAGGTAGTGTGAAAAACATGCACACGGGCATTTTAAAACATGTAAACTATTTTGATCTGACACTTAGCACCTGTCTTCCATTTTGTCTAGCCTGTTGCATGTGAACCTTTTGGTTTCCTTTTCTAAACAAATGAAATCATTTTTGGAAACAATTAAAATTAAAGGGTGAGTAAAATTTTCAAAAGTGGCTACAGCCCAGGTTTTTAAAGGTCTTTAGGGCATTGATGCACTCAGCTTTTCAATGCCTAACTGATTTAGAAGCCTAACACTTGTTTTCAAAAGTGATTTAGGCACTTAGGAGCCTCACTACCATTGATTGTCAATGGGATTTTGGCTTCCCTTTGAAAATTAGATTTAGGCTCCTAAATTATTTAGGCATTACAATACTGAGCTAAGCAACACCTAAATACCTTTAAAAACTTGGGCCTAAGGCACTTACAAGCCTAAATACCATTTTCAAAAGTGCTTTTGTAATTTTGGAGTCCTATGGATTTCGACTTCTAATGAGGTGATTTTCAAAGACACAGTTAATAGTTAGGGACTTAACTGCCATTTGTTCCTTTGAAAATCTCTCCCTACGTGATTCAGGCTCTTCTAAAAATTTAACTCCAAACTTCTCTCTTCCCCTGGAATTACTAATATGGTATAATTTAATTTCACATTCTTTCATGTCAGGTGAGTTTCAGTATTTCTATCACTGCTTTTTAGATCGTAGATCTCGATCGAGGGCTAGTGTTAAATGCTGAAGGAAGATACCTCCAAGATTCCCAAGGAAACCCCCTCCGAGTGAAACTAGGAGGAGATGGACGCACTATTGTTGGTAAGGACAGACTTTCTTCCTAAAGAAAAAATAGTTTTCATTATCAGTGATGCAAAATTCTGGCAAATATGGCAGAAGTGGCATATTGAATTTATTTAGGGCCGGATTGTGGCCCAGCTTAATATGGCAGCACAAGGCAATAAGGGGAGTATCCTCTTCACTGCATGAGTGTGAAGGGGTACGTGGTATTGCACCCAGTAGTGTCTTCCTCCCCCAAGTAGGTGGGAGGGAGAGTTCGACTCTCAACCTGATCAGAGCTGAGTCAGTATGAGAGGAAGTAACCGGAACCCAAAAAAGGGCTGCATTAAGTTACTTCCTACATGGAGCAAGCAAGGAAGATGATGATTTCTACTCCAGGCTCTTCCAGGGGGAGCTCAGCTACACACCACCCCTACACAGGATTAGGGCCCTGTTTTAATAGATGCTGGACAAACACAGAGGTAGGTGCAGTCCTTGCCCTGAAGAGCTTACAATTATATCCTCTTCAATCTATAAATAGGTATGGGTATGAAATATATTGTACAAATAGTGTTAACCTGCTCCTCTATTCAGCCAGAGAATAGCCTCCCACACAGCTGTTCCTGCTGGGAACAGGGATAATTTGCATGGGTGGTTTTGTATAGGAACAATTGCTTTTGGGGCTGCCACTCACAACTATACTGCAAACTAAGGCTGCTTTCCCTGTGGCCACATCCCCCTTTATCTCTTTGTAATTGCATCTGTAAATGTGCAACAGAATGGGGTTCTGTGACATCCTGGAGGATGCAGAATTGGATACAAAATGCATCCTCTGTTCCTGAGGCAGAGGATCAGAGCCATGACTCGCTACTTGACAACCCATCCCTGCTGCTTCCCTGATTGGTTGCCAGCCATGGCAGCAGAGGATTTAGCCCTCTGGCTTCACTTTGCCAGAGAAAATTTGGCCCATGAAATGCATCAGCTTATGATCTAGCCACAAAACTAACTCTGAGATGGAAATTTGAAATGACTGCTGACTTTTTCCCTGAAGTGGATATTTTAAAGTGGTAGGTCATTTGCTAAAAGGACACTTAATATTCCTGTGGCTGAGATTTAAATTACTGGGGGAAGAACAATCCCAGCTTTCTGACAGTAATAATGTTTTGGTTCTTAAAAATACATCAATCATGACAGCATCCCCTTTGAACAGAGTTGAGAATAAAACAAAGAAATGTAGCTGTTTGCAATATTGGATAAGACCCAAATGTGCATCTTGTCCAGTATCCTGTCTTCGACAACAACCAGCACCAGACACTTCAGAAGCAGAGGTGGGATAATCTGCTCCACCCTCAATTAGTCTCATCCTGATCACTAATAGTTGGAGATCAGTTTAAACCCTGAAACACAAGGTTTAATGTATTTAATTTTTTTCATTTTTGTTCCCATTAACTATGACAACTCCGGATGTTCTTGTTATACATATAAATGTCCTATTCCTTGCACCGTATGAAGATTTTTGGCCTCAATAACTTCATGTAGCAATGAGTTCCACAGTTCAGACCCCTCAAATATACTCCCCTTTGGCCACAGTGGTTCTTTTTAAAACCAAAAACCTGTTCACTGAGATGTCCACTATTTTAAGTGTGTTTCCTTATAAGGCTTCAACTTGTCATTGTGTACTTTTTAAAAATATCATTTTAACTTTTGCTCAGAATTAGAAGCTCTGTAAAAATGTCTCTCTTCAGTTTTTGTAGTTCTTTTCAGTAGAGCTGAACAAACTATTTGTAGTGAACACTTTATCCAGGGAGTTTAGCCCTTATTTTTCTTGGGAATTATCCATGAATAGATTTTTATTTTAGCTAATGTAGTTATTATTCCTAATTGATGAAAACTTTTTGCAAATGTATTCCATCCTATGGGTTGCTTTATCTATGTCTTTAACTCTTGGCTGTTTACTATTTGATATTCATGATGAATGATTGATCTTTTAAGTCAATGGTATTATGACGGATGTGAGGACTTTCTACATGAAGGGTGAGCCTTCCAGGATATGAATACGAATACTGGGGTGCACATGGAGTGAAGTTCACAAGGAGACCTTAAGTAATGCAAGACCTTCTGTTGACCTCTCTGTACAGGGGTGGCTATCATCCTTGGTGAACAACTTTCCCAAAATGTTCAGGTGACCACAAACTCCATTGCTCAAATGTTCATGGAGCAGCAAAATTTAATAATAATATCTAACCCTCATTTTGCACTTTTCATCAGTAAATCTCTAGCATATGGCTATATATCTTCAAACTAAGCAAGCTACCTGGAATCTGTATGAATCACTTTGAATACTGTTCTGCAGTATTCTCCTTCCTCTATTCCCAGTTTGCTCACATGGCTGATTTTCACACTTGAGAAGGATTTCATGATATGGCTCATTGTTAGAAATGGGGAGGAAGAAAATCTTAGCGGTAGGATCCCATCTTGGATTTGGATTTGCTTTTGGATTATAGTTTGAAATGAGAGAGGCTGGATCCAATCTGTGTGTTAGCAGGTGTTCTCCCCTTTTACTCACAGATCCACTATGCTGAAATGTCATTTCTGTTAACACAGCATCTGAGCAGGTGGTATTGCTGGAAATGGCAATCAGAACAGATAGAGGGACATGGCATCTCTGTAGGGAAATCAGGAGGGTGAGTAGAAAAAAAACATGCCCTCCTCATGAGGTGACATGTACGTCATGTATGGAGTACCCAGATCTTTAAAGAGAGTATCCACAGCATCTGTACTAACACATGTATATACAGAAAGACAAGGCATATTTCTTACATGGAGTCCAGTTCTTTGAGACGCTGAATGCTTCTGGACCCTCAATGACCACAAAGTAATTAGAAGTTGAGCGCATCTGGCACCACCATGGAAGCCCATATGCACTTAGGCCCAGATTCTTAAAGCTATTTAGCACCTAACTCCCATTGAAATCAACCTTTGAGGATCTGGGCCTTAAAAACTAATCCTGCATTCCTATGCAGTCCAGATGTGTATGAAGTCAGTTTCAGTTGCGTCTATGTGGATTGTGTGAATGAGCCAGTAGAAAGTATGGTATATGTGAATATCTTGCTGTTTATGTATTGATAGAGTCGGGCCAGATGGATATAGGAGAGTAATAGAAGGGCAGATATATTAGCCCAGGCTAAGTAGGTCCCTTTTCCCTGGGTAAGGTAACAGGGAAGGTTCCAGAACAATCAGGAACCTTCTGGAGACAATTAAGACAGGCTGATTAGAACACCTGCAGCCAATCAAGAAGCTGCTAGAATCAATTAAGGCAGGCTAATCAGGGCACCTGGGTTTTAAAAAGGAGCTCACTTCAGTTTGTGGTGTGCGTGTGAGGAGCTGGGAGCAAGAGGCACTAGGAGCTGAGAGTGAGAACACGGACTGTGGAGTACTGAGGTGTACAAGCATTGTCAGACACCAGGAGGAAGGTCCTATGGTGAGGATAAAGAAGGTGTTGGGAGGAGGCCATGGGGAAGTAGCCCAGGGAGTTGTAGCTGTCGCACAGCTGTTCCAGAAGGCACTCTAGACAGCTGCATTCCACAGGGCCCTGGGCTGGAACCCAGAGTAGAGGGCAGGCCCGGGTTCCCCCCAAATCCTCCCAACTCCTAGTCAGACACAGGAGGAGTCAACCTGGACTGTGCATTCAGAAAAACGGCCAAGCTGAGGGCTGCCGTGAAGCTCCAAGGTGAGCAAATCTGCCGATCAGCGCAAGACCCACCAAGGTAGAGCAGGAACTTTGTCACAGTATATAGATATAAATAACTATTTTCCCTTAATTTATCCACAGCATAGTTTGTGGCTTTCTCTTTAAAACTAATAGGAAATAATAAAAAATAACTGTGGGATATATGTGAAATCACTGGTGGTTACATATGAATCCATCTAAATAAGTCTCATGGACTCGTGTAGTACATGCAGATGAAACACAGTTACAGAGAACATCTGCTATATCCATAACTTAAGACAGGATGCTGCAATGAGAAAGAAAATGACTAACAGAGTATCCTTTTTTTTTTTTAACCTTGCTTCTGGTGTGTAACATTAGGGGTCAGGGTATAAATCCTTTTACAATTGTCCATGTATGTTTTCACCTACCTATGTGAGATGAAAGTAGGTGTAATCTTTGCACGTGAGTGAAATGGATATATGAAACCCCTTCTGTGTGCTATTACACGCTGCTGAATCACAGTCATGGAAAGGGCTGTGTCCTCAGCATCCCAGCCAGCAGTGTTTACCTATTTTAATTCAGGATTTACTATACCTCTCTTCACTAGTTCTGATACACTCTTGGGAATCTCTTCAGAGAACAGCTAATAAAAATGGATGACGCTGTGGTTTGTATGAAGTCCTCCTGAATCATTTCTCCATTCCCCTAGGTGTGGGACTTCTGGGTTCCTAAATGGAAATCTGCTGATGCTAAATACCGTGATTTAAAAACATAGAGAATCTGCAATTAGATATTTTTCTTTTGTTCTTCTCTTGCAGATGCTGGTGGTGCTCCAGTAGTGAGTCCTGATGGATTACCCTTGTTTGGACATGGGCGATTCGGTAAACCTCTAGCAAGTGCACAAGATAAACCAGTAGTAAGCCTTGGAGGGAAACCATTGATTGGTCTTGAAATGATTAAAAAGACAACAACTTCTTCAACAACTACAACCACAATTCCCACAACAACCACAACTGCAACTACAACCACAACTACCATCATCACCACCACTGCTGAACCCACAACTACTGAGCTTCTGACAGAGAAACCACTACCTACATGTCCCCCAGGCACTGATGCTCAGTATGATGAGGATGGCAAGTTGGTAAAAGGGATTGATGGCCTGCCTGAATGCAATGCTGAAGGTAACAATAATATAAACACAAATAGTAGGTGTGATGTTTCCTGGGGTAGCCAAGGTTGTGAGACACCTCGCTACCACCTGTCCATAGTGTGACAAAGTCTTGTGTGTGCCTGCCATGGGTCAGTTTCTCAACTCCTCCAGCCATCGGCAACACAAGCACTTCCCTCTAGGCATCACAGACCCCGCTGTCTCTCTACAGCTTAGCAACAAGCACACTCCAACTCTTGAGCCCTCCAAGCATCTCCCTGGAGTGTCCAGCCCCTGGTCTGCTGGACAATCATCATGTTCACAGATTTGCTGCTTCCAGAGCTTACGAGTAGAGTGCCTTTTACCAGTTCCACCCCAGATCATCAGGCTGCTTAACACACAGCACTGAGATATGTTTATAGTGAAATCAAATATACATTTATTTGACATAGCACAGAGATTTAAGGTGTAGCAAGTAGAATTACTGGAAACAAATGTTTGCGTGTTATGATTTTATTTTGTATGTATTTTACAGCCTACCCATAATTAACAAGATACTCTTCTGCCTTGTAGAGTATTGCTCACCCAAAATCCTGGCAGTGTTTTACAGCCAGGCTTAGCTTTGACCCTCCTTCATGAGAGACACATGCTGTTAGATTGCCTCCTGTGCAATGGATTCTGTATTTCCTTGCATCCCAAGATATACCTCCTGCCCCTGCTGTTTGTTTCATCTTGGAAATATCCTCTCCTGTAGATTTTGCCATCTCTTATTTAGCCCCTGGCCAAGTATGCAAATAGGTCTACATTGTGAAGCATACAATACACAGAACATATATGACCAGATAGGGAGATAGGTGTCTGCTACCTCTTGCCTGAAAGGAACATTTCTGAGATATGTCACCTCCTAGTGACCTGCCTTAACCAGGCAAGACCTTAAGAACATAATTTTCGGAATAGACACATAACTTCTTAAATATTGTACATACATACATTTTCCAATGACTGTGATGACCAGTGGGCCACTGGCTCTTGGTAGAGACATCACACGCCCTCCTTCAGTGAACTGTTATGGATAAATCTGACCCAGGGGATCCCTGTAAAACTCGATATAACCCTTGTGCCCTCTGCCAGTTGGCATCCGGTTACCCCCAGTCCCTGAGTCACAATATGTGTGGCTGTACTGCACAGTTACAAAAATATAAAATGAAAACTTTGTTTTTTAAAAGCAATCTTCCGAGCTTACCAATGACAGTTGATTGTGGAAGAGAAAACTCGAAGTGTTTGCCATCTGACAAAGGCAAGAGGAATGTTTCAGTATTTCGCTGCAATCTGAAACAACACATACTTGCAAAGAATCTCCAAGGCTTGTCAAATCACAAATTATTATTGAGACTCTCATAAAAATGAATACTTGTTATCAGCTAGCTACTGGGGCTTGATCCCATTGACTTCCTTGAGCTTTGAATCACAGCCTTGATTTAGTTCCATGTAGCTGCCCCTTTTCCAGATGGCTATGCGGCACTGTATAAGTTAAAGTAACTAAACGGTCACTCTTCTGGCCAAGATCCTAGGTCTTTGGCTTCTGAACAAACAGCTGCATCTTTAAAGGCTGAAAGAGTAGTGCTATGAGCTTTAAAGTACTGTCTCCACCAGAAAAGGGATAGCAGGGCTGTAGTTTTATTCTCTCTCAATCATTTCCATATCACATGTGCTCAGTTTAAAAGCTAATGGCCAACCCTGCAAGCTCAGGCCCCAATTCAGCGAAGTACCTAAGCTCATGACTAACCTTAAGCATGTGAGAACTTTGATTTTTCAATAGAACTCCTTATGTTGCTAAAAGTTAGGCACATGTGAAATTTCTCTGCTGAATTGGTTGGGGCCTCAATTTGGGATACGAAAATCAGTCTGGGTTCTTTCTGCTTCTAGCCTCATCATAAGCAGCTATTAACTCATATTCTGTGTTTATGGCCTGTTTCATCATCCATTCAAGTAAATGACAAAAATGCCATTGACCCCAGTAGAAGTAGCACAGAGTCCTTAGAATTTAGCTGACAATTTTGTTGATGGTGCATGAAGCAGAATATAAACCATCTTGCTTTTCCGTAGCTGTATTGCCTGTTCATTGTCCTGCCAGTAGGAATAAAAACTTGTTTTTCTCACTAAATTGAGAAGATGTGCTTGAAAACTATAATGGGTGCAGAACTATTGAGTAAATAGGTGGCCTTTTTATATAGTCACTTTTTCTACTATAATCCTTAACACTTTAATCCAGAGGAACCTGTTATCCAGGTTTCCCTGGACTATTTGCCCGATGACATGCACTATCACTTGAGTTGCAACTGTTCTATAGATGACGCCTTTTCAGTTGATTATAAATAAGTTGCATAAATTCCCTCTTTAACATGATTAGCTAATCTAACTCTTCAATCACGTCTCTCAGTGCTATGGTAGAAGGTTGGAGATATTCGCGATGAACATCTGCACTATACCAACTGATATAGGGTTGCTTACCGTTTCCACGCTTCACATTAATTTTGTATATCTATCAGTTACCGTCATCTGTCCATGAGAAGCAAGTGCTTTATGGAGTCTAGACTATAAAATCTGCAGGCCAGATTCCCAGCTGGTGCAAATCAGTGTAACTCCATTGACTTTTGTCACTGTGTCACATTGCTTTATTGACTGCTGGCTGCTGGGTCCATCTGTGAATAACAGAGATGGATCGTAGCTGCAAAATGCAAATCTGGACCCAAACTTTTTCTAGCTCTGAGCAGAGTTTGGGAGCTTGGCCCATCTCTGATAACTATGCCTAGCTCTTATATAGTGCTTTATAGCCATAGATTTCAAAATACTTTACAAATGAGATCAGTATAAAATCACCATTTTACAGATGGGGAAACCAAAGCACAGAGAGCTGACATGACTTCCTCAAGGTCACCCAGCAGCAGGTCAGTGTCAGAACCAGAAACAGAACCCAGATCTTCTGGGTCTCAGTCTTGAGCGCTGTCCACTAGTCAACACTGCCTCTCATAGCTGTTAGTTCTCGCTCACTCTCTTTTTTGTCATTTTTTGAATACGAGTGGATTATAAACAGAGATTGAAG
Organism: Dermochelys coriacea; assembly: GCF_009764565.3. Lineage (NCBI taxonomy): Eukaryota > Metazoa > Chordata > Testudines > Dermochelyidae > Dermochelys > Dermochelys coriacea. Next base: position 121,942,303 of record NC_050070.1, read on the forward strand.
CCATCTCAGTCATTATAGCTGTTGCCTCCGCAGTGTTCTAACCATAGGAAAAGTTTGTTTTTGTTAGTAAAGTAGGAAGATATAACTGGAAGACACACAAGGAGCAGATATAGATTGGCAAGCAAGAAAAACAGCATGTCACTCCTAGGAGCTGGGGAAAGATTGCCTTGGCTATAAGTGAATAAATTAGAGGGCCATACAGAACTTCCTTTCCCCGCATTAAATATAAAGCAATGACCTTGCGTGTCATTGTATCTCTGTTGCAGCAATAGAAGCTAATAACACTGCCAAATTTAGATCTGAAGTAAGCAAGAACAAATTCACCGAAGTCAGTTTTGTTGAGCTTGTGTACACTGGGTGTAAATTCAACCCATGCATCATTTGAAAGCAGCATCAGAAAACAGCTCCTTATATTCAAAATTGGGGCCTGGACACGCCTACTGAATTGTCCTAAGCCCCCCATTTACAGAAGTTTGTAACTGGATTTCGAAACAGACAATGTAAATGGTATCTGCGGAGCCGCACTATCAGTTTAGAAAGCACAGAAGAGATGGAAAGAAGAGACATGGACAGCTGATGATGAGCTGAGATGGACGCAAACGTCTTCTACAAAAACTGCCATGAGCAGAAGATTGGAGATTCCTCTATCAGCTGTACTGGGTGAGTAATCTGTCTGAGAGATTTTATTACCTTGTATAGGCAGAACTGTTATTATTTATATTCTTAGTATTCATTATTTAGCAGGTAATCTGTAACTGTTTTTGACTATGTATACATCTGTGTGTGTAGATAGAGAGAGAGACACACACAGAGCCAAAGAAATATTAAATTTAATCTCTGTGAGACAGTAACACAAGTAGGACTTTGCTGTAGGTGCCCTTAAATCTTGCCGCTGACTGTTTATTTTTATTTACTGCACCTATGATTTGCAGTGTTCCTGATATTTATATATTCCCATTTGTTCAGGCTTTAGCATGAGAGAGCTTTGAATTTCAAGTGGATTTAGGCACCTAACAAAAATCCCAGCCTTAACTATTAAATGTGTCTTTAAGAGTTCCACTTGGATGTGGTGTGGATGGATACCCATATGAAAAACTGCGGACATATGTACCTTTGACTGCCTCGCCTGCTCTCTGCCTACCAGTCCATCTCCCTGCCACCCATTCTAACATCCCAAACTGTTAGCATCTTCTAAAAATCACTGGCTGTTTGTTTTAAATCAAGACTGAACTAAAAGAACTCTCCTTCTTTCTCTTTATTACCCTGGCCTGAGACCCAGGATGGACAGTATTCAGTATGGGATCAGTGACAGATTTGAGGTTTGATATCTCACAATCCATAAAGGTCAGAAACAGGACCTTTATAACATTTGGCAATGTGAGATTTGCAGTTTTCCAGTAGAGAGGCTTAGGTTATGTCTACACTGCACAGTTAACTCAGACTCTTGCCTGCGTTTTAGCCTGAGCTTGTCTACCATCCATGCAGAGAAGTCTCTGACCTGGGTTTGGAGGTGATTTAAGCCCAGGTTGGCTGGGTATAGGTAAGACTCTGAGATCTGCTTTAACTCAGACTGGAACCCACCCACTTTGCAGTGAAGAGGCAGACAAAATCATTCAAGTTCTGATAGTCTTCCAGTGCCCTTCCCACAATTCCCCCTTTCCTCCAGGGAAGATAAATTCTGCACAATTGACTAGGAAAGAATCCAGAGGATAGTAATAGGTAGGGCTTTGATGAGAAGATGCTCATACCTGGCCTAGGCTATCTAAAGTGCCAGTCATCTAGGTGAACTGTGCAGTGTAGACATAGCCTAAGAGGCTTGCCCAAGGCCATACAGAAAGTCTGTGGTAGAGCAGAGAAATGAACGTGTATCTCCCAAGCACCAGACTAGCACCCTGGGACATCCCTCCTCTCTGTCATAAGATGAAACCTTTAAAATCATGACATTGTAATATATGGAAAAGCTATTTGGGATCATTTTAGAGGTTTCTAAACTCTTATTAGTTAGGACCCCCTCTTGTGTGAGGTCTGGGCAATTTGACTCTTGATAATGGAAACACAGGTGGAAGTTTACGATATAGTGTACCATACCTGTAAAATGTTCAGAAACTCTCTCAGGCCCCAACCCTGCAAACAGATGCATTAGTGCAGGACTCTGTGCCTGTAAGGAATCCTACTGATGGGGCCTAAATATGTGTGATATACCACCTGATGGTCAAGTACTTAGTATTTGTTATTGGCACTCATGTAGGATGACCAGCATAGCTATTTTGTGGCTTTTTCACTGGTGAGAAGTGCAGCCACACCAAATTCATGCTGGGAAAACCACTATGCTTCACCCGTAACATCAATAATTCCCTCCCTATCTTTCTTTTCTGTTAGCTATTTTTAGAAAAGAATTTTTGCTTGGCCATTTGTTCCTTTTCCATTGTTCATAGTGTGTCTTCATGCCAGGGGTGGGCAAACCGTTTGGCCTGAGGGCCACATCTGGGTATAGAAATTGTATGGAGGGCCATGAATGCTCACAAAATTGGGGCTGGGTTGTGGGAGGGGGTGAGGGCTCTGGATGGGGGTTCAGGCTCTGGGGTGGGGCCAGAAATGAGGAGTGCAGGGTCCAGAAGGGGGCTCCAGGCTGGGGCAGAGGGTTAAAGTGCAGTGGGGTGCATAGGAGCTGAAGGGGAAACATGTCACTGCTTCCTCGAGCCACGCGGAGCAGCCCCCGACCCTATTCCCCAGCTGGAGTGCCGGAGCGGGGCAAGCCCCAGATCCCGCTCCCCAGCAGGAGCTTGAGGACCGGATTAAAACAGCTGGTAGGCTGGATGTGGCCCGCGGGGCGTAGTTTGCCCACCCCTGCTTCATGCTGTGAAGTGCTTTCATCGAAGTGCTTTGTCTTCCAGTATTGGTAACTATTTTTGACTGTATCGTCATTTTTTTACAGCTGTTCTTTACAAGGGACTGAGGTGGAGACAGATCTTATCTCTATTGTTTTTAGTATTATTACTGCTAACTCAGGCCAACTCCCTTTTAGGCACTTTTTTCATTATCTTTTCATTTCCTTTTTGTGATTCAGTTTACTTTCGTTAAGATTTTTCCTGGGCTTATCTTACTTTCATTATAGCAGCAGGTGGTTTTGGTAGAGACCCACTTTAAGAAAAATCAGGTGAGAGCCATTGACTCTTCTTGGCGTGCTTCCCACCCCCCCCCCATAGTTCTGAGTTTAATATGGAAATCCTTTATATCTTCCCTGTTACCTTTGTCTCTTTTCCTTATTCTCCACCTCTGGCAATTCAAGATGAGTCTAATTTCTTAGGCAGCCTGGGTGTTTTATAGTGTCTATCCATGTTTATACAGTCGCCAGTACCAGAGCAGCTGAGCATCTTACAATCTTTTAATATGCTTATCCTCATATCAACTGTGTGAGGTAGGAATTAGCCCTGTTTTACAGATGAGGAACTGAGGCACAGAGAGGCTAAGGAACTTGCCCAAGGTCACACAAGAGGTCTATGTCACAATAAGGACTTAGGTCTTCCAAGTGCTAGGTTAGTGCTCTAACCACTGGACTGTTCTTCCTCTATAGTATGACTCTTTAAAGACAACAGGGCAGCTTTTTTGCATCTATTTTGACCATATCACTGATTGCATCTTGAAGACGCATAATAATATCTCCATGAAAATAAATGAGGGCCAAATTCTAATTCCCTTTATATTAGGCAGTATCTTATTCCACAAGCAGACACATTAACTTCAGTGGGACTTTTCATGGAATAAGGCTGCCTTGAATCTCATCAAAGCTTTCAAAATCTGGCCCTTAAAATATTTCACAGTATTATTTTTAATAAAGGCATTGGCTGATTTTTCTCTGAAGTTTAAAGAACCTTTTAAATACTAATATTTCTTTCCTTTCCAGTGTCCAGTTTGCCAGAAGCTCTGGCCCACATTTCATTCTTTGCAAAAGAGTCATTATATCATCCATGGATCAACCCAAATCTATAGAGAGCCTTATTGCATGTTGCAGAAAAAACAGCTGTTCCTCTTTAGAAGTAGAGCATGTCAAGAATGTCTCTGCCAATGCATCAGATTGGAAGTGTGAAAGGACAGGACACTTCCTGAATCCTGCAACATACGTATGACATAGGTTGAGAAATATTAATCCTCGCTTCAGAGTTATGAGGATTTCTATGGGGAATAAATGTTTGCTTCTCTCTCCATAACGTTTCTATAACCTCAGCTTGGCTGCCTAGTCCAACGTTTGACACATGCAATAAAACAGCCTGCCCTGTCTGGGTGAACATCCCTGAGATGAAAGCTCCTCCAAGGTGCCTATTTAACAGCTGCTACGTTACATTTGAAGGAGGATAACCAGTTCCTATATAGCGCTACCAACATGCCCCAAACTTTAATTGCTACTCTGTCCTGAATATTTCCAAAGGGTGTTTTTGCACTGTCTATCTCCTCTGTCTGGGTCTTTAGTAGAACAGTTATTCTTCCAGAGCCTGATATTTTGTCACCAGAAGTATTTGGCTTCCCAACAGATTTGGACTGTAAGTGCCAAAAATGCCACCACATGTTATACTAATTATTTGGCAAAGTCTGTTAATATTTGGCAGAATACTTGCTTGTCCCAGCACAATTTATTGTCAACATTTCACTAGATTCAGCAACATTTAACAGAAAAGAGTTTGGCAGCCCAAGCATACATTTCCCAGACGACTCAGCCCTGGATGTGCCCAGACTCGGGGAAAAGGGAGTTGTTTTTTGTGTGTGTTGGCTGACTTGTGGTGAATGTGGAAAAATTCTAGTTAAGACAAGGAAGTTTATAGTTCTCACATGGTAGCAGGTCGAAGTAAACCCTACTGGGGAGCTACAGTCAACGTAGGAGGAGCTAACTGAGGAACTACAATCAACATAAACATAAAAACACATAAAACAGAAAGTTGCCGGAGGATTTTGTTTGTTTTGCAACAACTACGCCATTTCTGTGCCACAGCTCTGCTGAGAAAATACAGCCCTGTAAACTGGAGAACTTGACGAAACACAAAAGAAAATACAATTTCTCCATATAATCAGACTATTGTCTTGACAAGAGGCAATTATGCTGGGAAGCATTAAGGAGTGAAATCTGCACATTAACACGTTCAAAGCTTCGTGTATATCTGATACTCAATAATTTATCTGGCAGTATTCAAAAAGGAGTGTTTACATTATAACTAGTGATCAATACCAGCTGCCTATGTTGGGAAGATTCACTGTCTTCACCCAAAGATGCACTGGGTCATATGCTAGCTTGGCAGTAGACATTCAATGCTTTGTATGATTGCCTGTCAGTCAGCTGCACAAGTTTACCATGAGAAAATGTCAGACATTTGCTTTGTTAAAGTCTGACAAGAATTAGCCAATTTCCTGTATTTTCAAAATTTGTTCTGACACTAAAATTACTGCTGTATTATACCAGCTAGGGTTTGAGGGTTTTTTTTGTCTGAATGTAATAGCAAGAAATAGAAAATGAAGGTTTGTATGTTTGTTGTTCTCTAATAAAAATAAATGAGACATTCTAAGATGATTCAGATTTTATTTTTAATTCTTTAATACTGGAAATTGAAATTGTTCAACACATCTTAATATAATATATTAGAAAATGTTAGTTATATTAAAGGTATATATCTTATTAAGAGCTACAGTGGGAAGGTTACTTGTCTTTAGAAAGTATCCTGTATAGAACAATGTTAAAGTATGAAATGTGTCAAGTAGTTGAATACATTAATATAATATATACTGGTGTATGCAACTAGATTACATGAAGGATAGAGTGTGTTCATGTGTACGTGTATGTACAACTATGTATGTGCCTCTGTGCATGTGTTTTGTGTACACACATACACAATATCTTTATTATAGGTGCCAATAGTAATATATATAAAACCAGCCTTGCATAATTCTACTTGGAATGAGGTCTTTTGGTTTTGGGTTTCTTTGGAAAGGCAAATAATTTTCTTTTTTCATTGTCACCAAGCATCATGGTAAAGTATGGTCAAAGAGATTTTGTGCCTGAGCTGTTAAAATGTTATGGAAAATGTAGCTGAGATCAGTAACCATCTATGGTAATCATTGGGGCCATTATAATTGGTGTCCCTGCCTATTAGAAGCCATAGTTTTGGATTACATCCTACAACCTATAGAGTAGAAGTGAGACAAAAAGACTTCAGAAGGTTGATGCAAGCCTCCCAGAATTCAGATACGTATCTAAACCTTCTGAGGTCTTCCTCCTGCTCTTATTCATGTACTGTCTTACATCCCAACCACATCTTGCTCCCAAAACCCAGTTCTTCATTTCTGATGGTCTCTAACATGGCCCTACCTTTAATAGAATCCATCAGGAAGCTCCTATTTTCTCAGTACTGTTCTGGATGGCTAGTCTAGGTCTTGTGTGCTCTGGCTTCCCTGAGCCACAGGCACTGCAAAATACATTTCTCTGACTGCAAGGAAAGCCCCAAACTCACAAGATAGCAATTGATCCAGGAGAGAATCCATGATCTGCAGAGCTGCTGAAGTGACTTTTCAGGGAGGAAGGAAGTCTATTATACACAGTGGTAAACATCCCAATTATCTGGCATCTAAAACATATTGAGCAGAAGTTCCCTGTCGTTCTTATTTTATCTGCGCTGCTTCACCCATTCTTGCTTATAAATGTCATGGTTTTTTTGCCATGAAACCACAACAAGCTGTTACAGGGATGCTGTATACAGAATCCTGTAGGTCCCCCAGGGCAGAATTCCTGGAGGATGCACTGCTGGGTATTTTGTACAGCAGCTCTGCAAGAAGCAGCATCATGCCTCCTGGCTAGCTTGTGCTACCACCCATTCATCTACTCCAGATATTCATAGTGCACCTATTATCATGTGATCTAGAACCATTGCTGGTGTTGTCTCATTATTATATGGATTAAATATCTTTCAGTTTGTATTTTAAAATGTGTTCAGAGAGTAATTGTGGGAGGCAAGTATCATTTAATCATTGTGCTCTCTTTTCTTCCTCCTTCGATAGATACATTCTCAGGGCTGGATATGGATGTGACAGCAACTCCAGAGGCATATGTGATCTATGACGAAGGTACTGGTTGATTAGGGAAGTCCTTTGCAAGTGCTGTGTGGTCTTCCTTCCCCCCCCCCCCCCCAACATTGCACTGTAAAGAATAAATCTGCATCATATTGGATGGGAACTTAGGCAGGCTATCACCAGGATCATGAGCTGGAGCCATGCCCCTTGGTTTCAAAGCAACCCTGTGGTGGTTGTGAAAAATAGAGTCTTCGAAGGGGATTTAAAGTGGAAGTAACTCACAGCCAGATCAGTGTAAAGGAAACATGGGCCCAGTATTCTCAAATCATTGAAGCATTTTCAGCAAATGTGACAATGGGTGTGTCTACACTGCAGTGAAAGGTGTGATTGTAGCACATGCAGACATACGCAAGCTAACTTTTATCTAGCGAGCTCAAATAACAATAGGAGTGGAGCTGCAGCAGGATGACTAGTAGCACAGGCTGGAGGGCCCCGCCTGGGAACCTGGGTAGCCTCTGCTGCCTTGGCTTCACTTTTATTGTAGCTACAATAGCTTGTATTCCAATGTAGACATATGCAATGTTTGAGCAAAAGTGATCTCCAAAGTAGAGTGTCACAAATGGTCCAATTGAGAGCTGATTCTCTGTTACCCCATTAATGTGCTTGAATGGATTACATTAATGTACATCAGTGGGGGATCAGGAGTAGTGGATCTCCATGCCACCCTGCCCCTGCCCCACCCTGCACCCAACTTCCCCTTACACCTGTGATGGAGCTGGCTTAGTAGGCACCAATGCTGCCTCCTCCAGCATCATACCAATGGAGATTCCCCTTTGACTTTGTGCCATACAATATTGCATGTAAGCAGCACAATGTCAATTTAACAGACTGAAGAGAGTGGCCCAGAAAGAGCTTGACTTGCTGTTATTTTAGAATCTGCCTGCTTATAACTCAACTCATGACCAAAAAAGACATTTTTCAAAGTGACACTTCTAAAGGACACTGCTTCAATCCTGCCCTTATCTTTCCTGTTACAGAATCCAGCCCTAACCAAAAATAAGCAAAGTTGCTGAATTAATCTAAAATAGAAAATAAAGCTGTTCTGAGTGCACTAGGTGTTTAAGTGGGACTTCCAGGGTAAACAGGCCTTTTTCTGGCCCTCTGCACAGGGTTGACTTTCACCCGCTGAGCACAGAGAAATTATACCATGAGAAACTGATAGATTCATCTGGTCAGATCTTCCACTGTGTTAGGGCTGTTTCATTTCATTCCAGTGGTGCAAGCTACACTAAAACTCCCGTCCCAGTCACAGAAGAATCCCCCCTGTGTAGGGAGGCTCCTCAAGCAGTGGAGAGCTCTCGTAGTGAATTTCATGCCACCTCCTTCCTGCAGTTGGCATGGGGGAAATGGCACAGGGCCAGGATTCTTTTGCTGTCAATGTCCCCTGGCAGCCATTGGCAGTCAATCTAAGCCTTTGGGTAGCTCTAACATTCACCACTTTACCAGACCAGTGGGAAGCTGTTCCAGGAGTGTAAAATAGATGGTGCAAAGGTGGCTTACAGCCCCCTCTCCTGCAGCTGAGGATCTGGCTTCAGTTTCTGAGCAGGCTTATCCTCAGGTTTGCAGGGAGTGAGTGTCAACTCAGAATCTTGCCATACGAATGTGTTTAGTTTATCATGGTAAATTTAACCTGATGAGTTTGCATAAGGGGTAAGTAGCAATGAATTCAGCTGGTGGTCTTCTGGGTTTCCTTATTCCCTGCTCTTTACCCTTAGAAAACAGGATGATTACAGACCTCATGACTTTTAGAGCAGAAGGGAAAAAAAATTCCCTTCCTTGACCTAGACTTCCCACAATAACACCAACAAAAAAGTACAAAAATAACCAATTCCAGTGGCTGCTCACTGGAGGGGATGGCGACTGAGAGAAAGATTGATGTATATGATTTGGGGGCATTCTGATAGCATAGCAAAGATGGTTATATAAGAACCATGATGAGTAGATTAGACTAGATTAAACCTTTCTGAAAAGCAAGCACAGCTCTCTGTGAATAAGACCCTTCATGCCAAATAAGTGCAGTGAGTCAGCCTTCTCTTTGAATTTCTGACAGTTTGAATTTCAAATTAAAGATTTTTGTTTCCCTATTTACTTGATTTTTTTATTTTCTGATGTCTCCCCACACTTCTTTTTGCAAAATTATTATTTTCCCCTTGAACTGGTGCATATGTTTATTGTATCTGACACATATGCGTATCTCCTGTTGCGTGTCCCACTCTGTTTAATATCATTAGGCATTCCATTAAAGTCTGGCAGTTTTGCTATTAACTTTAATGGGAGCGGATTGAGTTCTGTGGACAACTTGTATGTATTATCAATAAACACACATTTTTTAAAATGCATGTTAATTGCTTGAGGGAACAGATTCGCTTCTTCCCTCTTAGTTCCTTTTAAATCAAACTTAAATCCCTTCTTGCACTATTATTTTTATAGTTAGTAAAGTGAACTGCAGAAAATGGAGGCTTTCCTCATCCTTATTTTGGTGCAAAGACTGTCTTTGTTTTGTTTAGTTTGCTGTAAGCCCTGGGAAGAAGAGCAAAGCGTGCTCTCCTCTGACTTAAAAATCAATAAGGAGTGTGTGAACACTGTGATGTGAAGTCTGCTGGTGAACGTTGCTTTAGTTTTCTCATCATAGTTTGTCATGAGGGAAACTATAAGTTCCCTGTCAAGTTTAAGCCAGTTTAACATGGAACAAGCTAATGTTGTCAACTCTTCTTTGTGTCTTCTGAAGACTATGAGTTTTTTGAGAGCACTTTGCCTCCAACCACCACCGTGATCACTACTACTACTGCTGCTGCTACTACTACAGAAGCAGTGCCTGAGACAGACTATCCAGAGATCAGTGTTGCCGGCTCCGATCCTGTGTCAGAATTTGACTTAGCTGGGAAGAAACGATTTACCGGTGAGCCCAGTACTTGTTATATTTTTGCTAAATAATAAGGTAAATAGTTCATGTTCTAGCTGCATCATTCCATCTGGTGAGAAGACTGCACAAATCTGGCTAATGAGTCACAATTCTTCTTGATACTGTACAGTGCTTTGAGAGATCATCACAAGATAAACACGAGTAGCAGCACTTGGAGCTGTATCTTGATCTCAAACACAAACTAAACCAGTTTAGTTAAACCAGAGCAAACCCCTTGTAGACACTTTCTTTATTTCAGTTTAAGAGGGCTGTATTTCAGTATAGTTTAAATTTGTTTCCAACTGATTTAACCAAAATAAAGCCAGGTCTACGCTAAAAAGTTAATGTCACCCCAGCTATGTCACTCAAGGTTGTGAAAAATCCACACCTCTGAGTGACGTAGTTAAATGAACCTAAGCCCTGGGATAGACAGTGCTAGGTCATTGGAAGAATTCTTTTGTTAACCTAACTACTACCTCTTGAGGAAGAGAATTAAAAACAGTGATGGGAGAACCATCACTGTGCTGCTGTAATGGTTTAAGTGTAGACATACCCTAAGAGTGTCTACTCTGGGATTTGCTCCCCTTAAGCTAAATCAATTTAAATTCAAAGCTTTAGTAAAACTTGTGCAGCTCTCCTTGTAGATAAGCCCTCTAATGGGAAACCAGGGCACAGTTCTCTTTTGTTACACCAGTGGAACCCCATTGATACCAGTGGCATTGTACACTGATGTATCTCAGAGGAGAATTTGTCCTGCCAGGATATTTCATTTGGAATGTATAGTATGGGAGAATAGGTAAATGGAACAAAGTCTTAAATTGGAACCCTTTTGATAACTAAAAGTGCTAATATGTTTTATATGTTCATAAATATCTTGCTTTATTTTGGAATTGTAGAAAGAAACAACAGGAGATGGAGCTGAGCCAAAAAGTTTGGATCTGCATGCACAGGCCAGATCCTCAGCTGGTGTAAATCAGCAAAGCTTCATTGATTTTGCTGTAACTATTGTTATTTATACCAGCTAAGGATGCTGGTCTGAGACCTCATCGAAGTCTTGGGGGTACATTGTCAGGGCGTTTCAAGGGCCAGAGAGCACTGGATTCCAGCAATCCTCCTTTGATATGATAGCTCCTGCGGGACTGTTAAAGGCTGGCAGAACTTGCTCTGAGGGTCCGTTCAGCTGCAAGACTGGGAGAGCAGGAAAGGTGGCTTAGAGCCATCTTTGATTCATGCCATCCCCCCAACATACCCACCAGCTGTGTGGAGTTCTGCTCTGGAGCAGCTGAGGCTTGAGCTCTTGTTTACCATGGTTTGGGGAGTAAAATACTTTTCACATAAACCAAAACTTTTTCAAATGAGTCTTCAACTCCTCCCTGTCAAAACATGACAGGATGGTTCCATTCTTTCAGCGATCATGCGTCTCAGCCTGTTTAGATTAGAAACCTTGTGATGGCTAAAATGAAGTAGATTACAAGCTCTGGGCAGACTCTCTGTGTGGTGGGAAATCCAATAAGATAAACTAAGAACATTTTTTTATGAACACTTCAGGTCACTAGGAGGGAAAATATTATCCTCCAGGGATCTGTATTATTGTAACTAAATAAACATTTCCAAAGGCAAACATTAGAACTCAAACTGTTTCTTTAAATGTTAAAATGACTGTGGACGTTGTGCCTCTGGTTCCATGCCCCCTATAGCCTTCAGGTGTGACACCGCAAGTGAGCCCTTCCTTAGTTTCCCTTGATCTGGATATAGATAAGTCTAAACCAGACTTCTGCGCATGAAAGAACACCCACTTCAGAGGGTTTCATTTATTAACAACAAAGATTAGCATAAGCATAAGCAAGACCTCATTCAGGTGCCCACAAGGAAAGCTGCAGTTTCAGGGTCAGTTCAACTAACTTCTTGCTCCGTTAGCCACGGGACACTCTAGACCAAGCCCATCCTCTGGAGCCAGTGCTTCTAAGTTGCAGCTGCTCCCTTCCCTTTGGAGAGCAGCCTCCGATTCCTTCTTTCAGGATAGCTCTGTTCTCTTCACCTCGAGAACAGTCTCTGGTTCCTTCTCTCAGCTTACTCTAGTATTCTTCACCCAAGGAACTATCTGTCTCTCTGGAGACCTCTCAGTTCCTTCTCCTAGACTACACTTGTTCCTTCCCTGGGGAGGCTGTCCCTCTCTTAAGAGGCACCTTCCTCCTGGGAGTATTCTCCCTGGTTCTCTGAACTCAGGCAGCCCTGTGGTAAGGTTGCAGGTGCTCTTCTACTAACTGACCATTAAACAGCCACCTTGGGCAACTGGTTAGGCCCAGGTGGGTCTTCAGAGGGCTGTCATGGGCAGGCTAGGCCCTGGTTCCCCTTGACGATCCAATTGCCCCTATGACAAGGACCTTTAATGCAATAAAATTACCATTTCGACATTTCATGAAGTACAGTTCTTGTCACTATAAAGCATAAGTGTAAATGTTACCAGTTACTAAACTGATACCTGTACATTTCCATACTCCAGGAAACTTGGGAATTAGGGGTTGATTTTAATATTAGCAACTGATTCTCAGTATTAAATAAGCATAGTGAGAGAGAACCATGCTACATTGGTTTCACTGCTAAATATCAGTAATTTGTTTCCATGATCTTTAGCACCTCTCCCTAAAGGACCTCACTACCACATAGAGACAAGTAACTGCTTACACTAGTACTAAGGTGGCCAGTTTCCAAAGCAAGGGCTCTGCCATGAACTAAAAGGACCAAAACTCTGTTACTTAAACTACATTCATTAGATAATGTGATGGTACATCCCGTTTTGGCCAGGACAGTCCCCTTTTTAAGCCCTGTCCCAGACATCCCAACTTTTTTGGCAAAACTGGGCATTTATCCCATTTGCTCTTACCAGCTGATCATCAGTTGGCAAGAGCAAATGGGACAAATGGCCCAGTTTTCAAACTGTGGGGTGTGGAGGAACATTAGCGGGGGGGGGGGGGGGTCTGGTGATGCCAGAGAGCTTGGGCCAGTCCTGAGCAGTGTCCTGTTTTTGCTTTAAGGAAATATGGTCACCCTATCACTAGAAGAACAAGAATTTATCTTTTACTTTCTGCATTCCTCAGGCAAAACCCGGTTGTGAGTATGTAGGAGAGGGAAGAGGATAAAGAGAGGCCATCCATGCAGGAGACAACTAGAATGGGGCTGGCTGCACCTCCAGGGCCAGCTCCTCAGTTGGTGTAAATTGGTGTAGTCCCATTGAAGTCAATGGGGCTATGCTGATTTATACCAGTTGAGGATCTGGCCCTCAAAATGCAAGGGGGATGTAGGGGCAGCTTTAGCAGGGGCTCAAGGGTTCAGTTGCACTGACAAAAATTATGAAATTGAGGGTGCAAAGACACGCTGTTGGGGGAGAAACTATGTTCACTTCTTTGCACAAGAAACTGTCTGTGGCTCCATAGCCTGGGTCCGGCATCATTGCGATGCTGCTCCCAGCCACATCACTGCACAATGTTGTCAGAAGGAAGAACTTGTGGCACCTTAGAGACTAACAAATGTATTTGAGCATAAGTTTTTGTAGGCTACAGCTCACTTCATCAGATGCACAGAATGGAACATGTAGTAAGAAGATAGATAGATATACAGAGAACATGAAAAGGTGGAGTAAGAGGCTAATTAATTAAAATGAGCTATTATCAGCAGGAGAGAAAAAAACTTTTGTAGTGATAATCAAGATGGCCCATTTAGACAGTTGACAAGAAGGTGCGAGGATACTTAACATGGGGAAATAGATTCAATATGTGTAATGACCCAGCCACTCCCAGTCTCTATTCAAACTCAAGTTAATGGTATCTAGTTTACATTTTAATTCAAGTTCAGCAGTTTCTCTGCTACAGAAGCCCGAAAGGCAAAATCTGCCAGAGGAAACAGTGGGGGTAATACCCCTGCATGTGCCTGTCTCTAGGCATCAAGGATATGGGGGCATGGCGCTGGATTCATGGGAGGGCCTCTCTCTGCTCTCAGCAGCCAGGTTCAGCTGCTGAGCCACGTCCCCCCAGGTGGGGTCTCTCTTGCTGCCAAGAGTGCATACAAAGAAAAGCAGTACTTGTGGCACCTTAGAGACTAACAAATTACATTGAATCAGAAGGCTACATCTGCTACTGGGGGAAAGGGACTATGTAGGCAGGCAGAGGAGCTCCAAACCTAAAGTGGGCAGGTGACATGGGAAGGACCCTGCCTTTACACTGTGGGCCCTTTTACACCCACCCCTCCCCCCACCCACAACTTTGGCTCCCAAAGACAGGTCCTAAGTCTCAATTTTAGAGCAACAACATTGGTTAATCAAGAGCTGCCATCCTGATCCTTTATAACACAGACTAAAATGCACCAGACATGGTTATTCCCCATCTATTGAAAGCCTTAGAGTAACGTAATTGCCACTGAATATTTGTCATGCTTACAGTTTCCATGGTGCTCTATATATATGAAGAGTTATAGCACTCCAAGAAGTTTCCAGACAGTTTACAGATTTGAAAGCGTCAGGGAAATGGTAGGAAAATATACAAGATGTACAAGCTGGAAGGTCAGGAAATGAATGTCTAATTTATTTTATTTTAAAAAATAAAATATAGCCATTTCTGCGAGTGCCGCCTGTAAAGAATATAAAAAGAAAATTAACCTTGTGCTTTTCTCTACAGGAATTGTCCTTAGCTGTAGTAATCTGCCTGTCTGTACAGACTGTTAAATAAATGCTGCTTATCACTGTCTTTTCCAGCTCCTTATGTGAGTTATCTCAATAAAGATCCTGCAGCCCCCTGCTCCTTGACAGAGGCATTGGAGCACTTTCAAGTGGAAAGCCTGGATGAAATCATACCCTATAATCTAAAAGGGGGAGAGCTGCATCCCCAGACAGTCCCTCACAATATCACAGTGGTAGCAGTGGAAGGCTGCCACTCCTTTGTCATTGTGGACTGGGCCAAACCCCGAAAAGGAGACTTGATAACAGGTATGGTAACAGAACTTGCCAGCCTTAGCTGTCACCCTGGGAATTTTGTTGTCCTGGTTGGGGTTCAGGAAACTATGCAGAAGCCAAATGGGAAGGTTTTTATCTTAATCTGAGCTAATTATGATTGATAATTTTTCAACAATGTTAACTCTCCATACCATACAGCTCCCCAAGAAGGAGGTATTAATTGCCTTCTAGTCAGTGAGAAAGAGCTTCTATGTCATCTGTCAACACTGTACCAATGCCACTGATAAGCATAGATTAGTCCTGGTTTTCTAAAGGGCTTCACCTTGCCTCTGTTTTTGTGCCTGCAGTTTTGAAGTGCAAATACTTGTGGGCTTATTTTGTAGCACATACCCTGTAACACTCAGATTGGCTGAAGCACTCATGGAGTTAGAAGGCTTCAGACCTATAAAATTTACCTTCCCTGCAGTTATTTGCATCAGCAATATGGGAATCTACATTTCAAAATCAGGTTTCAGAGTAGCAGCTGTGTTAGTCTGTATCTGCAATAAGAAAAGGAGTACCTGTGGCACCTTAGAGACTAACAAATGTATTTGAGCATAAGCTTTCGTGAGCTACAGCTCACTTCGTCGGATGCCGACGAAGTGAGCTGTAGCTCACGAAAGCTTATGCTCAAATACATTTGTTAGTCTCTAAGGTGCCACAGGTACTCCTTTTCTTATTTCAAAATCAGTCTCTTTATTTTTTAACACCGCTCTCTTCTAAATCTCTGAATTCAATAGTCACTCTCTCAAGAAAATTAAATGGGTGGTGAGGGCAGAGGAGGGCAGAGAGGATGGAATATTATGGAAAATACAGAACTGTTTTTCTTGTGGTTTGCAGATATTGCATGCCACAATAGCAATATTAATGATACAGGCCAGAATAAAACTGTTTCTGCATACAAAGAAATATTGTGGAGCTTAGTAGCTGAGTGAAAAGAGAAATTTAAGCTTTTTATATAAATAAAAAGAGTTAAACTGAAATAGAGCTGGTTAACTCCTGTGGAATACATATCCCAAACTACATTGACTTTATTATAGTTAAAGTTTGTTCAAATGCCAATCTGACATTCTGCGGTTGGCAGTTAAACAAATACATTCAACTAGATCTTTTCCACTGTCTTTAGAGCACATTATAGCAAAAAAAAAATGTAAATTTTGAAATACAAATCTCTAACCTTGCTAAAAAAAATTAGTGAGATATGTAAACAACAAAAGTATTTGGAGATGATGCAAAACCCAACTCGACAGCAGGTCAGATGATTTGGAGTCCGAAACTGACAGTGCTGTTGTACTGGTTTTTACATTGTTGCTGTTGCTGCTGAATCTTGACCCACTCTTTTGCTGACAGCCCCTCTGCAGAAGGGCCAAGAAGTGAATGGTCACGAAAACTATGCTAGCCTTATATTGCTGATACGCAGTGGTGGGGGAAGGCAGGGAAGCTTCCACTGGCAGTTCTGTGCCTGGTCAGTGGATAAATAAAGGATTTTGTTTTTCAGTGTTATCTTCACACTGTTCACTTAAAAAAATCACCCACAATGTCACTAATTATGTTAATATCAGAGCAATATGTCACATAAGTAATGTTTGACCATGTCCGATGCATCTTTTTGGCTTTCCTGTGTTTCATGAAGCACTTGCATCTTGGCACCTTTTTCTGAGATGGTGTACTTGTGGCACCTTAGAGACTAACAAATTTATTTGAACATAAGCTCTTGTGAGCTACAGCTCATTTCATCGGATGCATTCAGTGGAAAATACAGTGGGGAGATTTTATATACACAGAGAACATGAAACAATGGGTGTTACCATACACACTGTAATGAGAGTAATCAGGTAAGGTGAGCTATTACCAGCAGGAGAGAGAGAGAGAGAGAGAAACCCTCTTGTGGTGATGATCAAGGTGGGCCATTTCCAGCAGTTGACAAGAACGTCTGAAGAACAGTGTGTGTGGGGGGGCGGGGGGGGAATAAACATGGGGAAATAGTTTTACTTTGTGTAATGATCCATCCACTCCCAGTCTTTATTCAAGCCTAACGTAATGGTGTCCAGTTGCAAATTCATTCCAATTCAGCAGTCTCTCATTGGAGTCTGTTTCTGAAGTTTTTTTGTTGAAGAATTGCCACTTTTAGGTCTGCAATCGAGTGACCAAAGAGATTGAAGTGTTCTCCGACTGGTTTTTGAATGTTATAATTCTTGACATCTGATTTGTGTCCATTGATTCTTTTACGTAGAGACTGTCCAGTTTGGCCAATGTACATGGCCGAGGGGCATTACTGGCACATGATGGCATATATCACATTGGTAGATGCACAGGTGAACGAGGCTCTGATAGTGTGGCTGATGTGATTAGGCCCTATGATGGTGTCCTCTGAATAGATATGTGGACATAGTTGGCAACGCATCTTTCTTTTCACTCTTCTCACAGCCGTGCTTCAGATTGTTCATTTCTGTAATATAGCTTGTCATAATGTCTTGGTCTGGCACTCTGAGATTGTTAAAGGCACACTTCAAAGGACTTTTAAAAAATCAAGCTTATGCTCCCTTTCCCCTCTTTGTGATGAATAGAGAGGGCTTGAAAGGTTTTTCTGGGTTTTACCCATGAATTTTTGCTGCATATTTTTTAACCAACCTCTTTCGTTTGGGATGGAATGAAAAGCACATTTTACTTTATGCCTAAGGAAATTTACTCAAGGTGGCGGTGGGGGGAAGAAATTCTAGATGTTCAAAACCTTTGTTCATGGCCCCAAAGTTACTAGTCATATTTTTTAATTTGTTGCCCAATTAACAAGACCACATAGGCACTCGCTTTCCCTTTTATTTCTCCTTCAGCTGGGAATTGACTGAGCTAATTTAGTAGAGGATTGATTTTTTCCCTCTCTCACCACAGCTTGATCAAAATTTTAAGAGAACCCACAGGTGTGCTGGCTTGAAGCCAGAGAGAAAACTATGTAATACCGATGCGGAACAGAATGTAAACCGTGTTCAAGGTTGATTAATGTAGCTTGAGTCAATGGAAAGAGAAAGTGGATCTGTGTGACTTTTAAACTGAAAATGTCACTGTCAGAAATGGATATGCTGAGTGCTTCTCAGACACTTTGCACGTAGTGGTAGCCTGGAACTTGAGTCAGAGGTTGACTGGTACCTATGAATTGCAGATCAACTTTAAGGGATGTTGCTTCTCAATATGTGTACAGCATGATATCTATGTGTAGTATACTCCCATTTATCTGAAACCTTATTAGCTGAACCCCTTCCTTGCCACCTGTGTAAATTTCATGCTGGGAGACAAAGAAGGGATTCAGGTAATGTGGAGGTTAGCATGATAGAGCAGAGACCATGAGGAGGAGGAGGATGGTGTCACCAGCCTGCAGCAGCACAAGGAGCCCTCTTCAGTTCGGCTGTCACTGGAATGAGTGAGCAGGGCAGAGCAGAGATCCCCAACCAGGACTGCAAGGAAGAGGAGGATGAGCCCTCAGCTGCAGGGGAGGCCTGAATGGCCCCTGCTCTCTTGAGTATCCAAAGTCCGTGTCCCCCATGCTGTTCGGATAATCAGGAATATACTGTATTGGCTAATGGGAATGTCCGGAAATGTGCATGACTTTAGGCTGGGACTTTCACAGGAGCCCATGGGAGTTAGGTGTCTGATTCCCATTTAAATTCAATGGGAGTAGAACCCCTGACTCCCCGAGGCTTCTTTGAAAATGGCAGCCTTGAAGAGGACATCGTGGACCTGATTGTATTGCTCCACTTTTACACAGTGTAACTCCATTGATTTCAAGAGAGTCACACCAGCATGAAACTGGAGTCATGCCAAGGAGAATCAGGTCCAGCAGCTGACACTGCCAGAGTTGAATTATTCCATTTCTGCTGTTTTTCTTAGTTTTTTTTGTTTCTGTTTAAAAGCCTGACACACATTAAATACCAACGCAGGATCTTTACCAATGTTGGAAACTGTTCTTTTTCAAATATAAGGCAAAATCCTATTGTCTGATCTGCACGCCGTATCTCTATCGCTTATATTTGCACTTGATCTTCATGCAAAACTCATTGACTTCAATAGGATTTCCATGCAGTGTTCTAATGCAGAATGTTCAGTCTGCCCAGTACAGAGCTGAGATTCGCATTTGCTCCAGAATGAGTGAGCATGAAGCATATAACACTATTACCTTGTAGAGCGAGTAATAAGTGTGCTCTTGCTACCATTAATGTTAATGGGAGTTTTACTATTGACATCTGGAGAAATAATAGCAGGGAAATGGATTGGTTGCCCTCTGTAAAAAAAAAAATGTTTTCACTGTAATGTAATTTCCAGCAAGATGTTGGAGTTATACCAAGACTGAGTTTGACATCTCAGGGCAAATGTGCTAGATCCACTGAAGTTAGTGAAGTTATAAAAATTTACACCAGCTTCCTCCTCATTTTAAAATGCCACACATTTTAAAGTAAAATAGTGGAGGAAGAAGTTTCAGCCTCACCTTCTCCATTATTTCATACTAATCAATTTGTGTCACAATTGAAGTGTTATTTAAACATAATGGGTCCAGTTCATCCCTGGTTTAACTCCACTGACTTCAACGTAGTTACACCAAAGATGAAAGTGGCCTAATGCAAGTTCCGGCTCTGAAAAGAAACAACCAATTTCCTTGGAAAAATCAACAATTTTATAATTTAAAATAGCACTTTTAAAGAATGCAGATACATAGAGGGACCGAGAGAATAAAGAGTAGGTTTTGTATAAAGCAATGCCGTAGAAAGCCCTGATGTCTTTGCTCTTTGACACATAGAATTTGTCAAAGTAGTTAAGCCTCAAGGTATCATTGACTGAAACATAGAACTCTCATTGGCTGATCTGCTTTTCTCTCTTCCATTTGCAGGTTACTTGGTTTACAGTGCATCTTATGATGACTTTATAAGGAACAAGTGGTCAACCAGGAGTGCAGGGGCTACTCATTTACCTATTGAGAACCTGAAGCCAAATACAAGGTAACAATTTGGTTTATTCTTTTTGAACGCTGTTGTTAATTTTAAAACAATTTTCCCTAGTTGTTAGTCATTTTGGTGGTCTTAGTAGAATTGCACAAATCTGTCAGCAAATCTAGACCAAACAGAACTAATCAAATCAAATTTTAGAAATCATGCATCTACTTACAAGTACATAAAATATCACATTGTCCATGGGTGGATGAGCAATACATATTCACTATACTGATATGCTGATCTATATCAGCATAAAAAGACTTTGGCCCAGAAATGAATGTGCAAGCTATATACATAATCCAAGCAGCCTGTTCAGGAAAAAAATAAAATAATGAAAGGCAGGAGCCTTGCTTGCATCATGTTACACATTGGCTCTATCAGATAAATGGGAGAAGTGAATTACAAAGTCAAGGACACCTATGCAAGCTTCAGAACATACATGTGAAATATGGTAGGGTTGTGGGTGAGTGTATATTTCCATCTTATTCACTCCTGGCTGCAGTTCAAGGGTTTGTGGTAATCTATAAAGCTCTATGGGAGGGATTTTCAAAAATACCTAAGGGTTCTAGGTGCCCACCTTCCACTGAAGCTTACTGGGAGTTGAACATCCAACTCCCTTAGGAAGTTTTGAAAATCTCACCCTACATGATTGGGATTTCATTACCTAAAAGACCATCTCTCTGTTTGAGGTGTTTGAGCTCATAGGCCCCAGGTCTGGAGGCTTATGGCAGGGTGTTCAACTCTAGAATTTACTTTTCCTGTCTGTTCACAGTACAAGGCCCATATGTTTTCTCTAAGTAGTGACTTTTCTTGAGATGAAATAGTGCAACGGTAGCAGCACCAGACTTAGGGCTGTGTTACAGAGTTCACTTTAACCAGAACATTAAACCTGTATTTTGTAAAGATCCCATTACCAAAGCATAGACTATAAACATGGAGCACTATTTGAACATTTCACAGTGGCTTGAAAAAAAAATGAATTGATACAGAGAAAATACTAAGCATTTAGAATTACCTACATTGACAGTTTTCCAGTGGCTAGTCTCACTTACTTTATATCCCTGAAACACCCTGGGACTTGTCCTTTGGCCACATTGTTGCTCTCTGTGTGCTGATGTCTAGAGTATCAGTTAGGCCCAGTCTACACTTAAAAGTTAGGTTGACCTAGGTACGTTTCTCAGTGCTGTTTAAAATGTCATGCCCTGAATGCCATGGTTGGGTCAACCACCCCCCAGGTTTAACTGCAGCTAGGTTGACCGAAGAATTCTTCCATTGACCTTGCTACCACCTCTCAAAGAGGTGGATCAACTGCATCCAATGGAAAAAAAACCCTCTTCTGTTGATATGGAAAGAATCTACAACGCTACAGAAACGAAGCCGCAGTATTGCACTGTGCCACTGAAGTGCTTGTCGTGTAGACGGAGCCTTATACATCAGTAGTGTTGGTCTATAGTGCATTTTATAACATTGTAGCCATAATGGAAAAGATGTGTTCCCAGACAATCCCACTGAATTTGGTGACAAATCTCTAATGGCACAAATATCATTACTCTCTCCGGGGTTGAGCAGACAGGGGATGGGGAGAGAAGGAGATAGAATGACTCTCTCATCAAATGCCTTTGTAGTCCAAGGAAAAGTTTACTGAGCTGTGAAAGAGGAGGCCAGACATTCAGTTCTCGCCTCTTCTAACTGCTGTTTTAATGCACTGCCTTTATTAATGACTAAGACCAGGAACCCCAACCTAGGAGACCATTAATGAAGAGCTGTTGAACACTCTCCATCCCCATCCATTATTTGAAATAAGTTGTCAGACTTAGTTATGAGTTTATGCGAGGTCACTGGAGTTCTCTAACTCAGCACCTCCAGATTGTATTGACTGCATCACACTGCCTTTCAGAATGATGGAACCAGTTTTGATTATCCTATTTTTAACCACTATAAACTACACTCCTCTCCCAGCACTAGGAATAGACGACAGGATTTCTGATTACCGGTATTCTACTGCTGATTAGAAAATAGTGTGTAATCCACTTGGGAAAGTGTGTGTCAAGTACTACTCCAGGTACTGCTCTACTAAAGGGCTAACAGTTATTCTGCTAGCTAAAATAGGAAGTGTCTAAACTAGTAATCTAAAATTCATGGGATTCACACCCTGCTCGTAATCTGTTTT
The DNA here is from genome assembly GCF_009764565.3 of Dermochelys coriacea. Taxonomy (NCBI): domain Eukaryota; kingdom Metazoa; phylum Chordata; order Testudines; family Dermochelyidae; genus Dermochelys; species Dermochelys coriacea. Next base: position 121,964,448 of record NC_050070.1, read on the forward strand.
GGAAGCATGGTATGGTTGTATGTGATTCAAGCAGCAAGAAGACCTCTTTAAAACAGATTTTATATTACTATCGTCTGCAAATTGAATCACAAAATACACATTTCAATCCCTTGTTGGACACTTTACTTGAGTAACTGAGTAGTCAGTGTTCATTATGCAACCCCCACTGAGCCTCATCCATAGAGGATGTAAATCTGTGACAGCTCTCAATTTGAGAGCCTGCCTCTTCAGCACAAGCAGGAAAGAGTGATGCTTTTAGTTCTCGAGGACAATGATTCAATCTCTGGTGTTGGTCAAGATGGTGGTGGTCATACAGGTTAGTGCCTTAGTTTGGCATCTTTGTAGGTTTAGAGGTATGCTTCATACAGGAAAGAATGGGAGTCCCAGAAGAAAGGGGGTTGCAATTGGCAGACTTGCTGGTGTAACTCAGAGATGCACACCCCACTGCTGCAGCTGCTCCTGGCTGTATCCAGTTGTCAGAAGTCCATGAAAGGCTACAGAGTGTTCTGGGAAGTGAGTGATGACACACTCCTTCATGGAGGTTCCCTCCAGCTGCCAGGTCATGTCGTCACTGCTCAACGTGTAGTGCTGCTCTTGGTGCACTTACTGTCAGTAACTTTTAAACAAAGCTAAACTATTGTAGACATAAAGAACATCCCAGCCTCCCACGCTCTTCAGAGGGGTCAGTGTCATCAGGAGCCGCTTCAGTAGCACAGTTTCTCCCTCTGATTCCCAGGCCGGTGGAGTTATCCACTGAAGTTCTCTAACCCTGCACAAAAAACCTAGGAAATCAGCAAACAAAAACTTCACTTGGCAGCAATGAAGGTTGCAGAAGCACACACCATCCACCCAAACCCTTAAAAGAATGCAGATAAGACATTAATGGGAACGACTTGTGCATTCCTTTCCACCTTCATATTGCCTGCAATACTGTTGATGACCCACGCTGTAAGGCATTCACTTCCATCTCCCAACAGGCACCAAAAAGCAATATATACCCCATCTTCATAAACCTGAGCTCTAACGCAAAACATTAATGGTGACTTTAGCAGTTATAAGGCAGCATTACTTCCCACATGCATGGCATATGTGACAGCCAGATGTGCCGATCTGTTGAGAGAATACATATAAAAAGTCGGTGAGGTGACTGTTAGGGTTTTAGAGCAGTGGTTCCCAAACTTTAACAACCCACAAACCCCTTTCACGAAAATATCAAATCTTGTGAACCCCCTCCTAAAAATGAATATTTCCAGGGATTTTCTCCCTTATCTGAGCATAATTTATAGAAGCTGTGATCTTGGAAATAATTTGTTTTTTTTATGACCTGCTTATCACACACTATTTACTATTACATTATTATTATTACATTATTAATTTTATTACATTATGAAAATGGCAACATTCTTCCAAGATTTCACTTTTGTAGCTCATATCACTTCGATTAAGCCTCCTACATGTTTCATCAAGGAGTACCAGACGTGAAACAGCATGAAGATACTTAAGAAGCCAACTCAAATAAAGAGTTCTTCACACAAGCATTCGGATCTTGAGAAATCCAGGCTAACAATGCATGATTACAACAAAGCTTAAACTTGTTCTGCCAGGAAGTCATGGTCACAGGGCTCAGGCTGCCGGGCCCTGGTGCCTGGGATCCCTAGGGACAGCTCTGTCTGCCATTACAGAATTTTTTTCTGAGAGCCCCCCGATGCATTTTGTGAATTCCCAAGAGTTCATGAACCCCAGTTTGGGAACCACTGTTTTAGAGGGAGGTGAGGCACATATTATGTCAGTGGATTTCACAGCTGTTTGCTAGACAGAAGTGGAAAGTTGAGGCTAAGGAGCCCTGGGTTCTAGTCCAAGGTTCTGAGGGATGTGTACTCTAGTGGTTACAGACCCTTCTGCCCTGACCCCTGTCAACCCAGACCCCTTCTGCTTCTAGTTTCTCAAGCCTGTCCTTTTCCCAGTCCCCACTACCATCTTCACTCAGCTCCCAGTCTCCCCACCTTCGGCGCCACATTCTAGTCCCCTCCCAGTTCTTTGTCCCAGTACCCCTCTTCCTTCCCACTTGTCTCCATATCCCAGACTAGTCCTCCAACTTCCTCTGGCTCCTCATTTCATTATGCCCTTACCCTGGACCCTTGTCCCAGTCTCCCCACTCTCTACCCTCCAGGCCTATCTCCTCACCCCTCTACATTCAAGTCAAGCTGCTTCCTTCTCCTCCACCTCCACACTACCTGGGCACCAGCAGGGTGAACCCTGAAAGCACCGGAGAGACCATTTTCCTGCTCTCAGTTCCAGTGCCCAGCATCAGAGTGGCTCCTGGATGTCAAGAGCAGCCATTGCAAGGAGAATTTTGCTGAGCTGCTGAAGCTCTGAGCTGGAGCATGCTCTGTACAGATGGAATCTTCAGTGAAGTTAGCTTCCACGTTCTAACACGTCTTTATTGAGCAAGTGTGAACTGAGATCTTCAGAAGCTCATCCCATGGCCAAATTTGGACAGTTTTTCACAAGAACAATAAAAGTCACATCCTAGACACCAGGGCAGGTTCCCTGCCAAATTTCAAGTGCCTGTTCCAATGGCTTGAGGTTCTAGAGATTCTCAGTGAAACAGTTCTATGGATTTTTAACCTAAGCAAAACAGTGTATATTTCCGTAACCCTGTTCTGGGACTTGGCCTCCATTATGCACTTTGCAGAGGAACTTTGTTTTAACAGATGCATCTAGCACCTGTGGGCACAGCAAGTGGATCCTTTTCTATACAAAAAATTGTCTGCCTCAGCCAATATCATTTATATGCTCCAAATTCACAAACTGAATTGACTATGTATTTTTTGTCTTAAAAATATCTCCATAACCGCTGTGTGGGAAGAATCTAATTGAGAAAACATGAACTGGAGGAAGAAATTAGACTGGAACCTGTGTGTTCACAATAGTGTGTGTATGTTATGAGAAATCTCTGATTAAGTAAGATTTACTGTACACCAATGTTGATATCGGTGCTCAGCATTCCATATGAGAGGCTGTCATGTTTTTCAAACTATGGCATGTACAGCATATGAATCCTGGATCAGCTTCAGACCAAGATTTAAAGCTGTTGTTATACCTTGGGTAGGATGGTTGGGAGAACCTCAAACAGTGCAAAATTCTACAGTATCTTAGAAATTTTCAACTTGTTCTAATGTTTTACAAAACAAAAACAAAAAACCCAAAATATAACCAGCTTTTCTAATGAAGGGCCTGATTCAGTGTCCATTGAGGTCAACAGGAGCTTCTCCAATAGAAAAACTCCTATCATCTACAGCGAGTGCAGGATCAGGCTCCGTATGACATGAATGAATAAATCTTAAAACTATCTCAGAGGCACAGCCCACCTGTGCTCCTCTACCCTCGGACTGCCCATCAGCCTTTCACAAAGGATGTTGGGACACGTGAGTTTTTAGCAGAGTGCTCTCCGCTCCAACTCCCTTTCTGCACTAAAGCACTTTTCTCTGCCTCTGACATCTTGCTCAGTGCACCTAGAACTGTGAGCCACTGTGTTACCGCACTGCCACAGCAAGAGTGAGCTTTGCCACAGCTAAGCTGTGTCAGCTCCCAGACACATCAGCTTGTCTGCCTTGCCAGCAAATTCTTCAGGACTCTGCCAGTTCAAACCTTGCCTTGCAGGTAATGATCAGTGAACCTCAACTCCTGAGTTCCCCAGAGGTGTCCTTTTCAGTATCTAGTCCCTCTTACTGGATGCTCACAGAAGTTAGTAACAGGTTTCAGAGTAGCAGCCGTGTTAGTCTGTATTCGCAAAAAGAAAAGGAGTACTTGTGGCACCTTAGAGACTAACAAATTTATTAGAGCATAAGCTTTCGTGAGCTACAGCTCACTTCAATGCAATCCGATGAAGTGAGCTGTAGCTCACGAAAGCTTATGCTCTAATAAATTTGTTAGTCTCTAAGGTGCCACAAGTACTCCTTTTCTTTTTGAGAAGTTAGTAAGTTTGCTACCTCCAAAGACACAGAGCACATAGCAGCCTGTTAGCTCTGCTGAAGACTGTCACTTATTTCAATATAACATCAGTGAGATAATTTTGTAATAAAACAAGAAATAAGTTTAAGTGTTTTCAAGTGAGAGTGAAAAAGATATGAAAGGATACAAACAAAACATAAAAAGAAAAGGAGTACTTATGGCACCTTAGAGACTAACAAATTTATTAGAGCATAAGCTTTCGTGAGCTACAGCTCACTTCTAAGGTGCCACAAGTACTCCTTTTCTTTTTGCGAATACAGACTAACACGGCTGCTACTCTGAAACCAAACAAAACATACTTTCTAATGACTGCAACTTAACTTTAGTAAGTTACAGTCTTTGTCTGAACAGGTTTCTCACCTACAGGCAGTTCCCAGAGACTTCAGTCCCCTGGGTCGAAGGATCCACCTTTCTCAGATTTCAAGTGCTCTGTCGTCTTGGGTCCCTTGAGTGATGGATAACAAAATGGCTTTGTTTCTGCTTCTTTTCCCCAAGCTCCATTGTCTCTGTTTCTAGAGCCAGTGAGGCTTCCTGGGGGTACAGCTTTCATCCCCCATGGCGTGATCATTAAGTGGATGTCTCCCCCACTTGCTAGTTTGATGGCTTTGTTTACCTTGTACATAAATCTACTTCCATTGTTTCTGGCCTCGCCTTGCTCAATTTACATTGGAGACAGGCAAGCAGGTGAAACAACATTCCTTTGTCTAGGACAGATTGGGCTTATCTCTGCATGCCAAACACCTTTTGAGATCGTACATATCTCACACAACAATGTTAATGACCAGCATGTTACCAGTTTGCATACGACATCTTACATGACACCTTTTAGATTCAGGTTATGACAACAGTGAATTGGAACAATGTCAAACTTGATGTGAATTATGATATGCCTCTGTCAGTTGGCATTGAGGGGCTCCCAGGGTCACAGCCTCCAGGTCCTCTATCACTTCCCCTTGTTCCTCTTTTTCCTCAAGGCCCATCTATCTGATCCCAGACCCCTGCTACTAATTCCAGCCCTTATTCATACTTTGTCTTTCGTAGGAGGATCTCAAAGCACTTTACAAACATAAATTAAGCCTCTCCACCTATGAGGCAGCTAAATATTTTATGGATGGGTAAACCGAGGCACAGAGGGTTAGATTCACAAAAAATCTAATTTTTAGGGGCCTAGAAAATGCCTGGGATTCACAAAGCCTGAGTTCGGCACCTAGGCTCCCAATCCCTGTACAATGAATGAGGGAAGAAAGACACCTGAGAATGGGATTCACAGAAGCCAGCACACTAGGAGGCTCCTTGCCTAAACTAGCCAATGGGAGTTGCCAAGCCAAGGGTGTGTGCTAAATCCTGCCTCTCTCAGAGATAGGGTGGCAGCTCCCCCTATTTGGGCTTCTCAGAAATGTGTTGATGCTCCCTTTAAATCTGCAGGGGTCCAGGCCTCTCTAGCTACAGGGCCTGTGTCCCCACACTGGTTTTGGGATCCCCTGCATTTCCTGTCTCCCAGCAGAGGCAGATCTGCTCCCCTAGGCCATGCTGCCAGGGCTGCTTGTGCCAGCTGCCGCCCATGAAGGCTCCCATCAAAAGGAAGGTTTCAGAGGAAGCTGCAGAGGAGATAATACAGCCTTCGGCTCCAGTCATGTTTTTGTTGACTTTTCACAAGGTTTGGGGGCTGATGGGACATGCTCCCATCCTACTGGTAGAATGGCTAACGAGCAACCCTGCATTCAGGTAGTGCCAGTCAGGTGAAACTGCAGCACATGCTCCACCAGGAGAAAGGGAGCTTAAAAAGGTGAATCTTGCCACAGGAAAGGGAGGAAGTTTGCCCAGGAGGAGAAGCGACTAGGGAGTGTAAGTGAGTGCCAGTAGCAAACGGTACCACCCTGGGGTAGTGGCTAGCCTCCCCTCCCCTGTTTTGGAGGCAAACCAACATTGCAAGCCTGATATGAGCAAGAGGCCCTATAAGGCTGCCCCCAGCCAACCATCTGTGGTGGGACCTGGAGAGCACTGCCAGGACTAGAGGTAATGGGACACAAAAAGGACCCTGAACTCCTCCTGGGAACAGGAACGGAGGCTTCTATAGGGGATCCAGAAGCAAGAAGCTGAAAGAGACTATGGGCATGCCCAGGCTGAGAGTTGGCTGGCTGCATGGTTGAGGAACTGTGCACATCCCCTTTGATGCCATTCCCCCCGATCTTAGATGCAATTCTCAAAGGACTTTTCTTAGGACAAAATATTTATTTTCTCTTTCTGACTAAAAATGTCATTTGATACAAATTTCATGTGGTATTACAGTTGCTGGTATCCCTATGTTTTTAGGCCAAAAACTGCAAGGAGTTGTCATCTAGTTACAGTGCAAATATTTGCAATAAAAAATAATACAATGTGAGCACTGTACACTTGGTATTCTATATTATAATCAAATTCAATATATTTGAAAATGTAGAAAAACATCCAAAATATTTACAATAAATTGAACTTGCTGTTCTATTGTTGCTTAACAGTGCGATTAAAACTGAGATTAATCATGACTATTTTTTTAATCTAGTTAATTTGTTTTGCATTAATAGCTTGAGTTAATTCTGATTAATTGACAGCCCTATTTAACTCTTTACAAAAGATAAATAGGCTGGAAGCCACTCTTTCTGGTTTTATTGTGTGCGTTGGACCAAATTCTGAGCAATGTCAGGGCAGCTTTGTACTGCACCCCAGAACAAAGTTGCCTTAAAGCCATCTCAATGGCCTCTGGGGAGGGATAATTGACCGGTATTCTGCCATCAGATCGGTCCTATCCTAGCCCCTTCCTCTGGTGCAGAAGGTATGACCAGATAGGTGTGGCTGGGGCAGCCCTTTGTGCTGAAATGGCCTCTGGAACCATTAGCAGGCTGTGTAAATTAAAGCAGCCACTAGGTTCTCATAGTTCTCATTTACCCTGGGAACCAAGCTGGAAGCCCAGGATTAAAGGGGAACACATATCAAGCTTGTCTTCAGTGCAGTGATAGCCTGAGCTATAACTCATGTTTTGCCCCAACCTGACTCCCAGTCACATATCAAAATCTTAGCTTGAGCTAAAAGCACCACTTAACTGGCCCCTCGGGATGTGGATTGAAGCTTGAGTATTGCTGATGCTGGAACTAGTAATGCAGTGGGGATGCAGCAGCTGAATTATAATGACTCATCAACTGTTAATCTAATTGCTCTGTGTAACTCCAGTGCTGTTTCACTTGAGTGGAGTAACTTGAGTGTACTAACTTGAGCTAACTGTTACAGTGAATACAAGTCCCCTGGGTGCCTTTGTGCCCCCACCTCCATCCTCTCAGCTGTGCTGAACACTCCTTGGCCACAGTCAGGAAGTGGGGCCTATATTTAAATCACTGGCAAATATTTCCACAATAAAAGGCTTGCGTTAGGAATGAAGAGAGAGCACAGCTTTCCTAAATTCCAGCCTTTCATGTGGCTTTCTTTGCCACAGTGTGTATTGTAGTTGTGGGCATCATGTAGCTATTAACTACATTCAGAACAGTTTGCAGAAAAAAAGAGTGGACCAAAAATTGTTGGTTTCTGACCACAGCGAAAGAAAAGACAGATGCAGCAGAGATGTATCCTCTGGTGCAAACTGTCGTAGATAGCTCCACAGTGGAGCTGTGAGAATTTATACCAGCTGAGGATCTGCCTCATGGAGTAGAGAAACCCTTGAAGTCTCCAACATGGACGCAGCATGCTGGTGTGAGGATAACTGAGAACATGTCAACTTTTGTTAAACTTAGACCTTCCCTTCTTGTTTATAAGGACAGAAACATGTTTCATACCATAAGCATGACTAGTGGAGGGGAGAATTAGTATCTGATACACTTTAAATTATCACGAAGGGCTAATGTTAGGCTGAAGAAGGCTTTTTAATCAAGTCATGATTTCTCTTCTTCTCAGCCCCATTAATCTTCCTCCTGCTTGTGGGAATGCTCACAGATTTTAAAATATGTAACCAGAGATCACATGGTGATGCACGGTGATACAGAGTATTGGTATGCTCACAATTCCTTCATCCTCATGAGTTTGCTATTTCTTTGCAGTTTTGGGGGTAGGGATTAGATGGGATTCTCTTTCCTTACAAGTCAGTCGGAGGGTGTTTATTGGAAGAGAGGTGTGTGTGGGCGGGGCTGCTGTACATAAATGAGAGAAGTGTTGTGGGAAAGAGGACAAGGAAACAAATGTTCTTTGGAATCACACCCAGGCTGCATTCTGAATTTATTATGTAACCCTTTCTATTGTTCAGGCAGTGGAAAAATGGGGAAATTACCCAGCTCTCCTCTGCTGGGGATTCCTGAGTATGGGGTCATCTCCAAGGGGTGTAACAATGGTATAGCCAGTTCTTGTACCATGTCCCTTACCAGCCCCAATAAAGGCTGTGCTTGAGGTGGAGAAGAGGTGTAACCAAAGTGCACTGAGTTCCCTTGAAATCTGTTGTCAGATGTCATAGGTTATAATCCAAAGGTAGATCTTGACTGCAGCAGGAATCTGGCCCCCTTTTTCCATTTCTGTCCATATATAGGACAATAAACCTTGTGAATCAAGAGTGAAACGTGGGTTAATTTTGTGTAAGTGCCCCATACCGCCTGTCCTTTTCTACCAATGCACTCTAAAGGAAATCATCATGGTCCAGCTGCATGACCTCTTTTATTATAATGTCGCTACATTTTGACCATCTGCACTTTCCTGTGCCACAAGATGCATTTGTTACTCCAAGGCTTTTATATATGTTAGGGCATAAGTTGAAATTCCTCTCAGCAGCCAATTGGACCAGAAGAGTTAGCTAAACAGTTTATGAAATGGTCATCCCTGATGAGTTGGCGAGGCCTATGGAAACCAGGCTTTGGGTCTAGTAAAGGAGAAACTCTCTTCACTTTTTCAAAACATTAAGTCTCTTGCCCTGCTCCTTGCAAAGGCAGACCTTAATATAAGCCCATCTAAATTGAAGCAAACTGATCACTGTGGTCAGACTGAAAGAAAATGGGATTCACTTCCTCAGCAGGAGGCTGGCAGAGGGTGAGAGGGAGAGTTTTGAGGTAAAACAAGTCAGTTATCTCTGGTGTTTATCCCAAAGAATCTTCTTGTTAACCCTCCATAAAATCCTTTGGATGGCTCAATGTGTGATAAACATCAAAACTGGTTACTTTCAAGGGGGGGTGGGAGGTTAACAACCCACCCCCAAAGGCCAAGGCCAGTTGTATTTGTTAGTGTTCAGCCCACGCTGGATACTTCCACTATTGTTGTGAGCCTCGTAGTCCCTGCAAAGGGAACTCCCTTCCTTCTTGCCTCCCCCACTAAGTGCTAATAGAAGGCTGTACCATATAGTCCCCACAACCCAACCTTCCCCCCCCCCCTCAGGGAAATTAAAGAACAAGTTTAGAGGTGAGGAGAGGGGGAGTGTCTCTCAGGGAAGAGGAGGGAGAGAAGGGCATAGAAGGTGTGTATGGGTTTGTCAAGGATGAGAAGAGGAGCTGGGGAACTGGAAAGTACAGAAGATCATAGTAGGATGGGAGCCTAGGGGAAGATATTTAGCAAGGTTGGGGAGGGGGAAGAGATCAACACAGACTGCCAGTTTCCACCAAAGAGAATTGATTCACAGGTTCCTATGGATTTTCTCCCATGCTGACCTCTCTTGGCTCTGCTGTCACCACTTTGGAAAGTAGGGGTAGAATTCTGTTTTCATAGTGAGTTAGCCTTTTTCTTCTTGTATGTAGCCGTGGCCAGCAGTCAGAGCATGTGACACAGTGCTTTTTTAAGATTACACAAGCTAAGGAGCATTTGGCCTACCGCTTGGATGGGAGATTATTGAGGGAAATAATCCAGGGGTTTGGTGGCATTCTTCCCTCAGAGCAAGTACTGACCCAGTTATGTTGGTCACAGATGGTTTTAAGAAGCAGTGTGCTTCTGGAGATACTTGCTACTTTTGGATGAGATGCAAAATCAAGAGACAAACACTTACGGTCATTAAAGATGCTGGTGGTTGTTGTGGGTTGTGGTTTTTCGTTTTTTTTTTTGTTTGTTTTTTTGCAAGAGTGGAACAAAACAAGCAGCAAGGAAAGAAGAAGCTTAACATAAACGTTTATGAAAATCATGCATTTTAAGCTAGAATTTTTGCCTAGTAACTGACTTAAATTGCCTCCTGCTTTTTGCAATACTGTTTCTGAAGAGTAGACATTCAGTTTCATTTCAACAACAGAAACTTAGCATTTGCAGACATCAGGTCTTGTAGTTCTGGCAGTAGCAGCCCTGTGATTAGCATCCGGTATAAGTGCCTGACAGCATTGCCATAACAAACCCCAACCTCTGAGTGGAGGATGTGGGGTTCCGAACTTCCACTGAATAAGTGATTACGGGCGGGACCCAGCCAAAAATCTGATGGGTCTACATGCTTCAGCAATGACGTTTGCCTCAGCAATGACTCTGGCCCACAGAGTGCCCCAAGATTTGTGGCAGTGTGGAGGCACTGACTTGCCCTGGAGTTGCACTGCTCCCAATGTTGGGGACTCCACGGAAAAGAAAAAGTAGTCCAAAAGGAGAGCTAGTCAAACAATGGTAAGCGTGTTCCATGAAAACGTTTGAAACATTTTCGTTTTTGCAAAACTTTTCATGAAAAATTTGAAAATTTCTTATTAATTTAAAAAATGTTTTTTGATTTTCCCTCCCCCTTTGTCTCTTTTTAACTTCTTCTCCCTTTTCTAGTGGCAGAATTGATAAAAAGGAAAAAAAAGGGAGAGAAAGTGAGGAGAAAAAAAGAACCATAAAACTGAAAAGGAAAAAGGGCCGTTGATTGTTTTTTTTTAACCAAAACATTGTAAAATTTTTTAATGAAATGAAAAACGTTTAAGCATGTGCTTAATTTTAAGCAGTTGAATAGTCCAGTCTGTATCCAGCAGAGCACTTGAATTTTACTGGGACTTCTCACTTAAAGTTAAGCACTTTCTGAAGTACTTTGCTGAATTAGGGCTTTGATAAACTAATAACTCAACATATGTAACTTTTCTTGGATTATTCAAATACTGCTAGTCTAGAAATGCTACCATTTCTAAAGAAATGTAAAAATTCATAATTTTATCTCAGATATGCTAGTTTAAATCAAAAGTTAATGCCATTGACCTCATTGGAGTTAGTCTGGATTTACATTGCTGTAACTGAGATCAGAACATATCAGAACATTGTGACTTTTCTATCTTGTATTCCATTCCTCTTGGCAAGTGCTCCCTTCAAACATGCTGTTTGATGTGAACCAGCTATAATTAGCGTGGATTATTTATTTTTATTCAACAAACATGAATATTTGCACTAATGTGAAAATGTGTGTAACAAAGGGACAGATGCTCAACTGGTATAAATTGATATAGCTCCATTAAACTCACTGGTGCCTTTTGCCCAATGGCACTACACCAGTTTACATTAGCTGCAGTTCTGGCCCCATCTTTGTAGTCTTTATAGCTGAGTTGTTACTAGAGAATCAATACTATTTTTAAAAAAAGAAAAGGAGTACTTGTGGCACCTTAGAGACTAACACATTTATTAGAGCATAAGCTTTCGTGAGCTACAGCTCACTTCATCGGATGAACAAAAGCTTATGCTCTAATAAATTTGTTAGTCTCTAAGGTGCCACAAGTACTCCTTTTCTTTTTGCGAATACAGACTAACACGGCTGCTACTCTGAAACCTGTGAATACTATTTTTAATGCTTGCTCTGTTCCTCTTTTTATTGTAGATACTATTTTAAAGTCCAAGCAAAGAATCCCTATGGTTATGGGCCTATTAGCTCTTCAGTCTCATTTGTCACGGAATCTGGTATGTGTTGCTTATTTCTTTATTTAAAGTTGAGATTTTAATAACTGGTATGATAGGGTCAGAGCCAAAGCCATGGTGATGACTATGATGTTGAACTTTTCTGCTTAAAGATTCTCAGGTAAACCATTTGTTTTCAAGAAAATCAAGAAAGTGTACCTACTCTTTCATGTCACTGAAGTGATGGGAAGTTTTAATGAAACTGAAGTTAACTTTAGGGGGAATGGAAAGTTAAATTTAAAATAGAAAAGATAGCTAATACTCAGTGGTGTGGAGGCAATAGGAAGTTTAATACATCTTTGATAGATTATCCAGACACTTAATAAACTAGCTTTCTAATTGTGAACAGCTGAAGGGCTGGAAGTACTCATTTCAAACAATTGTTCCACCCGACAGGCAAATTTCAGTTCTCTTTTCCTTTTTTGATGAAATCTGCTCCAATTTCTTAGTGCCAACAGAATGTTGGAGAATAATATACTCTATAAAAGTAGTATGCTCAATGGGCTATTTTTATCCACTTTTATTTCTTCTACTGAGCTGCAGGCCAGTCATATTATTGACTAACAAGGGGGAAAATTCTGCAAAGTTTATTTGAGCAAAATTTCCATTGGCATCAAGGGTCACCGATTTTGGCCCTACGACAACATGGGTATACATTGCTTCTGTGTGTGCCCATTTAACTTGATCCTACAGTCTTTGCCTCAGAACTTCCATTAAAATCAATGGAAGTTCTGTTTATAGAAACAAAACAAACTAAAACTGCACAATAAAGTAAATGGTCTTATGAAATGAATTTAGATATTTTAAAGGATTATATTGCATGGTCAACTGTAAATTAAGCCGAACTTTTAGCATTGACTTCAATGGGACAGTAAAGAGCTCCACAGCTTTTTGTAAGTGCTTTGCAGAATGCACTGAAAAAGAAAGTAACCCACGGTTCTGTTTCATCAAATAATGAAAGTTCCCTGGACTTTTGCCAAACAATAGATAACCATGTACCTTGGCTTCGAGCAGCTTCCACTGAAGAAAGGCCAATTCAAGAGACAATATAAATCACCATGATGGATACAAAGAATTTCTCCTGTTGTTTCATCTAACTATTAAGACCTAGATGCACAAAGGGACATAAGCTCAGCATTGTGACACCTAATTTTTAGGCACTGTGGAAAAACTGCAGGAACAGAACTGAGTTGGGAGCATAGGCTCTCTGTGCAGTGAATGGGGAGAGATGGGCACCTTAGACTGTGATCCACTAAAGCCAGCACTCTAAGTGTCAAGTTGCCTCTGCTAGCCAATGGGAAATGCTGATGAGAGGGGGTGTGTGGTAAGCCTGCCTCTCTTAGCCCTGGTCTACACTGGCGGGGGGGTCGACCTAAGATACGCAACTTCAGCTACGCGAATAGCATAGCTGAAGTTGGCATATCTTAGGTCGACTTACCTGGCTGTGAAGATGGTGGTGAGTTGACCACTGCCACTCGCCCATCGACTCCGCTTCTGCCTCTTGTGAACCGGAGTTCCGGAGTTGACGGGGAGCGCATTCGGGGATCGATTTATCTTGTCTAGACGAGATGCGATAAATCGATCCCCGATGGGTAGATCGATCACTACCCGCCGATCCGGTGGGTAGCGAAGACCTGCCCACAGAGATACAGGTGCCTAAGTCTGGGCTTCAGGGTGGTGCCTATCACTGCTTTTGGCTCTCAGCTCTGTACCCTCTCCAGGAGAGCATTCACCCAGGATATGGGAGACCCAGGATCCAGCTCTCTGCTCCCATGACTCTTTTTTTTAATGAGCCAGAGTGAAACAGTTTCAACAGGAGAGACTGAGGGAGCCCCACAGGAGACTGTCCCATAGCCCGAGGGTTAGAGTAGGCATCTGAGAGGTGGCAGATCCCTTCTCCCCCTCAGGCAGAGAAGGGACTTGAACCAGGGGTCTCCCACATACCAACTGAGTGCTCTAACCACTGGGCTAAAAGTTATAAGGGACATGTTCTCCTCCCCTGGCTTTTCTGTACGAGCTCGCCTGCAGGACTCAGTCCACTAAGTGTGCTCAGCTTGGGCCCTGCAGGCAAGTTAGGCTGCCGATTGCTGTCTTCCCCCAATTCATGCATCACTCTGAGTCTTAGGCAGGAGATTGGCCCTGCTTTGAGCAGGGGGTTGGACTAGATGACCTCCTGAGGTCCCTTCCAACCCTGATATTCTATGATTCTATGACAGGCATCCAGATGCCTAGAGCAGGGACGGGCAAACTTTTTGGCCTGAGGACCACATCAGGTTTCCAAAATTGTATGGCGGGCCGGTTGGGGAGGCCATGCCTCCCCAAACAGCCAGGTGTGGCCCGGCCCCTGCCCCCTATCAGATCCCCCCTGCTTCTCGCCCCCTGATGGCCCTCTGGGACTCCTGCCCCATCCGCCATCCCCTGCTCCTTGTCCCCTGACTGCCCCTGGATCCCCTGCCCCTGACTGCCCCCCACCACCCCATCCAGCTCCTCCTCTCATTCCTGACTGCCCCCCTGGAATCCCTGCCCCATCCAACCACCCCTTCTCCCTGTCCCATGAGTGCCCCCGGAACCCCTGCCCCTCACTGCCCCCCCACCCAACCCATCCTCTTCCTGACTGCCCCCCTCCGGAATCCCTGCCCCATTCAACACCCCTGTTCCCCGCCTCTGACCGCCGCAACCCGTATCCACACCCCCGCCTCCGGACCACCACTCTCAACTCCTCTGCCCTCTACCTAACCCGCCCGGCTCCCTGCCCCTTACCGCGCTGCCTGGAGCATCAGTGGCTGGCGGTGCTACAGCTGTGCCACCATGTAGCACAGAGCAGTGGATCAGGCCATGGCTCTGCCCCAGGAGCTCACAGCTCCCCCGCCCAGAGCATTGCGCCGGTGGCGCAGTGAGCTGAGGCTGCACGGGATGGGGAACAGTGGGGGAGGGGCCGGGGGCTAGCCTCCCAGGCCAGGAGCTCAGGGGATGGGCTGGAGGGTCCTACGGGCAGTAGTTTGCCCACCTCTGGCCTAGAGGGAGCAGCAGTGCACATACCCAGAGGCAGAAATATAGGTGCGTAGGAACCTTTGAGGGCGAAAACAAAGGTTCCTAGCGGGGTTTAACTACCTACAGGGTTGGAAGGATGGGGGCATGTGCATCACAGTAGTCCCAAAATTGGTACTTAGGCACCTACATGAGGGATTTAGCAAAATGACCTGCCTATATAGATGGCTGGTGCTGACTAGTGTATGAGGTAGAATATTGAGAAGAAAAACACTGTATACCTTTAAAAGATTGCATGATTAAACCGGTTTCTGATTGGCTGAAGTAAAGAAGTCTGTTTTTAAAAGCTAACAGAATGGATGATATTTTTTACTAATTTTAACAAAAAATATTGTTGCTGTTTAAACATTTTTCAGAATAAATGGTATAATCCAAGTGCAGGTGCATGCTATCAAATGTGAAAAACATTGGTATAACTTAACACCATTTCTTTTGAAAAGAGACAGAAACCCATATCTTCAGCGTTCTTAAAACAGCTAGAGACAATTATTTTTGAAGCTATTTCTTTCTTGCATGATAGCTAGTACACTGTAACATTAGAAGACACTAGTCTTTGAGAGAAAACACTAAAATATTTGGGTTTTTTTTTGTTTTGTTTTGTTTCATTCTTACAGATAATCCACTGCTTATTGTCAGACCACCTGGTAAGTCTCACTGCAGATATTTTCTTGATATTGTCTATAAAATCTGTGAAACAAATCTGGGCATTGTAAAAATTAGGCACTATGACACTACTTTCTATTAGAGTTTGAGGGAGGAGTGTGATATAAATTACTGTGTTAATTTGCAACTCCTGATTCATCTCAAGAATCTGTGTTCCAGTCTTATCAGGCTTTTGAAGCCAATTACCTCTTAAAAGAACTGTTGTAAATGAACTGTATTATGTTAGGCTAAAATCAAGTGTAGAACCTGTTTTATACCTGGTACACCCTTTACTGGGAGACTATATCCTGCACTCCATGAGGCTAGATTGTTATTTAATCATTCCTTTCCATCTCTAACTACTATGCTGAGTTGAGGATTGCTGGGTAGAGGTGGGTTGTTCCAGGATCTTGATGAAGGTGCAGGTAATGGACTCCCAAGACACCAGATACCAGTCCATTGGAGACTGTATGGGAACAACCTACTGGCACTGAGACCAAGTTTGAAGGCCACCTCTACATGAACAGTAAATGATTTCACTTAGGGGTTTACTCGTAAGTAATAAAATCTGAGTTTATTAACCAAATCTGGAGTGGAGCTATGGTGACTGGGTTTTCCTACAGTGTCCTTCCTACAGTGTCCACCTATCATATTTATCAGTGATCACCCCACTCTTGGAGACAGGGTCCTTGAAATAAGGTAGCAGAGCGAGGAATGACATGATATACAATTTCTAAGTGTGAAGGTTGCTTTCTGTAGGAACTGGATTGTTTTCTTTACGAAATGTAGCAGGTGAACATGGTTTTTGGAAGGAGAATATGTACTAAGAACCTGGGATAGAATTGTGTCTTGAATGATAATTCTCCAAAAGTGGTCTGGTGTTTTAAAATGAAGGTAATTTTCCAGATTATATTCTGAAAACCACATGGCCTACTTCAGAGTAGCTGTTGCAAGGATTCTCTTGAGCACTGTTAATGATAGCCAGGAAGTTGATGAATAAAAATATTAACATTAACTGCATTCTGTTCATGATATTTTGTTCTTGAAATGAACATTTCACTGCTTTATTTGTATAGAGACATTTATGGCCCCAATCCTGCAAACACGCATTTGAGTAACTTTACATACCTAAGTAGTGTCATGAAGGTCAATTCAGATGAATTCAATGGGTTATTCATATGTGTAGAAGTTACTCACGGGCAAGTGTTTGCAAGATTGAGCCCTATGTTTGTGCTTTGTAAAAGGAAGAAAGACAAATTGACATTTTTTAAAACATACTTCTCATTCTTAACTGTTGCCAATAGCACACTAAAAAAAAAATAGGAGGACTCTAGGAAATAACATGAAAGAAAACTAACATTTTCACATTGTAAGCTTATATCTATTTAGCATACATATTGTTACAAAGGCATTCTAGAAGGAAGGTGGATTCCATTATTTAATATAAAGGAACAACCAATTATTTGTAATAATTGATCCTGTGCAACATAATTATTAAGTGGTATCTTATAACCACTGCAACGTAGTGAAGAAGAAACTAGTTCGAGACTGAGCAAAAAATCTTTTTTTTTTTAATTTTTTTGCTGGTATCAAATCTGTTTTGATTTAACTTGAGCTTCTGTGGTGAAAGTCAAATTTTCCATCCAGAACTCACACGCACATCACACGAGAGAGAAAGAGAGAGAGAGAGAGAGAGCGTGCGCCCTCTAGGTTTCATATAATCTTTTTAATACAACAGCAACAGATTTTACTTCACACTGAAACCTATACCCATTGCAGATTTTTTTCCACAACATCTCTTCTTTAGTGATGAAACTTACTTTTCTGGGAGGGGAGGAGAGGGGAGGTGTAATGTTAAACCACAAGACACTGCATTCAGATAGCGCTAGGATCTGACCTACACTCATATAGCCTCCGTTTCAGCAAGGTTCTTAGGCTTATGTTTAATTTTAGATTTAGAAGACATCCAACTGAAAGCAATGAGACTGTTCATTGTTTAAAATTAGATCTGTGCTTAAGTATCTTGCTGAATTGGGGACAAAATCAAGGGAAATAAGAACTAAGGCTGATATTCCAGAGAAAATTGGGCCCTTAGTCACATCCAGACAACCTCATTGACGTCAGTGGGGCTGCATGAATGCAACTGGGGGCACACCTACTGCATCTAAGTGTTGCAGCAGTGGTCAGTGGTACTGTATATAAGCCCACCCATTGTTTGAAGATGCCCACTCCTCCACACCCCAATTCTAGGTGCACTAAAACGAATTTGGTATGGGATGGTTAAATAGAATCTCTTATTGTTGAGCATACATTTTGTGGTTCAGTTTTATCTTTTCACATTTGTGGTTTGAATTAAAACAGTCAGAGAGCGAGTGCTCCTGTAAGTCTGTGATAGCTAACATGATACATTCATGGTCCTTTTTGTAATATATCTTGTCACATGGGGTCCTTGCAGAGAGGATGGGTTTGATGATTGGATAGGAATTGTCCATCTCTGACATGATCTGCATGGGGAATAAATATTTAATAATGGGCTCTTCAGTCTGGCAGAGAAAGGTATAATGTGATCTGTGACTGAAAGTTGAAGCTAGACAAATTGAAACTGAAAATAAGATGCACATTCCTAACAGTGAGGGTACTTTACTGAGAGTCATGGTGGATTCTTCATCACTGGCAATTTTTAAATCAAGATTGGATGTATTTTCTAGAAGATCTGCTCTAGGAATTATTTTGGGGAAGTTCTATGGCCTGTGTTATACAGTAGGTCACTCAAGATGATCACAATAGTCCCTTCTGGCCTAGGAATCTATGATCCACATAAATATGCTATATGTAAGCATATTTTACACCATTTTAACAATACATTCATGACAAATGTCTGGAAGGGACTTGACTAAGACATCAATTTTATTTCATTTGAGATTTAAATATTATTTTTGAACTCAGGTGTTTCAAAGTAAAAGGGTAGTTTATTAACCTGCAGCAGAACCTTCTTGTAACAGGACTTTCATCTTGATAAAATACTGAAATATAAGACTGACCCTCTAGGTTTTTCCTTTTAATTTATTTTGTTTTTTCAAGGTGGTGAGCCCATCTGGATCCCTTTTACTTTTAAATATGATCCCACCTACTCAGACTGCAGTGGAAAGCAATATGTGAAACGCACTTGGTACCGAAAATTTGTGGGAGTGGTTCTTTGCAACTCTTTGAGGTACAAGATTTACCTCAGTGATGACCTGAAAGGTATGTTTTGGGATTATTCTTACAGTGCTGTCACCCCTCCACTTACTGTATCCATCACTTGTTGACTCTATGAAAGGAGTACATGGCTAAACTGATGGCACAATTTGGATACACATATAGCAGTATTTAGCTTCTAAGTATAGGAACCTAAAGCAGTTTGCACAGTGAAAGCAAAGTTGTACTTTCTAATCATAATACAGCTCTCTCTGAAATGTTCTGTGCTCATTACTCATGCAGAACTTCTGATGTCATAATGGGAAGTCCACACATGGATTAATTGCTGAATACACAATAGAGAACTACAGAATGGATAAAAGAGGAGACTTGTATTCTGAACAGGTTAGATACATGGTAGTGCAGCAATTGTTTGAGCAAATCCAGAAGCTGGTAGGTGTTCAACAAGGGCTGTCATATAACTGTAGCCGTACTAATTGGTTGTATTGAGAGGGAATGCTGAGTGGGGTTATCCCCTAGGCTTTTCAAAGTGTTTCAATGGAGGTTTTAGCAAAATATTTGTCTTGTTTCAAAAACATGTATAAACAAATGTTTGTGAAGACTTGTGCTCTCATGCCCATCTCTGCGGGTCCCAGGCAGTGCTCAGACTGCAGCCACCACCTGACAGCTTGCTGGTATCAGCAGGGAGAGTAGACTGATGGACCTTGGCTCATCAGAGACACCGCCCACAAAGCTCCTGATTTGGAGGAGGCATCTAGCCTCTCCAATTGGCTCAAACTTGCTATGTAAGCCAGAAGAAGGAACAGGAAGTTTTCTGAGGAACTAAGTGAATCCTAGGCTGGCTGCAACATAGGACTTTGCCTTGTTCAGATCCCTGCTTCTACACATCACTTCTGGCTACTGACTCCAGCTCTGACCCTTGGCTTGGCTCCTGACTCTGACTCTAGCTCTGGTTCCTGACTCCTGCTCTAACCACTAGATGTGACTGGCTACATTCTGGTCCATGACAGTAATATGCAAACAACCAGAACAGTAAAGCTCCTGTATATGAGACCTATCTTCACAGTTTCTGGTTTAAATTTGAGAGTGCTGTCAACCTAGCAATACTGGTGTCTGGGGCTATTTTTACTTTCTCATAACAAATTAAAATAATGAGTCTTGTTGAAATTTCCTCTGCTAACATCTGTACTGTAATTCTGATAAATTGCTTATTCCAGGGACTTTAGTAAGGCATTTGATATGCCTCACATGACCTTCTCATAAACAAACTAGAGAAATACAACCTAGATAGAGCTACTATAAGGTGGGTGCATAACTGGTTGGAAAACCATTCCCAGAGAATAGTTATCAGTGGTTCACACTCAAACTGAAAGGGCATATTGAGTAGGGTTGTGCAGGGATCAGTTCTGGGTCCGGTTCTGTTCAGTATCTTCAATGATTTAGATAATGGCACAGAGAGTACCATTTTAAAGTTTGTGGGTGATACCAAGCTGGGAGGGGTTGCAAGTGCTTTGGAAGATAGAATTAAAATTCAAAATGATCTGGACAAACTGGAGAAATGGCATGAAGTAAATAGGATGACATTCAATAAGGACAAATGCAAAGTTCTCTATTTAGGAATGAACAATTAGTTGCACAATGAGAAATGACTGTTTTGGAAGGAGTACTGTGGAAAGGGATCTCGGGGTCATAGTGGATCACAAGCTAAATGAGTTAACAGTGTAACACTGTTGCAAAAAAAGCAAACATCATTCTGGGATGTATTAGCAGGAGTGTTGTAAACAAGACACAAGAAGTCATTCTTCTGCTCTATTCCACACTAATTCGGCCCCAACTGGATTATTGTGTCCAGTTCTGGGCATCATATTTCATGAAAGATGTGGACAAATTGGAGAAAGTCCACAGAAAAACAACAAAAAATGATTAAATGATGACCTATGAGGGAAGATTGGAAAAAAAAACCTGGGTTTGTTTAGTCTGTAGAAGAGAAGACTGAGAGGGGGCATGGTAATAATTTTCAAGTACATAAAAGGTTGTTACAAGGAGGAAAGAGAAAAATTATTCTTTTTAACTTCTGAGGATAGGAAAGAAGCAATGGGCTTAAATTGCAGCAAGGGCGGTTTATGTTGTATATTCGGAAAAAACTTCCGAACTGTCAGGGTAGTTAAGACCTGGAATAAATTGCCTGGGGAGGTTATGGAATCTCCATCATTGGAGATTTTTAAGAGCAGGTTAGACATAAACGGGCAAGGGATGATCTAGATAATACTTAGTCCTGCCATGAATGCAGAGAACTGGAATAGATGACTTCTCATGGTCCCTTCCAGTCCTACGATTATATGATACTAGCATATGATTCTAGCATATAGCATGTTCTTAATAAAAACAACAAGGAGTCCGGTGGCACCTTAAAGACTAACAGATTTATTTGGGCATAAGCTTTTGAGGGTTAAAAACCACTTCTTCAGATGCAATGTTCCTAATGAAACTACAAAGTTTTCTCTCTATTCCTATTGGCAAATGTAGCATTCTTCACCTCTTATATTTTTATTTACTGGTGTATTGCTGCTCATCACTGTAGTATCTGACTTTCTCCCATCTTTATTTTCCTGGAAATGGGAAAGCATCATTGGTTGAGATAAGGCCATTTGAAACAACGATATATATCTGTCCTAATCTTTTATGTCACCTTTCAGATACATTCTACGGCATTGGAGATAGCTGGGGGAAAGGTGAGGACCACTGCCAGTTTGTGGATTCACACATGGATGGAAGAACAGGGCCTCAGTCATATGTAGAAGCCTTGCCCACCATTCAAGGTAAAAAAAAAAACAAAAACAAAAACAAAACAAAAAAAGGAAAGCTGAAGTGAAAGCTGAGGAATTGCACTTCATCCAGTATATAGAATTAAGAAGTTTTCTGCCTCTCTGTCTACATTTATATCACTTCTGTTAGGAGCCAGATGGACACCACATATTCTGAGACTGTATCATGTGATGTCCTAGTATAATAATTTGCAAACCACAACAGTTTGTGAAAGTTCAGACAAAGAGGATGAGTCTGCACATAAATTATTGGAATAAAATAGAAACTAGAAATAACCCTTAGGGTATGGTATGTCTACACCCCAAAAACAACTTGCAGCAGTGAGTCTCAGAGCCTGGGTCTACAGACTACTGTTAATCATTCACTCAGCATTATTGGTTTTCATCTTACTCTGTTGTTTTTTAAGGGTTGGGTTGCCGTGAAGAAACCGAAATATTCTCTTACATGTAGATGTCATAGAATAATACTGCACTTCTCTATTTAAAATAAGGATTGTTAATCCAGCTGTGTATTACTGCTCTAAGAAGCAGAGATGTAGAACGTACAAATTATACAACTGGCACAGGAATCAGCATTTCAGATGTTCCACTGTACAAAATATGCAGAAAGACTGTTGAGAGTCTTTAATGCTTTGAACTGTCACATTTTTTTATACAGATGAGGGAAATGGGCCATCAGTTTAAAAAAAAAAAAGGGGGGGGGATTTAACTCTGTATTTGCTGCATGTAATTTTGCCTCCTTGTTTTGTTATAAAAAATATTTGTGAATCCTGTCTTGAACCCATTAAGATACAATAATGCCTTATATTTTTATTTGTGGTTTTATTGTAGCCATGTTGGTCCCAGGATATGAAGGACACAAGATGGGTGATGTAATACCTTGTATTGGACCAACTTCTGTTGATGGGAGGTTAAAACTCTCAAGCTACACAGAACTCTGAAGACCTGAAGAAGAGCTCTGTGTAGCTTGAAAGTTTGAAACCCCCATCAACAAAAGGTAGTCCAATAAAAGATAGTACCTCATCCACCTAGTCTCTTTTAACATTTCTATGGCATTTTCACTCCAAAGTGCTTCATGAGCTTGAATTGATATGCAAATTTTATATAGAGGCATAACTTCACCTGCTACTGAAATTCAGACTCCTTTTGGAGTGAAATGCAAAAGCTCTTTATCAGCAGAGACTGCATAGTTATACAATAGTTAGATATTTAAAACAGTAAATCCAACTGAAGCTGTAGAGGAAACATATATGCAGGTAGAATGCAATCATTCAAAATTGAAGCAGGCTAGACCATCAGAGTTAACAATCCTACTTCTCATGAAGTGCCATGGGATTAACAAGTGGCTCCTATGCCTTAGCTTTTGTTGTGATAATTCTATATATGCTATATACTATACATCATAAATTCTGTACTGCAAAGACGTCATTTGTCAAGTTACTTTGCCTTTGGCTTGAACCGCTGCCATTTTTCCACCAACAGGGTATTATCGCCAGTATCGCCAGGAACCTGTGTCATTTGGGCGCATTGGTTACACAACACCTTACTACTATGTGGGCTGGTATGAGTGTGGCGTGCCAATTCCAGGGAAATGGTAACCATGTAGCAGTCTGCCGGCAGATCGTATGGAGAGTGCACCAACCATGCCTTTCAAATGACTTGTACTGGAAGACTGTGACCAGTTGTTTAGGAAAAGAACAAAACATGAATGAAACCAGCTAAAACCAGTTGCTAAAGAGACCCCAACCAAACCAAATATTACACATTTTCTCAGCTGAAATCTGTTGTGCTGCTTGATCACTCCACTTGGGACAGGATTTGAGTTTGGTGCCCTACTCTCCTTCTCTGGGTCTTAAAAGGCATGGAGATGTGGTTGTAATGGGTGCAACCAGTGCCAAGTGAAACCTAAAACTTTACTGGCCATGAAACCATGGAAGTTGTGTATATCCTCCAGGAATGGCCTAAGCATGTTGTGCTTGCTTAATGGAATGCCAAACACTTTTCCATTGTTATTAATGGAATGCTCCATCACTTACACCTGGTGGAGTTCCATGCTTCTGAGTGTTACTATACAATCATGCCAAGTTACTAGACATTCACCAAAGGCAATACATTGTACTTAAAACTTCTCTGGTGGGTTCGTCCATTGCTGGACTAAACACCGGGTCACAATGTAAATTCCCTTTTTATATATATATATATATATATATATATATATATATATATATATATATATATATATATATATATATATATAAAATACAGTTCTCTGTGTCCAAAGTACTACATAGAGAATCTGAGTTTTTTCTTGTTCACTAGATAAATATGGTTGGGATTTTTATGTAAAAGGTGCTGTTAATTAATAGGTCTTCTGATTTTTAGTCCATGAAACATTTTACTATGCACAATATACTAACCATGGAAAGAACTTTGTTCTTCTTATAAGTGAGCAAAGGTCTGTGACAGCTTTCTAGCAAACCAAAGGACTGGATATTTAATGGGAGTAAATCTTTTTGCCTATACTAAAATTGCATTATAAACCAGCATAGGTGCCTTATCAGCAGAGTGTCAACATTTAAGTTAAACTTTCTGTCCAGTACTATTTAAAAAGCTGAGTTCAGTTTTTGTTTGATTCATTTTCATCATCATTGTGTATTATTTATTCCTTGTGAGGTTATTAAGTCTCACTGTGTGAATGGAGGACTTGCAGACAAGTTTTAACTTATTTTCTAAACAAAACAGACATCTCTAGGATGCTTGAGCAGCACGAAACTCCTCTGATTCCGGTCCATCATGTGAATGAAGTATGAAAGTCATCATTCTTTCTCTAAAGCACATCAGAAGGGCAGACCACACAGCGTGTCTTCCATCAAAGGTTGAGAAGCAAAAGCTGGTGTGTCTGGGAGGTGTGCTCCTGATTTTTAGCCAGGAATACAAAACTTATTTGGGAAGCGGACAGTAACGTAGAATTTCAGTATGCATCAGAAGCAATTTCTCCTGCCATATTACTCTTTCTTTTAATGTAGCATTAAGTTTACTCTGACCCCAAGGGATTTAGCCTTTGTGGCCATATTGTTTCACTGTTACATCTTATAAGCCTTTACTCACATCAGAAAAGACTCCAGCATTCTGACGGCCTGGGAAAATAGCAATATACCTGGGGGACAAATTCAACCTCTTGATCTGTCACTCTCATTCCAGTTTACATACCATATAGGACTAATATCATATAAGCCGCTTTTGTAGTTATTGTAAATGTATGGGGAGAAAAGTAACTAAAGTGATTATTAAAAGAGCTTTTTATTTTCACAGTGGTGCTAGGATTGAACATTGAATTGTTTTCACATTTTGTTTTGCTTCAATGCAGTGCCAAATATATGATCTTTAAATATAGCTTTTTTCCCTAATAAAAGTATGATACATTGTTCCATTTTTTTTAATTGCATCCCTTTTGGTTGTCTGCGCCAGGTAGTCTGACATGCAGGATCAAGCTGCATGATGCCCCAAACGCACACTTGGAAGAGTAGAAGGTGCCAGTTTGTATTAAGGCAGGAAGTGTATGTAAGTGCAAACTTGACCAGGATTTCACATAAGGTTACTTGTGGAGGGGGTAGGGGTTGTTCCACAACAAAATAGATTTTCTCTTGTATTAAATCTGTATGATGTACATCCACATCATGGGCAATATCCCCAGCTTGTGTAAAAGGATATAGCACTATTGAATTCAAAGGAACTATGTTCAGTTTCACTAGCTGAGAATCTGGCCCCCTGTCTAAGGATGGGTAGTCCGCTACCACCACCACCCAGCAATGGATGCTATAGTTTGCTTATTCATAGACTGCAACATTTGTGAAATGTGATTTCAGACCATTCAAACATATGGGGTGGGTTATCTGCCCCAATCTGCTCCCTTCAGTTATCTGTTGGAGATACACCTGGAGCAGAGAGTCCCAGGTGGATGCAGAGAAAACTCCATCATTGCCTCTCTGCAGCCCCCAGCTTAGTGGGCAGTGAGGGTTGTATTGGAAGTATGGGGAGAAAGACTGGCCAGAGTGCCCTGCACTCTAGCAATTCCCAGCTGATGAATGATCTCCTAGAGGACCAAAGCCATCTGGGGCACAGTAGGGCAGCTCCTAGGCTCCTCTAACTTGGGGCAGAGAATTAGAGGGCCATAACTGGCCACCTACCACTCCCCCTGCTGTGCTGCACTCAGCAGAAGTTGGACCACAGCAGAGAATTCACCCCATAAAATGCAATAGCATGTTGTATGTTCTGTTCTATTTTATACAGAGTCTTATAGTACGAGTGCCTTTGTCTCGTGCATTACGCACTGTGAATCATATCTGTTATGTGTGATTAGTTCTTTCTCTCATCGTCTCCCCACGGGTGAATGGTGTGTAGTGTAGGGTTTTGTTTTGGTAGGGTTTTTTTTTTAATGTACATGTTGCTCTGTATTTGTTAAAGAAGGCAGATCAAAGAAGTGCACCTGCAGGTGAATCAGAAGATGGTGACTTTGTGAGGGTCCTTAGGTTCTTGGAGAGTTTGTTTCACCAGCCTGACGATGGTTATGAGGCTATTGCACCATCTGCTGCCACAAGGCAATGAGCTGCTGCTGTGTAGCAATGCAATACTGAGTCTGCCGGCACCCAGAGGACGTAGGGTGACAGTGAGCTGAGTGAGCTCCATGCTTGCCGTGGTATGGTGTCTGTACAGGTAACTCAGGAAAAAAGGCGCAAAACGATTGTCTGCCATTGCTTTCACAGAGGGAGGGAGGGAAGGCAGGCCTGACGACATGTACCCAGAACCACCCGCGACAATGTTTTTGCCCCATCAGGCATTGGGATCTCAACCCAGAATTCCAATGGGCGGCGGAGACTGCGGGAACTGTGGGACAGCTACCCACAGTGCAACGCTCCAGAAGTCAACGCTAGCCTCAGTACCGTGGAAGCACTCCACTGAGTTAATGCACTTAGTGCATTTTGTGTGGGGACACACACAATTGACTATATAAAAACAATTTCTAAAAAATCGACTTCTATAAATTCGACTTAATTTCGTAGTGTAGACATATCCTAAGTGTCCTAACCTGTTGGACCATCCTCCTCTCTTTGCTGTCCTTCTCACTGAGTGTTCCTTACATTGTTCCACCGCAGTGGCAGGTCATGCCCCTCAAAGATGTGCAGATGTGTCTACTCTCCAAGTCCTCCGTTCCAGCTCTGAGTTCCCAGCATAACCCCGCCAGTTCCATTGGTGCTACCACCCTCCCCAAACAGCCCATGTATCATAGCATAAAACAGAACAAGAACAGCTATGAAGCATGACAGAGAGCGTAATGGAAATATCACTCAGAGAAAGCAAAAATACCACTGAGTTGCACTGGTGATTTATTTGTAGGAGGAATCCAGGGAAATCCTCATCACTTTGCACCTCTCCCACTTTCTCAGCGATCTGTTTCCTGGGTTGAAATGTTCCATAACTCCCTAGCCAAGAAATGTTTCCTCCCTTCCCCTGTATACTTTTTGTAGTCTTACTTAAATATAGTATAACTTGCTATTTAGCTGAGGCTGCATCTGGGAGACCTTGTTATGGCTTCCCTGAGCTCTAATGATTTCACAAATAAAGTGCTGAGTACTTCAGTCTCTTGGAGCAGCCTGGTTAGGATGGCAGTCAGCATCCTTGTGGCTAATGCCAATCACTGTTTCCTCTCTTGAGTCAGCCATTCTTCTCGTCCTATTCTCCGGCCTCAATGGGATTAGGGAGAACTGTACTTCTCCCTTTCCCATCTCATCTCGGGAAAGTGCATCCTGCCTGGGAACACAGGTCTATGCCTGGAGACAATAGGAAGCAGCGCCAGCTCCTAACAGCAGAGCGGCCATTTGCGCTGATCAGCACATTTTCATTTCAAAACATTTATGAAACTCCTGGCAGCAGATGGAGTACGCTGGCCACTCTTAACTCTATAACCCTGCTTGATTTGATGTTTCTCACACAGCCTCACCCTTGGCATTCATCAGATCTTAATCTCTAGACAAGCTGTGATTAGGTGTCAGATAATTGTACTGAATACTGTCACAGATTTGGAGATAAAATTCCTGGCTAAAAAAAAAACATGAGATACTTTACATCAGAGGCCCCTTACTATTTCGATTAAAAAGTTTGCAGTTTTATAAATGAGAAAAAACTCATGCAGCTAAGAATAGTTGAAACAAAATGTATTTGTACTATGGCTCTTGATTAATCACAGTTAACTCACGCAATTAACTCAAAAAAATTAACCATGATTAAAAAAATTAACTGTGATTAATTGCACTGTTAAACAATAGAATACCAACTGAAACTTATTAAATATTTTTGGATAATTTCTACATATTCAAATATACCAATTTCAGTTACAACATAGAATACAAAGTGTACTCTGCTTACTTTATATTATTATTTTTGATTACAAATATTTCCACTGTAAAAATGCTAAACAAAAGAAACAGTATTTTTTAAATTCACCTCATACATTGTAGTACAATCTCTTTATTGTGAACGTGCAACTTAAAAATATAGATTTTTTTTTCTTACATAACTGCACTCAAAAATAAAATAATGCAAAACTTTAGAGTCCACTCAATCCTTCTTCTCATTCAGCCAATCATTAAGACAAACAAGTTTGTTTATATTTACAGGAGATAGTGCTGCCTGCTTCTTATTTACAATGTCACCAGAAAGTGAGAACAGGCGTTCACATGGACTTTTGTAGCCGGCATTGCAAGGTATCTACATGCCAGATATGCTAAACATTCATATGTCCCTTCATGCTTCAACCACCATTCCAGAGGACATGTTTCCATGCTGATGACGCTCATTAAAAAAGAATGCGTTAATTAAATTCATGATTGAACTCCTTGGATGAGAATTGTATGTCTTCAGCTTTATTTTACCACATTCTGCAATATATTTCATGTTATAGCAGTCTCGGATGATGACCAAGCATATGTTGTTCATTTTAAGAACACTTTCACAGCAGATTTGACAAAACACAAGGAAGGTACCAAAGTGAGATTTCTAAAGATAGCTACAGCACTCAACTCAAGGTTTAGGAATCTGAACTGCCTTCCAAAATCTGATTGGGACGGGGTGTGGAGCATGCTTTCGGAAGTCTTAAAAGAGCAACACTCCGATGTGGAACTACAGAACCCGAGCCATCAAAAAAGAAAATCAACCCTCTGCTGGTGGCATCTGACTCAGATGATGAAAATGAACATGCATCGGTCCATACTGCTTTGAATTGTTATTGAGCAGAACCTGTCATCAGAATGGACGCATGTCCTGTGGAATGGTGGTTGAAGCATAAAGGGACATATGAATCTTTAGTGCATATAGCATGTAAATATCTTGCGATGGTGGCTACAACAGTGCCATGCAAATGCCTGTTCTCACTTTTAGGTGACATTGTGAACAAGAAGTGGGCAGCATTATTTCCTGCAAATATAAACAAACTTGTCTGTCTGAGCAATTGGCTGAACAAGAAATACGACTGAGTCGACTTGTAGGCTTTAAAGTTTTACATTGTTTTATTTTTGAATGCAGTTTTTTTGTACATAATTCTATATTTGTAAGTTCAACTTTCATGATAGAGATTGCACTACAGTACTTGTATTAAATGAATTGAAAAATACAATTTTTTTTACAGTGCAAATATTTGTAATAAAAAATAAATATAAAGTGAGCACGGTACACTTTTTATTCTGTGTTATAATTGAAATCAATATATTTGAAAATTTAGAAAACATCCAAAATATGTAAATAAATAGTATTTTATTATTGTTTAACAGTGTGATTAAACATGCGATTAATTGCGAGTCATTTTTGTAATTGTGCAATTAATAGCAATTAATTTTTTAATCTCTTGACAGCCATAATTTTGTACAGTTTTTTTTAATTCCAATAAATTAGAAAAATAATTATAGGAATATCACCATCTGTATTTGTAAGTGCACTGCTTCAAATGTGGCCATGATATTTTTTCTGTTGTTATATTATAGAACATCTTGCTGCAATTACAACAGGAAAAAAAATGTAGGTGATCTTCAAAGGGAGATAAAACCTCCAAAAGTTGTTTTAAAATATTTTATTCAATGATTTTTAGCCTTTGCTACTACTGCCTACGCTATCATTATTTTCGGATCAGAAGTGACAGGGTCAAATCCAGTAGAAACCAATAGAGTTCAGCCAATTTACACCAGCTGAGGACTTGGCCTATAATTTTTAGACTCTTGAGTTCTGGACAGTCAGCTTCATAATGGAAAAGATATTGGGTATTAGTTTAGAGAAAAAGATATGCCACTCGCAGCTATGAAAAGACAACTAGAATTTCATCTGGTTGGGAAGTAAACTGCATGCAATTAAAATCCTTTATAGAAGCATACTAAATGTCATTATATAAAGAATTTATAGTGGGTCTTAATAAACAGGTGCTATATTGGTGATATTTGTCACAGGCAGTGGATTATAAGCATAAGTTTTGGGAATATCTTGTTGCATGGGCATCTTGCACAAGACTCTGGTTGTATCTCAGAAGATAATGCTGTCTTGGCTGTTTGTTTGCTGAAAGACCTCTCAGGTATACGGAATGTTTCTGAAGACATTACAAAAAACTGGATCAGCTTATAAAAGACAACACATCTTTCCATTGTCTAAACAGATATTTTTTTCTGCTGTTATGTGCCAACAATAAGAGAATGAGTTAATACACATACACAGACACCTGCTGCTTTTGAGAAATCAATCCACACATTTCCAGCACTTGGAAAATCTGAAAACATTTGGAAATCTTTCGCTCACCCATGTGACTCAGCAATATCAAGAGTTTATTCTTGTAGGTGATCCTGAACAGCTTGGAAATTTGGGTTCAATTCAGATAACCAACCAAAATGAGACATCTTTCTCCAACACATCTTCAATTTATCCAACCTATTGAGATTTCCCCCACTCACCTGCCTCTCATCACCTCAGTCTCCATGAGACACTCTCCTTTTCCTGAAAAACGAAGGATGGGCACAAATGTTCAAGGCTGTCTGGCCCGGGGCTCTTTGTTGGACTAGCATTGGCAGGGAAGTCCAGAGCCAGACCTCAACATCCCCTGAGTTGAGGAGGGTTCCAGTCTTTCCAGTGTCTTAGCAAAGTTCTTTTTTTCTGCTATTCTTATCCAATTTTTGTTGTATCTTTAGAAGAATTCTGTACATCTGAGGTGTCACCCAGCAAACGTAAAGCCAGAGTGGTCATGACAGCATCACCACTGGAGATAGTGCCTCTGTCTTGTGCAAAATGTTTTCCTGGAATGTCCGTATAAAGATGTGGTCGGAGTCTGTCTCTGGTGAAAATAACATATTTTAAAAATCTCATTTGATCATGCCCAGAAAAATGATTGCAGTGTAAATTAATCCTGGCTCTTCATCTGGGTCACCTGCTCAAAGACAATCCCAGAGTGCTGGGGGGTTTATAGGTGCGTAAGATTGTCCTTTCCCTTGGCTGCTGTACTTGTTAGCTCTATTATTGTGAGTGTGGACCCTCTGTGGTGTAAATGTGATATTTTTCATGGCAATGACTGTATGTCAGGCATTGATATTGTGTTTTCCAAATGAAAAACAAAAGTTAAAATGATGCACAGGTTTTCCTCAAATTTCTCACTCATTCCACTATGATTGTAAAACATATTTGCTAGACGCAGATACACCTTTGGGTACTTCACCTCACCTGTGAAATGCTGCAGTCTGCAACTATACTGGCAATTCCTTCAAAGACAGTACACAAGAACAAGTAATACTTCAGTACCCCTGGATCCCATACTGACAGATAATTCCAAGAACCAAGGATTTTGCTTTCTGCCCATAATTAGTCCCAATAGAGAAGAAAGGAGAGCAGAAAAAGATCTATCAAAAAGCAAATGGCAAATATTTCCAAGGAGCTAAGCCTGCTTTAGTAGTGCCATGCGCTCTCTAATAGCCCTGTTGCAGTTCAAACAGATGGTCATTCAGTATAGTAGATATTGCCACAGTTACCAACTTTTGGTATTTTGTCTATGCAAATTGCCTTTAAAGATGGGTACTTTATGGCTCTAAGGATTTAGACCAAACACATTAGGTCAATATGGAATTATGTCATAGAATCACGGAGGAAAGAAATAGAAACAATCTATTGGGTAGAACCGATCAAAATTTTTTGTATGAAAAACTTATTTACTCAAAAATTGGTCATTTTTAGAAAAACAAAGGCTTCACAGTTTGTTTTTCAAAATTTTCTTTTTTAAAAATTGAAAACCAAAAAATAATTTTAGGTTTACATTTTTCAGTTTCATTTTTCCCCTTTTATTAGTGATAAAAGGGGAGAAATGAAGAAAAAGAGGGAACATCAAAAATTGATTAGTATGGTATAAAAAAACCTGTGACCATTTTCATAATGAGTTGTTTTCTAAAACTTCACATGCAAACCTTTTGAAATGTTTGACTATGTTCATCATTTGTTTATTTATTCATTCATTTTTCAAGCAGCTCCACTGGCTCATCGAGTCCCTCCCTGTTTGTGCAGAATGCTTCCACCAAACTTATTGTCTAGTGCTTTGTCCAGTCTCATTCAACAGTGGTGACAAGCATCTTCTAAATAAAAAAGATGAGAGATTGAGGATGAGGCCTCCACCAGTTCCCTTGGATGTCCATGCTACAAGCTAATACAGCTCACACTTAGTCAAGCTAATACCCTTTTGCTAGTGTCATTCCATTTTTCTGGGTTAAATCTGTTTGCACTGATCTCAATAAGTCCACACCCTTTGAGTACTTGTAGCTGTTTATCATTACCACTCTTTGTAGTTTGACCAACTATTCATTACTATTGTTTTCTTTTTAAACAGTGCCATTCAACGATATTCTGGGCCCAGTTCAAAGACTCAAATCTGGGTTCTCTCTCCCCCTGCTGCAAGCCCCCCACTTCCCCCAAGGTACTTTACAAAAGGACCTTCCTAGCCTTCTCTGAAACAATCTCATTTCTTAGCTCATCCCAGTCAACCCATCTTGCTTCCTAGTTCTTGATAGAAATAATGGCCACACCACTTAACCTCTCCTGCCCCAGGGATGTTCTTAGGCAGCTCTTGATAAATTTGAGCTTGCTGAAACTCCTTTCATTATCAGCCTCATTTACAGAAAACCAGCACAAAAATATGCAGTGCTGTTACTGTGTTAGGAAAACTTTTGTATCTAAAGACCTTTTGTAAACATAGCTAAGAAGATCAATGAGTGCCTTTGTTTCCAAGTCATCCTTAAAGATTCACTTGCAAAAACTGGTGAAGAACTCATTCCTGACCTCAAAATCTCAGAGTTTAAATGTCTGGATAGCTATTTGCTAAGTTTTGACAGTGTCTCTTTAGGGTGCTGAGGTTTTTCAATTTCTTGACTGTCAGAAAAGCAAACCTTTCTGTGACTCATCATATTTACGCATCCTATTGTTCAATTGAGTTAATATTGTGAGTAAGATAGGACTGAAAACCTTGCATTCAAAACCATTTTTGGGATCTGATGACCTTTGATCCTTTGCAATTTCACCTGGCATTACTTTCCTCCTTTGAGATTGTTTCTCCTTGAACTGTGTGGATATTCCTAATGTTTCAGCCTGTGAAAAGGCAGCTTACTTACATGCAAAAAACCTAGAAGATCTTAACCGTGAGAAAACATCTCAAAGGCTACCATGTAAACTGCATGCCATTTGAATGTCAAGATCTGGACTCCACAAATTTTTGCTCACAACATTCATTTTTAATAAGCAAGTTTACCATATCTTGGCCAAAACAAACAAGAAACAAAAAACCTGAAATATTTGTTTGCAAGCTATCCACTTCCAACGCAAGTTTGGGTGAAAGATTGTGTGAAGCCTTGATGTTGTCTGAAGTGTAAAGAACACACTGAACCTGATTTAATGGTGGATGGATTGCTTCTACCCTTGCTGACCAACTTGATATGGTTTGGCATTTTAATTTAATGCTAATACACACACTGAACCTGATTTAATGGTGGATGGATTGCTTCTACCCTTGCTGACCAACTTGTTGTGGTTTGGCATTTTAATTTAATGCTAATATACTTTTTCAACACATCCCAATGACTTGTTGAAGCAGAAAACAGGGTATACAATTTTGAACAATTCCAAAAAATAGAACAACTTGGGGAACAATCATTGCAGCAGCTTCTCCCACAGGATTCAGAGAGTGGACCGCACATGAGATTCAAAAAGCAAAGTGCTTTACCTGTTGAATTTGATTTTGACACCTTTTATTTGCTGCAGCCATGTTAGCTCTATTGTCATAGCTTTGTCCCCTGCAATTAGCAATATCTAAACCATCTTTTTTCAGCTTCTCTAAAATAACCTCCATAATACCCTCCCCAGTTTTGCTGAGGATATCAGTGAAATCTACAAAGCTCTCCACAACCTTTTTTCCATCTTTCAAAACCTCAGCATACTTTAACACCTCAGACATTTGTTCCATTTGGGAGAGGTCTGGAGTGCAAACATAATAGAGAAGTATCTAATTTTTCTAACCTTAACAAAAATAGTTGGCTGAACTTTTCTTGCGATGCTAATGATAAATTCATTTTGAATTTGGGTTGATAAGTATGTCCTCTTTGCAGTCCCTGCCTTAATAGCTTCCATAGAATCTTCCAACACACTATTGTAACTTGCAAGCAATTCAAGTAAACCCCCAAAATGACCATTATGAGGAATGTCTAACTTTCCATTTGAACCTGTTAAAGCTAAACACCTCTCATCTCATCTAGGTACACCAAAATATCCAAGAGACAAGACAAAGTATTGTGCCTCAAATTTCTGCATTTGATAACAGGTTTGAATACTATTATTAATTGTGCAACCCTTTTCTAACCATTCTGCAAGTTCTATCCAGTCAGCGATTGCCTCCGTGTGTTTCCTTGAATGTTCATGTTGGCTCCCTAAAGTGGAAAAAGTTCATGAACCCAGTTTTACGGTTTGCAAAGGAAGATGAGGAATTTGGCTGCAAAAGCAAACAACTGAAACAGAATAAGGAGGCAAGAGTCAAAATCTACATCAACCAAGATTGCTGACATAACTTCCCTTTAGGAGTTTTGGTGAAAAAAACTTTCCACAATGTTAATACTTGCCTTCCTTTGTGTTTGCTAGGCAAAAAGTCTTACTCTAAATAGCCAACAGGACCATTTTCTACCAAAAAATAGTGAACAGAATCCATCACTAGTTTCCAAGTAGCCGGAACTACCTTGTCAAAGACAAAATTCTGCCCCGTGCTTTCAATAATCAAACCATTTTCAGCATCCGTGTCCAGGACAGTTGCATTAGCAACCAACAGGTAGCCTTTTGTTCTGGGATCAGAGACTCCGGCACCCAACAAACTGATACACCCAAATCGACATCCTCACCAGCTCAGGAAGGCTCAGAAGTACAAGAAACAGAACTGTCCATAGATTGTTGACCAGGACCATGGTAGAACTTTGCACATTTTAAAAAGCTCTGCAGACCATTCACACTTCTCTGATCTTCTTTTTCATGGACCTGCTGCTTTTGAGCGCCACTTTTGTGCTTGTAGATAATCATGGTTAACTGTAAGAATTCATCCACCAACCTCTTCACAAGTGAATTACTAGGTTTGAAATGACTGTTTTAGTGGGTGAAAGATCTAACCAATATCTCTGTGAAACTGTGAGAGAAATCAGGTGAAAGGTCATAATATTTCTGTGAAACTCAGCTATCTCAAGAGAAACTAATTATCCCAGAGCTCAGGAATGCAGATAAGGTCAACTGAGGTCCAGTGAAGGGAGCAATTACAGAGAAAGTTAGTGGCTCATGATGGAAGAAAAGAGTGAGAAGTTTAAGAAAAAATGGATCTCAAAGCACTTTACAACAGATGAAGCGCACAGCATCAGACCTAGGTCTTACTATTATGTATTTTCCAAATATTGCGTATCTTAATACTTCAAAAATGAGTCTTACTGGGTCACAGAAGATGTCTGCATTTTTGTAGCTCCTTTATGGTAAACAAAAAAACATGCTAAATTATGCCAATTGGTTTGCTTAAGGTGGATAGGGGGGATCTAAGTCCATGAAGTTACTGGGAAGCAATGTGTTTTTGTCTCAGTATCTGCTCCAAGCTCTTCATCAAAGCAGTATCTAGCACGGGAGTGAGCAGAAATGGCTCACAAGTGTGATAATGCATTGCCCATATTCCTTTGCACGGTGTTCACAAAGAGCCAGATTGCTCACCAACATGCCTCAGGGCTGTACATTTACTCCCATGAGTAGCTCCTTGGACATACAAAAGGGTTTCACAACCCAGGAAGAAGCATCTCTCAAGTTACAATCTCTCACTGCTATATTTGAGCTGATGAGTTTAGGTTTGAATAGGCATTTGATCACTGACCCTTCTGCGGCTGATGGCTCTATTGCTGAAAAGTGACAGGCCATATAACATTTGCAGGAAGTCAGGGAAAGTTGCATGTCATAACTTTGTTGCCATTAGTTTCTGTGGACACAATTTTCCAAAGTGTCCACTAAGTTGGGATGTTCTGGGGAGCCCATCATGGGACACTCTAATGCCTAATTTATTAGAAGAACAGAGCACCCACAACTCCAAATTATTTCACTTTTCATTACAGGGCCCATAGTCCACATGCAGCCTTGGGCTATGTTTTCTGTGAACCCTATTCTGCTCACTGAATTTTGCACTTAATAGCCCCTACCTGGTCCAAGGGAAGTGTTCCCCAACATGTCCCCTTGTGTGATATGAGTGCTCACCAGGCAAAATGTCATGCCAGAGGGGCATTCCAGGAGAATTCTTGCAACAGTGCCACTGCCAGCGAGTGAGAGACAAGCATAGGGCCTGCGGTGGGGAGAGGATGTGCCAGGGAGACACATGAGGGATGCCAGGGGCAAATATGAGGGGTCAGATTCTTGGTTCCACTGCATCTTCTTTGTGCTGCTGGAGCAATGTAAAAGGGCTGAAAACTGGCTGGATCTTTCTCTTCCCCATTCCCAGGAAATATCCCAAGCACAAATGGGATCTCCTCAGTGATACAGAGGGTGTGCCAGGGATGAGGAGAGCCAGAGAAAGGGCAGGAGGGGGTGTGGCCCAAACATGTTGCACTCCAGTTATTTTCAGTGGCAGAGCAACCCATAGGAGCAGCTTGCAGAAAGCAGCCCCAGAACAGCTTAGGGGTGGCCAGGCCCCAGGATTCTGAAGGCAGGAATAACCTTTGCCCTATCCCTTTTCCCTTTCCTGAGCCTGCGGCAAGAAAGGAGTATCAGAATCTGTCTTATGGTGTGTGGGAAGCTGGTTGGTATGTGTATGGGAGTGGAAGGCAGAAGGGTTAATTGTTTGGGGGTGATGGGGAGGAATCATTCAGTGGGAGGTTTTACTTACTTTATGGAGTGTGCCTCCGGGGCTGGATGGAAGACAAAACTATAGGGAACTGGAGATGAGAAAAAAAAAATTTAATCAGACTTATATTTACTCCTGTTGTAAATGGCACATTATTCCTGTAAAGAAATTGAAAAAATCCATATCTCCAGAATTTCAAACTGTTTTATTCTTTATTTAAATTCCTGAACCCTCCAATTTCACCTGAGTTTGAGACCAGCAGAGTCTAGTGGCAGGGTTTCCTCAGGAAATTAAAAGTCCCTGTGCTTGGTTCAATGTTTCAATGGTTTTGGAATTAAGCACACAATTTTTAGTAACTCTAATAGTAAATGCCATTCATTTTCCTATATTTTAAAAAGGGTCTTAAGAATATAAAATTAAAATAGACTGTAGGGCAAAGGAATGTGAAGCCTAAAAGATGCATAGAATCAGAGTATTAGCACTCCAAGACCTCTTGGACAGCATTCACAGGGATCAAATTTACTCTGTTTTCCCAGTGCAACCCCACATGGTTAGACTGTAACTTGACTATGGAGGGGATTTTCCAGTAAAACCTTCACACCTGCATCTGGCACAGTGATCCAGATTGCGGCTAGTTAGGATGGGTTTACAGTTGCTTTGCACTGGCAGAGTGGCATAGAGAAGCTGGACCATACCTGGTGAATTTAACCCTCCTGTAATTTTTGAGATCAATCACTTTCCTTTGCAGATTAGACCTAGTGACCCTGATTCCGATCTCACAATACAATCAGGATATCTTTCTGGAAGACAATTATACTGATATGGAACATCTTATTGTTTAGTTGGTGTGATAAAATAACTCGTTTAATATCAAAAAAAGAATCCATTATAAAACTGCACTGGTTAAAATGACCTAGGTGGTATATTCCAAGTACTTTTGAGATTTACCTGTGAAGTGCTCAGACTCAGAGTTGAGAACCCGCATCTACTGGAAAGCTTATCTCAGAACTTGTCATCTGAAAGAAGAAATCATTTTAAAATGGTTTCTTTCCATAAGAAGGTGTTGGACTCTCAGAATATGGATATATATTTAAATAGTGACATGTTTCCTTTGAAGTGTTTATATAGTTCTCTTCGGTAGTAGTGTGACATCAGAAGAATCATATGATACCATTAGGCCCCTAGTGGTTTCATGGCAGTTTTGCTTCTTTCTATGATGTAATGTTGAAACCTTTTTTTATAAACTAATTTCCAATACTGAATTATACTGTTTTAAATGTTTTAAATGTTTTAAAACTTCTTTTTAAAAAAAGACAAACGTTTTCTTTGGTCTATAGAGATTGTCTCAAAGCTCCCATTGCACTGCACTCATCCTTGTGTCAAAAGGCCTCATTGCCAGATCTAAGTGGAGGAGGAGCTATGTATACTGGAGAGGGTCACAGAAGAGGCTACATCTGGAATAGAAGCAAAACAATATCAATAGAATGGATTGTGTGTGCACAAGTCTTAAAAGACTCATTTGAGCCATTCATTTTCTGTAAGGAGAAATTCTCTGGAATGCCCCCAGCCTTCCATAAGAGATCGTATGGCAAGCTGCCCAAATAGTTGCACCTGGTTCCCTCCAGGGCTCATCAGCACAGTTACCAATGCTTGTGACAAGTGGTGTTTCTCTTAAAGCCTCAGCTCTTTGAGCCATATCATTACATGAAAAGCTCAGCTTTCGTTTAAAAAAAAAAAAACTAGCAAGTTTCTAGCCCTCCTAGTTGCAGTGAAAGGCTTGGGGAAAAAAAGCTCAAAAAACAGAAGGCAAATAAAAATAATCCATCTTTATTTTTTTAGACATAATGATTTTTTGAGGCCTGACTCATGATTTTCGGCCAGTTGTGCAGTGATCCCTTCTGACCCAACCCTAATGAGGCATTCCTTCTCACAAGTGATAGTAGCATCATGCCCTAGAGCTACCAAGGAATGAGCCTGAGAATTGAGCTCAGATTGCCTGCATAGTAATGCAGTGTATCTATTGCTGCCAACCATAGGTTCCACTGGTCAGAACAGAACACAACTTGATCAGCTACAGCACACTTCAGACCCAAGGCACCCAAAAATGCTTTATAGAGCAAGAATCAACAACCTGGCATTGCACAGGGATTGTATAGGAAACTTTTGCATCTAGTGGTTTTGTTTTTTTCCTACATGGAAACGAAAGGTTTTCAAAGGTCTCGTGTTCAGTCTGTTCTTTTGGTTTGTCCCCCCAGGTGATCTCTCATTGTGGCAAAGAGAGCACTTTTATTTATTTATTTATTTTATTTATTTTTGGACTTCTATTGTGTGCCGTTTCCAACTTTGTGTCTCAAGGGCCCGAGATCCTGGAAACAGCACACTACTGCTGACAGAATAGCAGCCTGCATGTTCTTGCATACATTGGAATGATAATCAGCATGGCAAAAATTGTCCCAAGAAAAGAGCTGGCTCCCTGTAATTGGTTGAAAAATGTCAGTCTTAAACCCCTGGGTCTAACCACAATATAAGATTCCCATCAAATCGCTGCCAGCTGTTAATCTCAATTGTAATTGTTTTTAATATATGTGCAATTCCATTGCTCTTTGTCATATTTCTATATCTTACTCCACTTAATCTTTGAACCTACTTCCCTTGCCATGCCAGCAGTACTGGGAGGTTAGCCCAATGTGCCTGATAGGGATTATTAGAATTCTTGAAAATTATCAAAGGAGATACTTAGAGTATTTCAACTAAGGGGAAATTAGCCAGATTAGAGAGTCATAATCAAGTGCTATTAGTGTTTTCCTTTTCTTTCAGTACATAAACTCTGCCAACATACCTCATTCACTGCACCAAGGAGTGTCAAAAATAGACCAGAGTTGCTATGTTAATCACATGTAATCTAACAAATGAATTTGTCTGGGTTAAAAACATTTAATGTTGTATTTGTAATATTAACAACCGACAAGTCTCGTTTCATCTAGAACACCTTTGATTCTCTAATGCCTTTCAAAACAAAATGCTCATTTGAAGTATGTCTTCAGAAATGTTAACTAAGGATTCCTAGAATTATTATTATTTGTGTTGAAATAGTGCCTGAGGCAGAAATGGAATGGAGCTCTGTTGCGCTAGGGGCTCTACAAAGACAAGACAAAGCAAAATGATGGTCCCAGCCCTAAAGAGCTTACTGTCTAAAGTAATGTGTTCATTGGTCCCTACGGGTGTGTCTACATTGCAGAGTAAAGCCCAGGCTCAGATTCAGATTTAAGCCTAACTCCTCTTCTGCCTAGACACAAATTGCACTAATCTAGGTCTTGGACCCACAGCCCAAGGACCCTGCTGGGGTGGAGGGTCCAAGCCTGAGTCAAAGTGGGATCCAGGGTTCAAGCCCTATTTTTTAGCAGTGTGGATGCAGCCCCACTTGACTCCGGATCCTGGGATTCCACCAAAAGTATCCCACAGGCCACCTTCCTGTGTCCTTTCTATCCCAAGAATTTCCAATCAACTCAAGTGAAAACAGAAGCAACCCCCCGTGCCGTACAGCAGCAGCTCAGTGACCCTTCCAGTGTCTTCTGACCGTTGAGCTGCAAACACACCAGCAGAGAGCCTCCTGTGTTTGAAATGGCACCTGAACAGAAGAAGCCTTTTGCAAAACCTGCTGCTTCATGGCCATGGGAGCACAGCCAGATTTTGGTGACTCCCTGGTGCGAGGCCAGTATAACTGTGTACTTTATTAAGAGTACCAGGAATGACCATGCATACCACTAGCAGGTTTGCAAATTTATTGGACTGGTGACAGAGCAGGGAGCGGATTATGTGTCTCCAGAGTAAGGACCAGAAAACCGGGGACCATAACTGCACTTTGGGCAACTTGCTAACATTGTGCCTGTTTTATGAGGAGTTTGACCCGGTGCTGGGTGCTGCACAGAGCCAGCTGTGGTGCATGGTGACTTGGTCAGCCAGGTTGGTTCCCTGTTGGTCCAGAATTCATCCTGGGGACTGATGGAAGCCATCAACAGATAGTGAGTGAGGAAAATGAAGTCCCTCTGTTGCCGAAACTGGTCCCACAGCTGGATTTGGAATAGGAGCAGCAGCAGATTATGGCTCCATACTCAGAGGAGCTATTTGATGCACCCCTGAGGAACAGCTGGCTGCAGAGCCTGCATCAGACACAAAAGGGACAGAAGCCATCCCTGAGGCTGGTAAGTTTCTGGATCAATTATCAAGTTTATTAATACAACAATGGAAGGGTTTTTACTCTATGAACCACTGCAACAGTTATGAGAAGCCCTGGCTAGCAGCATGTATCCGCTAATGACGGATTGTGTCCCAGCACCTTGGCTCTCCACCCTTCCCCTTTCCTTCTCCCATCCCCACCATGTTGAGTTCAAAATGGTAACCAGGAAATGCAAATAGTAAAGAACACCTTTAAAGTGTCTTTTTACTGGAAAGGTGCAGATTTTTGCTAGGGCCATTCCTGTTTCTTAAAAATGATAACCTTACAGTGCCACACCTTTATGTTTTGCTCTGTAGCCACGCAGGGGTCTATTGAGCCACCTTGAAACAGTAAACTCTGTGGAAGGATGGTGAAATGTGTTCCATTCACAAATCTCATCCATTTCAGTCAGAGGTAGTCCACGCAGCCCATAGGTGACAAAATCATTTGTTCCAAATATGACTGTGGTTTGAAATTTTGCCCAGAAATGTGCTGGGGGTGGGGAGGGAGGAAGGCTGTCATAACAGGATAAGCCACGTGGAAGCTACCACAGCATCCTCTTGATTCCCTCATGAATTCTGACCCAATCCTGAGTGCTGATGGCTGCACACTTTTCCTGAAGCAGGAACTCCAGGTGGGTAGTCAGATTGTGGGGAAGAGTGTATTTTTCCAGGGCCCACTTGGTGGCTGACCAGCCCACTCCAGTCATAGATGTGCTATTCAGTCTCTATATGTTTTGAATACTTTTGTAAAGTAACATTTTATGTCCTTGAAATTCCACCAGAATTATTTCTGTGCTCCTGCACTGAGCTATTTGCACCTATAACCATCTGTCCCTTGTCTTATTTCAGGCCCCTTGACCTCTACTGGCTGCAGTACCTTCATAGTTCGCTGACAGGGCAGTACAAGCCTAGTCCAATGTACCTTCATGGACCATTCTAGGAGGAAGTGTTTCCGTGATGAACTAATTGTTGAAGTTCTGAACAGAGCCAACGAGTGGATCCAGTACCAGAAACGGAGGGACTTATGGCTAGACCAGTGGTTCCCAAACTTGTTCCGCCGCTTGTGCGGGAAAAGCCGCTGGTGGGCTGGGCTGTTTGTTTACCTGCCGCATCTGCAGGTTCAGCCGATGGTGGCTTCCACTGGCTGCGGTTCACTGCTCCAGGCCAATGGGAGCTGCTGGAAGCGGCTGGCAGTACGTCCCTCAGCCCGTGTGGCTTCCCACAGCTCCCATTGGCCTGGAGCAGCGAACCACGGCCACTGGGAACTGCGATCAGCCGAACCTGCGGCCGCAGCAGGTAAACAAACAAGCCCGGTCCAGCAGGGGCTTTCCCTGCAGAAGTGGCGGAACAAGTCTGGGTATCACGGGGCTAGAGAAAAGGCTGAGCCGGCTGCACAGCATAACGACAGGGTTTCACTGTGGGAACAGGCACTTGCTTCACAGTTCCTAGAACAGGAATGGTGGCTAAGGGAGAAGGACAGAGCTCAGCAGGGAGAACTGTTTGAGTGGCTCATATTCATTATGGCTCCAAGATTACTGGCTCCTGCTGCCTCTCCAACACCATGGCCTGAGTCCCCTGCGGCCTACCTTCAGTCCAGAAACAGCTTGAATGCTCCATGGCTGAGTGGCCCATGCAATCAGGCCCCATGACTAAGCAGCTAGGCAGGGCAACTTATCATTCAGTCTTCCATCTTGCCCCCATCTCCTATGGATGCCTCACCCATGCCCCCCCCGCACCCATGCCACGTGTGCAGAAAATGGGGGAGAGCAGGGAAATGAGACTGGGGGCCCAGGGGACATGACATGGTAGGGAGTTTCGGTTGTATGGTTCTGCTGTTTGCACTTGTTCATGTACTTTTTTTTGTTTTGGAAAGGTTCTGTTGTAACTGGTGTTTGGGTGCGGGAATGGCAGCAGGTGAACGTTGTACTGCTTTAATGCATGTTTATAAATAAAGCTTTTTATGGCATCAAGAAAGTTTATTGCTCTCACCGAATCTCATCATAGAATCTGTATTTGAAATAGTAAAGGTAAACACATGATCAGGAACAATTAGGAATTAGTTAGCAAATTGATTTACAGTGAGGTACAGCAGTCCACACTTCAGTCACTTCCTTAAATGAATCCATGCTGTGAGTTATCACCCCCCCCACACACACACACACTGTCATGTCATCATGTCATTCACAAGTACATGGCAATCAGGCCCCCACCTTCCCCAAGCACTGAACCTCCCCCCAGATCAATTACCCCATGCCTGCCACAAGCATTCATAGAGGTACTATTCCCTTTCTTCTGTTGGGCCATGCAAGTCCACAGTGTGGGAGCACAAAGCATCCCTGACTTCTGTTGTTCGGGTGCATCCAGCTCCAGCTGCGGTAGGTCCACTTCCTGGCTGAGCGTATTGACTCAGCCGCCCCTCGCTGTCACAGGCCCATGTAGGGGAAATAGCTCACCTTTGGCTTCACAAAGAGCCCAGCAAGCACGGTAATGCCTACAGCACTGATGACCCTGGCATCCGCACAGGTCTGTAGTCATCTCCAAGGGGATTTCATTCTGCAAAAGCACATTCAATAACCATTCTGCACCAGCTTAGAGTGTAATTAAACCAGCTCTCGATGGGACTTCTGAAATCAGGGTATGGTTTCATAAGCCAAAGCAAAAAGAGGGACACAGGATCCCCCAGAATAATGGTGGGGAGAGTAACTCTATTTATGACCATGTCATTTGGTGGGAATAGGGTCCCAGCCTGTCCGTGAATGTAGATTAAAATCAGAGGTGCTGGGACAATTTGTAGAGTGGGGGTGCTGAGAGTCATTGAACCAAACTGCAATCCCTGTATCTCATGGAAAACACTTCAAGCTAGGGGGTGCTGCAGCACCCCTAGCACCCGTAGTTCCAGCATCAATGTTCACAACTGATGAAAAATCCTGATATGAACTTTTGCAGTGTAGCCCACATTGCCATTCATAAATCGAATCGTCCACAAGGACCTGCATAACAATGGAGTAGCATCCTTTGTGGTTTTTGTACTCTTGTGCTCCATGAGGCCAGCAAGCTATAGGCACACGAGTCCCATCAATGGCCCTGGCACAGTTTAGAAACCCCTTCTCTCAAATCTAGCAATTACCCCAGGAATAGCTTGCCTGCCTGCTGCCTTGGGTCAAACCACACACCTGATTGCCTCAGAAACAACCCCCCCTCCCCCTTTTACCCACAGTTGCCTTTCCTAGGCCAACTTCCAGACTTTTATAGCAACCCGCTTTTGGACTGGCAGGTGTTCCCTCATGCATGTGTTGCTATGCTGGAGGATTGGGGCAAGCTGCTCACAAAATTCCAGAAATGTAGCTTTCTTCATGTGA
Organism: Dermochelys coriacea; assembly: GCF_009764565.3. Taxonomy (NCBI): domain Eukaryota; kingdom Metazoa; phylum Chordata; order Testudines; family Dermochelyidae; genus Dermochelys; species Dermochelys coriacea. The sequence goes on from NC_050070.1 coordinate 122,008,970, forward strand.
ACATTCTGGCCCCACCGCTGGTCATTCCAGGTCTGTATGATGATGTTATCCCACAAGTCTCTGCTTGTGACCCTGCACCAGAAGCACCGGTCTGTGTAGGGGGCATCAGCGGCTATGCCAAGTGTACTGAGCAGCATTCCCACGTAAGTCTGCTATGCCTGGGTACTCCCTCTCTGTCGCCTCCTCCTCCATCATAAGCTCTATCAGGTGCCTTTGGTGGTCAGAAAATGCCACCAAAATGGTCACCAGTGCCTCATGGAAGTGCTGCCCGGTTCCTGACACAGAAATGACAGTACAAGCATGAGAATTTCTTGGAACAGGGCCCCCTCCATGTTGCTCAGCAGGGTGTATTGGCAGGCTGTTCAAACATCCTGTAGCATGCAGAGTGCGCAGGAAAATTTTCCCACCATTTACCATGGTCAAAGGGCTAGAGCAGCCACATTTTGAGCAGGCCCTAGGGAGTTTGGGATATGGTTGGTTTGACTCAGGTCTGTTTGCTGCAGTGCAGATGTCAGAGCCCCAGGTTCAAGTGTCTGAAACAATTCTTAATGTAGGGTTAACAGTCAGTGTAGATGCTCAAGCCCTGGATTCTCTAACATGGTTCAGCTGCCTCAGACCCCCTTAACCCTGGGCTGTCATAGGATAGACATACCCTATGTCACTCTTTTGATACAACTCATTCTATTGTTGCCCAGTTTTGGAAAAAACTAGTGATGGATGAACCACAAGAGATTCAGAGATCAGGTTTGGCTTGAATTATTGCTTGCACTATCAATCCTCTCAAACTGGCAAAATGAAGCTGGAGATGTCACAACAGTTCTGGGAATTCATGCTTCCTTTTGGCACAGACGACACATACGATGGCTCAAACTCTGCTTTCAAGTTAAGTGATTCCAGGGATTTACCCCGATATAGCTGAGAGCAGAACTTGGCCCAGTTAGAATAGCTTTTCTCACAGGATTTTGGTACTTCTGCTTTCTTTCCCAACGTGAACCAAGATATAAAAGAACAATTGAAAAAATGAAAACAAAAAAAAAGACCAAAAGGCATTGAACCATAAAAGATTAATTATTTTGTCAACAGGTACAGCATAGATGAAGCTTCAGGAGGTGATAGTGGAAGGATATTCTTGTTTTTATCTGACCCACTCAACCAAGAATAGCTTCCTAGTCCCCAGTCCTGCAATGAGAGCCCTAGGGCAGGCCCATGCAGCACCCCGCTGAAGTCCATGGCGCGCTGGGTCTAAATCTTTAACCCCTTCCCCACCTTCCTGCACCCATGCTGACTATGTATGATGCTAAAGAGACACAAAAATATAAAGACAGGCAGTGAAATCCTGGCCCCCCATTGAATTCAATAGGAATTTTGCCATTGACTTCAATGAGGCCAGGGTTTCATCCATAGTAGTTCATATGCAACCATAAGAGTAACATGTAGTCACGGGTCTCCTAACCAGAAACTGAAAGTCACTGTTTCCATAACTTGCACTCATGTAAGTGCATACTCTGTATAAGATTTGCATGAGATCCAAGCCTGATGACTTCTTAAAAAGCAGGCCCATGGGACTACCATACTTAGAAAGCAAGAATTAAACAGTGGTATTGCTGTGTTCTGTGACCAGGGTCAGTGACATTCAGCAATTCAGCCTAGATTAAGACCCAGCTGTCAGTAGAAGATTCAGGAAAGGGATCTAGAAGTGGCAGAAAAGGATGTGAAGGGGCAGATCAGTTCAGATAAAATCAGAAGAGTCTTGAACTTTCACCCTAAACAAACCTTTATTGAAGTTTGAAAAAAGTGGGTTAATTCCCCGCAGTGTTTTTCATGTCCATGCTATTCTACTTTTCTGGGTTCTGACTAGCAACAGAAGTGCTGAAATACTTCTATTTGCTGAGTTATTTGAAGCCCTGTTTTGCAACTTCTGAGGTTGGAACATTTAGGGATCATGTTTTCTGCAACTACAGGGGGTAGTAACTTAGTTTTTTCTTTCAATGAAAACTGGGATTTTCAGTTAACAGCTGATCCCAGGAGTCGGGGCTTTAAAGAAAAAACCAATCATTGCAAGATTTGTGATAATATTGTAAGAATTGGTAACACTGTATGGACAGACCTCTGCCTACAGGGAGCAGTTTACACTATCAGGGTCCAAGGACTTTCTCTTGTTTGTACTTACGTCATGACAATACCTGCACTGATTTCACTGGGAGCAGTCCTGGGCCTGAAATATTATAGAGGATGAGAAAATGAAGTGCTTTCAAGCCAAGTGGATGCCTCTCCAAGCAGGAGTAATATGTGATCGAAGGTAAAAATAATCATGAGTCAACTCCTGTTGTGTTTGATCCAGAGATTAGGCAATTTTTGTATTTAAAGGCTAAAAGAACAGTCAAAAGCGGAGCTCAGGCGGAGTTGTTTATAGTCAAATAGGCAGCTGTCAGTACCTGGGTTCAAAGCTAGCTGGAGCATTTCAGAACAGCTGGTTATCACTAGCTAGACTTTGGGTGAAACATAAAATATGTGAGAGAATGTAAGCTCTTCATCCCTTCCTTTCTTAACAATGTTAGCCCAAAGTTTAACCTTTTATTAATTGGATATTTCTACATGCTCATTTCCATATACTCTGAATTGGTAGGATCATTATATTTAGATGTGCACGGGAAAGCCACTACCTCCTCCTTCAGCGGGATTTGTTTGTTTGTTTGGAAAATGCCTGACATGACTCAGGCACCCAACTTCAGGAGCAGGTTCACAACCTTGAATCCCAAGTGAAAATAGGTGCCTCCCTACAGTCCAGATTTAGCTGCCTACCTCCCTTTGAGAAGCAGGGCTTAGCCCTCACCGTTCTCCTCAATATTTCCTACTGACTATCTAAGGTGGCTCCCTGCTCATCTTGCTGACTTCTGTGAAGCCCATTTTTGGGTGACTAACTCTCCTCATGTGTTGTATAGGGATCCTGGTTGCCTAACTAGGGGCTGTGGATTCTACTAGGTAGCAGGGTGCCTACAAGTTAAGCTTCTCAGTACTCAGCATTGCAATGCCTGTTTCTGTATGACTGTATCCCATGTGTCTTTGAGGAAGGCATGTCACTTCTAAGTGCCTCTGTTTTCCCCAGCTGTTAGCAAGATATACTAATAATGCATCCGATGAAGTGAGCGGTAACTCACGAAAGCTTATGCTCCAATAAATTTGTTAGTCTCTAAGGTGCCACAAGGTGTCCTTTTCTTTTTAATAATTACATGTGACAGTTTTCTGAGGCTTAAGCAACAAATATTATAAAGTTCTTTGAGATCCTCTGTTAAAAATGTACTATTGAAATTCAAAGAACTATTTTGCAGAATGATGGACATTTATTTTATTTTATTTAAGTAATGACAAAAATAATATACTGTGGTAAATGTATTGATATTAGCCAAAGAAAGAAAAAATATTAGCCTCTATTTCTTAAATCATCGGGACCTGAGTAGTCAGTGCTTTGTCTTTATATGTATTACTAGACCTGGGCTAGAAACAATTTTTCTATCCCTCAAATATTTTTGAAAGTTTGAAAATTTTCCCTTTCTCGAATTGGGACAATGTAAAAAAAATCTTGAAAATAATTGGAGAAACAAAAAATGTTTTGGCTTGGGTCAACCAAAATGTTTTGTTTCGATAATTTCAAAACATTTGACTTTGGACCTTTTTTCTTTCACCTCTTGCTTTTGTGGAGAGTGTCTAATTAAATTTCTAAACAAAAATTCATTCTGAATTTAGAAACCAGACTTTTTTGTTTTTAAAATGTGAAAACAAAATGTTTCAACAATTTTAAAACATTGACTATTATTTAAAAGCTCATGATTTTTTAAGCCAATCTTATACATTTTAGGGCCTGAAATTGTAGAGTTGGCAGCACTAGATACCCCACCGTGCTATGTGCATTTGAGGAGAGGTGGCAGATTTTCAATGCCTGCTCTAAGTACTGGATAACTCCTGCTCAGAAACCCTACAAATGCAAATAAAAGCTAGAAAACAATACCTCTGAGACTCTTATGCGAAAAGTTCTACATGGCAGTACAGCCTCCTTGCAAGGAGCTATAAACTGGGAATTTGGAAACCTTCCCCATAATGGGACTAAATTGATGTATTTGTTATGACTTTGTTTTATTAAGACCTCAGAGGCATGGTGAGAATAAACACAGCAGATGTGAGCCAGCATTTGCTGATAGCAACTTGAGTCAAACCCAAAATCCTACTCTAGTTTTGGTTTTCATCCTATCCTTTTACAGGGCCAAAAGGAGGCATCAGTCAATACCTTGGAAATCCCTGCTCTCCAATAGATCACTTTTGTGATAGAGGTACCTTAAAAAAACCTGAGGAAATCATGCATATTAAGACCAAAAGACAAAATACAGTATGGCCATCAGACATACAGTAACTCCTTTGTTTCATAATCCATATGTCATAAGGTTTATTACCAATTGTAGACTGAATTCTTTTATTATTTCTTAACTGGGAAGGAATGATGAAAAACAAGAAATCAGTAATAATGTTCTACATGTGTTTGGCAAATGCTTCCATTACTCTTTCTTTTGACTACTTTAACCATGGAACAGAGCTTTTCTAAATATACAGTAGATCTCTACTGATTTTCAGTTGTAAGGGTGTCTAATAATTAACAAAGGTAAATATTTTGAATGCTAAATAATTGTCAAAATTAATTGGTATAAAACCAGAGTGAGTTATTTTTTATTCGTATTCCTATCGTGCAGTGGTCTCAACCTTTTTACCATTGTGTGCCGCTTATGCAGCTCTCTGTGTATTATGTGGGCCACATCTACACAATCTATATACTACCTGTACATCAACACAAAATCAGGTGTAGTAATTGTTATCCGACACCAGTACAATTCAGAATGGATGTAGTACCTTTCATTTCAATGCTGGCAAATGTCCCTTTCCCACTAACAGTTTTGGTTTCGACAGATTATTCTCCCTTCTCCTCCCCCCACCCCCCAAAAATGGAAAATTCCTGTTTAGCTCTAACACACAGCTCTCACTGGGAGACTTTGTGTGTGTCTGTGTGTGTATTCATATGGTTTAGCCCCAAATCCCTATAGGCTCAGTTGTGTACCCATATGCCTTATATAGGCTACCCACTTGACCAGAACCTGCATGGGATGGGGAGAAAACAGCCACCACTGGGCTGCTACACTGCACAGGAGCAGTTCTTCATCTCCACAATCTGTCGCCTGGTGCAGAAGGGCGCTCAGGAAACATGGTGTGACCCTGAAAGCTCCAGTCTGCTTCCTGCCCTCCTTCTGGGGCAGTGCAGTTACTCACTGTCCTTTATTCGTCTGGGTTACAACCCAATCTTTTATGAATTGATGGGAGGATGGGGTTCTTTGTGTTTCCAATGCTGGGTGAAATTGCTGTCCAGACCAAACCAAAATAATATAAACAGGTTTATCGTGTGTATATATGAATCTCTCTCTCTATGTATATATATATATATACACATAATCTCATAAAGTATAAGGCTTTATTTAAATGATATCCTAAACCACAGATTCTCCAGCTTTCACTCTGCAGCCCAGTTTGTGAGAATGACAGATCCTTTCATAACTACTTCATGCTACTAGCATCTCAACCCCATACCCCCCACCCAGCTTGATTCCTGAAACGTTTCTTTCAGAGGACCTCCAAGAAGAGCACCATGCACCAGTTGATCTCAGCTGCAGCAGAGAATCTGCTCCTTGGGCCCTAATGTAGCTGGGAGTGTTGCCATTGTTTTCAAAGGAAGAAGGATCAAGCTTTAATACAGCAAATAAAATGTTCATTTTGATGGAATTTTATGCTAGTTTTGGAAAGTTTTCAGTGAGCTAATTCCTCAGTAAACCGGAAGAACCCAACACCTCCACCCCCCTTCTGCAGGTAAGCAGTAGGTTCACAGTCTGTTCTGAACTGCCTCCACTGCTCTCGAATGAAAAGGTCAACAACAGAACGAGAAGTTTTACAAAGTGCTGCTGGCTTGAAGATACTTGTTCCTATTTTTCTTTTTTAAACAACCAAACAAATGAGATCCTTTAGGACCACAGACACTCATTTCTATGCCAGCATTACTAAATTTATCCTTATAGTTGATGTGAGAAGCACAAATCATCCAAAACAAGGGTGAGCCCCTACAGTAACAGACAACAGCCTCATTTCAAAACAGATCCTTCTCTCATTAGATTATGAGCTCATTTCACGTATTAATCCGGTTCATTTGCTTTTATATTCCCCTCCCCCCAATGTTTCCCATCCTTCTGTCTTTGTGCCATAGCTGTATGTACACACAGCCATGTCTGAGCTGGAAATGATACCTTTTCTCCTTAATCCTGATGGCACTGGACTTCCTTCATGCACTTCTTTTTCTTTCAAAATGCCACGTTGTGATCCAGGGGCTCCAGAAATCCTGGCTTCGCTGAAGTTAATGGCAAAACTCTTGTTGACTTCAATAGGGCCAGGATTTCATGCCAGATGTTTTGGATTGCAAGCTCTTTGGGGTTCTTGGTTATATATGTTTGCACAAAGATGAGCACAATAGGGCTAGAGCATCCAGGGGCTCCCAGATTACATATAATTAGTGACAATAATAAGAGTATGTGGCTGGGTGCATTACCCCTTTCGTGGACAGCCTAGAGCTAAAGCCAAAGCAGCCTAAGTGCAATCCAGGAGCACTGTGCCCTGCCCTTGGGGCTGGGCTATATAAACAGGAAAAGGAAGTGAGCAAGGGGGAGGTGATCAGAAGTCATGTTGGCTGCTACAGGTTTCAGGTACTAGGTCACCAGCCTGATCTGGACTACTTTTCTGACTATAAGTTTGGTTGCATGGACTCAAGTCTCTGAGGTAAGGACCTTCTGAACAGGGTTAAGTGGCTTCTCCCCTGACCTGATGTCTAAGGGAAAGAGAGAAAACCGGCCTGCCTGCTAGAATGATAAGAGAACTAGGAATTTTGGGAGCTGCGGTTGGTTCAGTGGCCTTCTTAAAGGGACCCCTGTTTTTTTCTGTAAGTATGGTTTTGGCTTCCTCCTTCTTAGATCCTGTACATGATACAACATAAGTTGCGACCCATTATTCTATCCTGGTTTTCTAAGTAAACAGGCTATGGGGCAGATCCTCAGTTGGTGTAAATTGCCATAGCTCCACTGAAGTCAATGGAACTATGACAATTTCACCTGAGCTTTGATCCTTTAGTGTGTTGGCAATTGTCTTTATGGTTTTACACCATGAAGCTGAATAGGGGAAAAACCTCATGTTCCTCATGAAATAACACCCGTCTTACCCCATTTCTCCTCTTTAGGTGAAATGCTTAGGGCTTGTCTTCATGTACAACACTACAGCAGTACCGCTGCACTGCTGGAGCACTTTAATGAAGATGCTCCTGTGCTGATGGGAGAAGCTCGCCCGTTGGTGTAGTTAATCCACCTCTCCGATAGGCGGTAGCTATGTTGACAAGAGAAGCTCACTCACCGACACAGCACTGTCTACACTGGGGGTAAGGTCGGTATAACTACATCGCTCAGGGGTGTGGAATTTTCACACCCCGAGCGATGTAGTTATACCGATATAGGTCTGTAGTGTAGACTTGGCCTCAGGGAAAGGGAACTGCAGGAGGTGGGGGACGGAAGGTCAGATGGGAAATGAATAAATGGTGCAGAGAGAAAGTAAGAGAGGTCAAGAGAAAGATAAGTGCAGAGGTGAGAAGTGACAGGATAGGAGAACATGGGACAGCGAGAGCAGGAGACATGATGAGGAGAGACAGTAAACAGAAAAAGGAAAATATAGACAGGACCTGATTCAAAGGCCATTGAAACCATTGTTTACTTTAGTGGCCTTTGGATTGGGCCCCAAATAAGCAGCGAGGCAGTTAAAATGACTAAATCAGAGTGAGTAATCAAAGGACAATATAGCACTAGGGCTAGATAAATAGTGAGTAGTTAAAAGAAAAGGAGTACTTGTGGCACCTTAGAGACTAACAAATTTATTAGAGCATAAGCTTTCGTGAGCTACAGCTCACTTCATCGGATGCATTAGGTGGAAAAAACAGAGGAGAGATTTATATACACACACACAGAGAACATGAAACAATGGGTTTATCATACACACTGTAAGGAGAGTGATCACTTAAGATAAGCCATCACCAACAGCAGGGGGGGGAAAGGAGGAAAACCTTCCATGGTGACAAGCAGGTAGGCTAATTCCAGCAGTTAACAAGAATATCAGAGGAACAGTGGGGGGTGGGGTGGGGAGGAGAAATACCATGGGGAAATAGTTTTACTTTGTGTAAATGACTCATCCATTCCCAGTCTCTATTCAAGCCTAAGTTAATTGTATCCAGTTTGCAAATTAAGAGATTTGCAAACTGGATACAATTAACTTAGGCTTGAATAGAGACTGGGAATGGATGAGTCATTTACACAAAGTAAAACTATTTCCCCATGGTATTTCTCCTCCCCACCCCACCCCCCACTGTTCCTCTGATATTCTTGTTAACTGCTGGAATTAGCCTACCTGCTTGTCACCATGGAAGGTTTTCCTCCTTTCCCCCCCCTGCTGTTGGTGATGGCTTATCTTAAGTGATCACTCTCCTTACAGTGTGTATGATAAACCCATTGTTTCATGTTCTCTGTGTGTGTGTATATAAATCTCTCCTCTGTTTTTTCCACCTAATGCATCCGATGAAGTGAGCTGTAGCTCACGAAAGCTTATGCTCTAATAAATTTGTTAGTCTCTAAGGTGCCACAAGTACTCCTTTTCTTTTTGCGAATACAGACTAACATGGCTGCTACTCTGAAACCAGTGAGTAGTTAGTTGGCAATGAGGGACTTAGGCCCCACCAGGAGCAGAAGATGCTCCCTAAAAGTATGGGGGGCCCTGGCACCCAAACCGTGGCCCCGTCCTCCGCTCTGCCCCTTCTCCCCTGCTCCCGTGCTGCCTCTTCCCCCCCAAGATCCCGGCCCCTGCTTGCTCCTCTCTGCCCCCTCCCTCCCATCACTCACCCTTACAGCCAGTAAAAAGTGGGAGGGCATAGTCCTCCAACTTTAAAAGTGGGGGGGCCATGGTCCCCCTACTCCCCCACCCCAGTTCTGGATCCCTGGGCCCCAGTGCTGCAAAGGACTCTCCATGACCACACACTGATTAACTAAAATGGGGCTCTACGGGGGGAGAGGTTCCACCCACACAGATCTGCTTGTAGGATCAGGGCCTGAGTGACAGTGGTGAAAATCTGTGAAATTGCAGTCCAGATGTGGTTAAGAAAAACACCTGGTGCCCTGGGGTGCTGATGAGTAGCAGATGGAGAGGCCCCTTTGCAGCAAAGTAAAAGATTGATTGTCAGAAGAGAAGATTTAAACTCTGCACATTGATGGGACACCTGCAGCAGGCATGCATGTGCTTTCCAGATGGCTACATCCTTCCCCACACCTGCCCTCTGTCAGAGCGAAACAACATGTGCTGTTCTCTGATACATTGCAGGGCAGTGAATACATCCCAGCTAGGCTTAATGTAAATGTCTGTCTGTCTGTCCAGGAAGCTTTACAGACATCATACTGAATATTTTGACAATAATCCTACAGAGATTCAGTAAAGTAGGGAAAAATTTATAGCAATGGTCCTTGTGTGTTCAGTAAATTAAACTTTGATGCTTTGATAACTCCATGTTCTTGGATTTAAAACAAAAAATGAAAGTGTATGAGAGAGACAGAAATGAGGCTTTCAAGATTTCAGTAACATATTAAACTCCGCAACTTTTTAGTATCCTGGACTCAGTTATGGCATCAATGAGAGTTGTATGCATGCAGGTGGCAGGATAATCAAGCCTGCCTGGACTGTGTGACTGTCTTAGCCTGTTACAAGGATTCATAGATTCCAAAACCAGAAGGGACCAATGTGATTGATCATCTAGTCTGATCTCCTGTGTACCACGGGCCATAGAGCTTCCCTAAAATAATTGGGTTACTAATTAGTATTACCAGAGTTCAGAACTTCTTTGCAAGTAAGTGACTACCTCATTGTAGTAAAGAAGTCCATAGATCAAACAGATAATCAGAAATACAGCAATGGTCTTTAAAGTTCTGGAAGTGAACTGCTAGCTAGGTAAGTGGTATAAGGGAGAGGGGTTTGTGTACTGTTGGTCCACCTTCTATGGGAAGTGGGAGCAACGTAGTTTGAATGGCCTCTGTCTCAGTAGAAGGATAACCGAGCTTCTCAGGGACAGGCTGGCTAGAGTAGTCAGGATGGGGTTAAACTAATAACAAAAGGAAAGGGAAAAAATGAGCACGCATTTAGTACAAAGTCATGATATTGAGAACCAAATGAATGAAGACACCAAAGAATGTGAGCATAAGAAAAGAAATGCCTATACACCCTTGCTAGGAGCCTGAGTAATAAACAAGAGGAATGAGAATTGTGCATTTAGGAGCATAAATTCAATCTAGTTGGTATTATCACACCTGATGGGATGAGTCACATGACTGAAATGGTAAAATCAATGGTTATAGCCTATTTAGGAAGGATCAAATAGGCAAAGGGACAGGGAGCATAGCTCTCTATGTCAAACATGGCACCACCTGTTTCCAAGTCACTGAAAACTTAAAGGAAAATGATCTTGAATGTTTATGGACCAATGTCCAAATAGATAAATCACCAGTTGGGGTACTAGTCTGCCACAGACCACCAAATCATATTAGATAACAGGATGACTGGCTCCATTAATACCTATCTATAATGAATAAGGTAAAAAGTTGTGTGATCATGCTGAGTGACATCTGTTGGAAATCTCATGTTGACAGTATTAAAACATCCTTGGAATTTCTAAATATTACAGATGACAATTTCCTACCTCAAAAAGTTTTGCATCCAACACAGGGGAATTCTATATTAGATCTTATCTTTACAGATAAAAGGAACTATAAAAATTGGATACAATTGTCCCTAACCTCTGTTACCATGTCCCGAGCCTCTGCCAGAAGCTGGGAGTGGCCAACACGGGGTGGACTATTCAATGATTGTTTGTTCTGTTCATTCTCTCTGAAGCACCTAGCATTGGCCACTCCTCAGAAGACAGGATATTGGGGTAGATAGACCATTGGTCTGACCCAGTGTGGCCGTTTTTATGTACAAGTAATGGTGACTTGATTACATTTGTTATATGCAAACAGAATAAAGTCCAAATCAGTCACACACACACACACACACACACACACACACACACACACACACACGGCCCATTTCACAAAGCTAAAATTATTATGAGCCAAATCAGTTGGGTTGGGGAAAAAATACGAATGACATTTGGGAAGTGTTTAAGAACATTTTACAAGCTATGCAAAAAGGCATAGAAGAAAGGTCTTATTCCTGTGCCTAACCCACAAGACTTCCCTCAGTCCCAGGTCCTTGATATTGCTGTAAATCCTCTGATTCTACACAGGCCCCAAATGGCGAAGGGTATGGCAGTGGGAAGGTGTACATGACAAGGATGTCCCTCTACCTTAGCAATTCCTGGATGCCAAAACAGCACTTTGGTGTTATAGGCTTCCAAGCATAAATTAGAGCAGCCTGGACGCTACTATTGGGAAATAATAAAAGTGGTGTAATTCTTACCCCATTCTTACAGTGAGCACAGATCTGCTGGACTGGAAGGTTTGGGACACCATGTACAAGCCCTAAGAATCTGTGATGGTTTTGAATAAATTCAAAGGAAACACTGGTGTGACTTCAGCTTCAAATTGCTGCCCAAAATTCTGGTTTAAAATCTCACACCTCATCAGCTGCCATGTGCAGGATCTGGTGTAGATCCCTGGGCCAGATCAGGAGCTGGAACTCAGTGCAATTCACCCTGGCTACTTCCAGCTGGTGTGTGTCTGTGTTTGTAATATATCGTAAACCAAAAATATTATCAATTACATTTTTAAACTGTACATTAATTAGACTGATTTTTATTTAGTGCAGGTTCCTGAGTTCAGCACAGGAGATGGGTATCTCCAGAAAGAACTGAGCACAGACAATTAAAGCTGAGACCATGTCTCCGCAGGAAGGAGAACACTGATGGCAAATGGAGTTTTCCCAGATTTTGTGCCATTTATGTCCTTGCCCATTCAGGATAACCTCCTTTGCTTTTGGACTGTGCTTGGAACGTGTTTAATCATTTTCACATTACTTAGTTTACAACTAGCAGTCCATAGCGTGAGGTCACATTTGCATGTACAACACCAGGAGAAAACAAACTGCTTATGGATTTGGAGACCCATCCTAGCTAGAGTTATTTTGACATTTTCTTCTTGTCATAAGTTCAACAGAACATTACAAGCTTGCCTATGCACTTTATTTATCAAAAGTCCATAAATCTTCAGTGAAAGCAGAGATTCTCATAATCACAGGACTCCAGCTGGGGCTTTAGGAGACACAGCAAATTCTCTGCAATTCTCATTAAAATAAAGAGACCTGGCAAATCTGAGATTGCCCATCATGTTGCAATGTAGCACCCTCTGATGTGATGCAATGCTGGTGTAAGCTGTGTCCTGAAGCGGTAGAGGGGAAGGAGTTCTCTGCTCCTCTCAGCTGGTAAACAGGCAGAAGTCAGTTGCAGAGTGATCTTCACTGGCATAAGCTTTCTCCACAGAATTTCTCCAAGGACAGTCTGGGAACCACCAGCTCTGTCCTCAAACTCAGAATTGGTTGGGTAGAACTAAGAGAGAGGAGCTGTTTCTCTTACCTCGTGCAAGGGTTCTGCTCAAGGATCCTATATGCTGTTAGTTTCCCTCCCATGTTAGTAACAGGATTCCACAGCAAGATACAATGTAATCGGAGGTCTTTGCTGTGAGAGCTGTTGTGGAGCGGGACTTTGCAATCGGTGACTTTGAGGAGCTGCTGTTGCACAAAGGGCAGCAAGCGGCTCCTCTGCAGGAGGCACTACGGACAAGGCTCTTTACTGACACAGTGGAGGCTAGCAGGAGAGCTGAGGAAGGTGGTGAAAGCTCAAGCCAGGATAAGGACTGTCTGAGGGACTGGAGACAGACCTGCCCAAGGGCTCCTCAGCACTCTGGGACTGCATGATCCATTGACACCAAACTGCGCAGTTTAACAGATGGAGAAAAGGGCAGTGTCGTAGTAAAGAGACACTTGCCTACTGGACATTTATACCATTCCTATCTAGACATGGTTGCAGCATTTCCCCCAAGTTGATGCTGGGCTCCCTTGTCCCCTAATAAATTTTTCCTTGTTTTATACACAGACTCGGTGCTTGGGGGGTGAGGAAGTGTTGCCTAATCCAGGCACCTAGAGAAGGTATTTAGTGATCCCCCTGGGTGGGGCCTGGATCCAGTGCTGTGTCTTCATTTTAAGACTGACTCCATGCTGCTTAAATCCAACCCGTATTGCTGCCAACAACACCTGGCACAAGGGTCACCCCCCCCCACAAACCACAAATGGAGATCCACGCTCCATGTGCTTACTTAATCAGGCCCTGGATCCATGTCGGTAAGAGATGAAGCACCAGGTCAATGGGGGAACAGCTGACCCTGTCAGTGGTAACTACTGAAGAATCATTTTAAAGAATAAAAATTCATGTCAGCATGGGAAACTTGCAAGGCCAACAGCAGGATCCCCACTTCCAGCACCAGCACTTCCAGGAGAGTGACATCCATTAGCTAAGAATTAATTTTTCCTGATGTCATCACTAGAATTGCTCTGCAGCATTCACACCTACTTCATAATGTCTCTTCTTTCTTGAGTACAGGACTCTAGTTACCCTAGGTGATGCACCCTAGGTGAGTTCAGGTTAGACCTACTTAGAAATGTTCTGTCCAACTTTTTTTGATGGAAAATTGATATTTTTTTGAAACAAAAAAATTGATTTCATTTAAAATGTGATGGCTTTTAGTGAAAAAAATCCCCAATAGCTTTTTTTTTAAACCAAAACCTGAGATTTGGAGGAGGTTAGGGAGTGTTTGAACATGGGAAAATGGTCACTTTTTTGTTTTTAATTGAAAAGCGAAAACCCTTTTTTTGCTGGAATTTTTTTTTAAATATTATTTTTAAACATTTCCCATGAAAAACTATTGGCATAGTTTGATCAGCTCTAATGTTCATATCGCCACCTAATCACAGTTGCTTACAGAGGGTGAAAGCCTTGCTGTTATTACTAGCTAGACGGCCCTTAAGCTTAAGAGCTAGAGCTCTGATTTTTGCCAGGGCTGAAAGGCCATGGTTCTAGACGTAGCCAGGCAGATGTGTGTTAAATGTATTAGAATCTGGCCTATAATCAAAGCAATTCATACTTTGCTCTTTAATTAGTTCCATTGGAATCCAAGAGACTTTAAAAGGCATATGGTACTATTAAGCATGAGAAAGGATACAGAACCTACGTCTGTCAGCAGAAGCACATGACTTCATTACAGCATGAATTGTGCTGCAGTCTTAGACAAATCCACACTCTTCTTTCATTCCTTTCCAAACACTGATTTTTTTCCCCCGCTAACCTCTTCTAACGCTGCCACTCACTTTCCATCAATCCCACCTAGTCATTCTCACAATGTAAACTTTCAAATCATTGGAGTGATGAAATCTTTGCTGTGATCATGCTGTCTGAAGAAGAAAAAACAAAAAGAGAAAATGTACCAGTGTGACCATGAAAATGAGGAGGGCTAAATAAAGCAGAGGGATGTGGTATACGGATTAAGAATGTCAAAACCTTGGTATTCTAAAACCTCTTCTTATACCTCAGTGTGGAATTATGGGAACACATTATGCTTGGTAATTGATCAAGATGTTAAAAATAATAGAAAAAAGCAGGACATTGTTTTAAGGCCCTGTGGAATGAAAAACACTTACAAAAGTGCTGACAAATATTATTTTAATTCTATATAAAAATGTGGTCGAGGAAAAAGGAAATTGATATTGGAGGCCCTCCACTGTAAACCAGAATTTCTTTCTTTCTTTCTTTCTTTCTTTAATATCCTCTCTGAATAGCTGCTGCTTTGATTAAATTTTACAGTTATAAGTAAAAGAAGATTAAAACCTCTTGGGGGCTAATGAAACGGTATCTATAATCCGGGTAGCTTCTCACATGGAATAGAAACAGAAAACTAAAGCTGGAAAAAATCATAAAATATCAGATTGTCTGGCATTTGCGATCCCACAAAACTCAAGAAATTTTACCTTAATTTTACAGAGCCAAATCCCTTCTTACCTTGTTCAATATTAGAAGAAAAATGGGAGGAGATCAGATGAGCAATGACTGAGGTGTTTTGAATTATATCCTATATCTTGTTACCGAAGCATTGGAAAGAGACTGTCAGTTGGGTGTCTGGGATTCACTGACATGTTCAGTGGCCTGGAATGGTGCACATTTAGATAGGTGGCTAGAGAGAGAGAGAGAGACTTTGATCACACAATGTCATAAGAGAACTTTAGGCTGGGATCTGAACTTTCGTACAGTGCAGTTTGGAATAGTTTTGTGTTCTCAAATACTAACATGGCTTTGATCTGAGCCCTGGTGCAGATTTGGATGGAAGCCTGGGAGCTGCTGCTGCCTGTCATGGGATTGAAGATTGACAAGAAGTTCATTTTACAAGCTTTTTTATTCCTAGCACTTCCTGTACATTTGCTCGCCTTATGCTCTTCCCCCATCCCCTTCACTCTTTAAGCTCTTCTTCATTGTTTGTGTACAATGACCACACTACAGTGGCTGAGCACTCAACAAAATTTAAAATGAGCATCTGTTTTCTGGTATGGCGGTTACTGGCTGCTAGTCCTCTCCCTTATGAAGATTTCTGTGACCTTTTGTAAGAAAGATTCCAGATGTGGTCTTTAAATTCCACTGGTTACCAGTGCATTCATCAAGTAAAAAATCTTGTAAGAGATGCTAGGTAGGAGATGGGTAGAATTCTATCTTTGCAGGTAATTAAGATATGGAAAGCTTGTTAGTACACCACAGTAGGGTGAAGATCTCAATGTCTGTTGTTGTCTTGTTCCTTTACACTGCATGTTTTTTTAACTACATAAAGAAACTAGGCAGGGACAGATATTCTCATAACTGAAAAAATCCTTTATTTTCTCAATTCCTGTTACATCCAGATGAGCATTAAGGGCTAGGCTTGTTCCTTTCTCCATGTGCTGAATAAGGGGCAGGCTATCAGTGTGGTGCCCCAAGAGCGGAGCAAAGAGTGATGTGTGAGACAAGAGTCAACATTTTGTCTCTGCTTCCCCCCTTGCTCCACAAAGGACACGAGCTATACCAGACCTTTTCCTGGGATGGCTTATTTTCCTGTCCAGGCCATGTCAGTGTGTAGGCTGGCATGTTGTGGGGGGGAGCCAAGGCTCTGCCCACTCTCTGCCCACCTGCATGGGAGGGAGAGTAGCAGCCCTGTGGTGGCTGATCTTCCCCCACATGGCAAGCCGTGATGTGGGTAGCCTGTTGGGGGCCTCCTACATTCTGATTCCATGGCATGGCTGTGTAGCAGGTGACCCCATATGTAATTTGTACATATCTATACATCAACTTTTCATTGCTGATAGCTTAATTTGAATGGAGTGTGAGGGGGTGTTGTTGTTTTTTGTCCAGTGACAGAGGTAAATCTTACTGGTGGCTTTGTCTAATGAAGACTGACTATTCTGGGGCCCAGTCCTGCTCCCACTGATTTCAGTAGGAACAAGATTGGTCCCTTAATCTGTAATTTGTTTATTTCTGTTTATGCTTCAGCCTGACAGGCTCTGAGCACTCATAACTCCCATTGTCTTCAAGATCCTTTCAGGAGCAGGCTCTTAATCCTTTCAGGAGCAGGACCTTAGAAAGAGAAGTGGCAGAGAGGCAGGAGTCTCCTGTGAAAGCAAATCAGGATCTGGGATCTGATTATCGATTGCATGAGCCTTGTGTGGCCATTTATACCAGTGCATAGTTGGTGTAATATACTACTATGACAGAATGGTAATGTGGCGCACACACACCCTGCATTCATCTTGTACTGGTGTAAATGACTACACAAGGGGTGGGACAAGGGAAAAATATGGCCCCTGAACTGGACAGCACAAGCCCATCTCTAATTATAAACTAAAAGGGAGATCCTCTGGTATAACACTGCTCCCTCTACCACAAAAGAGTGGTTGTTGCCATGAAGGAAATTGCTGGCATACTACAGCAGAATGGAGCGTAAAGATGTACTTCAATGGGCGCGTCTCATGACTGCTCTTCAGTGGGTGTTTTCAAGTGGATTCTGTGTAAAGCACATATTGCTACAGGAGGAAAAAATATCTTGGAATATATGGAGTAAGACCTTGTCTATATGGAGGATCTGATTCTGTTCTGTGCCCCCAGGAACATGGCCCCTCCTATTCTCAGTCTTGACTGTGGCATGTCCCTACACCAGGGGTTTGCAAGAAGGGTGGGGGCAGTCACTTATGGTGACTTATGCTGTGTCTGCGCAGAGAATTCTCCAGTGGCCAGTTATGTCTCCTTTGCATCTCCAGTACAGCCCCTATACATGTTTAAGAGCCAAAGTGCATATTTCCCAGGGAATTTCATCACTGATATAGCTGTACTAGTGTAGATATGATTTACACCAGTGAAGCATGCATTGCGCCTGTATAAATCATGTCGCTACTAACCAGTCCAGATACGCCAGTGGCTCAAATCCCAGTACAGGCAAGGCAGTCTTGCCAACCCCCTGAATTCAAAAACTGTGATCAGTCCCCAGATTAGTAAAAATTTACAAATTTATTTAAAATTTCCCTTCTGGTTTTCAAGCGTTTAGGGTGCACTTAGGTAACACTGCAAGCTTTCCCTGCAACCATGCTAGAAACTTACTTTAAAAAAACAAAAGCTGAGATTCTCACTTCATCATATGCTGCCAGGAGGTGGAGCTTTGAGAAAACATTAAATATGAGACTTGCAATGAAATCGAGAGCTGGAGACATTGCCAAGGCCTAAGCTGTACATAAGTGAATCCACACCTCTTGAAAGCCTGCCTCTTTCCATTCAGTAGCATAGATTAATCAAAAGCAGTTGCAAAATCCTGTCTTTACTCACTGGAAAACAGGCTCCCAGGACATATCTGGGGTCTAGTCCTGAAAAACGCTGAGCACTTCCCACAAGGTGCTGAGTGCCCTCAGCTCTCATTGACTTGAGTGGGCACTGAGGGCACTCACTATCTTGCAGGAATTGCTCAGCACCTCACGCTTAGGCTCCTAGTGTTTCCTGCCAATGAACAGAAAGGAGGAGGGTACCGAGCTCTGTTGTGTTTGAGGTGATACAGGCTAAGGCAGTCGTCCCTTCTTCTCATGGCTACTTTTAGCAGTTCTTGAGCAAATGAGAAAGAAATGAATATCAATCCTGCAGATAATTGCAGGCCACTGAGCACACTGCTGGCCACTGCTAGGTATCATCAGTCACACATAGCAAGGTGCTGGTTCTTTGGACTACCTCTCTGCATTGACTGGTTTGGGGCTTGAGGCTGGCAGCAGAAGGGTGGGTGCTGGGTATGCCTGTGCCACTTGAAGTACAATACTGCTTTTATTAAACCTCTAAAAAATGTTGCACAATTAAGGAGAAAAGGCAGTTCCCTCTATAACAGAGCTGGGTGGAAAAAACAGTGGTGAATAACTTATTTAGCAAATGTCACCTTTTATACACACAAATGAGCAATGGAGTAAAACCGCTTTTATGCAATATGTATCCTCCTTTGCACACATGGCTGCTATCCTCTTGGCTGACCCACCAGGGAATTGGTTGGGAACCTACAGCATGAGCTAGAGCTCCATGGCTATGTAAGTGGTGACTGTAATAGCTCATATTCTCTGTGAATTGGGGGACTTGTAACATACTCACTAAGGTCTTCCAGGCACCTTGTATCAATGATATGTAAGGCTGAGGATAGCTCAAGCAGTATTAATGTGGACATGCTGCCTCTGTTGACGGCCATATGGAGAATGTCTAGTAAGCCCTAAATCACCTCTCTGCCTTGTCCAAATCTGAAACCTGGATCAAAGAGAACTAAAATCTTACTATGGACCATACAGCTAGAGTTCATTACCACTCAGGCTCGTCTTGTGGCTCATCACTACTTCCCCTTTGCCCACAAAGAAGAGATTGGAAATAGGACGGTGCTGTAGTTGGCAAGATCATTTTGTGCTGAGGCAATTGAAAATGTCCCATACAGGATAGTTCACGCATTGTGTGGGCTTTAAAATAAACCCCAGACTGCTGTCCTTTAGGAAATTCCTTCCTGTGCTGCTCACCACATTTTTACTTGCCAGTGCTTTGTGGCTTGTTTGTCCCCTGTCTGGACATTGTGAATCTTCCATTGTCAGACATGAAGCTGGAACTGTAGCTGACTGTATCCAGCCTGACGTAGCCTGCTGGCAACATTTCCTCTTTCTATTGTGTGGCCAGCATGTGAAGTCATGCAATTGTTCACAGCTCAAAGGAATGTGAAATACCAGCCCAAATCTAGTCTATAAACACATTTGTCTTCATGCTGCTGTTTCCAACATGATTAAAGTGGAAAAAATAGAGAGAACTGATGTGTCTATGGAAGAGTAACTCGGGGGGAAAACAGACTTTAACAGACTCTAGTCCAGTCTGGTGGACCACAATACATGAGTCATTACTGTGCACTTCCTTTGGATGCAAATTCTGTTCACTTATGTGGGACTTGATGCACCTTAGATAGTTCTAGACCTTAGGGCAGAAGTTATGCCTAGGGCAGGAGAAAGGAGGTTGCAGCAATATATTGCATCTGCAACCTCTGCTCCATGGGGAGTTCCCACAGAGGACCAGCATAGCTCCAAAAGTGACAGCACTAAACAGGAGTGGGATGTTATCATAGAATATCAGGGCTGGAAGGAACCTCGGGAGATCATCTAGTCCAAACCCCTGCTCAAAGCAGGACCAATCCCCAATTTTTGCTCCAGATCCCTAAATGGCCTCCTCAAGTATTGAACTCACAATCCTGGGTTTAGCAGGCCAATGCTCAAACCACTGAGCTATCCCTCCCCCCTATAGAGAGCCTGGGGAATGCATTAATTCAACACCCCTCCCAGGCAATCTCTGCCAGCAGAGCTGCTATGGAGCCCTGATTAAACATTAAATGTTGCCATCCCCCACTGTCAGAATTGCTGTCCCATTCATCCCAACATCTCTAGTTATCAGCTGGGGTTAAAGAAGCCAATGATGTGTCAGCACACTACCATGGTGAAAGAAACTTGCTTTCTCATCACTGACAACCTACTGAACTTAGAAACCAGACTTTCCAAATCAGTTTCCTCAGCCAGTCTTGCCTTTACCGTAGAACTATGGCACACATCAAAATACCTCAATGGAAATTAAAACCTACCAAGCATGTTGTGCATGTGTTTCAAAACTTGTTGAGTCATAGAGCACTGGAATTTCTTCAAGTGGAGACACACACATTCCTTTCCATTTCTAGCTGCAACATGGCAAGAGAGAACCTCTCAGTTACAACTTTTCTGACCATTAACAGAATTTGACCTGGTGCACTGTTGCCCTAGCAAGAGTCACTCACGACTTGCAGTACATCTGAAAGTGATACGCTAGGTTCATAGGATATGTCTGCACTGCAATAAAACACCATCAGCATTCATGGAGCAGCTGCAGACGGTGAAGCACCACTTCTGGGCATGAGAAATAAGCATTGACTGGTGGGATCACATTGTAATGCAGGTTTGGGATGATGAGCTGTGGCTGCAGAACTTTTGGATGTGAAAGGCCACATTTCTGGATCTGTGTGTTCAGTTCTTTCCAGCCCTCCATCATAGGGACATCAAAATGAGAGCTAAACTGATAGCTGAGAAGTGAGTGGTAATTGAATTGTGGAAGCTTGCAATGCTGAATTTCTACCGGTCAGTGGGAAATCATTTCAGAGTTGGAAAATCCACAGTAGAGGCCATTGTCATGCAAGTGTGCAGGGCCTTTCATTGTCTGCTGCTATGCAGGACTGTGACGCTCAATGTGCACGACATAGGGGGTCTATTTGAAGCAATGGGCCTCCCAAACTGAAATGGGACTATGGATGGCACACATATCCCGTTTTTGGCACCAGCTCACCTTGCCACAGAGTATATCAACAGAAAGGGCTACTTTTCTATGGTTATGCAAGCACTGGTGGCTCACTGGGGATGCTTCACCAACATCAATGCTGGCTGGTCAGGGAAGGTACCTGACTTTAAGAACACAGCACTGTTCAGAAAGCTGCAAGCAGATTTACCATTGGGGATACTGAAATGCCATATTTCAGAGTAGCAGCCTTTTGAAATGCCATAGTGATCCTGGAGGACCAGCCTGCCCCTTGCTGTCATGGCTCATGAAACCGTACGCTGGCCACCTCACCAACACCAAGGAAAGATTCAAGGTGCAGAATGACAGTTGAACATAGCTTGAAGGGATGTTGGCAGAGTTTACTCACTAGATCAGATCTCAGTGTGAAAAATATCCCAATAGTTACAGCTGCCTGTTTATTGCATAATATATGTGAGGCAAAGTTTGCCACCAGCACAGCAAGCAGAGGTCGATCAGCTTTCTGCTGAATTTGAACAACCCCAGACACACAGGCTATTAGAAGAGCTCAGTGTGGAGCTAAGCGGCTGAGGGAGACCTAGAAAGAACACTTTAACAGTCAGACAGAATGATGTAGTGTGGTGGGGCTGTGCTTTACCTGACTCTTAAGTCTTGGGTCCTGTTAGGAATTGTGTGATTCTTGATGTACATCTATGAATATAACACTCTGTTAATGCACCTGCTCATTGTGTGGCACTTGATATACATATATAATTATTGCATTGTGTGTTGTCACTGATCCCATAAGTTCTGTTGCCCTGTAGAATAACAAGCAGTGGGTGCTTGGCATGCTGAAGTAATAAAGATGAATTAATTAAAAAAAAAGAAATTTATTGCATATCAAACCAGAGCAAAAAAACCCTATGTGTAATTACAAAACAAATATAATAAAAACTTTTGAAATAGATTAATGGAACAGAACTTAACAAGGAGAAAGAACATTCATGTCCATTCCAGTCCATTTTGGCTTCACATACACTGACCTGTGAAAACCACAGTTGGCGTATGTGAAGCAATGGTTGTCCTTATGGTCCCCTGGCAATGGAGTGGCTGAGATAGGGATGCAGCCCCTGCTGTCACATTGAATGTTAGTGGGTGTAGGAAGGTGGTAAAATGGAGTTTTCCAGTGACTCCAAAGGGAGGTGAGCCTGAGCTTGATGAACCTGTAGGTCAACCAGAGTTGGCAGCACTGTTTTCTGCTGAAGAAGCCCCATTATGTCCTCCTGCATCTCCCTCTCCTCATCCTCAGCTGGGACTTCTGGGCCTTTCTCCTGTCTGCTCTTTCCTTTTCCAGGCTGTCTGCCATATTCACCCTCCAGGCCCTCTGTTCATGGTCCAGTGCAGCACTGGTTTGCAGGATCTCTTGAATGATTATACATAGGGTGAAAATCTGGGCTACACATGATCGTCCATACCAAAATCCAACCTGCTCTTCCCTTCATCTTGCCTCAACTGCTTCCTTTATTCTGTTTAAAATATTGCAGGAGACTTTGCCTGTCACTGAAAGGAGCATTTCAGAGTAGCAGCCCTGTTAGTCTGTATCCGCAAAAAGAAAAGGAGGACTTCTGGCACCTTAGAGACTAACAAATTTATTTGAGCATAAGCTTTCATGAGCTACAGCTCATTTCATTGGATGCATTCAGTGGAAAATACAGTGGGGAGATTTATATATAGAGAGAACATGAAACAATGGGTGTTACCATACACACTGTAATGAGCGTGATCAGGTAAGGTGAGATATTACCAGCAGGAGAGCGGGGGAGGGGGTCCTTTTGTAGTGATAATCAAGGTGGGCCATCAGGAATAGTATCCCCGATAATGTTACAGCAAACCTGGTGGCTTAACTTTGTGACTTTGTCCTCACCCATAACTATTTCACATTTGGGGACAATGTATACCTTCAAATCAGCGGCACTGCGATGGGTACCCGGATGGCCCCACAGTATGTCAACATTTTTATGGCTGACTTAGAACAATGCTTCCTCAGTTCTCATCCCCTCATGCCCCTACTCTACTTACGCTACACGCTACATTGATGACATCTTCATCATCTGGACCCATGGTAAAGAAGCCCTTGAGGAATTCCACCATGATTTCAACAATTTCCATCCCACCCTCAACCTCGGCCTGGACCAGTCCACACAAGAGATCCACTTCCTGGACACTACGGTGATAATAAGCGATGGTCACATAAACACCACCCTATACCAGAAACCTACTAACCGCTATGCCTACCTATATGCCTCCAGCTTTCATCCAGACCACACCACACGATCCATTGTCTACAGCCAAGCTCTACGATATAACCGCATTTGCTCCAACCCCTCAGACAGAGACAAACACCTACAAGATCTCTATCAAGCATTCTTACAACTACAATACCCACCTGCTGAAATGAAGAAACAGACTGACAGAGCCAGAAGAGTACCCAGAAGTTACCTACTACAGGACAGGCCCAACAATGAAAATAACAGAACGCCACTAGCCATCACCTTCAGCCCCCAACTATAACCTCTCCAACTCATCATCAAGGATCTACAACCTATCCTGAAGGACGACCCATCATTCTCACAGATCTTGGGAGACAGACCAGTCCTTGCTTACAGACAGCCCCCCAACATGAAGCAAATACTCACCAGCAACCACACACCATACAACAGAACCACTAACCCAGGAACCTATCCTTGCAACAAAGCCTGTTGCCAACTGTGTCCACATATCTATTCAGGGGACACCATCATAGGGCCTAATCACATCAGCCACATTATCAGAGACTCGTTCACCTGCACATCTACCAATGTGATATATGCCATCATGTGCCAGCAATGCCCCTCTGCCATGTACATTGGCCAAACTGGACAGTATCGACGTAAAAGAATCAATGGACACAAATCAGACATCAAGAATTATAACATTCAAAAACCAGTCAGAGAACACTTCAATCTCTTTGGTCACTCGATTACAGACCTAAAAGTGGCAATTCTTCAACAAAAAAACTTCAAAAACAGACTCCAATGAGAGACTGCTAAATTGGAATTAATTTGCAAACTGGATACAATTAATTTAGGCTTGAATAAAGACTGGGAGTGGATTTGTCATTCCACAAAGTAAAACTATTTCCCTATGTTTATTCCCCCACCCCCACCCCCCCGTTCCTCAGACGTTCTTGTCAACTGCTGGAAATGGCCCACCTTGATTATCACTACAAAAGGTCCCCTCCCCCCCCCCGCTGTCCTGCTGGTAATAGCTCACCTTAAGTGATCACTCTTGTTACAGTGTGTATGGTAACGCCCATTGTTTCATGTTCTCTGTGTACATAAATCTCCCCACTGTATTTTCCACTTTATGCATCCGATGAAGTGAGCTGTAGCTCACGAAAACTTATGCTCAAATAAATGTGTTAGTCTCTAAGGTGCCACAAGTCCTCCTTTTTTTTTTTTTTGAAAGGAGCGTGACGCTTTACCAATTATTGCAGTCACAGGTAGGTCACTGTTCTTTGGTATTGTGACTAAAATGCCATTTTTTTATTGTTCTCCGTGCTTTTTCTGGTCCCGTACTTGTTGAAAAGTTTGATTTTTAATATAAACGGTCTCGTTGTTAAAATTACAAACTACTAAACTAAAATTACTAACACATTAAGCGGTGAGCTCTAACCAGTGTAAAATAGCAGCTTGTAGACAGTCCTGAATGGCGTGCTGACTAGAGGCCTCTAGTTTCATTCAAACCGCATTCGCATTAAAGTTTTTTTTCTGGGTTTGCACTCTGCTGTACTGTACAGTTGGTGAATTAAGAACATTGATTGCGGAGGGGCAGGGGCATTATTCTTCAAAGTCTGAGTCCCTGACAAACAGCACATACCACAACTCTAGTCTGGACCCTTTCAAGGGGAATGGATTCTCAGAGGTTGTGACACAGAGCGTGACTACTCTTGTCAGATGAAGACTTAATCACACTTAAAACTTTGGAACTCCAGGGAAGAGAGACAAAGTGAGAGACGGAGACAAAGAGAGGGAAAGTTTTCTGTGCTGCATGACAAGGTGTTTTATGAATGGTGTCATACATAATGCCAGGCAGTACAAGATAGCCAACCTGTCATTGCTATCACAAACAGAACCTTACACAGGAGATATCATACTATTTTTAAAGTGTGTCATTGGTGGTACGTTCCCAATGGACACAGTACTGTCGCTATTGCTGAGGTGCAGCCACTTCTGTCAAGTGAGTGGTGTTATCTAGCAGAATGGTAATGGATCATTCTCAGGCTGAGAATAACCCCCTCAATTCAGAGAACTGCTCTTCCACATCTTGTAAATTGTGCTTCAGCATGAAATGTAGCTGAGAGTTGATGTATGAAAATCATTGATGTATGAAAACTGTCATGCTGAGGACTGCAGCTACCACAGAGCTGATTAGATCACAGCAAACTTCTGAGCACTCATGTTACTCGTTGCCAGCAACAAAGGAAATTCAGTACAAACGTCTATGTTAAACGAATGCCCTACTTAAACACTCAAAGGATGGAGATATAATTGTTCTCTGTCAGGACAGCTCAACAGGGAGGATCTTACTCCAGCTTTAACTAACCTCCTACAGAAATGCAGATACCATACATGTATATTGTGTTTTAATAGCAGACCCAGCACCAACGGACTTCATGGTAGCAATGTGACTTGAAAGTCTGCTAGCATTGTGCTTCCACCATTTAATAGGATTGCTGATCGTGAAAGCCTAGCTCAGTCAGGTACATTCACAGCTCTCTGTTCACAGCAGCTGACAAAACCGGTGACTACAGTTCTTGTACAATTTTGTCCCAACAGCTCCACAAGTTTGCACTGTCTAAATGTGATTCCGAGTAAGACAGTTCAGAAACCCTTTTAGTTATTTCCAGTTTTTAATTTACTGTCAAACACATAGTTGTTCTTTCACAGGATTTGTTCAGGAAACATGTGAGGAAAAGGCATCCACTCAAAATAGTTGTCATTGAAGATGAAATAGCACTGCTTAAAGAGATAGATTCTGCTCGCCCTTATGCAAGCTTTACACTGTGTAATGCCATGGACTTCAGCGGCGTTAACTCCTAGTTTACTATGGTGTCGATGTGGTGTTTATATCGTCCGGTACAATGGGTGAATCTAGTGTACAAGTAGCTGCATAATCTCATTCCATTTCAGTGTGGCTGGAGTATGAAGATGCAAAGGTCAGTGTTTCTGCCTTCATTATGTTTGTCTTTGTCAGCAACTTTTGTGGCCTAAGTGCATTTTCAAAGCATTCATTGCTGGTAGCATAACAGAGAAGAATCAGGTTTGATCTGCATAAATGTTTCATGTTAATTCATCAAATGGCTCCAGAGTGAAGTGGTGTGATTTGCTCCAATCTCTCATATAACATTTATTTATCAATTGCTGGTCATGTATTTTATGGACCATTAATTATCTCAGCAGTATACCCAGGGAGTCATTGATGCAGTAGTCACATTCCTTGACATCAGACAAAGCCCATGGTTTTCATGGAGATGGTTTCAATAAATGGAGTGAGTGATATCCATCTTGTAACCTTGAGGGATTGCTGGTTTCTGGGCAAGCAACATTTTTCCTGTATACTGTACTTTCAGAACTCCCAAGCGGTCAGGAATGTTTGGATTCCAGGAGTGGATTATTTCACAGTTTTGGAGATAAATGAGTTTCTATAGACACATGACACTGTATCCTAGCCTAATTTATTCCCAAGAATGTACGCTCTTCAGCAGCAATATCTGGTCTTTAACAAAAAGCACTCTAAGGATAAAACAATTTATTTTTAAAAATGCAATTAGAAATTGCTTTCAAAGAAAAAAAGCACACACATTTGCCAATTTCTGCTCCTTAACAACATTATGTGTGTGCTAATCCCATCTGTTTCAGTTGGAGACAAGAGTTCAAATGAAGCAACATCAAGCAAGCAGTGTTGTTGTAGCTGTGTTGGTCCCAGGATATTAGAGAAACAAAAGTTAGTGTGGTAATAACTTGTATTGGACCAACTTCTATTGGTGAAAAAGACATGTTTTCGAGCTTACACTGAGCCAGACCTGAAGAAGAGCTCTGTGTAAGCTCAAAAGCCTGTCTCTCTCACCAACAGAAGTTGGTCCAATAAGAGATATTACCTCATCCACCTTGTCCATCAAGGAAGCATTGGGTCAATTTCAGAGATTTAATAAATATCACTGCCATGCAACCTGTCATTCATTTAAAAAAGTGAATCAGGAATACTTGTCCCAAAGCTTTTGAAGACTTGGAAGAGCCATGCAAGGGAGTGGAAATGTTGGCATTAAGCATTAATAACTTTCTGCTGTTCGCTGATTCTCTGTTGCACTTGCTGCACTGAAACCTCCACTTCAAGGTATTTCTCAAAATCTTGGCTGATGCAGAAACAAGAAGTTGGATTATTTGATATGGAATCAATATTTTCCCCACAGTCACTGGGGTTCTATCATATAACTTGGAACTCTGCTGCATACAGATGCTTTCTTTCGCGGTGAAGAAACTGAGCTGGAGTTTCTAAAGACTCCAGAAGTGTACAATTTCTGGTCTGTTCACCACCATGGCTGAAGGGGAAGCGTTTGCCTCCATAAATACGCTATGCAGACAAAGGGGATTGGGTCAAAAGTGATGCAATTCATGGTTGCTCTGAGAATTCCTTCCATCTGCTACTAATTCCAGAGATTAAGTCAAGCTAAAGCTAAAAACGTCTTTCTTTCTCTTTGTTGATTGGTGCCCCTTCATGAACGTAAAGATTTTTATTTCTGTCAAGAAGAGAGGCCTGAGGAGAATGTGGTCTAGCAGTCTGAGGTCTAATATAAGGTTGGTTCTCTCTATGGCCATCGGCACATCTTTTAACCCCTCTACTTTGATTTTCACATTTGTAAAAATGGGATAATAGGAAATAGTTTATACCTTGTAAAGGTTTTATGAGGATTAAGCTATATGGTACTTTGAAGGTAAGTTCTAAGACTGAAGATGAATCCCTCACAAAATTAAAATCTGTTGTAATTTGGTGTACCAGCCTTGTAAAGGTACATCTACACTTTCAGCAGTGGATAGCATACAGTCACTACACATCCAGGAAACATGGGTATAACTAGCAGTGTAGACAGTGAGGCACATCTCAGGGAGTAGAGTGCTCTACACACCTAAACCCCAGTGTATGCTCCCTACACTGCTGTCTATACAGCCAAGCAGTGCTTCCCATGTCTACACTACTATTCTTAGAAGTCTAGTTGTCCTGCTGCTGAAGCCTTTCCCCACTGCGGTGAAAAACTCCAGCAGCTGGGAAAGGCTCTGGCAGCAGGAAGGCAGCTGGGAAAGGCTCCAGGAGCAGGGAAAGGCTCTGCAAGCTTCCCACTACCAGTGACTTTCCCCACTGCCTCCCTGATGCCAGACCTTTAGGCATGTAGCTACATGTGTAACAGCCGTAGTCTACATGCTGCCATAAGTGTGGACTCAGCCTAAGCCTAGTGAGGGCCCCCACTTCCCTGTTCCAGGTTTTTCACCTTACGATAGATCTGTGGGGGTAGGGACACAGGGAGAGGACGTGGCCTTCGAATTTAGTTTGGGGTATGGTGAAAAACCCCTATAGCTGACTCTGGCTTTAAGGCCCAAGACCAGAGTTCTGTGAGTTGGGTGGGTTGGAACTCCTCTCAGGAAGGAGGGATCACCCTGGCTTCTGGTGATTCCAGCCAGCCTCTCTATTATCAGAAGGAAATGAGTTAGTTCCAACAGGGGAATGTAGCCCTAACTTGGGCAAGGCATGCTGGGATAAGGGAAGTATAAAGGCCCTGAACTTTTCCACAGTCCTGGAGAGACCTGGAGGGAGCTAGAATATGCTTTTGTTCTCTCCAGGGAGGACTAGAGCTATGAGTTTTATTAATTGTAGGTTTACGTTATTTTGGCCTTTTAAAAAAAAAACATGCTACATTTACACTAGGAAGCAGTGGGGAAGGCAGAGACTGTATTGACTACAAGCTTCTGTTCCTTTTTGTGTGAGTTTTACCTACCATAGGTGGGCTCAACAACCCTTTCCCTCCCCAACCCCCAATCAACCCCACCCCTCAAGGAAGAAAAATATTTGTTTTTGGTTTTATACATGCTCCAGGGGCATGCGTGTTTGTTTGACTGCTCCATATGTGTAATGGAAATTGTTACAACCAGTTCTGAATGCCTTGCTCCCCATTTAAAAGTTTGATTTTTACAACCTAATTAACAAATATTTGCAAATATGCACTGTAAACTATATTATGAAAAACCCACCATATCTTTTCAATTATCAATGCCTTAAATAAACTAAGGGGATGCTTTTCATAATCCAAATGTTAAGGTAAAAGTTATACAGTAAAATGTGCATGTAAAATGTAATATAAATTAAATACTTTTTTCTAGAATTTGGAATAGACTACAACAAAATGCACGCGATTGAAAATACTTGAGATATCTGAGTGAGTGCTCTAATGATGGCCATGCAAGAAGTATTGGTAAATTCATCTTGCTCAGCACAAAGAGACAGTGGGTTGGCATAATAAAGATTTTTTTTCTTTCTGTCTCCAGACTAAACAATGTTTGGTCATATTGTAAATTAAGCCTTCCACCAAATGGGAACTCACAAGTCTGAAATAATAACATTTCTCGAAGAGTAAAGAATGCAGCTGGGCATAGAGAAATGGATCCATATGTTTGCCATACAGTTACCACACACTCCAATTTCTATTGCAGTGACTAAGCATAGCTTTTGCTGTAACTATAGGTTATCTTAAGTGGGCTCTTCAGCCAAAGATTAACTTAACTAGAGAATAAAAAATGAGGGAGAAAACAACTTTCCATGGGGTTGAGAGGGAAAAAAAATCCCAATTTATTGCTGTTTATCCTTAAGTAACCTAAAGTATTTGAAATCTCACAGAGCTCCAGTGCTAACATCACTTCCCAAGTTTTCTGGATTTCAAACAGAAGTCTTAATAGACTAAAGTCTAGAATTTGTTGCACATAATGATATGTGTCATGTTACTAGCATGGGAGTTGCACTTCAGCAACTCATTTCTATCATAAGCATGGGACAGATTTATGCTAATATTGGTGTTAAGCCTCTGAGCTTGCATAGTGTGAATTAGTTGCCTGATTCTTCACTATGTTACTCTAATTTTACACCAGTATAATTCTGTTGATTTCAATAGCAAGAAGTAAAATATTATTTTGGATCCACTCTGCTGCCTGAAAACTCTTCAGTAGACTGCAACTGTTTTCGCACTCTTGCACATCAAGTTTCTCAGTGACGAGTTTTCAGGTTGTAGGGCTCAACCAAATATTTTACTTCTTGCTGCCACTGACTGATACATAAATGATGAATGAAGCCTGTAAGTATATCTATATCTATATCTCTATCTTCTTACTATATGTTCCATTCTATGCATCTGATGAAGTGGGCTGTAGCCCATGAAAGCTTATGCTCAAATAAATTTGTTAGTCTCTATGGTGCCACAAGTATTTCTGTTCTTTTTGTGGATATAGACTAACACGGCTGCTACTCTGAAGCCACTAAGTATATGTCTACACTGCAACTAGACACTCACAGCTGGCTTGCGGGGCTGTTTCATTGCAGTGTATAACATCTGGGCTCAGGACTGGAGCCCAAGCTCTGGGACCCTCCCACCTTGCAGGGTCCTAGATCCTGGGCTCCAGCCCAACCCCGAAAGTCTACACTGCAATGAAACAGCCCCACAGCCCATGCCCCATGAGCCAAAGTCAGCTGGTGTGGGCCAGTTGCAGGTTTTTCATTGCACTGTAGACATACTTTAAGTGGGTGTGTGTTTATGCTGGGATGGATGGTGGGAAGAGAGATATGTTTAATGGGAATTAAATGTTTAATGGGTCTGAATTCAGTTTGGGCTCATGTGTAAAAGCAAGGCAGCAGAGATTTGTTCTGGTAACTAACATTCATTGTAAACAGCCTGTCATATTGTGTAATCAGTCAGACAATGGCATTACCACTGAAGTGTAACAGTGAGCTAAGCTACAGTGGGCCTTGATTCTGATCTCACACTGGTGTAAATCCAGAGTAGCTCCACTGACATCAATATTGTTACAACTGTGCAGAACTTGTGTAAGTGAGCATGGAATGGGTTCTAAGCGATCCCAATCCTTGAGGATGGGGATTAAAAATCTGTTTCCTTTTTTGTCTCTTTCCACTTTACCATGACAGATTTCTCTTCCTGGGGCTTATGTCTAGATAACACATAATGGGTTAATACAGGTATAAAGATAGCAGCTATCACAGTGCAGGAGTGAAGAACTGGTTTAAGCTGTGACCAAATCACAGTGCTACATTGTGCCTTGTTGATCATAGCCCTGAGACATATTTTAAGCTTAACATGAGCTCACTGTGACTGAGGTGATGTATGTTTTTCCTTCTGGAAACAAGTAATATCTCTTTAATGTGTGCGCTCCTCAAGGCATCATGCTGTAGTGTTGAACTTGGGTTATTTATGACTTTTTGAGAAGTAAGTGGCTCCCAGTGAGAAGCTAATCTCAGTTTGTAATTTAACGTCAGCATTTGGGAAAAATAATAATACTTTCCACTTATGGAATGACTGTTATACAGGTGGCCTAGTGCACTTTACAGCCATGAGCGTGTTCATTAACGGGACACAATCTGGTAGACATCTGGCCCAAAATTTAAGTTTCCAAAACCAAATAGCTGTATCCTCAGCTGCATCACAGCCCTCCTCAGCACACAGAGGGGGAGAGGTGACATTATGCCGCCTTTCTGCTCTCCCCATATTTTGGGAGGCCCAGGACCAGTTTGACCACAGTGCAAGTTAGAGAAGCCAGAGAACTATATAAGCGCTATGTATTATTGTAAAAGTCTTGGGAGTCTTCAAGTCATAGGACATTAGTGAAACTTTGCAGGATGGTTGGCAATTGCATCCTATTCCCTGCTCTTCTGGTCGTTCTCTTTTGCTTTCTATGTTCCAGTACCAACCCAGTGACTACAATGGACACAGGTCATCTACTCTTATTTGAACATTGGAACATATCTTACCTGTCAAGTTTAAAGAGCGGCTGAAACCTCTTACCACATTAAACCCCAATTGCCAATTCAGAAACACCAATACCCTTCTTCATCCTCAGTAACTCGCTGCCTAAAACTGCTGCTATCAGCCTCTTGTACATACAGACCCACAGCGGTGGAGGGCCCAGTGGGGAAAATGCTGCAATAAGCTCAAATATGCCTGCTAAACAAGCCCACGTGTGCTTCATTCACGTGAGAAGTGCCATTTCAAGCACAATGACTTTTACATATACCTCCTGGCTTCAGCACTTCATAGTTGTCAGGACTTTCTCCCCTTGTTGTACAAATGTGGTGGTTCCCCCTCTAATCCACCTTCTATTATCCCCTAAAGTAGACCTCGTCTATAGATCTTCAATAATCCTGCTCCCCTTGCTAGGAAATAGGGAATAGAAACAATTCTTTCATGTCTTTAGCTTGGTTGGTACCATCAGGTTCTGATTAGCACCAACCTCCACAGGCTTCCCCTTTCTAAGTTGCTCTGGTGTTTACATGCACAACTGAGCACCAATTAAGCCGGTCAATTTTTATGAAAAGACCCAGAGAGATCAACAGGCAAATATTTGTATTTCACAGCCTGCAGGCTCTATAAACATCCCCTTAATTTTGAGCGGTGGTGCTCAGCTATCTTGAAGGTTTGTCACTCCTCTCAGGCTATTCCACATTTCAGCCATCAATTTTTCATTAACACACATTTGTTTTCAAATTTCATTTCTATGGAAAAATGATAGGGGCTTTAATTAAGCTAGTGAAAGGTCAAAAACCAACCTTTCCTATTACATGCACTGTTGGGAATTCATTTGGAAATAATACTCTTCATTTTTGTTTCTCTGTCTGTCTGCCAATGCTGAGCCACATAACAGCCCACTAAAATAAACTACCTTAGTGTGCCAGATTCTGAGCAGAATCATCCCTAAACCTTTCCATTTCTTAACATCAGAAAGATCACAAATAGGAAGACAAAGGGGGGAGAGGGAGAGAGAGAGAGATAGCTTTTGCTGCTGCAGCCAGAGGAGTGGAGTATAAAGATAGTTAAAATATTAGAAATGCATTATATTTTATAGAAAACTTCCTGTAATCAGCATGCTAAGAACCACAGAATGAAAGGAAATCCCAAATGGTAACCAGTTTGAAAGACTAGGAGTACTTGTGGCACCTTAGAGACTAACAAATTTATTTGAGCATAAGCTTTTGTGAGCTACTGCTCACTTCATCGGATGCATTCAGTTTCAAAGACTGTTTTCTATCTACCATACACAAAGAGTACAACCTTCCCTCTACACGTCTGTTAATAGAGATTCATAGACTTTAAGGTCAGAAGGGACCATCATGATCATCTAGTCTGACACAGAACCTCACCCATCCACTCCTGTAAGAGACTCCTAACCCCTGGATGAATTACTGAAGTCCTCAAATCATGGTTTAAAGACTTCAAATTACAGAGAATTCACCATTTACACTAGTTGCAACCAGCAAGTGACCCATGCCCTATGCTGCAGAGGAAGGCAAAAAATTCCTTCCCTACCCAAAATATGGTGATCAGTTAGAGCCTGAGCATGTGGGCAAAACCCACTGTCATCTCACAGAAATCAGTAGCAATAATGAGGCAGACACACAGGAGGCCTAAAAAAGCAAATTTAGAGCTCATGAAAAGTGTTAGATTACAAAAACTAAAGACTAGTCAGAACCCTGATTCCTGGCGCCATTTAAATTTCCAGGTGCAGATGAAGATCTACCAATAATATCAGACTGTGACTCACTTGAACAAGAGATAGACAAAGTCCTCAACAAGAGGTGTACTACGTCAAACCATTCCTGTCACATCCTGAAACTTCCTTCTCCCAGACCCCAAATACCAGTTCCATCTTGTTCTGATTAAACTTAGGCCGACTCGCTCAGCTCAGCCCCAGTGAAAATTATGCATGGGGATACCATAGTATCTAGATATGATGGAAAGAAGTCATGGAGCTATGTGTCATCTATTGACAAACATCATCAATCCCCTGAGCCATTCAGGCACTTGCAGACAAACTATTGAGATGTCCCCTTTCATTGGCAGTTTCTTTTCTCTTACTGACAAGCAGGAGAAGAAAATAAAT
This sequence comes from Dermochelys coriacea, assembly GCF_009764565.3. Classification (NCBI taxonomy): domain Eukaryota; kingdom Metazoa; phylum Chordata; order Testudines; family Dermochelyidae; genus Dermochelys; species Dermochelys coriacea. The sequence goes on from NC_050070.1 coordinate 122,043,236, forward strand.
GTCACCTAAATTGGGAAAATCAATTAATTTTCAGATAGAGCCAAGCTGCTAGTCAACTCAAAAAGCTCAGATTTGAACAAAAAATGTAGCATGAGTCACAGGAATGGATGAAACGCAAAATGTAACTGGAATGTTTCAGAATTTCCTGGTTCTAGAATTTAGAAATTGTTTTTCAGGTTTAAATTCTGGTATGGTATGTTCTTTAATTCAATTTGCCTTAAATTTTTAAACTCCAATGGGAGTTCTGCACATATGTAGGAAGGCAGGGGAGGGTTAACAGTGAAGTAATTCTGGATACATAAAATTATATGGCATCAGTAAAGCTTTTGTTGTTCATCTGACTGAGTGTAGGAAAGTACAGTATTTTAAAAGGCTTTTTCACTCATGCAATAAACTTAAAAAGTGGTTTGCATGCTGTCTCCTCTGCCCCCACATACAGTGACTTAACTGCTTCATTTTTATGAGATCTTATACCCTGTCACTTTCAGCAATGTGGGATTAGTTTCCACAGTAATGACTAAAGGAGCAAAATTACACAAATTTGTATTAATGGATTCAAAAATTCTAGTTACAGTTTGCTCAGGCTTGTCGGGTAGGGATCACTTAAGAAAGAAACAGATTTATTCAGTTCTGTACTGAAAGAACTTAAAGGCTTCAGTGGTGACTGTACTCTATAGTTAATCTTCTTTCCTGTTCCCCTCTCCCCTCAGGACACCAACTCCTGAAAAGGCTCAGAAGGTACAACCTTTCCTTTATCTCTCCCTAGTCAGTTACTCTTCCTTAGCTTTATATTCTTCCCTCAAAATCCCCTTCTTTAATTCTGGGGCTTTGCAGAGGTCTAAACCCTACTGCCAAGTGAAAGTTGTGATACTGAATTAAGTAGTGACTTGGCATTTTACAATACATAGATGGTATTCATATAATAACTTGACACTGCATAACATGAGAGAGACAAGGTGCGTGTGGTAATATCTTTTATTGGACCAGCACCAATTGGCATGGGTCCAATAAAAGATATTACCGCACGCACCTTGTCACTGTCATATCCTGGGACCAACGCAGCTATAACACCACTGCAAACTGTATAACATGCCATTCATGACACCACATGGTGGACAAGGAATTCTTTAAAAAAAATGACATATGTTACTCCTTATTTACCATTGCAGGCTATCCACAACTTTTGTGAAACAAGCCCTCCCATTTGAGTTCTCTGGTTAACAGAAACTGTACACTACATACTGTACGTTGGAATCTGCATGAGGGGATCTATGCTGTCTGACTTCTACAACATGGTGCGATATTGAATACTTGGTCATGATCCATTTTAGCCCAACTCTGAGGATGTCTCCTGCAGGGAGCCCCATGGAGGAAGAAGAATGAATAGCTCTCTTCGTTCCTCTTCAAATACTAATCTTAATTAATTAGTGCTCAGAATAGATAAGAATGGCTGTGCCTTTGAGGATTTTCTACAATAATACAAGTGTGAGCTTGAGTAGCAAAGGCCTGTCCTTTAACCTTTAGCAAAGTTGAACATGGATTGCCAGTCAATATGAAGGACTGGAATTAGAAATATTACATTCTTCAGTATAACTGAGCTGTCATGTCTGTGAAAGAGTTAAGGTGCTGCATATTTGAGAGAGAGCTAGACCCCACTGGAATCATGTGACCCGAAACTGCTCTGTTAAAGCTAACCCCTTACATGCATCACCCAAGCAAGTATAGCGGAATCTGATCCTGTACAAACCTCGTATGGCACTGTAATCTTCAGCACGAGCTCCATAACTAAGGTTTATGGGGTTTCACAGCCCAAAAAAAAGCAGCAGTGGGATTGGGAGTGTTTTCTTTGCTTCTGCTTCTTGACCCCTCCGAAGGCCCTTTAGGATTTAGGTGGCAATGGTCTTCACAGAGCCCCCAGTTCCTCTCCCTGAAAGAACAGCTGGAGCTAATGGGCGTCTGGTAGTCCTGAAAATCCAACAGTGGTTTCAGACAAGGTTACCTGACTCAAGAGGACCGAACAGAATAAGCTCAGTCAGGCTACTTGGCCCTACCGTAAGAAAGAAAGATCTGAGCTATTCTTCTTGGAGGCTCAAGTTCAATTAATTCAAACCTCCTTGGTTTGCTTTCAACTCCCATTACCAAACTGCAAAGTTCATTTTGCAAAAGGAACTCTGCAGGGTTACACATCCCTACTTAGTATCAGTCCCAACTCTCTGTGTATGTATGTATTTGATTTCTTGTAAGTCTACCTAAAATTATGGGCCATCTTGTGACTGTATCTTACCATTGATACCATGCATGAAGAATGTGTTATGCCAGTTTCAAAAGATCTTCCGAGCCAACCAGTGGGGCAGTCTGCAACTGCAAGATAGAGAAAATGTCATGTTTTCTACCAGATCTTGCTTTAAAACAATGTCAGTTTAGTATCCCATGCTTTATTCAATGGGACTTCAACTGTAGATGCTTGGGCATAATGCAGATATACAAATGCTTATAGAAAGTCCGTTCTTGCTGCCAGTGAAGTCAGTGAGGTATTTGCCAATGACTTCAAAGACAGCAGGTGTCTTTCTCACTTTCTTTTTTCCATTCTGTCTCAGTAACTGAAATTCTGCATCTGAAGCATGAAAGGGACTTGTATCTTTTTTAAGAAGAATAACATGCACATTGCTAAAGAGTTCATACTTCCTTTGATAGTCTCCTTCATTGAAACAAGCCACAAACTATATTTTGTCAGGCGTATCTCACCCTCTCCAAGATCCCATATATGTGGGGAAACAGGCACAGGATATATGCCACTGGATAACATTTTCAGACCCCAAAAGATAGTTGAAAAATAAGGCTTTTATTTTAGCCATATCCCTTGTTCCCTTTCCCTTTAGCTGTACAGAATTTTTAAAAAGAAAACCCCCTTGCCTGGCAGTCTTTTAGATAGTGTTAAAGATGATAATAACTCTCCTTTTTGGGGAGCGGGGGAAGTTAATTGAGATGGGCTGGAGCTGTTGCTGCTAATGTCCAATTCAGTTTTCTTGTGGACAAAACAAGACAAACACACACAACGGGGAAGGGTAAAGAAGAGCAAAGATAGAAAATGCACCCGTGTGGTGCACAGTCTTATTAGACACGCCAAGACCTGGCAAACTTGGACCAGCATTGGGTTACTTAGGGGCATTGCTTTTAGCTGCCTCTTTCTGGTCACAGGCTTGCAGCAGTGTTGCAAAAAGATAGTCTTGGCCAGTTAAGCCAAACTTTGATGAACAGAAGGCAAATAGAAAAGAGAAGAAACAAGGTGTGGAAGGAAAAGAACACATGAGGAATACGAATAACACAGTCTCGCACACTAGGTCCATGTTCAGGATTTAGCCAGTGGAGGTGATGGTGTCACCCTGGGTCTCTATTTGTAGCCCAATCTGGTCCGGACATCTCAAGATCAAGATGACGAAGTCCCAATGGTGTAACAGGTCCCAGGAGACACTGGGAGTGGCAGCCATGATGCTGAAGCTTACTCCTTCTTGTTCTGACATCTTTCAGATAGCCGGCTTCTGCTAATTTCACCCCTAAAGTCTCTTTTTGAGGTTCCCAAAAATGGAGTGATGGATGAAATAGCCCATCTGCTCCTTATTTTGTCCACCAATTAGTCCTAATTTCCAAAACACAAATTTTGGTCCATTGATTTCTGGTCCCAGATCTCTCTTGATTACCAGGCATGATTTTAACACACTCCTTGAGTTTATCTATTGCTATTTGCTTAGACCAATTTAGTTTGTCTCCCTCTTGTACCGCAGTACTTACCAGGTCCATCACTGAAAACTTTCTATTTCTATACTGACACGCAGTGCCCATGTATGTACTCATGTGCTCACAGCAAACCTCAGTGTCTGTGGCTGAAATTAGCAGCATGGGTCTGTTCGCTTGGAGATCCTATAGATTTGTGATTAATCATCCATGCACATGAGAGATACCAGGACGTCTATAGAAGTTTATCTGTGCCACAGAACTAAAGAGTTTTTTGGTTTTGGTGATGCTCTGCACTCATGTGTAGTTTACAAACTCCACAGGCTCCCTTCCCTCAATGCATGGTCTGTTCTTCTGTAGATCTTAGAACTTCCAAGATTCTACTACCCTTGCGGCTCACTGGTCCTGCAAAACTGTGCAAAGTCCAAAGCCTGCGTGGCTGTCTGTTTCTGGAGGAGTTTATAGACTCTGCTTACAACTTGGTAGGGTTTTCAGAGGTTCATACATAAATCAATTTAATAAATTCAAAGTTCACAATCTAGACTTGCCGCAAGTACCAAAGAGCACATACCACCATCAGGAAAAAAAACAAAAGAATAAACCATATGAGGAATCTGTAGGTAAAATAAAGTGCCAGAGTCTTCTTTTGATTACACCAATAATCATTCCATGTAGATATACTAAATTTGGAGTAGTTACTCCAGTTTTACACCATTGTTAATAAGAGGTGACATTGGCCCCCTGTCTTTCTGAGATGCATTTTTAAAAACAATTAGAGAAACTTAAAAAGTGAAATACTCCTAATTTTTCAAATGCTTCTATTTTACAAATATTCAGTCCAGTATGGTTTGGTTCTGAGGCAATTAGAAACTAGGGCTCAAAACTGAGTTTATATTTGGAGCTATTTACAACCTTAACTTTGGCATTGCAGCAGCAGCTCTACAATAAATCAAATATCAGACTTTACTCAAATTCAGAATGTACTGATCCCAAGGCAACTTTAAATTGAACACACCTAGAAATTGCTAAGGGTACAGGGCAAGTTTGATCTTATTGTTCTTCAGAAAATAATGCATAAAATATATAACCAGTTTTTTTTCCTGAAGTAGTTTTTATCAACTATGCAGATTCTGGACCAAGCTGTTAGTTACACCCATTCTGTCCCATTAATGGTTTGAAAGGTGTAACTAAGAACAATATTTGGCTCTCCATTACTAAGTAAAACCTTGCTGCAATAAGAATAGCTGAATTTAAAATGCCTAAAGCATGACCCACTGTGTCTGTGGTACGGAGAAAATTCTAGGAAGTCAAAAGGAAGAGATCCAAGAAAAGCAGAGGAAATTATGGCTCACTAAAAACACAATAACCTCTCAAAACATTGTGTATGTGGCTCAATGATTCCATACGTATATTTAAAAACATTGCTAAAGTATATTTTCTTAAGTTTTTTTGAACAAATACTTTTAACAGCCACACCGACAAGAACAGAGATTAAAAAAGCATATACAAACCTAGAAGAAAATGTTTAACAATGAAGAATTCAACAGGCTATTTTATCATTTGCAGTTGTTGTTAATGTAATGAAATTTGAATATGCTATAATTTTAGATTTGTGAAATTACCAAAAACTGACCCGCATTTGTGGAAAAGTGATAGCTAGGGCCCCTGGAAATACCACCATAGAAAGTCTGGGTGGTATTTTCAAAAACACTAAGTGAGCTTTTCAGAAACACTTAGCATTGGCTTAACTCTGCCCCCACAAGGATTACATTGGATTTCAAGAGAAGCAGAGTTGGTCAATGCTGAATGATTTTGAAAAATCCCATAATCTATTCATTAGCACTAGGTTTTGGGGCTGTATTTAAGCTTGCATCAAAACAAACAAACAAACAAAAACATAGCAGCAAAAACTCAACCTCATGGTTGCAAAAAAAATAGTTCATTTATGATTCAAGTTTAGTCTTACTGAAAATAGTAGCTGACCTGTCCCGCCCACCACCTGGGAAGGGTGGAGATCTACACCGAGGGGCTCCTTTGCACAAAAATATTTAAAAATGTTATGAAAGGTAATGTTAAAAAAATTATATAATACATAGATTGAGAAAAGAGTGTCTGTACATCTGGGTATAGTGCTTAGATTATCCACAAATGCAAGGTTTGTTTTTAAAAGTCAGATGATACATAGACGTTTCAGAGTAGCAGCCTTGTTCGTCTGTATCCGCAAAAAGAACAGGAGTACTTGTGGCACGTTAGAGACTAAAAAATTTATTTGAGCATAAGCTTTCGTGGGCTACAGCTCATTTCATCAGATGCATAGTCTTCAACAAAAAAACTTCAAAAACAGATTCCAATGAGAGACTGCTGAATTAGAATTAATTTGCAAACTGGACACCATTAACTTAGGCTTGAATAAAGACTGGGAGTGGATGGGTCATTATACAAAGTAAAACTATTTCCCCATGTTTATTTTCCCCCCTACTGTGCCTCACATGTTCTTGTCAACTGCTGGAAATGGCCCACCTTGATTATCACTACAAAAGGTTTTTTTTTTTTCTCCTGCTGGTAATAGCTCACCTTACCTGATCACTCTCATTACAGTGTGTATGGTAACACACCTTGTTTCATGTTCTCTGTGTATATAAAATATCCCCACTGTATTTTCCACTGCATGGGTCCGATGAAGCGAGCTGTAGCTCACGAATGCTTATGCTCAAATAAATTTGTTAGTCTCTAAGTTGCCACAAGTACTCCATATGATACATAGAGTACATAATCAGCAATAACCCAAATTTAGGTAAATAGATTTAACAATATAGTTAAATATTAGAATCTGAATACTCGGGTACATCCCTCATGAAAAGTTGTACAGAGATTTGGTTGTGAAAAGCAAAATATATCAATGAGTGGAGATTGTCCCTCAGTAATTGAGAATTAGGTAGATTGTCCATTTAGAAAATACAATCTATGAGGGAAGTATTTCAGTTACTTTCCTGACTGCAGTTCTCATTCGCATTCCAGCTCATCCCTCCTGGTATTGCCATTGTCCAGTGATGTGTTCTATGTAGATGTCCCTCGACCATCTGATGATGTCCGACACCATGCAGTTGCCACATCAGCCGAGCGTACCTTTGACCAATTCCACATTCTCTCAGCACTCTCTCATTACTGGGGTCCTATGCGCCCAGGGCTCCGATGATCAGTGCGTGCGTCTGAACCTGGTAGCCCTTAGCTCTCAACGTTTCGGCCAGAGGGGCGTATTTCTCCACCTTTCAAACTCGGGCATCGTGGAAGGGCGGAGTCCTGTTCTCGAAGGGCACTGTGTCATCCACCATGATGATCTTCTTTCGGTCCTAGTTGATGATGACGATGTCTGGTTGCAGTTGGCTCTCATTTCCGGGATGGCAGAGTTTACGGCAACCCACGGGCTGGGTGATCTTGAGGGAGGCTTCTCTGGTCCTTGAAGTCTTTAAACCATGATTTAAGGACTTCAATAGCTCAGACATAGGTGAGGTTTTTCATAGGAGTGGGTGGATGAGATTCTGTGGCCTGCGCTGTGCAGGAGGTCGGACTAGATGATCAGAATGGTCCCTTCTGACCTTAGTATCTATGAATCTATCTATAAATCTATGAATCTTGGATGGCATTGTGTCAGGCTCTGGAATGGGGCTTGCAGCTGCACAGGATGTGGGGTAGTGTCTCGTTGGCGTAGCCACACTTTCTGCATCACTTGTCCCGATTCCTGTAGTGGACGGCTCCATTCAGCAGGATGCAGTTGAGCCGGGCCCAGTGGATGAACCTCCAGTCGGCAAATCAGGTGAAGCTGGCTCCAGGGAGGAAGTGGTTGCTGGCGTCCCGCTTGCACATCACCTCGAACACCTTGCCGTGGTTTGGCTTCCGTTTCAGGTTTTCCACATATTGGCAGCAGATGGCATCCTTCAGAGTCCTCACCAGCATGATTCTAAGCTTTCAGAGTGATGATTGTGTACTCTGCATTCTTCACCTTTGGCACCAGAACTCCCAGCTCCTGGTGTTCCTCGCACCATATCCAATGGCAGCCGATACGCTTCTCCAGTTGTCATGTAGCATTGCGGGCATGAGTCCAGAGCAAAGCAAAGTCTCCCCCGTATCTTCCAAATTCACCTTCCAGCGAGCCGCTCAGGTAGGTGGCAACATCTTGATTGGAGGGGGTCCTGGCGATTCGCTTCTTGACGGCATCCTGCCGATCACACTCTGCAATGTTCCTCACTGTGGCATGTGAAAATCTTGCCCCATGATTTTAGCATAATTCCTGAAACACAGTTGGTCCCTATCTATACAGTAAAATGGAACTGTGTTTAGCTCATATCAGCTCCCACGCAGTGGCGGATTAGCCACTGGGCCAATGGGGCCCATGCTCAGAAGCCCTGGTCAACTGGGGCACAGGGGGGAAATGAGCACCCCTGTGCCCTGACCCATTCCTCCCACCTGCTTCATGCTCCTGCCAGGGGGGCAGAGTGGGGCAAGCCCCCATGCCCTGACCCCGCTCCCTGGCAAGAGCACCAGGGATGAGTGGCTGCAGGTAGAAGGGCTGGAGAGGGGCCCCCACTTGCTCTGGCCCAGGGACCCACAAAAGCGTAATCCACCTCTGCTCCCACAACACACTTTCAATCAGTGAAGAAAGGACCTAGGGAGGGAGCACTGTATTCCTGATTAGACTCTTCATTATAAGGCAGACTAGTGGCCTATTGCTGAAAAATAGATTTAGAATAAGAAAGATCATGTGAGGTATAAGACCTATGTGAAGACTGATGAAAAATCGAAAGGGGGTCAGGGAAGCTTATTCAACTAAACATTAAAAAAGAAAAAAATATGTTTAAGAAAGGCTCTATGCCAAGCAGCAGGAAAATTGTGGTGAAAAGTCCCAATCTATTACACGGGGAAAGAAATCTAAGTCAATTATTTTAAATATCTTTACAACAGATTGAGGGGGAAAGGCAAATAGAACATGTGAATTTTAAACGTAGACTGGAATGTTTCATGTGAGAACAGCTTGAGAGGCCAATATGTCAGTTTTCCAGGGAAGTAATCAGTGCTCTGTTACGTGCCCACCTGTACCACATCAAGACGGCAAAGGTTCTCCATGCAGTCCCCTTGCGTCCTGACATTGTCCCCTCCACTCCGTCTCTCACGCAGAGCAGAATACTGAAGATCTGGCCCAGGCAGTGAGCTCCTTGCCCCATTAGGAAGAATACCTTGGGATTCTTCTGGCAGCCCCTTTGAAACGTATGACAGTATTATGGAGACAGTGGGAATAAAGCTCCAGTTAAAGGTCTCTCAGCATGTTCATTAACAGTCCTGATTTTCATTGGTTTATAACACAGCCGTTTCAAATCTTATGGGGTGGAAACTTGTTTAACAAGTTACCAGCCTCGATAGGGATTTGGGGGATATTATAAAATGTAAAGAATGTTGACAGCCCTTTTTTAAACATTGTGAATCATTACAAATACTGTGAATGACAAAGAGAAACAGTTTCAGATGTCTTAGAAGAAAATTCAGAAGCAGACAAAATAAGTAGATTTAATCATGATCCATTGGCATTTTCATAGTTTTTTGTTGTTGTTTTTTATCATTCATAATCTCAATAGGCAACATGGTTCATTTTTAGTGGTGCATTTCTAATTCTTGTTTTTTGGGGGTTGATATTCATGCCATGTTGAAGCATTTTAGGGTGAAACTAGATCTGAAATAGACAGAAACTAGAACTGAGTGTGACCTATTCTAAATCAAATTTGATTTTATTTAGTTTTCCAATTTTTTGATCCACTGTGCAAATATATATTTGTAAGTGATTATTTATTTATGTTCCCGCAAGTGTCCATTGGAAGAAAGAGACTGATGAATAAATATATAAATATGTATTTGCACAAAGATTTGTGCCAGAACTGCTCACATGGCCATCTTGATTAGAGCTGAATAATCAGTTTTTCCATTTGGTAGCTGAAATGAAAAATTAAAAAAAAAATGTTTGGGATTGAACAAATTTAATTTTCACGGGTGGTTTTTTTTTTGTTTTTTTGTTTTGTTTTTTACCTTTTTCATTTTTTAATAAAATTGAAGTAGAAGTCACACAAAAAGTCATTTTGAATTGGAAAGTGAAAATATTTCATTTCGACTTTTTTGGAATTTTGTTTTGTTTTCTGACAAACAATTCTGTGAATTCCCTGAAAATCTGTGAAATGTTTGTTAACCCAAATCTGCATTTTTTTTGGTGGAAAAAGAGTTTGTCTAAAAAATTTCAAAAGAAACAATATCACATGACTTTAGATAACTAATCATGTGGTTCAAATATCAAATCATAGATACTTGAAGGAATACTTGTGACAGACAATTTGCAAACCAGCCATAGACAGAAGTTTGTTTGCACAAAATATTTAATTAACTTCAAATAGCAAGTAATTTTATAAAAATCACAGTCTGTTCAAAGGCAATTTCTGATAAGCAAAAAAGGGTTACATTCATCAATTAAAATGTTCACTTTGAATTAATTGCCAGCTCTAGGTGAAAGTGCAAAAGTTGCTAGTCTTCTAGTATTTTTATACAAAAATTTTAATCCATAAGCCTATTACTGATTAATCAATAATTATGCATGAGGCTGTATAATTTTGTACTGATACATATGGGAGTATGCAGCATTGTTGTAGCTGTGTGGGTCAGAAGATATTATAGAGACAAGGTGGGAGAGGTAATATCTTTTTCTGGACCAACTTCTGTTGGTGAAAGAGACAATACAGGTGTGGTGAGAATGCTACTTTTGTTGTTCTAACCTTCTGTCCTTGCTGACAGCTTTTTGGCAAAGTCTCTAATCCTCCCATTTAAAAACAGAGGAAATTAACTGATACAGGAAATTGCAGTATGTTCAAAGAATGCTAACATTCGAGCCTAAGCTCATCAAGGTAAGGAAGTTCACAGTTGGGAATAGAGTGGTTCCCTGTCAGACATGCCTTGGACCAAGGGATGAATTTAGTCTGTTCTAAACTCACCCTGTTGCATTTACATGTTGAATGATTCAGTTTAGAGATTGAGGGAGAGGAATTATATAGATAATCAAATATTTCCTCAGCCCTGTTGTTCCTAACTGACAGCTCCTTAGGCTGGGGCCCACATGGCAAGGGAGATCCTATTTCCCCTGACATCACCACCTGTATACTGCAAGGCCCGTGTCTTCTAAGGTAGGATTTTCAAAAATATGTAGCACTGGCCTAGCTCTGCTCCCCCTGAAGTCACTGAATGGGAGTTTTACCACTGACTTCCAGAGGACCAGAACTAGGCCAGTGCTAAGCGCTTCTGAAATCCCATCCCTATGCTTTGCCCAGAAGGCTGTGCAGGAGAGCAAAGGAGAGTGCATTCTGGAAGGGCTCATTCTGTTGGCATGGGCCCTGCAGTAGTGTGGTATCTGTGTACAAGACATGTATGTGCACAAAGAGCACTGGATGGGCACATTTTTAAACAGTGAAACATGTACATACAAAGCTACTGCATGTCCATTCATAGCCTTTACTTCCAAAAAGCCGATTCGTTCAGAACTGGACTCTTCAATGGGCCTTTTTGCCAAGGCTCATGCAGCCTCCCCCCGTTTTCTACTTTCCTCTCTCTCCCAGGTACTTTATTCCAACCTCTCTGCTGCTGGTGTTGGATGGGGAGGACGAGCCCATGTCTTCTGTAACCACTTGGCATGGATAGGCTGCAGCCACTATCCCATGGCTGTTTTGGTGCCAAGGGCCTGATCCAAAGCCCATCGCCATCAATGTTGGTCTTTCAGTTAACGTCCATGGGCTTTGGATCGGACCCTAAATGCAGAAGGCAACATGTTTTCAATGTTCCTGCCCATTCTACAACATGGGAAGCCCTTTGAGAATTCTGGACATGGGATCATCATTATTTTTCTCTGTTAAAATAATGAGAAATATGGGCTGAGCCTATAGTCAGGTCCAGAGGAAAATGACAAGAGCAGCAATACTGCTGTCATCATAACCCAGGCGAAAGGTTGGCGATGTAAACACCACCATACACCATTCACCAGTGGTGAATCCTTCTTAAAGTACAGCACCCATACACAGTATGCATTTCCCTGCACCAGCAGGTTGAACTGAGTCCCAAGTATTTACTGGGCACAAAAAATCTCAACATCTTGCAGATTGTCTTTCATAACTACCATTGCAAGATTGCCAGGGCTGTTACTTGTGTGAGCCACATTAAATAAAGGATCCACTTTGATCCTACTGACTGTTTGTTAAGATGCAACAAGAGGGACAACTGTGAAGGTCACAGTGTTCCCTCATGTCAGTAAAGCACATAACAGAATAGCGACTGGTAGCCAAATCCCACAGCAAGCAGCTTGCTCACCATGTTCTGAGGCATTGCCACTTTGGGGTGGTTTTGTTTCCTGTCCCCAAAATCAACCATTACATTATTCAAATGTATTGTAGTTTGAATAATTACAGTAGCCCAGGATAATGAGCGCCGAATAAAAATGTAAATTAGAGGGTTAGCTACATTTAATTGTGACTATGGATACAATTTCTACAGAATGAACTAAAATGGTTTACCATCAGAGCTTAATACAGCAAGTATGTATATGCTAGACAATTAGCCTAGGCTCTTACCTGGGTTTTAGCCTTAACCCCTTCCTGTCCACACTGAATCTCTGACCCAAGTTTGGATGTACTTTAAGCCCAGACTGGCTTATCCAGATAGGAAGGTGAATTACAACCCAGGTTCTGCTTTAATTTAGGCTGGAACTCACCCACTTTTCAGTGAGGATGCAGGCTAAATCATTTGAGTGCTGACAGCCTCCCATGCCCTTCCCACAATTCCCCCTGAAGGACAAACAAATTATCCTTCAGTTGACACACCTGCCTGGGACATAATCCTGGAGTGTTTCAGCACAAAGAACCATGGGATATGCCCCCAGACACTCATGCAGGAACAGTGAGGACAAAATAACACAGGTAGGACTTGGCAGTGGGGATACTCATACCCAGGCTAGACTATGCCAGTGCCAACACCTGGTTTTTCTGTGCAGTGTAGATGTAGCCAAAATGTGAGTAACTCAATTACTGTTTTGATTTACTTAGTATTATAAACTGGGAAGGAGAAAAGTGGGGATACCAACAGGAAATGCAGCCGTCAAATCTAATATTTTCCTCTCAGACCACACACAGCAGGCTCTTGTGCATCTCACTTCTGTTCCATAGCTGTGTGAAGAGGATCTATTTTTAAGTCTGTAGAAAAGGATAGTCCAGTGGTTAGAGTCCCAAGTTCAATCGCCTCCTTCGCCACAGATTCCGTGTGACTTTGGGTAAGTCACTTCAGTTCTCGGTGCCTCGGTTCCCCAGAGATCAAACGTAGTGCTGCTAACTCACTTGATTTTATCACGAATCTTGCAATATTTGATGTCATTTCCTAAATACCCAGCCCCTGAAATACTGTGACGAGGTGAGAATTTTAGCTTTTTAAAAAAAGTTTTTATCTGTCCTGGATGTGGAGAAGATTTGAAAACATGAGCCCTAAAGGTTCAAAAAACAAATAAAATGAATCCAACATTTGTTGCTTTAACAATCTCATGACTGCATAAAGTAAGCTGATTTATGATTTTTGAACATTTGGGTTTGGAACAAGAACTATGAACTGTGAAAAGCATCAAACTATTTGTGGAAGGGGAGAGATACCAATGCCTGGTTCAGTCAAATCCATTTGCTGACAATGGGTGTCACCAGGAGTGCAGCGGAGCTGGTGCTGACTACAGTGCAAGTGAAGACAAAAGATTGTTTCTGTTCCTTTTTGTTCCTGAATCTGTGGCAGCTCAGTGGAAGTTGTAGCTCTGCGAGTTCAGATACACATGGCTGGGTAGAGAGTAGGGTTGGCCTTTCCATGAGGTGGCACAGCAGAATAGAATTTTCATGGGAAAATCCTGCAAGAGTCTCTCAGCATTAACAGCATGGGGATAGGTCGTGGCTATAGGGATAAATGGAGCCCGTGCAGACTTCTGCTCCAATCCAGCAATGAGATACAGGCAGGTAACACCCTGCACCCACACAGAGCCCCAGTGAATCTCATTGCAGGATTGGGATCCCATAAGTATATTAATCAGACATCAACATCATATCTATGTATTGGTTCATATACCCATCAGAACAATAAGGTGAGTGAAGTTTTGGAATAGCCTTCCAAGGAAAGCAGTGGGGGCAAAAGATCTATCTGGTTTTAAGATTCTACTCAATAAGTTTATGGAGGAGATGGTATGATGGGATAATGTGATTTTGGTAAGTAATTGATCTTTAAATATTCAGGGTAAATAGGACTAATCCCCTGAGATGGGATATTAGATGGGTGGGATCTGAGTTACCCAGGAAAGAATTTTCTGTAGTATCTAGCTGGTGAATCTTGCCCATATGCTCAGGGTTTAGCTGGTGAATCTTGCCCATATGCTCAGGGTTTAGCTGATCGCCATATTTGGGGTTGGGAAGGAATTTTCCTCCAGGGCAGATTGGAGAGGCCCTGGAGGTTTTTCGCCTTCCTCTGTAGCATGGGGCATGGGTGACTTGAGGGAGGCTTCTCTGCTCCTCGAAGTCTTTAAACCATGATTTGAGGACTTCAATAGCTCAGACATAGGTGAGGTTTTTCATAGGAGTGGGTGGGTGAGATTCTGTGGCCTGCGCTGTGCAGGAGGTCGGACTAGATGATCAGAATGGTCCCTTCTGACCTTAGTATCTATGAATCTATACAGGGTATGTCTACACTAGAGCTAGAGGTGTAATTTTCAGCTCAGGTAGACATACCTGTGCTAGCTTTGAGCGAACTAGTGTGCTAAAAATAGTAGTGTAGCTGCAGCGGTGTGGGCAGCTGGATGGGTTAGCCTCCCTGAGTACAATCCCATCTGAGCCCCTACGTAAATACTCAGGGTGGCTAGCCCACCTTGCCACCTGTGCAGCTGCAGCTATGCTGCTATTTATAGCACACTAGCTCAATCAGACCTAGTGCAGATATTTCTCCTCGAGCTGGAAAGTGCACCTCCAGCGTAGATATCCCCATACACACATGGTATGACTTAGCCAATTCGAAAGCCGTTCCAGGAGAGGCAGTTCACTGTTAAGAATGAAACATCAGCACTTGGAAAACAGATTAACATTTTTCAGTCTGTCCACAAGCCTCTGAAACAAAAACTCCCCAGTCACAAGCCTGAAGAATGATATCATCTAAAAGATACAAAATAATTGAGAGACCGAAGACTGGTGCCAAAGGTTTAGCTGCACAGAGCAGTTTCCCAGACAGTTGGAATAGTGTGTGCGGGCACATTATAGGCTTTCATCCTCTCTGCAGCCCAGCACCTGCTTCCTTCTCACTGTCTGTAGGGAGAAGAGGAAAGGAGTGAGCTGCACTAAGGGTACATTCCGTGCCCTGAAAGAGATGTACAGCAACTGTACATTCCATGGGGGAAGTGTTCATGAACGCAGCACGTCCCATGTGCTCTCCCAACTGGCACTAATGTCCTTCATTAGTTTGAGTGACGTGGACTATACTGCCAAAAGGGGATTGTTTAATTATTGTCCCTCACAAAATGGCTGTGAAGCTGCCCGTTGCAGTTGCTGAAATCAAGCCATCCCAAGAAACTGAGTGACTTAAATATTAAAAACACTTATTTACTTAGGCATCAGCCCCACTATGCTCTCTTCAGGCATATTTTCAGAGTTATGAAGTCAGCAAGGATTTATGTACATACTTGGGAGAAAGTAACATGATTACTCAGATCATTTTTGTTCTGTCTGTCTGAACCCTGTCAAATCTTTAATATATATCAGACCCCCCCGTTTTTCAAGTTGATACATCCAGAATGCAAAGTAGAATCCAAAACAAAACCACAGGGACAGGTTCAAACCAAGGGATTGGAATGCAAATTTTCCTAAAATAGGAAGGCATTTCAATTCGAAGTTCTGATTTTTGCACATTTGGTGCAACCTACATGGAACTTGGAGGTAGGAGCACAGATTGCAGGAGGGAAGAGCTTGGAGGAATCACCAGAAGTCAGTCTGCATGCATATAGCTAGGAGGGTGTGGCCTTTCTATGCCACAGCAATGTAGCATTTATAATAGCAGCATCTCTAAAAAGTTCTCTTAATAAAGAGACAGTTTAGTTTTACAAACTTGTTGTCCTTTCATGTTCTTACCCAGCAAATGTTACATGAAATATTTAATATTAATATTTATTATAGCTGGAGTTTGTGATGACTGCAATATGGCCTGATACAAAGCTCATTTAAATCAAATTTAAGACACATTGGATTAGTTAAAG
This sequence comes from Dermochelys coriacea, assembly GCF_009764565.3. Classification (NCBI taxonomy): domain Eukaryota; kingdom Metazoa; phylum Chordata; order Testudines; family Dermochelyidae; genus Dermochelys; species Dermochelys coriacea. Next base: position 122,059,299 of record NC_050070.1, read on the forward strand.
TTCTCCAAGCTTTTTCCATTCTAATGAGCCTTTTTCAGTTGCTTATAATTTTCTCTTTCATCTTACAGGATGAGAATTTGTAGGTCTGCTCTCTGACAAAGAGTGAATTTTTGGGACATGTTTGAGCAAAACCAGGTCAACCATTTTTGAGGACCAGGGCAGTGGGAAAAGGGCATTTTCACTGCTATAGAAGCACTTAGGGGCCGTTTTTGAGCAGGTCTAGCATCTGAGTAGGCAGAAGTAGATTCTTGCAACTCGTCAAGAAGATAGGTCGTAAGTCAGACATGTGCCTTTTGGAGCTCTAGTGAAAATCCATTTTTATTTGGCCAAATTATAATGCACATATGCCCTTATTTTTAATAGCTTTGAGGCTCGTTTTATTTTAAATGTTAATTTCCCAAAATTCCAGTAGCATGGTGCATACATGTGTAAGTACTACATTACTCAAAGTATCTTTTGGAAATCTTGTTTCTATTCCATTCCATTCCTGGAGTCAGCTGAGCACATATGTGTTTAAAATTGTGAATGGTAGATTTTGAGTTTGTACTGTGACCAAGTAAGTTGCATGCAGTTTAATTACAAACAGTTCATGCAGTTTAGTTTCTACTCTTAGTTGATCCTAGATAGAAACATTAGCAAGAGTTCATGAACTTCATGTGGGGCGTGTTTCTACACTTATCTATGACAAGGAATAGAACTATATTGTCTGATTATTGTCTGAAAAGCTTCTGCACGTAACTGAACTGGGCCTTATGCTAAAAGATTATGGAGAGTGTTCAAAATGATCAGGGTCACTGGGCCCAGAAGTTTTGTCCAGAAAGAACGGCATTCCCAAGGAGTTCAAATAAAAACTGTTTTCACTTGAACAAGAAGAAACTGGTGCAACAGTTGAAAAAATGGAGGGTTGGATGAAATCAAACTTTGGAAAGAGAAAAGAGAGCGAGAACACAGAGCTGCTTTTGTCTCCTGTTCTTTCATGATCATGCTGATTTGCCTATGCCAGAAGTTACAGTGGTGGAATCATTATTGGCCTGATCTGATACCAACTGAAATCAATGGAAAGATCTCATGGATTTCAGTGATTTTGAATCAGGCCTCATACAAAATATAAGAATTCATTCATATTTCTCTCCTTAGCTGAGCACTGGTTACAGGTGTAATCTGATTTATTATTGGTAAAGTCTGATTCATTCCCACATGCTTACATTTTTTAATCCTCTTAGAAAATTCCAAATGGACTTGTTTGTTTTAGGTTTATTAAAAATTTGTCTAAAAATAAGGCCCAAATATTTCTAGCCATGTGTATCCTGAATATCCCTATGGAACTTTTGCCTTCAGAGCTTTTACAACCCAAATCCCCAGATCTTTCTGGGGAAAATAAGTCAGTCAAGGTTTTCTTACTTTTGGTGAATGAATAGTAGGTCAGATGGTCCCCCTGACATTAAAAATAGGAGGCTCACTGGGAGGAAATCCCAATGAGTCCCTCTTCACAGAACACCCTCCAGCAACACCACCATCGTCACATGTCTGTCACAACCCAGAGGAGCAGGTTTGACCCTCTACACAAGGGTATGGGGCCCATTTCCATACTTGATGGCTCCCCTATGGGCTACAAGGAAGCAGCTGTACACATGCTTTGTGCCTCCATATTGGCTATGGCCTCAAGTAAGGCTTCTCCCATTATGAGAGCTCCATTTCAAAAGCAGACTGTGTAAGTATGGGGGTGTGTAGCTAGTAAGGACATACAAAGAGCACTGTCTACTGGCGAATAAGAGCAGGGTACATTCACTAAAGTTATTACTCTGCAAATGGCTCCTTAGCTGAACAGTTCTTACCATCTCTCAGCTCCCTAGCGGTGCAGTTCCACTATGCCTCCCCCAGTTCTCTGTTCTGCCTGGGTTATAACAGTAACAGATCAGAGAGATACTTATGTATTGTACAAATGTTGGGTCATTTTCAAGTTTTAATAAGGTGCTTTATGACTGCTACACACTGAAGGACCAAATCTGTTAGTCAAGAGGGCAGGAACTGTGGTGTGCAGGACCAAAATGGAGACTGGCACTGAACAGCATGGGACACCCAAAGAGAAAGGGTATTCCAGGCACAGGGCTGGTATGGAGAAAGGTGCAAAGTCACTTATGGGACAAGAAGACTGAGCTATAGTACACCTAATTGGCAGAGTATAGGGTTCAATATGAGGAGGCAAAAAATCTTGTTTTGAGGCCACTGGACTAGGACTCAGGAAACTTGGGTTCTATTCCTGGCTCTGCCAGACTTGCTGTGGGACTTCAGTCAACTCACTTTGGGTATGTCTATACTGCAATGTAAGGCCAGGGCCTCTCCCCTGCATCTCACCACCTGGAAAACTGGCTGGAAGAAAAAAGGGTCTGAAGTGGGGAGTTTGGTCCCAGTCTGTGTATTGAAGAACTGTAAGCTGTTTGTACCATCTGTTGGGGTTGAGAAAAGCTGTTCAATTCAACTCTTGCTTAGTATAAAAGTTTAGGATTTAGAATGCATGTTTACTTTTTATTTTCTTAAGGTAACTATCTCTGACCTTTACGCCCACCGCTCATAATCACTTAAAAATCTATCTTTCCATAGTTAATAAACTTATTTTAATATTTTAATCCTAATGGTGTGCTTTGGTTGAAGTGCTTGGGAAATCTCAGCTCATGTTACAAAGGCTGGTGCATGTCCACTTTCCTATGAAGCAGGGGCAAACTAAGTAATGAACTTACACTGGCCAGGCTTCTGACCAGTGCAAGATGGTACAGTTCTGGGGTGCAAGACTGGGGAGCAGGGGGAAATAGGCTGGAGTCTCTCTATTGACAGTTCATGAGTGGCTAGAGACCATTCATATAACACAGCTGGGTGTGTCCCTGCCTGTGGATGGCTGTGTAAGTGCAGTGCCTGTCAGAGATTTGTAGCTTGACATCAGCCTCACAGTGTGAGAGGCAGCCCAGGTTGGTGGGACAGAGGCTCAGCGGTCCCACTGTCCAGGTTGCACCCCAGGTTGCACTGTCACAGTGATATACTCCTATGCTTTCCATGCCTCAGTTCCAAGAGGAATTCACAAGAGTTCCTAACAGCTTTATCAGCATTTGACTCTTAGGCTGAACCTACAAAAAGCTTGTGATATGAGTCCTGTGAGGCTCTGAGTGTCCTCACCACCTATGGACTTCAATGGGAAGTGAAAGACACTCAACATTTTAAGGAATTGAGCCCTTCTAAGCTATAGCGTATAGAAATAGGGTAGTATCACTTTAAAGAGTTTGTGAGCCCGCTAGTGGCGCTCACTGCATTCCATGATTTAGAAGCCTCCCAGAGCAATTGTGTGTATATGTACATAGGAGAAAACTCAATAATTTGAACACCATTGTACTTATGTGGTTTCTACATATTATTCTGTTGTGTCAAGTGCAAATGATATCACACAGAAAACTTCAGTTTTATTTCATTTAGCAGACAAGAACTTCTAACCCAATGTGTATGAAGAAAAATATTAGCTTAGGATTCCATCACTGATGGGCAGAAACTTTCAGCCTAGCCTGTAATTCCTTGACATTTGATAATGTGAGTTAGGTAATGCCTTTTTAGATGACTTCACTCAGTTAAAATGAAAATATTTATGGAAGGGTGGTTGTTGGTTTTGGTAACATAGTCCGTCTCTTGATAAAAGGAAGCTCCACTTAATGCTCCTGCCTCATTACATTCAAATAATCATACGCCTAGATAGCCAGCAAAGTGCAAAATGGGTTCAGTACAGTAATCAGCATACAAGGCAGATACTATGCTACAGTCTCTCACTCACTCCATAGTACTGTTGACCTAAAAAGCAGATGGGAAGCCATCTCATTGAAGGAGGTGTGTGCATAAAAGAGGTGTGCTGAATGAGAGATTGGAGCTTCTCCCTCTTATAAACTATGATGTTTCACAGATTGTTTGTGGTTTCTTTGATTTTCACATCTTTATGACAAACAACACATGATGAGACTTAAAGACATTCAAAATTAGTCCCACTGGTCAAGACAGACATTTAAGTACATCATTTGCCAATGATTTGGTGAAGGAACCTTTTTTGGAGCATTGAAGAGCTAAAATCCATATGCTGTTTATGTTACAACCTGATATATAGACTGTATCAGCTCTTTTTACAGGCCCAAAATCCAGAGTTTGGTCAAGAAGACAGAGGCCTAGCAAATAGTGAACAATATTAGCTAAGAAGCAGAACAAAGGACAACCTTGATTTTTGCTAAGATAAGCTTGGTCAGCAAGAAGCCAAGTGGAAATTATAATTGCGGGCTTTATCTCAAAGTAGCAAACAGACCAAAGGAATGAAAGGGCCCTGTTTCTTCTGTAGAAGAGGTGCCTTCCTACACATCAGCCTTGAGTTTATGAAAGAGGTTCAAACATATCAGTATGAGATATGATATCCTCCCTCTCACAGATGTGCACCTCTCCTCCAAGCCATTGCCAGTGCCTTAGAAACACAAATGAACAATTAAAAGACAATCTTTATTGCTATATACTTTTCATTTGTCCTTTTGCTTTAACTCCTAGGTGTGTACCCGTCGGACAATCAGGGAAGCTACTTCATTCCTATGGATCCCAAATCAGAATTCAACATATATATTTTATACTAACACACTCTATATATTGTTTAATGGAAAACACCTGTGTACTAATTAAGTGTCATGTGTTAACCTGAAACCATGGGCGGAGACATTATGTAACCTTTTGACCATTGGCTACTGTGCTTATCTTGCCTTGCTGCTAGACCTATCCAGGGGTTTGGGACTGCCTACCTCGTCATTTCCCTCCGCCCATGGAAAATCCATATAATCTATTGTAATCAATTGTTTGGCATTGTCTCTGAGCCTAATAATCAAGGTGACACTCCATCAGTGCTGTACGTAATAAACGCACATGCTTGATTCTACACGGTGTCCATATTTGTTCCTTCAGATGTGGGCTTGTCCGGGATACAAGCTTGTGAACTGATTGAGGAACTGAGACTGAAATCCAAAAGGAGGTGAGTATGTTTAACTTACCAGCTCATTAAGCCAGGGATAGAAGTCTCTTATCCTCTTTCAGACACATCTTGTTCCCACTTTTTAAATTTAAGTGCAAAGGAACCTAGACACGTGTAGTATAAGGAGAGGGGTTAATAAGGGTACCAGTTGGGAGGGGAGACATGAGCAAGAGGGTTATGTACTGTTTAAACTAAGGGGTGTTTTATGGAGAACTTGAATAAACCACCAGCAAGCGATTGGCCATGAGTTAAGCCCAGGACTGGCTGGGTACGCAAGCGGTAGGCAGTGCAAACTAGTGGTCTCATTTCCTCATTGCACGTAACATTGCAAGCCCTAGGGGACCACCCTGCCCTCCAGGCATGTGACGTACATGCCTTCGAATAGCACAAGTCTCCAATAAGGCCGGCAATTGTGTGTAACTTAACCGCGGTATTCAAAGGGGGGGAGACGTACATCCCCATCAAAGCTGTCAGTGTGGAGATTTAGACCACAGTATTCAAAAGGCGGGAACATAAATCCCCATTAAGGCTGACATTTGTGGAGATTGAGACCACAGAAATAAGAGGGAAGATGTACATTCCCAACAAGGTCAGCCGCCAGGGCGAGTAAAAGCCTACGGCATCAAAAGGAGAAGCGATAATCAGCCCGCGAGAATATTTGGAGTATAAACATGTCAAAACCCGATAAACAGCATATGGATTTTAGCCCTTCAAGCATGAAGCATGCAGAACAGCATATCAGCTTCCCACATCCTGTCCCCAGACGTACCAATGTAGCTCATCCCCCCAGATGTGGCTCAAGCATCCTCCTAGATACTTGCTACTTGAAGTGGCTTCTCCCTTCTCCTCACATGGGCTGGGTTCTGAGTTTCTTTCTTGTGATGCCTGGTGTTTCCACCCTAGACACAGGGGGTGCTGTCCCTTTGAAAAATGACTAATACCACTGCTGACAAGGAGTATGAAACCTAATACACAAGAAATAATAAAATGCATCAACACAAAGAAGTGACATCCAATTAATAACTATATAACAAAGGGGGACTTTATTGGGAGCAGGAAAATAGGATCTGGGGAAGGAAAGGGTTAGGGTTAACTAATAAGTATTAATGCATCAATACATTTTCCCTGTCCCAACACTTACAATTTATACCAACTGCCAGCTCCCTCCCGTGTACCTTCCCAGGCAGGTGGTACACTACGCATGAATCCAGAGACAAGTGCTGTGAATGTTGGCCAGCTTAAACAAAATGGAGTCCTCTTAAAGTGTCTTCACAGATCCTGTCCTGTGGGGGGATGGGCAGAGGTGGGGGTGAGGGCTTAGGGGAAGAGGTGAAGTGGGGGAGGCGCCAGGGGCAGAGTGTGGTGGGCAGAGGGGGGTGAGGGCTTGGGGGAAGGGGTGGAGTGGGGGAGGGGCCAGGGGCAGAGAGTGGGGGGGTGAGGGCTTGGGGGAAGGGGTGGAATGTGGGGTGAGGCCTCAGGCTGAGCAGGGATTGAACACCCCCAGGGAAAACTGGAAGCCGGCACTTGTGGTCCAGAGTTCCAGGAGCTGGCAAACTCCAAATGGGAATCTTTCCCACATTATGAAGTATGTTTTATTTAAGGTGTTATGTGTATAATGAATGATCCTGTCGCCTGGTGCAATTACAGAAGTACAACAAATGAGAACAGTCCATGTCAGTGAAAAAGTATTTGCTACTCTACTACTCTAGTAGAAGTCAGTGGAACTATTTACAGTGTGTAAGTGGGGCCCAAGTCCATATTTAAGCATCTAAATAAGGAACTTCATCCACGTCGTGGTGTAAATCCTAGCAGAAAACCATCTTGCTTTAATTTAGCTTATCTCTATGCTCAGAGAAAAAAGTCAAAAACTTAATTGCGTTTCTTATCAGCTAGACTAGCTGGAGCATAATGTTGGCTCCCAAGAGGGATGAACAAAATCACATTTTTTTTCCCTACATGGACATACTGTCCTTTTAATTAGGAAACAAATGGTTTGCATCCTGTCAGTTATCCAATGGCAGTGCTCTGCTTGTGTTTTTGAAGGCAATGGAAAGCAGCCAGGAAGAATACAACCGAGAAATTAATAAATACATACATGAAATCAACTGCCATTGTTTTGAATCTGTTTTATGTTAGTTCTCCTTTCAGAGAAGATCAATTATCAGTGCTAATATTTTGAGTTGAGATGGGCCAATTTGTGAGAGACTGTTTTTTAACTCTGGATTGTGTTTAAGGATAAGGTGCAGGGATTGGATCTGAGGCTGAAATAAGCCTAGTGCTCTGCACTGAAATCACATCAGATGGGGTTGTGACATCTTTAGCCCAAAATAAAAAAAATTGCACCAGGTAAGAGACAACCATTGACAGCTCATCTTAAAACTAGAGTTCTCTCCAGAAACTTCCTCCATTTTGCTTTGAAATCTCATCAGAGAGGCTGCTGTTCTGAGATTTCAGCTGCATCGGAGCCAGAACAAAGGCTCAGGAAACTTTTGATTTTAGATCCAACCTGAATCCAGAACTGTGGGGGTAGGGTGAGATCTGGGGATGTTAATATGACCTCCACAGACCATGAATATGGTTTCAGAATGGAAACCCGTTTTAGTCCATCTTTAGTCTTGTGGTGTTTGCTTCGGACCAGGCATGCTCTAATTTTGGCATTGTCGGCTATTCTCTGTAACCTGTATCTGTAGTGCCTGGGCTATGTGAGATGCAAGCCTTACTCTTTCTATACCAGCTACAGTATTCTAATTCATAACAAATAGCTTGTCTGTAATAAAGTACTGCAGTAGCTCCCTCTGCTTTACCTGAGGATCACAGAAAATCATGCACCTTTCTCTTATTTTTAATTCAAACGTTTCCAATTTTGGAAATTGCAATTAAAATTGCTCCACCAGCAAAAGCTTTGACTCTTGTCAGAACATGTGGCTGCTCGGACCACACTATCCATCTTGGTTGCTATACATGGGAAAACAAGGCTACACAAGATAGGTACAAATTGGAGTTCAATCCTGGCCCTACTGAAGTCAATGTAAATTTTGCCATTTACTTCAGTGGGGCCAGGATTTCACCCAGCTAGTCCATGCAGCCTCCTTGACTTCAGTGGAAGTGCAGGAGATGTAAATTAGAACAAAATATAGCCTTTGTTTTCTGAATCGACATGTAAACTTTGTGCAAGATGCCAGGTTTGCAATATCCCATCACTGTGGGAACTATTAACATGTTGTTTACGTATATTTACAGGTCAGTTGTAAACTCTAACACTACATTTGCAGCTGGAACTACAATTGTTTGGGGTAGTGTCCAGTATCAATATTATACCAGACAACAGTTGCCATCAGGGCTGTGTAAGTTGTGTTGGATTTAGTGGGCATCTGGCCAGTTGCAAATGTAATAGCCTCTACTAACATTACTTATTTAATTTGTACATCTATAAACATCTTCCACCCATATTTACGGTTGTATGTTCTTACAAGATGTGTTTTTTAAATATTAATTAATCCCCAAGTCCATTTCACTCATAGTGCAGTTCATCCAGCCATTTGTGTTCATGAAAAGCACACAGGCAACAGGCACAAATGCTTTGTTCAATCACACAAGGCTTACCACTGTGAGAACCTTTTGTGCGCAATGACCAATGGCTCAAAACCAAGCACTTACAGATGCTTCTGATTGAGATCAAAGAAGGAAGAGAGACCAAGTCATGTGCCAGGATCTATTAGACCTCTGTTAAACAACTTTATAATTTGGCTGTTGGAAACAAGACACAAACTGAGGAATGTAGTTCACAACACATATAATCCTCTTGTTTTCCGGAAACTGCATCTACTTATAGAAAGTAATAAATACAGCAAGCGTTCCCGCTAGTAAATTAAGGTCCAGCAAGCTTTTAGGTAGAAGTTATAAATCTTGAATTCTTCTGTACAGCATATTTGCAAACTATCTTGTATCTGAAATGACATTGTTTGGTTTTCCATTCTTCTGTGTTTACAAGTTTATGAATCTGAGATTTTAAAGAGGCTGTGAATAACACGGGGCAAGGGATGTGTGTATGTTACAGTTGGACGCAGGGCCAGCGGGGGGCATTTGCACACTTAGAGAAACATGCTGGGGTTTGCACTTGTTTAAAATAGTTAGAATTTTTTGCAAGTTATGATGAAGAGTCCTGTAACATGCAGCACTTTACGTCTAAAATATGCATCAAGGCCCCTGAGTAATGAAGCAGCATTGCACTGAATTCTGGGCAGAATTGAAACTAACGTGGCAGTAAAAATTACTTACAAAACGTTCAGCCAAATTTTTCAAAAATGGGTGCTAAAATTTGGGCTCCTAAGGCCCCAATCCTGCAAAGACATACACATGTGCTTCAGCATTCATGAGTAGTAGAAGTCAATGGAACTATTTACAGTGAGTAAGCGGGACTCAAATCCATACTTAAGCATCTAAATAAAGAACCTCATTTTCATAAATGCTGAGTATCCCACAACTCCTGTTGTACTCACTATGGGTCCCTCCATTGACTTCTGTGATGCAGGACTTATAGGAACATAGGACTGAGTCCAGTCCCCTGCTATTGCAAGCAACCTCATCACATAATGCTGTTCATGAGCTTATCAAACTGTATCTTAAAATCAATTAGGTTGTCTGTCCCCACTACTCCTATTGGGAGGCTGTTCCAGAACTTCACTCCTCTGATGGTTGGAAACCTTCTAGTTTCCAGGCTAAATTTATTCATGGTCAGTTTGTTCTAGGGTTAGTGGGAAGAGGGAAGGATGCTGCAGAAGTGGGATTCCCTCCTTATACAGACACAGACATGGAAGGGAGCATAAGGCCATTAATAATTCTATTGGGCACAGGAAGCAGATACTATAATTAATTTTGTGTGCCAAATTCCATTCAAAACTCATTTTCTTTTCTCAGAACTTTCTCAAACAAATTCCTTTGGGATGAAATTTTCCAACCTTGGACTTGGCCCAGAGAGAGATAATTTTTCCCGAATAGTTTGAGCAAAATTGCTGGAGCTGATTTTGAGTAATGCATGCATGAAAAGAAACAGTCTTCCTCCAATGTTGCAATCAAAAGATTTGCACATTCATAACTGAAAAACATTTAAGGGAAGGTAAAAGAACCATCATATTTGGCTAGTGTTGTATATTCTCACTGAGATTAAGAAATGAGCCAAGTCTGGAGAAAATAGACTCAAAAAATTAAAGTTATGAATGTTCAAAACAGGTATTTTCTAGCATACAGGAAAATTTTTGCTCTAGCTTGTCACACAAGTCTATCATACAAGTCTGAATAACCTCTATTTCTATCTGGTTAAGAATATGAATTCCAGACCCATGCAACACAAATAAAATATAGTTACTCTGAGCCTTAATGAGGACTAAAGAACTAGATAGGCCAAAACCGGAACAATTTATCTGAAATCGACCCTCCCAAAAATAACTTTAGTGGTTAGGATACATATTGAACCACAATTAGCTTTGAATTTGCAGAACCAAAATCTGATAAGGCTTGGCAAACCAAAAATCCCAACCACCCTGACTTGATCATTGTAGATATAGAACAAAACCAAAACCTTTTATCCACCCCCCTTGAATTTTGGTGTTCAGATTAATTGGAACCTGCATCCAAATCACCCTCAAGCTGGATTTTGCAAAGCATGACAGTTTTTGCAAAAACATGGCTGTTGGCCTATCTTAATGTTTAGGGGTGAGCTTTTGCCTTTTTCTCTGTGGGCACCCTTTTCAACAGACAGGCGTATACCTGCACTTCATTCAAAGTGGAATCCTGTGATTTATCCCACTTGTAGACTGAATCACCAGCCTACAGCACCCTCTGCTTACCAACAGTGTCATCTCAGCAGGTCCCATTGGGTATGAGCCCTGCTATAGTCTTCTCCCTGGGAACTTGTGACCACGGTAAAAAATACAGTGACTCAGGACAGCTTTTTCAAAACAAGCTAGTTATTTAACATGAAGGAACATGAAGAGAGAAAGGGGTTAAAATAACAAAAGCTTACACACATATTGTCTTACCTAAACTTAGCCTTTCCTTCATAGTTTAAATAGGTTCCGAGGAATCCCTTGCATTGGAGGATTTGGAGAGACAAGGTTGCACCCCCTACAGCTGCTGCTTTTCTGACCATTCCTGTCAATGTGTGTCAGAGTCCCTCATGATGCAGACAATCTTATTTCAAAGTTTCTTTGTTCAAGGATTCCCAACAAAAGACCCCCCTGAGGTTTCAAGTGGGGCTTCTACACCTGGGCAAACTAGTTTACGCATCTCTCCAGATAGAAATGAGTATCGTCCATTTGAGAACCAGGCACTTGAATTCAAGTCTATGCTGAGTTTTTGGGGAGAGCTGCAGGTGGAATTAACTCTTCAGGTTCCATTGAACCAACCACACCACAATAACCAAGTCCACAGTTAACATTTATTATCATGAATACAGATCTCTCCAAAGGGTGGTGTTATAATTCTCCCAGATTACTGGGTAGCGGCTCGAGATAATTCTGTTGTGTAATGTTAAGAGGAATGCCTAGATATTGAACCCGGCCCCTCTTGCTGCTGACTGTACTTGACAGAAGAGTTAAATTTTGGAGAGCTTGTCATAACAATCTTTTATTTATATATGCTACTGTCTGTAGTATTTTAACCAGGGATGACCTACTGCTTGGACAAGCAAGGAAAAGTGATATGTTGCTCCCTAACCTACCCACTTGTTCCACCCAGCACGCAGTACTGAGTGTGGGGGTGTGACATAATCTCATTAGGCCCTATCTAGTCAGCTCTTAAGTATGTGCTTACTGGTATGCACATGGGAGCCTGTGGGACCATTCCCTTGCTTAAAAGTAAGAATGTGCTTAAGTGCTTTGCTGGACCCAAGCCTTACACCCCTCCCATCCTCTAATTTAAGCACGGGGATGACTACAGAGAGTTGCAGTGATCAACAGTTGTTATACTCTACAGAGAGTATCAGCTTTATAAACAGATAATCCCCTTTGGCAGGTGCAGTTGGGTGCAGTCCCTAGAATAAATGCATCTTGCCTGCTTAAGAGGATGTTGCATTGCTACTGTGCATCCAGAACCATTTGGTAGGATGCTCAGTGAAATTTTCTTTGAGAATAACATTCACCGGGGAAAACTCTTTATTTCTTTGACTTCCTTTAATCCATACAGTTCTTTTGATGCTCAGTGGCACACCCCATTGTAATATCACTGCATCTCTTTGCAATAAAACTGTACATGTGATCTAACCCACTGCAGCGTTTGCCTTTCTTCACCTTTTAATGAAAAGCCAAACATGTAGGTTCACTGAGACTGAAAGGCTCTTTCAGTCTTCTATTATTTAGTAATATAATGCTAAAGGCAGAAATGAACTGCTTTTTATTTCACACAAAGCACTTTGCACTTCTACATTGCAGAAAAGCCAAATTCATCACAGTGATCTCATTGTTGCCGATAGCACCCTTATGGGGCCTCTTACTTGGATTGATAGCTATTATCCTACATAAATATGCAGTAGTTCAGCAAACTTAATGAATGTCTTAACATGTCTGGCAAGAATTGGGGAAATGTAAAAGACACAGAGTTCATTCATTGTAAGACACACACACACAGAGATCAGTCAGACTAAGCAAATCAAAATGACACCAGAAATGTCAAAAATGCAAGGAATAATTAAAATACCTTTAGACTTTCGTTAGTAAAATGTACTGTGGATGCCCATAAAAGAAATGGATGCATTCTTATGTCTGTCCTTATTTGCAGAATACCTGTTCCAACGTCCTTCAGCAAAGTGTCAAGCTGTCTGGAGAGGCTCATGACTGTTAGTGCCAACCTCAGGGCCAACTGTTACAAACCAGGGCACAAACCCCACATTGGTTGTGTTCTCTATAATTAGATTTCACCAACCATCAAGTGTGAACTGCTCTTTAGACTTTAGCAGAGCTATACAGATTTACATTAGCTGAGGATCTGGCCCTCTGTACCTAAGCCCATGTTCTGCAGGCACATAGCAGGTACAACAGAAATCATTGTATTAAATAACTACAAACATCCTAAAATAAACTTCAGCAGCTAAAAGTTTAAAGGGGAATTCACATTTTTTTTCACAGTAATTCAGAACTATTTTTTCTATATCAAAGTTAAAGAAAGATAATTCCATTCTCCCAATTCACCAGTAACTGTTAGAGGTGATTCACTTGCTGACACACTGGAACAACTCATATTGTTGAGACACTGAAGGGTTTTAATCCCACAAACAGAGGGATAAACTCAGAGAAGTAAATCTGTGTACGTCAGACTGCCATACATGAAGACACCTTCCCTGGGGCCCATCCATAGTTGAATTACATGATATTTAATTTACATATTTGATAAGTGGATGTGAGCGTAAGTGCTAAACTCAGAAGTAAGGTGTAAAGTAGAGTAACTTGGACTCCCTTATGCCCACTCAGACCTGCTTGTATTCAGACTATTGAGTTGTAAGGGAGTCAAGTCATTATAACCTACATACAATGAGGATAGAATAAGGTGAATGTTGTATACTGACTTAGCCTCACAGCAGAATTTGGCCCAAAGTATCTTATAGTGTCCATTTAAATTGTTGTACCTGAACTGAGGACCTGCTTCATAATGATTTGCACTTAGACAGCACTTCTATCAGAGAACCTTAAAGCACATGGCAAACCTGAATGTAATAAGCTGTGAGGCAGATGTTATCCTCTTTTTACTAATGAGATTGTGACGTACCCAAAGTCATACATGAAGTCTATGTCAGACCTTGGAATAGGAAAAGAAATCTATCTCCCTCTCCACCCTCACCCCCATGGTCTATGCCATATTTTGCCCAGCAGTTCATACATTAAAGGCACATCTAGTTTATCTCAATTAGTTTACATTCTCTGTCCTTTGTCTTATATTCTCTCTCTCCTTTTTTTCTCCCCCTTCCTACTTTTCTTTTTTGTTCTCTTTCTATTTTGCTACGGAAAAAAATGAAAACCAGAAAAAATGGAGTTTCATTTTTCTTTGAAAAAATCTGAAATCTTCAAAACTGTCATGAAAATTAAAAACAAAACATAACATGTTCAGCTAGATCTCTCATTAATAAAACATTTACGTAGCTATGAAATGTTTTATTTTTTATTTAATAAGGTTCAGTTATAAAGGGAGCCTACCCACATTTGCTCTGTTCTTGGCATGTGGCAAATTACACTAGTTGATTGTATTAAGAGAGCAGAGTATAAGAACCATAATGTATCATCTGACTTTAATGCTCACTCCATCTGGGTCAGTTCAGCTTTTTTAAATGAGGCGATATATGTATGAAGAAGAGGAGCAAGGGAGCAACCCTGATGGTTTCCTCAGGGTGCAGTTATTTGACAATGCCCCATTACCTCTCACAAAAGTCATTGGCCACACATATAAACTTTGGGTCAGTTTTATAAAATGTGTCCCAAATACTGTTCTGTCCAGGACCTACCCCAGGACATCCAATTTAACCCAATCAAAAGCCTTTTTAGCAGCTAGTATGCTTAGTATGCTTTCAAACAGACTAAATGGAGCAAATTATCCCACTGTGTAGGAAAGATAGGACTTTGGCAAGAGAGCACCCTGTCTTAACCAGGAGATCTTCAATGATCTGAAACTCAAAAAAAGGGTCCTACAAAAAGTGGAAACTAGATCAAATTAAAAAAGGATGAATATAAACAAATATCACAAGTATGTAGGGACAAAATTAGAAATGCCAAGGCACAAAACGAGATCAGACTAGCTGGAAACATAAAGAGTGACAAGAAAACATTCTACAAATACATTAGAAGCAAGAGGAAAACCAAGGACAGGGTAGGCCAGTTACTCAATGGGTGTGTGTGTGGGGGGGGAATAATAACAGAAAATGTGAAAATGGCAGAGATGCTTAATGACTTCTTTGTTTTGGTTTTCACCAAGAAGGTTGGTAGTGATTGGATATCTAACATAGTGAATGTCAGTGAAAATGAGGTAGGATCAGAAGCTAAAATAGGAAAAGAACAAGTTAAAAATTACTTAGACAAGTTAGATGTCTTCCAGTCACCAGGGCCTGATGAAATGCATCATAGCATACTCAAGAAGCTGACTGAGGAGATATCTGAGCCATTAGTGATTGTCTTTGAAAAGTTATGGAAAACGGGAGAGATTCCAGAAGACTGGAAGAGAGCAAATATAGTGCCCATCTATAAAAATGGAAATAAGGACAACCCAGGCAATTACAGACCAGTCAGCTTAACTTCTGTACCTGGAAAGATAATGGAGCAAATTGTTAAGCAATCAATTTGCCAACATCTAGAAGATAATAAGGTGATAAGTAACAGTCAGCATGGAGAAAAGGAGTACTTGTGGCACCTTAGAGACTAACAAATTTATTAGAGCATAAGCTTTCGTGAGCTACAGCTCACTTCATCGGATGCATTTGGATTTGTCAAGAACAAATTGTGTCAAACCAACCTGATAGCTTTCTTTGACAGGGTAACAAGCCTTCTAGATAGTGTAGATAGTAGAGGTGGTATATCTTGACTTTAGTAAAGCTTCTTATCCTGTCTCACATGACCTTCTCATAAACAAACTAGGGCAATGCAACCTATATGGAGCTACTATAAAGTGGATGCAAAACTGGTTGGAAAACCGTTCCCAGAGAGTAATCATCAGTGGCTCACAGTCATGCTGGAAGGGCATAACGAGTGGGGTCCCACAGGGATCACTTCTGGGTCCGGTTCTATTCAGTATTTTCATCAGTGATTTAGATAATGGTATAGAGAGTACAATTATAAACTTTGTGGACGATACCAAGCTGGGAGGGGTTGCAAGTGCTTTGGAGGATAGAATTAAAATTCCAAATGAGCTGGAGAAATGGTGTTAGTAAATAGGATGAAGTTCAATAAGGACAAATGCAAAGTACTCCATTTAGAAAGGAACAATCAGTTGCACACATACAAAATGGGAAATGACTGCCTAGGAAGGAGTACTGTGGAAACGGATCTGGGGGTCATAGTGGATCACAAGTTAAATATGAGTCAACAGCTGTTGCAAAGAAAGTGAACATAATTCTGGGGTGTATTAGCAGGACTGTTGTAAGCAAGACATGAGAAGTAATTCTTCCTCTCTGCTCTGCACTGATTAGGCCCCAGCTGGAGTATTGTGTTCAGTTCTGAGTGCCACATTTCAGGAAAGATGTGGACAAATTGGAAAAAGTCCAGAGAAGAGCAACAAAAATGATTAAAGGTCTAGAAAACATGACCTATGAGGAAAGATTGAAAAAAATTGGGTTTGTTTAGTCTGGAAAAGAGAAGACTGAGAGGGGACATGATAACAGTTTTCAACTACATCAAAGATTTTTACAAGGAGGAGGGAGAATAGTTCTCCTTAACCTCTGAGGATAGGAAAAGAAGCAATGGGCTTAAAATGAAGCAAGAGAGGTTTAGGTTGGACATTAGGAAAAACTTCCTGTCAGGGTGGTTAAGCACTGGAATAAATTGTCTAAGGAGGTTGTGGAATCTCCATCATTGGAGATTTTTAAGAGCAGGTTAGACAAAGACCTGTCAGAGATGGTCTAGATAATACTCAGCCCTGCCATGAGTGCAGGGGACTGGACTAGATGACCTCTCAAGGTCCCTTCCAGTCCTACGAGTCTATGATTCTATTCCCAGGCTCCTCTTTACACAATCTGAGTTCTAACAATTATATTAATTAATACAGAACGATCTAACTGCATTATGTTTAAAGTTATATTTTTGTAGACATTTAGGCCCAGATCTACAAAGGTACTTAGGCAGCTAAGTCCCAGTTTTAGGCTCCACTATGATCCACAAATTCCTGCCAAACCCTATAGGTGCCTAAACTCACTTGGCACCTAAATTTTCAGGGTAAAATTTCCCTTGGTGCCTAAACATCTGCCTCTGGGCATGTGCATTGCTGCCACACTCTATGCATCCAGCTGCCTATCTCTTGCCTAAGCCCCAGAGCAATTCACAAGCCAGAGATGAAAGGCATTTGTCTGCCTAAGTCATCAGTGATACTTGAACCTGTAGCCAGCCTCTGAGCACGCCCAGTGGCTCAAGCCCCATTTAAAATATGGCCTCAGGAAGAGATAATGGTGGTGGAGCCCATGTTAATCTTTTAGCTTAGTGGTTAGAGTACTCACCAGATATGTGGGTGGCCTAGCCACAAGACTTCAAAGTCCTTCTCTTTTTCTTTCTGATCCAGTGATTCAATTATATATACACAGTGGAACAGCTTCAAATACTTGGTCACTTAGCCAGAGAGAGAGAAAAATATTCTGTAGCATTTATGGTTGCTACAAACAAAGTTGTTTGTTTAATTTGCCTATTGTACTGCAGCTCTTCCCATATCTAAGATTTAGAGTAATTGTTGATCTATGATTATATGAAGGATAGAGCTGACTGCTATGCAATCAAGCACTAAGTGAGAGCTAACGTCATAGTAAACGGTAACCCTCTGAAGATCCCATATATCACAGAAATGTAGGCCTGGAAGGGATCTCAAGAAGTCATCAAATCCAACCCCCTGCACTGTGGGATGACCAAGTAAACATACAGCATCTCTGACAAGTGTTTGTCCAATCTGTTTTTAAAAACCTTCAATGATGGGGATTCCACAACCTCCCTTGGCAGCATATTCCAGGGCTTAACTACCCTTATGGTTAGAAAGTTTTTTCCTAATATTTAACTTAAATTGCCCTTGCTACAGATTAAGCTCATTCCTTCTTGTCCTACCTTTAGTGGACATAGAGAACAATTGATCCCCATCCTCTTTATAACAGCCCTTAATAGATTTGAAGACTGTTATCTGGTCCCCCTTCACTCTTCTTTTCTGAGGACTAAATATGCCCAGGTTTTTTTTAACATTTCCTCATAGGTCAGGTTTTCTAAAATGTTTATCCTTTTTGTTGCTTCTCTTCTAGATTCTCTCCAATTTGTCCATATCTTTCCTAAAGTGTGGCACCCAGAATTGGACCTGAACTCTAGCTGAGGCCTTCCCAGTGCTGACTAGAGCAGTAGTTACCTATGTCTTATATATGACAGTCCTATTAATACATCTCAGAATATTCACCGTTTCACAGATGCATCACATTGTTGACTTTATTCAATTTGTGATCCACTGAAACCTCCAGGTCCTTTAATCAGTATTGCCACCTACCCAGTTATTCACCATTTTGTAGTTGTGCATTTGATTTTTCCTTCCTAAGTGAAGTACTTTGCACTCATCTTTACTGAATTTCATCTTGTTTAATTCAGACCAATTCCCTAATTTATCAAGGTTGTTTTTGAATTCTAATCCTCTCCTCCAAAATGCTTGCAATTGCTCCCAACTTGATAGATTCATAGATTCATAGATACTAAGGTCAGAAGGGACCACTCTGATCATCTAGTCCGACCTCCTGCACAGCGCAGGCCACAGAATGTCACCCACCACTCCTATGAAAAACCTCACCCATGTCTGAGCTATTGAAGTCCTCAAATCATGGTTCAAAACTTCAAGGAGCAGAGAAGCCTCCCTCCAGTCAACCATGCCCCATGCTACAGAGGAAGGCAAAAAAACCTCCAGGGCCTCTCCAATCTGCCCTGGAGGAAAACTCCCTCCCGACCCCAAACATGGCAATCAGCCAAACCCTGAGCACATGGGCAAGATTCACCAGCCAGATACCCAGGAAAGAGTTTTCTATAGTAAATCAGATCCCATCCATCTAATATCCCATCTCAGGGGATTTGGCCTATTTACCCTGAATATTTAAAGATCAATTACTTACCAAAATCCCATTATCCCATCATACCATCTCCTCCATAAACTTATCGAGTTTAATCTTAAAACCAGATAGATCTTTTGCCCCCACTGCTTCCCTTGGAAGGTTATTCCAAAACTTCACTCCTCTGATGGTTAAAAACCTTCGTCTGATTTCAAGTCTAAACTTCCTGGTGGCCAGTTTATACCCATTTGTTCTTGTGTCCACATTGGTGCTGAGCTTAAATAATTCCTCTCCCTCTCCTATATTTATCCCTCTGATATATTTATAGAGAGCAATCATATCTCCCCTCAACCTTCTTTTAGTTAGGCTAAACAAGCCCAGCTCCTTAAGTCTCCTTTCATAAGACAAGTTTTCCATTCCTCGGATCATCCTAGTAGCCCTTCTCTGTACCTGCTCCAGTTTGAATTCATCCTTTTTAAACATGGGAGACCAGAACTGCACACAGTATTCTAGGTGAGGTCTCACCAGTGCCTTGTATAACGGTACTAAAACCTCCTTATCCCTACTGGAAATGCCTCTCCTGATGCATCCCAAAACCGCATTAGCTTTTTTCACAGCCATATCACATTGGCAGCTCATAGTCATCCTATGATCAACCAATACTCCAAGGTCCTTCTCCTCTTCCGTTACTTCTAATTGATGCGTCCCCAACTTATAACTAAAATTCTTGTTATTAATCCCTAAATGCATAACCTTACACTTCTCACTATTAAATTTCATCCTATTACTATTACTCCAGTTTACAAGGTCATCCAGATCCTCCTGTATAATATCCCGATCCTTCTCCGAATTGGCAATACCTCCCAGCTTTGTATCATCTGCAAACTTTATTAGCACACTCCCACTTTTTGTGCCAAGGTCAGTAACAAAAAGATTAAATAAGATTGGTCCCAAAACCGATCCCTGAGGAACTCCACTGGTAACCTCCCTCCAACCTGACAGTTCGCCTTTCAGTAGGACCCGTTGCAATCTCCCCTTTAACCAATTCCTTATCCACCTTCTGATGTTCATATTGATCCCCATCTTCTCCAATTTAACTAATAATTCCCCATGTGGCACGGTATCAAATGCCTTACTGAAATCTAGGTAAATTAGATCCACTGCATTTCCTTTATCTAAAAAATCTGTTACTTTTTCAAAAAAGGAGATTAGATTGGTTTGGCACGATCTACCTTTTGTAAAACCATGTTGTATTTTGTCCCATTTACCATTGACTTCAATGTCCTTAACTAATTTCTCCTTCAAAATTTTTTCCAGGACCTTGCATATTACAGATGTCAAACTAACTGGCCTGTAGTTACCCGGATCACTTTTTTTTCCTTTCTTAAAAATAGGAACTATATTAGCAATTCTCCAATCATTCGGTACTATTCCTGAGTTTACAGATTCATTAAAAATTCTTGCTAATGGGCTTGCAATTTCAGGTGCCAATTCCTTTAATATTCTTGGATGAAGATTATCTGGGCCCCCTGATTTAGTCCCATTAAGCTGTTTCAGTTTCGCTTCTACCTCTGATATGGTAATATCTACCTCTATATCCTCCTTCCCATTTGTCATGCTACCATTATCCCCAAGATCCTCTTTAGCCTTATTAAAGACTGAGGCAAAGTATTTGTTTAGATATTGGGCCATGCCTAGATTATCTTTAACCTCCGCTCCATCCTCAGTGTTAAGCGGCCCCACTTCTTCCTTCTTAGTTTTCTTCTTATTTATATGGCTATAGAACCTTTTACTATTGGTTTTAATTCCCTTTGCAAGGTCCAACTCTACTCGACTTTTAGCCTCTCTCACTTTATCCCTACATGTTCTGACCTCAATTAGGTAGCTTTCCTTGCTGATCCCTCCCATCTTCCACTCCCTGTATGCTTTCTGCTTCTTCATAATCATCTCTCTAAGATGCTTGCTCATCCAGCTTGGTCTACAACTCCTTCCTATGAATTTTTTCCCCTTTCTTGGGATACAGGCTTCCGATAGCTTCTGCAGTTTTGATTTAAAGTAATCCCAGGCCTCCTCTACCTTTAGATCCATAAGTTCTTCAGTCCAATCCACTTCCCTAACTAATTTCCTTAATTTTTGAAAGTCAGCCCTTTTGAAATCAAAAACCCTAGTTGCAGATTTATTTTTGTTAATCCTTCCATTTAGTTTGAACTGAATTAGCTCATGATCACTTGAGCCAAGATTGTCCCCTACAACCATTTCTTCTATGAGGTCCTCGCTACTCACCAAAATTAAATCTAAAATGGCATCCCCTCTAGTCGGTTCAGCAACTACTTGATGAAGGAATCTATCAGCTATCGCATCTAGGAAAATCTGAGCCCTATTATTATTACTAGCACTGGTCCTCCAGTCTATATCTGGGAAGTTAAAGTCTCCCATGATCACGCAGTTTCCATTAGTATTTACTTGATTAAAGACATTAAAAAGGGCTCTATCCATATCCAAATTAGATCCCGGAGGTCTATAGCACACCCCAAGCACTATCGTAGGAGAGGCTTTACTAGTTTTCTTCCCCAATGTAATTTTTGCCCAGACAGACTCTGTCTTATCCATTGCATCGCTTCTTATTTCTTTACATTCTAACTCATCATTGATATACAATGCTACTCCACCCCCTTTACCTTTGTTTCTGTCTTTCCTAAACAGCACATACCCTTCAATACCTGTAGTCCAGTCATGACTACTATTCCACCATGTTTCTGTTATCCCTATAATATCTGGTTTCACTTCCTGCACCAGTAGCTCTAGTTCCTCTATTTTGTTACCTAGACTCCTCGCATTGGTGTACAAACATCTTAATTTTTGCTGTTTGGACTCGCTCACATTTTGTACCCTATTAGGCACAGTCATTCTACAGCCAGTATAACCTATTAGACTGGTATCCACACCGCCCTCGCTCCTTATATACATTCTCCTACCCATGGCTGTATCCTTTCTTACTTCATCTTCTTCCCTCTCAATGCTAAAATCTGGCGTGGAGATTTTCTGGACATCTCCCATCCATCTCCCCCCAATTCCTAGTTTAAAGCTCTCTTTATCAGTTGTGCCAGCCTCGATCCTAGAAGTCTATTTCCTTCCCTACTCAGATGAAATCCATCCCGAGAGAACTGACCTCTGTCCGTGAATGCCTCCCAGTGGCCATACATCCCAAAGCCCTCCTTATAGCACCACTGCCTAAGCCATCTGTTGACAGTCATAATCTTGTCAGACCTCTGTTGCCCTTCTCTAGGAACAGGAAGGATCCCGCTAAAGATCACCTGAGCCTCAATTTCCTTAAGTGTCTTCCCCAGCCTAGCATAGTCTCCCTTGATACTTTCCAGCGAGAATCTGGCTGTATCATTTGTTCCCACATGAAGGATAATTAGGGAATTCTTTCCCGCTCCCTTGAGGATCCTTTTCAACCTCAGGTCTATATCCCGTATCTTAGCACCCGGAAGACAGCACACCCTTCTATTCTCAGGATCAGCTCTAGTTACAGGCCTGTCTATTCTTCTCAATAAAGATGACTTGGTGTCATCTGCATATTTTTTAAGCATACTCTGAACTCCATTATCCAAGTCAGTAATAAAAATAGTGACTAGTACCAGGCCCAGGACTGACCCTGCCTTCCCAGTAGGACAGTGAAGCACTGATAACTACTTTCCGAGTACAGTCTTTCAACCTGTTGTGCACCCAATTTATAGTAATTTAATCTACTAGGTAGCCCTAGTATGATGAACTTTGGACATTCCAGTAATAGACAGGACAGCTTCAATAGGTATTGTTCAAACAGCCCGGGTGTTTTTAAATAGATATATTATCTCAACTCCGCATCTTAATTTTGATGAATTGCTCTAGGTATTATGGCTTTGAGAATCATTGATCTTCTCTAGGTTTAAAAATGAGTAGCAAATAGACCCCCAAAATACAGGGATTGCTACTCATTAAATGCAGTTTATACATAATAAAGTTAGCTGACCCTTGAATTAAAAATATTGTTTCACCTTTATCTACGCATTTTCATTTACTGATGATGAATTTATTATGGAAGTGTTCACACATAGGTCTCACCAGTGGAGTCTGCTGCCCAGTGGGGCCCGGCTTATACAGTATTGATGGTCTTTCAGTTAATTCGTCTGTTGATAATCCTCCAAGTCAACATCCCTATAGCAGCTTGAAACATCTTTTTGTTCCTGTTGCACCCCATGGTCATGTCAACATGGAAGGTGACAAGGGTCAAGGGAAACATTCAAAAAGCATCCAAACCACTTGGCAAGAAGATGAGTTTCACACTTAGTGATTACCATTTGTTTTTGTCTTGAAAAGACAATATGCCCTGTGCAAGAACAGTGGCCTATTTTTAAACTAGCTTTTAGAGGGAATAAAAATGACAATGTTAGCAGCAGCTCTGAACTTGAAAGTTACAGTGTAGGAGGTCACTTTCCTTTTACACACATGCTATGGGAGCTCTCAGTAGAGCCACTATAATCTTTGTCACTCTGTTGATTCGCAATAGCATGGATTCACTTGCCATCTAGTTAGAGTTTTGTCTCACTTGGGATGAAACTTTGGCAGGAGAAATTTTGATTATAAAGTAGTTAATGCTGAAATTAACCTCGTCATGCCACACAAAATAATAAATGCTCTTCTCCACTGCATATACTTGAGGAGATTTGGGGGCTGGGAGTGGGACATGACCATTTTACAGTAGCAGTGTCTCCTTAAATCAAGGTGAAATTTCTATTGAGATCTGCTTGGACTGTAATTGTCCAGTCAGCTAATATGATGAATCTCAGGCAGTCCATTAAGGAGGCAATATCATCACAATGTGCGTGAGGTAATGTATGTTATTGTGGGACGTTACACTAGAGAAACTTGACAACATTTTTAAGGAATAGGCCAATGAGGAGAAGCCAAGTACAATATAAATTAAATCTCTGTATAGAGGAACAATGATAACTATATGGATTTAGCTGTTAATGCAGCAGATGTAGACTTCTCATAACTGGACCCAACAATACAGAGTGGCCTCTGTTCCCTTTTCCTTTGTAAAGCCCTGTTTTCCAGGGATTCCTATTTGACTGTATCACTTTAAAAAGTCCACCCAGAAGTGAATGTTGATTTGACCATTTATAAATGATGGGAGATAAAAATATTTGCTGGCCTCTTTATTTAGGCAAAACTTTTATTGGCTTCACTGGGAGTCTTGCCTGAGTGAGGGTTGAGTCTACAGGAATTGGCCACTTTGAGAGAGAGAGAGAGAGAGAGAGAGGGTAAGAACTTCAGGGGAAGTGAACCATCTGTTCCCATTGCCTAAACCCAGAGTTTCCCCCATTAGAAGCCTGGAATGCTGGTGCCTGTTTTTAAGGAAGGAATGAGGTAGGAGTTTGGAAGTTTCCTTTGCCATGGGAAGATGAAGGCTGTTTGAAAACTATTTTTTAAGGCTCCTGACGGGAGTTCTGAAATACAAGGAAATATCACATAATCATTCCTTATTTCAGATACCATCTCTGGAAATGGAGCACACTCTGTGCTCTGAATAAGTGAGCCCAGCATTGTCTCTTTGTGAGTGGCAATATGTCTTGAGCAGCCGTAGTGGCAGAATTTGTGAAGACTAGAAAAATCAAATGATAGTTTGAAAAAAGAAATCCCACAGTGTCAATGCATAGTGAGATTTCCCCACCACCACCACCACGGAGCGAGGAGACATTGTCTACAGTGCACAGGAGGGGACTGTAGGTCAAACTGTGGTGCAAGTACCTGCTTTGCCCCTGACTTGCGTGATCTCTCTAAGTTGGAGTATACTGTACTTGTCAGTAAAATGGAGATGATAATGTGGCGATGTGTACCATATTAACTGGTAATAAATAGTATTTACTTCACAGGGGAGTTGTATAGCTTAAATAACTAACCCTTGTAAGACATATTGAGATCCTTAAATGAAACATAAGAACATAAGAATGGCCATACTGGGTCAGACCAAAGGTCCATCCAGCCCAGTATCCTGTCTATCGACAGTGCCAATGCCAGGTGCCTCAGAGGGAGTGAACCTAACAGGTAATGATTAAGTGATCTCTCTCCTGCCATCCATTTCCACCCTCTAACAAACAGAGGCGAGGGACATGATTCCTTACCCATCCTGGCTAATAGCCATTAATGGACTTAATCTCCATGAATTTATCCAGTTCTCTTTTAGTCCCTGTTACAGTCCTAGTCTTCACAACCTCCTCAGGCAAGGAGTTCCACAGGTTGATTGTGCGCTGAGTGAAGAAGAACTTCCTTTTATTTGTTTTAAACCTGCTGCCCATTAATTTCATTTGGTGGCCCTTAGTTCTTATATTATGGGAACAAGCAAATAACTTTTCCTTATTCACTTTCCCCACACCACTCATGGTTTTATATACTGCTATCATATCCCCCCTTAGTCTCCTCTTTTCCAAGCTAAAAAGTCCTAGCCTCTTTAATCTCTCCTCATATGGGACCCATTCCAAACCCCTAATCATTTTACAGAGTAGCAGCCGTGTTAGTCTGTATTCGCAAAAAGAAAAGGAGTACTTGTGGCACCTTAGAGACTAACAAATGTATTTGAGCATAAGCTTTGATGAGCTACAGCTCACTTCATCGGATGCATCCACTGAATGCATCCGATGAAGTGAGCTGTAGCTCACGAAAACTTATGCTCAAATAAATTTGTTAGTCTCTAAGGTGCACAAGTACTCCTTTTCTTTTTCCTAATCATTTTAGTTGCCCTTTTCTGAACCTTTTCTAATGCCAGTATATCTTTTATGAGATGAGGGGACCGCATCTGTAGGCAGTATTCAAGATGTGGGCGTACTATGGATTTATATAAGGGCAATAAGATATTCTCCATCTTATTCTCTATCCCATTTTTAATTATTCCTAACATCCTGCTTGCTTTTTTGACTGCCACTGCACACTGTGTGGACGCCTTCAGAGAACTATCCATGATGATGCCAAGATCTCTTTCCTGATTAGTTGTAGTTAAATTAGCCCCCATCATATGGCATGTATAATTGGGGTTATTTTTTCCCATGTGCATTACTTTACATTTAGCCACATTAAATTTCATTTGCCGTTTTGTTGCCCAATCACTTAGTTTTGTGAGATCTTTTTGAAGTCCTTCACAGTCTGCTTTTGTCTTAACTATCTTGAGCAGTTTAGTATCATCTGCAAACTTGGCCACCTCACTGTTTACCCCTTTCTCCAGATAATTTATGAATAAGTTGAATAGGATTGATCCTAGGACTGACCCTTGGGGAACACCACTAGTTACCCCTCTCCATTCTGAAAATTTACCATTTATTCCTACCCTTTGTTCCCTGTCTTTTAACCTGTTCTCAGTCTATGAAAGGATCTTCCCTCTTATCCCATGACAACTTAATTTACATAAGAGCCTTTGGTGAGGGACCTAGTCAAAGGCTTTCTGGAAATCTAAGTACACTATGTCCACTGGATCCCCCTTGTCCACATGTTTGTTAACCCCTTCAAAGAACTCTAATAGATTAGTAAGACATGATTTCCCTTTACAGAAAGGATGTTGACTTTTGCCCAACAATTTATGTTCTTCTATGTGTCTGACAATTTTAGTCTTTACTATTCTTTCAACTAATTTGCCCAATACTGATGTTAGACTTACCGGCCTGTAATTGCAGGATCACCTCTAGAGCCCTTCTTAAATATTGTGTTACATTAACTATCTTCCAGTCATTGGGTACAGTAGCTGATTTAAAGGACAGGTTACAAACCATAATTAATAGTTCCGAAATTTCACATTTGAGTTCTTTCAGAACTCTTGGGTGAATGCCTTCTGGTCCTGGTGACTTGTTACTGTGAAATTTCTCAATTAATTCCAACTCATCTAGTGACACTTCAGTCTGTGACAATTCCTCAGATTTGTCATCTACAAAAGATCGGCTTAGGTTTGGGAATCTCCCTAATATCCTGAGCCGTGAAGACTGAAGCAAAGAATTCATTTAGTTTCTTTGCAATGGCTTTATCGTCTTTAAGTGCTCCTTTTGTATCTCGATTGTCCAGGGGCCCCACGGGTTGTTTAGCAGGCTTCCTGGTTCTGATGTACTTAAAAAACATGTTGTTATTACCTTTTGAGTTTTTGGCTAGCTGTTCTTCAAACTCCTTTTTGGCTTTTCTTATTACATTTTTACATTTAATTTGGCAGTGTTTATGTTCCTTTCTATTTACCTCACTAGGATTTGACTTCCACTTTTTAAAAGATGCCCTTTTATCTCTCACTGCTTCTTTTACATGGTTATTAAGCCATGTAGGGTTTTTTTTTAGTTCTTTTACTGTGTTTTTTAACTTGGAGTATATATTTAAGTTGAGCCTCTATTATGGTGTCTCTGAAAAGTGTTCAAAACTAGGGCTGTCAAAAGAAAGATATTATATGTACACTCTACATGAAAAATAATCATAAAGTCACTATAGCTAAGGGCTTACACTAACTGGAACTGAAGTCTGCACATTGCAATCAACTGAAAATGTTTGAGACTTTTATTCCATTATAAACCTATCTTCACCATAAGAGGTGATTAGAAAGGGGTTTCACTCTGGATCTATGAATCTGCACAACCAAGAAGCTTTACTCTGTAGAGAAGGCACAAACCCTAACATTCAACTGATTGTAAAAATCTCATGTTCCTTTAATAAAGGCAGTGCCAAAGGTTTTTCTGAATTCGCTGCTCTGTCCTAATAAAGAATGTAGCAGTGGTTGTACCAGTAGGTAATAGCACCGGAAAATGCTACCGTTAAACAGTCATAAAGACTGAATAAAGATTCCTCCAAAGGTCAGCACACAGGTGTTTAATCTTACTACACATGGGTACACAAGTTATGCACACCTTAGCAGAACAGACCTGCGTAATGGGGGAGCTATGCTCCTTTATTAATGCCTCCCACCTGCTCTACTGAAGCTGTGCAGCTGTTTGAAAGCTCAGTGCTGACAATCAGCAAGTGACGACTTCTTTTTCTTCAGCTGGAATTCTGCTTAACAGATCCAAAGGATCCTTCTCTCACCTTGTGAGCAGATTTTCAATTCCTGGGTATTTATTTTTTCTTTCTGGTTTTTATAAAGGTGCTGATCAAAAAAATAGTCAATGAATTTTCTCATTAATTTACTACTTCTCATGTGTACTACTGAAATCAGTGGGGAGTCTTTCCATTGATTTCAAGGGGCTTTGGATTGGGCCATCTAAGAGATATGAGCTGCTATCATTCCTCTCCAATAGCTAGCTATGTAACCTTAACGATGGCCTTTGGAAGGCTGGCCCTACTGTTAGCTGGCAAATGATCATTTCAGCAGAGAGTGACCTGGCTCTCTCATATAGGGCTCAGCAGCACTGGAACATGACAAACCAACTTAGTGCACTTCAAATTTTGGGGCAAATTCTGGTCCTACCTGTTTGTGGGATAGAGCCCATAAACAACAAAGCTGCCAGTCTCTGGAGGAGCCTAAGCAAATCCTGAAGGAAGCCAACCTTTCTGAAGCAGCCAGGTATAGTGAATGTGGCCGCTGGAGTCTCTGTGACTTCATTCCTGTCTTGGCTGGGAAGTGGAGGATGAAATCATTGCCCTCTCAAGCACTGTGCCCAAAGGTCCTCAGGATCAGGCTCCCTGGTATATGTCAGTAAGGGATTGCAGAACACCTTACACTACGTAACACAAAAGTGAGGACTTGACCCTTGGTATGCAGTTATTCCTGCCTGCTGCTTAAAGTAACTACAAAGCTTTTTGTTACAAAAATGCTTTAAAACTAGGGCTGTCAATTAATCATGATTAATGCCTGTGATTAACTCAAAACAAATTTGCCTGCTTTTTTGTTTTTTAAATGAGCGTTAATCACACATGAGGATGCTGTGCTCTGGGGGGCACCGCTGCTTGCCTCTGGGGCAGGGGTGCCCCTCCTCCCACCATCCTGCTCCACCTGTCTCTTCTCCACCCCACCCCATCCCTATGGAGCTGCCCCTGGCCAAGCTGCTCCAGACCAGGAGCCTGCCTCCTGTTTGCTGCACAGAGTGTGCAGGGGGCTGATGGCAGGGTGTCTTCCCTCCCCCCGCCCATGTATCTGGATGCTGCTGAGCTGGGATCGGGGAACAGGGGAAGCCTGTTTGCTGCTGCTGCTGGCTCAGGAGCAGGGCCAGCCTTAGGGGTCAGCAAGCTGGGCCACCACCAGGGTGCTGTGCTCAGGGAAGTGCCTCCCGCAGCAGGGGTGCCCCTCCTTCTCCTCTTCCTCCTCCTCCCATTGCTCTGCTCTACTGCTGTCTGCAACCACCGCTGCTCCTACCTCTCCACCCCGGGCAAGCTACTCAGGACCAGGAGCCTCCTGTCTTCTGTGCAGAGTGAAGGGACAGCTCATGTTGGGGTGTCCTGTGTACCTGGTCTCTGCTGAGCTGGGGTGGGGGGCCAGGGAACAGGTCTGTGCTGCCTCTGGGTCATACTGAGAGTTGCCGGTGGCTGCTGCTGTCTGAAAAAGTATTTAGGCTGGTGAATGCTCTGCATAAAGAGAAGTGTGCTAACACACTCACTCTCCCCAACACACACATGTCCTGTCTCACATTCCCTCAGCACACACACACTTCCCCCCCATCCAAAAATATTTAAACAAATGGTATTCTATTATTGCTTAACAGTGTGATTTAAGACTGATTAATCGCAACTATTTTTTTTAATCTCATAATTAATCATTTGATTAATCCTTATTTAAAACCCACCTACACTCCCCGTTACCCCTTTGGCCTAATCAGTTACCCTATACTCAGGGCCTAGCGAGGTTGTTTCCTTCAGGAGCAAGAATCTGTGATATAAATCTGCAATATTCTTGGTGTTGTTTTGTTTATTTACAAAAAATGTACACAAAGTTCTGTTTCACTGAACACCATAGAAACTCTAACAGCAGCAGGGAGTTCCAATACTCAGAAATCCCCATGTCTGCCACTCCAGCAAGCTCTCTGCACAAGAAGATCCATCTCTCTGTTTCTTCTCAGGGTCCTGCTTACGACTTCTTCTCCAGACTTTATGCCTCTAGTCTCCACAGCCTACAAACCCAAACTACTAGCCCTTGCATTTTCCACCAGGCCAAACCCTTCAGCCCACCTGACTTTGTCCTGCCACCTCCTGTCCTTCCATTGTTTTCAGCTGCCTTTACTATGTAGATGGAGCCTAATTGCTCCTTCCACTGAGCCTGAAAGAGGACTTGGCACAACTGTTGGCTTTAAAGAGACTTCTGTGATTGTTTTAGGATAAAAGATGCATTTGATGGCAGCCATTAGCATCTTCCAGCAGACTAGCCCCCTATTCAGTAACATCATATGGGCTGATCCTACACCCCTGAGGTCAATGGAAGATTGCTATTGATCCCAAGGGGCCTGATACAAAGCTTACTGAAGTCAATAGGAGTCTTTCCATTGAATTCAGCAGGCTTTCAGTGAGCCACAAAGGGAACAAGGATGATCGCAAAAGTTAAAAATACATTTCCTGCACATTTAAAAGTGGTGGGTTGATATTTTTAAATACAGTACTTAACTTTGAAGGCAGGATTTGCTAAGACAATGAAGAAAGTGTTTCTCCAGATGATAGCACAAGCACCTACATCAGTGCCAGGAGAGCAATGTACTTGTCTCTGCAGTGCTGTGAATTCCCTCTTTGATGGAAGCAAGTTTGGTGACCTAATTGCCATTATACACATCTCTTCTCTTCCATGATTTCTTTTCTGTTGAAAAGAAAAACAAAAAAAATGGGTTTGCTTTTTCATAATTCTCCTGAGTAAAGTTTGTTTGTTTTTAGAAGAAATTCCCTTTGCTCAGTTTCCCACATGACTGTCCCCCCTGCTCAATCTTATCTTGGAGTGACTCACAGCATGGGTCAAACGGTGAAGAGAAACTTTATGGTAACCTTTTTGTAAATACTGGGGTTTTTTGGACTCTGTTTGTGCTTGCAACCAGTAGGCAATTTCCCCCTCTTTCAGCTTGAGTATGAACTCCTTCCACTATGCTGTTTTAATGAATTCTGCTAAAATGTAGATGCAGCATTTTAGCCATGCAGAGAGGTCTATTTTTGTACCCAAAGACACCTCCCGCGCCTTTTAAACTTGACCAACATCTCTAGCTATCTCCTCAGCTGCTGTAAATTTCCACATCTCTGCTGACTACAAAAGCACTGACATTAATGGAACCATTTTTTTTTATACCAGCTGAGGAGATAGCCCCTTGTATATATCAGTGATGTTCAGGAGGAAGTTGCAGGAACCCT
This sequence comes from Dermochelys coriacea, assembly GCF_009764565.3. NCBI lineage: Eukaryota > Metazoa > Chordata > Testudines > Dermochelyidae > Dermochelys > Dermochelys coriacea. The sequence continues at coordinate 122,090,393 of NC_050070.1, forward strand.
TTGTTAAAAATTTGCCACCAATCTGAAAATACCATGTGGGTGATTACCTGGTTCCCACTGGCATTCACCACTGGTGTGGATACTGCAAAGTTCTTCTTGCTAGGGAATACTTACTCTGGGAAGCACTGGAAATACTTCTGATGAACAGGTTTATTTGATTTTTTTTTGCCTTGGGAATGGAGCAGGTTGCACAAAATGGTAGGCATTTCCTTAGAGAGGCTGCCTCCAGGTCTTCCACGAGGTTTTTACCTCCATCCTCTCTACAAATTACACAAACTGAGCACTGTACTACACCATCAATTTACTCCATATATTTTTCAGAAACAAAGTATAAACATTTGCACTTAATATGCATAGGTTTGCCAAGTGGGATTCAGAGTAGCAGCCGTGTTAGTCTGTATTCGCAAAAAGAAAAGGAGTACCCGTGGCACCTTAGAGACTAACAAATTTATTAGAGCATAAGCTTTCGTGAGCTACAGCTCACTTCATCGGATGCATCCGATGAAGTGAGCTGTAGCTCACGAAAGCTTATGCTCTAATAAATTTGTTAGTCTCTAAGGTGCCACGGGTACTCCTTTTCTTTTTGCCAAGTGGGATTGACTCCCCTTCTTGCTTATTGTTATGAGTTTTAAAAGCATTTCTGCTATAAAGAGAAAAATTAACAGGTGACCCAATCACCCGTGCTCTCTGTAGTCCTGACTGAGCAAACAATCCCTGTTCAGCAAAACACATGAGCATGTGCTTAACTTTAAACGGATGTTTAAATACCATTAAAGTCAATGGGAACGTACGATATGTGATCAAAGTTAAGACTATGTGTCAGTGCTTTGCTCAACAGAGACCTGTGAGCATACAAGCCCACGTTGGCATTACACGCTAAAGTGGAAATTTTTATAAGAGTCCTTGTTCAAATATTGAAAACACATCAGTGGAACAAGGAGGTAGAGTGAGAGTAGATAAGAACCAATCATAATGGTCATAATTATTTGCTTTCATTTGCTAAGGAGTCAAATAAGGATATTTACAGTTCTATTCCCCAGAAAAAGAAAAAATGGAATAATGGCAGAATGGAAATAGTCTTGATTTTTAAACATCCCCTCAGCGTTAGCAGCAGTGAACTTTTCCATTTCTCTTTTGCTTGGGTTCAGTTTCATTCCTACAGTAGTGCAGCATGGAAAAACTGGAGTCATAAAATCCTCTTTTTTTCTGAACTCATGTGTTTCGCTTTTCACTCATGAAGGAAATATTTCCGTTTCTACAGTATGTTCATTTCCAGTGGCTTGTTTTCCTTAACAAAAAACCTCCAAAACCCTAGAGATTTTTTCCTGCAGGCGTAATGTCTGAATCACACTCATGAATAGTTTGCAGTACACTTCACTGCAGGATGGTACCTTATTCCAAATGGCATTAGTGTAAATTCAGTGCAGACAGTTTTCTGTCTGGTCCAGTCTGGGGGAAACAAAGATGTCAATTAAAAGACAAAAAACATCTACCTTTGTGTTCCACACACAACTGCAACCTCAACCTCCAGACCAACCTCCTGTCAGACTTCTCATTTGTAAAGAAGATACTGTACTTAGGAGTAAATCTATGGTAGTTAATTATTTGTTATAAACAATATGCTTTGATAATTTAGACTTTCTGAATCAGGAAAGCATGGCTATTCTGGACAGCACTGAAGCTGGGATTTAAGTGGAAGGTTAATGATAATAAGCCTGTATTAAGCGCTTTTCATGGAGCCTCAGCTTTTTAGGGTTATTTTTTTCCTATTCCTGGGCTGTCATTTTTGAATAAAAATTGATTTTTGCAAAATCTCTATGTATTTATTCAAACACTTTGTGTGAACAAATTTCAAACTGCTGATTGTCACAAACTGCTCACTTCAGCTATGTATTTGCATGATCATTTTTTGTATTACAAGAGCAACTACAGTTTTCAGCAGAGATTGGAGCCCCAGTGTTTTAGGCACTGTGTGAACATTTTGTAGGAAATAGGCTGTTCCCCAAAGAGCAGATACAGGTTGTCCAATTGTGCAGTCTTGCCATTTCAGTTTCAAAGGACCTAATCAAAGATGGTCATGCTTATGGAGCACCTTGTAAAGAACCCTGCACTAGCTCCTAAGGGTCACCAGGAGTCAGGACAACAGCCAAGCAGAACATATGCAATAGGTTTCTCTGGTAGAAGAAAAGGAGAGGAAATCTGATTTTCCTGTCACCAATTCCAAGTTGAAGTCCTGCTGTCCCATCTCACCAGCAGTCCCGTCCTCGCCCATGTGCTTCTTTATACTCCTCAGACATGAAAGGAGCCGTGGGATTTCTCAGTGACATATGGGTCTTGAGAACATTATCAAGCTAGTTTTAAAATCTGTATTTTCCTAATTTCTTCTTCTTTCCCTTGCCCTATTTCATCTGATTTCCAGATGAATATTTATACTTTCTCCACAAATTCACCTGGTAGTTTCAATTGGATAATTTATTCTCTGAAAAATTATCTGTTTTCTAGTGCTGCTATGTGCTTTTCAATAGATGCTATGTTCCATTCAAAAAGCTACTATTGTGGAGTGGATAAATTGCTCCTTATATATGCAGCAGTCTGTATGGAACTTTGGGCTCATTTAGAATGAAAGTTGGTGTACAAAACATAAATGATATTTTAATCATGTAAAATTAATTTGGTTTGCCTTCACCTAGACTCAGGCTGTTTACCCAAGAGAAACATCTAACATCCAGCTTCATTCCACGTATTTTTCCTCTGTCGGAGTTGTTACTTTCACGAGTTAATAATAAATATAGGTGTAGAATATCCTTTAAAATGCTTAGAGGCACTTCACAAAGAGACAGACATGCTGAAATTTTGTAAACAAGTTTGAGCTTCATAAAAAGCGACATCCTCCTAAGTTATTACACACCGTTAACATGTCAAATGCCTAAAAAACAAACAGTCCTCTCGCAAGTATTCAAACAGCACACTGATCTACAGAGTCAATACATCTGTTGGGTAAACAGACCCTAAGACCACACAGTGTCTTAGAAATCAAGCAAATTAAAACAATTTCTACATCATCACTCATTACAATACCCAACTGAAGTAATGTGATCTGAATCTCTAATCTGGGAGCTGAGCTTGTTTATATGATGACCTGAATGAGAACTAAGTGAAGCCTTGCAAGTATCCCTGCAGAAAGACTCAACTGGATGAGACAAACAGGATCTTGGCATCAGGGAACACATGAGCAAATTATGGTAATGTTTGCACAATAGGATCTAAATAGGTTAGTTTGACTAAATAATGTGTTGTGGTAAAAGGGCAAGGCACACATCTGCCAGTGAGACCTTTCCCACTCCAAGTGGAAGGCAGATTTCTTTAACCCATTCTTCACTAATAAAAAAAAACCCACATAGCACAATGTAGGAGGTATTTTGTAATTCTTTTTAAACCTCCAGATCCCCTAATTTTCCCCTTGGAAGAGGAAGGGACAAAAAAGGAAAGAAGCAAATGTGATAGATGCACATCATATCGCTTAAAGCACTTCTAGAAGCGACTCAGGGCTTGCCTCCATGATGGAGTAATGAGACTCTTGGTGGAGGGGCGGGGATGATTTCTAAAGTGTACTAACATGTTGTGCATTAATTGGTCTGCATAGCCCCTGCTGGTGCACACTAGAGGTTCCCTAGAGCAGTGGTTCTCAACCAGGGATATGCGTACCCCTGAGGGTACGCAGAGGTCTTCCAGGAGGTACATCGACGCATCTAGATATTTGCCTAGTTTTACAACAGGCTACATAAAAATCACCAGCAAAGTCAGCACAGACTAAAATTTCATACATACAAGAACTTGTTTACACTACTCGATATACTATACACTGAAATGTAAATACAATATTTATATTCCAATTGATTTATAATTATATGGTAAAAATGAGAAGTAAGCAATTTTTCAGTCATAGTGTGCTGTGACACTTGTATTTTTATGTCTGATTTTGTAAGCAAGTAGTTTTTAAGTGAGGTAAAACTTGGGGTACACAAGACAAATCAGACTCCTGAAAGGGATACAGTAGTCTGGAAAGGTTGAGAGCTACTGGCATAGAGTATTTTAACATAGTTCTGTTTCAAACAGCACTATTTTAAAGTGCACTGGCAGGGTCTACCTGGACCAATTAGTGAGCAATACATTAATGTGCTTTAGAAATCATACCTCTATAGAGCACATTACTCCACCACATACACAAGCTCTCAGGTATCATGGTAGTGGTTGCAGCATAAGAATCTGAAGAGAATCAAAGCCTAGATTCCAATTTCCAGTGTTACACTGATGTCAATTTTGAGTAAACTATTGACTTCAGTGGCGTTACCTCAGATTTAACCTTGTGTAATTTAGGGCTGAATCTTTACGTGTGGACATAGTAAATTGCTGGTATTGCGAATACATATAGAAATAAGGAAAAGTTTCTGTAGCTAATGTTGAGAGTTTAACCAAGCAGTCCTGCCTTCCTGGCAATGGCATGACAAATTTTCCAAACATCTGGTTGCTGAAATCCAAAAGAAAAAAGGAATGCTGATGATAAACCCTAAAGGAGTTTCGACTCAAACTTGAAATGTAATTTGTATAGTGTTGGCATGTGCCTAGGCACCTATTTCTGAGCGTCTTTTCCTTGCATTCCAGCTCTTCTCTGCTAGCCCTAGCAGGATATGCTGCTATCAGTCCACTGCATAATGTAATGGAAAGAAAGGCGGCCTTCTGTAGTAACAAAACATTCTGCACTCGCCAAATGACCATGTATTTGGCAGCATGCAGTAGCAAAGTAATTACAGTAAATAGGAGGGGAGTGAGCTGGTGAGTATGTGTGCATCCCAGTGCACTCTCTTGGATAGAGCTGGAGCTCTTTACCAGTAGCATCGACAGCTATAGCTCAGATGGGAGGGCATGTGCTCTTGTGGCCAAAGGAACTGAATGTTATCCCTTCCAGTTCCGTGAAATTCCAAGTGGCCATGGCATGTTACAGCATGGTGAATGAGAAGCATTCGGTGACCGCAACTGCATTGCCTTATATTTGAGAAAAGGGAAGAGAAGCGGGTTATTATGTGCAAGAATTAAAATATTTTATTTCAAATATTCAAATCACTAAATGCCATTCAATTCAATAAATGCCATTAATACTGTCCTTTTATATAGTTCTGATATGCACCAGCTGAGGATCTGACCCATAGAGTCTAAAAGGGTGCCCAACATCCCCGGTTATATTTCCCAATAGCTTTATGTGGATTCTGAAAATATTTTCTTTTGTTTTGCCCCAGAAGACATCATGTAAACATGTGGGCCGCTTATTATACAAGAATCAAATATCTCACTTGCAAAGAACAATTACTCACTCACTGGAATATGTAGAGTCTTTCTTACCTTGAAGAAAGCTGGAGAATATGCACAGCTGCAGAGCTAACGAAACGGGAATATCGCTTGTAGGCATATGACAACAGGATGTTATTTTCTGTACTCACAGCTGAGACAGGAAGGCCCTCTCCAAGAGAGAGAAAGACGTACAAGGAAGGAGAGGACTGTGGTTAAGGCTCTGGACTGGAACATGGGAGATCTGCATTCAGTTTCTGGCTCTGCTACAGACTTCTTGTGTGACCTTAGAAAGGTCACTTAATCTCTGTTTCTCAGTTCCCCATCTGTAAAATGGGGATAACAGCACTTCCTTTCTCCTAGCCATCATTTTCTTTTCTATTTAGCTTTTAAGTCGGTCAGGGCAGGGGCTATCTTACTATGTGTTTGCACAATGCCCAACACTGCATCTCCCAATCTCGGCTGCAACATTTAGGCTCTATTACAATACAAATCATTATTAATAAAAATAACATACAGGGCCAGATCTTTAGCAGGCTTCAATCAGCAGATGTCAGTATGCACCAGTTGCGGATCTGGCCAACAGTATTCGCAGATAAGAATAATAACAAATAAAAATGAATTTTAAAAATGAGTCCTGTTATACCTGTCCACATTAAATATTTCTATACCACTACATATGTGGTCAGGGTAGCCATCGCACAAAGACCTAGATGTCCCAAACCCCAGTGTAAATTGCATACTATTATATAAACTGATTTTATATTGTATATGTAAATGTCACTTTAGGTCTGCTCATACCAAGGATGCTGTCATTTCCAAAGTGTAAATCAAAGGGGGAAAGCAAAAAGATGTTTAAAAGGATAAAGGAGGCCAAATACTACTATGGTATAACTGCAGGGAATATAATTATAGCAGGGATGAATTTGGCCCAATATATGATGATGTAGGATATTACAAAGTTTTCATTGCCACCTGTTTCCAAAGATCTATATAAAACATTCTTAGCACGACCATTCATGGGTAGAACTGAACAAAATTCAACAGCTTCCGTTAACAGGTGTTTGTGTCAGCTGTTTCCATTTCTACTCACAGGTATTCTGAACTCTCCAGTTTCACTTTGAGATTCAGGTTTGAAAGAACCCCAAAACTCAGCGCAAAGATCAGTCAAAACCCTCCGGTTGCACAGGAAACAGTGAATTTTGCAGGGTCCCTTAGAGAACAATAAATTAGCCTCTGTGTATTAAAACAAGGCCTATCTTGTTCGAAGTGTTCAGAAAGCAGAGATGTTCTTCTGATGACCCTAGACAGTTTTGATTTTGTAACAACCCCGAAAAGCAAAGGGTTGCAAGCAGTTTCAGGCTTTATAAACCAAAAAGTTTTCTACAGCTTGGCTTATGAGCAATGCTGTCATCCCAGGCACATTGCAATGAAATTTTTATGCACCCCACATCAGCACCTCGGAATTGACCCTGAGAGGGTCAACATGTGGTTCCCACTAATTTCAGCTACTCACAGGATCAAGCCCAAGCATTTTCCCTACAGCCTCTAGCGTCAATAAGCCTGACCTTGCAACACTGTCTACTGGGTGTAGTACTTACTGCTGTAAATAGTCCCATTGACCTTAACAGAACTATTCCCAGCCATGAGTGCTGTGCCCAACAGTAAATGAATGCAGGATCAATATCCACCCTGGATTGAATTGGATGAGGAATCCCGGATTATATCCTACTATTTTAGATATTTATATGGCCCCCCATTACCATCATCTCTGAGCACCTCACCTTTAATATATTTATCCTCAAAAGACCCCTGTGAGGTGGGGAAGTGCTGTTATCCCCAGATAACAGATGGGGAACTAACGTCCAGATCCTCAGACATATTTAGGAATCTAACTCCTATTGATTCCAGTAGGATAGTATTGTTAATAAAAAAAAACAATTTTATTAACAATAGGACATAGGTTAAGTCGTACCAAGGAAAAGAAATAGAGGTATAGATGGTTATAAGAAAATAAAAGTGAAAAGATGCATCAGAAAGTCTAAAACTAAATCTAGTAAGGTACAGTTGTTTAAGATGGCTCCTCTTACCAATTATTTTTTGTCCAGCAGGGCTGACAGTCTCTCAGTCAGAACCTTCTGCGGAAGTATGGAGGTGCTGGTTTCCCTTGTCTTAAGTGAAAGATGGAGTCTCTGTCCCTTATATTCCCAAAAAATTGTTTTTGTTCTCCAAGTTAGGAAAGCCTCTTACAGATTCAGTCTTCTGTGTATCTCTGGGGTATAGGAACAAAGTCAATTCTGTGTCTCTCCTGTTCTGTCTCAAGACAAACCCTGCTGGTTTGCTTGATAGCTTCATTTATAGCTAATATGAAAACTGAGGTAAACCCACATTCCTGTGTCTGGGACAGACCTGATTATCATCTTTACCTAGGCTAGGCCATCCTCTTAAACATGTCCTAGTGACATTGTACAGTATGTAACTTCACATATTGTAAAATGCATGTTATCCTATTAACAACCAGCATGCTATTAGTTTTCAAATGATATCTTACAAGAAATAGTTTGTACAAACATTGCCATGGTGTGGGAGATATGAATACAGGGTTTAGTGTCATACGGGGATTCCACAACTTCCCCTGGAAGCCTATTCCAGTGCTTAACTATCTTCATAGTTAGAAAGGTTTCCCTAATATCTAACCTAGATTTCCCATGGCAGATTTCTGAAGGTCAAAATAATGGCATCAATATATTCAATTCACCCATTGATTTCAGAGGGTGTTGTACATGATTATACCAAGGTTGGATTTAGTCCAATCTCTCTACAGTCCCACCAATGCTAAGATTACCTACCCAAGTGGATATATTGCTTTATAGTTCAGAAGCACTCAGTAGATCTAGTTGAATTTTTTGAACAAAATATCAGTTACCTGTTTTTTTTTTAAAAATTCCATGAAAAGTTCCATGTTCCCCCCCACAAAAATCAAAAACATTACTAGCAAATGGTTTCATTTTTGATTTGTGAAAAGTGTTGAATTTCAATAGTCTATGATAAAAAAGTTGAAAAAAACTCTGAGCAGTGGGTCAGCTTTGAAACAAAAAACACGTTAAGTTGCTAAAAGAGGTTTTCATTTTTTGATTTGCTCAACAAAGGGGTTTAAATTGAGCTGGGCTGATAGGCTCAATTCTGCAAACACTTATGACTAAGCCCTTTTTGTTCAACGAGCAAAACATACGCAGCATTAAGTCTCATATTTGTGAAATTTTGCATGCATGTGGATTGGGAACATTCTTTCTTTGAACTTTACGCCCTGAATGTTTTTCCTTGTAGTACTGAATATGCCATTAATGGGAAAAATATGAGAGCCCTAAAAGTGAACAAAGTCATACCATTAAACTCCAGGGATGCCAACAAAAGACTGTAGCCCACTGGATAAATGTCTGCACCATAGTTCCAAGGCTGTTTGTTCACATCCTGCTAGGGTTGTATTTTTGTTTAACTCTTCTCCTTCTTCTTGCACCTCTCAGCCAAGTTGCAAAAGCTTGACTAGAAGTAGAGATCAGTGAGTGAGCTCTCATTCAGACTGCTCCTTGCACAGGCTTAAACAGACCTAAACTTCAGAAGGTCTAGTTTCATCAGGAAACATCAGCATCCAAGACATTTAACATGAATTTTAAATTCCTCAAAACACATTCCTATCACCTCTGGAAGAATGCACTGTAATTTGCCATCAGACACACAAACCAACCAGCATTTCAAAAGTTGGTCAAATGCAAATTTAGCCCGTTTGAGGGGCGGGGATGGCATACTCATTTACAGGGCCACAGCTGTCTAGTCTTTGCAACAAATGTCTCCAGTTTCTATTATTATTGCAGTAGTGTCTTGAGGTCCCAATCAGTACTGGGACCCATTGTGTAGGGTGCACAAACATTGTGTATGGTGGACATTGTCTACAAACATCTAGTTAACGACAGTCCCTGTCCTGAAGAGCTTACAATCTATATGAAATAAATAATAGTTGCCCCTTTGCCAAGGAGTAGCAGAATTTGGGGCCTTGCAAGCCAGTTTCCTGTTTGGAGCAGAAGCCAGTGACACAGGGTTAGGTATTTTCTTAACTGTAATTTGCTTATTTACAAAACATACACAAGTCCTGCTCCTTAGAACAGAGAAGCCAACAGACAGCATCCCGGCAACTCCCTGCTCAGGTCAGGCACCACTACCCTTCCCACAGAAGCAGCTGTCTTGCTTCTGACACTCTGCAGGAGCCTAACAAGTCTCACTGCTTAACACCAGTGTTGCCCCTTCATGCCCCAGTCCTGAGCTTTTCAGCTTGGAAAGCTGTAGTCCAAGACGGCTCACGGAGATCGCCCAGCCTGGAAAGGGGAACCTGGCATCTCCTTCATTTTGTACTGCAGAGCAGCTGAACAAAAGGAACCTCAGAGCTTTCACTATCAAACCAAGGAAAGCATTTAAACCCACACAATAATGACTCTGGCTGTGATTACTGCATGGAGACTTCAACTCTTTTTATAGGGAGTTTTATCCCAGGTTCTTATAATCAACAAACTCTCATAGGCAAGCCATAACAATAATACTTTTTGTTGCTATAGTGCCTTCAAGCTGAGCATTTAGAGTGCTTTACAAACATTACAGTTCAAAATGTAAAATGTTCAAACAAACTTTATTCATTGCGGAATACAGGACTTAATTTATAGATATGGACACAATACTAAGATCCATCCTTCTGAAATAAGTTAGATTAGATTGATCCTCTCTATGTTTCCTTTGGTGACCAGGTTGTGCCCAAACTGGAGGTACTGCCTACTGGAGTCATATAAGGTAGGATTTTAATACGGAAAAACCTGCCACCTGCAGGGAAAAACTCTGAAAAAATGTAGCATAACAATAGATGGGCATTGCCCTGCAACATTAAGACCCATTTACCCTTCTGGAGTGGTGTAAAGGGGCCTTAGTGTAAATGAGAATCAGAGCTAAAATAGACCAACCTTTCCAAAGAACTTTTTTAATTTACCAGAATTGTTTAATTTAATGTAAGCCCTGTGGCCTAAAGCTTCAGAGGGTAAGGAACTCTCTGCCTCCGTCTATTGATGAATGTGAGGGAAATGGCCTCACTGCTGCTTCATCTGCATATGCTTTCAACCCAGAATTCCTCCAGTGACACTGTGGGAGTCTGCATAACTGTATGCAAACTCAGAATTGATTGGGTAGTGGAACCGAAGAGGGGGAAAGGTGAAGAGTTCCTAGTTTGTGGCAAAGCATGCAGCTTTGGTGGTAATAACTCTGCTTGAAGGTCTTGTAGGCTGCAAGTTCTCTTCCACTAATCTACTGATGAAGGACTATTTGAGAGGAGATGATTCAGAGAGTGCTCTTTAACGGGATGCTATATAGAGTTGGATGTTATCTCTGCTGCTGTGCTCTTCAGCTTCAGTTGCGTGTGAAATCTGGTGAGGCTCCTTCTATCCACAAATTAAATAAAGCTGAAGTCACTCTAACTGGCTGAGGTGGTGGAGCCTCAAGACAGGACCAGGAAGCACTTCCTAAAAGACTGGAGACATGCCTACCCAAGGATCTGCATAGCTCAGCATTCTGGGAGTACAATACTGACTGACACGAAACTGTGAGTGGGGTTTAACAATGGGGAAAGTGACATAGTAAAAGGATATGCCTGTTGGACATTCACACTGGTGACTGGGGAACCAAGTTAACAGACAACTGCTGAAGTTACTGTGGGAGAGTGTTTTATTTATTATTATTATAGATGGATTATGGCTGTGGTCTCACAAGCTGATGCGGTGTTCCTTTTCCCCTAATAAAATTTTCCTAATTTCATACAGACTTAGTGCTCACAAGTGGGCAACTAGTAAGGACACTCGGGTTTAGTGATCCCAGAAATTCTGGGTGGTGGCTCAAGCCAGTGGTGTTTGTTGTACAAGAACCCTTAGGTATTTGAACAGGCCATGTGTTGCTGCCAACAATACCCGGCAGACAGTTTACATTAAAAAAAAATCCTATTCTAGTAGTGAAAGCTGGTCCGTTGGTACTAGCCTGAGACTTGAGACAACTGAGTTCTATTCCCTGCTCTACCACAGACTTCTTGTGTGGCTATGTGCAAGGCATTTCACCTCTCTGTGCCTCAGCTCTACCTGTGTAAAATGTTGACAACAGCACTGCCCTACCTCACAGTGGCGTTGGGATACGTACATTGGCACTTGTGAAGCACTCCGGTAATAGGAGCCACAAAAGTGCCTTAGGCAGATAGAAAAGTGGACTGCCATATACAATATGCTGATATTACTATGTACTACTGTGAAAGTATCAACTCACCAGTGGCATCTCCTCATGAGTTGGGTAGCATAGCAGCTGTCTCAGCACTGGCATCTGCTGCTATTGAGTGCTCCACATCTGCAGTGGCCTGCCTCTTCCTGTGACTTGGCCCACTGGCCACATCACTTCAAAACCTCTCCCCTTCCAGGGTAGTCTATGAACAAAATGCAAGGGGATCTAACACAAATAACCTGAGGGAGTAAGGGGGTGGGGGGAAATGTCACCCTCTCAAGGCATATCGGGATTTGGCCTTCAGGCAGGAGTGTCAGTCCCCTTGCTTTTTGTTCATAGACTACCCTGGAAGGGGAGAGGTTTTGAAGTGATGTGGCCAGTGGACCAAGTCACAGGAAGAGGCAGGCCACTGCAGATGTGGAGCACTCAATAGCAGCAGATGCCAGTGCTGAGACAGCTGCTATGCTACCCAACTCATGAGGAGATGCCACTGGTGAGTTGATACTTTCACAGTAGTACATAGTAATATCAGCATATTGTATATGGCAGTCCACTTTTCTATCTGCCTAAGGCACTTTTGTGGCTCCTATTACCGGAGTGCTTCACAAGTGCCAATGTACATATCCCAACGCCACTGTGAGGTAGGGCAGTGCTGTTGTCAACATTTTACACAGGGAGAGCTGAGGCACAGAGAGGCGAAATGCCTTGCACATAGCCACACAAGAAGTCTGTGGTAGAGCACTCCGGTAATAGGAGCCACAAAAGTGCCTTAGGCAGATAGAAAAGTGGACTGCCTGTGGGGGAGGTGATTCCATTAATCAAACCCCAACAAAACTCTCCATGCACAAAGTCCAAATGGATTTGATTAATGGAATCACCTCCCCCATAGGTGATGGAGCAGCCATGGTAGGCCATGAGATGAAGCATTGGCATCTCCTCATGAGTTGGGTAGCATAGCAGCTGTCTCAGCACTGGCATCTGCTGTCTCAGCACTGGCGGTTAAATGGACTTTGTGCATGGAGAGTTTTGTTGGGGTTTGATTAATGGAATCACCTCCCCCACAGGTGATGGAGCAGCCTGGCTCCTATTACCGGAGTGCTCTACCACAGACTTCTTGTGTGGCTATGTGCAAGGCATTTCGCCTCTCTGTGCCTCAGCTCTCCCTGTGTAAAATGTTGACAACAGCACTGCCCTACCTCACAGTAGCGTCCATCACCTGTGGGGGAGGTGATTCCATTAATCAAACCCCAACAAAACTCTCATGCACAAAGTCCATTTATTTGGGCCCTGCAAAAGGTGAGAAGATTTAACCGCCAGTGCTGAGACAGCTGCTCCATCACCTGTGGGGGAGGTGATTCCATTAATCAAACCCCAACAAAACTCTCCATGCACAAAGTCCATTTATTTGGGCCCTGCAAAAGGTGAGAAGATTTAACCGCCAGTGCTGAGACAGCTGCTATGCTACCCAACTCATGAGGAAATGCCACTCTTCCCTGGGCTGCCCAAAAGTGAGCTTCTCTGCTTCCCTTTTAAACTCCTCCTCCAGCCTGTAGATGCCTGGCAGCAGTGGCAAGGTGGAGTGGGCTGAGCCCAGAGCAGCTCCTTAACCCCTTGTTGTGCAGGGTGGGAGGTGTATGCCCCATCACAGTGACACATTCTGTCTGTGGGTTAAATCTTCTCACCTTTTGCAGGGCCCAAATAAATGGACTTTGTGCATGGAGAGTTTTGTTGGGGTTTGATTAATGGAATCACCTCCCCCACAGGTGATGGAGCAGCCATGGTAGGCCATGAGATGAAGCAGTAGCTCCAGAAGGTCACTTATATCCTCCATCCCATGTTGAGAGTTGGCCAGTGGATTGCCTGGATTCATTGGCCCACTAGTGCTGTAGATTTTAGTCCCCATCAAGCAGTACATCACCGTATGCAGATAATTCCAGCACCTCCCCGGCAAATCATCCTACACTTACCTGGCAAAACAACATCAAATCTGCTGTCCTTCAGATCCCATGCACCCACCAGTGGTGAGCAAGATTGAACCCGATAGGAAGTTACTGTGTCTGTTGTATATGGATTCGGACCCCAGTATATTGTCCATGTATCAGTGTGTTGTCTCCCATCCAGAGGGATACAGAACCAGCACAGGCAGCTCAGCAAAGCTATAGAGAGCAACACACAATATTTTGAAATACAAAATATCAAGAGATTTAGGCTTAAGCTTATATTACTAGCTGCTGTCTTTTTCTACACATTACACATGTGGCAGTAACTTTCGTATTATCCAAGGTAAAAGCTGGATGAATATATGGACAAGACAGAAAGCAGCATATTATTACACTTATTTTCCAGCCTGTGAGCACATACCGAGCCCAGCTACAAAATGCTATGCAGGCCTGAACAATAGGAAACACTTTATTACAGAGATCGCATTTGAAATAATACATTTATTTTTCATAATAACACTGAGGCCCAGCCACCAATGATTTCTCAAGATTTGAATAGCTTCCCCTGGGTGGATCTGGATAACATGTAGGAATCATGACATGAGCTTTTGAAATTTACACAGATGTTAATAATGCAAAACTGCTGCCTCCATCACTTTCTACCCCAAAAGGTCCCTGCATAGTGAGAAAGGAATAATCAACCACGCCAGGATGCTAGGGAAGACCTATAATGCTCTAGGAACCATCTCCCCTCCTTTAACATTTGTTGTGGCTCCTGTGTTTTCCCCAGAAAGTAATATGTTGCAGCAGTTCCAAAGGAATAACACAGGAAACCAGGATTTCTCTTGAAGATCCACAGTCTTACCTATAAAACTGTAAACAGTATTTCATCAGTAGCCCAATTCACTGTTATATTCTGTGCCTGCATTTCCTTCTCAGCCATGGGAGAGTGCCAAGACATTTGTGTATCAGTAGAAACATCTCAGGCCAGATTCACTTTCAGGTCTGTGCTGGCTTCTAATAGCCAACCCAGATGCACAGCCCCAGTGGGAGACCACTGAGCGTAAAGACTGTGGTAGCCAAAAGAAGCTGCAACCTCTGTTTCCCTAGGGGGTTCATGTGTGGTCGGTTCTACCCCAAAAATGAGTGGCACTGGCTAGGGGAGTGTGGCTAGGACATCTGGGGAAAGATGGCATCTCGTGCATCCCTGGTGCAACATCCACCAGTGGGGCTTTAGTGGAGCCTTTATCTGAAAGAAAAGCTGCTTTCCCTAGAAGAACTCCTGAGGGAGCCTAGCAGTGGATTGTGAGAGGAAGATAAAGGGGGATGGATACTGAGGGGCAGGGAGGTTGAGATGGAAAGGAAAGAGGGCGGGGAGGAGGTTTAAAAGCACAATGGGTAGGGACAGTGATGACATGAGGCTGGGGATTTGCAGTGAAAGGAGATGGGCAGAGTTAAGGGGAACTGGCAAACAATGGCAATAGCGCAAATGAGAAAAAAAATCCAACATCTACGTTTCCGAGCTGAGTGAATGATGAGGCCAGCCATGCCCTCCCCTCCCACCCAGCTGCTGCTGCTGCTGCTGCTGTTCCCTTCATGGAGAGGGAGATATGCCTCTGGCATATCCTTTGGGTTGGAAAGCTGTGATTTACTGCCTGTGGCATCTGCTGTAGTGATGCTGGGTGGAAGGAGCCCTAAATGCATGGATGTTTTCCTGGTCCATTTCTGCAAGCTTCTTCCAACTATTGATGGTTCCCATGTGGAGGGGGCAGGGAGGCAGGCCCCTGGGCTCAGTGCCCTGAACAATCCTTGTGCAGCAGAAAGGTGCATATACCCCCTTCACTCTCGGCTGTAGCTGATGCTGGCTGCTCACAACTTGCGTTAGCAGTGGGATAGTGTTCTGGACCAATGACTTAGATGCTGTTGCATTTTTTTTTAAAGGTAGGTCCCTCCAATTCTTAGCTGGAATAGTGTGTGGTTCTGGAGCAGAGCCCTGCTGTTCTATTGATCTAAATGAATGCTCTGTGTTACCGTCCAGACACATGCAGCACTGAAGGCTTTGACGCACTGAGTGCATTTTATACACAAGTCCCGTCAAGAAGCACTTGTCCAGATATAGGCTGGACACTCCCTCTACATTTCTGTGTTGAAAATAATGGGACTTCATCAAATGAGAGCCCTGGGAATATGCTGGAAACTGGAATGCGGCCATGACAGTGTTAATGTTTTGTTTATTCCTGATCGCGACTCTGCTTTTGGAAGAAGCCAAATGTGTTAAAGAAGGGCTATTGTTACCATTCATAGTTAGTGTTTTGTGCTTTAAAAACAAGCCCATAAGCCATCCCCTCAGTACTCCAGATGCTCTGGCAGCCCAGCTCCTCCTCCTCCTCCAGAGGAAAACACCCTAGAACAACACTCTCATTCATACTGGGCTCCATTTCCTGCCTTATGCATCCTCCCTGAAGATGCCCTGACTTCCCTGCATGACAAATGAGTCCTTGCCAGAAGAGTAAAGTCTTTTCTTCTATAGGGCTGTGAAAAGCTTAGACGTTGACTCCCCCAACCAAGCATGGTTGGCCTAGTTTCAGAATGAACCCAAAACTTACTGAGGTTCAGCAAATCTCAGAGAAGACGTGCATTTTCCTTCCATCCCAGGAAATCCCTCTTTGGTTAGATTGGTACCAGGGAGTATTCAAGTCCCTCCCCTCTCCTGCTACATTCAAGGGGCAGCTGACTAGCCTTCCACATCTTCAGCTGGAGGCTTGATAGCTTGTTCTTATCATCTTCACTCTTTGGAGCAAGCAAGGTAAGGCTACTCTTCTCCCTCCACCCCCAATCTAAAGGCAATATTTTCAGGGCACTGCCCAGCCTACCCAGCACCCATTCATCAGCAGAAGTGAAGCTGGGAAATGGTCTTTTGCTCTCACTGCAGGTGCTCTAAGGGCCTATTTACCTCATTCTGGGCTTGAGTCACCCAGAATGTACCACTCTAGAAGGGACTCTCCAGCCTTGAGAACAAACATATAACAATATTTACATCTGCACAGAAAGGCAGTATTGCCAGGACAGCAGCCCAGAAGTCTCCAAGCTTCTGCTGCATATTTTCATATCCAAATCAAAGTCAAGAGGAAGTTGCTTTCAATCCAATCACTTTCATCAAGAACGTACTCCTGCTGCAATGGATCTTCACATGTCTTGCTACCATTGGAGTTCATGGCAAAGTTCCTGTTAACTTCAATGGTGCAAAACCGTACCCTCTGTGTAAATGCAAAGGCACTATGATTGGCACTGTTTGGTTCATTGTGCTGCACAGAAGACTAGCTCTAAAACAGCCTTTTCCCTTTGCAAAGTGAAGGAGAACCAGCTTCTTTGACAGGATCAATGCTTTTCCAAACCTCATCTAAATTTCTGAGTCTAGAAAGGTGGACTGGAAATCTTGCAAGATCAGGAACTGCCTGCTCTCAGTGAGGCCAGAAGTGACACTATAGCCTTGTGATGGAGGGAAGTATCATTTTCCCCTCCTGCTTTTACAGATGGGGAAACGAGGGCACAGAGATGTTAAGTGATTTGTACAAGATTACACCGCAAGTCAAGGACAGATGTGAAACTAGAACCCACAATCCCAGTTCCCAGTCATGTGTCTTAAATACTAGACGTTACTTAGCTCTCATTTTTATATTTTTTTTGGTTTAAATTAGGGTAGGTACTAGGTGTCAACTCAAAAATCTGTGCACGATCCCATTTTTGGGAGTGGAAATGCAGATAGAGTCAGTGGCACAATCAGTCACTCTATACATTGTTTCCTGCCTGTATTTATTTGCAGTCCTGCACTCACTCATAAATGGGAATTTCTGAAGAAAATAAAGCTGAATGTGCACTGATCTTTTCTTGTGCTTCATATTAACACAATATAAGAAAAGAATTGTTTTTTTTTTCTGTTTCTTTTTCTCTAGTCCATAAATTAGCTCAGTTGAGACCAAATTATATTATGCCTCTTCTTTATACCATAGCCCTAAAGGGCAACATTGGAACATGAAACGGACATTCAAACTATTTTCACACCCAAATTTCAACTCTTTGGCACACACACACACACACACACAAGGCTTTAGTATGCCTTTTTCTGCTGTTGATATGGAGTTCTATTGCCTCCTGTTTCTCAGCAAGAGAAAAGCTACTTATCTTAGGAGAGTTAGATCATGGGGTTTACAGTAATACATCCAGATAGAGTTTTGAAACAAGTCTTCACCATCTACCAATAGGACTTTCTTGGACTTCAGACCTACCCGTAATAAAGCATTTTTAGATTGCATAAATCACAGGCCAGTAAGCCAAAGTTAGAAAAGCAAAGATGGTGGAACTAAAAATTCCTTTATTGAAAAAAATGTATGAAAACATAACCCAAAATAGATCTAGCTTCTGCATCTCCAGTAACGCAACAGACAACTCTATCTTGAGTATATCAGAATCCTGTCCTGTCTATTTTAAGTCAGATGACATGCATGACAGTGACATGTTCACTTCTAACATTCATTACAATGAAAATGCCTTTCCAAACTTAACAGTTAAACCTCTAAGGGTACGTCTAAACAGCTTTTAGGAGCAAATCGCCCAGCCCAGATTGACAAACATGGGTTAGCGAGGCTCATGATAGAACTATCAAAATAGCTGTATGGACAGTGCCTTGAAGTTGCAGCTCAAGCTCTGAAGCCTAGAGAGCAGGATGGGCTTGAGAGACTGAGCTCCAGCCTGAGCTGAGACTTTAAAAACAGCTGTATAGATAGCTGTCATAAATATAAAGGGAAGGGTAACCACCTTTTTGTATACAGAACTATAATATCCCTCCTGGCCAGAAGCAAAACCCTTTCACCTGTAAAGGGTTAAGAAGCTAAGATAACCTCGCTGGCACCGGACCAAAATGACCAATGAGGAGACAAGATACTTTCAAAGCTGGAGGGGGTGGGGAAACAAAGGGTCTGTCTGTCTGTGTGATGCTTTTGCCGGGACCAGGTCAGGAATGCTCTTCAGAACTTCTGTTAAGTTAGTAAGTAATCTAGCTAGAAATGCGTTATATTTTCTTTTGTTTAAATGGTTGGTAAATAAGTTGTGCTGAATGGAATGTATATTCCTGTTTTGTGTCTTTTTGTAACTTAAGGTTTTGCCTAGAGGGATTCTCTATGTTTTGAATCGGATTACCCTATAAGTATTTACCATCCTGATTTTACAGAGGTAATTCTTTTACTTTTTCTTTAATTAAAATTCTTCTTTTAAGAACCTGATTGCTTTTTCATTGTTCTTAAGATCCAAGGGTTCGGGTCTGTGTTCACCTATGCAAATTGGTGAGATTTTTAACAAGTCTTCCCCAGGAAAGGGGGTGTAGGGCTTGGGGGGATATTTTGGGATATCTCCAAGTGGGATCTTTCCCTGTTCTTTGTTTAACATGCTTGGTGGTGGCAGCATAGGGTTCAAGGACAAGGCAAAGTTTGTACCTTGAGGAAGTTTTTAACCTAAGCTGATAAGAATAAGCTTAGGGAGTCTTTCATGCAGGTCCCCACATCTGTACCCTAGAGTTCAGAGTACAGAAGGAACCTTGACAATAGTGCTTTGGAGTATTTGCATGAGCCCCACTAGCCAGCGTCCATCAACCTGGCCTGGGAGGCTCAGTTCAAAATGTTTTGTAGACATGTCTTAAGTGCTGTATATCCCACTCTCTCAGAGACACCACTTTTACGGATAGCAGCAGAGCAGAGAGGGAACCTTTCAGAGCTTTTATTACTGCGATGTAACTGTACATGCTGTGCTGTACATCCAGAAGCAACAAGGAGTTAAAAAGCAAAATCTCATGTCTTGAGTTTGGAGGCCAAAAATTACTTCACATTCTTGGGAGTAAACTCATTACCAGATGAACATATGAGTAGATCCATGTGTAAAAACAAAGCACACAAAATATTCCTAACTAGTGAAGGGTGGTCACACAGTCAAAACACCCATTTTTCCTGAGGGTTCCTGCAGGACCTACTAAAATACCCAGGGGATGCAGATTACCCAGCCTGCTTAGTAGGATTGTGCTTTGGACTGTGTTTATACACAAATTCGTCCCAACATAAGATTTTTCCTCCGTAATGAATATTGAGGTTGAGTCATATTCGTTTTCAAGCAGAAGTATAAATAATAATCAGGCAGGGAGAGGGTTTTTCCCCTGATAAACCGTCTAGCTGCACAGCAGGAGAAACTATGTGAGCATCAGGCATGGTACAGCCAAGGCGAGATCAGGGTTGAACAGAACAAATTAATGGAAGAACTTTGTGGCACTTTCATCCTGCCATTCCTCCGTCTGCCCATATACCTCCCTGCCATGCAAACAACAGAATGTGGTGCAGGAAAGGGGTAGGGCATGGGGAACTAGTGGAGTCTAGGACCTGTGAGAGAACTTGGCCCAGTTGCACAGATCCCCAGCCATTGATGCATCTTTGTACTTCTTCTGGCCTCCTTCCCAGCTATGGCAGCATGGGTGGTTCATGGCCATACTGCTATTGGCTGCCAGCCAGCGCCTGCACTCTGTGATCTCTTTCTTAGGGGAGGTCATGACGGGGGACTTAGTACTGCTTGAGGCACCGTTAGCTTTAGTAACTTTTACTAGGTGACTGATACGAGGCACTTCCTTTCCTCCCCTAGGCCAAACTTCTTTATCTGTGTAGCCATCTAGTCACGCCCGTCATTTGGGGAGGGGACATTGGTGACTATAAGAATGCTGAGGCAAGGAGATAGCTTCTCATGTAGCCACCATTTTCCCTCTGTGAAAGTTTTGCTCTCCTGTGTACCCTACAGTAGCCTCAAAGAGGCCTCCAAGATTATCAGTGATATCAATGATATCAGACGAATATCATTAACATCATGGCCTTCACAGTGAGCTCTAGCTGAAGTTGTAGAATCCACTGAGCAATCAGGCATAAAGCTCATATGAGGGGCTGTATCTGGGGGGTATGCATATAGGGGTGATACTACTTTTCATGCTGACGTCTCAACTGGTGTGACTGGCCCATCGCGGACTTCAATCAAACAAAACTAACACCATCCAATGCTATTAGGGCGGCTGTGTTGGCAGCTTTTGATCCTGTAATCACACTGGAATCCATGCCCACTGTGCCCAGGTCCTGTGTGTAGTGCTGATATTCCATTACCTACACTCCTTTGCTGGTTTCAGAGTAGCAGCTGTGTTAGTCTGTATTCGCAAAAAGAAAAGGAGTACTTGTGGCACCTTAGAGACTAACAAATTTATTAGAGCATAAGCTTTCGTGAGCTACATCCGATGAAGTGAGCTGTAGCTCACGAAAGCTTATGCTCTAATAAATTTGTTTGTCTCTAAGGTGCCACAAGTACTCCTTTTCTTTTTACTCCTTTGCTGAACTCACAAATGGACACTGGGAGGAAACCTCCTAGGCCATATCCCACTCTAGGTTCTTTAACACCAACATTCCCAAACTAAAAGAGCCATCCTTGAACTGGATGGGGTTAAAATGATAGAATAAGGTTACCTGACTTTTTGTGGAATTATTGTAGCAGTTACGAAGAGACACCATTGGTTTACAGAGAATTCAGTACAAGGCTGTTGACTTTTATTGGCTCAGGGAGATGTGGGCAGTAGAGTATACTGCAGTTTAAAACGTTAAGACAAAGCCCCTCTTAAAAATGGAAAGAAATAAAATTAATTTTAAAAAGTTTTCAATGTCCTCTCTTACATACTTTCTTTCCCCTTTGTCAAAGAGGTCGGGGTGAAGGCTGGGGAAATAGATTCCTAACCCCAAACACATTAATTCCTTTTCTTCTCTAAAAGAATAAAAATTCAACCACATCCATTTTACAAAATCCCATTCCTCATACTATTTTATATTGCTATCAGTACTTTTATTATTATTTTATTGAAATGGGTTATTTTTAGACTTGGAAGGATTCAATTTTTATTGGTGAATGTCAGTAAATGTCTATTTCACCACACACACACACACACTGACGAACAAATATTTCTGTTGATAATAATTTACATTTAAAGATAGGAAAGTGAGAAAAAGTAAAGTAAGAAAAGTGCTGCTTGACAGCCTAGTAGAGTTTGATTTAAGGATATTTACTTTGTATATTTTAACATATGATGTTGACAGTTTGCGTTTTGTGATTATAAAGCTTTAACTTTTTTGAATCTCAACATCTACTCTCATTAAATAATTGTCTGATTCACCTTATTGCTTGACTCCTCCCCCATAATTTCATACAACTGTGAAAATTTAAATAGATAAAAATAGAAAAAATGCTTAATAAACATTGATATTATCCCTTAAAATTATGCAAAAATAAAAATCAAATTCTGCCAAACCTAGTTATTTTTACCTGCTGCTACAATGAAAGATAAAATACTCAGGGCCAATCTTTGGCAAGGTTATGGTAAACTAGGTATGAGGTATAATGACACTATTTTAGATGGTTACTCTACGATCATAAACAGGACCACAGGATTTACACCAGTTCAACTGAGAGCAGTACTTGTCCCTTGGTATTTTATTTCTATATCATTGATGGATTGCACTGCAGCATCCTCTTAAGACTGAACATTCAACTGAAATATTGGCCCTTCATTGGTTCCATGTTACCTAGTATATATCGAACAACACTGGATAAAATAATAGTGTATTATATCCAATACACTATTATGGGCACACTGCACAGTACCAAAGTAGTTAAACTTTTTTGTGATTTATTAATTCATATTGTCTTATTGCTTTGAATTTGCACTTCATTGGCAGTCAGAACACTAGCCATAAATGAGAATACAGTAACTTATTACAACTACTTTAAGATTTTGGTTTTGTTTCTAGCAGAGTTGGGTCCAAACTGCAACATTCAAGTCCAGGGTTTTGAACGGAGCCGCCCTCAGTTTTCTAACATGACGTTCAGCCCCTTCTCATGCCTTTTTCACTGTGACTTTGTAAACATGACAAAAAACATTACAAAAACTACCCTTTAAAAATCATGATGTTTGCAGCTGAGTGGGTGCTTGGTGATGTGATTATGTGTTATCACTTACTGAGCTGGGCAAAAAAAAAACTTCATCCAAATTTTTTCACAAAATGATCACTCAGTAGGAAACCTGCACAACACCTTCAAAAGACAAGTCTGGGAGCTTAAATTCATAACTCTGCTAGACACCAAAAATCATAGACTCAATAAAGACACTGATTTTATTTCTCATTACAACAATCTGTAACCCAATAACTCTCCTTTGTCCTTGACTGCAGAGCTCTTAATTGCTGCTTCATTTTGAATGGTTTCTTGCAACATGTGTTAATGCCTTATGCTTAACACTTTGTTCCACCTTATATTTAACTATGACACTTGAAGGGCTTGTCTTCACATACAATGCTGCAGTTGTGCCGCTGTAGAGCATTAAGTGAAGATGGTACTATGCTGATAGGAGAGCTTCTCCTGTCAGCATAGTTAATCCATCTCTGCGAGTGGTGGTCGTTATATTGATGGGAGAAGCTTTCCTGTCGACATAGTGCTGTCTACACAGGTTGGTATAACTATGTTGCTCAGAAGTGTGAATTTTTCCACACCTTTGAGTGATAGCAGTTATACTGATATAATTTTGTAGTTTAGACCTGGCCTCAGTACTGTTCCAGACCTGAAGAAGAGCTCTTTGGAGAACATAAGAATGGACATACTGGTCAGACCAAAGGTCCATCTAGCCCAGTATCCTCTCTTAGAACAGTGGCCAATGCCAGGTGCCCCAGAGGAAATGAACAACAGGTAATCATCAAGTGATCCATCCCCTGTCGCCTTTTCCCAGCTTCTGGCAAACAGAGACTACGGACACCATCCCTGCCCATCCTGACTAATAGCCATTGATGGACCTATCCTCCATGAACTTATCTAGTTCTTATTTGAACCCTGTTATAGTCTTGGCCTTCACAACATCCTCTGACAACGAGTTGACTGTGCGTTGTGTGAAAAAATACCTCCTTTTGTTTGTTTTAAACTTGCTGCTTATTAATTTCATTTGGTGACCCCTAGTTCTTGTGTTAGGAGAAGGAGTAAATAACACTTCCTTATTCACTTTCTTCACACCAGTCATGATCTTATAGACCTCTATTTTATCCACCACCCCTTAGTTGTCTCTTTTCCAAGCTGAAGGTCCCAGTCTTATTAATCTCTCCTCATATGGAAGCCATTCCATAACCCTAGTCATTTTTGTTGCCCTTTTCTGAATCTTTTCCAATTCCAAGATATCTTTTTTGAGATGGGGCGACCACATCTGTATGCAGTATTCAAGATGTGGGCATATCATGGATTTATACAGAGGCAATATGATATTTTCTGTCGTATTATCTATCCCTTTCTTAATGATTCCCAACATTCTGTTTGCTTTTTTGACTGCCATTGGACATTGAGTGGATGTTTTCAGAGAACCATCCACAACTACTCCAAGATGTCTTTCTTGAGTGGTAACGGCTAATTTAGACCCCATCATTTTATAGGTATAGTTGGGATTATGTTTCCAATGGGCATTGCTTTGCATTTATCAACATTGAATTTCATCTGCCATTTTATTGCCCAGTCACCCAGTTTTGTGAGATCCTTTTGTAACTCTTCGCAGTCTGCTTGGGACTTAACTATCTTGAGTAGTTTTGTATCACCTGCAAATTTTTCCACCTCACTGTTTACCCCTTTTTCCAGATCATTTATGAATATGTTGAATAGGACTGGGCCCAGTATGGACCCCGGGGGACACCACTATTTACCTCTCTCCATTCTGAAAACTGACCATTTATTCCTACCCTTTGTTTCCTATCTTTTAACCAGTTACAAATGCATAAGAGGATCTTCCCTCTTATCCCATGACAGCTTACTTTGCTTAAGATCCTTTGGTGAGGGACCTTGTCAAAGGCTTTCTGAAAATCTAAATACACTATATCCACTGGATCCCCCTGGTCCACATGCTAGTTGACCCCCTCAAAGAATTCTAGTAGATTGGTGAGGCATGATTTCCCTTTACAAAAAACATGTTGACTATTCCCCAACAAATTATGCTCATCTATGTGTCTGACAATTTTGTTCTTTACTGTAGATTCAACCAATTTGCCCAGTCCTAAAGACAGTTTACCAGGCTGTAATTGCCAGGATCACAAAAAATTGTGTCACATTAGCGATCCTCCCGTCGTTTGGTACAGAAGCTGACTTAAATGATAGATTACAAACTACAGTTAGTAGTTCTGAAATTTCACATTTGAGTTCCTTCACAACTCTTGGGTGACTACCATCTGGTCCTGGTGCCTTATTACTGTTTAGTTTATCAATGTGTTCCAAAACCTCCTCTAATGACACTTCAACATGGGACAGTTCCTCAGATTTGTCACCTAAACAGAATGGCTGAGGTTTGGGAATCTCCCTCACATCCTCAGCCTTAAAGACCAATACAAAGAATTAATTTAGTTTCTCCACAATGGCCTTATTGTCTTTGAGTGCTCCTTTTGCATCTTGATCGTCCTGTGGCCCCACTGGTTGTTTAGCAGGCTTCCTGCATCTGATGTACTTAAAGAAAAAAAATTTTTGCTACTACTGTTTGAGTCTTTGGCTAGTTGTTCTTCAAATTCTTTTTTCACCTTCCTAATTATATTTTTACATTTCATTTGCCAGAGTTTATGCTCCTTTCTATTTTTCTCACTAGGATTTAACTTCCACTTTTTAAATGATGCCTTTTTGTCTCTCACCACTTCTTTTACTTTGTTGTTTAGCCAAGGTGGCACTTTTTTGGTTCTCTTACTATGTTTTTTAATTTGGGGTATACATTTAAGTTGAGCCTCTATTATGGTGTCTTTAAAAAGTTTCCATGCAGTTTGCAGAGATTTCACTTTTGGCACTATACCTTTTAATTTCTGTTTAACTAACTTCCTCATTTTTGTGTAGTCTCCCTTTGTGAAATTGAATGCTACAGTGTTGGGCTGGTCAAGTCATCTTGGCCCCACAAGGCGATAACCTCTTGACAATATTCTACAACAGATCTGGTGCCCCCCTACATCTTGCAGTGGAATGTGTACAGCTGACAGCAGTAAAAGCCTATGTGACTGACATGGGGACCATGATATAAGGAGCCACAAATATGTCCAATGGTGGAGAAATTTTACAGACCCTCCATCCCCTGCACAGATACTTAAGTAACTGCCTGCAACTCCTGGCCAACTAAGCAAACATTTGTGAAAGGCTCATTCACCCCATACCTGAAACTTGCCAGTTATTGGGCAAAAACAAACCATCTGGACTGACATCTGGAAAACAAAACCATCTGTATTATCTTAACACTGACAACACAAAGGCAGTTTGTGAGGCATCTTCTGGGAGACATAAAAGGAGTTATTTTATTATTCTAGAATAAGCCTTTTTTCTTTTTTTAATTCATCTCTTTTCCCATTCCACCTTGCATGAATTCCAGCTGCTTGATTAACGATGCCCCAAAGTGAGTAGCTACGTGAATAAAATGCATAAAGAGGATTTATGAAGTGGTCAGGTGTCTAACATTGCCTGAGAATGTCTACAGAATGTTCTGTGTCACATTTTACTGAGTCATTAAAATTTTTGAATTTGGTTTTCAAATCAGAGTGAGATTTGAGAGACCAACAGACTGCTGTTAGATTTAACATTCAAAATACTCACTAAAGCCCACTTTTTAAAATAAATTACCTTGTTACCAGAAGATACTTAATATAGAAGTAGTAGCCCTTATAGCCTGGCTAAATTCTAACTCAGGCACTTGTATTCTGCCTTCCTAACTTCACGTTCCCTATGTGACTTCAGTTTGGGTACATTCATAGAATCATAGAATATCAGGTCCCTTCCAACCACCGGTCATCTAGCCCAACCCCCTGTTCAAAGCAGGACCAATCCCCAACTAAATCATCCCAACCAGGGCTTTGTCAAGCCTGACCTTAAAAACCTCTAAAGAAGGAGATTCCACCACCTGCCTAGGTAACGCATTCCAGTGTTTCACCACCCTCCTAGTGAAAAAGTTTTTCCTAATATCCAACCTAAACCTCCCCCACTGCAACTTGAGACCATTACCCCTTGTTCTGTCATCTGCTACCACTGAGAACAGTCTAGATCCATCCTCTTTGGAACCCCTTTTCAGGTAGTTGAAAGCAGCTATCAAATCCACCCTCACTCTTCTCTTCTGCAAAATTTTCAAAACAAAATTGCTGTATTTTCTGAGTCAATGATTTTTAGTTTGAAAGTGTTAGTAAATTTAAACTTCACAAAAGGTTAAAGATGGTCAAAATCAAAATAAAACTCTTCAAAAATGATCAAAGCAAAAATGTTTTGACTGATTCAAATAAAAAAAAATTGGAATTTTTGGTGAGCAAAAAATGAAGTTTTTACTATTCATCCCAATTCAGGATTTTTTCAATGTATCAGTATTTTCATGGGACAAGAAAACAATTCCCACCCAGTTCTACCAGCAAAGCCTCAGCCACTTTGCTGCTATCTTTCCTTTTCCCTCGAGGTAAGGGGTCCATGGTTCCCTAGCACCAATGTTACAAAGCTATGATCCCTAAAGGGTCTATGTGTTTTTGTTTGTCATCAGCATAACAAATGTTAGGATTTACTTCCAGTTAATGTGATAGGGGTATTTTGGGCATCTAAGGATTTGATTCTGATATTACAATGATGTACATCAGGAGTAATCCCACTGAAGTCAATAAAAAGCCAGTGTGACTTCAGAACTAGCCCTTAAAAATGTACATGTTTAATATCTTAATCATAGAGCTGGAAGGGACTTTGAGAGGTCATCTAGTCCAATCCCCTGCACTCCTGGCAGGACAATATTTATGTCATTGAGTTCTGAGGTTGTGAAGGTGCCACTCTGCCCTTCCCATCACCTACCCCTGACTCAGTTAGAGTTACCAACTTTGATTGGACGAATTCCTGGAGGTTTCATCACATGACATTATCTTTAATTAAAGATGAATCTATAATTCCTGGAGACTCCAGGACCATCCTACAAAACAGCTCTCAGAGTTTGGAACTGCTGACATCACTAGGGCCTCCACGGCTGTGAAGGCACGGCCCATAACACTACTTGCTGTGGGGAGAGGCACATAGCCCTAAAATCCTGGCTTTATGGAGTTTGGGAGCAGGAAACACTTGGCTCGTCAGCCCCTTCCTTCTTCCACTGCTGAGAGCTGCCACTTCTTGATCCATCCATTGTGGAGGACACTGAGGTCTTCTTGAAGGGACGCTCCCAATTAGGAAATCCCCTGGTGGGTTCCAGCCCACCAGATGCTCTTGGGCAAGAGTAGGAGGGGCTGCTGCATTAAACAAATGACAGGTCCTTTACAGCAATCATTGAAAAGCCCATGATTCTAGTAAGACATTCACTAGCCTCTGGAAGCTGGGGCTGTTTATAAACAGAAATACATCACAGTTCTCAATGTCTGCTGAGAGATGCTTGGAGGGGGACCTCATCTCAACACAGCGCTGACATAATCTAAAGTACAACAGATGCTCTGTCTCGAGCTTAGTGTAAACAAGGTGAAATTATTTATGTCCCTCTATTAACGCTGGCAATAACTGAAACTGTAGGCAGGCGTGAGAGTTGTGTGATGTGTTTACAAGATGTATACAGATAACAAAATCTCCACCGTTACATTTTGTACAGTGCACCCAGCTCCAGCTGTGTCTATTTTTTTCCTCCAGTGCATAACGTGTAATTGAGTGAGTTCAGAAAAAACAACACCATAATCTGTACAATTCACAAGGAACTACAAACTCAGCCCCGCCCACTAAGCATCCTTTTGCCAGGGTTTGCACTACACAGATGTATGTCTGCAGAATTGCTTAATAGCCTGTAAACACCCTATGTATGGAGTCTATCAAGGAAATGTAAGAGATCCATACTTCACCTTGGATGGAACAGAAGGAGGAGACTCCTGAATAAAATAATGCCTATAATCCATAACACTTAACGTGTTTGTTTTGGCGTGTCTGACATTTGATTGAAAAGGAGCAATTTTATATGTATAAAAATAAGACTATATGTCCTCTCCAGCTTGTGAAAATTCACTGCTTTTGAAGGGTGTCTGATGGTGGAAAACCAGGTGCTAGTTTATGCCAAGGTTCCCCAGGCCTCATTTGGATACTGACAAACACATAGCTGGAATCAGTCTGGTTCACTGTGTGTTAGTATTGGTAAAATAGGTATTAGAGTTATAAAAATGTACATAGTATTTAGGCTTTACTGAATGCTTGTAAGTTACTGCATGCATTAATCTCACTTATAACATCTGTATCCCATATTGCAAGGGAATATTTGAGCATTTGCATTGTAAGCCGCTGTAACTATGAAAATCACCAGACATGAAAGAAGCATTAACAAATGTGGAATACTAGTTATGTCCTGCCAGACAAAGAAGGCCCATCAACACCAGATGAATTATGTGGAACATCACAGGGGCAAGGATTTCTGAGCATAATCAAATGATTACCAGTGCTTAGCCTGGGTTAGCCCTAACGGACATATAGAGCTTGCTTATCAAAGAAGCTTCTACTACTTTTTGAAACTTAAGATTGGAACTCCTTTCTGTGTATATACGTCTACCTTTAGCTTTGTAAATAACTCATTTCCTTTTCCTATAAAATAAATCTTTAGATAGTTTATTATAGGATTGGCTACAAACGTCTTTGGTTTGAAATCTAAAGTGCAGTTGGCCTGGGGTAAGTGACAAGTCCTTTGGGACTGGGAGTAACCTCAACATTGCTGAGATCTTTGATATAAGGGACCATCTATCACAAAGGCACACTTGCCTGAGTGGCAAGACAGATTGGAGTACCTATATGGGGACTGTCTGTGACTCCATGTTAAGGCTGTTACAGTGCGTGAGGTATTTATAGTTGATGATTGGTTGGTGAAATCTAAGTATAGAAGTCACAATCAATTTGGGGTTTGTGCCCTGTTTCCTAACAGTCTGCCCTGAGGTTGTACCTAGGCTCTTGTGGCATGGCAGGACAGCTTGACAGGATGTATTACCCTCTCCATGTTACAGAACAGAGAGATGGACGGACAGAACAAATTACTGTTCCTAAGATACATAGAAGTTGCTACCTAAACAACTCATGACTTTGGAAATGTTTGTGGGGAGGGGAATTTGGATTTGCCTGCCATGGGGAAATGGCATTTCAGATCTCAGCCTTTGCCAAAAGGCAATTTAAATCTACATGAAATTTTGCAATCAAAAAATTCAGCCACTGAGAATAGCTCTTCATCAGGTCTGTATACTGTATTTCTTGCATTACTGCTGTAGTAATACCAAAATGATGGCAAAATAGCTCTTTAAGATCTCTAACATTTACTGAACATCTTGTGTTTTTAAATTTCCTATTAGAGCAGTAACAGCATTTTTACATATTTACATGGCCACCTTGAACTTCACAGCTGTGCTTAAGCTGAACTTCCCAGCCACTTGGAACATCACTGAAGCAGCAATATAGAAGTCAGATTCCCCTGCTATATGTCCCAGAGGGTGCAGTTTAGGAGTGACATCCCCAATGACGTGCACTATCCAGCAACTTTGCTCCCATAGTTTTGCTCTCAGAGACACAGCTTCCACAAGTGAGAGAAAATGGCTGCTTGGAGCAGGCTGAATAACCAAATACCCAAATGACTGGACAGATCTCCCCATATTATTAATAACCATGTTTATTACAGTTGTGCCCGAGGGCCAACCAAGAGCTGGGCCCCAGAGTGCTAGGACTGTACAAGCAGTAGTAGATGGTCCCTGTCCCCAAAAGCATACAATCTAAATATACAAGAGTGGGGGGAGGGGGAGAACACACAAACAGAGTGACCAATATGATGGCAGCAAACGGCAGGTTAGTCCCATGATTTATTTCTGGGAGACGGTTTAGTTAGGAGGGAATCAGCTCAATGGAAAGAGAAGGGAAGGGAAGGGGGATGAAGAGGGGCAGGTGTGGCATGAAGCAGAGGGGAAGAGATGGAGGGAAGGGAAAGGTTGGAGCAAACAGCCAGCCAATCAGCACAGGACATAGAAAGTCCAGTCAGAACTTTAGAAAGTTCTCTGTATATCCAAAGATCCCTGGTTTGGCTGCTTCTGCCCTGCTTCTGCTTCAGCTGGAGTCTCTGGCTGGCTCCTCTCTGCAGCTTTCTCCGAGTCCACAAGGATGGGGAGACACCATTTGGGTCCTAGTGCCTCCAATGTCAGGGGTCTCCACTGCACAGTTTTTGGTTGGGGGAATTGTCCTGGAGGAAAGAGTGGTCCTGACTGGGCCCCATTGTACCCCTTCCCTCCCCACCATCCCAGTGCGTACTTAAAATCTCTCAAAGTTTTCTGAGGTAGGGAAGGCCAAACCTTAGTTTAAACCTAAACCAACATCTATTTCAAAGATGGTTGTGGCACTAAAGAATTCATAAAAGTGTTTATGAATATTTTTTCCTAGCGAAGTCCTAATTCCCATTGACTTCACTGGGCTTTGGATCAGGCCCGGTATGTCTAGCTCTATTATTTATTAATATGTGTATTGCCAAAGCACCTAGGAGCCCTAGTCATGGACCAAGGTCCCACTGTGCTAGTTGCTGTACAAACACAGAACAAAAAGACAGTCCCTACCCCAAACAGCTCATGATCTAAATCAGTATTTACATTACACTGTCTCCCACATGACATGACAGTTAGTGTTTTGCATTATGAGATAATTTTCCCAAGTATCAAAATGTTTAAGGGCCAATTTCTGCCATTAGATACATGTACACAGTTTCCCGTGACTTCAATGGCAGTTGTGCATACAAATCTGAGGGCCAAATTTAACCATAGGTACTTTATAAATGAATACATACTAAAAACAATTAGACACTACCAAAAGAAAAATCCCCCTAAATCCCCACTAAAAAACATGAGGTAATTTTCATTCGTAGAATTTTAATCTAAGGTAATAGAAGTGTATCTGTGTCATGTCCTTGTTGACCCTATAGATAGGGAAGTGTGATTGCTGTTGCACACATTCAGTATCATTGTCTATGTGATTGTGAGTATTTCCACTCTAGTTGGCTTGCTCTCGTTTTATGAGGAAATGAGGAACCCTGCTTGCTGTATTGTGTATGGAGCAGAGACAGGATACGTTAACTAGTTCACTTTTTCTGGGACAACGCATGATCTGGCTATTTCCACATCCTTTTCGGCTCAGTCACCTTCCTCTCCCAACCCCCCACCATGTTCCCTTTAACATTTTATGTTATGTTTCAAAAGTTGTCCTTGAAACACATTCCAGTATCAAGCTGCCAGTGAGAATAATGGAAAATAGGGAGCAGGGAGGAGGAAATCAACTTTGGACATGTTGTGGGCATATTCAAATTTGGGGGGAGGAGCTTTTGATAAATTATCTGTTTTTTTGAAATGTTACACAGATCCTCTGATGTCCCTCTAGTTGAATGATCAGTGTCTAACAGAACCATGATCTTACTATACTGTGAATGGCATCTTGGAGGTGATTAAGTGGAAGTCAGAGGAATACCTTTTCTTTGAAGGACAGAAAACTACTTTGGATTTGGCCAGCTTCTGAAGGTCATCTTTTCCAAATGAAGCCTTTCCATAGAATCCGAAATCATAATGGACCATTATAACCATCTAGTCTGACCTTCTGTATAACACTTGAAGCGCGTACTCAAGTAGTTTGTTGAATAGAGATGAAATTCAGCACTTGTTTAATGATAAGCACAAGCTTAAGTTGCTTTGCTGAATTGGGACCTAAATCAGGAATAACTCCACTGAAGTAAATAGAGGTATAGCAGTATAAGAGCAGCAGAGAGCAGATTCAGCCCCAAGCTCTGGACTGATTATTTATTTGCCTGGATTACAGGAGTTCTACTGTAAATTCTCCTTATTCCTTCTATAGACTTTTCTTATATCACAATCATGTATATTCATGGCAACTTAACAAGTGCAACTGGTCTGCAGTAGGCTGCCTGATTGGCTATGCCTCCTGACTGGTTAGACGAGTCAGACTGGCTTTTAAACCCAGCAGCATTTCAGCTGTTACTCAAAGCATTCAGTCATGGTTGGGTAGCTTCAGTGTTTAAAAAAATCCATGTAAGAAAAGCCAACCCATTTTTATGAGATTAAAATGAGCTGTCCCAACCTGGCAAAGCTAGAGCACAGACTTATAAAAGCCTAGGGACAAGAGTAAGTTCAGGAGGAAAGCGACTGAGCTATCAAAAAGCAGCAGAAGGCTCAAGAAGGGTAAATACAGAGAAGAGGCTCATAGGCTTAGCCTAGAGATGGTCACGGGGGACCTTGAATATTTAGACATATGACTCATACCTAAAAGGATATTGGAACCATGAAGAATCATCCAACAGAAGGATCAAATTGTGTGTCTGCCTCTCTTCCCTCCCCCAACAAAAAAATCTGCAGTGAGGTTTTCCTCACATTTAAATTAAGACACCAGCTTGCAAGCTGGAAATGGGAGGAACAGGTGGTTTCTAGTTTATAATAGTATATTTTAAAAGAAGGACCACAAGGCACTTATAACTGGGTGGCAGGATTCTACTGATGCCTCACCTTGTTAGCAGGTGCTAGAGCTCTGTAGGGAGCTGAAAGGTAATAGCAGCTGACCCACCCAGTGCAAGGTGTGGCTCATTAGTCTCCACTCTGAGTAAATGTAAGGAAAGGGGTAGTCCTCAAGCAAAGAGAGAGCATTAGGGTCTGGCACAGGTATATCTAAATCAAAGGAATGCTAGGAGCAGCCCAGCCAAGGGAAAAGGCTTAGGGTGGAATTGCTATTGTTTTAGATTTTCCCTTTTTGTTCATAAAACCAAAATCACAGGAAAGGGTGACTTTTGGGGAATGTCTGTCCTGCAATTAAACAGCTGTGGCTGGCCTATGTCAGCTGACTCAGACTCACAGGGCTGTAAAATGGTGGTGTAGATGCTTGGGCTGGAGCCTGCACTCTATGGCCCTCCCCTCTTGTAGGGTCCCAGAGCTTAGGCCTGAGCCCAAATGTCTACACAGAATGTGTTACAGCCCCCAGAACCCAAGTCAGCTGACATGGGCCAGCCTCAGGTATTTAATTGCAGTGTAGACATATACCAATGTATAATTAGCTAATCCCCCAATGTATAATTAGCTAATCCCCCCGTGTGACTACTCAAATCACACAGTGTAATTGGGCCTATTCCCTGGACCAGATCCTCAGCAGGGATAAATCGATGTAGCTGCCTTGACCTCAGTAGAGCGATGCCAATGTACTCCAGCTCATGATCTCACCCGCTGTCTGAAATCTCTTAACACAGCATGGAAAATTGTCCACAATCTCATTAAACTGAAGACATAAATGTCTATCACCCACCATTGTAGCCTTTCAAGGGGCCTGTTTTCCAGCCCCTTTAGGCATGTCCAGTTTGTCCTGATGCATGAACAAGATGAATGAACCCACATAACCCAAAGAGTGATTTTTTCCCCTCTGCTTCCTCCCCAGCATTACTGTGTGATGTCTTGGACACGTTCCAAGAATTCATTTATTGTCAAAAGACAATAAGAAAAATTTTTAAACCAAACTTTTTTCCCAAATGTTTTCTGGCATCCTTCCAACGTTCTACCTTTGTGCAGAGGGTATTCATCATCAGCTAACAAAGCAGAGTGCTTGCTCTCTGAAACCCAGCATGGAAAGCAAAGACTGAGATCCTTGCTTGAACACAAACTGCAGCTTTGATTTGCAAGTCTGTGTAATCATTAAACAAACATCTCACATCCTTTGGAGGGCAGCTTTGTTTTTATTAACTAGAATAAACCTTCTAATCTTTCATTAGCAAGTTGGAACATTCGCCACTGTAAAAGTCTGGAATTCTTTCTGAAAACAAGTACTGTACATGGAGGGATTATTGAGCACATCAGCAGAGGTGGCCATCCAAGGAACAGTTATATTGAAAATCCTCAAATTACTGTAGTAGAAGTTATAGATCAAATCCAAGGAAAATTAACTTTCTAATGATGGATACAACAATCAGCTCCTAATATGCCAACAGGAGTTTGCAGTTAATATTAATACACACTAGGAGGAACAGACCATATCTAAAGAAGCTATGAGAATAGACTGACCTAAATATGACACATTTATTTAAAGGAAATATGTATCAGAGTGAATCAATTGATAGTCACTATGTGCTGAGGAGGTGGAACAACTGCAGAAGCTCTAACAACAGAGACATTGTGCAGAGAAAATCTGATCCAAAATCCACTGAAGCCAATGAGAGTCTTTCCAGTCACTTAAATAGGCTTTGGATCAGCTTCTTACTTATTGCTCCAGCACTTATGTCTTAGTATTAGTGCATCTCCTTAATTCAGTACCTTACAGCTGCTTTCCTTCTGCTCGCAGAATATATTGATTCAGAGACAGACCCATACCTGCCAATAGTGGGGGGAAGAGTGACATCAGCAGCTTCAACAGATGTTACTGAGCATTCTTAATTAGTGAGAGTATGCTCAGTATAAGCCAAGCAGCAACTCTGGGAAGACACACGTGCCCCTCCCTACGTATTACCTCTGATTCTATCCATCGCAAAGCTATGTCAAGATGTTTTGATACAGATTGAACATAGGATACCTCCTCTTTCATTAAGCTGACTTAAGCTACAGACCTCATGCTCCTACCTAAGCTAGTGGAAATTCAGCCACTGACTTCAGTGGAAAAAGGTTGAGGCCTTATGCTTGCTTACCTTTCCTTTTACATAAGATAAACTTCTACTCCACTACGATTATTTCTTTGATAACTCAGTGAGAATGTCACACAGTTGAATGGTGGTGGTTTACTAGTCTATTCTTCCAAACAAGTGATATCACATCCACAGTAACACCAGTTTAAGCAGTGTTGGTTTGGGGGTTTTGGACAGTGGATTTTTCTTTTGTTTTAATGGTTAATTCTGGTCCAAGGTGCCACAATGTCAACCTTGAAGGATGAAGTTCTTTGTTTATCCCCATGACAGACAAGAAAGGGCATCAGTAGTGCAATCTTCCCCACTGCTGGTCCAACAATGTGGCTCAAATTACCTCTAGGGACAGCCTCTAATGAGGAGGGGATAGATCAATCTCTATGCCAGTTGAAAGCTTGGAATCAAGTTGCAGTTGAGCTATGGACATCTGTACACTAGAAATAGGACTAATCACTCATTTTGGCTACTAAATAAGCATCAGATGGCAGTGGCTTTTGGTCACTTCCAACCAATCTGTATTAAATTTGAAGTAGCTGCCTGTGTGTGGAAAGACATTGTTTTTAGTCCCTGAACAATCTAGCCCTGCATTTCATATTGCTTGGGACTGGCATTTTACTCTGAGTGCATATGGGGGCGTTGTTCTCATATACATTTACTAGTCCTAGTATTGTATTTCTGACAGATTTCTATTTCCTACAAACAATTAAACAGATGATTGAGAAGAACAGAAAAGATGAATTTACAAGGCTATTGTAGCCATTAAAGCCAAAGATGTCCCCAAAAAATGTTGTTCTGTGAGGACCCATTTACCTTGGAAACACTAGTTTGACAAGCACACTTTCCCACTGCTGTATGTTGCAATTGTAAGATGCCAAAACAGATGTTTTCTGTTATATATATTCAGTTCCAAAGTTTTATTCTACATTGATGACAGACAAATAATCCTTGCGAAGCTGTCTAGGATCAATACACATTATATTTGCAATTGCAGGTGA
Source organism: Dermochelys coriacea (assembly GCF_009764565.3). Classification (NCBI taxonomy): domain Eukaryota; kingdom Metazoa; phylum Chordata; order Testudines; family Dermochelyidae; genus Dermochelys; species Dermochelys coriacea. Next base: position 122,126,722 of record NC_050070.1, read on the forward strand.
AAATATTTTAGGCCATTCATGCAAAAGTAAAACTTTTGAACCACATTTTCTAAATGGCTGGGACAGATTTTCTTCCCTGTTTAACCCCCATGCCATCATTTTCTGTTTGATACATTTCTTACATTAGACAATTCTAGGAGAGGCCTCCGCTCTCTAGCCTTCATGTCAAAGCTCCTTTTAACAGGTGAAAACAGTGCTTTGTGTTTAGCAGACAACAAATCATAAACAGTGAGGGGCATGAGCTTCAAAGTTCTCTATCCAGATATGAGCTTTTTCAAAGTCAGCAGTTGGTTGGCTCTAAGGCTTTTGTCCAGTCTCTTATTATGGAGAGGCGCTAACCTCTCTGTAGTTAAGATTGGAACCAGCTTTTCTTATAAAGATCTTTCGGACTCCCATCTCTCTCCACTTTGGCCTGAGAATTGCCACACTTACTCTGAAGGTGAAAGAGGAATGAAGAAAAATCAGCAAAATCTGTAGAAAAATCTGTTTGAGAGTCACAGCTCATTGGAAAACCAATGTACCTGCTTTGAAATTTATGACCTTTCAGTTTCATGTATGTGTGTCCACACATCAGGGACTGATAGAGCAGAGGAAAAATTTGAAGGAGGAGGAACCCTGAGGACTCTGAAATGGACACAGAGAGCAGCTCCCAGGGAAATAAAGATAAAAATAAATATAAATAGTTATTTATACATTAAATAGTACTTGATTGTAAGGGTCTGTTTAAATATAACTGCAATCATCATTTAATGCTAGGTCCATTTGATCTCCAGGTTCCTGTCCAATGCTTGAACATCTCTCTCACCACTCAAGACAATCAGGACTGGATTCAGGGTGCAGGTTCCTTAATGTTCTAGCATACAAATTAGAACAGAAACGTTCTTTTGTCGGTTTTATACAGACATATCAAACATGCCCCCTTTCCTCCCAGTATTCCAATCCTCACCTGCTACAGTGTGTATTCCCTGAGTTCTAGCCATAATATGATACCTTTCTCTCCCAGTAAGGAACAGCACAGCACAGTCACCTGCAGGTCACTGTCTCCAGGTAGAAGAAACACAGCATTATGCTATCTTGAATGACAAAATGTCCCTAAGCATCTTGCATAGAGTGAATACAAATTGGCTACAAAGGAAAGAAATCCCAGAGGAGGCACAAAGCAACAAATACTGAGTTTATTAAAGTCTCTCTTTTTTCTAAGTTTCCAAAAATTTCAAAAATGTCCAGGAAAATGTAATTGGACAGACTGCATTTGTTCCAGTGGATAACAAGCCGCCTGAAACACCACAAAATAGCACAGGATATAGGCTCTCCTTCCCAAGAAAAACAAACAGCTGGTTGACAATGAAATCATAAAACTAACTCCATATAGTACTCCAAATGATTTTTTTAAAGCTTATTTGTTAATGGTGGGGGGGGGAAGCCAAACTGCATACCAGGTTACTCATTGCTGGCATCAAAACACGTCAATGTTTGCAAACCTACCGTATGTTGGAAGGAGACATTTATTGAACTAAAACAAAAAAGTTAAACTGCCCTGGACAAAGATTTATTCAGTATATTCATTCAGAACTAGGTGGTAGCCTAGGTTCTAGTTTGGATTTTGTCACAGATGAAATGAGTTTGGTAGTGCTCAGCCAATTGGCTTGTGGACGTGGACTAATTATTCTCAGGTTTGGTTTAAAAACAAATACAACCTGATTTCGGACACACCTATTTGCAAATCAGGAATTAGGTACATTGACAGAATTATGTGGAAAGATGTCTATAGAGGATAAGTTTAAAGTATCTGTTGATATTCTTAGTGTTATCATGCCCTTATTTTATCCAGATTTTCCTAAGAATATAGGGCCAAGTCCTCAGTCTCAGGTCTGGCTGCTTTGTGCTTCACAGAGGGGGCATGTAGGTGGAAGATAGGGTGGAAAGGGGGTGTGCAATGGGTGAGAGGGAAACTCTCATTCTGTATAATGAAAAAGGATAAGCAGAAGTAGGAGGGGAGAAAAAAAGGGAAGGCAGGCACAGCTGTTGCTGCAGATCTTTTTGAAACAGGATCTGCATGTTTTGTTAATATAATAAATCAAAATTATGTCTGTACTGATACATCCAGAAAAGCATCACCTCCTGCAGAACAGCTTAATGTCCGTGCCTGCTACCAAATGCAGAAGAATGAGGATATTACAGCACTGGAGCAGGTCAAAAAGCATGGGGTGGGCGGGGTGACCACCTTTTCAAAAGGCAAAAGCAAGAACCCTGCCCCCCTCTATAGCCCCATCCCAGCTCCTCCTCTTCCCCTAAACTCTCACCCCTGCTCCTTCACTTCCTCCCAAGACCCCATCCCCTTTCCAGGCCAGAAGATGGAGCCAGACCATGGTAAGATCTGCCCAGGGAGCCTGGGTCGCTGTGGGGAGCCCTGGACCGGGGGCCAGGGTTCCCGAGAGCATCCCCCAGCCTGTGTCCCCAAACCCCCAGGGCATGCATGTGGAGGGTTCCACCCAATTTGGGATAGATGGTCACTCTATGGGTGAGGAGAAATGTTTAAGTCATTTTCCTTCCGCAGGTTTAAAAAAGGAATGGGTTTTTTGGTTATTCAAAATCTTTCATGAAGCGTTTATATACAATTTTTTATTTTGAAAATGGAAAAGCAAAAAGGCAACCAACAAAAACAATTCTTTCCCTCCCTTCTCCCTCCCTTCCTCCCAGTAGCAGAATGGAAAAAGGAAAAAGAGGGAGGGCAAGAAAAAGCAGCAAAGGTAAAAATAGGGAAAAAATGAACTGAAATTGCAAAAAAACAAAACAGCTTACATTGTCATCTTCCTGTTTCAATGAAAGAACACATTTTTCTGAAAATTTTCCATATGAAAAACACGCCACTTTTCAATTTGAAAAAATTTCTGCCAGGTCTGTGTAGTATTCTCTAAAGAGGTGGCCTAAGAAACCCATATATTAATGACTAGTTTATTATATACTTCAATTTCTCCCTCTATAAAAATTATACACCATTTTAAGGGGGGCTTTGATTTTCCTACTCACTAAAAAAAAAGTAGTTTCCATTGTGTAGCTTGGGGACTGGATGAAAGCCAATGTGCCTAAACCCCATGGCTAAAATGGTGTCTTTCCTCATTCATTCAAAAATATTGAACCCTGACACGTTTCTCTGCCATGTGCAAAAAAGCAGCTGAGGCCTCGAACATGTTTTTCTTTCTTTTTGCAATATCGTATTTTCCACCTTAAAAGGAAAAAAAATGCATCCCCTTGGACACATTCCCACAAAGGGGAGGGATACTAATTAGGGTTGCCAGGGAGCTGTTGTAATAATGGGACCTACACATTTACCCTATGAGCTCAACTGTAAAAAGTAAATGAAAGTTCATAAAATGTCACAATAACCTAAAATAACAAATGTGGATGGGAAAGGATATGAAAGAGAGAGAAAATGACAAACAGAAAGGCCTACTAATATAACCCAAGAACTGTTGAGATCATGCCTGATAAACAAGAGAAACTGAGGACTGAAAATTAATAAACTAAAATTTGTATGTCAGCTATTAGGCCTAATTGCTTGACAAAATAATGAGGGGATGGCTTATTCCATTCATTACTCCTTTTGGGTTCTTCAGAAAGATTTTGGAAAGGAAAAAGGGGCTACTGGAGCAAGCTTCATCTTCATGGTTACCACACCCACCATCTCCCTAGGCCTATGATATCCTGATCCTCAAAGATGTCCTGACCAAACCGGGCCAGAGAGAGGGAGTCAGATGATGTCATTACTTTCACCAGTTCTGACTGAATCCCAAACACCACCTGGGATGTAAGACTTTGTCTCCTCACGCCCCACCACGTGTTCTTTTCTTTCCCCACTTTATTTCTTCCCTTTCCTATCCCTCTCCTTTTTCATTCTGTCTAATAAGAGCCTGGTTCAGCTGGCCAAGACTGTATATTTTGCAACAGTCTATGACCAGAAAGAGGCAACTAAAAACAATGCCCTAAACAGCCCAATGCAAGTGTAAGCTTGCTATGTCTCAAAGTGGCTGGTAAGACCCTATGCTGTGACTCATATTTAAATGGCGAGACAGCCAAAAAGAACCCCAATACCATTGTTAATGTTCTTATTGTTAGTTAACTGTTCCCATTCTCACCCAATTCCCACCGGAGCATAAAACCTGTAAAAGTTTTAAGGCTCCTACATTGCCAGAAAGAAAAGGAGTACTTGTGGCACCTTAGAGACTAAAAATTTATTAGAGCATAAGCTTTTGTGAGCTACAGCTCACTTCATCGGATGCATCCGATGTAGCTCACGAAAGCTTATGCTCTAATAAATTTTTAGTCTCTAAGGTGCCACAAGTACTCCTTTTCTTTTTGCGAATACAGACTAACACGGCTGCTACTCTGAAACCTTACATTGCCAGAGTGATTTAAAGGAGCCTTATAAATGTCGGTAAGGTAATTCAGTCAGAACTGGTGAAAGTAGTGACGTCATCTGACTCCCTCTCTCTGGCCCGGTTTGGTCAGGACATCTTTCAGGATCAGGATATCATAGGCCTAGGGAGATGGTGGGTAGTCCTAGGAAGTTCTATGTGCTTTCTCACTTTTTTCCTGTGCCAAAGTAGCACAATGGGGTTGGATTACAGTTCAGGATTTATTTTACTTACCCATTAAAAAAAAGACTTTGAGGGTAAATAAAACATTTACCAAGCAGCCAGTAAATGTCAGGACAATCAGAACCAAGCACTTCCCAAAGTACCCAGCCAGGTCCAGATGAAGTTACCAAAGGTCAAAGGGATATATGTTCTTTTGCACGATGTGAATGGCCTTCACATCATGCATCAAAAATGGCTACACCAGCTTCTTGTGCTCGAGAATTCCCTACTAAACTGCATGCAAATGGGGACAAATTATTTTGCACATCTTGCAACATTGTTCTCAATCCATAATTGTGGATCATTTTGCATTAAAAAAAACACATTATTTTGACCAATAACATATGCAGAATTTTGCAGAATTTTAAATTATTGTGTGTAGAATTTAATTTTTTGGTGCAGAATTCCCCCAGGAGTATAATGATTAAGGAATATACATATATATATATAATATATATAATATATAATATATATATATAATTTCATATGTATAGTGCAGAATAGCTAATGAAGTGATGATAGAACCGTTCTATCAGCAAGAGTTTGGCCTGGACAGATTCCTCATAGCTGGCATCTTTGTAAAACAGGTCATCTCAAGTGAGCACCCTTAGCAAGTCAATGTCAGAGCCAGAAATAAAACCCTTCCATTGCCTTACCTTACCCCCTAGATCACATTCCTTCCCAAGACCATGCCACCTTTTATTTATTAACCCCACCCACATGATGTCATGCAAGACCCTCTCCTCTTACGAATAAGACTAAGGCTCTTACAGCTTCCAAGCTGATATACCTTTCTGGTGGGATTTCATTCCATGACATTACCATTCACCCAATACACAAAAAGAGACACATAATCAAGGATTTATTTAGCAATGAAATGGTCACCGTAGCATAAAAGAGGCCAGGGAGGGAGGAGTATAAATGCAACATGACCTTAGCGGCTCTCTTGGGAACATTGTCAGAATTAGACCTCTTATTTTCAGATGACATATTACATTTCTCCACAAAGAGCTTTTTTTAAATCCATGTCTTTGGAAGACATTACTGCACATACTAATTCTGATAATGAAAGACACATCATCAACTTGGCATTTAACCTGCAGTGGATGCTGAGAGATTCACTATTTCATGAACCTTTGGCTCAGCCTAACTTCCAGCTGCCTTTGGAAAAATTATGTCATGCTTTTGGACGAAAAGGGACAGCACATGATCTGCAGGCAGGGAAAATGGAATGCTGCTAGGACTGGGAGCAACTGCCTTGCGCTCTCGGATACAGCCTGGGTCGCTGTGCAAGGGTTGTATCACAGTGCAACAAGTGAGCATAGGAGCAGAAGGAGTCTTCCTGGAAATAAAATCCCTGATCCCCAGAACTCTGCTCAGTGCAGTTGGGAGGAGGCAGAGAGAGCAGCCGTGAAGATGGGGAGGTCACAGAGAACTTTAAGCACTTTTAAAGCTGCTCTACTGACACTGGCTGGTAATGGCCCCCCAAGGGACAATTCTACGAGCCGGGGACTGCCTGAGTGCAGCAGTGTGCTAAGCCATGCCTCACAGCACTCCCAGTGCTCCTCTTACACCAGAGGAGCTATGCTGACTCTACACTAGCCTGGGGTTTCCCCTCACTGGGGACTCCTTGGCTATGCAGGGCAGCTCTACAATCCCCAAAGCTGTCCAAAGGGACCCTAGAAGGAGCCAGAGTCTTCTCCAAAGAATCTTCCAACTGCCCTTTCACATCCATATATTGCAGTTCTTGGGCATACATCCCAATAGTGCCTATGCATTCCCACAGACTAGAAAACAACATGCTCAAAATAGAAGCAAACAAGTAAAAGCAAAGCAAGCCCGAATTGCGATGCCAGCAAATGGACATTTGCCTTTGAGCTGTTCATTTTCTTGAACCACATGGCTTGTCTGCTCCCTTTGACATGTATGTGCCTCTCTGCTTGCAAAACCCTATAGCATTCCCAAGTCTCTGCGTTGCACCTGCCAAGCATCACCTTCACACCCAATGCTTCTTCACTTAGAATGGCCATGGGCATGTCCACACTTCCCAGTCCTAGGTGAGTGAGAGTTACAGGTGGGAGAAGAGACTCTAAAATGAGGGGAGAAGATTTGCTAGTAAATAGATTCAAAATGTGGATGGGGTTGTTTGGGGTAGAAGAGTGAATGGACTGATGCTTTTACATATGACAATTAGATTAGGTGGATTAGTTAATTTTGAAGTTGGATCTGATGGGAAGATGCAGGGATAAAGGGTGGAGAGAAAGAATGAGAGGTGGGTAGGGGGAATAGGGGAACTGAAAGGATGGTGTAGAAAAGAGAAATGGTGAGCATGAAGAAGAACAGAAGGAGAGAGAAATTGACAGACAAGTGAAATTAAGGAGAAAGAGAGGAAGAAAGAAGAGAAGAAATACAAGATTGTGAAAGGGAAATTAGAAGAAGTTAGGGACGGAGGTAGCAAATGGAGCGTAATGAAAGGAAGGAGGAGGATCAAATTTGAAAGAAGAAAAGAGGGAACAACAACTGGAAATGGATGGAGAGATAGGAAATACAAGAGATACACTAACCTGTACTTTTAAATAGAGAGAAATCTGAATACCAAAATGTTAAGATCAAATACATAATGTTAAGTAACACACGTTACACCTGCCAAGGTTTGAACTGACAGGGGTGTGAGTGCAGCTGGATTTCTCTACCTTGGGTGGAGTTCATCCCGCTCCTACTGACACAAGTTAGCCATTTTGATTATGGCTGGTTTTTATTCCTGACACCTCATGATAACCAGGAAAGATCAAACTCTGTGAAATGCGTCAGATTGCATCACATAGCATATGTTTTGGAGGGGGAACATTTTCTGGAAGAATACTGCCTAATCCCCTCTAAGGGCTTTATGGCCTCCTCTGCAAAGCACACCGTAGTCTGTGGGCTGCTTATACCTACTGTCCCTGTCCAGCCCTAAGCCAAAGCCAAACGTTTCAATTAGCTCTGAGGTGGCCTGGGAAGCAGCACAACTACAAAATTAACACGTACGGAAAGTGCAGAACACCAGTGTTACTGACACATGTTTGGAGTTACAGTGCCACAGAATACAATCTGATCACAAGAAACAGTAGCGGAGTTAGCTGGTCACCCATCTGGAGCCAAAGAAACTCTCTCCTGGTTGGATAGAAAGCTTGGTGGAAAGCACTTCAAAATAGGAGCGTTATGCAAGGCCTCCATGTGTCATAAACAGAAATTTTCATTCAACTGAGTGTCACAACTTCCTTAGCTTTCATCTCTTATTAAAAGTGTCAGTGTCGACTGTGACAATCCGCCGCACCCCACCAATACTCATTATAAACTGCAATATTGTGGGCCATTATTGCCCACGCTGAAGAATATTATGGAACCACCATAGTGGCTCTATACTTGACGCTGAATAGCATTTTCCATTTAAAGTAGGGTTTGAACCCCTTAAGTAAACATGGCACATCACACTGATCTTTCTGCAAGTGATACTATGTCAGTAATAAGAAACAGAAACTGGGTTTTTCAAAATCATTGTCAGAATCCAACCAAGCCCTACTTTTAAAAACAAAATGGGATTTTTTAAAAAAAATCGGTTCTTCTGGAAATTTTTGAAGGTAGATGTATGCTTTTTTCCTATCTACTGATGGTATGTCATCCCCAGCAGTATGATATCTGAGCATCTCACAAACATTACAATACCTCTGTGAAGTAAGAAAATAATAATCCCATTTGGGGATGGGGAATTGAGACAGAGAGAGATCAGGGCACTGATTCAGGAACAAATGTCCACTCAGGATAGCTCTTAAACTTAACTCCCACAGAAGTCAACAGCATCCCTATTCAGTCAATGAGATTTAAAGACCTGCTGAACAGAAATGGATTTACACACCTACTTAAGTGCTTTTTTGAATTGGGGCCTAAGTGAGTTGCTCAAGGTCGCAAAGGAATTCTGTGACAGAGTCAAGAAGTGCACTAAGATTTCTCAAGTCCCAATTCAGTATCTTAACCACAAGCCCATCCTTTCTCCCCAGTAATCAGTGAGGATACTCAACATCTCACAGATCATACCAAGCACATTGCAGATGAGGTCAATCAAGACAAGACACAAGGGTATATTAAATATATATATTATATATTGTTTTGGAACTATTAGATGTGTCAAAACCTCTTGAAAATGCTTGATGATCACCTCAATTTAAATACATTTGGTGGTGAAACCAACAGTCCTTTCATGCTTCTCTAATGTATAGATCTATTTTCTGCAAGGTCATATGATTTTAACCAACTCCAAAGTCCTTTAGACAAGCAAGGAATTTACAGAGAATGTGCCCTCATGTTCATTGCACATTATGCAAGCTGTTTTCAATAGTTTAATTACTGCATGCTTGGCACTCTAGAGAAAGGGAGAGTGAGGGACTGAGTCACTGTCTGCGTTTGCACTGCAAGAAACTGCTGTGGGCACTCAAAAATGGTGGACATCTGGACTTGGAGTTTCATCAGGGCCCTGAAACTTAAGAGTTTTCCTGAACCATGTGATGGGCCTGATCCTGCAGAGCCAAAAGTCCAGGAGTTTGGGGCCAAGCAGATTGACATCCATGGGAATTTTGCCTGAATAAGAACACAGAGTCACATGAACCACTATCATAAATGTGTGTGTGGGGGGGTTCCTAGCCATCTAGGATTTGCCCTCCCAAATTAGATCATTTGCCATATGTAGTAGATACCCACACCAGATTTCATTTCCCCTGATTTGCATCTCCTAGAGCAGTGCTTCTCAAGCTATCTGATGTGAGGGACCGGCAATTCTTTTCCCTAATGTGCGCGCAGCTGATGGCTCGCAACCGCCACCGGTCCACGGACCACCACTTTGAGTAGCACTGTCCTAGAGGACCGGTTCCAAACATCCCTTCCACAGATCCCAAGATCTATCATTCTCGGGTACTGATCTCCCCCAACCTTCATTACCTTCCACTCATTCTTCTTTCCCCAGAATGATCTTTAGGAAGCTGGCTGATGGTGCTACTCTTCTTCACCAGAGTCCCTTATGAGGTGCTTTCTGATAGGGTTCCTTCTCCTTGGCAGCAGGATCTCCAAGCGTAGAGCCCAGGCAGGACTGAATAATGGTGATTTCACATGCTCAGGTTTGAACGGTTAGCTCATCCAAGTTTGCTGAATACCCCGATCACAGGAGGTGTCTCGAAAGTGCAGCAGTTTGAGAACACACATGGGATTCAAACCTTCAAGGTGCTGCAGAGCACTCTGCCCGCTAGTAAAGCACTAGCATGTATGCTAAACTTTAATCTTAAGAGTAGTCCTACTGAAGCCAATAAGAGACTATTTGCATACTTAAGGGTACGCATGAGTTTTGGTGCTTTGCAGAACTGGGGCCAGAGTTCTTCATATCTTGCAGGATCAAGCCCAACACAATCAGCTGTTTTGCTCACATATAAACTAAACACTTAATTGAAAAATAAAGAGTTGGTGCCAGATCTGCAACTAGTATAAATCAAGTCACTGGAGCTTGGCTGATTTACAATAGCTGAGAACCTGACCCTCTGTTTCTAATCTTCAAACCACTTTGAAACACACTAGATATTACAACAAAATGTAACTATATCCTCCTTTCAAAGAGTCATTCTTCGCATATTGCCTTGTGCTGCAAGCCACATCTCCTACAACTTTTTCCTTGTGATTCTCATTGGCTTTCATACCTTCCCTTTTACTATCTCTTCAGAGCTGTTAGAAATGGGGCTGCTCTCCCTGTTACCCTTCCCAGTCATGCCCATGCCAGTGTTATTCAACCACTGTCCCAGCTAAGCAGGGGTGAGTGAACAGTGTGAATGATAATCCCACTTTTCCTTCCCTTTTGTGTCATCTGTTGAAAAACAAATTGGTATCAACGCACCTCTGTTCAGAGACCTGGGTGCAGTCATTCACCAACACATGCCCTTGCTGGTGAAAACCTCATGCAAACAGCTGTTCTTGTGATATTTTCTGTGAATTGCTCTGAGAACTGCTTGGTTCTGTAATGTTTTCAATAACGATCAGTGAGCAGGAAAAGCATCTCGGAGGAAAGAGGAAATGCAGCAGACAGAGAAATAGTATGATAAGGGACAAAAGGGAGGATGGAATAAAATAAAAGCAAAAAGAAAGGAGTAAAAGAAACGTGGAGAAGAGAAGAGACAAGAAGAGAAGGATACAGAAGCAGAAAGATAGGACAGAAAGTGTAAAGCAAGAAGAAACCAATAGGAGAAGGAGATAATGGAAAAATAATAGCAGTCTATACTGGGAAAATGTATCATGGTAGAAAACATGTTAACTAATGTCTTGATGTTAAACTAACATGGTGTTTCCCTTACTGGGGGACAAGGACAGTCTTTGGTCAAAATGAGTTAGCTGGTCATGGTTAACCCGAGAGTCCCACAAGGCTACAGGGAAAATGGAAACGAAAGATGGAATGTCAAATGAAAGTTTAAAAAAAAGAATGAAATAAAGTGGACAGAATAAAGAGAAAAGGAAGCTGGGGCCACTGGCCTAGAAAAGAACAAATGTGGGTGAGGACTTAAGAAAGATTAACATCAACTTGTGCTGGAACAAGGGAAAGAGAAGATGATTAGAAAATGAGCAAGTAGTGGAACCAGGAACACAACAGAGATGATGGAAAAGCAGACTGGCTCTGGTCTATAAAGACAGAGATACAGATTATATTATACCCTATGACACACAGGGATATCTTGAAGCAGTGCAATATTGCCATTGACATCGGGGTGTCTAGCAACAGACCGATCACACTTGTGAGCAACAGTCAACAATGGGGTTACTCAATTCAAGATAAATCGCTGATGGATTTTGAGGCACTGAGGCTGTCTCATAAACAGCCCCAGATTCAGTATGCACAGACTCTAATCTCTCGCTCAATATCAAGCTGCATATGCACTCAATGAGGAAAGGACTGCCATGTGCACATCAGTCTTTTCAGCCACAACTGTACTCACAAAACATAATTCCATCATCAATGTTATCTTCAGTCACAAAGGACAACAACATTTTGTTTGCTGTATTTACATCCTCCTCCTTGATCAAAAGCAGTCCCTCACAAAATGGCAGGTCATGTGGACTCTATTTCACTTTTTATCAATTTATCTAATACTTAAAAGAAAACAAAGCTGACAAGGTAAATGTTAAATCAGAGGAAACCAGAGCACAGCCTGCTCTATCCTCAAACTACACAGATGCAGGCAGACAAATTCTGCCCCAACCTACACCCACTAACAACAGTGGGTAGTTAAATCAACGGAGCTGGGCCTACTCATGTCAGTGGTGAATTTGAACTTGTAAATGCTATAAATTCTTCTGAATTCCATGCTTCCTGGACTGCAGCAATCTACCTCCTAGGGAATGAGTCCCCCTCACAGATTTAATGGTCCTCTGCTGCTCTTGGAGACGTTTCCTCTCTGATCCTTTTGGGGTTGTGCTCTGAGGCCTTTGACCTGACATGTAACTAACTTTTGGGAAGTCTGATTGGGCCACAGCCCGGTTGATCATTCATGTGCCACAGAAGGGTTTTTCAGTACTGTAACACGTGCCATGGTCTCATTCCCAGAGACTTTACTGGGGTGGTTTAATTCATTCAGCTCACCCCTGGGGGCAGAGGCACACAGTGCACAGCCCCAGTTTTGTACCTGGTATTAGGGCTCCTGTTGTTAAGTATAATTCTATAGGTTGGAAGGGCCCTGAACACACATGCCCTTTGTTTGTGAGATTTCCACTCCTTGTGTTTAGAGTAATTGGTTATGAAGAGTCCAGAGACAAATTAAAACAGCTGCTCTACGGAAAAAGATTTCATGTATGAGTAGGAAATCGGGACACCAAGGTTGAGATTTTCAGAAGTGTCTAAGTGATGTAGGAGCACTAGTCCTATTGATTTCCAACAGGATGTGGGCTCCTAAGTCACTTAGGCACTGTTGAAAATCACAGCCCACACTTACACCCAGGAACACTTCCCTGCAGGAGACATTAGGCAACATACCCAGCAAAGGATTCAAGAAACAAATATTATGGGCCAGATTCTGACCTTAGTTACCCTAATGTACATCTAGCCTAACTTCATTGATTTCAGTTCTTGGTTTACATCACTGTAACTGAGATCAGAATCTAACCTGACACACCTACACATCCAATTAATAGTCATTTGTTAATTGTTGATTCCCAGCAAAAGTGAACTCAAGGTCACAAAACATTGTTTATGTTTAGGTCTCACATAAACATTGGATAATAACTTTGATTCAGATTCTACAGCTGTTACATTACGTAACATTTTTTACTCAGCATGAAAAAATGCTCTGTGAAGAAACTCTTCAGTTGGTGTAAATAGTCATAGCTCTAAGAAAAGGAGTACTTGTGGCACCTTAGAGACTAACAAATTAATTAGAGCATAAGCTTTCGTGAGCTACAGCTCACTTCATCGGATGCATTCCGATGAAGTGAGCTGTAGCTCACGAAAGCTTATGCTCTAATAAATTTGTTAGTCTCTAAGGTGCCACAAGTACTCCTTTTCTTTTTGCGAATACAGACTAACACGACTGCTACTCTGAAACCAGTCATAGCTCTATTAATTTCAAGATAGGATTCATTGAAATCATTGGCTATATGACAATTGACACCAGCAGAGAATCTGTCTATTTGTGTAGACAATACCTATGGAAGTCAGCAGAAATGCTCTCTTAATTAAGTGGATGAGCTAATATCTTTTATTGGACCAACTTCTGTTGGTGAGAGGGAGAAGCTTTCAAGTTTACCCAGAGCTCTTCAGGTCTTTTCTCCTATGACTGCAGAGGTGTTAATGGGCCATTCTACCGTGAATGGTCCCTTAAAATATGTGGTAACTATTTATGATAAACAATCTGTTCCACCTTGCATTTAGCAGGGATGCACAGAGTATCTTTCCCAGACCTGAAGAGCTCAGTGTGTCTTGAAAGCTTGTCTATCTCACCAACAGAAGTTGGTCCACTAAAAGATATTACCTCACCCACTTTGTCTCTAATATCCTGGAACCAACACAGCTACAATGACATAGCATACTCATAATTAAGTGTTACTCAGCATATGTAAGTATTGCAAAACATATTTGTGAGGGCATTCTGTGCCAAAAAATTAAAAATTCTGCACCAAAAAATTAAAAATTCTGTGCACGATATTTTAAAATCCTGCAAAATTCTGCAGATTTTATTTGTCAAATAAATGTGGAGGCTCCAGTATAGCACTGGGGAGCACAGGCCACTGGCTGCACAGAGGTAGGAGGTCACTGTGCAGCTCCCCTCTCCCGGGACAAGGACTCAGCAGTGAGGCTGCACTCAGCACAAGGACCAGGCCTGCCCCAGAAACACCCCAGAGCCCTGCCTGTCCAGGCCAGATGCACCAGGTGGGGGCAGGCAGGCTCAGCACGGCCGGATTCAAGGGTGGAGGGGCTTAGTGTGGGGGGACTCCAGGTATGAGTTGAGAGGGTTCTTTGTGGGACAATCTGGGTGTGGGCAGCTCAGTGGGTGATCTGGGTGTGGAGGGATCTGGATGCACAAGGGCTTGGTGGAGGGTTCTGAGTACAACGGTAATGGGACTCTGCAGAGGTTCAAGGTGAAGATGGTTGGGGCTCAGTGGGGGGATCTGAGTGTGTGGGACTCGTGGGGGGGGGTACAGATTCTGGGGGAGTGGGGCTCAGTGGGGTTGGGATCCAGGTGCATATGGTTGGGGCTCTGTAGGGTGGGGATCCAGGTGTGGGTGGCTCATTGGGGTGCAGGGGGAGTGGGGCTTGTCAGGAGAGTTCTGGATGCAGGAGGGTGAGGGTATAAGGGGGTCTGGATGCACAGGGGTTGGGCGGATGTGGGAGCAGCTCCCTTTACAGTGATCACTCCCCCTGGAGTTGAAAAGTGATGGGAGCAGGAAGCGCGCAATGGCAGGGAGTTTGCAGAGCTTCCTACAGCTGGGGGAGAAACCAGGGGGTCGGTCTGACCCGGCTCCAGTAGCCATATAGAGGAAGAGGAAGTCCTGTCCTCCCCAGTCCAATGGGGACTAGCAGCTGAGCCTGGCACTGGGTAGGAGCCACCAGCCTTGTCTTCTCCAGTCCCACCCCTACCCCACAGTGATTTACCTCTCTGCCAGCTGCCCTGGGCACCTGAAACATACTACTGGGGAGGATTGAATGACTGCTTTTGTGGCTCCCTTTGCTTCTCCATCAGAAAGTCATTTTTCTGTAGGGAAACAAAGAAATCTGTGGGGAACATAAATTCTGTGCATACACAGTGGCGCAGAATTCCCGCAGGAGTAAAAACTGGACCCTTTGTAGTTTCTGAAAATGAAATGATGGGACTCAGGAGTGCCAGAACAGGAGGGGCCAAGGTCCCATGGCCCTCCCAATTTTTGAAAGTGGACAGGCCTGGCCCATCCACTTTTCACCCTGGGCCCAGCCCCCTGCCCCTCCTCTTCCCCGCCAAGGCCCCTCCTCCTGGCTAGGCCAGAAGCTGGAGCCTGGCCCAGGTAAGAGTAGCCTGGGAAGCCTGGGTAAGTGGAGGGGCCCAGGGTTTCCAGTCCAGCTCCAGCTTCCGGGTTGGCCAGGGGTTGGACCTCAGAGGAAGAAGAAGGGTAGGGGTGTGGCCATAGAGTGGGCAGGACCTCATGGCCGCCTCATTTTTATGAAGAATCCATGGCCCCTGATGGGACCCTGCAAGGATGGAAGGTCCCAGAGCTTGGGCTCCAGCCGAAGCCTGAACATCTACACCACAATTTTTAGCCTCACAGCCTGAGCACCGTGAGCCCGAGTCAGCTGACCCAGACCAACCATGGGGTTTTTATCTTTATGTAGGGAAAGCCAGAGTGTCAAAGCTAAATACAAGGTGGAACATATTGTGTAGCATAAGGAGTTAAGCACTTATTCTAGGAGACCATTCAAGGTGAACAGTACCATGAACACCTCTGCAATAATAGGACAAACAAGGGGTGATTAGTGGTTTACAGATTGTTGTAATAAGCCATGACTCTAGTGTCTTCATTAAGACCAAGATTTTTAGTGTCTAGTAAAGTTATGAATTTAAGCTCCCAGGCTCATCTTTTGAAAGCGGTGTTCAGATTTCCTTTGAGGACACGGACTGAGAGGTCAGATATGGAGTGATCAGTTAGTGAAAAGTGTTCGCCCATGAGTGATAGGGTGTCTTTCCAGTATTGAAGCACGTTCTCTCGGGGCCATTCGAGTGGCCATTCCATGATGCGATCTACTTCATTTTAAAAACGTATTGGCCTAACACTACACCAAAATACCTATTTAAATCTTCCCAAACAAACAAAAAAACCCTTCCGACAACAATAACGTGCCAATATCATGATACAGATTTAACTTGACTAAATAAAAGCATCCACTATTTAAATACACTACCTTACTAAATATACTATTTCAAGCACTTTGTGATAACTGGGATAACTTTTTTTTTAATAGCAGTAAGAAAACCATTTAAGGAGGGTCAGGAACTTTTTTACCTGGAGCATTGTGCAGGAAGTCAGACGAGATTATCATAATGGTCCCTTCTGACCTTAAAGTCTATGAGTCTATGTGCTATAATTATTACTGATTCATATCATGAAAGGAAGCAGCATAATAGCAGTATATGTGTTTTCATGCAGTGCTACTTCATGCTCACTTTTCTTTGATTTATCTCCTTTGTGTGTGGATGTATACACACACACACATCTTCATCTACTTTTTCCAGCACACACATATATATGAATACACACACACACACACATTGGAAAAAGGATAGATAGATAGATAGATTAGATAGATAGATAGATAGATAGATAGATAGATTTTTCCAGTATTTTACACATAAATCCGTTAATTGATTTAGCAATTCATATTCATTTGTAAATGGGTCTTTTAAGAAATTTAGCATCTAGTGTCAGACCTTTTTAGTTCTGAATGATAACCAACTAACACAAATGCTTCAAAATTCCTTTATAGTTTACACTCACTGAAATCTTTTGCATAGACTACATTTGAAGATTTTATTTTTTCCCATTATTCCTCATAACTAAAAGTTTCCTCTTCATCAGAAAACGATGAACAATATTCTCCTACAGGATATTCCATGAAGCCCTGCCAATTTTCAAATGTCTATCATCTTCCATTGTTCTCAATGGGAGTGAACTCAAAGTGCCCTCAGAGAAGAAGATGGCCCCTGAGAGCATACTGGGAAATGTTCCAAAAATCCAAGGAGGATGACAGACCATACCTTTGATGGTTTAGAACAGTGATACTCAGACCTCAGTGGTTCAGGAGCCAAATTAGCAATCAACATTTCCCAAAAGAGCCACAGTAGGGTGAATTCATTGTTTTGTTTACTATTTTATATAGTTGGTTATTCTGACCAAATATTATTATTTTATCAACTACAATTGGTTAGTTACATAGTAAGAGATCCTGATTGGTTAATAACTTAGACTGGTTAATGATTAAATCACACAGTATTTTAATATCACATGCTGCAAAGAGCCACAAGAACCACATTAAAGAGCCACTTGCAGCTCCTGAGCCTCAGTCTGAATATCACTGGTATATCTTTTCCCTCCTCTGCTGATGAGATGGAACCTGATTTATGGATGATTTGTGACAAATGAAGCAAGAGAGACAGCAGCTAGTGTGCTGGTGGCAAACATCCCATGCATAGGCAGAGCAATTGCAGCATAAAGACTTTATCTTATTCTGTCACTGTGTAGAAGGCCAAAAAAAGTTATTTTTCCCCACTATAGCACCCACAAAACCTCAAACAGCAGATTTGATCCAGGTGGTACATAGTCTGGCTAATGTCTCCATTCTGTAGGCGGTCTGAGTCCCGCCCAGATATTCTTCTGATTTTGTGAAGAAAATTGATCAGATATGAGGCAAGTTGCCTGCTTCCGTGGTGGCCAAGCAAGGTCTTGGGAAGATAAAGGCCTCACCTTCTCTGTTAAAGTGTCACCCAGTGTGGTCACTGAAGTACTGTAGGAACCTAATACTTAGAGATAAACTCAAACCAGTCCCTTGGGGCCGAAAACCTCTGCAATTTTGGATTAGCTCAAATCCAAACACAACAGTTGGGAATCTGCTTCTAGGATGGGTCAAACCAGTCCTTAAGATTTTTACTTCCCCAGAATTTGGGGGGGGGGGTTCTGTTCTGAATCCAAACATTTCCTCCAGTGTTTATTCCAGCAGCCCTGCAGCACTGTGTTAATAAGAATCTGACACTGAAACTGATTGGAAACAAATGTGAAACTGACTAGTCTATTTTCAATGTCCAAGTCAAGAAAAATGCAAAAAGTGAGCCCATAGCATGACTTGTGAAAAGTAAGTTACAAATTTAAAGAAGGTTTGAGTTTTAATTATCTAATATTTGTTAGTTACACAGGTACAGAAGTTGTTTTGTTTTATAAAAAAAAACAGAAACATCTTTTTAACACTAGTAAGAGCTGCATGTTTGTGGTAGAGCTGAGCACAAGGACTGGAATCAAAATATATTTGAGATATTAGGGACAATATGAGATCTAAATGCAGATTAATGTAGTCTCTAACATCTGAGTACATGGAGTCTGCTGTTCTCTCTTCAAAGGCAACAGCTTTTTCCTTTACCCTGTCTGACTCTTAAAAAGGACAGCAGTCACACTGGGATATATTGCCTTGAAGCACAGATGAAATCACTTCATGACAAATATGTAATGTATTGCCATGTGCTATTATTATGATCTCAATGGCTAACTTCACTCTATATAAGCAAGATCCTAGCCAAATTGCTTAGTTACCAAGTGTGTTTGAATTTGTATTTACAAACTAAACTATCCCTTCCCTCTTTTAATTAAGAATAAATCTTTTTAATTTATTGGACTAACATTGTACTTACTGGCCAAGGGTTACACAAGGAAATCTCCCTTCCATTCAGTCAGCAGACTTAGTGACTCCACTTTTTCAAGAAGCACTATTTCCAACCACGGTCCACCATGACTCGGTTCACCCGTAGGTCCTTAGAAAATTCTCCATCCCACCTCAGTTAGAATCATCTTCTACAGCTACATAACTCATTCCATGACAGCATGTAGTATTCCCATAAGAAAGCCACTCATTCTTTGACTAGAAAGTGCTGAGCCTCTTCTCCCTTCTTGTAAAATTAGGATACCAATACTTGAAATTCCTTACCCCCCAGGTATATAATGATGATAACTCTATTAATGTTTGCGAGGCAGTCAAATACTATAATGAAGAGCATAAGAGCCTATAAATAAATAAAAGAAAAGGCTTCAAGAAGGACTTGGAGGGCTTCCTAGGAAAAGAAACTTAAGCTATAGGACAAACAGACCCAGCACAACATAGGTACTCAAAGGATTCAAAGGTCTGAGAGGAAATTAAGCTTTTTGCAGATCTGACTTTCCTCGGAACTAATGGGCACTTTCATTCTGAAAACTCAGGGTTCCTTGAAAGAAATGGCACAGATCAATCAAGCAGGAGAGTAGAGCTGACTGGTCAGTACTGTGACTTTTTATTTAGAAGCACTACTTCCTAAGTTGTCTGTTTAGAGAACAATAGTGCACACTACTGGCAGCCCTAATCAACTGGGATTGTTACAGGTGAGGCCAGGCTTTTGAGGCATACCCCCAAATACTAATACTGGGTTCAGCCTTTCTCAGCATTTGACATGGGTGAGGTTTGTTTGTTTATTTATTGTAAGAGCTTTTTGTATCTTTCCCCTGAAGGTCTTTCAAGGCTCACATATGGGAGAAGATGAAATGGATAAGTTTAACCCTGGTGTAACTCCACTGACTCAAATGCACTATTATACCCACCCTCTTACACAAGGACTGAATTTGGCCCATAGGCTTATTTTTTTCCTCTAGACAGCTTGCGAGACTGTGACATTGCTTTTAGTTGACAGGTTTCAGAGTAGCAGCTGTGTTAGTCTGTATTCGCAAAAAGAAAAGGAGTACTTGTGGCACTTTAGAGACTAACAAATTTATTTGAGCATAAGCTTTCGTGAGCTACAGCTCACTTCATCAGATGCATTTTCCACCAAATGCATCCGATGAAGTGAGCTGTAGCTCACGAAAACTTATGCTCAAATAAATTTGTTAGTCTCTAAGGTGCCACAAGTACTCCTTTTCTTATTGCTTTTAGTAACTCAGATTTTCTCACAGGCCTTTGGATGAAATTCTAGCCCCGTTAAAGTTAACTGCAAAACTCCCATTGACTCCAATAGGGCCAGGATTTCACCCTATACCTTTTCCCCCCTACTAACTTCATAGAGTGCTGGTGGAAAATCTCTGAACATATGTACTCTGCAATATAGTACTAATATATATTCAATTCAAAATTCCTTTTATCCCACACTGTCCTACAGGTGCCTTCACCCACCCACCCCCACCTTTCTGCTACTGTGATTCATTAGCAACAGAAAGAATGAGGAGTCCTTGTGGCACCTTAGAGACTAACAAATTTATTTGGGCATAAGCTTTAAATGTGTTAGTCTCTAAGGTGCCACAAGGACTCCTCATTCTTTTTGCTGATACAGACTAACACAACTACCACCAGGGCTGGCCTTACCATGAGACGAACTGAGGCGGCCGCCTCAGGTACCAGATTGGTGCGGGGAGAGGGGGGTGCGCCACTAGGACCCAGAGTGTAGAAAATTGTGTCTGCTGCTGGTGCATATGTATTCTCTCTGCTCTAGATGCACAGAGATGGTGGAGTGCTGTGCTGGAGGAAGGAGAGCACAAGAGACATAACAGGCAGGCAGGAGAAAAGGTGAGAGGGAATAACAGAAAGCAGCAGGAGCTGCAGGGAGAGAGAGGAGGAAGAGCCTCTAATGTACCGCTCTAGCACCCCTAGGAGCCTGAATTGATTAACACCAGCTTCTCAGGGAGCTTCCTGTTTCCTGCTGCTTCCCTGCATCCACTTGAGGAGAACAGGCAGTCAACTGAAGTAGTAGGAGCCTATTAGGCCCTTAAGACGCTGATATCTTCCCTCACTCAGGCCCTGCTACCAGCCTGCTTATTTGTCCCCTTCAATTGAGTGTTGAGAGCCACTATGGCTGGCACAGAACAGCAGTCATGAGTGAAAGGAGAAAACACCCCTCTGGGGCAGCATTCAGAAAAAGAAAGAAAGCAAAGGAAGTTTTTCTATCTAAGCAAGAAGGAGCTCCCCTGAGATACAGAGACACAAATGTTCATGGTGAGCCCTCTAGCCCCAGGGAGGATGTGAGTAGTGAGGAGATGCCTGATCTTTCAGTTAGTCAGAGTGCAGGTGACCTGGCAGCTACTGCAGCATCCATATCTCCATCTCAAATGGATGTAACCGTGCACATTCCTGAAGAAAACTGTAGATCAGAGAAGAGTGTGGTGGAGGTGCAAGAAACAGCTGCTGCTGAGTTTAGTTCCTTAAGTCTAGATGAGCAGTAGCCTGAGGGATTTCCTTGTACTGCATGGGCCACAGCAAGTGAAAAACTTCATGTTCCCCAAAGACAATGAAAATAGAAGTTTCCATCCAACACATTACTGGTGTGAAATCCCGAATGGTGACAAAGTGGAGAGGCCATGCCTTATGTACTCAAAAACCCAGAATGCTGCAGACTGTTTTTGTTGCAAACTCTTCCAGTCTAATGTTCCAGCCACATTGGTTCTACAGGAACAAAAGACTGGAAAAATCGGGCTAGAAATCTGGCATGCCATGAGAAGACAGCAAATCCCCAGAGAGCATTGCATAGATGGAAAGAGCTTGAGATGAGACTAAGGTTAAGGCCACCATAGATGATCAGCATCAAGAGAAGATTGCATCAGAGTCTCTTTACTGGCAAAATGTTCTGAAAAGGCTCATTGCCATTGTGGGAATGCTTGCTAACCAAAATCTAGCACGGTGTGGCACTTCATATCAGCTGTTTGTGCCAAAAAATGGAAACTTCCTTAAAATTGTGGGGCTGATGGCTGAGTTTGATGCTGTCCTCCAGGAGCATCTAAGAAGAGTCACCACCCAAGAAATGTACACACACCACTGCCTTGGAAAAACAATTCAAAATGAGATCATACAGTTTCTGGCAACAAATGTCAAACAGAAGATTATGGCAGATCTGAAGTCAGCAAGATATTACTTTGTTATTCTGGACTACACACCTGACATCAGCCATACGAACAAATGACTTTAATGGTGCGTTTTGTAAAAACAAGAGGACCTAGTGAAAATGTCCCTGCAATGATGACTGTCAGAGAGCATTTTCTAGAATTTATTGACATTGATGATACTACAGGAGCTGGTATGACAAATGTGCTTCTTAAAAAGCTGGAAGATATGGGAATTGCGATAGCTGACATGAGAGGTCAGGGCTACGATAATGGTGCCAACATGAGAGGAAAGAACAGAGGAGTGCAGACATGGATCCGAGAGTTAAACCCTTGAGCTTTTTTTTGTCCCATGCAGTTCTCATTCATTGAACTTGGTGGTCAGTAATGCAGCATCAGCTTCTAGTGAGGCTGCTGAATCTTTTAATGTAATTCAAAGCATCTATATATTTTTCTCTGCATCAACTCATCAATGGCAAGTTTTGAAAAAACATCTGGGAACATCCTCTCTGACACTGAAACCACTGAGTGCCACATGATGGGAAAGTCGAGTGGAGGTGATAAAGCCTATCAAACACCAAATTGGGAAAATAGAGGATGCCACAGTTGCCATTATGGAGGATAATGCTATGACAGGAACTGTTTGTGGGAGAACAGTGGCAGAGGGAAATGGAATCACCAGAAACATATATAACTTCAAATTTCTGTGTGGCTTAGTGTTGTGGCATGACATACTGTTTGAACTAAATGTTGTAAGCAAGAGACTCCAAGGTGTTGACTTTGATATATCCAGTGATGAGCTTCAAGAAGCTGAAGAACCAGTTCCTTCAGTCGCTCTGGGTCTTCAGCGGCACTGAAGGACCTGCCACCGAAGTGCCGCCGAAGGCCCAGAGTGAGTGAAGGACCCGCCGCCGAAGTGCCACCAAAGTGCCGCCGAAGGCCCAGAGTGCCACCAAGTGAGTAAAAATTCTCCAGGAAGCCTCCCCAGCCAAGAGCTCAGGCGGGACGGACAGGAAGGTCCTGCGCCGGAGTTTGCCCACCCGTTTAACAACCAGTTCTAAACTGGCTTCAAAATTTAACAACCGGTTCCTGTGAACCGGTGCAAACTGGCTCAGCTCACCACTGGATATATCTGGAACAATTGAACAACTGGACAAAGCAAAGTCAGACCTACAGTCTTACCGGTCAGATGAGGGATTTCAAAATGTTCTGAAGAGTGCACAGAAGTTGGTAGAGGAACTTCACACTGAAGCTATTTTCCCACCCATTCAAGAATACAAGAGTCACCAAAGAAGACAACATTTTGATTACAAGCCATGGGATAATCCCATAAGAGACAAAGTTCAAATAATAATTCAAAGTTGAATTATTTAACCAGATGCTAGATTGTGCAATACAGTCAGTTGAAGAATGTTTCATGCAGCTCAAGGAACACAGCAGGATATTTGGGATATTGTATGATATTCCAAAACTCCCCACTATACCTGAAGAAGACCTACACCAGCAATGCAGGGCACTAGAGACAGTGTTGACACATGATGACATGTGCGATATTGATGCGAGTGATTTAGGTGATGAACTGAAAGCCCTTTCAAGATACATTTCAGCAGGATCAACTACAAAGGCTGTTCTGGAATATATGTGCACAAATAAGATGACCAACCTCTTTCCAAATGCTTTTGTTGCTCTGTGCATACTTCTAACACTTTCTGTAACAGTTGCCAGTGGAGAACACAGATTCTCCAAGCTGAAGTTAATAAAAACACATCTATGCTCCACAATGACACAAGAGAGGCTGGTCAGCCTTGCAACCATCTCAATAGAGCATGAGTTGGCCCATACTGTGGACTTTCAGGAAGCAGTTCAAATCTTTGCAACCAAGAAGGCATGGAAAGCACCACTTTGATTATTCAAACAGATAAAAATGCCAGTGTTTACTATGCAGACAAGAAAAATTATATTTGCTGTTCAGGTGTTTGAAAGTTAAGTAAAAAGAAAAGGAGTACTTGTGGCACCGTAGAGACTAACAAATTTATTAGAGCATAAGCTTTCGTGAGCTACAGCAGCTCACAGAAGCTTATGCTCTAATAAATTTGTTAGTCTCTAAGGTGCCACAAGTACTCCTTTTCTTTTTATGGATACAGACTAACACGGCTGCTACTCTGAAACCTGAAAGTTAAGTGTTACTTAAAATTTTTGAACAAGGCATTTTAAGTTGTTAGTTCTCTTTTATTGGGGTAGGTAGTAGACCAGTACCATGAGAGGAATAGAACAGGAAGAAGGCAGAATTGAGACCTTTGAAAGTTTTGGCCCAAGCGAGGGGGCGTAGGGGCGTCATTTGAGCTCCCCACCTCAGGTGCCAAAATGTTGTGGGCCGGCCCTGGCTATCACTCTGAAACCTATTAGCAACAGAAGCACTGATCTAATGAACCAGCCATATTACTTACACTGAAAACAGTTCTACATGGTTTGGAATTTGCCGTTCTGTTACTTTGAGCTCGCCATTGTATTTCTTTATTATTCATCCCACATTTCAAAGGGCGTTGTCCCCTATATGACCTGAAGTAAATTAAAAGATACCATATGTTTGATGATTTTATAAAAGAAAAACATACATACGATGTAGATAAGAAGACACGGAAATCATTGTGGGGACCTTTTCTTTTAAAGTCTCATCCTCAAGGTGTGTGTTTTAATATTGTTGCCTGATTATTGCCAGGCATTTTATTCTGCTGAGAACACTTTATAAAATGAACTGTGATCACATCAGATAAGGAAAAAGAACAATAGCTTAACTTAAACATTATAAATTCTGTATCTGCTGTGGTTTATGCAAGGGTCAGCTTCCTTCTGTTTGTTTGAATACCCTACAAATACAACCCAATTAGAGATAGTGAGCCAGGTTCTGTGGTGCTCAGTTCCTGCACTGGATGTAGGACTATAGCAGGGGTGGAGGGAGATGGCATTAAACCACCTTTTCACTTCCTTAATTCTGGGCAGTGCTGTAGGCCTACCTGGTTCCTGACAAAAAGCTGGCACAATCTCAGGGCTGTTGTAAATTGTGCCGGCTTCTAATACCCACTTTGTGGACTGTTATTCTGGTACAGAATTGCCAAAGCACAGTCTGCTCCAGCTTTGCTCCCTCTTGCTCCTGAGTCTGATGCACCCCTGTTCTGGGACAGGAGGCAGAGGATAGTGCATAGCATAGCAAAGTGACAACCGCTCTGTGTGGGTAAGAGAACTCCCCTCTAATGGAGATAGTCTACAGGGGCCACTTTTATGCTGCTGGAGTGACATGAAAGAGCAGCAATGTATGACTGAATCTGGCCCAAACTGTCTGTCAGGAATACAACTGAAGCTATTTAATGGGGCAAGGATAATTGTGAAAGCGGCTTTATGAGATCAAATACAGTGCATCTATTTAGTGAGTGACCTGTTACTTTAATGGGATGTTCAGACTTTCTAAAATGGTCCAGCTGCAAAATATTTAGCTATAATTGACCTGTTATTCTCAGTTACAATTACTTGTACTTAGGGGGACAAGGTCTCTTACCCTGAGGCACAGGGAGTAGCACCTTACTCAGTGAGTCACAGTGAGTGACTTAATTCAAGTCACTTAAATTAAGTGGCACCACTCACAAAGTGAAGTACTGCTTGGTGTGAGTAATGGTATCATGGTGTGGTCCAGAATAATCCAGCAGCCATAATGCACAGCAGCTTGCAGAGTAGGATAGAGGTCCACAAAGAGGGCTCCTTGGTGTTATGATAATACATATAAATAATAAATAATAATAATATTTAATAATAAAATACTCATTGAGCCCATGGCTCTTCACCTTAGTGCCAATTATGATGGTGGTTTTGTGATGTGGGCATGCACCCCTGGGGAACTGCACTGATACCATTTCCTTCCATATTGCTCACCAAAACCAGCCATGAGATCTGGTAAGGACTTTCAGTGAAGAATGCTCCTATTTTGAAATTTTTTTCTTATGGGAAATGCAATTGCACTAGGAAATAAACTGTAAAAGCTAAATAGGAACCCATACAACACTTTGCAAAGGACTTCTGACCTTGGAATTAGATCATTTTGTAAATAATGATACATAATGTGGTCAAAACATTTGCATTGTTATGTCTCTCTCTTTACATAAAAAATATTAGCAGAGGTCTGAATGGCTAAACTAGATTAAAATCAGTCATTTGTATATGTTATTCTATTTATAAAAACGCATGACTTCTCTTATTCTGACCAGATCAATTAATCTTCTATGCAGATGAAAAGTTGCATTTAAACACCAGCATTATTTTAAGAATCCAGTAAAAGTCAGTGTGAGCAAGAATTAAAAACCTCAAAACAATAACTGAGTGGAGCTTTGTTTTTACCAAATGAAGTCAGATGTAAGTTACTATATGCAACTGTCTCCAGAGACTGAGGCATGGTCTACACTTAAAAATTAGATCAATCTAGCTACAACACCCAGGGCTGTGAAAAATTTCACACCTGGAAAGCTGTGGTTAGGGCAACATAACCTCAGGTCTAGACAGCCCCATGTTGATGGAAGAATGCCATAGCAGTGCCACTGTAGTGTAAACATACCCTCATTCTATTGCATTTCTTTAATTTAATTCTTCTCCAAGGGTCTTTTTTGAAGCTTGTTGAGGGTGAAAATCACCCCTGTGCAGTAGGCCAGCCTAAGGCCTATGTGATACTTACATCTCACTTAAGACCTGTGTTGAGGGCCTAAATGGGACTTATGTGATGCATAGGTCTTGTGCTAGCTCACTGCACATGGTTGAATGTCATCCTGACAGAGGCATGTTTGCAGTGGTCTACACACATCCCAGGGAGCTAGGTATTCCAGAGTTCTGATCCTAGCTCTGTCATGGAGTCCCTTTGTGACATTAAGCAAGTTGCTTACCTGGGCAGTGGACCCAGCAGTCCTTTGTCTTACCCCCAGAGTCAGGCCACAGGGCTATTTCTGATACAAGAAGAAAACAAGTCAAACTTGTACTGAATGTGGCAAAGGTGAGGTCTAAAGTGCACTGGTTTTACTTTTTCTAAGGTCTTGTCACCATGTACAGCCACTCCACTTTGGACTTCTTCTGATAATTTCTACAACTAGATCTTTTGGGCCCCAGATACATTTCATATACTGTGTGTTAGATTAAGAACAAAAATCCATCATGTGCTCCCATGAATAAATACACATTTCGTCCAAGCTGCAAGGGTACTGTATTCACCACACTTCATACAATCTTCATTTGTTAAAAGACTTTTTTACATTGTTTTTATGTTCTAAAATTCACAGAGCCATTCTTGGCCAGTTACCCAAGTCCCATTTTCATTTTTTAGGGTTGTTTTCTACAACCGAATGGGATTTGCCAGAAAAGCATACTTGAACTCAAGAGTATTTTTCTCCCACCTGAAAAACACTGCTACAAGAACTAAGGAACAGAACTGCTTGTATAGAACCCTCCAACTACAGCAAAGAAAATTGATCTCGTCCTCACTACAGCTCCATTTCACATTAGCTTCCAACTCCACCCAAGCCAGCTGTGTTTTTAAAACCAAACACCAACCTTGTGACTTTGGGTTTGGCTGTAGCAGAAAGCAATTTGCATGAATGGCATGCCTGGAAGAATCAGCAGGAGAGGCTGCCCGCACAAGAGTAGATTGGGAGAAAGCAGGTCGACTGCATTTCAGGGACCATAAGGAAGGGAGCAGGAAGGATTCAGTAGTGACCAGTGATGTATGGAATTTGGCTGCAAAAGCAATGTGAGCCAAATTCAAGCAGTAAGTAAAGATCATAATGTGCCTGGTTTAAAACAGCATAGATAGTTCCCTGACCACAATAGTCAATAAAAATCAGTCTGGGAATTTTTTTAAGGAAATGCTTTGAGTTTCAGCTTAGCATGTGCAAGGGGAAAGAAACAGAAGAAGTGGGTTTATGACTCCTTGTGTGTTATCCAAATATCTTGGCAACACACACAGACCTCTACATCAGCACTATTCTGAGTGGTTCACCAGTAACCAGTAAGACCAGTAACCAAGAGTATATGGCTGGTGTCAGTGGAAGAACTGGCTTCTTCCAAAATTTCTGTAAAGGTTAAATGGGTAAAAAAAAATATTTCCTTTTATTCAGAACAAATAAAGGGCAGAAATAAAACATTTTTATTCTAGCTATTTCTAGAAAATATTCCAGATAATACTTAGTCCTGCCTCAGTGCAGGGGACTGGACTAGATGACCTACTGAAGTCCCTTCCACTCCTGCCTTGCTATGATTCTATGATTTCCAGCACTATGTGGAAAAACAGAAGCTGGAGTAAGCACTATCCATAGGAGAACTAGTGGATTTCCCATACCAGTAGCAACGGCAGTCAGCACTGTGGGTTCTGATAAAGAAACCAGTACTAGGGAATTAACTTTCTCTGAGGGAGCAAAGCTGGTTTTCATTTTCATCAAGCCTGAACAAGCACAACTGACCAATGACATTGCAGAATTTTGGGGCACCAGCACAGACTCTCTCTGGAGGTTCCTGTTAGCTTTTCCATTGACACTCTGCCTCACAGTGAGCAGCACAAGTGATTAGCTTTTATTCTTCATTTCAGAATTGTCCTTAGTCTAGCTCATTCACTTAGGCCTTCCTCTCCACGTGTTTTAGGAAATGGCTGAAAATACAAAGAAAGGCAAGAGAAAAACCTCTTGTGGCAAGTCTGTGCAGCCTGGTCTAATGAGAGGTCCTAACATTTTGTGTCACATCTTTCAACCTTGGTACACAGCCTATTCATGCCTGCTTGTCTGCAACCTTAACAAAAGCCAGAGGGGAACAGATCTCTACAGCCAGACAGCTTCCCTTTTTACTAATGGTATAGATAAGGGTTGATTTAATCCAGGGCTCAGCAACCTTCGGCATGCGGCCCATCAGGGTAATCCGCTGGTGGGCTGCGAGACATTTTTTTTAAGTTGACTATCCACAGGCATGGCTCCCCACAGCTCCCAGTGGCCATAGTTCACCGTTCCTGGCCAATGGGAGCTGCAGGAAACAGCAGCCAGCATGTCCCTGCGGCCCGCCACTTCCTGCAGCTCCCATTGGCCAGGAACAGCGAACCACAGCAACTGGGAGCTGCGGGGGGCGTGCCTGCTGACGGTCAATGTAAACAAAATATCTCACGGACCACCAGTGGATTACCTTGATGGGCCATGTGCCAAAGATTCCCGACCCCTGATTTAACTTATAAAATACCCTCTCAGTAACATCTCATGGTATGATTTTACTGCACTGTTAACCTGGGCTTTAGTCCAATCCCCACAATCATCCACATAGAAAACCTTCCAATCTGGGTTCTGTAAGCCCAGGTTAGCTTGCCCAGTTGGGGGTAAGGCTCTAACTCAGATTGGAACTCACCCACTTTGCAGTGAAGACTCAGGATGAATCATTCAAGTACTGATAGTCCTTCAATGCCCTTCACACAATTCCCCAGAACGGCAAACAACTTCTCCCACAATTGACTGGGAAAGAATCTTAGAGTGTCTGAGTACAAAGAACCAGCACATATGGGCAAGTGCAGAAACAGTAAGGCCCTATAACACAGGACTTTGCTGTGGGGAGGCTCACACCCAAGATCGGCACTTGGATTAGCCTATCACTCAGGTTAATAGGTCAGTGACATACTCTGACATTTTCCTTGGCAGTTGGGTTAAATTAAGTTACTGTCTAAATTCTTGAAGGCATCAGCCCTCCATCCTGCAAGCAACAAAGAAGACCATTTATAGGTACACAGCCACTATATGTCTTCCAAATGCAGTTTGAAGGCCCTCATTGGGATTAATGCCCCTGTGAGGCAGATTTGAGGGTGTTAGATGCAAGTCTATCCCAGAAATGTTTTGATGGTATAGGTACTGTGAGATAGCTATACCAGCAAATCCTCTGAGTGAAAATGCAGCCTATATAGGCAACAATTTTGTTTTGCCAGTACAGCTTATATTGGTTCTCTGAGCAAAATAAACTATTTTGGAAAAAGTGCTCTATGCCAGTATAAGTGTGTCTACACTAGGACTTTTGTCAGTACAGAAATGTCACAAAAAAAGCACGGCTCACCCAGCATTACTATACTGGCAAACGTTTCTAGTGTAGACTTAGCCTCAGGGTTGGATTTTCAAAAATGCTCAGCATTGGCCTAACTCTGCTCCCACACAAATCAGTTCATATGGACTTCAGTGGCAACAGAGTTAGACCAGGGCTGAGTGTACATGAAAACTCCACACTTAAAATCCCCCACTCTGTTGGTTTCCAACTTCAGGACCATGGACAGTCATCATGGCTATGGGTCTGAGGCAGAGCTCCCCAACTGACAAGGAAGGATTGCCTCAACAGTTGGGCTTGCTCTGCCTGTCCCAAACCATATCACACAGGCCAAAACTGTTGGTTTGAAGGGCCAGTAAGAAAGGTTGCCTTATATAAATAGGAGGTTGAAAGCTGTTTGGTCTCATGAATATGTCAAAGGAGAAAGCTTGGAGAATTACAGGTTGGTGCTGAGACTCCTGTTGATTCAGAAGACCATGAGTGATGGAAAGAAAAAGAGATGAGTCAATCAAGATGGGTAACGTTTTTCAACATCTCTGATTATGATTAAGCCATCATACCCTGTACCCTGTAGCTGAGCACAATAGATTCCCTCAATTTCTTTCCATAGTAGCTCTGCTTCTGTAGCTGCTGCTTTTATTATTTCTGTAGTGCCATAAGCATACCTGTCAATTTACATACAAATAAAAAAGACAAGTCCCTGCCCCAAGGCACTTAAATTCTAAATTAGACCTGTCAGGGCAAAGACAAACAAGAGATGGGGGAGCCCTGAGAAGGACCCATGTGGAAAACTAAAATTGAATACCCAGCCAAGCACATTGTCCAGGTCTGCCAGTAGAAGGAATGCTGCAGTGGGAGTTCATTCAACTCCCTGGGGGCACCTTACTCAAAAGTGAATAAATATGATGTCAATCTATATCTTGAAATGTACTAGTCACAATTCAGTCTATGTTTTGCAATGGTGGTCACTTTGGATAAGATAAGATAGTCTCTGCCCAGAATTTACAATCTGTTACCACGGATGTGTCTCCAGTGGAGTTGGAGATGTAATTTCCAGCTCAGGTAGAACTACGTGTGCTAGCGGTGATTGAACTAGTACACTAAAAATGACACTGGCTGTGTGAGCAGCAGGATGGGTTAGCCGCCTCGAGTACGATCCTGTCTGGATCTTAGGCAGGTACTTAGAGCAGCTCACTGGAGTCCTGCCACTCCAGCTATACTTTGATTTTTAGTGCACTAGCTTAATCAGAGCTAGAGCAGGTATTTCTCCTCAGGCTGGAAATTACACCTCCAGCTCCAGCATAGGCATACTAAATGTATCCCTGATACTCGGAAACTATGTTCTCATGTATTTTTCTATTTAGCCACTTTAATAACCATACATGACCTTTGTGGGTTCAGGTTGGGTTCGGGTTTTTTTCAGGTTTTGCAAATAATGAACGGTGAACTTTATTTGTTATATGCTGTTTCCACTTTGTGTATGTATTTATATATGTTTTGTTATGTTACATACTTATAATTTA
This sequence comes from Dermochelys coriacea, assembly GCF_009764565.3. Classification (NCBI taxonomy): domain Eukaryota; kingdom Metazoa; phylum Chordata; order Testudines; family Dermochelyidae; genus Dermochelys; species Dermochelys coriacea. The sequence goes on from NC_050070.1 coordinate 122,158,091, forward strand.
TATATGAATAATAAAAACAAAGTTAAAAAGACATACTCTATGTGTTTGCACAATGCCTAGACAAGGGGGGGCACCAATCTCAATTGGGGCAACAAGACAAATAAGCACAGAAATATAGGGCTGGTAGGGACCTTGAGAGTCATTTAGTCTGGCTCCCTGTGTTGAGGAAGGACCAAGAAAACTTAGACCAACCCTCAGGGGGAGGAGCATGCACCTATCTGAGGGAAAAATCTGGAGCTTTGTGTATGACATTATGTAAAATATCTCCACAGAGGAATGAAAATGAGGTATGTTGTCAGACTGACAATTGTCTTTAAAAAACTGGGCCACATTCCATTTCTATTTAAAACAGCCCTCTGCCAACCAAGGAGGAAGTGCCCCTCAAGGGTCTCAAGGAAACATCTCAAGGAGATCTGCTAAATCCTCTGCCTGATTAGTTTACCATAGAAGCCTTCTCAAGGAAATACCAAGACTCCCAAACCTTCCTACTATACAGAGCATATATTGCTCCCAATAGATATGCTAAGTGCCCTCAGAATGCACTCAATAAAAGATATTACATGGCTCCTGCTTCCTTGTGGTTTGGAAATGTCCCAAGATATATAGATTCTGGCTTGTGGTAAATACTAAAATAACTCAGATAATTGAATTCCTTGAATGGTATATCTGCCATAGGCCTCTTTGTAAGACTAGATTAAGGTCTAAGTGTCTGTGAGGAACAGCTACTAAAACTTACCCCTCACAGAGAACATATCTTCAAAGTGCTCAATTAAATTTCAATAAATAATCATGGCAACTACTAGGTTTGGTGTTAGGCCCACCCCTCTCACAACTAATACTTAGCTGCAGTTACACAAACAAATCCTACCTTCTGGACTGTATTATTTTCAAGGTCCTGGACAAAGAACTTGGATGACATGAGACATCTTTATTCCTTGTCTGTTACCCCATTCGCTGGTGCAAGATTGTCACCTCATCTAGTGAGGCTGCATAATGTGTAGGAAGAAAGTGAGCAGACCCTTTTCCCTACTCCTTGTGAAGCCCAAACAAGGCCCAGCCAGAATAGCTGTGTTAAGAGGAGTGCAGTGGAGTGCAGTGGTTGCCACTGAGTTACTTTCCCCTGGGAAAAATTCAGTGAAGCAGGGATAGGAAGGGCCAGGGTATAGGCAGCGCTATTGCTACACCTCCCATACAGTAGTCAGCTATGGAGAAGAGAATGAGGGTGGGGTCAGCAGAGGAATTGCTGCACCCCTTAAAGGGATGCCATAAAATATTCTTCTCCTCAGTGCAAGGAGAGAGTTTGGGAGCTGCAGCTCCATACTGCTCCGGACAATGGCCTATGCCTTTAAGGTACAATTTGACTCTGCATGCATTATATTCTTTAAGAACTGAGCATTGTGACATAGACATGTTATACAGCCATAATGATCACTTCACATTTGGAGGGGATGCCACGACACACACATTTATGTGATCCCTATACATCTGTGTGCGGGTGGTTTGTCAGACCTAAAACATCCAGGGAGGTTTGATTATTTCTTTACACTTTATTGCTCGCATTTATAGAAGAAAATAAGTGACAAAACACATTCTCTTGCTCTGACAACTGCATTTACTGGGTGCAGAAAAAAGAGAGAGAGTATAGTCAAAACTTACTTTCCAACAGCAAACTTTTAGCCTAGGAGGACTGGATGGTTTCAGAGCTATTTGCTACTAGATGTGAAGCCAGGCTACACTGTTAGTAAAAATGTGAGGGCTTCCTGGTGGCCTGTGGGAAATGAGTTGGGTGGTCCCAGTCCTGGTCCTGATATATGGGAGTCCACATCACTGGTTGAACACTTGTTGGCAGTCTGAAGAGAATAAGGAAAGGACCGAGAGGGCATGGAAACTGAATTACCCTCTCCCTGTTAGATGTTAGGCCCTTCTAGTCAGGTTTCAAGTATGTTCAAGACAAGTTTTGTGAGGTATACTGTACATATCTGTTTGGTGCACACAGGAATTTCATTCCAGGGCTCTGAACGCTGCGCTATCTTCATTATAAAAGAAGATTTGAATGTAATTTATTCCCCAGCTCTGTCTCCATCTTAAAGAAAAAAAATATGGAAATTCTTATGACGCCACCTAGTTTTTTTCTCTATGTCTGGGCTGGTGTCTTGGAAGATACCAAATGAATAGAACCGTTGCATTCCTTTCACTAGCCGTGTAACAGTTTCAAATCAAACCTTTGCTTGGATTCTGTATATGTTACCTGCATGCCTTCATACTCTTCCATCACTAACATTTTAGAATTCCATAGTATTGCCATCATTCATGTTGGTGTACAGCTGACCTTGTGAATGTTCTGAAGGGCCCATTACAAGGTACAGAACATCAGTTAATGCACAAAGGATCATTCCATGCGAGTATTTCATACGGTCCTGAGATCATTACTTATTAAAGCATTGACAGTGTGCTTGATCTAGTACAAAATACAGAGAAAGAGGCTCTCTCTTCCCTTAGGAACTTATAAATCAACAGACAAAGCAATTGCAGTGCAAAACACCCTATGTTGCTAGAAGTAGAACTGTCATAGTTTACAGCATTGCAAGTATTAAAGAACGTGTTTGTTAATGGGAGCTGGTGTGCCAGCACTTCTGCAAAGCTTAGCATTAATTAGACTAAAGAGGAATTATGGGAGAGATTTTGGAGAGTTTGGGAGAGATTTGAATCCCAGCTTGCATCCCAGGGACAGGAGAGAGTTATAGGAGTGATGTGGCGATTTGTGTTATGAGTCCTGATCTAGCATCTTACGAGCGGGGTGAGGTCTACCTTACCTTACACCACTAGCTATAAAAAAGAGTGAAAGTTAGATTCTTTGTTCTGAAAAAGAAATTAAGGTGTGTGTAGATAGATAAATAGACAGACAGAAAACTGTGTGAAAGGAATAAAGATTGGATTATATCAATTCCATTTAAAAAATGACTATGTTAATGTTAGGAGAAGGAAAGTGAAAGAGGAAGAAGATTGAAGTTAGGGAAAGAAAAAAAAGAGAGAAAAAGCATTTTGTCCAAACTTTAACAAAAAAGACAGTCACCGGGGCCAATGGCAGTAATCTATAGGTCCCCATGAGAGTTTCTTTTTCCACTGCTGCAGGGCCATGTTAATGTCGGCTAACTAACACATCCAGTTGTATACAGTGCACTGGATCTCCTGTGGTGCTGTAAGAGACATCTTTATCAGTCAGGTGGGTGTAACTCAAGCACCCAAGTACTGGGATTGGGTAAAGTGTGTAAACCCAAGCTGCCTCTGCTGTGAAAAGAGACTAAATGGCACTTTGGATGGGGTCTAAGCATGCAGTGCAAGCCAGAAAAGAGACATGTGTCCTCTAAATAAATAATCTAATCCTGTACCTTAGTTTGTTTTTGAGAGCAAAGACTCTAATTTTCATTCCTTTTTACAGTTTTCCATTAGCTTTGCCTGAATCTGCCTTCCCCCATCCCATCAAAAAAGCAATATTCAAAGGTTAATGGACCCTCTTCAGAATGATTATATTGTTCCCTCTCTTTAAAATCCAGGAAAATCTGATGCTCACAATAATGACTTATTTGAAAAACCATTCCACTCACCTACATTTATGACTAATACTGTAACAGACTGTAAGATCATCAATGTGAGATATACGAGTCCAAATTCTTCTCTTCCTTACACTTTGGCATTTCATCTCCCTTTACAACCCATTCACTCCCGCCCACTGGATTCCTTCTAACACTATTAAAGGACAAAAAGGAAAAGGAAAAAATATTGCCCAAATCACCACCCTTCTGTTCCCCTGGAGCTGTCAGTAGCCAATGGGAATTATTTGCATATAGCCGAGGCACAGTGAGCATGTTAGGTGCTAGATGTATCTACACTACGTGGCGGAGGCAGTACTTAGGCCTGCTTGGTGAAGGTGTGTTTATGATATGAAGATGTGTGTGGATTACTTTGCCATGTGTGACAGAGTTGCAATTATGATATGAGGAGATCTATGTTTTGCACCCTCTGACAGGTGTGAGCAAAGGAAAGAGCTGCATGTGTATCTCAGGATCCAGGATGCTTTTTTCCAAAGCACATTTGTGTACATTATATAATTAGCAGGGCATAGGGTGTTATTGCAAAGGGTACTGTCAGTAGCGAGCTGGGATATGAGAGTAGTCTAAGCGCTTATTATCTGCATGCACTCCAGGTAAAGTGAATGTGGTCTGTGTCAGGTGTAGTTGTACTGAATGATGGAGGCATTACAATAGGACCTCAAAGTTACGGACACCAGAGTTATGAACAGACTGGTCAACCACACACCCCTTTGGAACTGGAAGTACACAATCAGGCAGCAGCAGAGACCCAAAAAAAAGCTAATTCAGTACAGTACTGTGTTAAATGTAAACTATTTTAAAAAAAGGGAAAGCAGCATATTTCTTCTGCACTGTAAGGTTTCAAAACTATATTAAGTCAATGTTCAGTTGTAAACTTTTGAAAGAACAACCATAACCTTTTATTCAGAGTTACGAACAAACCTCCGTTCCTGAGGTGTTTATAACTCTGCTTGGTAGAGGTCTGTGGATTACCCTGGAATGTGTGACACAGCTGTGACTGTGATATGAGATCTATCTTTTCCACTTTCTTGTGTGTGAGAAAGGGAAGAGGTGCATGTGCACCTTCAGGATGCATCATTTTTATGTAGAATTGTGTAGGTTATGTCAGGAGCAGCATATCGTCATCAGTGAGATGGAATAGGAGAGGATTCTAATGCTTTAATGATGGCTAAGTGAATGTGTAGGTTGAGACAGTAACCTGTAAGTGTAGGGGAGTTGTAAAAGGCTCTGAAGTGGTTCTTAAACTGGAGAGTTTCCTATGTGTGTGAGGATGCACCAGGATCTGGAACCACCTGAAACTCTTAGTGCCAAAGGCCAGTGTGAGTATTTGCTATGTGCATATTGAAGCATTGCTCAAAGAGATTAGCCAAATTTGAGGTCATTTGACTGAATAGTTCCCAAGTTACAGATCTCCCTTAAATACTGTTTTCCTTTTTCTGCCTTGTTCAGGATAGAGGAAAGGTGGAGTGAACTTTCCTTTTTTTTTTTTTTTTGACCTTTAATAGTGTTACGGGGAATCCTGTGGGTGAAAGTGAATGGATTGTGAAAGGAGGTGACAAGCTTGTACTTTTCAGCAGCTGTGAGGCTGGCAGAGTAATGGAGAGTATTGAGGCACTGCTGAAAGAGAGTAGAGTTAAGGCTGCATGGGCACATTTACCTGTGCATTTCTTGGCTTTCAGAAGTTTGAGTTTTGTTCAACTCAGCGTTCTGCAAGGGGACAACATGCACCATGCAACCTTCATTCTGCGTTAATGTAGTTTTCTGCCACTGAATTTCCTAATTTTTTTTAACAGGAAAACATATATTGTTGGTAGGAGTTAGAAGTCATTTAGGCAGTCATACTTATCATGTCCCCCAGTTTGCATACCAGCTAGGCCCCCTGTCCACACACACACACACATCAGCTGGGTCCCACCAGCACTGCTTCAGCACATCTCAACAGCCATTTCTCTGAGCCATTCACTATGTTCCCCCACAACCTGGCCCCCTCCCCCCATCACCACAAGCAGAAACCACATCTTGCTGAAGTCTTCACTCTCTGGTATACAGATGTTTCTATTGCCATTACTCCCACCACCACCACCCATAACCAACTTACCAGCAGTGCTTGGAGAGAAGGAAAATGATGTTACAATGAAATGGTGTTCCTGCACGTTTCAGAATGGTTTTGGCAGAGCCAGTGAGACACATACTGACAGTTTTATGTTTGAGAATAAGATCCTCTGAGTCCTGTCCAATGGACATGCCCCATCTCCGAGAAACAGTTAGGTATTAGAGTGCATGGGCTGATGGGTTCTGTAATGTTTCTATGCCATACAGGACATATTTTCTGGTCAGTCATGAACCCTCTAATTTCCCAATTCATGTTCTTCCAACACTTATTAATCGCTTTCATATGGTCGCTATAGCATTTATTTAGATGCTCAGCCAAATCAGAGAAATTTATCACAGCTCTTGGACACAAATCTCTGATGTGGTCCAAATTTGCTCTCATACATTGTATGAGGTACACACCAGGACTAAAGCCCAGCTCATTTCCACCTGAGTGAATCATCACCATGTCCAGTAGATCACAATTTCTTAAGTCACCAGTTAGACACTGTACAGTGGGTAAAACATGATGCCAATGCAGGATTCGTCAACAATCCCCATGTCATAGGGTACTCCATGGTCTCCTGCAATCTTTTGCAACCTTGTGCATCCAGAATCCACACACTGGCAGCACATGTATTTCTTTTCTCTCAGTGGTCAAGGTTCCTGCACTGTCTGTTCCAAACCTCCAGGTTATGTGTCTTTGGAAACACCAAGTTAATTTGCACCGAGATCAGGAAGTAGTCACACCACTTGTCTTCATTTCCTGCCTCCCCTGCAGCTGCAACCCCTCTCCTTTGCCTGTCCCCACATCCCACCCCCCAGCCCAAGTCCTCTGTTTCTGGTTCCTCCCCATCCAATACAACAAAAAAAATGGTTCCATTAGCTGCTGGCTATTCTGCTGTGTTCACAGTAGACCGCCACATAAAATAAACATGTTGTAGTATAAAAGAAACAACTTGTAGAAAGCAACAGGAGCTATTAAATCTTAATTGCACAGATGTACAAAGGTTCAGACTAGAAACATCAGTGGCAGGGTGTTCACCAAGAGCAGTGATGTCAGCATATTCCCACAAGCTACCCAGGCCAGCATAAAGTAGCTGCATAGAAACCATCTCATGGCTACACTCCTATGCCAAAAATATGTTTGCTTGACTTCCTACCTAAGTGCGGGCATGGGGGGGTAGTGGGAACACAAACACATCATATCATAGCTTTCTGTTCAAGGTAGTATACGTCTCATTTCCTTGTGAGTTCCTATGACATGACATCTCAGATGATATTTCGTTATGGATGGAAATAAGGTAAGAAATAAGCTGTGCAAAAAGATGGCCACGCTAAGCTGGACAGTAACCTCTTGTGTAGCACCCAAAAAAAGTTGGAAAAAAAAGCAGGCCAAGGTGGAATCTAAGCCACTGAAGCTGGAATTCTCATTATTTTCACTGGATCATTTTCAAGAAAATCTGGGTTAGGTGGAACTATTCTCAGCTGGCTGGATTGCAGGTTGTCTGGTTAGGAGGCACAGGGACTCCAAGATGAATCACCTGTCTGTGTACTGTTTTTGTCTTCAAAGGCTCAGCATGAGGCTATGGTTTGGCTGCAGGCCTCTATGCATTCTGGGAAATTACTGTTTATTATCAGAAAAAGATTATAGTAAAAGGAAATTGAAGCTAGTTCAAAATGTGGCTGCCTACTTATAAAGTGGTGAGTCACCTATAGCATATCACACGGGTTCTCTGTGGTCGCACTGGCTGCCCATAAGTTTCTGGATGGAACTCAAGGTGTTGGATTTAACCTAAAAAGCTTTAAGTGGTTTGGGACTTGTTACTAGCAAGACCACTTCTCCTTCTGTGCAGCACTGTCATATTTGGGATCATTGGACTGGAAGCTGGAGTCTCCTTGGTTTAAATGGAATGGGGGAGGGGACATACTCTCCATGCAGGTCCCTTGACTTTAGAAGTTGCTTCCCCACCTTGGTTCACTAGATTCCAGACACACTGCAAAGCCTGACTTTTTGTACAGGCATTTGGGAGCAGATGAATTGATGGGTTATGGCCAGCTCTCTACACACACTCATGTCTTGTTTCCACTGCTTCTAATCTTGTGCCGGAGTTCATGTTTGAAAATTTAGCTTTTCCCAGGGCCAGAGCCCCTCCATGCAGGCTGCTCCATGTTATAGGTGCTGCTTTGTGGTCCTTTTAGTCCCACTCTGCTGTGTTATGGACCCTCCTAGACCAACTCTTGCCATCACGCTTGCTGTGCAGAGTGCATGAGAGAACTCCATTCTCTGAACTAGATCTGGTGGGAAAAGGGAACTTTCCTCCTGCAAAAAATTTGACTTTGGAGGAGGAAAAAACAACAACATCCCAAGTCAGGACAAAAGGTAAAAAATTCATAACATTTTACAGGAGGAAAAATCATGAAAAAATGCATGTTGGAGGAATCAAAATGGAATTTTTCTGGCTTGCTCCTTGGGCAGCTAAGCTGGCTCCCTGATTCTCCATGCAGCTGCCTCCCCAAGCTGTCCAAGCCTTTTTTCTTGCATTCTCTCCTGGTTTCCTGGGAGAGGGAAGCGGGGCTGAGTGAAAGTCTCCCCTCACGCTGCCTTTCTGCCTCACTTAGGTGGCACCACTATTCCAAGAAAAAGGGCATGGTGCAGGGGCACAATGGATAACATCTCTGACTATAGATTGAACCTGGGCCTCCAGCATGGCAAGCAAGAATTCTCCTGCTGAACCACCAATGCTCTCCTCAGCCTCTTCCTTAACAACGGCAACTAGGCCATGTGCTTTCCGCCAATGGCTTCAGCCAAAGCCAGCCAGGTCCTTCTGCCTCTTTCTGGGGCCTGCTATGGCCTTCATGGCAGCCAAAAGGGGCCTCTCCAGTGTGGCACCAGCAGGCAGGTGGCCCTCTGTTTCTGTAGTGTAGCAATTATCACATTCACCTCACACACAAAAGATCCACAGTTTAAAGCCAGGCAGAAACAGCCCTGCTCTTGCTCCTGACAAGGCTGAGAAAGGCAGGCTTTGACAAGGTGCGCAGGCATTCTCCAGCCACTCGCTGCCCAGCCGTGGAATTGCATCTTCCCAGTTCCTCGCCGTTGCCCACCACTGTCTTTCTTCTTGCATTCTCTCCTCTGGTCTTTTGGGAGAGGAAAGCAGGGTTGAGAGAGAAGGTCTCCCCTCATGCTGCCTTTCCGCCTCACTTAGGCAGCACGGCTGCCACGGGAGAAAGGTCCAGACACAGGGGCCAGTGGTACAATGGAGAATGCATCTACCTATGGATCAAGAGATTGCAGGTTTGCCTCCTGCCTGGCTTGTGGTGTGAGCCTGTGTCACCACTGATTGAGCTCCCTTTAAACCTCTTTCAAGCAAAGACAAGCTCATCGCACTCTTCAAGGGGCCACTAAAGGAAAGGACCACACAGGTGAAGCTCCCACCAATGAGACATACGGGGATGAAGGCACAACAGCACTCTTCTCAGCAAGCTGCTCCTTGCCACTGCTCCTCAAAAAGAAAGGAAGGGGCAAAGAGCAGACAAGAGGTTCCCTCAAGCAGCTCAGCTCATAAAATACATCTTGATGATCAGCTTACAAGCCAGCCACACCCACAGCAAGCTTTTGTTTTGGGCAGGAATCAAACTTGGGCCTCCGACATGTCAGATGAGAATTCTACCACTGAACCACCAACACCCTACTCAGCCTTTTCCTCAGTGAGTGCAACCTGACCATGCCCAGGGAGCCTGCTGTCCAAAGAGCCAGGGAGCCTGGAAGGCAGCTGCCCAGGGTGCTGTGGAACCTGGGCACTCTAGAAGCCCTGGCACTCAAGCTCCCTGCCAAGCAGGCTACCAAGGATCTGGGAGCCCAGGAAGCCCACCAGGCTCCCTTAACTCCCTGCCTGGTTTCTATCACAAGTTTTGACAGAATCAGCACACTCGCACGAAACATTTCGGCTGTGTCACAACAGCATTTTCTGACGGAGCACTGGTCCATTTGGGAATTTTTGATCAGTTCTACTCTGAACTGAACCAGCTCTTTCTTCAATCAGCTATTTACAGAGCTGATCCAACTGCAGTTGGCCAAATTCCAAAATCTGGTGTCCCCTCCAAATATTTCCCTCCCGCAACCCAAGATCCTCCCTCCAGGTTCCATGGAGATTGTTAAAGAGAATTTTATGTGGCAATTCAGTTAATATGCTAATGGTGATGTAAGCAAGGTCTGAATGAGCTCTGCCCTGACATCTGTGATGCACTGGGGGAAAAGGTATCAGGAGCAGACCATGGTGCATAGACACACCTACTCTGCCTGGGTGCGCAGCATGATGGAGCTACTTTGCCAAAAAGATCAATTTTGTCTGGTTTTGGGTTACAAATTACTCTAGTATTTGAATGCAGGGTAATGAAATGTTGTTATCCTTATTGTACAAGTATCGGGCAGCAGAACTGTGCTTTGCAGGCCCTCATTGAAGGGGACACCTTAAACTGAACTTCACTAGCTAGGCAGGGTCTAGGGATGCCAAATCCTAGTGAAGATGGGAGTGGGTGAGGACAGGTGTTCCTACCTGATGGTATGTGGACTCTGCCCAAAGAGTCCTAGACACCATTTGACCTGCTCCCTCCAGCATTTAATGACAGAGCTGAGTAGACTCAATTGAGAGTCCTTGTTTCCCGTTGGTGATTCCTAGAGCTGACATCACTGCTGAGCATGTCTAGGAGCTAAGGTTTAGACCTTGTGTGGGGCTAGTGAAAGACAACACAGAGCCTTCACTGGTTGTGAGGTTCCCCACTCTCTGCTGAAATCACTGAGAGCTGGGTTAAGCGGCAGAACTTCAGAACATGGTGTTGTGGGAGCAGCAACAGCTGTGACTAGTGGCAGCAGAGAAGTAGCAACAACAGTGGCTAGCAGCAGCAGCAGAGAAACAGCAGCAGCTGGGAGCCAGTAGCAGAGGCCGCATCAGAAGCATTGCTCAATGTCCCCTCCTCCCCCAGGGTGGGAGGTGAACTCTGTGAAGGCCCCTCTGAACTCTGAGTCTTGGCCAACCAAGGACAGCCAACTGTGAGTGGGGTGCAGCAAAGGGAGAGGGAAGTGATGAGTTAAAGGGAAAATTGTTGGACTTCCATGCCACCAGATGGGAAACTGAGGCAAAGGACACTGCCCACACTGTGTGTCCGGGTTTGCTTATGGTCAAATGTTTGTCAGTATGATAGTGGTATTTTCCCAAACTAATGCTTGGTTCCCTTTCACTTTTAATAAAAGTTCTCATTTGTTATACAGACTCAGTGCTTGCAAGTGGGAAGTATTGCCTCTTAGAGATGCCCACAGATTACTGGGTTGGAGATTTTCACAGATTATTGGGTTGGAGCATGAGCTGGTTCTGTTTTGTATGTTTAAGAGGAACCCCTAGATATTGAACCTGGCCCTTGTTGCTGTCGACTCCATCTGGCAGAAGGGTTACAGTTAGAAGTTTTGTACTGGACATTGTTATTTGATAATCTGTAAAGCACCATGAGTGTGAGATGGATGGTGTAAAATATAAAATAAAATTAAAAAATGAATATACTGCATGGAACAAGCCTGCACTGGCAGTGGATGGGCGAGTTAACATCTTAGAGCTTTTCCATCACTAATGCCATTGAAATCTGTAAAGGCAGTCACCAGATGTGCTGTTCACCAATCTGTAGGCAGCATGGAGTATTCATATAACTATAGCAGCCTCTAGCAATGTGTTAAAATGGCACATTGCTATGGATATCCATGGGGCTTTACAGCAGCAAAATACATATAAGACCAGTTCCTTGACCAGTTCCCTGAAGAGTTTACAGCTAAACACTTGTTAGAATCCATCATGAGCTTTTCACTGCTTATCATAGGTGCAATTTGCTCCTGTGCAGAGGGCCAGCAGAAGGCCCTATTTTAATCTCTGCTAATTCCTATTTCAAAGATTTAAGCAGTGCCTAAATCTTGGCTGGGGGGAGGGGTCTCTGCAGAGGGTGAATTTCACCTGAAAAAGCAACCTGGTAAAGAACTCAAAATATTCCAATGGCAAAATAAATCGAAACAACAGGAAAAGGAGGGACAAAGGCAACTAAAAATGAAACACAGAGAAAAACATTAAAAAGCCATTGAATGACTATGACTGCCACATGTAAAAAGTCCCTAGCAATCATCTGTTGGACATCTCAGCCACCCCCACCACCCTCCTGGCATCAGCCGAAGCCAAGTGAAGTCAGTTGAATTTCTGTTCACTTCAGTGGGCTTTGGATCAGATCCATAACATAACCAAACTAAAAATGAGTTGCACAATAGTCAGCCATCCCCAGATAATGCCTGTATGAATTCAAAGGAGACCCATTTTATATATGTTGTTGTCTCCTTTACCAACACCACCTCCCCTTAAAGACTGTGAAGTGTTCAGACAGATACTGGTAATGAGAGCCATGAAAGTATGATGATTACTTACAGATTAATGACCTAGAGGATGGCATGGATTGCACCCTCAGCAAGTTTGCAGATGACACTAAACTGGGAGGAGAGGTAGATACGCTGGAGGGTAGGGATAGGATACAGAGGGACCTAGACAAATTAGAGGATTGGGCCAAAAGAAATCTGATGAGGTTCAACAAGGACAAGTGCAGAGTCCTGCATTTAGGACGGAAGAATCCCATGCATGCTACAGACTAGTGACTGAATGGCTAGGCAGCAGTTCTGCAGAAAAGGACCTAGGGCTTACAGTGGACGAGAAGCTGGATATGAGTCAACAATGTGCCCTTGTTGCCAAGAAGGCCAATGGCATTTTGGGATGTATAAGTAGGGGCATTGCCAGCAGATTGAGGGATGTGATCATCCTCCTCTATTCAACATTGGTGAGGCCTCATCTGGAGTACTGTGTCCAGTTTTGGACCCCACACTACAAGAAGGATGTGAAAAAATTGGAAAGCGTCCAGCGGAGGACAACAAAAATGATTAGGGGACTGGAGCACATGACTTATGAGGAGAGGCTGAGGGAACTGGGATTGTTTAGTCTGCGGAAGAGAAGAATGAGGGGGTATTTGATAGCTGCTTTCAACTACCTGAAAGGGGGTTCCAAAGAGGATGGATCTAGACTGTTCTCAGTGGTAGCAGATGACAGAACAAGGAGTAATGGTCTCAAGTTGCAGTGAGGGAGGTTTAGGTTGGATATTAGGAAAAACTTTTTCACTAGGATGGTGTTGAAGCACTGGAATGTGTTACCTAGGGAGGTGGTGGAATCTCCTTCTTTTGAGGTTTTTAAGGTCAGGCTTGACAAAGCCCTGGCTGGGATGATTTAATTGGGGATTGGTCCTGCTTTGAGCAGGGGCTTGGATTACATGACCTCCTAAGGTCCCTTCCAACCCTGATATTCTATGATTCTGTGATTAGACAGATAGTGTAATTGTTGCCTGAATCTCTGGATGTATCTTTGTTCTTTCCCCATCTGTGTTCCTTGAGAAAGGAATAGTGGAGGTTAGTGTAAACAGACCTCTGAGATTAGGGTTATTGTGTTATAATTTGAAATATGTTAGAGGGTCACCCTGTCCCAAAAGAACCAAGCAAGATTTAGTAATGGTCCATCATAGTGGCAGTATAATTTACTTAGCAGGTAATTTACTCCTTAATAAATGGTTATTTAATGGTAGCCAAGATAAAACAATTGATTGGCAAAAATGTAACATAATGGGGATTTTATTTAAACCAGAACAAATGGAACTGGATTCCACCTGCTCAGGGTTTAGCTGATTGCCATATTTGGGGTCAGGAAGGAATTTTCCTCCAAGGCAGATTGGAAGAGGCCCTGGAGGTTTTTCGCCTTCCTCTGTAGCATGGGGCACGGGTCACTTGCTGGAGGATTCTCTGCTCCTTGAAGTCTTTAAACCACGATTTGAGGACTTCAATAGCTCAGACATAAGTGAGAGGTTTTTCGCAGGAGTGGGTGGGTGAGATTCTGTGGCCTGCGCTGTGCAGGAGGTCGGACTAGATGATCATAATGGTCCCTTCTGACCTTAGTATCTATGAAAAAAACATTAAATCAATAAAGAAGACATAATAATAAAAAGTAACAGTTTAAATATATATACACACACACATACATACACACACACTATAATTTACTGCTAATGTACTTAATTAAATTTAACCCTCTAAATAAATGCATATATCGATATGCACAGGCGATTATCTTATAGGTTATTACTTATTAATAATAATTAATGAATTATTATTATTATTTCAAGATTCCCCTTTCTCCAGATATCTCAGTGATTGCTGTCTAACCCCCAAGTCAATCTTTGAGTCTCAAGCAACTCTTGTGACTTTCTGAAGGGATGGACTCAACTCCAGTCGTGCTTGCTTGCAGGGATGAACATTAGACCAGACCCCTGGGATCTGAAGGACCCTCTGGCTCTCCGGGACCACAGGAATCAATGACAGGAGACAACCTGAGCCAATGATCAGGAACAAACATATGCTTAGGAACACATCATTAAACATGAATTAACTTGACTAACCAACCTTAAACTGCAGGGACCCTCTTCTGCACATCTGTCTGTTATAAGAACAGAAGAACGACCAAAGTTCTATCTAACCCAGCATCCTGTCTTCCGACAATGACAATGCCAGGTGCCACAGAGGGAATGAACAGAACAGGTAATCATCAAGTGATCCATCCCCTGTCACCCATTCCCAGCTTCTGGCAAACAGAGGCTAGGGACAATATCCTTGCCCATCCTGGCTAATAGTCATTGATGGACCTATCCTCCATGAACTTATCTAGTTCTTTTTTGAACCAATATAGTCTTGGTTCAGACTCTGGCAACGAGTTCCATGAGTTGACTGTGCATTGTGTGAAGAAATACTTCCTTTTGTTTGTTTTAAACCTGCTGCCTATTAATTTCATTTGGTGACCCTTAGTTCTTGTGTTATGAGAAGGAGTAAATAACACTTCCTTATTTACTTTCTCCACACCAGTCATGATCTTATAGACCTCTATTTTATCCACCACCCCTTAGTTGTCTCTTTTCCAAGCTGAAAAGCTCCAGTCTTATTAATCTCTCCTCATATGGAAGCCATTCCATAACCCTAGTCATTTTTGTTGCCCTTTTCTGAATCTTTTCCAATTTCAAGATATCTTTTTTCAGATGGGGTGACCACATCTGCATGCAGTATTTAAGGTATGGGCTACCATGGATTTATATAGAGGCAATATGGTATTTTCTGTCTTATTATCTATCCCTTTCTTAATGACACCCAACATGCTGTTCACTTTTTTGACTGCCGCTGCACACTGAGTGGATGTTTTCAGAGAACTATCCACAGTGACTCCAAAATCTCTTTCTTGGGTGGTTACAGCTAATTTAGACCCCATCATTTTATATGTTTGGTTGGGATTATGTTTTCCAATGTGCATTACTTTGCATTTATCAACATTAAATTTCATCTGCCATTTTGTTGCCCAGTCACCCAATTTTGTGAGATCCTTTTGTAGCTCTTCACAGTCTGCCTGGGACTTAACTATCTTGAGTAGTTTTGTATCATCTACAAATTTTGCCACCTCATTGTTTACCCCTTTTTCCAGATTGTTTATGAATATGTTGAATAGGACTGGGCCCAGTACAGACCCAAGGGGGACACTACTATTTACCTCTCTCCATTCTGAAAACTGACCATTTATTCCCATCCTTTGTTTCCTATCTTTTAACCAGTTAACAATCCAGGAGAGAACCTTCCGTCTTATCCCATGACAACTTACTTTGCTTAAGAGCCTTTGGTGAGGGACCTTGTCAAGGACTTTCTGAAAACCTAAGTACACTGTATCCACTGGATCCCCCTGGTCCACATGCTTGTTGACCCCCTCAAAGAATTCTAGTAGATTGATGAGGCATGATTTCCCTTTACAAAAACCTGCTCAACCTCAGTCTCTCCACTTGCTGTTGGTTTCTTTTAGTCCCTGTTTCCCTCTGGCTGCCCTTTCCATTCCTCTCTGCCCTCTCCATCCCTCTTGCTGCCCTTTCTCCCTCCTGCTGCCTCTCTGTTTGCTTGCAGACTTTCTGTTTCTCTTGCCTCCCCTTCTCAGGCTCCCCACTGCTTGCCTCAGCTCTCTACTGTCCCCCACTTCTCCTCCAGAAGTCACTTCCCCTCCCTCTGAAGAGTGGCTACCTCTCTTCAGAAAGAGTGGCTACCTCTTCCCCATAGAAAAATGGCAGCACATTCACTCCCATACAGGCTCAAGTTCCTTTACCATATTTACATTAGGGAAATTGTAAATAAACACATTTTACAGGCAATTTCTTCCATATTAATGGGTACAAAATGCCTGAACTCGTATGTGCCTTTGGCTCTTAATGTGTGATATAGCTGATCACAATGACAATAACAAGTCATTTCTATACTGATCATCACCATATGTGCACTATCCCGGGGGGCTGAGAGGGGGAAGATGGAGGACTTAACGAGTCTCAAAATCCTTCTCAGCCACAGATCAACTTTTCAGCTGAAAAAAACACATTGGACCAACATTTCATTACATCTGCTCAATTTTGATAGAGTGCCCTGTGCAATTGTTCTTCATATTACTACAAGTTATAACATTTGCTCTGATCCCAAGTCATGCGAACCAGATGCTTCATAACATGTTATATTGGACAGAAAACACTCTTACATACCATATACTTAAAAGGGGAATGAACTGGATGGTTTTTATGGCCATTTAAATTTTATTAGACCATTTCTGTAAGATTTCCCCAATATTTGTCATCTCTTCCTCGCCACCAGTTAAGGTCATATACTAATGGTCCCTTGTCACTGAGATATGGACTCAGACATGACTGACAGCTTCAAGTGACCCTGCTGGTCTTTCATCCAGCTTGTCACTGTATACTGCTACTTGGTGTGTTTACTTCAGCCCTGCCCTATGGTCTTAGCTCTAGAAACCTTCCAGCCCTCATCTTACTTCACCCTATTTATGCAGGCAGATGGTCACTAGTTACATCCGATCCATCTAACTAGGTTCCTATACTGCATCCATCACTGTGGTTTCTGCGCACAGAGAACAGGATCCTCCTATATATTATGGAAGGAATGTCCTAGTATTTTGTAATTTTTGATGGGAACTTAACATGTTTCCTGTTTCCACTTCTGTCCACAATCAGTACCAGTTCAGTCTATAGGAAGCTCAGGTGAAGAAAAAGTATATCTAATTATGGACATTACCAATTGTTTAGCAAAAAGAAGTTGATGTGGTCAGAGAAATGATTTACAAAACTGAAATATTGTTTCTAGATGTATAAATGTGGTCACTGAGCTGCCGGGGTGTTCATCTCACCTACTCTTTTGTTATTGTTTTGCAGGCTACAGACAGGTTGATCATGGGTCCACCAGTTTCTGAGTTCTCTCATGACACTAAGAATACTGGCTTCTCACATGCATTATTTCAGTCTTCCATGCTTGAGTTTATGCATTATAATCATCATAAGTATGCAGCCTTCTGTTCTGCCATCTAATTTGTTATAGGTTTCAGAGTAGCAGCCGTGTTAGTCTGTATTCGCAAAAAGAAAAGGAGTACTTGTGGCACCTTAGAGACTAACAAATTTATTAGAGCATAAGCTTTCGTGAGCTACAGCTCACTTCATCGGATGCATGAAGTGAGCTGTAGCTCACGAAAGCTTATGCTCTAATAAATTTGTTAGTCTCTAAGGTGCCACAAGTACTCCTTTTCTTTTTGCTAATTTGTTATGAATCACCCCAGTTTACATCATGCCTTTTCTTTTCTGATTGCATCTTGGACAGCAGCTATTGGACAGCTAAGCTAATGTCTGGCTAATGTATTGTCCCTTACATAAAAATATTCAGATTTAGCCCAGTTATTTCACCTGCTGTCTTCAGTTCATATTTTTACATGATTCCATTTTCTTCCTCCACAGGGATATTGTGCAATTAAAAATCTTTTAGTGGTTTGTTTGTTTGTTTGTTTGTTTGTTTGTTTGTTTGTTTTAAATTTCTGGGTGTGTCTATTTCACAATTTCAAAAGCATTTCAATGAATCTTTCTTCATGACTACCAGCTACGTTAACATGCATCAGTCACTGGTAGTCTTTTGTGGTTTGGGGGTGATTTGGCTTTTCTTTTCTAGGTGTAGTCGACCACTTTTACGACTGGGGAGCCAATGGGTGACCTGACTTACACAAAAATGCCATCTTCATTGTTACTTTATCCCTTATTCCACCCCTTTGTTTAGCTACTGCCACATCTTGTCATAATCCTAGACTGTGAGCTCATGGGGGAAGGTTCAGTCTTTATTTTACTTGTTTGTATAGTGCCCAGTGTGGTGTTTGTTATGAAAAGATAGAGTCACTAGGAGGCATGCAGCAGGGAAATATAAGACTGTGGAAACAGGAAATAAACTCAGTCTTGTGTTCACTTCCACTCACTGGCAGATTTAACAGTCAGCAAGGTCCATAAATGCTGACCAGGCCCGACCTGGTCCCGGGGTCCCTATCTCCCTCTCCCATCTGCTCAAAGATGAGCCCTAGTGCAGGATTTTATTGTCAGCCCCCATTTGCCCTACATTCAAATAAACTCTCACTTCCCCCACACTTGTCCCTGCTCTCCAACCCCACTCTGCTCCCCCGATGTCCCCTTCTCCACCCAGTTCCACGCCATGCCACCTGCTCCCCTTGAACCAGGCCATGCTCCCGTGCTGCTGCTTCTAGCGCCATCACCGCTGCTCCTGCCAAATCCAGAACTGCTGTCATGAACCACCACTTCTGCCACCACCAGAGCTAGAGCCAGAGACCTCTAGGAAGAGCAGCAGGCTGGTTCCTGCTGCCCACATTTGAATTTGCTCGAGCAGTGAGAGGGGAGGAGAAGCCTCTGACCAAAATGGAGAATCTGCCATCAGTGGTCCCAGAATTCATGGCAGAGCCACCATTTTAGAGGCTCCCTCCCCAGGCATATTTGAATGTGAGCAGTGGGGACCACTGCATTGTTCTTCCTAGAAGTTCCAGCAGGCTGCAAACAATGATGCACATCCAAGCAGCCCTGAGCCTGCAGGGCCCCTCTAAGAGCATGGGCCCCTCAGCAGCTGCACCTAGAGAGGCTACTCATCTGGTTTTGAACCATGCAGTCCTCTTTTTGGATGGCTTGGCCCGTCCCCCTGTCTGTACTGAGCAAAACCAGACATGGGTTTGTCTGGTGTCAGACGGGGGATACCATTTTGAACAGCATGCCGCTCCTCCCCCACTGGTGTGACCTTGCATGGACTGTGCGTACAGTCACACCGGTGGGGGCAGGATGGCATGCTCTTCAAAATGGCACCCTCTGTGCAGTGTGAGAGGTCACATGAGTGGGGGCAAGCACATGCTGCTCCTGGAAATACTGAAATGTCTGGTATTCCACAAATGGCCACCCTAGCTGCACCTGCTGTTTCTCTGCCACTGCTATCTGCCGTCCACCCCCCACCCCCCGGCCCACATCAGCCTCTGCTTGTTCATGAGAGGAGGAAACAACATATGCAGTCATATGTGGCAGCTCTACAATTCACAAAGAGTCATAGTATCAATGCTATGCATTGATAAATAAACATCTGAAAATATTAGGAAATAGCAAGAAGTACTAAAAATATTGCTTGACACCAGTGTTCCCTCTAAGCTGCATGGCCGCCTAGCCACCCAAGAGTCATTGCTCCTGCCCTCTGCCTTGGAGCCCCTGGCCAGCTGCTCCTGCTTCCTGAAGTCAGGGTGTCCCCCTCCCCTTGCCTCCCTCCCACCCATGTACCCCATCTCCACAAAGAGGGGGAAGGCAATAGGGCTCGGAAGCAGGACAGAGCTGCTGGCAGATGCTGCGGTCTGAACGAGCCTTCTTTGTGAGTGCCTCTCTTCTTAAAGGTTTCAGAGTAGCAGCCGTGTTAGTCTGTATTCACAAAAAGAAAAGGAGTACTTGTGGCACCTTAGAGACTCACAAATTTATTTGAGCATAAGTTTTCGTGAGCTATAGCTCACTTCATTGGATGCATTCAGTGGCATCTTAAAGACACAGTGCATGGTCTGCATACATTTCCCCAGCAGCCAGCACACACACACTCTGTCTTTGCGTCTCTCTCACACACACACATACACACACACACTGTCTCTCCCCCTCTCCCCACCCATGTATCCCACATCTGCATTGGGGGGAGGGAGGAGAGGGCTCAAAAGCAGGATGGAGCTGCTGGCAGCTGCTGAGGTCTGCTCAAACCTTCAGATTGGTGGGTGAGTGCCTCTCTGCTTAAAGAGATAAGGTGTGGTCTCTCATACACTTCCCCAGCAGCCAGCACATACAGCATCTGTCTCTGTCTCACACACACATGCACACACACATAATGTCTCTGTGTCTATCACATATACACACTGTCTCTGTCTCACACACACTCAGTCTCTTTCACACTCACCTCCCAACACATTCTTGTGTTATTATTTCGTGAGCTACAGCTCCGATGAAGTGAGCTGTAGCTCACGAAAGCTTATGCTCTAATAAATTTGTTAGTCTCTAAGGTGCCACAAGTACTCCTTTTCTTTTTGCGAATACAGACTAACACGGCTGCTACTCTGAAACTTGTGTTAGTATTGTTATTGTTTCTTGGTACTTCCTGCAAGGCACATATATTCTCTGTAATTTTATTCTTTCAAAGTGCTGTTATTTTAATTTTTTGACTGGTCTATGCATTTCTTAATTTTATTTCTCTCTTATGCTTAAATTTAATTCTTTGAGTAGTGAATTCTAAAATGCCTACGCTGTCCTGGCTGGAGTAATTATCCCTATGGTAATTTTTTAAGAATATATATTACATCTAGGTTTTTTGTTTCTACTTGTGCGCACATCCGTACATTACTTCGATATTAGTGCACATAACAAAATGAATTCTGCACATGAATGGAAAAAATTAGAGGGAACATTGCTTGACACAATCAAAAATTTAGCTAGTTTAGATCTCCTCTTCCATGGTCACTGTGAAGTGTTGAAAAGCAACAATTGTGGTATTTACTTGAGCCTCATTAAACTACTTGCCACATTTAGAACAACTTTTGCCCTATATATCAATAACTCACCATGAGAATCAAATATTTGAGCAAGACAATTACTCATGAATATAAGTTTTTTGAATCAGAAACTGGGAGATACATATGTAATAGAGGCAAAGAAGCTAAGTTTTTTTTAATGTCATTTCTCATGCAACCACGGATATTAGCCATGTTGCTCAAATAGCTATTTTGCTTTGCTTTGCTTTGTTTTGTTAATATTGATCATCTCGAAGGAAAAATCAATCTAAAAGAGCATTTTTGAAGCTTTGTGGCTGTAAGTGAGACAGATGCTGCATCCTTAGATGACCAGTTAACTAATGTTTTATTTTGCAAGTATAGATTAGACCCCAAATACAAGTCTGGACAGAGATATGATGGGGCCAGTGTTATGGCTGGAGCTCATGGAGTGTTGTAAGCAAAAATGAGGGAATATCTTTCAGACAAGGAAAAAGAAGTCTATGCACCATACATCCATTGCCGATCACATCAAATTAACCTAGTTTTGTTTCATGCTACTGAAGTCCTGACCTGTAGGCTTTTCTTTGTAACTCTGGAGGAAATATATAAATATTTCACAGACTATAACCTTCAATGGGAAAAACTAAAGGCTATGTCTAAAAATAATCTTTATCTTCAAATACTTGCTTAAGAAAGTACAGTTTTGCAAAGAGAAGCAGAACTTGATGATACACTTCAGAACCCTGAAGAAGTTGACAGAATTGATACAACAGATGAAATTGAACAAGCTTCTGAAGAATGAAAGAGACCTTTACATGTAAAGGCACTCTGCAAGACTAGATGGGCAGCTTGAATGAAAGCCACTCAGGCAATGATTAAAAATTTCCTGAGTATAATTGAATGCCTAGAAGATGAAACTGTCACTGAACGCATGAGTAGTGAGAAAATATGGCGAGCAAAAAGCAACCTGTTTTTGATGGATTGGATGTTTTACTTCAATCTGTTATAGTGGTATAAGTTCTTACTTAGCATGGATGTAGCCTAAGGGCTTGGCTACACTTGCAAGTTAGAGCACATTAAAGCAGCCCCGGGCGCCTTAACTCCTGAAGTGTCCACACTGGCAACACACGTAGAGTTCCTGGACTCTGCAGCTGGAGCGCTCCTGGTAATCCACCTCCAGGAGCAGCATAAAGCTTGCTGTGCCCCAGCTGAAATGCCCGGGAGTCCATGTGGACGAGGTGTTGCATTACAGCGCTGTGATCGGCCTCCGGAAATGTCCCATAATCCCCTGAAGTGGCCACTCTTCTCTTTGTTCTGAAATTGGCTGCAGACATGCCGATATCTCCTTTCAAAGCTCCGTTTCTGACAGCTGGCTGCTCATCTGCTGCGGTACACAAAGCAACCATTAGTGTGGAATGCTTCTGCTGCCGAGGCAGGTGTTTGTGCATGTGTGTGTGTGTGAGAGAGAGAGAGAGGCGGGGGGGGGCAGGGGTGAGGGCTGATGTCGGGGTTTCCCCCTGCTGCTGTCTGAACTTACAAGACAGCATGCTGACACGCTCTCTGCCCCCCAAAACACACTGTCTCTCCCCTCACATACACACAACACACTCCTTGTCACACTCCACCCCCTCATTTGAAAAGCACACTGGAGCCACTTGCACACTGGGATAGCTACCACAATGCACTGTTCTCTCTGGCGTTGCAAGAACAGCTAATGTGGCCACGCCACTGCGCTTGCAGCTGACAGTGTAAACACATGGCAGCGCTTTCCCTGCTGCTGTCTCTGAGAGCTGGTTTAATTCCTGGCACTCTACATCTGCAAGTGTAGCCATAGCCTCAGAAATCCTTCACTCAAAGAAAATTGACCCGTTCCAGGTCCTTCAGACACTTAAAGCACAGTGAATGAGCTCAGCAATCTCAGATCTAAAGAAAATTATGAGGAAATTGTAAAAGAATCTTAGAGCCTGTGGGAAGCAATGGATTTTGAAAACATAAACTATCCAGGAAGTGACATGCACGTCACAGGGATGATGACTTTGCACATGATTCTGTGTTAGAAGCAGAGGATAACCATTGAAGGAAACATTTTAAGGTCTTAGATAAGATGATCAGGGAACTAAAATCTCAACATGAGGCATTTCAAGAGGTAGCTACTCTACTGAATTTTTGCATGCCAAACAACTTCAAAATATAAAGTTAGAAGAGTCAAAGGAGGAAGTTCTTAAACTCATGGGAAAATATTCATTTTCTTTAGACTTGGTTCATGAGATTATGTCTTTCAAGATGTACTGTGTTACAAAGAACACAGAGGTGTTCAGTTTGTCATTTGGCGTCCAGAGCTACTTGAATTTCACAGTGTCAAGTTCTCTTGATGATGTTTTATCAGAAATGGAAAATGTTGTATCAACTCTCTTTCACCATACGAAATGGAGTGGCTAGTGTTGAATGCGCAGTGAGCAGATTAAAGATGTATCAAAACCTACATGCATTCAATACTATTGCAGACTCAGCTAAGTTACCTAGCTCTCCTTGCAATTGAGAAAGACAAGATGGAAAGGTTCAAGCTGGACAGCGTCACAGAATGCTTTGCCAAGGAAAAATGTCTTCACGGTGGGAGGTTCCAATAAATGGAAATACTCAAGACAACACATTTTGAGTGAGATTCCACTTTAGTTTAGGCCTGTGATTTATGCTTTATGTTTGGGGTTTCTTTTTATGTTTTGAAAAGCTAAAGGTCACATGACCATTGGGCCCCATGCTGCTTGTTTGCCAGCCATGTTCTGACCTTTGAATCTGCCCGCATGGTGTCCTGGGTCTCTGTAAATTCCACACCCAGCACAATGGGATCCTATCCTGGACTGGAACTTGTAGGCGCTACCACAGTACAAATCATAAATAATGACAGTAATAATAATTACCAGGAGAAGCAACACTACATAGTTTATTCACAGCAGCACTTTCAAGGAAGTTCTCCCTCAAAGTAGGGTCTGGTCTTTCATTGGCTTCCCAGAATATAGGCATGTCTTAGTATTCAGCTGATTCTCAGAGATGATTCTCTGGCAGATGATACCTCCCAGAGATATAATCTCTCCCAGACTCCTCCTGGAATGATGTGGCCCTGGACCCTGCTCATAAATGGCAACAGCAATTTGCATGACAATAGCAATTCCTCTCTCTCTAGGACTGAGCACCTAGTCAGAGGAGAAGCTGCTGAAGGAGTTCTTCCAGAAAGCATTTGGCTCAAGGACTGACTAATTTCATTTCTCGGTTTGATAAAGACCATTAACTGCTACCAAACTCTAAGTGGGCTGATGCCTTAAATACTTGTGGCTGGAGTATTAAAAGGCTTGGTAAATTGGAGAATCACTAATTACATAGCTAGCTATGATAATGATAAGAGTAATGCAATCACATGCTCCAGGAAATAAGATGATTTCCTGCAGGAGTCAAGAAGGAATTCCCCCTACCAACCCCTCAATATTTAGCATTACACAATTGGTTAGGTGCATTATGGAGGGTTTTCCCCTTCCCCTGAAGCATCAGGTTGAGCTCTGCCAGAGGCAGAATCACAGGATTTGTGGGTCAATGGTCGGATTGGGACGACATAGTGAATCACATGTGCCTACATTCCAGAACTTCAAAAGAAAAATGTGACTCCTGACCAGAGCTGCTATGAGTCATTGGAACTCTTTGTCTTGGACCAAAGTATATGGTCATACGATTATAAAACATTCGCTTGGATATTTCAGAAACAATCTTTTAGGAGACTGGAGTGGTATTCTGGTACTTCGCTGTGGTTCCCCTCACCACATGCTAGTGCTTAATTTGCAACTGTGGATGTTAGATTCTTGATGGCAGAATCACTTTGATTTACCAAAACATCCCTCTCAGTGTTTCCATCTTCCCTAGCACAGCCACATTGCAGTGACAGTATTTGCAGAAGGTATAAGTGAGGAAACTGAGATAAAGGACTGGCCAAAAGTCACATAGATCATAGGTGGAAGAATCAGGAATAGAAGACAGACCTCCTTAGTCTTAACATGGCTCACTGAATAAGATACTGAGTTATTTGCTTTTGCTAGGCCTATCTATTGTCCGAGACTTTTTTTGACAGAATAAGTAGTGTGTGAGCAGGATGAGACAAGGGGAGCGGTAGTCTGTATGCAGTCTTAACATCACCAGTTAAAGTGATCGTCTTTAGAATCCTTTACTGAGGGTGTTACTCTTTATCCTTTACAGAGCAGCAGTATTATTAAATCATTTTCTCTCTCCCATATAAAGTTATTTAAGGATAAGCATGCTAAGACCTTGGCTTAGACCACAATATTATTATTACAATATTACAACATTACAATATTAATTATACAATATTATTATTACAATATTAATAAAGACATAGGGTATGTCTTCAATACCTGCTGGATCGGCAGGCAGAGATCAATCCAGCGGGGATTGATTTATCATGTCTAGTCTAGATGAGATAAAATTGACCCCCGATGCTCTCCCGTTGACTCCTGTACTCCACCTCCACGAGAGACGCAGGCGGCGTCGATGGCAGAGCGGTAGCAGTCAACTCATCATGGTGAAGACCCCAAGGTAAGTCAATCTAAGTACGTCGACTTCAGCTACATTATTCACGTAGCTGAAGTTGCATAACTTAGATCAATCCTCCTCCCCTCCACCCCCCCAGTGTAGACCAGGGTATAGGCTATTGCTTTTTCAGCCTGCAGTATGAGGTTACTGACTGGCTTTTTCTCCTTCAACAGAGAACAATTACATATTTAGAGGATCCACCTGAATTGTAAATATGCCACAAATGCTCTTCATCATTACCACAGTATGCTCCTGAAAACACATTTGTCCAGAGAGTTTTCTTTAACTGAACAAACAGAAATGTCTGTAAAGGTTTTGCCTTTGCCGCCTCATGAAGGCGGCTTCCTGAGAAGCGGCAAGAGATTGGGCGACCATGCATTCTCGACTGCCATGTCTTCAAAAGAGGCTGATGATAAATGTTAAGGGCTCTCTGCAAGGGACAAGAGCCCTGGCTGAGCCAAGCCCAGCTTGCTATTTCAGATGAGTCGAATTCAGCACAATCCCGCCAGAGATAAAAGTGGAAAAACATCTTAGAAAGAATTACTTCTTGTTTAAAGATCTCAGTCCTATTGTTCCCATTTAATGTATTATCTTTGAGTCATGCTAATGTGGCTGTTGCCTGTTTCTGCAAACCGTCACTGTCAGGCCGGCTTGGTGGGAGATCACAGGAAGCTAACGCTTTGAACTTAGTCACTGAGCAGAGACTGCAAAACTCTTTTTTCTGAATCCCATTTTTCTGAATCAGTACTACGACCTCAGTTTTTCTTTTTTAAAAATATCCATCTCCTGTAGCTAATCCAATTGAGGTAGAATTTTTTTTCATACAGATACAGATAGTCCTTTCAGAGCCAAAGGAGGGTTTGTAGTTGGTAACAGTGAAATATTCCAAATACGTATTTTATTTATGGTTAATTCAGTATGATATGGTCCTATCTTATGTTGCATTTCATCTGTGACTTTTAGTCCCCATGTGGGACTTGGAGTTCCAAACCTTAAATCAAGACTCCTTTTAAATGTGATAATGGAAACAAAATGTCCCCAAGAAAATCTCATCAATGAGATATTTGCAGATACTATGCTGAGGAAGTAAGTTACCGTGGCAATCACTGCAGTATAAATGCCTAAACAGATAGTGAGATAGAGAGATAGAAAATACTATGTTAAAACAAGCTGCCAAGTCCAGACAGACATATTGTTAAGTATCACCCCATAAAAAGTCTGGCAAAATGAAATAAAGCCCATTAGAATAGTTTCTTTGTAGGAAATAAATATACATAGATATAAAAAACATGTTGAGGTTTAACAACTGTGTAATAAATACATCTCTACTATATGAATTTAGATCAGTTTATGTGCAAACTATCTTTTGATAAAAAATATCATAATTGTTCAATTAGATCTAAAGATATGTCTCATTACAAGAGTTGTATGGTGACTCATAACTCTGTATCATTATGGAATTGGCATGTAGTTAATATAAAATGTTTTATTTGATCTAAATGTAAATTAATTACCTCATACATGGATGAAAGCCTAAATTGTTTTAAAACTTCCTTATTGAATTATTTTCTTGCTCTAGAAATACATTCTGAAATCCAGGATAGGATTAAAACTTTTATTTTGTCTTTAGCTCTGTAAAAAATTGTGCCATTGCCAAAACATTAATAATGGAACACCTATTATCTTAAGCTAAATTCAGACAAAGCAGATTCAGTGTATTGTCTTTCAAAGAGAATCTCCTAGAAAGACTGCAGGTGCTTGCTAATATCACCACTTCCCCGCCCTCCATCACAATAGTGCCCAAAAAACTTTCTGCAGAGGATAATCATTTTTTCCAGAAGTACCACATTTTAAGCACTAGAGGCACTGGAGCTAAGGAAACTGTTGGGGTTTTTGAAAGACATTATCTGAGGGACCAGAACTTGGGGGAGGGTGGATTGGGGGGAAAAGGGGAAGACAAGTATCTTCTCCAAAATGTTCTGACAATTTCTATACATTAAAAAAGATCCATACACATTGCAGTGTACCAAGAATAAAACTAATAAAACACACAAAGCTGAAAGGAGCTAAGCTTAATGTTTATAACTCTCTTCAGGAATCTGCCCAGCTTCAACCCCAACTGCCCAAACTACAGGACAGTGTTCCTCAAACCACATGACAAAATCCTGAACTGCAAAACTGAAAATCTGGTGATCCGACTGGGACTTCCACCCTGGGCAGACATAGTAACCATAACAATTGCCACTCCAAAGGAGGAACATAGGAATGGTTGATGCTGCCTCAGTCATACACCTTCATCTCCCCAGCATCATGTCCTCCAACAGATTTGCACTCTGAGATATGTTTTACTCCTGGGGGAATTCTGTGCCACTGCATGTGCACAGAATTCATGTCCCCTACAGATTTCTTTGCTTCCCTGCAGAAAAATTACTTTCTGACAGGGAAGCAAAGGGAAGCTGCAAGAGAAGTCATGCACCATTCCCTAACTGTGCAGGTACATTGTTTCAGGTACCTGGAGCAGCCAGCAGAACATAAATCACCACAGGGCTAGGGACACCTCAGCCAGTGGCTCTTACCCTGAGCCAGGATCAGCTGCTAGTCCCAGCTGGGCTGGAGGCAGAAGAGGATGGGACTTCTTCTTCTAGGGTGACCAGATGTCCCGATTTTATAGGGACAGTCCCGATTTTTGGGTCTTTTTCTTATATAGGCTCCTATCACCCCCCACCCCCTCCCAATTTTTCACATTTGGTGTCTGGTCACCCTATCCTCTTCCCCTGCAAGGAGTTGCTGGGGCTGTGTCAGACCCACCCTCAGAAACCTCCCCTAGCTGCAGGAAGCTCAGCATCCTCCCCTGCTTCCTGCCCCCATTGCTCCTCAGCTGTGGGGGGAGGGGTCACTGTACAGGGAGCTGCTCCCCCACCCACCCAACTCCTACGCATCCAGACCTCCCATACCCAGACACACCCACAAGCCTCACCCTGTACACCCAGAACCCCCCAGCCCTCCATACCCGAACCCCACCCCATTGAACCTCAACCCCTGCACCCAGAGCCCCCTGCACCCAGACCACCCCCCAACTGAGCTCCCTGCACTCAAACCCCCATCCTGATGAGCCCCACCCCCCTGCACCACCATGATCCCCCACATCCAGACCCCCACACCACTGATCCCCAATTAGCTACACCCAGATCACCAAGCCCCACTCCCCCCAGCACCCAGACACCACCCACCCCCACCCCAGCTGAGCCCCAACCTCTTTCACCTGGAAGCCCCTGCACAGTCCCCTTGCCTCTACACATGAAACCCCCCTCCATGAGCCTCTGTGCATCCAGATCCCCCCACACCTAGACCCCCCACTGAGCTGCCTTCACCCAGATTGTCTCACACAGAATCCCCTCATCCCACACCTGGATCCTCCCACACTGAGCCCTTCCACACTTGGATCCTACCTGGTTGAGCCTGTCTGACCCACACCTGGTGCACCTCGCACAGAGGGGCAGGGCCCAAGAGTGTTTCTGGGGCAGGCCCCGACCTTGTGCTGTGTCAGGGTTGGATACAGCCACACCACTGAGTCCATGTCTCCAGGGTAGGGAGGCTGCAGGGTGATCTTCCACCTTTGTGCAGCCAGTGGCCTGTGCTCCCCACTGCCATGCTAGAGCCTCTACATTTATTTATTGACAAATAAAACTTGCAGAATTTTGCAGAATTTTAAAAAAAGAAAAGGAGTACTTGTGGCACCTTAGAGACTAACAAATTTATTTGAGCATAAGTTTTCGTGAACTACAGCTCACTTCATCGGATGCATTCGATGAAGTGAGCTGTAGCTCACGAAAGCTTATGCTCAAATAAATTTGTTAGTCTCTAAGGTGCCACAAGTACTCCTTTTCTTTTTGCAAATACAGACTAACACGGCTGCTACTCTGAAACCTGGCAGAATTTTAAAATATTGTGCTTAGAATTTTAAAATTTTTGGCACAGAATGCCCTCAGGACTAATGTGTGCACTTTACATGCAATCAGTACATTATCAAAGTTTCAGCTTTAGGTCTTCCATGGACTTCAGTGGAAATCACATGGCTTAAATCCCACTCATCACATTCAAGTTGTAGTAAATTGTTTCAACAGCATATTGAGAGATGCCTTGAAGACAGCGACTGGCCTATTTACTAAAAGGCAAATCCTATCTCCCCCAGACCCTCCACAGATACATACAGTCTCAGATGCACTGAAAACAGTTCTACTGACTGAGCGAGCAAGATTTCAAGAGCCTGTATAAAGGGGATGTACTATTGCACAGCAGAACCTAACTTCACAGAGGCTCCGGGCACACTGTCTTGCAAATGGGGGTTGTATGGGGAGGAGCCAGGAGAACCCCAACTGGCCATTGCCACCTGTGAAGCACAGAGCCTACTCCAGCCCTGACTAGTGCTGAAGAATAGTTCAGATGTCATTCCCCAGCCTGTGGGGGGCGGATCCTTCCCTCTGCCCCCTTCAAAGAGTCCAATCCATATTCAGAATTGTCACTGTGGAGAAGATTTGCCCCCCAAAATCTCCAATATCCTATCATGTTCCCAAAGACATGCCAAAGGAAATGTATGTGTAACCCCCATGGACCTTACCTTGGTTCTGGGGTGTTTCTCTGCTAGTTACTTGGGGAGAAGCACACTGTCCCTGGGAGGCAGGGGGGCCAAGGGCAGATTCAAAGTCCTGGCTGCTAGGCAAGGGAAAGGAGAGATGTTATTTGGAGCAACAGGAGCCCCTGTCAGTTCAGGAGAGGTATAGAAGGCTTGCCTGCCTAGCCACCTATGTGCCTGCTCAAAGGAGGAGCCGTGTATGAGAGAAAGGGGCTGGGGGGGGGGGGAAAGAGTTCAAATTATTGATAGGAAAGAGCCTGGGAAAGCAAAGCTAGCCTGACCAATAAGGAAGGGCCTGAGTGAGATGCCCGCCTCCAAGAGCACTGTGGGATGAGAGAAGTCATTTTGGGAGGTTCTAGAGCTAGGCACTGAAAGGCTAGAACTTGCTTTTTTGGTGAGCTCATGAGTCTCAGGCCTGCATATGCAATCCCCCTGATATCTGGCCTTCAGGTACCTGGAACCAATATCCCTAAGCTTGTTCCTTTCCCTGTCCCAGGTGGCTCCCAGTGCCTAGAATTTTGTTGGAAAAACTCCCTTCCCAACCAGGCTGAGTTAGTCCTTCAGCTGCTTAGATAAACCAGTTACCCCATGTCAAGTATTACTCTGGCTACTAGCTCTGGGTTGCTCACCCTCTGTGACTGTATCAGAGCTCTATGGTAGGAGTTAGGATTTTTAGTATAGTTATTGTTATCTGCAGCTGATCCCTGCATCCCTTTGTGGTAAGGGGAAATCTTGGGAACAGAAGAGGCCTGATTCCTGTGCAAAGAGAATGACTCCAACTGCAATTGTCAGCCCCTCTGCAGTTCCTGAGGAGTCCAGATTCAGCTCTGAACCTGGGGATCATTTGAGGAGATGTGAGTGCATCATCTTTTTGTTAGATAGTCAGGGAAATTGTCTGAGAGACCCACTATTCTCCAAATTGTGTCTTCAAGCCATTGAGAAAGGATTTGGGGATTTTACCATCTATTAAGCCTGCTGGAGGAACTTACCGTTTCATCCTATATGTGAGTCTTCAGGGCTGCACTGAACCAAGTCAGTCAAATGTCTTATTGATGCTACAGAAGATACCATTTTTGCAGGTAGCAAGGGCCCCCATACCCCCGCGTACCAAAAGGAGACTACATTTTTCTCCTGCTATATCATGTCACGTGACTGGGACTCTGGGGAAATTCATTGATATTATCAGCATGGGGAGGGCACGGGTGACCCTGAGAGTATTGGTTTACCCTGTTATGTAATATTTATTCCTGTTTAACACAGTTTCTCTGTTGCATACATTACAAGCGTTTGTGCTATTCCTTGGAAGTCTGCAACTACCTGGCAAGTAACTCGGGGTTACCCTGTGGTTAGAATTTTCTTTCCAAGTTCTCCTGGTGATACAGCTGGGAAGGAGTGAGGGTAAATTTATCTCCACCAAGTAAATTTATCTGGGAAGAGAATAAAAAAGTTATGCCCTCCTGAGCTGGAGGTGGTGTCAGGTGCTGCCTCCTGATAGTTAGGCCTAGTGGTTGAGCAGATCAGTAACAGAGCTGGAGCTAAGTCAGGGAAGAGCAAAGACAAGACAGGAACAGAGCTGGGGCAGGAACAGAATCAAGCGCAGGGTGGGAGTCTAGAGAGCCTGATACCCTGCAAGGAAGCAATAGGATTCCTGGCCGGGTAGTGCTTTTGCAAACACTGAGCTGCAGCTCTGGTGGGATTGAGGAAATACCTGAGCCTAGAGGTCAACTGACCCAGGATCTACTCAGGGATAGGCTGCTGAGACGTGCCTGAAAGCTGAGTAACTGCAGGCTCTGTGTGAAAAGTAAGTTAGTGCAGCTGAATTGCCACATGCCTGAGCAGTCACTCACTGCTAGTCCAGTGGAGCACCATCTGTTGAAGCTCTGGGGATGGCAAGCACAAGCTAATGCACTTCTAAAGCACTGTGCTTCACCCCACCCCACCCCAGCCTAAGGGGAGGAGCCACTGAGCCCAGGCATCAAAAAGATTACGGGGACAACAAATGAAAAACAGGGATGGGAGGGAGGGTCACAGAATCATAAGCAGGCAACTAAAGGGAGACACTGAGCAGAAAACCTCAGTCAGCACCCACTGCTCCTTGAAGGCAAGCAGTGAGCCAGTGGACACAGTCCAGAGGAACTCTGCCCGGAGACGTGACTTAAGGGAGGATTGGAAATAGGCCCCACAGTCACAGAGCACTTCCCAGTCCAGCTTCCTCTTCCCGGTATGATGGATGGTCTACATTGGCCAGCACCAGGAGGAGGTCGACGAGGGGGTCTCACAACTTCCTGGGACCACAGATAGGGTGTGCATAGATAAGGAGGTGCGGGGAAAAGTGCAGCCAGGACTTAAGGAGAAGGCTTTGGAGGAGCTGGAAAAGGGGCTGCAACCTGGGGCATTGGATGTAGATGTGCACCATGGTTTCCCTCTCACCGCAGAAAGGGTAGGTGTCAGGGGCTGTTGGAGGGGCAGATGAGTCAGCAGCCCTGGTTTGGGAGTGGCTTGCCTCACAAGGGGATCCAGATCAATCCAGTCCCATCCACGAAAACCCGAAAGGAAATTGGTGATAAAGGAGATACATATACTCCAAATTTTCATATTGAAAATCTCTAATACACCCTGTCCTAACAATTCCTTTTCCTTGCCACTGTCTTCTCAAATGTCTCCTTATATAAGAAAGACACTCTCAAATCCAGTTCTGTGCCATTGTCTCCACTACTGATTGCTCCAGTGAGTCTCTGCCCCCCAGAAGCTGATATGTCTTTATTTCCTTCTCAGGTTGCATATAGCTTCCCCTCCTGATGTTCTTATGATTTCAACCATCTGTCTACAGTAAAAGCTACTGCACTGACACTTTTCAGCACTACTGCAGAGGGCAGAAGTCTCTGATCCGGATCCTATTCTGGCGTGGAGTGAGTTAAAAGTTTGACTGTTCCTCATATTGGGTATTGTGCCAAAAGTGCTAAGTTGCATCTGTTTTCATGAAGCACGTGAAACCACGGGTTTCTCATGGTTTCATCATGAAACCATAAATGGGCCCAGGTTCTCTCAGAACTGGGCTTGGGTTTACTCTAGAGGTTCATAGGCCTCCTTTTAACACAGTTGAGTAGGTGTTAAGTTTCAAGTTTCACAAACTAGATGAGTTTTGTGAGATTTGAGGTTTCTTAAGAAAGAGTCAGCAGTGTTCTAATGGGGATGCTGGACTCAGGTCCTGTGAACGCCATCCTCAGATAACTCCTCTGGCTCATATTCATTTCAGGGGACAGATTAAAATTGATTTGTTTTTTAAACCATCCATGGATTTACTACATCTGACTTCACTGTTCTTGTATCTAATCCCCTTGTTCTTACCAGCCTCTTCTCTTTTTTCACAGAGTCTCATCACCATTGGTATGAAAGGATTTTCTCCAGTAGCCCCTGCCAGATGAAAGTCTTTCTGTACTTCTCTGCCTTAGCAGGTCTCCAACCATTTTCACATCTCATCTGAAAACATTTTTCTTCTTACTTGCTTGTACATCTTAA
The DNA here is from genome assembly GCF_009764565.3 of Dermochelys coriacea. Lineage (NCBI taxonomy): Eukaryota > Metazoa > Chordata > Testudines > Dermochelyidae > Dermochelys > Dermochelys coriacea. Next base: position 122,191,561 of record NC_050070.1, read on the forward strand.
TTTCTCTCTCTCTCTCTCTCTCTCTGTCTCTCTCTCTCTCTCTCGTCTTTTTAACCATATAATAGTATAATTTAACTCAACCATGTTTTGGAATAAAGTTTGTATACAATATTCTAGTCAAAGGTAAGCTGTATTATATCAATTGTGGCAACTGATGTGAATTTATTGAATTACCACATCTCTGACCTTACATCAATCTGGATGTCAGATAGGTCTAAATATTTGACAGCAAGTACCTTACTGCATTGAAAAATAGATCTACAGTTCCAAAGATATTATCAAGGAAATGGGTAAGAACTGCTTCTATTCTGATTCGGTGCAAACTTTTCTAAGAAGCTGATTCATTACTACAGAGCAGATTCTCTCTTTGAAAATCAATTTGGGTTTAAAGCAGTGAGTTGGGCAACAGAGATTAATAAAACTATCAACTCTCACATTCCCACGTGAATGGAAATCAGAGGTGAGAGTTATATTTGTAAGTATATCATTTGTAGTGGTCATACAGTGATTTATTTCAGTACTCTCCATAGTTTTGGATAGTGACAATATGCACATGATGTGATGAATTATTTGCTTCAAAAGTAATTTAATAATAAATCTCCTTCTGTGCTTTGCTTCAGGCTAAGTAGCTTTTTCTTTAACAGCAGAATATGGCTTCAAACATGCTGAAAATCTCCCACATTAATGGGATCCCACTTCTTAACCTGTTTCTCTCTTCTTTCTAAGCTTAGAGTTTGTCCTGACCAAATAACCATAGGTTATTTATTCCTATGTGTCTTTCTAAATGTTACTGTCGTAAGGATCATCCATATTCTACCTAGAGCTTAGCAACATTTTTTCGGACAAATTTTTTTTCCAACAAAAATTGCAGTTTCAGGTTGACTGAAACATTTTGTGAATTCATGGTGAATTTATCAAATTGTTTTCACTGAACAAAAGATCTTTAAAAAAATTGAAACACCTTTTTTATTCAAAATAACTTTTTGTTTCTAATTTAACTTCAACTTTAGTTTATTAAAACGTTAAAAAATACTTGAAAATGAAATACGTTTCATTTTGAGTTGAGGCCAAACAATTTTTTGCAATGTTTCGATTCAGCCAGTGAACCAAATAAATCGGTTATCTGTACAGCTTTAATCCTAACACACGACACTGAGTCATTTTGGAATCAGTTTGGGACTAATTAAACACATTCAATTTTTGGACATCCAGCCCTTAGGAAGAATCATCATCAGAACTTCAGACTTACCCATGTAAGATTCCAGATGAATTTCTCTTTGGCGTACTGAGCTGATGATGCTTCCTTTGGAAATGGAACACTGATCACTACTCTCTGGCACACTCAGCTTATTTAGTAATTTGCTGTTGACTTAAGGAGGTGGGGTGGAGGGTTGGAGTGGATGTATAGTTCTGGCAGCTGAGAACTTCAAGTGTCCCAAATCTATTTCAACAGAAAATGCCCTGACTTGTTTTCTTTGGACTCTCTCGCAGAAGGAAGCTTCCCTGGAACTGAAGGAAACTCTTATTCCAAGCTGGAACACAGCTACAGCCAACAAGAGACCATTAAAGCTATCCAAAAAGGGCACAACATTGCTTTGCTTCAAATTACATAAATTGTGTAATGGGGAATAAGGGAACTGACAGTTGTATTACTAGCAGCTTGCAATGTTATCATCATCATCCTGTGCAAACAGTGAACCAATACTGTTGGTAATTCCAGATGCTCAGTGTTGTGGATGGAATCTCTTTAATGATAAGGAGATGTCCCCTTTGTGCCTGTGAGTAAACCCCTTTGTAAATAGATTGAATGCCTTCAGTCTATTACTATAAGGCATGTTTTCTAATCTTTTCATCATTCTTGTGGCTCTTCTCTGAACCCTCTCCTATTTATCAATATCCTTCTCAGATTGTGGACGCCAAAACTGGACCCAGTATTCCAGAAGCGGTCGCACCAGTGCCAAATATAGAGGTGAAGTAACCTCACGGTTCCTAGCCAAGATTCCCCTTAAGGAGGCTCATGTTGTTAGTATAGAAGTTCCAGAGTTCAAACCTTGTACATGACCAAAGGGGCATTGTTGTGACTGCACTAAGAGTGACATGTAAGTATAACCAATACATAGCATTATATGGTGCTTTACAGATGTTAACTAATCCTCACAACACTCCTATTAAGTATAGGGCTATTATCCACATATGGAGAAAAAGGGGCAGATAGGTGAAGTAAGCTGTCAAGACCATACGCTTACTGACTGGCGGACGAAAGATTAGAACTCAGGACCTACTGATTCCCCATGCCATGTACATCCATCCAGACCAATGGCAAATAAATAAGTTGACATTTCCCATACATATCTGTATTGACTATTTTACAATATGGCCAGAGCTTTGTGTGCTCCTGGGGATACTACACCCATAATAACCACATATGTTAATAAAAGTAGAGGTTAGTCGCCTGAGAAGTGTCAAAGTACATTGTGACAGGCCAAAAGTTACTCCCAACTAAATTATACTTCACCATTACGGATGATCCAGTTACAGATACATGCAATCCCTGTGCTCAGCATCAGAAGAGAGGAGATAGTTTTAGGAATATGACCTGCTTTGTGTTTACCAAAGAATCTTCAGCTTGAAAATAAAGATTAGTTATTCCCTATTTACTGTCCAAATTTCAGTTTTGTGCCAGGATTTTCTTATCTATCTCCTGAAGAAATCCGCCAATACCCTCAAGATTGCTGACAAAAAGAGTTAACATTTTTGCTGCATTTGGAACTATATTGCCAAAATAAAGATGCAGAACCACGTGCTCTGGCTATCTTAGAGAAATAAAATCTGGTCCTCTGCCATCTAAGGGGGGAAATATGAATAAACATCTGTCAAAACATTATAATTCAAAAGACATACTCATGTGCAAAGAGGAGAAGGATTCACAACGAAAACTTGTGATTTGTTTAAACAAAGAATTTACATTTGACGTGCTTTCATCTAATGCAACTTGAAGGACCAGAACTACAACAGAATAAATTTAACTGGGCACTAAATAGATTCTTGACTACAGAGTGGTCCTCTGAATACAATAAAGCAATTCACTTAAAGAGAATGCACTCCCAGTGCACCAAAAGCTTAAAAACTCTGTGCACTTGCTAGAACATTATGCCACCTTTATGCATCTGCCCTCTGTTGGATGGAATGTCAGACTTGCGCAGGTGAGTGTCATCATGCCTGCTTCTAGATATTTCCTCTAGTGGTAAAATTACTGTGCAAGCTGTAGTACTGACATCCTTAAAGCCAGTGTGGTCATGTCTCCCTCTAGTGGCTTGAGCCTAACAGGATATAAACATTAATACTGAGCAAGTGACACTTACTGAGAACCAGCCAGTAATATGTATCCAGATGTTGATGGTGCAATACAAAAACTTAGCTAGCTAGAGACTTTTTAAAGGCATAGCTCTCTTCATTTAACGCATTGTTTATCAAAAACAGTTGTTCTTTCATTGATGGCTGAGCTCAATGAAAGGCACTATTAGTTTAAATCATATATACCAATTTTATGCAACAAGGTTTTGTCTGCATTTTCAGAGTGGACAATATATTATTCTCATAAAAGAAAGTCAAATAGGCTCTTAATTTGCTTCAGTCACCACATTTACACTGCAACAATTTAACAAGCAGGATGTAGCCTGTTTATATTACCTAGAACTAGAACCTCTTCTCCATTCTGTGCACAAATTCTTCATTCACGGCTATCAAGACATAAAGTTCTCTCCTGGCAGCCTGTGACTGCTTTGCATATGGAATCCTAAAGACAAAATGCCACAGGTAAAAACAGGAGATCATCATGTACCAATCACCAGTGTGGTTGCAACCTGGGCCCCAGTTCAGCAAAGAAAGCATGTGCCTAACTTTAAGAATAGGAATAGTCCCATTGAAGCCAGTGAATAAACATCTTTCAGCATCTGTCAACACATTTTTATTGACTTCAGTGGGACTACTCACACAGAATCATAGACATATAAGGCTGGACGGGACCTTGAGAGGTCATCTAATCCATTCCCCCACTCTGAGGAAGGACCAAGTACACCTAGACCATCCCTAGCAGGTGCTTGTCTAAACTATTCTTAAAAACCCCCAATGACTGTCATTCCACAACCTCTCTTGGTAACCTATTGCAGTACATAACTATCCTTGCAGTTAAAAAGCTTTTCCTAATATCTAAGATAAATCTCCTTTGCTGAAGATTAAGCTGATTGCTTCTTGTCCTACCTCAGTGGACATGGAAAACAATTGATCATTGTCCTCTTTATAACAGACTTTAACGTATTTGAAGACTTCTCAGTCCCCACCTCAGCCTTCTTTTCTCAAGATTAAATGTGCCCAGTTTTTAAATCTTTCCTCATAGATCAGGTTTTCTAAAACATTTAGCCTTTTTGTTGCTCTCCTTTTGGATTGTCTCCAATTTATCCACATCTTTCTTAAAGCGTGGCACCTGGACTTGGACACAATACTCCAGCTGAGGCCTCACCAGGGCTGAGCAGAGTGAGACAATTACCTCCAGTATCTTACATATGACTCTCCTGTAAATACACCCCAGAATGATATTTGCCTTTTTCAGAACTGCATCACATTGTTGACTCGTATTCAATTTGTGATCCGACCCCCAGATCCTTTTCAACAGTACTGCCACCTAGCCAGGTAGTCCCCTGTGGTAGAGCCTTCAGCAGCCAGGCAGCCTCATGGCTAGACTGTTGGTCATAGGGGGACCTGAACCCTCCCTATGCCCCTGTGTAGTTCAATCCCTAAACAGGGATTGATGGGTCTGCCTCTCTGTTGGGGGTTCAAGACCAGTTTCCCTGGGCTACTTTCTAATAAAGTCTCTTTAATCTGGGGGCATGGACCCACTAGTTCAATTACCCCACAATTGGGGCTTAGCTGCAGGCTCCTCTTGGCAGGGGAGGGCTTACTTGCCTCCAGTGGCTGCATTGGCTGGCAGGTCACTGATCCTTCCCTTCAGGCAGGCAAACAGAGAGCTCCTGCCTCCTCACCAGCCAGTCCTCATCTAAGCCAGGCTCACTTCTTTTCTCCACCCTCCAGGCCTGGCATTGACTGCAGGTATAGTGGAGCAGGGCTAGCTGAGCCCACAGGTTTTCTTTAACCTTGCTGTGTGATGTGGTAGTTTCTCTGCTCCTTCACATCCCCATTTTATAGTTGTGCATTTGATTTTTCCTTCCTAAGAGTAGTATTTTGCACTTGTCTTTAACGAATTTCATCTTGTTGATTTCACACCAATTCTACCATAGGTCACAGTCATTTTGAATTCTAATCTTCTCCTCCAAAGTGCTTGCAATCTCCCCCAGCTTGGTGTCATCTGCAGATTTTATAAGCAAACTCTCCACTCCCTTATCCAAGTCATTAATGAAAATATTAACTAGTACATGCCCCAGGATTGGCCTCTGTAGGATCCCACTAGATAAATTCTCTCAATTTGACAGCGAACATGAACATTCTCCATTGCTGATCAGTTGTAAACCAATATTAAATGTTTTTCTAAAAAATAGACTGCAGGAATTATTTTGTGGAAGTTTTATGGCGTGTGTTATACAAGAAGTCAGACTAGATGGTCATAGATCATAGAATCATAGAACTGGAAGGAACCTTGAGAGGTCATCTAGTCCAGTCCCCTGCACTCATGGCAGGACTAAATATTATTTAGACCATTCCTGACAGGTGTTTGTCCAACCTGCTCTTAAAAATCCCCAATGATGGAGATTTCACAATCTCCCAAGGCAGTTTATTCCGGTGCTTAATCACCCTGACAGTTAGGAAGTTTTTTCTAATGTCCAACCTAAACCTTCCTTGCCGCAGTTTAAACCCATTGCTTTTTGTTCTATCCTCAGACGTTAAGAAAAACAATTCTTCTCCCTCTTCTGCCTAACAATCTCTTATGTACTTGAAAATGTTTGCTTTTTTTTTGCAACAGTGTTACACTGTGGACTCATATTTAGCTTGTGGTCCACTATGACCCTCCAGATCCCTTTCTGCAGTGCTCCTTCCTAGGCAGTCACAGTGATCACAGTGGTCCCTTCTGGCCTTAGAATCTAAGACTCTATGCTGAACATAATGACAGGTTTCAGAGTAGCAGCCGTGTTAGTCTGTATTTGCAAAAAGAAAAGGCGTACTTGTGGCACCTTAGAGACTAACAAATTTATTAGAGCGTAAGCTTTCGTGAGCTACAGCTCACTTGAAGTGAGCTGTAGCTCACGAAAGCTTACGCTCTAATAAATTTGTTAGTCTCTAAGGTGCCACAAGTTCTGCTTTTCTTTATGCTGAACATTAGGCACATGTGTCAGCACCTTATTGAATCCAGGCCCCAGTTCTATGCTAGTGAAGTCAAAGAAACAAGACTATTGCCAGGTGATAATGTTCCCCGAGTTGTCTGTTTATTAGTAATCAGGCTTTCTGGAAGGCCACTCTCCATAGTGCCCATATGAATCATGAGGAATGTGACAGCAGCTGAGCAATGGGCTGACAAAAGCGTAGACAAAGAAATCAATCAGCTCTGTACCATACAGCGGAGAAGCATAAAAGTGTTATGCTATCTGGAAATGTAGGTGACATAGTATCTGTTAGACCATTCAACAGTAGGAAGTATGAGGGGATAAACTGTTTAGCGGGACAAAGTGGGTGAGATAATGTACTTTACCGGACCAACTTCTGTTGGTGAGAGAAACAAGCTTTCAAGCTCTCATCTCTCTCACTGACAGAAGCTGGTCCAATCAAAGCTATTATCTCATCCCCGCCCCCCGTCTCTCTAATATCCTGGGGCCGACACGGCTACAACAACATGGCACACATCAAAAATTGTTTATAATTCAAAGATGGAGTTCATTGAATTCAGGCCCTGTCCCCTCAGGTTAAGTATCATCTGCCCGTTTCTAGCTGCACTGAGGGCAGTGGGGAGCTGGAGACGGTTCTCACCGGTTCCCGCGAACTGGTTGTTAAATTTTGAACCAGTTTGAGAACCGGTTGTTGACCCGCGTCCCTGCAGGAGGCTCTGAGGCTTTCATGGCCTCAGCTGGGAAGTGATGTAATTCCTCCTCCGGCCACCGGGGGCGCTGCGGGAGCCCTGTTGCTGCTGCTGCTCCCCTGGCCCTGGGGCTCCCAATGCTGCCTGGTGGAACCCGGCTGCTCTGCTGGGCCTGGGCTGCGTCCTGCTGCTCTCCCCATGAGTAACCACCACCCTGTCCACAGCCAGCGCCCGCCACCAGCCACCCCCGCACCCCCTGCCCGCAGCCAGCCCCTGCTGCACCCCCTGCCCGCAGCCAGCGCCCGCATCCAGCCACCCCTGCACCCCCTGCCCCGCAGCCATCCCCCGCCTCCAGCCACCCCCGCACCCCCTGCCCGCAGCCAGCCCCCCGCCTCCAGCCCCCCCTGAACCCCCTGCCCGCAGCCAGCCCCCCCTGCAACCCCTGCTCCGCAGCCAGCCCCCCCTGCACCTCCTGCCCCGCAGCCATCCCCCACCTCCAGCCACCCCCGCACCCCCTGCCCGCAGCCAGCCCCCCGCCTCCAGCCCCCCCTGAACCCCCTGCCCGCAGCCAGCCCCCCCTGCAACCCCTGCTCCGCAGCCAGCCCCCCCTGCACCTCCTGCCCACAGCCAGCCCCCGTCTCCAGCCACCCCTGCACCCCCTGCTCCGCAGCCAGCCCCCCTGCACTCCCTGCCTGCAGCCAGCCCCTGCCTCCAGCCACCCCTGCACCCCCTGCCCGCAGCCAGCCCCTGCTGCACCCCCTGCCCGCAGCCAGCCCCCCATCTCCAGCCACCCCCGCACCCCCTGACCCACAGCCAGCCCCCGCCTCCAGCCACCCCTGCACCCCCTGCCCGCAGCCAGCCCCCCGTCTCCACCCACCCCTGCACCCCCTGCCCACAGCCAGCCCCTCTGCACCCCCTGCCCGCAGCCAGCCCCTGCCTCCAGCCACCCCTGCACCCCCTGACCAGAACCAGCCCCGGCCGCACGCACCCCCTGCCCTGCCTGCAGTCAACCTGTCTCCAGCCACCCCCTGCCCTGCCTGCAGTAAGCCCCTGTCTCCAGCCCCTGCCACATGCATCCCCTGCCCTGCCCGCAGCCAGCCCCTGCCCTGTCTCCAGCCAGCCCTGCACCCCCTGCCTGCAGCCAGCCCCTGCTGCACTCCCTGCCCTGTATCCAGCCAACCCCTGCCGCACACACACCCTGCCCTGCCCGCAGCCAGCCCCTATCTCCAGCCAGCCCTGTACCCCACCACCCTGCCTGCAGCCAGCCTGTCTCCAGCCACCCCCGCACCCCGGCCCTGCCCGCAGCCAGCCCCTGCCGCACGCACCCCCTGCCCTGCCCGCAGCCTGCCCCTATCTCCAGCCAGCCCCTGTCTCCAGCCAGCCCCACACCCGCTTGCCTCCAGCCAACCCAGCACCCTCCTGTCTCCAGCCAGCTCCGCACCCCCTGCCCTGCCCGCAGCCAGCCCTGCACCCCCTGCTTCGAGCTAGCCCTGCCCCACGCCCCTGTCTGCAGCTGGCCCAACGTCCACTGGTGCCCTGCAGTTCCCAGGGCAGTAACCCTGCACACCTGCTTCAATGCAGGGGGCAGGGAGCAGCTGGGACCCACACATATGCACACTCTAGGGTGACCAGACAGCAAGTATGAAAAATCAGGACAGCGGTTGGGGGGTAATAGGAGCCTATATAAGAAAAAGACGCCAAATTCGGGACTGTCCCTATAAAATCGGGACATGTGGTCACCCTAGCACACCCCCAGGGAGTGGCGGGGACCCACACATGTGAAAGAGAGCTCATCTCTAGTTCAGGCCCATCTTTTTAAAAAAGAACTTTAGGCAGGGTTAACATACGTTCGTATTTTCCCGGACAACTCAGGCTTTTTGGTTCTTAAATCGCTGTCCTGGAGGAATTTTTAAATTTTAAAAATTTCTCCCGGGAAAATACGGACATATGGTAACCCTGTTAGTACAAAAAATACATACTGGGGCACATCCCTTAAATCAGAACTTTTTATAGGGAACCGGTTGTTAAGATTTTGGCAGCTCATCACTGACTGAGGGTATGTCTACACAGCAACTGGACACACACAGCAGGCACATGCCAGCTGACTCGGGCTCACGGGGCTCAGGCTGTGGGGCTGTTTCATTGCTGTGTGGATTTGCAGGCTTGAGCTGAAGCCTGGGTTCTAGGACCCTGCACAATGGGAGGATCCCAGAGCTCAGGCTGAAGCCCGAGTCCAGAAGTCTACGCAGCAATGGAAACAGCTCCATAGCCCGAGCCCCGTGAGCCCGAGTCAGCTGGCACGGGCCAGCTGCAGGTGTCTAGTTGCTTGGTGGGCATATCCCAAAGAGATCACTCATTACTTGCTTACTGCATCAAGTCCAAATTTTATTTCATTGCCTTAAAAGCCCTACACAGCTTCAGCCCTCCTTTACCTAACCTAACTTGTCTTCTGCAGCACCTCCTGCCCCTTCCACTCTGGCAATTCCGCCAGTGCCATCCACTCATTTGTCAGATAAACATCCCTGTGCTTCCCTCCACACAGCTTCCTCTGCATTGAGACTGGGAATTTCAGAAGAGCCTACACAGTGGAATTAGGAGACTAAATCCTACTGAATTTCAGCATGATTTAGATGTCCAGTTCCCTTAGGCTCCAATAAAAAGCCCCATCAGAGGGCTTGACCAAACGTCCATTAAAGTCGGTGGGAGTTTTTAGACTGACTTCAGTCCCACAATACCTTTCCTGAGTTCATATAAAAAGCTGCTAAGCTGTGCATAGGTGCCGACTTTCTAATGTGCCAGGCAGTGCTCAGCCCCGGCCCCCGCCCCCACTCCACCCTGTCCTACGAGGCCCCGCCCCTGCCCCACCTCCCACCCCCCCACAGCACCTCCTGCTGCACCCCCTCCTGCTCCTCCTCCTCCTTCCCCCCCAGCACCTCCTGCATGCCGCAGAACAGCTGATCACAGCAGGTGGGAGGCACTAGGGGAGAGGGGGAGGCGCTGATTGGTGGGGCCACTGGTGGGCAGGAGGCGCTGGGGGGGGAGGGAAGAGGCACTACCCTGGAGCACCCACAGAGTCGGCACCTATGAAGCTGTGTATTGAAGATTCCGGGTGTACTCTGGCCCCCAGCGCCTACAGGAAACGTACTGTTACTGCCAAGTCATTGAGAATAGTTTATATGTCCGCTTCACAATCTTAAAAGGCTGTGTTAATCTTACATTATCAAGAAGTGGCCAAACATCACTTTGATCACTGCTAATATTACATTATGAATGCTATTGTTAAACTTGTATATTGTGCTTTTCAGCCATAGAGTTCATAACGCTTTCCAAAGCCTTTTGGGTGTTCTACACTGCAATTAGACACCTGCAGCTGGCCCATGCAAGCTGACTCAAGCTCGTGGAGCTTGGGGCCAGGGGCTGTTTAATTTCAGTGTAAACGTTCGGGCTTGGGCTCCAGGCTGAGCTCTGGGACCTTCTCATCTCACAGGATTTTTAATTGCAGTGTAGAGAAACCCTTTGTCTCCTCAGGGTAAGGACAGTGTCTTCTTTTCTGTTTGGAAAGCACCTAGCACATGGTGAGTATGAACAGAAACAAAAACATGGATAATTAATAATAATGATGATAATAATCACTCATCAAGATTCCCTTCAAGTAACCCATCCTCAAGAGTCTATTCTGACACCTGCAAAAGTGTGATGCAATCCTTAATTATAGCTAAAAAGAAAAGGAGTACTTGTGGCACCTTAGAGACTAACAAATTTATTTGAGCACAAGCTTTCGTGAGCTACAGCTCACTTCATCAGCTCACGAAAGCTTATGCTCAAATAAATTTGTTAGTCTCTAAGGTGCCACAAGTACTCCTTTTCTTTTTTGCAAATACAGACTAACACGGCTGCTACTCTGAAATTACTTATAGCTAATGTTCCACAGCTCTTTGGCAACCTTCCACAGGTTTCTGTGTATGCAACAGATTTCCTCATCCTGCCAACAAGGCCATCTGAGATAACCGCAAAAGTTTGTTCCATGGGGAATCTCTGGTGGAGACACCAAAGTTTTCACTTTGTCTCTGAGACCCCCACCCTATGTGCTCTCTGACCCTGTATGTTTTCACCACACACCAGAAAGGAAGGGGTTAAAAGAAGCCTAGAGAGACTGTGCAGGGAGCAATCAATCAGAGAGAGGCTACACAGAGCAGCCAGTCAGGGCCCTGCAGGCTTACATAAGAGGAACTGCAAGGCCTGAGACATTCAGTTGCTGCAGGGGGCCCAAGGAGAGAGGACTGTGTTCCTAGTGGGCTGCAGGAAGGTAGCACCTTGGACACAGCAGTTGCTGGCAGGGATAGGAGGAGCAAGAGGGAGCTCCTGGCTTGCTGCTGGGACTTGCTATCTAAAAGCCTTGAGAAGAGAGTGAAGAAGATGCTGGGGCTGCAGGGAAGTGGCCCAGGGAACTTAAGCAGCTCTGGTGGAGAAGTTAAGGAGAGGCAGCAGAAGGCTGCTATCTACAAGCTTCCTGGGTCAAGACCCAGAGTAGTGGGCAAGTGTGGTTCCCCTCACCCCTGCCACTGTGACAGTGGCTGGACTATAGAACTGGGAGATAGTTCACGCCACCCCGACCCCAGAAGGGGGAAATTCAGATAGTGGCTCAGGCGGAGGACTGAGTCATGAAAAGGATGCTGCGGGACTGCAGGCGGAGACCACAATGGGAGAGGCACCACCTGGAGAGGGCACACCAGCTGGCAGAGCTAATCCCTGTAACAGCCAGCAGGAGGCACTGCTCTGATGAGTAGACCCCATCACACCCTGATTAAGGAAAGCACTTAAGTACATGCTTAAGTCATCCCTTTTCAGGACAGCATATGCTCAAATTTAAGTAAGTGCTGTACTGAATAGGAATGATTCCTAAAACAGGGTCTCTAGGAGCATACCTGTTATATAGGGACATATAAGGAGATATAAATCCTGCTATACAGGGGTCAGCCAGAGTTACCAAATCACAGATTCCAAGTTCCACAGCATTTAGACTCTGAATTAGTGCAGTAGATGAACAAGAACAAGAATTTTTGCTGAGTGTAGGCCAAGCTTGATGGTCAAAGTGCTATTTGAATGCAGTCTGACTAGTATATTAGCTGACCGATTGTGAAAATCTTGAAATTGGAATCATTGAAGTGAGAGGAAAAAATGAAAGTAAATTATTGCCTATAATAATTTCATTGAAATATGTGTGAATCTTGCGTACAGGTTCAATAGAAATCTCCCAGATGCTATTCCTTATCACTCTTCTGAATTCAGTTTAATCGAACATCCACTGTCTCCCACCAGTAACATGCTGGAAGCTTTTAATGCCTTCTAAACACCTTATCCCATTGCCATTTGAATATTATTTGGCTTTTTTTGTTCTCTATTGCAGGTATTGATCCTTGCTTTCTGCTCTGAGTTTGTCAAAGAACTAGCAGCCCTTCAGGAAGGGCAATTAAATGCTTGGGTAAACCAATCAAACAGAAGATTTATTGGCAGAATCTGGTAATTGATCCCAATACATCCACAGGAGGGTCACAGCAATTTCTATAATGGAGGCAAATGTTGCTCTTCTAGCTGCTGATCAATTCGGGGTGGAGTGTTGACAACTCTTGTGATTTTACCATGAGTCTCACAATATTTGGTGTTTTTCATAAAACTCCAGCTCCTGGAGGCATCTGGAGTATGTGAGATTCTCAGGCCTGGTCTACACTACATGATTATGTTGACGTAAGCTGCCTTGCATCGACCTAGCTGTGGAATTGTCTTCACTTAAATTTGGCTCCTGCTGACATAAGTGCCTCTCTATGCCAATTTATTAACACCACTCCCAGAGCAGCCTAGAGTCACAGTTGACGTAGTTAGGTTGATGCAGTCAGTATAGACACTGCGTTGCTTACATCAACTGTTACTGGCTTTCAGAGACTGACCCACAATGCCCCATGCTGACAGTACAATCGATACAAACCCTGCTGGTGAGGATGTACACCGCCAATACAAGGAGACAAGTGTGTGCACACAAGTGATTTAATAACTGCTGTGGCTCTATGCCAACATAAATTAGGTCCACGTACTTTTGTAGTGTAGATATGGCCTTAGCTTTCATTTGTAAAATATAAGTAAGTTTAACCCTCATGGTTGCAGACAAAAGTGTGAAAAGGTGACTCCTGTGTGCCCTAAAGGCTCAGAAATCAGAAGGCCAATCAAAAGAATGGAAATGTTTTATTTTTAAAAAAAAATCTCATGATTTGAGGGATAGGCTGACTCAAGATTTTTGAATTCATGGTGTTGACAGTGCTGGGGAATATTCAGAAGACCGAGGTAGTGAACCAAAAAGAACATGGAGTAAAAAGGAAGCCAGCATAGGAGGCTAAACCTATTCCTAGTGGGGCTGCCATTGAAGGCAATAGAGTTGTACAATGGGTGAATTTGGTCTTCTTAAGTCTGGGGGAAATAAGTCCTCAAGGTTTCTCAACATGACTAGGATTTGGTGGTGCCCCACCCAGTGGCCAAAGCTAATGTGCTGTAGGAAGAAAAAGGAGGAATATATATTTGTTTGTATGGATAAATAGGTAACTTTGAAGGACAAGAAGGGAGCCATCAGGCAGGAAAACCTGATGAATGATGTTTAACAGAAATCACTGAGGAAAACAATATTGAAACTTATCACACAAACTTAATAGGAAACCTCTGAGGAAAATAGTTTTCTAAGGGCAAGTCTTGACTACAAAATTAAGTTGCCCTATGTTATGTCAACATACAGCCACTGAAGTAATTAAATCACTTTTGCATGACCACACTATACTTCTTTGCTGGTTGTGCACATCCTCACCAGGAGCCGTGCACCAATTTAACTGTCAGTGTGGGACATTGTGGGATGGCTTCTGAAAGGCAGCAATAGTCGATGTAAGCAAGGCAGTGTCTACACTGATACTGAGTTGACCTAACTGCATGGACCTAAGCACTACACCTCTCGCAGAGGTACTGTTATTAAGTTAGTATAGTGGGGGAGTTACATGGGTGGGAGCTACCTTTTAGTGTAGATGCTTACAGAGTTAGATGCTTACATAATCTGCCTTACATCAACCTAACTCTGTAGTGTAGACCAGGCCTCAGAAGTGAAAAAAGGATCAGGCATCTAAAGGAATAACATCTGCAGTCATATTAGCTAGGTCCAAAAATTAGGGTGGCTATAAATTCATATGCTTAGAGGTCTAAACTAATCACTCAGGGGTACTGGGAAGAAAAGCCACAGTACAGTAATGAAACTGTACAGCATTGTGCAGTGGGGAAAGGTATATTCAAAATGATCTGGGCAAATTGAAGAAATGATCTGAAGTAAATAGGATGAAATTCAATAAAGACAAATGCAAAGTACTCCATTTAGGAAGGAACAATCAGTTGCACACATAAAAAATGGGAAATGACTGCCTAGGAAGGAATACTGCAGAAAGGAATCTGAGGGCCATAGTGGATCACAAGCTAAATATGAGTCAACAGTGTAACATCGTTGCTAAAAAAAAAAAAGCAAATTTCTTTCTGGAATATATTAGCAGGAGTGTTGTAAGCAAAACATGAGAAGTAATTCTTCAGCTCCATTCTGCGCTGATTAGGCCTCAAGTGGAGTATTGTGTCTAGTTCTGGGTGCCACATTTCAGGAAAGATCTGGACAAATTGGAGTAAGTCCAGAGAAGAGCAACAAAAATTATTAAAAGAAAAGGAGTACTTATCCTTGCAACAAAGCCCGTTGCCAACTCTGATCACATATCTATTCAGGGGACACCATCATAGGGCCTAGTCACATCAGCCACACTATCAGAGGCTCATTCACCTGCGCATCAACCAATGTGATATATGCCATCATGTGCCAGCAATGCCCCTCTGCCATGTACATTGGTCAAAAACTGGACAGTCTCTACGTAAAAGAATGAATGGACACAAATCAGATGTCAAGAATGATAACATTCAAAAACCAGTCGGAGAACACTTCAGTCTCTCTGGTCACTCAATTACAGACCTAAAAATTGCAATTCCTCAACAAAAAAACTTCAAAAACAGACTCCAACGAGAGACTGCTGAATTGGAATTAATTTGCAAACTGGATACAATTAACTTAGGCTTGAATAGAGACTGGGAGTGGATGGGTCATTACACAAAGTAAAACTATTTCCCCATGGTATTTCTCCCCACCCCACCCCCCACTGTTCCTCAGATGTTCTTGTTAACTGCTGGAAATGGCCCTTGATTATCACCATAAAAGGTTTTCCTCCTTCCCCCCGCCCCCTTGCTGGTAATAGCTCATCTTAAGTGATCACTCTCCTTACAGCGTGTATGATAATACCCATTGTTTCACGTTCTCTGTGTGTGTATATAAATCTCCCCACTGTATTTTCCACTGAATGCATCTGATGAAGTGAGCTGTAGCTCACGAAAGCTTATACTCAAATAAATTTGTTAGTCTCTAAAGTGCCACAAGTACTCCTTTTCTTTTTGCGAATACAGACTAACACGGCTGCTACTCTGAAAAATGATTAAAGGTCTAGAAAACATGACCTATGAGGGAAGATAGAAAAAAATTGGGTTTGTTTAGTCTGGAGAAGAGAAGACTGAGAGGGGACTATAACAGTTTTCAAGTACATAAAAGATTGTTACAAAGAGGAGGGAGAAAAAATTGTTCTCCTTAACCTCTGAGGATAAGACAAGAAGCAATGGGCTTAAATTGCAGCAAGGGAGGTTTAGGTTGGACATTAGGAAAATTCACAATTTTCACATTCCTAACTGTCAGCGTGGTTAAGCACTGGAAGAAATTGCCTAGGGAGGTTGTGGAATCTCCATTATTGGGAATTTTTAAGAGTAGGTTAGACAAACACTTATCAGGGATGTTCTAGAGATAATAATTAGTCTTACTATGAGTGCAGGAGACTGGACTAGATGGTCCCTTCCAGTCCTACAGTTCTATGATTCTATGACTATAGGGATTTTACACTTTCCTCTGAAGCATAGGTTATATGCCAGTGTCAGAGACAGGAGACCAGACTAGACAAATAGCCAGCATGGGCAGTGTTTGTTTGCCACTAAATACAATGAGTCATAGACAAAATAGTTTGCTAGAGTTGAATTAACTCCACCATTGTTAATTATCTGAACGCATTATATTCTGCTTATTGTAACTCAGAGGATATGTTTCTCCCATATGCCAGTGAGTAGCCCAGAAAGGAAACAATACATTAATAATCCTTCTGTACAGTAGAAGTCATCAAACCCTCAGCAAATCAACCATATTGAGCCAGTTAAATAGAAAGCTCAGTTCAAACTCCTATTCATGCTGCCCTGGTAGCTCTGGAGCAGAAAAGAGTCCTTTAGAATTTGCTAATGGCTTTTCTGCTCCCTGTTAATGTGTACAAGAGTCTTTGGGGAACCACTAAACAGTTCCAAATCCACCCTGTTTGTCCCTTTCTGCAGGCACAGATGCCTGCTGTTGGCAGCCTTCAGGGCATGGGGAAGGGATTGCACTATCAATACAACAATGAAATTGATGACCCACAAACTGACAAGATGCTGGCCTTGCCCTACACCTCTGCAACCACAAATTCTTCCAGCAGCCCAGTGCAATAGAGGTCAGAGTATGGAGGGAAGGTAGGTGCCTTTCAAAGAGCTACCTGTCACTTCACCAGGAGCTGCATGTTTGCAAGGTGTGAGTTGGATCCAAGCTCATACTGTTTTTCTCATCCTCATAGACCCACCCCTCCATCCCACAGCCTCCCAGAGTAACATGCTCACGTCACCAAGGTTAGGAAACACTGTCTTAGGGTATGTCTACACTGCAGAATCCACTTGGAGCTGGGTTCCCCAGCATGCACATCATGTAGTCACATACATACTGGTGTTGCCATTACACAGGTCGGCTGCTAGGATTTCTGGGGGAGTGTCCAAGGGTTCTTAGTGCCTCTCTAACTTGAGCAGCTCTAGAAATTGGTTCATGGTATAAGATGGGAGAACATGTCTTTTCTTCATGGGCCACTGTGCAGAGCTGTTCTTAGTCCTCTAACACATACAGCTGAGGCACTTGTGGCTCTGCACTTTCCTCCCTTTTGTCCATTTCAGCCAGCGCCAAGCCATGGATAAGCTGTTGGTGGCGGGCAGTTCAGCAGTGGCATCTGACCCTCAACAGGCAGTGGCAGTCTCGGAGGGGAGCTTATGCATGGAAGAGCAGAGACACCAGTTGCATGCTGCACTCAGTACAGAATCCTCATACATAGACCATTGCTTCTGGTGCAGGACAGAATGATGGGATCACATTGTCATGCAGACATGAGATGACAAGCAGTGGCTCCAGAATTTCTGCATGAGGAAGCGATGTGAGGAGCTTGCCCCAACCATCCAGTGCCAGGACATGTGCAGGAGGGAGGCCATACCAATCCAGAAGAAAGTTAGTGCCACCTGGAAGTTAGTGCTACCTCAGACAGATCTGTGGCTAAACAGTTCAAAGTTAGCGAGTCAACTATCAGCACTGCAGTGGTGATGGTTTGTGAGGTGATTAATACTGTGGTTTACTTCTGGGTGATGGGCATTGATAATGTGCCTGAACTAATAGCTGGCTTTGAGAGAATGGGCTTCCTGAGCTGTGCTGTGGCCATTGATGGCAAACATGTGCTCCTTGTGGCAGGCAAACTATGGGTATGGGAATCAACTGCAAAGGATATTACTCCATTGTTCCACAAGCTTTGGTTGACCACAGAAGCAGGTTCATGATGCCAAGGTGCTGAGGAGATCTGGCATTTACCTGGAGTGGCGGGACACGAGAGGACTTTATTCACTTCAAATGACATGAAAACAACAAGGAGTCCAGTGGCACCTTAAAGACTGACAGATTTATTTGAGCATAAGCTTTTGTGGGTAAAAACCCCTCTTCTTCAGATGCATGGAGTGAAAATTACAGATGCAGACATAAATATACTGGCACATGAAGAGAAGGGAGTTACCTCACAAGTGGAGAACCAGTGTTGACAGGGCCAATTCGATCAAGGTTGATGTCGTCCACTCCCAATAATAGATGAGGAGGTGTCAATTCCAGAAGAGGCAAATCTGCTTTTGTAATGAGCCAGCCACTTCCAGTCCCTATTCAAGCCCAAATTAATGGTGTTAAATTTGCAAATGAATTTTAGTTCTGCTGTTTCTCTTTGAAGTCTGTTTCTGAAGTTTTTTGGTTCAAGTATAGCTACTTTCAAATCTGTTATAGAATGTCCAGGAAGATTGAAGTGTTCTCCTACTGGCTTTTGTATGTTACCATTCCTGATGTCCAATTTTGTCCATTTATTCTTTTACATAGGGACTGTCCAGTTTGACCAATGTACATGGCAGAGGGGCATTGCTGGCACATGATGGCATATATAACATTCGTAGACATGCAGATGAATGAGCCTCTGATGGTGTGGCTGATGTGGTTGGGTCCTCTGATGGTGTCGCTAGAGTAGATATGGGGACAGAGTAGGCAACGAGGTTTGCTATAGGGATTGGTTCCTGAGTTAGTGTTTCTGTGATGTGGTGCGTAGTTGTTGGTGAGTATTTGCTTCAGGTTCGGGGGCTGTCTCTAAGCGAGGACTGACCTACCTCTCAAAGTTTGGGAGAGTGAGAGATTGTTTTCCAGGATAGGTTGTAGATCGTTGATAATGTGCTGGAGAGGTTTTAGCTGGGGGCTGTACGGGATGGCCAATGGTGTTCTGTTATTTTCCTTGGTGGGCCTGTCCTGTAGTAGGTGACTTCTGGGTCCTCTTCTGGCTCTGTCAATCTGTTTCTTCACTTCAGCAGGTGAGTATTGTAGTTGTAAGAACGCTTGATAGAGATCTTGTAGGTGTTTGTCTCTCTGAGTGGTTGGAGCAAATGTGGTTGTATCATAGAGCTTGGCTGTAGATAATGGATCATGTGGTGTGGTCTGGATGAAAGCTGGAGGCATGTAGGTAAGTATAGCGGTCAGTAAGTTTCCGGTATACAGTGGTGTTTATGTGACCATCGCTTATTAGCACTGTAGTGTCCAGGAAGTGGATCTCTTGTGTGGACTGGTCCAGGCTGAGATTGATGGTGGGATGGAAATTGTTGAAATCATGGTGGAATTCCTCCAGGGCTTCTTTTCCATAGGTCCAGATGATGAAGACGTCATCAATGTAGCACAAGTAGAGTAGGGGCATTAGGGGACGAGAGTTGAGGAAGTGTTGTTCTAAGTCAGCCATAAAAATGTTGGCATACTGTGGGGCCATGCAGGTACCCATAGGAGTGCCGCTGATTTGAAGGTATACATTGTCCCCAAATGTGAAATAGTTATCGGTGAGGAAAAGTCAGCACTTGTGAGATTTCCAATCCAAGGACTCAAGTCCTACAAGGAGCTCTCAGCAGGCACAGAGCTCCACGGAGGAATGAAGCCCAATTTAGCAGACCCCAAAGGTTCAGATAGCATAGATGAGGGTCAGGCATTTATTTGAATGGTTAAATATCCAAGCCTAAACGTCTGAATCTTTTCAGGTCCACCCATCACTACCTGCCACCTACTCATTACATAAAGGTAGTCACAATGACAGGAAAAGCAATGTTGTCCAGTCAATAGAGGCTTGGGAGTGAGGCTCAGGGAACCAGTAGTCCATGAAACTGGGCCTCATTGAGGTCCCACTCCTGCTCAGTAAGGACTCTGTGGATATAAAGGTCTGCCCACACTGATCACTTTGCAGGACTGGGGCCTGTGTAACCTTGGGAAAGTTACTTAACATCTCTGCAGCTCAGTTTTTCTGTCTGTAAAAACAGAGTGATGATTAAGGATACGATTTAGTCATGGAGGTCACGGATTCCCTGACTTTACTGATCCTCCATAACTTCTTCGGCTTCAGCTGTCAGTGGCTGCAGCCCCCACACCTTGAGGCTGCAGCTGCGGCCATGGCAGTGAGTCTTGGGCTCCAGCTGTCATTCACCCCACCCTCCGGTTATCAGCTGTCATTCCCCCCAGTTATTTTTAATAAAAGTCGCAGACAGGTTGCAGGCTCAAATTAATTTTTTTTTTTTGCCTGTGACTTGTTCGTAACTTTTGCTAAAAATAACTATGACAAAATCTTAACCTTAATCATGAGTAAGATGCTAAGATGGAGACTGGAGTACAGGGACACGCTTGGGAGATCCTTTGTTTGCTCTATGATAATGCAAATGTGTTGAAAGTGGATGGCTATTGCTAAAGATACTGGGCCAAATTCAGGCATGGTATAAGTGGGGCAATGCCTTTGAATATAGTAGAACTGTGCCTTCTTACATCAGGTCTACCCATAGCAGTGCCACTGACTTGAAGGTATAAGTTGTCCCCAAATCTGAAATGGTTGTGGGTGAGGACAAAGTCACAAAGCTCAGCCACCAGATGTGCCGTGGCCTCATCAGGGGTACTGTTCTCAACAGCTTGTAGTCTATCCTCATGGGAATATTGGTATAAAGAGCTTCTAAATCCATGGTGGCCAGGATGGTGTTTTCAGGAAGATCACCAATGCATTGTAGTTTCCTCAGAAAGTTGGTGGTGTCTCGAAGATAGCTAGGAGTGCTGGTAGAGTAGGGTCTGAGGAGAGAGTCCCAATAGCCAGATAATCCTGCTGTAAGAGTGCCGATGCCTGAGATGATGGGGTGTCCAGGGTTTCCAGGTTTATGGATCTTGGGTAGCAGATAGAATACCCCAGGTCGGGGCTCTGGGGGTGTGTCCGTGTAGATTTGTTCCATTGCTGTAGCAGGGAGTTTCTTGAGCAGATGGTGTAATTTCTTTTGGTACCAAGTGTGTGGCTGGATAGATTAACAATATTGTTAGGTGAGTTGAGGGTACCACTGTTGTAGTCCGCTGTGGCATGTAGAAGTTTAGATAGTTTACTGTCCTTATTCCTCTTATTCAAATGACATGGTTATCAATGAGGTCTCTGCACTCGCTGTTATTTCAGGGGACCCAGCCTACCCTCCATTGTCAAAATTATATACTGACCCCAGACCACCTGGTAGAAGACGGTTTATTTACACCCTGAGCAAGTGCAGAATGGTGGCAGAGTGCACATTTGGCCATCTGAAGGTAAGATGGCACTACCTACAAAGCCATTTAGATGCCAGCATGGCCAACTGCAACTGTATTATTGTGGCCTGCTGTGCCCTGCACAAAAACTGTGATGATTAGGGCAAGAATTTTGGCCAGGAAGGGGTCTCAAGAAACTTCTGGTTTTCAGGCCTAGTACAGGCAGCCAGAAAGTGCACCTGTCACCACTGGGGCTGGGTGCAGGCAAGTGATGGAAATAGGATAGTGGAACTGGAAGTCAGAAGCATACATGTTCTCCCTGTCCCCAGTTCTATAGGGGTAGAGTGAACAGGGAACATCTGCCCATTCAATTTTGTGGAGCCGTTTATAGCCAATCTACCACCTGAATTGTCCAGTGCCTGCATTGGCTGCAGGATGTAGTAGGGTAGTCTGTGGGCAGTTGTGATGGTGCAGGAGCTGGGGACTGCAGCCTGTTGGCTGTGAGGATGAGCAGCCACTCAGACTGGTCCTTCTGCTGTGCATAGTCTTGCTCTCCTCCTTCTCGGCGTTCTCCCTCTCCATGTCATAACCCAGAAATACCTCCCACTTATGTTGCATGATATACAAAAATGGCAGCTACCACTTACTTGGTGTGATGGAATGCACTCCTGTATTCACACCCTACACCGGCGGACCCCAAATTGTGGGGTGCACCTCCCTAGGGGTGTGTGGAGGAACATTCAAGGGGGGGGCAGTGGGGCCCAGGCAAGCCCCTATAGGGAACAGGGAGGGAGCGCCACCTAGGCCCACTCTGGTCAATAATATCACAGTGAAATGTATGTAGTAACATTATGTGTAAAGTTATGAAATCCCCCCCTGTATAATGTAACATGTTCATGTAGCCTCAATTAGGTAAAACTAGTCAAGCAGGTCTTAAACAAAGGCTGTGTGTTTGCCTCAATTTGCATATAAGCTGTAAACAGAGTCCACAGACAGCAAGAGAAAGAAGGAAGAAGACAAAAAAAATCTGCATCTTAGCAAACAGACAGTAAAGAGGGAACCGCATGAACCACCACCACCAAGTTCGACATCTTCTTGCTCTCAACTGAAAAGAACTTTATCTAGGAGTCACTCTCAGGAAAATGCATTTCAAAGGGTGATTGAACTATAAAAGTGAGGGTCAAAACCACCAAATTATCTCTCCCCAACTGTAGTGGTGTTGTGGTCATCCCACCCCTTCTGGGTTGGAGGGAGGCCACACAGCTTCACAACATCACCAGAATCACTGCCTAGTATCAGAGGGAATTAGCAAAGCAGGTGTTAGCATCCCGACCTGTCTAACAGGGCTGACCCCCCAAATAGTCAACAGCCTCCGGCCCTTCGGCAGGAACAGGGCCTCCCAGGAGTCTGTAGGTTCTGGCCTTTAAGCAGGGGCAGAGCAGCCAACAGTCTATAGGTTCTGGACCCTTAGGCAAGGGCCAGAGCAAACACCACAGTCTATAGTCTGTGGGCCCATTAGCCAGAATAATACAGCAGTCTCTAGGCCTCTGGGCCCTTTAGTCAGGGGGAGAGCAAACATAGAAGTTTGGGGTCTGGCATCCTAGCGCTGGTGGACAGCAGACAAATACAGGCCCACCTGACTCCATCTCGTCCCAGTCCAGGGCCGTAACAGTGGCAGAGCAGCAGACCTCGGGAGCGCCAAAGCAGCTGGCTCTGGGGGACCGTGCATGCAGTGGCCAGTGCGGCTGGTCATGGGAACCGCCCAAGCACCAGTCCTGGGGGTGGCCCCAGGGAGCATATGAACAGCGGCCCCAGGGGCTGTCCCAGGGCCAGCCACACTAGCTGCTGCTTGGGCAGCCCTGGGCAGCTGGCTCCAGGGACAGCAACAGTGGTCCTAGGGCACCTGGAGCAGCAGCCCCAGGGATGCCTGGAGGCCATCTGGAGAGTGGTCCCAGCAGCTGGGGGCAGTCAACACCCAGCACTGGAGCAGGGCCCCCCCGTGGAGCAGCAGGGCACCAGAAGTAGAGATTTAGTCACAGATATTTTTGGTAAAAGTCATGGACAGGTCAGAGGCGGTGAATTTTTATTTATTGCTCGTGACCTGTCCATGACTTTTACCAGAACTACCCGTGACTAAATCTTAGCCCTAGTTATCCTGCCAGTGGCTATTTTGGGTACTTCTCCCAAATCATGCTCCCTGCTGAGTCAGACAAGAGGCTAACCACAACCCTCCTCAGGCCAGCTAGCCGCACACTGGGATGGCATCTTCTCTGGCTGTTTGGTCAATGCAAGCTGAGTTGTGCAGAAATGGAGCTGGACCTGCGGAATGAAGAGTTCAATGCCAGCCAGGTGTGTCTGAGCCAGCAGGTGGCTTCTGCTGCATAGGAGGCAAGTAGGAAGGGAACAGGGCTAAAGAGCTGGAAAAATACAGACCCGGGAAACTGTGGGGTGGCATTAGAGGGCTATCAAAGCACAAGTGCCCTTACCGGGCTTCCGCTACATCCTCACTGCAAAGCAGGTGGGTCAGAGCACACCTTAAAAAACAACCTGTGCTCTAGCCTGTCTCCCAGCCTGGGATTCAAAGCACATATAAACATCAACATACGTTTTCTGTCTGAGGACCGTCAGGAGAGTTGGGCTAAGAACAAGCCTACAGTGTTTATATGGACTTGGCAAGATTTGAACAGGGTTCTGCAGCACAGGTGTAATGCTGTTTCAGAGCTCCGTCCCGTGGCGGTAAACCATGCAATGCAGTTTGTAATCACAGCACAGTATGCTAGCGAGGTTTTATTTAAAAAAAGAAAAGAAAACAATTGGCAGCCTGGTTAAAATATGAGCACTTTTCATGGTAGGAACACAAAGCAATAAGCCTAAATGGTAAGAGAAATTAGATAGATAGGATTAGAGCTATTTATATATTGCTGCCAAAGAAAAATGTTTTATATCTCCAGCAGACTTCTTGAGCTGGGGGAGGTTTGTGTCTCTGTGAAGATGGAAATGTTGTATTAATATAGGAAAAGGCATGGCCTGCAAATTTTTTTTTTCTTGTAAGTTAGGTTGATTCAATAAAAAGCTATCTGAAACAAAAAACATACAGTGGAGTGGACAGGGTGTAAGTGACTTTGAATAAAGCAATCATTTTGAAACAACACATAAATGATATTTTAAAAACTCTGGCACATGTTTTGACTTTTTAAGACAAGGTTCAAAATGAAAAATAGCAGCCTGACTAGAGAGAAATAAGAGGGTTTTTTTGTCAGGGGAACAGGGAGAAGTGGTAGGTTAAGAGATATGCTGCTAACTGGAGAGATGCATGTCAGATGGATGAAATTATTAAAGGGATTAGGTTTATGTTGTACATTTATATATTTAGAAGTTTTGGTTTTAGTGGTTTAAGTTCTGAATGTCTATCAGCATTGCTAACATTTTTCAGAACCCCAAAACTTGGCCAAAAATCAAAGATAATCAATCTCGATATGACATGCAATTTCCTCTACAACACTGGCAGAATAGATGCCAGCTCATGCCAAGATCCTCAGGCCACAACTGAATACTGACAAATACGTGGCTGAAAACCAGTCTGGCTCACCTGTGTGTTAGTATTGTTAAAATAGGTATTAGAATTATAAGAATGTGTTTAGAGTTATTGAATGTTTGTAAATTGCTGCATGCATTAATCTCACTTATAAAATCTGTATCCCACACTGTAAGGTAATATTTGAGCATTTGTATTGTGAGCTTCTATGTAAATCACCAGATAGGAGAGAGACATTAACTAGTGTAAAGAGCTAATCTGCAATAGAAGTTGTTCCTTTCCTGTTAGGCAAGATATTCCATCAACACTAGATGCACTATTGTGGGACATTAAAGAGGAGAAAAGACTCAGTTGTCCTACTTCCCCACCCCAACCCTCCGCCACATGAAAATGAGTCATGCGAGTGAATTCCTCTCATCAGCTGAGTTTGCAGCTCAGAGCACGTGGCAGGAGGGGATAAAAACCCCAAACAAAAAGTAACTGATTATCTTGATTCTGCTTGGACTCAGGGGGCAATCCTTGCTAAGCATAAGCAAGAGCTCCCAGGTACTTAGCCTGCATTAGCTCTAAAGGACATATAGAGCTTTCTTATTATAGAAACTTCTCTTGCCTTTTGAAGTTTAAGATCTTAACTCATTTGCATGTATATATGTTCACTTGCTTTAACCTTCTAAACCATTATTTCCTTTTTCTATTTAATAAATCTTCAGACAGTTCATTATAAAATTGGCTACAAGTGTTGTCTTTGGTATGAGATCTAAGGTGAAGTTGACCTGAAGTAAGTGCCTTTGGGTCTGGGAGTAACCTGAATATTGCTAAAAGAAAAGGAGTACTTGTGGCACCTTAGAGACTAACAAATTTTTTGAGCATAAGCTTTCGTGAGCTACAGCTCACTTCATCGGATGCATTCAGTGGAAAATACAGTGGGGAGATTTATATACATAGAGAACATGAAACAATGGGGGTTACCATACACACTGTAACATGAGAGTGATCACTTAAGGTGAGCTATTACCAGCAGGAGAGCGGGGGGGGGGGAAACCTTTTGTAGTGATAATCAAGATGTGCCATTTCCAGCAGTTGACAAGAACATCTGAGGAACAGTGAGGGTGGGAATAAACATGGAGAAATAGTTTTACTTTGTGGAATGACCCATCCACTCCCAGTCTTTATTCAAGCCTAAGTTAATTGTATCCAGTTTGCAAATTAATTCCAATTCAGCAGTCTCTCGTTGGAGTCTGTTTTTGAAGTTTTTTTGTTGAGGAATTGCAATTTTTAGGTCTGTAATTGAGTGACCAAAGAGATTGAAGTGGTCTCCAACTGGTTTTTGAATTTTATAATTCTTGACATCTGATTTGTGTCCATTTATTCTTTTACCTAGAGACTGTCCAGTTTGGCCAATGTACATGGCAGAGGGGCATTGCTGGCACGATGGCATATATCAATTAGTAGATGTGCAGGTGAACGAGCCTCTGATAATGTGGCTGATGTGATTAGGCCCTATGATGGTGTCCCCTGAATAGATATGTGGACACAGTTGGCAACAGGCTTTGTTGCAAGGATAGGTTCCTGGGTTAGTGGTTCTGCTGTGTAGTGTGTGGTTGCTGGTGAGTATTTGCTTCAGGTTGGGGGGCTGTCTGTAAACAAAGAATGGCCTGTCTCCCAAGATCTGTGAGAGTGATGGGTCGTCCTTCAGGATAGGTTGTAGATCCTTGATGATGCGTTGGAGAGGTTTTAGTTGGGGGCTGAAGGTGATGGCGTTCTGTTCTTTTCTTTGTTGGGCCTGTCCTGTAGTAGGTGACTTCTGGGTCCTCTTCTGGCTCTGTCAATCTGTTTCTTCACTTCAGCAGGTGAGTATTGTAGTTGTAAGAATGCTTGATAGAGATCTTGTAGGTGTTTGTCTCTGTCTGAAGGGTTGGAGCAAATGCGGTTATATCGTAAAGCTTGGCTGTAGACAATGGATCGTGTGGTGTGGTCTGGATGAAAGCTGGAGGCATGTAGGTAGGAATAGCGGTCAATAGGTTTCCAGTATAGGGTCGTATTTATGTGACCATTCCTTATTAGCACCATAGTGTCCAGGAAGTGGATCTCTTGTTTGGACTGGTCCAGGCTGAGATTGATGGTGGGATGGAAATTGTTGAAATCATGGTGGAATTCCTCCAGGGCTTCTTTTCCATGGGTCCAGATGATGAAGATGTCATCAATGTAGCACAAGTAGAGTAGGGGCATTAGGGGACGAGAGCTGAGGCAGCGTTGTTCTAAGTCAGCCATAAAAATGTTGACATACTGTGGTGCCATGCGGGTACCCATAGCAGTGCCACTGATTTGAAGGTATACATTGTCTCCAAATGTGAAATAGTTATGGGTGAGGACAAAGTCACAAAGTTCAGCCACTAGGTTAGCCATGACATTATCGGGGATACTGTACCTGGCGGCTTGTAGTCCATCTTTGTGTGGAATGTTGGTGTAGAGGGCTTCTACCTACAAAAAGAAGGATTCTGGGTGGACTCCTCCTGAAGGTCGAAACAACAAACTGGACTTCTAAATAGAGTGCTTCTGCTGATGTACACGGGCTGAAATTGTGGAAAAGCAGCATCACTTGCCCCATAACCTCAGCCGTGCAGAACACAATGCCATTCACAGCCTCAGGAACAACTCTGACATCATAATCAAAAAGGCTGACAAAGGAGGTGCTGTCATCATCATAAATAGGTCGGAATATGAACAAGAGGCTGCTAGGCAGCTCTCCAACACCACTTTCTACAAGCCATTACCCTCTGATCCCACCGAGGGTTACCAAAAGAAACTACACCATTTGCTCAAGAAACTCCTTGAAAAAGCACAAGAACAAATCCACACAGACACACCCCTGGAACCCTGACCTGGGGTATTCTATCTGCTACCCAAGATCCATAAACCTGGAAATCCTGGACGCCCCATCATCTCAGGCATTGGCACTCTGACAGCAGGATTGTCTGGCTATGTAGACTCCCTCCTCAGGCCCTACGCTACCAACACTTCCAGCTATCTTCGAGACACCACTGACTTCCTGAGGAAACTACAATCCATCGGTGATCTTCCTGAAAACACCATCCTGGCCACTATGGATGTAGAAGCCCTCTCTACCAACATCTCTTTGGTCACTCGATTACAGACCTAAAAGATGCAATTCTTCAACAAAAAAACTTCAAAAACAGACTCCAACGAGAGACTGCTGAATTGGAATTAATTTGCAAACTGGATACAATTAACTTAGGCTTGAATAAAGACTGGGAGTGGATAGGTCATTCCACAAAGTAAAACTATTTCCCCATGTTTATTCCCACCCTCACTGTTCCTCAGACGTTCTTGTCAACTGCTGGAAATGGCACATCTTGATTATCACTACAAAAGGTTCCCCCCCCCGCTCTCCTGCTGGTAATAGCTCACCTTAAGTGATCACTCTTGTGTTACAGTGTATATGGTAACCCCCATTGTTTCATGTTCTCTATGTATATAAATCTCCCCATTGTATTTTCCACTGAATGCATCCGATGAAGTGAGCTGTAGCTCACAAAAGCTTATGCTCAAAAAATTTGTTAGTCTCTAAGGTGCCACAAGTACTCCTTTTCTTTTTGCGAATACACACTACACGGCTGCTACTCTGAAACCTTAATATTGCTGTGATTCTTGGTGTAAGGAACCATCTATCGCAAAAGTTGACTAACCTGCGTGGTGAGACAGATCGGAGTACTCAAAGGGGTTGTCTGTGACTCCATAGTTAGGCAGTTAGGGTGCCTGAGGAGTTTAAACTTGATAATGGGTTGGTGAAATCTAAGTATAGAATTCACAACCAATTTGGGGTTTCTACCCTGGTTAATAGTCTTCCCTGAAGTTGGTAATCACACCTCTTGGGTCACTGCAGACAGCTTGACACTCTGTCCTTGGGACCATTGTTCTCAAGTTTCTAATAGCCCCCAAACAACTGTTTGAGAATTCAAGCTAACACACTCTAGGGAACTAAATGCAACCTTGTGGATGTCTATCCATCAGCTCAAGCTCAGCCTCGCTGACACAGAGCTGTTAATCTTCCCCCAAAAGCCATCCTTGCTTCCCCCCTTTCTCAATCACTCGATCAGAGAATCATAGAATATCAGGGTTGGAAGGGACCTCAGGAGGTCATCTAGTCGAACCCCCTGCTCAAAGCAGGACCAATCCCCATCTAAATCATCCCAGCCAGGGCTTTGTCAAGCCTGACCTTAAAAACTTCTAAGGAACGAGATTCCACCACCTCCCTAGATAACGCATTTCAGTGTTTCATCACCCTCCTAGTGAAAAAGTTTTTCCTAATATCCAACCTAAACCTCCCCCACTGCAACTTGAGACCATTACTCTTGTTCTGTCATCTGCTACCACTGAGAACAGTCTAGATCCATCCTCTTTGGAACCCCCTTTCAGGTAGTTGAAAGCAGCTAACAAATCCCCCCTCATTCTTCCCTTCTGCAGACTAAACAATCCCAGTTCCCTCAGCCTCTCCTCATAAGTCATGTGTTCCAGTCCCCTAATCATTTTTGTTGCCCTCCGCTGGACTCTTTCCAATTTTTCCACATCCTTCTTGTAGTGTGGGGCCCAAAACTGGACACAGTACTCCAGATAAGGCATCACCAATGTCTAATAGAGGGGAACGATCATGTCCCTCGATCTGCTGGCAATGCCCCTACTTATACATCCCAAAATGCCATTGGCCTTCTTGGCAACAATGGCACATTGTTGACTCATATCCAGCTTCTCGTCCACTGTAACCCCTAGGTCCTGTTCTGCAGAACTGCTGTCTAGCCATTAGGTCCCTAGTCTGTAGCAGTGCAAGGGATTCTTCCGTCCTAAGTGCAGGACTCTGCACTTGTCCTTGTTGAACCTCATCAGATTTCTTTTGGCCCAATCCTCTAATTTGTCTAGGTCCCTCTGTATCCTATCCCTACCCTCCAGCGTATCTACCTCTCCTCCCAGTTTAGTGTCATCTGCAAACTTCTGAGGGTGCCATCCACACCATCCTCCAGATCATTTATGAAGATATTGAACAAAACCGGCCCCAGGACCAATCCTTGGGGCACTCCACTTGATACTGGCTGCCAACTAGACATGGAGCCATTGATCATTACCCATTGAGCCCAACAATCTAGCCAACTTTCTATCCCTCTTATAGTCCATTCATCCAGCCCATACTTCTTTAACTTGCTGGCAAGAATACTGTGAGAGACCGTGTCAAAATCTCATCATAGAAGGCAATTAGATTAGTCAGGCATGACTTGCCCTTGGTGAATCAATGCTGACTGTTCCTGATCACTTTAGTCTCCTCTAAGTGCTTCAGAATTAATTCCTTGAGGACCTGCTCCATGATTTTTCCAGGGACTGAGGTGAAGCTGACTGGCTTGTAGTTCCCTGGATCCTCCTCCTTCCCTTTTTTAAAGATGGGCACTACATTAGCCTTTTTCCAGTCGTCCGGGACTTCCCCTGATCGCCATGAGTTTTCAAAGATAATGGCCAATCGCTCTGCAATCACATCCGCCAACTCCTTTAGCACTCTCGGATGCAGTGCATCCAGCCCCCTGGACTTGTGCTCGTCCAGCTTTTCTAAATAGTCCTGAACCTCTTCTTTCTTCACAGAGGGCTGGTTACCTCCTCCCCATGCTGTGCTGCCCAGTGCAGCAGTCTGGGAGCTGACCTTGTTCATGAAGACAGAGGCAAAAAAAGCATTGAGTACATTAGCTTTTTCCACATCCTCTGTCACTAGGTTGCCTCCCTCATTCAGTAAGGGGCCCACACTTTCCTTGACTTTCTTCTTGTTGCTAACATACCTGAAGAAACCCTTCTTGTTACTCTTAACATCTCTTGCTAGCTGCAACTCCAGGTGTGATTTGGCCTTCCTGATTTCACTCCTGCATGCCCGAGCAATATTTTTATACTCTTCCCTGGTCATTTGTCCAATCTTCCACTTCTTATAAGCTTTTTTTTGTGTTTAAGATCAGCAAGGATTTCACCATTAAGCCAAGCTGGTCGCCTGCCATATTTACTATTCTTTCTACACATCGGGATGGTTTGTCCCTGTAACCTCAATAAGGATTCTTTAAAATACAGCCAGCTCTCCTGGACTCCTTTGCCCCTCGTGTTATTCTCCCAGGGGATCCTGCCCATCAGTTCCTTGAGGGAATCAAAGTCTGCTTTTCTGAAGTCCAGGGTCCGTATTCTGCTGCTCTCCTTTCTTCCCTGCATCAGGATCCTGAACTCGACCATCTCATGGTCATTGCCTCCCAGGTTCCCATCCACTTTTGCTTCCCCTACTAATTCTTCCCGGTTTGTGAGCAGCAGATCAAGAAGAGCTCTGCCCCAGTTGGTTTTTCCAACACTTGCACCAGGAAATTGTCCCCTACACTTTCCAAAAACTTCCTGGATTGTCTGTGCACCGCTGTATTGCTCTCCCAGCAGATATCAGGGTGATTGAAGTCTCCCATGAGAACTAGGGCCTGCGATCTAGTAACTTCTGTGACTTGCCAGAAGAAAACCTCGTCCACCTCATCCCCCTGGTCCAGTGGTCTATAGCAGACTCCCACCATGACATCAGCCTTGTTGCTCACAATTCTAAACTTAGAGACTCTCAGGTTTTTCTGCAGTTTCATACTTGAGCTCTGAGCAGTCATACACCATTCTACCCATCACTCTGGCCCCTAACCTGACATGAGCATCTGTCTAGGTCCTGACAGCCAGTCTATGTCTAAATCTTGCTGATTCTTTCTACAGAACATCTCTAAGATACAGCCTTTCCTATCCAGCCACACAGCCAGAACTCTCATCCAGGCTTTCAGCGGCTTACTCCTCCATTACTGCACCATCTTTCTCTCTAGCCCTGACAATTGCAATCTTGACTTGCTCAGATCCATTCAGAATGCTGCAGCAAAGATCATTTTCCTAGCCCATCATTTTGATGATGTCATTCCTCTCTTTCATCCCATCACTAGCTCCCCCTCCTCTACCACATCAAACATAAGCAACTTACCTTCATTTTCAATTTCCTTCGTGGCATCTCCCCCTCCCAACCCTACCTAACTTCTCTCATGTCTCTTCAGTGATGCCAGGCTCCATCACTCACATTATACATTTTTAATCAAACACCTTTCTGCTTTTCCCCATTGCAGCCCATCCGGCTTGGGAGGCGCTCCCTATAAACCTCCACAAAACTCACTCATTAGCCTCAAAGTTCCTCCTTACAATTTCCCTTTGCTGTGAGCTCTTTGGGGGCAGGGACTGTCTTTTTGTCCTGTGTTTGTACAGCACCTAGCACAGTGGGGTTCTGGTCCATGATTGGGGCTCTTAGGGGCTAGGGTAGCAATAAATAAACTGAATTGGGTATCTGGCATAATAACGGTCTGGTTCAGAGGGAACTTAACTATGCCCTGTGGGAAACTGGAGAGAGGAGGGGGAAATGGTACCATATTAAAGGTACATTGGGGTGGGGGGAATCCCTCAGAACAAAACCTTACATTGCACACATGATGGGGACAGGACGAGAGAAAGAACAAATCAGATGTGACAGATGTGAGTCATGTTGCTTAACACACTACTGGAAAGCATTTAGATACTGTGGTAATGAGGGAAGCATGAAAACCTACCGAGAATTGAATAGAAGGTGTCCTTCACAGCCAGCAAGTACCAGGCGCAGAGAATGCAAACAATCTGAAGAGTATCAGGCAGGTACATTATAAAGGTGGAGAAAAAAACTTACAAGAGTTGGACCAGCAGGGATGCTGCGAAGAGCTCACTGGCAAATATATACTATATCATCTTATCTCACACTTGGGTCACATCGAACTGAGAGAGAGAAACTAGAAAATCAAATGTGAAAATGAAGAAACTGGAATCAGTAATTGGGAATTAATGAGCTGAACTACTGGAAATTAGAATGAGACAGACTGTATGAACTGTCTGGTTATGGTATCTAGGTTAGGTCAGCAGCTTTAATCCTTTTTTGGCTAAAGCTGGACTTCCCACTGAAACAGTCATTGCCAGTACTAAACACCGCGCAAGTGCTGGCACTTGGGAGCGAGTAACAAATTGGCTCACAAAAAACTTCCCCGCAAATGGATGGGGAATTGGAGTGGCTTTCAGTAACAGTGTTAGGGAAGGTGAAGTTGTCAGGGAGAACTAGGATGGATTCTTTGAACAACCCCTCCTCCCAAAGCCAAGAGTGGACACATTTTCCCAGTAAGCACAAGGACTGATGGTATTATGACAACCAGCACTGAACCGTTGTTCCTGGTATTAACCAGGAAACCCAAAGCTTGGGGAAATGTCCATAAAGAGCTACGTGCTATTACACAAAGGAACTAGCTCATCACAAAAGAATGACGTCCATTGGCTGTTTTTCGGGAAGTAACAGGGAAGTCAAGTTTCAAACTGGCAGAGAGCGTTCAAGCAGAAAGGGGGCTAGGAAGTGAATGATTAACACCAAAGGGTACAATGTCTGGCATATTAGATTAAATGACAGAAATGTTACAGAGGCAGTAAGCCATGCGTTGGGACAAATTCAGACTCCAGAGCAGTCTTATGGCTCAGCTAAATACCTCTATACCAATACAGATAATGAAAAGGAGTACTTGTGGCACCTGTTTGTTTTCAGATTGAATAACCATGGTGCACAGCGCACAAACCTGGAGGGGGCCACTGTCAAGTTAAGGGGGGAAATCATGCAAAAACATGTTGATTGCAACCAATAGCACTAATCATGAAAAGGGAAGAATTTGTTTTTAACAGAGCTGTCATTCATGTGCCTGAGGTTGCCTAAGTAGGGATAGCATAGCATTTATGGAGATGTGGTACATTGCTGATGGTGGGTCTTCTTGCTGAGGGAAAACTCAGCAAACTATCCTGGCTAAGGACATTTGTGTGTTATTGGAAACCCACTAGTGCCATAGCCAATGGGGCTTATTGTCTGAAGTGTCTACAGCACTTGTCCTTCAACTTGTGGTACACCTGGCCTAAGTATCCAGAAGGGATGGGACATTCCCAGCAACAACATCAATGCATGTGTGTGGTGGGAGAGAAGAGGCATTTGGATAGATGGCTGGAGGAAAGTTCAGTAGTGCCAACCGAAAATTTGCGAAAATCATGACGCAGGCTCACCAAAAATCATGAGATTGTCCTTAAAATCATGAGTTATATAAAAAGAATAGATTTGGTGTTCTTTTTATTTGCCTTCTGCTTTTTGAGCCATTAGAATGCACTGAGGTCACATTTTGAAGCTTTCTCCACAGCCACAAGAGCTAGAAACTTACTTTTTCTTTCAGAATGTAGGTTGTCACATATCCACTTGATTCCACGAGCTGGGCTTTAAGAAAAACATTATCATGACACTCATGACAAAATCACAGAGTTGGCAACACTGAAAGTTGGTGTCTAGTCTCTCCTCTGGAATATCTGATTCAGAAGGGAAAAACCCACTCACACAGCACTGCAAGGTAACTGGAAAATGAATTAAGCTTTTCATTCCTGCAGGCAATTTATTCAGATTTGCTAAGGAAAAAGTGCCAAGGATATTCAATGTCCCTTCCATAATTCCCAGACGTAGTAAAGCACAGGACTGTGACTAAATAATGAAAAAAGATTCCAGTCTTTAGTAACAAGTAACCAAACAGATTCAGATGTAGTGGAGGTCTCGTATCCTCAAAGGGATGGGATAGAAAGAGACGGAATATGCCACCTTCTTCTTTTTAAATGGGGGTGGGTGAAGAAGAGAAGCTACTGATAGACAAGAAGTAAAGTAAAGAATGCTTTGAAGGGTATATTTGTAATGCTTTTCACATTAATCCACTGGCTGAGGGACAGCACAGAGCATCTGTTTCTAGCTATAGAACTGCTCATGGAAAATACCCTGGTGACTGCTAAAACTTCCCCCTCCCCCTTCTTCTCCTCCCCAAACTGTACATGCACTGGATTGCAGACACCACTGCTTGGGGCATTTCAACTGTAACCATTGGCAACAGATTAGTAAGTGGAGTCCAATTATGGTCTCAGATTTATTATTTATGGTTATAATGCGGTGACTTATACTGCAAACAACAGACTCGCTCAGTCACAAGGCTTGTCGTCCTGTGTGTTTTTTGTTTGTTTCACAGTAGAGAGTGAGGAGGACACAGGAGGTGAATCAGACATTGAGTAGAGACTTCAGAGTAGCAGCCGTGTTAGTCTGTATTCGCAAAAAGAAAAGGAGTACTTGTGGCACCTTAGAGACTAACAAATTTATTTGAGCATAAGCTTTCGTGAGCTACAGCTCACTTCATCGGATGCATTTGGTGGAAAAAACAGAGGAGAGATTTATATACACACACACACAGAGAACATGAAACAATGGGTTTATCATACACACTGTAAGGAGAGTGATCACTTAAGATAAGCCATCACCAGCAGCAGGGGGGGGGGGAGGAAAACCTTTCATGGTGACAAGCAGGTAGGCTAATTCCAGCAGTTAACAAGAATATCAGAGGAACAGTGGGGGGTGGGGAGGGAGGGAGAAATACCATGGGGAAGTAATGACTCATCCATTCCCAGTCTCTATTCAAGCCTAAGTTAATTGTATCCAGTTTGCAAATTAATTCCAATTCAGCAGTCTCTCGTTGGAGTCTGTTTTTGAAGCTTTTTTGTTGAAGTATAGCCACTCTTAGGTCTGTGATCGAGTGACCAGAGAGATTGAAGTGTTCTCCAACTGGTTTTTGAATGTTATAATTCTTGACGTCTGATTTGTGTCCATTCATTCTTTTACGTAGAGACTGTCCAGTTTGGCCAATGTACATGGCAGAGGGGCATTGCTGGCACATGATGGCATATATCACATTGGTAGATGCGCAGGTGAACGAGCCTCTGATAGTGTGGCTGATGTGATTAGGCCCTATGATGGTATCCCCTGAATAGATATGTGGACAGAGTTGGCAACGGGCTTTGTTGCAAGGATAGGTTCCTGGGTTAGTGGTTCTGTTGTGTGGTGTGTGGTTGCTGGTGAGTATTTGCTTCAGATTGGGGGGCTGTCTGTAAGCAAGGACTGGTCTGTCTCCCAAGATCTGATACCATCATAGGGCCTAAGTGTTTACCCTCCAAAACTTGAAATATTTTCTTGCTGAATAACAACCTATTGCAGAGAACAGAAGAGAGTTGAAGGACTAGATCCTGGCAATGGATCTGCCTGGACACATCCCTGCCCCCACTCAGGCTCCCAGGTCAATGATCTCTTTGCAGAATCTAGCCCTAAGATTCTCTATACTACGTTTAGGAATAAACACATGCAGTTCCCGCTCCTGCTGTCCCTTCTCCCCTAATTTATAGCGTGTGAGGTGCATCCTGGAACAAAGCACACCTGATCTAAGCTGGAGCAATTCCACTAAGTCAGTGGAGTTGCCCCAGCTTAGATCAAACTGCTTTGCTCCAGGATCCACCTGCTTCCATAAGAGATGGATTTTGGACCCCAATTTTGATTATATGTTTTTAGTATATAAGGAAAACAAAAAGAACTACAACTACACTGAAATCATAGGGGAAATGACAATGATAGGTACATTACAGAACTGGACTTGCTATAGCACGGAGACTTCTCTTAGTTTATACCACAACATATTTGCAAGTTTTTTTCATGTCAGAACAGCTCCATAATTAATATCCTTCCACCATCTCCACCATTACACCTTCAAAAGTTTCTTAGATACATTTTTATAGCAAATCCAGTCAACATAGATAGTTGTTGGGATTATCTTATCAAATTGTATCTTTTCTTTTTCTCTCTCTCTTTTTGTTGTTGTTTTGCTGGTTTTTTAGCAACATGCTAAGTACTCATCCACTAGATAAATACTGTGATAGCACCTGTGATGGTTCTCAGGGTACCAAGACTGCGAGTCACCTTGTTGCCCTCTGCCTCCAGCACGAGGGAGTCTTGCTTGTGGTAGCTGGGTGTTAGCTCCCTAACACCTCCAGCCTGTTAGCCACTCAAACACTCTACTCTGGGCTATGCCTGTCCTGTCTTTACCTTGCAAATTAACAATAGGTGCACCCAAGTCCCTGAGTCCCCTTACAGCATTCCCCTGTGATATCCAGCCTCTGACACTGACTACTCACAAAAGCCCCAGAACCTCTGCCCTCAAAGGACAAGTGTACCCCAGCTTACCAGTTTTAATTACCTTTCCTGGCTAATAAAGTAGGTTTCCCACCCCAACCCCTGCCAAAAGTTCAGTCGGTTGTAGAGCTGGCTGGCTTCACAGAAACCAGGATCCAAGCTTTCATGAGAACTCCCTCACTCCTCAAGATGTCTCCTCAGCTACGGAATTCCCTTCCCCCTTCTCTTTTACACTGAAACAGTCTGTTGTTTTTATTCATTGGCAGGGTGATTCTGTCTGTTGTAATGTTCCTTTTTTACCTCCAAGTGGTTTCAGTTGTTTGCAGTTGTGATCTCATGGTTTTCCATTGAAAGTCTTGAGATGGGTCAAGACCAAATAATTGAACCTTGCACTACATCACTGGCTAATCAGGGCAGGGTGACAGCTTCCTCCTATCCTAATGGTCCATCACTGAGATATATTATCCCCTGGTGATAAATTTTTACTCCAAGTCCATGAAGCATACTTTCAGTATAATTGCATTATATCATAAATATTACCTGTACATACATTTCACCATAATTATGAATCTTGCCAAGTTGCAGGCTTTCTGTAGACACCTTACTTGCTACTTTTTATGGCTAAATATCCTGCAAGACATGTTGGGTGTAGTGAGTTTGTTAGGTCTGAGGTAAGAATTGTTTGCAAAGAACATGGAACCCTTTGCTAAAGAGCCTCTGTGTCACAACAGCTACATATAACTTCATAAATATATTGCATAAAGTTGAAACCGTTTTGGAAAATGGGTAAAAAGAAAGATGCAACAAAAGAAGTGATAATTATAGTAGCTTAAACGCATTCCCATGTTACCATCTTCATTTAAGTATGATACAACCATCAAGCATTATGCATAGCCAGGATGCTAGCAACTAAAATCCATTAATATGCTACATAATTTCTTGCTCACAGCAGATATTGGTTAAATGTATTCATCCTCTTCTGCTGTAGCAGCAAAGTATTGACAGTGATCATCCCTTATCACTTTGTTTACCTGACATCGGCACCGGACTGTTGGGCTGAGCTCCGCAAAGATCATTAAAAAGGGTCCATTGTCTGGAAGTTCTGCAACCACTCATGGTCACCCCAGTTCTCAGCATATCGTCATCGTCCCAGCATCAAGTAGATTGGGACCTGGTCCAAAAACTGGTTCTCTTCTTGAGCAGGCTCATCGTCAGAAAAAGTAACATTAATGTTAGGCCCCACCACTCTACTGTGTATTCTGGCGTAATATTCTAAGCACCATGTCCTGACATCTCAGTCTCAAAATGATTAGACTATGTCTTCACTAGAAATGCTGCTGTGGCACAGCTGCACTGCTGAAGCACTTCAATGTAGACACTCACTACAGCGACAAGGAGGGGTTCTCCCATTGCTGTAGTTAATCGACTTCCCCAAGAGGCAGTAGCTAGGTCAACAGAAGAATTCTTCCATTGACGTAGTGCTGTTTACACCAGAGGTTAGGTAGGCTTAACTATGTTGCTCAGGGGTGTGGATTTTTCACACCATGAGCAATGTTAGGTAGGTCGACCTAACTTTTTAGGGTAGACCTGGCCTGAGTCTCCTCATTAATTATACCCATTGCCAACTCTGACCTTTAGCATCAAGACACAAGCTTGCATTAGTTTAACTGTCAAGATCTAAGTGTTTTTAAAATGGTTTAAACAAGTGCATGTAGGTGAATAGATAGTTTAATTCTCTTTAATGGTGGTTTATTTTGGTTAAGATTAATCTGTTTTTTTAACAGATTAAGATAAATGATAATAAAATGCTCAAACCCAAATAAAAGTGTCTACACACAAACTTGAACTGGTTTAAGGAAATCAATTAAAACCACACCTTTAGCTAAACCAGTGCAATCTTGTGTGCAGACCAGGCCTCATTGTCAGAATTCTAGGTATGCATTTCCTCCCCCAACAAACTGCTGCTGCTGTGGCATCAAGAATTACCTTTTCCAAAACATATGTATGAGACTTACTGTTAGCACAGTTTCAGAGTAGCAGCTGGGTTAGTCTGTATTCGCAAAAAGAAAAGGAGGACTTGTGGCACCTTAGCACGGTATGCCAGTTTGACTGCAAGCCTCTCCATTATCCCTGAGTATGAGCCCTGTTTTGAGTCTAACACTGAAGGTATGCCTACGCGGTAGTCCAAGGTGTGACATTAGCACATGTAGACATCCCCTAGCTACCTTTGACTTAGCCAGCCTGACTAACAATAGCAGTGCAGCTGCAGCAGCATGGGATGTGCAAACCTGCCTGGGACCCCAGGTACTTATTCTAGAGCAGTAGTTCGCAACCTGTGGCCTGCAGGCCACTTGCAGCCCAATCAGCACAGAGCTGCGGCCTATGTGACGTCCTCAGGGCCATAGAGGTAGTATTGGACACAGCCCACATAACACATTGTGGGCCACATATGCGGACCACAATGGTAAGTAAGTTGAGAACCACTGTTCTAGAGCAACTAGCCTGTGCTGTCACAGTTTCACTGCTACTGTTATTCAAGATTGCTACATCAAAACTAGCTTGGGGATGTCTACACAAGCTCTTTCACAACTTCGCAGTGTTTGTTTAGGGATTCCTCCTCCTTGCCCCCCACTGCTGCAGCAGAAATTGATAGTTGGTGGGGAGGCTGGAAACAGTTGGAATCCTAAAGAAAAGACCTTTAGTATATGACCGCTTTGCAAAGTTAATGTACATCTTAGTCCTATCAACCTTGATATTACCCTAACAGAACACTTCCATTTCAAAATATTCCTATTAAACCTCTCTATGCTCCTAAGTAATGGAGTGAACAAAGAGAAGATAACATGCCTGTGACTTAGCTTCCATCATAAATAAAAATAATATCAGGTTCTGATGTAAATGAGAAGGTGGAAGAAAGTACACAAACTATTCAATGGATTATCGTGCATATGAGCAATCAATGGCACTGGAGGCCTCCTCTTCACCCTATGGAACTCACTTAGATACTTACTATCTATTAGGGCCCACATCCTGTACCAAGCTGTGAGCAGAGGCACTAGTGTTGCCTCCAGGCTTCAGAAGCCAGTACCAAATTGTTTTATGCTTATTTTGTGTTTGGAAGGTTATATTTTCAACAGTAAGGGCTAGATAAGTATTTTGTTCTCTTCCCTTCCTCAGACTTCCCTTCTCCCCACCTTCCCAAAAAATTAATGCATGGACACTTTAAGGTTTCAATGGTACTTTCCTGGAACAGCTAACTAGGGTTGCCAACCCTCCAGGATTGCCCTGGAGTCTCCAGGAATTAATTTTTAATTAAAGTTTATGTCATGTGATGAAACCTCCACGAATATGTCCAACCAAAACTGGCAACCCTATGCATTAATGAAGTCAATTGAAGCTTTGCCATTGATTTCAGGGAGCAGAGGATCAAGCCCTAAAAGAGTTCTACAGAGATCTCATCACTGTCGGTGTCTGTACAGTGAACCTTAGAGACTTCCAGGCTCGATGCAGTCTGATCTTGTTATTCTGCTGCACTGAGAACAGCAAGTTCAGGCGGGAGACCTCTTCTAATGCTGTAGGGATTGGGAATGTTTTGTAATAAAACCATAAATAATAGTTATGAAGAACACATATTTTGTACCTTACAGTGACAGAATATGCTTTAAATTGTTCTTTTCATTCGTCTGTCCCTCTTTCCAACATTATGATTCAGACTCACACATGATTCAGAGTTTTTACCTCGCACAATATCTTTTCTTTTTTTTTACACACACACACACACGAGAATCTTTTGGCCACAAGGTCAGCATTCTCTGCCTTTAAATCAAAATTGTATGGAAAGTATATTATAAAGAAACACACTGGGAATTCTGAACCTCAGGGAAAGAGAATATGTATAGCAGATGTTCCCTATTAGAGGAGAATGAATTAGAAGTTGGTAAGAACTCATCTTGTCCCAGATTAAATTCTGAATCAAAGACAGTCCCCACAGTATGATGCTAACCAGCCTTCCATCACTATGTACTTTACCTTCGAAGACCAGAATTATTTATGAAGGTAACTGACTTTCTTTGGTCAGTCTTGCTACCTCCAGAATTGCACTTTAGAAATGAAAGCATTAAAAGGATTAGTGGGCTGATCCCAAAGAGCAAAAGATGCCCCTTTATGTCATTTTTTAAAAAGCGCAGGTTTTATTGGCACGTGTTTGAGAGAGGAAAACATTCACCACTCTGAAGCAATATGCAGCCAACTCAAACACAGTCTTATGAAACCTCTGGACAATCCCCTAGCAGCAGTATCAGGGAAAGCTTTTTTCCTGTTTAATGTACTTCTTTCAGAGGCAGACCTTCCTGTCACAATCCATCTCTTTGTCACACCAAGACTAGACTAATACAATGCCCCTTGATGGAGCTAAGTCTTAAATGCAGCCAGAAACTGAAGCTGGTGCAGAACGAGGCAGCAGGCTTGGCAAGCTGTGTATTGTGCCGGAAGCACATGACACCAGCATTCCAGGGTCTGCTCTGGCTGCCTTTTGGTTCCCAGCTGGAGTTTTAAATGATGGGTTTGACCCTACAAAGTACTAAGTGGCTTGGGACATACTAGCTGAGCCTCTCCCTTGATACAGTCCCAGTCAGCATTTCTTCCCCATTCATAATAGAAACCAACAGATGTCAGGCCAGGTCCTCCACTGCTGTAAACCAATGAAGCTCCATTGAAGTCAGTGGAGCTATGGAGATTTACACCAGCTGAGGATCTGGCCCATAATGTATATTCCTCCTTTTGAAACCTTGTTGTCTGATTCGTCCACCTTTCCCCGGAGATGGATTGCCTGGCAGCTGATTTCAAGCAGCCAAATACCAGGACTATTAGAGGGGCTCAACAGGGAGCTATTCAAATCAGGGAGGATTTGAAACAACATTTTCACAGTGAGCCCCAGGAATGTGTCTTTCTGTAGTGCATTCAGCCAGGTGTTGTTTACTTGCCACCTTGAATGACCCCTGTAATGATTCCTGCCTGAACGCTAATTGAGTCTGCAAATGTGCGAGTTGTCCCTGTGTATGAAGTTCTGCTACAACCATCGTGTGTAGGTCACAAATAAAAAAGCATTGTCTTTGTAAGACTAAATTTTTGTTAAACAGCAATACACAGATTTTCATTTCTTACAAGGGACATGACAGTTAGTAGCACACTCTGAAATGAGGATCTCACAGCTATGTCTAACTTCAGTTATCGTTATGGAAAACGTCCCTAGGGGTGAAGTGCAAGGGGAACTGCAATGGGCTGGAAACATGTGAGGAATGTGGAAGGGAGTTTGCGGAGGGCATGGAAGGCAGTTGTGATGGGCCTCAATGGGAGTAGAGCATGCATGTCTCCTGACTGCAGCGCAATCAGGGACCTAAGCATCTCTGATTGGTCCTCCATGAACTTTATCAGCTGCTCCTGACAGTCTATTATCTGCTTCTGACTCTGGCTCCTCTCCTGGCTAGCAATTTCTAGATATTTGTTTATTGTCTCTCTCCACGCTCTGTGCTCACTATCAGCCTGATCTGACGATTGCAGCACTTCACAAAAAATGTCCTCCTTACTCCTCATTAGCCTCCTTATCTGACAGAGGAGCTTCACCAGTGTGTAGGAGCTGATCCTCAATGGCACATCTGCAGAAGCAAAAGAAACAATAAACAGAGGCAGTATTGTGAGTGCACTCGCAGTCTTTAATCATAAAAGTTACTCACTCATCTTTCTCACTTTCCCTTGGCAAGCACACAGCACAGCCAGAACACTAAACATGGTAACTTTGGCCCAGGGTGGGGGGAAGGTGCAAGATGGGACAAAGGGTCTGGGTGGTTTCAGAAAGGGATCAGTACAAGCACCTAGGGACACTATTCTGAATACTGGCACCATTTTCCATAGTCAGGGACAATCGAAGCTGAACTCACACTACTGAGGGTAACTGAAGATGCAAGGGTGCATTTATTCTTTATTATTAATTTAATGGTGTCCAGAACTGGGCAGTGCTGCAGTGTCAGTGTGGGCAGTGCACTTGCTTATGGCACCCTAAGTGGCTTCCGGGAGGTGTCCCAAAACGTCCATCCTGACCGCTATGGTAAACGGTTTCTATTCCGCTGCCCTGCAGCCAGGTTCACAGGCTTGCACCCCTCCCCCTTTAAAGCACCAGGAATTTTTGAAATTCCACTTCCTGTTTACTCGGGTGCGGAGAGCTCACATCGCATCTTCCCAGTTGACCATGCTGACTCCCTGCAGCAAACATGCTCCTGCCTGGAGTACACAGAAGTTGCTGGATCAGTTGGGTCTGTGGGGAGAGGAAGCTGTGCAGTTGCAGCTCTGATCCAGCCGTAGGAACTCTGACACCTAGAGAAGATTGCTCGTGGCATGGAAGAGAAGGGACACGCAGCAGTGCCGTGCTAAGATCAAGGAGCTGAGGCAGGAGTACCAGAAGGCAAGGG
The DNA here is from genome assembly GCF_009764565.3 of Dermochelys coriacea. Lineage (NCBI taxonomy): Eukaryota > Metazoa > Chordata > Testudines > Dermochelyidae > Dermochelys > Dermochelys coriacea. Next base: position 122,234,740 of record NC_050070.1, read on the forward strand.
AGGACAACCATCACCGTGGTGCAGTGCTGAAAACATGCTGCTTCTACAAGCAACTGCACGCTATCCTTGGTGGCAACCCCAATGTCCTTTATTTTGTTACATGGTGCACATGGGAGAAGGGACTGAAATTAACAATACTAGGTACTGTTTGCATCTACTTCTCATTCCCCTGCGCAGCTATGCAGTGGGTGTCTTGAATAAAGACTGGGAGTGGATGGCTCATTACACAAAGTAAAAACTATTTCCCCATGCTAATTTTTCCTCTACTGTTACTCACACCTTCTTGTCAACTGTTGGAAATGGGCCATCCTGATTATCACTACAAAAGTTTTTTTTCTCCTGCTGATAATAGCCCACCTTAATTGATTAGTCTGTTACAGTTGGTATGGCAACACCCATTTTCTCATGTTCTCTGTGAATATATACAGCTTCCTGTATTTTCCACTGCATGCATCCGATGAAGTGGGTTTTACCCCACAAAAGCTTATGCCCAGATAAATTTGTTAGTCTCTAAGGTACCTCAAGTACTCCTAATATATGAATAGTATTTCTGGCAGCTCACTATAATCTTGTCATTATGAAAAGCTGGTAAGATCCTGATTTCAAACGTTTTCACTTATCCTGCTGATGAATTCATATGTTTTCATGCAGATACTCTGGTTTACTTTATCAATTCAGAATAAGTTACTGGGTAGTCACCATTAATTCTCTTCCCATAGTCCAAAATCTTTTTATAAAAGATGTTTATTTTCTCCCTACACCATAAATTCCCCAATGTGCTCCTTCAGTCACAGCACAACCTGCTGGACACAGTCCAAACTTATTTGTGAAGTTTTCTCAGACTTTCTTGTATACCCCCCAGAAAACTAAGTCCTGCACATGGAAAAATGACAACCAATCATTTTGCTTTGCAGAATACTGATGCTGGAAAGCCAAGTAAACTGATCAATAAATTAAAGACACAAAATCCATATAGGACTTTGCAACAGACACACTCATCTCTCAGGCAACCACAGTATTTTGTATTTCAGATTGGCCCCAATTAGAATCAGCGGCAACAGGAAGTGACAACACAGGCCAGCTTGTTGCAACATAAGTTGTCTCCAGTGAACGGAATGTGGTACAGAAGTTAAAAGAAAAATGTAATAATAAAAAGAATATAGAAAAGCTTGTTTTGTTTAGTACTGTACGTATAATCTTTCATTGAAGTAAATGGGATTACTCATATGCTTAAAGTTAAACACATTTTTAATTGCTTTGCAAGATCAGAGCGATAATTCTCAGCACCTTGCAGGATTGAGCCCATGATGACATCCTGCTGTTGATATCACATATCACAGATATGATATTATTCACACACTTGCACAGGGAAGCATTTGTTTCATGGATTCTGAATTGGTGTCCCCTTTTAAAAAGACAGAAAGGAAAAAAGAAATAGCTAATAACAATGTTTTGCTGCCATCTCAGTAGACAGTCTAATGGTGGGGTGGGAACCTCACTAGGGAAGGAAAAGGTCAGCAAGCTAATAAAATAAATGTAGCTATGTGGCTTTAGCTCAGCCATTTATGATGGATGATTTTTCTTCCAAATATGATGAAGTCCACTGACAGATCCATAATGAAACTTTATCTATTCATACAAATCTTATTACTGCAGACAAGTTAGCAGAGTTAGCAGCTTCACACAGACTACAGTCTTAGATTTATGCTTGCTGTCGTCCCCCTGCATCATTTTTTTTAATAAGCCATGTTAGTTATAAAAAATAAATCAACACAACTTTTATCAAAATGTTGGCCAAAATGGCGAACACACACTGCACTGGGAGCATTACAATACTCACAGGACACAATAGGCCATTCCCCCCCCATTTAGGTTCCAATCTAGCAAACCACTTCAACACATGCTTATCTTTAAGCACATGAGTGATCCTGATTTAGGACCACTTGTGCCCAATGTAGAGCATGTACTGGATTGGCACCTCAGGCCCTGGTTCAACACAACACTTAAACACATGCTCACCTTTAAGAATCCGTTTAACTCCATCCCTATTCCTAGAATTGGGACCTCATGCCCATGTGACTGTGTTGAAGTAAAGAGGATCACACAGGTGCAACCAAGACTTTAATTTGACCCATTGTACCTGCTTATCATAGCAAAAGGACATCATCATTCAAGCCATGCCCATCCGGCAGAAGAGCTTTAATAGCATGATTTCGGAAAGCATATCTATGCAGGAAAGGTGCATAAAGCATGTGTTTCGGTCATTTTGAATTCAATGGGATTTAAGCATGAGCCTAAATGCTTTCCTGAATCAGGGCCCTAAAGCACCAACAGTAGCATGGAGTAAAAAAGCTCATCTCAAATAAGGAGGATATGAACCACCTGTGTCTGAATATATAGTACCAAGAATGTAAAAAGTAATTTACCAGTGAGAGGTTAATGTCCGAGGACAACAGCAGTCTGGGAAGCTGCAAAAGAAGTTATTGTGGACACTGTCTGGCCACACTTAACAAGCAAAACTATTAATAAAAACTAGTGGAAAAAAGTCACCTGTTATTCATAAAATCCTCATCAGCCCTATGGAAAAATATACTCAGAATAGATCCCTGTTTCTTTTTAATGAAAGGCACAATTGCCATAGATGGAATCCCACACAAGGGTAATTAGTTGAAACTGTAGCATCTACAGTTTACCAGTAAGGATTAGAAAAGAGGCCACGTTTCAAATCTACATAACACATGATAAGAGTTCTAGCCAGAATTTTTATGGTAAAACAGGTTGATATACATAAATATAATTATTTCAGTGTTCTATGGTGGAAAAAGAGCAGTGTTTTGGTCTGATGCATTTTCCCTTAAAATTTCAAAGGGAAAAGTAGCTGAAAAAATCCATCAGTTTGGCATCAAATGGCTTTGCATGTTTTATGAGTAAACTGAAAATCTTTTTAATTTTTTAAAATCCTAGATCCGTAGCAGAATATATTTACCTATCTATATTATAAATGAAAAGAATGACTTCATTTTGTCTATCCCTCTGTTGATGTAGGATCTTGCTCTAGAGTATTGTTTAAAATACAGTCTGGTTTTAAAAGACTTCCATTATGAGGCTCCCACCACTTCCCTTGGTAAGGTTCTTCTGGAAACGCACCATTAGGGAAAAAAAATTGATATGCAGGCTAAATTTTCCTTCACTCAACATTAACTACTAACTCCTACAAATACCACCCTGAACTACCCAAAAGGACTACTGCAGTCCTAGGATGTATAAATAGGAGAATATCAAGTAGGAATAGGAAGGTAACATATCATCTCGCTAAGATACTGGTGAGCCCACTACTGAAATATTGTGTCCAGCTCTGGTGTCCCCATTTATAAAAAGATGTTGAATAATTGCAGAGAGCTCAGAGCAGAGCTACAAGAAGGATTTGTTCTTTGTTGGGGTAGTAGATTGCGGATGCACTGGCACAGCGCCTCCTGCTGGTCATCTGGGAATTTGCTCAATTCCAGCACTCAGAGCGCCCCCTGCTGGCCAGTGTCTCTCCTGTCTCAGGCCCCCATGTCCCTCCCATACTCCAGTGCCCCTTACCTTGGGGTGCTGCCCCACAGCAGTGCCCCCACACTCTGGGTCTCCCTTTCCCAGGGAATACCTGTCCTATTGTCTCCACCACCTCTGGCCCCATGTCCCTCCCAGACCCCGGTGCCCTTTACCTTGGGGTTCTGCCCACAGCAGTCCCCACATTCTGGGTCTCCCCTCCCAGGGGAACCTCCTCCCCCTATAGAATATCAGGGTTGGAAGGGACCTCAGGAGGTCATCTAGTCCAACCCCCTGCTCAAAGCAGGGCCAATCCCCAATTGTTGCCCCAGATTCCTAAATGGATCCTTCAAGGATTGAACTCACAACCCTGGGATTAGCAGGCCAATGCTCAAACCACTGAGCTATCCCTCCCCCCACCTTGCCTCAGTGGCTACTGCCAGTCCTCATCTAGCCCCCTTTTTCTGGGGCAAACTGCAGTGTGTAATGGCCACTCATCACTGGCAAGGGGGTTGGACCAGCTGCCTCTGCCTATCCCCGGACTGCACCTCTGCAGCCCCAGTACCTGCTTAGGCCTTTAACAAGGTGTCAGCCTGGGGAGTTGCCAGGCTGGAGCTCCCCAGCTCCTCTTGCCCTTGCCCTTGCCCTTGCCCTTGCCCTTGCCCTTGCCCTTGCCCTTGCCCTTGCCCTTGCCCTTGCCCTTGCTCTGCTTCCGGTACCCTGTGCTCCCAGGTAGCTAGGTCCATCTCTCTCCAAGGCTGGAATGAGACTGACACAGCTCCTCCCTTAGCCCTTATATCAGGGCCAGCTGTGGCTTGACTGAGTGTGGCCACAGCTGCGGCTGCTTCCCCCAATCAGACTACCTTTTTCCCTAGGAGCGGGGTAACTGCCCCACTACAGTTGGTTTTCATATTAGTGTAATAAATGAAGGAATTGTGGAGGATGCTGTTATGTTTGCGGCATACACACAGAGAAGTTAGATAAAAACATAAATAGTCTTGCCAGAAGGTCGCAATATAGCACTACTTTATTTCTTAGAATTCAGAACGATAACATGCAAGAACCTAAAAAAGACAGAGACAAATCAGGATGCTTCCTAAAAGAGAGAAGACCAATGCAACCTACCTTACCCAAGGCTGGTTGGCTGCACACTATCCTACAGAGCCACCTAGCCTGCAAGCAGGACCATGAAACTCCTTACAAATTGAAATGGTAGCCTACAATTCCAACACAGTTTTCAAATACCCCTCCAGTGCCCATTATGCAATTCAGTTAACCAAAGCACAAAAACATGAAACAAATTTGTGAACATGTGTAAATGAGTGGGCCACCCCCATGCGCCCTCTCCTTGCCAGGGAGCCTCTGCGCCACCCTGACCTGTATTCTCCCTCTTCCAGGCCCTTTTACAGAGACATCACATACTTGCTTGTCCAATCACTGCCCTTCTTGGAGTCTGAGTTTATTCAGACAAATAACTCTAAAGTAAAACTCTAAGCGTTTGTCTACACTTACTGGAGGATCGACACTGCGGCGATCGATGCATCGGCAGTCGATTTAGCGGGTTTAGTGAAGACCCACTTAATTGACTGTCAATCGCTCTCTCATCGCCTCCTGTACTCCACCTGATTGAGACGAGTAAGGGGAGTCAACAGGAGAGCATCGCCCGTAGACATTGCGTAGTCCCCCACGGTAAGTAGATCTAAGCTACGTTGATTTGAGTTATGCTATTCATGTAACTCAAATTGCGGAGTTTAGATTGACTTTTTCCTTTAGTGTAGACAAGAGCTAGATCCCAAAAGTCAGCCCCGAGACACGGCTCTGACCTCAGAGCCTGGCGGAACAAAAGGGTTCCTTCACTGAGTCCTTTTTTATGAGTTCTTAGGGGTGTCCTGCTCTGGGGTTCAGCTTGCAGCTGTCCTGCTCAGAGCGGGTTCCCCTGTAGCCCTCCCAGAGTCAGCCCTTTCAAACAATTGCTTCAGCTGTCTTATAAGTAACCAGCAGCTTGCAGTTCCCTCCCCTCACCACGTGTCTCCAGTTAGCTTATTTAGCAAGCCTGCTCCACACTTCAAGTCCTCTGAAGGCAGCTCCCTCTGCTTTCTCAGATACCCTCTGCTGCCTCCTGCATTTCTGAGTGGGCCTGTCAGGGAACTCACTGAGTGGCTCGCCATCTTCATCCACCCTGGACAGAAAGTGAACATTCTGGTGGTTCTTGTGGGACAACGTTCTATATGAAAAAGAAAGGGCTGCAAGATAAGGTACCAATGCAGTCAAGTCTTTTGTCTGAAGCCATCAGAGCTCTGTGTGGTCAGGGACGAGAAGAAAGGGAGTTCTAAACAAATAATAGTGCAGGACATTCACCGCCCAGTATATTGCTAGACACTCCTCCTTGAGGACCGAATAGCAGGTTTCATGGTCCAGGAATTTCCTACTCAGATACAGAATAGGGTCTTCCTGACTGTGGAACATCTGGAACAGTACCATTTCTCAGGGCCCAGTGTGAGATGTACATGTGTAAAATAAATTCTTGTGAAATATTGCAGCTATGCAATACTGATTTATTACAGAGAATGCTTTTAATTTATTTAATGTATATAGAAGTATATTAAATACTTTCTAATATCAAGGTATACTATAATTCACTACACTTTCTTTACCCTCTAAGCTTGTTATCCTATTGAAATAAACTAGGGACAGATTTGATTTTGACAAATAGGGAGGAACTGGTTCAGAATTTGAAAGTGGAAGGCAACTTAGTGAAAGAAAGGGCTACTAAGGAATAGTAGGAGGGAGAACAGCTCAATAGAGACAATGGATTTCAAGAAGGAAGACTTTAGCAAACCAAGGGAGTTGGTAGGTAAGATCCCATGCAAAGCAAGTCTAAAGGGAAAATAGTTCAAGAGAGTTGGCAGTTTTTCAGAGACATTATTAATGGCAGAAGAGCAAACTATCTCACTATGTAGGAAAGATAGGAAGTATGGCAAGAGACAACCCTAGCTTAACCAAGAGATTTTCAATGATCTGAAACTCAAAAAAAAAGTCCTACAAAAAGTGGAAACTAGGTCAAATTACAAAGGATGAATATAAACAAACAACATAAGCATGTCGGGACAAATTTAGAAAGGCCAAGGCACATAACAAGATTAAACTAGCTAGAGACATAAAGGTAAAAAGAAAACTTTCTACATATACATTAGAAACAAGAGGAAGACCAAGGACAGTGCAGGCCCATTACTCAATGGGTGGGGAAAGACAATAACAGAAAATGTGGAAATGGGGTAAGTGCTAAATTACATTTTTGTTTCAGTTTTCACAAAAAAGTTTAATAGTGGTCAGACATCTAACATAGCATATACTAGTAAAAATGGGTTATGATTTGAGTTTAAAATAGGGTGAGAACAAGAACTGTGACAAGTTACATGTCTTCAAGTCACCAGGGCCTCAGGAAATACATCTTAAAATACTCAAGGAGCTGACGGAGGCGATATCTGAGCCATTAACAATTATCTTCTAAAAGTCATGGAAGACAGGAGAGATTTCAGAGGACTGGAAGAGGGCAAATATAGAGTCAATCTATAAAAAGGGGAATAAGAATAACACAGGGAATTACAGACCAGTCAATTTAACTTCAGTATCCGGAAAGATAATGCAGCAAATAATCAAGCAATCAATTTTCAAACACCTAGAAGATAATAAGTAGATAAATTAACAGTCAGCATGGATTTATCAAGAATAAATCATGTCAAACCAACCTAATTGCCTTTTTTGACAGGGTAACAAGCCTTGTGGATGGAGGGGAGCGTTAGATATGGTATATCTTGACTCTAGTAAGGCTTTTGATACTATCTTACATGACCTTTTCATCAACAAACTAGAGAAATGCAGCCTAGATGGAGCTTTTATAAGGTGGGTGCATAACTGGTTGGAAAACTGTTCCCAGAGAGTAGTTATCAGTGATTCACAGTCAAACTGAAAGGGCATATTGAGTGGGGTCCTGCAGGGATCAGTTCTGGATCCGGTTCTGTTCAGTATCTTCACCAGTGATTTAGATAATAGTATAGAGAGTACACTTATAAAGTTTGCAGACAATATCAAGCTGGGAGAGGTTGCAAGTCGGGCTGTCAATTAATCGCAGTTAACTCACATGATTAACTCAAAAAATTAATTACAATTAAAAAAATTAATCTCAATTAATTGCAGTTTTAATCACACTATTAAACAATAGAATATCTATTGAAATTTATTAAATATTTTTGATGTTTTTCTACATTTTCAAATATACTGATTTCTATTACAATGCAGAATACAAAGTGTACAGTGCTCACTTTATATTATTTTATTACAAATATTTGCACTGTAAAAATGATAAAAGAAATAGTATTTTTCATTTTGCCTCATACAAGTACTGTAGTACACACTCTTTATCGTGAAAGTGCAACTTACAAATGTAGATTCTTTTTTGTTACATAACTGCTTTCAAAAACAAAACAATGTAAAACTTTAGAGCCTACAAGTCCACTCAGTCCTACTTCTTATTCAGCCAATTGCTAAGACAAACAAGTTTGTTTACATTTATAGGAGATAATGCTGCCTTCTTCTTATTTAAAATGTCACCTGAAAGTGAGAGCAGGAGTTCACATGGCATTTTTGTAGCCAGCATTTCAAGGTATTTATGTACCAGATATGCTAAACATTCACATGTCCCTTCATGGCTTTGGCCACCATTCCACAGGACATACTTCTATGGTGATGATGCTAGTTAAAAAAATAATGTGTTAATTATATTTGCGACTGAATTCCTTGGGGGAGAATTATGTCTCCTGCTCTGTATTTTACCCGCATTCTGCCATATATTTCATGTTATAGCAATCTTGGATGATGACCCAGCATGTTGTTCATTTTCACTGCAGATTTCACAAAATGCAAAGAAGGTACTAATGTGAGATTTCTAAAAATAGCTACAACACTCGACCCAAGGTTTAAGAATCTGAAGTGCCTTCCAAAATCTGAGAGGGACAAGGTGTGGAGCATGCTTTCAGAAGTCTTAAAAGAGCAACACTTCAACACAGAAACTACAGAACCCGAACCATCAAAAAAGAAAATCAACCTTCTGCTGGTGGCATCTGACTCAGATGATGAAAATTAACATGCGTTGCTCTGCACTGCTTTGGATTGTTATTGAGCAGAACCCATCATCAGCATAGACACATGTCCCCTGGAATGGTGGTTGAAGCATGAAAGGATATATGAATCTTTAGCACATCTGGCACATAAATATCTTGCAACGCCGCTACAACAGTGCTATGTGAATGCCTGTTCTCACTTTCAGGTGACATTGTCAATGAGAAGCAGGCAGCATTGTCTCCTGCACATATAAACAAACTTGTTTGTCTGAGCAATTGGCTGAACAAGAACTAGGACTGAGTGGACTTGTAGGCTCTAAAGTTTTACACTGTTTTATTTTTGAATGCAGCTAATTTTTTGTGCATAGTTCTACATTTGTAAGTTCAACTTTCATTATAAAGAGATTGCACCACAGTATTTGTATTAAGTGAACTGAAAAATACTATTTCTTTTATTTTTACAGTGAAAATATTTATAATAAAAATAAATATAAAGTTAGTACTGTACAGTTTGTATTCTGTGTTGAAATTGAAATCAATATATTTGAAAATGTGAAAAACATTCAAAAATATTTAAATAAATGGTATTCTATTATTGTTTAACAGTGCAATTAATCACACGATAAATTGATTAATTTTTTTAATCGCTTGACAGCCTAGTTGCAAATACTTTGGAGGACAACATTAAAATTCAAAATGATCTGGACAAACTGGGGAAATGGTCTGAAGTTAATAGGATGAAATTCAGTAAGGACAAATGCAAAGTACTCCACTTGGAAAGGAAAAATCAATTGCACATATACAAAATGAGAAATGACTGCCTAGGAAGGAGTACTGCAGAAAGGGATTTGGGGGTTATACTGGATAGCAAGCTAAACATGAGTCAACAGTTTAACATTGTTGCAAAAAAGCTGAACAACATTCTGGATGTATCAGCAGGACTGTTGTAAGCAAGACACAAGAAGTAATTCTTCTGCTGTAGTCCACACTGATTAAGCCTCAGATGGAGTACTGTGTCCAGTTCTGGGAGACACGTTTTAGGAAAGATGTGCATAAATTGGAGAAAGTCCAGAGAAGAGCAGCAAAAATTGTTAAAGGTCTAGAAAACATGACCTAAGAGGGAAGATTGAAAAAATTGGGTTTGTTTCTTCTGGAGAAGAGGGGACAGAGGGGGGACATGATAACAGTTTTCAAGTACATAAAACATTGTTACAAGGAGGCAGGAGAAAAATTGTTCTTGTTAACCTCTAAGGATAGGACAAGAAGCAATGGGCTTAAATTGCAGCAAGGGAGGTAGGTTAGGTTGAAAATTGTCTCATTGTCTTTTCTCTTTGTGTATTTCTTTCCTTTCCTAGCTTTGTGGTCACCTGTGTTTCTCTATTTCCATGACTCTTCGTCCTCAGCTTTGTCTCCATTTCCCCTATGTCAGCTGCCTGGAACCTGCACAAGAGTTACCATACTACCACTGTACTTGTTATGAAGGCTTTGCTTTCATCTTTGCATTCACATACTACTCTGCCTATCGAGATAGTAATGGAGGGATTACTCACTGAAGAATGGTTAATATGGAATGCTTTTTCTTTCACAGTAACAACTGTGTGAGCCACTGCTAGGGAGAAGAGAGTATGCTTCTGGTGGTCAGGAACTCTCAGTTTCCATTTCTACTGACTTTTCTGTGTGACTTTGGACAAATGACTTATCTGTATCTTGGTCACTGAAAAGTAGCTACTCCCACCCCAGTGCCAGTCTAAAAAACATGCTGGTGAACAATATAGTGTAATTTGGTTATAAATATATTTGTTCAGAATTCAGAGCTGTGCATAAATTTTCATTTTGAAACCCCAACTTCACCTGATTTATTAACCCAGGTTTTATCAAAAGAGCCATTGGGGTTCATGAAACTTTGAACCGGATCTGGACCAATTTCAAGTTTTACTTTGCAACTGTGCAAAATGAAGAGCACATTGCAAGGATCTGATTCAAAATCAGATGAAAATTCAGCAGTTTCACTTTGTATTATCAGGTCCATTTAAAGCTAGAAACTCAAAATAAACTCAAGGCATACACATCTCTGAAAACCAAATTGAAGAAAAGATTCATCTGGATCCAAGCAAACAAAATGCTGAGGTTTGCACAGCTCAATCCCAAAGATTGATGTCTGAACCAGTGACGTCTGCAGCAGTTACATTCACTGTTATATATTTCTAGGGTATTATATTGGTAGTACTGTTGAAAAGGATTGGGGGATTGAATATGAGTCAACAATGTGATGCAGTTGCAAAAAAGGCTAATATTCTGGGATGTATTAACAAGAGTGGCATATAAAAGACATGGGAGGTAACTGTCCCACTCTACTCAGCACAAGTTAGGCTTCAGTGAGCTGGAGTACTGTGTTCAGTTCTGGGTGCCACACTTTAAGAAAGATGTGGATAAATTGGAGAGAGTCCAGAGGAAAGCAACAAAAATAATAAAAGGTTTAGAAAACCTGACCTATGAGGAAAAGTTGAAAAAACTGGGCTTGTGTAATCTTGAGAAAAGAAGACTGGTAACAGACAGTCTTCAGGGTTGTTATAAAGAGGATCCAGATCAATTGTTCTCCGTGTCCACTAAAGGTAGGACAAGAAGCAATGGGCTTAATTGGCAGCAAGGGAGATTTAGGTTAGATATTAGTAAAAACTTTCTAACAATAAGGGTACTTAAGTGCTAGAATTGGCTTCCAAGAGAGGTTATGGAATCCCCGTCCACGGAAGTTTTTAAGAACAGGTGAGACAAACACCTGCCAGGGATGGTCTAGGTTTACTTGGTCCTGCCTCAGTGCAGGGAGCAGGACTTGATGCCCTCTCAAGGTCCCTTCCAGCCCTACACATTTTTATGATTCTATGGGCATCTACACTTACCGTGGATCGATGCTGTGGTGATCAATCCACCAGGGGTCGACTAAATCGACCGCTGATCGCTCTTCTGTCGACTCTGGTACTCCACCGAAATGAGAAGCATAAGGTAAGTCAACAGGAGAATTTCTCCTGTTGACCCAGCATGGTGTAGACAATGAAATAAGTCAACCTAAGCTGTTCGACTCCAGCTACATTATTCATGGAGCTGGAGTTGTGTGACAGATCAACATAACCTCGAAGTGTAGACTTGCCCTATTATTCTATTTTTCTCAAGCAAAGCTCAAATAGCTGCCACATGAACAACTACATCTTTCCACCTGTACAATATGACAAAAAAAGAGTTTATTTATATGCACAATCATGTTGCCTCTATCACACTGCATTATTTTAGGAACTCTGGATTAGCAGCTGGATTCTTCTAGTGGGAACACAAAGCTTTTGCAATAAGATCTGGCCATAGTTTTAGTCTCCTCACACAATGGATGAAGCACAATGTTACCAAACACAGCATGTAGCCTGAAAGTACTGTGTGCCCCCTTCTTAACTGGAAGATCTTTAATTTGGGGCCTATTTGTATTTGAGCTCAACTAAAAAGTGCAGCCCTGCCAATATCCAAATTAAGTGCAGGTAGTAATAATCAGAGAGAAATGCAAGTAATAGAAAAATCTGCCTTGATTCTCACTAGAGTCATGCAAGACTTTTGAGCTGCTACCTAGCTAGTTGTGTCAAGCTAGAGTTTGTATTTGCTTGCTTTGGAACTTTTGTAATTTGATAGCATCCTGGGACATGGAGGCACCACTGTACATGGTAAGAAACTCAGGACCCAGAACGCAGTAGATGCATGCAGTTTTCTCTTGCTAACCAGCTCTTGTTTTCTTTCATACCCTTGAGTTACTATTTGCAGGAAAGTATTATCAGACTGCTGTTTCTCAAAAAAGGGCTTTTGGAGCCTGCATGGGGTTGTTGGCAAACCTGCCCACAGTGAGACTTGGAGAAGCCTGGGATTTTCATCATGACTTTTCCCTGCATTCCTTCCCCAAGGCTTTTCTTTCTTTTATGCCACTTTTGGGTCATATTAGTTTTTAATATGGAAATTAATATACACACACCCTGCTGTTCCAAGAGTGCTCTACAAAAGAGATATCTGAATTGACATAGCTAGCTAGTTAACAGATAAGTCACCAAGAGACGGCATGCAAAAATATGCAGCTTTGTTAATAGGTTTTCTAGGGCTAAATGAAGTTGTTATTGTGTAATACAAATGACTTACACCGTGTGCTACTCTTTACATGGAGCTCTTGACAGAAAAGGTTCTGTGGCCTACAATGTGCAGGAGGTCAGACTAGATGATCACGATGGTCCCTTCTGACCTTAAAGTCTATGAGTCTTTGGGTGGAGAGAGGATAGTCAGTAATGGTTTAATTAGGGTTACTAGCCAATGCTAAATTATACATCCCCAAGAGGGTTAATAGTCATTCAACTATAATAAACAACAGTGCTGCTTAGAGAAGAGCCTTTCTATATTTTTATGTCATTTGCTTATGCTACAATATGGCCATTGGAACTGGAAAGCCCATTACTCAACTTATTTGCCCTCCCAAGAGTTGGAGCTTCCTATAGAGAGGAGGACATGGACTGGTGAGAAGCAAGAATTTGTGTAGCTCAATGATACTTTGACCTGTGAACTTTGCCCCCAGCAGGTTGCTGGCTGGGAAATGTAGTCCAGTAGCCACAGTTGTTTTCAATTATGTAATTTTAAACATAGTTTGTGTTTCATTTTTAACTAAAGAATGTTATTCCTAGGATGAGGTTGAGGGGTACTGCAGTAATGGGATCGTACTGAATTACCTAGTTGCTGATGGCATTTATGGAGCTTAAATTGTATTTACTTTCACTAGCAAGACTGGGGATTCTAGGTAATTCCTGTGTATAAAAAGAGTTGCTAATTGAACATGTAGGGGAAAAAAAGAGCTGTGCCTCTCCTGCCTGATTGGTATTTTATCATTCAGACAATAGGAACAACACTGAACCCTTGGTCAAAAAAAAAAATAGCAGTTGTAAATAACTGTTTGTCTCCATCATTTGTTTTTTAATTAAAAAACAAATACAAGTTTTTTCTACCATTTCCTTGTTAGTTTAGTGAGTTTCTACAACTTCTCACAAGTAACAGGAACAACATCCAACTGAGAATAGAACAGAAGAAACAAAACAAAAGCTCATACATTTCCCATTCTTCAAAATTACATTTTTGGTCAGGCTGAGAAATAAAGTCTGATGACTTGTGCTCAAGCAGCTAAGCCTTTGGATTTATTTGGCTTTCAAGAAAATGTGTCTTTAGCCCAGTCATATTCTCATTTTCTCAGATAAATTCCCTTGAAATACTGATGCTATGATTTTCTAAGTCATTTCTCCTTGTGTTGTTTATTCCGTTCTGGACTATTGTACCACAGCCTCTTTTTTTATTCTCTTGTTTTTACTGTGTCTGACTCTTACTTGGGCCTATGTTTAGTTTAGTCCCTACCTTAACATAAGTTAAATGGTCACTGCCACTACCCTTCTGAGTGTGAGAGTTAGATCTGAGACCTGCTTATAATTTATTTCAAATTCCACTGAAAATTCTAATAACCAAATAACATTATCGGTAATGTCCAGGTGCTTTGAAATCTAGACCTCAGCATGTAAATAAACCCACTAGACTAGATCTTCTCTAGTGTTGCTTGCTATTGAGTGCTCACTGTGTCAACAAATATATTTTGTTCCTGGTCCCCCTTCAAGCCAATAAAGAATAGCCTGATAGGACTGGAAAGCATCTACACTTGGGTTACTAACTCATCTCTACACCAAGTCCTGCAATACTACGGCACAGCAAGAACAATATTTCCACCAAAAAGAAAAGGAGTACTTGTGGCACCTTAGAGACTAACAAATTTATTAGAGCATAAGCTTTCGTGAGCTACAGCTCACTTCATTGGATGCATTTGGTGGAAAATACAGAGGGGAGATTGATAGACACACACAATGTTCTCTGTACATTGTGAGCTGTAGCTCACGAAAGCTTATGCTCTAATAAATTTGTTAGTCTCTAAGGTGCCACAAGTACTCCTTTTCTTTTTGCGAATACAGACTAACACGGCTGCTACTCTGAAACCTGTCAATATTTCCACCAAGAGCAATATATCATGCAAGGCTGGGGGCCTAATGGGGTTAAAAGATTTGTGAAATATGCATTTGTACCATCATTTGTTGTGGAATTGATAGAATTTAAGTGTAATTTTAAAGACCACGGCTCATATTGGGCACTTTCATTTCCATCTTGTATAAAGTGTCCTGGCAGACTGTCAGTTAGTGAATTGCCACACCAGGCCAATTCCTTTTTTATCACTGTGGGGAGTCAAAAGCATGAAAATCACATGAGCAGTGTTACTGTAGCCTGTTGAATCTGACATCCTGTTCAACTGCAGCTTCAAGCATAGCAGTCTGATTTTTCTGCAGGTTTCCTCTAAAGACCCAGAAAAGTTTACCTCCCACCCCCAACACACACACACACACACATGCACGCACATTTTTGGACATAAGGGATTGTCTTCCTTTGCTGTGGGTTCCAGCAGAGCATATTCTAGCTTTTGCAGAGCCTTGAACAACAAAAGATCTTGAAAAACAAGAAGGACCTAAAGTCCCAGTGGGGAATCAGTCCACCATGAAACTCACCATTTTTGCAAGAAAACCTCTACTACACCCCTGCTATGTCACTGCTGACACAGTTTCTGCAATATGTTCTAAATGGGCAACCTACAAATGATAATTTTTGATCACTGCCTTCCGTGCTCTGGCCTTCCTAGTGACCCAGCACCCATGATAGATTGCTCCCACCAGCTTCAGCAGTGAAGGACCATGCCCCTAGTTTCAGCATGTTGGGACAGTTTTGCTCTGCTCCACCAGCACAAAGCTGCCCTACAGCTGATGAAGCTGTGTAGAACTGCCATAATGGGTCCTATACCACCTCCTTGCCTAGTACAGAGACCATGGTCAGGCCAAAGAGGTTGGCTCAGTATATTTCTGCACAAAAACAATATTTAGCTATTGGAATGTCATACTGGGCCATAAGCAGTTGATGCAACACAGTAGCTGCTCTAAATTATCAATGAGAGGCCAGCCCAGTGCAGGTCAGCCCAGGACTAACAGGTGCAAACACAACTAAAGATGGCCTTTAGCATCCTCTTTCTGGGCTGGGCCAACCACTCCCCTGCTACAGGTCAGGATCCAAACCACTGTACATAGTTTGAGAATGGATTGTTGTTTCATACCCTGTATTGTCTCCTTTCCAAAACTAAACTTTCTGTCACACATGTACTCACACAACCCTACAACAGCTGGAGAAGATATCATTAAAACCTTAGTGTATATGGACAGATAGACAATAGCAGCCACTTCACTGCGATGATTTGTGTTTAAGATCAAATGAAGTTCAGGAACAACTCCAATTCTCAGCTAGGTAATAAGGAAAGTAAGCTGTTCGTACAGAGCTTGATCCAAATCCTATTGAAGTCACAGGGAAAACTGCCATTGATTTCAGTGGGCTTTGGTTCAGATGCAGAGACAGTATATCATTTTACTTTTCTTGCTTTATTTCAGATGTGCAAATGATTGACTAGTTGCAAAAGGCTACATTTTATTATGTAACAAATATACAAAAATCTACATTAAAGTTTGTTTTGTTTTGTGTTATTGTTTCAAAAGGTTTATAAACCTTTCTTTCCTGATCTACAGCATTTTGTTTTTGTCTATTGTAATTAAACTCAGGGATCTTTCAAAGCTTCCTCAGACCTAGAGGTGGGGTAAGAGAACAGCTCCTGACACTCTTGAATGAGTCTCTCTGGAATCGTGTTGACAGACTCTGGGGAGAATTGAGAGTCCAACCACTCTCAGCCAAATAGGTGGACTGGCCCGATTTGTGGCTTTTACGAGAGGGATAAATGGAAGGGATATATTGGAGACATTCCCCCCAAAGAAAGATCCTTTGCACATCTTAATGCCCCAGATTCTGCTCTGAGTTACAATGGTATAAATTCAGAGTCATTCCATTGAGTACTCAGGATTTACACTGCTGTGACAGAGCAGAATTAGAGTTTCCAGTTTTGCCAACCCCAAGTGTTCAAAACATTTGCATCAGTCTCCAAAATATCACAAGACTGGCCTACAAATCCTGAGATTTGTTCAAATAATGAATCTGGGGTTCTTGGGCTTTGCCTCCTGGTTTCTGAGCCTGTGGGGCATACTTGCTTCACATTTTCCAGCTTTTCTCTGCAATGATGAGAGCTAGGCACTTACTTTTTTTTAAAAAAATGAAAGAGAGATTTTCATGTAATCTTGGGATTCCAGCAGTTGAGGCTTTAAAAAAAACACATCCCATACACCACCACACATTAAAGATTGCAAGACTTCATGCTAAAAATAATGAGTTGGCAATACTGATTTATACTATACAGATAGATTCCACAGCATGGCTGTAGCTTTGCATTGCCCAAGCAAGAAAGGAGCTTTCAGTTTAAAGCTGAAATCTAACAAACTAGATTTGCCAATATATAATAGACTCCAATAAGATAACCCCTTTTTCTTGAGTCCTTTTTCTTGAGTTAGGTTACTAATTTAACTCTGGGTTCTTTTCAGGTCCACTTTTAACTTCAACAGTATTTCTGAAATCAGTAATTGCTTACTCTTAGCCAATCAACAATTTATTAATTTACCCAGAACCACATTAATATATAATCAACAGTTCACCACTCAAATGTAGACAAAACCAATTGTGCGTACTACATGCACAATACAGTCTTGCACGCAGTTATCATAGACTAGAGTTGAGGCTTAGCAGTCCATACCAAAAATCGATTCAAGTTACCAAAATTTCTTATTTATGATCAACAATTCTCAGTTCTTTAGTACCTAACACATGTATCAAACTTCAAAGGGTGCACTTTTCTTTAAGGCTCTGTGAAGGGTACGGTTACTGCTCTTTGGACTAATCTAGTCAAAAGGGATAAATTTAGAATATTAAAAGTACTTGCTTAAAACATCAGAGGGGTAGCCGAGTTAGTCTGGATCTGTAAAAGCAGCAAAGAGTCCTGTGGCACCTTATAGACTAACAGATGTATTGGAGCATAAGCTTTCGTGGGTTCCCCTACATGCATCCGACGAAGTGGGTATTCACCCACGAAAGCTTATACTCCAATACATCTATTAGTCTATAAGGTGTCACATGACTCTTTGCCGCTTTTGCTTAAAACAATTCTTTTCAATTCTCTTAGGCCAATTTGCTTGAACTTTTAGAGGAGTTCAAATCTAAAATACAATTACTTGAGGTCTCACTAGAGACTATAGACTCAGCAAGATAACCTACTGTTATTTATATTTAGATTAAAGAATAGAAAGGGACAATACTATCTTTGAAATGAAATTTCACCACTTCTTCTTACCCTTTTAACCCTGGGATGGGGGAGAATCCTTTCCCCATAGCTGGTCTGGGTTTCAGTTGCTCTTTGGATTCTGCAGCTTCTTGTGCTGGGTTCAGTCAACTCCCCTAAGCACATGGTGACCTCAGTTTAATATATCCTAGTTTCAGGGTTTGTTGGAGGGGGCCACCCTGTGATTCCTGTTGGATGTGCCTAGTGGGAGCTTAGATTACAGCTTTCTTAGTTTTTCTGCTGCTTCCATTGGTATCCAGTAGATGGCATTGATGTGTATCAAATTTCTTTAATCCTTTTCGTATCAGAGGCTTTTTAAGATTGATTCATTTCTATCTCATTATTTGCCCCTACTATCAATTGGGATATTCCTTTCAGGCAATTTTTCCTAATATCCCAAAGTTCTACCCTGTCTTATACCTTAACATTTCTTCTTCCTTGTGCAGGACATTTTCTGTGACTTTGAGCACCAATTATTTACAATGAAAACCAACAAAATTCCTTATCTTCTAAATTTGGAGGACATATCTCGTACATTATTTGATTGTACTTAATAATTTCACCTTATTTAGAACTTGCAATGGAGCAAGGGACATTTTTCACATGTCTAAGAATGCAAATCTGATGCACAAGGCAAAAAAATCTGCAGATTCTAATCTGGGATAAAAGACTCTCCCTTGTGAATTAAATATACTGTGAATACAATGTGTGGTGTATAGTTAGTTTGGGATGAAAACACTCTGCATACGGTGTGATCCTTGCTTGGGAAGTTGGAGTTCTTTTTAGCTGGTTGAGAGAAAGAAAGGTTTATTATATATATATGCAAATTACAAGAGATTCTTGCCTAGGTAATCAGAAACTAAAATAGCTAAATAAGTACTGAAATAGCTGGAGAGTGGAATGCCCAGCCCTGGCTAATTTATGGGTCCTTAGACAAAGTGTCTCATATAATAGGAACCATTTTCTTATTTCAGAGTAGCAGCCATGTTAGTCTGTATCCACAAAAAGAAAAGGACTTGTGGCACCTTAGAGACTAACAAATTTATTAAAGCTTATGCTTAAATAAATTTGTTAGTCTCTAAGGTGCCACAAGTCCTCCTTTTCATTTTCTTATTGTCTTTATAGGTGGATCCTGCTTTGGGATAGACAGTGGTGGGTAGTTTTTCTAATTTTTGAGGGCCAGAAGGAATTATTGTTATTAATCATTCAAGGCATATCTGTCCCATATATCCCTTACAGCTGCCATTAGCAAAAAGGACAAATCCTTAATTTTTCTCAAGTAATATTAGCCTCTATTAACCATAGTTCATGGGATAGCGACAATTGGAAGGTAGCAGACTTTGAAGATCAAGGCTTTTGTGTTTTATCTGAAGAGCCAACATTTGCAAAAGGCTGTTTGTGCCTCATTTTGCACTTGCAAGACTGAACAGACAATTCAGGATTAGTCCTAACAACTAAGTTTTACCAGCACAGCTATGTCAGCCAAGAGGGGCGGGGGAAGAATTACTCTCCCTATCCAGCATAGGTATGCCAGCAAAACCACAATGTAGAGTCTAGACACAGCTATGTGACAGAAGAATGCTTCTGTTTGCAAAGATAAACCACCTCCCTGAACTACGTTAACTATGCTGGCAGTAAAAGTCCTTGTACTGGACTTTGCTGCACAGGCCCGCCGGGCTCCAAGGTCAGGGCCAGGGCTGTCCCTGTGGGGTGGAGGGGTCCTGGGGCAGAAGTGACAAATCCGTCTCTTCCGGGACCACCCGCACTGGCCAATCATGCCATCTCATGGGGGCCCCCAAAGCATGGGGCCCGGAGCGGTCTTGCACGCCTAGGAGCCCTGTGGCCTGCCCAGATGATTTAAAAGGGCCCCGGGCTCCTGGCTGCTGCTGTGGTAGCTGCGGTTTTTAAATCACCCAGGCCCAAGGGCAATTGTCCCTTTAGCCCCCGCTCCCATCGGCGGGCCTGATGCTGCATCTCCACTGCAGGCTCTGCCAGTAGAGCGATACTGGAAAAGCCCTTGTAGTGCAGGCAAACCCTCAGAGCGCATCACTGGGTCCATAAACAGAACTGGAGGTGCAATCATCATCCCACAAATTTGGATTCTGGTCTTTTGAAAATGTGCCCAAAATTATTTCACTCACAAGTGCCAGACATTCTGCACCTACAACAGCCGTTTGTAATCCATCCCACTTATGCTGTGGACCACACAGTACTGAATAGGATCCTTGGCACATTTCTCCAAATTAAGGATCCCTTTACTTTAGGTGTGAGAAAGTTGCAATTTCTCCTGCTCGTGCGGTATTCAGTCATGATCTGCCATGGAGGATTATGCCATTCCCAGCACATCTCTTTACAACCAAGCTTTTCATGAGGCAGTGCGTTGTGGTGAGCAGGGCACTGGATTAAGTCTCAGGACAATTGGGTACTAGTCTTTAAAGCTAATTCATAGGCACCGACTCCATGGGGGCTCTGGGGCTGGAGCACCCACTGGGAAAAAAAATGGGTGCTCAGCACCCACCGGCGGTCCCGCTGATCAGTTTCTCCCCCTCCCTCACAGTGCCCCCTGCCAGCCCATGGCCCCGCTGATCAGCTCCTTCCCCACCCCCCCAGCGCCTCCCGTCTGCGGGTAGTCAGCTGTTCAGTAGCATGCAGGAGGTGGGGAGGGGGAAGGGGGGTGGGAAGAGGTGGAATAGGAAGAAGTGGGGTGGGGATTGAGCCCCCCCTCAGGGAAATTAGAAAGTCGGCGCCTATGAACTGGTTAGAAGTTTTCTGTCAAAAAATGCTGATTCAATGGAACTAAAAACTTTCCACAGGAACATGTCGATTTCATCAAAACTTTCAACAAACTCAAAAGCAGGCAGCTGACCTCATGCACCAGGTCGCAATGCCACTCACTCAAATTTGGCACCACCACTGCTCCATCATGATGGAGGGCCAGTGCGGCCAAACCTCTGTGAACAGTGGGGTAGCCAACGTTGCTCTTTCCCCACTGCTGCTGTGGGGCCAGTACCTGAACCAGACAATCAGCGAGAGCTTTGCCACCATCCTCGAGTTGCTGGATAGGGAGCTGCAGTGAGTACCTGCATGGGGGAAACCGATCAGGAGGGAGAGGTGGGGAGCTCAGAGGAGGTGGACGTGAAGGGATTAATAGGACAGTGACTATACAGCAAAAGCCAGTCGCTGACTGACCTGGATAGATTCCAGAGCCAGAAGGAACCATTGTGATCATTTAGTCTGATCTCCTGCTGTCTCCACTTCTCCCCACATACTGAGCCCTGGTCTACACCAGGGCTTAGGTTGGTATAACCATGTTGCTCAGGGGTGTGGGAAATCCACACTCCTGAGCGACATAGTTATATCAATCTAAGCCCCAGTGCTGACAGTGTTACGTGGATGGGAGAGCTTCTCCTGTTGACATAATCTCCCTCCCTGAGAGGCGGCATTTACCTACGCTGATAGGAGAAGTTCTCCGATCGGCATAGTTAGCGTCTTCACAAAGAGCTACAGCGGTGTAGCAGCAGCGCTTTAAATGTAGACAAGTCCTGAGGTTTATTGACAGGTTGTTTCTCCAGCAGTGCTTGCCCTGATTGTTTGAGGAGAATAGGAGCCGGAGTTTCCTAGAGTATCCCCAAATGCAACAAGACACTTTTATACAGTGAAAATTGTAAAAAAATGCATAGGTTTCTTAGGAACCTGCACACTGAAAAGTAAACTCAAAGTCCCTGATGTTGCTACCCAGGACCTTCGCTTCACTCTATTAAGAACAGAAATTTTTTTAAAAAGTTGGACTTTGCTCCCTCCCAGGATCTGACTCTCCTCTTTCTTACTCTCATGGGAGTCAGAAATTCTGGTCAATTCAGTAGACCTACATCTGTGTCGAACTGGTGAGAGAAGAGAATCAGGCCTAGAGTTTCTAACAGCTACATGTACTTTATACAGATTGGTCTGCATCAATAGAGAACTTAAATAGATGTCTTAAAGCTCCTGTGTTTGCTAAGGTTATTTTTAATCACACAAAGCCACTGGTTTGAAGAGAAAATTCGCAGGCAAGGAGACCTACAAAAACTGAAAAACACAGTATGGAATTCCAAGCTTAGCATCACTGTAATGCGACTTGCTACGGTTTACAGAGCCTGTCAGAGACAAATAAAGCGGATACATACCCCATCTGCTGGTGACATCCCAAAATTGTACTTGCAGAATCTTAAAACACACACACTACTGAACACAACTCCCTAGAGGAAAGTGTTTTCTTTGCTCTTTGAATCAAAACAGTAACAGTGGGACTCAAGATTACATCTGAACATATTTTTAAGTTATTAACCAGAAGCAAATCTAAGAAAAGCCAAAAGGAAGGGAAAGGACCTGATTTATCAGGTGGTTATAAAACAGCCTCCTTTTATCATTTTTAAATCTAACCAAGAATTTTACCCTGAATGTATTATTGATATTGCTATAGACAATGATTCATTGCCTTGCACCTGTGTAATCATTTAAATCTGCGCAAAGGGAGTGTACGATAGATGTGAAATGCTACCAATGCAGAATGATAATGTTTTACATCTGTATTGGTATTTCACTAGGTAAGAATCCCTGAAGGGGGATGGGGGAACCACACAAAACACATATATCTCCAAGATGAATTCTGTGAATAAAAAACAATAGTTACTGTGCCTAGATTTTTCATTTGTCCACATAACTATTTGGAGGAAATCTGATATCCTAATGAGAAAGTACTCATTCATATAAATCTATACTTTCTGAGTGAAGTTGCCATACAACTTAAATGGGAGATATAAGTCCAAATTGGTAAAAACAAGCAACTGCAGGATCCCCAAACATTCATAAAGATTCAGGTTTCATTTCAAATTTTCTTTCCAGTTCTATAATCATCAGCACTTACTGTAAAAAGTATTTAATAACTCTATATTGTATTTCTCCTCCCCCCCACCCCCCACCACAAAAAAAAGAGAAAACATTAACTTGGAAAGATTAAAATGGTTTTCTTCTTTCCACCACAAGAAAAGGCAATGCTCAGCTATTAAAATCCTTAACTGCTCAATGAAAGCAGTGACCCAAACTGAGTTTTAGCAGTAGTATAAAAGTCCCACCTGCTGGCCATTTCGGTGACTTGCTAATAATCCATGCTTGAATAAAAGGAGTATAGCAGTCAGAATATACTACCATCCACCTGCCCGGGATGTAAATGGTGATTGTGAAATGTTCAGGTTAATTAGAGAGGATACAAAACAGAAGATTCAATAATAATGGGGGATTTCAACTATTCACATATTGACTGCGTATGTATCACCTCACATTGGGATAGAGAGATAAAATTTCTAGAAATAATTAATGACTGCTTCCTGGAGCAGCTTGTCCTGGAACCCAGAAGGGGAGAAGCAATTCCCGATTTAGTCCTAAGTGGTGCACAGGATTTTGTCCAAGAAGTGAATGTAGCTGAACCACTCCATAATAATCACTATAACAAGTGTGGTTAAAACGCAGTTCGCGAACCGCATGCAGCTCTTCAAGAGCTTGACTGCTGCTCACAGAACTCAGGGCGTCCCCACAAGGGGAGGGGCAGGGGGCAGAGCCGGCACATCCTGACTGTGTCCATTTGCAAAGAAAGCCAGCAGCTGGTCCCTAGTTTCCAGCTGGTAAAGGAAAGTCAATCAGGTAAATCCACCAGAAAAAGAGTAACGGGGAAAAGTAAGAGGAATTCTTCCTGGGTGCCAACATCTGGAAGCAGCGTGTTTCATCCTGAAAACGGATGTGTTTCGAATGTCTGGCCACTGTGCATTGAAAGGAAAAGTCTGCGGGCCTGAGAAGCTGCGGCCCTCAACAGGCACTTCTTAAGCCAGATGGGCCTTGGCTGAGTTTGTGCTGGCGTGACTTTGAGGAGCATCTGAAGTGTGGAAGGGGGAAGGTAGACAGAAACGGTTGTCAGAGAAAGAAGGTGCTGAGCAGCCCATCGGTGAGGGAAAAGTCCCAGGCAGGTGGTGTGGGAGGAGCTGTGTAGCCCCCAAAGGCAGCCTGATGGGCAACTGCATGTGCGGAGGGACCGGGCTTTTCCCAGGGCTGTTGCTGCAGCCAAAGCCTTGAGGATGGAGAAGAGAACAGGAGATGTTGTTGCCCGGTGGGGCCCATGGTGTGGTGTCAGCTGGCCATAGCTGGTCTCCTGGAGATGAGTGCAGCACAAGGCCTGCCCTCTTCCTCATTAATATAGTGGTGAGTATCCCCGCCTGTCACGCGGGAGACTGGGGTTTGAATCCCCGATGGGGAGGGCAAGGCCTTTTGAATGGGGAGAGAGAAATGCCTCACCCAGCCAGCAGCTCCTCTTGTGGAGACTTCCATTCACACCCCGCAGTGTTGATTTTCATTTCGAGAGAGACAATTGGCCCCTTAGCCCACCCCTGCCTGCTTGCCCTAGCGAAAGCCTTGACATCAAAACCCTCAACATCACCTTCCGCCACTATGCCCAGCTTCAAGACCTGCACGTGGGGACACGTTTCAGAGTCTCAAAGGGAAATACTCTGGCCAAGGGCATGAGGACAATTGCCCAGCCAAACAGGATGGCAGCTGTTCAAGGAGCGAGGAAGAGAGAAAAGTGGACAGGCAGCAGGCTGGCCTCCTGTCTTTTTTGCTTTTCTTACTATTTTAACTGTGACAGTAATAGGGAGACTTGAGAAATACCTGTGGCCGTAGGTGAGGTAGGTGGCCACCCCGAGAGCATGGAACAGAGCATTTTCCGCTCAGCTGCTGCATCTCCTAGCAGCTGGCCATGATCGTACAGTGGTTAGTACTCTGCACAGTGGCTCGGTTTGACTCCGAGTCACGGCATCACTTTTTGGCCGGGGATCTCCTGACGTGCACCTAGTGGCTCAGCCTGATTGCATCCATTTGCAAAGAGAGCCAGCAGCTGGTCCCTAGCTTCTGGCCGGTAAAGGAAAGTCAAAGGTCAGTCCTGGGGCTGGTTTTGTTCAACATCTTTATTAATGATCTGAATGACGGGATGGATTGCATCCTCAGTAACTTTGCAGATGACACTTAGCTGGGGGGAGAGGTAGATACGCTGGAGGGTAGGGATAGGGTGAAGAGTGACCCAGACAAATTGGAGGATTGGGTCAAAAGAAGTCTAATGAGGTTCAACAAGGACAAGAGTAGAGTCCTGCACTTAGGACGGAAGAATCCAGTGCACTGCTGCAGGGTGGGGACCAACTGGCTAAGCAGCAGTTCTTCAGAAAAGGACCTGGGGATTATAATGGATGAAAAGATGGATATGAGTCAGCAGTGTGCCCTTGTTGCCAAGAAGGCTAACAGCATATTGGGCTGCATTAGTAGGAGCATTGCCACCAGATCGAGGGAAGTGATTATTCCCCTCTATTCGGCACCGCTGAGGCCACATCTGGAGTATTGCAGCCAGTTTTGGGGCCCCCCGCCTCCCTCCGCTACAGAAGGGATGTGGACAAATTGGAGAGAGTCCAGCAGAGGGTAATGAAAATGATCAGGGGCTAGGGCACATGACTTACAAGGAGAGGCTGAGGGAACAGGGCTTGTTTATTCTGCAGAAGAGAAGAGTGAGGGGGGATTTGATAGCAGCCTTCAACTACCTGAAGGGGGGTGGGTTCCAAAGAGGATGGAGCTCAGTTCTTCTCAGTGGTGGCAGATGACAGAACAAGAAGCAATGGTTTCAAGTTGCAGTGGGGGATGCCTAGGTTGGACATTAGGAAACACGATTTCACTAGGAGGGTGGTGAAGCACTGGAATGGGTTGCCGAGGGAGGTGGTGGAAACTCCATCCTTAGAGGTTTTTAAGGCCTGGCTTGACAAAGCCCTGGCTGGGATGATTTAGTTGGTGTTGGTCCTGTTTTGAGCAGGGGGTTGGAATAGCTGACCTCCTGAGGTCTTTTCCAACCCTAATCATCTATGATTCTATGTCAATCAGGTAAATCCACCAGAAAAAGAGTAATGGGGAAAAGTAAGAGGAATTCTTCCTGGGCGCCAATGTCCGAAAACAGCATATTCCATCCTGAAAATGGATGTGTTTCGAATGTCCGGCCACTGCGCATTGAAAGGAAGGATCTGCGGGCCTGAGAAGCTGTGGCCCTCAAGAGGCGCTTCTAAAGCCAGATGGGCCTTGGCTGAGTTTGTGCTGGCGCGACTTTGAGGAGCATCTGAAGTGTGGAAGGGGGAAGATAGACAGAAACGGTTGTCAGAGGAAGAGGGTGCTGAGCAGCCTGTCGGTGAGGGAAAAGTCCCAGGCAGGTGGTGTGGGAGGAGCTGTGTAGCCCCCACAGGCAGCCTGCTAATTGACTTTTTCCTGTAGCGGCTTAAGATCTGGAGTGGGGAGGCGCAGCACAGCTGTGGTTGGCCAGGAGCACCTCTGGGTTGGGAGGGGGAAGTCTCCAGGACTGGCCCGGGACTCCTCCGGCTGCGAGGGGTGGTGTTGTGGCCCAGGTCGCAGCATAGGGGCAGCAGGTCTCGGGACTCTGGCTGTGGGAAGCGGGCAGAAGAAGCAGAGGTGGGGGCTAGCCTCCCCCAAGAAGGGGTTCCACCTTCTTCCCATGATGAGGGCTGTTAGAAATTGTGTAATGCCTGGGGTACATTTATGATTATAACACTGGCTGTTAATCGTAGAATCATAGAACATCAGGGTTGGAAGGGACCTTAGGAGGTCACCTAGTCCAATCCCCTGCTCAAACCAGGACCCCTCAACTAAATCATCCCAGCCAGGGCTTTGTCAAGCCGGGCCTTAAAAACCTCTAAGGAAGGAGATTCCACCACCTCCCTAGATAACCCATTCCAGTGCTTTACCACCTTCCTAGAAAAAGTTTTTCTTAATATCCAACCTAAACCTCCCCCACTGCAACTTGAGACCATTACTCCTTGTTCTGTCCTCTGCTACCACTGAGAACAGTCTAGATCCATCCTCTTTGGAACCCTCTTTCAGGTAGTTGAAAGCAGCTATCAAATCCCCCCCTCATTCTTCTCTTCTGCAGACTAAATAAGCCCTGTTCCCTCAGCCTCTACTGATAAGTCATGTGCTCCAGCCCCCTAATCATTTTTGTTGCCCTTCGCTGGACTCTTTCTAATTTTTCCACATCCTACTTGTAGTGTGGGGCCCAAAACTGGACACAGTACTCCAGATGAGTCCTCACCAATGCCGAATAGAGGGGAATGATCATGTCCCTCAATCTGCTGGCAATGCTCCGACTTATATAGCCCAGATGTTGTTAGCCTTCTTGGCAACATGGAAACACTGTTGGCTCATATCCAGCTTCTCGCCCACTGTAACCCCAGGTCCTGTTCTGCAGAACTGCTGCCTAGCCATTCGGTCCCTAGTTGGTAGCAGTGCATGGGATTCTTCCATCCTAAGTGCAGGACTCTGCATTTGTCCTTGTTGAACCTCATCAGATTTCTTTGGGCCCAATCCTCTAATTTGTCTAGGGCCCTCTGTATCCTATCCCTACCCTCCAGCGTATCTACCTCTCCTCCCAGTTTAGTGTCATCTGCAAACTTGCTGAGGGTGTAATCCACACTACCCTCCAGATCATTAATGAAAATACTGAACAAAACTGGCCCCAGGACCGACCATTGGGGCACTCCACTTGATACCGACTGTCAACTAGACATGGAGCCATTGATCACTGCCCGTTGAGCCCGACAATCTAGCCAGCTTTCTATCCACCTTATAGTCCATTCACCCAGCCCATACTTCTTTAACTTGCTGGCAAGAATACTGTGGGAGACTGTGTCAAAAGCTTTGCTAAAGTCAAGGAACAACACGTCCACTGCTTTCCCCTCATCCACAGAGCCAGTTATCTCATCATAGAAGGCAATTAGATTAGTCAGGCATGACTTGCCCTTGGTGAATCCATGCTGACTGTTCCTGATCACTTTCCTCTCCTCTAAGTGCTTCAGAATTGATTCCATGAGGATCTGCTCCATGATTTTTCCAGGGACTGAGGTCAGGCTGACTGGCCTGTAGTTCCCCGGATCCTCCTTCTTCCCTTTTTTAAAGATGTACACTACATTAGCCTTTTTCCAGTTGTCCAGGACCTCCCGCGATCGCCATGAGTTTTCAAAGATAATGTCCAATGGCTCTGCAATCACATCCGCCAACTCCTTTAGCACTCTCGGATGCAGCGCATCCGGCCCCATGGACTTGTGCTCGTCCAGCTTTTCTAAAAAGTCCCAAACCTCTTCTTTCTCCACAGAGGGCTGGTCACCTCCTCCCCACGCTGTGCTGCCCAGTGCAGCAGTCTGGGAGCTGACCTTGTTTGTGAAGACAGACACAAAAAAAGCATTGAGTACATTAGCTTTATCCACATCCTCTGTCACTAGGTTGCCTCCCTCATTCAGTAAAGAGCCCACAGTTTCCTTGACTTTCTTCTTGTTGCTAACATACCTGAAGAAACCCTTCTTGTTACTCTTAACATCTCTTGCTAGCTGCAACTCCAGGTGTGATTTGGCCTTCCTGATTTCACTCCTGCATGCCCGAGCAATATTTTTATACTCTTCCCTGGTCATTTGTCCAATCTTCCACTTTTTGTTTTTTGTGATTAAGATCAGCAAGGATTTCAGTTAAGCCAAGCTGGTTGCCTGCCATATTTACTATTCTTTCTACACATCAGGATAGTTTGTCCCTGTAACCTCAATAAGGATTCTTTAAAATACAGCCAGCTCTCCTGGACTCCTTTCCCCCTCATGTTATTCTCCCAGGGGATCCTGCCCATCAGTTCCCACTTTTGCTTCCCCTACTAATTCTTCCCGGTTTGTGAGCAGCAGGTCAAGAAGAGCTCTGCCCCTAGTTGGTTCCTCCAGCACTTGCACCAGGAAATTGTCCTCTACCCTTTCCAAAAACTTCCTGGATTGTCTGTGCACCGCTGTAGTGCTCTCCCAGCAGATCATAGTATCTAAACTCCTCCCAGTTTACAGTCATCTGCAAACTTGTTGAGTATGCAATCTACGCCATCCTCCAGATCATTAATGAAGATATTGACCAAAACCAGCCCCAGGACCGTTGGGGCACTCCACTTGATACTGACTGCCAACTATACATGGAGCCATTGATTACTACCTCTTTAGCCCAATGACCTAGCCAGCTTTCTATCCTGTGAGTTATCCCACCAAGTTTCTGTTCTTCCAATTACATCATAATTCCTTGACTGTGCCAGGACTTCCAGTTCTCCCTGTTTGTTTCCCAGGCTTCTTGCATTTGTTTATAGGCACTTAAGATAACTCACTGATTGTCCTGCTTTCTCAGTATGAGGCAGGAGTCCTCTCCTCTTGCGCTCCCCTTCTTGTGCTTCCTCCTGGTATCCCACTTCCCCACTTACCTCAGGGCTTTGGTCTCCTTCCCCCAGTGAACCTAGTTTAAAGCCCTCCTCAATAGGTTAGCCAGCCTGCTTGCAAAAATGCTCTTTCCTCTCCTCGTTAGGTGAAGCCTGTCTCTGCCTAACACTCCTCCTTCTTGGAACACCATCCCATGGTCAAAGAATCCAAAGTCTTCTCTCCGACACCACCTGCATAGCCATTCAACTTCCATCATTT
Source organism: Dermochelys coriacea (assembly GCF_009764565.3). Taxonomy (NCBI): domain Eukaryota; kingdom Metazoa; phylum Chordata; order Testudines; family Dermochelyidae; genus Dermochelys; species Dermochelys coriacea. The sequence continues at coordinate 122,264,295 of NC_050070.1, forward strand.
GGTGGTCTCTACCTGGGCCCTTTCCTTCCACAGGGAGGATGGACGAGAATACTATTTGCGCCTCAGATTCCTTTATCCTTCTTCCCAGAGCCATGTAGTCTGCAGTGATCTGCTCAAGGTCATTCTTGGCAGTATCATTGGTGCCCACGTGGAGAAGCAGGAAGGGGTAGCGATCCGAGGGCTTGATGAGTCTTGGCAGTCTCTCCATCACATCATGAATCCTAGCTGCTGGCAAGCAGCACATTTCTCGGTTTTCCTGGTCAGGACGACAGATAGATGACTCAGTCCCTGAGGGAGGGAGTCCCTGACCATCACAACCCACCTCCTTCTCTTGGGAGTGGTGGTCATAGAACCCCCATCCCTAGGACAGTGCATCTCATGCCTTCCAATCGGTGGAGTCTCCTTCTGCTCCCTTCCCTTCTGGAAGTCACATGCTGCAAATTTTCTTCACCGTCCTTCTGAACCCCTTAATGTACCGATTAATTTTGCAGTGCTTGCTGTATGTGTATAATTATTACAGTTTGTCACTGATCCTATGAGTTTTGTTGCCCTGTACAATAACAAGCAGCGAGTTCTTTCAGTAGCACTTGGCATTCTGCAGCATCTGTTGTAAAGTAAAAAAGAAGAATTATTTCCCTAAAAATAGATTTTTATTGCTCACAAAAACAAGTGCAAAAAAACCCTGCGCACCATCAAAAAACAAATACAATAAAGGCTTCTGAAATAGATTAATGGAACTGTACTTAGTAAGGGGAAAGAACATCCATCTCTATTCTAGTCCATTTTGGCTACACATACACCAAGCGTTGCTCTCACAGGTCAGTGTATGTGACGCTGTAGTTGTCCTTAGTGTCTGCTGGCATGGAGTCGTAGGGGTAAGGATGCAGCCCCTAACAACATGTTGAATTTTGGGGGATGCAAGGAGGCAGTAAAATGGAGTTCTCCAGTGCCTCCAAAGGGAGGCGATTCCGAGCATGTTGAACCTTCAGATCAACTAGGGCCTGCAGCGCCTGTTTGCTGCCAGAGAAGCCACATTTTGTCCTGGTGTATCTCCCTCTCCCCTTCCTGCTGGGACTTTCTCCTATCCACTTTTGCCCTCTCCAGGCTGTTTGAAATATTCACCCTCCAGACCCTCTGTTCCCGGTCTGATGCAGCACTGCCTTGCAGGATCTCAGAGAACCTCCATGTACCTCCAGAGTTCTCCTCTTCCTCCTCATCACGGTCAGGCATTCCACAGATGTGGACAGGAGATGTCTCAAGGCCACAATGGCAGCAAGCACAGATAGAACAGAAGTATTGTATTTATAGTCACAAAAAAAGCAAAGTTAAGTTCAGAACTCCCTTCCCTTGTTCCCCTGAAGTTTTAAACAAGATATGCTTATTGACACTTCAGCTTTGTAGCACACAGCACACATGGGTGACTCAGGGAAGGGACACAAAAGGGGCACCAGCTAAAAGGGGGCACATGACCTCCTCATGTTATCTGTGGGAGGGGGGTTCTGTCCTCCCACTGTGCTAGATACCGATTTCAGGCGAAAGGAGGGTGGTCCCACGCCGGCAGCTCCTCTGGTGTGGCTGTACTGCCCCCAGCCCTTCCACGCAGCTGCATCTCCTGGGGTCTGTACAGCCCCGCTGGAGACACAGGGCTGGGGGCGGTACCGGTACAGCCATGCCAGAGAAGATGCCAGTGCGGGGCACTGGCGCCTGGGAGCAGTGGTCCCACATTCTGCTCTTTTCGCCACTGCGGTTCCCAGGAGAACCCTGCAGTTCAGTTCAGCGCTGATTTACTGCAGTGGTGCTTGCCAAAGACATTACATACTGGTGTGAAAAAGTGTCCTACCACAGAGGAAGAAATGAGGCTGCCATCCCTAGAAACGTTCAAGAGAGTATTGTGGATACATCCGTGAACATTTCAATGAGATCTCTCAGGATTCAAGTGACATCCCTGTGTACATAAACTGCTCCACGTGTGTCCCCCCCCCAACCTATAGGGGAATAAAAAGCAGATAGCACTGTTCTACTGCTACCTCTTCTAGTACAAGTAAATTAATGAAAAGTCAATACCTCTGTCTTGCTAAGCTGGGGTTGGGCACCATCTGTACATTTAAGCATTCTAATGGGACATGCACTCACGGACTTATCTGAGGTTCCTTCCCCTGCAGCAGGCTCACCTGTGCTGAGCTGCTAGGACTGACTAGAGTGCAGACGGGTCCTCACTCACAGCATAGATTCACAGATATTAAGGTCAGAAGGGACCATTATGATCATCTAGTCTGACCTCCTGCACAATGCAGGCCACCGAATCTCACCCACCCACTCCTGCAATAAACCTCTCCTCTCACTTATGTCTGAGCTATTGAAGTCCTCAAATCATGGTTTAAAGACGTCAAGGTGCAAGGAATCCTCCAGCAAGTGACCCATGCCCCATGCTGCAGAGGAAGGCAAATAAACCCCAGGGCCTCTTCCAATCTGCCCTGGAGGAAAATTCCTTCTTGACCCCAAAAATGGCAATCAGCTGAACCCTGAGCATGTGGGCAAGACTCACCAGCCAGACACCCAGGAAAGAATTCTCTGTAGTAACTCAGATCCCACCCCATCTAACATCCCATCACCGGCTATTGGGCCTATTTACCATGAATAGTTAAAGATCAATTAATTGCCAAAATCATGTTAACCCATCATACCTTCTCCTCCATAAACTTATCAAATTTAATCTTGAAGCCAGATAGGTCTTTTGCCCCCACTGCTTCCCTTGGAAGGCTATTCCAGAACTTTGCTCCTCTGATGGTTAGAAACCTTCATCTAATTTCAAGTCTAAACTTCCTGATGGCCAGTTTATATCCATTTGTTCTTGTGTCAACATTGGTACTGAGCTCAAATAATTCCTCTGTCTCTGGTATTTATCCCTCGGATATATTTATAGAGAGCAATCATATCTCCTCTCAGCTTTCTTTTGGTTAGGCTAAACAAGCCACGCTCTTTGAGTCTCCTTTCATAAGACAGGTTTTCCATTCCTCGGATCATCCTAGTAGCCCTTCTCTGTATCTGTTCCAGTTTGAATTCATCCTTCTTAAACATGGGACCCTCAGTTACATATCCCCCATCCTCCTTGCTGTTCATGGCAGGGGCCTATTTCTCGGGCTCCACAGTGCTCTGAGGGGTGCTGGTGGATGTCTGGCCAGGATGGCATGCAGCTCATTGTAAAAGTGTCAGGTCAGTGGCTTGGTGCCAAATCAACTGTTGGCCTCCCTGACCTTCTGATATTCCTTTGCTTTCACATGGCACTGCTGCTAATTCCTGTTGTAGCCCTTCTTCCACATGTCCCGTGCAATCTACTCCACACAGGCCCAGGAGATCCAATTCCTCCTCCTGTCTACTACAGCAGGAGGGCATTTAAAGCATGTAGGTTGCCTGGTGAGCTGCACAGTTGCCCACAAGGGAGAGCTGCTGGTGTGATCACCAAGCTCAGCAATCAGGAAAAGGCATTTAAAAAATACACAGGTTTCAGAGTAGCAGCCGTGTTAGTCTGTATTCGCAAAAAGAAAAGGAGTACTTGTGGCACCTTAGAGACTAACAAATTTATTAGAGCATAAGCTTTTGTGAGCTACAGCTCACTTCATCGGATGCATTTGGTGGAAAACCATTTCAATTTAAGATTTCACTCTGCAAAAGCCACCAACTAGGTACCAGTTTTCTTGCATTTGTATGGGTTTTCTTGATGATGTTGTATCATTTATTGCAAGTTTCACTACTGATTAATTTTAGTGGTATAGAGACAATTATGCTCCACAATGGATATTATGCCAGTCTTTCTAAATAAGAGCCAGATAAGGGCAGTATTTCACAGAACTTAAGTTACCAAAAATACAGTAGAATTCAACTTAATTGAAACCTACAAGTCATAATGAATAGTGGAAATCACTTCATGTTTCTGGGTTAAAAAAAAATATTTCAAAAGAACCATGAATCACAAAACACATGCTGTCTTAATGGCCATGAAATATTCTATGCACCCTTTCACCTGGAGCCAGGGTTTCAAACTCCAGTTTGTGTACTGCTTACTGTACAGTCAAAAAAAAAAGAGCTGGTCTTTTTCCTCTAAAAAATACTTAAAAGCCTCTGAACCAAATATGAGCTCAGGACTGCAAGCCCTTTGGGCTAATAATTGGCTACATATGTGATTGTACAGCACCTTGCACAATGAAAAAAAGCTATAAGAATCAGAACATACAGCTTTCTTATGCTGTTAAGCTGAATATTATTTGTTGAGCAGTCCCTTAAAGCATTTATTTTTCTGATTTAACTTTTCCTAAATTCACAGTTTATGAAATCACATAACTAGTGACTATTGCAAAAATTTTGCCCTTTATATTTTTTTGGCCAGCCAAATTACTGATATTTGTAATATGTTTCATTTGTTAAAAATGTATTGTTTAAGGAACGCAACTACATTAGGACACTTAGTCTGCACATCATGGCTGAATTTAACCTATGTTTATTTCTGAAGCTAAATGGAACTTTAGAACGTGGCTGTTCTATTTCAATTTTGTAGCAGTAATAGTAAAGCCTCATATGTTCATATAGGAACAGAAGGGAGAGCAATTCACTCTGTTCTCAACAGGGTAGATAAAAATACATAATTTCTTTTAAAAATCTGATTTATTTAATCAGATTTTTTATTTAAATAAGGGTTTTGGGGGTTTTTTTTAATAAATCTGTGAAATGAAATCTGAATTTAATACAAAATATATTAAGGCCTCAAATTATAATCTCTTAAACCATTTAAATACAAAAATAAATAAACTGAATCCATGAACCTCTATCAAAAACTTGGGAGTTAAAGTCTGCTTTTCTATAAAATGTGTGTTTCTCTCCCCCCCCGTTCTTTCTTTTGAGATCAATCTTTTAAACATACAGCACATACAGTAGTAAATAATCAATACATTATTCACTGGTTTCTAACACACTAAAAGTGTACAATGAATAAGAATCTGAAAATATTAAGCTATACAATTGCTTAATGTAGTTATAGCGCATCCTCCTTTTAATGGCAAAAAGATGTACCAAAGCTAGTAAAAAGGCTTTTTATGGTAAATAAACATTTCAGTGGTTATATAAATGAGAATGCACCTTTTTTTTAGAAAAATAATTGAAGTATAAATGGAAAAGATGATTCAAATCATTTAAATCAAAGCTTTCGACTTTGTAATTTAAACCACGATTTAAATCGCTGATTTAAAATCAATCCATCCTGGCTCCCAGTACTGCATTCTCTTGCTAAACTACATTTACTATCTGAACTGTGAGTTATAAGAGCATATCTATTTTCGGAAAGATACCTTGAAAAAAAGCTTATTTTACCAAAGATAGTAGAGGCCAAACATTGCATCTTTAATTGATTTGAAAGCCAATTACCCCATGTACTGTATTTAAAAAAAAAAAATGCAGAGCACCCAAAGCATAGCAGTGCCCACTTGGCCTTGCATCACGCATCCTCAGAGGTCCAAGGAAGTTTGTTGTGTTGCCTGTTGCATGTAGGCAGCTTGGTGGTCCCTTTGTGCTGCAGCTGAAGGGGAAAGTATCTGGACTCACTTTGATTAAGTTGCATTACTATGGATTCAGTTATTGGATTTTTTTATTTTTCTTTATAGCAACATAAATAAGGTACATACATTTCTACTTGAATACTTAAGTGCAACTAGGAATTAAGTTAGATCAATAAGCATCAGAATACATTCAGTAATCGGATTATCATCACTTGCTGTCAATTATATTTCCATGTGGAACAGAGCACAGCTGTGGGGAAATACTTCTATCTTCACTGGCTCCTAAATAAAGGGATCAAAACTCTACACTGAAGCTTTAAGAGCATAATGAACCCCCATATTCAAGTGAATTAAGTGTCCCACTACTCAATGCAGTCTTTTTTTCCTTTTCTTTTCTTTTTTTTTTTTTTTTTTAAATGTTTGCTACTATCACTTTCTAAAGGAAGCTCCCTGGCATTGCACATTTAACTTTTAATAGTTATTCTGAGAAACACTTTTGCCTTTGAAATCATTAAATGCTCTTGGAAACTAAGTTTTCCTAACAATCTGTGCAAGTATTGTGAAATGTATTGGTATGTCATTTATTAATAATTAGCACTTTTATATTGCTTCATAGGTAACTATTCCTCACAAAGCCATTGTGATGTAGATTAGCTTGGTTTTCCCTTCTGTAGTAAAGGACAATACTAGAGACATTCATAAGTTCACTGTTATCAAATACAAGAAAGTTCAGTAGAACCACTATGAAATTTTAAGAGTTCTATCCCTATAAAGAATTAGAGAATTGTTTCTACTTGTTGCACAAGAGTTTAAAGCTTTAAGTCTATGTGTAAATACCTTTCACAGAATTAGACAAGCAACACTTGGCTTGATTGCAAATGTTTTCATTGGATGCATTAAAGTGTTTTCAGCAGTGGATCAACTCATTAACAAACCAGTAAACACACTACTACAAAATGATTTCAGAGTAGAACTGGTGCTCTTGTAATAGTCTGTGTGAGACCTCCACTTTATTTTTTGCAAGCTGTGTATCTTGCTGATACATTCTCCCAGTTGATCACATTCCAGATAGCTTTTAGATAGTCAGGTCTAACATTTTTATACTGAAGATAATAAGCATGCTCCCACACATCAATTCCTAGCAGAGGAATAAGACCTAGAGAAGAGAAAATAACTTTGAGTCTATGAAAATACTTTCAGATGAATAAGAAACATTTCAAAACCCTACTTCAGAATATTTCCAGCTACATTATTCTTAATTCCCATAACATTTTAAGACAACAATGAACCCTCCACCACACAGGTGCACGTTGCTAGATCTTATACAGCTGCTTCACATAAAAGAAGAAGTGCAGTAGCTGATTTGATGATACACAGCTATGAAAACACCCAACCTTGAGAGAATGATCGAGTTCTAAAAATAAAGTTCTGAACTGGAAAAACTGCCTTAAGGAACACTGTTACTGGAAAATACTCTGCTGTGGTGCAACTATAATCATACTTCTAGAAACTGTGCTTATGTAACATTCCACTCTAATGAATATATTTTGTGCCTTAAAACATATTAAACACCTGATTTAGTTACTTATATATCCTTGTTTTTGTGAGATTAAGGATTAGGAAAGCCCAACAAGGAATTGCAACTGAGCCCAGCTAAAAAGTCTTTGCAGTTGGTAATCCGCAGAGATTCAGTTCATCCCCTGTATTGTGTTCTACATAGGCTCTTGTGTGGCCCTCAACACCACAGTAGCTGAGTGCCTTCCAAAAGTCCATTAACTGATGTGATTAACAACTGTCATGTGTGGTTTGTTCTCTCTCTAGAGCCATGGAGGAAGTTTGCAGAGTTTTTACATTGGGATGGGAGGGAGAGATGGACAATACGACAAACCATCAAAAATTATGCACCTTGTTAGATGTACTGTGGTATCTTCCCTCAGCAGTGCAGTCTGAATCCAACTGGCTCAACTGCTACCATCACAGCAGAGTCAAATAAAATCTGCACCCCTGGCAAATCAGACATCCTTTAAAAGGGGTCAGGTCCAACATTTTGCTGTTGGCTTATCCCTGGCTGAGAAATCTTTAAGGGCCATCTCTGGTTGACAATACATCTGTCATTAGCATATACCTTCCCTAGTTGTCGTGATTCAAAGAAAGGTAAGTGTCATTTCAGGTTTTAACATATGCCCCAGTGTGCCCTGTCAATGTCAGTATGTTTAAAAATAAAAATGGTGTGATTGTAAAGAGGAGAGGTTTCTCTCCCCTCTGTTGAGAGACGAGCCTACACACAGGAGAAGTTAATTATACACAAAGTGCTGTCAAACACACAGAATAAACAAACAAAACAGTTTAATCTTCCACTTATAGGTGATATTAAGTGTTGTTTGCAAAGAGAGGCAAAAAGTTTTCAGATGAAGGCAATTTTTAAGTTGATGCCTCTTTAAAATTACTCTCTCCAAAGACAGGTTTCATAGTAGCAGCCGTGTTAGTCTGTATTCGCAAAAAGAAAAGGAGTACTTGTGGCACCTTAGAGACTAACAAATTTATCAGATCATAAGCTTTCGTGAGCTACAGCTCACTTCATCCGATGAGCTGTAGCTCACGAAAGCTTATGCTCTGATAAATTTGTTAGTCTCTAAGGTGCCACAAGTACTCCTCTCCAAAGAGGAAACCTTATGAGCAACCCTCCCATCATCCATGAAAGCTGTAGTCCCAGTACAGCTGAAAATTCATCCTCCATCCATCTTCCTCCTCTCCCTGTCCACCGAAGCTAAGATTTTAACCCCCACCCCCCATACATTCTCCAAAATGTATAAGCGGTTCTTCACAAGTGTTAGGTTTAAAAAGGATATTACTACTTTTCATCATTTTTAATAAAGATACAGGCACATGCAATCTCTCTCTAGCCATATTTACGTAGAAAGAAAAAGATGCATGTATTAAATAGCCCTTTCAAGCTGCTGTTGCAGCTACTTTCCTCGTAAATATACATAACAGTTTGTGGTTTCTTTCAAAGATCATTTAAAAACAAAACTAACCTGTTGTTCCTTGCAGAGGGTCTTGATTGTAACAAGCAGTGACCTGCAGGCGGCCTTGGTCCTGGTTAAAACCAAGCCACCCCCAGCCTGAACCTTGAACACCAACCGATACTGCTGTCAGCTTCTCCTTGAAGTTTCCAAAGGAGCCAAAGTCACGCTTGATGGCTTCCATCAGTTCCCCTTAAATTTATATTAAAAAAAACAAAAACAAAAAAACACACACACACACATCACACTTTACACTATTTTCCAGCTGATATCAAGATTTAATTTTTGAAGTCAGACACAGGCAGAGGCAGTTGGCTTCCCTCTCCTCATTTTTTCTGAGAAAGGAAAGAATTAATTCTGAACAGGTCTTATGCATTAGTATTTTATATAGATACTCCAGTTTAAAAGGAAAGCAGAAAGGAAAAAAATCTCAGCATAATGCAATAATCAATGTAAAGGTACTACCATGTTTTTATCCAGTATTTATAATGCTAAGGAGCTTGTGTGTTTGTCAGACAGACAAACAGTCCACAGCAGAACAAACTGCTGGGTGACGGGGAAGGTTATTTGAAGACTGCTAGATAGTTTGACTTGAAAGTATGCGAGACAAGTATCCTTATAAACTTTCCCACAAATTGCACCACTGATGCTCACTGATGACCAGGTGCCAGCTCATGCCAAGGTCCCCATGCCTCAATTGAATACTGACAAATACATAGTTAAATCAGGCTGGCTCACCCGTGGTATTGTTAAAATAGCCATGAGAATAATAAGAACGTGTTTAGACTTTACTGAATGTTTGTGAGCTGCAGCATGCAGTTAGTAATATCATTACCATCTGTATCCCATATTGTAAGGTAATATTTCAGCAGTTGTAATATAACCCTCTGTAACTAACATAAGAACTGCCATACTGGGTCAGACCAACAGTCCATCAAGCCCAATACCCTGTCTTCTGACACTGGTCGATACCAGATGCTTCAGAAGGAATGAACAGAACAGGGCAATTTATTGAGTGATCAATCCCGTCATCCAGTCCCAGCTTCCAGCAGTCAGAGGTTTAGGGACACCCAGAGCATGAAATTGTGTCCCTGACCATCCTGGCTAACAGTCATTGATGGACCTGTCCTTCATGAACTTATCTAATTCCTTTTTGAACCCAGTTATAGTTTTATTATGACCTACTCTCTTCCCTAGCTGCTTTGTCTAACTTCATCTGTAGACTCTTTGAGCAAACGATGCATCTTCTATACCTGAAGGAGCATGAACTATTATAGTGCTGTACATAAAGGCTTTAATGCAGCATTGCTAGGTCTTTGCTTAAACTTCCAGGAAAGCATGTTCTAATCATTTCTAACTGAGGAAGCTGCAAGGAGTACAAGATAAGGGGAAGCAAAACTAAGGCAGACTTTAGTCTAAAGTACTTCACAAAGTTCTTGAACACAAGTGTGCCTGAATTGTATTATTCAAGCTTAACCTCAGTGACACGTTTACTCCGCCCTTCCAGTTTCTCAATTCCATAGTGGAAATTCTGAATTTTTTAATGTTTTTTTTTGTAGTTTGAAGACAAAGAAGAACTAGCAAACATTGAATCATGAAACTATAATTTTAATGAGAGGTTATGATGTTAAACTACAGCCCTATATATAATGGATAAGGATACGATTCTGTCATAGAGGTCGCAGATTCCATGACTTTCCAGGATCTCCATGACTTCTTCCACCAGAGCAGCAGCCCCAGAGCTGAATTAGTGGCCAGGATTGGGTCAGCCCCCCGTGGGGCTGGAGCAGCAGCGGTCAGCCCCTTCCACAGAAGCAGTGGCGGGGGTAAAGCAGCTGCCGGAGGTCAGCCCTCAGCAGCACTCTGACTGTTAGTTCCCCCCCACATACAATTCTTAGTAAGAGTCAGGGACAGGTCACAGGCTCCGGTGAATTTTTGTTTATTGCCAGTGATCTGTCCCTGACTTTCACTAAAAATACCCGCAATAGAATCTTAACCTTCACAATGACTCTTCAAAGCATGTTAACTACTTCACAGCAACAACAAATGCCTAGTTTCTACCAGAGCAAAACTGAAGTAGTTATGTACTATCCTGAACCCCAGAGATTGAAAGAACTGACACGTCCACTCAAAACACTTTCCGATTTTACATAAAAACAAAATTGTTAATTTTTTGGGAGGGCTAGGGGAGAATCACCTTCGTCTAAAGCCTCCTTCATGTCCTTCTCCAGTTCTTTTCCACATGGTCCCCAATATCTTTAACTGTCTCCCTGTCATAGTCTATAGCACAGTGATTCTCAAGGGTATATGTACCTCTAGGGGTATGAAGAGGTCTTCCAGGGGGTATGTCAACTCATCTTAACCTGGGAGCCACAGGACAGGTTTAGGGAGTTGCAAGTGCAGGACCAGCATCGGGGGTGGCAAACAGGGCAACTACCTGGGGCCCCACACCACAGAGAGCCCGGAAAGCTAAGTGGCACGCTTCAGCCCTGGGCAGCAGAGATCAGGCTTCAGACTCCCAAAAGAGGTACAGTAGTCTGGAAAGGTTGAGAATCACTGGTCTATCATACCTCTACACTTTCCTTCTTTAAACTGCACTTCTTCCATGAGGTCTTTTAAAGCTTTAAAGCTAATGAGTCAGGTCAATGACACAGCCCGATCCAACTCCTGGAATGGTTGATTTTTGTTACCTGTTTTTTCTTTCCATGGATTGCAGTGAATTCAACACTAATCTAGGTCTTGGAGACTTTTATTACATTATCACAGTTTCGGGTGGTTAATTTCTTCCTCCATAGTCAATCAATAAAATGAAAGGTTAATGAATTTTACAGTGGCAACATCATAACAATGGCAGCTTTTATACTGTGAACAAATATATAGCTACCTATGTAACCAAGTCTGTCTTTAGAAAGACTAGTCTCGTGCTCAGTAGAGCTCTATTTTAGAGTGTATGCAAAAGATTAGAACACTATTAATTATTTGTATTACAGGAGCCTCTAAAAGTCTTGATCAGGATCAGGGCCCCATTATGTTAGGTGCTGAGCAGACATACTAGAAGACTGCCAATTTTGAAGGATCTTAAAAGCTAAAAGACTTTGAAAAATTAAGTGACAAACTAAATACAAGAGATTTCTCTACAGGCCACAGTTTGTCACAATTAATTCTATTTGTTAATGTTGACATATCAGTAAGCCATCAAAAGTAAGTACTAACCTTGAGGCTCTCCTCCCCCATTAGGAGAAAGGTTTGTCCAGAAGATGGTGTGGTTGATGTGACCACCACCATTGAACTTTAATGCAGGCTGAAGAGACACCTGAGCTGTAACATCACCTAAAGACACACAGGATCAAAGAATTAAATGGAAGAAAGTGTTGCCGCAGTGATGAATAAAGTAAGCACTGTTCATACCAAGATAAAAGCTGAACTATAGTATAGTGCTGTAACAGGTTATTAAAATTTGTGAAAAAGTCAATTTGTGACATTTGTGCTCACCACTGTAAACCGTGTTCTACACAAAACTGTTTTAACATAGCTCTCTGACATCTTGACACATAATATCTCAATGTTTGGCAACTCTCTGCAATTATCAGCTCTGCATCAAAAGACCATGTACGTTCCTGCACAGGTGTTTACTGGTGTTCTACTGTTTGGCAAGATGAGCAGAAGCGGGTAAAAGACAGACAGCTTTAGGTTGTAAAATGTACCGAACTCGCAAGGGTTTTCTGAATTCATGCCCCTTGCAGATTTCTTTGCTTCCCTGTAGAAAATGACAGGGAAGCCTCAAGAACGGTCATGCACCCTCCACCAGCAGCATGAGCATGTCATGTCCGGTGCCTGGATCAGCCAGTGGAGAGGTAAATCACCGCATAGGGGGATGGGGCTGGGGACACCCAGAGGTGTAGTTTGAATGTTGGGAGTACACTGCCCCCCTCAAACAAACACTGCCCCCTCCCTTGCCAGTTTCTGCAAGTGCAGAGCTGCCCAGGAGAGGGAGCCTGCTGCCCCAGATGGCTGACTGCAGCTAGACATCACCTCCTGGGTCCTAGTGCTAGTCATTCTCCGCTCCTATATGTGCTGGGGGGAGCAGGGTGGAAGAGGCAGTGGGAAAGGAAGGGGGATGTGGGAGTGGGTAAGGGGGATGAGATGGGGAAGAGAAGGGGATAGGGGAATGAGGGGGTAGCAGGAGCCCCACATGTGGCATCCTCTCTGTGGCGGCAGCTGCAGCTGGGGTTCCCACATTAAGCAGGTCCATTGAACCCCCACCCTGATGAGCCCACCCCCCTGCACCTGGACCCCTCAACGAAACCCCCCGCACCCAGACCCCCACCCAGCTACTCCTGACCCCCACCCAGCCGGGGCAGGGTGCTCCCACCTCCATGCAGCCAGTAGCCTATACTCCCCACTTCCATGCTGGAGCCTCCACATTTATTAATTGACAAATAAAATTTGCAAAATTTTAAAATACTGTGTGCAGAAATTTTAAATTTTTTTTGATGCAGAATTCCCTTACGAGTACTTACTGTATGTAGGATTTACTTTGAGGAATCTAGTGCTAAAGTTGTACTGTATCTGAACCAACTGCTTAAAACAGATATTGAATAAAACAAGGATGGTAGGAGACACAGTTTTGGAAGAACACCTACCATATCTTGCTGACAGGATATTTAAAACAGAATTACAGTTCCATAAAAAAAAAGGGGGGGGGGGGGGAACCTAGTCAAATGTTATTTTTAGACAGACAGTTTGTGTGTATGTATGTATTCCTTCACACCCAACAAGTTAAACTCCAGTTTTCTTCACTTTGTATTTTTCCAGCTGATTTAGCTTGAACTATACAGACTACAGTACATTTAATACATGATCTTTTTTGGAAACCTTGTAAGCAAAAAACTAAGAAGAGTCTCCGATTCAATTGTTAATGAACAGCATACTGTGAGTCCCAACTGTTCTGGTTAAATCAAGAGTGCAGTGTTTTGTTAGTTATTCAATTAAGAGGATTTAACACTAAAGCATACTATAAGATATCCAGTGTGTTTCATTTCTTTGCGGAAGACAGTCAATGCACATTAATACAACAGTTACTAGTCTTATAAAAATAGCAAGTTTACTTAAGATGTAAAAGTTAAAAAACAGATTTGCTACAGGTTCTTATGTGTCATGTTATAGCTGTATAAAAATTAGTTATTTTTAAATTTTTTCTTTCTTTTTACGTAAAAAGAAAGAGGCATTAAAAGGATTTTAGGTTAATATGTTGTCAATATATTTTCAGTCAGGGTCACTGTCAGAACAACCCATCTAGACTGGGCACTTTGTTCAGTTATTCTGCTCCTATTTATATGAGCTAGGAAATTATCATCATCAAACTGAAACACAGTAGGTATTACAAATAGTACCGACAGCACCTCTGAGGATCTGTACGGCCCCTTACACTTCTGCTTTCCTAAGAAAAGAAGTCAGCCCAGCTCAAGTGAGATATGGAAGCACACAGCTTGCAAATGGTACAAGTCAGGGTGGAAGGATAACTCTCAGCACCTCTTAAGTTCCCTCCCTCAACCTTCTTCCTAACCCTCTCTTCTTACTCAGTTAAGGGTGCCTTTCAATTTGCAGGTTGATAACACACTACCTTTGCCTTCTGATACTAATCTGAGAGGGTGGGGTCTCTGGTGCTGCCAAAGCAGTCCTGCTACACTTTATCCAACAATGGGGCTAAAGCACTGCAAGGAATACCTAAGGATGGCATTGAGGAGAAGTGAGTGGAAGAGAAGGTAATTGGCACTCTGCCTATGGTGTTTTGTGTGCGTGCATGCATGCCTGCGCACATGTGCAAACACATATTCTAAGGTAGGAAAACCAGGTATATTCTTACCTTATGTTAGCTAGCAGATGGTAATATGAAATAAAAGCCTAGTGTAGACAAGACAGTTTGTAGTCTTCACATGTGTTAGCAGGTCGAAATAAAGACCTTGGGGGAGCCTGAGGTTTACCATAACCTGCTAACCCAGGTTAAAACTACAAACTGCTTTGTCTTCACTAGAATTTTACCTCATTAGTTATCACATGTTAACTAACCGGAGGTAAGAACACTCCTCCTTCCCCCTAGTGAAGACAAGGCCACAGCTGTACACACAGGCACTGGAAGTTATCCCAATCCACCATGTTCCTCATCCTAGCCATTCAAAACCATGTTTAGAAAACCGAGGTCAAAACCCAAACAGCCACTTGATAGACTATCATTACGCTCATTTTGCAACCCACTAACAGAGCTGCACTTTACTGTGTGAGAAACAAAAAATGAATGTACTATAAGCCAGAGGAAAGTCACTATATAACTGCAGTTAATAACCACAGACCTCCATTTGGAAGACACTGTATAAGTGCATATGAAGACATGGTCTACACCTAAAGAACTAGTTGTTCAAGGATCTGATCCTGCAACTGGCAAATCCCTGAAATTGTGAGGGGCCAGTTATAGAATCAGGGCCTAAATTGGAAAAAAAGTTAAATTTATCAAAGTAAAATATTCTTATGTTCTGTAGTAAGGACCCAGTTCAGGAAAGCAAGCAGCACGCATTTAACCACTTTCCTGAACTGGGACATAAATCTCTTCAGATACCTTGTTAATTTAATATTTTTCAAATGAATACAATACTTTGGAAAGCAATGATCTCTAAACAAACAAACATTACATGAGCTATACTTAAAATACTAATTAACAGACAAGATAGCACACACCTACAGATTAACACTTCTTTAAAAACACTACAGTATGTGGTCCAATATAGAAATGTATTACTAACACATTTTTCTTTAAATATGGGGAAGTTTCATTCTAGTTTAAGTTTTCATTCTCAGAAAGGCAAGCTTTCGCATATTGCTTATGTTGTTGAGGGTTTATTTTTAAACTAGATGACAAAAATGGAGACTTTGCTCTTTCCTGGCAACGTTTACAAAACTGAACTCTGAAGGATAAAATTCATGCTACTGGAAGTATTGAGTTTATTGGCATTTAATGCTGTACAAACAACTATTTACTAACACTGCTGTTCATTAATAAAAAACAATTCTACACACTAGTGAACATTCAGGGTGACAGAATATATCTGAAAGACTTTTTTTTTTTTTTTTAAAAAGGGATAAACCCTGTCTTCCGATACACACATGCAATTCAAAGTGAAGTCAGTGGAAGTTGTGTGTACATATCTGAGTGCAGTACTTGGTCTGTACCATTAATACAATGCTGTAGACAGATATCTACTTATCTAAGAGCCACCAATGGAGACAACAATCCTGCATTTCTTTAATTACTACGCATTTGTGCAATATAAGCAGTATGTCTAGTTCTTTTCCTATTTATACTTTTCCCTCCTTAAACCTATTTTCTCTAATTCTGCTCTGCAACAAAGCTTTCCTCTGACCACTACTGAAGGGAAAACGCATTGTCTAATCCAGATAAAAGAGGGAACTAAATTCATGCTTCTACTATAGACAACATGGCATTTGAAGAAAATGGATTCTAAATGAATGACCTAGTTAGTTAAGTACCAAGTGATTTTCAGAAATACCCTGATTTGTGTGCGTAAATCCCACTGACTCCTAAAGTGCACCTAAATACCTACTTATTTTTGGAAAGGAATTGTACATACTGATATATGATCGTCAAATGACACTGTACAGTAGTGGATAAAGTCTTCTTTCGTGTGGGTTGGGTAGGTAGCAACAACTACAAATTTATATCTAAGTTTGACAGCCACCACACTGCCGCAGCAGTGAGCTGGTGAATAACCTCCAGGCCCCTGGCAAAAAATTATGAGGACACTCAGATATGATGTGCTCCATCATTTGTGCCTGGTGACCACAGTCGCATACAGGTGTTTGCCTCATTTTCCATTTAAAGGGGGTCTGTCCACATCTCCCATGAGATGTCCTGATGCAATACAATCTGCACCAGTCTTTCCGACATAAAACAAAATCCAGTGGTTCTTCAACAGGATCAACAACAAGCTGTTTCTACTGAGTGATCGAAATGCTCCATGTGACTCTCCATTGAGCCTCAGCATCGAAGTCGGGTGTAAGGGTCTTGGTAGAGTTCCATAGAGGGTTGTGGGATTTTAATCTCATTTTTGGCAAATTCTGCAGCGGGATTGTCACAATTGCATTGACATGGTTAAGAAAGCGAGCTGCCTGAGCAGTTCTTCTAATCCGTAGAGGCTGGATGTGCGATAGCACCGGGAGCCAGTCACCTGGAGTCGATTTGAGCATTTCCGACACTATGCACATACCATTATTGACTTGAGTGTCAAGGAGTTTAGTGTGACTGCTGAGAGACCACACTGGCGCACAATATTCAGCTGAAGAATATACCAAGGCAATTGTTGTGGTTCGTAAGGTCTGTGAACTGGAGCCCCATAATGTTCCGGTCAATTTTCTGATAAGGACAACATGATACCTGACTTTATCGCAGGTGTTCTCAAGGTGTTATCGAAAGGTCAAACTTTGGTCCAGCGTAATGCCAAGATACTTTGGATTAGCCTCTTGGCTGACGCTCTCACCATAGACCTGCACGTCAAGTTTGGTATTAGCCATTTTATTGTTCAGATGGAAAGCAGTTACCATGGGATTTTTTGGGTTAGGTCTAAGTTTCCAGAATTGGAAATAATCAGCCATTGTGCTAAGATCTCAGGTTAGGGTACAACGGACGGGTATGGAGGCTTGTATGCTGAACAGCTAGGGCAATGTCATCCGCATACATAATTTCCTTGACTTTGTTGCTGGTATATCCACGGTGTATAGATTAAAAAGTATCGGGGCCAGGACAGACTCCTGAGGGGTGCAGGAGTTAAGAGTTCTTGGTCAATTGATCTGGCTATTAAGGTGTACCTTAAAGCAGCACTCTCCAGTCATTGCCACCAAGAGGTGGATTGTTTGCCATCAGTGAATGATGCGGGAGACCTTGAGGAGAAGTCCCTGTCTCCAGACAGTGTCGTATGCTGAGGACAGATCAACAAGGGTGATCTCTGTCTTCAACTTACTATGGAATCCTCCCTCAATGTGGCCAGTAAGTGAAGCTACTTGATCACAGCAGTTCCTCTTCGGGCAAAATCCAGCCTGCTGCTCTGGGAGGATGTCTTTAATAATATTAGACAGACTGGAGCAGCACCCATTCCATGAGCTTGCTGGTGGTTGAGGGAGATGGGGTGGTAGTTGCTGCATCCTCTGTGGGTTTCCCACTGTTGCGTGTCACCAGCTTCTTGGCACGTCTCAGATTCTTTGCACAGCAGTAAAAAGCGCTGCCAGCTATTCCTGTAAAGTGTTAGCCAACTAAAGTAGCAGAGGTGACTCTCTGGACAAAACACATCTTAAAAATCAGGTGTTCTTTAGAAACACAACAAAAATTGATCTGCCTGGCTAAAGGGAGGTTCACTCATTTTTACCAATTCCAGTACTCTGACAGAACAAGATGTAAGATGCACTTCTCAATATGATTATACTGAAACACATTTGAAAACAGTGCTAACAGTACGTAAGATTATTGCTGCCAACTTTCTGAAATAGAAGACGTGCAGCACTGACATTACAGGAAACCAATGCAGAACTTTTAAAAATATGTTTACTTTGGCAAGCAAAAAATGTGTAACATTGCTATGCATCAAAAGTTTTATTAATATTATGCACTTCTATAGAGTTTTTTGGAAAACTAAGTTTGAGCCCACTAATAAGTTAAGTCTAACATGCCTAAGAGGAAGGCGGATACTCTAGTATCACCCTTTTCTAGGGGGGAAACTTCTGTGTCTCAGTTAAGTGATTTTTCTAAGGTCATGACAGTAAGACTGTAGCAAGCTAGGAATAAGACCCATATCTCCTATCAGTCACATGAGCTAACTACAAGATAAGATTGTAGTAGCTTTCTTCCCTTCTGTTAACAGCGCCCACACACACCTTTTGCCAATGCCTCTTTATATTTCTCCTCTGCAACATTCAGATTATTCACATAAGTAGCATGATGTTTGCTGTGGTGTAGCTGCATGATTTCTGCATTGATGTGGGGTTCCAGGGCACCATAGTCATAAGGCAAGTCAGGAAGAGTGTGTTTTTGCCTGGAGGCCAAACATCCCAAAGCTGCAATCAGCTTAGTGCGACTCCTGGGAGAAAAAAAAAAATACACTCATCTTATTGAGCATTCAATATTAAATTATTTTTTAAAAAAGCAAATACAGTTACACAAATGATCTCATGTGCCAGATCCTGCCACTCTTACACTGATTAGTCTCTTACTGTGACAGACTGATAATATCTTGGATAAACTTATGGAATTAAGATAAGCTTCACTGAATGAAGTTAAACTTTAATGAATTAGGTTTAATACTTATGAGGTCCAATGTATTAAAAATCTATAATTGTTTATGTGTCGCTGTAGTATTGTTTGTAACTTTTTTAGGAGACTAATGTAAACCTTGGGGGAAAGGTTAGGAATTTCAAAGGACATTTGGAGACAATGCACATAAAGTGGATTTCCTAGGAAATACCTGGGGGTAAGAGGAATGTAAATTATCCACCTTAAATCCATCCTTCTGAAGCTATGCCCTGGGAAAAGAGTCCCAGTGTCTACTATTTACATGCTCCTCAAACTGCATGAAATATGAACTCCACTGTTCATGAGCATGCTAGTTCAGAGCTGAAATTGCTCTGAATTAGTGACTACAAAAGAGACCCCCTTGGGAGTCTGAAGGACTCACCATCCAAAACTGGGGAGAAATCTCCAGTAAACCGGCTAACATATAACTTGGTTCTTTTATTGTTTTTAATGTGTTTTCGCTGTCGTGCTTTTACCCTAAGAATAAAAAGAGGCTTGCATAGGAAGAACTGTGTGGTAACTTATAACCATAGCAATTGCACTGTTATGTCGTTGAAGAGAAACGAAGCAGGGCTGCTTAGACAAACTGTCTTTGCTAGGAGTAACACAACAAAGGCAGGGAACTGCTCAGCCTGGAAATACCCGTCAGAAGGGAGAGTAGATTTCCACCCTAGTGAGGTAACAGCTAGGCAGCTGAATGCCTGAGTGTGGGTGTCCTTGCTGGCCCCCAGAGGGCAATAGGGTGCAGCTGCCCTTATCTGTGACACTTCTCAACTTGTCCCATTAATTTCATTGTGATTACTTGTGGCATAAGGTACTTCTCAATGTGAGTAACATTGGTAGAATTTTTCATTATGTATTTAAGGTCCAGACACATAAAGAAGTTAACAACGATATTGGGAGCCCCAAGCAACCTTTTCACTGCAACTATGGGAGCTAGAAACCACTCTCTTTTTAACAAAAGCCAAGATACTTGTGCAATCTCTTGGTTCCAACAGCTACGACTTTAGAAAAAACACCAGCTACAATACAAATAGTGATAAAATCATGAGTTAGCAACATCCAGCTCCCTGATGCTAGACTGTGTTGTTGTAGCCATGTTGGTTCCAGGACTTTAGAGACACAAGATGGGTAAGGTAATATCTTGTATTGGACCAACCTCTGTTGGTGAGACAGAAACTTTTGATGACCTGAAGAAGAGCTCTAGGCAAGTTTGAAAGCTTGTTTCACCAACAGAAGTAGGTCCAATAAAAAGATATCATCTCACCCACTCTTGCTCTCTGATACTAAATAGTTCACACAAAGGAAATAAGATCTGTTCATGGGAGCTTTACAGTTTGAAGAGCTCAAGTTTCTGAACACCTATGCATTTGCTTAGATTTACTCAGATAAGTAGCCCTATTTAGTTCAAGAAGCCCAGACAGCTACAGAAGCATTTGGAGCCCCAGGGCAGGATGACGCTGCTGAGAATTAAAAATGATAATCTAATCACAGCCAGAAAAGAAAACCCAACCCTTTCCCTGCGCCTTGCCAGCCAGGGTATCTGAGCTGACGGGCAAGGGCTCCAGGCCAGGGAACTTCCCACCACACTGGGAAGAGAGAAGTGAAGTGGGCCTAAAAATTACTGTATAAACAAACCTCTGGCTACCCGCTGGTCTGGTCCCATGCCAGGGCTGGGGGATATGGGGTAAGAAGAGAAGAGTGGAGGGCAGCTGAGGTATGGGGGGGCACAGCGTGGGGATGCAATGAGGTAGGGGGGAGCAGAGCAGGGAGCAGATGGGATTAGGAGGCAATAGGGAAAGGCAGTGGAGTAGAGTCACAGGGTAAGGAGCAGGTGGGGGAGGGGCAGAGCGAGGGGATGGGGGGGCGCAGAGTCACGCGGGGAGGGGGCCCGGGCGGGGGGGCGCGGAGGCACGCGGGAGGGGGCCCGGGCGGGGGGGCGCGCGGAGGCACGCGGGAGGGGGCCCGGGCGGGGGGGCGCGCGGAGGCACGCGGGAAGGGGGCCCGGGCGGGGGGGCGCGGAGGCACGCGGGAGGGGGGCCCGGGCGGGGGGGCGCGCGGAGGCACGCGGGAGGGGGCCCGGGCGGGGGGGCGCGCGGAGGCACGCGGGAAGGGGGCCCGGGCGGGGGGGGCGCGCGGAGGCACGCGGGAAGGGGGCCCGGGCGGGGGGGCGCGCGGAGGCACGCGGGAAGGGGGCCCGGGCGGGGGGGCGCGCGGAGGCACGCGGGAGGGGGGGGCGCGGAAGCACGCGGGCGGGGGCCAGGGCGGGGGGCGCGGAGGCACGCGGGAAGGGGGGCAGGGCGGGGGGCGCGGAGGCACGCGGGAGGGGCGCGGAGGCACGCGGGAAGGGGGCCCGGGCGGGGGGGGGCGCGGAGGCACGCGGGAAGGGGGGCAGGGCGGGGGGGGCGCGGAGGCACGCGGGAGGGGGGGCAGGGCGCGGAGGCACGCGGGAGGGGGGGCAGGGCGGGGGGGGCGCGGAGGCACGCGGGAAGGGGGGCAGGGCGCGGAGGCACGCGGGAAGGGGGGCAGGGCGGGGGGGGGCGCGGAGGCACGCGGGAAGGGGGGCAGGGCGCGGAGGCACGCGGGAAGGGGGCCAGGGCGGGGGGCGCGGAGGCTCGCGGGAAGGGGGCCAGGGCGGGGGGCGCGGAGGCTCGCGGGAGGGGGGGCAGGGCGGGGGGCGCGGAGGCACGCGGGAGGGGGGGCAGGGCGGGGAGGGGGAGGGGGCACGCGGGAGGGGGGGCAGGGCGGGGAGGGGGAGGGGGCACGCGGGAGGGGGCCCGGGCGGGGGGGGCGCGGAGGCACGCGGGAAGGGGGGCAGGGCGGGGGGCGCGGAGGCACGCGGGAAGGGGGGCAGGGCGGGGGGCGCGGAGGCACGCGGGAAGGGGGCCCGGGCGGGGGGGGGCGCGGAGGCACGCGGGAAGGGGGGCAGGGCGGGGGGCGCGGAGGCACGCGGGAAGGGGGCAGGGCGGGGGGCGCGGAGGCACGCGGGAAGGGGGGCAGGGCGGGGGGCGCGGAGGCACGCGGGAAGGGGGCCCGGGCGGGGGGCGCGGAGGCACGCGGGAAGGGGGCCCGGGCGGGGGGCGCGGAGGCACGCGGGAAGGGGGCCCGGGCGGGGGGCGCGGAGGCACGCGGGAAGGGGGCCCGGGCGGGGGGCGCGGAGGCACGCGGGAGGGGGCCCGGGCGGGGGGCGCGGAGGCACGCGGGAGGGGGGGCAGGGCGGGGGGGGGCGCGGAGGCACGCGGGAGGGGGCCCGGGCGGGGGGCGCGGAGGCACGCGGGAGGGGGCCCGGGCGGGGGGCGCGGAGGCACGCGGGAGGGGGCCCGGGCGGGGGGGGGCGCGGCGGCACGCGGGAAGGGGGGCAGGGCGGGGGGCGCGGGGGCACGCGGGAGGGGGCAGGGCGGGGGTAACACTCGATTAATGACCCGGCCCCCGCGGGCAGGTCAGACTGCCATTGAGACACCCGCGTTCCCCTCCCTCCGTGCCCTTAGCCGGGCGCCCCAGGGCCCCAGCGCCGCGCGGGCGCTCACCTGCCCCGGGAAGCCAGGCGGCCCAGCATGGCGGTGGCGGGTCCGGGCCGTACGGAGCGCAGCAGGAGGCCGCTCGCTGTGCCGGGGTCGCGAACAAGGCGCCTGCGCCGCCCCGCCCAGGCCCGGCGCGGGGGCGGGGCTGGGGGCTGGGGCCGGGCCGGCAGAGCCCCGCGCGGGAAGGGACCGGCCGAGCCCAGGCGCCCGGGGCTCCGCGGAGGCGCGGGGCGGCTGGAGCCGGCTGCCGGGGGCTCCCTGCCTGTAGGGCGGCTCCGTGGCGCTGGCCCGGCCGGGGCTTTCGTGGCGCTCGGGACCTGCCACAAACCAAATGGTGCCCCGGGTGTGGAGCATCTTTGGCGCCTCCCTCCGCTTGTTAAACTTTTGAATACCTTATTTTTTATTACGTGTGCAGCCGTTTCACGACTTTGAGGCCCGAGCTACGTCCATGATTTAGGCCTGTCATGTACCAGATGGTGCATTTGCACGGAAACGGCGCATCAGGGTAATGAAACAAAACCAGACCCCCACCCCCCGCCAGCATGCACCCTAACCCAGCCCCGCAGCCACATAGACTCCTGAAGAGGGATGGGGATGAGGGTGTGGGTAGGGAGGATGGAGATGAAAAGAATGAATGAAGTAACCAATGTTGATGGCCTCCAAAATATAATCTGCTCCTATGCAGGTTGGAAATGGGAGGGAGGTCAGCGGCGTGGGGCAGCTGAAGATTCTGGAGGTGGGGATGTTCTGGACACTTGACCAAACCATCAACAGTGTCACTTGGATGAAGAGAACAGATAGGTCATGGTAGCAGTTACGGGAGGTGGTCTTTTCGTTTGATATCTCGGCCACCTCTTAGATGGTTCAGAAGGCCTTTGTATGTAAAGACTTGAACCAGAGGAGCTCTCCGTGCTATTTGTGACCTGCTGGATTTTCTTTTGTTTGCAGGCATGTATATGCCAAGGGACCTGAGAATGGGCCTGGAATCCTTCAAAGTATGGAGA
Organism: Dermochelys coriacea; assembly: GCF_009764565.3. NCBI lineage: Eukaryota > Metazoa > Chordata > Testudines > Dermochelyidae > Dermochelys > Dermochelys coriacea. Next base: position 122,287,740 of record NC_050070.1, read on the forward strand.
GGGTCTTTGGTGGACCTGGAAAAGAGTTTAAATCCATCTAAAGGAAAGTTTTTGGACCTCCCTAAGAGCTCCCTAGGAAACCCAGACAGCTGTAGCCCAGAGTGAGGCTTTTGCTAGGAGTTGACGCTCAGCTATTATGGACTTGACCTGGTCACAGTGTTCTGCAGGGAGGTGCTCAATAAAATGATTGGATTTTTCACAATGAGTGAGGTTGTTTTTCATCATCAGCGCTTGGTAATTTGCAATCTAAAATTGCAGGGTTGCTGAAGAATAGCTCTTGGGACGCAATTGATTGAATTGCTTTTGGTCTTTATCATAGGATATAGTCCTTGTGTGATGTCATCTATCATGTTCATTGATACATCCGATGAAGTGAGCTGTAGCTCACAAAAGCTTATGCTCAAATAAATTTGTTAGTCTCTAAGGTGCCACAAGTATTCCTTTTCTTTTTGCGAATACAGACTAACACAGCTGCTACTCTGAAACCTGTCCACAACTAAAGAATTTGGCACAGGGTGTGAAAACAAAAATTCCAAATTTTTCACCATAACCTAATACGTTTATTGGCCCATTTTCATCTGGGTGGTGTGGTGGCAAGAGTTTGCCAGATGGTCTTAGCAGGATTCACTAAGGTATCATTCCCTGGTAGAGCCACACAACTAGAGCAAAATGTATGCAAAATGTCCAACAGTTTATGTTGTGACTCATGGACCTTCTCTAACAGAATCTGTAATGAGTCAGCAATGTTTTTCATCAGTTACTGAAACTGTTTAAAAATGTCAGTAAGAGAATGTGGGGAAGAGAGGCATTTCCACTTCATCTGGCAACAGTGATGAAATATCAGTCTGCAGTAGTCATCACTTTGTCCGCTGCAACCTCTTGCTCCTCAAAAGATTCCTCCTGAGGTTGGGGATGTTGAGAAAGGAGTGATGTAGCAGGAGAATATCTTCTTCAGTGATCTCCTCAAGAGGAGCTAGGTCTTCAGAACTACTGATGATAGGCAGCCCAAGTGTCCCAGTATGGGTACTGAGGTGGATCATAAAGCAAAAGAGGGGGCATCCAATGTTGGTAATGCCAGTGAGAAGGGACATACAATTGTGTTTCCCTAAGAATTTCCATGCAAGGGACAGTGATAGGGAAAATGTGCCTTTAATGATAGACAGGAGACCCCTGTACCAAAATCTGTGAGTCTAAGGAATCATCCTCGACATAGTCCCAGGGTTGGGCAGACAATGATGGTGAGGATGGCTGTCTGTCCTGAGGTAGGTGTTGGAGATGAGGTGCTACCAGGAAAAGATAAGGTCTGGTGACCTAGTTGTTCAGAATCCATTAACAGTAGAGATTCTATCGCATCAGAAATATACAAGTCCTTGGTGTGTCAAACTTCCTGAGGTACCTGATATACGTGAGCCGAGGTAATACGAGGCTTTGTAGCAGCTGATGTCAATACCAAGAGAGCTGAATGCTTCAGTGGTTCCATTTTAGAAGATGGTGTTTGTACTGAGGGTGCTGTTTCAGCAATACATGTTTAACAGATGACAATGATACTGAGGACTTCTGAGATACCATCTGGTTACTGACAGTGAAGAGTCTGAAGGTAGTCTGAAAACCAGAGTGCTTGGGCACTTTGATAAAGCAATCATGCTTAGATGGTACATAAGATGGCCATACTAGGTCAGACCAAAGGTCCATCTAGTCTAGTATCCTCTCTTCTGACAGTGGCCAATGCCAGGTGCTTCAGAGGGAATGAACAGAACAGGCAATCAAGTGAACCATCTCCTGTTGCCCATTCCCAGCTTCTGGCAAACAGAGACTAGGGGAACACACTATCCCTTCCCAACCTTCCTGGGTTGGTTTCTGACACCATGGTTTTTTTTGAAGAATTGAAAGTCTGAAGAGCTCCCAGTACTGGGACACATGAGTGGTCTAAAGTGGTCAGTCTCTGCGGTAATCGGCTGCTCTTCGATGGAGGCTGTCTGTTAGGAGTTCTAGAATGCCTCTCATTTAGAGCCTTGTCAGTGTCAGCCTTACTCTTCTCCTATGAAGATCTCAGGGACTGGGATATGGAGATTGACAGGGTACTGTCATAATGAGCCAAAACAATCTTCCTATTTTTTTGAGATGTGATTTTAAAAAAGGGCAGATCTTGCACTTCAAAGCTATGTAGGTATCTTCTAAACAGCAAAGGCACCAAGTGTGTCAATCATGGAGATTGATCCCCAGCAGGAGAGGCAGTGCTTGAATCCCAGGGATCTATGCACACCTCAGCGATGCAGCCCCTGAGAAAGCCCCTCAGGCAGGAGGGGTGAGGGAAGGGACCCCTTAAACCCAAAGAGGCATAAAACTAATATAAATTATCATTAAGGCCTGGTCTACACTATGGGGTTAGGTTGAATTTTGCCGCATTAGGTCAATTTTAAAATGAATGCGTGCACACAACCAACCACATTCCATTGACTTAAAGGGCTCTTAAAATCAACTTCTGTACTCCTCCCCAGCGAGGGGAGTAGTGCTAAAATCAACCTCGCTGGGTCGAATTTGGGGTAGTGTGGACCACAAATTGACGGTATTGGGCTCCGGGAGCTATCCCAGAGTGCTCCATTGTGACTGCTCTGGACAGCACTTTGAACTCCGATGCAGTAGCTAGGTACACAGGAAAAGCCCCAGGAACTTTTGAATTTCATTTCCTGTTTGGTCAATGTGGCGAACTCAGCAGCACAGGTGACCATGCAGTCCCCCCAGAATCACAAATGAGCTCCAGCATGGACTGAAAGAGAGACACTGGATCTGATTGCTGAATAGGGAGAAGCATCTGTGCAGGCAGAACGCCGATCAAAAAAAAGAAATGCAAATATATTTGCCAAAATCTCACGGCATGTTGAAGAGAGGCTACAACAGGGACACACGGCAGTGTTAGGATATAGATATTCAGGCCTGTCTGTAAAGGCCTATACTCTAATTTAGGTGTATTCTTATCACTTAGCTAGTTATAGAGGTATAAAAGAAAGACTCAAAATCACTGTCTGCTGGTGTAAGGGCCTTCTCTTACTGTGACAGTCTGAGGCCCTGTGCTTACGCTAAGGCCTTTGGCTAAGCAGCAGAGGCAGCCATAAGCTGGGAAGCAAACGGTCACATCCTCACATTCCAAACTAGTCACATTGAAATAAGGTGCTATTGGGCTGTTAGGAATACAATCCTGTCCTAATAGTGCCTATCACCTCCAGAGAAAGGGAAGTGCGTAGAAAATGTAAAAGGAAACTTAGTTTGATAGCATCCTGTCTGGCAAGAACTCACTTATCAATAGCTGGGATGTGAAATCCTCATTTCTTTGTTGTTCTATCACTGTAGTCCCCATTTCCCTATTGTTTGTCTGCATAATCTCTGTCTGGTTCTGTGATTGTTCCTTTCTGCTGTATAATTAATTTTGCTGGGTGTAAACTAATTAAGGTGGTGGGATATAATTGGTTAAATAATCATGTTACAATATGTTAGGATTGGTTAGTTAAATTTCATTAAAATGATAGGTTAAGATATAGCTAAGCAGAACTCAAGTTTTACTATATAGTCTGCAGTCAATCAGGAAGGGGCAGAGAATGGGAACAGGGAATGGGGGTGGGGAAATTGGAATCATGTTTTGCTAAAGAGGGGGAATGGGAACAGGGACACAGGTAAGGCTCTGTGGTGTGAGAGCTGGGAAGGGGGACACTAAGGAAGGAAACTGGAATCATGCTTGCTGGAAGTTCACCCCAATAAACATCTAATTGTTTGCACCTTTGGACTTCGGGTATTGGTGCTCTCTGTTCATGCGAGAAGGACAAGGGAAGTAAGTGGGTGAAGGAATAGGCCCCCTAACAGGAAGTGCCGCGTGAAAGTTAAGGAGCTGAGGCAGGCCTACCAAAAGACAAAGGAGGCAAACGGTTGCTCCGGTTCAGAGCCCCATGCATGCCACTTCTATGATCAGCTGCATGCCATTCTAGGAGGGGACCCTACCACTACCCCACCACTGTCTGTGGATACTTGCAAGGGGGGGAGTCTCCAACAAGAGGGAGGAGGATTTTGTGGATGAAGAAGAGGAGGAGGAGGAGAATGTGCAGCAGGCAAGCGGTGAATCCATTCTCCCCGGCAACCAGGACCTTTTCATCACCCTGGAGCCAATAGCCGCCAAAGGCGGGATCCCCAACCCTGAAGCTGGAGAAGGCACCTCTGGTGAGTGCATATTTATAACTACAGTACAGGGTTAAAAGCAATAGTGTTTAATGTTTGATTTTCCCTTAAGAATTGGGATGCATTCGTGGCCAGTACAGCTACTGGAAAAGTCTGTTCACGTGTCTGGGGATGGAGTGGGAATCCTCCAGGGACATCTCCATGAAGCTCTCCTGGAGGTCCTCTGAAAGTATTCTGGAATCATTGCAACACAAAGCATGGCAGCGAATGGTCCTGGGTTTTGGTCGCATTCAAGCAACATTCGGTCGGAAAGTATTAAGTGAGCGTGAAGAGCAGAAACAGGAGCACAAAGACCAGAGGCAGGAGTGCAAAGAGTGGAGGCAGGAAGCAATGCTAAGGCTAATGGGGAAGCAAACAGACACGATGAAGCATCTGGTGCAGCTGCAGGAAAGCCAACAAGAACCCAGACCCCCGCTGCATCCATTGTACAACCGCCTGACCTCCTCCCCAAGTTCCATATCTTCCTCACCCAGACACCCAAGAACGCATTGGGGGGAGGCTCCGGGCACCCAGCCACTCCACTCCAGATGATGGCCCAAGCAACAGAAGGTTGTCATTCAAACAGTTTGATTTGTGGTGTGGCTACAATAAGTAATGTGGCTTTGTCCTTCCCTCCTCCCCCACTCCACCCCACCCGGACTACTTTGTCAGTTATCTCTCTTTTTTTAAAATTAATAAAGAAAGAATGCATGGTTTCAAAATAATAGTTACTTTATTTCAAAGGGGGGAGGGTGGTTGGCTTACAGGGAATTAAAATCAACAAAGGGGGTGGGTTTGCATCAAGGAGAAATGCACACAACTGTTACAACGAAGCATGGCCAGTCATGAAACTGGTTTTCAAAGCCTCTCTGATGTGCAGTATGCCTTGCTGTCCTCTTCTAATCGCCCTGGTGTCTGGCTGCTCAAAATCGGTTGCCAGGCAATTTGCCTCAACCTCCCACCCCACCATAAAAGTCTCCCCCTTACTCTCACAGATATTATGGAGCACACAGCAAGCAGCAATAACAATGGGAATGTTGGTTGCGCTGAGGTCTGACCTAGTCAGCAAACAGCACCAGCAAGCTTTTAAACTTCCAAAGACATATTCTACCACCATTCTGCGCTTGTTCAGCTTGTAGTTGAACTGCTCCTTACTACTGTCCAGGCTGCCTGTGTACGGCTTCATGAGCCATGGGAGCAAGGGGTAGGCTGGGTCCCCAAAGATAACTATAGGCATTTCAACATCCCCAATGGTAATTTTCTGGTCTGGAAAGTAAGTCCCTTCTTGCAGCTGCTCGAATAGCCTGGAGTGCCTAAAGATGCTAGCGTCATGCACCTTTCCCAGCCATCCCATGTTGATATCGGTGAAACATCCCTTGTGATTCACCAGTGCTTAAAGCACCATTGAGAAGTATCCCTTGTGTTTACGTACTGGTTGGCAAGGTAGTCAGGTGCCAAGATAGGGATATGCTTTCCTTCTATCGCCCCACCACAATTCGGGAAACCCATTGCACAAAGCCATCCACTATGACCTGCACATTTCCCAGTGTCACTACCCTTGATAACAGAACGTTAGTGATTGCACTGGCTACTTGGATCACAGCAGCCCCCACAGTAGGTTTGCCCACTCCAAATTGATTCCCGACTGACCGGTAGCTGTCTGGCGTTGCAAGCTTCCACAGGGCTATCGCCACTCACTTCTCAACTGTCAGGGCAGCTCTCATCTTGGTATTCCTGCGCTTCAGGGCATGGGAAAGCAACTCACAGAGTTCCAGGAAAGTGGCCTTACGCATTCGAAAATTTCGCAGCCACTTTGAATCATCCCATATCTGTAATACTATGCGGTCCCACCAGTCTATGTTTGTTTGCCGGGCCCAGAATCAGCGTTCCACTGTATCAACCAGCCCCATTGCCACCATGATGTCCCAATTGCCACAGCCCATGCTTTCATGAATGTCTGTGTCTATGTCCTCATCAAAATCATCCTCGTACTGGCATCTCTTAGCCCTGTTCTGCATCTACTCCAGGATAATGCGCAAGGTGTTTACAATGCTCACAACAGCAGCAGTGAGCTGAGCGGGCTCCATGCTTGCCGTGATATGGTGTCTGCAGGACAGCAGAGTTGCAGCGGAAGCGGTGGATGATGATGGATGCCACGAGAATAGACATTTATATAGAATGACAAGAGCTCCTGCGAGGTGGATTCATGGCACCAGGAGAGCAGAAGAGCAGAGTTGCAGCGGAAGCGGTGAATGACGACAACATGGAGAAATTTCCTGTTGAGACTGAGCTCATTTACAACAGCAGGAGAGCAGAGTTGCAGCGGAAGCGGTGGTGATGATGGTTAGCAGTCATATTGCACCATCTGCTGACAACAGCAGTGGTGACGCTGAGCTGAGCTGAGCGGGCTCCATGCTTTCTGTGGTATGGCGTCTGCATGGGAAAAAGGCACGAAATGATTGTCTGCCATTGCTGTCATAGAGGGAAGGGCAACTGATGACATGTACCCAAAACCACCTTGTGACAATGTTTTTGTCCCATCAGGCATTGGGAGCTTAACCAAGAATTCCAATGGGCAGCATAGACTGCGAGATAGCTACCCACAGTGCACCGCTCCGTAAGTCGATGCTAGCCATGGTAGTGAGGATGCACTCCACCGACTTCATGCACTTAGTGCGGACATACGCAATCGACTGTATAAAATCGATTTCTAAAAATCGACTTCTATAAAATCGACCTAATTTCATCGTGTAGACATACCCTAAGAATGTATTGTTAAGGTATATGCTAAGTGGTACACTAAATGCTCTGTCTCAGGTGGGTGATTGAGAAGGAACTCGGGGCAGTTCATCTACACAGCTCTATATATCCTCTGTACGGGGCACAAGGATGGCTGGAGTGAAAGTGCAGGCCAAACAGGCATTGCTATGAAAATCTCCAATCAAAGGCACATGAGCATCTGCAGTGGAGCACCCATAGGGATGTTACTTGACATTCAAATTTATTCCATTTAATATTAATGCTGTAAATATAGGGACATACTGAATGATCATGAAGCATGTTTGGCACAAAATAATCAGATAAAGTAATGGGGGTCACATAAATACCTACCTAAAGAGATAGCCTTGCCCTTTTTTTTAGTGTTTTTGTATTTATTTATTGGTAAGTTATCTTTTAAAAAAATCAAAGGGAGAGGGAGAATTGATTTATACATTTCTATTAGTTTGGTTTGTCTCAAAGTCTGTCTTATGTTGGTAGTGTTGAATTTCTTAGCTTTGGTAGGCTCTTCACAGATTTTACAGCCAGAAGGAACAATTTTGATAATCCAGTCTCACCTTTTGGGTATAGCACAGGGCATAGAACGTCAACGAGTAATTTCTACATCTATCTCCAGTGCTTGAACTAGACCACTGTTTCTAAACCTTTTTAGTTTGGTGGCCTCTTTTTCAACACACATTTTTTCCCCCAGGCCCTTATGTTTACTATAAAAGAACAAAATATATCAATGCAAACCCTATGATTCGTGTGAGTATTCCAAGAGGTTGACAAAGCATATTTATCTTGAAGGAGGGTAAGGATGTGCACAGGAGCAGGGTGCAAGATTCTTTGCTTTTAGTTTGTAATAAATTTTTTCAGTGCTTCACAGTCCACCAGCTGAGAAGTACTGGACTAGATTAAATCAAGAATAAATGAGGTTTGGAGAGGGATATAGATGTTGATCTCTGTGACAGTGCCCCCCATAAAGCTTTATGGAAATATGCTTATGAATATATATGACATAACTGGAATATGTTCCATGCTACATATGCCATGTAACATATCTATGTAAAGGTTATGATTTACTGAATCAATTAATCCTACTTGTATGCATGTATCATTTTTGTATTCAAAGTTATGAATATTAGTCGTGTACTGGCTTGATTTCTAAATAACCTTAATAGAGCATTTGATCAGTTCCTGGAGAAAGGAATTTGCAAAGTTAAGTACCCAATCAAGAAGCACTTAAGAAACAATGCATCTTGGAATGCTCCAATCCCCATAAGAAATCTTCCTGGAGACATTCAAGATACCATGTGGGCAATGGCTTCTGCCCATGGCAATGTCCACTGACTCCCTTGACGCCTTTGAGGAGCAGTGGGCACTATCCGGGGTTCTCTGCGCAGTGTCCCCGTCCGGTTCCCTTAGTTTGACCGTTTGACCACACTCCTGTCCCCTGTACTTATTTGGTTTCCAGGTCCTGTGGATTCCCCTCTTAGGCTGGAGGGGGATTCTTTAGCACTTCCCAGATCCCAGTAGAATCACTCTCCTGTAGCAATCTGGCCTGACCCTGTCACAGTATATCGTTGGTCTGGACTTTAGTGTGCAATCAGAATATAAATGTGATCAAGTCAAAAACAAACAAACAAACAAACAAAACCCCTGAGAGTTATGCATGAACATGTGACTTGCCCAGGTGACTCCAGAACTCCATCTTGGAGCTGGACTTTGCATAGGGGAAAGGAGGGGGTCTCCACCAACAAGAGAAAATCTATTTAGCCCGTGGGAGACCCCTCCATTTTGTCTTCAGCTGGCTAAGGAGATAGCCTCTCCACCCTCAAGGATACCTGAAAGAAACTGGAACAAAGAACAGTAACTACAGGGGATGTGAGTGTTTACTGGACCCAGACTAGAAGGAGGCTAGTATGTAAAAGAGAGCTTATGGGAACTGGTGAGGTTTTTATCTGTATTCAGTTTGATTAGACATAGACCTGCGTGTTTTATTTTATTTTGCTTGGTAATTCACTTTGTTCTGTCTGTTACTACTTGGAACCACTTAAATCCTACTTTCTGTATTTAATAAAATCACTTTTTACTTATTAACTCAGAGTATGTATTAATACTTGGTGGGAGAGGGCAAACAACTGTGCATCTCTATCAGTGTTATAGAGGATGAACAATTTATGAGTTTACCCTGTATAAGCTGCTTTCAGTTAAGCCTACAGTTGTTATGGGACATGGTTCAGACCTGGGTCTGGGTTTGCAGCAGGCTAGCGGGTCTGGCTCAAACTAAGCAGGGCACTGAAGTCCTAAACTGACTGGGCAGGAAAGCAGGGGCAGAAGTAGTCTTGGCACATCAGGTGGCAGCTCCCAAGGGGGTTTTTGTGATCTAACCCGTCACAGTCTCCATTCTCCACTATGGCTGAGCTGTACTTCAACATAGTGGAGGTAGTAGCCAAAAGGAGCCAGTTGCAGCCCTTCAGAGCCTCAGTTGCCAGGCAAGTTAGAGCAGGAACGGTTGTACTCCAAACTTGCCTAAGTCCCATATGCCAATGGAGGATTGGGTGTAGCAGAGCTGAGTTATACCTCATCCCCTAGTACCAATGTAGATGGAGGCTGATATAAGATGTAAAGTCAAGATGGTCTCTACACCAGCAGGGATTTTCCCCTCTGAGGCATCAGCTGATTTATACCTATTTTGCACTGCCTAGCAAATGAAAAATGGGAAAGAACTGGTTAAGCAGTACTGCAGAAAACTATTTGTGGGAGTAGAGTGGGTCACAAATTAAATATGTCAGTGTGATGCGGCTGCAAGAAAGGCAAATGTCATTCTGGGATGCATTAACAGGAGTGTCATATGTAAATGGTGGAGGTAGTTATTCTTCCGTATTCAGCAGGAGTGAGACCTCAATTGGAGTATTGTGCCTAAATTTGGGGCAGTGCACTTTGAGAGAGATGAATTGGCAAAAATCCACAGGAGAGCAACAAAAGTGATAAAAGGACTAGAAAGCATGATGTACAAATAAAAATTGAAAGAACTGGACATTGGGTTTAGATGGCAGGGGAGAGAGAAGACGTTACATCTTCAAACATGTAAAAAGTAATTCGTGATCAATTGTTCTTCATATCCACTGAAGGCAGGAGTAGTAGAATTCCATTTAATTTGCAGCATAGGGGTTTTAGGTTAGATATCAGAAAATACTTTTTAACTACAGATGGTTAAGGGCTGGAACAGCTAACCTAGGGAAGTTGCTGAATCTCCATTATTGGATCTTTTTAAGAACAGGGGGTATTCACCCAAAAGAGGGGTCACAAAGGCATACTGTAGAACAGGAACACAGTATTGCCACCCTTATTGCTGCACTGCCTTCAGAGCTGGGGAGCCAGAGAGTGGTGGCTGTTGGCTAGGTGCCCTGCTCTGAAGCAGCACTGCCATCAGCAGCAGCGCAGAAGTAATGGTGGCATGGTATGAGGGTCATCACAGCCTGAAATATTTTCAAAAGGGGCTCCTACAAAAAAAGTTTGAGAATGCCAGATTTAAACAAACACCTGTCAGGGATGGTTTAAGTCAGTGTTTCCTCAAACTTTTGTATTGATTACCCCTTTCACAGAGCAAACCTATTAAGTGCAACCCCCCTTATAAATTAAACTTTTTTTTTTAAACACTATTATAAATGCTGGAGGCAATTGGGGATGGAGGCTGACAGCTCACAACCCCCCCCCCCCGGTAATAACCTTGTGACCCCCCTGAGGGGTCATGATGCCCAGTTTAAGTACCCCTGGTCCAAGTATTCTTAATGCTACCTCAGCACAGGGGAAAAGACTAGAGGTCTTCAAGGTCCTTTCCAGCATTACATTTCTGATTCTATTATTTATAGCAACACCAAGTGGCTTTAGTGAACTGGAAAAACTGAGCCTTCAAGTGATCAGGAATATGATTTCTGTGTGTTCACAGCAATACTGAATGCAACATTAAGTTATGTTGAACCTGCTATTTCTGTTCGTTATTGATCTTTTCAGGCTTTGTTTTCCCCTCTGCATTTTCTTCCATGCACCTACTCAAAATTCCAACTCCTATTCATTCCCTCCCCCCCACTGCTTCAGTCCAAAACCTTTTCCTTTATCAGCTACAATAATCAGATATTAAGTAGTCTGACATGTGTGTTATTGGGGAGTTAACTGTAAAGCCCACTAGCATCAATAAGCAAGAGCACTTACACCTCTACACCCTTAAGGTTGTTTGCAGAATCAAAAACACTGCCTCAAGTTTAGATCACATCAGAAGGTTCTGTTAGCCAACATGAGTTAAAGTTTGTTTTTAAATGAAGTGAAAGATTTCAGATTCTGCAGAATCTAGATGTCAATTAAGCCACAAATACATCAAGCAATTTATAAGCCAGCATGTTATATTTGGCTTCTGCTAGGAATGCTACCTGAAGCATCATGTCAGAAAATCCAATTGAAGGGCACCATATAGGGATCCTAAATTGTATCATGTGCATAATTTGGCAAATTACTCCTTTGTTTTGTAACCCCATTACTTAGGAGGTGTAGTACCATAGCACCTAAGAGGTTGCCAGTTTAGGATTTGCTAGGAAGCATATCAATGTGTCACATGGCTCGATCTGAGCCAGTTATACTGTTTGGCAATCCAAGGATGTAGAATAAAAATAGTTGTATACTCCAACATCTAGAGGGAAATATGAACCCCACAGAAGTCAAGGGAGTTTTGCCTTGATTTGAGTGGGGCTAGGATTTCACCCCCAACATTTATGACAAATGCAGTGAGATTCCATGTCTACACTTAAGATGCAGACTTCACTTGTATGTTGATTAATTCATTAAATTTGGTAGTTATGACCATTTATATATCCACACATACTTAATATTCAAACTGTTTAGCCAATTTTTTTACATTGCTCTATTTCCTTCCAGCTCTGTGCATTCTGACAAACATGTTCCAATAAGCAAGCCATTTTGCAAAACAGATCAAACTTTTATCCCATTAACCAACATAAGGATTGCAGTACTCAGGTTTAAAAAAAAAAAAAAAAATTTAAATTCTGGATATTGGAACACAATTAACATATAGCAAGTGGAGAATAGAGAGGGAAATAGTTTTGTTTAACAGGTATTTGAACAGCAATTGGCTTACCCTTGGCATAGAAAAAGTTTGTTTACTAATGCAATTTACAAGTTTTATAAAAATCAGTATGATCTGGTTTAGAATGGAGAGCACCTAAATGCTATCAAACTACTCCACTCTATCTTTTTAATAAAGTTAATTTTAAAAAAACATACCATTACAAGGGGGAAAAACCTCATTATATTTTAAATATTTTTAATATAAAAACAGGCAATTTAAATGAAACAATGCTTTTAATATTCAAAATCAGAATGCCTTATTTTGCAAAACAGATATCTACATAAGGAACAGTCAATTTAAAAAAATCACATTTGAAAATCAACTAACAGCATATTGCTGTAATTTAAAGATTAGAGGAAAAGGTATTTTTCATGTATTTACTCTGAACATTTGATGGCACTGTGCAGAGTCAATTTTATCATTTACCTGTAGTTTCCCTAGTTGCTGTGAAATATGCAGATACAAGTGAGAAAAAATTGCCTATCAAACCACAAAATGCCTTGGATTCAATGGTGTAGTATCTGAAACTCCTTTTAACTCATTTATTGAGATCTGCTATATTTCATAAAAAGAAAAGGAGTACTTGTGGCACCTTAGAGACTAACAAATTTATTAGAGCATAAGCTTTCGTGAGCTACAGCTCACTTCATCGGATGCTGTAGCTCACGAAAGCTTATGCTCTAATAAATTTGTTAGTCTCTAAGTATTCCTTTTCTTTTTGCGAATACAGACCAACACGGCTGCTACTCTGAAACCTGCTATATTTCATGTTGATGTCCAACAGGACTTCTGCAGTTTATTACATCAATGGTTTTGTTTCATAGCAAGTTATGTCCATCCCCTCATCTCTTGATATTGCCATTGTAGACACCTTTAGTATACCATGGACTCCACATTCTTCTCTAGATTACAGTACCAAACAAAATATCAAAACATTTATTCTTATAAGAATTTAGTAAAATGGATTGTAGAGTTTCTTTTAATAGCAATTAGTTAAAAGATGGTTTCCAAAAATCTACATGGCTTACAAGTACTGCTTTACAGCAACAGAAGTGCAAGTGCTTCCACAAGTAGGCTGCAAAGTTGGCAGCAGTATCTCTTTTTTTGCCTCAGCTATGCACAAGCAGCATAAAACCTTCAAGTAACAGACTGATAAGTTATCTAGTGTCAATGCATTTCTAGTTAAAGATGAAATTAAAGCAATTTTAAAAAGTATGGTTCTTAACTTCAACTTAACCCTAAACCCACCAGATGAGTGCCAAAGTGCTTTAGCCATATAGTGGTGTTTATAAAAATGCCATTTTTATAAAGAGTCATCTCCTTGTTTTCATACTGCCACCTTTAAACTGGTAAAGCAGATTGCGTGTCACCAGAAACTCAGGTGCCGAAGAACTTAACTAAAAACACATTTATCTGACAATATAATGTGTGATATATTTTTAAGCAGTTTCAGATTTGCTTTAACTCAAGATCAAGGTTAAATCATAATGAAACCAGGAATAACTTAATTTCTTCAGCTTTTATAGTTTAATTCCTTGTGAATTTACACACAAGACAGTTATACCTCGCTACGGATCAGATTTATGACACCATGAAGTCTGCAGTATCAATTCTTCACACATGGTATTGTCACTTCATTTGGTAATAACAAAAACAAATTTTCAAGGTAAGCACCCCCCCGCCCCAGCCACCAAACCAACCCGAAATTAAACTACAAGAACTTTATTTATTAAAAACAAAATGTCACATGTCTCAAACTTGACGTCTTCAGCATGATTTTTTTACTATGTAGATTGGTAGTGGGCAAATAATCCAACAGAAAACATGTACAATAAAAATGCAGTGTATACAAATACATCACATGAAACCAATGCAGACTAAAATAAATTACATTATTAAAAGTCTTTATTTAGGTTTGGTCAGTACAGGTAAGATAATATTGGAGTCACAGAGCAATATGCATAAACAGGATACAACAGTTCTTAAAAACTGAGTAACTATGCACAAACTTCTTAAACATTCGGTCACCTAAGGAGAAATGCACAGATGTATGGTGGAAAAAACTGTAATTAACACTGGAACTACTACAGGACTCCTTCAACAAGTCCATCTTTTAGTGATAAAACTACTGTACTGGGCAAACTTGGCAGTCATAAACCCACAGCTAATATGACAAATTTTGAATGTGGTGTAAATATAACAATATAAGTAAGAATGCCCTTACACAGCACAGGTTCTAGATATACACAGATTTGTACAGACATCATTTATGTTATACTTTGTGGAAATAATTTCCATTTTCAACTTCACATTAACTCATATAAAAATAACTTGAGCCTACACAAATGTCCTTTTAGCAACATTCAACGTAATTAAACTGTTAAAATTTCCAAAGTGGCAGAGGTATTGAAGCAAAAAAACCACAAAAAGGCAAAACTGTGACAAGTATGCACTAATTTAAACGGTTTCTGGACAGTATCCTCTCCCAATTTAAATGACACTGTATAAAAGTGTTGCAGAAAAAAATGTTACAAAACTGAACCCTGGACATTTACATTGGAGTCCAAACCATTCTGAACATGACGAGAACCCACAGTTCTGTTACCTTTCATGCTCACTGTTTTCTCTTCTTGAGGATCATGATTGGAGTCTGTGTCATTTGAGTGGTGAGTGAGTGAGTTTTCACTGCCAGTGGGAGAGTCTACACTTTCATACCCAGTACTTAGTTGGTTTATGTAGCTACAACCTCCTCTGACTGTTCTATCTTCAGAGTGGTTGGAGAGCTTATTACCATTCCCTGGAGACGCTGGGAAGTCATCTTCTGTGCCACTACCCTCCCTATAAAATCCAGGCCCAGACGTCCTCTGATGGGAAGAGCTGCCATTGCTCGGTCCGTTAGCCAGACGGCTGCAGTCTTTACCCATGGCCTCTCCCTGGTCTGTAGGCTCAGAAGATGGAGTCCTGCTGGTACCTGGGGCTGAGGCCTGGGACTGCTGCTGCTGGAACTGAGCCAACTGCTGGCGAGTCTCCTTCAACTGCTGCTGGAGAACTAGAATGGTACTCTGCATACCCTCTACCTCCTCATCAAGCTGGATGATGAAGTCATTCAATTCTATATAGAGAAAACACATTTGGAGCACACACTTAATAGCTCACATACCTGGACCCTAAAACAGTACATAAAAAGAATCCTGAGCAGATAGTTATTACTAAAGGTTCGTATCCTAGAGGTCTGTATTTTCAGCTGTTGCATCTGCAAAATGTGTGATGTTGCAATGTTTTATATGGAGGAAACCCTAAATTCCAAACTGCCATCTACATACTTTTTCAAAAACAGCTATTGGGTGAGGGTGGAGGTGTGTGTGGAAAAATCCATTCTTGGACAAAGGGAGGGTGTAGAAATAGGTGCTGGGAAATAGCTGAACTCAAAAGTATTAGTAGGAAATATACTGCAAGTGAACTTCACTTCCAGGTACAATACTATAGCAGCTATCGTTTAAAAAAAAAAAAAGTGACAAAGCACATTCTGATGCAACATATGGACTACTTGTAGGTATCAATGATTCAGAATCATTGTTTACTAACAATAAGTGATTTAATTGCTTTTCCTCCTTTCAGCCCTGCATAACAAATACAACAAGAGAGAGATGGATTCCAGTCTGATTTGTGCATCATTAACAGATTTGCAACCAAGTTGCAACTGTAGAATTTTTAGTATGGATGTGTAACAGAAAAAACAGCTTGCCTCTCATAGCCTGGATTGAGGTTGCAATACCGGGAGTCAGGGAAAGAAAAAATTGTATTGGCTAACTGAGCAAGTTTGACCAGGAGTCAATAAGAGAAATATGGAATCCCACAATGCAATTTTTGGTCACTTTTTACATTAAACTGCACATTAACTCTACGATGACAAAAGCAAAACATGCGTTCTATATTACTTTATTTTGATGTTTTATAAACAAAGTATCTCGAAAAGATGGACTTTTCAGAACTCAAACTCATTATTTGCAGCTATAAAGGAAACAAAAAAAAGAAGAAAAGAAAATGAATGGTCATGGGAGGAAGAGAACAGAATTGTGAGCTGGTTAAGGTCTCAAGCCTTTTACAACCTCACTTAAAACATTTGGTTCTGCAGGGAATGTGTGCTCATACTCCCAGTGGTTGCTTTTAAATCATTCTGAAGCTTGTAACACTGCATCATGTTCAAGAGTAGATATCTGCAGAGGCAATTTTGGAAAGAACATTCGCTTCCTATGTTTCAATTACCAACTTGATAAATTTAGAAGGAAAAAGTCACTTGGGTGATTTAACACATTAATTTAGGGAACCGAAAAAGTAGTTTTTATTCCAGTAACATATTGCAAATTGATGCCAAAACTATAAGAACTATTTTCCCTAATTCTTCTAGGCATTCTGCCATTCTACATTCTACCATTCCTCACAAAGGAAGCAAATAATCCTATCTTCAAAAATAAGTGCATCACGTCACAAACCATTAACCACTACAAGTTGTAAAGTCAAATAAAACCTGCATAGTCCCGTTGAACTTCTAACTTTTCTTTTTCGCAACTGGTTTCAGGGACAGTGTCAGACTTAACTCCCAAACTTTCTTTTTAAAATAATTTATAAAGAAGTCTGTTTAGGGCCACTCTCAGACAATAAATTTAAAAGAAAAATTTCCTGACCTACGTTACAAAACTCTGAACCTTTAAGGCTGGAAATTTAGTAGTCTAGGATTTTTTTCTCCATTTCAGCTAGAGGAAAGTCAGTCAGTTCACAGGTAGTTTCACTTGCAGGTTCAGAGGCACTAACAAATGCGGCAATATTTGGATTGTGAATATTGCAGAACATTTGTGTAAAAAATAGTCACTGAAATATAAAAAGATTTCTGTGAACATTTCTATTGATTTTAGGTATTGTTAAAGGCCTGTTTTTAGCAAATGAAGTGAGACTATAAAACATCCCATTAATATTTGTATGAAATAAAAAGCAAGTTTTAGATTTAACAGTTCAACAGTTTTTGCTGTCCAAAGAGTGCAGAATATTGTGTTCAGACCCAAGAAGTCAAATAGTTTAATTCTCCACTTTAAAGTGTCTCTGACCACAGTGTAAATGGCGAAGTTACCCTTAAATTTTTTGTTTTAGTAATCTAAGGCAACCAGCACCACAGATAAGAATTTTTACGTTATGTTTAACCTGACACTGTCCCTTTGATTCTGGGAAAGGAAAAAAAAAGCGTCTCGTGCTCAGTAACTGGATAATTTACACTATCCACACGACCAGTAGATTAAATAATTAAGCCAGTGCAAATGCAAGGCAATTTCCATTTTCTTAAAAAAGCCCTTACCATCCTGACTGCTTTTTAGTTCCTCACTATATTTCTTCTGTAAAGCCAGCTCTGCCTCAAGCTGTGCAATGCGTCCTTGGGACAGCTGCCTTCCAAGCTCTTGATTCTCCTGGATAAGCATTCGACACTTCGCCATTAACTTTTTGCCTGTTTGGCTGCAAAGGAAAGAGCCATCTATCACAAAATGAAGATAAAACCTTCTGTAATCTTCCTCAATTACAATTATAACAGAGATAGGAGATGCGATTTCTGCATGTCACAATTTAAGGAACATTGTGCCTCAAGGTAATTGTCATAGCAGAAAGTCTCCCTATAGTTACCACGTGCTGTTCCAATGTCTGTTGATCTTCTGTCGCTGTTCCGTAAAAGCGAAAGGCAAATTCTATTACTGTAAATATGAATGGCCACAATGTTTTTGATTACTGACATCTGGACTATCAAGACACAATTTGGCACTTGTCCATTCTCAAAGGAAGAAAAAAAAAGGTTAACTATGTGCCTGGTAATCAGACAGTGAGTTACAAACATTAAAAGTGCTCCTTCACTTTATGTACTAAAAATATTTTACTAGCTATTCAGCTTTTTTTTTTTTTTTAACTGTCAGGTTTGAAGAATATTGAATTTAATGGGTTTTTTTGATCAGCATGAAAACTTCTTAATGTACCTGAATGATTAAATATTTATATTTTTCCAATTTTGTACTTTTGATTATATACATTGCTCGTTGCTTCCCCAATAGCTGCAGTCAGCTCCTCCTTTGTGTCTTTCACAGAGTGTGAGGGGAGATAAGAGAAAATGGAGCTGAAAAATATAAGGTAGCAGGGGGATTCAGGAGCCAGAAGCTTTTGTTTTTGTTTTTAAAGTTTAACCAGATTTCAAAGTTGACAGTGTATCTTTAAGAGTGCCTGGTATTCAAAAGCCAGGAAACATGAGACCAAAAAGTATTTCATGGGGAAAAAGCAGATCTGATATTCTGCTTTTTGCAAAATCAGGAACACACACACACACACACACACACACACACACACACACACACACACACCTTAAATCTTCATGTTAAAAAACTGCAGTGTAGAGCATTATAGGAACTAGTATGCAAATTAATATATAGGCAATAATGTTTATTTCATCACAAAATAAAGTTGATAGCTAAAGCCCTCTAACACTGAGTCTGCCAAAGTTTGGAAAGTAACCACAAATATTTTGCCTTCTTTGAGGTTTAGCAACATATATAATGAAGCAGTCCTCTTTTTCCACAGGAAATGAAAACCCTGGAAAAACAGAATTAATGGGTTTGTGATTGAACTTCAGGACTTGTATTAGGTAACAAGCCTGAGGAGGTCAGCTTGAGACTTTATTATAAAGTTACAAGGGCAGAATTAAATTTTGCCTATTAAAAAAGGTAAAAAAATATTGCTAGCGTGCTTCAGACCACAGCTCTCCCCAGCAAAACTGGTGCCCAGCCAAAAGTCATTTCAAATCACCTCTCAATTAACTACTGTTTAAGCATTCAAGCTTTCAACACTTCAGATTTTTAAAAGTTCTGCCAACTCTGTCCCATTTAAAGTCTTCCAACTGACTCTCCCACATCTTTCAGATGGGCTGCTCCAGAAGGAATCTGGCTGTGTAAAGTCCTGGAAGCCTGCAAATGTGCTTAATACAGCAACCTGTTCTTTATCTTGATGTGATGTCCAATGCCAAGTTCTTGAAGCTTAGAGTTGTGCTGACCTAATACAATACAAGTAATACAATTTAAGATAAAAATTTTCTACGGGATGCTTATTTATTCTGTGTAAACTAGGACCACTTTGGACTTAGGCAATATCTGTCACATTGGTTAAGAGCTTTTAGGCAGACAGGCAATGATTTAGCCATTTCCAAGTTCCTGCTAATGGTAAGCTTTTATTCTGTAATTATTACCACTATAGATAATCATGTACTGTCTTCATAACAGCCATTGCCAACTGTTGCATGTATTAGTATGCATCATTAACAACCTCAGAAGCTTTGCACCATTCTAGAATGCCTGCTAATTTCTTCACCATGTCTGTTCCTGCCACAACAAACCTTTTGCTTTTATTACCCGTATAGGAATTTGCACAGTTACCTATAATGCAATTTACTTTTCTAAACTTTATTTTGTCTAAACACTTTGCACTATTTAGTTTGAACAAACCTACCTTGCATGTTGAAGTATGTAATCAAGATAATACATGCAAGAATATCAAAGGCAGTAAATCTTAGAATAACTCTGATTAAAGTCACAGAACCAGGTTTTGCAACTGTATGTTTAACAAATTTATGTGCGAACACATACTATAAAACCTGTAAAAATAGAAACGGTTAAATTTCAAAAGACTAAAACATTTGTAACAGTAAGCTTTCTATAAAAGTGAAGTTTCTGCTAACGTTTTATGTAAACAAAAATCTGTATTATGTACTGAATGTTTAAATGGCGATTTAAATGGCTTAATAAAACCACTCACTTCTTTCCCCCTCTAAACATCTGTCAGCAAGGATAACGCTGTATGCATCTACTACAATGAAGTCCCAGGCTTGATGCTAAACTTGCAATGGATTTGGAGCAGACGTTTGTTGTGTTTAGTGCTGAACAATTAAAGATTTTGAAGGAGATCATCAACTCTTTCAAATATGAGATGAGGTGCCATAAAATAAGAGTGGTTATACACAAGGACAGGATGAAAATGGGAAACAGTTCCTAGTGAAACCATAAATAAAAATTTCTACAAACCCTTTATAGCTTGAGCAGTCTGACTCATCTCTTTAACAATGAAAATAAAATCATGAACCCAATGACAAATAAGAGTTCCCTAAATATTGAAACAGAGTAGAAATAAATTGTTGATTCCTTGCATTCTACTATTTCCTGCACGTATCTAATATGTATTCATATACTTCCACCATGATTAGACTCAGATTACACAGAATTTGAATTAGGGAATATTGTTCAGTTCTTTTATCACTTACTTTTAAACACAACATAACCTCCCCCACAAGACTATATAAAAATCAGCAAAAAAATTTTTTAAAATACTTCTGCTTGAAAGTAAGATAAAGTGGTAAGAAACACATTTGTCACCTCAGTGTCACACAACATATTTTGCTCCAAAGGACAGTTTTGCATCCTTTATATAAATAAATCAACTGATTTATAAACTTCAAGTTACCAAGAAATCAGCATGGCTGGCTTTTTTGACTGCATGTTATAGTAAGCAGTACTTTCAAATTACTTGGTAACACATTAACACAAAATTGTTCACTAATGCAAGTCTTACCTTTGTTTTGATGCTAGATCACTAAAACCTTAAATACTGTCACAGCAAAGTAGGTTCAATATATGTATAATTTTTTTTAAAAATTAAAATTTTGAAGGTTTTCTTTTGATGTAAATCCATTGCTTAGGTAACACTACACAATAGCACACTACTCTTTCTCGCCCACATTAATTATCTGAAGCACACAACAGTTTAAGATACTTTAAGTGAGTTGAATTAAAATTTAAGTGATCTTAATGAAAATTGCATTTTGAACAATAAGCAGTTAGAATACATTACCTTTTATAAAACGGAACCTGGTGGATTTGGGGTTTTAGGTTTGTTTTTTTAAAATGATTTGGTTACAGTGAACTTTCCACAGTGTTGGACGGAGTCATGAAATAGTGCCCGACTGACTTTATATTTAGAACATTAATGTTCTGACAAACTAATCAGCTAACAATACACGAGCACTATACCAGTCCACATAATTTCACATTTCTCTGCACGCTTACACATCTCAAACATGCACTCTGAGCTGTCCCATATTACTATTCTTGCAAATAACTCGGGGACAACATTACAAAAAGGCATCAATAGAGTAGCAAAGCTCCTTAATTGATTCCAGCCAGAAGAATGCATGCGTTTAAATTATTATTATTTTTTAAGAATATGGTCTTCTCTCTCTTTTCAGAGAACGAGACATCTTAAAGGTAACATTCTCGTTCATTACTCCAAAAGTTTCACAGTACAATAGTATCACCGTTGTGTTCCTTAAGCTCTATATTAAACAACTCTTTCAAGGCACATTTTATATAGAAGTGCAATACAAAAACAGGCATACAATGAAACAAAATACCCCACACCAACACTGAAGACAGTTGCCATTATATGTGCCTTATATATGGAGCATTTGAGATCAGTTTTCAGAATAGAAGTTTGAAAAAATTCTCATTTCTGCATGGAAACATGCAGTGAAATACTTATCACAACTAGTTTTCCTAATCATACACTCTAGTTGTGTTCAAATATATTGCTTCAAACAATTTAAAACCTGCAATTAGATAGTATCTGTATTTTATACAGTCCTATTTTTGAGTCCACAGTATCAACCATCCAGAGAACAATCCATTATTTAAAATCATATTGACTTAAGGCTCAATGAAATGCTATATAGCTCAAATGCTAAACAGTCAGTCAGAAGTGTACACTACCACTGATGCGATATGAAATAGCACTCTCTCATGGCTATTTAAAGCTGGTTAGCAAATAAACTCTTTAATGCAAAATTCACCTCATTGAGTTTTGACCCAGCAGTTCAGTGAACAAGCAGGAAGTCCAGTCTTATTGGCAAAACTGACTTACAGTGTCTCTAAGTCACTAGGCTCAAGGTTAAGAGCGAAGCATATTCCATTTTTACATTTTACTGGAATTTTACATGTTCAATTCATGATTTAAAATCTCTAGGTTCTCTCTCCTCCAAACTGTCTGTAGACACAGTGTGCCACAGACTTAAGACTTCTGTTTCTCCCTCTATTTCTTCAAATAGAACCACTTTGCACGTGTCTACATGTTCTAGAAAGGAAAAAATTTTTCAGAGGCAGCCACTTCTTCAGAATAGTCCGACGCCATCAGGCCTCTGAAGCAAAGGGGGAGAAAAAAGCTGAAACACAAGGTTCATCTGGTAAGTTTTACATTAAGCATTACAAGCTGGACAGTATAAGAATGTGGCTTTTTGGCTCAAAACGTCTGAGTCTTGGTGTGGAAACGAGTACTTGGCTGTCCCACCATAGCATTCTCGCAGTGAGACTGTCAGGGTAGTCTTGACTGGGGAGTATTTGTTTTGTTTACCTATCAGGCGTAAATTTCCAGGCACTCAGTTCATTTTGGGCTTGTTCCAGTTTGTCTTTAGTCTGTTCCAGTTCACCTTTCATTTTTAGGAAAAACAAGTTGATGGCTGGGTCCACCATTGTTGATCTCAGTTGGGCAACACTAGGCTGCTGGACTTGCTTGAGGTACTGAATCTGATTCTGCATAAAATAAGAGAAAAAAATTGTTACTGTTTATAATTTAAAAAGCGTCAATGATTTCAGAATGGACTGAGTTAAAAGAAGCCACATTGTTCTGCTGATGGAGTTAAAAGAAGCTCATTTTCCTTCCATATTGTAACTGTTAAATTCACGTGCTGACTGCAGTATCAACTAAAGTATAAATCCATAGGAAAATGAACCCAGAATAGAAAAAAATATAGCTCAGTTTACTTTAAAATTTAAAGGCTACAAATTTTGCTCCTCTCTCCCAAATCTAATTAATTCTTCATACCACCTCAATTTAGGTTTGCATAATAAGAATAAGCATTTAGGCTACTATAATCCTCTACTTTTTGACTGTTTGCATTCTTCTGAAAGGTGACTACAAGTAGGAAGAGTAGCAAAAACACAGAGTTTTCCCAAAGTCAAATTATAAATTGACTAGTTTCCATATAGCTGTAATGTAGGCCAAATCAGAGAGATAACATTAATGTTGACAAATAGTGGTTCTTACTATTTCCAAATTGTTTGTCTAAAATCCTGATGTGTTTATGAAGACCACAAAACAGGCACCTTTGATGCTGGTTTGCATTATTTGCAGTATTCTTATTTAAAAAAAAAATCAGGAAGCTAAGGTTGAAAATCTGTGTTTGGTTACAGAGTATGAAACGTTATTATCTTGTTTTAAATTAATTTAAGCTATACTTCAACAAAAAACAAGGGTTTTTGTTTGGATTTAGTTTCTCTTGCAGAATCTGCAATCCAGTAATGAAATGAATTTGTATCTACTTTCCATTTACCCTATTTTCCTTTAACACATAAATTACTTATAGAACTACTGTTACCATATTTAAATAGGATTCATTCAAATGCATTTTTTGGAAGTGTGAATTCTTTTAACTTTAAAACCATGTTTTAAATTTACGAAACTGTGGAAAAACCTTAGTGTCTCTGGATTAAGTTTAGAAGTGTGTGCAACAAGAGTGATGTCATGGTGGGAGTCTGCTATAGACCACCGGACCAGGGGGATGAGGTGGATGAGGCTTTCTTCCGGCAACTCACGGAAGCTACTAAATCGCATGCCCTGATTCTCATGGGTGACTTTAATTTTCCTGATATCTGCTGGGAGAGCAATACAGCGGTGCATAGACAATCCAGGAAGTTTTTGGAAAGCGTAGGGGACAATTTCCTGGTGCAAGTGCTAGGGGAGCCAACTAGGGGGAGCGCTTTTCTTGACCTGCTGCTCACAAACCGGGTAGAATTAGTGGGGGAAGCAAAAGTGGATGGGAATCTGGGAGGCAGTGACCATGAGTTGGTTGAGTTCAGGATCCTGACGCAGGGAAGAAAGGTAAGCAGCAGGATACGGACCCTGGACTTCAGGAAAGCAGACTTTGACTCCCTCAGGGAACAGATGGCCAGGATCCCCTGGGGGACTAACATGAAAGGGAAGGGAGTCCAGGAGAGCTGGCTGTATTTCAAGGAATCCCTGTTGAGGTTACAGGGACAAACCATCCCGATGAGTCGAAAGAATAGTAAATATGGCAGGCGACCAGCTTGGCTTAATGGTGAAATCTTAGCGGATCTTAAACATAAAAAAGAAGCTTACAAGAAGTGAAAGGTTGGACATATGACCAGGGAAGAGTATAAAAATATTGCTCGGGCATGTAGGAAAGATATCAGGAGGGCCAAATCGCACCTGGAGCTGCAGCTAGCAAGAGATGTCAAGAGTAACAAGAAGGGTTTCTTCAGGTATGTTGGCAACAAGAAGAAAGCCAAGGAAAGTGTGGGCCCCTTACTGAATGAGGGAGGCAAGCTAGTGACAGAGGATGTGGAAAAAGCTAATGTACTCAATGCTTTTTTTGCCTCTGTTTTCACTAACAAGGTCAGCTCCCAGACTGCTGTGCTGGGCATCACAAAATGGGGAAGAGATGGCCAGCCCTCTGTAGAGATAGAGGTGGTTAGGGACTATTTAGAAAAGCTGGACGTGCACAAGTCCATGGGGCCGGACGAATTGCATCCGAGAGTGCTGAAGGAATTGGCGGCTGTGATTGCAGAGCCCTTGGCCATTATCTTTGAAAACTCGTGGCGAACGGGGGAAGTCCCGGATGACTGGAAAAAGGCTAATGTAGTGCCCATCTTTAAAAAAGGGAAGAAGGAGGATCCTGGGAACTACAGGCCAGTCAGCCTCACCTCAGTCCCTGGAAAAATCATGGAGCAGGTCCTCAAAGAATCAATCCTGAAGCACTTAGAGGAGAGGAAAGTGATCAGGAACAGTCAGCATGGATTCACCAAGGGAAGGTCATGCCTGACTAATCTAATCGCCTTTTATGATGAGATTACTGGTTCTGTGGATGAAGGGAAAGCAGTGGATGTATTGTTTCTTGACTTTAGCAAAGCTTTTGACACGGTCTCCCACAGCATTCTTGTCAGCAAGTTAAGGAAGTATGGGCCGGATGAATGCACTATAAGGTGGGTAGAAAGCTGGCTAGATTGTCGGGCTCAACGGGTAGTGATCAATGGCTCCATGTCTAGTTGGCAGCCGGTGTCAAGTGGAGTGCCCCAGGGGTCGGTCCTGGGGCCCGTTTTGTTCAATATCTTCATAAATGATCTGGAGGATGATGTGGATTGCACTCTCAGCAAATTTGCGGATGATACTAAACTGGGAGGAGTGGTAGATACGCTGGAGGGGAGGGATAGGATACAGAAGGACCTAGACAAATTGGAGGATTGGGCCAAAAGAAATCTAATGAGGTTCAATAAGGATAAGTGCAGGGTCCTGCACTTAGGATGGAAGAATCCAATGCACCGCTACAGACTAGGGACCGAATGGCTCGGCAGCAGTTCTGCGGAAAAGGACCTAGGGGTGACAGTGGACGAGAAGCTGGATATGAGTCAGCAGTGTGCCCTTGTTGCCAAGAAGGCCAATGGCATTTTGGGATGTATAAGTAGGGGCATAGTGAGCAGATCGAGGGACGTGATCGTTCCCCTCTATTCGACACTGGTGAGGCCTCATCTGGAGTACTGTGTCCAGTTTTGGGCCCCACACTACAAGAAGGATGTGGATAAATTGGAAAGAGTACAGCGAAGGGCAACAAAAATGATTAGGGGTCTAGAGCACATGACTTATGAGGAGAGGCTGAGGGAGCTGGGATTGTTTAGTCTGCAGAAGAGAAGAATGAGGGGGGATTTGATAGCTGCTTTCAACTACCTGAAAGGGGGTTTCAAAAAGGATGGCTCTAGACTGTTCTCAATGGTAGCAGATGACAGAACGAGGAGTAATGGTCTCAAGTTGCAATGGGGGAGGTTTAGATTGGATATTAGGAAAAACTTTTTCACTAAGAGGGTGGTGAAACACTGGAATGCGTTACCTAGGGAGGTGGTAGAATCTCCTTCCTTAGAGGTTTTTAAGGTCAGGCTTGACAAAGCCCTGGCTAGGATGATTTAACTGGGACTTGGTCCTGCTTTGAGCAGGGGGTTGGACTAGATGACCTTCTGGGGTCCCTCCCAACCCTGATATACTATGATTCTATGACTCTATGTCTTTATATACTTTACTTTAAAAGGGGTGCTAAACAGAAGTATTTGAATTCTAAATCCATATACTTGTTAAAATTACATCCCCTTAGCATAGGCAGAATTGGTTTATACTAAATTCAGTTTAATATACTTCCTAAACCTCTCATGTTTCCATTACAACAATAAAAGTAAATTAAGAGTTTCACAGGCTGAAAAACATCAACTTTAAAAATTCCATTTGTTTGATTTTTAGCAGCTGTGATCACTTATACACCCCAATCCTGCAGGTAGATACACACTGGCAAATCCTTGTACCTAAGTAAAGTTTCACTTAAGTCAAAGAAGCTCTGCACCAGGCACAAGGATCTGCCTGCAGGATTGAGGCTGCTTTGTATACGGGATAAAATAAAAAATTAAAAAACAATTTTTTTTCTATTTTGTCCATTTGACAGAACCGCACGTCCAGTTAGCTTGACTGTTCTCTTTGTATAGTCAGTTTATGCTATTTGAGTGAGTCTTTCAACCAAAAAACAAACAAACAAACAAAAAAAAAAAAAACAAAAAAACCTGACTGAAAGACCACTACCACTGAAAAAACAGCAGCGAAGACCCAGGGTCAGGTTTAGTCCCTGAAACCAGTTTAAACTCTGATTGATCAGATTTTATTTTAAATTATGCAACTTGAAGTCCAAGTGAAACAGTGGATATCTTAAACTAGAATACCAGTTTTGTTTTAACCGTTTACAGGAGGTCTTTCAAACGAACTTCAACTTGTTAACCAATTACAAAGCCTTTTTTCAAAGATTCTTTCCAAGAACAAGTTTATTACATATTCCCCTCTACATAAAAACATATTACATACAAAACTACACTAAAAACGTTACAGTTGCAAAGTTAAACGATCAAAAGTTAGGGAATGCCATGTGATGTCATTTTGTATTTTTACCAAATATACTATGTCGATTAGGTAATTATTTTATATAAAATGTTTCACTATAGTTATTTAATGGGCTTCATCTTGCCACTAAACAGTGAGACCTCACTAACTTATTTTGTTACTTTACAAAACCCTAATGTTCATCCCATTTTTCACTTAGCTTTGCTCCTCTCCCTTATATAATGCTGCCAGTACTTTATGAAAATACTTCACTTCCAATGTTACAAAACAGGTTTCTACCACCACCATTTAAAACATATACAAAGCTTCCACAAAGACTGCATTGCAAAATCAAATCTGAAAGAGTAAAAAAAACCAAAAACCAAAACACAAAAAAAACAAACACTAGCCAGCCTCTCCAATTTTTTTTTTTTAATTAATTTGTTTTTTTAAAAAGCCCTCATACTTAAGGGTATACATCTTACATTATATCTTTTCTGCATCTCCACTTAGAGGTGGATATTCCATCCTTTTAACCATCCCGAAAAGAGGAGATTCATAAAGGACGTGTTCCAAACATGTAAATTATTGGTTTTTTTTTTTTTTTTAAAAGGGACAAATTAAGCTGCAATTAGTATTTTTTGACATCCTGAAATTAAAATACATTTCCATCTTAAAAATATGAAAAAAGTTTCTGTAAGAGAATCTTCTTTAGGTGTACGTGTCCTATCTGCAAACAATTTAATGACATTCCAAATAAACCTCACAGGATTGTGACAGGCTGGCTGTCTCTAAGGCAAACCAGGATCAGCCCTATCTGTGACCTACCAGCTAACCTCAGCTGATGGTGATATGGCAACTTAATCAGTGACCCAGCTGCAGAGAATCAGGAAGGACTTCTTAAATACAACTGAATGCAGTACAGGGAGAGATGCTGTAAAGGAGATGGGACACTCCTGCATGGGAAGCCCAGTAGTTTGGGACTGGTTGTGGTTAGAGAGCGGAGCTTTCCTGTAGAGCTAACTTCTATGGTGAGCTCCTGGAAGGGGCCAGGCATCCAGGGAGGCAGTAGGGGAATCCTGGGGCAGAACCAAGACAAGAGAACCAAGAAGCTCCGTAGGGGCCAGGACCAAGGGGTCAAGAAGCAGAGTACTTTGGTAGAGCCCGAGAAGGCTGAAGAACCATAAATGTGAGCATTTGTTTTGGACTTTCAGTTGGACCTTTTCTTACCCCAGAAGGGGAGTGAATTTTTATGTAAGATGGCAGGACAGCCAGGCCACAGAAAAAGAGCGAGGTCTTCTCAGGGCCAAGAAAATGATAACCTGCAGCCAAAGACAATGATCCCTGGCAACGCTGCACCCTGACACAAAGGAGCCGTACTCAAGGTAAGGATGCATCATTACAAGGATTTACATGATTGTCAAAAATGTATAATCTCATATCTACAGCTACTGCATAATGAAGTCTTTCAAGCTCAGTGGTATGCCCCTCCCCCCCACACTTAAATTCAACAATTGATCTATGTTCTACAGACTCATCGTAGAAACAGTTTAATCTGACTATCTAAAAAGATAAAATGATTCCTGTACGTATTTCAAAAATCTCTCTGAACTGAAATAATGTTCCTTACCAGAAAAATAAAATTGTTGAAGTCATTCATTTGTAAATAAGAGTATGGGGATGGGGGGAAAAAGAGAAAATTCTCTCTCATTTCTTAACTTTCACAGCAGGAGTAGAGGACTGACAATATTTCAAAGGTGGCTCTGCGCCAGTGGTAAACCTCATAATACATTTCACACTACTACTTCTGGCACCTCTGTTATCCCGAAGGAGGAGGAGGGAGAAAGGTTGGAGAAAGGATAGGGGGTTGTGAGACTGTTCTCAATAGCGCTTAGGTCTTTGTTCCCCATGCAAGCAGATCCTAGGAGTGCACTGTGAATAGATGGCACACTTAACCCCTATGATTAGGAAGCATTTTACAGCTCTCTCTCCTGAGTTGCTCTCTGAAGAAATATCTAATCAAGTATTTAAAGAAAGGTAGAGGTGATATGGAAGAAACCTGTAAAAAGGAGAATATGGAATTCCAAGACAATCCCAAACAAGGAAAGAGGAATCCCCAGAGCCCAAATTAAAGATAGAAAAAAGAAAATCAGAGAAAAGTAAAGGGGGGAGAAGGGGAGTAGAAAGAAGTGAACCAATGAAGGGAGCTGTAGCTCACGAAAGCTTATCAAATAAATTTGTTAGTCTCCAAGGTGCCACAAGTACTCCTTTTCTTTTTGCGAATACAGATTAACACGGCTGCTACTCTGAAACAAAAAAGAGGAGCAACTGAAGCGTAACCCTGAGGGAAAAGAGAAGCTGAGCTGCTAAATTTCAAAAGAATTCTGATTTTAAAAAACCTGCTTTCCTAAAATTACTGCATCGTCTACCCATCTGAATCAGTGGGAAGGATAACAAAACCCAGCAACCTAACATCAATATGAATTATGTCAGACCAGAAGCTCCAGCAGTAGACCTTGATTCTTGGCGCTTAAGGATAAAATGCCACTGACTTCCAAAGTCTCCCATATCCAAAGTGAAGAAGTTATTTCACATTTATACATTCGATAAACTATAAATTAAAAAAGAAAATGACCTCATGTAACAGGCTAGCAGCAGCAAAAGTACGGAATTGTTTGAACGCAACGGTACTTGAATTAGTGCCACTGATCACGATAGGAGTGTCTTTGCTATATTAATTGTCTCGTCGGTAGCTACTGGTGAGGTGCTCTGCTCTGGTTCGATGATAAGTCTGCTACATGCGTGTTCCCACTGTGTGCTGCCCCAGCTCTGAAGATAGCTGACACAGCAGACCCCGAGAGAACTCCCAAAAAACCACAGACTCTAGTAAGGTACAAAGGCACCCGGCCAGGTTTATTGTTAAACGAAGCACAGTAATAGTTTCCTAGAGACTCTACAGGACATACTACGAATGTGCCCCCAGCAATGGGCACAGCTCAGTCGGTGGCAGGACACTCCACTGTCCCCTAGGCTTGACAAAGATGTGAGGTTTTTTTTTTTAAAATACAGTTGCAGGACAGATTACTCATCCCTACTGACTTATTGAGGTACAGCCCCTTGACTCACTGGGGTGCTGTTTTCCCCCTTTGATCATGTTGATTCAAACAAACAGATCTGTATCATGCTGCCCTTTTGACCCTGTCTTTGGGATGCACCTGGTTGTTCCTTGTTATCTCTAAGTGTCCTTGTATCGGGATGTCCAGGTGCCATCTTGGCACACGTTCCTCTTATTACTACTTATATCATTAGCACGTGCTTTCACGGAGCCCTTTTCTTGCCAAGTTCTGCAATTAGGGCCTGCCTCTGGCTCACAGCCCAGCTTTGCTTAGCAATGCCTGGAAGTACTTTGGTTCAGGCTTTAGGCCTCAGACCAGGCCTCTGATACAAGGGTTTGTTTCAGGGCCTCTTACTACAATATCTTGAGTTTAAGTTAAAATATATATTCTTCCATATTAAATTACTCTTTAGATTCTGATCCCATTTTCCCCCAGAAGATAATATGCAGTACATACTCAGCTGAAAACACATTCCTGTAACATTAAGACATTTTTCAACATTAAATACTTACAGTACACTCTTGCATTTCCTGTTCCTTAGTTGCCAGCCTCATCACTAGGATATTCTCTCTTCGGGCAGACTCTTGCTGTTGTTGCTTCAGCTTCTCTTCAGATTCTCTCAATCCAGTTACATCATTAGCTAATAATGATAAATACAGAAAGCACAAAAACTTTAATAGCCTAGTTTACAACAGACTAGTTCAAAGACTATGATGATTTTAGAAAGCATAAACAGGTTGCTTTAAAAACAGATTAAAGGAAAACAGTCAAACATTAAGGTTTAGATACTGGAATTACTCTAGAGTGCATTTCAAATTTGTGACACTAGTCCCTGTTAGGCAGTTTCTGCTAGTCCTTTTTTGAAAGCTTTCTATCATGTTAAATACCAGTAGTAGCAACTGCAAGAGCGCTAGTGTAAACCAGCCACTATTTGTGCCTCTTCTTCACTAGCACTCCTACTCTGCTACTACCACCCAAGGAGCTGCACTGGTAATAAGGGAGGGAAAGGTCTTCAGAAAGAGACCAGTACAGCTGAGGACTGCACATTCTCAGCAACTGTGCTCAATTTCTAAGCAGCATTGTTTTTAGACAATACTCAAGCTGGAATGTTAAAACCCCAGTCACATTTTGACATTACAAAACTTCAGAGATGGCAATCCAATCACATTTTAAAAAGTTTCATTCCAACAAACACACCATGTTAAAACATTTATTAGATGTGTTGGAAATGTAAGTTAGGGATTCAATTTTTGTTTCTGACGTTAGAACTTTTGCCAACGTCTGGCTTCAATGGAAGCACTATCAGACACCAGATATAACTTTGTTTTGCTCATAGCATTTGTCAACTAAAATGACAAGATGCTGGAACTGCTATTTAACAATGTTTTAAAACTACTTGAGCTCTTTTAATGCACACTACGGAAAAGCTTTTAAAACTAGTTTTGGGGATGATTTTAAAAAAATACAGATTTTGTAATTTTAGTCACTGACTATTTGTGCTGGTACAACTGTTCCTGCACCTGAAGATGGCAGGAGCATTAGAGTGAAGTTATGCATCTAGTCCAGTTCATGCACTTCTACAGGGCTAGAGTGGTCCCAGCACAGAGGGAAACCCATGGTATACACTCATTTCAGTTTGTTGCATGTACAAAAACCACAATGAGCATGAAACCAATTAGATGTCAGTCTATCTCAAAGCAAGCATGATAAAGACAGGTTGAAAGACAGCAAAGCCACCTTGAAGAGCAGCGGTACAAAGAATTCTCAAGATTTGAAAGTGGGGTGGTGAATCCATTGTTTTAGCTGCCAATCCAATTAGTGACATAACTAGGATTGGTAACTCAGCTACCCCTAAAACACACACATTCATCCAATCTTAAGGTGGGTGGAAGTCTCTCCTCTTCTCTTTCAAAAGGATAAAAGAGCTACAGTTCAAGAACAGAATAGCTGGTGAATATTCAAAAGTGGTAAATTAAGATACATGATCTATAAAAGACTTAACTGGAGATTCACTTTAGACTGCTTTCCCTAACCAAAAATCCCTTCACTTCTTATCCTAGAACACTTTTGTAAAACAGCCTCTTTCACAGGATAATATGATTGCCAAAGTGTCTTAAAGAGTATGTATTCTTCTCCCCCCCCCCCCCTTAGTCAGGGCACACATGCTAATTTTATATGTGCCCAAACAAAAAACAGACCATTTACTGATAGATGAAGAAGCCACTGGAAGATCTTCAATGGAAGACAGGGGGTGGATATCTGCTCTAGAGGATGCAGGTCTTGTGGCCTATACTAAACCATCCTGGCCTGTGCACCAGCCAGATAACCCCTTCTGTTCAGATTATTATTCCCCACTGCAATTTTTTTTTTTTAAAAAAAGGCATATAAATCACTTGAAACACCATTTAAACAGATTTGTGTAACATTTGACTTTGAAAGTGGACTAACTTACAATTAAGATCTGTGTATTTGCCCTCCAGAGCCTGTACATACGCTTCATATTGCTTCCACCTATTAAGGGAGGAAAACAAACCATTTCTGAACCTTGATTCATTAGACTAAGGCATCTTAATTTAAAAAACACTAACATAGCACACATTTGTACCATAACCAGAATAGGTCACAAGGGAAACATGCAGGGGGGTGTGTGTGTGTGTATATTTTTATATACAAGATCCTCTATTTGCTAGTTAAAAAGATGGAAAAGTTGACTTCCATGGTTGAAAGTAGCATTTAATTCTGCTTCTGAACTAAGGAGAAAAGGATAAAGAAAAATCACCACCTTCAAAAAAAAGTGACATACTAAAAGTCTTAGAAGGTTGTTTGCATTATTCTGGACAATGAATATATAGAACACTTTACTTGTTCATTTAAATATATCTTGTTCCCAAATGCAAAACTATCAAAACCAAAATTTAGTAATAAAAAGTGAACACAAATGCACAGCATACAAGTGGATTTAGAATACATCAAGAGATTCACACAGTCAAAATTAATAAGGTGAAAAGTTTTCTTGGCCTGTTCAAGCCAGGATTGTCTTCTGAAAATCCAATGAATGGGAGACAAATGGTTAAGTTATTGGCAAACAAGCAGTTGTTAGAGTTGGCCATCTTTTAGCTACTCTAGCCATGGAAAACTTAAATCCATTTATTCAAAAAGACTCTAGATTACACCATTCTGATGCAAACAAAATGGGGGGAGGGGGGAAGAAGAGAATGGCATTTGGACATCCCAGGTCAAAGTCTTAAGAACAAGGAAAGACTACTAAATAAACTACCTAGATTTTTTCAAAGCAATGAGCTCCCAATGGACTTAATAGCAGACTTCAAGAGGTCTTTATCAAATGGTAAGGTATACAGTAAGAATAATATTTTAGTAATGACCATGAGACACCACAACTTCAGAATTTTGCTTAAATAGAACAGTCTTGCAATTATTCCTTGACATTTTTCCATTGCAATTTAAGGTCTGAAAAAAGTCTAATTTAAGATAAAATTCAGTTACAGGGAAGGAGCGACTTGTCCAAATAAAATCTTAAATTTATTTGAGAGCACCTGACCCCTAGGAATAAAGTGTATGCACCCAGTAAATAAAAATTGTTAAAAGTTGCCATCTAAATTTTCCATCCGTTCTATTTTACAGCCAGCTTTTTAGTAGAAATTCTAAAGGAAATCTTGAATAAGTTCTGATGCTTAAATATCAATTTTCAAGAACAAAATTACTTACCTTACATTATTATTTCTCTTCAAATATCTTACAGGATTCATTCTTTGGTCTTGTGCCCTCTACACATTCATGAAATTCCCTTAGCTCTTAAGACTTGAGGGGGGCGCGCACAGTGGGAGGCGCCTCTAGCACACCAGTACTTTAACTCAGTCTGAATGCTGAGCTTGCTCCAGCCTAACTTTTCAAGAGGCTGTGGATGTGCTTATCCCCAACCCCAGAGAGTATAGGGGGAGGTACAGTGCAGCCCCACTGGCTCCCAATCCCCTTGCTCCCCACAGAAAGCCTGGCACGTGGGCTCCAGCCTCCCTCTGCTGTCACCCTGCCTGCAAACAGATTTTCTGGGAGCATGCCCTCCCAGGCTGCAGCCCTTTGTTTCTTTCCTTGGCTATTGACTCAGAAACCTGCCTTCCACTTATTAGCACCTCAGTTGCCAGTAAAAAGTTATTTGGCAGTTACTAATAAGTGGAATCTACTTATCTACCAAAAAGCCTTGCAATTTTCATTGCAAGCCATGTGCTGGGGGGGTGTAAACAGACTTTTATTGCCCACAATTAACCTTCATATGTCAGACAGCTCATACAGGAGGTTCCTTTCTTGACCAGTCAAAAAGGAACTAGCTCAAAATGCTCAAGCCTCTGAGATACCTGGGGTTGAAATGTTCCGAGTAGGGAAAAGTCCTGCCATACAGCCAGCCTACAGGTACCACAGAGGAGCAAAAATCTGAAGAACCAGGAAGGCACAATATCCAGGAGTGAAAATCCTGGACCGAGTTTATTTACTGTGCTTTAACTCCTGCCTTTGACATATGTTCCTATAACAGCATCTATTCATAACCCTAGAACACTCATCTGCAGCAGGAGCTGCAGTGAAATGCTTCTTCCTGAAACATTAAACTTGAGACAGAACAGCACATTTAACAGATGTTTAATTAACAGCACTTTTTCATGGAAATTGATGGTTTAAAAGCTAGATTAAGCCAGTTTCCTAGTAACTGTCAAAGTGCAGTTTTACTCAGAAATATGACTAAAAATGCCATTCTTATTGAACAGATTTCTTTTGTGCAACAGCAGTCTGCTTGCTTGTGTGACAAAAGTTACTACACTGGACCCTCGCTAGAATGCAGGATTTGGGATCCATGTGCAGTACTGCGGTCTAGCGGGGACCACGTTAAAATGAATTGCAATTAAAGGAATTAAATTTGGGATCCATGGCTGTGACCGTGTTATATGTAAATTCGTGCTATACAGATACACGTTTAGAGCGGGTCCAGTGTACTTGTTGCCCCTGTTAATAAAGAGCAAAACTAGAAAAGTGAGCTGGTTTCTGTTCATGCACCACTAAGTATTTGTATTACAGTGGTACTTAAAGGCTTCAATAGATATCAAGGCCCAATTGTCCTAAGCACAGTACAAACATTAGAATCCTTGCCATTAAGAGTTTACAGTCTAAACAGACATGATAGACAAATGGGTGGTAGGGGAAACAGGTTACCCAAGCTCGCACAGCATGTCAGTGGCAGAACTGGGAACAAAACCCATTCCCAGAGCACCTCCTTATCCACTAGACAAATGGCACAAGTACCCTCTGAGGAGGGTTTTACAGATTTTAAGGCTAACAACAGTCAACATAATCTAACTCAGTGGTTCTCAAACTTTTTGGATTGGCAACCCCTTTCAGATAGCAAACCGCTGAGTGAGACACCCCTCCCCCTGACCCCATATAAATTAAACGCTTATTTAACACTATTTTAAATGTTAAAATGAATTTACCTTTTCTCAACACTTAAATTAAGACAACCATTTTTACTGAATTGTTATATACAAGTTTTTTTTTTTTTAAATTAGTCTAATTCCAGGGTCAGGAAGAAACTTTTGTCTATCACTTTTCACATCAGACATTAGCACAGACTTCAGAGCAGACTTGCTAGCTAGCTGGGAGGCTGTGAAAAGTGGTATTAACAAACATACAAATATCACTTTTCACAGCAGACTTGCTAGTGTCCTATTGCCACTCTGACTTCTGTGCTACTGCTGGTGGCAGGTGCTGCCTCAAGAGCTGGGCAACTGGAGAGCAGCAACTGCTGGCTGGTCACCCAACTCTGAAGACAGTGCTGCCACCAACAGCAGCACAGAACTGCACAAGTAAGGGTGGCAATGCCGTATCATGCCACCTTTACTTCTGCATAATGCTTGGTCTTTGTGTTGGGGGGGTACAGCAAATTTTGGGGGGCTTTAGGCCACAAGCAGCCTTCTCCACCCCAGTACCACACTATTTGTAATTTAACAGTCAGACGCACACTTTAGGGGTGGGGGTGATCTCAGTGTTTTGGTCGTCTAGTTTAGTGCAGCTTTTCAGCAGCTGAATAATCAGGCTCTAATGTTGTCCCACCTTTTTAGCCTCAAGATGACAAACCTCCATGCACGATATTACAATCCCCAGAGCCCAATTTCCTTAACGTGGTGATAATACAAATATATATAGTGATTTGGAACAAAGATTTCTGCATTATGTTTACAATTTCTGAAGTAAATACCTTTCAACTGCAATGTAGCATGTGTGTAATTTTCCAAAACACTAGATCTAAATTATACAATTTAGAGTAGTTGCTCTGCTTAGTGTATATACTCGTGACCCCCAATTTAGAACCTCCTAATCTAACCTGATCTCCTCCAAAAACCACACTGAATAGAATTCCACCCAATAATTCCTCCACTGAGCTTAACTTTTGAGGAGCTATATTTTTTGTTTTAAAAAGATAGATGTCAAACTTTGATGTGAGTGATCAAGTGAGGACCTACCACATTTGATAATCTGTTCCAATATTTCATCATGCTTGCTGTTAGAAAGCTTGCATCTTATTTCCCCATCTGATCCAGCCACTGGATCTTCTTATGACTATCTAAGATTAATGTGCTCTCTAGCCATCAGGATCTTCTCCCTGTATAGGTCTTCAAATAAAGACTGGATGTCTCTCCTGAAGATATGCTTTAGTGACGCATTACTGAGCTCAATACAGGAGTAACTGGGTGAAATTCTGTGGCCTGTGTTATACAAGAGGTCAGACTACATCAGTGTTTCCTCAAACTTCATTGCATGCGACCCCCTTCTGACAACCAAAATTACTATGGGGACCCTGGGAAGGGGGACCAAAGCCCAAGCCCCACTACCCAGGGCCAAAGCCCTGCCAGCCAGGCAGGGCGCCACAGCTTCAGCACTGGGGCTCAGATTTCAGCTTCAGCCCCAAACCCCAGCAAGTCTAATGCAGCCTGGCGATCATATTAAAATGGGGTCCTGACCCACAGTTTGAGAACTGCTGGGCTAGATTTAATCCTTTCTGGACTTAAAAATCTACAAAATTTGATAGATTTATTAGAGAGAAGGTAAATAGACTGAAGGACCTCAGTCTCTCATTGAAGGACACGTTTTCAAGACACGAAACCTTAGTTTTTTTAACACAATTTTTCAACATCCTTTTAAAAAATTTACTGTACAGATCTCTGGCATTTCTTCTTGTTGCTTTCCACAACAATACAAGCATAACTTATCTTGGATGATTGACACTATAGCCCATACTTCCTCACTAGGCCTTCTACTGGTTTTTATACATAGATTAATAAAAGGGGAATAACAAAATTATGCACAATAGTCATCCAGGTAGGGGAATAATTTGTTCTACATAATCTTTGGGGCTCTTGCTCCCTTAAGAACAAAAATTGTCTACCATTGGTAGGCTCCAACAGCAAACACACACTTCATGGGCTTCAATACTGTTAACTGACATTTCCAGAAAGAGTAGCATTGACATCTAATTTTAATCCACCACTAGGAGTGGAACGACCCCACCACTATTCCCAGGGTTTACCCACCAAAAAAAAAAACAAAAAAACCCAAACAACCAACTTGGGTCAAGGAGATCATTACTTATGGTTCTGCCAGAACTGTTCCATCACGACCTAACCAATATTCACTAAAAAAGATGATTTGGACAGAGTAATAGTTGAGAACAATGACGAAGTTTTCTTAAGCAACGTCCTAGCCTTCTTGGAATGGATCATCAATGCCTTCCCTTCAACAATAGCCACATGTATTCCCACTTTCCTTCATTAGACAAGTTATGGACTCCACCTGTAGGCTTGTACCCTGCAACTCCCTCAGAATCTGTCCAAATCTGTCAAAGCTCAAGTAGGAAAGATGGTGCCAATAATGCACAGTTTTGTCACTATGAAGACAACTTAGTCCAAATCCAAGTGGTTTTATCGGCAAGTAATTAAGTCATTCAGAATAATAATCCTGTGACTGTTGCTAGATTAAAACAGCCTCAGTTAGTCAGGCTGTTCATCTTCTGGAAAGGTGCTGATCAGAACTTTGAAGATGCTATAAGGAAGATATTTTCCTTCACCTGTATAGTGAGGAGTTTTCAACATTTGTGCTGCAATTGTTCAACCTTAGAACATGACTTCTCTGAGTAGCCTCCCTTTCTATGTTCCACTTAAAGGCACATGGAGTGCATGTGCATCTGAATCAGATTTTTTGGTAGTAGTGCCTCTTCAGCCCATGACTTCATGTCCACACAGAGACTATACAGAGCTGTGCCCAAGAGGGCAAACCACCACCCTTCATTACTTAATTGTTCTGCAACAGAGCATCTAGCATAGTTTCTTTTTACTTAATAGCTCTATTTTGTTTTAGGGGTTTTTCCTCCATTAAACACCTCATTTCTTTTTCTCCCCCCCACCCACACTACCACCCCCTGCCCACCTCCCATCAAGAGACTCTGCTCAGGGGTTGTCATCAGTGTGGTATACCAGGGTCCCTGGCACTCAAGCAGTGCCTCACATGCTTGGAATCTATTGCAGATAGCAACTGACATTCATAGTGCATCCACTGTCTGGGAGACACATACGTAGATGCAGAAATTAGCAAAGCTGCAACTTGAGCATCAGTTCACAGTTTCCAAACACTTTGTTCTGGTATACGTCTCCAGGCAGCCATATGCTGTTGTTGACAAAGCAGTCTTATCAACAGTTTTAGATCCAGCTCTGAAGCATGATCCTCTTTCCAGGAATGCTGCTCTGGAGTCTGACTGGAGCACTAATAGATTCATAGATACTAAGGTCAGAAGGGACCATTCTGATCATCTAGTCCGACCTCCTGCACAATGCAGGCCACAGAATCTCTCACACCCACTCCTACAGAAAACCTCATCTATGTCTGAGCTGTTGAAGTCCTCAAATCGTGGTTTAAAGACTTCAAGGAGCAGAGAAGCCTCCCTCAAGTCACCCATGCTTGGTCACATGCTCAAGTCACAGAGAAAGGCGAAAAACCTCCAGGGCCTCTCCAATCTGCCCTGGAGGAAAATTCCTTCCCGACCCCAAATATGGCAATCAGCTAAACCCTGAGCACATGGGCAAGATTCACCAGCCAGATACCCAGGAAAGAATTTTCTATAGTAAATCAGATCCCATCTCAGGGGATTTGGCCTATTTACCCTGAATATTTAAAGATCAATTACTTACCAAAATCCCATTATCCCATCATACCATCTCCTCCATAAACTTAACAAGTAGAATCTTAAAATCAGATAGATCTTTTGCCCCCACTGCTTCCCTTGGAAGGCTATTCCAAAACTTCACTCCTCTGATGGTTAAAAACCTTCGTCTGATTTCCAATCTAAACTTCCTGGTGGCCAGTTTATACCCATTTGTTCTTGTGTCCACATTGGTGCTGAGCTGAAATAATTCCCCTCCCTCTCCTGTATTTATCCCTCTGATTATATTTATAGAGAGCAATCATATCTCCCCTCAACCTTCTTTTAGTTAGGCTAAACAAGCCAAGCTCCTTAAGTCTCCTTTCATAAGACAAGTTTTCCATTCCTCGGATCATCCTAGTAGCCCTTCTCTGTACCTGCTCCAGTTTGAATTCATCCTTTTTAAACATGGGAGACCAGAACTGCACACAGTATTACCAGTGCCTTGTATAATGGTACTAAAACCTCCTTATCCCTACTGGAAATGCCTCTCCTGATGCATCCCAAAACTGCATTAGCTTTTTTCACAGCCGTATCACATTGGCAGCTCATAGTCATCCTATGATCAACCAATACTTCAAGGTCCTTCTCCTCTTCTGTTACTTCTAATTGATGCATCCCCAACTTATAACTAAAATAGGGACACTACTCAAAGAAAGAAGTTACTTACCTTGTACATTAAGTTCTAAGGGCTTCTCTACATTATTCACAGGATTGATGGGCAGTGATTGATCAAGGGGGGGGGGGGGGGTCGATTTACCGTGTCTAGTCTAGACGTGATAAACTGCCGAGCGCTCTACCATCCACTCCAGTACTCTACAGGAGTAAGAGGTAGAGTTGATGGGGGAGCATCAGCTGTTGACTCACTGCAGTGAAGACACCGGTCAGTAGATCTAAGTAAGTCTACTTCAGCTACGTATTCATATTTGCAGCCTCATGCAGATCAAAAGTGGTGTACGCATGTGCTCTACAGAAGCCATTTGTAGAGTGGAAAGAGTGTTAGGAATGACGTGGAGGGAAACAAAGCAGACTTAAAGGCAGGATTCCATGATAAACGTTGGAACCATAGTCTGCTCTTGAACTGCCTGTATAAGCAAGGAAAATGTCATTCCTATAGTAGTAAGCTACTGGATAAAGTGGGGGGGAACCAGCTATAATGCAGAGCGATAATGAATTTGGTTTCCCCTTGGTGTAGCTAGATCTATTTTAAAGTACTCATATAACCAGTTTGAAAAAAGTTGGAAAGAGACAGT
The DNA here is from genome assembly GCF_009764565.3 of Dermochelys coriacea. Lineage (NCBI taxonomy): Eukaryota > Metazoa > Chordata > Testudines > Dermochelyidae > Dermochelys > Dermochelys coriacea. The sequence goes on from NC_050070.1 coordinate 122,328,513, forward strand.
ATTTGTTGAACTTCAAGTTAATGATTTGTTTACTCACTGATGTAACCAGTGCCAGGATGTGATGTTTGTCTGTCTATTTCATGTGTTCATCTTTTAGCCCCATTAGAAAACAGCCAAAACATTACCCACAAATGTGCACTGATAATTAGTGCACAACATAGAGACAGTAAGATTCTCAGAGACCACAGAACATTTTAATTTGTCAAAATATACAACCAAGGAAAGCAAGTCTATACAATTCCTACATACTAGATATGTAAACATGAATATTGCCAGTTAGTAAATATTCCAGTATCTTAAGGGGGGGGGAAACAAAATCAAGTCCCAACATTCATACTTCAAGGTTGAGACAACACTTATGTATATTCCTGTCCAAAAACAACTCTGAAGTCACTTGCCATCTAACATGATACAGGCTTGACAAATTCCTGGATGAAGGCCATACACCAGACCAGGTGGTTGTGGTGGGGTGCAGTCACCAGCAAGGTTCAGCACTAACAGCCTGGTGAAAAATCCAGCCTACCACTTCCAGCTGCTTGAAGACAGGAGGGTATTCCAACACAGGGTGAATTCCCTTCATTTGGCCTGATCTACATACAAGATCTGCAATGATTTAACAATTGTTTTTAAATCTATTTACTTAAAGCAACAACCATCCCTCTATTGACACAATCCCAACTGTGTGGACACAGTTAATTTGTTTACAATTGGATTGTGCTCACCACAGGGCCTGACATTGGGGTAAGTGAACAGATTTAAGTTAAACTGTTGCAACTTTTACAATTACAAAAGCCTACTAAGCCAGAATCTGAGAACATCTGACCAATTTGAAATACTCCCACTTAATGGCTGGGGAAAGGGACTTCTTTCTCTTCCCCATATAGTCCATCTCTTTTGCTCTCTCAAGTCTGTTTCTGATGTTTCCTCCTTTGAATAGTTTCAGTGTATTTGTTCCAGACAGCTTTCCATAACAGTAGGGGAAAAACAAGATTAGCCAGCACTGAAACTGACAAAGAACTCCCAAAAGCAGTAGTGATATGGATCAATTTTGCCAATTTCACTCAGCTGCTACTTGGGGAAAAATGTTAAGCAGCTGAGGTACAGAAAACATATGCAGGCTCAAAGTCAGCACTGCATCAATTTATATCTGATCCACATTCAAGAGATCCTTATGGGGTGTGAAGACTGCCAGAAATTTTTTTTTTTTAAATAAAAAGCTTAAATTATATAGAGGTTTCTAGCTGCTTAATTTTCCCTACTCACCAATACTTGTATGCTATTTACAATTGAAGTGGATTTTTTTTTTAACCCTGATAACTCCAAGGACATATTTACAGATACTGACAAATGCTTTTGAGAGTGACCAGTGATTTCAGGTACCTCAGTTCTGGATATTTAAGTTGAGACACCTTTAAAGAGGCCTGATTTTTCAGAAGGTGGAGAGCAGCAATATGAGAAATCAAACCCTTTTAAATATATCTAGAGTTGGACACCCAAACATCAATCACTTTTGAAAATCTTGGCCACCGTCAACTAGCAAATTACATGTATTGCTACATGGTGTACTTTAGGAAAAGCAGTTTGGACAGAGTAGTACTTTTCCCATTAAGATTTGAGAGAAATCCCATTTAAAAAAGTGTGTGTTTATACAAAACCCATTTATTACTTTACCTTAGGATCAGTTCATCTCTAGCCAAAACCTTAAAGTCTGTTTCACTAAGGCGAACCTAAAAAGTAAAAAAAAAAAAAAAAAAAAAAAAAAAAAAAAATTTAAATTTGTCACTGCTACCAACACAACAAGGAAAAATGGGAAAAAATTTCAAACTTACCTTCTTTGGGAGAGGTTCTTCATTAGTCATTGTGAACTGAGGAAGAAAAAAAACAAACCTTAGTCTGATTTGGTCCAGTTACTGAGTTCAGAAAGTTAGCCCATCTTTGCATTCGCATTCTTAATTGGAACACACACAAAAAAAACAAACCCCAATCACACAAGTGAGGTCAGATGCTGAAGTACACAACGTCTGTTTGATAACAAGCTATGCTATTCACTCTTCCAGCACAAACATCAGGATGTAGAACTTCCAAGTAACATTTTATTTCGGTGATACTATTGATACTGGTATTGTTGTTTTTACTGTGACTAACAAAAGAATGGCCTGTTAAGACAATTTTCAATTTTAAGTGTTCTCATTTCCATTTTCACAAGTGTAGTAGGAAAACTCTACACAGACTTACATATTTAAACAAACCTCTATAATTTTGCTATTAACCCTGGCAATAACTTCCAGAGAATACTCATCCAGTTAATACTCATTTCCGTCATATATATGTACAGTTTATTCTCCTAGCGAGACAGTTTACAACTCTATTCTGTAACACTGCTATCAATATTTAGGATACTAACGTCTCTGAAACAAAGTCCTCAGAAGAAGTCTCTCTCTAAAGGGTCATACCTTGTAGCAACAGGTGTAATGACATGCATAACAAAACCTAATGGGAAAGGGTCAAATACCATAAGAGGCAATGGAAAAACCACCACCAAAATAGAGGATCACTTACTTAAAAGCTTTTCAAAAAGAAAAGGAGTACTTGTGGCACCTTAGACAAATTTATTAGAGCATAAGCTTTCGTGAGCTACAGCTCACTTCATCGGATGCATTAGCTCACGAAAGCTTATGCTCTAATAAATGTTCGTCTAAGGTGCCACAAGTCCTCCTTTTCTTTTTGCGAATACAGACTAACACGGCTGCTACTCCGAAACCTGTCATTAAAAGTTTTTGGTTGGTTATAGTGTTTAAGAAGAGAGAGGAACTCAGTACAAGGTCAAACGGTAAAGATAGCAGTTTCAGGCCTTTTACATTTTCAGTTATGCACAACCTTTAATTTCTTTGGCAGTCCACTGCTGCAACTGAAGTCACTCACAGGCCAATCTAGTTAAATAGGGTTTCTCACAACAAATTTCGGTGGCCTCAGAGCGCAGCCACCAACTCTTGCTGGTGGCAAATTTATTTTTTGTAAAGCCAATTACAATTTTAGGAAAAAGTCAAATATGCATGTCCAATTCACCACAATTTAATTTTTTGAGTCTGCAAAAAACCTAATGTACAGTCTCTATTTACTGGAACTAAACAGAACAGAAACAAATAAGGTGCCTTGCATGTTCTTGGTTTTTGTTGCTGTTTGTTTTTTGGGGTTTTTTGCCTTTTCTTTTCAAGACTTGCTAGTTAGTCTACTTCTGTGGAAAGTGACATTTGTATATTTGTTAATATCACTTTTCTCAGCAACAGACTTGCTAGCTACCTGGGAGGCAGGGACAAGTGATATTAACAAACAGACTTATTCAGCCCTGGCAAGCCAGGGGACAAATTAAGCCATGGAGGAGGGTAGGGAGTCAGCACAGCGGCGAGGGGGGAAAGAGATGAATAAGGGACCAAGGGAGCAGCAGAGCCTATGGCTGGAGCCTGGGGACCAGAGGCCTGCAGCCGCACCACCAAAGGGCTGGAGGATGCAGCAGGGACCAGAAGCGATGGAGGGGTGGGCCCAGGGCCAGCACCTGCTGCCATGTGGCTGAGGCCTGAAACCCTGTGGCCAGGGGATGGAGCTCACTGCCTTCCTCTCAGGGCTGAAGCTGAAAGCCAGAAGTCCACGCCCTACTGCCCCCAGGAAGATTGGGTACTCACACTGGCTGGCTGCTTCTCAGTTGTTTGTGGCTCCAGAGGGAGGGCAGGGCCCAGGGGAAGGGCCACTGTTTTGTCCCCCTCCCTCCCAGCCCAATCACCATCCAGGAGGCTGTAGCCGCATGAAAAGCCCCTGGTGGCTGCATTTAAGGAACACTGAAGTAGCTCCCGAGTAACATTTAGCATGTTTGGAAAGTGGCTGATAGTTTAAAAGGGTTATAGACCCGCTTTGTTTCAAATCTATTTGCGGGAGAAAAGCCACTAATTCCACACTGACTCAACTCAGGGGAAGTAGTTTATGAATACACACAAACATGGTTGGAGGACAAATTGAAAAATCAGTAAAATTAGTTTCTTTAACTAGGATACCCCAGTCTGTTATGCTTGAACCACTCTGCAACACTTCAACATTAAATAATCTCTAAGTACTTCCCATGATTTTTATTTTTGACAAAGCCTAAGTCTTAACAGGCTGAAATTTTAACCAATTCTAACCAGGGGGCAGCACAGGGAAAGGGGGGGAGGGGAACTCCAGCTTTCCACAGGCCAAATAAGTCTTTTAAAGAACAGAAGAGACTGATCTCCTCCTCCCTCTGAAGGAAAGCTTCAAAACTAGAAACCTGCTGTGATTTAGATGGAAGGGAAAAGTAGTATAGCCACCAGAAAAGCATTTGTGGAGCAGGAAAGCCACTATGCAGTTGGAAGCGGCTCTACTCTCACTGTGGTGGGTTTGTTTTGTTTTTTTAAATAAAGTGGAGTGCAAGAACAACTTTTCCAAACACTGAAATTCTGTTCTCAAAGACCATAGTTAAAGGGCAGCAACAGAAAAACATTCCCCAAGAGTGTTTAATAAAAAGGGAATAAATAATCGTGCAACAGTTTTCCCAAGGAAACTTTTCAAGACTGCATTCAGTAAGTATCGTTAACTTGTCCATTATACTACTGATGCAGAGAAAAGGCAGCCATATTTTGGCTAATAGGTTTTCATTGGTTTTGCAAGACTGATCTGATACACGAGTTTTACTAAAAAAAAAATTGCTTTGTTCCCAGAAAATATGTTCATCTGATTTTACTTTCTTTAGTATGTATTAAGTGCAGAGGGTGGGAAGTAAAGGGAATTTCTATCTAGAAAAGCTCATCTCAGGTGCACAGTTTAGTTCTCACATATAACAATGTGCCTTTTAAAAGTTTTAGAGCTGAATGGGTAAGACAAGAGGGTCATGAAACCACTTGCCCCAGGTGAACCTCTAAGGCACCCAGTTTCTGTAATCCTTATGATACGCTGCTTCATCTAGCATTTTTTTAATAACATGAAGTGTTTTAACATTGTCCTATAATCTGGTATTCATTAAAATGGGCTCTATTCTATTATAAAATAGTCGATGGCTATGTCTGTACTAGACTTTTGTTGAAATAGCTGTCAGTCTAGGCAGTTCTCAACCTATTTACCATTGTAGGACAAAAATACAGCTCTCATGTGGGCTGTATCCACACTCTATATATACTACCTGTATGGTCCTGAGGATGTCACGTGGGCTGCAACTGTATGCTAATTGGGCCATAAGCAGCCTATGAGTTGAGAACAATTGGTCCAGGGTATTGAGACATGATCCCTACATGGCTGAACTCTACTGGTATAGCTTGATCTACTGGGAAAAGTAGAGGGCTTGTCTACACAGTGCATTAGTGCACACCAGCTGAGTGTAAATTCTTATGTGCAGCAGCATGTCACACATTGTGTGCAACCTTGCTGACACACACTAAAGAGTTTCAAACAGTACTATGGCAATGCCAGTTTGGGAACTTTCAGTGTGCACCAGCACAGTTCATGACACTGCTGCACGCAAGAATTTACACCCCCATTCGTGCTCACTAATGCACTGTGTAGTGCAAGAGTGTAGACAAGCCCAGAGAACTATAGAACACATCTTTACCACTATAATCCACACCAGGAGAGCTCTACCAGCATAGTATATTGGTTAACCTACATAGGTAAAACACACTTAGCATAGGCATTATGACAAGAGCAACTTGGATTTTGATTTTTTTTTTTAACCACACAGGAGAGAGATACCAATAATTAGTTTCCTTCTAAGGGCTTGGCTACACTTGCAGATGTAGAGCACTGGGAGTTAAACCAGTCTTTGGAGACTGCAGCAGGGAAAACGCTGCCATGTGTTTACGCTGTCAGCTGCAAGCGCACTGGCATGGCCACATTAGCAGCTCTTGCAATGCCACAAAGAGCAGTGCATTTTGGTAGCTATCCCAGTGTGCAAGTGGCTGCAACATGCTTTTCAAATGGTGGGGCGAGGGTGGAGGAGTGACAGGGAGTGTTGTGTATATGTGGGGGGAAGACAGTATTTTAGGGGGGCTGAGTGTCAGCATGCTGTCTCATAAGTTCAGACAGCAGCAGACCCCCCCTCTCATCCCCTCATACAGCAGCATTCCACACTAATGGTTTGCTTAGTCCTGGAGCAGATGAGCATGCCGGCCGTCAGAAATGGAGCTTTGAAAGGGGATATCTGTATGCCTGCAGCCAATTTCAAAACAATGAGAAGAGTGGCTACTTGACTTCAGGGGATTATGGGACACTTCTGTAGGCCAATCACAGCATTGTAATGCAACAACTTGTCCACACTGACACCCAGGCATTTCAGCTGGGGCACAGCAAGCTTTATGCTGCTCCTGGAGGTGGATTACCAGGAGCGCTCCAGCTCTGCAGAGTCCAGGAACAGTACATGCATTGCCAGTGTGGACACCTCAGGAGTTAAGGCGCCCAGGGCTGCTTTAATGCACTCTAACATGCAAGTGTAGCCAAGCCGCAAGAGGTAGAAGCAACAGCCTTCTTAGCTGTCCTCAGGACCAGACTCATCAGTATGTTAAGAGCAATAAAGAACACTTACACTCAGAAAAGACAAAGATCATTAAGGGCAAGTCTAAGCTTAAGATGCTGCATTGGCATCACTGTAGCACTTTAACCAAGACACACTAAGCCAACGGAGGAGACCTCTTCTATCAACACAGTTAATCCACCTATCTCGCTGGGAAAAGTTCTCCCGCTAACATGGCGCTGTCTAAACAGGGGCTTAGGTTGGTATTACTACATCACTCATGGTGTGGGTTTTTCACATCCCTGCACGACGTAGTTATACCGATGTAGGTCAGTAACGTAGACCCGGCCTAAGAGTAACGAATGGTTGTTTCTTTAAAAGAAAGTGGTGCTGTGGTCAAATGGGTAGGTATAACTTGCCTACTCATTTGACCATAGGATCACTTTAAAATTTAAAAAAAAAGTAAAATACTAGTCCAGTTCCAGTAACGTGGTTTTATACAATTATGAATGCATGGACTAATTTTAAATTAATAGAATACAAAAATCTGTTTTTCATGTTTAAGAGCTTAAATCCCACACCTTTTCTAGTGTTCCATAACGTACACCTTTCTCCTGGACAGCAGCAAAGAAAACCACAAGTTTCCTTTTTGTTTAGTTTCACAAGAGGTGTTTGGTTTTTTTAAATCTCAGACTTTCAAGAGTAAATGCTTCTTTCGAGTGATCAGTTACAAAAAAATCAAGTATTTAAAGTAACCACTTGCCATGAGCAATTTTTTTTTTTTTGGGACAAGCAGTTATCACGCACCCTTGTGGAACGTTTAAGATAATTTTGGGAAGCTTAATTAAGTATTAAGCTTCTCTCCCTCCATTCCACATTTTTTTAGGACAAATATAATTCAAATACAGAAAGTGCACTTAATAAAATGAATGTACAGTACACAACTGCCAAAAATCTGCACTGATCAGAAGTGAAATTCTTCCAAAATACAGTATAATCAGAACATTTAAGAAAGAGGTCATGAAGGAATTTTCTGTTTGTCATCAAGTTTTTCCACAGTGGCTGTCAGAAGCTAATACTAGTTTATTTTTAATGGACTTAATGCGAGTTTCTTTAGGTGTTCAAATGCCTTATGTTTGGCCAATTAAACACTCCCAATTAAACCTCAACTCTGACACATAATAATATATGTCCCAAATAACACCTATGTAATGTTGTTCTATTTCACACTGCAGAGATCACTATTAATGTTTTGCCTTCGAATCAAAGTTTGATAACCTGGGATGCATACTGCTTTTTGCCTCTATTGGTGATGAAAGTGAATAACTTTGGGAGTAAAAAGAAAAGGGTACTTGTGGTACCTTAGAGACTAACGAATTTATTAGAGCATAAGCTTTCGTGAGCTAATGCATCAGATGAAGTGAGCTGTAGCTCACGAAAGCTTATGCTCTAATAAATTCGTTAGTCTCTAAGGTGCCACAGGTACTCCTTTTCTTTTTGCGAATACAGACTAACACGGCTGCTACTCTGAAACTTTGGGAGTTTTACTGACCATGTTGTAGGGGATGTGAAGATGGCAAAGAATGCTGGAGACTTCTCTTAAGAAGACAGAAACAAGGTAAGGTTTTGGATGGACGGAAAGTATACTGCAGCAACTTAGAACACTGGAGGTTGCATGGTTATTACCAAAGTTTAGGGTGCCTTCACAGCCTAAATTCTGCTCCATTGTGCATATGTCACAATACAGTAATTACATTAGGTTAGATTACACTTTCTTGAATTACAGTATACACTTCCACATCTTAAAAAGATGTGGCTTTTTTTAAAATCTTTGAAGTGCTAGATAGACTCCTCAAAAATCATTAATATACAATGAGTATCCAGCACAGCCCTCCAATCTTTGTAATGCAAGGTGTATTCAGAAATGTAGTAATATAGAATGAGAAACTATTTTAAGACCATGGTGCAATGTATATCCACAAACAGAAAACCTTAACTTTTGCATTACATCGTTTGCAAGCAGGATGGATTGATTTTAAATCAGATTTTAACCATGATTTAAAACAAGCATGAAACCTTGATGTAAGTCATTGATTTTAATCATGTTTTCATTTGTAAAGTGAATGAAGTGGGCTGTAGTCCACAAAAGCTTATGCTCTAATAAATGTTAGTCTCTAAGGTGCCACAAGTACTCCTGTTCTTTTAGCGGATATAGACTAACATGGCTGCTACTCTGAAACCTGTCATTATTTGTACTTCAGTTATTTTCCTAAAGAAAGGTTGATTCTCCTTGACTGGTAACTATTAAAACATGTTGATTTGCAACTAAATATAGCCTTTATGCTAAATTTGGCACTTTGCTAACTAGGATACACAATCCATACACACTTAAGCAATTATATAGCTTCACTAACATTTATTCAAATTCTTAATTTTTACTTACGTTACAAAATGGTGAGTGATGCATTTATTTACTAGGTGCTTAATTTTCCTTGTGATCGGTCAAGCTCCCTTTCGATAGAAATCGAAATGCACAAAGAGCATTTTAAATTTCTCATTAAATAAAATTCTAAATTTGTTACATATTTAGCACATCAAAATTTTTTGCATTTAAAACTGATTTATAAAGCAAAGGAAGCATATATAGTTAGTGAACTGAACTGATTGTTTCTGATCACCACTCATTCAAGATTTTAGAACTAGCCGATCGTCTCCTCATCCTCACACCTACTTTTTATGCATAGATTGGAAGAGGAAAACATTTTTCCAATCCCAATTGGCTTCTTAACTTTCAATAAGCTAGTCATTAAACTGAACTAGTTGAATAAACTGAAACAAACAGAATATTCTCTCTGCAGAAGAGGCTACGGATGTCAAAAGCTGGTTTAGCATTTCATCAAACTCTGGTTCGAGGTGCTTAGCTATTGACTTTCACTAGCTCAGTGGTTTAACAGCATGTCAGGTTGTAAAGAAAAAAGTTCTATACTGTATTTAATTTAAGTGATTAATAGATTATAGAAAGTTTAGGTCTTAATAGAGGTGGTCAATTTCAAATTTTATGTTAAACAGGTATTTTTAAATAGCCTGTACTTAATTTAAATTTTTTAAAAAATCAAATTTTAAAAACTGATTTTTATTCACCATTTGCAAGCATAATACTCAGATGTAATTTTTAATTTAAGTCAAACATATAAGCTAAATACTGCAAAACATTCAAGATGAGCCTAGTAAGGCAAGGCCTTTAAGTTTTTCATATTTTTAAAAACTGCATTGGGCATATACTGTTTTAAGATGTGCAAAGCTATACTCGCTCAATGAAAGAGGGCTCTGTCAATGTACATACACAACACTGGTTTGTTAGCCATGCATAGAACAGTGGCAAAAAGTACTTAAAAGTTGCACCTGAAGTACACTGCATGTATGACATGCAATTTTCAACCTCTCAGCCTGATTAAATAAAGACACTTGACCGTGGAAAAAGTAGAGATACAGCTATTCAAACTTTTAGAAAGGGAAGCATTTGCCACCACGCCCTCCCCTTTTGAAAAGCCACCAAAGCCTTTTTTGCTCAAACTTTCTAAGACCCATGTGGGCAGAAACCATGCTCTGAGATGCAATTTCAATAGATGAAAATTTTGGAAAGGGCTAAGCAACTGAAAATGGGATCATAATGGAAATCTTACTAATTGCTTTTGTGTCATGTTATCCAAAAAGACCATAAGTTATTCTAAGTCATAGAATGGAACTAGTAGTGACCCCCTATGTTTAGGCTGCCTACCACTCTTCATAATAAAAACTCACTTATTTTTGTAAGCAATTCTAACACCTACATTGTTTGGCACGTCTGAAATTCAGCAAGGCGAAAGCTTTGGGGATAGGGATGTGCCTTTTGCCGGTCCCCTGAAATGCATGAGAAGTTACGATTTGTTAGACAGCTCTTTCCCATAAGCTACTTGTTTACCTGACTCAATTTTTTTCAGTATGCCACAATAACAATCTGAACATTCTATAAGACAGGTCCTAGGTGCTGTGCCAAAGCTGCAGCAGCAGACACACCTTGGAGCTGCAAAAGGAGTGGTGGGAGCACTCATACAACCATCTCTGTCTGGATCAAGCACAAGGCTTTAGGGGCACTGTTCTGATCAGAACCAGGCCAGGTTGCCTGCACTCCAGCAAAAGCTACCAGCAGCTAATCAACCAAGTTGTTTCTCCTACTGCCACCTACTGTAGTACGAGTCCTGAGGCAATGAAGTTTCAGATTCAATCCATGCTAATGATGCTATATGCATAACACTTTTTCCTTTAAGAACTATAAAATTATATTAAGTCTACATTAAAACAGTTATTTAGGTTGCAAAGCCATGTGGCTCAAATGTCAGGAAATATCAGATGTAAATTCCCTGTACAATCTTAATTCTCTCCCCCTGTGCATATGCATAATAATATAATCTTTAATCTGATAGTGTATATTCCTCCCCCTCACCCCCAGGTTAATATTATTCAGTGCACAGGATGGATGCACAAGGGGCAGAATTCATGTTGCATGAGCAACTGTAAATCTGGCATTTCTTTACTTAGGGGTTGACTTTGCAACCTAAATAGATAACTTCCTCTTAATAGTTTTTTTGTATATTATATATACACACTGCACCCTATTACTGAAACATGGCAGACTTTCCGCATCAGCAAGACTTCTCTCAAGTTTAAATTGCTAAGATACTGTGATTTAGCTATACAGAGCAGACTGATAATACCACCCCAGTAATCAACATTGAGACACATTAAGTAACTTCCTCAAAACTACTGACATATCTACAGCAGCATGAAGGAGAGGCAGAAGCCAACCTAAATTGTTTTATGTCTTTGAATGCTGACTGTCTGTTTTATATTGCTTATTGTTTTATCAGTATATATACCTGGATATGGGGAAAGGATAAATAAATAAATCAGTAAAGCAACAATCCTATAAACACGCAAGCATGAGGTACTTTTACTCAATGTGTAAAGTTACTGCATACTTAATTATGTGCAAGCTCAAAACCCAAGGGGTCTTGTTTGTTATTTTATCAATTTTCATTTTAAATGTCATTAACATGCCAATAGTAAGACAAGTAAGAAAACATGCTAAGGGACCACCATCTCCAAGACACTGACCACAGTACATAGAATACGTTTACTAAAAAAAGTTGTTTTTTTTTTTTAAAAAAGCAAAGCATGAAGAACTTTAGCAACTTTAAATATTGTGCAATAGCTAAAGATGCTTCCCCTCAACTGGCTCTGAACTGAAAGAATGCTCAAGCTCACTGCTAAGGTTATTGTAATTTTCTGTAAGAGCATGACAACATGCCATTTTCTACAAGAACAAACAATAAAAATTCTTTTAAAGAATAATCTACAATACATCCTATTGAAATAAAACACAAATTCAGTGTTTATATATGGTATAATTTATTTACCATCATACTAAAAAAAAAAAACCACACACCCCCCTTAATCCAAAAATTCATTCTGGTGACAAATGGTAGCTTGTCAAGTTTCCAGTCTTTTACTTTTGCTCTCAGTAATATCAAACATACATTAGTATTTCACCTATTTGTAACACATTAACACAGACAGTTAGAAGACAGGATGGGTTTTTATTTAACTTTCTATGTAATAAGTTAAGAATTTACAAGCTGATTATAGCAGATGTTACTTTGCCATATTTGACCCATGAACTAAAAGGCTCATACTTGAGGATCATAATGTTCTATTTTATCTCACATGCCACTTTACAATATTATGTCATCAGTACTGTTGTATGTTAAGGAATATAAAATATTAGCTACAGGGATGAAATGATGCAGTTAATTTCAATTGTTCTAGTTATAACATTGCTTTGCAGGCTTTTTATTTTTTTAAAAAATACCTGGCAGCTAATTTTGATGTTACAGTTTGCGTAGAAGCCACCACTACAGGCACCAGTGTCTCCAAAACAAACAAACGAAAATGCAAAACATGGCCCCGGCTCTACAAAGATTTCTTCACATACTTAACTTGAGGCCGGGTGACTAGTCCCACTGCCTTCCCGGAACCCACGCACAGAGCGTAAAGCTCAGCACGGTGCAGCAGCCTCCGCGGGACGGGAGCCCAAGTGAGCTGCTCCTCCACGTTTAGCCAGCGGACCCTTCCGCCACGCCGGACGGGCCACTGCAAAGCGTTCAGCTCTCCCGCACGGCCGCAGCAAGAAGGGCCATTTGACAGCGGAGCGCACAGGCCGCTCCCTGCGGCGGGGCTACGGCTCCTTGCCGGTGGAAGGGGGCAGAACCCCCGAATGGCTCCCGATCCCGCCCGGGCTCCGCCCAGCCCTTCCCGGCCGCTTTCGCCGCAGCCTACAGGAGAAAACGGGGCCTCCCCAGCCGGCGGGTGGGCACAATGGGCGCCCCCGGGGCCGGGCCGTGACTCACGCACCCAGCCGGGCTCTGGCCTGCGCCTCACACAAAATGGCTCTAGGTGCTTCTGCCCTGCCCCCGTAGGTAACGGCCGGAGCCCCCAGCCTCAAAAGCAGCGGGACAGGGACACCCTGGTGCCCGGTGCGCACCGGCCCCGCTCCCGCGGGCGCATCCCGAGCGGAGGGGGAGGCGGCGGCGGCGGCACCCCGGGAGAGGGGGAGGCTGCTCGGTTACTCACCTCCTGCTGACGGCGCGGAGGCCTCGCTGTCCCCGCGCACCGACTGCCTGGGCCGGGCCCGGCCCGTCACATCAAGGGCGGCACCTTCCGCACCCGCCTCAGCGCCCAGACCCGGGGCCTCCGCGGTCACCGCCTCCCCCACCCCGCGCTGCCGCCCGCTCTTTATTTGCGGATTCTCTGCGCTACAAAATGGCGCCGAAGGAGGAAACGCGAGTGCGGCCGCCCCGCCCCCAGCCCGCCCCAAGGAGGAGCCGCTGCCGCCCGCAGAGCCCGCCGCGCGCGGGGAGCGGGAGCGGCAGCAGCAGCGCGACACACCGGCGGCGTCCCCTGTCCCGCGCCGCCCTTACTCACCCGGCGGCGGCGCGACAGTAACTTCCCTCCTCCGGCTCCTCCCCGGAACTACTTCCCAAGCGCCTTTCCTCCTCCCTGCGGGCTCCCGGCCTGGAGCCGCCGCCTTTCCACGGCGCCTCGCCTGGGATGTGGCGGGGCGGTTAACCTGACTGTTGAACGGACATCGCGTGGGGCAGCCGGCCATCTGCTGCGAAGCAGGCGGGGGCGGAGACGCGGAGGGATACTCCCTGCTGAAATGAGGCTTCGGGCGGAAGAAGACGCGGCGCTGTTGGCCTCGAGCCCAGCACGGGGTCATCCCCCCGTTCCCACTGGCACCCCCGTCCTGCGGCAGCCTCGAAACCCATCCGCCGGCAGCTCCCCGGCCTCATCTCCACCCTCCCTCAGGGCAGAGCAATACTATGGCCAATGCACGGCGCACGCAGAGTGCGCTCCATGGCTCTCCCACCAACAGAAGTCGGTCCAATAAAAGGCCATGTTACCCACCGAGTCTCAATGCGACCATACGCATCCTTGGACCCCCCCCCCCCCCGAACCGTCCTTTGGATTTGGAGGCGCCCTGGGTATTGCCTTTTAAAGGGTCACCAAAAAGATAAAGCACCGTGAGAAGCCAATTTACTTGTTGCTACTAGCCAGCTTACTAAACTAAAAGGATGTTTAAACATGTAATTTTTATTTTCACCTTTTACATTGTTTACTTTTTGCTTTTTTTCTCGGCCTGGATAATGAAAATTAGACTAGTTTCAGAGTAGCAGCCGTGTTAGTCTGTATTCGCAAAAAGAAAAGGAGGACTTGTGGCACCTTAGAGACTAACACATTTATTAGAGCATAAGCTTTCGTGAGCTGCAGCTCACTTCCCACCAAATGCATCCGATGAAGTGAGCTGTAGCTCACGAAAGCTTATGCTCTAATACATTTGTTAGTCTCTAAGGTGCCACAAGTCCTCCTTTTCTTTTTGAAAATTAAACTAGTCCGTTTCAGTTGTCTAGTACAATGTTCAGTCTTCAGGCAGTAAACTGCACGGCAATGCTTAGATCCTATTAACGTTCAAAAGAATAAAAATATTTCTGCTAATTTTAAAATGTAGAAAAAATTGCCTAATGTTGGCCTTAAAGCACAGTTTAAGTTTGAACAGCTGCTGTCTACATTTCATTCTGTGGAGCTCTTTATGTACTATCCAATATTTGTAGCTTAAAGATGTTCAGCTGACAGAAATGTTCCCTTCCTACTAACTCAACAAATAATAAAGTTTCTCTGGGTCAAATTAGGCCCTCTGTTACACCTATGCAACTGGGTTGTGCAGGCATAACTGATTAGAACTCCGTAAGCAATTCTAGCAATGATGCACAAGGAATAGCTGAATCCATCTAGTCCATTCTCTCAGCTGTGTTAGCTGAGCTCTGTAGCATTAGAAGGACTAAACAGCAGTACAAATGTATTTGTCCCTAGGGGGCAGATCTGGTTGTGAAATGTATACAGAAAATGGATCTGTTGAATAAGAAGATGCTATTTTTACTTAAACAACAAGGAGTCCGGTGGCACCTTAAAGATTAACATTTATTTGGGCGTAAGCTTTTGTGGGTAAAAAACCACTTCTTCAGATGCCTGGAGTGAAAATTACAGATGTGGGCATTATATAATGACACATGAAGCGAAGGGAGTTACCTCACAAATGGAGAGCCAGTGTTGACAGGGCCAATTTGGTTCAACACTGGTTCTCCACTTGTGAGGTAACTCCCTTCGCTTCATGTGTCATTATATAATGCCCGCATCTGTAACTTTCACTCCATGCATCTGAAGAAGTGGTTTTTTACCCACAAAAGCTTACGCCCAAATAAATGTTAGTCTTTAAGGTGCCACCGGACTCCTTGTTGTTTTTGTGGATATAGATTAACACGGCTACCCCCTGATATGTTTACTTAGTTATTTTCACAGCATAACTACACATTAAATTACTTGTTTCAGCGTAGCAGCCGGGTTAGTCTGTATTCGCAAAAAGAAAAGGAGTACTTGTGGCACCTTAGAGACTAACAAATTTATTAGAGCATAAGCTTTCGATGCATCCGATGAAGTGAGCTGTAGCTCAGGAAAGCTTATGCTCTAATAAATGTGTTATTAAATTACTTGTGTCCTTTTCATTCAAAAAAAAATTAAGGGTGGTAGTGTGGGAAATAACCCTAAGCACAATTTAAATCAAAATGGTTTGTGCTGTGACCGGCATCGAATGATGTAAGACTCCTTAGAAGTCCTACTTCAGTATGTAGCTACCCTCAAAGTTTGAAATGAAAGAGAAGCACTTAGAACCACTTGCCTCTTGCTGTCTTGCATACCCTTTCCCCACTTTCACCCCCAACCTTGCAAATGTGTATTTCAAGTTCTTGCGTTTTGTATTAATTGATAACATATCCAAAGTCTGGGAAGGCTGCTATTTTATTAGACTAGTTTGTAATATAAATATTAATATAAGTGGAACACTTACATATTTGATCATACAGTGGGACTGCTCATATCCTACAAAACTGGGCATTTATATTTAAAGCAATTAGGACAAGAAGTGGGAGATTTATACAATGGAAAAGGGAAGATTTCCCACTTTAAAATAATAATGGGCAATTATTTTAGGTAATTTATATTCCATATATAAATTACCTAAAATTGGTTTTCCATGTATAAATCACAATTTTAAATATAAAACATCTCAGGATTTCCAGGGCTAGAAGTAAATACTGTTTATCTCATTGGAAAACCTCTTCTCTAATGATATAAAACTCATCTCAAGCTCTGATGAGTTTTGAGATGTTGGACTTTAAATCTGTCATTGATACATATTGCCCATATTGCACCTCAGTTTGTGTGTCTGTTGGGCATTTCTACAATAGGTAAAAGAAGAAAATCTTTCTTGTTGCTGTTGTTTTTTAAAGGTAGTATGAGAATGCCTAGCTTCACCTGGTTTCAGTATCAGGCTGAGACTTTGGTATGTGATAGGTGGCTGAGGTAAGTATTCAGAGTAGCAGCTGTGTTAGTCTGTATTCGCAAAAAGAAAAGGAGTACTTGTGGCACCTTAGAGACTAACAAATTTATTTGAGCATAAGCTCTCGTGAGCTACAGCTCACTTCATCAGATGCATCCGATGAAGTGAGCTGTAGCTCACGAAAGCTTATGCTCAAATAAATTTGTTAGTCTCTAAGGTGCCACAAGTACTCCTTTTCTTTTTTTGAGGTAAGTACGGATCTGTTACAATGAAAAGTTAGGTGCTGAATGAGTTTAGGCAGCAGCTGAGTGGAGGTTTTGTGGATTTCAGAAGTGCCTAAGTCCCTTTGTGGATCTGTATTTTCTTGTTTTGCACTTGCTTTTAGTGGAAAAGTGGTTTTTTAAAAAAAAGAGAAAAAATGTCTTCAAAAGAGCACTACCTGGCATTAGAATAGAATCAAAAAGTCTACAATCACCAATATGCCAAAGCTGTCTTTATACAACTACTGATCTTGCTTAGCGTCCAAGATCAGGCCTATTCAGAGTGGTATGGTTATAGACAGTTTTAATTGTTGCTTTTAATCTTTTCATCCTCTTCTCATCCTGTTGTAGGTTCTGTGGATAATCGTACATTGCACATTAACCTAATTATTCTACTGCTGAGAGGTTTGCAACTAGAGTGCTTCTTCACTTACCCAGCTCTTGATTTTTTGTTTTGCTTTTGGCTTTTCAGCATGGAGGCCAATTGGAACAAAACAAACTTTAAAACATTATTTTTAAAAAATGCCTGTATATGTCAATAATAGATTTTTTATAAACTAGAAAAATGGTCTTAAACCACTGTTACTACTTTTATTTGTGTGTTCTCTTCCAGTATTTTCTCTCCCTTCTTGTTCTTCACTTGGGCTGGTCCTGACCTCTTCTATATTTGCATGGCATGCAGGTTCTCTAGGGAACCAGAAGCTAAGATGCATCTGGCAGAGCTAGAGCTGCTGTTATACAACTTGAATAGCTGGCATGGGATGATTGGGTCCACTAAGCAAGTAAAAGAGGAGCAGTTGGGCTCTGCTACAGTTGTCTCCTGCTGCCATGCAGTCTGGACAAATTTACAAACACAAGTACGGTCCTTGTCAAATAAAAAGTGATGCAGTATTTAAAATTCATGACTCAGACCAGACCCCCCAAAGTCATGAGATTGTCTGTCTTAAAAATCCTGGGATTTAAAAACAATAAATAAATTTGGGGTTCTTATTTGGTGTCAGTCTTCTGAGCCTTTAGAGTGCACTTGATTTGTGTTATCAAACTTTTTTCTGTAACTATGAGGGCTAGAAACTTAGTTTAAAAATAAATAGTTGAGTTTCCCATGAAATAATCTGGCTCCAGAAACTGAGGGTTGAAAAAAAAATATTGTAAGGAAAAAGGGCAAAAGTTGGCAACAGCTCTGATGGCAGCTATGATCTGTAGCCTTGGAGAACTAGGCAGCAACAGATAAGAGAAAATAAGGGTTACAGCACTATTCAGAAAAGAAAATGGAAGTAGTCAAGGTAAAAGGGTCAATACAGTTTCCATAAAGCACTGGTAGTCTGCAAGAACCTTAAAAGAGCAGGAACTGAAGAAAGGCTGATCAGATCATGAAAAGGCAGTCTCTGATTATATTTACTGGGGGGAGGAGGGGGGAGAAATTCCCCAGTAGAAAGGAAAGTAAGAATGAATCAATAGCCCTAACCTATTCCATAGACAATGTGGTGTGGAAGGAGCATGGAATGAGGAACAGGCAAGAACTTTTTCAGGGACAATGGGGAAGGGGTATTATTTTGTCTGTCACCAACAGGAAAGATAATTCAACAGAATATATGGATCACTGGACAGCAGGAAAATGATATGGACAGGTTTACAATGTGACCACCAGGTGGGGACATCTGAGCAGAGGTAAGCCCAGATTTGAGTTCAGTGACTCTCCAGAGAAGGTTGGGCTAAAGGAATATCTTGGATACTAAACTGGAAGAGCAAGGTTATTCTTGTACACTTCTATTTAGGGTGACCAAATAGCAAGTGTGAAAAATCAGCACAGGGGGTGGGGGATAATAGGTGCCTATATAAGAAAAAGCCCCAAAAATCGAGACTGCCCCTATAAAAATCAGGACATCCGGTCACCTTACTCCTATTAGACACTTCCAAAGAGCTTGTTTAGAATTAGTACATATTTTCCTTTTGTTTCTAATGAAGGCTTTTTACCACAGGTAGTTGAACCCATTCTCTTTTGACAGCCCTTGTAATGACTACTCCTTTATTATTAAATGTGTTTATGAGTATTTACAGAGGAACTAACCAGAGCATATAAGGTCAGATCCTCACTTGGGGTAATTAGATGTAGCTCCACTGATTTAAATGGAGTTATATGGACTTTCTGCAGATGAGGATCTAATCCATAGAGCCTACTATGAAGACCTACAACACTTGTCTCTGATGTCATAGTGCACATGATGATACTACAGATCTGAATTGATTGGTGGAATGTGACACTCTGCTTGGGGTTTGTTAGCAATATTAAACAGATTCCCATTTACTCACTGTGGCTCTGTAGCAAGGCCAGAGTCTTCCCTGGGGACTTCCCACAAACCACACACAAGCCATTATGATTCATCTACCCTCAAAGGGCAGTGGTGTCTTGAATCACTGTAGTGCAGCGTGACCCCCCTTCTGGCAACAAAAATTACTACACAACCCAGGATGGGGGACCAAAGGCTGAGCTTGCCTGAGCCCCACTGCCCTGGGTTGGAGGCCAAAGCCCAAGCCCCATTGCCCCAAGTCGGGAGGCCAAAACCAAATGCCAAGGGCTTCAGCTCAAGACCGGGGGCCTGTAACCTGAGCCCCACCGCCCAGGGCTGAAGCCCTCGGGCTTCGGCTTCGGACCTGGGCAGTGGGGCTTGGGCTTCAGCCTGTCTAAGACACCCCTGGCGACCTCAATAAAGTGGGGTGACCCACTTTGGGGTCCAGACCCACAGTTTGAGAATTGCTGCTGTAGTCAGTCTCAATTTTGGGGGAACAGTTAATACAAATAAGTTCAAAGCACAACTACCTGTTCAATTTTTTGAGACAGACAAGGTGGGTGAGGTAATATCTTTTATTGGATCACCTTCTGTTGGTGGAAGAGACAAGCTTTCACATTACACAGAGATTGTCTTTTCCACCAGCAGAAGTTGGTCCAATAAAATATATTAACTCATCCATCTTCTCTTTCTCATATCCTGGGACCGACACAGATACAACAACCGTGCAATATACAGTTATTTGGCTAAGGGATAAAATCAAGTTTCTGTCAAGCTCCTTTTTTAAGTCATAGAAAAGCCCCCACAGCTTTAATTTGCAAAGATTTTTATTTGAAAGCAAGCCAAAATTTTGTATGGGATCCTGATTAGGTGATGAGTTGCACTTGCCCTGATTAAGTTATATTTAGCAAGGAAGTTAGTTGCTTACCCTGAGCGTCTCATAGCCGAGAGGAATTCCTGCCCACCTACTCCTCAGAAACTTTTCTCCCACAATACAATCAGTTCATAATTTGAGGATTGGGAATTTGAACCCTTACATCTCGTATCTTACCTCGGGATAGCAGTTTGATCTTCAGGATATGCCTAATGGCCTGAATCTGTCCCTGCACTGCAGACTGGATCTGTGGGTTCTCTTTGGTGGGAAAATTTGAAGGAGGAATATCACGGCCTCCTGACTGGAGATGGGTGAATAACAGATTTTTTTGTTCACTTACAATTCCAAAAAACTGGGAGGAAAAATATAGTTTTGGGTCAAATCGAAACCAAAAGTAAAAAAATTATTTTGGGTCAAACAAAACATTTCATTTGTATTTTGAACTTTCTTTTTTTTACATTTAACAAATTTTTAGTACAATCAAAGGAAGTTTCAAAACAAAAAGCCCTCTAGAATAAATAAATCAAAATATTTTATTTCAAACATGCTGAAAGAAAATGTTTTGATTTAGTTTGAAAATTGTTTTTGGTGTGTTTGTTTTTTAACCAAAACAACTTGACAAACTAGACATGAATTTGCAAAATGTTTCTGTGTTGCTGAATGTGCATTTTTCACTGAAGAAAGTTTCAGTCAAAACATTTTACTCAGCTGTATTCCCTGCCCTAGACCTTAGAACGGGGTGGCCAACGTGTGGCTCTTCAGAAGTTAATATGTGACTCCTTGTATAGACGCCAACTCCGGGGCTGGAGCTACAGGCACCAATTTTCCAATGTTCTGGGGGGTGCTCACTGCTCAACCCCTGGCTCTGCCACAGGCCCTACTCCCACTCCACCTCTTCCCCTCCCCTCCCCTGAGTTTGCCATGCCCTTGCTTCCCCACTCCCCGAGCCTCCTGCATGCCACAAAACAGCTGATTGGGAGGCATGGGGAGGGACAGGGAGGCGCTTGCCGGTGGGTGGTAGGCGCTGGGAGTGGGTGACGGGGAGCTGATGAGGGGCTGCTGATGTATTACTGTGGCTCTTTGGCAATGCACATTGGTAAATTCTGGCTCCTTCTCAGCCTCAGTTTGGCCACCCCTGCCTTAGAGCATACACTATAACCTTGAACAGGCCCAGGCACAATGTGAAATCAGGCCCTCCTGTGGGCAAACTATGTGGAAGGGCAAAACTGGAAAAGACTGCTTCATCTAGGCCTTTTCAAATCAGCCAAAGGTACTCATTTTTGCAAAATGAATGCAAAGCTTTAAGATTCAGCGTATTGTATATCTATATAAAACAAAGAATAATAGAGTGTTTAATTCTTTTTTAATGGGCAAAAGAGTGTGTGTGCACTCTCTCTCTCTCCCTTCCCCGCAATCTTCAGGCACAAACATTGCTGAAGAGATTTTTGTCCGAACCACCAGACTACAGATTCAGTCTCTCTCTCTGGCCCCATGACTGTTCCACTGTGGATAAATATTTAAATAGTCGTGGGATCAGAGAGAGAAAGAAAGAATGGGAATGACTCTGCAGTCCCATGGTTAGGGCATCCATCTGGGAAGTGGGAAATCCAGGATCCAGTTCCCCTGTTCGAAACTCTTTCACTATTTAGCTACTGTGGAACAGCTTCAACAGGAGAGACCGAGGGAGCCCTACATCAGACTATCTTATAGTGCAGTGGTTAAAAGACTCTCCTGAGGGGTGGGAGACCCCTATTCAAATGTTTTCTTCCCCAAGCTGACAGAGGGAAGGGATTTGAAGCAGGGTCTCCCACAACCCAGGCAAGTGCGTTAGCCACCAGGCTAAGAGTTATAAGTTGGGCAGCACCATCACCTCCTCCTCCTCTGGTGGCAGCCAGACTGCAAATGGGTCCCAGTCTTGTAGGTGGCCTCTGAGCATGCCTACCAAATCAGGCATCTTATGCGACTTAGGCAAACGTCTGTCTTTCTTCTGTGTGTGAATCACTCTGGGGCTTATGCGGGAGATAGATGACTGGATGAGGAAGTGAGTGAGGAAGCACTGCGCAGGCCCAGAGACAAAAACATGGGTGTCAGGGATCATTTACCCTGAAAACATAAAGACAGTCGGTATCTATGTGCCTACAGAGTTCGGTGGCAGTTCAGTGGTGCTTAAAACTGGGACTTTGGTGCCTAAACCTGAGGCTTTGGCACCTAAATCTGAGGTTTAGACCTTTAATACCTTTGTGGATCAGGGCCTCCATTCCAAACTAATTTTCCCATCTTACCCAATTGGATTTGTCAGGTATGGATGAGATTTCCAAGTAATGGGAAAATGTACCAACTTTGGACACTATTTCACTAGTCATTAACTGCTGGATCCAAAAGCACAACTTGCCAAACTGCTGAATGTACTTTTTTTGTATCACTTGCATGCAGTATGACTTATTCTGATCTGTAACCTACCTGTTTCGTAATTGTCTTATGCAATTGCTATGTTCTTTTGAGCATTGCTTTTATGAATTTGGGTCCCATCCTGGCCATTTTCTCATCAGAGTTAGTTAGGATATTGCAAGTTTGGTAGGAATGCTTTTATAAAATTCACCAACTTCTCACCATTACCACTGAGACCCTTGTTGTATCACATCTTGACTGTTGTAACTTTCTCTGTTTTGGGCTGTCAAACAATTCTGTTGCTTGCAGCTAGAAGAAAAATATTGCAGCAGGCTAGCTTACTGGGGTGAGCAGTCCTGTTGATTTACTGCTCTGTCTGGACTTTGCACTCCTAAAAACAACATTTAATGATACCAGAAGCTCATCTTAGATTGAATGTAGATTGTGCATCTGCAGTGATGCCTCAAATTAATAATCAATCAATTGATAATTATAGTAATGATCATGTAAGCATGTGTCTAGCATCAGTGATGTGCTACCCTTAAATGTCCACATTAGTCATTCCCTCTTGGTCTGTAAAAAGATGTTGAAGACAACTTCGTGCTGCAGATGCTATGGTGTCTCAGGAATTATATGGATTTTTTCCAAGGTTAGCTACTCTGTTTGGCATAAAAATATGTAATCATAATTCTCCCTTATCTACTGGTAGACATAATAATTGCTTATTGATCAGGTCTTTTAAAGGACCCCAAACTGAAATACATTTTTTTTTCAAATTTAAACAAATTATTGTTAAAGGACCAGTTGCCCCGGCCAAGATGGTCGGGGAGGGGGGTCCTATGACAAGGAGGAAGCACCTGAAGGAAGAGCTGTTGTACCTTGAACCCTTCATATTTTCAGTCTTTAAATGCTTGGGAGCATATGGTATGCCTTCCTCTCTGCTCACCCAACGATTCTGTTGCTCGAGGGATTTGTCTGGCTTCCTCGTACAACTTGTATACTGAACCCGAAGAGACTGGGAGCACTTCTTCCCCTTTCAGGAGCTAGAAACCCAAGAGTAGCAGAAGCTTTCTTGTATAGTGTGGTTCCTTCAGTTCCAGTGTTCCTCCAACCAGACCAGAATATGTGAGGAGCATTCCCCATTCTGATTGTCACAGTTATACTGTCCAGCCTGGTCTATCCTGATTACTGATGAAATCAGGCTCCTGTGAGAGGCCATGTCAACCATCTTCATCATCTAGATTCATAGATACTAAGGTCAGAAGGAACCATTCTGATCATCTAGTCCGACCTCCTGCACAGCGCAGGCCACAGAATCTCACCCACCCACTCCTATGAAAAACCTCACCCATGTCTGAGCTATTGAAGTCCTTAAATCATGGTTCAAAACTTCAAGGAGCAGAGAAGCCTCCCTCCAGTTAACCATGCCCCATGCTACAGAGGAAGGCAAAAAAACCTCCAGGGCCTCTCCAATCTGCCCTGGAGGAAAATTCCTTCCCGACCCCAAATATGGCAATCAGCTAAACCCTGAGCACATGGGCAAGATTCACCAGCCAGATACCCAGGAAAGAATTTTCTATAGTAAATCAGATCCCATCCATCTAATATCCCATCTCAGGGGATTTGGCCTATTTACCCTGAATATTTAAAGATCAATTACTTACCAAAATCCCATTATCCAATCATACCATCTCCTACATAAACTTATCGAGTAGAATCTTAAAACCAGATAGATCTTTTGCCCCCACTGCTTCCCTTGGAAGGCTATTCCAAAACTTCACTCCTCTGATGGTTAAAAACCTTCGTCTGATTTCAAGTCTAAACTTCCTGGTGGCCAGTTTATACCCATTTGTTCTTGTGTCCACATTGGTGCTGAGCTGAAATAATTCCTCTCCCTCTCCTATATTTATCCCTCTGATATATTTATAGAGAGCAATCATATCTCCCCTCAACCTTCTTTTAGTTAGGCTAAACAAGCCAAGCTCCTTAAGTCTCCTTTCATAAGACAAGTTTTCCATTCCTCGGATCATCCTAGTAGCCCTTCTCTGTACCTGCTCCAGTTTGAATTCATCCTTTTTAAACATGGGAGACCAGAACTGCACACAGTATTCTAGGTGAGGTCTCACCAGTGCCTTGTATAACGGTACTAAAACCTCCTTATCCCTACTGGAAATGCCTCTCCTGATGCATCCCAAAACCGCATTAGCTTTTTTCACAGCCATATCACATTGGCAGCTCATAGTCATCCTATGATCAACCAATACTCCAAGGTCCTTCTCCTCTTCCGTTACTTCTAATTGATGCGTCCCCAACTTATAACTAAAATTCTTGTTATTAATCCCTAAATGCATAACCTTACACTTCTCACTATTAAATTTCATCTTATTACTATTACTCCAGTTTACAAGGTCATCCAGATCCTCCTGTATAATATCCCGATCCTTCTCCGAATTGGCAATACCTCCCAGCTTTGTATCATCTGCAAACTTTATTAGCACACTCCCACTTTTTGTGCCAAGGTCAGTAATAAAAGATTAAATAAGATTGGTCCCAAAACCGATCCCTGAGGAACTCCACTGGTAACCTCCCTCCAACCTGACAGTTCGCCTTTCAGTAGGACCCGTTGCAGTCTCCCCTTTAACCAATTCCTTATCCACCTTTTGATGTTCATATTGATCCCCATCTTCTCCAATTTAACTAATAATTCCCCATGTGGCATGGTATCAAATGCCTTACTGAAATCTAGGTAAATTAGATCCACTGCATTTCCTTTATCTAAAAAATCTGTTACTTTTTCAAAAAAGGAGATTAGGTTGGTTTGGCACGATCTACCTTTTGTAAAACCATGTTGTATTTTGTCCCATTTACCATTGACTTCAATGTCCTTAACTAATTTCTCCTTCAAAATTTTTTCCAGGACCTTGCATACTACAGATGTCAAACTAACTGGCCTGTAGTTACCCGGATCACTTTTTTTTCCTTTCTTAAAAATAGGAACTATATTAGCAATTCTCCAATCATTCGGTACTATTCCTGAGTTTACAGATTCATTAAAAATTCTTGCTAATGGGCTTGCAATTTCAGGTGCCAATTCCTTTAATTTTGAAGATTATCTGGGCCCCCCAATTTAGTCCCATTAAGCTGTTTCAGTTTCGCTTCTACCTCTGATATGGTAATATCTACCTCTTTATCCTCCTTCCCATTTGTCATGCTACCATTATCCCCAAGATCCTCTTTAGCCTTATTAAAGACTGAGACAAAGTATTTGTTTAGATATTGGGCCATGCCTAGATTATCTTTAACCTCCGCTCCATCCTCAGTGTTAAGCGGCCCCACTTCTTCCTTCTTAGTTTTCTTCTTATTTATATGGCTATAGAACCTTTTACTATTGGTTTTAATTCCCTTTGCAAGGTCCAACTCTACTCGACTTTTAGCCTCTCTCACTTTATCCCTACATCTTCTGACCTCAATTAGGTAGCTTTCTTTGCTGATCCCTCCCATCTTCCACTGTATGCTTTCTGCTTCTTCATAATCACCTCTCTAAGATGCTTGCTCATCCAGCGTGGTCTACAACTCCTTCCTATGAATTTTTTCCCCTTTCTTGGGATACAGGCTTCCGATAGCTTCTGCAGTTTTGATTTAAAGTAATCCCAGGCCTCCTCTACCTTTAGATCCATAAGTTCTTCAGTCCAATCCACTTCCCTAACTAATTTCCTTAATTTTTGAAAGTCAGCCCTTTTGAAATCAAAAACCCTAGTTGCAGATTTATTTTTGTTAATCCTTCCATTTAGTTTGAACTGAATTAGCTCATGATCACTTGAGCCAAGATTGTCCCCTACAACCATTTCTTCTATGAGGTCCTCGCTACTCACCAAAATTAAATCTAAAATGGCATCCCCTCTAGTCGGTTCAGCAACTACTTGATGAAGGAATCTATCAGCTATCGCATTTAGGAAAATCTGAGCCCTATTATTATTACTAGCACTGGTCCTCCAGTCTATATCTGGGAAGTTAAAGTCTCCCATGATCACGCAGTTTCCATTAGTATTTACTTGATTAAAGACATTAAAAAGGGCTCTATCCATATCCAAATTAGATCCCGGAGGTCTATAGCACACCCCAAGCACTATCGTAGGAGAGGCTTTACTAGTTTTCTTCCCCAATGTAATTTTTGCCCAGACGGACTCTGTCTTATCCATTGCATCGCTTCTTATTTCTTTACATTCTACCTCATCATTGATATACAATGCTACACCACCCCCTTTACCTTTGTTTCTGTCTTTTCTAAACAGCACATACCCTTCAATACCTGTAGTCCAGTCATGACTACTATTCCACCATGTTTCTGTTATCCCTATAATATCTGGTTTCACTTCCTGCACCAGTAGCTCTAGTTCCTCCATTTTGTTACCTAGACTCCTCGCATTGGTGTACAAACATCTTAATTTTTGCTGTTTGGACTCGCTCACATTTTGTACCCTATTAGGCACAGTCATTCTACAGCCAGTATAACCTATTAGACTAGTATCCACACCGCCCTCGCTCCTTATATACATTCTCCTACCCATGGCTGTATCCTTTCTTACTTCATCTTCTTCCCTCTCAATGCTAAAATCTGGCGTGGAGATTTTCTGGACATCTCCCATCCATCTCCCCCCAGTTCCTAGTTTAAAGCTCTCTTTATCAGTTGTGCCAGCCTCGATCCTAGAAGTCTATTTCCTTCCCTACTCAGATGAAGTCCATCCCGAGAGAACTGACCTCTGTCCGTGAATGCCTCCCAGTGGCCATACATCCCAAAGCCCTCCTTATAGCACCACTGCCTAAGCCATCTGTTGACAGTCATAATCTTGTCAGACCTTTGTTGCCCTTCTCTAGGAACAGGAAGGATCCCGCTAAAGATCACCTGAGCCTCAATTTCCTTAAGTGTCTTCCCCAGCCTAGCATAGTCTCCCTTGATACTTTCCAGCGAGAATCTGGCTGTATCATTTGTTCCCACATGAAGGATAATTAGGGGATTCTTTCCCGCTCCCTTTAGGATCGTATTCAACCTCAGGTCTACATCCCGTATCTTAGCACCCGGAAGACAGCACAAAGCTTATGCTCTAATAAATTTGTTAGTCTCTAAGGTGCCACAAGTACTCCTTTTCTTTTTGCGAATACAGACTAACACGGCTGCTACTCTGAAACCTTCTATTCTCAGGATCAGCTCTAGTTACAGGTCTGTCTATTCTTCTCAATAAAGAGTCCCCGATCACATAGACCTGCCTTTTCCTGGTGACAGTGCTATTCTCCAGTCTCTCCCCTGTTCCCTCTGGCTGCAAGTTCTTTCCATTCCTATTTTCCCTTACAATCCTCTTCAACCCATCCTGTATCCTCCTGGGGCTCATATTTGGTGTAGTCTCCCTTGACTCTTCCCCTTTTTCTATAGGACTAGCCTCTCTTCTCTTCTTCCTTACCCTTCCACCTTCAACAAGTACCTGCTGAGCCC
The DNA here is from genome assembly GCF_009764565.3 of Dermochelys coriacea. Classification (NCBI taxonomy): domain Eukaryota; kingdom Metazoa; phylum Chordata; order Testudines; family Dermochelyidae; genus Dermochelys; species Dermochelys coriacea. The sequence continues at coordinate 122,356,307 of NC_050070.1, forward strand.
CTTCTTCATTTTCCAACTCTGCAAACCTTTTCCTAAGCTCTATTTCTCCTTCACTAGCCCGTCTTTTTCTCTGCCTGGTTCTTTGAGTCACATGTTTCCACTGACCACTTGCCTCATCCAGTCTCTCCTCAAAATTCCCCAGTCCTGCTTCCATCTGTGAGTCTGAGCTTTTCGCTTCAGATACCTCATATCTTTGCTCCATCATCTGCTCAAACCCCTTCCTAAACTCAACCAGACTTTCCACCTGCATCTCCAAACCTCGGATCTTTTCCTCCGTCAGCTCTATCAGACGACATTTCATGCAGAAAAAAACTCTTACCGGTTCCCCCCTCCAGGATCATGTACATACCACAGCTTCCACATCCAGTCATCCTCAATGTGTCTTTCACTACAGGAGTCACTCCCACAGCTGCCTCTGTATCTGTCATCTCCTTCCCACCTAAATCCTGTTAATCTGGGAAACACAAGCCACACCAAAAAGACCACACACCCCCCCAGCAAAAGCAAACCCCAAACAAGCACCACACATCTATCTATGTAACTGGAGTGTTGTATTTTACTGTATATTAGCTCCATGGCCTCCTTTGCATTATAAATGAGCTTATGTTATGAACAAGTGCATTGAAGGCAGTGATAGTGTTGCTGCTCTTACCCTGTGCTTGCACACAGAGAGTCCAAATACAGGTTTCGCATGCAGATTAACCACCACCAAGGGCACATTATGCAATAGGCAGTACATGACCATCAGTAAACTTTTGTTGCATATGCTCTCTCATGTCCTAGCTACTTGTCCTCAGGCAAGGGTATGTTATCACCCATCTTTTTAGCTTGTTCATACTTCTCTGGGATTGCATTTGCCCCCCAAAATACAATACTTAAATATATAGGTAAAAATATAATCCCCATCTCTCCTAGGACTCTAGATAAATTGAGAGTCATGTCAACTTTTCTGGTCTTCTTCTGGAGCTGGCAAATTTCAATGTTGTATTGCACCCTAATTGGCATGTCAGCAGTGTCAGATACCTCTTATGCAGGCCTGTTGGAGGGGGCTCTGGCATCTCAGTGAGAAAGAGGGCACTGATCTGCTCAGGTGGTTGTCATTCTGTCCATCTGTCTTTCTCTACTCTCCCTTGGTCTGTTGGTTCCTTCCTTTGTTCTGTCCCTTTTCCTTTCTTCAGCTCGATCACTTTCCCCTCTTCTGAACTCCTCTTGCTCACACACATCACCTGGCTTCCCAGTAACATTTCCTTCTAGCCTGGTTCCTGTCCATCTCCTCTTCTAGGGATCCCTCTTGCTGCTGTCACTTCACTTTCCTCTCACTCACTCCTCCTGTCCAATTGCCATGGAACCCTGCCATTCTAACATTCTGTGTCATACCAACTGTCACAGAACTTTCCTCTTCCAACATTCTCTCCATTCTTCTCGAGCAGAGGCATCACCCCCAAATATTCTGCGTGCTGCTTGTTTGTATAGGATTAGAGAGGAATCCCTCATCTGTAACAGCATATCACTCCATATGTTACCCCCCCCCCATTATGCTTCCACCATGTAAAATGATCATGGTAGAGGTACCTAACACATCAAAGGGGTTGGTAATAATGACTAAAATAACCAATAGGATTTTAACATAAATAGTAGAGAAGTGTTAAATACATTGATTTAAACTAATGTATGATTTTTTCCAATTATCTGGGCTCTGTGGACAGCTGCTCTCCTATAAACCCAGCTGCAACCTGTTGTTTCAAGGTCACTTGACATACTCACTTTCAATTGTAAAAAAATAAAGTGAGAGAGTTTGAAACAACAAGAGGCTGCTAAACAAATGTTAGGCTAGGGTTTTTCATATAAAATGAGAACTGAAAGTGCTTAGACAACCACCAAGAACTGCTACAAGAGCAGTTCACAAGGAGAAGTTTTTAATGTCTGTTTCCACCTCAGCCCTACATTTCATTTCCCTCTCTTACCAGCTTTTGGCTAGAGAGAGAGGTACAGATATCTGGAAAAAGAAAAGGAGTACTTGTGGCACCTTAGAGACTAATAAATTTATTTGAGCATAAGCTTTCGTGAGCTACAGCTCACTTCATTGGATGCATTTGGTGGAATTTGGTTTGTCACCAAATGCATCCGATGAAGTGAGCTTTAGCTCACGAAAGCTTATGCTCAAATAAATTTGTTAGTCTCTAAGGTGCCACAAGTACTCCTTTTCTTTTTGCGAATACAGATTAACACGGCTGCTACTCTGAAACAGATATCTGGACTACTTTAAACTAGGGATTGAAATCAGTCTACCAGGAGCACAATCCACCACCATCTGCCACTTGCTGTTTGAATAGTTGCCTGGGCATACCTCTATGTTTGTATCATCTGGAAATAATTTCCTGAACCATAGCAAATGTGAGCAGGCAGGGTCACTCAGAATATAATGGGGGAGAGAAACACCATTAATGTTGATGTTGTTGGGGATGAAAGGTAGAAAGTTTCCATCTATACACTCTTAAATTTTTTGAAAATTCTAGCATTGTGCACTTTGCCTGACCACCCTATGTAAACTTCCAGAAACATGCCATGATGATCTACTAATGTTTATGCCACCATTGATTCATAACCCTTTTTCTTAATCTACCTTGGGGCACTATGGGCACATGAGTTACATGAATATCTCCTGCAGCATTTGAAAAACCAAATTATTTAAATACCTGAATCTCTTCAACATTTGCCACCTTGATCATCAGTACCTGCAACGTAAGATGTACAGCTGTGCACACAGCCACCACAACAGCACCCACTGGAGACTTCTGAGTCCCAAACTGGTACCCACTCAGCTGACCAATAAATATTTGAGCAGGCAGCTTTGACAGAGCAACTGGCTACTCTCTTTTCCTCAACCTTGTGGTCTGGTCTTGCAACATCACCAGAGGCATAAAAAATTGTCATTTCTTATTTTGAAGTTATGCATTTACGATTGCTTGTCCCAGATCTTGACAACACCCTGGTCCTGCTAGTCTGGGGTTATAGTCCAGGATCAAAAGTGGCACTCCCCCTAGTGATCATCATCCTCAACTAGTACATGGAGAAAATTCCTCCTTAGGTAGTTGTGCATGACATTACAGCAACAACTGTTAACTATTTGGGCCTGGTCTACACTACAGAGATAGGTTGATGTAAGCTGCCTTACGTCGACCTAACTCTGTGAGCGTCTACACTAAAAAGTTGCTCCCGCTGATAACTGAGCCACTACATTGACTTAATAATTCCACCTCCATGAGAGGCATAGAGTCAATGTTGATGTAATTAGGTTGACGCAGTGTCAGAGTAGACACTGCGTTGCTTACATCTACTGTTGCTGCCTTTCAGAAGCCATCCCACAATGTCCCACGTTGACAGTTAAATTGGTGCAAGCACTTCTGGTGAGGATGCACACCACTGACACAAGAAGCATAGTGTGGACATACAAAAGTCATTTAATTACTGCGGTGGCTGTACATTGCCATAACTTAGATCAACATAATTTTGCAGTGTAGACATATGATTGGTCTGTGGCTGTCAACAGCCATTGCTAGAACACACTCAGCCATCTTGCCACAGCTGCCCCCAATGCCTCACAATTACTTTTCAAAAGATATAGCAAAAATATTCTCTGCTGAGCAAAGAGTGAGAACCAAAGCTTAGATCCTCAAAGGTATTTAGGCTTCTAACGTCCACTGATTTCAGAGTGGAATCAGATTTCACAGTAATTTCAGTGACTGTTAGGGGCCTAAATACCTTTGTGGATCTTTGAGTATTTACTTTAGACACTGTTTTGAGAAAAAGACTTGGAAATTATACTAGTGCCTGGAGGCTTATTGGAGTGGCCCTTCAAATTAGGAGAATGTTACCTCTTTTTCCTACAATTCCTTGTGCTCCCAGGAGGCCATTCTAAATCTCCCACAGGCCACTACTTCAGGGAGTGTTTCAGGAACAGGGATTGGTACCCAAACACCAGTACAACTGCAATGATATAGTACAGTGCTGGAATGGACGCACGCAGAATTGCATCCTACACTGTGTCTTTTTATTACAAATTTCATGATATTTGGTGTTTTTCTTTGGTGTTTTTGTCTCAGCCCCAAGCATCAAGTGATTATATGAGAAGGTCAGCTTTCACTAGGGAGAAAAAAAAAAAGCCTAAAGCCTTTATGGTTGAGTAGAAAAGCTTGAAAACGTAAACCCTAGAAGCTGAGAAAAATAGTAGACGAAAGAAACCACCATTTAGTATTTTTGTTTAAATCTCATCCCTTTTGGGGGCCTGACTCATGATTATTAATACTGGAGTTGCCAATATGGCAGGTGCGGGTCTATGTTACACTTAAATATAATCAAGCCAGGGTTATATTTAACTGCCTATAACTGTAGCACAGATGGAACAGGATCGCGTCCCTGGTAGCAAGGCTGAAGTCCTGTCTGCAATCCAAATCGGTCCAGCCCCGCGCTACAGCTTTTAAGGATGGGGTCAGCAATCAGGAGCCTCCCTAAGTCAGTTTTATCTGTGGTGCAGACTGGCCCTGCCCTAGGAGGCCATGAACTGGGCGCCCCCCGCCCTAGGGCAACTCAGCCTCCCTTTGGGGAAACAGGAGAGAAGGTCACGTGGCCTGTCCAACGGCAACACTCCTCCCCCGCGCCCGCTTCCCGAGGCTAGCGCCTCCCCGCCGAAGGTGGGGGTTGGGAGGGAGAGAAAGTGGAAGATCCGTCTCAGCGCCGGGCGGGCCAGCAGCGGGGGCGCGAGGCGGCGGGAGCCGGAGCCGGGCTGGTGCGCGCTGGGAGTCCGGCTGTCGCCACCATGAGCGCGGAAGGCTCGGAAGCGGTGGTGCTTGTTTCTGCTGCAAGAACCCCCGTTGGTAAGCGGCTCAGCCATCCCATCCCGCCGCGCCCTGCAGCAGCTGGTGGCGGGGGAGATGGGGCGTTGAGGCCGTGGCTGCGGCTGGCAGCGGGGCCCCTGGGTGCTCTTGCACGCGCGTGTGATTGCGCCTCCGCTTTCGGCACCGTTTGGGCGAGTGCGTGCGCGCCGTGCTGCTTTGTTGCCCCCTCCCACCAGCCAGGTTGGGTGTGTTTCTGGGGCACACCAGGCACGGTGCTGCCCATAGGGGTGCGTGGGGAGCCTTCGACGCGGCGGGTGGCGTAGACGCGCCGTATCCTTTGCTCCTCTTATTTCTGTGAATGGGGCTGGGGGAGAAGGCTGCTGGTGCAGCTGCTGATCTGCTCGCTCGCAGCCGGGGCTGGGCTCTACCTTTTTCGCCGCCCCAAGCAGCGAAGGGGGGAAAAAAAAGCGACCGCCGAAGAAGAAATGAAAAAGCTGCCGCCGAGGAAGGAGAAATGAACAAACCCGGAGCGCCGCCCCGGCACCAGCTTCCCGAGCTGGCGCCTCGAGCCGGCCCTGCTTGCAGCAGCGTCGGGCCAGCGGGGCGGGCGACGGGAGACTCCGCCCAGGCCCTGCGCTTGCGTGGCGCTGATTGGACAGAACCGATGGGGCCACTCTGTAAGGCGGGTGGGCGATTGCTGAGCCGGCGTCCTCAAGGGTGGCTCTTGCTCCCATTGGGTTGCGCACGGTAGAACCATGACCCTGCTGCCTCAGGCGCTGTCGCGTGTCTCATTCAGCGGCGCCGGGGAGTCCAAAGAGGAGGAGCAGCTGATGTGTTTGTTACTAGGTTCATTTTGTTTAGTGTGGGCTTTGTATTAAAGAGAAAGCAAACGCTCCCCCTTCGTTGGGCCTGAGGCCAGCCCTTGCTGTAGGGGGAAGGTCTGTAAGGTAAACATGATGCAAAGCGTCAAGGATGTGCATGCACCTAAATACTGGCTGGTATGTTGAGAGGTATAAACGAAAACACTTACTGAGAACAAGGACAGATGCATCCGATGAAGTGAGCTGTAGCTCACGAAAGCTTATGCTCAAATAAATGTGTTAGTCTCTAAGGTGCCACAAGTCCTCCTTTTCTTTCTTAGAATGTTAGGCTACCCATAGCCATTTGTTTAAGGTATTAGTAAACTGGGATAAAGTGTGTCCAGTCTGTCTAGCATATCCTTGAACACTACTTGATCAATATTTATGATGATTTTCAACTTGTTTTCTCTCCGACTCCTGCACCATTATATGGTTAATAAGTAGTTTTTTTGAGGGAACATTCTTTCCCCTCCACGGTACTGACGGGAGAGGCGATACTCAAGTGTGGCTAATTGATTCAAAGACTAATCTATATTGGACAGAATAATAATAAAAAATACATAAAAATGTGTATACCAGCCACCTCCTCTTCCTGTCCTGGGTGGATTAAAGATTTTTTCCAAATAGAATGTAAACTTCTGATAGTCTGAGTCTCTCTCTCTCTCTCTCTCTCTCTCTCTCCCTCAAAAAAGGAGATGGGGGAGGGAGAGAGAGAAAATATAAACAAAGTAGACTGCAATCCCTAAATAGAACTAGTTGGGGTATATGTGGGGGGGATTCTAAAGACACAGCAAGGAATGGGTTCAGAGTAGCAGCCGTGTTAGTCTGTATTCGCAAAAAGAAAAGGAGTACTTGTGGCACCTTAGAGGCTAACAAATAGTACCCCTTTTCTTTTTGCAGTAAGAAATGGTAGCCTGGTAGAGTATTTTATGGTTTGCTGATATTTAGGTCATATAATTACATTAAGCTCCCTACAAAATTTTTGGCTGGATCAAACGGTGATCCCAGGACATCCCCCCCCCCCCCCCCCCCAGTCTGGAAATTGTATTCCTTCCTTCTCTCTCCCCCCCCCCAGTATACATAGTATTCAGTTGAAATAATACTTTTCCCCACAACTTCAGCTCCCCCTCAAAGAATTAACCAAAAGAAAGGCATGATAGACTGACATACCACAGCACTGTAGTACTTCTAAATAACACTAGGCAGAACTAAACATGCGTTTAGAAAGGCCTTTTTGTGGGTAAATTCAGATATTCTGCTGATGTACAGCGTCTTAAAATGTAGAGTAGACTAGCTCAGATAATGGTACTTATTGTTGAATATCACTCTCTAGTTTCTTCTGTTCTTGTTGTGCTGCTCTGATCAATGTAAACTAGATGTTTTATTTCCTGTGTTCTTTTCCTCCTCCATCGACTGACTTGAGAAGGAGCAAAATGAATCCTAAAAGGTAAAAAAACTAATTCATTCTCTCAAGTCGAGAAGTGAAATCTTGGGCAATATTTCCCTCAGAATCTCTTTTTTGGAGTCATGAGGTTTAAAAAAAAATATGATGACACTGATATAAAAATCTAATTGTTTTTTTTTATGAAGGTTCCTTTAATGGTGCCTTGTCCACAATGCATGCCCATGAACTGGGCTCTATTGTCATTAAAGAAGTATTGAAGAGGGCAAATGTCAATCCGGAAGAAGTGTCTGAGGTTATATTTGGACAAGTCTTGACAGCAGGTATTTTTTAAAATTACTTCTTCAAACACTTGTACAAAAAGGCATTGGAAATAAGTTTTTTTTCCCTTTAGTTTTACAATGAGAGACTATGATTGTATAGAGGAACAAATCCCATCAAATATCAAGTCCCTATTTTACTGTTCCATTGCAATGTTAATTTTAAAATTTCATTTTAAGAATATTAACATTTGTTGGCATTTAAGGACTGAAGAAATCAGCTCCTGACTTTATGCAGTGTCCAGAATGAAGGTTGGGGTTAAAGCCATAGATATCTAATGTATTCTTTTAATTCAAAGAGGAACTAACAAAGTGGGTACGTAACACTAACCACAGACTGTGACCTTTCACTGTTGTAACCAGCCTCCTCTGTGTCCCACTTCTCTCCTTAATCATTGCTTGCCATGTTAACTCAGACTTTAACTGGAAAGTCCTCAGGGCAAAGAGCTGAATTGTATCTGTCTGTAATGCAATATATAGACCTCTGAAGCTGTGGAAATAATCCTTGGGTTAAGATCCCATAAAGAAAAACTTCATATTATTTTGATCTGATGGAAATGCAGCTGTTAAAGAAGACGACCACTTTAATGGCTTCTTAACTAGAGCCTTACATGGCTTTGGGTTATTTGAAATATAACTACTAATACACATGCCTTTAATCTGTTTGTTTAATTTAAACTAGAGCTCAATTTTGTCTCCACAAATATTATGTAATTAAATGAATGGTGTGCCCACTCTTCTTTTACTAGTGACTTTTATACAAAAGAGCAGGCATTGCTTTGGCCTGGAGACATGGAGTTGAAGAATGCTTTCTGTTATACGCAATACTTCGATTCTCTGTCAGAGGTTACAGAATGAAAGCTTTTATGACTCTTAGTATATGCTTGGGCTTTATCCATTTCCTAAGGAGTATAGGGTAATATTTGGCCATTAAGTGTTGTGTAGAATATCCAAGAAGTTTGATCTAGTAATAAATAAAATGACCAATGTCCGTTTAGTTTCAGAAAAGCACTAGTTTAGTCAAGTCACACATTTGCTTGAAATCTGTAATCAATGGAAAGCAAGATTGTAAATATGAATTTACAGCAAAGTGGGGAAGTATCTATTTTTGCAATTTTTACCGTCTTTGCTACAAATAGCAAATAAAACAGTCATTTCCAAAGATTGATACAGTAATCAAATATGGGAAAGGTCCCATCCGTTATAAACGGCAACTGGTTCCCCTGACTCTTGTGCCTGTAGTGTAGATAAAGCCCTCTGACAAAGACCACAGCAGCACACTGTAGAATAGAGTTGGTTTTCTGTCTGCTCTGCTGTGAGTTCTTCAAAGGGAATCACAACACCAGTGCATGGGAGGAGATTGCAACAAATCCCTAAAGCACGTTGTGTTGGATGTGCTATCACTCAAATTAAGCTGTGTGAGAAGGTTCTTTAAAAAAAAAAAAAAAGCGCACACACACACAAACCTTAGCTGAGAAATTACTTTAGGCAACTACAGAATCCTACTTGGAAGAGTGCTCTTCATTTCTAACTGAGAAAGTCATGTGAGCAAAACATTCTGGTGTCAGAAAGCAGGAGAACTCCCATGAGTTATTCCATTTGCAAAAAAATACCCTTGTAATTTTCTTCCTCTCACCCAGTAGGAGCTTAATTAGATAAGCTCTCTTAATTGTCATTCATCACTGGGATGAACAGTAAACGTGGGGGGAAATCTGGCTGTCACTTCATGAGTAGCAGAATGTATATGTTGGCCTACTTACCTCTGTTTAATATGGAGATAGACCTATCTCATAGAGCTGGAAGGGACCTGGGAAGGTCCTAGAGTCCAGTCCCCTGCCTTCACAGCAGGACCCAGTAGCGTCCCTTATTTTTGCCCCAGATCCCTAAATGGCCCCCTCAAGGATGGAGCTCACAACCCTGGCTTTAGCAAGCCAATGCTCAAACCACTGAGCTATCCCTCCCCCACTCTGCATGCGTTCAGATCTGTAATTCTTGCAGGTGCTGGTCAGAATCCTGTACGACAGGCCAGTGTTGGTGCAGGAATCCCATATGCTGTACCATCTTGGGGCTGTCAGATGATATGTGGCTCAGGCCTGAAAGCGGTATGCTTGGGGGCTCAGTCCATATTGACAGGAGATTCCAGCATTGTGGTGGCAGGAGGCATGGAAAGCATGAGCAAGGTGAGGCTATAGTCCCTTTTGGCAATAGCCAAGAGTTACTTGTGACTTCAGGTTTACTATTTGATTTTAAAGCTAATAATCTGGTAGGAAAATGTTTGACTGTTCCTTTGTTTTTTGGGCACCTAGAACTCTTAATGAGTTCAGCTGGAGTTGCAAGTGAGTAACTATGTGGACTTGGTCTATGTATTTGTTGTCCATTTTTTGTTTTTCCATTGCAGACTAAACTTAGTTTAAAAAGTTACTACTTTTGTAGACTTCTCTTTAATAGTTCTGTTGCGTTTGTCCTCTTCCACTAACCAATACCTCTTCAGTGGTTGAGGCAGAGTTGTCTTGAAATTCTTCTTACGAAATTTCAAAACTATCAAGGATTTCTTCACCTTCATTAGTATCCAACTATCCATTTGAGCAACTTTTTTTCCTCTAGCGAGAATATTTCTAAATGTAATCTATTAAGCATTCATATATAATGAATGATAAAATGAAAGTCAGGATATAGTTGTAGTGGTCCCTAACTTGGATTAACCCTTTACTGAAATTCAAAGTGTGATTTAGGAATTTTAGTATGATAGATCTAATAAACTGACCGTGTTATGAGACTGCATGGGAGATGAAAATATTGTGTACACTATTGATGTATCTATTGTTCCTGATTAAAAATCTAGAAAGAGGAAATTCAAAGAGATTCCAAAACCCATTGTAATCAATGGGAATCTTTTCACTGATTGTGTTGGGCTGTAGGTCAGATCCTTAGGGACCAGTCCTTCAACTCTTACTCACCTGAGTAATGTGACTTAAATGGGACCATCTGGAATCTTAGTGATTAGAAATTAAACTAGTGCTGATATGAACCTTGATTGATCAGAATGAATCCTTCTTAACTGAAACTAGACTTCTTGACAACCTTTTTTCTTTTTGAACTTTGCTATTTCGGATGGTAGATACCAACAAATAGTTATTGGTGGTGGGGATGTATTTGGAGTGATTATAAGAAAACAGATTAAGATAAGCAATTTCAAATTTATTTCAAAAGAATTTACAAAGTTATTTCTCCATGTCCATGCTCTGGGGATGAATTTAGAGTGTCTTAAATTTCTAAACATTAGTTGGCAGTAATTATAAATGCAACATCTAGCTTAGAGAGGGAATGGAAACCTTGGAGACAAGACTGATTATACTGTGTTTTAATTTATATTTCAAGCCTATTTTAATTTCCTTCCATCACCATGACAGTGAATGGTTTACTCCCAGCAAGACAGGCAAAGGCAGTATTGCTTCTTGCTCTGCAGGAGGCATCTGAAGACTACTTTTCTCATATGTGAGCTGTCTGTTCTCCAAGGGTAGGTGTTGGCTGGGCCACCCAGTACCTTCTGCTGACTCACTTTCAGATTGAAAACCTTGGAATGAGAGAGTTCACTTGATGGTTGGAAATAACCCAAAATTAATGGGTGGCCCCTCGTCTGCTGGTTATTCTGTGGGTCTTTTATTCATTAAACTGGAGACTATTCCTTCTGGCCATCAGATCAAAGTCAGACTTTTTGATGAAGGGATTGGATGCGAGATGGGGCTTTGCTGGGAAGAACTAACTGTACTATTGAGACTTCTAAATTTCTCTCAATCTCTTATCTACAGGCTCCTCACTTAGTTCATATGCGAGCTGGAGTGAAAATGGGGGAGGCCTCATTGCAGGACAGTATAATCTGTGATGGTCTTACAGATGCATTTTGCCAGTATCACATGGGTATAACAGGTAAGTAGTAGCAGTTAGACTCAGAGACTAAGGTCAGAAGGGATCATCATGATTAAATAATGTGCCCTTCTGCACATTACAGGCCACAGAACCTCATGGAGCCACTCCAATAACTCCGCCAGAGCTTTGGGCTTACTACAGAAGTCTTTAAATCAAGATTTAAAGATTAAGTTACAGAGAATCCACCATTTACTCTAGTTCTGAAAAGAGAATTGTAAATTAACAAGGGGGTGGGAGTGCAGTATAAATAGATTCTGGAAACTTGAAATTTGAATTCAAACATACTTCAAGGCAATAGAAGTTAAGAAATTGACTAGATCTACAAGTTCACATTATTTTTTCCCTTTTGCATGTTACCATATAACAAAAAAATTGACTTGGAAAGGATACTTGCTATCTGAGCTAACAGTCGGGGGGAGGGGGAGGTTGGGTCTGCCTTACCAATTTCTCTCTTCAGCATGTTGTCCCTTAATACTGTACATCAGATGATAATTCTTTGCAATGGATATCTGAAATTAATCTCTGAATTCAAATTTTAAGTTGCTTTTCCCTAAACTTCTAAGTACAAGGACAGAATACTGGAGAATGTGTAGGAAACAGTTCTGCACTGGAAGGGATAATGAGACTTTAACCTCTGATTTTATGAGATTAGTGTATCATCTACAGTACAGTCTTTCCAATGTACAATTGCTGCAGTGATATTTTAACACAACTGTCCAGAGCAATAATGAACACTTGATTTTGCTTGCTCAGAACTTTCTTTAAAGCAGCTCTGGATGGAGATCAAATATGGAAATGTTCAGCCCCAAAAGTAAATGTAGCAGAAAGTCATGAGAGTGTGTGAAAACAAGAGCTCAGAATGAACACTGTTCCGTAAGCTTAACCTACAGGCTGCTACCAGCAAACGTTGTCTGATTGGCATGCTGGAATTTTAACTTAAGACCTAGCAAACTTGCGGTTAAGAGTAAATTTTTTCTTAAAACTGGTATTTTGCTTTGTTTCAGCTGAAAATGTGGCCAAGCAATGGCAAGTTAGCAGAAGGGAACAAGACCAACTTGCTGTACTGTCACAGAAAAAGGCAGAGGGTGCACAGAAAGCTGGCTACTTTGATAAAGAGATTGTTTCTGTCCTTGTGCCTTCTAGGAAAGGTAGGGGTGTGTGTAATTAAATAAATAAAAGCTGGCATTGGGGTATCCATTATAGTTAATGAATGGTGTCTTTGTAGAAAAACCTATTTTACAGGCAGGAGGGCTCCTCTTTTCAATCTTTAACAATGGGCAAGGCTTCCCCCATTGTTTTTGTTTTTTTTAAAATGAAAGAAAGTGGAAGAACACTGATGTACGTTCAGAATTTCCAAATGTAACTCAGCAAATATGAAATAGTTATGTTACTGATCCTACCACCCCTTCTTTGTAGGTGGACCTGACTTCAATGGTGCTCCTGCCCACACGAAGCCAGCTGTAGAATCAGGTCCTGAGTTACATTAGACCCATATTATGCTAAACTTAATACATGTTCACACTCACCATGATATTTGGTGCATAAACCTCCCTCACTGGCGAAAGACATAATGAAAATAATCTGGAGAGTCATTCCGTTACACCCAGTAGCATATGGATTTTTTCAAAGCCTGCCAGCTTCTTAATCTTGTCTGTCAGATTTTTTTTTTCTTTTAATTTAAAGTCTTGGTGCCTTTCTTTGTATAGGTAGGCCCTTTGACAGTTGATTGATTCCAGGATCCACTTTTGGGTGGGGAGGGGAGAGAGTTCCACATCTTTTGTGCTAAACTCACATTCCCTAGATTCATTAGTCTGTTGAACTCCAATAGCATTTTTTGCTCTTAATGGACTTTGTCAAATAGCTTTGGAGTTAGCTTAATGGCACAAAATGCGATCTTTTCCTGACCGTGTAGTTAACAGGAAGAAGAAAAAACCCAAGGTGAACCATGGAAGGGTTCTAGATAATATTGTGACTTGACTCTCTCAAATAAGTATCCATTCCCAAAAGAGCCTTCCTAGCAGAAGAATGGTTAGGGAATAGCAGATAGGAGAATTGCTTTTGAACAGGCAGGCAAATTTAGCCATTGGGGCTTGTTTCCAAAAGCTCAGCTGTAGAGTAGCCATACTACTACTTCCAGCACCTGGAAGGAGATAGGCCTCTAAAGGAATAGGAGATTATGGGGCTAACTTGAAGTTCTTGTGTATTGTTATAACCCTGACAGCTATGAACTGGAAAAAATTAAACATCCCTTCCTCCCCCTCCTTGTTACATGCAATATATTCCTGAGTGGCCACTATTTAGAAGTTACTCTCTGTGGTCTTTGTTCTAGAGGCTATTTTCTCCATTTAGAACCCTTTTACGAGTGTAAAATTGCACAGAATTGTTCTCAAGTTCATGTCTGACCATTTTGCAGGTCCTGCAGAAGTTAAAACAGATGAGCATCCTCGCCATGGAAGCACCTTGGAAACAGTAGCAAAGTTAAAGCCTTGCTTTCTGACTGATGGAACTGGGACAGTAACTGCAGCTAATGCCTCAGGTTTGTAGATGAGTAAAACAAAATGCCATAGACCAGCAATTACAAGCAGCTCAGGATTTTGTTTGCAACATCTACAGCAAGTACTATTAAAGAAAAGGAGTACTTGTGGCACCTTAGAGACTAAAATTTATTTGAGCATAAGCTTTCGTGAGCTACAGCTCACTTCATCGGATGCATTTGGTGGAAAATACAGTGGGGAGATTTATAAACATCCATGTTCTGTGTTCATATATATATAAATACATGAAGTCAGAGGTGCTTTTATTACTGACACATCTCAGCAGGGTCCACATTCCTTAGTCCCCCATCCTTCTATTTCTTAGTTTAATTGTATTTAGATCATTCCTGTATTCCTCCCTTTTTCCATTTCCTTACTTTGTGTGATGGGGTTGGGACTCACCAATGCAGCACCTCCTGTTGGTAGCTCTGGGAATTAGCTCAGTCCATGTGGAGTGCCCTCCACTGGTGGTGTCCCATCCATCTCTCGCCCTCTGTTGGCATCCAGACCCACATTGCTCCCTTCTCACAGCATCCTCCTCAGGACACTGCCCTCTGGCAGTGCCCCCTAGTTCAAGTCTTTTCTCTTCACCCGAGCCACAATGGCCAGCCACATCCCCAAAGTCTAACCCCTTCTATCAGGGGTCAGGTGCAGTCCACTATTGACACTTCTAACAGCCAGGCATAGTACAAGAGGGGAGGACAGGCCCACCCTCTACTCTGGGTCCCAGCCCAGGGACCCTCTGGCAGCAGCCTCCTTGTCTGCCTCTCCTCCCTGGGCCACTTCCCCTTCAGCCCCCTGTACTGGTCTCCTTCACTCAGGAAACAGATCTTTTCCCTTGAAGGTCTGGGAGAGACTGCCTGCCTCTTGCCTGGGCAGCCTTTATATAGGGCCTAGCCTGGTCCTGATTGGCTGCCTCTTGCTCAGCCCTGATTGGTTCTCTAACAGGCCCTCCCTGATGGGTTGCCTGTCTGCGCAGCCCAATTTGGCTGGGGGTTGGACACGGCCCCACCACACCTTGGTATTTCTGCTTGTTCCAATGTAAAATGAATTCCTCTTCAGGCCCTCTAGTGGACCCCAGTGGTCTTCCATGCTGCCTCTTATGCTTACTGTGTCCTTCCAAATCTATTCAGCACAGCTGTCACCCTTTCCTTTCCACTCTCTCATTAAAACCTTGCTTCCACAGCATCACTTACAGAAAGTACACATCACATAACTTCCCCCACAACCTAAGTTTGTATGCACCTAAACTGAGTAACCTTTAGCCTGCTGATGCAAACTGTCATATCTCCACCAAAACCAATGGAGCTATACTGACTTACACCAGCCTCGATATCTTTAACCTGTGTACTGTCTTGCTTGTCAAGCCTATAATTTAGACTAACTCTTTAGGAGAGGGACCCATCATCTGCTTCCTGTAAAGAGTCTAACACAATCATAGTTTCATAGATTCATAGATACTAAGGTCAGTTGTAGGTGTTTGAAAATAATAAACTGAAAGCAATTGTTCACTGTTCTGCAGGTGTGAATGATGGGGCTGCAGCTGTAATTCTTATGAAGGAGTCAGAAGCTGCTAGAAGAGGTCTTACTCCTTTGGCACAAATTGTGTCTTGGGCTCAAGTGGGTTTAGACCCTTCCATCATGGGAGTAGGACCTGTCTCTGCAATACAGAAAGCTGTAAGTAATATCAGAAACGATCACTTTGAAATACTTGTTTAAGACAAGTTTCCCCTTGACCATCAGGACTTAGTTTTTCTCAAACAAATGCCAGAAATGTAGCACCAAACAATTCTATAATGGAGACCATGACAAACAAGATTTCAAAAAGCAGGACATGTGATGCTTTGATTCTTTTTTGCTAGGGCTAATATCTGTATTGTTATTTTCAGAGAAGTTTATAAATGGGTCAGAAGTAGAAATGAGCCTCCCAAATTGTCATACACGAAGCTGTAACTTAACAGTAACTCTTCTAAAGGTGAACAACAAAGTTCTCTTTAATTGGGTTTATGGCCTTTTTTTTTAAAAAAAAAAAAAAAAAACCTTCTTAGAAATATCAGGAAAGTTAAATTTCTTTCCTGATGATTTCCTTTCTGCTAGAAGTGTCTCCCACAATCGTTTTTCATATATATATATATACATATTTATATATATAGTTCATAGAATCATAGTATATCAGGGTTGGAAGGGACCTCAGGAGGTCATCTAGTCCAACCCCCTGCTCAAAGCAGGACCAATTCCCAACTAAATCATCCCAGACAGAGCTTTCTCAAGCCTGACCTTAAAAACCTCTAAGGAAGGAGATTCCACCACCTCCCTAGGTAACACATTCCAGTGCTTCACCACCCTCCTAGTGAATTTTTTTTTCCTAATATCCAACCTAATCCTCCCCCACTGCAACTTGAGACCATTACTCCTTGTTCTGTCATCTGCTACCACTGAAAACAGACTAGATCCATCCTCTTTGGAACCCCCTTTCAGGTAGTTGAAAGCAGCTATCAAATCCCCCCTCACTCTTCTCTTCTGCAGACTAAACAATCCCAGTTCCCTCAGCCTCTCCTCATAAGTCATGTGCTCCATCCCCCTAATCATTTTTGTTGCCCTCTGCTGGATGTTTTCCAATTTTTCCACATCCTTCTTGTAGTGTTGGGCCCAAAACTGGACACAGTACTCCAGATGAGGCCTCACCAATGTCGAATAGAGGATCAAGTCCCTCGATCTGCTGGCAGTACCCCTACTTATACAGCCCAAAATGCCTTTAGCCTTCCTAGTTATATAGTGGTTGTAGCCATGTTGGTCCCAGGATATTAGAGAGACAAGGTGGATGAAGTAATATATTAAGACAGTTCAAAGCTGTAGCACAGCCTGTGCTAGTCATGCCCCCTTTTCTGGCCTGTTGCCAGATGATTCATTCCAAAGCTGTGTAAAAACTTGAGTACGATTGGTAACAATGACTTCAAAGCCAGTAACCGATGTACAGTAGACTACAGCCAACAAGCATAGTTTTCAAAATTAAATCGTGTCCCTTGGCTAGGAAGCCATCCAGGGAGGGTAGAGTTGTGGGAGACACTGCTAGCAGAAAGGAAATAATCAGGTGAGAAATTTAACATTGTGCAGCTCGGCATCTTCCACAGGTTGGATACATATGGGAAGTAGTGAGCAGTGAACAGAAGTAGGGAGGCTTGAGAAAAACAGAATGCTATGAGAAAGACCCATCAGGGTTAACTTCCCAAAATGGCAATGCCATTACTGGAGAAAGTCCATTTCATAGCATCTGATAAAAGTGTTAATTGATGGGCATGTTGCTACCTTGCAGATTTCTGTAGTGGAAGCACAAGCCCTTTCTATGCAGTTGCAGTAGGTCTTTTGGAGTGCACCGTGATGCATCTGAAACAGGAGCACCTGGTTTGGTAGAGCCTGGTTTGCCTCAACAGTGCATAGCTGGATCCATCTAGGAGGTGTTTGAGTCAGAGGACTCAGGTTTTTTTAAACCTTTTCTTTTCCTTTTTGAACTTTTTGGCCCACTTTGTAGGTGTCGCTTCTCAGCTCTGGCATTTTGCATCTTACTTTATGCAGAGCTCTCTGGATATCTCTCCCTTAATGGCCTCCCCTTGCTTGGGGGATGGGGCTTCATTGTTGGAATTCCCCGACTTGAGCTGGGAGGGAGCTGAGCATAAATCTTGCTTTTCTCCCTCAGGAACTTAGGACCCATTTTAAGACTTTGGGGCTGGGGGGAGACAAGGACCTAGTGCCCCTTAAGGGTTTTTTTTTTGTATCCTGGGACTCGCCCTGAGCTGGGTGGCTGAACTCATGCTTGGAGTCTCTCCCCATTCTGCATCTCCAGATCAGGCTTTTCTGTGTGCCGTGGCTTCCTGGAGCAAGGGTGGGAACCCAACATGTCTGTCTGACTCAAAGCCCTGTGCCCTGGCAGTGCGAAGTTTGACCGAATGGGAACAGGCAGGGCCCAATTCATCTTCCAAAGAGCCTGTAAGCTGCCTTCCAAATAGAACACTGCTTGGATTTAGCTTAGTGTTTGCACAACCCCTTTGCCATTCCTCAGAAGGGGGCAGGGAGGCGCTGTGATAGTGGCTCCAGGTAGCTGAGATCACCCCACTGATACAGGAGGGAGAAGAAAATCTGCATGCTACTGCCTGTAAAAACAGATGTAATAAATTGGCAAAGAAAAGTCAGGCACAAGGTGATCCACTACTTGAAGGCAGGAAATCTGACAGCAGGCCAGAAAAGGGAGCGTAGATAGCATGAGCTGTGCTACAGCTTTGAACTGCCTCTGGAGAGTGTAGACAGGAGGCAGAATAGCCCATCCATATCAGAACTGTCTGGGAGATGTTGAGCTGCAGAAGGTGAAGTCTGTTATTTTCCAAAGTAGATAGATCTGGGGTATACCATCCTCTAACTCTACACTTCTACTCTTCGAAAACTGCAGAACTGAGCTATTGAGGCTGTTACTATCTTACTTTCTCACCCCACCCTCCAAGCGTAATATTTAATGGAAAGGGGAACTAACGCTTCGGAAACAAAAACACAAATAAAGTACTGTCTGAACTGTATGAACAGCTTTGAGGGGTTAACCGGCTCTACCACTTCATAGCCATACAGTAAATTCTGAAAAACAAGCACATTCCAGATCCTTTCATTGTAATTATTTCAAGTTTAAACTGTCACTATGCCTATTTGGTAGATATATCAGCTTGAGGACCTTGTAAGCCACTCGTGCATTAGCATTACAGCACCACAAGGGTAGGCAAACTGTGAGTCAGATCTGACCCACCAGCAGTTTTAAGTCAGCCCTTGAGCTCCAGCCAGGAAGCAGGGTCGGGGGCCACTCCACGTGGCTTCGGGAAGCAGCGGCATGGCCCCCCTCTAGTGCTCCAATGGGAGCTGCAGGGGTGGTGCCTGCAGATGGGGCAGCACAAACAGCCACCTCGCTACGCCTCCGTGTAGGAGCCAGAGGACGGACATGCCACTGCTTCCGGGAGCCGCTTGAGGTAAGTGCCACCTGGAACCTGCACACTTGGGCCTCTCCCCACACCCCGACCCCCCTCCTGCCCTCCGAACCCCTTGATCCCAGCCTGGAGCACCCTCCTGCACCCAAACCCCTCAACCCCAGCCCCACCACAGAGCCCGCACCCCCAGCTGGAACCTTGATTGTATACTTCGAGGAAGTGCAGGCATACAAATGGATGTGAAATGCCACTGCAGCAAATGTTTTCAGCTGACAAAGCAGATTCAACAGTGATGCAAGGTAAATTGGGGAGGTGGGCTTCCGTAAAACATGCCAGGGCCTGTTCCTAGTTTGAGATTCTTTAAGCAGGAAAAAATGAGTTTCCCTGAGTTTAGAAATTAAATGAGGCTGTTGGAAAAGCTTTTGTCTTAACAGGATGTTTTTAACTCCCTTTTTCTGGATGTTGGACCTACTGTGGTTATGACACCCAAGATTACTTTTAAGAGAACCAACAAGTTAAAAACAGTTTGTGCATTTCACAGCACTCCACAGGCCATATAATTATTTCCCATGTAAAGTTTGTTTCTCCCTTAAAATATCAGCAGAAAATATTTTCAAATATCCAGGATATAGTATGTGCAGGGCTGTCAAAACTGGCATGTTTTTAAAATAAACATTTTATCTCTTTTATCCCATTTTGTCCCTTAGTGCTGCTATATTTCTATTAACAGCACTATTTACAAGTAGATTCCTAGAATAGAGCAAATACCAATGGAGCTTGGAAGAGGAAGCTCAACAATTCCTTCTCTCTTCTGTCACAGGTGGCTCTGAGCACTATGGCAAACAGCTTGCAGCTGGGGTTACTGTAGAGCTACTGAAATCATTCACAACTGCCCTAAAGAGTGACATTTTGTAATCAAGTATAGGCTAGTGGATATTGGATAACTCTTGCTTTGTTTAGATTAATCACTAATCTTGTAGGTAATGAGCCAAGTTACAGAAAAGAGTGTTAGGCCACAAAACTTTCTAGTCACAAACCAGTGTAAGTTGTGAGGGGACAGAGGCCCTCCACAAGCCATTAAACTCCAGTCTCCTTGTTTCACTTATATTTAATATTATCTCCTAGGTTGATAAAGCAGGTTGGACGTTGGAGCAAGTTGACTTGTTTGAAATTAATGAAGCCTTTGCATCATTAGCCATAGCAATAGCTAAAGAACTGAAATTGAATCCAGAGAAGGTATGTAATGGGAAAACACACCTACTTCTTTATAAAAGTAATGATTTGGGTTAGTTTCTTCCTTTTTCAGGAGTTTTTTTCACTTCCCTAGTGCCTATATTGAATATGCTGTCCAAACTAAGCTACATGTGCAGCCCAGCTATAATTTTGCTTTAACTACAAGCGACTGAACTGATAGCAGAGGCATTATGCTGAGGATGTGGGGTAAAGGAATTGTCTTTACTTCACTAACAGGCGAACTAGCTCTGTTGTGAATTGAATCTGGTTCTCTAGCAAACATTGTACTAAAGCAGGGGTTCTCAAACTGGGGGTTGGGACCCCTCAGGCGGTCAATGAGGTTATTATATGGGGGTGGGGAATGTGTTGGTGAGCTGTCAGCCTCCCTCTCAAATCCTGCTTTGCCTCTAGCATACATAATTGCATTAAATATATAAAAGTGTTTTTAATTTATATGGGGGTTACAGTCAGAGGCTTGCTATGCAAAAGGGGTCACTAGAACAAAAGTTTGAGAACCCCTGTACTTTTAAAGCATACAGTGGCCATTAATCTTTCTGTACATGAGCTTTACTACTACAGCAGATGCTATCATCTTAGAAAGTTTGGATAATTCCTGTAACAGTTATGCTGACAGTCTGCATACTGCTCTGTTTCAGTGAGAATCTTTAGAAAATTCTAGATAGCATCAGAACCTGCACTCCAAACTCAGTTTTTTAGAATCTTTCCTTTGCAGAGGTAACTTGGATACACAGATGTACTAATGTAATTCAGGGCATCATTTGAGAACTGAAGGCACTCTGTAAACCACTGTCAGAGGTGAAGTAAGACCATTAAGTATAAGGATGGTGTTTGCTGGAACTAAAACGAAAGTCCTCGCTATTTTTGTAGTAGTCAAACTGGTCTAAACACTTGACAGTAACTGTTTTTTCATGTAGTGCCACCTCTGTCCAGAAAATACCTCAAGAATGAGGGAAGGGCTAGTGGAAACGTTTCAGGAAACAAAGCCTGAATTACCAGTCATTAAGCAGTCTTGATTTATTGGAAGGATGTTTATTTCTTATTTGCAGTAGTGGTAGACCCAGATTGGTCCCAGGTTATCTGAGAGATATAGTAGGTGAGGGAAACTTTTATTGGCCCAAAGTTTACCTTTCACCAACTCAAGTTAGGCCAATAAATGGAGTACCTCACCTACCTTGCCTCTTTCTTATTAATTATTATAAGACAAATAAGGCTGACTTTATTTTTCAGGTTAACATTGAAGGTGGGGCTGTTGCCCTTGGTCATCCTCTGGGTGCCTCTGGTTGTCGTATTCTTGTTACTCTTCTATATGCACTGGAACGAACAGCTGGAAAACGTGGTGTTGCTGCTCTTTGTATAGGAGGGGGGATGGGAATAGCTATGTGCATTGAAAGATTAACATAGTTCAATCTCTTTTCACTGCTAATGTATAATAATTTGGAGTGGTTTCAGCTTGCTAATAAAGCTATAGTATTAACTTAATCACTTAGTTTTTATAAGTTCACAATTTAGACAATGATTGAAGGTAGTCATTGAAGTAATTAACTTTAGCCAGGAGGATGTGAGAAACAGACCGTACCACCCTAAACTCTACCTCTCAGCCCTGGACTTACTGTGGTGAATAAAGAACACAAACTTGACAGCAAGTTCTCTTCTAACTACCCCCATTTTATTAACATACACTCTAGGTACAATACTGGGAAGAAGAAGTGTAAGATGAACAATTACACAGTAACATAAATAAAAGCCAGACTAATTCTCAAGTGCTCCAGAACGAACAGCATCTTCGTAACACCCGCCTCTATCATCTTTGCTTTCAGGATGCAACTTAATAAGATCATCAATTCGTAGAATAGTAATTGCAGCTTCTGTTGCAAATTTCAAGCTCTTTACTTTGACTATAGTAGGCTCAAACACACCAGCTTGTTTGTTATCACGAGGTTTCCCATTGATTAAATCAAGACCAATCCTGTAAACAAGAAATGGATTAGACAAGTCTAATTTGTTGGGTAGCACATAGGTGCTAGGCATTATGGTAATACACATATTTTGGCTAAAGTTAGAGCATAAACTTCCTCTAAAGAAAAATAAAAAAATTTCCCAGAGCAAGCTCAGAGTTCCTAAATTATGGTCAAGAGAAGCAGCTAAACTACACAACAGGAGAATGAAAATGTCGAGAAAAGTAAATTTACATTATATTTTGTAACAGGACTTCTACACAAGCAGTCAATATTTACAAAACTCCTAAGACAGCCCTCCACTTAAATGCAACCCCCTTTCACTTCTATTAATCTTTCAGATGGATACTTGCCATTTCAGATTTTTGCGTTCTGGGTTAACTTGAGCTTCATTGTGAAATGCTCTCAGCTTTGCAACAAGGTCTGTGGCATCTTGGGCAGCATTTACTGCTAAGGTATTTGGAATAACTAAGAGAGACCGTGCAAATTCTGCAATAGCAAGCTGTTCACGTGATCCCTAAATGAGAGGGAGGAAGAGTTATTTACTTTGAAACCCATCAAGCCAATTCATGCAATACAAGAGGAAAAATGTAGCCATAGTTTTAGATCACCACAGGCAGATAGACACAATCTATATTGATTATGAACAATACAGGGGGAAAATAGATGTAGGGAGAGGAAGAACTGTTCTGTTTCCAGCTAGAGGTTATTTCTTAATTGTTTTGAAAACTGAAGTTAATATTTTGGTGTATTAAAATAGTTGCTCCCAAGATCTGGCAGAACAAAGCTCAAAGCACTTAAAAGCTAAGTTCTGCATTAGAACCACCAGAGCAAAAAGTTTTAGTGTTATGCAAAAAAACACTTATTTTGTGAACTGCACTTACCATGCTGGTTGCATAATTTTCAAGATATATTGAAAGTGCTGCCTCTACCGCACCACCACCTGGTACCACAGACTTGGACTCCAATACTCTTTTAACTACACAAAGAGCATCATGTAAGGATCTCTCCATTTCATCACACATGAAGTCATTGGCTCCTCGTAAAATAATTGATGCAGAAGTACGAGCTTTGGTACTGTCCCAAAAAAAAAAAAAAAAAAAAAAAAAAGGAAAAGTCAGTTAACTTCATGGAGATCAGAAAAACTCTTCTGGAGAAAGAGCGTTGATATTTTACCATCCCATTGCTACAGCTAGGTTCCTCAAACATTTAATATAGGATCTTACTCCTAAAGAGGTTATACTATCTCTTGCAACATCTGTGGGTAACCCTTCAGTTCACATTAACCCCTCTCAGACAATCCTAGATATTCTATGCTGGCTAATGCATTTTGATTTGCTCATCCTATCAGAAAATTCTTTACCCCTCACCAAGAAAGGCAAGGCATTTCCACACAATGGGACTGTGATAACAAAAATCATTATCATTCATAGAAACGTATGCATTTTAAACACACGTTTATTGCCATTAGAGATTTTAGATAGCACGTTTGTTTTTTTTCCAGCCTCTCAATTCTTCTGCTAGATAGATCCCTCTCAGTACCATTGCTGGATTTCTTTATTCAACATACAAAACTTAGTGCCTGTAACTGCCATCAGTACAGCAATAGGTAGTCATGCAGCTGCAGAAAGTGATATGGTTAGAGGTATCAACTCAACATCTTAGAGAATGTCTTTTAGTCTCATGAAACTGAAACCAGGGGATCATACCAGAAAACATGGGAAACCGATTAAGTGTATAGTAGACATGTTTTATGATGAGGCAGATCAAGGCACAAACACTTTTGCATTCATATTATCGCTATGGCATACCAAAATCATAAAAGGGAAAAGGAAAAATGCACTGAGTTAAGAACTGCTGTTCTTGATAGTCACATGACAAATTTAATATTAATTCCTGCCATTATATGGGTTTAAATCAGCACCAAAAGGTTATATAGAGCTAGTTTTAATCAAACTTTAGTAATGCAGCATTTTCAAATCTAGGTAGTGTCACAGAAGACACAGTATAACCACACCTCTGTCACTATAATCACTAGTGAAGCTGATCATCATACAGTTAAACCGGTCTGACTGGATTTTCTCTATACTTTCACACATCAGTGTTTAGAAAAGTAATTTCTGTAGTAATAGATAAGCTATTTAACAAAGACATTCTTTATGTCAGCTACACAACAATAGGACAGGCTGATAGCTTGTAACTGGTATGATTGAGAAAGATGTCCGGCCCTAGCAATAATGGTGAAACATCAGTTGTTTCATCACAAATTTACAATGGCCTTACTATACTCTATCCCACGCGTATAACTGCTCATAGCATTAAGACTGCATAGCAGTAAATAAATGGGAAGTTATATCTAAAGGTTTAGCAAAACATGTTTCCAAGGCATGATGAACTCTAGAAAAAAGTGTCCTTACTTCTTTATTAAAATCAGTTCATCATCACAAATTCTCTCTTGCACCACCTCTTCTGCCTGTCCCAGCATTGATGCCTCAAAGCTTTCTTCACCTTCCAGATTAGCCAGAGTGGAACAAATGATTGCTTTAAAACAAAAACAAAATTGTGAAGTTAGTGTGGACAATACCAACTCATTGTTATATATCAACCTCACAGAACAAATGATTTTAGGTTTACAGGGCAAACAGAATGGTAGTATTCATGAGTATTCCTTAACATTAAACATAAATGCAAGATTGAACATTTCTGTTTCCCTGCAGTGCTGGCTGAATTAAGTAGTCCTATAGGCCCTACCTTACTTTTAAATCCGTTTCTGTATTTTATAGTCCCCCTTAATCTCTCCGGGTTCATTTTTACTTTATCTTTACAGCACCTATTCTGTATTAATTGAAGTTTTCACATTGCTGCTAAAAACAAAATTACACAGTTTGTTCTGCACGGTTCTAACAAGACTTGAACTATCAAAATCTGTTTTAGAGCTTTATAAAATGCATTTTGGGATTGAGTAATTTTATACTATAGACTCTGAATTTTAAGAAAAAATTTCAATTACTACAGAAAGTTGGAAATTAGATTAACCAGACTTCTATAATCCCCATTTCTAGATAAAATGTAGTCTGGTTGTGTCCCCTGGCATGACAGAGCCTTCCCTATGCCAGCGAACATCTCCCCTCACTACATTTTCTGCAGTCAATTTTTTAGTGGTTCCTCTTTACTTAGTGAGGTGCTCCTTGTCAGGGCACTGTAGCACCTGAAAGTTTTCTATTCCAAGCATGCTTCCTTATCACTCTATATGTGGATCAGCCCAATAATACTCAGGGAACTGACCAACCGCTTAAAAACAACTTTGGAAACACTATACGTGACTAAAAACCTATACTATGACCAAAATCACAATATATACATACCTCCTGCTGCTTTAGCAATGCGTTTAAGGTCCTTTTTTAAAACTCTGCGTACTGCCATAGCACCAGCATCCACAAAATATTTCAGACACATATCATCAATGCCACCGGTGGTTAGAACAACATTGGCACCTGTGGCCAGAATCTTCTGAATCCTCTCTTTAGTGATATCTGACTCTCTGCAAAAGATAATGGGCACGTATTTACTTATAACCAAAAATTATAGAAGTGGGATTAAAAATCATCAACTGAATGGCTAAACCATACACAAACATCTGAATAATTACCAGCAGTGCAAAGCTAAGATCTCCAGGGAGAAAAGAAACCATCACATGAATGTGTGTCACGGTGGATAAAAATTGATAATTTTTTTTTTAAAATTTAAATACAAAAAGTAGGCTTATTTTTAAAAATAAGCCTATTTGAAATGAGATTTGAAATTACAATAATCTACGTTAAAACCTAAATTTACTATAATTTAAATTAAATAAAAATTGTTAAGTAATGTTTGCTGCCTGAGTTTCATTCAGAGAGAATATTTTATTCATTTCAGTTTTTTCAACAACTAGTATATTAAAAAGTTAAAAAAATGACTGGAAGTTGAAAAGCATGAAGTCTTGTTTCCTCTCACAATCTAGGAATAAAACTGTGTTCAGAGGATGAGATATACTTATTCTAAAATACCGACTGACTTCGTGGGCAGAAATAACCAGTTCAATTCATTAACTTCCTTTGTTTAATAAATCAGTTTTAAATTCAAAACAGGTTTTGATCATTTTTTAAATTTAACAAATAAAAGACTTTACAATTCTGTTTGTGCATTTTAATTGAATTTCAGTTTCCATCCAAATGCACCGACACAAATTACAAGTAAAAATAAAGTCTTAACAAATGCATCATTCAACATTTTCTGATATATTAAAATTAAAAAATTAAGAATCTGAATTAATGTAGGTGTAAGATAAATAATTGCTTAGGTATACACACTCAGTGTATCCACCTGGTTAGCAAAAATTGCCAAACACAGTGTATAGGCTATATTTTTATAGCCACCAACCAATAAGAATCAAAAAGCTTTCTTTAGGAAAATAAAAAGTACAAACGTAAAACAATGTAAGTCAATTATTTAAATCAAAGTTTTCTGCTTGCTGATATAAATCAATCCAATCTTTGGTTCTAAATAATGTAACTGTTTTTTGTTTCATAATTCAATTAGGGCTGTCAATCACAATTAACTCACGCGATTAGCTCAAAAAAATAAATCAGGATTAATCACACTTACAACAATAGAATACCAATTGAAATTTATTAAATATTTTTGGATGTTTTTCTACATTTTCAATATTGATTTCAATTACAACACAGAATAGAGTGTACAGTGCTCACTTTATATTATTATTTTTGTTTATAAATATATGCACTGTAAAAATGATAGTATTTTTCAGTTCACCTCATACAAGTACTGAAGTGCAATCTCTTTATTATGCAAGTAACTTGCATGCAAATGCAGATTTTTTTGGTCACATAACAGTATAAAATTTCAGAGCCTACAAGTCACTCAGTCCTATTTCTTATTCTGCCAATCGTTAAGACAAACAAGTTTGTTTACATTGATGGGCGATACTGCTGCCTTCTTATTTACAATGTCACCAGAAAGTGAGAACAGGTGTTCGCATGACATTTTTGTAGCCAGCATTGCAAGGTATTTACATGGCAGATATGCTAAACATTCGTATGCCCCTTCCATGCTTCGGCCACCATTCCACAGGACATGCTTCTATGGTGATGATGCTAGTTAAAAAAATAATGTGTTAATTATATTTGCGACTGAATTCCTTGGGGGAGAATTATGTCTCCTGCTCTGTATTTTACCCGCATTCTGCCATATATTTCATGTTATAGCAATCTTGGATGATGACCCAGCATGTTGTTCATTTTCACTGCAGATTTGACAAAATGCAAAGAAGGTACTAATGTGAGATTTCTAAAAATAGCTACAACACTCGACCCAAGGTTTAAGAATCTGAAGTGCCTTCCAAAATCTGAGAGGGACAAGGTGTGGAGCATGCTTTCAGAAGTCTTAAAAGAGCAACACTTCGACACAGAAACTACAGAACCCGAACCATCAAAAAAGAAAATCAACCTTCTGCTGGTGGCATCTGACTCAGATGATGAAAATGAACATTCATCAGTCTGTACTGCTTTGGATCATTATCAAAGGAGAACCCATCATCAGCATGTCCTCTGGAATGGTGATTGAAGTATGAAGGGACATATGAATCTTTAGCGCATCTGGCATGTAAATATCTTGCAATGCCAGCTACAACAATGCCATGCAAATGCCTGTTCTCACTTTCAGGTGACACTGTAACCAAGAACCAGGCAGCATTATCTCCTGCAAATTGTAACCAACCTTGTTGTCCGAGTGATTGGCTGACCAAGAAGTAGGACTGAGTGGACTTGTATGCTCTAAAGTTTTACATTGTTTTATTTTTGAATGCAGTTTTTTTGGTACACAACTCTACATTTGTAAGTTCAACTTTCATTATAAAGAGATTGCATTACAGTACTTGTATGAGGTAAATTGAAAAAATGTATTTTTTTTACAGTGCAAATATTTGTAATAAAAAATATAAAGTGAGCATTGTACACTTCGTATTCTGTGTTGTAACTGAAATTAATATTTGAAAATGTAGTAAACATCCAAAAATATTTAAAATAAATGGTATTCTATTGCTTAACAGCATGATTAATCAATTTTTTAATTGCTTGAGAGCCCTAAATTCAATACAATTATACAATTCAACTGAATACAGATGATCCAAATACATTTTAATCAATAGTTATGATCAATGTTTTCCATCAGTATTTTATATTAAGATTTGTTATTTACCTCTGTAGTTAATTTTGTTGTCTATTACACTCTTCAGAACGCCCATAAACTCAGTACATAATTAAAAATACCAAAATTAGTTTGAAAATGTGCTACCTCTGTCTAATCTGGTCCAGTTTCTCTGGATCTGTGATCACCACCTGAACACCAAGCTTCATTTTTGTTTTCTGCAGACTGAAGTCAAGACAGGCAATCTTTGCATTAACTATCCTCTTGGGCATACCTATATAAAAATGGTATTTTACTCAATGTTGTTACAAGTAAGTTTTAATTAAAAATGCTTAATAAATTGAAAATAGTTGTGGTGTATTTTACTTTTTAGATTTCTCATACACACACGATTACTCAAAATTGCTTTTTTTCCTGCAACTCTTTTCACAAACACGCTTGGGAAAACGTTACGACAAGAACAACGAAAAGGGCAGTAAGACATTCTTCAATATGCAGACATAATCTTAGCTGCTTTCTTAATTTACCGCTTCATATGAAGACACAGAGGAACACCTTTCCATGACTCCTTGCTTGCCAGTTTGTGACATTGTTGAGCTAAAAGTTCAAGATGTATTAGTACCACAAGTAATGAAACTGACCCTTCGGTATCCAGCGTAATCACTACGTAAGTCTACAGAGAACTCGAACATATTTAGCAGGGACATACTATATTCCTAGTAAGGGATAAGAAGAACATGTTGATTTTAACAGAGCTGAACATGACAAAATACGGTAATCTAATTCTAGTGACAGTAGCCAATTTCCTTGCTTTTACACTGTCCACCTTTGAGGCCTTTCACTGCAGTCAACAATCCTCAGGCCAAGGAGGGCTGGATGGAACTCCTTTGGGTGACATCTATTGTTGCTCACTTATTTGCTAGATAAGCTGAGCAATACAATGAACCTCCCCTCCACTACCAACTGAACAGCAGCCTGTGCTGTATTCCAGATTTTGTCATTTAAATGCATGTTCCTTTAACACTGACAACTGAAGCCTCACAAGTTTTACCTGCCGGTGTGGTTTCTTGACACCTGCAGAGTGCTGCACAGTAACTGATGAGACATTCCTGTCAAAGACTGCACAAAATTTAGACTTCAAAAGTAAGCTTTTAATACCTTATGGGCAATAGAAATAGTTCCCGGAGTCGCTCTTAAATTGCAAGTTTTTAAATAAACAGTCTACAACGATGTATACATTCCAAACTTAAGTATTGTACGTACCTGATAATCAGTGCCTAATAGATATCAGGTTAAGCACCAGATAAGCGATTGGCTTATTTCCATCATTCAAGTGCAAGAAAGTGACAGTGAACAGACTAAACATTTAAAAATCTGTATGACCGTAGATCTCATTTAAAAAAATCCTTACCGAGACAAGATTTCAAAGCCAAATATTGACTTCAGACATGAATGCAAGTTTCACTGAAGTCCTTAATAGCTGCCCATGAGTTTCTGGGGAGAATTTGGACCTATGTGTCTGCTATTTTTCTAGAGATGGGTAGTTAGAAACTACTACATTATTTATTTGATTTAAATTGCTAGATTAATTTTACAAAGTTTCAGAAAAACAATCTTCAATTGGGGAACCAGGACAGTGTTTCAATGATAAATATTTAACATGTAATTGTAAGACCATGTAAAATGGGAATAATTATCCACATGATGTCACAACTGAAGTACAATATAGCATATTAAAGCAACCACCATAATTTTTCTTTTTGGGTTTTATACCATGGTGTGTCACTGCAATATCTGAGTTCCTTTCACAACAACAACAGCAAAGCCTGTGGACTTCACACTTTTGAGGCAAAAAACCCCCTGCTTAGTGTAGGGTTTGGTTTTATTCAAGAATGTTTTCATTTACTTTGTTGTTTCAAGGGTTGTTTTTAAATTTTCTAAACGAACAATAGCTTATTAGCCAATTCTTCACATCACTAGAAACATCCACATAAGAGCATATTCATAGATAAACTTTAGTCATTCTGCTCACTGAAGGCTTATAAAACAAAATCTGAGCTTACCTTGTGAGCCCACCACACAGTTCAGTGCATAGCCGTTAACAAGAATACTCTCTTTCTGGCTACGCCCATGTGCCTTCAAAACATTAATGGAACTGATTGGATATTTGGCTTGACCCTTTTGATCTGTGAATTTAACTGCAAGCACAGCATCCACCACCATGTTGGCAAAGAAGTCACCATCACTAAAATACTGTTAAGGCTAAAATGAGATATACAGAGACAACTAGCATAATATAAAATCATTTTAATCCTAAAAACAACATTTATAGGCTGCTTTGTATTAACATGCCTTTAAAATAATCTTTGAAGCATCTATGAGGTAAAATAATTATTAATCTCATTTTACAGATAGAAGACACTAGGACAGAATTTTGTTTTTTTTTAAAAACATTTTAAATGTTTTGTGCAAATATCAAATTATTTCATGTTTTCACAATCACATTTTGCTACATACAAAACTGTTTACACAAGGCCTTACACGCACCCACACACAGCCTATTTTTGCCTGCTTAATCCCAGTCACATCAGAATCCTGAATTAGTGAATAGTTTTTCAAAGGAAACTAATGGATATCATAAGCAAGTAACCATCACTGAACTACAGTGGGAAGACAGACTGCAAGAAGGAATGTTGCCTGGAATAATGGAGACACACTTGGGATTAGTGTAGGTGATAGTCTGCTTGGATGCTTTTAATTTTTTTCCTCCATATAATGCAAAATATAAGTTATATATGTTGGCTAAGGTGGAATGTGAACTGAGTCAGAGTGGGTTCCACAGGGGCAAAGCACCTGGGCAGCCCCAACAAGGAGAGAAGGGTGATGGGTTATGTAGTAAGTGGCAGAAAGAGCATTTTTTTTAAGCCATTATACTAAAAAAACAACAGGCAAACTAACCAGAGTTTTGTTTTTAAAAAACCATAAAAGATTGGTAAAAACAAGAAAAAATATAGGCAAGGGTCACAGCACATCATCATGTTTTCTACAACTATTAGGGGGATGAAAATAGCTGTTTAGATTAGAACAGCTCCTTCAAGCCTCTGGCTATGGCAGCTTCTGTCAGAGAAAACAGCTACGATGACAGCATCTAAGGGGATAGTCAATTGTAGCTTATGTTTAAGAATGAAGGGTTTAAACAAAATGTGATACAAACCATTTTCCTCTTTTGGTAAGTGTGAGATTTAAAAACTTGCTGCAATTGTCCTTTAAACAAGCAGGGTTCGGTTTAGTAAACTAGAATACACCTTTTATGCCAACTTGATATCAAGAACAAGTTTTCACAATGGAGTTATAACTCTTAATATAAGGGTTTATAATGAAAAAGGATAAGCACTAAGAACTGCTGCCATGGGCTTTAGAGTGGATACTCAAGCTCTTCACAATAATATCCCTTATTTTTTTAAAATTAAGATTCCAATTTATTATTACCAAGTCAAAGGATACATTCCTATGATTTTGGAGGACATTGATGTTTTAGCTGAATTAATAAGACACTCCCGGCCAAGTTCATCTGTGTTAATAATAAGATTTTCATTGATGTAGCGAACTGCCTCCCTGTTGAATAAAAACCAACATTTCAAGAACAATTTCTCTCTGTTCCTTGTAAGTAGCATTTCCTACTGTGGGGACATGCAGACTAAATGCAGAGTTAGAATCAAGTTGACAAACCACCACAAGTTTTTACAATTTAACAACTTAAGAAAAAAATCCTGTATTGTCGGTGATAATGAATACAGGATTATGGTAAAATAAGTGTTCACTGGATATAATGAAACACAAGAGTTGCAAAATATAAATATTTCCGCTGAAATAGATTATCTTACTTGCAAGCAAGACGATAGCCACCAATAACAGAGGTGGGATGAATTTTCTGCTTGACCAATTCATCTGCATTTTTCAGAAGTTCAGCAGCAATAATTACCTGTTTGAAAAGAGGAAAAAGATTCACTGAGAAAATGGGCAAGTCTTAATATAAGCAGTAGCTCTTGCTCCAACAAACAAATAAGTGACAAATATGAAAAGTTTCCCATCACTTAGATTAATTAATGAGCAAAACAATTCTAATTCTAACTTTCCATTTCACTAGTTAACTCTGAACTGATTTTGGGGCTCTACTGATACGAGTTGTCTGGAATCAGCTGATTCTAGTCCACCCATTAGTCCACCTATGTTTCAATTTTTTCTCAGGGGTTGAGAATTAAGAACTTCTTCAACCCAGAAGCTACTCTCAAATATAACTTCAGAAAGGGAAGGAATGATCATTCTCAAATTGCAGCCACTAAGTAAAGAATAACCCTTTTCCAGAATGCAAGCATACTTAGAGATGCTAGTTTTTAATACAGTGGTCTCCCTCATTACTCCGGTTCCAAGAATTGTTTCAAAGCAATTTTCACAGTCTGCACTGGGGCAGATGCATTTGAAATCTGTTGTCACATGACAAAATGGTCCAGATTTAATCCCTATAGTGCCAGCATTTATAATGATATGCCAAAAGCTACATTTGTTAATGACTTTCAACACATCTGCCTGTAAAATTTTCTACATACCACTGATGTGGTCCCATCTCCAACTTCTTTGTCTTGCAGTTCTGCCAGCTCACATAGAACTTTTGCAGCAGGATGTTCTACCTCCAGCAGCTTCAGAATGGTTGCACCATCATTAGTGATGGTCACATCCTAGTTTTCAAAAAATAGAAAATAAAAGATTGATATTCATGCTAATTTATTTTTAAACTTTATGAAACTGTAATATATGAGAAGACATTTTAATGACAATAGTGGGGAAGAATTATGCCTTGTGTAACATTGTGTACATTGACCATTTATCTTAAGAGTTCTTTGTTTTTTTAAGTCAACTCTTCAAGACTACATCCATACACATGTAACTAGACACAACTAATCCCAATGAACCATGTGTTGCAGGATGGGAGCCTCGGTGCACAAGAATTTGCATGAGCTTTTAGATGGTAGAATTCTTCATGTTGCATAAATAAGAACTAAGGAAGATTTCTTAAACGTAGCTTGAATATCTTTGTCCATTTTTAATAAAGCATTTTAAATACAGTTACTTACAAATCTCAGTTTAGGCTAATGTGCAATATTACCACCCTTTTATTAATTACACAGTTACCACTCAATGACTTAAGGCTATCTCACTTTGGCTTTCAGGATAGCACAGCAGAAAGACAGAAATCAGATTCTCACCTGGTCTAAATATTTAAAAATGGGATGTGATTCTATCTTATTAGAAACTTTAGCCAATGCAAATTAT
Organism: Dermochelys coriacea; assembly: GCF_009764565.3. NCBI lineage: Eukaryota > Metazoa > Chordata > Testudines > Dermochelyidae > Dermochelys > Dermochelys coriacea. The sequence goes on from NC_050070.1 coordinate 122,389,890, forward strand.
GTACAACAGCACCTAATTTTAATACGTGTAAAACAATTTAAAGACAACAGCATTCATGTCAACAGCCACAAAAGTAAGTTTTAATTTATTCATTTTGTGTGCTATTCTAAACAATGTTAGTACAAGTATCCATGTGAGAAAAAAATGTTTATTGAAATGCAAACGTACTTGCATATGAGCAAGTGTTGTGTTATAAAATAAGGGAGCACATCATGGATGAAGTAACAGTTAACTATAGTTGACAATTTCTTCAATAAAAAAAATAAAACTAAAGACAAACAGGGATGTAAATATTTAAAAAGTTAACTGTTTAAATGATTACAATTATATTGTTTAACAAGTTAACCGATTAAAGGGAGAGGGGCTAGGGATTAACGGTTAAGGGTGGGTTAACAGTAAAACTAATGCTTACTGTTTAATATTTTACATCCCTAATGACAAAATGGAAAAAAAGAGGTCAAACTACCAAATGTATATTAGAGCCATGGAGCACATTTTAGATGGAAACACTTTACAAAAACAGACATGCCTTTAGCTGAAACAGAACAGGTCCCAGCTCTAATTTACAGAGTAAATTTGTTAATATGCAAGCTCTTTTCTTAAAAGTTAAATGAAAGATGTGCTTACTTACACCAATATCATCCACCAACATTTTATCCAAACCAACTGGACCAAGAGAACTCTTCACAATGTTAGCAATAGAAGCTGCAGCCATAACTGTATAAATCAAGCAAAATAAATAATTCTTTCTTCCCAAATATCTATTTTAAGAGCAGTATATTTTTGTGTCAGCAGATTCTCAATTTCAGGATCCTGAAATAAAATGACTCTTTATTTAGACTCCAATCCCGCAGAAAATTTGCCAAACTGACCAGGAAAGTGGGGGAAAAGGGTGATTGTATACAGGTCCATGACAATACTTGATTGCAAGATTGGGACCTTGGATACTACGAAATAGTGATGTCATGACTGGAATCTATGTATGGTGGCCAATCTAGAACTACTTTTAACAACCCAAAGGTGTAAGTAGATCAGAAAGTTTAGTTAGACGCGATCAGGTTTATTTCAGGTTTATTATTTTTTTAAGGCTTGTGGATATCCTCTTTCCTAACCCCAGATGCTTTTGTTTGCTTGTAACCTTTAAGCTGAACCCCCAAGAAAGCTATTTTATTTTGGGTGCTTAATTTTGGGAATTGCTCTTAAAATCTAGCAAAAACCTAAATTCCAAATGTATTTTGTCCTTTTTTTTTTTTTTTTTTTTTTTTTTTTTTTTAAGAACAGGGTTGGATTACTGGTCTCCTAAGAGGTTTGTGCATGTTGTTTGATTAGCTGGTAGACACAGCTAATGTCCTTTGTTCCTTTCTCAGCTCTTCCCCGGGGCACGGAGGGGAAGGGCTTGAGAGCACCCCACAGGGAGAATTCCCCTTCCTGGGTTAAAAGGGTTTTTTTTTTTTTTTACATTTGGGTGATGGCAGCATTTACCAAGCCAAGGTCAGAGAGAAGCTGTAACCTTGTGAGTTTAATACAAGCCTGGAGTGGCAAGTATTAATTTTTAGAATCCTTATGGGCCCCCACTTTCTGCACTCGGAGTGACAGAGTGGGGATTCAGCCTTGAAGGATGTTGTTTTGGCTACTGAAATAGTCAAAAAACTTTCTAAGTTAAAGAAATACATTATGCAATTTGGTTTGTCATTCAGAATCTTTTCATTCTGTGTTCTGCCATTTCATATAGGAAAAAGATATTATCAATCTTCTCCTTCAGACTTTGGCAGGGTTCTCTCTATCCCATAAGCATAGCCACTCAATCTGTAAATTGAAGGAGTGGTAGTCAAATGGGAAGGGTCCAGTTTAAATCTGATCTTTCTTTTAAAGCTTTAAATGTACCAAACTTGCTCATTTTTTGTTTCCAGAGTTCAGCCCTTTGTAAAAAAAAAAAAAAAAACGAAAACATTCACCTATTTCCCAAATTTGCCCTTAATATCAGAGGCTTCCTTAGGCATAGACTACCTCATCCCATTTAAAAACATTGCGAAAAAACATTTCCCATTTAAAAACACTGCGAAAAAACTACTGGAACTACAGACTTTATTAAGATATGTACCACTTTTCTACACATGTTGTTTCTACCCACACAGCAGCCACTTCAAAAACAGCTGCTTTCTGCTCATTGTGCAGGGCTCCTGTAATAATTTGTCTGAAGCACTGAGACAGATGACACAAAGAACCCTTTTGAGGACTAAAAGGTAACTCTACAAATTCCAGACTCACCAACATTGCAAAGAGATAATTACGGCTACGGCAAAGGCAGGCTGATGAGCTAGTGAAGTACTAGGGAGCTACATCTAAGCCTCTCTTTGTCATGTACCATGCTTGATTCTATCCCAAATGAGCTAATGCCCAGATTCTCAGAGGTATGGTAGTGAAACACCCCTCTCCCCCCAAAAAAACCTGTGAGAACCTGGGGCCAAAGCTTTATACCAATCTGTATTATTTTCACACAAAACTTGTCTACCGACCCCATTGTTTAATTAACACATCTTGATTTTATACTAGCACTAAGGGTCACATACTGGTATTTGCTTTTTTATTGTCAGTAACCGGATGGAGTTAAGAAAATGTCTCAAAACTATTTTTGACCCTCAGACATATTAAAACAGTATCTATGCTACAGAGGATGAGAAACTCAAATCTTCATGCTTTTAATTTGCATATGCAGCAAGCTTTAATGTTTAAAAGTCATTCATAATCTATATTCAAAAACACCAATAATCTTTTGTAGGGAACACACACAAGAATGGCCTCATGTAGGCAAAAACTTAAGAGTACCAATATCAAGTTTCACCCGTGTGTAGCCTTAATCTCCAGGGTAAGAAGGGCCACTTTTCATAAATTCTACCCAACCGGGAAGCAAAGGCCCGCCGGAGGGGGGAGGGGGGTTTGATAAGATGGTCACTATTGTTCACAGGCACTTCGGACGTCTCAGTGACAGCGTAAGCGTTCACGGCACAGAATTACCGATTTCTCCCCATAGCGAGCCGCAGTCCTGTCCCAGGACAGGACCCACGCGGGACAAGTCACACGCCGCTTTGCCCCCAACTCCCGCCTGCTGAAAGCGTGTCAAAAATGGCGGCCGGGGCTATTCACGTAACAAGGAGCTCGGGTTTGCCTAGCGCCCTAAAGGGAAGCGGGCTAGGAACAGCAGCAAGACAAGAGCGCCCCCGTGGCCGGCTGCTCGGTGTGAGCAACCACCCAGGGGCCGCCGCGGGGAAAGCGGCTCTAAGTAACCGGCCCGCGGACTGCCGCGAGCTGCTTCTCGGCAACCACCGCCCCGGGCCGAGCTCTGAGAGCGCGCCACGGGGCGGGCGGGGCCGGCCGCGCCTCGTGCTCCCTCCCTGCGGGCTCAGGCACGTAACGATGGTTTCACCGGGCCTGAGGCCGCGCCCCGTCCCGCAAACACAAGCGGGCTTGGGAGCCGGGGCCTGGCCCCTCCCCGAGCCCGGGTTCCTCTACTACAGGACATCCCGCCCCCCCCGCCGCCGGGGCGGCACATGGCGGCGGCCGCTGAGTCAGGCGGCTTCGCGCTCGGGCTGCCATTACCGTTCTGGCCACGGATCGCCTCCCCGGAAATCCGCTCCCCAAACACAGCCAGCGACCCCATCTCCATCTTCCCCGCGCGCCGAGAGGAGAGATAGTGACACACGCCCTGCTGCTGCAGGAGAATCCGCCGGCGGTGCCGCAAGGCTTGCTGGGAAACTGGCCCCTAACCGCGGTGCATGATGGGGAGGGGGCAGGGCAGAGAAAGGAAGGGCGCTGAATCCCGATGACGTTTAACACTTCTGTCCAATCCAGCAGCCCCGTTGCAATGCGGCCCAGAAGGTGCCTAGATTGAAGGTGAAAAGAAAAGGAGTACGTGTGGCACCTTAGAGACTAACAAATTTATTAGAGCATAAGCTTTCGTGAGCTACAGCTCACTTCATCGGATGCATTTGGTGGAAAAAGCAGAGGAGAGATTTATATATTTCCACTCTATACGGCTAAATTCAGTGCCTTGCATAATCACAGGTTTCAGAGTAGCAGCCGTGTTAGTCTGTATTCGCAAAAAGAAAAGGAGTACGTGTGGCACCTTAGAGACTAACAAATTTATTAGAGCATAAGCTTTCGTGAGCTACAGCTCACTTCATCGGATGCATTTGGTGGAAAAAGCAGAGGAGAGATTTATATATTTCCACTCTATACGGCTAAATTCAGTGCCTTGCATAATCACAGGTTTCAGAGTAGCAGCCGTGTTAGTCTGTATTCGCAAAAAGAAAAGGAGTACGTGTGGCACCTTAGAGACTAACAAATTTATTAGAGCATAAGCTTTCGTGAGCTACAGCTCACTTCATCGGATGCATTTGGTGGAAAAAGCAGAGGAGAGATTTATATATTTCCACTCTATACGGCTAAATTCAGTGCCTTGCATAATCACAGGTTTCAGAGTAGCAGCCGTGTTAGTCTGTATTCGCAATGCATCCGATGAAGTGAGCTGTAGCTCACGAAAGCTTATGCTCTAATAAATTTGTTAGTCTCTAAGGTGCCACACGTACTCCTTTTCTTTTTGCGAATACAGACTAACACGGCTGCTACTCTGAAACCTGTAGATTGAAGGTGGTGATTGGATTCTGAGGTTAGCCTCGTCTCTGCTCTCTGCAGAGTTTCCCCCTGAGTCACGTTGCATGTAGGGTAAGGGGGCGGGGTGAGGAGCGACGGTTATTTTTCCTCCTTCCAGGAGGTTCCACGACGGGTCGGGGAGGGAGGCAGGGCGGGCCTAGGGACTCCCAGGGCAGGGAGCGTCGCCTCGCAGGGGCGAAGCCGTTGCCGAGACTGCCCCTCCCCCGCACGGCGCGAGCGAGCGAGCGAGCGAGCTTCAGTGCCTGTCTCTGGGCGGGGCCCAGCGCACCTCCTCCCTGCTACGACACACCCGGGCCCGGCCGGGCGCAGTCCCGGGGGGGTTAGTGCTGAGTGCTCCGCGTGTCAGTCTCAGTCTCAGTCTCAGTCCCGCGTGTTTCATTGGGCTTCGCCTGACGCCGAGGAAACAGGCCGCAAACTAGCTCCGCGGCCTCCTGCTGCGAGTCTCGGACCGCGGAACCCCCAGTTCCGCCCGGGCCGGGCCGGGCCGCGCCCACAGCCAGGCCGGAGTCGTCCCTCCAATCCCCGCCCCTTCTCCAGCGCCGGGATCGCTGGGAACCGCAAATGTTCTCCCCAGGCTGGGGAGGCTTTAACTGCGGGAAGCTACGGTGCTGCTTTAGTAGCCATAACGCTAGACCACGTCGTCTTGGCTTTTGGCAGTAAGGCGTAGGGGTAATTCCCTAGAGCTTGGTGTGACCTTGGAGTTTCGCAGAGCCGAGCCAGTATCTTCTTCAGAAGTAATCCAGTACAGTTTTCGCAGATTTTCAGTGTTTCCAGCCTACAGCCCCATGAGACTGGTTTTGCTTGATAACTAATTGCAGAATTAACCAAACATACGGTGCTACCCCGCATTTCGGTCAACCTAAGAACACTGGTGTAAGAGCTTTGCATTTCATCAGGGACATATGATCTCGTTTCCAAGTTAGTGCAAAGTCTGGCCCCAAATCTCTTCTAGTTGGACACCATTTAATATCTACAAACCTAATGTGAGCAAAAGGCTTAACGCCATTACCTTGTTTTTGTTATCTATAAAATCAAGATCTTAGTAGTGATCATGAAAATATTTTAGGAATCGTCTGTGTTGGGAAACTAAAATTAAATCAATATAAAACGGTGGTTTTCAACCTGTGGAACGTGGATGTCTGCAGACTATGTCTAAGATTTTAAAAAGGGTTTGTTCCTCCAATTGAAATTTTGAGGGGTGTGCAAATGGAAAAAAAAGTTAAAACCACTGGTGGACCAAAAAAAAGTGATAGTGTACTTAGCTCTTGGAGGGCAAATACAAGCTCCTTTAACTTTTCTTTTAGGTTAGTACTATAAAAAATAACAACAAAAAGAGCCAGTCATCTTTTCTTAATCTAATCCCCTTTGAAATTCCTGAAAATGCTGGTGGAGTCACCTCGTCTTCCTTTTCTAATTCTGGCTGAGGTCACACACAGAGAGCTGAGAAGGCATAATGTGCTTGGGTAAATCCCAGTTTGAATCAATCTCTTCTGAAATTTTGTCTGATTGTAGACTTCAAAATAGCTTTTGATTCGATCAAAGGCCATATAGAATTTCTCATTGCCTGATTTTTAAACATAAAGTACTCAATCAAGAATAGTGTTCTCTGTGGTGGAGCATCACTCTCTACTCTGTTCATCTACAGTAAAAAGAAAAGGAGTACTTGTGGCACCTTAGAGACTAATTTCAGAGTAGCAGCCGTGTGAGTCTGTATTCGCAAAAAGGAGTACTTGTGGCACCTTAGAGACTAACAAATTTATTTGAGCATAAGCTTTTGTGAGCTACAGCTCACTTCATTGGATGCATTCAGTGGAAAATACAGTGGGGAGATTTATATACACATACAGAGAACATGAAACAATGGGTGTTACCATACACACTGTAATGAGAGTGATCGCTTAAGATGAGCTATTACCAGCAGGTAGGGAGGATGGGGGGAAGGAAGAAAACCCTTTGTGGTGATAATCAAGGTGGGCCATTTCCAGCAGTTGACAAGAACGTCTGAGGAACAGTGGGGGGGGGGGGGCGGGAATAACATGGGGAAATAGTTTTACTTTGTGTAATGACCCATCCACTCCCAGTCTCTATTCAAGCCTAAATTAATTATATCCAGTTTGCAAATTAATTCCAGTTCAGCAGTCTCTCGTTGGAGTCTGTTTTTGAAGTTTTTTTGTTGAAGAATAGCCACTCTCAGGTCTGTAATCGAGTGACCAGAGAGATTGAAGTGTTCTCCGACTGGTTTTTAACAAATTCTACAGTAAGATTTTCTTGATCAGCACTATCACTCAGCCTTCCCCAAATATCTCTTGTATACATTTTAGATATTCCATCTGCTAAGGTAATTTCTATCTCTGTTTTTAAAGATAGGATAATAAGACTTAAATGCTAGCCTGTAAGGCTAATGCTTGTAGAGTGCATAGCTGTAAACGGATTTCATGAAAATGAGAAATAAAGAATTAGTGACAAGTATATACAAATCTGACTTAAATTTTTTTAAATGTAAATTTAAAAAAAATCAGATAGAAATTAAAAGTAACTTTAAAATTGCATCTAACCAGCCTTTCAGCGAATTGACTCAATATGAGCCTCCTCCTAACTAGCAAGGAAGGGGAAATAAAAGAGGCTCTTGATGACATCCCATCCTGTGCATAAATGGTTCCTTACTGTAGAAATGGCAGGGATTCAGGAAATTTCACTTACTCCCCTTTTCCCAGAGCAATGGTCAACAACTGGTTGATCTCTGGAGGAAAAGCAGGGCTGCGGCTAAGGCAGGCTCCCTGCGCGCCCTGTCCCCAAGCTGCCCCCAGAAGCGGCCAATGCGGCCATGGGGGTGCAGCAGGGGTCTCCCTCCATGCACTGCTCCTGCCTACAAGCACGGTCACTGCAGCTCCCATTGGCCAGGACAGGGAGCTGTGGCCAATGGAAGCTGCTGGGGTGGTGCTTGCAAAGAGGGGCAGCATGCACAGCCACATCCCCCCCAGGCTGCAGGGGGCACGTTGGTCCCTTCCAGGAGCTGTGTGGGGCCAGGGTAGGTGGGGAGCCTCCCTTAGTGGCAGCCTCGCAGCACAGTAGACCCAGGAGCTGCCTGAGGTTAATGCTTCCTGGGAGGAGGCTGCACCCCCCCAGCCCTGAGTCCCCTCCTGGAGCCAGCACCCCATACTCCTTCCTGCAACCCAATCCCTTCATGGAACCAGGACCCCATGCCCGCTCCTGCAGCCCAACACATTGTCCCAGCCATTGGATGCATCCCATGAAGTGAGCTGTAGCTCACGAAAGCTTATGCTCTAATAAATTTGTTATCCTCTAAGGTGCCACAAGTCCTCCTTTTCTTTTTGCGAATACAGACTAACACGGCTGCTACTCTGAAATAAATTCAAAAAGTGATTTAGGGCGAAAAAAGGTCTGAGACCACTGAGCCTATTGGGATTTAGTTTATTTCTGGCCCAGGTCATCAAGATGTGCTCCAGAGCGATACTAGGCAGGGCGTTGTCCTTTACCATCTGCCTCCACGAACCTGAGCTGAGCGAATGCAAAGGCCGAAGCCGTTGCCCGATCCCATGACGGGAGCACCGGGCCGAGCAGGGGGGTTATTGCTTGCACAGCAAGGCGCCGGCCTCCTAAGCCTCAGACCGGCTGCGCGCGGGAGCAGCCTGCGTCTCGCCGGAACTGCCCGTCGCCTCTGTTGGCTCCGCCCCGCCGCGCGAGGGAGGCAGCCGTGGTGGCGGCCGGCCTGGGAGGGCGGAAGTTAGTTGGCTGCTTCCGGAGCAGCCGAGCCGGTCGGTTCCGCAAAGATGGCGGGTCCTGGGCGGCCGTGAGCGCGGGGGACGTTTCATCGCCATGGCGCAGAGGACCCGGGGCCTGGTGCTGAGGGCCGCGGCCGGGAGACTCCAGGGAGCCGGAAAAGGTGATTTTCCGCCGCTCCTCGCGCTTGCCCTCACCCGCCCCTGGGTCCCCCCGCGGTCCTCCGGCCTGTGTCTTCACCCTGCCCGCGCGGGCTGGCCGGGCCTCGGGTGCCAACGCGCCAGGGCCATGGGCGGGCAGCGAAATACAGTGTCGCCCACACTCAACGCGCGCTGGGCCTGGAGAGTGGGCGCGAGGCTTTTGTTCTTGCGACTGAGCCTCTTGCGCTGCTCGTACCCCATGCTCAGTGAGCCTACCCGGCACGTTGGCAGGGAGCCTTTCACGGACACGGGTGCTTTAGGAAGGGCGGTTGGTGGCAAGTTTTCCTCGGGGTCAGGGCGAACCCAGTGCTCCAGGAAGGTACTGGGGGTACTCAGTTGCTGTAGGTGTTGCCTTTGGTGCCTAGGCATTTAGAGGAATGCAAGAATCACGATGCACAGACTAACTGTTCATCTAGTTATCGGTTCTGTTTCTGTTGCTCTCCTGAACTAAGTGGCTCAGAAGAAGGCCCAAGACACCCTGTAACTGGTCATAATAGTATAAATTTGCCTGCATGGCGAAGCTTTTCCTAGATTCTTACTGTGGTATCTGAATGTCAAGGTCTTTCCCATATGTTACTGAAGATATGTTACTGAAGATCCCAGTGGCATATTTTTATAAGAAGGAATGTTAACAGTGATAGAATTGACCTACTTAAATGCTTCTTGTATCCTTATCTGAATATTCTAACTTTTGGTTCCTGCCCAACATTGTTACACAGCTGTGCACTGTTAAACAGCTACTTCACCCCAGAGCGGCTTGAATATGAATGGATAATGAAGTGATCTATGGACATAAACCTTACTGGACCCTTCAAAATGGAAGGCGCTATTCATTATAAACAGTGATCAGTTTCTATTAGAAGTTTTTCCACATCATGAAATTATCCAGATTTGCTCATTTGCACTCTGCACATACAACTGTCCAGCTATAAGTCAGTATTGCAAATCAGGCTTCAGCTATGTTGGCAGAGGTGTATAGGATGTCTTTGTTAAGTTAGGCAGTTGCCTGTACAATTATTTATTTTCATTAATAATAAATTTTAATTCTGAGAGAATCTTTCTGTCATTTTTCAGAGTAGCAGCCGTGTTAGTCAGTATTCACAAAAAGAAAAGGAGTACTTGTGGCACCTTAGAGACTAACAGATTTATTTGAGCATAAGCTTTCGTGAGCTACAGCTCACTTCATCGGACTTGAGCTGTAGCTCACGGAAGCTTATGCTCAAATAAATTTGTTAGTCTCTAAGGTGCCACAAGTACTCCTTTTCTTTTTTCTGTCATTTATGCTTTTGGGTTACAAGCATAGGCACAGAAAAATTGTCAACTCACTTTTGCAGACCATAAGTGGAAATGTGGTATGCCTTCTGCATTCAACTTACAACTCAGCCCACATACGGTGGAAAACTGTTCAATTCCACTAAGATTTTTACCCAGAATCTTCAGATCACTAGTTCTACATTTCAGGCTTTGTAGACTCAATCCATGTCATTCTGTGTATATTCTAGTTCGTTCTATCTTTTCCTGATTTCTCCCAAGGGCTTCGTTTCATATCTGCTGTAGCCAGCTTCAGAACCACTGAGGGTGAAGTAGACACAAAGGAAAATGAAGTTGTTGCCCCAGATTTCACCAACCGAAATCCTCGTAACTTGGAGCTGCTGGCACTAGCAAGAAAGGAACGGGGCTGGGAAACAACATGGCCCAAGAGAGAGTATTGGCATAGGTGAGTCAGAAATCTGTTAACAATAGTGCAGGCTTAACAAAATACATCTAGAATGTAACCTTAAAGTCGTAACTCCCACACTACAATATTTTTATTTAGGTTCAAATGAAGATTTCACTCCATTCAGAAATCAAGATACACCTTAAAGTGTGCTGAGCATCTGCCGTCTGAAAATCAGGGCCCTTAAGGATGTTCAAGTTGGGCAACCAAAATCACTAATCACTCTTAATACTACAGGCCACAGTGTTTTACTGTACCAATAAATAGAAATATCAGCAAGTTAGAATTTTCTGCTGTTGATTTCAAATTAAATAGAAGAGTTGTAAATGAACTTTTAATTCCAGGGAAATAGCTTGTTTTCTGAATAGCCTGAAATCTTCAGTTGAATATAAGTAAACATGTTGTGTGGGAATTATTGCTTTAAGGTTCCACTTATAAAAGTCAGTGGACAAAAAATACTTACAAATTAACTGTTAATGAAAATAACAGTGAAAACAAAAAGAGAACTTGCAAACTTTTGAACAAGCAATAACTTTTGCAGCCTTAAAACATGTTTCAGAAGTTTTACTCAGGGTTCTAATTACCTCTTCAGAGTGTCTTTTGTTTCTGTACTCTGGTATATCCAAAAAAAAAAAAAAAGATTTAGAATCCTGGCACCTGATACTTCCTCTAATAGTGTCATTTAAAAGAAAATACTTAGATAACAATTAAATTTTAAAAAAACCATGAGTCAGCATAAGGTTATTGCAGTGCTTTTCTTTCTACTTGATAAGTGAGCAACATAAAATTTATGATGTCCTTAACTATTTTCCTTGTTTTTAAAATTTAGAAATGATTCCATAATCACATATATTGTAACTTATCAACTTTTACTTTTTTCCTAAAAGTTTTGCTTTCAGAGTTGTAAACAAATAATCGTAGAAATGTAGGGCTGGCCTCAAGAGGTTATCAAGTCCAGTCCCCTGTGCAGAGGCAGCACCAAGTAAACCTAAATTATCCCTGACAGGTGTTTGTCTAAACTGTTCTTAAAAACTGCCAATGATGGGAATTCCACAACCTCCTTTGGAAGCCTATTTTAGCGTTTAGCTATCCTTATAGTTTAAAAGCTTTTTCTCCTATCTAACATACATCTCCCTTGCTGCATAATACTGAAGCTGTCTTTCTTTCAGTGTGACACAATCTAAAATAACAATCACAGAATAATGAATCATTTCATTATTTAGCTTTCATGTTCCATGATATTTATTTTTCCCTCATCCAGACTACGGCTTGAGCGGACACAGCACTATGTGGAGGCCTATGTTGAGCATTGCAGTGGGAATGTCGTTGTGTCAGCCTCCACCCGTGAGTGGGCCATAAAGAGACATCTGTACAGTCCCAAGGGAGTGGCGGCATGTGAAAATATTGGGCGTGTGGTGGCACAACGCTGTCTGGAAGCAGGAATCAACTTTGTGACCTTTAAAGCTGTTATCCCATGGGAATATCGCTGTGACTCGGTAAGTGTCCATCTCCTTGCACTTGATTTCTTTACACAGATTTTACTGCTCTTGAACACTAAAGTGATCTTTGGGTGGCTCAAAGAATGTACCTTAACCAAGAAAGAACTACACAATCCCCTCTTCTTTCAGCTCAGAGCCATGTGGACATCCTACCAGAGCACCTTATCTCTGACAAGTAACACCTTCTAGCTATTGCAGTTCAGGGGGCCTCCATGACTTTACATCTCAAAACTAATTTATAGGACCCCTGTTATTCCATATAGCATATTTAATTGGTGGGAGGATGATGGGAGGGATGAAAACTACTTTAAACCTTCATATTTTACAGCTGTTTTCCTTCTTTAAAACCAGATCCAGCGATTCCAAAAAGCTGTGACAGATGGTGGTGTTGTCGTGGGTGAGCCTCGAAGAATCTATCAATAAGATGAAGACTGTGGGCGAAATTTCTTATAATGGACTGTCAAACAACTGCTCTCATACAGGAGTGGGCAAAGAAGCAATTCAGGCCCAGAGCTGGGACAGTGTGGAGCATAGCAACTTATTTAGTTTAATAAGTGTTGCTGATTTTTTCTTTTTTTTTTTTTTTTTTTTTTACTTCAACTCTAACTTGTTCAAAGATTTTAAGGCCAGAAAAAAATCATTATGATAACCTAATCCGGCCACAATTTCACCCAGTAACTACTCCTTCAAGCCCATATCTTGTGGTTGAGCTAGATCAAGTCTAGATTTGTAGACATCCAGTCTTGATGTAAACTTCCACTAATGGAGAATTTATCACATCCGTTGGTATATTTTTCAATGGTTAATTACAGTCACTTTGTTTAAATAAAATTAAAAAAAAAAAGTTGCACTTTATTTCTAATCTGAAGTTATATAATTTCCAGCTATTGGATGCCTTTAATCTAGCTGACATAGACCACTACTATTTGGAATCTTCTCTCCATGCAGGTACCTATAAGAACTGACTTGACATATAGGCAAAATATATTGCACTTCCCCAAACCAGTCTTGTAGCCCTTTCTAATCCTTTCCAATTCAACATGCTTTTTGATTTGTGGACACTAGAAGTAGAAAACATGTAATGAATTCCCCAGTGCTATATACAAAAGTAATACCATTTCCCTATTTTATAGTACCTTGCTTATGCATCCAAGAATCACATTAGTCCTGTTAGCCACAGCATCTCCCTGGGAGCTCATGTTCACTTGGTTATCTATCATGATCCCTGAATCTTTTCTTGAGTCACTGGATTACAGTCCACCATGCTGCAGGTACGACCTGCATTTTTCTTTTTCCTAGATATGACCTTGCATTTGGCTTCATTAAAACACATGTTCAAATGAGCCCAGTTTACCAAGTGACCCAAGTTGCTCGTGTAACTGACCATTTACTACTTGATGCAAAAAACAGGTGAGCTGCAAACTTTAGCAGCACTAATTTTATATTTTTCACATCATTAATAGATAATAGAATAATACTGGCCCAAGAAAAGGTCCTGGTCAGATGCCACTACAATGTAGCCCCCTTTGGGTGATCGTTTCTCACCTTTAGAAATTTATCAAGGGCCAGTTTTAAAATCCATGGAGTACTGACTTTTTAAAATTGTTCACTACTAAATTAAACCCCTTACAGAAATGGAAATACAGCAGTTGCCTTTAAAAAACAAACTTGGAAGCATTCATAGTATATGGTGACCTATGCTATCAACCTTTAATTCTTTACTGATTATTTTCTATATTCGTCTTTCCATGATTTTGCCTGGGATCAATGGCAGACTCACTGGCCTATAGCTACCTGGGTTGTCCTATTTACCTTTTTAAAATATTACCATAACCTTAACTTTCTTCCAGTCCTCCAGAAAAATGAGGTCAGTGAAAGTGACCAGTTGCAAGGCTTCTTTAAAACTGGTTGTAGAAGAGAGAAAGCTGTGGATGTTGTTTGAGTTTACAACATTAGGACAAATTTATCTTCAATTTCCTGCATAGTGCATAATTTATTCTCTTCAAATTTGTATCCATGGGGTTAGATCCCAAAGGTAGAAGCTTTATGTGTGTCCTGTCCAACTGTCTTCCAGCAGCTGCTATGGCACCGTTTAAAACTGGTGGCCTGTTTTCCACAGAACGTTAATTTTGTATGTTTCTGTCTTAAAGAAAATCCTTCAAAAGGAGGCAGACAATCTCTGCAGCAGCAGCATAATGTACCAGCAGCTGTAAAATAATTTGGTGTCCTCTAGTGGGAGACATTGCTATCGTAAAGGGTTGGAAGCCTGACTTTTTCGAACCACTTCTGTGGTTGGGGAACTCCTCTCTGCTCATTGATTATTATTATATGCTAAATGAGCCACAGCATCAAACAGTTTAAATGCTGGAACAGAAGAGAGCGTTGCACAACCCATGCAGTTTATAATACGGTTACTTAGGTTCCTGGTTGAATTCCAGCTCCCAGTCCCTCTAGCTTTAGGAGCAAATCAGTGCCTGTCCTGTTGTAAGAACAGGAGTACTTGTGTCACCTTAGAGACTAACATATTTATTTGAGCATAAGTTTTCATGGGCTACAGCCCACTTCATTGGATGCATTCAGTGGAAAATACAGTAGGACGATTTTATATACACAGAGAACATGAAACAATGGGTGTTACCATACACACTATAACGAGAGTGATCAGTTAAGGTAAGCTATTACCAGCAGGAGAGGAAAAAAAACCTTTTGTAGTGATAATCAAGATGCGCCATTTCCAGCAGTTGACAAGAATGTGTGAGGAATAGTAGGGGGGAAAAATAAACATGGAGAAATAATTTTACTTTGTGCAAAAAGAAAAGGGGTACTTGTGGCACCTTAGAGACTAACACATTTATTTGAGCATAAGCTTTCATGAGCTACAGCTCACTTCATCGAAAGCTTACGCTCAAATAAATTTGTTAGTCTCTAAGGTGCCACAAGTACTCCTTTTCTTTTTGTGGATACAGACTAACACAGCTGCTACTCTGAAACCTTTTACTTTGTGTAATGACACATCCACTCCCAGTCTTTATTCAAGCCTAATTTAATGATGTCCAGTTTGCAAATTAATTCCAATTCAGCAGTCTCTTGTTGGAGTCTGTTTTTGAAGCTTTTTTGTTGAAGGATAGCCACTCTCAGGTCTGTAATCGAGTGACCGGAGAGATGGAAGTGTTCTCCAACTGGTTTTTGAATGTTATAATTCTTGACGTCTGATTTGTGTCCATTCATTCTTTTACGTAGAGACTGTCCAGTTTGGCCAATGTACATGGCAGAGGGGCATTGATGGCACATGACGGTTGGTAGATGCGCAGGTGAAGGAGCCTCTGATAGTGTGGCTGATGTGATTAGGCCCTACGATGGTATCCCCTGAATAGATATGTGGACACGGTTATACTTTTTTAATTCCTTCCCTGCCCGCACACGCTGTCTAGAGAGAGACGCGGCTGGCTGTGGCACAGATTGGTGTCCTTCCCCATCGCTCCCGAAGCCCTGCCGCCTGAGACAGAACAGGGACAGAGCCACGGGCCAGGGCGTCTTCCCGCTTGGCGCCAGGCTCCCGGGGCAGGGGGAGAGGAGACCGCGGACAATGGAGCTACGGTCCTTGCCCCCGCGACCGCTTCCCTGTCTGGGCATGGCAGGGGGCGAGGGGTGACACCGAGCTGCCTGTGGGGAGCCCCCAGGCCTGGTTCCAAGGGCGGCATCATGGAATTACCGCGCTGCGGACTCCCCTCGCTCCCCCCGAGGGTAACGCACCCCTGCGGGGAGCAGAGCGCAGCCCTCCAGGCGGCGGCGCGGTCCCTTTAAGAGTCGGAGGGGAAGCGGGGAGAGGATGGGGCTGACGTTACTAACTGAGCGCTGATTCGCTGCTGTTCTTGTCAATCGAGCGGGCGTGCCTGTGAGGCGCTAGTTGTGGCCCGGGAACTCCCTCCCCCCGCAGAGCGCGGGTTTTTCTGCTCGGTCCTCGCGCGGGAGCGGCGGGCATGGAGCTGGGGACCGGGCAGTTCGCGCAGAGCCTGCCCCGCCTGCGGGCGCTGGTCTTGGGCTGCGACTTCCTGGGTGAGGGGCCCCGCCTGGAGCAGGGCGGCGGGCCGGACCCTCCCTCCGTTTACCGCGGGCCGGGAGCCGCCCGCTCCCCCTGCAGGCGGGGAGACGTGGGACCTCTCACAGCTGCTAGCTCCGCGGCTGCCGCCGGGCCCGCGGGTCACACGGGGCCTCGGGAGCGAGCGCGACTCGGGCAGCCCGCTCCACTGGGCGCGTGTGACGGGTCAGAGGCATCGCCTCCCCTGGTTACTTGCCTCTGGCCTGGGGTGCCAACCCGTGCAGGATGTGCCCCTGCTGAGCTCAGCTGCCAGATCGGGTCTTGACTGATGGAGTGGCCTTTCCTGGTGCTTGGCCCCCCAGTTGATAAATACTGTCTCTCTCTTCCCCCCCCCCCACGATTTTTTCCTAAGCCCTCTTCCATTCAGGGGTGTTGTGTGTTGGAACAATTTGTATAGTGGGTGCTGAGAGCCACTGAACCATTGATAGGTTTCAGAGTAGCAGCCGTGTTAGTCTGTATTCGCAAAAAGAAAAGGAGTTCTTGTGGCACCTTCGAGACGAACACATTTATTTGAGCATAAGCTTTCGTGAGCTACAGCATCTGACGAAGTGAGCTGTAGCTCACGAAAGCTTATGCTCAAATAAATTTGTTAGTCTCTAGGGTGCCACAAGTCCTCCTTTTCTGAACCATTGATGGAAACCACTTCACGGCTGGGGATGCAACAGCACCCCTGGTTCCAGCACCTATGCTTCTACTGCCAAATGTGACAAGGGAAACTGGATTTTTCGGTTTCCGTTACATACTGCGGAAAGAGGCATAGGCACAAAGTTGGGTCATTTTGTGCAGTAGGTATCAAGGGAAAAAAATTGGGTGCTGATGAAGATGTGTGTGGTTCTCTTCTGAAAGCCTATAGAAAAACCTATGAGATACACCTAGAAAGGTACAGAAGTGCTGTCAAAGAGGAAGCAGAAAAGTACTAAAGCAAAACTGCCTCTGCTGCCCCTTTATTCATCTAATCTTTTTGTGTGTATGTGTGCACGTTTTGTATTGAAAGGTAGGTAAAGCCAGTTACAATCATGCAGGGAAAGAATTGCACCATGGTAACAAATAAGAATCATTTTTATAAGACTTAAGAATTCTTTTCCCCTTCCATCCCAATTCCAGTGATCTCTGGTATCTCACTTTGCCTCTTCATCATGAATGATTACAACAAAGGATTGGAAAAGGAGTTCAGTCTTAAGCCTTATTTGCAGTATAAAAGATTTACCAATGTAGCTATGTATCTGAGTTATTTTGCTGTCATAGCTTATTTTGTTCAGAGAAGTAGTAGAGCAGAGCGTTTCAAACTTTGCTGCCATAGGTATGTCAGGAATGTGAAAAAAATCACACACAGTGAAATAACTATTGCTGGCATGACATGTCATTTGGCAAGGCGATTTAATGCCTTTAACAGCACAAGGAGTTCTTTTACTTGCATAAACTGCATCTCTGCTGTGAGGATTTGCCAGTATAGCTATACTCTATAGTTTTCAGAGTAGCAGCCGTGTTAGTCTGTATTCGCAAAAAGAAAAGGAGTACTTGTGGCACCTTAGAGACTAACAAATTTATTTATTTATTATTATACTTTATAGTGTAAACTAGCCACCCTAGGTGTTGTTTCTAGTTTTCTATTTAAGATTTTAATAATCACTAGTGTGTATATAATCGTATCACAGTTAGTGTGCAGTGTCCCAATAGGAAAAAATGTTGTTTGTTTTCTCCCACTCTCTCCACCATTGTCCTTAAATGTTCCCCTTTTCCCTGATCTGTAAATGAAGCACGTTACTTTCCATTCCATAACTGTTAAACAGGAGGTAAGGCTGGGAGGAGAATACATATGTAACTTGAAAGTAAAAATATACAACCTTACAAGGATGTTGTAGTTATATATATATTTTTTTTAAAGTTCAGATTAATCTTAAGATTCAAATTATTGGAAAGTATGGTACAGCTACAGCTGAGGCATCCAAACAACTTGTACTCTGTGCTGATGCCTGGGGTAAATGGAGAACCGAGGGCCAGGTCTACACTTAAAATTTTGCAGGCAGAGGTATGTTTGTCAGAGGGGTGATGAGTTCCGGTTTCTGGCCAACGTATCTGAGCTGGCAGAAGCCTCTAGCGTAGACACAGTTATACTAGCAAAACTGCGTTTGTGTTAGATATTTACGTTGTTGGCGGGGGCCAGTATAAGCTCATCATTCTGCCAGTATAAGCTGTTAACATTAGGGGTGTATTGCTAGTATAGTGTACTTCTATAGCTATATCAACAAAGCACTCCTGGCGTAGACTTAGCCTAGGAGAGCACCTTATCCATCCATATAACATTTTAACCTCAATTGTAACTATGAACACTAGAATGCATTACTATTAATTGTTCGTTTCCTGTCTTTGCCTCTGCTGTGCCGCCTCAGATAGACAGTGTGATTGCAATCTTTCCTGTCAGTGATTTTCACTAGTGATGAATAGTATAGAAAATCACCTAACTAAACTACATCTCACGATTATGTGAAAGTAGTTTCATATTAGGAGTGTATACTTCTAATTTATGCAGAGATAAGATTGTCCTATTAATATTGAAAAGACAGAAAAATCTACAATATGTATGTACTGGTATTTTAGACTGCTCCCAGAAATAAAGCCTCAATTTTGGCTGAGAAAGGTAGTGAACCCCACATGGAGAATGAGCCCAGCTCGTATTTGCATTGCTGGTCTTGGTGAGTTTGTGTTGGCCACATGGTGCTGATTAAACATACTGTACTTTTTTTCCTTTTGGCCCTAACATGCTATGCTGTCCAATGCAACTATGTGTCTTAATGCTACATTCAGGGATGAGTAAACCTCAAATGAATGTCCAAATTGTGAAGCACACTCTTTGTTTTGAAAGAATAATTCCCTACCCAACTGCTGACTGGCTGAATAATTCATGGGTTAAAGGGAAAAGTTGCAGGGGATTTAATTTTCTTAGTACCGTGTTGGGATCTTAGATCACTCCTTTGTCCATTTGTAGTTAGTACAAAAGGCTGGAGAAAGGCAGATTCACATTTTAGAATCTTTTTTTTGTGTGTTCTGTCTCTACAGGGCTCGATATGGAATTCACAGGTTTACAATCAGTCTTTCCACAAGGCAAGCAGCCCAGGTAAAGATGTTGCATTCAAAATGTCATATGATTTAGTGAGTTAAAATAATGGTAGAAGTTGCAATGAGAAAGTAAAACAGTACATCATGGGAATATTTCTTCCCCATCCTCCCTCTGATCGTTTAATAGTCTCTTCGATTCACCTGCTGAGTGGTATCTGAAGGCCAGACGGAGTGTTCAGAAGTTCACAGTCAATCAGCTCGGTGAGATCTTTTGTTCGTTGTTGTCAAAAGATAAAATCCCACTTCTTGCTAAGTATTTACTAGCATTTCACAAACTAGTTGAATTTGGCTAACACATAGCATCTAGTCTACAAGAGGATTGTGGGACTTTCTGAGAGGGATAAAGGTTTGCAATTCTGTTTTTGCTTGTCTGCTTTGTTTGCACTGGTTGTCCTCCATGCTAGATCCCTTTTTATTAAAGAATAATGTTATCAGCATCATAGGTGCCGACTTCCCCTCTTTCCCATGGGTACTCAACCCCCCCACTCTGCCCCTGGCCCCGCCCCCACTCTGCCCCTTCCATTAGGCCTCATCTCTTTCCCACCCCCCATTCCAACTCCTTCCCCAATGTCCCTGCCCTGTTCCTGCCTCTTCCCTGCCTCCTCTCCTGAGTGCACCACATTCCCACTCCTCCCCTGCCCCCCATCCCGGAGCATGCTAACGCTGCCAAACAGCTGTTTGGTGGCAGCTGGGCGGGAAACGCTCAGAGGTGGGTGGCGGAGTGGGGACGTGGCACACTCAGGAGGTGGGGCAAGGGGAGCTTGGCTGCTAGTGGGTGCAGAGCACCCACTAATTTTTCCCTGTAGGTGCTCCAGCCCCAGAGCACCCGCGGAGTCGGAGCCTATGATCAACATACATACATCTTAAGTAGTCTAAAGTCAGGTTGGCTATGCAAGAATTTTCAGTCTATTTTATATTGCTGCAAATTTATTTTAAGAAACACTGTTAAGGTATTTGACATCTTTAAAGAAAAATGTAATGGAAGTCAGTTGTTCTAGGTTCTGTGCCGGACTCTGTCATTGACTTGCAATGTGACTGTAAGCATGAAATATAACCTTTCTGTGCCTTAGTAGTCTCCCCTGTAAAATGGGAGTAATCCTAGCTCACAGAGGTTTTGTGAGGGTTAATGTTAATAAATAACTCAGATTCTCAAATGGAAGGTGCTAGAGAAAATAATATTTTCTAAGGTTACACAATGAAATATGCTGCTTTATAAAGCTTCATTTTGTCCTCTGGCATTTTAGGTTGCTATTGTAAGGGCTTCTCTTGAGGACTGAGGTACTGGCTTTAAGCACAGTTTGATCTGGGGGAGACAGAAATGAGGACGTATCAACTTTTTGACAGTGTCTCTAAATAAAGGCCAGCTAGATTATGATCTCTGCATCTGCTTCCGGGGCTGCAGAGTGTTTTGAACCAATGTAGGGATGCCAAGGAGATATTTGAACCTTCCCTGCTGAAGCTCCTTCTGGCTGAAAAGGTAGAGTGGTGTTCCAGAAGGAGTTTCATTTTTGTCCTCATCCATTTACACATCTGTATACGTTGACCCAGTTAAAGCATGACTTCACTTTGTAGTACAGGTATGTCTGTACCTGAATCAATTCAAAGGTGACCTGCAATGGGGAAAATGTAATTGTGCCTTATTTCTTTTATGACACATGGAAATCTTAAGGTTTTTTTTTCTTGCTCTCTTTTTAATGTTTTTCTGCTTACTTTTTACATTGGAAATTCAGGACTTGTCTAGCTTGCCAGTGCCTAAAGATTCTCTGACTCAAAAACTAGTGAAATTCTGACACTACAAGAGACTGATCGCTGAGAAAATTAGAAGTATTAAGATATTTAGTTAGATGGTGTAATTTTTTTGGTTAACACCTATTTAACCTCAATGACTAATATTTTGAATTAAGAATGTCTTTACTATAGATTCAGCCACCTTTTCTAGTCACACTGTGAGCTGTTAGTATGCCTCCTCCAAGGCATCTTCATCAATACCAAGGGAAAACAAGAATTTATATTTCTAATGTTTAAAAACAGTAGAGTTAGGATGCTTCGTTTTTTAGCGTGTTGGAAGGGGGAATATGTTTCTTAATGAAATTAAAGTTCCAAACGCCATCTTTAAAAATGGTTTACAGGTCACCTTTAAAGTCTTAGATTATCAGAGCATTTATTGTGGTCAGAGGAGATCAGTGTAGTGTTGTAACAAAGTCCCCCAACACTAATGTAGAGTAGAAAGGCCTGTAAAGCTACAGCAGGGTTATAGCTCTCAATAATTTTCCTCTTCTCTTCCTTTGCTTAGTCCCTTTTCAGTAAGGGCTGCTTCTTACTGAAGATTAACGTATCTTCCCATTGAGCCCTAAAATCTTATTTCTGTTTAACTATCTGGGGACCCATGTTCATGCCACCCCTTTGTAACCTGGCAGTGATCTGGAGATTAGTAAAATTCTAGTGCAGCAGCTTTAGTATATGACTAAAATGGCATAGCAAGGAGAACTCCTGCAGCCGCTATTTAATTTTCACAATATCCGTAAACAGGAGACCAAGGAGTAACACCGAGCTCTCAGTACTAAGACTTCAGTTTGTGTTTTTCTTTCAGGCTTGTCTATATTTTCAAATGAAAAATCAAACAAGTAAGTAAAAATAAAGTATCCTTTCTAAATAAGTTCATAGCTGTCTCTTATAACAGAGATAATGCAGTTGAGATTCCATGCTGGAAGTTCTCAGGCTCCTCTGTGCAATGGTTCCTTGTGATTCTGTTTTAGACATCTTTATTTTTCGTTATAGGTATGTTGCGCACTCCTATAACTTCTTCCTCTTCCCCACAACATTTGGAGTCATGGACTCTGAATTCTCTTTCCAAGCGTCTAGCATTCAATTCCTGACGCATTACGGTTTTGACTATAATAAGGTATGTTCTCTGTTCTAAGTGACTAGAGCAGAGGAGGCTTGTATAGTTATGGGGAAGTATTAAGGGAAAATATCCCAAAAACTCTGCATTCCTTGTGTAAGCAGCAGCTTGCTACTTTTTCAGTATAATGGCTGCTTTGAATACTTGGGTTGGGTTTGTTCTGTTGTGTGTCAGTAGCAAAACAGGGCTTTGGACACTGAGCTGTTCCATGGCCAGAGGGCAATAACCACATCTTTGGCAATGGTTACTAAATTGAACCCCTAACTAACCTTCTGGACCCTGTACTGCTGCTTTACATTGTTGCAGTTGGTCACTGGACACTTCCTTACTGCCCTGTGACACCAACCTTAGCTGCCACTGGCCACAGGGCATCTCCATGTACTTCCCGTCTCCTCATCAGCAGAGAGGTAAATGCCTGTCTTTACTGTTATCCCGGCACAGCCAGCCTTTGAATAAATGAAGCACATAGTAGGTCACATGCTTCCCTTCCTCCCTACTCTCCATAGGCACTGACTCTGTGGGTGCTCCGGGGCTGGAGCACCCATGGGGAAAAATTAGTGGGTGCTCTTCACCCACTGGCAGCCAAGCTCCACTCCCTGCCCCCCCGCGGCCCCACCTCCCCTCCGCCTCCTCCCCTGAGTGCACCATGTCCCTGCTTCTCCGCCTACCTCCCAGAGCTTGCCGCTGCAAAACAGCTGATTTGGGCAGGGCAGAAGGGGCGGGGCAGGAGGGGGCAGAGAGGGGTCGAGCACCCACTGGTGCCAGCAGAAGTGGACGCCTGTGCTACTCTCACTCAGTCTCACTCAGTCTGCAAACCACGCTATCCAGGTGGGGTCTGCATGATGGGTGAATATCTCCAGGCCTCATACAGTGAAGTAGAGTTTTTGTGTCTAAGAGTCATTTTGTTGGCTATTAGATGTGGTCCAGCATACTCAGTTGCACAGAAGACGTAAGACTCTGTGTAGGAGTGGGAAGCTTGGGTACTCAGATAAGAAAATGGGTACTGAATTTATTATCATTTGATAATCTCAAAGAAACTTGACCTCTTAGCTAAATATAACTTTACCTGTCTATGATGTTCCACCATCTCCAAGGTGGAAGGTAGTGCCATAAGTATACAGCAGCACTATCCAACAGTTCGTGGCAGGGAGTGAAGAAAATAGTACCTAGTTGAAACGGCTGGAGAATTTAATTAAATTGAATGTAATTAAAGAGCTGGAATTTGTTCTGGAAACCTAGATTAGAATCCTGACACTGAATACTTTCTCTGTCGGCTCTTAAATAATCACAAATGGTCAGGACTTCAATTTTATCTTTCATGCGCAGTCTTTCATAATTCAGTTTTTCTGTCTCTGTACCTGTGAACCCTTTGGAATCCTAAAATAAAATCTTTCCCTTCCTTTGCATATGCATACAAGTTGGGTTACTGGTGAACTTTGGACTTTTTTAGAAAATTTTGGAGGTGTTTTGAAAAAGGAATGCGGGAAGGCCATCATATTAGAAATGACAGATTTCACAAATAAATACTTCATACTATTTTTCTAATTTAACACCAGAAAATCCTATGGTAAATAAACCCTGTTTTTTCCCCCTGTTCAGTTTCTGAAAGATGGAATCCCATATATGAATCAGGTTCAGGAGAAGAAACTTCAGCAAGGGCTCTTAGCTGGAAACTGGAAAGTTCGCAGGTAAAGCTCTTCCACAGCCATTGCTCCTCTAGTGACTTCTGTTAGTATTTCACCTTCACTTTTCACTCAGTTTGCATTTTGTAGGACTACTGAAACTGAGAGAATCTCATTGCCATTTCTGTTCCCTTGGGGACTATATAGAGTCCGGTGAACGGTCACAGGATGATTCTGTCGGTTGCTCCATAGAATGACAACAGCAGGAGGGAAGGGGGCCTCCTCTTTAAAGTGGAGTCTTCCTTGGCACTGCTTTTGCAGCTTTCTCACTTTTTTCTTTTCTGATCTCATTTCAGCACTTTGGACAAGGATAAAGTGAAAAAGATGATTGATGACGTGACATGCTGGGTGCCATCAGCAGAAGAGGGAGACTCTATGGTTCTACATAATATTAGTGGTATGAAATAGGATTCCTTCCTCATTTGTGATTTCTCAGTGACTGCAGCACCTTTTCTGAATACATGGGGACTGCTGCTTGTTCAGCTCACTTGCATAGCTGCCTGTCTTGTAACACTCTTCCTTTTTCACTTTTAAAAAAAAACATACCCAGCCCACCATTACTGCTGACAGGCCTTCTGGTTCCTGTCACGTTTTCATCTCTCTGCTTTGTTGCTCCTCTTTTGTCATTATGATAAGCTCTATTGTGGAAGGGCTTTTTTTCTGGAGGTTGGTTGGTATCAGTGGCTGTTTCTGGAATTGAGGTGGATTTTCCAGGGCTGGGAGTAGTAAGTCTGCAGCTTTCTTCGTTGTAAGGTTTTCTGGCTCGATTTTGTGCTCTTTGCATGGAAATGTACTAAGATATATATTCAAAGGTATTTTTAAAATAATTTGAAATAGGGATGACTCAGTTCATCATCCCTCTTTTCTGGATTGTTGTATGCCCTAAATATTTAATTTTTATCTTTGTTTCCACACTGATATTTTATTCTTCCATTGAAAAACATTCTTGTTCTACCAAGCAAACTCCTCCCCACCTTTAAATCTTTCTCTCCGTTTCTGATCTCAGGTTTTCAGCTATTTGAGGTACAGCTGATTCTGAGACAGGCAATTCCAGATGTCTGGACAGAGCCTTTTGGAGATCAGAAGGCAAGTTGGAAATGAAGCCCTTTGGAGGGTAGGACTTCTGTTTTAGATATGTGTGCGCCTGTTCTTCCTGCTGCGACTCTGAAATATTGATTGTGCTTTAATGGAAAGGTTCCTGGAGGAGGAGGGAGCTTGCAAAGGAACCGTGCTAAGGGGCTGAACCAGCTTCCCTTTTCTGGGATCCCATGGGTTGGGAAGCTATGGCCTCTGTTTCTCCCACAATCCCAAAGCCTCCTCTTCCAGAAGGGTCGCTCTTTGGCTAAGTCTGAAATGACTCTCAGAATTTCCAGGCTTCTCAAACCCAGTCCCTCATGTATCCACAAAAGCGAACATTTGGTCTTCGGTAGTTGCTTTTTCATTGTTAAACTGTCCCTTGTATTAGCTTTCGAGACTTTCACCCATTCTGTTGCTGATTAGTTATAACAGTAATGTTACACAGCCTCTCGCATCTAGGTCATCAGCTTGAATCTGGCATGCTCTTTACTGAATAAAAATGAGGGCTATTGGATGGCCTATTCAGGAAACGAGTGGTCTCAGTCCAAATGCCAGGGAGAAGCTTAAAAATACCACAAAAATCAATATTGCAACTAGCACCCTTATTATTCTCAAACAGAGGCTATAGATGGGACAAATTTCCTGAGCTCCCATTTCACACCTAAGTGTGGGCTCTCAGAGTCAGCGCTGATGCACTTTGGTGTGGCAAAACCTGAACTGCTGCTGTCCCTGCAATTCCTATTTTATGGGTAGAGGGCGTCTTGTTTCAGCATTGTCAATCGAATACATATTACTAGTGCTAAGAGCACTTAAATTCCATACCCATTCACTCGCATCCTGAAACAGGCAACCTATTTTATGGCCATCATCCTTCTAGCCAAGGAGACCCGGAAGTAACTCCCTTCAGAGTTATTTTAATTTATCAACTGGGTGCTGATTGCCATTCAGTGACGAAAGAGAGACCGTCTTCACCTTCTGTATTGAAGTGCTGTCTCCACAGCGTTGGCAGTCTGAAAATTGACTTGTTTTCAGCGTCAACACTAGGCTACCAGACAAGCTGCTTATATTGATTGTGTGTGTGCATGTGTGCAAGGTTATTTCTCCAGAGTTGTAGTAACTCTTTTCTTGCAGGTGATGGTGAAAAAGGTGAGTCCACGGCATCGCTGGCGTCTGGAGAACTCTTCTTATGACTGCTGCCGAAAGGAGCTCATTCTTCTCTCTGCCCGGGGTTTCACCAACCTCTTCCAGACCCTTGTTGAAGCCAAGAAGGTAACACTCAGCATCCCTATTCCTGCCTTCGGAATTCTTGGATTGTTACCATGGTAGTAAGGTGATGACGGACTATGCAAGATGTTTTGTATGGAGCTAAGTAAACGGATTCAAAACAGTGAGCGGCTGCATAGGCTGGCTTTATTAACCCCTTCATAGCTGTCAGTAAAACAACTTGGTGTTTAAAGGGTAATTTTGGCTAGAAAAATGGCTATTAAACATAGCAGATGTGTTAACTAAGCAGGTGTGCTTTAAGTGTATTCTGTTAAAACATTCTTACTTTATTGATCTAAAAATCATACTTTACTGTGTTGCATTCCTGATACCCTGCGGAGCAAGTATGCCTGCGGGAGAGCAATCTAGGCTCTGTTCTGACTCGTCCATTTCAAACAATTTGTGTTTAAAAAAAAAAAAAAAAAATCCAAAAGTTCAGAAGTAATAAAACCTGTCACATTTCAAGGCATAAGCCACCATCTGAGAATTAGTCAGATACATTCCTGCGGGTAGGTTATTCCACTTTGACATAATTGTCCATTTGCAGATTTTTCCTTAAACATCTGGTGCTGGCCACTGTCAGTCAGCACACTACACCACGTGGACCAATGGCCTGGTCAAGTATTGGAATTCCTGTGTTCCGAGCAGCATTGTTTGAATAAGATCCAATTTCAGAAACTTTATCCCTGGTGATGTATAGGGCAGAAAGACCCCACCTGGGTGCTCAGATCCCAGAATAAGTTTGTAGATCTGACAACCAAAATAATCTTTCTGGGCCAGCTGGCCCAGAAAGATTTTTAAAGGCTATTGTCTCCCCTTCCTAGTTCCTCAGACCTCTTTTAAACAAAATGTTACCAATTAATGTCCCCCTCACCTAAGGTTTAGTCTAGAGGGCAAACCCAGCTGGGGATGGCATTGGCCTCACTGTGATGCTTTTCTGGGCCTTGTAGCTTTTGAAGAGGCTTGTATGGGTGTTACCCCTGTAGTAAAGAAGTTGGGCTATTGAACAGGTCTGAAGTTGGTTACTTTACCTACCTTCTGTAGGAACATGCTGATACTGTTTTATGTCTTTCCCCATAGCCAGTGGTGGGACACAACATGCTCATGGACCTTCTGCATCTTCATGACAAGTTTTACAAACCCCTCCCAGGTAGCATAATTTTTAGCATCATCCAAATGCTGGTGCATCTCTCCCCAAAGCAGCTTTTTCAATCCTGGGGCCGAAATGCAGCACAAATGTTCAGTGATAATCGTTTACTCTGCATAGTGTGACTGGGTCGATGCTAGATAACTGCACTGGCTCCCCCACCTCTAGGGCAGAACCTGGTCCATCTGGAATGCTCCCAGTGTGGTTCTCCCATGGGGCTAAAGACCACAAAGATACTTAAACTTTGTTTACTGTATCGAGTGCCGAGTTTCTTTTTTCTCAGTTCTGTAATTTTTTTTTCTGGATGTTTGCTTCTTTATTATTTTTCTTTCAGAAAGCTATGAGGAGTTTAAAAGGAACATTCACAGCCTGTTTCCTGTTCTCATAGACACCAAGAATATAACAAAATCCATCTGGAAGGTAAGATTTGGAAGTTTGTTTTGGGAAATAAAACTTGCCTCACACTTAGATGGAAAGAAGGTCCTGATCACTCTCTGGTTATAGAGCAGGGACCAATTTTAAATGTTGCACTAAAGCAGTGGTACCCAAACTTTTTATGTCATGGCCCCCTCATACCTGTAGTGTAATCTGCCCAAGCCTGGAACTATGGCTGGGATCATGGCTGGAAGCTGTGGCGGGAAGCCGGGGCCTCGACGGGGGTGGGGCTGGAGTTGGAGCTGGAATGGAGCTGGGGACAGAGCAGGGCTGGGTGGTACTCCCTCCCCGTCCCCTGTGTGGACTGGCCTAAACCCCACTGCACCCCCCCCCCCCAAACATTCCTCCATCACCTCAGTGGGGCTCATTCCACAATTGGGACCATTGCACTAAGGCATCTAGCTTCGCTAATGGAAGGACTGGAAATTATCCTGTCTGTTCAGTACTACCTTTAAATCTTCTTTCCCCTGGAGCTGTACTACCTCTTCTGTCGAAAGGTGGGCCAGCAGCCTTTTCCCTTCTATAGTGGTGAGTGGTAGTGCCTGCACTGCGTCTATTGCAGTGTTTCCCTTTGATGCTCATATCTCTCCTCTGAGGGTTGGGAACCTTCAGAGCCAGTGTCTGCTGCATCGTGATGAAGCTCTCTCTTTTACAACCTTCTGGAAGAGCAGTTTTTTTATGCAGTAGTGTGTAGTACAAGTGCTTGGACTTGGAGTTTGAATGCTGATCCTGGTTGTCACTCTGCAGGAGTTGAGTATTGGAGAAGAAGCTGGGGGCACTGGATAGAATATGTCCTGTCACTGAATGACCCCTCTGAAGTTGACTGACTTCCATACGACTTGTGTTCCATTGCCAGAATATGGTTCCTGAGTTTGAGGGTGGAGGAGTTGAGAGTGCAGTATCTATTAATATTGATTTTAGGAATTGCTGTTGTGACACTTCATAACTCAGCTGTCACTTGGAGCTTAGAACTCCTGGCATCCAGGGACTGATATTCCAGATTTTGACTATCACAGCATCATAACTTAATCTTTAAATTAACATTGTGAAGAGTACTGCAGTGAGTTTGCTTCTTCTGAAGAAACTCTATGGCAGGGGTCTCAAACTCAATTTACCTTAGGGCCAGTGCCAGTCCTCAAATCCTCCCAGTGGGCCAATAGTGTCACTGAAGATGGTGTTCAGAAAAGAAAATGTTTACATTGTATTTTTTTATTTAGAATTTCTTAGAAATAATGAAACTGTCATACAACAATTCTTCAATTCTACAATTCTTCACCTGCCAGAGAGTTTTTAGTGTTTACCAGGCAACGCTTCAGTTCTGTCAGTTTGTTGATGTTTGGCCCGAGGGACTGAGCAGTTGAAACCTTCAGAATTGCAGCAAGGCACGCATCAGATAGTTGTCTTGTTTATATACATTGGGGGGGGGGGGAAGTGATGCTACCTCCATGGCTGACTCTGCCGGGCAACTAATGATGGTGTCTCTGTCCCTCTCCCCCAACCAATGGGAGCTGCGGAAGGCAGCGTCTACAGCAGATATTGCCAGCAGTGTGTCTGCCCACATCTCTCCTCCGTGGGCTGCAGTGGGGAGGTTCTTGGGCCACAGATGGCCTGTGGGCCAGGACGTTGAGACCCCTGCTCTATGGGATTCCAGGACTTGAATCCTGCTGTTAGTTGCCCATTGAAGGGCACTACTGGAAAACAGTGTGGATAGGAAGCTTGCACAGCACTTTTAAGATGGTCTGACTGTTTTGGTTTGTTTTCTGATCCCGTGGTTCCTTTCTTCCAAAACATCACAGCACATCAGAAATATCTTGCCTTGTTTTCTTACAGGAATTTCAGTTTCCTCGAGCATCTAACCTCCTAGAAATTTATGAAATCCTGTGCAGGTGAGCATTGTATTCTGGGAGTTTGAGCCCTACCAGCTGGTCCATGAATCATCTTGGGAAGGTTTCAGAGTAGCAGCTGTGTTGGTCTGTATTCGCAAAAAGAAAAGGAGTACTTGTGGCACCTTAGAGACTAACAAATTTATTTGAGCACAAGCTTTCGTGAGCTACAGCTCACTTCATCGGATGCATTCAGTAGAAAATACAGTGGGGAGATTTATATACATAGAGAACATGAAACAATGGGTGTTATCATACACACTGTAATGAGAGTGATCACTTAAGGTGAGCTATTACCAGCAGGAGAGCGGGGGGGAAGGGGACCTTTTGTAGTGATAATCAAGGTGGGCCATTTCCAGCAGTTGACAAGAACGTGTGAGGAACAGTGTGGGGTGGGAGGCGGAATAAACAAGGGGAAATAGTTTTACTTTGTGTAATGACCCATTCACTCCCAGTCTCTATTCAAGCCTAAGTTAATTGTATCCAGTTTGCAAATTAATTCCAATTCAGCAGTCTCTCATGGAGTTGTTTTTGAAGTTTTTTTGTTGAAGAATTGCCACTTTTAGGTCTGTAATCGAGTGACCAAAGAGATTGAAGTGTTCTCCGACTGGTTTTTGAATGTTATAATTCTTGACTTCTGATTTGTGTCCACTGATTCTTTTACGTAGAGACTGTCCAGTTTGGCCAATGTACATGACAGAGGGGCATTGCTGGCACATGATGGCATATATCACATTGGTAGATGCGCAGGTGAAGGAGCCTCTGATAGTGTGGCTGATGTGATTAGGCCCTATGATGGTGTCCCCTGAATAGATATGTGGACAGAGTTGGCAATGGTCTTTGTTGGAAGGATAGGTTGCTGGTGCCTACATGCCTCCAGCTTTCATCCAGACCACACCACACGATCCATTGTCTACAGCCAAGCTCTACGATACAACTGCATTTGCTCCAACCCCTCAGACAGAGACAAAGACCTACAAGATCTCTATCAAGCTTTCTTACAACTACAATACCCACCTACTAAAGTGAAGAAACAGATTGACAGAGCCAGAAGAGTACCCAGAAGTCACCTAATACAAGACAGGCCCAACAAAGAAAACAGGACAGGACAGGCCCAACAAAGAAAATAACGGAACGCCACTAACCATCACCTTCAGCCCCCAACTAAAATCTCTCCAACGCATCAAGGATCTACAACCTATCCTGAAGGACGACCCATCACTCTCACAGATCTTGGGAGACAGACCAGTCCTTGCTTACAGACAGCCCCCCAACCTGAAGCAAATACCTTCAATTCAATCTCTTTGGTCACTCGATTACAGACCTAAAAGTTGCAATTCTTCAACAAAAAACTTCAAAAACAGACAACGAGAGACTGCTGAATTGGAATTAATTTGCAAACTGGATACAATTAACTTAGGCTTGAATAGAGACTGGGAGTGAATGGGTCATTACACAAAGTAAAACTATTTCCCCTTGTTTATTCCGCCTCCCACCCCCCACTGTTCCTCACACGTTCTTGTCAACTGCTGGAAATGGCTTGATTATCACTACAAAAGGTTCCTTTCCCCCCCCGCTCTCCTGCTGGTAATAGCTCACCTTAAGTGATCACTCTCATTACAGTGTGTATGATAACACCCATTGTTTCATGTTCTCTATGTATATAAATCTCCCCACTGTATTTTCCACTGAATGCATCGATGAAGTGAGCTGTAGCTCACGAAAGCTTATGCTCAATAAATTTGTTAGTCTCTAAGGTGCCACAAGTACTCCTTTTCATCTAGGGAAGGGTATTTCATAAGTCAGTCATGCAATTTTTTTATACTTTTTTTTTTTTCCTGCTGCACTGTGGGTTGAGATTGTTCAACCAGTTTCCCTCCTTTCTAACCTGCTTTTAACATCAGAGGAAGAGGTTTATAGGTAAAACTTATCAAGTTAATAGTAAATTGTTTAAAATGCCTCCTTTTGAATTTATTCAGCCAGTATTAAATTAGGATGGAAACTGGCTCACATTCTGATGTAGAAACGTATATGGCAAACTCGGTCGTATGCTGAATTCTAGAGGATAGGATTGTTTAGAGGATTGATAATGGGCTCTGAAGCTTTCTACCATTATTTCCCTGATCTTGAATTTGGGTTAGGGCTGGGATTGGCAGTAACTTAATACTATCTCACTGCTGCACAGGGTCTTAAGTGGAATAAATTTGTAATCTCAGGACAGGTCTACACTACGGGGGAAAGATGACCTAAGCTATGCAATTTGAGTTACGTTTGTAGCGTACCTGAAGTCGATGTAGCTTAGATTACTTACCGTGGGGTCCACACCATGCTATGTTGACTGGAGACGCTCTCCCATCGACTCCCCTTACTCTTCTCATTCCAATGGACTTCCGGAATCGACAGGAGAGCGATCTGCAGTCAATTTAGCGGGTCTTCACTAGACACAACCCTGGTGGATTGATTGCCGCAGCATGGATCCACCAGTAAGTGGAGGCAAGCCCTCAGCTTGGCTCTTAGCAGACAGGAGTCCACATTACAGATAGCACTCTTGTTAGAAGAATGGGTAGAGTGTAAGGACTGGACAGTATAATTCTCCTTTTCTATAGATGTGTTCCTTCCACAGACAAAACACCATGCCAGGAGATACGGTGAGAGCCTTGTGTTGCTACTGTTTGTGCTGGATCTGCTCTGTGGATAAATGGAAGATATGAGTGCTCTCAGGCAGGCACTTTTTATTACACTAACCTCACTAACTTCTCTTCCTAAGACGTTCTGCTTTTTCGTAGTCTTTTCAAACAATGGATGCCCAGAGTTGTTGGGAAGTTTTCTCTTGTTCTGGGTGACTTCAAGAATCCTAATTTTTACCCTCTTTATTGCCTTCTCCAAAAGCCCTGCATCAAAACAGCCTTCCCTCCAGAGCCAGTCAGTCAGCACCTCTCCTTGGACTAGTCTGTTTTTACTGATCCTTATTCACACTCTCTTGTATGCAAGTAATTACTCTGCTGTGCTTGAACACATTCTGTGTAAGGTATACAATATCAGCAGATGCACACAGAGTGCAGCATGTGGGAATTAGTTTCCAGAAAGGAGAGCATTCACGCATATGCAGCTGCATGGGTCCCTATTTGCCTCTGCAGTCACTGATGTAAGGGAAGCCATTAAAGGCAGTGTGATTGGCTTTGGGTAAGGATTGCTATTTTTTTTTTTTTTTTTATAGTTCAAAACAGATTAGGAGAATTCTGTTGCCCAAACTCATGTTCTCATTGCACAGTCAGATGTTAAAGGATCTTTTTCACAACTGGAATAGGATTCTCTATGCTGCCTTCTGATGTCTCCCCTGCATATAACAGTCTTTACCAAATATGAGTTATAGTACTGGGGGCATGAAGTGAGGGAGGGAACTTTGAACTAGCCTGCTTTTAGATCTCAGTGGAAGTCTTGTCTGTTTGACCAGTGTGGAATGAGGGCATACACACAGCCAAATGAGCAGGGAAAAGAACCAACCTTCAAGGTCTGAAGCAGCAGTAGTTTTAGTTAAGAGATTATAATCCCTTCTGATTTTTATTGTAATCTTTGGCCAGGGACAAGAATATGTAAATTGGTGGAGTGGGGAGATGTGTAGAAAGCCTTTAGGATACTTAAGTCTAGAAGAGGCAGTCACAAGCACAAATCTACTTCGGGTGTATTGTGCAGAGTAGAAGGCCCCTACATTTGTGAACTCCATATACTTTGTTTCCATGCCACAAACTTGCCTGGCTCCTAATCTCTGTGTGTGGATTTATGCAGATCCCTCTGACACAAATTGGTACTTCTGGACTATTCCATGTTCTCCCACCCTTCTCCCCCATTTCTTTCCTCCCAAATATCAGTCAAGAGCTAAGATTTGAAACCTCTGGGATAAATTTTCAAAGTATCCTGCAGGGATTTGAGCCATATGAATTCCTTTGTTGTTGGTGAAAACTAAACAGTTAAATTGTTGCTTGCACCGCTTTTGTAATGGTATGATTTTATTCCTTAATGGTAGAGAAACTTCTTTTAAGAAATCTCTTTAGCAGTTGTGTTAAAAATGGAAAGCCATAGGGATTACTCCGACAGGACAAGAGCGTTTGCTGAAAATGTTCCCCCACCCTTAGGCATAGGGGAAGAACGAAAATTTACACTTCAAATTTTCTTCAACAGTGACCTAAATCCCACCAACCCCACATGTCCGGTGATTACCCATGCAAGTGACTGTTCAAAATATGGTATGTTCTGTGCAATGAAGCAAATTTTCATTTCTGTATAAAGGGTCTGTTTTATTCCATGGGAATCCAAATGCAAGGCAGAAATGAAGCTGTAAGTGGCAAAATGAACGTGTGCTGGGGAACCTGTCCATTCGCACCTTTAACTCCAATCCCAACCTTTTATAAATGCAAGTTTGCTCTAATAAACCTTTAAATGTGATGCCATCTTTTCTTCAGCCACTGGTCTAACTGTTGCCTCTTTGGTAGTGTCATTTTGAAAACTCCTGAGGAGCAGCAGAGACTGCAGGAGTATAGGGATTCTGTGAGGTGCTGGGGGTTAGAAATAATAAGAAGTGTAAAGATGAGAGAGGAAAACTGATGCTTAGTGAGAGAAGGATTATTTTGACCCAAAGTAGTTTGCACAGTGTTCTAGAGATGCTTTAATTTATTTTCCATTTTTTGGACTCTTAGTTGACAAGAAATCTCCCCATGAGGCGGCCTATGATGCATTTCTTTGTGGATCAGGTAAAACCTGACATTTCTTAAAGGTTTAACTGTTAGAATTCAAGAATTGCTTTCCTTTCCACTGAATGCATCCCAATGAAGTGAGCTGTAGTTCATGAAAGCTTATGCTCAAATAAATTTCTTAGTCTCTAAGGTGCCACAAGTACTCCTTTTTCCTTCTACTGTAACCATTTTCATTCAATAGTTGGTAACATAGGTACTCGTTACTTAACGATAAACTACCAAATTATCCATATATATAATTCTTTAAAATTGAACATTTGCTTAGCTTTTGCTTCTGCACTCTTTTAATGTCATCTCTTCATTGTTCCTCCTTTTAGTTCTTTTGAAATTAGCCCACTTGCTCCTAGGCAGGATGCCATGGTGAGTGGTGTTTATGAACTTCTTTGCCTTGGGAATTACCTTGCAGTCATAGTTCTTTTAGAAAATAGCTGTCAGTTTGGGATTTTCTGTTCAACAACTTTGTCCAGTTTTTGAATAAAACATTATTCAAAATGCCACTACTCCAAGTAATTAGCTTATTTTATAAAGCTGCAAGTTAGAGTTTTTGTCTCAAGGCTGAAACCTTGTTTAAAAAAATAAATCTTGAGGGGTTTGGTGGCCTGGGAGGCTGGTAATGAAATTGTGCATCATTCCTTCTTTTGGTCATTGTTTCAAATCCAGCTCAGACTGGTAGTGACCAAATGGTCTTACCATCTGACAGCTATGGGGAAATGAACTGATGGCTTCAGTCAAGTTCCTAGTGAATGTTTGTCCCCTTTCCACTGTTTGGTACACTTATTTGTTGGCTTCTGTTGAGAATAACAAGAGTGTTAAATGTGTGTTGAAACAGCACTATCCTTGCACCAGTAGATGTGGTCTTTCCCTCTGTTATGATTGAAGTACGCTGGCAGGGGGGTTCTGGGGAAGCTTGATCTGCCTTGTATGTGCTGTATCTGTTCTGTACACAGAGGAGTTCATACTGAAAGACTGTTAAGCTGTTTCCTTTTATCAGCAGTATATTCCCATTTTAAATAAATAAATCCTTTGTACTTCCCCTGCTCCTGTTCCCTTAAAGGTCTGCTGTAGCTAGGAGTTCCTTAAAGCTGTAGTACTGTGCCGTTTCCCTATAGTGTAAATCACTGAATTATTTTTTTTTTATTTTGTTTTCCTACATAGTGACATGCTGGAGACTGGTCCCTCTTTCTCTCAATATCTCAATGCATTAACCAAGTACCTGAACCAGGTGAATCTGATCCGAGCTGGCGTTTCAAAAATCGTGAGTTTAAAGTGCATCATGTTTACCTTTATTGTATCTGAATCCCCAGGTGTACATGCTAGTAGGCTATCTGCTCACTCACATTAGTGAAAGAAAATGCCACCTGGTGTCTGGATCTTCATCTGCGGGTGACTTCTCAGTGTCAGTCCAAATAGCATTT
This sequence comes from Dermochelys coriacea, assembly GCF_009764565.3. Classification (NCBI taxonomy): domain Eukaryota; kingdom Metazoa; phylum Chordata; order Testudines; family Dermochelyidae; genus Dermochelys; species Dermochelys coriacea. Next base: position 122,425,489 of record NC_050070.1, read on the forward strand.
TAAAAAAAAAAATTGTGCTGAATTTTTACCCTGTTATTTATATTCATTTTGTCACCAGTTAAAAATGGCCTGGGGCCTTGTCTACATCACCGCTTAAGTTGAAGTAAGTTACATTGCTCCGGGTGTAAAAAAAACCTCCCCCCGAGTGATGTAATTTACATCGATTTAACGCGGTATCTACACCGTGCTATGTCAGCGGAAATGCTGTGCTGTTGGCAAAGCTTCTGCCTCTCGTTGAGGTGGATTAATTATGTTGATGGGAGACCGTTCTCCCATCGACTTACTGCATCTTCGCCAGACCTGCTAAATTGACGCCACTGCATTGCTGAATAGCACCAATTTAGTGCCGTAATGAAGACAAGCCCATAGTCTTTTAACTGCAGCCAAGATGCCTTTTCCCCCATTCAGCACCTATAATGAGATGGAAATACAGGAAGCACTCAAAGGTACTCATCTGTATTAAGGTATCCCTACTTCCAGGCTTCTGATTCCTACAGTTTGTTAGAGGATAGGTTGTTGCCTTGGATTTTTGTTTTCACATGCATTCTGGTGATGTAAGTTTTGCTCTCACGGTTCATGCCCACAAGAGCCTGAAGATGAAAAAATACTTCCTTGTATTGTACAGGTGAGTATTGCTTAGTCACTATGTCACTTTTTGCCTGTTGTGTTTAATGATCTTAAATAACACTTTTAGTATTTCCACAGTCAGATGTGGATTAAATTTGAGAGTCTCTGACTTTAATTTCACTTCATCATTTTCCAGAATTTCTCTGGCACAGATGTCCCTAGCCAACGTCCACCTCTTCTGATTGCCAGTGTTCGGGGGTGGCCTGGGGTGGATGAAGAACAGATCTATCAAATATTAAAAGCTCTGTGCAAGTTTGATGTCAGACGACTGACCGAGAACCAATTTCTGTTGCTCTCCAATAAGTTTAAGGAGTAAGTGATCAAAATTCTAATTCTTTACCCTCTCATCCTCTCCCCTTGCTTCCCCTATTTGCCCTCTTGCTCCAGTCCTGCTGACTTTTAGTTATGTCCCAAGCCTCAGAATGCAATAAGAGATACATCTTGCATGCATTAGATACATCTAATGTAACGCAATTATGATTTATTTCTTAGCGTCAGGGTTGTTCTGCGAGATTATAAAGCTCACCCCAATCTGCGGATTTCACTCTATCACCACTGGAGACACTCACCCCAAGTGAACTGTTTGCTACAGTAAGTGATGATGCTCTCATGTGCTTTCTGCTGTGAGTCAGGAATAATATTCCCCCCTGAACTAGCTTGCCCTGCGTCTTTGTATGAGAAACAGTTAATTACTTTTAAGTAATGTTACACTGAACATCATGAACACATGTCATTCAGAAGCAGGCTTTATGCGGTGGTTTAGAATGGTCACTGTGTAAATGATCTTCCACCTCTGGATTCCAATCTTGACTTGGATCACCAAGGAAATGTTTCCTTGTGGCCATCACCAAACCACCATGCTGTCATACTTGACAGATGCTGATCTCTGAGGCCCAGTACTGGAATACCAAGTGTGGGGAAGGGTAAAGCTGTGTTGAAAGTTCAATTCTGGAATATCAGGGGCAATTACAGATTAAAATTCCTATGATTTGTTAATCTAGTGATACAGTGGTGCAGATGGAGGGAGAATATTAGCTCTGACCCAGCTCAGGGAGCAGTCTCACTTTACATTTGGGATTAGTTGGGTGATTATGAAATAGCCTAATGACATTTTAACTTTCTTCCCCTTGCAGAATTTGTGGGATTGTGGCATCATGGTCTCTTTTGGCCTTTGTGTTTGGAGGATCTCAATGGTATGCCATGTAAAAGATTATCTTCTGGAAAAATCTCAGGGACATCTTTCCTATTTTTGTGCTCCACACCAGGATGCCTGTTGTGTTGGTTTTTTTTTTCGTTACACTGCTAATATAGTGATGGTCAGTAAAAGGCATTTAACACCGGTTTTTTGTTTGCCTTCAATCACAAAAAAAAAAATCTGTGTTTAAGGAGACTGTTAGGTTTTAGGAATCAAATCTGAAGGGGAAAATCCCTTTTTTTTTTTTTTTTTTTTTTTTTTTTTTTTTTTTTTTTTTTTAAATATATTTATTAAAGAAGTACTACCTCTTCTTCAGGTGCAAGGGGAACAGAGAATCCACTGTTTTGATGGGACTTTTGTCTTGTTCCCCGTTTATTCTTCAACAACGTTAATAAATCAATTCTATTCCAAGTGTTGTGTTGCTGTTAAAAAGGCTGGTGTACACAGGTTCATGTTGTTGTGTTTTTTGGAAATTGTTAAATAGAAGAGCTACTTTAACTTTAATTCCATTTCAACTGAGGGAAAAGGGGGCTATTGCTGTTTGCCAGATGGAAAAGGACAAAACTGATGGAGAAATAATTCTGCAGGCTCCTGAAAGGTTTTCAAAGACAATAAAATAAGTCAGGTGACTTCTCTGTGTGTATTTTTAAGCACACGTTGGCAGGAGAGTGCCTGACAGTAACATTGCTATGCTGGTTTCAGAGTAGCAGCCGTGTTAGTCTGTATTCGCAAAAAGAAAAGGAGTACTGGTAGCACCTTAGAGACTAACAAATTTATTAGAGCATAAGCTTTCGTGAGCTACAGCTCACTTCATCGGATGCCTTTTTCTTATGCTATGCTGATCAGTTTCTCTAATATGGATGAGTGAGTGGGCTTCAGGTCAAGGACTGCTATCCTCTACTCTGAAATTTGGTAAGCCCAACAATCGTGTAAGCATTTTGAAGGAAAACCGCCTTTACTTCTGGCCTTGGTGCCTGTGTGTCATAATGAGCATTTCTCAGGGACTACGGACACTGTTAATCTTAGGGATCAGTTTCAGGATTTCCTCATCCCTTGGCACAAAACTCAACCTAAAATTGATTGGGAATTCTAGGGTGTGGAAGGTCTTCAGATACTATGAAGTTTGTTTCTCCTGTGGAAAGTTGAAGCAGAATATGGGAGGGACTCAGGTCCCTCCACCGTAAGGAAGGTGGGATACGGGAGCACTGGGGCTTGGGTATCCATTGCCTAGATCCTTTCATCCATACCTCCCCTCTGCAGGGTCAGAAGAGCACTATGTGGTCAGCTGCAGTAGGCTCTTGGGAGAAGTTCTGCAGCTGGCCTGGAGGGGAGAATTCTTCAACAAGCCAAGCACCAAGCCAGGCTCAGACCTTCCAATTCAAGTGTAAGAATAAACTCCAAAGGAAAAGATGATAAAAGTGGGAAGTATGTTAGCTTATAGGGGTCTTTGAAAGACACTGGTTGAATGGTTTATTAACTTACGGGTGAAAATATTCAAATCCTTCAACTACGTAAAAACACACCAGGCTCCAGTGACGGAAGATATGCGGGTGGGGTATTTGTAGAGGATTATACTGTCTGTGTCGTTTCTGTGTGCTGAAGTGATAACAGAAAAGTACACTACCCCCTTCTATTTAGTGCAGACCTTCTTGTTCCTAGAACCTCCTTCATGTCCAGAACAAACCTATAAATCTGTATAGTCAAACCATGATTGCCTTCATCAGTTCCAGGGCTGCTCAGCAGTTATGCTGTAAATACAGGCCCCATAAAAACAGGTTTCAGAGTAGCAGCCGTGTTAGTCTGTATTCGCAAAAAGAAAAGGAGTACTTGTGGCACCTTAGAGACTAACAAATTTATTAGAGCATAAGCAGCTCACTTCATCGGATGCATTTGGTGGAAAAAACAGAGGAGAGATTTATATACACACACACACACACACACACACACACACACACACACACACACACACACACACACACACACACACACACACACACACACACAGAGAGAACATGAAACAATGGGTTTATCATACACACTGTAAGGAGAGTGATCACTTAAGATAAGCCATCACCAGCAGCGAGGGGGGGGGGGGAAGGAGGAAAACCTTTCATGGTGACAAGCAAGGTAGGCTAATTCCAGCAGTTAACAAGAATATCAGAGGAACAGTGGGGGGTGGGGTGGGAGGGAGAAATACCATGGGGAATCCATAAAGTATGCTATGACTAACACTTAAGTGGTTCCATAATAAGAGTAATTTATACTAGAACAAGGTTTAAAAACAGATGCATAACAATGTTCACGTTTCAGGGGCATACATATCAAGTGCTGTTTGCTTACAAGCTAAATTGCATGGGTTTTCAACCCCTTTGCTATTGGTGTTGTGAAGAGATATACTGTATTTTCAGACGTGGTTTTTAAGATCTGTACAATATACTGCTGGCAGTATTTTCTTATTTCTTAGGATAGTGCTCTCATTAGAACAGTAATTTGCTTTTTGTGACATCTTAGCTGCTGAGGTTAACTGTGGGGGTCCTTTATGGGCTAGTGCTGGTAAATCACTCTATTTCTGTCACAGTGGAGCCCCTTGTGCTTGGTGCTGTACAAAACACTAAGACCGTCCACCCAAGAAAGTTAACAATTAGTTGTAGGGCTGTACCAAGAACACAGGGGTGCACTGAAGATGTTTGTAGCCACATATAAGTGGTACTTTGGGCTGCAGTGAAGTAATTAAGCTGCTGCTACTTTTGTAAATCTTTCCTCCGTTTTAGAGCTTTTATACTTGCAGCTTCATTAATCATGTTTCTCCTTTTGTCAGTTATGTCAGATGACTCTTTATTGGCTTGAGAACTTGTTTTCTTATAAATGTTCAATCTGGGGGCAGATTGGCTTTAACTAGCTACTTCTACAGACAAGAGATCACGTGGGCAAAAATTCCAGTTTGGGTTTTTTCTATGCCACTATGCATCATTCTAAGTAAATGAACAGCTTAATTGGGCCTCTTCCTCTCAGTAAGCAGCACAGATCTCATAAGCAAACTCTCTGTGATAGTCAGGTCTGGACCTTTTTGTTACCTTCCAGCAGACTCTGGCTATTCGCTGTCTGTGCTCAATTCTGGCAGTTATAAAAATGGAGATATTCCCATCTCCCCCTTGCTGTTTTGCTTCTGACTTGTGACATAAGAGCTTCTGAAAGAGAGCAGGGAGATGCTGCTTGAACATCTGCTGTCTGTGGCTGCTCTCATAAAAGATAAATATGGAAATTATATAATAAGAGTTCAAACTCAAATCCAGCGCCCAGAGGGTAATGCCTAAAGCAAATACTATCGCAGCTGCAGCTATAAGGGCTACATAGAGCTTTGAGTGAGGTATACATGTCCTTTGCTGGATCTGCCTACACAGCATCAAATTACATGGCCATAAATGTAACAAAATCCACCAGGTATAGGATGTTCATAAAGATGACCACTCTTTGACATTGTGCCTCAGTAAACTCCTGCGCCCCTACCCCCACTTCCTCAGCGTCACCTTCACTGCATGTTCTGTTCCTGTCAGCAAAGAGGACAGGACCCACAGCAAAGCACAAAAGATGGACTGTTTTGGGTGGCAGTGTCTAAACTGTGCTTAGGAAAGCAGTGACATAGCCCTCTCCCTATTAATAGCTGGCATGAAAAAGAGGCTGGCATTGTTTCCCAAGTTGTAGGTCACACTTACTATGACTGCCACCCAATGAAGGGGAAAACAATTTATTAGAAGGCATGTTTGACAGAAGAGTCCGGAGTGCATCACCAACAGAACAGGAGATGTGCAACAGCCAGGTTCAGCATGTGAGTGCTCAGGGGGTCAGGTTGAGCATGAAGGCAGAAGAACCAGAGGGCAATTCCACTTGCAACAGCATCCAAAATGGAGCAGATGAGAATAAGCCAAAGCCAGAACGGTGTAAGTGCAGCTCCCTCCACCAGGGAGATGCTCACCAATGTCCAGTAATCTGAATAATCTCTCTGTGTTTCAGTGATAGGAGGCATTGCATCCTTCTAAGAACTTAGTTGCTTTACAAGCAAACCTGGGAATAGAAAAACAAACCCTAATGAAAACATGCCATCGTTGTATTTGGCTGGCTTTAGAGTGATGAAGTAAGGTGCATATGCTGTTAGCCAAATGTATAGTCAGTAATGTCAATAGATGCAGGTGGCTGTACTCTATTTAAGGAAGGTCATGCTGCTGAGCTCTTAGTGCATCATTCTAAATAGTTGTGCTCCTGAAGGTTATTTGCTGGCATAGTCATGCTTGAATTCTTGGGATTATTAACACCTAAGCATCACACCATGGCAGACTTAACTATGTAATAACTAACATAAAAAGGTCGCTACAGTCAGGTTACTTCTTTTAAAAACCCAGGTTAGAAGCCAATTACATCTACCAAGGGTAGTTACGCTGTAGCCTGCAGGAACATTCAACTACCTTGGAGCAAATGGGCCCCTGATTCTCAGTTGCTCCATTTCTATGCCCAGTGTGGGAACAGAGTGAGTTGGGGAAAAGGTGCCTTTATGCCATCTTTGGGTTCTCCCTACTGTGGGGCCCTCTAGGTACCTACCTCACTCTCAGTGTAAGTTAGAACAGCCAGAAGGCTGCACTAAGTTGTGTTGGGGCCACTGCCCCACTGCCACTCCCTCCCCATCTCCTGGAATGCCTCCTCCCTCCCCTATGTTGGAAGCTGGTGCAGCGCCCTTGTGCCAGTTCTGTGGAAGCTGAATTACCAAACATCAAATGAATCACCAGCCACTAAACAGCTCAGCTACAATGGGGTGCTCATTCTTACCCTTGAAGCCAATTTGTCATCTGTCCTTGTAAAACAATTAGAGAAAACGTACATGACATAGAAAGATTACACCTGCCTCCCACATGCCAATTATCAGCGCTCATACATTTCTCTCTTTTTGTTGTTGTTGGCTGGCTGTTTATCTGTACGAGCAAAGAAGACCAGGAAAGATGCTGAGTGTGTTAGAGGTTCTAAATCTCCTCTCCCGGTGTGGATGCAGCATGTGAGGAGGGTAGGAAGCTTTTCCATGCTTGCATGCTTTGTGAACAGAGGAAGTACCTTTCAGGGTTAAACTTTCACAAACATTTAAAGAGGGTGAAGAAAATAAAAACATTTCTTCCACTAGATTGGGTTGGGAGTTATTTTACCATGACCCTCAGAAGTCCCAATGCAAGCAAAGATATGCATGTGTGTTTGGCTCAGTCTCTTTTTCAAATGTTAAGTAAAAATAAGAGGTGTGACACACTGTACCTCAAAATTGCACCCTGTAACTCCCATATTCATCATTCAAATATGGTTGTGATATTTCATACAAAGCATGCCATGAAAGATATCTTATGAAAGGTCATGAGCTGCTGAAACCCATTGTTCTGTTCAAATATGCATATCATTAGTGTTTATGAAGTTTTGAGATTTTGCTGTATAGTTGTTACTGAAATATGTTGTAAATTTGAGTCATTACTGCTAATCTCTCCCAGGACGGTGTAAACAATCATTATTCAGCAGGGCAGTTGTAATCAAGGGATTTACAATTCAATGACAGTTCCGCAAGCACCACACAATGGAGATTGCTCAATTCTATGGCTCAGTTGCACAAGATCACCAGAGGGGTTGCTCAACCCTGTGACTCAGCAAAACCCACCAGGGATGTTTGGGCTAGTGTCTTCTAGCCACATGGACTGAGGATATAAAATGGAGACAGTGGGATCATGCTTTTGCCTTTCTCCTCCCCCACCTACCCTGGAAGCAACAAGAACACAGAAAGACAGAAGACTTCAACTGAGGAGACTGGTCCAGGTTTAAGGGAGAAACCTGTGGATTATGAACTGAAATATCCAGTGGGATGAGAAAATTGTTTGATATAAATACTGCCTTGTTTAATAAGGTTTAAGATGAAGATTGTGCGCTTATCTTTTATTTTCTTTGGTAACCATCGCTGACCCTTTTAGGCCTTCCACTTATAATCACTTAAAATCTATCTTTCTGTAGTTAATAAATCTGTTTTATACCTCAACTAAAAAAGTGTATTTTGTGCTTGGGAAATCTCAGCTCACTTTACAAAGGCTAGTGTATGTCCTCTCCCCATTGAGGGAGGGGCGGACTGGGTAATAACTTTACACTGCTCAGGCTTCTGAGCAGGGCAAGATGGTACAGCTCTTGGGGGGAACTGGCTGGTGCCTTTCTCTGTGTCACTAGCAAAGCATTGTGAGACGCAGCCCAGGCTGAAGAGTTAAGGGGGCACAGAGGTACCGCAGTTTCAGGTTGTAACCTAGGAATCACAAGAGGATTAAATGGAAAAAAAGACCAAAACAAAAGCTATTGTTCTCTTGTCAAATAGCTGTCCTCTACATGGCAAGTTTACTTTTTTCCTCTCTCGGGATGAAATTCATCCCCGTGCAGTGAGTCAGCACAATGACTAGGCTGCCTAGAGTCCTATATTGAGAGTTCAAGTGAGATTCTAGTGGTAGGTAGGACAGGTCTTGATCCACTGCACCAGGGTGAGATTTATTCTCTCTGTCTCTGCATTTTGAAAGCAAAGATTAAAACTCAAATATAAGTTCAATAGTGGAATAGCATTATCTTACAATCTCTTAAGAGTTTATTTTAAAATTTAAAGCATCTTTGAGGATCACCTCTGATGTTTTAAGTAATGAAAGTAAGTATTCCAATTCCCAGACCTCAAAAAAACATTTGGATAGTGGCTAAAAACTGGCCTTCTAAAACCAACTAGATGATAATGTGCAAATGTTTTCTGATTAGGAGTTAACAACTGTATCCGTCAACCCTGGCATAAGTAAATTCAACTCCTGCTGGGAATTGTGCCCATTCTGCACCAGATTTGAATTTGGGCCAATGATCCAAGTTTCTGGAATCTTTTCAAAAGCTGTATCCTCCAAATTACTTGGCCTGAGTTTCTTTATGTGCAAGGCATTGCCACAGGGATACCTTATTTAGTGAATTTATTGCTATAAGTAGTTGCAATTCAGGAGAGAGGGATTTAATTTTGGACAAACATCAATCTTGCATATATTCTGTGTACTGATTACTCTTTGTCTATTTTATTAAATAGGACCTGAGAATAGTTAAGATGGGCAAAAAATGGCAATAGTTGTTAATTGGGGAGTCCAGCCAGCATATGAATGTGGTACATTCAGTAAGGCAGTTGAGTTTGAATAATGCTCCATCTCAGGAATAGCGGGCTCTTTCAGCAATCGACCAAGACATATGCAACTGAAAACTCCACCAGTTACTGTATATTTTTACTACGTATTTCCTAAGGTTTTTATGGCTAGCTATTGTTGGCTTATTGATAGACTGGGTAGGAAAACAATTAATAGATTCCTAGACTTTAAGTCCAGAAAAGACTATTAGATCATCCAGTCTGACATCCTGTATAATACAGGCCATTACATTTCACCCAGTTACCCCTGTAGTGAGCCCAATAATTTGTGTTTGGCTAAGGCACATTTTCCAGAAAGGCATCCAGTCTTGATATGAAGACTTAAGAAAGAGAGACTCCTCCACTTCCCTTGGTAGTTTGTTCCAGTGGTTAATCACTGTCACTTTTAAAAATTTGTGCCTAATTTGTAATTTTACTTGGTCTGGTTTCAGCTTTCAGCCAGGTTTCAGAGTAGCAGCCGTGTTAGTCTGTATTCGCAAAAAGAAAAGGAGTACTTGTGGCACCTTAGAGACTAACAAATTTATTAGAGCATAAGCTTTCGTGAGCTACAGCTCACTTCATCGGATGCAAGCCATTGGTTCTTGTTATGTCTTTCTCTGCTTGATTAAGAGCCCTTTAATACTAAGTATTTTCTCCCTATGACAGTACTTATATACTGTAATCAACTCACTTCTTGGTCTTTCTTTGATCTTTCTGTAAGGCATTTTCTCCAGCCCCTCAAATCATTTTGGTGGTTTTTGTCTACACCCCCTCCAATTATTCAGACATTCTTTTTAAAAGGCAAATGCCAGAACTGGAGACAATATTCCAGCATCAGTCTCACCACTGCGGTATTCACAGATAAAATCAGCTCCCTTTGCCTACTCACTGCTCCCATTTATACATCCAAGAATCCCATTAGCCCTTTTTGCCACAGCATTTCACTGAGAACTCATATTCAGTTGCTTGTCCACTATGATCCCGAAAGCCTTTTCAGAGTCACTGCTTTTTAGGATACCGTCCCCCATTCTGTAGGTGTGGTCTGTAGGTTCATTTCTAGATGTATAACTTTAGCTGTATTAAAGCACATTTTGTTTGAAAGAACACAGCTTACCAAGTGGTCCAGATCACTCTGTATGATTCCTCTGTCCTCAACATTATTTATCTCTTTGTCAATTTTTGTGTCATCTGAAAATTTTATCTGCAGTTATTTTTATATTTACTCCTAGAAAATGTTTAATAGCATCAGGCCTAATAAGTACCAATCCCTGCAGAACCCCACTAGAAACACACACCCCCACACACACATTCGATTATGATTCCTCATTGACAGTAACTTTTTGAGATTTGCCATTCAGCTAGTTCTGAATCCATTTAACTTGTGCTTTACTGATATTGTATAGTGCTAATAATTCATCCAGTTCTCTGTTCACTTTTCATGTTTGCTACTCTCTGCTATTATATTCAATTTAAATTGTTTTTATAGTTTGATCCTATATTAAATAAATATCCCTAAATTTACCTCCTTAAACATTATGAACCCAATAAATCCTAATAAGTGAAGAATGATCATCTAGTTAATCTTACCTATATCATATATTTGTTGGATTAAGGGTGCCTGATGTGTTAATTTCCTACAGAATTATATTTGACTACAGTCCATTGTCCCATCCTGATATCGCCTCAGGGTATACATTCTTCAGAGTAGAGAGTGTTTTCTCCTATGCATTTGCACAGAGTCTAGCCTTAGTTGTGATTGGGGCCTTTCGGTGTTACTGGAACAGAAGTATTAATTACACACACAAAAAAACCTATGTTAAAAGGCAATTATTAAGGTTGTAAAATTGAGCACTCCAAAATTAGGAAATGCCAAAATTAAGATTCTCTGTGCAACCATAATTCAGCCCCCATGTGCATATGCATTATGATACAGTTTTTAAGTTATCTTTTTCTACAGAACCCCAGCTTCATTCAGCACAGGATGGAAAGTGCTCACTAAATGAGCAGCTATTTAATATTTTATTTTATCATCCTTGTTCAATATGTAGTCCAAGGCCTTATTTACTGCACTTTTTGTATTGAAAATTGTGGTCAGCCTAGTGTCTCATGCCAGCAGAGATTGAAAGATCACCCACAGAATTTCTCTGCCACTTGTGTGTACCTCTCTTTCCTCTACCAGAATGTGATCTTGTAACTGATCTTAGGAGATGAGAGTTCAAGGTGCATAGAACTTCTCAGGATCAGGCCTTAAAAGAAATATGCACCATTGAACAAAGGCAAAGATCCTTCTCCTCCTTTCAAAATGCCACCACAGTATGACCATGCTTCCTCTTTTTCCAGAGAGGGAAGCACATACATCTCACAAAATGCTATGAGAGATCAAGACACCTGGCTCGCTTTACACACTCCATCTCTGGGCTGTCTGAGAACTCCTGTGATGTCACTTAAAGAAAACAAGATAAGTCAACTAGAAAAGGGGAAAAGTCAGTGAAATGGGGAGGATTATAGAATAAATAACTAGTGCGTGGGTTTATCTACACCTGAAATGCTACAATGGTACAGCTGCTCCTGTCGGCATAGGCAATCCTCTGCCCCAAGAATTTTTCCATCAACCTAGCACTGTCTACACTGAGGATTAGGTCGGTATTGCTACTTCTTCAGGGGTATGGATTTTTCACACTCCTGAGATATAGCTTCACTGATGTAAGTTCCCAGTGTAGACCAGCCCTGAGAAAACGCCTACAAACAGGGTTAGGGAGTTGAATTCAAAGAACCAGCAGAAACATCAAAACAATTGTTACTGAACCCCTGGCACATATTTCTATTAAATACATTCACTTTATGTCCATAATAAATAACTAGGAAGAGATGAGAGTGAGTTCTGAATGTACTGACTTGCTCCCTATGGGCCAGTGTTCAGAGTCAAGAGTCTCACAGCAATGAGGGTTGCTCTCTCCCTTGTAAGGGGTCTGAGAAAGTGCAGAAGGTTTGGCAGAGTTGTCTGGACTGTAAAAATACAGGCTCAATTAACTGCTAAACACCTTTTATAGGCACCAGTCAAATATACTCACACTTAGCAGCACAGGGCAATTTCCTGATACTGGTTACATGCTACTGATACATCGAGGGTGTCCAGATGTCCCGATATTTGGTGCTTTTTCTTATATGGGCTCCTGTTACTCCCCACCTCCATCCCGATTTTTCACACTTGCTGTCTGGTCACCCTAGATACATCTAACTGAAATCTTGCTACCTTCTTGTTGTAGAAATGAACTCATGAGACAAGAGTTTGTTCTGAGCTTCTGTCAGCTAAAAGGCAAAAATACAAACCAAAGAGTGCTCATGGGTCCCTGTACCCTTTACTTTTCAGTCTAATTTGCTCCAGTATCAGGAATTGCATTCTTAACTGAGCATAAATGTTCATATGGGATGACGTTCACCCTTATTTGGAGGGACAGAACAAGGCCCATGAAGTGTGTAAGTCCCCCTTAAGCCCTATTTTCATGGCTTCACTGGAAGCTGAGTGCAGCAAAGATCTTGTGCTAGCCCTCTGAACAAAGCCTGGTTTCACCCACAGTAAAAGAACCCAATCCTGCACAGTGCTGTGTGCCTTCTCCAGGGAGCTGAGCACCCTCAACTCCTAAGCCAAGGTGGGGGAGGGGATAGAGGGCGCTCAGCATTTTTCAGGAACAACCGCTGGGCTGAGGTTTTCAAAGGGCATAACAGGGTTAGGCACTCAACTCTCATTCATTGTCAGTGGGAGTTGGTGCCTCACTCCCCTGGGCTCCTTTGAAAATCCCAGTCCTAAATGTTGCGTATTTATGCCAAGGTGAATGGCTCCGAGACCAGGAAGCCTGTGACAGGGTGTCTTCTTTATGGAACTAACCGCTGGAGCTAACACCCAAGAGAGCCTGGGTGCAATCCAAGACGTGCCCCAGGCTGGGGGCAGGGCTATATACAACAGGAAAAGGCTGGGGAATCAGAAGTGGCGATGGCTAAGGGTCATGAGTCTGGCATGGCTCTAGAGACTTTGTTTTTCTGACTGGAAGTTTGGTTGCTCCGACTCAAGGCTCAGAGGTAAGGGTCTTATGAACTGCATTAAGTGGCTTCTCCCCTGACCTGACACCTCATGGAGAAGGAGAAAGCCAGTCTGTTAGAATAAGAGAATTAGGAACTCTGCTGGCCAGGATCAGTTTGGAGACTCTTAAGAGGGGCTTCTGTTGTTGTGAGTTTGGTTTTGGCTTCCCCATTCTTGGATCCTGTACAGAGCCCTACCCTGAAACTTTCACCTCCATGACGCTGATCTGAATCCAACCTAGGTCAACAACAGTTGTTATAGCAGGGTAAGACAGGAGAGAGGGTTCCCAGCCCTTTCTGGCCATTGGGGTTTTGTGCTGTAATGTCAGCTAGAGTGGTGTCTCAGGGAAAGGGGAAAAGGAGATAAAAATTCCTCCTTTCAGATGATTTCTCATGGGGTTCTGTTGTTTCTGGTGCAGATTCTTAGAGTACTTGACAGTATGTACCAGTTCAGCTGAGCTGAAGCCCCAAAGAGTATGTCTACACTGCAGCTGGAAGTGACTCTCCCTGCCTGGAGAGTCACTTCCACCAATGGGGCTCATGCTTCTTCTTTTAGGCGCGTCACAGCTGGCTGTCTAAATTGTTCAGCCATCTAAATGCTGCATCACGGAGGGTAGCTAGCTATTGCCGTCCACCCTCCAGTCTTCTAATTGTGCACTCCTCCACCATCTGCATTGCTGCTCCACAGTCACACTATGAGGACTGCACTAAGCCAAGTTTCTGCATTATGGTGCCCACTCTGGCTGTTCCAGTCAGCAGCCTGTTAAGCCTCATCCAGGATCTGCATCCCAGGTTGCAATCAGGTGGTTGCAAGTTAAGGCTCCTCAAGTTCATCAGCATGCCTGTCTCTCTGTCCTAGACTTGTTGCTGCTCTGTGAGGACATAGCTGTTGGCCTGGATATGCCATTGTTCATCTGAGGCTGGCACTGGGCTGGCAGCATTGGGCATGAGTGCATGAACAGCCACAACAACAGGGTGTCACAAAGTCAGTCGAGGCAAGTCAGCAGAAACTGCAGCTTTGGGTGGTTTCTTCTGGAGGCAGATAGATCTTGTGGGAAGTGTGCACTGCTTGTTGGCACCTGTTGGGACCATTGTCAGCCTTGTATGCAGCAGGTTGTTTTCATCTGTCATAGCCCCCCATGCAATTTTAAGGGTGATGGAATCTCACTGAAATTTTGGTGGTGATCTATGAGTCACACAAATTAGATGTTAACGTGTGGCTAAGGCAATCACTAGTGATACAAGAAGTTGTATTTAGCTCTACAAGAATCTACAAGATGCATGTGCCAGAAGATGTGTCAACTGCCCTCTTGTGGCATCCCTGTCAGTGGTGTAAAGCAAAAAAAAAAAAAAAAAAAAAATTAGACAAATATGGAACTCAGGCCAGGCTCATATTAGTGTGCTAAAAATAGGGGGATGATTGTTGTGGCACCAACTGAGGTACAGGCCAGCCCACCAAGCTCAAGCCCACTCTAGGTCCGAGTTTGGGTGGCCAGCCCAAGCTGCATTGACCACATAGCTATTTTTAGTGCACTAGTATGAGCTCTGCTAACAGAAGTCCATCTGGGCTGGGAGGCTCATTCCCAGCTGAAATGTAGACATACCATGAAAGAAAACGTCATGTCACAGGCTGATGTAGCAGAAAGAAGCAGAAAGCAGACCTCTGTCCCACACATTCTTCTCCCTTTGTGATCTTCCCCCAACCCGCTGTTCCTGGTTGATCCTCATTTTTCCTCTCCTTTCCTAGTCAGTTCTTCCTTCCTCTCCCTACTCCACCCAACTGATTCACCTGTTGGTCTTTACCCCAACCCTATCCAGGACTTCTGTTATTCCCTGGAGTCTCGTCTGAGTGAGGAAGTTCTGCCAATACCACTACTTACACTTCTTTTGCCCCACGGGCAGCGAGTTTCTCCTTCCAGGTGCAATGGGGATTCCAGAGTGTGGTTTAGATGTAGCTGCTTCAAAAGGAAAAGTCTTAAAGAAAATAAAAAGAGTAAATAAAGTTAGTGATAATCAGAATGGCCATTATTCTTCAGTGAAATTGGTTCATAAGAGTTATTCATTCTTAAAACATTAATAGGCACTTTCTAATGGCAACACCACATTCCAGAGTGTATATTTCAGTAAAATGCAGCTGGCTATGTTTCTTGCTTGAATGCACCTAAGCACAGTGTGTGTTTTATCCCAGAAGAGCTGAATGACACTCAAAGGATTCTAGAGAAATCCCCTCGGGCAAGACTTTTAAAAATGTTTTTATTTTTAAAATTCCAGAAAACAAATATTCAATTCAGCAAAAAGGCCTGCAGTGCCACAAAATTGACAAACACCCAAACTAGTTCTAAATGCTCTTCTGCACAACTAGCCTGGATCCATTCTCCACTCGCTGACATTAATGGAGTTACTCCGGATTTACACTGCTATAGCCGAGAGCAGAGTTTGCCCCTGCCTTAGAAATCAACGTTTGTCGTCTTCACGTTTACACACCTATTTTCTTCCTGCGCTTTACAGGAGTTGGTGACTAGCTTTAAGACCTACAGTATAATCACATTCAAAATTACTTTAACCCAAAACAGTGAGAACAATAACCAACGCCTTCCCTTATTTTGTGCTATTAACAAGCATTTTCTGGACTAATTTTCATAAACTGACGGCACTAGCAAATTAGCCAGAAACTTTCCAGTCCATATTTTCATGAAAAAAAAAAAAAGAGTGCTAGGAATTTTTGCATTGGATACAGTTTAGTGACTAACAGAGAACATCCAGTCAGGAATTGCTGATTTCACACTGCCATACTATTCAGTTATAGTTATGTACAGCATATACAAAAAACTTATACATTACACACAGTGTGTGTAGAGTTGATAACACTGTTTCTGAACATTCCCATGGGTGTCTAATACTTTGTCCTTGGAGGCTGAAACCCAAGATTTTTCAGGTGGAGCCTTAGTTCTGCGATTGTCCTCATGGTGTCATTTCTGTCCCATGCTTTAACCTAGATTGACTTCCTGAACGTACGTATGTACGTACGTGTGTGTGTGAGAGAGAGAGAGAGCGCGAGCACACAGGAGGAGTTGGTCTGAAGTTTTGGTATTGGGAGAGGAAGTGAAATTAATAAAAGATTTGGAACTTTAGTTGCTTCCTCTTCAACTGCCTTAATCAGTGTCTATGTACCAACTTCTTTTTTTGTTATCTGGGTTCTTCAGAGAGAACTTTGCTACCAAACCAATATGTTTAATGATCTGCAAATAGAAGATGGGTTAAAATTACTTCCTAGTGCAAGTCTAAAAAACACATTCAACTAGACATTTATGCTGAAGCTGTGACAAGCTGTGCCCACTGAACCACTGGTCCCCTATAGGCAGACGATGGAAGCACTGAACATGAGGAAAAAAACAAACAGCTTGATCAGGAAAATGACTCAGAGTCCAAGTAGTTTCAGGACAGTCGAATCACCATAACACAGCATCAAAGTAAAATATTTCCTGAAGATTAAAAGTATTTAACTGCCACAAAGTTTCTTAAATAGCAACTCTTCACTGTTTACCACTTAGGTACTTTGATCAATTATCCCATGGTTGCACTTCATCCACCTACTAGTGTGACATTATTGACATGAACTATGACCATATAGATCATTGTTGCAACCAGGGTCCTATGGTTGCACCAGGTCTTGTACCAAGGTGGTCAAGTGGGGTGTCTATGGAAAGGTTGTAGTTTGCTGGTAATGATTATGCTGTCTGTATGTGTGCATCATTTTTGTATTTGAAGTTATGAATATTGGCTATGTACTGGTATCTCAATAGGTTTGATTCTAAGTAGCCTCAGTGAAGCATTTGGTCAGCTTCTTGAGAAAAGACTATTCTCAGTACATGCCCAATCAAGAAACACTTAACTGACAATGGACTTTGGGAGATGCCAGTCCACATCTGAGCTTTCCTGGGAATGTTCAAACTAACATGTAAACAATGGCATTTGCCTGCAAAAGGCTGAATCACTCATGGACATGTGACTTACCCAGGTGGCTACAAACTCCATCTTGTTGCTGTGACTTTGCACAGAAGAACAAAGGGGTTTCCACCCACAAGAGAGGCAATATAAAAGGCCCTGGAAGCCTCTCCATTTTGTCTTCAGCTGGCTCAAGAGACTAATGAACAATGGCATACTAATTGCAGGAAAAATATACTCTCCCTTTATTTCTGGCATACAGTATGCAGGGGAGAATCAGAAAAATAAAATATACTACCTTCATAAATTTGATATAGTACCATCACCTTGTGGCAATACCACAATATCAGATTGTTTGCTATGTCTATATAGCTTTGCTTATAGCAGCGGTTCTCAAACTGAGAGTCACGACCTCAAAGTGGTTTGTGACCCCATTTTAATGGGGTCACCCGAGCCCCACCACCCGGAGCTGAAGCCCGAGCCCGACCGCCCAGGGCTGAAGGCCTGGGTGGGGTTCAGGTTACAGTCACCCCACCTGGGGTTTAAGCCCCTGGGCTTCGGCTTTGGCCCCCACTCCCAGGGTCGTGTAGCAATTTTTGTTGTCAGAAAGGGTCATAGTGCAATTAAATGTGAGAAACCCTGGCTTATAGGGTACTCCACAAAGAGCCCTTGGTCTTTGAGAAGAGCTAGGCAGTCTTAAATGATGAGTCACAGAACAAGTTATAGACCACAGATGCACCCAATTTGTTTGGGGTTGTTTCCGTTACAGTGTGTTATTTTGGTTTCTTTTATTTGTACTTGGTCACCAGAAAAACAATTTTCTGAGTAACTGGTAACAAAAAATTAATCTGTATTGATCTTGCTGGGTCCAGTGAGGTTTGTCTGGGTCCATGGGGGTATACAGGAAGCTAGACGGCTTTGATTTATACCTTTGACTCTGAACTGTAGCAGATGCTGGTTGCTTTGGGGAAGGAGTCCTGAGGATGTGTCTTATCTATCCAGTCAAATTGAGGAGATGATTCAGAAAGGGATATCAATCTTTCAGATAGGATGAATAATTCTGATCTCTATCACCTGCCTTAGGATGTGGACAGTGTTGGGGCTAAGATGGCATTAATTCTCAGGATACTTGTGCAGCCAGGCTCTGCAGTATAAGCAGTTGTCACAAATTCAGAAGATGAAGAACATTGGAGATAATTAGAGCTGAATGAAAAGTGGAAAAACTGTTGCAAAAAAGTAGAAATTTTGAAGTTGTTTCTGTTTTGCAAGGTTCAAAATGGAAAAAAATAATTTGTAAACGTTTGTTAAAATTCAAAAACTTGAGGGGAAAATATTTATGTTTTCACTTGTCCCTCTTTCACTCCTTTCTCCCTCCTTTCCCCTCCCCCCCCCCTTTTGCTGCTGAGTGCAATAAAATGAATGATGGTCAGGTTTTTGTCTTATCATTCATTTTAAATTTTTTTCTCCCTTTGGCACCCATCAGAACGTCTCCAACTTTAGACTGGTTACTGAGTGGCAAATGGAAAAAGCACACTTTAACTCTGCCATGTGGTAACTTTTCACATCAACATGTTTGGAAAAGTCATCTTCATTTTTTCCAAAGGCGTTTTGAAAAGTTACACAGTAGTTAAAACAAATGAAGAATTAGAAAAGTGAACCTCTTCCCTCAAACCCTAGCATTATTCATTCTATGGGATTCAGGGGCAAAAAGGAACACATAGAATGGGGTGAAAGGTGAAAACCCCTTGTGACGGGGGGGGGGTTTTGGGACTCACCACCGCAGCACCTCCTGTTAATACCTCTGGGAATTAGCTCAGTCCATGTGGAGCACCCTCCGCTGGTGGTGTCCCTTCCGTCTCTCACCCTCTGTTGACATCTGGACCCGTGTTGCTCCTCACTCAGCAGCATCCTCTTCAGGACACTGCCCTTTGGCAGTGCCCCCTAGTCCACGCTCACCCCCTTCTGGGGTGGTGGTGGGTGTTATCAGCAGTTCTTCTCTTTGCCCCAGCCACAATGGCCAACCACACCCCAAAGTCTAATCCTTTTTGGCAGGGGTCTGGTGCAGTCCGTGATGGCCATTCCTAATGGCCAGGTGTAAGTGGAAACTGTCCACCCTCTACTCTGGGTCCCAACCCAGGGACCCTTTGGTGGCAGCCTTCCTGCCTGCCCTCCTTCTCTCCCTTTGTCCATCTCTCTCCCCCTGGGCTGCTTCCCTTTTGGCCCCTTTGCACCAGCTAGGCCCTTTCCTCAGGGCCTTCAGCCTGGCAAGTACTGGGCTGGAGTTCCCTTCTGCTCCCCCACACCCTGTCCAGTGCTGCGCTGTCCCTGGTGCTAGTCTCCTCACACAGGAGACATTCATCCTCTGAATGCCCAAGAGATACTATCTGTTTGTTGCCTGGGCAGCCTTTATATAGGGGTAGCCTGTCCCTAATTGGCTGCCTCTTGCTCAGCCCTGATTGGCTCCCCACAGGCCTTCTCTGATTGGCTGCCTGTCTGCGCAGCCGCTCTGGCCTGCTGTAGTCCAATCTGGCCTAGGGGTGGGGCGCTGCCCCACGACACCGGCCAAAGAACTTCCATTGACTTCAAGGGGTCCAATATTTCACCCAGTAATGCTGTATTCATAGCTGAGAGCCCATGCTGTCTCACGGATATGGCAGATGGCCAGGTAATCCACCGTCTGTGTAGTCTCCCTCATACAACCAAAGGAATGCAAAGTAGCTGCAGAGTAAGGATGGTGATTGGTTGGGTTAATTCCACTATCACAATGGTCTAGGAATATTGGCATGGCATAAATAGATCACATGGGTGTAATGCATAGCGTCAAAATGTCTGAGCTCTTAAAAACTGGATAGTAACAGATCATGAGTCCCAGTGATGGTTGATCCTGGTGATATTCTGAACAAAAAGAGCTCCCAGCCATACTTTTAGTTGTTTTCATGGCTTGGTGTTGACCCACAGACAAATGACAATAATAATCTTATTATATAGAGACTCATTTTGGTCTCCACACTTTTCTTATTTTGTGGCCCAGTTATACCCAACTCACTGTGTTGAAAAGCTGGATACACTGTGGCAGGTAGTCTGGAAGAGATCCTGGAGAGCTAATTTCTGACAACTCATGCAGAGGAAAGAGGAGGGATTCCTGCAACAGCTGGCACAAAGAACTTGGAGGCCCTTTTGGCTTTGGTGGACATCAAGAAGAAACATTTCTATGATGACCCAAAGGCTTAGAGACTGGGCCTCAGGACATCAGTAATACCTAGTGCCATCTCTTGGCACAGAGTGCAAAACAGCACCCTTGTCAGCAATGTACACAAAGTGCAGTATGTAAGAATTTGTCCTGCATCAGGGCATGGGGTTAAATTCAGCAAATTTAGAAAAAGTTGATTTTACATTAGAGTTTCATTGAGCAATACCAGCTAGATTTGAAAACGTCATGCTATCCTTGTAAAGGCACTGAGAAGCCTAAACCAAGGCCTGTGAAATAAGGTCATCAGACCCTGTTTGCATTCTTGTAATAATCTTGTTTTAAACTAGTATAAAGTAGGCTAAGTGGGCATGACTGGGAATGTACCCATATCAGAGGTTTTGCCTTTGAAAAATACCATTACCAGGAGCAATAGAAAAGCAAAGAAGGAGAAGCAAAGTCAAGGGGAAAGTAAAAGTAAGATAAGACTAAAGGGAGAAAGAGACTAGAGAGAGGAGAGAGAGAAAGGAGAGACTGAGTGAGCAAAAAAGGTTTCAGAGTAGCAGCCGTGTTAGTCTGTTTTCGCAAAAAGAAAAGGAGTACTTGTGGCACCTTAGAGACTAACAAATTTATTAGAGCATAAGCTTTCGTGAGCTACAGCTCACTTCATCGGATGCATTCAGTGGAAAATACAGTGGGGGAGATTTATATACACACACAGAGAACATGAAACAATGGATTTTATCATACACACTGTAAGGAGAGTGATCACTTAAGATGAGTTATTACCAGCAGGAAGCGGGGGGGGGGGGGGAGGAGGAAAACCCACATTCAAAAACCAGTCGGAGAACACTTCAATCTCTCCAGTCACTCGATTACAGACCTGAGAGTGGCTATCCTTCAACAAAAAACTTCAAAAACAGACTCCAACGAGAGACTGCTGAATTGGAATTAATTTGCAAACTGGATACAATTAACTTAGGCTTGAATAGAGACTGGGAGTGGATGGGTCATTACACAAAGTAAAACTATTTCCCCATGTTATTTCTTCCCCCCCGCCCCGTTCCTCAGATGTTCTTGTTAACTGCTGGAAATGGCCCACCTTGATCATCACCACAAAGGGTTTTCCTCCTTCCCCCCTCCCTTCCTGCTTGTAATAGCTCATCTTAAGTGATCACTCTCCTTACAGTGTGTATGATAAAACCCGTTGTTTCATGTTCTCTGTGTGTGTATATAAATCTCCCCACTGTATTTTCAACTGTATGCATCCGATGAAGTGACCCGTAGCTCACGAAAGCTTATGCTCAAATAAATTTGTTAGTCTTTAAGGTGCCACAAGTACTCCTTTTCTTTGAGCAAAAGAAAGTGAGAGAGACTAACAGTGTCATGATTAGGTAGGTTTCAGAGTAGCAGCCGTGTTAGTCTGTATTCACAAAAAGAAAAGGAGTACTTATGGCACCTTAGAGACTAACAAATTTATTTGAGCATAAGCTTTCGTGAGCTACAGCTCACTTCATTGGATGCATTTCGTGCCACCAAATGCATCTGATGAAGTGACCTGTAGCTCACGAAAGCTTATGCTCAAATAAATTTGTTAGTCTCTAAGGTGCCACAAGAACTCCTTTCCTTTTTGATGATTAGGTAGGTAGAGAGGGTGAGATTCGGTGAACGGTGACAGTGAACAATGGCATATGTGATTTTTAGAGACTAGGACTGGCTAGAGAGGAATCCTATGAACAGTTCTGTGCCTTAGAAAGGCTGGAAATAATTATTTTACTACTGTAAAGCGTTGAGAAAATTAGTGACTAAGTGTCCTAACCTCACCTGAGAAGAAACTTTCCTGAGCCATGGAGCATTTACAGTAAAACTGTCCCTTGAGACAGAGAGGGGTTTTGTTTCCTGATTTTTGAAAAGCCACAGACCAGATGTAACCATCATGAACTGAGACATCACTTTGGAAGAAAACACAAAGCAAACTGTAACTGAGAGCGCCTTCACACCAGGACCAATGAAGCACGATGAGCCTGATATGGGCCATAACATCTGAGACCAGACCAGACCTCAGGAAGGACCCCAAAGGACTTGTCCATCCATAATCTATGATATCCTGTCTCCTAGGAATCAGCTACAACCTGAGGTTTTCAACCTGAGCCTAAGATGCTAGAGACAGACTAAAACCAAATTTAACCCATTCATGCCATGTCTCAGCTGCTGAAGAGGAAAAGGTGACTATTAGATTAAGTTTATGGAATATTTTTAATGTGTTACCATTTCTATAGTTTCTGACTTACTGAGAGACAGCGGAAGTGCCAATTTCATGAGAGGTAAATGCTTTAATTATTATTTATACAAATGTATTTATAATTAATTATTCCATTTAATAGGGTGCCCCCAAATGATTTAAAATAGAGAGATTTCAATGGGAGTATTGAATTATCCATGTGCTTAAAATTAAGCATACGTATATTTGTTTGCAGGCTCAGAGCCTATATCCATAGAATTCCAGTCAGCTGAAATCAGTTATACCTTTTAATTTGCTTTTGAAGGTATCAGCAATTTCAATGTATCTTTAAATACTCATGTAATTTTATAACTACCTTGCTATATTTTAACCTTGATTTGCTGGTAGGCTGATGATGCACATGACTGCACTGCATATACAGGCACAATTTTTTTTGTTTTTCTAGGAAGGGCCAGATCTTGCAAGCTGCTCTTCATGGAATTCTGTATCTGCCAGGAGCCCCACTAAAGTCATAAGGGCTTTGTGCAAGTGCAGGGGTTGGTGTATGTGAAACAGCTTGCAGGATTGGGAACTCCCTTTATTTCTTTATCGGAAAACAGCTTTGGGTTTGTCCTTTTCAGATAACATAACCTACTTGAATTGTGATAAATTCCTAGACCCTCAGCCTCCAAAGATTTACACATGTGCTTCAAAGTTAACCAAGTGAATAGTCACATTGATTTCAATGTTAAGCACGTGACTAGTTCCACTGAAGTCAGCTAAGCATATGCATAAGTCTTTTCAGGTTCAAGGCCCTAATCAACTTTATAATTTAAATACAGTAGTTAATCTGATCATTCAAATTAGAAGTTACAGTATGTCTGTCTGCACTGCTATTAATTCTGGCATGACTATTCATTTTGGTAAATAAACGCAGAATTTATTGATAGGTGATAACAAGTCTGCACTGTTTTGTTTAGAGTGCAAGATGCAGTAGGAAGAGTGGGTTTTATTTATTTATTTATTTAATGTTGTGGTGAATTCAGCATAGCAGGCGCATAACTTTGCCGAAAATCTTAAAGTAAAACTCAGTATTATCTGATCATTCAAAAATCATGAGTCAGAACCTCCCCACCCCTATGAGATCGGCTTAAAAATAAAAGGTTCTGGATTTTTTTTATTTGTCTTCTGAGCCTTTGGGTTCATGTTTCCTATCTTTTCTCCACAACCACACTGGCTGCAAACTTCTTTTTTTTTTTTAAGCAATCAAACAAACAAACAAACAAAAAAAACCCCAACCAACCAGCTGAGATTCCCACATAATCACAAAGCGCCAGAACCTGGGGCTTTAACAAAAACACCAAAAATCACAAGACTCACAATAAAATCATGAGAGTTGGCAACACTGAATCTTATAATAAGAGAAACTGTCAAGGGAGATAACATTTAAAGTCTGACTGCTTTTAGTATGCCCCTTAAATTTTATCACAGATCCTGACCAGATATACATGGAATGCTGTTTCATGCCTCAGTTTCTCCCCCCCAGTAGTGGGACCAGAGGTGCGTGCCTTTAATCTCCCAATCCTTTCTTCATCAGTTTAGGACTCTGCTCTTGGGCTAGATTGTGATATTCTTACTCATGTTGAATAGTGCCTTATGCCATGAGTAGTCCCAGTAGGACTGCTTGTGGAGTAATGGATTATTCAATGTGAGCTAGGTTATTATAATCTTGCCCCTTCTTTGGAGTCCCACTGGTCAAAAGGATGCAGGATGCTAGGAAGTGGGTGGGAGAAAAAGAGAAAACATTTTCAGCAATGTGTCTGATACATTGTATATTTCTGTTTGTTTAAATTCCTATTGGAGAGTGCTGATAACTACTGGGCAGAAGTTCTTTCCATAAATGACAGCTGTCACTATTTGGGAGGGATAAGTCTTTAAATATTTGTTTCCATTTTCCGGCTGTTGCTCCAGAATGCTCTCCATCTAAACTGTACTTTAATAGAGTTATAAGGTATGTCCCAATTGTTTTGTGTGTGTTCCTATTTCTAACATATGCCTGGTAATCGACTGTGCAAGTTCAGAGTCTACTGGCTCTGCTGAGATAAACTGAGTAGAGGTGGCAATAGGTGTGTGACACTTCCCTATGAGAAAAATGCTGCCGTGTACAAGCCTCCACTCCTTCCCACAATTTGACACAAGGTATTGTTTCTACACCATCTTGGCTTTCCTGCTGTAGTAATAATCGTTGCATCTGCCATTTAACCACAGACTTGCTGGCAGGTCTCACCCATATGGGATTAGCTTTCAGTCTCTTCCAGTGCTGAAGAATTTTGCTATGTGTGTGTGAATTGTTTTTAATCTTTTTATTTATTTATTTATTTAGGAAATTTTAACAGGTTTGCAAACCGTTGCCACTTAAACATAAAAGACAAAATGATAATCATGACAACAGTAAGCTTTTGTTTAGAGAAACATTATACAGGAATAAATGATTCATTAAAAATCTCACTTAACATTTTTTTTAAATTTCCATCATTCAGCTTCTCATAGCTGATCTCAATGTGTTTGGTATGTGTATGCATACTCTTTGGGCTGTGTATATGAGGGAATGCACGTGTGTGTTTGTGTATAGATATGTGAGTTTGTTGGGGATGTTTGTGAGGGGAGGCGTTGGGGGATTGTGGGATGAGTTTATATGTGTAGTTGGTTGTTGGCTTGTTTTAAGTAGCAGATGAGTATGTGGGATGATTAAAGAACAGAGTGTGAGTAAAGGCAAGGGTGCTATGGTGTGTGCATGTGTGTGAGGGACTGAGTATGTATGTGAGGGGCTCTTGGAGTGTATGGGTAGCCCCGTTGTGGCACAATAGGTGGGGTGTATGTGTAGGATTGGGAGATGCTGGGTGTGTGTATGTTGTTGAGACGTGTATGTATGGGGACTGAGGGCATGTGATTGGGGGCATGTAGGGCAGTGTAGAAGCTGACTGTGTTACTGAGGTGTCGGAGCTGAGTGTGAGGTGTTATTAGGGTGTTTGGGAGCTGAATGCTCATGTGAGGTGTCACTGGGGTGTTTGGGGGGGCTGAGTGCCTGGGTGAGGTGACACTGGGGTGCATGGCGAGATGAAGTGTCAGTGGGGTACATGTATCAGGGGGTAGCCGTGTTAGTTTGTATCCACAAAAACAACAAGGAGTCTGGTGTCACCTTAAAGACTAAGAGATTTATTTGGGCATAAGCTTTTATGGGTAAAAAAACACTTGCATCTGAAGAAGTGGTTTTTTTACCCACAAAAGTTTACGCCAAAATAAATCTGTTAGTCTTTAAGGTGCCACCAGACTCCTTGTTGTTTTAGTGGGGTACGTGGGGCCTGAGTGCCCTGGTTAAGTGTCAGTGGGGTATATGGGGAGGGGTAAGGTGTCACTGGGCTGCATGGGGGGCTCAGTGCCCAGGTGAGGTGTCACTGGGGTGTGTGGGAGGGACTGAGTGCCCAGGTGAGGTCTCATGGGGATGCATGGGGGCTGAGTGCCTGGGTGAGGTGTCACCGAAGTATATGGGGGGCTGACTGCACGATATCAGTGTAGAGGTATCAGTGGGGTGTGCGGGAGGAGTGAGTGCTTGGGTGAAGTGTCAGAGAGGTGCGGGGTGGGTGAGTGCCTGGGGGAGGGGGTCAGTTGGGTGCAGGGGAGGTGAGTGAGTGAGTGCCCATGGAGGGGTCAGGGGGGTGCGGGGGGGGTGAGTGAGTGTGCGCCCGGGGGAGGGGTCAGGGAGGTGCGGGGGGGGTGAGTGAGCGCCGGGGGAGGGGTCAGGGAGGTGCGGGGGGTGAGTGAGTGTCCGGGGGAGGGGGTCAGTGAGTGCGGGGGGAGTGAGTGAGTGCCCGGGGGAGGGGTCAGGGGGGTGCGGGGGGTGGGTGAGTGAATGCGCGGGGGAGGGGTCAGGGGGGTGCGGGGGGGGTGGGTGAGTGAGTGCCCGGGAGAGGGGTCGGGGGGGTGAGTGAGTGAGTGCCCGGGGGATGCGGGGGGGCGGGTGAGTGAGTGCGCGGGGGAGGGGTCAGGGGGTGCGGGGGGATGGGTGAATGAGTGCCGGGGGAGGGGTCGGGGGGGTGGGTGAGTGATGTGCGCGGGGGAGGGGTCGGGGGGTGCGGGGGGGTGGGTGAGTGAGTGCGCAGGGGAGGGGTCGGGGGGTGCAGGGGGGTGAGTGCGCGGGGAGGGGTCGGGGGGTGCGGGGGGGGTGATGTGCGCGGGGGAGAGGTGAGGTGGTGCGGGGGGGTGAGTGAGTGACTGTGCGCGGGGGAGGGGTCAGGGGGTGCGGGGGGGTGAGTGAGTGCGCGGGGAGGGGTCGGGGAGTGCGGGGGGGTGAGTGCGTGGGGGGGGTCGGGGGGGTGAGTGAGTGCGCGGGGGAGGGGTCGGGGGGTGCGGGGGGAGTGAGTGCGCGGGGGAGGGGTCGGGGGGGTGCAGGGGGGTGGGTGAGTGCCCGGGGGAGGGGTCGGGGGGGTGAGTGAGTGAGTGCGCGGGGGAGGGGTCGGGGGGTGCGGGGGGGGTGAGTGCGCGGGGAGGGGTCGGGGGGTGCGGGGGGGGTGAGTGAGTGCGCGGGGAAGGGGTCGGGGGGTGCGGGGGGGGTGATGTGCGCGGGGAGGGGTCGGGGGGTGAGTGAGTGCGCGGGGGAGGGGTCGGGGGTGCGGGGGGGGAGTGAGTGCACGGGGGAGGGGTCGGGGGGGGTGCAGGTGGGTGGGTGAGTGCCCGGGGGAGGGGTCGGGGGGGTGAGTGAGTGAGTGCGCGGGGGAGGGGTCGGGGGGTGCGGGGGGGTGAGTGCGCGGGGGAGAGGTGAGGTGGTGCGGGGGGGTGAGTGAGTGAGTGCGCGGGGGAGGGGTCAGGGGGTGCGGGGGGGGTGAGTGATGTGCGCGGGGAGGGTCGGGGGGTGCGGGGGGGTGAGTTCGCGGGGGGGGTCGGGGGGTGCGGGGGGGTGAGTGCGCGGGGAGGGGTCGGGGGGGTGAGTGAGTGAGTGAGTGAGTGCGCGGGGAGGGGTCGGGGGTGCGGGGGGGTGAGTTCGCGGGGGGGGTCGGGGGGTGCGGGGGGGTGAGTGCGCGGGGAGGGGTCGGGGGGGTGAGTGAGTGAGTGAGTGCGCGGGGAGGGGTCGGCGGGTGCGGGGGGGTGAGTGCGCGGGGGGGGTCGGGGGGTGCGGGGGGGGTGAGTGCGCGGGGAGGGGTCGGGGGGGTGAGTGAGTGCGCGGGGGAGGGGTCGGGGGGGTGCGGGGGGGAGTGAGTGCGCGGGGGAGGGGTCGGGGGGGTGCAGGGGGGTGGGTGAGTGCCCGGGGGAGGGGTCGGGGGGGTGAGTGAGTGAGTGAGTGCGCGGGGAGGGGTCGGGGGGTGCGGGGGGGTGAGTGCGCGGGGAGGGGTCAGGGGGTGCGGGGGGGTGAGTGCGCGGGGGACGGGTCAGGGGGTGCGGGGGGGGTGAGTGAGTGCGCGGGGAGGGGTCGGGGGGTGCGGGGGGGTGAGTGCGCGGGGGGGGTCGGGGGGTGCGGGGGGGGTGAGTGCGCGGGGGGGGGTCGGGGGGGTGAGTGAGTGCGCGGGGGAGGGGTCGGGGGGTGCGGGGGGGAGTGAGTGCGCGGGGGAGGGGTCGGGGGGGTGCAGGGGGTGAGTGCGCGGGGGGGGTCGGGGGGTGCGGGGGGGGTGAGTGCGCGGGGGGGGGGCGGGGGTCTCACTGGGGGAAAGGGCCCGTCCGGCGCCGTGGGGGGCTGGGGAGGGTATCGGGCTGTGGCGGGAGCTGGTGCCCAGGGGCGGGTCACACACACACACACACACACACACACACACTCACTCTCTCTCTCTCTCTCTCTCTCTCTCTCTCTCTCCCTTCGCCAGGCACCAGCGCAGCCGCTGCTTAGCACGTCACTCATATGATTAGTCACGTGAGCCGGGAGTCACATGAGCGGGCTGGGGGTGGGGATCACATGATCCCGTCCCGTTCCTCTCTATCAGGTCCCAGGGGTAGCGGCGCCTGCCAGTTCTGGCTGCGCTCTGAGCCCCCCCGTGCTGCACCTATGAGACGCGCCGCCCGCGCCCTGCGGCCTGCCCCGCGATGGCTCCCCGCGCCCCACCTCCCGGCCTGGCTGCTCCTGCTCCTGCTCCTGGGGCTGCGGGGAGGCGGCGAGGCCCAGAGCCTGGACTACCAGCCGCTGTGCAGGTGGGGACCCGCCGCTGCGGGGAGGGCGCTGGGGGCTGCTGCTGCTGGAGCCCCTGCAGGGCCCATGGCGTGAAAGAGACAGTCTGTGAAGAGATCCCCGCCCTTGTCGCTCACTGAGCTGGCAACGTCTCTAAATCAATGTGGCAGCGAAAGGGTGCCCGGAGCTTCTTGCTTCTCGTGCTTGGTTATTTGTGTGCCCCTCCCCCCACACCATTTGTGGTGGTGTGGCTAAGCTCTTTTTTGTACAATTGCCTTTTGCTTCCTTCGGCCCAGTCCGCAGGGGCACGGCCTTTATTTGCCTTCACCATCTGCCTTGTGTTGTGCCATTAAACGGCTGAGCGTTTCAGCTCAGGTGGCTGCACGATGTGGGGGCTTGCCCCTCATGTGCAGTTTGTGACTGTGTTAGTAGAGTGCTTTGGGATCCTCCCTAATTGGTTTCTAAGGAGCCTGCCGCTGTGGTATATACCTGTGGAGAAAGAGTGGGTAATGTTTGAGGCTGCAAGGTGCTTGGTCTCCTTTTATACCTTTTGTTTGTGTCACATGTCCTCGGATAAGGGGGGGGGTGAATGCCCAAGTCACTGGCTCCTAAGTTCCATTTTCAAAAGTGACTTGGACACTCTCTTTTGAAAATTTCACCCAAATTTTTAGCGTTTGTGGTTTTTTAGAGGAGAAACTTAAACATGAATAGGTAGATCGGCTTTTAGAGCTGTAGCCGTGTTACTTTGTATCAGCAAAAACAGTGAGGAGTCCTTATGGAGACTAAGGTGCCACAAGGACTCCAAGCTGTTTTAGCTCTGCTTTTGTGTTGGTGATCCCATTATGCTTATTAAAAGGCTTGGTTTTGTACTGGTATATTTGATTAGTTTTTCTCCTCCCTGTGCCCCTGTTGACCACTGCCTGGGCCATGGCCTGGCTGTTGCCCTCCTCCCTGGAGGTGAATGCTTTCTTCTAGTGAAAAATATATCTAAATTCATTAAGTGTGCTTGGAACATTTGGGATCAAAGGAACTGTGTAAACATAATGTATGACTTGTGCATGCATAATCAATCTCTCGCTCTCCGAGTCAACTCAGGTTGTTCCAGTTGCCAGTTTCAGTGGTTTCAGGCTAAACAGTGCTGAGAAAAAATAAAACTGATACTGACCATAGCTTAGTGTGTAGCAGCTTGTGAGCTAACTTTGTTCCCCTCTGGGTTAGAGATTCAGAAGTTGAAATTTATAGGTGACAGAAATGCTTTCCTGGTGCTAGGGATACTGGAACTAGGAGCACTGGGAATATGGCACCACTCTCTGATTTGAAGTAGGCTTCCATCGTATACAGGGTTTACGATTTTGTTTAGGGTCTTTCAGCATCCCCACTACAAACATTGTTCCAGTGCCCCTGCCTGGTGCTCTGGGTGGGGGTGGAGGGACAATGCAGCTATACCCTTTTTGTTACACAAGGATGAATGTAAAGACTCATGCTAACCCAGAGTGTACAGTAGTATCATATTAGTATATTGGTCCTCTCTTCTATGTACTTCACAAATATAGTTTCAAAGAACAATGTAGGTAATGAATCCGCTTCTCAGCTAGAAGTTTTGAAGGTTTGTCTGTTAACGTATCTCATAAAACAGTTGGCCTCAGATATTTCAGAAGAAGCAAGATTTTATATATAGCTTTTTCTGTTTAAACAAGGTAGAAATACACTTAGAAATCAAAGTAATTTTAGGTGTGAAGGAGGAGTGAGTTAAAGTATAGTTCTACTCTGGAAATCAACACTGTAAAAATGGCACCTTCTTACTCTTAAGCCTGTTTCTGTTGTGTGCTGTCATATTTTATTTTAGTGAGGCAAACAAGCTTACTCCTTTATTTTATTCCTGTAAATCCTACAGTGCAAAGACAGCTAGGAGGGAGCTGTATCCGCCTTCTCCTTGTGCATAATCTATATAAGTGGGTTAACATATACACCAGTGCAAACCCATTCAAGACAATTGGGATGGACAGGTGTCAGTGAGGACATAAAATGGGCTGCAGAGACTTTACTGTTGATGCTCATGTGTGAAAAGGGAAGAAATATCAATGTGACAGTTCAATTGATTTTTGCAGAGTTGGCAGGTAGAAAAAATTCTTCTTACTTGTAAACTGAGCACATTTGTTCTGGTATTGAGACATAATAAACATGGAACCCACTACTGAAGCTGCTTCTGGAGTAAGTCTTTGGAGTAGAATCACACTTTAAGGCGTTATCCAGTTCATAAATATTGTTGGCACTTAACTATTTTAGTACTGATTAATTCTATGGCTTAATATAAGAGTTGCACTATAAAAAATAATTGTAGGAATGAATTAAAATACGTTGTAGATACGAGTCTTCTAAGATGGTCAGCAAGTACACCAATTCTGCACAAGGTTACCTACTATAGGCATGTATGCAATGGATTTCTCCTTAGGTGATTACAGCACTTTTAAACAGATATAGTAGGCCTTGCTTTTGCTCTAGTCAATAATGCATCTTATTATATTATTATTTTCTTGCATTACAGTAGTGTCTATGGGCCTCAATCATAACAGGAGTGTGTCACACTGGGTACTGTACAAACACATAACCAGACAAGCCCTGCTCCAAAGAGCTTACAGTCTAACTACAGATGTACCTTTTCAAAGCTATATTTCTAGGAGGAATATAGTCCAGGATTGCTTGGTTTTCATGTTTCAGCTCTGAATAATTCAACTATCATCACTCCCAAAACGGAACATTCAGAACAGTGAATATACATCATTCTCTCGAAGCACATGTGCACATCTTCATTTGTGTAAGATATCCAGTAAAAGCTAAATATTTTCTTCAGCACTGGAGGGATTATCCAGTGCTCCTGTCTCCTCCTCCTTCTCCTCCCCCCCCCCCTTTGGGGATGCAGCTCTAGCAGCAGGGGCGGGGTCCAGCTGGCCCTACATGCACCTGGCACCAGTGGAAACAGCAGGGGATCCTAACAGCCTTTAAAAGGGCTGGGACTCTGCTGCTCAAGTCACTCCCCTGCCTCCCCCCAGTGGGACTTTTAGTCACTTTTCATTTTCAGATAACTTCTTTCAGTTTTTCAAAGGTGAAAGTGAGGCCGTGACTCCTCCCTCAAGTCAATAACCACCACTAGGAACAAGGCCACCTTTGGGCTCTTTTTTTTTTTTTTTTTTTTTTTTTTATATATATATATATATATATAATATAAGAAAGGAGCCCCGGGCCCCAGCCCTGCTCCTCCAGGCTACTCAGCCATCTGCTGGTGAGGAAGCCACACTTCAGCTCTTACTTTTTAATCTTGTCTGTGTAAATAGTAGTCTCTTCCTCACTCTTCTCCACCTCCCTCCCAAATCAGGTAACAGCAACAGGGGTGTCATGACAACAGACAGATTATTTAAAGGAAACTGATGTATGATGCCACTGACACTTCCTCTTACTGGTCTCAGCCCTACTTAATGTTTTCATTTATTACGGTTTCCATTGCTGTTATGCCATAATGCTTCCAGAGCACCCACCACTATTCCAAGAACACACTGCTCCAGCTCTGCTCATTTCCAGGACTCAGCCAGGTTAGAGCAGATATTCAACAAACCTGCCTTTCCCATGACATCTGGGAAATCGGACCACCATTCCTCCACTTGGCACATCCCATGGCAACATCTGCTACTTCTCCTATCACAGTCTGAATTGGGAGGAGCTGTCCAGGGAAACAGAAGCAGAAATAAGAAATCAAATTCTAGACATCCGACCCCTAAATACTGCACAGGTCTATTACTGAAGCATGGGTCAGAAACAGACCAACACAAAGCATCATGAATTAAAATTGATGCTAACTATATATGACCTCATCAGTAATGCATCACATGAGAGAGCCTGCAGCATCGAGTGTGGCTGGATGACACTGCAAGCCATGTGGTAGGCCACCTTGTCCCCCCAGGATACTTAGTACACCACAGACCTAGACAGGTCAAGAAGGCAGGTGGCACGGCTTTCATCTTCTCTGCAAACATCAGATGTAAGAGAAGTACCTCTGGTAAGACAACTTTATTTGAATTCTTTCATATGACGGTAGAAACCGGAACCAAACCCATGTAAATTTTATGCTAATTTACCGACCGCCACAGATGAAAGGATTTGTAAAGAAGCTCCCGGACACCTTGTTGGCGGTGGTGAGATACCCCAGACTTGTCACCCAGGGAAACTTCAGTACTTAAGTTTTAAAAACCTCAAAACAATCTCCTCACTTGCCTCCCTAGGACTTTCATAGGTCATTTTTGGTCCAACCCACACAGCCGGACATGCATTGAACCTGATCTTTGGCCTAGATATCAAGTATGAGGATGTTACGACCCAGCCACAGTCTTGGGTGGGTGATCGCCTCATTAAGACAGTGGTCAGAAACCTTCCAGCACTCAGGCAACAAGAAAAACCAACAATCCGGATTCCCCTATGAAGACTCATGGACTCCAATGAATTACAAAGCCTGCTAAAGGACATCAGCACCCCACTTGGAGGACGAGGAATCAAGGACCTGGTGAATCACTATCATTCTACAGTGGCCTCAGCCATTGACACGCTCTTCCCTTCCTTGTCTAGTACAATACTAAAGCTACAAACATAATTTATAAATTTCTTGATTGCTAACTGATCCCATGATAAGGACCTGGGTAGAACAGGTCTCTCAGTCAGTTTAACTTTTGTCCTGTCTCTTTTGCTGGAACAGTAGAACCATGTCTCCTTCTCACTGGTCCTATCATACCCTGCTCAGTGTTCAAAGCTGGACAAACCAGAAGGAAAATTTTCATGGTAGAAAACTGGTGTATAGGACAGCCTGCTTCTAAGTCTTCACAGGCACCACAAACACAGTGTGAGGTTCTATGCAGTTCAGCTGTAGTGGTCTGAGTTGCTTGTTCCTGATGCTTTGTTGGTTAGTTTGCTTGTGGAATCTAGGAGTAAAGGGAAGCTTCTTATGGAGAAACAGTCTTCCTTTCTAAATCATGTTCTCTGGCTTTGTAAAACTAATTTCATGGCTTCTACCAGCTGTTTTTCTTTATCTGTTTAGCCATAACTGTGCTAGGTAAAAATCTTGCTTTCAGGCAGTGTCCCTTTAAGTCAGTCAACTTAAATCTGCATGATTGTTTTTTAACTGGTAAGTCTTGTGACAGTTAAGGCTACTATAATGCAAACAAGTAGAGGGAAAAAGTCTCTCCATATCTTCAGTTTATCTTGTCTATCTGACTGCACTCTGGACACAGTTCAAATTTTTCCTCAGTTTGTTTGCATCTCACAGCAACAGAGGAGAGACAAATCATAGACTTTAAGGTCAGAAGGGACCATTATGATTGTCTAGTCTGACCTCCTGCACAACGCAGGCCACAGAATCTCTCCCACCCACCCCTGTAACAAACCTCTTACCTATGTCTGAACTACTGAAATCCTCAAATCGTGGTTTAAAGACTCCTTTTCAGTTAGTCATTTTTAGGGATGTTTCAGGAACATAGTAAGCCTGATTTAAAATCCTTTTTAAGGAAAATGTATTTGTAAAGTCACAAAATAAGCTGGGGACAGATTTAGTATTGAAAACAATTTTGCAGACATGACTTAGAAGTAGAATTTCAAAATGATGTTTCTATACAACAAACACTGTCTTAGTTTTCCTTTAAGATAGCCATCTCTTTCCCCTCTCTTCTTCTCTCCCCCACCCCCCCATTGCAAAACCACTTCCTGGAGTTTTTTAACTTTGCTTCTACACTGCTATATGTTCTAGCCCCTTTCCAACTTCATATTTCCCCTCGGCCTTCCTCCTTTCTGATGGACCTTGCCTAGACAAAACGAGTGTGGCTTGGTGAAGAGAGAATGTGGTGGGTTCTTTTTGTTTTTTCTGCAGCCGGAGGATGAGTCCATGTAGTTTTTCATATGCTAGCTCAACCAGTATTGTGGTAACATGCAGAGAGGTGTTACTGAGCTCCTGCTCTTGTGTATACTTAAAATAAACCTCTGGCAAAGATTCAGTAAGATGGAGCAGTGTCACTAGTTTTAGGGGAAAAAATTAGTAGAATGTTAATAGAATGTTGCAGTGTTTCAAATACTTGTAGTTTTGTTTTAAAGTTAGGAAATTCAAAATTGCTGCAGCTTAAATCCAACAACCTTAACTCTCTCCTCATAATCTCATCCCCCATGCGCTTCCAGGCATAACTATATACTATTATTCTTTCAGCCTTTTAATCACAGTACGCTGTACCATAATTGACATAATGTATGTCAGGTCCACTCCCAACACGTGTGCCGCTGACAGAACCAGAGAACAGCCTCCAGTTCTCCCTCTTTTTGAGGAGTTGCACGCTGGGAATGGGGAAACCTGATGATCTGTTCCTGGCTCTGTCACAGCTGCGCTGTGTGACATTGGGCAAATTCAGATAAATTAGCTGGCTTCTAAAGCATGCTGAAATATTTTAAGTAGGAGGTGCCACATGAATGCAAGATATCATTCTACATATGCAAACCAAACCAATCCAAATCCCATCTCACTTTCTTAACATGCTTCCTTCACATCTGATCCTTTTTTATGGTTGCTTTAACCCTTTTCTGTTTGTAGCGATTGAGCTCCGTTCAGCTGCAGGCACTCTAAAATTGGTTTATCCTTGTAATTGGCTTGTATGTATTCTGCTCCGTAAGCCAGTGGATGTGTCATAAGACTTATGTAGCCCCAATTGAAATGTCAAAGCATAGGGATGAGGGTTAAGATTTCCTGGCCAAATCAGTAAGTTTATATAGGTTTGACATATGGCATAGCTACAGAATTTATCATAAGGACATACTTCCTTACCATCAATGTTTCTTGAACAAAATTACAGGCATACAAGAGCAGAGGGTAAGATTGATTGGGGTATGTTAATTGCATTCTTCTCAGTATGACTTTTTAAAATTTGAGTAACTTTGCATTTCCTGTTCAGATTTTTATGCTTCTTGGAAGGCTTTGGCTAGATGTAAAGATCAATTTTTGTTGCTCTTTGATTTGTATTTATGGTACAACCATATCTCTAAGGCTTTTGTCAGGGATGATTCATCTTTAAGTTTTTCAATTTAAAGACAACTTTTAAAAGTTTAAAAAAAACCCAAACCCTGATTCTTGTAAAACATGTTTAACAGCTGAATGGGTTCTTCACAAACCATGAAAACAAAAGTTCAGTCCTATGACCTTGCTGTTGACTATATAGACACTTGTGGATTAACTTTAAAATTCTTTTTAAAGCTTACTGATATGGAACTGTTGCAGAATTTTGAGCACATAGAGAATAGAGCCTCATAACCACTTCAAAAAGGAGAGGCTGGTGTGGTTTGGTAGCTATCAAGGCAATGAATACTACTTGTGATGGGCCTTTACGATTGCATGGGAGTAGATGTGTGTTGGACTTTCCAGTAGTCGTCTGTTACCACTGAGCTGTAGAGTACCAGTAGGTCATGTTATTCAGAGCAAATTTTCACAGAATATTAACCAACCAGGTTCCTTCTGCTTTACCAGAACTGGTGACTGGTATTTTCAAGCTTTATTATTAGGTGGTTTACAGCCTAAACTTGAAGACAGATCCTTATCCTCTCTGAATTTGCAGATAGTTCTGATGCCTCTACACCAACTTTTTTTTTCCAAGCAGCAGCAGAGTGAAATTAAGAAAACTGGTCAACTTCCCTTGCTGCTGTACAGACCCTTTGGGCAGCGGTGAAATCAACACACTGCTTATCAAGTTTCTTTGTGTTGCTGCCTCTCGGTAAAGTGAGAACTCGGGGCCTGTCTATATAGGCGTTAGTGCACTGCAAGCTAGATGTAAATCTACAATGCTTCTCCATGCCATGCCCTAACAGGCTGCGTGGATCCTCCTGTGGTGCACTGAAAATTCCCTAGTAAACTTTGACTTGCTGTTTTTAAAAAACAAACAAAAAAACAAAACACAAAACAAAAAAGGAATGCAACCAGCCACTGGAAATCTTCATAGACAAAGATGACTCAAAAACCAGCCTGAGAATGGGACAGAGTAGCTCCTCTTCTCCACTCTTCCCGGTCCTAGTAGTCAGCCTTCAGTGTGGAACAAAAGAGCATCTTTGTGTTCTAGCTGTTTGTGGGTTGGGGAATGATGGCTTCAAATGATCAAAACTCCTGCCAGCTAGAGATTGGTACAGAAGATGAGGCCCTCAAGCAGAGTCCATGGATTGCACCCTGGTAAAATCCCAGTAGCTGGACCAGGTTGCTGGGCTTCTTGTGGCATTGACCCTGAATTTCATTGGTAGAGCTGGCAGCTGTCTGATAAATGTCTCAAACCGTAATGGAATTGTAAAACTGTAGGAACTGGAAAGGGGGTAGGTGTGGGGAAGAGCTAATAGGTCACACAAATGCTCTAATACCACTGTGATCATGCATTAGAAATATCTGTGACAGATCAATCTTTGAGTGCTGGCCATTCTTTGGACAAAGACTAGAACAAACATTCAATCTAAATTTAAAAGCTCCAAATAAAGAAGGTGCCTCCATTTTTCCTGGGAGATGGTACCACAAACTAACATCTCTGGGGAAATTTTTTCTCATTCTGCTTATCATTCTGCTTGTCACAGAATCATAGAATATCAGGGTTGGAAGGGACCTTGGGAGGTCATCTAGTCCAATCCCCTGCTCAAAGCAGGACCAACACCAAATAAATTATCCCAGCCAGGACTTTGTCAAGCCGGGCCTTAAAAAAACCCTCTAAGGATGGAGATTCCACCACCTCCCTAGGTAACCCATTCCAGTGCTTCACCACCCTCCTAGTGAAATAGTGTTTCCTAATATCGCCTAGACCACCCACACTGCAACTTGAGACCATTGCTGCTTGTTCTGTCATCTGCCACCACTAAGAACAGCTGAGCTCCATGTTCTTTGGGACCCCCATTCAGGTATGTGAAGAGGGATTTGATAGCAGCCTTCAACCTTCTCTTCTGCAGACTAAATAATCCCAGTTCCCTCAGCCTCTCCTCACAAGTCATGTGCCCCAGCCCCCTAATCATTTTTGTTGCCCTCCACTGGACTCTCTCCAATTTGTCCACATCCCTTCTGTAGTGGGAGGGACCAAAACTGGATGCAATACTCCAGGAGTGCCCTCACCAGTGCCGAATAGAGGGGAATAATCACTTCCCTCAATCTGCTGGCAGTGCTCCTACTAGTACAGCCCAATATGCCGTTGGCCTTCTTGGCAACAAGGGCACACTCCTGACTCGTATCCAGCTTCTTATCCACTCTAATCCCTAGGTCCTCTTCTGCAGAACTGCTGTTTAGCCAGTCAGTCCCCAGTCTGTAGTGGTGCATGGGATTCTTCTGTCATAAATGCAGGACTCTGCACTTGTCCTTGTTGAACTTCATCGGATTTCTTTTGGCCCAATCCTCCAATTTGTTTAGGTCACTCTGGACCTTATCCGTACCCTCCAACATATCTGCCTCTCCCCCCATCTTAGTGTAGTCTGTGAACTTGCTGAGGGTGCAATTAATCCCATCATCCAGATCATTAATAAAGATGTTGAACAAAACTGGCCCCAGGACCAACCCCTGAGGCACTCTGCTTGATACCGGCTGCCAACTAGACATCGAGCCGTTGATCATTCCCCGTTGAGCCCGACAATCTGGCCAGCTTTCTGTCCATCTTACAGTCCATTCATTCAATTCATACTTTAACTTGCAGGCAAGAATATTGTGGGAGACAGTATTAAAAGCTTTGCTAAAGTCAAGATATATCGCATCCACTGCTTTCCCCTCATCCACAGAGCCAGTTATCACCTCATAGAAGGCAGTCAGGTTGGTTAGGCATGACTTGCCCTTGGTGAATCCATGTTGACAGTTCGTGATCACCTTCCTCTCCTCCAGGTTCTTCAAAATGGATTCCTTGAGGACCTGCTCCATGATTTTGCTGGGTACTGAAGTGAAGCTGACCAGTCTGTAGTTCCTCTGGTTCTTTCTTTCCTTTTTTTAAAATATGGGCACTATATTTGCCTTTTTCCAATCGTCCAGGACCTCCCCCGATTGCCACGAATTTTCAAAGATAATGACCAATGGCTCTGCAATCACATCAGCCAACTCCCTCAGCACCCTTGGCTGCATTATATCTGGACTCATGGACTTGTGCATGTCCAGCTTTTCTAAATAGTCCTTAAACTGTTCTTTCACCACTGAGGGCTGCTCACCACCTCCCCATATTGTGTTGCCCAGTGCAGCAGTCTGGGATCTGACCTTGTCTGTGAAGACGGAGGCAAAAAAAGCATTGACTACTTCAGCTTTTTCCACATCATCTGTCACTATGTTTCAGTAGCAGCCGTGTTAGTCTGTATTCGCAAAAAGAAAAGGAGTACTTGTGGCACCTTAGAGACTAACAAATTTATTAGAGCATAAGCTTTCGTGAGCTACAGCTCACTTCATCGGATGCATTTGGTGGAAAAAACAGAGGAGAGATTTATATACACACACACACAGAGAACATGAAACAATGGGTTTATCATACACACTGTAAGGAGAGTGATCACTTAAGATAAGCCATCACCAGCAGCAGGGGGGGAAAGGAGGAAAACCTTTCATGGTGACAAGCAAGGTAAGCTAATTCCAGCAGTTAACAAGAATATCAGAGGAACAGTGGGGGGTGGGGTGGGAGGGAGAAATACCATGGGGAAATAGTTTTACTTTGTGTAATGACTCATCCATTCCCAGTCTCTATTCAAGCCTAAGTTAATTGTATCCAGTTTGCAAATTAATTCCAATTCAGCAATCTCTCGTTGGAGTCTGTTTTGAAGCTTTTTTGTTGAAGGATAGCCACTCTTAGGTCTGTGATCGAGTGACCAGAGAGATTGAAGTGTTCTCCAACTGGTTTTTGAACGTTATAATTCTTGACGTCTGATTTGTGTCCATTCATTCTTTTACGTAGAGACTGTCCAGTTTGGCCAATGTACATGGCAGAGGGGCATTGCTGGCACATGATGGCATATATCACATTGGTAGATGTGCAGGTGAACGAGCCTCTGATAGTGTGGCTGATGTGATTAGGCCCTATGATGGTGTCCCCTGAATAGATATGTGGACAGAGTTGGCAACGGGCTTTGTTGCAAGGATAGGTTCCTGGGTTAGTGGTTCTGTTGTGTGGTGTGTGGTTGCTGGTGAGTATTTGCTTCAGATTGGGGGGCTGTCTGTAAGCAAGGACTGGTCTGTCTCCCAAGATCTGTGCGCTACATTGATGACATCTTCATCTTCTGGACCCATGGAAAAGAAGCTCTTGAGGAATTCCACCATGATTTCAACAATTTCCATCCCACCATCAACCTCAGCCTGGACCAGTCCACATAAGAGATCCACTTCCTGGACACTACGGTGCTAATAAGCGATGGTCACATAAACACCACCCTATATCGGAAACCTACTGACCGCTATTCCTACCTACATGCCTCTAGCTTTCAGATCATACCACTCGATCTATTGTCTACAGCCAAGCGCTACGATATAACCGCATTTGCTCCAACCCCTCAGACAGAGACAAACACCTACAAGATCTCTATCATGCGTTCCTACAACTACAATACCCACCTGCTGAAGTGAAGAAACAGATTGACAGAGCCAGAAGAGGACCCAGAAGTCACCTACTACAGGACAGGCCCAACAAAGAAAAGAACAGAACGCCACTAGCCATCACCTTCAGCCCCCAACTAAAACCTCTCCAACGCATCATCAAGGATCTACAACCTATCCTGAAGGACGAGCCATCACTCTCACAGATCTTGGGAGACGGACCAGTCCTTGCTTACAGACAGCCCCCCAATCTGAAGCAAATACTCACCAGCAACCACACACCACACAACAGAACCACTAACCCAGGAACCTATCCTTGCAACAAAGCCCGTTGCCAACTCTGTCCACATACCTATTCAGGGGATACCATCATAGGGCCTAATCACATCAGCCACACTATCAGAGGCTCGTTCACCTGCGCATCTACCAATGTGATATATGCCATCATGTGCCAGCAATGCCCCTCTGCCATGTACATTGGCCAAACTGGACAGTCTCTATGTAAAAGAATGAATGGACACAAATCAGACGTCAAGAATTATAACATTCAAAAGCCAGTTGGAGAACACTTCAATCTCTCTGGTCACTCGATCACAGACCTAAGAGTGGCTATCCTTCAACAAAAAAGCTTCAGAAACAGACTCCAACGAGAGATTGCTGAATTGGAATTACTTTCCAAACTGGATACAATTAACTTAGGCTTGAATAGAGACTGGGAATGGATGAGTCATTACACAAAGTAAAACTATTTCCCCATGGTATTTCTCCCTCCCACCCCACCCCCCACTGTTCCTCTGATATTCTTGTTAACTGCTGGAATTAGCCTACCTTGCTTGTCACCATGAAAGGTTTTCCTCCTTTCCCCCCCTGCTGCTGGTGATGGCTTATCTTAAGTGATCACTCTCCTTACAGTGTGTATGATAAACCCATTGTTTCATGTTCTCTGTGTGTGTGTATATAAATCTCTCCTCTGTTTTTTCCACCAAATGCATCTGATGAAGTGAGCTGTAGCTCACGAAAGCTTATGCTCTAATAAATTTGTTAGTCTCTAAGGTGCCACAAGTACTCCTTTTCTTTTTGTCACTATGTTGCCTCCCTCGTTTAGTAAAGGTCCCACACGTTTCCTGATCACCACCTTGTTGCTAACATACCTGTAGAAACCCTTCTTGTTACCCTTCACATCTCTTGCTAGCTGCAACTCCAGTTTTGCCTTGGCCTTCCGGATTATGCTCCTGCATGCTCTAGCAATATTTTTATACTCCTCCCTAGTTATCTGTCCAAATTTCCACTTCTTGTAAGCTTCCTTTTTGAGTTTAAGCTCACCGAAGAGTTCACTGTTAAGCGAAGCTGGTCGCCTGCCATATTTGCCATTCTTTCTGCACATCAGGACGGTTTGTTCCTGCACCCTCAATAAAGCTTCTTTGAAATACAGCCAGCTCTCCTGGACTCCTTGCCCCCTCATATTAGCCTCCCTGGGGATCCTACCCATCAATTCCCTAAGGGAGTCTGTCTGCTTTTCTGGAGTTCAGAGTCCATATTTTGCTACTCTCCTTTCTTTCTTTTGTGAGGATCCTGAACTCAACCATCTCATGGTCACTGCTGCCTAGGTTGCCACCCACTTCTGCTTCCTCTACCAGTTGTCCCCTTAATTTTACTTCATGTTTTCATAGTGTCACTCCATTGTACTTGCAGTGAATGGAGAGCCATTTAGCTATTTACATACTTTAAAAATGAGAGTGAAACTTTGTGCCTCCTTCAGTTGTTCTTTTGGTCTAGACATACATATTGGTACTCAGTCTTTCCTTCAGAAGCATCTCTCTCAAGCCCTGTCATTTTTCTGGCTCACAACTGAATTCTGTGTCAATACCTCCATAGTATTGAGTGGCCAGATTTTTAAAGGATTATTCACAAGAGCTCTGTAGAGGTGGGTATCTATTATCGGAAAGACAGCTGCTGAGTTGGAAGCATTTTCAGTCAGTGGTAAAGTGGCTAAATTTCTTCCTGTGTGGTGGTTTAATTTTTCCCTGGGACAGTACACATAAGTAACATGAAGGGATTCTAATACTGCATCATATACAAACTTCAGAATTGGGATTCCAGTGTTATGGAGATTGTGGCATTCTTTGGTTAGATCTGATATTTCATGGATGGGTTTTTGGGTTTGAGTAAATGGTTGCAAATGTATATTAACTGACAGGTTTTTTTTTTTTTCCTTTCAGTTATACATGGGAAGCAATTGATATAGATAAACATGTGCATTATAAAATAAATCCCTGTGGTGGCATTGAAGACTGTAACGAATCAAGTGCAGTCTGTGCATATGACCCGAATAAAAAGGTCTATCTGTCAGTAGGTAAGTTAATGTTTTGTTTCTTACGATGTCAGCATTCCAAAATATAGAGAACTTCTGGCATGTTTGCTGTAGCTTCTCTCCAGTTTTTCTAATGTTATGGCTAACATACAATATTTCTTATATTACAGAATAAAATTTTAATCTAAGATTTCTACCACTGCATACTAAATTCTTTTTCTTATGCTGGTTAACTTTTTTACCCAGTTTACAAGAGTTTATAGTAGCTATTCATAGCTTCCAAGGTCAGAAAGGATCAGTCATCATCTAGTCTGACTTCCTATATGATACAGGTCCTAGAACTTTTCTAAAATTCTTTTTGACCTAGAGCATATCTAATTTTTTTAAATAAAATCTTCCTCTAAACAGGAATAGCTACAGTATGTATTTCACTGTAGTTATATTAGTATATCTACTTGTAGCATAACATACACTGCATACGTGCTTGTTGGTTGAAGTATGTTTTTTATGTAGAAAACTAATGCTTGGATTAGATCTATCAACAATACCTCACTGGAGAAATGTCCCTCATTATAGACCCATAGTTACCCATGTCCCACGCAAACATGGTGTTTCCTCACTACTGCTGAAAATTATTTACTGTGAAGAAGTAATCCCACAGAATTTTAAGCTTCCTGGATGAATATTTTTGTGACCCTCCTCTTATTTGGTTATCTGTTACACATTGAGTAGTGAAGGTGACTCTGGAGATCGTGATTCAATTATTTCTCACTTATGTTTGTCATCACTGTGCATTTGATTTGATCTTGAGGAAACTGACAAATCTGTTTGGTTCCGTGTGTTTGTCCCTTTTAAAAATTGTTGAGGGTGACCAGAATGCTGGATGGATGGATGGTTTTGATTCCACATGGCTAATACTCTTATTCCTCTTTCATTGTGTGGCTTAAGATAGTTGTCAAAGGCATGCAATAAGATAGAGGATGTGCAATGTGATTGAGTAAAGGAACTTGAACTTTTGAATTTCCTGACTACTTGTGACTCTTTAACAGTGTGTTAACTTGTTAGCTTGACATTTTTCTTATTTTGCCTCTAATATGATTTGTTAAAAACAGATGGTGCCTATAAGTGTTTGGAAACAAAATACAGATTTTTGTTTCATTGGTTGTCTGAACACCACTCCTAGGTGGGTTAAACAGGGTTTAAGTAAAAGTTTGATTCACCAAGGTGCTTAAGCCATGTGCCTAACTTTAAGCAGCAGAAAATTTAAGGGTTGTGTGGCAGCTCCTGTCCCACAGGGCTGGTTGGACTCCCTCTGCCAGGCACTGTAACTTCTGGGGTCCCAGTACCACTCAGGTTTGGCCCAGTTGTCTTGATGATGGGAGTCTGAGTAGTTCGAATTTGAGTGAATGGCACTGCAACCTCATGAGCCAGGTTACAATTCCACTCCCACAAATTTGGTCCAGTCAGGGGCCGGGGCCAAACCTGACAGATGCTGCAACCCCAGAGGTTGCAATGTCCTGAGCAGAGAGCCAAGCCCAGCCAGCCCCACAAAAGAGGAGCCGCCACTGTGAGGTGAGTGCCTGGCAGGATCTGACTGAAACAACCTCAGGGCAGGGCTATAACTAGGGCAGGGCGAGCAGGGTAGCTGCCCAAGGTGCAAAGTTGCGGGGGCGGCTTGGGGTGGCAGGGCTCAAGGGAGGGAGTGCCACCTCCACTTCCTGATTCACCTCAGCAGGCCATCCAGCCTGTCTGAGTTGGGGGAGTGCAACCAAAAAACTGGGGGGAGGCACGTGACCCCACAAATGCTGCTTACTGCATGTGAGTAGGCTTTATTTTTTCAAGCACTGAATAAAAATGTGGTTTTATTATGAAGAAAATCGAGCATT
The DNA here is from genome assembly GCF_009764565.3 of Dermochelys coriacea. Classification (NCBI taxonomy): domain Eukaryota; kingdom Metazoa; phylum Chordata; order Testudines; family Dermochelyidae; genus Dermochelys; species Dermochelys coriacea. The sequence continues at coordinate 122,469,871 of NC_050070.1, forward strand.
CTCAACACAACTTGATCAAGTTTTCAGGTGCTCTCCAGCACATCTGTAACATTGCAGAATTGTGTAGAAATTGCACATCTTAAACAAAACCTGTATATTGCCTTGATAAAAAGGGTGTTGCCATACCTGCCTCATTGTGTAGCACATACTGACTCCTCCCAGAGCTGGCATTCTTTGTTAGAATTCAGACTGTATATGCAATATGTCAGCTGAGGAAACTACAGCAGTAGTAATAGAAATGGTTGTAAAAGTAGAGTTACTTCTAAACTGGAGTGACACTTATACCATGCATCCTCTGTGTATCCTGTCATTTTTATTTTTGTTTGCTTTCCTCTCATTCCAACGTTAACTGTGCATTGTAACCTTGCCTTCAGTGGGTTACAGATCATTAATTGAATGCTCCTGTACATTGCTCCTCACCACAGTATGTGGGTTCTCTGAATAGCTGTTAGGGCGTTAATGTCCTAAAATGTGTCCCTGTAGCTAAATTAGCATAAACTTGGCTGCTCTTGTAATAGAAGTAAGGAAAAGAGAGGCCCTAGAGTACAGTGAATGTAATGTGTTGGCGGGTAAGTTTCCATTGTGATTCACACCCATTCGTTTCCATCTGTAAGGTTTGTAACCAACATAGGTTTCCTCTTCAGAGTTGTCAGTGGGCTGTACATCTCACCATGATAGAGCGTGCTGGTATCTGCATCACAAATTCCACCCATCCTAGCTTATCTGCAGGCCTGGACAAAAGGGCAGAGTTTCAGCGAGCCTGGTAGTAATGCCTTCCTGCTGGCACTGGGGTTTCTTTGGGGGTGGGAGAGTGGGGGAGAGCATTGGCAGTGGGCACTGTCTCAAATTCTGATGCCTGGTGTTCCTGCAGCTTCACTGTTCCCTTTATTAATGTTAAACCTCTTTTTCTCTTTCCCCATCTTGTCCAAGCCTTCTACAAATATTCAGAAGGTTCCTTTTGCTCCCAAAACGCATTCCTTTTTGGGTGTCCTCACTTAGCTCTGTTGCTTGCTAACAGGTAGGTCTGGAGTAGGGGAAATGTGTTATGGGAAACCTAGCTAACTTGAACCACAACCAAGTAGCCTGTTTTTAAAGGTGTCAGACTACATCTATATGAGATGGAAAATCATTGACTGGCATGTGTTCAAACATGACTTGTTTTCCTAGTTGCGCCAGGGCCTAGAAGCAGAGGGAAATAGAAAGGGAGGAGTAAGTATCGTGCTGGCATTTTAAAGAGCACTTGCTCCAGTGTGATAAAATGGAGTCAATATAGTAGATGTGGATTTTTAGTGTAACATTTTATTCTTTTCTTAAAATTAACAGAAATATTAAAATAGATCTGCAGCGGAACATTAGTGTGGATTGAAAATGGGCACCAAGATGATTGAGTAATGATAAACAACTGTGTAGACAGCTAGTGAAGAGGTATCTAGTGGGATATGGTGTGGATCTGTTGGGTCAGGTCTTAATATCATCGTTAATCTGGAAGAGAGGAGCAAACAGCATAATGAATAAATGTTTCATACTGGCTGAGTTGCAAACAGTACTTCGGTTGGAGAAATAATACAAAAACACTTAGATTAAAAATGTGGACAGAAAATAACAATGAGATGCAGCTTCAGGGAGGAAAATTCATGTTAATGGACTCTGTGGGGAAAATAATCCAAGATGCCCACACTCAGTGGATGGGAGAAACTTTGGAGGCTGTAAGACAGAAAGAGACCTTGAGGTGGACAACCAGTTAGCTAGGATTGCGGTGTGACATGTGACATGGCCCTTTTTGCAGCCACTGGGGAGAGGTCTTTCTGTGTGGGTGGTGATGTATCACATTCAGTTCTGAGCATGGCATTGCTATGCTCACATACACTGGAGGGCGGTTTAAGGACTGCAAACATGGTCATGGGGGGCAGAGATTGATATGGGGAATGAGCCAAGCTCTCTCAAAAGCAGCTGCTTAGGGGGAGGAGAAATGTAAATCTTAAAATATTTGAGGGGTGCAAACATCAGAGGAGGAGAGGAATTATTTGTTGTGGTACAGAAGCATAACTTGAGGTGTTACGATAAAAATAAGAGGGCCAGTTTAGACTTAATATCAGGAAGTAGCTCCTGATAGTGAGAGAGAAGACTCTAGAATAGTCTCCCAAGAGGTGTGATGGAAGCTCAGTCACATGAGGTGCTTTTAAAATTAGCATCTTAAGCAAGGCTGTGTGGATAGATGGACTGGATGATTGATATTCTCCCCCCCCTCCCATGCACATTCATTGTAGGCATTTGAGCCCAGATCTTCAAAAGTATTCAAGTGCCTGACTCCCAAATACCTGTGAGGATCTGGGCCTTGGCTGGTAGTGGGGTGTTAAGTTATACTGATGCAGTGCCTAGAGGTCTCATGTAAGCCAGGGCTCCCCTATGCTAGAAACTTGTACATGCAGAGTAAATAACAGTCTCTTCCCCAAAGAGCCTACGGTTTAAAACACAAACAAGGGGATGGCGATAGAGAGAAGGGAGGATGGGTAACAAAGAAGATGGTTTAGCACTGACTAGCTGCAAGTACAATTCTTAGCCAAAAGGTTGTAGCTGTATAACAAAAGAACGTTCCTAATCAAAATGTGTACTGTCTTTAAATGGACTGAATACACTGCAGCAATATTGCATTAATAAATACTACTCACAATTGCTATAGCTGGAAAAACAAGAGGATGAATTTTAGTTTGAAAAGTGTGAGGGTAAAACTTTCAGAAGTGCTTAAGTCACTCTTGAAAAAAGATTTAAGTTTGTAAATCACTTAAGCACTTCTGAAAATTTTTACCCTAGGTCTGTCTTAATGACTTAATTTATTATTCTTTGTTTTAAAGTTGCCTTTAAATGGATTTGTATGTTAAGCTTAAGTACTATGCAAGACAACAACATAGGATATTCATGATGTACCAAGTATGTTTTTTATAAAGTACTGTATTATTGCAGCTCTTATCTCTTCATTTAGGTGACTCATCTTTGAAAAGAAGTTCTCAATCACTTCTTGAGTTCAGCACTACAATACCCTGTTTGCAGCAAGGCACTCAACATGTTGTACAAAGCAACATTAACTTCCTTTGTGGGAAGACTCTGGTTAGTCTGTCATTTTTGTTTCCTTATGTCCTTTGTGTAAGTAACTTCTTCAGGTCACTGCAAGAGCTCTGTGTAAACTCAAAAGCTTTTGTGTCTCATCACAGAAGTTGGTCCAATAAAAGACATTGCCTCACCCACCTAGTCTCTTTAACTCCCATTTAGTCAGCATAGCTTGTGGTTTTTTCTAAACTTTCTTTTTGGAGAAATCTGAAATGATACCTCAGTTTGTGACACTACAGATGTGATTACACCAGTTCTTTGAAACTCCCATGACAGCCCATACTCTCCAAGAATGTGTATTGATCTCAGGTTGTGGGACATGCAAGCCATGCATGATGATGATATTAAACGAACAGCTATCTTGATTCATGTGTGTTGCTAGGTCTAGTCAGTAACTCTTTTCTGGTTCTTTAATGCTTTCAAATGTATTTCAGTATAGTATTTTCACAAATTATGTAACAAAATAAATTAAAGCCAGCAGTGTTCAGAGCACCTGAAAGCTCTTATTTAAGTGTCAGCTTGAGTAAACTGTGGACTTGAAATAGAACAGTATCAAAGACTGTGACCAAATTCCATTCTTATGAGCTAATATATGGCTCTCAAACCAGTGTTTAAGTTTGTAAAGTCCTTTTTATTTTAATGTAGTGTCTTCTGATAATTGCTAGAAATCAGAAATAAATATTGCTTTGGTCAGAAAACAAACCCAGACCTCTGACTAATCCCTCTTTGGGACAGCTTCATGTAAGTTTTTTTTTTTTTTTTTTTTTAAACTTTAGTACAAATGTAAAATTCTAGTTTAAAAGGTTTTATTTTCTGATACTTGATGTCTCCAGACTCACACCTCCCAAACTCTTACTAGCTGAAACAATTAGAGCTTGGAGTCACTTGTACTAGGACCCAAACTCTTCAAGAAGTGATGCTGTTGGCAATGATAACTTTATTACACACCTTTTTGGAAAGCAGGGTAACTTAGACCGTTATGTGAAGTGCCAGTACATCAAAGTTTTTTTTTTTTTTTTTTTTTTTTAAGTTTCACACTCCACATGTGACAAATTGAAGAGAGAGGGTGCAGGCGGAAGCTCAGAGATCCTTTTGCCCTTTCTACATTAGTTTCCCACTGACAAGAAAATTGTCTTGTCTGTTCTTGGTAAACTGTAAGAGCCAGAGTGGCCAGGCTGTGACTTTGCTAAAGCTAGTTAGACAGTTCACATGATTAAGACACCAAAAACTTTTCTCTATCTTTAACAAAACTATCTCCTATTGATATTGGCTGGTACAACTTTTTTTTAAAAATAGCTTCTTGACAAGGATGTGTGTGTATGTACTAGTGTGGTGGGGACTAATGTAGACTGGTCATGGAGGTCTTTTACCACCTCGTTTCCATCCTTCATCTGGAAATGGAAAGCTTGCTCTGCCTGGGATATTCATAGGTAAATAAATTTAGTTTCCATGGCTGTCCAGCCCTGTCCATGTTAAGCACTCCTTAAAGTACTAGAGTGACTTAACATGGTTATTGCACTATTAAACTGATTGATTGTGTGATTGGGCATGAAAAGCTTGAATCTGAACCAGGCCTATCAAAACTAGTTTTTCCTTTCCAGAAGAGATCCCTTGTTGGTATATGGTTGGAGAGAAAATTAGTTTCTCTGGCCTTAATTGGTAATTGGCTTGTGGGATAAATGGCAGGCAAAAAAAATACCTACCTGTGGATGCTAAGGTAGGGAGACGTGCATTAAAAATGCATTGTCTTGCTAAAACATAAATCATGGCGACCAGAGACCTGCTTTTCACAATTGCTGAGCACCTGCTGTCCCTACTGACCTTCAGCTGAAGTTGTGGGCACTCAGCCTTTCTGAAAATAAAGTCCCTAATTTGGGCCTGTAAAATGTAGCACAAATTGTACACATTGGAAATGAGGTGTTACTTTGAGGGCTCATGTACACAGTGTGGTATACGTCATATCTGAAGGGACAGCTAGGACTTTCCTGTTTGGTTTTTTGGCAGTATGCCTCTGTGCTTTCTAACGGCTTTCCTAAGTAATGACTAAACTTGCCATTAATTTACTGGGGCATGTCATCGTTTCTGAGTACTATCCATGCCATTCTTATTGTCAAGAAATAATTTGGAGATTGCCTCTTTTTTGTTTTTTTTTAAATAAAAACTTGTTTTGTTGGTACTGACTTCTTAAACTTTTTTTTATTTTTGATCTTTTTATAATTTTATAGTTAAACTGAAAGCTAACTATTGATTTCATGATCTTTTTAAAATAGGGAACCCCAGAACTTGTTACTGCAACTGAGTGTGTGCACTATTTCGAATGGAGAACTTTTATTGCTTGCAAGAAAGACTCATTTAAAGCCAGGAAAGAGGTAATATTCATAGCTCATGCATGCATAAAGTGACTTCACCAATTTTGCACTCTTCAGTTAGAAGGAATGGAATAGTTAGTCAAATAGTATTCTTGGTTTTTTACAGCATACATTCAGTTAGAAATCCATTATTCAGTCTTAATATATAACAACTTCGGTATAAATAGCAATTAAAACTTCACAAAAGCTTTGTCAACTTTTTTGAAATGAAAATCCACCTTTTAAAAATTATGAATATCCTGTTAGAGCAAATTCTTTAATAGCTTTAGTTAACGAGGATGAGAATTTTAAGTAACTCTTCAGCACTTGTGCCTGTGACTTTTGCTTTCAGCACCTCTGCACGGCAAAACGAGAGTGAAGGGTTTTCACTGTTGCTTGTGCAGTAGCCAACATTGTGAACATTTTGCCTTCAGTGGGGAGCCTGGTGTTTTTAATGGAATTATTTTGACTTCTGGGCAAACGTTTCCACTGCTAGATTTTATAAAAATCAGTTGTCTTTGGAAAAAATATTTCGTGTCCTATGATGTCTCTAACTAGTGTGGTATGTACTTTACGTGGAATTAACTAACATGTTTAACTTTCTAGGTACCATGCTACGTTTTTGATGATTTGAAGAAACATGACTTGAATCCACTGATCAAGACTTCAGGAGGCTACTTGGTGGATGACTCGGATGACGATTCCTTGTATATCAACGTCTGTAGAGACATAGGTCTGAACCTCTCTGTACAGTATATGTGTCTAAGTTGTATGAATTATGGCAGTACTTACTAATGCCTCTAGTAAAGACTCTCTGGTTTTATTTCCCGTTAAACCCCACTTTTGGAAGTTTATAACTCTATTGTTTTAATCCATCTTTGATTTGAAATGTGGTTTTGAAGGCAGCTTTCCTAGAGCAGTCTTCCAGAACTGTTGAGCTATTTGAAGAACATTGTCCTTTTAGATGGCAAAGGGTTTGTCTTAAAATAGTACAATCCAATCTGAGGCTTCTCTGCTGAAACTGGCAACAAAGGTATCAGTTGCTCTCTTGTTGCTGTCATCTGTCCAGTGGTTTTGTTTTTCTTATGCCAGAGCGATAGCTAGTGATTATAGCTCAATATGGGCTCCAATTCAGCCAAGCACTTGATTCTGATTTAGTTGGGGATTGGTCCTGCTTTGAGCAGGGGGTTGGATTAGATGACCTCCTGAGGTCCCTTCCAACCCTGATATTCTAAGATTCTATGATTCTATACTTAACTTTAAGCATGAGTGGTCCTATTGAAATCATGTGCCTAAAGCGTGGGTGGCCAAACTACGGCCCATGGGCTGGATCCGGCCCCTCAGGGCTTTAGATCTGGCCCACAGGATTGCCTTCCCTGTGGCACTGCAGGCCCCGCACTGCTCCCAGAAGCGCCCGGCACCATGTCCCTTGGGGGGAGGGGGAGGCAGAGTGCTCCACGTGCTGACTTCACCTGCAGGGACCATCCCCTCCAGCTCCCATTGGTCAGGAACGGGAAACCACGGCAAATGGGAGGTTCAGGGGAGGTACCCACAGGCGGGGGCAGCACGTGGAGCCCTCTGTGCCCCCCCCCCCCACTCCCTTTGGAGCTGCAGGGATGTGGTGTCAGCTGCTTCCAAGAGCAGGGCGGCATGGGGCCAGGGCAGGCAGGGAGCTTGCCCTGGCACCGGTGTGCGCTGCTGCCACCCTGGAGCCGCTCCAGGTAAGTGGCCCCCTGCCGAAAACCGCGCCCCTCCTGCCCCCCTGCCCTGAGCCCCAGCTGCAGCTGCACCCTGCACTCCCTCCCGCACCCCCAACTGCATGCCCCAGCTCTACATTCATGGCCCTGTATGCAATTTCCCCATGCAGATGTGGCCCTTGGGCCAAAATTTGCCCACCCCGGTGTAAAGTTTAAATATTTAAGTGATTTGCTGGTTTGATACTTATTTTGGCCAATAGTGGGGAGAATGGAAACAATATAAACAGTTCTAACAGCAGAGAAATTTCTTCACAGGCTGAATTTCATACATATTGGGTAACTTTAACAACAAATTAGTTTTTCTACACTGCATTGCTTTTGCATTTTTGACCATGTATATATTCACTGGTCTTTGTTTTGTTAGTAAGAAGCATGTATGAACTTTGCTCACAGAACAAACTAAGTCTATGACTTTTTTTTTTTTTTTCCAAATCCTATTTGCCTGAAACTTAGTGTGGATATTAAATAAAGATGTAACTTCCAACAGGATGTCAAAACAAAATGGTCCGCAGGTTTCTATAAAATATTGCTAGCCAAAAATCTCAGGATTTGCATTTGTTTTAATAGTGTTGCTTATCACCCTGGTATCTGAGTGGTTCTCCCTAGAACAGTATTTCTCAACGACCAGTCTGTGGACTGGCGCCGGTCCCTAAGATCTCCCTGACACAGTTTAGGAAGGCAGCAACCTGGTCCCAGATACCAAAAGTTGAGAAACACTGACCTAAAACATTCAGTTGAGATTAATGCCTGCAAATTGTCAAATTCCCCATTTCTTTTTATCCCTGATTTGTAAGGTGAATACCCATAACTGAGTATTGCACGCATACTAGGAAGAGCCTTAAACCTAGAATAACTCCTCTCCAAAATTCCATATCATGGACATGTACAATAGATGTCTTCAAATCTTTGTAAACTTTGGGTTTTTTTAATGTAATGTTTGAGGGTTGTAATATTCCAGTTCGTTTCCATCAGTATGCAAAAATCTTCATATGTATGGAAGTTTATATTAGTTGTAGTTATTACTATAGTAGTAGAATCACTTTAGCATGGTCATCTTGACTGGAACTACAGCTAGTATTCTAACCCCACTTGCTTTGAAGTAAACTACAAAACGGACTAGGTGAACATACTGTTTAAAATTCCATAATTGGATTTTCTTCACATCTAGAATACTGCTCAGTGGTGGAAGGAAAAAGCTATTACAATGATAATTTGAAGTTTCTAGCTTCAGAGTGTGTGGTGTTGGTTTGTTTGTTTGTTTGAAGTTAGATGACATCTTTTCAGCTAGACGTAGTGGAAGTGTGAATTTTATCTCTTTCATGGCTTCAAATCCTTCAGCAATCTTTTTTTTTTTTTTTTTTAATTTTAGCTTGCCAAAAGTAAAACCATTTGAGTTCAAACTGCACTTTTGAAAACTTTAGTCCAAGGCTTTTAAACCCCCCCTCAAATTTATAAGCTGTAAAGGGGTTTAGAATGAATACTGATTCAGTCTAATGTAACTAAATTGTACCTAATCTGGCCCTAGATACTTTTTCTTAGCACTGCAACAAAAACCTCATTTGGGTGATATCTGGTATCCTCTTAACAGGAAGCTCAAGCAGCGAAACCAGAAGTTGTCCTGTGGGTAGTGCTGCATGCTTGTTAAGTGGAGGCCATGCTTTTGATGTTGGCAGTCCTCAAGAACAGCTGAAACTGCGTGACAAAGACAGGTACTTTTTGGTGGTACTTTTAAATGTCTGAAAATCTCGTGTATATATTTATAAGGGTTCCCTTTTGTGTTTCTGGACAAAACATTGTTCATTATTTGGCTGATATATATACCTGCATTTCATGGTAATATTGTATATATTTCAACATATTTAATTATCAAAAGAAAGATAAAATTGGAAGGTGGCATCTCTTTTGTAGACAGGCATGAGGAGACTAGGTTTTTAATCTATTATCATTGCCATAATGTAAACTTCTAGGGTTTTTTTTTTTTTAAAAACCCCATGGGCACACTTTACATATTAAAAAGTTCTGGAGGATGAGGCAACTACCTAGCTTTTCTTTTTTTAAAGAATAAGATGAAATTATTGGTGTCACTCTCTGGTGGCATGGGATGGTCATTGGACAGGATGCCCCAAACAAAGGACTGAATTCTAATTCCAGCTGTTCCAGTGACCTGCTGCATGCCCCTGGGGAAAATCATTTGGCCTCTGTCTCACTTACCTGTTTAAAAACAAAACTTTATCTCACACAGATGTTACAAGGATTAGAGTCAAATGCTGCCCTTATGCATTTGCATTAGCTGCCTCTTGGCTTCTCGGTATAGTAGAAGGTGTTGGCTGTGACACTAAGTTGTCTAGTATCTGCCAGCCTGAGACCCCATCTCTCCTTGTGTGACACTGCCACAGCTGAATCACTAGAGGCTCTAAGCTTCCTTGGTATTCAGTAGAGAGAGGTCCCAGGAGGATGTTCTCCTAGGGGGGCCTCTCAACTTTGGAATTAATTGGGTTGGTCTGAAATGGCCCAGTTTTGGTGGGCAGGAGAGTCAGATGAGTGTGTAGATTTTTATTTGGATGGAGTTGGTATTGGGTTTTCATGGCAACACAATGGATGATGTTTCGTTTTTGAGCACTAGCTTCTTTTATGGCCCCTTTGAGCTTATTCTTCTCTCGTTGCCTGTGGGGAGCACTGCTTACCCATCCATTCTTACAACACTAGCTCCTTGATTGATACCCTGCCAAATGCATGTTGATAGTGGGACTGCAGAGCAAACCAGGTTACTGTGAATCGGATCAGGGCCTGGGACTCCAATTATATGGAAGCCAGTTAAAATAAGTCAGGTAGTGAAATTGATGGGCTTTAATGACTTGCTTGAATAAAATCATTTTGGCTTTGCTGCAAAGGAGGACAATTCAAAATGTTGCCAAAAATACTAACATGGACCTCATAGACTGAGAATTAAGAACATCTGCCTGTACTAGTTCTCCTGTTAACTGGAAAGTTCCTGACACAAGATTGATATACAGGAAATAAAACAGTATTCTTGTCTTTCTGATTGTAAGCTTGTGCGTGTTACAAGTACAAATATATCCACATAGCTGAAAGAATATGGTGACCTACAAAAGATTTTTTTTTTTTTTTTTTTTTTTTTTTTTACAACTGGGCTTGTGACCCTTTATACTTCATGTTGTATACGGAATGCCTAAAAGGTGCTTTCCCTGATTTTGTTGGAGGACTTGCTGAGTCTTTGGGATGTGTATTGGCACTTGCACCTTAAATCAAGGGCCTGAGAACAGGACTGCTGAATTTTTAGTGAAGCCTTCCTCCAAAAGATTATCTGATCAACATCAGTGACTTGTTTAAAGACACACAATAAACTGTCTTAAACTAGTCTTAAATTTTAGTCTTAAACCGACTAAAATCCATTCCCTTCATCTGCTCTAATATCCATTGCCTTCATCCATTCCCTTTCATTGTCCTAGCTCTTGTAATTTCACCATTTCCTGAGTTCTTAGTATACCCTCGCCTAGGGAGAATCCACATTTCTTGTGTATATATAACACAAACTACATTACAAAAATATTAAGGTTGCTGTGTCAGGAACTCAAAAGATTGCCTGTGCAACCTTAATTCAGTCGTCTTATGGATATCCCTTACCATACCATCTTTAACATGATCATGGCCTGTTTTTTTTCCATAGGGCCCTTACCTCATTCAGTGTATAGCCTGGATCTGCTCAGGATGTAAATCCGGGTTGTGCAATGAATGAAGCATCTGTAGGACCCCTGCTTCCTTTGTTGCAGACTATGGAAGGTGTGTAGTGAAATGAGGCAGGAGATTGCAAGAAAATGGTTAAAGCAGTGGAATGCTTCCCTGGAAAACTGGATTCTATCCCTGCCTCTGCCAGGGAGTTCCTATATGATGTTAGGCAAGTCACTTAAACCAAACTCTTTGCAGGTGGTCACTTGTAGTGTGGTGCACACTTTCTGGGTGCCCAGCTGGAGACCTTGAAGTCTGATTTGCAGAAGATAGCTGCAGCTAAAGTCAGCTGGGCTATGCTTTGAGCACAGTACTATATAATGCTAAGTACTCTGAAAAATCAGGTCCTGGGTGCCCAGTTTGAGACTCCTAAAATTAGTGGACACTCTCTCTTTTAACCTTTAATTTCTCAATGACTCAACTGTAAATTTGGAATAATAGTCCCTCACTTCACAGGGACTTTTTGAAGATAAATTATTTGGGGAACACTTGTTCTGTAGTGATGAGCACCTGGAAAAACCCACGAGGAAATAATTTTGTATTCAGAGCATGATTTGAACACTGCAGTAAATAAGATAAACACATCAGACAAGGAAGGGGGGAAAAAAAAGAAATAGCTCCTCATTTAAGTGAGCACCATCCATTCTGTGCACTGAATGAAGCAGGGGTTCTGTGGGGGGAAAAATAGTTTGTGGATCTGTGATTTTAAAGATATCGTAATGCATACACACAAGGGGACAGATGAATTAAGATTATGCCAGCACTAGAGGGGGATGAGACCCACACTTTGAGTGGTTTTCTCGGAGGCTTACTGATAGCAGAAGAATGGTGAGACCAGGGAATGTTGGGTTCCATTCCAGCAGACTAAGGAGGGAAGTGAGCTCTAGTGGGCACAGATCACTTCTGTCCCTGTCCTGTCTTCCCACCCCTGACTTCTCATCCCAGTCCTAGTGTCCCCATCCAGATCCCAGCTTTCCTTACCCTCAACTCCTCGCCCAGTCTCTCTCCCTCCCTGGACTTTTTGTCCAATCTGTTTTGTCCCTCCTTGCACAGTCTCCTCCCCTGTGCCCTGGTCTTGTCCTTTTTGTATTCGAGTGTGGCACCTTCCTCCTCCATGCTGCCTGTGCACTCGCAGTGTCACTGGGAACATGTGACAGTTTTCTGCTCTCAGTTCCAGTGCCTGTTCTGTCCCTGGCCCACAGCAGTCAGGAATAGTAGTTGCAGGAAAGTGCCGTTAAATCCTAGATTGGACCAAATTCAGAGGATGGAAACTTTAGAGAATTCAGCGGTGAGGATCTAACAATTCTGTACTGAGCATGACTTATAATTGGGTCAAATTTGAGTGGATTGTCACAGGAACAGCAAAAGGCGGATTCCTCCTGCCACAAAAGCTAACCCCTGCCAAACTTCAAGTTTGTGCTAAAGATTCTCAGCAAAACAATTGTAAGAACTTTTTGTCTTGCATGTTCGATGTACAGTTCCCTAACCTTGATCTTGGAAATGGCTGAACTGTTTTGGATGCAACTTTCTAGAAGTTATCAGTCTGAGGCAGGTACCCAACATGGAAACTTTCAGACCGAATTGTTAAAATTTGGCAAAGTTATAAGCAACTGAAAATGGGGTCTACAATGGGAAGTGCCAGGCTACTTCAATAAGTAATGCTGTCAGCTCTGCCTCTCATAGTTTTGGGACCAGGGGGAAAATAAGGCTGAAGATTGTTGTTGTAACTAAACAAAAAAGGCAGAAACCCTTTTCTCTTCCCCCTTTGTAAGTCCCCTTTTAAAGATAGAATTTAATATTTTTAAAACTCCTCTCCTAGGGTCTCTGGGTAAATTGCAAGTATCCCACCCTTGATATTTGCTAGCTTGTGCAGTACACTTTGTATTTTATAGTTGGAATTTTTTTGTGGCTTCCCATTTGTGTGTTTTGTTTTTGTTTTAGACTCGTACTGAGTTATGAGAAAACATACAGTGAAGAAGAGAAGCCAAATTTCTGTCTTGGCCATAATCCAGCAGTGACTATTACTTTTGTGTGCCCATCAAAGAGAAGAGGAGAGGTAATTAAACTTTTTTAGACTGCATTAATGATCGTTCTCAGTTAACCTCTCTGCTTCAGCCTCTATTTTACTGAGAGCAGAAACCTAGTATGTGCTTTGCTGTTGGGGTCATGAAGCTTATTAATGTTTGAGATCCTCAGGTGCAAAGTATTAGTACTCACTTCAGTATTAGTGGGGTTTTTTTTTTTTAGACTAAAAATATTTTCAGAGATGAATCAGCTGTAACTAGGAATACAAATTAGAGAGAAGGTGGGTGAACTCCCAGCTCTGTGTAGCTTGAAAGCTTGTCTCTCTCATCAACAGAAGTTGGTCCAATAAAATCTATTACCTCGCCTGCCTTGTCTCTTATATCTTGGGACTAATATGGCTACAACAACACTGCAAACTATCATAGGAATACAAATGTCTTGAGGCTGTCTCCTAAAGAATCTCTCTTCTTTCTTTTGGTGACAACTGCTCTTGTCTGAATTTCAAATTGTGTGGAGATCGTTAGAACCTAACATTGAGGTAGAAATAGTATCCCTCTCTAGAGTAGAGCGTTATTCCTAGGCAAAAAGTTCTGCTAGCTAATAAGTGCTGTTGTCCAACCTGATTTGTGTGACATGCTTCTAGTCTTTGTTCTGTGTAATTTGGTTCCATTTAAATTTGACCATTATCTTACTTCTACTATTGCACCCATGCCTTTAGTCTGCAAAATAAGTGTTATGTGCTTTCTTTAAATTATCTCTGATCAGTTTTTAAAGTAGAATCATCCTTGTGTGTTAGTTGTCCTATTTGATATAACTGAATGTTATAAAAGAACTGATAACTTTAACATATCTAGCAACATCCATTTGTTCCAGCTCACATAATGGCATGTGATCTTGGCAGAAGACACTCTTTTAAAACCAGGCTGAAATTACCATTGCTGACACTTTCTCTGCATAACCTGTCACATTTGCACATTTTGGACTGGCCTTGTTCTAGCCTATTGTCCCTTTCCTGACCTAGATGGCTGTCTACACTTCAGCCAGATCCCTCTTTAAAACAGATTTGAATAAAGAATTTTTTCCCCATTCATTTTAAAATACTCTGCATTTACATAACAACCATGTTACAGGCAGATTTACTAATTCCATCTTTGCCCTCCCAATTTTCCTATGCCTGGCCAGTGTGTTTATACACTTGAACATTAATTGGGAAGCAAAAATTATTAAATGCAGATTTATGAAGGAAAATATTTCTTACAAGCTTTCTTTCCACTTAAAGCACGTTCAGTATTTTAAAGTGGTCTGTTCTCATGACCACATTTCCCTTCTGATTATTAAGTCATTATAAGGATTTAATCTGTCGCTTACTGAATTAACTTCATCTTCGTCAGGAGATACTAATATTCTGATACAATAAGTAAGTTTCCCAGAAGTTTTAACCAGATGGCAAGCAGTTTTAACCAGATGGGAGGGAGGAAAGAGGTGAGAACTCTACAGTAAAAACCATTTACCGAAGTACTTTTTTTTTGGGGGGGGGGGGGTAGGTGAGAAAGTTGTGGAGGGAGAGGAGAGGGTGAATCCTGTGTAATCCAGACAAGTGTCCCCATCCTTTTATTTATTTGAAGTCTTGTCCTGTTAATAAGTAGAGTAGTCTGAGCATATGATTTGCAATTATAATCCTGGCTCTGATACAATCTCATGTTGGGCAAACTATAGTCTATTAGTTGGAATTGCTTTACCAGTCTCTCAAGGGTGGTGATGAGTGCTTCTAAAGTGCTTTGAAGAAAACTGTTATAATGAAGTGTTCCTAAAGCTGTAGAAAGTCTTTTACCAATGTTAGCTGCATTAAGTCAACTCTTAATTAGTGATCATTTTATTCTTATTCTTGTAAATTTGCTATACCATTGATAACCTTTCAGGAATTTAGTCTTGTGCACTACCTTTGTTTTAGAAACAAAAAAGACCAACTTTCTGGAATCTAGTGCTTAAGGTAGATACCAAGAATCATCTTTAAGCATCTAAAGAGGCTAAATATGGATCTAGTTGCCTATCGTAAGCACTAGATTCAAAAAGGTTGGTCACTTTTTTTTGGTGTAGAACAAAGATACTGCACACATTTTATATAGATAAAATATACAAATCAAGATGACAAGCTTGCATAATATGCGGGAGTCTTTATTCTTTAATTTCTTCTTTAGCCTTCCTTTTAAAAAAATTTTGCTCTTAAATTTCCAAAAGCATGGTCTCACTTTGCTGGAAACTTGACTTTCACCTAAATGGGCTGGGGTGGAATGGGAGGAAGGGGTGCTAGTATACCTACCTTCCATCTGAGTTCTTGTGTCAAATACCGTGTGTGTGTGTGTGTGTGTGTGTGTGTGTGTGTGTGTGTGTGTGTGTTTTTAAAAAAAAAAAAGCGTTCTTATTTACAACTTTAATCATGTTCACTTCCACATCAGCGCACGGGTCCCAAACTCACTGCCAAGCTCAACTGCCGGTATGAAATTGAATGGGTCACTGAATATGCCTGTCACAGGGATTACCTGGAAAGTAGGAACTGTAGTCTGACCAGTGAACAGCATGATATCTCCATTGACTTGACTCCACTCACTCAGCAACAAAGTAAGTTCCTATTTTTCTTTAACAGAGAAGGGAGTGAATTCCATAGGCCAAAACTGGAGCTTGGGATAGCATCCTCTGTAGATTTCAGAGTAGCAGCCGTGTTGGTCTGTATTCGCAAAAAGAAAAGGAGTACTTGTGGCACCTTAGAGACTAACAAATTTATTGGAGCAAAAGCTTTCGTGAGCTACAGCTGAGCTAGCTGAGCTGTAGCTCACGAAAGCTTATGCTCTAATAAATTTGTTAGTCTCTAAGGTGCCACATGTACTCCTTTTCTTTTTGCATCCTTTGTAGAGTGTTTGGGAATGAAATTCGGTGATACAAATGCTTCTAGTCTTGTATTCCAGTACCTGTTCAGGGTTGTTGCTTTTCTTTGAACCCTTTTAAAGAAAAAGGCTGCCACCTTAATTATTTTTTTCCCCTGTTTCCTTTAGGCTATGTCACACCGTATATGGCTAAAGATGAAAAAGAAGAGTATTACTATTACTTAAATATTTGTGGGAAAACCACTGCAGGCAACTGCAAGGATGCCACTGGATATGTTTCGTCTTGCCAAGTAAAGTCTCAGAGTAACCAGCAAAAAGTGGCAGGAAAATTTAAGACCCAAACCCTCAGGTTTGTAAAGGCATCTGAGCCACACCTTCAGATAGGTTTCAGAGTAGCAGCCGTGTTAGTCTGTATTCGCAAAAAGAAAAGGAGTACTTGTGGCACCTTAGAGACTAACGAATTTATTTACGGATAAGCTTTCGTGAGCTACAGCTCACTTCATTGGATGCACAAGTACTCCTTTTCTTTTTACCTTCAGATAGGTCACTGAAAGAGAGAAGGGGTAAACATTTGATAGAAACTCTAAGACTTGTATATAGAAACCGTTTTGTTTTGTAAAAGGTACAGAATACAGTAGGAGGATGAATAATTAAAGCAATCTCTAACAAATCCATTTGGAGTTTGAGTTAAAAATCATGGTAATGCTTCAGCAGAATTGTGCTTGCAAGCACCATGGCAGCTGTGCAGCCCACAAGAGGCGGGAGTGCTAAAAAGTACTTCTGTCTCATTGGTGTCTAGACTTTCTAGCTGCTGGTCTTGAGTTGCCTCACTGAGTGTCGCTGGCAACATTACATCAGAATCCTGTTGGAACCAGGCTATATAGAGTAACGAACCTGCTAGGGTTTCTTACTATATTGCATGCTTTTGCCATGTTGAACATATTTTATACTTCTGTGATGTACAATTTGTATTGTTTTTAGAATTGCAAACCCATGCAATGAAGCAAGATCTCTACAGCCTTATATTCCTTACTGAGTCACCTCTAAGCTAGTCTGGATGCTAGTATTTGCAAAACAGCAATCTTTAGATTTGATATACATGGGGTGCCTTTTAACCTTGTTGTTCAGAACATACCCTCATAGCTTCTTTACTTGTTTCTGGGTGGGACACTCTGAGGAATGACTCTCTCCAGTCAAAAACAGAAATGTAAATTAGCTTAACTTTTTAATCTAGCTGGTATGAAACTATTTTTATGTATTGGAAGAATATAACTTTTGCATGGAGTATTGGACACAGAGGAGATCCTAAATGAAAACCATAGAAAAATTTAATTTCTAGCAGAAACATCCAAGAAAAACATTCAGATTTTGTTCAGAAAATGTATAATTGATGCAAAATGAAATCCCGTGCCATGTAGATTGATGGAGAGAAAAGTTAGGGCCTGAGTCTCCACTTATCTGCGCTTCATGTGATCATTTATACCTGTGCAAACTGGTTGTAAAACACTACACAAGGTGCAAAGCACAAGGTGGCGAATTGGGCCTTAGTGTTAATTGTGAAGGTGTATACAACAGAATTTCTCAATTATGGTTTACAAATCCCAGGGGAAAAGCAATTAGAATATTCTCAATTTGATGGAAAATTCAGTTGCTATGCTGAGTAACAATTTTTTCCCCTGGAAGGAGTGAAGCAGTAATCAGTTGCATGAATTGGGCCTCCGTTAGGTGGGACAAATAAAATGGTGATGCCTGGTGGTAATGTTTTTCATAGGTTTAACTTAAAGCATTGGGATTTTTTTATTAGGTACTCTGATGGGGATCTCACTCTAACATACCCTGATGGAGATGCATGCAGCTCTGGCTTTCAGCGAATGACTGTCATAAACTTTGAGTGTAATGAGACTGCAGGTGAGAATACAGGTTACAGTTATTTTACAGGGCTTTTGTAGCCTCTGTGTATGCTTTTGCTATTGAACTAGAGAAACTACTCGTGTCCAAGAGCCAAGTGGTTATAAGCCAGCATAGTTGTATCTAATTTCTTATCTGTTGGTAGGGGTAATTCTCTAGTTTAAGTACTTTGGCATCATAAACTACCTTTGGTTGAGAATAATTGCACTGTCATTCCTGACTACTATGGTAGCTGCTAAAGTAATTTTCAACCAGCTAGAGAACACTTATCTTTGGTTTTAAAGCACTAATTTTATTTTTAATGTTCAGCCACCAAAGGGTCTGTTTCTTCATTGTTTTCCTGGTCTGCAGTTAATTCTGTGGCTGATGCTGCAGTACATCTCGCTGCCCTGGAATTACAGCTTTGTAATGTTTCTGCTGTGACATGGATGTGAAAGGCATAAATGCCATTACCAGACTTCCCCTATACTCCTAAACTTGAAACCTAATAGTCTTCCTGGCTTTCTAACCCTATAAGGTAACGAAGGAAAAGGGGCCCCAGTGTTCACTGGGGAGGTGGACTGCACATATTTCTTCACCTGGGATACTAAATACGCCTGTGTTCAGGAAAAGGAAGATCTCCTTTGCAGAATTGCTGATAAGAAGAAACGATACGATTTGTCACCTCTGATTCGCAGTTCAGGTACAGCAGCAGAAATAAACTACTATTTTTCTATGGACTATTATTTTCAATTTATCATGAAACCACGTGCTATTTTCTTAATTGCCACTTCTCTGTTGTGAGCCTCTTCTTAGCCTCATCTTTAGCTTTTGCATAGGTTCTTAATCTTTTGTGTGTGTGTGATATTAACGTTCAATTTCCTTTTTATGCAAAAACCTCTAATAGAGGCTGCACCTTTAGAAGGAATTCAATTATTTCAGTCTCCACTCAAGGTCCCTTTATTTGCAGCTGTGGTTTTTAAATAGCTCGTCATATTGTGGATGTGTTTGGGATCTTAGGCAGTTAGACAAGATTGTTTGTTATATCTAAAATAAAAACTCTGGTTCCCAGAGTCAGCGCAGAATTGGGAAGCTGTGGACAGCAGTCCCATCGAAGCAGACAAGAAACACTTCTTCATCAATGTCTGTCATAAAGTACTTCAGAAAGGAGCAGCTGTTGTCTGCGCAGATGATGCAGCTGTTTGCTCTGTTGGTGAGTGCACAATTTTGAATCGTGTGTGTGTGTGTGTGTGTGTGTGTGTGTGTTTAATATTGCTTATAAAGATAGACAGCACTTCGTGACTGGTTTTGTAGTAATTCAGAGGGGCACAAAGGATGGGTGTGCATGGGGCTGGAGGAGAGAATGGGGATAAAGTGATGCCCTGTGGCCAGAAGAAGGCCTAGGAAAAACAGCATAAACATACTTTAACTAGAAATCAAAGAGAAATTGTTCATTTCACTTTGTTTCCAGGCCTTGTGGCAATGCTTTAAGGTGTAAAACAGCAAAATTGCCATAAAATAATCATGCAAAACAGAAATTTCTCAAACTGTTTGTTTACTCTCTCTCTCTCTCTTCTTCCCCCCCCCCCCCCCCAATATTTAGATACTGGCTTCAGCTTTTTTCCAACTCAGGGAAATCACAAAATAGTCATTACTTTTTTTTTTCCCCTCTTTTCTCTCGCTCCTCCTACCCCCAGATAAAAATAACAAGCCTAAAAATCTAGGAACGTTCATGTCTTCTCCCAAAAAAGTTGGAGAGAGGATTCAGCTTACTTATTCGAAGGGAGACAGCTGTGGGAAAAACAAGATGATCAAAACTGTCATAACCCTTGTGTGCAAGCCAGGTGAGAATGTTGACACCCATTTGTTTTCTAAGCTTTTTATAATGAAAGATAAAAGTGGAAATGTTTTTTAACCATTAAAACTCTTTTTGGCAAAACCTTTGCTAAAATGCATCTTTTAATGAAATCTGGCGACTTTTGCTAGATCTAGTGACAAAACTGCCAAGTTGGCAATGCTGGATGGGAGACAGACGTGAGGAGCTGAGAGCTGCAGGGGTGGGGAAGGAATAGGATTAACTGTGGGAGTAAGATAGATGCCAAAAGGGACTGGGATTAAGCAGGGAGGAGGGCAAGGGAGAGACCAAATGGGCGTTGGGGTAGGGGGAGAGTAGGGGAGACTTTGGGGATCAGAGCAGAGGGATATTGGGGCTAGGGCCATGGTGGAGACTGGGACTGAGGGCAGGGCGATATTGGTTGTCAGGAAAGAATAGGTGGCTCTGTAACTGGTGGTGAGAGGGCTCGGGAAGTTGTAGTCAGCAGGAGGAGGAGCAGGGGAAGGAGCCTGGACAGCAGGCAAGGGAGCTCTGTGCAGGTTGGCTGGAGGGTCCCCACTCCCTCAGAGGGATCTGAGTGGCTCTTCTGGTGGGGAGGCAGCGCTGGGCTGCTCTTGGCAGTCAGCCTTCGAGATGTTGGCTGCAGGGTATTTGTCCAGGATGGACTGTGCAGTGCAGCCCTTACCCTCCCCACTCGGGGGTTTTCTGTATCTGGAAGGGCAGATCCTGGTGTGATGGGCTCAGGCTGGCTGGAAGGTGTCTAGTGAGAATCAAAGGAGAGATGGAGGCTGAGCAGGGTCTGGACTCTGGAGTGGGAGGGGACCCTCCTGGCCCCAAAAGTTCCAAGCTCCAGACAGAGGGGTTGCAGAGTGAATGTCCCACTCCCTGCAGTGGTGGCACCCTTTATACACACAGCTTTGACTCTTACTATTTTTCCCTATAACAGACCTGCATCACGTCCATGTATCCTAGATTTAGCAAAGGAGAAATAACATAACTTGTTTTAAGTAGTAATGTGGGAGAGAATTTTTAATCCAGTGTGGTTTTTTTTTTTTTTTTTTGGAAGAGGTGGTGTAAATCGTGGGTATATTTTAAAAAAAAAACCCAAAAAGTACCATTTTTAATTTACCAGCTTCTGTGTTCAATGGGAAAAGGGAACTGATAGCTCAGCCATCTGAAAGCTTTGTCTGTTTCAGACTATTTGCTACTAAGCTTGGCAGAAGGGGCTTGAAAACAAATGGCAATCCATGTGACAATTCAGTCCCATACTGTCCCTCTTTTTTTTTTTTTTTTTTTTTTTTTTTTTTTTTTTTTTAATGCCAGGTGACCTAGAAAGTGCTCCTGTCTTTAACTTGGAGAGCGACGAGTGTTTGTATGTGTTTGAGTGGTATACAGCTGCTGCCTGTGTCCTGTCTAAAACTGAAGGAGACAACTGCAGAGTCTCTGATGCTCAGGCAGGTATGTACCCAACTCCCACAGAGGCTGGATTTGAGGGTTTTGTTAGTGGAGAAATCTCAGGCTACGTGGACTTTCATATTTGACAACCTATTCTACATTTAATTGCGTGTTTTTAAAATAGATAAGATGATTATCTGAGGTTTTATAGTCACTCTTGCATTTGAAGCTTGATCTATGAAACTAGGCATGTGGAAATGGCTGTTAGGTGCATGACTAGCTATATGCATCTGCAAATACTGTATTCCACTTGCTTTTGCAAACATACATTTAATTTAGCCAGGCATCTGACTTTGAAAATCAAACCCTATTCATTCTTGAAGGTAGTAAAATGTTCTTGACAGTTGTGCAAAAGAAATAACAAGAGTTCTTAACAGAGTATTCAGATTAGATGAAAAGATGTGTAAAATGTAAAAGAGCATATGCTTTAGTCAAATGATACCTGTATTTATCTACTTGGTTTAGAAAATAAAGTATAGTTGTCTTGACTATAGGCCAAGAGCTTTCAGAAAGATGAGAAGGAAAAAAACTGAAAACAAATCTGAATATACTGAACTTTTTTTATTTGCTTCTCACTAGAGTTTTCTTTTGACTTGTCACCTTTAACCAAGAAAAGTGGCAGCTATGTTGTTAACACAACCGATTATGATTTCTACATAAATATTTGTGGCAGTGTATCAGAGGAACTTTGTCAGTCAAAATCAGCAGCAGCATGTCAAGTAGCAAAAAAGCAAGTATCTTCAGTCTCATGTAATCTCTAGTACTTGGTCAGTTGTTGTACATAGTGCATTAGGTGCCTGTCTCTAGATGTGGTCATGCAGTAACTAGCTTGCTGAAGTTAATTATGAAGTCCTGCAATTCTTTCAAACGTACTGGTAAAGGAGCTCTAAGCAATATGTAAAAACGTCTCACTTCACAGCTCCCACTTGATGGGGGAAACTCTTGGAGACTTTAGTTATGAGAATTATACTTTAAATTTCACATAAAGAGCAGTTCTGTTTTGTTCTGAAAGGTGATTGTAAAAATAGCATTTTTTTATTCAATAACTGTTTCAATGGACCAAATTCTGTCCTCACTGAAAATGACTAGGTTGGATAGGTGTGACTGAAGCCAGAATTTGGCTTGCAGAGTGGTTATGTATGTCTTTTTGTGAGAGCCCGGTTATGCAGCTAGACCCCAGGTTCAGTTTGAAGGGCTAAAAGTTGGATAAAATCATCCCCTCTACTTGTAAATGGAGATAAGTTGCTCTGGAAGCCATTAAGATAAAATAAACCTGGATCCCCTCCCCCCATGCCATATATAGTCACTTTCAAAGAAGAGCTCCACTACAAAGGATATACTAATGCTAATGTGGCTCAGAACTAGCATTTTGTAAATTTAACAAGCCTTGGAGGGAAACCAAGTTTTCATCAGTTATTTACTGTGTGTGGGTGCACACATTCTAGCTTTTAAGTGGTGTCTTATGAGTTCAGTTAGCATTTGATTTAAATACATTCTTTTCAAGCTATGTGTGTGTTTGCATTTTTAGCAACAAAAATACCTGGAGTCTAGGAGAACCCAGTTCCAAACTTTCCTATTACGATGGAATGATTCAATTGACCTACAAAAATGGTACAACCTACAACAATGAGAAGAAAACGCAACGATCTACCCTTATAACTTTCCTTTGTGATTATGAAGCTGGAATAGGCCAGCCTGAATACCAGGTAAGAAGTTCCAAATGACCCAGAGGGCATGGGCGGAAACCCCTACTTTTCAAGGATCTCTGATTCTCAGCTGTATTGTGTCTGTGTGAAATCTGTGTAAAACCAAGGAGAGCCAAACTCCCAACAGCTGCAGTGACGATTCTGATTTAAAAAAAAGGCATTTTGAATGATTATTGCAGAGCATCTGCCTCTGGTTACAGTCATAACCTTGAGAGCTGCAAAGTTTTGTCTGGCATTCTGAGCGACAGCAGGGTGTTTGCCCTGATCTGGTTAATTTCCAGCTTGAATAATTAGGTTCTGCTTCTGCACCAAACAGCTGTGGTTATTGGAGCCACACCCATACCTTATATTCTTCTGTAGTTTCATTTGGATAACAGTATAGCTGGCTGTTGTGCAGCTAAGGAGGCTGCATCCCAGTGACTTAAGCTACATGCAGGAGTAACTTGTTTAAAGTGCTGTGCAAGCCTGTGGCATGAAAGATTCTAAATGAACGAAGAGATTAAGTTTTGGTGATAACTGAACTGGGGAAAAATACACACTGGAGAGGATGACAACGGACAGGAGAGCTACAGAAATCGGCAAGCTGTGGATCCCGAGTGTTTTTGCCTCCTAAGAGAGCATAGGTTGGTTATTTCCCATGTAGAAGGGAACAGACCCATTGTACCCAAGTTAAAAGGTTTATCAGTTTGATATTCTTAGAAGCCATACTGTTGTGACCTATTTATTCTGCAGTCTGTTTGTTTGTGACTGTCTTCCTATGATTCTGGTAACTTAGGTAGAAGACAATTACACGTACAACTTTAAATGGTACACTAAATATGCCTGTCCAGAGATGCCATTGGAATGTGTTGTGACTGATCCCAACACCATGGAACAGTACGATTTATCAAGGTAAGAGAGAAGTAAATAGACTCGTAACTGAAGGACAAAACCCGCATGTAAAAACAAATGTCCTGTCTAGTGAAGTCTCACTGTAAATTAATTTGGTGTCTGCTGCGTAGACAGCATCAGAAACCCATGATCATTCTTGAATTGTAAAGGACAAGCAAAAAATGAGGAAAAAAGCATATCCCTGTTTTTAGGGGGCACGTTGCTGTGCCTGTCATAGTTGTAAATTGATTAAAGTCCTGGATTGTGGTGTGTTTGGCTGGCTTTGATAGCAAAAACAGTTGTCTTTGTTTTGTAGTCTGCAAACAACTGCACTTTCTGTGCTGTGTTTTTAAGAAACATTCTGCAGCCAAACATTTAAAACTTTAGTCTCTTATTTACTTCTGAGTGTTGCAATGATGATATCAAATAAGGGAGACTCTGTATTTGCTGCTTCTGAAATAGTTGTTGCATAGGTTTTTGAAGAATGGATTCTGCTTGCCTCTTGTCACTTCACAAAGTATAATGTCTCTAGTCCTCTCCATTTCTAAGAGGAATATGTATTGTAATTTAAGAATATAAATATTTCACTTTGGCAATTCAGTTTATCAAAATCCGAAGACCGAGGTGAAAACTGGTATGCCATGGACAACTCTGAACCAAATGAGCACAAGAAGTATTACATAAATGTCTGCCGCCCTCTGGTTCCTGTTCCCGGGTGTGATCGATATGCCTCAGGCTGCCAGATGAAGTATGAAAAAGATCATGTGAGTATCACTTCTACCCCAGCACCAAAAGTTAGTCCATCAGCTGTTATGTATAGATCAAAGATCCATTTTAAGTGTCTTCTGACTCTTCAGGAGGGTAAAAATAATGGCCTGTGGGACCATAAGCATTGGCATAATCACTAGCAGAATAGCAGGTCTTTCAGTAGGACCCAGATTTGTAGTTTTAATAGCGCTAGTAGTTAAGGGTCAGACTTACCCTTAGAAGGCTGTAAATCTGGAGTAATACCAAATGTACTCAAGAGCAAAATTCTACCCTCTTTTAAATCACACAGACATCTGAGGGCCAGCATACTATAACCATCAGTCTCCCATTCCTGTCACTCCTCAGTCACTCTTCTTTCCTTGTGCACCTTACTGATTTGCAGCCAAAATCTACAATACATATTATGGGGTGGATAGCCAAATGCCGTAAACAAAGGGCATAAACAGTAGGTCAAGAAATGCTGGCCTCTTTCTTCCTCTTCCCTGGGGGCAGATTCTCAGAATTCCCCCCATAATCTAAATCTCACAAGCTTTTGTAAGTAGGAGCCTATGAGATTTTTGGTCCATTCTAAACTCTTCAATTTATTTAGCCAAAAAATTAAAGGATGGGGAGCCTGGTGCTGGTGTGGAGACAGTGCAGCCAGTGTCACAGAAGAGTCTCCTGAGCATGTGTACCTGTAATCCACTGCAGGAATGAACAGCAACAGCAGGAACATACCAGGAAGAGTGAGGGGAGGTCCCCATCCACAAATTTGTCAATCGCCCTCCTGCTTCCTGTTAAACTGTCAAATTTAATAATGTCTGCTTCACCTCTGCATTGTGAAGCAATTAACATGCCGCAGAGCTTGTACCCACTCTGGTGCAAGTTCTCAGGCCAGATCCTACACAAACTGAGAGCCTATTAAAATACTTTAACATGCTATTCGCTCATCAACATCCTCTTTGTTTTGTCTTATTTTGTACATTAGAGTGAACTGTGGTAGAGAAGGGCGTAAGAGTAAAAGCAAACCTCCACCTCTGAGCTGTTTCCTCGTGACCTGGGCTCTGATACTGCTGTCTTTTGTTTGTTAGCTTTTTCCTGGGTAGACCTACCCTTAGTGTCTCTGTCTCCGTTCCCCACCTGGGAAGGGGAGAACTTCATAAGTCACAGGGGTGCAGACAATACAATCCATGACTGATTGTGAGATGCTCAAATTTGATGGTGATGAGGGCAACATAAGTACCTAGATTGAGTGGGGAAAGATTTTGTGTAGCTGTACGTCTGGAAAAAATGTTGCAGCAGTGTTTCTCTGCAAGACACTATCTATGACCAATTGGAGACGGATGGAATTCCTTTTGTGAGCTCATGACTTAAAAACTACTTTCTCACAAGAACTGCATTAGTTCTCTGCTGTTCTAAGAGTAAGAAATAGACACTGTCGGCTAAATCAGTAATCTGTCGATTCCCAGAGCCTCAAATTTGGATTTGCCTTGGTTTGCAAATGGAAATGAGTTTGGTAGTTACTGCCCCCTGGTTGGTGGATGTTTGTTCCCATCAGTTGTCATACACAACTGGCAATCTCTATGCAGTGTGAGTCGGTTAGTAGAAACACTCTTGCTGTTTTGCGTCAAGATGGAGATACAGTAAGGAAACCTGCATAATAGTCCATTGTCGTCAGCCATTCACTTCCCTGGACATCAGAACTGTAGAGGATTCTTATTGTTGGCCCTGATGATCTACTTTGATCTACAAAAATCTACTTTGTCTCTATCCTGTGGAAACCTAATGTGTCACTTATTGGAAATGCCCTAATGTCCATGATCACTTGGTCTGTCACAAGAGCAGTACAAACTGCAGAAGCATCAAATGTGAGATGAAAACTTTTTACAACTCTCACTCTAAATCAGTGGCACCCAAATTCTGAGTCACGTACCATCTTCTTAAAAGCTTGTTCAGTCTATTTACTTCACCACATCAAGGTCACGTATGACAAGTGGTACACGTACCACAGTTTGGTAACCCCCCTGCTCTAAATTCTTCTGCTGAGCTGTAGTTGGCTGACAGACAGGGACTGTTGCCTCTAAAGGTTTTGGATAGCCTCTAAAACGCCTTCCTATAAACCAATACTTATAGATAGATGGGACTGTTAAATGTCAAAATAATTTGAGGGAGAGGGGGAAGGTAGATTTCTTAACCTCTCGGTTGCTGTTTCACAATTAACTGCATCCTTTTTTTAAAAAAGGATATTACGGAATGTTGCTTTGGCTTGGCAAAACTCCTGGGTATAGCTGAAAAGAGGGAAGCTTGATTTTAGTTTTACTTTTGCGAAGCAAGCGCTGTTTCATTGTCATCCTTTTTTCTTCATTCTAGGATTCCGTTTCTGAAACCACTTCCATTAGTAACCTGGGGGTTGCTAGCAAAGGCCTAGTGATTGAAGGACATGGTCGAGTCCTCCTAACCTACACAAATGGTTCTGTGTGCATCAGTGCTGATGGGAAGAGGACCTCCTATACAACGATAATTCATTTTACGTGCTCCAAAGGCACTCTTGTAAGGATGGAAATGCTTTTAGTAGTCTCCTCATTGTACTGATGTTCTCTGAGGCTCTGTATGGGGTGCAGAAGCAGTGTCATACTGGAGACATGATGAAGACTAAATAGTGATTTCTCCCCTCCCCCCCATCACTCTGGTGCTTCAGCGATGTATCTAGAGTTGACTTGCATTGTTAGCCAAATTTTAAAGAGAGACAAACAAGACTGTAACAATTGAGAAGTTAATGGTCTGATCTGGAGGCCATATTTAAGACTGGTTTCAGAGTGGTAGCTGTGTTAGTCTGTATCAGCAAAAACGAGGAGTCCTTGTGGCACCTTAGACTAACATTTGGGCATAAGCTTTCGTGGGCTAGAACCCACTTCACTGGATGCATGGAGTGAAAATACAAGAGCAGGTATAAATACAAGAAAAGATGGGGGTGGTTTTACCAACTGTGAGCGCAGTCTAATGAATTAAATCAATTAACAGCAGGATACCAAGGGAGGAAAATCTCTTTTGAAGTGGTAAGAGAGTGGCCCATTACAGATAGTTGACAAGAAGGTGAGAGTAACAGCAGGGAGAAATTAGTAGTGGGGGAAATTTTAAGTTTAGCTTTTGTAATGACCCAACCACTCCCAGTCTCTGTTCAGGTTTAATCTGATGGTATCCAGTTTGCCAATTAATTCCAGTTCTGCAGCTTCACGTTGGAGTGTGTTTTTGAAGGGTTTTTTGTTGAATTGCCACTTTTAGGTCTTGCATAATAACAGGTTTCAGAGTAGCAGCCGTATTGGTCTGTATTCACAAAAAATAAAGGAGTACTTGTGGCACCTTAGAGACTAACAAATTTATTTGAGCATAAGCTTTCGTGAGCTACAGCTCACTTCATCGGATGCATTACTGATGCTGTAGCTCACGAAAGCTTATGCTCAAATTTGTTAGTCTCTAAGGTGCCACAAGTACTCCTTTACTTTTAGGTCTGTTATTGAATGACCAGAGGCTGGCTCTCATACGACCCTGATATGCATGAGGATTTACACATGTAACTCTGAGTCTTAAATTACAATATGAATGTGCAAGTTCTCTAATGTGACCATAGGGAGAGGATAGAGCCAAAACGAGGAAACATACGTACTTTATAAGGCAACCAGACTTAAGTTTCACTGTCTGTTTTGTCATGAATGTATAACTGTTTCCCATTTCGTTTATATCAAAACTACAATTACTTAACTCCACGTAAGCAAGGGAATTCAGATTTTAGGTAGAAAGCCTGGAATAATACTTGTTCTAGGTTTGTTCTTGCTGCATCCTAGGTGTTTTAAATATTGCACGACTCTGAGATCAGTACATAACGTTATGCTCAGAATCATACTACAAGGGACATAGGATATATTTGTGTGGATTTTAGCACTTGCCTGCAAAAGCAAAGCAGTGCAGAGTAAGTTTGGACCTATAACACTCGATCATAGTAAACTTCTGAATATTTCTTATTTGAAATAGTTAAACTAACCTTCTAGTGCTTCATGGCCCTATTTACTCAATATTTCCTAAGAGTAATTGCTTGCTTACCATAATGGACTATGTGCCAAGTCCTGAAATTTATGAAAAATCCAATATTTAATTGGATTAGATAAGTGTATAAGTAAGACTTTTTTTGTTTTGTTAATGCGGGTCTTTAATACAATTAGCTATTTAGTCTAAGCTGTTTGGTTAGTGTAGGCACCCTACATACTGAAAGTCTTGAATTCTTGGCTGAGGAAAAGGTACCACAAAGTGCATGTGCAGTATTGAGGGTTTTTTGTTTTTTGTTTTTTTTTAATTTGAGCCAGATTCTCAATCAACTGGGAATTTGCCCCTAAACTCTTATTAAAATAGCAAATTTCCAAGAATTAGTAGTTTTGACATAAGATGAAACACAGATGCACTTGAAATTAGTCTTTTAAATTTTATGTTCTCTTTGCAATTTGAATTTTCAGAGTAGCAGCCCCAGGTTTATTGAGAATCGAGAATGTGTTGTCACCTTTTTGTGGGAAACGGAAGCTGCTTGTCCAGTCACAGAAACAAAAGATGAAACTCAGGTGAGAGTGGGGAAGGCTATTTTATAGCCATTAAAAATTGTTCATTTTCTGCTGCCAGTTGTCCCTTTTTTCCTCACATTATTGTCTCCTGCAAAGCTAGTTTTACCAAAGTAGTTTTTAAAGTTAATCCAGAGCTACTGAAAGGGGCCGGACTTAGAATACTCAAGAGTGAAGTCCTCTGTTAAGTGATCAATAGAGCAGGTACATCATGAGAAGCAATAAGACAATTTTCCCAAATGGCTCTACTAATATATTAGAATGTTGACCTAGAAAAACCACTTCTGGAGATAGGGTAACTTACTTGCTATGATCATTGAATTGTTTGCTCCCCTACTGAGACCACCAACATACTACTATTATATCTGTCTAGGGATTTATGCTCAGCTCATCACAGCTGCATCTGGATTTGTAAATATCTGTAGGGAGATCAGACTAATTTCACACTGGCAGTTGAATAACTCAGATTTTTATGCACATCCTGGATTGGATCTAAACTAGTGACAATGTTGCAAAACATCTGCATGTTTTTATAATTTCATTGATGCGTTTTCTTCTCCCTCATTTAGTTTTCTTTATTTGACTTTTCAGACTTGCTTTATAGAGGATTATGTTCAGTTGTACCAGTATGCCAGTGGTGCATGCTTTCTTGGGTTGCTTCACAGACAGTAAATGAGCAGCTGTCCTTGCACTGCACTGAAGAATACAAATGTGGTATTACTGTTAGTAGTCAGTCTAAATTAAATCTCAGTTAGCTTTAAAAATTGCACTTTTACAAATATGCCCAAATTACGTTGTGACTATCCTAGTCATTATGCAAGGGCTAAGTATATATAGCTTCTCTTTTTAAAAATAATGATTTCCAAGTTTATCTGCAGGTTCCTTCTTAAAATAACTAACCCTCTTCCTTCACCTCTCAACCCCACCTCACTTTTTTTTCAGTCCTGCTCTGTGAGAGATCCAGACAGTGGCTTTTTGTTCAACATGCAACCACTAGCTTCAGAAAAAGCCTATATAACCAGTGGAATGGGGAAGACATTTATGGTACTCTTTAAATTTATTTATTTTTTAAATGTACAAACCGCAGATGGTTCATGCCTTCTGGTCTTAGTTGGGAAAGCGGAAAGTTTGACAACTGATCCTATCCTCTGTGCCAGTATCTTTGAGTCAGCCAGGCAATGCCCTACTTTGGGAGAGGAGTGGAAGGCAGTTAAGTAGTTTCTTCAGTGGCTGGTGAGAACAAATTTGAGGAAAGTCAAACTGACACTTGGTACACCTCGAAAGTAACTTGAAAGCCATCAGTGATGCTGATAAAATGATAAAACAGGTGTGGTTTTTTCTGTGTTTCTGGTTTTACTCCATTGCATGCTCCTTCTTTTGGATGGCGGTGGGGGGGGTCATAAACAGATCAACTACCCTCTCTGTACTGATGTCGACATACGTAAAAAGAAGTAAGCAAGAACCAGGGTGAGTGCAGAAATGCAGGATTTAATTGTCTTGTATAGGCAGCCCTCCTGTGGGCCAGAAACAGCAGAGGCTATGTTCTGATGTTGCTTTTATGTGGGAATGATTCTCAATGTTAATTCTTCAGGCAAGTTAACATTATTCACATTTTAATTTTTTTTAGCTAAATATTTGTGGACCAGCACCAGATTGTGGTGCTATTCATGGAAAACCAGCTGGTGGATGTGAAGTAGAAGATCTGAAATCAGTGAGGATAGTGGAATTGGACAAAACCCTTTCTCTGTCCCCAGAAGGATTTCTAACTCTTACCTACAGAGGCAATTTTGAGGTAGAATCAGGTGAGTTCAAAATCCCGTGCTACGGTTTCAATGAATTGGCGTTTGTTTTAGATCTGTGTTGGTGTTTTCATTCCCAGGCCCTCTTCTTTGTGCAACAAAATCTATCTGATAAATTCAGTGTTTTAAAGCTGTGTGGAAAAATCCAAATTAATTTCTACAAAAACTTCAAAGGAAATGAGAATTTTTTTCATTCTGCAGAAAAGCTGAGTTAAAACTCTCAATTTTTCTGTGAAACACGTGTCAACATTTTATAGTTTCGTTAAACAAAATGTTTTGGATTTCAGTTTAGTTTCTTTTTCTCTGTGTTTTTAACTTAATAAAAAACTGAAGAAATATCCCCTCCCCTCTGCGCTCCCTCCCTCTCTCCCCCCCCCCCCCCAGAAGAGTGGGAAGGGGGATGGGGAAAACCAACTTGATTTTAGTTTCAATTTGAAACTATTTCATTTGATGATCACTTTGGGCTTTTTTGGCAAAACTGTGGCTGAATTGAATTATCTACAAGTTTTCAAACACTTTGATCAGTAACTTTTAATTAGCTCTAGGTGGCATACTGTCTTGAATGACTGCTTCTATTTCTTATCATGACTAACTTTCTGAAGCTGAAACATGCTAAGGAAACTGTTCATTGTATGTCTGAACATACTCCGTTTCTGGGTTCCTAGCTGGGAGACATGGAGTTTATTGGGAAAGAAATGTGGCCGTTTGAGAGAGGAGCACTGGGCAGGAAGGGTCAATGTACCGTCTTAAGCATTATGCTTAATTTTAAATGATACTCCATAGATTGGTGAAGATCTGTCACCATAACAGTTGGCACCAAACATATTATTGTTGCTGGGTGCCATATAAAATGGATAATCTGCAATTATGAAGACTAACTGGAAAGTTGATATCTAACATCATAATGTCAGAAATACTAGGTAAAACTCAAGCTTCTTGGCACTACTTCTTGAGGCCCTATGTAACTTAAGTCCTCTCTGTATGTATGATTTAGGGTGTCTTCTGTTCTCCCTTCATGCCCAACCTACTGCACTCAGCAGTGCCGGTCTTGAGACTCCATTTGTTTTGTTTTTGCTTGGAAGTTATTCCATTGGAATAGGCCAAAAGAGTGCTGCAGTTTCTGCTGCTGTAATTGTTTCCTTAATGTTTGAGCCAACATCCTTGACTTTGCCTAGAAATCAGAGCTCACTTTTTCATGGATAACTTGTCAGCAACCATGGCAACAGTATCTGATGCCTGAATAGTGATGGAGTGTGTATCTGAATGGGCTGCTTTTTTTGTGGTCAAGGGTTCAAGGAGCACAGTTCTCACTGGGCATACTTGTTTCTGAAATCAGCCTCAGCGGCCCATGATTTGATATGCTTCCATTGACAAGTCTGTTTAAACTGAGGTGTGGTTTTTTTTTGTTTTTTTGTTTTTGTTTTTTTTACTCTAATTGGCAGTTGAATAATTCTGGCCCAGATCCTCTAAAGGCTCCCTGTTTGGGAATTTTGTTTTGTAGTTCGAAACATTGCAGACAACAAGGTCGAATTTTTCTGACCAATATTAAGGTTTACAGTTTGATTTAATGAAACAAATGGATATGCTGAGTTAGGAGAGTGACTGTTCTTAGAGTGCTCACTTTTCTTTAATCTCAGATTAGAAAACAAATCTCAGTTGCATGCAACAATAAATCATTTGCTGTATCTTCACACAGGAGCATCAGACACCTTTACAGTGACTTTCATCTGTAATGACTCATACCCTGGAGAACTTAAATTTGTGGAGGAAGAAATAAACAGTGCACTGGGAATCCATAATACGTTCTTTGAATTTCATACAGCCTTAGCCTGTGCCCCTGCTCCAGTAGACTGCCAGGTTACTGGTAAGTACATTGTGACTGTGGGGGTGTTCCATGAAATGCATATCATGGAGGTGAGGGTAACTGAACGAAAGGTAAAGCTTTCTATGGAGATGAGTGAAAGTTTTGAGGTAGGGTCAAAAATGTTTAGAAACTCATCTTCAGGTAAGAGTCTAGACTAACCCTTGTTTGCTAGCACTAGTTTTGATTCTTTTATAAAATTGAGCTCAAACGTAATTACAGTTGTAAATAAGCATGTAAAAACATGTGGGTAGATGACTGACTCATGGAGGGCTAAACTGCAGTTATTTAATGGTGCATATTAATTATTGTTTGCTAATGTAGCACTTTTTTTCCTAATGTTTTAAACGTTGGATGTATATTTGATCAGTAATCAACATCTGAGTCACATGTTGTTGTTCTCCCTAGTTGCTTGGCTCTTTACCACTCTGTTTTCTCACATGTAAACCCTACTGATAGCTTCTTTTGCACCTGCAGCACATTTTGGTAGGAGGCTGCTAAAGAAGCAAATATTGATAGTGATGATTGTTAGTGAAAGTGAAGAAATTGGGCTTCAAGGGGTGCTTTATCTGGTATGTTATGGGGTTACTGTTTGTATTTTTAAGTATTTGTTGGAAGTGCCCAGAGTACTCACATTGGTGATGCTGCTTATTTAGATAAGTAAAACAACTTGTTCCTTATCTCAGTATGATGAAGCTACAAATGTTTCCTAATTTATGATTATGAAGGACTTGGAAACCATGTGGTAGCTTTTTGGTGTCCTAAGCTGGGATTGTCCTCAAAAAGGTGTTTGACTAAAATACTTCGTTTATGTAGCCGAGTAGTACCTAAAGGAAGCAGCTCTCTTCATAACTGTTAACCCCATTAGAATCCGGAAAATGGAAGGTTCCTCTGTTACATGCCAGTAGTATCTCGTGTTCCTAGGGTATTACACTTTTCTCTCTTTTTAGAAGACTGCATAAAAGCCTTAGATTTAGGAGAAAGCTAGGAACTAATTGACTTTGCAAATAGATATATATGAAATTTTGACCCTACCAAGCTTGATAGCTGACTTTTGACAACCACTCTATTCTTTAGTCTGCACTGGAAAGAGTCAGCTGTATGGTCATTTGCATGTGTCTGTATGTCATGCAGCTAGGTCTGTATTATTATTTGTTGTTATTATTATTATTATTATTTGTTAATTATTAGTAGTATAATAATAATAATAATAATAATGTCACCCTGAATTAGAGGATGTCGACAGTCTCCGTTTGTATTGATGGGCCATAGCATAGATCCAAAGACCAGTTTAAGAAGAATAACACTTACCACAGGGCCATTTGCCTGGTTGTGCTGATTGAGCTTCACATTAGTGCTGTAGCTGGTGATCTGCTTCCTACTACACAACATGGTTTTTCTCAAAATTGTAGACCCCCACCCTTATGGCTGAGCACCATGCAATGTGATCAGTTGCCAGTCGCTCAAAGATTGTCTGAAATACTCACTTTGTGCGGACCCTGTTTCAGTTTCTTTTGAAGCATTTCATCCACCCTCACGCTTAGTTACCAGAGCTTAATTCAGAATGCAGAGTTAGTTTTGATTGGTCTTGGGCATACAACTTACACGACCAGTCCATGAGTGTGTCCATATCAGCTGGATGCAAAGCAAATAACCCTCGATACCAACTGAACCAGCTTTTGACAAAACTTCCATGTTGGACACCTGGACCTGCCATTTGATGTCCAGCTCTAAATAGAAACTGTCAAGATTTTTAATGTGCTGTTCATAATAGGTCCATGTTTCACACCCATAGAGCATTATATCCTTATACCCATAGAGCTATGAGAACAGTAGCATTATGCCCTTAGAATCTGTCTACAGACAAATCAATGTTGCTTCCAGATTCAGTGATAAAAGCGACCACATGTGGCAGTATTAAATCTATGTACTGCTCATTTGGAAGACTATGCCAAGGGAAAAAAATTTGCTTGGAAAAATTAATTTCTTTGAGAACTGTATGTACGACACTGAGCCCAGTGAGACCCTGATCCTATTCGGGTGCCACCTCAGTATAGATAGCTAAAAACATGCTCTACCAAGTGTACTTAATTTTGGAGTGGGTTCTTGTCTCTTTTCCATAGTGTACCACGTTAACAAATGGGAGAGGAAAGGTCCAGAAGTCTATTTCATAACATTTCTGTGACAACTACCTCCATGCTTGCATGGAAAACAAAGAGAATATAATACATTTTCTAGCTGTCCATACTGTGGTATAGGAGAGATGAAGTGGGTGAGATAATCTATTGGACCAACTTCTGTTGGTGAGAGGGACAGGCTTTCCAGTTTACACAAAGATGACCTGAAGAAGAGCTCTGTGTAAGCTGGAAAGCCTGTCTCTCAATAACAGAAGTTGGTCCACTAAAAGATATTACCTCACCCACTTTGTCTCTTATATCTTGGGACCAACATGGCTACAGCAACCCTGCATGCAGTTTGGTATAACAGAGCCAGTATTTTTGGCTGACCAGCTAGCTTTTCATGGACCTTCGGTAGGGGTCCTATGGATCAGTTTGGGAACTGCTGCCTTTAATTAATAAATTCATATTGGTAATGAGACTTTGGTATGTATCAAGGAGCCATCTAACCTTGTAACAAGAACATGGTCAGTTTTTATATTTATTGTCCTCAATTTAATGTCCCCTCAATTTATTGTACGTCCCAAATACATTTCAGACTCAGCTGGCAATGAGTATGATCTAAGTGACTTGAGCAAGGAGGGAGAGCCTTGGATTGCTGTAGACACTTCAAAAGATGCAAAAACAAGAACTTTCTATTTGAATGTTTGCAAGCCTCTACCTTATGTACCCGGATGTCCTGGTAAGATGACAGTGGTGCATTAAAATGCTCTCTTCCTAGCTTGTGGTTTTATGACTTGAGTAATTTTTATGAAGTAAAGAACTGATATTTATCTCTTTCTGTGTTTATTTTAGGATTGAACCAGTTTGTTAGTACAGGCTATAGCAAAGGTGGTAGCCATAAATACATTAAACAGAAGGGGCATTTTTTTAATCTTAATCTGGTAAAACAACTTGTTGGAACCACAAACATGAATAAATAATCTTAGCAAGGTGCATTTTCAGTCTGTTGTCTAACAAAACAAAGTAAAGTTCTGAATTAAATGTGCTGTTGGCTTCAAATGAACTGGTGACACTTTTAAAATAGTTGATCCCTGACCAGCTCACTCTTTGATATGAGCTACTGAATTTTTTAATCCACTGTGCTTTTTTTAAATTGTCTCCATAAGTGGAGTTTTCTGTAATTGAAAATGCAGCATGACATAAAATTTCCTATTCCTGCAGGTGGTGCAATAGGATCTTGTGTGAAATCTGCTGATAAAGGCCAGAACCTTGGTGTTATTCAGATAAGTCCTCAAGCTGCTACCGATGGTTCTCTTAGTATTACTTACTTGAATGGTGACACATGCAAAGATAAACAGCGCTATTCTACACGTATCCTCTTTGAGTGTGATCAAACCCTAGTAAGTGTGTGTGGTGATTTTATATAAAAATCAAATCCTGGTAATAGGTCAGTCTTATGGCATGTAACGAAATGTATTTTATTTCTTATTGCAGATGACACTAAACTGGGAGGAGAGGTAGATATGCTGGAGGGTAGGGATAGGATACAGAGGGCCCTAGACAAATTAGAGGATTGGGCCAAAAGAAATCTGATGAGGTTCAACAAGGACAAGTGCAGAGTCCTGTACGTAGGATGGAAGAATCCCATGCACCGCTACAGACTAGGGACCGAATGGCTAGACAGCAGTTCTGCAGAAAAGGACCTAGGGGTTACAGTGGATGAGAAGCTGGATATGAGTCAACAGCGTGCCCTTGTTGCCAAGAAGGCCAATGGCATTTTGGGATGTATAAGTAGGGGCATTGCTAGCAGATAGAGGGACGTGCTCGTTCCCCTCTATTCGACATTGGTGAGGACTCACCTGGAGTACTGTGTCCAGTTTTGGACCCCACACTACAAGAAGGATGTGGAAAAATTGGAAAGAGTCCAGTGGAGGGCAACAAAAAATGATTAGGGGACTGGAACATATGATTTATGAGGAGAGGCTGAGGGAACTGGGATTGTTTAGTCTGCGGAAGAGAAGAATGAGGGGGGATTTGATAGCTGCTTTCAACTACCTGAAAGGGGGGTTCCAAAGAGGATGGATCTAGACTGTTCTCAGTGGTAGCAGATGACAGAACAAGGAGTAATGGTCTCAAGTTGCAGTGGGGGAGGTTTAGGTTGGATATTAGGAAAAACTTTTTCACTAGGAGGGTGGTGAAACACTGGAATGCTTTGCATTAGGGAGGTGGTGGAATCTCCTTCCTTAGAAGTTTTTAAAGTCAGGTTTGACAAAGCCCTGACTGAGATGACTTAGTTGGGGATTGGTCCTGCTTTGAGCAGGGAGTTGGACTAGATGACCTCCTGAGGTCCCTTCCAACTCTGATATTCTATGATTCTCCATTCCAGAAAAAAAACAGAATTGGAGGCCTCTAAATTTTGCTTAGCAGTGTTTTTCAATATATTCTAATAGCCAGAAAAGGGAAAATCATTTTCATCAGCCTTATTCCATCGAATAAAGTTTTATGCTGTGCAATACTAGACTCCCCATTATTACTCAATAACAGTGGCTTTGTTCAGGAACCTGATTCATAGGGTTAAAGTACTGGCATTAGATGCGAGTCTGCTTGAATTCAATCTCCATTACTTAGAAATACACTTAGATTTTGTTTGTTTATCTTCTCCCCTCTCACTGCTTACTTAGAAAGAGAAACTTTAAATATTAGAACTGGTGGTTATTCCCCATGTGTTTGTATTGTAGGGGTCACCTGTGTTTCAGCATGAGGATGGTTGTGAATTTGTGTTTATATGGAGAACCCTGGCAGCCTGTCCTGTCCACAGAGCAGAAGGTAAAGTCTCAACTGGAATTAAATATGAAATGTGATCTTATTCCTTAATATTGCAACAGTTTTGAACACAATGCTTTTGTGTAATTGCTCCTTCATATTCAAAATCTCAGAGCACAAAAGGCTCATCTTGGTTATGAAGAGAGAGCTTTTAATATCTGAAAAATCCACTGACCTGTGATGGTGACAAACAAACAAGTTGTGTACTTTTATCGTACACTTACGATGAAAGTTACAAAGTGTAACCCTAGGGGAGGGTGTGGCTGCACAGGTGTCTGACCCAGACTCCTAAACTTAGCCCTCATGCTGGTAGGGGTTGGGTACGTTTTTATTTCAAGCTCTAATGTTAAATGCCCAGCCTTCCATAGAAGCTTTCTGGTAACTTCTGTGTGCCATTGTGATCCTGAATTCTTAGTTTTTTCTCTGTTTAAATAGTCAATGATGTATAAACAAAATTCAGAAGTTTTGTTATAAAAGAACTATGAGCCATTATTGTTACTCTTGATAATGCTGTAGGATCAGGACTGCTGCAAAGGCCAATCCCATTAGAATTACCTTTATTTGGGACCTAGTAAGCTTGGTGGCGT
Source organism: Dermochelys coriacea (assembly GCF_009764565.3). Classification (NCBI taxonomy): domain Eukaryota; kingdom Metazoa; phylum Chordata; order Testudines; family Dermochelyidae; genus Dermochelys; species Dermochelys coriacea. Next base: position 122,508,028 of record NC_050070.1, read on the forward strand.
GTGGAGGGAATAGCTCAAAATACACGGTGATGATTCTCAACACACAGGTATCTTGGTTTGATTAAAATCTGTGTTTTAAAAATGTGGCACCAGAACCTTAGCTGGTATAAATCAGTGTAGTTCCATCCATTGAAGGCAGTGAAGATGTACTGACTTACACAAGCTGAGGGTTTGGCTCTTCAAGTTACAGTTTAACCCACAACTGCTCTCTAACTCTTCCATTTAAGTAAAGTTGTGATGTACAGATAAAATATGTAAATGTACATTAAGGTGTTTGAACATAGGAATTGCCACTGCAGATCAGACCTGAGGTAGTCTTAGTCCAGTATTGCCGCCTGATGCTTAGAGAAAGGTGTAAGAGCTCTACACTAGACAGAAATGGGATAAGCTGCCCATCCAAAACTGCTCTCCTCCTTGCTACCTCACTACTCACTCTCCATTTGTAGATTGTTAATAAGTAAAGGTCTTGGACCTGGCAGCACTCCGCTTTTAACATTTTGGCATGATGAAAGTTGACTATTTAATCCTACTCTGTCTTGCTTCCTAGACAGTTTTTGATCCATGGCCATATTTTGCCTCATGAGTCTATTTTTGAATATTGCTTTAAAACAGTGAATATTATAAGTTTTTATTTAACAATTTTAAGGGGTTAAGGATTGTTGAGCTTTTCTCTTAATAAATTGTCACTAAAAGCTAAATAAGAGTGAAACTCTCTTAAGTGGCTTCTCACGTGATCAACAGAAATGAGTTGCTTCAACTGAAGTGGCCTTCCAATAAAGTTTGGAGCAAAATTTACTCTAGGGTTCTTAGGAGTGACGGGCAGGAGGCAGCCTAATAAGGACTGTCCTTTGTGCAGGTTTGACTCTGCAGCTGTGGGGTATGTATGACTCTCTGAGTGTATATTACATGTGCTTAGCTGTGTTAATTTACTTGCAATTTAAGCCTTCTGTTAACTTTGATTTAAAGGAGATAACTGTCAAGTGAAAGATCCAAGGTACAGCTTTGTGTATGATCTGAGGCCTCTTTCTGGGAAGGAGAAGAAAGTGAGTACAGATGAATACGACTACTATTTCAGAGTCTGTGAGAGAATAACAGAAGCCTGCCCTCAGCCGAATCATCAGAACAATGTGTCATCATGCCAAGTAAAGAAGCAAGACCCGTCTCTTAGAAAAGTAGCAGGTATAGTAGTTGGATTTAGTGAAAAGGAGTTGGGGAGCGGTTGCTGCATCACTCTGGAAGTGTGAGCGCAGCTTTTCAGTGGCATCATGCTTTACTGTGCATCTCCCAGAGGTAAAGAACCTCTGCAAAGCAGATCTTGATATAAACGTCATTTAAAGAGCAACATCTACTTCTTTGTTCCCTAAAATGGCTTCTGTATAACTAGAAGCAGTCCTTGCCATCTCTTCTTCTGACTCTAGTCAATGATTCTCCAAATCCAGTTGTCAGCTTTGAATAAGTCCTGTACTGCCACAGAACTGTAGGGTACAGACCACAGTGAATCAGTAGCTCGAGTTGGGAGTTCAATCCTCCCTTTGAGCTCGGAGGGACTGAGAGCACTGCATTTGCTGGAGCAGCTTTCTGTGAATCTTCATTGGCTAACGCACAAGTGTCAATGACAGGCTGTGGGGGAGCGGAGTCCCTTCTCTTATTGGAGGCTGTTTGCAGTGTGGTGCTTCGAGGGGAGTTAAGGGGCAGATGAGGTGGCTACATTGGCTAGCAAATGGAGTGTGGTTTCAGTGAAAAATGTCAGGATGATTTTCAGAGTAGAAAAGAACCTGTGCACATTCTGTTGTCTAACTGGCAATGATGGTAAAGACATTGCAGAAGAGCACACGAGGCCTCCGACTATGACAATCTTGCTACATAGAATTTCTTTCTTTCAAAGCGAAGATTGAATTATTTGATGTAGCTAAAAAATGTAATATCACCAGAAACCTGTAACTTGTCTGTCGTGATTTGAGACAGTATTGGTAGAAATGTATCCCCTTTTTTTTTTTTTTTTTTAAAAATTACTGTCGCTTACTTAATCCTTGTGGCCCTGCTGGCAGAAATATTGACTATAACTATGCAAATGTACTGGATTAACTTTCTATAGTTGGATTCAAGTAGTAATTCGCTTCTATCTAATTTAAAAGGTTTGTATACTGAGAAGCTGACTTTTGAAAATGGATTAATAAAAATCAACTATACCAGTGGAGAGAAATGCCACAAAATATATGAACGCTCAACTGCCATATTTTTTTATTGTGATCACAACACTATGGAGGTTAGTATATCTTTTGTACACTGAGACAAGTCTTCAGGAGCTGCAGAAAAAATAGTTTCTGAAATTATCCTCATGAGTTACCAGACTCAGAGGGCTGGGGAGATAAGTGCAAGGGAAACTATGCATCTTGTTTCAAGAAAAGTGTAGTCCTCCACTAACACTCCGCCCTCCCCCCCGACTGAGTTAAATTGTTTTGTTCTCCTCCTTAGTTGTGGGATAATGTGGCTAGATAGAAAATGCATCAGCAGCTAAATGAAGGGCACACTGATGTGGCATCTGGATGTCTGCCTGGCATGATGTGGGGACCCCAGGGAAATCTCTAGCACCATTCCTCTTTTTCCAGAGAATTACTGACTACAGTAGCTGAATCATGAGCCCTGAACTAGCTTTTAAGGGAGACTGGGAAAGGATCTTTCCTTTTTATAAGGGATTAATTTGATTTTTAAAGTGTAAAGGCGTAAGGATGAGTAGCTTGTCCTACAGAAGAACAGGGCTTTCTTTTTATTATTCTTTTGTTACACATTGACCAAGATTATTTGTTTTATAACAAACATACCTTGTAAGTGAATTACTAGAAGGTACAGAATTCTGGGAAATATGTTCCTCTTGATCATGCTAATCTTGCCCCAACGGACTGTGGTAGACTCCACGTTTCTAAGGCTGCCTGATGTTTAAGAGTGTGCTTGAAACCAATTGGAAACAAATGCTTCCAGAAGAGTTGCATTGGAAAGCATGAATAACTTCCTGGAATGTACAGTACTTGCCAGAGGATTAAGCCTCTTAGTCTGGAAGAAATATATTACTGCACTGCATTGTTCCTAAAAGCCCCAACTTTCCAAAGCTAGGCCTGCTTTATTTTTTATGGCCATGTCGGCACTTCCAGTTCTGCCATCCCCAATGAACCAAATCTGTTCCCTTGTAAATGACATTAATTTACATCTTCACAGGGCTGTCTCTGTAGCCCTTAATATCGCCTTGAAGGTGCAGGTGGCCCTCCTCCTCCTGATCCCTCTGCTCCTTTTTCCCTAGCCCATGCTCTGAAAGGACCAGTGGCTCTAGGGCTGCTCTGCTTACCCACTCCCATTTTGGAAGGAACTGGGCAGAAGCTAGCAGTTCTGTCCACTCTGATCCCTCATTTTCCTTTTCCTTCCTGGTTAAAGGAACAGTGGCCCTTACACTGCTCTGCTACTCCTCCCTCCCCACAATCCGCTAGAAGAGCCAGTGGTTCTTGATTCTCTCCTTTGGGTAACATTTTTACATGCCCTTGATTGGCTTTTTTCTGAGCTCCAGTTGTGTATACACAACTTTAGGACTAATAACATGTGAAGGTATCCTCTGCATTCAGCTGTGTAACGTTAGATCTCTGGTGTCTTGTCCAACTGCACTAATGTTTGAAAGCCAAATAAGGAAGTAGGGGAAATTTTTGTTCACCGCTGTATTTAAATATGTGAAATATAAACTTCTCTGGTTCTGTTTTTCTCAGCCAGTGTTTCTAAAAGAAACTCCTGATTGCACCTACCTATTTGAATGGCACACCCCATATGCCTGTCCACCCTTCCGATCTATAGAATGCTCCTACAAGTAAGCTGTGCTTCCCTCTGACCTAAACTGGTGGTGGTGTGCTTGTGGTGACGTGCCCATTCAGGAGACATTGTATTCAGCATGAGTGGCTATCACAGCCATTATTTTCTCTCAAACCTGATCCAGTGTGAATTAGCAATGGGTTAAATTGTAACACGTAACAGCAATGCTCAAGTGCAAATGTAGTTCTCTGGGATGGGGGAAAACAAATTTAAGCTTATGAACTAATTTTGTATATAGGATAGACTGCTTTTGGGAACTAGGGAGGGTTTAACAGTTTAGTGGCAAGATGGATGTTAGACTGGGCGGGGGAAGGAGCAGAGAGGCCAGAGATGATATGAAGCTGTTGGTGTTGGGATTTTGAGCTATTGAAAAGGAGGGGTATGTATGATGGAAACTGGAACCTAATGTTTGAGTTTGCTGTCTGTGTACTGAAATATAGCTGAACACCAGTTTGTGCTCTCTGACCCTCCTAGAAGCAAGATGACTCGTGAGGCTTTCCCAGTAAAACCATTTGAATAGTTCTCTAGGTCATAGTTTCATGGAGATTAAGGCCAGAAGAGCCCAGAATTCAGACTAGAGGATCTAATTAATGTACATCAGGATTCATGAAGTTCTACCCAGATACACCTAGAGTAAGCCCAGAGACTTTAGTTAGACTAAAACATTTAATCCCCAGAAGACTGAACTGTGTGTGTCACAGGCAGGGAACAGGGGAGACTGTGGTGCCCCTGTGCCAGAGGCCTCTGCAGTGGCAGGGAACTGATTAGATGAGAGAGACCCAGATGGTCATTGCATGTGAACCATGCCCTATGCTTCAGAGGAAGGGAGGGAAAAAATCCCCAGTGCCCCAGCCCATCTGACCTGGGGGGGATAACTCCTTCCTGACCCCAAATCTGGCAATTGCTGTGACTGTGAGTAAGACACACCAGCTAGGGACCTAGATAAAGGTTTCTCCATAACATTTCATAGCATTGGTCCACCCTCTCTAATGGCTGGTCTTGGCAAACCTACGAGGTGTGAGACCTGGTTGGGATGCTGCTAATAGAAACCTACTATTGGTGCAGGAGTTCCAGATGCATGTAGCATTTTCCCCTGAATCAGTGCAGAATTGTTGATCCAGCGTGGTGGTCTGCTTTTGGAGGTGGCTTTGATTCATCTAAATGTAAAATTGTTTGTTTAATGCAGAGACAACAAAGGAAACTCATTTGATCTTTCACCTCTGACACGGCATAGAGAAAACTGGGAAGCTATTCCAATGTCTGGCTCAACACAAAAATACTATATTAATGTCTGCCAGTCCTTAGTGCTACATGCAGGTGCAGGTAAGAGCAAGAGAAAAATATATTTAAATGTCATTGGTAGTTATGGGATGAAAACAGGAGGAGAGACAGCCCTGTCTTCTGTCCCCACTGCACCAACAGCAAAGCAAAAGATCACCGGGTACAGAGTAGACACAGGTACAGCTGGGGCTTGTGGGCAGCAGGGGAAGGGTCAGTTTCATCGTAACCAATGGTGGAGTTCCCCAGCAGCTCTGCTCTTTACCCTCATCCCTCCACAGCCTCAGTCTTGCTCCACTACTGTCTAGCTCGTCCCTCTTTTATTCCAAGTCCGCCATAGATCTTGGGGGTGGGCGAAGAAGAAGCATAGAAGAGCATCACTGGAGGAGGGTGACCTTTAGAGGAAGTTGCTTCTATCTAGCCCCACCAAGCTGATCCCAGATTCTTGGCCGGGTGTCTAGGGGCAGGTATTCTGGCAGCTGATCTGTGCAGTAGCAGACCTCCCTTCTAGCAGCTACAGCTGTGGCTGGCCCCTCCTGCCGCTGCAATACCCTGTGAGTGGGTGGTGAAGCTGTATAAAGGAAGCAAAGAGCCCTGGGTGATGAGTGGAAGTGACTAAGTGTCGAAAAGCAACATAATCAGTTCTTTTCAAGACTGAGGTCAGCCATTTAAAGTGACAGTCAAGCTAAGCATTTCTTTTAAAGTGATGTTGGTGAGTAACATAATACATTGCTGCTAGGGTATATTTATGTTTTGTAAACATGCATCCTAAACTGTTGGGACAGCTGGTGATGGAGTCACAGAGAGCAAACGTCACTTTTCTGCGTTTGTCTCGTGTCTAGGGTCTTGTCCGTCGGATGCAGCTGCCTGCTTAGTGGATGGTTCCAAATATATAAATCTAGGTGAGGTTGCTGATGGACCACAATGGGAAAATGGCATTTCTATTCTAAAGTACGTAAATGGGGAGCCATGTCCAGACAAAATTCGCAAGAGGACAACAATATTACGCCTCAAGTGTGATGAAAGCAGAGTTGTAAGTATGGTACTGCCAGTAGGGTTTTATCTTGCTGTGATGCATCCACTATTTTGGGGTGGGGCAAAAACCCTTTTGTGCAATTGGATTGGAACTGGTTGTGGGAGCTAAGTAAGGAGTTGAGCTCCTGATCTGAGACTCCTAGAATTTGAGTGACTGACTAGAAAGGTCTTTTTCATGTCTAATATGCCTGCTAGTGCAGAGTTATTCTCTGTAGTACGTAGCCCAACATTTTCTCTAGCTTTCAAACATACTCAGCAGCGGAGTTTCCATTACTTGCTGTGGGAAAGTATTACACAGCCGAAATAACCTTACTTCTTGAAGAACCCCTTTCCTCCTGCCCCGATACATGGACTAAATGTTCCTTTTTAATTTAACTTGTTGCACAAATATATATGCCACCCTCTGTGTTCGCACCCTGAAAGTATTTACAGATTACCTGGCTCCCACCTCTTTAGTCATCACAGCCCACTCCCCCAAGCTGTGTTCTTTAAATCTCCTCATGCCATTCCTCCTGCCCATCATCACTTCTTCTGTTGCTGTTACTCTGAACTTCTTCTGCCTTGTCAGTATGAAATGACCAGAACAGAATATAGGAGTTCAGGTGCTTTCCCACCAGAGTGGGACTAGACAGATTTGGCCTAAGTGGTAAACGCTGTAAGGATAGTCTGTCACATTTAAATGTTTGACATGCCTGTGTGAAGATACTTTGATTTTTTTTTTCTCTTTCAAATCTTCTGTGTTTCAGGAGTCTAAACCAGAATTAGTAACTGCTATTGAAGAATGTGAATATACTTTCTTATGGTTCACTGCTGCTGCATGTCCTCTGAAAAGAAATATGCAAAATGACTGCAGAGTAACCAACCCTGCTACAGGTAAGGGACACATGACCACTTTATGATCATGGCATCAATGTGTTTCAGATGTGTTAGAGCCGCTGGAAACCATATTGCATTTGTACTCGCTGATAGCTGTAATTGCCAGTAACAACGAATGAGGAGAATGGGAGGTCCCTGAACCCTGTTCGGCTTGCCCTCATTCTGCCAGATGTGGTATGAGAACTCTCAGGTGCTGGGAGATGAGTTGTTTCCCCTCACCTTCTCTAAAGGGGAACTGTTTTGAGGCAAGTGGGAGAAATATTGTGTAAAGGAACTACAATCTCAGCCTCTTGGAGATGTTTGGTCTATCATGAATGCTACTGGCAGACCCTGAACAGATTGTTGCCTCAGAAAATCCCAGTATTTTGGGGTGGATTCCTTTTAAGTAGCTTAAAAGGCAAATAATTGTCAAAACTGGTAGGCATCCTGTGGAGTTGTGGGAGCGCTGGGCTATGATTCTTAAGCATCTCTTTAAAAAGCCATTGTTTGACTCAATTTTATTTATTTTGATTCTGCAAAAGGAGTAAATTCTTCCTTGTTCTCCCTGCAGGCCATCTGTTTGACCTAAATTCTTTAAAGAGAGAGTCTGGCTATACTATCTACGACAGCAAGAGAAGTAGAACACTTAAGTTAAGTGTTTGTAACGAAGCTAAAAGCCCATGTGGTAGTGGGGTTGGTAAGTTTGTTTTGTTTGCTTTTTTTCTGAATTTGCCTTCTGTGCTTGAATATCGTATGCCACATCACTAACAATTGATCAGTCAGTGAAACTCTCTGCCTAAAGAAAAACCTATTTTTCCTCACAAGATTAAACACCAAAACATACAAGTGGCAGGAGACAGTGGAATATAATGCATTAATACGTGGGGGAGATAGAGGTAGCCTGGCTGGGACTCACTGGCTTAAAAAAAAAATACATTGAAAATCGTAAGAAATCTAACACATTAGGAATGGAGTTAGAAATGGACAATATTTGTCTTGGAGAAGTGAGGGTTAGTCCTCAGTCCCTGTCTGAACAGAAGCTGCAACTTTGTTCTAGTGCCACAGCGCCCTCTGGTGGACAAAAGGTGGAACTGCAGCAACATTTTAGCAGCTTTTTTTCTGCACAAAAAAATACAAATATGCAGGGTGCATTAAATATGCACGCACGCAGTAGCACAGAATTCCCCCAGGACTAATTTAGTATAAATGCAATCCACACTAGGTATTAATCCTATCCCTAAATCAAACCTCCAGTGGTGACCTAATAAGAAGATGTTTAATAACTCTTTATGTAGCAGATTAATCTGGTCTAGAAGACCTGACACAGTGTTCTTCTCTCCTATTAAGTGTCACCTACAGTAGTAGGTAAGGCATTATCTACCATGTAGTAAAACTGAACCTACTAACAGGTCTTGGAAGCCTATGGCATGCAACATTTAAGATTTAGTGTAGAAACACTTGCACTGATGATGCAACAAGACTGGGGGATTCTAATGGGGAAGGTGGGGAGGTAGAGCTCTCCTCTCCCAAACAATCTTTAGTCGATGAGACAAAAACCGCTCTCCTAGAATTGAAAAGGGAACCAACGCTGATGGTCCACACTTCACAGATCCATTTATAGCTAAGTATCACAGCATGTCTGATATGATGGCCTCTGCTACTCTGTGTGGCTCCATATTCTGACCCATAGTGGCTACAGTAGTACCCCGTCAGAGCTCTTGCAGTCTGCCAGATAAATGTGTAATTCCACAAAGGAGGACAGTTAACACCTCCACTTCAAATGTTGTCCATCTGTAACTGCTTTGAGTAATTTTATAGCGATCTCTGTAATATAAAGAGATACTAATACCAAAAGGGTTTAACACCCATCAAATGCACAAGTAACCTACCTTATTTCATCTTAGACAAAAAGTCCGTTTCCAGTTTTTTAATGTTCTTTGCACCCTTATAATTTAAAAGAAGCAAATGGATAGTTCTGAATGTTTGTGGGGAGATGAGGAATGGGTGCCAGGACTAGGAGTAGCTATACTAAAACTTTTGCCTGTTGCCTTTCATCTTGATTGAATGTTCTACAGCCACCACTCCATTTTTATGCTTGTAAAATGTTGATATTTAAACATAATGGTGCAAGTAGTTGATACCATATTGAGAGGGTTTTTTTAAGTTGGAAAAATTAAAAATTGTAAGCCTCATTTAGGAAAAAAAGTAGTAATTCAAAACTTAGTCCTAGTTTAAGACCACTGTAGGATTTAAGGAACAATTGTAATTTACCATACCAATACATGGTACGATCAGATTATTCATTTTCTTTCCTAGCCAATAACTTTTGTCCCCATTTTACTTAATTTAGGTGCCTGCATCATTGGTGATCAGAAGCCAATTAATGCTGGAAGACTGAGCAAAATGTTGATTTATGAGGATCAGCTGTTGAAGCTTGTCTACTCTGGGGGAGATCCCTGTCCTGCAAACTCTGAATTGAAACACACAAGCTATTTTAGCTTTGTGTGCAAGTCTGATGCTGGAGCTGGTAGCCAACCTGTGCTTTTGTCCTTTGATGAGCAGACATGCACCCATTACTTTTCGTGGCATACTTCTTTAGCCTGTGAGGAGGAGGTAAGAGAATCAACAAACGTCTCTTATTGATACAGAAACCACAGACACAGTACAGTGGAAAAAAACATTTTGCTTCTTGTTAGCATTGTCCTGATGTGGCAAAAGTGGTGGTCTGTAAATTCTACATTTCAAGGGAAAGGTCTCATCTTGTGTAGTACCCTAACTTATAAAGAAGTTCATAGCAGAAGTGTCTTTTTAGCAATAAGTGCAGAGAGTATAATTTGTGTTACAGTGAAAGGTACAAGTCTGCTACCAGGTAGTACTTGTAACCAAAGGATTTCTAGTTTTGGTGCTTATTGACCAATCTGAGAGTCCTCTTAACAAGAACAGAAAAGGCATTTTCAGATGTTAACCTCTGAGTTAATGTGACACACTTTGATAGCTTGTAAGCTAACTCATTTCACTATTGAGTATCTTTGTCTTGAAAGATATGCCGTAGATGAAATAGAAGTTATGGGCCTGTTGCAAGAATTTCACGGTGAGGCTCTGTGGCTTGTTACGCAGATCAGGTTAGATGATCATAATGGTCCCTTTTGGCCTTAGAAGTCTATGAATCTGACATATTTTGCAGTTGTTGCTTGTTTCCTAGCTACCATTCATAACCCCAAAACATTCATATGATTTGAGAAACTTAGAAACTCTCTGATTCTCTTGGTGCCAGAAAGTATAAACACGATGAGAACAAGTGTACTTGATTGTACAATGAAGAAAAAATTACTGGATTGGAATTAAATGGCTTAAATACTGAACTTGAAGTGTACTTCCAGTACTGATTTCGAGATTGCTACTGAGTTTGCTGACCCTTTGAGACATTTTTATGGCTATCTTCACTAGAAATTACACACCAATGCTTCATTTCTCTTTTTCTTAGTGGCAAATCTGGGCCCTAAGTCATAAACATTAAATAAGAAGAAAATCCCATTTCCTCCAACAAATATAAATTATGTAGATTACTGTCAGTAGCTAAGCAAAGAGCAACAAATGCAGTTTTATTCAGAGGCTCTCCAAATTGAATTTGAAATTTAATCCCACTTTGAAATTAACTCTGGCCAGAGGGAGAAAGGAAGTATCATTGCATAATAAACAGTTCCCATAAAGGCATCACATTTATTTTCTATCAGGTGAAATGCTCAGTGATGAATGGCAGCGCAATTATTGACCTCTCCCCTCTAATTCATCGAACTGGTTATTATGAAGCATTTGATGATGATGATTTAACTGACCTCACTCCAGATTTCTATATTAACATCTGTGAGCCTCTGAATCCAATCACAGATGTCAACTGCCCACCTGGAGCGGCTGTCTGTATGGTTCCTGTTACTGGACCCCCCATAGTAAGTACGGTGTAACTATCACCACTGAAATATTTTGAAATCCTGTAACTCTGAAAACTCCTTTGAAGAACATCTCTTACCCCAATGAAACTGGTCTGATTATGAGTTTTGGGGGAAAGGTTGATTAAAACTACATCTGCAAAATCCTGCCCCATCACATCATTTGTCACTTCTCCCCAAACTGTGTCCACGTCTTATGTCACCATGGCTATCCTCTGAGTTGGAAAGATCCACTGGCATTGCAGACTTCTGTCTCCTGTGATATATACCGACAGCTCACACTGGGATAGACCCAAAATGTTAGCCAAACATGTCTCATTTGTGGTTTATATTTAGCAGTACCTACTAAGTGTTTGGATTGGTAAGCAGAAAGCTTTTAAGTAGTCGCTTGTATATGGTGGAGAAAAGATGCTAGCCATAAAATTAATAGTGTGTCCTAAATATGAAGCTGTATGTGTCCCAGTGTGTAGTGAAATGTAACTACAGGTGAATTACTTTCAAAATCTTATGTGAACACTTGACTACCAGATATCATGGTTTGCAAAGCAACTGTTGAAGGTGAAATCCGATTTGAAGGTGATGTTAACCCCCCACCATAAGGAAGGTTGCTAGGGATGTTGAAGTTTTCTCTTGCTGAATCTTAGTGAAGATTAACTTGCTGACTCTTGATGCACATTTTTGTAAAGGCTGTGAGCAAATGAAGGTAGTATTTTAAATGACAAAATTTCTTTACTTGAGACTTTGGATGCTTCCATGATGGCTTGTAAGAAACCCGTTTGTTACTTTGAAAACAGCACTCTTTCTTGGCCTAATGACACATCTTGCACACAAGATGTGAAATTTTGTTGGTTTTATTATGTGCTGCTTTTTCAAGCTTACCCATTTACCATAGTGAGTGGTCATCTTCTATTTTAAGATCTAATCAGAGTACATCAAGGAGAGCAATTGTTATAGGGCATGATTTTCAGAGGTGCTCAGTACCTCTGTTCTCACTTAAGTCAATGGAAGATGCAGCTATTTGGCTCATCTGAAAACTGGGGCTGCAGTATTTAATATGCTGTCATTAATCAATGTTTTTGCTCATTTAGGATATCGGTCGCATCACTGAACCTCCAAAAATAAATCCCGCTGTAAATGAAGTTTATATCACTTTTAACAGTACAACCCCTTGTGAAGGAGACAAAATGTTCAATTACAACTCTCTTATTGTATTCCATTGTAAAAGAGGAACAAATCTGGTAAACTTTTTTTTTATATTTTACATATTTTACATTTTTACATGAAAATACATATTTGTTTAGTGTAGAAAAAGGAACAATATGAAGTGTATTGCAAAATGGGAAGTAACCAATGAGATAGTGTAAACTTTGCTCTTCCGTAGTGAATTTCTATTTTAAACTCCGACCAAAACTAGTAAGAAGGGGAGGGGGAAAAAAATAAAAGTACTTCATGAAAAGACAGCAAGCATGTTTTTGCTTCAGAAGATAGCTCGCATTTTATGGCCTGAAAGAAAATTAGTCCTTTGTTCTTTTATTTTAAGATGCATATTTTTAGGTAGGTGGCAAATTATGCAAGTTGCAAGCTATCTGAGACGTTGCTTAGTAAATTAATTAGTTTAGTGAAGCTTATTGTTAACATTAAACTTCCTCTTAATACTGTCTCTGATCAGCCTTAGCCCTGTACCAAAAGGAAGGAGTGGAATTTTTTGCCTCTTGGAGGAAAATGTTAGAATTTATTTGAATGTTTCCTTTGTACCCTGTGTGCCATTTTCCCTGATTTAAAGACCAAAGATACCTTGTTACGAAGTGTTAAAGCTGCCTGGTTAGGGACTCAGGACAGGAAATGTAATACATCTTAAATGTTCTTTTAATGTAGGTGTTCGGTTACATTTAAAAATACACATTTTATATTAATACTAGGGCTGTCAATCATAGTTAACTCATGCGATTAATCACATTTATAACAATAGAATACCTATTGAAATTTATTAAATATTTTTGGATGTTTTTCTACATTTTCATATTGATTTCAATTACAACACAGAATACAAAGTACACAATGCTCACTTTATATCATTATATTTGATTGCAAATATATGCACTGTAAAAATGATAAACAAAAGCAATAGTATTTTTCAATTCACCTCATACAAGTACTGAAGTACACTTTCACAATAGAGATTGCAACTTACAACTGCAGATTTTTCTTTAGTTACATAACTGCACTCAAAAACAAAAGTATAAAACTTTAGAGCCTACAAGTCCACTCAAGACTTAGGTGATGAAAATGATCATGCATCAGGTCTCTGCACTGCTTTGGATCGTTATCAAGCAGAACCCATCATCGGCATGGAAGCATGTCCTCTGGAATAGTGGTGGAAGCATGAACGGACATATGAATCTTTAGCGCATCTGGCACGTAAATAACTTGTGACCCCAGCTACAACAGTGCTATGCAAACGTCTGTTCTCACTTTCAGGTGACACTGTAAACAAGAAGAAAAGGAGTACTTGTGGCACCTTAGAGACTAACAAATTTATTTGAGCATAAGCTTTCGTGAGCTACAGCTCACTTCATCGGATGCATTCAGTGGAAAATACAGTGGGGAGATTTATATACACACACAGAGAACATGAAACAAGGGTGTTACAATACACACTGTAAGAAGAGTGATCACTTAAGATGAGCTATTATTAGCAGGAGGAGGGGCGGGGGGAGAAGGAAGAAAACTTATTGTAGTGATAATCAAGACGGGCCATTTCCAGCAGTTGACAAGAACGTCTGAGGAACGGTGGGGGAGAAATAACATGGGGAAATAGTTTTACTTTGTGTAATGACCCAGGGGGAGGGATAGCTCAGTGGTTTGAGCATTGGCCTGCCAAACCCAGGGTTGTGAGCTCAATCCTTGATGAGGCCATTTAGGGATCTGGGCCAAATTTGGGGATTCATCCTGCTTTGAGCAGGGGGTGGGACTAGATGACCTCCTGAGGTCCCTTCCAACCCTGATATTCTATGATATAAGAGTTTCAGAAATCCACTCCCAGTTTCTATTCAAGCCTAAATTAATTGTATCCAGTTTGCAAATTAATTCCAATTCAGCAGTCTCTCGTTGGAGTCTGTTTTTGAAGCTTTTTTGTTGAAGGATAGCCACTCTTAGGTCTGTAATCGAGTGACCAGAGAGATTGAAGTGTTCTCTGACTCGTTTTTGAATCTTATAATTCTTGACGTCTGATTTGTGTCCATTTATTCTTTTACGTAGTGACTGTCCAGTTTGACCAATGTACATGGCAGAGGAGCATTGCTGGCACATGATGGCATATATCACATTGGTAGATGCGCAGGTGAACGAGCCTCTAATAGGGCCTAATCACATCAGCCACATTATGATGGTGTCCCTTGAATAGATATGTGGACAGAGTTGGCAACAGGCTTTGTTGCAAGGATAGGGTTCCTGGGTTAGTGGTTCTGTTGTGTGGTGTGTGGTTGCTGGTGAGTATTTGCTTCAGGTTGGGAGGCTGTCTGTAAGCAAGGACTGGCCTGTCTCCCAAGATCTGTGAGAGTGATGGGTCGTCCTTCAGGATAGGTTGTAGATCCTTGATGATGCATTGGAGAGGTTTTAGTTGGGGGCTGAATTTGCAAACTGGATACAATTAACTTAGGCTTGAATAGAGACTGGGAGTGGATGGGTCATTACACAAAGTAAAACTATTTCCCCATGTTGTTCCCCACCCCCCACTGTTCCTCAGACGTTCATGTCAACTGCTGGAAATGGCCCACCTTGATTATCACTACAATAGGTTTTCTCCCCCCCCCCCCCCGCTGGTAATAGCTCATCTTAAGTGATCACTCTCCTTACAGTGTGTATGCTAACACCCATTGTTTCATGTTCTGTGTGTGTGTATATCAATCTCCCCTCTGTTTTTTCCACCAAATGCATCCGATGAAGTGAGCTGTAGCTCACGAAAGCTTATGCTCTAATAAATTTGTTAGTCTCTAAGGTGCCACAAGTCCTCCTTTTCTTTTTGCGAATACAGACTAACACAGCTGCTACTCTGAAACTGTAAACAAGAAGCAGGCAGCATTATCTCCTGCAAATTGTAACCAACCTTGTTTGTCTGAGTGATTGGCTGACCAAGAAGTAGGACTGAGTGGACTTGTAGGCTCTAAAGTTTTACATAGTTTCATTTTTGAATGCAGGGTTTTTTTACTTCTACATTTGTAAGTTCCACTTTCATGATAGAGATTTCACTGCAGTGCTTGTATGAGGTGAATTGAAAAATTCTATTTGTTTTTTACAGTACAAATATTTGTAATAAAACACATGTAAAGTGAGCACTGTACACTTTGTATTCTGTGTTAATTATATTTAATATAATTAATATATTTGAAAATGTAGTAAACATCCAAAAATTATTTAAAATAAATGGTATTCTATTGTTTAACAGCGCGATTAATCGTGATTAATTTTTTAATCACTTGACAGCCCTAATAAAGACTAAAGCTGGTCAGAAAAATATCTCCATCAATATTTTTCTATCAAAATGCTTTTTTGAAACTGTCTTTCTCCAAAATTTTGTTTAGGACCAAAAGTGAAAAGTTCCAAAAATGTCAAAATGGGACATTTCAGCATTATCAGGACATCTCAATTTTTTTTTTTTTTGGAACTACTTTCTCTTAAACTCTTTATTTATTGTATATAATGTGTTAATATTATAAAACAAATTATGGCAATTAGAAGACAAGAGGAAGTGGTAAAGATCAAACTCAGACACAGAACTGGAACAAGTGGGAACGTGTTTGCCTTGGAGGACTAGTACTGAAAAATGGGAATTTTGAAGATGCCATAAAATGAAGAATCAGACTTGCTGCTACAGAGTTCAGAAAACTCTCTGCAAGATCTGGAAGGCTAAAGACATTTCAATAAATACAAAAATCCATGTACATGAGACAACTATCATGCCGATACTGCTGTACAGGTCGAAATGCTGGAGTATGAGGAAGGCTGATGAATGAAAGATTTTGACTACAGAAATGAACTGGCTGAGGGAAATACTGAGGTTCAAGGCAGTGGAAAACAAACAAAAAAATGATTAGGGCAAGAAGACAAGAATATGAGAAAATGATTAGGGCAAGAAATAACGCTGTTACAGATGAGTCAAGAAAAACAACTACAATGATTTGGACGCAAGTTAAGGATAGACCTGGAAAGGATGCAATGCACGGCTATCCAAACCAGAGTGCAAAGAACCAAGAAGGTGCTGGATAGATATGGTGTAGAACAGAGAGGTTCTGAATCAAGCTGTGAAGCTAGTACACGACAGAAAGTTGTGGAAAGACTTCATTCAGCCCTATTGTTGCTGTTGAAGTGACAGGTAGGAATCGAAGAAGAATGAATATAGAACAAAAGTCAAACTCTAAACAAAACTTAAAAAAAACCCCAAAACCCTGAATTTTCCTTTGGAGAATTTTCAAATTTTCAGTTTTTGTTCTGATATGAAACAAAGCCAAAATTTGGAATCTCAAAATACTTTGCAAAACAGCATTTCTGTCTTCCACACAGCTCTAGAAAGCCATGAAAATGGGTGATATGATTGAATAATTCGTTGCTCGTGACTGTGACTGTGACATCTTACCATTTTGTGCTGGTTGTAGTCCTGAGCCAAGGAATTAGTAAAAACAGCCCTGCCATCAGGAGTCTTCTCTCCTTCTGCTCCCCTCCCTCCCCCAAAGATAACTAGAAATAATTAAACCCACACAGAGTTCATTGTAATGCTTTTGCTGTGTTTTGTAACAGGGCAAGCCAAACATGATACGAAAATCTGACTGCAGTTTCGTGTTCGAGTGGGGCACTCCTCTAGTGTGTCCAGATAAAGTGGACATGCTGGGCTGCTCTGTGACTGATGAGCAGTTAAACTACACTTTTAACTTGTCCAGCCTTTCTGGACGCTCATATAAGGTAACGTTGGCACAGTGTTGAGGCTATTGTTATCAGAAGTGGGGGAATAGCCTGCGTTGAAACTAAAGCAGTAATATTCATTTGAATTAGTCATGTGAACTGAGGAAATCGAGATGAAGAGGCATGTGCATTACTTTTTTGTGCCATCTCCAAGAGCCACTAGTGTTAAGTTGTGGTGCCATTCCAAACAGCAGCCCTATAGTGGAGACAAAACTATGTACTAGTAGCTCTAGTCCGTCTCTCATAAAATGCTTATTACTAGACTTGCAAAATTCTACTTGTCTGGGGTATCTTTTCTCCCACTAGTGAGGAAGTATCGTTATCTTTTTCCATTATTAGGCATTGTAATTTTAAAAAATGGATGTTTGTGCACAGGCCAATCAATTTTCATAAAACCTCCTGGGTGCTACAGTAATATTATGGAGTTTTGCAAGGCTGACCTATTAATGTGGCTCAGTACAATAAAACTTTAAACTGTAGGGTATATTTCTTCCCTATGGTCTTAAAACTATTTTCTGTAAAATAATGTCCAATCCCTGTCATCTAAACTTTTTACAAGACTTCAAGTATACAAAGGATGTGGGTAATTCTCAGAGTATTGACTGTTGGGCTCTAGAGTGTTTTATCTTTGTGACATACGAATCTCTTGTGGATGCCTCTACAGGTATCTTCTGGATCCAACAGTTACCATGTTGGGGTGTGTGCTGAAGCAGACGATGTGCCCCAGGGAAAATGCAGAGATGGAGCAGTGTGCCTGGTCTCTGAAAATAGTGTTGCTTCATTTGGAATCGTAAAGGAAATGAAAATGGATTACAGGCATCAGGATGAAACTGTCATTTTGCAGTATACCGGTGGTGATCGGTGCCCTCCAGGTGAGATCCTGTAACTGGCTGTAGGTAATTTTACATAAAAAATGGTCTGGTCCCATTAGGACACGGAGCAGCTGAAAAACTGCCAGGAAAAAACAGTTTAGCAGTAGGAAGATATAATCCTGGCTCTTGTATAATTAATCACCTTAAAAACATAAAACATTATGCTCTATTACTGATCTCTGCAATGAAGTTATTTACCTATGCTCAATATAGCCTTTGCTACATATGTCTGTTTGAAGTGGCTCAATGAAGGCCCTAGCTGTTTGCCCAGAAAGTTAAACTGTATCTCTTTGCAAGGGTAATCTTTGATTGCATTTAGACTTGATGTTTCTGTATTTGTGCCTGAATGCTGGGCTGATGGATTTTTAAAACAGAACAGAGTACAAAATGTCGAATTATAAACTGCTGTTGATTTATTGCCTGGCATTACACATGGTAACTACAGAGCATATGTCTCAAGGGGTGTCACCTCCATTTACAGTGACTGAAAAAGGTGAGCTTTGTGTATTCCCCTTCAAATACAAAGGCCAGAGCTATGAGGACTGTATTGTGGATGAAGAAAATCAGCGATGGTGTGCCACAACTAAGGACTATGACAAAGATGGAAAAGGGGGATTTTGTGGAAATGGTTAGTAAGAACTTCATTTACCAGAGATATGAAATGATGGGTGTGTCTATTGGTCTTGATTCTCAGTTTAAACCAAGGCTCTTTTTTCATGGCTCTTGCAGTACAAGGATCATTTTGTGTGTCTCGTTTTCCCTCCCTCCTTTCCAGTACTTTTGATGTGTGAGTAAAAGTCCTTTATGATGAAACTGTAACATGAGAAAAGAGTATGCAATTTAAAAAAACAAAATGTCAAAAAATGGTGAAATCTATTTTACCTAATAGTTGATTAAGCTGGAGATAAAGTAAATACTTTTTTTTTTTTTAAATCAGCCTAATGTACTAAAGTAATGGTACATCAAAGTGATTGTGTTCTGCCTATTATGTGAATCTAACTAATGTAGGTGGGCTAGAAACAAAAGTTCATATTTCTTTAATGAGAAGCTATGCTTGATTTAGAACAGTTCTCCACTACTGTCTAGAGTCATAATTATTACACTGCACAGTCCACACATACATTACAACCCCTTAAGAGTTTTTTTTTCTCTCCGTTAATGTATCTCCACATAGCAACTGGGAATCGAGAAGCTACTATTATTTTCAAGTGCGATGACAATGCTGGGAATGGGAACCCTCAGCTCCTGAGTGAGACACTTGGCTGTGCTGTGACCTTTGAATGGAAAACACAGTTTCTTTGTCCTCCAAAGAAGATGGAGTGCAAGTTCATCCGAAAGCACAAAACCTACGATTTAAGAGTGCTCTCCTCACTGACAGGATCATGGTTCTTTAACTATAACGGAGTCACGTGAGTGATGGGTGGTTTTTTGTTTGTTTTTTTTTTTCTCAGATGATTTTAATGCTTATTACACAGCAGTTTATGCATCAATGGATTGAGATTGAATTGTATGGAGGGGTGTGTGTAGATTTTTCAGTATTTGATAGTCTACATTTGGTAGTTGGTTTGACTTAGAGCTTTTCTCCAAATCACAGCCTTTCATTAAATTTTTAGTGGAACTTTGTGACTTCACTGAAGGCAGTAATCCTGTGCATTTTAGCATTTGGGAAATTGAAAGCTTTAATGAAAGGTGCTGCTCATCCAACTAACTGGGGAAAGTCCTTCTTCGCAAGTGGGTATCTTTGCACAAGGTGGATTAAAAATGATGGCATTTTAAAATATCAGATTTTTTTAAAAATGTAAAATAATAAAAAATAGCATCGGTGAATACTCACTTTGAGTTAAAGGAATGTCTTTTTTTTTTCTTAATCTGTTTAGTTTTTTGAGGTCAAATCAAGTTTTATAAATATGACCTATTTAGGGCAGGCCATACATCTGGTACTTTCAGTCTTGACAGTGGAGTCAATGCTGGTGTTTACTTTTCCAACTTGAGCTGAGAAAGTTGGAACTCTGTTTTGCCTTTCCATTCTATGAATAAAGTAAAAGTGGAGAGGATGAGATGTACTAGTCCTAAAAAGTTGAAAAACATTGTTACCAGAAACCATCTCTTTGATTAACTATTATTACTTTTTGTTTAATCAATTTTAATGCAAAACACGTTTTTAAAAACGTGTGGCTTTATGAATCCAGCACTTTTTAAGGTACTGTTAAACTAACAATTTCATAATGCTGTCTCTCTGCGTTTTTAATGGAACTCCACTTTTCTTCTAAATATAGCTTGACAGGAGTAAATTGATCTAGTAAATTAATGTTTGAGAACGGTGAATGACGCGCACACAAATCTTAAAATAAGAATCAGATCAGTTGATTTGGAAATGCAAGCAAAAAATCTGCCATTTGGGGCTCATTCTGTGTTTGCCCGAACAGATTCAGATAGCTCTTATGGTAATGAGGCGTGTAAAAAAAACCACTGAGTTCTCATGTAAACTAAGCAACAATCAACACTTCTGAATACAGAATATTTCATGATGCTTTATCCTTTTCTTGTGCCTGTTCATTCAGCATAAATATTTTTTTTCTTTTCTCCTATGATAGATATTACATGAATCTGTGTCAGAGAGTAAACAATGGACCCACAGGCTGCCCTGCAAGAGCTGCTATTTGCAGCAAAAGTCGAAATGGAGATGTTCGGGTTCTGGGAGTTGTACATACGCAGAAGCTGGATGTGACAGGTTCAATAATCCTTTTGAATCCTTATTTCAATAGACAGCTGCAAAATCAGTATTTTTATAGGGAGGATCTAGTGGTGATGCTGAAACTCTCTTGCATAAAGACTTCAGTAAATACATCTGTTGCATGTTAATTAAGCTTTTTATCTTAAACGTCAGTAATAGTTTATTAATGACGTATGCTTTTAAAAACTATTCCAGAATTCCATCGAAAACAGAGTAACCTTTAGGCTGCGATTGTGGCCAAAGGAAGTAAAATTAGTTATAGCTGAGCTTCTCTGAGACCATTTTTTATTTAGGAAAATCCCAATTTTGCTATCAAGAATTCAGCACTGGGACATGTCCAAGTGCTTTGCTCACTTTAACAGAATGTATGTAGGTGTTGCTTTTTTTTTTTAAAACAAGGATTCTTGTTTAAAATCCTAGTTAAAGGAAATGAGATAGTGACAGTTTTAGAAAATGCAAGAAAAATTACTCTGCTGCAATGCTTTGGTTTAAAGAAGAAGATTTCCTCTCGTCTTCCAAAAGTGCGCCTGCAGCTAACTCTTTTTTTTTTTTTTTTTAAATCTCTTGTGTTTTTAAAGATTGGAAAGAAATCTAACCAATAGGGGGAAAAATTCATGCATGTATACTCATTGCCTTACTTGCAAACGAGAGTTTTTTCATTCGTTATTTGAGAATGTGGGATATATTAAAATTTGTAAAATGGAACTAGCTAGGCAAATTATCAGTAACCTTGAAGGACAGAACAAATTTGTACCTGAAGTGTTTCTTTTGAGGGAGCATGGTGGAAACTGTATGGTAAGGACTGTTGGAAGGATTTAAATTTTAGCTTTTGTACTGATGTAACAAGATGTAATTTGACCTCTGGACCCATCAAAACACTGGGATTAGGTATTTAGATTGTAATCTAAAATTGCAGTAGTCTTTTATAACCACAGTCACAAGCAAAGTTTTATATTTAAAGGATTACAGAACACAAAGAACTGAGTCTCTCAATGATTGTTTTTCAGATGATAAAGTCCTTGTTAGTTACTCAGGTGGACATGAATGTAGAAAAAACAAGAAAGCAACAACTATTATAGAACTGAAATGTGCAAAAACAGTTGGTGAGCCCATGCTACATAGGTGAGTAATGAGACTTCTGATTATATTAATTAGACCTCCTTGGTTCAGTCAATCAGAAAGATAGAGGGGTAGTGGAAACAGCTTCTTTGTGCTGTAAGGATGCAATACTAAATGCACAAAAAACAAATTCTTGGCATAAGAATTTAGAAGATTAATTTTGCTCTCCTATAGCAGCTTTCATCCAAGAATCCCAAAGTGCTTTAGGAACATAGTCTCCCTCACTTTAGTGAGGTTGGTACTGTGCCCATTTTATGGAAGGGTTAAGACCCAGATTTTTACAGGTATTACTTCAGTGTTTCAATGCCTTGGTCTCATTTTCAAAAGTGACTAAGTGTTTGCAATGTATAATTGAGGTGGAACAGTGCCTACACACCTTCAAAAATCTGGGCGTAGGTTATTTGACCAAGGTAATACTGTGAGTCGATGGTAGTGCTGGGAATTTGAGCAATAGGTTCTAACTTGCAGTTTCTGTTCAGACCTCAAAACAGTGTCAGTTACTCTCAAATAAAAAAAAAAAATTGAACAAAATACTTTCCAAACTTTTTTTGCCTAAATAAGGATTTAGGTGCCAAGTTTTAGAAATCTTGCCAGTTAAATCAATTTTCAGCCCAATTACTGAACCTCTCTCCCAATCTGTAACTATACGTTTTCTATTCTGCTTGAAAAGCTTAGTTGGCATGCCTCTTATTGTCCTGATCCTCCGCATTTGTTCTCTGGCATTAGCAGCTTGTGGAGAGCAAAAACAATGGTGACACATGTGAGGATGCTAGCAGAAAAATTGCTAGCAATGGGACAAACAGCTGTCTGCTGTGCTCACATGTTCTTAAAAGTAAATGCAGAAATTCTGAATAAATGTGGACTTTGTGCTTCTTGTCAGCTATCTGTAAATTCCAAGTAAAAACTGGATGGCTGCCCCAGAATAGCAAATGTATAGCCTGATTTTTCCCCCCCCCGAGTCTCTAGAAAGCCATTTAAAAATCGTACAGACTTCAGCGTGTGTAATTACGCAGAACACATTCTCAGTCTGTTTACACAAGATTGGAGGCTTTTGGACTCTTTCCTCTTATTCATTTTCATAAACAGCAATTCTATTCAGTATTTATTTTTCAAATTATATCAGTCTCAAGTATTTTTAGCTATTGATTGTCTTTACCAAAGAGGTTTTGGAGAGAGAGTGTTGCCTAACTGCAGGTTTCTTAACAGATTTTAATCTGTTACTTTAACTTTAAAATGTGTCTTGTGTGTGCAATGGTAAAAGCTGACAAAACTCTATGTATAAAAGTTCTCATTTAATGAACCATAATTTCTGAACACCTCCGCTGAGCACTGACTTTGTTTGGAGCCAAACTTTACGGCTCAGCTCTGTCTGGGAATTAAATGTTCTCCTGTAGCAATAGGAAAACTGAACACAGGAGCCAGGGACTGGAACTTGACCAGCCATGTCTGTTGTCCAAGATCAGTGAGATGCAAAATGTGATCCTTCCAAAGCAAACCAGGCTATTGATTAGTTTTACTTATTCTTTTCTTTAAATCTCAAATGCAGCATGTGCCATTGGGAACTTTACGCAGCTGTTTTTCTGATTTTTTATTTATTTATTTTATTTATTTTTTTACACTTTTTTAAATCTGTAATTACCTGTTGTTGGACTTCTGAATCCATTGACTTAGGAAGCAGTTCAGTAAGGTTGGTAGAACAGTAATCTTGATCTAGGTCATCAGTTTATGCAAGAAATAAGCACAGATATTAAACTTCTACCTGCTGAACCAATAGATTTCACCATGTTGAAAGTCATGAGTATCTTCCCCTCCTTCTTTCCCCCTGTGAGTGTTATTCTTTTCGGACTAGCAAACACATCACTCAAATATGTCTTGTTTCTACTTTCCTATGTATTTGATAGGATTGATGAAGAAAACTGTACATACTACATCACATGGGGAACTCGAGCAGCTTGTGCTGTGAAGCAGCAAGAAGTGGAGATAGTGAATGGGATGGTTATTAATCCTACAACGGGGAAAAATTTCAGCCTGGGTGACCTTTATTACACGTAAGTAAAAGCATGTCCTATAGTGTACTGAATTTGGCTACTAAAACCATACCACTTTGACTGCTATGGGCTGTCTTAGATATGCCTGGCTTTGGAGCACACATGCTAATGAACTTTCTGTTACTCACCAGCTGTGCGCGAACTGCTGACTCTGGGCTGACCTTGGAACGTGCTGAGTGCTGCTCTTCCTGCTGAAGTCAATGAGGGTTGAGGGTGTTCTGTGCATCTCAGGGTGTTCAGTACCCCTCAGGGTCAGGCCCTTTTTAAAACCAGATACCAAGAATTCATCTAGTGTGTGCAAAACTCTCTCTCAAGATGATAAAAAGAGACAACAACCCCCTGATCTTGCCCAGTGTGTGTTCCTTCAGCCACTGTGTCATAGACTTACTCAACCATTATGGTGACTTTGGTTTTTATGTAGCACCTCTTTTATACTCCAGTAATGATACATTCACAGCTTCCCAGGCCAGAAAAGACCATTATGCGGATGGTGGTCTGACCTCCTGCAGAACACAGGTCGTAGAACTTCCCCAAAATAATTCCTACAGTGGATTTTTTTTAGAAAGACATTCGAACTTGATTTAAAAACTGCCGGTAAGGGAGAATTGCTTGCAAGTGCTGAGGCAGGAAGTTTGGTGGCCATGGTACAAAGCTTTAACCATGGAGAGGTATAATATTGAGTCGTTGGTTGAAATGGGAAACCTTAAAAGCAACAGGAGGATCAGGGAAGGGAGGAATGTTAGACCTCAAGACTGACTCTAGAGTGAATGAGTGTGTGTGTGTGTGTGTGTGTCATAGAATATCAAGGTTGGAAGGGACCTCAGGAGGTCCTCTAGTCCAACCCCCTGCTCAAAGCAGGACCAATCCCCAATTTTTGCCCCAGATCCCTAAATGGCCCCCTCAAGGATTAAACTCACAACTCTGGGTTTATCAGGCCAGTGCTCAAACCACTGAGCTATCCATCCCCCCAATATATATATTTAAAAAAAAAATAGAACTACAGAAGCAACTGCTTAGAGCAGATTTACAACATGCTCAAAAAAGGCAATGAAGTAAAACAATGCAGGGTGTGTGGCATGGATATATAGATATATATCCTCATAATTCAAGGGTGTGTTGGGAAAGCAAGGCAGACGAAGAAGTATTGCTTCTCTGAGTCACAGACCACCAACATGCACTAAAGAGAGTAGGAGTGGTATAGCCATGCAAAGGCACTGGTATAGCTATTCACATGGCAGCCCTACCATGTTCAGTGCTTTCTATTACCTAATGTCATTGAGTAAGGCAGGGCAGGGAACAGATAGGTAGGAAACAACTTCTTTTATTCTAAAGCAGACTTGGAAAGGTAACTGGGCGTGGGCTTGTTCAAAAATCAATCTTGAGAATGGAGAGGAGTACTGGAACAAACACCTTTTTAAAAAACCTCAAAACTTGGACACTCCAGTAATGTCAGTAGATACAATTATAAAATTTATGCATTACAAGTGGTTGGTAGCCATTACTCTTGGACATGCTGGATTGGTGTCAGCAGTGTGAGAATATTGCTACAGTTACTGATCAGGCAGAATGCAGAATTTTATGACCAACACTTCAGCCCAGCCCACTTATGCTCCTAAGTCCATAGTTAGGCCTCAAAATAAGTGGTCTGATCACCCATAAATCCCATTGAAGCCAATGGCAGTTGCAGGTGTTCAGTATCTTTTTTGAAAATCAGGCGATTTACCTTTTGGTGTCTAGAAGTTATCTCCCAAATCCATATGTAGATACCAAGGGTTGAACATTTTTTTCCAATATCTGTCCTTTCTGACTAGAATATAAGAAATATGCTTGGAAGTCTGTTAAAATCAGATTGCTGCTGATATTGCAATATTTGTTCTTGCCCATAATTGAGAGAAATTTGGACTTTGTAGTAAAGTTGCTTTTGCTTTCAGATTATACATCGCATCTGGTGATATACGGACAAATGGTGACAAATATGTGTATAAAATCCAACTTTCTGGTATAACAGACTCTGCCCACCCACAGTGCTCTGGAGCCAACGTATGCCAGATTAAAACTACAAGTACCTATGTTAGGAAAGTTGGCTCTTCTGCTAAAGCTAAATATTATGTTCAAGGTAAGTCCTCACTGACTAGAATTAACTCACAGAAAGGTTTCAAGCGTAGACACTTTCTAGAATGTGAGACTTCTGCTTTTACTATCGTTTGTACTAGCATATTCCTGTTAAGGCTGCTGGAATTTATCTTCCTGGGTTCAATCTTTTCATCTCCTGTCGCTTGTCAATTTAATGCAGGAGTGGCATAACGGAGGCAGAAATGACTGGCTTTCCTTTTAGGAAAAAAATATTGGTGGAGTGATGGGGAAAACCAGACGCTTCTTTTCTCCTCCCCATTCCCATTTGCATGTATGCTCTGTAAGCAATAGATTGTACTGTCTGTGAGCCCAGAAAAGGGTTTACTACAGTTCAGGTGAGCTCTGCAGCATAAAGCATTCCATATAAAACTTAGTGTTCATTATGGCAGGACCCTTCACGTCCCCTGTAGATACAAAACTTGCCTGAAATAGTATTCAAGTGAATGAGTGTCTCCTGGCTACAAGACCAGCTGTATTAGTCAATACTGCCAAACAGGGCATGGCACGCTGGACGCAATAACAATACACAGACTCTCTGTTTTCATGGAGACAGTTATTGGTATCACTGCTTACTAAATCTCTCTCTCTTTACATTGTGTATTGCTGGCAGTCAGGAGTGCACCACTACTTACACTGCGCAAAAGAGAACCTGTACTTCCGCTTTAGAATACTAGGGGTGACAGAATAACGATCCATCCATCTTTAACACATGAGGGGTGTTCAAGACCTTGCTGGAGTTGCCTTGCAGTATCTCAGTCTCAGGATTTACATTGGAGTTTGAAACTGGGAGCAGAGCCTTTAATCAGAATTTTCAAAAGTGACCCATACTTTGGTCAAGACCTTTAAGGAGCTTGACTTTTCAGAGGGCGTGTGCTCAGTACTTTACGAAAATCACCTTCCCCTTCAAAATGTCAAGTTGAGCACCCAAAAATCATAACTAGCTCAAAAAAAAAAATTCTTGGCCTTCACCTTCACACCCAGTGTTACGTAACATTTTTTTTTTTTTCTGTAGTGCTTTTTGCTCACTGGAATTCAAGGAATACAACAGATATTGAGGGTTTGATCTTTTCTTGAAACCCCTCCCTCCCTCCCCCCCCAGAGCCACAATGCGAGTATTCTAACACATAGAATATTTGAATATTGGGTGCCTCTCTAGATATGCATGCCTAAATCCTGATTCTTGCTCACACAAGCAAGAAATGCTTGCTGAAGTAAGCATTGGGCCTTGTGCATCACTGCATGAAAATAAGGCCTGAATTGCTGATCCGCCGCTGCCTCCTGCTCCTCCCCCCTCTAACTAAAAACCCTCCTTTCATGCCAACAGATATTTACATCCATGCTTTCCCAAAACCTCAAATAGCAGATAGCACTCAGTGGATGTCATTGGTGCGAATTGTTTCATGTTCTCCAGAATTCAGAAAAACATTATCAAATTGCATATTACATTTAATATTTGTTAGATGAACATAAGGAGTATAACACTAAATGAACTTCTAACCCCTAGTTAGGAGTTCTTGGGAAAAAGTAGGCAAACTATTAGTAATTCTAGAAGGGTTCTCTAAAATAAATATATAATATATTCCTGCCTGATATCCTGAGTGTAACACTTTTTTTTTTCCCCCTCAAAGGGATGCTGTGAGTAATCATAACCTAAACATTGCAGAAGTAAATTTAGACAGACATTCTGAAGTAATACATTTTCTCTTGCTCTTTCCTCAGTAAAAATGTAGCACATTTAATAGACCATTTGTAAGGACCTAGTATCTGTGCAATGTTTTATAAAATCTTTTCACTTTTCTTCTTTGTAGATGATGACTTGGATGTTGTGTTTTCATCTGGTTCAGCCTGTGGTAAAGATAAATCAAAGTTCGCCTCCTCAACGATTTTATTCCACTGCAGTTTACAGGCAAAGGAAGGCATCCCAGAATTCCTTCACGAGACCGCGGACTGCCAGTATTTGTTTACCTGGTACACGTCTGCAGTCTGTCCATTAGAGTAAGTAACTTCTTCATTCTCCCAAAGTAACATGCAGTTCTTGTTAGCAGTTTATCTAGGTTCTTTTGCCTTCTAGCATTATCTACAGTAGTTGTGGCAAGGAAAAGACAGCTAAGAATCTAGTAAAAGGAGCATCTAATGCTTGCTTGTGAGAGGAGTGAGTGGATGCAATTTCAAGGCTTAATGGAGGAACATTGATTCCACCTGACAGCAAAATGATTATCTTGTACTGAGATTATTTTAGGTCTAGATTGTTTGTTTAATATTTGCACTGAAACAAATTGAAAAGAGACCTCAGTTAAAATGTACTTCTCCCCATTCACTCAGTTTGTTTTCTGTTACTGGAGAGGAGTAGCCTAAGGCATATCTCCCATTAAGAAACTGTCTTTTAACTTCAAAAAAAAAAAAAAAAAAAAAAAGGGGGGGGGATAGGGGGAAGAGTTCCTCCATAGTCGTTTATTCAGTGTGTGGAAATGAATAGCTAGGTTTCTTCCACACTGCAAATGGTTGTCACCTTTACCTGCCCATTTTATGCCAGAACTTCCTCTGCTGGAGTGGACAATATTTATTTGTGTTGCGGTAGTGCCTAGGAATCCCAGTCACAGACCAGGGCCTAGTTATGCTGGATATTGTACAAACACAACAAAAAGATGGTCTATGCCTCAAAGAGCTTACAACCTAAGTATAAGACAAGATCCAACAAGTGGATACAGACAGATGGGAGAGCACAAGGTAACAATAAAACAATACTGATTGGCACAATAGGTCATGGTCTCAAAGGTAAGATGTGTAGCTGCATCTGGGTGCTAAGTTACAACTTGTTGTAAGACGCATTGTTGTGTTCACCTGCTATAACTTGCTATGGTGCAGGCTCAATTCTGTAGAATTTCCGGGGGTTCCACAGGGTTGGGGTGCTGTGGATTCATAGCTAGATCCTACATTGGTTTTGGGTTCAGCTTTTTTTATTCCTTAAATATTTAAAACTGTTACCGAGAATTCTACTTGTTAATAACTACATGCTAATAAATGTGTAATGTTTACAGAACTGTCCTTTTTTAAACAATAATTCTGTATTTGATTTCAGAATCAAGTGACCACCTTCTTCCTATTTCTTTGGTTTAGAATAAACGAGATCACTTCTGTATTAAACAGAAATGCACTAAACCTTCTCCCTTTGAAGCAGCTTCTATATAAGAGTCCAACAAGAGCTGGCAGTACATCTTTTACTGAATTTGTTTGATCCACTGTTTCTAATCAACATTTCCTCAGACTGTTGTACACAACCAGGCAGTGTCCTCTTAACCATGTCTCCTATGCTGCCTACAGAAGTTCTGAGAGCAAAGAGGAACAGGGAGTGCAAATTTTCAAAGGTCTTTCGGGAAGAAGCCAAGCTGTTGGGGCTGTGCTGAGTGTCCTCCTGGTGGTTCTCACAGCGTGTCTGTTGATCTTGTTGCTTTACAAAAAAGAGAGGAGGTAAGATAAGAGAGGCTAATGGGAAAATTGTTTCCTTGTGTTGTGTAAGGTGATTTCAGTTAAAGGAATGGCGTCCACTTGAAATCTAGTCGGTTTCTCAGAATGCGTTAAAAGTACTTACAGGTATGAAAGACCCACACAAATGGGAGAAATTGGCTGACTAATCTGTTCAGTTATTGTACTCCTAAGTTTCAGAGTAGCAGCCGTGTTGGTCTGTATTCGCAAAAAGAAAAGGAGTACTTGTGGCAGCTTAGAGACTAACAAATTTATTTGAGCATAAGTTTTCGTGAGCTACAGCTCATCCGATGAAGTGAGCTGTAGCTCACGAAAGCTTATGCTCAAATTTGTTAGTCTCTAAGGTGCCACAAGTACTCCTTTTTCTTTTTGTACTCTTAAGTGTTGCATGTAACAATGAGATAATGGAGGACTCAGGCAATTGACTTTTTTTAAGTTGATGGTGTCTCTAAGCGTAAACTCAAGAGTTTCCCCTGGTTCAGCTTGACCCAATAGATACAGCAGAGAACAAATACATAAATTAATGCTGTCATGATTAACATGATGATCAGCACTGCAGAGTAAATGTAGTTTGCTCTTCCCCATGTGAATGTTCTGCTAGCAATTTTGTTACAGATTTGAGATGGCAGAGGAGTTCCAGAACATTTATTGGTGACAAGATGTAGAGAGGGAGTGGGTGTGATTGACTACCTCCAGGTACTAGAATTGAGTCTTTAGAATTAGCAATTAGAATAGTCTTGGACCAAATCTTTCTCTGATAAACTAGTGTCCCCATTCAATTAATGGACTTGGAAAGGTGTATGTGAGAAGAGTATTAGATCCCTTGTCTTGCCTGGAAACTGAGCAGATTTCCCAAGACTGGCAGAAGAGAGTGAAAATTAATGGTTTTGATATTGCTGATCACTGGTTTTTCTCCGGAAGGGAGGGATCTAATACTGCAAGATAAACATTTTTTTTCATTTTTTGTTTTAGAGAAACTGTGATACACAAGATAACCAACTGCTGCAGAAGAACATCAAACGTTTCCTATAAATATACAAAGGTAATTGTACTACTTATAGTTGTGATGACCTCTGAGGTTCTGTTTTTAAAATGATTTTCCAGACCAGTAATATGTAGCTGCTTCTATTTATAATTACTCTAAATGAATTTAAACTAACTCTGTGACTATAGGCAAGCTAGTTGGCTGGCTGAGACTAAATCTGGAAGTAGATGGAGGGAAAGAACAGGACAGTTTCAGCCCCCACAAATGGGGGGAGAGGAGGAGGATTAAGGGAAATGCTGAGGAGTGATCAACAAATAGAATGCAGACTGGGAAAGCACAGAGCCAGAGAAGATGAGACTAAAATGGAAGTGCACTCAGAATGTAAAAGGCAGCATAGAGAGATCAAAGTAGTATTAGTGCACTAACTCTGTATTTTGTGCTATTTGCTTATCAGTGGAAGATGGTAAATCAAAGTGCAGGATGGGGCTGTTGGTGGTTCTCAGGTGATGGATTTCAGGAGACCATAAAGGGTGCTTGAGAGCCTATTGAATATTATTTAGTAACTTTACCATCTTCATACTGTAGATAAACACTGAAGAAGAAGCTAATGAGAATGAAACAGAGTGGCTTATGGAGGAAATTGCAGCACCAAATCAGAAACCAGGAAAAGGAGGACAAGAAAATGGTCACATCACTACCACATCTGTTAAATCAGAAGCCTTGACATCTCTCCATGTGGATGACCTGGACAGTGAGGATGAAGTTCTAACTGTTCCAGATGTGAAGATTCAGTCAACTAGAGGGGTGCAAACCAGAGGCTCAGACCAGAACAGACACCAGCAAAAGAAGCCATTTAGCCTTGGAAGTGATGCCAAGACCAACTTGCTGAATGGAGGGAAGGAAAGGAAAGCAAAACCTAACCCAGGCCAACAGAAGACACAGAATTCTACGAATACCCTATCGTTCCACGATGATAGCGATGAGGACTTGTTGAATGTTTAAATAGCCCCTCTTGTGCCTAATTAAATAAATGTATAGATATATATAGATATATATAGTGGGGCAACAAAACACTTCCAACCAAATATGAAGACTTTACCCTGAGATTTCTTCTGAATTTTGCCTTTGACAAGAAAACATTCAAAAGGGAAGGGAAAAAAAAAGATCAATCCTGGTTGTTTACAATAATCTGTTCAGTAATGACTGGACTTCCAGCGTCCAGTTGGCTGAGTTATGTTGGTGTTCGTTTTCTCTCTCTCCCCCCTCCCCGCCCCTTCAGGATCTTCTCTTTTTAAACCTTCAGCACAGGCATGGCATGTTACAAAATTGTTTCAAAGTACAGGATTAAATCTGATATTTTTCCCGTCACTTGAAATTCAAGATATTTGACTGCTAGCATTTTAACTCTCTCCTTGTATTTATTGACTCTCACTACTCAGGTTTGCTGAATAATAGAAACATGTTCTTCCTGCCGGCAGGGTATTATTCTATAGATTCACCCATCATTGGAGAAGGAAACTAAGTTACTTTTTGTTTGGGGTGGTTTGATGTAAATGTTGGAACTGGTCTAATTTATCCTGTAAATTTGAATATTCCATTCTAATTTAAACACTTAATTGATTGAAAACCATTTACCGAGAGGTACAACTCTGTTAGCTTTAGTCTGAAATGGTGATTGTTCTTTGCATGATATTTTTGGTACTGGTCACATCACATATTTCATCAGTATTTACTTAAACAGCTGACAAGCACCCAAATATTTCCCTTGAGTGCAGATGGGACTAGAATTTGTGCATGCCCAGACATAACTGGATTGTTCAAGGTCGTGGGTGCAGAATTCCTAGAATGCCATATTCACAGCCCTATCATTTCTGTCATCTTAAAAAGCCCAAGACCTAGAGAAGCCTTAATTTGCCAAACAGGTATTTTTGGTACTAACTGCATAAAATATGGTGGGCCAATGGTCACTGAATTAGTGTTGCCAGAACTTAATGGAGGTGATGTCAATCTTCCTGTAGCAATCTACTCCTCTGTGTTTTCTGAATTATCTTATGGGCGATAATATGGTTTCATATACATGTACAGGTGTGTGTTGGTCAGAATTTTTGAAACTCTTCCTTGTACCTTTTTGGTTCACTTACTTGGTTTCAACATTGGTTTCTTCATTTTAT
The DNA here is from genome assembly GCF_009764565.3 of Dermochelys coriacea. NCBI lineage: Eukaryota > Metazoa > Chordata > Testudines > Dermochelyidae > Dermochelys > Dermochelys coriacea. The sequence continues at coordinate 122,540,492 of NC_050070.1, forward strand.
AAAACGTTTTCCATTTTGAATCAAATTTAGTGTAATATAAACTATTCAGCAATTTCAATAAAATAAATAAAATGGACATTTCAAATGATTCCCATATGTATTAAAATAAGTGCTGAAAATTTTCTTGCTTACACTTTTTAAAAAAAATTGTAGTTTGACAACCTGAAAGTCACTTTCCAAATTTCCTGTTGGAAACAGTTAATATTTCTGATTGCAAAGCTAAAGATGAAACTTAAGATATCTCACCACAGACATCTGAATTTATAAGCAAATTTCAAATAATGGATTTTCTTTTTCAGACTTGATTTTTCCCCTAAATTCTGTATGGATAACTATGAGTAACCAATAAAACCATAACGTAGGTGTATTCTGTAAAGCTGTGTTAAATGTAAGAAAGTGTCAGCATTCCAAACCTGAACAACACTTTTATATCTAGAAATAAAATTGGTGTAAGGCCAATTCTTGGGAGGAAATAGATTCTGGAAATAAGATGCACATTTCCAACAGCCAGGGTAGTTAGTCTACTGGAACATTTTACCAAGAGATATGGTGGATTCTCCATTATTCAGTCTTCAAGACTGGATATTTCTAAAAGATGTATTCTCTAGTTCCACCACATGTTGTTGGGCTGGACTGTATGAATTACTGGATGGCCTGTTATGCAGGAAGTCAAACTGAATCATTTTATTGATCCCACCTGACTGAATCTACTAATGAGAGTTTACCTGTGGATATTGAGTCCTATTTAAAGCTGCATAAGTAAATAGGTCCTCAGACTCTAAGCTGTCAATTCTAGAAATACACTCTTAAACACATAGCTAAAGAAGAGTTAAGGGTTTGGGTTAATGATGAATCCAGAAGCTGCTGCCCCTCCCTGCACAGTTCTTGCAGTGAATTGGTCTTCCATCTTGTGTGTCACTTCAAAAACCACCTCTTCGAGAAGTGGAGTTAGAGCCTTTTTTTTTTTTTTTTTGGTCTGGATTGAGCATTTCTGTTTGGTTTTTAGGATTTTACACTGATGCCTGTAACTCTAGTTTAGGTGCCTTCCATGTAAAATCAATAAGGCACTTCGTGCAGTGTCTTCTTCCTTTTTGGGGGTGAAAACTCTAGCTGAGATAGGTGTATTGGGTGTAGGTTTGGGTTTTTTTTTTTTAAGAGTAGACTTAAAAAAAAAAACTGTTCTGCAGCTCAGCGTTTTCCACAATTCTGATCCATGCCATCTGTTCCCCTCCTCTCTGCAGTTTTGGAGGCAGCTGAAAGCTGTCGCACAGCCTGTGCTAGCCACACCCTCTTGTTCAGCTTGCTGCCAGCTCGTATGTGTCCACAGCAACAGTCAAGCATGGTTCACTTTGCTCCGACTCATCTTTGCCAGCCTTTATTTTTGTGTGGCTTTGGGCAGTGGCAAGCAGCTGTCCTTTCTTCCTCTCCTTCTCCTGGATCTGGTGTAGAGCAGTGGAATGGTCTCCGCTGTCTGGAGCCAATGCTGCAGCTACTTCCTGTGAGCCTGCAGGCATGGCAGAGCAACTTCACAGATAGTGAGCTAAATCCAAGCAGTCTTCTGTTTGTGAGGCAGCTTTTACAGGCTCTTCAGAGGCTGAATGTGCCTTGCTCGTTCTCAGTCTGCCAACCCTTGCACTGCTAGGGCACAGGGCTCTGAGTTGCACAGGCATATTCAGTGTCCCGTTGCCCCTAAGAAGTTGACTCCAACACAGAAAAGCCTGATCAAGAGATCCCAAAGCAGATTGGGGAGAGACTCCACAAATAGAGAACTTCATCCAGCCCCAGGAGTTAGTCCCAGGACAGAACAGGATTAGGAAGACCATATCCCTGTGGCGTCGCAGGGCCTCACAAAGTCCTAAAATGGGTCCCCAGCTCCCTGGGGAGAGAGGCAGGGCTTATATCAAGCTCTCCTTCCTCGTTTGAATCAAGGAGTTCCAGCAATGAACCCTGGACAGGGGGGAGTGGGACCTGAAGGGGACCACCCTGCGGGAGACCTATCCAGAGGGCTTAATGCTCTGCATAAAGCAAGCTTCAAAAGACCACCCCTAATAGCAGCAGGGCAGCAATGCCTGCAAAGTAGGCCAAACCCCCAAAAAGAGAAAAGCCAGAGCGGGGGGTGTGTGTGTGTGTGTGAAGAATAGGGACAAAAAAACCTAAGATCTCTGTCTTCTGACTCTGACAACTATTCTACTGAGGAAGGGGAGCTCTCAGCTTTAGGGTTTGAGAAGGACATGGGGAAAAAAATGCTTCAAAGGTTTTTTCCTGAAGTCTTTAAAGCCTTGTGCAAAAAAGTTCTATCCACAATCTAGATCCACCCTGAGCAGGTGCTGGAGGACAAGTCCACAGGCAAATACCCACCTTCTAAAATCCTCACCTGCGACAGCAATCCCACTGCACCCATCCTGTGAGGAAGTAGTGAGAGAGGAACGTGGAAACCCCTAATGAGGGTAAATGCACAAACAGGCCTCTGCCTTCAAAGCTTTTCAGAACATATATTTCTTCCCCACTACAAAGCTCAACTTCAAAGGTGGGAGCTGGTTTTTTTGAAAGCATCTCTCTATTGAACCGCATTTTAAATACCCCCGCAAAGCCTGTTCATGACAGGCACTAAAGAGTTTGTTGCCTAGCAATGGCAACCCTACCCTTTTCATTCCCACACCCATGCTAATAAATATATTAAATGTATTAAATATTGTTGAGTACCCTATCTAAATCAAGGTAATAAGGCACCAGCTAGGGGAGGATACCTCTCAAAGTACCTTACTAAGGTTTTGGGTAATTAATGACAAATAAGTGACTTTTTATTAGCCCTGTTAACTTTTTTTGTGGGCAAACAACATGCCCCTCTACTCTACTTCCTGCCCATCCAAAGAAGAAGAATCTATCCTAGGGGAGCTGATCGGGGGGGGGCGGGGGCAGTCAAATAGCAATTCCCCATGGTTCACAGGTGAGCTTACGCTTGATATCAAATTTAACTTAAATAAAGCTGGCAATACATGGTTTAATAATTTATAAAGTAGCTCTTTGACTTTTGGTCAAATGTTTTATTGCTACTTAAGCAGCTTTGCTGCCAACAAAATGTATATAGCAGTGTTGGGAAGAGAAACCAGGTTAGATACTATAAGTGAGTTGCCATATGTAAAAATGCCAACCTTAGAGCATACTGGGGAATTTGATTTGTTCCAGAAACAAGTCGTGTTTTTTTTTTTTTTGTCTTATGCTTTGTGTCTGCAGCTTTCACCCCTATTTACGTGAGTGTCATTTTCCTGGGGTTCATTCCAGAATACCGCTGTCTCAGTCCTGGAGTTGCTGAGTTGAGCAGCCGATGTGGCTGGAGTATAGAAGAGGAGCTGAATTACACCATTCCAGAGCTGGGAGACATAGGGAGTCTTTCTCTAGTCAGTGCAGGAGATGCAACGTGGACTGGAACACAACTAGCCTCAGCTGCATAAACCCCTTAGAAAACTTCACTGTTTATGGCAACAGGAGCAGTATACCGCTCACCCCAACAAGATGGCTGGGTTTACGATTCTTCAGGATCATCCATTGTGACTGGGGTACAAATGAATATTTTCCTCTTCCTCCCCATCCCCCAGGTTACCAACTAGTTGAGGGCAGACAAAGGTTAAATTTAACAGAAGTGCTTTCATTAAAGAGGAGACTCTTCATAATGGAATATATTGACTACTACGGCCTGTATGATTGCATAACATGTATTTCATTTTCTGTTCCAAAGTGCTGTATGGAATTGTTTGCACTGTTGATAGGCTTTTGCATTCAACCAGGGTAAATGGTTCCTTGTGTAAATTGAGCACACAAGTAGATTCCTACATCCACATGGTGCTCATTGTAGGACTGTGGCCTACATCTTATAGCTTTTGAGGGGGAAAAAAAATTTAAGGTCTAGCTTTGACAAATGTGAAACACCTTTTAAATTCATTAGGTTGGATCAAAGATGATGAGATTAAATGGCTACATATAGGAAAAAGATAATGCACAATCCTACTAAAAGAGACCCCATTTATTAGTCAACCAAATTGGAAATAAAACGTAGAAAAGAATCCCATGGATTTCCAATGTGCTGAAAATGTAGGCAAATATTGGAAAATGACCATTACTTCCAAGGGATATTTAAAAAATTGAACACCACTTGTAATATCCCAGCTGTTAAACCTAATTTCATAGTAGTGGTAGTTTAATCCTGTTTATAACGGTTTTTCCTAAGTTTGATGAAACTAAGCTAAAATACTTGCAAATACAATTGCAAGAACCAATACAAGTATTTGACAAAATCATAAAAGCTGAAGATTGTTGAAACTAGATTTACACCCCCCACATGAAGGGCGATGTAAGAAAAATTACAGGATAATTGATCTCTCCTAAAAACACACATAGGCACTTAGATGGAATCATAGAATCATAGAATATCAGGGTTGGAAGGGACCCCAGAAGGTCATCTAGTCCAACCCCCTGCTCAAAGCAGGACCAAGTCCCAGTTAAATCATCCTAGCCAGGGCTTTGTCAAGCCTGACCTTAAAAACCTCTAAGGAAGGAGATTCTACCACCTCCCTAGGTAACGCATTCCAGTGTTTCACCACCCTCTTAGTGAAAAAGTTTTTCCTAATATCCAATCTAAACCTCCCCCATTGCAACTTGAGACCATTACTCCTCGTTCTGTCATCTGCTACCATTGAGAACAGTCTAGAGCCATCCTCTTTGAAACCCCCTTTCAGGTAGTTGAAAGCAGCTATCAAATCCCCCCTCATTCTTCTCTTCTGCAGACTAAACAATCCCAGCTCCCTCAGCCTCTCCTCATAAGTCATGTGCTCTAGACCCCTAATCATTTTTGTTGCCCTTCGCTGTACTCTTTCCAATTTATCCACATCCTTCTTGTAGTGTGGGGCCCAAAACTGGACACAGTACTCCAGATGAGGCCTCACCAGTGTCGAATAGAGGGGAACGATCACGTCCCTCGATCTGCTCGCTATGCCCCTACTTATACATCCCAAAATGCCATTGGCCTTCTTGGCAACACGGGCACACTGCTGACTCATATCCAGCTTCTCGTCCACTGTCACCCCTAGGTCCTTTTCCGCAGAACTGCTGCCGAGCCATTCGGTCCCTAGTCTGTAGCGGTGCATTGGATTCTTCCATCCTAAGTGCAGGACCCTGCACTTATCCTTATTGAACCTCATTAGATTTCTTTTGGCCCAATCCTCCAATTTGTCTAGGTCCTTCTGTATCCTATCCCTCCCCTCCAGCGTATCTACCACTCCTCCCAGTTTAGTATCATCCGCAAATTTGCTGAGAGTGCAATCCACACCATCCTCCAGATCATTTATGAAGATATTGAACAAAACGGGCCCCAGGACCGACCCCTGGGGCACTCCACTTGACACCGGCTGCCAACTAGACATGGAGCCATTGATCACTACCCGTTGAGCCCGACAATCTAGCCAGCTTTCTACCCACCTTATAGTGCATTCATCCGGCCCATACTTCCTTAACTTGCTGACAAGAATGCTGTGGGAGACCGTGTCAAAAGCTTTGCTAAAGTCAAGAAACAATACATCCACTGCTTTCCCTTCATCCACAGAACCAGTAATCTCATCATAAAAGGCGATTAGATTAGTCAGGCATGACCTTCCCTTGGTGAATCCATGCTGACTGTTCCTGATCACTTTCCTCTCCTCTAAGTGCTTCAGGATTGATTCTTTGAGGACCTGCTCCATGATTTTTCCAGGGACTGAGGTGAGGCTGACTGGCCTGTAATTCCCAGGATCCTCCTTCTTCCCTTTTTTAAAGATGGGCACTACATTAGCCTTTTTCCAGTCATCCGGGACTTCCCCCGTTCGCCACGAGTTTGGAGATGTGGTCTCTAATGTAATTGGGATCTAATCTGTTTGTGGCTTTTAAGATCAGGGCCAAGGCTTGAATTGGCAGCAGAAGCAGTTTGGGAGTCTGTGATAAATGAAAGGGGTGGGGTAGCTTCTCTTTTATGGACACCCAGCCAGCCAATTAGCTATAAAATCCCTCCTAGTAGTTGTTTTCTACTTGCTTTACCTGTAAAGGGTTAAAAAGTCTCCCTGCATAGGTTAAAAAGAAGGGAGTGGGCACCTGGACAAAGGAGCCAATGAAAAGGCTAGAACTTCTTAAAATTGGGAAAAAAACTTCCCCATTGTTCTGTGGTGGTTCTCTGGGAGAGAAGGGACAGAGCAGCTATGCTGTAAGAGCTTGGGCCAGGTATGAAAAATCATCAAATCACCTAGAAACTACTCATTTGAAACCCCAGATATGCAAGTAGATCAGGAAATGTCTAGGAAGACGCGTTTAGGTTTATCTCTGTTTATTTCTTTATTGCTTGTGGACTCCTCTGTGCTAACCCCAAATACTTTTGTTTTGCTTATAACCTTTAAGCTGGACCTCGAAGGTTATTCTTGTTGTTTAACTTTTATAAGAGTGTTTCTTAAAACTAACAATAACCTGAGTTTATAAATATATTTTCTTTTTATTTTAATAAAATTTACCTTTTTTAGGAACAGGATTGGAATTTGTGTCCTAAGAGGTTTGTGCACATCTTGTTTAATTAGCTGGTGGCAACAGCTGATTTCCTTTGTTTTCTTTCTCAGCTCTTCTCTGGAGGGGAGTGGTGAAAGAGCTTGAGGGTATCCCACAGGAAAGAATTCCCAAGTGCGCCTTCCTGGGTTCTCAAAGGGGTTTTTGCACTTGGGTGGTGGCAGCATCTACCCATCCAAGGCCAGAAAAAGCTGTAACCTTGGGCGTTTAATACAAGCCTGGAGTGGCCAGTATTAATTTTTAGAATCCTTGCAGGCCCCCACCTTCTGCACTTGAAGTGCCAGAGTGGGAGATCAGCCTTGACAGAGTCAGTGGAGGGACTGAAGTACATGTTTAGATGCTATGAGCACATTAAACTGTGGAGGAGGCAGGTAGCTGAATTTGGCCTGTGCATTGTTTCCCCATTCAGTGTCACATACGGTGATGGCGCTTATAGGTGACAAATGGATGGATCATTGTGGCCAGGTCCTTCTCCAGGAGAAAGAGGGTGGAGTGTCCTTGTGAGCTGGAAGTGGAAGAAGGCTTCTTCTGTCACTGATGCTATTTGGTCATATCCACACATTGATAAGACAAATGGAACCCCAAGGCTTTGTGCCACTTTGACCATTGGGTGAGTCAGAGACAAGGCCTTGGATGGTGATTCTGAACATTTCATCATTCCGAGTAGCAACACTTTGGTTTTGCCCAGGCTGAGTTTGAGGCAGCTGCTCTCCATCCCAGGAGCTGATCTCATAGATATTTTGACCTCTTGGTAGTGTGGTATTGTTCGTGTCAGTGGAAAATGAGTTATCGGCATATTGTTAGGGCTCCATGGCCAAGTGGTCTCATGTAGAAGGGGGAATTGGGGAGTCCCATGGGTAAGGGCCCTTGGGGAAGAGGAATAGTTACCCAGCACCCCTCTCTGAGCAGTGCTGGAGGGGAATAATTTAAGCTATTGTAATGCTGTGCCATCTATTCCCATTACATCAGGTAGGCAGGTGAACATGTCGTCCCTGCTGTTAGGGAAATATCCTACTTTGCTGAAATTGAAGAGGTGGTGCTTTAGAGTCCTTGTAACTGTAGCCAATATGTCCTCCTTCACTCTGATCCCAGTATGGCAATCTGATCTGTGTGAGTGGGCTCCCATGCCTATGATTGCAGTGGGACTCTGCGCAGGGATCAGATGGTGGGATGCGGGCACAATGCTACAAAGACAAATGTCACTTGTTGAAGTGCAATTGATAAGAATGAACGAACTAAAAAATAAAAGGATTTACTGCCTAGATTAGACTAATTGAGCTACTTGAGGAGAATTGGATTTATTGGGATAAAATGTTGTTAAAATACAATTTTTGTAGCAACAAAACATATGAACCATAAGGCGGGGGGGAAACAAAGTTGTTTGTTTGTTTTTAATTGGAAACTTTCTTCCCGTTTAGATTTTCAGAAAATCTCCACATCTTAATTGTGGATACTTTTTGATTTCTGACACTAATTTTCCTGTGCTTAAAGGAATTATCTTCATATAAATACACACACTTTTGTGTAAAGTTTTCTTCAGATTCCAACTCATTGACAACAGTTTTGTAAATTTACTGAAGAAAACATCATTTCCATTTTCTACTTGTAAAATTGTTCTAAAACCTTGTTCATTAAAGGTTTTGGTTCATGGCAGATGCCAGTAAGAACAACTCTAGTCACTTATTACAACCAAGACAAACTTTAACTGCTTTACAATACGTCAGTTCAGCTTGGACATTGGAACTGCTTTTAATTTGACAAAAACTAGCATGTTGATCCAGGTAGCTGTTGCCTATGAGACATTCACCCCTTGCACCAAGGACAGGCAGAATCAACCTCATCTTCACATTTCACCCAAAATCCAGCACTTCTTGTAGTCTCTGACCCTCTCCTTCCTTTAACTTTCTCACTAGCATCCTGGTGCCGTCCTGTTTTTCTTTCCACCTCCCTTTCTCTTTGCTTCCTGCTTTTGCTGCTCCCCTCATTTTCGGACTCAGGGGTTCAGTGTGGCTAGGGTTGTGCAGGGCTCCTCATGCTATCTGTTTCCACGATGCTTCCCTCAGAAGTCACCATCTGTATGCTCCTCCTCTGGAGCAGGCACCAACCAGCCCAATTACTGCCACTGATTTTAGTGAGCGATAGTGCTCTTGTACATTCCCATTGAGTGGGTGCCAGGCCCAGGGACCCACGTCAAGCCACACTGCCCTAGTGGTTCTCCACATTTCTATCAGCAAACTCAAGGGCCCATATAGAAGCAGTTCCTAGAGAGGATCCTTTATTTAAGGCCCTACACACATAGATGCAACTATGTTTTAGAAACCAATTTGTGCCAGTCTCATCAGACAACAAACATGACTGAGTTGTATCCACACAAACTCTTGGCACAACATAACCACATGCCAGACAATGTAATGTATCCACACTGTCTAACAGTGTTCACGTTGGTGCATTCTGGGACAACCTGGTTAGCTTTCCCCTAGTGCCTCTGCAGGAGATTGAGCACCCAGAGAATCTATAGACACAGCAGCACCAGGTGGGGGCTGGTCTGACCAACCACTAAGGGTTTGTCTACACTGCAAATAAAAACCTGCAGCTGTCCCATGCCAGCTGATTCAGGCTCCCAGGGCTCAGGCTGCTAAGCTGTTTAATGGCAGCATAGACCTCTGTGCTCGGGCTGCAGCCTGAGCTCTGGGACTTCCCACTTTGCAGGGTCCGAAAGCCCAGGCTCCAGGCCAAGCCCAGAAAGCTACACTGCAGTTAAACAGCCTCGCAACCCAAGCCTCAGGAGCCTGAGTCAGCTGGCACAGGCCTGCCCCAGGAGTCTAATTGCAGAATAGACATACCCATAGACAGCTGGAAAGAAAGAGGGCCAGCCAAAGCAGTGACAGTGCATGACCATGAGGGTGCCATCTCCACAGCAAAATAACAGGAAGACAATCACGTGCCAGTCTAGACCTATCTCAAGGGTGAAACGGGGCAACTGCCACAGTTTCTAACAATGTTCACTACACTGTGTGTAGACGCACACCCTGTTACGCTAATGGGTTACATGCTTGTTAAAAGTTGTGGTGTCGACAAGGGCTAAAACGGGAAATTGGTGCTTAATGCCCGATAACAGTTCAATTATAAAATGTATGGAGACTAAACTTCTGAAGGCCAGTGTACCTGAAATAACTAGGGCTGTCAATTAATCGCAGTTAACTCGCGTGATTAACTCAAAAAAATGAATTGCGGTGAATCACAGTTTTAATCGCACTGTTAAACAATAGAATGCCAATTGAAATGTATTAACTATTTTGGATGTTCTACATTTTCATATATATTGTATTCTGTGTTGTAATTGAAATCAAAGTATGTATTATTTTTGATTAAATATTTGTACTGTAAAAATGATAAAAGAAATAGTACTTTTCAATTCACCTCATACAAGTACTGTAGTGCTTTGCCATGAAAGTACAGCTTACAAATGTAGATTTTTGTTTGTTACATGACTACACTCAAAACCAAAACAATGTAAAACGTCAGAGCCTACAAGTCCACTCAGTCCTACTTCTTGTTCACCCAATTGCTAAGACAAACAAGTTTTACATTTATAAGAGATAATGCTGCCCTCTTCTTATTGACAAGGTCACCAGGAAGTGAGAAGAGGCATTTGCATGGCACTTTTGTAGCTGGCACTGCAAGGTATTTACATGCCAGATATGCTAAACGTTCATATGCTCCTTCATGCTTCGGCCACCATTCCAGAGGACATGCTTCCATGCTGATGATGCTTGTTTAAAAAAATACGTTAATTACAATTCTTCCCGAAGGAGTTCAGTCACAAATGTATGTCCCCTGCTCTGTTTTACCCACATTTTGGCATATATTTCATGTTATAGCAGTCTCAGATGATGCCCAGCACATATTCATTTTAAGAACACGTTCCCTTCAGATTTCACAAAATACAAAGAAGGTACCAATGTGAGATTTCTAAAGATAGCTAAATCACTTGACCCAAGGTTTAAGAATCTGAAGTGCCTTCCGAAATCTGAGAGGGACGAGGTGTGGCGCATGCTTTCAGAATTTCTTAAAAGAGCAAAACACTGATGTGGAAGCTACAGAACCTGAATCACCAAAAAAGAAAATCAACCTTCTGCTGGTGGCATCTGACTCAGATGATGAAAATTAAGATGCGTCAGTCCGCACGGCTTTGGATTGTTATCGAGCAGAACCCATCATCAGCATGTCTTCTGGAATGGTGGTTGAAGCATGAAGGAACATATGAATCTTTATCACATGTGGAATGTAAATATCTTGTGACACTGGCTACAACAGTGCCATGAGAACACCTGTTCTCACTTTCAGGTGACATTGTAAACAAGAAGCAGGCAGCATTATCTCCTGCAAATGTAACCAACCTTGTTTGTCTGAGCGATTGGCTGAACAAGAAGTAGGACTGAGTGGACTTGCAGGCTCTAAAATTTTATTATTTTATTTTTGAACGCAGTTTTTTTGATACATAATTCTACATTTTTAAGTACAACTTTCATGATGAAGAGACTGCACTACAGTACTTGTATTAAGTGAATTGAAAAATACTATTTTTTTTTAGAGTGCAAATACTTGTAATCAAAAATAAAGTGAAGACTGTACACTTTGTATTCTGTGTTGTAATTGAAATCAATACATTTGAAAATGTAGAAAACATCCAAAATATTTAAATAAATGGCATTCTATTATTATTTAACAATGCGATTAATCACGATTTTTTTAAATCTTGCAATTAATCGTCATTAATTTTTTGAATTGCTTGACATCCCTAGAAATAACAGGTGCATATTGTCCAATATTATGTGTTTTTGTGAAAATACTCCATTCACAGGTGTATGCTAAGTGATAAAAGTTTCAATATGAAGCATCATTGTTAATGTTTAGTGAGTAAGAAAATTGTCTTACGGGATCTTGTCAGATCAAATTTAGCCCAAAATATCTTGTTTTTTTTTTAAAGCATCTAAAATAAAAGTTTTTTACATTATTTTATTTAAAAAAAAATTTAAAAAGCAGTTCCCTTGTAGTGTTTGTAACCCAAACATTGCAGCATTGGCTTAGCACATGAGAACCTGAAGATGAAATTGCCTATGAAGTGGCTCTAAGGATAAATCTTTGTATTGAGATGGATGTGAGTATCCAAATGACAGGAGGTAATGTTGGTGAGGGAATGACTCATGTTAAGCCTCTTAGCATGCCTAGTTTGAAGACAATGGGCATTGCAGATGGTTGGCTTTTCTGAAAATCAGACCACTTATTTGGGTGTCTAAACATGGATTTGGGTGTGTGACATTCAACAGTCAATTCTGAATGTTTTGGCCCAAATGTCCCTTTTGTTGAAGAGCTCTGTACACACAGACAGGTTCTCTCTGTCTTCCTTTTCTTATGAATAATAATTTCTGAGCATTTTAGCTTCATATTTGCTATCATCTGCAACAGACCTTTTGTTAACTTATTTGTATTGTCTATATAGCAGCAGCTGAAGGACAAAGGAAAAATGTAAGTCCAGCGAGCCACGGTTTACAAAAGTGACTGTTGATCCTGAGTGTCTCAATGACACTTTTAAAGGTCTCTCATTTTCAAAGTGGGTGCTCACAACTGTTTGAAAATTGGGCTCTTCTGAGACAAGTTGGGACTCAAACTGAGATGCCATGATCAATCGCTTTTGGAAATCTTGACCGAATGAGGAACGCTCTTCTACTTTCACTAAATTTGTTAAAGATCTTGCATTGACTAGCTTTTGGGAGCCTGTCAAAACATTTCTATAACAGTGTAAATCTGCATTATGAAAGGTTTCCGCAGGTAGAACTATAGTTCTTACTTTTAGACTTTTTTTTTAAAAGTAAACAAAAATTCAGTTAAAAATCCTGTGCTCCTTGTCAATCATTATTATAGGTCTGTTAGACTTTGTCCCAGATTACCTATGTATCTGTTAGGCATTTGGAACAGTCAGGTGCCTCAGTGTTATTGCAGAGTCAGCTCTCTTGCGTCACATATGAGTTCTGCTGTCAATTTTAAAGCGAAGTGAGGTCCCCGGGGAAGATGCATTGTCAATATTTGCTTTATTCCAATGGAATTGCCTCTACTGGCAAGAACTAGATTAATTGCCTCCTGCAGGGCTGAGTCAAACACTTTGTTTGCAGATGGAGAAACAGACAAATATTTTGTTTAAAAACCTGCTTTTCTGCTAATCGTAACTTTCTTCACCTTTAAACATTCTTCTATTTAAATATCTTTGAAAAGAACAGTAGGTTCTCAGTAACTGGCCTGCTGCCAATCACACTGGGGGGGACCCTCCCTGCTGTGGAGTCAGAATGGGCACCTCAGTTGAGCGGACATCTTTTGATCAAGCCTGAAGCTTTGTTTAAAGGGTTTGGATAAGGATCCCCATCGCTGCCCACAACTTCCAGCGTGGTTGCAACTGTGGGCCTCCAACAAGGGCCTTAGCTCCTTCCTTTCAGCCCTTACTTGGCTGTCCAGCAATGGACAAGGGGGAAAAAAAATCACAGAATGTAGAAGTAACATGGGGGAAGCGCCAGCCTTTGTCCTGTGGTAACCGTGATAACCAGAAGTACAGCAGCACAGGAGTAAGCACATCTTGGGGCGTGGATTACAAATACGTAGCTTTAGTTAACCTCACAGCAGCAGGAAGGAAAGGGATATACAGACAGATTTACATCCTTTAACACCCCCCACTTGCGCCTTCCCCCCCCCCCCACCAATATTTCTTTACAAAACATTTTCTAAAACTATGCACAAAACCCAAGGATGAGTAGCCAATGTCTAACAGGGGTGATTCTGGATAACACTTGGATAGGGACAATCCTGCTTTGGCTCTCCAAAGCCTCCCCAGTGTCTTGAAGACCCTGTGTTCAAACCCAGCAAGCTCTGAGGACCTCTCTTCTTGGGCTGCTTACAGCAAATTCAAACTGTTCCTGCTCAGAGTGCACAGTATTTCAAGGCAGCTGCACTCAGACTGTGGCCCAGCGGAGGTCACGTGGTGTTTGCTGCTTGTTATAGGCATCTAGAATCTTCATTGCAAAGAAAATTGGAGACCCCTATTAGAGCAGCCAGGGCTACTGATCTATAGTTGGAGGAGAAGCAGGAATCGTGGCTGGGACCATAGCTGCTAGCCCCCAGTGGAAGCTGCCAAAGGGACCAGAGTTGCCTGCATGTCTACGTCCAAGGATGTTCAAGTCCATAGTGATTAACTATGATTATAAAATGCCTAGCACAATGGAGTCTTAATCCTGGTTGGGGCTTTTGGGTGGTACTCTTAAAATGCAGGATCAATCCTGGAACAGAATGCTGTTTTAATAAGGCTAAAGTGGTTGTTGGCATCAACCAGTTTCTAGTTTTAAGGAGTGGATATATTCACTGAGTTTCCCTTCTAACTGTGATGTGCCTCTTCAGTTTTAACTTGGTGTGTGAGGACTCCTGGAAGGTGGATCTCTCTCAGTCCTGTGTGAATGCTGGCTTTTTGTTTTGTTTTGTTTTGTTTTTTGGATCGGTATACATCTGCTACATAGCAGACACGTATGTGTGGGATATTAAAACATAGCTGATATCCCATTAGTTGTCGTTGTCCAATGGTGAAGTATTTTTATTTAAAGTGGTTTGCTGCACACAATTTTTTTTAAAATGACACTATATTTTGTGGCACAACCAAAAGTAATAGGTTCCTTTTTAGTAGATCATTTTGATTTATTGTTTAAAAGAATTAACTTGTATCTTTTTGGTTTCACTCTTTTCTTTTTATGAGCACTTGGGTCATGAAGAGTTGTCTGCCTGGAGTGGGGATTAGGGGGATAGTTTTGTTTTCTTCCTTTGTCTATTTTTGTGAATTTTATTTGACATGAGTAAATGGAGTGAGAGTTCCAGTGCTTTTAGAGTGGTGTGTGTGGAGTCTGGTGATGGTGTACAGCAACTCCTCTCTTAACATCATCCCGGTTAATGTTGTTTCGTTGTTATGCTGCTGATCAGTTGGAGAACATGCTCGTTTAAAGTTGCGCAATGCTCCCTTATAACGTTGTTTGGCAGCCGCCTGCTTTGTCCACAGCTTTCAGGAAGAGCAGCCTGTTGGAGCTAGCTGGTGGGGGCTTGGAACCAGGGTGGGCCAGCAGCCCCCGATCAGCTCCCCTAAGTTCCCTGCGCGGCAGCCACCCAGCAGGCTATCAATTGCTGGGCAGTTCAGGTGTCCCTCCCCGCACTGCCATGTGCTGTTCCTGCCCTCTGCCTTGGAGCTGCTTCCAGGAGCCTTCTGCTTGCTGTGGGGGAGGGGAAAGAGGGATGCTGATGTCAGGGTGTACCCCCCCCCCCCACTCCTGTACCTCATTTCCACAGAACTTGCGGGGGGGGGAGGGGGAAACACGACAGTGCTCAGGCGGGAGGGAGTTTGCTGGCAGCAGCTGCTGTCTCAACTTGCTGATGTACTTAAAAAGGCAGTGTACTTAGAGTGGGGTCAGCATATTTAAAGGCGCAATGTGCGTCTCTCACACACGGTGTGTGTCTGTCTCTCTCTCTCGCATGCACACTGTGTATATGTCTGTCTGTCTGCCATGCTGTGTCTACCCTCCCTCCACTTGTACTTCCTTGTAGAGTGTGAGGCTACATTAACAACTATGTGTTAACCCTTGAGGGCTCAGCCGAGTGCTAGTTCATCATTTAGCAGTAAGGCATTCCCTGGGAAATATCCCACCCTCTGACTTCACCCTCAGCCAAGCTTCACAATCATCATTGCTGTGTACAGTACTAAATTGTTCGTTTAAAACTTGTACTCTGTGTGTGTGTGTGTGTGTGTGCGCGCACACACACACTAATGTAAATGGGGGAGGTTGGGTTCAGGGAAAAAATTTTTTTTCCTGGAACCTAACCTTCCCTATTTACATTAATTCTTATGGGGAAATTGGATTCACTTTACATCATTTTGCTTAAAGTAGTATTTTTCAGTAACAGAACTACAACGTTAAACAAGGAGTTACTGTAGCTGGAAAATCGCTCCTCATGAGGAAGAAATTGACTGGGCAAGTGGTACACATGTTCTTATTGCAAGGTTTTCATATTATTTATTGTTTTATCATGAGTGTGTTCATCTCCAGTAAAATCAAGCTACTGCCAAGACTCCTCCTCCAACTTCATCTTGCAGCATGGCAAACTGTTCTTTTCTTGAAAAGCAGAAAGTAATGTCACTGTGTTCAATTGAAGTACTGTCTCTGCAGCCTTGGTTCAGTGTGGATGCACCATTTTGTTTTCTGTATGGCAGTGTCTGCTTACTTATCTGCTTGTTACAGGTGTCTGCCTGATCTCCAAGGTGGCTGATATCTCAGAAGCAGAATGACAAGGCCATGAAGATTGTGAACTATATTGCCAAAAAGAATGGGAAAAAGCTGCCTGCCCATTTTCAGGTGAGCTTGAGGTTTTATGCTTGTAGGTGAACATCAGAAAAGTTATTTCTATAATGCTTTCCACCTGAGGAATTCTACATGCTGGTAAATATCAAAGTTAACCGCACAGTCCCAGCTGGATAACTATTATTCCCATTGTACATATGAGGAAGCTGGTGCAAGGAGAGATTCGGACCCTTGCCCCAGGTCATGCGGGAGGTTGGAAACAAGGCCAGGAATAGACCCCAGGTGTCAGTGCTGTGTCAAGGTTCTTATTTATTCCAGAGCTGAAACATTTTGCATTGCAGTGCTGCTGACTCGTGACCCTGTTCAGCTAAGACTAAAGAAAAAGGAAATTATTTAGAATTACGCTGGAGATCCTGGAGAAATTACTTAGAAATGCCAGATCAAAAAGATAAGGAATGACTAAAACTGTTGAAGTTAAAGAATTCCCTCATTATCATTGTGATCCTTCTCCTCCATATTCCATGCAATAATCACAATGGAATGGTGCATTTCTTAGGAAGCTCTTACTTATTGTATTAAGTAACATGTCCAGTACATCACAAGCCCCTCCCTTCCTGTTTGCTTTAACATGATAAATTTCTGTCACCTGGTTTAGCTCTTAATTAACAATGCACTGGTTCTTCTGTAGAATATTAACCTTGAAGAGGAAGGTGGGGAAAAGCTGAGTCCTTCATTCATGGACCTTGTCAGGACACCTCAGATGCGGAAACACACATTCATTTTGATGTACGACTGGTAACTTTTAATTTTTTTTTTAATTTTAAGACTTTTTATTACAAAGCATTAAAGTTCCAGTTTTGTCTTGCCCCCATTTTCTGCACTCAGAACTCAGTTTTTTCATGCTCCAGACTTTCTTCCTCCTTTGTCCTCCTGTACAGATAGGGAGGTTTCTCGGTTACTCTCAGTCCTGTCAGGGGAGATCATTGGAATAGTATGAGCTAGAGTTCTTAACTGTGGTTTTAGTTTCGCTCCATTGCCATGATGACTCATGTGTCTGGTCACCAATGGATGAATTATGGGGCCACACGAGGACTTCTCTACACATAGAGAAGTTAAACTTGTTCCCCACTCCATCAATTTAAGAGCTCGTTACATCTATGTAGACAAGTGCTTCAGTCAACTGTAAGGAGGCAAAAACTGGTATCAGTTACCCCAAAATTTGATAGGGGGAAGAACTGAGGTAGCCTAAAATGGTGCAAGCTCAATCAGTTGAGTAACTGTTGGCTCAATGCACTGGCACAACTGGCTCAATATCAGGTCTGATAATTGCATCCTTGTCCTTAGTGTGACCCCGCCCCCACAGTATCTGCCGTACCCAGAAATGTCTCCCTATCCCAGGCCTGACTTTAGCCAGGGAATAGGGAGATATTGGGGAAAGTGTGATGGAGGGGGTTGCTGAGAAGTGGGAGGTAACTGAGGAATACCGTGCGGGAGGGGTCCCTGATCTGAGGACTGAGGTTCACTGGCTGAAGGAGCCATCTCACCGGAATCAACGTAAAGCAGCTGCGGTGTGGACACTTTCATTTGATGGTGGAACTATTGATGTAAAGCAATCTGTTTGCAATACTGATTTCTCTAGTATAGACAAAGCCAAAGTGACTCCGTCAGCTTTGCCTGCACTCAGGAATAGCTCATAGTCACCAATCGGCTTCTATGAATCTCTGTAGATCTGCTGGTGCTGACCCCTAAGCATAGACAAGAGCAGCAGAAATTTGCACCAATTGCACTAACAGAGATCTGTGCTATTAACAAGGTTGGGCAAGGCCTATGGGGAGTCATTTTGGCCTTGTGTACAGTAGAGAAATCACTCCGTGATAGAGCCATTAGTTCTTATATCCAGTTTGTTCAACCAGTGAGTGAGTGAGCAGGGTTTATATTAGCAAAAGCAACCAAAGGGGAGGAAGAAGTGTAAAACCAGGTAGAAGAGGCCATCTTTTTGATTGCACCTTTTTTATTCTCTCCTTTTGTAGACTCTTCTGCCAAACTAACAATGTGTAACAGCACCACATATCTAACCCCTAGAACTGGACCAGAGTTTGTCATTTGCTTAGATTGCAAGTTCCTCTGGGCAAGAACTGTGTGTTTTCTGTGTCTAATACAACCCCAACCTCAATGTTGCCACATCACAAATAATAACCATATGCCACCATGGATGATTACAAAAATCCGTGTTGCCATGACAGAATTTCCTAGTCTTAGAGCTTGTTTATGTGGTGCACTCCTGGGCAGCAAGCCACTACTACGGCGCAACTGTGCAGTGCACCAGCTTTCCATGCAGTAACTTGTCACGTGGATGCTGCTACAGTGCAGTGAAAGACTTGCACTAAGCCACGCTCCCGGCCTTTCAGCGCACTGTAGTAGTTCCCCGTGGGACGTTATTGCATGGCAAGCTGGTGTGCTGTAGATTCACACCCTGGGTCTCCACCCAGTAACTTGCCATGTGGAGAAGCTCTTAGCGTCTTCCTTATATGAAACAATTGCAGGTAAATTTATTTCTTGAGGAAAGATGAGAATGTTAATACAAGCATTTGACGAGGGGAATTTGCCTACCTTCTGAACTCACTCCCCAGTTGCATGGTCAATTTGCTCTTAACTAAGAGCTCTTTTCAACCTTCTGAGCCGTTAAGAGGAGGTATTTAGAAAATGCATTGCTTGTCCAACTGCCCATCTGAGTCTCCATTATGTCTGATGGTGAGGATGCAGAGGGCAGAATGGGCACTTGACAAAGGACTATTCCTTCAGTGGTCATAAGTCCATAATTGTAACTCAGAGCTAGAAGTATGAGAAGGCTGAAAGCTTTTTTTAGCCTGAGTCTATGATACTATTGATATTTCCTACCCGATTTTATATTCAACGCTCGGTTCTTGAACTACTGTATTATTTTATGGGCTGTAAACTCTACCTCTAGTTTCTGCTTTCCAGCATTAATCTCTACTGTTCTTCACTCAGGCTCTCAGGCTTTCATCTACACTGTTGAGTAAATTAGAGCTGAAGTGGGTTTTGTTGACCTAATTGTGGTTCAGAAGGTTTGTGTATGTGTGCTCCAAGAGGAAACGGGTCTCTGTTCTTTGACTAAATCTCTTAAGAAGCTTGGGCTCTGTTCTCTGCCTAGGTTGACCATTGCTCTTCTGTACTAGGGGCTCATCATGCACATGGCAATGGCTGGTGGGGACATGTATCTGGATTTCTTCTATTCTGCCCTTGTTGAATTTCCAACTGCCTTCATTATCATTCTCACAATCAATCACATTGGCCATCGCTATCATTGGGCTGTGGCAACTTTGGTGGCAGGCGCTGCCTGTCTCATTATGGCTTTAATCCCTGAAGGTGAGTTGTCAGAGGTTTCAGTAGTTTACCTTCTCAGTGTTTCCTCTTGGGGACCTCATTAATCTGTCTCGCTATAGTCTAGATTTGAAAGTTTTTGCAAAAGCATGTCTGTGATTGTAGCTATGTACCTGACAGGTGCTGGAGACTTTTCTCGCACCCCCAGCCCTCCGCACCGCAGAATTGAGATGGAGTAAATGAAAGTCTACATTTTTGCAGACATCTGAATTAATAGGAAATATCTTGGGGAAATAGGGTACCATACGATAACTTTGCAAATCACATTTAACAATAACTCACGTGGTACTGATTGTTTTAATCTGCTGCTTTATACAATTAATAGCAGTTCTTTCGAACTAATAAAATTAAAGTAATACAGGATTATTGGATTCTAAAATTAACATTGTTTCATTAGATAACCCCATCCTACCCAATGACCGTTGTCCCAAAAAGCCTCCAGAAAACATTGTAAGTGAAATAACTGTTTTCTTTGCAGATATTCACTGGCTAAAAGTGACTGTAGGTTGCATTGGGAGAATGGGAATTGCAATGTCTATTGAAATGGTTTGCTTTGTAAACACTGAACTGTACCCAATGTTTTTGAGGTGAGTGCATTTTCTGGGGACAGCATGATGTGAAAGGCAGCTGTTGAAACTGACAGATATGTTGTATTTTATACTGACTTAACAATTAGTACAGAAATGCTCCAGAATTATAGATGTATTGATGTCTAAAGAACATTATGCAAATGGATCACGTAGAAAATTGAATAAAAGACAAGTTAATGCAGGAATAGAACATGCAACTTCTCCCTATACAATGCGCTGCCAATGAAACGTTGGTGGATTGGGGCACCTTTTGGTCTTAAAGGGAAGTGATGAATTTTCCATCCCTTGAAGTCTTCAAGTCAAGACTGGATGCATTTCTGGAGATATTCTTTAGCCAAACACAAGTTACTTGGCTCAGTACAGGGGTTACTGCATGAAATTTAAGAGCCAGTGATATACAGAGTAGATGATCTTATGATCCCATCTGGCCTTAAACTCTATGAAACTTAATCTACCACGAACGCTGGCTTTGGATAGCAGTTTTATAAGAGGATTTTAGGTACATGCATTCATCACCTTAAAAAAAAAAAGACCCTGAAAGAATCTAAATTTAGCCCATATTATGTAGAAACTGCTAGATTCCTATACGCTCATTTGAAACCTGTATAAAGATCATTCTGCCTATAAGCTCTACTTAGGAAGCTACTGAAGGCTTTTTTTGTTTGTTTGTTATGGATCTACATTAGGCGGACCTTTGAACATCTCTCTACATTGACAGTTATTTAAAATAATGTAGCTAATATTTTCAAAGTTCTGTTCTATCTGGTGGCAGGTTCTAATTGGACACGCTGAGCCTGATTCTCTACTACCTTGAAGTTTATTATTAATCATGTTTATTACAGTAGTGTTTAAGGGCCAATGAAGAGTAGGGCCCCAGTGTGCTAGGCACTGTACAGAGTAGTAGATGGTCCCTGCCCTGAAAAGTTTACCATCTAAACAGAAGATAGAAATGGTGGGTGGGAGAGGTAACTTCATGATATTTTTATGGGGGTGGGAATCGGCTAAATGAGAAGGGAAGTGGGGAAGGGAGGGCAGAACAGATTGGAAGAGAGTAAAGAGGGGCTGGTGTGGGGTGAAACTGAGACAGACAGTGAGGGATGAGGAGGGTTGGTGTAGCCAGCCAGTCAGCACAAGGCAGAGAGAGCCCACACAAAACTGAAGAAAATTCTCTGAATCTCAGGGAATCACTTACTCACACTTATGCAAAAGAGGTGTAAACCTTCCCATGGCTATTTGGTAGGACTATAGTCTTATGTTACACAGGTGTGAATGACTTCATGAGGAGCAAGGCAGGAGAGAATCAGGACTTGTGATTCTATTTTGGTATTTTATTATGGTTAGGCTGCTGAGACCACGGCCTATCATACTGACCAATAGTCTCATTGTTTCCTTGTACTCCCCATCTGTTGTCTCATGCTTAGATTGTAAGCTCTTTGGGACAGGGACGTTTGTTCTGTTTGCACAGTGTCTAGTGCAAAGGAGTCCAGGTTCATGCCTGGGCTTTGAGTCACTGCAGTAATGCAAATAATTAATCATCACAATTTTATGGCAAATGTATTCTGTTCCAGCTATAGAACTTTTTCAGACCAATATAATGCAATAACTGTTTTGCTGTTCAATCAGGAACCTTGATGTAATGGTCTGCTCTTCCTTGTGTGATGTTGGTGGGATACTAGCCCCATTCATTGTCTACAGGCTGGCAGAGATCTGGCATGAGCTGCCACTTATAGTTTTTGGTAAGTATTTTCTTAGCTTCTTGTGGAGTGTTCCTCAGGTGTATTAACCATGTCTCAGTTATCATGACAAACAAATCTGAGAAACTGATTCCAAATCTAGGAGAGAATATTTTTCCCTTCACAAAACCTTCAAATCATAATAAACGAATAGTTCACTTCTGAGTTGTGTATGTAGTCAGTCTGCTTCCATATATATTTATGGTTTCTTATGTGCTTTTTTTTTTTAAAAGCTGCAAACTAACTAATGTTGCTTTGACAAGTTGAAGAGGATTGTGAAATTTACCAAAATTCAGATCACATGTCAATTTGTTGACAGTATTCATTTGAGTCATTTTCTCACTTCTGTGGTTTGGTCTCTGTGTTGAGACAAGATGTTGTCATTTCAAATGGTGCCAGTCTGGTATATTTTATGGATTATTAAGGATGTTGCATACTTCAGTCTTGTCAATATTCTCTTTTTTGATTGGACAACCATGTAATAATTAAAAAAAAAAAGGCTATAGACTAGTAAGCAGCCTTCTTCAAAACAAGCTGAAATTTCCTGGATATTAGTGAATCTAAACTTCAGGCCAGGTACTGCAAAATCTCAGTCTTTGGACTAGTGCATTATCGCCAGAAGTCTGTCTTTTGACGGCAATACATTATTTTTAATAAAGATCATATTTATATTATTTACAAGGGACTTAATACATGCATTTTTAGAATGGGTCTTATGAAAGTTGGTAACCAGGAATTTAGTGAGTAAGAGATTAACTGTAATTTTAAAAATCTTGTTCTCATGGTGACAGAGAAATCCAGTACATTTCATGTCGTACAACTATACCGACTATCATTCCTCAAACATGCCTTTCCAACTTGATATATACCATTACAGTACGTAGCTTACAATTAAACTTTACTATCTATAATTATCTCAGTAATGCCGCAATGAGACCCCTGAAAAGCTGTGAACCTGCCTTGTGATAAATTCTATATACAATATATATATATAATATATATACACACGCACACACTCTCGCTATAAAGCAAAATTTGGCCCTTTATTTTTGTATGTTAAAAAACAAAATCTCTTCTACAAACTTTGTTGTTTTAATTAAATTCAGCAATTATTATTGCAGCCAGATGGCATCAAATGTATCCTATGATGCGAGTTGGGTTCTAACTTGGTCTTCTCGTGTGAGTTTAATTTGAAGCTGTGGTTGGTTTAATTGCTGGTGGATTGGTGGTGTTGCTGCCTGAAACCAAAGGGAAAATATTGCCTGAGACTACTGAAGCTGTAGAAAACTTGCATAGGTGAGTCAGGTGGCACATTCAGATTGTTCGAGCTGTTCATGTTTTGAAAAAGAAAAGACTAACAGAAAAAGCTACAATGTAAATGTACATCCAGTGGTTGTCATTGAAATCATCGTGGTATCTGTGGAGTAGTTACTGCAGTATACTTCTGAGTTTTAGGGATATGAATGCTATGTAGACAATGACAAAGCTCATTTTGCATTCAGAAGGTAATTGTAGTGTATAATGGTGACCACTTGATCCCTGGTGTTTAATGGCCTTATGAAAAATGTTCAATTTTGACATCTCCAGCAGGTGCATACATCCTGTCCCTCCTCCCAATACACCACAAAATCCCGTGAAATTATTATTTTGCAATTTTATTCCAATGGTGATTTTTCTTAGGACTGAGAAGAAAAACAGGTAGATTGACATTGTGTTCTCCAAAGAAAACTCTGTGTTGCTTCTGATAATTTCTTATTAAAGCTTATAACCATATTTGATGTTTATAAATACTGTAAATATTAAAATAGTGTGATCTATCTACATATGACTGATGGCAATATTGTGACCTGGAATTTGCATTATGTACCCTCTCACTGCCTGCAGTGGCTACCCTGATCATGGTAGCAGAACAGGAAGGAAAGCAGCATCCATGGGGATGTTGCATCCAAAACTGGTGCAAGTGGACAGGATGGAGAAGGGAGTGGGAGCCATGACTCTACACCTTGAATTTGCTGACTAGCGTAGTTATGCTGACATGCCAGGGGAAGGATGTTGTGCCAGGTATGGGTCTGGCACAGGGTATAGTAGGGGGAAATGGGTAGGCAGATTGTGACTCTGATAGTTTACTCAAAACCTTTTCCTGCCCAGAGCTATTTTTGGGTGGGTTGGCTGGCTACCTTCTATGCCTCTAGAGCACAGCTTGTTAATTTAGGAACCTTCCTGCTTCAGTTTGTTGCACTGGGAAAACTACTTGCCTGGAAACTGAGAAGAACAAACGTAGGCCATTAGTTGAACTTTGGATAGCAACATCAGCCTCTCAAACTCATTGTATGACGGACCAAATGCTGTTTGGGCAGGTGGGGGGAGGTTTTTCTTTATAAAATAATAGAATAAAAAAAGATGAGTCCTTGTTATCAGCCACTGAGTGCAGTAATGTCAGGCAGCAATGTTTGTTGAGAGGGATAGCAAACACTGGAAATAGACAGCTCATTTTCACAACGTCAGAAGTCAATGACCAGAAGTGCATATGAGGTTAGATGACCTTTGAACCCATGATGACATCTTAAAAATCCAATTAAATTTACTATATATGACACCTATATGAAGTAACACATAGTATGTGGTAAAACTAATATTTGCCGTTTAGCCTATAAGCTATGCAATGCGCTATGTTATTGCTGAATATGTCTCTTCAGATAGGCAAAGTACCTTAGCAAATTAGCTAAGCACATGCCTAATGTTAAGTACATGAGTAGTCACATTGCAATCGATGGGGCTACACACAGGCTAAAAGTTTAAGCTTATGCTTGTGTACCTTTAGATAAAGCATTAAGTCAACAGTTGTTGTTATATGTTCAAGCACATACTACCAAGAACAAAACATTTGCAGGATACTCATCCCAAGTGAATTACAAACTGATGTTGAAGTTGAATTAGCATATTGGCTGTTGGGTAAAATTTTCAAGTGTCTAAGCGATTTAGGAGCGTAAGACCCATTTTCAAAAGTGACGTAGGCCCTTAAGATCCTAATTCCAATTAGTCTTACTCCAAAGTGCCTAAATCACTTTTGAAAATAGGATGAAGACATTCTGAAAATGTTACCATTTTATTTAGCTGGTCACTAGTGTTCTGTGTTCCTGGTTATACTTTGTTTCTGGATATTGCATGCTCTTTTCTCACTTCATCATTGTTTTGATTCCCTTTTTGTTTTTGCTTCATCTTTTCAGGCAAGAAAATCCTAGGGAGAAAATTATCTACCTCCACGTGCAAACACAGGAAGTTGCACACTAGGGTGACTAGACAGCAAATGTGAAAAATTGGCACGGGGTGGGGAGTAATAGGAGCCTATATAAGAAAAAGACCCAAAAATCAGGACTGTCCCTATAAAATTGGGACATCTGGTCACCCTAATGCATGCTCCAAATGTGATCTGTCTTTGGCATAATAATACAAAAAGAGTTTGTAAATAACACACACTTTAGAACCTTGCTTCCTTTTATGCACCTCTAATCCCTAATATTTAAGATTTTTTTTCTGTTTCATTGTCCAAAAGGCACAGCAAGCTACCAAGTACCTTCTTCCATCTTACCATATTATGGTGTATTTACATTTTAGGACAGTAGTTTTGAAACTTGGTTGTTAATCACATAGAGTACACACATATCTATTCAGATACTTGCACTACCATCATCCCTGTAGTATTTGAGTACTTATTAATACATAGATTACTTTAGGGTATCTCTACACTGCAATGAAACCCAAGGGTTAGTAGAACTTGCATCAGCTGACCCATGTTAGAGAACTATGTGCTTGAAAGTCTACACTGGTTGATTATTAATCCTACATTAAGAATTTTCTGGGGTTGAATCTGGGCTCTGGCATGAACACTGCAGCACGCTGACTCAAGTCAAACAACCATACCCCA
Source organism: Dermochelys coriacea (assembly GCF_009764565.3). NCBI lineage: Eukaryota > Metazoa > Chordata > Testudines > Dermochelyidae > Dermochelys > Dermochelys coriacea. Next base: position 122,566,098 of record NC_050070.1, read on the forward strand.
AAGTCCCTAGTGCCCTCCTGAAATGTGCCCACTCTTGTCCTTTGCCTATGATGCACTGTGGGCAAACTTTACTGCCTACCCTGCATGCTACAGAAAGTTTGAACGGCTCATCAACGCAGCCTGCCCAGCAGTCATTTTGATCTTTGTGCTCCCAGCTACTGGAGTCAGCAAGATGGAGGAGGTGGCTTTTGACAAGTTTCTCCTTTTGCCTTCGTTCCTGTGTTGGGAAACGGGCAGAGCTTTCGTGAGGTGCTGGTGGATATTTCAGCGGTGTTTTCTGACCCACCAAAGGTACCTGATGGATTTCATGATGGAGCAGGAGGAGGCAGAAGAAGAAGAAGAGTACCCTGGCTTGGCAGACCTGCAGTGGCAAATGTTCCTCAGTACAATCGGCATAACTGTTGATGCCCCCTACATATACTGGTGCTTTTGAGACAGGGCCACAAGCACAGCCTAGTGGGATCACATCTTTATGCAGACCTGGAATGACAGCAGTGGGTCTGGCTTGCTCCTACCCTCCAGTGTAGATGAGGGCACCCTTGCTGGTCCAGAAGTAGGTTGCTATAATCATCTGGAAGCTGGCTACCCCAGACTGCTACAGGTCTGTTGCCAACCGTTTTGATGTTGGAAAGATGACTGAGTAAAGTGCCTCAGAATCACCACCACCAATCAGGTGTGTGGTTTGCTCCAAGGTGGCAGGCACTAAAGATATCCGGAGGTAACTGCTGGCTTGAGAGAATGGAGGTTTCTAACTGCACTGAGGCTATTGACTGACCACTATCCAAGGCCCCCACAACTCCAGTCCAGTTTAGATTTCTGGTCTCAATTCTCACTACATCCCTTTGGAAGCCCCCATTAATTTCCTCTTCCCATTCTAGTCTCCCTGTTGGTCACTCCTTATTCATAGTTTTTCCTTCTCATTCCATCTGCACAGCAACTGCCTTCTCCATAAGACTGATAGTCACTAGAAGTGAACCATTCAGACACCTCTCCAGTGTGTCCCATCATCACAGTGTCTGTCTTAGATTCCAAGCACTTTGGGGACAGGGATGGTTTTCATTTTGAATCTTGTAGACAGCCAGCACGCTGCTGGCACTAAACAATTTAATAACAACAATCCAGGTGAGAAGAGCTTGCAGCTGTGTCTGAAGATTGCTGCTAAACTCCTTCTGGGCCTGATGGAATTTGTGGTGTAACCTTGTCCCAGAGGAATTGGCAATCTATGCAGTACAATGAGCTTGTTCTTGGTTTAGATTTGACTGAACTGCAATTAATTTTGAGATGAGTTATGAACCCATCCAGAAGAGACCATGCCACCAACCTAACAAACCTTGTAACCCAGAAGTTTTCTAGTTTATCTAATGAGCACACATAGAAAAGCTGTGTGCAGCAAACAAAATGGAAAAGACATGCAATGAAAACAGTTGAGTCTGAGAGGAATAAATCACTGATTGTGAAGACCAAATGTAGAAATTCCATCCTGTATTTAAATGTCTGTAAATACAGTTGTGTTGTAATAAAAGCTGCATAGTACATGTTTGGCATGCCTAACTTCTTGGGGGTCACCTAGCAATTCTAAGGGTATTTATTTCCAGTGACAATTTCATAAAAAGAAAAGGAGTACTTGTGGCACCTTAGAGACTAACTAACAAATTTATTTGTTATGCTCAAATAAATTTGTTAGTCTCTAAGGTGCCACAAGTACTCCTTTTCTTTTTGCAAATACAGACTAACACGGCTGCTACTCTGAAACCTGACAATTTCATGAATGTGAAGGCAAAAGCATTTCCTGTAGTTCTGTGCTTACACCCACACAAATAATACATCTCCCCTTGGAATGTGGAAAGTCAATATCTGTAATTGCATGCAATACAAAACCTGTCCCAGTTACAAGTTGCTTTCCCAGCAAGCCTTTCCGGTCCAGGCTGGATTATGACAAAAATGACAGCTCTCATTAAGAATTCAGTGCATTTCTTTTGTGGCATTTTGGAATGTGACATAAACCATCTGAAATTCCCCTTTAAGTAAACAATGAATTCAGCGTCCTCTTCTTTAATTACACTTGGAACTAGGATCCTGTTGCAGATATGCTGATTACGTTGGAGCTCTGAGAAGAACTGGGCTAGTGGTGTGCAGAACATTTAAGTGTGTATGTCAGAGTATATAGTGTAGTTGTATCCATGTTGGGCCCAGGATATTAGAGACACAAGGTGGTTGAGGTAATATCTTTTACTGGACCAGCTTCTGTTGGTGAGAAAGACAAGCTTTCAAGCTTACACAGAGCTCTGAGAGACCTGAAGAAGAGCTCTGAGTAAGCTCGAAAGCTTGTCTCTCTCTCCAACAGAAGTTGGTCCAATAAAAGATATTACCTCACCCACCTTGTCTCTCCATGTCGTGGTATCACAGCCAATCCATTGGCTAAAGTGAGCACGAAGACATCTAGTAATTACTGGTGTCTTCAAGTTATCAGCAGTTCATAGAAATGAAGAGAAACTTTTCATAGTCCCCTATCTAGTCAAAACCATGACATAAGGACAGTGTCTGAGAGGGAGATAAGTTCTCATGTTTCCTGGCATAAGTAGCCTCTAATAAATGGGAGTTAGGAAGAAACTGCTTCGATAGGCCAGTTATTCCATAATTGCTACTGCAAGGTTTCTCCTACTTCCGTCTGCAACATCTGGTGCCAGCCAATGTCAGAGAGAGGATATTGGACTAGATGGATCACTGCCTGGATCCAGTCTGGCAATTCCTGCCTATAGAAGTAGTTTAATAATTGGAGTGACTATTTCATATATTGCATGCCCCTTAGCTTATATACAAGGTGTCAGATGTTTTTCAGTCAGGAAAAGGAATTTTAATGACCCTTTATGGATAAGAGATTACATCTGTAGAGAGGGAGTTTAGCAAAACAGTCTAATCAAGTGCAATTAGAAGAACAGTTATTGAACAATGTTAGACGTAAGAGTTTAATAATCTATTTAAAGCTTCTCGCCTCCAACATGTTTATAATCTTTTGAAAGGAGTGTGTTCAAAGGGCTGGGAGATAGGCCTGGAATGTGAGAAGGAATGGGAGTAATCAAAAGCCCTAAACTGCAGAAGAAAGTTATTGGAGTAGGATAATATTGGAGAGACCCACAGTGAATGTGGGTAGAGCTGGGTGGAGGAAAGTGGAGATGGCCGAAGGTCAGAGGCATGGAGATGGGTAAAGAAGAGAGCAGAATAAATGTGTGCTGCCTCATTCACTGCTTCGAACCTCCAGTTATAAGCCCACTTTTTTTTTTTGTTCAGCTAGACTAACTGAAAACTAGATGCACCTAGGAAGCATTTGAATCTGAACTGGTAAATCTCTTCATGCTGTATATTGAGTTGAAGCAGCCCTTCAGCTGTACTAGGAAGGCAATGGCTAAAATCCAGGTATTCTCCCCCCCATATCAGAATCCTGGACTTTTATCATAGCCAGTCCCAGGATTTGGGGAAACTGGGTGCAAGAGCAAGAAGGAGGACATATGAATCTCTGTAATCTCCTCCCCAGGTGCTGGCTCTGGTGTGAAGTCTTCTCTGGGTCGTCATCTAGCACTAGGGGGCAGCAGAGGCCAGGCCTCTTCATTTTCGCTCCTAAAGAAGAAGGCAGAACAATTTGTCCTCCCTGGACACTCAATTACAGACTTAAGTCATAATTATTCAACAAAAAAAATTAAACAGACTTCAACGAGAAACTGCAGAACTGGAATTAATTTGCAAGCTGGACACCATTAAATTAGGCTTGAATAAAGACTGGGAGTGGATGAGTCATTACACAAATTAAAAACTATTTCCCATGCTAATTTTTCCCCTACTGTTACTCACACCTTCTTGTCAACTGTTTGAAATGGGCCATCCTGATTATCACTACAAAAATATTTTTTCTCCTGCTGATACTAGCCCCCCTTAATCGATTATTCTCGTTAGAGTTGGTATGGCAACCCCCATTTTTTTCATGGTGTGTGTGTGTGTGTGTGTGTATATAATCTCTTCCTACTGATTTTCCACTGCATGCATCTGATGAAGTGGGCTTTAGCCCATGAAAGCTTATGCTCAAACAAATTTGTTAGTCTCTAAGGTGCCACAAGTACTCCTTGTTCCAATTTGTCTGTTCTCTAGGTTTTGATGCTGCCCTGTGGGTGACATGGGGAATGAAGAAGTGCTAGGCACCTTCCCTGGATCTCTTCTAGAAGCAGGGAATAAGCCAATCCAGACTCATCTGGATTCCCTCTCCTGAGACCGAACGCAAGGGAGATGTTCAGACTTAATTCACTGCAGATTTGGGAGTTTGAATTCTCTTGATTAGGCCCTCAGCTCCAAGGTAATGGAACATTTCAGCACATAAGGGAAGGCAAGCACACCTTGCCCACCTGTGCTGCACTGCAGGGAAATCCTGGAAACAAAATAAACCTAATTGTGAAATCCTGGTGTAATGCAGCATGGCTGTAAGGCTGTGTGATTGCATCTGTGGGCCAGCCCTTACAAAGAGTCCAACAACTCTGCAGATCCAAGAGCTGATGATTATCCTGGAGCTAAATGCTGGAGGCATTTGTCTAGTGATGTTGTATGTGGATATGAACTCACTGTGGCAGGAGAAGCAGGGTTTGATTGGTGGGCATGGCACGGATGATAGTCTTAAAAACAGTTATCTCCCATGTAGACAGGGACGCTCTGTCACAACATGGGGAATCTTCAGGTCTAGAGGCAGTTATATTACTAATGTGAACACTAGCAGCATGTATACTCCCCATCCTAAACCAACGTTAGATGGCTTCTAAAGACTCGCCTTGCATTTGTTTAAACTTCTGTTTGTTTTCTACAGGCGATGTTTTAAATCCTTTAACATGGATGTGCTGGGCGGGGGCCTCGCTTGCTCAAACTTTTTGATGAGATATTTCTCTAATAGCTCTTTTCCTGAAGAACAATAAGTTCCCACATACAGTGTGGGTGAAGAACAATGCTGATTTTATTTATTTATTTGGTCTGAGGCATCATCAGACCATTCTACACATCTCTTCCTTTGGGCCTGAATTGTGGCTCAGAGTTGGGAACGATCAGAAGGGAAACACAAAGCCACAGATTAAATCACATGTGAGATGATGGATGTGATCAGAACCATGTACAGGAGGAGAGCTACACTTGGCTTTACAGTACCAGGGTGTATGGGGGATCCTTGAGGCTCAGAAGCCCTACTGCTATGATTCCCTAACTTCTCAATATTTCAAAAATCTGGAGATCTTTTGTGGCCCATCTCTCTCCTAGTCCTGATATCCCCTGTGGTGCTTATAGAACAGGAGTATGTGAAACAGTAATATTAGGAAAGTAATGAGGCTAGATGAGCATGAACTTTCTTTAATGCAATGGCAGCGGCTTTTTGGTACCATCCGCCCATATCCATTTGGTGTCTGTCTCCTCTTCTGAAATGAATGCCTTTACAAAGGTCAGTAATGACTCACCAGGTGTACTGCAGCCCCTTCTCTGCTCTGTTCTCTCCACTTTACACTTTGGCGCCATGTATTCCTGTTGCCCTCCAAATTTTGTATCTCTGCATAGTTGATTCTGGTGGAATTTCTATCAATAAAGCCTTGAAGATACCATGCGGGACTCAGAGAGCTGTTTATTTTTGAAATAGTTGGCCTACAAATAACCTCTGGAAACCCCTAAGGCCATGTCTACACTAGGGAGCTTACAGCAGTACTGATGCAGCTTCACTGCTGTAAGATCACTCATGTAGCCACTCTATGCCGATGGGAGAGAGCTCTCCCATCGACATAATACAACCACCTCTACGAGCAGCAGTAGCTATGGCAGTGGCAGATTGCACACTGCCACTTATGCTGGTGAAATGTATGTTGCTCGGGGGAGGGGTGTGTGTTTTTTCACACATCTGAGCAACATAAATTTTGCCAATATAAGTGATAGTGTAGACATGGTCTAAGTGTCTTGGACTGAGCTACAGCTAGTAGCAATGATCAGTGGTGGAAGACAGATGTGTGTCACAGATGCAGCTCTGTGGATGATAACCAGTGGTCTGTTGACTTAAGGATGTGTAGCAAGTATTAGAGCAGAATAAAGAAATTATGACAATAGATGGTGTGTCATATAAATGTTCTGTTTTTAGTCTATTAATGTGTCATCAAAGGCTGGCCCTGGGAGAAGCAGCTCTTTAATTTAATTAGGTGCAACTTCTGTTGTTGAAACATGCAAGTAAATCACTTCTTTTTTGCGCTTTCTTTGTCTGTGGAAACAAAACAGAAAAGGCAATTGGGAGAATAAGGAAAAGAACAGGTGCTCTCGCAAGGAACGAAAGAATGATCAGCTAAAAAGATGCGTATCTTCTACTCTGATTAAATTTAAACAAAAAAACTAGTTTGTGGTTGGCAAATAAAAAAAACGAATCTCTGAATTCTTTTCCAGACACAAACAGAGGAACTAACCTGAAAAGGAATCAGTTTGTTCTAAGGCCCCCTTGTATTGTCTATGTCATAGCAAAATATGGGCCTTTTTTTATAAGAAACAACCAGGTGCTTTTCATTTAAAGGACTGTAAGCTTGCACTAAGATGTAAAGAATGTATTCAAACTTCCCAACTAGGCTACACATCTTTTCCCACACTCCCCTGTGACTGCTTTGGAGTACACATTGTATGCAATTAAATATGGATTGGCGGAGAAAACTGTTTTAACAGTGATTTGTGATCAAGCCAACAAAATGCAGGAAATGCCAACTGAGGACTGACATGCAGCACAAATGCTAGAGCTATCAATAGTGTGTTAGCCTTTACTTTCTGATTTTTCCTCTCCATTTTGCTGGTGTTACCACCAAACCATTTTGCTGGTGTTACTGTTTAATTTTAAGCAGTATTTTATGTTGCTGAGAGAAATAATTCCCTTGGATGTTTTATAAAGCATAGATTTTTATCTAGCGTTCTGTCTGAGCAAAAATATATGTAAGTAGAAAGGTTGTGGGGTGGTTTTTTTTTTTTTTTTTTTTTTTGGTCTATTATATGGCATCAAGTTTTAACAAGGTGATTTAACATTGGAACAAGCTGCCAAAGGTTGTGGCGGATTCTCCATCTCTTGAGAGATTTCAGAGTAGCAGCCATGTTAGTCTGTATTCGCAAAAAGAAAAGGAGTACTTGTGGCACCTTAGAGACTAAAATTTGGCACAAGCTGTCAGCATAGTCTCTAATTGTTAGTCTCTAAGGTGCCACAAGTACTCCTTTTCTTTTTTCCATCTCTTGAGGTCTTCAAGACTAGATGCCTTTCTGAAAGATCTGCTTTAACCAAACACAAGTTACTGGGCTCAATACAGAAGTAATTGGATGAGATTCCATCACCTCTGATACACAGGGCCTCAGAATTGATGATCGAATGGTTCCTTCTTGTCTTAAAATTTATGAAAATTTATACATGATAAAAAGTAGCTCCAGCTACTGAGAAACTACTAACTTTGTTTTCACATATATAGCTATATTACACACACACACACACACACACACACACGAAGTTAAAAGACCATTCAGGTTGCAAAGTTAACCACTTAAAATTTAGGAAATTTGCCTGTGGAACCTTAATTTGGCCCCTTGTGCCTATGCATTATGAGATTGTCTGTCTTTAATTACATGATCACATATTAATTTGTTTAGAGATGTTATCTTTTGTGGACAATCACTGGAAGGTGATTGAGTCACACACTTTGCCAGGGGGTTTCACAGTATTTGCTGAGAGCAAAGGAATGGTGAGACTTGGGAATCGTGGGTTCCATTCCAGGCTCTAGAGGGCATAGACTTTTCTGCCAATTCCCCCTCTACCCCCTGCCCCCCCATGTGATCCTTCAGCCTCACATGCTCCAGCCTGCCCCATGGTAGTCCTATATATTTCCCACCCTCGAATCCTTGCACCAGTTCCATTCTCCTCACCTAGCTAATCTGAGTTTACATTCTTTAGCCTTCTCATCCTAGTTCCAGTCTATGTGCCCAGTACATCCTAGTTTCTCCTCTCCTGATCCTGCCCTTGCCCAGCCAATCCCAATCTCCCCGCCCAACTTCTAAACCAATATGCTTCTCTACCCCATATTGGCTCCAATTGCCCTCCACATATTCCCCATCCACACTCCCACTCCCTATTTCCCTACTCTTGGGTCTAATCTTGGAGTCCTTCCCTTGTTTCCTTGTCCCCGTCTCTTTGCCCAACCAGTCCCAGTTTTCCTCTGGCTACTCATCAGCTCTCTCTCCCTCACCACCTTCTCTTCACCCTGGCTGTTTCTCGGGCCCAGCCGCCCTGTCCAGACACTCTGTCTTCCACCATCTACTGGCTCCCAGTCCCCCTAGACCCCACTTCCAGCCCCGTTTCCTTGCTCAGACAGTCTCCCCAGCCAGAGTTCCTTGTCCTAATCTACAGCCTCTGCTTTTGTTCCCTCTGAATCTGCTTTTTGCCTGGCTTTTGTCCCCGCTGCATTTGAATCAAACACCTTCTTGAGCAGCGGGTCACTGAGAGTGCAGAAAGTCAGGTTCCTTACTCTCAGTCCAGGTGCTTGGGCCTGGCACCGCCCCACAGCAGCTTAGAGTTGCAAGTGCAGCAAAAGTCCTGCTTGGCCCCAGGGCTGGAGCATGCCCAGTGTGAACCGAATCTTTGGAGAATTTACTTGAGTCTCAACAGAGCATGTGCCAACTGCAGTTTTTCAAAGACTTATAATTTGGCCGAATTTGGGCAGATTTTCCTAGGAACAGCACAAGGCCGGTCCCTGACACAAAGGCCACCACTACTAAATTCCTTGCCTGAAAGCATGGAGATGATAGAGCTTTGTAAAGAGAGGGCACAAGAATTTTTTAACATGGGCAAAATGTTTCCCACTAGCTTTATTCTTGGAAATGGCTGAATCATTTCTCCCCGAAATTTGGCCAAGTTACAAACAACTAAAATCAGGGTCCTATAGTGCAAAGAGTCAGGAAACCCCAATCATAGGCAGCCTGCCAGTCCCAGCTTCCTATTTCAGAGATCTGCCAACGTTGCCATTTAATCATCATGGCATACGAATAGCTTCTTGGAGGGTCAAATTCACCTCTACCTGCTTGTTCTTTCTCCTTATTCTCTTCTTTCCCCATCAGTCACAGTCGTGCCTAAATTGAAGTGAATAGCACCACATTCTCAGCTGATGTCAATGGAACTATGCCAGTTTACAGCAGCTGAGAAACTGGCCCGTAGGGTTTAAAGAGAGAGAGAGAACATGAACATGGGCTGGGTGAATACCACACTGTGTTTTCCAGGAGTATTTGCACACATTGGCTTCAGCCCTGCTTGTTCTTTTTTTTAATGGGAGCTGTCCGTGAGCTTTTGAGCAACTATTTTAAATGCATATAAAAAGTAGAAAACACTTTGTAAACCTACCCTACTTCACTTATGGCACATTTTAAGTTGGCATCCATTAGTATTCTGACTGGAAAGGATATGTGTCTAAACTATATAAAATATAATTAGGGACCGTTTTCCCCAAACTCCTTGCCCTGCATAAGGGCAATTAAATAAGCCAAACAAGAACCTGATTTTACCTTGCACAGCTGTGACCTTGGCTTGAGTGTAGTTTCCCTGTCACTGAACAAAATGAGATGTGAACTCTGAACCCAGCCAATGTACCTGACACCAGTCCAGCTTTTTTCTAGGAATGCTGCCTTTGCGTCTTTTATGTAACTTTTTTTCCTGGTGGTAGAAAAGGTGAATCAGCTGCCACAACTCACTGCCAAGGCCCTTTCCTACTACAAAGACACTGCACTGAATTAAGCCATGGGTTCAAAAGTCACCTCTAGCTCTTCACTGTTCCCTTTTATCCATGACAGCTGCTATTGCTGTGACAGCAAAGACTTCATTCCACATACCTACAGACAAATGTTTGCTGCCTCTCAGTTGTAACGCACGTCACTGTATCAAACAGCCAATGTCAAGGTCACAGGTTTTTAAATGCCACATAAAACAAACTTCCTTTCAGATATATACTTGTGTACAGCTCGAGTAGATCATGCAGTGTAGCCGTGATACTGCTATCCAAAGGCCAGTTAATGACCTCTATTATTTGTTCTTGGAATCCTGGTAGGCAGGAAGTACTGTAGTGCTTTGCAATTGCAGCAACAAACAATCTGAAACTAACAAAATGTTTGGTAGAGAGAAGGGGATGGCAACTCAAAATGATCTGAACCATAAAGTGGACCATGGGAAAAACAAAAACAGATGCCAATATTTTGTAGTTGTGAAATACTGTATCACTCCTGATGTGGGTGTGGTACAACATGTTACATTTAAGACACAAACTAGCCAAACCACTACAAATTTATTGGAATATTTAGGAATAAGGATTCCACCCTCTTCACATTTTGTTAAAACAAGTCTAAGAATAGCAATGACATTAGGAGCCTGAATGAAATAAAATGGTATAATTTAAAATCTGCTATCCTGCCAACCCAATGGAAAAACTTTGCATAGTCTTTTTAGGTATTACACTGTGCCTGTAGTCCTCTGCATTTCTGCGGCTGCAAAGAAGACCAACAACAAATCCTTCCAGGGATGTACAATGAAATGTTGTTCTGAGGGAGATTTTGTTAAGGTTTGACAAAAATTTCTCTTAGGCTGGATGGTACCATACCTGTGCAAATTTTCAACATCTTCTATGGTCTCAGGCAAAGTTTTCCCTTTGGTCTCAGGTAGGAGCAGCACTAGTCCACCATCGATTAAACCAACCACAGCTTAGAACAAAGATCATGCAAAAGGATTAAATTTGATACAAAATACATAGTGAACATTACATAGTTTAATATTCATTTGCAGCAATGATTATGAATTTGAGTCAAAGCTGCCTCTGCTGAATGAGTAAGAAGGCTTTAAAGAAAAGCAAATGGCTTCTGGTTTTTATCCAAGTTGTTCCATTTTTTCAGTAGGCACTGCTCTTATTACCGAGGCCCTTCTGAGATGAGAAAAGAGAGGCTGGGCCACTATCTCAGATGTGGCTTAGCCTCTGCACCCCTCAGAGGGCACAAAGGAGCCAGATTCTGGCTCCAACAGGCCAGCTGAGAATTACTCTGGTGAGGGGATGCTCCTGTGCCACCAGCTGCCTCTTCCCCACTTGTTGGCAGAGGAGGTGAACTTGGAAAGGGAAGGGGTGGCACTCTGCTACATCAGTCCTCCACTGGGGTCTGACCCCTTCGGGACCATGTGCCAGTGGTAAAAGCCTAACCTAATTTAGCTGGTGTATCTAATATACTGCAATCATCTCAAACAAAATTCCAACACTGAGCCCAAAGTGAAAGAAAATTAAGTGATTCAGGGCATATCTAAGCCATGACATTTAGTGAATCTTTCTGTCATGAGAACAATAGGGAAAATACACTATATCCCTAGTGCATAGTATTGTCTACTAGGAACGTTCTCTTACACAATTAGCAAATGAGGAGACCTCACTCTGACTCCATCCCTTTGCCTGGGCAATCTGTTCCTTCCCTCCCACAACCACCCATCCTAAATCCTTCAGCCCACCCACTTTCCATCAAGTGTTGCAGAGTCTCATCTGCTGCTGCACACGCTGTCTGTTAAATGTTCCATGAGCTGGATACACCTCCGACATTGTTGCTTGGGTGCTAGGGAAATATAGTGCTTTCCTTAGCTGTATCTAGGGCTTGGAGTCCTTTGGAGAATCATCACTGGCTGCTGTGGGGAGTAGGCTGTGGTGAATTGGCTATTTCCCTCACCCAAGGACTCATGGAAGCAACTGGCCAGTATTCATTGACAGTCCAGTAGGTCAAGAGGTAAGGAAGCATGGTCGAATGGTTAGGATGCTGACTTAGGAGACCAAGATTCAATTCCCTGCTCTGCCACAGGCTTTCTACCTTGCGTAAATCACTTGGGGAAGTGTTCCCTTCTGTCCACGCTTTAAAAAGGATGTTGATAAATTGGAGTGGTTTCTAAAAAGTGCTACGAGAGTGATTTGAGGTCTGGAAAAATCTGTCCTGCTGAGATGCACTGAATAAATTCAGCTCCTTTTAGCCTAATGGAAAAGATTAAGAGGCAACTCACTGGTTCATGGTCTCAAAGTACCTACATGGGGAAGAGATTTCTGATGGTAGTGTGCTCTTTATCAGTCAAAAGCATTCCATGATCCAATGGATGGAAGCTGAAGCTAGACAAATTCAGCTAGAAATAAGATACAATTTTTTTTTATGTTGAGGGCAACTAACCATGGGAATAATTTACCTAGGACATAGTAACAAGGTGGGTGAGGTAATATTGTTTATTGGACAACTTCTGTGGGTGAGAGAGAGAAACTTTTGCACTTACACAGAGCTCTTCTTCAGGTCCGGGAAACTAACTTGGTGTCACTGCTATATAAAAGGTTGGACAGATTGTGCATCTGTAACTCTGAGTACTTTTCCCAGACCTGAAGAAGAGCTCTGTGTAAGCTTGGAAGCTTGTCTCTCTCACCAACAGAAGTTGGTCCAATAAAAGATATTATCTCACCCACCTTGTCTCTTTAAATTGCTGAGACCAACACGGCTCCAACAACACTGCATACAGTAAATACAGTCACTCTACAATACAGAACTCTTACCAAAAACTACAAGTGGCAGCTCATGCCAGATCTCTGCTAGTCTGTAGACAATGAATGGAGTTATGATCCCACCAATATCACACATGGAAGAGCAGACAAGTACTCCCAGGTTCCTAGAAAATATATGTACATGAAATGTTCCCCCATTATTAATTTGTTTAAAAAGCATTCTGCAGCTATTCACTTAAACATTTTTAGCAATGCATACAGAAGAGTAGGCAAGCCATTCCTGTTAACAATACTAGGAGGGATGTGTCTAATCTGTTGCATATTGCAATGGTAATATCCCCACCGGGATATAATGAGAACATAGTAGGCACTAGTAGGCTGTCCAGAAGAACCTAGGAATTGGTTTGTGTACTAGGCATTGGTCTGAGACCTGATTTTATTTAACGTCTTCATTAATGATCTGGGAAGAGGGGATAAATATCTTGTTAATGAAATTCACAGATGATATAAATTGGGAAGAGTTGCAAATATTGGTGAGGAAATAAAAATAATAAAAAGGAACTTTAAAAAGTTCACCTCTGATTGGGCTAATAATAACCAAGAGTATTAGGATGCAGTTAATAATAAAAAAAAAAGGGCTGGGGGGGAGGGTGAAACGTCAGGCAAATCTTCCAGTGAAATGTACTAGGAAATGCAGGTGTTCCTTAGGTGGTGCAATGGAAGCCCCATGGTTTTGGAGATATAGATCTAGACTGGATAAAAGTGCTAGAAAAAACACTCTAAGAGATGGACAAAAATGTCCTGTAGGTTTTCTATTCTTCCTTGTATAATACCTTCATTTGATCAGGTTTTTTTTTGGAGAGGAGGGGAAAAGGATGAGGCCAGAAGAGGTGTTGAAATGATTTGTGACATACACTTCAGAAACCTGCCACCTTTAGTTTGTGGCACTGTCCTCCAAGTAGTGTGAACTGAGGGAGAAGGAAGTGAGGACAGAGAACAGAACCTGGGTGTCTTATGGCACCATGGCATGCTAGTTGCTGGTTATCTGGGCTGCTGCTCACATTGTTTGAAATTTATTTTTTTGGTGTATTTTTTGTAAATACAAAATCACTTTGTTTGGGCACTACATGGCCAGCAGCTTCCCCTACTGTAGCAATAGCCTCCAGCCAGCATCTGTTGGCAATTCTCAGGCCCCAATCATTCTCTCCTGGCTTGCTTCCACTAGATCTCTGATGCTGCAGCTTTTTCATTCTTCACTGGCTCCTTTTTAGCCATCTTCTGGGGCCAGCATTTCGGCATCACCACAGCTACAGTCCTGAATCAATCTTAAAATCAGCCAGTGCCAAAAGTGTTTCACGTAGATGCTAAATATCTATCTATAGACTGATTATTCTTAAATCCAATCCTGTGTTTTGTGATATTTGAAACAACTTTTGCAGTGAATGTTCTACATGAAGCTCTGCTCCATTGGGCTATGCAATGTATTTGGATAGGTTAAGGTGGCCTGCTATACTGTTTAATTTTGAATGAAACTTCTGTCATTTGATAGATACACTATTCTATTTTTTCTAGTGTGCAGTCTGTGGCTCTAACATGTTTCTGTGATACCCTTGAATCAGTAAAGAGAGACTCTTAGCCATCACCTTTTATATTGGATTAATAGAAGACGGTGCACCCACCTGAGAAATGTTGGGTACAATTCTGCATTTACTAGGCAAACCATTTCATAGCACATGGTAATTCCCATTCTGCCCAAGCAAGCTGCAGTAATTTTTAGCCAATGGATATCTGGAAGGAAGTCACATGTTAGCATTACAGTGGTGGTTGTTTTTTTCTGATCATGTCATAAGAGTATCAAAGATTGCATTTAGTGAAAACCATACAGCACAGGAATCCCACAGGGCAGCTATGAATGCGGTCTCCTTTCACCCGATATCAGTTTACAATACTAATACTTCAGAGCATTTTAAGCATTTTAGATTTGTCAGCGTGCTGTACAATCATAAAGTAACTGACCCCCACAACACTCCTGGGAGGTAGGGTAAGTAGTGATCTCTTAGTTTCCCTATTTGTAAAATGAAAGCAGCAAAGATAGTCACTTCTCTAAGGGTCACACACACGGAGCTAGGATTAGAACTCAGGATTTCCTAGCTCTAGCCACATATGTAATTGATTAGCCTACATCCCCTCCTCATATAAACCATGAAGTGTCCGATCACTGTTTTAAAATGAGTTTATTCTGTCAGCTGAGCTCAGTTTTTGGGCTTTATGTAAAACTTTAGGGAGGATGTATTATGTCTTAAGTGACTAGTGCACCTGAGACTATACGTATAAAAGAATATATTAAATCTTGTAAGAGCCTGGTGTGTCTCACTGGGATTGGCCATCAGATTAGGTCTATACTAGTTCTTTGTGTGTGTGCAAATCCAAACTTTGGGTTGTGCAAAGACATGGCTGCCCAAAACAGCCTGCTTGTGAACTTGCATGTGCAAACTTACAGGCTGAGTTGATGCCATTTGGGAAATTTAGCCCATTATGTGCCCCATTTTTCAACGCTTGAATTATAAAAAGCAACTAGAGAGGGGAAAAATGATTGGTAATTTTTATCTTCACTGATGTTTGCGGGAAAATACCTATAATTTGTTTCCACTTAATTGCAACACTGATGTGGACTACGATAGCAAAAGTGGTCTTTTCAGTTCTCCAGAACAAGAACGAACACTCACTCACTCACTCTCTCTCTCTCTCAGGGGTAACAGAGACACAGACCAACAAAAACTTAAGTAACTCACTGTCTGGGATGAAAGCTGTAAGAAGGCAAGCAGCCCCTGCCACCATATTTGCTGAAGCCCAGGGATAGCGACGGCCAACGCGATCAATTGTGAGTATGAGTATGAGGGCAGCTGGGAATTCAACCAGTGCAGAATAGGAGAAATCCAGGTAAATGTTCCCACCAGCAATCCCCATGTGCATGATGAGCCCCTGGTACAGTACAGAGCTTGTGAACCTAGGCAGAGAGCAGAGCCCGACTGAAGCCAAGTTTGCAAAGGGATAGATTATTCAAAGAATTAAGATGCATTGCCAATCAAGGGCCATATACGGAAAACAGCCAAAGTGACTATGTGTGGGAGGAGGTGGGGGTGGTCGAATGCTTTGAAATGAAAACTGTTACCCTCCCTTACCACGTGTACATCAAAATGAGTGTATGTTTCCTTATCTGAGGTGTTCTGACCAGATCTAGAAATGAAGGGCTCAGCTTTTCCCCATCTTCCTCTTCAGGGTTGAGACTCTAGGAAAGAACCAGAGGGTCATTAAGAAAGAGGTTAGGGGGTGAGAGTCTGGGGAGTTCGGCCTTGTTTATTTTCATTGGATCAACATAAGCATCATCGTTTCTGGAATTTTTCATTTACCAATTAAGAGTCTGTCTGCAAAGTAACCAAAAACCGAGGGGAAGTGTGGACACTTAAACAGCCCACCCTTTCCCCCTGCTGTCTGTCTGTACCAAAGCCACCTCATTAAATGAAGCAACATTTATTTTTTAAAAACAATAAAATGAATACAAGATACTTTGGAATTTTCAGTCAGATGTGATCTGGTTGGTTGAATGCTGCTTGATACTTCATAAGAGGAAGAACTCATTTTGGCTATTGGAATATTTATAGGAGTATGTTGTTTTAATATCCGAGGCTTTCACAAAAAGAAAACCACTCAACTCCTCTTTGCAGAGTTGCAGCACTTTGGCTTGTCATTTTGCTCCCTGGTCTGGATTCAGAGCAATCCTAAATATATAGCATTGTTTGCTTGTAATTACACACCTAGGAAAAAAATACATGATCACCTGTAAAGAGGGAGGCACCTTTTTCCCATTTCCCTTGGCAATACGGTTAATAATTTTCATGGCTTTGTCATTTCTCTGTTGAGCTATCAGCCACCTGGGTGACTCTGGCAGACACCTGCAACACAAGCAACCAGGCACAGGTATGTGGAGACAAAATATATGTCACTATAACACTGTGTATTCAAACTAAATTGAGTTTCTGTTGATAGGACATTAAGGGGTACAGAACACCCATAACTCCAGCTGAAGCAATGGGGGGTTCAGGATGCTTAGCTACTCTCAGTTTCATCATTTCCAAGGACACAAGGGACCACTGTAATCACCTACTCTGTCCTCTTGTATAACACAGGCCAGAGAACTCCCCCAAAATAATTCCTAGAGCACATCTTTTAGAAAAATGTTCAATCTTGATTTAAAAATTGCTAGTGATGGAGAATACCCCACAACCCTTGGTAAATTGTTCCAGTGATTAATTATCTCACTGTTAAAAAAAATTGCATCTCTTTTCCAGTCTGAATTTGTCGTCTAGTTTTAACTTCCAGCCATTGGATCTGTGTAGATTGAAGAGCCCATTGTTAAATATTTGTTTCCCATGTAGGTACTTATAAACGGGGATCAAGTCACCCCTTAACAAAGAGAAGGCTAAGTTAAACAGATTCAAGAAGCTCAGTAAGTATAAGGCAAGTTTTCTAAACCCTTAATCATTCTTGTGGCTCTTCTCTGAACCCTCTCCAATTTATCAACATTCTTCCTGAATTGTGGACATCAGAACTAGACACATATTCCATCAGTGGTCAGACCAAGGCCAAATATGGAGGTAAAATAAACTTTCTATTCTTACTTGAGAGTCTCCTGTTTATGATGACATCATCTGGCTTTTAGAAAAAAATCATTTGTTATATTTTGAAATAATGTAAGAAAATGGTGTCCAGAAATAAGAGAAGGGGTTGACATTTTTCTAAATTGTGAAATTGTGATGAAACTTTTTTGCTGAAATTCTGATGAAATAGTCAACAAAATGTTTGCAGATTTATTATATTTATTTATTTATTTATTTGTCTGCCATTTTAAACCAATAGAATCATAAAAATGTTGGGCTGGAAAGGACCTCGGCAGGTCATCTAATGAAACCCTGAACTGAGGCAGGACCAAGTGTACATCATCCTGGACCGGTCTATGTCTAACCTGTTAATAAAAGCCTCCAGTGATGCGGATTCAACAACCTCCCTTGGAAGCCTCTTCCAGTGCTTAACTACCATTATAATTAGGAAGCTTTTCCTAATATCTGACCTAAATCTCCCTTGCTGCAGATTAAACCCATTACTTCTTGCCCTACCTTTAGTGGACATGGACAACAACTGACCACCGTCCTCCTTCTAACATATTTGTTTAATAACTGGTTGGACAAACACAAGTCAGGGATGGTCTAGGTTTACTTGATCCTACCCCAGCGCAAGGGGCTGGACTTGATGACCTCTAGAGATCCCTTCCAGCCCTACATTTCTATAATTAGGTTTGAAGGATGCTATCAGGTTCCACTCCCTTCCCGTGTCAGTCTTCTTCTCTCAAGACTAAACATGACCAGTTTTTTAATCTTTTCTCATAGTTCAGATTTTTCTAAACCTTTTCTCATTTTTGTAGCTCTACTCTGGACTCTCCAGTTTATCCACATCTTCCCTAAAGTTTGACCCAAAACTGGACACAGTACTCCAGCTGAGGCCTCACCAGTGCTGAATAAAGTGGGACAACTACCTCTCATGTCTTATATATGACACTCCTGTTAATAACTCCCCAAAATTGTATTTGTCTTTTTCTCATCTACATCACATTGTTGACATATATTCAATTAGTGATCCACTATAACCCACAGATCCTTTTCAGTACTACTACTGCATAGCCAGTGATTCCCCATTTTGTATTTGTGCAGTTGACTTTCCCTTCCTATGTGGAGTATTTTGCACTTGTCTTTACTGAATTTCATCTTGTTGATTTCAGACAAATTCTCCAATTTATTAAGGTTGTCTTGAATTCTAATCCTGTTCTTCAAAATGATAGCAACCCCTCCCAGCTTGATGTCATCTGCCAATTTTATAAGTATACTCTCCACTCCATTATCCAAGTTATTAATGAAAATATTGAATAATACTAGTAAATATGCTCTTAAACTAAATGAGTAACTTTTGAAAAGTTACAAATCACCTTCCTCACCTTTCCCACAGCTTAAAGACACCCATGTTTTAAATGTTAAACATCACAGCTAGAGATGGGTGTAGAGAAACATCCTGGAATTCTGTGCATCAGGTAATAGTGGGTGGTGGGGAGCTCAAGCCCAAATGTGCTATTGAATTTTGCACCTGGCCCATAGCTCTCTAATGGATCAAACGGAGACCTCCAGATTAGAAAAAAAAAGTTTGGAAGGAGTGGGATGACATGCAAAATTCAGACCTGGATTTGAATCCCATCCCCATCTCTAAATAAGCCTAGAATAGTGACCTAGTGGCTAATGTTTTATTATTGTCATTCTGAGGCTGAATGTACAGAGGAGGTGCTGGAGATGCAGCACCCTTGCTATGGATGATAGAATGGAATAGAGTATCTTGCATTGTTAGGTAACAACCTTTTTACTCATTAACAACACTGAGTACTAGATTGACCATAACACTGCATTCAATATATGGTAGATTTTTTGTGCGGAATATTCTAAAATTTCAGATAGCTGTCTAATCAGGTGAGAAGTAGATCTAATGGAAAAATGGAATTTCCATCCCCTGGGAACCTCCAATATCTCAACATTTCTTTTCGTCCTGAATCAAGAGGAAAAGTCAAAATATCAAAACTTTTTGAAGAACAAGTTCCAAAAAATTTCAATTAAAAAAAGTTGAAACATTTTGTTTTGGCTTAAGTTGACATTAGTGTGTGTGTCTGTCTTAGCTACTGTGATGCCTTATGTGAGTTGTTCTGGGTCCTTCATGCCCTCATTATCCCCTATAGGCCATGCACTCTGGTTGAACTACATCTGTTATGATGCAAGATGGTCTTTTCCTGTGATTCATTCTTATGGGACTCCCATGTTATACTACAATGGCTCAGCTGCCGAGAAAGACTGCCATGCATCATGGGAGATGTAGTCCAGTTGGAGAAGCATGGCCCATGGGAGAACCAGGGAATGAGAGACCTGAAACTACAAATACTACATGAGTCAACACAGTGGCTTTGGTAGACACACAAGTTAATGTCGACCTGACATGAAAAAGAAGGTTTCGTTTAGATTTTTCTAATGGAAAGTTCTGCAGAAATTGATCCTTTCCTGTGGAAAATTTGAATCCTAGTGAAACCCCATTTTTCAATGGTAAAATGTTGCAGCTGAAACCTTTTGACTAGCCCTAACAATAAACTAACATTGTCAAAAGGAGCTCAAACTGTAAACTAAAATCTCCATTTTGTATTTTTGCTCTTGGATGAAATATAAATGTGCTTACCAGTAATAGAGCAAGAAGAAGAAGTTTGGCAGAGTAACAGTGAGCTGCAGCCATCTCCAGTGAGGAATCATATAAGCAATAGCAGAGAGTACAAGGAGTCCAACAGAAAAGGCTACTTGGTAAACAATTCCTACCGTCCTTCTATAGCTTAAGCCAACAAATTCTGTGACTAAAAAGATAACACAAATCAAGGTAGAAAATAATCAGTGATAAATCAATTTAGAGATTGGAGAACCTAGATCCCCTAATTTAAAACCATTTAAAATTTAATAGATTCTAGAATTTATGACCTTGTAAAATTTCTGCCCTGTCTAGAAGCCTTAACAGCACTTTAAACTGAGTTCTCTTCAATAATGTATAATAACTATTTAAAAATCAAATTCTACAAATTGGTCATGTTTCATGAACTTCTGTTACATAGACTCTTTGAAAAGTTTGGATATTACTAAACCACAATAAATTTCTAACAGTGATTTTGGTATCTAAATATTTACCTTTTTAAATGAATACCGCTAAGTGGAAAATGGCAGTAGATTTAGGGGGCAGGGAGGCTAGGGGAGGAGGTAGACAATTTGTAATTGATATTTCTTGAGAATGTTGTGTATGTAGTTTAATAGATGTTGATGTATGGTTATGTGGACTTGTATTAGAAGATGTTCAGTATCATTACTATGTGCATATTTAATTTTTAGATTTCTTTTTCTCAGAAAGGGCTTGGTGGTATGAGCTCATTTTGAGATTACAGATGAAAGAAGAGTATATATTGTGTGTCAGAGTTAAGGGTGTTGGGTTGAGACGAAATATGCATTTCTTTGTACTTGTGAAAAAAGCTAATGCGGTTTTGGGATGCATCAGGAGAGGTATTTCCAGTAGGGATAAGGAGGTTATAGTACCGTTATACAAGGCACTGGTGAGACCTCACCTGGAATACTGTGTGCAGTTCTGGTCTCCCATGTTTAAAAAGGATGAATTCAAACTGGAACAGGTACAGAGAAGGGCTACTAGGATGATCCGAGGAATGGAAAACTTGTCTTATGAAAGGAGACTCAAGGAGCTTGGCTTGTTTAGCCTAACTAAGAGAAGGTTGAGGGGAGATATGATTGCTCTCTATAAATATATCAGAGGGATAAATACTGGAGAGGGAGAGGAATTATTTAAGCTCGGTACCAATGTGGACACAAGAACAAATGGATATAAACTGGCCACCAGGAAGTTTAGACTTGAAATTAGATGAAGGTTTCTAACCATCAGAGGAGTGAAGTTTTGGAATAGCCTTCCAATGGAAGCAGTGGGGGCAAAAGATCTATCTGGCTTTAAGATTAAACTTGATAAGTTTATGGAGGAGATGGTATGATGGGATAATGTGATTTTGGTAATTAATTGATCTTTAAATATTCAGGGTAAATAGGCCTAATGGCCTGTGATGGGATATTAGATGGGTGGGATCTGAGTTACCCAGGAAAGAATTTTCTGTAGTATCTGGCTGGTGAATCTTGCCCATATGCTCAGGGTTTAGCTGATCACCATATCTGGGGTCGGGAAGGAATTTTCCTCCAGGGCAGACTGGAAGAGGCCCTGGAGGTTTTTCGCCTTTCTCTGTAGCATGGGGCATGGTTCACTTGAGGGAGGATTCTCTGCTTCTTGAAGTCTTTAAACCACGATTTGAGGACTTCAAGAGCTCAGACATGGGTGAGGTTTTTCATAGGAGTGGGTGGGTGAGATTCTGTGGCCTGCACTGTGCAGGAGGTCAGACTAGATGATCTGAATGGTCCCTTCTGACCTTAGTATCTATGAATCTATGTGAATAACAGGTGAAATCCCATCCTCACTGAAGTGAAGGGGAGTTTTGCCATTGACATCAGTAGGGCCAGGATTTCACCCATTAACATGTTATGTGGACAACAGATGTATTTACCTATTCGTTCCTTACATTTAAGTGCTTTGGTTTTCTAAATGTAAAAAGGAAGCACAATATTGTCATGTAGTAACCTTACCTTGTCTGGAAATACGGTTTTTTATACGGTCTCAAGTCATGGAACCCCAAAAAGTCTGGTGAACAAAAAATTCAATTTGGACACTACACTACTCACTACCTTTTGAGACCAGCCCCGCTCAGCCTGAATGGGTATGTGTACACTGCAGCTGGGAGTGGGTCTCCTAGCCTGGGTAGACAGATGTGCTTGAGCTAGTGTGCTAAAAATAGCAGAGTGGACGTTATGACATGGCCAGTGACGCAGGCGAGGCACCTAAATAGAAGCCCACCCAGTCCCTTCAGTCCATACTGAGGTGGCTAGCCCCAGGTCTTCCTGGGCTTGCTTCCAGTTGTACGCACACCCTTAAAATGTAACCTGCCTTTGACAGCATTTCCAATTAATCCATGTCCCTATATGGGTATTTATTTGAACATATGCTTGTTAATGTGGGAAGGCACAGTATTTTCCAAAACTGTGTTATTCCAATATGTGTAGGCTTCTCAAAGGCTTAAGGAAGAATGCCAGGTTTTTAGATCTGAAAATCCTGCTATTGTCATCTCTGAAAAGAGAATATGATTTTGACATAAATCTTGGTTTTGAGCATAGAACTGCAGTTTTTCAATGAATAAAATGAGCTTCATTTTTCAATGTATTACCCAGTGAGCTAATAATTCCTTGCATTCAGCTGTATTAGAACAAATCTGTTCAGTCCTACTTCTACACCCGGGGCTTTCTTCCCAGAAGTGGTAATTGCAATCGGTCTTACTCAGTATGTAGCCTGTTAACCAGCCTCCCTTGCTGACCAGTCCTTGTATGAAACGATAGATCAGCATCCACATGTAGCTTGGTGCAAAGGCCATGAGAATTCCAGAAATGGAATTGACAAGGATTGTAATTAAAAGGCATAATTTACGACCAACCTGCAGAGAAACAAATATATCTGTAATCGTTATATGCATTACATCATGCAAAATAAAACTGAAGAGCAAACTTTCATGTGGCTGTGTCATGCTGGTTGCAAAGCAATACTTTTTGAATTCATTCTATTGCAAGAGCTGTTATTTTCCTTTTCCAAATTTTGTTCAGAGCAGCTTCTCAGATACATACGGTTTAATGTTGTACTGTAACACCTGGAGTCCTCATCTAAAGAGAGAACTGCTGATAGAATCACCCATTCATTTTGCTAGGGAAAGAATACTGAGAAATTCTTGTCTGGCCTGTTTCTGTAGCACCCACAACCATTTTGGTTAATTTCCTGCTCATTTTCTAGGATACCCTCTCCTGTGCCAATATACATGTGTAATAATAGAGAGGGGAGAAAGCCAAGCCACTATTGTGCCTTTTTAGATATTCTCAAAGTCCAAGTTGTGTGACGCATAGCAGAGAGCAGCTATAGTTCCCTGGGTTGCATAGAGGAAGCAAAAATTTTGCAGAAGTGATGCTCTTTTCTGGAGTACATGTTGAATTGAGGATTTTAAAAGGAGGAAAATACGTGCCGCAATCATTGTTTAACTCTGCTGGCTTCTCAGCTGGGTGAGCAAATGCCAGGCAGCCAGTTGTGACAACCTAATCCTGGGGCTGGTTTGTCTGCCGGGGCTGGGTGCTGTTCTAGTTTACACTGGCTGGCTATGGCCTTCAACGGTCCTATTGCCAATTGGGAATAGCCAGAGCACAGAATGCTCTGTCCATGCTTCCCCTCGCCCACCACTTGCCCTCTACACTGAGAGCTGCAGAAAGGGAAGTTTCAGGAGGAGCCATCTATTCCAGCTCTGTGCCTGCTGGGGATTCCCCACCTGGCAAATTCTGGCCAGTTTCTGCCCTCTTTTTTGTCTGTGGAGAGGCAAAAGCTAGAGTTTCTGTCCTTATACCCACATGATTTCCCTGTTGCTTTTAATGAAGGCAGGAATTGCTTTGTGGTTCCCCTCCACCAAGATTTTCCCTTTACAATGATCTTGGTGAGTTCTTCCAGACTGCTTTCACCCATGTGTTTGCACATTTTCTTACCATGAACACTTACTGACCGGGCTAATGGGCTCTGGAAACATCCTGTGGTGGCTGTCTGACTTACGCTACATTGACCGGTAGTAGTTCTTCTATGCTACAGTAGTTTCTCCATTGACCTATTCAGTGACACTAATTTTTGCCTCATTCTGATCATCCTTCCCCAGCTATAGTGCTCAGAAATTTCATATTAGGCCTGCAGCTGTCTCTCCATTGGTATCCTAATGGCTCCACTGATATTCAAAAGCAAATGTTTCCAAAAGAAACAGGCTTATTATAATGCTGAAAAGACATTTTGGTTTGATTTAATGGAGAACTCTTTATTTAGTTATTTGATTTATAAAAATGCACAGTCAGTCAAAACTCCGCATCCTAGTCCAATAAATGTATGCTAACAAAAACGGCAGAGTGACAAATGACAGCCAAAGTAAATTTCTTTTCCCCTCAATGACATCAGCAGCTCAAGTCACTCATATGCCCCCTTCCATCAAATCCTGCGTAAGCAGGTCATTTTGAACTATGTCCTAAGGATCAGCCAACAGGGCTTTGCAAGACCAACAGGAAATTCCAGACTCAAGGTCCATCTCCTAAGAATGCCCTAGGGGCCTTCAGTGTTCCAGATCTGAACTGCAGGGGCAAGTGAGTAGTACTATAGCTGATCTCAAACATTGCATAAGAGGAGAGGTGATCTTTATGGTAACCAGGGTAGAAAACATATAAAACTTTATAGATCAAAATGAGCACCTTGGATTTTGCCCAGAAACCAGCTGAGTCTATGAATAGGTCTAATATACTCCTTTGAACTAACACCTCTAAGAAGTCTTATTTTGCATTAACTGAAGCTTCTAAATGGCGGTTGCAGTGATCCACCCTCTCTTCTGCTCCTGACTTCTGGGAAATGACATTTTTATAAATCCAGTGATCAGAACCATATATTTTAGGAAACAAGATATTTTAGCTGCCAAAAACGACTCCATTCTAAGGGACTGAGTGATCCTTTGAATTAGTTTTTCAGTGCGTTCGTTTGCCCCTTCAATCATAACTGTTTAGAAATATGAATGTTAAATATCCAAAGTGAATGTTTCATCCCACACGTACCTGTCTGCTATGTAGCCAATGCTTATGGAGCCAATAAAAAATCCAATGTTCACAGAAGACTGAAAGAGATCCAGCTTCCAGGAGTCCTCACACACCAGGTTAAACTGCAGAGGCACATCAGAATTAGAACAGGGAGGACAGACCTCTAACATTAGATATGGCCCAGACGTTTTGAGATATGATGAACCCCCCCGCCCCCACACACATATAGCATTAGGAAAATTGTACAGAAATGAAATGACCCAATTCTTCTAACCATCATAGCTGAAATACATTTTGTCCAATTTGTATCAATTTCCAGAAAAATACTGCCCTTGTTAAGGGTGAGGGCCCAGGCAGAGACACGTGCATACTGGAGATGAATGCATGGCTGCACAGACCAGAGGGCTTGGCACCCTGCGCCCTTGGGAGGCTGTTCCAGGAAGGTGGTGTGCTGGGGAGAGATGGACTCCACCTCATACTGTCTTGCCAACCTAGTGAGGAGAGCTTTAAAGTAGGGTTCAAAGGGGATAGGTGACAAAGACCTACAGGTAAGCATAAAAAAAGTGACCTTAACAGAGGGTTATCGGTTTGGGAGGACAAAGTTAGTATAGGGTTGTCATAAATATAAAGGGAAGGGTAAACACCTTGAAATCCCTCCTGGCCAGAGGAAAAAACATTTCACCTGTAAAGGGTTAAGAAGCTAAGGTAACCTCGCTGGCACCTGACCAAAATGACCAATGAGGAGACAAGATACTTTCAAAGCTGGGAGGTTGGGGGGAAACAAAGGGTTCTCTCTGACTGTGTGATGCTTTTGCCGGGACCAGAGCAGGAGTACGGGTCAGAACTCCTGTAAAGAGTTGGTAAGCAATCTAGTTAGATATGCATTAGATTCTGTTTTGTTTAAATGGCTGATAAAATAAGTTGTGCTGAATCGAATGTTTGTGTCTTTTTGTAACTTAAGGTTTTGCCTAGGGGGATTCTCTATGTGGTAATTCTTTTACTTTTTCTTTAATTAAAATTCACTTTTAAGAACCTGATTGCTTTTTCATTGTTCTTAAGATCCAAGGGTTTGGGTCTGTGTTCACCTATGCAAATTGATGAGGATTTTTATCAAGCCTTCCCCAGGAAAGGGGGTGTAATGCTTGGGGGAATATTTTTCGGGGGAGACGTTTCCAAGTGGGCACTTCCCCGGTTCTTTGTGTAACACTTTGGTGGTGGCAGCGTTTAACCTAAGCTGGTAAGAAGAAGCTTAGGGGGTCTTTCGTGCAGGTCCCCACATCTGTACCCTAGAGTTCAGAGTGGGGAAGGAACCTTGACAAGGGTCAGAAGAGCAACAAGAAAGAAATCAATGGGGAAAATCTGCTCGACATCTTTGATATCTATACACAAATGCAAGGAACATGGGGAATACATAGGATGAACCGGAAATATTAGTACATAATATAATTTATGACCACTGACATCACAGAGGCTTGGTGGGATAAACCTCGTGACTGGAATATTGGTCTTGTAGAGTGATATAGCTTGTTCCAGAAGTTCTGGCAGGAAAAAAGGGAGGAGGTGTTGCATTATACATCAAGAATATATACACTTGTTCTGTAGCCCAGGAGGTGAGAGCCAGACCAGCTGAAAATCTCTGGGTAGGGATAAAAAGAGAATAAATAGGGGTGATGTCATGGTACGGGGTTTACTAGAGACCACCATATCAGGAAAAGGAGGTGGAGATGGCATTTCTAGAACAAATAGAAATAGCCAAACCGGAAGATCTGGTAGTAATGGGGGACTTTAACTACGCAGATATCTGTTGGAAAAGTAATATAGCAAAATGCAAAATTTCTAATAAGTTCTTAAAATGTACTGGGGGCAACTTTCTATTTCAGAAAGCTGAGGAGGTAACCACTGGGACAGCCATTTTAGATTTGATTCTGACTACCTGGGAGGAATTGGTGGAAATCTGAAGGTGGAAGGTGACTGTGAAATTATAGATTTCAGGATTCTAAGAAAGGAAGGAATGAGAGCAGCAGAGTCTAACAAACTCAGAGAACTGGTAGGTCAGATCCCATGGAAGGAAAATCTAAGGGATAAAGTCATTCAGGAGAGCTGGCAGTTTCTCAAGGAGACAATATCAAAAGCACAATTGCTATCCTGATGCAAAGGAAAGATTGGAATAATAGTGCTCCAGCAGGAACTCTTTAGTGACCTGAAAATCAAAAAGGAATCTTACAAAAAGTGGAAACATGGATGAATTTCTAAGGAGAAGTACAAAAGAACAGCACAAATGTGTTGAGACAAAGTCAGAAAAGGCAAAAGCAAAAAATGATTTACGCCTAACAAGGGAGGTAAAAGGCAATAAGAAAGAGGTTCTTTAAATACATTATGAGTAAGAGAAAGGCAAAGGAAAGTGTAGATGCTCTACTTAGTGAGAAAGGAGAGCTAATAACTGATGACATCAAGAAAGCTGAGGTGTTTAATGCCTATTTTGCTTCAGTCTTCACTAAAAAAGGCTAATGATGACTAGATACTCAGCACAATTAATATTCATTATGTGGGGAAGGAATGCAAGCCAAAACAGGGAAAGAACAGGTTGAAGAGTATTTAGATAAGTTAGATATATTCAAGTCAGCAGGGCCTGATGGAAATTCATCCTAGGGTACTTCTGGAACTAGCTGAAGCAATCTTCAGGTTTCAGAGTAGCAGCTGCGTATTTTCCACTGAATGCATCTGATGAAGTGAGCTCTAGCTCACAAAAGCTTATGCTCAAATAAAAGTGTTAGTCTCTAAGGTGCCACAAGTATGCCTTTTTTGGAAGCAATCTTGGAACTATTAGCAACGATCTTTGAGAACTCCAGGAGGATGGGTGAGGTCCCAGAGGATTGGAGAAGGACAAACATTGTATCTATCTTCAAAAAGGGGAACAAAGAGGACCTGGGGAATAATAGACCAGTCATCCGAATTTTGGTACCTGGGAAGATACCAGAACAAATTATTAAACAATCAATTTGTGAGCGCTGAGAGGATAATAGAGTTGTAAGGAATAGTTGGAATGGATTTGTTCAGAACAAATCATGTCAAACCAACCTAATTTCTTTCCTTGACAGAGTTACTGGCTTAATGGATGGGGGGAAGCAGTATATTTGATGTATCTTGATTTTACTAAGGCTTTTGACAGTCCCACATGACATTCTCATAAGCAAACTAGGGAAATGTGGTCTAGATGGAATTATTGCAAGGTCAGCGCACAACTGGTTGAAAGACCATATTTAAAGAGTAGTTGTCAATGGTTTGCTGTCAAACTGGGAAGGTGTATCTAGTGGGGTCCAGCATATGGGGGTCAGTCCTGGATCCAGTACTATTCAATATTTTCATTAATGACTAGATAATGGAAGAGTACACTTATAACATTTGCAGATGACATCAAGTTGGGAGAGGTAGCAAGTACTTTGGAGGACAGGATTAGAATTCAAAACAGCCTTGACAAATTATAGAATTGGTCAGAAATCAACAAGATGAAATTCAATAAAGAAAATGCAATGTTTCACTTAAGAAGGAAAACTCAAGTGCACAAAGACAAAATAGGAAATAACTGGCTAGGGGTAATACTGCAGAAAAGGATCTGTGGGTTATAGTGGATCACAAATTGAATATGAGTCAACAATGTGATGCAGTTGTGAAAAAGGCTAATATGTTTCTGGGGTATATTGAGAGGAGTGTTTCATGTTAGACATCAGAGGTAATTGTCCTGCTGTACTTGGCACTGGTGAAGCCTCAGATGGAGTACTGTGTCCAATTCTGGGTGTCGCACTTTAGGAAAGATGTGGATAAATTGGAGAGAGTCCAGAGAAAAGCTACAAAAATGATAAAAGGTTTAGAAAACCTGACCTATGAGGAAAAAATTTAAAAAAAAAATTGGTCATGTTTAGTCTTGAGAAAAGAAAACTGAGAGGCGGAAGGACAGAACAGTCTTCAAATTTGTTACTGGTGGTTATAAAGAAGACTGTCTCAAATGTTCTCTGTGTCCACTGAAGGTAGGACAGGAAGTAATGCGCTTAATCTGCAGCGAGGGAGATTTAGGTTAGATATTAAGAGAAACTTTCTAACTATAAGCATAGTTAAGATCTGCAATAGGCTTCCAAAGGAGATTGTGGAATTTCCATCATTGAAAGTTTTTAAGAACAGATTAGACAAACATCTGTCAGGGGTAGTCTAGGTTCACTTGGTCCTGCCTTAGCACAGTGGGCTGGACTTGATGACTTCTCAAGGTCCCTTCCAGCCCTAAATTTCTATGATTTCTATTATTTCTCTGAATATCATAATTACTTCTCATGGTGAGGGTGAAGGAGGAAAGAGGAGGGAATCTTAAGAAAATTAATCTGCCTGTAATTTTGGATAAATTTGGAAAAATGTCTGAATCTCTATCCGTTTATCTTGGCAAACCTGTAGACTTGGTGGTTTGTTCATTGCAATTTAGCTAGCAACTGAAAAGTTGTGATGCTGCAGAGGTGTTACTTGGCTTCATTCTCATCTATATGTAGTGACTCTGTATGGAGGAAGTGTCCATCAGTTCTGCCTTGGAGTTAGGCATTTATGACTTTGATTTAGGAGTACATTACGTTTTCTGGCTGCAGCCATATAATCTGTGGTATCACCCTGATGCCTTTCATTAGTTTTAGATTGGCTTATAGGGCTAGGCAACACCATGGGGGTTTGCACTGCTGCTGGATGCTAGGAGGCTTGCCAAATGCAGTTTTCAGCAGCAGGTAAAGATATTTTCAAACTCTGAGCTCCTGAACTGAGCTTTAACCCGGCAGCTGTGAAGACAGTAATGTCTGTGGGAGCATCCATGGGCTACTGGCTGTGGGTTCATATTTGTTGCTTAATAGAGTCTTTAGGTGTGATACAATGGGCCCTGCCAGAGTGCAGCTGAGCAACCTACTCTCCAACTCCTAATTAGTACTGGCACAAAGCCCAGCGGCAGAGTTTACTTCACTTTTACTCACAGCAAACGTGTACTCTAACTTTGCTGCGACTCACTGAGCAACAGAAACATAGGGTATGTCTGCACAGCCTACAGCCTCCCAGACTGGGTCAACAGACTTGGGCTAGCGGGGGGATCATGCTCATGCCCTAAAAATAGTTGTGTGTATTAGGCTGGTCTCTCATCAATGGTCTCTCTAGGCCTTGGCCAATGCCAGAAGCTTCAAAGGAAAGTGAAAAACCTTGAATGTTTAATACTGTATTTCAGGCACAGTTTTACTCTCATTGAAGTCAATGGCAAAACAGGAAAAGGACCAGGTATTAGGTGAGGAATGTCCTTATTTTCTACTCCCCATCCTTAGAACACTTAGTCCATATAATTTTATCCTAGCTAATGTAAGAGCAGATATTGTTCTTGCCCATGTGTAACCTTTTCGTAAATTCTTATGCTCTTTGCCTCAATAACATCCTACAGCCATGAGTTCCACAGATTCCACTTTACCCAATGTTTAACTCATGCCCTTTTATTTATATGTGTTGGTGTTTAATTCAACAGTATTTTCTCACATTCTCATTTAAAAGAAGGGATAAAGCATGCACCAAGACTTCTTACCATTCCCCACTGCATTAGAGTATCCATCACATCTGCTTTTTCTCATCTCCCTTCCAAATTAAATCAATGTAATCTCTTTAGCCTCTCCCCCTGTGACATACACCCTCCCAACATGCTCCCAATAATTTCTCTGGATCTTTGCCTCTTCAAGGGAAGATTGCCTAAAGGGAATGCAGCATTGATGCAGATCAAGCTTTATCTCACTGTGTATACTGGCATTATAATAGTGTGTGGATTATTCTTAGTCTCCTTCTTTATAGTACTTGATGTCTGATTGGCTTTCTGGAGTTCACAGCACAAATTCAACTCTTGGCATATTCCTTCAACGTATTTGTCTACATTAATAGTGACAATATCAGGCTCTTATGTAGCATTTTTCATCAGTAGATCTCAAAGTGCTTTACACAGGAGATAAAGTATCATCCTCTGTCTTACAGCTGGGGAAACTGAGGCATTGTGAGGGGAATTCACCTTAAAAGGTTTCCATGGGGCCTTCCCCCTTACAACTTGCTCACTTTGGAAACTGCTCAAGACAGATGATCACTTACAGATTGTATTCTCATCTTGAAGAATGGAGCAGGGGAGGCATCTATGTTAACTAGAGCCAGTTGAATTATCTATTGCAAATTAGTTATGTGACAAATGTAGCCCTTTTCTCTGTTTGCAGCTCTTTTTTTAACTTATCCCTATTATTTATTACTGTATTTGTTGTATGTAAATATTTTCCAATGTAAAAAATTTCCAATTTTGTCTTCACTGTGTCTTTGACATTATTTATTATTCATGTGCAA
The DNA here is from genome assembly GCF_009764565.3 of Dermochelys coriacea. Lineage (NCBI taxonomy): Eukaryota > Metazoa > Chordata > Testudines > Dermochelyidae > Dermochelys > Dermochelys coriacea. Next base: position 122,597,407 of record NC_050070.1, read on the forward strand.
GATCAGTCAGCTAGGTCATGTGTAAAGCTTTTACTTTGTTTAAAATGTCCTTGGAACTTATCAGTGTTGAAAAAATGGGTGAAAATTGGTGCAAAAAATTAGCTTTGCAGTTTTCTGAGTAAATATTGGGGTAAATATCACTCTTTCCCCCTGTTTATTTAAAAAAAAATAAAAACCCAATTTTGTTCTGAAATGTAGTCGGACACAAATTTTCGTTTTCATCTATTTTCGCATGAAAAGTAGTTCACTAACTTGTATTTGCTTTAAATGCCGCTAACTTTTCATGCCATCTGTAAAGCTGGCCCATGCACAGATGACTGAAACATTTAAACAAAAGAATAACAAATGATGAAATATGCATAATCATTTGTATGGAAATTAATTAAACTTCCAGGATTTGTGGACATTTTATGAATAAACTTCCAGTCTTCTGACTACTCCTGAAATAGTAGTAATATGACTCTGCAAATAATAGCACAGTGTACTTACCATTTTCCCCCACAAATATATTCACAGATCACTTTTTGTATCCTTCAACCAGGTCTAGTGTTACCGTTGTTACTGGGAATTATACTCAATCTATGCACACGCTGAGAAGAGACTATTAGCTGGCATAAGTGTTTCCTCCTTCAGAAAATTATTATTTGGGATTTTTTCAGTTTGCAAATAGCTGGGTAACCATGGGCTGTTGCTGCTTGTTTGTTAGTCTTACCTCAGTCACGATGGATGATCCTGAAGAATCGTAAACCCAGCCATCTTGACAAGGGGTGAGCGGGTTACTGCTCCTGTTGCCATAACCAGTGAAGTTTTCTAAGGGGTTTGTGCAGCTGAGGCCAGTTGTGTTCCAGTCCACGTTGTATCTCCTGCACTGACCAGAGAGAGACTCCCCATGTCTCCCCTGCTCTGGAACAGTGTAATTCAGCTCCTCTTCTAGATTCCAGCCACATCTGCTGCTCAACTCAGCAACTCCAGGACTGAGACAGCGGTGTTCTGGAGTAAACCCCAGGAAGACGACACCCACATAAATAGGGGTGAAGGAGGCAGACAACAGGCATAAGACAAAGAAGGCTCGCTTCTGGAATAAGTCAAATTCCCCAATATGCTCTAGAATGTCATCTAAGGTTGGCATTTTTGCATATGGCAACTCAGTTAAAATAAGTAACCGGGCTGCTCTTCACAGCATTGCTCTGTATTTAGTTGGCAGCAGAGCTGTTTAAATAACTGCAGGATACTTGACCAAAAGTCAAATAGTTAATTTACCTTGTAAATTGACAAACCATGCATTGCAAGCTTTATTTCTCAAGCGTTGTTTCAAATCAAGCTTTGATTCTTATGTGATGCAAATTCTGCTGTTGGTGGTTAGCTTGTTTTGTGTGTTATGGCTTGGAAGATTACACTTGGTGTTTTACATAGCATCTGTTGATTTGTTAGTATATGATATAGGCTAGACAATTATTCCTCTGTAAAACACTTCTATTTGAGTCTATAAGCATTATAAATGCACATTGTGTTCTTCAGAGTAGCAGCCGTGTTAGTCTGTAAACGCAATAAGAAAAGAAGTACTTGTGGCACCTCAGAGACTAACAGGTTTATTTGAGCATAAGCTTTTGTGAGCTACAGCTCACTTCATTGGATGCATTCAGAATGTTCATAGGGGCTGAGATTTTTATACCCTCAAGTATAATAGATTCTAGCCTCTATATGCTGTGCTGGCAGTGTATATGGACCACACTTCCAGATTTTTAAAGGTATTTAGCCAGCTAACTATGCATGTAGATGCCAAGTAGGGTTTTCCAAAGCACCTAGGTGCCTAACCATTGGGAGTGTGGTGCCTAGATGCTTTGAAAAATCCCACTAGGCTCCTATCTGCATCTTTAGGTGGCTAAACATCTTCACAAATCTGGCCCAAACTTCCTCAGAGCCTCCAGTACAGAGTATGCTGATGGTTGGAGAGATGGCAGGGGAAGGGCCACAGCATAAAATAGCAGAGCAGCCCATAGGGGCTACAGGTCCATACAGTAGAGCAACACCTATGGCTGTTCTAATTTATGCTGGGAGCTGCACTAATCTCCAGAGCGAACAGAATTTGGGGCATGCAATGTTGGCCTTAAAACCTCCTTTGCTTCCCCTTCCTTCTGGGCTGTGCTTTGTTTCCTGCACCTCCTGGGAGATTTAGCTCAGAGACTAGCCCTAAACCATGTTCTACTCATGTGTATACGTTCCATTTATGTCATGTAACGTGATTATACAATGCTAACATTTGGGCTTATGCTAAAGCTATAAAGAAATCTCAATGTTCCCTTCACTCTCTTCTGTCTTTTGAGAGCATTTATGTTGTGCTCCTGTACTATGCTGAGATTCTAAGGCCAGAAGGTACCATTGTGATCATCTAGTCTGACCTTCTGAATAGTACAGGCCATTGTACTTCCGCAAAATAGTTCCCAGAGAAAAACATCCGGTCTTGATTTAAAAATTGTCAGTGATGGAGAATCCACCACAACCCTTGGTAAATTGTTCCAATCATTAATTACTCTCTTTGTTAAAAATGTATCCCTTATTTCAAGTCTGAATTTGTTTAGGTTCAGATTCCACCCATTGGGTCATCTTATACCTTTCTCAGTTAGATTGAAGAGTCTATTAAATATTTGTTCCCCTTGTAGGTACTTACAATTGTAATCAATTCCCCCCTAACCTTCTCTTTGTTAAGCTAAATAAATTGAGCTTCTTGAGACTCACTATAAGCCGTGTTTTCTAATTCTGTAATCATTCGCCATCCATGGACACTACCCGGCGAGTCACAAATATTGGCACTATTTTGAAATTAACAATTTCTATATGGCATAATAAAAGATCAGATTTTTTTCCTATTCACAGGGAGCTTTTAAACTATTTATAACCCAGACTATTGCATGCAAAGGCAGGAGATGAGTGATGTCCCCTGTAAGAGAGTGAGAGATGACCTTAAGTGCTATACGCATGCACTTTTCAGTAATTGTATCCACCAGCAAACGTCCTTTAAATTTACACTGGTTACAGACTTATTTATATTTAAACACAATACTAAACCAAACCAAAATAAATATAAGGGCAGGTGCATGAATGCATCTTGGAAATACACTCTGTCCTCCTTCTCTCCTCTGGGTATGTCCCAGCATGACTCCATGCCAGGAACTGCAAGTCGGGGAGCAATACAGGGTAGTTCCACTGCCCCTATGCCACAGGAGAATCCTCCCTGTGCCTGGTGTATCCTCTGGGGGTAGATCAGCAGGATTTGTGGCCCCTATATGCTGGAAGACTGGCCCACAGGGAAGCCCAGAATCTGGGCCTAAAAGATTAAATGGGCAGATTTGGAGTCACCTGAAGGTCAGCTATTTGTTGAACATCTAACCATAGACTCAAAAGCATGTGTTGGAGGTGGAAAATGCTGTCACTTTCATCATTATAAAGCTGCATTGCGTTAGCCCTTAGTTCTCCTGTAAGCCATGGTTCCCATTGACACCTGGGACTAGTCTGTTACAAAGCCCTTCTGTGTGTCTGGTCTGGCTGTCCCCCCTGTGTGTTCTGGCCCAATCTGATCAGGCTCCCATCCGCCAGGTCTGTTCTGTCTCCTTGTGGAGTAACTTGTACTTCAGCTGGGTTTTTTCAGTTCAGCCATTGACCCATAGCTCTAGCCCAGTGGTTCCCAAACTTGTTCTGCCGCTTGTGCAGGGAAAGCCCCTGGTGGGCCAGCCGGTTTGTTTACCTGCCGCGTCTGCAGGTTCGGCCAATCACAGCTCCCAGTGGCTGTGGTTTGCTGCTCCAGGCCAATGGGAGCTGCTGGAAGCGGCGGCCAGTACATCCCTCGGCCCGCGCAGCTTTCTGCAGCCCCCATTGGCCTGGAGCAGTGAACCGCGGCCACTGGGAGCTGTGATCGGCCAAACCTGTGGCGGTGGCAGGTAAATAAACCGGCCCGGCCCACCACTGGCTTTCCCCGCACAAGCAGCGGAACAAGTTTGGGAACCACTGCTCCAGCCTGTCCTCCCCCTAGTGCAGATCAAGATCTGGGTTCCCTCTGATGCTTTCTGAGGGGTTATAAGGCAAAGGTGAAAGAATCAGGAGCACCCATTTGAATGGAGAGTTACTGTATCTGTTTCCAGAAGACCATATTGCCCTGCTGCGGTAGGTTAATTAAAGCAGTTGTCTATTGAGACACTGTTACTGTGTATAATCAGTAATCTCTTTAGTTTATAGAAAGTAATGTATTATCACGCCTGCTATGAAATATGTCAACGCTCCAAAAGCTGAGTTAAGTGTTCCTGTACACTTAACTCCTGGAGCCTCTGATACACGTTTATAGTCTTTTTAAGGGATCTTCATTTAATACATAAACAAAGTTGAAACTAACAACCCGCTTTAGAAAATTGATTGTAGTTCACAATACAGATCGAAGCCAATAATAATAATAAAATGTTTTGTACTTAAACAGTGGCACTTTTTATCCATAGATCTCAAAGCATTTTCTAAAAGTGGGTAAGTATAGTGTTCCTCATTTTCCAAGATAGGGAATCTGAGTAAAAAAGAGCTTAAGTGACTTGCCCAAAGTGTCACAGATAGGAATAGAAACCAGGGGCTAGATTGACAAAAGGACTTACCCACCTAACTGCCCCAGGACAAGGCACGAATCGGGGGCAGATAGGCATTCCTCTGCCAAACTCACTTAGGGGGCCTGATCTGGTAAGCATGCTGAGAGCTCACCTACTGAATTGGGCCCCTCTAAACAAGCTGTCACAAAATGGCCAGGCGAGGTGGGGAGAGGGACCTCCCTTATAACTTTTAGGCCAGTAGTTGTTAGGGCACTCACCTGGGATGTAGGAGATCCCTTGCTCAAGTCTCCATTCCACTTTGCAGGGAGGGAGAGGAAGGGATCTGAACAAGGATCTCTCACCTCTCACATGACTGCACTAACCACTGGGCTATGGCATATTTTGATCTGGGATGCTCTCTCAGTCTCTCCAGTCAAAGCTGTTCTACTGTGACTAATTGAAAAAGTCATTGGACCGGAAAGCAAGCGAGCATGAGGCTGGCACTGTAATCTGGTGATTAGCACACTCCCATGGGAGACCCAGGGGCTAGTCTCCTGGTTCCAATGACTTTTTAAATTATTTATCCACAGTGGAGCAGCTTCATCAAGACAGAGTGAGGGAGCCCCACGTTAGAATATCCTGGAGCCCAGTGACTAGTGCCCTCACCTGGGAGGTGGCAGAGCCCTGTTCAACTCCTTTCTCCCCCTCAGGTGAAGAGGAGAATTGAGCCAGATGTCTCCCACATCTCAGGTGAGTACATTGACTACTGGGCTAAGAGCTAGAAGGGAGGGTGTTATCATTGTTCTCTTGCTCCCTGTGCTACTTGCTCAAATAGCATAGATGCCTAACGCCTAGAGTGGGTTTGCAGCTAAGAATCCCAAACAGAGATGGGCACCTCCCTGCAGCCTGGATTTAGGCAGTAGCTCTGAGAAAGGCACAGGATTTAGCACACACCCTTTTGCTTGGTATCTCCCCACCTCGTGTGCTGGCTTTTGTGGATCCCATTTGCAGGCTCCTATCTCTCCCCATTCATTGCCTAGGAGACGAGTTCAGCCTTTGTGAATCTCAGTGTTTTTTCTACAAGCCTAAAAGTGAGGTGTAGGGATGCTCAGAGTTGTGACACCTAAGTTTCTTTGTGAATCTAGCCCTTGGTCTCCTCATATTGAATCCCATGCCAGAACTCATTTGATAGTCACCACAACGCTTTAGTTCCTCTAGTAACATAGTTCTTCAATCAGATAGGTTAGTAATTATTTTTGTCTTACACTGTTCCATATGCATAAGCTCTACTTTATCATCATGCTTGCAAGAATAACGCTACTCCTGATATCAATCACTGAGAGTTCTGGGCATAGGATTGCTGGTTAAGACCTCATCCCACTTGTACAATTCCACTTAAATCCCCATTCGGTCTTAGCATGCCTGAAGGTGAAAACGGCCTTCAAAGAATAACAATATGCAGAGTTTTCCATTCGCCGATCTCTGAACATGTTGTTCAGGCTCAGAAGTTGACTTTTTATAAATTTGTTCTTTTACTGTCCACACAATATTTATTTACAGCATTTTACAGCAGAAAAAAGAGTAAGTTTTGCAGTTAGGTCACATTCTATTAATTAATTTTCATAAGAGAGTAAACAGTAACTCTGTAGGAGATTTTTTTCCCCTTGCAAAATAAAAATGTTGTTTTAAATTGAAGATGCAGCTGAACCAAAAACCGTGGATCTGTGCAGCTTGAACTCATCTTGGTATTAAATAATAAATATACTATGGCTTTGTGCAGTCCAGGAATCATAATGCATAATTATAACAAGTTCTCCAGTACTGCAAAAGTCACAGTACATAGTCCCTGCTATGTTTCAGAGTAGCAGCCGTGTTAGTCTGTATTTGCAAAAAGAAAAGGAGTACTTGTGGCACCTTAGAGACTAACAAATTTATTTGAGCATTAGCTATGAAGAGCTTACAGTTAAAACATGACAGACATAGTTGCCTGGAATATACTGGGAAGCCCAGAGGAGGGAATAATTGGGATGTGAGAAAAATATAGCTTTATGATTGACTAATAAACATTTCAATGTACCTTTAGCTGTATATTTATGAATATGTACTGTAATTAGTGTGTGATATTGTAATGGAAAAAACAAAATCTGATATTAGAAGGAAGGGAAATTAGATCTGGTCTGAAGGAGGATTGGTAACATCCAAGTGTTTGTATATCAGTTATTATCAAGGAGCGTTGATAAGTAATTGTTGTGGGGGAAAAAGAGATTATCTATAATCAACTGTTATTTTATAGTGCCAAAAGTGTCCTAGGTGCTTACAGAAAATACACAGAAGATATGTCCTAGGCTAAAAGAATGTACAGTCTAAGACCTCAATCCTGCAACTTCATTTGCAGGGGCAGACTACTATACCTGTTCTGAGGTCCATTAACTTCAATGAGAATCTGCGTGGGATCAGCAGGTCACCCACCCAAGAGTAGTTACAGGACTGGGACCTAGAAGATTGATTTGATAGGCAAGTGAAAATATAATGAATAGCAGGACACTGAGGGACAAGGTAGGCAATGGGATGTAGCTATGTTACATGGGTCCTCATTTTAGGCAAATCTACACCTTGATGGTTCAAATGTTCTACTTTATTTTTGACATAAGGGTAAAGATGCTCTTTTTGCATAAAGAAAAGGAGTACTTGTGGCACCTTAGAGACTAACAAATTTATTAGAGCATAAGCTTTCGTGAGCTACAGCTCACTTCATCGGATGCATTTGGTGGAAAAAACAGAGGAGAGATTTATATACACACACACAGAGAACATGAAACAATGGGTTTATCATACACACTGTAAGGAGAGTGATCACTTAAGATAAGCCATCACCAACAGCAGGGGGGGGAAAGGAGGAAAACCTTTCATGGTGACAAGCAGGTAGGCTAATTCCAGCAGTTAACAAGAATATCAGAGGAACAGTGGGGGGTGGGGTGGGAGGGAGAAATACCATGGGGAAATAGTTTTACTTTGTGTAATGACTCATCCATTCCCAGTCTCTATTCAAGCCTAAATTAATTGTATCCAGTTTGCAAATTAATTCCAATTCAGCAGTCTCTCGTTGGAGTCTGTTTTTGAAGCTTTTTTGTTGAAGTATAGCCACTCTTAGGTCTGTGATCGAGTGACCAGAGAGATTGAAGTGTTCTCCAACTGGTTTTTGAATGTTATAATTCTTGACGTCTGATTTGTGTCCATTCATTCTTTTACGTAGAGACTGTCCAGTTTGGCCAATGTACATGGCAGAGGGGCATTGCTGGCACATGATGGCATATATCACATTGGTAGATGCGCAGGTGAACGAGCCTCTGATAGTGTGGCTGATGTGATTAGGCCCTATGATGGTATCCCCTGAATAGGTATGTGGACAGAGTTGGCAACGGGCTTTGTTGCAAGGATAGGTTCCTGGGTTAGTGGTTCTGTTGTGTGGTGTGTGGTTGCTGGTGAGTATTTGCTTCAGATTGGGGGGCTGTCTGTAAGCAAGGACTGGTCTGTCTCCCAAGATCTGAGAGAGCGATGGCTCGTCCTTCAGGATAGATCCTTGATGATGCGTTGGAGAGGTTTTAGTTGGGGGCTGAAGGTGATGGCTAGTGGCGTTCTGTTGTTTTCTTTGTTGGGCCTGTCCTGTAGTAGGTGACTTCTGGGTACTCTTCTGGCTCTGTCAATCTGTTTCTTCACTTCAGCAGGTGGGTATTGTAGTTGTAGGAATGCATGATAGAGATCTTGTAGGTGTTTGTCTCTGTCTGAGGGGTTGGAGCAAATGCGGTTATATCGTAGCGCTTGGCTGTAGACAATGGATCGAGTGGTATGATCTGGATGAAAGCTAGAGGCATGTAGGTAGGAATAGCGGTCAGTAGGTTTCCGATATAGGGTGGTGTTTATGTGACCATCGCTTATTAGCACCGTAGTGTCCAGGAAGTGGATCTCTTGTGTGGACTGGTCCAGGCTGAGGTTGATGGTGGGATGGAAATTGTTGAAATCATGGTGGAATTCCTCAAGAGCTTCTTTTCCATGGGTCCAGATGATGAAGATGTCATCAATGTAGCGCAAGTAGAGTAGGGGCATTAGGGGACGAGAGCTGAGGAAGCGTTGTTCTAAGTCAGCCATAAAAATGTTGGCATACTGTGGGGCCATGCGGGTACCCATCACAGTGCCGCTGATTTGAAGGTATACATTGTCACCAAATGTGAAATAGTTATGGGTCAGGACAAAGTCACAAAGTTCTGCCACCAGGTTAGCTGTGACAGTATCGGGGATACTGTTCCTGAAGGCTTCTAGTCCATCTTTGTGTGGAATGTTGGTGTAGAGGGCTTCTACATCCATAGTGGCTAGGATGGTGTTTTTAGGAAGATCACCAATGGACTGTAGTTTCCTCAGGAAATCGGTGATGTCTCGAAGATAGCTGGGAGTGCTGGTAACGAAGGGCCTGAGGAGGGAGTCTACATAGCCAGACAATCCTGCTGTCAGGGTGCCAATGCCTGAGATGATGGGGCGTCCAGGATTTCCAGGTTTATGGATCTTGGGTAGCAGATAGAATACCCCAGGTCGGGGCTCCAGGGGTGTGTCTGTGCGGATTTGTTCTTGTGCTTTTTCAGGGAGTTTCAGCAAACAGGGAAAGATTAAGAATGAGCTCTCAAAACGGGATACTCTCATAAAGAATCAACCTTCCACACAAACTTCCTCGTGGCTGGACTTTACAAAAACTAGACAAGCCATTTACAAAACACACTTTGATTCTCTACAAAAGAAAAAGTTCACTAAGCTATCTAAACTACTATATGCCACAAGGGGCCACAACAATGGTTCCCATAACCCACCCAGCAATATTGTTAATCTATCCAACTATACTCTTAGCCCAGCAGAAGAATCTGTCCTATCTCGGGGCCTCTCCTTTTGCCCCTCCACCCCCACGAACATGATACAGTTCTGTGGTGACCTAGAATCCTATTTTCGACGTCTCAGACTCAAGGAATATTTCCAACACACCTCTGACCAACATATTAACCCACAGAGACCTTCCTGCCAACACTACAAAAAGAAGGATTCTGGGTGGACTCCTCCTGAAGGTCGAAACAGCAGCCTGGATTTCTACATAGACTGCTTCCGCCGACGTGCACGAGCTGAAATTGTGGAAAAGCAGCATCGCTTACCCCATAACCTCAGCCATGCAGAACACAGTGCCATCCACAGCCTCAGAAACAACTCTGACATCATAATCAAAAAGGCTGACAAAGGAGGTGCTGTCGTCATCATGAATAGGTCGGAGTATGAACAAGAGGCTACTAGGCAGCTCTCCAACACCACTTTCTACAAGCCATTACCCTCTGATCCCACTGAGAGTTACCAAAAGAAACTACAGCATTTGCTCAAGAAACTCCCTGAAAAAGCACAAGAACAAATCCGCACAGACACACCCCTGGAGCCCCGACCTGGGGTATTCTATCTGCTACCCAAGATCCATAAACCTGGAAATCCTGGACGCCCCATCATCTCAGGCATTGGCACCCTGACAGCAGGATTGTCTGGCTATGTAGACTCCCTCCTCAGGCCCTTCGTTACCAGCACTCCCAGCTATCTTCGAGACATCACCGATTTCCTGAGGAAACTACAGTCCATTGGTGATCTTCCTAAAAACACCATCCTAGCCACTATGGATGTAGAAGCCCTCTACACCAACATTCCACACAAAGATGGACTAGAAGCCTTCAGGAACAGTATCCCCGATACTGTCACAGCTAACCTGGTGGCAGAACTTTGTGACTTTGTCCTGACCCATAACTATTTCACATTTGGTGACAATGTATACCTTCAAATCAGCGGCACTGTGATGGGTACCCGCATGGCCCCACAGTATGCCAACATTTTTATGGCTGACTTAGAACAACGCTTCCTCAGCTCTCGTCCCCTAATGCCCCTACTCTACTTGCGCTACATTGATGACATCTTCATCATCTGGACCCATGGAAAAGAAGCTCTTGAGGAATTCCACCATGATTTCAACAATTTCCATCCCACCATCAACCTCAGCCTGGACCAGTCCACACAAGAGATCCACTTCCTGGACACTACGGTGCTAATAAGCGATGGTCACATAAACACCACCCTATATCGGAAACCTACTGACCGCTATTCCTACCTACATGCCTCTAGCTTTCATCCAGATCATACCACTCGATCCATTGTCTACAGCCAAGCGCTACGATATAACCGCATTTGCTCCAACCCCTCAGACAGAGACAAACACCTACAAGATCTCTATCATGCATTCCTACAACTACAATACCCACCTGCTGAAGTGAAGAAACAGATTGACAGAGCCAGAAGAGTACCCAGAAGTCACCTACTACAGGACAGGCCCAACAAAGAAAACAACAGAACGCCACTAGCCATCACCTTCAGCCCCCAACTAAAACCTCTCCAACGCATCATCAAGGATCTATCCTGAAGGACGAGCCATCGCTCTCTCAGATCTTGGGAGACAGACCAGTCCTTGCTTACAGACAGCCCCCCAATCTGAAGCAAATACTCACCAGCAACCACACACCACACAACAGAACCACTAACCCAGGAACCTATCCTTGCAACAAAGCCCGTTGCCAACTCTGTCCACATATCTATTCAGGGGATACCATCATAGGGCCTAATCACATCAGCCACACTATCAGAGGCTCGTTCACCTGCGCATCTACCAATGTGATATATGCCATCATGTGCCAGCAATGCCCCTCTGCCATGTACATTGGCCAAACTGGACAGTCTCTACGTAAAAGAATGAATGGACACAAATCAGACGTCAAGAATTATAACATTCAAAAACCAGTTGGAGAACACTTCAATCTCTCTGGTCACTCGATCACAGACCTAAGAGTGGCTATACTTCAACAAAAAAGCTTCAAAAACAGACTCCAACGAGAGACTGCTGAATTGGAATTAATTTGCAAACTGGATACAATTAATTTAGGCTTGAATAGAGACTGGGAATGGATGAGTCATTACACAAAGTAAAACTATTTCCCCATGGTATTTCTCCCTCCCACCCCACCCCCCACTGTTCCTCTGATATTCTTGTTAACTGCTGGAATTAGCCTACCTGCTTGTCACCATGAAAGGTTTTCCTCCTTTCCCCCCCCTGCTGTTGGTGATGGCTTATCTTAAGTGATCACTCTCCTTACAGTGTGTATGATAAACCCATTGTTTCATGTTCTCTGTGTGTGTGTATATAAATCTCTCCTCTGTTTTTTCCACCAAATGCATCCGATGAAGTGAGCTGTAGCTCACGAAAGCTTATGCTCTAATAAATTTGTTAGTCTCTAAGGTGCCACAAGTACTCCTTTTCTTTTTGCGAATACAGACTAACACGGCTGCTACTCTGAAACCTCTTTTTGCATAGGTGATGCTGCAGATGCAGGGCATTTATGTATGTTTTGAAAGAGAAGAGGGTAGAGGCTTGTTAAACAGATTCCAAGTAGACTAAGAACAAGGGGCCACATGGAAGAAGGCACAGAAATATTAATGAGAAGAAAAGCCACAAGGGATATCAAGGCTGGCATTACTGGTACAGCACAGAGGACTGATGAGGGGAATGCAAAAAGACACTCTGGCCCTGATTCAGCAAAATACTTAAGCAAGTGCTGCTTAAGTCCATCCCTTTTCAGCAGCACTGGTAAGCATATTGTGACATAGCAGAGGCACAAGTCAGACTAGTTGGGGCTGTGTCACCCCTGCCCTGTAAACTGGGGATGCCTTTTACAATGCCTTGCTGCTATCGTCTCCAACATGGACTGCTCACAAACAGTCTCCAGCACTCAGGTCACTCCCAGCTATGTCTGTGTGTGCTTCAGCCAGACAGCTGCACGTTGGCTTTTGCCAGCCTTGGTTATACTGCATGGTGACCCCAACACACCTCCAGTCCTGAATCATCCCTCAGAAATGTATGTTCTGTACTGCCCAGCCTTTTCCTGGACAGTACAAATATATTAAATCCATTATTCCTTTAAGGGAATAATATGCCATCTTATTATTTTAAATAGAGAATCCAGACATTCTGATTCTAATACATTGGATTAGATAAAACAGTAAAACAAGTTTATTAACTACAAAGAGGTTTTAAGTGAGTATAAGTAGTAAGGCATAAAATTAAAAAATGATTACAAGAAAAATAAACATAAAACACTACTGGTGCCTAATTTAATGAACTGTATTAGATTCAGAGCAAAGTTTTCTCACTATATGCTTTCAGCAGTCATAGTGACCAAACTTTAGGTCAGGTCCCCGGCCCCAGAGTCCAACAGCTGCGTCCTTTATCTTTTCAAGTGCAGAGAATGCAATGGGGAGGGAGAGAGATGAGGATGTTTTGGGGTGTCTGCCCCTTCTTTTTATAATCCGAGCTTTGAGAAGCATTTCCAGCGGGGAGCAAGGCAACAAGCATACTGTGGAAGGAAACTCCATGCTCTTTCTTTGCATAGATGTAGATTTTTGCCCCTGCCCCCTTTCCTGCCAAAGAATGTCCACTTAGCAGGTAATGGTCCATCAGCTGTGTTTACACCTGGCTTAGGCATCAGCTTGCCCTTTGTCTCTGAGGAACTGGTCTGGCCATTCCCCAGATTTATCTGGAAAATATACTTTTAGTCATGATCTCATTATGTTTATAACTTCACATATAACACTGTTGTGTGCATTTTGCCATGCTGTTATTGATCAACAAATTATGAGTTTTTAAGTGATACCTCAGAAGGCATACCTTGTACAAACATTATTACTTTAGTGTGCAGGGTGTGAACACAAGGCTATATTCTGTCACAACATGCTTAACATTGAGCATCTGCATAAATTATATTAAAGTCAGTTTTCAGAGTAGCAGCAGTGTTAGTCTATATTTGCAAAAAGAAAAGGAGTACTTGTGGCACCTTAGAGACTAACAAATTTATTTGAGCATAAGCTTTCATGAGCTGCAGCTGACTTCATCGGATTCATTCAGTGGAAAATACAGTGGGGAGATTTATATACACAGATAACATGAAACAATGGGTGTTACCATACACACTGTAAGGAGAGTGATCACTTAAGATGAGCTATTACCAGCAGGAGAGCGGGGGGCGGGGGAGGGAAGAAAACCTTTTGTAGTGATAATCAAGGTGGGCAAAAAGTTTATTAAAGTCAGTGGGATTTAATCACATGCTTAAAGTTAATCGTGTGTTTAAGCACTTTGCTAAATAAGGATGGATTGATGAATCAGAGTCTCTGTCAGAGATGTTAGGGGCAAGTGTAGATTCCCCAGAGTCATATAAAAGGTTATTTAACATTATGGCACTTGATGATAACATGAGAGAATTCACCTTGAATGTCTTTACTCGGATGATTCATACAAGTTCTTTTGGCTTCTAGGGTAAGAATCAGTTTTGCATTTCTGCAGAAATAGTAAAGCACCCAATTATTTTTATTTGGCGGGGGGATAGCTTTGTTTAGCTGGCTTATAATCAGTAGCCCCCCCTTTTTTTTTTAAATAAAAGCCATTGTGAAGCAGGTAAAATTTGGCCTTGTGAGTAGTAACTAGTAATGAATCCCTGCGGCAAATTCAGAAAAAATCTGTCCTCCCTCCAAGTTTCTGGTATGATTTTTTGAACTCAAAAAAAATTTGAAGAAACTGATTCAGTATGTTCCATTAATTTTTTATTGTTGGGCAAGTTAGTAGCAATAGTGCACCTGTGAGAATACTGGCTTTTGTTTGACTGTGGCTCGGGCTCTTGTTACAAAGGGTCATTGCACTGCAAGGCTGCAGCAGAGAAGCCATCAGATGACCCCCCTTTAGTAAATTGACATTCAAGGATTTTTGGCAAAAACGATCTGTGAAGGGGTGGAGGACGGACCTGAGCTCTCATGATTGAATTGCCTTTTATACACCTGGTCCAACTCTCATTAAAGTCCATGGAAGACTTGCATAGATTTCAAAGGGATTTGGGTCAGGCCCTATTTCTTTTTGTTGTCTCAGTAACTTTGTCCTGGGTCCTTGACACTCAGTGAAGTACACAGCTGTCTGCTGGGCCTTAGGGTCTGCTCTGATTCCTGTTGAGGTTAATGGGAGTTTTGCCAGTGACTTCAAGAGTAGTATGATCAAGCCCCTTGCAACACACTAAGCAAAAACATCTGTGAATTTTTTGTGTAGTTTTACCCTCGCAGCTCAGATTCTGTACACACTTGCCAAGATGAATTGTTTGCTGGTACCTAAATCCAATTAGAATTTCCCTCTGCAATTAGCTTAATTGAAAAGCTAGCAGCAGGCCAAATGTTTTGCTTTCAGTTGACGGTTTGTTTTGAAAACGTAATAAATATCAGGCCTATGGGAAGGAACAAACTTTTAATGTTACCTTTGAACATCTCCCTGTACTTGGTTTTATGTGCTCCTTCGTAGCATTATCTTTTCTTTTCAGTGATTTGTTATGTGTTTTTCCCACTCATCAACTGTCTTCCAACCTTTATTTACCCGTAGCAGCTTGTGTGGGTAGCACTGCCAATACAAGAAGTGTAATGCTAAAGTGTGAGGGTTTGTGTTAATAAAATACATTTTAATGATGCTTAAAAATAACATATTTACTCTGCATAACCATCTGAGTGGTGAGATTTGCTCTTTAAAGGGGAACTTACATATTGGCGCGACCTTGAAATGAAAAAGAAGCTGTATTTTGTCAGTGTTTTTCAGCATTCTCTTTACTATTATTATACCAGATATCTGTGCTGTAAGGGGCGCTTTCTTCACAGCCTATAGTGAAACCATAGAGTCCGAGCCTACAAATCTGGATTCCTATGAGAAGTATCCACTAACCCTAATGGAGCTACTTGGGTGAATAAGGAATACTCATCTGGGGTTGGGTTTATAGGTCTGGGGCTAAATCCTGTATTCATGTCTGTCACCACTGAAAGATTATGTCATAAAGCCAACTGAAACTGCAAGGAGAGAGAGAGATTGAGGATGTAATCTCAGCAAAGACCTTGGGGTTAACACTCCAGCTCTTATAAGAGATGCCGCGGGAACTTAAATATCAAGTGACCCAAATTTTTGATGGCTGTAGTTTAGGGAATGATGAAACAAGAGGGAAAAGATGGGCTGTACATTTTTAAACAAAAATACTATTGCCGTGGTAATTTTGGTCCAGAGCCTGTGAACCCCTTACTCACATACACATATAGTCCTTACTCCCTTTAATCCCTTTGACTTCAATGGGACTACTCAAGTGAGTAATAGTTTTCAGGATTCTGCCTTTAATTTTCAAAGCTAATGAGAACAATTCTGAGCATGTGGATAAAGTGAATCGATTAGATTTTGTTCTGATACATTTTGTACATTCCCTCCCCACCCCATTTTTAAAAGGCATGGAGAGTCAAAGATTTTTCCCTTACAAAAGTCCATGGACTGGCATGCATGGAAACTCCTTAATAATCAGTTTCTGCCGCACGGAAGGCAGACATATCAGGGGTGGCATATGACCCAAAAGATAGTGGCAAACATTTTCTGTCTGGGACATCCTATGTTATTATATGACCCATTGTGACGTATTTTATTCCAGAACTGGCGAGAAGAAATTCCATGAAGCGTAAAAGGAGAGAATGTAGTGTCCCCAGTGTCTCACTTTAGAGCTTTTATTACCTCTTTTTTGAAGTCAGAGTTTTCAAAATGGAAGAGTCTGAGGTAAGCCTGGCTGATTGTAAGAGCATGAGTGGGAGGAATGAGACCTTTGTGCTTTGTACTGGTAATACCAATACCAATACAGAGCTGGCTAGTGAGAGTCCATTCTCAAGGTGAGAGTGAACAGAAGGGAGTCTGGGTGTGTGAGGCGTAGGCAGTTAGTACTTCATGGACTAAAGTAAGGGCAGTTCATGAAATTAAATAACTAACTAACTAAATAAATGATTAAAACAGCTTAGTTCTTAAGTTACAGATCAAAATAAAACCTATCACAGGTGAGTACCCAGTCACAAGGGAAAAGATCAGTTTAAATATGGAGCCCAGCAGTAGATGACTAAGTGTGGAGGCTACCTATTCTACTGCACAGACTTCAAGTTGAATGAATAGCTACCTACCTTGTGCCCAAGTAGAGCATGTACAGGGGTGGGCGATCAGGGTGGATGAGTGGGTGCCACTTTCTGGGGGTGACAAATCATCTCTTTCTTTTCTCTGCTGTTGATGCGGGAAGGGTTGGCAAAACATCTAGCGCTGGCCCTGCCTATGCCTATATCTGGTGCAAGTAGCTCGTGACCCTTTGAGCCCAACTACAGCAGACTGGGGCCAAAGTTGCAGAACTGGTGACAGAGGATCTTTTTTTTTTTTTTTTTTACAAATACAGCATAAGGGTGCATTATAGACAGGGCCCACCTCAGAAATGGCTGCTCTGATTCTCCTAGTACACATAACACACAGGAGAGATTAAGGACAAGGAGCAAGTTGTCTTGCAGGCCAGGGGATCCTGACCACCTGTAATTGGCGATGGTCAGAACCAGAGGCTGCCAGGCCTATGTGAAAAGACCCTGGTTTACTGAGTGGAACTAGGTACTGAGAAAACCTTCTGCTCCCTTCAGCTGCCATCAACCATGCCCTGCTTTGCAGGGATGTGTATTTTGCCAGAGACTGGTGGCTGTAGAACCTCCTTCCCCCAAGCCTAAGGGTTCAAGTCAACAGAGAATCAATTTCAACGGATATTGAGGAAATGATTCTCATGATGGGAATGGACCAGTGTCTTTGAATACTTTAGCTGGGCTCAGGGGCTTTCAGAACAGGGAAGGAGGTGGCACCAAGAATGCTGAGACTGATCATTATTAACAAGTCACTATTTGTCAACACTTACCAGATAGTATGAGAGTATTTCCCCCCATGCTTAGAACTGGAGAGATCTAGTTGGCGAATACTGAAATTCTAATGGCTCCTTCTCTAACATTTACAGCTACTCGTAGCTGATGGAGGTTCTCCAACAGCAAAGGCTTACATTTTGGAGTACAAAATCATGAGCTCTAATCCTGATGATACATCTTCTATATGCAGTTTAGCTGCTGAGTGCGGTGTCTGGAATGTTTGTGTCCATGCATCTTCATAGTTTCTCAAGCCATAATTTTGAAACTCTTGATTTGTTGATTTGAGTCATAACCTTAAAGCTATTTTAATGTATTTTTGTGTTTATAACCTACAAAGTTTGTTAGAACAAGTATTTGTATAAGTCCTGTTGTTTTTACTATAATAACTATATTTTAAGCCTGGTTTCATGAGAACCAAACTTTATTGGAATCTAGACACAAAGGAGGAATAACAAAGAGAGGAAACATCTGGTAAGAATGATATAAAGTGGGAGAAAACATCTGTTGCACTGAGTTTGGACAGGGTTGATACAGCTAGATTCATGTAAGAGTCCAGCCAGGGTCCCCTCCCTGCATCATTATCTAGTCAGATCTACTTTATAATGTTTCAGATACAAGTGTGCAGTCCAACTGAACAATTTGACAATAATGCTATATGCAAATCTAAACAAATCTGTCACGTACAATGCAGAGACAATATTATTCTTTCCCAGAACCCTAAGCTCTGATCTTATCAAGAATGTAAAGTTACAATTGTGTGTGTTCCCAGATAATTTCAGGGGATACAAATTAAGAAGATAAATTTGAATAGACCATTCTTAGGCGCTGATATAAAGTGCAAAGAAATCTTGTTAGATAGTTGGCAAAATAACATTTCTTTTAAACTTCCCTCTTTTCTTTGATTTGCTTTTGCTTTTGGTTTTCAGGTACAGCAAAGAACTATCTGATCAGCTATTTCCTTCAAAGAGGAGGGGGAAATAAATAATGACCCAAAATCTACCCAATAAACCAGGCACATAGGAAAACAAACATGCTCACAGATGTTGAAGTAAAAGGCTGTTTAAAAAGGTTGTAGAAGAGGGAAAATTTCCTGTTCCAGGTCTTTTGTTAGTCTCTGTAACTCTTCTGGAGAGACAGAAATTCCATTAGCCACATGGCTTCTATTGTTGAAATGGGTCCCTATTGAACTAAATATTGAGAGATTACTGTTAACCACGTTGGACTGAAATAGAAGGTTCTGTGAGCACTAGGCAGTAACTCTGTAAGCTAAATGTACAGTTAGGGACCTCATCTGAATGAGGAGCTGGAAGGGGAAATGAGGATATCTAGATAATTAAAATGCTCGCCAATTCCTGTTCAAGTCTGAGCAGTCAGTAACTTTAAAACTATTATATTGCCCTCTGCACTAGTAAACCGGTATCAGTGCTAATTCACAGCATCCCATAATCTGTACATGAACATGATGGACAATTTGTGAATGCATTAATGTTGTCTCTGTCAGCAACTGAGTGATGGGCAGCCTGACCTAGTGGTTGGAGCAAGAGTCCAGCCTACAAGTTAGAGTTGAATTCAGACAAGAAGGTCCCGGAGTGAAGCCAAGGGTTGTAGCCAGGTATCAGAAACTAAAGCCAGAGCCGAAGGGTTATCTGGAGTGGCAGTCGGAAGGTGTAGCAGAGAGTCATAAACTAAAACCTGAGCCAAAGGCTTAACCAGAGACACAGTCAGATGTTATACCAATAAAATAAAACGCAGCAGGATCTTATTAAAGGGAATAAGGCAAAATGCCACATTTATTGTGAATACAGAAAGAATCATAGTAAGTAGTTAATTATAGCTATAATATTCCATTCAATTTCACGTTTATTCACACATTCATTCATACACACACACACCTAGGTTCTGCAAGGTTGTTATCATAGTTACCAGCTGTAGAGTTGCTTGTGCCAAGCCACTGGCCAGGTGGCCTGGACACGAGGAGGGAGCAGGGCCTTGTTAGATGCATATCTGATGCTCCTGGAAGTTGGTTTGCAGAATCAGACCCCAAAGTTCCCAGTTTCTAGAGTCCATTTTTATAGGAATTTCTTCCTATGCCAGTCTATGGGAATTGCTTCATCATGCTGTTGCTGAATCAATCAGCAGATGGCACATTCCTGACGGCGCCGTGCTGCCAGATGTTATCTTGTTCTCCCATCCTTGAGGCTGTTGGGTGGATTCCAGTTTGCCCTCTGGAGGTCCTCTGGTTGTTTCCACTTGACGCCTTCTTTGGCCGATCGACACTGGATTCTTAGGCTGGCACCTCCCTGATCATTATTTATTATCCATGCCAAGCATCCATCACATACATCCTCTATCTCTATTTTAGTCACAATTGTTAACAAAGCGAGATAAATACAACAAAAGGGTGGGAAGTCTCTGTGTGCTGTTTCTGTTGTAACAAAGTAACGCTTTGAGTCTCTCTCTGTGTGAGTAGTTGTTGTTACAAAGTATTGCTTTGAGAACAGACTCTGTTTTAGGATGTACCAACACAATTAGCAGCTTGCAAGTTTCACACAGAGAGGAAGAGAAACAGTGGAAAAAAAGAGACCAAAAACCAAGAGACCTCTTAATTAGTAATACCCTGGAATTTAAATTGAGGAATCAAACTCATTTGTGATTTTAATTCAGAACTTCTTTAATATGATCCAACACAGAGGGTCTGAACCAGGAGTCAGAAGTCAGGACAAAACTGGGGGCTGGAGTGGGAGTAGTGTACAGGCTGGGGCTGGAGAAAGCTAGACACAGCAGAGACAGAGAGAGGACCGAGCACAGCTGTGCTGTAGGAATACACTCAGCATGAGCAGCCCCTGGACTGCTGCTGGTGAATGTAAGTATAGCCTGCTGTCTCCTTCAGCCAATCAGTGGCTCAGTCAGACAGCTTCTATCAGGGCCATCTGTTCATTAGGTTATCAGGGGACCGGCTTTGCTGCAGGTTAGATCCCTGACGGTAGTCTGCACTCCCCTCCTCACTGCTTCAAAGGTGCCTCCTAGGGGCCATGTGACCAGGTTTCAGGGAGTATTTCTGATGGAAAGAATATACGAGTTCTAGAGCATGGAAGTTTTCTACCAGCTTTCATGATCACTCTTCCAGTCCATAGTCCTCCCAGCCCACCAGATAATAGAGTTTGTCTTAAACTCGCTTGGAGTCCAGGATGTCCCTGACTTCATACTCTTCTTGCCTCTGGATATCGAGTGGAGGTGGTGATGGAGCAGAGTGACCAGGAAAGGGATTCTCCATGTAAGGTTTCAGAAGGGACATATGGAAAGCCAGGTGGACCTTCTAGGATTCCAGCAATCAGAGCCTAAATGCTACAGGATGAGATAATGTTGTAGGGAGGGGGGGTTTAGATTTATTAGGAACTGGGGAAACTTTTGGGAAAGGGGGAGCCTATTCAGGAAAGATGGGCTCCACCTAAACCAAAATGGAACCAGATTGCTGGTGCTTAAAATTAAAAAGGTCATAGAGCAGTTTTTAAACTAAGGGCTGGGGGAAAGCTGACAGGTGCAGAAGAGCATGTGGTTCAGACATCCCTTGGGGAGGATCTATAAATAGAGATTCCCTATGTCCTAATGAGGAGAGGATAGAAGATGATAAAATACAGGTAGGATCTGATGAGAAACAGTCAAAAAAAAAAAGTCCCATTCAATTACATCATGTAATGGCAGACAGCTAAAAAGTGACACGTTTTTAAAGTGTTTATATACCAATGCTAGAAGTCTAAATAATAAGATGGGTGAATTAGAATTCCTCATATTAAATGAGGATATTTATATAATAGGCATCATGGAAACTTGGTGGAATGAGGATAATCAACCGGACACAGTAATACCAGAGTACAAAATATATCAGAAGGACAGAACAGGTCATGCTGGTGGGGGAGTGGCACTATATGTGAAAGAAAGCGTAGAATCAAATGAAGTAAAAATCTTAAATGAACCGAACTGTACAATAGAACCTCTAGGGATAGTAATTCCATGCTTGAATAATAAGAATATAGCAGTAGGTATATATTACAAACCACCTGACCAGGATGGTGATATCGACTGTGAAATGTTCTGGGAGATTAGAGAGGCTATTAAAATAAAAAACTCAATAATAATGGGGGATTTCAACTATCCCCATATTGACTGGGTACATGTCATCTCAGGACAGGATGCAGAGATAAAGTTTCTTGACACCTTACATGACTGCTTCTTGGAGCATTGAGTCATGGAACCCACAAGAGGAAAGGCAATTCTTGATTTAGTCTGAATGGAGCACAGGATCAGGTCCAGGAGGTGAATATAGCTGGTCTGCTTGGTAACAGGGACCATAATATAATTAAATTTAACATCCCTGTGGCAGGGAAAACACCACAGATTTCAGAAAGGGGAACGACACAAAAATGAGGAGGTTAGTTAAGCAGAATAAAAGGTACAGCACCAAAAGTAAAATCCCTGCAAGCTGCATGGAAACTTTTTAAAGACACCATAATAGAGGCTCAACTTAAATGTATACCCCAAATTAAAAAACATAGTAAGAAAACCAAAAAAGAGCCACAGTGGCTAGACAACAAAGTAAAAGCAACAGAGACCGGCAAAAAGGCATCCTTTAAAAAGTGGAAGTTAAATCCTAATGAGGAAAATAGAAAGGAGCGTAAACTCTGGCAAATGAAGTGTAAAAACATAATTAATAAGGCCAAAAAAGAATTTGAAGAACAGCTAACCAAAGACTCAAAAAGTAATAGCAAAATTTTTTTTAAGTACATCAGAAGCAGGAAGCCTGCTAAACAACCAGTGGTGCCATGGGATGATCAAGATGCTAAAGGAGCACTCAAGGAAACTAAATGAATTCTTTGCCTCAGTCTTCATGATTGAGGATGTGAGAGATTCCCAAACCTGAACCATTCTTTTTAAGTGACAAATCTGAGGAACTGTCCCAGATTGATGTGTCATTAGAAGAGGTTTTGGAACAAATTGATTAACTAAATGAAACTAAATGAATGTGGGGGGGTGTACTGTTGGAGAAACACAGACATAAGGATGGCCATTCTGCGTCGACCAAAGGTCCATCTAGCTCAGTAGCCTGTCTTCCAACAGTGGCCAGTGCCAGGTTCCCCAGAGGGAATGAATAGAACAGGTAATCATCAAGTAATTCATCCTCTGTTGCCCATTCCCAGCTTCTGTCAAAGGCTAGAAACACCATCCCTGTCCATCCTGGCTAATAGCCATTGATGGACCTATCCTCCATGAATTATCTAGTTCTTTTTTGAATCCTGTTATAGTCTTGGCCTTCACAACAGCCTCTGGCAAGTAGTTCCACAGGTTGACTTCCCTTTGTTTTAAACCTGCTGCCTATTAATTTCTAGGCCTCATTATGTAGATCACAAGGTCAGTCCTCCCTGGATGGATGGCTTTTTGGACTAGGGGTATAATAGAGGAAGAATTTCTCAATATTGTGCATAATATTTTTTTAAATGTATTGGTTTTTCCAGCAGAAAGTGGATTGAAAGGGTCATCCTCAGAGGAGACAAATTAGGGCAGACCAGGGTAAATTAAGAATGTGTCATGGTATGATGGGCCTTGTGGGCTAGGGGGAAACCAAGGAACAAACCTCCTCTGATATAAAAGTATACAGAAGAGGGTTAACTAGGAAGTTTACAGGCTTTAAGAAGATTAAACGAAATATTTAATGAATTAAATATTAATATCCCAGGATCACAATGCAAATGCATAGTGTTTTGGTGCCTTCCACCAGAGAAAAGGTAATGTACTGTAGTGACTGTTTTGGAACAATTGCTCATTTTAACATTAGAGTTTAAAGAAAGAGAACAATTCTGTCCTCCACATCATTCAGATTTGTTGTGGGCTGTTCCTTCCCTGAATCATCAGAATGTGGGTTACCAGCAATATTTTCTAAGTTACGTTTTCAATAAATAAATAAACAAAATAAAAATCTGTAAAGAGGTATTAGATTTACAGGGCTACATTGTATCTTTAAGCTATGGTCTATGTTGGGGAGAGGATTAGCATGCAATGATAAGCAACAGATGTGCAGCAGTGGGAGCCTGACAGACAGAATTCCTTTGGTGGGGAACTTGGGAGCACACACCGAGAGCTCTTACACTTGTGCATCCCCCCTGCACTCCAGCAGTCCTTGAATATTCAGAGCACAGTAGTGTTCATTGTGTCTAGGCCTGGTACAGGGGCACAAAGAAGGGGAAATTCTTTGTTCCATCTACCTTTTTGTATACCCACTTGTGACCAGTCGCAATCCGGCCCACAATAGGAAAAGCTATGGGGATAGATATTTGAAGGGTTAGACTGGTGCCAACATTAATGTGTAGTGCTTGTGCTCATATACAAGTTATACAGTAACTACGGTATGTTGTCATTTATTAAATAAGCCAAAATGAATGCATTTTTCTTCAATCATCCTTTAATTAAAATGAAGCATGAACTAATCCCCCAAATGCCCCTTTAATAGTCATCATCTTTGAGAAAGGGAGATGGCTCATTCTTCCAGGAATGTTGGGGGGGTGTACTGTTGGAGAAACAGTAGACTGTCTCCTAGACTGTGAGTCTAGTATCGACTTTTCTCAGAAAGTGATCCACTCCATCTCTAAATCTAAGCTTGGGGATTTAAATATGTGGACTTTAAAATAAAAGATGTGTAGGATCAGTTCTTCCCTTCCGGGGGTGGGTGGATGGAATGAAAAGTTGTTGGACTGGTGGGAAGGGCACAGAAAGTGAAGTGCCATCTCTGAGGCCTTGTCCCAAGCTTCTCATGACCTTGAAGAAAAGCCCCAGCATTGCAGAGATTGGGCTCCACAGGGATTTGTGGGATCAGCCATTCTCCATGGCACCAATCCCTATCTGACCCCATAATCCACATGGATCAGGCAGCATTAATTCCCATAGAGCCTCTGCCGTGAATGCTACTGCACAGCTGCAAAGACTTAGCCAGTGACTCCACAACTCCTAGTCCCATGCTGCCAGGGGAAGTGGATGTCTGCCTAACAGTGCATGGAAGGGCAGTCCCTTGACGTGGTGCTTTTTGATTCCAGGCGTCAAGGGGTTTCCTTCTCCACTGATTATCAGGATCCACCATGTTAGGAAGCTGCACTCCCTCCCTTTGTTGAGCCCCTCCTAACCTCTCCCACCTCACATGGCAAATGCCAGGAAGCCAACCACTTCACTTCACAGAGTGTTCTGATTTCTGTGCTCTCCTGCCATTACCTTCTCTGTCAAGGGGAGATCTAGCCTGTAGACATTAAAGAACAAAAACACTGAAAATGCACTAACAATAGGATTGTCCCCTATGGTAAATTTGTTTTGGCCCATTCAGTTCAAATGACCTTAAGATTTCCATGTATTCACTGGTGTGATTATTTCACAATACATTAGACTTGAATGGTAGGACATGTAAATAAATATTCAGCATACATTGTCCTTTGTTCAGTTTCATCCAATTGTTCATAATATCACTCTCTTGCAGCAATTTAAACAATTCTTTTTTCTCTTTGGATTTTACATGCTCCAAATATTTATAGGTGGATAATTCTTCTGGCTCCATCTCCACCACCCTTTGATGTTTAATCCACGTGCACAGATTTAGATCTTTGAATTTTTTTGTAAAATCAGTAATATTTTTAAGGAAAAAAACTCCACCTAGTTAAACAGGCGGATGAGCAACAAAGCTGATTGGATGCTTGGTTCATGAACAGATAACATGGACAGCTAGTAGAATGACCTGATGGAAGTGGATTGGTCTGTTGATAAGTCATGCTAGTCAAGAAAGGGGTGAGTAGCTGAGAGGTTAAAAAAATCTCTAGATTAATACAATGTGATTGGAGCAAAGAATACAATGTAATGACAGAGAGAAAAGACAAAAATAAGGTTTGCTATAAATAGACTTTTACCACAAAGAGCCAAAAACCAGAGCATGAAGATAAACACTGACTAGTTCCCATCCATCCAGGATGAGCTGGACTTTTGTTGTTGTACTAAAAGTACCTCAGTCTTCTGCTGTTGTACTAAGATTGTTCCCTCTCTCTGTCTCTGTCAGGTTATGTATAGCCATTTCTTTATTCTTTTCCAGTTACCATTCTGAGGTTTCTTTTTGGAATGCCAGAAACAGGAATTTGCCGAGACCAAATTTCTGTTGATTTGTACACATACATATATAGAGTGTGGCATTTCCCCTAGTTTGAAATTGATTGACTAGGTGTCATTACATCAGGATTCTTAAGGCTATTTTAGACACCAGATTGTATTTATTGTAACATTCTCCTTCCTTCCTTTAGCTCAGAAGGAAGCTATTTGATGTTCGCAGGACAGTGGTGATACTTGTGAATCATATTGTTATCTGTATGAAATCATGTGATTTTGCCATTTTTGTTCCATTAATTATTGTAATCTCCAGAAATTTCAAGGTGTCTCAAAACTAGAAATCAGGTAATACTCTAGAGAGAGCCCATAGAGGAGGCTTGATGGGAATATTCAATAACTCAATAGGCACTACATAAGCAATAAAATGGTACAGTATTAATTAGAAAAGACATACTAGACATTCTGCAATATGTTTACAATGTGTTAAGCTCTAAATAGTTAGGCATACTACTACTCATGAGTAAGCATCAAAAGTTTCCACTCTGATATGGTTTACGATATTCTTTTATTGTACATATATTTTGTGCTTGCAACATTGGGCTGGAATCTTTCAACCACATCCTCTCCCATGTACTTTGACACTTTTGCTTCCAATCCAATCCAGTGGAATTGAGGCATGCAAGCACAAGTGCAGAAATAGAAAAATCAATGAATGAAAATGCTAACCAAACTTTTCAAGCCTCGTGGTGGGGGCAATGTTGATTCACATCTGGCTGAGGAAGTTGCCATTCTTGTTTTATGGAAACTGGTTCACCTCTCCCTAGAAACAACCCTAGTCTAATGTAGTGCCCATCTTTAAAAAAGGGAAGGAGGAGGATCCGGGGAACTACAGGCCAGTCAGCCTCACCTCAGTCCCTGGAAAAATCATGGAGCAGATCCTCAAGGAATCAATTCTGAAGCACTTAGAGAAGAGGAAAGTGATCAGGAACAGTCAGCATGGATTCACCAAGGGCAAGTCATACCTGACTAATCTAATTGCCTTCTATGATGAGATAACTGGCTCTGTGGATGAGGGGAAAGAGTGGACGTGTTGTTCCTTGACTTTAGCAAAGCTTTGGACACGATCTCCCACAGTATTCTTGCCAGCAAGTTAAAGAAGTATGGGCTGGATGAATGGACTATAATGTGGATAGAAAGTTCGCGAGATTGTCGGGCTCAATGGGTAGTGATCAATGGCTCCATGTCTAGTTGGCAGCCGGTATCAAGTGGAGTGCCCCAAGGGTCGGAATGCCGTTACCTAGGGACGTGGTGGAATCTCCTTCCTTAGAGGTCAGGCTTGACAAAGCCCTGGCTGGGATGATTTAGTGGGGGATTGCTCCTGCTTTGAGCAGGGAGTTGGACTAGATGACCTCCTGAGGTCCCTTCCAACCCTGATATTCTATGATTCTAGTCACTCCATTATGTGCAATGTTCTAGAATATACAGTTGAATCTTGATTATCCCAACTCCAGATGACCAAAACTCCTGGTTAGCCAACACCCAAGTCATGTGCCCTCAGTTTGCTGCACAGCTGTCTGAAGAGGAAGGGAGGGAGTAGGGCTGCCTCTCATTTGGTTTTCTCAAAGCTGATAGGTTACAGGCAAGAGTTAAGAGAGGAGCTCAAAAGAGCTCTCCTCTTCTCCCCTTCCTGCTCCTCTTCTGTCACTGGCCTTGGGGAAGCTAGCAAGCTCTGGCAATTCCTGTTCCTGTGTCAGCTAGCTGGATCCCATGTTTAACCAAAACCCTGATTAGCCATAGCTTTCAGGTATCCCTAAGACTGTGGAATAAGCAAAGTTGTACACCAACTGAGTTAAGTAAAAATGACAGTGGGAGCAGAAGGGAAGTGGCAGTCTGTGCCTATGACTACCCAGTGGCCACGGGCAGTAAATTAGCTGGAGGAGCAGCCATGGGGGCAGGGCCTTGCTGTATCCCAACCCTAGCCCCGAGATGGGAGATGGATTCCACCCCATATCTCATGCATTTCACCTGCATCAAGCCCAGGTTATAGGGTTTTATGCAGGGGAAGCAAATTTCGTCCTATAGGACATGGTTACTGTTCTCTTCTTTTTCCCTCCTCTAGATTCTGCTTCTTTACTCCCTTCTGTTTTTCTTTTTCTTCTCTGCTGTTTCACTCCTGCTTTTCCCTCCCTCTTTTCGCTTTTCTCTTCCACTTCCCTAAATGTTCCTCTCCTGTTTTCAGCCGCTGTCCTAGCAATGAGCACAGATCCCCCTGATTCTTGTACTCAGAGGTTCCTAGATAAATAAATTCACATTTATTTATGTCTGAACTTGAAACAGGGACAAAAATAGCCTAATGGCCGTGGAAAAGTTATAGAGGAAAATATAGTGCAGTGTAGTGCTTTTTCTTGTGACCAAAAGGTGGAAACCCCGTGGATGGAAAGGAACATTTCCCATGTCTCAGAGTTAGCTACAATTTGTTAGATTGACCCTGAGGCATGGGAAATGTGCCATTCCATTGAGTGGTGTTGCCACCTTTTGGAAAAGAGAGAAAAAGGCAGGAAGAAAAACTGAGCAAGATCAAAGGAAAAAAAAGAAAGAGGAAGATGGAAGGAAGAAGACAAATGAACAAAAACGTAGAGAAAGCAAGAGACAGAACATGGGATTTACCAGACTGGGTCAGATGGAAGCCCATCAAAGCCATTATCCTATCTCTGAGACTGGCTGGCCAGACCAGGTACTTCAAGGGAAGGTGTAAGAAATCCTGCAATAGGTAGATGTGGGATAATCTGGATCCGTACACCTCATCCTCACCCCTAATAGTTAGATACTGGTTTAACACTGGTGCATGAGGTTTTATATCTCTTCAAAACTGGTTTGTTGGCATTAACAATCATAACTCCGCATACTCTCATTAGCTTGGTAAATGTCGAGTGTCCCTAGGATCAGCATCAAGGTGGGTGCAACATGCTGCAGTCATGTTCCTGTGCTTTAAAATATTTTGGTGGCAGCAAGAGAAACTGAAAGGAGAACCAAATAATCATAAATTATACTTTAACATGATAGTTTTAATGCAGAAAATGGGGACTGGTAGTATTATTACTGATTATATAGTGTTGAAAGTGAGTTCAGTGCTTAACAGGCCTATAGGAAACAAGGGGCCTGAAACTTGTCTTATCATTTAAACGTGTGCAAAGTGCCGGCAAGTCAGAATTCTCCATTTGTTTATATCAGTAGTAGATCTCTGGCAGAGGTGTAAATAGCAATCCAGAGTACAGAGCAATGGAGCCTCAGGCCTATAGTTTTTGGTCAGGAGGAATTTACAATCTAAATAACAATTTTATTTATTCAGGCCAGATAGTTTCACAATATAAATGATTATACAGATTGGGCAATGCCCTTAGGCTTCTGGGAACCGAACAATGCAACCCGTCCTCATCCCTGTGCTAGGCTGCACTGTACAGGCAATTGTTATCTTGCTGGGATGTAGCAATGGGGCTGAAAATAGTTCAGGATACAAGAAGAATGGTTGTAAATCTAAATCAATCATCTGTGCTATCAGCTACACAGTGGCATGAGCTGGCACACAGTTTGTTTGATCTGTGCATGAAATGCTCCCACAGACAGTTTGCTGGAACAATATAGAAAAGGAGTACTTGTGGCACCTTAGAGACTAACAAATTTATTAGAGCATAAGCTTTCGTGAGCTACAGCTCACTTCATCGGATGCATCCGATGAAGTGAGCTGTAGCTCACGAAAGCTTATGCTCTAATAAATTTGTTAGTCTCTAAGGTGCCACAAGTACTCCTTTTCTTTTTGCGAATACAGACTAACACGGCTGCTACTCTGAAACCTGGAACAATATAGTTTTCCTCCTGTCTCTTAACTGGCTGTGACATTTGGGTTCCTAAAGGGAGTTCTAAACACTGCAATACTCATGTTTGCAATTCGTGATTCTGAATATGCCCCTTCCATCACTGCTGCTGTCACTGTTCCTCCCCTCCTACGGCTGCCACGCCTTCACTTCCACTCCCCCTGTGCTTTTACCTGGCCCACGCTGTCACTTCCTCTCTCTTTGTTTACCCCTCAGCCCATTTTTTAATCTCTGTGTGTCGCTCTCACCTCGGCTACTTCCTTCCAGATATCAAAGAACATCAGTTTGTTCTGCGTGTGTGCGATTAATTTCCTGAAATACTGGTTTGACTCAGGACCAGCACCAGCCCTAAGACCATTTCAGAGAACTGGAAGACATCAGGTCTACCCAGGATTTTCTGGTTCTGGGCAGTGTTTCCGTTCATGCATATCAGGCAAAGAAGTTTTCCTAGGGACACTACATGTGGCATGAATTAGCCTTCCAGTTCTGGATACAGTTGAAAACCCTGAACAAATCCCAAATGAAAATGAGTTTTGAGGTCTCACAAGCACTCCACAACAGCATCCCAGACCTGAATTAGAAGGGGTGGGTTCAGTGTTGACCTGGAAAGGCAGAGTTGTGCCAGGGAGCTTGCCCAGTGCCTGCCATTGCTATGGCTACATCTACACTTGGAGCTGGGGGTGGGAGGTGATGCCAGCTTACGTAGACATATGCACGCGAACTAGCGCTCTCAATGTAGCAGTGTGTAGCCACGGCAACATGGGCAGCAGCAAGCAGCATCATGGAGTAGCTGCCCCGAGTACAATCTGCCTGCAGCCCAAGGGCACATACATAGGGCAGTTAGCTGCTGACACTGCCTAGCCCACTGCAGCGATGCTATTGTTTTCAGTGCACTTGCTCAGTGGCGGATTTAGAGTTAGTGGGGCCCCGTGCTCAGCTTCAGTTTTGCCCCCCCCACTCCCCTCGGGACCCAGTCTCTCTTATCTCCCCCTTCCATGTTTTTCATTCTTTTTTTCCTTCATATTATAAGTGATAGGAAGTAAATGAAAATAAAGGGAGGTACCTTGATTTTGGAGTCTAACTTTTATTTTCACAGACCACATGAAAATCTCGGCAGACCACTTAATGATCTTTCCAAATATTGTTTGCACCATCTGTGAAGTGCTTTGGATTAGAGCGCTTTATAGAAGAAAGAAGAAAAAAAAAAAGGTTAAAAAAAACATTGGGGTGTGGGGTCTGGGAGGGAGTTAGGGTGTGGGAATGGGGTCTGGGAGGAAGTTAGGGTTCGGGAGCGGGCTGGGGGTTGGGGTCTGGGGTCTGGGAGGGAGTTAGGGTTCGGGAGCGGGCTGGGGGTTGGGGTGTGGGAGGGAGTTAGGGTGCGGGAGCGGGCTGGGGGTTGGGGTGTGGGAGGGAGTTAGGGTGCGGGAGCGGGCTGGGGGTTGGGGTGTGGGGGGGAGTTAGGGTGCGGGAGCGGGCTGGGGGTTGGGGTCTGGGGGGGAGTTGGGGTGCGGGAGCGGGCTGGGGGTTGGGGTGTGGGGGGGAGTTGGGGTGCGGGAGCGGGCTGGGGGTTGGGGTCTGGGGGGGAGTTGAGGTGCGGGAGCGGGCTGGGGGTTGGGGTCTGGGAGGGAGTTGAGGTGCGGGAGCGGGCTGGGTTGTGGGGCCTGGGGGGGAGTTGAGGTGCGGGAGCGGGCTGGGTTGTGGGGCCTGGGGGGAGTTGGGGTGCGGGAGCGGGCTGGGTTGTGGGGTCTGGGAGGGAGTTGGGGTGCGGGAGCGGGCTGGGTTGTGGGGTCTGGGGGGGAGTTGGGGTGCGGGAGCGGGCTGGGTTGTGGGGTCTGGGGGGGAGTTGAGGTGCGGGAGCGGGCTGGGTTGTGGGGCCTGGGGGGGAGTTGGGGTGCGGGAGCGGGCTGGGGGTTGGGGTCTGGGGGGGAGTTGGGGTGCGGGAGCGGGCTGGGTTGTGGGGCCTGGGGGGGAGTTGGGGTGCGGGAGCGGGCTGGGTTGTGGGGTCTGGGGGGAGTTGGGGTGCGGGAGCGGTGTTGGGCTGTGGGGTCTGGGGGGGAGTTGGGGTGCGGGAGCGGGCTGGGTTGTGGGGTCTGGGGGGGAGTTGGGGTGCGGGAGCGGGCTGGGCTGTGGGGTGTGGGGGGGAGTTGAGGTGCGGGAGCGGGCTGGGGGTTGGGGTCTGGGGGGGGAGTTGGGGTGCGGGAGCGGGCTGGGTTGTGGGGCCTGGGGGGGAGTTGAGGTGCGGGAGCGGGCTGGGTTGTGGGGCCTGGGGGGGAGTTGGGGTGCGGGAGCGGGCTGGGTTGTGGGGCCTGGGGGGAGTTGGGGTGCGGGAGCGGGCTGGGGGTTGGGGCCTGGGGGGGAGTTGGGGTGCGGGAGCGGGCTGGGGTCTGGGGGGAGTTGGGGTGCGGGAGCGGGCTGGGTTGTGGGGCCTGGGGGGGAGTTGGGGTGCGGGAGCGGGCTGGGTTGTGGGGTCTGGGGGGAGTTGGGGTGCGGGAGTGGGCTGGGTTGTGGGGTCTGGGGGGAGTTGGGGTGCGGGAGCGGGCTGGGTTGTGGGGCCTGGGGGGGAGTTGGGGTGCGGGAGCGGGCTGGGTTGTGGGGCCTGGGGGGGGAGTTGGGGTGCGGGAGCGGGCTGGGGGTTGGGGCCTGGGGGGGAGTTGGGGTGCGGGAGGGGGGGGGGTGGGGGGAGTTGGGGTGCGGGAGCGGGCTGGGTTGTGGGGCCTGGGGGGGAGTTGGGGTGCGGGAGCGGGCTGGGTTGTGGGGTCTGGGGGGAGTTGGGGTGCGGGAGCGGGCTGGGTTGTGGGGCCTGGGGGGGAGTTGGGGTGCGGGAGCGGGTGGGTTGTGGGGTCTGGGGGGAGTTGGGGTGCGGGAGCGGTGTTGGGCTGTGGGGTCTGGGGGGGAGTTGGGGTGCGGGAGCGGGCTGGGGGTTGGGGTCTGGGGGGGGAGTTGGGGTGCGGGAGCGGGCTGGGTTGTGGGGCCTGGGGGGGAGTTGGGGTGCGGGAGCGGGCTGGGGGTTGGGGCCTGGGGGGGAGTTGGGGTGCGGGAGCGGGCTGGGGTCTGGGGGGAGTTGGGGTGCGGGAGCGGGCTGGGTTGTGGGGTCTGGGGGGAGTTGGGGTGCGGGAGCGGTGTTGGGCTCAGGGCTGGGGCAGAGGGTTGGGGTGCAGAGCGCTTACCTGGGGCTGCTTTTGTTTGGTGCTCGGGGAGGATGGGGGGACGCAGGGGCTCCCGTTTGGTGCTCAGGGCGGGGTTGGGGATGGGGATGGGGGGTGCAGGGGGCTGGGGGGGGCGCAGGAGTGAGGGCTGGCGGGGTGGAGGGTGGGCCGGGTATGTGAGGGCCACCGCAGCCCCGCTGCCTTGAGCCGCTCCTGTTCGGGGGAGGGGGTGGGGAGCTCCCGCCGCGGCCGCTGGGTCACCTTGCCTGGCTGTCTGGTGGCCGCGCCGCTCGCCCGCCCCTGCTCCTGTTCGCTGCCAAAGGGAGCTGTGGCGGCAGCAGCATCCGAGAGCCTGCCGCTCCCTGCCCCCGGCTTGTTTCCAGGGGCCGCCGGCAGCAGGGCACACCAGGGACTGCACCTGCGCTTCCCGCCATGCCCAGGAGCCGGGCAGCAGCCCAGGCGCAGACGGACGCGCCTCCCCTGCCCGCCGCGCGCCCCCAGCCCGCCGCTCCCCAGCCTGTCTCGCCTGGCTGCCGGCGGCGACTGCAGCGGGAGCCCTGGCAGCCAGCAGGAGCGCGGCTCACTGGCCGGGCGAGCGCCCCCTCCCGGCTCTCCCTCAGCTTCTGCCCGCGCGGCGGCCGTGCTGTCTGCCTGGCCCGGCGGCCCCCTGTAGCTGGGCCAGGGCACGGCGTGTTTCCCAGTAACGCCACCTCGGCACCAGCTCTGGGGGAGCTAGGGCGCGTATAGCCACGCAAGCTGCGCCTCGCGTCCCTCGCTCCAAACGGAGCTGTAGCCTTTGATTCCTTCCAGTCAGTGCCCTTCTGCCCCTGCTTTCACCGAAACAAAAATAACGCAGACGTTTGTGGTTTCCAATTGGAGCTGTTCCCAGCTCTACACGCTATTTCAGGGCTTCATTTCCTCACCCCTCTTTTAGAAGTTCTGAGCACCAGGGGTGGGGAAGGATTATTATCCCAGGTTCTAGAAAGTGGCCCAAACCAAAACCCTGGGTCCACACACCTCCCAAACTTTGCATCTAGGTATGAACTTAGTACACCATTTTGAGATGGCCAAATGGAAGTCCAGAGAGAGATTAAGGAACTGTGAACACTTGGGCCTCATCTACACTAGAGTATTGAACCGATTATATTTAACCAGGCAGAGAACAAGTGGTTCAGTGCATCCTCACTGAAAGGCGAGTTTGCCCTGTGTCCTCACTAGCACTAAACCTTTTCAGACACAGTGTCCTCCAGGTTCTTACCCAAGGGTTCATGGCAGTGCGTTCTGGGAGAGTGCAGTGAGGCACTAAAACGATGGAGGCTGGAAGAACTGATGTTCCAATTTGGAGCACTTTCATTTGTGGAAGAGCGGTGTTTCACAATTGTTTGAGGGGGGGAAAATGTCACTTTGCAAATGGCAAATTTCTCTGGTATAGACAAGATCATAAGGAGTGATTAATAGGACAGACCCATGAGTTTTGACTCCCAGGCTTGTACCCCAACCACTAGACTGCATTTTCTCCTTTTGCTCTCACCACATATCTCCAATTCAAGATGATTTTTTGAGTCAATGGGATGGATCCAAGCTACCTCTACTGACCAATTAAAAGTTGGCAAATTCAAAATTGATCAAAGGAAATATTTTTTCAGACAACACGTGATTAGACCAGAGAACCAAATTCATTGCACCATGAAGTCGTCAAAGTCAAAAACTTAACCTTATCCCTTTTTGATTCTTGCTAACAAGAATAGCCAGAGTTGTCATAGTTGATGGGAACAAAGGTTTTAGAAGGTGTTGTGTCTTGTGCTCTCTGTACAACATATGTAATATAAAGGAACCATATGGGCAACATGAGGTCCAAATAGCCATGTTTACTAATCATATATAACCTGTACCACCTGGCTACCCACACACACTGCTCCTCTGGCAGAGTTCTGGTGGAACATAGAAGACAGTGAGGGCCACTAGTGGGCTCACAAAATATTTAGCAGGATGTTACCCTATTCCCATACACTACAGAAGAGATATTAAACCTCATGCTTCAGGCCTTAAGCCAATCTCTAACAGAGATCAGAAGGAAATATAATGTCTGGGGGAAATTACCCCACATCTAACTACTGTGCAGTGCTTACACTCCTCTGAAGTGTTTGGTGCTGCCCATTGTCAGAGACAAGATACTGGACTAGATGGACTGTTGGTCTGATCCAGCATGGAAATTCCTTTGGTCTTATGTTCCTAATTCCAGTGATTTTCACCAGCCGACGATCTGCCCCAATATGTCTATTTTCCATGTGTTCCCTTTATCTGCAGTATTATTGTAATATAAATTAAGCCCATTTGTCTCATATGGTAATTTGACCCATTGGTACTTCTGATTGCTGCTGTTCCCATTGAAAATTATTATTCTTGGTTATTATGGTCCGAGACAAAATGGCTACTAAATTTCACAGCACAAAGTCTCACCTTAGAAAATACATTGCTGGTCATCCCTCTGTACAGGAGTGAGACAAACTCCCCTTACTGGTGGGTCTAGTGTAGGACTGGGTAAAATTTTTCAGTTGAAACTTTTTCCCAGAGAAAATGCAGATTCAGAGACATCAAAACATATTGCAAATTCATGTCAATGTCTTCTAAAAAATCCCCAAATTGAAATGTTTTGTTTTGATGTTTTCCAAATGAAATGTTTTGATATTCAGTTTCCAAATTTCCCTTTCATTTTATTTGTAAAAAAATATGTAAAAATGGCTGAGAACAAAAATGATTTGGTGAAAAGAAATGTTTCGTTCAACCACAAGCCATTTTTTTGACTCTCTGATTTGCTGAAAATGTTTCTGTTTGACCCAAAGTGATTTATTTTTCAAAACTGCGGGCAACTGAAAAAGCTGTTACATGCCCAGCTCTAGTTTAGTGAAGTTACAGAGTCTGCCTACGTTTCTTGGTTTTACCATCCAACTTTTGGCTTGACTAGGTCAACTGAGGGACTCAAGTGATGATTTCTCAAAGTTATGTGTAGGGACCTGTATCCATGTGGATGGGAACTGAGCTTGCCAACCGAACACAAGCATTGTTCTGTAACAACTTCCAGATGCGGGGTCTAGTTGACAAAAGGGATGATGGTTAGAAGGAATGCTTTGTCTTTTAGAGTCCTCAGATTTTTTTTTAATCTGACAGTTGGTGGGGCTTTGCTAAACTTAGTCTTTTCATTTCATATTTGAGTGGTCATATTTTAAATGCAGATTTTATCACAAAGGAGTGGAACTATAAAAGGCTTGGAATTTGGGTTGAATTCAGCTAAACGTGACCCTCTTAGCCACTGAGTATCCTGAGAAAAGGTCTCCTCCCCGATCTTTGAGATTTTCAGGGATAAGCCCTCTTTCTTTTGGACTCTTTAGTTTTATTGGCTTCACAGATAACTCTGGTGGCAAAAAAACCCACCCACTTTTGTCTGTAACTGTCCAGAAGACTGCGCCACACCATGTCAGACACAGACCTGCCTGCAGTGAGCCATGCATTCATGACCTCCAGATTTCATTATTTTGCAACTCATTATATCTAGGACTGAAACCACACATCCTATAAGAGCTCAGCCTGATACAAAAGCTCATCTTCTTAGCAACACAAGTCATGAGCACATCACCTCAGATCTCTGCTCCCGCCCTGGGCACCATTTCAAGTTGTCTGTCCTGATATTCAAAGCCCTCCATGGGATTGGACCTAGCTACGTGAAAGGTTGCTTCTATCTCCACAACCATAACGTTCCATCAACGACAACCATAGCCAGTAAGAGAAGTGTAATTGCCAGAGACAGAACTGCTCTGGGAACTGGACCTCAACTTATTCCTGTAAAGAGATAAGAGTGGCCACAAATCTCACCTCTTTCAGAATTTTAAAGGCAAAACCCATTATTTGTGTGGCTTAGATTGCCCTCTGAAAGTGCCACCCACCCCTAGCCCACCTTGATCTCTGGCCCCCACAAGTCTCTGGCCCCCAAGCAAAGTTATCAACTAACTAAATGTATAGCTCCTCTGGGAAATGAGAGAGCAGGGGATGCTCAGATACTAAGATGAATGAGGCCATATAAAAACCTACATAAATAGATCAAAGCACAGATAGACCTATTTTTAAAAGGAACTCCTACATTTTGGGCATGACAACATTTCTTTAATTATAACATAGAAAGGAAATAGCAGTTCCAATAAAAGCTGTACACGTGGTTCAATAGCACTTTGGATGAGTACTAGAACATGGCTGCAGAAATCACTCCTGTGTGCTGAAGGGGAGACTTCAGAGCTTTTTATGAACATTTCTGTCACTGCCACCCAGAATGCTGATAATATCGCTCATTGCTACTTTTGCAGCAGCTTCCTCTCTTTTATGTTTTTATTTAACACACTGCATTTTTCTGGGACCCCTTTGTACGGACAAGAGCAGTACGCCCCTGCCTGCAGAGCTGGTGTTTACTGCACGTCTGTCCCTAAAGAGCTAATTGTTTTTATTGCATAATCTGTTTAAGATCCTGGATAGATGGGAAACGCACGCCCCCTTCTCTCTTACGGTATGTTTGCCCACTTTATATTGCTCTCCTACACTGCTGTGTGTAAGCCTCATGCCACTTGACATACTGTAAGGCTCAGGGTGGGTCTGTGGAACTTTGCTCTGTTCCAAAGCTGCTTATGCTACCGTGATTGTGGGGGGGAGGGGGGAGAGGGAGAGAGACAGTCCACACAGATACGTCTACAGGAAGCACCAGCACTAGTTACAAAGTTTGAAAGCTGTTGACTCTGCCATCTCTTGGATCCCTCCGAGTTGAAAACCTACTGCACACAATGCCGTCTTTTGATGAGGTTTTAAAAGAAGCTGGGGAATTTGGAAGGTTCCAAAAGAGGGTCTTTTTCCTCCTTTGCCAGACAGGCATAACTTTTTCTTTTCTATTTGTTGGAGTGGTCTTTCTTGGGCACACACCAGAGCACTATTGGTGCAGGATCCCTGGTGCAGCTGAATTAAGTGAGAGATGTGGATGGACCCTTGAAGAGGAACAAAACTATACTGTGCCAGCTCTGAACCTGGTGAAAAGGTTTTCCAGTGGCCAGTGTGAGAGGTTTGACATAGAGTGGAATAACACCTCTGTGAGCTGTGCCAACCCACTGTCCCACTTTACTAATCACAGCCTGGGCAATGTGCCGCTTACTCCATGCCAGGATGGCTGGGTATATAAACAATCCCACTCAACGATCGTCAGTGAGGTAAGGGAAATCAACATTTTCCAATCAGTGTTTTCATTGTCAGAGCAGGATTGCAAAATAAAAATTGATTGCTAGAGCAATACATATGGAGTATAGATGTTTTTAATGGGACAAGAATAAAGTTTTCATCAGTTTCTCTGACAGTTACAAATGAATCAGGATATTGAGTATTATCAAGCAGCAATGCCAGCCTTTTAGGAATGGATGAGCTAATCTGAAAGATCCCTAATATTGACTCTCTGAAGCAGATGAACTCAAATGGGGATACTGCTTTCTTGCTGTTGTAATGCTGGACTAAAATAAATAAAGAGTAATGTCATTGCAACTGAGGCATTAGAGAGGTCATTTAGGGGCAGGTCCTTGGCTGTTATACATCAATTTTGTTCAATTGTCTGCTGCTAATTTATGCCAGCTCATGATCTGGCCAGTTATAGAGACATTATATAACTTATTTTAGTGAACATGTAGACTTACTAGTAATAAGTAATTAGTATCTAACCACTTCTGTGTGTCCCTAACCTTGATAAAAAAATAGAATAAAATTGGTTGTCATTAAAGTCATATTTTGCCAACAGTTACCACTCTCTGGTATCTGAAATACCCGAGTTATTTCCTGAGGAATGGAAAACTGCAGTTGCTCTGTTACTCCATTTGTGGTAAGTGTTGGCAAATACAGTTATTCTCTATTGCGCTGCCAAAGGACTACCAGTAAGTTGTGCTAGGAGATCTTGATTATAGACATGTAGACGGTGCAATACAATGTGACTCTAATCCATAGACTCAGCACTAGAGATGTATGTGTGTGTAAATAACTGTGATAACTGTAGTGCTCAGAAACACCACAACCAAAATACATTTAAATAAATTAGGTATGTAATCTTCATGAAGTGTTGCATACTGTATCAAAACCACCATAGGATTTGATGACTGTGCCCATGGTCCGGCTATCTTTCCATTATTATTTATTTGTATGTCATGACCAGGACCTGGTCAGTCAATCCTAGTGGACGGAGCAGAAGTCAGGGCAAGTCGGGTACCAGGAGGTCAGATCCAGGATAGACCAGAGGGCAAACTGAGAGTCAAGCGTCAGGAGGCAGGCCGAGTCAGATACCAGGAGGTCAGAGTGCTAGATAGGCCACAGGACAAAAGCAAGAGTCTGGCGTCAGAAAGCAGATCAACTCAGGTACTGCAAGGTCAGAGTACGCAAAGGTCAGAGGGAAAACCGAGAGTTAGGAGGCAGGCAGGATCAGAAGCTGGAGTCTAAGATCTCTCACAAGCAGGGTCTGGAGCAGAGACAGGCAGGCAGTCTATGTTGTTGCTCAGACAGCTCCCTTTCATGGGTTCCTGGTTTATATACTGGTATCAGCCAATCAGGGGGCTTTCTGAAGCTGCCACTCCAGTTCTGGTGGTTGGTACTTCCTGCTGAGCCCAGTCTCATAGGGTCCTCCCATGGGAGCCCAGCCTAAGCCTCCCGTGGCATTGTGGAGGCATCAGCAGCCCTAAACCCCCACAGTTCCAGCCCTGCAGGTTCTCACATTGTGATCAGGACCCCCTTGTGCTAGGTGCTGTACAAAGAGACAGTCCCTAACCCAAAGAGTTTATAGTCTCATCCGCCTTCCCTCTACCAGTCCTGTCATCAGTTGTTCTACTTTGTCTCTTCTTAGATTATGACACCTTCAGGGCAGGAAACTTTCCGTATACACATACTGTAAAGTGCCTAGAACAGGGGTGGGCTAACTTTTTGGCCTGAGGGCCACATTGGGGTATGGAAATTTATGGTGGGCCATGAATGCTCATGAAATTGGGGGTAGGAGTGAGGGAGGGGGTGTGGGCTCCGACTGGGGGTGCGGGCTCTGCGGTGGGGCCAGAAATGAGGAGTTCAGGGTGCAGGAGGAGGCTCTGGGTTGAGGTGAGGGCTCTGGGGTGGGGCTGGGGATGAGGGGTTTGGGGTGCAGGGGGGGCTCCAGGCTGGTACCAAGGGGTTCAGAGGGCAGGAAGGGGATCAGGGATGGGGCAGGCTGTTGGGGCATGGGAGGGGTGAGGGCTTTGGCTGGAGGTGCAGGCTCTGGGGTGGGGCTAGGGATGAGGGGTTTGGGGTACAAGAGGGGGCTCTTGGATGGGACCATTGGGTTCAAGGGTGCAGGCTCCGGGTGGCACTTAGCGCAAGCAGCTCCCGGAAGCATGTCCCCGCTCTGGCTTCAAGGCACGGCCTGGTGGCTCTGCACACTTCCCCGTCTGCAGGCGCCACCTGTGCAGCTCCCATTGGCCAGGAACTACAGCCAATGAGAGCTGCAGGGGTGGCGCCTGAGGATGGGGCAGCCCGCAGAGCCGCGTGGCCACACCTCCGCATACTATGTAGGAGCTAGATGGGGGTTATACCAGTGGCTTCCTGGGAGCTGTGTGGAGCGGGGCAAGCCTCCAATTCCACTCCCCAGCAGGGGCTGAGGGCTGGATTAAATGGTCTGAAGGACCGGATGTGGCCCGCGGGCTGTAGTTTGCCCACCCCTGTATCTGTGTGCCCTGAATAAATGTTAAATAAGAGTAACTGAGTGGCCTGGAGATTGGTAAATAGATTCAGAGCATCCACCTTCAGATCATAGAATCAAAGCTGGTTCAGGTTAGAAATAACTGAAACTCAGTATAAGCTGATGAGTGCAAGCTGTCTGAAATGTGTTGGTAGATAAGAATCCACACCTCAAAAAACATTAATCACAGTCTTCATTGAGCAGATTCGTTTGCCATCTCAGCAATGGATTGAATGGGCAAGGAAAATTAAATATGTTCAGATTCCTAGGAGTGGCTATTCCAGGTGAGGGTTGAACCTCACTGGCAGGGGAAACTTGCACTGCTGCCTATGTCATACTTGTCCTGGAGATGTACAGAGAAATTCAGCCTCCAGGGGCTTTCAGTCCAGAATCTTTCATGAATGGTATAATTTAACTGACATTATTTTTAAAATGAAAATTAGGAGTGTGTGTGTTGGGTGTGGGTGGGGGGGGGGGGAAGGGATGGGGGGTTGGATTACTTTTTTGTCCATGTTTTTTCAGCTGTTGACCCTGATGACTGCTGAAAGTGGGTGAGCAAAATAGCAATGTAAAGCTTCACTGAGTCCATTTACAGCAGCAGTAGGTAAAAGATTATTCTGTATCTGATGCAACCAGTATGATTTTGCATCAGCAGCAAGAAAAAAAACTCCCTGCTCGCTAGCTAATGCATTGATAAAATTAAACTTGTGGGTCATCTGAGCAAGGAGTGGGAGCTGAAGTTCAAAGTTCTCTTGGCAAATATCTTCAGCCTGTACCACATTCACCTGTGTGTTCAGCAGCACTCATGTAAGTGAAAAGCAGGGCTACAGGGAAAAGGAAGGTGACCAGGGAAATGGTGAATGGGAACCTTATGGAAATGCTCCAGGTGCATGTGAACAAGCTGCTGAAAACCAGCCAAATTAGAAGTGTGGTTTTGATTTTCACCACCGTTGTCTGCCAAATCCCCTACCAAAAA
Source organism: Dermochelys coriacea (assembly GCF_009764565.3). Taxonomy (NCBI): domain Eukaryota; kingdom Metazoa; phylum Chordata; order Testudines; family Dermochelyidae; genus Dermochelys; species Dermochelys coriacea. Next base: position 122,638,734 of record NC_050070.1, read on the forward strand.
TAATAAGAAGGGGATTGGATGGCCCACATAAGGTCAGGGGAGGGAAGGCCAGTGGACAAGAGTGCTCTTACTGACTAATGACGAAATTTTCAAAGGCATGAAGGCTGTTAGGCATCCAACTCCCATTGGACATGACTGGAAGTTGGGCACCTAATTGTCCTTTATGCCTTTAAAAATCTACCCCCGAAGCCTCTGAATATTATTCTGTAAAATAACAGGCTCATGTACAAAGCCTAAAGACATAAGAATAGTAATAGGCTAGAGTGTCTAGAGTGCCACCATCTCCTTCTTTCCCAAGTGACCATATGGTATACCAAGTAGCAGCATTCACAGGGCTCTTTTCAGACTCCAAAGGCCTGATCCAAAGAGTTCTGGGATCAGTAGAAAGACTCCCATTGACTTCACTGGGCTGTGGATCAGGGCCCAAAAGTCCAGTCCCTGTAGCTTGGATCTGGCTCCAACATCCCCAATTATCAGCTTTACTCACTTACTAAGCAGTGACATAGCAGGCAATTCACAACATAAACATGTTAAATACAACACACTTAGGGTTCACTTAGTCTTCCCTTTCTAAATTAGGACTTCCATAAAATTTAGATGAGAAGCCAAGTTAGACATAATACTGTCCTATCTAATTTGACCATTGAAACAGCTACCCCTTTTCTAATGTGCCTGCTCTTTTTAAACCCTTCATTTTTATATAGATGAACTGTTCTTTTTGTACTGTGTTTAAACATGTGTTATTTCATATCTGATTAAGTTTACCGAGAACATGACCAGGGAGACTAAATCAAAAGGACATAACATAGTAATCTGAAAAGCAGATGTTAGTGGGAGGGAGAAACTTGAAAAGCAGCAATGCTGAAAGAAAGTTGCAGGGAGCTATACTAGACAGCAAATTAGGCACAAGTGTGCAACATGATACAGTAGCTAAAAGATAAATGCAAACATGGGCTGCTATGCAAAGATGTCATGCCACAGAACAGGAGTGTAACAGTTCCACTCTATCCAGTTCTTATGCAATCACACCTGAAATGCTGCATTCAGTTCTGAGCACCTCATTACCAGAGAGAGAAAAATGATCAGAGGACAGGAGGGATTAATTTGTGAGGAATTATTAAATTAAAGAAATATGCTGGATGAGTTTCTCATCTTTGTTCTGAACTCTTCACTCTGCTCTGGTGGTGCAAAAGGGTATGGATCTCTCCGTGGGGAACACTTGAATGTGGTGTCACTTTCTATTATTTTATGTCTAGATAATTTGTTAAACTGTTTTGAAATTGTTCCACAGGCTGCTTCAGTTACAGAAACCACTAAGTAAAAGTAATTGTTTGATTTGATGGGAACTCCGGAGCTGGTGTATGAGCAGCACCTGAAGTGCCTAATGCCCATTCCATTGTAGCTGGATTAATTAAATTACACCTAGGGTAGGTGGCTGGAAGTGGCTCCTTTCACAATGAGGTATTTTGAGGAGGAGGAGGAGGAGAACAAAATCCACTATAATGTCCATTATGGACAACACTTGGCAACTCTATTTACCTTCTTCACGCCTTAATGATAGGTGAAATAGCAAAACCTAAGATTCATTTATAAAACATTCTTTGCATCTTATGGAGGTACAACAGCAAGTCCTCTTTCTCCTTGCCACTGCAATTTGAAATTTTACACATTGTATCAGGATGGGTCATGGATCCTACAGCTTTGTGTCATGCTTCTCCTTGCAGGCACCTAAAATCAGAGAGAGTTGCCTTACAAAAGGCAAACCCGTTAACTCTCAGTACCTAATGCAGCTAGAGCCCTTTAGCTCCCTGATCTTGAGGTGGAATAAAGCTAGACAGAGTAGTAATCAGAATGATTTTAAGATGCAGATTGCAGCAAAAGCACTGAAATCAGTTTGACTTTATTTCTAAAACCTCACAGTAATTCCACAAATGTAATTAAGTTTCCCTGTTTAAGAGAACACACAATGCTCAATGAAATTAAGTATTTGGGAAATACCCCAAAAATAAAACCAAATATTGTTTCCACTTATTTTTATTGAGCTTTTGTTACTCCTCATGAACCCGGAAAAAGAAACTAGCTGGGTCAGCAGCAGGTTTGGAATCAAATGTATTGTTAGATTTTGCTGGGAAAGGGCTCCATAGAGGAGGTGCTGATCTTGGTCAAAATTAATTCCCCATTTATGCCAGATGATGTCAGCATAAATAATGCGGGGGTCCAGATTGCATTTCCTTAGGAATGGGAGTGGAGTCTCTAAAAGCCACTTCCGCAAATGAGTGGCGCAGGCTGAAAAGAGGTGTGAGAGGGTGCACTGATTCAGCAGCTCCGTACGGTAGACCAGCAATCGGAAAGAAACAAAAAAGCTGAGCCTAGATAATTTCCACTAACTGCTGATAAAATGTTGCACAGGGTGGGTAATTTTATCCAAACGTTTTTGGCAGTGATGACTAAGGTGACCAAATATCCCAATTTTATAGGCACAGTCCCGATATTTGGAGCTTTTTCTTATATAGGCTCCTATTACTCCCCAACCCCTGTCCCAATTTTTCACACTTGCTCGCTGGTCAGCCTAATGATGACGCCTAGAGGCATGTTAATGGATTACAGATTCAGATGTCAGGAGAGACAGTAATCAATGGATTCATCAACTGCGAATAGCAAAGCTGGTGTGTTCCAGACTTAATAGAAGCCTTTACTGGCACACATTTAGCATAATGAACTGATTCCAATGTGGCCTGTCAGCAATACTTCCCTATGACGAAAGTTATGTAATTTTGAGACTTGACAACAATTCATTGCCCAAGTCTGAGGTCTGAGAAGGATAAATCATCACCAGAACACATTATCCTACTACAGTTGTTGCAAATAAATCATCATGCTCTTTTACTTGGCAGCTGTCTGAAAAAACCCAAAAAAACCCAATCAATTTTCAAAGGGATCTGTAACCAGTTCAGTAATGTTTACCTTACCACTTTTACAGCGTCTTAAAGCAGCGAATAACATGACAGTGAAAGCTGGAATGGAGAGAAAACAGCTGTTCCTTTTTCTATACTATTCCAGAAGAATTCATTCTACAGTACAGAAAAGCCCCAAAGCCTACACTGACCTTGATTAGTATATCTGGGTTAATAAAAAAAATCAGTGCTACTCTTTCATATTTCCTATATCATGTAGGGTTTGAGGGGTAGTAAGAGGGTATCAGGAGTGGACAGCGGGACTGACTACTTACTCAGTAAGGTTTCCCCCATATACAAATGATTGTGCTTCAGGTAGGGCAGATCTTTACAGCCCCATTTATTTCAGTGAAGCTGCACCAATTTACACTGGCTGAGAAGCTGGGACATTGATTTCAAATGTTTGAATTTTTTCTATGCTTGCACAGGGTTGGGATGAGTTTACAAATCTCTCCTTTATTTTGCCAGTTTGGAGGCAGCAGTGGTAATAAGAAAGGAAAATCTTTAAAAAAAATGGAGGTGGCCAATTTCACATTAGAAGGCTTGGTATCATTCTGGGTGGTCCAGCCAGCAGATCTACAAGTGATTCAAGCTGGACCTTGAAGGCATGTAGGAAAATTCAGGCAAAAAACCCAAAATCAAAACCAAACAAACCCCACTACTCAGGTTCTTGTGACACAGAAGCTTAAGAGTGAAGGGAAGTCTGACCCTCCATTTTTCTTTGTCATTATTGAGTGCCACTGGTGTGCTGACCTCTGAACAAGGTAGAGAAGAAAATCTGCCCTGAGAAGGTCTCTTAGCACATCTTGTTTCTTGATAAAACCAAGAAAAAGGGCTGTTTGACCCCCTGGAGGCACCACCTACAGGACTGAGAGGATAAACTGGTCTTCTATTAATACTGCCAAGGAGGATGCCAGTTTTGCTGGTGGTTGTTTCACATGGACACTTGTTCAGCCAGAACTGGGCTGAGACCTTCAATTAATTGTAGACAGGCATAGAAAAACACCTAGTATTGGTTAATTAATGAAATGATACTTGTAAATCAAATATTTACTTATCTCACCTGTCTATTGTGAAGCTTAGTTGTGACTGACTGTACAGTGCTTTCAGATCCTCAGGCCAAAGGTGCTATCCTTCCAAGTCCTCTGATGGATTATTATCAGGTAAGACAATGCAGGGTTGAATCTGGTAAGGCAGGGAAAGGCATATGCTGTGCTGAAGGACCAAGGTATGAGCTTTCCAGCATCCCGCTCAGCACTGGAACAGAAGACTGTGCTTAGTTGTATCGCAGAGACGGGAGGCCTGATCCAAAGCTTACTGAAGTCATGGAAAGACTCTGTTGACTTCAGTGGCCTTTGGCTCAGGTCCCAAATCACTTGCACCTCTATACGGAAAAGTGAGGTGCTGCTGAATACCTGCAACTCCCATTGTCTTCAGTCCTTGAACTACACAGAAAAACATTGTGGAGTACTTGCTATCCCCTAACTGAATCTGAGTGTCAGTCCAAAATAAAAAATATCTGCCCTCTGACAGACATACTGTGAGGGGAGACACTGTAATAACCATTTTGTTTTCCAGGTATTAGTCATGAGCTTGACCTTCTCAGTGCTCATTTCAGACCCACCCTCCTCCTTTGTTTAAAGGTTATTTCAGCTGTGAAATCCCTAGGCATATTGGAGATTCCCTCCCCTCTCTCTAGGGAGACGGCTAGATAGTTTAATATCCTTTTCCTGGCTAAGCAAAATAGGCAAAGTAAACTAAAATGGTCCCAAATAATTGCACCATGGTTAAAAAAAAAATTCATTGGAATTTGGTCTGAATGTCTAGGCGTTCAGTGGGTGGTGAGAGCATTTAGCACCTTCCAGGCATCTGGCTCCTCACCAGGGGATACTTTCATCTTCTAAATAAAAGAAGGACTTGTGGCACCTTAGAGACTAACAAATTTATTTGAGCATAAGCTTTCCTGAGCTACAGCTCACTTCTTCGGATGCATACAGTGGAAAATACAGTGGGGAGATTTTATATACACAGAGAACATGAAACGATGGGTGTTACCATACACACTGTAATAAGAGTGATCAGGTAAGGTGAGCTATTACCAGTAGGAGAGAAAAAAAATCTTTTGTAGTGATAATCAAGGTGGGCCATTTCCAGCAGTTGACAAGAACGTCTGAGGAACAGTGGGGGCAGACGGGGGGAATAAACGTCGGGAAATAGTTTTACTTTGTGTAATGACCCATCCACTCCCAGTCTTTATTCAAGCCTAATGTAATGGTGTCCAGTTTGCAAATTAATTCCAATTCAGCAGTCTCTCGTTGGAGTCTGTTTCTGAAGTTTTTTTGTTGAAGAATTGCCACTTTTAGGTCTGTAATCAAGTGACCACAGAGATTGAAGTGTTCTCCAACTGGTTTTTGAATGTTATAATTCCTGACGTCTGATTTGTGTCCATTTATTCTTTTACATCGAGACTGTCTGGTTTGGCCAATGTACATGGCAGAGGGGCATTGCTGGCACATGATGGAATATATCACCAATATATATTGGTAGATGTGCAGATGAACAAGCCTCGGATATGTGGCTGATGTGATTAGGCCCTGTGATGGTGTCCCCTGAATAAATATGTGGACACAGTTGGCAATGGGCTTTGTTGCAACGATAGGTTCCTGGGTTAGTGTTTTTGTTGCGTGGTGTGTGGTTGCTGGTGAGCATTTGCTTCAGGTTGGGGGGCTGTCTGTAAGCAAGGACTGGCCTGTCTCCCAAGATCTGTGAGAGTGATGGGTCGTCCTTCAGGATAGGTTGTAGATCCTTGATGGTGGGCTGGAGAGGTTTTAGTTGGGGGCTGTAGAGGCTCGTTCACCTGCACATCTACCAATATGATATATGCCAGCAATGCCGCTCTGCCATGTACATTGGCCAAACCAGACAGTCTCTATGTAAAGGAATAAATGGACACAAATTAGACGTCGGGAATTATAACATTCAAAAACCAGTCGGATAACACTTCAATCTCTCTGGTCACTTGATTACAGACCTAAAAGTTGCAATTCTTCAACAAAAAAACTTAAAAAACAGACTCCAACAAGAAACTGCTGAATTGGAATTAATTTGCAAACTGGACACCATTACATTAGGCTTGAATAAATACTGGGAATGGATGTGTCATTACACAAAGTAAAACTATTCCCCCCCCCTTCTCCCCACTGTTCCTCACACATTCTTGTCAACTGTTGGAAATGGCCCACCCTGATTATCACTACAAAAGGTTGTTTTTTTTCCTCTCCTGCTGGTAATAGCTCACTTTACCTGATCACTCTCGTTACAGTGTGTATGTTAACACCCATTGTTTCTTGTTCTCTGTGTGTGTATACAAATCTCCCCACTGTATTTTCCACTGTATGCATCCGATGAAGTGAGCTGTAGCTCACGAAAGCTTATGCTCAAATAAATTTGTTAGTCTCTAAAGTGCCACAAGTACTCCTTTTCTTTTTGCGGATACAGACTAACACAGCTGCTATTCTGAAACCTTTCATCCCCTACAATCTGGCAGCTCCAAAGGAATTGGTGGGGGAACTAATGACATCAGCTTTCCCCTCTTCCATTCCTTTATTTATAACACAGTGCAGCTGAGAGTCGTGGCACTGACCTGAAGTAAGTGGTTTCTCCTCTTCTAAGCTTCTATCTCGACTGCTCGCAGTGACTGGTGTCTGCACATGTCTGGCGGTGAGAGCAGAGGAGTTCAGATTGGTACTGGTTATGAATTCATCTATCAGGCCCTTTCTAGCCATCGTATTAAATTGAGGAAGGATACAGTTCAAGCATATAGTGTGGTAATGTGCATTTTGTTATGTACTGTATGGAAACTGTGTTAGCAAATGAAGTGTGTAGCCCACAGGCAAGTTGTCAATGCAGCCCTCAGTGTTGTAAAATGTGGACATCCCAGCCTTAAGCAGGGCATTATTGCTGTGTGTAAAGTGCAGTTGTGGGTTTTCTGACACACACATCAGTGGAGGAGTTGACCCTGAAATTAAAACCTACCTACTTAACTAACTTCCTCCAGATGTTAGGTCTTCCATTTGAATTAGACTCGGAATAGAGAGGCAAAGTTCTGGTCTAAGCCTGAACTTTTCCAAGTTTTGGAGAGAAAGAGAGCATGGTGGCTGAGAGATAGAAAGGCAAATCCTCAAAATTAGATGTGAATCTAGATCCGAACTTGCCCAATGTTTGTGAGATGTTCAGACCTGAGGTTTTTGGTTTAGACCACCTCTAGTGTGACCTCTCAGAACTCTTTTATAGTTTATTTTCAGCAGATGCACTTCAGCTCTGGTTTCACAGGGTTGCCAAGTTGGAAAGGTTAATAAGAAACAATGAAAGATGAAGCAAGACATGAGGCCCAGGCAGAGAGGGCTCTGGATTTTTGGATTCTCTACATTACTGACCCTGGACACCAAGCAAAAGATTGAGAGGGAGGCTTGTGACCCCTCCATTCTGAAGGTTGTATTTTCTTTTCCCCGTGCACAAAGAGCAAAGCATTCCTTTCAATACATGTGAGCCGAATTTGTGAACAGTTATTCACACAACTAATCTTAGTGACTTTCTTGGGACTACACATGTAAATAACTGCTCACCAGTGTGAGAAATGGGTTCAGTCTGGACCTTAGCTCTTTATAGCTACAGAACAGATACATCCTGGTACGGTCCTGCACATTTCTGCGTGGGATCACAGCTAGGACTGAGAGGGTGGTTTGGGCTCCATTCATAGAATCATAGAAGTGTAGGACTGGAAGAGACCTCAGTAGGTCATCTAGTCCAGTCCCCTGCACTCAAGGCAGAAGTAAGTAATAACTAGCCCAGTGGTTCCCAAACTTGTTCCGCCATTTGTACAGGGAAAGCCCCTGGCAGGCCCGGCCGGTTTGTTTACCTGCCGTGTCCGCAGGTTCGGCCGATTGCGGCTCCCACTGGCTGCGGTTCGCTGCTCCAGGCCAATGGGAGCCGCGGGAAGCAGCGGCCAGTATGTCCCTCGGCCCGCGCCGCTTCCCGCAGCTCCCATTGGCCTGGAGCAGCGAACCACAGCCAGCGGGAGCCGCGATTGGCCAAGCCTGTGGCCGCAGCAGGTAAACAAACTGGCCTGGTCCGCCAGGGGCTTTCCCCGCACAAGCAGTGGAACAAGTTTGGGAACCACTGAACTGGACCATTCCTGACAGGTTTTTGTCTAACCTGTTCTTAAAAACCTCCTATGACAAAGATACCACAATCTCCCTACGCAATTTATTCCAGTGCTTAACTAACCTGACAGGAAGTTTTTCCTAATGTCCAACCTAAACCTCCCTTGCTGCAATTTAAGCCCATTGCTTCTTGTCCTGTCCTCAGAGGTTAAGGAGAACAATTTTTCACCCTCCTCCTTGTAACACTTTTTATGTACTTGAAAACTGTTATCATGTCCCCTCTCAGTCTTCTCTTCTCCAGACTAAACAAACCTAATTTTTTCAATCTTTCCTCAGAGGTCATGTTTTCTAGACATTTACATTACACTTTTACATTATCTTAACCCTTTACATTCACATTAAATCCATGCCTTTTTGCTGAGGCTGCCAACTAGGGTGCTAGTTGCTAGTGAATTTTTTGAAATGGGGTTGATTCTCTTTTAAGAACTAGACTGAAATCACCAATTCTTTTCATCCAGGCCACCAAACAGCTTTCAGCTGGTGGTAACTTTCAGACACTACCAGGGGTGAAAGTAACTTAAAAGTCTTACCGGTGTGGGGCCTCGGGTGGAAGGGGCTGGGCTTGGTGGTCAGTGTCCCCCTGCCAGCCCTTCCGCGCTGCCAGGCCCGCACCACCCTGGGCTCCAGCTGCTTCTGTGTAGCAGCAGGTGGGAGCGCTGGGCCCTTTTAAATCACTGGGCCCCAGGGCAGCTGCCCCTTTTGCCCCCCCATAGCTGCCCTCGGGGGGGCAAAAGGGGCAGCGACATTAAAGCGCTGCCACAGGAGCGCTTTAACATCGGCTGTGTACTGGCCGGTACTGGCAGCCACTTGCTATGCCATACTGGGCTGTACCAGCCCACTTTCACCTCTGGATACTACCAAACCAAGCCAGGGGTGGTCTGGGAGTGACAGGCTGTAGAACTCAAACAATCTTTTGTGCTATATACACTTCTGTGTTAAAGGTTAACTCTGTTAAGGAAAAGGATGAAGAAGAGCTCTGTGGAAGCTCAAAAGCTTGTCTCTCTCACTAACAAGTTTCAGAGTAGCAGCCGTGTTAGTCTGTATTCGCAAAAAGAAAAGGAGTACTTGTGGCACCTTAGAGACTAACAAATTTATTTGAGCATAAGCTTTCGTGAGCTACAGCTCACTTCATCGTATGCATCCGATGAAGTGAGCTGTAGCTCACGAAAGCTTATGCTCAAATAAATTTGTTAGTCTCTAAGGTGCCACAAGTACTCCTTTTCTCTCACTAACAGAAATTGGTCCCAGTGGTGCTGGAACAATCTGCAGAGAGGGGCTGCTGAGAGCTATTGGACCAAACTGCAAACCCTGTATGTGATGGAAACCACTTCAAAGCAGGGGTGCAGCATCCTCAGTTCCCCTATTTTAGCACCTATGGTTGGTTCAATATAAGATATTACCTCACCCACCTAGTTTTTCTTATATCCTGGGACTAACGCGGCTGTAACAACACTGTTTATATAAAGAGCATTTAAGTGGACCTGGACAGACAAAAAATAACAACAAAAAAGGGAGCCAAGAATTCTTAGCTATATCAAGAATATTTAAATATATAGACCTGAGCAAAACTTAGGATTTACTTATAAGGTATCAGTTAATTTACTTAAGCATTTTACGCTATAAATCCTTTTGAAAGTACTCCCAGTGCCTTACTGTTATCCATGGTCTCTTGTTTCATAGAAAATGCAAGTGATTTAAAGTATTTGACTGATATTTTAAGGCAACAATTTATTTCAACTGTCAGCTGCTCAATGTGAAATGTATGTTGAGGTACAAGGGCATTGTAAAGGAAGCATATTTTCCCTTGTCTCTTTGATGCACTCTCTTCCCCCGTCCGTTCATGTCAGGTTGTTTGCTTTCTCTTTGTGTTTATCTTAAATGTGGATTAACTTATTTCAAAAATAAATATTTACTTTTAAAAGGATAAAGTGTAGTAACTTACCAAGGCAAGGAGCCCAGCTATCTCTATAGACAAATTAAGTGCTCAGCACTTAAAAAATTTGGACCACTTATTTAGATGCCTAAATATGGTTTTAAAAGCTTATCTTTAGACTATTACTTTGAAAAATCATGGCCAATGAGAAATAGAAGATGTCTTCATTCTATCTAAGTACTTCTATGCCCCCCCATCACTGCAGTATTTGAGCACCTTCATCTGATATACATTATTATGAGTGTGAACTTGAAATACTAAATGCATTGCAAATGTTCTGTACCTCAGTTATCTGTAAAATATTATTATTAATATTATTTATTACAGCTCATCCTTGGAAATTATGGCTATTTCTAGAGTGCTATTTAAAAATGGCTAAAACTGCTGAGAATATTACCTCAGTTTATTCTTAACTTTGCTTTTGCCTAAGTTCTCATTGTTGAAAAGGACATTCCAGTCAGAGATCAAAATATCCTGACTACAATAAGGTCTGCAGGACTTACTTAGCTAGGTTGGCATGTAATTGTTCTCCACGACCCTGTAAAGTAATTGCCAACAAAATACTATCCACACAACAAATGAATTTTTAATTTGGTTTTATTTTTGTTTCTGGTCTCTTTCCCTCCCTGCCTCCTCCCCCATGAATTCTTCAGATGAATGCAGTAGCAGCATTTTGTCATCCTGTAACAGCTGCTGCAATATAAAGAATTGAAGGGTCTGAGAAAGTTACAGCAAGAAAAACATTTTCAACCTGTCAAAAATTGGTTTGAAATTTGTTTTCTGCACCCTCACAGGACAAGTATTTCTACTTTTGCCTAGGAGGCACGAAGAAAAAAATTAAAACATTTGGAGATGTTAGTGTTTTCTCTGGTTATAGCTCTGCATTTACTCTGAGCTAAACATAGATGCAGCATTTCCTTGCAAGCAGACGTTAAACTATTGTGCTCAATCTGTATAACAAAAAAACAATTCAAATGTCTCTCCTGTTGAGGACAGTTGGCCTACAAAACCTGAAACACAGCAGCCTTTTGGTAAGGAGGACCCATTTTCTGTATGTTTACTGTAACTGCAGTGATCTGGACTCACTAGTGCGGGCATTTCTCTGTGCCATCTGCGCCTGCCATTGAACAAGTACACAATAAATAGGAAGGATGACAAGTCACAAGATGGATGATGCTTAATCTGAGACCAGTCAGTAAGAAACTGTATTTGCTCAGAGATCCTCTGGGAAGAGAGAATCCATTGAGGACACTCGATTGACATATCTCCACACACTGAGATCCAACAAGATAGGCAAAGGTGTCAACAGTGTCAAGAGCTGCTAATAAGTCCAATAAAGTGATCATGGATATCTTACCCTGGTCTGTCGCTGCGAGGAGATAATCAACCAGCAATATCAACACAGTCTCTGTGGTAGATCTGGAACCAGACTGATAGGGATACAGGAAGTCTATGGAATTCAAGAGTTGTTGGAGCAGCCCGCATTATAATCGTCTTAATAAATTTCTATTAAAAAGGGATGTTTGAGATGGGATGGTAATAACTGAGGTGGTAAAAAACAAACAAGCTTGAAAGTAGTTTCTCAAACACTTAGTGATCAGGTTTTTGCTCAGGCATTTTTTTGTCCTGGAGCAATACAATTGCTAAAATGTTTTGCTTTGAGGAAAAATATTCTATCTCTGTGGGGGAATCTTATTATATCTCTTGCTTGTTCCCACAGTATAACCTTGTGTGTGCCAATGCCTGGATGCTAGATCTAACACAAGCTGTTCTCAATCTGGGGTTTCTGACAGGAGCATTCATTCTAGGCTATGCTGCAGACAGGTAAAGTATGTGTGTTAATGCAAGTCTACCCTTACAGGGGCAGAAACATTTTGTACTGTAATCACCGTACGCAAACATTCAAGTTTGGAGGTTCGGTTCAATTCCAAGAAGCAGGTCCCACTTAAACTTAACTTCCTGAGTCTGTAAAATTGGTCTGGAAACTTCATGAGATTTTTAGTACTTCCTGGTCCTGTTAGGACTTAAAATAGCATGAAAAGAGCTCTTCTTGTGATATTTCATAATTTATGTTCACATCTGGACTCAGGAAGTACAGAGGAACACAGAAATGAAAAGCAAGCATTCACAGAGAATTTTGGGGTTGGCAATTTCTGAGCGGAGCATAAGGCTATTGATGAAGAAAGCAGCTCCTTTGAGAGAGGAAGAAGAAACTCGGTGCTACAACCCTCTGAGTTCACACATACCCATATGTTGACCACCAAGGTCATGGTTACAGTTGGTCTTCAACATTTTTAGAGCTGACTGAATACTGCAAAAATGTGTGGGTGAAATCCAGCCCTGTAAACAGGGCCAACGCCAGAGCTAAGCACTACTTAAGTCCAATTTTCCTTCAAAATAGGAGAAGGAAGCCTTATTTTAAGGAATTAAGTCAGAATTAAATGGTGTGCAGTCCTCATGCCAGCCCAAATACAAGGGTGAATTTCATAGTAGATGAATATTTCTTTGATTTGAAAAATGAATTAACCTTTGCTGTTTTGTGCTCCTTTTCTATTTGCTATCCATGAATATCCTAGTAGGTGATTTTATTAGGCAGAGCACACAGAGAATATTCTCAGATAAAACACTTTGAATTCCTAAACAAAAGTATTTACAATGAAAATCTCATTGTACTGAGAATTATGGTTATCCAGTAGGGGAAAAAACCTACCATGTGACCTATGTGTCCAATCAAAAGCAAACAATACAACTTTTGCATACTGAAGTCACACAACAAAGCTATCAAATATAGTAGAGAGCAAGGATTATTTGCAAACATTCTTAAGTGAATAATTTTTTTAAAAGAATCAACTGAAGAAATTTTTTTTTTAATCTTTACACAGACAATTCGCAAACAGAAAGAAGGAGAGAGATAGTGAATGGATAAATCATTGTTTGAAAGTATTCACTTAGCCGTATTCAAAGTAAAGAGATTTAAAGCCAGGTTAACATTGGATGAAGACAACATTTCAGGGCAGCAACTATAAACTAATTACCTCATGATCAAATCAGAGAGAATCATGATGCTTGTAAAGTGCCTGACAGTGTTGGATGAAATGAAGTAATTTATATTATTATAGAATTACACCTTACCCACAACATTTGGATCTGTAATTGTCTCTTTACCACATAGTTCAAAGGGTTTTACCTAGAGCTTATCGAAAAATACCAATTATTTTTCTTAGTATTTTTTTAGTCATTTTGATCAAAAGTTTGTATTAGTTTTGCTTTGTGTCCTCTCCCCAACAACAACAACAACTCCCCCCAACCCTAAAACAAACCTGAAAAAAATACAAAAATTGCTTTTGTTAAAAAATATTTTTTTTCGGTTTCTGGAGTGTGTGGGGCGGGGAGAGGGGTGTTGGTTGGTTGGGTTTCAGCCAAAAGCAAAAAACAAAAACAGGAAATTTTGAGAAAAATGAAAGTTTTTATTTTGATCAAAAATATTTTTTATTAAAAAATTGACCTTTTTTTAAAACCAACTCTAGTCTGGGCCTGTAGTTAGGTTTGGATTGTCCATTAATATTGTTGGGATAAAATGTTTAAAATTCAATACTAATGAATACAAAATTAAAATACTGGAAGATATAAGCTCTAAACAGAGTATTTATGCAGCTGCTTCATTTGGCATTCTAGTAAAGGGTAAGACATTTCCTACACAGGGTGTGACTGTACTTAAAATAGGCAGTTTAAGGGAATAATCTTGCACATGTTGAAGTCAATAGCAAAAGTCCCATTTATTTCAATAGGGGCATTCTAATTTCTATAATTTAAGTGCACCATGCAAAATTAGAAATTGTTTTCCAAAAACTGGGCCTAAACATTTTCAATCACTGCTTTAAAAGTGGAGATAGAGAGGCAGAGATTAGTATCCCGGAGGAGAGAGTTCTACTTCCTAAGAGTCAGTACAACACAGACTCAGAAAGTCACCATCATAAGGCCTAGTGATGGGAAACCTTACAAGATTCATAGCATCAACACAAGACTTAGGAGAAGGTTTAAACTCCAGCCATAAACTAAGTCGAGAAGGAAAATGTTAGTCATATTTCAACATTTTCACTTTTTTTTTTTTTTTGGCAGATATGGCAGAATCCATATTTACCTCTACTCCTGCCTTGGAGTAGGATTATGTGGCCTTGTTGTTGCATTTGCACCAAATTTTTACGTATTTTTGATCTTTCGCTTCCTACAAGGTGTATTTGCAAAGGGAACCTGGATGACAGCCTATGTTATTGGTAAGAGCTGTACTTTTCCCCTTTTTGGGTGGGGAGATTGAGGGAATGGATGTTGGTGGACAGACTACCTGAATGTGAAGGTAGGTGAGAACTGTACAGTTGTTCACCAATGATCTGAGGTGAAAGGAACCAGTGGAGATAGATCATCACTGGAACATAACATAACCCTGATTCAAATAGCCTTCCCAGAACCCCTCTAATAACCCTGATATCTCGCTGCTCAAAATCAGTCGCCAAGCTATCCACCTCAGCGTTCCATCCCGGGGAAACTTTTCCGCTTTAGCTTCACAAATGTTATGCAGAGTACAGCAGACTGCTACAGCCATGCAAATATTTTCCTCATTGAGGTCTAACCTGCCAAAAAGGCAGTGCCAGCTACCCTTTAATCTATCAAATGCACATTCAGTGGACATTCTGCACCTGCTAAGCCTGTTGTTGAAGCGCTCTTTGCTGCTGTCAAGCTTTCATGTAAGGCTTCATGAGCCATGGGAGTAAGAGGTAGGCAGGGTGTCCCAGGATCACTATGGGCATTTCCACATCCCCTCTTGGAATTTTTTGGTGTGGAAAGAAAGTCCCTGCAAGCAGCTCTCTATACAGACCAGTGTTCCTGAAGATGTGTGCACCTTCCTTGACAACTCCACAATGATGTCAGTGAAACAAGCCCAGTGATCTACCAGCATCTGCAATACCATAAGGAAGTAGCCCTTTTTGTTGATGTAATCTGTTACATCTGTCTGGGGCCAAAATTGGGATATCCATGCCACCTATTGCCCCACTGCAGTTAGGGAATCCTATTGCTGCAAAACCATTCATTATTTCCCATACATTGAGTCACAGTCCTTCAGAACAGGAGGCAATTAATGGCCCTGTATACTTGCATAATCATAACCCCTATGGTGAACTTCCCAACTCCAAACTGATTAGCAACTGACCAATAGCAGTTGGAGTTGCCAGCTTCCACACAGCTATTGCTACTTGCTTTTCCACCATGTGGGCAGCTCTCATTTTGGTGTTCTTGCACTACAGGGCAGGGGCAAGTTCCACACACAGTTCCAGGAAGCAGATTTCAGAGTAGCAGCCATGTTAGTCTGTATTCGCAAAAAGAAAAGGAGTACTTGTGGCACCTTAGAGACTAACAAATGTATTTGAGCATAAGCTTTTGTGAGCTACAGCTCACTTCATCGGATGCATTTGGTGGAAAATACAGTGGGGAGATTTATATACACACACAGAGAACATAAAACAATGGGTTTTATCATACAAACTGTAAGGAGAGTGATCACTTAAGATGAGCCATCACCAGCAGCGGGGGGGGGGGGGAAATGAAAACCTTTCATGGTGACAAGCAAGGTAGGCTATTTCCAGCAGTTAACAAGAACATCTGAGGAACAGTGGGGGGTGGCCTGGGAGGGAGAAATAACATGGGGAAATAGTTTTACTTTGTGTAATGACTCATCCATTCCCAGTCTCTATTCAAGCCTAAGTTAATTGTATCCAGTTTGCAAATTAATTCCAATTCAGCAGTCTCTCGTTGGAGTCTGTTTTTGAAGTTTTTTTGTTGAAGGATAGCCACTCTCAGGTCTGTAATCAAGTGACCGGAGAGACTGAAGTGTTCTCCGACTGGTTTTTGAATGTTATAATTCTTGACGTCTGATTTGTGTCCATTTATTCTTTTACGTAGAGACTGTCCAGTTTGACCAATGTACATGGCAGAGGGGCATTGCTGGCACATGATGGCATATATCACATTGGTAGACGCGCAGGTGAACAAGCCTCTGATAGTGTGGCTGATGTGATTAGGCCCTATGATGGTGTCCCCTGAATAGATATGTGGACAGAGTTGGCAACGGGCTTTGTTGCAAGGATAGGTTCCTGGGTTAGTGGTTCTGTTGTGTGGTGTGTGGTTGCTGGTGAGTATTTGCCTCAGATTGGGGAGCTGTGTGTAAGAAAGGACTGGCCTGTCTCCCAAGATCTGTGAGAGTGATGGGTCATCCTTCAGGATAGGTTGTAGATCCTTGATGATGCATTGGAGAGGTTTTAGTTGAGGGCTGAAGGTGATGGCTAGAGGCGTTCTGTTCTTTTCTTTGTTGGGCCTGTCCTGTAGTAGGTGACTTCTGGGTACTCTTCTGGCTCTGTCAATCTGTTTCTTCACTTCAACAGGTGGATATTGTAGTTGTAAGAATGCATGATAGAGATCTTGTAGGTGTTTGTCTCTGTCTAAGGGGTTGGAGCAAATGCGGTTATATCGTAGAGCTTGGCTGTAGACAATGGATCGCGTGGTATTATCTGGATGAAAGCTAGAGGCATGTAGATAGGAATAGCGGTCAGTAGGTTTCCGATATAGGGTGGTGTTTATGTGACCATCGCGTATTAGCACCGTAGTGTCCAGGAAGTGGATCTCTTGTGTGGACTAGTCCAGGCTGAGGTTGATGGTGGGATGGAAATTGTTGAAATCATGGTGGAATTCCTCAAGGGCTTCTTTTCCATGGGTCCAGATGATGAAGATGTCGGCAGTGTAGCACAAGTAGAGTAGGGGCATTAGGAGACGAGAGCTGAGGAAGCGTTGTTCTAAGTCAGCCATAAAAATGTTGGCATACTGTGGGCCATGCGGGTACCCATCGCAGTGCTGCTGATTTGAAGGTATACTGCTGAATTGGAATTAATTTGCAAACTGGATACAATTAACTTAGGCTTGAACAGAGACTGGGAATGGATGAGTCATTATACAAAGTAAAACTATTTCCCCATGTTATTTCTCCCTCTCACCCCACCCCCCACTGTTCCTCAGATGTTCTTGTTAACTGCTGGAAATAGCCTACCTTGCTTGTCACCATGAAAGGTTTTCCTCCTCCTCCCCCCCCCCCCCGCTGCTGGTGATGGCTCATCTTAAGTGATCACTCTCCTTACAGTGTGTATGATAAAACCCATTGTTTTATGTTCTCTGTGTGTGTATATAAATCTCCCCTCTGTATTTTCCACCAAATGCATCCGATGAAGTGATCTGTAGCTCACGAAAGCTTATGCTCAAATAAATTTGTTAGTCTCTAAGGTGCCACAAGTACTCCTTTTCTAGTTCCAGGAAGATGGCTTTGCACATCCGAAAGTTCTGCAGCTGCTCATCATCCCAGACCTGCATAACGATGTGATCCCACCACTCAGTGCTTGTTTCCCAAAGCCAGTAATGATGTTCCACTGTGTGCAGCTCCTTTGTGAATGCTAACATCAATCTTGAATTGTTTCTTTCCATGGCACACAGCAGGACAGGCACCACGTATTCATTTTCAGATTTGCAGGTCATGAAATACTGTAGGATCAGCTGTATTGTGTTCATAACAAGACTGGAGAGCAGTGCAGGATTCATGCTATCAGGAAGAGATGGTGGGCACACAGTTTACAGGGGCAGCTGAAAAGTGGTTGGAAGCGCATAGAATGATGGGATGGAGAAAACTGCAATATGGGATGGTGAGTCTGCCCCCATGATGCACTGTGATCCATTCCCAGAACTTCTGGCAGCAGAAGATGGTGAGTTGCACAGTGGGATAGCGATCCACGGTGCACTGCTTTCTCTGTTAATACTGGAGCACCAACTGTGGATGCGCTCTGCCAACACAAGGAGCTTTGTGTGAACATGCACAAGCGATGTAATTACAGTGAATTATGAACGTCGACATAACTTAAGTCGACTTAACTCTGTAGTGTAGATCTAAGGCAAAGTCCCCTTTTCAAAAGTGACGTAGGTACTTAATAGCCTAAGGGCTTGTCTACACTGCAGTTGCACCTCTGTAGTGCATCAGTGTAGACACTACCTACGCAGATGGGAGAGGTTCTCCTATCTGCGTAAGTAATCCACCTCCCTGAGAGGTGGTAGCTAGGTCAATGGAGAAATTCTTCCATTGATGTCTTCGGTGATTTAACTATGCCACTTAGTGGTGTTGATTTTTCCCTGAACGATGTAGTTATGCTGACCTAACTTTCTAATATTGACCATGCCTTGGTCAATGTGATTTATTTATCCCTTTGCTTTACCAGCAGGTACGTTTAAGGCTGATCAGTGGCCTAAGTTACTATGCCTCATATATCAATCTCTGGGGAACATATACTTTATACCAAAACATTGACTTCAGTACACTTGGAGGTTGGTTCCTGTAATATCCTGGAGATATACCCTTCATATTATTGACACGGTACTTTGGAACAATCCAAGAAGAGGCTGCCCCCAAAGAATCTTGGCTTTTACACTGAATCCAGTTTTTACTTGGAAAAGGTTATGGGAGTTCAATGTATTCAGATCAAGTCTCTGAGCCTCGATGTTAAGGAGCTCTCAGTCACCGGTGATACAAATTCCCCTGCATCTGCAGAGGTCAACTTCCCCGCAATCAAGTTAAAAAAAAGAGCAAAAGTAATTCACTTAATTCTTAAGTACCAACTTTATAAACTCTTATAATGATAAAGACACACAATAATAATAGCTTATTTTCTACTCCTTAACAGGGCTACTTCATAATCCACATGTATTATTTTCAGAGTTATACATCAATAGAAACAAAAAATCAAACCAATTAAATCTGAACAGGTTAGTCCCCACACACTCACAGTGAGCAGTAACTCAGAGTTCCAAAAGTTGAGGTTGGAGTTCTCTTCAGTCTTTGCTCATGAACTCAAAACAGTCTGCTGGGTCAAAAGCACTGCAACAATATATTCCCACCTCTTGCATGCAGAAATCTCCAGTTGAAGCCCACGAAGACTCTTTCTCTTTCTCTGAACTGTAGAATGACTCAATCAGCTAGTCAGCCAATGAACCAACCAATCAGTATTAAGTATATAAATGAAAAACCCTGTTACAATAAAAATAAAAAACTGAGACGAGCCAAATACAGATGACTCTTTCTCCAGCATTACACTTAACTAAGAAGAGAGATTGTGACCCATACTGGTTAAGACAATTTAACTAAAACAATTTAGCTAAACATCAAATAACATTCCAGATGTACAATTAAAATGAAAGAAGATAGTCATAGAAAGAGGAAATGGGAGGGAGAAACTAACACTCTCAGTGCTTCCCTGTGTTGCAGAGTTAGCCATAGCACTAGCCTGCTGCAGAATGCTTCAGAGTTAGGGGAAGCCAGCCTGCTCCTGTTCCTGAGCTTCTTCCAACCCATGTAGGTCATGAGTCTTTTTATAAAACAGCTGCCCTAACTATTTGCTCTCAATGGAGTCTGAGTCCAGCTACAGGGAGCCTACTGAGCATGACCAAAAGTACAGCATCCAATTCCAGAAACTTCTGGACATGGAACGCTAACTGTGCATTGGCCTAGCAACAGTGACCCTGACACTCATTCCTCCCCTTTCCTCCCCCTCTAATAACTCCCTATTAGGCACATGGGTTACACGTAATTTTTAGAAAAAAGGGCACCTTCAGTTGTAATCCAAGGTAGAACCTCCTGCATAACCGTGAGCCAACATTGCAAATGTAATATTTTTAACTTGAATAGGGTTTATTTCTGTTTGTTTTTCCCCTCTCTTCAGTGACAGAAATAGTTGGCTCAGATCAGCGAAGGATTGTTGGAATTGTGATACAGATGTTCTTCACCCTTGGAATAATGATTCTTCCTGGAATTGCTTACCTGATTCCCACATGGCAGGGAATTCAGCTGGCCATAACGCTCCCCAATTTTCTTTTCCTGCTGTATTACTGGTAACGTTATTGTGTTCATTTTGACCTCTGTAGGTTCATGCTTTGTATTCAGATCTAGATCGGAGAATTCTTAAAAAGAGGGTTTCCCTGAACTTTTCAGAAATTACTGTTGGATGCATTTCAGATTAAGACCTGGTTACAAAATATGAAGTGAAAAAACCAACTTTGTGGCCTGATAAAATGCCTTTCTGATTAGTCAAACTATACAAGACCCATAGTCTGACATTTTCTAATAGGTTTTACAGGTCTGGAATCCACCAAAAATGTCCCTCACAATATGCCTATATTTTCATGGGTGGACTTTTGTTACCACTGGGTCCATCCTCCAAAGTTCCCTGGTTGCCTTGTAGAGGTCTCATAGGCCTGGATTCCAAATTAAACTTCTTTGGAGGATCTCATATACATGTTTTTGAAAGTTTAATTACATTTATTTGTGACTGTCCCAGTAGTAGACAAGGAATTTCATTCAATTCTTTCCTAGGTGTTCACAAGGCAAGCAAACATTCTGAGCCAAAAATTGTTCCCTTATGTAATTCAGCTGAGTACATAGGAGGTACACCAAGACTGAATTTGGCCTTGCAGAGTTCAATGTACCAAGTACGAAAAGAGGGGAGAGAGCAATGGTTGGTAGAACAACACCCATTAGAAGTTTTAAATGTTATTTTTGTTGTTGTTAATTTACTCTTTGACTCTGTGGCACTATGATTCTCCCACCCAGTATTCTACGAAGAGATTATTGGAAGGTCAGGGACTTTCAAAGAGCCAGGAAACACTTGATGGGAACAAGAACCTCACAGAGATGTTAATTAACTTGTATGTTTGGCTTGACCACAAGCAATATTTCATTTGAATGGAATGGAAAAGGCCCAGGGTTGAACAGGAATGGAGAGTGAACTCCCTTACCTTCTCTCTTGTAGGCGTTGTCCTCCAAGTCAAGGTTGTAGTACTTTAGTTAGGGCAGTGTGGGGAAGTATGCATTACTTCTGAATCAGCTGCACCTACCCATCATTCTCTTCCCAGCTGTGTGCCTCAACCCTGACCTGAAGGGAACTACATCTCTGGGTAAAAAGGTAATTCATTCTCCATGTCATTCACTCCTTTTCCTCTCTGAGACTGTCAGCAAGGTGCCACTTAGTGCAAACTCTGGTGGTGAGTTTTAATAAAACTTTGTGCTTATAGAGTTACAGTGGTTTTCATCTAAAACTCTCAAAGCACTTTACAAAGGTGGGTAACTATTCTCCTTTGCAGTTGGAGAAACTGAGGTAAGTGATTTGTTGAAGTTCTCACAACAAGCTAGTGACAGAGCTGGGACTAAATCCAAACTCTACAATCACCCAATCCCATGCTTAACTGTCTGCTAAGAACTAGAGAGACAAGCAGTGCTTAATTTGTGCCAGGGCTGAGCTTGTCAGTTCATAGTCCTGGTACCTCTGCCCTTGCCCGTCAGTTTGAAAGTAAAAAAATTGCTTGAGCCCCAACATATAATTGCTTGAGTCCCAGCACCTCTTTGATTATACATTAAGCACTGGAGACAAGGCGAGTGGGGTCATATCTTTTACTGGACCAACTTCTGTTGGTGAGAGATAAACTGAAGAAATCTGGAGGTCTGATGAAGAGCTCTGGGTGGCTCAAAAGCTTCTTTCTCTCACCAAGATAAGTTGGTCCAATAAAAGGTATTATCTCACCCACCTTGTGTCTCTAATATCCTGGGACTGACACAGGTACTACTGCAGGCAATGCTAAGAACTAGGCCAGGTCAACAATTCCTTTCACATAGGCCATCAATCAACCATTTGATCTGAACTAGATTAGGACCTCCAATGTAGAGGCAAAAAATTACATGTCCTGTCACCAATTCCCTATGGCTTCTGGGCCTTAGGAAACTTTCAGGAAAGTTGAGCAAGACCTAACAACTATTTGAATAAAAAAGATAAAGATAAATGGCTGAATGTTGCATGTAAACTGTAGACAATCTACTAGTTCTCAAGCTGTGGTCCATGGACCTTCCTGGTTGTCCATGGCATGAAGTATTTTGAGAGTCAAGCTGAAGATTGACTGGGGAGCTGGGTCCGTGGAAGAATTTCTATCTTGTTGAGAGGCTGAAGAATCACTGCATTAGGTGTTAATGCAGGTGATGATTCCCATGGTTTTCTAAAGACACTATTAAGCAAAATCCTTGCCTCCCTCTGTGCTTTTACAGGGCAGTTCCTGAATCTCCACGCTGGCTGCTGACACGCAAAAAAGGAGAAAAGGCATTAAATATTATGCACACCATTGCCAAGCACAATGGAAAATATCTCTCACCGTATTACTCTGAGGTACTTACCATACGTTTGCTTCAGTTTTGTTTGATCTTTAACCAGTGGTCTTTCTGTTTGGTTTAGAAGAATTTTACAGTACGACACCGTGAACAGGTTGTCTGGCTCAATTTTTTTTTCTCTTGAGAAGGAAGAAGTAGGTTTATTGAAAGGACACGGGTTGAAATGAGAACATTTCCAAGAAGTCATAAGAGATGGGAGTGCTGAGTTACTAATGTAAAATTCACACTAAACATCCCATTTCTTAAAGAACTATACTAGACATCTTAAATCACTGGGGGCCATCATCTTTCATAACGGCTTATACTCAGACAGTATTGTGTAGTAGTCTGTCTGCTGACATACACCATGTGGAGGATGTGTCTGTTAGTCTCATTGTGGAGCTGATATTTATCTCAGGCCTAAAATACAAAGGTTGAATAAGGGAGTGAGTTCTAAGTACTTGGGGGGGAGGGGGAGGAGGGAGGGAGCTGGTTAATAAGATTCCCTAACAAAGTTGTTTCTCATTTTGTTTTTTTTTTGCTCATATTTCTTGTAATGATGTTTTTCTTGGTCAGCCCTAATTATAGACCTTGTGGTTCAGAGCAACGGAGTAGGAACAACTCAGCAAAGAGGCCTTAAATTATGTTGCAGAGTGGAGATTGTGTCTTTCTACATATTTGTAGAAAGCCTAGCACAAGAATACCCTAATCCTGATTTGAGTCTTTGATTGCTACTGTAATGCTATATTATTAAACATAGGGAGCACAGCATAATAGCCCCTCCATGCCTATTCTGCTTGTTAAGGGCCATGCAAATTTTAGAGGGCATACCGATTGTAGGGGGAAGAGAAAGTTCTAAGGCACGGGAGTGTTATTCAAGTATACTGCAGTTTTAAGTGGGCAGTATCAGCACTACTGTGCAATGACACCGCTGCTCATGTTCCTCTCTTAGACCATCATATATGGATAGCTGCATGAAAGCTTGCGCAGCTCCTTGCAGCATGAACTTACACACTGAACCTGGACGTGGTTTGCCAGTACTCCTGGACCGTCATTTGAGGAATGAGGGTCCTGGAGACCTGGCAAATCACATGGAGGCATCAGGGTCTTTGGGAGCTGCTGCTGCTTCCTCTGGCTGGTCCACTGGGTCCCAAACCCCTCCTGCCCAAAGGGAGGATCTAACAGGAGCTCTGAACTGAAACCCACAGATTTGCCCTCCTCCCAAGAGTTTCTCCACAGGAGGGAAGGGATGATCAAAATTTAAACTAGGGGAAGCAGAATCTGTATTGACTATGAGTTCACCATTTGCAAAAGGGAGGATACCTGATGGAATCAGAATTCTCTTGTGGCCCTGGATGGAGTGAAAGGACTGACGTGGTTAAGTATACATTGTCATAGTGTTATGGCATTACATATGGCCATGGACTATATCTTATTACATTGAATGGTTTCAAAAGAGTACTTTCTTTAGCTTTGGACATGTAGACAAATAGCCTATCAGCAACAGTCAGTCAAGAGATCTGTAGGCATAGTCTACAAGCCAGGTTTGGAAGTTAAATGTCAGACTTCAGAACCTCACAGGTTTGCCTTAGATGTGTTTTAACTCATTAGCTTCACTGGAGAAAATCCCTAGAGGACTGCAGTCTATCCACCACTGAACATATTAAGATTTTTTAAAAGGAATGGTTAATTTGTTGCTGGTAAAGAAAAAGTATTTGTGGGAAATATTCACTCAGCAGCACACTGAACAACATTGGTAAAGTTTCACAATAACCCCCAAATGGGTTAGAGGAAAGATTTTGTCTGTGATTCATGGGTTTGAAGTAAAACTGCCTCTCTCTCTTTTCCCTGGGTGGGGAGGTTTGCTGTCAATGACTTTTTTATGCAGCTTGAACACTAACTGTTGTGCTTTCTAACGTGGTCAGGCAGCTGAGAATATCTTCCTTGTGGGTATGCTGCAGCCCCTGTACCTCAGGAACCCAGAATGACTCCAGGGATATAAAGTTTAAACTAGAACCATCTTTAAAAGTTACATAACAAGATGGTTCCTGCAGACTCTGAGCATGCAGACCTGAATTTGTCTGCATATCAGAGACTCATTACCCTGGGAGGCCTTCTGGTGATTAAACATGACTAAGGCTACATTTTAGACATGGCTATTTTTAGTAAAAGTCATGGACAGGTCACAGGCAGTAAACAAAAATTCATGGCCCATGACCAGTCCATGACTTGACAGAACAAGGAGTAATGGTCTCAAGTTGCAGTTGGTGAGGTTTAGGTTGGATATTAGAAACAACTTTTTCACTAGGAGGGTGGTGAAGCGCTGGAATGGGTTACCTCGGAAGGTGGTGGAATCTCTTCTTTAGAGCTTTTTAAGGTCAGGCTTGAGAAAGCCCTGGCTGGGATGATTTATTTGGGGATTGGTCCTGCTTTGAGCAGGGTTGGACTAGATGACTTCCTGAAGTCCCTTCCAACCCTGATATTCTGTGATTCTATATTTCTATATATCCCTGACTAAATATTGGGGCGGGGGTGGCCCAGGGGTGCCACGGGTTCTGGGAGGTGGACGGCCCGGGGGGTGCCCTGGATGCTGGGGGGGCAGCCCCAGGGGATGCTGCGGGTGCTGTGGGGGTGGCTCCAGGGAGTGCAAAGGGTGCCTGGGGAGCGGTGGCATCCCTCAGTTCCTAGGCGGAGCCGCGACCACGCAGCTCTGCATGCTGCCTCCTCCCTGAGCACTGACTCTGCAGCTCCCATTGGCCGGGAACTGCGGCCAATGGGAGCTGCAAGGATGGTGCCTGCAGGCGGAGGCAGAGCGCAGAGCCCCCTGGCCACACCTTCCCTTAGGAGCTGAGGGATGTTGCTGCTTCTGAGGAGCCCCCCGCAGGGTAAGCACTGCCCAGAACCCTCAACCCTTCCCACACCCCAGCCCTGAGCCCTCCCACCCCCAAACTCCTGCTGCTGATGGCACTGGGGGGCGGTGGCCCAAGACGGCCCCTGCACCGGCTGGTGTGGCTGGCCCAGGGGCTGTCTGAGCTGCTCAGGAGGCCCCTGGGCCAGCCTTATCTGCCGCTGAAGAAGTCATGGATATCATGGAAAGTCACGGAATCCATGACCTCTGTGAAAAACTCGCAGCCTTACACATGACTAATTTGAAAGAGACTGTGCAACAATGTACTACATTGACTCTGATTTTCATAGAGCTCTTCTTCAGCTCTATGTAAGCTCAAAATCTTGTCTCTCTCATCAACAGTATTTAGTCCAATAAAAGATAGGCTTCAGAGTAGCAGCCGTGTCAGTCTGTAGCCGCAAAAAGAAAAGGAGTACTTGTAGCACCTTAGAGACTAACAAATTTATTTGAGCTCACAAAAGCTTATGCTCAAACAAATTTGTTAGTCTTTAAGGTGCCACAAGTACTCCTTTCTTTTTCCAATAAAAGATATTTCCTCACCCACCGTGGACATAAGACTAGGCATTTATCCCTTCAAGTTATTGTTCTTCCTCCACAAAAGTGGACACTTTGCCCAAATCTGCATGATTTTATTTACACTGTAAGAAAAAATTTCTTTGAATTAGTCACAACTCCCACCCAGTGTCAGTTACTCATGGTTGCTCCTATGATAAATATAGTCCTCATAAAAACTGCATATTCCATTGCAAAAAAAAAAGGTGCGAAAAAGCATAGAAATTAATGTGTGTAAATATTCCATTACCCTTATAATTCATACATTCAGTTAATGACAATTTTGAAATGTAAGAGTTCACCTGACATATTTCACAAACAAGCTAAACTCTGACCTTCCTGACACCTTTACAAACTATTTTAACACATACATATATATCATTAGTTATAAGTTTTATAGATACACATATATTAGCAGGGATGGATATGTTGAAATATTCATATACCTTTCCTTAACTAGTCATTTCCATGCTTTTTAGTGCATAGTTTTGTGTAATTGTCATAATGTTCTTGTTATGGAGTTTCTGTGAATATTATTCAATCGCAGGAGCAAGCTTACATTAATGACATATTTTTGTGTGGGAATAGGCAACATATTGGGCCACTCATTTACTTGGCCAACAGAATATAATTTAGAGGACAGGATGGCTGTAGATAAGTGAAGCAGTGTGATGGATGAGTTTTTGATGACCAGTGAAAGGCTAGGCCAGAAATTAGTAAACCATTTCCACTATGCAGGCCAAGATGATGTCAGTGTCACCCTCAGCCCAAGAGATTGAGTGGGATAAACTAGCTAGATTGGAATAGCATCTTCTGCAGTTACAGGCATGTAAACTGAAACAGTTAAGAGAAAAATGAAGTGGAAACGCATACATGAGTGAGACAGAAGTCAGTAAAACTGTTCATGTTCTCAGATTAATCTCTCCTTTCTACACTTCAGTATTTTAAAAACCTGGACTAGAATATAGAGACTTGTATCTTTTCCCGTCACGCTTATTAAGATCTCAGCTGACATTCTTAAGAAATAGTCACAGTCATGACCCCAGTTCACAGCTGCAACTGCTTAACCTTGACTAATATCTGAGCTGCACTTTGGATCTGTTCCTGGGACCTTTTTGATATACAACTTCTGTCATTCCTGGTGCTGTGCCCAGGAGACAGTGATATTTCAGGAAGTGCATTAATAGGGGGTCAAGTACATTTCTCATTTTTACTCACTTGTAAAATTGAATTGTCTTCCTGATAATTATCTCTAGCTTTACAAAGGCGTTAGTGTGTGTGTGTGTGTGTGTGTGTGTGTGTGTGTGTGTGTGTGTGTGAGAGAGAGAGAGAGAGATTTCAGAGTAGCAGCCGTGTTAGTCTGCAAAAAGAAAAGGAGTACTTGTGGCACCTTAGAGACTAACAAATTTATTTGATCATAAGCTTTTGTGAGCTACAGCTCACTTCATTGGATGCATTTGGTGGAAAATACAGTGGGGAGATTTATATACACACACAGAGAACATGAAACAATGGGTTTTATCATACACACTGTAAAGAGGATGATCACTTAAGATGAGCCATCACCAGCAGCGGGGGGGGGGGGGGGGAAGAGGAAAACCTTTCATGGTGACAAGCAAGGTAGGCTATTTCCAGCAGTTAACAAGAACATCTGAGGAACAGTGGGGGGTGGGGTGAGGGGGAGAAATAACATAGGGAAATAGTTTTACTTTGTGTAATGACTCATCCATTCCCAGTCTCTATTCAAGCCTAAGTTAATTGTATCCAGTTTGCAAATTAATTCCAATTCAGCAGTCTCTCGTTGGAGTCTGTTTTTGAAGTTTTTTTGTTGAAGGATAGCCACTCTCAGGTCTGTAATCAAGTGACCGGAGAGACTGAAGTGTTCTCCGACTGGTTTTTGAATGTTATAATTCTTGACGTCTGATTTGTGTCCATTTATTCTTTTACGTAGAGACTGTCCAGTTTGACCAATGTACATGGCAGAGGGGCATTGCTGGCACATGATGGCATATATCACATTGGTAGATGCGCAGGTGAACAAGCCTCTGATAGTGTGGCTGATGTGATTAGGCCCTATGATGGTATCCCCTGAATAGATATGTGGACAGAGTTGGCAACGGGCTTTGTTGCAAGGATAGGTTCCTGGGTTAGTGGTTCTGTTGTGTGGTGTGTGGTTGCTGGAGAGTATTTGCTTCAGGTTGGGAGGCTGTGTGTAAGCAAGGACTGGCCTGTCTCCCAAGATCTGTGAGGGTGATGGGTCATCCTTCAGGATAGGTTGTAGATCCTTGATGATGCATTGGAGAGGTTTTAGTTGGGGGCTGAAAGTGATGGCTAGTGGCGTTCTGTTCTTTTCGTTGTTGGGCCTGTCCTGTAGTAGGTGACTTCTGGGTACTCTTCTGGTTCTGTCAATCTGTTTCTTCACTTCAGCAGGTGGATATTGTAGTTGTGAGAATGCATGATAGAGATCTTGTAGGTGTTTGTCTCTGTCTGAGGGGTTGGAGCAAATGCGGTTATATCGTAGAGCTTGGCTGTAGACAATGGATCGTGTGGTGTGATCTGGATGAAAGCTAGAGGCATGTAGGTAGGAATAGCGATCAGTAGGCTTCCGATATAGGGTGGTGTTTATGTGACCATCGCGTATTAGCACCGTAGTGTCCAGGAAGTGGATCTCTTGTGTGGACTGGTCCAGGCTGAGGTTGATGGTGGGATGGAAATTGTTGAAATCATGGTGGAATTCCTCAAGAGCTTCTTTTCCATGGGTCCAGATGATGAAGATGTCATCAATGTAGCGCAAGTAGAGTAGGGGCATTAGGGGACGAGAGCTGAGGAAGTGTTGTTCTAAGTCAGCCATAAAAATGTTGGCATTCTGTGGGGCCATGCGGGTACCCATAGGAGTGCCACTGATTTGAAGGTATACATTGTCCCCAAATGTGAAACAGTTATGGATGAGGACAAAGTCACAAAGTTCAGCCACCAGGTTAGCCGTGACATTATCGCAGATACTGTTCCTGACGGCTTGTAGTCCATCTTTGTTTGGAATGTTGGTGTAGAGGGCTTCTACATCCATAGTGGCTAGGATGGTGTTTTTAGAAAGATCACCAATGGATTGTAGTTTCCTCGGGAAATCAGTAGTGTCTCGAAGATAGCTGGGAGTGCTGGTAACGTAGGGCCTGAGGAGGGAGTCTACATAGCCAGACAATCCTGCTGTCAGGGTGCCAATGCCTGAGATGATGGGGCGTCCAGGATTTCCAGGTTTATGGATCTTGGGTAGCAGATAGAATACCCCAGGTCGGGGTTCTAGGGGTGTGTCTGTGCGGATTTGTTCTTGTGCTTTTTCAGGGAGTTTCTTGAGCAAATGCTGTAGTTTCTTTTGATAACTCTCAGTGGGATCAGAAGGTAATGGCTTGTAGAAAGTGGTTTTGGAGAGCTGCCTAGTAGCGTCTTGTTCATATTCCGACCTATTCATGATGACGATAGCACCTCCTTCATCAGCCTTTTTGATTATGATGTCAGAGTTGTTTCTGAGGCTGTGGATGGCATTGTGTTCTACACGGCTGAGGTTATGGGGCAAGTGATGCTGCTTTTCCACAATTTCAGCCCATGCACGTCGGCGGAAGCACTCTATGTAAAAGTCCAGTCTGCTGTTTCGACCTTCAGGAGGAATCCACCCAGAATCCTTCTTTTTGTAGTGTTGATAGGAAGGTCTCTGTGGGTTAATATGTTGGTCAGAGGTGTGTTGGAAATATTCCTTGAGTCTGAGACGTCGAAAATAGGATTCTAGGTCACCACAGAACTGTATCATGTTCGGGGGGTGGAGGGGCAAAAGGAGAGGCCCTGAGATAGGACAGATTCTTCTGCTGGGTTAAGAGTATAGTTGGATAGATTAACAATATTGCTGGGTGGGTTACGGGAACCACTGTTGTGGCTCCTTGTGGCATGTAGTAATTTAGATAGTTTAGTGTCCTTTTTCTTTCGTAGAGAAGCAAAGTGTGTGTTGTAAATGGCTTGTCTAGTTTTTGTAAAGTCTAGCCACGAGGAAGTTTGTTTGGAAGGTTGGTTCTTTATGAGAATATCCAGTTTTGAGAGCTCATTCTTAATCTTTCCCTGTTTGCTGTAGAGGATGTTGATCAGGTGGTTCCACAGTTTCTTTGAGAGTGTGTGGCACAAGCTGTCAGCATAGTCTGTGTGGTATGTAGATTGCAATGGATTTTTGACCTTCAGTCCTTTTGGTATGATGTCCATCTGTTTGCATTTGGAGAGGAAGATGATGTCTGTCTGTATCTGTACGAGTTTTTTCATGAGGTTGATAGATTTCCAATCTAAACTGGATACAATTAACTTAGGCTTGAATAGAGATTGGGAATGGATGAGTCATTACACAAAGTAAAACTATTTCCCCATGTTATTTCTCCCCCCCACCCCGCACTGTTCCTCAGATGTTCTTGTTAACTGCTGGAAATAGCCTACCTTGCTTGTCACCATGAAAGGTTTTCCTCCTCCCCCCCCCCCCCCCCGCTGCTGGTGATGGCTCATCTTAAGTGATCACTCTCCTTACAGTGTGTATGATAAAACCCATTGATTCATGTTCTCTGTGTGTGTATATAAATCTCCCCACTGTATTTTCCACCAAATGCATCCGATGAAGTGAGCTGTAGCTCACGAAAGCTTATGCTCAAATAAATTTGTTAGTCTCTAAGGTGCCACAAGTACTCCTTTTCTTTGTGTGAGAGAGAGAGAGAATCCACCATTACATGCATGGACTTTGGCTAAGATTTTCAAGAGAGCCTGAAAAGATCAGATGCCCAGAAAATCAGAGCCTTTATTGGCACTCAGATACCTTGTTGATGAATAGAGGTGACCGGAGGACACTTCTGTTACACTGCAGTTTTCAAGGTTCTGAAATGTTGGTTTTATTCCTCACTGGAACAAGTCAAAAGCCTTTTGAATGTTTTCTCAAAAACATAATTGTGTTGAAACCTGAGCTTTTGATTGAGAGAGACAGAGAATGAGTATGTGTGAGAGAGTTTGGGACACATGCCTGATTCAGAGTGATATGGGAATGAAAAACCTCTACTCTGAATCATGCAGAGCAGGGCTTTGAACCTGAGTTTCTCACATCCCAGACCAGTGCCTAACCATCAAGAGAGTATCTCGCTCACTCGCTCTCCACTCCCTTCCCTCAGACCCCAAAACCTTCCTGATTAAATATTCATTGAAACCAATAAGTCTCTTCTTGGTAATACTTCTGCTTTGATGCTATATTTTCCAACTAGCTCAAGTAATGAGTGTGATGCGAAGAGAGATGAGCATTATTTTGTTCAGTATTTGTATTACAGCATTGTGATAGTAGGAGACTGGTCATAATTTATTAAATGTTGTTTCCAGTGTAACCCCCTGTTCTCAGTTGTGCATAATTTCCTGAAAATTTCATTTTTCAAGCTGAGATGGTTTACAGTTGGTCTCTGTCCATTTGTAAACATATGTGCAAAATCACTTCATCCATTTTTAAGTGACAGGAGAGAGGAACAAATTATTTTCCCATTATAGAAAAATATCTCGTCTTTTTTAAAAAAAAGATCTCTTCATTAAAATGGCAGGGATAGATGTGGATATTATCCTCTCTGAGGAGAAATGACTTGGAGTATTCTAGTGAAAACTGAAGTTGGTTAGACAGAGATGTAAGCCTTGGAAAATTACACTCTGAACATGCACAGAAGATTTTGCTCATGTTGTTAATGTCCTGATGCTGCAAAGACTTACACATATTCTTAATTTTATACGTTTTGGCTGTAATTCAGCACAGCACTTAAAGTGTATGCTTAAATCCCACTGACTTCAAGAGGTTGTTAGGGCTTATCTTCATTATGGGGGTAAATCGACGTAAGTTATGCTACTCCATCTATGTTAATAATGTAGCTGGAGTTGACGTAGCTTCGGTTGACTTACCCCGGTGCCTTCACTGCACTGTGTGAATGTGAGACACTCTCCGGTTGACTGCCCTTACTCGTCTCAGAGAACTGGAGTACAGGGGTCCACTGGAGAGCGCTCTGCCATTGATTTAGTGGGTCATCACTAGACCTGCTAAATCGATGCAGCAGCATCTATCTCTCTGTAGTGAAGACCAGGCTTGGTGCTATGCTGAATAGACATGGGCTGCTGAATTGGAGACTATCACAGTGTATAAAGTTTGCAGGATCAGCGTTGAAGCTTGTGAAGTGCACAACTTTTACTGGAATTTTTAATACCATTGTAGAAACAATGAGATAAGAATTGATGAAGTACATTGTTTTATACAAAATCTCCTTGCTCTTCCCAGGGTTAGGATTAAACATGTCTTTGGGTACTAACGGTGAAATTCTGGCTGCATTGAAGTCAATGGGAAAACTCTCATTGATTTCAGTGAGGCCAAGATTTGACCTTGGAAGAGTTAAGTTTTTTTGCAATGATTTTAATGTCCTTTTCCCCCAGCCCATAAATCACACTCGAACATTATTTCCACTAGTGTTAGTGGCACTTGAGACAGACAAGACATTGTGTTAAGACTGCTTGATTTATCTTTGCAGGGGAAAATGAATACCATATTTGCACAAGGTTCACGTGCTGGTCACTGCCAACATGTTCTTATAAACAAAATGAAAGCAGCTTTATCTCCTTCATGAGTGTGTCCATAACAAATGTCAGCAACCAGCAGATTCTGATCTGGAATGTAAATGAATGCCTGACAAACAAATTGTAGGATTAAAAAAAATGGAGCTGGCATGTAAAGAATGGAAGCAACTTTGAGAAAATATCTAACTCCGTTACAGAAAACAAAATAGATGTAAAGATGGGAAGAGGGTTCCTAGCAATGATGAAGGGAATGGAAGAGAACCCAGGGCAAACTGCGGTTTCATTAACACTTCCAGTGTTCTGGGACACTCTTTTTGCTAAAGGGGATGTTAAAAGTTCACTCAAAGGCTGTTTATCTCACTGAAAAGTTAAGGTTATATATTATGAAATGAGGAATAAATGCAAAATAAAATTCATATATACAGTCTTGGTTGAATCAGATCACTGGGCAATGCTGTTTGACCTAGTTTATTGTTCTCCTCATCAGTCAGCATGGTCTCTGTCTCTACATTCCCTTTGGCCCCATTTTCCCTCCACCACACAAAGTAATTTCCATTGACTTCACAGCACAGATGGGAGAAAATGGGGGGTCCTTCTTTCTCTTTCCACAATCACATCTTTTTTTATCAATCCTCTTTTGTGCTTGGTTCACTGTTTGCTCTGCCAGTCCCCATCGGTGGGAGGTAATGATACCTATTGAGTGGTTAGAACAAGGGACCCAGCGTCAGGGACTGAGACTTTCAAAGCCACACAGGGGATTTAGCCACACCTCTTCCACTGACTGTGTGGGACTAAATCCCTTGCACTGCTTTAAAAACCTCAATCAAGACTTCTGGATTCTACTCCTGATTCTGTTGATTTGCTGTATTACCTTGGCTAAGGGTTTGTCTACACGAAAATCACAGCAAGCTGGGGTGTGAATCTGGCCTGCTGTTGGTCTAACTGTTCATGTGCTCCCTGCTGATGTACATTAACAGTTTGTGAGAGAGCTTTGCTCTAGTCCTCATTGAACTGGGAGTAGCTCAAAGCGCATTAGCGAACTGTTAACATGCACCTGCAGAGTGCACACAGACAGTTAAACCTCAGGCAGCAAGCATGGGAGAGATTCACACCCCAGTTTGCCGTGGTCTAATTGTTTGTATAGACAGGCCCTAAGTCATGTGTGCTTTCTCATCCTCGTTTTACCTACTTGTAAAATGGAGAAAACGATACTTTCCTCCTCATCTTGGGGAAGGGTTGCTTAATTGATATTTCTAAATAATTTGTAGATTTTTAAGGAAAAGACCTAAATCAGCAGAATGCTTGTGCACATTCTTAATTATAAGCACATTCTGAAGGCCCATTGACTTCTGCTTCATTTAAATGTTTTGGGGAGGGCAGACATTAATCTTTCTCTGTTCTGGGCCTTTCCACCCTGGCCTCACTTCTTGATAGTGTCCTCCTCCCTACTTTTTTCCTGCTAATCAGCTGTAGTAACAAAAAAACTCTCAAGGCCATTGTTGTTTGCTCTCTCCATCTCTTTACTCCTCTGCAGACCCACCCCTTTGTTCTGACCGTCACCCATTACAATTTCATGGGCTGGCTGTGGGGAATGAACTCACAATTGAGTTCCTTCTCTGTGTCATCCTTAAAGTTCAATTCTGCCCTGAAAAGCAGCTGTAAAAATGGCATTGCAAGGTGCCAGGTTTATTGCCTCCCAGGGACCTCTAAGTCCACTTCCACATTTACAAGTAAAAATATGGGTTTTTTCCTCCTGAAACTCAATAGGAGCTGGAAATTAAGATGTATTTTTTCTGGCATATATGTTGTCATTACAAAATATTAAGGAGCTGGAAATTAGTCTGCAGTTGTATTACATTTTGAGCCCTCTCCCATAGCTGCTGCACTAGCTCAGCTGTGGTGGCCTGGGTTCCTGCCATGGTCTGCTGATTCTGATGTTTGCTTTTCTTTAGATCACAGTTACAGATGAAGAAGTTAGTAATCCTTCATTTCTCGATCTGGTTAGAACTCCCCATATGAGAAAATACACGTTGATTCTAATGTATGCCTGGTAAGTCCCAATTTTACTGGGTTTTGAGGGTTCTATTTTTTCGGTATTGTGATTCTCTCAAACTTGAAATTTAAGTCAGCTGCTTACCTTTATTTGTGTTTGTCTCAATGGTTTTTGTTTAGGTTTACAAGTGCCCTGATTTACCAAGGGCTTGTTATGCGCCTAGGAATTATAGGAGGAAACCTGTACTTAGACTTTTTCATCTCCGGAGCTGTGGAATTACCTGCCGCTCTCTTGATTTTATTGACAATCGATCGAATTGGCCGACGCCTTCCATTTGTCATAAGCAACATAGCGGCGGGAGTGGCATGCTTAATTACTGCATTCTTACCAGAAGGTAACTCTTTCTTTAGCTTTCCAAGATCAGTGATTTATCTCACAGACTCATAGACTTTAAGGTCAGAGAGACCATCATGATCATCAGGTCTGACCTCCTGAAACCACAGAACATCACCCACCCACTCCTATACTAGACCCCTAGTCTCTGGCTGAGTTACTGAAGTCCTGAAATCATGATTTAAAGTCTTCAGGTTACAGAGCATCCGCTATTTACTCTATGAAGTTCCTAGAGTAAAGAGGTTGAAGCCACACAAAGGTTTTGAATTGGTGGACCAAGGTAAAAAGCGTGTTGTGATACAGTTAGCAAAAGATAATGCCAACTACAGAACAAAAATATGAAGAAAGGGGAAATACACTCATTCCCTGGCCGGGAAGATATTTATCATATAGATATGGAGCTACGAAATTGGTAGTTGGGGAAACTTCCCATCTCCAAATAAATCAGTGTCTGAGAAAAGAAACAAACCTATTTAAATGATATATTTCCTGCTGGTCAGTCTTAGCAGCTCTTGAGTCAGATTCTTGGCTCTAGTATCAGTAACAGGCAATTCCATTAGCCTGGGCTTGCTAGAGTGCAGTGTGCTCTGTCCATTCCTCGTTTCATCCATCCTGTCCCTGGCATGGGGAAGAGGCCAGGAACAGGTGGTACAGAGCCAGCTATCCTGGCTTGACACCCCCCCCCAGGGTTTCCCCTACACAAAGGGAATCACCGGCTGGTAATTCAAAGGGGACAGACCAGAGGTAGAGGATCTGGCTTCCCCTTTTAGTAATTCTTGTCCTGCTTCAAAGAGTACCAGGGTGACTGTGGGGTGAGACTCGACACCCCTGACAAGGGATTCTTTTCTATAAACTGATGTCTCTCCACTATGTGGTTACAGAAAACTGTGTATCCCAAGGAAAGCATTCATAGGTGTTGCAGACTAAAGGCAGACAGAGAACAGAGAGCCTTACCCTGACTGTGAAGTCCCCGCTCTTTGCTTCAGAGTAGTTTAGGTTGGAGCTACATGGGATGTTGAATGACCATTAGAAAGGATCACCCCTCCCTATGGATGTCATCAGCAGAATGAAGTCAGGGTTGTGAATACTAATTCGCCTTAGCAGTGTCAGCTCCAGAAATTATACCAAAAGGCAACAGTTAGCAGGCAGATATCCCAAGAGAAGAGCTGTAAAATGGAGCTTATGAAAACGGGTGGGTTTGGAAGCATAATAAAAGATCCTTCACAGAAACACATTCCTCAGTGGATCCAGTTTTACCACAATTAGCCTCATTTTTAAAGTTTATTAAAAATTTACTTTAGGACAACACCACGTGTTTCAGCAGCTCAGTTATTTCAATAAATCCAGCCTCAATGGCAAGGGACTGAGCATCAGGAGATCTGAGTTTTGTTCCTGGATCTGTCACTGGCTTGCTTTATGACCTTGGGCAAGTCACATCACCTGGTTTGTAAAGCAGTTTGAAATGATACTTACCCTCCTCTGCAGAGCACTTTGGATGGAAAGTATGGTGTCAGTGATGGGCATTATTATGCATCAGGTATTTTTATTATTGCCTAAAAGTGAGTAGTTTGTAATGTGTCATGGTAATCTATAGGACAGTCATGCAACCAGACATTCCAGTGCCATAGTTCCAGTCATTACAATCCTTCTGTTAAAGGAACTGAACATTTATTCAGTTTAATAGGAAAAAATATTTTCTTTAAATTTGTCCTATGAAAGCAGCTGTCCCCGTTATCATTCTCCCATTTAACAGCTTCAACTCTGTTCATGAATTTGATCCAGGATGAAATTTTGCCCCTTTCTGCCCTCAAATGTTACTTTTGTGTGTGTCTGATTTCTCTGAATTTGCTGCCAGGAGAAAGTCACCATTTTCACACACATAGGCACGCACACAAACAGATTTTGGGGATTCAATAGGTTTTTCCAC
Source organism: Dermochelys coriacea (assembly GCF_009764565.3). Lineage (NCBI taxonomy): Eukaryota > Metazoa > Chordata > Testudines > Dermochelyidae > Dermochelys > Dermochelys coriacea. The sequence continues at coordinate 122,675,493 of NC_050070.1, forward strand.
CAGCAAAAAAATTTGTTGTTGCAAAAAATTCAAGACAAAAAGAAAATAGATGCATTTCTCTTTTTCATGAAATAATAATACTAAAGTCTTTAATACCATTAAATAGGGATGAAATCTACAGAGACCTCTGAACATTTGATAGGGTTCTCTAGAAATTACTCTAAAATCTTGTCAAATTTCATAGACAATGATATCCCTTCTAGAGTTTTTTGAGCCATCCTATAGAATTCCATAGCAGGCATTTAATTTTCTATTATAAAATCTATAGGATGGTGAAAAAAACTATAGAAAATTTTTTTCATTTTTTTATTAAATTCTGGAGGACTTTTCTATGAGGCCAAGAGACATTTTTGTCCAGATTTATTTGGGAGTCAGTCTGACTCAGCTCTAATTATAATTTGATTTAGAAAAATGTTGCAGGGGGGAAACGTCACACCTGGATAATGACCAGCAGCCTGCATGAAGCACAGGATTGCACAATCTGGATATGATCATGGGAGCTTGGCAACAACATTTACCACCCATTTTCCCACACCTGGCATTATGCAACATGTCTTCGTTGAGTCAGTGGGTTGGAATTGATTTCTGAGTCTTCAAACTGGCCTGGGTGACACAACAAAGCACGAGTAGCCAAAACTTGAACACCCATAGATGCCAGCACACAGTGATATCTGGCAGCAATGCCCTTTTGCTTCTCCTCTTCCTTAAACTTGATCCAGGGTCCCTCTGATGTAACTCTTCCTGATCGGGCTTGGAGGGTAGTTTTGAGAAAGATATAGGTGCAGACTGGACAGACCCAATGTCCATCTAGTCCATTAGCCTGTCTCTGACTGTGACCAACACCAGATGCCTTAGGGGAAAATGTCAAAACTCCATGGTAGGCAGAATGGGGTCATCTGCCCCACTTCCGGTCTCATCCAGCTCCCTGTTAGAAATGGCTTAAACCCAATATCCCTTCCAAATCTGTTGTTAGCATTAACGATGATTAACAATCATAACTCTGGATAGTTTTATTAGCCATGGAAATGTTCAGTCTCTTTGTGAATGTCGGCTTCAGTGACGTCCTGTTGCAATGTCTTCCTCAGTCTAATTATGCGTTGTGTAAAAAAGTATTTCCCTTGATCAGTTTTCAGTTACAGCCAGAACAGCCAGAAATTCACTAAATCGTAGGTTCTCGTGTTCTGAGCACACCCACCAGAGTGGGCCCTGCAGGCAAGGTAGGCAGGGGAACACCTTGCTTGAGTATCCTGTTGGGGCTGTAGCATGAAAGAAGGCTCCATTGCCTGTGAGGCAGCATCAGGATTTAGGGAGCTTTGTGCATGCCCACCCAGCAGAAATTTAGGCCCCTCCAGGTGTAGGCATAGGCTGAGCAGTGGCTTTGTGAAAGTCAGTGGTGCCTAAATGTTGGATTAGGTGCCTAAATCCCTTTGTGAATCTAGCCCTGATGTTTGCTTCTGCTCACTTACACCAATATAAGTCAGTGGTAATGCCATTGAACTCACTGTGGAACCCATGTAAGGAAGAGTGGAATGAGCCCCATGATTTCCAGCTGACAAGTAAAACACATTTCATCAATCTTTCTTTTTGAATTTACCTTGTTAACAGATATCCTGTGGTTGAAAACCACAGTAGCCACCCTGGGAAGACTGGGAATCACCATGGCTTTTGAAATTGTGTATCTTGTGAACAGTGAATTGTATCCTACAACATTAAGGTAACTGCCGTTCTTTCATGCACAGCTGAAATCCACATTAAACTTAAGGAAGTTGCCTTCAGTAGCATTAAACACATTTGAATAGTAAATGGCTTTACAGTGTAACTGTGCCAGTGTTCAGGCTTAATTTGGCAGTACCTCTATGAAAGACATTCTTCTTATGCATTTTAAATGCAAAACTCAACTCCACCTTAAATAGGGAGGTGTGACTGGTGTCTCCATAATTTAAGACATTCTATTTAATTTGAAAATGCAGCGTTATAGTGTCCCATGGGAGACAAATTACAGAGGAGGCAACATAATCAAAGACCTGTAAAGGAAAGACATTACTCAGAAGAATGTATTTTCTATCCAACAAGCCAAAACCTGTATAGCAATGCAGCTAACCCTGTCTAAATTGATACCTCTTAAAGAAATAAACAAGCTAATTGTTTTAGGATTTACCTCTAGAGTGCCCCCTTTTGAGAGACCGGGCAGGGGTACCTCCCTTTTTTCTGAGTACCTTCCTTCAGCTACAGGGGTTGTTACAGAGTCAGTGTCTTTCTAGCTACAAAACAGGGATTCATTCAGCACTCCCCCAACAGGAAGGCAAACAAAAACGGCAAAATATAACAGTCCTGCAACCCCAAAACAGTCCAGGTCCACCTGGTGTGCTTTGCAAGGCAAATAGGTCAGTATTCTTTGAGTTAGGGCTGGATTTCTCTAACCCCTTTGCAGTCCAAAGGGCCCAGGCTGAGCGTTCTGGGCTGAGAGAAAGGAAAATAATTCACCCCATAAGAAAATAGACCTGTTACCCTAACCTATTATCTATGCATCAAACCAATTATATATAAAACATTCCTACTGTCCAGACACTTGATTTACTGAATAACTAGATAACCTGGTAATTGTTACCCTTAGTCTTCCATTCCTCCTTCAGTTTTTTTTGTTGGTTTCCGACTCTCACTTGTGTCATGTTGAAATTAGATTGGAAGATATTTGGTATATTGCAACAATCTGGATAACTTTTAAAGATAAAATAAGAAAGTGAATGGCTGTGGAAACACAGATGCAATATATCTGGATTTTAGTAAAGCATTTGATACAGTGTTTCACAAACTCTTTCAACATTCAATTTAACTTTGGTTGGGTCTGAGCATTTTAAGGATGGGAAAACAGGCACCGAGAACTTAAATGAAGTTGCCCCAGGTTATCCAGGAAGATGGTGACAAAGCTGATTATAGAATCCCAATAAATCAAGAGTATGTCTACATTGCAAATGGAGATGTGACTGTAGCATGTGTAGATACGTCTGAGCTAGCTTTAACGTAGTTAGCAGAAGAAGCAATAGCAATGAAGCAGTGGCAGCTTAAGCTTCAGCAGGGGCTGCAGAAGCCCACCAGGGACCCTGGGTACTTACATGGGCAGCTACCCACACTAAAGTCCATGCTGTAGCTAAAGCAAAAGGATCGTGCCAATAGTACTTTATTTTTGAGATTGGTTAGTTTAAAGGTCTGAATGCAGGAAGGCTTTGTGTGCAGTGATTTAGGATTAGTGTTCCACAGAGGTACAGCTTCTGAAATCCCCTTAGGGAAGATCACTGGGTAATTCACAGTCTGATGTGCCAGTGGCAGAATCTGGCTCTTAAAGTTGCTGGAATTCTTTTAAAATTTCCCGTCAGTTTCTGCTATGTTCAATATATTATTTTTCAGTAACCCTCGGTTTTCTCATGTGTTCACTGATTAGACTCGTTGCACTGCTTTGCTTATGTAAGTGTGTGTTGTATGCCCTGATTATGAGATAATTTTGGGCCTAACACATGCATCTCCTAGGTTACATTGTCTTAACCCCTCTAAAATGAATACCTTTCTTTTGCAGAAACTTTGGTGTTTCCCTGTGTTCGAGTTTGTGTGACCTAGGGGGTATCATAGCCCCATTTCTTCTCTTCCGATTAGCAGCCATCTGGATGGAGCTACCTCTAATCATCTTTAGTAAGAAATCATTTAAAATGCAACCTTGGATAGAGTATTTCTTTTTCAAAGAGACTGTTCAGTGCATAAGAAACATACTTTACTTACAGTACTGCAGGCTGGGAATTTGCTGCTTTAATCAGCAACATAACAAACACAGTGGGGAAAACAGCCACTAAATAAAAAGGAAATAAGGGAAGGGTGGACGCATGGCTCCCATCCACAATACTGTGAATAATCCAGTTAATCCCTTGATGACCACTTTATTACAACTTGTTTTTAATTTGCTTACTAACACATCTTCTTTTCTTGGGAAGAGTTTTATTGCATGACCTATCTTTCCCCAAATACATCATCTCCATCCTCATTGGCCGGCACAGATGACCTAAGTGCAAAGGAGAGTTGTGTTGCATCCTTTCAATGATGGTGGTTACATCAGCTTGCACATCTATGGAGCTCCAGGAGGCATTCTAACTGAGTCCCACTGGATTTGTATCCCTCCAAAGGTCTAAGCCCCCTCTAAGGAAGACCCCTCAAAAGCCATTAAAATGTGTTTACAGATCAAAACAGAGCGCTTGCAGCAATGGGTTTCTAACATTTTCGGGATAGTTTTCATATGTGACTACCTTTCATCAGACCAAATAAACAAAGGACCACATTCTCTGCTGTTGGAAGTTAGTATAGCTCCATCAAAGTCAACAGAGCAGATCTGGCCAAAAAGGTGTTTTCCATGTTATCTCCCACTTAAGGTCCTGCTTTGCGGGAACATAGGAATTGCCATACTGGTTCAGAACAGTGATCCATGTAGTTCAGTATCCTGTTACCAACAGGGGTCAGTAGCAGATGCTTCAAAGTTAGGTGCAAGAAACCCTGCAGCTGGATAATCTGGTCACATGGAATTTTCCTGCTGACTTCCAGGTTGATTTACTCCCTAGTGCATGAGGATTTATAATCCTTCCAAAAAATCGTGTTTAATTTGTTCTAACTGTAGATATTCTTGTTATTCATATAAATATCTAATCTTTTTTTCCCCGATGAGCTCATGGTCTCAGTGGTGTCTTGTGACAATGAGTTCCACAGCCTAATTGTGTGAGCAAAGTATTTCCTTTTGTTAGGAAATCCTGAGTCTGAAGACTAAATCATGTTTTTCTGAACAGAAACATGATGAGGAAAGAACAGGAGGGACAGAACATAGAAAAAGAAAGAGAGGTGGATAAAGAGGATTTGAAATACAAAGTAAAAAAGAGAGAAGAAAAGAAATTTATTTTTCAAATTAATATTGAAAGCATATTAATGCCTAATTATGGCTCAAGCCATAGCAGTATCTAGATGTTCTAGTTTACACCTTTGTATTCAGAATTTCTGCTGCACTCTGAAGACCTGATCCTCAACAACATTGTGTAACTGGGTGTAAAATTATTATCTGTATTTTCATCAGGCCTAGGAGCCCCAGTCATTGACCAGGACCCCACTGTGCTAGGTGTTGTACAAACACAGGACAAAAAAAGTCCCTGCCCCCAAAAACTTTACAATCAGCATGGTAACATTTCACACTTACTTTCCAAAAATGTAAATGACCAAATGAGAAGCAAGGCAGGGGAGAAACGGGTCTTCAGCTTTTACTTAGCATTTTGGGAGCAACTTCAGGTCTTTCTACCCTTTTCTTATTTTGTACCACAAACCTGTCCTGAGAATGTGAAAAATGGCAAACCAGTTTTGGTTCTTGTTTTTTTTTTTTTTTTCTTCAATGCCTGTCATAGGTATACTTGCAGTTATCTGTGGGATCTTAGTGCTGTTTTTACCTGAGACAAAGGGAATTTCCTTACCAGAGACAGTGGAGGATGTGGAACAGCTTTCCAGGTACTCTCTTTCCTTCAATATCACGTTGATGAGATTTTTTGAGCAAGGGGCAGGGAATTGTACATTTGTACTGAAAATAAATTGGACGGTGCTATTGCTTAGAAATATATCTCTTTTTTTTCCCTCCCTCTGTTACTTCAGTCTCCAAAGTAAAAGTGGCAGGAAAAAGAAGCATCAAGATACCTCCTATATATGATCTTTCACTAAAAGCACTGAGCGAAACGTCCCTGTTCTCACACCAGGAATTTGATTTCCACCTGATAACTGCTTTAAAGTCCTCTGGAGAGGTTGGACTGAGCTGTGTCACAAAAGACACCCCCAAGTACTTCTTTTAGGAATGAAGATGTTTTAAATAAACATTGTATTTGTATATAGCTACAGAACTAAATACATATTTTCAGAATCCATTGTTTCCAGGAGGGGAGTGTTGTGTGGTTCTTGTTAGAGAATACCCACTTAAATCAGCTGCTTTGCCTGTCCCAGTAAATTCTTACTTATTTGTATATGTCCGGGTCATTTGTTCATCCTTGATATTACAATAATTTAAGGAAATTGTGGTTTAAAATTGTGATGGTTTGTGTGGGGGGAAGCAGATAAAGCAAGCGATAAAGACTCTGAAAAATCAGAAAAGCAAACAAGGAATTGCTTAGGGAAAAAGGGAACTGATGACACTGAGGATGGAGAGAGTGTGAGCCTCATTTCTAATGTGTAGATGTCAAGAGGATATTCTTAATGTTTGGGATGGATTGATATTGCAGAGTTGGTGAAGGGACTATAGTATAGAGTTTCTCAATTTAGCAGGCACCACATTGTGGTTGAACAATTAATGCTCCAGACTGACCATCTCAAAAGCGTGGCATGGAGGAGCAATTATTTGTAAGATAAGGTTTCAAGAAACCATAGGAGAAATAACCGATATACAAGGTGCTTCCTTCATTACTGGAACTCGGTGAGCTATATACAGTACATCAACACTTCGTAACTCTTCCCAGTCCATTCCACCCAACTGTCATGTCTGCTTAAGGAAAACAGGAACCATGATAGCAATAAAATGCATTCATGCTTGGAACAGGCAACAGAAGGAGAGACCATGAGACGCAGAAGACCAGCAGAACTACTTTTCAATAAGAATTTCCCCTGACACGTAGTTAAATGACAATAAGACAGTTGGCAAAACTCCTTACAAACTAAAAGGAATGGAACCAAATGTGCATCTCTGTTAAAATATCTGGTTAGATGGTTTGTAATGCCAAATTAGAACACATCGTATTTTGATGCTGTCCTTGAGAGACAATTGTTCTCATGCCTTCAATTCTCAATCACATATCAAGCAACAACAAAGTGCAACTGCAGGCAGTTGACCAATACAACACAAACTTCCCTCTGCCACTGAAAATGTCAAGCAATTCTGCTTATAACCAATATAATTAAAATTACCATGGCTTCTTCTGTAAACCACAGACAACACTGCAGAGCTGAGGGAGCTCTTATATCAAGGTACTTTAAGAATTGAGAAAAACATTAAATAAACAAGAAAGGTTAAAATAAGTCCACTATCCATTTAGGAGAATGTCTGTTTGATCAGGTAATCCTGACATCTCTTAGTAGCATAAGAACTTATTTTTCAGGCCTTTCTGATTGTACTTTGCTCAGAGTGGCATTCTGTATTGTCCAGAATAAAATGTAGACAATGTATATCAGTATGTAAAATAACTGAATGCCTGCACACTCCCTGTTAGGAATTTAAGGTCTTTTTAAGCTTACAATTTTATGCGTGTGGATCAGAGAGATAAGGTGGATGAGGCAATATCTTTTATTGGACCAACTTCTGTTGGTGAGAGAGACAAACTTTTGAGCTACACAGAGCTCTACTTCAGGTCTGGGAAATTAACTTAAAGTGTTGCTGCTAAATACATCAGGCATGTATCTGTTAATGTCTTCTAACTCTTTAATATGATACTATTTTAATAGTAACCTGGGTTATATTTTCAGGTTAAGTATGTATCTTATACAGGAAAAATGAAACTTGTGCTAATGTTCACTAATAAACAGATGGAGAAATAAAATCTCAATGCCTGTGAGAGTTCCTCCATATTAGTTGTAGTACATTATACAGTCATCTGTTATAATACCCATAAATGCCAAAATCCCTTTGGTCACCTTAATTAGGTTCCATTCCCTTTGTTTTACACTGTCTTTTTGCTTATTTTTTTAATATTTTGGTAGAAGGGGAGGAATGAGATGGTGGAGGTGCACTGAGGTCTAAAGTGAGGAATTCCTCTCCCCTCTTCCGCAGTGGGAAATAGGGCTTATATGTGTATGGACCAATATTTTGCTGCTTATGAAAATAATTCTTTTAATTGCAAAGTCACATCTGCTTTTAAGTATAAATTTCAATGAGTTAATCATTTCTGAGCCTTATAGGAGAGTCCTACACATTTCTCTAGCAGGGATATAGTTCTCTATTAAAGTCTATAGGTGAATGTTAAAAATTCTATCAAGAGGAGATCACGCTCTGTTAAATTCAACAGGTTTTTAGAGTAATTTCTGTAGACACCTATTAGATTCATCCCGATTAATCTTTACAGGACTTTTTGATGAGGAGGGAAAAAAAGGGAACATTTTATCTGTCTTCCAGGCCCTACTTCCAATGTTTGCTCCGACACTTTCTCAACATTTTTGACCAGCAGAAGGAACAAGTGAAGACATGGTATACCCAACCATATGCCCTCCAGTCTGAGCACTGGTTAAGGAATGATCCAAGAAACACATTAGGGCCTGCTTCAGAGAGGTGCTGGGTGCCCTCAATACTCATTGCAGTCAGCGAGAGGCAAGGGGCTTAAATACCCTCAGGACTGGACAGTTAGCATGTGATTTCATTTATCACAGAGTTTCTTACGTATCATCTTCTAGTGCCTTTATATCAAGTGTGATCTGTTTAAAAGTCAAAGGGTGAATTTTCCAACTGTCAATACAGCATCCGTAACCTGGAATGCAAGGAATGTATTCTGACTGCCTCTTACACTATCACTAGGAATAAAGGTTTTGTCATCAGAATTTAGCAGACAAAGCTGCAAAATAGGAGGCACAATAGAAATCAGGTCATTCATTGATGCTTGTATTTACTCTGTGAGGGGTTAGCAGGAGCAAACATTTGGCTTTGTGAAAGTAAGCAGACACGATTAAAAAAACCCACAGGAAGACGATTTTCTGGATCAAAAGTCCTGAAGTGAGGGGTCTCCTGTAAAACTCATAGATGAAGAGTGTGATGATGGCAGTTTTGTGTAATGGCTAAAAGACAGGGGTGGCTATTTCAATCAAGCCCAGCGTGATCATCATGCAGCCCATTGTGGAAATTATTTCCAGGGATATGGCTGGAAGCTGGATTTACTGACAGTAGTAGCCAGACAGTATGATGGTCTTCATATGGGCGGCACTTCAGACCTTGTCACAAAAACAATCACATTTCTTATGTGTTCTGGGAGGCAGAGATGTCTGTGGAATGAACTATGGAAGAATCAAAGTCCAAATTCATATCACAAATTAAATGTAAAAATGCTACTGTGGGAGCAGAAAGTCTTTCTGAAAAGTTTGAGATTTGGCAGTTTATTATGCTGTGGAACAAAGAACAGGTGACTGGCCTCTGAAAATGTATAACAATCTCTCTGGCTGGTTGGCACTCACTAGTATTTGTTTCTCTTTTTCCTTCCCTCTGTTGGAGTTCATGAGGAAAACTGTTGTTGTAGCACCATGTGGTATTAGCTGTGGCTTAATGTGTGATGCTTTATAGACAGAACTCTCATTAGCATTAATCACAAAAGGGTGTAAATCCTTCTCTCTCAGGAAGAGAAAATATACAATGTGACAAAGTTCCTGCTCTACCTTGGTGGGTCTTGCACTTATTGGCGGATTTGCTCGCCTTGGAGCTTCACGGCAGCCCTCAGCTGGGCCATTTTTCTGAATTCACAGTCCAGGTCGACTCCTCCTGTGTCTGACCAGGAGTTGGGAGGATTTGGGGGGAACCCGGGCCTGCCCTCTACTCTGGGTTCCAGCCCAGGGCCCTGTGGAATGCAGCTGTCTAGAGTGCCTCCTGGAACAGCTGTGCGACAGCTACAACTCCCTGGGCTACTTCCCCATGGCCTCCTCCCAACACCTTCTTTATCCTCAGCAAAGGACCTTTCTCCTGATGTCTGACAATGCTTGTACTCCTCAGTCCTCCACAGTCCGTGTTCTCACTCTCAGCTCCTAGTGCCTCTTGCTCCCAGCTCCTCACACGCACACCACAAACTGAAGTGAGCTCCTTTTTAAAACCCAGGTGCCCTGATTAGCCTGCCTTAATTGATTCTAGCAGCTTCTTGATTGGCTGCAGGTATTCTAATCAGCCTGTCTTAATTGTCTCCAGAAGGTTCCTGATTGTTCTGGAACCTTCCCTGTTACCTTACCCAGGGAAAAGGGATCTACTTAGCCTAGGGCTAATATATCTGCCTTCTATTACTCTCCTATAGCCATCTGGCCCCACCCTGTCACATATCCCCCCCCTCTGCTAAACATTATGGGGTTGGGACGTCAGGCAGTGTACTCGTGACAAGCCAGCTGCATTGCCATGGTGGCTTCCAGCCCGGTGTTGTATGGTGAATTGGAAAGGTTATAGGGACAGGAGCCATCTGGTCACCCTTGCATTCTTCTCTTTATTTTGCTGCATCCACTGGAGGAGTGCATGGTAGGTCACAAGGGTAAACTGTCATCCCAGAAGGTAGTAACGTAGTGTTTCCATGGCCCATTTCACAGCTAGGCACTCTTTTTCAACCACAGCATACTTCTCTCTCGGGAGGAGTTTTCTGCTGAGGTAGAGGACTGGGTGTTCATCTCCGACAATCTGCGATAGGACAGCTCCCAATCCTACTTCAGAATAATCTGTTTGTAAAATGAATTCTTTGTTGAAGTCTGGGGCTATAAGCACGGGGTTACTGCAGAGGGCTGTCTGTAGATCCATGAATGCTTTCTCTGCGGCATCTGTCCACTTCACCATGTCTGGACCCCGGGCTTTTATCAGGTCTGTCAGGGGTAGCAAAATGGGGACTAAATCGTCAGTAGTACCCCAATACCCAGGAATGCCCAAACTTGCTTTTTCCGATTCAGCTGGGGCCAGTTTTGGATAGCCTCTAGTTTGTTTAGTTGGGGCTTGACCATGCCCCTTCCTACAATGTAGCCAAGGTATTTAGCCTCGGCTAGCCCTATAGCACACTTGGCTGGATTGGCTGTGAGGCCAGCCTGTCTTAGCATGTCCAGAACCGCTGCCACCTTTCCTAAGTGGGTTTCCCAGTCGGGGGTGTGAAGGTCTGTCTGTAGTCCTCTCATGTGCCAGTCGATGACCAGAACCTCCAGTATCTCCTCCGGACTCCGGGACTCAGTTCGTAACCACTTTCGTACGAGATGGATGAGGTCATATAATTGGGACCGCGAGGTTTTGTTTTCCTGGTACCTCCACTTATGATATTGCTGGGCCCACGCTGCGGTTGTTACCCCAGATCTGGCCAGGATCTCTGCTTTCAGCTGGGGGGTAGTCTGCCACAGCCTCTTCAGGCAAATCATAGTAGGTCTTCTGGGCCTCCCCACACAGGAATGGAGCAAGGATGCCAGACCACTGTTCTTGGGGCCAAGCTTCCCACTGGGCTGTCCTCTCAAAGGCCAGGAGGTATGCCTCTACATCATCCTCCCGCGTCATTTTCTGCAGCCAATTGCTGGCCTGCATGATCTGTGTCCCATCATGGCCGCGGTTCAGCTCTGTAAGGGCCTTTACCTGGTTTACCAGTTCCTGCAACATAGCCCAGTCTTGAGCATCCTGATCCATCAGCAGGCAATTAGTCCCTTGCTGCAGCCACACTGCCTCCTGTTGGGCGGCTGCCTGGACACAAATAGCCTCCTGCTGGGCAGCCGTGGCTTGTATCAATGCCCGCACTACCTCCTCAATTGTGGTAAAAAAAAAAAAAATAGACCCTCTTCCTTTTTTTTTTTTCTTCTGAACACCCTCCTTCTTCTGCTGCGCTGTGGACACCAGATCCCACTGCTAACACCAGTTGTGACAAAGTTCCTGCTCTACCTTGGTGGGTCTTGTGCTTATTGGCGGATTTACTTGCCTTGGAGCTTCACGGTAGCCATCAGCTTGGCTATTTTTCTGAATTCACAGTCCAGGTCGACTCCTCCTGTGTCTGACCAGGACTTGGGAGGACCTGCCCTCTACTCTGGGGTCCAGCCCAGGGCCCTGTGGAATGCAGCTGTCTAGAGTGCCTCCTGGAACAGCTGTGCGACAGCTACAACTCCCTGGGCTACTTCTCCATGGCCTCCTCCCAACACCTTCTTTATCCTCACCATAGGACCGTCTTCCCGGTGTCTGATAATGCTTGTACAGCTCAGTCCTCCAACAATCCGTGTTCTCACTCTCAGCTCCTAGTGCCTCGTGCTCCCAGTTCCTCTCACGCACACCACAAACTGAAGTGAGCTCCTTTTTAAAATCCAGGTGCCCTGATTAGCCTGCCTTAATTGATTCTAGCAGCTTCTTGATTGGCTGCAGGTGTTCTAATCAGCCTGTCTTAATTGTCTCCAGAAGGTTCCTGATTGTTCTGGAACCTTTCCTGTTACCTTACCCAGGGAAAAGGGACCTACTTAGCCTGGGGCTAATATATCTGCCTTCTATTACTTTCCTATAGCCATCTGGCCCGACCCTATCACAACAACTAAAGCGTGTATAGTGAGGCAAGACTGGTACTGAGGCTCTTACGCCATTTTATTATGTGCCATTATGGGCCGTCATTCACTGCTGTAAAGACTTGCCTCACTGGCTGCTTCTGTCTTCACCACGGACTAGTTGGAGGGGAGGGTCTATTTGCTAGTCAGCATTCCTACTTTTGTGCTGATACAGACGTGTCCGTAACAATAAAAACTGCATTTACAAAAAATGAGTTTCTCCTCTCTTCCACCAGATCTATAGAACACCACAGGAAAATGCTGCATAAAATGGCATGCACCCAGGGCATATGAAATACAAGGGGGGTCTCCTCTATCTTCCCTACCACCTGGCTGCTATGAGGGTAGCTAGTCTCCTCTTTCTCTTGACCCTCCCCTAGGAGGGATGAATTTTCCCCATTTTCCGGCTCACAGATAGTGTACGGTGAGGATATTTCTCCTTCTCCTTGTTCCACCCTTCTGGCTTTTGGTGAGAGTGAACGAGAATTCCAGTGGTTTTTTTCTTTCTTCCCCTCCGTGTGTAGAGTGTGGAGGAGAGCAAAGCCCACCTAGCACCAGGGAGTTGGCTGAGAACTCCCCCTGCTTTCTCACATGTATAGGGCAGAGGGTCGGGAGCATCAGGCAGTGAATGTATCATACTCAAACTCTATTAGAGGCACTTGCTGTTGCCCTGAAGAACCACGTGCAGTCCAAGATCCATAGATAGAGGACCACTACTTTACACCACTCAGTTGGGTGCAATTAGTGTCCTGTTAGAGACCAGGAAAAGTAAACTTGAACTGCGGTAACTAGTGATGATAGGGTAGTTCTATTAATAACCCGAGAGCACAAAAAACAAATAGTTTGCAAAGTGTTTACTTCCCCTTCTATTTTATTGCTCTGGTACTGTATCAAGGATTAAAGTATTTGGATCCAGTTATGGAAAAGAGAGAATAGGATATTTTTCAACAAGTACCTCACAAACGTGTTCATTGTAGAATATACAACACACCAAAGGAGGCTAACAGTCAGTTTGGTTTCTTGGCAATGACTGTTAATTTACAGTAACTTACAATAGATGACAATATTTATTTCAGATTCTTGTAAATAATTTTGATTTCAACACTGTATTTGGAATTCCACATCTCTGCTTTGTGCGTTGCCTTCCAGGAGGGGTCAGTGAATCCCCAGGACTCAGCTGGTACTTATTACCCTCTCAATCCAACTAACAAACCTAGAAACTCGGGCATAAACACCAGGCTTCATGGGCTCAGCACAGCCCAGACCCCAAGAGGTGACGCCATGAACGAAGAATTTTTCTTGCTCAATACATATTAGGGGTCCTCCACTATCACCCTACAAAGAAGAAGAAAGAGGGTTGCTACCTTATTGAAAGCACAATAAGCAAACAGTAATATGCAGGTCGGAGGCACAGAAGTGGAAATATCTTCACAGGCCAAATATGTGGTCATAAGAAAACTCCTCAGCTGGGGCCAGGGAGGAGCTATGCTTTCCCTGCCTGCGTGTTGGTTGATTTTTTTTGCAGTGGTGCCAATTAAGGGAACTGGTGTGTGTGCGTGAATGTCCCCTCTCTGGCCCCAAGGTTTTTGGTCAAAGTTCCATATGCCGTGAAGACCATTACCTTGACACTTTTAAGCATCAGTCTTATAGTAAATCATGGCTGTTGCATCGCTCCAGTTGAGTTGGTGCAATGCCACTGAAATTTGGCCCAGCCACCCCTCCTTCTGGTGCATAGGTAGTCTGTTCCTGTACAGTGGAGCGCAGAGGAGTCCACTGAGAACTTGACTCCTGGCAGCACCAGCTCATGTAAGAGAGGGGAGACTAGTGGTACAAGTAGAATTCATTTCTTACTGGTACGCTGCACCCGCTAAAGTGTGTGTGTGGGGGGGGGGCATGTGACCTCCCCACATGACCTCCCATGTGACTCCTCAAATGACCCTATACTGCCCCTAGCCCAGGCCCCATGCTCTCCCCCTCCCCTCCCCATGATCCATCCCACATTACCTGAGGTGGGGGGGCTCTGTCCTCCTCCTGCTGTGCTGGAGACATCTCAACCTCGGGGCTCTCCGGAACCGCAGCAGTGAAAGAAGCAGAATGGGGGGCTGCCCAGCGGCCCCACGCCAGCAGCTCCTCTGGCACAGCTGTACCACCCTGAGCCCTGCCCCCAGCCCTTCCATGCAGCTGCATCTCCTGAGTCCTGCCCAGGGTCTGTACAGCAGCCCTGCTGGAGGACAGGACAGGGGGCACGAGGCTAAGGGCAGTACAGCCGCACTGGAGGAGCTGTCGGCGTGGGGTTCTGCTCCTTTCGCCGCTGCGGTTCCTGGGAGAGTCCTGAACCGCAGGGATCTCCTGGGACCCGCAGCAACGAAAGGAGCAGAATGTGGGGCGGCCCCACACCGGTAACTCCTCCGGTGCGGCTGTCCTCCGGCGGGGCCACTGTACAGACCCCAGACAGGAGATGCAGGCACACAGCTGCATGGAAGGGCTGGGGGCGGTACAGCCATTCTGGAGGATCTGCCAGTGTGGGGCCGCCCCATGTGCTGCTCCTCCTGTGTCTTTCCAGTACAGCCTACTGGCTATAAATAGCTTAGTGGTACAGCGTACTGGACCATACCGCCCTACTTGCTCCGCTGGGGGAGACTCCCCAACCGAGGGAGACCTGGGGTCCCTGCCAGGGAGAGGAATGAGCAGGCACCAGAACAGGGTCCCTGCGGGGGGTAGGCTGGGCCTGGAATTCACCCCTCCCCCAAATATCTGAATTGGCAATATTGCTTTTTTGTAAAGCTGCATCTTATCCACAGTACTAGAGACAGCCAGGCATGAAACCTATTTGTAGAATCAGAGAATGATGTCAAGGGGCATTTGACTGCACAGTTAACCCTGTTCTTCCTCCCTTGAGTTCCTCTCTCTCCCACCCCCACTTCCTTCCTTCAGAACATCCCATCAGTTCTCCTACTCCTCTCCTGCTGAAGTCTTGGATCTTCAAGCGGGGTGGCACTATTGCTGCTGCTACCCATGCCTGTGGGAGAGCTGACGCCTCTGCCTTCTTACTCCCAATTCCTCCTACCCAGTGAGACCCACACACCAAGTGGGAGCTGGGGGAGAAGCAGAGGGCAGTGGGCATAGTAAATAAGCTGGTCAGGGAAGAGAAAGGAACCTCTCACTAACGCAGCCACCAAGAGAGCATCTCCTCTGAGTGAGTGGGGGGATCAAAGGGTTTAAAAAAAAACGTTTGGCAGCTGACTGGAAAAACAGGAGGCAGCACTGGAAAGCCAGGGAGCAAGAGAACAGATCTGAGCTCCTGTCCAAATTCTAGACCTACAGTAGCTTCTTCACACATTATGTCCCACCTGGTCAGAAATTTACTACCTGTAAATATCAGAACCCTGATTCAAGCACATATGCCCATTGTGTGACAGGCACACCATGGAGATTTCTGCACATTCAGGAAATACCATTAACATTGCTGGTGCAGGAGGCCTGCTCAGGCAGGTTCATATTTACTTTCACTCTTCTTTTATCAAGGAGTCCCAGCTTTTCAATGAGGAAAGCTCCCAGCTTGATCCCCTTAGTCAATTAGATTAAGGAGCATTTCTAAAGTCCTTTCACATACTCAAGGAAATCAGAAAACTGGAAACACTTCAGTCCTAATCCTTTGGACTAAAAAAAAAAAGCCTTTCTACACTTATGAACACTCATCACTAACATGCCTTCCCCTAACAAAGGAAAGGTCTAAGGAATCCAACATGGAGTATAGTTCACACAGGGTCAACTGTAGATTTTTCACACCCACTCACTGCTTGGGATGAGGGGGTATGAATGATCTCCACCTCCGGTTGTACCAATGGAAGAAGGAGTGAGGGAGAACTAGATTCTCTATGTATTTTCAGCTCTTCACTTCAAGAGGGTATTGAGCCATGAGTTGCTGAGGCTAATACTGTGCCCCTTAAAGTACAGAGCCCCAAGTGTCATTTTTCCTGCTTATGCTTAAAGCCAGTTTTGATGTCCCCATTCTTTTCTTACCTGGCAGCTGTCAGTACCACCATCAATATTCCCAGCACAGAGCTCAGTGTTTTTAACTCTTCCATTCAGAAATTCAGGGCGATTGCATACTTTATTCTCAATCACAGGGAAGCCAGTTTCTTTAAGTTTACCTTCTCCACCAGTACCTTTGTGAGTAAACAACAAAATAAGTATAAATTGCACAGATAAATCAACTCCATAGCAGAGGCAGTATGATCCAATGGATAGGGTGTTGGCCTGGGAATCAGGAAACCTGGCTTCTGTTCCTGGCTCTGCCATTGACTCACTGTGGGCCTGATCCAAAGCCCATTGAAGTCAATGGGAGTCTTTGCCCAAATCACTTAACTTCTCCGAGCCTCATTTTCTCTATCTATAAAATGAAGATAATACTGATTATTTTCCTTTGTAAAGTGCTTTGAAATAAATAAATAAAAAGCAGCAGACAAGGGCTTAGTATTGATTAGTATTGATAGGCTCTCATTAGGATAGCAGCACGGCTGATTCAGCAAAAAAGATGAAGGCATTAGCTTGGATTTATTTTAAAGCTAGCTCAAGTATGTTAAACCTCAGGGTGGGAAAATCTGCAAAGGTCAAAACATCTGGAAGCCAGTGTGGTGATGGGATATGACATTTCAAATATGCATCTACCCACCTGCAAGATGCCACAGAACCCCCTGAGGCCAAAGAAATCCACAGTTGAGAACAGGAATCTGACAGACAGTTTGCTTGAAACATCATAAGACAAAGGTCCCAACCATTGTGGAGACTGGGAATGTTGAGTACAGACACGTCACTCATCTTGAAAAAGATGGGTTTTTAAGAGGAGGGTCTTAAAGTGAGAGTAGTGGCATGGCAAACAAGTATGTGAAGGACATTTCTTATGTAGGGGCCAAGATGGAAAAATGTGCACAGATGGGAGCAGGAATCAAATGGGGTATTATCATTATTATGAACGGCGTGTACTAGCTAAGGACCAACCAAGAATAGGCCCCAGTGTGCTAGGCAATGTAAACACACAAAGTAGCTGACCCCGAACAGCTTGCGGCCTAAGCAGACAGGACAGACACAGGACGAGGGAATGGCATCACTGGTGTAACTGAGGGGATAAAGGGGTTGGAATAGCAGACAACGTTCTAATCAAGCAGGGCAATGTGGCAGATTTTGAAAATGAGGACAAGTCTCCTTCTGAGTACGGATTGGAGTCTTTGTGAGAAAGTCATTCAAGAGAATAAACTAAGTCAACATCATGCAGTTTAGAGTAGGGGCAAGGCTAGAAAAATATCCCTGCTGACTGTGCAGAACCCAAGCTGGGGCAACAGACAGGAGGATAAAGAGGGAATGGGTTGACAGATTGTTAGGTCTGATTCTCCTCTCGCTTTATACTGCTTTTATAAAGGTGTAACTCCATGGATTTCAGTGGCACATTCCTGAATGATGAGACAAACTCATAGAGAGAGGGAGGTAGAAAGAATCACATTGCTTAGTGATATTTGCTGTATGGTAAATACTGATGTATATTGATTTGTTTTTTCGAGCACAGAGGGTGCATACATTTGGGGTTTGCATTGATCTTTCAATGGCACTGAATGTGCCTCACCTTTTGTTTCTCCCCAGCCAGTCACATAGCATTCTGCTCTGTTTCCTAACATCACGTTTTCTGAAGGCAAACAAGCTGGGATCACTTCATTGTTGATTACTGCAGGACTGAAACAAAACAAAATGAAAACCAAATCCACAGATGCATAGCTTTAGCTTGTTTGTCCCTGACACCAGTTACATTCTGAGGCTCTGGAGGGAGACTTGGTGCACAACAATGTTGGTTTTCAGAGGTGCTGAGCACTGATCCCCAAATGAAGTCAAGGAGAGCTGTTGGTGCTCAGCAACTATGGATAGCCCTGCAAGTCTTGAGGTAGAACTTTTTTTTAAGTGAGGTGTTCTCTTAGGCCCAAAACAGCTTTCTTCTTAGGACCCTCCCATAGTGTGGTGCATGTACGGGCAAGGGGAGAAGCGACGAGCAGCTGGAGAGACTTGGCAGATCCTTCTGGAGGGGAAGAAATAAAATTAAAATAAATCAGAGAATTTGCCAAGCCACAGCGTGACAGATTGGATTTCAGAGGTGCCTGCTTGGATGTCTAAGCAGGACCCTGGTCAGGGCTTCAGGCAAATGCAAATATACACAGGCATTTTCAGTATACCACAAGAGATGCCTGACTATTATTGTATCGGGGCCCAAATGTTCAGCCCATCATTAAATACTCAGATGGGCTGGGCACTGGGTAGTTCCACCAGAGGGAGAAATCCTCCCACCCAGACCAAGGAGAAGCTATGGAGACACCCCATGGCCGTTACTGCAGCCCTATCTCATCTCCTCCTCAAGATGGGAGATGATGATAGGAGCCGCAAGGCAGAAAATGCTCCAACCATAGCCCTATTGCTGTTCCACTTCCACCCACCCCTCCTCAGTGGTGCTGTCACTTAGCAGAATTCCAGCCTGTCGGGAGTCAGGAAGGCACCCTCTTTTACAATCCCTCCAAATTTGTCTCCTCCCTTCCCAAAATTGTGCAACAGAACCACACTGGTTCTGTTGGCAGGGGGCCCTCCACATGCTTAGATGACAGAGCAGGGTCTGTCCTTACATGCCTAGACATAACCATCTTGAGTCTTAACTGCCCGTCTGCTTGCAATGCAACTGGACTGCTCGGGATTCAACCAAGATTCAGGTGCTGGATGCCTGGGATCTGATTCTTTCCTTGCACCTTGTGCAATCATTTACACCTGCATAACATGGGCATAACACCCGTCTCTTTCATCTTGGAGAGAATATCTTCTGCAGCAGAAAACAAGAAATTCATTTCTTTTTCAGGATCCACAAAACCTAGCAGGTGTCAGGTCATTTTCCATGTATTGACAAAGAGCCAGGTTTAAATAGTCTTGCTTTAAGATCCATATGAAACTCTTCTGACTAATTCAGGTGCCCTGCTTAGACTTCAAATTGTGGCTTGCATAGGTTGAAAATGGAACAGAGATATTTCAAGATCAGACCATACTGCCGACTTCTCTCCAAATTTTGACTCCTGATTTTAGAAATTCTAAGAAAATCTCTATGAGGCACTCCCTGTTAAAAAACATTATTAAACCTCTTGGGATCCTTTTGGAATGTGTTTGACATGTAAGTGTAATTTTGATTTATTTAATACAGGAATGCAACTTGGAAAATTCTGCTTGCCATATTCCTTTAAAATCTCTTTAGTCAAACCATGTAATTTAACTATGTTTCATCTTGATGGGGACCTATATCAGTCTTCAAGTATGTTAAAGGCTGTTATAAAGAGGACAGTGATCAATTGTTCTCCATGCCCATGGAAGATAGGACAAGAAGTGGAGTGGGCTTAATCTGCAGCAAGGGCGATTTAGGTTAGATATTTAGAAAAACTTAGCTCACGAAAGCTTATGCTCAAATAAATTTGTTAGTCTCTAAGGTGCCACAAGTCCTCCTTTTCTTTTTGCGAATACAGACTAACACGGCTGCTACTCTGAAAAGAAAAACTTTCTTACTACAATGGTAGTTAAGCTCTGGAATGGGCTTCCAAGGGATGCTGTGGAAATCCCATCTTTGGAGATTTTTAAGAACAGGTTAGACAAACACCTGTCAGGATGGTCTAGGTTTACTTGGTCCTGCCTCAGCGCAGAAGGCTGGACTACATGATGTCTCCAGGCCTCTTCCGGTCCAACATTTCTATGATGGAAACTGGTCTGTTCTGTAGTATTTTCAATAATCTTCTCTGTCATTAACATGTGTTCTGCATAGATGTAAACACATTTTTGAAGCTTGTAATAAATGCTTAGAAATGATTTCATAAACTTTGTGGTATGGGTAACTGCCCACTGTCCATTAACTAGTCACTTCCACACCACGTAGTTGTCAGATCTAAATCCAGACAAAGACACTCATGACTTCAGCTAAAGGGCTTTAGGGGGAAAGCTTTGGCTGAAACGATACCTGCTCATCTTCAGCAAGGCAATGTCTGCCCGACCAGGTTCCTTGACTATTTTCTCAACATCTCGGATTTGCACAGACGACTCCTCTGCCTTTTCAGTGTGTAGTCCAAGGAAGATTCTGTATGAAGATGTCCTGGATGACCTGGAAGAGGGGATTGCACATGGTGAGGTTCTATACAGATAATCAGGGCTTGCACCCCTGCTGAGTGGGGAGCAAGTCCTGAAGAACTGTAATTGATAGGGAACTGGGACATACTGATGATTTTTGCAAAAAATCTAAGTATTAGTTGGGATTTTTTTTAACGTTTAGCTCTTATAGTTATGAAGAAATCCACAGTCTATAAAGTGATGTCATGTTTTCTTCCTGAATCTGCAGATATACTGCTCCAGCGGCTCTGCTGCTGCTTTCCCAAGTAGCAACAGTGGACATGTGATCAATTTCACAGCTGCTACTCAAAATCCTATGAAGGAAGGTGCATAGGAGGTACAGTGTGAATTACAATGTCTGACCAAGATACAGAGACAGGCAACAGAGACAGGCAGCGGGGCTATTTACTGGGGAGGAAGACCTGAAACAAGGTGTAGACATATGCTCTCCCCCTCTGCCCCAGCAACCAAAAGACTGGGAAAAGGGTAGAAGAGTGTTGACACAAACCCTCCCCATGCAGCAGCAGCTAGTCGGGAGATAGAGTGGTAGAGATCCACTCCACCCAGAAAAGTGGGGGAGGGCAGAATGGTGCCGTGGTTAGACTGAGGTGCTAGGAAGGGGATGGGGGTAGAGGGAGGAGGAACTCTGGGAAGATGTCTTTTGCTCTATCAGCAAGCAGAGGAAGGTAGGCATGGGAGGGGTGGATAGGTGCACAGATTACTACAGTGATGAGTGTGGTGTTCAAGAGCCTACATAAACAAGGGCGCATCACTTTTATCAGGCATTGACCTACCAGGCACTGATATGAAGGATAGACTCCTTCAGTAAGTTCAGGAGATAGCATCCTGGTATTAATCACAGCATCCTTCCTTTTAGCTGAAGCTAAAATAGTGGGAGTTGGAGGGGGTAGACTTCTCATCAGGGTTTTTCACTGTTATTCCCATTAAATCTTTCATATTGAGCTAAAGCTAGTAGTATTTATAGTCCTCTAGCTAGTAGAAAATTTGCCACGCTCCACATCCCAGAATATTAAAGGAACTGCCACATGAAATTGCAAGCCCAACAGCAAGGATTTTTAATGTATCTGTGAACTCAGGGGAAACGCTCTATGACTGGAGAGTTGCTAATATACTTCCTATTTTTAAGACAGAGATAAAGGGTAATTGGGATAAAGTATAACATGGTTTTACAAAAGGTAGATCTCACTCTTTGAGAAGATAACTGATTTTTTTAAACAAAGGAAAAGTCCTAGATCTAATCTACTTGGATTTCAGTAAAGCATTTGATACACTTCCACATGGGAAATTATTAGTTAAACTGGGGAAGATGGAGATTAATATGAGAATTGAAAGGTAGTTGAGGAGCTGGCAAAAGGGGAGACTACAACAGGTCATTCTGAAAGGGGTCAGGCTGAAGGGAGATTACTAGTGGAGTTCTTCAGGGATCAGTCTTGGGACCAACCATATTTAACATTTTCATTCATTACCTTGGCACAAAAAGTGGGGATTTGCTAATAAAATTTGCACATGACAAAAAGTTGAGAGTTGCTAATACAGAGGAGGACCGGAATATCATACAAGAAGATCTGGGGGACCTTATAAACTGGAGTAATAGAAATGGGATTAAATTTAACAGTGCAAAGTGCAAGGTCATGCATTTAGGGACTAACAACAAGAATTTTTGCTATAAACTGGGGACTTATCAGTTGGAAGCGATGGAGAAGGAGAAAGACCTGGGTTTATTTGTCAATTACAGGATGACTTTGAGCCACCAATGTGATGTGACTGTGAAAAGGCTAATGCAATCCTAGGATGTATTAGGCGAGGTATTTCCAGTAAAGATAGGGAAGTGCTATTGACATTATACAATACACTGGTGGGACTCCATCTGTAATACTGAGTTCAGTTCTGGTCTCCCATGGTTAAGAAAGATGAATTCAAACTGGAACACTGAAGAGAAGGACTACTAGGATGATCAGAGGAGTGGAAACCCTTCCTTACAAAAGGAGACTCAAGGAGTATGGCTTGCTTAGCCTAACCAAACAAAGGCTGGGGGAGATATGATTGCTCTCTATCAATACATCAGAGGGACAAACACCAGCGAGGGAGAAGAATTATTTAAGTTAAGGGCCCGTGTTGACACAAGAACAAATGGATATAAAGTGGCCATCAACAAGTTTAGGTTTGAAATCTAACCATCAGAGGAATGAAGGTCTGGAACAGCCTTCCAAGGTAAGCAATGGGGGTGCAAAACCTAACCGGCTTCAAGGCTGAGCTTGAAAAGTTTATGGAGGGGATGTATGATGAGACTGCCTACAATGGCATGTGGCCCATCTGTGACTGCTATTAGCAAAAATCCCCAATGGCCAGAGCTGGGGCACTAGATGGGGAGGACTCTGAGTTATTACTGAGAATTCTTTCCCAGAAGTTTGGCCAGTGGGTTTTGCTGGCATGCTCAGGGTTCAAGTGATCGTTATATTTGGGATTGGGAAGGAATTTTCCCACAAGTCAGATTGATAGAGACTGTGGAGGGGGGTTTCGCCTTCCTCTGTACCATGGGGCAGAGGCCATTTGCTGGTTTAAACTTGAGTAAATGGGGGATTCTCTGTAACTTGAAGTCTTTAAACCATGATTTGAGGACTTCAGTAACTCAGCCAGAGGTTAGGGGTCTATTACAGGAGAAAGGTGGGTGAGGTTCTGTGGCCTGCAATGTGCAGGAGGTTAGATTAGATGATCACAATGGTCCCTTCTGGCCTTTAAGACTATAGGTCTATGTAATCATATTTTTGGCCATCTCTTTGTATCAGAATCTGAAAAACAAAGCACGTTCTGGTCTCAGCTGGAATTTTACATCTATAAATGTCATCTACGTCAGTGCTTCTCAAGCTATCTGATGTGAGGGACCGGCATTTTTTTTTCCAATGTGCGTGCAGACCGGCAGCTGATGGCTTGTGGATCGGCACCGGTCCACCACTTTGAGTAGCACTGATCTACGTCAAAGTTTGAATACAACAATAAAATTGCAAATGCTGCAACTCTTATAGCTACAGCAACCATGAAGTCAGATGACTAGATACTCTGTTTTGGATGCAGAGTTTTGCTTATTAAGGTCTCACTAAGCATCCCACTAACATTTATTATGACACGAAGCTTTCTTTTCAGCCATCAGTGTGTCAGCTTCACATGGCTGGGTGACTCCTCAAGATAGTAAGTTGCTCTCTTGAGATATCCAAGCATTTCTCTTGCTTATTACACATGCACAAAATCAGGGCCTGACTGTGCTGCCCTTACAGATATGAACAGGTTCATTATTCAGTAAGGAGCCTCACTGTTACCCTCTCTCTTTCTCTCTGCTCTAACTTGAATGAACTGAGCTTGGGGATGAGAAGTAACAGAGCAGTTAACCACTCTAAGAGCCATCATGTAGGTGAAGCATTGGCTGGGTAAGAGTATAAGAATATAAGAATGGCCCTACTGGATCAGACCAAAGGTCCAGCTAGCCCGTATCCTGTCTTCCGACAGTGACCAGTGTCAGGTGCCCCAGAGGGAATGAACAGAACAGGTAATCATCAAGTGATCCATCTCCTGTCGCTCACTCCCAGCTTCTGGCAAAAACCAGCTTCTAGTTCAGACAGATCAAAGAAACACTTTGCCAAGCACACTTTTTTCCCCCTTCGATATGCCTCTCCAGTTGTAGGAAATATCTGCAGCTGCTACGATAGACACTTACCTATCTAAGCAGTGTTTGGCGGTAAGAACCCACTGTGGGGCTATCAGAGTGCCACCACAAAAGTGCATGTTGAAACTGGAATAGAGAGGAAAGGCATGAGATTAGTTTGAGAATGTGAAGTTAATTCTCCACTATCACAGCAATGCACAGTTAGGACTACTAGAAAACTATCAACTTCACTTATTCAGGAGCTTTTAGGATTCCCAGATTTTATTCTACAGATCATGAGAAAGAAATTACTGATTTTCATCAAGAGTTGAGGTTTGGTTGGCTCAAAACATGAGAAAAGATAGTTGACACCTATCTTGAATTTTGAAAGATTGTCCCAATTTCAACAGGAGGGTTCTGTGTTCAGAAGTATAATCAATATTATGACATATCTTAATTAGGGCTGTCAAGCGATTAAAAAAAATAATTGCTATTAATCATGTGATTAAAAAGATTGATTGCATGATTGATCGCATTGTTAAACAATAATGGAATACCATTTACTTAAATATTTTTGGATATTTTCTACATTTTCAAATATATTGATTTCAGTTACAACACAGAATACAAAGTGTATTGTGCTCACTTTATATTTATTTTTATTACAAATATTTGCACTGTAAAAAACAAAAGAAATAGTATTTTTCAATTCATGTCATACAAGTATTGTAGTGAAATCTCTCTATCATGAAAGTTGAACTTACAAATGTAGAATTATGTACACAAAATAACTGCACTGAAAAATAAAACAATGTAAAACTTTAGAGCCTACAAGTCCACTCAGTCCTACTTCAGACAATCACTCAGAAAAACAAACTTGGTTACAATTTGCAGGAGATAATGCTGCCTGCTTCTTGTTTACAATGTCACCTGAAAGTGAGAACCAGCGTTTGCATGGCACTCTTGTAGCAGGCGTTGCAAGATATTTACATGCCAGATGCTCTAAATATTCATATGTCTCTTCATCTTCAACCACCATTCCACAGGACATGCGTCCAAACTGATAATGGGTTCTGCTCGATAACAATCCAAAGCAGAGCAGACTGATGCATGTTTATTTTTATCATCTGAGTCAGATGCCACCAGCGGAAGGTTGATTTTCTTTTTTGGTATTTCAGGTTCTGTAGTTTCCGCATCTGAGTTTTGCTCTTTTAAGACTTCCGCAAACATGCTCCACACCTCGTTCCTCTCAGATTTTGGACAGCATTTCTGATTCTTAAACCTTGGGTCGAGTGCTGTAGCTATTTTTAGAAATCTCACATTGGCATCTTCTTTGCGTTTTGTCAAATCTGTTGTGAAAGTGTTCTTAAAACAAACATGTGCTGGGTCATTATCCGAGACTGCTATAACATGAAAATATATGCAGAATGTGGGTAAAACAGAGCAGGAGAAATACAATTCTCCCACAAGGAGTTCAGTCACAAATGTAATTAGCACATTATTTTTTAACGAGCATCATCTGCGTGGAAGCATGTCCTCTGGAATGGTGGCTGAAGCATGACTGGGCATACAAATGTTTAGCATATCTAGCACCTAAATACCTTTCAACGCCGGCTACAAAAGTGCCATGCGAATGCCTGTTCTCACTTTCAGGTGACACTGTAAAGAAGAAGCAGGCAGAAGTATCTCCTGTAAATGTAAACAGACTTGTTTGTCTTAGCGATTGGCTGAACAAGAAGTAGGACTGAGTGGACTTGTAGGCTCTAAAGTTTTACATTGTTTTGTTTTTGACAGCAGTTATGAAAGAAAAAAGATCTACATTTGTAAGTTGCACTTTCATGATAAAGAGATTGCACTACAGTACTTGTATGAGGTGAATTGAAAAATACTATTTCTTTTATCATTTTTACAGTGCAAATATTTGTAATAAAATAATATAAAGTGAGCACTGTACACTTTGTATTCTGTGTTGTAATAGAAATCAATATATTTGAAAATATAGAAAAACATCTGAAAATATTTAATAAATTTCAATTGGTATTCTATTGTTTAACAGTGCGATTAGTCGTGATCAATTTTTTTTAATTGCGATTAATTTTTTTGAGTTAATCGCGTGAGTTAACTGCGATTAATTGACAGCCCTAATCTTAACCATTTGGTTTGTGGTGTCCTACTGGACAAATTTCAAAAGCTTGCAATCCTGCATAGCTGTGAGTAGGTGATTTGAACTATAGCAGTAGATAGGCATATATCACTGATGCCAAGGTATACAATTTTCATTGTCTTAAGGACAATATTTTTTATGGTGACCAGCAGATTTTTGTGGGCATTTTCATCAGGCCTTTTCTTAGCACTGCTAGATCTCTATAACTAACCACAATCAATATGACACTGAAAAAGGTCCTGGAGATTATGGCTTTGTTACAGCTTTGATAAAAGTCAATGGAAGTATTGCTATTGGCTCCAATGGAAACAGGACTGGATCCTATATAAGCAGGGATGACAGAAAACCATCTGTACAAATTTTAAATTGCTGGCTCCACCCCTAAATCCCCATGGCAGGATACAAATAACTCCCGTTGCGTTCAGTGGGAATTATTTGTTTCCTATGTCAGTAAAATTAAAGCACATTTTGGACGAGTGGTTCAAATCTGCCCTATGTAAATGTTTAGGACAAAAATGGGAGGGGTTCTAGTTAACTAAATTACATTTACTAGCTTGGGACAATCTTGTCAAGAGGAAAAACATTGTGCCATATATTTTGTTGAAAAGATTTATTTTAGAGGCATTTCAGTTTGGGGGCATTTTTAGGGAGAGATCAAGACTACTCTCCAGAAGGTGTCAGCTCCACATACAGAAACACGAAGCGTGAAGTCCTTTCTGTAAAGTTGTTACTGAGGTGCCCCATGTAGTGAGGTGCTTTCTAAGTTGTAATGCAATGTGGAATAGTTATACCTTGTCCTGAGACTGATTTGCCAGGGCCAAGAGTGTGGATTTGAAACACACCCACCCACAATCCTTGTAGGGCACAGCTTCGGAGCGGTCTTGGCTTTTCCACACTCATATTCGGGAGGAGCTAAAGAACAAAATGAAGTCAACCTGAAGAATTTTTAAGCAGCTGTTATACGATCCACAATATATTTAAATAAATGGGGAGAGGAAGGTTATCTTTACAACTTCTCTAGTTTGTCACTCTTTATGAAGCAATTACACAGCAAAAACTGCATAAACATTGTTAGGTTATTCTTATCTGGAACAGTTAATAATGTCTGTGACCAAAATATTACTTTCAAGATGATAACACATTGATTTACATGGCAAAGAGTTTACAGATGTAACATTTGGATATCAGCGAGTCAGAAACAAAATGGGGCTAAAATTACAATAAGGGGAAAAGAACAAAAGAAAAAAAAGAAAACATATTCCCCAAATTGCCTCAGTAAGTATCCTTACATCTCTGACCAAGTACAGCAACCCTACAAGCCATATCTTCTCACTGCATTTAAACTAATCTGGAGCAATGGTAAATGAAGTTCAGTCACTGTCCCTGTGTTCCCTGCCAATGGATAAGCTTTCAGAGCTGTCCCTCTTTAAAAGTGTTAGGGAAATCCAGGACTATCCTCTCCACCAGGGTTTGATCCAGGGAATAATGGTGGGCATCTTATGACTGTCTCCCTGGATCACTTGCTACCAGCACCCTCTCTTCCCATAGAGTAAAGTAAAGAACTGAAAATAAAAATAAAGATTCTGACCTTCACAGTTCCACCAGTCCTCTCTTTGCAGGAATGGTCAGGCCACAGTAGCTCATTGGGAGTGCAGTTTACTTCCACTGTCTGCCTGCCACTCAGCTACTCTCTTTAACCTCCTCCTCCTCCTCCAGCCTTTGCAGGTGGGGGTGGTGTGAGGCTGCCTGGGCCCAGAGCAGCTCCTTAACCCCTTCTTCTCTAGTGTGGAGTTTGTATACCCCAACAGTGACCCGCCTCAATAAAGCCAGTGGGGTTGGTTTACAGTTGTGGTATGTGTATCTTGCAGAATCCCTTATTCTGCTTACCTGCTCTGTTCTGGGGTTTGGTCAGGGATACTCACCAAAGGACAAGCATCATGTGTCCATCTTACAAAAATACAGAGTGGAGAAATTATATAAATTCTTGGGCCAGGGACTGTCTCTTTGTTTTATGCGGTACAGTACTTAACACAGTGGGCCATGGCTTCTAGATGCTACCATCGTACAACACCACATAATAATTAATTAACTGACAGGCAATCCAGCTCCTGGCAATAGGCAGTATTTTCAAACCCTTTTGTGTGCACATTAGGCAAAGTGTAAGCACATATTTGCATATACTTTATTTTAATTTTTAAAGGTTTCAGCTAGTCTGGCTATTTTTAGGGCGAGATCTCTCAAAACCACCTTTTATTAGTTACTGTTTCAAATAAGTTGTTTTGGGAAAATGTTTGTGGTCCATGTAATATTTGCCATTACAGGCAAACCAGAGTGCTCATGTTTTTCTGAACTTTCAAAATCCTTTTCCAGAGAGCTAAAAAGTTGGAGCTACATCTTAACTTCCATATGCACTCAGACCTCCTATTTCATTAAGTGGGTCCTAGGGTTTTGATTTGCACACAGTGTTTTGGATATGAATGATTAACCATTGCAACATAAATACATAAAATCTTTAGAAAGCATGTAGTGGGGATAGTCTCATTTCAGGTCACTGTTGTTGTGGTTATTTATTTGTATTGCAGTATGGCCTACCGGCCACTACCACATTGTGCTAGGCACTGTACATACATAACAAAATGCCAGCCCCTACCCAAATAGCTTACAATGTAACTAAGACAAAAGACAACCAGTAGATACAACAAACGTGGGGGAGGAGAGCACAAGGTTAGAGTGAGATGATTATGATCAGTGTGGCAAGCAGCAGTCACAGCCCACCAGCTGCCTGAGTTTTGTCAGACGCATGCATGCAGCTCCTGTTCATGTGTCCCAGAAGCTAGAATATGAGCCTTGCTCTTTAAATTCAATAAAAAGCTTGGAGTAAAACATGAGCCCCTCAACATTTTCTCTTTATTGACCCCCAAATACCTTTCCTTTTAAGTAAACAAATTAAGGGGCTTTGCTCTTAAATATTTAGGGCCAGATTCACTCCCCAGCTACCATGAAGGGCATTTTGCCAGGGAAGGGCAGATTTATTTGTATGTCTCGGACTGCACCCCTCCAGCAGAGGATCCCAGAGAGATACGCTAAATAAGCTTATCTCTAGGTCAGCCTGGCTCAGCCTTCTCCTGCATCTATCCCACTCAATAGCAGTGAGAGCAACCTGCAGATCTGGGGCCTGATCCAAAACCCACTGAAGCCAATTGGAAGCCTCCCATTCAATTCAATGGACTTGGGACCGGGCCCATACTCTGGGGTGGGGTTTAGTTACATCCGTGAATAAGAACCTCTGTGTAGAGTTTGCCTCAGATGTTTAAGAGTGACTAGTGATGTCAGGTGCTTCAGTTTTTGGATGACCACCTCCAGCAATGACAAACAGCATATTCTGTAGGGATCAGACAATCTTGTAGAGATTAGATCCAACTTTTTTACCTAAACTTTAGCTGATTATTACCAGCAGATGCTGTTGTCAGTTACATGGAGCTATAATTTGAAATATAAAGCTATTGTTAAAGCCTGTCTTTTCCACTCAAATTGAAAAATAAAATTACCCATTGCAAGTGTCAAAAACATTTTCAAAAGCGTAAATGGGGGAAACAAGACTCTTTAAAGAATAATTACGGCACTCGGTGATTTCACAGTATTCCCAGGCTTTCCTTGGGTCTGTCGTATAGCACCAAGGACCATTAATATCTCCGTCAGGATTCCTGCAATACTGTAATAAATACAGAAATGAACAAACAGTAAAGCCCTGACTATTAAGAAGGGAATTAAAAAGTCTATTGATTTATGCTTTTATAATAATATAAAACTAAATGTTGGATTTTTCCCCCCAGACAATATTTCACTGTTTTGTTGATAATCATTTATTCTCATTGCAATAAAATCTTTTGTTTTCTTTTTCTCATAACTGTTAGATGAATTTAGTGAAATGTCATGAAAATAAAACTGATACAACTTTCTTCAGCCAGGCAAGCCACAAGTAGCAGAGCCAGCCTGAAACTCCGATTGATCCTATGGACTCAAGAGTACAACAAACATAAGATGGGATTTTCCTAGAGCGCTCAGTGTTAGCCTAACTCTGTTCCCACTGAAGTCAATCAGAGTGGTTAAGCCAATGCTAAGCATATTGCCAAAGCACACTTTGTTTGCAAGATCTTGAGGAGATGGCAAAGAGCATCTTTTTGAGGTTTGCAAAGGACCCCGTATGTCATGGGGCCAGGCAGGTACAGTGGAAGCTTCTCCTACATAGTTTGCCAATGCACATCAATCCCAACCTGCTTAAATACCGCAGTGCTAAGAAATGTCTAAATGTTTCCTCCCCTCTCCACCATTTGTGTCAGTTGTGAGTTGCCCCCTGAGAAGACTGCCAAATCTGCTGAATTCTCTTGTGGGTTTTTTGGTGAATAAACATACCCAGTGGAACAGGATGAGGCCACCAATATCATTAGCATATGTTTATTTACACAGGCTTTTCCCTGAGTTAATACTTAGGAGGGAGGGAATTGCTTTGGATGTGGGGTGGGAGCTAGGGTCTTTTCTATTGGGAAGAAGAAGACAAGGTCAACAAGGACAACAAGAAGGTGGTCAAGGAAAGTGTGGGCCCCTTAGTGAATAAGAGAGGCAATCTAGTGACAGAGGATGTGGAAAAAGCTAATGTACTCAATGCTTTTTTTTGCCTCTGACTTCATGAACAGGGTCAGCTCCAAGACTACTACACTAGGAAGCACAGTATGGGGAGGAGGTGACCAGCCCTTTGTGGAGAAATAAGTGGTTCAGGGCTATTTAGAAAAGCTGGACGAGCACAAGTCCATGGGGCTGGATGCGCTGCATCTTAGGGTGTTAAAGGAGTTGGCTGATGTGATTGCAGAGCCATTGGCTATTATCTTTGAAAACTCATGACAATGAGATAACTGGCTCTGTCAATGAGGGGAAAGCAGTGGATGTGTTATTCCTTGACTTTAGCAAAGTTTTTGATACGGTCTCCCACAGTATTCTTGCCAGCAAGTTAAAGAAGTAAGGGCTGGATGAATGGGACCATAAGGCGGATAGAAAGCTGGCTCGCTCGTCGGGCTCAACCGATAGTGATCAATGGCTCCATGTCTAGCTGGCAGCCAGTATCAAGAGGAGTGCTCCAAGGGTCGGTCCTGGGGTCGGTTTTGTTCAATATCTTCATTAATGATCTGGAGGATGGCAGGGATTGCACCCTCAGCAAGTTTGCAAATGACACTAAACTGGGAGGAGTGGTAGATACACTGGAGGGTAGGGATAGGATACAGAGGGACCTAGACAAATTAAGAGGATTGGGCCAAAAGAAATCTGATGAGATTCCACAAGGACAAGTGCAGAGTCCTGTACTTAGGACGGAAGTATCCCACGCACTGCTATTGACTAGGGACTGAACAGCTAGGCAGCAATTCTGCAGAAAAGGACCTAGGGGTTACAGTGGACAAGAAGCTGGATATGAGTCAACAGTGTGCCCTTGTTACCGAGAAGGCTAATGGCATTTTGGGCTATATAAGTAGGAGCATTGCCAGGTGATTGAGGGACATGATCATTCCGCTCTATTTGGCATTGGTGAGGCCTCATCTGGAGTACTGTGTCCAGTTTTGGGCCCCACACTTCAAGAAGGATGTGGAAAAATTGGAAAGAGTCCAGGGGAGGACAACAAAAATTATTAGGGGGCTGGAGCACATGACTTATGCGGAGATGCTGAGGGAACTGGAATTATTTAGCCTGCAGAAGAGAAGAATGAGGGGGGATTTGATAGCTGCTTTCAACTACCTAAAAGGGGGTCCCAAAGAGGATGGATCTAGACTGTTCTCAGTGGTACCAGAGGAGAGAAGGAGGAGTAATGGTCTCAAGTTGCAGTGGGGGAGGTTTAGGTTGGATATTAGGAAAAACTTTTTCTAGGAAGGTGGTAAAGCACTGGAATGGGTTATCTAGGGAGGTGGTGGAATCTCCTTCCTTAGAGGTTTTTAAAGTCAGGCTTGAGAAAGCCCTGGCTGGGATGATTTAGTTGGGGATTGGTGCTGCTTTGAGCAGGGGCTTGGACTAGATGATCTTCTGAGGTCCCTTCCAACCCTTATATTTTATGATTCTCTGAAGGTGCTATGTGTAAGATGTAATTGATTTTATCTGCACTCAGAATTTTATCTCAATGCTTTTTATCATTCTAAAAAAGAACTATGTCAAACAGGCTCTTGCCCCAAATTCAGCCTAGTGCATTAACCGGCTGTGCCACCTAGCCACATCTTAGGGACAAATCCATCTCCCGGGGCTAAATCTGAAATTCTGGGCCAGGTGCTGGAGATTTGTGCAGGTGGTAGGAAGGGGAATGAATCTTCCTCCAAGTTATGACCACAGCATAGCCCATGTGATTCCCTCTCTGAGGAATACACATTTTATATCAAATTAGTGAATTATGTTTGAATGCATCCGTTAATCTTTCCCAAAATCAACCTCCACTCAAATGCAAAGGACAATTCTGATAAATACGCCCTAATTTCAGTTCATGAAAGAAAAGCACTTCTGCTGTAGATTACAAACAACAAAAACAAACAAACAGGGCCTAATCCTGAAAAAGCGTAATCATGCAAGTATACTTTACTGGTACTTGCAGATCCATTAATGTCAAGGGGACTATCAAAGCTGCCAAGATTTTCTCCAGGTGCATTGTTTCCCACGAACGAATGAGAGTGCAGAATTCCATCTCCAAAAGTTCCGAAATCAGGAGATTTCTTTTAAAAGATATTGTTGTCAGTGTTTCTTTTGAATTCTGAACTTCCTCCAGGGTATGTGTCAATTAAAATGTTACCAGGTCTCCCACAGGGGCTGTCCATAAATTACAGAACACATTAGGGGATGGGTTGGTCCTCAGTTGTTCATGTTTGTTTCGGTGTTCCATGGGGTTGTGGGTCTTGAAAAAATCTCCAAACAACGTGTTACGTAATTTATAGGCAGCCCCAAATGTGCAAAGCACAGTTAGCTGGCCCCAGCTGCAGGAGCTCTCGCAGGCTGGAATCTCTGCACACTCAAGCAGCTTCTTCCTGGACGCCAACGTTCTAACTCTCTACCCCACCAGCTCAGCAATTACTTAGGCACCTCCTAATCCCCACATCAGTTTTGCTGCCATACAGCTCCACATCTGCCCAAAGCCCAATAAATTATGCACCCCAGCCCCTCACATTGCCCCCTCACATCTCAGAGCACCTCTGCTTCTCCTGCAGCTCCACAGGTTCTTCATCTCCCCTTCCCATATGAGGTGTTGGAGGGTGCAGAGGGGAAGGGGAGGGAGAGAGCAGATGGACCCATTGCTCCCAGGAGGGGAGGAGGAAGAGGGAGCAGAGCCATCCTGAGCTCTGCTGGGCTTTTTCTGCTCTCTCCTCCTGTGAAAATGGTATCAGCTACTCCTTTGTCCTCTTGGTTTCCCCAAAACTCTCCTCAACTCCTATGGGGAGGAGAGCACAGCCCTGCTCCACCACAGGAGGCAGGGAAGTGGGGCAGGCAGCCAATCAGAGGGAGTTTATTCCCCAGTGGGGTTTGGAGCTAGAGTTTCTCACATCTTTGGGAGTCTGGTTCCAGTGGAGGCCAAAACCACATTACTGAGGATGACATTGAGGGAATTGGCGATGCTAAGAGTGCACACCATGTCCCACACACATCCTGCCTCAAGCCATGGCAGGGGTAGGATATGGAACCACACAAAACTCAGCAGCTGTTGGGTGCAGGGAGGAGTGTCAGGGTAGCTAGAGGGGCACTGGAGTAGGAGGGTGTCTGTGGGGTGGCTGTGTCCTGGGATGGGTCACAGATGCTGTCTAGAGGGGTGTTTGAGGAGTGTGCTGTGGCTGGAGAAGCCTGGAGCCAGTCTTGTGTCCTTCCCTTCTGTCCCTGCTGCTGCTGCTACCGCAAACTGCTCCTTCCAGCAGGGGAGGCTACCTGCAGATATGTTCACTTGAATAAGAGATTTACATGATCAGGTTCTTAGTTTGTTCTGAGAAAAGTAAAGTAAATTAGGAAGAGTTCTTCAGTGTTCCACAAACATGGCAGAGTGGAAAGAATGACTGCTCAATGGCAGGAAGTATTGTCAGAACTGCTGCTTACGTTTTTCTCCAGCCCTGCCCGTGGATGAGTCACTGGCGTGAAATAATCATGGCCGTGAGGTTTCTGAGAACTCCATTCTTGACAAGTCTTGCCACTTCCAGTGGTTGCTATTGTGCCACGATAGTCTTTACCGTTGCCAACTACACAGTCTGCAGCCAGGAGAGAAAACAAGAGGGTGATTCTTTGCTGTGTATCACTCTGCCAAATTCAGAGGTTATGTACTTTTGGTACTTACATGCCCTGTGGTATAGCAGAAAAAGAAACTAGCAGGATGGTATAAGAACGTATAAGATAGCGTAGGCTAGGATATTGCTGGAGATGGGAAAATACTGATAATGAAAATGTTGTTTGTTTTTTGTCAAAATGTGTGTTGGCAATTCACAAAATGTGTGAATTTAGAGCAATTTTATGAAATTCCAATTTTATTTCATAAAATGTCAGGCTAAATATCTTTTACAATCGGACTGGGAAAAAAACAATTGAAAAAGCTCCCATTACAGCAAGTTCCTTGCTTGGTTGGTGTCATTGGGGCTTTCTCAGTAGAGCCGCAGGTTTCAGAGTTAACAATTAATGAAGATGAATGGGGCAGTTCCAACTTCTGAGCAATGGTTTCAGGCTCTCTGAAAACTTACACAGACATCATGCATCACTTCAAGATGTGGCCCCAGTGTAAGCTTTTCCTGGCAGCCTTTAGTGTTAGAATATTTTTTAAAGAAAAGGTTAGATACAGATGACCTCACATGAATCAAGGAGCCAGGGCCTCAGGCATGTGTCTGAAGCAACAATGCATAAAAGCTTGATGTTGCAAGTTTTTAAGCACTGGCTTCAATGGGACTGTTCACATGCTTAAAGTTAAGTACCTACTGAAGCATTTTGATGGATGGAAGTCATATTAAATGCTATAGGTCTTTTACATAATGATTATATTTTGCTGGTTACCTGTTTGGGTGGGTGTCGTTGTATGAAGGGTTGATGCCATCGTTGTCCGAGGGGGTTTTGGTAAAGACAATTGTACATTGCCACACCGCCTCAGATTGCAGTATTCCCATCTCACAGTAGGATCAATGGTGTAACACCACGGGGCTCTATCACCATCTGGGTTTCTGCAATAGTTCTGCTTCAAGTCCCTACAAATGTAAATACAGTGTGTTCTTATTCATGCTATGGCACTAAAAGAGTTTACTGGAACGTCCTATAAAAACATGGTATGCATGTAGACACTAAAGAAATTATGTATTGTGATACAGCAGGGCCAGGGAGCAGTGGGAGAGGGGAAATATATAAGCCCTAGGCTAATTAGACTAGGGAGGGTTGCTACAGGTTAATTGGAGCACCTGTAGTCAATTAAGGCCCTGACAGGAACCTAATAAACCTCCCTGCTACAGGCAATCAGGGGGTGTGAGGAAGGAGAGAGGACTGGAGTTTGGAGGTGTGTTGCTGAGATTTGAAAGACTAGCAAACAGAAGGAAGGGAGACCCTGCCTCAGCATGGCAGGAAGACTCTCTCCGCAGCGTCAAGGACGGAGGGTAACCCTACCCAAGGGGGAAGAGGGGAAGAAACCTGCAGGGGTTGACAGGGGCTCAGAGTGAGGAGCAAACCCAGACCCCTCCCCTGCTTCCCTCCTCTACCACCTTCCTGGGCCACTAACAGGGCCCTTGGTGCCCCAAGAGCAGCGGCAAAGGGTAGCGTCTTAGCCCCCTGCCAAGAAAAGCATGGGACCTACTGTACCAACACTGGCCATTTTGTCATAATACATTTATTTAACATATATAGCAGAAATTCTATTGCCACCATGTGAAAAGAAAACATCCTTTATGGCTAATATATCAGCAGAGGGCTGAAGTTCATATTGACATCATAACTGGTAACATGATCCTTTTTTATGCATGAGGAAACATAAAACAACATTTGCAGAATTTTAGCCAAAAGCTATACCAATATAATGATTTGCTGAGTAATGATTGGTGTCATAATATTATTTTTAATAAAGACAAATAACTGTATACAATAGTAGAAAATATGCAATTATTAAGGCCCTACTTAACTGGCGATATTGTAGAAAATGTGGATTCCACAGTATTAGCTTCCACCGCAATTTTGACAGCAGGAGCCCCACCATGCATGGCGCTGACAACAGGAGCCCTGGCTGCCCCAACCCACTTTCAGCCGTGGGCCCTCTGCTCTCAGGTCCGGGCGGCTGACAGTGGAAAATCACAGAAAAGAAATAATGGACTTTATTACCATTATTACTTTTCTGCAATTTTTCCATGGCTTGCCTGCAACTCAGCCACAATTTTTTGACAATCATCCTGCAATTCAAGTAGGGCCTTAGCAATTATATATTAATAAATATTCAAACAGATCCAGAACTTTTTGCAGCAGGATGGGGAGGGGGGAGATGAAGGAGGGGGGTTGCTTTTAGAAATCAAAATGAAGGATTTTTTAAAATAAAAATTAAGAAAATACCAGGCCCTTTCCTCGAAGTTCTTATGGTCTAAGGCCCAGCAAACACTTTTGCATGTGAATAACTTTATGTGTGAGAATAGTCCCACTGAATTTATTGGGACAACTCCCATGCATATGCGTTTGCAATGTTGGGGCATAAAATAGAGACACTTAAAAGAACATGAAGGAGGATGAAATGGATATGGAAAAGAGGGATGAGGATTTGATGAAAAGAATGTGGGTCATATAATATGTAGTTTGCTAGTCATATAAATACAGGTATATTTAATCAGAGACTGAGGTGCGGCAAGAGAGGAGAAGCAGATAGTAGAGGAATGGAGAAAAGGAGTACTTATGGCACCTTAGAGACTAACAAATTTATTAGAGCACAGGAATGGAGGACACTGTGGAAAGTAAGGCCACAGAAGTGGATACTGAGCAGATATTTAAAAGTGGAGAAGAGAGATGTGTGGTGCACAGAAAAAAAGGATGTATTTCCAGGTACAGGTAGAAGCATGAAAAATGGCACAAGAGGCCAAACTTGGAGGAGGAGGCAAAAGGAGCAAACAGTTGGTCAAAGTGCAGATGACATGTAAGCAGGGTTTCAACTAGGAGTTACGTTGAAAGAGACAGGGACTCCAGGAAAGGCCTTGAGAAGACAATAACATGGTTAGAGAGCTGTGACAGGATGATTATTTAAGCTTCTTTATTTTGGACAGACTAAAGAAGGCAGAAGTGAGTGTTAAGAAGCCCAGTGTGTAGCTATTTACATTGATCCCACCACCCCTCATTCCAATTTGTCAATCCAAGATGGGTTTCCTAGTTATTTATTTACTGTGCATAACAGAGACCAGCATATTTTTAGATACCTATACGCAAATGCAAGGAGTATGGGGAATAAACAGAATAACTGAAGTGTTAGTACATAAAGTAAATTATTACTTAACTGGCAACACAGAGATTTTGCGGCACAAGTCTCATGACTGGAATATTTGTATAGAGGGGTATAGCTTATTCAAGAAGGGAAGCCAAAAAAAAAGGGAGGAGGGGTTGCATTATACATCCATAATATATACACTGGTTCTGAGGTCCAGATGGAAGAAAGAGCCGGACCAGTTGAAAGTCTCTGGGTAAAGATAAAAGGGGGAAAAAAGGGTGATGTCATGGCAGGGGTCTACTACAGTCCACTTAATCAGGAATAGGAGGTGGATGAGGCATTTCTAGAACAAAAAACAGAAATTTCCAAAACACAAGAACTGGTAGTAATAGGAGATTTTAATTACCCAGCCATCTATCGGAAAAGTAATACGGCAGAATACAAAATTTTTAGTAAGTTCTTGGAATGTATCAGGGACAGCCTTTTATTTCAGAAAGTGGAGGAAGTAACCATGGGAACAGACATTTTAGATTTGATTCTGACCAACAGGGAGGAATTGATAGTGAATCTGAAGGCAGAAAGCAATTTGGGTGAAAGTGACCATGAAGCGATAGATCTCATGATTATAGGGAAGGGAAGGAGTGAGAAGCAGAAGAAGAACAAAGGACTTTGAAAAAAGCAAACTTAGAGAACTGGTAGGTATGTGTTGGGGGGAGCAGTAGATGTGATATAGTATTTTAATAAGTCTTCTGACACAGTCCCATAGGACTTTCTCATAAGCAAATTAGGGAAATGAGGTCTAAATAAAATTATTATAAGATGGATGCACAACTGGTTGAGAGACCCTACTCAATGAGTAGGTTTGCTATGCAATGGTTTGCTATTAAACTGGGAGAGCATATCTAGTGGGGTCCTACAGGGATCAGTCTTGGGTCTGGTACTACACAATATTTTCATTAATGACTTGGATAATGGAGTGGAGAATATGCTTATAAAATCTGCAGACGATGCTAAACTGGGAGGGTTTTACAAGCACTTTGTTGAATATGAGACAACAATATAATGCAGTTGTAAAAAAGGCTAATATAATATATAACTCTTCCCAGAGAGTAGTTATCAGTGGTTCACAGTCAAGTTGGAAGGGCATATCAAGTGCGGTCCCACAGGAATCAGTTCTGGATCCAGTTCTGTTCAATATCTTTATCAGTGATTTAGATAATGGCATAGAGAGTACACTTATAACATCTATGAACGAGACCAAGCCGGGAGAGGTTGCTGGTGCTTTGGGGGACAGGATTAAAATTCAAAATGATTTGGACAAATTGGAGAAATGATCTGAAGCAAATATGAAGAAATTCAATAAGGACAAATGCAATGTACTCCACTTAGGAAGGAACAATCAGTTGCACACATACGAAACAGGAAATGACTGCCTAGGAAGGAGTACTGCAGAAAGGGATTTAGGGGCCATAGTGGATCACAAGCTAAATATGAGTCAACAGTGTAACATTGTTGCAAAAAAAAAAGCAAACATTATTCTGGGATGTACTAGCAGGAGTGTTATAAGCAAGACATGATAAGTAATTGTTCTGCTCTACTCCACATTGATTAGACCTCAATTGGCGTAGTGTGTCCAGTTCTGGGTGCCACATTTCAGGAAAGTGTGGACAAATTGGAGAAAGTCCAGAGAAGAGCATCAAAAATGATTAAAGGTCTAGAAAACATGACCTATGAGGGAAGAATGAAAAAAACTGGGTTTGTTTAGTCTGGAGATGAGAAGCCTGAGAGGGGACATATCAGTTTTCAAGTACATAAAAGGTTGTTGCAAGGAAGAGGGAGATAAATTCTTCTTCTTAACTGCTGAGGATAGGACAAGAAGCAAGGGTCTTAAATTGTAGCAAGGGAGGTTTAAGTTTAACATTAGGCAAAACTTCTTAACTGTCAGGGTAGTTAAGGACTGGATATAATATTCCCAACCCCCATCTCCTAATTATGACTACAGCAGTCACAAAATACATATAATTTAGCAATACTATACATATTCCTGAGCTGTATGTATTGCAACATTATTTGTATCCATATAAGTAATTTCCATTTTCTTAGATTCTCCCATACACTGTTCTGGAGCAGGTTTAAAGGCAGCTGTCAGATTCTCAAATACATAACACAGTGCATACTTCTATGACCTACAGTATGGATCTGATGGCAGAATTTGTCCATAAGTCTGATTCTTGGAATATTTATGACAACTCTTAATTTCTTTAAGAGCAATTTAAAAAGACAATATACAGTACTTACATTTAGCCCAGAATTTAACTTTTCTGAAAACAAGCTTTTTTAAAATCTTAGACCAATATAAATGTTTCATTGGTTTAAAAAATAATAATGAAACATGTTATTTTAAATGAAATACATCCTCTTGCAGTGTTTGAAACCACTGCAGTATTAAGATCCTGAAAGTGAAGCTGGCTTAGCTGATTTTCATTGTCCAAGTGGGAGAAACTAAAACAATTAAACAAAGACGTAAAATAGCAACAACTGAATTGGATTTTAAAAGTCTCTCTCTCAAGGCACTCTTAGTAAATTGGTAAAGAAATTTGTTTGCAGTGTGAATTTTAACTTGACAGTGTCCCTTTACGTTGATGGCACAATTAATAGATTTCTGGACAATGCCTACACTGACTTTGTGATAGTGGATGAAGTAAACATACGCATTTGGATATGCCTCTGGGGTTCTTGTGTGTTTGTGAGGAGACATTGATCTCCATGCTTGGCATTTCTTTCCTGAGATAGTCAACGAAGTTGTGCCACGGTAACTCAGGCCAGTGCCTCGAAAGCAATCCTCAATGACTGGACCTTGGTGAAGCACAATTGCATCTGTAATGAACAATAAAAAGCAGTGCTTTAAAGGTGAATTTGACTTTGATAAATGAGCACAGAAAAATCAAATAAAAGCAATAAACAAACAAGTCAGAGTGATTAGCCTGCCTGTCACAGGTACCTTCTTATGACAAGAAGAAAGGGCATTTCTGAGGATGTATGGAAGATTTTAATGGGTTACCTTCATGAGTCAGATGCTGTTCCTTAGATGCAATCTCAGTTTCAATTTTGTGTTTATGGACATACTTGGATTAGAGAATCACAAAGTTCAGAATGTGAATCCAAAGTTGTGCTTTTATATCAGATATATTTCTA
Organism: Dermochelys coriacea; assembly: GCF_009764565.3. NCBI lineage: Eukaryota > Metazoa > Chordata > Testudines > Dermochelyidae > Dermochelys > Dermochelys coriacea. The sequence goes on from NC_050070.1 coordinate 122,716,368, forward strand.
GTGTTTGGATTGATCTTGCATTGTGATGATTTCCCTTTGTTTGTACTGAAAGAGTTTGGGATTGTTAGTTAGGATATGTAAACAAGTGGAAGTGTTGGGTTAGATTTTTCAGGGGTTGGAGTTTGGAGGCTGATGTTTTCTCTTAAATTATTGAAGCTTCTATTGATTTGTTATCGATGGACACACATCTGATGTATGTACACATACTGGATGGTGCCAAGCAATTTGGGTAACTGGGATCCTACTGTACTTGTATCATTTGTAGGGCTAGTCAAAATTTTTGAGTCCAAAATTTTCTCATCAAAAAATTGAGTTTTGTCCAAAACAATCATTTGTAACAGAGAAATGTCATTTTAACCATTTTTAAAACAATTGCAATGAGAAATTTTGAAACAAAGGGAAAATTTTCATTTCAGTTTTCAAAAATGGAATATTTATTGAATTTTTAATTACTATGTTTTTCTGCTTTATCTCCATTTTTTTCTTTCCTTGCCATTGAATGCAATCGATTAATGCTTTCTAGGGTTTTAATTTTTCATTTTTTCCTGTTTTTAACTTTTTCCACACTTTTAAATCTTCTCTGATGTTAGAAAAGTTACTAAGTTCAAAAGGAAAAATGAAACTCCGTAAGCCCACTGCTCAGTAACTTTTCCAAAGCCGAGGCAGTCAGCGGAACAATATGATGTAAAACCTTTCTTCCTCACACTGCACTTTCCCACCAGACTTAAATCCTACCCTCAACAGGTTCGACCTTCCACTAATGTTCAGATGTGGTTTGCAGTGTTCAGATCAACACATTAATAAAAATATGAATAAACAATGATTTATTTGCAATTGGTACAAAAAAAGAATGACTGTCTCCCACTATTCCTTCAACTTCCATATCACAGGTGCATCCACTCTCCTTACCAGTGTTTACTGCATCTGTCTCATCACAGCTGGGTATGTTACAGTATTCCCATCGTTTTGTGCTGTTGTTGGTATAACACCATGGCTTGATCTCACCGTCAGGGTTTCTACAGTAGTTTTCTTCTAAAGCCCTGAAATAAAAGCACTATGTGAAAATTAGCTTCTGGTGGAAATCTGATAATGGCCGAGAATAAGGGGGTGGGGAATGTTTCCTCACCTGTTTACTATTGTATTTATTGTGATTCACTACTTCAGCAAAATGTTGCTCAGTAATTACATTTATCCGTAATAAAGACAAATTACTGCAATTATTATTGTGTGCATTATTGTTGTGAGTCTGGTCAGCATTCTAGGTAAGAGAGGTCCACATTCTAAGAATATGAGCAGCTTTTCTGATGCTTATGTAACCCCAGGTGAATATTACAGGTTCCCCTCTATGTTGATCCACAGAGGATATGAGTTGTTACAAACCCTAGTTTTACAGCCTTGACTCTTCAGCTCAAATTGTAGCTGCTCAAGCTTTTAGCTCTGGAGGTCCCTGGTATGTTGGCCAAGATAGCAGTGATCATATTGAACTGGAGACTTAAAGCATGTGCTACTACAGATGGAGTTTAAGAGCCAAGGCTCTATAACTGGAGGCTGTAAAACAGCTCATATCCTCTGCAGATCAGCACAGAGGAGAATCTGTAATACACGTTCACCAGTGGATCACACTTGTGCTTCCTTCACTTGTGATAGGACACCAATAGTAGTGCAGATAAAGCACATTGTGGAACAGTATCATCACTGGGAAAAATAACTTTTCTAACACTCTTATTCTACATGGAAGCACTTGGGTATGGAACACAGTAAAGGATAGATGTGAGAAGGGAAAAGAAGAATAGGATGAGCACGAATGTCAGAGCGGAAGATGCAAGTACATAAGAATAAGAAATGAAGAGGAGGAACACAGGAAAAATCAAAGAGCAGGATCAAGTGAAGAAATTAAAGAATAATAATGAGAGAGCTGAAATAATATGGAGAAAGGAGAACTTAGCAATATAGTTGGAGAAAAATTGTGCTAACCTCAATATTATGTCTACATCACCATGAAATAACTGTGTTCCTTGGTACTTCCAGCAGGCACCAAATAATAAAGAGGTTTTACATACTTGCAGGGATAGCTCTCCGGAGTCCTGGCATGTTTGTGGGGAAACTGAGCATTCCAACATTGACAAGTGTTTCCTGACACAGTGACACCTATCTTGCCTCGATAATCCTCTCCATTTCCTGAAAGGCACTGACGTCCTGGGCCAGAAAGTGGTGGTGGTGTAGCTATACCAGAAAAGGAAATGAATATAAACAGTGCCTTCAAGATATGTCAGCTTAACTTTTCATAACTCAGCTTAACTTTGCATAATGTGGAACATGCACTTTTTGTTTCTATACTAGTGAGGTTTCCGAAGGCTATGGCAGGACATAAGTCAAAGCACAGAGAAAACATATAGATATTCCGTCTTGACTCATCTCACTTGGATTTTAAGTTGCCATACAATTTTCAAAAGGAATCAGACTTTCCAAAGAATGAATTCTATTCTATGCCAAACCCTCTGAAACATCTGGCAGCAACATGACCACATTTAAACCATCCATCCTTTCCTCCATCCTAGCTATCTCACCACAATGGAGGTGAGGTGAGGTGACGGAGGAAGGCTAGTTGAGTCTGAGAGGTAGGATGGAAGAGCAGAGATTGGCAGGACAGGAGGTAGTGAGGATGAGGCCCTGTGAGATGTTGTAAAGAGAAGCATCACAGCAGGGCCTTTGGAGCTAAAACACAAATCTGGAGGGGGAAGATCTAATGGGAAGAGCAAGACTTGGAACAAGGAGCCTGAGACCGTCTGGCAGCAAAAGGAGAATGCTGAAGAAAGGAAGATGGTTAGAACTACTCAGGTACTTAAGCAATAAGCATTAAGAAAGGCAGGTGTCTATTAGCCACAGCCCACAAGTATTCCAAGGAGAATCAGAGCACTGAGTACCTCAAAGGCATAAAGGAGCTACCATTGGGTTGTGAATCCACATTTATTTATTTGTTTTTTTTAACTTGAAGATTAAAATGAACATGCATTTTGACTGTACATATAATTTCCCGATGGGAGAATAATAAGGTTCTAAAAGGTCAACATGTTCCATAAAACTAGTTAAAGTTCTAAACTCAGTATCAGTGATCTTACACTTTCTCAACCCATTTCTTACTGTTGAGAAACCTGTCAAATATTCATCCTCCATCAATAAATAGGTGTTTCAATTGATCTCTATCCAGCAAATATGTGCTTCTTCATAAAGCAGTGAGCAAAGCATATACTTGAGAAGACTAGGATTGATGGCATAAATATAAGCCTGCTCCTCAAAGTGCAATTCTGGTCTAAAAATGGCATTGTGATGCACCATATCTATTGTCTTTGTGATTTGCATGTCAAATGTGCTCAGTTTAATGGATTTTTTTTAACTGCTAGCCCTGAGCTCAGAGGTCTTGTCTTCACTAGGAAAAAAGATGTGTTCTTAAGTCGAGTTAGCTAACATAGGATAAAATCCTAGTGATGGCAACACAGTTTGTAGTTTTCACGAGTTAACAGGCCACGGTAAATCCTAGGCTTCCCCACAGTTTCCTTGACCTGCAAACACTTGTGAAAACTACAAACTGCCTTGACTTCACTAGGATTTGACCACCTGTTAGTTAACTTGAGTTTTTTTTAAAAAAACAACCTTTTTTCCCTAGTGAAGATGTATCCTGAGAGTCAATCTGAGTTATTTCCCTCTAGTGCTAACATCAGTAATAAAATTTCTGCAGGGCAAATTTGAGTTTCAGAGACAACTGTGCAAATTATGCACTCAGTAAACCTATGCAGCCCCATCACCCTCAATGCATTTATCCAGGTTTAAATGAGTAGAACTTAGTAAATGATTCTATTAATGATGCACTTTCCCTGGTACAGAAGGCTCTTCTTGGGATATTTGTTGATGGATTCCACCCTCCAATCTCACCCCCAACTTTTCCCTACATTTTGGTTCTAGCGTCTATCTGTTGCAACTGCCTGCAGTGATAGCTAACTTGGGTTCCACAATCTCCATAAGTAACACTTACTGCAACGTGGAATGTTACAAAATTCCCAGCGTTTCGTGGGGTTGGTAGTGAAACACCAGGGCCGAGGCTCGCCATCAGGATTACGGCAGTAATTAATCCTCAGATTCTTCTCTGGAAAGCTGAAAATTAGAAGTTTAAATTAAGAAGCTAATTCACTAATGGCTGACAGTATGAATTGTCCCTTCTGGGGCACAAGGGGTTTTTTTGGACACTCTGATACTGGGCTAAAGAATGAGATATAAATTCCATAGGAAAAACTATATTAAAAGAACAGTAAGGTTCCAAAGTCAACACTCAAAAAGTTAGGAAATGCCAGAATTAAGGTTACCCGTGCAACCTCCATTTGGGCCCCTTGTTCATATGCGCTATGGTAGTTCTGCCTAACATCATGTAGAAAGGCTATGGCAGACCAGCAATAAGAGTCCCAGTCCAGTTTCTTACCCATAAGAGAACATCCTTTCTCTTTTTGCAACCCACAGCCTCATTCATTGTCCATTCTGTGCACTGAATGAGACAGGGGTCTTGTACAGCAAATGGCATGTGATCATTTAATTAAATACTGTACCATGATGCACGCACACAAGGAGGCAGAACATCCTTAAACTTATGTATGTGCTTAAGACCTTTGCTGGACTGGGGCCTAAAGGAATTACTAGACCCATCTCTAACAGTGAGTTATTTTTAAAAGGAGATATTGCTTTGTTTAGCCGGTTTCCTAAGTAGCTCACCTCTATGCAATGTATCATACTACAAAATTTTAAAAATCTGAATATATTTGCTATAAATTGAAATTGCTCATGTGATCCACTGTGTTGTGCCCTGCTCTCAGTGATCTATGTCTAGTTTTCCATTTTCCTTTTCCCCTCAACATTTTGGACCAGTTGGTGTGATTAGCTCTTCCTGATTGTACATGTGTAGGAGAAGGTGCAGGACGCTTGCCTCCCCCCTTGACTGCTCAGGGTCTAGACATAATCACTATCTCTCTATTCCCTGAACTTTCAGGGTCAGCAGAGACAGTCGTGGTGAAGGAGAGGGTGAAGAGAACAGGTTTAACATGAGGGAGGGATGAAGATAAAAGAGAAAGAAAGAAATGAAACATTTGCCCCAGGGGATCAAACCTTTGTGCTGTCTACTCCTGTACTAATCTCAGTTCTTCAGAGGAAGGGAATCCCCAAACCACCACCCAGCCAATTTGTTCCATACTGTGACATTGCGGGAGATATTCCTTCCTGGCAGGTCAGCTTAAAGCTGTGAAGCATATAAATCTGTTTCTCTGGTTTCCATTTTTTTAAGATCTCAGAGCAGAAAACTTTCATAATAGTATCTCATCTTTCTTCTGATATTCTGTAAGCTTGTCTGTTTCAATATGTATTGATTAGAGACTGTCTTTAACAAAAGGGGGAGGGTGATTTTAAAATGTTACTGTCTTTCAGATTCAACCTCTTACTTGTTCATTCTGATTCATAAGACAAGAAAGAAGGGCCACCTCAGGAGGTATCATGTCACCAGCTATGTTCTGTATGTCAGCTGAGTGTGGGAAGCACTAAAAAGATCTTAAAAGTTTCAGATAAATATGGCCAAGCATTCAAGTTTTGCAAGGTGGATATTATGGGTTTTATGAATGGCAGCATAGTCCAGTGGATAAGGCACTGGCCTGAGAGTTGAGACCTGAGTTCTACTTCTGCTCTGCTACTGAGCTGTTATGTGACTTTGGGCAAGCCACTTAGGACCTGATAGTCAGAGGTGCTCAGCCCTAACAACTCCAGTCATTGGGACTCTGGATGTCGAGCATCTCTGAAATCTCTGCCCTTATATTATTGGTGTTATTTGTTTGCTTGTTTTGCTATTGGTATTGTTGTAGCACCTAGGAGCCCTAGTAATGGACCAGGACCCCAATATGCAAGGCGCTGCACAAAGAACATCCCTAGGAGCTTACAATTTAAATATAGTATAAGACAAGAGACAACAAGTGGAAAGGGACAGGCAGGGGAAACACAGTAAAACAATGAGTTATTAAAAAAACCCTTCTTCGTGCCTCAGTTTCCCCATCCATAAAATGAGGACTATGATGCTTAGCAATGTAAAGTAATTTGAGATCTATAGATGAAAAGTTGCGTGTACATGTTAGGTATTATTATTATTAATTATTATCAGAACCAAACCTCAGAGCCTTTTGAGGTTCTTCAGTCACTACAATTTTCCCTAGTTTGAATTTCAGATAACTTGGAGTGGCCTCCAAAGAAACAGAAACAAAAGAGAAAGGATTGTTGATTTACCTTCTTCCATTGTACTGAGAGGTAGCAGATCAACCCTGTTGTTGCCCTGGACCAAAACAGAACGTTTTGCCTCCCCAGCCCTCTCTTTTTAAGGGAAGGATGTTAAAAACATATCTCCCTCACACACACACACACACACACACACACACACACACACACACACTCCCAAAGGCTGCCAATGGTATTAATATGGCAAACAAGCAAAACGTCAAGTACAAGCAAAAAGTATTGGCTCAAATGGCCAAGGGAGAGGTTGGCCACCAAAAAACATGATCAAGTAGTATCAACATGAAAATGGAAAATTACTATGAAAAATAATTTAACCATCTTTTTTCCCTCCTGGCTCAAGACCCCAGGGGCTATTTCCCTGGTCTTTGGTCCATCTAGCTGATCAGTTATTTTATTACTGGTTATGACTTACTTTGAAGGGATGTACCCATGAGAGTGAGGCTCCTGAGCATCCCAGTGCTGGCACTCAATCCCAGACTCGGTTTGGGAGATTTTGCCTTGGTAGTTTTCGCCACTGCAATGCATACACTCTTCTGTATGGACAAGCAGGAGTGAAAACAAAGAAAAAATCAAGAATAGCATTGGTCCAGAAACTTTCCGTTTGGACTTGCCATCAGCTCAAGAGACCAATTAGAAGACAAAACTAGAGTGAAGAACTATTCTAAAATGGCAAGGGTCTTTCTACTGGTGGGTGACTTCACCTACTTAAATAGATTTATTTTATTTGGCTTATTTGTTACACTATAGTGTATCTTTTAAAATAAAAACAATGAAAATTACAATTAAAAAACTATGATATGACAAGAAGATTCCTAAGGAGCTGTTAGGATGTATATATTACTGTAGAAGCTTCCTTTGCAACATAGCTTCCTTTAAAGAGTAATGACTTGGATAATGAAGACTCTGGTTCCATGGGATGTAATATGATGACTAAACAGCTAACATTCTCCCACTACTCTCAACAATCAGACTATGGCAAGGCCAGCTTTCTGGATTGATGTTCATTTGATTTCCTGAACATAATCCATTAAGTTTCATAGATTCGACTTTGAAATCAGAAGGGACCATCAAGATCATCTAGTCTGACCGCCTGCCCATTGCCAGCCACAGAACCTCATCCACCCACTGCTGTAATAGACCCCTAACCTCCAGCTGAGTTACTGAAGTCCTCAAATCATGGTTTAAAGACTTTAAGTTACAGAGAATCACCATTTACTCTAGTTTAAACCCTGCAAGTGAATTGTGTTCCATGTGGCAGAGGAAGTCACACCTGGGTTCAGTAGAATTGTCTGTGTGAGTTATAGAAGGATAATAAAGGAAGAGCCATATGTTTAGAATAGGGAGTTGAACCAAGATTAATCTCTTTATGCACTGAGCAAAGGATCCCTAGAAGTTCATGGTGCTTATGCTCATCAACTGAATCAAATTCTATGTGACTGCAAGATTTTCAGGGCTGGCCCATGCCATATGTCTGCATGCAAAACTCCCACTGGTGTCAATGGACATTGTCTGCATGACTATGATCGTCAGGTCAATCTTTCTTTTCTTTTCTTTTCTTTTCTTTTCTTTTCTTTTCTTTTCTTTTCTTTTCTTTTCTTTTCACATACCATTTTCTTGTTAGAACAGATCAAAAAGTATCTAAAACCAACCAAAAATAGTGATTCCGTGATATCTATTAAACATTTATACAATTTAAGCCATTCAGGGAGACATCCTTTTTGTTGAGAACTTTCATGCTAAGTCCTGGCTGTATCTGAATTCAAAGCACAAATGGACCTGAAGCACAAAACTGAGATCTGTATCTGTTTTTTTAACTCCCTCAAATAGGAGTTTCTTCAGATCCAGATTTTTGGATCAGGCTTGTCTCTAATGATGAGTCCTTTCGTACCATACAATGATCTGGGAAGGAGCTGTTATAATGGAAATGTTAAGTGACTCTGAAGTGGGATGCTGAAACAAAACCATTGGGAAGTGCCAAAACTCTATTTTTTAGTTTTGAAAGTTTCCAGACAGAATTATGGCATTTTGCCACGAAAGATAACATCCAAGAACAAGGTCAAACAAACAAGGCCCTGAGTCAGTAAGGTACTTAAGCGCATGCCCGATCTTAAGTAAATGAGGGGACCTATTGATATCAATGGGATTATTAACATGCTTAAAGTTAGGTTTGTGCTTAAGAGCCTTGCTGAATTAAGGCCAACGGTAATAGCCATATTAACTACCACAAAAATGGGCCAGGTCCTCAGCTTTTGATGTTTTTAGATATATTATGGAGGGATCGGTCTGATGATTAAAAATAGGATGTGATACTAATGCAGTACAATAATATTAACCAAGAAAAGATGTCCTCCTCTGTCATTGTCAAAAGGATATATCCTCTGGAACACATGTACTTGTATGTTGACCTTAGGGAACTGTTTCAATACCACTGAGGATATCCAAAAGAACAATAAGAGGCTTGATCCTGCAAGTCACTTGAATAAAGACTACTCACCTGAGGAAGTTTTTTGCAGCTTCTGGATTCAAGTTTGTTGGCATGGTCTCAAACAAAGAGATAATGGGGTCAGGGAGCTAATATTTTCCATACTTTGAAAAAAAAGCACTTGCACAATTTAACATACTTAGAGATATGGTGATGTAAAAAGATCTTTGGTGTGTGTATCCTGACCTTCACATTCTTGGATGTTACAGTAATCAAATCTGGTATTAGGATCTGTTGTGTAACACCAGGGTCCTTTTTCATCCTCATCAGGATTTCTGCAGTAGTTTGCCTCTAACCCTGCAAGGGGCCTGTTGTCAGGTGTATAACTGAAATAAAATAAAAATGCCATTACAGCGAAAGTGAAATGTCCTAATTTCTCAGTGATTTTGGACTCTAGTCATACACATGAAAGGCCAAGGAAATAGATGCTCCCTTTGGTTGCTCAGAGTTGAAACTCTTATCTGAAGAGTATTCTGTGGCTGTCATTAGTAGCCTCTTCATAGCTACTGGATGTCAGTTCTTTGATGACTCTGGAGAAAAGCCAACAGTTTCATATCTACAGTTTGTAGGAAATATGACAGCCTCATAGCCCCAGAATGCTCTTTTACACTTCCAACAGATTGTTGCTGTTGGACTGCCAGGGTCTGAGGTCCATCAATAACTGCCTACTGTGTTTTTCTAACACACATAGTTAAAAAAGAGCAATATTTCGTACAGAACACTTTCCTGGGGAACGCAAAAAAGGGCATTAACTAAATACATGAGATTTCAGAGTAGCAGCCGTGTTAGTCTGTATTCGCAAAAAGAAAAGGAGTACTTGTGGCACCTTAGAGACTAACAAATTTATTAGAGCATAAGCTTTCGTGAGCTACAGCTCACTTGCATCCGATGAAGTGAGCTGTAGCTCACGAAAGCTTATGCTCTAATAAATTTGTTAGTCTCTAAGGTGCCACAAGTACTCCTTTTCTTTTTGTAAATACATGAGAGTTGTCAACAACTTGCATGTGATACTAATACATCCTGTATGAATGGGAGGTTAACAGTTCGATCTTGTTGACGGCTTCTCATTTAATGCCATAAAATATTGTCATGGAAACATGCAAGGGGCTCTCCCATAAGATGATATAACTTCTTTTTCCTTTGCCACTTTTAGCACTCATTGAAGTGAATGGGTGAAATCCTAGCCCCATTGAAGTCAGTGGAAGTTTTGCCACTGACTTCAACGGAGCCAGGATTTCATCCAATGAATGTTTTGCTTACTTAAGGACCACCAAATTTGGCCAGGAATGCTATCTTTTAAATCATCCTTTAGGTCATCTAGTACATCCCCTTGAATCACTGAAGGATAAATTTCATAGATGCTTAGAAATATGTCAGCCTTGCAGGTCTTTGTGAGAACAGGTAGAGATCACAGTGATTGAGACAAGGAGGAAATGATTTCTTACCAATGACTTTGAATGTTGAACAACTTGCATTAATGATATACACTATAAAATTCTTTAGTACACATTTAATATGGATGGTTTGGAATAGGTTCAGAATAACATATACACAAATATGAAAAGGACATACTTAGGTATATGAGGTTTACTGTCTCTCCACTTCTGGCAGGGCACACCATTCTGAGTTTTAGATACTGTTCCTCTATAGTCCTTCCCCTTACCAGTCCTGCATTCTAAAAGATACACTGACACGAAATACATTTTTATCTATCAGTATCATAATGTCACATCTGTTTGAATTAAATTACTATATACAGATTCTACACACATGCTAATCAGCCTAAATACCCATATTCCAAATCTTCTCTTGCCCCCACTCTCCAAAACCCCATAGTTGTGCTATAGTAAAAATAGGTTAGTTTGCAAATTTTAATGACATACATAAGGAAGGTCACTTGAATGTTTATGTAAAGACCAAAAACCAAAAATGTTTCGGGAAACAGATATAACAAATTATGGTTGTTCTTGAAGGGTGGGTTCAGATTACAATAGCTATAATGCTCCCTTCTTGGGAGTGGAATAAAACATAGTTGTTCTTATTGCCTCTGTGTTTGTGTTGCTCTATTACAAGTAAAGCTGTACAAAATATTTTCAACAAAACCTAAAAGCAGATGAAACTCACCTGATTTAAGGCAGAGTGGGCCCCAGAAAGAATCACAGATCTAAAAATGCCTGAACTTTGGAGATTCAAAAGGTGGAATTTTGTAACTCAGACCTATTCAGGTTTGGGTTTTGTTACAAACAGTAAACACAGACCATGTGTTTCACTGAGATCCCCCTGCTCATGAATGAAACTTGACTCATTTATGGAATTATGTTGAAACCATGAGTCACCACTGCACAAGATGAAGCTGGATGAGTCTGATAGAGCCAAACTTTGAATTTTGGGCCATGCTGGCCTTTGTGGGACTGGCCTAATTGTGTGAAAGCCTGGCTTTATTGAAGTAAATGGGAATTTTGACAGTGACTTCAGTGGGGCCAGGATGTCACCCTAGCTATATCATTTCCTTATGAAGATAGTCTTGAAGATGTAAAATGACCAGTAGCACTGAAAGCCTAAGTTGTCAGTGATTTGTCCAGTCCCCTTGCAGCCATCCAAGACTGGCCTTTGAGGTCTGGAAAAACCATGCCCAAATCAAGGAACCTGTGACTAAGACTACAGAGCAGTTGACAACTCTAGGGCTCAGTGCTGACCAGGCTAGTGCTGATGGAACTAGGGCTGCCTTTGGGTTGGGCATCTAAAATTGCAGATGTTGAACAGCAGCATCTCTGATTGACTCTTCACAACCGTGCCCATTTGCAGTGACATACAGCATGCACTTAAACTCCATTCCTATCTGGTGGTCACCATTAAAAAACAACATTCATCATGCTGCAGTCTTTCTTATTTCCTGGGGCCAGGTTGGTCCCCAGGTGCAAATTAGTGCAACCTTGAGGCTTACAAATTCTTCATTTTATGAGCTAATAATGGTGAGTGTCATCTTGGTTCATGTATGAACCATTCTAGCACAGTTTACCACAATGAAACCTGTACAGGAGATAAACTTTACTGGCATGCACTTGTTTAAACTGACTTACCACAAGTGTCACCAAGCATTCTAATACAATCCTGCTCCACTTTTATTACGCGACCTCCATTAAGCAACCAATTTTTGACAGTCCCTTGTTTGGTCATTTAGGACAGGTTTTACTCGGTATTTGTTTTTAGAGGATCTGGAATAGGCCTAGGTGGTGATTTTTTTTTTCAGGGGACTTCTGACATCCTTTATTTTTCCTCCCCATTCACCCATTTCCCATGCACAAGCACCCATGTCAATGCTCAGTGTCTCCCCTGCTCCTGGTAACAAAGTGACCTTTTCTCTAACTGAGAAGGGCTGGGTTTCATCAGGTTGGTTTCAGTGTTTTTAAACATTGGCTATGGAGAATTTTTGTTGTTTCTCAGTTTTGCTTCAAAATTTCGCAACGTAACCTGCACCAAAACTACCGTAGGAGCATAATTATCCTTTTATATACATCATTGTAAATCTGGAGTAACTCAATTGACATAAAATTGATTTACCTAGGTACAGTAAGAGGAGAATTAGGTTTACTGCTTGCTTATGGATGGGGGTCCAGATTTTCCTAAAATTGAGAGGTATTTGGATCTGGGGTTCTGATTCAGGCCTATTTCTAATCTGGCCAGACTATACTTATGGATAAATAGGCAGTCTAACATAGAATTTTTAGTTAGGAACCTTTTGTATACTCTAAGTAGTTTTGCAATGTGTTCACATTCAAAAATCTGAAGTAATGAACACTGAAGCAGTCAAGTGCTGACACAAACTCTTTTTGTTTGAATAAACTTCTGACAGTTTATATAACCTTTAGGTTTTTTTTCCATCTGTTAACAAATAACCAACTTTGAACCCTAAACTCAAGCCCATGTTCATTTGGGTTAACAATTTACAAATTGATATGTCCAAATACGGCTTTGATTTCCATCCCTCTTTCCATAACACAAACTAAATTAGCTTCAGTGTTTTATAACATGTTTAATGGTGAAGTTCCAGGAATCTGCACATTTTTCCCTATCAAACAGCATCTGTGGCTGTGAAAGATAAGATAGAGAGGAATAATCAAGCCTCATTTTTGAGAGTGTAAGATGACCTCTTGTGGACAAAAGGGAAGAGCTGTTCATTTAGGTTCCATCTACAGCACTGCATAATCATTTAGATGCCTAATGGGAAGGGTTCACTTTTCTTTGACACCTTAGGCTATTATTAGTGACTGCCAGAGGCAGGACAGTAGACTGCACGAATCATTGATCTGAGCCAATTAGGCAAGTCCTTCATTCCTATTTCCTGTTCTGTAACAAAATATTCAGATAACATGATTTTATCTTTAGGATTGATACAAGATGCTTTAAAACTCTGACAATAATAAGGTGAATTACAGAGGAACAGAGCTAAACACTAAATAGAGGCTACAGTAAAACCTCTAATCTCACTGAACCAGACGTATTGCACTGTCCTAAACTTTTCACAGGGAGTTTCACAGCTTCATGCATAACAGTTGGAGTTCCTTCATGCCTTATGTCGGAGGCCGCTCTACAGAAAGAAGCTTATTGGAAACTAGATTAGATATTTTTGTGTGGTTAGTACAAATTAAAATAAAGGAATGACTAAATCAAGAGTTGACAACTCCCTTGATTTTAGCACTAATCTTATTATATTAGGATTTTATTGAAAGCCCCAGCTCCTGGAAATGATTAGATGAGAATTTCAGCTTTCAAATAAAAAAAAATAGCAAATTTGTAGCCTTTATGGTTGCAGATAAGAGCTTGAAAATTTGACCTGAGTGTACTCCAATGGCTCAAAAGCCAGAAGGAAAATAAACCCCCCCACACACATTTTCTTTTTAAAATATCTCATGGTTTTTAAGCCAATCTTTTGATTTTTGTAGCTTGACTCATGGTTTTCGAATGCTTGGGGTTAGCAATTCTGCCATATTTATTGATTGGCTTATATAGTCAGCTTGTTTAACAGGAAACCAACCACAAGATCCATGGCTGAGATTTTCAAAGGATCCTAAGGGAGCTGGATGTCCAAATCCCATCGAGTTTAAATGGGACTTGGGCACCAAACTCCTTTAGAATTCTTTGAAAATCTCAGTCTACATATGGTAGGATCATCACCCATCCTTATATTTGCTGGATAATTCTGATTTTGACAGTGTCCCAAACACATTTTCAGGGTTGACATGTCATTGTGTTGCCATCAATGCATCATGTGTTAATGACACAAGAGTTACAATGTTGTGGTGTTATGGGACTGATTCTGCTCTCAAGTGATTCATTGGTCTTTCTCTGGATTTACAGCAGTGTACACCAAAATAAGAATCTGGCCCTCTCATTAGAGTATTTATATTGTGTCAATGGGAATATTTAATTACTTATAAGTGAAGAGTTAATTTCATCTTACTTCATCACTTGCTCATGTGTCCATTGATTTTTCATATTTACAACAAAAACTATACAGGGCCCACTTTTAATGCCTTGTTCAGTTTTTATTCAATCCTTACTCAAAGAAAACTCCCACTATTGAAATGTTAAGTAAAGACATTTACAAAGTCCACTATTCTTAAACCTATTTTAATGGAAGTGATGTGGCTCAACACTTTTGAGTATGGCTTTTAATACCAATGACTTATTAAGTCAATTTTCTGTGAGGAATATGTGAAAAAAGTAAGTGGCAGAGAGTTTTATATGCACTATACAGCTGGAAGCTCTAGCTATGGGTTTGGGTTGGAGTCATAGGGCCAATGTTCTGTTGGTGCAAATAACTCTGGTGGCATTTTGGCCATTTACACCAACTAAGAATTTTAACCTGTAACATTTAAAAGACAGATGATGAGTTAATAAATCTTGTTGTTTTTCTAATTTTTTAAGAGATTATAGTAATTCAACTGAGTTAAACTGCAAAAGCAGGACAGCTAATTCCAAAGCCAGAGAAATTTTAATTGCCTCATCTCTGAAGGAAGATATCAAGTTACAGGTATTACATCATCAAAACAAAATCTCCTTGGTTGATCATAAACTAGAGATTCGACTTTTATCTAGCAACTATTGAAGCTACTGGCTTCTACAAATTAGTCTCTTTCTTGGTATCCTACACATTACACTATGTTATCCTGTAGGTGTTCCAGGATGTGAATGTGAGAGCTAGGATGTAGTTTGATGAAGCTCATTGACGTTTAAATTCCAATTTTGGGGGTTCTGGGCTATTTTCACAGCTGAAGTCAATGAAATCAGTGGAAATAGGCTAATTTATACCAGTTTAGAATGTGGTCCATTGTGTTTTCCTTATAGAACCATTATGCGGTAAATGAGATCTGCTTCATGGCTGTCTGAAGCTTAGTATTTCAGCATATTTTTCAAACTCATCAAAAAATGTGAAAAAGTATTACTGGTGATTACAGCATCATTTCAAACAGGTCAATATAAACACTACAACGTATGCTAGCCAGTTACCTTAGGTGTTTGAATGATTAGCCAACGAGACCTTTCTTTTCTCCAAGAACTCTCATTTCAGTCAGTTGATGTTACTATGTAATTTTTCTTCCCTTGGAACTGGTAGAAGTGGTCTCATTTAAAAATGGAAATTATTTTTCTCACTGCCTATGGTCTTTTCAAGGCTTGACTATAATTTTACTTCAAGGGGAGAATTAAGGAATCCAAAAACAGTCTTAAATCCTACCATTCATCAGAGCATACTATAAGCCTTGAACAGAGATTTTAAAAGGGAGCTTATAAAAAACATGGATATTTGATATTTTCTTATTGAGAGATTCATTGTTTATAGACAGACAGAATCAGAGGCGGATTACTGTTTTGTGGGGCCCTGAGCCAGAGCAAGTGGGGGACCCTCCCTCCCCTTCCACCTGCAGTCGCCCTCTCCTCCCCGCACTCCTGCTAAGGAGTGGGGTTGGGGTGCACCCTGCCCGCCCAGCACTCCTTCTGGGAGCAGAGTTGGGATGCAGGAGTTTGCCTTGCTCCCCAGCAGGCACGCCAGGCAGGCGGGCAGAGTAGGGCAAGCCCCCGTGCCCCAACTCCACTCCCTGGCAGGAGCCCCAGGCTGGCAGGTAGAGTGGGGCAAGCCCCTACACCACAACCCCACTCCCCAGCACGAGTGCTAGGCAGGCAGAGTGGGTTGGGGTGCCCATTTTTCTGGGGGGCCCCAATTGGCCAGGGCCTCTGGGCACAGGCCCCACTGGCCCAATGGCTAATTTGCCACTGGATAGAATATGAGATCAAATGCTTCTTCCGTTGGCTCCTCCCTGGTTTTCTGGGACATATTTAAACCACATAAACAGAAAATTAAGGAACTGAAAATAAAACGTAGAAATAGGAAACCCAGTAGGGTTGAAAACTCACATGATACTAGGTTCCACCAGACACATTAAGCAGAGTGTTGCAAACACTTATGGGTGGAGAAATGTATCACTTTTTTTTTTTGGTTGAAGTATGTTCAATATGCGTGATCCCAAAAACATAAAATGCTTGGGACTAGATGGAGGGTTAGAAATGCATCTACATCCTGTCCCTTCAAGGAGGATGGTTTGAATCCAGCCCAAGTTGGGTGTATTACCATTTGAGGACTGTTCAATGGCCTATATGAAATTACTTTAGTGTTTTCAGTCCATTTCCCTACACCCATCTCACAGAAATCATCACTACCATAAATGACAGTAAACTAGCAACCTCAGAAAAGTGGTCAAGGTTATATTTCTGTCAGGTGAGCATATATTAAAGAAGTAATATCAAAATATATACATACTTCTCTTCTCAAAGAGCACTACATCTGTTCTTCTAACCAACTCCGATGTTTTGGTGTTCTCAGCCAATGTAGTACACTGTTGACCTTTACTGGTGAATAGAAAGGCCCTGTTGAAATTGGAGGGGAAAGAAGTGTAAGAAACAGTCATTAATGTTGTTTAAATTATTGTCTTAGTGAAAATTTTTCATTATCCATTTTAGATTTTATCAGTCATGGCAGTTTAGAGACATTTTAGGCTTTTGGTAAAATTTTCAAAAGCACCTGAAGTGCCTAAATCGGACTTAGGCTCCTAAGTCTCTCCAGCACATTTTGAAAATGTTACCCTTTGTCTGGAGTAGGTTGTAACTGCTTAGGCTACAACTCAACCTGCACAAACTGAACTACAGGTATCAGCCTGCATTCACACTAGGAAAAGTGGTTACGTTAAAGGAGTTCTAGCTAGCTCATGTTAACTAAGCCTGACCTACACTCAGCTTTTCCCTGGTCTAGCAAAGCCTGATACACCATAACAAGCTGCCTTTACTAAAACAACACCACAAACAAAACAGTGTTCAACAATTATGGGCCAAAAACACAGCAGAAACATTACATTAAGCTGCAATGTTGAATCCATTCCTGTAGTATTTATATAAAGGTATCACATCCTCCCTTTCATGCAACCTTCTTCTCCTGGTCTCCCCCTGCCCCCATGCTAATCAGCATACACTGTTAATTTAAAAGTACTTATACAAAGAAGTCCCATTGGTCTAAAAACCAGGCTTGAGCAAGGTCTTGAAGGCACAGGGGTTCAATCCTGCTTCAGCAGCAAAATCCCCATAAACTTCAGTGATGCAGGATCAGGTCCCACGTGCAGAGTTCATGGCTGCAGCCCTGACTTCCACACTAGCAATCAGGAGGCTGAGGGATGATATTGTATATGCAGAGGTCCCAGCAGGGAACAGTTACCCCTCTACAAAAGATACATGTGTATTTTTAACTTTTCTTTAAGGAACTTGGTCCAATCTTGCCTTTCCTGGGTGAGAACTCCAGGAGTGTTGCTGAAGTTCTGCATCCTCTGCTTGGCTTAAGCTGAAGGGAGGAAAGGAGGGGTGGTTCGCAGAGGATGGGTGATGATTCATTTGCATGAAAATAGTAGCTGGCAGTGACTTCTGTGATCCTGTTTGGTAGCCCCTTTAAAATGAAAGTTGTTTCTTGGTGGATCTTTGCCATCTTTAAAACTTATAGCAGATTTTAAATTGATTGCCAAGTTATAAACCACTTTAAAAACTCAGCACCAGATCACCTGTGGCTCGAATGGGGGGAGGGGAATCAGAAGATCAGAAAATTTCCATAAGATTCACCTCTGGAGTTTTCAAAGAAGCATCATTTGGAAGAGAAAGGGTTGGGGACCCCTGGAGTTTAGCGAGGAAGTTTAGCCTCCTAACCCCATGGATGGACAGGACCTGGTGTGAAGGGACCCTCCCTTTACAGTGCAGGCTTCTCCCTTTGCACCATTCCACTGGCCCCCATCCCTCAGGCAGTATGCTTGGCTCTGCAGTTAATGTTGCTGCAAGGAACGATAACTGTCAGTAGAATATCCAGTCAGATATATGGCGACTGAGTAGGGGACAGTGCTGCAGGTTGGTCTGTTCCCTACTCCATCACCTCCAATGCCCCAAAATCCCACGGAGACCCTTACTCATAGGACCTCTACAGAGAAGCAAGGAGTGGAGGTGGTGCCATTTCCTCCCTCCCAGGGAGGCAAGGGAAGATCTAGTCCACACACATTAGCGCAGGGGACCCTCTGGCTCAAGGTGCAGAATAAGAATGTGATAGACCCAACAAGTGCTGCTGCTGATGTCCTGTTTTCTGAGCAGCTCATTTCTTATAGGCCTATGTATGGCAAAGGGTCTGAAGGCACCTGGATATTGGTATGTTAGATTGTTTGTCAGGAGGGTTTGTGCATCAAGATACCATGTTTTTTTCTAATACGTATGCTGAAATTAAAAACACCATCTTCTTGGTCTCTCCTTCCATATCTTCTCTTTTCACCCACATCTCCCAGGTATTGACTTTCTGGGCATTTTTTCCTTTCCTCCCAAACCTCAGAATAAACTTACTCCTGAGGAACACCTTTAGAAAGCTTCCTTAACATATAAAGCAGAATACTCAGTCAGCCACAATGGGATATAGCTGTGGGACACAACAGAAATTACCTGCACGTGAATTTTGTTTCAGCTTCACATTTCGCAGCACATTCTTCTTTACGGTTTGTTTTGTAAATCTGTTTTATTTGTCCAACTATCCAAGCACCCTCCGTTTTTACATAGTTGTCTAGTATGTCTCCTTGTGCTAAAAGAAAACCAAAAAAAAGGAGCGGGGATTAAAAAGTGCAGTTCATATCATTTGTGCTTTTAAAATCCCATTTCCTGTCATACATTGGCAAGTGACGCTGCCATTTAATTTGTGTGCATTTGAGTTAACGGTAACATACCCTGAATAAGCTCCATTCTCCTGGCATGGTAAAGGTTGGCATCACTGGACACAAGGACAGAGACGAAGTGCTTTGACGATGAGAACAAGTCATTTGATGCATAGGGAATGGGAAGCAGACAGAGAGACCCAAAGGGGTGAGGAAGTGACACGGAGTGAATCAGAAACAAGGGAGATGATTTTGGTAACAGTATTTTGGAGAGCTTGGAAGGATGGGAGTGATGTGAAAAAATGACTCTCCATTGGTGACACAATCTCATTGAATTTGTAGTCAGTTCAGTTTTATCTGTCACATCTTCTTTGTTGTCGGTTTCCAGATGTTTTAAGTGGAAACAAGAGAACATCAGTCATCAGGCTATCACTGCAGCCACTTACAATGACCATGTTTATTGTTGTCATAATATCTCAAGACTGAATCAGATTTAATAGTCAAGTTGTCCGGTTGTGTCTTTGATTGCAGTGAATTAACCCAAAATTGTGAATTGGTAAATAAATTAATTTGGCAATTTCTGAAAGCTAGACCTACATGTTAAATGTGTTGGATGAATATGCTAATATGTTTTACATCTGTGTGAACCAATTAATGCTGAGATGTTCAATTACATTCACCCTTGTAAAGGAATTTGCTACCTAATTAACTTTCCTCTGACATCTATAAAAATTCTAAATGTCTATTCATCAGTTAGACAATTGTTTCTCTGCTGTTTTTAGCAGCAGAATTACAGAGAGCGCTAATCATGCGGTTTTATCATTTCCTTTTCAAATGAAGATATTCTTGATAAATGTTTGATACTGAGAATTATTCATTCAGTGTGAAACTCACCCGTAAACAGAGAGTGACCCCAAGGCCTACACATCACTCAATCCATTTACACCTTGTGCTGACCCTCTGGACAGGGATGAACTTCACTCTCATAGAAGTTGATTTGAATCAACACATATTGGGCCTGATTCACTGCTACATTACTCCAGTTTTTATGTCAGTGTAACTCCAATGAATTTAAGGGGGTTTTGAGAATTCACACCATTACATACATACATACTGTTCATACTTATATTATACCAAATGCTTTTTTGTTGCAGCTATCAAAGTAAATTTATCTCCATTGTAGTTAAGTCACACATCAAGGGTATTGTTCTATAGGTGCCAGAGGGGCTAAGTAATAATAAGAATCCAAGCATTCAAGAAAATCCCCAACTTTTCGGAATCCCATATCTACCCCCACCTTACTGATACGTCTTTGTGGAGCTCTAGTTGCCTGCCCTTTTCTCTGGAGCCAAATGTACCTTTTCCTGGAGTTTTCATGGAAGTGCCATAGGTAACGGACACTTCTCCTCAATCCTCACAATCTGGGTATGCAGGGAACAAAGCACCTGCCTCGGCCAGCCCTCTCATTGACTGTTGTCATACACAAGTTTTACACTGGTTTAATTCCATTGACTTCAGCGAATTACTTTCAATTTACACCAGTGTAAGTGCAGACAAAGCCAGATCCAGAGTATCAGATATGGGAGGAAGTACTCCTAGTCCTACTGCCAGCTACTGTCCCTAACACCCATAATCCCTAGCAAAGTAGCTAGAGTCTAGTAGTTAGTGTACTAGTCTAGCATTTGGGAGACCTGGGTTCAAGTCCCTACTCTGTTACAGTCTTCCTGTGTAGCCTTTGGCACATCACTCACCTTTCTGGGCTTCCGTTCCCCATCTGTAAAATGGGGTTAATAGCACTGCCCTACCCCATAGGGGTGTTTTGAGGGTAAATACTGAAAGATTGTGAGGTACTCAGACACTCTGGTGACAGGCGCCATATAAAAACCTTGAATAGATAGCTGGAGAACATGCTGTGGGATTCACATCCCTAGTGTCCTGTTGTATGATTATGGGGCAATGGCAGTTTATAGGCCACCTATGGTTTTGCTCATCTCTAATCTCAAGTTCTATCTGTTTTCCAAAACAGTCCCACCTCAGATAATCATTGTTTTCTGTGATCATACAGGAAGCAGCTCTATTCTTACTCATCTTACTCATGAATAGAAAATAACATTTGCTAATATCTTTGCACCTACAGAGCTGCTACTCCTTTTTTTTTGAACTGATTTAAATTGTGCACAAATAAATTTTGAAGGTATTTATAAGATAATTTTGGCTGAACTGGTAACTAGTAACAGACAAGAGAATATGACAAATTCCTTGATGAAGATAGCAAAATACAAACAAAATAACTGATCTCAAAATACAGCAGGCTGTGCATTATTTTAACCTAAAGTCCAATTTGTTATAAATGCAGAAATGGCACAAAGAAATTAATTGACAGGCCAGTCAAACTAATCTGTTCTGGTTATATACGTGTCACTTATAAATGTTCCAAGGCTGATCCAGAATACATAACTGACTGTTCATTGAGGTTTGGAGACGGGTCAGTGTGGCTCACTTGTTTGGGATATGTGAGGTTGTGCTGGTAAAACTGAGCAAATGTCTTTTGGGGTTTTTTTTCTTTAAAGATTTAAAAAAATGATAATATTCACAAGGGCTAATGACACTTTTGTTATGACAACATTTAGAGCAGGGTGGCCAATCTGTGGCTCCGGAGCCACATGCGGCTCTTCAGAAATGAATATGGGGCTCCTTTTATAGGTACCGACTCCAGGGCTGGAGCTACAGGCGCCAACTTTCCAGTGTGCCGGGGGTTCTCGCTGTTCAACCCCTGGCTCTGCCACAGGCCCTGCCCCCACTCCACCCCTTCCTGCCCCCTCCTCTGAGCCTGCCATGCCCTTGCTCCTCCCCTGAGCCTCCTGCATGCCACAAAACAGTTGATCGGGAGGTGCGGGGAGAGAGTGGGAGGTGCTGATTGGCAGGACTGCTGGTGGGTGGGGGGCACTGGGAGTGGGGTGAGGGAGCTGATGGGGGGGGCTGCTGACATATTACTGTGGCTCTTTGGCAATATACATTTGGTAAATTCTGGCTCCTTCTCAGGCTCAAGTTGGCCACCCCTGATTTAGAGAGACAAGGTAGATGAGGTAATATCTTTTATTGGATCAACTTCTGTGGCATTGTAGGTAATCGGAGAGTTATAGATGGTGAGCCCTCTGGGGACGAGATTTAGTTTCTTGCATTTGCTCAGTAAGCAGATGTCACTTGCTGTTCAGATCTAATTGGCAGGCCATTCTCGTGGCTTCTGCCAGTTAAGGACAAAAATGGAGAATGCTGCCAGGATATTGACGTATAACTTAAGCGTTGGCATAAGCAATTTTGTGAATTGATGTACAGATCACCACCAAGATGTAAACTACAACTTACTCCATCAATGAACCTGGCAGACAACAGGTCAGTAACATTAGAGGAAGTGATGCTAGTGGTCAAATGGTCATGAAATGATAAAGCACCTGGTTTTGTCATTGTCTTGTTAGAATTGAAAACGAGGTCCAGATTTAGTTCATTGGCTTCAGAGAGTCGTCTTAAAAGTTTGAGAAACTGGTCATATTCCAGAAGACTGGGAAAGGGACTGCATCGTCCCTTTTTTCAAAAAAGGAGAGCGATCAGCTTGATCAAATTATAGAGGGATAATGCTGCTGTCAGTCTCAAGGAAGGTGTTGATGATCAGACTACTGCACCAGCTGAAATACTGTTTCAATCCAAAAATGAGAGACAACCAGTGTGCTTTCTGCACAGGTCGATCTACCATCCATGTTATATAAGCTCTGTGGAATGTGATTGAAAAATGAGTCAAGTGACAATAGGAAGTCAACATCATGTTTATAGACTTCGTAGCTTCTTTTGCCTCAGTGCATTGACACTGTGGATACTGCAGTGCCAATATGGAATGCTTGCAGACTTAGTGTGCCAAGTGGAGAAACTGAATCTCAGTGCATTTATCTATGTGAGCATACTACAGACTGGGTCTCAGGACTATGCCAGGCATGTGTTCTCTCACATACATTATTTAATGTTTCAATAAACTACTTGATGACAAAGCTGACTGAGGCCAAAGTATGAGGTGTGAAATTTAAAGATTCATCTTTAGAGCATCTTGAATATATGGCTGTATTGTCTTACTTAGAGAGACTACTGTCCAACTATGACTAATACTGAAAGAGCTGAGGAAAAGCTATCTCTGGAATTTAAGATCAATGGTGATATAACCAAAGTTATGCTGTGATGGCGTGCATGAGCCTGGTGAACTACTGATTAAAGAACAGCTCTGGGTCCAGAAAGCCCCACCTAGCTACACCAGCTTGGCATGTTTACACTGGAGGCTAGGCTCAAAAGGGAGAAGCTCATCTCAAGCTGGGTGGACAAAGCAAAGCAGTTGTGTGCTGCAAGCTACTGCAGAGAAGCTACTAGGGCTCCACATGACCAAGGCCAGGTTTCACTGCCAAGTAACCACAGTGTCTTCACCCCACAGAGGTCAGGAATGACAGGTCATAGCTGATAGAGGAAGACCCTCTGGAGCACAATCAGAGAGCACTCCAGAGGGAATCCAGAAACAAACCAGTGACACTGACGGAAGAACCAAAACCAGGATAGGAAATGGCCCAAGGAACAGACGAAAGGGTGCCCACCCTTAGGCCACATATCTGAGCTATTATTCACAGGTTCTACAGCCACTGACCCTCACCGCTGGGAGACATGGCCACCAACACTCGCCACTGGGTGGTGCTGCAAAGTTCGGACTTCAACTCCTCCAACACATGTTGGAGAATGCGGGTATTGGCCAAGTCCTGTTAAAAGGACAGGAGGTGTAATGATGAACCTGACGCAAAAGTGGCCATGGATATAGAAAATTTTAGTGAAATGAATGGTAGAGAGCAAGCAACAGCAGGTGGCCCAGCAACAGCAAGGTCAACTACTACTACTACAAGTGGCCCAGAAGCAGCACCAGCTAATCCAGGAACTGATAATGCAGCATCAGGTGCAACAGAAACACCTGATTCAGCAGATGGCATCTCTTTTGCAGCCTGAAGGGGCATCTAACACTTGGAGGCCTGGACCCTCAGGGGACATCCTTCCTAATGGGCTGCCCATCAGACTTACGAAAATGGGACCATGAGATGACCCAGAAGCCTTCCTGGTCACTTCAAATGGTCACCATGATAGCCCCATATTTGATAGGACCTGCAGAAGCTGCCTATTGGGGCTTGGACTCCATAGAAGCATTGGACTACAACAAGGTAAAGGTAGTTATAACTGGACATCAACCCTGAGATGTTCCACCAGCAATTCTGAAATGAGAGATACCTGCCAGAAGCCTGACCCAGGTGGTGGCCCAACACTTGAAGGAATAGTGTTGGCTCTGGTTGAACACCAAGAAGCAGACCAGAGTACAGGTGGCAGAGGCTATCCTGTTGCGGCTGTACAGGTTCTCCCAGCCAGCAGGAAGGAGTGGGTGAAACACAATCAACTGTCAATGCTGGCAGAGGCTGTAACCTTGATGGAGAACGACCTGGCAGCCAATAGTCCAGCCTCAATGACACCTACGATGGGAGCCCCTGGAACCAGGACACTGACCCCTAATGAGGATCCTGCTAGGAGGGGAGACCAAGAGTGGCTGAACTGGTGACCTACCTTTGTGTCACCCCCACTTGGAGAGCAGGACCCAGGCACTGAGGCAGAATGGTCACCAAAGAGCGGGATATGCCCACCAGGAGGTCCCATGGCCCCAGGAACAAGCCAGCTGACTGTGAGCCGAAGGGAGTTGCTTCGAGTGTGGACAGCAAGGGCATTTTAGGTGGGAGTGCCCTTCATGAACTGCAGCTGTGGACAGGCATGGATGGCAGGCACCAGAGTTTGTAGGTGGGGCCTCGCCAAGGTGTTGCTGCCAGTATGGGTTAACAGAGCTGAAATGATGCGTCTGGTAGACTCTGGGTGTAGCTAAACCAATGTACGGACAGGCTTAGTAGAGTTCCCTGGTACATCAGCTGCTCTGCCCTACCTCCCTTCATAGGGACATGAAGTCCCTGCAACAAGAATGCAGCTGATGGTAGAAGGTTACACTGGGACTTGCCAGGTCAGCCTAGCAGACACCCTGGCCTACCCAGTAACATTAGGGCAGGATTGGAAGAGGTTTGAGGGACTCCTCAAGCAGTGAAGCAGGGACTTCCCCACCTCAGAAATCAACCCAGGCCTGAAAATGAGGGGGTTTATGGGCCAAGACACAATGGAAGACCCCGGGGAGTGCCCCTCCAGCCAGCCAGCAATGCCAACCCAGCAGCCTACTACCACTGGGACACCCGAGGAAATAAACCACAATTGGCTACCAGAAGATGAGGACTTTGTGCAAGAACAATGGGAAGACCAGACTCTGAGCTGGGCATGGTAACAGATAGCTGTCTCCGATGGGGAGGTGGGCAAAACCCAATGAGTAAAGCACTGGCCCCACTTTGAGCTTTGGACCTAGTGGCTTTACTGAGTGATGAGACCCCCAAACCGAGGAAACATGGCGATGGCTGCTGGGAGTCAAGAAGTTCCACTGGAGGCTTCTACACCGAACCCATTCAGTGCCATATGCCAGTACTTGGAATGAAAAAAGACGCAAGAGAGAGTGGTCCCTTAGATTCTTCTGGCTGGGAATCCACTAAAAAGGTGCTAGATTTTTGTCTTGTGCCCTGAATGCCAGCTGGCAGGGCCCGAAGGGCCCAATTCTGCTCCCAGTGGTGGGCATACCCTTTGAATGGATAGGAAAGGATTTAGTGGGGCCTCTTGAGAAGATCACATCTGGGTACTGTTATTTATTGGTGACAGTAGACTATGCCACACAGTATCCTGAAGTCTTTCCACTACACACAACAAATATGCCTACCTTAGTGAATGAACTCATGAAGCTCTTCACCAGGGTCAGAATACCAAAGGAAATACTGATGGACCAAGGATCCAACTTCATGTCCAAACAGACGTAGGAATTGTGTAAACTGTGGAGGATCAAAGCCCTGAAAACTTCCATCTACCATCTGCAGAGAGATGGGCTGGTGGAGCAGTTCAATGGGACCCTGTAGGCCATGTTGAGGAAATTGGTCAACATGGATCCTTGATACTGGGCCCAACTGCTACCATCATTGCTATTTGTCATATGGGAGGTCCTCCAAACCACCACAGAATTCTTGTCTTTCAAGCTTCTGTGTGTAGACAGCCCAGGGGGATTTTGGACCTCCTCCAGGAGGAGATTGGGGTGGTGGGCTCAGTGCTATATATGTTCCAATTTTCAAGAATAGCTGAAAATGCTAAGAGACTTTGCTAAGGAAAACCTCTTGAAGGTCTCTTGAAGGCCCAGAAACGGACCAACAACAAGCGGAAACAGTTGCGAACATTCAAACCAAGTGAAAGGGCTTGTTGTTACTCCCAATGCCCGAGTCAAAACTATTGGTCCTGTGGCAGGGGCCATTTGAAGTGGTAAGAAGGGTAGGGCCAGTTGACTATGAGATCCGTCAGCCTGGGAGAAAGAGGGAGACGCAAATTTATCATATCAACCTACTGAAGGCCTGGAAGACTCAAGATGGTCTTCTGATAGCCCTTTATTCCCCAGAACCAAAACTGGGGCCTCAAGCCATGATATCCACAGACCCAGCCCCTGTGCCAATGGGGCCAGAGCTCAACCCAAGGCACTAAGACCAAACACTGCAACTAACTCAGGCCTTCCCCATGGTGTTCTCATCCCTCCCAGGGAGGATGTAGCAAGTACAGGAGACTCATTGTCCCCTGCCAAAGAAAAGATGGGAGGTGCTCCACAAAGAACTCCAGGCTATGCTGACACTGGGGGTCATCAAGAAGTCCCACACTGAGTGAAGAAGCCTTATTGTGCTGGTGCCAAAACCCAACAGCTCAATGAGCTTTTGCATAGAATTTAGAAAGATCAACACGATAGTGCTATTTGATGCGTATCCAATGCCCAGGTGGATGAGCTACTAGAGAAACTGGGGAGTGCCGAGTATATATCCATGCTAGATTTGACTATAGGATACTGGCAAATCCCTATGGCAGAGGCGTCCCAGGAGAAGGTGGCCTTTCCTACTCCCTTTAGCCTCTATCAATTTGTGGCCTACACAGAGCATCTGCCACCTTTCAATGACTGACAAATAAGGTGCTGCAGCACCATGAGCCATGGACGCCTATATTGATGATATAGTCATCTATAGCTACAGCCAGGAAGACCATCTACAACACATCATCATGGTCGGACAAGCCCTTGGGAGGGCTTACTGCAAATCTGGCTAAGTACCACCTTGGGCAGAGAGAAGTGACGTACTTTGGGTACCCCATAGAGTGGGGCCAGCAACACCCCCTGGTGGATAAGGTCCAGGCACTAACCCATGGTATGAACACATCAACCAAGAAGCAGGTGCAACATTTACTAGGCTATTGTAAGTGGCTTATGCTGGCTTTGCCACAATAGTCGCCCCGCTTTCCCCACCCCCACCCCATCTTACCGACCTAGTAAAAAGCACCCACCCCAGGAAGGCGCAATGTACAAAGATATGTGACAGGGCCTTCAGAACTCTGAAGAACCGACTAGCTCAGGGGCAGTTCTCTTCCACCCCAATTTTTCAGAGCCTTTTATCCTTCAGATGGACATGTCAGAAGTGGGTCTTGCAGCCATGTTGTCCCAAGAAATAGGAGGTGAGAAACATCCAATATTATATTGAGTATGAAACTATTCCCACAAGAGGAGATTGAAAAAGAGGCCCTGGCTGTGAAATGGGCCATAGAGGACCTATACTATTATCTACTAGGGAACTCCTTCTTAGTCTTCACAGATCACGCCCCCTTCTGCTCGCTAAATTCTATGAAGGACACCGATGTCCGGATTGAGATGGTACAGCTTCTTTCAGCCTTATGACTTCCACATGCTCAATTGCCTGGGAAGGGCACACGCAAAATTGATTTTTTTTTCTCAGAATAGAGGAGGAGAGCAGGAGGAAGGCCCACTGCTAGGCCCAAGTCTGAGGAGAAGGGTGTGTGATGGGGTGCATGAGCCCCACACTGCTGAACTAGGGGTTAAAGAATAGCTGTGGGCCTAGAAGGCCCTGCCCAATCGCACCTGCTGGGCATGCTCACATTGGAGGCTGGGCTCAGCTGAATCTGGGCAGACAGAGCAGGGGAGCAGTTGTGCACTGGAAGCTTCTGCAGAGAAGCTACCAGGGCTCCACACAGCCAAGACCAGGCCCCACTGCCAAGCGACCGCAGGCCCGTAACCCCAGGGAGGCTGGGAACAACAGGCCGTGGCTGATAGAGGAACATCCTCTGGAGTATGACCAGAGAGAACTCCAGGGGGAATCCAGAAACATACCAATGGCACAGACAGAGGAACTGAAGCCAAGGTAGGAAGTGGAACAGGGAACAAGAGTAAGGGCAGCCACCCATAGCTCATATATCTGAGCTATTATTCACAAGGTCCTGGCTTGAAACCCAGTGGAGCAGGGAGAGTCTGGGTTCCCCTGCCCCTAGCCATTGCTTATTGCTACTGGGCCCTATGGCCACTGACCCTCACCACTGGCAATATGACCACTCACCCTCACCACTGGGCAATACAGCCCAGATCACCACCACTATGCGGTGATGCCAGGTTCATTCTTCGACCCCCCTGACATATGCATGCTTCCTATAAAACGGAAATGAATGACCTGCCAGCGCTGCATGTAAATGGCAATGACATTGAATGGGTGTACAGTTTTATCTCTCTGGGTAATCAGTTGACAGCAGGGTATTCTATATTTGAGGAAGTCACATGTTGGATCAATCTTGCATCAATGGCATTCTGAGTTGGGAGTAAGGATTTGTCTGCACAAAAACTGGTACTGGTTTAAACAATTAGTTAAACTGGTGTGAGTTTGTGTGTAGACAGTCTTATTTGGATTTAAGAGTGGCTTGTTTTGATTTGGTTTCAACTAAATCCATTTTAAAATGCTCCTTTAGTTAAATCAGTGCAAGCTGTGTGTAAACAAGGCCTAAGCTAAGAAAAGACATATTTGACTGGGTGATACTTCCATGCATTCAAAGAAGTTTTAGAAATGAACCTGCGAAGGGACAGGATGCAGATGACCCCAAGCTACTTAGGAGAGGACAATTCAAAAATACTGAATAGAACTGGAAACATACAATGGCTGTTGTATGAGAAAGGAACATCCCAAGGAGAGGACACCTGTACAAATAGTAATTTCCCAAACAAGGGACTCTATGGGGAATGTTAAGGCAATCTAATAACTATTCGCTTCAAAGGGACTATAATATGAGTGTTGTACATAACAAGATAAGCGTCTTTTGACTCTGATAGGCTGAACCACAGCTTGTCTGTAAGAGCAGTGGTCACTTTGATAGATCTTCACAAGATGCCATACGAGGCATTGTGCTACACATGTGAGTACTTTATTATCTGATTTCTCTTTCCTCACCTACGGGTCTGTATCTGTTTAAATGAGCTTTTACAGGTATGGCTAAGACTGCTTTGATACCATTTATATTATTTTATTATTATTTTTCTCTGTCTGACTCTAATGAACTTGCTTGCATTGAAGATCCCTGTGGTCTGAGACTGTTTGGGGGGAAGTAGTGCAGTCCATCCCAAGAGAGGGAAAGTGATCAGCCTAGTACAGTAAGCACAGTCAATAGGGAAAGCCTAGTGATCCCTGACACAAGCCAAGTTACAGGAGCCGAAAGTAACAATAATCCATGCCAAAGACAAAAAGGAATCTTCCCTTTTATAAATGGGATTTATTGCTTAATGGTGAGGGTAAACTTGACACAAAACTAATAGCCACTTGACTGACTACACCTCCTTGATAAACACAATTCAAGTAGAATAGTCACACAGCCCTAATTCGGAAAAGAGACATTCCTGTGACCATAGTGGGCCTCTGCTGGCATTAGCCAGCACAACTTGAAAATGGAGTGATTTTGTTCATTCAAGTTCTACAATAATCACCCTGCAATACGACGTTATTCTTAATCATCATTTCGCATCTACAGTATGATAGCTGCCTTTCAGACAAATAAAATAGACAAAGAGGCAAATTCTTCTCTCAGTTCAATCAATATAAATTGAGACCCAACAGAAGTCATTAAAGTTGCTCTGGATTTACACTGGTGTTGCTGAAGGCAGATTTTGTCCTGTCATCCCCATCCCTAGGAGCATATAATCTAATGGTAGACATGATGCAAGGGATGATTACAAACAAGAACAGGGAGGACAGACAGGAATTACAATAATAAGGTCACATAGTTACTTAGATTTACTACACACATATCTTGCTGATTCCACTCTTTACGAATTCCCAGACAAAAATGGCATTAATAAGAAGTAAGATTGAGAGAACACATCAATAATTTAGGATAAAATACAGGGATGTTATATTCATCTCAGATATATTCATTACTAATCCTGAAAATTCAGGGTAAAGGTTAAACTTAAAGAAGTCCAAACATGTTAAGATATGAAAATATATTGCTCGGGTATCCAAACAACCTTACCTCTGCCCTATAGTGACCCCATGCAATACCCATATGGCTGTGATTAAGGCATTTAGTGTTGATGGTCTAAAATTAGATTAAATTAATTTTTAAAGACATATGATTTTTTTTCTTTTCTTTTCCCTCATGGTGTCAGTACAGAGAATAGTACTTTGAGAAAACAATGAAAATATATGTGAATAATGTTGATGCTTTTATTCACCCAGCACTGAGCTTGTGACATGTGCCTACTGCAGTTTTTTCTAAGTCTGTGGAATTCTCTAACATTAAAAAGATGTTACTTTCTTATTCAGAAAAGGGAACAAAGATTGACATTTACAGCAGTTTGAGAAAGGCCCATGAACAGACTGGCAAGGCAAATACTGGGTATGTTTCTTGAATACATTGCCAACAGAGGACAAAATCCTGTAAACCCTTAATCATATAAATAGTCCTCACTCTCATAAATAATCCCTTTGATTTCAGTTAGGAGTATTCATGTCAGTAAGGACAACTCAGAAACTAGAATTTAAATTCACTTGAATATTCTTTAACATCAAATAACTACTATATTTTGTTATAGAAGGACCCCTTTGTAATATTTCTAAATCCTAACTTCCATTAGCTAGAATCTATTCATACCTTTTACAAGTAACTATAACAGCTGTTTCTTTTATACCCCTCACTCCCACACAATCACACACACAACACGTCCCTGTTTTCTTCTGTTATCTTTCCATATGATTTCTATGAAGATAAAGTTGTTATATAATCATATGAAATATTGCCTTGATTGTTAACGTTACTTTTAAAACTGCTATTGTCGCAGTTCATGTAGACATACACAATGTCTGCAGGAAGAAATGCCATCAGGTTTTGATATCTGAGTCAAGTTTCATTTGTACAGAACACAGAGTACTTATTCAAAATCTCCATAACATTTGCTGATCTTCATAAAACAGATACGTATTTTAAAAGACTTAACGTATTGTCTAGCATTTTATAAATCCTCTTGTTTTTATCTTTTGAAGAACTAATCTTATAGCGTCTAGACTACTGAAGATTAAATTCCAATCTATTGAAATGCTTTATTGCCCCATACAAATCAGTAATAGGAAAGCCTCTTACAAGAAGCTGGCCACAGAGGAGACTAAAATCTCCGTGCTACAGGGGATATTTTCTTTTCTTTCTGCTTTTTTGAAAAAACTTTGGATTTAAAAACAAACAAAAAATAACAATCTGTAATACTGCAATAAATAAATCAAAATCAGACAGCTTTGGGATATTTGATAGTAACTGATGTAATAAACAGACCTCGGGCCTCATCTAAAGCCCACATAGAGTCTTTCCATGGACTTAAACAGCTTTTATATTAGGCCTGTATTGGCCTAGTTTTCAAAGGTGCTGAGCACCTTCAGCTCCCATTGACTTCCATGGGATTTGTGACAGCTCATTACCTTTGAAAATCTGACCACTGGTAAATCTGTTGCATAATTCATTGAAGTCATTTGTTCAACACAAAAACATTGAAGGATGGTTCATCATTTTTCCTGGCACTTTAGCAAAGAGCAGAATAAATATGTGAGATCTCTGCTACCACTGGGCCTATGTCAGAAGTTTCACGATTTACACCATTTAGTGTAGCCAAATCCTTTGTTTAACTGACCACTTATTGAATGTGGTACTGTATGACAAAGTTGCAAACAACTCAAGCTGTGTTGTTATTTGTTCTAAGGGCTGCCTGCTATGACACAATCACAAAAATTAGCGAGTATCTTAGTGGTGCATTTAGGGTGACCAGATGGCAAGTGTGAAAAATCAGGATGGGAGTGGAGGGTAATAGGCACCTATTTAAGACAAAGCCCCAAATATCAGGATTGTCCCTATAAAATCAGGACATCTGGTCACCCTAGGTGCATTACATTGAATTAGATATATATACATATACAGCAGGAAATGAGACAAATATACTATTATATATAATGATATACAATATAGTGTATAATACATAACAATTACTTTAAGTATAGAGGGAACTAAACCAAAATTTAGATCAGGAGATTCTGGAGCTTAGAAGGCATTCAGAATCTGAACTAGGCTCTTGATAGAAATATTGTGGTTGGCAGTTACTCTTTTAATGGGAAAGCTTAATATCTGAACCCAAATACTCTTGGACATTTGCAGATCTTAAAGGGGGGAGATACCCAAGGGGTTGCAGACCTGGCAATAATAATAGGAATAATAATCAAGCCAGGTCACTGAAGGGTGCACTTTAAGCACTTTTTAAACAAAAATGCTGCTCCCAGATTATGATAGACCCCTTTCCCCCCTCCCTCCCACACATTTTTTCAGGCCACTTTCAGCACTGCTCTGAAGCATCTGAAATTCAGAAAGAACTGGAATTTTGCAGTTTGAACCCCTCTCTAATACTAGCAGATACTAGCAGCAGCAGTTAGTCAGGACTGCAGGGTCCCCTTTCTGTAGGTACTATGCTTCATCAGAGAGCCTTCATAAAGGAGCAACAAATATAGATTTGGAGAAGATAAGTGATCCTGGTCTGTGTGGCTTTCACATAGATCTTTAAAGGCTAGGAACATTACTAATTTGCACTTTTAAATATATAGGTCAATGTTTTCAAACTTGGGTGCCTAAAGTTTGGCAAGTAAATAAAAGTGGCCTGATTTGCAGAGTTGCTGCACAACCACAGCTCCCATTTTCCTCTCTAGGAGATGTGGTTGCTCAGTACCTCTGCAAATCAGGCCCTTTGAATTAGGTGCCTAGATATAGATTTAGGTACCCAATTCCAAGCACCAAATTTGGAAAGTTTGGCCAGAATCTCACTTTGATTAAAATGCAATATAAAGAAACCTTACCTGCATATAGAAATAAAAATAACAGAAAGACGGCTTTGCTAATCCCCATATTGGGACAGGCTGGCTCTGCGCTGAAAGCTGTGTTAATGCTGTGTCAGTTTTATTGACTCACACTCGATTTAGACAGCACTAAACAAACAAGATAGTCAAATTAAGTTAATCATTCTCCCGGTTCTGTGACCCACTCTGCCACGATCTAAGTGTTCAAACATTACCTTGAATTGAAGATCTTACAAAATAATGTTTAAATGTTTGTATTAGATGCTGGGAAACGATGAAAGCACTCTCCTATCATACAGGGCATGCTTTAGCTCTGAATTGTTAGGCCTCGTTTTGCTAACCTAAAGACAGGGATAGCATTACT
This sequence comes from Dermochelys coriacea, assembly GCF_009764565.3. Classification (NCBI taxonomy): domain Eukaryota; kingdom Metazoa; phylum Chordata; order Testudines; family Dermochelyidae; genus Dermochelys; species Dermochelys coriacea. The sequence continues at coordinate 122,750,121 of NC_050070.1, forward strand.
GAAAAAATACAAAAACAACGAGACGTCCTTGTGGAACCTTAGACACTAACAAATGTATTTGGGCATAAGCTTTCGTGGGCTAAAACCCACTTCATCAGATGCATGGAGAGAAAAATACAGAAAACAGGTATAAATATTACAGCACATGAAAAGATAGGAGTTGCTTTACCAAAGGGGGGGTGTTCAGTGCTAACGAGGCTAATTCAGTTAAGGTGGAAGTGGCCTATTCTCAACAGTTGACAAGAAGAGGTAAATATCAAAGGTGGAAAATTATTTTTGTAGTGCTAACGAGGCCAATGCAATCAAGGTGGACATTGCCCATTTCCAACAGTTGACAAGAAGGTATGAGTATCAGCAGAGGGGAAAATTACTTTTTGCCACTGAGCAGAATGCAAATAACTGCTATTCTGTGTCTTCAACACCAAGGGCCTGATGCTAATCTCAGTTACAATGCTGTATTGGCATAAATGCAGCTATGCCTGATTTATTCCAGAGTAAGCGAGAAGAAAATCAGGCACAAATAATGTTAACTGGGTTATATTGTCATTCTACAGTTTAATCAAAGAAATCCCTCTCTCATTGTATTTCAATTTTAGACATACTCTAGGGTTGGGTTTTGTTGTTGATGTTTACTTACGGAGAAGGATTTTTGTTTTATTTAATTTCTAACAATGTTTAACATGCCAGTAGCCACTATTGACCTTAGGTCTATGAGATCTATGTGGCTACAGTTGGACTCCTCCTTTCCACAGACATAGCCACACCTACACAAAATCTTCTAGCCAGCATGCCACACCCCTACACTCACCCATGTTCCAAACTGATTTCAACACTAGCAGAGATGGATTCCCTAAATGTCCTCTCTCTTGGGAAAATTGCACTTAAGCACTGGTTCGTAGCCTTTCAGACTATGTTGGGTTGGTGGGGGAGCCTCACCTCAAGCTGTGGAGTCAAATATGCAAGTAACTCAGGACACCCTGAGGGGGAGGGAGCTCCAAACTGGCTAAAGATGGAAGAGGGTGTAAATAAATTAAGGAAGGGGGATCTGGATGGGACTCCACATGTGTTACTCTGCATAGAGTCCCATAAAACCTAGAGCTGTTCCTATCTTTAGCTCTGTGAAGCACTCTCATTTTTTCAACAGGATCCTTTAATACCCTGCTATCCAACTTCCTGCTGCAGTGGGAATTATTCTGCTAGGCCCTGTGTGAAGCACTTACAGAGAGCAGGATCCCATTAGAGGCTCCAGAGAACCCTGTAGCAGACTAGAAAAACGTGATTGTCATTAACAGCAGGGATTAGTCCCATTGGAAGAGAAGATGAGTTGTGCGTGAGGTGGAAATCAGTTCAGGGAGGTAGCTAATAATTGAAGGAGGGAAGGATTTGTTTTCTTACAGAATGGGAAAACACAACTGTGTGAGAGAAGAGAGAGGGATAAGTAACGAGCCAGCTCTTCTTCAGTTGACAGTGTGCAGATGGTTGTAAGACCAGGCTTGAGGCACTATTATTTCCAGGGAAAAAAGCAGAAAGTGAAGAATAAAAAATACCATAAACTTCAATAGTGAACAAACTTCTGGGAGCTACTCAGACCATTTGACTTAGTCCCAAACTCCAGAGACCTCCCTGCCTCCTCCTAAAATACCTGCCATTTCCTCCCACCCACATGGCTACCTTTAAACCTGCACAAGACCCAGCGTGTCTATTAGTCTGTCGTTTCAAAGTTCTTAATACTCTGGAGGTTAACCCTTAGTTGAGCCTCAGTTAGCTCAGGAGGTTGTGTTGTCTAGTGGCTAGGACAGAGACAAGAAGCCAGGATTCCTGGGCTCTATTGCTAGCTCTGCCACTGATGTATTCTGTGATTTTGGGCAAGTTACTTTAACCTCTCTGTGCCTCAATTTCTCTATCTTATATAGCAGTTACCTCAGAGGGTACTGAGAGGCTAATTTACTTAGCTTTTAAAGCTCTTTGATTCAAAAATAAACCCTGACTTTAGGGATTCATTTTAGTATTTTCAAAGATGCAGGCCCTTTTGTGAGTTCTGAAAACTGTATTGGACAATTTTTAAACAAATTAACTCAAATGCTACTGAAATTAAAGTATCCCTGGCACTGATGGATTCCAGACAGGATCAACAGGCTTCTCATGTCAATAATGTGGAAAACAGGGTGAGCCCTGCTGTCAGTCAAGTACTGGGGACAGGTTAACTTCAAAAAGATGGACAACAAAAATGAGATTTTTGGCCATATCACGACATTCAGACTGTAAAGCAATAAATTATTGGAATACTGCATGGGAGAAGTGATGGAAAATCAAGAGCTGGCTGCTTGTCTGTGGGTTGTAGAATTTCCTGATGGAATGGAATGCAGAGATCTTGTTGGCTTTTTAAGTGTGTGGATGGATAACTAAAGCTGAAAACTGAAGAACAGGTTTAAATTAAAAGAGTCTGCAGATTCCCTATCAAAAAAATAGAACAGGATTCTACTAATAGAAATTCAAGAATTGTAGTGGTCTCTCTGGACTGAGAGTTCTGGATAGAATACTAATTGCAGCCAGGAACAAGCAGATCTTCTATACTGTACAATGGAAAACAACATATATTAGGCCAGATTCTCAGCTGGTGTAAATTGGCATAGGTCTGTGTGGCCAATTTACACCAGCTGAGGATCTGTTCCATTAACTTTTCCAAATATTTGCCCTAAATCTCAGGCTAAATGTGGGATGTCCACCCACCGGATAAACTTTTGCAAACCTTAAAGTGGAAATAGCTCTCTTATATCCAGCTACATTTAGGGCTTGTCTATATGGGGACACTCAGGAAAGTTAATTCCAAAGTGAAATATTCTAAACTGAATTAAGGCCACTTTAATTCTGAATGAGCATGTTCAGATAGGGGTTTAATGAAGTTTAACTAATTCAGTTATCATTCGGATTAATTTTCCTGAGTGTCCCCATGTAGACAAGACAGGCATATTGGGGGAAAAAACACATTACTTGGCACACGGTGTCTGCAAGTTAACTTGTAAACAAGATCAAAATGACTTCTAGCTTTGGCAGCAATGAATTGGACTGAAGTTCTCAGGTAACCGTTAAATTTGTTTAGTTTTCTATAAATCATTTGAATGTATAGAATATAGGGGACTGTGGAAACTTTTTACTAGAACTGGATGAAATTATTCAGCCAAAACTTTTTTTCTGACAAAAAATGCAAATTTGGTGAAACTGAAATGTGACATGAATTCATCACTTTTGCCAAATTGTTCATGTCAGAAAAAAAAATCAAAAAAGGTGAAACATCTAGAATTTTGTATTGAAAATTACTTTTTAAAAAAAGTCCTTCCATTTTATTTTTTAAAAAATTAAAGAATTAAAAAATCCAGACAAAATGTTTTGTTTTGGGTCAAATAAAACATTTCATTCAACCTGAAATGAATTTTTTTGACTTTTCAATTCACAATAAATTTCATGTTCTGGGGATGACCCAAAACAATTGTTTTCAGTTTTTTGGAATTGCAGTGAACCAAAAATCAGTTATTCACACAGCTGTTTTTTACATCTGTGTTCAAACTGTTCTACTGTAATTTCTCACTATCTTCAGCTTGTTTTAGGAAAAAACAAAAGACTGCTTCAACCCTTCTTGTGTAATGAGCAACTCATTAGCTATGTCCTTTTTGGGGGGAAGGCTGGTGTAAGGACACTAAGGGTGCATCTACATTGCAGTTAGACACCTACGGCTAGCCCATGCCAGCTGAGTCAGTATTTTGGGGCTCGGGCTAAGGGGCTGTTTAATTGTGGTATAGATGTCAGGCTTGGGCTGCACCCCAAGCTTTGGGACCCTCCCACCTTGCAAGGTCCTACAGCCCAAATGTCTACACTGCAATACATAGCCCCTTAGCCCGAGCCCCACAAGTCTGAGTCAGCTGGCATGGGTCCACCGTGAGTTTTTAACTGCAGTGTAGACATACCCTGAGTTGCTAGCTTTCCCCAAGCTAAAGACCCTAGTATACTCCCTCCGCTATGTGGTTGTTTCTTAAGCTAGCCTCAGACCTGGTTCTACCTCACTTACACTGGTATAATTCCATTGACTTCAATGATCTACACCCATGTAAGGGAGAGAAGAATCAGGCTTCTATTTTTGTCAAGGACAAAGATGCAGATTTGCAGATGTATTGTGCCTCTGCATCATAATGGGTCAGATCGGGCCCCAAAGATCTGGGTACAGGAATATATAATCATCTATCAGCATATTGAACAGGATGTAAAATTGCCCATATTGTCTACTTTCCACCTGAAAGTAGCACATTAGGGTTAAAACACAAGAATACCCCTCTCTCCCTCTATCTACCCTCCTCAGTCCTCTTCATTTTTGGGCCTGTGTCTGAACATTAATTTTCACTCAGAGTTTTTAGCAGTATCCTGCAAAGCCAAACATTTGAAAAATATTCTCCTTCTAAATTGGAAGGGATTGTTGGTCTCTCTCGCCCTCTTTTTAATGACCTGCACTTTGTCTAAATCTCTGTCCATTTCTGATTTGGTAGTGTTTGCTCTTCTTTGTTTGATATCCTCAGAGGCCTGCCTGAGGGCAGGTGTTTATCAGAGTTTAAATAAGAGTTGGGCGACTTCAGTTAGCATAGTGGTTAAAATATAATCAGTTGTAGATCGCTTTTTAAATAAAAGTTGACCCTTGAAATTCAGTTTGCTGTAAAATGAAAAAGAGTGACCACATAGTCAACCTAAGTCATTTGTGCTAGTGTTTACATTTATTTACATGTAGTTTCCTTAATCTTCAACACCACAACATGTTAGAAAAAGCCACAAACGTGTCAATTATAACCTAAAGGGAAAAAAAGGGGAAGATGCTTGAAGACAAGATTCAGTTGTGTTGAGGTAGCCACTCCAAAATGCAGAGAATTAAAGGAAGAAGACAGACGTAAGGACTAGAAGAGGAGAGTGAGTTGGGGGGTAGAATATGTTGGTGTTAAATCTATGTGGTAGGATGGCACAGGTCCATGGGTAATACTGGAAACAAAGAAAACAATTTGATATTCAGTTTGTAAATAGCAAGCCAGCATAAATGATGAAATTGAAAATGACATAGTCCTGCTTCATGGAGTGAAAGAGTAGTCCGGCCACAGAATTCAGGATCACCTAAAGTTGAGAGAAGAGATTTAGATAGATTCTAAAAGAAGGAGTTGCTGTAGTTGAGGTGGGAAGTAATTAAGGCATGAATAAAGGTTATAACTTGCAGCCCAGGCTAGGGTCAGGAACAGGACAATTTCTGGCATTGTTCCAGAAGTGGTGATAAGCAGATTTAAAGGGAGAAGTGAGAGGAGAAAATAATTTGGGGGTTAAGATGTCTCCAAGATTTCTGACATTGGAAACAAAAATATTTGAATAACGGAAAGTGATAGTAATCAGAGAGATGGGACAAACAGGACAGTTTTCCAGGAGAAATACTTCAGTATTGAAACATTTACTGGAACAATCTATTGCTAATTATAGTCAGGAACAGATAGAGTCAAGACAGGTAGATATATGCCCCTCAGAAAGTGAGCTTGATGGAGATCTGTAGGGAAAAGATAACCAGAGCAGAGCTACCCATGAGGTATCCATGGAATAGAAGGGCAAGTTGGCGAGGGTGGGGGAGATAAAAAACTCCCATTGACTTCACTGGAGCAGGAGCAAGCCCTAGAAGAAGGTGACTCCCAAAGACAGTCTGGCAGTGGACCCATTTCAGTGAAAAAAAATAAAGAAAATGTAAAGCCCCCACTAAGACTGAAAACTAAGTAGTTAGAGAGGTAATATGTCAGTAATAAGATCTAATTCAGCAGCAGTTTGCATTCTGAATTCAGTGTACTAAACTTTATAGGTAGTGGAGAGTCACCAATCAAATATGGCCTTGCTTGTTAAGGGCGATTATGAGACAATAATACTCCTGATTTCCTATACTGAATATTGTAGAGAAATTATGGCAGTACCACAGGCTTGAATTAGGGAATAGTGCATATCACAACTGCCATATAGGTATCTTGGAGAGGGATTGTACTTCAGAGAAGCATAATCCCTCCCCATGTGGCTCATTGTACACAAGGGGACCACATGGACTGTACTATCTTTTAGGATGATGAAGTCTGTTCTTCCACCTGCTGCATTCTGATTCCTCTGTGGACTGGCCTGGACAGGGCAGGATTGTGACCCCACGTCCTTCCCTCTCCTCTCCACCCCTTTGGGCACACCAGGCAAGTAGTCCCACCCCATCCCCTAATGCAGGGACTCAGTTGTGACAAAAACAAATACAGATACAGACTAACACGGCTACCACTCTGAAATCAATTGTGACAGACAATCGTGCAAGCTGCACAAGGAAGGGGGGGAAGGTCTTTGTGTGCTTCTCATCCCTCCCTGCCCCTGCCCCCCCCCCCCACACCCATCCAGCCTGACCCATTTTATTGAAAAATCTGAACTCACCAAAGGGATGTTCTTGGCCAAGTACAGGATGTGCTGTGGAATGCGTTCTACAGTTTATAAAATAAATAGCTTTTGCATTCTAGCCCCTGGAAATTTTCCAGCTGCCCCACTTGTAATCTCTTGCAAACAATTAGTTTAGATAAAACTTTGAGGGGCAATTCTGATATTTTTATGAAACTGAAAGCACAATGCATAATCATTTCTGCAGCGTTTCACTGCAGAGTGTCACTTGGTGGTTGTTCCAGCATCTGAGGAATACAGAAATTCAAATCCTCAGTCTGCAAAGTATAAATGAAAGAGCATGAATCTTTGTAATTCCCCATTCTTGTAATCTCCAATACAAGGACAAAATATCACAATTTGTCACATGACCTATACATTGAAATAGCGCAGTTTCAGTTTGACCTTTGCAGGTTCTAAATTTGATTGCTGACCATTTCATCCTTTTTCCTATAGTCTGGCTCATTAACTTGTGCAAAGTGGAAGGAAATGCTAACCAATCAAAATGAAAGATGTTAAAAGGCAAAAAGCAAATGACACTACTATATTTCACTGAATGGCTGTGTTAAACAGAGTGAAATCCTGGCCCTTTTCAAGTCAATGGGAGTTTTGCCATTGACTTTAAGGGGCCAGAATTTCACCCTCACCATTTTGATAAATGAGCCATAACATATGTAACATAAATAGATTTTTTAAAGTAATATATACATATATCAAAAAGAGTAAATGATTCCTACTGTGACACTGACAGACCAGCTCAAATCAAAGCCATTGGCCAATTCACTTGTGTGTGAATATCAAAAAAATGGTAAGTATACTAATTCACTCAAGTGTTAATTCAAAGGAAATGTAAGTGATACTGTCTTCACTTATCTGTAAATTGTTGATTGCTATTACATTACATGATGTATAACTGGTTACTAGATAACCCTAGATTAAAGTGTGTGTTAGTGCTAAAATGAGAAGATGTTTGATATGTCAATTGCATGAAAACTAATAAAATGTTCTTTGTATTGTTTCACTTATCTAGCCCTATTTTAATGTAATGGCAGGCAATTGCATTATTTAATCATTGTAACTAAGGGTTTGTCTACACTGGCAAGTTTTGTCACCAAAAACTGCCTTTTGGCGACAAAACAGCGATAGTGTACACACTGCAATGGGACTTTTGTAGCGAGAACACGCCCAGTTTTGGGAACAAAAAACTTCCACCCCTACGAGAGACTTTTGTCTTTTCCCCTCCCTTTATTGTCGACTAACAGACAGTGTAGACCGCAGGCTTTTTTTTTTTAATTGGCCTCCAGAAAGTGTCCAACAATTCCCATGCTGCCACTCTGCTCAGCGGTTTGAACTCCTCTGCCTTGCAGCCAACCTGCCTCTCCCCCTTGCAAGCCCTGGGAATTTTAAATCTCATTTCCTGCTTGCTGGTTTACCATGTGAGCTTCCCAGGTGGCTTCCCAGGTAAGCATGGCTGGCTATCGCACCACACCTGCTCTCGCTTGGACCACCGCTGAGCTGTTGGATTGATCAGTGTAAGGTGAGAGGAGTCTGTTCAGTCGCAGCTGCGAGAACCCATAGGAATCGGGACACATTTGGGCAAATTTCTCGAGGATTGTGCGAAAAGGGCTATGATTGGGACACACAGCAGTGCAGAGCAAAGATAAAGGAACTGAGGTAAGTGTACCATAAGGAGCGGGAGGTGAACCATCGTTCTGGTGGTGCACCTAAGACCTGCCGCTTCTATAAGGAGCTGAATGCTATCCTCAGTGGTGACCCTGCCTTCATCGCCGATTGCCCCATGGATACTTCACAGGCTGCTGAAAGAGGGGGTAACCCTGAGGCTGAAATTGTGGATGAAGAAGTGGAGATAGAAGAGGATGTGGAGCTCCCAGTGGGTTCACCTAGTGGGGAAGGCAGACAGGAACTTTTCTCCACTTCAGAAGTGCTCTGCGGGGAGCAGGAAGCAGAGGAGATGCCGGGTAAGTTGCTGTGGCTTGTGTCCAGGGAATCGAAACGTGGGAGGCAGGTAGTGCTTTATGTGAAATGGACATTGCCCTGTGTAGCTAATCTGTGTGGCCAAGCAGGGTGTCGATGGACATTGAGACCTGCAGGGAATCCTCCAGAGAGAGGCTCTGGAAAGTTTCCAAGAGATACTTGTTAATCCTCTGCCGCAGCCTTGTTAGTTCCCACATTGTAGGAAATTGTACCATGCCATTTAGCAATCACTGGAGCTGGGACCAAAGCGGCACGTAGCTGAGCTGCATATAGACTGGGTTGAAAGCCGCAAGTATGCAGTAGTTGTGCCCTGGTTTCCCTGCTCACCCACAGCAATGAGATGTCAGCAAGTAGGTTGGCTGCCTGTGAAAAAGTGTGTGATAATTTTAGAATGAGTTCCCTGCAAAGCTGCCCTGCAAGCCGTGACCATTTTGTCCATTCACACAATCACCTTCCCCCCCACTTCCAACACTCACCATGACTGGGGTGCTCACACTGCTGTGTGCCTGCCTGGAGTCAGTGAGAAAGTGATTACTACTCAGCAAAAGGGCCTTGTTACTGAAATGTTTCAGTCCTTGGCTGGAATGTAACAATGCCTCTTCTGTGAAATGTCCACAGCAACTGAGACCTTGAGAAACACACCACACACCCCTGCTGACCGGCTTTGTCAGATAAGGAAGAACCCGAGACGCAGCAAAGAAGACATGTTCCGGGAGGTGCTGCAGCATGATGAGAGACAGACCAGGGAATGCAAAGAGTGCTGGGAACCCAATGCAGCATTTTCTAGGCAAGTGACAGAGCGGATGATAAAAGTTATGGAGGATCACACAGGGATGCTTAAATCTTTGATACAGCTGCAGGTTGAACAGATCCATGGTCGACCTCCCCTGTAGAACATGCACATGTATAATTCTTTGCCAATCCCACCCCCCTCTATGCCCACACATTCCTTTTCACTTCACAGCACTCTTGAGTTTCCCCATCACTCCTCCCCCTCTCATAGCTTGAACAGTGATAGCTGGAGCTACACACAGTTGTGAGGTTTTACCTTTTTAACAATAAATAAAGACTAAAAGGTATTTAATGGTACAACATTTTTAACAATAAATAAAGGCTAAACAATAAATAAAGGCTAAAGGTATTTAATGGCACAGCATTTTTATTCTGAGTTCTACAAAAGCGTATAGCAATCAATTCAATCTCAGGAACAGACTTCTAAAGCATTTTATTACACGGAGCTTGGGCCCCAAAATTGTACATGGATGCACTAAGGAAGCAACTCCAAAGCAAACACGTGTTAGTGTCCCCCATTGTCTAAGTGGTTCCCCAAAGCCTCTCTAATGTTAATAGCAGCCCTCAGGGCTCCTCTGACAGCCCTAGCATCTGGCTGCTCAAACTGTGCGGCCAAGCACTCTGCCTCAGTGCTCCACACCTGAGCAAACATTTCACCCTTAGATTCACACAGATTATGCAGAGTGCAGCATGCGGCTATGACCATGGGAATATTATCTTCAGTAAGCTCTAGCCTGCCATTGAGACACCTCCAGTGAGCTTTCAAATGGCCAAAGGCACATTTGACTACCATGTGGCACCTGCTCAGCCTGTTGTTAAAATGTTCCTTGCTGCTGTCCAGGTACCCTGTGTAAGGTTGCATGAGCCAGGGCTGTAAGGGGTAAGCCGGGTCTCCTAGGATTACTATGGGCATTTCCACATCCCTCACTGTGATCTTGTGGTCTGGAAAGAAAGTCACCACCTGCAGCTTTCTGTACAGACCACTGTTCCTGAAGATGCATGTGTCATGCACCTTTCCACACCAGTCTGCACTGATGTCCATGAAACGCCTCCAGTGATCCGGAAGTGCCTGCAACACCATGAAGAAGTATCTCTTCCTATTGATGTATTCAGAGACAAGGTGGTCTGGCGCTAAAATTGGAATGTGTGTGCCGTCAATCACCCCGCCACTGTTAGGGAAACCCATCTCTGCAACGCCAGCCACTATTTCATGCACATTTCCCAGAGTCACGGTCCTCCGCAGCAGGATGCGATTCATTGCCCTGCACACTTGGAGTAATACAGCCCCAACAGTGGACTTCCCCACTGCAAATTGATTTGCAGCTGACTGGTAGCAGTCTGGATTCACCAGCTTCCACACAGCAATTGCAACATGGTGCTCTGCCAAAAGGGCAGATTTCATTCTGGTGTCCTTGCGCCGCAGGTTGGGAGCCAGCTCAGCACATAGCTCCATGAAGGTTGCTTTATGCATCCTAAAGTTCTGTACCCACTGGTCATCATCCCACACCTGCATGACAATGCGATCCCACCAATCAGTGCTTGTATCCCTACCCAAAAGCGACAGTTTACCATATGCAGCTGCTCTGTGAATGCCAAAAGCACTGATAAGTTGCTGCTGTCCATATCACACTCGAGTACCTGCAATTCATCCTCTGTCAGTAACTTTGTGAGTAACTCTGCTGCTATGCACAATGTTTTGCACGTCCCAGGATGCACCGCGCTCCGTTTCCACCTTCCCACAAAACCTAGCAGCAGATGGTGTCGCCAGGCACTGTGGGATACATACCCACCGTGCGTTGCTCTCGCTATCGACAATAGTGCTCCAAATGTGGACATGATCTGTCAACAGAGGGAGCAAATGTAGACTGACTTTGGCGACTTTGATTTTGTTGATTTTTTCATGTTGACATTAGTTTCGTAGACAAAACTTGCCAGTGTAGACATGCCCTAAATCGTGAATGCAAGGAAGTAGATTTCTAACTTCAAAGCCTGGGTGGTCTATTGTTTGACAATAGAAATTCACAGGCTCAGTTTGCATTTAGTCAACAAAGGAAGAACCCATGCCATGATGAAAACTATTGCCAAATTGCTTTATAAGAATGGATATGGGGTCAATCCAGTATCTCTGAAGTATTTTGGATTGTGACAGGGTGGAATACTGAACAAGTGGACAGAGATCCCCAGAATGATCCTTTTCGAAATCTAGCAGATTACTACAACTCTGTTAACATTTTGGATTTACAGACTTTGACTTACCTGTTAATGTATTTTACCTGCTTTAGCCTCTCAATAACTCTCATTTCCTTTTCTTAGCTAATACATCTTTAGTTAGTATACTAGAGAAATTAACTGCCAGCATTGTCTTTGGCGTGAGATCGAGAATATCCATGACTTCGGGTAAGTGACCGACCCTTTAGGGTTGGGAGTAACCTAATGTAATGTGATATTTGGTATAAAGGGACCATTATAACAAAATCCAGATTGTCTGGGTGGCAAGGCAGGCTGGAGATCTTAAGGGGATTGTTTGTGACTCCATGGTAAGACTAACATAGTGATCCAGGAGTGCATACATGTTACTGGCTTGGTGAAATCTAATTATAGACTATACCATCAATTTGGAGTGTCTGCCCTGTTTTCTGACAGTCTGACCAGAGGCTGGCACTCACAGTTATAAGCCACTTCAGACAGCTTGACACCTATCTAGCATATTTACATTCAGTTTTCAATCCATGGTTGCTATGTTTGTTTTTATAACATCTATACTCAACTAGTTAGTGTATAGTCCACACAAATTGCCTGATCATTCACTACTTCCTCAAAAACTCCCATTGAAGCTAGAGCACCTGGGTCTGATCTGTTTTGCACTGGTGAAACTCAGAAGTAAATCTAGTGAAATCTCCTGGATATTGAATTCTCCTTCAGTTACTATCTTAAACTGTAAAAAGAAAAGGAATACTTGTGGCACCTTAGAGACTAACAAATGTATTAGAGCATAAGCTTTCGTGAGCTACAGCTCACTTCATCGGATGCAGCATCCGATGAAGTGAGCTGTAGCTCACGAAAGCTTATGCTCTAATACATTTGTTAGTCTCTGAGGTGCCACAAGTACTCCTTTTCTTTTTACTGATACAGACTAACACGGCTGCTACTCTGAAACCTATCTTAAACTGTTGTGTAGTGCATTGCGAGTTGTTGTTAAATAGCTATTGCATTCCAGATAAGAGGCTGTTGCATTTCAGTGGTGGTGTAACAATTTTTGTGAGTATATATACTGAACAATTTGTTTGTTTTGCAAACTATTATATATATATATATATATATATATATATATATATATATAATAGTTTGCAAAACAATTTGGCATTTTCAGAAATAAAAGACACTGTGTAAGTATAAGATATTATTTTAATACCCCCACCTGTGTAGAATTTGTCCCTGTTTAAAGTACTGCTACTGGGGACTGGAAAGATTGAGGAATTGGTAATGGGACAAACAGCTTTTCATGTCTAGGGCAGAAGTTTAAATGGAATCCAGATCAATAGTCTTTACCATCTGATGGATTTTTATTGGCCTGTGTGATCATAAAATGGGTTGTTGGTCTCAGTCCAGTTGCTAGCAGGTCTGCATCCACATCGCAATTGGCAGCCTCATGAGTGAGAACAAAGATAAAAAGAGGTTGGAGAGTGAACTGCTCTCTTTCCCCTAGAGGTGTTGAGGCTAGGGCACATTGGCTGGCTCATTGGGAACTGCTATTTCCCATGCTGTACCTCTTCAGCATCTAAGGATGTCAAGCCAAGTCCTTTCAGATACCACCATCTCATCATAAAAACTACAGTGATTCTATTGCAATGTGTGCTCCTGCCTTTACTGACACTTGGCTTCTTGAGCAAGCTAGGGGATGGGGCTGTTGCTGCTTGTGTGGCAGTAGTAGTAAAACAAATCACTAATCCACTCCCTCCCTACTTGCTCTTCCTTTTCCCTTTTCTAACTTGATTCACCTTCATATTCTAACTGTCTCTCAAAAACAAAAGATAGAATAAGAAGAAAACAATGAAAGAAAAGACAGACACAACTTTTGAATTTCATCCATTTTACCCTCGCTATTTATTTTGTGTATCTCTGTACACAAATAGAAATCACACACTTGCAGTCAGAATAATCTTTAGAGGACACCGAAAGCAAGAAGGAAGAATAGTATGTTTTCTGTCATCAGGAAGACATGCACTTAGGGTGACCAGATGTCCCGATTTTATAGGGACAGTCCTGATATTTGAGGCTTTTTCTTATATAGAAGCTTATTACCCCCCACTCTCTGTCCCGATTTTTCACACTTGCTGTCTGGTCACCCTACATGCACTGTATCTCTCTCTTCTGTGGTAGGCTGCACCAGAACACTACAAGGGTTTTACCTCATTAGCAGGAAGGAGGACTTCTTCCATTTAAAGATGCAGTGAAAAAATAAATCATAATAGATTGAATAACATACATCGTAATGCCTTTCAATTCAACACTTAGGCCCCTTCTTATCCAAGCCTTTTCTAACATCTTCCTAAATGCACATGCTGCTGGTCACTTAAGTACAGATCAGTGCAAGAACATGGGCAGCAAGCAAAATTGACTTCTTCCTTTTCAGCTCGCCTTTCCCACAAATTGCTTTTTTGTTTCTGTTTTTTTTAAAACTGGATAAGGGGAGTAAAGTGGATATTTGCACAGCAAGCAAAATGCCTTCTCCATTTAAGTATTAGTTTATGTGCAATTAAAAAAATATGTATGCAGTGGTTCCAGTTGACTCAATATTGTGTCATACTTGTGTGAGTCACTTTTCTGCCCTCAGGCAGGGAGGAAGCATAATTTGTAGATGAGGACATGCTATCTAAATCCACAGTTTGAATTTGCCAGGATATAGTATGGAAAAAGCTTCTGTTTCTGAATCCCACTTGAGCTTCAGACCAATCAAAACAAGAGAAGATCATTCAGAAGAAGCCATGAAAACCGAATTTTCCCTGATCGGATTCATATTTTAATCTTATTACATCTTTTGTATGAAGTAATTCTCTAAAAAATATGTTATACTACAGTATTAGTGTCCAGGAGGGTGCTGCATATGTCACTTTTTTTTTGACAAAGAAGCAGCAGCATAACAGCCGTCACAAACCAACATATTAATAACCACTCTGAGGCACATATTTGGCAGATATTTGCCTCTGAGCCTAATTAATGCACCAGTTCTTTGCTATCTCCTGGCCCATCATACAGCACTAACTTATACTGAATCTTGACTTCAGTGACCGGGCTCTTCTCCATTTCCTAGCCCCCTGCCAAACAACAACAAAGTAATCCTGAGAGGGACCTGCAAGGAAAAGGGGATGATTCAAGATTGAAATTTCAGTTGCTGATGAAGAGAGAAGAAGGGAGTGCTTAGGAAGATTAAATAATGCAGCCCAGAGAGAGATATTCAGATGCAGCTGCCTTCATTCCTGTCAAATCACAGAAACTCTGTTAGGAACTGAATCCATCATTTCATACCATTTTCAGAGCTGGACCACTCCAAAGAGACCAAGGGTCTAATGCTGGCGTATTTTTTCCCCCAGTATCTCAACCAACCTTCTGTGTGAGTGTGAGACTGGATGTTGAGGACAAGAAAGGTACCGATCAGTGGTAAGAAAATCAGTGGATTTGTTTTATCTTGCCGTCTAGGAGTTGCTGTAACCAATTCATTAACCCTACCCACTTTCTAGAATAGGTATTGATTATTGAAATTAAAGATGCTCAAAGATGTTTTGTCCTTAACCAACCTGAATCTAATGGGTTCAAAAGTTTGACTAGAGCTTAATTGTTGGGTTAATGTTCTGCTTAGGGGAGACACTGAAAAAAAGGAGCAGAGATGAAGTAAAGAGGGAACTGTCCAGTAAATAAATAGGGTGAGAATACAACAGAAACAAACTTAGTGCAGCATAGATGCAGAAAAACTGAAGAAAGGAGCAGAGGAGGAGAGAGAGACAGAGCCTCTAATGGAAAGATACCAGTATACACATGGTCAATCCGGCTTTTGGGGAGGTACATCTCTCCCCCATACATGGCCAGGGGTGCTGGAACAATTTTTATTGTGGAGGTGCTGAGAGCCATTGAATCAAATTGTAAACCTGTACATAATAGAAACCACTTCAAGACGGGGGTGCTCCGGCACCCCCTGCATTACTCGTTCCAGCACCTATTTACATAACACAAGTTTCCATTTAATTAGAAACATGGGTTTTTAAAATGTTTAAACTCCTTTTAGAGGAAAAAATTAAGGAGCAAATGGTTTGTGAATTCAAACTGATTCTGTGAATCTAAAAACTAGCTTGGAAAACCCTGACCTCTATAACACTCTCATAATCAAAGCTGTAAGAAAGTTGTGATTTTTTTAGGTTCAAAAGTTGTGGCCATAGTTTTGTTAAAGTTGTAGTTTTGGTGTGGGGCCAAATTTGAGTGAGTGGCACTGTGACCTGGCTCATGGGGTTGAAAAGCCACTCAGATTTATCCCAACTGTCCCTATGTCATATTGGTCAGGTGCAGGTGTGTGTAGAGGTGCCCCCAAGGCAGAGGTGTGGTAGGGTTGCAGGGTAGGGGGGCCAGAGGTGTGGGGGGTGCAGGTGTATGTGGGCACTCTTGTTTTATAACTGACTAGATGTTGAATTGGGAGCAGGGTCCTTTACCCTCCAACAAGGGCTGGAAACCCCTCTCCCATTCCTCCAATCCCCAGGGCAGGATGCAGGGTCCTGAGCCCTTGTGCCCTGGAGCTGGCCCCAGCTCAGAGACCCCTAGAGGCCTTGTTGGGTCTGACACCACCGGGGGTCCCATGTCTTGTTACTGTGTCCTGCCGGAGGCACAAGCTCCTGCCTCCCTGAGTCCCATTCACAGGGCTCTTCCCAAGCCCATCCCACAGTGTGGCCAGGCGGCTGCAGAAGGCAAAGTCCTCGAGGTCATGCAGGAGCCACTGCTGCTCAGCAGGCCCAGCCTGCGCCACCTAGCGGAGGCAGAACTGCACATGGGCAAAGTGCAAGGCCCGTGCCCTCAGAACTGAGTGCAGGAAATAGCATTCAGTGTATAGCCAGGGCAGCAAACAGGGCGAGCCCTCTGGAGAGCCTGGACCCAGCCCACATGGGTCCCCATCCTCTTCTTAGTCCCTCTCTGCCGCCAGCCTGACCCAGTAATGACGCCGGGGTAGCCAAGCCTCATTTGAGTGAGCAGCATTGCAACCTGGTGGGCAGGTCACAGCACCACTAAAATTTGCAGCAGTATTGCAGTGTGGGCTGAAAGTTGTGGTGAGGGCTGAAAGTTGATGTTTCAGGAACAAAATCCAGCCCACAATTTTCTTACAGCCTTAACTATATGAAATATTAAAAATAAATAAATAAATAAAATAAACTGAATGCTGAAGGCCAGATTAGAAAATGTTTTGGATCAGGCACTTGAGTGGGAAAGAGAGAGATTGGGAAATGCTTGTTTGTTCTCAGAGCCTCACCAGGAAACATCATACAGCTTTGGTGCACTAGTTTGGAACACATGTGCTTTTAAGTGATGCTCAGAAGAGTAGAGAATAAGTCAGGGAAGCTGGAACTTAGACTAGCTCTGCCCCTGACTCTATGGGCCTGATCCAAAGCCCATTGAAATCAATGGAAAGACTTCCATTGACTTCAGTGATCTTTGGATTGGACCCTATATTATTTGTGTATATCTTAGAATCAAGTTATTGGATCTTGAAGGAAAATGAGTGCAGGGAATAGAAGAGGAAAGGGACACATTTTCAGGCAGGTGAATGGAAAATTAGATGCTTAGTTTCCATTATCAAGAATGGCTCTTTGGGTGCAGGGGGTAGGCGGGAATAATAGTAAAATTCATTCTGATACTGAACATTTTACACGTCATACATTCTTGCATTGACACTTTGTATGTAATCAGCAGTGAGTCAGACTACCCATGATAGAGAAATAATTTCCCATCATGCTTGTATCAGATATCAATAAGTTCTGAGGTAAACTATTGTGTATAATACTCCATGTTTTTTTCCCCTCACACCTGATCTTTCACTAATCACTGTTGGTAGAAGCATATCACTGACGTGGAAAAGGGGTAGGGGAGCAATCCAAGGGAATAGTGTGCCGGGCAGTGGCATAGCATTTATGATGGTTTTAGTCATCCTTACCATTTTCTAGTTTCACAGTTCCTACTTAGCATTTTCAGTGTTTGTTCACAAAATTTTCAATCTTTAGATAGCTTCCAGAATGAACAGTCTGGGGGTCCTTTAACTCTTTCACTGCTGGTCCTCTGCAAGACTGCAGGTGCCATCCAGTGCCATTCCACTGAAACCAATGGAATATTAGGATCCATTCAATACACTCAGCACAGCATGGTAGATAGAAATATCAAGTACGTTCAGGGGCAAAGAAGTGAACCTTGTCCCTAACTTTCAGTGTTTCATTATTCTTTGGCAGATTTTGGTTCTGCTAGTTTTTTTTTTACTTTGGAACATGGACAGCAGGTGAAGGTACCCCATGGGAAGGCTTGGCCCCTGCCCCACCTCTTCAGGCTGAGGCCATGCCCGCCGCTCACTGCTCTCAGCCCCACCCATGGCCCTGGCCAGGGCACGGGGGAGGGCTGAGAGCTTGGTCCTTCCACCCCACCCATGGCCCCAGTTGGGGCTACGGGGAGGGGACTGAGCGCTTGGCTCTGGCTGGGGTCGAGCTCTCAGCCTCAGCTGGGATCATGGCAGAGCTCTCTGCCCTCCCCCATTCCGCCCCTTCCGCCTGCAGCCCTGCCATGGCCCCACCCTATTCTGACCCTTCCCCCATGGTGATTTTTTCAGGGGGCCCCAAATCCACTACTGCCCCCACCCCGGTGGCAAAAGATTTGGGGAAGCTTAGCCTCTCCTTGCTTCCATTATGCGCTGCCTATGCTTTGGAAGTTTGGAATATGTTTAATACCAGGTAAAGGGATGCCACATTTTTAATAGTTTGTCCAATAGGACAAATACACACATCACTATTATTATTATTTTTATTACAGTTCCCAGCTGTGATCAGAGCCCCATTATGCTAGGCATCGTACATCCATATAATGAGAGACAGCCCCTGCCCTGAAGAGCTTACAGTCCAAATAGGTAAGGCAGGCAAGAGGTGGGTGGAGAAAATGAAGTACAATAAAGTAAAGTGATAGAACCCAGGTCTCCTAAGTCTCACCAAGGCCTAGCCACTAGATCATTCTGCTTCCTGCACAATCCTATGTGCCTCCAGCATGCTGTTTGGGATGTAATGTTGCATTGTCACAATGAAAAAGCAGAGGAGCAACTTTGACCATGGGCCTGATTCTGCTCTCATGTACATTAATTTTACACCAGCATAACTCCATTGTGCAGATAGTTATTCCTGATTTACACCAATACAGGTGAGAGGAGATTCAGGCCCAATATGATACTATGCTCCTAAATCAGTTGATAATAATACTTAATAATTCATTAACCTTATGAAGTTGCTCAGGGTGCTGGCATAAGCTATGCTCAAACTGGGCAGACTGGCCTTAACCACGCTTTTCACCTCTGTCCTACTCCAAGCCATAGAAGCACTTTCATAGGGTCTCCTGTTGTGGCCATTGTTTTACTGCTAATGGGGAAGGAGCAGTGAGAGACAAATGTCATTGATGGCTCCTGTAGCACCACAACTACTACACACTGGTTGCCTGGATGCCTTTCTACATATTGTTATGGTGGGAGTTGCCAGAGGGAGCTGTTACACAGTCTAACAAGTTGTTTTTCTTAGTATGTGAGCACTGTTCAGCCTTCAAAGAAGTGCTGCATTGTCATTAGCTTTGTGATGTATTTTCTATTGAGGGGAGCTGTGGCAAGCAGCAATGGCGTTTGTTCCTGCCTTAATCTCCCTAATTAGAGCCATTTCTGGGGAGACTTGCTCCGTGGGAACTGGACATTGGTGTTTTGGCTGAGATTTTTGAAAAAAGAGATTGCCTATGGGTTATTTGTGACCACCTCTGTTCAAGAACCGATGTCTTGTGTAAATAAAACAAGTTACACTAAGAAAATACCCTAACATCATGTCACTGATTTCTCCTTCACTGGGGAACTGACCTGCAAAGCCCTGACATCTGACACTGCTCAGCAGAGGGACAACAGTAATCAGACTCTGTTCTTGTTTTAGATCCATGAAATTTCCAGAAAGGCAATATAACCTTCTCTGAGTCGCTACACTTAGCCAACTGGAGCCAAAACCATGTATCCCACTGTATCCAGCAAGCTGAAATCCTTTGTGTAACTTGCAGGAAAGTCTGCCTAATAGTTTTAGAAGTTGAGAAAAAGTTGGAGGGAACAAAAACTTAAAGCAAAAAACACTGAGAAAAAATGTAAAAGTAAGCTTGATGGGCCAATCTTATCCTGAACAGAACATGAGAGGAAATCTACAGGGCTTGGAGAGCGAGAAAGGGAATATAACACCAGTTTTCAGAGTAGCAGCCATGTTAGTCTGTATTCGCAAAAAGAAAAGGAGTACTTGTGGCACCTTAGAGACTAACAAATTTATTTGAGCATAAGCTTTCGTGAGCTACAGCTCACTTCATTGGATGCATTCAGTGGAAAATACAGTGGGGAGATTTTATACACACAGAGAACATGAAACAATGGGTGTTACCATACAGACTGTAATAAGAGTGATCAGGTAAGAAGAGCTATTACCAGCAGGAGAGTATGTGTGCTGTAGCTCACAAAAGCTTATGCTCAAATAAATTTGTTAGTCTCTAAGGTGCCACAAGTATTCCTTTTCTTTTTGCGAACACCAGTTTTGTATCCAATTCAATATTGTGCAAAAGCAACTAAAATCTAATACAGTTAAAAACATAAATATATGACTATGACTATACAGTGTATATACTTATATTCATAAACATATTAACTACATTTCCCAGCCTTGCAGAAATATAGCAACATGCTGCCACCCCCCATAACCACCACTTGACCATTTTTAAACCAAGCTTGGAAATTTTTCTAACAGATCTGCTTGAGGAATTATCTTGTGGGAGTTCTGCGGTGGGTACTGTATAGGAGGTCAGACTGGATGATCACAATGGTCCCTTTTGCCCTTGGAATTTATGATCCATGCATGGTGAAAAGTGCCAGAGGTAGGTGTGGCTAGTGTCCTTTCAGACCGTTCTTGCTACTGGGTGAACTATAAAGGCCACTTGCTGCTGAAGTTGGGCCACGTTCACTTGAATATTCTCAATCCTACTGAGCTCCCGCAGCTCATCCTGAGGAAGTGACTCAAACAAGGCAGAGGCTTTATGCCAGAGCTTGACCTGCCCTCTGGCCATGTAGGCTTGGTCATCCATGACATGAAGGAGTGCTGCTATGGCTTAATAAAACCTTTGAGTGTATGAATACCAGTGCAGGACACTGGCGCTTAGTGCTTTAGGTTCAACTGGTCTCCCCTTTTGCCTCAATCACCACGTTTTCATGTGGGACACATGGCCAAAGGCATCCTTGGAAAGCATGTACTTTTTCTGAACTGCATAAGAGACAGGTGCAATTATATGAGATATCCACTGCATCTCCTTCCCCAGTTCTACCAAAACAGGGTAAAAGGGCATGGAGGCTCTCTCTTGCTGTGTTGTGGCAGGCTGCCAGTGGGGACGCTGCTGAACAGCTGCAGCAGGGGGAAAAGATAGGGTGACCAGATGTCCCAATTTTATAGGGACAGTCCTGATATTCAGGGCTTTGTCTTATATAGGTGCCTATTACTCTCCACTCACTGTCCCAATTTTTCACACTTGCTATCTGGTCACCCTAGGAAAAGAGCAACTGCTCAGACTGCTTCTTCTTATGAAGTCCACTGCTGCACAGTGAGGGGGCAGCTGCAAAGAAGGTGATCCAAAGGGAGTGGGGAGTTGGTGCCCCCTCCTGGCTTCCCATAATAGTAAGCCTGACTAAGTAATATCCATGAGCGAGAAAGAGGTGTGTCATGAGCTCAGGACTGGGAGCTGGGATCTCCTGAACTCTAACTCTAGCTCAGACACTGATTCTCTCTGGGGTTTTGAGTAAATCACTTTATATCTCTGCCTCAACTCTCACTATCTGTGCAATTGTCAATAGGGTTAATATATAATTACCTACCTCCCAGTTGTGAGGTAAGTTCATGCTTGTTAACGGCTTTGGAAATGAAAAATGTTAAATACGTGTTAAGTGTTATCATCCCAGGTGGTATTAGCAAGCAACAAGACATGTTCCCTTTGAAAGCTACTGTTAGTTCAGAAAGGTCAATTGTCAGATAGTGGAAAACTGCCCACCCTCCCCTGAAAAAAAAAAGCTAATTACAGCAGAGTGGTACATGGGCTAAGTGACCTTGCCAATTTGGAGAAAGCTGTGCCTTAGAGAACTGATAGCTTTGAAAAATATATCACTTGTATGGTCTTGTTCCGGGAGGTGCATGATTAAAACTAATTTAAAAGGGAGAAAGCTGTTGACAGAGCATTCTCAGTGGAGAATGAACTTCCCACTCAGGGTCTGAAACAGCTATAGTTTCTTGATTATCAAGGCCCAACCCCTCCCAAACTGTGGGGCACCAACTCTGCAGTGTACCTGAGGAGGGAGTTTTGGGGAAGAGTGATATGAGGCTTCATTTCTTTGTGGAGGATGGGGGTGGGGGTTCAGTCTTTTAGTTTCATTGTTTGGCTCTCTCATTTTTCTCCTGTTGGTGAGGAAAAGCAGTTGAATTTGTCGATTTTAAATTCTGTTGTATGGTTTGTGTTCTAAAACATTTGTTTACAGAGCCTAGAATCTGGATAGGTACTTTTTGTTTATACAGATATTGAAAGAAACAGTTAATGAGACACCTAATATAATACAATGCAGCAAGAGTCTAACAGAATCTACACAGCATGAAAGAATTGTGCTTGCAAAGACAGGTAAGCCATACTGATATGATTCCCTTTGGCAGCCTTTTGGAATTGCAGGCAGACTAAATGTAATACATGCAGGTTTGAAACATCTCAAGGACATCTCTAGGAAAAGTTATACAACACCCTTTCTGTTGACTGAGCTGGGTTATAGGATGATCTGCAGGATTATTTTGACAGCTTACTGCATTTCTGATTCAGAAACAGCAACTGTTTCCTTACCTATTTATTGTTCTCAGGGAAGGCAATGAGATGGGAAGAGGAAAGAAGTTAAATTGAAGTACATGTGCTCACATTTTCAAAGGTATCCACTTCTATGGGGATTCCTCAATTTTTGGGGGCTGAATTTCAGACACCTTTCTGTGGATATTAGAGCCTAACTTCAGACCTGAGGCCCCGATCCTGCCAATACTTATGCATGTATTTAATTTTACTATTGTGGGTATCCCCATTGATTTCAATGTTTGCAGTATTGGAGCCCAAGTTTGAACATATTTTCTTGACAGCCCAGATTTATGCAAATCACTCTGGTGTCTGACCATTAAATAAATATATTTGACATATATAAACTAAACATGTACACTAAATAAGTCTGACCCACAAACTGAGTATTAATTTCTTCTAGTACTTATGTCCAGTATATATATTATATTAGATATTTAATTTAACCACATAATTCTGGTTTGAAGATATAATCAGTAGGGTTTGAAAAAGAAATTTATAAATTAATTTTTAAAAGTAGTTAACTAAAATAGTTTCATGGATATATATTCCTTTTTCTACCTTTGACTCATATAATCTTCTATGCAGGATAAGGCCAGGTAAGGGCCAGAAAACTCTGAGTTTGAGCTTGCACAGTTTCCTTTAAAACAGTCTAGTGGAAGGCAAGTCTTGCAGCTACTATGGAACAGGCTCAGACAGGGCTGGATTAAGGTACAGGCACTGTGGACCTCTGTCTAGGGCCTCAGCTCTTGGAGTCAGGAAATTGTAGAAAAATCTCACCTTCCTTTTTTTTTTAAACCTTAATTTCTAGCTGTCATGGTTGCAAAGAAAAATTGAAAAAGTGAACTGAGCATAGCTGGTGCCTGAGTCAGCGGAGAGCCTGAAGCTATAGTTCTGGGAGTAAACTGCACCAGCCAGTGGGTTGATAACTCCAAGACCCACTGCTCTGGGGGGCCCTGCCAATGCCACTCCAGGAGAGGGGCTCTGCATGTGGCAGGAGAAAAATGCAGTAGACCCAGTGCAACTTCCCACACAAGTACACCCCACATGCTGGGATAAGTACTAGGAGCACTCCCTACAGCTACCACAGCCGTTCTGAGGGGAAGAAGATATCCCTGCTGCTGCCCTTGAGGGGGTGACAGGGAACCCCATGCTGTTGACCCTGCCCCTTTGGAGGAGAGGGAGGCCCCTGCTACCACCACTCAGCACCCTGGGGGTGGAGCCGCAGGAGACCCTGATTGCCTTAATCCAGTCCAGTACACTCTCACTGAAGGCTTGGCCTTCCAAACATATGGAGAGTGGCGGGAAGGGTTGCAAGGTTGGATGTTTTTCTAAAAGATCTGTTCTAGGAATTATTCGGGGGAAGTTCTATGGCCTGTGTTATACAGGAGATCAGACCAGATTATCACAGAGGTCCCTTCTGGCTTTGGAATCTATTAATCTCACAGGTCTCAAGACCCCTGAAATAGGTCTGGGGCATTTGGGCAGTGGTTCGATTCCTCTAAACTACTGCCCAGGATTACCCCCACTTCTCCCCCATTCCACCCAGGAAGCTCAGATCTTTAAGGAGCTATGCTCCCATGGGTCTTCTATCACTAGTTTCCCCAAGGCCCCCTCAGTGGGGAAGTTTCAGTGTGAGGAGGGCGAATAAATCAATGGAAGATATTTACTGCAGTACCCCTGTCTGACTGAGAGGTGCCCTCCTAAACCAGAGAGCAGCTATCTGAAGAGTAAATTCCATGGGACTGGGCAAGAGGAAGTGAAGGGGTTGAATTTGCATCGTTCAAGGCGATGCCATTGATCATTCATTGATTCCATGAAAGCAAGATCAAGCCCAGAGTCCTGATCTGCAGCTACCTCATTAGACTGGATATTTCTCCTCTACCTCACCGCAGATCCTGCTCTCAAAACTGGAAGGGAGCATTCTGCCCAGCTGTGAAGTACCCTCATGTTTCTTTAATCTATCGCTGATTAATGTAACTTTGTATCATTTTAAATGCATAAAATGAAAAACTTAATTCTAAAAGAAAGAGGGGGAAAATGAGACTGGAAAAAAACAGCCATCATTCTGACTATGGATTGAAATGGAAGCTGCTAGACAGCTGTGATGAATTGCGCCCGAGAAAGTTCAGTGGAATAACTGGGCAGATGAGTCCTGCTGTTCCACTTACACAATAACATTTTGGTTTGTACAGTGTCACTTATGCGGACTCTACCCCAAATCTTTCCTTCATAGAGTTAAACAATAAATACCACAGGAGCAGAGAAATTAAAGAGGCATAGAAACTCAGTAAGACAGACACTACAAAGCTTTTTCAGATGGTGAGAGCTGCGGAGGAGGAGGTTCTTGCAATTTATGTAGCCCTTCCAACTAATATGGTCTTGGTGCAGCAGGGAAATTCAGTTACAGCATATCACTAATATCAGAGCCTCTTTATATCATTGCAGTAGTTACCTTATTTCACAATTAGAGTGGTCATTTAGATGAAGGAGGTTACAAGCCAGAGAAATTAGTTAATAGAAACCAAATTCACTTTGTGGCATGCACATTGTAACTAAATAAGAAATCTTGCTTCAATACATAAGGCAAACGGTCTTTTGTTATAAATGCCCATCTGTTTATAAGATGTCCTTCACTCCCTGTGCTTTTAAATTATGCCCTGTTCTTTCCAGAACTAGTCTGCATTCTGTAACATAGGAAAGAATCCAAGCTAAGAGGCGTCTTTGTAGAGGGAAAACTGTGAAGGCAAGTTCTTTTAATGGAGAAACTGAACATTCAGAGCACTTGTCTGAGTGCCAAGCTTCTCCTTGCAGGCGCACACATGTAATGCTAGTGAGGACCTTTTACATAGTTTTTTCCATGCTTACGTTCATTGTGACTTTTACTAGACTGTGCAGTGTTGAAAGTTCGACTGGCAAAGGAAGTGGGTATTACTATTACATTTTAAAATCCTTTGGAAGAGCTGACTGGTTTTGACTAGGAAGCATTTCACTAGGCAAGTGAATAGTACTATTACTGTTAGTCTTTATTCATTTTTAAAGTAATGTCACAAAACTGTCCATAAGAATATCAAATGCTATGAAGAAGCAAAATACAAGCAAATATTTTACATAAACAATGTATGATGTGGACTGCTGTATTTACTTCACTGCCACAGCACTTCCCAAGGGATCTCATATATCTCTTGCTTGCACAATGTCTTTACCTGTCATTTTAACATTTCACTTGCATATCATGCTTTCCTTTAGATAAGAGTTACTTTCTTCCTCTATCATGTGGAGTTCTTCAGTTTTGACGTTAATCTTACAAAATAGATGCTCATCTGAACCAGCTTTTCTCATATCCACATACAAATATTTTAAAGTGGAGACACCTTCTAAAGTTCAAATCTTCTTGCACAACCCAGGGTAACTTCAGTTAATTTTAAAAGACTTTGTACTCCTACATTTTGATGAAAATCAAGTATGATTCCATACCATTTCTATAACATCTGAATAGTTTCTATCACTAGGACATTGCCCAATAATGTGTGGGAAATTATGCTGCTGATACCAATACCACCAACATACATCACTGTACAGTAGACTACAATTGATCTAGTAATCAGAAGTCCTTTTTTTTTTGGTATGGTTTTCATTTAAAGTTCTACGTTTTATTTTATACTCTCTAGAAGATCATTTAGTATAGTCCAGTATATTTGACCACTGTCTTCCATCAGAGCATACATGTAATCTGCATTCTCATCTCTTGTGCAGAAACTTAAAATGAGCAGGTATGATTAGATAGTCCAAGTAACATCACATTCAATTTTGAAACAAGATGATATAATGTTATCAACTACAATATTTAATATTGAAGAATTTACAGAAGACGGCTTAGATGCTCTGAGCAAAGTAAAATTGCAAATAACTTGAAATAACTTGAAACCTTGATTGTTTGCTTCCCAAGTTAAAACCATTTTGCAAGGATGCAAAGATAGCTAGTAAAATCCACAAGAAAATCCCTGACTTTTAATGTAACATTTGTTTTAGGGGGGATTCGGATGATTCAGTGGATGGATTGCTTTACAACTTTCAGTGGTTCAAGACTGACTCACATCACTAGTGATTTACGGGATAAATTTTAAGCTCCTGGCTGGAGCAAAAGTCCCATTGAAGTCACTGGGCGTTTCAGTTCAGTAAGAACCATAGAATGTGAGCCAAAATCATCACCATATGAAGGTTACTTAGTCATCTATGTGAAACACTTCTCCAATTTTTAGTAGAAAAGTGTCCACTTCACAAAAACCTGTAGCTCAAGATAGTGTCAGCAAAGAATAGGCGTGAAGACTGAACTATCCTATTACTGCTAAAGATAGGACTCTCTAGATCTGAGTTGAGATATTGGCAGAGTAGTTTGTGGAAACTTGCATTGCCACTGCCCTCCTTGTACCTCATCTGTGGCTAAAAGGGGGATGTCCATCTTCAAGGCTGTCAATCTGGCACCTTTCAGAAACACCAAACTCCTTCACAATTTTTAAGTGAAGAAAAAGTAATTTTTGTACAAAAGCTGTTGTGTGACTAGAGCTAATGATGGGTTTACAGGGAAATCTTTAAGCAGGAAACATGCCACCAAGTTCACAGATTTCTGGGGGAGATGAGCATTTCTCAAATTGGGGGTCCCAATCCAAAAGGGGGTTGTAAGGTTATTGTAGGGGGGTCGTGGTATTGCCACCCTTACTCTGCGTTGCCTTCAGTGCTGGGTGGCCAGAGAGCAGTGGCTGCTGGCCAGGCACACAGCACTGAAGGCAGCACCCCTCCAGCAGCAGTGCAGAAGTAAAGGTGGCAATACCATGCCACCCTTACTACTGCACTGCTGCTGGCAAGCAGCTCTGCCTTCAGAGCTGGGCTCCCAGACAGCAGCCACCACTCTCTGGCCACCCAGCACTGAAGGCATCACTGCTGCTGCCAGCAGCAGTGCAGAAGTAAGGGTGGCAATAACCTTGCAGACCCCTCCTCCCCAACCTGCTTTTGGGTCAGGACCACTACACTTACAACACCAAGACATTTCAGATTAAGGTAGCTAAAGTCATGACATTTATGATTTTTAAAATCCTGTGACCCTGAAATTGGCCAAAATGGACCATGAATTTGTTCGGGCCCTAGCCATAAAGGCATAGGCCTGCATAAGGGAAAGTGACATGCAGCATTGCTTCCAGGAGAGCTCTGGGAGGTATTGTGCCTCAGGGAAACACATTAGCCTTCAGGATACCACACCCTTTGGACAGTATAGCACATACTCCCCTCCATGGCCAACCAGATCCATTGGCCAGTACAGAAGAGGAGTAGGGGTGTAGCTTGATCCTTTTGGGATGGCTAGCACTCAGCAGGGCCTAGCAGGGAGCAGTCCCTGCACTCAAAAGAAGTAGTTGTGACTGGCTTTTGTGCAAGCTTCCCAGCGGTGGGAAAAGTCTGCTCTCTCCTCTTGCTCTCTTGTTTAAGGGCCAACTACTGTCTGGCCCTCACCCTGTAATGAAAGTAGCCATATATAGGCTTTGGATTGAACAGACTATTTTAGGAGCTTCTACATGGCAAGAAGGATCCAATTTTCTTTTATAATAGTTTTAATTTACTTTAGAGAAGCATCTTAACTTTGCATCAACGTTGAAGTCTAACTGGAGGAACGCAAAGGTAGTAGAAAAGAAAAACGTATCTACAGTGTCATTCTGGATGTCATTTACAAACATCCCAAAACATAGGTATGTTCTAGGATAAGGACATCTCATGTAAATAGGTCTGGACTGGTTGTTTTAAACTATTTAATGCCCATTCTTGTCCCAAAGCTTTAATAGGAACTGTAAAATTGTAAAGAAAAGTTGATCTGCATTATTTTTATATAACATTGATATTGTGGTAACCCCTAGAACAGAGATGGGCAAACTATGGCCCGCCGGCCACGTCCAGCCCACAGGACCCTCCTGCCCGGCCCCTGAGCTCCTGGCCTGGGAGGCTAGGCCCTGGTCCCTCCCCTGCTGTTCCCTCCAGCCCAGAGCATTCTCCTGCACTCCAAACCCCTCATCTCTAGCCACACCCCAGAGCCTGCACCCCCAGCCAGAGCCCTCACCCCCCCACCTCACCCCAACCCCACCCCCTGCCCCAGCCAAGAGCCCCTCCTGAATTCCTCATTTCTGGCCTCATCCCACAGCTTGCACCCCAAGCCAGAGCCCTCACCCCCTCCCACACCCCAACCCCATATCGTGAGCATTCATGGCCAGCCATAGAATTTCCATACCCAGATGTGGCCCTCAGGCCAAAAAGTTTGCCCACCCCTGCTCTAAGGAGTACTTGCAACAAACAACTTGTGAGCACATAGGCTGGAATTTATTTGGGCAAAGCATTCATCAAACAATTTTGATTAACGAACCAATGCATCACAACCCCAGTCTGCTCATGGACAATTCATGAACATGAAAAGGGCTACTTTTGCCCAATAAATTATAAATAGCAAATTGTATACCCAGTTTTAACCAGAGGCTTTAAACCTTACATGATCTTGCACATCCTCTGCACTGCTTTACAGCAAGTTTTAAACTTAATCAGTGTTGCTGTTGACAACAGAGCTTTCTAGCAAAAATGCTTTAATTATTACTGGGTTGGGGTTTGGGGTGCAATCCAGACCAGTGAGGGGTTGTGTAACTACTTGCCCTGCAACCCTAGGTGCCTGACACTGCTTTACTGAGGTGGCTCCCAGCCTGGGACAATCATGCAGGTCACACCCTGAAGAGTCTGTGTGCTAGAAAGACAGCCTGGTTCAGCAGCTCAGATCCCAGCAGCCTGTCTACAGCCCCACTCTGGTTTCCTCCAGACTAGGTTACAACTACCAAGATGACCCCCACACTCTTCCAGTCCTGAATTTCCCCCAGACCATGTAATTTATAATGTCCAGCCCTCTCCTGGACAGTTCAGAGAAATAATAAGTTTTGTTTGTTCTTCAAAGGACACAAAAGCACAGCACAGCTTATTAACTTAACTTGGGTAAATGCACCCTTTCATTTAAATTTAGCACTGAGTTGGTGTGTAGTAAAAATAAAACAAATGTATTAATAGGACACAGGTTAAGTGATGCCAAGTGAAAGGAATAAAGTTACAAAGAGTTACAAGTAAATAAATGTGAAAACACATCTAAAAGTCTAAAACGTAGGGTTTGTCCACACTTAAAATGCTGCAGCAGCGTAACTGTAGCACTTCAGTGAAGATGCTACCTAAGCCAACATTTCCCATTGGCATGGATACTCCATCTCCCTGAGAGGGGTAGTTAGGTCAACAGGAGAATTCTCCTATCAACCTAGCATTGTCTCCACTGGGGGTTAGGTGGGTTTAACTGCATTGTTCATAGTTGTGGATTTTGCACATCCCTGAGCGATGTCGATATACCAACCTAATTTCCTTGTGTAGACCAAGCCTTAGTCTAGCAAGGTACAGGCATGGTTCATGATTGTTTTTCATCTATATTCTGTTTCCAGAGACTTCAACCCTGGTAGGTTGAAGAACCCACCTTTCTCAGCTTGCAAGAGCTCTGTTCCCTTGTGTCTGTCTAGTGATGGATGCCAAAGATGACTTCTGTCTTTGCTTGTATCTTTCAATGACTTTGTTTCAAGAGGCAGAATGACCTGTTGCTGTTCTTCTCTACCTGTGGGCTTCCATTTGCCCTCTATGAAAATGGAGCTTCCATTGTTTTGATTCCACCATGTTTAATTTACTTTCAAAAAAGGTAAATAGCTGCCTTCTCTCCTGTATAGTAGAGAACCTATTTTTCCCTGTTTCACCACAGACTTTAAAACATAATATGGTTAAGTATCCATGTTTAACAGTGATATTAATTACCAGTATGTCATCAGCGTGATGGGGCGTCTGCCCCACACTGGCAGAAAAGGGATTAAAAGCAGCCCTAAGGAGGCTATGCAGGAAGCAGCCAATCACAGAAGGGCTTATAGGAGCAGCCAATCACGGCTGGGCTGGCCCATATAAGAAGCTTGAGGAGAAAGGACTGGCTGTCTTGCAGGCAGAGGGCAGCAAGCACCCTGCACATAGCAGTGCTGCAGGCAGAGACCCAAGGAATTAAAGGCAGCTTCTGGTGGGCTGCAGAGATCTGTAGGCTGAGGCCCTGAGGCAAGGGCAAAGAGGGTGCTGGGGCTGTGGGGAAGTGGCCCAGGGAGATGTACAGAGTAGGTGGGGATGCAGCAAGTGGCAGCCACCTATAGCGTCCCTGGGTTGGGCTGGGACCTGGAGTAGTGGGTGGGCCTGGATCCCCCTGCCCCCACTTGCCATTGAGGAAGTGGTTGGACTGAGGAGCTGCGATACTGTCCCCTGGAAGGGGGGAATATGGAGTGTGGCACGGCTGGAGGGCTTTGTCACTAAGAGGATGCTGTGGACCTGGGAGTGATGTAGGTTCCTGGAGCAGAAGTGATGGTGGGAAGATGCCACCAGAGGAGGGTGCACTGGCATACAGAGCTAATCCCCAGGACAGCCAGCAAGAGGTGCTGCAGTGTGTGTCGCACCCTGTCACAATCGGCTTTCAGAAAAGATCTCATTCTGTACACTTTTATAATTCAGTAAGTGTATGCAGTCACTAGATTAAATTGTTTATCACTTGAGGTTCAACCCCTCCCATCATAGGCCAGTAAAACTTTGCAATGTATTCATCAAAAAGTAAAACCTAGACCAACCTTCTCTGTCCTGATGGGTATAGATGCCATGCTGTCTTCTCCCCCACTTGTTAGTTTGAGGTTTGCCTCTATCTTTTGTTAGCTTGGTGGATCTGTTTACCTGATATGTAAATATGCTCTCATTCTTTCAAAGTACAGTACTTCCTTGGATGTAACTTCCAGGTGGGGAAAATGTATTCCTTTGTCTAGTGCAGACATGTTTACCAACTCCCTCTGACATACCTGGTTTACTTATACTTTAGTCATAATTCCAGTGTATATTCATAATATGTAATATATGTATTACAGAAGTATATTAGTAATCAGTGAATTATTAGCTTTCAAATGATACCTCCCATGGCAAATTTTTACAAGATCATTACAGTAGTATACAGACATGCTAACTCTTGCAAATTAATCACGAGAGATGTGACTTCTTAGTAAAATTAAGCCTCTCTCATGATAGAACTCTCAAATGTCAGGATTTTTTTTTAACTTAGAAATCACAGACAGGCCTAGCTCCCAATGACAGCCCTGGCCACCCAGGGCTGACTGACAGCAAGAGCCCCTCCTGGGACTCCTGGGCAGGAGAGGGGCAGATGTGGGGGTGCAGCAAGGGCCAATATCACCTTATCCAGTACATGTGGCAGAGTGGGCAAAACTAATTGTCACATGTGCACACCTGGGGGATAGGCAGGGGGAATTCAAAAATCAAGAGATTGACCTAAAAAATACAATATCATCTTTTTAAAAAATCTTGTGATTTTTGGGAGTCAGACTCAGAGTTTTTTTGATCTCTTGAAGTTGGCAATACTGAATGTGTAGGATGTGAATACAGTGGTGCTTATGTCACAGTTACCCTTCTTTCCTTTCTAAGGGTCCATTTTCAGAAAATGAGTGTCACAAGAGCCTGTAATTGTTCAATCTATAAAAGCACTTAAAACTCCGTTTTGTGGGTAAAGTGTTTACTTCATTATTGTAGTTTTCCTGGAAACAGCCTGACAGTGAATTTGTACAAAGGCTGATGTTTTCATCAGTGCACATTGGTAATCCCCTGTTTTATAAACTATTTTTAGACTCATTTTCCCTTTTCTACTGTATTCTTCTGAATTCTTTTAAATTCGCAAACTGATTTCTGGGACCATAATCTTTCATTATCTGTTTATCATTGATTCAGTAAATGTCCCATCCTGTCAGCTTCTTGCTATCTGGAATTTCAGTATATGAGGTTACAATGGTGTCGTTCTTGGGTTCTCACAAAAATTGTCTGAAATAATAAACTCTTGTTGGACTCTATTTTCACATAAGCAAATCTGTTAATGTTATTTCTGCAAAAATGTTGTAGTGGGGCCAGACTGTCCTTGGCTCTAGCTTGGCTGCACAGGAAAATGAGGAGAAAGCATGAGGAGTCTTTCCCTCCCTGCACACCCCTTACAAATGCTACAGACCTTTGCAGAGAACTGATTCCTCCTGGTACCCCTGGGGCACAAATCATCCCAAATAAAGGAGGGCAGGGGTAGGGCCTTGACAACATACCTACCTGCTCCAGCCTATTGAACCAGCCAGGCAAGCCCAGAGGAGCAGGTTACACTTTCCCAAAGGATGGTGTAGCTTGTACACTCCCCTATAGATACCAGACAGCTGAGGGAAGGCATTGGCTTCCTTGAGACACTATCCCTCCCGAGCCTCTCCTGGAGGGGTGGAAGGTTACTCCACACCATCCTATGGCAAATGGCAAAGTCAAGTCCATGATCAATAATGATACATCCTAAAGTAACGATAGACTGTGCACTCTCCTCCGCTACTACACATAGATTCCACGGCCAGAATAATCATCCTGTCTGGCCTCCTGGAGAACACAGGCTGGAGAACTTCCCCAAAATAATTCCTAGAACATATCTCTTCGAAAAATATCCAATCTTGATTTTTAAAATTGTCAGTGATGGAGATTCCACCACAACTCTTGGTAAATTATTCTAAGGTTTAATTACTCTCACTGTTAAAAAAGTGTGCTTTTTTTTTCAATGCTTTTTTTGCATCAGTCTTCACAGACAAGGTCAGCTCCCAGACAGCTGCACTGGGCAGCACAGTATGGGGAAGAGGTAAGCAGTCCTCAGTGGTGAAAGAACAGGCTCAGAACTATTTAGAAAAGCTGGAACTGCACAA
This sequence comes from Dermochelys coriacea, assembly GCF_009764565.3. NCBI lineage: Eukaryota > Metazoa > Chordata > Testudines > Dermochelyidae > Dermochelys > Dermochelys coriacea. The sequence continues at coordinate 122,783,378 of NC_050070.1, forward strand.
GTCCATGTGTCTGGATCTAATGCATCCAAGGGTGCTCAGGGAGTTGGCTGATGTGATTGCAGAGCCATTGGCCATTATCTTTGAAAACTCGTGGTGATCGTGGAAGGTCCCGGATGATTGGAAAAAGGCAAATATAGTGCCCATATTTAAAAAAGAGAAGAAGGAGAATCCGGGAAACTACAGATTGGTCAGCTTGACCTCAGTCCCAGAAAAATGATGGAGCGGGTCCTCAAGGAATCCATTTTGAAGCACTTGGAGGAGAGGAAGGTGATCAGGAACAGTCAACATGGATTCACCAAAAGCAAGTTATGCCTGACCAACCTGATTGCCTTCTATGATATAACCGGCTCTGTGGATATGGGGAAAGCGGTGAATATGATATATCTTGACTTTAGCAAAGCTTTTGATATGGTATCCCACAGTATTCTTGCCAGCAACTTAAAGTATGGATTGGATGAATGGACTATAAGGTGGACAGAAAGCTGGCTAGATTGTCGGGCTCAATGGGTAGTGATCAATGACTCAATGTCTAGTTGGCAGCTGGTATCAAGCATAGTGCCCCAGGGATCTGTCAGGGGCCAGTTTTGTTCAACATCTTCATTAATGATCTGGATGACGGGATAGATTGCACCCTCAGCAAGTTCGCGGATGACACTAAGCTGGGAGGCGGTAGATACTCTGGAGGGTAGGGATAGGGTCCAGAGTGACCTAGACAAATTGCAGGATTGGGCCAAAAGAAATCAAATGAGGTTCAACAAGGACAAGTGCAGAGTCCTGCACTTACGACGGAAGAATCCCATGCACTGCTACAGGCTGGGGACCGACTGGCTAAGTGGCAGTTCTGCAGAAAAGGACCTAGGGATTACAGTGGATGAGAAGCTGGATAGGAGTCAACAGTATGCCTTTGTTGCCAAGAAGGTTAACGGCATATTGGGCTGCATTAGTAGGAGCATTGCCAGCAGATCAAGGGAAGTGATTATTCCCCTCTATTTGGTACGGGTGAGGCCACGTCTGGAGTACTATGTCCAGTTTTGGTCTCCCCACTACTGAAAGGATGTGGACAAATTGGAGAGAGTCCAGTGCAAGGCAACGAAAATGATTAGGGGTCTGGGACACATGATTTATAAGGAGAGGCTGGGGGAACTGGTTTTATTTAATATGCAGAAGAGGGGGCAGGAGGGAAATTTGATAGCAGCCTTCAACTACCTGGAGCGGGGTTCCAAAGAGGATGGAGCTAGGCTGTTCTCAGCGGTGGCAGATGACAGAACAAGGAGTAATGGTCTCAAGTTGCAGTTTGGGAGGTCTAGATTGGATATTAGGAAAAAACTATTTCACTATGAGAGTGGTGAAGCACTGGAATGGGTTAGCTAGGGAGGTGATGGAATCTTCATCCTTAGTGGTTTTTAAGGCCCGGCATGACAAAGCCCTGGTTGGAATGATTTGGTTGGGGTTAGTCCTGCTTTGAGCAGGGGGTTGGATTAGAAGACCTCTTGAGGTCTCTTCCAACCCTAATCCTCTATGATTCTATGCCTTATATCTAGTCTGAATTTGTCTAGTTTCAACTTCCAGCCATTGAATCGTGTTATACCTTTATCTGTTAGACTGAAGAGCCCGTTATCAAATATTTGTTTCCCATGTACATACTTATAGCCTGTAATCCAGTCACCCCTTAACCTTCTCTTTGTTAAGCAATAAATTCAAAGAGCTCAATCTATCACTATACGGCATGTTTTCCAATCGTTTAATCATTCTTGTGGCGCTTCTCTGAACCCTCTCCAATTTATCAACATCCTTTTTGAATTGTGGGCTCCAGAACTAGACACAGTACAGCAGAATATCTTTCTTGGACCATATCATTCTCAGGATTCTTTTTCTTCCTAATATATTTAGGAAACTTCTTATTGTCCTTAAGTCTGCTGGCCATAGACTTCTTGTGTCCTGTTGCTTCCCTTATCAATTTTCTACAATTCCTAGCTTCTGATTTATATTCATTACTGTCAACGTCCCCTTTCTTCCATTTGTTATTTTTTAGGGAAGGCACCCCTAAAAGGGACAAAGGACTGATGCAGAAAAGCTCTGCAGCCTGATCCTACAAAAGCCCCTCTGCAAGTACATTGGGGGGCAGAGCTCTGCAGTTCAGGAGCTAGGTGGCCTGCATCAGAAATAGTTTGGTCCAGAACATTGCTATATTTTCTGATATCACCCTTGATGTAAACCTGCATGGATTTCCACACATAAGACCTTGCTGAGCCTACAGCTGTTCAGTTCTACAAACTTTTTTTAAAGGCTTGACTCAACATTTTCAAAACAAATCCACATTTAGGTACCTTTAAAAGTGCCATGACATTCAGAGATGTTGAACGCCTGTAATTCCCATTGAAATCCCTGGAAGCTCTGGATGCTCAGTATCTTTGAAAAACAGGCCACTTGCCTTCCTTCAGACACCCACCTCTGAAAAATGTTGCCTCTTCTTGCTCACACAGAGAGCCCATTATATAAGTTTTCCAAGATTTCTTTGCTTTCAACAACCATATTTAGCACCTTTTTTTTTTTTTAAAATGACCGATATGAACCTTAGGAATAAAGGGTCACTAGTGAAAAAGTGAACAGACTTTTGGTTATAGCAGTGGAATTTGGATACTGTTATGATCATCTTTTTGGCAAATAGAATATGCAGCTGGATCAGCAAAGAATGCAAAAATTCTGCAAAAATATATAGCCTATTCAGCAAAGAATCCATTATACTTAGTAAATGTGCAAGTTTTCAGCTACTGAAATTTACAGCCCTTAGGCCTTGGGTCCTATTTTACTGGTCAGAACACATCTGTCAACTTGTACCTCAGATAAGTGGAAAAAATTGACAGGTTAACTAAGGGCAGAGCCACAAGTACTCCTTTTCTTTTTGCGAATACAGACTAACACGGCTGCTACTCTGAACACTAGAAAGTGTTGCCGGCACAGCTATCTCCATTAGAGGTGTGATCTTTTTGCCAATACACATGGGCAGCATGTGAACCGCCAGCTGGGGGATGCTAGCCCCCAGCCCCACCCCTTCTGTCTGAGGCCTTGTCCCATCCACCCCCACCAGAGGCCCCCTACTGCAGCCACCAGTCCCCACCCCAGGCTAGTCGCCCCAGCCTTTCCAGCCCTGGGAAGGAGGGTGGCCAGCATGGCCACAGCCTCCCCACCCCCAGGAGGGAGGGTGGCGCACAGCCGCAGCCCCCTCATCCCTGGAGCACTGGGAGGGAGCGTGAGCAGCATGGTTGCAGTCTCCCCAGCCCCAGAACATCAGGAGGATGGGCGGCAAGGCCCCAGCCCATGGAGCTAGGCCGTAGCCATAGAGCGGAAGCAGAGGGTTGGGGGGTGGAGCATGGGCAGAGCCACGCCTGGCTGTTTTTGGGAGGCACAACCTCCCCCGGATTCTGGTACCTGCTGCCTATGTGCCAATTTAGCTATGCAGGTAAAAGCTCTAGGGCTAGATTCAAGGGGAACTTAGGCATTACAATGCTCAGCATTGCAGCACCTAACTTTTAGGTGCCCTGCCACCTAGTGGAATTCACAGCCCCCGGTCTCCCTATACAATGCATGCGGAAAGTTAGATACTTGAAAAAAAGGGATTCACAGAACCCAGCAAGCTGAATGGTAAACTGCATAAGCTAGCCAGTAAGAAATGCCAATGAGAGGGGCATGGCCTAAATCCCATCCCTCAAAGGGAGTTAGGCATGAATTCTTTCCTGGAGTTAGGTGCCTAAGCCAGGTCAGCCCTTTGTCAAGAAAAGCTGATGAAGGGGTGGTGGTGCTGACGTCCGGATGTGCTATAGCCCAATAGTTAGAGCACTCAACCAGAATGTGGGAAACAAGGTAAAAATCCCCACTCTGCCTGACGTGCAGCAAGGACTTAAATCCAAGTCTCCTAGCTAGAACTTCTCCCCTGTTGAAGCTGTTCCACTTTGTATAATACTTAAATATTCATTGGAGCAGGGACTAGAACTGAGTTTCCTACATAGTGGAAGAAAAGTGGCTAAAGTGGCCCTGCAGTTGATTTAGCTAACCACTTTAATTCCACAATAGGTACCCACACGGAGACTAGCACCAAAATAACTAAATTGATGTTAGCAAACCCATGCCTTTAAATCAGTGCAAGTTTCTATGTAGACCAGCCTAAAACATGACTCAAGGCAGGTCCTGGTGAGCTGTAGCTCACGAAAGCTTATGCTCAAATAAATTTTAGTCTCTAAGGTGCCACAAGTATTTCTTTTCATCTTAACCTTAGTTATACCATCCTGTTCCTTGTTTTGTTTTTTTAACTAAACTTTAACCTATTTCTTTTCCTGTGTATGTGATATATCCCCTCATTTGCTAACTCACCAATGTGTGATACACACCATCATTTATGCTCAGATTAATGGATTCCAAGGCCAGGAGGGACCATTGTGATCATCTGTGTCACAGGGCACATCACTCACTGCTGGACTGGCGCCTCCTCCTGGTCGCTCTGGGGATTAGCTCAAGGCCGCCCCTTCCTGTTTGCGGTTTACACACCATCACAGCATCTGCCTGAAACCCCTCTCACAGCCTCAGAAACTGCAGCACCCGCTTCATGACTCAGCCCTCTGGCTGTGTCATCATCTGTGTTCCCCCTGCCCCCCTTCCAGGGTTTAGTATCACTTCCCCAGTGGCAAGTTGGAGGGACCCAGTCCCACCCACTGCTCCGAGTCCCAGGCCCAGGATCCTGGGGATGGCAGCCATGTACTGCATCCCCTCCAGCTTCTCAGTACACTTCCTTGGCCACTTCCCAGTGGCCCAGCAGCTTCACCCTTAGCTCAGGGCCTCAGCATGTCAATCCTAGCAGCCAGTTAGGAACTCCCTCTCACTCCTCCGGTCCCTGCCAGCAACTGCTCTGTCCATGATGCCTGCAAGAGACGCAGTCCTGAATCCTTGTGCCTCTGCCCCAGCAACTTCTTAGCTACTGGGCCCTAATACTAGTTGCTCCCAGCAGCTCTTCCCTGATTGGCTGCGCCCAGCACAGCATCTCTAAGATGCTTGAGGACTCCCCTCCACTGCTCACACCCAGGATTAATCCCTTTTACACGTGTGTGGAGTAGATACACTATCACAATCTGGTCTGACCTCCTGGAAACACAGGCCAGAGAACTTCCCCAAAATAATTCCTAGAACATATATTTTAGAAAAAACACCCAACCTTGATTTAAAAATTGTCAGTGATGGAGATCCTTCATTCTATCACTATAAGCCATGTTTTCTCATCCTCTAATCATTCTCATGGCTCTTCTCTGAACTCTCTCCAATTTATCAACAACCTTCTTGAATTGTGAGCACCAGAACTGGACACAATATTCCAGCAATGGTCACACCAGTGCCAAACATAGAGGTAAAATAATCTCTCTACTCCTACTTGAGATTAATCTGTTTATGCATCCCAGAATTGTATTCGCTCTTTTGGCCACAGCGTCACACTGGGAGCTCATGTTCAGTTGATTATCCACTGAACCCCCTGATCTTTTTAAAATTACTGCTTCGCAGGATAGAGTCCCACATCATGTAAGTATGGCCTACACTCTGTTCCTAGATGCATATGTTTATATTTAGCCATATTAAAACACATATTGTTTTCTTTTGCTCAGTTTACCAAAGTCACATGTGACTTTGTCCTGTTGGGTTAAAACCCTGCAGTGTTTATATTTTTATTTAAACATTTGACTTTTTCCCCTGTATATTTTATTCTACATAAATCCTTCTTATATATATAAGCAAAAAGATGTGAACCAAAATATTTCATATTAAAAAAGCTTTGCTAAAAATAGACAAGTTAGAAAACAGAACAGACCAGCCAAATTATTTTTTTAAACAGCTGACCACACTGATTCTTTAGGATGGTTATATAGAGCTCACATGTTTAAATAGTTTATTTCTGACTATTTATAGATGCAAAGGGGAACATTTTGAAAATCAGCCTCTAACATTGTGCCCACAAATGTGTAAACAATTGCACACTGAATCCTCAGATTTGCAGACGAATATGGGTATTTGCACACATTAGTCAGGTTGTTACATGTCTAACTGCTGATTTGCATGTGCAATTATACATTTGTAAATGCAAATACGTCTTTTTCAGCTTCAAAAACTGCAGGCAGACAACTTGTGAGTATAATTTTAGTTGCTGAGCTGAGGAACAAAATGTCTGTGATCAAGTAGGATATAGACACAACACAAAACTAATAGAGATTTTTTGTTTTTAGTTGTTGCTTCCTAAGTGGAAAACTTTAAAACAAATAATGACATATATCTAACCTTATTGACCAGGAAAATCTGATTCTGTTAAGATAGTTTAGCAAGCTATAATTACAGGTTTCAGAGTAGCAGCCGTGTTAGTCTGTATTCGCAAAAAAGAAAAGGAGTACTTGTGCCACAAGTACTCCTTTTCTTCAAGCTATAATTGTGACACCTCCAGTTTAAGCTTTCTAGGAGACTCATGCTTGTGGGATTGCATCAGAGGGTAATCTGATTGCTCTGCCCTTATCCGCTATAGACAAGTGATGAGGAAGGCAAACTTCCCTTTCAACAGACCATGTGACACAGCTATGCCAAGTAGATCCATATACAGTAGAATCTTCTTACTTGGGTCACCCTGGTGGGCATACTGTCATATATCTGGAGTGTACTTAAAATAACTGTAGTAAATGTGACACTAAATGTTACTTTGCAAACATATATAGATTAAATAGATTAAAACCACTTCCCGAACACTCCCACCACACACACTTATTATTTCCTCTAAAATGCAGCTGGTAGCTTGGTTACAACATATCAGATAAATCACTTAAGGCTCCATTGAACCTTTGCTCAATGTGCTGAGCAGGGGATGTCAAGCAGCTGATTCAGATGAAACTCACACTGGTTTTACAAGTGTTTTGCCTGAATAAGGACTGAGTAAGAATTCCAGAATTTTACACTGCCCCCTGCTTACTTGTACAGGGTCATCACTGTTTATTTCCATCATCTAGAACAGACCAAATACACACAATATATGTCTTCACTTTCATTAAGTCCCCTATATTTAAAGTCCAAACATTAAGAATAACATATTTCCTACAATAATAATAAAAAGTAAAAAAACAGACAAAATACAATATAATTACAATTTGCCTGAATGAACTTCTCAAAATACTGTGGATTACATCCAGCATTAACAAAATATAGTATAGAAGATTTCCAAAAATAAATCAGCATAGCACAGCCTGGCTGCAAAACATTATTGAGTTGGTATAATGTAAGATGATATAGAATAATCTAATTGATTATTCAAAGTAAGAGAAAATAGATTCTTCCTTAAAGTTATTCTAATACCTTTGTAAATAATTTTCATGCAGCCTCTTCACGTGGGCAATTCTGAAGTAAATTCTAACGTGAAAGAAATGGCAAATTCTACTGTCTGTTACAATGCTGTTAATCTGGAATAACACTAACAGCATTCTTAGCTGGAGTTACTCCAGATTTAGACCATGGTAATTAAGAGCAGAATCTTACATTAGTTATTACACTACTCAGTTATTTTACACAACTCCTACATTACACATTTATCATATTTATATCTGTATGGAGCTGTATGCTTCTAAACAGCTGCGGTAGTTCATCCTCTCAGTAGCTGCATTTCACTGATGAATTAAAAGATCCTTCTATAATGTCGTTTGAATATAACTTGAAAGTGCTTTGAAATTCCTCAGTATGGAGGGTACTCTATAAATGTGTAGAAGTCTACCACTATATTTTAATGCAAAAACTGACATTAAGTATTACATTTGAAAATTAAAATCCAGAAAAATAAGGAAATTTAAAGTTTACATTTGTATGTAAACTGCCCCTTAAACATATGAATAATAATATTTATGCATGATTGTATATAATATCTCCTTATTCTGTGAGTAATCATATATAAAAACTAGGTTTCAGAGTAGCAGCTGTGTTAGTCTGTATCCGCAAAAAGAACAGGAGTACTTGTGGCACCTTAGAGACTAACAAATTTATTTGAGCATAAGCTTTCGTGGACTACAGCCCACTTCATCGGATGAATAGAATGGAACATATAGTAAGAATATATATATATATATATACAGAGAACATGGAGTAAGAGGCTAATTAATTAAGATGAACTATTAGCTCATCTTAATTAATTAGCCTCTTACTCTACCTTTTCATGTTCTCTGTATGTGTCTGTGTGTGTGTGTATATATATCTATCTATATCTATATATCTTCTTACTATATGTTCCATATAGAACATATATAGAAGATATATATAGAAGATATATATATATACATACAGAGAACATGGAGTAAGAGGCTGATTAATTAAGATGAGCTAATAGCTAATTAATTTGTTAGTCTCTAATAGCTCATCTTAATTAATTAGCCTCTTACTCCACCTTTTCATGTTCTCTGTATGTATATATATATATATATGTTCCATTCTATGCATCTGATGAAGTGGGCTGTAGCCCATGAAAGCTTATGCTCAAATAAATTTGTTAGTCTCTAAGGTGCCACAAGTACTCCCGTTCTTTTTAAAAAAACTAGTTTTACAGCACATCAAGATGAAGATCAAAACTGGATAGTTTCAGATTAGTCTGGCTAGAGTTTATATGCCTAACTAAGGAGGTAGAGCTTGAAGATAAATAACTTTATGACCTCACCCAGGCAAGTTACTGTTATCTAACTAGTGTGATAAAATTTTGTAACTGATGATAGCAAATGCCTTTGACAGATCAGCCAACTAGCTCGAGTCAGCAATCCCTCCCCCGCTGCTACTGAGAGAATAGCATGAACTCCTTACATTAAAAAGTGGGTGGTGAAATCAGTGCATTAGCATTTTTCTTTTAGCCCTCTGTAATATATATTATCACCTATTCATTAATGACCAATCCAGGGACAGAGGGCCTGATCCAAAACTCACTGAGGTCAATGAGAGTCTTTCCATTGACTTTAGTAGGTTTTGGATCAGGCTGCCAGTGCCTGGCCTAAGTAATAGGGCTGGATGCTGAATATCTCCACTAGGGATTAAGGAGAAAAAAATTATTCTTCCAAGCCATGGAATATCTGTGCATGCCTTGTAGATAGGGTTGACAACATTTCCTTATTACAAGGAATGTCCCTTATTTTTTCATCTCTGTACAACAAAATCGGGAGTTGCTGAGTGCTGCAAAAAGCAGCAATAAATACCCCTGGCGAACGTAGGTGAGTACCACTTGTTAATTATTATTAAATAATAATTAATAATATCAGGAAGAAGGGTGGCCCGGGGTGCTCAGAAAACAGTCCCTTATTTTTGAAATACAATGTTGGCAACCCTAATTGTAGAGATGCTATTCAAAGGCCCCACTGCATCTACAAGGGATGAAAGAAGGATCTGCATTGTGTCAGTGCCTTGAGCCCCATTCACTAACTAGCCTATATGATGCGACAGATTGATTGGCAAACCAGTACCTTTCACACATACTAAATTAACATTCAAAACTTCCATCTGTAGACTGTATATTTGAATCTGTGATTACCAATCATAGCAGTGTAGCATTATGACACAAATTCATAGAGTAACAAAGTTAAAAGTAGCCACTTGCTTTTTAGTTTAAAAAACTGTTTACCATCAGAGACATAACTTAGTAATCCTCCCAAACGTGTTTGTGTTGTCCACTATTTTGGAACATCATCAAAAGTATTTCACTTTCTAGCAATAACTGTAGAATATAGCTATGAAAGCGAGGCTCAGGCTATATAGTATTTTAATATAAAAAATTAACAATGCTCATTAATATCAGCTTTAAAAAAACTCTTTGGTTTTTCTCTCAAAGAAAACATTGTCAAACAGTAACACAAACATTACATACAGGAGAGCTACAGTAGACAAGGCTAATTGTAAAACCATAAAGATGAACCATAAAGTTGGGGGCCTTATTCTGATTATTTTCACTCGCTTCTACATATTGTGCAATTAGCTCTTAAGTATGACAGACTTTTAGATATCTGCATTGCAACTTCTGCCAAATACTTATCAAAGCACCTGTGTAACTTTCTCCTGTAAACCTCAGCATAAGAATTCAACACCCTTTAGCAAAAAGAAAAGGAGTACTTGTGGCACCTTAGAGACTAACGAATTTGTTTGAGCATAAGCTTTCGTGAGCTACAGCTCACTTCATCGGATGCATTTGGTGGAAAATACAGAGGGGAGATTGATATACACACACAGAGAACATGAAACAATGGGTTTATCATACACACTGTAAGGAGAGTGATCACTTAAGATAAGCCATCACCAGCGGCGGGGGGGTGGGGGGGAGGGGGAGGGGGAGGGAAACCTTTCATGGTGACAAGCAAGGTGGGGTATTTCCAGCAGTTAACAAGAATATCTGAGGAACAGTGGGGGGGGGGGGAGAAATAACATGGGGAAATAGTTTTACTTTGTGTAATGACTCATCCATTCCCAGTCTCTATTCAAGCCTAAATTAATTGTATCTTGTAGGTGTTTGTCTCTGTCTGAGGGGTTGGAGCAAATGCGGTTATATCGTAGAGCTTGGCTGTAGACAATGGATCGTGTGGTATGATCTGGATGAAAGCTAGAGGCATGTAGGTAGGAATAGCGGTCAGTAGGTTTCTGATATAGGGTGGTGTTTATGTGACCATCGCTTATTAGCACCGTAGTGACCAGGAAGTGGATCTCTTGTGTGGACTGGTCCAGGCTGAGGTTGATGATGGGATGGAAATTGTTGAAATCATGGTGGAATTCCTCAAGGGCTTCTTTTCCATGGGTCCAGATGATGAAGATGTCATCAATGTAGTGCAAGTAGAGTAGGGGCATTAGGGGACGAGAGCTGAGAAAGCTTTGTTCTAAGTCAGCCATAAAAATGTTGGCATACTGTGGGGCCATGCGGGTACCCATAGCAGTGCCGCTGACTTGAAGGTATACATTGTCCCCAAATGTGAAATAGTTGTGTGTGAGGACAAAGTCACAAAGTTCAGCCACCAGGTTTGCCGTGACATTATCGGGGATACTGTTCCTGATGGCTTGTAGCCCATCTTTGTGTGGAATGTTGGTGTAGAGGGCTTCTACATCCACAGTGGCCAGGATGGTGTTTTCAGGAAGATCACCGATGGATTGTAGTTTCCTCAGGAAGTCAGTGGTGTCTCGAAGATAGTTGGTAGTGCTGGTAGTGTAGGGCCTGAGGAGGGAGTCTACATAGCCAGACAATTCTGCTGTCAGGGTGCCAATGCCTGAGATGATGGCGCATCCGGGATTTCCAGGTTTATGGATCTTGGGTAGCAGATAGAATACCCCAGGTCAGGGTTCTAGGGGTGTGTCTGTGCAGATTTGTTCTTGTGCTTTTTCAGGGAGTTTCTTGAGCAGATGGTGTAGTTTCTTTTGGTAACCCTCAGTGGGATCGGAGGATAATGGCTTGTAGAAAGTGGTGTTAGAGAGCTGCCTAGCAGCCTCTTGTTCATATTCTGACCTATTCATGATGATGACAGCACCTCCTTTGACAAGGTTGTATCTAAATCACAGCTGTTATGCTTCATAATCAGCACTCCATTGAGATGAATAGGGGCTGTTCACAACTCTTTTGGAGCTTGCTCAAATAGATAGCACTGCACTGGTTACACATGGTTCACATTTTGAAGGTTATCTTTGTAACCATCTGGAGACCTGGAAAAAGGGAGGGTTCAGATAACCGTGGGTGTTCAGGCTGCAGGAGACCATGTAGCATGTCAGAGAGAATTCTGCAATTGTGTTCACAGAACTGTGTAATCAGGTAGATACATTCAACACAACTGGACATAGGCCATGCCTACAAAAGATATTGTTTCAGTCAGATAAAGGGGCAGGGTAGGCCAAAATTCAATATGCTCTAATGCTGAGATCCAGAGGATGTGTAAACAGGCAACTACTGAAGCGAATACATTGCTGCCACAAAATGGAGCAAAAAACAGTGCAATGAACTTGATCCTATGTGTGGAATCCTATCCTGCCGTGGCAGGATGATGGTACCCAAAGCAGAATAGCTAGCAATGTTTTACTGTACAGGCAATGGGCCCAGGGCCAGGGTTTTGCCCATTAAGATCATGCCACTTCATCCACCACCAAAATTCATATGCTTCCTACGTGGGTCATGCAGTCATATTAATGGCATCAGCAACCCTGCACAATCACTATTTAGTACAGGAAGTAGAGAAGAATACCTTATCCAGTTGAAGTGGCAGGCCAATAATCCTAAGAATGTTTCTGACCTCATGTTACTATTACTAACAAACGCTCCTATAATAGAGATGACTTAATGGCACCAAAGACCAGCATGATCTGACATGCAGAATGTGGGCTGATAGTGTTTAGACAGAAATGTCAAGTTGACTGGCTCCTATTATAGCACAGCTGTTGAACGCTGCAGCTGAGCAAGGTCTAGCAGCTATTAGACAGGATGCTGCAATGAATGAATCACAGGGCTAACAGCTGATTGAGCAGACGTGTATACAAGATGATGCCTTAATTTCCCACAGAGATTCATATATTAAATGAATTGTAGATAGGCTCAAATTATTCCATGCTGCAGATCGAGGTTTATTTCTTAAAAATAGATCCTCTGTCATCCTATTATTGAACTATAACTACTATGAAAAAAACATAACCGTAAATGGGAGAATTCCCAAGTTTTCACATGGAAATTTGTCTTGATACCCTGTTTGGAATCTGGGACAAGACAAAGATCTGTATAAAAAATAAATACCGTCAGATGAGGTTTACTAGTTCTCAGACACAGGTATCATATATCCTGTACTACTCTACTGGATCACAGAAGAGCTGTTTTAATCTCTGACCAAGGAAATATGCAAATCCATTCTTCAGCATTCTTATCTAGATTTTGCACTTCAGTGCTTTCTAGTGCCTAATGAAGGCAGGATTTTGTTTAATTTACTTTGTTTCCAGTTTTTAAAAACTAATTTATTGTGACTTTCTAATAGTTATGAGATGAGGGTAACTAAACCCACAGTCACTCTTATTTTCCTGAAAAAATGTTTTTCAATGCATACATGAAATGTTCATGAGATGAAAAAAGCCTGACATTAGTCTGTGGTAAGGACATTTGGTTGAGGTATAAGTCATACCTTCCTGTGAATAACTGACACAGAAAATGAAATAAATGTTTGAATCTATGACCATGTTCAACTGAAGATGTCTAATAAAGGTATTCTCTGACATTCCTTGTAGCCATCTAGTTGCTGGACATATTTTTTTTTCTTTTTTTAACTGTTTCTTTATTAGTATTTGTTGTGGATAGAGCAAACATATCTAATAAAATACAATGTAATCCAGAAGTAACAAAACCATAGACATGTAGGCCTATCTGATGTTTGTGATGGCATGGGGAGAACTGACCCTATATGCCCTTAATACAAAGGATTTAAAAGAGCACTCAAGGTAGAAATTCAAATAGCTATTCTACAACTATGTCCCTACTTTTGTTACTAAGGCAGTGTTGCCAACTCTTGCGATTTCATCTGAGTCCCACAATTTCAGTGTATTTCTTAAAGTCCCAATTCCTGGAATGAAGAGAATGCATGAGAATCTCCACATTTGTTAAAGTAAGTTTCTAGCCCCCATGATTGCAGAGAAAAGTTGAAAACATGAAGTGCACCCTAAAAGCTCAAACAAGAAGGCAAATAAAAAGAATCTTAAATTTCATATTTTTTTTAAATCATGATTTTTAAGCCAGTCATGGTATGGGGGGGGGGCCCTAACTCATGACTTTTGATTGCTTGAGGTTGGCAATACTGCAAAGAATACCTGAGTAAATTGAGAAAGATTAAAAATCTCATTTACTGTTCCCTATGCTTTGTTTCCTTTTTGCACTTCCTTTTGCACCAACAGTGAAACCAGACTGGTCAATTTTACTTGTGGGACTTCATACATTAGTACAGTGTTGTGTCTGGAATCACAAACTAGCAGGGGAACATTTTGAATTAACAGGAGAGAATATCTGTATTGAAAAAAGTCATTAATATAATCTTATTCATATTAGGTTCTGCAGACCCTTGGTTTTTAAAAGCAAGCAAAGAAAAATCAAATGTGAGGCCTAACCTATGTATAGATTTCATTGCTACATAGATCTTTAGGTCACCAACTATGCCACATATCATGGCTGAGTATAGATATACTTAATGGCCATCCGTATGTGAAAAAACTCAGGAACTCCATGCCCTTACTGCTTGACCTAAAAGAGAATATCCAATAGAAGGTCACACACCTTGTTTCTTGTGGAGGCCACCAGGCACACACCAGGGGGCTCCCTGCGTTCTCTCTCCCTCACCCATCCTAAGTTCCGTTTAGGCCACCCTCCTATCCCCCTCTATTTAAGCAATTCTCTGGAACCCCCATCTCCTCCCTCATGCAAGGGACTCTTTGTGCATCCCCATTTCTCCCTTGTCCTCGGTGACAAGGGCTTCGTGTGCCCTCTATGTCCCTCTCAGACAAACAGAGAAATGTAATCACTCAAGTTGAGTGTGAGATCCCACTTTGCTTGACCACTCAGCTGACGCAGTAGTATATTCTCTGCAGGCCTCCCACAAGCATAGTCACAACATGACATCATCTCCATGGCAAAAGGTGGCATCAGAAATTTTTACACTAGATAATAAAATCAGTGTGATTCTAGTAGACTATTATGGTGCTATAGAACTTCAAAATCTTCCACAGTGACTGCTAAGCATAACCACATCTTTGCCTGACAAAAAATACCCAATGAGATGGTATCAGACAATGATACCACAATACAATACACAAAAATTCCAACAGTTTATGTATAGCTACAATTTTTGTCACACAACATCTAGTCCTTTCTATCTGCAGCAATCAAATGTACATATTGAAAAAATAGTACAGCTTGTGAAGCAAGCAATGTGGGAGAGACCCATACTTCCATTTAGAGTACATGCATTTCTATATACTGGATAAAAATAAGGTACTTATTTATTGGGTAAATAGGGTAAGATTTATAATGTCAATTTCTTTGCTTTTCAGTGCTTTGGGTTTTGTTAATGACATAAATTTTAGTTGTTACATGACAAACTTACCTGGCTTTTGGAACTGTTTTTTGTTTCCAGATTTACATATTTGAGCCAGAGAATCTTTCACACTCATTCACTTCAGTACTGCTTTTGTTAACTGTATCATTTTACTTCGGAAAGTATACAATGTGCACAGAAATATTCTCTCTTGATGGTGAACTATCATAATGATAAATGCAAGTCTGCATAAATCCATTGATCTGGCTCCAGACATTTGGCACTGGCTATTTAACAAAGCTGATAAATTTATATTAGCAATATCTTCTGGATTATTAATGTTCAATACAACACAGAAAAATTATTACTAAAATAAATAGTACATACTGCTTAACTGTGATTAACAGGTCAAGTATTTTAAACATATTGAGATATTTCTCTTTGAGGCACAGGAACATGTCAATAATTTTACATCAATTAAGAATCTGTTGTAGAGTCTGGTGCAATATTTGTAGGATCTTAAATAGATTTGCACATCTGGTGTATGGTTAATTTCATGGAGGATCTTGGCATAAAACAGACAGTGGCTCTCATTCTAATCCCTTATTTCTTGTATTTCATCCTACAAAGAAATATAATATATACCATATGGATATTATGCCTGGGTATAGGAAGTGGAGATGGTGATACAATATGTAGCACTCTTTCTAAATCAGTACTAGTGCTAGGGGGTGCTGCTCTGCTTTCATGATAATTAAATGTAGAAGGCTTGACCACCCAAAGTGATTAACCATCTCCTGGTTCTCTAAATGTTAAGGGTGTTAACCTATGTATTCTAGCCAAGTTCCAGTTCAGGAAATTGCATTTTTCCTTCCTATATTCCATGTATAGTTGCAAATGGCTAATGTGGTTCTACTTCAGTTTTTGTTCGAAATTGGTGGAAAATTCTGCAGTGGGCTTTAAAGTGACCAGATTTCCAAAATGAAAAACCAGAACATCTATTGCAGGGTTTGAGCCTGCAGAGGATAGTTTTGTTGACAGGCGGTGCACCAGAAACTCTGTCAATTGAAGAGAGAGAATAAGGTGATTGCTTCACCCCTGTCAAACTATGCACCTCCCCCTTCTCCTCTGCCATCCTATCCATTTGACGACACTCTATACACCAGGAAGAAAAGGAGGACTTGTGGCACCTTAGCGACTAACAAATTTATTTGAGCATAAGCTTTCGTGAGCTACAGCTCACTTCATCGGATGGTGGGGAAGGGCTGATAACATCTGCCAAGCCTGGTGAGACGTGCTCCTTGAGGTGCAGATGTACCTAGCCAGCCTACTGTAAATTTCTCTGACAGCCAAAAGCTGTTTAAAAAAACAAGTCCCCCCGTCTCCTCCAAGGCCACTAGAACAGTCAGTTTTCAGGGGCACTTCACGTGTTTGTTCCTGGACAACTCCTTGTGTGATTCCTATCCCTGCCTCCCAGGGCATGGGGAGAGAGCTTAATTAATGTTCCCAGCATCCATTGTCTCCCTTAGATGAAAGGAAGCTGGTACCACGGCCTTGGTATTAATTCAGTATCACCATCCCTAGGTGTTAAAAATTAGTCAGACCCCCCCCCCTCCTCCATACTTAAGACTGGCTGAAAAATCATGAGATTTTTACAAAGTAATGAAGGGTGGGTTCGTTTTATTTGACTTCCGGCTTTTCAACCTCAGGTTTCGGGCTTTTCTCTGTAACGGGGAGAGCTAGAAACGTCCTTTGCCCATAGCAGAGCTGAGCGTGTCCCCCATCTCCTGACCCCAAAAGCTGCAGCCTGCGCGCCTCATCGCCCTTGCCAGAGCTGGGAACCGGGGCGGTGGCGGGGGGGGGGGAGCGATTAGGAGTAAAATGTGGGTCAGTAAAACTAACAAACAAGGTATTTATCAATGACATCATCATATTCAACCCCCTCCCCCCCCCCCGCCGTTCGGTCCCCCGGTGCCCCCAGCCCTAGGGATGCAGGCGGCTCTCGGGGAGAGGCTAGCGACAGCTCTAACACCGCCCCGCCCCCTCCCGCTCCTCTCGCAAGGGGAGGCCTGAGCGCCTGTGGTTTCCCTTGTCCCTCGGCGCGCGCCGTAGCGCTGCTCCCGGCTTCTACCCTCTGGAGACTGTTTGCAAGATGGCGGCCGCGCGGGCGGCTCTTCGCGGCCGGATCCCCGCGGCCGGGTAGAGACACCTCCCCCCCCCCCCCAACGCCGCTCCGCGCCGGGCTGCAGACAGGGGCCTGCTGCTGCCATGCCGACCTCGGTGCATGCATGAGAGACGTCGCCGAGCTGCTCCCTGCTGCTGCCGCCGCCATGGAGGAGCCGCCGCCGCCGCAGGGGCTGAGCCCGGGGAGGTCAGTGACCGCCGCTGCCAAATAACGAGCCACACACAGACAGGGGCCCGGCCCGCCGCCACATAGTGAGCCAGCCTTCCCGGCCGCACCTGATTCCCTCCTCGGGGACCGGAGCAGCCACCGGGTCTCCCTGCCCAGGCGCCACCTGCCCCCCGGTGCTGGCGGCTTCGTGATCAGCACAGGCGGGGCAGCCTCCTCTCCCCTGCGGGAGCCGCTTGCCGCGGATCGCTGGGGCGCGCATTTGGGGGCTGCCTCCCCCGCCCGTGTCTGGGCGCTTCCCAGCCCCCCGCGGCGCCCGCGGCACGCGCTCAGCTCGCGCGCGGCTGCACTGGGGATTTTTTCCTCCTGGGGTGGAAAGGCCGCCGCCGCCGCCGCCGCTGCTTCAGCCGTTCTGCAAACGGCCCCGGAGGAGAAACTCGTTAGACAGCAAATCTCTCGCGGCGGCCGTGGGGCACAGCAGCACTTCGTGGGTAGATCTGTGATCGCTAAACACGCACCGGAGCAGCAGGAGAGGGTGATGGTTCTGAAGCATTCACAAAAGAAACAGGCGGCCCCGTTCCCGTCTCCCCCCGAAAAGCTTTACAAACTGGCAATATTTTATGGAGTTGGCACATTTCCTGAGATCAAAAAGGAGAATAAAACCCATTCAAATCACTTATCGTTTTTCGGTAAAGGAGGTACAGGGTGACCTATCCGTGTCGGCTGAAATATAAAAGGAGTACTTGTGGCACCTTAGAGACTAACAAATTTATTAGAGCATAAGCTTTCGTGAGCTACAGCTCACTTCATCGGATGCATTTGGTGGAAAAAACAGAGGAGAGATTTATCATGCAAGAAGGTTTGGGGATTTTGTAGCAGTTCTGGATAACAATCGGTAGTTAGATCTCTGTGGCTCTTAGAGAAAACAGCAGTGTCTCAGAGAAAGCACCTCTTCCTTAAATTATTGCTTTTGGCAATGTTGCAATAGATAACTCTGATAGAAGAAAACATTTTAAAACATTTATCTACAGTCTCAAGCTTCTTACTGCTACCTCTGCCTGCTGAACATGCTGAACTCAAACTGGCTTCTTTCAAGTCTCCATCTCAGCCCCATTGTGAGATGAGTATGTAGATAACGTAATGGTTTAATGATTCCAACTAGCTGCAGAACTGTTGCATAACTTCAAGTTATTAATTCCTTAGCAATTATTTCTCTTTTTAAAATAACATCCTGTTGATACATTACTTCTCACCAGGAAGCATGCAGGAAACATTCTTTTAAAACATTTCAATTAGTGTACAATTAGTAACATAAGGGGAAGAGTCAGGCACACTCCATCTCAGGTGCACTGTAAAGAAGAACTAAGTGCAGTCACATTCATGAGATCCTTCTTGGATGATGATAGTGACTCTTTTATTACTGTAATGTGTTGAGAGGGACATGGGTATTTACCTTTAGATGTAGTTTGGACTAAGGCTGTGAAGTTGGATGGCAACTAGTTTGGATTTGCTTTAATATCTTTTAAGTAAAATAATTTTTAAAAATGTTGTCATAAAAGCCTGTGATTTTTAATATGTTAATAATTTTGACTCATACTAGTTTACATTGACATTAACAGGAGTATTATGCTCTATAAATGCAAATAAGACAAATGAATTCATAAGTTCCCCAGTTCCTTTTCAGAGGTCTTCTAATAGTAGCAGTTTATATTAAGCAGAAAGACTTAAAAACAAAACTGGTATAATCAAGACCCCAAACTAAGAGTCAAATTTAGTGTCTTCATGTACGGTAGATTACTTTCCCACATGAATAGAGCATACCCGTGCATTTCCTGCTTAGGGCCACTTCTGACCTCTGGTGGATCCTGCTTATTAAAATCCAGTTTATGTGGGTGTAGATCGGGGTGGGCAAACTTTTTGGCCTGAGGGCCACATGGGGTTTCTGAAATTGTATGGAGGGCCGGTTAGGGGAGGCTATGCCTCCCCAAACAGCCAGGCATGGCCTGGCCCCTGCCCCCAGCCAACCCCCCCCCCGCTTCTTGCCCCCGATGCCCCCCCTAGGACTCCTGCCCCATCCAACCCCACCTGTTCCCTGTCCCCTGATGGCCCCCCCAGGACCCCTGCCCCATCCACCCCTCCCTGACTGCCCCCAGACCTCCTTCCCCCTGCTGCCCCATCCAATCCCCCCTCCTTCCTGACTGTCCCCCCCAGGACCCCTGCCCCCATTCAACCCTCCTGTTCCCCGTCCTCTGACTGCCCTGACTCCTATCCACAGCCCTGCCCCTTGACCACCACCCCAAACTCCCCTGCCCTCTATCCAACCCCCCCGCCCCCTTACCGCGCTGCCTGGAGCACCGGTGGCTGGCGGCGCTACAGCCGCACTGTCCAGAGCACCAGGCTCTGCAGCTGCGCTGCCCGGTATGAGCTCGCAGCCCTGCCACCCAGAGCATTGCGCCAGCGGCACAGTGAGCTGAGGCTGCAGGGGAGGGGGAACAGCAGGGGAGTTTCCAGGGGCTAGCTTCCCAGCTCAGGGGCCAGGCAGGAGGGTCCCATGGGCCAGATCCACCCGTCCCCGTAGTTTGCCCACCTCTGGTGTAGATAGTGTGGTGGCAATTCTTTCCAACAAATGAAAATTAAATACTTAATTTAATTTTTTCAGAGTGGGTAGGAGGTGTCTCAAAACAATTGGGTATTCTTAGTTTGTGTAGTGCAATTGCCTGTTCTCCACTGTAATTCACCTCCATATGAACTGTAGATACTGACTTATCTTTAGAGTAAAATGATTTCCATGGTTCTATAGGAAACTTGTGCTTATTTTTTAAAAAAATGAACAGAGTACGCTAAAGTTTTTGTAGCAGAATTACTGTGGATTTAAACATTGTTGGTACATTTAGACCTCAATCTCACAATCAGATTTATGTGGGCAGAAGTTGAAGAACCCTGTTGAAGTTGGTTAGACTCTGCACAGACTTAAGAGTCTGCCCATATGGATCTGATTGGAGCCTTTGGTTTTGAAAACAAGATATTTTAAATCAGTGCTCCCTTCACTTAATTGCCAAATTTTGTGTTTAAAATGTAGGGTTTTCGCTAGAATATTTGAAGGCCACTTGATGACATATGACACAAACTGAGAACTTCCAGTCCAGTTATAAGAGCACAAAGATGCTTTCTTACCGTTATTACTGGTCCTTCAGGTTTGTGTTGAGGGACATTTCACTGTTGTTGCTTGTACTGTACTCTCTTTTGGAATAAACAATGAAGTGAGGCTCTATGTATTTTGCATAAACAATACACTTGCATTTATAAAATATAAGTTGACCCGTTTTGTCATTTCTGAAACATTGTCTTGGTCTAGCAAATTACTGAAATAAATCAAGGATTCCATAGCTCGTCAGAGCATAATTTTAGCAATATAGGTATTGGCTCAAGATAAGCACACAGTGCAAAGTCACATTTTGTTTGAATTACATAGAATCAGTTATTACTATAAGATACTCCAAAATATTTGATTGAGAATCCTTCTCCAAAAACAATATTTTCTCCCAACCCTTCTCTTTCTTCCTAAAAAATACCACTCCCTCCCCTCCTCCCCCTCAGAATAAAGAGTTTTTGAGCAAGAGAAAAAGTGAATGCTGGGCAGACTGGAGCACTTAAGAGCATCAAGTGAAATCATGCTGCTAGTGGGGTTTGGGCAGGAGTTCATATGTGGTGGCTTGTTTGATTTTTTTTAAAGACAAATGAAATATGATTGTATTAAAGTTTTAAAGGTAAAATTTGTGCATACTTATATGAATGAGAATACTTGTTCAAAGTGTTCAATTGCTTAGCACTTTTTGATTGTTTAGAAGTTTTGGCTGCAGGTGTTACCTGGTAATTGGGGCCGTAACAGTTTATGTCCAAAAACTGCCTGGCACAAAATCCAAGATAGAGGAAAAGGTGTCCTTAGTTCACCTTTATTGATTACTTTATTGATTTGTGTTCCAATTTGGTCCTTGGTAAAGGGGAGGACAGCCTTAGAGATTTCCTAACTTTCACTTTGTTTCTGTAGCCCTCTTTTCTCCTGTCACAGCTCTGGTGCCAGGACTTGGGATTGGGTGGAGAAGCAAGGAATAGGGCTGCCAATGAGGCATCTGAAGCTGTTGTGCCAGCTATGTACCATGTGGAGACTGGGAAAATTCCCAGCGACTGATCTGCCAAATTTATTGGCCATAGGGCAATGATGAATTGAGTGCTTAATCTATTGAGGAATCTAGTGTTTTGGGAAGTCCAGTGTTGTTTCATGAATTGAATTCAGTATGTTTCTCACACTGATAAATTACATTTGTAGGACTGATAGTGAAAAGAATAAAACTAATTTTCTATTCCCGATTATATTTTCAAGTGGAAAATTAATCTGAAAGAGCTTCATCTGTTGTTTTTCATGTATTTAAAGAGACAAAAAATGCTCCACTTTTATATACTATAGTCTCTTGTTCGAGACTGGGATCAGTGAGTGACTGTCCTCAAACCCCCCACCCCCACCCCAACCACACAGATGGAGTACTACGTGAGATGTCTTTGGCATTCATAGCAACAAGGATTAATTTTGCAGAGTGTGGCTGCTTCAGTTGTTTTCATGGTTGTTAATTGGTGCTTTCTGTGTCAGGGTTGGTTTTATTGTTATGTAAGCTGGTGATGTTGGCCCTTGTGGAATGCAAGCCATGCTGTTGTGAAAAACAGATCCACTGACTATAGAAGGAGAAGATTAGGGGTATGCTGGTAATTTTTAATCTAATGAGTAATATTAATTAGTCTTTGCACTTTACTCCCTTTCCCTTTACCTGAAAATTTAAAAAAGTTCCATCCAGACATATCCTGTGAAATATTTTTATACTAACTTTAAAAATTCATAACTTGCTTCTTTTTAAAAGTGCATTTTTATTTTTAAAACCCTCTTACTGGAATATTTAATATATTGGCTTCTAGCAGCACACAGTATTATATTAGAAGATGCAGTTAGCTCAGCTTCTTTCTCCATCTCTATGATTTAACTTGTTTTACACACTCAAAACACTTCCATTACTTCATAAATCTGCAGAGCAACAGGTTTTAAGCATTTGTCCATAAAACATGTTAATTGCTTTAAAATTATTTGTTGCTTTCCTGGCTTGATACATAAATTCTGAATTAAAATACTTTTCAGGAAGGGATTGAGGAAACCCATCATGTAGTTTAGAATAAAGAAAAACTAGCATCTGTATTATATTCTCTACATGGGGATTGAAAGTTTTACCTGGCATCTTTTATCCAGAGACCAATGTTGAAGATATGGGTGACTGGCTCAGTGAAGTGCCAGGGCGATGCCCTCATGAGAAGCCCAGACTCCCTCCAGTTCCAGCTGCTGGGAAAGGCAAGAGTACTGGGATTCTTACCAGGGTGCTGTCCACATTCCTTACTTGGGGCCTGACATTTCAATCTTATTAGTAGGGATTAATGTGAATCTACTTTTACACTACCTACGCTCTTACTGGCTGCTGGAAGAGAGAAGCTTTGTATCTTTTTAATAGTGATAGTAGATTCTTTTGACTTGTGCAGGAGTAGGTGGATCTCCCATTACCCTAGCCTTCTGACTGTTCCAGGGGAATTAGACAGTTTCTGCTACTTTACCCCTTTCCTAGCTGCCTCTTTTTTTGAAGGGTGTGGGGTGGGGACTCTTCTCTGGAGAATTACTTCAGCGCTTGACTTCTGTGTTTCTCATAGCTTTCCCAGGCAACAACAAAATGAAAGTGACTTAATCTATGTCTGTTTTACTGTACTTACTGGGTTCTTAGTAGCAGCTGTGAAACTGACCTGTGTTTTGTCAATTTTATTTTTTCTGCTCTTGGGTTGAACTTTTACATTCTTCCTCTAAAGGTATATCTACATTTATGGTGGCATATAGTGTATGGACACTGCATGCCCAGCTAGCATGAGTATTAACAGCAGTGTAGACAATGGGGCACTGCTCAGGCGAGTAGTGTGTCCTAGGTGCCTGAACCTTAGACCATGCACCCTACATGGCTCTCTATAAGCTCAAGCAGGGTCTCCAATGTCTACAGTGCTAAAAACAGCACTGTAGTGTCCCACTCCGTCCCCACTGCCAGAGCCTTTTCCTGTTGCCTCCCCCCGCTGGAGCCTTTTGCTGTCGCATGTTGCACCACAGTGACTAGTGTGGATGCAGCCTACCTGCAGTGTGTAGCTACATACGGCATTATGTAGGGTACAAGTAGACCAGGTCTAAATCTGCAAGAATTACTTTAAAGGTCCTGGCTAAAATGAGTACCCATTTGATAACAATTATCTCGTGGCACAATCCACTCCTTAGCCTATCATAGTCCAAATCAAAAGGAATTGTCCAAGGAAACGTAACAGGCATAAGAATTCAGATTCTGGATAGCTAGTATCTATACACTGCAGAGGACAACTACCTATGCATGGGCCTGAAGCAGATCAACGGAAATAAAAATTGATGCTGAGCAATGCAAGATTTACTGTGAACCAACAACAATCAATTTAATCAGCAATGATGCATCCAATATAACCTGCATCCCAGAGGCCTGGCTGGATGATGATTTGAGTCCTTTGCTAACCCCCTTTGTCCCTCCAGGATACTTGGTACATCACAGACTTGGACAGGCCAAGAAGGTCTGGGGCACTGTGTTCATTTTTTTTTTTTATTATTTTCAAAAGAGGTGCCTCAGTTAAGACACATTCATTTGAATTTCTCATCTGACAATAGAAACCAGAATCAATGCTAGCAGACTTTATACTCATTTACAGGTCTCACAGGCTAAAGAGTTCATAATGGAGCTCACTGATACCTGGTTGATGATGGTAGTATTGTCCACGGAGATTTCAACATGCATGTTGACAAGGCCACAGATGCAGAAGTCCCAAAACACATATTCTCACTTGCCTCCTAAGAACTTTCATGGGTCAGCTCTGGTGCATCCCACATAACTGGTCACACCCTGGCCCTGATCTTTGGCCTAGATGTCAGTAGCAAGGACATCATGATCCAGACACTGTCTTGGACACACCATCACCTTTTTAAGTTAGTGATCAGAGCTCTTCCAGCTTGCAAGCAACAAGAAAGAGCCATGACACTGATTCAATCATGAAGACTTATGAAGTATACCAAATTTCAAAGCCTCCTAAAGGACAGCGGTACCCCACCCACAGGATGAGTTGAAGAACTGGCCAATCATTATCATTCTATACTAATTTCAACTATTGACATGTTCGCCCCCAGATAGCCCCTTCTTAACCATCAACACAGATCTCCTTGGTTTTCTAGATGAAGAGAAAGAGGTGGAAACTCAAACACCAATGGCGGAAAATGAAGATTAATACAGACAGGTTGAAACCAAATGAATTCTTCCAAGTCAGTGCTGTGGCTGTATTACAGGCCAATAGCATCTTCCTTTCAGCTTCCATTGAATCTGCCAAATCCTGCCCCAAGAGCTGTCCAGGATAGTAAACTGCATCATTGCGTCTGAATGTCTATAGCTTGCACAGAGTACAGGACAGAGTACTAAACTCTGCAAAGAATGGTCATTGTACTTAGCTGAAGAGAGTGTGCACATTTGAGGATGCTTCCCAAACTACCTTGATCCGCCTTGTCTGCTCCCACCAACCAGTAGTCTGTTTGCATTCCCAGAGTCCAGTACATTCACTCAGCCAGAAATTCTGGATACAGTAAAGGAGCCTTGACTCAAGACCTGTGAATTTGACCCAGGCCTTTCCTGGCTTTTGAAAGAGAGACATGAACAACTGGTGCCAGACATTAAGAAACCCACCCTGGACGCATCTAGAATAGCCAGTTACTGCCCAGTGTCAAACTTCCCATTTGCCAAAGGCCAACTTCAAGCTCATCTAATTGTGCTGAGTCTAGGTTATAAGCATCAGTCTGGATTCAGGCCAACATGGAACTGAAACCGCTTTAGTGGCATGGATGATGGATGATCTCCTACTGTCAAGGGGTAAGGGGCAGACATCCATTCTCATCCTTCTGAACCCAACAAATAGTGATGGGAAACCACACCTTCTCTACTAGAGCCCTCACTTGTGGAGTCTCACAAGGATCAGTTCCGTCTCCAGTTCTGTTCAACATCTGCATGCAGCCACTAGGTGAACTGGTCATTAGACATGGATTCCAGTGCTGGCAATATGCAGGTGAAATGCATTTCTGCGGCATATGATCGCACTACTACTACCAAGATGGCCTAGTGCTTTGATGAAATCAGCTCATTGATGGACAGCTGGTTGAAACTGACCAAGACAGAGGTTATGCTGATTGGGCAGAGGATAGCATTTTGAGGCGTTTACAGCCCTGGTGTAGTCTGCTTTGGTTGAAAGTGCACACCTGCAATTGGTCAATTCTTTCTGTAGTGTAGGAGTGTTCTTGAGTTCCTCACTGATGCTAAACTCTCCCTTACCATTATCCATGAGAAATGTCTTCTGTCATCTCCCATTACCTAGGAGACTCATCCTATCCTAGTGAACTGTGACCTCACCTCAGTTATTCATGGCTTTGTCACCTCTCTACTGGACTACAGCAATGCAGTATACTTAGGCATGAAGCCCTCAGTGCTAAGGAAACGCCAAATAATACAGACTGCTGCAGGATATCGCCTCAGTAATGCTGGCTGTTGTGAACACCTCTTCCGCGCCCTACACTGGCTTTCTATAGAATATTTAATCAGGTTCAAGGTGCCAGTCCTTTATTTCCCCCCAAGGTACTGTACTTAATGGCCTAGGCCTAGGGTATCTAAAAGACTAAAACTCTCTGGGGTGAAGACTGTGATCAGCAAAGTCATTCCTCTGGCACAATGGGACTTTCTACTAGAATCTTGCATGTGCAGGAGACGGAGCTTTCTCGGGGCCCAACCCAAAACTGTGGAATGAACTCTCAGGAACCAAGCATGATCACAAACCTCATCACCTTGCACTCAAAGAGCAAGACAGATTTCTTTGACCTTGCTTTCTATAACATAAACATATAGCAACATATGTGTGTAGAGGGTTTTTTTAAATTAAAAATGAAATACACTACTGCATGCATGTCTCCCTCCCCTCCCCCCCCCCCAAGAGATGAGAACAGACACATGATGGATGTTAGTCATGTTGCTTAATGCACTGCTGGAAGGAGCTTAGATATGGTGATGACAGTGATATAAAAACCCATAGTGTATAGAATAGAATTATATAGACAGAGTAAATTGTGGTTGTCTTTCGTGGGGGACATCGATTAAAGAGATATGTGGATCCTTTAAAAGTTTTTGTGTGGTTAGAGAATATTTTCTGATTCTGCACAAGAATATATTAGTGCAGCATTGTAAAATCATTATAACAATTTGCAAATCTAGACTGAAACGTGCTTGGTCACTCTCGCTCTCATGATGAAAAAGCTAGTATCTTGGCTGCATGTCATTTAACAAAAAAGAAAAAGTAGTGGGCTCATGTGAATAAGCAAGTAGAATTTTGTAAGTTTGGGCTAGAATATATCAGGGCTTGAAAAATTTACCATACTTACTAGCCAAAGGATGCAACATAATGGCACAATTGATGCACTGTCAACTTCAATAACTGTCATCCTGGGCATGGAGGGAAGCAGGAGAGGTGGTAGTTGAAGGACTGAGTGGAGCACTGCTACCAGCTCTGCTGCTGCTGCAGTCCCAGAGGGTGATCCATTTGTGTCTCACCAGCTGGTACTCTCACAGTTTGTTGGAGGAGGATTTGTAGCTTGCAAACTAGCCAGCCAAAATCTACCAAAAGTTTCAGGCCTTCTTTATATGTCACAAAGAAATGCCCCGCACTCCCCCAAAAAGGTGCAGCTCCGTTTCTTTTTCCGTTTGCAGGTTACCTTTGAACAGTAACAGTTTTATTCAAATGAGCTTTCTGTGAAAGAATAAAACTCATAGTTCTAAACGAACTCACCTTTACATGTATATTATGCTACAAATGTGGCAAAGCTCAAGCTGGAGTTGAAAACAATATAATCTAAGGTGAAAAAATTTGTTAATATTTTTCTATTTCTAGGTTTACTAGTTACAAAGAACTGGGAGTTCTGATTATTATTTTTTCTGAGATGAGAACATGAAGGGCTGCCAAAATGTTAAAGAGCTCTATTTATTGTATTTATTTATTTATTTATTTATTTATTTGTACTTATTTCTAGCTGGTACCACTTGCAGAATAAAAGTCCTTTTCTGTAGATCATTTAAATAGTCTGCAACAGTTGTGAATTCTGCTTGTGACAAAAAACAGGTACATTCTATTGAAAATTTATTTGCATTTTCCTTAATTCATTCTCTATTTTTGTCCTGTTTTCTTAATGTTGATCAGATTTTACTTTCAGCCAGAATGTACTTGAACACACTTCACTTACACTTATCGTTTTTGCCTCATCACTCTCTGGCCATACAATTTTCCATTATAAATAGTTATAATAGTATGCTTTGGGGTTTTCTTCCCAGGATGTTATGAAAAGTTGGGATAAGGTGTCAGAGTATCAATAGTGCAATGATATGGCTAGTTAGATCATGGATAATTTTTTAGTTAAATGTAGTTATTCCCCAGTTTCCCAAGATGATTTTGATTAATTAGTAGGACTATAACAGGAAAGGATCTGACTACAATTAGAGAACTATACAAATACAGATAGAGATATTTGAGATATCCTGGAGAAAGGAACTATACTATAGCCTCAGCATCTCTCTGTTTGGGATGGCTTTTTATTTTTATTAAAGGGCTTTAGTGGGTGAGAGACATCTTCCCTCTTTCTAGGTACAGTTTCTATGGCGTTCCATTAAAGAGAAAAATATTTGGCTTTGACCCCCATTTAGAAGTGAAAAAAGCTATTTTCTCCTGCAGTATTTTGCAGAAAAGTATTTCATCTTTCTGAGGAAAATGTTAGACTCTCAGAAATTTTATCAGGGTCATGCAGCAGAAGTACTTATTTGACACATCTGTCTCTTAAGGCCTTACCTGTGCTGGGGATTTACAGTCCTTGGTGGCAGGTTGCTAGCCTAGCTGCACTACCACAAGCCCCTAGTGCAGACAAGGAAAGCCACTGTATATCATGACTTGCACTGGTGCACTTTACTTTGGTATCAAGAAGGAGTTAGCTGAATTGGTGCAAATCAAGGCTTAGAGCACCTGTGCCTATTTGCACTGGTGCAGCCACATTGGGGGTTGACTTTCAAGGACTGTAACCAGGACAAATGCCCAGTATAGACAAGGCATTAGTAGGACCCACTTCTGTTTCTCTTTTGAAGTGGTAGTTGAAAAATGTTTACTGAATCAAAATTACAAAAGTAAATATGGCTTGGATTTCTGCCATAAGACAGTTTAAAAGATGAAAATGTGATGGAGAATTTTTTTCTTGACTTACTTCTTGGCCTTATCTTTACAGCTTCATGTTTCCTTTTCTCCTTTCAGCAAAAGTTGGCATGTACAGAGGAGTTTTGTGGCTTATATAGCTCATTCTGTATATCAGGCCCTGCTTTTTATTTCTAATATTGGTTGCTTTCATTTTGATAGTGATCTTGCTTGTTAACTTTTATTGAACACCCACTAGTAAGGCATATTTGGGTAGATGACTTGAGTGGTAGGAGCTTTGGTATTCAGTATCAGAATTCATATATTTTTCAAACTTCTTCCCCAAATCTCAAGTTGCCTCCTGATTAACTTTTTAATATTCTGATCTGCTTGAGTTCCACCCAGAGCCCTACATTGTAACTACTTAACCCTACAGAGTAATTATTTGGATTGTAATGTCTTTGGGTCAGGGACTGTCTGGGAAATGTACAAAATTGTATGATAACACTGTTGCAGTACATTAAATTTAAGAGTAAGCATTCAGGTGGCAATGCTTATGATACATTTTAATAGTAACTTTTACAGACCATTGCTAACTTATATAAATCTTTTTAAATAGCTGATCAGCCATAATGGCTTTTCACTTCATTTTAAAGATAAATTTCAAGGCTGTTTTCTCAGTGGTAGAGTCGGAGCCTTTCGGTGTGTGTGACATAATATCTAGGTTCTGTGAATTTATTTTATTGGAAGAGAAATTAATCAAAGAAATTTAAAAAGGGCCACATCTAAGGTATCTCTGTGTTCAGCCAAGATGGAGACTGAGTGTATTCAACCAGTGGATGTGAGCTAGCTCTTATAGAAAAAGAACAATGCTACAGATCAAAAGTAGATTCTATGGACATGGAAGCTGACCCAAAAACAATTTCTAGGGGAGCAAGAGTGGAGGAGTGGATAGCTGGCCAGCAAGCAGTCTGGACAGAGTGGTCAGGGAGCATACTGTTTTCAAGAGGTGAGTGCAGTTCACTTTTCCTGTTTTTATCTCTGACTCAGCTGAGAGTACTTAAGATTACTGTTGCATAAGTCATTTCTCTCAGACATCTGTCCTCGGAGGAAGAAAACCCTGTAACTTCTAAGAAAAGGTGCTGAAGGGTAAAGCATTTCTGTAATCTAAACCCCTCCCAGTCTAAATTCTGGGGAATGGACAAAGCTATCCTCTCCCAATGAATTTTGTTGCCATTAAGCTGTGATGTGTGAAAATAAGGTGAGAAACCCAAAGACTAAGGAAGAGGTGAGAATTGGCAATGGTGTTGGTCAAAATGTACTAGAGCTTAAATGGTATAAAGCATGATTTTACTTTTGGGCTTTATGTGATAACTGTTAGTTCAGCTGGAATCATTAATCAGGCTAACTGCACTATGTTACCTATCAAGGTCAAATCATCCCTTCAGTGGTTTAAGATTAAACCTTTTAGCAGATAAGTTAGAGCAGGGTTTGCTAGCTATGTACTTCTTTGCACTGCTAAGCACCTTTATTATCTATCGGAAGGTTTTATGCTGCTCACCATTGATGTAGTATTATGAGCACCTTCCATGTAAAACTGATTGGCAATAGCAAAGTATGTAGTGAACTTCATGGAATCTCTGGACTTTCTCTTGAGATATAAAAAGTTGTAAGGTTGTTTTTGGTTTTAAGGAGGGGGAAGGGACAAGTAGAAGGGGTGTTTAGTGTCACACATTAAGTGTGGAAAGAGTTTGTTAAAAATGAAAGTTCTGCAGCCTTTTCTAAAGATGGACAAAACTCCAATTTCACCTCATCCCCTCTGGAAGTTTGTTCCACAGCCAGATACTCTCAAATGAAAAGGTTTTGTCTCCCAGCTGCATATGCTTTGTCATGGACTTCATGATCTGCATTGTCTCAGAAGAGTTCATCTTCCTTGGCATTTCATATATTGAATAGAACATTCGTGTGGGAGAGAAAATACCAAAGAAGCCCACCATAGTAGTTTTAACTTCAAAAGGGGGAACTACACAAAAATGAGAGTGATAGTTAAATGAAAATTAAAAGGAACAGTCACAGGAGTGAAATGTCTGCGGGCTGCATGGAAACTTAAAAAAACAACAACAAAAACATAGAAGCTCAAGTTAAATGTATGCCCCAAATAAAAAAAATATGAGAGGACTAAAAAAAAGGTCTCTCTATAAACAATAGAGTAAAAGAGGTCGTTGGAGGCAAAAAGGCATCCTGAAAAATTTGGAAGTTTCAGATCCTACTGAGGAAAGGAGTATAAACTCTGGCAAGTCAAGTGTAAAAGTATAATTAGGCAGGCCAAAAAAGAATTTGAAGAACAGCTAGCAAAAGACTCAAAAACTAATAGCAAAATGTTTTGCATCAGAAACAGGAAGCTTACCAAATAGGCAATGTGGCCACTGGACAATCGAGGTGCTAAAGGAGCACTCAAGGAAGACCAGCCATTGTGGAGAAGCTAAATTAATTCTTTGCATCGATCTTCGCTGCAGGGGATGAGAGGGAGATTCCCACAGCCATTCTTTTTAGATGGTAGAAGGGGTTTTAGAACGTAGAAGCCATTCCCTGAGCCTTTCTTTTTAGGTGACAAATCTGAGGAACTGTCCCAGATTGAGGAGTCAGTAGAAGAGGTTTTGGAACAAACTGATAAAAGTGAACAGTAATAAGTCACTAGAACCGGATGGCATTCACTCAAGAGATCTGAAGGAACACCAATATTAAATTGCAGAACTACTAACTCTGGCATATAACCTGTTACTTATATCAGCCTCTGTACCAGATGACTGGAGGATAGCTAATGTAACGCCAGTTTTTAAAAAGGATTCAAAGGTGATCCTGATAATTACAGGCTGCTAAGCCTAACTTCAGTACCAGGCAAAGTCGTTGAAACTATAGTAAAGAACAGAATTATCAGAGAGATAAATGAACATGATGTGTTGAGGAAGAGTCAACATGGCTTTTGTAAAAGGAAATCATGCTTCACCAATCTATAAGAGTTTTTGATTATGTCAGCAAATGTGGACAAGGGTGATCCAATAGACATGGTGTGCTTTGGCTTTCAAAAAGCCTTTGACAGGGTCCCTCGTCAAAGGCTCTTAAGCAAAGTAAGCAGTCATGAGATAAGAGGAAAGATTCTCTCATGGATCAGGTTTCAGAGTAGCAGCCGTGTTAGTCTGTATTCGCAAAAAGAAAAGGAGTACTTATGGCACCTTAGAGACTAACAAATTTATTAGAGCATAAGCTTTCGTGAGCTACAGCTCACTTCATCGGATGCATCCAAAACGCTTATGCTCTAATAAATTTGTTAGTCTCTAAGGTGCCACAAGTACTCCTTTTCTCATGGATCAGTAACTGGTTAAAAGACGGGAAGCAAAGGATAGAAATAAATGGTCAGTTTTCCCAGTGGAGAAGGTGAATAGCAGTGTCCCCCCAAGAATCTGTACTGGGACCTGTGCTGTTCAACATATTCATAAATGATCTGGAAAAAGGAGCAAACAATGACCTGACACAGTTTGCAGATGATAAAAAAATTACTTAAGATATTTAAGTCCAAGGCAGACTGTGAAAAGTTACAAAGGGATCTCACAAAAGTGGGTGACTGAACAACAAAATTGCAGATGAAATTCAGTGTTGATAAATGCTAAGTAATGCACATTGGAAAGCATAATCCCAAAGCATACCGAATAATGGGGTCTAAATTAGGTGTTACCACTCAAGAAAGAGATCTTGGAGTCATCGTGGATAGTTCTCTGAAAAATCTGCTCAATGTGCAGCGACAGACAAAAAGAAAAAAAAAAAGCTAATAGAATATTAAGAACCATTAGGAAAGGGATAGACAAGTCAGAAAATATCATATAAATCCCTGAAAACCCACATCTTTACTACTACATGCAGTTCTGGTCCCCCCATCTCAAAAAAGATGCATTAGAATTGAAAAAAAGTGCAGAGAAGGACAACAAAAATGATTAGGGGTATGGAACAGCTTCCATATGAGGAGAGATTAAAAAGACCAGGATTCTTCAGCTTTGAAAAGAGACTACTGGGATGGGAGGATATGTTAGAGGCTTATAAAATCATGAATGGTGTGAAGAAAGTGAATATGAAGGTTTTATTTTCCCCTTCACATAACGCAAGAAGCAAGGGTCACTGGATGAAATTAATAGGCAGCGGGTTTAAAAACAAACAAAAGTACTTCTTCACATAATGTACAGTCAGTCCGTGGAACTCATTGCTGGGGATGTTATGAAGGCCAAAAGTATAACTGGGCTCAAAAAAGAATTAGATAAGTTCCTGGAGGATAGGTCCATCAGTGACTATTAACCAAGATGGTCAGGAATACAACCCCATGTCCTGGATTTCAAAAGTCTTTGACTGCCAGATGGTGGGAGTGAATGATACTGGATTGATCGCTCAATAATTGCCCTTTATGTTCATTCCCTCTGAAGCATCTGGCATTGGTCACTCTTGGAAGACAGAATACTGGGCTAGATGGACAATTAATCTGACCCAGCATGGCCATTCTTATGTTATGTTCCTATGAAATTTGGTGTCTAAAGTAGATGGGGCTTGGTCTGTTAAATGCTTTGAAGGTTAGGACTGAGGCCTTAAACTGAAATTGGAACTGCACTGAGAGCAAGTGGAGGGACAGGAGCACAGACGTGATGTGTTCATGGCAGCCTGAACCAGGTAAGGAAGTGGGCAGCTGCATTTGAACCTGTTCATTGTTTTTACGTTCAGTTTCAGATACAGTGAATTGCATTCATCCAATCTGGAAATAGGTGCATGGATTATTGTGGCCAGGCTCTCATGAGGGAGCAAGGGATGGAGCTGGAGATGAAAAGGCATTTTTAGACACTGATGCTATCTGATCATCCAAGCTTAATGAGGAGTCAAAGAAAATTCTGAAGCCTTGCACCAATTTGATGAATGGGGGTTGTATGCCTTCAAAGGAGGATGAGGGAGATGATGTGCTGACTAGTTTTCAAAGCATTTCCCTCTGCAGACTAGCATCATTTCGGTCTTTCCTAGGTTGAATTTGAGTCGGGTAGTGTTGATCCAAGAGCTGATCTCTTGAAAACAGTGGCTGTGGTAGCAAGAGTAGAGAATTAGATATACAGTTCAGTATTGGAAGCTAAGTCCATGATGTCTCTTTAGCTTTTCTAGTCTCATGTAGCTGTCAAAGAGAAGCAGAGATAGTAGGGATCCATGAGGGCCCTACAGCTGAGGGCCTTCAAGGAAGTTACCCGTCACCACTTTCTGGGTTCTGCTGAAAGGAATGATTGGAGCCATTGTAATGCTCTGTCACCTATTCCTGCTGTGCCATGTAAATGGGTTAGCAGTACCTTGTGATCCTCAGTTTTTAATACAGTAGAGGGTCCACTATTGTGAGTGGATGGGTCATTACACAAAAAGTAAAACTATTTCCCCATGTTTATTCCCCCCCCCCCCCCACAAACACCCCCCACTGTTCCTCAGACGTTCTTGTCAACTGCTGGAAATGGCCCACCTTGATTATCACTACAAAAGGATTTCTCCTACCCCCACCCCCCCGTGCTCTTCTGCTGGTAATAGCTCATCTTAAGTGATCACTCTCCTTACAGTATGTATGGTAACACGCATTGTTTCATGTTCTCTGTGTATATAAATCTCCCCACTGTATTTTCCACTGCATGCATCCGATGAAGTGAGTGTAACTCACGAAAGCTTATGCTCAAATAAATTTTAGACTCTAAGGTGCCACAAGTACTCCTTTTCTTTTTGCGAATACAGACTAACACGGCTGCTACTCTGAAACCTGTTGTTGTGAGTATGGAGATCTTGCCTGTATCCATGGTCATGTGGAGGTTGTCCATTAGTGCTGCTAGAGCTGTCTCTGCCATGCTCTCTGCGGCATCCAGGAATTGGCTGATGTCACATGTTGTAGAATGTTGGTGATTACTGCTTTCTCAATTACTTTTCCCAGAATAGGAGACTGGAGACAGGATGGTAGTTGGAGATGTCTCCTTGATTGAGTGATGGCTTTTTGAGGATTGGGCAGGTTATTGTCT
Source organism: Dermochelys coriacea (assembly GCF_009764565.3). Lineage (NCBI taxonomy): Eukaryota > Metazoa > Chordata > Testudines > Dermochelyidae > Dermochelys > Dermochelys coriacea. The sequence continues at coordinate 122,818,201 of NC_050070.1, forward strand.
CTTTCAAAGAGTTTGGTAAGTGTGTTTCACGGAAGGAGACGTATCCTTTACTAGTGGGCATAGTATTTCACTGCCCAGGAGGCACATGGATTTGTTTCACAGGTTCTAATATTCTTCATGGCTTCTTGAGTTTCTGCGAGTGTGACGGGACTGAAGTCTGTCATAGGAAGTGAGATGAATAATGCAGTCTGGTCAGCGTCCAAGATCTTAGTTGATTACTTGGTTTACTGTGCAGAATAGCTCTGTCTGCTGTGATTCTGCTGCATTGATGGCAGAAGAGTAGAAGATGCTTTCTGCCTCCTTTACTGCATTAGCGCAATTCTGTAAGAATTATTTGTGCTATTGGCGGATGTACATCCTGCAAGATATTCTGAGCCATGCTTCAATGGCTGCTATGCTTCAGCAGCCCTCTCTCTGTGCTCCAGGATAAACGTTGCTTCAGGTGGCTTTACAGCTTTATTGTTCCAACCTCTCTTCTCCTCACAGGGACAGAGTAGTGATTAGAAGATCTTTCAGTCCTGGAAACCTGGAACATCACATCACTCAGTCCTGCAGCCCTATTTCTCCCCTTCAACTCAACTCAGTAGTGGGCTTTCTGTGCTGAAGTTGGGACATACGATAATTCTCAGTGCTCCAGTTCTCACTAGCTCTTGTGAGGAAAGATGAGTAGTGGACATTTCTCTCAGGCCCTTTTTCCAAAACATGAGATTTCAGTTGTCAGAGTCCCTCCTGTCCCCTCCCTTTGCCTTAAAAAGAAAAGGAAAAAAAAGAAGAAGAAGAAGAAGAAGCCAGGAATATTTTCTGCTGCAGGGATTTACCTTGAGCTCCAATCCTTAGTCTGCTCATGACGCTTTTTCTTTTTCCTCTCTCAAACAAATTTGCTCATTTCCACCCTTCATTCTCTGACTCCTTTTTACAGACTCTAGGTAGGACAAGAAAAAATTCCAAGAGGACCATTGTAACACTTGGTCTCTGGTGGTGATTTAACAAGGATGATGATGAAACAATGTTCACTGCTTCATTATATCTCCTCGCAATTGTATGCAGATAGAAATAGTTTTAATATGCTTGATAAGGCTTTAATATGCTTGACAATATGCTTGATAAGAGGTAATAGTGTTTTAGAGCTTCTTTAATGCAAATTGTGTCACAAATTTGTCATGATCTCTGTATTTTTCTTGGCCTCAGAGGTATGTGTTTCTAATGTGGAAAATATTAGTGTCCTAGGTTTTCAGATGCAAACTGCTCAGAAATGCTGGATACAGAAGGCATAGTAACTTTATTTTGACAGGTTTCAGTGTAGCAGCCGTGTTAGTCTGTATTCGCAAAAAGAAAAGGAGTACTTGTGTTGGTCAACTTTATTTTGTATTTATGTTTGGGTCCTACATGAATGAGAATCTTTATAAGGAAATATTGAATAGCCTATTGTAATAGCCTAAAAGGACATGCTGCAGTTTTGCATAGGAGGCAGTAGTAGAAATTTATCCCTGGGATGTACAGGGCTGTCACAAACTTTGCATATTTTTTGTTACTCAGGCCACTTTTATCTTTTCATGAGTGTGCAGTTTGCAAGTTGCATAGTATATAATACTATTTTATTATTTATTTTTATTAGTATAGTGCTAGGGTTCCCGATCATAGTCTAGAACCTTGTTGTTCTAGATGCTGTACGAACACAGAACAAAAAAGAAGGTCCTTGCCTGAGGGGGCTTACAATCTATTTTTCTTTTCATACCAGATAATTGAGTATATTGCTGCCATTTCATAAAATTCCAGCATCTAAAAAAAATTAGTTAAACTTCGTTGCTTTTTACCGAAGGTCTCCAGAGAGTTTTGTACTTTTTTCCTTGAGATTTTTTTACATTGTTCTTTCAATGCTGCTTCTATACCGAGGTCTCTATTGTCCACTTTGTGTAATATTTTTGAAACTTCAAGAAGCTATTTACAACAGCAGTGTGTGGAATGCACATCTCGGTGACTGTTTTAGTAGATGGTTACTCTAGTTACGGTCTATAGTCTGCTATAGTACAGTCACCAGATCTGAATTTATTATTCTGCACCTAAAGTTTAACCAGTTGATCTCTGTTACTGTGATTGCTTCCAGGCTTTTGTGCCACTTCTGAGGAGATGTGCATTGCTACAGGTTGGCAAGCATTGGATGACAAAAACCTGATCTAATGTACATGCTAAATATTTATCTTGTTATAATTTCTGTTTTTGTGAAACACCATTTAAGTAAGACACTAGTTTTGCTCTTTAAATAGATTATACTCTCTCTCTCTCTCTCTCTCTCTCTATATATATATTTGTTATGTAAGATAAATATTGTCAGCTGCTTGTTTCTGTAGTGTTTTTCCTACCAACAAGAAAAAAACCTGTCACAGAAATTGTTAACTTAATATTTTGTTCAGAGACTTTCTTTTGCAGATTGAGTGAGTATGTGAAAACAGGAACAGTTTACTCAGCAGATCCTTACTCAGTTCCAATTGTAGGGCCACCTATGCTACCCTTTTTCAGCTATCCTAAGCAACCACAACTTAATCTTTGCCTAAATCCAAGGTAATTATCTGTTGGCCAAAGAACACACACAATGTAACAACAAAAAGGACTTGACTTGAGTATTTTAGAGGATAGAGAGGAAAAAACAGAACAGCAGCAAAAAACAGGCTCAGTGGAAGCTTAGCTGTATGGAGAGGTTAGTGACATGTTTTAATGAGGCTACAAAATTGAAGTATTAATCATTTGAACTGTGGAAAACAGAAGGTGAAGTTACAGCTGTTTTTAATCCTCGTGTAGTGCCTTCAGAGCAGTAGTATGTTGAACAGAAGACAGTTACGGAGTCAACGAATACAATGATTAAGGGAGGGAGAACTGTAGGAAATTAGTGTGAAAGTGAATATGTTGAACAAGGGCAAGGCCAGATATTGCACAGAATGCATTAGAAATTTTTTAAAATAAACAAAATCAAACAATAAGCCAACTAAGGAAATAAAGGGTGTGATAAAATGAACAGCTACTAAAGAGGCTAAATGTACTGGTGGCAGGCTTACAGAAAAAAATAGATGCCAAATATTACTTAGGAGGAAAGTAGGGAGTACATAGCTTTCACACCTCTTTCAATTTATACAGCACCTGCCTTCAGCTTTTATGGACAATGTTTCTCATCAATTTTACTCTAGAGAGTAGTTCAGATTTGGGGATTGGGATGCATAGATCAAAAGCATTGCTAAAGTTTCAGGAGGGTTTGAAAAAAAATGGGACTTTTCCCCTTTTTAATCTCACAATAAATAATCCATGATTTTTCCAGCAAATAAATAGTATATGATATCAAGGTATGTTCTAGCCACCAGTGCAGAACACATTATTTCTCAAAAGCTACATAAATCACAGAGATCTTTTGTGATTCCAAAGCCTTTTATCCATTCCAAAAAGCATCTTTTAGTCTACACAAAGACCTGAATTCCCTAATACCATCATAGATGAGTTATAGAATTTTCCACTGGCTTCATTAATGCCCCAAGTCTCAGCTTTCGTCATATAAAAGTTTTTACGATGCAGCTGCCACTCTTCTTCCAATGGAAATGGCCATTGGATTGCCCTAAATAGACATATGGTGCTTTAATCTAATTACCATTTAAAATTAAGAAAAGACTGTTTTATAAAAGGTGATTTTTAAAGCACCTTTACCATCCTCCATTAGATTGATGATCCACTTTGGTTCATCAGTCATGAATTTTCTTAGCAGGAAGTAACGGAAACGTGTAGTGTCTCACTGATACATTTTCAAGAGCCAGATCCCATGGTTTTCATATGGGCACTGGAACAAGAGCCCTGTGAGGCTAGTATTTTATTTTTTTAATGAGAATAAAGAAAATCTTTTGTAAAGATAAACTTTAAAAAGGAACATCCCTTCATTAAAATTTCCATTTAAACATGAGCTGGAAATAATTGGAGAGGAGAAGTGTAAGGGAGACGTACTGCATTTGCTATAATATCTAAATAAGGTTTTAACTTTACCATCAGTGTTTCTACCTGTATTTGTCCCCAAAAGTTTATGAAATCAAAACATTGAAAATATTTGACTTTTTTCAGTGATAATGAATTATAAAATTTTATGCTAGATCCCTTAACTTCTCAGGTTCTTGAAAGTATATATATAGAGAGGGATTGATATAACTGCACATTGCTGAATACTACAGTTGGCTGTCACTGGATAATTTGACTCCTGCAGGTATATCAGGGGCACCAAAAATTAACACCAAATGGTAACATCTAGTCTGTTTATAATTTATATACTTTTGAAAAATTATATATATGTACAGTACTGTAACATTTTCTTATACTGATACTTGAATCCTCCTTGTTGTTTTCTAGAAAATGTTTGATGGTCTTCACAAGCTGTGGAAACCTACAGTTTTTCCTAGCAAATAACAGTTGATCAGTTTAGATCACACCTTGATTTATGTTTGCCAGGGGTCATTTTATGAATCCGCAAGCTTCATGTTTAGCACCTTTGGCCTTCTTAAGTGTTAGATGTAAGAGAGCCATTCATTTTATAAACAGTACATTGGCCATATGTCAGTGTTCTGTTATAATGGTAACTGTTTCTTTTAAGCAGGAGTCTTGCTGTGAGAGTTTATCTGAAGGCTCTTGGGATTTGTCTAGGTTAGAGAAATGTGCGCCAGTGTAACTAAATTGATGCAGTTACACTGTTCAAATCCTTAAAGTAGGCACAATGCACGTGTGCATAGTGAGGCTTGCACTGGCACAACTAAGGGCTTGTCTTCGCTGCAGAATTAATTTGAGTTATGACTCGAGTGTTGCCCTTAACTTGAGCCCCATCCACACACACAGTCTTACATTGCTTTTAATTTGAGTTGGCTATCCCACGAGGGGAATATTGGCTACAGCTCAAGTTATCACAACTCTTTCACACTCTGAATAGGTCAGTCATTATTTTACTGTGTGGATCCTGCTGCAGGTGTACATGTGCCTCAGGTTTTTTTAGTAAGTGTCTGTCAGGATCACAGATGCTTTCTGTGCCACTTCATGCTCCTGTGCAAGGGCATAGCGGCCAGGACCCTCTGTCAGCATCTGACCGGTTACTCTATTCAGAGACCTTAAACTGGTTCTTTTCTATTCAAATTGGTGAAGAAGCCTTGTCTTCGCATTGTCAGCTAAGGATGTTTCTTAAAAGGGTGGGGGGAGAGAAATGATCAGACATATCACAAGAAGTATAGGCCATGATAGAAGACCTGCCTATTAAAGGAACATAGCTCTTTAACCAGAGGATAGACTAAGTGTGGCAATTTAGATGTAAACGTTCTACAGAAAGCCATACAAATACCAGCCCCAGTTCAACCAGCGAAGTTGAACCCCAGTCATGCGCAACCCCTGTCGTGCAGGAGTGTCCTATTCTGCTCCTAGCACAGACAGCCGGAGTGCCAATAAAGAAGCAAACCCAGGTACTCCAGGGGATTCCCCCTCCAGTCTGGCCACCCCAAGGCAACAGATTTGATGGGAGTGTAGAAAGTCATGCTGGAGCTGTTTTGAAGTCTGCTCCCTTCCCTTCAGGAACTGTTTTATCCCTTTCCATCTAGCCTGAGTTAGTGTCACAGTGGAAAAATGGGCATTAGACATCATGCCCAAGGCTACTATATACATTCTGTGCCCTCCTGCCTACCTACCCTCTTCCCCCCACTGTACTTAGGGGATCCTTCTCATGAGAGCCTCTTACAAACAAAAGTGGCCTCATTGCTTAGTCTAGAAGCTATAGAAGAGGAGGAGTAGAGGGCAAGAGACTTCCAGTACCAATATCACAAAGAAGAAAGTTGGTCTTCATCTTATCCTAGACTCATAGATTCATAGATACTAAGGTCAGAAGGGACCATTCTGATCATCTAGTCCGACCTCCTGCACAGCGCAGACCACAGAATCTCACCCACCCACTCCTACAAAAAACCTCACCTATGTCTGAGCTATTGAAGTCCTCAAATCATGGTTTAAAAACTTCAAGGAGCAGGGAAGCCTCCCTCAAGTGACCCGTGCCCCATGCTACAGAGGAAGGCAAAAAACCTCCAGGGCCTCTCCCATCTGCCCTGGAGGAAAATTCCTTCCCGACCCCAGATATGGCGATCAGCTAAACCCTGAGCATATGGGCAAGATTCACCAGCCAGATACTACAGAAAATTCTTTCCTGGGTAACTCAGATCCCATCCATCTAATATCCCATCACAGGGGATTAGTCCTATTTACCCTGAATATTTAAAGCTCAATTACTTACCAAAATCCCATTATCCTATCATACCATCTCCTCCATAAACTTATCGAGTAGAATCTTAAAACCAGATAGATCTTTTGCCCCCACTGCTTCCCTTCGAAGGCTAGTCCAAAACTTTACTCCTCTGATGGTTAGAAACTTTTGTCTAATTTCAAGTCTAAACTTCCTGGTGGCCAGTTTATACCCATTTGTTCTCGTGTCCACATTGGTGCTGAGCTGAAATAATTCCTCTCCCTCTCCTGTATTTATCCCTCTGATATATTTATAGAGAGCAATCATATCTCCCCTCAACCTTCTTTTAGTTAGGCTAAACAAGCCAAGCTCCTTAAGTCTCCTTTCATAAGACAAGTTTTCCATTCCTCGGATCATCCTAGTAGCCCTTCTCTGTACCTGCTCCAGTTTGAATTCATCCTTTTTAAACATGGAGACCAGAACTGCACACACTATTCTAGGTGAGGTCTCACCAGTGCCTTATATAACGGTACTAAAACCTCCTTATCCCTACTGGAAATGCCTCTCCTGATGCATCCCAAAACCGCATTAGCTTTTTTCACAGCCGTATCACATTGGCAGCTCATAGTCATCCTATGATCAACCAATACTCCAAGGTCTTTCTCCTCTTCCGTTACTTCTAATTGATGCGTCCCCAATTTATAACTAAAATTCTTGTTATTAATTCCTAAATGCATAACCTTACACTTCTCACTATTCAATTTCATCCTATTACTATTACTCCAGTTTACAAGGTCATCCAGATCCTCCTGTATAATATCCCGATCCTTTTCTGAATTGGCAATACCTCCCAGCTTTGTATCATCTGCAAACTTTATTAGCACACTCCCACTTTTTGTGCCAAGGTCAGTAATAAAAAGATTGGTCCCAAAACCGATCCCTGAGGAACTCCACTGGTAACCTCCCTCCAGCCTGACAGTTCTCCTTTCAGTAGGACCCGTTGCAGTCTCCCCTTTAACCAAATCCTTATCCACCTTTTGATGTTCATATTGATCCCCATCTTCTCCAATTTAACTAATAATTCCCCATGTGGCACGGTATCAAATGCCTTACTGAAATCTAGGTAAATTAGATCCACTGCATTTCCTTTATCTAAAAAATCTGTTACCTTTTCAAAAAAGGAGATTAGGTTGGTTTGGCACGATCTACCTTTTGTAAAACCATGTTGTATTTTGTCCCATTTACCATTGACTTCAATGTCCTTAACTAATTTCTCCTTCAAAATTTTTTCCAGGACCTTGCATACTACAGATGTCAAACTAACTGGCCTGTAGTTACCCGGATCGCTTTTTTTCCCTTTCTTAAAAATAGGAACTATATTAGCAATTCTCCAATCATTCGGTACTACTCCTGAGTTTACAGATTCATTAAAAATTCTTGCTAATGGGCTTGCAATTTCAGGTGCCAATTCCTTTAATATTCTTGGATGAAGATTATCTGGGCCCCCCGATTTAGTCCCATTAAGCTGTTTCAGTTTTGCTTCTACCTCAGATATGGTAATATCTACCTCCATATCCTCATTCCCATCTCTCATGCTACCATTATCCCTAAGATCCTCTTTAGCCTTATTTAAGACTGAGGCAAAGTATTTGTTTAGATATTGGGCCATGCCTAGATTATCTTTAACCTCCACTCCATCCTCAGTGTTTAGCGGCCCCACTTCTTCTTTCTTAGTTCTCTTCTTATTTATATGGCTATAGAACCTTTTACTATTGGTTTTAATTCCCTTTGCAAGGTCCAACTCTACTCGACTTTTGGCCTCTCTCACTTTATCCCTACATGTTCTGACCTCAATTAGGTAGCTTTCCTTGCTGATCCCTCCCATCTTCCACTCCCTGTATGCTTTCTGCTTCTTCTTAATCACCTCTCTAAGATGCTTGCTCATCCAGCTTGGTCTACAACTCCTTCCTATAAATTTTTTCCACTTTCTTGGGATACAGGCTTCCGATAGCTTCTGCAGCTTTGATTTAAAGTAATCCCAGGCCTCCTCTACCTTTAGATCCATAAGTCCTTCAGTCCAATCCACTTCCCTAACTAATTTCCTTAATTTTTGAAAGTCAGCCCTTTTGAAATCAAAAACCCTAGTTGCAGATTTATTTTTGTTAATCCTTCCATTTAGTTTGAACTGAATTAGCTCATGATAACTTGAACTAAGATTGTCCCCTACAACCATTTCTTCTATGAGGTCTGCGCTACTCACCAAAATGAAATCTAAAATGGCATCCCCTCTAGTCGGTTCAGCAACTACTTGATGAAGGAATCCATCAGCTATTGCATCTAGGAAAATCTGAGCCCTATTATTATTACTAGCACTGGTCCTCCAGTCTATATCTGGGAAGTTAGTCTCCCATGATCACGCAGTTTCCATTAGTATTTGCTTTATTAAAGACATTAAAAAGGGCTCTGTCCATATCCAAATTAGATCCTGGAGGTCTATAGCACACCCCAAGCACTATCGTAGGAGAGGCTTTACTAGTTATCTTCCCCAATGTAATTTTTGCCCAGGCGGACTCTGTGTTATCCATTGCATCACTTCTTATTTCTTTACATTCTACCTCATCATTGATATACAATGCTGCTACACCCCCTTTACCTTTGTTTCTGTCTTTCCTAAAGAGCACATACCCTTCAATAACTGTAGTTCAGTCATGACTACTATTCCACCGTGTTTCTGTTATCCCTATAATATCTGGTTTCACTTCCTGCACCAGTAGCTCTAGTTCCTCCATTTTGTTACCTAGGCTCCTCGCATTGATGTACAAACATCTTAATTTTTGCTGTTTGGCCTCGCTCACATTTTGTACCCTATTAGGCACAGTCATTCTACAGCCAATATAACCTATTAGACTAGTATCCACACTGCCCTCGCTCCTTATATACATTCTCCTACCCACGGCTGTATCCTTTCTTACTTCGTCGTCTTCCCTCTCAATGCTAAAATCTGGCGTGGAGATTACCTGGACATTTCCCAACCATCTCCCCCAAATTCCTAGTTTAAAGCTCTCTTAATCAGTTGTGCCAGCCTTGATCCTAGAAGTCTATTTCCTTCCCTACTCAGATGAAGTCCATCCCGAGAGAACTGTCCTCTGTCTGTGAATGCCTCCCAGTGGTCATACATCCCAAAGCCCTCCTTATAGCACCATTGCCTAAGCCATCTGTTGACAGTCATAATCTTGTCACACCTTTGTGCTCTTCTCTAGGAACAGGAAGGATCCCACTAAAGATCACCTGAGCCTCAATTTCCTTAAGCGTCTTCCCCAGCCTAGCACAGTCTCCCTTAATACTTTCCAGCGAGAATCTAGCCGTATAATTTGTTCCCACATGAAGGATAATTAGGGGATTCTTTCCTGCTCCCTTTAGGATCCTTTTCAACCTCAGGTCTACATCCCGTATCTTAGCTCCCGGAAGACAGCACACCCTTCTATTCTCTGGATCAGCTCTAGTTACAGGCCTGTCTATTCTTCTCAGTAAAGAGTCCTCTATCACATAGACCTGCCTTTTCCTGGTGACAGTGCTATTCTCCAGTCTCTCCCCTGTTCCCTCTGGCTGCAAGTTCTTTCCATTCCTATTTTCCCTTATAATCCTCTTCAACCCATCCTGTATCCTCCTGGGGCTCATATTTGGTGTAGTCTCCCTTGACTCTTCCCCTTTTCCTATAGGACTAGCCTCTCTTCTCTTCTTCCTTGCCCTTCCACCTTCAGTGATTACCTGCTGAGCCCCTTCTTCATTTTCCAACTCTGCAACCCTGTTCCTAAGCTCTATTTCTCCTTCACTAGCCCGTCTTTTCCTCTGCCTGGTCCTTTTAGTCACATGCTTCCACTGACACTTTCCTCGCCCAGTCTCCCCTCAGAAATCCCCAGCCCTGCTTCCATCTGTGAGTCTGAGCTTTTCCCTTCAGATACCTCATATCTTGGCTCTATCATCTGCTCAAACCCCTTCCTAAACTCAACAAGACTTTCCACCTGCATCTCCAAACCTCGGATCTTTTCCTCCATCAGCTCTATCAGACCACATTTCATGCAGACAAAACTCTTACCAGGTCCCCCCTCCAGGATCATGTACATACCACAGCTTCCACATCCAGTCATCCTCAATGTGTCTTCCACCGCATGAGTCACTCCCACAGCTGCCTCCGTATCTGTCATCGCCTTCCCACCTAAGTCCTGTTAATCTGTTAGACCTGAGGAGACTGAACAAATATATATTCAAATTTAGGATATTCAAATTCAGGCAACACTTATCTGCATCCCATTTCTCCAGCTCAAGACTGGTTCGCAGTTTTTGTCTTACAGGATACGTACTTTAGTGTAACGATCTGTCTCACCCACAAGAAGGTCCTAAGATTCACAGTGCGGGCCTAACCATTACCAGTACAAAGTACTGCCATTCAGATCCTCTGTGGTGTGAAGAATCTTCACAAAGTGCCTAGCAATAGTAGTAACACACCTAGGAAGAAAGGTTGTTCATGTCTACCCTTACCAGAGATTGCAACAAGCCTAGAATGCGCCTTTTCTCTCTTCTCTCAGCTAGGCCTGTGAGTGAGCTATGAAAAATCATCTCTTAGCCTATCACAAAATGAAAGAGTTCATAGGACCCCTGATTAACTCCAGTTCAGCAAGGGAATACCTTCCTGAAGACAGGTTCCTGTCAATGCTATTGCTAGTGTTGGGGTAGAATCAAATCTCACTATGCCACTATGGATGTGTCTGGGTCTGCTAGGCCACATGTTGGCATGCATATATGTGATGCCAATTGCCAGACTTCACCTGTGCCTGCTCCAACTCTGGCTTAGGGCAGACTGTTTCCCACCAAACCACCAGATGGACAAGGAGCTTGTGGTTGCACCTTGCATCATCACAGAACTGAGATGGTAAATGTAACTCAGAAATATGCATGGAAGATGTACTATTCTCTGTTCCCTACCTGACAATAATTAATTATGAACACATCAAGCACATGTTGGGAATCCCACCTGGATCATCTGCAAACTCAAGGGACCTGATTCCCAGAAAACATGGGACTCTTGGAGCTTAGCTGTGGCTATCCGCTAATCAAACAACATGCACAAACCTCTTAGGACACCAAAAATCCAATCTTGTTGTTAAAAAAGATTAATTTTATTACAAAACAAATAGGAAAAATACATCTGGAATTTAGGCTTTTTGCTAGATCTTAAAAGAAACTATTACAAAAATTAAGCACCCAAAATAGCTTTTTTGGGGGGTTCAGCTTAAAGGTTACAAGCAAACAAAAGCATCTGGCCCGTGCACAGGAATAGGGTTCATATTCACACAAACTTTAGTTAAAATCTTACCCTGGTGGAGTGCGTGGAATGTGATGGGGGGAAAAATACTTCAGATCCTTGGAGTGAGGATATAATCACTTTTTTATTTTTTCTGGGACTCCTATTTTATCATACACAGTTTTAAATGCAGTGAAATCAACATGTTGAATGCCTTTTCCTCTCATGGAACAATTACTAGTTCATTTCTTTAAACATCTTTTATTTTTTCATGGCAATCCTCATTGAAGTGTAAGTATATTTTGCATCCACATTATTGCTTCACATCTGACCCTGTCATGGTAGAAGAGAGCATTGTTCCACTCTTTCTCGTTAATCTGACAGATGGTGATTTAAAAAAACTTTTTTTTTTTGCTTTCAGACGCATATAAAGAAAGCACTTGCTCTCCTATCTGTTTCTATTAGGTCACAGTCAGATTTTGAGGTACGTTCAAAACAGTTGAATTTTTGGAAGTAGGAAAATACCTGTATGTTTTCCTAGCAATTGTAGGAGTCTCTTTACATATAATGTAGATTGTGGAAATCAGTGTCCTACTACGTGAAACTCTTTTCTGTTCTAGAGTAAAATTTACTTTTATTTTTTTTTCCCTTGCAGCCTCCCCTCCCTTGTTAGATGAGGGGGCATTTGGCACCCAATCCGCTAAACACTTACACACTTGAATTACTTTACCCCCATGAGTAGTCCTATTGAGCTGATAAATTATAACTTTTTCATTATATTGCTTTCTTGAATATACTATAATGCCTTGTGACAAATGAAATTTTTGCACATTTTATCAAATGGACTGTGTACCAAACAGTGAAATTGCTGTTTCAAATTTATTGATAGTGTAAAAATGAAACTTTAGTTAGTAATCACGTTATATATAACTGTAAATGATATCTTATAGATTCGTGTTTTGATTGAAGCACACAAGTATCACATTGTTATAATTAAGTTGGAGATATTGTTTAGGCTAGTCCAAATCCAACAGTAATTGTATAGTGAGTGATGGCATTGCTGCAGTAAACATTTGGATGAAGTTATTGTAGATGTAGAGCCATGGTGGAGCAAATTTTAAATAATGATTAAATAACTTTTTTAAAAAGTTGATATAAATAAGATTGGGGCTTAAATTATTTGATAATTTGTGCTATTGCAATTGTAGATGTGTAATGAACTAGACTATTCTATAAACAAACCTAGTATTTCAGTGCGACTACTTGTAGGATGTTTTATTGGAATTTTACAAAATTGCTGTAGACAAAAACGAAAATGTTAAACTATAGCCCTAATGCTGCACTTAAACAGGTAAGTAAGCTTACTCGCATGAATAATTCCATTGACTTCTTTGGGATTATTTGTGTTTAAAGGTAAGCATGTGCGTAAATGTTTGCATTTTCAAAGGCTAAACATATAATTAAACTTTTCTTAGTGGCATATACTTCTTGTCACTTCAAAACCAAATAGCTTCTGTATTAACAATGACATGTTGTTTAGATTTTTTTTTTTAAGTAGGTTAGCAAAATTATTTTGAACTTTTTTAATACACAAAGGAAAAAAATTCAAAAATAGCCGGAAGTTAGCCTCCTTAGCATATTTTTAGGCACTGAAGGGTGGGATTTTTCAAAAGCACTAAATGATTTAGGTGCATGAATCCTACTGATTTCAAACTGCCGATTCTGATGGAAGGATATAGATTGTAGGGACATAGCCTGATTGAAGCTTTCTTGACTTGTGATTGTTCAATATATCAGAATGTAGTGTAAGTTACAGATATAGCGTTGTCTGTTTGCAAATGGATTTAATGGTTTGAGTTTGTGGTGGTTTTGCAGTAATGGTTTAAAAGAAGCCCTGAATTGGTCTTTTTCAGCATAGATGATCATTTTAAGTATGAAATTTGTTAGTAGAAAAAAATCTCTATGTAAAATCCTTCTAATAATTAGGATTCTAATAAAGAAGTATAAAACATCCACTTCAGAAATTTAAGACTATAAAATGGGAAGAAAGTAAAGAACTAGCAATGTTACTAAAATATATATTTAAATAAAAATCATTTATATTTTAAAAACATTTAATTTTTTATCATTTTTGTCTACCTTGTGTAGGACTTGATTTTAAAAAGCAGTCTCTTTTTTTGCATCTGCAAATAGTTGTGCCCTTAAGTATTAGTGATTTGTCATTTTAACTAACAAACTTGCTGGTGCAGAGTAGGCACATTGACATCTATTTGTGCCAAAATAGTCTGCACTGAGGCTGAGCTAAAAATCAGGCACTTAATTGTTTGTTATAGGTGTATTCAAACTTCCACAAGATTGATGTCTCCTCTCTTTAAAATATCTCTTGATTTCACCTTCATCTTTAGATTGCTTTATGATTTATGCAGTATTGAGAGTCTATCATCATATGAAAATGATCTGATCTGTTGACTTTTTCATGTTTTTAATTGTCTGTTTGCTAGCCATGTGATTCAGTGTTAGGAGTGATGCTTATTTTCAAACCTATTTCTGCAGAATTTGCATGCTGATGTTGAAATAAATGGCCTTATTTCTGTTTTTATAATAGAACATATACATGAAAGCATATTAATATTGTCATTATGATAGTACTCAAAGTTCCCAGTTATAAGAGAAATAGCATGTTGCTAGCTGTATACAATATAAGAGACAATCATTGCCTCAAACTGCTCATTTTAAAGGCAAAACATAGAGGGGTCGGGGGATATGGATAAAACAGTGAAGCCCAGTGATCAGAGTGATGTTAGGCATATAACAACAATTATAGCCAACTAAGATATATTCAAAGAAAGTTTTAAGGTTGCAAAGTCAAGTCTCAGAATTTAGGTATTGACAAAATTAAGGTTCCCTATGCAACCTTCATTTGGCCTCCTTATGTGTATAAACTGATGATCTTATTATGTGCTCACTTAGTGTTTTGTTTTCTACAGGACCCTTGCATCATTCAGTGAATAGATAGTTATTCAATTTCTATTAATCTTCAGAAACCTATCATGAGAAATTTCAACCTGAACACTTAATATGTATATTTTTTATACCTTTTAAAGACGAGTTTACAAGTTTTTGGTAGATTAAGGTAATAGTATTGATGTGATATACTTCTATTTCTGTAAGGCATTTGCATTGGTACCGCATCATAAAACAAAACAAAACTGGAAAGATAAAATTAACATGGCACAGATTAAATGGATTAAAAGTGTTTCTAGTGGGCATCTTTTCTTGGCCCTACACTATTTAACATTTAAAATAATAACCTGGAAGAAAACATGAGATCATCACTGATAAAGTTAGCAGATGACACAAAAATTGTGGGAGTTGTAAATAATGAAGGCAGGTCACTGATTCAGAGGGATCTGGATGATTTGGTAAATTGGGTTTTAATGTGGCTAAAAGTATACATCTAGGAACAAAGAATGTAGGGCGTACATACATGAAGGGTGACTCTATCTTGGGAAGCAGTGACTCTGAAAATGATTGGGGTGGAGGAGATGGATAATCAGCTGAACATGAACTCTGTTCTATAGATATTGATCTCAAAGGCACAAAGAGTAAAAGGTGTTTATAAATTCTCTCACTGTCCCAACACTAAACGGTGATAGATAGGTTTGGGGTTATTTTTAAAAAGAGCCCTTCGTTACTTGGGAGACACCCAAAAACATTCATACAAATTGAAAGTTTATTAGTTAAACACAAGAAATTAAAATAAGCATTTGTATTGAAACTGTGGTTGAGTGATTGTGCAAAATGGACAGCAAGACTCTATCAGAGTCTCTTTCCTTTTGGAGTCAAAATACCATTCTCATTTTCTGAACAACCTTTCTTTATTGAGAAGGAGGAGGTTAATTTTGCTCTCTCTCCTGATGAGAAGGGCATTCACTTATCCTGTTCATAAATGGACAGATGCAAGTTGGACGAGAGACAGGATAGAAAAGATGGGTAAAATATGGCTTTGGGTGATGTGTTTTGGAACATTGCACTACTGGGTAGTTATGAGTGGATGATTTGGCTGGCAAGTAAACCATGACACCTGCTGCTTGAACTTTGGTTAATTACGAACTAGTCAGGGCTGTCATCTGGTTGGAGCTTACTCTTTAGACAAGGCAGGTTTGGATGATAGCAGTATAGGTGACTTCAGGATTCGATGAAAAGCCAAGAGAGCGAGACAGGATAGAAAGAAAGGAAAAGTGGAGCAGAAAATAAAACAAGGGAAAGGAAATGCAATACAGGATATCGTGTGCCTTTGCTGTGCTGCTAATTAGCACCATTGGTGGGCTAAGGACTGGATGTCATGATAATGTGATGACTTTCAGTGCTCCCAGGTGAAAACAAAGTTCCTTAAACAGGAGCAAGACAGTCCTTCTCAGAAAGAAAGTCCTTTAGATTAGTCAAGATGAGCGAGAAGAGTTGTAGTGCTGGCAGGTATGGGGATGAGCTAGGGGAAGATGAGATAAGGTGAGCTGGGATGCAAGTTGGGACAGGAGATGAGAGAGAGAGAGAGAGAGAGCTGAACTGAATGGATCTCTTTTCAAAGTCTCTCTTTAAGAAACCCCAAAAGGGAAAAAGTGGGCAGTATATTTCAACCCCCCCTCCATTATTTTCTCCACCAACTAGGAGTAATATCTATCACACCAATTTTGGTCTATTAACTTCTGGTTCCACATCTTCTGTTTTTTACCAAGCATGATTTGAACAGTCCTTAGATTATATCCATTGGGCCTTTTTGGTTTAGACTAGTGGTTCTCAAACTTTTTGGTTTTGCGGACCACTTGAAAATTGATGAGGGTCTTGGGGGACCACTTAATGATCTTTTCAAATGTTGTTTGTACCATTAGCTAACTATTGTAAAGAACTTTGGAGAAAAGTGCTCTATAAAAAAACCTGTACTAATAATAAATGTTTTTTGTTCTACAAATAAAAGCACACAACTCATATTTTAATATCAGTAGTCTTACCTTTCTAATGCGATGGATGTGCCCTCTCTCCCCTGCCACGGCAGCCCCTGAGCTGGGGCTGGGAAGCAGGGGGGTCTCTCCCTGGCAGCTGCAGCCCTCGAGCTGAGGCTGGGAAGGAGGAGGGTCTCTCCCCGGCAGCCGCAGCCCTGGACCTGGGGAAAGTTGCCTCTCTCTCTGGCCACTGCAGCCCTGCAAGTCCCCAATTCCCCCCACCCCTTCTTCTCACCCCACTACCCCTACCACCTATTCCCCCAAGGCCACCACCTCACCTTACATGTGCATCTTCTCCAGGGTCCAGGCGCCTAATTAGTGGAGTCATGCCTGCGTGGCTCCACTAATTAGGTGGGGGTCCCTTCATTCTCTTGTGTGCGGCTGCCCAGGCACGCATCTCAGGAGTAACTATCCGCGGACCCCCTGAATGGAGCTCACAGATTGCTGGTGGTCCGCGGACCCCAGTTTGAGAACCTCTGTTTTAGCTTAATCCAACACTTGTGCCTGGTTCTCTTGCGCTTGTTACTACATTCAGCATCGTAAACAACTTGACCTATTTTTCCTTGTTATTGTAACATCTTATGAACATTCACGTATTTTTTTTTACATTTGAGCTCACAATAAGGATACGCGTTGTAGGCCCAGTAGTCACAACAACTCACAAGACAACACTGTGGCCAAAAGGGCTAATGAATCCTTGGGATGCCTAAACAGATATCTTGAGTAAGTGTAGAAAGGTTATTTTACCTCTGTATTTGGCACAGGTGAGACCTCTTCTGGAATACTGTGTCTGGTAGTGGTGCCCACAATTCAAGAAGGGTGTTGATAAGTTGGAGAGGGTTCAGAGAAGAGTCACAACAACGACAGAAGGATTAGAAAACATGTCTTACAGTGATAGACGCAAGGAGGAGCTCAATCTATTTAGCTTAACAGTGAGAAAATTAAGGGGTGTTTTGAGTAGTTTGTAAGTACCTGTGTGGGGAACAGATATTTAATAATGGGCTTTTCAGTCTAGCAGAGAAAGGCATAACATGGTTCAATGGGCATAATTCAGAAGCTAGGCAAATTCAGACTGGAAATAAGGTGTGAATTTTTAAAGGTGAAAATAATTAACCAGTGGAACAGCTTACCAACAGTTGTGTGGGATTCTCCATCAGTGATAATTTTTAAATCAAGATTGGAAATTTTTCTAGAAGCTATGCTCTAGGAATTATGTTGGGAAGGTTCTATGGCCCGCTTTGTACAGCAGGTCAGACTAGATGATCACAGTGGTTCCTTTTGGCCTTTGGATCTATGAAATTTGGCAAAATTAAAGCAACTGAAAGTGGGGTATTTTAATAATCAAAAGTGTCAGGAATCATTAACTACAGAAGTGTTACTTGTTTCACCTATTGTAATATTTATATTATGGAAGACCCCAATTGGGATTGGGACCACATTGTGCTGTGCTCTAGACAAACGTGGGCCATGATGCAGCAAACATGCATGTTTAATTTACTCCCATAAGTAGTTCCATTGAAATCAATAGGGCTGCTCATAGAGGTAAAGCTAAGCATATGTCTAAATTTACATGGTTGGGGTTAGAGAAAAGACAACTCCTTCTGTGAAGAGCTTGTGCTTGTCATCTTAGTTCATTTTAATGTGTTTGTGTGTGTGTGTGTGTGTGTGTGTGTATATGTATAATATATGTATGCATGTAATACTTCAAAAGAGCTGGGAAGATGTGTATAATATATGAAGCTATCCCTAAAAATCAAGGTAGACTTAAACAAACAAATCTGGTAACAAGCAAAATAAAACCTCCTATGAAGAGGTAACTATTTTCATGCTACAAGGAGGAAACAAGAGATTGGGCCAAGAAGAAACTTATTTTATATTGAAATTGATGGAATAGGCACTGAACTTCTCTCTCCCTGATGTGTGAGTACTGGACAGAGTGGAGTGCTTCCCTTGATGGACTTAGGCAATGCCTCTGAGAGGTAGTGGAGTATCAAAATGTAGTGGAGGACTGGAGTTGGCCAATGACCAATTTAACTGTGGTAGTGTTCAGTAGTTCAGTATGTTTTTTGAGCCTTGCTTAAAATCATCCATCCCTTATTTGATTTTTGGTTTCCAACAATTTTTTCTTACGCATATTTTTTTAAAATGCCTAGTTCGCTTACCTGTATGGTAGACCTATATGGTAACGTTTGTTACTTCCAGTAAAAGTTTTCTTATTGACATGTATGATAAGTACTACATATACACTGCACAAGGATGGTAACAAAACTGCATTAGTGGAAGGTGAAAGGAAACTTGCTGTGTTTACCAGCAAGTTTGCTGGTAAAAAGAGTTGTTACATGGGAGCGGCAGGAAAGTACAGAGATGGGGAGGTGACATATTAATGGGTGAGCTCTCTAAAGTAATTAGCTAATTTTTTTAACTCCATATTCTGACTTACTTTTCCCTTGTTCAGACAAGAGTGCAAGTCAGAGGATGTTGCTTGCAAGATTTCTGAATCTGAACCTGAGGAATTATCAGATGAAGCCAGTGCTGACATTTTCTATGGGACCTCTCCTCCTAGCACGCCCCGACAGATGAAACGTATGTCGTCAAAGCACCAGAAAAATAACCTTGGGAAACCTACTAGCCGCTCCACTTTGAAAGGTGTGTGACTTTTTTTTAAAAAAAAAAAATCTATAATTTAAAAGTAGTAGTACTATATGATATTTTTTTGTAACCATTCAGTAATCTATGAACTTTCATAGGTCCTTTTTATAGAGAAATATAGATTTGTAGTAATTCCCCCTTTCTTTTTAATGTACACTGGGCAATAAATCATAGCAGCCATTGTATATTCCCAATTGCAGTTCAGTTTCAGACAGACCTGTTTACCTTCTGGTGGTCAGCAATCTAAAAAGCAGTTTTTGTAAATTGTACAGACCATTTAGTTTTGTTACAGACCATTTAGTTTTATTAATTTTTTATTCTATTAACAAACTATAGATACTGGGTAACCACACTAGTAAATGTACAGACAGGTACATCCATTGTTACAAAATGAATAGGAAAATACACTAGGAAGCCAGCAAGCATTTTGAGCAAAATTATTCAACTTATTATACAGTTTCAGTGAATGATGGACAGCATTTTTTCTGTGCAAGATATAATGCAATTTCAGGCAGAGACTAACAACCAGTTTCTTTGCTATTTGTTGTTCTATTAGGTTCCCCCCACCCCTTTTACTGTAAACCAATTTTACAAGTAGACTTGGTGTTTGGACATATTTGCCGGAAGGGTATTGCACAGAGAAACATGGGTTCAGAATCATGGAAGTTCCCTTGGTATGGACTACATGAGAATAGTTGATTATTAGGAAATGCTGGTGACTTTTGACCAAGTTTTCTCAGTGAACCTAACAGTTCTCTTCTTACCTGTGTGCATAGAGCTATCTGCTTCCTGGGAGCTCTCTAGACCTGGGTTCTAGACTTGCTGGTCCTTAAACTGGCTTGCAGGATCTCACTGAATACTACTGGGTCATTAACAGAAGTAAAAAGAAAAGGAGTACTTGTGGCACCTTAGAGACTAACACATTTATTTGAGCATAAGCTTTCGTGAGCTACAGCTCACTTCGTCGGATGCATTCAGTAGCTCACGAAAGCTTATGCTCAAATAAATTTGTTAGTCTCTAAGGTGCCACAAGTATTCCTTTCTGGGAATACAGACTAACACGGCTGCTATTCTGAAACCTGTCATTAACAGAAGTGGCTTTCTTGGAACTGTTCTTATCTACTGATTCTTTTACTACTATACACTGAGCGATTTTAAGAGAATGGAATCCTATTACCTGGGTTCAGAATAGTAATAATTTTCAAAGTTGTTACCTGTAATATTAAATAGATAGCATTTTATAATATCAGGCAGCCAAACATGCTTTTCTCATTATACTTTGCACTTTTATAGCATTTTCCATTCAAGGATCTCAAAGGTGCTTTACAAACACTCATCTTTAAAGTGAGAAAATTATTAAAGGGACACTCTCCACTCTAGCCAATTTAAGAAATTGAATTAAAAATATTTTCAAATGCTTGAGATTCTGTGGTTTTACAATTACACTACTGTGTTTCTTTAATTGTTCCCCTTTTTGCTGTGTGAAAGATCCACACAAACTGGGAGAAATTGAGTATATAGAAAGAGCTGTCAAAGACGCAGCATAAACGAGCTGATAAAAATAAACAATGTCTCGTAATCATTTATTATAATAGGTAACAACAAATACATAAGTAATGTTATCTGACAACAATAGGTAAACATTTTCACCCAGAAGTATGAATTTTTGAGTTGGTGTTCTTTACTCATGTTAAGTATCATTAGTAATCAGACTTCTGATAGAAAACCTCATCAGATCACCTGCTCTACCGAAAGTGCCACTTTACTTTTTTTTTGTTTGTTTTTTGTTTTTATTGTTCATAAAGTTTTTTGTTAAAGCTGTTTTAAAAAAAATGATTGGTTCATTATTGTTGTCATAAAGAATATACCTACAGTTTTTTAGAAATTTTAGAATGATGTTTGTAAAGTTACAGTGGTGGCACAACTGCACCAGCTGAAATTTGTTTTTAAAACAGTTTTTTTAATGTATATATGAAATCTTAACACTGAATGTATGTTTACTAAAAGGATTGCTTTGCCAGAATGTAGTATAGGAAAAAAAGATAAATGCTTTAGCAGAATCAAAGATATACACAGTATTCATTGAATAATTGTGGGACTGGAGCTGTCTAATGAAACTATTCATAATAATGGAGTATTTATACTGAACATGTTCCAAAAGTTTTGATTCCCCACTATTTTAGGCATCTTCTGTATAAGGTCATCCTTACAGTATCATTCCCAAAAGACCTTTTCTTTACAGTGGAACTTAAAAGAAGGCATACTGTATCTGTTATTAGCTGCATAGTCATTTGAGCTGTTAAACTCATTTTACTGGGTTTTAATTGTGCCTTTTTTAACTTTTTTGTGAAATATTAAAGCCTGTCTAATTTTGCATGTAGCAATTTATCAATAGCTTTTCTTGCCTTCATGTGATTTTAATACCATGGTAACAAAACTTCAGTCTCTGATCTAAGAAAATATAAATCAAAGTAACTGCAGCTGTAGTTCATAGCAGTCTTGGTATGTTTTAGGGAATTGAAATACTGAGAGTATATATCGAGGGTTTGTATCTTTGTGAGAGAGAGGAGTATTATATCAATTAAGACAAATTTTCTTTTGTTGGCTAACTTTATCTATGTTCGTAAAGTTCTGCTGATAGATTTCAAGCTGTGCAGAGTGAGATCTGGTGTGTGTGTGTGTGTGTTTGTGGAAGGCAGGGGGATGTCTGGCAGATTGTAAGTTCACTGGAATATAATACATTTTTAGTTGTATTAATAATTTAAAAATTAGGCCTTTTTTCCCTTTTGTATAGAATATACAGATAATATGCTGAGGCAGGGAATCTGTGGTAGTTGATGGAGGGGTTAATGTCTTCTATCACTAAAAAAACTAACTGAAATTACTCTCCTTATTTCTGAACTAAAACAAATGCTTTCTAGTTAGGCTGAGTTTGTATAATATTTGCTTTAAATGAAGCACCAAACAAACTGTTTTTGAAACAGATCATGAAGCATTTTGTTTGGCTGTCTTGAGTTGATAAAATTTTACTTTTAACATGAAATTACTTCTATCCTGCAGTTAACTGAGAATTAACAAAGCTTTGAGAACAAGGCCAGTTATTGGTGTCACCGGTGTTTGTTCATTTAATCGCTCTCTCACTGGATTTCTTACTACCGTGTATTTAGAAGCAAAAAAGATGACATAACAAACTCTACCTGTTTTAATTAGTTTCTGGATCCTCACCTTCCCCCCCACTCTGAAACATCTGCGATGCACTTTTCTTCCAGCAGATGATGACTGCAGTTCAGACTTGTCCATAAGGCTGGGCTGAGCAGTGCCCCTTCCACACCCTTGCCAGATTCTGTGCCTCCGGTAGTGCAAAAAGAGTGGCAGTTCTGTGCTCCTTACTTAGCCACTGAAATCTCATCTCGTGTACTTGATTTTGGGATTGCATCAAGAAAAAATCATCTCATGTCTCTCTTCCTCCTCAGGGGTCTGAAATTTCTGGAACTTTGTTTCCCAGATGGGACTGCCCAATGATCTTATTCTCTCCATGTATTCTTCCCTCCTCCGTTGTGATTCAACAGGCCAAATGCAGGGAGCTTGAAGGGCAAGAGAACTCTCAGGAGCTACAGAAAGGGAGCTTTACTACAGTTGTTCCCAAGCATGGACCTTTGCTTAGCCAGGGGAATGAATGTAGAGTCTGGACAGTTTGTTGGAATCTCTGCATTCCCCCACACCTCTTGGGGCTCTTCTGGAGACACCTCCAGAAGATCAGATTAATCATCTTCAGCCAGCCAGGCTGAACCTCCTTTAGTAATCAAGGACTCTTCAGGTCATATCCACATGCCCCTTATTCCGTGGTCCCTGCCCTGTTTTTAAGGGGTAATTGAGTCACTTCATAAAGAATCTAACATCCTTTAGGACTCTCCTTCTGAATAGGAAAATCTGGGCTCCCCTAAGGATATTAGATGATGATGATGATGAGAAGTGGGGCTCATGACTTCTTTGTGAGCTGTGACCCAAAAGATAAGAAGAAACTGACCTTTTGATGCTGGTCCCTCCCTCACCAAAACAACCAACCCAAGAAAAGACACACTGCTTCAGAACATTATCTGCTTCCATGCGCTCTAGCTTCTCACCTCAAAAATGAGAACTCTCAAATTTAGACCATCATAACTCAGAGCAAGAGAAACAGCATAGGTTATTTTGCTTCCTGACCTTTTTGAAACCATGTAGAGGAGGTGCGGGCCACTGATGAGATCTTTCATTCAAAATTGAAAATGTAATTTACCATACCCATTAATTCCTCCTTTGAACAGGTCACTCAAGAATGATATAAAATACCCAACAAAGGTAGAAGGTTTTGTAGGGAATCTCTGAAACTTGTCAGGGTCCTACAATGCAAAGACCAATTAGTCTAACTTTGATACCTAGAAAGATATCAGAACAAATTTTCAGATTTTCAGATTGTAAGCACCTAGAGGATAATTAGGAATAGCCAACATGGATTTATCAAGAACAAATCATGTCAAACCAATCTAATTTTCTCTTTGAGAGGGTGATTGGCTTAATAGATGTGGGAAGCAGTAGATGTGATATCTCTTGATTTCAGTATGGCCTTTGGCACAGTCCTATGTGACATTCTCATAAGCAAACCAGGGAAATGTGTTATAGATGAAATTTCTATAAGGTAGGTGCACAAATGGTAGAAAGATAATACTCAAAAAGTAGTTATCTATTGTTCACTGTCAAACTCTGAGGCGGTATCTGTCTTTTGAGAAAAGTAGACCAAGAGGAGACTGGATAACTGTCTTCAAATATATTAAGGCCTGTTGAGATGGTGATGGATTGTTCTCCATATCCACTGAAGGTAGGACAAGAAGTATAATGGGCTTAATCTCCAGCAAGGGAGGTTTAGTTTACATATTAAGAAAAACTTTCTAACTACAAAGGTAATTAAGCTCTGGAATGGGCTTCCAAGGGAAGTTGTGGAATCCCCAGAATTGGAGATTTTTAAGAACAGGTTTGACAAATGCTGGTCTAGGTATATGTTGTCTTGCCTCAGCACAAGGGGCTGGACTTTATGATCACCTGAGAGCCTTCCAGCTCTACGTTTCTCTCATTCTTTGTATCCTCCCTAATGCTGATAGAGCAATAGTATCCCTGGCAAAGGACATGATGATTTTTGCTGAGGGAGACTTTTTTTTTCTGAAAAGATTCCATGGACAAGAAGATAGCTACTCTTAGAAGGGACTTGGAAGCTTCATCAGTGGTTCTTAGTACATTACTGGCTGCCAGTTGCTTCACTAGAACCACAGTGTTCTGGTATGATGACTTATTCTTGACCTTCTGGACCATGGCTGATTCAGGTCTGTTCCAAAGATATCTCCAGCTAATGAGTTTGTGGTGGACTAGTGCATGGACTTGGGTAACTGTAAAAGCTGTGGCTGCTAACACAGTGGTCAGGTGCCAATTCTGTTTTTAGCCTTGGACAGTAGATTATTATTAAAAGTAATTCCTCCCATCCTTAATGAACATACTTATCAGAGCATTATCCCCAGAGACTGTGCCGAAAGGAACACGGAGAAACCCTCTGCCTGAACTGAAAACTGTTTGGTTAACAAGTGTAACTGAGGTCATAGCTTGACCTGGAAGACCCTTCACTTATGGTGGTGTGTGAGAGAGGAAGAACTCAGCTTGGCTGTCAAAGCAGGGTGAGTCCGTGACACTGGTGCTTAGAAAAACTATGTATGTATGTATGTATGTATGTATGTATTTGCAAATTGGATGCATGGAGTAACAGCAAACATGAAACCCCATATGCCATTCTTCAGGGTGGATTTGATTTAAATCACTAGTCAGGAAGACTCGATTTAATCATGGTTTTCTACATAAAAGAGCATTCTTGTTGGTTGTTATAACCTTAATACATATTCTTCACAACTCAGAGATAGATGTAGGTTTCATTTTTAGAAGGTACACACTATACATTTTTAAACAGTGATTTATTTTGAAAACTTTTTCAGATGAGTTTTACAGCTGTATCAGAAAATGAATGACTGGTTATTTCATTTACCAAAGGTAATTGAAGCTGATATTTATGAAGTCATTGGGAGGCGGACTATCTCCAATTCAACAGGTTAATCATTAATATTAGGAGGATTTTCTTGCCATGCTGTATTAGGAAGAGAACATCACCAGACAGACATTTAAATTGTTTAGTTTAACTAAAACAACAACGTTAAGTATTCTGGATTTTTTTCTTCAACAGCAAACACATAATATTTTAACAAAAAAGCATATGTCCCTTGCTTCTCACATTTATCTCCAGATTTCTTCTCCTTGTCCAGATCTATTCAGCCCCCAACAATCTTCTATTCATTGAACTTTTTGAAACTTTGCACTTTTAGAGAGAGGTAAGGGATAGACTCTGTGTACACAAATTTGCAGAGGGACAATAGAGTTGAGGTCTGTTGTTTCTCACCTCTCTATCTTTATTTATTTAAAAACATTTTTGCTGTTAGCATGTTACCTCTGGAGATACAAATCCACAGTTTGAGAACTGCAAAACTAAGCATCTCTGATGGTATCTTCTAGAGGGAGCACTGAGTCTCATTGGCTAGATAGGAAGATTAACCTAAATTATCTATACAGAAGCCTGTGGAACCCCATAAAATTGGGTCCTTAATCCATGAACTATTGGAACTCATTTACAAAACTTTTCTTAAACATTACATGAATATATTGTCTCATACTATAGAATTAGAATTTATAAACCCTATTCCATGATGAGATATCTTTGAGCTATAATGTATCGTTAGATGGGGTTTTTTTCCTCAAAAAGCATTTTATAAAAACAAATCAGATTTTAAATTAAAAAAATCAATTTAAAAAAAAATCATTGATTTTTATCCACCCTGCCATTCTTCCTAGAAGTCCCATTTGACGGTAGAATTGCACTTTTTAATATTGACCACCGGAGAAAATTACAGAAATTAAACAAATTGTGTCTCCTGAAACAAAAAGTTTCAATCTTTCCTCAGTTTTTTTTGCTACATTCCACAATTTTCTGCAAATTCTATCACAGTGTAAACCAATTTTGTGCTGCCCAGTTAACCAAACTGAACCTTGCAAAAAATCTGTCTGACCAAACAATAATAACTGTAAACTTGCCTAAATGAGATGTGAATGTCAAAGCTTAATAATGTTTAAATGCTAACATTTAGACTATCTTTTTCTCTTGTCCTTTAAAATAAAAAACACACATCAACTTGAAATCTAGTCAACTTAAAAAAAAATAAGTTGAAAGTAATGTCATGTTCTACATCTGCAATTAGGTTCCCCAGGCCTTTTGTGGTTTTACAATGGCTTACTTTGTTTTTTAAATGTGTTTTCTCTACCCTGCTGCTGTGAGTCTTGCCCAGAAAAAAGGGATAATGGACTGACTATATAGAAGAATCTGTGAAACTGGCTACACACGCATGCTGTCAAACGCACAAAGCAAATTGAACAATGAAGAAATAAGCTCCCTGTCCCGAAGTAAATTTTACTAAGGTTCAGGGGCAAAAGGCATCTTTAGTGGATTTTTTAAAGTGTTTAATGTTGCACTTCAGAATTAAATTTTATATAGTTGGACAAGGAAAAAGGAAGATATCAGTTGCTGAACAATCTGATCATTAAGTACACACATGCTGGAATTCCTTATAATGAGTGCCTAAAAAATAATTCAGTAATACTATAGTAGAATTCAGTGATACTACAGTAAAAAAGATGATTTGTAATTAAGAAGCCAGTGTCCACATACTGGACATATTAGAATGTAAATAGACATACAGAGTAGGGTCTCCTTATTTCCCTTTCTCACCCGCCCAAAAAAGGGCAGATGTGGGAGAATGCTGGGGTGTGGGAGCAGAGGCAGAAAAAGAGGAAGGAATGATTTACATACCCAAGCAGCAGTTCATAGAATCATAGACTTTAAGGTCAGAAGGGACCATTATGATCGTCTAGTCTGACCTCCTGCACAACGCAGGCCACAGAATCTCACCCACCCACTCCTGTAACAAACCCCTAACCTATTTTGAGCTATTGAAGTCCTCAAATTACATCCATTCCAAAGATGTCAATATTTTCCAGGGAAGGAAGTAGACAAAGCCAAAGTTTTGTTGATAAAATATCTGGTAACCAAGACAACACAACTTTATTCTATGTAAGGCCTATTTACAGCATCTGTCATATAAACTACATCCAAAAATGCTGCTTCATCATTACATATAAATACCAAATTAAATATTTATTAGCATTAATAGAGAGAAATTCAGCTAGAGGCAAGAAAGAAAGAAAAATTAATTTCTGCTCACTTCTAAAATGAGCTGGAGAGTCTGTGAAATTGAGATACACAAGAAGGCTATTCCAGGGGGCAGAAGCTGTGGTAAAGAAGGGGTGAGATTGTGCAGTGGGACAGAGAATATGTGGGTGATGTAAGGAGAAGATAGGATGGTCAGAGCAGGTTCTGATAAGTAGATTGGAATGGATCCATGGAGAGATTTATAAAGTGGAGGGGACATTTTAAATTTAGATCCTTCATATGAATGAGTTTTTTGAAGAAGGGGATGATGTGGTCATGCTTCTTTGTATGCATGAGAAGATGGGTGGTAGCATTCTGCATTTGATAGAGCAGGGGTCCGCAACTATGGCATGCATGCCAAAGATGGCATGTGAACTGATTTTTAATGGCACACTGCTGCCTCCTGGGTCCCAGCCGCTGGCCCCGCTCAGCAGGCTCAGCGGGACCGGGACCGGGGCCGGGACCCCGGCCGGCAGCCGAGTGTCATTAAAAATCCTACCCACCCCGGTCCGCTCTTCTCTGCACCTTCCCCCCTCCCGGCGGGGTGGGGAGAGGGCCGGGTGAAGAAGCTTGGTTCTGCTAGCTGCTGCTGCTGGGCAGGCAGGTTCCCTCTCCTTCACCTCTCCTCCTCTCCTCCCTGCCACCAATCAGCTGATGGCCCTTGCAAGGGAGGGGGAGAAGCGGAGCCGCAGTGCGCTTGCTGCTCTGGGGAGGAGGCGGAGACAAGGTGGGGACAGGGCCTTGGGGAAGGGGATTGGAATCAGGGCATATCTTCTCCAGCCCTCTGCCGTGAGCCGCTCTAGGCAGGGGGCTGGGAGCACCCCTGTGACCCCAGCCCACACCCCTAGCTCTCTGCCCTGACCCCTGCACCCCCCCCACGACCCCAGCCCTGACTCCAGCACTCCCCCACATACCCAGCCCCCCACACCCTCATGCCCTGACTCCTGCACCCTCCTCACACACCCCCAGCCCTGGTTCCTGCACCCCCCACACATACCAAGCCCCCCCACACCCATGCCCTGACTCTTGCACTCCCCACATTCCCACCCCCACCCTGAGCACCAAACAGGAGCTCCTGCACCCCTCGCACCAAATGGGAGCTGCCTAGGTAAGCACTCCACGCCCAAACCTCCTGCCCCAACCCTGAGCCCCCTCCCTCATTCTAGCCCCTGGCCAGATCCTGCACCCTAACCCCCAACCAGCTCCTTCACCTCCAGCGCTGTGCTCAGTGCACTCCTACCCTCAGCTCAGTGCAGAGAGAGAGGAAGAGAATGGGCTAGGACTAGTGAGAAGGTAGGTACCCACTCTGTGTGGGCAGGGCCGGGATCCCTGGGTGGCAGCAGGCTGAGCCGCTCAGTCCACTGCCAGTCTGGGGTCCTGGCCGCCAGTCCCACTCAGCCCACTGCTGGTCTGCGGTTCTGGCTGCCGGCCCCTTGCCAGCTGGAGTCCCAGCCGCAGGCCCAGCTCAGCCTGCTGCTGGCCTACGTAAATGGAACCCCAGGCTGGCAGCGGGCTGAGCGGGCCGGCGGCGTAAGATCAGCATTTTAATTTAATTTTAAATGAAGCTTCTTAAACATTTTGAAAACCTTGTTTACTTTACATACGACAATAGTTTAGTTATATAATATATAGACTTATAGAGAGAGACTGTCTAAAAAACGTTAAAATGTATTACTGGCAGGCAAAACCTTAAATTAAAGTGAATAAATGAAGACTCAGCGCACCACTTCTGAAAGGTTGCTGACCCCTGTGATAGAGCATTGAGCTTTGGGACCTGGGTAGCCTATAAAACAGGGATTGCAATTAATAATGAAGATGAAAGGAGAGACAGGTTTGGATGGAGAAGATTTTAGCAGACATGGTGGTCACATGTTCCGCTTTTCTGCCTCTCTATTGATTCATCTTTGTCTACATGGGGAAATAGTGTAGCATTAGTAACAGGTATAGCTGAACAGAGTACAAACACAGTTTTTTGTCCTCTGCACTTGCATTTAAATCCATGAGCAGCATTGATTTTGCAAAACCAGTTGCTGACATAATGCTATTTTCATATGTAGACCAGGCTTCATTCTTCCTCACTCATTCCATTCCCCACACTTACCACTAGACTTGGCTGACATTTTTCAAACAATGCACTGAAAAATTCAGTTTTGGGTTGACCAAAACTATTTGCAAATTTGTATAGAGTTTGCCAAACCAAACCAAAAAAGTCAAAATGTTTTGATAAGTCAAAACAGAACATTTCATTCTGAAACATTTTGTTTAGCCTTTCACGCATTTTGACAAAAGCAAACAAAAGGCCCACAGAACAGTCAGAGAAGAAGGTAGTGCTGATATTGCTGCTGTGCAAGGCAGCAGGCTCCATATAGCCACTTCTTGTGTGGCAGGCTAGAGCACTGTAGATTTACATCCCAACTTGCCGTACACTAAATCACCGTATAGCCATGCCCTTAAAATCCCTTCTTCAAGGACTATTTATAAAAAGCAGAACAGCTTTGAGACGAGAGGCTGAGAAATCCCTCTATATCTTTGACTAAGGCAGTCTCCTGCAGGGGGGGAGACCCAAATTCAAATTCCTAACTCCCTATCAGGTAAAGGGGGGAATTGAACCAGGGACTCCCAAATTTCAGGTGAGTGCCCTAACTATTGGGCTAAAACTGATAAGGAGAGGGATACCACCACCACTTTTTCCTCTGGCTGTTTTGTGAAAGGGGAGACCAGTGGCTGGACTTTTATGCAGCAGGCATCAGTCTGTGAAGGGTGTCTTCTAGCAGAGGCTGTGCAAGCACAGAGTTTGAGGAGAACCTTGATTAGTGGCCACTTCCCTGATTGCTATCAGGGTTATAATGCAGATACTTTCAAGTAATGGGAATGTACTCAATATAGGGAATAATCATGCATTGACAACGTGGGATGTTTACAGCATTTTGTATTGTTCCTTTGTTCTAGGGAAATAACAGTTTGTGATTTGTTTCTATCTGGTTGTGGATACAGCTAGTGTTAGCTACTAGATATATATTTTTAAAAGTGCTGAATTGTAATTAGCATTCCATCATTGCTAAAATATTTTCAATAAGATGATACTGAGATGTGAGAATCTAGGTGGTTGGGTACACCGTTCTGACTGTTACCACTTTATTACACTTCTAATGTATTCAGTGTAAAGAAAGGAGAGCTCCTTGCATCAGACAAAATGTTTGGTGGTGTAACTTTGACAAGTTCACATTTTGATCACTTGCTGATTTCCCTGTTTTGTAAATACTGTATGCAAGAAACTAAAGCAGGCCCCAACTTTTACTGTCAATCTGCCTCCAGGCCATTAGTCCCTCTGTGCCCTCTGGATTGCTGCTTAGTCACTGACTCCAGCTGCCACATGCAGCAAAAGAGGTAATTATAATTAGAAGTCAATTATTATAATTTTATTTAGTACTGGAAAATGTTCTTACCAGTGGTTGCAGAGTTCAACCTGTTGTTAGAAAATCCCACAATATAATGGTGTGATCTTCATTTTTAAGTGGATTCAGCATTTCGGGAATTATATGTGTTCTAGGGTTTTCACTTGTGTATATGAATTGTTGGCATCCATTTGACTGTGTAATTAAAAGAGAAAATTTTGGAGCTATTGTGTTGTGCCAGTAATTTGTGGATTAAGATTGATGGATATTCAGAGGTAGAAAAATCCTGTTTGGTCATTTTATAGATACCTAATATTTGACCTAGATTTTTTTAATTTAGCTTTTCCCAGTTTAGTTTTTTTAAACTCCCGTAGATGGAGATTTAGAGTAATGTATCGCTATATATATAACTTTTAAAATCAGTAAGTTGATCAGATACCATGATGATAACTACAGTATAAATTCTATTAGTGGAGGTTATGGCATTCATAAATAACAAGGAAATGCCACCTAAACTAATAAAATCAAAATGGAGATATTACTTTTAATTATGGAGCTATTTTCTTTCTATCTATTTAGCATATGATATAAATAAAACAAAATTTGGAAGCTTGGGTGGATAGAAAGTACAAATAAAATAAGACTCATAAAATGTAGTTAAGGAGCAGTGTTCTTTTAAAAGGTCCTCATGTTGCTGTAGTCAAATTCTTTTTCAATTTCTTTTACAGAAAAGATGAGTGCACCAAATCAGCCTCCACAAAAAGACAATGGCAAAACCACTGACAATGTGGAAGAGCACAGCTATAAGCATGGGAAAAAGATTCGAGCCACCCTTAGGACAACAGAACGAGATCTCAAGAAAAATGTGCAGTGCTCATTCATGTTAGACTCAGTTGGTGGGTCCTTGCCAAAAAAATCAATTCCAGATGTTGATCTCAATAAGCCTTACCTCAGCCTTGGCTGTAGCAATGCTAAGCTTCCAGTCTCTGTGCCCATGCCTATAGCCAGAACTGCACGCCAGACTTCTAGGACTGATTGCCCAGCAGACCGCTTAAAATTTTTTGAAACCCTGCGGCTTTTGTTAAAGCTTACCTCAGTCTCAAAGAAAAAGGACCGGGAACAGAGAGGACAGGAAAACACCTCCTCTGTCTGGTTGAATCGATCCAATGAACTGATCTGGCTTGAGCTGCAAGCGTGGCATGCAGGCCGGAGCATTAATGACCAAGATTTCTATCTGTATACGGCCCGTCAAGCCATCCCAGATATTATTAATGAAATCCTCACCTTCAAAGTAAAGTATGAAAACTTCTCCTGTCTAAGAAATGAAGCCAGTTTCAATGGTACTTCAGGAGAAGGACATTGCAAAGCAGCCCATGGAACTACTGCTGTGGGTTACACAAGTTACTATGAACACCTCCATCGTCAGCGGGTCTCCTTTGAGCAAGTAAAGAGGATAATGGAGCTGCTAGAGTATGTAGAAGCACTTTATCCATCTCTGCAGGCCCTTCAAAAGGACTATGAAAAGTATGCTGCAAAGGACTTTCAAGACAGGGTGCAGGCACTCTGTCTGTGGTTAAACATTACAAAAGACTTAAACCAGAAACTAAGGATTATGGGAACTGTTTTGGGCATCAAGAATCTGTCTGACATTGGCTGGCCAGTGTTTGAAATTCCTTCTCCTCAACCGTCCAAGGACAATGATCCAGAGGATGAGGAAGATGGTAGGGAAGCAGAAGTAAAAGAATCCTCAGGAACATGCATTGAGGAAAGTGAAGATGAAGAACAAATCTCTGAGGAGAATGTTGAGGAACTCAGACAAGCCATCAAGAACAATTTTACCAATAAGCCAAATTTTGATTTTCAGCTACAGGACCATTTTTCAAGGAAGCCTGACAGGCTTGAATCAGAGGATGACTTGGCCTGTTGGGTTATTCCAGAGTGCAGGGCCGAGGCCGGCTGCAGCAGACACTGTTTGACCTCTATTTACAGGCCATTTGTAGACAAAGCACTGAAGCAAATGGGGTTGAGGAAACTAATTTTAAGACTTCACAAGCTAATGCATGGTTCCTTGCAAAGGGCCCGTATGGCATTGGTAAAGGGTGATCACCAGCTGGAGGTAGGTTCCTTGCTGGCATAAATGGGAATACTGTAGATTCACTCGACTCCCTCCCCCACCCCCCAGTATTGTTTCAAATGTTACCTACCACAGTTGAATCAAGAGCTTGGAAAACATCAATTATTTTCACCTGACAAACCAGTTTTCTGACTTACATTTTTCTCCTTCTTAAAAATAAAAATAAAATCTCATTCTGGACACACCTGTTTCTTACTTTTGGTATGTAATCTCTGCTGATTAGAAACAGGTGTTTTCTCAGGTGTTGCAATTTGATTTATAAAGTGTCTCACTCTCATTATGTAAAGTGGTGGTAGTAATTCGTAAATTCCAAGAATCAGTCGCTCATTCTAATTGCCATGTTTGTTTGAGATAACTTTTATATTAATGAGTTAATCCTTTTAATTTTATGAGACAAAGGAGGTGCGCTACTATTAAGAGCCTACTCCAGCTAACAATGAAATTAAGAAATGTTTCTGTTGACCTTGGCAAAAGTAAGAATGAACCTTACATGTAGTATAAACTATATTTACTATAAGCACCGTTATTGTTTGTTTGGTAAAGTTCTGATGGTTGGAAGTTAAAGCTAGACAAGTTTAAATTAGAAAGAAAGACACACATTTTGAACAGTGAGGGTGATTAAACATTGGAACATACTACCAAGGGGCAAATGGTCTTCTCCATCTCTTGTCTTTAAATCAAGACTGAATGCCTTTCTGGAAACAACTGCTTTTGCCATACACAAGTTATAGGCCTCAATATGAGATTAAATTCTATGGCCTTTGGTATTCAGGTGGTCAGAGCAGGTGATCTAATGGTCTTGTCTAACCTTAAAATCTATGAAAGAAAGCAGCTTAAGT
This sequence comes from Dermochelys coriacea, assembly GCF_009764565.3. Taxonomy (NCBI): domain Eukaryota; kingdom Metazoa; phylum Chordata; order Testudines; family Dermochelyidae; genus Dermochelys; species Dermochelys coriacea. Next base: position 122,852,081 of record NC_050070.1, read on the forward strand.
CCATTAAATTTTTCCACTGGCTCTTATTTGTTTTCATTTTTTTGTTTCAGGTTATAATACACTAAATAAAGAAAATTATGAGTGAATTAAATGGACAGTAATGATGGAAGCAATAAACTGAGTATACTAGTTGAAATGTCATGCAGTAATTAAGGTCCAGGATAATTAGCTATGGACTTCTGAAATTTTTATGGCTAGAATTTGTAGCCCAATCAGGATCTGAATTCAGGTCTCCAGAGGTGAATTAAGCCACAATGCCATTTATGGTTTACTATCTATTTTTGTAGATGTAGATTTCAGCACATCGCACATGTAAGGACAATATATGCAAATGCTTCACTTCATCTAATCCTAACTACACAGTAAACTGTTCTTACACAACATACTACAAATTTAGTATAACACTGAGCAATAGTGAAAAAACTTTAAGGCATATTGGTCACTTCAGTGTTAACTGCTTTATCCACAAACTTCACCTAAGAAAATCTGTTAGCTGTTGAAAAGAAATTGCATAATACCAGCTGCTGACTAAACTTAAAATGTTCTATGGTGTATATTTTCTTTCTTGTTAATGATGCTGCGAACCATTGTGATCATCATAGTAGTGTAAGTGTACGTGAATGGAAATAATCTTGCAAGATTCTACGTTTGTATATAATTTTAAGAAGAAAAAGTAGGTTATTGTGTTATATTTTAGAAATGGCATCTGATCATGTAATTAAGTTGCTATTCAACGTAGCATAAGTATTTCCTTAGTTGTGATTGATTATATAACCTTAACAATATTTTGATAGAAACAACAATTTTCCATGGAGAAATCCTTTCCAGTAAACTAGTTATGTACCTTCATGAATTGCTAACTCTCCTGACACTCACTACTGAAATAAGCATAGCTAATTTATGGAATTTGTTTATTACATGTTTGTATTTTGGAACAAAAATAACATTTCCTACCATATATTCTTCAATAATCATGACATAAACAGTGTTACGTAAGTTTTAGACAATATGTATTTAGCAGTACTAGTAGTCGGGTGTTTTTCTTCCATCATGAGGTAACATTGTTTAGTGGCATGACTAGTCCTGGAACACAGGGATCCTTCTGCGTTCTAATCCCAGCTCTAATATGAATTCCTTCTGTGCTCTTGGACAAGTTGCTGGATCCTCTTGGTTCCATTTTCCTATTTGTAAAAGGATAACATTTATGTACCTCACAAGGGTTTTTTGAGGATTAATAAATTCACGTTTATAAGTAACTTGATGGTGTGAAGAGCCATGCTAGTAGTACTACTGTTGATCTTGAGATCATTTTGTTCTCTACAAAAAATTATTGGCTGAAGTTGCAGCCAGCTTCAAACTGGCTTCAGCTTACGTTCTCCAAGATTTTGTATGAGAATATGTTTGTGCATTTCTGAAGCATATGCATGTGCAAAAAGTTAGTTCATGTATATGCTGATGTGTGTATGCCATTCTGTATTAGTGAACAAATGTGCATTCACATTTTTATAGGCTAAAAAAAAAAAAATAGAAACTATGTATGAAAGTTTGGCCCGATATGTAGAGCTTACTTTTAAAAATGAATAGGAATGAAAAATAATTCCAAGGTTTGAAGGAATATCTGCATATTTTTTTCCTGTTTCTACAGGAATACAGCTGCATGCCTTTCTAGAGCAATGGTTCTCAGACCACAGCCTGAGAACCACCAATAGTTTGTAGAACCCTTGCTGGTCCCTGTGATTAAACATTCTGAGAATCAAGCAGAGGAGTACTTCTAAGATCATTAATCTTTTTGTAGAATAGTTGGGAACACCTTTATGACCTCATAGCACTCAGTGGCGCTCATTTTCACTAAGCTGTTCCTTCATTTTTGGACTATTGAAACAACATTTGTAAACTTCCTGTGCTAGCCTAAAAAATAATAGGATATTATCAAATTGGAAATCACATTTCTCTGAAATGCTTTACCTAGAGTAGTAATAGATTACAGCAAATATATTTTTCAGTTTGCCTACTTTTTGCATTTTGACAGTACTCTGAATATAGTAGTTTTCATTGTTTCCCTTTAAGTCAGTCCCATTCTCCTTTGCTAAAAAAACTCTTGTAGATTTCTAACGGGAATAACAATATAATTTTTATAATTAAAAAAATACTTAAAAAATTCAGGGATTGCTATTAAAAGGTTAACTTTTAGAGTCTATGAGAAACTGCAGTTTTTAAAAGTCCCCTTTCAAAGAAAAATTCCAGTTAACATTAAGGTATAATTTCCTTTTTTGTAAGTGTACGTATTCAACTCTGAGGTTCTGTTTATTGTAAATATCTTACCAGTTTTGCAGGGTTGTTTTTTATTACTGCAGACCATATACATTAAATAATTCCACTTTTCCCTTCCCCAAAACAACCTATAGAGGAAACATTATGTAATTATATATTTCATTGCGAATTTTGTTTTTTCTTACACTTTATTTAATCCTTGTATGTGTATCATGTTAGTGTACAAATGTACTTGTGTTGAGAATCAAACCATAATAGGTACAATTTTTAAAAATGCGTGAATGCTGTAGGTGCTTAAGTCCCAATGGGAAGTTAAGTGCTTTTGAAAATAGGACTTAGGCTCCTAAATTACTGTAACTTAAGCACTTTTTGAAAATGTTACCCAGTGTTAGCAGACTTTGTTTTCTCTAGGTTTTATATTCAGCCTCCTTTGTCCTAATCTTTGGAACACATCTTCAAATGCTGATTAGGGCTGTGATTGTGGCGGGTGCATTTCACTTCCATTTTTGTGTTTATCGTTTTATTAGTTTCCTGTAAAAGTATTACAATCATGAAGTTTCACTGATAATTTTTTGTACTGAAAACACAAAAGTAAAATTTAGACTAATGCACAATTTTATATATTGGATGTGTGATATTGGCTTTTCAGTCTGAGGACTTGTCTACACAGCAGAAAAATCATGGTGTAGCTGGTGGCGCACAATCTGCTCTGTACTAACTTTCTACATGGACACTTATTGTGCATTAGAAGTGCCTTTGTGCAAATTAGCTTAATACACTTTGAATGTGTGTTAAGCTAATGAGCACAAAGGCATTCCTAGTGTGCCCTAAGACTGTCCACGGGGGGGAGTTAGTGCAGAGTAGCTAGTGTGCTTTAAATTCACACCCAAGTTTATTCTACAATAATTTCCCTTTGAAGACTAGCTGTTAGAGACAATGACAGCACTGCTAATCTACAAGAACACTTGTTATAACAAAACTATCCTACTTGTAGTACTTTGTTTTCAGATAAGACTTGCAGAAGTAGTTCTGTTACATATGTGTATGTTATGTATAACTTTAAAGTCTTGCAGTGATTATGCAAATGTCCTTACATTGTTTTCTTTTCCTTCTGGAAATATTACCTATTATATAGTTGTATCTGTTACAGTTTACTTTTGTGGGTTGGTGAGGCTTATTGTAAATCAGGGTGACATTCTTGCTATAATAATTGAAATCATTGGTGTTTCATTATAAACCTTTGTTACTTCTGTTAAAGAATTTTTATATATTGCCTGTGTGCTTGAGTATACACATGTACATTTTACAAAATATAAAGAAAATTTTAATGCAGTGGCTCTTTAAAAATGAGCTTTGATTTAAAAAAAAAAAAAAGTTTCCTGAACTCTCCTATTTTGAAAATGAATTGTTTATGTAATTTAAACATTAATATCTAAAAACTCAGGAAATTTAATTTTTGAATAAAAAAGTTTATATACAGTATGAAACTGAGGTTAGATATTCATCACACTTATGACCCAGTACTACAATGAGCTCCATGCAGATGAAAGGCTTCATCTGTATTAAAGTCATGTAGGACCTGGGCCTTAAAGATTGTGGCCAACATTTTCAAATGTCTATTTCAAAATTAGAGACCTGGGGTAAAATTTTCAAAAGTGCTTTGGGCTATGTCTACATGGCAATTGAACAGTGGTATCTGGCCCGTTCAGCCAACTTAGGCTTGTGGGGCTCAAGCTGCAGGCTCTAAAAACTTCAGTGTCGACATCTGGGCTTGAGGGAGCCTCGGACCCTTCTCCATTGTGAGGTCCCAGAGCATGGGCTCCAGCCTGAGCCTAGACCTTAACACTGCTGTTTTTAGAGCCCTGCAGCCCGAGCCCAGTGAGCTTGAGTCAGCTGACCCAGGCCAGATGCCAGGATTTAATTGCAGTGTGGTCATACCCCTAATGACCAAGTCCCACTTTCAATAAGAGTTAGGTGCCTTACACCCAGATTTTTAAAAGTATTTAGTTACCTAACTTGTGTGGATATGGAACTAAGGCTTGTAAACAGTTTAGGCACTTTTGTAAATTTTACTAAGACCACCATATTTTGGCACTTAAATGGTGCAATATTTCAGAGGTTCTGGAAAAATGTCTGCAGAGAACGATTTGTGGCTACTCAGAAGTTCTGAAAATCAGGCATCTTAAGTGGCTTAATAGGGGTTTAGGTGTCTAATAATAGATGCCCTGTATTTGAAAGTCTTGCTGTATTATCTCTAGTGTTAGAAAATGAAACACCATTTTTAATTATTTTGTATTTTAATCCTGTATTCCTAGAAGTAATTCCCCAGTATTATGAAAAGTCACATGTTGTTTGAAAGAGTCTTTTAAAAGTTTTCTGAACAAACACTAAAATCTATATTCTCATTAGCTATATTCCAAATTGAGAATTTAAATTTCATTAGGTTATTTTTGCTACTAGTGTAGCTCTTAAAACACATTGTTGGCAAAAGTGTGTTTGGAAAAAAATTTATATTAAAACAAAGACTTTAACCTTCAGATGTTTGCACATGGGCAGTAAAATTCATCCTTACTAATTTTCGTATGGCTTATTGCTAATAAAAAAAGTCCCCTTTTAAAAAGCCTTGACTGCTATTGTTATGGGTCCATTAAAGCCCCAGAAAATAGATTAATTTAAAAAAATTGAACGGGGTAAAAGGAAGGTGTAGTGAGATTTCTTTTGAAAAGATTAATTACTGCAGTAGCAGACCATCTAGTCGCAGGGATACACAGGAGTAGTGTTGAAATAAATCATTGATTTTTGTTTTTTACATTAAATTTTATACATGTATAAGCAGAAATGTAGGCACTTTGTATCAAGATACGTGCTGATTGATTCATCTTGGTCTCTTGATTTTTGTCCCAGCAGAGACTGGGAGTTCTGTGGAGACAGTGGGTGAAATCTTTATCTCATTGAAGTCAATGGCAAAAATCCCTAACTTCAGTGGGACCAGGATTTTATCCAGTGTATTCCACCTTTTGGGTGGAGAAGAAGGGGTTCGTGCCTTTTAAAGCTGCTGGTTCACTTGAGAAACAGTTGATTAGCTGTAAAGGTGATTTCCCTGGTCATCCTAGAGAGGAAATGAGGGTGATGACTAGTTACATCATAAATATCATGCTAATATCATGATAGTTAGCATAAACCTTGAAGGGGGCAGGAATTGAAGTTTCAGTTTGGAATGGATAGATTTTTGGAACACAGAAATCCCTTCTATTCATATTGTTTTTCAGGGGTTGGTGGAAACTCTGTGTAAGGAATCACCATATTACCTATTACATGCACAGGAATTAGTTTTACTAATTATAAAATGTGTATAATGCAAAGAAGCCCATATCAGCCCTTTTTTTGTCTTTAAGGTAACTAGTTTGGTCAAATTCAAGGAATTTTCTATCAAACAGTAGGCTAGTGCTTTTTAAAGTCCCTTTAGAATCTACTTCTGCCAACTAGTTTTGTGCCATTGCTAAAAAGCAATGAACACAGTATGTTGCTGGAAAAGTACATTGCCTAACTTTGTCAGGCAGAATAATTCTGTGCAACTGTTCTGGGGAAACAGAGCTTGCCTGATGCAGTAGGAACAAAATGTCAAAAATGTGAATGTGGGTGTAAAGGAATAAACAAGTTTTCTATTAGCTGGTGAGCCTAAAAATAGTTAGCATATTTAAAGTTTTTAATTTTCATGACTGTACTTGATCATTTGATCTACTTTCTATTCTTAATCCATTTACCTTTCACGTTAATCCATGTTGTATGCATCTGGCACTGAAGAAAAAGGAGAGAACCACATGTGAAAGATGCTAGTCACATCTCTTAATGCATCAATGGAAGGTGTTCAAATATCACAGTAATGGGTGCAATATAAGAACTAGATTAGAGTTTAAAGAGCTTAAGGACCAATTTTGTCTTTGGATAATGCACGACTCCCATGAACATTAGTGAGCACTGCATGCATATTAAAGGACAGATTTCTAAATTGCTATCACCCACTAAGCTTGCATGTGCAACTGTGCCTGAAACACACATTACATTTGGGTACACTTATAGTTTAGATAAAATCATTGAGAATATCTCTGAATGCAATCAGCTTAAGATGTTAAATATAATTTTAACTTCCTTAATTTGAAAACATACTAGCTATACTTAGTATTTTGTATTACTTGTTTTAACCACAATGCTGCTTTAAGAAACATAACCAAGTTTGACAAACCCTTGCAGGAGGACACTTTCAAGATTTTTTTTCTTTTGGTTTTGGGGTTTTTTTTGGTTCGCTGTGTGATGACTCCTATTTGTTGCTTTGTGCACTTTCCCCCACTGTGCTATTTCTAATAGAACAGTTGGAGGAAATACGGTAATGCTACCATACAGATACAACACACAGCTTCACAAAGGCCAGTATAACCTTACTTTTCCAGAATTACTCCATTAGCATAAAACACTTGAACATTTTTTGAAAAAGCTTAAATCTTGAAATTACCTTTAAGTATGCTAGGATGATCTGAATAGATGTTCCAGTGTCGTTTTAGGTTTAACACTATTCCAGGCTCTCATGTGCAATCCAGTTTTCTTTCTATACAGAGAATATTCTGCTTCATTGGATAGTTTAATCATATTCTGATCTTGGAAATAAATTAAGATTGGATTGTTCAATCTCAAGTGTCCATACCTGTTGTTAAATTATTTGTCCTCAGTCTGGCAGCTTTATGAGGAAATTGGATTTTAGCTTTTTTAAAAAAGACTTAATTTGAAATCATAGTGTTGCAGACTTTTCAGTATATTAGATCATAATGGATTAATAGCCTGGCTCTTAAAAAGCAATTTCTTTTTTCATGCATGCCATTTTTAAATATTGATCCTTAAACTTAGTTTATTTAAAATCCTTGTTACAATACTTGTTTTATTTATTTTTTGTTACAGTTTTCAGAGTTCCCAGATCCCATGTTGTGTTCAGATTATGTGCAGTTGTCAAATTCCTCATTTTCCTCAGAGCAAAAATGCAGCACTGTATCAATGGAAGAGCTGAAATCTATGGATTTACCATCTTTTGAACCTGCATTCTTGGTCCTTTGCCGAGTACTTCTCAATGTTATCCATGAATGTCTCAAGTTAAGGTTGGAACAAAGACCCGCTGGGGAACCATCTCTCTTGAGTATTAAGCAGGTTTGCTTCAAGAGTTTTTATTAAAAACTGCTTTCTATTCTTTAATTACAATGTTGTCTGTTTAATTGTTTTAAAGAGAATCTGTTACAGAAGTGATAGTACATTATGTGTCCCTTAAATTGCCTTCAATTCCATATGGAAATGAGGTTTATGTAATAAACAACTGGTCACATATAGCTTTGATTTATGCGGCCAGGAATCAAAATGTCTGAGTAAAGGATTATGAGACACTAAGGATGGATGGATGGATGGATGGATGGATGGATAGATAGATAGCATTCCATTGCTGTTATAGGCTGTAGTTATCATCCGCAGTAAGGTTGAAATAGGTCTACCAGCAGTTGTGTTGAATGTGGGCATAAGCTAGTATGAGTGTAGTATGGTTTCCATCACCAGTGTAGAGTAGGATTTTTTTGTCTGCTCCTCATTCCACAATCTGAACCAATGAATTCTTCTCTACTGCTTATACTCGATAGGCAGTAACCAGTTGCTTGTTTCCAAGTTCTTGTTTTTTTTTTTTTTTCCTCCCCATCCAAAAGTATTTCCTCTACTTGCTGGTTTCCTCACTTTCCTTTTGGTCTTTCTTGTGAATTCAAGACCTGTTCAAAACCTGGACATTCAGTGCAGCATGACTAGAAAAATTAAAATAAAACTACCTCTCATTGCCAACCAAACTTGTATGTGATGCCAGAGACTTGCTTCAGGTACTGGCCTGGGAGATGGCAGGCAGTGTAGTCGTTCTGGCTGATAGGTAGGCTTGGCTGAACTCTATTTTTATTTTTTTATCATGTCAACGGAAAATATTGATGTTTATTTTTAAGAATATTTTGATTTTTTTTTAAATTTTTAAATTTTCTCTGTTGCAGGAAATTATGTGAGTGTGGTTAGACAATTTATTTAATGACAGCAGATGTTGAGATATAAAAAGTTAAAGCTTTATAGCCATCAAAATACAAATTGCCAACATCACATGTCAAAATATACAAAGTAAATATTCTCAAATCAAACTAAGTTCTCAAGCAGCATTTTACTTTGGTGATCTGTAAGTTTTTTTTTTTATTTTTTGATGGAAATTTTTTTTTAAATGATTTGTGTGTGTTTGGTGAAATTGATGTTTACTGACATTAACTAGTAAAAATATAATTCTTTGGCCTACTCAAAGGTGATGGTCTATCTAGGCCCTCTTTTATGGCCCTTTTTTATGGCCCTCTCCTTTCAGGGAGATGGCCTTTTTTGGGATAGCCTGCATTGACTTTGAAAAAGACTGCTGATCATAAGAGATCGCTTCCTTCAGACAAAACTAAAAGCTCTTGGCCTCCTTCATCTAAGTCCTTTTAGGTACCACCATTTCATAAATTCTCAGGTTGATTTAGATCCTGGTTCTAGATACTCAAGATTAATTTCCAAACTGTAATCGAGCTCCATACCTCTTGACTGACTGACTGACAGGTTTTTTAAGACCATTTTCTGAGCCCATTCCTCTCATCTCTCTTGGATCTGGATGTCCTTATGTTGGAGGGCATGGGAGAAAACCACTTCAGTCTGATGGGTCCTCTCCATAATTTTAAAAAGATGGTTGCACATTAGTTTCTCTTTTTCAAACTCCTTGGGGGGTGGGAGGTGCTTTCTCTTCATTTTCCTTCCCTTTAGTTTGTAAGACAGCATTCTTCACTGTTGGGTAGAGGTGACTAAGTCTTGCTGTCAAAGTTGTACACCTGGCAGAGACAAGATCAACAGTCAATATTCTGGCTAATTTACTCATCAGAGAGAATGGATTCACCCCCAACAAATGCTAGATGTGTCCCAATCAGTATTTTTAAGAACCTATAGTTCAAAGGTGGTACTTAAATAGATCTTTTGCTAACTGAATAAACTATGTAGGTTCAAGCCAGGTACTTTCATCTCACGTTTTTTTATCTCCATCAGATGGGCAGGGAGCTTGAAATACGCATAATCCCAAGGGTCTTTCAAAAGTGCTTCTTTTTTTTTTTGTTTATTTTAAAGTTGGAGGTATTTGGCATACTCATCACAGCATAGTTTTGAGATCTTGGCTTTCCTACTCCTATCCGCAAATCTCAAGTTTTCCTTTTCATTGCCCCCTTCTTTGAGCCCAGTCTTGTATTGATTACCATCCTCCTTATTGCAATCCTTAAACATATTTCAAGATGGTTATCCTGTCACCACCCTTGGTCTGCTTGTCTCAAGACTGAATGAGCAGTTTATTTAACTGAAGCAAAATAGGCATTAAACACCTCAGCCTTGTTGGTGTCATCCATTTGTTCTGCTTAGTCACCTTAATAGTGGACCTTCACTTTCCTTTGCTTTTTTCTTGTTCTTAATTAATTTATAGAACCTCCTTCTTACTGTCTCTTATGTCCCTTGCTAAGTTTATGTGTTATCAGCAGTGGTGCTGGAACAATTTGTATAGTGGAGGTGCTGAGAGCCTTTGAACCAAACTATAAACCCTGTACATGATGGAAATCACTTCAAGCCAGGGGGTGCTGCCACACCCCCAGCACCCTTAGTTCCAGCACCCCTGGTTATCAGTTGAGTCATTAGAACCATAATACCCAATAGATGTTCATTCCCTTCCAAATTCTGTAACAGGGTTATAGGCAACTTTTTCCCCCTCTCCCCCCCCCCCTATTTAAAGCTGCAGGTCTTCTCTCCTGGCAGCAATCATAACCCATGTCTCTTAGGGCCGTGACTACTAGAGTTGGGTGAAATCTTTTGGATGAAACTTTCTGCTGCTGAAAAATGCATATTTGGTCCACTGAAACACTTCAAGAAAAGGAGTACTTGTGGCACCTTAGAGACTAACAAATTTATTAGAGCATAAGCTTTCGTGAGCTACAGCTCACTTCATCGGATGCATCCGATGAAGTGAGCTGTAGCTCACGAAAGCTTATGCTCTAATAAATTTGTTAGTCTCTAAGGTGCCACAAGTACTCCTTTTCTTTTTGCGAATACAGACTAACACGGCTGCTACTCTGAAACCTGAAACACTTCACAAATTCTTGGCGAATTTGCTGAATTGTTTTGTCCAAAGGGGGGGGGGGGGACTGGAAAAAGTCTAGTCCCTTTTGTTCCAAAAATGGCAGTATTTCTATTTGAAATGATTATTTAGAATTTTGTATCATTTATGTTTTTAAACAGTTTAACACCACCAGCCCTTCTTCCCCACAAAAAAACAAAATACAATTAATGTTTTTCTCAAATTTTTCATTTCACCCCCCCCCCCAATGTAAATTGTTTTGGGTTGACCCAAACTAATTTTTTTCAGTGGGGTGTGTGTGTGTGTTGGGGGGGGGGGGGCGGGGGACTTGGCCACTGAACCAGAAAATCAGCTAATTGCACAACTCTAATAGCCACTTCTCTGGCTGAGAAGGAAAGGTCTTCAAAAGAAGATTTGTGTAAGGATGCCACCTGTTGGTCCTACATACCTTTTTCAGGCACTACAGGTAGAACAATCAGTCTGCACCCTTATTATGTGAGTGCTGAGTTCTGTCATTTTGTAAGAGTTTTTCCCCTCCTTCACTGGGGAGCCAGGGGGCACTGCAATTTATAGCTTTTTGGTTCAGATTATAGACTGGTTAGGAGCAGAGAGAGAGGGAGGATTCCCTACCTATAAATTGGGTTTCTAGGATGAAACATTTTACAATCTGGAGCCATCCCAGGTTGTTTTAACTTGACCCTTATGATTAACTAGTAGTTAGATACTTTAATTAATTAAAAAAATTGTCTATTCTCCACATGTTTGTAGCTATCCAGTTAGTTTTTTTCACAAGTGTGTTTAAGGACTAAGGAAAATTCTAATTAAAGAAAGTCTAGCTGGGGGGTGGGAGATTAACCTTGGAAGCTGGTGATTAGTCATTTTGCCTAGTGAGTCTGAACAGCATAGGGAAATTGGTTGGTCCAGTTTGTCAAAAGCTTGGTTGCAGAACCTAATTTACAGGTGAAGAAAATCTCTGACAAATAATCGTATTATAAAACTGCTATAGACTATAATAATTTGGAGATTACGATATATGTCCAGCATGGTTTTCAGAAAAGAATCCTTGAATTCCTGTACTTATTCTTCAGAGAAGCAGCATTGGCAGCTACACTTTTGGTCAGTGTAGATTGGACCATAGTTGACATCCCTTAGTATGTACAGTTTAGACCATGTTTTTGGAGGTGCTCATTGCTTTGTTGTTTTAAATTCCTATCAAACTGCCACTTACAACTTTTTTAGCCCAGTTCCAGTTTTTTCTATAAAACTTCTACTTGTATTTAATTTCTCTGTTATGAAGTATAAATAGTTTTTTGCATATGGTAATATTAGATGCCGGATTAAGGTTTTGGAATGAATAATCTGCTTTATTTTGTTAACGAAATGTTGTTGTCATATTGGTGTGTAATACAGAATAGGAATTTTGATTTTTAGTTTACCTGTATTCAAAAAGTGACTTGCATATATGTGCAATATTACTCTGGGTCTAACTATTTGATACAAATTATGGAATAGGTACAGTGTTTCAGTGAACAATGCATATAGTTGCTATGTAGTTAAACTTCTTTGAGGCAGCTGTAATATGGATACTTCATTGGATTTATGTATAAAAGCTGCATTATTGCAAAACTCCACCAAATGTGGAAGTATTAGTTTGTTCTAGGACTGTCACACAAAAATATTGGATAAAGTTTATAAACATTTCAATTCACTACTTATTTTTGATACGATTCTTTAAAAATCTATTTTAAAAAAAGGAACTAATGTTAAACATGTAAAATATTTTATGTGCCACTATGGGAACAGCTATTAACAACTTTTAGAAAGGCCATTATAAAGTGGTAACTGAGCTATTTCTAATTTGAACCCTACTATTAGGGTCATAATTTTAACAAATGACCCATAGGCCCTGTAGTAAACTATGCAGTTAGTTTTCTTTTACCTGAATTATTTAGGTACAGTCACTAATCTTGCACTAATACTAGCAATTTTAAGGCAGTTCTTAGTTTTCTTCAGGAGCATAAATCAGCTGAGAATTTACGTAACAACCCCTCAAACCTATGTAAATGGGTCAGCAGCAAATGGTGAGTGTTAGCCAATTTGCAAATAAAAGGCTTTCAGCTGGTCACTAAGCATCCACTGCCACCACTACACTACATTTAAGAGCTGAATAATATGGTATACGTCATGTAAAGGAGGGCTGATATACTGCTCGTTGGACATGACATAAGTCAATAGATTGGCAGGATGCATATTGTATGAGTGAATGAAGAGTAAAAAAAAAATGGGCTTGTTCTTTAAAATATGTGATATGCTAGGGGTTTAGTTATTCTTTTTGCCTGATTTCCAAATCTGTTTCAACAATCTTAGTTGCGCAAAGTAAAATGAGCTGCTGCATTTGGTGCACCTGTAGAATCAGAACAACATTTCTTCCTTTATCCACAACACAGTGTGTATATATACTTTTTTAATATACCAGGTCAGTAATACATGACTAGTGTAGTTCACACAGAGGCATGTCTAAGCCACAATGGCACAGCTACTATGCAGCAGCTGTGCCGCTGTAGGACCATAGTGTAAACACTCCATGTCTATGGAAGGAGTTGTCCATCAGTGCAGTTAATCCACCTCTCCAAGAGGCGGTTGCTAGGTTGATGGAAGAATTCTTCCATTGACCTAACTGCATCTGCTCTTGGAGTAGGTGGTACATGGCACTCAGGGTACAAAAATTTTCCGAGTCCTGAGTGACATAGTTAGGTTGATCTAATTTTAAAAGTGTAGACAAGGACAAAGAATAAGTGATTATTTGTTTCAGTTCTTTGAGACAGTGATTGTCTCTTTGTTCTGTTTGTTCAGCACCTTGCAGAATGTGGTCCATGGTTGGACTGCATAGGCACTGCACCCTGAAAATAATAATAATACAGGATTCTATTTTTTGTATTTCTTGACTTCATTATGTTTAGCCTTCTCATACACTGGGTTCAGTGTAGTGATTTTTTTTTCAGAAAGAAAATTAATTGTAACATTTTCCATAGAATTTAAAAAAGAAAAAAATCCCACTCCCAAACCTAAATCTAATGAAATCGGTGCTCAAGGACAGTGATGCATAGTCAGACCTATGGATGGAAGTTAGGTTTGGAATAATACAGATTTGGGAATGGAAAATTCCTATTATTTCATCCAGACTATCTCTTTGCCAGTGCATGGTTGATTCCTACAGTGTACTTCTAGTGTCTTCTTGTTTAAAAACCTATGCTTCCTAGAGCAAGTATGGAATGGCCAGCCTCATTGGTGTGCCCATGTCTTGACCTGAAGTGATCACTTCTGTGAATAAGTAGATTATTCATTCAGTCCTTGGCTTCTTTTGCCCAAACTGTCAACAAGGGAGGGTGCCAGTTATTGTCAATTGTAGTGATGTGTTTCATGTTGTGGATATCTGCCCAGTAGGAACAGGATCAAGACCAGTATAGTAAATTATTTCACATAGGCTTCAAAACAGCTGACAACTGTCAAATGACATATTACTACTGACTTGCTATGGATTTAAATCATTGATCTAAAGGTGTGAAGCTCCTTGTCCAATTATAAAATTTTAAACTATCCGTTCAGTTGCATACAATGGTTTTCCAAATAGCAAAAATAAAATTTGAAGCATTTGCTGCCATCCCTACTTGCAGTAACTTGCTGAGTGGCATTACAGTCTCAGGAGAACTTATTCAAAAGTTTCCAGGAGATATAGGAACAATCCAACTAGTCTCTGAAAGCCAGAGAAGCACAATAGTGACACAAATGTATTATTTAAATAAGATAAACTTTAATTCCCGAATCTCAGAGGAAATTTGAGAATAGCAAATTGATTGCAGTTTGTGGTCTCTTCTGTTGCAGCTAGCAAGAGAGTGTAAAGAGGTCCTGAAGGGTGGCCTGCTAATGAAGCAATATTATCAGTTTATGTTACGTGAGGTGTTAGATGACTTACAGAAGATTGACTACAACATAGATTCTTTTGAAGAGGACCTGCATAAAATGTTAATGGTGAGTAGCAAAAAAGGGAATATTTTTGGTGTCCCAGTAAATGTGTTACCGTTACTCTATGTGTTACCGGTACAAATCTGTTATATATTTGCCTGATTCTAGGTCTTGGGATCATTTCTGATTGTCCTTCCTTAGCCAGTAACTGTCTAGCCTGCTTATATTACCTTTTTTTAAAAATGGCAGTAATGGTCATTGTTCTAATAAATTTTATCAAAGGATGTAAAAGTATGTTAGAGGCAATGTTGATATTTTTGATGACTGGATTGTGGGAATTGCTATTATCTTAGGTGCTAAGAGAGTCGATAATATACTTTTTTGGCAAATTACCTTGTTTATGAAATAGCTCATCATAGAATCATAAATGTGATACTTAAATTAATTTAATTTTATTTATTAATATTAAGTTTTAAATTAAACCAAGGAAAACAGTTGTCTGGCTAACGTCTTTTTGCTTCAATTTTCACCTTGATATTGTAGCCATCCTAGAAGCATGTCTTATTTTTAGTATATTTGGTACGGCAATAACTAAACACAGAAGGCTGATTTAATGATATACTGCTGGTCTCCAATGAGTGTAACTGAAGTTGTTTTGTTTTTGAGAGTTTAAATTAAAACCTCATTTCTTTAATGTGGCTTGATATATTTTCATTGTGTGGCTTTTTTTTATTTTTTTTATTTTTTTTAAAGTAGCTTAAAGAATAAAGGAGGCTCAGGAAGACTCTGATTTTGGTGTCTGATGATAGGGAGAGCTGACAGCGCTGCATATAGTTAAGGTTAGCTGACACTTCCCATTATTAGACCCTGTTTTCAGTCTTATAACGTTGCCAAACTTCAACCATTGGAGCTGAAATTTCCTGTCTGCCTTAGGCAGAATTTTTTGGAAACTTTCAGCAGAAGTGGTTCAGCCATTTCTGAGAACTAGATTAGAGGAAAAAATGTTTTGACCATGTTTTAAAAAAAATAAATTTAATGTAAAAAAAAGAAGCCACTTTTAACCATTTCATTGAGAAGTTCTAGTGCCTCCATGCTTTGAAGCAAGGGCTTGAAATTTGGCAGCAGGCTTGCCTTCATGTCAGGAATGAGTCTTCTGCTGTTCTTGTGAAAAACCTCCCCAATTGGGCCAACTAATAAGCCTTTGAAAAAAGTCACAGTTCACCAGAGAATTGTTAGTCTGGTAGCTAAATTCTTCAAAGATTCTGTGTGTACTGGACATGCCCCAGGCTGCACAGGACATGAGCAGGGCTTTTGTTGAAAATGCTGCTCCTGGCTGCTGTGGTGCTGGGTACTAGAGCTAAGAGCAGGGACTCTCACCTATGTTCTCAGTGCTTCCCTTACTGGTTCTTGGGCAGAGTGGAGAAGAGAGGATGAGACTCAGACCTAGTGAAGGGATTAGATTGGGATTTGGAGTTGGGAACATCTGGCCAAGGTGATTTGCTTTGGGAGCCGATGGAGAGAAATGGGGGCAGGGAATACGAGAGAATTGGGAGGAGGTAGACGGAGATTAGATGAATTTTGGAGCAGAAAGGGAGATTAGGACTTGGAGCCAGTGGCAAGGAAGTGGGGAGACTGAGCTTGGACAAGGAGCCATGGTGCAGGATGCGGATATACGGTGGATATCTGCTGATTTACAGGGCTCTAGATATAAAATTTGGATCTGTATCCACCTGCGATTTGCTGGGCTCTACTTATGTTCCTTGGTTCCACTTCTGATACAATGTGCCCTTTCTATATGGGGTAAGTAAGTATGGTCATTTCCCCTTAAAAAATCTTCTAGGAATGCACGCTCATCTCCTCAAGAGTGCCTTCAGAGTGATTAGCAAGAACCTCATAGTGAGGAGGAAGATCTTGTGGAGGAATATGAGGACCAACTTATTCCACTGGCTATATCATCTTTATCACTTGATGAAGCTGTGACTCCATCTAATACATCCACAATAGAGAATTTCAGGAGTTTCTTAAAAGAATGGTGGACACCTTAGAAATTTCTCTAATGGTCATCCAGGAGGGATCTCATAAATTATTTGACATTTTGCACCCACTATTCCAAGGTCATTAGTCTAGCCTATAAATGAGGGCATTCTTGAGCCTGCCAAGGACCAGTGGCAAATGCCATTATCTATCTCAGCCATGCCAAAAAGGGCAGATTACAGGTATCAAGTTCCCCTGAAGGGATTTGAGTATTTTTTTTTTTTTAACCCACCTGGTCCCTGGGTATTTGGTTTTGACAACAAGGCTAAGCCCAAGAAGATGAATCTTCTAGGGAGAAAAGCTGGCTCCTTTGCTAGTTTGCAGATTTATATAACCAACTATCTAGCCATGTTAGTTAAGTATGATTTTTCTGCAATGGGACAAGGGTTTAGAGGTAACTGAAAAACTTCCTCAGGAGACCAGGGACTAAATAAAGGTGGTGGCTACCTAAGGCTAGTTGGTGATGAAGACAGCTTTGCAGACTTCATTAGATGCCTCTGACACTGTGGCAAGGTCAATGGCCACTGCGGTCATTATGCAAAGAACATTATGATTGCATCTGTCAGCCATTGCAAAAGAAGTTCAGGCCACAATCAAGACCTTCTTTTTGAAAGGCCATGACCCCTTTAATTGGGGAACTGACAAAGCAATTCACTCTCTGAAGGACCCCAAGGACATCTGTAGTTGTTCACACTCCATTGCAGAAGTAGTAGTAAATTAGATCCTAATCTTTCTCCTTCTCCATCTTCTTCATGTCTGTACTCCAAAAGGCTCCTGACTCTTTTAGAAAAAGGCCTCTCTTCTAAACTTCTGTGACAATGCACTCTTCATCTGACTAGAGGTTTGATTTGAGGCTGCAGTTGAGATTCCTGGATCACGTGTAGAGGATCTTTATTTCTTCTCCCATTGGCAATCACCTTTCTCTTTTGTGGATGCATAGTTTGTAATTGCTGATCAGAGGGCTAAGAAATTATCTAGAAAGATTACTAGCTACTAAATTATCCTGAGGGTTCACTAACTAGTCCCTTAATTTCCAAAAGTTTGCTTTTTTGAAATTGAAAATGTTTTTGATTCTCCTTCCATTTTTAATTTTAACTAAATCAACTTTTGATTGCTCTATCCAGTGTTGTTTTCTCTGACTAGCTTGTCTGTAATGTCCTCACTACTTACCAAAACTAAATGTAAAATATCACCTCTTGTTGGTTCCAGTCATGCTAATTGTTCCACTCTGTTTCTGTTACTTCTATAACATCCAGTTTCTTATACTGAACCGGTAGCTCTAGTTCCTCCATTTCGTTGCCCAAGCTCATCACATTAGTATACTGACATATCAGTTTTATCCCTCTGACCTCACCCAATTTCTAGATGTATTAAGTATAGTCCTTTTGCACTTTTTAAAAAGCCCGAGTTGTATTTCCTCTGGTTAAAGAGCCATTGCATTGCCTACATGAGATTTGAATGTTGTGCTCCTGTTTCTAATGGATTGTCCCTATGAACCTGTCATTATGTTCACTTTTTTGGTAGGTATCACCTTGGCTTGCTGGGTGAGTAAAATTCAGGCTTTGATGATAAGTCTTCCATACACAATTTTTCAGAAAGACAGGTTTACTCTCAGGCTGCATCAGTATTTTTTTTTTACCAGAAGTGGTTTCAGATTTTCATGTAAATCAAAGTATACATTAAATGGTATTTTTTTCTAAATCTTATGGCTCGCCTTCAGACTCTGAACTCCACACACTAGATGTTTTAAGGGCTGTGTCCTTTCATAGGTCATCTGGACTCTTTGGCTTTTGCTAATAAATCAAAGGACAAGCTGTTTCCTTTCAGAGATTCTCTAAATGGGTTATAGACTGTGTTAAGATTTCCTGATCATTAAACTACTTCTTCCCTCTCGAGTTAGGACACAGTCTTTACTAGGGCTCAGTCAACATTTGTAGCTTGCTTTAGGAGAGTCCCTGTTTTTGAGATTTGTAGTGTGGCTACTTGGAGTGCAGTTCATATGTTTGGCAACTTCTAGAAAAGATGCCCAGTTTGGAAGAGCTGTCCTACAGTCATAATTAAGGTTAGATATTGTCACAGGTGTTTTTAGTAAAAGTCACGGACGGGTAGCAGCCAATAAACAAAAATTCACGGAAGCCTGCAACCTATCTGTGACTTTACTAAAAATACCCGGGGGGTTGGGTGGGAAGTGGACTAACAGTCCAAGCCCCGCTGTCAGGAGCTGACCACCGGCTTCTGCTCCAGTCCCGGGGGCTGACAGCTGCTCCAGCCCCGCCGCTGAAGTGGGCAGAAGTCACGGAGGTCTGTTAAATTCATGGAATCCATGACCTCAGTGACAAAATCGTATTCTTAGCGATATTTAGATGGGAATCCTATCACCTATCTCCTTGGAAAGGACTTCTAGTCACTCTCCTACAAAGGGATTTGTGGACAAAGTGCAGACACTTACCTTAAGTAACTGAAATTCTTCAAGATGCTTTTGTCCACACAGATCCCAAAACCCGTGTTTCTTTCCCACTCTTAAGGAGTTTCTGTATTTCTGTATTAGTAAAGGAACTGAGTTGTGGTTGTGACTGTTCTGCCCTTTATACCCTCACTAAAGGGGGCATGAGAATGCGCACAATGCATGTGCAACCCCAGTGGACATTCCTTGCTAAAAGATTCTTGACTTATGTGGGTAGGCTGTGCACACCGACAGTGGGATGCATGTAGAAGAAAGAATCTGAGAACACCACTATTATTTAGATACCTTTAAATTGGCACTAATTCTTCCCTCCACTCAGTAAGCCCACCATTGGCATGCCAAGGAATTCACTGTTGTCAGTAGTGGATGACAACTTGTAGCGACAATGACACTCTTGTCAGTAGTGGATGACAGCGGAGCTGACTGTACTTGTTTGCATATGGGAGAGGGTTTGGGAAGGAGTGCATATACAGTGGAGCTCCTCATGTTTGTGAAGAGATCTGCAGTCTCCAATGTCTTTCTTTGCATATGTTTCTCAAAATAATAATTTGGTGTGTCATTCATCTTCCAGTGCCACAAATTGCAGAGAAGCTTGCAGCATATTTTCTGCTGCAGCAAACAGAATATTACAGATAGTTCCCTCCATCTCCTTGGTATTATGTGGAATCTTTTGTGGGTGTGAAAATTAGGCCCCTTAATTACAGGTTTTATAACACGTACAATTTAAATGACTTTTTTTTTCCATTTTCAGGTTTATTTTGATTATATGCGAAGCTGGATCCAAATGCTACAGCAGTTACCTCAAGCATCTCATAGTTTAAAAAATCTCTTAGAGGAAGAATGGAATTTCACCAAAGAAATAACTCCTTATATACGAGGAGGTGAAGCTCAAGCTGGAAAACTGTTCTGGTAGGACTTCTTCTTCTCTTCTTGTCCTGTCAGTTTATTCGAGACATTTAGGCCAGTTAGAGTCACACTGCATAATTGTAATGACCTGATCTTTCAAAGTAATTTCTGTTATGCTCCAGATTACTGTCACACATACACACACAATTTTCTCTTTGTGTTATCAGTTCCAAGATTTATTTTAATTGCAGAATCAGGATCCAAAAATAAAAGAATACATAAACTCCATAAATAGGACTTTAGAAGCTACTTAATTGAATGTCTCAGTGGATTCCAGTTCATGCAGTTTTAAATTACTATCTTATTTTTAACTAAATTTATCCAAGTATTGTTAGTATCGGCTAATATATTCTAGGATCATGGAAGTTAGGTAGATAAGACATGGTGAACAGAACGAATATGACCCCTAAAATTGACCTCCTGTAGAGGACTTACAAGTTTGAAATTTGAAAGTTGAACTCACTATAAAAGAAACATGGTTACACTTTATATACCTTTTTATTATTGGACAAAATTAACTTTCAATTTCTGACCATTTTAAAAATATCAAAATGCCGAACAGTACTGCTGCCCCTTTTTGACCTGAGTGGGCAGTCAAAGTTCAATACCCTGGGAATATTCCAGTTAGGAGCAAAAATTGATAATGTAGTTGGGTATTTTTTTATTCAGTCTTGTTTATGTACAAGGAATGTACAAAGACCTGTTTTTCTGAAGGCTGAAGGAATGAAAACCAGGGGATAGCTGCTTTGCTTACAGCCATAGCTTCTTTCAACTCGCACCCCTGACCCCGAATCTTCCTTTAGGCTTCTCCCACGGTTACACTGTGCTTACAGGCAGTTGCTTGGCTTTTTTGCTGCCTCTGAGATCTGGTTTACACCTAAAAATTAGCTATATTGTCCAGGCTGTGAAAAATGTCACACCCAGGGCGACATACTTAGGCGTAGACACAACTAGGTTGAGAGGAGAATTCTTCCATCTACCTAGCTACTGCCTCTCAAGGGAGTGGATTTACTGCATTGACAGAAAAAACCCACCATCGCTGTATAAGTGTCTACACTACTGTAGCACCTGTAGTGTAGACATACTCTGAGTCTCTGTTTCTTGTCTGCTTCTCTCTGCCCGCGGGTAGATTTTTTTTTCCAACCTACAGACACCCACCCACGTGGTCAGAACAATACCCAGTGGAACCCTTTGTACACATGGTGCTAGTTTCTGGGTAGAGTCCATTATGCCTTGTTTTAGGTGTGGCTCCTTAACCATCCCTTAAAGCAGTTTTATATGATGTGCACCCTTCGCAGAGAGCAAATGCTAATAACCTATATGATTTCCAATGGACATGTTAACACCTCTAAGGGTACCGGGCAAGTAGGCCAGAAATCATCTCAACAAACAACAAATTTCAGCAACTACAATTAAAACTGCAGAATATTTGCTCAGTTTAATAGGATATCTGTTTCCTGAGTTTTCTCCAATTAAAGTAAAAAGAAAAGGAGTACTTGTGGCACCTTAGAGACTAACAAATTTATTAGAGCATAAGCTTTCGTGAGCTACAGCTCACTTCATCGGATGCATTTGGTGGAAAAAACAGAGGGGAGATTTATATACACACATAGAGAACATGAAACAATGGGTTTATCATACACACTGTAAGGAGAGTGATCTCTTAAGATAAGCCATCACCAGCAGCGGGGGGAGGGAGGGAGGAGGAAAACCTTTCATGGTGACAAGCAAGGTAGGCTAATTCCAGCAGTTAACAAGAATATCTGAGGAACAGTGGGGGGTGGGGTGGGGGGGAGAAATAACAAGGGGAAATAGTTTTACTTTGTGTAATGACTCATCCATTCCCAGTCTCTATTCAAGCCTAAGTTAATTGTATCCAGTTTGCAAATTAATTCCAATTCAGCAGTCTCTCGTTGGAGTCTGTTTTTGAAGCTTTTTTGTTGAAGGATAGCCACTCTTAGGTCTGTAATCGAGTGACCAGAGAGATTGAAGTGTTCTCCAACTGGTTTTTGAATGTTATAATTCTTCACGTCTGATTTGTGTCCATTTATTCTTTTACGTAGAGACTGTCCAGTTTGGCCAATGTACATGGCAGAGGGGCATTGCTGGCACATGATGGCATATATCACATTGGTAGATGCGCAGGTGAACGAGCCTCTGAAAGTGTGGCTGATGTGATTAGGCCCTATGATGATATCCCCTGAATAGATATGTGGACAGAGTTGGCAACGGGCTTTGTTGCAAGGATAGATTCCTGGGTTAGTGGTTCTGTTGTGTAGTGTACTCCTTTTCTTTTTGCGAATACAGACTAACACGGCTGCTACTCTGAGTCCAATTAAAGTAGTTGTTTTGATTGTCCACATCCCATGTAAGCAGTTACTGGAGAAGGTTTCAGACCTGCAAAAATTCCAGAAAAGTACCACAGTTATGTTGCTTCCATTCAACTTGAATGAATGAGTCAGAGCAAATTCATGGTGCCCTCATTCTTTGATATTGCTGCCATATTTACAAAATTTCCAGTTCTCTTATTACTACTATAATATCACATAGCCCAGAGACATCAGTTCTGTGAGGAGCCCCTCAGTCTGGAGTCTGGGCTCCTGCTTCTACTTGCCACATTGTTGTGGGTAACTAGGCTCCATAGATATTCATAGAATATCAGGGTTGGAAGGGACCTCAGGAGGTCATCTAGTCCAACCCCCTGCTCAAAGCAGGACCAATCCCCAATTTTTGCCCTGGATCCCTAAATGGCACCCTCAAGGATTGAACTCACAACCCTGTGTTTAGCAGACCAATGCTAAAGCCACTGAGCTATCCCTCCCCCCAACATGATTGCTAGGCTTTTGATGCCTAGCATAACCTCTCCCTCAAGCAACCATTGTTCAGCTCTAGTCTTCTGCTATGTCAAAGTGAGACAGAAACTCATGCTGAAAACTTTGTAGTGGTTCTGGTGGCAGGAGACAACAGGTACGCATGCTGCTGCAATAATTGAAGCAGGCGTGGCCCCTTCTGTGGCAAGACTATTTGGCCTTCCTTGCCTTATTGGGCTTTCACCCTTTCTTGAGAGGAAGGGGAGACCCCACAAGATGCTGAGACGGGGCAGCATTGCTGTCTTATGTGGGATGCAATAAAGAGGAAATAAAAGGAGTGGTAGTGCATGAATGAAAGTGACATTTCTCCCCATTTTCTTTTTGTTTCAGTGATATTGCAGGAATGCTGCTGAAATCTACGGGAAAATTTCTAGACTCTGGTCTGCAAGACAGTTGTGATGAATTTTGGGCCAGTGCTGATGACAGTACTGCATCAGATGAAATCAGGTATTCCAGTCTTCAATATCTGGTCTCTCTTACTCTGATGCTCCTTTAGTCCTGTCATTGACAAGCTGCAGTGTTGAAACTTTTTGAAGCACATGAAAACAAACTGCCCAAACCATCTCAGGCATTTTCCGTCTGTAGTTAGTAATTCATCTTTGTTTTGTGTATGTGAAAGCTAATAACCTTGGTTATAGCTAAGGGCATGAGAAACATTTTATATAATGTTCTCTGTGTTATTTTTATATTCCTGTGACATATGTGTCTGAGCGATGAAAGTTCATTTCAGTTTGCTGCTTGTGCACATTTATCTTGTATTTTTTCAGGCTGTTCATACTATTGTGTATTTAAAATATAGTAAAGTCATTCTAATCAACATTACAGGAGGTCTGTTATAGAGACCAGTCGGGCACTGAAAGAGCTCTTTCATGAAGCTAGAGAGAGGGCCTCCAAAGCTCTTGGCTTTGCTAAGATGCTGAGGAAGGTAAAGTAACAGTGGTGTTTGATCTAACTTACTAATGTTCATTTTTATTTCTCTGCCTAAAAAACTTCAATTCAGTAAAGAGTTTCTTTTTATAACTGTCATTAGGACCTTGAAATAGCAGCAGAATTCACATTGTCGGCCCCTGTGCAAGAGTTCCTGAATGTCTTGAAAACAAAACAGTATGTGAAGGTAAAATCCATTTAGAGACATCACACTTATATGGTTAATGCTAAACAAGGTATCCAAAACAAAGCTGTACGTGACTTAAGTGCATCTATTTCTTGCTGAATTTGTAGTATCAACTTCTTAGAATTGAGCTGTGGCAATCAAGTTAATTTCTTCTATTTTGAAAGTGCAGTTTTTCTAAAACCACCAGCATTTGTTAGCTGCAACAACTTTCAAATAATCTACAAGATTGGGACAAATCTCCAGTCTGTATTCCTGGTATATCTTGTACTTGTAGGAAGAATCCTACAGTGGCAAGTGTGCTAGCCTAGGTCTTGGGAGACCTAGGTTCACTTGGCTGCTCTGACATAGATTTCCTGTGTTACACTGGGCGAATCACTTAGTCTCTCTGTGTTTCAGTTCCCCATCTGTAAAATGTGATTAATAGCACTTCCCTACCTCACAAAATAGCACTTCTCTACCTCACCTATTTGCGAGGATAAATACGCTAAAGATTGTGAGGTACTCTGATACTCTGATACTATGCTCATAGTTTTCTACTGTGTCCTTTTGTCTTTGCTGTGCAAAACGTTTAATATAAAATTTCTTCCTTGACAATAGTCTGTTATCCTATGTGTGAGCATAAGTGTAGTTAGTGTTAATCAGAGTTGTACATACATTTTAAGGGGAGAATAAAATCGTTAGTTTGAAATGGTTATTTATTGCATCTATTCTGGAATGAGATCTTTTAACATTCTTTTTTTCCTAAATGAATTTTGGGATTTATCATCTTGGCCTTCTAAAAATGCATTTGACTTTTAATGTTGGCAGCCTAGTCAGATCAGATGCAAATTAGTTTCACAAAATGTTTTTTTTTATTTCTAAAGTATCAATAACAACCTTGTAGTTTTAAGTTCTTTTCCAGCCTCTAATCAAACTGGTTTAAATTGTAAAATTAAGAAATGTAATTTTAAAAATGTTGAGTACAGTATTTGAATTTAGGCTTCTTGCAGAAGTCATATTTAGCCTAAAGAGTTGGGTTTAGGGGATTAAAAATTTCCTAATGACATTTGCAGTGTCCCCTCCTCCCGACAGAGAGGCATTGACATATTGAGGATACCTACTGCACTGTTGTTCTCTGTGCCAGGAAATTGGTGTAAACATAGTTGTTTAAAATGATTTGTGTGATTGCAGATGTGGTGGAGAGTGTGGGCTTAGCTTTGAAAACTGAAAAACTAGTAAAGTTAACTAACCTTAGTAATCTTGAATTTTTTTAATGTTTTGCCACATTCCAACCAATGCAGCTGTGTTTGTAAAAGCTGTTTATAGAAACTGCTTTCTTGCACAGGGAAACTAGTGTAGATGCGTCCTGACAGACTCTGAATAGAGTTTTGTCTTTTCTGCAGCTAGAAAAATGCTGACTGACATGTTAGGCCTAGGGGCAGGAGAAGGCATAAACAGGCAAAAGTAAATGAAGGATTTTGAGACCTCATTTATGAGGTCCCAAAACCACTGAAGGGATCATGATAAAGAGGGGAAAAAAATGGACAAATTCTGGTGTTGTGAAAAAAAAAATATGTAAATGGCTTAGTGATGTAACTTTAAAAATGGGTTATACATGATAGCTAATTTTCGTTGCTTTCTGCCACTAAGCAGTTATTAAGATGTGGCCAGGAAGGGAGGCAGCGGTCTTATTTTTTTGAATAGTGTAGTCAGAAATGTAGTTATCTGTGAAGATCCATTTTACAGTGAACAAGAGAAGAGAGTTCCGTTTCATTGGGCACTTGAATAGCATCATCCTTAGAGATTTTGCTCTTTTCTCTCTACAAATTGCCTTAATGTGTGAGATCCATTATGTGTAACTTCTGACAAGACGAATTCCTAACTTCGTAAAAAGAGTTGTGGCACCATTTTTTTTAATAAGAAATTTATTTACCAAATGTAATATTCCTTAAATAATACTTTACTTAAAATGGAAATCTGTCTTTGGACTCTATCACAATAATACAAAACAAATTAACCTCTGTAAATTTGAGTGTCGGCAATAACTAAAGAGACAAGCCATTGTTTTGATCGGTCCTTTTATGCCAAGACAGTACGTGTTTCTGTCATGGGCTGTCAAGGAAAGTATATGAATAGAATTAGAGTGAACTTTTTCCCCCAATTTTTTTTTTAATGTTCCATTGTTTAAGCAGAAGGGAACTAATATTTACTGTCATGGCATCTTTGACTTGTTTCTTTGTTCCTTATAATGATTTTAACATTGGGAAGGGACATCTTTTTAAATGATACATATAAAATAATTATTTGAAGATGTGTGCGGGAGCAACTTTGTATTGTAAGTTGCTGTGGCATCACCGTACTTACAGTGTGATACTTTGATTTTTAGCATATAAGTCATCAGCACAGGTGGTGTGATGTGATTAAAAGTGAGTATATTGCTAGAGTGGCTGCACTTCTAGAGATATCAGTTTTTAGTGATATTTTCTATGCTTAAAATGGGGAATATGTCTAGAGCTGAAATGACCATTTTAAGCGGACTCTGCTGTGTGTGCAACATTCTGAAAAGCTGAGTAGTGGTGTGCAGTTTTGCTCACTGAATGTCGTTTTATTCTTTCTGCAGGTGCAAATCCCTGGACTTGAAAACTTGCACGTATTTGTCCCAGATAATCTTGCAGAGGAGAAATCTGTAATTTTACAGCTACTAAACGCAGCTGCAGGAAAGGACTGTTCTAAAGATTCAGAGGAGGTTGCATATGAGGCCTACTTACTGATGACCAAGTACAGTGGTAAAGACCATGAATTAGATGACAGCTGGAGCACATGGGAAGGACAGCCAGTCAAAATAGTGCCTCAGGTGGAAACTGTTGATACCTTAAGTAGTATGCAGGTACGTGTTTTCCATTTTATGTAGTCTACTTTTTCCTTGGAGGTGAAGTGCTTCCAGAATAACGACCACAGACGTTAAATGAGACATTCTGCCTTCTGTGGCTAAGGTGTATTGGAAGTATAATAGTTATCCAGGACAATAACTTAAAATGTTCTTGCTTTGATATTTTATCTCTAAATATGTTACTTTAGGAATTGAACGAGACTATTTTTGAAAGCAACATTCTTATTTACAAAAACAATTCGTTCCCCATTAAATCAAAACATGAAAGGGAAGGGAGTCCAGGAGAGCTGGCTGTATTTCAAGGAATCCCTGTTGAGGTTACAGGGACAAACCATCCCGATGAGTCGAAAGAATAGTAAATATGGCAGGCGACCAGCTTGGCTTAATGGTGAAATCCTAGCGGATCTTAAACATAAAAAAGAAGCTTACAAGAAGTGGAAGGTTGGACATATGACCAGGGAAGAGTATAAAAATATTGCTCGGGCATGTAGGAAAGATATCAGGAGGGCCAAATCGCACCTGGAGCTGCAGCTAGCAAGAGATGTCAAGAGTAACAAGAAGGTTTTCTTCAGGTATGTTGGCAACAAGAAGAAAGCCAAGGAAAGTGTGGGCCCCTTACTGAATGAGGGAGGCAAGCTAGTGACAGAGGATGTGGAAAAAGCTAATGTACTCAATGCTTTTTTTGCCTCTGTTTTCACTAACAAGGTCAGCTCCCAGACTGCTGTGCTGGGCAACACAAAATGGGGAAGAGATGGCCAGCTCTCTGTAGAGATAGAGGTGGTTAGGGACTATTTAGAAAAGCTGGACGTGCACAAGTCCATGGGGCCGGACGAATTGCATCCGAGAGTGCTGAAGGAATTGGCGGCTGTGATTGCAGAGCCCTTGGCCATTATCTTTGAAAACTCGTGGCGAACGGGGGAAGTCCCGGATGACTGGAAAAAGGCTAATGTAGTGCCCATCTTTAAAAAAGGGAAGAAGGAGGATCCTGGGAACTACAGGCCGGTCAGCCTCACCTCAGTCCCTGGAAAAATCATGGAGCAGGTCCTCAAAGAATCAATCCTGAAGCACTTAGAGGAGAGGAAAGTGATCAGGAACAGTCAGCATGGATTCACCAAGGGAAGGTCATGCCTGACTAATCTAATCGCCTTTTATGATGAGATTACTGGTTCTGTGGATGAAGGGAAAGCAGTGGATGTATTGTTTCTTGACTTTAGCAAAGCTTTTGACACGGTCTCCCACAGCATTCTTGTCAGCAAGTTAAGGAAGTATGGGCTGGATGAATGCACTATAAGGTGGGTAGAAAGCTGGCTAGATTGTCGGGCTCAACGGGTAGTGATCAATGGCTCCATGTCTAGTTGGCAGCCGGTGTCAAGTGGAGTGCCCCAGGGGTCGGTCCTGGGGCCCGTTTTGTTCAATATCTTCATAAATGATCTGGAGGATGGTGTGGATTGCACTCTTAGCAAATTTGCGGATGATACTAAACTGGGAGGAGTGGTAGATACGCTGGAGGGGAGGGATAGGATACAGAAGGACCTAGACAAATTGGAGGATTGGGCCAAAAGAAATCTAATGAGGTTCAATAAGGATAAGTGCAGGGTCCTGCACTTAGGATGGAAGAATCCAATGCACCGCTACAGACTAGGGACCGAATGGCTCGGCAGCAGTTCTGCGGAAAAGGACCTAGGGGTGACAGTGGACGAGAAGCTGGATATGAGTCAGCAGTGTGCCCTTGTTGCCAAGAAGGCCAATGGCATTTTGGGATGTATAAGTAGGGGCATAGCGAGCAGATCGAGGGACGTGATCGTTCCCCTCTATTCGACACTGGTGAGGCCTCATCTGGAGTACTGTGTCCAGTTTTGGGCCCCACACTACAGGAAGGATGTGGATAAATTGGAAAGAGTACAACGAAGGGCAACGAAAATGATTAGGGGTCTAGAGCACATGACTTATGAGGAGAGGCTGAGGGAGCTGGGATTGTTTAGTCTGCAGAAGAGAAGAATGAGGGGGGATTTGATAGCTGCTTTCAACTACCTGAAAGGGGGTTTCAAAGAGGATGGCTCTAGACTGTTCTCAATGGTAGCAGATGACAGAACGAGGAGTAATGGTCTCAAGTTGCAATGGGGGAGGTTTAGATTGGATATTAGGAAAAACTTTTTCACTAAGAGGGTGGTGAAACACTGGAATGCGTTACCTAGGGAGGTGGTAGAATCTCCTTCCTTAGAGGTTTTTAAGGTCAGGCTTGACAAAGCCCTGGCTGGGATGATTTAACTGGGACTTGGTCCTGCTTTGAGCAGGGGGTTGGACTAGATGACCTTCTGGGGTCCCTTCCAACCCTGATATTCTATGATTCTATGAAAAAAATAAATTATCCACAATAGAGCTGCTCAGTATCAGATGTATGGTTAGACTGATAGCGTTTTTTGTTTTAGCCAAAAAGCCATCATATCTTGTGAACTGATAGGCCATTGGTGTTTCTTTTGGGTGCATTATGACATGAAACAAATTGCTTCTGATGCTGGGCAAATCACTTTTTCCAAAATATTAATTAAAAAAATGGGTGCCTCAAATTAGACATGAGTTGGTGCTACTGGATGCTCAGCATTTTTGAAATTCAGGCCCTTATTTAGGTTGTAACTTTAGGCACCTGTTTTTGAAAATCTTGGCTTTAATCTCTGTGTCTCAGTTCCCCATGTGTAGAAACTGAACTAATAGTTCACTATCTCACTGGGTTGATGTGCAATGAAATTCATTCATGTTTGTGAGGTGCACTAAAGTGATAGGAAACTTGTGAGTACCTAAATATAGGAATTCCTAAGCTCTGCAGGAAAAAATCTTCCCATTCATACTCTGAGCCAGCCGGGGGTTCCTTCCACCATTCCCTCTGCTCCACTATATGCAACCAGGACTCCCCTTCCCTTCTGCCCACAACCCCTACCACCAGAGCCAAATAAGATTTTTCCTTCCGGTGTTCTCTTTGCTTCCTCACATCTCTACCCTGATTCAGCTCCCTTATGCCCTGGCTCTTTTACCTCCTAAACCAGCTTTGGCTTGCCTTCAGACTTCCTGGGCTGACCCACTAGTTAAATGTTAGAATACCTCTTCCATGTATACGGTTGTTTGTAATGTACAGACATTGCTTCTTGTTTGTTAATAGTACAGACTGCTCAGTGATAAGTATACGCTAATGATAGCTAATCTAGTCTCCGATGACATCCTTGTTAATATTTTTTGTTTTACAGATATTGTAAAACATCAGGCTTTTTTAAAGTTAGAATTTATTTCTTCTAGAAAATCACAAGACAAAGAATTTGGTTTGGAAATTATATCCACCATCTTTTTTATATATATATATATAATATATGTAATGTGTGTGTGTGTGTGTGTGTGTGTGTGTATATATATATATATATATATATATATATATATATATATATATATATATATATATATATATAAAAAGCATTATTGATTTTTTTTTGAAAGGCTATGTTTAAAAAGTAAGGAAGAAAAAATTAAAGTAATATATGAAGACCTAGTAAATCTTCCACACTTTCTATATTTTAAACTGCAGGGAAATGTTTAAAAATTATATATTTTCATTGAAAATTAAAAGCAATATTTCTGAAAACATGTCTTTAAATCTTAAGCTTTGTAAAATTCTTTTTAATATAAAAAGTTTAATCCTAACAATAATTGACAGTGTCCCTTCAATTAGAATCTAACATTCAGTTTTTGTTCTGTATTGAAGTACATTATGAATGACAGTCATGACTCTGGAATACTAACCATGTAGCTGAATTTGGACTTGATCTGCTGTAATTAATACATTATTACAACTGGGTTCTTGCAGTTTGTCATTAACAGCTCAGAGAGTGAATCATGACCTTGGCTTTGCTCTGGGACCATCTGTTATGTTGTTTATCTTTATAGGTTTTGCTGAAACACTGAATGTTGGTTCCTAAAGGATATATGCATATTTTAGGAATTCATAAGTATAACATAGTTCTTTGAGTGCTTGCTCATGTCCATTCCATTGTAGGTGTGTGTGCTCACCACATGTGCCGGTGCTGGAAGTTTTTCCCTCAGTGGTATACATAGGGGACTGGCTCTGGAGCCCTCTGGAGTGGCATGCGTATGCACCAGTATAAGGAGAGCTGCTGGCTCCCCCCACCCTCAGTTCCTTCTTGCTGCCAGTGACGGTGCTGGAATGTCTTCTTGCCTTGGCAAGCTTACTACTCTCAACTGTGCCTAGTTGTGAACTTTCTGTATATAGTTGTTAGAAATTCGTTAGTTTTATAGTTCCCTTAGTGTAGACTTAGGCCTTGTCTATACTACAAAATTAGGTCGAATTTATAGAAGTCAGTTTTGTAGAAAGTGTTTTTATACAGTCGATTCTGTGTGTCCCCACACAAATGCTCTAAGTGCATGTAGTCGGCGGAGTGTGTCCACAGTACTGAGGCAACCGTCGACTTCCGGAGCATTGCACTGTGGGTAGCTATCCCACAGTTCCTGCAGTCTCCGCTGCCCATTTGAATTCTGGATAGAAATCCCAGTGCCTGTTGGGGCTAAAACATTGTCGCGGGTGGTTCTGGGTACATATCGTCAGGCCCGCCTTCCCTCCGTGAAAGCAGGGGCAGACAATGGTTTTGCACCTTTTTTCTTCAGTTAACTGTGCAGACACCATACCACGGCAAGCATGGAGCCCACTCAGCTCACCATCACCATATGTCTCCTTGGTGCTGGCAGATGTGGTACTGCATTGCTACACAGCAACAGTTTATTGCTTTTTGGCAGCAGACAGTGCAGTATGACTGGTAGCCGTCATCAGTGTAGTCCAGGGTGCTCTTTTAACCAACCTCGATGAGGTCAGGGACGCCTGGGCAAACATGGGAGTGACTCAGCCAGGTCATTTCCCTTTTAAGTTTTGTCTCATGGTGATTGAGTCCTACCGGCAGTGCACTGTCTTTTAATCTGCAGTCAGCAGAAGACGATAGTCAGCGGTCGTACTGCACAGTCTGCTGCCAGCAAGATGTATAAAGACAGATGAAGTGGATCAAAACAAGAAATGGATCAGATTTGTTTTGTATTCATTTTCTCCTCCCTCCCTCCGTGAAATCAACGGCCTGCTAAACCCAGTTTTGAGTCCTATCCTCAAGGTTTTGAGTTCTATTCGTGAGGGGGCCATTTTGTTTCTCGCAAAGCCATCCCCTTTGTTGATTTTAGTTCAACCCTGTAAGCCAACCCTGTAAGCCATTTTGTCAGTCGCCCCTCCCTCCACCAGAGCAACGGCAAACAATAGTTTCGCGCCCTTTTCCCTGGATTGCCTGAGCAGACGCCATAGCGCAGCAAGCATGGAGCCCGTTCAGCTCACCCCAGCAGTTATGTCCATTGTAAACACCTCGTGCATTATTGTGCAATGTATGCGGAAACAGCACCTGAAAAACCAGGCGAGGAGGTGACGGCAGCATGGAGATGAGGCCCTGAACACACTTTTCTCTAAAACCGCGTTCCCCGCAATTTGGAGATCATGGTGTTAATGGGGCAGTCTCATGCAGTGGAACGCCGATTCTGGGCCCGGGAAACAAGCACAGAGTGGTGGGACCGCATAGTGTTGCAGGTTTGGGATGATTCCCAGTGGCTCCGAAACTTTCGCATGGATAGGGGCACTTTCATGGAACTTTGTAACTTGCTTTCCCCTGCCCTGAAGCGCAAGAATACCAAGATGAGAGCAGCCCTCACAGTTCACAAGCAAGTGGCAATAGCCCTGTGGAAACTTGCAACGCCAGACAGGTATCGGTCAGTCAGGAATCAATTTGGAGTGGGCAAATCTACTGTGGGGGTTGCTGTGATGCAAGTAGCCAACACAGTCACTGAGCTGCTGCTGTCAAAGATAGTGACTCTGGGAAATGTGCAGGTCATACTAGATGGCTTTGTTGCAATGGGATTCCCTAACTGTGGTGGGGCTATAGACGGAACGCATATCCCTATCTTGGGACCGGACCACCATGGCAGCCAGTACATAAACCACAAGGGGTACTTTTCAATGGTGCTGCAAGCATTGGTGGATCACAAGGGATGTTTCACCAACATCAACGTGGGATGGCCGGGAAAGGTTCATGACGCTCGCGTCTTCAGGAATTCTGGTTTGTTTAAATGGCTGCAGGAAGGGATTTACTTCCCAGACCAGAAAATAACTGTTGGGGATGTTGAAATGCCAATAGTTATCGTTGGGGACGCAGCCAACCCCTTAATGCCCGGCTCATGAAGCCGTACACAGGCACTCTGGACAGTAGTCAGGAGCTGTTCAACTACAGGCTGAGCAAGTGCCGAATGGTGGTAGAGTGTGCATTTGGACGTTTAAAGGGTTGCTGGCGCAGTTTACTGACTCACTCAGACCTCAGCGATACCAATATTCCCATTGTTATTGCTGCTTGTTCTGTGCTCCACAATCTCTGTGAGAGTAAAGGGGAGATGTTTATTGCGGGGTGGGAGGTTAATGCAAATTGCCTGGCCGCTGAATACGCACAGCCAGACACCAGGGTTGTTAGAAGAGCACAGCAGGAAGCAGTGCGCATCAGAGAAGCTTTGAAAACCAGTTTCATGACTGGCCAGGGTACTGTGTGACACTTCTGTTTTGTTTCTCCTTGATGAAAACCTGCCCCCGTGGTTGACTCTAATTCCCTGTAAGCCACCCGCCCTCCCACCTTCAATCACAGCTTGCTTGCAAAGAAGTAAAGTCACTATCGTTTAAAAAACATGTATTCTTTATTAATTGATTATAAAAATAGGGAGATAACTCACAAGGTAGCCCAGGTGGGGTGTAGGAGGAGGGTAGGAGGGAAGGAAAAGGCACTTTAAAACTTGTTGAATGCCAGTCTTCTATTGCTTGGGCTGTCCACTGGAGTGGAGTGGTTAGGTGCCCAGAGCCTCCCACCCCGTGTTCTTGGGCGTCTGGGTGGGGAGGCTATGGAGCTTGGGGAGGAGGGATGGTGGTTAAGCAGGGGCTGCAGCGGCAGTCTGTGATCCTGCTGCCGTTCATGAACCTCCACCAGACGCCGGAGCATGTCCGTTTGATCCCGTGGTATCCACAGCGTTTCCTCATGCCGCCTCTGATCTTCCTGCTGCCACCTCTCCTCATGTTCATCGGCCACCGTTCTGTACTCTGCTATTGTGCCTCTCCACACAGCTCTGTCAGTGCCGGACAACTGCATGAGCTCAGAGAATGTGTCATCGCGCGTGTGTTTTTTTTGCCGCCTTATCTGAGATAGCCTCTGGCATGGAGGAGGGAGGCTTGAAACATTTGCAGCTGCTGGAAGAAAAAAAGGGAGTGAAGTATTTAAAAGATACATTTTACAGAACAATGGCTATACTCTTTCACGGTGAACAACACTATTCACATTACATAGCACATGAGATTTTGGTACAAGGTCACATTTTGCATCTTGCCTGCGTGAGTGCCTGCGGCTTTGGTGTTAGAGATCACACAAGCATGGCCGGGCAACAGAATTCGGCTTGCAGATGGCCATGGTAAGCCATAGTCTTTCGGCTTCTGCAACCTTCATAGCAGCACCCCCTTCTTTCCCATACCAAGCAAAGCCCATTGAGTTGGCCATTTGCTGCAGCAGTTAACATGCAGCAGCAGAAACTAAACTAATCCTCTCCCTCCATCCAATTCTCTGGGATGTTCACTTTTCCCCTCCTCACACCGTGTGGCTGGTATCAGGGAAGATGCCTGCTAGCCAAACGCGAATAGCTCAGTGCCAATGACCCCTCCCCTCCCACCGCGTGACTAACTGCTGGGAGGATTTCTTTTCAGCCACAGGCAAACAGCCCAGTAGGAACGGGCACCTCTGAATGTCCCCTTAATCAAATTCCCCTATTTCAACCAGGTTACCATGAATGATATCACTCTCCTGAGGATAACACAGAGAGATAAAGAACGGATGTTGTTTGAATGCCAGCAAACACCGGGACCATACGCTGCCAGGCTTCATCATGCAATGATACCAGATTACTTGCTACTAGCATGGCATGATAAAGTGTCCTACCATGGAGGATGGAATAAGGCTGCTCTTCCCAGAAACCTTCTGCAAAGACTTTGAGTACCTCCAGGAGAGCTTCATGGAGATGTCCCTGGAAGATTTCCGCTCCATCCCCAGACACGTTAACAGACTCTTCCAGTAGCAGTACTGGTCACGAATGCATCCCAAGTCCTCAGGGCTACTTAATCATTAAAAAACGCTTCTATAACATGTATTATATTTTAAAAGGTACACTCACCAGAGGTCCCTTCTCTGGCTTCATTGGGTTGGAAGGGTATTTCAGTCAGAGTGATAAAAAGATCCTGGCTGTCGGGGGAAAATGGTGTGCTGTGTGCTCCCCCCAAGCTCGTGCTCCTCCTCATCTTCCCCATCTGCAAAATTCTCAGCCATGGCGGAGAGTATCCCATCCTTGGAGTCCATGGACGGGGTGGGGTAGTGGTGGCGCCCCTCCCCCCCAGAATTGCATGCAGCTCAGCGTAGAAGCGGCATGTCTAGGGCTCTGTCCTGGAGCGTCGTTTGATTCTTTCGTTTTCTGGTACGTTTGTCTGAGCTCCTTATGTTTCACGCGGCACTGTGTTGCATCCCTGATGTAGCCTCTGTACCTCATGGCCTCTGAGATTTTTTGAAATGTTTTGGCATTTTGTCTTTTGAAACGTAGTTCTGATAGCACGGATTCCTCTCCCCATATAGCGATCAGATCCAGTATCTCCCGTTGGGTCCATGCTGGAGCTCTTTTTCGATTCTGGGACTGCATGGTCACCTGTGCTGATGAGCTTGCCTGGCCACACAGGAAATGAGATTCAAAAGTCCACGGGCTTTTCCTGTACACCTGGTCAGTGCATCCGAGTTCAGAGTGCTGTCCAGAATCGTCACAATGTTGCACTGTGGGATAGCTCCCGGAGGCCAATACTTTCGAATTGCATTCACACTAACCCTAATTCGAAACGGCAATGTCGATTTCAGCGCTAATCCCCTCATTGGGGAGGAGTACAGAAATCGGTTTTAAGAGCCCTTTATGTGAAAAAAATGGCTTCGTTGTGTGGACGGATGCAGGGTTAATTCGGATTTAATGCTGCTAAATCCAACATAAACTCATAGTGTAGACCAGGCCTTAATATTGGTTTGTTAGTCCTGAATAGTACTTAGCCTAAGCCCTGGTCTACACTAGGCATTGAGGTCGAATTTAGCAGTGTTAAATCGATGTAACCCTGCACCCGTTCACATGACGAACCCTTTTTTTCGACTTAAAGGGCTCTTAAAATCGATTTCCTTACTCCACCCCCGAGAAGGGGATTAGTGCTGAAATCGGTTTTGCTGGGTCAAATTTGGGGTACTGTGGATGCAATTAGATGGTATTGGCCTCCAGGAGCTATCCCAGAGTGCTCCATTGTGACCGCTCTGGCAGCACTCTCAACTCAGATGCACTGACCAGGTAGACAGGAAAAGGCCCGCGAACTTTGGAATTTCAATTTCCTGTTTGGCTAGTGTGGCAAGCTGCAGGTGACCATGCAGAGCTTATCAGCAGAGGTGACCATGATGGAGTCCCAGAATCGCAAAAGAGCTCCAGCATGGACTGAACAGGAGGTACGGGATCTGATCGCTGTATGGGGAGAGGAATCCGTACTATCAGAACTACATTCCAGTTTTCGAAATGCCAAAAACATTTGGGAAAATCTCCCAGGGCATGAAGGACAGAGGCCATAACAGGGACCCGAAGCAGTGCCGCGTGAAACTTAAGGAGCTGAGGCAAGCCTACCAGAAAACCAAAGAGGCAAACGGCCACTCCAGGTCAGAGCTCCAAACATGCTGTTTCTATGGTGAGCTGCATGCCATTTCAGGGGGTTCAGCCACCACTATCCCAGCCGTGTTGTTTGACTCCTTCAATGGAGATGGAGGCAACACGGAAACTGGT
Source organism: Dermochelys coriacea (assembly GCF_009764565.3). Taxonomy (NCBI): domain Eukaryota; kingdom Metazoa; phylum Chordata; order Testudines; family Dermochelyidae; genus Dermochelys; species Dermochelys coriacea. The sequence goes on from NC_050070.1 coordinate 122,888,714, forward strand.
TTTGGGGACGAGGAAGACGATGATGAGGAGGTTGTAGATAGCTCACAGCAAACAAGCGGAGAAACCGGTTTTCCCGACAGCCAGGAACTGTTTCTCACCCTGGACCTGGAGCCAGTACCCCCTCGAACCCACCCAAGGCTGCCTCCCGGACCCACCAGGCGGAGAAGGGACCTCTGGTGAGTGTACCTTTTAAAATACTATACAAGGTTTAAAAGCCATCACGTTTAATGATTAATTTGCCCTGGCATTCATGGCTCTCCTGGATATACTCCCAAAGCCTTTGCAAAAGGTTTCTGGGGCGGGCAGCCTTATTCCATCCACCATGGTAGGACACTTTACCACTCCAGGCCAGTAGCACGTACTTGGGAATCATTGCAGAACAAAGCATCGCAATGTATGTTTGCTGGCGTTCAAACAACATCTGTTCTTTATCTCTCTGTATTATCCTCAGGAGAGTGATATCATTCATGGTCACCTGGTTGAAATAGGGTGCTTTTCTTAAGGGGACATTCAGAAGTGCCCATTCCTGCTGGGCTGTTTGCCTGTGGCTGAACAGAAATGTTCCCCGCTGTTAGCCACGTCCCTTGAAATCCACTAGTGCTTGCAGCACTATTGAAAAGTACCCCTTGCGGTTTATGTACCCGCTGGCTTGGTGCTCCAGTGCCAAGATAGGGATATGGGTTCCGTCTATGGCCCCACCACAGTTAGGGAATCCCATTGCACAAAGCCATCCACTATGACCTGCATGTTTCCCAGGGTCACTACCCTTGATACCAGCAGATCTTTGATTGCATTGGCTACTTGCATCACAGCAGCCTCCACAGTAGATTTGCCCACTCCAAATTGATTCCTGACTGACCGGTAGCTGTCTGGAGTTGCAAGCTTCCACAGGGCTATTGCCCCTTGCTTGTGAACTGTGAGGGCTGCTCTCATCTTGGTATTCTTGTGCCTCAAGGCAGGGGAAAGCAAGTCACAAAGTTCCATGAAAATGCTGTTACGCATGTGAAAGTTTCGCAGCCACTGGGTATCATCCCAGACCTGCCACACTGTGCAGTCCCACCAGTCTGTGCTTGTTTCCCAAGCCCAGAATCAGCGTTCCACCGCATGAACCTGCCCCATTAGCACCATGATGCCCACATTGGCAGGGCCCGTGCTTTGAGAGAAGTCTGTGTCCATGTCCTCATCACTCTAGTCATCACACTAATGTCGCCTACTCGCCCAGTTTCGCTTTGCCAGGTTCTGGTGCTGCATATACTGCGGGATAATGCGTGTGGTGTTTAATGTGCTCCGAATTGCCAAAGTGATCTGAGCGGGCTCCATGCTTGCCATGGTATGGCATCTGCACAGAAAAAAGGCGCAGAAGATTGTCTGCTGTTGCCCTGATGGAGGGAGGGGCGACTGATGACATGGCTTACAGGGTTGGCTTACAGGGAATTAAAATCAACAAAGGGGGTGGCTTTGCGAGAAACTGAATGGCCGCCTCAAGGATAGAACTTAAAACCTCAAGGATAGAACTGAAAACTGGGTTTAGCAGGCCGTTGATTTCACAGAGGGAAGGAGGGAGGGAGGAGAAAATAAATACAAAACAAATCTGGTCTATTTCTTGTTTTGAGCCACTTCATCTATCTTTATACATCATGCTGGCAGCAGACTGTGCAGTACGACCGCTAGCCATCGTCACCTCCTGGGTGCTCGGCAGAAGACGGTGCAGTATGACTACTGGCCATCGTCTTCTGCTAGCTGCAGATTAAAAGACAGTGCGCTGCCGGTAGGACTCAGTCGCCATGAGACGAAACAAGGGAAATGACCTGGCTGAGTCACTCCCATGTTTGCCCAGGCGCCCGCTTAAAAGAGCACCCAGGACTACGTCGACGACGGCTACCAGTCATACTGCACTGTCTGCTGCCAGCAGCAATAAACTGCTGCTGTGTAGCAATGCAGTACCACGTCCGCCAGCACCCAGGAGACGTATGCTGACGGTTAGCTGAGTAGGCTCCATGCTTGCCGTGATATGGCGTCTACACAGGTAACTCACGAAAAAAGGCGCAAAACGATTGTCTGCCCTTGCTTTTACAGAGGGAGGGAGGGAATGGGAGCATGACGATATGTACCCAGAACACCTGTGACAATGTTTTAGCCCCATCAGGCACTGGGATTTCTACCCGGAATTCAAATGGGAGGTGGAGACTGCGGGAACTGTGGGATAGCTACCCACAGTGCAAAGCTCCGGAAGTCGACGGTTGCCTTGGTACTGTGGACACACTCCACCGACTACATGCCCTTAAAGCATTTGTGTGGGGGGACACACACTCGACTGTATAAAAATGCTTTCTACAAAACCGACTTCTATAAATTCGACCTAATTTCGTAGTGTAGACATACCCTAAGGATGGGGCATGCCCTGGTTCCCGGGCTTTGAACCTTGTGGCTGTTGCAAGAAACCCATTCCAGTCAGTGATCCCCATAGAAGAAGTTTGAAGTGCTTAGGGAAACCCATGTTAGTGACAAGAGCTTCAGACTGTGGACCAGAAACCAGTGGGACATTAGTCTCTACGTGATCGTTGTGGAGTCAGCCCTTACGCCAGCCTCAGAGCCGACCAAATTGGATTCTGCTCCTAGCACTGCGGCCTCAGTGTGGAGTGCACCGCTGGTATCGGCCTCAGACCGGCACTGATTCCCATCCTGGTACCGGCTAAAAAGCAAAGAAAGGTTGGGAGGGGACATTCTTCTATGTCCCGTAAAGAGAAGGAAAGGGCCGGAGGAGAGCAAAGACCTGTGAGGGGCTGTTCTCCTCCTCCAGACAGAGGTCGGGCTCTGACTCACGCTGAGCAGTTGAGCCCAATCCAAGACCCGCCTGCAACCCCCGGGAGCAGCAGAGGCACTCAGTACCTGGCAGTGCATTCCACACTGGAGACCTTTCAGGCCATGAAGGACATTTTGTCCCTGCCAGTGCAGCCCATGCCACTCACGGAGATGCCCCGCTCTAGGGATAAACCTGCCTTGAGACCCTTCCAACGGTCCCTATCAGTGCAGCACCGATCCTTGCCGCTGGGGGTGCCCCGCCAGCGCTCGCCTGAGCAGAGCCATCTGGATGCAGGTCGGTTTGCCAGCCAGAGTTCCTGGAGTCAGTCCCCAGACTCCGGGCAGTATTCCTTGGGCTCGAGGCAGCGGTCACCAGTGGGCTGGCACAGAGGTGCAGCACCAATTTCCAGTGCCAGAAGTAACCAAGCCACTCTCCCAGCTCACTGTACTGCTCTGGAGGGTCAAGACTCTGGAGCCCGATTGCTGTACCGCTGATACGGTTCACCGCGAGCATGTTGACAGTCTCCAACACATCAGCTTACTCACATTCCTGCTCTGTGGAGCAGCACCACTCACTAAGTGTAAAGCGTCAATAACCGTGGTACTGTCACCGATCCGCCAAATGCCGTTGCTGCACCGAGAGCCATCACCCTCCTACAGAACCTCAGCGGAGGTCTGGGGCCAGAGCTGACAGGATCGGAGTAGACAGGTGGCCTTGGCACCTTCCTGGTCCCTCAGGCATGTATCCTCCTCCTTGGGCTCTGACAACGAGGAGGAAAACTTGCCTGTGGACCAGGGAACCCATCAAGGTGCTGGCATTCCCTGCTGGGTCACCAATGGCAACATGGCCCCAGGCCCAGTGGCCTGCCCCCTGGCAATTTTGGAACCCTTGGGAATTTCCCCAACCATTGCAGGGGCATCTGACAAATGGTCAGCGACAATCACCCGCCTGCCCCCTGATTTGGATGCAGAGTCAGAGCAGGCTCCCCAGCTTCAGTCAGCTTCTCCTGAGGCTCCCATGGCAGAAACGACGCAATTGGGAGACCTACCTGTACCTGCCTCCTCGTCTTCTTTGCCTGATGAGGGATAGCAGGACCCTCTCACCCGGTTCCCCAGGACGATGCCTAGGAGCTCCTGAAGAGGGTCCCCTCAAACCTGGAGCTGGAAGCTGAGGAGCTGGCAGACCCCTCAGACTCCCTGTTTGATGTACTGAGAGTGGCAGCCACCGCCAGGGTGGCATTGCCAGTGCATGAGGGAGTGGTGAAAATCACTAAGGCCCTGTGGCAGACATCTTCCTCACTGCCTCCCATCTGCAAGCGGGCAGAGCAAAAATACTACATCCCCGCTAAGGGGTATGAGTATCTTTATACCCACCCTGCTCCAAGCTTACTGGTTGTGTCAGTGCCCAATGAGCACAACAAACAGGGCCATCCAGGATCGACGCCTAAGAACAAGGAGGCAAAGAGACTCCATCTCTTTGGTAGAAAAATTTATTCTACATCCAGCCTCCAGCGGAGAGTGGCTAACCATAATGCCTTGCTTGGCCACTATGATTTTAACATCTGGCGTCAATGGCCAAATTCTCAGACTCGCTGCCAGAGGAACTAGGAAGGAATTCCAGGCTATCCTCAATAAGGGCAGGGCGGTGGCCAGGGCAGCACTCCAAGCGGCCTCAGATGCGGCAGACTCTGTGGCCTCGGTCATTTTGATGAGGCAGGCGTCCTGGTAGCAGTCGTTGGGCCTTTTGATGGAGGTTCAATAGTCCATCCAGGACCTCCCATTTGATGACCTGGCACTGATTTCTGAGCAAAGAGACAAAAATTGCATGGCCTATAAATTCACGGGCTATCTTGTGCACCCTGAACCTGTACACGATGGGGCTGTCAAGGAAGTTGAAGCTGCAACAGACTCATAGGTTTGGGAGCCCTTCTGTAAGAAGGGCAAGGGCTATAAGCACCAGCAAGGCCACCAGCCAGCATCCTCTGCTCACTTGAGCTCCACCCATAACCAACTGGGTGGTAAGCAGGCATTTTGAGGGTGCATTCGAGCGTGACCTTCCAGCCTGTGTCCTGGATTCTGCTCCCTTGTTGTTTTCCAACCACCTGTCTCCCTTCCTCCCTGCCTGTGCTTCTATAACATCAGACCAGTGGGTCCTCAGCACAGTAGCCGGGGGATATACTCTCCAGTTTATTTCTATCCCCTGCTCTAGCCCCCCCTCTTTCCGTCCCTCTTCAGGGACTCTTTTCAGAGGCATCTGCTCGCTCAGGAGGTGCAAGGCCTTCTGCAGGTGGGAGCCGTGGAAGAAGTCCTATTGCATTTAAGGGGCAAAGGGTTTAACTTTAGCTATTTTTTAAGGCCAAAGGGGGTCTACAACCCATCCTCGACCTGCGGAATTTCAATAAGTACCTCAAGAAGTTGAAGTTTCGCATGGTCTCCCTGGCCTCCATCATTCCTTCCCTGGATCTGGGAGACTGGTACTCTGCTCTCGATTTGAAAGCCGCTTACTTTTACATATCGATATTCCATAGTCACATATGGTTCCTACGGTTCATAGTTGGGACCGCCCGCTACCAATATGCAGTGCTCCCTCTTGGCCTAACAACTACACCAAGAGTGTTTACAAAATGCATGTTGCTGGTTACGGCCTACCTCAGGCATTGGGATATCCAGGTTTACCCATGCCTGGACGACTGGCTCATCAAGGGCTGCTCCAGGGTCCAGGTCCAGAGCAGCGTCAATATGCTGCAAGTCACTTGTCAAACTCTGGGCCTGCTGATAAATGAACAAAAATCAATGTTAATCCCAGTCCAACAAAGAGTTTATCGGGGCGGTACTTGATTCTACCTGAGCCAGAGCATTTCTACCAGAGGCCAAGTTCAGGGCAATCTCGCATCTAATTGCCAGTGTCCGCGCACATCTGCTCATCACAGCCTGAGTCTTTCTCAGACTGTTGAGTCATGTGGCAGCATTGCACATATGTTGTCCGCCATTTGAGACTCAGGCTGCACCCCCTTCAAATGTGACTAGTGGTAGTCTACTCCCCATCCAGGCATCACCTGGACGAGGGTAATTAACTCTGCAGTGGTGGACCACCTTGAAGTTGGTGTTGGAAGGAGTGCTGTTCAAGAGTCCATGACCCACGGTCTCCCTGATATTGGATGTGTCCAACCTCGATTGGGGAGCGCATCTTGGTATGCTGTGGACTCAAGGGACAAGGTCTTGAGAGAAGCTCATGTTACATATAAACGTCAAGGAGCTTATGGCCATCCGACTAGCCTGTGGTATCTTCCTTCCACAGCTGTCCGGAGTTGACCTATTTGCCACCAGACAGAACAGAAAGTGTCATCGGTTCTGCTCTCTCCAAGGCCTCGGCAGAGGCTTTCCCTTTCCAATGCTTTTCTTTCTCCTGTCATGGTTGAGAGACCTGATATGTGTTCCTTCCAATTCCGCTTTTCAGCAAAGTCGTCTCAAAAATCAAGAGCGACAAGGTGCGAGTCATTATGGTTGCCCCAGCGTGGCCTTGCCAGCATTTGTTCTGATCAATGGAAGTGGCTGGGGCAGCTCTGTGGCTACTGCCTAGCCACCCAGACCTACTCTTGCAGGATCATGATCAGCTCCTGCACCCGAATCTTACCTCTCTCCACCTCACGGCTTGGATGCTGAGTCTGGAGGACCAGGCCTGCTCTAGTCAGGTACAGCAGGTTCTCTTGGAAAGCAGAAAGCCCTCCATCAGAGTAACTTACCTGGCAAAGTGGAAGCGTTTCTCCTGCTGAGCGTCGGAGCACATCATCTGCCTAACCCAGTGGTTTTTGCAATCCATCCTAAATTACCTGCTTCAATTAAAGCACCAAGGCCTTGCCTTCTCTTTGATCAAAGTGCACCTGGCAGCCATGTCGGCCTTGCATCCAGGGTAAATCAGTATTCTCGCATGAGATGTCGATCAGTTTCCTGAAGGGCCTTGAATGGCTCTTTCCGCCAATCCAGGACCCAGTCCTTGAATGGGACCTCAACCTCGTCCTCTCCAGCTCAGGGTTTCCCCCTTCGAGCCCATGGCGTCTTGTTCCCTTTCCCATCTGTCGTGGAAGGTTGCATTCCATGTAGCAATTAGCTCAGCGAGGCATGTATCTGAGATCAAAGCCCTTACTTCGGAGCCACTGTACGTGGTATTCTACAAAGACAGGGTCCAGCTGAGGCCCCATCCGGCTTTCCTGCCAAAGGTGGTGTCTCATTTCCATGTTGACCAAAATATCTTTCTCCCCGTGTTCTATCCAAAACCTCACTCGATGAATGAGGAGAGGTGGCTACGCACTCTGGATGTCCGGAGTGCCCTGGCGTTCTAACTGGAATGCACCAATCCCTTCTGCATATTGGCCTAGCTCTTTATTGCGGCAGCTGACAGGATGAAGGGCCTTCCGATGTCCTCTCTGATGATTTCGAGGATCACCACCTACATCTGTATTTATTGCAACTTGGCACAAGCTGTGCCTCCATCGATAGTGAAGGCTCTCTCCACTGGGGCTCAGGTGTCTTCATCTGCCTTCCTGGCATGTGACCCTATCCAGGACATCTGCAGGGTCGCGACGTGGTCTTCAGTACACATGTTCACAATGCATTATGCCATCACTCAGCAGGCCAGAGATGATGGTTTCGGCAGAGCTGTGTTGCAATTGACATGTCCATAAACTCCTACCCACCTCTGGTGGCACTGCTTGGGAATCACCTATATGGAATGGACATGAGCAAGCAGTTGAAAAAGAAAAGACCTTTTCGTAACTGGTGTTCTTCAAGTTGTATTGCTCATGTCCATTCCATGATCCACCTTCCTTCCACACTTTTGGAGTTTCTGGCAGGAAGGAACTGAGGGTAGGGGGAGCCGGCGGCGCCCCTTGTACTGGTGCATACACGCACCACTGCCAGGGCCAGTCCCCTACCAATACCACTGAGGGAAAAACCTCTGCCACTGGTGCATGGGGCGAGCACACACGCCTACAACGGAATGGATGTAAGCAACATATCTTGAAGAACAGCAGTTACGAAAAGGTAACTGTCTTTTTTCCTGCTTAGGAAATGTTTGTTCATGTTGCTAAAGTCTCTTCTGAAATCTGCTTATTCCCAGCATTTGTCACCTATTTTGGGTGACAGTGTAGTTATTTTGCTAACAGGCTAACTTTTCCAAGTGTAACTAGTTGGTTCATTGGCACAGTTTTTCCCAAACTTCTGAAGTCTGAGCTTCCTTTCAGGAAATGAAACCTTTTATGTCTCCCTTGCAACCCAGTCATGTGGTGTTAAAGCCCTACCCATCTTAATTTTTGTATCTTGTGCTTATAAAAATGATTCAGGAAACATACTACTAGTCAAAGCACAATTGCCAAAGAACTCCTCTTTGTATAAGTGGGTTTTAGCCCATGAAAGCTTATGCCCAAATACATTTGTTAGTCTCTAAGGTGCCACAAGTACTCCTCGTTCTTTTTGTATAAATGAAGTATCCTTATAGTATCAAAGAATAAGATTTATAATATTTTGGGGTTTTCCCAGAAAACATTTGGGAACAGTAAAATTGCCATTATGAAACAGCTTTTTCATACAATTGGCTCTGGTAGCCATTTTTATCTGTAAGAACTTGACAGTATCATCTTTAGCAGTATGTTTAATCTTGTATTCCTAGGTTGACAACCTCCTCTTTGTAGTCATGCAATCTGCCCATCTTGTGAGTCAGAGAAAAGCTTTCCAACAGTCTATTGAAGGGCTCGTATCTTTGCATCATGAACAGACATCCAGCCAGCCAGTCATTGCCAAAGCATTGCAGCAGCTAAAGGTAAGCAGCCTTCTAATTTATTTCCATGAGGATTGTTTATTGTTTTATCATTTGAATTTCATTCACTGGTATAAATTAAAACACAAATGGCTCAAAAGCTGTTGACGTGATTTAATTCCAGTGATGATGATAATCCAATACTCTGCATTTGTACTTTGTACAAGTTGTTGTAGGCCATGTTTTCTGTTCAGTATCCATTGCGCTCACATAAATCACTTGTGAATGCAACTTTTGAGCAATATCATGTGCATGTACAAGTCAGAGAATCTACACACAAAAAATAGGAAGCCAGTCTGTAGTACAGTAGACATATGAACCATGGCAAAACAAAAAGTTTCATAGAAAGGGGTCACAGAGTTGAAATGAAGTACATTTGCTAGTTCTTGAAAACTTCGTGTTCAAAAAGTCAGAAAAACCAAACTTCATTTATTATATATAATATATTATATATATAACTTTTTATAGATGATGGAAAAATGAGAATTTTCAAAACTGTGGACAGCAAACATTAAAATGCTTTTATGTGACATGAAAGTGGGTAGGCCTACGAAACCACAGGACCCAAGGAAACAAGGATTTACCAACTGAAGGAGTCATGGCTGTCCCCAGATGTCCCACTGAAGTCAGTGGCATCCGTACCCCCACACCCACGGATAGAATTTGACTCTGGGTTATGTTCTATATAGATAGTAACGATAGTACTCTTTTTCTAACTCAGCTAGCTGTTACTGTGAAATGTAGTGTCTGAGAATGTGGGCATTGATTAACTAGCAATGTATTTATTTATTTCCCACAAAACTATAGATTTTGGTCAGAATTTGGTAAAATAGTACTGTAGCCAACAAACAGTATTTTAAGCAGCTGTTTGGTTTGTATAGATCTGCATGAGTTAAGAATTGTTGATTTATATGAATAAAGCGCATCACCTGCTAAGTCAAGTAATTGTAATTCTTGATTGTCTTAAAAGATCTACGGGTGTACTCTCTTGTACAATCATCCTCTTATTCCTGTGACTTCATCTTCACTCAGGCATTTGTTTTATCCACTCTTTGACTGTGTGTCCTTACAGCACTTAACATAGCGGTACCCCAACTACTTTGGGACTTTGGTATTGCTGTTCTATAAATAATAATGATTCAGTGTGTCTCTTCAACTGAAGCTGACTTCTTTTTGTTCTTCAGAGTGATGCATTACAACTATGCAATAAGATAAGCTGCGCCATTGATAGAGTTGATCGCATGTTCACTTCTGAATTTGATGCTGAGGTTGATGAGTCTGAATCTGTCACTTTGCAGCAATACTACCGAGAAGCCATGATTCAGAGTTACAATTTTGGGTTTGAGGTAAGTGAGCAAAAGGGAATGCATTTTTTGTGGTAAAAGAATGTTTTTAACGTATTTTTGGGGGATAAACTGATAAAATTCCACTCTTTCACTTCCAAAAATTAGTGAATTATGCTTTTGTGTGAATTCTGTTAATTCTTATAAGAGTATTGTGTGGTGCTGTGCAAATCTTTTCATGATGTGAAAATTAAAACTTTAGACTACATAAGAGAGAGAGCAGATCTGTTGAATCTGCCAAACTCTCAAACTCCTTGAAACTCTTACTTTGGCAAGGCATTCCTAGTTGGCAGTCTGAATTTTAAGTTTAGTCTTTTCAGACTTTGCACGTTGACAAATTTTTACAGGAGATCAGAAATATTCTGATGTGAGCTGTGTCACTTGATCTTTCTCTGCCTCATTTTTTTCTTCCTAAGCCCATACAAGCTACTATGTAAATGCAAAATATTTTAATTTTTTAATGTTGAGCCCTTATTCTAAGGTTCTCTTTAAACCCTTCATGTCAGTGGATGCAGCTCATCAATGCCTGCCTTAGTGTGCCAACCAGGAAATGTCAGCTTCAGGCCACTTCTGATACATCTTCACTTGTATGATTCCTTCAAACCCTTTTTAAATACATCTTTGAGACAGTACACACTTCACTATGTACAGAATCCTTGTAAGAACGATCTTCTAAAACAGCCCATGTTCCTGTTTGCCTCTAAGGTATGAATATTACTCAATGCTAGTTTGAGACTTGCTCTATATGATAGCAGAGCTGCGTATTGTTCCTGTCAAGACAGTATAATTCTTTCTTGGTATGCACATTGTTTAAAAGTAGTGCATGCTCACACCTAGTATGCTATATGGCTGAAACGCTACCTTTTTGTCTTGGTTCTTTTGCTCTAAATGTCTTGTATTTGGGGATTTCCCTTGAAGATACTGTTAAATAAATAATCATGCAAATTATATGGATAGAATTAATTATATGAGAGTGAGATGTAATCGTGCTTCCTTGTAATGTTGTATTAGCTAGCAAATATTTCAGTAGATATTATATATAATTGATTTATTTTAATTTTAATACTTGAAGGATAATTTTTAATATATTGTAGTACCATAAAGAAGTTGTTCGCCTGATGTCTGGAGAATTCAGGCAGAAAATTGGAGATAAGTATATCAACTTTGCCAGAAAATGGATGAATTATGTGCTAACAAAATGCGAGAGCGGTCGAGGCACGAGACCCAGGTAATGGCTAACTGGGCACCTTATCATAATATGATGTGTTGCTCTTTTCTTAAATATAATGCAGGATATTTCGCATTGATTAATGAATAATAGCTACTTCCCATATAAATTGTTGGTGCTTCCGTTCCTTTTATTTCCGTGAGATTTTCCATAGTAAAAGTACATAGCAAAGCACTACCCAAACTACTTATTGAGTTTTTCTTTCCAGACTCCTTGCCCTGAGTGTTAGCTGTCATGGAAGAGAGAGAGAAGAGATACCTGAGATAACTAGGGCCCAAACCATTCAAAGCTTTCAAATTAGAGGCCAACACCTTGATGAAAAATTACTATTTGGTCAGGAATCAGTAAAGATGGCAGAGCATTAGTGCAGCAGGCATTCTTTGGGGTGTCCTATTTAAAAGGATGATGATGTTGTGTGGTGAATTACTACGTGTGCAGCATCTGATGACTTTCTCCTTCAGTAAGAGTTCTTTGTATTAATCCAGCCTGAAGGTGACAAAAATGTGGCTCACAAGTGACTAGATCTTCTTTTAACAGGAAAGGTTGGGCAGTCTTCTGACGAGATGAAAATGATAGAAAGTATTTTGCCATTGTTTGATATTCAGGAACAATGAGAAATCTACTAAGACCTTGGGACTATGTACTCTTTTGAGCATCGGATGACAGGTGTCTTTTGAATGAGAGTGTGGTCATTGTTTTTGGAGCGATTTCACATGTCCTTTCCGCTTTAGGTGTGTGCATGCCCAGTATACCAAAGTCGGAGATTTTCCCTTAGTGGCATGTGTGCGCCCTTTGTAGCCTTGTACTGCTGTGTTATGTATTTCTCTTTGTATCACCCTTCTGCCCTTTGTACCACCCTTGAGCCCTCTCAGTTCCTTCTTACTGCCCATGTTGGTAGTCTGAGTGTGTTGACTTGCTTTGCAAGTGTTTTCCCTATCAGGGAATTTGTTCTCTTTTATATAATTAGGGTACTCATCTATAGTTAGCTAGAGATTTAGAGTAAATTCCATTTGTTATTTTACTTAATTTTAATAGTGTGTTGATTCCCAAATGTTTTAAATACTAACTCCCAGTACCAGGGCATGCCTCAATCTCTAGACTTTAAGGCTTACACCAGCTGCAATAAGTCTATGCTGGTGAGTGACCCTCATTCCAGGAGTCTAAAGTGCCTCAGGGAGGATCACCTCAGGGACCGTTGTCAGATCTGCAGAGACTTCAGGTCCTGGACTAGAAAGGATAGGGAGATGAGACTGCGTAACCTTTTCATGGAGTCCATCTTGCATCCACCATCTGAACCTTCCCCCTTAGGATAGGTATTGAGCACTTCTTCCATCAGAAGTGCTCCTCCAGACATAGCATAGTCTCGGGACTGTTCCCCTTCCCTGATGCCCAGGAAGGAGCTTAAAAACCATGCCTCAAAAGTATGTCTGGTTCCTTCACAAAATCGAGGTCTCTGGTACCGTCTGCCAGCAAGAAAGCTGGACGGTGAGGTAGAGTGTTCTCCGATGATTGACAGGTCCCACTACCGACTTCGTCTTGTCCAGGGTTGTTGACTCCATCACCAGTGGTGTTGAGACTGACCCCCTACTGTTGTATCATCCCTTTAATGCCACAGCCTCGGGGGGGAACCGCGTGGTAATGACAACACTGACTGCTTATGCTGTGGTGTGAGATCTGCTATGCCTCTTGGTACTGGGTGCTCCAGCAGCACAGGAGACAAGTCATCCGGTACTGATATATTTTCAGTCTTTGTTGGAGTTACCTGCCAGTAAGGTCCAACCCTTGGTACTGGCATAGCCAACTTTGTCATTCACCTTCATTAAGAGGATTCTGCCCCTGGTATCTGACACAGGTGCCACAGTGGTCCAGGACATGGCTTCTTGGGCCGATAGAGATTAGGCTTCAATACTCTACCATGGGATTTCCTCACCACCAACAGATCATCCCCAGTTCCTCTGCTTTCCAGACCTCTGAGCAAACGATGGGATGATTCACATGAGAAATCTCAGGAAGTCTCCCAAGCCAGTACTGAGGAACAACCTTCCATGCCACAACCTACACCTGGGGCAGTATAGGAGAACTCCAGCTGAACCTTCTTTACACTTGTCCTCCTTTTCATCTGATGAGGTGGTGTGGATTGTCTGGATTGTCCTCCTTTCTCCAAGATGACTGCAGGGCCTACTAAGAGCTCCTAAAGAGAGTTGCTTCCTCTCTAGATATCTGGATTGAGGTAGTGCAAGAGAGTTCCAATAGACTGGTGGACATACTGGGGTCAGCAGAGCCTTCCTGTCTTCTTCTACCTATAAATGAAGCCATACTAGAACTTACAAGATTGCTGTGGCAAACACCCTCTCTCTGTCACTGACAGTCAAGAGAACGAGTGCAGGTATTATGTCCCTTTTCAGGGTTCTGAACATTTCTACACTCGTATCTCACCAGGTTCTTTGGTTGTCTTGACAGTAAATGAAAGAGTGTTTCAGGGATGGCCATCTTCTACCCCAAGGGATAAAGAAGCAAAAAGACTCAACTTTTTCAGTAGAAAAAATTATTTCATTGTTGGCCTACAGTTTCGTATCTCTAAAGAGCAAGTCTTGCTGGGAAGATATGATTACCATCTCTGGGATAATGTTCTCAGGGACAAGTAAACAGAGGATGCTAGATAAGAGTTCCTGGCCATCTTGGATGAGGGTAAACTCATAGCTAGGACTTCTCGCCAAACTATGTAAGATGGGGCAGATTTGGCAACCAGAACTATTGCATCTGCAATAATGATGCACACATGTTCATGGCATCAATCTTCTGGTCTTCCACAGGAGGTCCAGCAGACTATCCAGGATCTTTTTTGAGGGTCCCACCGTATTCTCACAGCAGACTGATGAGAAGCTTCACAGTCTCAAAGACTCCAGGACTACATTGAAATCATTGGGGATTTACTCTCCATTCCCTATAAAGAATTAATTTCTCCCTCAGTCGAACCAACAATACCCACCTTTCCTGCCTAGACAAGCTTGATCACTCCAGGAGCAAAGGGAAAAACTACAGGATGAGACCTCCACTTCCTCACTTTGTCTTCATCCAGTCCTTCTAGAGAACCCAGAAAGACCAAACAATGTGTTTGACTACCTTGTTAAGGGGAAAATATCAGTGTGTCTTGGGCCACTTTCTCCTATCCCTGTTTTTCCCAACAGCTTATCCCACTTTCAGTATGCTTTGGGCCTACATTACCACAGACCAGTGGGTTCTAAGCATAGTGGAACTGGGATAAACCCTTCAGATTTTCAATCCTTCCCTGTCCCTCTTCAGAGACCTCCTCTGAGAGGTCCAGTCTCTCCTCCATAGAGCCATGGAGGAGGTTCCTTGTTTCTACTGAGAAAAAAGGGTTTTATTCAAGTTACTCCCTGATTCCAAAGGCAAAAGAAGATCCCAGACTTATCCAAGATTTGTGAAATCTGAACAAATATCTAAGGAATATAAGGTTTCACATGGTCACCCCAGCTTCCATTATCCCCTCCCTTGATCCTGGCAACTGGTACTCTGCCATGGACTTGGACACACATTTCCATGAAACTATTGATCAAAGCCATAGGCTATTCTTAAGATTTCTGGTCAACAATACCCATTCTCAGTTTACAGTCCTGCACTTGGGCCTCTCTGTGGCGCTGTGAATATTTACAAAATGCATGGTAGTGATGGCTGCATTCTCAAAAAAGCAGAAGTGCAAGTATTTTCCTACCTTGACAATTGGCTGGTATGGTGTCGGTCCAAGAACCAGGTGGAATTCGGTATAGCAGAACTCAGTATTTTGAGGTCTGTTGATCAACAAGAGCTAGTCAGTCTTGAGTTCAGAGGACAGAGTTTATAGGGGCACTCTTGGTTTCTACAGTAGGCAGGACTTTTCAGCTCAAGCCAGATTCCAGGCAATGTTAATGATTTCGACAGATCTGAAAGTCCATCCAACCACAGCTTCAAGGAACTGCCTCAGACTTCTGGAAATGTGGCCTCATGCATGTACATGCTCTGTCATGCCAAACTTTGTCTCAGAAGGTTGCAAGCCTGGTTAAAGTCAGTGTACTACCTAGCTCATAACCCATTCAATGTGTTGATTTGTGTGCCTGCAGGTGTGCTGTTCTTCTTGGACTGATGAATGGATGCAATCCAATGTGTGTATGGGAATTGCCTTTGCCTCTCCTCTATCCACACTGACTCTGGTTACAAATGCTTCTTTTTTAGGGTGGGGAGCACACCTAGGCACTCAGCATCTGTGGTCACAACAGTATTTAGCTCTTCACATAAACATGCAGGAGTTGAGGGATAATCATCTGGCCTTTTGGACTTTTCTCCCTAACATCAAAGAAAAACTCTGTCCTTATGAACAACACTGCAACAATGTTCTACATGAACAGACTGGGAGGGACCAGGTCAGACAGTCTTTGTCATGAAGCATTACAGCGTTGGGAGTTTTGTATCATCAATTAATTCACCTCAAAGCACCCCATCTTCTTAGGGTTCACAACCGTTTGGCAGATTGCCTGACCAGATCTTTCAGCAAAGATCATGAATGGTCTCTCAGGCCAGGTATGGACAGATTATATACCCAGGTTGCAGTTCCTATCCCTCCCTGGACTTGAATCTCATGCTAAGAAGGTTGATGGGTCCACCCTTTGAACTGATGGCTTACCTGCTCATTACTCCAGCAATATATGAAATCTGCATTTTTGGCACGAAGAGTAGCAGAATTACGAGCATTGGTAGCTGACCCTCCCTACACAATCTTCTATAAGAACAAAGCAAAGTTATGTCTGCATCCACAAATTTTGACTTTAGTATCAGAATTCCACCTCAATCAAGCAGTATACTTACCAACTTTTCTAAGCCTCATTCTCCTAAGGATTAAGAGAGACTCTATACCTTGGAAGTTAGAAGGGTGTTAGTGTTTTACTTGGACAGAACTAGGTCATTTTGTTTGAGTTTCGCTTCTACCTCAGATATGGTAATATCTACCTCCATATCCTCATCCTCATTTGTCATGCTACCATTATCCCTAAGATCCTCTTTAGCCTTATTAAAGACTGAGGCAAAGTATTTGTTTAGATATTGGGCCATGCCTAGATTATCCTTGACCTCCACTCCATCCTCAGTGTTTAGCGGTCCCACTTCTTCTTTCTTTGTTTTCTTCTTATTTATATGGCTATAGAACCTTTTACTATTGGTTTTAATTCACTTAGCAAGGTCCAACTCTACTTGACTTTTAGCCTGTCTCACTTTATCCCTACATGTTCTGACCTCAATAAGGTAGCTTTCCTTACTGATCCCTCCCATCTTCCACTCCCTGTATGCTTTCTGCTTTTTCTTAATCACCTCTCTGAGATGCTTGCTCATCCAGCTTGGTCTACAACTCCTGCCTATGAATTTTTTCCACTTTCTTGGGATGCAGGCTTCCGATAGCTTTTGCAGCTTTGATTTAAAGTAATCCCAGGCCTCCTCTGCCTTTAGATCCATAAATTCTTCAGTCCAATCCACTTCCCTAACTAATTTCCTTAATTTTTGAAAGTCAGCCCTTTTGAAATCAAAAACCCTAGTTGCAGATTTATTTTTGTTAATCCTTCCGTTCAGTTTGAACTGAATTAGCTTATGATCACTTGAACCAAGATTGTTCCCTACAACCATTTCTTCTATGAGGTCCTCATTACTCACCAAAACCAAATCTAAAATGGCATCCCCTCTAGTCAGTTCAGCAACTGCTTGATGAAGGAATCCATCAGCTATCGCCTCTAGGAAAATCTGAGCCTTATTATTATTGTTATTATTATTATTATTAGCACTCGTCCTTCAGTCTATATCTGGGAAGTTAAAGTCTCCCATGATCACGCAGTTTCCATTAGTGTTTACTTCATTAAAAACATTAAAGAGGGCTCTATCCGTATCCAAATTAGATCCCGGTGGTCTATAGCACACCCCAAGCACTATCCCAGGGGAGGCTCTAGTAGTTTTCTTCCCCAATGTAATTTTTACCCAGACGGACTCTGTCTTATCCATTCCATCGCTTCTTATTTCTTTACATTCTACCTCATCATTGATATACAATGCTACTCCACCAACTTTACCTTTATTTCTGTCTTTCCTAAACAGCACATATCCTTCAATTCCTGTAGTCCAGTCATCACTACTATTCCACCATATTTCTGTTATCCCTATAATATCTGGTTTCACTTCCTGCACCAGTAGTTCTAATTCCTCCAGTTTGCTACCTAGGCTTCTCGCATTCGTGTACAAACATCTTAATTTTTGCTGTTTGGCCTCGCTCACATTTTGTACCCTATTAGGCACGGTCATTCTACAGCCAGTATAACCTATTAAACTGGTATCCACATGCCCTTCCTCCTTATATACATTCTCCTATCCACGGCTGTATCTTTTCTTACTTTGTTTTCTCCCCTCTCAATGCTAAAATCCGTCGTGGAGATTACCTGGATATCTCCCAACCATCTCCCCCAAATTCCTAGTTTAAAGCTCTCTTAATCAGTTGTGCCAGCCTTGATCCTAGAAGTCTATTTCCTTCCCTACTCAGATTAAGTCCATCCCGAGAGAACTATCCTCTGTCCATGAATGCCTCCTAGTGGCTATACATCCCAAAGCCCTCCTTATAGCACCACTGTCTATGCCATTTGTTGATAGTCATAATCTTGTCAGACCTTTGTTGCCCTTCTCTAGGAACAGACAGAATCCCACTAAAGATCACCTGAGCCTCGATTTCCTTAATTGTCTTCCCCAGCCTAGCATAGTCTCCCTCAATACTTTCCAGCGAGAATCTAGCCGTATCATTTGTTCCCACATGAAGGATAATTAGGGGATTCTTTCCTGCTCCCTTTAGGATCCTTTTCAACCTCAGGTCTACATCCTGTATCTTAGCACCTGGAAAACAGCACACCCTTCTATTCTCTGGATCAGCTCTAGTTACAGGCCTGTCTATTCTTCTCAGTAAAGAGTCCCCGATCACATAGACCTGCCTTTTCCTGGTGATGGTGCTATTCTCCAGTCTCTCCCCTGTTCCCTCTGGCTGCAAATTCTTTCCATTCCTATTCTCCCTTATAATCCTCTTCAACCCATCCTGTATCCTCTTGGGGCTCATATTTGGTGTAGTCTCCATTGACTCTTCCCCTTTTCCTATAGGACTAGCCGCTCTTCTCTTCTTCCTTGCCCTTCCACCTTCAGTGATTACCTGCTGAGCCCCTTCTTCATTTTCCAACTCTGCAAACCTGTTCTTGAGCTCTATTTCTCCTTCACTAGCCCGTCTTTTCCTCTGCCTGGTCCTTTTAGTCACATGCTTCCACTGACCACTTTCCTCACTCGGTCTCCCCTCAGAATTCCCCAGCCCTGCTTCCATCTGTCAGTCTGAGCTTTTCCCTTAGGATACCTCATGTCCTTGCTCCATAATCTGCTCAAACCCCTTCCTAAACTCAACGAGACTTTCCACCTGCATCTCCAGACCTCGGATCTTTTCCTCCATCAGCTCTATCAGACGGCATTTCATGCAGACAAAACTCTTACCAGGTCCCCCCTCCAGGATCAGGTACATACCACAGCTTCCACATCCAGTCATCCTCAATGTGTCTTCCACCACATGAGTCACTCCCACTGCATCCTCTGTATCGGTCATAGCCTTCCCATCTAAGTCCTATTAATCTGGGAAACACAAACCACACCACAACACCACCGCCCACAGCAAGAACAAACCCCAAACAAGCACCACAATACAAACTCCCACTCAAACTCCCCTGTTTACAGCTCTGTTTGCTAGCTCCTGTGCCGCTGCAGCTGTCTGTGCCGCTGCCTGGCTACCTTTATAGGACCCCTAGTCAGAGAAACCCCACCCCCTAATCAGGGCTCAGCTTCTTTCCCAGCACAAAGCCCCTACAAGCCTCTGCACATCCAAATATACAAATACAAAACCAAATACAAATACCTTCTCCTAGCTAGCTCCTGTGCCGCTACAGCTGTCTGTGGGGAATTGATATGTACTTCCTAAGACAGTAGTGGGCTGAGGTGGATAACCAGGCCTGAGGCAGGTAGCCTACTATCTTTATTTGGGGACGTTCATATTAAAAGTCCAGAACTCAGAATTTCATGTCCATTTATCACCTGGCTAAAGATTAACCCCTTGACAAAAGCCAGATACTGCACTCTGTGCATGAATCCAAACTGTTATACAGAACTTTTGTTAACGTAAGCAAGTAAGCAGCAGTCATTGGGTATGTCTGCACTGCAAAAATAAGCAATAAATAAATAAACCCGCAACAGTGAGCCACAGAGCCTGGGTCCATTGACTTGGGCTTGCACTATGGGGTCAAAATAGTAGCGCAGACATTTGCGTGTGGGCTAGAGCCTGTGCTCTGAGATCCACCCCTGCCTTGCAGGGTTTCAGATCCTGGGCGCCAGCCTGAATCCGAATATCTGTGCTGCTGTCCTGTAATGTGAGTCCTGCAAGCCCAAATCAGTTGAGCTGGGCTCTGAGACTTGCTGCCATGGGTCTTTCTTTTTTTTTTCTTTTCTTTTTTCTCAACGTAGACATACCCTTAACCATGTATATTAGGATAAGTCACTAGAACTCATGTGACATTTATGTAATTGTTTTTGGCTAATGAACAATTCCCTTCTGCTTGACAGGTGGGCAACACAAGGTTTTGATTTTCTTCAAGCCATCGAGCCAGCCTTTATTTCAGCTCTGCCTGAAGAGGATTTCTTGGTATGGAATTAATTGTTCTCCCATTGTAGCCCAACCTGCTTTCAGTTCAGTTTCAATCAATAAAATCTATTATCTGTCTGTTATGTTTTCTGTGCTCTTATTTCTGATTAATTACTGTTCCGAGACTGTTCTATATAAATCTAAATGTCTTTTGCTTTGATTTAGCTTGCAAAATTCTGAATAGTGCACGGTAATGACATCAATATACTAAAAAATTAAAATTGTCATGTCAGGTTTCTGCAGTACTGAAACCTTTGTATAGTAACTACATTCACGACCCGGGATACTTGGCAGCAGTTTGCTGATGAGCTATTAATTTACACTAAACGTAATATTGCTTTCTATTGGATGATCTGAAATGTATCTTTAATAACCCTAGTTCATGTATGGAGCAAACATGAAACATTACAAAATAACTGTATTTCTTTAGAGGTAGCGTACAAGATTTAAAATTTGAATCTTGCCTTGTTACTGTTAAGTTATATGGTAGAGCATAGTTTGTGTTTGGTTTTGGTGGGCAGAGGTTGTTTTGTTTCTGTGAAACAGAATCCTGGAAGCTTTAGTTCTGTAATGTGGTATGTTCTTGGTCTGCAGTGGAGGTGAAAGTTCAGCCCCCTCAAAAGTAGCGGAACACAGAGAATAATATTGATGGCAATTGATTGTGTTCACTTTTATTTAGAGTCAGCTTTGCTTTGGAATTTTGACAGATATTTTCCCCAGTCAATATTTTGTTTCTCAACTAGTGTGTCTGCATTTATTTAAAGAAAAGGACAGGTTACTCAAAGCCTATCTCACAGTCAGTACATTGCTATCGCTGCAGCATTTTTCAGCTCTACTGTTTCAGGAGGGAAAAGAGCATTGATCCCCAGTGGCAACACACTGTAGTTGAGTTAATTAGGAGACAGATCATTAACCACTGTTAATTAGGAGACAGATCATTATGAACAAATTAAAGATACATTATGAAATACTAGGGTACAGTAATCTTATTAAATAAATACTGAAACTATAGCATTCATCCTTTTCCTTTAATATTATCTTTAAAACTAAACTGGCTATTAGCACAAAAATCCTAAAGTGGACTATTTTCCAATGTTTGCATTGCTGGGAAACATAGTGCTTTTAAAAAATTCCAGATCTTTAAATATGATCTTAATAAGCTTGAGTATTGTGCCTGATATGTCAGATAAGATGTAAAGTTCTAGCTTTAAAAACTAGCCCCAGCTTATTTTTTCCCCAACTTTGATGCAGTTTCTAAAGTATCTATAACAGTTTGATGGATAGTACAAGTATTTTTTTTTTAAATAATCTAACTGTAGTCCTGGCACCTTCTGATGTGATCTCTCCAGTTCTCAAGCTCAGGTGAATCTCAGAGACTTTGAGAAAATAAATATAAAGTGGTTTGGTGCTTTACAATCATAGTATTCTTTCCTCTGAATGTGTATGGAACCAACACCTCAGCTAGCATTGTATAGTGTGGGAGCTATTTATATGATAAAACCTAAATTCGAGGTTCTGACCACTTAAGGTCGTTGAAAGATAACTTGGCACTTTTGCAAAAAGTGGGATTTGCAATGGGAACTGCACACAAACATCAAGAGAATACCCCAGTAACATTCAGGATAGCTGAACTAAATTCAGACCTGGTGTAAACAGAAAAAGACTGAGTTGAAGTCAGTGGAGGTTGTGCCATCTTACACCTGGTTTCAATTTAATAGATTTTTACAGTCAGATGGGACCATTATGCTCTAGTCATATCTCCTGTATAACACAGGCCATAGAACTTCAAGGAGAAATCCCTGTGGCAACCTCAAACTCTGTTTTGAGCTATAATATATATATATTTTAGAAAGACATTTATCTGGATTTAAAGATTTAAAGTCTTCAAATGATGGAGAATCTATTATATTCCTTGATATTTTCTTCCCGTGGTTAATTACCCTTACAGTTAAAATACATCACTTTACTGGGGGGCTCAATTTGTCTAGCTTCAGTTTCCATTATTATACCTTTGAATTGCAGGAGGAATTTTAGCAAGGCAGAATGATGTTTGTCTATATTTATGACTCTCACAGCAGTTGTAACTGAACACATTAAAAACATTAATAATTTTATCCCCAGAAAATACCTGTAAGATAGGGAAGCATTAGTACTCCTGATTTACAGATGAGGAAACTGAAATATAGAAAGATTAAGTAACTTGTCCAACTTCTCTCACATGGTATGTAGCAAAGCTGGGAGATGAATTCAATCCCCTGCATCCCAGTTCAGTACCTTAATCCCCCAAGACCATTCTTTCTTGAGAGAATTGCTGATGTTGTGGGTGGACAGAAGAGGGTCTTCTCTTGTGCTAACAAAAGCAATTTTTCTGGATCAGTGCTGAGCACTATATCTCAGAGTGAACAGTATCTTTGAATGTTGTCAGCCAGGTCTAATGCTTATCTCTGTGACATAGAACACTTTTTTTTTTTCCTTGAAAGAAGATAATGAAAATAAAGCAGTTTATTCAGTAAACATGATACTTAGTTTTATGGTCTTTGTCAATGCTTGCATATAATTCCTACTAGCATTATAGTGTAGAGGGGCTGTTTTATTGTATATCGTTCATGCAGTGTTGTTATAGCCATATTAGTCCCAGGATATTAGGAGAGAGAAAATCAGTGAGGTAATATCTTTTTTATTGGACCAACATCTGTTGGTGAGAGAGACAAGCTTTTGAACTTACATAGAGCTCTTCTTCAGGTTTGGTCAGGTTTCCCAGATTTGAAGAAGAGTGCTGTATAAGTTTTCAGGCTTGTCTCTCTCACCAACAGACGTTGGTACAATAAAAGATATTACCTCACCCAGCTTCTTTCTATGATTAAGTCTTTTTAACTACTTAATTCTGGCAAGTCTATTGCAGAGAGGAATGTCTAGCAATGAAATCCTAACTTTTGGCTCCAGAGATTTAACTTAATGGAATAGATAGAAGCAGTAGTATTGCACTTGACAGACTATGCATGTATTAGTACATTTTAAGCAATAACACCCTGCCTGTGTTGACTTCACCTCAGGATAACTGACTGTTAGAGAAATCATGTTGCAGTCATTGTCTAAGCTATCTCATACATTTACAAATATATTTCAGTTAGCAGCATACTTAACTATATAGGTCATATCTGTTGTAAAGAAACATATTTTGGGGATTTGGGATTTTTATGTCTGAAGACAAATTTAAAGGCTTGATCAAAATTGGAAAAACTAGTAAGCCAAATTTTCTTCAAATCTAGATAAATGATTTTTTTTGGCAATTATCTTGTGTAGTGTACAATATCATAACTTTTTTGTTGTTGTTTCCCTCTCCTAGAGTTTACAAGCTCTGATGAATGAATGCATCGGCCATGTAATTGGAAAACCTCACAGTCCTGTTACAGGTTTGTACATTGGTAAGACAGCAGTTACTGGCATTACTTCTAGAACCTAGCTACTGTACTTTGTATAAATAAGTTTGAAAAATAACAATTTGATTGCAAGTTCATTTTAAAACATTAAAGTTAACAATAAAAAGGTACTTTTAAAGCTTTTCCTGGTTGTTCTTATATGAACATTACTGTCTGATTTCAGAGTAGCAGCCCCGTTAGTCTGTATCTACAAAAAGAAAAGGAGTACTTGTGGCGCCTTCGAGACTAACAAATTTATTTGAGCATAAGCTTTCATGAGAAAGCTTATGCTCTAATAAATTTGTTAGTCTCGAAGGCGCCACAAGTACTCCTTTTCTTATTACTGCCTTAGTCGTCATTAAACTGTGGAAGTGTTAACACAAGTAATGTGTAAAATGAAAACAGTCCATATTTTCAAGTAGTTTTTGGTGTTTTTTTTTTTTTAAATAAAGTAAATCACTCAGGTGATTCCTCTGACTAAGGGCAAGTCTACACTACAAAATTAAGTAGACCTAAGTTATGTTGACGTACAGTCACTGCAGTAATTAAATCGCTTTTGCATGTCCATGCTATGCACCTTGTGTTGGCAGTGTGTGTTCTCACCAGGAGCAGTGCACCGATTTAACTGTAAATATGGGGCATTGTGGGACGGCTTCTGAAAGGCAGCAACAGTCGATGTAAGCAACACAGTGTCTACTCTGACACTGCATCAACTTAAGTGCTGTGCCTCTCACGGAGGTAGAGTTATTAAGTCGGTGTAATGGGGGAGTTACACTGGTGGAAGCTACGTTTTAGTGAAGGCACTTACAGAGTTAGGTCGATGTAAGCTGCCTATAGTGTAGACCAAGGCTAATTAGTGTCCGTAAATGGCTCCCAATAGAGTCCCATCAAGTTTTCTGAAAAAAATATTATGGCTGTGAGGAGTTACAGCTTTGGGGAAAGTCAGGGCTATATAAAGGCCTCTTCTGTAGTTGATCCCATTGCAGATAAGAATAGAAAAGTGAAAGGGTGGCTACAGCAGAATTTCAGATTCAAGTCAGAGGCAAGTGTTTGTAAGAGCAATCTAGTTATTCTAATATAGTATATTATCCAGTTGGGGGGCTTGTCTGCAATGGCAAGTCACTGTGTGGAAAGTCAGGGTCTGAATCTACAGAGCAGCTGTTTGCCACATAGTAATGTTTTGTGTGGATACTGCTAAAATGCACTGAAAGCCAAGCCATATTCCAGGATGTTTAGTGCACTGTAGCAATGTCCACAAGTGACATTACTGTGTGGCAAGCTGGTACACTGCAGATTCATATCCTGGATTGCTGCACAGTAACTTGCCATGTAGACAAGCTCGAGTGATTTGATGTGTTCTGTGGATCAATTTCCTTGCAATGCATTTTTGACTTGTTTATTTTTATATTACATTGAAGCTTTGTAGACACAAGTGATAATGCAGATATTAAAACTGTTTGAAAAGAAGCTTTAAAATGTTCCTTGTTGTTTGATCCCAATTAACACAAAACAAAAATTTTACTAGATCTAAAATGAGCTACTTCCCATGTGGGCTCATAACCTCCACTGAAGTGTTAAATATGGCATTGTATCCTTGTTTACAAATCTACTTCTTGCCTAGAGTTACTATTTTCATTCCAAACTAGATATATATTTCCATGTAGTGAGTGTCATAAAATTATGCTAATTTATTTTTTAAAAGACAAATGTTAATATTACATTAGTTTGCATTGAACATCTATTGGTTGTAAATATTTTCATAAATAAGATTATCTAATTACTAATGAATGAGTCTGATTACATTTATTTTGGTTTAGAATTAAAAATGAATTCTATTTATTTGTTAAAATAATCATATTCAGACATGATTCTGGATAAAGAGTATACAGCAATATGTTTGCTGTATACCACCTACAAGGGGAAATAGGTTGGAAACCATCTGAAAGAGCCAAAGTTAAATGTCAGTCTGTGTAAAATGGTGATACTGTAGCTGCAGGCTATTGTGAATATCTTTATTAATTGTATGGCCTAGGAAAAAGCAGTGTGATTTTTTTCTAAAATGTAGATTAGAAGACTTGCCAAATTCTTAATTCAGTGCATCTAACATTATAATCAACTATGTTATTGACTCAGAACTTTAAATTGAATTAAGCAAATGTTAATTGCAAAGATTTTCTTTGATGTTGCTATTCAGTAGTGTTGCTACAACAATAGAGATGTGACATTCTGTTAGGCTTTAAATGCAACCAAGCTGCCTTGCCAACAGAGTATTTCTGATTGTACCTGCAACTCTTGTAAACCATCTTGTGATTTGTCAAGGTTAAAAATGTCCTTTGTTAAAAAGGTAAACTTCTGTTTTGTGGTATTTCATGCATGAGGAGTATTAACTTTTTTTTTTCCATACATATGTTTCTGTCTTATGTCCTTGTAGGAGACTTCTGTGCTGATGTCTGGTGCAGTACTTCCAGTATCTTTGTTAGATTCCAGAAGATATAACTTCCAAAATCATTTTGGCTGCTTACTGTCCACACTGCAATTATTATTTCATTTTAGCACCATTGTTGCGGTTAGGAATGCTATCTAGTAATTTCTCTCATTTCCCACCTCTTTGCCAGTGCAATTAGTCATTGTTAGACATTCATACCTCTCATTTTTCCTGAAGTTGCATTCTGGTCCCTCATGTTTTCACATAGTCTTGACACACTTCACACGTGTTAAGGCACAACATGGAGTGGGGTGCACCTGCTGGTTTTGAAATCATAAGCAGCTCTTCCACACCATGATGAATGAGGGCAAATGGGTTTAGATGGCAGGGGGAATGAAAGGATCAGAGGAAAACAGGAGAAGGAAGAAGTGTGGGTATTGTGTAAAGTACAGAGAAGTGGCATTGGGAAGAGAGAAAGTAACAGGGTTGAGCTGACGATATCACACATGGAGGGAGGGAAGCAAAAGTAGTACAACTGGAGGAAAAAGCATTATCTCTCTGTTGTTTTAAGTTCAGTGAATTTTATATCAAAATAGAACACTTTTATTTGCAAGTAACAAAAAAAAAATAAACTTTATTACAGTATCTATGTTCAACTGACTGCGACTGTAAACGGTACAAGGTTCAGTGTGCGTGTGTGTAAGTCTTTGCAGTATTCGGATAAAACACTGGGTTTAATGTACAGAAAGATAGAGATGTACAGATATCTAACTTCTTTAAAAAGGAAGTGCCCAACTTTTTGGTCAGTTGCACAGCATTAATTGTTCATTTTGGTTGCTGGGAGGTGTGTTTCTTATTCTGGCAGGGTAGCTTTCTCCTGTTATGATCCCCTGTCTGCAGATCACATATCAAATACGTAGTTTGAAAGAATAATGTGCAATGTCCTCCTTGAGTCTAGAGCTAGGGTTCATTTTATTATACATCACACCAACAGTTTGGGTTGTAAATTTATAAGGGAGTCAGCTACTTTTCTGTCCACATAACCCTTACCCCACTCTGTGCTTTCCTTTAGAATGGAATGGTTAATGTACAATAAATACTATTTAGAATAACTCAACGAAGTGTTCCGTGCTCTTCATATAAGCTTCTAGATTCACAGTGAAACTAGTTCAGAGATGACTGGTTTCAGAGTAGCAGCCGTGTTAGTCTGTATTCACAAAAAGAAAAGGAGTACTTGTGGCACCTTAGAGACTAACAAATTTATTAGAGCATAAGCTTTCGTGAGCTACAGCTCACTTCATCGGATGCATTAAATGAATCCGATGAAGTGAGGTGTAGCTCACGAAAGCTTATGCTCTAATAAATTTGTTAGTCTCTAAGGTGCCACAAGTACTCCTTTTCTTTTTAGTTCAGAGATGAGACTAATGTTAATTTTGGTTAAAACAATGGTTTTAGCATGCATATGAGCCCAAAATACTGAAACACTTGCAAATGCTGCTTCAGCCATGACTGAATGCACGCTCTTGGCTGACAACTTTTAGTACTGATAAAACTATTTATTTAGCTTACTGCATATATGCATGGCATTTGACCAGCATGCTTTTACTTTTTATCATTGTCGAGAAAATTAATATTTCTGGTGCTAAGAGCATCTTATAAAGCAGTAGTGTTGGCATTATTCAGTTTTTAACATTTTGTTTATTTACTGCATAAAAAAGTAATAAATTAACACTTTCCTGTGAAGTTGAAAAAATGAAAATACAGTTACAGTATTAGATGCACATTTATTAGATGCACATCCTGTTACAGCTATTTTTTCATTCCCTTGATTGTTTTAATGGCTGCTTATATTTTTTAGAAATCTGATGCTGAAAGTTACTAGTATGATTAGTATTACTTTATAAGTAATTTATTTTAAATGAGTTTTTTGGGTTTTGTATATACAAAATCAATAAAATATTTTGATGTAAATAGAAGCTGAACTTATATTATATAATTGATTAATTTGTGGGGGGAATCTTTAACAAAATTACAACATTATTACTTTTTAAATTTTTCATATCAGGTGTTTTTCTGACATTTATAATAATATCTATGTGTTGACTTTTACCATTTGCAGCTATTCATCGAAACAGTCCTCGTCCTGTGAAGGTACCTCGATGCCACAGTGATCCACCAAATCCCCATCTTATCATCCCAACTCCTGAAGGGTTCAGGTATTCAGCACTTGTCCAGATTCTTAAGTGTCAGCTTTCTCCTCTTTCACTGAAAGTTTGATGTTACTGAAGCTGTTTGTTTAACTCAGGGAACTGAATATAGTTTCTCTAAAAATTTGTTCTGATAAAGCCAATACTTCTGTTTTTGCAAGAGGAAAATCGAGGAGATTTTTAAAAAAGAGTAAAAGAAATCTGTATTTTAAAGGCATGCTTTTGGAGATGATGCATTTTCTCATTTGTTTAATGCTCTTATTGCTGCATGCTTTCCAACTTTAAAGTCATTCTTTGTTTCCTTCTTTACAAAATTGCTTTGGGAAAAGAATATTTTATAATGAGATTCAGTATTTTAAATACTGGCAGTTAACTAGCTTTTTCCCTTCCCCTGAATGAGTGAGTGAGCGTGTAATGCCTCTGACTTTGCTTCTGAAGTTCAGTTTACATGAGATTTTTCAAAGATAACACCCTTGAATATGGTGGCATTTCTGTATCTTAGTTTTAAATAATTTTTAAACTATATTCACATAATTGTTCCCCATTAAAAGTTTTGGTCTTGAAATAGGGCTAAAATATTTTTGAAAAGCTTCCAAACTAATTTTGCCATAGAGCCTTCCACATAAACATCAAAGGGGATGTTGCCCAGCCTCAGAATATGGATCCACATTTTTTCAAAGCCTGGTATTTATACACACAAATTGGGAGCTATTCTAGAGGTAACTGTTGAAATGTTGGTCTCTTAACATATTAGGTGGTGGTTTGCCCATTGACTACTCTGCTTCGAAAACTTTTGGGACCAAATTTATTTTACCAAAAAAAAAAACCCTTCCCCCCCCACCCCCATGAATAAACTTTAGAAATCGACACTGTTTTTTATTGTTTCGCTATCTTATTTTTAAATTAAATTTTCAACTCCATACACTTTTTCAACTGTTTCCTGAAGTCTTTCTTCTCATCGCAGCACGCGGAGTGTCCCTTGTGATGTACGGAACCATTGCAGCGCTGCTGTCAGTCGCCCCGCTCCCATCGGTAGCGACTCAGCTCAACCAAAACCTGTCAGCAGTGCAAATGATACCAGGTAGTTCCACTCCGCAACGCAGAAGTCTCATTTCTGTTTACGTCACCCATGCAAATTGCTCCCATTAAATACATTCCA
Organism: Dermochelys coriacea; assembly: GCF_009764565.3. Taxonomy (NCBI): domain Eukaryota; kingdom Metazoa; phylum Chordata; order Testudines; family Dermochelyidae; genus Dermochelys; species Dermochelys coriacea. Next base: position 122,917,852 of record NC_050070.1, read on the forward strand.
TTAGATAATTTAAACAGTAAAAGTCCATCCCGTCATGTGCTCTGTTCCAGTGGCTTCTTCATCTGTGTTCAACTTATGTGAAATTATTATGCTATAGAAGAGCATGTTTATAAGTCTGCACTGAGCTAAAACAAGAGGGTAATTTGAACATACAGTTTTGACCTTGCATATTGGTCAAAAGACTATACATTAATTCATGCAGTAAAAATACTCATGCAGTTAACATATGCCATTCAGTTCCTCAGTAGATTAGCTTTGATAGGCTATTAGTAATTGATAAATGTTCCACTGCACATGTATTTCTCAAGGAGGTTTTAATATGCAAATTAATCAGTTTATTGTTTACAATTAAACTGTAAGAATTTTTAATATAATACAGAACTGGAAGGAAATTATTTTTAGTGAAGAAAAATACTTGTGAAAATTTTCTGGTAGCAAATACAGAGTACTACAAATAAGTTTTGTGGGTTTTGTGGGATTTCTACCTGTGGTTTCTTATACCTGTGCAGAATAAGAACATGACCAAAGATGCCTTTCATGTTTCAGAGCAGTGCCATTTTAAAAGAACGTCAATAAATTGCTGGAAACAAATCTATTCCAGTATCTTTCCATTATCAGGCTTACAACATTGGTGTCGCATTTTTTTTTGTCCCCTCACATCTGGCCACTGCCAAATGCTGTTGGTTCCTCCATGGTTTCTAAGTCTGCTTTTTCCTCTGCATCCTGACCACAAAAATCCTTGTTGATGTCTTGGTAATCTCTTGCCTCATCTACCGCAATCTTATCTTTTCTGGCCTCTCCTTACTCCCCTGCAGTCCATCCAAATAGTTGCTAAAGTCATCCTCCTCTCCTATGATTGCTGTCACTTGCTTCTCCTTGCCTTCTGCATCAAGTTTAAACTCCTTGTTCTAATGTTCAAATGTCATCCTGCTCCCCCTCTCTGTACCTTCTATTCAAGCCTTTCTTATATCCTTTCCAATCCTCTCCCTTCCACTCTTTTCCCTTGTATATTTCTCCCATGTCCATGTTCAGGCTTCTTTCCCCTTGCTTCTTGTGCTTGGTGTAATCACATATGTGCTGTGTGCTAATTGACCACACCTTATCGCCACAAAAAACCTGCACTGCTTTGAGTTTAGACCGGCTGTATGACATCATAATTGTGTTTGTGACAGATATAGCAATTTCCTGCAATATCCTGAACAAACCTTATTGAATTAAGTTTAAGTAACTTAGAAGTTCATTTTATTAAAAATGAAAATGTTTGTGTTACTGTGGGATTGTATGTAACGTCCCTAGGGAGGAGACATGACTAATGTAAACCCTGAGAAGTGCTATCAACTTCAAAGGACTATTTGAAACATGTGTCAGACAAGAATGAACGTCTAAAGTTAAGCAGGTTCCCAGGAAATCTCTAGTGAGAGGTGAAAGCAGATGTAACTCCTCCAGTTTTGCAAGAACTTAGCCTTTTGAAGCTTCACCCAGTGGGAAGGGACCTTTATCTGCTGATAACCTGTTACATGAGGATAAGATCAGAGGCCCAAAAGAATGACTTACAGATTCATGGGTGTTCTTATTCTGAGCTAAGGTGGTTATGAACATGACAGAAGAACCTCTGGGTGCAGTTTTGAAGGCCTGTTCACTTGCCAGAGCCCTTGTTGGAGTTGGGGTAATCTCTAGTAAATTTATTAGAATGCATATAGTTTTTTATTGTTATGTTTTCTCTGTAATGCTTTCACTTTAAGAATAAATGTTCTTGCTTAGGAAAAGCTGTGTGGTGGTTTATAACAGTGGATAATTATGCTATTGATAGCCTCTGAAGAGAAAGCAAATCAGGCCTGCTTAGGCAGTCTGACTTGATGGGGAACTCACAGTGAAGGCAGAGAAAACACCCCAGTCAGGAGGGAAAGAGACATGGTCTCCACCCAAGAAATATAACAGCTGGGGAGCTAGATGCCTGAAAGTGGTTCCCTTGCTGGATTACAAAGGGGGAGTATTATCTAATTAATGTTGCAAGCCCCTTTTGGCTGAGACCACATCTGCCTCCACAGCTCTGAGCACTGTGACAATACTCAGCAAATAACCTTGGAGTAGCAATCTCATTAGTGTTCTACTATTGCCACCTTCCTTATAGTTCAGGGCGGGGGGGAAAAATTAGGAAAGGGAACAGTCTGTCAGTGGAACATTCATATAAGGGCTGTAACTAACTTCCTATGTGAGTTGAGTGGGAAAGAAATGAACTTCAATTTTATTTGTTCAGCAATTTTCTAGCAATTTTCACTTACATTTTTGTGGTACTAAAATGTTCATCACGGCCATGCTTTGAAATAACATCTGTTAAAAGCATGAGACACACTTTTAATTACAGTGGCTAGTAATTGTGCAGAGGTATGATTATGAGTTAATAAATGAATAGCAGTTATTGTTTAAGACCTCTTAATATTTTGACATTAAGAGGATTTATGCAGTTAGAATACTGTTAATTATACTAGTCAAATAGTGACTATATCTGGAGTCTCAAGATTTCTAAATACCTTATGGATCTTAATTTTTATTTGTATGGTCATAGTGCCAAGAGCTCTGTTGTGCTAGTCATCATATACACCTAGCTCATGCTCTAAAGAAGTTACAAACTCATTTGAAATAAAACACGACAAGCAAATGTAGCAAACATTAAGAAGTGAAGGGGAGGCAGAAAGAACAGGACAACAGTAATAAGATTGTATGGTTACCTAGATGAACTATGCACCCAGCTTAATTAGTCTGAACTATTTTAAAGTTTGTTATTTTTAATAAATAATATCTGCTATCTGCAACTGCTACTGAATCAACCATCCTTGTTAGCTGATTTGTTGTAGGTGGCACAGTAGAAGCAGGTTTTGAGATATTTGGAGAGGAATGGATTGTGACCTTATAGATCATTTCAGGGGGAGTGTTCCAGGCATAAGGTGGCAGTTCTTTTGACATAAAGCTCTAACTAGCATATCTTCAAAGTATCTTGTCACTTCACATTCTAAAAGTTTTGATTTGCATCCCAAAATGGTCTCTACATGTAGAAGCTGGCTGTACAGTACACTCTGTGTTCACTAAAAGAACAGTCCTGGTCTTTGGAAGAATACTTCTGGATGCTATTTGCATGTTTATCAAACATTCTCTGTACTTCCATTTTAAGACCGTCATTACAGAAGACCCAGTAGTAGTGATCAGCTGTGCCAAGCATGTTACAGATCCTTTTCATGGTTTACAGACAGAATAAATAACGCATGAACTATACCTTTCATTTAGGAGTTCTAGCAGTTTCAGAAATCAAGAGAGATGTGGTTGAGTAGTATTTGTGGTTTCTAAAAACACACATTGAATCGATCCATTATTTAAATATTCCTTTTGTGTTACAGACCACGTAAAACAGATTTCCCCTATTCTGCCTCCAGCTCCTTCTGTCCCGCTCCCTTCAAATTTCCCCTGGAGCATGTGGGTTACTTGAAGTGTTGCCTGAGCAGCTGCTTTTTGAACAGGCACAACAGAGGGATAGAATTTTTGACTATCTTATGCTTTGGTGTGATATTATACTATTGAATGTAACTGGGACAGACTTGTAATTCATGTGTGATGACGCACCCATGTACTGTGGTATCTGTAACAGTTACCATGTGTGTGTTTCTTGTTTTCATTTTTTTAAACCGATTAAAAATGAAAGAATTAAAATGTTTGTCAAACTACAAAAGAATCGAATGATCAACAATAGTTAATGGAATGAAAAGAAATAAGAAATATACATTTCAAAGGACTGGGTCTTCACTTCTTAAGAGCATCCACATATATATTTCAGCCAATAATATTAGAATGTTGGAATGGCTGCAGTGTGGTACAGAAATCTGTGTATTCTGTTAATTAAAGAAATAATTCCCTAGAAGTTCGCATGCTGTTCTTGGAGCCATCTACTTTGCCACTCTTTTGGGAGTTGGAAATAACAAACTGCCATGTTTTCTTCTACAACAGAGGCAGTGAATTCTGATGTGCACAATCTGTAATTTTAAGTTGAACTCCGATCACCCATGAACTAAATAAATAGTATTTTAAAACTAACTAAGGAAACCGGAAATCTGTAGTACTGTAGTAGCATTGAAGAGAATTGTCATTCAAGAATGACTATAATGTTCTGTGCACAGTGTAATCCACTTGAAGTGAACTTCAGTTTTAGTGAAAAGGAATGAATGTCCCAACTCAGTCTGCAGATTGCTGTCTTAATTATAGTTATCTTCATTTATAGTGACGTTATTCAATGGAAAAAAACCCCTCTTCACCAAGGAAGGCTCTATTGTATTTAAGAGGATGGAGGCCTAGCCACTAGAATAGTATAGAAACAAAGCTTTAATCGGTTCTAAACATTTGCATTAGGTGCATACAATTTATAGAATATGAGAACTTTCTAAACCAGTTGCACTAAGCAATGTGTGGTGCACAAATGCTACCATAGTTCATTCAAGGCTGTTCTTAAAATATTCTTTTTTTATGTAATTTGAAAATTAAATGCAAAGCAATTTTAATCTAGTAGTTTATATTGAGCTTTTTGACAGTTTGGGTCTGTGCTATTTCTATACTGATTTTTCCAATTTAGTTGTTGAATGTCCAAGGTCAGAGAAGGTTGTGGTTGGTCATTTTGTATTTACCCAGACCTAGTATTTGAGCAGATTTCCTTCGGTCTTTCTCACTGTTTCTTTACCTGTTTAATAATTTGCATATACAGAGGCTCATAATTAATTTGTGCAAAGTAGGGTTCCTGTTTTGTCTTCTGGCAGTATTTATCTTTGAAATAGGACTCTGAGCGGAATATAGCTCTGAAGTGCTTTGAGCTTGATCTGGTAAGGTGTTGAACCCCTGTAGATCCCATTTTAATCAATAGGAGTTTCAGGTGCTTAACGCTACATAAGATCCAACCTTTAGATTGGTGGAGTGGGACAGTTTCTCCATCCAGGATTTAAATAATGTCACGGAGAGAGCAGGAAAGAAAATGCTGAAGATGTATAGTACTTCAGTTTACTTCCCAAGAACTGGTTTTGCCTTTGTGTGGTTTTCATTAATGGGATCACGGTGGATACACTCGCCTCGTAAGCTTTAGAAGTTCTGTCACTTCAGAAGTGCAGTTAAATTGCTAATTAGGACAGTGGCTGTTTTTTAACAGGGGTTCCAGTGTTCCTGAAAATGATCGACTGGCTTCAATAGCAGCTGAGTTGCAGTTTAGGTCCCTGAGCCGTCACTCAAGTCCCACTGAAGATCGCGAAGGTGATTATTTCGATAACAGATTGTGATCTGGATCTGCAAATGATTCATGTGATTAATATGATTAATGAATGTATTGTCTCTCTCCTGACCCAGGTCCATAGAATTCCTTTATCAACACTTCATTTCTAAACAGGTCTTTACTGTGTTAGATTTAAATTAATGACCAAATTTTCAAATTAGGTTGCCTAAGTTTTCCCAAATATGTATGTGTGGGGTTTTTTTCATAAGTAGCTTGTTTGGCTTTTTTAATAGACCCCTGGGGTGTTCCACTACAGCAGGGTGGGCAAATTTTTTGGCCCGACAGCCACATTGAGGAATAGGAATTGTATGGTGGGCCATGAATGCTCACAAAATTGGGGTTGGGGTGCGGGAGGGGGTCCAGGCTCTGGGGTGGGGCTGGGGATAAGGAATTTGGGGTGTAGGAGGGTGCTCTGGGCTGGGACTGAGGGGTTTGGAGGGCGGGATCAGGGCTGGGATTGGGGTGTGGGGAGAGGTTCAGGAGTTCAGGCTCCGAGCGGCACTTACCTCATGCGGCTCCCAGAAGCAGTGGCATGTCCCTTCTCCGCTCCTACACAGAGGCACAGCCAGGCGGCTCTGCACGCTGCCCTACCTGCAGGCACCGCCCCTGCAGCTCCCATTGGAGTGCGTAGGAGCCAGAGTGGGGCCATGCCGCGGCTTCTGGGAGCTGCTTGGTGCGGATTCCGGAAGCTGCCTGGTGCGGCTCCTGCGCCCCAGCCAGAGTGCTGGAGTGGAGCCCAGCTATGTAGTGCGGCCCCCAAACCAGTGTCCCGACCAGAGTGGGGCCCAGCGCCGTGGTGCAGTTTGCAGGCCATAGTTTGCCCACTCCTCCACTCATTCAAAATGAGATTGATACCATAGTGACGTTTTGTTGGGATATCCCGTGTCAGTGACTAGATCTACTCTTCCACACACCTTCTCAGCACAGTAACCTAGCTGTGAGGTGAGGATTTCTCAGGCTGTGGATCAGAAGCAAAGACTGTAGCTGCTATTGCAGCATCAGTGTTACAGAAGTCCCCAGAGCCAGTACTTGCACCCACCACTAGTGGGGAGAAATGGCTGGATCCACATGTTGGTAGATCGATTGGTCCAGGCCTCTCCTCCTCCTCAGGTTTCTCTTACCCCTCATATTCTTAGGCATATAAGTGAAATATATTTAAACAACTTCCTTAGAAAATAAACTTGTTCATTAAGAAGTTTCATTTTATTTTTATATATATATATATATATATATATATATATATATATATATATATATATATATATATATATGTCATATATTTGTATGACAGACAATGGACTTCTCAGTGTTTCAGCCATCACTTATGACTGGAGTTTGAATATAGTAGATTGTGTTGTCTGTCTCCAAATTGGAAGAAACGTTTAACAATTGAACTTTTAAAGTATATTTTTTGATTTGCTTGGGTTGCCTGATCATTGCCTTTTACCTGTGCCTGATATTGAAGGGGAGACTAACTAGGTTGAACTGACTATTTATAAACAATTTTGCAATGCAAAGTCACTTTTTATGTATACAGATGCTGAATTTCTGCCATGTGTTATATACATATATATATATAAAACTATTTCTAAAGATACTAAATTGTCTTAAAGTTCAAAGAATGTAACTAGCTGTGGTGTTGCCTCAAATACCATAACGAAGATCAGTGTGAGTTGTTAAATTTTCAGGTGTTTTAATCCAGAAATGTAAAATGCAAGATTTTGTTGTTGAATATGGCAACACTGTTAATACCTTAAAAGTAGTATGAAAACAAACAATTTTTAGGCAACATAATTTCTCACATTACTGTTTTTACAGAACCATTGTATCCTAAAGGAGACTTGAGTGGATCAGCCCGAAGGAGTTGGGAGCTTCGAACTCTCATCAATCAGACCAAAGGTAAGAGACAAAGGAACACTACTTAATGCAGTATATTTCAAGCTTAGCTAAGTCAGTATATTTAAAAAAAACAAAAAATCCTTAATATTGTACTTCAGAAAAATACTGATTTCTGATATCAGAGGAGTCTAAAAAAAGAACAGTATGTCGTCTTTGAGGCATTATCTATTGTTCTTGATATACAAAATTAGTATTAATAGTTGCCAACATGCTTATTATCATCAGTTGATAGAAGACATTTTTGAGAAGTTGGGTTTACATGAAATCTCTAGATCTAGAGGTTCATAAAGAAGTTAGAGGTTCACACAACCCTTCAGAATTATTTAAATTTGAGAAAAGTTCTCAAATCTACATGAAGTAAAACCTTAAATTTCTTCCTTCCCCTGTTTCAATATGGTAATGAACTCAACTGTATTAATATCCAAACTAACAATCAGTGCTTTAATTAAAGGCTAATCAAAGATAAATCATATTGTAAGTTTATTACTTCAGTGCAGCTAACTTCTTTGAATTATGTTAGTGGGAATTAAAATCATGTTAGTGGGAATTAAAAATAGTTTAATATTTTCATCTAAGATGCAAAATAAGAAGTTTCATATGAAACCAGAACATGTATTTTCTGCTTTCCTTAGTTCCAGCTTGCTTATTGTTTGAACTTCTGTTAAGAAAATAGTTGCATTGTACCTCATAACACTTGTTCAACGTGGTCTCATCATAATATAGTAGTGGCAAAGGAGTAGACATGCAATTCAGATATAGGGGTGTAGGTCTCTGAATCAATGAATTTATGCACTGCTTTTTTTTTTAGACACCGCTTCCAAGCAAGGACCTATTGATGCTGTTCAGAAGTCTGTCCGGTTGTTTGAAGAAAAGAGATACAGAGAAATGAGACGGAAGAACATAATTGGCCAAGTCTGTGATACCCCCAAATCTTATGATAATATCATGCATGTAGGTCTAAGGAAGGTGACCTTCAAGTGGCAGAGAGGAAACAAAATTGGTAAGTCCGTAATGGACTTGTCATGTAGCTTAAAATACTGTATTCAGACCTTGTTTCGCCTTAAGATTTGCATTTGAAATCTTGCATCTTGGTGTAGATATTAAAGTTTGTTTTACTACACAAGGAAGGTTTACAGAATATTAAACACAAAATACTATTGGAACTAGCATTTCCTATATAGCATTTACTGCAAAATCTTCACTGGTCAAGTAGTTAGAAACAAAAAATTGATATGTGACATGAATTAATTCAGTAGCATGTGCTGAACAGCTTCATTTTGTGCTTGATCCTGCAATCTCTGAAAATGTGACATCCTCAGGGCCATACAGGTAGAGTGAGTGTGTGTGTGTATATGTATGTATATGTATATGTATGTGTGTATATATATAGTGTGTGGGTGCTGCCCACATAACTAATATAGAGCTGCATATTTGGCCCACAATGATAAAATGGGTTGAGAGCCACTGTTGTAGGGTATTCTGCACATGGAAAGATTGTGAGGTTAAGTGCAACACATGTTGGCACTAACTTCAGTAGACTAGTTTCACTTACTGATGTAGTCACTGTTGGCCACCCTGGAGAGAGATGATTATTTTCCCACTGATTCTGACTGTATATGTCTCAGACTATTACTGCATAATCATGAGAAGATTCTACTCCTGATAAAGCTTAGAGTTAATGTGCTTAACTTTTAATCATCTTGAACATAGGATTATAATTGCTTTATTATGTTGAACAAGCATTACAAGTTGAAATATTTTTGAAGTTAAAAAGGAAATCAAGGAAGAAAATCTGCCAGACTGAGAAGTGTGTTTGAGCTGTTCATTGTTTTTATTGTACTTCTATAGGTGAAGGCCAGTATGGGAAAGTCTATACATGTATCAGTGTTGACACTGGTGAACTGATGGCCATGAAAGAAGTGAGTACATTACCTACAAGTGCCACTGCTATTTAATTTTAATGATGCATATGCTGTTTCCATAACCACATATACATAAGTTTAGATGGCAGGTCTCCTTGTCAGAGCATTGTTGACAGCTGGGTAGAGCAGAGGAAATGGGAATATGATTTCCTGCTTCAGATAGGCTGTCATATAACTTTTCTGTAAAGTCCAGGTTAGTCCTAAATGTTCAGTATATACATAAGTAAATCTATGTATGAATTGAGACCTTCTGTCTGTTTTGTATTACATTTTGCTTGGTAAGAAATTTACCAGTCTTTTTAGTTTTTTTGCATTCATCCTTATACTTCCATTTGGAAGGTTGCCTCGGTATGACTGGCTCCCAGCAATTCCTCTGACGGCCACTTGACACTAATGTAATTAGGTAGGTTTGGGGCCAAATTCTGTCCCCAGATTTACAGGTACAATGCTGTTGTCTAACATTTGTATAAAAGGGTGGAATTAGGCCCTGTTTCTATTATTCCTATCCCAGTATTCATCCACTGAGCTTGTAACACCGACTCCCAGAAGTTCACCCTGGTGTTGTTTAAGAGGAGATTATCTTTTTCCCATCAGGAGCTCTCTCTGTCCCTCTTAGCCTTAGGTGCAATTATTTAATTTTCTAGATATCAACTGATATATTCATTCAAGAGAATGCATTGAGCAAAGTTAATGCAAGAGAGACTCACACTTGTTGATGGACCTCACATTGATGGGTTAAATATTTAGTACCGGTATATTATTTTCCTTATGCTGTTTTCTAGCACTTAGAATCTTATTCCTCACCAATTGTTTTCAAAATATTCATTCCTCATTGGGGATTTATATACAAGCTGTGTTTGAACTTTTCAGTACAGAGTCTCTTTGAGTATAAAAAGGTTCAGAGGTTTTTTTGGTTTTGTTTTTTTAATACTGATTGAAAAACGTTTTTTCCCTCTAGGTGTTTCTTCAGACTTTAAAAAAGAAAGCCTTTCTGAGTAAAGGAGAAACTTTAGAAACTTCAGTCTAAACCACTGAAATAAGGGTTAGAATAGATATCTCAAATATCACTAACATCAGTAAAAATGATGGGGAGTGCTTGTTTACAAATATACATCAGACCTTCATAATTTTGAAACTTGAGAGAAGTATTTGACAAAGAAAAGTATTTGAACTTTCTTTGTCGCTGTTATTACCTTTTTATAATTAAGTTTAGCACTGTTTACCAAAGTATGAAACCTCATGTTCTGAAATTGTTATACGGAAGCAACCAATCATAATGTCCTTGCTACACTATGTACCTTTACTTTTTCTTAAGGTTGTCACTAACTTGGTGTATTAAGTTTTTTCTGATCTCTGACCACACAATAAAAGTAGCACTCCCTGTAATTTTTATTAAGTGTTTTGTTTGACTTAGTCGTATGTTGACTAGGAAAAGAGGAAATCACTTTTTCAGAAGAAATTTTTTTGCTAATTTGTATTTACCTCCAAAAAAAAAGAAAAGAAAAATCCATGACAAGGCATCATTGGGATATTAATGAAAACTGCTCTTTTAGTCAAAGCCTTCTGACTCTGTGCCTCCTTCCGTTCCACACCTTACTCTTGGAAAAGCCTCAGCTAAACTGCGCGCATGAAGGAAACTCCTCTTCCAAATCTCTCTTGGCAGCCTGCTTCTTCATGAAGCCTTTCTACACTGATCTCACCATGTTGTTTCAAGGCCTTCTTGTATTTAACCTGTTGTGTTCTAGATCATATCTGTCTGAGTTAGGTTGCAAGCTCCTTAGAGCAAGGGCCTTGGTTTTTTGTTGTTTTTTTAAGTGACAACACCCTATCCCTGTAGATGTCTATAAATCATCATATCTCCAAATCTTTTCCTAGAAATATCAGAAGACATCTGTAGATGGCTTCTTAGATGTTGTTCCTCTCTTGGTGGTTTTTTTTTATTTCACACTTACGTTAATAGCAGCAATAATGAAAAATGATCACTTTTGCAGATAAGATTTCAACCGAACGATCACAAAACCATCAAAGAAACTGCAGATGAACTGAAAATTTTTGAAGGCATCAAGCACCCTAATCTGGTTCGTTACTTTGGTGTGGAGCTCCACAGGGTAAGCAAACATTCATCACTGGATTTTCATAAGTTAGGAGAGAATCTTTAGGAGTTCAGAAATGGAGTCGTGTGTTCTATACCACAAGTTATCTTACTTCTGAGAACTGTAATTTTGCCTAATTATCCAGGAAATCTCCGTGAACTGCATCATTTCTGTCTTCCCTGACTCTAGAATTCTTCCTGAAACGTAAGTTGTAGAAAGCTGTTAGACATCAAAGCACTAAAACTCACTCTACTAGTAATAGCAAAGGACACACCAGTGTCTTAGCACTCCTGCCCACCCCGCAAAAGCATGTTTTGCTTGTGTGAAATCTTCATGAGCAAGTTAGGTATGTAAACACTTCAAAAAAGACAACATTTTCAAACAGCTAATATTTGTTACCTATAGTGACCATACCACAGTCTTTTCAGCATCTTTTCATGAGAAACTAAAACTGCAAAATAGCGAGGAGTTAGAGAAATGAGACATCCTTAATAGAAGCGCAGAAACTGGAAGCTGGCCCACAGAGCGATTTGAACATTCCATCATAGTAGAACCGGCAAAAGAGGGGATAAAATTACTAATCTTGTTTACTACTTGCTAGTTTACAAAATTTTCTTTTTAAAATGTGACTAGTTCTTAAGCTATGGAAACATTGTAAGTATATTATCTTATTCTAGTATTACAAAGTGCTCTACTTGCTATTTGGGCGATTCCAAGAACCCCTCATCTATAACTTGTAGTATTTGGTGTCACAACTAACTTTATAGTTACAGAATTACATGCATGGGAGATTTATGCATATGTGAAAGAGAATGTAAAATTCATTTGCAGCAAGGGAGATTGAGGTTAGATATTAGGGGAAACTTTCTGACTCCAAGGATAGTTAAGTACTGGAATAGGTTACTGAATGGGATTGTGGAATCCCCGTCACTGGAGGTATTTAAGAACTGGTTAGACAAACATATGTGTCAAGAATAGTTTAGGTATACATGGCCCTGCTTCAATGCCAGGGGATGGACTCTTGAGGTCCCTTCCAGCCTTTCATTTTTATGATTCTATGATACAGATGTTCAGTCTGTAATCTTAGAAAAGTACAATGAAATTTGCATGAAGGCTTGGTTTATTAGTCCAGGTTATTCCAATTGAAACTGACCCCTCTCAAAAAACAAACAAACAAAAACCCTGCCACTGTAAAAAATAATGCAGGCAGAAGTCCAGCAGCAGGGGGACTATCTGATTTATTGCACAGAATGCAGCATGTATGATTACTGCCTTGTGGGCCGATGGCAACTTATGGCCCTCAGAGACCGAGTATGGGCTCTTGAGAGAATGGTTGAACTGGAGGAGCTAAAGGAGACAAAGGTACAGAAATGAGACTTTACAGGACACAGTACTGAAGTCCCATCCCCAGTCTGACAGCCTCTGTGCTGTTGAGGAGGATGAAAATCTCGTGGAAGGAGACCCTCCAAGCTGGAGTGCAGAGAAATGATCCCATAGTTGGGAACCATGCTTCCAGATGATGTCATGGTATCCTTTCGCACTGAGGATACCTCTCTGGGCGAGGGAACCTCAATTATTAGGAAGAAACAGGTAATAATAATGGGGAGTTTGATTTTTAGAAATGAAGATAGCTGGGTTTGTGATGACCGGGAGAACTGCATGGCAAATGGCCTGCCAGATGAAAAGGCTGTGGACCTCTAAAGAAATCTAGATAGATCTATGTACAGAGCTGGGGAGAAGCTGGTGGTCACAGTTCATGAAGGTACCAGTGACATAGCGAAAGGTAGGAGAGAGGTCCTGGAGGCCAAATTTAAGCTGCTAGGTAAGCGATTAAAGTCCAGGACCTCCATGATAACATTCTCTGAAATGCTTCCAGTTCCATGCGCAGGGCCAGTTAGATAAGCAAACTGCAGGGTCTGAATGCATAGATGAGACAATGGTGTTTGGAGGAGGAACCCAGGAGCAACTGGGGAACCTTTTGGGAAAGGAGGAGCCTATACAGCAAGGATGGGCTCCACCTAAATCAAAACAGAATCAGACTGCTGGCATGTAAAATTAAAAAGGTTGTAGAGGAGTTTTTAAACTAAGGGAAAGCTGACAAATGTGGAGGAGCACATGATTAAGACACACCTATCCCTTAGGGGAGGAATTATTAAATGGGATACGCCTATGTTCTGAAGAGGAGTGGCTAGAAGTTGAAAAAGCAGAGGTCAGAACTGAAGAGAAACAGTGAAATGAAAGAGTCCCGTTCAGTTACATCATATGAAGGCAAACAATACTGACAATTTTATAAGTGAGTGTATACAAATACAAGAAGTCTAAATACTAAGATGGGTGAAGTTGAGTGCCTGCTATTAAAGGAGGATATTGATATAACAGGCATCCCATAAACTTAGTGGAAGAATGATAATCTGTTAGCCAGTAATACCAGAGTATAAAATATATAGGAATGACAGAATAGGTCGCGTTGGTGGGGGAGTTGCACTATTGGTGAAAGAAAGCATAAAGCCACATATAATAAAAATCTTAAATGAAACAAACAATACCACAGAATCTCTGTGGATAGAAATTCCATGTTTGAACAGTAAGAGTATAGTAGTAGCAAAAAGAAAAGGAGTGCTTGTGGCACCTTAGAGACTAACAAATTTATTTGAGCATAAGCTTTCGTGAGCTACAGCTCACTTCATCGGAAATGCATCCGATGAAGTGAGCTGTAGTTCACGAAAGCTTATGCTCAAATAAATTTGTTAGTCTCTAAGGTGCCACAAGTACTCCTTTTCTTTTTGTGAATACAGACTAACACGGCTGCTACTCTGAAACCTATAGTAGTAGCAATATCCTACCAACCACCTGACCAGGATAGTAATGGTGATTGTGAAATAATCAGGGAGATTAGAGAGGCTATCAAACCCGAAAACCCCATAATAAAGGGGGAATTTCAATTATTCTCATATTGACTTGGGTGCATGTCATCACAGGATGGGTTGCAGAGATAAAATTTCTAGATACCACTAATGACTTCTTGGGGCAGCTAGTCCTGGAACCCACAAGGGGAGAGGCAGTTCTTGATTTAGTCCTAAGTGGCACACACGATCTGGTACAGGAGGTGAATATAGCTGAACCACTTGATAATAGCAACCATAATGTAATTACATTGAATATCGTTGTAGGAGGGAAAAATACCAAAGAAATCCACCACAGTACCATTTAATTTCAAAAGGGGGAACTCTACACAAAAATGAAGAAGCTAGTAAAATGGAAATTAAAAGGAACAGTCGTCAGAGTAAAATGCCTGCAAGCTACATGGAAACTTTTTAAAAACATCATAATAGAGGCTCTATATATATATATAAACCCCAAATTTTAAAAAACAGCAAGAGGACTAAAAAAGACACGGCCACAGCTAAACAGAGTAAAAGGCATCCTTTAAAAATTGAAAGTCAAATACTACTGACAAAAATAGAAAGGAGTGTAAATTCTGGCAAGTGAAGTATAAAAGTATAATTAGGCAGGCCAAACAAGAATTTGAAGAGCAACTAGCAAAAGACACAAAAACTAACAGCAGAAAATGTAAGCTTTAGAAGCAGGAAACCTGCCAAACAATCAGTGGGGCCACTGGATGATCGAGGTGCTAAAAGAACACTCAAGGGGGTATGTGTACACTGCAGATAAAAACCGGCACTAGCCCGTGCCAGCCTACTCAGGCTTGCGGAGCTCAGTCTGCAGGGCTGTTTAATTGCAGTGCAGAATTCCAGGCTTGGGATACTCCCATGTCGCAGGATTCTAGAAACCCCAGAAGTCTGCATTGCAATTAAACAATTGCCCAAGCCCCGCAAGCCCAAGTCTAATTGCATTGTAGACATACGCAGGGAAGAAGACAAAGCCATTGCAGAGAAGCTAAATAAATTCTTTGCATCAATTTTCACTGCAGAGGATGTGAGGCAGATGCCCACATCTGAGCCATTCTTTTTATATGAGAATTCTGAGGAACTGTCTCAGATTCAGATGTTAGTAGAGGAGGGTTTGGAATAAATTAAACAGTAATAAGTCACCAGGGCTATATGGTATTCACTCAAGATTTCTGAAGGAACTCAAATATGAAATTGTAGAACTACTAACTGTGGTATGTAAACTCTTACTTAAGTCAGCCTCTGTACCAGATGACTAGAGGATAGCTAATGGGACATAGATTTTTGAAAAAGCCTCCAGAGGCGATCCTGGCAATTACAGGCCAGTAAACCCATGTTCAGTACCAGGCAAATTGGTTGAAACTATAGTAAAGAACAGAATTATCAGACACATAGATGAACACAATATGTTGGGGAAGAGTCAACAGAGCTTTTTTTAAAGGGAAATCATGCCTCACCAATCTACTAGAATTCTTTGAGGGTGTGAACAAGTATGTGGACCGGGGGATCCAGTGGATATAATGTACTTAGATTTTCAGAAAGCCTTTGACAGGGTCCCTCACCAAAGGCTCATAAGCAAAGTAAGCTGTCATGGGAAAAGAGGGAAGGTCCTTTCATAGATTGGTAACTGGTTAAAAGATAGGAAACAAAAGGTAGGAATAAATGGTCAGTTTTCATAGTGAAGTGAGGTAAGTAATGGGGTCCCACAAGGATCTGTCCTGGGACCAGTGTCATTCAGCATATTCATAAATGATTTGGAAAAAGGGTAAACAATGAGATGGCAAAGTTTGCAGATAATACAATATTACTCAGATAGTTAACTCCAAAGTAGGCTTCAAAGAGTTACAAAGGAATCTCACAAAACTGTGAGACTGTGCAACAAAATGACAGATGAAATTCAATATTGATAAATGCAAAGTAATGCACATTGGAAAACATAATCCCAACTATACATACAAAATGATGGGGTCTAAAATAGCTGTCACCACTCAAGAAAGAGATCTTGGAGTCATTGTGGACGGTTCTCTGAAAACATCCACTAAATGTGCAGTGGCAGTTAGAAAAGCTAACAGAATGTTAGGAACCATTAGGAAATGGATGGATAGATAAGACAAAAAATATAAAACCACAGTATTAATCCATGGTATGGCCACACCTTGAATACTGAGTGGAGTTCTGGTCATCCCATCTCAAAAAAGATATATTAGAATTGGAAAAACTATAAAAATGATTAGGACATGGAGCAGCTTCCATATGAGGAGAGATTTAAAATACTGTCACTGTTCAGCTTGGAATAGAGGGGAGATTTAACAGAGGTCTATAAAATCTTGATTTGTGTGGAGAAAGTGAACAAGGAAGTATTTACCCCTTCACATGACACAAGAACCATGGATTACTCAATGAAATTAATAGGCCGCAGGTTTAAAACAAACAAAAGGAAGTACTTCATCACACAATGTGCAATCAACCTGTGGAATTCATTGCTGGGGATGTTATGAAGGCTGAAAGTATGACTGGGTTAAAAAAATTAGATAAGTTCATGGAGGATCGATCCATCAATGGCTATTGGCCACAATGGTCAGGGATGCAGCCCTGTGCTCTGGGTGTCCCTAACCATCTGACTGCTAGAAGCTGGATCTGGATGATGGAGACAGATCACTCGATAAACTGCCCCGTTCTGTTCACTATCTCTGAAGCATCATGCACTGGCCACGGTCAGAAGACAGGATACTGGGCTAGGTGGACCATTCGTCTGACCCACTATGGCAGTTCTTGTGACCCTGTTTCACAAATAGCAAGGAAGTTAGAGGAGGCTACGGGCAAACATTAGCATTTGAAAAGAAATTAAGATTAGAAATAAAACCAGCGCAGACATCAAAGAAACCTAATTTGATTCCCACAACAGGAAGAAATGTATATCTTCATGGAGTACTGTGATGAGGGCACTCTGGAAGAGGTGTCAAGGCTGGGCCTTCAGGAACATGTCATTAGGCTCTACACGAAGCAAATCACGATTGCTATCAATGTACTACATGAACATGGTATAGTTCATCGGGACATTAAAGGTAAATTGTTTTTTAAAAAAAGTTAAGGTAATGTTGCTTTACGGTGTTGTAAGTAAGGTATTGCCTAAAGCATCTGTGGGGATTTGAGGCAAGTTCTCTGCTCTAGAGCAGTAATTATGTTAACATGCCCTGCCCCAGCGCTGGACAGTTGATAAGCTTGCATTACTGGCTATTGACTTTTATTTAATGCATTAAGCTTGAAATGTTGGCACACAGGGTTGCAAAATTAGGGACAAATTCTGCCCCGGGTGCACTTATGCAACTTCCTTTGAGTTCATTGGAGCCCTGTGGCTCCATCCAGGGACAGAATTTGGTCCTTACACTTCTAACACTAGTATTACTGTAACTTATCTGGTATATTTTTATTCTGAGCTTTTCAAGAATTGAAATTGGAGAGATGGAATTCTCTGGGAGTTTAAGAGTATCAAAAAGATAATTTGATCATAATATTTTCTCTGTGGTTCTCAGGGCCCAAGAAGGGTTGTAGGATTTCAAAGGGATGATAGAGTCATCATAGTGGTGAAAAGCTGCTGTTTTATGTTAGAGAGATTATGAAAACAAATAGGTTTAAAATTAGACCTATCCAATGATTCTCTGATGTATGGTAGTCTACACACATTTCGCTCTCAGCCGTCTCTTACAATGAACAGGCTGGAGCTACAAAAACTGCAGAATTCTTTGGCGTGCTCATAGAAACCTCCTCTATCTCCAGTTTAACTCCTTTTCCCACATGATCAATAGCACGGCTTCTTGTCTCCTGCTCCTTTCAAAACATTCTCCTAGTCTAGCTGTTCTATTTTTGTTTAGTGTGACTTGTCTTCCTCAACAATGGTAGAGAAACCAGAGAAGGAAAGGAAAAAACTTCACACAAATTATTCCCTGTAAATGCTCAGTTTACAACAAGGCAATGCAACCCAACCATGCTGGGTTTCTATGTCCCTCTTGCTCGCAGGGTTCTGAATCATCGCAGCAGTCTAGGAGATTCCCAGTTGCTCTTGGTCCTTTGGCCTCATGCTCCTGAGCTGGGAAAGAACTGTCCATGATCCAGAGGCCTCCCACCCAGGTAGGCCACTCTTCAGTCAGCTTTGGATTTTTTTTAGGAGATAATTGCTCTCTCCTCTCCTCCACTACCCTGCCCTAGCATTCTTTCCTTTCCTGTTTTCCCTGCTGGCCAAGGCTTTTCGTCCAGGTGTGAACTCAACTCTGTATTCCCCATAACCCCATATCTATGGTGATCATTTCTTGTTTAGATAACTATTTAGTAGAAGGTTGCTCCTTCGTGGAAGACCAGGTCAGCTGTGACAAAACCCAGGGCCTGTTACAGAAACTGGGCCTCATGAACAGGATCAAGATTCCTTTTGCGCCGGTGCAGTCTTTCATTAACGTTGGGACGCAATTCTAGGCTGACAAAGAGGGTGTCTTCCTCTTGTCCAAGAGAAACACTGAAGTGAGAACTTTTATCCAGCAGTTCAGGGAGCTGTATCACTACATCGTCCAACAGGGTCTCCACTGGCTGAGCTTCTTAATGTCCAGTATTACAGGAGTGCTTCTTGGGAACATTCCAGCTTCAAATGTTGAAGCTATATCGGATAAGGGTCAGCGCTTGAACTTCCCTAATCCTTAATGTTAAAGTAGTGCTGACATGGTGACTGCGGGAAGGTCAGCTGTACAAAGGGGGCATCTTTGCACCACTCCTAGTCTGTAATTTCCTTGGATAAATCAGATTAGGGATTTATATAGGTTGCCAGATGGCACATTGTAAATCATCTCCCCCGAACTCATGTTATATACACAAGTTCTCAAACTCAGGGCAGTGAAGCAGGCTCTATTCTGTTGTCCTACTAGGATCCCCTTAAAACAAATCAAGTGGTCAAATGCTTCTGTTTTTATGGAGGGGGGTGGAAAATCATATAACGGAGAGGCTGAGCTACAGCACATTCCCATAGCATTAGATCCCTAGTGCCCAGCTGGCATCATCTTTTGGTGAATCTTTCTGTTAGCAATAAACACGCAGTTTGTCTTTGAGTGATTGTCCATATATATTCCACTCTTGGTGTTGGATTGGAATCTTTTGCCACTACTGTCCTTTGGAGCAATGCTTGTACCCTGACTGCTCTTGTGCCTCCCTGCTCTTCCCCACCACTTGAAGATATAAAGGGCAGAGTGGGGCCAACAGTTTCTCAGTTCCTTCTTTCTGCACATGGCTGCCGGATGGAACTGCAAGGAATGCCTCTATCTCTTGCACTTGGCTAGCTTTATTTGAATACAGCTACTTATCTTGGCATACACAGCAGTTGATTAGTATTAATAGGTATGTTTTTTGGGGGGCTTTTTTTGCGTGTTTCTATCTGGTACTAGGCTTCAGCCCTTATGGCTGAAACCAAATCTCCCTCTCTAAAATATTATGCCTCTTCTGTCTGGGGAAAAAGGCATATTCCTGAAAAGTGTTCAGTCTGCAGATCATTTTCAACACAAACCCAGATGGTTGAGGGGAAGCTCCTCTGAAACTTTTCTTATTTGACAGGTCGATGAGACCTGCCTCTGTTCCGGGTAGACAGGCCCCTCCAGGGACAGAGCAGTCCTCATTTAAGAGTGCTCCAGTGAGCTGTGACTCCGTTGTTACCTCCCATGTATCTCCTTCTAAAGAGACCTCTTCTGTTCCGGCTCTCAGGTCCTTGTCATCAACTACTGAGAGGTGTGGGAGAGTGCACCACACCACTCGACAAAAGAGTACAAGCATAGGTCATCTTCCGAGGGTCTGAGTAACAAGAGGCAGCTAAAGTTGCCTCTCTTATTCTTATCAAAGCATAGCATATGGCCTGTGGCAGCATAAAGGACTCTGGTCACCAAGGAACAGTTTCAAGCTGCATCCATTTCTGGAATTGCAGTAGCAGCAACGGGGCTTTTAGTACTGATGCTGGGACTTTTGGTGCTGGCACCAACATTTTCGGTACCAACATCTTTGGCATCTCCCACTCTAGTGCTGTCTGTTTCCAATGTGGTGCTCATGGTACTGACTTTCTTGGCACGGAGATTCACGATACCAAGTGACATCACTGTATCGGTGTTTCCTGAGTCACCACTGTTAACATCTGGGGTGAAGGTACCCCTCTGAACTGACTGCTGGCTTGATATTGATACTGAGTGTTTCTGGGACACAGATGAGGGAACTCCTTACAGTACACCAAGGGACACCTAGAAAAACTTGGCTAGTACTCAGAAGCACTCCTCTGAAGGTTACAAGAAGGGTAGAGGAGCCTGTCCTGGATACTGCCAAAGATCTTAGTCTGCTTAAAACCTATATACATCTGATAGGGATTCTAGGTCCCATTAACTATCACATGCAAAGGGGATCTAAAGAAAGACAGTCCTCATGGTATCACTGCCACCTCCCTTGCCCTTTTCTCCTTCCTCCTGTGGCTCCCAACCCTGGCCATATTGGACCCTATGGGGGTTACACCCAACAAGGAGACTCTCCTCAACAGCTTTTTCTCGGGGCAGGGCCTAGTCTCCAGTAAGATCCCTTAATGTGCAACATCTTCATCAGCCCCCAGGGCCTCACACTGAGCCCCAGCAACAACCACGACCATCTGATGAACCTCAACAGATAGCAGCTGCTGTCTCTTCTTCATTGCCCGATATAGCTGTGGCTCCTGTACTTCCTCCTATCCTGACAATTATAAAGCTTTTCAGGACTTTCTGCATAGGATGGGAGATGCTCTGGAAATCCCTTTGGAGCTTGTACAGATGAAGTCCTATAAGCTTCTGCAAATTCTTCGCTCCTTCATGCTGGAGAGGTTGGCTAAGGCAATCAGTGAGATCCTGCTGGAGCCAGCACAACGTCTATGGCAGACACCATAATCCACTTGCATCCAAGAGAGCTGACAAATAGTATCAGGGCCCTATCTGTAACACAAAGCAGAAAAGTTTGCCCAAGACTAATGTATGCAGGGAAGTGCAAAAGATTTCTATTTGGGCAATTCTGCAGCAGCTCTCTCCTTCGGAGAATCTGATCCTCTGTGTTTTGGACTATTGGTTATTTTTCAAGAACTCTGAATTATCTGTTGTTTATATCCTAGTGCACCTCGCAGCAGTTTCAGCCAGTCCAGGGCCACGTGAGATTCTCACACTCAACAGTAGCTGGGTTCCTCAAGGGCCTAATTCATGCTTTTCCTCCAATACAGGAGCTTCCTCCTTCCTCAGATCTCAGTGTAGTTTTAGCTAGGGATTGATAGATCCCCCTTAGCATCATGTTTTCTAGACCATCTTTGAGTAAACGCAGCCTTTTTACTAGTGATCACGTTAGCTCAAAGAGTAGGGGAGAAGCAGGCAGTCATGGCAAACACACTGTCTTCCACAAGGACAAAGACTCCATCCAAATTTTTTTACTTAAAGCGATCTCTGACTTTCATCTAAATCAGATAAGCCACTTACCTGTGTTCTTCCCTAAACCACACACCAATGGGGGGAAGCTAGACTTCACACCTTGGATGTACTCAGAGCCCTCTGCTTGTACCTTGATAGAACCAAAACACGCTGGGTATCCCCTAGACTGTTTGTTGCTTTTGAAGATAGGGTGAAGTCAAGGGTAGGTCAAGAAATATCATCCAAAGGTTTTCTAAATGGGTCTTTGATGGTATTGAATTATGTTAACAGCTACCTAGTTTAGACTCCAACCCAGTCAGGTGTAGGGTTGCCAGGTGTCCAGTTTTCAACTGGAACGCCTGGTCGAAAAGGGACCCTGGCCGCTAAAAGTCTGGTCAGCTGCACGGAGGGGCTAAGGCAGGGTCTCTGCCTGCCTTGGCTCCAGGCGGCTTCCGGAAGTATTGGCGTGTCCCCGCTCCCGCTCCTAAATGTAAGGGCAGCCAGGTGGCTTCGCATGCTGTCCCCACCCCAAGCACCAGTTACATAGCTCCCATTGGCTTGTAACCATGGCCAATGGGAGCTGCGCAGGTGGTGCCTGTGGATGAGGCAGCGTGCAGAGCCGCCTGGCTGTGCCGCCACATAGGAGCCAGAGTGTGGACATGCTGTTGCTTCTGGGAACTGCTTGAGGTAAATGCCACCCGGAGCCTGCACCCCCTCCCGTGCCCCAACCCCCTGCCCAAGCCCTGATCCCCCTCCCTTCCTCTGAACCCCTCAATCCCAGCCCAGAGCACCGTCCTGCACCCCAGACCCCTCATCCCTGGCCCCCGCACCTCAACTCCCTGTCCCAGCTGGAGCCCCCTCCTGCGCTCCAAACCCCTTATCTCTGGCCCCTGGAGCCACACCCCTTCCCTCACCCCAGTGCTCTGAACCAGCCTGGTGAAAATGAGCAAGTGAGTAAGGATGGGGAGGGGAGCGACAGAGGGAGGGGGGATGGAGTGAGCAGGGGGGTGGGACCTCAAAGAAGGGGCAGGGCCTTGGAGGAAGGGTGGAGCTGGGGGCGGAGCAAGGATGTTTGGTTTTGTGCAAGTATAAAGTTGGCAACCCGAGTCAGGTCAGAGCTCATTTGACTAGAACACAGGTGTTGATAGATGTTTGGTTGCATGTGTGTGTGTGTTTCCTCCAGTCTGTGCAGATAGCGGAGAAGATAGCAGACTTTGACTGAACTGCCCAATAAATCCACAGACTCGGGTTTCAGCGAAAGAACTTGCTCAGGTTTGTTGCCAACGAAGCAAGGTGCTAATGCCCCGGCTCAGTGGTTACAGGAATACTAACACATGTATGCTCGTGCCAATGGACTGGCTCAGTTAGTGGCAGGACTGTCCACTATCCCCTTGGCCAGACATGCTTTGCTTCCTTTGATGCTTCATTTTATACAGCAATACAAACAAGTTTTTGCCCCTCTGATGTGGATTGTTACCACCCATTACCTTGTACGTGTTGGTTTGATCACAACGTATCTATCCATCATCCTGAGCTTATCTTTGAGAGGACAACGTGTTCCTGTTCTTTTGGGGGAATGTGTTTGTATCAACTTGGTTTTGGGGTTTTCTGGTACTACCCTTCTGGAATGTGTTTGCGGGAGTGTTGTGCCTAGCACTCCTTAGGAATGTATGTTTCTGCACCGTCAGCCCTGTTCTTGCTAGATTCCGTGAGCAGGGCCTGCCTCTTGCTCACAACCTGACTTTGCTTTTATCAGCAAAGTTTTGACCACTACTTTAGTTCAGGCCTCTGATACAAGGCCTTGTATCTGAGACTGTCTTTCTACTACAGCAGGCAGCATCTGTGGCTTCTTTGAGAATTGTAGCCATCTCTGAAGTTTGAAGGGCAGCTACCTTGGCATCAATAACATACATTTATAGAATACTATTCCCTGGTAGGGGCATCATGCTTGTTTTGGCAGAGCTGTCTTACAGTCACTGTTTGGGTAGACTCCAAGCACTCACCTCCTACACGTCAGGTCACTGCTGAGAGTCATCAGAAGTGGAATACATATGGACAAGTCCCTCAAAAAAGAAAGAATGGTAACTTACTGTAACTGTGGTTCTTTGAGATGTGTTGTCCACATCTTTCTTGACCTATGCTCCTTCCCTGCTACTATGGAGATGGTAACATCTGAATTATGTATTGGCAAAGGAACTGAGGGATGGTTGGCCCTACCCTGCCCTTAATGTCCTCCGGTGCGGGGAGGGTGCAAGGACATTCAGGGCACAGACATGGCCCCAGTGGCCAGAAAACTGCCATCTCAAGGGGCATGTGCAGCCAGAGGACAATACATGTAGACGACACATTGCTAAAAACCACAGTTACTGTAAGGTAAGTTACCATTCTTTCCCAATAGGTACAGATTCTGTTGGTAATCAAAAAAAGCCTATAAATGGAATTTATTCCTGCTACTCATTTTCTCCTTTTAGTGTTAAGTATGTAACTTCTCTGCCTCCCTTATTTTAAATAATATCTAAACTTTGTTTCTAAATGTTTTGATAGCTGTCAAGGAACCTCTGAGTGAGAAGAGAGTCCCAACTTCGTGGGGCTGCACTGCCTTTCCATAAACTGAGCATTTTAAGGGCTATTTACAGTTCCTTTCTGGTTTCTTGGGTTTCTTTGTGGAAGAGCTAAAATGCACTAACTGGAAGTTGGAGAATATTTTAGAAGGGTAAAGGAGACAAAGGGTCCTGCACTGCCCCCTGTGCAATACAGAGCAAAAGTGGGGAGCTGGTGGGAGGACATAGTGCCTAGATGAGCACAAAAATATCGTTGTGTGATGTGGATAGAAGGCTAGTAAGCGTGGATAAACCTGAGACAATGCAGTGATATACCATTTGCAGGGAGCAATTTTGTTGATTCATGTGTGCCACTCATTTTCCATCAAGAAAAGCCACCACTAAAGTCACAGCATTAAGGTTTCAGCATCTCTGCTGGGAGACCCACCACCAACCAACCGAGAGCTTCATTATGATTACTCACTATTAGTCAAGATTTTGCTTGACTTGCATAGTGTACAGCTGCTTCTATACTTGTTAGCTCTAAACATATGGGTTGGCACAATATTGAAATGAAAAAGAATGCTGGTCACCAAGGGTCAGGTTCTCCAGTCCACTAAGTTCACTTTCCAGCTCCTACATGAAGCAAAGTGAATTTAAGATGACCAGTTATTCCTCCCGGAGAACTCTTCTGCACCACGTAGGGGGAATCTCCACACATTAAGGTGGCAGTGGCAGAGTAGTCACCTGCTACAAATAAGGAACGTTTCTGGCAATGGAAAAGGGCCTGTATCAGGAGTGGGATAGGGGATAGTGGTACAAAACGCCACTATCCCTGATAACTAGGGCCCTACCAACTTCATGGTCCATTTTGGTAAATTTCATGGTTATAGAATTTTTAAAATAGTCAATTTCATGGTTTCAGATGTTTACATCTGAAATTTCATGGTGGTGTAATCCTGGACGGGGATGGTCACAAAGCACTTGGGGCGGCGGCATGGGATTGCCACCTTCACTACTGTGCTGTGGAGCTTCCTGCAGCTGGGGGAAGTACTGGGAGATGTGTCTGATCTCCCCCAGAGAGTGGTTGTGCAGGGGAAGAAGTAGTCCCATCCTTCCCCAGCCTTGCTGGGACTAGCAGCTGGAGCCTGGTCTACGGTAGGAGCTAGATTTCATGGGGAAGATCTGATTTCACGGTCCGTGGCACGTTTTTCATAGCTGTGAATTTGGTAAGGCCCTACTGATAACGCAGTGGTGTAAGCTCCATTAGGCAGGTTGGCCATAGTGTTGAATTGGGACCCAAGTGCTTTAGATAGCAGGGTTCCATTATACTGCAGTGTCCTATCTAGCTCACTTGAACTGAGCAGATGGTTACAGTGAGGGATGCCATTATGAGCATGTATGAGTCCTTGCTTGCAAGGAAACCCATAATACTGGAGTTTGAGCAATCACTTAACAGAGCACCTGGCAGCTGTCCAATTATGCAGCTCTCATTTTGACAATCTGATAACTATTTCAGGCATAGGATTACAGTGTTAATTTCCTTCACATTCTTAATGGAGCCAATTTTAAATCTGTTAACCATGACAGGGCTTCTTAAAAGTAGTGTTAGATCAGTTAAAATCTTAAAAATCCAACCAAAAATAGCTCCTAGAGACAGTGTGAATGTGATTTTGTGACATGTGCAAGGAGCAGAGCATTTGTTCCTTTGCCAAAAGGAATTCTGTACTTGTATTGAATATAATGGACAAGGACTCCTGAATTCCTAGGAGAGTGGTTTCATTCTTGTCAACACCCAATATTTTGTTCAGAAGAGAATGAACACTTTTAAAAAAAATAGTTTGAATTTTTCATAATGTTTATAAAAAGTTTAGTAGAAATGACCATTCTGGGCTTCCCTACAGAGCTGTGCCACTGCATCTCATTCCTGACTGATAGTCTTGGGCCTACCAATGGAGGCAGATTTTGTGGTGATTTTTGCCATATGGAGCAATGCCGTCCTGAGATTAGAATGAAACTCCCCAGATTCCTTGTGTCCTAAAATTGCACAAGAACACAGGTCTCCAACGTTTGTAAGACAGATGAATTAACCCACTGGGCCACCTAGCCCCCTGGACAATTTGTTTTGCTTTGTCATGAAATTTAATTCTTGGATCATACTGACTTGATTTGTGGACTTCATGGGTATGCCTAGGCTTAGTGTTTACAGAAGATGCCCAGCAAAAGGCCAGTTTGTGCGAAGAATGCATCATCTCTGGAGTACTGCCAAATTACACATATGTGACTTACTATGCACCATTTGTCTTAGCATACTATGCTGAAGTGTCCTGACCTCTTAATTAAGCAGAAATTTAACAAGTTGTTTAATTTTTTTTTGTTTTGTTTGCATTTCCCAGGAGCCAATATCTTCCTTACCTCATCAGGACTGATTAAGCTTGGAGACTTTGGTTGCTCAGTAAAATTAAAGAACAACACACAGACAATGCCTGGAGAAGTGAACAGTACTCTGGGGACTGCAGGTGAGGAAGGATGTGCTAAAATGCTGACATGTTATGAACATGTTTAGCACTGACTAGTGAAACCCTTCGGTCGAAAAAAGAAAAGGAGTACTTGTGGCACCTTAGAGACTAACACATTTATTAGAGCATTAGCTTTCATGAGCTACAGCTCACTTCATCGGATGCATACAGTGGAAATATAGTGGGGAGATTTTATATACACAGAGAACATGAGACAGTGAGTGTTACCATACAGACTGTAAAAACAGTGATCACGAAAGGTGAGCTATTACCAGCAAGGGGGGCAGGGGGCGGAAAACCTTTTGTAGTGATAATCAAGGTGGGCCATTTCCAGTAGTTGACAAGAACAGTAGGGGGGAAATAAACACGGGGAAATAGTTTTACTTTGTGTAATGACACATCTACTCCCAGTCTTTATTCAAGCCTAAGTTAATTGTATCTAGTTTGCAAATTATTTCCAATTCAGCAGTCTCTCGTTGGAGTCTGTTTTTGAAGTTTTTTTGTTGAAGAATTGCCACTTTTAGGTATGTAATCGAGTGACCAAAGAGTCCACACAAGAGATCCACTTCCTGGACACTACGGTGCTAATAAGTGATGGTCGCATAAACACCACCCTATACCGGAAACCTACTGACCGCTATACTTACCTACATACCTCCAGCTTTCATCCAGACCACACCATATGATCCATTGTCTACAGCCAAACTCTACAATACAACCGCATTTGCTCCAACCCCTCAGACGGAGGCAAACACCTACAAGATCTCTATGAAGTGTTCTTACAACTACAATACCCACCTGCTGAAGTGAAGAAACAGATTGACAGAGCCAGAAGAGGACCCAGAAGTCACCTACTACAGGACAGGCCCAACAAAGAAAACAACAGAACGCCACTAGCCATCACCTTCAGCCCCCAACTAAAACCTCTCCAATGCATCATCAAGGATCTACAACCTATCCTGAAGGACGACCCATCACTCTCACAGATCTTGGGAGACAGGCCAGTCCTTGCTTACAGACAGCCCCCCAATCTGAAGCTAATACTCACCAGCAACCACACAACAGAACCACTAACCCAGGAACCTATCCTTGCAACAAAGCCCGTTGCCAACTGTGTCACATATCTATTCAGGGGACACCATCATAGGGCCTAATCACATCAGCCACACTATCAGAGGCTCGTTCACCTGCACATCTACCTATGTGATATATGCCATCATGTGCCAGCAATGCCCCTTTGCCATGTACATTGGCCAAACTGGACAGTCTCTACGTAAAAGAATGAATGGACACAAATCAGACGTCAAGAATTATAACATTCAAAAACCAGTCGGAGAACACTTCAGTCTCTTTGGTCACTTGATTACAGACCTAAAAGTGGCAATTCTTCAACAAAAAAACTTCAAAAACAAACTCCAAGGAGAGACTGCTGAATTGGAATTAATTTACAAAATGGATATATTTTACTTAGGCTTGAATAGAGACTGGGAGTGGATGTGTCATTACACAAAGTAAAACTATTTCCCCTTGTTTATTCCCCCCCCCCCCACCCCCGCACACACTGTTCTTGTCAACTGCTGGAAATGGCCCACCTTATCACTACAAAAAGTTCTCCCCGCCCCCGCTCTCCTGCTGGTAATAGCTCACCTTTCCTGATCACTCATTACAGTGTGTATGGTAACATTCATTGTCTCATGTTCTCTGTGCATATAAAATCTCCCCACTATATTTCCACTGAATGCATCCGATGAAGTGAGCTGTAGCTCATGAAAGCTTATGCTGAAATAAATGTGTTAGTCTCTAAGGTGCCACAAGTACTCCTGTTCTTTTTGCGGATACATGACTTTCGTCGAAATGGTGCTGGGGACAAATTTGAGTAGAGCTTGGTGTGACCTTATCGGGGAGGGGTGCCTGGGGCAACTTTAACTGGTAGAGTGTATAGAGAGAGGAAGGCCCAAAGTATAGCACAACAAACAAAAGTTTAAATGGAACAAAAGATGTGTATATAGCTTCTGAAAACTCACTCATATTCAGTGGAAAGTGTACACAGCTGTACTGTTCTCTTTGACTAGATAAACATCAAATATTTGTCATATTTTCTATTCTTGACACATTGTTTTTTTGCCACTCTGTTATGACTAAGCAAGATAGCCTAAATTAAGAGCAGGGGTAAATAGCTGCAACTCTGTAGAAGTCCCAATTACATCAGCTCTGAATTTGGTTCTGTGTACTGAATATGGGCCCAATCCTGTGTGTGAACTCCCACTGAGTGCACCTGGAGGACTTGGACTTAATTGGGTTGCAGAATTCTAGAGAGGTAAGACTGCATCTGCACAGAAAGAGTGTGTCACTGCATTTCACAGGAGTGTCCCCTTTTTTCCTATTTAAGATGGTACCTTCCTCTGCCCCCTTATGGAAATGGCCTAGGATTCTTTTGCATTGGTGTTGAATTTTTTTTAAGCAAAGGAAAGTAACTGAAAAATATGTACTGTTTCAGCCCTGTTAACTATTCTACTTAAAGATGAAAAACGTTTATGCTGGAACTATTTCAGAGAACTCAAGAAGCCAGTAAATGACATCCTAGAACAGAAAGGAATAACCAGCAGTAATTGACTGCAGATATATTGAAAAGCATTTGATTGCTCAGTTTAATCACTTTATTTAGATACATACTGTTCCTTCTGTTGTATAAATTGACACCACCATATGTGTTGTTTCAAAGCATACATGGCACCTGAGGTAATTACTAGAGCTAAAGGAGAAGGGCATGGACGTGCAGCAGACATCTGGAGTCTGGGTTGTGTTGTAATAGAGATGGTCACTGGCAAGGTAAGAACATTTCACGTACCAGACTGGTTCTAAATGCTCAATAATACAGGCTCCGCTATTTGTAAAAGAGGCTGGTGCAGTCCTCCTCATTGAACAGCGTAAAATGGATATTCATTTATTAGTTGGCATCCCCCAAAGAAAAATCAAGTTTACAGACTTGTATACATTCTTATTTCCAATGACTAAGACTGACTTGGTGTTGCAGGGAGGTTCTGGAATCTCCATCGTTGGAGCTTTTTAAGAGCAGGTTAGCCCAACACCTGTGAGGGATGATCTAGATAATACTTCTGCTATGAGTGCAGGGGACTGGACTAGGTGACCTCTTGGGGTCTCTTCCAGTCCTATGACTCTATGATATGTTAACGTTTGGAGGATGGAACAGTCATTTGTTTATTGACCTAGAGCAAGGGAGATCTTTCTGTTCCTTGGGTCTAAATCTTTAATAACTTCTTGACCATACCATTTTCTCCTCCCTTTTGTGTAACTTTTGGGGTGTGTCTCATCATTCAACTATGTTGTGCAATCATTTCAAGACCTGTGTGTGACATTCACTCCCCATATTCTCAGCCTCTCAGGAATTTCACAATAAAATCACTGGGAAATGCCCTCTACTCTGACCACTAAAAATGGCATTTTGTCATGTACCTGCAGATTGTTTCCTGTGTCCCACTTTAAGTTTCTTATTCATTCTTCCCCTGGTCTGTCTTCTGTTCTGTATAAACTTGCACTACTGTTCCATACATGTTCTGTTTAATACAGAATAATGATCCCTCCCCCTCCTCAATTTTAGGCTTGCTTCAGACCAAGTGCCAGTCAAAGCATGTTTGTCTTCCTTACTTCCTAGGCATCAGCAATTGCTCTGTTTAAGCACAGCTTGGGCATAGGAAGTGTGGCTCTAAATGATATGACTTTCTTTTGGTTGCTCACTGTTATACAATGCAAAGTCTGAGGACAGAATTTAGCGTTCTTTCTTGTTCTGTACACGTTTTTACATTGAGCTCATCACTGTAATATCTGGGCACCTTCCAATAGTGCATTAAGCAACGTAACTGGCATCCATGAATTGTCTGAAAATGAGCTGCACGTGTTCATCCGAGGCCTACTGTGTTATATCCGATGAAGTGAGCTGTAGCTCACGAAAGCTTATGCTCTAATAAATTTGTTAGTCTCTAAGGTGCCACAAGTACTCCTTTTCTTTTTGTGTTCTTAGCAGTTTGTTTTAAAGGCCCACAAGGCGTAATTCACAATATCAAGTCCATGAGCACTGGGGTTTTTAGTAGATTTCTGGAGCTAGAGAAATCTATGCTCCCTTCACTACTGGCTAACAAACAGACCTATTTACCAAACCTTGCATTCAGCAATTTTATTATTTGTTGCAGAGACCCTGGCATGAATATGAGCACAACTTTCAGATCATGTATAAAGTGGGGATGGGTCATAAGCCTCCGATACCTGAAAGGGTAAGCCCAGAAGGGAAAGACTTCCTTTCTCACTGCCTGGAAAGTGATCCAAAGATGAGGTGGACAGCTAGCCAGCTCCTTGATCATCCATTTGTCAAGGTTTGTCAAGTTGATTTAGTGCCAGGATCGTAGTAGATACGAATGAGAGAGATGTAACTTCATTGAATACGTGTACAACTGTAGGGCGTTGTCTCCTGATAGTGCCTGCAAACCATGTGTGTTTTAAAATTTGTTACTTTTTGTGTTCTGCATTGTATTGGCTTAATATTTTCACAGCTACTAACTTAGGTGGTACATTTACCTGCTTAAAGGAGTGTGGCTGCAGCAAACTTGCACTGGTGTCTCTGTACATCTTATAGTTGACTTTCATCATTGAGTTTTAAGGGCTGTTACTATGTACATATGTAACTTAAACACAGAATAAAGCAACCTTGACACCTATCTTTTTAAATTTTAAAAACCTCTAGTGAGAATTTAGTGGTAGTACCAGCTGTGCTGTTAATGGGAGTCGGACCTAAAACTTTAGAGAGCACATTTACAATGACTTGAGTATTGCATAGATGACAGTCCATTCCCTAGCAATTTAAACTTTTTTATGCCAGAGAACTTATATGTGACAGGGTTTGTTTTATTTAATGACTGCTTTCTAGTTTTGTTTTGGTTTTTTTGAGGGGTTGATACTGGTTTTGGTTTTGAAGCATCTGAAATGAAAGTGCTCTGTCCATTTCAAAGCCTATGTTGTTCAGTGGGATGTAGATTTTGTTTGGTTCTTCAGAGATTGGAACAACTTAAATAAATGTTATAACTTTTTTTTCATTATTTAAAGATCTTTTAATATACAATTTAAAACGTATTCATAGAATCAGAAAAAAGACAAAGCAGGCCATCTGTCCCACTCAGCCACTGCAAGATTGTTTAAGCTAATTCAAACAAAGTCAACTATGCATAATCCACACAGTCCGGCTGCTTTCCCTTGGTGTTACTCCATATAGCCAGCAATGCTTCAAGACCATTCATCTTACCGGAATTAGAGTAATGAAATCCGATCAGTCACGTCAGCAGAAAGCACTATTATTCACGGGAAAGTTTTTTGATGGGTGGGGATAGCATACAGAGGCATTAGCTTGTATCATAATATTGTCAATGAGTGTGATGAAAAGAGAGGGAGTTAAACTGTAAAAACGCTATCCACTTGGTGAGGGGGAAGAAGAGGTGACCTACTGATTTCTTTACTGCAGTCTGTACAAATTAGACTCAGTGTCTTGTATCCTTCTTTCACAGGTTTGCACAGATGAAGAATGAAGTTACTCAATATATGGCCTCTTGTACTCTGGCGAAGTATCTGCTAATCACTACTGTATGTAATATTTACATAAAGACTGTGCTAAGAAACAGTATAAAATTTAAACTTACCATGACTGAAGACTGCACAAGTGACAAGCGTCACTTTTACTGCTGCTCCTGTATGTTTTACTTGGCACATGTTGCTCATGTGACTGTGTCTGCATGTTTCAGTGAAAGTGCCATTACTACTGTATATGGACCATTACCTTTTTGTTCTTTCTTTAAATGTTTCTCATTTAAGTGAGAACTGTAATGTTAATATGTAGTATTTTTGGACTTTCTAGGTTCGAAAAAAGTTGTAGTGTTACCAGGCGTTCTGGACCTTGTTTTTTAAATCTCCTGTTTGAGTGCACTGACTGTGAACTTTTACTCTGTTTTTTTGCCCAGCTTCAGATTTGTTATGCAAAAGGCTGATTAATGAAATTACAAAAAAAGTTTTTCTCAATAAATGGTTTATTTTAGGAAGTTCTTTGTGCAGTTCTCTCTTCATGGTTGAAGATGCCAATATGTATAACAAACCCAAGACATTCTGGGATAAAACATCCACCCTGAAGCATTTGAGAAGCAACAACGCTTGGATTGAAATCACAGCCTTCTGTGCCAGTGAGTTCTTCTGGATAAGTTACTCTTACAAATGCCTGT
This sequence comes from Dermochelys coriacea, assembly GCF_009764565.3. Classification (NCBI taxonomy): domain Eukaryota; kingdom Metazoa; phylum Chordata; order Testudines; family Dermochelyidae; genus Dermochelys; species Dermochelys coriacea. The sequence continues at coordinate 122,950,738 of NC_050070.1, forward strand.
TGAGTTCATCAATAAGCAAGCAAGAGTAGTTAAGGTTTTTACCCCTCATGCTGCTTGTGAAGGAAGTATGAACTGTTCAGTGGTTACAGCTGTGTTCAATATGGCCAATGCATTTTTGCAAGTACACAGCATCTGCAGTGAGGAAAAAATACTAGAGCTTTTGGCACAAATCACATGGGTGGGTTCCTACTTGACAGCTAAAACAAGTACTTTTTAAAACCTTAGAATTCAATAGTGTGGAACATAAGAGAAATCTTTTACAGAATGTGGGGCATTTCCTTTCATTCAGGAGGTCCTGGATTTTCTTCCTGTGCTCTTAAAAAGCAGCGTACCACCTCCTGATATAAGTACGGGTTTCTGAAATTAAACTTCACAGGGGAAGGCACAGTGCTGAATCTCTAATCTGAAATGTCACTGATCACCTAATTTTTGACTTCTTGTACCCCCTCTGGCTAATCTTCCCAGAGGCAATAACATCTCCCCATTAGTGTATCCACAGATCATGATAGTCGAACAGCCTTCATCACATATGAAGGCTTGCTGCCTAGCTAACATATTTAGAAGGCTGCTGATGTTAGGCCCTGCTTAATGTAAGATACCCCAACTTCCAGTTTGCATTGAATTGCAGAACATACTTGTGACTGTTTTACTAACATTGACCAGCATTCTATATTTCTTGCTGGCAAAGTCACCGCAGCAAGGTATGCAACAGCTGTATCTCGATAGTCAAGTGAATGATGTAGCTATCTCTTGATTTTTTCATGTCTAATTTCCCCTATTTAGGGAGATGAACAGCTTGCAAAAACTGCACTGTTGTCAAATTAAACTACACAGTGTGTCGTCAGCCCTCCTGTAGAGCTGAGAGAGTTGGATACTTCTAGTGGACGATTTAAGCTTTGGTGAGGCTGCTTAACCAGAAGTGGTTATGGAAATGGTTATGGAAATGGAAATGGTTAAGAAATGCTTAACCAGCATTCTTGTCAGCAAGTTAAGGAAGTATGGGCTGGATGAATGCACTATAAGGTGGGTAGAAAGCTGGCTAGATTGTCGGGCTCAACGGGTAGTGATCAATGGCTCCATGTCTAGTTGGCAGCCGGTGTCAAGTGGAGTGCCCCAGGGGTCGGTCCTGGGGCCCGTTTTGTTCAATATCTTCATAAATGATCTGGAGGATGGTGTGGATTGCACTCTCAGCAAATTTGCGGATGATACTAAACTGGGAGGAGTGGTAGATACGCTGGAGGGGAGAGATAGGATACAGAAGGACCTAGACAAATTGGAGGATTGGGCCAAAAGAAATCTAATGAGGTTCAATAAGGATAAGTGCAGGGTCCTGCACTTAGGATGGAAGAATCCAATGCACCGCTACAGACTAGGGACCGAATGGCTCGGCAGCAGTTCTGCGGAAAAGGACCTAGGGGTGACAGTGGACGAGAAGCTGGATATGAGTCAGCAGTGTGCCCTTGTTGCCAAGAAGGCCAATGGCATTTTGGGATGTATAAGTAGGGGCATAGCGAGCAGATCGAGGGACGTGATCGTTCCCCTCTATTCGACACTGGTGAGGCCTCATCTGGAGTACTGTGTCCAGTTTTGGGCCCCACACTACAGGAAGGATGTGGATAAATTGGAAAGAGTACAGCGAAGGGCAACAAAAATGATTAGGGGTCTAGAGCACATGACTTATGAGGAGAGGCTGAGGGAGCTGGGATTGTTTAGTCTGCAGAAGAGAAGAATGAGGGGGGATTTGATAGCTGCTTTCAACTACCTGAAAGGGGGTTTCAAAGAGGATGGCTCTAGACTGTTCTCAATGGTAGCAGATGACAGAACGAGGAGTAATGGTCTCAAGTTGCAATGGGGGAGGTTTAGATTGGATATTAGGAAAAACTTTTTCACTAAGAGGGTGGTGAAACACTGGAATGCGTTACCTAGGGAGGTGGTAGAATCTCCTTCCTTAGAGGTTTTTGAGGTCAGGCTTGACAAAGCCCTGGCTGGGATGATTTAACTGGGACTTGGTCCTGCTTTGAGCAGGGGGTTGGACTAGATGACCTTCTGGGGTCCCTTCCAACCCTGATATTCTATGATTCTATGATTCTAAGTGTGACTAATAAGAGATTAATTTTTAAAAAGAGCACAATGATTGCAGAAAGATATTCTCTCATGTTGGGGCTCAAGGCACAGTGCATTAATCAGGCAAGATTGCAAGCAGTTTTTAAAGATCCAGCTTTGTTAGAAACAGGGCCACATATAAAATGTCCACACTCTATATTGGATGCTAGTGCAAGTCTGTTGCATCTGAAGTTCTGAGGGTAGTCAACTGCTATAGTGGAGCTGTCACCTGAAAAAGACCACCTCAAAGGTTTTCCTAACATGGTTGTGGAGAAATGTTTCAAAACTAACTAGGGCTATGGGAAGTTCACATTTTGGCTGCTCTGCTTCCTTGAGTGTGATACAGGAGGTAGAGTTTTACATTCTTTAATCTGCTCTTTAGCCCAGAAAAGCCAGTTGTGTAACCTAATAAAAAAAAACCCTCCACAATCAAAGGTGTATGTTTAAACAGGCCGGGGTGCAGCGTCCTCAACTGTATTGAAAGATCAGCAGACACACCCTCAAACTCCACCTGGTTAAGAGCACCTCAGACATCACCACGCCTTACAAACAATAGGACAGCCTATAAAGTCACACTGTCCACCTGAAGCTCAGAGGTGTTTTGAAAAACACACAAAACAAAAATTTCACTTCACTTTAACAGCCTTCACATTTTCCTTCCCAGTTGGTTGCAGATACAGAGTGAAGCAACCCTCAGCTAGTGTGTGTTTGGCATCAGTTGCATTAAAAATTCCTTGCATTTCAAAGACAAGTTTTGCACTCTAACTTTATTTTTTTTTTTTGTATAAACAAACTTAAGACTACTTTTGTTAAGGCAGTTGTAAAACATAAGTTGCTCAGGGGAGGGGAAGTAAACACTGATGTCTAAGACAATATGTCATTCTTTTAATACAATAAACCAGACTTTAATTTTGGCAAGTACCTTTTACAGGCATTCCAGCAAAGCCACAAGAAGTACAATGCTGATTTCAGCAGCAAGGGCAGGATAATCACTTAAATTTATGTAGTGTTTGGGAAGGTCCAATCCTACGTTCCTTGTGCATCTAAAATTCCCAGTTAAATCAAGGGGACTTCTGGGAGTGCATGGAATGAAAGACAGATTTAAGTGCTTTAGCCTAATCTAATCTATTTTAATTCTCTCACTCAGAATAACTGATATGTACTAAGAAACACTCCACAATTACATAAACATTTTCATATTAACATTAAATACAAGGGTTGTGTGCCTCTGAACTAATACACATTTGCTGTTCAGCAGTGAGCCCCACTTGAAAAAACCCTCCCCCTCCTTTACCAAACCATACATTTTATCTGCACCACTAAGGTGGCTTAAACAGAGTTCTCCCTTCCTGCCCTCACTTTCAAAATGACCAGGACAGGCCGTGCAGCAGTAGGGGTAGTGGTGGTGGCAGCAGTTCCCTTCATGTCAAGCCATACCCTAAGGGGTTTCTGTATAGCACTGGTGCAGTATGCCAGGTAGTTCTGTTCTTCTTCTCTACACCCGTAATGTACCGTGGCAAAAGCATGCGAGTAGCCTTTATTTTCAGTATCTACAAGGAAGTTACCCTATTCTATAATGAAGAAAAGGCCTAAGGAAGCCTGCAATTATATCATCTTGGTTCACCTTCATTTCACTGAATATTGAGAATCTGGAAGGAATAGGCTATCCTTAGCAGTGAGTTTAAAAGACCCTTTCCCACTAAGAGCTAGTTAAGGCTGTGGGGGCAGGAAACGCTGAAGTCTCAGCAATTAGATACCAGTAAAGTGAGCAAAATCAATCTGCCTCAGACATTCAGACTCCTTCCTTCAGACTAACAGCCATGCGTTTCAAACCCATTCCTTGCAACTACCCCTCTACTAAAAAATAGTACTACCCACACCCTCATTAAGTTAGACATATTCATCTCTGCTCTCTTAAGTCACATTTCAACTACTGAACAGCAAATACCTTGTTCATGGATTTCTTTGCACTGTTTCTTTGAGTCTCCCACTGCACTCTTATCTGCTACAAATCAAACTGCTTGAGAAGCTTTCACTAAATTCCCTAATACAGATAGAAGCTGTGGCTTGGTGAAATGCACTATGCCAAAATCTAGGAGAACAAGTGACTAGTGACCTTCAGGTATTCACTGGTTACAAAAAACTTTTTAAAAAGGAGGCAATTTCCACAGGTTATGATGTTTAAAAACCAAGAGGGCACAAAGGCAGCAGAGCTAGGATATAAAAACAAGCCTAGCTTAATGAAGGACAGAATTCTTTCCAAAGGGCCAGGGACAGGAATCACTACAGGCAGTAAGGTTTTGTCTCTGGAAACTAGATTAACTCTATAGGACTCTGAACTGGAAGGCATGCCCAGAAAAAATTAACACTTCAGGAAATCATCTAGCTTCAAGTCATCTTAAACTGCACCCTCTGAGGCTAAGTGTAGTTATTTCTCAGAAGAGACAAAAGGAAATGATTCCCCAACCTTGTTTTGTTGAAGGACATACAGCTGCTTTTCTTTCTTACCACTGTAAAGGCCCATATGTATAAGTATTTTGTAAGCTAAAAATGATCTTTTACTTCTCCCAAAATGTAAACAGTATTCAGTCTAATCATTGCATACATCAGTGCTCTGAAGCTAATCCAAAACTGCTTAGTAATTATAAGAAATGGTGGTATAGTAGGTACATTTGTCATGTCTCAACACCACAGCTGTGTTCAAAATTCACTGGGCCAAATTCTACTACCAGTTACATCACAAAGACCCTACTCTTGCAGTTTGAGCTGGAGGGACAGACCCTCATACTCAGTCCCATTCAAGTTAATAGGTGCAGGGACTGAGTGGATCTCATTGTATGAATAGGACCAATATTGGAATAGCTCTGCTGAGACCCGTTTCCTGCAGGGGGCTTGGTTCAATTTGTCATTTCTTTAATTGAGCAAAGTATATTGAAACAACAGATTATGGTCATTAAATTGGTAACATGATCTAGACATACAAAACTTCCATTTTAATTACCACCATTTATGATCCATTCCTTACAGCATGTTAAGAAAAACCTGTATCCCCCCCCCCACAGCCAACTGCTTATATCACACTAGATTTTCTTTTCTTCCAAATGTAAGACACTTCATAGGAAAACCAACAAACAAAGGCCAACCTGTTTTGGAGAGGTGAGATGCAGAACACCTTTCAGCAAGTCTGAAATCTAGCCCCAGCTCCAAGGAAACAAAATGGAGCACAAATTCAGTTACGCTCACCCCCACCCTCACTTGAAGGAGCATGATGTGCAAGTAAAGAGTTTTCAGAAGTTGCATTTGTTCTCTCTGGAGCTATTACATTTGTTTCTGCTTGTTGTCATTGTTGCCATAGGTAGAGCCCTTGTTAATTTCAGTCACTCCTATCATCCATCGGACACCAACAGAAGCTGTAGCGAGAGAAGAAAAAAAATTACGTAAAACTTGACTGCCACGAGGTAGCGATTACCATGTAAGCCACACAGAAGAGGTTTTAAAAGGCTATTGAGGATAACACGAGACCTGCTGTATTACCTTGTTGACAATAGTAATTATAAAGCACTTTTTAATCCATAGATCTCCGTGCTTTACAAAGGAAGATAACTATTAACTCTGTTTCACTGACAGGAAATCAGAGCCAGCGACGTGCCCAGTGGAAGACAACAGTTCAGCAGGAGCTGTGGAAATAGAACCCAGCCCTTGCAAACACTGGACATGCTTCAGTCCATAAGATACTTTATATGCTTTTGCATATTAGAACACTACTGCTGTTCCTGCACTAATGAGTGCCACAGTTACGAATGTGCTTAGAACTAACCACATTTCAATAGTTAAAGTCCAATGTCAGCTTCAATGTTCTGCATTTGAAGGAGCGAGTGTATTAATATGATCCATTTGAACTAGAAAGGAATTTCATTTCTCACAAAAAGTGAACCGACTTGTTTAAACAGGTTTCAGAGTGGTAGCCGTGTTAGTCTGTATCTGCAAAAAGAAAAGGAGTATTGTGACACCTTAGAGACTAACAAATTTATATGAGCATAAGCTTTTGTGGGCTAAAACGCACTTCATCAGATGCATGCAGTGGAAAATACAGTAGGAAGATGTATCTACACACACACACACACAACATGGAAAAAACAGGTGTTGCCATACAACTGTAACGAGAGTAATCAGTTAAGGGGGGCTATTATCAGCAGGAGAAAAAAACACTTTTGTAGTGAGAATCAGGATGGCCCATTTCCAACAGTTGACAAAGATGTGAGTAAAAGTAGGGGGAAAATAAGCATGGGGAAATAGTTTTACTTTGTGTAATAACCCATCCATTCCCAGTCTTTATTCAAGCCTAATTTAATGATGTCCAGTTTGCAAATTAATTCCAATTCAGCAGTTTCTCTTTGAAGTTGTGTTGTTGTAGTATTGTGACTTTTAGGTCTGTAATCAAATGACTAAAGAGATGGAAGTGTTTTTTGAATGTTACAATTCTTGACATCGGATGTGTGTCCATTTATTCTTTTATGTAGAGACTGTCCAGTTTGGTGTGCATGCACGTGTGTATATCTGTCTGTCTTCCTACTCTATTTTCCACTGCATGCATCTGATGAAGTAGGTTTTAGCCCACGAAAGCTTATGCTCAAATAAATTTGTTAGTCTCTAAGATGCCACAAGTACTCCTCCTTCTTTAGAGACTTATTTAAAGTGCATTGGAAACCCTCATTCCCTCACACTCGATAATAAGCACATCGAGGTATCTTTGCTAAATATCTTACTTTTTTCAGCTAACATTGCTCTAGCCTGTGTGGTGTTCTCTGAGTATCCCTTGTAGACTGATAGGTTATCAAAGGCTGCATTGAAAAGATTTTCAGATGTGATCACTGCTTCCTATAGCTCATTGTAGAAAGGGGAATCTGTCTCTAAAAGGACAAGCTTAATAAAGATATCTTGGTGGCTAACGCTCAAGTGACATAGGAGCACAAGTCTCAGTGCACAGCCATGACACTTGGAGCCTGATCCAAAGCCTACTGCAATCATGAAACTATTCCTACTGATTTTTTGAAAAGCCCAGCCCCTGTTGTGATTTTGGCTGAAAGTGACAGGGGAAGCCCCTGCCCATTCTTTGTATCCATTATTTTTCTATCATCATTTGCAATAGCATCATTAAATTCAAATTTATCACCAGAAGAATTAACACTGAACAAATTCCCCAAGTCCAAACATCCTGCACATGGTAGCAGAGGCCAGACGCTCAAGTGCTTTGTATCAGATCAGGGCCAGTACTGGGGCACCCTTGGACATAGAGCAACTGACCTATTATCTCAGAATGCAAAAGAAAAACAGTCATACTTAAACAGTTGTGTTTAAAGGTCCCAAAGTCAACAGGAGACCTTCTCAGGGTTGGTCCCATCAGATGCTGCAGCAGCAATCAAATCAACCAAGAAAAACAGAAGCTGAAGAAACTTTCCCATGTTACTTTAATCAACACCAGCTTTAAAAAGTGATTTCCCCTCTTACAACACAATGGACTTTTTCATGGGGAATCATTACTGCATGTTTCCCTTTACTGGAGTGATAAATGAGCCATTTGATACAGGTATCACATCTCCCCCACTGCCACAACATGCCAGCCAGGTGTAAAGAAAACCTCCCAGTATCCTACACAGTAAAGTGAAAGGAAAGCATTTGCAGAACAGGTTAAAGGTTCTTGATACAGGGCCCTGGAAATGTCCCATCTGAAATTATGATGGGATATGCATTACTAGGGAGGTATTAAATACGAACATTAGATTTCACTTTGTGTCTTGGAAAGGAGCGTGCAGTTACATCATTAACTTAGAGGATTACTGATTTAGAGGGAAGTTTTGCTATTTGCCTCCGTGGGGATAAGATCAAAGAAAACTGGACATATTGGTCAGAAATTCCCTAGATGGTTTATAACAGGAAGAAGCACAAGTTGATTTGACAGTAGTTCAAAAATAATCAACTAATAACCTTATTCCCCCTGCCTCCCACTCCCCAAGCACAGGGATGGCAATTCAACCCAGACTTTACATGGTCACACAAGCTCCTCCTCTTCCCACTGAAAAGACTAGGGACAGGCTCCAACAGGGGAGTCCTCACGCTTGGCCTGCTCCTGCAGATATTTTGCAGGAGAAAATGCTCAAACTCTTACTTCCAGAATGACAGATATGATTCCATTTCCCCTCTCCAGCATCCATGCAGTTGTTTGCAAATCCCTTTTTCTTGGGATTTATGCACTGTTATTCAGCTGGAATCTTCTCTGGACACCTCCCCTCATTAAGATCATTCAAAGACAAATCATTAGCAGGTGCCTGTACATTTAATTAGTTCCTCTCATATCCGAATATGAACCTCCGAGCAAGGGTTGTTTTGTTTTTACTGAAAAGCCCAATTGGTGGCAAACATATAGCACTAAGCCTATGAGAAGCATCACCACAAGAAGGAAAAGGCTTCTCTGATGAAAAGCTCAACACTACCAACATATCCCGAATCAGCCAGCCCAAACATGAATCATTTTCTGAAGTCTTATGGGCAACCCTAGGGAGCTCAAATGATTTCACTTACTATAGTCAAGCCTTCATCAAGGTCTTTTAGCCACCAAGCGGAGTCTAGGAGAGAAGGAGAGACAGAGGAACAGAGAAAGAGAGAGAGACATCCACACACACTCATGCACAGTTTATTAGAAATACATGCTCTCATGCTCTGTTAGGGCCCAATCCAACACCCACTGAAGTCCGTGGAAGACTCCATAAATACTGACCAAGTTGCTTATGAATTAATGATTTTTGTACCAATCTGAAGAAAGCAAGAAATAACTCAGCATTCTTCCCTAAAGCATCAGCACATCCCTAACCAACCTGAGAAAATACAACCAGCATGACCAAAAACAGTGGCTATCTCTTGTCCACATTACAGTCAAGGTCACTCAAGTAACTTAAAATAACCAAAAAGTCTCTTCTTTGCTGGAAGTATTCCCTGACTGGTTTGCCCAAATAGGCAAGACAGGACCAACAATGGTTGGCAAGAGTTGCTCATTTGAAATGTAGCTGAATGAAGTAAAATCTTTTTGTATACAGCCAGAAGCCACTAAACGTGCAATCCACTGAGATTGCGTATCAAGCCTCTCTGGCAAATGCTAAAAGGTTTGAATTGTTACAGCAGCTCCTGTTTTGTGCTCTTGGCAACTTGTTCCAAGGAGGTGAACTGTCTGGCTTGTTAAAATACCCATCTGCCTTTTTAATAGGAAGAAGAAGAAGAAAAGAAATTTGAAAGAGCCAGATTATCAAACTACAGAATGTTGAGAAAGACACATGGGAAAGTCAAAAGGGCATATTTTGCCTACAGGCTCAATTTCTAAAAAGAGACGGAAAAAAAAAATAAAGGTACAATAGGGATTTTTCCAAACTTCTTCAGGAGAGGGATCTATAGGCTGGAAATAAGCTCACAAGACACCCTCATTTAGGAAGGCATTAAAGAAAGAGATCAGAAACTGCAAACCTTTACAGCTAACCTCAGTAGAGGGAAAGACTGTAAAGTCATTGATTACAGACAAAGAGGAAAATACCTGGACATGTATAAGCACCACAATAGTGAATATGGATTCAAAGGGAAGATCAGAATTAACTAATTCCTTTCAAACACAGTTTGATCTTTCAAGGATGAAGCCACAGATGATCTACCTGAACCTTCAAAAAAGGTTTCAACAGGATGCTGTAGTAGTTGGATCAGGTGAAGATAAGACTGCTTGGTTCTTTTCCCAGCTTTCCCCCCAACTCACCATGTAACCAAATTCTACACTGATTTACATCCTCACTGAAGTAATGGAGAGTCAGTCTATGGATAATTTGGCCCATTGCACTTCATCTTACTGATCTGTAAAACAGATCACCAATAAATAATAATACACCTGGCTGGGGTGTAGCAAGGTTCACTGATGATATAGAATATGCTTTGAGCTGCTTGGATGAAAGGCTAAGTTAGGCTAAAGTATTTCTTTTTAAAATGTTGTATACAGAGAGTGTGCTAGGGTAAAATATAGAGGAGCAAAATCACAAGTGAAGGACTGGTGGAATGAAATGTCCAGTCCCACCTCCTCCTGCTCCCTTTCAGGCAGCTATTGCCCACAGTGAGATCCATGGTCCTCAGTGATGCAGCTGAAGCAGCACAGGGCAGGGAAGGGAGAAGCTGCCTCGAGATAGCCTCACTCATGCAGAGAGAGGCTGCACTCTCACTCGGACTGGAAAAAGTCTGTAACACGAGGACTCAGTTCAATCAAAAACAAAATGGCAACAATGATTTTGGCTTCAAATGGTCAAGAGCTAGGAAAGAGAGTGGAGAGGAAGAACCAGAGTAGGACACGTGAGCTGGGATAACAACAAGACAGAAACTCAAACCATCACCGCAGTGCCTGGCAACAGAGAAAGAGGAAATCGGCATGTGGAGCTGAAAAACTCCAGTTGGTGGGCTCAGTGCTATACCTGCTACAGGAAGGCTACTGCAGAATTGAAGAAGGTACAACAGATGGGAGTTAGAAGGATGACAGGGCTGGACAGGGGTGAGGTAGTTACGCTTAAGAGAGTATTAAGAAGTGCTCAATTCTGAGGAGCTTATATGGAGGAGGTGGATCCCAAAAGCTGCCTGGGGATGGTGGAGGGGACAGAAAGGAAAAGAAGTAATAGCACAGCACTTGAACCTTTGAAGGCAACGCTGCATGGACAGGGGCTCATATTTAATCCCAAAAGGTCAGATTCTCTTTACTAAAGTTCTCAACCTGAGCCCAGTAGCAAACTGAGTAAAAGGGTTTTGTCCAAAAACTCTAAGTTTGGGGCATGGAAGGCCCAGCACCAGGAGCATGCAGAGACAGGGTACAGCTGCTACTACAGCCCAGCCTATGGACTGGATTCATAGATAGAGTTCCAACTCCAGCCACACAAATAACTTTGTTCCCAGATCCCCCACCCACTATTAAGTATGGATATGGTGCGAAGGGAGTGCAGTCTCTTACACTTTACCCTCTTCATGCAAGGAAAGAGTTGCTTTAAGATCTAAAATGTCCATTTAAGTAGCCCGAGTTCTCGCTCAGGCAAAACTGAAGGACTTTTGAAAGAATAAAGAATGGAAGACTGGGCTCAAAGAGTTCATCAATGCGAGGAGAACCTGCCAAAGGCAGCAATATGTGGTACAACCACCATGGTATTATAACAAATCCACGGTAACTTACAGCTTCACAGTTAGCCCCGTCCCCATTCTCCTCCCCAAGGGGTACTTGAAATTTCATGGCTATAATGGGATTAGGTAGAAACTTCCCCTATGGAACATCTCTCATCCCTTCCTCTGAAGCACCTCAAACTTGCCATTTTCTAAAAAGAAAAGGAGTACTTGTGGAACCTTAGAGACCAACAAATTTATTAGAGCATAAGCTTTCGAGAGCTACAGCTCACCTCATCAGATGCATTTGGTGGAAAAAACAGAGGGGAGATTGATATACACACACACAGAGAACATGAAACAATGGGTTTATCATACACACTGTAAGGAGAGTGATCACTTAAGATAAGCCATCACCAGCAGCAGGGGGCGGAAAAAGGAGGAAAACCTTTCATGGTGACAAGCAAGGTAGGCTATTTCCAGCAGTTAACAAGAATATCCGAGGAACAGTGGGGGGTGGGGTGGGGGGGGAGAAATAACATGGGGAAATAGTTTTACTTTGTGTACATTTGTGTACTTTGTGTACTCATCCATTCCCAGTCTCTATTCAAGCCTAAGCTAATTGTATCCAGTTTGCAAATTAATTCCAATTCAGCAGTCTCTCATTGGAGTCTGTTTTTGAAGCTTTTTGTTGAAGGATAGCCACTCTTAGGTCTGTGATCGAGTGACCAGAGAGATTGAAGTGTTCTCCAACTGGTTTTTGAATGTTATAATTCTTGACGTCTGATTTGTGTCCATTCATTCTTTTACATAGAGACTCTCCAGTTTGGCCAATGTACATCGCAGAGGGGCATTGCTGGCACATGATGGCATATATCACATTGGTAGATGCGCAGGTGAATGAGCCTCTGATAGTGTGGCTGATGTGATTAGGCCCTATGATGGTGTCCCCTGAATAGATATGTGAACAGAGTTGGCAACAGGCTTTGTTGCAAGGATAGGTTCCTGGGTTAGTGGTTCTGTTGTGTGGTGTGTGGTTGCTGGTGAGTATTTGCTTCAGATTGGGGGGCTGTCTGTAAGCATGGACTGGCCTGTCTCCCAAGATCTGAGAGAGTGATGGGTCGTCCTTCAGGATAGGTTGTAGATCCTTGATGATGCGTTGGAGAGGTTTTACTTGGGGGCTGAAGGTGATGGCTAGTGGCGTTCTGTTGTTTTCTTTGTTGGGCCTGTCCTGTAGTAGGTGACTTCTGGGTCCTCTTCTGGCTCTGTCAATCTGTTTCTTCACTTCAGCAGGTCGGTATTGTAGTTGTAGGAATGCATGATAGAGATCTTGTAGGTGTTTGTCTCTGTCTGAGGGGTTGGAGCAAATACAGTTGTATCGTAGAGCTTGGCTGTAGACAATGGATCGTGTGGTATGATCTGGATGAAAGCTAGAGGCATGTAGGTAGGAATAGCGGTCAGTAGGTTTCCGATATAGGGTGGTGTTTATGTGACCATCGCTTATTAGCACCGTAGTGTCCAGGAAGTGGATCTCTTGTGTGGACTGGTGAAGGCTGAGGTTGATGGTGGGATGGAAATTGTTGAAATCATGGTGGAATTCCTCAAGGGCTTCTTTGCCATGGGTCCAGATGATGAAGATGTCATCAATGTAGCGCAAGTAGAGTAGGGGCATTAGGGGACGAGAGCTGAGGAAGCGTTGTTCTAAGTCAGCCATAAAAATGTTGGCATATTGTGGGGCCATGTGGGTACCCATCGCAGTGCCACTGAATTGAAGGTATACATTGTCCCCAAATGTGAAACAGTTATGGGTGAGGACAAAGTCACAAAGTTCAGCCACCAGGTTAGCCGTGACATTATCGGGGATACTGTTCCTGACAGCTTGTAGTCCATCTTTGTGTGGAATGTTGGTGTAGAGGGCTTCTACATCCATTGTGGCTAGGATGGTGTTTTTAGGAAGATCACCAATGGACTGTAGTTTCCTCAGGAAGTCAGTGGTGTCTCGAAGATAGCTGGGAGTGCTGGTAACGAAGGGCCTGAGGAGGGAGTCTACATAGCCAGACAATCCTGCTGTCAGGGTGCCAATGCCTGAGATGATGGGGCGTCCAGGATTTCCAGGTTTATGGATCTTGGGTAGCAGATAGAATACCCCAGGTCGGGGTTCTAGGGGTGTGTCTGTGCGGATTTGTTCTTGTGCTTTTTCAGGGAGTTTCTTGAGCAGATGGTGTAGTTGCTTTTGGTAACTCTCGGTGGGATCAGAGGGTAATGGCTTGTAGAAAGTGCCATCATGTATATCAATGTATTTATCAATCTCCCCTCTGTTTTTTCCACCAAATGCATCCGATGAAGTGAACCGTAGCTCACGAAAGCTTATGCTCTAATAAATTTGTTAATCTCTAAGGTGCCACAAGTCCTCCTTTTCTTTTTGCGAATACAGACTAACACGGCTGCTACTCTGAAACTTGCCATTTTCTGAGACAGATAGGACATGGGACTAGATGGACCACTGGTCTGAGTCAGCAATTTCTCTGTTCCTAAGTTTGATTTTACAAATATTTTATCTAAGAGTTTGACTTTTCCCATTTATGCTATATTCTATAGTCTCCCCCCCCCACTTTGAGAGACTTAAAAATAATTCTACAAAAAAGAACCTGGACATTCCAAACTAATATACATTTGTCATGATGTGCATGCATGGAGAGGGGGAAAAATTACATTTGTGCAATTTTTTTCAATACCCTTCACATATTGTAAGATTATTCTTCATATTTCTCTTAAATTTCCACTTCTAGACAACCAGGGATGAAAGATGCAACTCTGACAGTTCTAAGACATGCTTTTTGTAGGCAGAATGTGAACTACAGCAACCAGAATTTAAACAGAGCCAACAGTGCAATGTGCTGCACTCGCAGAAAAGGATTCTCTAACAGAGCTCTCAACCACAAGTACAATTCTTTGGCATTTTCTGAATTCCGTTGTAGCTTATAATAAAACTGGTTTTTGAGTCAATTCAAAATTACAAGCAAAAGTTACAATAAAATTAAAGGGTCTGGTCTTACAGACTCAAATATTTGCAATACTTTTCAAAGGTAACACTTGAAATCATCTTTTCTCTCTCTCTCACATATACCTCATGTGTCAAGGAGAGGTGGAATAAGGTGTTTTTATTGTTCTCCTGCAGAACATTCTTATTGACTTACTACACTCCTGTGAAAAAGAAAATTGCTAACTTGGGTATTTCCCATCTTGCTGTGACTCAGTCACGTTTAAGGTTATAATAATAAAAAAACCCAGCTGCAATGATAGGAACACATGCCTCTCATTAAAGAAGGGGAAGGAGTAACCAGGCTGTGACTGCTACGTCATTCCAGCCTTTCTAATTTGCCATGGAAGTTTAAGTTATCTCAGACGATGATAGAGGGGAAGCCTATGGCTAGTTGGTCCCCAAGAAACCAATTGGGGAGGGGGAAGGGATGTAAACCAGGACAAGGTTGCCCCAGAGCAGTGTGAAGGAGGGAGCTGGACTCAGCTTGGGTGGCTATGGCCCCAGACCAGTTGACCAATTTACAAGGCCATTAGGGAGTTGCTTTTGATTGGCTGGCCAGTGAATCTATTAATAGGGATCGAAAAGCTTGTCAGACTGAGCCAATTCTGTGATCTTTGTTCTGTGCAATTGGTTTTAGTACTAAGAAAAGAGTCTCAGTACAGATCCTATTTAGTAATATACAGTATTTAAAAATATGTTAATTCCCCCCTCATCAGTTAATTCCTGGCGTTTCTTCAGCATAACCACTGCTGTAAGCAACGTGTCGGTGCATTCTCGGTAGGTACAGGGAAGTTCCACGTTTATGTTACAATACATATGTAAGTCATATAGCTTACATAACTGACATGCAACAGCATTTGAACAACCAGAGCTGCTTCATCAAGATTTCCACTTGGTTTAGTCCTGAATAGTATAAAAAAAAGTTAACATATACAGAAATCGGAGTTTAAGAAGGGCAACTTTTTCAAAGCTGTGTGGCTAAGTTGCATGCACAAAACGTGCAACTACGCATGCGGAAAGTGAAACTACACAAAAAGAGTTTTCATTCGGTCACAAATTAATTGCTTCGGCAGACTAGGTGGTTTTTAATTTACTGACAATACTAGGGGCCCATTCTGCCCTCGGGTACATTCATGACAACACTAGTTTTACCACATAGAACAGTTTATTTTAACCTTTAAAACCTTGTTACAGTTCATATTGGGAGCTGTTGGGAGTTATGTCAGTTGTGATCCACTCCTGTTTCCATTGCAGCCAATGGTAGCAAGTCCTGCGACAGCACTCGCACACGTATAATAGAAACGTACACAAGCTCATGCGGATTTTAAGAGATCTCATTATTACTCATGCTTGTTTTGAATTGTATAATTCTCTTGCCTGTAAAAGATACTTTATGAACTGGAGCCATGTCAAAAAGCCCAAATGTTATCTTTTTAGCATTAGACATTTAAGAGCGATTTCCCCCCTTAAAACCCAAGAGCAATCCTTTATTCTCCTGCATATGAAATCAACTTCCCCTTTGAAATACTGTTGACAGCTTCTTTACTAACAAAGAGTACACTTTGGATATAACAAGAACTGTTCTCTTCTATACCAAGTTCAAAAATTCAGAACATGACCCAGTCCTGTGTTCTGTCTGAAGTCAATAACCACAATTAATTCTTCCAATAGAGTTACCAGAGTTTGGTTTAATCAGCCCTCATTTCTTGTTCTAACCCATTAAGTAGATGTACCATAGGAATTAAGTGTAAAATTTTCAATAGTGCCTTAGTAATTTAGGAGCTTAAGTCTCACCAAAAGTCAATGAGACTTAGGCTCCTGGTCACCTTTGAAAATACAATTTAGGTGTTTTGGGATCCTAAATCAATTAGATGCTTGCTCTCTGGTACAGGGGATTCCCATACAAACACCAAGATTATTTTTGTGTAACTGTGAGAGGGGATCTCTCAGCATTCACAGTATGGAATTATAAAATCACACAGGGGGCTTGAAGAGTTCAAGCTGAACTGATGTAGTTAAATATAGTCCAGTTATCTATTGCTTCCATCTACCCAAGACAATTAAAGATACTATAATGATGGGAGCAATAAATAATTGCTAGTCTACTATGATATTGCTCTGATTCAACCATAGAATCAGCCATTTCTCTTATACAATTCTTTTCTTCAAAAACACCAGGTGCTAAGATTGCAAGCAAATACTTTTATTATTCTATAATATGATTGGTCAGAGAATGCGTCTGGAAGAGAAAGAGGGAAAGGTTTGAAACAGAATTGAGGATTACAGGCAAGAGAAGCACTCAAATACCTCTCATCTCTTTCCCCTCACAGGATGCTTGTTCATCTTAGCTCTCTTACCTTGAGCCCATAAAACAGAAATACATGACAAACCTGGCTCTGAAATTTCTGCTTTGCCAGAGTGCAGTAAATCTGTGATCAGATATTATGGACTCGGGTGGTCCAGAATCAGGAAGCTTATCTGTGAAATATGGGACACAGAACAATCATAAACACAAAAAATACACCTGCGTATCCTGGATGCCACCTTTTGATCTAAGGTATTTTCATTAGTAGAATGGAAGAACGAACTGCATCCTAGGATGAAATATACCTATCAGTTTTAAAAGTCTATTACAGCATTAGGCTATGAACAATGGTAAATTGCCTTCAGTACATTCCACTAATCGCTGTTTACAATAATATAAGCTTCCTTTGGCGGAGATATGTTAACTCAGCTGGGCACTAGAGCTCTGACTCACATTGCTAATGAAGGCAGAGAAGCTAAGGTTGTGCAAATATAGTATGGATGTATTACATGCTGGATCTGCCAAATAAACAGCTCTACTTGGTGCAGAGGGTCATGAGATTTAATGTAGTTTTGTATTGTTCCATCATCTCCTCTTGGCTAGTAAATTTTTGGAAAAAAAAACAAAAACAAAACCTTAAAAAACCACCCTGCGGACTATTTAGCTATTGCAAAAGATAGGGGCCCACAACTATGTGATGTTAGGGCACCTCTCCATAGGAGCAAGTGTAGCAAGTTCATAGCAGAGATCCTCAATACACAGAAAACAGGACAGTTTTTCTAGGACTGTTACTGGAGCTCTGCTATTGGCTACAACAGCTTGTGTGACCAGATGAGCTAAAATTGAGGTGTCCCAGCAGAATGTGACTGAAGATGTTGCCAATTAAAGATAAAATACATACACATTGGAATTTGTAGGGAAAAGTATAGCCCTGTAAATTAAACAAAAGTAACTGACTAAAAATAAAACCGGAGATATTGTATCCTATAAGGCTCAGTATTCTTTTACTCCTGTCCCTTTCTGAACCCTCAATTTAAATGAGCTTGCTGTTTCCTAATGAGCCATGAAGCTTGCACCTTTTGGGGCTCAGATGCAGCCCAGTATCTTTTGGGTATCTCAACAGCACGATGAACCAGTCCCACCCCAAATCAATTGATACTATGTTTCACATGCTACGGGATTTTTCCCTCCTCACAATAAATACAGGGGTTACAAGTTGTCATTAATTATCTGTTAAGCTCCAAGGTTGGGCTATTCAAAGGAACCTAAGAGAATTAGTCCCTCAGTTCCCACTGAAATTCAACAACCCTTGGTGCCTAACTCCCCTGAATTTCAGGTTTCTTTTAACATTAAAACACAGAGGAGTGCAGAGCTGCTGTGAAAGACAATAGGTTCTCAAATCCCTGTTGAAGGTTAAACCCTGCAGCGTCACACAAAATGTGACTGCAAGGCACTTGCATACCATACTTGTTGCTAGTAACAATTCATTAATCTTGCTAGCTTCACTACATCCCTCAACCACATCTCAGTGTCCTGGGAGCTTGCTCACTTGCTTTGGCTGCAGCGAACGGTTGTAGATTACTTTTTCAAACTTCCAAAGTAGAGACCTAAAAACCAATCCTGTGGATGAGCATCACATTCAAACAGAAGTCTCAGCAACCTGCTTATTAAACTAGCCTATTAAATTGCTGGAACCAGCAAAGTGCTCTAGTGAGGATGAGGCAGGAAAGAAAAGCAAAGGGCTTCTTTTGTATTTGTGGTACCATAATCAGCTTTCTTTGGTCCCTTCCTCCCTTATTGTTCAGGGAGAGAAGATGATGTAGTAGTTAAGGCCCTAGGCTTCACCTTGGGAATCACTCGACTAAGTCACTAAAGACCCAGATTTTTAAAGGTATTTAGGTGCCAAACTCCCATTCATTTCAGGAGCAGTTAGGCGCCTAAATACCTTTAAAAATCCAGCCTTAGTCTTTCTGTGCCTCAGTTCCCTACCTGTAAAATAGAGCTAGTAGCACTTTCCAACCTCACCAGGGTGTTGAGAGGGTAAATGCATTGATTGTGAGGAGCTCAGATATAATGGTAATGGGGTCCATATAAGTATCTCATATAGATAATAGAGTGGTGTCAAATGCCTTGGGCTATAACCTACTGCAAAGGACTACACAAGCACCATCCACATAGACAATAACCCTGCTACCTCTTGATCAGAGTGTCAAGTCCTCCCCAGGATGAAGGAATGCTTGAGGTGGCTCTGCCTCTCTTTTCATCTCCCTCCCCCCTTTTGAGCAGCTGACTGAACCTGGATGTCTTTCTACAGGAGATGCCCTAGTTCCAATCACAAATTAGTGGATTAGATGCAGGAACCGCGGTGTGTTATGCAAAAGGCAGACTGGATGGCCACAGTGGGTCCTTCTGGCCTTAAAATGAATCAATAAACATGTTGCATTTCTTTGGACCAGTAGTAAAACTCCAAGACCAGGAGAAGGTATTTACAACAGTTAGTGTCACTGGATGCATAACTCAACAGAATGAATGAGCATTAAATTCTTCTCTTGGACTTTCATGATGTCCCAAAGCCCACACTCTACAAGAAGAGAAAACTTCATAAACCTGTAGGCAGCCATCTGGAGCATCACTGATTCTATGCCTTCTATGAAAACCACCACCTTATTAAGTGGCACTCCAACAAAAAAACAAAACAAAACAAAAACACACAACTACACCAGACTTAGAGCAATAAGACAACAGATAATATGGAGATACAATTGATACTCTGTTGGATTTATTAGTTATAATTATTTTATACTTAATGGGCCAGATCCTCAGTAGCTAGCTCCATTGCCTTCAACAGGGTTGTGCCAATTTACACCAGCAGAGGCTCTGGGCCTATATTTTTAGCATCAATGTACTCAACGTGATCTCGGTAGCTGGCAAGGCTCATACACAAGTACATAACCTCTAAGAATACTGTTTAGTTGTATAATAAGGGGTCTGAAAAGGCTTTGTTTCTTTATTTCCTCATTTCAATTTTAAGCTTCTTTTCATGAAAGAGAGAGATCCAAGGTCCAGAAGAAGGCGAAAGGCAATCCAGTTGAAAGTCTCTGGCTGAAGATAAAAGAGGAAGAAAAACAGGGGTGATATAATGGTAGGGGCTTAGAGTAACAAACCAAAAGGTGGATGAGGCATTTTTTAAGAACAAAAACCAAACTACCTGGTAGTAATAGGGAATTTTAACTACCCAGACATCTGTTGGAAAAAACAAAAGAAATAAACACAGAATGTCCATTAAGTTCTTGGAATGCATTGGAAGCAATTTCTTGTTTCAGAAGACGGAAGATGTAACCAGGGGAGAGAGGGGCAACCATTTTAGACTTGATTCTGACTTACAGGGAAGAATTGGTTGTTAAATCTGAAGTTTGAAGGGAATTTGCGTGAAAGTGATCATGAAGTGGTGGATTTCATGATTCTAAGGAAAGGAAGGAGTGACAGCAGCAGAATGAGGACAATGGACTTCAAAAAAAATCAGATTAAACTCGGAGAACTGGTAGGTAAGATTCATTGGGAAGAAATTCTAAGGGATAAAGAAATTCAGGAGAGCTGGAAGTTTCTCAGACAATATTAAGGCCCAACAGCAAACTATGCCAATGCGAAGGGAAGATAGGAAGAATAGTAAGATGCCAATAGGTCTCCATCAGGGATTCTAAAGATCTGAAAAAATCATAGAATCATAGAATATCAGGGTTGGAAGGGACCTCAGGAGGTCACCTAGTCCAACCCCCTGCTTAAAGCAGGGCCAATCCCCAACTAAATCATCCCAGCCAGGGCTTTGTCAAGCCTGACCTTAAAAACCTTTAAGGAAGGAGATTCCACCACCTCCGTAGGTAACCCATTCCAGTGCTTCACCACCCTCCTAGTGCAGAAGTTTTTCCTAATATTCATCCTAGAAAAAACCAACCAAGTTTTTCACTAGGAGGGTGGTGAAGCACTGGAATGCTTCAAAATCAAAAAAGAATCCTGCAAAAAGTGGAAATATGGACACATTGTTACGGATTAGCAAGCAAGTAGGGACAAAATCAGAAATGCTAAGACACAAAAGTTACACCTAGCAAGGGACATAAAAGGCACTAAGAAGAGTTGTTAATACATTAGGAGAAAGAGAGAGAGATGAAGGCAAATGTAGGTCCACTACTTAGTGGGGAAGGAGAGCTAACAACAGACTATATCAGCAAGGCTTTGGTGTTTTATACGTATTTTGCTTCAGTCTTTATTCAAAAATTTTATGGTGACCAGATGCTTAACACAATTAATATTAACAGGGCGGAAAGACCACAAACCAGAATAGAGAAAGAACAGGTTAAAGAATATTTAGGTAAGTAAGGTGTATTCAAGTTGACAGGACCGGATGGAACTCATCTGAGGATACTTAAGGAATTAGCTGAAGCAATTTCAGAACTGATAGCAATTATCTTTGAGAACTCCTGGACAATGGGTAAGGTCCTGCGAACTAAAGAAAAGCAAACATAGTACCCATCTTTAAAAATGGGAATAAAAAGGACCTGGGGAATTATAGACCAGTCAGCCTAACTTCAATACTTAGAAAAATACTAGAACAAATTATTAAACAATCAATTTTTAAGCACCTAGAGGATAAGAGAGGATTATACAAATATTAGCCAGCATAGCTTTGTCAAGAAGAAATTATGCCAAAACAACCTAATTTCCTTCTTTGACAGGATTACTAGCTTAGTGGATGGGGAAAAAAGTAGTAGACATGATATATCTTGATTTTAGTAATGCGTTGACACAATTCCACTTGACATTATCATAAGCAAATTTTTAAAAATTGGTTTAGATGAAATTTCTATAAAGTGGGTGCACAACTGGTTAAAAGACCATACTCAAGAAGTAGTTATTAATGGTTCACTGTCAAACTGGTAGAATGCATCTCATAGGGCTCACAGAGGTCTGTCCTGTGTTTGGTACTTTTTTCATTAATGACTAGGATAATGGAGTGGGAGTATGCTTATAAAATTTTTGAATGACCTGGGATGGATTTCAAGCACTTTGGAGAGCAGAATTAGAATTCAAAATGACCTTGACAAACTGGAGGATTGGCCTAACTTCAACAAGGTGAAATTCAATGAAGACAAGTGCAAAGTACTTCACTTATGAAGGAAAAATGAAACACACAACCTCAAAATAGGGAATAAACTGGGCAGGTGGTAAAGAGTCCTGTGGTACCTTATAGACTAACAGACGTATTGGAGCATAAGCACCCCACTTCTTCAGATGCATGTCAGGTGGTGGTATTGATGACAAGGATCTGGGAGTTACACTGGATCACAAATTAAATAGGAGTCAACAACGTGAGGCAGTTGTGAAAAAGGCAAATATTACTCTGGGTGTATTAACAGGAGTGTAATATGCAAGACATAGGAGTAATTATCCTGCTGTACTTATCATTGGTGAGGCCTCAGCTGGAGCACTGTGTCTAGTTTGGGGCATCACACTAAGATATGGACAAATTTGAGAGAATCCATAAGAAAGCAACAAAAATGATAAAAGATTTAGAAAAATCTGACGTATGAGGAAAGGTTAAAAAAACTGGTCATGTTTAGCCTTAAGAAAAGCAGACAGAGAGGACTTGATAAGTCTTCAGACACATTAAGGGCTGTTATAGAGCACAGTGATCAATTGTTCTCCATGTCCACTGAAGGTACAATAAGTAGTTATCAGCTTACTTTGCAATCAAGGAGATTTAAGTTAGATACCAGAAAAAACTTTCTAACTATACAGATAGTTAAGTACTAGAATAGGCTTTCAAGGGAAGCCATGGAATCCCCCCCCAGCATTGGAGGTTTTTAACAGGCTAGACAAAACACCTACCAGGGATGGTCTAGATACACTGGGTCCTGCCTCAGCACAGAGCATCAGATTAGAGGACTAATAAGGTCCCTTCCAGCACTACATATCTATGATTCTATGAAATCAGACCCGAGGCATGAAGTTCAAACCCCATCTACACTCTCCCAAGCTCTGGGGAATTTGGCACAAAAGTTTTGGTTTGTAGCCATCTATAATTTAAAAAAAAAATAATAATGAAATGTGGCCCAATGCCTGCTCATTTTCCTCACAAGGGATTCCACAAAAGTCAATAGGAATACTCTGTGTATGACAGGGCTCTGTAGCATGGATATCAGGCAATACTAAAACAATGACGTTTTCAGATTGTGCGTTACAACCTCACAGCCACCAACAAATAATTTTATCTTTAGCCACAAGAATGAGGGTCTGGGGAGGGACAGGAAGGAATGTTCTCTGAGTGCTAATTATCAATATATTTCATTAATTATTCAGTGCCAGGTAGGGACAATCAAACTGGTTTAAATGAAATAAAGCAATTCAATAATTTTTCCAAACTCTGGAGTTTTGTGTAAGTATGAACAACAATTTCCACTTTTGCTCCCCTCCCCTCCATTTCCTTACCCAGTTCAGGGCTGGAAGTTCAGAAACAGGATTTTCCTGAGAAATTTCCAGCTCAATTTTGCAGACTCCAGAAGGCCAGACAGTTCAGAGAAGCAAATCACAGAGATTCACTCATCATTATTTTAAAGGTACAGTGCAGCTGTGCCCACATCCACAAACCCCAGTTCTCTCGCATGCACTGGAACAGCATTGCTTTTGGACTGGTCTGTCTACAGCCCACCTTTTAAATCTACATCCACATTTTTACACTAGCAACTGAATTGTGGGTGCAAGTCTGGAGACCTGCACCCTAATTACCTGATTGTAAGTGCAAATATGCACCAGGAAATTACATCTGATTTGCATCTGGAAATTCATTAGCCAAAAAAATGAAAGATGGGCCTTTGCCCTTTTAAAGAGCTATTTCTCAAGTGATCTTCAAATAACTTACCCACAATGATGACAAAAGCAAAACTAGCAAGCGTCAGGGATGATCCACTGCTGATCATGTTGATAAGCAGCTGGAATAAAGGATATAGCAGCAATAAGGCCCAGAAAAGCCAGTTCAAAAGAGTCCATGGCCGTCGAGGTGAGACTATGGGAGTAGCTGGATAGGTTCCTGTTCGGTAGTATTCTTCTTGAAAGGCATCCTGGTTAGAACAAAGAAACTTAACATTTGAATCCCTATTGGATAATAGAAGCAGCCTTTTATAATTCTGATATTTCTCTTGCTGAACAGTAGTTATTCTGAAAGGAAGATCAAACACCAAGTGATGGCTGGAAATCTTGTGCTTTTTAGTGAATGAAAGCTCATGCTCACGCTCACGAGTACACACTGATTAGTGTTCCCTTCCCTTCCTTTGCTCGTTTAGATGATTCTACATTCCCGCAAGTCTGCAGTTTTAATGAGCATCCAGCCTGACCGTACTCAATTTTGTGTACATCCTTACACCGATAGGTACAGGACTGCTATACCTACAGACAGCAGTGACAGCCATCAGACAAATACCCTTGGTACATCACAGAAATGTCTAGGAATGCTCTCATCACCAAACCCTCCATTTTCTAATGTTTTCTGCAACATGTATCTGAACAGTTTCCACAGTCCAGATGGGAGTTTGGGGTAGTGCCAGCTGGCCTCGTACTCCAAAGAATGTTTTTCCTCAACACCCACCTTTTTGGCAGTAGACTGATGCTGCCAGTGTAACCCAGATTCACGGAGCATGGGTCTTTATCCTCCCTCTAGAGCAGTGGTGGGCAACTTGTGGCCCATCAGGCCATGGCGGGCCACGAGACAGTTTATTTACATGGACTGTCCACAGGAATGGCTATCCACAGCTCCCAGTGGCCACGGTTCACTGTTCCTGGCCAATGGGAGCTGTGGGAAGTGATGTGGGCTACAGGGACATGCTGGCCACCGCTTCCTGCAGCTCCCATTGGCCAGAAACAGCAAACCGCAGCCAATGGGAGCTGCAGGCAGCCATGCCTGCGGATGGTCAATGTAAAACTGTCTTGTGGCCCGTCAGCGGATTACCCTGACGGGCCACGTGTGGCCTGCGGGCCACAGGTTGCCCACCACTGCTCTAGAGACTTGTCCACATAAGAGGTTTGAATCTCATCTGGTTTTCAACTAGAGGACTTTTTCCTGATACCGTAAGTAGGAGAGGGTTGTGCTTGTAGCACTGAAGGTCTTAATTCCAATGCCATACCCTACATCATATAACAGAGAGAAGCATGGGGCCCTTAGCTACTTTCTCAGCTCAAGCTCACTACTTTACCTGTTCCCACTGAAGTCAATGGAAAAAACCCACCAGCTGGCTCTGGGATGGAGCATCCAGCCCCTGCAGCAATGTTTACCAGGAAAAAAAATTCACTGAAGCTGATGGATTTACACCATGTAAGTGTGAAAAACATTGCAAGAGAAGTCAGAATGCGGCCTTATCTCCCTGTCCATCAAGTTACATAGCTAGCTTTGTGACAGAATTAATTAATAACTCTTCACTAGCCAGCATTGCCCCAAACAACGTAGTAAAAGGTCATTTAATTTCTGTTCTTTTATATGTAATTAAACTAATTTATACTAGCAATTCTTTAATCAATAATAATTTGAGCAACTACAGGCTGCTACTGTTTTATCTAACTCCAAGTGAACATACAACTTTCAAAATATTATATAATACTTAAAATGTTACTCTTTCTTTTTAGGGAGATTAGAGAAACGTATTACACACCTTCTTTTGCCTGTGAATTAGAATGAACTGGAATCATTATGGTCAATTAACTGTCTTGGGCAAATTACCCAAAATATGAAATTTCCTTTTAAGTGCCTTGAGGGTCTGGCTTATGAGCAGGTTAACCTAAATATACTAATAATGAGTGGCTTACGTCATGTCACATATAGTTATGTTTCTAAATACCAGCATTAGTCAGGAATTCTTAATTTTCCCTTGTTGTTATAGACATCACCACTAGGCGAATTCTGCACTACCAAAGCAAGTGTTTAGCCTTCCTCTCTGCAAGAGGTTTGAGACTGACTTACATAATAGGTGCAAGGACTCAGATTTCTTCACCTTTACCAGTGTATCCACAATGTCATGGATAGCCTGGTTATACTGGGTTGCCTCCATTCAGTTATGGAGCCAAGTTTCTTGCTGTGAGGAATTTTCACGGAATTTTGCAGATAAGGTTGTTGGAATCTGAGCCAACCTGTCTGCCTAGATTTCTAGGTTTTTATAAAGTCACTCTTTAACCATGGCATCCATGATTAGCTTAAATTTGTTAAAAATATTACATCGAGTCTTGAAGCACTAAGTCAGCCTGATGCAAGTGATGTGACTCAGCAAAAATTTCCATTGAGAATATAAAAAAAAAAATAAATCTATTAACATAGCAATCATTTACTGAAATTTATTTTGGTAATTTGTTCCCACATTTCAGGATGATTCCTGTCAGTGCTTCATCAGTTAAAGCACATTTATTAGAAATAATTCAACACTGTCACATTTGTGCATCTCTTTCCATTTCATTAATTAAAGGGTCCTGTTCAGCACTCTTCACTTAGTCAAAACTCCCACTCAAATCTAGTTTTACCTAGGTCAGGAGTGCTGGATAGGGCTCTTCATAGACGTAAGGCCAGATAGGACCATAATAATCTCCTAGACTGACCTCCTTCATATCACAGGCCATAGGACTCATCTGAGCTGATTCCTGTGTGAACTGGAGCAGCACTTCTCAAACTGGGGTCCCTGAGTGTACTCCAGGGGGCCCGCGGGCCGCACTGATCAACTCCTCTGCCTCTCTCCCAGTGCCTCCTGCACACCTAGGAACAGCTGTTTCCCGGGGCCTGCAGGAGGCGCTGGGAAGGATGGGGAGGAGAGGGGATGGGGCACACTCGGTGGAGGGGGTGGAATCATGTCCGGGGCTGCTGGCCCGGCTGATCAACTATTCCCTCTCCCTCCCAGTGCCTCCTGTACTCCAGGGAACAGCTGTTCAGCAGCATGCAGGGGGCACTGGGAGGGAAGGAGAGGAGCAAGGCAGGGAAGAGGTGGGGTTGGGGTGCGGCCTGAGGGGAAGGATTGGAGTGGGGGCAGGGCCTGGGGCGGAGCAGGGGACTTGGGGGTCAGTGAAAAATTTTAAATCAAAATGGGGGTGCTCGGGTTGCTAAAGTTTGAAAACCGCTGAACTTGAGCATATGTTTTAGAAAAAACATCCAATCTGAACGTAAAGATTTCCATTGACAGAGAATCTACCACAAACCTTGGTAAATTGTTCCAATGGTTAATTACCCTCACTGTTAAAACTGTGCATCTTATTTATAGACTGATTTTGTCTAGTTTCAACGTCCAACTATTAACTCTTATTATACCTTTGTCTAATAGATGGAAGAATCCTCTGCCATCAAATTTCTTTTCCATAGAAATTTGATATTTTTTTATTATATATATATATATATATATATATATATACACATACATATATATATATATATATATACACACATACATACACACACACACACACACACACACACACAGATCAACTCATTCCTTAAGATTATCTTTGTTAACTAAACAAATTAAGCTCCTGGAGTCCATCACTCCAAGGCATGTTTTCCAATCCTTTAATCATTCTTGTGGCTCTTCTCTGAGCCCTCTTCAATGAATTAAAAAACAAACATTAACTGATTAAAAACTGCCTAACTTATAGGTCTCAAAGCATAATTGTGCATGGGGAATTATCAAGTGGGTGTGTTTCTAGTGGCATCCCACAGAGATTGGTTCTTGACCCTATGCTATTTAAAAGTTTTGTCAATGACCAGGAAGACAATATAAAATCATTTCTGATAAAGTTTGAGGTGACACAAATATTGGTGATGGGATAATTAATGAGAGGACAAGTCACTGATACAAAGCCATCTGGTTTGCTTAACTGGGTTCAAGCAAACAAATGTGTTTTAAATATGGCTAAAAGCCAAGTTGTACATCTAGGAACAAAGAATGTAGGCTGGGGGACTGTACTTTGAGAAGCAATGGGTCTGAAAAGAACTTGGGGGTTAGGGTGGATAATCAACTGAACATGAGCTTTCAATGCAACACTATGGCCAAAAGGGCTAGTGTGATCCTTTGATGCCTAAACAGAGGAATCTCTAGTAAGAGTAAAGAAGTTGTATTACCTGTTTGGCACTGATACAACCACTACTGAAACCGTGCGTCTGTTCTGGCATCTTTTACTGATATATCTTTCCGTCAGCTACCACCAAAATCCACATGCGTACTTAGGTCCTTTTAAATTGTGTGGATTTAATTCTACATGGAGGTACTTAATTGATTTCAATAGAGTCACTCCTGATTTATACCAGTGAGAGATAAGGAATGGGCTCAGGGGGTCTAAACTATCAAAAATATTTATCTTGCTCCTTTTATTATCCCAAAATGTATTTTCCACTTTGACCTTCAGATGCCGGTGTCATTAATACAATAAAGTAACTTTGCCTGATGAAAAGTCAAACTGAATGAGCTGAAATTTGTTTAAATAATCACAATTTTGTGTACAATGAAATTATGAACCCGACCCCCTTGAAAGAGCTGCATATTCTCAACTTCAACTGAAATCAGTGACTCAAGGGTGTTCAGCACTTCCCAGGAGACACTCTGCAGGATCAGCTGCTAATTTTTGAATTACATGAGTTTTGTTGCTCTATCTGCTTTCCTTTTATTTCCAGTTGCTAAAGTGCGTTAGGTGATTGTTTTTACATCAGAACAGAAATGCCTACTAATGTTTGTCCTGAAGCCTATGAATGTCACCAAATTTGGGCTGTTGCGACCTTCAAATCCCCCCTTGCTCTAAAAGTTCCAAAGTCTGAATCCTGTTTGGGTTAGTCAGAAATAAAAACTGGAGGAAAAAAACCATATCCAAATCTTTTTTTTAAATATGTAAAGATTCGGATATTTTTTTTCTCCAATTTTTATTTCTGACTAACCCAAACAGGATTCAGATTTTGGAACTTTCAGACCAAGAGGGGGATTTGAAGGTCACAACAGCCCAAATTTGGTGACTTTCTGAGCATGCTGAAAGATATATCTGCTTAAGAGAAGTCCAGGATTAAGGGCCCCAAGTATCCCCACACATGAAGAAACCTCCGAGAGGGGAAAAGATGCTGTTAATATAATATTTGTATGCTTACTTATAGTGTTCTCCTATGGATTCCCTACTCTCCTATAGATGCACATTGCTAACTCCACCATTAAAATCTCCATAGCAATTTGCCATCGAGCGTCATGCCAAATTGTGTTGTGGGAACATGTTCACTAAGGACTGGGGCAAGACCAATAAATTCAACGTCCACCTGGGTCTATGCCATGTGCGCTCTGGTGTTCAGAGGCTGAAAAACCATTGCATTAATTCTCTGTGCCACCTAGTCCATTAGCAAAATATGCCATATCGATGAAAGATATAAAATTTTGCTACGCCAGAAGAACCAACTCTACAAACTTGATTAACAGATTGCTCCACTATGCAAATGTGTCCCATGGACAGAATTACTGTCTCTATCTCCTAGCTATGTACATCGTTCAATTAGAAAATTGAAGTTGGAAAAATCGAATGTTTTACTAGAACTCAATAATATGAACATATTTTCATCTGAATTACACTTAACTCCCCATTTGTTCAGATAATTGGGTTGCCACAGCTGCTGCCTATTTGTTTAACCCCTCAGTTAATTTACCCAGGAAATAGGAAAGCATAATCAATCACTCTTGTATAACAAAATGGGTTCCATTCATCAGGGACTAGCATCTAGCATATTATTATATATATATATATATATATATATATATATATATATAGGAGCATATAGCGGAAAGAGCAAAAAGGTCAGAAGAATAGAAGGCCATTTTGAAGCACACTCCTTCGTTTTGGTGGAGGAAAGATTCTGGGGTTTCAGCATGTTTGTTGAGAGTTAAAATTGTGTTTGTGCCCACTGAGAGTGGAATGTTTGCTGTGGAAAAGAAATTTTTTGCTGACTGCCATATTGCCAACTCACAGCATCCAAAAAGCAAGAGTTAGCACCACAGTTGCCAACTTTCATGTGGTAAATAAGCACCCCAACTTTCACAATAAGCCAAAAATCAAGTGAATCCCATTTTAAAACAAGACCACAACAAGCCAATCCCTAAAAACCCCACTACTCTATGTGACTAGATCCCCCTGAAGTGCAGTCTGGGACTGTGGTGGGCCCTCTGTGCACGCCTGACTCTCTCCCCTTCTTGCCCCTCCTTGCCGGGAGCCAATAAAAAAAAAAAAAAAAAAAAAAAAAGCAGCAACAGGCTACAAGCCAAACAAGCAACAAGCCAAAAACTAGCCAACAAGCAACTCACAAGCATATTAAGCCAAAACTAAGGCTAATTTCTGTATTTTTTTTCATGGGTTTGGCATATCTGGTCAGCACTCAAAATCATGGTTTTAAAAAATAGTATATGTTGGGGCTCCTTTGATCTGCATTCTGTGTTGGAGCTGTGACCTTAACAGCATCCCAATGCTCACAGGTATGGGTAGTGAGTTTCAGCTGGCCTGAACAGTTGAATATACCCAAACTCACTAAGGTCATAACCTGTATCTAAAAGGTGTCATGTAAAATATCAATAGAAAGCTAATAGCATACTGATGATTAATATTACTACATGGTATACGTGTGGAGGACAAATTCAACATTATTTCCAATACATTCGTAATTTTTAGCAAAGCGTTTCTGCTAGGAATAAGTGATATTTGTTTCCATTGCTAGGGCCATTTATCCGCAAAGGCTGTGTGTGTTAGATTTGCTATAATGGCTAAGCCAGAAATGAACCAAACTGAAATGGAACGCACCCCTGCATTTACATTCTACACCCTACTGCAATAATCTTTGTACAAAATATGATTTGTGATGCATCATTTGAAAACTAGTAACTTGGTGGTCAATATCATCATGGAGAAATGTATGAAGCAACATTATATGTAAAATTATGAATTCCCCCAATATGATTAAGTTAGCACACGTTCAAACTTACATTGCCCTGAGTAGGCAAAAGTTGTTAAACAGGTTTATCTTAAACAAAGGAGTGTGTGTTTACCTCAATTTACATACAAGTAGTAAACAGGGTCCTTGAGTCAGAAAGGGGGCAAATGGACAGGACACAAGGCAAATCTACATTTCAGCATACACAGGGGAGAAGGAAGAGCCTGGAGCCACCTTCATCACCAAACTCCATATCATCATCTTCACTGTTTGAATACACTTTGTTTGGAGAGGTAAGTCCCAGAAATATCTACTTCAAAAGGTGACTGGACTGTAAAAGTGAAAGCAAAACCACCCCAAGGCATCTCTCCATAGAATCATAGAAGTGTAGGACTGGAAGGGAGCTTGAGAGGTCATCTAGTCCAGTCCCCTGCACTCAGGGCAGGACTAAGTAATAACTAGACCATTTCTGACAGGTGTTTGTCAAACCTTTTCTTAAAACCTCCATCCCTCTCTCTTTACCTAAGACTATAAAGGAACCAGCCTTTTGATGATGGGGGAGATCCTGACCTGAGAATTTGGTCATCACTGGTCCTGGGAACACACGGTAAAAATTTTACCTTGATCCAAGTCTAGCTTGTTAAGTTTTAGCCACTAGAAAAATGTTTATATTTATTTCTCTTAACTATTTCTGACTTTAATGCCTTATACTTGTACTGTCTTAAAACTTCTCTCTGTAGTTAAATAAATCTGGGTTTTTTTTTTTTTTTTAATTAAAACTAATCCAGTGTTGTGTTTAAACTTAACTGTCCGGTAACTCCAGTTAAAATATCGAACTGAGCAGGAGCAACAGACCTTTAGTATCTGGAGAGGGCTGGACAATGCAGAACAAATGTTTGGGGCCAAATCCAGGACTGGGAGTCTGGTGGGGCCACCCTGCAAGTAGTAACCCAGGCTGATGGAAGCCAGAGTGTGACTGGAGTGTTGCTGACAGACTTTGAAGTCAGAGCTGCTGGACCAGGGCTGTAGCTACACTCAGACACTCAGGGTGTGACCTGCATGCTGGAAGGTGTGATTTGTGAGCAGCGCAGGTTGGGAGCTACAACAGCAAAGCATTGTGAGGCACCCAAAGTTGCAGTGCAGACAGTGATGACCGCTCACTGGTCTGGATTGCATCCCAGAATGCAACAAATGACATCTCTGATTAGAGAACGCATAACTGAAACTTGACAAGAAGGTAATAATGCAGTAGAACTTGTCTAAGGAAACAGGGTCATGTCCACTGGTTTCCATTAACTGCCCTGAAAATTCTCTCATTTATTCAAACCCATTAATCCAAACAACATAGAGGACATTTATCAATATTGTATGGATTTATGCCTGGATCCTGCAAGGCAAACATTACTCTGGACTTGATTCATGGTTTATTTTAAGCACTTGCATAGTACCAGTGATCTTAGGGGAAACTAGGGCTTGATCCTGCACCATTCAAGTCAAACTGGAGTTTTTCCATTGACTGCACGGAAGCAGGATCAACCCCTTACTCAGGTGCTTAAAGCAAATCCTCTGCTTTGGTGCTTTGCTGGATCATGGCTGGAGCACTCAGCACTTTGCAGGGCTGAGTCCTTAACATTTAAACAGTAATTCTGGCACGCCCTGGGTACACTGCAACAGGCCAAAGAAACGCATTGCCTCAAGGGCAATAAAACAAACAACATACAGTAGTATGTCCAGTAACACAGAACATGCAACAGGGAATATACGCAGCAGCTAACAGATGCCCACCTTGGGGTGCCTCACCTCACTTTTAAAGATATCCCACACATACATAGGTAGCTGATAAGTACATGTCTTGCAGTGCATCATTGCCCCTTTAAATATATCATTTGTTAAGTTTTCAAAAATAAATAAATAAATAAATAAAATCTGAAAATATTAACCTGCAAAAGAAAACCCATTTTAAAATATCCCTAATGTGGCTCTGATACTTATTATCCAACTTAAAAATATATATTTAAAAAAATGGTGGTAAAAAAATTCGAGGGAATTATGGTTTTTCCTCCACAGTTTCTTGAAGAAGCAATCAAGAGTACCTTTATCTCAAAACTCTCTGCCTCCAGCCCTGAGGAGAATATGGATTTTGAGTAAGAGCTTGATTCTGCTCTCATATACACTAGTGAAGGTCAGGAATAACCGCAATGAAATCAGTGGAGTTTCACTGGAGTAAAAAAAAAAGGCATGGGAGCAGGCTCAGACCTTAATCTTTTTAAGGATTCTCCTCAGACTGAGGAAGAATTGGCTGCACAGAGCTGCCTTCCTATACTTAATGGAATATTAGGATTTATAAATAACTGGGTGTAGCCCAGCTTTTATTACACAGAAGAAATTATACTGTATACCTAGCCTATTTGTGAACCTAGTACAGGATATTTTTAAATTATTTACTGGCATTGCCTGAACATTAGCCTGTAAGAAAGAGATCAATAAGATATTTGATAATTAATATAAAGGCTGTGACAGGGAGACAGAAGTAGGGGAGGAACTGGAAAGCAGTAATCACCACCTTGTTCGGTTCAAGCGTTCTATTGACTAGATATTATCTTGGGGACGGAAATTCCAGGGAAGAAGCCACATGGTAGAGAGTAGTAAAAAATGGCATATTAGTGACGCATGAAAGGACCATGTGTGTTTACTTTATACCTTCCACAAGGTCATAAGGCAGAAGGTGACTTAATATACTTATTGTGGAAATATACCATTTATGTCCCCCCAAACCATGCCTCAGTATCATGACTTTGGAGCCAGTGGGGAGGGGAGGAGCCCAAAGACAAAGCTGACAGAACTATGTCTACAAGACTTGAAAGTAATTTATACTGTATGTACATATTAATAAGCTGCTTAAGGGAGTTATGGATGAAGCCAAGAACGGGACTAGAACTTAACCAGTTCAGGAAAAATGTCCTTTATACAAACTGTTTGAATACAGAAACACAATAAGTGGTATAGCTGGTGGCTTACTATTCCATTGATATGTTTTACATGAAACAGGTCTTGGCAGACCCCATAGCCATCTCTGGATCTGAAAAGTCCTATATTATTATACATCAAAAGATATCACTCATACATTTCCTGGCTAATCAGACTAGACCCATATTCCTTGCACATACCGACTCCCATTGACTGAAATGGGAGTTTGGGGTGCGTAACTAATAGACCCGCAACACATTGTCTCCCATGTTTATAGACTAGGAAAACCCAGAAGCTGAGCAGTTCTGCCACTCTAAAGATGCCACACTCCATTAGCAGAAAGACACTGACATACCTATTTTTATCATCATCAACACGTCCTAAATTAATATTTGTTTTTTAAAATGTACGTCTCCCATACATCCTGTAGCAGAGACAGGTGCTCAGCCCATTCTAAAATTACTTTTATAACCCTGTTAAAAATATTACCAAATTCAAGAGTGGGAATATTGAATCTTCCATCTGCAGTGTACCCAGAGAGAATCAGTTATGAGGTTTTCTTGCATACAACACTTCTAAATGCCTTCTCCATGATTCAGAGGCAGCTACCATTTTGTATTCCTCTATTCTCTCATTGAAACTTTACTTATGTTCTTTTAATTTAAAATAAAGGTGAGCCTGACTGACAGTATAAGGCTGCTTTTTGTGTATGGAGAAAGAACACCTGCCCTCCTAAAAAGCCCTGCTGCAGTATGCATGATAATATTAATGTAAATTTATCATAATCTAGTGGTTCCAAATAATAAACCAACCTTTTCTTGATAGAGTTTGTGAAGCCACTTAGAACATTCCTGTTCATCTTCTGGGACTTCCTCTAATGGAATCCGTCTGCGAACAGTAAAGAAGAGATAGTAAAGAAAAAGTACACTCATATTGTTTAATGTGGATCTTAAAACTGCTATCTAATTTAACTACTACTCATTTACTTTACTAATTATTTTTCCCTCTTAGTTCTGCCTTTTGAGGTACAAATTCTGGACATAGTGATGTGTAGTTTCAAGTGTAAGAGCCATAAACAGTTTTTAGAAATATCTGGAGCTAGAAATATACTGTAAAACTTGCAGCTCAATAAAGACTTCTTCCAGTTAATATGATAATGGTTTGCATTTCTATATTTCTAAATAAAAGTTTCAAATAGGTTAACTTCCTACCTCACAGATTAAGTCATCCCAAGATTTTGTTTAACAACTGAGCACTCAGGAGGTAAAACTTGTTTCCCTTTGCAATTAGGGTCAATCATATTTAGTGCTTTTGGAACACCTATTCCCAATGCTTAAAATGTCTTTATAAAAAACATTTGCTTTATTTCAATAGTAATTTACCAGTAAGAAAAGGAGATATCTATGAAAAACTACAACCATCTCTGGGAATGAAAATTACATTGGCCTTGGACAAGGACTTGACAATGTTCACTTCTAGAACAGTATCCAGAGCACCTGGCAGCCTAAGGCACCAGTAAAAAATTTAAAATCTAATTGCCCATAAATCACCACCACCAGAAATGCATGTCTTGTGTCTTTGGAAAGCTGCAATTTTTTGGGCTTTGTAATGGTATGAAGCAGCCATTCAAAAGTCCCAACAATTCACAAGATACCAGATATTAGAAAAAACATTATGATTAACATAATTCCCATCCCCTCAAAACTCCAATTCTCCCATCTTGAGAATTGCTACAAATAGAAACTAATACTTGTTTCACTATTGGCAAGCTGGAGTGCAGGCTTTCAGTGGAAAACATTTTTCTCTAGAAATCCATGAGACAGCAGCTGTTAAAGTGATACAATAATTTAAGTAGAAACAGGTAGATGATCAGAATCTTAAAAATGCAAATTGTCTCATGATCAGCAAGACCTTGAAACACTTTGCTGGGCAAATATGATGCTTCCAGGATCAAATTTACCAGCGTTGATCTTGAAGCAGTGACTGGAAAGGAAAAGTTCAGTGCCCAATCCTGCGCTTACTTCAGGATCTACGCAGGAAGTTCAAAGGGGCAGAGGAACAGTGGACTAGTGAGGGCCATGTACAGCAAATCTGTGTTTCCAGAACCACCCTCAGGATAATACAGGGCTCACAGACTGGAGGAAAAGGAGAAGGGAAGCATGCAGGGAGGCACATATCCTACTTTAGAAGGACTGTTGAACACCTATGGTTAGAACAAGCTGCTCACTTGTGAGCAGTATATGAGCTGGCCACCTGATCACATTCTTCAAGCATCACACAGGGATTCTAGGGCATGCGAATAGGTTTGGTAGCAACCTCTCCCCTCAAATTCTCTTGAGAGCTTGTAGCTATCTCGATATTTTCCACTGGCACTGTGTGGATACTCAGGGGTGTGTATATACAGTGGCTTCCTATTACATCTAGTTGAAAAATTCTGAATTTTGAGGGGAAAAAATTGTGCTACAAGTGCCATTAAAAACATGAAATGCATAGCAAGGTACCTATCAGCTGTTGTTCTGTGCTCACGAAAGTAAACCCCAAAACACAAACAAAGAAGCATTAGCCAATTGAATTAACAAAATGTTTCAATTCACAGGGATTCCAGCTACAGATGGCAGCTCTATATTGTGGCCAGGAACTCAGATTCTGCTGCTTGGAAACTGCATCTGAATCAGCACATCTCCCTTTTGTGGGCAGTGCTGTAGATTTCCCAGTATAGCCGGGATTAGAGCATTATACTTCCACTCCTGGTGGACTCTCTAGCTTCAGTGACCTGTCACCTAGATTCTGCTGGTGGAACCCAGACTGTGAATAAGGTTCTATATATAATCACACCTCTGCCTAGTGATGGCAGATTATGGGACCTTGATGGTTGGTAGAGAAATCTGGGACATGGAGTCAAGGTATTTCTTATTGTAACTTGTTTTATTTACACAATATGTACTAGTACCTACACAGAAGTGGTCTCACAAAACACAGGCCGACCCCTCTTTCAGGATCTCACCCAAAACAACAATGGCATGTCCACTGGTAGCAACTAACTAGACACACTTCTTGGGGCAGAGAGACTAAGGCAATGGACAAGCTG
This sequence comes from Dermochelys coriacea, assembly GCF_009764565.3. Taxonomy (NCBI): domain Eukaryota; kingdom Metazoa; phylum Chordata; order Testudines; family Dermochelyidae; genus Dermochelys; species Dermochelys coriacea. The sequence continues at coordinate 122,987,366 of NC_050070.1, forward strand.
TTCCATGGATTACAACAGCTCCCCCAAAATGAAAGTGCATCACAAGATAAACAATCCAGCATTTCATCAAAGACTAAACAATGCTTTTGTGCTAAGGAAAAACAAACTTGTAAAACTATGTGTAACTGCACTCTGGAGACTCCTATCATATAGTGACACAATTTGAAAACTTGCAGCTATAAATGTTCACCTGAGCTCCTTTGAAGAAAGTTTTACACCAATTTATAATCAATTACCTGCAAGAAAAAACATTTCCCTGCTTGTTAGTAAAGTGCACACCACTGTGTATGGAAAAACATGAGCATGGATAACTTGCCTTACATATAAATCTGCATGGTATTTCTTCCCATTTAAAACTCCCAGCAAAGTTGGATTCTCATTATTTCTAAAATTGAGCGTAGAATCATACACAGCTGAAACTACAAGGAAAAAAAACTGTTTTACTGTTTGTAAAATCAATTTTCAAAGTTCATAGGGTGGTCTTGGTTATATTTAAGGTGCATTTGAAAGGACATTTCATGAGCAATTTCAATTTTCCATATTCATTCTCTCTCAGACAGTGGGTATATTTAAACATATAGCCTCCAGCAGAAGCTGACATAATTAAAGTTGTAAGCAATGTCAAGATGACAGGGACAAATTCAAATACACATTAGTAGAAGCAGGGCGTCTAAGCATGTTTTTCAAGACCAGTATCAACAAAATTTACTTTTAAAAGGGTTATCTTTTTCTCCTATGATGAACAGGTGGGTGGGTGAGAGAGGAGAAAGAGAAGAAACTAGAGGTGATTAATACAAGAATGAGAGGACACCCAAGGAAACTGAATGGCAACAAATTTAAAACTGATAAAAGAAAATACATTTTTGCATTAAGTGAATAGTTGAAGTCACTGCTACAAGATAGTGAGGTCAAAAACATAACAGGATTTTAAAAATAAGTCAGTCATTTAAGTGACTAACATCCACAGTTGATCTAGAAAACATAGAAGTTTAGTTGGGATATAAACCCTCTTGCGTTACAATACAAGAGGTTAGGAACATCCATTATGGGGCTCTTGCAGCCTCTTCTGAAGCATTAGCTACAAGCCACTGTCAGAGACAGAATACCAATTTAGATTCACTATAGGCTGACCTAATCTTGCAATTCCTATGTAGGCACATGACTAAGATGAGAATCATTGGGATATGCATTTCACAGAACTAAACTGCAGCCAAACTCTCAACAACTAGGGAATAAAACTTTCTGTAATTCAACAGATGGCCTAAATATTTCCCAGCAACAATAAAAAGAAAAAAAAGGCAAAGCATATTGTTAGTTCATTAAAATAAAATGCCATGGTGCAGCTTAGAGAGAGGGAGAGAAAGGGAACAGGAATAGTTTACAGAGATGGAGGGTTTTAATTTTATTTTGAAAAGTAATAGACTTCAGAAGTCCAGACACTAAATACAGTAGAACCTCAGAGTTACAAACAAGACCGGTCAACCACACACCTAATCTGAAACTGGAAGTATACAAGTAGGCAACAGCAGAGACAAAAAAAAAAAAAAGGGCAAATAAATTATAGTATGGTGTTAAACTACTAAAAATAATGGAAAATTTAAAAAAAGATTAGAAAGGGTAAGGAAACTTTCTGTGCTTGTTTCATTTAAATTAAGATAGTTAAAAGCAGCATTTTCCTTCTGCATAGTGAGGTTTCAAAGCTGAATTAAATCACTGTTCAGCTGTAAACTTTTGAAAGAACAACTATAATGTTTCATTTAGAGTTACAGACATTTCAGAGTTACAAACAACCTCCATTCCTGAGGTGTTCATAACTCTGAGGTTCTACTATAGATTCATACATGAGTTAGTCTTTGACACACTTTATTTCTCTGCTGGGTCACAGAATTGGCAAACAGCAGTTGGTTCTTCTGACCTGATCTACTCCCATTTGAAAGGGGAGGGGGTAGGTCAAAAAGCACTAGGGAACCGTTAGTGTACAGTAACGGGGTTAACAGGGACACAATATGTAGCAGGCTAGTGTGGGGTGGATATACACCCCAGTTTGCCACAAATTAAGTGTCTGTGTCAACGAGCCCTAAATCTGTTAATTCTCTCTCCTGGAAACATGTTAAGAATTTTGACTTTGCACTGTATAGAATTTTTCCTGGAATTGTGGGATCAGACACCCTGTATGAACAGATATTGAGCTGGAAAGCCTAACGCCTGCTCAGCAAGCCCAAACAACATGGCCCAATTCTCCTCCCACGTATCCCTGTCCCTGGGTACATCCAGAGTGATTCCACTTAAGTCAACAGATGTAAAACCAGTTGAGAGAAGAGAACCGGGTTCATCGCGTGTAGGAAGTTTGGTTTGATCTTTTAGAGTTTAGTATAGAACGCAGGGCACAGTTCTGCAATAACCAGCCACCATATGCAGACTATTTATATCCCACTCCGAAATCCAGCCCAGCCCTGGTTTTAAATGACCATGTTTGCAAGGTGTTTTCAGCTGCTACTTATTATTGGAAATAAAAACCAAACAAAAACACGAAATCCCCACTGAAACACATTCCTAGCTGCATGTTTGCACACTAAAGACAGGAAGAATCCATCTTTTCAAGGTCTCATATTTTAAAAGCCTTTTAGGGTAAGAAGTGCTTATTAATCCCTGTATTACATCTTAAAGGATAAAAATAGTGGTAATGAGATAGTTTAATGCGACTTGTGCAATAAGGAGTCAGTTAGGTTAATCATTACTTAGCAACAGAAACCATAAAAACAGGATTTACCCAGCATTCATTCTGTTGTCTTACCCTATACACATAACGGTTAGCGCTTGTCTTCAGAGGAAAGAAAATAGATTCCTTTTCAGTCTGATTAACCTAGAGTATGATAAATCAGTCCTGAAGGGAATACTTTTCAAGGATATAAGCTCATTTGTTGCTTGCACGACACTGGCAAATAAAAGACATAATTAATATTGTACTCTGGATTAACACCGTTACTGGGAAGTGAAGTAACTGTTCAAATTAATTCTGTTTGTTCAAAGCTTTTCCACTTGGTAAGCACAGACAAGACACAAGTGTAAATTTATAAAACACAACAATAGAGACGTCAAAGAGAAAGATTGAACAAGACCAAAAGTTGCCAGAAAGTTTCTATAAATAAGGTGGCATTAATACAAGTTGTGTTTTCTTATTCAAGAATTAGTCATGTTTGTGCAGAATATGGGAAACAGGTTTTACTTTTTTTAAAAAAAAATTAAATCCTTTACAATCCATAACTAGAGAGTTCAGCAGGAAGTGGTTTTCCCCTCCCATGTGAATTTTGGAGGTTTCAAACAATTTTCCCATGCCGAATTGGGACCAAAAAAAAAAAAAAACCAAAAAAAAACCCCAAAAACAAAGTATTAACCATTTTCAAAAACTGAAATTACTGAAACAAAACATTTAAATTGACCCAATCCAAAACCTTTTTTCATATAGTTAGTGTTTCTTTTGATTCTGTCCTATTTTATTTCATCATTTCTTTTACTATAAATTTACCTACCTTTCAAAACAAAGCATTTTCAAACTGAAAAACAAAATTCTGTTTTGAAAATGTTGAAACAGTATACTGAATTTCCCATTTAAAATTTTGGAAAAAAAAAAAAGTTTAGAAATTGCCATTGAAACTGTCACAGGGTCCCTTTAAGAAGGAGCTGGGTCAATGCATCTGTGACTGGACAGCTGACCTCAATTAGGTTTAAAAAAAGGACACCTGGGCTTAATGATGGGGTTGGTGGGGAGAGATGAGAGGGGAGAGAGACAGACCCAGTGAGTCTGAACCACTGAGCTGCAAGAAGCAGAAAGTTCTCTGGGAGGGGCTACCAGAGTTCCCTGGGAGAGGAGGCAGTGGGAACCCTCTGGGGAAAAAGGGCCTCCAAGAAGAAATTCTTGGGGATGGTCCTCAGTGAACTGAGAATGGAAGACTCCTGCAGGATGCCCTGAAGCAGGACAGACAGAGAGGTAAAGGAGAAATTCCCCTGGGAGCTGTAGCCCAGATGGGCCGAGGAACTGTGTGGGTATTTTGCTTATGTTGGAGAAATAAAACTGCCTGGAAAGACTGTGTGTGCGCGACAGTGGGTTCTTTGTGAGCTGGGGAGAAGGCCAGCCAATTACACCAACCCTTTCCCACAAAAAGGTTCAGTTTCAGTGAACTGTTATTTTCTGACAAAAATGTTTCATCAAAAAAATTCCCGACCAGCTTGAACCATACACTTAACAGAGGTTTCTTCTGTCCAAAACGCTGTTTGCTTTACAATGCTTACCAATGTGAGTGAATCAGGCCAAGGACTGTTTTATAATTGGAGATAGGCCCTTTCCAAAATCCCAGATCCCTGAGCTCCTGAGCTTTGGGGAAGTCTAAATCTTGATCAACACTGTATGGCTCAGGCCATTGTCTACTTTCCTTGAGGAGACAGTGTTCTCATTGTATTCCTTAGTCCTATGTAGGAGTTGACCGACGTGCAATGAAGGACACGTACTCCCTCTCGCTTTCATGTAACTGAAAAAGGACCATGTTGTGCTGCCCAATTTGCAAAAGACAAGGTTATCACTGTCATAAAAGTTAAACAGTCTAGCTGCCTCTCTTGTGAAAAGCTCTACAAAATCTGAGAGATACCTAGCACATTATTCACTGCAGAATATTTTGTTACAGATAACTGTTCAAGGTATGCTTGGTTCAAGATATGCTTAGTGAAAATCTGATCTTGTTGAAGTCAGTGGGAATTTTGAGATTGACTTCAATGGGGTCAGGACTGTTTGAACTGAATTAGGTTGTCTTACCTATAAGTTAGTGTTCTAACTGCACACATATCCACCATTCCAAAAGGATTGCTAGGTCTGGACTAACTATCAATACTCAAATAAGTAGCTCTATCCATTTTTGGTTTTCACAAGTTATTTGCTACAGGCTGCAATGCACCTAAATCCCCAGAAAATAAACTTCTGAAGTTGTGTAATCATTGTACCAAGACCAACTAAAGAAGAGATAGCAAAGAGACAACTGTGATGAATTGGGCATTCTGTCTGTACTACTTCCGAATTCTAGACGGTTTTATTAAGTTGTCTCATAAAAATACTGTGTCCTGGAAAGCCTATATGTATATGGATGCAATCAGGGCTTATCTACACTTAAAACACTGCTGCAGCTGGGCTGCTGTAGCACTTCAGTGTAGACATTACCTATGCTGACAGGAAGGGTTCTCCCATCATCATAGGTAATCCACCTCCCTGAGAGGCAGTAACTAGGTCAACAGAAGAATTTTTCCATTGACCTCGTGCTGTCTACTTTGGGACCACATGTGGTGACTCTGTGGGTGCTTTGGAGCTGGAGGAAAAAAAATGGTTAGTGCTAGAGCATCCACTTGCAGCCCCCTATCAGTTCCTCCCTAGTGCTTCCTGCCCACCAGTGGGCTCCGTTGATCAGCAACTCTGCCTCCCACCCACTGATCAGCTGTTTTGCAGCATACAGGAGGTGGGGGGGAGGGGAGGGAGGCAAGCAAGGGGAGGAGCAAGGCACAGCATGCTAGGAGGAGGGGGCAGAACAGGGCAGTGGTGGGGTGGGGGCAGGAAGGGGTGTAGTGGGGGTGGGGCCTGGGAAGACCTGAGGGTCAAGCACCCCCCAGCACATTGGAAAGATGGCACCTATGGTTGGGACTTAACTACACTGGTTACTCAGGAACCAATAACCAGCACTATTCAGTGGCAGGGATTTTTCACATCTGAGTGACATGGCTTGTTTGACTTAATTTTCTAGTGCAGACCAGCTCCCGGAGTTAGTAGGGTTGTTACATGTTACATTGTCAGGGCAGAGACAATGTGAGTGGTCAGCACTCAATGATAGTCTATTCAAAGTAAGACACATTAGGACAATGGGTTTGCTCTATCTGGGAGAGGACACTTCCTCCTCTTATCGGAAGGGAGAGGGAGTTTGGAATGTAATGGAAAGTTACCATGGCAGAACAAAAGAAGCTGATGGCCTCAGCAGGAGTCTTTAAATAGACTCAGTGAGGGGAGGGGGAGAAAGGGGGGAGGAGAAGAGAAGTGGAGAGCCATTTTGCACAAGATTAAGAGGAGAGAGACTGCTCTAGCAGCATGGTAGACAAGACCCCACCTGCCTGCTTGACAGAACACACGTGATCCTCAAGGAAAACGGTAAGCAAATGAAGAACATTGCATTTACAGTGTTGTATATGATCCATACTCTCCTGCGCTTTACATTAACTCGGAAAGAGAATAAAGATATTAGACGTACGTGTGTGCACACGCGTGCTACTTCATGACGGCGTGCCCTAAGAGCTAAACTGTAAGTTAGAAGCTTCATACACTTTGGGAGGCATTCTGGGAGACAGGCATGTTCAAGTATTTGGGAATCTGAACGGTCAACACCCAGAGGGGTCCAGAGGGGCTAGGTGGGTTGACAGTGGATTCCAATGCTCACAGAGGGAGCGAGATAGAAGGTCTGTGCCCTGAGAGTGTGTCTAAGGACCCCATGATCAAGGCAGTATCTAGACTTTATTCAGGCTCCAGGAGCTTGAGAAGCCTCAGGGACCCAGAGCAGAGAGGACTGGCTTCCTCTCATGGGAATCCTAGTGCCTGGCTGGCGCCAGGTGCTCTTCAGGATATGTGACATTTATGGTGGCAGCGTGTGTAGGATCAATGACGGGGGGAATTACTAGTAAAGTGCCAACAGCAGTGAAAACAAGTACTACAGAAGGGAAGAGCACAGAGAAGTCTTGGCCTATTCAGGAAAGGAATAGCAAAAAGAGTCAGGGAAAATGAGTTATGAAGAGCTGAAAAAAAAAGTCGACTGGTTGAGACATGCAGAGAAAGACAGGTCAGCACTGAGGAGTGACAAAGGCACCAGTAGCTGACCTGCTGTTCTCAGAGGGCCAAAAATGAATGATGGTCCAGGATCACTGTAAACATTTAGCCCATTGGCAGAGTGCAGTAGGCGAGCAAACCTCAGAGACACTTTCCTAGAGGGAAGGAGGCTGAGAGGCTCCAGACTTCAGCGGTGATAGAGGACAGATTTGCAAGTAGACCAAGGGAAGCTGCAGACTATCTAGAAGCTCATTGTTTTCAGTCCAGGAGCAAGACAGCAGATAGAAGAAGCAGCACCAGTATGGAGGAAAGAGGGGAGGACAAAGATATTTAGCATCAACTCAAGATGAAGAGATTGTGCCAGCAAAACCCTAACCTGTTAGGTGGAGCCAGACCCCATATGCCTGTCCCAGTGTGTGGTGTAGACTCCAAATTATTTCCTTGCTTTGGGGATGGGTATGTCATGGATGCATTTCTAAATGCTTTGAGATGGGATGTGAATTGAAATGGAGGTGCAAATTGAACCGGAGGACAAAGTATGGTACCTGGCTCCACTACAGTCAAGGATTAAGTCCTTCGACATTTTCACCCATATGGACAGAGAGGACTATAGTAGAACCTCCGAGTTACAAACACCTCAGGAATGGAGGTTGTTCATAACTCTGAATTGCTCGTAACACTGAACAAGACATTACGGTTGTTCTTTCAAAATTTTACAACTGAACATTGACCTAATATAGCTTTAAAACTATGCAGAAGAAATATGCTGCTTTTTTTTAAAGTAGTTTACGTTTCCACTACATGCATCCGATGAAATGAGCTGTAGCTCATGAAAGCTTATGCTCATATAAATCTGTTAGTCTCTAAGGTGCCACAAGTACTCCTTTTCTTTTTACAGTACTGTACTGTATTTGCCTGGGTTTTTTGGGTTTTTTTTTGTCTCTGCTGCTGCCTGGTTGTGTACTTGCAGTTCCAAATGAGGTGTGTGGTTGACTGCTCAGTTCATAACTCTGGTGTTAGTAACTCTGAGGTTCTACTGTATATAGATTATGGGCGATGTAAACAAGCTTTTTGGTGAACCCCTGAAATGTAAAGAAAATAGTTTTGGGGAGTTCAGAAGAAAGGGGATCTGACCTAAACTGAGGTATCAAACCAAATTAGGAGTTTTGTAAGAAAATGGGGGAACTAGTCGGGTAGTTCCCATGAAAGATGAGGTCCACAAATTAATGGGTTTAGAAGAATTCTACTAACTCTGCTCCTTTGACCTAAAATCATGGTTAATGGACAAGGACAAGAGACATAACTGTAGCCGGGAAGTGGGCAATATGCGGATAGCTGGCCCAGGTTTGATAAAAAAAAAAATTCAAGGGACAGTGGCACAAAGCTGAATGAAGACAGAGAATGGGCTAAACCCAGATCTGTGCGGGGAAGTAAACCCTAATTGGACCCAACAAAGGAACATAAGAATCTGAAATGCTTTTACTGTTACAAAAAAGGTCATAAGATGTTACACTGTCCAGTGCTGGAGAGACCAGGGGCTAGTGATAGCCTACAGTGGGTCCAGGGGGCAGTGACTCTACCAATGGAAAACCCAGATCCAGCCCTGACAGTCAGTAAACCTGATTATTTCAGACCCAAAAGGAGAATCAAAAGTTTCCCACTGGAGTTGGATGGGGAAAAGGCCCAGTGGTTGAGTACAATGGAGCCCAAGTAACTGGCACACCCAGTAGGTGGTGGACGCCTCAAGAATCATCCCTGATATTGTCATGATCATTCAGGGAATAATGCCAAACCAGGGGCCTAAGGATGTTGGGATACACTCCCAGCTACTGACAGAGGTCTTGCTGACGAATGACTTAGAATCCTGGCTCAAGGCCACTTGTATGGTTATTCGGAGTGTAAAACAGAGAGCAGTAGCCCTTGGCTCTGACCCTGGGCTGCAAGCTGACAGGCAGAGAGGCAGCTCTGAGCTGCTGCCTGGCAACCTAAATACACGCCCTGGGACTGAGCTGAATCCAGCTGATGAACTAGGGTGACCAGACAGCAAGTGTGAAAAATCGGAACAGTGGGTGGGGGGGTAATAGAAGTCTATATAAGACAAAGCACTAAATAATCGGGACTGTCCCTATAAAATCGGGACATCTGGTCATCCTATGATGAACCCGAGGGAAAGTGGGTTCCAGTGACCAGGCTGAGTCAAGTCTCCCAACTCCTGCTAGGGAATTCCAACAGTAACAATTGACTTACCCCGCTCCAGAAAAGCTAGGGTTGCAGCTGACTCCCCTGGCAGCCCTCTGAGAGGAGGGCACCTGGAAAGGTTTCTCTGGGATCAGCTGCTACTCTACAGGAAGTCTATGCTCCCTGGAAATGTTGAGCCATGGGGAATACTGAGACAACTGGTGGTACTGATTTAGGCTACTCAATCTAGCCCATGATATACCTTTCTCAGGGCTTGGGAATACAGAACACTAAAAAAGTACTTACTCCAGAATATCTACTGGCCTTGGGTTTCTGAGGCAGTGCAAAAACACTGCAAGTCCTGTGACCCATGCCAGACAGTAAGGAAGGGCCAGGACAAGGGTAAGGCTGTCCTAATTCCAATTCCCATTCCCATCATAGAGGAACCCTTTCAGAGGGTTGTGGAGGACCTTGGGGCACCCCTTAGCAAAGTTACCCAGACAGAGAAAAAATATATTCTGATAGTAGTAGTTTACACTACCGCTATCCAGAAGCGGTAGCTCTGTCCTCTATAAAGGCAGACTAAATGACTGATGCCTTGCTAGAGGTATGTAGCCAGGTAGAGTTTCCTCATGACAGATCGGAGGCAAACTTTACATCTGTCCTACATAAAGGGACAAGAGAGAGATGTGGGATTCATCACTTCTGGTCACCTTCCTACCACCCCAGATTAACAAGCTATTCGAGAGATTTAAAGAAACCCTTCAAATGTTGAAAATGTTTGCGGACCCACACCGCAGTGACTAGGATAAATGTTTACCTTAGCTGCTGTTTCCCTATCGGGAGGTTCCCCAGAAATCCACAGGATCTTCCCCTTTTGAACTGCTCTCTGTATGGGAGGAGAGTACAAGGCCCCCTGGCCCTAATGAGAGAAGAGTGGGAAAATACAGCCTCTCCCAACGAGGAGTCCATGATGTAGCATGTGTTGGCCTTTTGGGAAACAAACACTCACCGAGTCTCCACATTTCACCCACGAGAATCTAGCTTAAGCTCAGGACAAACAAAGTTTGATATGATCACACTGCATATGCTCAGACATATGATACAGCTGAGAAAATTATGGTGCTCATTTCAGTGCGCAAGAATAAATTCCATGCTGCCTGGGAAGGGCTGTTTCAAATCAAACATGTCAATGAAGTAAACTATGTGGCTGAGCTATCTAAATCGCTCCCATCAACACTGAGTGTATGTGTGAACATGAAAATGATATTACGGCAGAGAGAATCTGGCCCTGGGAGGGGAAAGAAGAGGTTCTCCTCATAGATTTGATAGCAGAAACGGGGGACAGCCCTTCCCTGGACTCCTTATCTCTCTCTGATCACTTAACCCCCACATAGCAAGCAGAACTCAGAGCAAAGCTGCAGGCTTACCACTAGGAATTTTCCAATAAGCCTACACACATCTTGCCTGCTGTCCAATTAAAAGTTCACCCTTCAAGCTTACTGGGAAAACAGCCCAGAGCCTGAAGAGAGAAATTGCTGATATGCTGGAGTCAGGGATGATCCAATGGCCAATAGTCCATGGGCATCCCCCAACGTACTGGTACCTAAGAAGCCTGGGTCAGAGTCTGTGGAGATTACAGAAAGCTCAGTACCATCATAACATCTGATACATACCCCATGACTAGAACAGAGGAGATCCTGTCCAAGTTGGGAGGGGTCCCAATTCCTGATCACAACTGACCTCAGTAAAAAAGTTACTGGCAAGGGTTGCTGGCCTCAGATGCTAGGCTTAAATCAGCATTTACCACGCTAATCGGGCTCTGAGTTCTTGGTACTACCTTTTGACCTCAAGGGGGCTCTAGCTACCTTCTAGCAACTAGTAGATGGAGTTATTACATGGGATGGGGGAGTTTGGCCTGGCACACGGATATTTGCATCTTCAGCCAGACATGGGAAGAGAATGCGACTCGTGTAAGGAGCATGCTTCACAGCATTCACACAGCAGGCCTGACTGTAAAGATTGAGAAATGGAAGGTTGAAATGGCAGAAGTGGGGTCTCAGTCACAGAGTGGGGAGGAGCTGCATAAAACCAAAACCTGCAAAAGTGGAAGCCATTAAGAATTGTCCCACTCCCAATACAAGGAAGAAAAGATACAATCACGTATTGAGATGTCAGAATATTACAGGAGATTTGTCCTTCACTTTAGAACCCTGACTGCCCCATCACTGATCTATGTAAAAAGGGTGAACCAGGATCTGAACGCTGTCAACAGGCCTTCTGCGAACTGAAGAAAGCCCCGAGTACAGACTCGGTTCTGGTAAGCCCAATCTTTGACACAACATTTATGGGTTTGAGAGAGACACCTTTGACATAGATCTGTGCCCATGCAAAGGGAAGAAAAGGGGGGGGGAGACACCTCATTGTGCATCTGAGCAAGAAACTGCTTCCGTGAGAGAAGGCCCTCAGCAAATTGCAGCCCTATCTTTTCAGATGATATTTCACTCTGTATACTGACCACTCACTTGGTTGCATCAAATGAAAAGATGAATGCCTAGTTGCTAAAATGGAGCTTGCTGTCCCAAGATTATGATATGGAAATGCTTCAGGTTAAAGGGAATGCAAATTTGGTCACTAATGCTCTGCCCAGGAAATAAGTTAGTGGGTCCCTGTGGTGTGGTGGACAGCCACCCTGTTAATGTCCACTTGTCTAAGGGGTAGATGAGATAGATGTCAGACTTGGAAGTGTAAGTAGTTCAAACAACTATATTTAAATGTGCCAGACAGACATGGACTTTGGGGACAATAAGCATTAAGTGGGTTTCCTGTCCAACCTTTTGAAGCTATGCCATTAGGACAGGGCCATTGAACGGTGATTACCAGTTCCAGAGTAAGCAAAAACAAGTTAGCAGAGCCGCCTCTGCGAATTTTGCTCTACAGTTCTAATCCATTTGTCTGTGTGAGCTGATAGAAATATAGATCAATGGGGATTCTAGCTTAATTTTACAGACACACATTCTAGAGGAAAAAGAACAACGCAGGATGACAGCAGGAGACTGAAATGATCATTTAGAATTTGCTCTGTGACACTTTCCTTACCTACATTTCTCAAACATTGCACGGTGACAGCAAATCCCTTTGTCCGGGGCAGCAGATGATACTTGAGCTTAGGCAGGCCTTTGGCTTCAGCAACCTGCATGCTGATTTGGTGCTTTTGCTCTGTGAATCTCGTGCCCTCACAGTGTATCAAGAACTGAAAGCAAGACAGGGCTGTAGTTACAAAACCAGCTCACACATTGATCACAAAACAAGCAGTCACTAGTTTGGGTTTCTTTAAACCTTCCTTCTTAGCTGTATTTTGGGAATGAAGTGGTTGAAAGGAAACAAAAAAAAATTTTGAAAAAAATCTTACTTTCCTCCCGATAGCTCTTTTGTCTGGTATTACGGCTCAGACTACTGTGATCTGCGGAATTTTGAGCAAGAAATGCAAGTGTTTCTTTCAATAAAACCACTCCCTTTCTTACATCATCCCAGCAGACCAAAAAAAAAAAAAAAAAGTTCTCCAGTGATAACACAGAGGCTGGTTACCATGAGGAGCACCAAGGCAGTGCACTAGGACTTCTGTTCTGACTGAGTGGTATACATATCATCATCATCATCATCATCTCCTCAAAGGGGATGTACTAGAGACAGGCCCAAACCAGAACTTCAGATTCCAACTCCCCTCAACTATGGGAAAGTTCAAATCTAGATCTCGATCCATATTTCATGGCTGGCCCCTCAGGCCCATTCCCAATAAATATTTACAGAAGGGACATCTGTGACAGTCTATACTATTATGTTCACCACTTTTACAAGACGACGAAAAATTATGTACAAAGTAGGCCTTGTGAGGTATCACTGGAAACCTCAGCCTGCTGAACATTATAGTTCTAGTAAAGTATGTGTAGCAACACTATATGAGAGGTTATAAGATTCTACCGTATGACTGTTACTGAAGTGTGTTATAATTCTGCGTAACACCCACGAACCAGTTTTTCGGAGAAAAAAAACTCACTGTCCCCAGCCAGGTGTTTCAGAGTTATCATCAGCTTAAGCAGCTATTCTTCACTAATGGGAAGATGCAAATAAGAAATTTACATTTAGTCACTGAGATGGTTCAACCCTCACATCCGCAAAAGACTACTTGTTGCCTGCACCCCAGTCGGGGGTAATTCTCAAAGAGGGGAGAGTGGTAAAGAGAGAGACAGACACAGTGGCACCCCCTGGGAACTACGGAAGTCAGCACCTGTCTTGAGGTGCCTTCCAGCTCAACAGTATTATGATTTCTTCGATTCCCAATTGCAGATGCAATTATGTTTCATCTATGAATGTGGTGAGGACAGAAAACTATAGACCCATAAATGCATTGCCACTAAACAAACAGTGTCCCATCCTATATAAAATATACCATTTCTGGTGAAATTATTCAGATATGAGAGCCTAACATTTAAATTTTCCCATCAGCACATGCATGAGAAACTGATTACTGGAAGATTAGTGGAAAGTGAGCTTATTTTTAAATGAAAGGAAATATTGTGTGGCATTTGACTAACTCTACTAGTAACACAGGGCAAGGATTTGTCCCACAGAAATTAGAGATAGATTATCTGCTCTAACCCCCAATGCACCATACTCGTGCAGTATACATATCTTGTTAAATATGAAGATGAAGCATTCAGAAGGTGATGAGAAAATCCTTCAGCAGGTCTAACTGGTTTCCTTTCTGTACCCAAGGTGCTATTCCTTTCTCCTCATTGTTCTGACTTTTTCTGAGAAGTTCATGAAACACTAAACCAAATTCACAGCATTGGCCCAGTGAAGGCCTGTTGCAATTATGTTCTCTGTCCCTCGAGAAACAACGGTGCCCTAAACTCCACTCCCCTGTCACCACTTACCCAAAAATTTTCAGGGTAATCCCGGATATTGAGCAAACTCTGCATGACAATTTTCCGATCTTCCTCCCATTTACGCTTGCAGAAGACTATCTCTAGGAAATACCACATCCAACCAACGATAGGCACATAAGAAAGTTCCTTTTTTGCAAGCACTTTGGAACTCTGCAAGGAAGAACATAAGAAAAGCATTACATAGTTCCTTTTAAAAAAATAAAATCTGTTTATTGAATTTTATGGGTACATGACACACAAAGGGCCAAATGCCAATACACTGACTCATGCTGAATAGTATCTTACTGTGCAGCTTGTATCATTGGTTTTAACCACCAAAGGTTCTTCACATCATCAATTAGGGAGCAGAATTTGGCCCCGACTATGTGCATAAAAGGAAGTTATATACAATTTTAAAAACCCACATCAGCTAAATTGTTTTGGAAAGCGAGGAACTCATGCAAGGGGTTAGGCTGCCAGTCACAAAGATTAAGTTCTTGATTTATCCAGAGAACCAATACAACATGGGCAGTGGCAGCACAAGTTCCTTTATGAGACCCTGCCAATATGCTTCCATGCTGAGCTAAAAGGATTAGATATTATGAGGGAAAGAACTTCTTTTTGCATGTCTTTGTTACAGAATCTGAACAATCTGTTGTTGAATTTTTTGACTGTCTGCATCACAAATCAGCAGTCCACCCATACAACTTACAGAGTTCATAGGGAAAAATTTAGTTACGTATAGGCTTTTCTATAGCGCTCATCACCGTACTCCCTCAGCACCACTCATACATTAATGAATTTCTCTTCACAATATCCCTGTAGAGAAAGGAAGCATTGGCTCCATTTTACAGATGGGATACAAAGAGATTCAAGTGACTTGTCCAAGGTAATGCAGGTGGTCTGTGCTAAAGTCAGTAATACTACTCCCAAGTCCTAGTCCAGGGGCCTAAAGGCAATACTTTCCTTCCTCTCACAAAACAACCTTTCCACAATGTATTTTATTGTTCCTTTCCTCCCTTCCTAACCAGTTCAACTCTAAACTGTTTTGCAGTTTGTTTTGTTATTTAATGGTCAGAAAGAAGAATAAAGCTGTGTGAAATGTTGCTGCAGCACTGACTGAAATAAGTTCCATTTTCTACAGGGTAGATGCAGCAATAAGGGGGTCCATTATGCATTTGTTCTATCATCATAAAGCGCTGTAGCCAAGGGCTTGGACATCAGATTTGACTAGTGACAATCGGTGAACTCGACATTCAAGTAATGACTATTAGAGATAAATTTGCTTTTTTCATTACTATGGCAATAGAGACAATTTAGTTCTTGTCTTCTCGCCTCATCCTTCTTTTCTGCTCTCCCCACCTTAGAAAAATTTCTGTAAGTAATTAAGCTACCTACAATACTCATGAGACTAGAAGGCAAATATATGTCACTTAGCTTTATTAGTAACAGCCACACAGAAGCCAAGAAGAGCAAATGTGGGGAAGTCAACTTCCAAAAACTGGAAATAGGAATTAAATTTTTCCAGTCATCCAGATTGCAGCACACAGACCCCCCACGCTCCCTCCCTCCCTCTCAATTCTATTAGTAGTGATGGCAAAGCAGAACCCTGAACTCTCTACCATCACAGCTTGGGGGGGGCAGGGTGAGGGGGGTGTTAGCATCAGGATCTGAACTTCATGGCTGAGGCCCAGCTCTGTTGATCAGTGATGTGATGAACACCTGGTTAAGAATCAAATTGTGCATGAATCTGGCCATTTTTGTCGCATTCATATTTGTACAAATCTGATTCCAAAAATCAGTCCAGATATTTGATACTTAAAATAGCCCCTACCATGCTGCAGCAGCTATGCCGAGCACGGCCCGGCTCTCCAAGGCCCCTTCCTGCCCTGATGCCTTTTGAGTTTCTGCTTTGCTATTACTAGTAAACACCCTCTGGCAGAGCCTGGGAAGGATATACATCAACAAACCAGTGAAACTTACTATACACTAAGTGGTCTCAAATGCACCAAGTACAGTAAACAAACAGAAAAAAATAGACATTTTTCTTCATCTTTCATTATAGTATATTTTGGGATTACTTCTAATACTAACTATTTTCAGATGGAAGTGTGATTTTCAAGTTGCTTGCGTCTCTTTAACATAACATTACAGTTCTTACAAAAAACCGTCTAAAGAAAAAAAAGGCACAGTTAAAGTCATATGTCAACTGCACAACCTGAACTCTGTCCCTTTAGCAATACTTGCCCTTCTTGTTTCCAATTAAGTGCTGACCAGGAAAGGTTGCGAGGGTTACTGTGTGTTTTTGGAGCATTCTGGGATCCTCAGATAGCAGCTGCTATAGAAGTGCAAAGGACCACAGCATTAAATGGGAAAGAAACCTCATGGGTGCATAGAGTGCAGTGTAAGGAAATGGGATGTATTGTATTGTGCATTAATTAGAAGCAGTCACAAACTATACACTGCCTCACACTAAACAGTTACAGAGCTATATATCCACATTTAGAGCATGGCTTTTGGGTATTGTCAAAGTGTCTGCAGAAAGCCAACTATACTGCATGAATATATTCAAGATTCCCCCTTCCCCCTGCAAAAACTCAAAGTGGGCCTTGCACTGTGCCAAAAGATCAACAAATCCAGGCTGTTTCACACCAGCAAAGGAAGAAAATTTCAGCTAAGATCCCTCCCTGACAGTATCCTGACCCCAGATATTTAAATCTGGGAACCATTAACTCAGGTGCCTCAGCTAATCTCAGCTGCCACAACCGTAAGGTGGGGAAGAACGATGTGGTATTCCAAATAGCCACACAGCTTTACGGAACAAAACCAAGCACCTTGAATTGCAGCTGGAAGCAAAAAGAAAGCCACACCAGAATTAGGTAGGCCAGAGATGGCCAACCTGTGGCTCCGGAGCCACATGCGGTTCTTCAGAAGTTAATATGCAGCTCCTTGTATAGGCACAGACTCCGGGGCTGGAGCTACAGGTGCCAACTTTCCAATGTGCCCAGGAGTGCTCACTGCTCAACCCCTGGCTCTGCCACAGGCCCTGCCCCCACTCCACCTCTTCCTGCCTCCTCCCCTGAGCCTGCAGTGCCCTCGCTCCTCCCCCCTCACCCCCTGGAGCCCCTGCATGCCAAGAAACAGCTGATTGGGAGGCATGGGGAGGCATCAATAGGTGAGAGATGCAGGGAGCAGGTGAGGGGGGAAGCTGATGATGCATTACTGTGGCTCTTTGGCAATGTACATTGATAAATTCTGGCTCCTTCTCAGGCTCAGGTTGGCCACCCCTGAGGTAGGCAAACATGTTGCCCAAAAGAGGAAACAATCTCAATCTTGTAATACACCGGTAATAGTAAATGTGTATTGTACTGAAAAGCAGAATAGATAAGATTGACCTGCAACAGGGCCACTGCAACACAGCTTCAACGACAATTGAATACAAGGGTAACAGTGAAATTCTGTGTTATGCAAAAGGTCAAAGTAGATGATCTCATGATCCCTTCTGACGGTAATCCGAATCTACAAAGGTTATGCCTCCAAAGCACAATAAAGGTTCTAACCATTTCTTGTCACCAATTACTGTTTAATTATACTTTCTTAGTATATGCAAAAACTCTGACATTTACATGCGGTGGTAAATTCTCTATTCTCCCCCATTTTTGATGAATTAGAAAATGACATGCTGGTATGATGTTTTAAAAGTATTTAAGTCAATACCTATGCTAGATATAAGGAATGTATGCGGAGGCAATTTGGACACCTGAATTCTGTCCAGTATGTGAATACTCAAGGCTTTATTGGATTTGTTTCTTGTTTCCTTCTGCCAACGGCTTCCCCCAAAACTTCGTTTTGGCACTGAAGTGGATAATCTCTCTTAGATGCACATGAAGAGAACTAAAGCATCTTATGCTATTTTGTGCCAGAAGTCTGCATTAAGTGTAGAAGGAACTCTCTAATTACAGAGAACTAACTACAGGAAGGAAGCTTTTCAATGAGTTATATTAGCAAGACTGTTCTCTTGTGGGAGGAATAAATTAGACTTGTAATAGACAAATTATCCTCTCCTTTCTCCCAGTATATAGAACTAGAACCTGCTCTGTGCATATATCATATAACATGCAGAAGAATGGAGGAAAGCATGCATCTACAGAATTTATCCCATTATCTCTCCTTTTAATGAACTGGTTTTTTGTAACATACTAATCCTCTTCTGTAGCCTTTAAATTTCACCTTCCCTGCAAGAGAAATTCCATAGACCACCACTGGGTGACTGCACACAAGATATTGCCTTCCTGCAGAAAAGGAGGGATTTTAAGGCTCCAGAACTATATTACAATCACATATGTGATTACAAGGATGCCTGCTGGGATTAAAGCTGGATGATAACAGAAAGAATATATTTCTTCATGTACTCAATCTAGCTCTGAAATGAATTAGCTTTGGTTGTGTATGCACTTGTGTGTTTAGTTACAAACACCTATGTGATCAAGTTCCACTTGCATGAATGGCTGCAGAAAGCAAATTTCAATTCTACATATACATATGAATAACCACAGCAACTGAATTTTAGATTGTGCAAGTGGTTTCATACTTATCCACTTAAAGAAAACCCCTCATTACTTATCTGTGCAGTCCCAGCTAGCTAACCAACACAGCTTGAACCATGAACACCACATACTGACAGAAAACTAAACCACTTAAAGAGCCAACAACAATTTATTTCATAACTTCAGATAACAAATTTAATGAAACTGCTAGCAGCAAATAGGCTAAATCTGACTGATAAATTATTTGCCGTGAAATGTTTTGATGATCTGATTTGTTGGATTTGGGAGTGCTCTGTTTTTGAAATATATTTCCCCAAATCTAAAACAATCCGAGGGTACTAGAATGGAGTTGAGGGAGCATTTCCTTAGCCCCCACAGCAGTCCTCATAGAACCGTAAGTACGCTTAATTTATAAGGCTTTACTTTCCTGAATTCAGTAATTCTTCCAAGTTAATGTTGCAATCATATTTTCTCTCTCTCTCTCTCACACACACACACACACACACACACACACACACAGATCTGAGTGACAAAACTTGCACATGCCTGCTTGCACAAATCCCACTTTATTTCCTGAATTCGCTTTTATAAATAAAAAGTGAGTGCTCTCAAAAAATGAGCAATTAACATTCATGAGAGACATGGGTCCCTACTGGACAGTGACCTGGTAACACAACAAAGTACCTAGCCCCGTGTATGAGTCTAGGATTATGCCCAATCCTTTGAAAGTCATCACAACTGTTCAAAAAGTAACTTCCTTATGTTTCATTTTTATTGCCATGTGGCGAGATTTAGAACAATTAACCAGGGCTAAGAAGAATTATCCGACTCATCTGCACTCCATAGGGTGTTTACAAAAAAATTAAATTAATTTAAAATTATGGTTCTGTACCAAAGAATTTTCTCCCAGATGATCAACCTCAATAAAATTATGACTTCCCCCCCCTTTAGAAATATATTTATTTTGCAGCCAATATTGTGAATTGCTCAGTGGATAACATACACCAGTCTGAACTCGATGCTTTGCTGAGGCAGACAGTCCACTGGCATTCAGACTACACCACCATCACCACATATTATACAAAAAAACAAACACACAGTTCCTGCCTCAAGTCATCCACAACTGTCCCTGAAGGCCTACATGTGAATTCTTGTTAAAGAGTTAATGAGGCATCAAATGGAGGTATTAGTAATGACCTTCCAGCTGCTATACAGAAATGAAATGACAGTACACGCTGTCCCTTTAAGATAAAGTAGCTCCCCTAGCTCACCTCTGTTCGGCTAACATCTCATTCATTTGTGTTTTAAGAAAAGGAGTACTTGTGGCACCTTAGAGACTAAAATTTATTTGAGCATAAGCTTTCGTGAGCTACAGCTCACTTCATCGGATGCATTCAGTGGAAAATACAGTGGGGAGATTTATATACACAGAGAACATGAAACCCATTGTCACCCAGCAGGCCAGTGTCAGAGCCAGAAATAGAGCCCAGATCTCCTGAGTCCCAATCAATAGGGGTAGAAACGCCTTATCTCCGCTGTTTTGCGGATATTTATCTGTTAAATTGTTCTAACCTTTTCTTTTCATTTTTTTTTAAAAGGTTCCCTGTACTATACACAGCCCACCTCCTTGCAGCCCAAAAGCCCAGATGACCTTACAGAATGCTTGTTGCCCAGCAGCCAATATTCACTTTCTTTAAAATACAATTTAAAAAAAAAAAAAAAGAATATTGACCTGTTCCTAATTTAATTATTACACTAGGAAATGGTTTAAAATGTTTGAAAGGGCCACAAACGGCAACTTGACACCCTGGCGCAGAGTAAGGCAGCAGGCATTTTAAAACTCACATTTCCCCCCTCCCCCTTCAGTCCCTCACTGCCAAATCCCCAACTACCTCTCTTCACCCCATTCCTGCAAGGTGCCATCTTGTTATGTTTTACAAATGACAGTTTAAAGAATTAAGAATAATTTTGTTGATGCTGTCCATGCCCTCTAGTATACTCTTTCCAAGGAAACTGTCAAAGCTGATTTGTCATAGACTTATAGAACTGGAAGAGACCTCGAGGGGTCATCTAGTCCAGTCCCCTGCACTCAAGGCAGGACTAAGTATTATCTAAACCATCAATGACAGGTATTTATCCAACCTGGGTGTTAAAAATTCCCAATGACTGAGATTCGTAGGCAATCTATTCCAGTTCTTAACTACTCTGATAGTTAGAAAGTTTTCCCTAATGTCCAACCTAAACTGCCCTTCTGCAATTTAAGCCCATTGCTTCCTGTCCTATCCTTAGAGGTTAAGAACAATAATTTTTCTCCCTCCTCCTTATAACAACCTTATGTACTTGAAACTTATGTCCTCTCTGTCTTTACTCCAGACTAAACAAATCCAATTTTTTTTTCCAATCTTCCCTCAGATCATATTTTCTAGACCTTTAATCATTTTTGCTGCACTTCTCTAGACTTTCTCCAATTTGTCCATATCTTTCCTGAAATGTGGTGCCTCGAACAGGACACAATACTCCAGTTGAGGCCTAATCAGCGCAGAGTAGAGCAGAAGAATTACTTCGTGTCTTGCTTACAATACTCCTGCTAATACATCCCAGAATGATATTTATGGGTGGTTTTTTTTTTGTTTTTTTTTGTTTTTTTTTTTTTTGATACAATGGGCCCGTCCCTTATTGATATAATCCAGTTTCACTCCATTGATGACAATGGTGCTACACTGATCTACACAAGCTGAGGATCTGGGCCCAGTGTGATTTTTTTTTCCCTGCCTGTCCAATGTTGTTTTGTATCGCTTCTTTTTGGCAGGGTGAGGAAGCAGCTAAGTGCACCTGCCTGCTGTTCATAGCACCCTGACAACCAAACCAGAGAAGCTCTTTACAAAATAAAAGTGGAGGATGAGTCCAAACAACCCATTAGTTCAGACTGAAAATGAGTTTGAAACCCCTGTCAATTTCCAGTTTTTATGGGGGCCATTTCCTGTTTAACCTTCAGGAACACTATTAAAACTTAGGGTCCAGGGCCTGCAAACATGTACACCTATCATTAACTTCACTCATTCATGGAGTCCTGCAAAAATTAATGACACTACCAATGTGACAAACATAATTTCCATGCATGAAAATGTTTCCCGAATCAGTTTTGAAACTAATTTCCTTCTCCCCCTTCCTTCCACCTCCAATATTACCAACCCAAGACATTCAAATATCCTGAGTTGGGCCTCAAGAAAATGTGAGATTTTTACAATAAAATACATTTGCCTCTTGAGTCCTTAGGGTGCACTTGCAAATATGATCCAAGGCTTCCCTTTGCAACAACAAGGGCTAGCACTTTTTTTTTTTTTTTTTTTAAATGAAAGTGAAGATTCTCATGGAATCACTTAATTACAGGAAGTGAGACTTTAAGAAAAACACCAAATATCATGAGACTGATAAGACCAAGAGAGACAGCAACATTCCATTCCCCCCTCAGAAGTCCCCCACATTGACAATGAATTGTAAGCCTTTTCCTGACAAATTTTTGAATTCCTGAGACAGCTGAACTGCAGGTAAGGTGAGGAGGCAAAGCAGCTGTTAATGGGGAAAAGAAGAGGCGAGGAGGAAACTTGTTTCCAGGTTTAACTGCCAGTTCAGCTCAAAATCTGTAGGGATATTTTTTAAGTACCACTTAACAAGAGCAAGGAAGAATGGATATTTTAAAAATTGCCTTCACCCATTTAAAACACAATAGTCACTGGGTTCTGTATTTTCCATTTGTGTGATGAAGTTCAAACTATGTAGCACAGAGTTTGTGCACAACTGTGACATTGTTAAGAATCAGACAGACAGACTTCCTTATAGCTCCGACTCTTTGAGGGTTGGAGTACCTTCAAATCTTATTGAAATGATGGGAATTAAAAATGCTCAGGACCTCACAAAGATTTTGGCCTTGTAAGTTATGAGCCGCAACAATGGAGCAAGTATTTTGTATAGTGACGCACCCAAAGACTGAAAATCTGAGGAAGGAAAATAAATTCATCCCAAAAAAGAAAAAGGCAAAGATACAAACATTCAGTAATAAATGTAAGAAACCAGGCCAAATATAAGAAAAACAAACAAACATTGATTTAGTACAGTATAAATACAGCCCTACCAAATTCACCATCCATTTTGGTCAATTTCACATCACAGAATTTTTAAAATCGTAAAATTTCATGATTCCAGGAATTTGCATCTGAAATTTCAGGGTGTTGTAACTGTAGGGGTCCTGGCCCAGAAAGGAGTGTGGGGGCATGTCAGTACTGCTACCCTTACTTCTCCGCTTTGCAGCTGCGCTGCCTTCAGAGCTGCGCAGCCAAAGAGCGCGGCAGCTGCTGGCTGGGAGCCTAGCCCTGAAGGCAGCGTCACTGCCTGCAGCAGCACAGAAGTAAGGATGGCATGGTACGGTGTTGCCACCCTTACTTCTGTGCTGCTACTGGTAGGGCACTGCATTCAGAGCTGGGCACCTGGCCACGGTTGCCACTCTCTGGCTGCCCAGCTGTGAAGGCAGCACAGAAGTAAGGGTGGCAATACCATGACCCCTGCCTAAAATAACCTAGCGACGCCCCCTGCAACTCCCTTTTGGGTCAGGATCCCAAATTTGAGAAAACACTGGACTCCCCCGTGAAATCTGTATAGTGTAGGGTAAAAGCACACAAAAGATCAGATTTCTTGGTCCGTGACACGTTTTTCCGTGGCCGAGAATTTGGTAGGGTCCTAAGTATAAAGTAACTGCTGGACAGTTATACACAGTGTAATGGCTTTCACTAGGAGGCAAGAGTGAAACTAAAACAGAAAAACAGGTTACGTTGGGAAGTTGTAAAACATAACCAGGGACAAATTTTGTTACGTACACTAGTGCAATCCCATTCAGCAGTGCTGCACCAGTGTAATCAAGTGAAAAATTTGGGCTTTAGATATTAGTTCTATACAAATTAATCAATCAATCATTCTCCAAACACAAATAATGGTTTATGGAAGAAACTATGTTCCACGTTCCTCTAAAAATACAAATGTAATGCATCCATCTGGAAGTGTCTTGGTTCTTTTAGGTCTGCATTCTCAGTGTCACAACTTAGTAATAGTGCAGAAAGGGTCAGTGCATGAGTATACAGCACCTGGTGTATTTATAAAAGTGACAGTTTTCTTCTACTGTTTCTTACATCCATTACCTTCCTTGAGAACACAGCAAGTCCCAAGCATGATGAAAAGGTTATAAAAAACCTCTTCCAGAGCAGCAAGAAGTTGATTCAGTAAAATGCACAATCTGAGGAGTTTTGGTAATAATTTCCCCCATTTTTTCCTGCCTCTGAGTGTGACAAGGGCATTTTTATTATTAGGCCCCTTTATCATAATTTTACAAGATTTGTGCTGTTGCCTGTAAAGCCCCACAGAGGCTCAGAACACAGAGAATAACATTGAGGTGAGAAAATATGGAAACCCCATCTCCCATACTCCAGTACAGAAATGTCAGATGAACACTAGTCCATTCTAGTGTTGAGGCTTGGACAGTGGTCAGTAGCAAATGCTTAAGAGGAGGAGAAGATCAATGTAATGGACTACTGTAACATGCTTATGGGAGGCAGAGGGTGCGGGGAGATAGATGCTATCTTCCTAACCCCTAGCTGTTAGGGTACATCTTCACTGCAGAGTTAACTCAGTTTCTGACTCAGATGTTGCCCTTAATCTCCCTCCCACCACAAACAAACAAAATGCTCTCTGAATTTGGAGAATTTTTCTGTTTGGGCTAGCTGGGTATCTTGGACTGTAGGCTAAACACTGAGTCGGGGTTTCACTCATGCTGGTAACCCATCCACTTGGCAGTTTGATGCAAGCTAAATGTCTCAAATGCCGACAGTCCTCCAATGTCTTCCCACAATGCCCTTGTGTGTGTTCAGGACAGACAAAATCTCCTACAATTCACTGGGGAAGAATTGCAGAGCACTTCAGTTTACATCAACACAAAGAACCATGGGAAATGCCCCCCAAAAATCCTAGTGAAACACCGGGGAGTGCAGCATCAGTGAGGACACAGTAAATTGAGGATGGCTTTGCAGTGGAGCTGCTCACACCCACGCGAGGCTAAGCTGACCCAGACTCATGTGCTGACCACTCAAGTTAATTCTGCAGTGAAGACATACTTTAAATGGTTGGCTTCTGCCCTGAATCACGAAGGTTAATATCCCACGTAGTAATATTTGTGGACATCTTAACCATATAAAAATGTTTAGTCTTTTTAAAAGTCTTACTGAATTGTTGAGCTCAATGAAATATGGTAGCAATGAGTTCTACAGATTAAGTTCTACATTAAAAATATTTCCTTTTATTAGTTTAAACGGTGTCTTTTTTTTGGATACCCAAGTGACCCTCTCCACACCATTCACTCATTCTTCTATATACCTTCATCATATCACCCTTTATTCATCTTTCATCTGGATAGTCCTAACCCTGTCAATCTCTCCTCCAATAGAAATCTTTCCAAACTATGAAAGACAGCAAGATGAAGGAAAAAAACACTAAGATCAACTAATGCCTAAAAAGAGCTGTATGAAATTTGGACACAAATCTGGTTATTTACTAAAATATGAATATTTTCTGTACAAGTTAAAGGTGAAATTTAATTGGTTTAAATGCTAATCAGAACTCACCCCTAAAACCCCAAATCTTTCACAAAAGTTCCAACCACAGAGAAAGTCGATTTCATAGTTGTGATTAAGGATTACGATGGCATTCTCTTTCCCGTACTTGTGGTAACTCTCTGGGTCAGTGTAGAGGGTGCAATCAGTGCCTGACCACCATTCCAGCAACATCACCATCTCTGGAACAAACAACAACAAATAAATGAATATATAAATTACATGTGCACCCACAATTCACTTACACCCTAAAGCATCACTTGCCTCTTACGCGATGTAGCAAAAGAAATAACTGCAACTCATCTAGGTTGAATCTGCAAACATCAGTCACACAATCATGCAGTTGGGCAGAGAGTGGGGGTACAGGGTTAGATGGAAGATAAGTACAACAACACTTTCTACAGTGCCCAAGTTCTTTTAAAAAAAGCTTTTGAAAGGAAGGCAGGAATCTGCTTCCATTTTGTGGGAGATCTTGCCAGCACTCTAGCAACTCTGAAGGCTGAGGTCAACCAACAACCTATAGCTAGGCTTGGAAGGATTAGGTTTTTATCAGTAAATGTCAATTTCACTGTACACAAAACACACACACACACACACACACACACACACAATGAAAAAAGCACTTCCATCAATAACAATCAAAATTTACAGATAGGCAAAGAAAAATGCTGCTGGAGAACTTCAGAGTTTGATTTAAGGATATTTACTTTGAATATTTTGACATGTGATTTGACAATTTGCACTTTAATGGTTATAAAGCTTTAACTTTTTGAATCTCAAATGTCTACTGTCATTAAATATCATCTAAACCTCCCCTCCAATAATTTCCCACAATTGTAAAACTTTAAATATTACCTATCAAAATTGTAAAAAAAAAAAAAAAAAAATCAAATTTGGCCAAGTCTACCGATAGCACATAGGGCCTGATCTCAGCCACCTTCTGGGGGTGTTCAGAATCTTGCTAGATCAGGCTCAAATTCTAGGGCTCTTAATCTCATCTGCAAAATGAAAAAATATAATTGCATATTCAATTATTTTGTACTAGGGTGTTCATAAGGTACCATCCATTATTACCACTCATGATAGCCACCTCCTGACCCTATGCCTCTTCAGATACATAGAAGAGAAGTATGAATACCCACTCCCCAGATCACATTCCTAAAAATACACAACAAAAGTTTGTTTGGTAACAGGTGACTTACACCAAGAGGTTTATCCTCCTGGTCAGGCAGTCAAATCAAGAGTGCTGGGCAGAGAGGCAGACAGGTGGGATCAAAGCTCCGTTTTCCTCTTAGGTTGGGCCGGGCCTCAAGTGCCCATAGCAAAAGACTGATGTGAGTGAAATGAGCAGTGACAATTGTCACTTCAAGCACTTGTCCAAACCAGGCGGCACTAGCGTTGACCCCATTCTCTGCTGAGCCAAAGCACCCTCTCTGAATATGGCTCTTCCTACTGCTGACAGACAGGAGGCACTCCTTCCAATAGTGCTAATATTGAGGAAGGAGGGGCCAGTCAGGTATCATGTTAGCAGCTGCACATCAAGCATGTTACACACTGGAACAGCGATCCAGTTGGGAAGGCTCATTCTATGGCAGGGTGCCCATTTCATAGAACTACACTCTGTTGCCAGCTTTGTCTAAGGTTGCACACTTTGCTACTCAAACAGCAGCTCTCTCAGAAGACCCCGCTCCATGTAATTGGATCAGAATTAGGGACCCAATCCACCTTCTGCTGTACTAAATGTACTAAACTCCCTCTGGATTTGATGGGAGTTGGATCAGGCCCTAGATGGACAAGTCAATAGTGTGGGATGGTGCAAATGAAGGGAAATGATGAGGAAGTGAAATTTAAATGGACACTGTCCGTTTATAAATCATTTATTTGAAAAAAATCCTTTCCTATTTCACCAACATATGTTATTAACAAAAAAAAGTAATTGTTTAATTGGCTATTCCCCACTTACTCTCTTCGTTTACTTTCTGAACTTCTCTCAGCCTGGACAATGAAAATAGATGAGTCAATTTCACTTTGGTTTACAGTTAGCTACTCTGGTACCCATGGAGAGGCATAAACCTACAGTGTTTGGGTTGCAAACTCTTTGTGGAAATGTTTAAGTGGAAACAACAATTGGTTTCATTCTCAAGAAGAACACTTCTATTAGGAGCAGGTTTTGAAACCATATTAAACTAAAGCAGTTTAAGTGTGATTTAAACTGAAGTATGTTCATCTTAAGGATTTGCACTGGTACAAGTGAAGTCATTTTATATCAATTTAGTGACACTAGTGCGAGTTTTCTACTATAGGCCTATGGTAAAATTTTCAAAAGCACCTGAATCCCGTTTTGAAAAGTGCCTAAGTTCCACTGACTTCCAATGAGACAGACTCATTAGTGCGTAAGTTACTTTTGATAATGAGATTTAGGTACTTCTGAAAATGTTACTCCTGGCCTTAGAGTGCATAGGTAAAGATGTAGTTAGAGAAAGAGGGTCATATTCAGAGGCATGGGAAATGTCAATTCAACCCCATTACACTAACTTAGACACCTTTACATTCAGGGCTTGTCTATATGATGCCAAAGTACACTAGAAGTGTGAGATTTTTAAACCACACAAACATGCTGGGCTCTAACTGCCCTGCACAGACCCTGCTGGCATGCTATAAAAGGTACCTAGTTCACATCACAGACTGCAACATCAACACAATGAGTGGGTTGTGCTGATTATCATATACACATCTGCTTGGAATTCGGCCCAGAGACAGATATCGGCACGGCTTTCATACACTTGCACTCATCGAAAGGGAAGACTACAGTTTGGCTGTAAATAAAAGGGACAGCTATTTGCTTCTAGGTTGCTTCCATCTATTGGTCCAACGTCGCTTACACTGAAGTCATAGTAGGCAACACTGCAATCACTGTTGCATCATGGGTCTCAATATCTGGTGTTTTGTTTTAAGCCCAAGATCCTGGATTCACAAGATTGCATGAGAATCTTGACATTCATTTATAAAAGTTTCTAGCTCTCCTGGGTGTGGGAAAAAAAAAAAAGCTTGAAAATGTGACCCGAGTGCACCCTAAGGTCTTAGAAACTAGACGGCAAATAAAAACCCCAACATTTATCTATTTTTATAGTTTCATTTTTGAGTGCTTGGTACTGGCAATACAAAGACAAAACCCTTGTTGACTTCAGTGAGAGCTAGATTAGGTCCTGTGTTGGTGTTTTTCCTCAGGGACAGATGCTAGAGTTAAGAATGCTTGCTAAGAATAGTGTGGAGTGGTTGTCCGGGAAACAAAGGAGAAAAATTGGATCAATTAAAAAAAAAATAAATTAAAACCACACTTGTATACAATAAGAACACAAGAATGACCATACTAGGTCAGACCAATGATCCATCTAGCCCAGTATCCTATCTTCTGATAAAGGCTAATGCCAGGTGCTTCAGCGAGAATGATAAAGTGCCCTGTTCTGTTCAAGTGATCCATCCTGTTGTCCAGTCCCAGCTTCCGACAAAGATTGGAGCCAGGCCAGCCTTTGAAACATTTTTGAAGTCTTTTCTGTTTAGCTTTCTAAACCAAGACAACTGGGAATAGCCAAGAACAAATATATTCCTTTTTTCAGTAATCATTTGGTAATTAATTGCCTGAAGCTTTGGGATGACATCATTCTGGGGGGAGAAAGACCAGGTTGTATGAGCTAATGTTAAACTCAGATTAATAGGATCCTCCATCCAGACAGCAGTATCTTAACATGGTAAGACTAGTTAGTGTCTTATACAGTTTACCAGCGACTTCCCGGTGTTTCCTGCTTACTCATAACCACAGCAAATAACTATTTCCCTGTCAGAAAAGGACAAGGAAACATCCTGCTAACTTTTGTTGCAATGGTTAGAGGTGGCGGTTATCATTGCAAGGTAGGTCTGAGGCACGTTAATGAAAAAATGCTTCTAAATGTCATTGTTTCAGAAAGCTTCAGTTTCTAACAAGGACCAAAATATTTCATCTGAGAGAGAATGCTATGAAGATACACAAATGAGTAAAATAAATGTGGTTAAGCCTCCAGAAGTGATCTGCTAAGAAATTCCCTATAAGAAACAATCCTTTATTATAATTTGAAATCCTACATCTCCTGTAGTTTACATTTTTCTATTAGCTTTTTGCTTAAGTTAAAAAAAACATTTAAAAAGTACTGAAACTAAAGCCCGAGTAATTTTTGATAGCATCTCTAAGATTATGTAGCAGGGGCAGAACAAAAAGGATCAGAGAGAGGAAGGAAATTTGTGGGGGTTTTGCTCAGCTTTATATCCAGCTGAGGAAGGGGGGGGGGGGAAAAAATCTGTTAATTCATTCCCGTATCCTCTTTTGCTACCCAATTCATCACTTAAATCATTTAAGAAGTTCAAGAGAACAGATAATTGTGTACGACTTCTCCAAACAAACTATACTTTATCTAGATAAGAATCTTTTAGTGAAGGTCATCCTGTTTTATTCCGAATGTCACTTTTTTTTTTTTTTTTTTTTTTTAAAGAATCTGAACTGAGCTAATAATACATCAGGACGTTCATTATACAGGTACTTCACGTGCATGTAGCATTTTAATTACACGTTTTCAACCTCAAATACATTCCATAGCAGAAAGACTCCACCTGTGTTACCTTGGTGTGATCCTGTATGATTTTTGCCTGAGAAAATACTGCAGGATTAAACCTTTTGCCTCTTGTTTGCAGAGTTATTTATCATTGACGTGCTTGTTCAGCTGCTGCAGAAGACATGCCCCAGAGTAACACTGTATGCTTTATTAAATGCAGAAAAAAGCAGTCTCTGAATTTCTTAACATTCTCCCCCCCCCCCACTTATTCAAATTCCTGTAGACCTTTTTCTCTTTGTGGTTGTCATGTGACACTCCCTAGTGCCAGTTTGCAATAAACTAGCATCATGCTACCAGTTTACTCCCACAGATTGCCATAGTAATTTATTATTTGGCTAACTTGCTGTGGCAGCTCAACAGCAGGAGGTCATTCTCACACACACACACACACACACACACACACACACACACACACACACAGCCCACCTCCTCTGCACTGCTGCTGACCAGTGCAAATTAGCTAGAACCCTCCCCTTCAATTAAGCATTCTTTTTGAAAATCAGCCATACTTGAAACCACACATCAACTTGTTGAGAAAAACATGCCTTCTCAAGTGCACAGATAGGGCCGATTGAAAAATTCTCAGACTAAGTTGTTTTACAAGGTTTTTCCAACAAAAAGAATCAAATGCCCCAAATCCAAAATATTTCAGTTGGGATATGCTGCCACAGTGCCTCACAAGAGTTGGAGTTTGTTGCTTCATGTCCCCATTCTGCTCTATAGGCTGGGATCCCCATCCTGACTACATCTCCAATGATGTACTACCTTCCCTCCCCAAAAGGCAAGAGCTGGATAGGTCACAGGAAATGCAGTCTGACAAGGAAGCCACGTCTATAGAAGAGAATGGATATATGAAGCATCCAAACTGCAACTCCCATGAAGCATCATGGCAGCATTTCAGAATAGAAATATGCCAAATTTTGATTTCTTTAAACCGAAAAGTTGAAATTTTCTACTGAAATACCTATCTCTGATTTTCATTTTTCCTTTTGTTCTTTGGAAACCCTTTACGTTCTCTAGGCTTTATTCTCTGTTGCTCTTTCCCTGCAGAGTCAATCACTTACACCAATGCAAAGCAAGCGTACAATGATTTTGGAGCATTTTGCACCCACTGTGCACTAGGGTAAGTGACTATAAAATATGTAAGGCAACAGAGAATCAGGCCCTCTACATATTATCTTATAAAATTATACCAATACTGCAGTATCCTTGTAATGCTTTTAGAGTTCTTGTTGTGCTCACAACTTAAAAACTTATTACACAGCCACAATTATTTTAAAATTTGATATTTAATTTTGTATAAGTGATATACATGTCCCCTGAGCCAACTCCAAAAACTCTTCATCCTTTAGCCAGTGTTCATATAAAGAATACCACACCTGCTAATAAATATAACCAATCAAATTCATTCAGGGCTGAATCCTGCAGCTTTTACTGAATCAAGCAGTCGGTCTGATTTCAGAGAGCCACTGTTTGGTGACAGAGGCGAACTGACAACTGCACATTGGGGTTTGTAATTTTAAATAATTGATGTTATTTTTTTTTAATTTTATATATACACACATACATACACACACAAACAAACACACCCCCCCAAGGGTAATATATATTACACACACACACGCACACACGCACACACACACAGTGTGTGTGCGTGTGCGTATAGATAGATACGTGTTTATTACACTAAATCACAGTAAAATAAAATTCAGTAGTACTGATTATGTAAATAGGAACTACACAATTGAGCCCATAGTATATTCAACATATTATAAAATTGAACCTCTCACAAATACAAGCATATTGAACTTGAATCTAAAATTCCTCCAATGATTGAAATTTAGACATTTACTGTGTGGTGATCTCAGATTAATCTAATATCTACTTCACTTACTCTTTCTTCATTGGACAAAATTAAACCTGAAACATTATTCCTCATAGTTGTGTCTAACACATATTGATATAAACATCCTCTTCCAACAAACAACTTCTGTAAAACCCTTGTGCTTTTTTCCACTCAGTGCTTGAATACTCCAATTGATCTTTGCCCAATTCAAATTCCCAGCTTTCACTGTGGTTCCTAACCTAAAACTTTCCCACCTCCACCCTGACATGAACAGCGAAGGAAGGAAGAAAAAGAAGAAAAGAAATCCCTTTGTCTTTGGGGAAGGAGGAAGAAAATCAGAACACAAGAGGATCTTTACACTATGCTCGTGATAATCTTTGCAAGATTCTGATAGTAGAGTGACAAGCATGACATTCATGTTTTTACACAGACAGATGCTATTTCTGTTTTCTCTAGCACTTCATTGCCCTGATCCACAAGGTAGTATATAAAGATTCTTGGCCCCTTGACCTGTAGTATTTCAATCCTCCCCAGCTCAACATTCCTACATTTTTTAAACGTCTCCAGGACACCTTTATCCAGAACTAATTTCACGTAATTTTTTTTTTTAAAAGGGGTGGGGGGAAATCAGTCTATCGATGCTTGCTATTTCCTATTTCAAAGGAATGCATTTTAAAAAGATGGTCCTGTTAAAATAATTTAAAACTGTATTGTATGTGTAGATTACCTTTATAAAAGACTTCTGTTCTATGAGACATGCTTGATAAGTGACAGAAATACTTACATATTAGTTAACTATCTGAAATTATTTTCAATAATTAAAGGGGAAAATGATGGGCATGCGATCCATCTTGGTAGCGTATTCAATTTTTAAAAATGTTATAATTGCAGATTTTGCAAACATATGGCCTGTTCTAAAACTCAGCAACACTTCTTCCCTTTACATAGGGCTTCATTTAATCTAACATGAGTATTTAGAAGGCACCCAGAAAGAGGACAGTTTTAATTTGATTTTTCCATGGGTTTGTTGCTAAAGCAGAAGTTACCACACATTTACACTGCAACAAAAAATTAAAAAGGCAAAAAACTAGCAGACAATGCTGTAGCAAGAGCCATTCATAAAGCCTAGTACTATGTTAATTCCTCAGGATATGAATACATGGCACAGAAAACAGGAACAGAGATTCTACACCATAGGATCAGCAATAAGATCATGAAGGCAGCACTAGGTTTCAGGTTCTAAGGTTGTGCTTATGTACATTAATAATTAGAGCTGAGCTGGAATGGGATTTTCTGTTCCACGAAAACATCGGAGATTTTGAAAAAGATTTTGTTCCATAGCAGAATGGAGAGAAAGGCTACATCTACACTGCACATCATTGGTGGTGACTTATAGGCTACACGTAGCTGCACGTTGGCAGTGGAAGGCAGGCAGTGTGAGGAAAGGCTCCAGTACATGACACTACTAAAAACAGCAGTATAGATGGGGAAAGCACTGCTTGGGCATGTACAGAGCCATGTAGAGTACATATCCACAGAGTTCAGGCATGTCTTTACTCGCCTAAGCAGTGTCTCACTGTGTACACTGGTATTCATACCCATGCTAGGGGTGTGTAGCATATGTACTCTACATTCCACTGTATAGTGTGCGCAGTGTAGACGTACCTAAAAAGTCTCCGATTTTTTCCATGAAACACCTGCCCACCGGGTATTAGGGAAGCTGGGAAGCCCAGCAACCTACCTTCCAGGAGAGGAGCCCAGGGATCCTGCTGGGTGGGGAAACAGCCACCCAGCCAGAGTCAGAATCCATTCCTTTTATGCTGTCTGAGTGGTACATGGGACACAATATAACAGAGAATCTGGTCCTGATCTTCAACCAGGATAAATCAGCTTAGCTCTACCGACGTCCATGGACTTACACCAGCTGAGGATCTGACCCGGTTTCATATTTTGGGCTTTTTTTTTTTTTTTGAGAACTAGTTTTAAAAACCAGACAGAAAACTTTTCTCTCTCTCTCTGTGTGGTTAAGATTCTTGTTGATACTGTGACTGTTTCAAGCTGGTGGCTCATATTTTTACTCTAAAAACATAACTGCATTCCTAGAAGTAATATACACTGGGTCAGCAAAGAAGACCTCTGAAATGAGAAAAATAGGCATTGTCTGAGGTCCACACTCCAAAGGGACTGCTAAATAGGATGTGCAGAAAAATATGCCCAAAGAAACAGAGTTGATCTTAAGGCCTAAAAGTATGTAGCATGGAAAGGGGCACAAGCGGTAATTGAAGAGAAAATTAACTAAGGAGTTCCCCTTTCAAGTGGTTTTATTTGTTTTATTTGTCTCTTTCCATAAGAAATAGTGACACCATGAAATACTGAGAATAACATGGTTACTTTCAGAGAAATACCCATGTACAATTCTAGAGAGTTTGTTCTCTGTAGATTCCACCCTTCCCCCATCCAAGTTTTATTTAAAATTTTACATGGGACATTGGAAACAAGTTACTTGGGACCCATCATCTGTGGGCAGAAGGGAAAAAGGAACCCAGAAGATACATGTGGTGGGAGGGTAGGATGGTAAAGTGCTGCTTCTGTGGCATTACAACCTCCTTTCTCTGATTCTGTAGAAGACATTCAAAGCGGTTTGATCTGAAGCAGTATCCCCACCACTCGCTCTTGATTTTAGCAGATAAAGTAATGTTGACCTTGTTATTTAGCTTGACCTTTCTAACTCCTTCCCCACGCCCCTAACAATATAGAATTCCTATGTGTGTAATATACTGCACACGTTTTGTGAGGGAGCAGCCACTCTGTGGCATGTGCCTTGAAAGCCAATTAGCAAGTGAAAGTTTGGGAATCATTCCACTCAATTTCTGTTTGAGCTCACCCACTGTACTCAGTTCTGACACTGACTCAGAGGGCAGCTACTCTTAGAGTGTCATCTGTACCATATTGATGACACCAGGGCCGGTCCTAGAGCAAATGGTGTCCCACGTGTGGAACATCTTCTGATTGGGATTGGCATTGGCGGCCCTTCTCTTGCACCGCATTCACCACGAGGGAATTCAGGGCAGAATGTGAAAATAAAAAATTTGCCTTTTTTTTTTTGCAGGTACATAATATTTCCTATCTGCCCATTTGCATGTAGGGGGAGATCGAGGCTGGAGTCTGACAAAGGTGGTTTGCCGGTTCAAGTAGTATACTGTTAATAGGTAGGGCAATTTTTGTTGTTGAGGAGGTATGGAGAATGACAATCAATTCGTGTTGTTGTTTCTTAGAGTGGCCGACTCCCTAAACATCCCACTTGAGGAGGTCAAGGAACAACTCCTGAAAGTGACAAAAATCAGCCACTGTGGGAGGTGGCAGCATGACTGCTTCATCAGGTGAAGATGAAGGAAATGGGAGGACTGGAGGTACCTCTTCATCCTGCTCTCCTTCCAGTTCCTCCCCCAATAGTGGCTGTGGTTCTGGAGGTCGAGAGATTGTTGAGAAGGGGATTGATGGAGACCGGCGTGTTTGCAGTGGTGGGGGATGACTGAATTGTGCCCTAAAGATGGCCCACGGCCCCAATATGACCAATGAGTGGGGTGGGGAGAGGGAATATATGGTTGCATCCATGGTGGGCCCTGAAAAAACTGGGTGCCCTTAAGTGCAGCAGGGCAAGGCTGGTAAGTTGATGTCAATTGTCCTGATGTTGATGGGGCAAGAGAGTTGATAGTCCCTCGTCCTCATTGACATCACTAAGGAAAGGGAGGTGCTGTCCCTGTGGGAGAGCATGAAGAGTGTGTTGATTGAGAAGTGGGTGAGACTTGGGACACCTCCTGTCTGAGGAGTGGAGTGGAGAATCCAGAGTGTCAGATACAGCTGTGTGAATTCCTGTGGGTGATCTCTCCTCAGTGCCTGTGTTGAGCACAGTGCCAAGGTGTGATACGGAAAAAAAAAAAATCAGCAGATGGTGCCAGAGAGCTTTTTAGAGCTGTACCTTGAGTAGGAGTTTGCAAACCTGCTAGAATCTCTCTCTCGGAGCTGAGAGCTTCAGTGCTGTGTGCAGCATCGGGGCCGAGGGCTTCACGGGAGCCAGCTATTTTGCCAGTACCAACTGCATCCTCAGTGCCAGAAATGGACCCGGAGCCGCCAAGGAGATAAAGGGCTCCCTTTGGTCACCCACAACAGTAGGTGAAGTGATAGCTGCCGCTTCGCCCTGGCACAGTCCTTAGACTTACTTTCAGAGGCTGAGGTTGTCAGTCTAGGACAGTAGTTCTCAACTGGTGGCCCATGGGCCACTTACAGCGCGATCAGCGCAGCGCTGTGGCCCATGTAACATCCTCAGGGCCATACAGGTCGTATTGGATGCAGCCCACAATGGTAAATAGGTGGAGAACCACTGGTCTAGGAGCAGTTTCAAGTCTCTTGTCAGAAGCCGTTAGCACCACTGCTCTAGTCAGAGACGGCATTCCTGCAGTTTGTGCCTCAGAAGCTGAGGGAGGGACCGCTCTCTTCTTAGCATCAGCCTGGTCAGAGGATGATCTTCCCTTACTTGGACAAGGGGAAGGAGGGTCGGCAGATGACCTTTTGAGCATGAGGGCCTCTCCGGTGATGAATAAGAACTGGGGTCCGATCCTAGTCGCAGGGACTTTCCATAAGGAATAGTTTGAGTTTAAGGTCCCCATCTTTCCTTGCTCTTAACTTTAAGCCCAGACAGTAGGAACATTTCTGGGAAACGTGTCCCTCTCCCAGTCAATGGATACACCGTGTGTGGCCATCCATTATAGAGGATGCAGCCTGCACAACACACACTTCTTAAACCCGGAGGAGCCAGGCATAAGGGTGAGGGAGTAGCTTCCCTGTTGGGAATTAGGGAAAACAAAAAAAACCTATTTTTTTTTTTTTAAAAAGGATGAAGAAGAAAAGAAAATGAAGCAGCTAACTAAGAGAGGGAAAAAACAGGTAAAAGTCTAAATAACCAAGTGGGCTCTGCTAACTGTTCCGTTCCACACCGCAGGTGGTAGAGAAGGAACTGAGGGCGGTCGGACTAGTCAGCGCTATTTATACTACCTGTGCACAGTGTGGGGGAGGGGAGGTGCGCATGTGCGGTCCAACAGGCACTGCTATTGAAAATTTCAGTCTCCAGCAACAAAGGCACTGCCGCACCTACAGTGGGGCATCCCGGGGACATCACTTAAAGAAGAACACAGTATTTGATGGCACTGCTCAGGAAGTTTCGCTGGTTGATTTTCACCCATCCAGCTACATAAAAAAGAGCCAATACTACTTTCTCCTCATTTATATTATAACACAAAGGCAAGCCTCACTGGAACTTGGCAAAGAACAATCCAACTCACAGGTTTCAGAGCATTCTCTCCTGGGGCTCCTCCTAAGATGGCAATGATCTGCATCACTCAACCCAGAGCTGTGTGTAAAAACTTATAGCCCAAGACATGCAGAAATTAAGGTTTCAACAGCAATGTTAACTTGACTACACGGTACATATATGGTAGTTCCAGTTTGTGTTTTTCTGGTCTCTGTGTAGCGTAATTTATTATTGTTTAAGTCCTAAAACAGAAGCTCTCAAGCTTTTTCATAATGTGGACTTATCTTAATGGATAGATGACAGTGTTGCAGATCCCAAGTATTCAAAAGTCATAAATCAGGCCCTAAAAAGTCATGCGATTAGCATAAAAATTATGAGCGTTCAGAAAAAAAATGGTGTTTTTTTTTTAAAATGTATTTGCCATCTGGTTTTAGGATTCATGTTTTCAAGCATTTTTCTGCAACTGAGTATAGTTACGATTATGTCACAGAAGTCACGAAATCCATGACTTCCAGAGACCTCCATGACATTTTCTGCCCTGGGGCCAGACTGCCGTCAGCAAGCAGCCCCGTAGTTCTTAGCTGCTGCTAGCAGAAGCCC
Organism: Dermochelys coriacea; assembly: GCF_009764565.3. Lineage (NCBI taxonomy): Eukaryota > Metazoa > Chordata > Testudines > Dermochelyidae > Dermochelys > Dermochelys coriacea. The sequence continues at coordinate 123,024,916 of NC_050070.1, forward strand.
CCCAGCAGCTTTTAGCCACTAGGCAGCAGGGGACCCCAGAGCTCCCTGGGGGTCCCCCAAAGCTCCCACTCACCGTGGGCAGCTGGGCTCCCCACAGATGCCCAGCTATGGTGAGCAGCAGAGGGAGGGCAGAGGGACCCTGAAGCAGCCCAGCCGCTGTAGGTGCTGGACTCTCCTCCCTCCACGTTTTGTCAGGGATGTTTTTAGTAAAAATCACGGACTAGTCACAGGCTTCCATGAATTTCTGTTTATCACCTGTGACCAGTCCATGATTTTTACTAAAAATAGCCATGACAAAATCTGAGCCTTAACTATGAGAGCTAGAAATTTACTCTTTTGTTTGAAATGAAAGCTGAGATTATCACATAATGACATGACTCTTAGAGTTGGCTCTTTAAGAAAAGACAAATAAGCTTTACAATAAAGAAATGAGAGTTGACAAAATAGATTGCTTTGCAGACCCACCCACGACTGCTTGTATAATATACCCCTATTTGTGATTACACAGTGACCCTGTGACAACTACAGCAAGTGTTCACAGGAAGATACAAGTATCAAGGGAATATTTAATGCCCCTGAGCAGCTGGAGCCAGCACCATGAGATCAGCCAGTTATCTACAAGTAATTTCACCATCCATTAGTGGCTCATAGACCAGAGTTTGAAAAACTGGTCTTCCAAAGCGTACACCACAGAACAAACAAAATGTGTACTGTGGTCAAACTAATGGTGCTATTGGACCCTTAATTTTGTATTTCCTGGTTGATGATTTTGACTGTGCAACCTTAACGCTGAAATAATAATTTTTTGTAGTTCATTACGCTACCTACATTGTTACGAGCAAAAGCCCAAGTGGGTACATCAGGGTATGCCTTCATGAGATTATGTTTTCATGCCTAATGAAATGCTTCTCTAAGAATGCAATATTTATTGGCCAACAGCGCATTCAACATCTCCTCCCACTTGGGGCTGATTTTTAAATGCTTCATTAGTGCTTTAAAACAAAAAACACTTCAGGAAGTGGGAATCAGTATTTTCAAGTTTTTTTTTTTTAAACTAGCCTTTATCACCACACCTGTTTTTACAAAATACTCATTGCTTCTGTGTAAAAGTAGGTTATCCTCATCAGCTTAATCCAAAACTGAACAGAAATAAGAGTTTGAACAAGGGGAACAGCAGGTAGGAACAGTAGCTGCTCCATTTTCTAGACATTCATTCCCACTCTCTCCACATCTTCTGAAACATTAAACCAAGAACACAATTTCACTGCAGCTAGTTTCATGTCTTGCTCCCAAGTGGCGCTCAACCAGCCCCTTCAGTGACTGAGGGGGAAGTGATAGTTCAATTCAGCTATCAGAGTAGCAGCCGTGTTAATCTGTATTCGCAAAAAGAAAAGGAGTACTTGTGGCACCTTAGAGACTAACAAATTTATTAGAGCATAAGCCAAGTGAGCTGTAGCTCACGAAATCTTATGCTCTAATAAATTTGTTAGTCTCTAAGGTGCCACAAGTACTCCTTTTCTTTTTTCCAATTCAGCTAGGAGACAAGGATTGGGGATAGAGAGCAGAACAGAGACTAGGGATTGGCATAGAAAGCAGTCTGGAACAGAGACTTGGTATGGGAAGAGAGGGATAGTTTGATTATGGAACGGGGGTCAGGGGTGGGGAGGAGAGAATAAAAGCCCAGGGAAGTCTGTAATACAACAATTTGTGGTTTGGGTTTTTGTGTGGTGGTTTAATTTTATTAATGGGCGCAATAGCAGGGGACTGCCTTGATAACCTAGGAAGTTCCTTCCAGTCCTATGTTTCTAAAAAGTACATCTAAACCAGTATAAGAACAGATTAAAAGAATCAGATTATTGCCCATTATCTGAATGTGCAATAGTGTAAGTATCTTGGAGGTGTGATTAGAGAGAGAAAAATGAAAATTATTTCTCCTGTGGAATGAATTAAGCGCAGGTGAGATGTGCAGGATTGAGTTTTCCACAGTTTTCCATGAATCTGTAGAACAGGAACAATGCGGGCAGTGAAAGCTTCCTTTCACTGTCCACGTTAGTTTGCCGACATGTCATCATTTTTACGTATCATATGTATTCCTAATAAATACTCAAGTGTTGATATAATGAAATGCTACAAATAATTTCTTTTTGGGAGGCAAGAGAAGGCAGCATTATGATCTGGCTTCTCATGCACAGCATGTTATATCGTGCTTTAGGGATTCATCACAAGAGCTGTGCTGTAGCAACAGTATTTTAAACTAAAGCATCTTAACACCTGCACTGTTTACATTCGATTTAATTTTGATTTAAGCTAATGCAGATTAATCATTCCACCTCTGCCACTCTGAAAACACTGCTCAGAGTACAACCACCCATTTTTTATTTAGATTTATTGGATTCACAGACTCTTTGCTTGTAATCTTACAGTATCACATGTCTCTTGAGGGACCAGAACTGTGGTCCAGAGTTTATTTTACTTTCTTAGCATGTCCTCCACCCCCACCCCAAACTCAGTGATCTTTACCAATTCTTCTTTAAAAGGGACATTGTCAAGTCAGAACTGGCTTAAATTGAGACCAACAGAAATGGTTTCCATGCATACAAAAATCCTTTTCAACAATTGCAACCTAAATGTTGCAGCTTTGTGCATAGTACATAAAACCTTCAAATTGACTAGACATTTAAAAAGCTAAACTGGTTAGTCTCTTTTCCTCACTGAAAAGAAATGCCAAAAGAAAATATACAGTAAAAGTGGTGAAAAACAATGTAGTAATATTTCTTTCATTTTTAATGTAAATCACTCTTTGTACCATAGGTAAGGACACTTGGTTTAAAAAAAAAAAATCTGCCTAACCTGACTGCATTCCATTAATTCCTCCCCAAAAATTTACATGAGTGCAACCAGAAGAGAGAGACACTAACGTGTTTGGAAAAACTGAAAGCAAGTGATGTTCGCATGTTGAGACTCCACTAATTCATCTAACGGTTACCTTTTACAGCTCAGGCTAAAAGAGAACCTGTAAGAGGGCTTTATGAGCCTCCCACTTTGTATTCCCAATGAGACAATGCAACAGCTCCAGAAATATGCATGGTAGCACTACCCTGCCTGTTTTTTCTGCAGGATCACCTGAGACACAATGTGGTGTGCTTACATTCAAAGGCACCTGCACTGAACAGCTTCCCTAGCAAACTGTATAGTTGGATTATGTGGTGAACTGCAATCTGATATGGTCATAATGATTAAAGGCTGCATCCTGTTTAATCACAAACAGACCTTGCCAGCACCAGAAGGCATGCTGCCTCCTTCTGGAGAACAGAACTGTATTGTATTTGCCTGTTATCATTGTAATGGAATCCGCTTTCCACTCAGTGCTGAGCTGAGCAGCCAGCCTGACATGCCACTTCCATTAGCCTTAGCAGGAAGAGCTATTGTTTCCTTTAAATGCATTGGCTTGTCCCAGAAGTAACAATATAGCTTGAGGAAGGCACCACACAACAACCTTAACTGTGTTAAACAGGAAAACCTTTTGATGCTGGCCTCCCCGTGTTCATTGTAAATACACCCTGTGTAAGAGGTGAATATAATGGAATTACAGAGACAGGAGAAACTAAGAATTAAATATTTTAAGACTCAAAGGAATATAATTATATATAGGACTGTTTATAGTCAGCAGAAAAATGGAGAAACTTAATTGGTATTAAGAATGTTAAAAAATGTTATGACGAACTGATGAAAATTAAAAAGGTTAGAGAAAATTTTTTTTTATAAGTTGAAAAGAGAAATACACAACTTTTTGTACTCCTGGCCTATGTCTCTTTCCAAATAAGCAACATCTCTTATAAAATTTCACATCAAGTAGCATGAGGCCTATCCTAAAATTACAAAGTATTGTTGCCTTATGACACCCAAGGAATGCACACCACAGATTTTCTTTAAAAGAAACCAAAAACGTTAAGTATGCTCCCTCCTCAATAGGAGGCAATTTTCAGGAAAAGATGAAAGTATTGCAGAGGTGTGTGTTATGAACTGGATGCCATATACAGAGATTCTTTAGAGGAAGCAGCTTGCTAATAGAGAATCCTATAATAATAAAAGTATATAGTATTGTTTTGTACGAAATGCCCCTCTGATATGAGAAAGTGGATTGGAATGTTAGAATACAAGTTATCCTGCTATTTAAAATGAAATGAGAGCAAAACAACAGCATTTTCTTAAGTAAATTAATCAAACTATGTAACCCACACTGTGATTATAAAAATAATGCCAAAAAAAAAAACCTAAACCAAAACAAAAACACCCCACACTTAGAAATGAAAGATCTGAATGCAATTTAAAAAAAAACTGAGAAAAGTATTTTTGCAACTGTCAAAATTAGATACCAGTTCTTATAGAGTTATAGTACACATGGGCGAGTGAGTTTTTTTCTTTACAACTAACATTTACATAGCTGAGCCAGCTGGTCAACTGGTGTAAATCAATATAACACTATTGACTCCAGTGGAGCAATGCTGATTTACACCAGCTGAGGATCGGATTTGAAAAATACATTGCAAAACTAAAGCTTAATTACTGCTTTGATCCTCACACAAACCCTTTTCTCCTTGGTTGTTGCTTAGTTACATGAATAAAGAGTTTATTTAAATGAGTAAGGATGGACCCTTTATCCTCTCTTGATGAACATTAGCAACTAGAAAGGCTATATTGGCAGAAGGAAATGCTCATCCCACAGAGGAAACTAAGACCCACCCAAGGTGCTTCCATATCACATTTAGACCTACTAGACAGAGTGAACCCTACAAACATGGCAGCCGTGGAACTTTGTGCTTTATTACAGTGATGTGTATTAACTCTCAAGCTGGCAGGAAGGGAGGTGCAGTTAAAGTACTTGATGACACATCACTGCACTGCAGTGGCCAGAAACCACTGTTACCCTAGGGAAACAAACAATGTACCATGGAATCTCCGAGTTACAAACTGACTCAACACCACACCTCATTTGGAACTGGAAGTATGCAATCAGGAAGCAGAGACCCCCCAAAAAAGAAATACTGTACAATATAGTACTGTGTTAAATGTAAACAACTAAAAAAATAAAATGAAAGTTTAAAAAAAGATTTGACATTGCAAGGAAATTATTTCTGTGCATGTTTCATTTAAATTGAGATGGTTAAAAAAGGCCTAATTTTTCTCCTGCATAGTAAAGTTTCAAAGCCGTATTAAGTCAATATTCAGTCAAACTTTTGAAAGAATGTTTTGTTCAGAATTACGAACAAGCTCCATTCCCAAAGTGTTCAAAACTCAGATTCTACTGTAATTGGAAAAGATAGGTTCCTGCAACACTGTGATTATACAGAGGTTAACAGAGCTCAATGTTACTGTTCTTTTAATAAAAGCTCTGAAATCATGAATGGCCATCAGCCAATTTCCTCCCCCTGCCAAGTTGCTACACTGACCAGTTAATGACTACATAAAGAGTGTTGCTTTAATGCAACATTATGGCTATGTCTACACTACAGCCAGGATCAACGCTCTGAAACTGATCCACCGGCGGTCGATTTAGCGGGTCTAGTGAAGACTCACCAAATTGACAGCAGATCTGCTCTCCAGTCAACCCCTGTACTTTACCCCCAATGAGAAGAGTAAGGTATGTCAACACAAGAGAGTTTCTCCTGTCGACCCCCTGCGGTGCAGACCCCACAATAATGCAACCTAAGGTATGTCGACTCCAGCTATGTTATTCACATAGCTGGAGTTGCGAAACATAGGTCGACTTACTGCGGTGTATAGACATAGCCTGAGACTGTATTTTAAATGCACAAATGCAGGAAATTCAAAATTGTGATTCCATGGCAACCACAACTTGGTCTCTGTGAATGTTGAGTTTATCTCAGTCATCACGTTAATCTGTGTTACTTTCACCTCCATTATATAGAAGCATTTGAGCATTTTATTCCATACTTACCTATTATAAAGCTGTGTGCACCTTCTTTGAAGATATCTGGTACTGGTGTCCTTCAAAGACACGCGAGACTAGACAGACCTTGTCTGACCTACGTGCAATGCCTATATTCCTCTGATGTAGCCAAATTATAGGTTCTGTGTGAACTATGACTGGAGTAATCTGCAGGGATTGAACCCAATGTCTACAAGCATGAACCTCTAATACTCAAGCTAAGGACAAGGTCTATTAGCTTAGAGGCAGTAGCAGACTCAAACCTTTACACAAAGTTTCACTGCTAGAGGGGAGAAAAAGCCATACTGTGGTAGCATGGGTTACACACTCACTTGTCCCAAACTTCAGCAGTCCAGAGCAGTTCAAATCCCCTCACAGGCCATCACATGTAATGAATGATGCCCTCAGCTAAGTCATTTTGGGGACTGAACCAAAGGACCTTTGGATCTATAAGCATAAGTCTCTACTGCTTTGAGCTAATGACTCTTGTGCCGGATTCAATCTCTGTACGTAATCCTTCCAGGCGTGTCATTACAGCCACCCTACCTGATTTTTCTGTGTGTGGAATCTCAGCCATAAGTATGATTATTGTAATGTGCATTCACTGAAAACAAATACAGCTAAAATAACTTCCTATTTGCTTCAAAAGGCCTTTGAGAGTCAGGGAAGTTTGGATCCATACCTGAATATCGTGGCCTTTTTCCTTCAATGAGCTGAACTAAAACCCCAGATGCAATCACTGAACTTTGGGAAAGTTCACACCGAAATCCAGACTCATACCCATCTCTACTAAAAACTGTTGTAATCTTCTGAAAAATACCAGGTGTCCTCCCCGTTCTGTTGTGATCATTCAAAATTGGCCAAATGAATTTCTTCTCCCCAACTCTCACAAAAAATATTTAAAAAGTAAACAGACATCTTGACTGGGAGAGCAAGCCTGAGCATTTTAGCCTGAAATATACGTTTCAGAAAACAGTGGCTTGATACTATCAGTTTATCTCAATCATAATTACAGCACTGGGCTAACCAGACGGGCAAACATACCAAGTTTGTTCCTCTTTAAGTATGTCTACTTTGCAATTAGACACCCGTGGCTTGTCTATGCCAGCTGACTCAGGCTCATGGGGCTCAGGTTAGGGGAATGTTTAATTGCAGTGTAGATATCTGGGCTTGGTCTGGAGCCTGGTCTCTAGGACCCTGTGAGGTGAGAGGGTCCCAGAGCCTGGGCTGCAGCTTAAGTATCTACACCTCTATGCTGGGAGCCCGAGTCAATGGCCCAGTTGCATGTCTAATTCCAATGTAGCCATTGCCTCCATGTAAAATGTCTTGCCCCAAGTGATGCTAGATATGCATTAAATAGCTCTCCTTAAAACAGCTGCAAGCTCTCAGTCTTAAGTTTCACTGCATTTTTTTCCTTTTCCCCACCTTATAGGAACCTCTTATAGATAAATTATTTCACTCTATTATAGGAGTATGTGGAAACAAAGCCAATCTCATAAGTACATTAAGTTATACTATACACAGGCCTACAGTAGTGCACTGATTTGAAATACCCTTTTTGACCCCTTTCGGGAATTCATCACGTAATAGAGCAGTCCACAGGATATATCTCATCTCACATCTGAAGGTTTCCCTTACCTCTCCTCCCCAAGGAATTTAGCAATACGTCAGCAAACTTTTACCAGTAGTTGTGCAAGCCAACATTCTCTTTCAAATGGTAATGTGACCGGTTGGTAAAGATAAGAATCAAGCACACAGTTCCTGCCTCAAGTCATCCACAACTGTCCCTGAAGGCCTACATGTGAATTCTTGTTAAAGAGTTAATGAGGCATCAAATGGAGGTATTAGTAATGACCTTCCAGCTGCTATACAGAAGTGAAATGACAGTACACGCTGTCCCTTTAAGATAAAGTAGCTCCCCTAGCTCACCTCTGTTCAGCTAACATCTCATTCATTTGTGTTTTAAGAAAAGGAGTACTTGTGGCACCTTAGAGACTAACAAATTTATTTGAGCATAAGCTTTTGTGAGCTACAGCTCACATCATTGGATGCATTCGGTGGAAAATACAGTGGTGAGATTTATATACACACACAAAGAACATGAAACAATGGGTTTTATCACACACATGCATCCAATGAAGTGAGCTGTAGCTCACAAAAGCTTATGCTCAAATAAATTTGTTAGTCTCTAAGGTGTCACAAGTACTCCTTTTCTTTTTTGCGAATACAGACTAACACGGCTGCTACTCTGAAACCTGTTATTATGCAAGGCACTGAATTTAGCCGTATGGAGTGGAAATCTATCAACTTCATGAAAAACCTTGCACAGATACAGACAGACATCTTCCTCTCCAAATGCAAACAGATGGACATCATTCCAAAAGGACTGAAGGTAAAGAATCTATTACAATCTACATACCACACAGACTATGCTGACAGCTTGTGCCACACACTCTCAAAGAATCCCACCATCAACCTCAGCCTGGACCACTCCACACAAGAGATCCACTTCCTGGACACTACGGTGCTAGTAAGCGATGGTCACATAAACACCACCCTATATCGGAAACCTACTGACCACTATTCCTACCTACATGCCTCTAGCTTTCATCCAGATCATACCACTCGATCCATTGTCTACAGCCAAGCTCTACGATATAACCGCATTTGCTCCAACCCCTCAGACAGAGACAAACACCTACAAGATCTCCATCATGCTTTCCTACAACTACAATACCGACCTGCTGAAGTGAAGAAACAGATTGACAGAGCCAGAAGAGGACCCAGAAGTCACCTACTACAGGACAGGCCCAACAAAGAAAACAACAGAACGCCACTAGCCATCACCTTCAGCCCCCAACTAAAACCTCTCCAACGCATCATCAAGGATCTACAACCTATCCTGAAGGACGACCCATCACTCTCACAGATCTTGGGAGACAGGCCAGTCCTTGCTTATAGACAGCCCCCCAACCAGAAGCAAATACTCACCAGCAACCACACAACAGAACCACCAACCCAGGAACCTATCCTTACAACAAAGCCCGTTGCCAACTCTATCCACATATCTATTCAGGGGACATCATCACAGGGCCTAATCACATCAACCACACTATCAGAGGCTCCTTCACCTGCGCATCTACCAATGTGATATATGCCATCATGTGCCAGCAATGCCCCCTGCCATGTACATTGGTCAAACTGGACAGTCTCTACGTAAAAGAATAAATAGACACAAATCAGATGTCAAGAATTAGAACATTCAAAATCCAGTCGGAGAACACTTCAATCTCTCCGGTCACTCGATTACAGACCTGAGGGTGGCTATCCTTCAACAAAAAAAACTTCTAAAACAGACTCCAATGAGAGACTGCTGAATTGGAATTAATTTGCAAACTGGATACAATTAACTTGCGCTTGGGCTGGGAGAGCCTAGGCTTTAAACAGAGACTGGGAGTGGATGGGTCATTACACAAAGTAAAACTATTTCCCCATGTTATTTCTCTCCCCCACCCCACCCCCCACTGTTCCTCAGATGTTCTTGTTAACTGCTGGAAATGGCCCACCTTGCTTGTCACCATGAAAGGTTTTCCTCCCCCCCCCCCCCCCCACCCGCTGGTGATGGCTCATCTTAAGTGATTACTCTCCTTACAGTGTGTATGACAAAACCCATTGTTTCATGTTCTCTGTTTGTGTATATAAATCTCCCCACCGTATTTTCCACCGAACGCATCCGATGAAGTGAGCTGTAGCTCATGAAAGCTTATGCTCAAATAAATTTGTTAGTCTCTAAGGTGCCACAAGTACTCCTTTTCTTTTTGCGAATACAGACTAACACAGCCGCTACTCTGAAATTTGTGTTTTAGTAACACTTAAAAGCTTCAGTCAAGAGTGAGGGCCAGCTGTGCTAGGCACTGCTCATACACAGCAAGCCACAGTCATGAAAAGGAACAGTCTCACAGAGCTTACATTCTAAATAGACAAGACAAAGAATTGAAGAGAGATGAGGTGACTTGCTCAGGGGTTGACAGCAGCTCAATGGCAGGAATGGGGAAAAAGCACCTGTCGAGTCCCAGCTCACTGTCCTCTCCACTGGATCACTCTGCCTCTAGCACTAGATTATAAAACTATATGTAAGCATACTTTAACAATCATCTTCTTCGGCTATCCCTGGATGCGAGGATGTCGTCTGCCAAGGGGTCTCATTGATGAGTTTAAGTGGCTTAGGACCCCAATTCTTGCCCTGCAGATTTCCCACAGAAGTGACAGGTGTAATCTCGGAGGAGACATAGTTGTTGGCTGGAATGTTATGTCCTTTCTTTCCTCCTTTGTCATTCTCTGTCTCATGAGTACATCTGTTCTCCTCCAAGTGAGCTGTGGCTCGGTGTATGGTGGGGCACCACAGTGTTCTGTTCCGCACCGAGTCCTCCCAGTTTGTTGAGTTGATGCCTTTCTTTTTAAGATGTACTTTCAGTACGCCTTTGAAACACTTCCACTGCCCTCCATGAGCCCTTTTTCCCTGACTTAACTGAGAGAAGAGTACTTGCTTTGGGAGTCGAGTGTCAGGCATGTGTACACAGTGGCCAGCCCAGTGGAGTTTGTATGTCATGACCTGTGCTTCTATATTGCTGATGTTGGCTGCAGAGAGAATGCTTATGTGCTGGCACAGCAGATCCTGTATTCAATTTCTGCGTCAACGTTGGCATAATATAGAGTGCATTGAAAAGTAAGGAGAAATTTCAGTCCAGCTTTCTACATGACAGATCTTGTCACACTCTTTGGGTATGAGGAAAATAAGATTCAGTGTTTTCAATGTATTTATACTACAGGCTTAGGTCAAGTTACGATCCGGGGACACCATTTTCTACTCAGACCCACACAGCAGTTCTGGACTCCAAATTTCTTCTACATAACTCTGTCTGCCAGTTCCTGTTATGTGCCCATAGGAAGAGTGGAATTTACAACAATTAATAAAAAGATTGTCTTCAAAATCAGTAATGCCAGAAGACCAGGAGATTAACAATTAAGGTTCAAGGTTCATATCTTTGTCCAACCTCTACCTGTAGGTCAGAGACTGCTATACAGATGGCACTGAACGTGGGTGTATTTCCAATGCAGGCCTCAGATCACCACTCTCCCTACATACCAATTGGTGAACCATCCACCCACTACGTATGGGTGTAACACACTGGAGCTGTGAGCCAGTGTTAGCTCTCTGCCTCACTAAGAGAAAGCTTTACAGGAGTTTAGACTGTGACAGTTCGATGCCACACAACTCCATCTTCCTCACCACCAAACTCCTTAAGGCTCTCCCAGCCCAAATTTTCCTTGGCAGGTAACAATCAGTGAAGTCCATCTCCCAAGCTTCTCAGAGATGTTTCTCTGCAATGCACAGCCCCTATTGTAGAACAACCACAGAACGTATTAAGTACACCGCTCTTTTAAAGAGTTGGTACATTACAGCTTATTAACATAACTGGGGTAAATAAACACAGTACTTTGCTCGAAGCAAAGGGTGTGTTTGTAGTCAAAATAAAATTAGTTTATTCATAAAAGAGCATAGGTTAAGTAGTACCAAGTAGAAGGAATAAAGATAGAAATGATTACAAATAAATAAAAGTAAAAATATACATTGTAATGGTGAACACCTAACTTAACAAGCTACAGTTTTTGTTCAAGGTAGTTTCCTCACTAATCTTCTTTTTCCAGCAACAGCTACTCTTAGCCAGGATCCCCACAGAGTCCAAGGCACTAGTTTTCTTTGTCTCCTCGGGTGAAGGAAAAGCCAAAGTCTTTTTTTATGGTGTTCTTATATCTCAAAGTCTGCCTTTGTTTCAAGGGTCAAATAGATCCCCTGGATTTAGTATCCTGTCTCTCTTGAAGGGGATGGGGCATGACTCCATCTTGATTAAAGGGCCCTGGTGTGTCCTAATGTGATGCTTCCTGCTTCAGTTTTACAACATAATTATTCTCTTCTGGCAATCGCCAATAAAAATGAATAGCCCATTGACTTTGGCCAGACTTGGTTTGAGGTGTTGGCCTCTTTCCTTTATCTCGAGAAAACCTCTTCATCAACTCCCCCTGGTCACAGACTTTGAAGATTATCAGTGAATATCCATAATTCCACACACAGGATTGTCATACACATTTCACAATGTTATTGACAAGTGTGTTGTTAGTTTTCAAATGATACCTTAGAATGCATATTTTGTACAAATAGCATGGCAGTAGTGTGTAGGGGTGTGAACGCAGGGCCTCAGACCACACTCTCTCTGCTCTATAGACTAGGGCAGGGGTAGTCAATAGGTGGACCATGGGCCAAATCCAGACCACCGGACCGCAAAATCTTTTTATTTACTCATCATCATATATTTAATTATTTTATATTATTTTCTCTAAAGTCAGGACCTTGACTATACTTTGACAAAGAATAAATGGATTCCCTCTGGGCTACAAACTCAACCTTCCTGCTATAAAGCATAAAATATCTGGCATCTTACCTTTTACATACAGTCCAGAGACAACACCACCTCCCCTAATCGTCCATTCTGATGTGGATCAAGGTACTCAGGCTACTCCATACACCCTCCTGATGTGGTTCAGAGAGCTCACCTTCCAGATTCAGTGCAAGAGATCCACCATTAGCCCATCTATTCTCTGCACAATACAGGCAAATCCTGGAATACCCCACACACCTCAGTGGAGGCTTTACTACTTCTTGACACAATCAAGTATGGCACACGTATCAGCCCTGCTTGGCTAGTTCTTTCCATGTCAAGTAGCATGCAATTACCAGCTCCTGCCTGACCATTCACATTCCCCTTCCCTCAGGTCATGTCACTAGGCCATGCAATGTGACCTAAACGGGGTGGGACACTCCTCGTCTATTGCCTGTTATTTCTGCTCACGTGCAAACACATCAGCAACATATGGGCCATCAGCAATCACCACTATACCACTTGTTGACAATCTCAGGGCCTCTTTCCAGCCTAAGGTCCAGATCCCAAGGATACATGGAACTGCCATTAATCCACCCTTACACCTTCCTAGCTAATGGCTGGATGTACTTGTCAGTTCAGGGCAACTATGCCTGTATTCCCTCTCCATGGTTCAGCAAGGGCACCCACTCTAGGCTCCCAGCTCCTCAGCCATTAGCAGAAAGCCACATCTCCCTCCTGACCAGAGTTTCTCCAGGCTACACAGTTCCCTGCCTACATTGAGATATTCCCAGCAAGACTGACTACCCAAAAAGACCAGCATCTGCACTTTGCTTTCTCTTTGAAGGCTTTGAACAATGCAGTTGCCAGCAGCCACAAGTTACCCCACAGCTTTCTCTAAGCAAGCATTTATTCTTAAAATGAAAACATTACAAAGAAAACAGACAATAAAAGAACCTAAACATATGCTAATAAGCTCACACAGAGATCAACCGAGCTCCAACAAGGGCTCTGGTTGGAGTCAGTACTTCAAAGCTCACCGAGGGATTTTTCTGTGGTTACAAGTTCATAACAGCCATTGCTCAAAACAAGCATACCCATGAATAGTTTGGGGCACATCTTCACTGGCAACATTAAAGCACTGCTGCAGCAGCGCTTTAACATGGCTTGTGTAGTCGTGGCACAGCGCTAGGAGAAAGCGCTCTTAAAAACAAAAAAACCTCACACACACCTCCACGAGGGGCGTGGCTCCCAGAACTGGTGCATGGTCTATACTGGCACATTACAGTGCTGAAACTTGCAGCACTGTAAAGTGCCAGTGTAGACAAGCCCTTAGTCTTTCCTTTATACTGCTTGGGTTTTCTATCTTGGCCTTATGTAACAGGCAATGAGCAGACAAAAAGTCTGTTCCTCAAAGTGTTGCTTCAAAAGCCTGGATTTTTGCATAACCAGGGGGTGAGGAATTTGCATTCACCTCCCACTAGATAGCACCCAGGAAATCCACTTCACATGAATTGTCCCAAAAGCCCATTCTTGTCTGACACATCATTCAATATACCCAGGCCCACAATAATACACAACTTTTGCATTTAATACAATGGACTCCAAAGATAAACTTAATTCAATAAGATTTTGCCAGGATATTGCAGGACATTGCTATAACTATCATAGTACTCAGCATACAACTAGAAGCTTCTAGCATAAAACTAGAGACCTTATTCTGGGAATTCAGTCATGCAGGCAGACTTAAGCTTTGTATGACAACAGTATAGATGTCCTGCATATATTATGTATGTAAGACTGAGGCTGGGCAGTGACTTGGGGAGGACAGAACTATGGTTGTCATTGGGACATTAACTATGACTTCATTGAATTTCTAGCATTTAGGTTATTTTTAATATCTTTAGTATTGTTTTGTCAAAATGTAACAGATCCTCAACCTCAACACTAGTTTAATTAAGTCTGTCTGGAAATTAATCTGAAATTTCATATGTGAGTGTGCACATGTGTTCGTTCACACTTAAAATGGGAACAGCATATTTATCTACAAGCTGGTGACCGATTTCTGTTTCCACATGAAGGCAATAACCTTTCGTCTTGATCAGATATCAGTATCACAAAAGCAATCAGCACCATATACACAGAATCGAGTTTATGTTCAGATAATAATAAACCATATCCATAGATGTGTCAGATATAACACTTCACAGATTAATTAAATTGACAATTTGGGAGGAGCAGTGATCAAGCTCTGAAGATGTAGCTGAATTTAGACAATGAAAGCATTTTTCTAAATACAGCTGGGTTAAAATTTCTTTCCCTCTGTCCTTTGTGTGGAACAAATACCATCAAGAAATGCAAGGCCAGAAAGACCCTTGAGATAAGAAGCCATTACAATTTTGTTCTTTCAAACTCAATTAGACTATTTAAGTTTGCTCTAAAGCCAGTTTTCCAGTATAGCAGCTTCCACTAAGTACAGGGTATCATAAAGCTACCTTTGCTTGGATAAGACCCCAGGACAACAACAACAGCTGGCAAATGTAATCAGTTTTTGATTATTTTAAAAGCAGCATTAGAAGAAGATACAGAAAAGACTGAGAGTGCAGCAAAACATTTTAACAAGAGCCAGTGTAAAATTCCTTCTGGCTAGAACCCCCCTAGTTCCCCAAAAACCAGGTAAACTTTTTCAGTGGTGACTGCCATAAATCTCCACATTTCTTCGCCTAGCACAGTAAAATATCCCTTCCTCAGAATCTCTCCTCAGTACTGCACATTGATTCGTGGACCTTTGGTTCTAACTACAAAGCCACAAAAGATCCTAGCCATGTATGGAAGAGACTTCTTGTTCAAAATGTAACTTTCCAAGTCAAATACACAGTATTGAGATTCCAACTAAGTACTGCTTAAATACAGAATAAATACAAGCAGGAAAAATTTAAAAACAGTAATAATCAGGTTCAAGCATGCCCTTCCCTCCTCTAGCACCAGGAACTAAAGGAAACATTAACTATGTATACCCCACTGTGTTAGTGCTGGAGGGAGAGAATACAAACACAAATACTAATTAAAATTGGCAATGAAAAGGCAGGAACAACTTACCAGTAGACAGTCATACTGTAAGGAATCTCTTATGCTGTTTTGGCTTTGTAGTTTCCTATTTTAAGTTATGAACACTATCACAGTGGACAAAAGGGATACTTGTAAGACCAACTGCCTACCAGAAAGCAAATGGCCTGCAGAGCTGTTTGTAAATCTGAATTATTTTTTCCTCTCTCCCTCTCCCCCCACCACTGGGGTCACAAGTTCTTTATTTCAGGATGGAAAAAACAACTGAAACACAAACAGACGGAGGAAATTCAACTTGGCAAGTGTTGCTGTGTTTCCAACAGGTTTTTTTGAAGGCATTTTGTTCCCTGCTGCAGCATTCTTCAGAGACAGGGACAACACAACCCTGAATATCTACATTCAGTTACAGCATGGAGTTTCATCCTGAGGATCATAAGCAGGTTCAGGGGAGCTACAGCCATCAACCACCCTCCTTTTCTCATGGGTAGATAAGCAGGGTGGGGAGAGAGTCCAGAAACTTTCCCGTTCACATGAGTGTCATGGTATAGTAACCACTGAGTTGAAGATACAAAGTAGTAATAGAAGAGAATGTTATTTACCACCTGATTTGGTTAAGAGCCCTGTGGAAGACATCGCCAAGGGAGAAAAACATGGGACAATACACACTAACAACTAGACCAAGGCTGGGAAAACTTTTTGGCCCGAGGGCCACATTGGGGTTGCAAAACTGTATGGAGGGCCAGGTAGGGAAGGCTGTGCCTCCCCCAACAGCCTGGCCCCTGCCTCCATCCGCCCCCTCCCACTTCCTGCCCCCCTCAGAACCTCCGATCCATCCAACCCGCCCTGCTCCTTGTCTTGACTGCCCCCTCCTGGGACCCCCAGCCCCTATCCAACCCCACCTGTTTCCTGTCCCCTGACTGCCCCAACCCCTATCCACACCCCCATCCCCTGACAGGCCCCCCAGGACTCCCACACCTTTCCAACCACCCCGTTCCCAGGCCCTTCCCCCCCCAGAACCTCCAACCCATCCAACCACCCTGACAGGCCCCCTGGGACTTCCAAACTTATCCAACTGCCCCATCCCGACTGCCCCCTGGGACCCGCCAGCCCTGACCCCCTTAGCATGCTTCTCAGAGCAGCATGTCTGACAGCTATGCTGCCCGGCTGGAGCCAGCCACACCGCCTTGCAGGAGCGCACAGCCCCGCCACGCAGAGAGCTGCCCGCCTGGCGGTGTGTCTGTGGGGGCCGGGGGATAGCGGGGGAGGGGTCAGCCTCCCCGGTGGGGAGCTCAAGGGCCAGGCAGGACAGTCCTGTGGGCCGGATATGGCCCGTAGTTTGCCCACCTCTGAACTAGACTCTAGTATGGGTGTACAAGAAGTCTACCTCTCCATCGCAGGCCATGATGCAGTCCTTGTGCTTGGCGGTGCACGTTATCCTTGAAAAGGGAGGGAGAAAGATGGGTGTGTGCCCCACTCTCACCTGCTCCATCCTCACACACACACACACACACACACACACACACACACACACACACACTGCACCAGCCTTGTGCACTAGCCTGCAGGGGGCGGGCATTAGGGTGTCTGTGTGTTTGCGTCAGGGAAGCCTGGCTGTTTGAAAATAGCCAGAGCCTCGCGAACCAGCTGAGCGGCAGCGAACCAGCGGAGCAGCGGGGACAGCAGAGCAGCTCACAGCAGGAGTTTGCCTGGGACTGGTAAGTATCCGAGTGTGTGTGTTTGCTTGCTGAGGAAGTATCGGAGCGTGTGTTTGCTGGGAGGGCAGGGAGAGAGCCTGAGTGAGTGTCTGATTGGCTGCTAGCCTGCAGGGGGCGGGCATTAGGGTGTCTGTGTGTTTGCGTCAGGGAAGCCTGGCTGTTTGAAAATAGCCAGAGCCTCGCGAACCAGCTGAGCAGCAGCGAACCAGCGGGGACAGCAGAGCAGCTCACAGCAGGAGTTTGCCTGGGAGTTCGCCTGGAGTGAGCCGAGTGAGGCTTACATCTTGCCAACGTCTCTGAGGAAGCTCATAGTAGGTAGGTGATATGGAAGGGGGGGGTTCAGCTATTGTGACCTGCACTGGATGTGCCATGTTTGTCTTTCTTCCACAGGACAGAAGCGACTTTGTCTGTACAAAGTGCAAGCTGGTCTCCATATTGGAAGAGAAGATTGAAGGTCTGGAGCAACAGGTAACGACCCTGCGTTGTA
The DNA here is from genome assembly GCF_009764565.3 of Dermochelys coriacea. NCBI lineage: Eukaryota > Metazoa > Chordata > Testudines > Dermochelyidae > Dermochelys > Dermochelys coriacea. The sequence goes on from NC_050070.1 coordinate 123,042,571, forward strand.
TACGAGAGACTGAGGATTTTCTGGACCAAACTCAGGATAGCCTTCTAGGGGCACAAAGCTCTAAAGATATAGAGCAGGTTGCACAGAGGAGCCAAGAGGCCAGCGAAGAAGCTTGGCAACATGTGACCTCCAGAAGAGGTAAGCGGAATGTCCGGGTTCCAGTAACACAGACACAGGTAACTAACCGCTTTCATGTTCTCTCCACAGGTACCATTGCGGAGAGTGGACCAGATGATATGTCTGGGGGGAGAAAGCAGAAGGAGACTCCGCTGGTTGGGAGGCATGAGATGCGATGTCCTGAGGTTGGGGGTTCCACGACCACCACTCCCAAGAGGAGAAGGCGGGTGGTGGTGGTCGGGGACTCTCTCCTCCGGGGGACTGAGTCATCTATCTGCCGCCCTGACCGGGAAAACCGAGAAGTCTGCTGCTTGCCAGGGGCTAAGATTCGTGATGTGACGGAGAGACTGCCGAGACTCATCAAGCCCTCGGATCGCTACCCCTTCCTGCTTCTCCACGTGGGCACCAATGATACTGCCAAGAATGACCTTGAGCGGATCACTGCGGACTACGTGGCTCTGGGAAGAAGGATAAAGGAGTTGGAGGCGCAAGTGGTGTTCTCGTCCATCCTCCCCGTGGAAGGAAAAGGCCTGGGTAGGGACCGTCGAATCGTGGAGGTCAACGAATGGCTACGCAGGTGGTGTCGGAGAGAAGGCTTTGGATTCTTTGACCATGGGATGGTGTTCCATGAAGGAGGAGTGCTGGGCAGAGACGGGCTCCATCTTACGAAGAGAGGGAAGAACATCTTTGCCAGCAGGCTGGCTAACCTAGTGAGGAGGGCTTTAAACTAGGTTCACCGGGGGAAGGAGACCAAAGCCCTGAGGTAAGTGGGAAAGCGGGATACCGGGAGGAAGCACAGGCAGGAATGTCTGTGAGGGGAGGGCTCCTGCCTCATACTGGGAATGAGGGGCGATCAACAGGTTATCTCAAGTGCTTATATACAAATGCACAAAGCCTTGGAAACAAGCAGGGAGAACTGGAGGTCCTGGTGATGTCAAGGAATTATGACGTGATTGGAATAACAGAGACTTGGTGGGATAACTCACATGACTGGAGTACAGTCATGGATGGTTATAAACTGTTCAGGAAGGACAGGCAGGGCAGAAAAGGTGTGGGAGTAGCACTATATGTAAGGGAGCAGTATGACTGCTCAGAGCTCCGGTACGAAACTGTGGAAAAACCTGAGTGTCTCTGGATTAAGTTTAGAAGTGTGTGCAACAAGAGTGATGTCATGGTGGGAGTCTGCTATAGACCACCGGACCAGGGGGATGAGGTGGATGAGGCTTTCTTCCGGCAACTCACGGAAGCTACTAGATCGCATGCCCTGATTCTCATGGGTGACTTTAATTTTCCTGATATCTGCTGGGAGAGCAATACAGCGGTGCATAGACAATCCAGGAAGTTTTTGGAAAGCGTAGGGGACAATTTCCTGGTGTAAGTGCTAGGGGAGCCAACTAGGGGGAGCGCTTTTCTTGACCTGCTGCTCACAAACCGGGTAGAATTAGTGGGGGAAGCAAAAGTGGATGGGAATCTGGGAGGCAGTGACCATGAGTTGGTTGAGTTCAGGATCCTGACGCAGGGAAGAAAGGTAAGCAGCAGGATACGGACCCTGGACTTCAGGAAAGCAGACTTTGACTCCCTCAGGGAACAGATGGCCAGGATCCCCTGGGGGACTAACATGAAAGGGAAGGGAGTCCAGGAGAGCTGGCTGTATTTCAAGGAATCCCTGTTGAGGTTACAGGGACAAACCATCCCGATGAGTCGAAAGAATAGTAAATATGGCAGGCGACCAGCTTGGCTTAATGGTGAAATCTTAGCGGATCTTAAACATAAAAAAGAAGCTTACAAGAAGTGGAAGGTTGGACATATGACCAGGGAAGAGTATAAAAATATTGCTCGGGCATGTAGGAAAGATATCAGGAGGGCCAAATCGCACCTGGAGCTGCAGCTAGCAAGAGATGTCAAGAGTAACAAGAAGGGTTTCTTCAGGTATGTTGGCAACAAGAAGAAAGCCAAGGAAAGTGTGGGCCCCTTACTGAATGAGGGAGGCAAGCTAGTGACAGAGGATGTGGAAAAAGCTAATGTACTCAATGCTTTTTTTGCCTCTGTTTTCACTAACAAGGTCAGCTCCCAGACTGCTGTGCTGGGCATCACAAAATGGGGAAGAGATGGCCAGCCCTCTGTAGAGATAGAGGTGGTTAGGGACTATTTAGAAAAGCTGGACGTGCACAAGTCCATGGGGCCGGACGAATTGCATCCGAGAGTGCTGAGGGAATTGGCGGCTGTGATTGCAGAGCCCTTGGCCATTATCTTTGAAAACTCGTGGCGAACGGGGGAAGTCCCGGATGACTGGAAAAAGGCTAATGTAGTGCCCATCTTTAAAAAAGGGAAGAAGGAGGATCCTGGGAACTACAGGCCGGTCAGCCTCACCTCAGTCCCTGGAAAAATCATGGAGCAGGTCCTCAAAGAATCAATCCTGAAGCACTTAGAGGAGAGGAAAGTGATCAGGAACAGTCAGCATGGATTCACCAAGGGAAGGTCATGCCTGACTAATCTAATCGCCTTTTATGATGAGATTACTGGTTCTGTGGATGAAGGGAAAGCAGTGGATGTATTGTTTCTTGACTTTAGCAAAGCTTTTGACACGGTCTCCCACAGCATTCTTGTCAGCAAGTTAAGGAAGTATGGGCTGGATGAATGCACTATAAGGTGGGTAGAAAGCTGGCTAGATTGTCGGGCTCAACGGGTAGTGATCAATGGCTCCATGTCTAGTTGGCAGCCGGTGTCAAGTGGAGTGCCCCAGGGGTCGGTCCTGGGGCCCGTTTTGTTCAATATCTTCATAAATGATCTGGAGGATGGTGTGGATTGCACTCTCAGCAAATTTGCGGATGATACTAAACTGGGAGGAGTGGTAGATACGCTGGAGGGGAGGGATAGGATACAGAAGGACCTAGACAAATTGGAAGATTGGGCCAAAAGAAATCTAATGAGGTTCAATAAGGATAAGTGCAGGGTCCTGCACTTAGGATGGAAGAATCCAATGCACCGCTACAGACTAGGGACCGAATGGCTCGGCAGCAGTTCTGCGGAAAAGGACCTAGGGGTGACAGTGGACGAGAAGCTGGATATGAGTCAGCAGTGTGCCCTTGTTGCCAAGAAGGCCAATGGCATTTTGGGATGTATAAGTAGGGGCATAGCGAGCAGATCGAGGGACGTGATCGTTCCCCTCTATTCGACACTGGTGAGGCCTCATCTGGAGTACTGTGTCCAGTTTTGGGCCCCACACTACAAGAAGGATGTGGATAAATTGGAAAGAGTACAGCGAAGGGCAACAAAAATGATTAGGGGTCTAGAGCACATGACTTACGAGGAGAGGCTGAGGGAGCTGGGATTGTTTAGTCTGCAGAAGAGAAGAATGAGGGGGGATTTGATAGCTGCTTTCAACTACCTGAAAGGGGGTTTCAAAGAGGATGGCTCTAGACTGTTCTCAATGGTAGCAGATGACAGAACGAGGAGTAATGGTCTCAAGTTGCAATGGGGGAGGTTTAGATTGGATATTAGGAAAAACTTTTTCACTAAGAGGGTGGTGAAACACTGGAATGCGTTACCTAGGGAGGTGGTAGAATCTCCTTCCTTAGAGGTTTTTAAGGTCAGGCTTGACAAAGCCCTGGCTAGGATGATTTAACTGGGACTTGGTCCTGCTTTGAGCAGGGGGTTGGACTAGATGACCTTCTGGGGTCCCTTCCAACCCTGATATTCTATGATTCTATGATTCTATGAACAGAAAGAGTGCACAGGGGAGTATGCCCCACCCCTCCATCCACTCAAGGTGCCCTTCCCTTGGGCACTGGAGAACACCCGAAAAAATATAGAATTCCTCCTACAGCATCACATATGGTGAGAGCTCTGCATAACCTCCAATGCAAAATTGAGTCTAATTTTTATGTGCTAGTCTTTTGCCACGAACAACCAAGGCCCAGTTCTCCGCTCCCTTATACAACAGCTACACAAGATGCAAAGAGGGAATAAAAACAATGCCATTGTGGTTTGGTAGTGCTTTACGCTATTGAATCCACTCTTCAGTCTTTAAAAGATTAAGGGTGGGATTTTCAAAAGCATGCAAATAATTTAGGAGCCCAAGTTTCAGTGACTTTCAAGGGATACTGTGCTCCTAAATCATTTAAGGGTTTTAGAAAACCCCACCCCGAAACCAAATAAGGAAATATATCATTGTATTAGTATGTTTTAACAGTAAAAAAAAAAAAAAATTTTTTTAAAAGCAGCTGATCATATAATCACAAGGCCAAATTCTGCTCAGAGTTATACCAATGTAAAACAAGAGAACCTCCACTGAATTCAATGTCAAGAAAAGCAGAATCTAGCCCTAACACACTACAGTTGTGAACTGGCTCACCTGCTTAGCAAGAGGTGCTAACAGATTTATTTCACCCAGAGATGCAGACACTAGATAATTGTGTATGGACTGCACCCCCTTTAAAGTCTCAAAGTAGGAAACTGTGTTTACAATTCAGTCAGAAGTCTGACTGAGCCACAATAGTAAATGGGCATATGGAGGACAAGAGAGTGTGATTACTACAGGCACTATCTTGACATTGACTGGTAGCAGCCAAAGGCTGCCTGGAATCTGTCAGTAACCCACATTGCCTCAGGACTATTCCATGGCCCAGGCTTTATGCCCTGCCCCCTGCCATCCCTTACAGAATACACTAATCCTGTTGGATGATTATCACATCATCACACACCCTCCCAGACCCAGAAATGAAGTTCTTTACCTCCTGTGCACAACCTGTCCTAAAACCAGAAACATCCCTCTGAGCATCCACAATCTCCTCCTTCGAGCTGGGAAGTCTCCTCTCCATTATGGGTCCTGGCTTCCTCTTCTGCTCTGCTGTATAAAGCAGATGGACCTGGCTGTCTGAAGAGCTATAGCTGCCTTCGGTTCCCTACCCTTTTCTGTCTGGCCACTGAATCCTATCATCAAGCACAGGAAAGGGAGTTTGGGAGTGAGAGTCAGACTCCTCTTGCATAACACCAGCCACAGTGCCAGATTCTCCTCTCACTTACACAGATGCAATGACATTCACCTTCAGTGGAGGTGCTCCTGATTTACACCATTCTAGTGGGAGCAAAATCAAGGCTATGAGGTCCTCTTGAAACCTAGACCAACACTACTGTCAGAATGTCTACAAGTAATCAGCTCTTGGATGAAGAGCAGCTGGCTCAAGATTGAACCAGGCAAGACTGAAGTGATGCTGGTATAAACGAGGAAACATTTTGAAAAATTAGCTGAAACGTCTCAACCTCTCAAAAGGAATACAGCTTCCATTCATTGAAGTGGTGTGAAGCCTCAGTCCTATTTGACACCTCACTAAGCTTGCATGACTAGGTAGCATCAGTATCTTAAACCATACCTTCTTTCACCACCAGCTTGCTAGGACACTTTGTCCCTTCCTCCCAGATGAGGGCCTGGCTACAGTGATCCATTCACTTGTCACCTGCAGGCTGGATTACAGTAATTTACCGTATATGAAGATGTGACATAGGCTCCAGCTGGTACAGAATTTGGCTTCGCTCCTTCTTCATGAGCATATCAGGCCTGTAACTCAAGTCCTTCTACTAACTGCAATCAGCTTCTGATACCAGTTTAAAAAGCCTTGGTCCTAATACACAAAGCAATTAAGGCAGGGGTGGGCAAACTTTTTGGCCTGAGGGCCGCATCCGGTTTCAGAAATTGTATGGAGGGCCGGTTAGGGGAGGCTGTGCCTTCCCAAACAGCCAGGCATGGCCCAGCCCCTGCCCCCTATTCGACCCCCTCTGCTTCTCACCCCGACAGACTCCAGGACTCCTGCCTCATCCAACCCCCCTGTTCCCTGACTGCCCCCCCCCCCCGGGACCCCTGCCCAATCCACCCTCCTGCTCTCTGTTCCCTGATTGCCCCTGGACCCCGGGGTTTTTTTGGCCATCCTCTGCAGTGTTCCCATGGGTCACTTGTTGGTTTGAATTAGAGAGAATGGTAGATTCTTTGTCACTTGACGTCTCTAATTTAAGATCGGAGGACTTCAGTAACTCAGCCACAGCTTATGGGCCTACTACAGGAGTGGATGGGTGAGGTTCTGTGGCCTCCAACGTGCAGGAGTCAGACTAGATGATTATGATGGTCTCTACAGGCCTTAAAAGTCTATGAGTAAGTTCTTCCCGCTACATACTCTAAAAGAAGATACTTTGACCCTGTATCATCACAAGGCAACTGGCAGAAGAGGTAGCAGCAAAAACAAATATTTAAAACTGAGCCCCTTTCAGGAGCATATTGGCAAGTTTGTTATTATACAAAGGTTTAAGAGGCATCTTTACACAAGATCTTAAAAAAAAAAAATAGGTAAATAAGTCAGTAGAACAGAACAAGTGCCCTAAAAAAATAAAATCCAAAATTTTGAAATAGATTCCATTTTGCAAGTTTAAACTAAACTATAATGGTTTTCAAAATGTGAATTTTAAAGTCAAAAGCATTCTAATTTTTCATTTACAAGACATGGTTTTCAGTAAGTGAAGAATTTTGATAACTATTTTGATCAGAAGGATCACAAAAATGTTTTTTTATGAAACATTTTTTTTTAAAAACCACGCATTTTAAAGAGGGCTATTTTTCAAATTAAAAAAACAAAAACAAAACACCTGTTAGAAAAATTTCGCCCAGCTCTACTAAAATCCTTATGAGGAAGATGTGTGCGCACAATTGTAAATAATGAACAAAAACTATTTAGGGGAAGTCCTTGCAGGAAAATGAATTCTGCTTGTATCAGTAAACCAGGGACATATCATGCTTTGAAAGCCAGTGGAACCTTGCCATAAATTCAGTAGGCCCAGGATTTCAGCAAAAGTCATATAAATGAGACCCATTTTACTTCCTTCTTTCGTTTCATTGTTGAGTCTGGTATTTGCACACAGTCCTCCTTCTGCCCCTTTGCCACCAGCAGGGATGCACAGTACTATTATCAGCACAGTAAGCAGTTTGGGGAAAGGGGAGTAAATTGCTGTCACTATTGGATCTCAGCCTTTGCTAACAGAACCATATTCCTAACTTTTCAAGCCATTAATTTTGATAAATGACTCCTAAACCAAATAATATTTGGGGGTTTCACAACTACTGGACATGACAGACAACGGCCTATTTTTCTTCTCATTGTTAAGCCAATGTCAGTGAAAACCGTTCTGTTAAAGGGAGGGTACAGAGACCCGAGGCTACAATAGTGACTGTGGGGCAACTATACTGATGCTTCCTGGACTGTCAGGGAGAACCCTGGGCAAAGCCCAATTATTCAGATTCTCTGAGGGGGTTTTTATTTGGACCAAAGTAAGGGTGAGTTTCAGCAAAGAGTTTCTTTTCCATCCCCTAAGCCCTTGGCTTCTTAGTTTCAGAAGGCATTATGAATATTTGCCCATCACCTTTAAAAAAAATAAAAAATAAAAATAAAAGGTGAACAGACGTTATCTGCTTCATGGCCCACATACCATGAATGGATAGGTGGGGAGGAGAACATTTGGTTAAAAAAATTTAAATGCATCTTTTAGGTCCCCTATGACCAGGCCTCACTAGCTCCAGATCAGTGAGGTATCAGGCCATGCATTATGTTTGGTGATGACCCCAGAGCTCAGCTCCACGAGGGATTAGAGAGTATTATCTAGTGAAGGTTGCTTTTCCACGCTCAGGGTGTATTACTACTATGATTGCAACACATTTTAAAAAAAGCCTACCCAGGTTTTTTGTAAGTTAAATTTACATTATCTGAAAAACAGAGTCTAGATATTTTAATTAGTATAAGAAGGAACCAAAGTCAACAAGAGTTCTGGTTGTATGTGTTTTAAAGAAGTTAACATTTAAATTGCTACCATCCCAAGTTACGGGATGTGCTCTGTTCTGTCATACTTCCATTTGGGAAAGACCTCATATTCCCCCTATTCTGACAGTGATTAAATCAACACCTCTTTCCCCCAGTTCACTACCTTTGTTCTCAATAAAAAGGTGAGATCTCATCACTTTGCTGATTTGTCATTAAGTTTTATTGCAATGCAGTGTTTCATGACTAATGCCAGTATGTGACTGGATTGTTTATCTAGAGGGAACACAAGGCAACTTAGAACATTATGTATTACAGTGGTTATGACACATACAACTCTGCAATTTGGCCATAAAGCTTTGTGCAATATGGAAAAATCCACTGTAGCACTGCTACAAATGCATCTCTTTAAATCTAATGCATAAGACAAAGAGCTATGGCAAATAATGTACCATGCTCTACCATTTACCATCTCTTTCTTAGAAAGATTAAATCCAAATGTAAACATTCATTAATAAATTACTGTTCTACTAAGACTGGAGCTCAAAGACTACTAATCAATTACATAAATTAAGGGCCAGTTCATTCCTTGGGTCCACAATAGCCTTTTGTTCATTTATGTTAAGTGTCGTTTAAATTATTAAATGATAAAACCTCCCAGAACACTAACAAAGGCACTGTAGTATATTTCGTAAAAATAATGAAGTCTTTGTAATATGATCTCATTGCAGCTGCCAGCTATTAAATCTCTGCTGAAAAGTGGAACAAGATTATTTGATTAGTTTTGGAGAAAGTTACTGGGTGTATGAATTAATAACATGAGAATTTCTTAGGGGTAAATTGTAATAGAATTCACACAGCATAAAAGGAGAACATGTAGTTGCTCTGCCCACACAAGCAAAGCAGGGCTCTACCTGTAACTCAGAGTACTTTACACTGCAGCTACAGCCATAATTCTCAGCTTGGGTGGATATACACATGCTAGCTTTGATCGAAGTAGCGTACTGAAATTAGCAGTGTAACCACAGTGGCAGGACTGGTTGCCTTGAGTCCAATCTCATTCAGGACCCTAGGTAGATATTGCACGTCTAGTCCATCCACTACCCATGCCACAGTGGTTACATTTCCATTTTTAGCATGTTAGCTCAATCAAAGCTAGGACGTGCATGTCCACCCAAGCTGGACATTAAACCTTCAGCTGCAGCATAACAAGGGCCCTAACAAATTTATGGTCATGAAAAATGCGTCACAGACCGTGAAATCTGGTCTTTTGTATGCTTTTACCCTATACTACACATATTTCATGGGGGGAGACCAGCTTTTCTCAAAGTGGGGGTTCTGACCCAAAAGGAGGTTGCGGGGCAGGGGGTTATTTTAGGGAGGCCGCAGTATTGCCACCCTTACTTCTGCACTGCCTTCAGAGCTAGGTGGCTGGAGAGTGGCGGCTGGTGGCAATACCACACCAATACCATATCACACCATCTTTACCTCTGCGCTGCTGCTGGCTGCGGTTCTGCTGTCAGAGCTGGACTCCCAGCCAGCAGTCACCGCTCTCCAACTGCCCAGCTCTGAAGGCAATACTTCAGCCAGCAGCAGCACAGAAGTAAGGGTAGCAGTACCGCAACCCCTGGAGACCCGCCCCCTCTCCTTTTTGGGTCAGAACCCCTACAATTACAACACTGTGAAGTTTCAGATTTAAATAGCTGAAAAAAAATGAAAAATTATTTTTAAAAATCTATGACTGTGATATTGACCAAAATGGGCCATGAATTTGGTAGGGCCCTAAGCCTAACTTTTCCCTTTCAATCCCTACTGCTCACTTGCTCCATGGGGAGCATGACCTTCGTGGCTCATCTCACTTCCTGTGCATGCCTGCCGATCCACCTGCACAAGAGAAGGAAGTTGTGTTCTCCCCACCACACCATTTCCCTTCACACAGGTAGCAAGTACAAGGATGTAAGAGGGCTCCTTACACCTCTAACAGGACACTGGGCCTTGGGGCACATATGTACACCTCAGCATGCTTTGAGCTGTAGTCACAGGGCACATGATTAGGAGTGAGCATGCATGTGACTGACAGTAAGCCATCTGTCAATAATAGCCAGGAAAGGGTGACCTCAGGGGAAGGATGCATCTTCTCCCTGCCAAGTTTATGAAAAGTAGAAAAGTGTTACTTTCTGCCTTTTCCATCTCTGTTATTAATAAAGCACACGCTGTGGAAGGGGATGTGAAACTGAACCGGAGGATTTAGGCTGTCACAGCAGCCTGTCTGCCGCACCAAACTCCTTCAGACTCTACCATTCTTAATCCTGACTTGCAGGTAACATTCAGTGATCCCCAGTTTCCCAGGGATGTGTTTCTGCAGTGTCCAGTCCTTCTCAAGATACCAACAGAAATTAAGTTTGCTGCCTCCAAAGTGACAGTGTACACACCAGCCTGTTGGCTTACTGAGGGCACACTGTACCTTAAATATAGTAAATATCTCAATGCTAAGAATGTTTATTTATAAAGAGCAGATTTAAGCAACACTAAGGCAAACAAAGAAAGGGTTACAAACAAAACAATATAACACGCTTTTTAGTTTCTAAAGGCAGGTCTGCACTTAAAATGCTTGTTTCAGAGTAGCAGCCGTGTTAGTCTGTATTCGAAAAAAGAAAAGGAGTACTTGTGGCACCTTAGAGACTAACACATTTATTTGAGCATAAGCTTTCATGAGCTACAGCTCACTTTGTTGGACGCTAACGTGCCACAAGTACTCTTTCTTTTTACTTAAAATGCTGTAGTGCTTTAAGGACGCTGCCACTATGCCGATGAGAAAGCTTCTCCCCTGTCGGCGTAGTTAATCCACCTTTGCAAGAGGCGGTAGTTATGTCGATGGGAGAAGCCCTCCTGTCAACATAGACTACATCGGAGGTTAGGTTGCTATAAGTGCATTGTTCAGGGGTGTGGATTTTTCACACCCCTGAGCCAGGCAGTTATACCGATGTAAATTTAGAGTGTAGATTTGGCCTAAGACAACTTTAGCAAGCTACAATCTTTGCCGAAACAGCTCTCTCATGTCCATCAAGTTACCAGCAGCACCAGCCCTTCTGGTAGGAGGATCCAACTTTCACAGAACGAGAGGGTGCTCTCTTTTCTGTCCTGTAAGTGATGGAGAACTAGAAAGTCTTTTGCTCTCCTTATATTTCCAAAAGTCCATGGTCTTTTAAAATGGAACCCAGACAAAGTTCCTTCCCCTGACTGGTGTGCAGATGCCAAGCGGTCTTCTTCATGATCCTGTGAATTTGCTCTGTTTAATTACTTTGGATACCTTAATGTTCCTTCATTGTCTCCAGCATCACCTTACTCAATTTATAATGCAGACATGGGCAAACAGCTAAAAGAACGTTCTTTTGTCTAGGACAACTTTGTTTAACAACAACATGCCGCCACAGCATGTTTTAAGAACATATTACCAGCATACATACATACCTCTGCATACACAACTATACATACACCATGCAAAGATATTCATTACCAGCCTATCATCAGCTATTAAGATGATACCTTAAAAGATGCCATTTGGCTAAACACTCGGACAACAGCAGGTTGAGTGGGCCGTTTGCCAGTTGACGTAAAGGGTCTCTTAGGGTCGCAGAAAATTTAAATCCACAGAAAACCAAAGGGTACATGTTACTGTCTGCACATAGGGGCAACTCTGCCCAACCCCCAGGACACAAGGCCCCATGCTTGGCAGAGCTAGCTTTATTCCTTCCACTGAATGAGGGAGGCAGGATGCAGAGCACCCATGCATGCACTAGAGAACAGTTCTGTGCGGTTTATGTATATCCTGGAATAAAGGGAGGTCTTGTGGTATATGATGGCAGGTGAGAGCTGGGCTAGTGGATCCATTGTTTTTCCATTTCATTTCTGCTCCCTCAGCAAGTAGGGGTGAGGAGCACCCCCTATTCCCTGGCACTCATATCCCCCAAACAGTAATTTGTAAGTTGTAATTTGCAAAGTAACTTTACCCAGAAGTGTAATAATATCCCTTTGAAAGCACAAGAACAGTTATTTAGCACTGCTTTAATTTATTTATAAGTCAGATTAGAAGCCAAGACATTTTAAAAGTAAGCATTTGTTCACACAACTGTACCACTGCTTTTATTCTTCAGTTTCCTTTTGAAAGCCAAGTGCACCCGTTGTGAAGCAACGCATAGCAAGCAACACATAGGGCAAACTTTACCCACCCTTGCAGAGAGCTTGCAAGAGCACTGAAGTGCGTGAGCTAATTTCCCCCTGAGCAGATGGCCCACACAAAGCCTAGGCCCCACTGAAAACCCTCTGCATGGCACTAAATGACACCTTGAGGATGTTGTTTACCCAGTAATTGGAGCCACATTCTGGTTTATTTCAGCAGAATAATTTTGAATGTGGAGAAGAATCTCTCTGTAGCAGAGCTACATTCTAAAGGGCCACTTCAAAAACTGGTCCATGTTGGAGATCAGCACCGCCCCAGTCAGAGCTCTGCCACAGAGACTGTGACCTGAAGAACCCTTCAATGCCAACTGATACAAGAATATCCTGAAGCTGGTACGTACATTCTGGTTCCAACAAAGAAAATCAAATGAGATCTTAAATGAAAGACAAGGTCACGATGGTCATTAATATCATTGTGAAATGCATGTACACAAACTATGTAAAAAGTTCGCTGGATACAGAAAATATGTTCATAAAGACTGTCAAGGCAGAGGTGACAAACAGCTTTCTGCCAGAGAAAGGATGTTTATTCACCTGTCTCCCTCAGCCTAAGTTAACAAAATCGGAAGTCCTTCACATATGAAGTCAGCAGTGGGGGAGAATAAGCTGCAAGCAGGCCTCCTGACGCTGAGAACAAACAAACAAGGAACTTTGGAGAAGATAAGAAGGCAAGGAAGATACTCTTATTTTGCACCTAGGAAATAATCAGGCAGTGCAATTACATTAATGAAAAAAGAAAAGGAGTACTTGTGGCACCTTAGAGACTAACAAATTTATTTGAGCATAAGCTTTCGTGAGCTACAGCTCACTTCATCGGAGTGAGCTGTAGCTCACGAAAGCTTATGCTCTAATAAATTTGTTAGTCTCTAAGGTGCCACAAGTACTCCTTTTCTTTTTACTGTAAGGAGAGTGATCACTTAAGATAAGCCATCACCAGCAGCAGGGGGGGAAAGGAGGAAAACCTTTCATGGTGACAAGCAAGGTAGGCTAATTCCAGCAGTTAACAAGAATATCAGAGGAGCAGTGGGGGGTTATGCTACAGCCAAGCGCTATGATATAACCGCATTTGCTCCAACCCCTCAGACAGAGACAAACACCTACAAGATCTCTATCATGCATTCCTACAACTACAATACCCACCTGCTGAAGTGAAGAAACAGATTGACAGAGCCAGAAGAGTATCCAGAAGTCACCTACTACAGGACAGGCCCAACAAAGAAAACAACAGAACGCCACTAGCCATCACCTTCAGCCCCCAACTAAAACCGCTCCAACGCATCATCAAGGATCTACAACCTATCCTGAAGGACGACCCATCACTCTCACAGATCTCGGGAGACAGACCAGTCCTTGCTTACAGACAGCCCCTCAATCTGAAGCAAATACTCACCAGCAACTACACACCACACAACAGAACCACTAACCCAGGAACCTATCCTTGCAACAAAGCCCGTTGCCAACTCTGTCCACATATCTATTCAGGGGATACCATCATAGGGCCTAATCACATCAGCCACACTATCAGAGGCTCGTTCACCTGCGCATCTACCAATGTGATATATGCCATCATGTGCCAGCAATGCCCCTCTGCCATGTACATTGGTCAAACTGGACAGTCTCTACGTAAAAGAATGAATGGACACAAATCAGACGTCAAGAATTATAACATTCAAAAACCAGTTGGAGAACACTTCAATCTCTCTGGTCACTCGATCACAGACCTAAGAGTGGCTATCCTTCAACAAAAAAGCTTCAAAAACAGACTCCAACAAGAGACTGCTGAATTGGAATTAATTTGCAAACTGGATACAATTAACTTAGGCTTGAATAGAGACTGGGAATGGATGAGTCATTACACAAAGTAAAACTATTTCCCCATGGTATTTCTCCCTCCCACCCCACCCCCCACGGTTCCTCTGATATGCTTGTTAACTGCTGGAATTAGCCTACCTTGCTTGTCACCATGAAAGGTTTTCTCCACCCCCCCACCCCCCCCGCTGCTGGTGATGGCTTATCTTAAGTGATCACTCTCCTTACAGTGTGTATGATAAACCCATTGTTTCATATTCTCTGTGTGTGTGTATATAAATCTCTCCTCTGTTTTTTCCACCAAATGCATCCGATGAAGTGAGCTGTAGCTCACGAAAGCTTATGCTCTAATAAATTTGTTAGTCTCTAAGGTGCCACAAGTACTCCTTTTCTTTTTGCGAATAGAATCATAGAATAATAGAATATCAGGGTTGGAAGGGACCTCAGGAGATCAACTAGTCCAACCCCCTGCTCAAAGCAGGCACAATCCCCAATTTTTGCCCCAGATCCCTAAATGGCCCCCTCAAGGATTGAACTCGCAACCCTGGGTTTAGCAGGCCAATGCTCAAACCACTGAGCTATCCCTCCCCCCTACAGACCAACACGGCTGCTACTCTGAAACCTTACATTAATGAAAACAGATCACAACCTGCCCTGCTTGAAATACTGCAGAGGACATTTGGGTGAAAAACTTATTTAGACTGGAGGTTAACTTGTTAAGTTTAGTCTCTAGGAATCATGTTATGATTTTGGTTTTTTAATGTAACCCTTCTGTTTGCATTGTCCTTACTCAGTATCTCTTACATTTTGAAGGTTGATAATAAACTTATGATTGTTTTTACTATAACTGTGGCTCAGTGCTGTGATATTATACAAGGAGCTGATCCAGAGTTGAATCAACCACGCTGTTGTGTACACTGACCCCTTGGGGACAGCAGATCTGTTTTTTTCTGTAAGTAACCAGTGGGTAAGGGGCTGGACACTACAAAGAAAGGTTTCAAAGGGACTCAGACTGGGTACATCTATTATTAACCTACAAGCCAAAGTAAGGGCTGGCACAGCCCAGAGGAGGTTGTCTGGGTGTCTAACAGGCTAGAGGTGTCGGGGAGCTGACACCCAGTTAAGCACATGCAAGTCTCCCTCTCATTGGAAGGGGAAGTAACAATGTCACCATCAGTCATGGTCATCCAAAGAACAATGACAGAGACATAGTCCCTCCCTCAGCTCTCATGTAGTCCGTGGGAGTACCCAAGCTATACTCTATCTTTAAAGGGTTCAGACTGCTCCCCACATTACACAAGACCAGCTTCACAGACCAGCACAGGTCAGGGGCATGGTTCTGCATCATACTCTTTGTGGTGGTTTGCAGCCCCCCCCCGCCCAAGATCATACAGAGGAAACAGTCCTTTTACAAGTGCAAGAATTGTGATTGCCCCCCTCCAAGGGTCCATTGCACCCCACACTAAGGGGGGGAGAAGAGAGAGATTGATTCTTGAGCGCTCTTAGCTTCTATGCAAAGGCTGAGCAGTCTATTCCTATGTAGTTTTATAAAAATCTGGTGGTTTGCCAGAACTATGTTCCAACACCAGCTTTTAAGCACACATTTATTTTAAGCTCCATGTTGTTGAACTTTGCAGTGTTTGATATTATATTACAGCAGCACCCAGCAGTTCAGTACAGAGGAGGGTTTAATCGGCGTTGTCATTTTAAAGAGCGGAATTAACAGAGATTTGAATCAAAATTATTAAACACTTGTTTGAAGCTAAGCCTTATTGGCATAAAAGTGTTTTCAGCCCAGAGCAAAGATTTTGTACCAATATTTTGTTTCATTTGGGATAGAATGTTGTACTCACTAAAGTGAGTGACTAATAATCACATGCCAGGCTTGAGCCAAGAATAATGCAGACTAGCAGTGTATAAACTTCCCCATACAGTTCTGCCAAGGCAAATGAACACCCTGTGCTCTTGCAGCCAACAGGGAGTGAGTGATGTGGACAAACAAGACTCTCACTAAACTCACTTTGCCAGATCCACATCAGGATTTGACTAGTGGTTTGCAACGGAGACATTGTGAGGATGAAGGGTCAGCATGCAGTAGCCTAAGTTGGTTGCAAATTACTTCTTACTTCTGCCCATTGGAGTTAGAAGCAAATTGCAGCTGTAATAACCCCCTTCAAGTTAAAAATTTTCCTGCAGCATTTGATCGTATTTTAAAAACTGGTCAGTGAAGACTGAACTGCATTATTTTATTTAGGTGGTGGCCTCCCAGGGCATCGGGAACATTGGGCAGGCAATGCAGGGAAGCTCATATAGCTGCCATTTATAACTCTTCCTGTTTTAAGGATGGGGGAAGGGTGTACTAAAAATAAGCCAATGATCTCTTGAAACTAACAGCACATATAAAGTCTGATTATGATCACTCTTTTCTGGTGCAGGAGAGATTAGAATCAGGATGAGAACATATAAATTCACGGACTATTCCAAGAAGCCAGCAGTACTTAGTCATGATGAGAAATAAAGGAAGATAAGCTACCATGATAGCAGATGCTGAAAATGGACGAGTGAGAATACTGTATGTCCAAAGCAGAAAATAAAGCAAAACCAATCTCTACCACCCTTTGCATTTGTGACTTCACGAGAACTTTTGTAGTGTTGAAGATGAAACAATTCTTCTGAATTTTGTGAAATTATCTTTACCATCAACATCAAAATGGAGGCGCTTGCTTGATCTAATGGAATTTGGTATGCTGCCCTCACTTAGCTCTGGAGTTATACCAACTATTCCTACTCTATTTCACTGTTTTGGTTGACTCTGTGATTCATGCTATTACAAATCGCGCAAAGCAATATGAGGTTTATCACCATTTCAAAGTACACTCTTATTTACTTTCTCCAAGTATAAACCAAGGGCCTGATCCTGCAAAGACTTCCGTCAGATCTACACGTGGAATGACCCAACCTAAACTGTTTTATTAATCAATACCCCAAGGCTCCAAAGACTTTACTGCTTATACTTTTAAAAACACTAATTTTTACTGATTAATTTAATGCAGTTTCTTTCAAATACAGATTGTGTTGTTGCTTTAACCTTAATACCATTTCCCTTTGTTCAAACACCAAGCACATATGGATAACTCATCATATGGATGACTCATTCCAGGCTTGCTGACCTTTAGTGCACCATGCAACGGGGCGGAGAGAATCACTCTTACCCTACAGCTAGCTTGCTCTGGGCATGAACGGACAAAATTTTAAAACAAGGCCTCTTTCAGCCAAGTCAACGTTGTGGGCCAGATGTGCAGCAGTGGCTGAAGCAGCGCTTTGCATAATTGAGGACAATATGCAACAGTGGCCACCACTCCTGATCCCAGGTCTATCCAGATGCTAGGCCAGCCTCTAGCATAAACTAGAGAATCTTAACATCTGTATTTTCCACTGAATGCATCCAATGAAGTGAGCTGTAGCTCATGAAAGCTTATGCTCAAATAAATTTGTTAGTCTCTAAGGTGCCACAAGTCCTCCTGTTCTTTTTACAGCTGTTCTCATCTAGGAGAATTGCCAGCCTCTAGGGGCCTTTTGAGCAGCTGGGGGATCCCAGTGTAGGTAAGAATGCTATTGCCCTCAGGAGACAGAATCTTTAACCAATGCACTCTAAGAGATCAATCAATAATCAATACTCCCATCCACAAATAAGACAACACCAGGTTGCACCCTTGCAGTAACAATCATGCATGAGGGTGGAATAGAAGCTGCTGTGGCTCCCCAGCCACACAAGTCCTCTCCACAGGGGGACTTCTCTAGTAGACAACTAAGCTGGCTTTAGTGCTACTCTGTCCCACTGGCCTAGGCTCAGCTCCACTATCTGGCCCTATGCATGGAGTCACTTATGCACAGAAGCGAACAGCACCTGCAAGCAAAACACTCCATGTTCAGATACAATGAGAGTACAAATACAATCTGAGTATTCAAACACATTAAAGTGACAAAACTTGTTGCCTACAATACAAATGGAGGCTTCTTTCAAATCTGGTGTGGCAGGGTACATTCAGTTTTGTGACTCCCTACTGTGGATTTCCACGGTCCTGCTACACCCCACTTCAAGAAGCAGTGAGCTGAGAGGAACAGAGAAGGAAAGGTGGGTCCTTCAAGCTTGCCTAGAGAAAAGACTCTCCAGAGCATCCATTTTGAAAGCTAGATGCACCTGGTCCTCCAAGGGCGAGCAGCCACCAATCAGGGCCTGCTGGCTGCCTGGCCTTAGCAGTTCAGTTCCAGGTTGGGAGCAGCGGAGTGAAGGATGCTCCTCTCTGGCCAAAGGAGCCTGGCAATCAGACAGAGATACACAACTGGGAAGAACCTGAGGACACTGGCCCTGAGTTACGGCTAGAAAGAGGGGCCGGTAGGAAGAGCCCCAGGGAAATAGCAGTGAAGGACTGAAGTTGATCAGCACATGGCTGGTGTGCGTAGGGTCCCTGAGTTAGAACCCAGAGAAGTGGGCAGGTCTAGGTTCCCCTACCAGCCACAGGTAAAAGAGACATAAACCTCAATGAGGAGGCATGGCTTATCTGGGAGCCCGAACAAAGGAATGAATTTAAAGGGCCCAGAGCCAGGGCTGAAGATCCTAGTGAGGGAAAATAGAGTCCAATAAACACCCTGGACAGGGTTCACTTGGACTTTTTGACTTGGCTTAAGGCCCAAGACATTGAAAAAACTCACCAAGATTATCTGGCAGCCTGCAGAGGGTGTGGTAAGTGGGTCCCTTTGCAACTATTCTTGTAAAAAAAAATGCTTAGACCCTGGTGTAAATGAAAACCATATAAAAAAAAAGTAAACATCTCAAAAGTCTATCACTACTAGATAATGATTTTAACAATACTAGATTTTCTCTAGAAAATAAAGTGAACTTGGGGTTTTTGGTGGAATGGGCCTGGTGACAGCTCTGGGAGGGGAAATCATCAGACACCAAATGTCTTTTCTTTAGAGCTTCCCCTGATCAAATGATGGCTTTATGAGATTCTAAGGGGCTCCCCTTCTCTTTATTCCGAGAGTCATTTGCCATTGGACCCCTCCCAACTAAATCATTCCTATGCTCATCTTCCACCAAGTGCCTTCCAATAAACAGACACTAATGTCAGTCTGCTCAGTGCCTCTTAAAGATGTGTTTAAGGGCAGAGACATCTACCTCGCTCTCCATGCATCAGAACTTAAGACAGTTTAATTTACAACATGCCCAAGGTTGGTCACAGAGCTGCATATGGCAGTGGTGGCCAACCTGAGCCTGAGAAGGAGCCAGAATTTATCAATGTACATTTCCAAAGAGCCACAGTAATAAGTCAGCAGCCCCCCATCTGCTACACCCTCCCCCCCCCGAGCCTCCCACCTACCAGCAGCCCCACTGATCAGTGTCTCCCCCTTCCTCCCGATCAGCTGTTTTGTGGGGTGCAGGAGGCTCTGGTGGGGGGGGAGGGAGGAGTGAGGGCATGGCTGGCTCAGGGGAGGGGGCGGGAAGGGGTGAAGTGGAGGCAGGGCCTGTGGCAGAGCCAGGGGTTGAGCAGTGAGCACTCCTGGGCACATTGGAAAGTTGGCACCTGTAGCTCCAGCCCCGGAGTCTGTGCCTATACAAGGAGCTGCATATTAACTTCTGAAGAGCTGCATGTGGCTCCGGAGCCACAGGTTGGCCACCCCTGGCATATGGGTTCTTGTTCTCAGGTGTAAAATGAGAGGGTCCATTCAAATGACAGTGTTACCAGTTTAAAAGATTGTGGTTACACTGATTGACACTGTGGATAGTTGGGGGGGGGGAGGGGGGAGAGGAACTCCATTTTGTCTCCCAACAAGCAAAGTGTGTCATGTGTTGTGGAAAACCAGCAGCTGCTTATGAGCAGAGAAGTATAGCTGATTTTCCAAAATGCACAGTGATTCATCAGGCACTGCTGGGCAGGATCAAGCCTCTTCCTGTCTCAGGTTCTTAGTACTGGATAAACTGAAACATTGTTTTCAGCAAGCCGTTTTTACTGCACTTAACTGCAATGCATTTCTAGGGGCTCATGTTCAGGCAGTTTTCTGATACAATGATGATATTCTCTCTTCTATAACTGTGCTGAGTCCTGTGCAATTTAGAGCACTTGAACAGTCGTATGTGGATATCTTTCATGTACCTCACAAGGCTGCA
Organism: Dermochelys coriacea; assembly: GCF_009764565.3. Classification (NCBI taxonomy): domain Eukaryota; kingdom Metazoa; phylum Chordata; order Testudines; family Dermochelyidae; genus Dermochelys; species Dermochelys coriacea. The sequence continues at coordinate 123,062,701 of NC_050070.1, forward strand.
CTTTTATAATAAGTCCAGAAAGCTAACCTGTCTCACAGCATGATTCACCACCACTTATATTTATGGCTCCAGGTGGTCTAACAGCAATGGGCCAAATCCTTAAATCCTTGCTCATTGAAGTCTATGGAAGTTTTTTAGCTGAGCAAGGACTTTCCTTAAATCCATGTACAGTTTTTACATTTAGCCCAATTATTTTGGGAACAGTGACAGTTGGGAACACATTAGTATTCTACAGTCCATATGCTGCTATTGAAAATGAGCAGGTTACATTGTGTCTCCTTTATAACTAAGCTTTTGGGCTGATTCTGATCACAACTGGTTTTTACGCTTCCCACCTCTATGGACTTGTTCCTGATTTACACCAATGAGATCACAGCCATTTGATTTTTATTAAACATGCATAAACATTTTACCATGTACTGTAGAAAAATACAGGCAATAATAGATACTTATATGCCAAATTCTGCCACCCTTTTCCTCCCTGAGTGCAATCTTATTGTAAAACTAGACCCACTGATGTCAAAAGTAGTACTGAGCATAAGTAAGTAGCAGAATCTGACCCTATAACTTTCTCCTAGTAATATTCTGAACATTATTTTCCTCAATAAAATAAGAGGCCAAAAATTCAGGACCCTTATTCAAACAAAGCTCCCATTTGGTGCTAGATGAGCAGTTTAACTATTGTATTCTCTATTAGGATTCATTAGGAAAAGGATAGATAAAACAGAAAATACATTGCCTCTATATAAATCTATGGTATGCCCATATCTTGAATGCTGCATGCAGACGTGGTCACCTCGTCTCAAAAAAGATACATTGGAATTGGAAAAGCTACAGAAAAGGGCAACAAACATTATTAGGGGTATGGAACAGCTTCCATATGAGGAGAGATTAATAAGATTGGGTAGGACTTTTCAGCTTGGAAAAGAGATGACTAAGGGGAGATAATAGAGGTCTATAAAATCATGACTAAGGTGGAGAAAGTAAGTAGTGTTATTTACTCCTTTGCATAACACAAGAACTAGGGGTCACCCAATTAAATTAATAGGCAGCAGGTTTAAAACAAACAAAAGGAAGTATTTTTTCACACAACGCAGTGTCAGCTGTGGAACTCTTTGCCAGAGGATGTTGTGAAGGCCAAGACTATAACAGGGTTCAAAAAAAGAACGATACACAATAACTCCTCATTCAATGTTGTAGTTCTGTTCCTGAAAAATGCGACTTTAAGTGAAACTATGTTAAGTGAATCCAATTTCTCCATAGGAATGAATGTAAATGGGGTAGTTAAGTTCCAGGGAAATTTTTTTTTGCCATACAGTACAGTACTATAGTTGGGAGGTGCCCCCGCCTTACCCCACATAGGCACTGCCCACTGGCACTGGAGACAATGAGGCAGGCAAGGAGGCTGAAGGTGCTGTAGGCTAGGAGAAGCACGTTGCGCAGCAGCAGCTTCCCCTATTCTGCAAGCACCAGAGGCAGGGGCTCAACCCTTGGCCCACCCACTCCACCCCTCCCCCAAGCCCCCCCCCTTAACCTGCCTCCTCTTCCCCCCCCCCTTTACTCCACACGCAGAGTCCTTGCTCCTACCTGCTCCCTCCGCCTCCTGCCTGTGGCAATCAGCTGGCTTGCCGCGGTTCAGGAGGCAGAAGGGAGGAGCGATGACACAGCATGCAGGCTTCCACTCCCCCTCCCTCCCCCGCCTCCTGAACACCGCAAGCCAGCTGATTTCCCCCCCCCCCCGCCTGTGGCAGAGGCGCTGATCCGTGGGGTCTGTCGGCGGGGCATAGGGGAGCTGATGGGGGCCTGCTAGCTATGGACAAAGCAGGCAGCCAAAAACGACTATCGCAAAGCATTGCGCAACTTTAAATGGATCATGTTCTGTAACTGAGCAGGGACATAAGATCGAAACAACGTTAAGCGAGAGGATGTTGTTAAGTGGGGAGTTACTGTACATTCATGGAGGATAGGTCCATCAATGGCTATTAGCCAAGATGGGCAGGGATGCAAAACCAAACTCTGAAGTGTCCCTAGCGTAGTCTTGGTTTGCCAGAAGCTGGGAATGGGCGACAGGGGATAGATCACTTGATGATTACCTGTCCTGTTCATTCCTTCTGGGACAGATGGCATTGGCCGCTGTCAGAAGACAGGACACTGGGCTAGATGAACCATTGGTCTGACCTGGTATGGTCATTCTTATGATTATATACACCTAAATACTGTGCATAGGTCAGTGGTGTAGCTAGGAGTGGAAATTTGGGTGGGCGGGCGGGCAGGCAATGACAGACTGTGCTAGCTCAGCTTCTCCCCTGACGCCATGCCCTCTTCCTATCCCTGGTGCCCCCAGACACAGGGCTTCACCTGCCAAGATGGGCATGCACATGGGGTGGCTTAGAAAATGGCAAGGCAGAGCTGCTGGAGCACAACTTTCTGAAGGGCGGACACATAGCTCCGTCCTGGATTTCATGTGCCTGAGTGACGCTCCGGTCCGCTGTGGCAAAGCTATACCTCTGCTCAGATTTGGATGGGCCAGGATGCTAAGTGATTGGGCTGTGGCCCACCAGTGGTTACATCCCTGGCATAGATACAGTACTCTAAAATTTGACATGTTTATTCAATGAATAAAAGCAATAGTTTCAAATCAAGCTAGTACTGTATGCAAGAGTCATGTTGTAAGCCAGTATTATTTATCATCTTTTCATGCCAACACTACTGAAATCTGGAACACTTACCCAATTTAAAAAACAAAGTCATATGTAGCCATGCATCTCTTCAGGATAATGGAGAAATCAGAAGATATACTAGATGAAAACCATTTAGAATGGTATGTAGCTATATACAGTGACAGTATGCCTCTGTAAATATTAAGTTGCATCATTCCTTGGTCAGTATTTACTTTTTTGGCCAATCAAACGTGATGCTCATCATAAGAATCCAATATCTATATTATCTTGTGTCAAATGAATGCCGCAATGTGAGTGGATGAAAAAGTTATATTCTAGCACATTTTGATAAAAAAACCTCACATACTTTAACCAATACCCATATAGTCTCACAGCAAAATGTAGGGATTTATATGCATGAATATGCAAACATAGATAAGATTACTACCTAACAAGTAACTCATTGGTCAAGATATGGAAATAAAATTTTAAAAATTCTTACGGCTTGAAATGCAGTAAGCCAGTCTGCAATTGATCTTCCTGAAAAGCTGCTTGTTGATTGGCCAGAGGACAAGCGTGAAGAGCTGAATGAAGTTAATCATCAGTCCAGACACTATAAATATGTAGCAGATAAGAAGGTGGCAAATGAACTGAGACTTCAGAAAGCCAATGATGTCCATGGTTCTTTAAGAAAGGAAGGGTAACTTCCAGAAAGAGAAAATCCAGGAATTCAGAAGATAGTCTGCAAAACCAAGCAACAATAGCAGCTGTTAGTAAACAAAAATAAAGTTAAATAGAAATAAAAATTTGAATACATAGATAACTCATGGCTAGTATTAGCAGTGAAGTCACTGCTTTCCTACTAAATCTTTTTTTCTATTCTTAAGAGAAAGACCTGGTTACAAATACTTACAAAAACAGACACTGAAAAAGAAAGCCACATTTTCAAACAATTTACATCACTTGGTGATAAACACTTCCTCCTATGCTTAAATCCCACTGACTTCAAGAATGAAGTGCTTTGCTGGATAGAGATGGGATTACCTAGGTACTCAATGTCAACCATGCTCATATGCTCTGCTGAATCAGATCCTTATTGATAAAGTAAGAAATAGCTAAAAAGAAAAGGAGTACCCGTGGCACCTTAGAGACTAACAAATTTATTAGAGCATAAGCTTTCGTGAGCTACAGCTCACTTCATCGGATGCATTTGGTGGAAAAAGCAGAGGAGAGATTTATATACACACACACAGAGAACATGAAACAATGGGTTTATCATACACACTGTAAGGAGAGTGATCACTTAGGATAAGCCATCACCAGCAGCTGGGGGGGGGGGGGGAAAGGAGGAAAACCTTTCATGGTGACAAGCAAGGTAGGCTATTTCCAGCAGTTAACAAGAATATTTGAGGAACAGTGGGGGGTGGGGTGGGGGGGAGATATACCATGGGGAAATAGTTTTACTTTGTGTAATGACTCATCCATTCCCAGTCTCTATTCAAGCCTAAGTTAATTGTATCCAGTTTGCAAATTAATTCCAATTCAGCAGTCTCTCGTTGGAGTCTGTTTTTGAAGCTTTTTGTTGAAGGATAGCCACTCTTAGGTCTGTAATCGAGTGACCAGAGAGATTGAAGTGTTCTCCAACTGGTTTTTGAATGTTATAATTCTTGACGTCTGATTTGTGTCCATTCATTCTTTTACATAGAGACTGTCCAGTTTGGCCAATGTACATGGCAGAGGGGCATTGCTGGCACATGATGGCATATATTACATTGGTAGATGCGCAGGTGAACGAGCCTCTGATAGTGTGGCTGATGTGATTAGGCCCTATGATGGTATCCCCTGAATAGGTATGTGGACAGAGTTGGCAACGGGCTTTGTTGCAAGGATAGGTTCCTGGGTTAGTGGTTCTGTTGTGTGGTGTGTGGTTGCTGGTGAGTATTTGCTTCAGATTGGGGGGCTGTCTGTAAGCAAGGACTGGTCTGTCTCCCAAGATCTGTGAGAGTGATGGGTCGTCCTTCAGGATAGGTTGTAGATCCTTGATGATGCGTTGGGGAGGTTTTAGTTGGGGGCTGAAGGTGATGGCTAGTGGCGTTCTGTTTTCTTTGTTGGGCCTGTCCTGTAGTAGGTGACTTCTGGGTACTCTTCTGGCTCTGTCAATCTGTTTCTTCACTTCAGCAGGTGGGTATTGTAGTTGTAGGAATGCATGATAGAGATCTTGTAGGTGTTTGTCTCTGTCTGAGGGGTTGGAGCAAATGCGGTATATCGTAGCGCTTGGCTGTAGACAATGGATCGAGTGGTATGATCTGGATGAAAGCTAGAGGCATGTAGGTAGGAATAGCGGTCAGTAGGTTTCCGATATAGGGTGGTGTTTATGTGACCATCGCTTATTAGCACCATAGTGTCCAGGAAGTGGATCTCTTGTGTGGACTGGTCCAGGCTGAGGTTGATGGTGGGATGGAAATTGTTGAAATCATGGTGGAATTCCTCAAGAGCTTCTTTTCCATGGGTCCAGATGATGAAGATGTCATCAATGTAGCGCAAATAGAGTAGGGGCATTAGGGGACGAGAGCTGAGGAAGCGTTGTTCTAAGTCAGCCATAAAAATGTTGGCATACTGTGGGGCCATGCGGGTACCCATCGCAGTGCCGCTGATTTGAAGGTATACATTGTCACCAAATGTGAAGTAGTTATGTGTCAGGACAAAGTCACAAAGTTCAGCCACCAGGTTAGCCGTGACAGTATCGGGGATACTGTTCCTGACGGCTTGTAGTCCATCTTTGTGTGGAATGTTGGTGTAGAGGGCTTCTACATCCATAGTGGCTAGGATGGTGTTTTTAGGAAGATCAGTAATGGACTGTAGTTTCCTCAGGAAGTCAGTGGTGTCTCAAAGTTAGCTGGGAGTGCTGGTAACGAAGGGCCTGAGGAGGGAGTCTACATAGCCAGACAATCCTGCTGTCAGGGTGCCAATGCCTGAGATGATGGGGCGTCCAGGATTTCCAGGTTTATGGATCTTGGGTAGCAGATAGAATACCCCAGGTCGGGGCTCCAGGGGTGTGTCTGTGCGGATTTGTTCTTGTGCTTTTTCAGGGAGTTTCTTGAGCAAATGCTGTAGTTTCTTTTGGTAACTCTCAGTGGGATCAGAGGGTAATGGCTTGTAGAAAGTGGTGTTGGAGAGCTGCCTAGTAGCCTCTTGTTCATACTCTGACCTATTCATGATGACGACAGCACCTCCTTTGTCAGCCTTTAAGCGCTACGACATAACCGCATTTGCTCCAACCCCTCAGACAGAGACAAACACCTACAAGATCTCTATCAAGCATTCCTACAACTACAATACCCACCTGCTGAAGTGAAGAAACAGATTGACAGAGCCAGAAGAGTACCCAGAAGTCACCTACTACAGGACAGGCCCAACAAAGAAAACAACAGAACGCCACTAGCCATCACCTTCAGCCCCCAACTAAAACCTCTCCAACGCATCATCAAGGATCTACAACCTATCCTGAAGGACGACCCATCACTCTCACAGATCTTGGGAGACAGACCAGTCCTTGCTTACAGACAGCCCCCCAATCTGAAGCAAATACTCACCAGCAACCACACACCACACAACAGAACCACTAACCCAGGAACCTATCCTTGCAACAAAGCCCGTTGCCAACTCTGTCCACATATCTATTCAGGGGATACCATCATAGGGCCTAATCACATCAGCCACACTATCAGAGGCTCGTTCACCTGCGCATCTACCAATGTGATATATGCCATCATGTGCCAGCAATGCCCCTCTGCCATGTACATTGGCCAAACTGGACAGTCTCTACGTAAAAGAATGAATGGACACAAATCAGACGTCAAGAATTATAACATTCAAAAACCAGTTGGAGAACACTTCAATCTCTCTGGTCACTCGATCACAGATCTAAGAGTGGCTATACTTCAACAAAAAAGCTTCAAAAACAGACTCCAACGAGAGACTGCTGAATTGGAATTAATTTGCAAACTGGATACAATTAACTTAGGCTTGAATAGAGACTGGGAATGGATGAGTCATTACACAAAGTAAAACTATTTCCCCATGGTATTTCTCCCTCCCACCCCACCCCCCACGGTTCCTCAGATATTCTTGTTAACTGCTGGAATTAGCCTACCTTGCTTGTCACCATGAAAGGTTTTCCTCCTTTCCCCCCCCCTGCTGCTGGTGATGGCTTATCTTAAGTGATCACTCTCCTTACAGTAAAAAGAAAAGGAGTACTTGTGGCACCTTAGAGACTAACAAATTTATTAGAGCATAAGCTTTCGTGAGCTACAGCTCACTTTTTCTTTGTTTTTTGTCTTTTACATTCTTACAGTCTTGAGAAATTACTTTTGGGGCTCATCATGAAAAAAATTTCAAGGAATATATCTTATATCAAATGTAATTGTCTGAATACCATTCTGTACAGCTATTTCTTAGGTTTAAGAGTAGCAGCCGTGTTAGTCTGTATTCGCAAAAAGAAAAGGAGTACCCGTGGCACCTTAGAGACTAACAAATTTATTAGAGCATAAGCTTTCGTGAGCTACAGCTCACTTCATCGGATGCATTTGGTGGAAAAAGCAGAGGAGAGATTTATATATATACACACACACACACACACACACACACACAGAGAACATGAAACAATGGGTTTATCATACACACTGTAAGGAGAGGTTTCAGAGTAGCAGCCGTGTTAGTCTGTATTCGCAAAAAGAAAAGGAGTACTTGTGGCACCTTAGAGACTAACACATTTATTTGAGCAGAAGCTTTCATGAGCTACAGCTCACTTCATCGGATGCATCACGAAAGCTTATGCTCTAATAAATGTGTTAGTCTCTAAGGTGCCACAAGTATACCTGCAAGTGTAACTTATGTTGCTTTGGAAGCCCCAGTCCCCCTCTACAAAACACTCAGTTTTGCCAGGTGCTAAGCATTCTGGCTCAGTGCAGTACAGACTTTAAGCATGTGCTTCTCATTTAAGCACATGAGCGGTCCCACTGAAATCAATAAAACTACCCAGCTGTTTACAGTTAATCACATAACTAAGTGTTTTGCTAGATAGAACAAGTGAGCTGATCATCTTGAAGGACTGAGTCTTTATTCAGTAGTGCAGAGAAGCTGAAAAAGTGAAGGAGCTGAGAACATTTTGCAGGTCACCTTTAAGCCTACAAAAGCTTCAGAGGACTATCAAACATCAAATCCATTCTTGATCATTTGAAATGAACGTATCAGAAGCTTAAAAATGAGAAGTCGTCCTCCTTTTTAAAAATAGCATGTGGCTTTTCTCCTGCTATTCCAATATAATGCAATCAAGTCTTGGTTTACTTCTTTATGCACTGGCATCCTCAATGGGATCTCCGCTGCAGAGCTCTCAGAATAGCGTTGTTAAGGCAACTGTTGCTACAGAGCCTGCAAACAGCACCCCAACAATATAGCCTTTAGATCCCTTGTAAAGGAATTATTTTTTGTGACAAAGTGGTGACATTTTTAAAAAGTTTACCACCATTAGGCAATTTTAAGATAGAAGTTAAGGCCAAAAAAAAAAAAAAAAGTGACCTGACAATGTCCCTTGAATAGATAAAGCAAGAACTATCACAGATCCAGTCTATTACTCAAAGTCAGTAGCATAATACAAAATGTTTTCTCTTTCCCATCTATGCTGACATGCTTGACAAGGGAAATAACCCTGCTTGACAGATATCATCAATGGAAGGTTATAGCTCTGAATAGCTATTTATACCTATACCAACCCTGGAGACCCTAAAAATAACAAAGATTGACTATTAAGACTCCATGGGCAGAAAATGTGATGGTTTTCTGGTTGGAAGCATTTTTTTTTTTAAACAAAATCTGAATTCAGTCAGCTGGGATCATCACTGTAGGTAACACTATCACATTACCAGGAGCATAACTGCAAAGTTACCAACAAAATCCAAGTAAATTTGCATTTTGTATAAGTAACATGGATTAATTTTAACAAAGCATGCTTCCATGGATAAACAAACCTTCCATTAGATTTACCCTTTCCATTATTAAAGTAAGCAGTTTAGGAGTTTTCTGCCACACTGCAAAAGAAAGTATGTTCTCTCCTCAGGGCATATTTACTTCACTGCTCACTATACATAAACATGCCTTTTTTGGTATATTCAAATTAAACTCTCAATCTATCACTTGTATTTTTCTTCCCCAATTGGGCCCAATCCTGCTCCTGCAGGAAACAGACCCGCAATTCTAGACATCATTTTGCTGGCCTGTTGTCATTTGAACTCAGTGAGGGACCTATCAAAATTTTGGAGAGTATTGTAGTAAACAATCCAGATCCAAATCAACTTGAACCTGATATCCCAGGTTTAATGGCTCATCTGTTTCTGAATACAGGAAAAATCACCGTTTACATGACTAACAAAATCATGTATTAAGGGTAGCTGATCAAAAGCCTTTCAAAAGAAGTAAGAATATACCATTACTCCACCGATTCATTCTTTTCACTGTTACAGTAGTTTTCCAAAGAAAAATGTTAAACTTGAACACGTTACATTTATGGTCAACATATGACATACTGCAGGTCTTTTATGCTAAGCTTTGTAAGAGTAAAGTAATAACCACTGATAAAAAACAGGGTACTGCAATAATTCACGAAAAGACAATGGTACATTTGAAAGTCACTGTCTGGTTTCATAGCTCAGTCACAAAATTTAAGTTTAATAAAAATAGTTAATTTAATTAGGGATGGAACTTTGTCATAACGACAAAGTAGAGACGCTTGTTCTTGTATAAAAAATAAATAAATAAATAAAAGCTTAGGGAATTACAAAGCCTTATTTCAATAGGTTCTCCCTCTCCCCTGGCTCCCCCAATTCAATCCAAGCTAGTGTTTGGATTTAAGAACATTCCCCTACAGTGGTTGCAGCTCAACCACCACTGCGCTGGTGCATGAAACACCACAAGTACATGAAAGAGTGAAAGTAACCATAAATAAAAATGCACTTCTTGTAGCCTGAGAAACAGTATAAATAAAAAAGGTATAAATAGTGCAAGGTACAATTTTATTTTAATAAAATCAAAGATACAGTTGTCAACACAGGCAAGGACATTTAAAAAAAAAAACAAAACAAAAAAATCACTGAGGAGACAATGAAGCCCTGTGACTTAAATCTATGTTACCCTATTGTTTTCAATAGTCATCCACAGTCAACTCCAGTGTAAACGAGAAGAGGATAAGGTCCATAATTCTTAGAGTGTGATTTATTAAACATACACACTAATTTTCTTACAGCTCATGACTGAAACCCATAACAGCCTTTTGAAAAACAAATACATTCTCAGAAGACATTAAGATAGAAAACAGTTTTTTTGGCAGCCATCTTCTCAACACCCTTAAATTAATTGGGGGAAAGTGGTCAGAGTAAACAAACAAAAGGATGCTTTGTGATGGGCATTTCCCTTTGGTATGAAACAGATAGAGGGCCAAACACTTGTCTAGTGAGTAGTCTAAGGCTACACACTTATTTGACTAAGGGGTTACAAGGTCAGGACCATAAATAGCAGGCACTACTCTGCACTCCTCCTCTCCCATTATCAGAGACATCTAGTTTTGCTCTGAAGCAAGACAGATCAGACATCTTTTCTGTTTACACACTTCCAAACATTCCTTTTATCCCCGCATGCAGGCTGTTGCAGTAGTTTATCTTCATTGCCCCCTACTGACCAATTCTTTGGCCCTGAAATGAGTTCTCTCTCAATACACGTTCAGTGACTTAGCTAAAAAGAGTCCACACCAACCTCCAAAGAGAGGAGCTTTCTGCCCCTCTCGAACTATGAAGTTCCCTGCTCTTCCCCCCTTACTGGGAACTGCAGAGTTCTTTCTTTGGTCCTCCCTCTTTCTTATAGGCCTGTGACAGGGTTGAACGCCCCCCCCCCATTCAGGGTGCCACCTGATATGCTGGTGTCCCACTGATTCTGTCTGTTCTACCAGCCTGGGTTTCCTAACCCTGTTCTAGCCCTCAAGCCTTCTCTAGCACATAGACAGGTAAGGCCACACCCAGCTGCAGACAGACTGAAATCAGCTCAGGGATTTGCTCAGCACTCACATGCACACCTCCTTTGGAGTGTAAGCCTCCCAAAAATATTGTCTTGCACTGTATAGAGAGATCTGCATATTGCAAACTCATAAAAATCACCCCCCTCCCTCAAGGTGGAGGGAGATACGCACAGCTTTTTGTGCCCCCGCCCTCATGAATTGTACAAACTGGAATTTGTAACAAACAAACAAACCAAAGAGAGTTTAACAACCACAAAAGGTAGATTTTAAGTAATTAAAGGGATAGCAAACAGAACAAAGCACATTACTAAGCAAATAAAACAAAACATGCAAACTAAGTTTAATACACCTCAAGAAACAGGTTACAAAATGTAATTTCTCACCCTAAATGTTTTTAGGCAGGTTGCAGAGTTCCAGTAGCTTAGAGTTCCAATTATTTCTCTTTACAGACTGGACCCATCTCAGCCTGAACTCAGGCCCTGTCTTTCTCTTCAGGTGTTTTTAGCAATCTTCCCTCTTGGACTGGGAGGCAATAGAGAAGAGTCCCGACTGACTTACTTCCCAGCCTTTAACAGAATTTACCTAAGGCAGGAATCTTTTGTTTCCCAGTCTGACCCCCCTACCCCTCTCAATAGAAAAATACTGAAAGCCCACGGTGTGGGTCTAGTACCAGGTGACCCGCTCACCTGACCCCATAGTGTTAAAGCAGCAGCCTGGGGAGCTTCTCAGGAAGACAGGAGATTAGTATCTTCCAAGTCTTATTGTTCTTCCTAATGGCCCACTGAGGCTGATTGGGGGAACGCTCACCAGACAGTAGGCAAATACACACATAGTTGTAATTGTTACATAGTCAATATTCCAAACCTCCGATACAGAAATGATACATTCATACAAATTGGATAAACACATTCAGTAGATCATAACCTCTGATGACACCTCACATGACCCATCTCGCATAAAAGAACTTAGTTATGCCATATTCATATAATATTTCTATGAAGAATATGGGGTGTAGTGTCACAAGGCCCTCTTCAGCCTACCTTTACCAGACCCTTCCCTCAGATTGAGAGCTCCCTCGCTCTTCCTTCCTGGGTCTCCTTCACTGCATTCTCTTTCCTCCCTACGTAGTCCACCTTGATCCTGTCACAGCTGGGATCACTAACTGTAACTGAGGACTTGGCTACACTTACATTTATAGCGCTCTAGCTAATCACCCCCCTGAGCGCAGCAAGTCAGAGCGCTGTAAAGCGCTAGCATAAACAGGCTCCTAGAGCACTCCTGTGACAGCACTTTGAAATTTCCAGTGTAGCCCTGCCCTCAGTCACCAGATCAGGATCAGCTGGGGGTTAACTGACACATCACAGGAAAAGCTGAGCTGAGTCACCTTAAAGTGCCAGCTAGCCCATGACAGTCACACAAGAAGATTATGCAATTTGCCTAAAGGTCGCATAAACTGGGGCAGAGAGAGTCAGGAACAGAAATTTAAGAGTCCCTTGCAGCAAATTCAGTCAAACTGCACTGTTTCTCTGGGCTCTAGGCTACGCTAATGGGATACAACAAGAAATCACATTTCTGCCTGAAATCACATTATCTGCTATGCTTACAAATAGTACCTAAGATATGTTTCACCTTAAAGCACTGTGTTTAAACCGAAGCATGGATTTCAACTGCTTTGCTGTATACGGATGGATTTGTTGTAGACTAAAGCATCTAAATCTGGGGTTTAGGCTCTTAGTTCCTGTGTTAGGCACTGCAAAACCCACACTGAGCTGCCACCTAACTCAGCATGCACCTACATTTTTCACTATAAAAGTCTCCTAGGTGCCTATGTACACTGCTGCCTCACTCGAATGACCCAGGCATTTATCTCCCATGCAAGTCCCAGCACAATCCTTGAATCAGGTGGAAGGAGCGGCGGGGGACACGGGACAGTGACATTCAAGGGAAGGGGGACACACACACACACCCACCCACCCCTCACTCACCTCGCCTGCAGGGCCTCATCTGTTAGAATGGGGCCCATTCAAAAATCCAGAGGAGGACGTGCCTCCTTATAAAACTTTTAGTCCAGGGGTTAGAGCACTCATCTGGGATGTGGAAGACCCAGGTTTAATTGGTTTAATTCCCCCCTCTTTGCCTGATGGGGGAAGAAGCAGTCTCCCACAGCCCAGGTGAGTGTCCTAACCACTGGACTAAAAGTGATAATAGAGGCCGAGGCACCACCACCTCTTGCAAGCAGCAGCTTAGGCTCCTAAACCATTTGACTTCAGGGGAGGGATTTGCAGCTGCTGCTAGCAGAGCTGGGGATCACTGCATCTTGGATTAAGGCATCTAATTCTATGAGAGGTGCAGGGGTTAGGACACACCCCTCTTGTCAGCATTTCCCATTGGCTAGTTTAGGTGGTTCCCTGCTGAGCATGCTGGCTTTTGTGGATCCCATTCTTTAGGTATGTCTGTATCTATGCATTGTATAGGGAGCCGAGATACCTAACCCAGGCTTTGTGGATCCCATTGTTGCACCAGTGATTTTCTAGGCGCCTAAAAGTTAGGTATTGCAATGCTCAGCACTGTCATGTCTAAGTCTCATTACAGATCCGGGCTATGGTTAAGTGCTTTGCTGAATGACAGTCCAAAGTGTTGAGCTTCAGGGGAAGTTTAGAACAGCCAGACATCTTACAGGACACTGCACACTACCACATTTGCTGTTGACCGAAACTGACTCTCACAAACAGGAACCAGTTGCTGAGGCAGAGAATACAGTCAGGCTAGAATAAAGCAGCCTCAGTACTGGGTTTAAATAAGCTTTTATTCAAACAACAACAAGAAATAAGCATTATCCTAAAACTAGTTTCAAATCATCACTGAATGAATATAAGGATGACTGCAGTACAAGAGTTTCCTCTAATGATGCTTCTCTATACATACATACAGCAAGTCACAGGAAATCGTGTTTTGTTCTTCTTCCTTGAGGTTAGCAAATGCGTACATGATTCACACTGCAATGTCTCCACAAGAAAGCATAGTCCAATAGATGCCACAATAGCTATAACTGAAGGAGTTTACAGGAAGAATTGTCTCTATTTTCCCCATTTTTTCCTCTTAGAACCAGATCCAGTTCCCACTGAAGTTAACTGACAAAATGCCACTGACTTCAGGGCATAGGATCAGGCCCTGAGGTCCCAATTCAGGATTGCATTGAATCCCATGTTTAAATATCATTGACTTGATCAGCACTTAAGCATAAATGATCTGAAAAAAGAGGTAAACAGTAAGGTGGCAAAATTTGCAGATGATATAAAACTACTCAAGATTGCAATCTGCTTTGGATGTAACTAAGAGTTACAAAGGAATCTCACAAACCTGGGTGACCGGGCAACAAAATGGCAGGTGAAATTCAGTGTTGATAAATGCAAAGTAATGCACATTGGAAAACATAATCCCAACTATACATACAAAGTGATGGAGTCTAAATCATCTGTAACCACGCAAGAAAGATCTTGGAGTCATTGTGGATAGTTCTCTGAAAACATCCACACAATGTGCAGAGGCAGTCAAAAAAAGATAAGGTTGGGAATCATTAGGAAAGGGCTAGATAAGACAAAATATATTGCCTCTATATAAATCCATGGTATGCCCACATCTTGAATACTGCATGCAGATCTGGTTGCCCCATCTCAAAAAAAATATATATAATTAGAAGTATTGGAAAAAGTACATAGAAGGGCAACAAAAATGATTAGGGGTATGGAACAGCTTCCAAATAAGGCGAGATTAATAAAACTGGGACTTTAACAGAGATTACTAATGGGGGATATGATAGAGGTCTATAAAATCATGACTGGTGTGCAGAAAGTAAATAAGCAAGTGTTATTTACTCCTTCGCATAACACAAGAGCTAGGGGTCACCAAATGACAATAGGCAGCACGTTTAAAAAACAAACAAATGGAAGTATTTCTACACACAATGAACCTGAGGATGTTGTGAAGCCCAAGACTATAAACAGGGTTCAAAAAAGAACTAGATAAGTTAATGGAGTATAGGTGCCTCACTGGCATCCCTAGCCTCTCTTTGCCAGAAGCTGGGAACAGGCAACAGGGGATGGATCACTTGATGATTAGCGTTCTGTTCATTCCCTCTGAAGCAGCTGGCATTGGCCACTGTCAGAAGACAGAATATTGGGTTAGATAGACCTTCGGTCTGAAACACTATGGCCATTCTTATGTGCTGCAGTACCTTCCTGAAGAGGGATGCTTTCCTCAACCACGGGCCTTTATGCTCAGTTCCCTTTTACAATCAATGCATCCTTTGCTGAAAGAGCTTTATAGATATAAACAAGGAAGTAGAAAAATACTTCAATTTTTAAAAGGAACTATTTAAAGAGTGCTCTTTCACAAATTGGAATTTTTAAAAATTTGGTCCATTAAAATAATCACATTGACAGTGTCCCAGCTGATGTAAGGGGGGGGGGGGACACAAAAATAATGCCAGAAATAGTTAACTAATAAAGCCTTTTGCCCCCTTTCAGAAGTGAAGGAGTAGTGCAAGCTCTTTCCAGGTTGTTTCCCACAGCATATTGCTTTTTGTATATGTTTTAGTTCTGTTGCTAATAATGCAGAGGGATGTTGCTGTCTGCTCTATCACCCTGAATGCTGCTTCTCTCTCTCTACTAAGAAGGGAGTGCATGCTTCCACATATATCTGAATATAGCAAGATAAGAGGATGAAGGCAACCTGAGAAGGCAACAATGGTGTCCTGGTCCGTAACAGGAGGTCCTAGGCAATACAATAATATAAATAATAAGGATTGGGAGCAGCCACCCGAGTTATTTTCAAAGGGAGCTGCCATATATGAAGCAGCTTCACATATGCTTCTGAAAAGAACCAATTAAATCCAACTAATTGTTCAGAGCAGTGTGACAATGCCAGGGAATGTAGGGAGTGGAACAATGAATGCTAAGTTATTGGGAGGGAATGGAGAGCAATGCTGCAGGTGGCCAGGAGGAGGAGATGTGTGCAAAGAGCTTGGAGCTGAGCATTTCTGAAGGGTTTGGAGCAGGCAATGGGACTGGATAGAGGACATGATGATGATCCAGGGGTGCCAATCACCACCGAGTTCATACCTCTTTTAAAAGGGCAATGTTCTGAAATGGGCATTATTCATGAGTAAGCAAGGTAAAACAGCTCCAAGTTTTCTATTGTTCTCTGGGCCTAGAAATTCTTTTGGCTGCACTGAAGCTTAGAGAGATTTTATATTGGAAAGGGGTTTGCTGAGAGTACTTGGAATAGACTAGAGGGCCCAAAAAAATCTTTGCTATCTTATTTTAAAATGAAAGCTATGAGCGAAATTCACTTTGAGCAGAGGGTTAGCACAAGCTCCAGGTGTCACTTCCAGCCTTTGAATCTCACAGAGTGTAGTCCTTGCTGCCTTGAACAAGGGTGAATTCTCACATGTTTAGTTCTGGAGTTTAAACATTTATTTCCAGTCCCTACCCATGGTGAGCCCTTAATTTTTCTTAAAGGCAAATGAAAAAGCCATTTAAAAACATTTTTTACACTACTATTCCACACCAGCAACACATTATGTCCTGCAAACACTTACATGCACGAGCAGCTTTGAGGCAACTAATCCCCCTTGAGTGCAACAGGACTACCCATATTTGTACACAAGTGAAATTACTGAAGTGTTTGCAAGATCAGGTTCTTTTAGATGTAGAATTAGAAAACAAATTTAAAAAATTATTTATTGCTGCATTTATACAGCTCCTTTCAGTGGAGGCGTTCAAGCCACTTAAACACAAATGAACTAAGCCTCACAGCACCCTCCCACCCCCCCCCCAGGTATTATTATCCCTATTTTACACAGAGAGTAACCTAGAGTAGATGGAGTCTGTTAGTGCCAATGGATGACTTAGCAGGTATGAACACAGAGTATGTTCCAGTCCACTTGCTCCGTATAAAACCTGATCCTAACTTATTCCTTCCCCCTCCCACCACTCAGAAATAAAACCAGGGTACTCAGTAGTAAATTTGGTAGGTCTCTATTATGATTTGGAAGTTATGAATTTAGGCCCGGCTCCACAAAGGGACTTTTTGCGAGTACCGCAATGGCTAACTTTTAAGAGCCTAGGAAACTCATCCAAGATGTGAGAGATCCACGTGCAGTTTCACTTTGGATAAAGAAAGAGTCATCAGGCCAGAGAGACAGGATTTGTTTACACTGCAATTCAAAGCTTGTGGCTGGCCCACACCAACTGATTCGGGCTTGCTGGCTTGGGCAAAGGGGCTGTTTAATTGTGGTGTAGCCATTTGGGCTCAGGATGGATCCCAAACAATTAAGCAGCCAATTAGCTGACTCTGGCTCAGACTATCATAGGCAAGCCATGAGTTTTTAATTACAGTGTAGACATACCAACATACCATGCTCCGCCAGCTGGGGGAGGCTAACCCCCAGCCTTGCCCCTTCCACCCAAGGCCCCATCCCTTCCGCCCATTGCCCCCACTGGAGCCAAGCCCTCTTCCCCCCCCACACCCGAATCCAGAGCTGTGCCTCCCCCCACCACGGCCCCTGGCCCAGTCCCACAGCTAGCCTCCCCACCCCTGGGAGTTTAGGTGCCTATAAAGTTGACTGCCTATAAAGTTTAGTACCTTTATGGATCTGGGCCTTTAAGGTCCACAATGTAGCAGTAGCAATGTCATGTACATAAGACTTTCATTATTCCCACCTGGAAGGGGTTCTGGGACGCAGAGGATAAAGTTGAAATAAACAACAAACAAAAACCACCAAACAAACCTCCTTTAGGGCCTGATTGAAAGCCCAGTGAAGTCTGTTAAACTCCCATTGGCTTCAACAAGTTTTAGATCAGACCCTAACAGCTTGGAAAACTTGACCCCCTCAAAGTAGCTGAATGAAGAGCAACTATGAAAGTACTTATATTCTCAGAATGCAAAGCCAGGACCAGTTCAAAGCAATCTGAACTCCTTTTCAGCAGAATCTTTCAATTATAGCCAGATTCAAAGCCCATTTAAGTCAGTGGGAGCTAGAATTTTAAAAGGTATTTAGGCACCTCAAGATGCAGATTCACTCATGGTAGAATTTTCAAAAACACCAATCTAACTATTTAGGCACCTACAATACTTTAGAAATCTAAGCCCCCAGTGTCTTTTCATCAACTTGAATGAACTTTGGAGTAGGCCCTTAGGGCCCAGTTGCTAGACCCAAATTTCAATGTGTCCCACTTGTCCCAAACTCCTGTGTCACACTAACTGCCAGGGCAGGGAAAGAGCAAGAGAGAATGTAGCACATTTAAGAAATGGTCCATGTATTTTTGGAAATATTTAAGGGAATGGTCAGTAGCAGGTTCCTGGGAAAAAGGGGGAAAGACTAATGTGTCCTGGCTACATCTGTGATTTTGGACGGTGGGGGGGGGGGAGAGACACTGAACCCCTAGGCACTCAAGTAATTGTGCCAATAGAGCTGTGAGCCAGTATTAGACAACTCACATTCAACACTATGTAGCACTGGAACTTCAGCAGTAAACCTCACATTACATTGGTGGCCCTCCCATTTCCCCCTCACTCAGCTGTAGTTTTGACAGCATTGATTTTACTTTTTCTAAGATGGCCCCTGCCATCAGATCAGAAATACATGGCTTTGTGGATATTCAAGACTGTTTCAATCTCTATTTTAGACTTTAGACTTAACATTGTATTGATCTCAAGATAGCCAAAGCTACACGAGCCTCAACGTCAGCACAATTCTTAGACAATGACTCCCACAGGGTCTGCATGCAGATGTGATCCTCTGTGCACAACTCCCTCTTGCCATGTAAAAATGGGAAGCAATAACCCGAATGGCACCAGCTCCCTATCCCTGGATGTCTCCAGACATTTGAGTAACTATGTGGAAGGGGCAAGTTAGTTTGAGTGTGTGGGGGTTGGGGTGAAGGGCATGCATTAGCTATCATACAGCTACTCCTGGAAATCTCTCATGAAATGGAGGGAGCAGTTGCTGTTCAAGTTTTTCAGATACGCTCTTACTCGCTTTTTATCAAAAATTTTTATCAGGTCTTCCCTCCTTTCTTATTGTCCTGACCTGGACACCAATCCTGCAACTGGATCCACAGATAAACCTTTACATATCCACGTGGACCCAAATTCAGGGTTAGGCATTAGTTTAACGTTAGCAAGAAAAATAAACTTTCTGATTTTACTCCCTTTCTCGTTGATTATTGGGGCTATTTTCTGTCTTATATTTTTTACCCTCATATATTTATAAAAGCCCTTCAGTCTCTTTGGCTGGTAATAAGTCATTCTGCACTTGACCTTCATTCCTTACCTGGAGCCAGGGGTTCTGCATTGCTTCTAGGCAGCTACAGCTCTTTTTCCAGACAGCATGCAGATCCCCTCAGGCTGAGCCTCCTGCAGCTAGCTGAGATGGTCTTCTGAGTTCCTTTCCTTAGCAGTTCACCTTCTCTGTTCCATAGAAACTACTCTCCCTAGGAGCTCTGGTAGCCTTTCACAAGGTCCAGGTGCTCATTAACCAATTAGCTGCATAGGCAGTTAGGTTTGTTCCCTATCACAGATGACTTGCCCTTAACTCCTCTTAAAGGGGCCAACCACCCATGAACTAAGATTTCCTCATATAGTAATAGTGGAAATATAACTCAGCCAAGCAACAAAACCCAAGCAAACAGTGATGTCTCTAGGACCCATCAGTCAGGAAACTGCAGTTGTTAATGAGTGTTTTACAGATGATGGTGGCATGGTGCCTAACACAAGCATCTAGTGTAACCTAATGCAACACACAGGCCAGCGTGTGCTGCTATTGCCCTCTTGGTGCTGACCCAAAGTAAGGATAAGAGATATATAAGCCAGGGGAGTTCTCCTTTAGCTCAAGTGGCAGAGACGAGTGCTTTTGAAGCTGAAGGTGTTGCATCATTAGTCCTAGCTGAGGGTGGGAATGTAAAGCACCATAGCATGTGTATACAATACAGTAATTATATCTTGGTGGTAATGCATGGTTTCATTATACTGACCTCGGTGGCAGAGCTGGGAGGGCTAGTATTGTGTCCTCCTGGGTTAGAAAGCCTCATTGGGGAGTGCTGCATAGAGTGTTCTACCTTGCCTCAAGCAGTAAAATCAGGGCACATTATGTGAGACTGCACCTTTCTCCCCCTAGCAGGGCCCAGGCCAGCCACATAATTGTCATCAAAGATACCTGTGACAGAATCCCTACCCTACTATGACACTGCAACCTGTAATGTGCTGAGAAATTTAAAGTGGTACAACATGACCAACAGACAATGGTCAGTCCACATAGGTATTTCTATTTCCAAGGGGGATACAGTTTTCCCCACAATAACCATACTTTATTTAAGGGCCTTGCGCAAGCACAGATTACCTCAGTGGGTGCAGCTCTAGAAGCTCTGTGATACTCCTAAACAGGAAAGCTTGCCTCATATTCCAAAGACACATTGCAGTTTGACATCCTGCAGAAATTCTTATGCAATACCTTCACCCCTAGAGCAGAAAGCAGAATTGGGTCATGTTTCCCCCTGCTTGAAAGCATTGCAGGAGGCACTGATCATGCTCAGTTCTTCCCTATAACTCAGCAGAAGGTAGGTTTTTCCTTACCCAATTGAAAGTCATCTAAAAAGAGGCCTGAAGACTGTCTCCCAACTGAAAACACCTTTATGAGCTGTGAGCATCAGCCATAGAAAAGGAAAAACAGGTAGCTCCTGTAATGCTGAAGTGTTCCACTGTTTTCAAGTGTCAGAAGAGAAGGGAGCTCACACCAATAGATGACCCTTCCTTCACAACTGCAACTGGAGATGGGGGGGAACAGCCAACATTTAAGGCATGTGATCATAGATAGGAGAGCCCCCACTCGCAAATCAGCTGCCCTTCATCAGAGATGAAAGAGACTACCCAATTGCCCCCACACTCCTATGACTTATTTCTTTTAAGCAAAAAGCCAGGCTAATTCTATAGGAACTCCTGGTTTTTGCACAATACAGTGAAAAGAGAGGACCCAGCCAGACACAAATTTGTTGCTGAATAGTACTTTGTGACTATGATACAAAGCAATATGATTGACAAGAACTGAATTCTACATCTAGTAGCCTGGAAAATACCTAATATAGTCAGTAGGATGGAGTGTGGTGGTGTGGAGTGGATGAGGCACTCAATTGGGAATTAGGAAACTTGGTTATTGACTGCCTCTGATCTGATCTGGATACACAGGGCAAGTAACTTCACCTCTCTGTGCCTCAGTTTCCACACCTGTAAATACAATTCCTTACAGCTTTTTTTATGAAACACTTGGAGATTCTATGGATGGAAAGCATCTCTATAATGACATTCTGTGTGTTCCTCTGAAGCCTAGAATGTCTATTCAGTCAGTGTGAAGTGATGAAAGGAGCTACAAGCTTGGTTGAGAGCTCTTTTTGTTCAGAATATCAGCAGGCTGAATCTTCACTGGGTTTCACAGTCCCTTACCTTCCATTTTTTAAGTTCTCAGCCATTTTGAACTTTACTGATTACTCACACGAGGTGTACAGCTACAGTAAGGCAAATATCTATGCCATGCAGAGAGTCTTAGACCATTGTGATATCAGAGGTAACTCAACTAGTCACCAATCTCACCCTACAGTTAATTTGCATACATCATTTTCATAGCTTGTATGAGGGAGACTACACAGACGGTGGATTACTTGGTCCAACTGCCATCCCACACAAATCAACAAGTCTCCTAGCACAACATCCCCAAACATAAAACACAAACCAGTCTATGTAATAACTCCAAATATGACTCTGAAGGCTATGACTATGTCTGTTGAATCAGTGTGAAGGTATGGAAACAGCTAAAAAACACAGTTGAGAGTTCTTTACCTTCTTTTTGTTCAGAATATCATCAGGCTGAATTATCACTTGGATTCACAGTCTGTTACCATGCAATTTTTAAGTTCTCAGAAATTTTTGGCTCCCTTCACCCCCTTACATGATTTTACAAATGATGCCCAGGTTTTTAATAATTACTAGTAGCTGAATAATGGGTAACAGTTTTAGTTGAGCTGTATATTCACAAAGAGCAATCCCACCCACCAGTCAACTGGAATATTTTTTCTCTGTTCAGGTCACTGCATACTTTAAAACGTGATATTTCCTATGAGCCAGTGGTTGAATTCTAACCTCTTCCCATGTCAGAGTATCACTAAAGATTAGGCATGTCCCTTTTTGCAGAGCATTGTACCTGTAATCTCACTTTTCCTGCATATTTATTGCAATTTTTAAAATGTGATTAATAATGTACACGCACACACCTACATTTTAAAGAAATAAGAAAAACACAGCATGATTTTGAACCTTAGTTCTGTATCAAAGTAAGGAATACACACAGAAACCATAGGCACCTGAAGCCAAATTTTCCTCTCAGTTACACTGGTGTAAGCACATAGAAGTCAGTGGGCTTGCTCTGGTGTCAAAGAGAAGAGAATTTGGTTCTTGGTCTCTTAATTTTTTCTTTTGCAAGTGATATTCAGTTTGGGATGGCAGTGATTATCAGTCCAGGGTAAGGTTATGTTCCCTTGGTATAACTAACTGCCAGCATTAGTTGCATCACAGTTCTTAGAAGCGCATACATCGTCTTATTAAGCATGTACAGATCTTGGAAATGCAAGACAAATAAATATGGACTGAGACAAAAAACAAAATGCACAGAATGTAGAGTTCTGGTCAGAATGGAACAAATCCCTGTTTACTGTTTTGTACGCACATGGGTAAACACTCACTTGTTGAATCAAATCCTCTTATGGATCATTTCACAGCTGAACAATGCTCTATAGCAGTGGTTCTCAAAAGTTTTTTTTTTTTTTTTTAGAACCACTTGAAAATTGCTGAGGGTCTCAGAGGACCACTTGATGATCTTTCCAAATGTTGTTTGTACCGTTAGCTAACTACCGTAAAGCACTTTGGATAAAAAGTGCTATATAAAGAAAAACTTAATAATAATAAACTTTTTTTGTTCTACAAATAAAAGCAAACAACTCATATTTTAATATCCGTAGTCTGGCCTTTCTAATGCGATGGAAGTGCCCACTCTCCTGCACTGGGGATAGGAAGAGGGGGGTCTCTCCCGCACCACAGCAGCCACAAAGCTGAGGCTGGGAAGGAGGGCCATCTCTCCCTGGCAGCCATAGCCCTGGAACAAGGGAAAGTCTCCTCTTTCTCTGGCCGCTGCAGCCCTGCACATCCCAAATCCCCAGCCCCCCTCTTCTCACTCCACTGCCCCCTCCCATTTACCCCCTATTCTCCCCAAGGCCACCACCTCACTTTACATATGAATCTTCTCCAGGGTCCAGGCACCTAATTAGGGGAGCCATGCCTGAGCAGCTCCACTAATTAGGTGGGTGGCCCTTCATTCTCTCATGTGTGGCCGCCCAGCCATGCACCTGAGAGGGAACTATCCATGGACCAGTCTGGTCCGCGGACCACTGTTTGAGAACCTCTGCTCTACAGTAAAGATTTGGACTAACCAATGCCGTGTTGTGCAGGCAAAGTTGACCTACTCTTATTACTGCTGAGAGGCTGAATATATTCGTTTTAAAGAAAACCACAGCTTTAAAACAAACAACAAAAGTCAACTAAAACTTTAAAACAAATATCTTGCACTAAACACACAGCCTAATCTTCACTATTTCTAAACATTGCTCTGAAACTGTTATGGCTTATGGAATTCTTCAAGGTTCAATGGAAAAATGAATACACTGCATTTATTTCAATACATACCTATATTTTATTCAAACAGCTCATTATCTAGGCATGATACAGTCCTCTTGATGTAGACAGCATCTTCATAAAAACAGCTGTGAATAGATGGTCACAAATGTCTGTTTCCAAGGCAACACTACCCCTCCCGCCCCCCTCCACTAACCTCCTCTATTGTAATAGGGGAAAACCAAAATGAAAGTGGAGGGGAGACAACAAATTGCATGCTGCATCCTAGCAAATATCAATCTAAAACGTACAAAAATGCTAAATTGTGAAAGAAGTATAGATATTTATATTTAGGACAAGGTCCATGGTATTTGTAGTTTCTATAGGAACACTACGAAGAAAAGAAAGGAGCATGTTGCATGGCACAAAGGGAGCCAATGTGTAGCAGGAAAATTCTAGTCGGCTTCAGCTTTTTCCAAGCAAAATGATTAAACGTAATTAAAAAAAAAATTAAATTAAATTTGAAACCAAGGTACTGCACAAATGGAGAGAAGAAAAAGGAAATATAATCAGAGTAGTTCTTTCCTAGGAGCCTGCAAACCTGCTGCTCGCTTCTGACCAACGCTGCTCACATAAACACCTCATTGCAGCCTGCTTCTTTCTGTCCTTTGACTCTCTGCACTCACTGTCTTTGTGCTTTTTTTTTTTTTAAAGAAATCAAGCCAAGTAAAGAAGAAGCAAATGTAAAGTTCTTTGGAAGTAGCATGAATAATATCAGATCACATACCTTGTACCTGCCGGACCTTGACACGTGTGCTTAGAAACCAGAGACAGAAAAAGAGAGCCTGAGACTCAGAAATTCCCACTAGTTTGCATGAGCTGTAAGTCAGCCAACACTGGAAAGAAAGCCAGACTCCACCCTGGGGTAGGCCATTAAAAAAAAAAAATGTGGTTCTCAGCTGACGTCTCTCCCCACCACATGTCACTTCCTTTTAAAGCTACAAGTCAGCAGTTAAGGCGAGATAGCTACTTACTGGTGTACTATGATCTCCCCCCCCCCTTGGACGTGGTTCATGTTTGAAAACACACTGCTACAGAAACCTCCTACCGGAACCCAAACAAAAGCCTATTGTATATCACTTTTTGCATCCCTTTAATCCTGTTGCTTCCATTTACAGAGAAAACTTCTTTCTTCCCATGCTAGCAGTGGTTTTAGTGTCATGCTCTAAATACGTTGGCTAAATTAGATAATTATTAATTGAAAAGGAATATGATCAATTTGCATTATGCAATGCAATAGCGGCATCTTTTCCTCCTCTAAATTATAAGGAGCACAGAAGATGCAACAGTTGAGGCAGAAAAACAAATATACAGGTAATTAAGACTTTTTAGAAGAACACTATATTTAAGTATTAGCGCAGCTGATCTGATACAATTATACTTTTTCAGTACACTGAGCATTTTTTAATGAGAACAAGTGCTGCTAGCCATACTGTACCTGTTGTGTCCTCCTATGCTGATCAGAGGCTGTGCGTTAGATCTAGAACATAGGAACTGAGCATCCGGACTTAATCCAGTAAGAATTCTGGTGTGTCCTTCAATTGGCATTGAGAGTGTGTGACACCTGGCATAAATGCTCAGCGCCACGCAGAACTCTAAAGGAGCTAACGTTTTATAAAGAGTGGATCTGAGACAAGCTGAACAGGTGGCCATATGATCCATATAAACACCCTATAGGACAGCTAAGAGATGTCCAATAGAGTTATCGGGGGAGGAAACCCCCAGAATACCTATTACTTAAAAAAAGGGACACTAATCTGGACACAACAAAAACAAATTTCAGATAGCAGGTTTCTAAATTTTGAATATTCTGACACACAATATTCACCATCTGTGAAACCAAAACATTTACTGTCAGTCTTTGACTATTGAGTGGAAAGCAGATTTTATGAATGAATACAATGAGAAATAGCAAGAATACACAAAACGGTAACATGGAAAAGTAAAGCATGATTTAACATCAATACAGAGTTCCAAACACCATGAGCTCAAATTGTGAAACATATAATACAGTCTTTAATTACAAAAACAATGAGGAGTCCTTGTGGCACCTTAGAGACTAACAAATTTATTTGGGCATAAGCTTTTGTGGGCTAGAACCCACTTTATCAGATGCATGGAGTGGAAAATATAGAAGCAGGTATAAACACATGAAAAGATGTGAGTTGCCTTACCAAGTGGGAGGTCAGTCTAATGAGACAATTCAATTGACAGCAGGATACCAAGGGAGGAAAAATAACTTTTGAAGTGGTAATGAGAGTGGCCCATTTCAGACAGTTGACAAGAAGGTATGAGTAACAGTGGGGGGAAATTAGTATTGGGGAAATTAGGTTTAGGTTTTGTAATGACCCAACCACTCCCAGTCTTTATTCAGGCCTGTCAGGCCTTTATTCAGGACTGATCGTGTCCAGTTTGCAAATTAATTCCAGGTCTGCAGTTTCACCTTGGAGTCTGTTTCTGAAGTTTTTTTGTTGAAGAATTGCCGCATTTAGGTCTGTTATTGAGTGACTAGGGAGATTGAAGCGTTCTCCTACTGGTTTTTGAATGTTATGATTCCTGATGTCAGATTTGTGTCCATTTATTCTTTTGCATAGAGACTGTCCGGTTTGGCCAATGTACATGGCAGAGGGGCATTGCTGGCACATGATGGCATATATCACATTGGTAGATGTGCAGGTGAACGAGCCCCTGATGGTGTGGCTGATGTAGTTAGGTCCTATAATTACATGATCTCATCTATAAGGAAATTTGTCTCACTCACCTGAAAAGTATCATTCTGGTAGGGGAGGGTTCCATAAATTCAGTAGGGATGGATTTTTCAGTCCCGCCACGCTGCAGGAGGCAGAGGCAGATGTTTTTGATTGTCGAGGCTGACTCTCCAGATAACTCCTCCCATTGAAGAGCCCCTCCAGAAAGTCGCTTCCAAAGCTGGTAACTATTATATTTGAATAAAACATTGTTTCAAAATACATTAACAGATAAAACTGCCCAACAATAAGTAGTAGTAATGGTCCTCCAGCACATCAATTAAATATAAGAACATAGTTTTCCATCATGAAACACTATTGAAAATTAATCTCCCAAAAGAAGGAAATGAAAAGTACAGGCTGGGATGAATTTATGGACCCATCCTCATAGCAAAACAGAAATGTTCAGGTCAGACCAATTTTCTTATTTTTACTGTGGGGGATGGGTCTGTAAGTTCAGTAGTGATGCAATTTTTGTAGTAGTACCCACCCTGACTTCCAGTCACTATCAATTGTTAGGTGGACTACAAGTGAGCTACAACTTGCAGAACCCTGCTTCTGAAGGCTGCTTCATCTTACTGAAGTCTATCATTCTTATACAATTTAGTGAACATATGTAGGGATGGCCAAGTTGCAGTCCTGCAAATTTGTTCATATGGGGCATTGGACCTGTGGCCCATATAGACTGCCAGTGCCCTCGTGGAATGACCTCTAATCTGGAATGGAGGCATTTTCCCGTTGGCTTTATTTGCCTCAGAAATTCCCCACTTAATATATCTTTTCATGGAGGGTCTGGAACCTTTCAGTTCCCTAACCTTGTGGTATATTAGACATTTTCTGTAAGAGGACTCCAACCCTTTGGCGCTTTTCATTTTGGGGGGGGGGGGAGATGTCAGAGAGTATAAGCAAGTGCTGATCTGGAAAAAAAAACAAACCATCCAACACTAAAGCTCTGAGGATTGCTGAAGCATTTTCATAGTCTCCTGTGGAGGGCTGATTCCACCCTTCTGTCAATGATACCTTTCAATGGGAAGTACAGTGTCCTTAACAAGGGTTGACAAGGCCGCATCCATTTGAGGAAAAAAAATCAAGAATGCTTTCGACTGATGGACGTTATAGAATTTTTTGGCTCATTTGATCTAATGCTTGGCCTTCACTGGGTTTTCTCATTTCTCTTTGCAGCCTTAAGCAGGACAGCTGGGTCCTGAGTACATAAGGGTGAGTTTTACAACCCATTGGAAAACATTTTCAAGTGTTTTCTGTCTCTTTGACCTCCCCTGCATCCCCACCCTCTTTTTCATCCTTTTTCGCTGAAAGCTTAGGGGAGATACTAAAGAAAGCAACTGTCTTTCTCAGAATATATGTAGAAAAACTATGCAGGGAACAAGTCACCTCCACTTTGGATTCTGAAAGAATCACCTCTTCCTCAGAACAGGAGGAGTGTCTAGACCATGGATGGGCAAAGTATGGCCCACGGGCTGCGTCCAGCCCATCAGACCTTTTAATCTGGCCCTTGAGCTCGCACCAGGGAGTGGGGTGGGGACTTGCCCTGCTCCACGTGGCTCCCGGAAGCAGTGACATGTCCCCACTCTGGCTCCTATGCATAGGGGCAGCCGGGGGCTCTGCACGCTCTCCCTGCCCCAAGCACCGCCTCTGCAGCTCCCATTGGCCAGGAACCGCGGTCAATGGGAGCTGCAGGGGTGGCGCCTGCAGATGGGGCAGCACATACAGCCACCTAGCCGGCACTGCACCTCCACATAGAAGGTGGAAGGGGGATAATGCCGCTGCTTCTGGGAGCTGCTTGAGATAAGCGCTGCCAGAGTCTGCACCCCAACCTCCTCCCATGCCCCAACCCCCTGCCCCAGCCCTGATCCCCCTCCTACACCCCAAACACCTCATCCCGAGCCCTACCCCAGAGCCCGCACCTCCAGCTGGAACCCTCACCCCCTCCCACATCCTAACCCCCTGCCCCAGCCTGGAGCCTGTTAACATAATTAGACATTTATTAACTAAAAGAAGACACCGTGCATGTAAGACCAGTAGGCTTAAAGTTCTTGACAATCTCTGTTGCAGATCCCAAGGAACAAAACAAACAAAATCAAAACCAAAAAAAGACATTTTTAATTGCAAAATAACAGAAGCAGAAATTGTGTAAGAAACAGTCAACAGGAAGCAGAGCAGCAAAGAGAATTAGAGGAGAAGACCTTGGAGAAAAGCAAGAGAAAGTGAGACAGGACAAAAAGAAAAGGAGTACTTGTGGCACCTTAGAGACTAACAAATTTATTAGAGCATAAGCTTTCGTGAGCTACAGCTCACTTCATCGGATGCGGACAGAAGAGAACAATGACAGGGAAGAAAGGTAGAAAAGAAGTTCAAGTGTCTATTGGATCAAAGAGAAAAATAGGAAAGACTTGTGTTCAGTTTGCCTTAGGCTGCCAAACCTCTATTGCACCTTTAGAAAAATGCCACATGCTGCTAACTATAGTACTACCAAAACGAGAGATAAAACAACCACCACCTACCTAAAATATATAGAGAAAAACAGAGTTGTAAAATAAATAAAATTACAGAATCCTGCAAAAAACACAGAGAAGCTCTAAAATCATAGGATGTGTCACTTCATATGTAACCATGATTTTCTCCTTTCTTTAATATTGTGGCAGACAAGTTTGGGCAGTTATTAGCTTGTGTTGTTTTAGTGAGACATTTACCTCATGTAAATTGGCTCAGCGGCAGCCCAGGGGCCTATTCTCTACTTGATATACTAGTTTTAAAATTAGCTGAAGTGGCCTTAAATTGGTGTAATGGAGGGGAAACTCAAGCTTGTGACAAGTCTGCTGACCCCTGATCAAGTCAGGCAAGTGTGTTGTTAAAACAGGCAGGGTTAAGTCTTGGCTATAAGGGGGCACTGTTCCCTCTAAGATGTATGCATGTGCGCACGCACACACAGATCCTAAACCCCAGGCACACGGCAAAACATCACACGCACAAAAATTTGCACAGAAACACAACAATTTGCACAGAAGAAATATTTTGCGCACACAGCCTGTCAAAAATTAGAGGGAACATTGGGCACATCTGTTCTAAATATGAGCATATGTCTACTGGGCATTCTCAAAAGTAATTCTTTACTCACATATTATGTTAATATATAACGAAATGTTTTTCTAACCTAAGGTATGATCCTGCGCCCAGGCTCATACCTTATGGCTAGTCTACACTGGCAACACTAAAGTGCTGCCATGGCAGTGCTTTAACATGGCTTGTGTGGTCGTGGCGCAGCACTGGGAGAGAGCTTTCCCAGCGATCTAAAAAAACAAACAACCCCCACCTCCACAAGGGGCTTAGCTACCAGCACTCGGGGCATGGCTCCCTAGTGCTGGTAGCTAAGCTTGAAATACATCAAACTTTCATTCCAATACAAAATTCAGGAAATATCACAAGGAAGTTTGATGATCTAGTAGCAGTACAGCTGTTTGTAAAGAGCTAACATTTTCCAGAGTAAGATCCAGGAAATGAAAAGAAACAGAGGCTGCCTGTGACAAAAACTACTGGGTAACTCGGCAAAGCCATGGACTCCTAATTCTTAGACCATTTCAAAAACAACACTCCTCTTAAAACAAACATTACAGGAAAAAGAATCTCTCATTCTCAATGAAGTATAATACCTGCATAGGGATGGAGTTTCTGGATTAGATTCCTCAATGCTTCTAACTATTATTTACTTTTACTCATCTTGGATCCTTAACCCTAATATAGTCTGACTCTGTTATACCTACAGAATCTGGTGCCCAGAAAAAATGGGATGAGGATGGTTGGAGAAAGCATATGTTGCCCAGATTCTTCGTTACCTCAGGTCTGCTGCAGCCCCCAGAGTAAGTCAGAGCAGCCTAGGGGCTGCTTTAAGTTATGGCAGACTTATATAATTGCCCACAGGCTATATCACAGCCCAGATTCTCAGTAGCAGTATGTGCTATGGAAACATGTGTGTGTATGTATTATAGTAGGATAGTATGTAACATCTTTAGGGAGGAGACTTTACTATCGCAACCCCTGGGAAGTCTAATGAGCGTCAAAAGACTATTTGAAACAATGAGAACTTTTAAAGTTAAATGAGTTTCCCAGAAAATCTCTAGGGTGAGGTGAATGCAAATGTAACTCTGGTTATGCAAAAACCCAGCCTTCTAAAGCTACTCCCTGAGGAGAGATGCATAGTCTATGAATTACTTATTCAAAGACCCAAACTGTATAAAAGAGTCACTAAGAAATTCAAGGGTGTGTTCCTGGGGAATTCACAGTGTAAGCAGGAAACTGTGTGGCCTGGAAATACCTGAGTCTGAAGGAAGAGAGACACAGGTCTCAGCCCAAGAGAGGTGACAGAGGGGAGCAAAAGTCTGAGAGTGGGTGCCTTGGCTGGATCATGGAGGGGGAATATAGGTGCAATTGCTCTGAACTGTGACAGTAAAATTCTCATCACTGGAGGTTTTTAAGAACAGGTTGGACAAACAGCTGTCAGGGATAGATTAGGTTCACTTGGTCCTGACTTGGTGCAGGAGGCTGGACTAGATGACCTCTCAAGGTCCTTTCCAGTCCTACATTTCTATAATTCTATGTCAATAATGGCAACAACAAAAAATAATTAAATCCTTGAAATAAAACTTTACAGATTAAAAAAAAAGTATCAAACCAACAGGCAATTTCAGCTTTTAAGAATGAAATAATAGAGTAATGAGAGGTGTTTTAAAATGGATTGGGTATTGAAGAAAATGTACAATTAATCTTAGTTTCTCTTCATAGATTCATAGATATTAAGGTCAGAAGGGACCATTATGATCATCTAGTCTGACCTCCTGCACAATGCAGGCCACCGAATCTCACCCACCCACTCCTGCAATCATCCACCCACTACTGCTCTCAGCCATGTTAAAGCTGTTTCTTTAGCTTAATCCATAGGAAATGTGCCTGGGGCCTCAGATTCCAGTTAAACTCCATTTTCTTTATTAATTGGCATGAATCTCAGGTATTTTATTTCAAGGATACTTTGGATGGCCTCTAGTGATACATGTTCACATGCATTAAAAAGTCACACTTGGTACCCAATTTATTTTCTCCACTAACAGCCTCCGCAAGTGCATCTGGCAGCTTCAGCTAGTGAACCTACACCCTTAATTCAACAAATTCAGTTAGTAAATGCCAGGATTTGGTTTCTAATCCTAGCACCAACTTCTTCCTATAAATTAATTTTGTCACTGGCCAAGAATACCTGCCACTCACTGTGACAAAGGAAACTGGGAATGAAGCTATGGTATTTAATATCTCTTTGTCCCCTTTTGCTCACCGCATCCACAATATATCCTGATATTTTCTATAAAAGGCCGTTCTTTACTGCAAAGCTGTGGTGGAGATCTAATCAGTTTCTCATAAACTCATGCCCAAAATATTCAGTATACTTGAAAGAAATCAGATTGTGGTTTGCACTATCCCTAAAAAACATTTTATGCTAAATCATCAGGCGTCCTTTCGAAAACTGCAAGAAACTGTGGGTGAAATCCTGGCCCCACGGTAGTGAACAGCAAAACTCCAGTGACTTCAATGGGGCAGGATTTCACCCAAAATGTGGATATTCACCTTATAATTTTCATGTCATAATTTAAATCAGCATTACTTTGTGTGGTTATGATTTCATGTCAGAAGAATAAGATGCAGTAAGCTATGTAAGTATATATTGATGAAAAAAATCACACCACCATAAGGATTTAAAGGGATGGGAAAACACAAATTAATCAAGAATACTAGCACTGAATGCAGTGAAACTCAGAGTTTGTATACATAGGAAATGCATGAGAAAGTTAAGGCAAAATAGTTAGGATATGAATTTAAAATGCAATAGCAATTCCACACTAACTCCCTATGGGAACATTTTATTCTACACTAATGGGCTTGTCTACATGTGAGGTAACGCACACTACAGGGGTGGGGATGACTGCTAAAGCGCACTAATGTGTTTCGCGCTAACTGGTCCATGTAGACCCTGCTGGTGTGTACTAAAAGTTCCCTAGTTCACTTTAACACAATACTGCTGCACTTTATTAAAGCACACTAGGGAAATTTTAATGCACACCAGCAGGGTCTACATGAAGCATTCAATGCATAACACAAAGCAATCCCATTTTATTAGCATCAGTGTCTCACCTCTAGCGGCTGCTTACTCTCATGACACAACTCTCTCCTGCCCACCCACGATGAGTAGTAGCATTTCAGACGTGAGTAACACAGCCTAAGTTTGTTTATATGCTGAAAATGGCTCTTCTACCCTGTCCTCCTCTTACAATTCCTCGTCCTCTTTTTTTTTTAATAAGGGGAAAAAACAAACAAGTAAATCCAGATTTATTTTAACAAGGCAATCAGAGTTCCAATAACCGGTGGCAGAAAATCTCCATCACACTCTAATGCGGTTACAAGACTTGAAACAGCCACAGCAGTGATGTTGCAGCAACCCACTTAAAAAGGTTGTGCTAGAGACTGAACTATATAACTTGGTAGGCGTAGAATTGCTTACTCTTTTACTGACAATTAAAATGCAAGATACATGTGTGACATTCAGGTAAGGAGATAAACTCTTAAAACTAATCATATACATCAATACTGATGGTATAATTTTAATCCAAACCCAAGCCCTATAGCTATGCAAAGTCCCACTATGGTAGTGAGGCTCCCATCTGGGCACAGGGGCCTTCCTGTGCTGAGCTCAGTGCAGGGTCAGGGCCATATTTCTGTTCCTGGCCACATTCATCTCCATAGGCACAAGGTTCCAAACCGCATCTCCCTGCAGCTGCAATAAAGGGGGTATTCACTCCCCTAAGTGAAGGCAGGCAAGGATACTACAGCCATTTCCCTCATATTTCCACCTAGAGGGAATGGCTTTATTTTACAGCCAGCAGCAGCTGCTGGGGAAATGTGCTGAATCACATATCTCAATAGCAGGCTGGGCCCAGCTTCCTGCTGGGCTGCCTCATGCACTTTTGTGAGCTTGTCCATCAGGCTTCAGGCCCTCCCTTGATGGAGCAAGGATTGAAAAAAGTTTGCAATTGTGAGGCCCCTGTA
The DNA here is from genome assembly GCF_009764565.3 of Dermochelys coriacea. Classification (NCBI taxonomy): domain Eukaryota; kingdom Metazoa; phylum Chordata; order Testudines; family Dermochelyidae; genus Dermochelys; species Dermochelys coriacea. The sequence goes on from NC_050070.1 coordinate 123,096,048, forward strand.
GACCTACTGTTGCAGGGGACTCAATCTGACTTCTAGCCCTATATACTTTGAATGAAGATGTATAGCTCTATCTACTTATAAAAAAGATTCCATACCCTTGACTGTAAATTCTTGAAGGCTGGCACAGGCTTTTTGCTACATGGTTGGAGAGTGCTTAGTACAATGGCGCCATGATCCTTGATTGGGGCCGGCGGCCACTACTATAATACAAATATTAATAAGCTACTCATTAATGGAGGAAAGAGATTACAGATTGTGTATAAAATGCTCCTCTATGTTATATATACCTTTAACTGTAAAATGGAGTTTGGACAGTCAACTTGCCATATAAACTAATGAACTGAAGACAAATAATCCCATAAGAAAAATTAATTTTCCTCCCAAAATGCCTCCTGAAAACTTCTGTCTTGTAGTCACCTAAACCATTGTTGCTGATTTTTCAGTTCCTAATATGCTTTTAATGTTGTCCACAGTGTGATTATGTCATTTTAGAAGCATAGAAATCAGTATTTTTAAAATAATTTATAAACTAAAACTTTTAAACTGGATGATAACAGCAAATGGAAGACAGAAAGGTAACTACAGAGGGATCAAAGTAGCAAATGTAAATGAGACAAAATCCAATGACTAATGTTACAACCCTCAGAATTTGAAAATCAAGACTAATGATCACTTGTACTGCTGCATCTGACACTTGGGCTGGTAAAAATAGAGTAATTAAGAACATTCTTCAGTATTCATGGACCAGTTGATTACCTCCTATTAATTAGGCAAGAATAGCATTCATTAATGTTGTATTCAGCCTGCTGTCTGAATTACTGTAAGTCACTTTGGGCAAGATTGTGGCACCCTTAGTTGGCATGTTTTGGGGGTGAAGTTCAGTGAACCCGCTGAGAGAGAATTCTGGGAAGGAATGTGCCTCCAGCTCTGCAGAAGGCTGCAGGACACTCTCACCTGTGCTTCTGGTCAATGTGAGTGGAGCCATGAGGAGAGGCTATTTTGCTACCTAAATTTGAACCAAGAAGTAAAAATCTTGGGCCCAGATTTTCAGCTGGTGTAAACTGACATTGCTCCATTAGCTTCAATGGAACTACACTAATTTACACCAGCTGAGAATCTAGCCCATTAACTCTACTTTACACACTTGTATAAATGAAATTGGATATGAATAAACTGGTATTGAAAATATAGTAATTTGCTTCTTCTTAATCTTAGGGTATGTTCTCACACAGAAAAGAGGGAGTGCACTCCCCTAGAATAGCACAGCTAGAGCTGGCTCTGAGTGGCAAAACATGAATCCAGATTTAGATTTCAAATATCTCAGAGCTGACTGGTCTTCAGATCCAGGGTTTTGTTTCAGATTTGTATATTACACAATAAGAACAACATTAAAAAAGCATTAAGGTTCAAAGCCAAAGATTCAAAAGTTAGGAAATGCCAGAATTAAGGTTGTCTGTACAACCTAACTCATCCCCTTGTGTGTGTGTGTTTATATATATATATATATATATATATATATAAAAATAAATAAAATGATACAATTTTTAATTACATGTTCACGTAAATTGTCATCCTCTATGTAAAGCAGCACTAGCGGGGATGAGAAACACACTGCCAGTAGGCTTCACAGATATTTGCTAACAGCAGAAGACTGGTGAGACTCAGGAATCCTGGGTTCCATTCCAGGATCTATAGACTTCTCAACCTGTTCCCTCAAGCTTGAGCCCCTCTGCCCCATTCCATCAACTGTTCCTGCCCTGTTACTGTCTCTTGCCATCTCATCCTAGTCCCCTTGTCCATCCAGAACTAGGCTACTTTTACACTGCAACCAGAAGTGTAATTTGCAGCTTGTGTAAACACTCCTTCACCAGCCTTAATCTAGCTAGCTCACTAAAAAGAGCCATGAGAATGTGGTGATGTGGGCTTCAGCGTGGCTTGCACAAGCTCACTTTGCTAGCCCATACTGAAACCCACTCGGTCCACTCCTGATGGAACCCAGAGACTACTTAATATTATTGATACTGTATGTTTGTATAGGAGCTATTCATGTGAATAAGGGACTGCAAGGTTCAGGCCCCATGTTTGTATCCATGTATCTTTGCCATGTGAGAGCCTTAAGGAGCTAAAACGAGGTCCAAGGCTGCTTTGCTGCTGAAAGTGTGGCTTTAAAACGAGGTAGGGAAACTGATCTGGGCTCTTGTGTGTTTGTTTTATCCTATTGCATAGCATCACATGTTTATTCGATGGTTGGGAGAAATGACTATGCACCTCTCCCCATCTGCCACAATTCAAAGGTGATGCAGTAAAGTTTTTGGTCTCTTAATTAAAGTTACCGTTGAGTATTTTAGCTGTGCTGTTGCTTGGTTTCCCTGATGTAAAGATGAAATACATTGTGTCATTTCAAGAAGAGTTTCTACAAAGAGTAAACGTAAGATTTTTGTTCAAATGTAGTACAAATGTGAGATTGTTTTTGGTGGGTGGGTTTTGTGAAAATGGAATATGTTCTATGGTTTCTAATTAAAAGAAAAAGCATTAAAAGCTACAGTTTTCCACCATTCCTCTTACTAAAAACCTCTTCAAGGCTTCCATTCTTTAACAAATTCTTATATCAGATGCTCCCATCTTTGGCATGGTGCAGAAGGGAGTAAGGGAAAGGAAAAAGGGCCAGAAAGACCCTAGAATTACTGGAAGGAGGGAAAGGAGAGGCTCTAGAGTCTTCTTTGCCCACTCCTAGCAAGCCCACAGAAGCAAACAGAACAATTAGGGTGTCACAGCTTTGGGTGGACCACGTCTAGCTGAAGTGAGGGTGGAGCAGAAGAGCAACCACTGTGAGCAGATGCTCCCCACAAATCCTGTGAAACAACAGGAGGAAAGGCCTGAAGTTATAAGCAACTGAAAAAGGAAGACTGAAGGGTTATAATGGAAAAGGCTTGCAGCAGCATTAGCTTAGTTTCTCAAAAAGAAAAGGAGTACTTGTGGCACCTTAGAGACTAACAAATTTATTTGAGCATAAGCTTTCATGAGCTCACGAAAGCTTATGCTCAAATAAATTTGTTAGTCTCTAAGGTGCCACAAGTAATCCTTTTCTTTTTTGCGAATACAGACTAACACAGCTGCTACTCTGAAGCTTAGTTTCTGTGTCTTCTGGCCTTGACAGTGAGGGAGAGTAGGACATGAGGAGCGATAAGAGCTGCAGATGGACCTGCTGGCAGCAGGGTTCTGGAGCAGGGGAGCTCCAGTTCATCCCCATTTTCATTAATCTTTCTCCATACAATTCTACTGTTTCCCTCAAGCAAAAGGATTTTTCTCAGCCCATTCTCATAATGAGATTTAACCAAGCCCCATTGCTCCTTCTGTCAAGCTATGAGGGCTGGATGGCATGCAGCCCCTGCACCATGATGCAGGGAAAAGCAAGAGGCCTCCCTCTTCCCCCCCGACTGATACAGGTGCCACACATAGCAGCAGTCTCTGCCCAGGGAAACACATGGACTGTTTGCTCCTGCATCACCCCTTGGGGAGCAGGGCACCAAAAAGGGAGCATGAACCATGGCTCCACTCCACCCTCAGCACCAACACACAGGGTGGAGCTGGCACACCCAAGGGAGCAGATTGTGAGGGTACAAATGCATGCACACAGGGAACCCCAGGAGACACTGCTCTTACTTGATGTACAACCACCCTAGCCCTCCACCAGATGTGGTGGCAGCTCTGTATCAGCCCCATATGGGCCTCTGACTTAAATGACACAATCTAATCCTAACAACACAGATAGCCTAGGACCGGACTCTGCCGCCTATACTTGTGTTAAGTAGTATTTTAACTTTGCAGTTAGTCAAACTGCCATCGTTGGGGGTACTCGTGGAGAATGGTGCCACTCTCTTCAAATGAGGGAGGCAGAATCAGGTCCCAGATGATTTGCAGAGTCTGTGTGATCACAGTGGGCTACAGAATCCCCACTGTTCTGGCTGATCAGTGCAACCTGCCAGACCCAAACTAAAGGGTATTTGCAAGAAATGTAACATTTACTGGCAATGCGAAGTCAATTTCTCATTAAAAAACCCCGTCATTGAGTGAATTTGACATTGACAAGCTCAAAGAAGAGGAAATGCATAGTCAACTAAAGGAGATACATAACAAAATCCAAAATTTGTTTGACAAATATTGGCTTCCCATTAGCTTGTGTGCTTTTTCTGCTCACATAATCCTAAAATGCCCATCTCAGTCACAATTTAAAATATTCCGTGCTGGCAGAGACTGAAGTATGCAAAGGGAACCTGAACCAGTGGCAGGGCAGAGAGGATGAGCCTGTCTTACCACCCTAGTTAATTATTTCCTGTGTGCTACAATATATAACCTGATAATGCTGCTCTTTGTACATACAGGGTCAATATATTTAGATAGGGTAGCTTCGCTTGTTATTTGTGAAAGTTATCTGTTATAGCTGGAATAAACAGTGACTGCAATAGTTAAAGCTGCCTAAGTGTTTCCATTATAACTCACCTGTTTCAGTGGCTTATAATTCTACAAAATGTTTGACTTTTTAAGCTGAAATATTCTTCTTCTGCTCTTCACCCAACAAACATTTTTTGGGAAAGTTTGAGCAAAAATGGTTCAGTCATTTTTTAGTAAAGAAGGGGAGTTTTTTTTTAAAAAAAAATCCCTACACTTTTGCCCTTATAAAACCACCTTTATAAAATATTTGAGAGTTCGGGATTTCCAGTTTGTGGCAAAAAGCTGATGTTTGACAGAAATGTACCCCAATCCTGCAGTAAACTCTGAATGAACAGACTCTTGTTAAGATTTGTTCAAGACCACATAGGAAGTCAGTCTTGGGGCTGGGTTTAGAATTTGAGGGTTCCTAGTTCCATGATCAGACATTTAGCCCACTCTTCTCTGGTTATCATTACAGATGCCTGTCAACCCATAATATTTTATAAAAGACTCATGGCTAAGAACCTGATCTTGCATGGTGAATTCAATGCAGATTCATGTGGGTGCAGCAGCACTCCGCTCACACAGATTGCAATGCAGAATCAGGGTAGTCAAAATTCATTATTATGAACTACAAATGTCTGTAACTAAGTCACTGCCTGGATAAAATATTATATATGTTTTTGTTTAGATTTGATTTGTTTTATTAATTATCATTATTACATTTGCTTTTATCCCCATAAGGAAGTGAATGAGTTGCAAAGGATCTGTGCTTAAATGAAAAGGTGTTATTTTATGTTTGCTCTGGGAATATGAAAATCCTGAGATCTCTAGAAACATTAAATCAGATCTTGTTGGATGATCTTTCAATTATACTGACACATGGTCACTTCTGAAAATTGGAGCTAGGCTTCTAAGTCACTTAGGCCTTTTTGAAAGTTTTACCTTAGACGTCTATCTCTCTCCAGATTTTTATACCATGCCAATCGCATAGTACATGAATGCGTTCAAAAGAATAATACTTTTTAAAAAGTTTAACTGTGAGAAACTATATCAGTCAACTTGACTGTGCAGTTAGTGCTATTGCAAATTTTGGAACTTACAGCCATTCTCATCTCATATGGAGTCATCAACTGACCAGTTGGGACTAGCCTGGTAGCCCCAGGATCAAGGGGCCATAAAAGTGACTGAAAGCCACCTTTATAGTCCCACTCCCAATGTCCTAGTCTGACTCTCATAAGGTTATTTCAACAAGCACAATTTTAAGTATAATGGCATGAGACTTCAATTTCCACTTGCATGACCACTCAATATCTGGCTGTCTGATAGAGGCTGTCTTTAGATAGTGGCTGAATACAGTACAGCTTGAGGATATCCTGAAATGGTTGCTTAAAGTAGGTGCAGTGGTTCTCAAACTGTGGGTCTAAGTCGGTTGCGACCCCATTTTAATGGGGTCACCAGGGCTGGCCTTAGACTTGCTGGAGTCTGGGACTGAAGCTGAAGCCCGAGCCCCAGTGCCTGGGGCTGAAGCCTATGCCCTGGGCAGCGGGGCTCTGGCTTTGGCCCCCCAACCCAGGATAGCAGGGCTTGTGTAGGCTCCGGCTTCGGTCCCCCATACTGGGGTCATGTAGTAATTTTTGTTGTCAGAATGGGGTCGCGGTGCAATGATGTTTGAGAACCTCTGAGGGGATTGCCTAATGGAGAGGACCATTAGTGCAGATTTCATTGCACATGAATTTAAATAAAGTAATTCTGCCCTCAGGTCTGTGAAGTCAAAGGTTGTTATACCTGCAAATCTCTGGACAGAACTGGGCTCTGGATATTTATTTTCACAATATCCTTCCATGGATATTGGTGCAGATTTGACCCCCTCATTGTCATTTTATATGAGAAATAAAAACTGAATTGTTAACAGCTTCATGCTCCAATTTATTCATTACTTAAAAAATAAAATAGGAGACTGATCAGCCTGCCCAACTGCATCTCTTTTGCTTCATGTTATGTTTCCATATCATTTTGCCCAAGAAATCTTGCTCTTCTTGCCTAGTGGAGCTGATCCTTAGTGCAGATTTTAATGCACTCATCTCCATTTTTTCTTTAGCACCTATGTGCTGAACACATCATTTATAGCCATAGACCACTGCCCATAGCAAATTCTGCTCTTTGCATGCCACTGTATTGAGAGTTTCTCTAAGTTTCCCTCCTGTCCCACCTTCACGTCAGTGTTTCTCTGTTATGGCTGGAAGGTTGCAGGAGGAAATCTGCAGCAAGTTATTCAATGAGTATGAAACTCATTTCTACCAGAATAATATAATAGATTCCAAGGCCAGAACGGACCATTGTGATCATCTTGTCTGGCCTTCTGTATAACAGGCCATAGAACTTCCTCAAAATAATTCCTAGAATGTAACTTTTAAAAACACATCCAAACTTGATTTAAAAATGGTCAGTGTTGGAGAATCCACACCATGATCTTTGGTAAATTGTTCCAGTGGTTAATTTCTCTCACTATTAAAAACCTACTCCTTATTTCCAATCTGAACTTGTCTAGCTTCAACTTCCAGCCAATGGATTGTGTTATACCTTTCTCTGCTAGACTGAAGACTCATTATTAAATATTTGTTCCCCATGTAGATACTTATACCACTTCAGTCAGTCTCTGCGTGGCCACATTGCTGGCCTCTTCTTACAGGAGTGACTCTTACCAAGTTTTCTGGCATACCTAGCAAAAGTGAACGCATATCAGTAGCCCAGGCAACCTTTTTGTTACAATGCCTTCTGACAGTTCAAACTTAAGCCTTCTTAATAAATACAGAGGTCAAGTAAACATTTCAGAACCTGCCAAAAGGCACTGATGGGGAGGGGACAACTCATGCATAAACTCAGCCAAAACAGAATTTAGCTTGGGCTTCGGATGTGAGATTCAGCAGTAATTATTATTTTAGTGTTACAAAGACAAGTGGAAACTTCTGGCAGATTCTGTATAAAACAACAACTCTTTGCACTTATGTTCCCTCAGTGATCTCAATGCACTTTAGAAAGGTAAGTAAATTATATTATCCGGTAGGGCCAGAAGCAGCCAAAGCCGGGACTCAGTAAGAGGGGGCAAAATGGGGCCCAGCCAGGACTATTCCTTCCCTGGACCTAAAACTGTGTAAGGGAGACCCCACCACAACTCTGGAGCACTAGATCTCTCTTCTCCTGCTCTCCACCATACAGCCCTGGGGAAGACCTGCAGAGAGCAACCAGCCAGAGACTCCATCTGCTAAGAGCAGAAACAGCCAAAGCTGGGAGCTCTGGATATTCCAGTCAAAACTGGAGAAAGTTCTGGTTTTCTCTGCCCTGTGTTGAGAGGCAGTAAATTCCAACCCTCTCCCCACCAGCCAGTCTCTCCACCTCAGCTTCACTCCACACCTGATCCTCTTATCCTCTCCTCTCCTGCCCTGCCCCCTTCACTCTACTTTAGAGCTGCCTTTATATTTTTATTTAAAGAAAGCTACCAAAGAGTTCACACAAAGAAGAACCAAAATAAAACACCACAGCTTGTCCTGATTCATGTGCATTGTAAATGTCATCTCTTTTCTCTGGGGGACATGATATTTAGACACTGCTACTGCAGTGGAAGATGTCTTTCCATAAAAGGGCTTATTGCTGATCCTATTTTAAAAGCTGTATTTGCTTTCCATAAAATCCCCTGACCTGAATAATTAAAAACAGCTTTGATCTCTGTACTTTTGAAATATTATAAAGACTCCAGTGATTGCAGCTTATGCACGCCCTTATCATTGCTAAATGAATCCTGACACTAACATTTTGGCAAAGATTAAGATTTAGATTTAGTAAGGTCATTGCTAGAATTTACCAACTCAGATCAAAATAGTTTCATCCCTGATCAATTAGGTAATTTTAATTTATGTTTCACAGTCATTTTTGCCTTTAGGCAGCAAATGAAGTCTATTACATATTGTGACAGTGAACGCAGCAAAAATTTTGATGTGGGTGACTGGGATGTCTTTTCAACACTTGAACTCATGAACTTTGGATATAATTTTATTTTCCAGATTCATTTACCACACCATGATCTCCTTGCCTTGGGAAGAAAATAGTTCAGAATTCTTCCTGGTTTAAATTAGTCTGGGGTTCTAGACAAAAGCAACCTATTAATGAGACTTTTGCTTTTGTTCTATATAATAATCTCTTTTGGACACAGTATAAAAGGTGTTTGAATTCTATTGCTTTTTGTGTACTGCTGTTTTACATTTTAAAGATATACAGAAATATCCTGAATTCCTCACTCATCACTTAAGCTAAAGGGGATAAGAACTTCAGAATACGCAACATAGCTTTTAACCTCGGAGACAATATAAACCAAGTGAGAACAGGAATAAAAGGGTACCCAATGTCAGTTGTATGTAAATTAGGAAGTCTTTCAATGGTGCACTCATGTTAGTCAATGGTATGTCATAATGTATATGAAAATGAGAGAGGAAAAAGATGGTCTTGTGGGAAAAGCATTAAACTGAGATGCAGGAAACTGGGAGTTCCTGCTCTGCCAGAGACTTCCTGTGTAGAGCTGGGTGGGATTTCAAAAATGCTCAGAATTGGCCCAACTTTGCTTCCACTGAAGTCAATGGTAAAATTCTCATTGACTTCAGTAGTAGCCAAGTTAGGTTACAATGCTGAATGTCTTTGAAAATCCTACCCTTATCCTCATTTTACAGATGGGGAGCTAAGACACTAAGAGACTATCAGAACTTTGCTACTTCCAAGGAGTGTCATGAGTGTAGTTTCATTAAATGTATGTGAATTGCTCTGGCTCTCTGGTGACAATAGCCTAAATATAAGGTAGGTGATGTCCTACTGCATATTTTATTTGCTGGTGGAGAATCCATTCTTTATTATTATTTAAAAAAAAAAGACCTGAACGTAATACAAAAATAAAAAAAGACAAATTAAAAGAGAAGAAATGCTAATAAAATAACATATGACCCCAAAAAGAGTGATTGAAAGAAATCCATGCCTCATACAGTGTAAAGGGAAAGGAGGAAGAAACAAGGGACCCCCACATTCCTAGAGGGTATTCACATTCAGCTATCAGGAGCAGGGAGGGAATGTGGCAGGAAAAAAGTAGCAGAAAAAAGGCAATGAGGGATCTGATTGCATGGTAGGCTATGAAGAAACTGCAACACCAACAGCAGTCTAGCATTTATCTAAAAACAAGACCAGCCAGATCAGGTCAAAGCCATGCTGCTAAAGAAAAGAGGTGAGGGGTCTGATTTGCAAAGCCATTTCCTCTGCAGGATTGTACTTTCATGTGCTTTGATGATCTCTGAGAGACTTTTCTGGAGATTCTCTATCAACTGCAAGTTGTTTTTTCTTAGCCTTTTATTTCCCTAGATCTTTCCTATCTTCTTCTTTCTGTCCTCTTGTGATTTCTTCTTCCTCCTTCCCCACAGTTTGGACTCTAATGAAAAATTAAGAGCAGGAGTCATTAAACTGGGAAGAGACCTTTATGCTCCCAGGATAGGACACAAAGAATACAGAGGGACCATAGGCTCACCCTTTATACAGCCTGTCTTTCACTTGTTTCTTCGCTTCCTCACAGATGGATCTGTAATGAACTGACTTTGTACATAATACAGATTATGCCAAAAAGCATTCGCTTTGAATATGTGATTTTACTCTCTAGAGGCTGGCTCACAAAATAAAGGGGAAAAGACTTACCACTACCAAAAGGAAAGGGACAAATAATGATATTTAGCTACCAGCCCAAGTAGGGCAGCTGTGAAATTGCTCCATCTCCTGGGCAGCCCAAGGAAGGTGTTAATGGATGGCCACTTCTCAGGCATCCCCTCATGGCCTGGGGTGGCTCTGCAACAACCTACCTCAGTTTCCCTCTCTGACAAGGCTCCTCAAAAACTCATCACCCAGCATATATCATTTTAAAACACTCCCCTTCTGGAGAGGGATCCAATTTGTTTAGTCCATATGTACTTCACCCCACTGGTCACTGGTTCAGTGATTCAAACAGTTTTGTCTCCTTAAATCAGGAGCCCCAAGCTCTCCTTCCCAGAGCTGGGTTCAGTTCAGTCTCTCTCTTTCCTTGGACTAGGAGTCCCCAGCCCTCCTTCCTAGAATCGCATTATAATCCCAACAGTCCACTTACTTCCTGCAGCACTCACCTACAACTGCTTCCTCAACCCAGTTACAACTTCCTCCTCCCATTTCTTGTTCCTCTCAGGTTCTTCAGAGAAGCCAGCTGCCCTCACTCAGGCTGTTAATGAGGTGGTTTGGACCAGTTCCCTCTTAAAGGACCAATTCACCCTGTAACAGAGGAATTATTCCTGAAAGAGACACAATCTATTCATAAGTAGCCCAGTGTGCAAGGGGACTATACAGGATGATGCAGCCTTTAATATTATCTTTCTGATGGGACCAGCCCACTTTATGGGCTGTCGTAGAGTTGGTGAGTGGCATGGCATTATTGCCTCCCTTCATGCTTGGGGGACCCTCGGCTCTCAAGCGTGTGCTGAGGAAACGCTCGTAATGCAAAGGGTAAGGGGTTCCACACACTTCCCCCAGGCTCCTTGCATCTGCATAGGGTCTTCACAAACTGACCCTTAAAAAGAAGTCCTTTAGCAGCTTACGTGGCAGAAGCTCATGTTTCTGAAGGAGTACGATTCTGGCAAGAATAACTAGATTTGCATAGAAACTGATTTTTGTTTTGAGGAATCATCTCTTTCTGTCTGTTGTAGTGGGTGATATTACAGGAGGATCTTCAAGGCTCACTGAGCATTGTAAAGCCCACATAGGGGTGGAGAGGAATTAAGGGTTCTACAATACAGAAAAGTGACAGGAAGAATTAAAAAAAAATAAAACCTTACCAAACCCCTGCAGCCAGAAGAAATGTGCCTGAGGATATATAAGTGGTAACATATGATCATTTCATGGCTATCAAAATGTATGTTAGTTTGAGTGCTTTATAAAATATTTAAGTATAGACAAAAGTTACCTTTCAAGCTGGCAGCCCAGAGCATGATTTTTTTTTTTACATGCTGCATGACACCAACTCATAACAACAAGATGATTTTGCCATAGGAAACAAGAGAGAAACAAGAGAGAACAACTTTTAACAGATCTAAGTAGCATTATCTCTCAATAATATAGAAGATAAAATAGTACCATCAAAATATCCAAGGTAGGGAATGCTAACTCAATTTTACAGCAATTCCACAGTCTAGGGGTTTCAGGACTATTTCAATATTATCCCTCATATCTGTTGAATCAAATGAACAAATTCATATGTGGTGTAAATGTGTGCCACTCCACTAGCCTCTAAATACTGCACAGATTTAGAATGGAGACATGAAAAAAATGGATGCTCTTACCATATCTCCCACTTAAGAATCTAAATTGTACTCACAACTCTGTACTCCTCCCTTTCCCAGAAGAGAGGAATAATAAAAAAAAATCATCACTATTGATGAGACACGGAAACCTAGATTTTTAAAAGGGAACAAAATTATTTTGTTTTCTTCAACTTTGTATGCCTAAGTGGAGAGGCTTTGAAGAGAGTTAAATGTCCAGCCTCTGAAATTCAGGACATTTTAAGTTGTCTAAAGTTAGGTGCTCACAAACAAAGGCACCAAAAATAACTTAGTCGGTTTGAAATCTAGGTTGTAAATTTTATTTGAAAACTAGAAAATAATTGTATTATCCATCTTCCCCAGCCCCATTTGTGCTGAGGTACTGTATATTATCTAGCGAAACAGGACGATCCACATTTTGACAACACTAGCAAAATGACAGGTTTCAGAGTAGCAGCCGTGTTAGTCTGTATTCGCAAAAAGAAAAGGAGTACTTGTGGCACCTTAGAGACTAACAAATTTATTAGAGCATAAGCTTTCGTGAGCTACAGCTCACTTCATCCGATGAAGTGAGCTGTAGCTCACGAAAGCTTATGCTCTAATAAATTTGTTAGTCTCTAAGGTGCCACAAGTACTCCTCTTCTTTTTGCGAACACTAGCAAAAGCACACTTGCATATATATATACAGAAAGGCAGAGCAGGAGGTGATGGACAAACACATGTGAAGGAAAGGGAGGTACATTCTCCTAAATTTGGTACACGGAGATATAACATATTGGCTTACAGATTGTGAAAAAAAATAATAAAACACACATCAGTACTCAGTACAATAGAATCTGTATAATATTTGTGTCCTAGATGTAAACACATTGTGTTTAGTGGTCTGAACAGCAAACTGGGCATGAGGAGACATGAACCTGCAAACTTCCTACACGTGGAACACTCAATGATGTCAACGGTAGCTCAATGCATTGCTATCATATGGCTTTGCACATATGTAAGGAGTCCTAAGTCTTCTGTCTGGAGAAATTGTAATTTTTCTTTTCTAACAGGTGAAAGTGAATAACTTCAATGTATTCCCTTGTTTTTATTAAATAAGTATTTCCACTATGACTGCAGTATTGTTCTGAAGTACAATATACTGGATTAGATTTACAGTTAGTTCAAAATGGAATTATTTGTTTTGCAGTTTGTGACATAGGCAACCTTAATTATAAAAACTATTTTAGTTAAAATCATGGCACCCAAATATTTTTTATGCTAAGGTATGAGATATGCTTTGTCCTTAAAGAGACTAGCTTTTGGATTCTTAATATGGATTCTTAATCTACCAAGTGTTCAGATTTCCTTGCTAATTAACTGGAATTAAGTATTAGAGATTTTCTTTGTTGTTGTAGGGTTGAATGACTATAGGGATAATTATCAAATGTTTCATTATCCATCCTGTACATAATCCATTTAACACAAACTAAACTGCATCCAGACTGCACTACAAGAGCAAGTCTCTATCATTTTAATTTGAAAGATGAAGAGTTGAAATAAAGAATTCAATTTAAAACAAATGAACTAGTAGTTAAAAAAATAGAGAACATACAGTTCTTCCCTTCGTTTATGTCAGTATGATACTCAGCTGTCTTTTAGACACACACTATATTGGGGACAGTTTGTGATTCTTCCAACCAGATTAATTTTTTTAATTACATTTTTATGAGAATTTAGTGCTTGTGAAGAGCATAGAAGAGACAGCTCTGGAGACAAAATGTGCATAGGAAGTAGCAGTGCATGATTGCCAAGACTATCCTGCCAGTGTCCTAAATTCTGTCCTGACAGCCTGGAAGCCACCGAGTCTTTTCATGGACTTCAGTGGGTTTTGGTTTGGATCCCTTGGCTGGATCTGAAACATTATTTTAGAATTGAGAAGCTCTATTAGCCTGATCCAAAGCCCATTTAAACAATGGAAAAACTCTTACTGGTTTCTCTTTATTTGAATCCGGCTTTTTGCCATTACCAACAGGCATAGAAAGGATAGTTTCTCCATTCATTGTTATGGTAATTTCTGGAGAAAAGGAAGTAATATACTAGGCCTGATTCTAACGACCTTATTTACATGGGTATAAATCCAGAGTAATGCCACTGAAGCCCATCTAGTTATACCAACATTAATGAGATCAGGATCAGGTCTGGTGTGCTTATACCATCAGCTCAGTGGAGTTGTAGGGTATATACTATATGTTCATATAGAATTATATAATTATCATTTCCCACAGTACCTCTTAAAGTAATGTATGGGTTACAAAGTCTAAAATAGATGGATAGTTGTTAAAAATCACTTTGTTATTATGAGCAAACTACAAAAAAAAACTCTGACAGACAATTCTCCACTCTACTTCCTTTCAATGATGTTCAAGTTTCAGAATAGCACTGTCAGGTTTAAAGAGTACTTAGTCTAAAAATAAGATGAGTGATTGCAGTGTTAATCCAAATGGAACATCTGTTCACTGAAAATAATATTTGTAATAAATTCTACTTTTAACGTTCCCCCACCGCCCTGCCAAAAGGCACATAACCTGTAAATAATTTTGCCCAAACACTTAAGTTGATTTCCAAATAATTGAAAATATTGGAAAGGTGAGAACGTTAGTGAGTTAGAATAATATTGAAAATTATTTAAAACCCCCCAATATTTGGCATTTATATATATTGATTTTTATTGTGTATTTTAAAAGCACTTTACAAAGGGTGGGTAATATAATTATCCCCATCTTACAGATGGGAAAAGTGAGGTGCAGAGAGTGGAGGGTCTCACAGCAGGTCAGGAGAACAAGGATTAACAGTATCTCTTTACAACAGGGTTCCCAAACTTTTGAAACCTGAATCCCCCCTTCAGGGAAATGAAATCACTTCTGTTTCCCCACCTCCCTCAGATAATTCTTAGCATCTTTTCCGATTGTGAAAAATGTTAAGGTTGATCTACAATATGATACTTCCTCTCATGCTTTAATTAGCAATGAAATAGTTAACAGTGCTCACCTTTAAAATATCCCTCCTGGGATCTGAGTTAACATCCACTGAAATGAATGGATAAGTTCTCACCTTGGAGTAATTTTTCCAGGCTCTCTGCAAATTCAGGCAGCTTCTCTGTATCAGATGATCTTCTTGTTTTGAAGATTTTCTTTGCAACCATAACAGATAGAAACTTACTTTTAAAAAATAAAATAAAAGCTGACGCTCTGGAGAACAACTAAGAGATCTGTCCAGACTCCCTTCCCCCTTACTGGGGGTACAGTCCACACTTCAGGAAACAATAATGTATAGAATAGTCTGTTTTAGCAAAAGTCTGTATATTTAAAGATGCGATTTTCTGGGTAACCTACCTGGTGTTTGCTATTTCAATCCTGACGATCAAGATGGTTCATATAACCAGTGTACAGTGAAGGCGCCATAGAGTCAAGGAGGCTCAGACAAATCCTGTCCCACTTGCAACAGGGACTCCAGAAGAGAAAATGGCCTGAAAGCCTTCTGATTGAAGTAACAGTTTTGATCCCAATTGCCAGAGCAACAAAAAAGGCATTTCTTTGCAAAATACAAAATAGAGGCCAGGAAAGGTCACTACAGACCTTTTGAATACATCAGAAAACAGATACTCCCCCCGCCAGAGTATGGGGAGTAAAAGGCTGAGGAAAAGCCTGACGTTTGGGAGAGTCAGAGAGGGAGTTTCAAGGGGGAAGAGTGTGCCCAGCCAGCAGGGCCGGCTCTATTTATTTTGCCGCCCCAAGCAGCAAAGCGCCAAAAAAAAAAAAAGCATATGCTGAAGAAGAAAAAATAAAACAGCTGCCGCCGAAGTGCCGCCGAAGAAGAAAAATTAAACTGCCGGGCTGCCGAGGGAGGAGTGCCGCCCCAAGAACGGCTGAAGTGCCGCCCCTTCTGATTTGCCGCCCCAGGCACAGGCTTCCTGAGCTGTTGCCTAGAGCCGGCCCTGCCAGCCAGAGCTCTTATCCTTGGGAAAATCCTGAGCCTGCTGCTAATACAAGACCATGCATAAGCACTAACTCCAGGGCTGGAGCCAGTGCCGGGTTTACAATGGTGCCAGTGGTGCCATGGAGCCGGGCCAATGCTCAGAATGGGCCCGGCCTGCTCTGCTTGCACTGTGCCCTGAACCCCTGCCAGCCACCAGGTCTCGGGGGCTCTGTCCATAGGGAATCAGGGGGAGTGTATTCTAGTGTTGGGCAGGAGGGCTGTGTAGCCCACCCTGAGGGGAAGAGGCATGCTGGCAGCACAGGGCTGGGTGGGCCATTGTGCGCCTGGCAACTGGCTGTCTGGCCCCTTGCTCTGGGGACTGACTCTCCTCCCCTCCACACACCATGGTCCATTGCCCCTATGGAGGGGCCCACAAATATGTTTGGTGCTGGGCCCACAAAAGTTTAATCCGGCCCTGGCTGGAGCACCCATGGAAAAAATAGTGGGTGCTCAGCATCCACCGGCAGTCCTGTGGACCAGCTCCTCTTCCCCCACAGTGCCTTCCGCCCATCAGCTGACCCCAGTCAGCTCCTCCACTCCCTCCTAGCGCCTCCCGCCTGCTGCAGATCAGCTGTTCAGCAGCATGCAGGAGGTGCGGGGGGTGGGGGACATGCTCAGGGGAAGGGGTGGAATGGGATGGAGCAGGGGTGAAGCAGGAAGAGGCAGGATGGAAGTGGGGCCTTGGGGGAATGGGTGGAGTGGGGTGGGACCTGGGGCAGGATGGGGGCTGAGCACCCGCAGGGAAATGAGGAAGCCGGCACCTAGGAGACCCCGTATATTGCCTGTAAGGACTTCATGGAAAATGCCAGGGCAGAGACCAAGTGAGACAAGACACTTATCAGGACAGAGACACTGCCTGAATCAACCCTCCTCAGAAACATCTCAGTTCCAGACTCCACCCAAGGCCAAGGAAACAGTAGTTTCGGGAACCTAGAATCACAGTAATGTAGGACTGGAAAGGAACTTAAGAGATCATCTAGTCCAGTCCCCTGCACTGAGCCAGGGTTAAATACACCTATACCATGCGTGGCCAATCTGAGCCTGAGAAGGAGCCAGAATTTACTAATGAACATTGCCAAAAAGCCACAGTAATACGTCAGCAGCCCCCCATCTGCTACCCCCCCCGCAGCCGTCAGCGCCTCCCGCCCACCAGCAGCCCTGCCAATCAGTACCTTCCCCTCCCTCCCCATGCCTCCTGCCCACCACAATCAGCTGTTTTGCAGTGCGCAAGAGGCTCTGGTGGGGAGGGGGAAGGAGCGAGGGCATGGCAGGCTCAGGAGAAGGGGCAGGGGCCTTGGGGCAAGGGGTGGAGTAGTGGCAGGACCTGGGGCAGAGCAGGAGGTTTTAGCAGTGAGCACCCCACAGCACATTGGAAAGTTGGCACCTGTAGCTCCAGCCTCGGAGTCAACGCCTATGGAAGGAGCTGCATATTAACCTCTGAAGAGCTGCATGCAGCTCCGGAGCCACAGGTTGGCCACCCCTGTGGCTATCCCATCTCTGACAGGTGTTTGTCTAACCTGTTCTTAAAAACCTCCAAGTGAGGAAGGCAAGCAAAATTTGGTCCCTAGAGCCTAATTCTGCAGTTGTGATGTGTGCATAAGGCTTACTGATTTCAATGAGAGTTACGTGTGGGGAACAGTTACAGAGTCAGGCCCTGAAAACAAACGATGCAGAGCAAATCCTGTACCCCTTTCTTTAATCCTCCTTCCTCCCCTGATTATATCTTGGACACATGTTCATAATCCCAAACTTCTGACAAGTCTGTTTCTAGAAGAGATATTTCTAATCTTATTACTCAGAAACTGGAACCTGCAAAATAACTATAGAGGCTGCTCCGAAGCCCATTGACTGCAATAGGAGTTTGGATCAGGCCCATAAATTACATATTTCTATGCATTATAACTGAGTCATTAACCCTCGAGGGATAGTGCTATCCTGGTGAAACTCACTTCACAGCCATGCTGTCTTTCCTCTGTAAGAAATATGTTAAGCAAATGTGGGAAAAAGAGTGATGGGCCTCATCTTAATACAAATCTTTGTTGATATGAAATAGAGCGACACAGGGCTGAATTTGTACTGAAAGAGGTGCTCGGGCTCAAGCCACTTTTTTTTTAAACTTTCATAACTGACGTGTCAGGCTGGACGCCAGAGGTGCCAGGGCTATGAACTGCCAAACCTGGCACAAATTAGGCACCGTAGTGATGACTTCCTAAGTCACACTGCATAAAAATAAGAATTACTGTTGCTGGATGTAGTGTGATTATCGCTCGCCAGTTAATAACAGGCCACGTAAATTACAAAATATATCCTAGTGCATGAAATCAAATCAAGGTATAGAGATCTTAATAATAAAATACCCCATTAAGATGATACAATTTGAATGTGCTAGGCGGCATCACACTACTGCAATCCAAACTTCAATGCAGCCAATTTCATGTACATTTTGGTTCTCCAGAAGCCTGGGGGACAATCGATCTTAAACAATTAACCTTTTGCTCTCTTATCTTAAACGTTCTCTTCTCCTCTTTCCTTTCCTCACACTTTCTGCTCCTCTGTGCCTTTTCGCTCTTTTTATTCTCTACATTTACTCAGTTTTATCAGCCCCACATACTTTTTATGTAATGACCCCCAGAGATGATTGAATGCTCTCATGTGTTTCCTCGAAGTGATGATCGAGTAGGAAACCCATGCTCCCTGGATCTACATGGATTGATAACAGTAACACTTATTTTCAGATGCCTACAATCCAGCCATAAAGCAAGCAAACAAACAAAAACAAAAAATTCCTTGATTCAGACTTGGAACATGAAGTTCTTAGCCCTGGAATTTATTTTCTTCTAATAATGAAGTTCTTAATCAAAGTGCCAGATTATCAACAAGTATAAATCAACAATTTATACCAGCTAAGGATCAGGTCCAAAATCTTTTTACTCATTTATATTACATTCAAGTGCAGAAAGTACAATAAGAAGCACAAAAGTCCACTCATTTCAACTGCTTTATTCTTCTTCTGTTATTTAAGCGAGTTATGCAAATCTTTACATAGCCTGTGACCGGCCTTTTGGTGTTTAATAAAAACAAACCAAAACAGTTTAAAGCAGGTGAGATAGTAAGGATGTTCAGATTTTGAGGTGTCACAAATACCTGGTGCACTCCTATTAACATGCATTCACCAAAATGAATGCAGGTGCCTTGATAGTTTATGCAGGGAACACTTTTTCATAATTACACCCAAATCCTAATAAATCTCCAGGGAACCACCATCATGATAATAAGCCCCAAGAAGCTGCCCCAATATCATGCCAAAAATATTGCGGTAGGCAAAACAAAAGAAACAAAATCTCAGGAATCTCACTCATATAACACTGTTACTCCGACTTGCAGCCACCACAGCAAAAACATTCAGCGTTAAGGCTGAAACTGCATCTTTCACTAATCCTGTAATAGCTGCATATGATATGAATCTGTAAGGAATATATTGAGTGAGATTTCATAACATATGTTTCAAATATACAGGCACAACTAGGATTTCTCAGTCTGCAGTTTTTACTAAGATTCTGGGTCAGAGTCAGGGGCCCAGCTGATAATCTGTCAGGGAAGAAGACTGCAAAGGCAGAAAATTGCCACAGCCTCCCTTCCACTAGGGGAGGTGTAAAGAGCCAGAATTTCCCCCAAATTTGATTGTGCTAACTGAGAAAGTGCAGCTCTGATTCAGTGCATACCCACATTGCTGCTTTTGCCAGTGAGATTTATGGAGCCCTGATCATAACCAAAAGAACTGAAACCCAAGGAGAGTTGCTGGTGATGACCTTGCCTGCCTTATATACCAGTAGGATGCCCTGGTGCAGGGAGATGTAATTTACCCCTCCTGTGCCAGCACTAGTGAGTCTGGCCATCTGAATTTCTCCTGCCTTTGTGGGTTTAAAACTCTTAAGATTACCTGAACTCAATTTTTGGTGTGCTCTGATATACAAGGAAATAAACAAACAAACAGTAGGCCTGATTCTGAACTCCTTGATCCAGAAGCCAATGGGAGTTATGTCTAAGCAAAGAGTTCAGGATTTGACCCAGACAACAATGAAGTGGTTGGCTGTTCTTAGCACTACTGAACGATTAGTCAAACCAGTGGTCTCCCATGCAGGTCCTGTTCCACTCTAAACCACAGTTCCAGCACCACTCAAATCTGCATTGAGCTCGAGGACATTTCATGTGCATGCATCCGCCTGCAAAAAAGCAAAGAAGACAGAATTGTCTTTGGGCCTTAGCAAACAATGTAAGGAGAATGTGTATAAGCCGGTTAACCAGTGGTCATTGAAATTCATTTCTAAGTACTAGATTATGCCCATTAAGCTCATCTATAGAGTAAGAGGTGGTGCAGAACTGCTGAATCCCTTCCTGGAACTCTCCAATACCTGTCATTATATCCCTTTACTGGACGTGGCTTGCTCCTCACTGCAAGCTGATCATACTCCACAGGTTGGAGGAGTAAGAACTGCAGCTCTGCCTGACCCTTAAAGAGACTGTGCAAGGTATTGAGGAGGAGAGAAGGATTCTTGTACCCTCCTCACCTAATCATGTAAGGACTAAGTGATACTGTATCTGGTCCTTAGAAATAGCTCACAACTAGATGAAGAGCTGATAAGAGTGGATCAAAATTCAGTTCTTAACTGGAGTTTGGATTTAACAGCTGTGAAATTGCAAACAGAATACATCCAGATATACAGATTTTAGTGATGGATTGATATTTATCTCAAAATGGCACTAGCAGTTAAAGTTGAATGGCCTTCTTTACATCTGGAGGATTCTTTTAATCACGTTGGTATGTTTCCTATGTTTTTCTGTTACGTGTTTTGCATTTCCCTGTACTTTGAGTAACTTAATCTTCATGCCCCTGCCTTCAATCACGTTTTTTTTTTTAAATGGCTATACATTAAGAATAGCCAATGGTCATTAGAGCAATGCATGTCAAATGGTAACTATGTCAACTATAAAATGAAATCTCCTGTCTAACTCAAGCCTAAATGTACAATATAAACAAATGCTGAAAATAAAAGTCCTGACAATATATCATGATCTCGTTCTTAAACTGGATTTGTACATAGATTAAACTCCAGATGGCTAATATAATCTCTTGTAAACACAGAAAAGCCAAAATTTGGTATTTAGATGCCTATTGTGTAAATAAGGTATATTACCCTTACTGATGTGACACATTTTAGGACAAATTGGGTATTTAGGATGTCTACAGAGAACTGGATATTTCTATCCTTGTTTATATTTAACAGCAAAAAATTTACTAGTATTATTCTTTCAGGACAACCTACAATTCTACAGGATAACCACGTTCACGATCACCTGTGAGTAGAGTTGTGCAAAGAACGAACATTTTATTATGTGGAAGATTTCAAGATTCTAAATCTTGTTTTCATGCCGATTCAAAATTAAACCCAAACATTGTGAAATTCGCTGCAAAAGAAAATTCCAGAAAAACATTCATTTTGGACTGATCAAAACATTTTGTTCAAATAAAATCAAAACAATTCATTTTTGACTTTCTTATTTTATAATACACAACCAAATAATAAAATCTGAAATGAAAAAGTCAAAAAGAAAATAAAATAAAATCAAAGCCTTTTGTTCTGACAATGTCAACATGGATTTAATTTGTAAGTGGTAGCTTGGATTCTTTTCCCAAGAAAAGAAATTGCAGAGAAATTGACAGGATTTCTCAAAGTGTTTTTGATTTCAACCAAACTGTATTTTTTAAAGGAAAACTATTCCATCAAACTTTTACTGACCATAGATTCATAGATTCATAGATACTAAGGTCAGAAGGGACCACTCTGATCATCTAGCTCTAACAGCGAAGTTTACACTTGCCAGGATTTGTATATCTTGCATGTGGCGGTTTCCTGATTTCAACACACTGCTGTCTAAGGTTGTGTGTGTAAGTACTATGGGGAGGGATAAACACTGAACAGAGATAATGGACAAAATGTAAAGGGTAGACTAAAGACTCATGGCTTGATTTAAATAAACTGACAATCTGAAATCACTGCTGTGGAAAGAAAGAAGAGAGCTGAAATTGTAGACAAGTGACAGTTGACAGTGCCTAGAAGAACATGCACTATTTTGATTTTTTTTTCAGTGTCTGATGGTATTCTATGTATATTAGGGTTTCTTATCATGTCCATCACTGTAGTATCTAAGCACTTTTGAGATACAGTATTTTAGACCTGTATAATGAGGTTCTTAATGGACTCCAGGGAGTCTTCTGCTCTTCCTCAGTCTGAGCTACAGGAGTCGCTACTTGCAGTGTGTGTCTATCCTCGATGAGTGTTTTATATATATATAATGCTATAAATCATCCCAGTTATGGTGGGAAAGCTTTATTAAATAGGAGAGTCTTACAGCACACCTTGAAGATGATCTGGCCCCACATTGGACTAATCTCCTCTGGAAGCTCATTCCATTGCAGAACCCCTTTGACTCAAAATGCTTTTGTGACTTTGTCTAATTAAAATATAATTATGCAAATCATTATTGCTACCACTGTTATATAATACATGGCCAGAAAGGGTTAAACAGCTTGCAGGCTGAATGACCCAAAGCCAACCTTTAAAGTCATGTTAGAAAGGTATGCAAATGGTAATTAGGGTCATTCAATGTTAGATTGGCTAGAACTTTGAAATGCAAACCTATATTGTTAGAAATTAGAAGTGATACTAATTGTCTGTGTGTACTCATAAACGTTAGCCATATAAACAGACAGTTCCTGTCTGCCACTATAACTATTAATTCAGAGATCAAAAGGGAATATTAACATTTAGATGAATCTTGGGTGAAATAATGTCATTGTCTATATGCCTCTTTGTGATAGACTGCCTAATGGATAAATTGCCCTATGTTAATTTGTGTAATTAGTTACTGGTGGTGCTTAGGAAACAGAAGGTTACATCAAAAGCCTATTGTTTACCCAGGACTGTATGGCTGCTAGAAAACGGTATCAAAGACCCTTGGATCCTGATCCTGTCATCTCAGATATGCTTAAACTTCATCTGGGAAGTTTGAATCGCAAGATTGAGATCCCAGTTAAGCTGAATACCCTGAATATGATACTGGACATTGGACTATAACCTATGGACTAAATTCTAAAAGAACTCTTTGCAACTACAAAGCTCACCATCTCTACTACAAATCTGAACCTCAAGAACTGAACTCATGTCTGTATGTATATCGATCTTTTAACCATACTCTCTCTCTTTTCTTTTTTAATAAATTTTAGTTTTATTAATAAGAATTGGCTGTAAGCATGTATTTGGGTAAGATCTGGAATATTCATTAACCAGGAAGGTAATATGTCCGATCCTTTGGGATTGGTAGAACCTTTTCTTTTATATGATGAATAAGATTTTCATTAATCCTCATCATATCTCATTTGGGTGACTAGGTGTAGGCCTGAGGCTGGGTTACTTTAAGGGAACTGTGTTGTTGACTTCTGAGTAACCAGGGAGGTATAACAGAAGCTGTTTTGTGCTGTCTTGGTAAATCTAAGTATTGGAATATCCACTAATTTGGGGGATTGCTTGACCCATGCTTTGCAGTTCACCCTATTTGAGTGACCTCAGCTGGCTCTCCTGGGATTCTGGTCACAGTTTTATTTCCCAGTTCATAAGCATTTGATCCTGTCCCATTGTCCCAGAGGACTGCGTCTGTTTTGACAGGTTGTGGATTTAACTGATGGAGCTGGATCTTGACCTGTTGATGGCTTTGCAGATAAAAACCAAGGCCTTCAACTGAAAATGGAAGTGGGGCTGGAACAAGTGGAGGGATTTGAGCAGAGGGATGATGTGATCACAGCAGCCAGTCCTGCTGAGGAGGTATCAGTTTAAAAAAAAAATTTTTTTTCAAAGAATTAGACAGATTATTACATCTTGTAGAAAGACTAATAGGGAGGCACTGATCATTTCTGTTAGCAGTGGACACTGTTGTTTTCTGGCTTTCACCAGCCAGTAGGAAAACATCTAATTTGTAGGTGGTAGTTTGGATATTTCTCATTCATATAGTGTAGAGAAATGTAAGAAATTTCTTCTTGCCAAAATGGTTACATTTTTCAGCAAAGTAATTTGAAGTGGTGCATAGCTCTGCTGGGATCTCACTTTATATTTTAACATCAATGATTCCTTACATGGATACAGGATAAAACAGAATGTGTTAAATAAGGCTGTACTGTTAAAGGATGTATTAGCAGCCTTTTGATTTTGTACCAAGAAAAACTTGACCAAAATATAAATCTGTAGATTATGGTCACATTACACTGGGAACAATGGGTTGCAAGCAGTCAACAAATACTAGCACAGAAGCTGGAACGTACTGTACCCATTATCAGAGGATGAACCAAGCACAGCACCTTTTTATACTTCAGTTCCAGTACATCTAAGAATTCCTAACTTGCTACTATTGCTTGGGGATTTTACATTCTGACACATCCCTTGTCCTTGACCTGGATTGGGTTACAAACAATGGATAGTCTTGTCCTGTTCAGAGCCAGTTTGTGGAACAATTCTCTTTACAGTAATGCACAGAAAAAAATAGGTCTATTCTCTTCTTGATCCGAGTGGTGTATGCAAGCAACGTCCATAACCATTCGTGGGAGTAATACAAATATGTTCTTCATGCATCTAGCAGAGAAAAGAACAGATAGTTTTCTGTAGATTAAAACAGATTCTGTTGCACACAGTGGCTATGAGAAGGTCATGATCTCAGCCCTGCTCCCAGTGTGGCCAGTGGCTTTATGGTGATGATTTCTATCTTTTCTACACCTATTCAAGAGCTGTATTTTTAAGACTAATTTTTAAAGCGCTCAATAATTAAATCCTCTTCTACCTCTTTGCCCTCTTCTTCCTACAGGCCCACTTGCTAACAACACTCCAAGTCCTATCCCCCTTTCCCACTCTTGATTTCGTGCTTTCATTCCTGACGCTCTTTATGCTTGGATAAGTCTCCCACTTTCCATCTGACAAGTGTCCTATGTATTCCTTCTTCAAATCCCCTTCTTCCTACTTCTTTTCTAATAATCTCTCCACTCCTTTTTCTATCTGAAGCGTTAGCATCTCGGGGTCGGCAACATGTCTTACTCTGTGACTGTGAAGCCCTGTGTGAATAACTGGTGTAATCAATTAGCAGCAGTAGTAATTAATATTCATATTGTTGCTCCTTTTTTGACCCAAGCAGCTCTGCAAAGTTCAGTGTTCTGGAAATGTTCCTGCTGGAAGCAGAAATTGATGAAGTCTGGTATTTTCTTTGATGCAATCTTGTTTATTTAAAAGTAATGTGTGTCTGAGTGTAGAGGTCACCAAGAACTAAAAAGGCAGTTTCTTAGCTTACAACCTCAAGTCTCTGCAGCCAACACTAGACTCAAAATTCTCACTTTAGTTTTTTCCAGGGTCACACTGTGCTTACTGGTCATTGTTTGGCTTTCTTCCTGTTTACCTTTGCCTCCTGCCTTCTCTGTTCTTGTCTATTTTCTATTTCTGGGTTCTGCCTGCCTTCCTCCCTCCTGCCCAAAACAAATAAAACCCCCCAATACTCAGCCAAAATGCTCGCAGCCACACAATCGAAAACTCCTGGGTGGACTTTATCAGGCCTTGCTGTAGGAGCTATGAAGGGAGCACATGCATGTGGGTCCAATTATCCCCCAGCAGGTGTTGCAGGGGGGTATCTTGCTAGTAGGCCAACACTCAATCCTCCAAGCTGAGGCCTCTTGGCCCTTTCTTCTGCTCTCAAGGTCCCAGATAAAACAATAAAATAGCCCCCAGTCAGCAAACAATGTTAAGTGAAGGTATGAAGGAAAAGAAAGGAAAAAAACCCTGTAGGCAGTTCCCATCAGGATCAGGGTCTCTCTTACATTTCAGGGCTCTGGGAGTATCACAGTTACTTCAGAGTACACTGGGTCTCCAGTGCAAGTTTCAGTCTTTTCCCCTTTGGGGCTGGAAAAGCTCAATGGCCTGTTCCCTTCCTTAACTATCTCACAATTATTTTTGTAAGTGAAAGGTGTATTCACACATCAATGTCAATGAGGTTTTGTATTAACGTACAACAAGGTTTATCCCAGCTCATAACACTATGTCATCATTCAGTTAGGTTGTGGTAAATACCTCAGTATAGTTTGTAATACAAACATTATGAGCAAGAATAGTAACTCTGGAGTAATTCACATTAATTCTTTATGTTACATCCTGGTCTTGTGTACAGTGGTAAATAATACGTCTGTTCATTCCTCCCTGTGCCCACTCAACTCACACTAGGGTCAATGTTTGCTTCTCTTCACACATGCCCAGACTAGTGATTTGCTTAGGGAACTGGCTGTCACCACTCGATTCTTCCACTGACTCACTGTTTGATTTTGGGCAGCCCACTTAAGGCTCTCTGAGCCTCATTTCCCCTGTCTATAAAACAGATAATTCCTGCCTACCTACTCACAAGAGTCTTCTGAGGCTTAATTAATGGTTTTAAAGCACTTTGTGATCCTTGCATGGAAGGTGCTATTCTAAGTGATTCAGAAACTGTATTACAGGGAAGACTACAGGCTCCCTTTGTGCCTCTCTCTCTCTAGGCAAGTACAAAATCATACACATGGCTATATATACATTAATATTTGGACTGTAAAATTAATTTTAAAAAGGGAGGTTACTGCAAGTGTTAATTACTCTCCAATAAACTCACCATTTTTTTCTATTGGTACATGGCAACTAGGACATGGTTTGGTTGTTTTCTTGATTGTTTCTCTGGATGCCTCTTCCCATCGTGCTTGCATGGCTGTATGCGCATCAATCTTATATCCCTGAAAAGAGAGAAGCAACTGTGAGTACAATATAGCCAATTTCCTCTGTGAATCAAGATCTGAAGCATGATTGTGGATATTTACTAGAGTGATACAGACAGGAGGGTCTGAAAGTTCAATAAAACTGAAGTCTGCTGGAATCCTGCCCCTGCTGCCTCATAATTTAACCCATTTTGGTATAACAGAGAAAAATATTAAGATAGGGGAAAACTGCTGAGTCATGTACAGTACAGTTGGAGGATGGAGAGAGCTCAGTCCCTATGCAGGAAACTATTTTCCTCTGCTTTGCAACATGAAGCATGTTCCTTTGTTTTTGAGTTCTAGATTTTATTCAAATACATTATATTTCTGGTTACATGCACAAGCTACCCTAATAAAGGTTAGAGAACAGATACAAGAATACCAGAGAGGAAATAATAAGAAACCGATGAATAAGAAAGAAAGAAAAGATCCCCCCAAATAGTACAATGTTGATAGCAAGAGTCACCATGGAGCATGCATTAAAAGTGACTCCTGTGTTTGTCCTATTTCTGATTGATATAAAATTACCTAATCTACACAGGTTTCATAGTAGCAGCCGTGTTAATCTGTATTCGCAAAAAGAAAAGGAGTACTTGTGGCACCTTAGAGACTAACAAATTTAAAAATATGAAGTTGACAGATTTCCACTCTACGGCTAAATTCAGTGCCTTGCATAATGACAGGTTTCATAGTAGCAGCCGTGTTAGTCTGTATTCGCAAAAAGAAAAGGAGTACTTGTGCCACATGTACTCTCTAAAGTGCCACAAGTACTCCTTTTCTTTTTGCGAATACAGACTAACACGGCTGCTACTATGAAACCTGTCATTATGCAAGGCACTGAATTTAGCCGTATAGAGTGGAAATTTGTTAGTCTCTAAGGTGCCACAAGTACTCCTTTTCTTTTTGCTACTCTACACAGGTGCCATACTTGAGAATGCCTTAGCTATTTCTGACCTTAAATGATAATATAAGGACAAAAGGGACGATAATGTCATTAAATAACTTCTATAGTTCAAGGTTTGGAAAATAGATAGCTGATTTCCTTTGAAATATTACTGTGTAAAAACATTAAATCATGTATAGTTTCTGGCTTAAGTGAAGTATGATTCTCGTTAATTGTGTAACTAGAGACTGAGAAGGCTCTCTCGGAGGGTGCACTGGATGCGGGGATAGAATGCACAAACAATGCAACTCGACTGAGCAGGGGAAAGTTGTACTTGTGTTGTCTCCTGTACTCCAGCAGTTGCACATCTTCATTCTTTGTCAGCTTCAAGATGATATAGTTAGACACTTCATCATTGTCAATTCCACACTCGCTATCTGAATTCTCAAACTCTGTATATGACCATTTTGTCTCCTCTGGTGATGGTGTCTGTGTACCTGGCGAAACTAGCATAAATTTTTTCTCCTGCAATGAGACAAGCTTTTTGGTCTCTTGATTAACTTCCTGTCTCTCCTCTCCCATGAAAACTTTCATCCCCTACATTCGTGGGTGCAGGAAAACTCCTACTCTGTGCATAGGCTTGATTTCAAATTTTTTCATGAGACATTGCAAGGCTTTGGATTTGAGCTGACTTAGACTATCTTCATCAGTGGTAGAAGGATGGAAAAGCTTTTTCATCCTTTCGTGGCGAGTGGACTATGATGATTGCTCTAGTGCATCTGATGCTAAGTCTGTTAAGATGCTCAAGGTGTTGTGATCAAAGCTATCAATGAGCTGCGTATCCTCCTTTTCTGTCAAAATTTCATATACTCTGTCTCACTGCTCCTAGATTGTTTTAAACGTGAGTAGTTTGCTGTTTCATTATGTTTTTACATTTCTTTTCAGAGACTTCTGCAGTCTGCTTTGAAGTCCAAATCTCCCGATGTAAGTAATGAGATATCAGCTTGCATGGATAAGTTTGGTTACTGCTTCTTCTTTCTGGTTTCCCGGTTTGGTAGTGTGCTCAGGCACAGTATTTATAATGTGCATCGAGCAGCTTATTCACACATAGGACTTGAAAGTTGCAATCATGTTTGCTCCCCAGTCAGTAACGAAAACCATCTGGTTGGTAATGCTGCGTATAGCAAATCTTCTGAGTGTCTGAATAACAGCCGATCAAATGTTCTCTGCAGTTTTTGGTTTCCCGCTGTCAAACAGAGTCACACAAAGCGCTCACTCCACCGAACTGTTGTGGCTCTATCTAATGAAAAGTTACTCCCAAATTGCAACATTTCTGTAATCATCCATCCAAGATTGAGGGCAACACCCAATATTCCAAGAACGCTTTTCAGCTCCATGGAGATTTGTTGTCTTTTTTCCTTCTGCCAAAAGTGCAGCATGCCGGGCTACAGCTGTGGAATGTGGTATTAGCACACCTGCATCCATTTGACCATATTTGGCAGCCTTGTTAATCAAACATTAAGCATATGCAAGGAAGCCCTCGCCTGTTGAATGGTGATTTGCTACCTCTCAGACTCCATGGACTTTCAGAATGCTCAGTAATTCAAAAGGGGATTGCTGGTTCCCAGCACAGATGCACAGAGGATGTGCAAAGAACAACTCAGAATAGACAGGAATGGCGGAGCTTTGTTTGTGCCCTAAGCAACATCTTACAGGAAGGAGTCAGATACAGCACACTTCTAAAATGACTGCTATACAACTGTACATTAGTAGCTTCTCAGAAACAAACAAGCAGTTATTGTAAATAGTGAAGAAAATGTTTTATTAGTCCTGCATCTGCCTACTCTTTACAGTAGAATGACCTAGGACAGCAGTCTGAACTGCCTCTGTGAGCGGAAAGGACCATTTGTTTGAGCACAGAACTAGAAACTAGGAACACCTGAGTCCTAATCTGGCTCTCATACTGACTCCCTTAGTAGGTAAAGGAAAGTCACATAACCTCTCTGCATCCATTTGCTGACCTATAAAATGAGAATGACAATATTAACTTCACAGGGTATAGTGAGAGTTAATTACCTACTAACTGTAGAGACAATTAAAGATGAAAAACAGTGTAAGTAAGTACTATTATTGTGTGTGTAGACTAATATCTGCAAGAGAGAAACAGGTATAATTTTTGGATTCAATCCAACAAAACTTGAATGGGAATATTTTACCTAAACTGAGCTAATCAAAACTATACGAATCAATGCTTGCAAGTGTCCTTTTCCCACATCTGTTTTCTTTGTTGTGGCCTCATAATACCGTGTGCTGCGCCAAAATCTCACTTGCCAAATTGTTAACTTGATTTGTATCACTTGTGTTTGATCTTGATTTTGAAAACAAATTTGAATTTGGGAGAGGATCAGTTTACAAGTAATTAAAAAAAACTTAATAACTTTCAAGCCTGAATATGTATACCATTCAATAAGACAGACCAAACAGACTTTTTAAAAGACTGAATGATTACACTGGTGTTTTTCCACTGCAAAGAGTCTATTACGAAACAGATGCAACAGAATAATATTTTCAGTCTATTAGAGCTTTAGACACCCTCCCTACCTTTCTCTGACTGCAAAGTTAAAAACCACTTCTTACAGGAAATAAATGTGAAGAAATGGCACACAGTGGCCCTGTTCTTCCTGAATCAGTAAAGAGATCATATCATCCAGATGAGTCAGCCTCAGCCTAGAATACATACTCTATATATTTTCATCTAGTTTATTCCACAAGAGGAACAATAGAAAAATAAAGACAATTTCTATGGCATTGGGGATATCTGTAAAATACCAAGGACTGATTCCATCTTTTCTAAGTGGCCCAGCAGAGAACAAGTAGTATTTTTTACAATGTAAACATGCAGATAGAATATGATGTCTGGAATACTACTGAGTAGAAAAGGACCTGAGAACTCCCCATGTGATGCTGTAGCCAAAAGGGCTAATGTAATCCTTAGATGTATAAAGAGGGGAGCCAGGCAAAATGTCAATGGAATGTGAAGAGTGACTTTTGTTGCTGCAAAATAACCTTCAGAAATTGCTTCATATTTTTACCGAACCCTGTGGAAGTCCTACAGAGCATCTACAGTCATGGCTTAGGAGTTGCCAGTGTAATGCAGAACACTGTGGCCAAAAGGAAAACTATCTTAATAGAAGATCTGATTGCTTTGAGATTTACTGGACAGGAAGGGGCAGGGAAAGGAGTCAAGATGGTAGCAAAATAGGTCTGAAAGAAGCAGTTCAGTGATAGAAGTAGAGGTGAGGGAAACGAAGTGAGCTTTTTGTTTCTGTTTTATATCATTAAAATTCCCCTGTGGTATTGCAGTCTCATGTACTATAAAACTATTGAGGGCTTCTGAAGTTAATATAAGTACATAATACTGTGAAACAGCCTGATAAAACACACAGTGGAGAATGCATCCGATGAAGTGAGCTGTAGCTCACGAAAGCTTATGCTCTAATAAATTTGTTAGTCTCTAAGGTGCCACAAGTACTCCTTTTCTTTTTGTGAATACAGACTAACACGGCTGCTACTCTGAAACAGTGGAGATAACATTTCTGCTAGTCTGTGACTTATTTGTCTCCATCCCAATAGCATTCTTACATACATTTGATTTGTCCATTATCACATACTCTGGTCTTTTAATTTTAGTTTGTTTGACCAGGCTGAGTGAAAAGAGAGAAAAATCATAAAGAATACTGCAAAATTACTGGATTTTCCTTCCTCCTTCTCTAGGACCATCCATTGCCAACAGATGGATGCCCATTTTTATCAGTTTCAAAATTGACTTCAGTGATACTAGTGCACAGCAGAAAAGCTCTGAAGAAGTTCCTTGCCTTAAGGGTCTTTGAAATGGTGTTAAATGCTGCAGCTTCCTGACACTCATATAGGTTTTACTGAGAAAGAGTGAGATCAAGAGAGCATGTGCACAGGCATCAAATCCCTGTTCTCCTAGTACACCCAGAAGGCATGCTTAATTAGAACAGGATCTTCTCTGAAACAAAGAATTTGTGGGGAAAATCCAAAGCTGCTGTAAAAGAGCATAGCTCCACTGAAATCAACAAAGTTCCACTGAGTTACACCAGCTGACGATCTGACCCAGAAAGAACAAGATGCAGTATGGTACTATGTGGCTAACTCCACTGGAGACAGATGCAGATGTATTTGCCCAGGACGCCCAGAGGAGCTCTAAGCCCCACTGTGAGCGGAGGTGTGGGGAAGCTTAGACTCCCCCAGTCTCCATTACACACTGCCCATGTCTAAAGTGATATTTGCAATGTTTTTCAGCGTACAGATCGAGCCAGGATCTAAGCTAGCATGAGAATGAGTCTATGTGAGAGGTCATAATAGCATGGAATCCAACAACATATACATGTTCCTCCTGATGATTCATGCCCCATTTGAAGATTTAAGCAAAAAGCAAATGTGCCACTTCCTTTCCTATTAATAAACCAGCTTCTTGCTCCCTCTTGCGTATTTTAATATTATAATATTTATATTACACAAGCTCCTACATGCCACATCCAGGCTGTATCCCATTGTGCTAGGACCTGTATAAACATATCAATGGCAGTCCTTACCCTAAAGAACTAATGGCTTCTTTTGCACTGATTCGCTTGTCCAGTACTACACTTGAGCTTTGTCTTCTCCTCTTCCTCATATTCCCCAGAACTAGATATCAGATCCTCAGCAGTATTTTGACATATATATTTATCACCACTATTACATGTGAAAATAGACTTAGAAACCATAATGCCTCTGTGCACTGGATATGCTATATCAAGGGCCAATATATTGACCACTAATTGCTGCAGACAAAACACTGCTACAAGATGGGCACTAAACGACAATATATAACTGAGTGTCAGCAGCAAATTGACCGGGACCTCTCTTATGATTAACATTTCATATCAGTTACCTTGCCAATCGTTTGAATGGTAAAATACTAAAATATTAACATTCATATGCAACTGACTTCTAAGAAGATGTTTCTATATATATCCCCTTCCGTTTTACTCCTCTCCATAAAGTGAGCCTCCCCTAGAATTTCTTTCTTACTACTCCATCCTCATAGTGACATCACCTCTCTTTGGCATGGAAGATAACACCTGCTTGTGGCTGGCAGTGACATATAATTACTGCAAACAGTCACCAACACCAAGACCAGTCTCCACAACCTTACATACCAGCTGGGAATCTATAGCTAAAACAGCAGAACAGATTAGGTAGATGTTGTTCAGTGGCTATGAAGGACACCTTGGTGAGTACTATCTGTGAATTTCATGCCACCTATTGGTGACTTCAAGATCTACATGCTTTTAAAAATTCTAGGCAATCAAGCATTATAGACTATCTTGCAGCTCAATAAGCATTAATGTTAGCCTTTCCAAGAAATGCTTTACAAAACATTTCAGTAGAATGCTTGACGACACTCACTATCTCTCTTGGTAACAATGATTCATGTCGTAGTAATACAACAAATTATTTTGATCTCGCTTTCATAGATTTACAAACAGCAGACATTTAGCTCAAATACTTTATGCTCTCTAAAATTGCGGCTATTTGGGACCCCTACCTTTAATATTAAACATCTGTTCAATTTTTATTTTGCTTCTAATTTAATTACTGGACTTACAGAAACTTAGAGAAGTATGGAGTATGTATGGATGATCAAGGAGGACTGGATGCCTCAAGAGATTGGTAATAGAACATGGGGCTTTTCACCCAAGGCCCCTGGTGAATATCTCACCCATGCTAACAGTATCTGAAGGCCATTAACATCTGATTGCTGATTGGGGGCACAGCTGAAATGAGTTCATAATCTAATCTTGTTCCAGTTTTTAGTGGACATATATTAAAATCACACCCAAAAAACTCCACAGTTGGTACTATGTGATATCTCTAAGGTGCCACAAGTACTCCTTTTCTTTTTGCGAATACAGACTAACACGGCTGCTACTCTGAAACCTATCAGGAAATTGAGAACTATCTTCTAGCATCAGAGGTCAGATGACATTTGTACTGTAGTACAAGAAAATGCTAAAAACTACATGATCTGCCACCACATATTTAGCTTTCACTCTTTTCCCAACTCTATTCAGTGTTCTGCTTTACAATCTGCCAGTGTTACTAAAAGACATGTTTGCCAGGCTCCAGAAGATCTAGATTCCCAGAAGACCACCACCAAATAAGGGATATGCCTCACTGATAACTATACTGAACACTGTACTACCGGATTCTACTGTAATCCACCTCCCAGTTACATCATTAACACAGGCACTGGATAAAATGAACTAAAAATAATCATTCTAATATATAAGGTGATGAAATGTATGGTATAAGGGATAGCATGGGAATTTCATTTTGTTCCACATACCTCACTTTTTAGGCTGTACTAGTGTGGTTAATTTATCTCTAGCATAGTTTACATATTAATTGGCTCATAATTTTCAATACCTAAGTGCAACACCATTGTACAAAAGGCTATTTTTTGATTCTTCCAGAAAACTGAATTGGCTAAAGCCTTCTTTTCTCTTCAGTTAAGATTTTTGAGATGCACAGTACTCATTCCACTGAGCAGAAATTATTCTAGCTCTTCTTCCCCTGGATTATTTAAATCATAAAGAAACCCAGATGCACTGGATTAGCAGTAGGCAGTTATTAGTCACTTGTGGACTTGCACAGATCATGACATTTTCACATGTTGAAGCTATTAAGATCTAAAAGACCAGCTGTTGCCAAGCCATTAGTAATTCATTGTGCTCTAATGTGCTCACTGCCTGCTTGCAACTTCCTAAAAGTATACACCATTGTATATAAGGCTATTTTTTTATTCTTCCAGAAAACTGAATTGGCCAAAGCCTTCTTTTCTCTTTAGTTAAGATTTTTGAGATGCACAGTACTCATTCCACTGAGCAGAAATTACTCTAGCTCTTCTTCCCCTGGATTATTTAAATAATAAAGAAACCCAGATGCACTGGATTAGCAGTAGGCAGTTATTAGTCACTCGTGGACTTGCACAGATCATGACATTTTCACATGTTGAAGCTATTAAGATTTAAAAGACCAGCTGTTGCCAAGCCATTAGTAATTCATTGTGCTCTAATGGCTGGCCACTGCCTGCTTGCAACTTCCTAAAAGTGTATATATATTGTCATGATGCAGAATGCAGACCTGAAAAATAGATTTAGACAGGTATTTTCAAACAGCATGTGGCTATTTACACAGAGATTTTTTCACCTTTGGTTAGTGAGGAAGAACACATCTGTCCAAAGTTTGGTGGCAATACTTATGTATATATGTTATAAATAGTCTTTATAACATGCCTTTGACTACCTCACCTGTGCTCTACACACTAATCCATTTAACAGGACTAGTAACATTCCAAACTTCTGAACAGCTTCATATACCTGTAATATTTTTAAAAAGGCAACTTTTTGAATGAAGTTGCCAGGGTCACATTTTCTTCTTTTTCTTAAAATTATGCTTCTCTGAGGTCCAAAATGGGAAAATTTCAGTTCTGTACCAGTAACATGTTTATATCATGTTATATTATATATATTTATAACATGTTTATATTACATGTAATATCTCATGACGAACCAGGGCTCAAAATGGGAACTCTATTCAGTTGGAAAGGGGGGATTTCCAGCTGCCCGGCACCTGCTCGTAGACCTGGAAACCCTTGAGAAATTAGAATTTAAAGCTATCTCATCCTTATCCTCCCATTGCTGGAGCCCAACTGCCATTTTCCCTCCCAAGCAAGCATCAGAGGATCTGGATATAGGACCTAGATTTATGCTGATGGAAGAGGGGTGGGGAAGATCAGAGTGGAGTGGGGAAGAGGAGTAGGTAGAGCTTGTGAGAACTGTAGAGGGGTGAGGTTAACAAGGAAGGGAAAATGGAGCCAGGGAGCGGGGAGGGAAGAGAAGGAGGAAGAGGGTTAGTGGAAGATCAACAAGATTACAAAGATTGGCAAAGTTTGAAAAATGCTTTGAAGGTATATTTTCAGTAGTTGCCTTCCTAGGGCAGCTAGAGTGCATTTCCCTACCCTGCTAGGAAGGGGAAAAAGATGGTCAGGTCTGAAAGGCAGTCAAAGGCATATGATAAAGACTATTTATAACATATACAAATAGGTATTGCCAATAAGCTCTGGACAATGTGTTCTTGCTAAGGAGAAAATCTGTGTAAAGACCCACCCCCATGCTGTTTGAAAATACATTTCTAAGTCTATTTTTCAGGGATGTATTCTGCAGCATGATGAAATATACTTTAAAAATGTTAGAAACAAACAATGGCCAGCCATTAGAGCCCAATGAATTACTAATGGCTTGGCAACTGCTGACTATGTCTGGGTGACCCCAAGGTGTTGCTGGTGGGAATAGTGACAATAAAATATGTTTTAATGTCAGAAGACTATGGAAAAGACCCTTACTGAGAGGAGTTAGAGTAGCAGGACTCTCAAATGAGAGGGGGACTGAAGAAATGGGAGCAATACTGCATGATTCTTGCCCTACCTTTGAAAACTTAATACCATCATTGTATTAATCTACATGGAAACAAAAGACCAAAGATAAACAATATTTCTCAAAGGATAGTGCCCTAGTGAATATTAATATATTAGAAAGTTAACCTTTCCCTCATAGGGTTCTGTTTGCAATAAGGAAAGTGCCAAACAGAACCAAAATGAGAAAGCAAAGATGGGTAGGTATGAATCTTCAAATTATCTTCAGTAAGCCACATTGGCTCACCATACATATTTCACTCCATATACTCCTTATATAAGTGTTTCATATGCCGTACACAAGTGTTGTATTGCACAGTGGCATTGGAGGGAAAAGAAAAACAGTCATAGCACTTACACTGTCAAAAAGACTATATTGCTGGACTTTTTTTTAACTCCTTCGTTTTTCCATGATCCAGATGGAATGAAGACAATGTAAAAGATGACATAATTAATTATTTTGTTTGGGGTACAATAGCCAGTACTCCATCTCCTCTATTGCATAGCGCAAAAATGCAAACAAACCGTTTTGTCAGTAGTATACCACCACCTTGTGGAGAAAATGCAGTACTGCTGCTCTCTTCCTCCCTGTCTCTTAGTTCTTAGAGAGAAAAAAAGAAATGGGAACTTATGGTAACTGTGGTTTTTCGAGATGTGAGACAGATGTGTATTCCAAGTAGGTATGTGTGTGCACCCTGCGTGCTAGAGCAGGAAACTTTAGAGGGGCAGCACTCGAGCCTCATGCCTGTAGCCCCTCTCCTGGCTATATGTGGCGGCACTGTGCCTTCACACCAGATGTCCGGGGAAGACTCTGACACAGAGGGGACGGAAGGTGAGTTGTGGAATACATGTCTGCATCACATCTCGAAGAACCACAGTTACAGTAAGTGACAATTTCTTCTTCTTCAAGTAGATGCAGATGTGTATTCCAAGCTGGTGACTAGTGAGCAATTTCCCCATCTGAAAGTGGGGGCAGAGGCTACCTGAGTAAGACTGCTCTTCCAATATTAGCGTCCATTCTAGAAGAAGCAGTGGTCATGTAATGGTCTGTAAATGTATGTACGGATAACCATGTGGCTGCCCTACAAATGTCCAATATGGAAATGTCATTGAGGAATGCCCATAATGTTGCCTGTGCTCCTGTTGAATGTGCCTGTATCTGCTGAGGAGGCAGAGCCAATGCTATCTCATAGACAGTCTTGATGCAAGACATTATCCATCTAGAGATGGTCTGTGCAGAGCCTGCTTGACCCTTCATGCAGTCCTCATATGATACAAACAGGCGAGGCAGAGCACGAAATTGTTCAGTCCTGTTCAGATAGAAGACTAGACAGCATCTAATGTCTAGTTCAGGAGTCCTCAAACTTCATGGCACCGTGACTCCCTTCTGGCAACAAAAATTGCTACATAACTCCAGGAGAAGGGACCAAAGCCTGAGCCTGCCAGAGCCCTACTGCCCTTGATGGGAGGGCCAAAGCCCAAGCCCCACCACCATGGGTGGGGGGGGGGGGAGGCGGGAAGAGGGAGGGGAGAGGCAAAGCTGAAGTCCAAGGCCTTCAGCCCCAGACAGGGGACCTGGAACCTGAGCCCCGCCACCCAGGGCTGAAGCTCTTCAGCCCTGGGCAGTGGGGCTCAGGCTTTGGCTTTGGCTCCAGGCCCCAGCAAGTATAAACCAGCCCTGGCGACCCCATTAAAATGAGGTCACAACCCACTTTGGGGTCCCAACCCAGTTTGAGAACCACTGGTCTAGCATATGGAGGCACTGCTTCTTCGGGGAGGAATGCAGCTTGCCATATGGTTCAAATAAAACTGAGAGACCACCTTGGATACAAACTTTGGGTGTGGCCGAAGCATAACCTTGTCCTTGAGGAACTGCATACCAGGAGGCCCAGCAACTCACAAACCTTCCTGGCAGAGGTAATGACTATCAAGAATTCAGCTTTCTGAGACAAGAGGGGCAGCAGACAGGAAGCAAGGGGCTCAAATGGAGGCCCCATTAGAGACGCTAAACCCATGCTCAGGTCCCACAAGGGGACCGGCTCTTGGACTGGAGGATGCAGACAGAGAAATCCTATCAGAAATCTCGTCACCATGGCATTGGAGAAAATTGTTTTCCTTTGGATAGGTGGATGAAAAGCTGATTTTGCTGCCAAGTGCATTCTCAGAGTACTGAGTACTAGGTCCAATTTCTGAAGGCATAATAGATACTCCAAGATGTCATAGAGTCTGGGCTGATCTGCTTTGAGCTTGGTGATAATCTGGGAAAGGACTGGGACAGGAGGCATACCGAAGAGTTGACTGCCAGCTGCAATGGAAAGAGTTGGAGAAATAGCCAAGTTTGAGTCTCCGCATAGAGCAGAATAGATGACACTTTCTGTTTTCCCTCATCACAGAGAGCTCTATCAGAGGGATGTCCATGTTGCGAACACCATCCGAAGGACCTCTGTATTCAGGGACCACTCTTGGCTCGGGGAGAAAATCCTGCTGAGATGACCCCTGAGACCTCTGGTTAGTGGACAGCTTTTGGGGTGATGTCCTCTTCGGTACAGAACTGCCACAAGTTGATTGAGTCCAGGCAGAGTGATGTGGAGTGAGCTCCCACTTGTTTGTTCACATAGTACACTGTAGTGGTTTTGTCTGTGAGTATGTGAACCACTGAATGCCTGATAAAGTCCCAGAAGGCATGACATGTTGTGGATTGTCCAAAGCTCCAGCATGTTGATGTGAAGCGAGGTCTCCTCTTCCGACCGCAGACCCTACACCCTCAATGAATCCAGATGCGCTCCCCAACCCAGAAGAGATGCAGCGGAAACCACTGACCTGGTCAGAGAGGGCCACGCGATGGGGACCCCTTGTCACACACTGTGTGGGGACTCCCACCAGCTCAAGGACTCCAGGACTAATGGAAGAAAGCGTACCAACTTGTCCAGAGAATGCAGGGCAGGGAGGTAAACTATGATGAGTCACATGTGAAGAAGGTGAAAGCACAACCTGGTGAGTTGGGTGCAAGCAGACATGTGGACCAACAGACTCAGACACAAGCAGACTGTCATGGATAGTTGTGACTGCAAACTGAGGCACAGTTATCAGATCGCTTGGAAACGGTCGGTTGTCAGGCTTGCCTTTGACTTTGTGGAACCTAACATGGCCCCAGTGAACTCTATTTGCTGAGTGGGGGCAAAGGTCAACCGCATGCTGTTTAGGAGGAGACCTAAAGGGTCGATTAAGTGTAGCTTGGGGGAGCTGAGCACCTCCTCTCTGGATTCGCCCTGCAGCAACCAGTCCTCGAAGTAGGGGGAGATATGGATTCCCTTCCCTCTGAGGTATATCAGGACCACTGCCATTAATTTGGTGAAGACCCAGGGGGCAGAAGAGAGGCTGAATGGGAGAATAGTGTACTGAAAGTGGCGATCTCCTACCATGACTCGGCAGAATGGACACATGGAAGTAGATGTCTTGAAGGTCCAGATCAGTGAACCAGTTGTTCTGAGACAAAGCAAGGAGGCTAGCTTATAGAGTGACCATGTGGAACCTCACGAGTTTGATGAACTTGTTGAGCCCATGGAGGTCGAGAATAGGCCTCATCCCACCCTTGCATTTCAGTATCAGGAAATACCTGGAGTAGAACCCACAACCCCAGTGTTCTCACAGACTCCTCCAACACTCCCAACACTAGCAGAGAGATGACCAGCCTCAGGTGCCTGCCAACCTAGGTGGCCATACTGATCCATCAGTGGCCTCCAGACTCCCTCAGG
This sequence comes from Dermochelys coriacea, assembly GCF_009764565.3. Classification (NCBI taxonomy): domain Eukaryota; kingdom Metazoa; phylum Chordata; order Testudines; family Dermochelyidae; genus Dermochelys; species Dermochelys coriacea. The sequence continues at coordinate 123,135,907 of NC_050070.1, forward strand.
TGAGCTAGAGCAGGAGAACAAGGATCCCATCTCTGAAGCAAAGGAGTCTTGGTACCTTGATACCTTGGAGACATGGTCCTCTTGCAAACAACAGTACTGGAGTGCCTGTCTCTGGTACCACATCCATACTAACCCAGGAAGGGGTGTTTCATGGTGCGGTGCTGAGACTTCAGTGGCATGCTCCAACTGAGGGGCCATCACTGCCGCCAGCCTTGTGAACTCTTCGATCAGCAGTGAGGATGGGTCCGAAAGGCAGAGTAGGTCCACAGCAGCCTGATATGCTGACACCACTGACATTGTTGGTACCGGCATCATTCCCATCGGTATATAGATGCCCAGAGGCCAGGACCAGAGTCCATGGTATGATGTGTCTGCCCTCCCTACCCTGTAACGAGGGAGAGTCAGAGGATTGTGGGCCGGAGCTGACACTGTGCTGATCCTTGCTCTTCTTAGGGGAGGCAGAAGTGACCCCTGAGACCTCTGGTTAGTGGACTTTGATGGGGGGGTTGATGTCCTCTTCAATACAGAACTGCCAGAAGTTGATTGAGTCCAGGGAGAGTAATCTGGAGAGAGTCCCCTGTTTATACATGCAAGGATAGCATTAGCCCTTTTGGCCACGGTGTCACACTGGGAGCTCATGTGCAGCTGATTATCCATCACAACCTGAATCTTTTTTAGAGTCACTGCTTCCTAGGATAGAGTCCTCCATCCTGTAAGGAACAAAGAATATAGGCCATCCAAAGTCTATGACTTTCCATTTAGCCATATTACAACACATATTGTTTGCTTGCGTCCAGCTTATCAAGCAATCCGATCACTCTATCAGTGACATGTCCTTTTATTGTTTACCAGACCTGCCAATCTCTGTGTCATCTGCACACTTTATCTGAAATTATTTATCTTATTTCCCAGGTCATGGATAAAAACGTTAATTCTTTTTTAAAATAGCCTGTGGCCAAGAGCCAATCCGTGTGAGACCTCACCAGAAACAGTGGTTTAAAGATTATTCTTCATTTTTCATTGCATTTTTAAACCTGCCAGTTTTTAATCCATTTACTATGTTCCATGCTAATTTTATATCTTCATCAAAATGTTATCTGGTACCAAGTCAAATGCCTTATAAAAGTCTAAATATATTATGTCAACACTATTACATAAAACCAACCAAATCTGTACTCTCCTACACCTGTCTCTTCTCTTCCTTTAGTATGTAAATTACACCACTTTTGACTTTTGTATACTCAGGCTCATGGAGCCACATTCAGAAATGAGGTATAAGGGGATGTAAAGCGGGAATATGAGTCTCAGTAGGTATAACTAAGAAACACCAAAGGGGCTGGAAACAAGGTGTGAACTGCATCATCTTAGATTCCTTTACATTCACCTCTTAATGTGGCTCAAAGAATGCTGTACAAGGTCATGAAAATTAGAGATAAAGGAGATCATCAAGTCCATCGTCTGCATGTGCAAATACACGTAACAGTCCTCTAACGAAGTACAACAGATATTAACATGACTCTTGAGCCAATGTACATTCACAGAACTAAGGGTTATCAAAGCCCGATAAGGTAATTTTGCCCTCCCCCTATATTGGAATTTTTGCATGCCTGCTTCTGGAAGAATTATAATCTCCTGAAATTTCGCAAAAAGCAAAATTTCAGGGATGTGAAACCATGCAAAATGTATTATATTTCATTGTCTCTCCTGCAATCAAAAGCTCTCATCTGGAATTCCCATGTCTTTGGTTGTTATCCTTTGCCCTACATCTCTTTTGTCCACTGCACTTTTACTTCCACCTCTCATGCATTCACCCTTAAATAAGAAAAAATATACAGTAGTGTCCTGGGTTTCATGTGCAGTGTGATTATCTGTCCACAAAAAAAGCCACATAATTTATCGCCTGTCCTCCCTTCCCAAATGTGGTGGCTGATCTGAGATTAACCCAGGACCATCCCTTCCACAACACCCAGTGCCAGGCAGCCTGCAGCTCTCATCTTCCAAAGAACTCCATATGGACAGATTCTTGTGCCCAGGCAGAGCTCTCTGAATCATCAGGGTCTACATCCTGTGATGAGAACTTGGAAAGTGCAGCTTGAAAAAAAATACCAAACCTTCCCCCCTCCCAATGCAATTAATCAATTAAAACAAAACAAAAGGAAGCTGAAGAGGTGTTGAAGAATCTGGAAAATATCAGTGAAGTTATGTGCAAAGTGTGGCAAAGTAAGCTTCTTGGGGCAAGGGCTATTTTTATATTTCGGTATCTATCATACAGCACAGAGCATGTCATTGAAGTTTATCAAATAAATAACACTAATAATATAATAGTGTTGTGGAATAACATAGGACAAGACTCTCTCTTTCCAGACCTGTCTCCTTCTGTCCAAACTAGACTCTCAGCCTCTCTCTCACATCCATCTGTGGAAGTCTAGCTATCAGCTCAAGGTCAGCGTGTCTAAAACAATGCCCTTAATCTTCCCCTGCCCCTACGGGCTTCCCCCATCATCTCCTCTTTACATCGCTGGGGACAACAACACCATCCTACACATCAATCAGGTCCATAACCTTAGAGTCACCTTCAACTCAGATCATTCTCTAAGTCCTCACATCCTTGCTATGTTTAAGTTTTGCAGATTCTTTCTGCATAACATTTCTAAGATATGGCCTTTCCTATCCATCCACACAAGGTTCTCATCACCTCATGTCTTAATTACTGCAACATCCTTTTCTCTAGCCTTGACAAATGCAATCTTGCCCTACTCAGACCCATTCAGAATGTTGCTGCAAAGATCATTCTCCTAGCCTGTCACTCTGACGGTCACCCCCCTTTGCATCCCTCCCCTGACTCTTCTTTCTCTACCACAGCAAGCAGAACCTACTTGTTTTCACTTTCAAGGTCCTTCAGATTATCCCCACCCCAACCCTACCTAACAGTTCTCATTCACTATCGAGAGATTGACTCCTGACTCTGATTGGCCCACAACATCAGCCTCCATTGCACACCTGTTAAATTTTCAAACACTTTTGTGCTTTCTCCCATGCTGCTTCTTACTCTGGGGAGGAGCACCCCATAAGCATCTGCAGAGCTAACTCATTATCCTTCTTTAAATTTCTCCCTTGATGTGAGCCCTACCAAAAACAAAACCTTACAGTGGTTAAGCTGTTTGTGTGCTGAGACAACCGCCCATCATACTGACCAGTATTATCTAATTGTTTCCTTGTTCTCTCCCATCTGTTGTCTTGTATTAGACTTGGACTGTAAGCTCGTAGGGGCAGGGACTGTGTTTTTGTTCTATGTTTGTACAGCGCCTTGCACAAAAGGGACCTGGTCCATGGCTAGGGCTCCTAGATGTCACGATGATGATGATGATAGTTGAAAGGATGTGTGTGGTGGGGGCAGGGGTGATTAGTTCCTCTTCAGGCATGGGGGGAGGGGAATATTTGGGCCAATGTTATCATAGGGAGAGAATAATTTTCAGGCAGACAGTGGTCTAACAGAATGGCTCCAGGGAGGGGGGGGGTAGCACACAAACACCTCATTTTCCCCCATACAAACACTGCTAATTATGCCAGTTGGTGGTACATTGCCTGAATACCAACAGCTTACTGTTGGCTGAGCCACAGAGATCTATGATCTTCCCATTCAGGCAAGAGGATTCCGAGACAGTACTATGCGATCTAAGCTTAATCATCCCAAACAATAATGGGGAATAGTAGAGGAGGTTCAGGCTTAAGGCTGCTCCATGTTTTGGGTCTGACTCTACTAGGTACATAACACCTGGTGGGTAGTGATGAGTGCCCTTGGATTCAATATATCCAGTGTAAGTTGAAGGCGCTCAGCCTATTTAAGATCAGGCCTCCGAAAGGCTACAGTCAATGTAGACTGTTAACAGGAATCCTGATGCATGCTGGTTTATTTTGATGGCACAATATTTATTTTAGGAACTAGATATTGAGATACCAAAAATAATGGCCGTTATTTGCCTAAATTCAGCCTTAAAGGACCATGAGAGAGTACTATCTTCTCCGGTGACTGAAGCAATGACAACCTTCACCTTTGTCCTTAGGGGAGAATTGGAAACCAGCATGTAAGTTGATTGCTGCTTGCAGGACCATGGAAAGAGCAGTCAAACACCATTTCGTCTTGTAACTACGACAGAGCCCCAAGTATATGGCTATTCAAGCAGTACCAGTAATTTAGTAGGGCACAGAAGAAGCAGAAATTTGGTACCATAATTGTTTTTTCCTTTGGGAATTAAAAAGCATGTGTTGATGTAGCTACTTCCAGCTTCTGATTCAAAAGTGACAGGTGAGTTTCTCAGAATGGACATTTTTTTCCCCAATAAGTTAATGTCAGAATAAATTCATTCAGAAAACACTGAACAAGAGTAATTAACATTCACTCTGAGCTGAAGAATAGCTTTGATAATATCCAAACTCATTTGATATTTTCTTTACTCAAAACACTGTTCATTACACTGAACTTTGGTTTCAGTAGACTGAGTGTTCCTGGTAAACATACAGCACGATTAACTCATGAGAGCAAAATATTCTGAATGGACATTTTGTAATTATAAGAATCCCAAACATTTTGATGAATGAAGTGAAAAACTGGAACATTTTAGGTACCTGAAAAGAAGTTCCTGGGACACTGAGACATCATATAAGAAAACAGGATAATCTCAATTTAACTGGGACATATGTTTTCTTTAGCAACTGAGGTGTGTATATGGCTGAAACTCCACTTCCTTTAGTGTGCTATAGTTTACACAAGCATTAGTGGGTTGAAAGGCAGTGTGGTCTTGTAGTCTGAGTTCTTCTCTACATTGACTCCTAATTTCCTCCCATTTGCTTAACTTCCATCCCCTTCTGCATCCCATCTGCTCAAATAACCAATAAATTTGTTAATGCTTATATTAAAGTGTCCTCACAGGGTCAAGGGTTAAAACCTCAATGAGTTTAATGGCGGTGGGGCAGGGGAGTGCAGCCCTCCAAGGGCCGCTGTTTCAGGCTGTGCGCAGACTTAGGAAGACAATACTGCAGTTATTACATTCAGTAAAAATCTGATTCAGTCCATAACCACTTGATTTACTAACTGGTGAGCTGAGTATAAGCTGATGGGTAAGTGTAGGAGGGTAGTCACCCGCCCTGCCCTGAAGGGTTTAAAACAGCCCTGGGAAAGGGCTGCCAATAGGCTAGGCTGATTGGGGAAGCAGCCACAGCTGGAGCCATGCCTTAATCAGGCCACAGCTGGCCCTATAAAAGTCTGAGAGCCAGGAGTTCAGGCAGTCTCTCTCTCTAGCTGTAGAGAGAGGACTTGGCTGCCTGGAAGCTGAGCAGGGTACCTAGAGTGGAACAGGGTTGGGGGAAGGGCAAAGGGAGCTGGGGAGCTCCAGCCTGGAAAAAAACCCCCAGACTGCAGGCCTTGCAAAAGGCCAGGAAAGGTATTGGGGCTACAGAGGGGTAGCCTGGGAATAGGCGGAGGCAGCAGGTCCAAACCCTCCTTGCTGATGAGAGTGGCCATTACACTGCAGTCTGCCCCAGTGAATGGGGGTTAGATCATGACTGGCAGTAGTCACTGAGGCAAGGTGAGTTTAGAGGGTTGGGGGTTCCCCTAGGAGGGGAGACCCAGAGTGTGGGGGTACTGCTGGGGCAGAACCCCAGGGTAAAGGGCACTGGAGTCCAGGAGGGACACAGGGGCCAGCAGTAAGTGAGCCGCTGGCTTGCAGAGGGTGCTCCGAAGGCTGGAAAGAGCTAATTCCTGAGATGACCAGCAGGAGGTGCTGCACTGGTAAGTTGTCACTGCGCTACAGTAAGCAAGACTTCACAGAAAGCATTTCAAAGACAGTCATGTTGAACTGACACAATCCCAAAGGCCCATCAGGGAGGCCATTTCTTTCTTGACTAATAGCAGGGCTCTGCCTGTTTCTGGCAGAACTCAATAGCTGTATGAATCAGAGTCTGAAACCTATAGGGAAGCCAATTCAGCAGTTCCAGTGATTGGAGCAATTCAATACAAACAGGGTTGCTTTTACTTACAATTATAATTAGGACCAATTCTACAAATGTTGTTCTAGCTGAGCCAAAGCTAATTATAGGAATGCAATGAGTTATGGGGTTCCCTACCTTCTGGGCTATGGCTTCCTGCGAACTGAGGAGAGTGCTGCATTCCCCATCATGGTATTCTTCTTTACATTCACGGCAGAAGACAAACTGGAAAAAACCAACCCACATGTCATAAAAACAAGTTAGGGATAAAACCAGCAGATTTCAGTCACAGAAGTAATAAAATAAAAATAAATTTGATTAATCAAATGAGCTTTTTCCTGTGTTGGACATACAAAATCATTGGATACTGATGGGTTGTTTTTCTTTCACAGTGCAAATCTGTTCATATAAAAAGGGGACAAGCTGAATTTAGCTTTTTTTTTATAGTGTTTAATATTGGAAGTTGTTTATATGCAAAGTACCTAGTCAAACACATTCCCTTTTGGAAAATTATTATTTTTAGTAAAAGATAACTTTCTACAGGTCACTTGAACCACTGCACAAAGCATAATATTATATCCTTCCATAGATTTCTATAGAATGGTTTAAAAAAATAAAAGCAAAACAAAAACAAACCACAACACTGTAGAAAGACTATGATTCTCTATTCAGTTGTGTAGGCTGTTAGGGGAATTGCTGTAGAATTTTATTAAATTTTTTAGAATTGTATTTGTTTCATCCCTGTTAAATTCTATAGCTCTTTTCATAAGAGTTCAGCCACACAACGTCCTTTACAGACTAGTAACACATTTCATCTGTAGCACTGTTTGAGCTGTAACTGCTATCTAAAATGGTTCATGTGCAACAAGCTTGTTCCATTTTTATACTCCAAAATGAAGATATATATTTGACATGTGTCAAAATCTTTGACTCATCAATTCCACATTAATTTCTGTGTCTCTTGTGGATAAGAGGAAAAGTCAATAATGTAAAATGCGTGTCTCTTGCTGTGCCAAAGCCATGCTGTCTTGACCCACCTTCAGATTCTGAACGACCTCTCAGCAGTTAGCTATTCTGACTTGCATATAAGCAAGACTGATAAAGCAGCCTTGATTTTGATACAGAGCTGCATTCAGATGTAATGAATAAGGATATCAGGGGAACCTGACACTGGGACATTTATCTGCCACAAATTCCATCTCCGCAATTCCATTTTGAACTCTTTTGAGCTTCTGTTGTCAATTTTGTAAGTACTATAGAAAATCACATTTTATTATCATGCTGAAGAAACTACATTTTTATGCAATGAAGCACTGTGAAAGAAAACCAGGCCAACAGGACTGATTCTACTCTCCAGAAGTAATATGGAGTCGTCATGGAGCTCTGGGAAAAGGAATGGAATGAATGTTTTTGTTTTGTCCAGATTAAACAAAGTTATGACCCTTTCTTGTCTGTCAGTTTTCTTTGGCTATCATGTCTATTATCTGTAATTTCTTATTTTTCCTTTAATCACCACTTATGTTAATTCAGTTGTGGTTATTAGTAATCTGTTTAATGATGGAGGTATCTTTGCCAGGCACACTGTATGAGAGACTGCATTATTTTTGTTAATAAATGTTTTGATTATGGTAGTACCCAAAGGCCCCAATCAGGACTCAGCCTCAATGTGCTGGGCATAAGAACGGCCATACTGGGTAGGACCAAAGTCCATCTAGCCCAGTATTCTGTCTTCCAACAGTGGCCAATGCCAGGTGCCCCAGTGGGAATGAACAGAACAGGCAATCATCAAGTGATCCATTCCCAGCTTCTGGCAAACGGAGGCTAGGGACACCATCCCTGCCCATCCTGGAATACACACATAGGCATTCTGGGGATGCTTAGTTATACTGCCCACTCTTTCTTCTTTTTACTTTACCTATTTCTGGCCTCTATTTCTTTGTCCCTACACATCTTTATGAAAGGGTTATGTGATTTACATTGCTAGACCCAATGTTTTGCCACAAAGGGCTGCAATTCCCTAGGCGCTCTCATCTCACTCTAATTCAATTTTGTGGAAGTTTCACAAATCTTAAAGACAGAAATTTTGCAAAAAATCCCCTCCCCCTCTCGAAACAATATTTGGCTTACCTCATATTGCAGTTTACATAATACTGATATCTGTTGAAACAATGCTATTTGCAAAACTATGTTATATTACAATTCTGTGTGGCCCCTTCCATGGTAATTTTATATGCTGCAAGTAACTCCACAACTGATCTCATCCCATTGCTTTCTATAGAAATGAGTCTGATCTTTTGGTGAGACTGTAAACTCTTTTCACAACTTAGATAATGGATGAGATGTAAAATCAGTTAAACCAATCAATAGGGTGTTCTTCCATGCTATATCAGAATAAATATGCCTTCCTTGATACAAATTCATTAAGTACTCCCCATTCACAGCATAGCATGAGCAATAAAAAAAATGCACATCCGTTTAAACAAAAGAGTGGTTAATAAAATAGTTTCATTCATTTTAACTTTCAGATATGGGAAAAAAAAGATTTGGAAATGAAATATGGCAAAAAAGTTCCTCCAGTTAACCTGAATTTTATGGCTTCATTAATAATAATAATAATAATAATAATAATTAATAATTAATTAATAATAGGAGCTATTTTGCCTCAGGAAAGAAAAAAGAATTTAAGTTGTTTAATTAGGATGTAGCACTTTTGCATAAATTTTGTACTAAGAAGTGTTTAAAAATTATCGTGTGACATAATTGCTAATTGAAATCACACTTTCTCCCCTTTATTTCTTTAAATAAAAAGAGCCTGACAGTTTAATTTGATAATAAGTACTGGTTAAGAAGTTACTATTTCTTAGTATATTATTTATGTCTTAGAATTTGCTGTTGGCACCCACATGAAAGATATTAGTCTTGGAAAAAACAAAAAAGACAAATCCTAAAAGTCTCAAATCTATCCTTTAAGGTTCATGCACAACATGAGGACTAAGGGGGAAATTTTCAGAAGCAAGTGAGAACTTTAGGCACACAAATCTAATTTGAAAAACAATAAGACTTGTGTGCCTAAATCTATTTAGGTGCTTCTGAAAATCTCCTCTTCAATTCATAAAGAACTAGGAGGCTGCAGCCGAAAGAAAAATACAGGAAGCTTCTCAAAATAATCAAAGATGGGCCTCAGCAAAAATCCTGGATCCAAACAAGCTCAAACTTAAGAAGTGTTTAAAAATCTGAATCTCAATCCAGACACAATTTTATAAAGGGCTCTTACCTTAATTGTTCAAAACAAAAGTGCACATCTACACACCAGGACGCTGTCATGTTCAAAGCCTGGGTTTCAAATTTGCAGCTTGATCCCATCTCTAAAAGTAGTGTTAGGGGGAAAAAATGATGCTGGGGGCAAATTTTGCTCTTAGTTATACTGGTGCAACTGGATTCTGACAGAGTTGCCTAGGAGTAACTGAGAACAGAACTTGGCCGTGTGTGGGGGAAAAAACTTTCAAACTCTTCAGGCAAATCTAATTAGAAAAGCTTAGCTCTTAAATACTAAGGTGATGGATACTTCAGAAATATAGGTTTTGCCACTTCTCCATAATACTTTGAAGATTTACCATTTCCTGGACCAGGCATACACAATTCTCATCTCCCTTCTTGACTACCTCCCCTTTCCTGGTCCCCATAATGCTGACATTGTCCCCCTCTCATATTTACAAAATAGGACTATTAAATTCATCCTTTTGCATGTCATTCTGACCAGAGCACTCCCATTTTTGAATTCCTGTACTAGCTTCACATTCTCCAATGCTTCAAGACTGAGATTTTTATCATCACCTTCAAGTCCCCTTCCATTTTGGGCTTCTTACACATACATATTTGTGCCTTCTTCTTCCAGGCTGCCTCTTACACCTGAAATACCTTCCCAGAATGAATAGGTAACACCCATCATGCCCTTCAAATTTCTCCTTGAGATTCACCTCTATCGGGATGCCAGTAAGACATTAGACAATGAAAGATGGATTGGGGAAGTGGGAGGGGAGAATAGATGGGGTTAACTGGTTCTTTTATTAAACAGTATAAATGGTTCATGGAAATGTGTATAAAACACATTTATTTGATTGAATCTCTCTTCCCTCACCCTCATCCAAGCCTGATTGGGTCTCTGGAAAATACTATAAAATAATAATATATGACTACAAATGTGTTTCCTACAAAATGGTTTTACTGGCAAAGATTTCTGCATGCACTGCCTGCTCTCTACTGTATGCGTGTATACTCACAGACAAACACCTTATGGATATTCAAGGATATCAATGTAAATTGCTGTATGAAGAGGTAAAATCACCTCCCTACTCATTATTCCCCCGTTTGTATCCAGTTCTGGTGTCCACAATTCAAGAAGGATATTGATAAATTGGAGAAGATTTAGAGATGAACCAAAAGAATGATTAAAGAAACAGAAAACATGTCTTATAGTGGTAGCGTAAAAGACTGCAATCAGTTTAGTTTAACAAAGAGTAGATTAAGGAGTAACTTGATCAGTCTATAAGTACCTACATGGTAAACATAAATTTAATGATAAACGGCTCCTCAGTCTAACAAAGGTATCACAAAATTCACTTTGTTGAAGCAAGACAAATTCAGACTAGAAACAGGTGCACATTTTTAATAGTGAAGGTAATTAACCATTGGAACAACTTATCAAGGGTTGTGGTAGAGTCCCCATCACTGGAAATTGTTAAGTCAAGGCTAGGTGTTTTTTCAAAAAAAGATGCTCTAGTTCAAACTGGAAATAATTCAGGGAAGTCCTTTGGCCCATGTTACACAGGAGGGGACACTAGATGATCACAATGACCCCTTCTGGCCTTACAGTCTATTTGAATACATCCAAAAATCACATTAGCCCATTTTGCTAGAGTACCTCACTGGTAGCTCATGTGCAGTTGCTCATCCACTATGACCCTTAAATCTTTTTCAGATACACCATTTTCCAGAATGCAGTCCCCCATGCTGTAGACATGGCCTGCATTCTTTGTTCTTAGATGGAAAACTTTGCATTTGGCTGAATTGTTTGAATTGACACAGATTGTGTGATCCAGATTGTTTGACTGCCCTGACCTCATCACTATGTACCCCTTTCCCAATCTTTGTGTCAACTGTACATTTTATCAGCAGTGATTTTATATTTACTTCTAGATCACTGATGAAAATATTGTATAGCGTCAGTCCTAGTACTGCACCCTGTGGAATCCCACTTGTTTTTATAATGTTTCTCCATTGACAACTACTTTAAGATGTGTCACTAAGCCAGTTCTTAATCCATTTAATATGTATTTTATTGATATTGTCTGGTGCTAGTTTTTTTAATCAGAAGGTCATGCAGTACTAAATCAAACACCTTACAAAAGTTTAAAGTATATTATATCTATGCAAAAAGAAAAGGAGTACTTGTGGCACCTTAGAGACTAACAAATTTATTAGAGCATAAGCTTTCGTGAGCTACAGCTCACTTCATCGGATGCATTTAGAGCTGTAGCTCACGAAAGCTTATGCTCTAATAAATTTGTTAGTCTCTAAGGTGCCACAAATACTCCTTTTCTTTTTGCGAATACAGACTAACACGGCTGCTACTCTGAAACCTGTCATTATATCTATGCAGTTATCTTTATGAACCAAAGTTGTAAATCTATGAAAGAACGAAATCAGGTTTGTTTGACATGACCTATTTTCCATAAAACCACCTTGACTGGCATGTTTATTGAAGGTATGCAAGTGTAAAACAGCCAAATTTAGCCCACTCTAGGTTCCAGTGGGGGGAGGAGGGGAGATGTCCTAAAAGAAAAGACTTCTCTCTCTCTCTCTCTCCTGTTTCTGATCCTCTACTTTGCTCTTTTTCACCTCATCTCATTTGCAAGTACTCAGTGCCATCAATTTAGAACCAGCATTATACAGTGGAGTCGCATCATATGCGCATTTAACTTACGCGAATTCAACTATACACACTTGGCAAAAAAAAAGAAAAGAAAAATAACTAACTCGCGGTGATGGAGTGCTGTACAGGAGTCAATGGGGGAGCGCTCAGGGGTCGATTTATCACATCTAGTCTAGACGCGATAAATCGACCCCACTGGATCGATCGCTGCCTGCCGATCCAGTGAGCATGTCGCCGCACTGAGTGTGGTTCTAGTGTTTAAAGATATGTATTTTTTGTACATGGCCCCTAAACGCAAGCCAACTATTTCATCTTGTGCGCAACCGAAGAGTGATCTGTTCCAATGCTGGAGGAAAAACTGGCTGTGCTGGACTTATTGAGACACAGTATGTCGGTCTCCAACATGGCACATACATATGGCTGCAACGAATCTAACATCCATGCCATCAAGATTCGAGAGAGAAATTCGTCAAGCCGTGGCATCAAGTGCTCCAATAACTACTAAGGTGACGAGCCAAGTGCGTGATAAGACTTAAGTGAAGACTGAAAGGCATTAAACTTATGGCTGGAAGACATGAACCATAAATATGTGCCTATCGATGGCAACATGTTGCAAGAAAAGGCTCTTAGCCTCTACACGCTGTTCAAACCTCCCACCGAAGAGGGACAGCCTTTTGATGAGAAGGAATTCAAAGACAGCCAAGGATGGCTTAACAGTTTTAGGAACCGCTTCAACCTCAAAAACGTGCAGACTACTGGTGAAGCTGCATTTGCCAATGAAGAGGCAGCAAAAGCCTACCCCGAACAATTAAAGAAAATCATAGAAGAAAAGGGCTATCTTCCAGAACAAGTTTTTAATGCTGACGAGACTGGGCTCTTCTGGAAAAAAAAATGCCCAACTGCACTTACACTTCGAAATCAGAAAGACAAGCCCCTGGCTTCAAAGCAGCTAAAGACCGTGTGACTATATTTTGTGGCAATGCAGCTGGGCATTTTACTAAAGCCAGGCTTGCTCTACAGGGTTGCAAATCCCCGGGCCCTAAAAGGCAAGAACAAAAATCTCCTGCCTGTGTTTTGGCAATCAACTAAAAAGGCTTGGGTGATGCAGCATTATTTCTGGATAGGTTCCACAAGCGTTTCATTCCAGAGGTCAAGTTGTACCTCGAAGAGAAAGGACTTGACTTTAAAGTGTTGCTGATCATAGACAATGTTCCTCGCCACTCTATGGCACTCCAGTTTGCGCATAACAATGTTGAAGTCATGTTTCTCCCTTTTTTTAAATTTTTTCATTCTTCTGTCTCTCTCTCTTTTTGACCTTACATAATTTTCGCCCTATGCACTGACTTTAGAACCAAACCCCCGCGTAAGATGGGACTCCACTGTAGATGGAAGACACCAAGACAAATTAAAGCTCCAAGATGAAGACCACAGTCAACAATTCTGCTTCTCAAGTACAATGGAACTTCCTGGGTAAAGCTCATCTGTGCAAGAGAGAGAGCTTTCTTGGGACCAGTCCAAAACTGTGGAATGATCTTTTCAAGAACTAACGACAATCAAACCTCATCACCTTCCACTCCAAATGCATAAACACTGAGTAGCACATACATTAAAAAAAAAGCCTACCAAACAAAACAACAACACTTGGGAAAAGGATGAGAGAGAGGAGAGAATGAATCACATGTCAGGTATTAGTTATGTTGCTTAATACATTCATGGAACACACTCAAATACTACAGTAATGAGGACAACAGAAGAATCTATAGGGAACAGAACAGAAACTAACCAATTATGGTCTAATACAAAGAGGACCAAAGAAAGTCTTTGTTGAATCCCAAAGCAATTGGCTATTCAGCATACATCAATCAAATACACCAAGAGTTAATGGATAAATATAAAGGTACTTGTTGTTATGGTGCACCCCAGAAGGCTTTATGGAAATATGCTTATGAATGTATATATGACATAACTGGAATATGTTTTATGCTACATTTGCTATGTAACATATATATGTAAAGATTATGATCTACTGAATATATTCATCCTATTTGTATGCATGTGTCATTGTTGTATTTGAAGTTATGAATATTGGCTGTATACTTGTTTGATTTTAAATAGCCTTAGTAAGGCATTTGGTCAGCTTCTTGAGAAAAGAATGTGCAAGTTAAGTGCCCAGTCAAGAAGCACTTAACGGACAATGGATCTTGGAAGCTCCAATCTACATAAGAAGTCCACATGAGGACATTCAAGGTAGCATGTGAACCATGGCTGCTATCTGTAAGTTCTGGGTCATGCATGGACATGTGACTTGCCCACGTGACTTCAAATCTCCATCTTGTCGCTGGATTTCTACATGGAGGAGGGAGGGGATCCACCCACAAGAGAAAGTATATTTAAACCCATGGGAGACTATTCCATTTTGTCTTGAGCTGGCTCAAGAGAGACCCTTTCCACCCCTAAGGATAACTGAAAGAAACTGGTACAAAGGACAGTAACTACAGGGGGTGTGAGTGATTGCTGGACCCAGACTAGAAGAAGACTAGTCTGTAAAACGAAGCTTACTAGAACTCCTCTGAGGGTGAGGTTTTATCTGTATTCAGTTTTCTTACTGTATTAGGCATAGACTTGCAGGTTTTATTTTGTTTTGCTTGGTAATTCACTTTGTCTGTCTGTTACTACTTGGAACCACTTAAATCCTACTTTCTGTATTTAATAAAATCACTTTTTACTTATTAATTAACCCAGAGTACGTATTAATACCTGGGGGGGGGGAAACAGCTGTGCATAGCTCTCTATCAGTGTTATAGAGGGCAAACAATTTATGAATTTACCCTGTATAAACTTTAAACATTTGGAGGGGTTTATTTGGGGTTTGGACCCCATTGGGAGTTGGATATCTGAGTGTTAAAGACAGGAACACTTCTTAAGCTGCTTTTAATTAAGCCTACAGCTGTTACGGGACGTGGTTCAGACCTGGGTCTGGGTTTGCAGCAGGCAAGCTGGTCTGGCTCAAACCAGGCAGGGCACTGCAGTGCCAGGGCAGGAAAGCAGGGGCAGTAGTAGTCATGGCACATCATTTGGCAGCCCCCAGGGGGTTTCTGTGATCCAACCCGTCACAGTACTTATCTGGACCCCCCCCCATGATGGTATCTGACTGCCTCACAATCTCTAATATATTTATCCTCACAACACCCCAGTGAACTAGGGAAGTATTATCCATTTTATGGGTGGGGATCCTGAGGCACAGAAAGACTTGGTGATTTTTACAAGGTAACACAGGAAGTCTGTGGTGGAGCATGGAACTGAACAAGTCTCAGGCTAGTGCCCTAAGCATTGGACAATCCTTCCTCTTCAGCCCTTTAATATCATTGGTTATATAGTACATATACTTTAGTGTGTGTGTGTGTGTATATATATATATATATACATATATTTTATATATATAGTTTTATATATAAATATTGTCTTTAGATATTGCAAAAATCCCCAAACCCCTCTTGGACATAATGGTCTATGGACTGGCAACATTCCTTTTTAAAAAAAAAAAAAAAAAAAAAACAGGCTGATCAATGAGTTTAAGCCACAACAACTGGTTTTGTAATGAAGAAATGGTTTTTCCAAAGTCTAATGTAAGTAGAAATAGTTTCTCAATTTATTTAGAAAGTCAATGAAAACATGTTTTTGGGAGCGTGGGTGGAGGGAGGGGAAGGCTATTTAAAGATTTCCCACAGTTGTTAAACACCAGAACACAATTACCCGCTAGTGCATTAGAGTCATGGGATGAAATTTAGAAGTCTATTTTCATTGTCCATGCTGACTAAAGAAACCACAAGTATGTTGGGAAGTGTGTAGGAGTTCTAAATTCAATTTCTCTCATGTATAGTGGTTTTTGTCAAACAGTTAAGGATTTTTTAAGTATAGTGTTTATCTGGAGGGTGGCCCTTTAAATAATAACAAAGAAAGCACCAAATAAGCAAAAGTCTGTTGTGGTGGTGGTGTGTTTTGCTACCCCATAAAATGAACAATTGGTCAAAAAAAGAGTTTTGTCTTAAATATATAAACATAAAATAAGACACCAAGTTTTAACACAAAGTCCAGTTTTTATAGTCAAGCAATAAACTGTGGATTGAAGTAGGGATTTACAATGAAAACACAGACAAGCCCTGAAGCAAATCAGAGCTGCTAGGCAATGTTACATACAAAATCACTACACCTGCTATACTATGTAACATAGGCATAGTGCATTTCTGTTTAGTAAAATAAAAATACCATTTTTTCTAGTGCATTGCAAAATGTATATTAGTGTAAATTATAGAGAAACATTTACAGTGAAGCTGTTTCGTTTAAAAAAAGACCCTAATTCTCCCCCCCCCCCCATCTCCTTCATTATAAAGGATTCCATTATACATTACTTATACTTCAGAAATGTGCAGGAGTGAGAGAACAGTCTGATTGCTTAATTAGAGTTCAGTCTACATAATTATGAGAGAACCATCTCACTAGCCTGGAACTATGCACTTATTACATTGGCTTTGAGTGGAAATAAGTAACAGGGTGGCCACTTATTGAACACCACTTTGTGGCTAGGGATCACTTTGCAGGTACCTTGCCTGTTAGCCTCCCCCTGCAGACCCCTTAAATCAGGGGTTCTCAGACTGGGGTTTGGGACCCCTCAGGGGGTCACAAGGTTATTATATGGGGGGGTTGCAAGCTGTCAGCCTCTACCCCAAACCCCACTTTGCATCCAGCATTTATAATGGTGTTAAATATATAAAAAAGTGTTTTTAATTTATAAGGGGGGTCACACTCAGAGGCTTGCTATATGAAAGGGGTCACCAGTATAAAAGTTTGAGAACCACTGCCTTAAATGCTCCAGTCTCTGTTGTGACTTCCAGCACCCCTGTCTGAGGCTGTTTAACTGCAAATAAAGTCTTACATAGTCCTCAGAGTCCTTAAACACAAAATTATCCAAACAATCTTCAGTGAGTCCCCACCATAAGATCCATAATCATAACTCAATTTAGCTCTGGTTCTTCTGCCCATGGTCGTCTTCTGTCACTCTGCTGCACCCAAAGCCAGCACTCTCAGCTCTTTCTAATTGAAGCTCTGGCCCTTGCTTTCTTCTCTTTCAGTGTTTCCCATGTTCTGTGGGAGAAGGTAAGTCTATATACTGCCCTCCTCCAGAGAGCTCCTCCTGATTGGCTGCAAGTAAGGGGAGCCCTACCCCACCCTACACTATAGACCTCCTGATTAAAGGAAGCCCTTAAAGGAAGTGTCCTGGGTTCCCTACCAACTCCTAATTCTCCTGGACCACTTCCTCTCTTCTACCACGTGGCCATTTTCTGGGCCTTTGTGCATTCTAACACCTGGAATGGGGTCTTCTGGCCCTCTTTATTCTTAAAGGGCCAATACACCCTGTTACAGCCAATTATACCTTTTTAAAAAAATAGAATGTCACACTCCTTTGCTGTGTTGCTTTTGTGAGCCACACTTCTGGAATGTTATATTGACTTTGCCTCTGGCACCATGTTATACCCCACGCACCAAAGTGTCAGGTTTGCAACCATATGTCCTGTTTTGTGGTATTTATGTTTACAGTGAGTAAACTCCTTCACATAATGCGCAGACAACCTGTGAAACTCGTTGACATGGCATGTTGTCAAGGCCAGAAGTATCAGTGGGTTAAAAAAAGAATTAGATAAGTTCACGGAGAATAGATCTGTTAATGGCTATTAGCCAAGATGGTTAAGGATGCAACCCCATGCTCTGAGTATCCCTAAATCTCCAGCTGCCAGAAGCATCAGGCACTGGCCACTGTCAGAGACAGAATACTGGACTAGATGGACCATTAATATGACCCAGTATGGCCATCTTATGAGTACCTTCAAAACTGGTTAGTTAAAACCTGCAATACCTACATTTACTGTAGTATTTGTGTCAATGCCCATTCTCAGTATAAGGAACACTGCAACTACCTCGACAAAGATTACCATATTACAGTAACTATCCTTTTTAATGAGCCAGTTTTATTAGAGCTTAAAGTAATCACAAGAATACTAGTACTGGTAGAACAATGTAGGTCTTTTCCCTTAAAATATAGCGTGCATACTTACTAATACATCAGCTAAAGTCTAACTTTTGTGAAGAGTATGACAATCTGTCAAAATAGTGTCAAAAATACAGTAGCACTCTCAGTGCAGCTCTTGCAACGAGGGCAATTTGCCATCAATATCATAAGTGGCAATTTTCTATAAACATTAAAAGCTTTAAGTGTATGACAGCATCAAATGTCTTAGAGAGCTCTCTGTTATCTATAAAACATACAAGTGAAAGTCTCCCTTCTGACTTATACACATTAAAATGTATGTATATTCCTCCCTAAGACTTAAATCTTGGCATTTATACCACAGTTCTCTAAAGGGGGCACTGGGGAGCATTGAAGAGATTACACCTGAGGCAGATCATCTCTTTCAAAACTTCTGCTTTTGCTTGGGGGCCAGGTGCAAATCTGCATCTGATGAGCTAGCCTCTGCTTGCTGAGTTCTGTGTGTGGTCAAATATGCATCCCCATTCAATCCCCTTTCTCACTGGCTTTCTACCCAAGTGGTGGGGGGGCTGAAGAGGGGAGGATCAGGAGTGAGCAATCCCTGAGCTCAGGGAAGACAAGAGACTGTTATCATGAGATGACCTTGGAAAGCTGCTGAAGGGATTGGGAGGGAGGAGAGTGCCTCCTCCACAGCTCTCCACTCCTGCCCATACGTACAAGGAGCGCAATCTAGTCCTTAACTTTCTGACTAGAGTCCGAGACCATATTAGCACATTCCATAATGTGATGCTGTATAACTGAAACATGACCATTTATATCATATCATTAATATTGCCACTGTTGGACAATTGCAAAAAATCTTGTACAAAGTATATCATGTAAGGTGTCAATGGAAAAGTTATTATTTACTGAGTGTGATTATCATGTTTGTATGCATGTATCATCTTTGTATCTAAAGTTATGAATATTGACTATTTACCAGTATTTCAAATGTGTTTGCTCCTGGGATAAAATCACCAGGTAATTTATATCCAGTCTGGCCAGCACATTGTGAATGAACTATTCAAGCTGAATGCCTATCAAAGAATACTTAGCTCTCACAGTGGGTCATAGAAGAAGCTTGTCCCCACCTGATGAGCTGTCTTGTGGACACTTTAGCCAAACTATGGGTAATGGCTACTCCTATGAGTCATCAAATTATGCAAGGGCATGTGACTAGCTCAAGTGACCCTGGACTTCATCTTGTGCCTGTAATTTTCCACAAACTAAGACAAGTGCATTCCCTCCCCATGGGAAAAGGTATAAAAGACCCTGGAAACATCTCCCTTTTGCCTCTTTCCTGCTCTGATCTCTGAAGGAGCATTCCAACCAAAGGACTGAGGACCTTGCAGTCTTTTGGAAGTTACCAGAGACTTAACAAGCCACCAGTTTATTTCATCATTGCTACAAATCTGATCCATGAGGTTTGCAGTGTTTGTATGTATCTGATTTCTTTGCCATTTTAACTCTCTCCTTTTTTCTTTTCTCTTATAAATAAAGCTTTAGATATCGGATACTAAAGGATTGGCAACAGTGTGATTATTGGGTAAGATCTGAGTTTTATATATTGATCTGGCTATGTGGCTGATCTCTTGGGATTAGAAGGGTCCTTTGTTTGATTAAATTGATTTTAGATAACCACTCAGCATAAAGTCTAGGGGGATGAAACAAGGGCTGAAATGCCTAAGGAGACTGTAGTTTGGACTTCTTGTTAACCAGTGTGGTGAGACAGAGGTTTACTTTTTGTTTCTGGTGGCTTAGTATATCTTAAAATAGAATCACCGCCAGTTTGGTATGAGTCAGTCCTGTTTCTCAGCAGTTTGTCCTGAATCTGATATCCTCAGCTGTGACCCACTGAGGCACGATGACACACCTGTCCCACTTCTTCCTGGCCCCGCCCTCATCTTGTCTCTTCCTTCTCCTGCTCCCCCTCCTCCTCCCAGCACCTCCCGCCTGCTTCTGATCCTCGGCGGGCAGGAGGCTCTGGGGGAAGGGGGAAAAATTGATTGGCGGGGCCCGCTGGTGGATGCTGAGTACCCACTATTTTTTTCCATGGGTGCTCCAGGGCTGTGGAGCTGGGGCTAATGGTGGTGGCAGAGTTGCATGGCTTGCTCTGTGTGACTCAAATTAGTGTCAGGCTGCTGCTGGCACCACTGGAGGGAAGAACTATTGTATAATGACTTGATCCTGCTCACTTTGAAGTCAATGGCAACTAAAGCCAATGCTGCAGGATGAGGTTCTAAGGCCACAGGAACTAGCTATCTAATATGTAATTTTGAGCAATTTTATGCCTGGATGACTAGGAAAATGTAAGAGGTTGAGGTAAACTTCAGATTCCTGCAAACAATTTCCATAATAAATAGCATGACGTTTCTATGGGAAAGCTCTAAACAAAAATTATCCTTTTCCTATCATTACTGGATTATTTTAGGCACTCAATATGAGCAATAAAAGGATTAGAAGGAAAACATGATTTAGGACAGTGAGAAATATTTTAATGGGAATCCAAATTAGAGTGCGTCTAAATTTTGATGTACCTTAAAACTGTTGAAGAATATGCTGTGGATTTGAAATATTTTATTTAAACTAGCATTCTGCTTCTTAAAACTGAGGAACAAACAAACCAGCCTACCTAAAAACTACTACTGACGGCCTACAGTGTGTTTGTTCTGACACAGCGGAGAGTAAGCACAAGTTAAACAATACCCCACAGGCCAGACTGTTATCACAGTTACACTGGTATAAATCCAATTTAACCCCACTGAAGTGATGTTGGATTTATACTGGAATTGCTGAGATGAGAATCTGGCTGGATGTCTCTAAAGCTGATCTGCCATTATAAGTGATGCTGTACATGAATAGGAATAAAAACAATGAGGAGTAAGTACTCCTTGTTGTTTCTGCTGATACAGACTAACACGGCTACCACTCTAAAACATGAATAGGGATGCATGCCAAACAGAACCATGGCTGGAGCTCTGTGTAAAAGGAAGGCACAGTTAAGTAGTAAAAGAAAATTTAATAATTTAGGAAAGTACTTAAAATGAAATTTTAAAAGCACATAATAGCATAACTTTAAGATAAATTTCAACTTTAACCTAGTATCGGGTTGAATTTTGCAACTCGGGTATCACAGTCTGAGTGGCTAGGAGCTCCATAACGTTATACTTTAATTTATCACTTCTCCCAAGTTTAAAGAAAGACAATTGTTGTTGAATGCATACAACTAATAATAAGGGATGTCACCAGAGATGAATTTGGCTGTTTGTCTTCTGCTCTATCTCTGGCAGTTTCTGAGGTTCTATGGCGGAAAGGACTACAATTAATACACCCACAAAATTATTATGACAGACCAATCTGCATGTGAAACCTACCTATGCATCTGAGCAGCCAGCTGTACATTTACATGTAAATAGACCTGGAAATCTGGTGGGCGCATTAACATGGTTATGTGAAAATATAGTTTGAAACATTCACATTCAGTATGGGATTTTCAAAAGAGCTTAAGGGAGTTAGGTGCCCAACTCACACTGAATTTCAACAAAAATGGCACCTATCTTCCCTGTGCTCCTTTGAAAAAATCGCTATCACAATCAAAACCTTTCTTACGTATCAAGCTTTTAGTCTGTGCTGCTCAAATTACCGTTGTTGTTCTTGCCAAATTCAATCTTAACAAAGAAAACAACATAAAAAACCTTTCCCAGAAGATGGCAGCAGTGACACAGGAATCAACACTGGGAAAGCTCTGCTAAGCTTCTGCAACTGAATAAATTCTTTAAAAAAAACCCCATCATATTGAACAGCCAGGACCCAGTCTATGGTTACTAACAGCTGATACATGCAAAACTAGTCCTGACGAGACAGTCTGAAAGAAGAAATGGTATTCAGATGCAAGGGAACACATAAAAAGGAGGAAAGGGGGCTCTTTATTTCAAGGATATTGCATCTTAAGACTCCTGAAGAGGGCAAGCTCAAATATCATAACCCACCACCACCTTCTAAATATCATCATCCAGCAATTAAAACAATATAAATAATATATTACAGAAAATTAAATACTGTGGTACTTTCTTAGGCATTTTGCTTTGTTCAGTTCATGCTGTCCGTGTGTGTGTTTGGGAGAGAGAGAGAGAGAGAGAGAGAGAGAGAGAGAGAGCAAACACGCACATTTTCCTTTTTTAGAAACCTACTTTTTCTAAAATGATGATTAGCTTCAAGAAGAACTCAGTGGGAATGCATGTCCTTTTAATAACCACCAGACTGGACAAAGCACTAGAATATACTATGAGGAAAAATTGTTCATTGTGGAGGGATGGACTATATGATCTTGTGGGTCTCTTCTACCTTTAATTTACTTGGAAGCTATGAACATGAGAAACAATTTAAAAATAAAGAACAATGACTATCTAGTAATCAAATCTGATCAGAGTGCTCTTCGAAGTCTGTATCATCTCATGCTACAGCTGAGAGTGAGCATGAAAGTCTTGTGGTGCAAATTCTAGATGTGGGATAATAATCTAATTGGGGCAAGTAAACACATTAGATGGCTCTGACTAGAGGTGGTTCTGAACCAAAAAAACCCACAAACCCAGTTACCAACCTTTGGTAACTGTTGTTCTTCGAAATGTGTTGCTCATATCTAGGGCCCTACCAAATTCACGGCTATGAAAAACACATCACGGACCATGAAATCTGGTCTGCTGTCGTGAAATCTTGTCTTGTGTGTGTTTTTACCCTATACTACACAGATTTCATAGGGGGACCAGGGTTTCTCAAATTGGGGGTCCTGACCCAAAAAAGTTGGGGGGGAGGGAGGTGTCACAGGTTTATTTTAGGGGGGTTGTGGTATTGCTACCCTTATTTCTCAGCTGCCTTCAGAGCTCGGTGGCCAGAGAGCGGCAGCTGCTGACTGAGGGTCCAGCTCTGCAGGCGGCAGCAGTGCAGAAGTAAGGGTGGCAATACCATCACCATGCCATCCTTACTTTTGCTCTGCTGCTGGGGGCAGCTCTGCCTTCAGAGCTGGGTTCCTGGCCAGCAGCCACTGTTCTCCAGCTGCCCAGCTCTGAAGGCAGCACTGCCACCAGCAGCAGCACAGAAGTAAGGGTAGCAGTACCGCAAACCCACCCTGCAATAAACCCACCCTTGCAACCCCTTCACAACTCTCTTTTTTTTTTTGGGTCAGGATCCCTTCAATTACAATACCGTGACATTTCAGATTTAAATAGCTGAAATCATGAAATTTATGATTTTTAAAATCCTATGACAGTGAAATTGACCAAAATGACTATGAATTTGGTAGGGCCCTAATCATGGCCACTCCATTCTAAGTGTGTGCATGCCCATGTGCACAGTCGTCAGAGACTTTTGCCTTAGTGGTATCCATAGGGTCAGCTGCAGCACTCCCTTGAGTGCCGTGCTCATTCATCAGTATATCAGGCTCTGCTGGCCCTATGCCCGCTCAGTTCCTTCTTGCCGGCAACTCCAACAGAGGGGTAAGAGGGCAAGTAATGGAATGGACATGAGCAACACATCTCGAAGAACGATAGCTATGAAAGGAAGGTAATTGCTTTTTCTTGGAGTGCTTGCTCATGTCGATTCCATTCTAAGTGACTCACAAGCAATATCTTGGAGGTGGGCTCAGAGTTCATAGTCTAGCGGCTTGCAACACTGTTCTACCAAAGCCAGCTGGGCGATCTTTCATTCTGTCAGCCACTGTGATGAACAGCTGCATAAATTTGCGAATGGCTTGGTCCATTCAATGTAGAAAGCTAGAGTCCTTCTGACATCTAGGGAATGCAGCCTCCTCCTCTTCCGACTTATGCGGCTTTGAAAAAAGATGGGCAGATAAATGTCCTGGCCCATATGAAACCAGGAGACCACCTTGGGCAGGAAGACTGGGTGTGGATGCAGTTGGACCTTGTCCATGTAAAAGACTGTATAGGGCAGATCCAAGGTAAGTGCCCTAATCTCAGAGACCCTGTGGGCCAAAGTTATTGTGACCAAGAGAGTGATCTTCCAAGAAAGGAGGAGGAGAGAACAGGAAGCTAGAGGTTTGAAGGGGGATGCCATGAACCAGGATAACACAAGATTTAGGTCCCATGGAGGAACTGGGTCCCTGACATGCAGGAAGAGGTGCTCGAGGCCCTTGAGGAACCTGGCAGTCATGTTGTGGGCGAAAACTGATCTACCCTCAAGCTGCGGATGGAAAGCTGAAATAGCAGCCCAATGGAGTTTAATGGATGACAGGGACAGGTGTTGGAGATTGAGGGGCAGAAGATAGTACAGGATCAACTGCAGCAAAGCCCGCTCAGGCTGAATGCCCTTATTTGAGGACCAGTATGTA
This sequence comes from Dermochelys coriacea, assembly GCF_009764565.3. Taxonomy (NCBI): domain Eukaryota; kingdom Metazoa; phylum Chordata; order Testudines; family Dermochelyidae; genus Dermochelys; species Dermochelys coriacea. The sequence continues at coordinate 123,160,249 of NC_050070.1, forward strand.
AACTGCCTCCACTTGGCCACGTAGGTCACTCTAGTGGAGGGCTTTCTGCTGCCCAGCAAGACTTGCTGGACTCCGGCTGAGCACTCCTGCTCCTCCGCATTTAGCCATGCAGCAGCCAAGCTGTTAGGTGCAACACTTCCAGATTCAAGTGCAGGAGGGTGCCATGGTTTTGTGACAGCAAATCTGTCTGGAGCAGTAGCCATAACAGAGCAACCACCGAGAGGTCCAGCTCTGTGCTGAACCAGTGTTGGTGCAGCCAAGCTGGCATTATGAGGCTCACCTTCGCCCCATCCTGCTTGATCTCCATGAGGACTCTGTGGATCAACGGAAGTGGGGGAAAGGTGTACATGAGAGGTCCTGACCACGGCAGCAGAAAAGCTTCCAACAGGCTCCAGTACTGCCATTGGCACTGCCCCTGCTGCCAGGCCACTATGGAGCTGTGCCAGTCTCATGGGTTGTTGGCGATTTGCCTCTCTTAGGTGAGGGGCTGAATTCTCCCTCCAACTCAGATAACTGCCCTTCCGACACCCAGGGTGGAGTCATAGATGCCCGAGTTTGTCGACTGACCCTCATCGGCGCCTGGTAAGGAAAGGGTGAGGAATGGTGCTTGCCCAAAGAATGGTACCAGAGAATCAGAGACCGGTACCATGACTAGGAATCATCCTGCACTAAAGGGAACAGACGTTGGGGGGACTGCCTAGGCATTGGGGATTGATGCCGTAGCGATCTCTGGCGGGAGGCTCAGCGGTAGTGCGGGGATGGGGATCAGTGGCATGACTTGAGCATTCTGTGCCTCATAGGTAGGGACCTCAGTGTTAAGGACCTTATTCTTCTAACCGGAGACCGAGGCTGCAGCGCCGGTGTCCTAGGCCGCGGTGACAGGATTTGACGCCTGCAGACCAGGGACGCTCAGTTGCTTTAGCGGGAGGTCCCATAACTGGCTTGCCCTTAGAGGTCTGGTCTTAAGTGGGTCCATTGCCTGGCTTGGCATCTGCAGTGCTGGCTGGCCGACTTGGTTTTTGGCCACCAGTGCCACCTCAGGCACGAGTGGCCCTATGAGGGGCCAGCATCCCCTGACACTCCCGGGAGTTGCAGGCAGATCCCTGGCTGGGCTAGGGGGTCCGACCACAGCAGAACCCCCATGTAGCTCCAGGGCGGGCATATGGTCTAACACAGGTCCTTTGCCTGAAGCCCCCTTATCCTACAGTGCTGACAGGTCCCTGGGCTTCAGAAGCTTCTTGGGCACCCATGAGGGGGAGCAGTGCCAGGTGGATTCCGGTGCCAGTGGTGCACTGTGTGCTGATACCAAAGTACTAGGCGTGGAGTCCGATCTGGAGGGCTCTGAGACAGGATAAAGTGAAGTGCAGCCTCCATGAGGAAGGCCCTCAAGCAGATATCCTGTTCCTTTTGAGTTCAAGGGCGAAAGTTCTTGCAGATCCTGCACTTGTCTTTTCTGTGTGATACCCCCAGACACTTCAAACAGCTTTCGTGAGGGTCACTATTGGTCATTGGCCCGGTACACGATGAACATGGCTTAAAGCCTGGGGAACAGGGCATGCCCTGTTCCATGGCAAAGTCCCAGGTGGGTCTCTAAATATTAAAGCTATTATCTACCACTTAACTTGACGGTCAAACTAAGTACCCAACAATTAACTACAAAGGATACAGAACAATGGCTCTGAAAGAACTACTAATGTTCTTGCCATGCAAGACAAGGAGCTCCGACCAACCATCACGGGTGGTAAGAACGAACTGAGAGGGCGTAGGATTGGCAGCGCCTGATATACCTACGCATGAGCGCGGCATTCAATGGGGCGCCACAGCCAACCCTATGGATACTGATAAAGTGAAAGTCTCTGATGATTGTGAACATGGGCGCGCACTCACACCTAGAATGAAATCAACATAAGCAAGCACTCGAAGAAAAACACTACATTTTGTATAACATGAGCAAGCACTCGAAGAAGAACACTATATTCTGTACAACAACTTTGCACTGGTCCAGTCTCTACAATGGACTGACAAAACCCTGGATCTGAACTCTGTGAAGGTATGGATCCAGAACCAACCTTTACAGGTTCAGGTCATCTCTATTTCTGAAAAAATGATAAAGTCAAATATCAGACAAAGAAGATGGGTGATGTAATATCTTTTATTGGACCAACTTCTGTTGGTAAAAGAGACAAGCTTTCAAGCTTCACAGAGCTCTTCTTCAGCTCTGGGAAAGATACTCCGGATGCCACAGCTAAATAGAAGATTGAACAGATAGAATATGTGCTAACAACTTATCCTAAACTATCTGTTCAATCTTCTATTTAGCTGTGGCATCCAGAGTATCTTTCCCAGACCTACCAGCTCTGTGTAGCTCAAAAGCTTATCTCTCTCACCAACAAATGCTGGTTCAATAAAAAATGTCATCCATCTTGTCTCTCTAATATCCTTGGGAATGACAAGACTACAGCAACATTGCATACAGCCAAATATGGGTGATCTGCAAGAGAGTGGGGAAATAAATCACTAGATGTATAGGAAGTCTGCAGTAGTACTCTTGACCTATTACTAATAGGTTGGGCATCATATTAGGTAAACATTCCTTAAACTCTGTTGGAGAAAGTGATTGGCCTAAAGCTGAAAACATCAAATTTTATTTTTCAAGGAGGAGAAGGTAGCTATATTCTGCTTCCTGAATGAGCAGGGATTTTTTTTTATTGTGATTTTAAGAAGTGAAGGCCTGATCCAAAGTCTACTGGAGTCAGTGAAAATCTTTCCTTGATTTCAATAGGCTTTGGATCAGGCCCCAGTTCTCTCTAGTATCCTATGGCTCCTATGAGGAAAAATATATTCTTGTTCCTCTCACTTCTGTAGCAACTTGTATGGTTTTAAAATTATTTTGTTCTAAGATCAGGTCGCTTATTTTTAAACGTAGTCAGATTGTGACAAATGTGTTCGAACAGTACATATTTAATAAATAACATGACTTTACACTGATCTTGCTGTGGTTTGTTTTCCTAAAACATTATTTTTAAAGAAATAAGCCAAATTGTAAGATCAATTATCCATAATGTTTAAGTTTATGATATTAGCTGATTTACAAGCAATGCAAATATATTGGCACTCCTCCAATCTCAGCTTTGTCAATACAATTCAATGAAGCATCATGCTAACGAACAACACAATATAGAGTACATTTTAGCAATGATAAAACCATATTCAGAACTCAAATATATTAGGGTATAGAATCAACAAATATTGACAACAACCAAAATATATTGACAGGTAGCAAGGTTTTCCCTCACAGCTAAGAAACCCCATAAATTTTGCATATCTGTAGAAAATTAATTTTACAACTCAGCACTTTGTCTACGGCATAACCAATCCAATGTTACATTCCTGTATTGCCCTTAATTAGCAAAACCAGAAAGATATGCTTTCTAGATTTTTCACCAGGCTTTAAAGTTGTTGTAACATTTTCATTTGCCTATTTAAGGTCTGATCCTGCATGGTGCTCAGAACCCACAAGCCCCATCAATTCATATATTTTAAGGTCAGAAGGGACTATTCGATCATATAATTTGACATCCTATGAAACAAAGACCATAGACTTCACCCAGTTACTCCCTGGACACTCAATAACAGACTTAAAAGTGGCCATTCTTCAACAAAAAAGCTTCAAAAACAGACTTCAATTTGAAACTGCAGAACTGGAATTAATTTGCAAACGTGACACCATCAAATTAGGCCTGAATAAAGACTGGGAGTGGCTGGGTCACTACAAAAATAAATTTCCCTCTGTTGATATTCTCACCTTCTTGTCAACTGTTGGGAATGGGCCATATCCACCATGATTGAATTGGCCTCGTTAGCACTACAAAAAGTAATTTCCCCTCTGTTGATATTCACCCCTTCTTGTCAGCTGTTGGGAATGGGCCACATCCACCCTAACTGAATTGGCCTCGTTAGCACTGACCCCTCACTTAATAAGGCAACTCCATCTTTTCATGTGCTGTATATTTACACCTGCTTACTGTATTTTTCACTCCATGCATCTGATGAAGTGGGTTATAGCCCATGAAAGCTTATGCCCAAATAAATTTGTTAGTCTCTAAAGTGCCACAAGGACTCCTCATTGTTTTATCTTCCAGAAAGGTATCCAAGTCTTGAATGCAAGAAATAGGGTATCCACCACTGTGGATTTAACCACTGGAATCAGAATGGGGAGGAGGTCCTTGGCCCCTGTTGCTGCAAATAAATATACTACCACAGATCCCTGTGCCCACAGGGAATCGCATTGATTTCAACAGGAGTCTGAGCTAGCATATCTCCTTCGGGGTCTTGGGAATCACTGACTGTAGTGAAAAATGATCTGTTCCTTTAGAACAAACATATACATCTGATAAACTGCTGTCTTATTAATTATTGCTTCTAAGAAGCTACGTTAAGATGGGGCTTATTGTTTTTTTGGTTTTAATAAAAAGGAGCATGTAAGTGTCCATACAGTATGAAAATTAGGCTTTGTTCTGATGATCTGATTCTATACAAAGCTGTATGCTACACTGGCCAGATCCTCAGCTGGTGGAAACTGGCAAAACTCCAATTTTTCTTCAGTGATGTGGCCCTACGTGTTTATTTCTATCTTCTATTGTATGAATTCATTCAGCGTTTGGCATCAGCAATTACTATAAAAATATAACTAACAGCTAAACATTCGACATTCAAGACATTTGATTACTTTCTCTTATTGCTCTTCCCATGCAGCCCATCCAAAACGGTGACTTCAAAGTAATTTTTTGTTCCCACTGCTATGACATCTAGTTCTTGACTCTCTTTACTGGCTCCCTCTCAGCTTAAAGCTTCTCCTCTTTATAAAGAGCTTCCAACCTTGTATACCTCTGTGCCTTTATCTCCTATACTTCCGCTCCGCTTACAAATTGCTCAAACTTCTCTCCTGATCACTCTGCACCTAAGTGCCTTTACTTTTCTCTTTGCTTACTCCTGACATCATGCTTTTCTTTCATGTTGCTCATGACACTTTGAACACTCTCCTAGTTACTGTGCATCATTGCTTCCCCCCTCTCAAAAGACTTAGGAACACACAACTATGCTGTGAGGCATTACACTTGTAAAGATACATGACTGGACTGTCCTGGGGGCAGGGACTTTGTTATTTGTTTGGTGCTGTTAACCTACTGTACCTCAACCGTGTATACTTACGGCACTATATGTAATTTGAACAATGATAAACAGTTTAGACATAATCCGAATTCTGCAATCAGGATTACTAAACTTGTGTAATAGTAAAAAAATAAATCAAGAAAAAAATAAGACACTCAGCTCTACCTTGTGTTGTTCAGACAAAACCCTGCTGGAGGAAACTGCCAGTAGTGTCAAATCCCTACTACATGAGCACAAATGCCTGTGGTTCTATTCTGTTGTTGATCTTGTACACAATACTTGGTTGTTTTATGCATAATTTAAAGAGGAAAGATGTAAATAACAGGGTCACTGATAAATAGTTTAGGCCAGCATTTCATCTATCTTGAAATAATTATAATCTAGTGGGAAATGTCATCTTTTCCTTTTCCTTTTCTTTTCTTCAAAATTCCACTCTCTCTGCTAGTAGGAATTTAAAGCAAAAAAACAAAAAACAAAAATAGCCGCTGTTAGTGTATGACCCTGTAATATTTTTGTTCTGATGCTTTAAAGGCAACCTGTCAGCATTCACAGAAAACACAGAAAGGTTACCCTGATAAAATATATTAAAAGTATTCAACAGTAACGGTCAAAACTACTATGGCTCACAATTGTGTTCTTGCAATATTTGGAACTCTTACTATATAATATGGTAGCATTTTATTAAAAAAGGATAACTAGCAAACCCTGTTCTGATACCTGTGCTGGACACCTACATGCAGTTTACTTACTCTATTAAGGGTTCACTGATTGCCCCAAACTCCCTCTGACTTCAATATGCATTTTGGGTGCACATGAAGGCAGGATGGTTCTGTAAGTAGCAAAAATAAGCAGAGTCATGTTTATTTGTGTTATATTGTGAAAATGAGTATTTGTCAAATAGAAAATGACTTTATTATACCCCAGTAAATTACAGTGTGCTGTTATTTTCCCACTGGAAAACCATGGGTGTATCAATTTTTACAGCAGCTACATTGTTTTTAAGATGGTCCCAAAATACAAAATTTTGATTTGTATCTGGATTTTGAGGCTTTTCAAATTTAAGCGGAAGATTTGGGGATGAACCCCTGGATTAGGATCAGCCCATTTTATAAATTCAAATTCCAGCCCTCTTCCCTTAAACTTGCAAAGTCTGGGTGTGTTCAGATCTAGGATTATTTTTTGGGTTCACCACCAGTTAATTAAGGTTAGAAAGTTAGACCCAACAAGGGTTACCTCTGCTCTGTGCACTGATCCTGGGCATCTGATTTATCTACCTCTTCACCTTGCCAAAACATGTCAAATATAGATACATACACATTTTTGTTGACAAAAACATCCACACACACACACATTCAATAAGATTTTTCATGATAAATTACTTATTTCCATATACTCCAAATGAATAAATAAAATACAATGATTTTATTACATTGATTACTAATAAAGCCAATGACTGCTGAGCACTTTCACCATTTTTGGACACATTATGACAGCACATTTTCATTTGAAAATAAGTGTCTGATTTTTGACAGATGTTACTGTCTTTACAAAATCCAGTTAGAGGCTTTTGCTTGCATAACGATTCCAAAGGATATATCTGCATTGCAATATATGGGAAAACAAGATATATAACTCCTAAATCCCAGTGGATTGAGTTGAAGAATTAGGTTCCAATCAATCAAACTATTTAAGCATGTGCTTAAATTGAACAATGTGAGTAGTCTCATAGAAGTAATGCTGAAATTTAAGCATACGTTTAGGTGCTTTGCTGGATCAGGCCCCTAGCTTCTAGCCTAAATTTATACTTGTTGCATAAAATATGGAGGTGCAGGTTCATCTTCAAAAGTCTGTATTAGAGACACATGGAGTCATGCAACTAAAACACAAATATTGTGTTGCCTGTAGGAGGCCTTTCCAAGATATGATCTCTTAAGCCTGAAGATTGATGAATTAAGCTAAAATCAGTCTTTGTAAATTTGCCTCTTCCACTGGAAAGAAAGTAAACAGTATGAAATATTGGTGGTGTTTTGAATGTGGTTAATGGACACCAAGCCCATGAACCAGCCGCATTGGCAGCTACATTTAAACTGCTACTGTTCTTGTTTTTCCAATTCCTTAAAAAAGCAGAGGTCCTGTACACCTCACCCTTTCTTGACACTGGTATAACATTTACCATTATACATATCTGATATTTGAAGTATAAATATATGCATCTTAGCATTGAACTGTAGACAATGGCTAAGCTATAAACATTTAAAGTAGCATTCTGTTGAGACCCTGCCTGCAAGCTCGTCCATCAAACACAGAAACAGTAAGACTTGACAAGATGTGTGTTATTCTGAGATAACATATGCCTTGCGGGTGTTGTGAAATATGAGGGAAAGCCAAATGCCTTCAGTGACCTTCAAGTGTTATCTTGCAGTAACACACACACCTTGGAGTATCTTACCAAATTAAAAAATAGCCCCAAACTTGCAAAAATGGAATACTTTTTTCAATTTAACAACTAAACAAAAGAAATAGGGTGCATAATAATTACATAGCCAGTAAAGAGCAAATAGTTTATTAATTGTTTCATTTCTGGATTGCGGAGAAAAATAATAGGTAGGTCACAGGTGAGTGAAATGAAATGTCATGTGCATTCTTCATGCTATTCTAGTATAGCAGGTTCCCCACAAGGTTTTTCATTAAAACCTTTTTTTTTAAATGGCAGAATGGATAGATTAGAAGAGTTCATTTGTTTTGTTTTTTTCTTTTTCAGGCACCTTACTAACCTTCAGGGTGGATTCATATATATATTATATTTTTTTTTCTTAGCTTCTGATTGGCGTTTAGAATGTAAGAGTTACCCTGCATCCAGCCATAGTTCTATCTAGGCTGGTATTCTGCAGTCAAATTGTTTCTGAGAAAAGCGATAACTACGGCCGTGCAAAAGTTTTCCACTAAGTTCTAGCATACCTGAAGCTTAATAGGGTCAGGTTTTGAAACAAACTTAAAACTCAGAACAATTTCTCAAAAGATTCCTTACAAGCCGAAGATCACCATGGATCAACTGGGCTCATTTTTTAAATGAATTGTGTCTAATTTGTGATCTTGCACTAAAATCATGTGAACAGCATAGTTTCTATGTGGCATCAGGTATACCTTAGCAGATTTGAATAAGTTACTATTTAGCATTTTGGTTATTCAAACAGACCTACAGCTCATATGCCCAAAACTCTACTCTATGCAACAGTGCTATAGAACTGGAGTAACTCTATTGACTTTCAGAGTAGCAGCCGTGTTAGTCTGTATTCGCAAAAAGAAAAGGAGTACTTGTGGCACCTTAGAGACTAAAAAATTTATTTGAGCATAAGCTTTCGTGAGCTATGTAGCTCACGAAAGCTTATGCTCAAATAAATTTTTTAGTCTCTAAGGTGCCACAAGTACTCCTTTTCTTCTATTGACTTTGAAGAAGTTATTCCAGATTTACAACAGTGTAACTGAGAGCAGAGTTTGGCCTTGTGAGTTTGTGTACACAAAAGCATGCTCCCTGATACCGAAGAAAATAATAAGATGAATCCTTTGCAAAGCAAAACCAGCAAAAACACACACTGCTTTAGCAATAACTCCTGCATGATGCAGTTAGCAAGTTCTCTCAATGTAGTTCATGGAACAAAAAAATCCTTCATGATTCTTTTGGGCAATCAACTGATGCTCTAAATAATGAGATTTGAACCTTTTATCCAGATCATCCAACTGCAAAACCAAAACCTGGCCTTCCTGATCCATCTGTAAGTAAATATTATCTTCAGCTGGCAGAGCTGCAAGAGTTATCGATCGTTACTCAGACATTTTAAATTATCTTGCCAGACTATTTGTCTTAATGTCTTCTTGCAGCCAGCTCCATAGTTGTACAGAAGTCTGCATAAAAAATGTTTTATTCTTATTTTATCTGGAGTGATGATCAGGGTATACCTCATGTACCAAACTCTAAAATAAACAAGTGCACATGACTATGACACTAGTAAATACCTCAACATTCAAACAGGACAAACAAAGAACACATAGTCCATGGGAATTAAATGTATTTGAACAAAGAACTCACAGCTGAATGAATTTTGACTTGCTAGAAGTTCCTAGGAGTTAAACAATAAAAAAGTGGAGCTCATTATAAAGAAGGTTTGATAGAGCAAATCTGCTGATGGAGAGAGGAGACAAGCAGTACATGGAACTACTTGCCCATTGTTATGTTTGTTCCTTGTTTTGCTCTTTCCATCATTTGCTTTTGTGCTCCCATAGCTCTCTAACCTCTTTAGTTCTTTGTTCTGAAAGGCAGAAAGATCCCTTTAAAGGAAACTCACTAATGCATCCTCAGATTTTTTGTTAGGTTGATAACCTATTCTGTGAGATCGTTACCATGCTCATTATTCCATAAACTTCTCCATTATGTTCCAGTTTTCTAATTCTTGTATTACTTAACTTCATTTTCTATTCTTTGCAAAAGTGAAGAAAGTACACCTAGATCCAGTTTAGCTTTTTGTATATCAAATCTAAACACTTTAGATAGGTTACCAGAAAAGTGTCTTTTTCAGTAAGAAGCAAGCAAAATATTTCCAAACCATTTTAGCATTTAAATAGTTGAAGCTTGTTATCATGTTAGCTGCTCTTTTCCTTTACCCTAAGGTATAGTCCACAATACTGGTATAGCATTTTTGATGCAATGTTACTGATGTCATACGTAACAATAACACCCCCTCCCAGGCTTTGATTCACATTGTTCACCCTAGCAATACAATCCAGCATCTGATTTGCTTTCAGCATTGCAGCTGTATTTTAGTCCAAAGGCTTTAGGGACTTTTCTATAAACAACTCCCAAATCTCTCCCCCATTTAATCATTTCCATTATCCTCTGGCAAAAATCTTTTTTCCATGTGAGCTGATTAGCAAGGTGCCTGACTGTAAATAATAGCTTATTCTTTCAATCTCCTCTCCTACTGATTCATTCACAGTAATGCCACAACACACAGTTAGCATCATCAGAAATACTTTCAAGAGAGTGAATTATGATGTCACAAACAACTGCGATCTCTCTGAGACAAGCAATCAAGAGGAAGCCAATTATATGGAAGAAAGCTAACAATGAGTATGGCTGCTTTGTGTCTATTCATGTAATTAACAACTAGTGGTAAGCCATGAACCATTTTGCTCATGTAGTAGTGTTACAGTTTATAACCTATATATCCTACAACCACTAGATGACAAAATAATCAAACATTAGAAGTGTCAGCAATGTGGTTTATTTATTTAGCCATTTGAGGGCAAAATGATGAAATACACTTGAACAGGTGAGAGTTGTGGTACCTGTACATGCTGTGGGAGGACAAACAGACAGACACACTCAAATGTAGCCTATTAATATGTACATACAATGCCTTTATACAATAACTACCCATCAAAGGCCAAAATAATTGAACTGAAGAGAACCATTTACTGTACATTCCCATTACATGTTTTAATGGCTCGCCAATATACTGTTACAAGATGTTTGTTGTCATATAACACAGGGGACCAAGAGACCATGTCAATTAGGAAACAATTTTTGTAATTACCATTTTATAATGATTATCACACTGACGCTGTCTTCTAATGGCCTTGCGGGGGTCATACATTAGTAAATAAATTATTGGAATTAAAACCAGCCCAATCTTTGGGGGATAGTTTCTTTTAAAATGAATTATACGAGCCTCCTGAGTTCTATATCAAAACAGAACTAACCACTAGGACTGTGTAATCCCTTCTGGGTTGCGTTTGGGATGGTTTTGTGAACAGAATCCAGCAGTCCATTTTTGCAGCGGATGGAGGCAAAGCATACTCTGCAGGCTCAAGTGCAACTCAAATCTCAAAGAGAAATTCCCTACAGCTGGTTCCCCTCTCTCTGTCCTATGCATGCCCATTTCCTCTCCCACAAGAGCCCGTGGATCCTCCCCTTTATATCTACAAACATCTTCAGGGGTACAAAGACTTACGGATGGGAGGGAAATAAGACTGGTCAGCTGGGGTGAAGAAGGTTTACTGGCCCCCCAGTTGTGCAAGCAACCTCAGCCCATGTTTGGCAATCTTTTGTGGATATGAGTGAAGTTCCTAAATAAAGGATGAATCAAAACAAATGAAGATCCTTCAAGTGTTTTTTTGGCATGAGCTTAACATTCTCACAGATCTCTGATGCAATCTCTATTCAAAGGAAAATGATTTGGTTGGCATGTACTTAAGGTCCAATGAGATCATTACGTCTACGGAGTGACACTGCCCACAACTCTGGTGGCTTATACAGCCTGTAAACCATCCTCAAGTGGTGGAGGTAGAATTCCCTAGTGCAGGCACTGTGTTAGGTCAACACAGGCACTCTACACTGCCCCCTCCTGCCTCCCAATAAGTTCTGGCATAGGGACACATTGAAGGCTGGAGCCAGATGTGAGACCTGTACATGTGCATTGATATTTCCTTTCTGGCTTGTACCACAAGCAATAGGCAATGGAAGCTGGCTGATGCAACTTATATCAATCTGCTGGGCTGCTGAAGTTATGCAGGGTGACATTTCAGCCCTGGGAGCAGACTAGAAGTGAGAAGATGGAAAATTGGGTTACTGCTACCTTCCCCTCCCCCGTCACACACTTTTGGGCTACATCTTTTGTGCTGCCCCTCTTGGAAGAGCAGCACAGAATCTGACCCCCTGATGTGTAATCCATTGTCTATTTAAGAAAAACAAGACTGGCATAACATTAAGTAGTAAATAGCAATGTATGGCACAGGAATTTAAAGCCAGATTTAAAATCAAGTGCTTCAAACCAATTCCCTTTCCCAGTCAGTTGCAAATTACACAATCTTCAGTATAGGCTTAATGAAACAGCAGTTTTTGACATCAGTTTGCCTCTTTTGTCATTACCAGGGCTCTTACAGTTCCCTCAGATCAATAGAACTGACTAACTGTAGCTGGAAAGCTCTTTTACTGTGACCTGGGTCAAACACTTCCCATTGTGTAGCGCTATCTTTGAGAGGTTTCTATTGTACACAGTTCCTGGATTCAGAGTAGCAGCCGTGTTAGTCTGTATTCGCAAAAAGAAAAGGAGTACTTGTGGCACCTTAGAGACTAACAAATTTATTAGAGCATAAGCTTTCGTGAGCTACAGCTCACTTCATCGGATGCACCTACAGTTCCTGGAGTAATCCTTGTGCTTGTGTGCATTTCCTCAATAAGCCATTAACATTGTTTGTTTTTTTAATGTTGTATCTGAAAGGCTGCTTGTGGGTGTTTTCAACCTCACAATACGTTTCAGTAACACATACATAGCCAAACTTCATAACTTCACATATGACAATAGCACATACTATCCAATGAGATATTAATGTCTAAGCAGATGAAGACTTTTAGAATGATACCTCACAAGGCATAACCTAATTACATGACAGTGGTGAATATTGGGGTGCCAGGTTTTTCAGTTGAAAAATTCCAGACCAGATCTAGATACCTCGTACAGTTAATTACATTGACCTTTTAACTTGTTAGAATACAGATCAAACCAAAAGCTAAATGAGCTGGGCTGTTTAAGATTATTCCTTTTCTTAAACTGCATCCACTCAGCACTGCAGAAATGCCACATTTTGTTTGAATAGGTTTTTTTTATATATATCAAGGTAATCTTTTTTAGATGAAGCTCAAGGCTGAGAAAGTATGAAAGGCAAATTACTCCCTCATCCACCAGAGGATGGTCTCTATAGATCAGAATATCAGCAGAGCACTGTAGTGAAATTCTTTAGTTGCCAAAGACTACATTATGCATAGGCTGTAAATTAACGGATTTTAGTTTTAAATATTAACTTTTTTACCATTCACAGAATATTAAACTCACTAAGTTTATCTAAGGAGATATATAAGGGGTTCACTTTCTTTTGTCTAAAAATATCTGACAGCTTCACTGATTTAATGACACAGCTTGTCATTCCACATAACTGTAAATGCTACAGCAGCCATGTCACCTGCATCTCATATAATGCACTGTTCACATAATTAATAAAACATTATAGAGAGACTGGGCTTTAGTTGCAACAGCACCACCATACAAAAAGACTTGTATCCCATTCTCTTAAGACACACTGCCACTGATTGCGATCAAGACGACAAAGATGCATATTAGTTATAACTAGGCATATGAGTTAAGGCTGTGTTAGCATTTTAAATGACATTTTCTTTACTTTGCTTAACCATAATGTTGTCTTAGCATAGCTTTTTTAAGATGGAATTTATATATAGAAAAATGAATTTTGGAAATTTTTAAAGATTTCAAAACTGTTATTGGTTATTTTTTCACTCCTGGTAGGGCTTTATAATTGGACTTGTACTAAGACAGCTTGGCTATAAAAGTAGAGGAACACCAAAAAAGTTATACCAAAAAGATTTTTTCTAAAATAGATTTTTCAAACAACACATGGCACAGAGTATATGATTTCATGGTATAAAGGGATAATTGGCATATACTGAGACTTTATAACTCACTCATGGTTTCACTACTCATAAGTAAGGTGGTGGTCCTCAAAACCTTTATTCCACACTATACCTCTCCTGCATTCTCCTCCTCTCTTTATTAAAGAATCAAAGAAAATCTGTTAAAAACATAAGGCGTCACAGTTTGAAGATACCTCAAAATCTCCAAACTCCTAAGGTACAGACTCTAATCAGCTGTAAGCAATCGGGTTTGCACTGTCAGATTTTCCTTTGTGGCCAGCAGACTACTCTCCATCTCAAAATAAAATGTTAGATATTTACTTACTCAAGGCATAGGACAACGTATCTGTGCTTACCTGACAACTTACATTTTTTGGGGGAAAGGGAGGGGGAGGATTAATAAGGTCCACAGATGCTTTCTTGAGGTACTTCAGCCTGCTTACAGCTTGGAGGAAGAACCAGTCCTGTCAGTTGCAGGTTATGTCTACACTACAGATGGGACATGTAATTTTCTGCTCGAGACCTGTTCAAGATCTATTGCAATCTAACTTGGCTTTCCTGTGCAGAAGAAGGGGGCTGAGGCAATTCTGCCCAGCCTGGCTTGTTGGGGGCAAACACACTCTGCCTACAAGGCTGAGTATACTCCCCAATGAATCACTTGATGGGGGGGGCAGGAAACATGAACACTTTCTTTCACTTCCAGCTTTTTTCAGTGTAGATCTCTCCTTGAATCCGGCAAGGGCACCACCAGCTGCCACAAATGCCTTAGAAGGGGAAGCAGAACTGACAGGACAATATACCGAATGGCAATCACAGCCCTGGGATATGGCTGGGGAATAGACACATTACTGAGCATAAACATTAGTCAACAATTTGAAATGAAATAATTGAAATTTTCCTCAGAAAAGCTCTCAGTTGGGGGTAGGGGGAGGATTTGCTGAGCCATAGGCCTCTGGGGAGGCAAAAAAACTGGAAGGAACTTCAGTGGACAGGGCATTCCCCTACTGCCAGTAACTGATCTGGTTGTGCCCCAAGCTGAAAGCTGGCTGCAGTATCCATTGTAGCAGATATGTATATCTTTGCATGATGCGGAAAAGGAATTGGCCAAGTTAAACTCTGGTGGAACTCCATTGACTTGCATAGAGTTCCCCCAATGATGAGTTTGGACCACTAGATGAAAATATTTATTTGAGCAAGGGAAGAAGATAATTGATATCACTGCTGTTTTAATGTAGGATTCAGTTCTGCAAGATTTTCCTATATACCAGTGAAGCACTAAAGGTTCTAACCTGAAACATAGCTCATTAAATACACAGACAAAAGTTGATGACTAAGATTTGACATCGAGTCCACCAAATGCTTTGAAGGTAAAGAAAAGAGGCAGCTCAGTTAGCTTCAGATGGCAGAGGGTTTTGAAAGAACTGCCACATTAAATACTTTGGTTAAATTTGCAGCATACCCTTAACAAAACTTTCCTACACAGGAAAAAAACCCTAACTAACACAACATCAAATATTCACTCCAAAATATGAAAAAATCAGAAAAAGGAATTCTGAAAAGGTTGTGTTGGCTCACAGGAATTCTGCTGAGGCACTCTGAAATCTGTGTCTCTTTTTATAATTTTGACAACAGAGAAGAAGAGAATGAGGGAAATTACATCTGAAATAGAAAATGTAGGGGTCTTGAGTCACCACCCAGAAGCAACTTTTTATAGATGAAAATCACAATCGCTCTGACAAGCAAAGTATAGTTTGAATTTTTGTGTGTAATTTGACTTTTCTGGGTTTGCTTTTTATAGATCCTTTTCCTGCCGAAAAAGGCAACTGCAAGCTCAATGTCTTTCTCCAGCTAAGACATCTTGTGTGCTTCCATTTGCAATCAAGACACATGAAAAAAACCTGCAGCATTTTTCAATCCCAGGAGCTGAATAATGTTATAGTCTCTACCAGTAGGTGTTGTTTTTCAGTGGTAGTACATAATAATTGAGGGGAGAGGGAAGGAAGAACTATTACCTGATATATAACAACAAATATGTTCTCTGGAACTATAACTGGTAAGCACTGGTAAATGGTGAATTTTGTATTATAGTGCTCTTCCATTCAGGATGGAATGTGGAACAGTTAAGCTCATTCAGAGCTGAACAGCAGAGTTTTCTACAGTAATTAAAGTAAATAATTCCCAACAAATTTATCTGAAGAATTTAGCCTTAAGGAATATCTATGAATAGATCATATGTATTCCTTATTCAAGATTACTCAATGTATTTTTCGCAATTTTTTAAAACTATTTTAAAATGGCGCAAACAGCTCCTGTCAAGTATTCTTTATGTACAATTTACTTTTTGTTCTGTGTTGGTTACTTGTGAGGTCAGATAAGTTACATGGTATTGTTTCTGTTCCCTGACTGCATGAACATGCAAGCATTTTGAGCAATGAATACTCCCCCACTCATGTGTGTTTAAAATTCACTTTCTATAAAATACTCAGGCACATGACTCAAAATTCATTTTCCATGAACATCTGTGCAAGTAAAACTGTGAACACAACCAAAGCAGATTCTTTTTAAAATCCAGCAAAAATTCTGTGCAAAAGATTTTGCAGAATTCATCAGCTCTAATTAAAAATTTCAACAGTAACATTAAAAATACCCTTCAAAATTGGCTAACAATTAAGAAACCAATTTATTAGAGCTTTACTGTACTTATAAACATACAAATGTGGTATGGATTTTTCTTTTTACTTTGATACAACACTCAGCATCCAGTACCTAATACAGTCAACGTGGAATTATATTTCATGTACAATAATCAGTTAACATTAACATTAAAGTAACTCTAATTGTGTACTTTTATTACAAGTACATTTATATAATACTCATTTATACTCATGTAAACGTATAAATATTTTGAAAATATCTAAAATACATCTATTTTCAAATCCGGCAAATGCATTTTACAGGCTTGTTCCCTCCCTATGATGTAAAATCATCTACTATTTACACAAGCATAATCATACTCACAAATCTTATGGGTAGGTATAGCATCAGTGCATACTGTCCCTTAGAGGACAGGAACAAGCCTTGTGTTTTTGGACAGTGTAGGATTCTCATATTTATCGACACATAACCACTTGCTGCCATTTTATAGAATTCACAAGACAACCCCCACCGCCAACAGCTTTTACTGATTTTTAACTACAGTGGGTCCTCCCATCTGCCCTCCTATTTCAGCCTTGTTTGCGTTGCTGTGAAGGACTTAAATCCTGCATGAACTATTATCAGGGCAGGCGTGACAGATGTTGAATGTCTGATTGATGCTCTGTGCCCAGCCTACTAGTGTGTGTAATTTAGCAATGAGTGTGTGTCTAAAGGATAAATTCTTTGTTGAGGAATCCGGCCATATCCACCATTGTTGAATGTTTCTGTACCCCTCCATTTCTCCCACACACAAACCCCACACTATTTACATGGATTTTATTGTAGAACTCCACTTTATATTAATGTTAAAATAATGTAATATATGTCTCTTATCCTCCTTTTCCTTCAATTTCTCCTTAGTCCCCATTATTCTCTCCTCCTCCTCTTGCTTACATTTCATGCCAATCTCCACCACCTCCTCCTTCCCCAAACCTCTTCACTCTCTCCCCCTTACCGACACTATCCATTAACCTCTGATCACCCAACTTCTGATTCAACCTCTAATCACTGCCACTTTTCTCCTCTCCTTCCTTCTCTCTGCAGGTAGTAGTTATCTCTTCTCTCCTGATCCTTTCTCCACACACAAAGTCCTGGATCCCTCTTTTCAGTTCCGTCTGTACCACTTGCCCCCCTCACCATCTCTGGTCCTTTTTCTCCAGACTTAGCACCCCAGATCTCCCTCTCCCTTCGCACACAATACAGTCAATGCTTCAATGGGAATAGGAAACATGGCGGCATCCAGCTCCCTGTGCTGAGAACAGATAGCATGATCCTCAGTGTCAACACTTTTCTCTTTCCACTCTCAGTAGGGAATGAAAAATGCACTAAGTAAGCCCTTCAGGGTGGGGATTGTACCTTTTCTGTGTTTTCATAGCATCCAGCACAATGGGGCTCCATTCCTGACTGGGGGCTTTGGAGACTGCCCTAATATAATTATTTAGTATCATGATGGGACTATCTGGATCTCACATCCAGCCAACATGCTCCTTCCAACATGCACTGAAGTGGGTTGGGGGCCTCAATACAGGTTGTTATGGCCATCTCTCTAGCCCTCCATGGAACTCAGTGGAAGTACTGAAAATTCCCAACGAAATCCTTGCATGTCCCTAGTGGCCCTGTTCCATACTTTGAGAACCCTCAAACTACACTATAGAACAATCTAACAAGAAAAATAATCATTGTCTCTGAAGCTATTCAAATGTATGTTGTACAAAACACTAGGGGAGTGTTCCGTAGGAAACAATAAGCATTGGAAAGAAGATAACTTGAATAACCTATAGATCTTTCCTATCTCTAACTGTTATGAATCTATGAAATGTACATTTGCTGGTTAACACATGTCATGTATGTGTGAACTTGAACATGCATGAATATACTTCACAATGCTCATTTAATAGGTGATTAATTTAAGCTACTTAATAGGTGTATTACTTACTGGATTTTGTAAGGCATTTTGATGGACAAAGTCTACAACTGAGCTTGGGACTGACTATAGAGAATAATCTTAAGAACCCAGAGACTGTCCCTTTAAACTACTGCATAGTTTGGCAACATATCTGACACAGTTTTGTTTCAATATTTGCTGCTTGGGGTACTGTGTACAATGGGAAATCCGACAGAGTGTTTGTTAAAGTATATAATTACATAAAATAAAGTGTCAAGGATGCCTGGAGACCTGGATGACACAAAATTAAATACATAATAATACTCTCCATGGATGGGACAGCACAGAGCGGTGCTGCTTCAGGAGCAGACTGTGACTCAGAGACTCTGTTCTGCCCTTCCCACTGCTACCCATGATCTAGAGTAAGCACAGTGGAGTAAAAGAGCTCCTTATCCCCCTTACTCACCTGTGTGTGCACATAGGACTGACTGCCACCTAGCCCTAAACACTAGTTTAAAGAAAACTACTCAAAGTCTGTTGAGAGATTAATCGAATTACAATTCTTGAAATGTCATTGACAAGTATATATAATAATCTATGTCCAATGCTCAATATGAGTGGGTAATAAAATAATCTACCTTTGTTCTTAACAAAATCCAAAAATGAAGGCAAGCAGTGGCTGAAGCTTACTACAGAAAGCGTACTCTACCAATATGCTTTATACTGAAAATGAAAATTGTTTCATGCCACCCTACCTCTCCTAGAGTAGCACAAGTTGAAAGCCAACCAGTTTGTTACAAGTATGAATTTCACTGTTGATTATACTATTGCTCAGAAAAAAATGAAAATGACAAGAACTAAGTTACAGCTGGAAGGGCCTGGGTTACTGTAAAATATACCCATGTGACCCTAAGGGATAGAGATGTGCCAACTATACAAAACAAAATTAGAAAGCCTCAAAATCTGAAGGTTTCACATTTCACTTCAATTTTCAAAAAATGTTCCAACTAAATGAAAAGCCAGTGAAATATTGCAGGTTTGGCTGGAAAGCAGATCAATTTTTGACTGAAAATGTCCCATTTTCAGGCATAATCCCCAATTTTCAAAAATTTAAAGGTTGAATTTTATTTGAACAGGGATCAAATTTCACAACAAAATATACAAGTGGCTCACTTCTCCAGAGAAAGACAAAAACATCACAAGGTTCCTTTCCATTTGACTTATGGTGGAAAAAACCCCTCCTATATGATATACAATCACCCTGTAATATCTTTGACCAGCAGGAGTATTAGGTAAAAACACAAATTCAATTAGACTTGTTTCCATTGTCAATTTTTCTCCAGGTAGGAATTAAAATTTGGTAGGCACAACATTAATGCCCCCCACCCCAGCTATTTAAACTGTATAATTCTGCCTATGAAATCATTCAAATTTAGCTCTTTTTAAGTTAGGCCTCTGCAAGGTGCACTGACACTGGAAAGTCCTTGATACATCAAGAGCAGCATGCTCGGAAAGGAGTTGACAGCATTAACGATCATAGGGAATTTGAGCATCTTTAATTTATAGCCACCTCGCATGAGTTTGGTTTTATGTGCTCAGCTGAGAAAATGTGGCCCCCTAAAATTGGAGCACAGCTTTATTAAATACAGTTTTCCTTGTTCAGTGTCAAGTTGAGATCTTTTAAGACTCCTGAACACCTGTCTAAGAGTATTATCTTGTTCTTGCTATGCTTTCCCATATATTTAGATAACAGTACTGAAACTGATAGCATTTGGGATACGATTCGATAAGCCTCTGCTTACATATGTAATAAATAAAGTACAGTATCATGATGTGTGTGCAAAATTCAGGTTGGAGAAAATTGCGGACTATTTAAGATGTGTGCCCTGTTGTCTCTGGTATGGTGCGACAAAGTTACACAATTTTGACAATGGTTTCGGGAAGAGATTTGGTATTCCAGAACTTCTTTTTATTATTTATTTTACAGTAGAGTACTAACAGTGGCTGACGTATGAGTGCTAGGCCTTTGATATCTTGTATCCTGTTCCCAACACCATACATTTTATTGGAGTTTGAATCTTGGCTTTAAAAGAAAAATGTGGCCTGTGATTAAGCTCACTGGTTGATTTTACAGTTCCATTGGCTCCTGAGGCCACTTCAAGGTATTTCCTGTGTCCCAATCTTTTGAAGAGAGAAGAAAATCCAGTTTACACATTTTCTTTTGTTTTCATTTATTTGAAAGATCCTATACATTAATCACATTAAGAAAAGGAGTACTTGTGGCACCTTAGAGACTAACAAATTTATTAGAGCATAAGCTTTCGTGAGCTACAGCTCACTTCATCGAATGCATCCGATGAAGTGAGCTGTAGCTCACGAAAGCTTATGCTCAAATAAATTTGTTAGTCTCTAAGGTGCCACAAGTACTCCTTTTCTTTTTGCGAATACAGACTAACACGGCTGCTACTCTGAAACCATTAATCACATTGAGTTTTATCTTCCTTATCAACCTTTTAAAATTCTGAAAGTGTATCTGGCAACATAAGGATGAAATTCAACGCCGGAGTCATGTTTTCCATTGAGAGGTGATAGGGTTTCCCACAGGGCTATGAGTAAAGTACATAGCTCAGCACTTTATGGTTTAGGTGCTTTATCAGCAGGGTTTATAAAGTGTACCTTTCATATATAATAAGGACAAATTAATACTATAACTGTATCATAAAAAGTGTTGTACAGTCAGGCAGAAGGATTTGTGTGGTAAAAATGGGCTATCGGAAAAATTCAGAGCCAAGATGACCACATTTTGGATTATATGTATTTATATTATGCACATTGTTAATGTGTCAGACTGGTAAATTTTGATATGGGGCCTTTCTCTGAAAAAGGACTCATCATCTCTGGCCAGTGTTAGTTTTTATCTAAAGTTGATCCAACCTGGTAAATGGAGGACCATATTAAATTAAATCGGTTACAGCTCCGTTCCTAGAATGCATTGTCCATCCATATCATTAAACACCAACACAATTGGCACCCATGTTGGAATATATAGAGGACACATCAAGTACTGAATGGCCATGGAAACAAAACTACTCTCTCATTCCTCAAGGCACGTCCTTTTAGGTCAGGGTTGAGACTCACTGGCAGGGACAACTTCCTTTGCTACTCGTATCACAGTGTACCTGTTTAGTGGAAACAGGAATTCAATTTTCAGGGCTTTCAGCTTCGTATCTTTTATGATCGCTAAATGTATTCACAAAAAATGGAAAAACAAATTTATAAAGAAAATGGACAGAGACCTTTGTGCTCTCGTGCATACTTCTAATGTATTGCATGTGAACTAGACACACGTTGGCCTCTCAGAGTATGCAGGTTATGTCACATGATGTATTAATTAGTATTATTCTGTTACTTGCATTGTCCCCAGAAGTGTTGTAGGTGTTTAGAAGAGCAGATAGGCAAACCCTGCTCCATGGTGCTTAAAATCTAGCCTTTAGAAATACAACAAGTAAGGGCGATCACAAACAAGTGGGACACAGGTTAGGGTAGGAGCAGGTTATAGATCACGTAGAGCCTCAGTTTGTGTATAATTCTTGATGAATATATTTTTCCCCTTCTAAGTTTTAGTTTCCTATTTTAGGACCTGACATTGCAAAGGGTTTTGCTAATAAGGACCTCTTTAAGACTGGGGGCTGAATTATCTTCCTTCTTTTAGCTTTTGCCAAAGAGATAAATCTTTAGGAGGGATCTGAATTTGAGAAAAGTGGTAGATTGAGAAACAGATCTGGAGAGTGTTCAAGGTGTGTAGGTCACCATGAAATAAAGCACAGAGGCATCTGTATGAAGAGGTGCAGATGCAAATATCATTGGGAGAAGCATCAAGGGGAAAAGGAAAATTTGCAGGCTGGAGTTGAGTGAGACAGAGCCTTGAAGACAAGTTCAAGAAGTCTGAACTTTGTATGTACAGAGTTACCTGTTTAAAGGCTTACTTATATGGTCTATGATATTACTGTGTGCTCCTCTGTGGTCATGCTATTGGTGGCATTTGTTAAATACATACACTAGCTAAATAAAAATGAAGAACAGAAAAGCCCTGGTGAAGAGCTGACCGAGAACCTATATTTTCTAGCAAAATGGTTCCACTTTTTCTGTAATTACATCTTTTTGCAGGATGGTGTGATTTGCTGGTGACATTATTTTCCAGACTGACATTATTTAAGACGTGTTGCACCAGAGATGGTTGTTAGATATTTTATCCCCACTTCTTTTCATTCTTATTTTGCAGATATGCATATGTTGTGGTTCAGTGATTTCTGCTTGCCATTTCTGTTGTGATTTTAAAATTGTGTAAGGGATGCACTCAGCTTGGGATGGATGCTTTTATCATATGTTCTTTATAAATCTGAATAATTAATTAATGTTACAGAATTATCTGAACTCAAAGACTTTTTTCTCCTCAATGTTTATCATCTTTATTTCAAAGCACAAATTATTATAAACTGAGTTTCGGGTTTTGGATATTAGGACGGGCAATTTCACTTGAGCTTGACACATCCCAGCAAGAGGCAAAAACATCCATCATTCCAAATGGTGGCTGCTTGGCACCTCTGAATTCATCTCTATCAAATTCCACGTTTGGACATAAGCTAAAATCATGAATGATGTTTTGCAATCATTGCAGTCTTGCACGGATGATTCAGACAGTGTTTCCTAAATGTCATAAACCTTGGTCCCAGCACCATACAGCATGAACACTTTCTTTTTCTCCCTTCTTTTGAATCGTATATGAAAAGCAACTAAAATTTTCTCAAAGTGATCTAGCTATTTCTTTCCAAAATGTGTGCTGAGTTGTTAGCATCTGACATGTCAAAAAAGTGAAAAACTCATAAAAGCCTCATAATTTCACTTGTGTGCCTGTGAGAGAGAGACAGTGAATAGCTGCAAGCGCTGGATGGAGCAGAAAGACCCTTTGTGACTGTAACCCACTTTAACACAGAAGAGATGGGGCTCTGGATCAGTAGATGTTCCTATTGTTCAATGGTGATTCTGAATGAATGTGTTCTGTAATGCAGACTTGAAGGTCTTTAATCTGTCATATGCTTCCAAGTGTGTTGAACTGTAACTAAATTTTATTGTTTATAGATTTTTTTTTCTATTTGTCAGCAGGGCAATCTCTTCCTTGCAACGGTTGTTTTCCTGGCAAAAATCAAACAGTGCTCTCAGATAATAAAATTAATTCCTGAAAATTCCTGGGAACAACTACATTCCTCTCAAAATCCTAAAATGCCACAAATTACCTCTCACGTTAGACTTCAATCATCATAGCCTCATACCACATCCGGTGCCCTTCTAACTGAAGAAAATAAGAAGAGATGCATTTGGGGGGCCATGGTGCTGCTCTTTAATGAGCCACAAAGGGCACTATCCAGCAATGCAAGGCATTCTCTCCCCTATCTGAAGGGGATGTGCTGACTGCATGGCAGTTCCAATATCCACTGGCCTGAGGAGCATCAGTCAGGAATCAGACTCACTGCCTTAACACAAGTTTTGGCTGTTATCTGAAACAAAGAACCCATGAAAGATAAAGGAGAGTACCAGACTCTCGTCTCTGACAGTATGTGGTTTCTGAACATATTACCCTATTGACAATGAAGTGTTAAATCTCTGTGTGCACATTGTGGTGTGCAGAAAGCTGATGTTGCTAGGGCTAACCCATAGTGTGTTAATAAATGTGTAATCAGTGGTTTGGCCATTAGTCCACATGGCTGTGATCAGATGTACCCTCCAACCCTTATAAGGATAAGCTGTACTGAAACCACCACCTAGCAAAGTTCTGGCACAGCATTTTGGAGGGGGGAAGAAATGGGCTGGTAATTCCTACCAGACAGTGGCAGCGATCTCCTGGAAGACATACTACAGGGAAAAGGGAACAAGTCAAGCACCTGCATATTGGCCCAGGCAAAGTAACTGAGCCTGGGTTGGTGGGACTGCTGGCAATACTTCTCTGCTTCCCCATTACAGCTGGTCAGGTCAGGAATTTTCTGATGGAAAATGAAGTTTCCAGAAAATCAAAACTTTCCACAGGAAAATCTCAGTTTTGCAGAACAATTCTGATTTTCCATCTGGAAAAGTGAAATGAAGTATTTTGTTTCAGGACAGTGTGACCCAGATTGGAATACTCCATTTTGTTGAACTGACCCAAACTGTTTAATTGAGAGTCAGTTCAATACAACATTAAATATAATTTCCCTATCAATGCACTGCCTTATGGAAGTTGTAATCTAGGCCTTTATTCTCTCGAATAGGCTGAGCTCCCTGGAGGACTACATCTTTCATGATGTAATGTGGATTTCTCTCTGACCAAGCTCTCCATGGGTCACATGACTCTAGATACACCACGCGAAATGTAGTCTGGCCAAAGAGCCTGCCTGAGAGGAAGAATGGGAACACGATGGTCCTGAACTATAATTCCCATAAGGCAATATGCCACAGTGGGAAAATGTTATTTAATGTTGAAATGTCTCAAAACTAAGCGATTCGGGTCATTTCAACAAAACAAAATGAAGCATTCCAGCTTCAGGAATGATGAAATGTTTCGTTTCAATCAATAATGTCAGAACAAAACATTTTAATATTTCTGAAACTGAAATGTTTTAGAATTTTCTTTCATCAAAAATTTTCAAAATTTAAACTTTTCATTCCAATATGGGACAAAAACAAATGTTAAAATATTGTATTTTCCCACAAGATGGAAATTCTGGATTTTCATTAGCTCTGCTTCTTATCAATGGATGTACACGCTCTCAACCACTGTACAGTGCTGAACAAAGCTCTCCTTCATCTAAGCCATGCTGCATCTCATTACATTTTTTCTGAACATATGCATCTCAGGAGTGTACTTGATGCTGCTTCTCAGAGAGGAGGCACCCAGCCATTTATGGTCATTTTGGTGATAAAGTTACACAGGCTAGACACCACTGTCAACAGCAACCATAATTTCGGCCTGTGCTGTTTACCAGGTGGTGTTCTCTTTTCTGCTGCTGGGAATCTCCAAAATCCCTAACTTGTCACTTTGAGCTCTCTAATGCAACCAATAGCCTCTTCTCTGACCCTCACCAATGGTATAATAAAGTGAGCTCTTCCTCTCTTCCCACTAGTACCATTCTGCCCAATAGTACTCATCAAGATGACCCTCTTTCTCCTGAGGTATAGCTGGCAATGTAATTATACTGGTAATGTCATAATTTTGTCTCTCAGAAGAATTATCCAGACATCTGTCACCCATGGATGGACTCTATTTCCTGCATATGATGACACAAAAGTGTTCACTACATTCTTCATACTCGAAAGCCACCCGTGCCAAGTTGCTGTCTGCCTTTCCCAGTCAAATAGTGGAAAATGGATGGATTTTTTTTGGTGGATCAATGTGGACTACCACAAGTAGAAGTGACAGTTTACAATAATGAAGCTACTAAGTTTCATTTCAGAAATGTATTGATCCTGGATCAATGTCTAGCAAATGGGAAAACATTTGAACAAAGTACATTTTGCGATGCACTAACCTGAATTCATAAAATTCTGTGATCCACAATGGGTTGCCCCCTTTTTTGTGTGAGTGTTATTTATGCAGTGTATAAACAAGTATGGCACATAAGTATACCTGTCTTTAATTTCTAGACTACCCATCATTGTGAAACTGGAACACTGAGGTATAAGGAATAACAATAAAATCATATTCATACACTTACTAAATCAACATCAACTAAGAAAAACAAGAAGCTCCCTGAATTACAAAACATCTCAGATTCCAACCCTTCCTTTTTAAGACACCTTTAATAGAAAAAGCCTAAAAAAACAAAAGAAAACAGATAAGGCCCTTGAAATAAGTCCTGAAGGTCAATGATCTGGGCTCTGTCAAATTAAATGAGAATTTGTGAAATTCTGCTATACCAATATAAATTAGTATAAGCTACACATGGAAATGGGATCTGGGCTGAAAGAACTCCATAGAACTTTTTT
Source organism: Dermochelys coriacea (assembly GCF_009764565.3). Taxonomy (NCBI): domain Eukaryota; kingdom Metazoa; phylum Chordata; order Testudines; family Dermochelyidae; genus Dermochelys; species Dermochelys coriacea. The sequence goes on from NC_050070.1 coordinate 123,186,498, forward strand.
TATAAACCATCATTTTGAGCCAACTAGCTACATCATTTGTGTCCTCAGTATTTAATCCAACCTCATCATGGCTCTGTGAACCAGACATGAAAACACCCACAATAGTTTTGAGTTGTTTGGCACGTCTAAGTACACAGCTCTTTTTCTTCGTCTCCCTTTATCACAAAAACATCTTTACAAAAGATTAAGACATCTCAAAATAACAGAAGTACTTTTTTGGGTGACTCAATTTTTATTTGCAGCTAATGCCTGCTCCTGATACAATCGCACTGCTGTGGCAGGAAAAAAAAATGTTATTTTATCTAGTATGACCTATTGTACCCACTATATTATAGCAGAGAAATTAAACTTTTTCCACTATTGGATCTAAACAGATATAATCTGACTTCTCTGGGTACTACACAGAGAAATAAAATATTTAGTATTGTACAACAGCCCATTATAAGATAAAATGGTGCAGTCCAGAAGGGTATACAAAAGAAAAGGAAATATTATTTCATTATGAGAATATTTTCTGGATAAAAATTGACAAAGCAACATTTATGTTGTGTACTGATAATTAATGAATGGATAGGCTACAGCTTCATATTTTTACCACTACATTCACTGTAGCTATCATTAACTAGCCATGCAATCAGTTTGTTCTGTAACACTTTCTTCCCTTTGGACAAAATTGTGTTTACAGTGTTGTTGGCCTTTATTTCGATTGTGAGGAATAAGGATCTATACCTTGTTCAGCTGAAATGTTATTCATACGAGTGTTCTGCAGTTTGTTTTGAAGCCAGATAGAAATATTTTGCAGATTTGTACTGAATACAGCTTCAAGTCTGATTTAAGGGTAATATTTAAAAATGTTTTTCTGAAAGATTTTCTAGTGGACATAATAAACAGATGTGTGTGCATCTTTACACAGTCCCCTTGCCCCCTCCCAATTTGGTTTCATTGGGCCTTGACTGTTCTAAGCACTAGCTTCTTTAGTGAGATACATTTATATTTCCAGACCTCTCAGAGTGCTGAGAGGATAAAACCATACTATGGTGCTGGGGCCATATAAATACCTTGATAGATAGAAAATAAGAGGATGTATTGAATTTTTTTTGTCCCATGTTTAGTTGATGCCATTTGTCTTTTCATGCAATAAATATACGAGTGCTGAGATTTTCAAAGGAGCCTAAGTAGTACAGATTTTCAAAGGCTCAGCCTACTTCTTTATTTTGCTTTTCTCATCAATGTGATTTGTGTTTTAGCCTTACTGAACAGATATTGACCAAAATCCTTGTGATTCAACCAGCTCTTGAAAATGTTGGTGTCCCTAAGACTTCCATTACTTGTTAACAGTGCGCTGGTCTGAGTAAAGACTTTTTATACAGGACCTTGGAATTGTTTTCTTGGGGCTGAATTCCACCCTCAGAAATGTGTAGGTGGCTTCCATTAGCTTCACTAACAACTGTGCATATATGTATGCAAGGGCAGAATTAGCCCTTGGATTGCTTAGGTAAGATGGGCTGTGGTGGGAAAGCTGTTGCTTCTCTTATGGAAAATTAGTACAGTCTTGGAATATATAAATAATCCTAAAAGTATGTTAAATACTGCTTTGTTAAGCCTTAGCTCTAATATTGCTTAGTAGATACATTATAATTAATTTTTATATAGCATCCTGCACTGAAAGTATCACTAAAATCTCTATAGCTGTCACAGGCACTGACTTTTGTTTTTGCCGAGGGGTGCTTTTGAAGAGGTCTGGGTGTTTGGATGGGGGCTCTGCCAGTTTTGGGGGGGAGGCTATTTTGAGCATATTGATACACTTCTTTAATATTCTAGTTATTGAATGTGTCTCTATCATTGGTATCTTAACAATTTAATCATTCAAATAGTAATGAACTACATAATTATATTGTCATGAATTACAATATATTAAAATAATTGCACTCACCTACAAGCTGTCTTCACTAACGTCCCAGTTTAAAGACATTACATCTCCGTATAGCTTTCTGGGTGAAACGGTCAGCAACAACACGGTGGCATGCGTGCACCGGGTTTACAATGGCCCCGGCCCCCGCTTCACATTGAGGCCTTGCCCCCACTTGGTCAGTTCCCCCCGAGGTCCCGCCCGTACTTGGCCTTTTCCTCCCTCGGCCCTACCCACCGTTCTCTCCTCTCCATCATCTCCATCTACTTGCCCCTTTCTGCCTCCACCCCGCCGTGAGAGTGGCAGATGGGGGGGAGGGGCGGGCAAGAGGCTGTGGAGGGGATGGGGCCTCCGGGGGGGCACAGTCTGGGCACTGGGACCCACAAAAGATTAATCTGGCCCCATGGGTGCTGAGCACCCCTTTTTTTTTTCAGTGGGTGCTTGAGCTGGGTGCTGGCCGCTTCAGTGGGTGCTGGCCCTGGAGCTCAAGCACCTCCTCCTCCTATCCTCCCAATCCTATATTTTTTGCCAGGAACTTACAAAAGTACGGGTGAAGCAGACACTCTGGAGACAAGTATCTTCCTAGGCACTCAGAGATTGATCCTGCAAGTTGCTGAGCACTCTTGTCCTGATTCAACAAAGAATTTAGGCACGTGCTTAACTTTAGACACTTTGCAGGATTAGGGCCGGAGTGCTCAGAAATATGCAGGATAAGACCCTAATATTCTAATCATCACCATGTTAGCTGACAGCTATAACTGTGAGAAAACAAACCGTGGAAGCGCTTCGACCCCGGAGGAGGCCGATCCAAAGCTTGGGAAAGAACAGCTCAGCGGAGGAGAGCGAGAGAGCACAGAGAGGTGCAGAGACGGGCACCAGCGTGAGCAGAGGTGGGGGCAGACGGTGCCAGGAGTGCGTGCGGGGGGCGTCATCGGCCAGGGAGAGGGGAAAACGACCGGCAGAAGTGGCGGATGGAGGAGATGGGGGGGTTCGAAACCCGGGCGCCCTCACGAACCCTCTTTTTTTCCCACCATCACGCACGCGTGCCACCCGATCCTTCTCTCCCGACTTTCTGTCACCCTCCTCACTTCCTCCTGGCGAGTCTCGCCCTTCCACCCCGACTGTGCCCTAATCCTGGGAACCGTTGTAACCCGGGGAAGGGAAGGGGACCAGGACCCCACCGGCAGCTGTGTCGCCACAGACAGCCATGCCTGTTTCCCTTGGGACCTGGCACCCACTGCCGACCCGGTTCCCTGACCCCAGTGCAACGTCCCGCGGAAACTCTGCCCTGTCCCGCTGCACGAGCGGAGCACATGGGATGTGGGGGGGGCAATGGGAGAGTGGATGGGGCAACGGGGCGCACGGGACAGGCTGCCGTGACACCGCTCCTCTGTGAATGGGACGAGCTCCCCGAAGCAGGCATTCATCAGGTCTGAACTTAGGGAGACAAAGACATATAATTCAGAGTTCCTCTTGTCACAATTTCCCTAATATACCTCTTCTCCCCATCTACTTTAAATGTCTGCCCTAATCTTTTAAAAGGTATATGTAACACACACACCAAGGCTCGATAGAATTCAATGTTCATGTTTAATAATTTTAAGCAATATTAATTTTTAAAGCATTTCTCAATTTTTCTTAATTTAAATTTTCGCAGTTCTTCAAAATTATGGTTTTTAAGTCATTCCCCCCCCCAATTTTTAATTTTTACTGTTGAAGGAAATTATGAGGGGCACAGACAAAATGATTTAATGATAGTAGATATTGGAATTCAAAAATTTAAAGCTTCATAACCGTTAACACACAAATTATCAATATCAAATCAAAATATATAAAGTAAATATTCTTAAATCAAACTCTAGTTCTCAAGCAGCATTTTTCTTATTTTGACTATCTGTAATTTTCAATCATCATCAAGGGAAGTATTTTTTCATTGGTTTGTGTATTTACAGTGAAATCAACTTTTACTGATAAAAATCTAATCCTTTCAAGCCCTCTCACACATCCCAAGTTGTGGAAAAACAGTAGGACAGAACTGTGCAAATATCTAAGAAGTAAATGGCTGGTTCAGGTCTTTTACTTGCACAATTATATCATTTGTGCACTCAACAGCTGTAAATGCACATGCAGTTTATACACATAATTGCATATATATTTTTGTTCATTTTATTTTAAAATCTGTTGTAAAATGTTTAAAAGTGACACATGCTATCTTTCCTCTTTATGTTCTTCTTAAACAGTGGTTCTATTCTAAAATGCGACTACATAAAAATGGCACCTTCTTCCTCAACAGACCTACTCCCGGTTGCATCCAGTCACACAGATTGATTTTAATGACAAATATAAGCTTTACTACTTTAACTCCTGTGAGCCTTATAGAGTCAAGAGAAGAGCCAGAAAATTATATTCTATTTCTTCTGGTGCCTCATCAATAGACTTGTTCATTAATCAATGGGGTTGCACAGATGTCACTAAGAACATAATTTGGAAATTTGCTGACTTACTGTATATTCTGTTTTGTCCTGGTCGCATTGCTCTTTTCCTCTGATTCACAGAATTGGACAACTGACCCTGTTTTACTCACTATTCCAGTTTGTTTGCTCAGTAAGTGTGCTTGGCGGAAGAGTGGAATTTACAAGATTCAAATCAATTTGCCCCATACAATGACTAGGGCTTGGGATTTTAAGAAAGAAGTAATTAAACCTAACGTGACTATAGCTAAAGAGCTGTAGCCTCCTTGGGTGAACATTTTGAAGACTGGTTTCAGAGTAGCAGCCGTGTTAGTCTGTATTCGCAAAAAGAAAAGGAGTACTTGTGGCACCTTAGAGACTAACAAATGTATTAGCGCATAAACTTTCTAATAAATTTGTTAGTCTCTAAGGTGCCACAAATACTCCTTTTCTTTTTGCGAATACAGACTAACACGGCTGCTACTCTGAAACCTGTCATTATGCAAGGCACTGAATTTAGCCGTATAGAGTGGAAATCTGTCAACTTCATGAAAAAACTCGTACAGATACAGACAGACATCATCTTCCTCTCCAAATGCAAACAGATGGACATCATACCGAAAGGACTGAAGGTAAAAAATCCATTACAATCTACATACCACACAGACTATGCTGACAGCTTGTGCCACACACTCTCAAAGAAACTGCGGAACCACCTGATCAATGAAGTGAGCTGTAGCTCACGAAAGCTTATGCTCTAATAAATTTGTTAGTCTCTAAGGTGCCACAAGTACTCCTTTTCATTTTGAAGACTGACGTATACAACTTAAATTTCCTAGATCACCTTTCATTTCAGCTGTTCATGCTTGAGCAGTCAGATTAGTGTTGGTACTAGAGAATCTTCTGGTTAGATATGACAATATCACTCTTGTGATGTGTAACAACAAAACAAGGCAAAATCAAGACAACCAAGCTACTGTTTCGTTGGACAGAAGGTCACTTATAACCCATCAAGGCAGTTCATTTAATGGGTCATTAAATGTAACAGAGGAGGAATCAGGAACCTGGGTGATCAGGCCTTGAACAGCTAACCCCTGGCCAGAGAGGCACAAACCACTGGGACCCCACCTTCCCAGACTGGAGCTGGGTGCCTGCTCCTCCCTCCTGACCGAGTCTCAGTAGCTCCCTTGACGCACCATGCAGAACACCAACCCCAACTTCCCCTCACACCCTGACTTTCCCCCTCTGCCCTGATTCTTCCCGTTACCCATGCTTAGTATGGTACGTAGTACATTTAGGTTTCAGTATGCAACTTCACCCCCCCCCCCCCATTCCAAGTGTGCTTCCATACCTCGGCCTTGATCAACACCATCTGCATTGTGGAAAGAAGGAAGTACTAGTCCAAGACAATACTGAATCATTAGATTGACTTTCCTAGTCAACTAAAAACTGCCTAAACACAAATGAATGTTAGTTATTTTTCATGCAAAGACAAGTTGTATGGCACTTTAGTGGAAAACAAAAAGAAAGGGAGCCTGTTCTGAAGGATATGTATCTTTAGTATTGTCCTCTTGTTTTTTTTCCTTTTCTCTACCAAGCAAACAAGAGAACAAGATGTGAGGGTTTAAGTATGGAAAAATATTAAATTCATTCTGCTGGACAGTTTTCAAGACTCAAAGCTATGATTATCAATACTTTAAGTGTTTCAATTGTATGTACTTGTAATCTACCACTAAAACCAAAACCACCTTTTCTGACACAAATCCCTAACTTCCTCTCTTTTCTACTTGCTGCTCAGTTTAAACTTTTCATACTAGGTTTCTGTAATGTCTGTTTGGATTTGTAATCTGAATTCTCAACACATCACTTTCCCTCACTCTTAGTCATCTTAAGTTTAATGCAATATGTCAAATTTTCCCCATTCAAACTAAAGGTCACAATTTCGGTCTATTAATAATATCAGACCTGTTTCTGACAGAACCTTGTCATATATCTTATGCAAATTTAAAGATTGTTCATTGATAACTTTTATCCTTCCCAGATCAGATTGTGCTAAATCTCTCTGTTGCTTGCTTTGGACAACGCCTTTTGCAAACAGTTTGTACTTTTTCCAAGTCGACCCTACTGATCACTTGTGATGGGCAAACCTTAAAGATTTTGATTAAGCATCTAAAAAATTGGAGGTTAAGCAAAAGCTTATCTCAGCTTGAATTTCTTGAGGCTTCTTTCTTACCACTTTCCTATAGCCCAACAACTCTTTCCATTAAACAAGCCCTGCAAATAGACCCCAATTCTGTCACTATGACTTATAGTCCTCTTCTGCATAGCCTTCCTACTATAAGGGATCTTCAAGAAGCTGGCATCCCTTACAAGAACCTTTTGACAGTTTGGGAAGCCCCACAGGAGCTGAGAGAGATGAACAGACAAGATTGGAGGAAGAGGGAAGCAGTGATTCATCATACTACTCAAAAGCGTCCCCTCTGAGCAATTCATGAGTGGCACTGACACACACTGAAGAAATTCCCATCCATCCTGGAACAAGTATTTGGTAAGTGTTTAGAGGAGCATTTACAAATTACTAACTCAAGTTGAAGAGTCAAGCTGGGTCCCTTCTTGCTCACCTGTTAAAATTAATAATATAGTTTCTGCAAAGGGAATCTAGGTCCATTCAGTGTATTTAAACATACCAGTCAAGAGGACTACACATGGGCTTAAAGATAGGCATGTCCTTCAACATGTTGCCAAATCAGGGCTTTAGTTCACAACTCTGCTGAAAATTAGCAAGTCAGATCTGAATTCAATTGACATGAACATACCGGTATTAGTTCTGTCCATCTAACTAGAGTACAAAGTAGCAAACCGTTGTTTTTAAAATTAAAATAAAAGATATGATACTGACTGCACAGAGGGAGAAGAGTCACTGAGTAAACAGGTGCATTTTGAAGTCATTTTCCTTACTATATCTTGTATCTACATTTTAAATAGAATAATATTTGGAAAGCTTAAAATAAAAGTTGTTAAGCAAGTGCAAAAGACTTTATAATCATCAAAACAACAGACCACTGGTTGGTATGTATTATGATCTCGATTTAAAGATGGATAAAATGAAGTAAAGATGATAAGGTGAAAAGAAAAGGAGTACTTGTGGCACCTTAGAGACTAACAAATTTATTTGAGCATAAGCTTTGCATTCGATGAAGTGAGCTGTAGCTCACGAAAGCTTATGCTCAAATAAATTTGTTAGTCTCTAAGGTGCCACAAGTACTCCTTTTCTTTTTGCGAATACAGACTAACACGGCTGCTACTCTGAAACCTAACAAATTTATTTGAGCATAAGCTTTTGTGAGCTACAGCTCACTTCATCGGATGCATTCAGTGGAAAATACAGTGGGGAGATTTCTATACATAGAGAACATGAAACAATGGGTGTTACCATACACACTGTAACAGGAGCGTGATCACTTAAGGTGAGCTATTACCAGCAGGAGAGCGGGGTGGGGGGGGAACCTTTTGTAGTGATAACCAAGGTGGGCCATTTCCAGCAGTTGACAAGAACATCTGAGGAACAGTGGGAGGTGGAGGGGGGGAATAAACATGGGGAAATAGTTTTACTTTGTGTAATGAACCATCCACTCCCAGTCTCTATTCAAGCCTAAGTTAATTCTATCCAGTTTGCAAATTAATTCCAATTCAGCAGTCTCTCATTGGAGTCTGTTTTTGAAGTTTTTTTGTTGAAGAATTGCAACTTTTAGGTCTGTAATCGAGTGACCAAAGAGATTGAAGTGTTCTCCAACTGGTTTTTGAATATTATAATTCTTGACGTCTGATTTGTGTCCATTGATTCTTTTACGTAGAGACTGTCCAGTTTGACCAATGTACATGGCAGGGGGCATGGCTGGCACATGATGGCATATATCACATTGGTAGATGTGCAGCTGAACAAGCCTCTGATAGTGTGGCTGATGTGATTAGGCCCTATGATGGTGTCCCCTGAATAGATACGTGGACAGAGTTGGCAACGGTCTTTGTTGCAAGGATAGGTTCCTGGGTTAGTGGTTCTGTTGTGTGGTGTGTTGCTGGTGAGTATGGACTACAAGCCGTCAGGAACAGTATCCCCGATAATGTCACGGCAAACCTGGTGGCTGAACTTTGTGACTTTGTCCTCACCCATAATTATTTCACATTTGGGGACAATGTATACCTTCAAATCAGCGGAACTGCGATGAGTACCCGCATGGCCCCACACTATGCCAACATTTTTATGGCTGACTTAGAACAACGCTTCCTCAGCTCTCGTCCCCTAATGCCCCTACTCTACTTGCGCTACATTGATGACATCTTCATCATCTGGACCCATGGAAAAGAAGCCCTTAAGGAATTCCACCAGGATTTCAACAATTTCCATCCCATCATAAACCTCATCCTGGACCACTCCACACAAAAGATCCACTTCCTGGACACTATGGTGCTAATAAGCGATGGTCACATAAACACCACCCTATACCTGAAACCTATTGACCGCTATTCTGACCTACATGCCTCCAACTTTCATCCAGACCACACCACACGATCCATTGTCTACAGCCAAGCTCTATGATACAACCGCATTTGCTCCAACCCCTCAGACAGAGACAAACACCTACAAGATCTCTATCAAGCATTCTTACAACTACAATACCCACCTGCTGAAGTGAAGAAACAGATTGACAGAGCCAGAAGAGGACCCAGAAGTCACCTATTACAGGACAGGCCCAACAAAGAAAATAACAGAATGCCACTAGCCATCACCTTCAGCCCCCAACTAAAACCTCTCAAACGCATCATCAAGGATCTACAACCTATCCTGAAGGATGACCCATCACTCTCACAGATCTTCGGAGACAGGCCAGTCCTTGCTTACAGACAGCCCCCTAACCTGAAGCAAATACTCACCAGCAACCACACACCACACAACAGAACCACTAACCCAGGAACCTATCCTTGCAACAAAGCCCGTTGCCAACTCTGTGCACATATCTATTCAGGGGACACCATCATAGGGCCTAGTCACATCAGCCACACTATCAGAGGCTTGTTCATCTGCACATCTACCAATGTGATATATGCCATCATGTGCCAGCATTATTGATTATCACTACAAAAGGTCCCCCCCCGCTCTCCTGCTGGTAATAGCTCACCTTAAGTGATCACTCTCTTGTTACAGTGTGTATAGTAACACCCACTGTTTCATGTTCTCTATGTATATAAATCTCCCCACTGTATTTTCCACTGAATGCATCCGATGAAGTGAGCTGTAGCTCACAAAAGCTTATGCTCACATAAATTTGTTAGTCTCTAAGGTGCCACAAGTACTCCTTTTCTTTTTACGGATATAGACTAACAACGGCTGCTACTCTGAAACCTGTCATGAAAAGGTGAGTATTTTTAAAATTTTGGGTACCTGAAGTTAGGCACCAAAATCCTTACTTAGATTTTCAGAGATGAATAGTGAAGAGAAGCCTTTCCTAGAGCAAAAGTTCTTGTGGTTAAGATATTGGACTGGTACTTGAGAAATCCGACTTCTGTTCCCTGCTCTGACAGAGAAAAGGCAGTTAATGTTGATGTGCCTATTTTTTCCCCATCTGTAAAATTAGGATATTACTACGCCGCCTCACAGGTGTGTTTGGAGATAATTAATTATCAATTAATGTATATGATGTGTCAATACGTCACAGTGAGGAGTTCCACTGAAAAGTTTATTGGGAAATATTTACTGATTTTACTAACAAAATAAGTACTTAGCACCTCTGAAGACTGTGATTTTGGTGCCCAAATATGGATTTTGGTGTCTACTTTTAAAGACCCACATCAGAAAATATATTCTAAGCTATTTGTTAAGTTGACACACCGAGTCAGTGACAAAAGCCAGGAACAGTATCCAAAAGTCTTCACTCCTTCACCTTTGCTGTAAACACTAGATACATTTACTCCCTAATACTGTGGTAGTCTCTCATTCTGCAGACTCAGAATTTGGGAGTATTTAAATCACAGAAACAATGGGGCTTAGTGTCATGAACCGCTGGTTTTAAAACAGTAAAATCTGCTTGAATTAATTTTAATAATTTAAAATGAATGGCTCAAATATTGCAATATCGCATCTATACACATCAAAGCAATAAAAAGGGTAGAAAGTATACAATTTTACTATCATTCATTTGGTGAGACTACATCTACTAATGTTCAAAAATAGAATATATCCATTCAGCTTGAGAATAAGGTTTTCAAAGTATGTCTCCAAGCAGCGTGAAGTGCGCAATGAAAAAGAAATCATGTATGATAATATGCAGCAAGCAAACATTATCAGAAGTATCTAGTTATCCTAAGTATTTGTGTTAAAACTTATTGCAGCTGCAGGTCATCTTCTTTTTGGTTTGGGGAGGAGGTAATAAAAAGCAACAATTATTAGCTGCAAACTCACATGAGTTACAGTAAAATTTATCACATAAGCTCAGACACATTTGTCATTACAGTGCAACAGTGAAAAAGACAACAGATCTCACAAACCTCAAAGAAAAATGTTCCTGAAACAACAAGGTCACCTACCGGTGTTCGCTCAAGAAACACTAAGGTCTATCATATCAAATAATGACATTGTGTGTGCTATCCAAACCCAAAAGAAAGCCCTAGGCAACCTCAACATTCTAGTGCTGAACTTTTACCATCCACATACATCTTGTCAAAACTTAATTTATGTTCAGAAACTCTGAGGCTAAGCCCAGATCCTACCAAAAAAAATTTGTTCAGGTACATCACCAAGGCTGGGAATAGATCTCTATGGCAGAACACTCCAACACACAAAAAATCCTTTTTAAAAATTATGTTTACCACGAAGTGCAAAAGAGATTAAATTCACCACTGTGCAGGAGGCCAGCATAAGTTCTATGCACTACTTAAGTTTCATTTAAGTCCTCAAAATAAAAAATAAGTGGTTGCTCCTCTACACAGATGTTAATTTCATCCAAGAAGAATTACAAGGAATACATGAACAAAATACATCAGAATAATGTCCTACAAATTAACTTTTAGATTGAATGTCACATTATTTCTCCAGCATGTGTCATTATTTTATTTGTATTTGTATTAACATAGTGCCTAGGAGCTCTAGGCATGGAACCGGGGCCCATTGTGCTAGGTGCTATACAAACACTGAACAAAAGATTGTCCTTGGCCCAAGAGATAGATACAGAGACACAAGATCTCAAGGAAACAATGTAACAATATTAGTCAACATGATAGCCAATGGTGTCAGCACACAAGTGGCCTCCGAATTATAGGAAGCATGATAGCCAAGAAGAGTAGTAAGGAGGGTTATGAAGGAAGATAAATTTGTTTTGGAGATGTTAATGGGGAGCTCCTCCCAAGCATGTGAGTCAGCATGGGAGAAAGCACAAAGGTGTTTGTTTGAAAATTTAACAACGGGGCAATAGAGGCTGGGATCATGGGCCAACTGGAGATGAGAGTTAACACCTTGATAAAAAGAAAAGGAGTACTTGTGGCACCTTAGAGACTAACAAATTTATTAGAGCATAAGCTTTCGTGAGCTACAGCTCACTTCATCGGATGCATTTGAGCTGTAGCTCACGAAAGCTTATGCTCTAATAAATTTGTTAGTCTCTAAGGTGCCACAAGTACTCCTTTTCTTTTTGCGAATACAGACTAACACGGCTGCTACTCTGAACACCTTGATAGTGAATTAGAGATAATTAATAGGGTGAGGACAGGCTGTAAGGAACCTTGAACATGAATACAACAGCTTATGCTTGATGCAATAAAGAAGAGGGAACCAATAGAGGGATACAAAGAGAGGGGTGACATGGTAAAAGGGATAATCTAGAAAAATGACATTGCAGCAGCATTCTGAATGTATATGAGCAAGGCAAGATTGCATTTGACAAAGCCAGAGAGAAGAATGTTGCAGTAATCAAGATATAAGGTGACAAGAGCCTGGATAAGAGTTTTAGCTGTGTGAATGAACTGGAAAAGCCATATCTTAGAACCTGGAGGACATAGACATAGACCTCTCACTAGGTCCTTACATTCAGGCTGAATCAAAGATGATGCCCAGGTTACAGGTAAAACAGGCAGGATAGAGGTGATGTCCTCTGTGACTGAGAAAGCAGGTGGAGGCAGGGTTTGGAAGGGAAGATTAAAATCTTGGTTTTAACTATATTGAGCTTGAGCTGACAGTTAGATATCTATGAGGAGATGTCAGACAGACAGGCAAAGATTTTTCGTTTAGATAGAAGGAGTCAGGTCTGGAGTAGAGAGGTAGATCTGTGAGTCATCTGCATACAGATGGCAGTTGAATTTGTGTTTGCAGACGAGATTAAACAAAGAAAAGTTTTAGAGGAAAAAGAAAAGAGGACAAAGGACTGAAAGCTCTAAAAGCAATAGGGAGAATCCACTGAAGGAGCAATTAGAGAGGGAGGAGGAAAACCAGGAGAGGAGAGAGTCGTGGAGGCCAAGGCAGGAAAAGATTTAAAGAAGAGGTGCATGGTCAACAGTGTCTAAGGTGGTTGACACGGAAGAGAAGATGAAGATGGAATAGTGGTTCTGAATTTTGGCTAGGAAGAGGTCATTAGAGAATGTCAGAAGCAGTTTCAATGGAGTGCAGGGGATAGAAGTGGGATTTGAGTGGGTCTAGGATTGAATTAGAGGACAGAAACTCCACAGTGGCTGTAGAAAGCATGTTCAATGAGCTTACAGATGCAAGGGAGACAGGACAGTAGTTAGAGAGGTAAGTAGGCTCAAAGGTAGGTTTCCTAAGATGGGAGAGACTAAACCCTGCTTGTACTGTGAGGGGAAAAGCCAGAGAAGAGTGAGAAGGGGAAGAGTAAGGGAGGGCATGAGGGATAACAAAAGAAGGATAGGATGGGATGACGGGGCACCTACCTGGAAGGGTTAGAGAAGGAGAGCAGATGAGAAACATCTGCATCAGTGAGAAAGGAAAAGAAGAGAGTTGTTGAGTAAGGAAGGTGGAAGGGAATGTGAGCTGAGGGGAAGGTCATTTTGTATGTTTTGAACGATGAGAATAAGCTAGTTGCATGAGCAGCTTTTCTGAGAGAACACAACTTAATTCAATGTTGTGGTATTAACAGATTGACAATTCAGACAATCTAAAAGAAGAAATCCTAATAGCTGAATACATATTCTTGCCTCAGAGAGAAAGCAGGATTAGAATCTGATTTTCTGTTTGAAGAGATGAAGAGATAAAGTATATTAATCTTTCTACAGAGCACAATAAGACAGTATCACACTCTTTCTACTGCCAGGCAGATATTGATGCCAACCAATGGTACCTATATTTTGACTCCATATGATATACATATACCACATATTTACTTTATTTTATATGATTATTCAATATAATCAAAAATCAACAGCTAATAATCACAATCATTACAACTCAAATAAGACAATATGCCATTTCAAAACAGTAAAAATAAACTGTAATTACAAGCTAGGTACCTGTAGAAATAGAAAAAATACAACATATGAGAAAGGAGAAAAGGCATATATAAAGACAATGTTAAAAAAAAAAGAGCACAGAACAGCAGTAAATGGTCCTTAACATAGTGATAAAGACAGGAGAGATCTCATGCATGCTAATTCAGGGGACCTATAGTTTTGTAATGTGAATTAACAAAGCAAAAAAAAAGGAATAGGGAAAATAAAAATACATGGCTGAGTGCAGGCAACTAAGGGAATGGTGTGTTTTAAATACACAACAATAATCTCACAGTTCATTACATATACACATTTTGTGTGACACAGACAAAGTTTGTGCACACATACGCACCTTATACACTCAGACACATGCTAATAGCATCTCCATAGTTAAGACAGAGATGGAATATAAATACATCAATGGAGTACTGGTAGAGAATCAAGTCCTGAATGTGCATTTGGATGTGTCAGCAAGGGCTTTCCATTTAACAGCAATCTGGTTCACTGCAGCAAGACTTTTATTGCTTTTAATACATGAGCTAAAACAGAAACTGATACCGGTCAAGTTTAATTTATTATGGACTTTGTGGGAACAAGGTTCCTACATTAATAGCAGCTACATTCTACATGTTAAAGTTCATGACTTGAGAGAGACATCCCTTCAGGAATCTGACAAAGAGAAAAAAAATCCTACCAAAACCACCACAGAACATCTACAACCACCCACCAAGGGATCATTTCAATAGTGTCCCCTTAGCAATTGTTAAAACCCTAGGAGACTGTCTTAAAAATCTGTAACTGGATACTTACAAAAGTCAAAAATGTTCATGAACGTGTTAGCAATGGTTCTTTTACTTGAAAGTCAGAGATGAAATGCCTAAGATCTCAACTGGCCAGAGCAGCAGAACCACGAGGCGCACACAACTCTACGATTAGATGCAAATCCTTTTCTGCATAAAAAGTTATTATTGCTACTGAAAACCGAGTTTGGAAATCATGAGCTCTACATGTGCAATACTACACTATTATAACCAAGAGCATCGGGAGGTTTATTATTCAGAGACCAGCACACATCCACAAAACAAAAGAAGTGTGCTCATCTTGTCATTCCTGTGTAAAGCTTTTTGGGAAAATGATGATAAAAACACCTACAGCAATATTGAGTCAAGATTTCAATACCTATAAAATCATTATTTGACATAGACTGAACTATTACATGGCAAATGAATACCTTCTGCATTACCAGAAAAGCTCGGAATGCATTATAGAAAAAATAGGAAGCATTTTATTCTTATTAGTAAAGCTTTCAAAAGATATGTTTATAAATAAAATATCACCCTACTAGAGAGAGCAGCAGCACTTAGCTCTTTGGTATGCCAGGACTCAGATAACATGGTGATAAGCAGGTGTAAAAACGGAGAGACACAAACAGACAACATGAAATCAACTTAAGTCTAAAGAGTGCCAGAAACCTTTGACAACGTTTGCAGAGTTTAGAAAAGTATGTTTTTTAAAATATTTTATGGAGAACAGGATTGAAATGTTAATTGTTAATATTGTTAGAAAGAAATGCAAAACAGTCAGCAAGTTCTAAAGCACTGCATAGTGTGATGTGATATATCACTGAACTTTAATACAATCTTTGAGGTGCCGGGAAGTTATCATGGCACTATGACCCTTATCCACCAAGAAACAGTAGCCTACCTATTACCAGAGCCACTTTCTTAAAATGACAGCAATGCTTGATCAGCAAACTTGCTATTGCACTTCATGACACCTAAATCAAACATACTGTGCATGGAAAGAGTTTTTTCCCCTTTTCTACATTCAATTTAAGTCTATTGTCATACATGTAATGGACAGGGAACCTAAGTCAAATGATTCTTTTGTATAGTACATTTTTAATTATTTGTTTTTCCCATCGTAACCAATCTTTGGATTCTTATTAAAAGCATTGCCAAATTGCCATTACTAACACTTCGTAACTCATGACAGCTATGGTATCATTTTGCAATTGGTTCACAGCTGTTGAATTTGAGAGGTATACTCTATAATGCTCCTTGGAGTCGTGAAGTTTGATCTATAGCACACATGCCACAGGCATGCTCACACACAATCTTGATGCACCTGTCACAGCTCTACAATGACCTAGTAATTAGATTTTACTCTTACGGGGGAAAATGGCTATACAATGCTAGGAATTCTCTAAGTCTTCTTCTGTTTCCATTTCGTAAGCTTTGAAATATCACTTACAGCCCAGCTTCCTCTTCCATCTTTGTAGCAGATAATGTACTGTAGAAGAGGAATGTCAAATTCTTTCTATGTAAAAAGAAAAGGAGTACTTGTGGCACCTTAGAGACTAACAAATTTATTAGAGCATAAGCTTTCGTGAGCTACAGCTCAAATGCATCCGATGAAGTGAGTTGTAGCTCACGAAAGCTTATGCTCTAATAAATTTGTTCGTCTCTAAGGTGCCACAAGTACTCCTTTTCTTTTTGCGAATACAGACTAACACGGCTGCTACTCTGAAATCTTTCTATGTAGAGAGCTAAAATATATTTTAAATAAATCACAGGCTGGGCTTACAAACTCAGGATCGTATACTACTTGTGATCCACAGTATACCTGCCACTGATGATAATAGGAGGAATAAAGGGAATAATAAGGCTCCTGCGGTAGTTACTAAACTTTTAGGTAAGTTACTGTTGCATTTTCCATTCAGATTCATTAAGTGGGGAAAATTATGCAGAGCTATTCCTCTCTCGTGTTTATTCGGCCACTCATGCATGCATCTGTGGTAACTGCACATGCAAATTAGTCATACATCTACATTGTGTATTAGCAGTTGTCTAATTAAATTTTTAGAAAATCTGGCTTGTAAAATGTCATCATTAAGCTTCAATGTAGCTCATCACTGAAGTAAAAGGGGTCAATTCAGAGCTTGAAGCTAATGTTCCTGTTTGTGTAAGACAGCACTGTTAGTTCATATTTGGAAAATTACCCCTACCCCCATATGGGCGATAAATGTACTTCGTATTTTTATTTTAACATTAACTGGAAATATGTGCTGAATTTGAATCTGTCAGGGAAGCCAGATCAACGATGTGGCAATTTGACACCTCTATTTTACCTGTTTCACTAAATATGCTGCCTGTCAATCCTGCTCCCAAATCAATTTGATCCCATACAGGAAGAATCAATCACCCAAAGAAGCTACTAAGAAAATAATAGCAGAATCTTTAAGACAAATCACTGAATAACATTCACCTGCTAGCCTGCCTTCTGCACTTGACACTCAAGAATTTATAGCATCAACTCACTTAACACTGTGATCCCTAACAGAAGACTACAGATCTGCTGCTAATACTGAGAAAACTTACAAATGCAGAATCATCTAAAGAAGCTTGCTCCCATCCCCTTCATGGGTCCAGAAGGTCCTGAATGTAGCAGATCTCATGGGGCTCTACTGAGTGGAAATTGAGAAAGAATTTGTGAAGAGCTTGTGCTCAACAATGTCTCCCTCTGTCTCAGCATGCGAGGGATGGTGTGAGGGTGTTGGATAATAAAGCTGGTGAATCTGCATCAATTTAAATACCCCTCCGTGCCCCTTGGAAGTTGGGGATACAACAGCCATGGGAAGCTGCTTGTGGGGGAATGACTGTCTAAGTGGAATTATAACTAATGTGCTAGATAGAGACAAGATTCCATCCCCCAGCTCCTGGAAAATGTTCTGTGCACAGCCCATTTACTTAGTCTACTTCACGGGTAGTCAATTATTTTTTGTCAAAGCTCAAATTTCTTGGTCAAGGTCCAGACTCCAGAGAAAAAAAATAAAAAAATAACAATACTGATAATAAGTAAATAAAAAGATTTTGGGGTCCATTCAGAAGCATCTGACAGTCTGGATTTGGCCCATGGTCCACCTATTGACTACCCCGGGTCTACTTCCTATAATTATTTATTGCACTGCGTGTGGATGGAGTATCAGTTCTTCTTGTGAATCCTCCGCATGGCATGAGGTTTTTTTACACAGACGAGCCATAGATTGGGACAATGCTGGATTACTAATGACTTTTAAAGCAATGCTGTTCATAACAAGGTGAAAGTTCAGAGAGCTCAGTACCAATTCAAATTTTAGCAGCATTCACTGCAGATAAATGACGTCCAGGCACCTTACTGTGTGTGGGTCTTTCAGTGAAGAGCTTAGAAATCAAGGTCTTGTCTGGGGATGTGGGTACTTTTTGTAAAAAGTAAAATGTCCTTTGTTAGCAGGCTGCAGCTCTTCACTACAAAGATATCAGTGCTGACCTATGTATGCAGAACCAGATCCTCAGCTGATGTTAACTGGTGTAGCTCTGTTGACTTCAATGGAACTAAGTCAATTTACACCAGCTGGGGATCACAGCCACAATTTGTAAAGCACTCTGGGATCTAAATTGCGTAATAAAATAAATAAATATGGAGGGCAACAATAAGCAATTGCAGGTATTAAACTCCTGACACATATCCTGGATCTTCACATGCCAAGCTGAAGAAAATCAATTTAAATTCCATTCTTAATTTGGAACTCGTGTTGGACAACTAATTGCACTTGTTTTGGATGTTAGAGTCTTGGAAAGAGATCCTCCACAAATAGATCTATGAATGTGTAGTACCAGATTGCTGCCTTGAGATTATGAATAGGTGAGTCAAGGTTTCGTGAACCTTGTGATCTACTCATAGGTGCTGGAACTACAGATGCGGGGGGTGCTGCAGAACACCCTGGATTGAAGTAGTTTCCATTATATGCAGGGTTTAGAGTTTGGTTCAATGGCTCTCAGCACCCCTACCCCAAAAATTGTTCCAGCAGCCCTGGATCTACTTTACATTTTGCAAAATTAGTTTGAGTTTATAAACAGTTCCTGTGATTTAAACATATCTGTTCTTTCCAGATATTTTGGTGAAAATCTGTCCCAAAATACTCTACTAAGCAAGCTCCAGGAGGGCAAGTTAAAGCTTCCTACTGGGCTTCTTATTCACCCACTTTTCCATGATTTCAAATGCCTATAGAAGAAAGTGTACTTAGTTTTACTTTGTTCCTCCCATTTTGGTCACCTGAACCCATTTCCATTCTTATAGTTGGGAAAATTTCCCAAGAAATATGGTGAACTCCATCAAGGACAACGCAGACTTGAAAAATTAAATAAGAGGATCACATAGCATCATCTCTCATTAAAATCATAGTAAAATCCTAGTTACACAGCACGTAAAGGCAAAATTAAAGCTCCATCTACAAATAGGTTTTTAAACACCAGCAAAAGGGGCTATTGTGGGGGATAGATATGAACTTGTCATGGCCAGGATGCAACTACACACAGCATTGCTCCACATCTTTCAATATATAGCATAAGTAAGAAAGCCTGAGAAGTACAGTGAGGTTCTTTGATATATCAAAATGTCTCTGGTGCAGTGAAAGTGTATTTTAGTTGGAGAGAGCAAATTAGCAGTAAATCTGAACTTCTTTCACATTCAAATTAAATACATGAACCAAATAGGTATGGGTGTGATCTTAATCTTTATCATAGATGCTGTATCAGGGCCTGAGGCTTGAATTGCCTTCCATTTAGGTTTATAAATAGATTTAGACATTTTTTGCAGTTTACTGTTACAGTTGAAGTTTCTATCTGATTTGATATTAAATGGATAATGTAACACATGCTCTTCCATTTCTGAGTGGTTAATGACTTTCTAAATTAGTTAGTAGGCCCAAGGCAAAGATAGGGTGATTTACATGTCTGACCACTCATTAAAGTATCTCTTGCTGGAAAAAAAGCCTGTTAACCAAAATGACACTGTGGTTTTACATTGGCAGTATATCTAACCCCGAATAAAAGTGGTTTTTTTTTGTTTTGTTTTTTTTGCAATGGCTACCTCTACCTCTACGGTAATCCTATAAAAGAGTGGATGGAAAATAATCTGACTTCTCTTTCTTTATACATTGTCACCAGAAATAGATACTTGAATCCAAGCTCTGCTCCTTGGTTATTTTAGCAATGACATGTGAAGGTTAAAAAAAAAAAGATTCTTTAAAGGTAAACTGCAATACTTGAAAATAAAAATAAATTAAAAAGTACTTATGATTCTAAATCAGTGATATAAGTTTAATGTCATTAACTATTCTAACTTTCCTATCAACATCCAAGTCCAGGATTCTGCATTTCACTGACAACAAATTGATGAAACCAAGATACTTAGAGCAGCACTTGGCATGTCACCTCTACCAGGGCTTGCATTAGAATCCTCAGAAGGACAAGAAAGATGGTCTTCCTCAGTTTCTTCCTAGAGGAATTCTCCCCAGGCTGAGTCCAGGGTATTTAGAGGCCCTTTATGATGCTCCAGACATTTTCAGGTTCAGTTTACCAGTAGGGTTGCCAACTTTCTAATCGCACAAAACCAAACACCCTAGCCCTGCCCCTTCCTCAAGGCGAGGTCCTGTGCCACGGCCCCGCCCGCCGTTTACTACATTCCCCTTTCCTCAGTGGCTCCCTCTCCCCCACCCTTACTCACTTTCAGGACACTGGGGAAGGGGGTTGGGGTGAAGGAAGGGATGAGGATTCTAACTGGGAATGTGGGCTCTGGAGTGGGGCTAGAAATGAGGGGTTCATGGTGAGGGAGGAGGCTCCAGGCTGGGGCAGGGAATTGCAGTGCGGGCTCTGGCTGGGGATGAGGGGTTTGGGGTGCAGGAGGGGGCTTCAGGCTGGAGAGTGGGGCTGAGGGCGCTGCAGGTTGAGGTTCAGAAGGAGGTAGGGGCTCTGGGTGCAAGCTTTGGGGTGGGGCCAGGGATCAGGGGTTTGGGTTGCAGGAGGGGGCTCTGGGTTTGGGGGAATCTCAGGGCTGGGGCAAAAGCCATGGACTTACCTTGGGCAGCTCCCAGTCAGTGGAGCAGCAGGGCTAAGGCAGGTTCCCTGCCTGTCCTGGCATGGCTCTGAGCCCTGGATGCGGCCAGCAGGTCAGCTCCTAGGCGGGGGGGGGAAGGGGGGAAGAGGCAGGAGGGCAGGCAGGCCTCACCCACAGACACCCCACCCCAACTCCCATTGGCTGCGGTTCCTGGCCAATGGGAGTGCGGAGCCGGTGCTCTGGGCAGGGGCAGCGTGTGGACCCTCTTGGTCCCTGTGCCTAGCAGCCAAACCTGCTGGCCGCTTCCAGGGCGCAGAGCGGTGCCAGGTAGGGACTAGTCTGCCTTAGCCCCACAGCACTGCCAACCAGACTTTTAATGGCCCAGTCAACGGTGCTGACCAGAGCTGCCAGGGTCCCTTTCCGACAGGGCGGTCCGGTCAAAAAACGGACACCTGGAAATCCTATTTTCCAATCCAAAGCTCCCAACTGAATAAACTTTCAAAATCACTATAACATTTACTGCAATATACATGCATGGATTTCTTATTCTCTCTCAAACTGTGATTAATGACAAAATAGACTCACTCCACTCTATGGAGTGGGATTCCACCTACTCACTCAGCTTTATGGGGTGGGATTTCACTCTTTTCACTGGTGGTGGGGTAGGTTATGTTTTTTCTATAGCTCTTGTAAATCAAGATACTGCACAGGAATCCACATTGTTTTGAATTTAAAAAAAAAAAACATGAAAAGCAATTCTCTCTTGCACTTGGTGAATTTCACTCTCCCAACATCTCACACCAAATCTCACTTTAGAATATCCATTTTACCTTTCCAAAGCCACTAGCATTGCTGATAGTGGCTCTCACTACTCTTCTTGCTTTGAGGTGAACAAAGTGATTTAGCAACAAAGAGGTTTGTCTTTTTGAAATGGTAAGAGTTGCAGGTCTTCCTTCAGGTTTCAGAGAAACCTTCAGGTTTCAGAGTTTCAAATTTATTTGATCATAAGCTTTTGTGAGCTACAGCTCACTTCATCGGATGCATGTGGTGGAAAATACAGTGGGGAGATTTATATACCTCCCCACTGTATTTTCCACCGAATGCATCCAATGAAGTGAGCTGTAGGTCACGAAAGCTTATGCTCAAATAAATGTGTTAGTCTCTAAGGTGCCACAGGTCTTCCTTCCTGCTCCTTTGAAATGATGAGGCCCTTGGTAGCACAACAACATGGACATATTGCTCTGGATCCCATCTCTTGATCTTTCTTTCAGCCTTTTACAGTTACTACAGAGAAGACTTTTCAGATACTTGTACTTAATTTCCCCCCCTACGCTGCTTCCCTTCAGAGAAAAGCAACACTGTGAAGCGTTTTGATGCAGAGACAGAAGTTGCTGACCGAAGGGTTTTATAAACTCTTTCAGACGTCTGTCTCTTTGGTTTTTGTACTACACTAAATAGACTGACAGTGTTTAATAAACAATATTTACCTTTTTGTTAAAAAAGGAACATTTGCTGCTTTCTCGTGGTGTGCAAAGTTCTTCATATGGCTTTGTTCACCATGACATATTACGTCATTGTAAAAAAACTGTCAAGGTTACTGTGACCTTGAGCTGACTACTACCCTAAATGCCAACTGCCCTAATGTATTTCAAATGTTCTATCAACGTTCTTTGTTTAGCATATAGAAGGTATAGTATTGTTAGTTTACTCTATTTCCTCATTTACTGCTCTTTTGGGATTTATAGGAAAGAAATTTTGCCTACTGTAAATTGGCATAGTTTCTTTGAAGCTCATGGAGCTACAGTGATTTCCATCATCTGCAGATCTGGCTGAAAATCCCTCCGTCAGCGCAGCACACAGAGGAAGAACTTTGTATTCCACAGCAAAGTAATCCACAGTATCGTATGCTGATTTCTCAAAAGTTAGATGGAGTATCCCATGGTAATCATTTTCCTATCTCTTCTGCCTGTATTGCCTTACAAGGCACCAGTGTGACTGATGAAATCATTAACTCTTGCTACTGTACATAAAAGATGACTAAAACAATGCTGAACATTTGAGTTCTGGAAAAAGTTTTGCTACCAGGGCCCTTTACACATCTGCATTCTTCACTAATTGCTTTTGACAGAAAACAGTGGGGATTTTTTTTAAGATGAAATCTTGCATGTCACTTGGGCTAGAAAGTGAGTAGGAGGCCAGGGATTCTGATCCTTCCTATTTGAAAGAGCAGTGAGGTATTAGAATTCCTCCCTCCATGCCCCCAAAACACTAAGCTCTGTCCTACAGGACCAAGGCATCTACTTATGTGGAAAAAGAAAAGGAGTACTTGTGGAACCTTAGAGACTAATAAATTTATTTGAGCATCGGATGAAGTGAGCTGTAGCTCACGAAAGCTTATGCTCAAATAAATTTATTAGTCTCTAAGGTGCCACAAGTACTCCTTTTCTTTTTGCGAATACAGACTAACACGGCTGCTACTTATGTGGAGTTATTTTTTATTGTGAAATGTAATCCAGGCAAAAGCAGGATTAACAATCACATTCCATTTTAACCAGAGGTACATAACATAGGGATGGACAGCTGTTTGGATGCTTTCCTTGGCTTGAAATCCTACTGTCTGCAGTCACATTTGATGCTCATAGATGATCTCTTGGCTGCCTCTAAGCATGAATTTCAGTGGATCTGTGCCATCTGAACACATGTGCCTTCTAAATTACTTGGCTGGATCACTAGGGGTTAGGTGCCAAGTGACCATATAGGTTTAGACAGGCAGCATTCACAAAATTGCAAATGCTGGCTCCTTTGTAGAAAGCCTGTCCTCTCTGACAATGCTGAAAAATTGGCTTCGTGTGCCTTCCAACATGCGATTGCACCTGTTGGCACATACATGGTAAAAAAACAAACCACCCCTACCTTCCCCAAAAAATCCCTAATAATTCACAGCAATAAATGCCTGGTGACAGATCAGGAAGACTGCATTGCCACATGTGCATTGGAAAGCTCAAAGAAAACTTGTTTGTGGTATTGCATTACTTCTGAGGCAATAAGAGCGTAGGTAGAAGAGTTCTCCATTCAACATATTTAGCACAGTGGCTTGGGTCTGATGGCAAAAAATATGTAGGCCTCTGAATCACAAAATGGTCTCTTTGGGGCCATTCACACTGCCAACACAGCCCAGCGTGAGACATCTGACCAGGTGACAACATGCATGGTTGAACTGAGCAGCATTTTTCAAGACACATCTATATGTTGTCAGCATTGTTTGTGTATCCATATCTTACTCACTGCCTGTGTTTGTATTAGTACTTTATGATAATATCCACTGTCACTGGGGGACAAACTGCCCAAAAGAGATGCAGAAATATTAACATATGGAGCAACAGCTATTGGTATGTTCTACTGCACAGAGAGTTGATGGGAAGGAGTTCTGTCCAAATTGTTTATGCAGGCACTGTTATAGGGCTTTTTCACGCAATGCAAAATACCAGCATGTTAAGCCACCTATTGAAGGTCATTAAATACCAGTCCTAGGGCTTTTAGCGAGAGGGAAACGTAGTGGTCTGCTGAGGTCAGGGGCTGGCACTCCCTCCCAGAGCCCCATCAGGCCTTAACCCCTCAAATATAGAAGTCAAACTATGCCTATGCCCTAGCTCCCCACCACAGCTGAAGCCCTGCGCCCCACACCATCGGGCCTTCGAGTTTTTATAGCATTAGATTGAGAACCCCTACTCTAGTTAACTAATCCAGGTGGTAGGGCACTTTCCCAAGTAGTCAAGGCCTGCAGCTTCTCTAACCTTATAGCTCTTGGCCCTGGACTACTTCCTACCTTGCTTCTACTCATTCTATCAGACCCCTTTCTTCTAGAGTCTACTAGGTCTCAGATATTCCTATCCCTTCTTCCTTCAGGGAGGACTGACACCCTACAGCCCCCTTCTCTGTTGCCAGTCTCTTGGCTTTATGAAAGCCCTGCCTATTCCCTCACAGGTGAGCTTGCTTCCAGTTAGTGGCCTCTTCATAGCATAAATCCTCCCCCGCCACACACTTTGCTGCTTAATTAGCTGATTGGGCCCATTTGACCTAATTCAGCTCTCTCAGGGCTTGTGTGGGAAGTATATCTCCATCACAAGGCCTGATTTAGTCCAGGCTCCCCAATGCCAGAGAAAGAAACACTGAACCCTGAAGAGGTGCATTGGCACAGTGTTTAAAAGTTGCAGTGAATACAAGGCCTTGAAATTACCTTAGTTAAATAGCAAAGAAAAGCCAGAGCTGAACTCAGCAGAAGATATCCTTTTTTGACGACCTACTTGCACAGAGGCCAACTCTCTATTGAAGCAGATGTTATATTATTACCCCCTCTAAAGAAAGCCTATTTGCAGATACTTGTTTCCATAGGAAACATGGCAGTGAAGAGGAAACAAAAAGAGCTCTATGAGTTTAAATCGACTGTAGTATTAACAGAATTGAAATGGCTAAAGAAAATCCCCAATAGTTTTCGCACTGTTGCCAGAGGTGATTAAAATAGCTTGAGAAGAAATGGTTGTGTTAATGTGTATGAAAAGCTGTAACAGTCCATTGGCTGAATTCCTACTGAACTGTCACTGGCACTCATCTATTTGTCACACACTGATCAATTTTGAGTACACTACAGATAAACCAGAATTAGTATGAATTCACTTTTTCCTCTTAGTGGGACATTCTGTAATAGCAATGAAATGAAATCATGCTTCACTGTTTCACATCATCTGTTTAGATGGTATTTAGAGAAATAAATAATAATAATAATTATTAACAACAACAACAACAACAACAACGATGATGAACAAGAAGACCAAAACCAAGAGTCAGCTTAAAGGAGTTACTAAAAGAGAAACTCTTGGGTGAGCTGAGGTGAACTGACTTTAATACAAACTTGCCCATGTAACTCTAATTAAGCAGTAAGACATACAAGGAAGCAAGCATTAGGCCTATTAATTAATTTGGATGATGCTAGATAGAGAAGAATCCTGAGGAAAAGCCAAGGGCACTAATATACCAGTGCAGTTAATGATTAGAGAGGAACTCTATTTCAGTGTCTTTTAGCTAGTACTGAGTACAGTGATTAACCACAGAGAAAAAAGGATGTTTGGTTTGTTTTGTTATGGAAGGTCTTACATCACACTTCTTGTTCACCGTATTGATGGTTTACATCAGGAGGCACCAACATTGCTTTAAGAGCCATCCATCGTAAGACAAAGTCTATCAGGCACTGAACATCCACTATCCAATTATCCATTTAAAATTTTCACTGAGTTTATTTTCTACATGTTGACAGAATTTTATTTTTAATACATGTATTTTTTTTAAAAGCACAACAATGGAGTTTTAAGCACTGTTAGTAAAGTCAACGAGAACTTTATTGTGAAAATCCTTTATAATTTTTTACAAATGTATTCCTTAAAATATTTCAACTTAATGGTGGGACTCAAAAGGGGCAAAAAGGAGTATAATGCAGTTGCATTCCTGTCATATACCCCATAAGGTCGCTGCTTCAGCAAGGGAAACCAAAGTTGCAACTAGCAGGCCAAATCTTTTAGATTCTGGCAAGCATGGACTCTCAGGCGATGTGAGCCATCTTAAACACGATCAAGAAACCCTGGACACTGGCCAGCTGAAGGTGTCTCAGCTGCTAAATGCTCCGTTCTCCAGTCCCTAGCCTCCAAACATAACAGATGCAATCCATCTATAGGAGACACGCTGACTCTCTTTCTGACAGCCACCTTTACTTCAAAGGTTTTTGTATAGCAAATATGGCCATGCTATCTATGTTTCTGTAGATCTTGCTGAAATGGATACACTTCAACTCACAATATCACAGAGGGCTGAATTTGATGGGTCATTTCAGAGTGGCACAGGTTTACAAGCCCTCTAACCAACACCAGCCTACCTCAAATATTCAAAAAGAACATACATAAGAACGGCCATACTGGATCAGACCAAAGGTCCATCTAGCCCAGTAGCCTGTCGTCCGACAGTGGCCAAGGCCAGGTGCCCCAAGGGAATGAATACAACATGCAATCACTGAGTGATCCATCCCCTGTCACCCATTCCCAATTTCTGGCAAACGGAGGCTAGGGACATCATCCCTGTCCATCTTGGCTAACAGCCATTGATGGACCTATCCTCCATGAACTTATCTAGTTTGTTTTTTTTTAAACTCTGTTATAGTCTTGGCCTTTACAACATCCTCTGGCAAAGAGTTCCACAGGTTGACTGTGTTATGTGAAGAAGCTTCTACATCTTGCCATTTATGTGGAGATATTAATAGACAGTAGTCCCACTGTCCCCCCACAGCATGTACTTCATCTTCCCCCACCACATGTCTGCTGGCACCAGAGCCCAGCTCACCTCAGTTCCTATCTCAGGCACTGTGGCAACCCCCCAGTCCCTCCAAGTCCAGGTCTCACCTCCGCCCCCATGACTCATGATGAGTGGGATGGAAATATAGATCAGCCCCCACAATATTTTCATTGTGAGGGTGCAAGTCCCCAACTCCCCCTCAGATCAGACACCTTGACATACACTGGCTCGGGTTTGGTTCAGATTGGCTGTGGTCTAGTCATGTTTGGGTTGGACTTTAAAATTAGACCTGCACAGACCAACTGGGAAACAGAGAATCAGATCAAAATGGAGCTAACCTTTTGGACTGGACCTCGCTTCATGACTTTCACCTCATCCATGACCCAGAATGAGGAGGCACTTTTTATTCTGCTGGATGGAAGCAAAACTACTCCCCTGACCTCACCTGGACCACCAGCATAGTTCAAACTAGCAGCAGTGTATTGAAAAACTTCCTACAGAGTCAACATCACAGAGTTAGAGTAACCACACCTATTGTGAGCAACCATAAAAATCCTCGCTGGAACTACTGGAAAGCAAACTGGCCCAGTTTTACACAATCCACCGACTGCTACACCATTTGCATCCTACATAACATCTTTACTGAAGAAGCTTACATGTGGTTCACGAAACACATTTACAAAGCCAAATCCAAGAGGTTATCATAAGACCTACATTCCCTGCCTATATGATGAATGTGCAAAACTAAATTTAACATGTCAAGCTTCAGTCACAAGCCTGGACAGTAAGCAGCAAACTTGGTGCTTCTCAGAATCCTCCAGCATGACATCGCTACTCTGTCTCTCCGAACAGTACTGCAACTCACCTGATAAATGTCACAAAGGTGGATTAGGACAAAAAGTTTGAAGGAGATGTGAAGAAATAGTGGCAATACAAACAGTGCATACCTGAAACCAAAGAAGACTTCCAGCCTTTCACCACAGATGAAATAAAAAGGGCAATTAAAACACTGAAAGCAGATAAAGCCTGTGGGCTTGATTACATCTACTCCAAATTCCTGAATAACCTGGGAAAAACTAGCAGACAATGGCTAGCCATCTTCTATCTTTAGTCATCCAAGATATGGAGCAGAGCAAAAATAATAACCTGGCCAAAACCTGAGAAAGACCACCAAATTGCAATAAGTTACCACCCCATATCTTTGTTGGATGCATGTACAAATTAATTGAAAGGTTCATCCTTCAAAGAATTGGCCCCACCATTGATGATGTCTTCAGTGTAGATCAAGGAAGTTTCAGACTAACCCACAGTACAACTCATCACCTACACTGTGAATGTCTTCCAGATCATGCAGAAGACAGACACAATGTTCCTAGCTATTTCTGCTGCATATGACACAATCTGGCATACAGACCTGTTGTACAAATGGCCATTGGTTCTACTGAAGCAGGTTGTCTTGGCTGTGGAACTGCTGTTGAGAGGCTGCCATTTTCAAGTTTCACTTTGACCAAAAAACAGCTCCTGGAGGTCTTAAAACAGCCAAACCTGAGGGCTCAGTTTGAGCAACAACATTCAATCTCTTTGCAAAGGACCTTCCCAGCACCACTGCCAGGTGTTTTATTTACACAGATGAAATCAGCAGTATAGGACCAGCATTTCTGTCATTTAGAAAAAGTCCTGAATGCTGACATGACAGAGATGGGCCACTCTTGTAAAAGGTGAAGATCCTAAGCTAGTACCAAAAAGGCAGTTTCCAGCTGCTTCCATCCATACCACACAAAGGCCAACAAACAGCTCAACATCCTCCTGGAAGGACACAGACTGGACCATGACCTAACACCTGTGTTACACTGGACCATACACTGACTTGTAAGGAACACTCTACCAAGACCTCGCTGAAAATGAAGACAAGAAACAACATGATCAGTAAACCACCTGGTTCTACCTGGAGCGCCAACGTGCAGACATGAAACATTCTGGGCTTGCCTTATGCTATTCTGTCGCAGAATGTTGCTCTCCAGTGTAATTTAGCTCTTTTCACACCAGATTAGTAGACACTCAGCTGAATGAAAGTATGGGTATAACAACAGGTATCAGGAGACTGCACAAGCTGGCCCAGTAGAGGTTCTATCAAGCATTGTCATCAGATGACAAGTAGCCCTGCAGAATTTATTCCTTAAATTGCAAGATATGACACAGCTACGCCTGTTTAAACATGGGTTTAATTTACTGAGCCACCAACTGAGCACAAGGTACCCCGTTTGGACAAACCCTCTAGGTCTTGGTCCTAAGGAACTTTGAGATCACCTCCAAGTGGCAAGAACAAGCTTCAAACATAGCATATCTTGTGACTGTCCAGACCCCTGGTTTTGACCTTCCATGCTATCACTGAGTAAAGCTCAATTGCTTCAGACGTGGAGTGATTAGATGTTCTGCTTATGACTGTAAGTGGAACCTACATGACTTCTCCTTTTGCTCCTCTGACCAGTTAGAAGATGTAGACCACATATTTGCAGGCTGCACCCATTGCCAAGATCTGCACAATGTTCTTCCCTCAGCTACTGAGTGGTTAAGACACTTAGACAATCAAGTTAAGCAAGTTAGTCTATGTAGATTCAATCACAATATTATACATATACATACACACACGTATATAAATAAAATAGGGGCATAGAAAAGTATTATTTTATTAATACTCTGGCTTATTCCTTTTATGGATGTCACCTATTCATAGAGCCCTGCAAATTCAGTGATTCCACATCCAGTGACTTCACCTCTAGTTGCAGAACTGTATCCCAAAATATAAGCTTTAATTTTAAAAAACTGGACCAGGGCCCAGATCCTCAAAGATATTTAAGCACCTAACTCCAGATTCTCAGTTCATGGACACACAGGCCACCAAGCTAACAACAGAACCATCCTTCTTCTCACTGTAACTACCATAACCAATTGTCTGTATCTCTGCATTACTTCCAGTGTCACGGTGCTAAATATGTTGCATTTTTTCTTGACATCAGTTAAAGCTGCTGCCCAATATGTTGCTAGATTTCATGATTAAGAAGAAAACCTTGAAAAAATGAACTAAATGTAAACAACAGTGTTCTTTTCCTGAGATTGCAGGTATCCTGAAACATAATTTGAACAAGTATGAATTGCCCTATTCATCTCAAAAGGGTATTACCTGTGAAACCTAATCATGCCAATTTAAGGCACAATACTGTTAACTATTTCACAGCTGATCATTTTAGCAGAAATATCCAAATAATATGCTTATCCCAAATTACCAGACTGCCTCCTATACCTTCACAGCAACCTGATCCAAACCATATTGAAGTCAATGGAAATTAGGCTTTGGATCGAGCTCCAGGTGGGAGAAGCCCCAAAGTGTCCCCTACTGAGAAGCAGAAACAGCCAGCTTCCCCGCTGATATCCTCCATAATGTAATTATGTGTTGTCAGTACAAAATATGCAGCATTCCGGAAGTGTGTGGTCAGCATAAAATAGATTGAATTTAAATTTCAAAATAAATAACATAAGGGCCACTGTACTCACGATATTATTTATCATATTTAATCCAAACTTCAATTTTTGAATTTAGCTGAAGTTATTACAGAATTTAAAGCAGAATGTCACAGAATCCAGGAACCCTGAGGCCTCAGCTATGGATACCAACCAAAGGTTACAGATAAGGCACAAAGTCTAAATACAGGTAAGCAGGTACAACTCCACTGATGACAATGGAGAGACGTCTATTTACCTATGTCTGAATTTAGCCCCAAAAGTGCAGATTGGGGATAAGAGGATTGAAAAGGATTTTAGAAGGGGCAAGCAGGGGGAAAAATCTAAGTTACTCTAACATATAATAAGAGAAAGCTAGGCTTCTTTGAAACAGCCATTATACACTTTTCTCTCTTTAGCAGGACATTTCAGACATCTTTAATTTACCACTTCAGTACAATAAGTTTCTGCCTTAATATGCAAAGCAGAACTTAACATACGCTGGAGAGCTAGGTACTGTGCCTTGTGACTGTGAAGGATGCATATGTTTAGCTTTGGACTTTAAGATGATCACCACGCTAACCTACTCATCTTGCAATAGGCAATACAGTATTCGAACACTGCTGTGGGGAGAGTTTCAATAGCACCTCCAGGATTTAGGAGCACAAGTCCTCCTGTGTTATACAGGAGATCAGACTAGATGATCAGAATGGTCCCTTCTGGACGCAGAATCTATGAGTCTACTGAAAGTCAATGCTCCTAAATCAATCAGGCACTTCTGAAATCTCCAATTACATTGTCAGCCTGATTCTCTCATGTACACCCATATAAATCCATTGATTGTAATAGAATAACTCATGATTTACAAATCTGTAAATGAGAGAAATATCGAGCTCTTTGATTCTACATGGAAGAAAAGCATAAAGTTTTTTAGAGAGAGGATGAAGTTTGATCACAGCATTAGAAATGAGGAACTACTCAGTTCTAATCTGAGCTCTGATGGTGATTTCCTCAAAGGTGCTGGGCAGGTCTCATCTCGCTGCTTCAACGTCCTCATCTGTAAGAATGTGAATAATACTTACCTGCTATAGCGGTAGCACTACTGTTAGTACATGCCGAGTATAACCCTCAACTATGCCAAGTGATTGGGGCCAGAAAATAAAAAGCAATTTCTTACTAGCGCTCCTGTGTACTACACATGTCACAGAGTCACTCTGAGGATTAATTATGTAATGCCTTTAGAATGCTCTGGACATGAGAAGTGCTATATAAATTCTAAGCATTATTATTAAATTGACTACTAGTTATTTTTGCTATTATATCTAACTTTTAACAGTGAAATTGTTTTTAAAATCTTGGAATACAATCTTATGGCTGTTCCTAAAAGATTTTTTATTTTTCTACTGAGTCATACCGTGGTAACCACCACCAGTATGTAAAACAGTGACAAACAATATATTTACTAAAAAAGAAAAGGAGTACTTGTGGCACCTTAGAGACTAACAAATTTGAGCATAAGCTTTCGTTTAAGGTGCCACAAGTACTTCTTTTCTTTTTGTGAATACAGACTAACACGGCTGCTACTCTGAAATATATTTACTAGCATTTAACATAGTGCAGGTCCTTGTGTTCTCTATGATGTTGAAATCATGGAACTGGCTTCTTATTCACTTCCCACATGGACCCCCCAGAAATCACCTTCCCTGCTATGACCAGACATG
Source organism: Dermochelys coriacea (assembly GCF_009764565.3). NCBI lineage: Eukaryota > Metazoa > Chordata > Testudines > Dermochelyidae > Dermochelys > Dermochelys coriacea. The sequence continues at coordinate 123,218,774 of NC_050070.1, forward strand.
CAGGGTTGAGAATAAACTGGGAAATATTTTGGTCTGTGTTCTACTCTGCTTGGCTTTACATCTCCCTGCTTGTTGTATTACTGAGATTGGGATCTATTTAGGCACAGTCAGCAGAGCTTGACCCAAGATGCAAATATTAGTGGCAGAGAGGTAGCTGCTGACAGAGAGCAGAGGATTTGGAAGGCAAAGGGCTCTCCTTCCAAGCTCCCTTCACTCTCCACCAAGACAGGCTGAACCATAGCCACTCTCATTCATAAAGAAACCTATTGGACTCTCTTAGAGTCTCTTTTCAAACTCTCGACAACAGCACAGAGAAGAGGTGGGGGGAAATTAAGCCTTACCCACCCATCTCCTCTGAGAAGACAGGAGAAAGAGGAGGGTAGAGGCAGCTCCCCTTTAGCAAGGAAGAAGCAGGGAAGAACTGTGTATTCTACAAAATAATTGACTTACATTCTGCAGCAAAGCAGCTTTTCTGATTTCCGTTGTATGCCAGCACTTTAACCTGTGGCATACAGGTTAGCCGATATAAAATTTGTACTTCGGCATGTCAGTTATGGACCAGCAGAGTCCTATGAATGGCAGTGTTTATCTGCAGAGTTGAGAACCGGGAACACTATGTCCCACCAGGTTCATTCAGGGGAGTTCAAAAAACAGACCAAAAAACATGATTTTTTTTAAGAGTCATGATTTTTGAACTCTTGAGGTAGCAGTACCAAGACTGTGTCTGCCCAAACCTCCTCCTCCTTCTCAGCATTTCCCCCTATAGTGGGGGTCAGGAAGGAATCTCTCCCTCTTGTAGGGCTGGTAAGGGAGAGGGGGTTGGTCAGATACAGCCTGTAGCTCTTTTCCCTTTCCTGCGGTATTTGAGAGGATCACCCTGCTCTAGTGAGTAGGAAAGCTGGCCCTTTCTACAACTGGGAGTGAGTGAGGAAGATTGCCAGGTGGCAACCAGTATGGCTCTGGCTTTCCCAGCTCTCCATGAAACCCAGTGGTTTCCCCATAGTATCTAGATTTGCTCCCTTCTATAGATTTGTGGGACAACTGTCTCCTTTGTCTCTGCTGAGTAACTCAGGGGAGGAGTTGCTGGTTTGTGTTTTGTCTATCCATCCATTAATCCAGAAGGTGGTTTTCTTGTTTTGGAGCGGGGGAGGGTATCCTGGGGATCTCTAATCAATCCCCTCCCGTTTAAAAGTAATTTTTTAAATTACACCAATAATAGACAATTATGTACCATGATCTTCACTCTTTTACAAAGTGACGGTAAGAGAAAAATTGAAGACAACTGCCCTCTGATGCACATGGTTCGAGGAGAAAAGAAAGAGTCTGTTGTTTTCTCTTAGAATCAAGTTAATTGAAATCCACACCTTACAATCACAACAGAACAAAGATGCTGTTGCCCTTTTATGTTAGCAAATGTTTAGGTATCTATTTTAACAAACATTATATACTGTGGACCTGATTCTCCTTCCATCTTTGCTGGTTTTAAACTAATATAAACTTCATTGAATTCCTCATGGTTTGCACCAGTGTAAATGAAAGGCTGTTTTTTCTTTCTCATATGGTCCACACTACTGTAGTATCTGAGCACCTCAGATACTGTATTTAACAACAACCCTGTGAGGTAGGGAGTGCAATTACCCCATTTCTACAGATGGAGAACTGAGGCACAGAGGGCCACATTTTTAATGGTATTCATGTATCTTCCAATGTAGATCGGTGCGTATTGGGCTTTTCAGAAACATACAGGCACTTAACTCCCATTGAAATCAATGGGAGTTAGGCACCACGGTGCTTTTGAAAATTCCATTAGGTGCCTGTCTGCATCTCTATGCATCTAAATACCTTTAAAGAAAAGGAGTACTTGTGGCACCTTAGAGACTAACAAATTTATTTGAGCATAAAGCTTTCGTGAGCTACAGTTTACTTCATCGGATGCAACTAACAGACTAACACAGCTGCTACTCTGAAACCTAAATACCTTGGAAATTCAGTCTCTAAGTGAGTTACCCAAGAGTACACAGGCTAGCAAGTCAACAAATGGCCCATCCTTCTCATTGTGACCTACATAACCAATTGTCTGCATTTCTGCATTACTCCAGTGTCATGGTGCTAAACATGGATTAGATTATTAGTCCTGGGGGAATTCTGCATCAAAAAATTTAAAATTTTGCACCAAAAATTAAAAATTCTATGCACAATATTTTAAAATTCTGCAAAATTCTGCACATTTTATTTGTCAAAACAACATTACATGATTATGCCAGTTTCAATTATTTTGGTAATTTATTTCAAAATACCCATCAGCAACTATGTCTGTAACAATACCGAGACACACACAAAATTCCCCCAGGAGTAGAGAGTTAAAGAAACCGCTATGACAACCCAGTTCCTGTTTCTCTGCCCCCTCCCCCTCCCAGAGCCCAGCCAGGAGATCAGACACCCGCACCCCTTCCAGCCCCAGAGCTCACTATCTGCGCATTGTGAGATTCATAGGTGCTTCTCCCTGATTGCAAATAAGTGCCATTAACTAAAGCCACTCTGATATATCAGTTGAAGCTACAGTTCAAAGCCATATTATATTACTTTCTGTTCCGTTGATTCAGGTACTGATATACTGCAATACTCTAGGGAAAATATTACAAATAGTGTTCAGCTGAAGTGTATGGTAGGTTATTACTCTTCAACGATAGATGAACTCTGCTTGATTTCAAGGTTTACCTCATTTACATATCTAGTTTAATGTAGACTTCTTGGCGTTATTGTCATTAAAGTGTTCTGAAATGAAACCTAATAGATTTAAAATGAAAGGGAGACCCTTAATAGGATTTTGGGACAACAAAGAGTTTAATAAATAGGATAATGGTCACTCAAAGATCTATTGATGGCTATAGAATGGCATGATGTGCTGAAAGAGCTTCCAAAGAAAAGCAGCTTTTCTGATGCTAGAAAGAGTTCATGCTGGTGTCTCTGCTCCCACTTCACTGCTTTCTTTGTAACTAAACATTGAACATTCTTCCATATTTAAAACACTAATCTCAGGAGTAGAAGATTTTCAAAGCATCTGTAATCTCAAGATTGGTTCCCTCCCTCCATCTTCAGCTGGTAGGAAGTCCTCAAAAGTTTGTGAACAACTGAGATGTGAAATTTCAACTTCTCTCACTCTCTGGAGGAAAATTGACAAAGGAAGAGAACTGGATGGCTGCATACATGCTCCATACGTCCATTGGTAACAAGAGTTCAAGTGGTCCAGCTGTCACAGTTCAGGGCAACTGCACCCATATTCCCTTTGTGTGGTCCCTCAAGGGCTCCATTCTAGGCTCCTGACTCTTCAGCCATTACCTCTCTTGGGCGGAGACCCATAGCTCTCTCCCCCTGACTGTTTTTTCCCCAGGCTGTATGGTTTTCTGTCTACACAGAATATTCCCAGCAAACCTAAAAAGTTAGAATCTGTGTTTTGCTTTCTCTTCAAAGGCAATGACCATGTACTTGCCAGCAGTTACATGTTATCACATGGCCCTTTATAAGCAAGTACATTTATTCTTAAGGTGAAAGCATTCAAGGAAAAAAATTGCATGCTAACAACCTCATCAGAGATCAACCCAAACGCCAACAAAGGCTTTGGTAAGTAGCAGACCTTCAAACCCCACCAAGGGGATTCTCTGTGTTTACAGGTTCATCAATGCCTTGGCTCAGAACAAGCACCCCATGCATAAATTAGTCTTTCCTTTATATGCTTTCAGATTGCAGGAACATGTAATCAGTAGACAGTGGTCCCTTCCTCAGAGCATAGCTTCAAAAGGCAATTTTTATATAATGAGCGGGAGAGGAATTTGCATTCACCTCCTCCTAGATATTTCCCAGGAAATCCACTTCACAGGTATTGTCCTAAAAGACTATTTTATTCTGCCACATTGTTCAGTATAGTCCTTTGATCATCCAGGCCACAATAATACATACCCTTTGCATGTAATACAGTGGACCCCAACAATACTTAAACTTAATTCAGTAAGTTTTTTTCCAGTGATACTGCAGAACATTACCACATCTCTCACACCAGCTACTGAAAAACATTGAAGTGCTTTGTGGTGTTGGCATTTCTACTTCATGACACTGCCCCACTCTCTCTGAAGCCAGACTAGATGTAACTCTTTGGCAGTGGCAAGACTCCTCTTTTCTGCTGCAAATGGACACTGAATTTTGTGCAAACAGAAGATTCTGTAGCAACTTCAAATGAAGAAAAGTGTTCCAAATATCACAGCATCATAGAACCATAGACTTTAAGGTCAGAAGGGACCATTATAATAGTCTAGTCTGACCTCCTGCACAATGCAGGCCACAGAATCTCACCCACCCACTCCTGTAACAAACTTCTAACCTATGTCTGAGCTAGTGAAGTCCTCAAATCATGGTTTAAAGACTTCAAGGTGCAGAGAATCCTCCACCAAGTGACCCGTGCCCCATGCTGCAGAGGAAGGTGAAAGACCCCCAGGGTCTCTGCCAATCTGCCCTGGAGGAAAATTCCTTGCTGATCCCAAATATGGTGATCAGCTGAACCCGGAGCTTGTGGGCAAGATTCACCAGCCAGACACCTCGGAAAGAATTCTCTGTAGTAACTCAGATCCCACCCCATCTATCATCACATCACAGGCCATTGGGCATATCTACTGCTAATAGTTGAAGATCAATTAATTGCCAGAATTAGGCTATGCCATCATATCATCCCTTCCATAAACTTACCAAGCTTAGTCTTGAAGCCAGATATGTCTTTTGTCCCCACTGCTTCCCTTGGAAGGCTGTTCCAGAACTTCACTCCTCTGATGATTAGAAACCTTCATCTAATTTCAAGTCTAAACTTCCTGATGGCCAGTTTATATCCATTTGTTCTTGTGTCCACATTGGTACTGAGCTTAAATACTTCTTCTCCCTCCGTAGTATTTATCTCTCTGATATATTTATAGAGAGCAATAAATATAAATGGTTTTATTACGCTAAATATTCAAACAAATACTACACTCAATATGTAATAGGTATGTGAATGAACCAGGAGACAGTGTGCCTCAGACTGGTACTGTCTCTCAAGGGGGATGTGTACACTGCATTATGTATTAGGATAGAACAGACTGCTCCTCTCAGTGCCCTGGTTTTGGTCTGTGGGCCAGTGTAGAGGGGCCATGGTCCCTTCTCCCCACCCCTCTCCAGCTGATTTGCTCTGTGGACTGCTATCGTGATGTGTCCTTGCACTTGGGAGGGAGAAGCTCCCTTGGCACTCACACAAGGGCAAATCACAATCTAGCCCTATGTATGTGATTTGCGTAGCACAATATTCAGTCAAGGGAATATCTATATTGCGTATTGACAGTTGCATTTTGGTGAGGTTTGGCTGATTTTCTTATTAGTATGGATTTCAAATAAGGATAGAAAGTTTCCATTTATCTGGAGCATAAAAGGGACCAAGCCTTACCGTGGTTTACACAGCCACAATAAATAGGAACCGCTATGTTTCATAGACTAAGGGTAAGCAGTTTTCCCAACACTCAGAATCACAAAAACATTGGGCTTGAATGGACCTTGAGAAATCATCAAGACCAGCCCCCTGTGCTGAGGCAGGACCAAGTTAACTTACACCATCCCTGACAGGTGTTTGTCCAACCTGTTCTTAAAAACCTCCAGTGATGGGGATTCCACAACTTCTCTTGGAAGCTTATTCCAGAACTTAACTACCCTTATAGTTTTTCCTAATATCTCACCTAAATCTCTCTTGCTGCAGATTAAGCCCATTACTTCTTGACTACATACAGTGGACACAGAGATCAATCAATGAATTACCATCCTTTTTATAACAGCTCTTAACATATTTGAAGACTAATCATGTCCCCCCCTCCCTTTTCTCAAGAACAATCATGCCCAGTTTTTTAAAAATCTTTTCTCATAGGACAGGTTTTCTAAACATTTTTTATCGTTTTTGTTGCTCTCCTCTGGACTCTCTCCAATTTGTTCACATCCTTCCTAAAGTGTGGCTCCCAGAATTGGACAACACAGTACTCCAGGTGATGCCTTACCAGTGCTGAGTAGAGCAGGATAATTACCTCCTATGTTTTACATATCACAGTCCGGTTAATACACCTATGTTTTACATATCACAGTCCTGGTAATACACCCCAAAATATGTTAGACTTTTTTGCAAGTGCATCACATTGTTGGGTCATATTCAATTTGTGATCCACTATAATCCACAGATCCTTTTCAGCACTACCACCACCTAGCCAGTTATTCCCCATTTTTTAGTTGTGCATTTGATTTTTCCTACCTAAGTTAAGTACTTTGCACTTGTCTTTATTGAATTTCATCTTGTGCATTTAACATCAATTTGTTAAGATTGTTTTGAATTCTAATTCTCTCCTCCAAGGTGCTTCCAGCTTGGTGTCATCTGCAAATTTTATAAGCATAATTTCCACTCCATTATCCAAGTCATTAATGAAAATATTGAATAGTACCGGACCCAAGATTGACTCCTGAGAGACCCCACTAGATATGCCCTCCCAGTTTGATAGCAAACCTTTGATAACTACTCTGTGAGTATGGTTTTTCAACTACTTGTGCACCCACCTTATAGTAATGTCATCTATACCACGTTTCCCTAGTTGCTTATGAGAATGTCATGAGGGACTGTATCAAAAGCCTTAATAAAGTCAAGATGTATCACATCTACTACATCCCTCCTATGCACTAGGATAGTAACCCTGTCAAAGAAGGTAATTATGTTGGTTTGGCATGATTTGTTCTTGACAAATCTATGCTGACCATTCCTTATAACCCTATTACTTTCTAAATGCTTACAAATTGATAGTTTAGTAAATTTGGAGTTAGGCTGACTGGTCTATAATTCCCCAGGTCCTCTTTGCTCCCCCTTTTAAAGAACATGTTGATGCAGCCAAGAATAAAATTAAATCTAAAAAATATATAAATGAAGAAACCACTGCTGGCACTTCCTCTTTAGGCTTCAGCTGGTGAAACTAGACTCTTTCAAGGGGTCATGTTAGGTTTCTTCAAATCCCCTAAAAAAGAGACTACTAGTTCAGGTGTTCACTAAAGTCTGATGGCTGTTCTATAGCACTAGAATCAGATTATAGAGTGGCTCCAATGCAATATATAAAACAAGCAGTAAATGTGGAAGACAATTCCATGCTAATCGACACTCTGGGGAGTGCTAAAAGGGACACAGGAGAATTCAAATGTGAAACAAAGAGAGGAGCCTTGAATAAATGTGGTTGAACAATAAATAATATACACAGAATGAGATGACATGCATGCTTAATGTTGAAGGAAAATGTGTGTGTCTGATACACTGAAGATGTTTTTCAATAACATTTCATCCTTGTGAAACTATTAGCTCTGTAAAGCTGCCAAAGGCAGACTTCTTTGACTTGTGCAGCCAACTTTTCAGAAAAAAAATCTAGTTTGCATTCATGAATCTGTATATTTTACTCATTCAAACTGAAGCCCCAACATTATCATCATAGTCCACATGCTTTGCAGTGGGTATTTCTTAAGTACAGTACTTGCTGAATGCCTTATTGCATGCTGAGAATCCTGTGCTGAAGGATGCTCATTTTGCACAAGCCAGACAATAGAGAAGTATAGCATACATAAGTCAAATAACTTACAAAAAAACAATCTTATGAAGGACCTAAATCATTCGCGGCTGCTGCCTATACGTTTGCACTATATTTACAGGTCAACATCCCCTGTTGTAAGTATTCTCCACACAGCAGGAAGCACCCTCATCTCAACAGCTTTAGTATGAACTACTATGTGACTGTGAGCAAACAGATGTGGGAATGAATTTATATACTGAACTTCAAAAACAGACTCCAATGAGAAACTGCAGAACTGGAATTAATTTGCAAACTGGACACCATTAAATTAGTCTTGAATAAAGACTGGGAGTGCATGAGTCATTACACACACTAAAAACTATTCCCCCCATGCTAATTTTCCCCCTACTGTTACTCACACCTTCTTGTCAACTGTTTGAAATGGGCCATCCTGATTATCACTACAAAAGTTTTTTTTCTCCTTCTGATAATAGCCCACCTTAATTGATTACTCTCATTAGAGTTGGTATGGCTACCCACATTTTTTCACGTTCTCTGTATATATCTTCCTACTGTATTTTCCACTGCATGCATCTGATGAAGTGGGCTTTAGCCCATGAAAGCTTATGTTCAAATAAATTTGTTAGTCTCTAAGGTGCCACAAGTATTCCTCGTTCTTTTTACTGATACAGACTAACACGGCTACCACTCTGAAACCTGTTAATAGTAGTGAAACTGACAAGAATGTGAATTTCCATCCACAGCTACCAATCCAAGCAACCATATTTCATTTCAAAAACACCATGTGCCAGTGTTTCCTAAACAAATTTATTTTGGAATTTCTAGTTCACAACAAATGATGAAAAAATTGGTTTTGTTATAAATTGGAATGAAACCAAGTTCTGAAATACTGAAATTTCTTGGAAACCAGAAATACCAATTTTTGGCTGGCTCTATTTCTTGTATGAACATCTAAACTGCAGCTCTGGCCTGAACATCAATGTCTGATCACTTTTTCCAATTTATTTTTTGTATTCAAGAATTTCAATACAACACTATATGGACATGCTACTGTATCTTTTTGCTCGCAAGTGATCTGGAGGTGACAGAATTTATTTTTAGTTTACATTTCTGTATCCCACATCTCAAACTTTTCTAAACTATAGTACAAACATTCCTGCATGCATATAAGCACACATACTGTGAGCTACTCAGGTTTATAATTTACTGGATAACTATATTATCTAACAGAGGGGTTTTTCCTGGCAAAAGAGAGGTAACAGACACTAACTGTAAATTAGGATCAGGCCCTCTGATAACAAAGGTTTAACTTCTCATAGAAATTCCAGTAAATGGCTGGTGAGTCAGTTATTGCCAATCACTTAACCTAAGTAAGTAGTTCAGGTTATTTTAAGTCAACCACATGTATTAGTGGAAGGGATATGTGACCAATCATTATTCTCAGGTATAAGTGGTCCTACAACTGCATTAACAACACAGTCCATACAGCTTGCTCTAACTCGTAAGTTCCAGATACTAGATTTGTCAGGGAAATACAAGTCTAGTTAAGACCTCAATAATAACAGAGCAAATTCAGACCTCATGAAAGCAGGAACAAGGAGCTGCACCTGCTTTCTCCAGGTTAAAATTTGTTCCCATAGGATGCAAGTTTTAATACTCTTAATAAGAGATAAAACCTCTTCCATTATGAGCTTTTTTGCTGCTACCACAATATTCTAAGCTAGTTTTCAGCCATGTGTTTTCAGTATAATCCTCTTTTATTTTACTTTTCCTCTATTATGTTTTATATTTTGGATTTGTACATCATATAAATAAATCCTTTAACTCTAATCCTCTGATTGTACTATTTAAAGTGCTTTTCTACTCTGAAAAGTGATGCCGTAAAAATGGAACTGTCTTGTTCAAGAGACTTGTTCTTCGTGTGTATTCAGTCCTATCTGCTGACTTTAGTGGAAAAATATGTTTTTAACTGCTTTTTACTGCTGTTAGCACTGCAGGGGCCAACACAGCAAAGTGACACTGATCTCGATTTTATTTCTTCTTGTGCATCATAAACAGAATTGTTTAAACAGAATGCATCTGATGAAGTGAGCTATAGCTCACAAAAGCTTATGCTCTAATAAATTTGTTAGTCTCTAAGGTGCCACAAGTACTCCTTTTCTTTTTGCGAATACAGACTAACACGGCTGCTACTCTGAGAATTGTTTGCTGCATTCTTATTAGTTACACCTGTGTATTCACATTTAAGGCAAGAGGGTTCCACATGTGTCACTGAGGGCCCCATCTGAAGACACTGGGGTTGCACTGGTATAAAAGAGGGATGGATCTGTTCTTGCAGAACCTTCATTACTGGGAATGATGTGTGAGGAGCGAACTCAGCTTGACACTATCCGAGCTTAGTTTGTAGTGCAAAAATATCTTTTATTTGTAAAGCAAGCATACCAGATATGGAAATCATTTGTTATTATTTCCATTGCAGTAGTGCCCAGGGGCACCAATGAAGGATTAGAGGCCCATTGCACTTGGCACTGTACAGACATGCAGTAAAAACACAATCCTTTGCTCCAAAAAGTTCAGAGCCACGCTAACCAAGGAATGCCAAAGTGCCATTTTTACAAATCCACATTCAGAGTAGAGCTGCACCGGAAGGGAATTCATTGTTAGTGCCTCTGTTGAAGGATCAGTAACTTTGTGTGTTTGCTACACGTACAACTGCAAGTCTTTATTAGCTTATTAGACTAACAGGAGAGCATTTGAATCAGTGAATTGTCAATGCCTAAAGGGTCCCTATAATTTATGTTTGTGACAAGCAAGGATGTTTGAATCTGGGCACCCAAGTAATAGTTCAGATTGTTTAATAAGAACAAGCCCTTCATGGATGTTGAGCTGATGAGACAGAGGAAAAAAAACATACAATGTTTAACATAGCAGATAACTTTCTGCTTTGGAACTACTCAAGCTGGCACATCCCTTATATATATAAAAATCTTGTGGACTTTACTCAGTGTGGTTAACTCTTGTGATTTTATTGTGATTTATGATATTTAGTGTTCATCTCAAAGTCCCAGTTCCTGGACTCAAGTGATTACAATTTTCATTTAAATAAAATGTAGCCCTCATGGCTGAGGACAAAATCTTGAAAATGTGAACTGAGGCTAACCTAAAAGCTCAAAAACCGAAAGGCAATTAAAAATAACCCAAAATGTATTTTTTAATCTCATGATTTTTAAGACAAACTAATTATTTTTGAATTCTTGGAGTTGGCAATACTCTTGATTGATATTGACTTGACTTCATTGGCGAATAAAAATCTCCTATTTGCCCTTGAGAGACAGAACACATCTAGGAAAGCACAAGTAAGACGCAACAAATCCTGCATCGTGGCAAGGGGTTAGACTAGATGACCCCTGTGGTCCCTTCTAGCTCTATGATTCTGTGAGTCTAACTCTGTTAGCTAACAGAAGTAGTAATAAGTCTCAGATTCTCTGTGGACCAGCCACTAGAGGATAATGTCACCAACACATACACACAAAGCTAGCACATTAAAAAATGTGCCCATTAGGAGGTGGACTTGAGCCCATCTATTCACGTCACATAGTTCACTGAACAGTCAGAGGGCAACAAATTTCATTCATTACCACCTGGGCTGAATTTGAACAAATAAGTTTGTTCAGAGTAGTTCACAATTGGTCATTAATTGTTACACCAGGAACAAACACATCCACCCAATAATGTTCTGCAAAATTGAAGATATCCTTTCAGGCTATATAGCAGCATAATGCTTCCTTACTAATTAAAAAAATAAATTAACTACTTAAGATTATACCAAGTCAGATCCAGGATAACAAAACTTTTATCAGCAGGCAAGAACTTGTTTTAATTATCTTTGGAAGCTTCTTAAAGAACTGGAACATAATGAGTAGACAGTTTTCACTGTATCTTGAGAAACACACTTGGGTAGTTCCCACTGGGAACACTGACACTGTTGTTGAAGTTAACTGATCTTCTTGCAAGCAAAAAGACAATTTTACTTCTATAAACAGAAATTCAATTAACCTATTCTTCTCTCCTTGATCAAAGGAAAAGGGATTCTGGTTAAGATCTTAAAAAGTAAAAGCTATGGATCCCAAGGAGGTTTCTCCCCTGGGCATGCTGGGATACAAACAAGTTCTCACCTTTGCAATTCATCATCTTTTTTCACTTGGGAAACAAGGATCATCCTCCTTGCAGAAGTGGCAGGTGGTTTGGCACCCTCAGAACCCACAGATCAAATGAGATCTGCCTGAGGTAAGTGTAAAGTATAGAAAGGACCAGAGGCACTGCTGCCTAGTCCCCTGGCTCATCCCTGACTTCATAGCAGCACGGCTCCAGCAGGGCTGTGCTGACAAGAACTCACCTCACCACTTATTGAGACAATCGGGGTCCAGACATCCCAAGGGAAGAAAAGGGGGGTTGAACCAGCTCAAAGAATAAGCAATTGAATTAACTGGCGGTACTCAGGGTTATTGTGTATAAAAATGTGCCAAGTAAAATATTTTATGAAAGCTTGTTATATTATGAACCTGATGGTCATTATGAGATATGTATGCAGACTGCGCAACATTCAGCTCCAATTCACAACAGGGAGATGGTCAGCCAGGTAGGAAGGGGCTGCCTCCCCAAACACAAGAGACTAGCACCAAGCACCTAGCATTGTACAACCCAGGAAAAGACAAATGATGGGCTACTAAAGTTGATGGGAAACAATGAAACAACTTGAAACTGAAAAGAAAATCCCAGTCTTGGAAAGCTAAGAAAAGAGGGAATTTTCCTCATCATGAATCACCATGGTCTGAGAGAAAGACACCCCCCTACACACACTAACCCTGTTAAAAGGAAAGGGGTTTGAAGTGAAAGCTATCCAGAAATCGAGGGCCAGCATCTAGGCGGGTTACTATCCATTAAATGCTGGACTGCCTCTGCAATGGAGGGCATGCTGGGAAAGTGAGCAAAGGCAATAGGTAACTTGTATCACAAAAGGGATTTTGTATCTAATTTGTAAATGTAAAACCTGAGGCTATGAGTTTATTTTCTGTGTAACCTGTATGTATTTGCTTCCCCTTCCTAATTCATCTTTGAATCTGTGGTTTTCTATTAAATAAACTTTTTGTTTATTTTTACCCCAAACAGGACTCTCTTGTGCAAACTGTGTGGATTGGGAGTCCCAAAGTGATCTGATAACTAGGGTGCAGATTTCACTCCTTCCCTGAAGGGACAAACCAGAGGGGGAAAGTCTGAGTATCTGGTAGTTAAGCATTTGGGGCTGTTGTGGTCACCTTCCGAGGAATAACTAGGCTGTTGGAAGCCAGGATGAGACCTTTATGCTTGTAGACTGGCTACTGGTGTCCACCCAGGAGGTGTAGATGCTATGAAAAGCCAGGATTCATATCAGTGTGCTTCATATCAGTGAGCTATAGCAGCATAGCATTAAGACACCCAAGGTTCAGGGCAGGTGGTGACAGAACCCTTTACCAGTCTGAGTGATCCACAAAATGTAACAGCCACCTACCTGGAACCTCTCCATCTTCCTTGGAGTGGGTGAATATGGGGGGAACCCAAGCAAGTTAATGCTGGCTCAATACATAGAACATCACAGACGTAACATTAGTTTGTGATTTGACTCTACTGGTGGTATATTTAACTAACTAGTTCATTACACAGTGGTGGTAGACTCACAGAGGAGTCTTCTCAGCAAAAGCAAAATAGCCTATGGCTGCTCTCCACAAGCTCCTGTCAGATGCAGTCGATACTTAGGACAAGGTAGCTGGTAATAGCCATCAGCACCCGAAGTTTCATTAATCTTCTTCACCTTAGAAACAAGAAATGATTCCCATGGAATGCAGTAACACTAACAGCCTGCTACTCATTTAGCCTGGCTTAAGTGCTTTGGCTTTGAGAACTACTCTCTTTTTGACTGGTGTCTGAATGATACTACATTAACAGCTCAAATACATCACTCCGCATTGTTACCCATCCCACCCCACAGGAGGAGGGAAGCCATACTGGGATTATTCTTGGCTCCCTGAACAAACAAAAACTTTCTGTATACAGTGGAACCTCTTTTATCCGAGCCTCCATTATCCGGATCTCCATATTAACCGAACCCGGCAGCAAGCCCCATCTCCCCTAGGGTTGACAGCCCGAGTCCAGACCATGTTCCTGATTATCCAAATTTTTGATGATCTGATCTGGCTCCGGTACCAATTAGATCACATAAACGGGGTTCCACTGTACTTTCAAACATACACACAGATTTTGCCATGAGGTTTTCAACTAGTTTTCTGCTCCCAAGTAAACAAATAGTTCAGACTTCCGGATACATGTAGTGTGTTTGCGCATGTGCAAAAAGCTACTATGTTGCGGTTGCACAATTAACATAATAGAAAGTCTGGAAATTCAAAATTAAGGTTCCAACAGCACTGCAAGCTCAGCAACATTGCACAGCCTGTAAGTGTAATGGTACATATTGCATTACCACATTGCTACTAATTATTAAAGTACACTTGGAAAGCCTCAATTTCAAGAATTGCCATAATTAATCACAGAATCTTTTATTATCCTCAGAAACTGCTGGTATTCATGTAAGAGCAGATTACTTGCCTGTAACTCCCACTCATGGTTGAGTTCATATGAGATAGAATGTCCTGCTGAGAGTGTCGACTAGGGCATTTTGGGTGCCTATGAGGTATTTGGTTTGGAGCATCACATGGTGCTTGATGCACCAGTTCCAAAGGTGGATGGACTCGGAGCAGAGGGGGGAGACTTGGTGCCGCCCTGCTTGGTGCCGCAACTGCTGCGATGTTATCAGAGAGCAATTTAAGGTGGCAGGACAGGATGAGCGGAAGAAATGCCTGGCACATAAAACAGACTGCCCGCAGTCCTATCACATTGATATGAATCCTAGCTTCTCATAGAGTCTACACCCCCTGGGCTGTGTGACCATCTATATGGGCTCCCCAACACATAAGAGAGGCATCTTTTGTGATATAGCCTAGGGGTGGGAGGGGCGAATGGGGTACCAACCATGACCTTGGAAGAATCAGTCCACTGTGTGAGGGAAGTGAGCACCATTCAGGGAATAAGGACCCTGGCCTCCATATCATCCATGCTGGGTCTGTAGATGGAGAGGAGTCAAATCAGGAAGCAATGCATATGCTGGCATACAAGCAGTGTTACATAGGTGCAGGTTGCCATGTGTCCAAGGAGAGAAAGACGATGGTGGACTGTGTTGTGTGGCTTGTGACACAGGTCAGCAACAATGGCTGTCAGTGTTGCGAATCAATCTGCCAAAAGAAAAGCCCGGGCTCTAATGAAGCAGATCGTCTATGCAGCAATGAATACTGACTTTTCCTCATTGATACAAATACCTAGAGATGCCAGGAGAGTGCAGAGGGTGAGGATGGCGAAGGTAAGTTCTTGTCGGGAAAGCATGATAAGGAGCCTCTTGTCTAGGTTGGGTATACAGAGTTGCCAAGATGGGATATTTATGGTGCTACTATGGTGAAAACGTTCGTGAAGACTCATGGAGCTGTGGTTATATCAAAAGGGAGGACTCAGAATTGATAGTGGTGGTGTCCTACCCAAAAATGTAGAAATTTCTGGTGGAGCGGCTGAATGTCCATGTGGAAGTAGGCATCCTTCATGTCAAGAGCTGCAAACCAGGCCCCACAGAGGAGAGATAGGATAATTGATGCCAGAATCACCATACGCAACTTGGATTTTCTGATAAAGGTGTTCTGCAGCTGAAGGTCAAGAATGGGGTGGTTGGGAGTCCTTGGAGTGCCCATGGAGATACGAGAGGGCCCCAGTGGTGCCTGCGGGACTGGCTTGTCTGAGCAGCGTGGATGTTGCGGCAGGATGAGTGATGCACACACTTACGAGCGCTCTGCACGCACAGGTACCGGGGTTACTGTCAGTACCATTAGATTATCAAGCTTTCCCCTCCACCTGTGGAAACTTGGGTGCTGGTCCAGATAGATCCATGTATGACATCTCACCCTGACCTGGCTCAGCTTGGGGCGGAAACGCTGCGCCGCGGAGCAGTCTGCTGCAGGGATCTGCTCTTGTGCTCATGAGATTGCTTCTTACTCTCATGTCTGGGTTTGTCCTTCACCATTGGTACCACCAGATCTGGGGCATGCAAAGTGCTCAGAGGGGCGCTCACTACAGGTGATAGCTGCTGTACCGGAATGGAGGGGTCCAACGGTCCCAGATCCAAGTGTGCACACGGTCTCATTGCTTCCTCGATTAGAAATTTACAGCGGTGGAGCTCCTGAACTTTCTGGGGCAGGAAGGACTTACAGCTGGAGCAACAAGCTGTGATGTGAGCCTTGCCAAGGCAGTAAAGACACCTCTGGTTCTCATTGCTCATGGAGGATGATCGCAGGCTGGAAACACAGTTTTTAAACCCCGGAATGTGGGGCATAATCTTGGGGGGTGGGAAAAACAGTCCCCAAATGGGGAGAAAACTATCAATAACTAAACTAAACTACTCTATACACTACCATTTACGAGAAAAGACAAAGTCACTCTCTTCGTCAAAACTAAGAACATGAAGGAACAGCTGGTTCCGACTCAGGCCATGCAGCGCTGAGAGGCATCAACCTGCATAACCTATTATACCCTTAGCTGCGAGAACAAGGGGATGCATTACACAGGTATGGGTCAACGTACACTCCTAAGAAACACTTTTGGATTCAGGTGCATGGCGCACATGCGCACCCCAACATATAGGGACCATCACTGGAAGAAGAATGATCCATTATCCTTTTTAAAAGTGAGTTAACAGTTCATGATACCATATTTTGTTTGTTATTGTCAGAAACAAGCTAGGAAATAAAATATATTTTGAGAAGTAATAGTTAAATGCTATTTTTTTCTGAAGCTCTGGATTCACCATAGAACAGTTTTGAGACTAAAATTCTTATGTCTCCCCGACTGTGGAGCAGTTTCTATATAATGCAACTACCAGGGTTTTTATACACAATTTTAGAGTACTGCCCATTCTATAACTCTTGCCCTATGTGGTTCTAGCTGCTGATGTTCCCTGTTCTTGCTCTTTCGATTTACAGCTGACCCCATTCACCCTATTTCATTTGAGATAGCAGTCAGATCAAATGCAAAAGACGGGGGGCAGGCTTTTGTTGGTGAGATGGGAGGGAAACAGCACAGCAGCAACAAGAATTTATATACAGTATCCATTATTGCTTCCTCCTTTCCCAAGGTTTAAATTTTTTCAAGGTCCCGTAAGTATCTTTGAACAAAATCTGAAGCTGAGGGCAGGTTTATGTTCATTCACAGCAACTCCCAATTTGTCCTCACTTAAAACAAATAGTTAATACATTCACATCGAATAGTAGTAATTCTTTTCTTCATTCAGATAAAACAATAAAATAAAGGAAACATTTGTTTATACTGGATTAATTTGTTGTTCAGTGAAAGTATATAATCCAGGTAGAGATCTCATAGTCATGAGTAGAATTGGATTATCTTTGGTCATTAATAAAAGATTATAAAGCACTAATCAGGAAAAATGACAGATAAAAAGCATCACAGAGAGGCAAGAGATAAATTATGGTTAAGCAGTTTATAATCTAACCTGGCCAACATTTCTATGGCTAAAGAAATATGCTTGACCTGTAAGATTAAAGTTTGATTTCACATTATTGCAATTGTACTGAGTTTACAGAGTGATGGAAGAATAGTAGCTAGCTGCTTTCAGAGCTCTAGTATTAGTATATCACAGTAATAATTACATTTACTTTCAAGGGCACATCTGTAAAAACTTATTATGTTATGACTATTACTTTATTTGTGCCAAAAGTTTACTAGGCACTCGGACAAAAGAAAGTGCCTCAAAGATCTTCCAACCTTAGATCTGACATAATGAATGGGGGTGTTGAACAGAAGGAAGGGAATGGGGAGAAGAAAGTTAAGGGTTAAAACAATAAGTGTTTGCAGTCACCCAGTTTAATGGTTCAGTTATTTCTTCACTGTATTGGTGATATATATCTTTTTATTTATACTGTACATGGTTCTTGGTATGTACATTGGAAAGCTTTTTAACTGTCATATCATATAAAATGTGTTATGAGATAATTAGTAAATAGATAGAGGCCAGATACTCAGCTTCTGACTGCTTTGCACTGCCCAGGCAATGCAAAATATCTGGGAAACTTCCTGAAGTTGGGATTCCCCTACATTTTGCCTGATCCTCCCTGGCATAATGGCCCAATAATAAGTTAGTGCTCTAACTTGCACTAAGGGTCAGTTTGGCCCTGGAACAGCCCCAGGATTAGAGAATATAAAAACGTAGCTCTGAGTCACCTTTGCCTCCTTGTCTCAGTATAGCTAAGCATTGAGTCTTAGAAAATTAAATCAATAAATAAATAAATAATGGTTTAAAAAGCCATTAATGCAGCACTGAGCCTGCTGAGTTAAAAATACAAAAAGACAGGAAAATCAAGAGTCATGGCTATACTAGCCAGGGGCCATTTGTACATATGTAGTATTATCTTGCTTGAATGCAAAGGGTTAAATTTATTGCTCCATATGGGGTTTGGTGAGGGGAAAAAAGGCTATGGATCTTGTTGTTGTTACTGATTTTGTCTTCTAAATTGCTGGGCTGTAATTATCCATTGAAATCAAGGTTTGTCTCCTCCACAGTCAACATTTCAGTGACTGTAGGAAGCCTCAGGCATTGATGGCACTCAGATCACCCTGGTCATCTATATTTTATCCAGAAAAAATGGGAGCACCTTCAATGTTGAGATCCCAGAATGGAGGGTGCTCCCAGACTGGGACTGGACAAAACACATGAATGACACCCTTGATCAATCTAGCCACTGTAGGGTGGGTGTCCATTTACCAAGGAGACATCTTGAGGAGTGTGTGTGTTCTCATGAAAAATTTATTCTGGTTCTTGTAAAGCCAGCTCTGCAACAGACTGAACTTTGGGGCGGGAACCCACTACATTATACAGGAAAGGTAACTATTAATTAGTGTACATCCAGGATTGCATTTTATGATTTTGTTGGTATTGTAACCATTTGCTTTCATCACTCCATCTTATTTCTAGTAGAACTTCTATCCTTTCTTGAATAAATCTTTTGTTTCACTACAAGTTCTGTGTGTTCTACAGGAGTAAGGGATTTAAGGTAAAACTGGTGAATTGGGGTACACTGCTTCTTTGGAACAGAGGATCTGATATTTCGGTGAGTAGCCAATGTGAGGGGCTGGATATCACAGGGGAATGTTTCAAAGGGACTCAGAGACTGGGGTACACCTATTGTTAACCTGGAAGGCGAAATCAGGGCTGGCGTAGCATGGAGGACAGTGCCTGGGTGGTTGTCAGGCTGGTGATGCTAGGGAGCCAACACCCAGCTTCCACAGCCTAGTGGAAATTTTTCTCCTATAAACCAAAATGTTCTGGACCTTTAGAAGAGCTACTTTCAGTGGCAGTTAATCAGCCAGCATCCAAACTGTCAGATGTAATGAAGTGGATCCTGGTGTAAGATCCGAGCTTCATTCTGAAAAATAACATTGGGTAGAACAGATAGGATGATCGGGGGCTATGTTGACAGGTTCAATAGATCCAAGTACCAGAACTATTTGGGCCAACCTGGGGTCTGAATCTTGTCTGAATCTTCTCAGGGCCCGTGGTATTAATGAGATTTACAGGTAGGCATATGTGATGGGGAATACCACGCCCTATGAGGCCCCCTGCTGGAGGTCTTGTGATCCTATCACACCCCACGTCAGTAAAGGAGCAATGAAGGTGGGTTTTCCAGGCCTGCCTAGAAAGGGAAGCAGCCAATGAGAGCACAACAAGCTCAGATAAAAGGAGCTGCAAGCCTCAGCATGTCCATTCCTGGCTGGGACCTAAGTAGCAAAGAAGTGTGCTCTGCTTGGGCCACAAGAGGTTGAGAGATAACCGGAAGTTGAGCTCTGGCTGCATTTTGCTTTCTGCAAGGAGAGAGCAGACCTGAAAACTGTAACTTAAAGGGAATGGGTGACAGGAAAGAATCCTGATGGGAAGAAGCCCAGGGAAAACAGTAGCATCCAATTGGAGGAGTTGAAGGAAGCAATGCATGACTGCTGTTCATAAGGTCCCTGAGTTGCGCCTGGAGTAGTGGGCAGGCCTGGATTTCCGCACCAGTCCCTGGGAAAGTGGCTAAGCCCTGAGATGGCACATATAGAAGCCCAAGGAAAGGGCTAGAATTGAAAGTGCTCAAGGACAGGATTGGTAAGGGCAGACAGACTGTCTAGTGAACTCTTGGCTACCCCCCTGGAAGGAGACTGAACTCCAGAGATGACCTGGCTGGAGAGTTGGGGGAGTGAAAACCAGTGAAAATAGAGTCTCCACAGAGAAAGGCCTTGGGGCAGTGCTCTATAACAGGGCAGGGAAGGACTTAAAGTTAGGCCTGAAGGAGCTGAGAACTGAGCTCAGACACAGGGCTGAAGTCACTAACAAGGGCACAGTGATAGTCCTTGTTGGACCTTTGTTACCCAAAAGGGGTTTATTCATGTATATTGACTGTGTGACTTGGCCAGAGGGCTGAGCCACTGAAGATCTGCAGCTGACACTGACAGCAAAGAAAAAAAAAGAGCACGATTGCACCCAGCTGACAGGAGGCGCTCAAGGGAGGGGAGTATCCCCCGTCTCAGCCTACATGAGTCCCAATGTCCATGAGATAAGGAAAGTCAGACAGGGAACTTGGGCTTGAACCCTATAGAGCAGAACACAGAACATTTCTTCTTTTGGTATGTGGCATACAGCTCTATTTTTGTGCATCCCCACCAGCAATAGAATTGATTCATTGACAGTCCAATGGTGATTGATTGAGAATTGCCAGTTGAACTGTTCCACTAGGGTATTCTGTAAGCCTGGAAGACACAGAGTCACTGGTGTGATTTGATGATCAAACAGCTTTTTGGCAAAGACCAGGATAACAGTGCTCCTCCCTGTCTGTTGATATAATGCATGACCATTGTATTTCCATCATTATTTGGACCATGGTTCTCCACAGCAAAGATAGTAGTGCTGTGCATAATAGATAGATGGCTCCAAGCTTCAGGACATTTACGTGGACATGAGTTTTCTGGAGGGACTAGAGGCCTTGAATCTGAAGAGTGTCCAAATGAGTTCTCCATCTGAATTTGGAGTCATCTGTCACTAATGTCTTGGTAGGTAGTGGTAGAGAAAGTGGTACTCTGCTGCATACTTAAAGAAGGTCCTTCCAAAAATTTAATGAGGAGAGGACTTCTCCCAGGACTTTCACCTTCATAACCATGTTATGTTTGCAGGATATATATATTATTTTTAGCCATCCTTGTAAGGAGTGTAGGTGAAGTCTGGCATGCTGTGCAACAGAAGTGCAGGAGGCCATTTTATCCTGCTTATACAGGATACAGATGGCTCTGGATGAACCTGTAGATGACAGATGTGGTCTACTATGGTTTGGAACCTCTCCTGTAGCAAACAAGCTCTTGCTGATCTCAAATCTAACAGAGTTCCTATTAATTCTATCCTTTGTGTCAGCAACAATGTTGATTTTTTTTTCTCTACTGATCTTGAGCTCCAGAGTGTTAAAAAGTTCTAGGATCATGTAAATGATCCTGTTCATCTGTTGGCGTGATCTCCCTCAGATGAGCCAGATTCCAAGTATGGAATCCAAGATACCTAATCCCTTGTTCTCCGAGCTACCACAACTGCAAAGAACTTGGTGAATACCCTGGGTACTGTGGATAGATTAAAGAGCAGGACTCTGTACTGGTAGTGTGATGCGCCTATTCAAAATCAGGATAAACAGACATGTGAAAATAGGCATCTTACAAGTCAAGAGCTATGAGCCATTCTTGGGGTACTATATAGAGAATTATGGAGGCCAGAGTTCACCACCTGAATTTGAAATGACAAATTAAACCATTAAATTTAAATCTAGAATGGGGCATCATCTTTGCGATTAAAAAGCAATGGGAACAAGACTCCTTTCTTCTGAATTCCACACTGGGAAGAGGCTCCCCATAAACATTAACAAAATGAACTCATTATCCTCCTTAAAATCTCTTCTTAAAATGACCATCTCCTATAAAAAACCTGACAGTAGTTAACTGTTGGCAAGCTGAGACCACTGCCTATCAGGTTGACTATACTGTCTCATTTGTTCCTTCTACTCTCCCGTCTGTCTGTATCCAGCTGTTGTCTCTTGTCTTATACATACTTAACTATTAGCTGTTTGCGGCCAGGGACTGTCTCTTTGTCAGGGTTTGTACAGCAGCTAGCACAATGGGGTCCCCATGACTGGGGATCTCAAACACTATAACAACAACAACAAACAATAGAAACAGAAAGGATTACATCTCCTGTTTTCAGAGTAGCAGCCGTGTTAGTCTGTATTCGCAAAAAGAAAAGGAGTACTTGTGGCACCTTAGAGACTAACAAATTTATTAGAGCATAAGCTTTCGTGAGCTACAGCTCACTTCATCGGATGCATTTGGTGGAAAAAAAATCTCCTGTTTTAACAGTATCTTGTGAGAGAGGATGGGTAAGGGGTAGGAAGGGACTAGAACTGGATAAAATACTCCTAGTTTCTAATTTCAAAGATGAAGAATGGTTCCCCATAAGATCCCTGTGGTCGGTACTTGTAAGGGCAATCCCTGGACTCCCTATCACACCAGCATGGCTTGTAAAAGGGAGAGTGAGGTGCCTGAGCAGGAGACATCTCTCTGCTATGCTCTGAAGGGGGGAAGTGATGTAGTTACTGATACCAAATGTGCTGATGTTGACACTGAAGAGTCAATGGAGAGGACGGTGCGGATTGCGGTTTCAGAGAGGGTCACAAATACTGGGTGAGCAGCTAGTGCCAAGGCATCAGAGAGACCTGATCTGGGCCATGAACTGCCTTTTGACGGAGGGACATAAGCTGATCCAGAGACATGGTGGGACTTCTGTCTCATCTTACAAGGCACCAAGGAAGGAGACACTTTTCTGCATTTACCGTGACAGTGGTGCTCCTTACTACCCCTTTCTGAGAACAGCTGGGTAAAGGAGTTCTTGACATCTGTGCTAGACTCAGCAGTGGAGGGGTTTGGTATTCTTGATGCAGAATGAGCTTGGGAGCTTGGACGTAGCGCTATGGCTCACTGAGGAGGCTTAGTGAAGTTTTTAGTCAGTGGAATAAGTTACAATTATTAACTGAGCACACTAATGAACTATACTAACTAGCCTAACTACCAACTGCACAGAGTAAATGAATGCTGTAGGGATCCAATCTTGACAATTTAGCCAAAATCTGTACATGATTGCACAGCACCGTCCTTTACATAACCGGGTAAGTCAAGCTGATGAATAAGAGTACTTGTGGCACCTTAGAGACTAACAAATGTATTAGAGCATAAGCTTTCGTGAGCTACAACTCACTTCATCGGATGCATTTGGTGGAAAAAGCAGAGGAGAGATTTATATACACACACACAGAGAACATGAAACAATGGGTTTATCATACACACTGTAAGGAGAGTGATCACTTAAGATAAGCCATCACCAGCAGCAGGGGGGAGAAAGGAGGAAAAGGTTTCATGGTGACAAGCAAGGTAGGCTAATTCCAGCAGTTAACAAGAATATCAGAGGAACAGTGGGGGGTGGGGTGGGAGGGAGAAATACCATGGGGAAATAGTTTTACTTTGTGTAATGACTCATCCATTCCCAGTCTCTATTCAAGCCTAAGTTAATTGTATCCAGTTTGCAAATTAATTCCAATTCAGCAGTCTCTCGTTGGAGTCTGTTTTTGAAGCTTTTTTGTTGAAGTATAGCCACTCTTAGGTCTGTGATCGAGTGACCAGAGAGATTGAAGTGTTCTCCAACTGGTTTTTGAATGTTATAATTCTTGACGTCTGATTTGTGTCCATTCATTCTTTTACGTAGAGACTGTCCAGTTTGGCCAATGTACATGGCAGAGGGGCATTGCTGGCACATGAGGAATTCCACCATGATTTCAACAATTTCCATCCCACCATCAACCTCAGCCAGTCCACACAAGAGATCCACTTCCTGGACACTACGGTGCTAATAAGCGATGGTCACATAAACACCACCCTATATCGGAAACCTACTGACCGCTATTCCTACCTACATGCCTCTAGCTTTCATCCAGATCATACCACTCGATCCATTGTCTACAGCCAAGCGCTACGATATAACCGCATTTGCTCCAACCCCTCAGACAGAGACAAACACCTACAAGATCTCTATCATGCATTCCTACAACTACAATACCCACCTGCTGAAGTGAAGAAACAGATTGACAGAGCCAGAAGAGTACCCAGAAGTCACCTACTACAGGACAGGCCCAACAAAGAAAACAACAGAACGCCACTAGCCATCACCTTCAGCCTCCAACTAAAACCTCTCCAACGCATCATCAAGGATCTACAACCTATCCTGAAGGACGACCCATCACTCTCACAGATCTTGGGAGACAGACCAGTCCTTGCTTACAGACAGCCCCCAATCTGAAGCAAATACTCACCAGCAACCACACACCACACAACAGAACCACTAACCCAGGAACCTATCCTTGCAACAAAGCCCGTTGCCAACTCTGTCCACATATCTATTCAGGGGATACCATCATAGGGCCTAATCACATCAGCCACACTATCAGAGGCTCGTTCACCTGCGCATCTACCAATGTGATATATGCCATCATGTGCCAGCAATGCCCCTCTGCCATGTACATTGGCCAAACTGGACAGTCTCTACGTAAAAGAATGAATGGACACAAATCAGACGTCAAGAATTATAACATTCAAAAACCAGTTGGAGAACACTTCAATCTCTCTGGTCACTCGATCACAGACCTAAGAGTGGCTATACTTTAACAAAAAAGCTTCAAAAACAGACTCCAACGAGAGACTGCTGAATTGGAATTAATTTGCAAACTGGATACAATTAACTTAGGCTTGAATAGAGACTGGGAATGGATGAGTCATTACACAAAGTAAAACTATTTCCCCATGGTATTTCTCCCTCCCACCCCACCCCCCACTGTTCCTCTGATATTCTTGTTAACTGCTGGAATTAGCCTACCTTGCTTGTCACCATGAAAGGTTTTCCTCCTTTCCCCCTCCTGCTGCTGGTGATGGCTTATCTTAAGTGATCACTCTCCTTACAGTGTGTATGATAAACCCATTGTTTCATGTTCTCTGTGTGTGTGTGTATATAAATCTCTCCTCTGCTTTTTCCACCAAATGCATCCGATGAAGTGAGCTGTAGCTCACGAAAGCTTATGCTCTAATAAATTTGTTAGTCTCTAAGGTGCCACAAGTACTCCTTTTCTTTTTGCGAATACAGACTAACACGGCTGCTACTCTGAAAGCTGATGAATGTAATTGTTCAGGATCAAACGTATACTGTTGACATGAAAAATATTTGAAGTCTAATAATTTCTTGATCACTTTGTAAGTACCAGTGACAGCTCTAGATTTTTTTTTTAATTTTTTTTAAACATGCATTGGGCTTTTTCTTTTTTAAATCCCATCAGGAATACAAGTGAATTCTTGCCTAACAAAAGAGTTGCCCGGAATTCTTTTGCATATATTGCTGGCATTATGGGTGAGCAACATCAGTTTCCATGTAAGGCATCAACAAAGGAATTGCATTATCCATTTTAAAAAACCCAACCCTCTACTAATTTTTTTTGTTTATTATGGCTATTATATTTGTAGTTTTTGTAATGGAATTTAATTTTAAAAATTTTTCACTTTATCCATCACCTTCATTAATGCTCTTTATTTATTTTTCCTCTCATAGATTTTCATTTAATTCCAAGGAATAGAGCCCATTTTATTATCACCTGGACCAATAAATCTGTTAATGATTAGTTAGATTATCAGTCACACCACTCCGTATGCTTCATAAATGTGGGTGATTAACATTAGTGCCAAATTGCTCCAAAAATATTTGAGAGTAGCTCCCAAGCAGCTGGTTAATGTGAACCAAATGGGCTTTATTTCTGGACAGATTTCATCCAATAACCTATACCCTCTGTTTAATGCAATGAGCTCCTCATTCAAACAAAAATGGAAGGAGAAATACTGATTGATGCACTGAGGGCCTCAGAATAACATAAGTGGCATTTTTTGTTTGTAACTCTGTGCCAGATTGGCTTTGTTGATAGGTTCCTAGTTATCTTACAACTCTATTATTTCTTCTCATTCTGTCCTTCTAATGGAGACACTTGCTGAGAACATTACAGTTGAGTGAGAATAAGATCTTTCTCTGTTGATGCCATCTGTCTGGATGTAACAAATGTGTGTTCTCTTTCTCGTTTGATATCTCTTTGAGTTTCTTACACATCTTTGGGATATTCACTGGACACAAGATATATTCTTGCAAGTAAATTTTTTGAGCTTGGTAGAGCTGCAGGAGGTTAGTTATATCACTGGTTATTATTTTGTGAAGTTAAACATGACTGGGTGAGAAAGCCCAACTTTTCTGTTGTGTGCTGAATGGTGCAATCAAGAGAAGAGATAAGAGAAGCACTAGTGTCTTTCTGTGATAAATGAATGGGGTGGAGCTCTTTTTTATGAACACTGAGGCAGCCAGTTAGCTATAAAGTCCTGCTTGGAGGCTGCTTGCTTTACCTGTAAAGGGTTACAAAGTCCCCCCAGGTAAAGAAAAGGGAGTGGGCACCTGACCAAGAGAGCCAATGGGAAAGCTAGAACTTTTTAAAATGCGAAAAAAGCTCTCTCTCTCTCTCTCTACACACACACACACACACACACACACACACACACACACACCCCATCTATACTTTAAATGCCATCGTAGTAATTCTCTGTCAGTAGTACTACAAAATAAGATAGAAGGGGTCAGAAAGAAGATAAAGAAATTACAAAAGAATATTCAGTGTAAGTTTCTGAAACAAGTAAGTCACATGATAGTGGCAATAATAGTGGTCATTTTTATTTCTAAAGGTGCTTAAACTTTTATTTCTTAAAAGTGCTTAAACCAGAAGGTATGCAAGGGCTGAATGCAAAATCCTCAGTGAGTTTAAACAGACAGCAATAGAGTCCATTGCTAAATAACGTGTGAATTAGCAGAAAGAATCCTAACAACTAGCTCACTACCAAAAAACAGAAATAAATCTCATAAAAGGAAATACACACACTTCGCCCTTGCCCAGAAGGGTGCCTCTCTGGTTGTCTTCTGGCATTCACGAAGGCATATATGATAATATGTGGTCAATTTACCCAACCATTTCACCTTAAAAATACAGCAAAAGAATCCAAGACTTATCTGCATTATCTGACAAATGAGTATGAGGCATTTCTTTTCCTCACACACCAATGGAATTTAGAGACACAGAAGATGTTGTCTTAAGACAGAGCCCATGAGGTGTCATACTTTCATCAATTCCTATTTGTCATGGGACTATGTGAAATCTCTAAAATACAACCTGAAACTTACTCTGTGCTTTACAAAGAATAAGAATTTGTCCCCTGTCCTAAATAATTTTCATTTTAAAGATTTCCATTGACTATAACAGTAGGAGACACACTGACTCCAATGGGATCAGACCCTTAGACAAAACAGGTGCACAAACAACAATCTTTTCATTGGTTTCAGAGTAGCAGCCGTGTTAGTCTGT
This sequence comes from Dermochelys coriacea, assembly GCF_009764565.3. Classification (NCBI taxonomy): domain Eukaryota; kingdom Metazoa; phylum Chordata; order Testudines; family Dermochelyidae; genus Dermochelys; species Dermochelys coriacea. The sequence continues at coordinate 123,246,081 of NC_050070.1, forward strand.
ATTCGCAAAAAGAAAAGGAGTACTTGTGGCACCTTAGAGACTAACAAATTTATTAGAGCATAAGCTTTCGTGAGCTACAGCTCACTTCATCGGATGCATTTGGTGGAAAAAACAGAGGAGAGATTTATATATACACACACACACACACACAGAGAACATGAAACAATGGGTTTATCATACACACTGTAAGGAGAGTGATCACTTAAGATAAGCCATCATCAGCAGCAGGGGTGGGGAAAGGAGGAAAACCTTTCATGGTGACAAGCAAGGTAGGCTAATTCCAGCAGTTAACAAGAATATCAGAGGAACAGTGGGGGGTGGGGTGGGAGGGAGAAATACCATGGGGAAATAGTTTTACTTTGTGTAATGACTCATCCATTCCCAGTCTCTATTCAAGCCTAAGTTAATTGTATCCAGTTTGCAAATTAATTCCAATTCAGCAGTCTCTCGTTGGAGTCTGTTTTTGAAGCTTTTTTGTTGAAGGATAGCCACTCTTAGGTCTGTGATCGAGTGACCAGAGAGATTGAAGTGTTCTCCAACTGGTTTTTGAATGTTATAATTCTTGACGTCTGATTTGTGTCCATTCATTCTTTTACGTAGAGACTGTCCAGTTTGGCCAATGTACATGGCAGAGGGGCATTGCTGGCACATGATGGCATATATCACATTGGTAGATGCGCAGGTGAACGAGCCTCTGATAGTGTGGCTGATGTGATTAGGCCCTATGATGGTGTCCCCTGAATAGATATGTGGACAGAGTAGGCAACGGGCTTTGTTGCAAGGATAGGTTCCTGGGTTAGTGGTTCTGTTGTGTGGTGTATGGTTGCTGGTGAGTATTTGCTTCAGATTGGGGGGCTGTCTGTAAGCAAGGACTGGTCTGTCTTCCAAGATCTGTGAGAGTGATGGGTCGTCCTTCAGGATGGGTTGTAGATCCTTGATGATGCGTTGGAGAGGTTTTAGTTGGGGGCTGAAGGTGATGGCTAGTGGCGTTCTGTTGTTTTCTTTGTTGGGCCTGTCCTGTAGTAGGTGACTTCTGGGTACTCTTCTGGCTCTGTCAATCTATTTCTTCACTTCAGCAGGTGGGTATTGTAGTTGTAGGAATGCATGATAGAGATCTTGTAGGTGTTTGTCTCTGTCTGAGGGGTTGGAGCAAATGCGGTTATATTGTAGCGCTTGGCTGGAGACAATGGATCGAGTGGTATGATCTGGATGAAAGCTAGAGGCATGTAGGTAGGAATAGTGGTCAGTAGGTTTCCGATATAGGGTGGTGTTTATGTGACCATCGCTTATTAGCACCGTAGTGTCCAGGAAGTGGATCTCTTGTGTGGACTGGTCCAGGCTGAGGTTGATGGTGGGATGTATTCTATCTGCTACCCAAGATCCATAAACCTGGAAATCCTGGACGCCCCATCATCTCAGGCATTGGCACCCTGACAGCAGGATTGTCTGGCTATGTAGACTCCCTCCTCAGGCCCTTCGTTACCAGCACTCCCAGCTATCTTCGAGACACCACTGACTTCCTGAGGAAACTACAGTCCATTGGTGATCTTCCTAAAAACACCATCCTAGCCACTATGGATGTAGAAGCCCTCTACACCAACATTCCACACAAAGATGGACTACAAGCCGTCAGGAACAGTATCCCCGATATTTTCACGGCTAACCTGGTGGCTGAACTTTGTGACTTTGTCCTGACCCATAACTATTTCACATTTGGTGACAATGTATACCTTCAAATCAGCAGCACTGCGATGGGTACCCGCATGGCCCCACAGTATGCCAACATTTTTATGGCTGACTTAGAACAACGCTTCCTCAGCTCTCGTCCCCTAATGCCCCTACTCTACTTGCGCTACATTGATGACATCTTCATCATCTGGACCCATGGAAAAGAAGCTCTTGAGGAATTCCACCATGATTTCAACAATTTCCATCCCACCATCAACCTCAGCCTGGACCAGTCCACACAAGAGATCCACTTCCTGGACACTACGGTGCTAATAAGCGATGGTCACATAAACACCACCCTATATCGGAAACCTACTGATCGCTATTCCTACCTACATGCCTCCAGCTTTCACCCAGATCACATCACACGATCCATTATCTACAGCCAAGCTCTACGATACAACCGCATTTGCTCCAACCCCTCAGACAAAGACAAACACCTAAAAGATCTCTATCATGCATTCCTACAACTACAATACCCACCTGCTGAAGTGAAGAAACAGATTGACAGAGCCAGAAGAGTACCCAGAAGTCACCTACTACAGGACAGGCCCAACAAAGAAAACAACAGAACGCCACTAGCCATCACCTTCAGCCCCCAACTAAAACCTCTCCAACGCATCATCAAGGATCTACAACCCATCCTGAAGGATGACCCATCACTCTCACAGATCTTGGGAGACAGACCAGTCCTTGCTTACAGACAGCCCCCCAATCTGAAGCAAATACTCACCAGCAACCACACACCACACAACAGAACCACTAACCCAGGAACCTATCCTTGCAACAAAGCCCGTTGCCTACTCTGTCCACATATCTATTCAGGGGACACCATCATAGGGCCTAATCACATCAGCCACACTATCAGAGGCTCGTTCACCTGCGCATCTACCAATGTGATATATGTCATCATGTGCCAGCAATGCCCCTCTGCCATGTACATTGGCCAAACTGGACAGTCTCTACGTAAAAGAATGAATGGACACAAATCAGACGTCAAGAATTATAACATTCAAAAACCAGTTGGAGAACACTTCAATCTCTCTGGTCACTCGATCACAGACCTAAGAGTGGCTATCCTTCAACAAAAAAGCTTCAAAAACAGACTCCAACGAGAGACTGCTGAATTGGAATTAATTTGCAAACTGGATACAATTAACTTAGGCTTGAATAGAGACTGGGAATGGATGAGTCATTACACAAAGTAAAACTATTTCCCCATGGTATTTCTCCCTCCCACCCCACCCCCCTCTGTTCCTCTGATATTCTTGTTAACTGCTGGAATTAGCCTACCTTGCTTGTCACCATGAAAGGTTTTCCTCCTTTCCCCCCCCTGCTGCTGGTGATGGCTTATCTTAAGTGATCACTCTCCTTACAGTGTGTATGATAAACCCATTGTTTCATGTTCTCTCTGTGTGTGTGTATATATAAATCTCTCCTCTGTTTTTTCCACCAAATGCATCCGATGAAGTGAGCTGTAGCTCACGAAAGCTTATGCTCTAATAAATTTGTTAGTCTCTAAGGTGCCACAAGTACTCCTTTTCTTTTTGCAAATCTTTTCATTACGGCTCAGATCCTGAGCTGCACAGTAGGTGAAGAGGTGACTTTTCCTTCCCCTAGTCCTAGGGCCGTTCTTCTCCAGGCCAGTCTCGAGTGTAAATCAGAGAAGCATCAGAGCTGCTTTAATTTACACTGCATCTCAATAGCCTCCACACTGGTTAAATCAGAAGTGGACACGGTATTCCAGCAGCAGTCTCTCCAGTGCCGAATACAGAGGTAAAATAACCTCCAGTCTTATTTTAGTAGAGTTTATACATACAAGGATTGGATTAGCCCTTTTGGTCACAGAATCGCACTGGAAGCTCATCTTCAGCTGATTGTCCACCATGACCCCCAAATCTTTTTCAGAGTCACTGCTTCCCAGGATAGAATCCCCCATCATGTAAGAACACCTACTTTCTTTGTTCCTAGAAGTATACCTTTACATTTAGCTGTGTTTAAAACATGGATTGTGGATTTACTCCTGCTTGGTGCTGAAGTGGCATAAACACATTGATCTGGCCTAATATATTCAGGTGCTTTTTCTTCCTGTTCTTTGCACTATTTTGTATGGCCTAATACTAAACCAGAAGTAACTCCTCTAAAGCCAACAGAGTTATATCAGTGTAACACGATTGTGAAATCAGAATGGGAAGGTTACTCACCCTGAAAAATAGATCCTGTCAAACTAACTTATGTTTTTTTGTTTGTTTTTTTAAAATAAGATTACAAGTCTGGTTCATAAAGGTAATAGTGTTGATGTAATATACTTAGCCTTCTGTAAGGAGTTTGATTTGACTTGACAACAGTTTAATTTAAAAGCTAGAACAATAAAAAATTACCATGGCACACATTAAATGGACTAAAAAGCTGACTAACTGATAGGTCTCAAAATATCATTGTAAATGGGGAATCAAGTGGGTGTGCTTCTACGGGAGTCCCACAGGGATCAGTTCTTGGCCCATTTTTATCTATGACCTAGAAGAAAACAAAATCATCACTGAGAAAGTCTGCAGATAACATAAAATTTAGATCACTTGGTAAGCTGGGTTAATACAAACAATCCACGTTTGAAACACAGCTAAATGTAAAGGTATACTTCTAGGAACAAAGAAAGTAGGTGTTCTTACATAATGGGAGACTCTATCCTGGGAAGCAGTGACTCTGAAAAAGATTTGGGGGTCATGGTGGACAATCAGCTGAAGATGAGCTTCCAGTGAGATTCTGTGACCAAAAGGGCTAATCCAATCCTTGTATGTATAAACTCTACTAAAATAAGACTGGAGGTTATTTTACCTCTGTATTTGGCACTGGAGAGACTGCTGCTGGAATACTGTGTCCAGTTCTGGTGACCACGATTCAAGAAGGATTGGAGAAGGTTCAGATAAGAACCACAAGAACGATTAAAGGATTAGAAAACATGCTTTATAGTGGCAGACTCAAGAAGCTCAATTTATGTAGCTTTATAGTGAGAAGGTTAAGGGGCGACTTGACTAAAGTCTATAAGTACCTACATGGGGAACAAATATTTGATAATGGACTCCTCTACTAACAGAAAAAGGTATAACATGATTAAATGGCTGTAAATTGATGCTAGACAAATTCAGACTGGAAATAAGGTTTAAAATTTTAATAGTGAGGGAAATTAATCCATGAAACAATTTACAAGGGTTGTGGTGGATTCTCTATCCCTGGCAATTTTTAAATCAAAACAATGTTTTTCTAAAAGATATGCTCTAAGAATTGTTTTGGGGAAATTCTATGGCCAGATCCTTTTTGGCCTTGGAATCTATTAATCATATGGGGAAAGCATCTCCCAGAGAGCCTGTATAACCCCAGAACTTGATATTACTGCAGTCAGCAATTTTGTGTGTCTAGCTACTGCTAGCTGAAAACCAAATACAACATAGCTAGAGATAATGTTAGACTCTGAGAGGTAAGGCCAAACAGCTGCATGTTTGCAGTTCTGCTAATCAGAATGGGAGGATGGGACAAAAAGTTAATGTACATGAGAATGAAAGGAATATTTTGATAGTCAACCTTGGTTTTAAATGCCCCGACATATAAATGTAATTATTGTTATGACTAGAAATACTAGGAATGCTTTAAGAAAAAATAAGTAGTTTGCTAAAATTAAACAAATTGATGACCCATTAAGGGTTACTATGGTAACCCACTAGGAGTCACTATGAGCTATGTGCTTTGTTTAAGTTAGCTATAAAAATAGGCAAAAGAATAAACTTTGGAGCAGTCCAAGGAAGCTTTTATTTGGGCAAGGATTTGACACCTAAACTCCCCAGCAAGTGGACAGAAGGAGGGCCCCTGGAAGGCTGGTTATTAATTACTTGAAACCATCTCAGACTTTGGTTAAATATAACGTTTGGAATGTTCTGAACCTATACTCTGTGTGTGTGTGTGTGTCCTAATTCAAGAGTAGTTTTAGGTAAAAGGATTCTTGTTTGTACTAATAATTTATCAGATAGAGGAGCTGTGTCCCCATTGATTTATTCCTGACACCGCCTGGAAAGAAACAGCTAAGTTACCACTGCTTTGGGTCCAAAAACCCTGGGTAACACCTGAGTTACAACATCTCCCCTCTCCCAGAGCAGGACTCCTTGCACTTTGTGTCCATGTCCAACACAAACAAGTCTGTGGCCAGGTGACTCCACTTCCAAAACACCTTCTGCAGAGTAGGGCCATGAAGCTCCCATTCGTGGTCTCTGGAGGAATGTCTACTAAGGGAGTCTGCCAAGGTGTTCTGAACTCCTGACAGATGGACATCAGTCAGGGTAATCTGCAGAGGTATACACCAGTTACAAAAAGTCTCCACACAGAGCTGCAAGGAACTGTCCAATCCCTGCTTGATATAATAGACTGCTGTCATGTCTGATAGCACCAGGCTATGATACCTGACTGGCTGTGAATGAGAGAGAGGAAATGCTCTCATGTCAGCAGGTCCGTCCTTATCTCCAGCATCTTGATGTGGAATATTAACTTCTGAGGGGACCATGTCCCTTTGGCCACATGCCTCTCTGTGTGGTCCCCCCAATCTATCAGGGATGTGTCTGTGGTCACAGTCATAATCAGGAATGGGAAACTGAAGGGGGGAGGGATAGCTCAGTGGTTTGAGCATTGGCGTGCTAAACCCAGCGTTGTGAGTTCAATCCTTGAGGGGGCCACTTAGGGATCTGGGGCAAAAATTGGGGATTGGTCCTGCTTTGAGCAGGGGGTTGGACTAGATGATCTCCTGAGGTCCCTTCCAACCCTGATATTCTATGATTCTATGAATGGGACACCTATGTACATCTTTCCCCTGTCCTCCTACCAGCCAAGGGAATCCAAGATCCTTTGGGGAACTGAGTCAAGGCTGTGTCTGGCCGGGTGTACACAGTCCATAACCACAGTTGCCGACATCTCAGGCAGAGCCTTGGATATAGGGTGTCATAAATAGAAAGGGAAGGGTAACCACCTTTCTGTATACAGTACTATAAAATCCCTCCTGGTCAGAGGCAAAATCCTTTCACTTGTAAAGGGTTAAGAAGCTAAGGTATTTCTTAACTGGCACCTGACCCAAAATGGCCAATGAGGGAACAAAATTCTTTCAAATCTGGAGTGGGGGAACAAAGCGTTTGGGCTGTCTGTGTAATGTGCAATGGGCTGTAGTCTATTATATTTTGCAGGGAACAGATCAGGAATGCAAGCCTTACAACGCCTGTAAAGTTAGTAAGTAATCTAGCTAGAAAATGCATTAGATTTTCTTTTGTTTCACGGCTTGTAAACTAAGCTGTGCTGGAGGGAATGTGTATTCCTGTTTTTGTATCTTGTTGTAACTTAAAGTTTTGCCTAGAGGGATTCTCTATGTTTTAAATCTGATTATCCTGTAAGGTATTTACCATCCTGATTTTACAGAGGTAATTCTTTTACCTTTTCTTTAATTAAAATTCTTCTTTTAAGAATCGGATTGATTTTTCATTGTTCTTAATATCCAAGGGTTTGGGTCTGTGTTCACTTGTACCAAGTGGTGAGGATTATTATCAAGCCTTCCCCAGGAAAGGGGGTGTAGGGCTTGGGGGGAATATTTTGGGGGAAGACATCTCCAAGTGTTCTCTTTCCCTGTTCTTTGTTTAAAACGCTTGGGGGTGGCTCCTGTTCAAGGACAAGGCATAGTTTGTACCTTAGGGAAGTTTTTAACCTAAGCTGATAAAAATAAGCTTGGGGGTCTTTCATGCAGGTCCCCACATCTGTACCCTAGAGTTCAAAGTGGGGAAGGAACCTTAACATAGGGTCATGTAAGTACTTGCAGCCATGTGACCCAACAGGGCCAGGCAAGACAACACGGACATCCTGGGGCTCATCTGGCTTGGCTGTATGAGTCTGTCAATGGCTAGGAAGCAGTTGTCTGGCAAGTAAGCCCTGGCTGACGCTGTATTCAGCCCAGCCCTGACAAACTCTCTAGTTGTCTCAGTTCCAGGGTAGACTTGTCCAGGTTCACCTTGAGACCCAGCCTGTCAAACAGGCCCAGGAGCATGACTCTGGCTTCCTGTCAAGATAAGACCTTTATGAAACATTTGTCCAAGTAGGGGTATGCTGCCACCCTTTGTCAATAAAAGTGTGCTTCCACTACTGACAACATGCTGGCAAAAACCCTCAGTGCCACTGCAACCCCAAAGGGGAGCACCAGCCACTGGTAATGCTGCTGAGTGGCAACAAACCTCAGGATCTCCCTGTGCACTAGATGAATGACTATGTGGAAATAGGCACTCTTGAGATCGAGGGCTCTGAACCAACCTCCATGACCTACCGAGGAGATAATCGAAGACAGAGTAGCCATTCTGAACTTCAGACAGCAGACAAACTTGTTCAGTTCCCTGAGGTCACGATGGGTCTCCACCCACACATCATCTTGGGGATGAGGAAATACCTTAAGTAAAATCCTTCCTCCTTGCTGCTGAAGGCACAGGTTCTATTGCCTCTTGAAGAAGGGACTCTACCTCCTGCGGAAGACTCAGCTTTGTGAGAAGTGTCCCTGAATAAGGATAGGGAAGGGGAGCTGGGGATCAACAAAAAATGTATGACATTTGTAGGCTCGCTCATACTGCTGCAGATGGTGGAACACCAGAGGTGCTGACCTCTGCCTAAACTGTGGTTTGCTGACTTGTACTTCATTGCGGGTGCATAAATGCAGAGGGAAAGGAGCACTGCTCAAGATTCTTCAATGAATAGAGGGACTCATCATTCTTTGTGCTAAACACTTTGCTACACTTGAAAAGAGGGTCCTCCACCACTGATTGCACCACCTTCAGAATCCCTGATGAAGAGATTGAACGCCTCATCATCACCACTGTAGCCATGAACCTTGCCGCAGCATCCACCATATCCAAGGCTGCCTGGAGGGAGATCTGGCCATGAGCCTTCCCTGGCCAATCAGGGCCTGAAACTACTTTTTACTGTCCTGAGGCACCTTCTTAACAGATTTGATGAGTCCATTGTGGGTGGTAAAGTTATATATGGCCAACAAGTTTGAACATTCGAAGCTGGATGTAGGCTGACGAGTATGCCTTCCTTCCAAAGAGCTCCACTCTCTGAGCCTCCTTCTCATAAGGCATAGATCTGGCCTGTCTCTGTCTACTTTATTGAGTTGCCACTATCACCAGGAAGTTGGGGGCCAGGTGAGAGAAAAGGTATTCTAACCCCTTCATGGGCACAAAAATCTCTCTCCTCTGCCCACCTGGATGCCAGTGCACTCATGGCCGGCATCCTTGGACAGCTCAAAGATAGCTTCGCTAATTGTCAGCACCACCCTGCTCAGGCCTGAGCTGTTCAGGACATCCAGTAACCTGTGCAGAGCTTCCTAAACAGACCTCTTCCAGGGAAATTTGCAGGGCCTCTATCACCCTCTTAAGAAAGTCCTGAAAGGCCTTAGGTAAGAAAGTTTCCATCACCACCTCATCTAGAGAGGATGAGGATAAGGTCACCAATACAGGATCCTCCTGCGCAGGCTCCCCTCCTGTGTGCTGCTGTAGCTCCTGGGAAGGCACTCTTTCTCCCCCTGGGAGCCTTATGCTTCCGAGACTCCCCAGCCCCACAGCATAGGTACACTGGGTCATGGATTTTCTGGGTCCCAATGCTGCCATTGTGGGACCTCAGACCCCATCAGTTCAGGTCCTCAAGATGGTGGGCACTAGCACATTCAGAGTGGGTACCTCCTCGGAAGGGAATACAACAACATCCTGGACATCTTTGAAGCTCTGTCTGGGCTCAACCTCTGTGAGGGGCCACTCAGGAAACAGTCCAAGAACAGGTCTCCTTGACCCTGGTATTCCCTTCCATATCCAGTGATTCTAAGCCCAAGTCCAATGGGTAAGCTCCTAGTGCCAGAGGAAATGATGACCAGCTTCTGCTTGTCAACAGTATCAGTCAAAGTCTGGCTTTACCCCAGCTTGATGAGGGGGTCAGCGAAGGGCACCACAGCAGTTTTGGTACCAACTGGCATTCTGGTGCTGGGTGCAGGACTTCAGCCAGTATCAGTGACTCTGGTTCCAGGTGAATCATCAGATCATCAGGTGCCAAGAAGCGTGCCAGAGTTGATGGAGCTGCTACCTCCTCCACAGCGTAGGCAGTCCGTGCTGAGGGTGCTGGTCCAAATTCAGTCACTGGAGATGCCAAAGTACTGGAGGGCACACTATGGTCTTGCTCTTAGATGAAGTCCTGGGCCGCTCCTTCATGGCACTGGATGGTACCAATTCTCAGCACAAGGCTACCCCCAACTTGGAACAGGATGGGGACTTCTGCTTCTTCTCAATGGATTTGGATGGGAAACTTTTCCTCTTGTCCTTATGGGAGTGCCTGAGTCTCCCTTCCCCATTTCTATCCCAGTTCTGCTCACTTGAGTGTCTCAGAGCTGAAAAGAGAGCTGAGGTCCTAGAATTGGCTGAAGCTGCACTCCAAGGGGTGCTGCTACCTTCTTCAGGCCAACATGTGGGAGTGAAGGGCTTCCCAGTCAGAGTCCAGACCTGCTCTCATGGACTTCTCCATGAGGAACCTTCTGAGCCAAAACTCCCTTGATTACCTCATCCTCCTTGGAAACAAACCAGCAGATACTGCATCTGGAAAGGATGCTGGTTTCTCCCAGGCAGTACAAACAGATATTGTGATTGCCCATTACCAGGATGGCATTCCATTCAGCTCTTGAAGCTAGGGATACTTAGCATACTCTCCCACCACCAGGAAAGAACAGATGGAGGGTGGATAATTTTTCCCCTATCCAGGGGAAGGAACCAAACAAACTACGCTACACTAACAAGTAAATGTTAACTATTTCTATTAAAAAAAAACTATTTTCAGATAAGCTGAAGAAGCGCAATGAACACTAAGGCTCCATCCCAGATCATGAGTGGTGAGAAGAAACTGAAATGTTGGTGTTTTAGCAGCAGTGCTTCATTTGTGCTGGGGCTGAGCCTTGGCACTCTAAGGTTGGCAGTTCATAGCCTCAGCACCTCTGGGCTCCTGGCCAGTAGCTGCTGCTCTCTGGCTGCCCAGCTCTAAAGGCAGCACTGCCACCAGTAGCAGCGCAGAAGTAAGGGTAGCAAGGCCATTCCATGCCCTTACTTCTGAACTGCTGCTGGCAGTGGCACTGCCTTCAGAGCTAGGTGCCCGGCCAGCAACCACTGCTCTCTGGCTGCCCAGCTTGAGCCCCGGCAGCACTTTCATTACAAATTAAGCACTCTCCAGCAGCCCCCCGCTTATGCCCTTGGGGAAAAACAAGTAGTGAGCAGGGGCACACATGTGGACTGAGCCGACACTGGTAAGAAGAATTCTCTGGTCCTGGGTGCATGGAGCACATGCGCATCCTGAAGCCCACTACACAAAGGGATAAGAATCTGAAGAAGAACAGGGCACTTACATACAGATTTCTAACTTGAAATTCATGTCTGCTGAGATAATTTATGTATGTTATGCATTTTGGAGTTTTTGTTCTGAATATAAAAATGAATAAATAAGCACATGCACACAGTCAGTGCCTGAAGCCTGCTGCATCCAGCCCTAGTATCTGACTTGCTGCCTCCAGTGACTTTCTGATTGGGTAGAAGTCACCTTGAGACGCCTTGAAACAGTTCCACTGGCAATCCCCACAACAGACGTTCTACTATATTGCAAGCAAAACAACCCTCCAATTTTCATTATCAAGGTAAAATGGACAGAACACCACCCTCTACGAAGAACGAATTAACGTTCTGATTCAAATGTAATACTTGAAATGCCTCCTAGCGATGCACCCCTCTGGATCTTATGGTATAAAAGCTCAGTGGCTTGTGATTTATTCCAATAACTTGTAAAGAACTGTATAAAGTGTATATGAGTAAAAGGTTATTTAAAGTTGGTTATTATAGTATTTTGTTATCACTATGCTTCAACCTCTACTACAAGAATAATCCTTAAAAAACAGAATATACTGAAGCTGACATTGTGAAAATAAAAACAGCAAAATGTGAGGCTTGGAGGTGCTGAAGTCTGTGCAAACACATTCATTATGTAATATGGTAGATGTCATCTGTGACAGAGCTGTAAGCTGGAAAATTGTATAGGGTAGATATTTCTCATGTTTTCTTTTTCTCATGAACATACTATGACACCTCTGCAGCTCAGCTCCACAACTAGAGGTTCAATATTTCAAAATTTACTTTTGGCAGGGAAATTTGTTTTAAAAAAATCAGTAATATTTGAACTAAACCATATCAAAGCTATTTTCTCTGCTTCATTTTGGTATCCAATTGGGTTTTAAATGAATACCATCTGTGTCCTATCAAACTAAGGTCAAGAATCTCCAAAGATTTTGTCACAAAATGATTTTTTTTATTTTATTTTCGATAAAATGTATGAACATTTATCATGGATGGCCTTTGCTAGATACTTTTATGCGTGGGTATATTATGTATATTTATAAACACACAACAATTGTTGTTATGATAGGGACAACCCTTTGGGGGTAAGGCCCCTACTTTTGTTAAGCCCTCAGTAAAACAAAGACAATTCCCATCCACAGAGTTTACAGTCTAAGATTATGACAAGACACATCAGGTGGATAAACAGACAAGACAGGGCAGAGAGGGATGTCTCAATGAATATGTGTATTGAGAGAGAAAGAAATAATCTGCTCATGTTTAGAACAAGCTCTACTGAACATGTATAAATAGTGATTTTCATAGGCTTATAACTCAGCCCAATCTGGATAGATTTTCATGTGTAAAGCACTTCTGATTTAGGGTTGCCAGACATCCGGCTTTCAGTCAGAATGCCCGGGTGAAAAGGGACCCTGGCGGCTTTGGTCAGTACCACTGACTGGGCTGCTAAAAGTCTGGTTGGCCACAGCAGCTGGCTCTGCGTGGCTCCCGGAAGCGGTCTGGCTCCTAGGGGCAGGGTCGGCCAGAGGGGTTCTGTCCACTACCCGCACCCTGCATGCCACCTCCGCAGTTCCCATTGGCTGGGAACCACGGCTAATGGAGCTGCAGGGGCAGTGTCTGTAGACGGGGCAGTATGCAGAGCTGCCTGGTCACACTTCTGCCTGAGCCAGAGGGATATGCCAGCCACTTCCCGGGAGCCGCCAGAGGTAAGCACCGCCTAGAGCCTGCACCCCTCAGGTCTTCTGCATCCCAAAGCCCTGCCCCAGCCCTGAGCACCCTCCCACACCCAAACTTCCTCCCAGAACCCACACCTCACACCCCCTCTTGCACCCCAAAACCCTGCTCCAGCCTGGAGCTCTCTCCTGCAGCCCAAACCCCTCATCCTCAGCCCCACCCTAGAGTCCGCACGCCCAGACAGACCCCTCAACCCCTCCCACTCCCCAATCCTCTACCCCAGCCCAGTGAAAATGAGCTAGTGTGGAGGAGAGCAAGTGTTGGAGAGAGGCGGGAAGAAGTGAGTGGGGGCGAAGAGGTGGGACATGGCGGTGCCTATGGGAAAGGATAGGGCAGAGGTGTTCAGTTTTCTGCACTCAGAAAGTTGGCAACCCTACTCTGACTCCAGGATCATCCCTCTGACAAATTTTTAGTTCCTACTCCAAAGCATGGAAGTGCCATTGCTCTTGAAAGAAATAACTGGGGGGAAAGTTTAACATTGGCAAAACTACTTATTTTTCCTAATCTCATTCTCAGAAAAGGCTAAACTGTTATGACTGATTTAAAAACAAAACAAAAAACCGCCTGAGGCCAAGAGAGCATGGAAAATTTCAGCTTGAGTGGTGTAAGTTTGGCAAAATTATAGGCAACTAAAAACAGGGGCTTATAATGGGAAATGGCAGGCAATCTTAATTATGGACATTGCTACAAGTGCTGTCTCTAAAAATAAACTACATTAAATGAGTGTTAAGATTGCCTGGCTAAGCTCTCAGAAGTCAAGAAATGTTAGTTAAGGCTGCTCTGCTGTGCAAATGAATTATGAAAAAGTCTAATTGTATACTATTTCTAAAATAATACAATAAAATATCAACTATTTTTCTGCAACCTTAGATACACATGTGCAGCATCTGTGTGTATACCACACATACAAACAATGAATGTAATGTATACAGAATGGGTCCTGTGGAGTCCTTGTGTGATTCATTGTGTAACTTCTGAGATGCACTTACAAGGATGTAGAAAACATATGATACATTATATTTGAGAAACTGCATGTGATTATGTAATTGAAGACTATCATAATGCATTCACACAAGGGGGCAAAAAGTTAAGGTTTATGTGCATACACACAGTGAACTATTCTGAAGGCTTGAGCAAAGCAAATAAAATTGGTCACTCAGAAACAATGCAGTATGAAAAAACAATCTCGAAGAAAGCCTATTAGGGCAGTATTGATTTCAAGATCACAAATTGAGGAATTCAGAGTAGCAGCCATGTTAGTCTGTATTCGCAAAAAGAAAAGGAGTACTTGTGGCACCTTAGAGACTAACAAATTTATTAGAGCATAAGCTTTCGTGAGCTACAGCTCACTTCATCGGATGCATTTGGTGGAAAAAAAATTGAGGAAGAGATCTTTTTAGCAGTAAAACAGAATGAAGAGATCACAAAAGAGAAATGCACATAAGTTTGGATATGCCTCTTTAAGAGAGTCAACCCACTAAATTGAGTATAAATTCTAAGTTGCAATGTCTCTATCTACCTTAGCAAAATTTAGTTTCTGCTGTTTGCTATGTCAGCTGTTGCCCACTACACCAGAATACATATTTTCTTATGTCATGCACTGAGGATTTATGACACTTCCAAGCAGAGTTTGAGTCTGATCTAAATGAAGTCAATCAAAGTTTTGTCAATGATGGCATGTGGAGAAGGGCCAGGTCTTAGGTGTACAATACAATTTTCAATAAAGTACATCAGGTACACAATTTACAAGTGCCTTAGGCAACTTCAATTTAAGCAATCTGTTACAAAATAGAACATTGTTCCAAAGGATATTAAAAATAGAACTACCAGGGACAAATTCAGCAATGACAAATGGTGGGGTAAATAAGTTAGTCATAAAACAGTGTATTGTAACATGCACAAATATAGCAGTCAGTAGGTGAGCAAGCAAGAGTAACTTAAACCAGTTTAGTAGTCTATGGGGACCAAGTTCACTTGTGATGTGATTGTGCAAAATTCCTGTTGGGCTACATTCAGATCTGATGTAGGAGAATGAAATTTAATTTCAGTGGGAGTTGCTCCAATTACTCAGGCCTGAATTTAGTCCAGAGAATTGGACTAAAAGTATTGTAAAGTATTGTAAAGTATACTTCACTTAATACATGTGCAAATTAACACTAATATAACATTAAAGTAATATTAAAGATCAGATTTAAATCTATTAAATGGGGATCCAAAATTGAGTCTGAAACTCCATTTTACAGTAGTACATTATCTCTTAGCACCTAGTTTGTGGAAGATCATGCAACTTTTAGAAACTTAAGAAAGAACCTAAAAGCAAGTTAAGGCCAAAGTTTGAAAGTTGAAGTTTTTTTTTCATATCTTGCACAAAAGAATGAATTTAGCTCTCAATGGAAGTTTCTGAGGTGCTGTCTTTGAAGTAGTACTCTGGCATGCCTTAATGTAGGGATCATTGACAGGATTTTAAATGGTTGTGGTTTGTCAGGCAAATGCTAAATTAACTACTGTTTAAACTATACATTAATATGACAGTCTGTTACTACAAATCTGGATCCCTCAGACTCATAAATACAGTTCTAATTAAGAAACACCGTTTAATATGCACATCCTTGGTTCCTTAATTAACAGATTATACTGATACCACCATAGCCATAAAGTCTATCATATCAAAACCTATTTGTGCATTGCTTACTTTGCAGATAGCCCGAAACTCTAAGAGCCTCTGCCACATACAGACAGTAACTCTCTATATGAAGGCTTCCCCGGCAATTCTGTTGAAAAGTAGCTAATGGACACATTAACAGAGCACATCACCAAACCAGATTCAATAATTGCATCTCCATCCTTCAATAAATAGCTTACAATGACACTTGGGATTTAGACAGAAAAAGCTAACTGATAAGACATCCTAGCAGTCTGCTCCACAAGTTACCCAAGAAGTTAAAAGTCTTTCGTTGTGTGTGTGTGTGTGTGTGTGTGTGTGTGACCGACCATAAACTTTGGCTCAGAGATAAGGAGGTTTTAAAACTGATATTTAGCAAAAATGTTCCAAAATTCTGCTGTCTCCCTAGAACATTTTTAAAAAATCCATTAACAACATGTTTGTCGTTGTTGGAGTGCCTATTATGAGGTTTAGGCTGTGTGAAAGCCTGTCTCGACACAAGAGATATGGCAGGCTTGTTGGGATGGAAAGGAGGTGAAGAAAGATGGATATGTGCTCCCTTGTTGACAAGTGGTGGGGACAAGCAAGGAGACAGATCAGTAAAAATTTTCATTAAATCAAGAAAATACACAACTTGCCCCTAACATCACCTCTGTTGGCTTCTTAGACCAGCTGCTTCTCTGGAACCCTACTGAGGAACAAATTGCTTTCCTAGCAGGACATTTGGACACTCCTGCATTAACAGATATGGATCTCAGCATGCCAAGCCAAGCAAGAAGGAAATGTAATATGAGCAACACTGTCATCTCAATTTAGGACAACAGCTAGGATGCCCTACAGGGCATTACAACAGCTTCTAGAAGTACACAACATAAGACATTCTTACTGTCTTAAGGCTATGGAAAGCTGGTATTTCTAGTAAATAGCGAGACCAAGGAGAAAGGAAAATGTAAATGCATATATGACAACAGCACTGTACTGTCTGGGAGCATCAGTTTCAATTCAAAGGGCTTTCATTTCTGCAAAGAACTGCAGCAAAGTTTGTAGGAAAAAAATGAAGAAGTGAAGAGATGAACAACACTAGGTGGCAGGCATTTCATTTTCAGGCGGAGGGAAATTTCAAAGAGAAAAACCTTGGTAACTTTGATAGTGACAGCTTCAACATAACTTAGTGCTACACATTACAAGGAATATAGAAACTTTGGGTATGCATTTTATGATAATTAGTTTTTTTTAAACAGTCGCATGCATGTGTTCAACTTTTTATCTTTGCAAAATTCATTATTTATTAGTTCTGTAATAAACCTCTCTACTAATGAAATCGAATCCAAAATCAGATTTAAGATGGCTCATTTTAGAAAAAAAATATCTAGGGATGGTTCAAAACTGGGATCGTTTATCAGAATCCTCTGAACCATGGTGCTTCAGACAAATTGGAACTTGGATGGTTACTGACCCCAGTTCTGCAGAACCCAAACCCAGCCCTCTTAGTTCAACTCCAGAGATGTTATACTTACATTGATGTTAAAACACATACAGTTCTCAAAGCACTGCATATCAGAGGCCTGATGCTCTACTGTCTTGCACTTGAGCAGTCATTTACATCTGTGCCAGGGAGTGCATATCCACTTTGCACAGATGTAATGGACTATACATGCGTAAGGCAGGCAATTTAATACTGAATGTTGTTATGGTGAGACAGCCAGTTCAGGATCCCACAATGTAGATGTACTAATATAGACTCTTATGAACTGACACTCTTATTACAAGAGGAATAAAATAAAAATCATGCAAACCACAGAATTCATGCAGCTTGACACACATCAAACCACCCTTTAAATCAAAAAAAAAAAAACAACCTACATATACATCTAGTGATGGGGAAAACCTCCAGAGATTCATAGTTTGAAAGTCCTACAAAAGACTGTTTTCTGGTAGCTCTTCTTTGCTTCTTGGTATTGTCTTCTTCTGGGAAACTAACGAGTGGGGCTTGCTATAGCTTCTGGATTTTTTATGATGGAAAGAGATCTTCCTATGTCTTCAAGGAGCCACCAGGAATGATCACCACTTTCCTTAATCTTGACTTGTCTCATAGACCCATAGATATTGAGGTCAGAAGGGACCATTATGGTCATCTAGTTTGACCTCCTGCACAATGCAGGCCAAAGAATCTCACCCACCCACTCCTGCAATAAACGTCTCACCTAGTCTTCAAAAGTGCTTATCACAAACACACTCTCCATAATACAAAGCAGCACAGAGTACTCTCAGTTGCCGATAATGTCACACCTTTTCTGACTGGTACAAAGTACAGAGAATGAAGCCACTCTCGCTGAGAAAATCAAAATGGACTGTGGTTATTATCCTAACCCATGGGACAGATTCAGTAATCAGGAAAACAGACAAAATATTATGTGACTAATTTAACTGCCAAAACCAGCTTGAAATTTTAAAAAAGTAATACAAAAAATTGCAGCAAAAATTGCATAATCATAACATTCCCAATATGCAAAACATTTCAGTTTTGCTAAATTGCTCGAATTTTGTGAATTTTTCAGAAATTTTAAATTTCAGGAGTAACATTTAATGGAAATATCTAATATCTCTAATCTATTTCTGTGTATCTTTAAAGATAGACATACACAGAAAGAAGTGAACAAATATCCTGAATGTTGATACAGATTAATTTCCCCATCATTTTCCTTTAATTGTGCAGAAAGTTAACTACATTGGTCACTTACTTGAATGCCTCAGTCCACAACCAAGTACTGTACAACAGTGGCTCTCAACCTTTCCAAACTACTGTACCCCTTTTCAGGAGTCTATTTTGTCTTGGGTACCCCCAAGTTACACCTCACTTAAAATACTACTTGCTTACAAAATCAGACATAAAATTACAAATGTGTCACAGCACGCTATTACTGAAAAATTGCTTACTTTCTGATTTTTACCGTATAATTATAAAATAAATCCATTGGAATATAAATATTGTACTTACATTTCAGTGTGTAGTATATAGAGCAGTATAAACAAGACATTGTCCTTATTAAATTTTAGTTTGTACTGACTTTGCTAGTGCTTTTTATGCAGTGTGACCAGATGTCCCATTTTTAAAGGAACAGTCCCATTTTTGGGGACTTTTTCTTATATAGGCGCCTATTACCCTCCAACCCCTGTCCTGTTTTTTCCACAGTTGCTATCTGGTAACCCTATTTTTATGTAGCCTGTTGTAAAACTAGGCAAATATCAAGATGAATTGATGTACCCCCTGGAATACCTCTGTGTATTCCCACTGTGTACACGTACCTCTGGTTGAAAACCACTGCTGTACAGTGTATAAGAAGCCCTGATGCTACAGCAACTACAATTAAAGTGTGCCTGGTGGAGATACTGCACAGTGGTACAATTGTACATGTGTCCTCTTGATCTGTCTACTTCTACCATACCTGAAGCCATCAGAACGTTATTTTTTTTTAAAAAAGTTGCTTCTAAATGAAAGAGTAACTTAGAAATAAAATAATCCATCTTTTTAACTTTTCTGTTCTAACTTTTCTTCAATATGTGAATTGTTTGCAAAACTGAAACAGTTCATAGGGGAAAAAACATTCTGAGACTAAATTACTAAAAAATAGATTAAAAAAATGCCTGCTCCCAGAATCCCTATATTAGCAAAAATAACAGGGTATGCAAGAAAGTTCTATCACTAGTATGAGTTTCAGCTTGGCATGTGTGTAGTGGGAATCAATCACGGATAACCTTGGGCAATGAACAATAGAAATCTATAATCAAATAAATGTAAACATCTAATGCCAAAACTTCATTAATGCAAAAGGAAACTCCAAATTAAAATCCACACTGTAACTTGAGCTCTTCCCCTCAGCCTGGACAACATAAAATTAAAGTAAGGATTGCAGTCATATGATCAGAAAACCATGAGAGAAATATTTTATATGCTAAGATCTCATAATGGTTGCCTTTGTAAGTAGCTACTCATCCACTAGTAACTAAAATGAAACCTGTTCATAGGCCACTGAAAAAGGCATACCCCAGTATACATTCATTAAATATAGGTACTGCTCCATACTAAGGACTAAGACTCTAATTCAAGGTATTTAAACACATGCCTAACTTTAAGCATGTGATTAGTCCCACTGAAGTCAATGAGTAAGGGCCTCTCTTCTCTCCCTTTGATGCCCTTGTACAACTTCCATCAAATAGTTATAACCACACATTGTTCTCTGTGTATTATGTATATATACCAACACAAGAATATTCTTTAGCTTAGTGCAAACATTTCTTGGCATAAAGTCGTATCTTACAATCTATGTATCTTAGGTATTTCTGAAACTCTCCATTAGTGACACTGTCTTTGGCAATACCAGACCTCCCATCACTGGTAGCGAACTAAGTCTGGTAGATAAAAAGTATGACTGAAATCACTCCCTAAATTTTTTTTTAAACTAACCTATATGAAACTGCACTAGGTCATTGTTTTACACTAGTCATGGTCCTATCAGGGTTCCTTTCCCACTCTGAACTCTAGGGTACAGATGTGGGGACCTGCATGAAAGACCCCCTAAGCTTATTCTTACCAGTTTAGGTTAAAAAACCTCCCCAAGGTACAAACTTTGCCTCTTCCTTGAACAGTATGCTGCCACCCCCAAGCGTTTTAAACAAAGAACAGGGAAAGAGAACACTTGGAGACATCTTCCCCCAAAATATTCCCTCCAAGCCCTACACCCCCTTTCCTGGGGAAGGCTTGATAATAATCCTCACCAATTTGTACAGACCCAAACCCTTGGATCTTAAGAACAATGAAAAATCAATCCGGTTCTTAAAAGAAGAATTTAATTAAAGAAAAGGTAAAAGAATCACCTCTGTAAAATCAGGATGGAAAATACTTTACAAGATATTCAGATTCAAAATACAGAGGATCCCCCTCTGGGCAAAATCTTAAAGTTACAGAAAACAGGAATAAACCTCCCTTTTAACACAGGGAAAATTCACATAAAACAAAAGATTAACTAATCCGCCTTGCCTGGCTTACCTATACTGGTTGCAATATAGGAGACTTGGATTAGGATGGGTTGGAGAAGATGGATTTCTGTCTGACCTCTCTCAGTCCCAAGAGAGAACACACACGTAAACAAAGAGTACAAACAAAAGCCTCCCCCGCCCCCCAGATTTGAAAGTATCTTGTTCCCTTATTGGTCCTTTGGGTCAGGTGACAGCCAGGTTAGCTGAGCTTCTTAATCCTTTACAGGTAACAGGATGTTGCCTCTGGCCAGGAGGGATTTTATAACACTGTATACAGAAAGGTGGTTACCCTTCCCTTTATATTTATGACAGGTCCTGAACCAGAATCTCAGGAATGAACCACATCCCACTCAGGAGAAAATTTGGATTTGGATCAGTTCATGCTTCTCTCCAGTGTAATACCCACCACCACCCATATATCTTTTTAAGCCATTTCAAATGAAATGCCTGAATATGGAGATCAGAAAAGCAGGGTTAATTAAAACTGTTTACAGAGCCCTCAACTATAATGGTACTAATGGGTGTCACCAAAATAAAAATGGAACCCTTTGAAAGGAATAATACTGTGTAGACATTAAAAACTTCCAGAGCACCACAAGTTAAAATGCAATAGAAAACAAAATAGTACTAAGAGAGACCAATTAAATGAATATGGGTTCTGTATACTATACAATTGTTCCCAATGCCATTGTTAGATGCATCGTATATAACCACACATTGTTCTCTGTGCAAAATCACTTGAGATTCTCAATGAAAAGATAAAAGAGAAAAGCAGTGAAAACATCTTCAAAGAATACATGCACCAGAAATAGTTCTATTTAAAACAGAATAATAATAGTGTTGAGAATGCTACATTTCAGAGTTTTCTATAAGTGGAGAAAAGAAACAACATGAAAAGAAAGGCAAAAGACCATATACACACACAAAAGACATAAATACCGTGTGAATAGCTAACTGCTACAGATTCAATACAACTAAAAGATGGAAAGACATCAGTGAATCAAACTGCACTCATATTTCAAGATAAATGTGAAATCCTATACCAAAAAACTGATTTTAAGGGCAAAAATTAGTAGAACTCATTTCGCAAAAGAAAGGCTGTCACTCTTCTACACTTATTTGGTGACAGTTGTATGACTGCTTTGCTCCAAAGTGCTTTTCCATACAGTGTGGTGTGGAAAGGAGCAAGAATATGGAAATCCCAGAGCAAATGCTAAGAACCCTACTGAATAGGAGCAGCTCACTGGCAAGTTCCCCATCTGGAGGCTTTGTGGGGAGCAAGTTATGCCAAAGTGGGGAACAGAGCCAGGGAGTAACTGCTCTATGCAGCAGGAGTAACCTGACAGATTTCCAGGTACAAATATAAATAAATATAAATGGCAATTGAGCATTAACTCCATTTTTGTGGTTTTTGCATGGCCTTCCCCAACCCCCAAGGTGCAGGTCAGTATAGCGCCATGGGGGAGAACCGGAGAAAGCCAAGAGCAGCATGATGCCAAAGTGAGAGAGAGTGTTTGTCGGAAGGGAAGGAGATTGAGAAGTAGCGTGGAAGGACCAGTATGCTATGCAGAGGCCTCTAAATCTAAATGATTCAGGGGTCTCAGGGCCACATCTGCCCTGCCTTCTCAACCTGACTACAAACCTTTCCCCGGAGGGTAGAATACAATGGAATGCTTGTGAGTTTAAATAGACAGATTCTTAATTACCTTCTCCCCCCTCTCTTGAATTTCTGTGAAAGGGGATTGATATGGTTTGTGATTTATTTTTTAATGGTTGTGGCCCCCTGTGATTCCATTTGCATTTACTGCTTTATTAACATGCATATCAATGGAAGTACCTAGACAATTATGTTCTCTACAATAGTAAGTACACAAGGCATATTAAAAACAAAACAACCCACAGAGCTGAAATCCAAATTTGGAACCAAATCCTCACCAGAACAAAAAACTGATTACAGTATGGACCTCAAGGTAACTAGAGCAGTCAGTGGCTTTTGAAATGATGCATAGGATACACATGGAACTAATTTTTTCAATGTCAGACTACATATAAACTAGGGAGACTGTCTATTTTACCACAAAAGGTGTTGTAATGCTTACTGAATTTGGTGAAACTGGGGTTGGCTTAGTCTGTGTCACTATGCAGTGGGCAACAGTGGCATTCCACAGAAAGACCTTGGACCTCTCTTACCCCATAAATAATTTGAACTCCTAAAAGAATGAGAGAGACTCACTGTCAATCAGGATGGAAAGATTCTGCTTTGGTCGCTGCCAATATGCTATTTGCCTTTTGACATTATTTTGGATGGCCTTAGTGGAATTCTTCAGGGCTATTACAGCTCAGAGCTTTCCCTAAAGTCTTGGTAGTAAAAGGCAGGTACCATTTGAGGGTGATTGTTTCAAGGCAATGAAAGACTCATTCAAATTCTGTTGATCAAAACATATGAGAGAGGAGAAGACAATGTTATCATGAAGTTTCACACTGGGAAATATGCTCTCTGACTTTTTGAAGTTATGTGGCAGTATTTAGAAGGCTGCTACAGAGATGAACTCTGATTTCATATATGGATGGTTGTCCAGTGACAGCATACAAGTGTTCTGCAATGTTGCACACGATATTAGATATTCAGTCTTGACTGGTTTGTATTTGGAATTTATTCTTTCTGAACTTGGGTCATCATGGCAAAGGCTGCTATGGGTCTGAACAGATAATCTAGAAAAATTGGAAATGGCAATCAGCAAAGTATCCGATGTATTTCTGTTGATCAAAAGCAAGCTGGGTAGGTCAAGGTTTGAAAAAAAACAGAGAAAAAATTAAATTAAATGTTAAAAAATAAAAGGTGGAGGTAGGAATTATTTATTAAAATGGACATGTCAACATTTTTTCAGTTTGTTTATTTAAGAGTCACAGCACAAGAAAGGGAAGAGAACTGTTTACAGAGGTATGTAGACTATTAATAATATTCTGGGTACAACAGCTCAGGTTTGCTCATAGTTTATTCAGTATGGCAGCCATTTTGGATCCTTCCTGATATTCCTTAAGAGAGACTGTGGGATCAACTTCTGACATGTTGTTAAAGCTGGTACATGATCGGTGGTCAGTGCCGTGTTTGGTGGTGATCCACTTGGGTGAGAATGACTTAGTGCCAGCTGGATGCTCAACTGATTCTAAAGATCAAGCAGGACTTACGCAGGCTGCAGCAAACCTTCACAGTCTCATAGCTAGAATGGTCACTGTTTCTAACCAGACAGATCTGGAGGCCTAACAGAAACGCCATGGCTGGAGCCTGGCCAAGAACGAAAATGGAACGGGAAAACCATGCATTTCTGCACCTTAAGGATTCTGTGATGAAGCATCAGCTAACTTACTTACAGCTGCTTGGAACAGTCTAGGCTTGATGGAGTATTTCTATCTGAGACAAGTTCAGACACATTTACTGCAGATACAAAGGCTATGAAGGAAGCATATTGTGGCAGATATGGAACTGCTCTGTAATAATCTAAGAATACTGATCTATACATAATTTTAAGAATACTGTATGTGACCTGGTCAGGGAAGTGCAGTTACTGTATATCCGATTATTAGGCTTTCCTGTATAAATGTATCAATTTAGCTTAGTAGGGCTGCTGTTGGAAAAAATAAGCAGGAAGGCAATACAATAGTTCCCTTATAAGAACAGCCAGGTACACACTTGAAAGACAACAGGGAAAGCTATTATCTTCAAAGATCCTGTATCTGTCTTAACAAGTTGCGAACCTTTCTTGCCAATACTAGGAACCAACAGATCAAATGGCTATGAAAAGTTAAAAAGTGACTTATTCGCTGAGAAGAGAAGTGATCAAAGGACTGGGTAAGAATTAAAGCAACATTCCCCAAAAGCAGGGGGAACAAGAACTTGCGTGTGAGTTAAAGGACAACATTGTCATCCACACCCTAATGGTGTCGGGGATTTATAGAAAGCTTAGACCTACCAGGATCCCCGTGGGGAAGATGGAGATATTCCTGGTAGGTAAGACATGCTTACAGTCTGTTTTATTGTTTGAAGATCTTTCTCTCTATGATGCTTTTTGTGACAGGTTCGGTCACAGAGACCCCCCCCTCCCTTTGGGACTGCCACCTGATGTGCTGAGACTAATTCTGCCAGTTTGGGCCTCCAGAACCCTGCGCTGCTGAGCCAGACACACTAGTCTGCTCCTACACAGACCCAGGGTCTGAACCACATGCCCCAAAGCTGCAGACTTAACTGAAAACAGCTTAAGAAGTGCTCCAGTCTCCAGCACCCAGCTCCCAATGGGATCCAAACCCCAAATTAATACGTTTTACTCTGTATAAATCTTATACAGGGTAAACTCATAAATTGTCTGCCCTCTATGACACTGATAGAGAGATATGCACAGCTGTTTGTTCCCCCAGATATTAATTACTTATTCTGGGTTAATTAATAAGCAAAAGTGATTTTATTAAGTATAAAAAGTAGGATTTAAATGGTTCCAAGTAATAACAGACAGAACAAAGTAAGCTATCGAGCAAAATAAAACAAAACACACAAGTCTAAGCCTATTACATAAAGAAACTGATTACAGATAAATTCTCACCCTCAGAGATGTTCCAATAAGCTTCTTTCACAGACTGGATTCCTTCCTAGTCTGGGCCCAAACCTTTCCCCAGCACAGTTCTTGTTAGCTCCAGCTTAGGTGGTAACTAGGGGATTTCTCATGACTGGAACCTCTTTGTTCTGTTCTACCCCCTTATATAGCTTTGGCACAAAGTGGGAATCTTTGTCTCTCTGGGTCCCCACCCCTCCTTCTAAATGGAAAAGCACCAGGTTTAAGATAGATTCCAGTAACAGGTGACATGGTCACATGTCCTGTGAGACCTCAAGACTTCATTCTTCCTGGCCTGACTCACAGGAAGGCTTGCAAGTAAACAGAGCCACTTACAACCAATTGTCCTAGTTGATGGGAGCCATCAAGTTTCCAAACCACCATTAATGGCCCACACTTTGCATAATTAAAATAGGACCTCATTTATATTTCATATTTCTAGTTTTAGATACAAGAATGATATATTTATACAAATAGGATGACCACACTCAGTAGATTATAAGCTTTGTAATGATACCTTACAAGAGACTTTTTGCATGAAGCAGATTACAGTTATATTATATTCACACTCATTATCAGATTTTCATAAAATCATATGGGGTGCAACATCACGCTTTTATTCTAACTGAATAATACTTTGCTTTAAAAAGGCATATTTGCTTACTGGCTACCACTGCCATAGCTCCCCAAGGGAACACAACTGCAGGTACTGAAGATAAATCACACCTGCTGAGGTAATCACAGTTGATTATAGGAGGCTACAGATCAGGGCCTGGTCTGAGAGGAGGAGAACTGTATGATTCCACCCCAAGAGAGAGATGGTGGCTTGAGGCTTAAGATATCATTGGGGGTGCACCTGAAGAGACCTGGAGGGATCAGAGGTGCAGTTAGCCCCATAACTGTGACACACATCTCGAGGGCAAAGAGGTGGTTCCCTGATTGCTGGCAATTGGCTGCTCTGCCAAGTGAGGTAGAGAAGAACAATTTATTGAATGTCTGAAAAGAAGTGAGGTTGTGGTCATTCCAAGTATGCTGCTCTCAAGGTTCCTTCCCCACTCGGAACTCTAGGGTATAGATGTGGGGACCTGCATGAAAATCTCCTAAGCTTACTTTTACCAGCTTAGGTTAAAACTTCCCCAAGGTACAAACTATTTTACCTTTTGCCCTTGGACTTATCGCTGCCATCACCAAACGTCTAACAGGGATATAATTTGGAAAGAGTCTGTTTGGAAACGTCTTTCCCCCCAAAATCCTCCCAAACATTATATCCCCTTTCCTGGGGAAGGTTTGATAAAAATCCTCACCAATTTGCATAGGTGACCACAGACCCAAACCCTTGGATCTTAAGAACAATGAAAAAGCATTCAGTTTCTTAAAAGAAGAATTATAATAAAAGAAAAAGTAAAAAGAATCACCTCTGTAAAATCAGGATGGTAAATACCTTACAGGGTAATTAGATTCAAAACACAGAGAATCCCTCTAGGCAAAACCTTAAGTTACAAAAAGACACAAAAACAGGAATATCCATTCCATTCAGCACAGCTTATTTTCTCAGACATTTAAAGAAATCAGAATCTAACGCATATCTAGCTAGATTACTTACTAAATTCTAAGATTCCATTCCTGTTCTGTCCCTGGCAAAAGCATCACTCAGACAGAGAGAGAGAGGGGCTTTGTTTCTCCCTCCCCCCAGCTTTTGAAAGTATCTTGTCTCCTCATTGGTCATTTTGGTCAGGTGCCAGCGAGGTTATCCTAGCTTCTTAACCCTTTACAAGTGAAAGGGTTTTTCCTCTGGCCAGGAGGGATTTTAAACGTGTTTACCCTTCCCTTTATATTTATGACAGCTGCAAAGGCAGAAAATTCCACACAGTGCTAGGGTATACTGTACCCAGCAGGGTTGGGAGTGTAGTAAGAAAAATACAAAAAGAAAAGGAGTACTTGTGGCACCTTAGAGACTAACAAATTTATTAGAGCATAAGCTTTCGTGAGCTACAGCTCACTTCATCGGATGCATCCGATGAAGTGAGCTGTAGCTCACGAAAGCTTATGCTCTAATAAATTTGTTAGTCTCTAAGGTGCCACAAGTACTCCTTTTCTTTTTGCGAATACAGACTAACACGGCTGCTACTCTGAAACCTAAGAAAAATACAGAACTCTTCTTGAAGAAAACTATTGATTGTATTGATAAGGACACAACTAATACAGGTGCAAAGATCTGCTATATCAACTCCTTTGGTTTCATGTGGGGCCATTAATATGACTACCTAGTTTTCTAGGAACAGTGTATGGAATTGTTAATGTATGTGTTACTGGCATAGATGATTCTTGTCTTAGCAAAGCTGTGACCTTTTCACACAAAATCTTTGGCATCATCATTCATATTTGTCTTCGGGCAAAGACTATAGAGTTCAAAATAGAATGTCCCCTAGTTCATAAAAAATATCTACCTAGATGCAAAATATAATGATAATCTGACTTCATTTACTGTGTGTGTTTTGTTTCACTTTTTTGTGTGTGTAGAGAAAACTGTTATTAGTTCTGAGAAACCCCCTCAGTCTGTAGAGACGTAATTTTTTTTAAACTCAGGAGCCAACATTTGGTCATCCATATGGAGAAATCCAGATAATAATTTTCCTGAATGAGTGAATTAGAAAATGTTAATTTTACACAAATAACATTTTTTGTAATCAAGTAACATTTGCGAATGGTTTTAGAGCAATTGATATCTGCCACGTGCCATTTCTTCAGCTGGAATGTTCTGCATGGGTTAAATGTCCTTTAATGCACTTTTGAATAGTTATATGTCACACTCTGAAATGGAGATTGAATTGTTCAGCTTTTTGTTGACTGAAATCATGTAAAATTGTTTGCTAATAGTTAATATCACATCCCACTGGGACAAGCACCACTTGGCTTATACTAAAAACAATACTATACCATTAATATGTTTCCCTGGACAGTGAATGTTTGTGATGTATATTATGAAAACACCATTAGTGGGAACCGCAGGAGCATAAAAAGCTATTATTTCAATGTACATTTATTGCTAAGTTTATTTCCTCTCTGATTTATTTAACTCACCAGTTACCAACCTCTTCCATTCCCATGATCATTCCTACAACTGGAAGATGTGGCCAGTTACTGGTTCAGATTAATGGCACTCCATAGACAGCTAACAAAACACTCTCTTCTCCAAACAAGAAACATTTTCCTGGAAAAATCTAGGTAATTATTACATTATGTTATGGCTGGATGAAACTTTTTTTCATAGTGTGAGATAAACATTTCATATCTGCAAACATCTGAAAACAAAAATCCAGTAGATCCCAATTACCATAAATTTCAGTAATGCACATTAATATATGCTGATTTACATAAAATGGTATAGACTTGTTTCCTGTTTGTCCCATTTATATACTCCCCTCACATTTAAGAATTATATATCAACTCTCATTCATTTCACACCAACTCATTCCACCTTACTCCTATTCTTTCCATGCCCACTCTCTCACACACTGCAGGTATAACTAACACCACAACTATCCCAATTCAGTCTATGTTTACCCATCCATTCTGCATGCACAAAACTCCCCATTCCAAATACACAGTCTATCATTCTGCGCACCCATCCCTGTACTACATATCTAACCATTCTGTATGCACCTATTTGACTCTCAGACTTGACAAGTCTATGAATTTTCCCTATAGACTGTGGGTTTTCAGACTCTTCTGTGCATCTGTGAAGAAAACTAAACCTGACTGGCTGCTTTTCTCCATTCCCCTGCTTGCTAGAGAAGGGCAGCCAATCAGAGCTATTACGCATGCTGACGGAAAGTTTAGTTTCTTGGCATGGGTAGCAGGTAGAACTCCAACTCCCAACCCCCACAAATGTCCAGGTGTAAGCTGCTGTTTCCAGCCAATGGAAGCAGCTCCCCATTATTTAGGCTAGTGAAGGGCGTTAAGATGCTCTCTCCCCTCACTCGAGAGCTCTCTGTAGCCAGTGAGGTCCAAGTCAGGGAGTGAAGCTACTGGAATCCCCAGCCATCCCCACAAGGTGGCTTCCTCCCTTTGTGTGCCCAACCACTCATATACTGACCCTATCTCCCTGTATACTCCCATTGTGCTGCTGCCCCAATTCCCCCATAAGCTGACTCCTATCCCCATCTCCCATATGAAGCCTACCCCCGCCTCTCTCAATTTGCTACTACGGTCCCAACCCCCTCACCTAAGTGCAGGTCCAGGGACTTACCAATGGTATCTTCAGAGGTCTCTCTCCTCCCATCCCACTGTCTTCAGGGCAGGTCTGCTTCTCTCTCCCCAACTTCAGTCTAGGAGGGAGCACCAAGAGAGGACTCTCCATGCTTAGTCTCAAATAAAAGAGCAGGGGACTTTAGGGAAAGGGACATATCCCTGGATGTATAAAAGGAGTTAGACTGCGCATTGCAATGCCTAACTTTTAGGGGCCTAGGAAATTATTGGATTTACAAAGCATGAACTAGGTCCTTAGACTCCTGTGCAACTCATGGGCAGAGATAGGGGCCTTACAATGTGACCCACAGAAGCCAGCACACTAGGCAGGGAGTTGCCCGAGGTAGAGAATGGGAGATGCCAACCAGAGAGGGGTGTGCTAAGCTCCACCCCTCTCATGGAAACAGGCACCAAAGCCTGGGCTGCAGAGAGGCACTTATCTCCGCTAGGAATTCATAACCAGGGATCCTCTCTTGGAGTGAGGTGCCATACTGCTTTTGCAAGAAGCCAGGCAACAGGAGCAGCTCCCTCATTACTTTTAGCTTAGTGTACTCACCTGGGATTTGGGAGACCCTTGGTTCAAGTCCCCAGTCCACCTGGGAGGAGAGAAAGGATTTGAATAGGGATCTGCTACCTCTTAGGTGAGGTACCCTAACCACTGGGTTATGAGATATTCTGATGGGAGGCTGTTTCACTGTGGCTGAGCAGGTGGCAGAAGAGAATGGAGAGTGGGTATTCCTTCCATGCTGCCACCTCGGCAGCACTTGATTGGGTCTAATTTACTTTCCTCTGTGCACCAACTCAGTGCCCTTGGGGGAAGTGGAGACAACGTTTCACCCACTCCCCATCCATTTGCTTGAGGAATAGTACCAGTGGCACAGAACCTGGTCTCCCTCCTCATGTTCAAGCTGAAATATGGAGAGTCCATGCTGGGCAAATCAGGCTGAGTTTTTCTTGTCCTTACTCCACTGCATGGCTAAACTACAGCTAGGCATGCCCCGGCCTTACAAGTTCAAGAATCCAGAACCAAGATTACAGTTCCTTCCCAGGTCTCATCTGAGGCTATGAAGCTATGTCTTGCCCCTTACTCTGGGCAGTTGAGCCCTTATTTAGCCTTATTATTTATTTTCATTGTTAATTCTAATAATTCCAGAAAGATAATTTTCAAATTTTTATTAGACTGCATATGTTCCATTAAAATAATTACCCATGAAGGCAAAAGAACATTGGTGTCTGCCTTTTGCTTCTTTAGGATGTATAGAGAAGGCTCGAAAGATGGGTTTGGGGTTTTTTTGGCTTGTTTTCTAACATTAGAAATTCATGCCCACCTCCTAAAATAAGGGCTCAGAAAGTTCAAAAGATACAAGAAGTCCTCCAGCAAAAAAAGGGAAGACAGACAAAACTTTACATATCTTTTAATTGAAAGGGAAAAATAAGTGGGAAAAGTCATTTTTGACACATCCCAATCATGTAAAAGAAACCCTGTCTGGCCTTCTTTATATATTTTAATGAACAAGGCATAAACCATTATTTTTTTCCTTTGCAGATCATCTTCAGCATTGTACATTGTTGTTAGGATTAACGGCGTGTGAAGGAAATACAAGGATTTTGTGTATTCCAAGGATCAATCATGTTTAATGTATCTACTCTAGGTATTACAAGGAGCTCATCACTGTCATATCTTGATGGTGGATATCTGATTTTTGTATTGGTTTCAAATAAAATATTAAAAATATTAAGAAAGATAAGGCCAATATATATTACTGTACTGTGCTTTTTGTGTGTGGGGGAAAACCATGGCAAGGTTAACCAAAAAGAAAAGGAGTACTTGTGGCACCTTAGAGACTCACTCTAGTTAGTCTCTAAGGTGCCACAAGTACTCCTTTTCTTTTTGCGAATACAGACTAACACGGCTGCTACTCTGAAAGGTTAACCAAGCAATTTTTGCCAGCTGATTCCATTTGAACAAGTGAGCCACCAGTATCTTAACACTTTCCACTTTATCTCTTAGCTCATGTCTTGTAAGTGTCAGCAGAATAGATTTTCTATCATGGCAGTGCATGTCACCCAATTTAACATAAGAGCTCTTGGGAGGGAAAAAGCCAGTGGTTTCAATGATTTAATTTCTGAGAAATGTGTGGATATAATGGAGTTAACAGAGACATGGTTATCCAACCATGACACTCTGCCCTTGGTCAAGGCCTCCACATTCAGTGATATATTATATTATCCACATCAGAATTTTCCCTTTTATTTTTTCTTCTTTATCATGTTCTTTTAAGCACACATTGTATTGTATTGTAGCTTTCTATTATCTCACAACTCTCACTGAATTACAGATGTTCGTTCTCCAAATTCAGAGTATTTTTTGAAAATGTGCAAAAGATGTCTTGTTTAGTTGGAATACACTATTTTAAATTTATTTTCTTTTCACCAATCATTTATGACTTTAGAACATTTTCTTTAATCTCTGCATTATTGCTTTGCAACAGTAATGCTGCTGTTAAGACTGAGCTGCAACTTCTGTCCTAAACATACTTTCACTCACTAATAGCTTTCCCCAAATGTTCCCTTTTGGACTAAAGCTTTCAATGCTTAGTCTCTTATTCAGGAGTGGATTTTTAATTGAAATTTCATAAGCATCATCTCTTCATTCTTTTTTGAGTTATCCAACATTAAATGGATGCATTTTCAGCAATTAAGACATTTACAGATGTTTCTTTTGAACTCTGATAATTGAAAAACAGCTTTGTTTTAACACTTCAAAATGATGCACAGAGATCTCCAATTATGAAATAGTGCCTTTGCCATTTATTTGAAATAGTTTTGAAATAAAGTTCTGCATGTGACATATATTGTTAAATGACTTATTGAAATAGAAGCGACAAGAAAAGCTGTGCACAGCACAATTGGTTCCTACTTACAAAATTTAAACAGATGATTTGTTTTCTGTAATTACATTTAATTAGTTTTTTAAATAAATAATATTATCTGTAAACTTTTTAACACTATTTTTTGCTGTTCAATGAGTGCACACCTGCCTCATTCATTGCACACCAGCCAGTCTATCTCAATTTTATATAGAATACCTAGAAATATTATATTATAGTATATTAAGTATTGTAACCTGCATACTGAGGACCAAATTTTCCTCTTACCCTGAGATAAATGCAAAGTAAATCCATGGTCTTCAATTGATTTACTCTACCTCTACATAATTTTAATTGCAAACTGAGGGTAGAATGATGATACTTTGCTCAAAGACCTCATAAGAAATTGCACATAGCTGCTATGCCCTGGGAAGGAACTGTTATTCAGAAAGTCACAGTCACAGTCCCTTGCAATCCAAACAGACTTGCAATCCAAGCAGATAACACAGTGGGGTGAAGGGACTCCCTTACTTTAATACATGACCAGTGGCCCAGAGTGAAGCATGGAACTTTTTTCATTCACTGTGCACAATCCAATCTGGACAGTAAATGAGAAAACAACAATATGGGACCATGTAATTAAATATATTGCAACACATATGTGTAAGGGGGTAGAACTAAGATTGGAGAAGTAACCTTTACTTTGTGTCATAATCTCAGTATGTTATTTAGGTCTTCATGTACGGAAAAATCCTTGTTCCCTGTAGTGGGGCAGTTACCTCGCTACTAGGAAAAAAGGGCTAAAGGCAGCTGAGGTAGGCTGCTTTGGGGAGGCAGCCACAGCTGTGGACACACCCAATCAGGCCACAGCTGTCCCTGATATAAGGATAAGGGAGGAGCTGGGTCAGTCTCATTCCAGCCTTGGAGAGAGAAGGACCTAGCTAGGTACCAGAAGCAGAACAGTGATGGAGAAGGGCAAGAAGAGCTCCAGCCTGGCAACTCCCCAGGCTGACGCCTTGTTAAAAGCCTAAGCAGGTACTGGGGCTGCAGAAGTGCAGTCCGGGAATAGGCAGAGGAAACTGGTCCAACCCCCTTGCCAGTGATGAGTGGCCATTACACACTGCAGTTTGCCCCAGAGAAAGGGGGCTAGAGTAGCCACTGAGCCAAGGTGGGCAAAGGGGGAGGGAGTTCCCCTGGGAAGGGAGACCCAGAGTGTGGGGGCACTGCTGTGGGCAGCACCCCAAGGTAAGGGGCAATGGGGTCCAGGAGGGACACAGGGGCCTGAGGCAGAAGAGACACCGGCCAGCAGGAGACTCTCTGAGTGCTGAAATTGAGCTAATTCCCAGATGACCAGCAGGAGGTGCTGCACCAGTGAGTCAGCAATCTACTACATTCCCTCAACTACACTGGGACTCCTGAAGGATTCTCATGTCACCGAACATTTGAGGTGTGTGTGGGGGGGTGTGCACCGGTACAGGAAGCCACAGTTGTGGCATTGATTTTACCATGTCTGTAACGATCTGTGTGGTGGTGTTCAGAGTCAACAAGTGATTTGTGGGAGCTCTGTGTCCAGACAGGTGAGCTGTATTCTGTGGTAGAGTAGACAAAGGCCTGTGAAGAGGTCCATAGAGTTCTTACATTGGGTCCCCAGATTGTTCCTGCCCATTTCTGGATGAGGCTTACATGGATCTGTATTTTGTCATGGATGTTTTTCAGGTGTTGGTGGTTTGTGAGTTTCAGTATAATATCACACCAATATATTTTGGGGGTGGAATCTTATCTTATCTGCTGGCCACGAAAGTACATATGCAGTTCTACCCTAGCCTCTCAATTGTTTTGACAGAGTGCTGACACAAGAGTCTTGCTGAATTTGGGTTTAGCCACTAATATAAGAAATACGCTTCCCTGGTTTTAAAGTTCTTGGTTAGGATTTCTTCTATGATAGGTAAATCCCATGCCAGTGTGGTCAGAGAAATGTCATAGCATAGACAAATTTCTGTCATGATGTTTGGGGAAGGTTGATGACAACCTTCTTGTGGTCTGCCTTATTGTGCACCAAGGTATAATCAAGGTCATTCACCAAAGTCTTGGACTGAACAGCAATGGAAATGGCTCCCATGCAAAAAGTACTCCTCCCAGAGTCACTTTAACAGAACTGTACACCCAGTTCTACGAATTTGCCAATTGAATGTTGAAGGTGTGTCCCAATTTAAACGCGACTACTTAGCTCATATTATGATCAATATCATTGCACTGCAAGAAACCCACATCAAAGATGACACTCAAGAATCATGCTGCTGGATTGTCAGCTACAATCTAGAGGCTTCCTTCAATCACCCAAGATATTGACTTGCCATATACCTCTTCAAGCAGGGCGTTGAGGATTATGACATGATCGAGTCCAGGAGCAATTCCGGAGCCTTTGCCAGCTCAATTATTTGCAAGATAGTTAGTTAATGTGTATAAGTCCCCTAAAACAAATTGGCCTTCTCCCTCCATACCCACATCTTATTTCCTGGCTAAGTACATCTGATTTCTTTAGTGACCATATGATTTCAGGCTATCAAAGCAATGATACTGCAGGGCAAGGCACATGCAGAATGGTCATCAAACAAAGACATACCCTCTTTTCAATGCCAAAAAAAAAGGCACTTTTCATTCTGCCCACTGTATCAGAGACTACAATCCAGATCTCTGCTTCTTCACCAAAGACACAGTTCAGAATCCATCAGAACACATCCAGAAACATTTGTAGCCCAGTAGGGCAAGCTTGTCTACTATATGTAATGGCTTGTCTTTATTATATTAAGCTGGTTTTCATTATATTCAGCTGTACCCCAAGAAACCTACAAGCCTGTATCCTATACAATGTTAGCTTATGCATAAATTAGCATAAGTGTGGTTAAGTAGGCCGAAGCCTTTGGCACAGATAAATGGCCAATGGTTACCTTTAAATTTTTGGAAACTAAGAGAGCTTGCTCAATGGTAGGAGTTAGAATGTGCCAGTAAATTTTACTGAAAGGAACATGGAAGTAATAACAGCAAATCTCCTTAAGCAAGGGGTAACAAGTATGATAATGAGTTAAGATAGCAGTTATCCTATAGGGTAACATACTGATATGTGTAAGTACATTGCATTATTATGTGGGCGAAAAGCTAAATTTGGGCACGGAGGACTGAGCATGAGCAGATGAAGCTCAGGCCCTATAAACAGGCAGCCACCATGTGGTCTGGGGCCAGTTTTTTTCTGGGCTTTTTCCATCACTATCTGCTTTCAACTACTTGATCCTTCAGCTCATTGAAGGACTTGATCCATTGGCAAGTCAGAGACAGGGCTGGCCCCTTTGTCTCTTACCACCAGGTCCTCAAGGAAGGGTGTAAGTATGCAATTCTAAAAGCTTATGCAAAGAATGCTACCACAGATAACCCTGATATTGTATTATCTCTGCTTTTTTATGTGGCTTGTGTCCTTTCTGGCTTTGTTCATTATTTTAATAAAGATCTCTAAGGCTTTACTTTGCCCTCAGTGTGAGTGTCCCTGTCATCCACTCTAACACTCCTCACAAGACACTGAACTCCGTAGTATTAGCTCTGTGTTGCCTGATTCTGGGGTAAGAACCTTATCACAGTCAGATAAATTGGCCATCAATGCAAACATTATTAACCTTAAATGGGTCAGGCAGCACAATTTTGCTGACTCTCTACACAGTCTCCTTCTTAGGGAATGTACAACATGCTTCAGGTGGCAAGTGGCCAGGATTCATCACCAAATTTGGCCCACTGATTGGAGCCATTAGCTTCCCCTGCCCGTGCTGGGTACTGATAGAGAGTGCGACGTGAACACTCATCCATGCCTGCCTCTGCACAGTCAGCCTCAATCGGTGATAAGTCGCAGTGGGACTGAACTCCCCATAAATAGGTCATCGCCCAAACCATGAGTGAACTTTCAAAAGGCAAACAGGCCAGGATTCATTGCCACAATTCAGGCCACCGTCAATGCGATTCCTCTGAAGCCCAAAAATTTCAATCGCTTCACCCAGCTCATTCAAATAACTGCATGAAAAAACATCTCCAGTGTCTATCAAAAAGATAGGCTATTAAAGAACTACAAATGTCTGGAGACCTGAACACTGAAATTCCTTATGAGAATCACTGAATTTAGCATGCTATCGAAGATAGGTCAAGATGACTGAAGCTCTGGACTTTACTCACTCCAGCTGCAAAGTTTAGCTATTATTGCATCAGCATGAGGCTAAAAACTCAGTGAAAATTAAAAATCCTGAAGTATCAGCTGATGCAATGATAAGAATGCTTCTTATGAACTCAAACAGAGGACAAATCTACTAAGCACAAAGTGCATACAGTGCACCAACGAATAGTCGGTTTACTCCCCACTTCCTCCCCACATCATTACCCATCACGGCTGAAGAGGTAAACAAAGATCTTTCACTTGGGAAAGCTGCAGGACATGAAGGTGTCTTTCCGGAATTTCTTAAACCTCAGAGCCAAGAGACAGAAATGGTAGGCAATGCTGTTCTCTGATATCCATTCCTCAGGGTTTGTCCAGAGGATCTGGTGAGAATCTATGGCCATTGCTAAGACCGAGAACCCACCAATAATCCATCACTGTATTGACCCATATCACTTCTCTGCATGTTGTACAAGCTCAGGGAAAGAATATTTACTGGTAAGGATTATGCAGGTTTTGGAAGCAATGTTATCAAATGAACAAGTGAGTTTCCAACCAAGCTGCAGCTGCACCGACTAACCATTAACCTTAATACCACACACTGAGGTGAGAATTCGAGTGAAAACTTAGACTGGGGCAGTTTTCTTAGACTTATCTGCCACCTGTGTCACTGTATGGAGGAATGGCCTTCTCCTGCAAACCAGCAAAATTATCCTATTAAATGCAATGATAAAGTTAAAGTTCTGACCAATTGTAGGTTTCCAATGTTCCTTGATGACCCGGTCACCAAGCCATGCATGCTCAATGATGGCCTGCCACAGGGATCAGTCCTAACATCAATCCTGTTGAACATTCACAGCAATGTAGAGAAAGTGTTTAGGGGTTTCTCTGATCAACCAATGGAAAATTGCCAGAATTTGGCCAATGCTTTCAGTGTGTTATATGGGACTGTCCTTGCTTTTGTAAAGGTTACATTATGGCAGAGCTTCATATTATTGCTTCTCTGAAATGAGTCTTCATAGACTCCACATTTATACAAACTGCTGTTGGGGGTTATCTGTCTATCTAGCTAATCCCCTATTCTTCCTCTGGGCACTAGTAACTCCCTCAGGTTCCACCTGCTACCCTCCTGGTCCTCTGGGTACTGACTACTTGGAACTCAGGTAAGTATTTAAACACATTCTTTATTAAGGATGTGAGGCTACAGGCACTGGAGCTCTACTTCAAGGCGAGTCACGGTGGAGTAACCTGACCAGCAGATAGCTCCAAAGAACTGGTAACAGCACACAGTATATATAAACAAAGTAATCAATTAAACATGGAGTCTGAGCTTTGTTGGATAAACAAATTTACAACAGCTCTTGATTGGTTAGGTATACAGGTACTCGTCACATGAATTATAACCATAAACAAGATTCTGAGACCTGCATACCTCCGACCAGGATTCCCCTTTGCGCACATACAGACCCACAAAGGTCACACAGCAGACGCCTTGATTGACAGTC
Organism: Dermochelys coriacea; assembly: GCF_009764565.3. Lineage (NCBI taxonomy): Eukaryota > Metazoa > Chordata > Testudines > Dermochelyidae > Dermochelys > Dermochelys coriacea. Next base: position 123,284,098 of record NC_050070.1, read on the forward strand.
TTAAGTGGCACTTACTCTGTTGGACACATCTTGGTAGCACAGGCTACAACTGTTACTACTCTTTACATTTTAATTTGCAGAGTGGATTCAGGCCCTGATTCTCCACTCTGTCTTGTACAGTCATTTACATGAGTATAAAGTAGGTGCCAGATCAGAATTGCTATAAAAACTGTAGAAAACAAAGATGCATATAACAGGTCCCAATGCAAGCAATTTATGGGAGCTGCTGCCTCTGAGCCTTCTGATTATTTTTAAGTTCTTCTGAAACATGCCCATTGGTTATTCCAAAAATTAAGCCTAATGATATAGGAGGACATCCTTTTAATTCTTGTGCATTCAGAACTTTGAATTTACCCTGGCTAAACCACGATGTTAGGTCAATAGGCTCATTCTAATCTTAAATTTTATTCTAATCCTGCCTTTTTATTCCATCTTTTCTCATTGATTAAGCAGCTCCTGCATTTTACAATAATGTAATAATATAATAGTGTGAATCCAAAGTCCCTGAGGATGCCTCCCCATGAAAGGCTCTATATAAGCCTACTTTGATTTTATTTATTTTGCATATATAAATAATTTTCTGCATTCAGCTTGTGTTTTGGATTCCTGGTCAAATGTGAAAAGTTTTTAGATGATTGCTCAAATAAGCCTGTTTACATAATTAGGATCCCATCTTTGGTCTCCTCCAATCCCAGAAAACACATTCTTAGTTGACTGCATTATTGGGTCATCTCCTATAGCTCAATGATGTACATCTTTATTCACAGCAAAATCTCACCACTTTATCGCCAGTTATGTTAACTTTTATAAATTCATTTTTATTTGCCTTATCTATTTTAAAAATGTAGTCAGTTTATAAGGACATATCATGAGTGGGGAGAGCCTCAGATGTTCCCTATGGTCTCAGAGGAGTTCTTTAGGACTGGAGTTTCTTTTTTTCCCTTTTTTCTTATGATTTTAGAAATGGTAGGCTGGATCAGGATACACAGTCATCAGGCAGACAGGGCTTGGTTTCATATACAAATAGAATCCACTGGAGCTTCCTGCAATCAGATTTTACCTCCCCTTCTTTATTGATATTACACCCAACATCCTACTTGACTGGCCATACAGTGACACCTCTCTCCATCAGAGGTGGTCTGCAGTGTTTCCGCACCCACCCAGTGGAGTTTCTCTTGGTGAAAGAGGCCAAGCCTGCAATTGCAGACAGCTTTATGTGCCACTTAAACCTGGACTTCAGACTTCATTTATGTTATGTAATATAATGGCTGAGCTATAGAAGACCTCTCTGACTCTGTCTTCATTCCTCCAGACATCACTCTGGATACCCTGTTCAACTGGTTTGGAGTAGGCAGAATGAAGGGGATTGAGAGTTCTCTCTGCTCACTAGATCACAGTTTCTGAGGCAAGTCACTTCTCCTTTCTAAGCCTCTTTTCCAAATCTGTAAAATAAATGCTTGAGGTGATCTACTGAAAGCTACAAACATTGTCTATCATGTTCACTTTCACATTTCATCTACAGCAAATGTCATTTTCCCCATTTTACAGATGGAGAAATTGAAGCAGGCAGGTTGAGCACCCAGAACTCCTAATTAAGCCAGTGGCAAATTGGGGTGTTGAGCACCTCCAAAAATCAGATCCCAAATGACTTTTCAGGGGAGCACTGTGGTCTAATGGCCTAGGTAAAGGACTGAGATTCAGGAAACAGCCCTAAAACCAAAATTAAAAGGTGATTTAAATCAGAGCCCCATTTTATTTCAACTTAAAAATGGATCAACATAAGTGGTGCCAGTTTTAGCCCATTTGTGTTTCATACAGAAATGGATAAAATGGCTTTATTTTTCTTTTGCAAAAGCAAATGGAGTGGATTCAGAAACAGATCGTTTTATTCCCTCCCACCCCGGAACCTCCACATGCACAAACACAGTACTGGATAGCAGGTTCCAGTTTTGATTTATCACTTCTAGCAATAATTAGACTTAATCATGGTCTCTCCTAACACAACTTTTCTGACCAGTGTGAATATAGTGTTATGTCAGAACTTTGTTTGTAAAAGTACAGGTTGGTAGCCTGTATACATTTGGCTGGTACAATTATCAGGCAACTCATCTGTGCTCCCTGCTCACCTCCCCCAAAAAGCCTTCCCACAGTGTTTAGGGAAAGTATATGAGGCTAGCACTGTTTTAGCCATAGTACAAATAGGGTCACAGAGACACTCATTTGTTTTCTACTGCCATTCTATCATATAGTTCTCTGTGCAGTTGAGGTAAAAGAAAAAACAGGTATTCTTAGACATATTGAACTGAGTATAAGTAATTGATTTGTTCTCCTTATATAAACTATTTGTTTTGCTTTTTCTAGCAATAAGAACTAATACGGTCCACGTTGTTAATGGAAACCTTCTCCAGATTGCTTTATCCAGTCACTGCTGACATCTGAATTTCATATCTGTCACAAGATCAATGAATCTCAATACTGCAAGGCATAGCCACTGGAAATGCTGTTCTTTGTCAGTGGTATGGCATGTTAATTTCAGTGTGTTATAGGATAAGGGCGTTATTTCAACTCATCAGTATTCTACCACATTAAAGACTCCTATGTTTATACAGATCATTGCAAGCCATGTTAGACATTCTATGAAAGCCTGTCATATTTTAGCAATGAAACAACTTGCTTAGCTACTGAAGCATAATGTGTCAACAAGATGGAATTCCACTTTCTAGAGGCTAGAGTACCCACTCAATAGAAGAAAGCAATACATGATTACTGCCTAGAGCTTGTGGCATAATGCTAGCAACTCAGCATTTAGCAATAATGGAAAATGTCTGTCTCATTTTCATTCCCCTTGAAAAAAGTCACAATATGATGTTCTGAAACACTTCTGCTGTGAGTCAGCTCCTTAATCTCAACAATATCCTCAAACATTACCTTGTCCATGATAATATATTTATGGCAGATCTTCTTAAAAGCACAAATGTCATAAAATGTAGGAAAAGAACAGAAATATGAACTATAATAATGAAGAGTGGCCCTTCAATTTTAGTAGTAGATATTGGCTGTCTTCCCGATTTCCACTTTAAAGCTTCACAAATGATGTATAAGGCTTGAGGTATTTTTCCTGTTTTATAATTTTCACAAACCCAATGCTTCTCTCTCCGAGATCATATCTCGGGTAGCAGGCTCTATCACTCTTTTCCTCATCTTAAAACTGAGGCAAAGTTTCAGATTGTTGCACACACAATTCATTGTTACTCATTATCTTTCACTCAACTGATTAGAGTTTAGTAGTTTGGGGGGAAAATCCATTTTATGTGGCTTGCAAGAATTTTTCTGAAATACCAATACTAGGTTTGACTGTCTTTATATTTTTAAATATCCTTAAAAATGTCTAATTTTACATGTCCACTGATGAAGTATAAAGGCACATGTTATTTAACTGAACAGCTCCCTGTTTGCAAATAAAGTCTTCTACCTTAGACAGATTTTAAATCATTCTTGATAAGGTACTGAATATGAAACATTGTCCTAAAATCAAATGGCTTAAGAATGGTAGGTTCCCCACAAATAAGGAGCATGCCGACCAGTGAAATGCACTGCATTTGTGCTGAATTTTGTCAGAGAGAATACTTATAAGTGACAGCTATATGAACTCAAAGCTGTTTTCTACTACCTGCATTTGTATTTTGTTGTTTTGTACATTGCATTCTGATGCTATTATACTTAACATTAGAGCTGGTTGAAAATTTTCCAGTGGAACAGTTTTCTAACAGAAAATGGGGGGAATGTGTTGACTCAGTCAAAACTTTCAAAATAAACCAGGCAGGGAGGAAGGCAGACTGCCCAGTGGCCCACCAGCCAGCAGGGAGGCAAGTTGCCTGGCTCCCAAACTCCCCAGCTGCCTCCCTTACAGGCTGCCAGGCTTCCTGGGCTCTGAGAGTCCCCAGAGAATACACTGCAGATGATGTACAGACTATTTTGATTGCTTTTGGTATATGCTTCCTTAACTATGGAAAAATAATTAAAAAGGAAATAAACAGAATAAAAAGAACTGATACATGTACCTAGCCTTAGCTATTTTGGCCTATGAAAAAGGAATAATAATAATTAGACACTGTACTTGAATATAATTTATTTTTTTAGTGAATACTTGCAGTCCTGCAGTCTTAAAATTGCACCTGCCCTGCAGGAAAGGAGTGGGCTTTTTTTTTTTGGGTGTAAGAACTCAGTTATTCAGTGGGAGTTTCCTTACAGAACATGAAATCTGCTCAAAAACAGGGAATTTTAAGACTCAATTTTTGTATTGTCATTTCAAGTGTACAATATTTCTCATGGCAGTAGTAACATGACACACAGTAAGGTTGAGATTCTCACTTGTGGATTCTGTAATCAGCTGAAGGGGGCAGGAGGAAGGGCTACAAAGATGCACATTATGATTCCCTGATTCTATAGCCATTTATACTGCCAACCCAGTCCCCATCTTAGTTTAGAGCAGCTTTAGGGCTGGCTGGCTCTGGCCACAAGTAGAAGGGTCTGCTACCAAGGATCACTGGAGCACAGTAGTACTCCAGCTATGTACCCTTGCTCTTAGCTATGCCCCCAATAGGCACGCTACACCAAAGGTGGAGATGGAGAGAGAATGGCTTAAATTATAGCTATGCTGGCTTTACAAGATCCAAGGATTTCCCCTCCATTCTAAGGGAATCCCTGTCTGGCTGGATCTGCTGGCTTTACAAACCTTTTTTGCTGCCGGAGTGATGCAAAGGGACCATTTCTTATGAGACAATCTGAACCTGAAAAGTCTCTTCTACTTGTCACTATAATAAATTAAGATTTGTGGTGTGAATTCTTCAGGTGTGTGGACTGTATGTGTATACTAAAGCATCCATTTTAATAAGCCAGTAATACACTTTTCCTCTGAGCTCAGTTTTAACCTCAGTAGGTTCTCAGTTTTTAATGCCAAGCTTTTCTTTAATATATAGGAAGTAATATCCTAGGATAGTAGAAAACAAGACAAAGATGTTTTATTTATAGAGCTTTCACGGGCCTTGATTACCACAGCTTTTCCTGGATCCAGGCCAGTTGGTACAATCTGTAGTGTCTTTCATATTTTGTTGCTGTTTTCTTGTATTAAATATGTCAACGTTTTACATTTGAGCAGTAAAAGTAGAGAGATAGGCCTGTTGAATAGCAATGAAAGCAGAACAGTGCATAATGCTAATACCTTGGGAAATTAATTAATATTTTATAAGTAATAAAAAGTGTGAAGGATTAGCCAAGATTGAAGGTTAATCAGTGGCACCACTACATATGGAGCACTGTTCATAACTGAAGATTTCTCCATAATGCTCCTTCAGTCAAAAATAAACAGCTCCAGATTCACAATGCTCTTCTTATTTACTTTAAAAGGATCAAAGCCTGATTGCAATGGACACTACAGAAGCATATAAAGACAGTTAATACTTTCTCTCTTAGAATGCACAAACAGCCAACCATTTGTCTTATGGCCCTCTTTTGAACTTGTAAATTGTTGTATATATGGTATACTATCATCTGCAAAGATACTTGTGCCAAACTTCTGTCCTTTTTTTTTTTTCCACAGTGGTAAAGAAAACTTCTTATCTGTGGTCCTGATTCTGAAATCAAGTAGCTTATATACATGTAGACTACACCCTGAGGCCCTGAGGTCATGGCATAGAATCCATCACGACTCCTGCCATGGGGGTTCTGCAGAAAAAAATCTTCTAAGGACTTTTTCTGCAGAGTCAGAGAGAGAATCAGAGCCACCAATTTCTCCCGTTCTCTCACACTTGGGTGTGGATTTTGGGGGAGTGCCCAGAATGTGGTTCATTAGACCGGGCTAATATCCAAACTGTGCTTCAGTGAAGTGTGTCCTCTTCTCAACATCTCTTAACCCAAAAGAACTGGTCAGATAAAATTCAAGTCTCATAATCTGGTCACTAGCTACTAAAGCAGAGAGTCCTTAAAAGAAAACATAACAGCTTGCTAAACAGGTCAATATGTATAACCTTTAAATTAAGTACATTTTATTTACAGAGCAACTACAGATTCAAGCTACAGAATGCAGTTTGACTTGTCACTTTAAGGTACAGAGTAGAGCAAAAATTATTGGTGATTTTATTAGGGCTGTCAAGCGATTAAAAAAATTAGTCGCGATTAATCACACTGTAGTAATAAAATATGTATTTAAATATTTTTGGATGTTTTCTACATTTTCAAATATTGATTTCAATTACAACACAGAATACAAAATGTACAGTGCTCTTTATACTTTTTTTAATTGAATATTTGCACTGTAAAAAAACAAAAGAAATAGTATATTTCAATTTACCTAATACAAATACTGTAGTGCAATCTCTTTATCATGAAAGTTGAACTCACAACTGTAGAATTATGTACAAAAACTAACTGCATTCCAAAATAAAATGTAAAACTTTAGAGCCTACAAGTCCACCCAGTCCTACTTCAGCCAATCGCTCAAACAAACAAGTCTAGTTACATTTGCAGGAGATAATGCTGCCTGCTTTTTGGTTACAATGTCACCTGAAAGTGAGAACAGGCATTCACATGGCACAGTTGAAACTGGCGTCACAAGATATTTACCTGCCAGATGCACTAAAGATTCATATGTCCCTTCATGGTTCAACCACCATTCCAGAGAATGTGTGTCCATGCTGATGACTGGTTCTGCTCAATATCGATCCAAAGCAGAGGAGACCAACGCATGTTCATTTTCACTATCTGAGTCAAATGCCACCAGCAGAAGATAGATTTTCTTTTTTTGTGGTTCGGGTTCTGTAGTTTCCGCATTGGAGTGTTGCTTTTTTAAGACTTCTGAAAGCATGCTCCACACCTCATCCCTCTCAAATTTTGGAAGGCATTTCATATTCTTAAATCTTGAGTCGAGTGCTGTAGCTATTTTTAGAAATCTCACACTGATACCTTTTTTGCGTTTTGTCAAATCTGCTGTGAAACTGTTTTTAAAACGAACATATGCTGAGTCATTATCTGAGACTGCTATAACATAAGATATATGGTAGAATGCGGGTAAAACAGAACAGGAGACATACAATTCTCCCCCAAGGAGTTCAGTCACAAATTTAATTAATGCACTATTTTTGTTAATGGTCATCATCGGCATGAAGCATATCCTCCTGAACGGTGGCTGAAGCATGAAGGGGCATACGATCATTTAGCATATTTCACGTAAATACCTTGTGACATCGGCTACAAAAGTGCCATGCAAACGCCTGTTCTCACTTTCAGATGACATTGTAAATAAGAAGCAGGCAGCAGTATCTCTGTAAATGTAAACAAACTTGTTTGTCTTAGTGATTGGTTGAACAAGAAGTGGACTTGTAGACTCTAAAGCTTTACATTGTTTTGTTTTTGAATGCAATTATGTAACAAAATCTACATTTGTAAGTTTCACTTTCATGATAGAGATTGCACTACAGTACTTGTATGAGGAATTGAAAAATACTATTTTGTTTATCATTTTTACAGTGCAAATATTTATAATCAAAAATATTGAGTACTGTACACTTTGTATTCCGTGATATAATAGAAATCAATATATTTGAAAATGTAGAAAAACATCCAAAATATTTAATAAATTTCAATTGGTATTCTATTTAACAATGCAATTAATCACAAGTTTTTTTAATTGCAGTTAATTTTTTAGGAGTTCATCATGCGAGTTAACTGCGATTAATAGTCAGCCCTAGATTTTACCCTTTTTAACCAATCCTGAAATTAAATCTGAGGTATTTCTTTCCGTTTAGTCATTCTTGTTTCTCATTTCTTTTCCACCGCCACCCTTTATTTTGTAGCCCTGTGCCAGTTCAGAGAACTGGGGAACTTAGTGTTTTAAATGCACCACTGCATGGACAGATAGGAAGTTGTACCAAGGTCGAGAGATGCTAGTCTACTCATGGAAGAAAAGTTACAGTAACTTCTGAGTTCAGCAAACAATTATTCTTCCGTGCTATCAGTTTGGGCAACATCAAAACCACAGTAAAGTACATTTCCCACCACAAAAAGACAACAACACGCTGCTATTTTATAAATATATATTTTCTCTCCTTCCACCGCCTGCATGGATTTAGGAATAATATCAGGCACAGGAGGACTCCCTTGGTACCAGCATCATCAACCTATCATTTAGTAGGGCCTTTTGCGTATAGAACTTTTTCCCCTCCAGCCGTTTTCTTTTAAGATACAGAGGTAATTTTATTCAAGAAAATGACTGATTCACCTAGTCTGACCTCTTAGCACAACATATTTTTAAATGCTGCTTAATTTTGTTTTCCTAAAAATACCATTCGTTCTGCACATCCCTAGTTAAAAATGGGTTTAATGAGACAATAAAGCACAGAGTTTTCTGCATTAATCTTCATTATGTTTCTTAAAATACTCACACCATGTCACTGAGGTATCATTGACTGGTCATGTTCTCTCCCTTCATCCCCCCTCTCTAATTAAGAAGGGTGGTACTAATACAATAATAAATGGTTTGCACTAGATCTTATTCAGTTTTGCTGAGTGCAGGGAGAAAAAAGTCAAAGCTCCTGGCTTGTCATTTGCACAGTTCAACGACTCACTGTAACTACTTAGATCAGCAACTTCTCAAACCAATTAAAGCAAAGGATTCTGGGATGGACATACTCTACATGACAAAGTAGTGATTTCTAGGCTCTGGCACTGTATTAAAATTGTTTATTGAAAGCTACTGAATCTCACTGTGGTATGAAGGGTAATTCAGAGTCATCAATGTGAAAGGAAAATATGTTTTTTTTTAAGCTTCTTGTTAAATCCTGCAATCTCAATCGATTCCCAATTAGCTATAAGGAAAGTGCACAGCCTTACCCCACAGCCCAGTCCATTGCTTGGCTCGCATACTATTTTTCTCACTTCTGGTTCAGGAAGCAGGCCAGCACCACATCCTGGAGTAGGACACAGCACTCCGCCCATCTGCAGCACACACTCTTCTGCACCATAGCGCTGGTAGCGGTTGTACTGCAAGGCAAAATACATGTACTGTAGTTCAAAGAGCCTGGGGAGGGGGGGAAATCCCAAACTGTCTCGCTCTGGTTTATCTTCCTCATTTAAATCAGCAGTTATGATGTCTCTTTTACACAGTAAAATCAGGTTATTTGTCAGATGTTTGGGGGCATCAAAGTACTGCCACATTGTTTCAGTACACAGGGTAAATACCACAATGCTTCATTCCACATTAGATACAAATTGGGGGGAGGAAATCAAAGAGCTGTAGCCAGAAGTTAACAGTATAATGAGTCAGAGCCAAAAGTATCCTACAATTACACAAGACAACTTTCTTTTGAAAAACATATTCCAGATAGACAAACTGAGCCACAAAATCTTTCTGTGGGTAACAATTTTAATTTCATGGGTAGTTGTTTCTATTTCTCACAGTAGTGCCAGTGTTTCACAGACTCTCATTAAGTAGCCTCACAACACCAAAGGAGGGAAGAATCTCCATTTTACAGATGGAGACACCAGAAAGTTAAGTGACCTATTCAAGCTTATACAGGAATTCTGTGTCAGAGTCAGAAATAAAATCCAAATCCTATGAGTCCTAGCCCAGTGCCTTAGCCATGACACCACTCTTCTGTGCGTCTAAGAAAGAAGTATAAATTGGACCATCTCTGTCACTTTTAATCACTACCTTACTTCAGGACTGCTTGCAGAGTATGGGTGGCAGAAACTGATCCTAAGTAAAGAAATATAAGGGTCTCTCTGGTTTATCATTGGGGTTAATCACAGCCAGCGAACTTGTTTTTAAACAGGACTGTCTTTGTCTACAGTAAGTGCTAAGGAGAATTGATCAAAACATGCAGGGAACATTTTCATCCAAATTTTGAATCTTTGGAAAATTTAGACAAACTCAACAAATTTTAAAATATTTTAATCAGCAGGTTAGTTAACACATTTAAAAACCACCATTCATTTCAGAGTGTAGACAGACCTTAAGACAGTTAGATGGAACCCAGGTGTCAAATACAGCCTGTATTTTTTAAAAAGAAATTCTAGCCCTTGTGGTTGTGAAGAAAACCTTTAAAGTTTTTTTTAAACCAATTCTGTGTTTTTTTCTTAAGTCTGCAGAGAGCCTGAAACAATGAAGGAGACAGGTTTGAACTCTAGCCACATCTCTAGCGTGTCAAGTAAATGACACTTTAATGTCATCACTGCACTGTCGATCATTGTAGAGGGTAAAATGGGGTATTGAAAAAAAGTCCAGAGAGAGGTGGGAATTGAGAATTTGCAACTGCAGGGAAGGAAATGCAGAGCGAAGAACAGAGAGGAAAGACAGAAACAGAAAGGAAGATGGAGAAGTAAGAGAAACAAAGGATAGAAATAACAGTGGTCCAAATGGTGGGCATATTTTACCACTGAGTGACAGTGAGTCAATTAAGTATGTAACAAATAATAGTAACTAGAAGTTTGGTTATTATGTAAAGGCCCATTTCTACCCTTGAACTATGGCACACTTCTCCATGATATCAGTGGGCCTTCTGCTGAAGATGGAGTGTACACAGTCCTAAATTAAGGCCTCAGGCCATAGACCACAACGATAAGTGGAGTTTGGCTCTCTCTGCTGAATGAGTTTGGCACTCTGGTCTAGATGGAATCTATCATGGTGTAACATGCACACTGCAGGTGCAAGAAGAAGTTTAAATTATATCAACTCACACTTCTGATCTATACATTTGGTTTTTAGTCACTGGTGTAGCTGCAAAAGTATAAACCCCTACTGTAGTCATGGTTTATGCCACTGCAGTAACTGGTCTAGCTTACCCTGGTTTCAAATTGAGATAAGCTAAACGGATATAAAATCAGTTTGCACCAGGTTAAATCATGTCTAAAGTATGGATTTGCACTGATTCAGCTCTACCAGCGGTTGATAAAACTCCAGTGTAGAGCAGGTCTCAGTGAATCTGGCCCATTGCACAGTGAATAAATAAAAGAGAAAAAACTAAAAGGCAAGAGCGAAATGAGTTGGATGAATTTTCTCAGAAGATGGGGAAATGAGCTGAGGGTGTGCAAATATCACAAAACACAGTCTACAATTACAGCTTTAATGAAAAGATTTAGTACTTCTTAAAATTCTACCTAATATATAACTCATGACAATTTTGGATTACCAAAAACACAACCACACCAAAACTATGGAAAATGAAGCAATGAATCCAAACCCCCACACAGGGAGGATGCAAATGAGCACTTTAACAAACACAGGAGTTCCTATGCACATTTTGCAGGTACAATTTAGGAGATCCCTCATAATTTGCAGGAGTTGCATGCTACAACAACACATTCTTTTTCACTGTATTTTTTAAAACAAGTATGAGAGTTTTGAAAGTCACAGTCAAGTTACATAATATCCATATTAAAAATAATAGTCTTATATCCTGTTTTATAAAATCTTTTCCAAACAGTTGGGAAAATCCACAAAAAATCCATCTCTCTTTATATTGAAGAAAGCAAAATACAAAAGCTAATTGGAAAAATACCCTTTTAAAGAAGAACCACTCAGTGTATGAGAGGCATGAGCAAATCAGTTGGAAATTGGGGATTAATATCTTATATGCTTTACAGCCTTCTTGTTAGAGAGGAATTTGAAGACATCAGCATTTAGAGAGGCATATATGACACGTGTCTGCAAGGTCCCCTTGAACGTGGGGGCTCAACGAGTCAAATGATGTTTAACATTATTATGCATGAACCCATTTATCCCAGGGTAATGGGATAAATATTTAATGTTGGAATCTATCAATTTTCAACCAAGTTTGTGATTCTTGCAGTAAATATGTTGAGTGCTCAGAGTCATTCTGCTGGCCTTGAACAGAAGTGCTGGTAATCACAGCTGCAAAGCTCTCCGAGGACCTCATTTTTTGTAAGAGCACAGAATGGACCTGAAGGTGAGGAGGGAGATTGTCTTACCCGCTCTTAAAAGGTAACATTCAATTGTGCTGATTGTTAGTAGCTTCCTATTATAGACACAAACACCAGCAATACTATAGTTGAGGGTCTGTCAGCATTTCCATTATAAATCCTCAGCTGAAAAGAGAAAATGATCTCCATTCTCAAACTTGACATAAAGAAGTCAGCAAGATTTCCCCCACTGTAATAAAGAAATTTTCATGACAAAAATCAATTCTGTCTTTATAAGTTATAGGCAAGAAAATGGATTTACAGGGTTCATTGGGAAAAAAGCATCATATTTTATCCAACGAATTTGACAAGTTATACTGGTTCAGCACAGAAATCATGCCAAATCATTATACAATTATAGCACTGTCAAGAATGATTTTCATACCATAAAAAGCCAAACAAATGGATCAATTGGAAAACAGAAGATCCTACTAAATGCTTTGCACATTCTGCTATCCACTTACAAACCTGTCTCTACCCCTAGAGCTCAGATACATTTACAAAGGTGTCATTTTCCAATATTTTTCTTTTCTGTCTATACTGTAGATCAATTAAAGGCCCAGACATCAACTGAAAATGAAGAAGCAGAACTGTACAAGTCTACTGTCATAACAAAAATCAGTTATATTCCAATATACATTGTATTCTAAGGTTAAGGAACAAAATATCTCACTTTATATTAAGGGTACATTTATAAATAGCTTATAAAGGGTTAATACACAATGAAGAAGTGTTCAAATCATTTGCTATAGAATTCAAGAGGGCAACAGTGCGCTGTCAGAGAGTAGCCCTAACTGCAGTGCCCTCTTGCAACAGGCCCTGGCATGACCGGTGCACCCATTTCTCCCCTGAGGTAACCCACAGACTCTACTTTAGGCTATCTTGCTCAATAGTACCTCTTCATAGGGCTGGGTTTATTACAGGAACACAGTGCAAATAGTTCAAAATTCAAATTCCCAAAACATAATTTGCACTGGGGTGATAAATGAGTAATCTTTAAAATCACATATCCTCAGGGCCATTGATGTAACACAGACCACATTCCGGTGTCTTCCACCACACCTGGTTTCTTTGTTGGTCCTCTTCTGTCTCTCTTTCAGGACGGCCCCCACAGCCCTCCCAGCTGGAGTGCAACCCCACTCTTCCTAACAGGAACCCCCACAGCATCTCTGATGGGTGATCTTCCTCACAAGAGGAGCATCCCTCACTCCCCCTGACCCTCTCTTTGTTCTTCTGGGTCCAGCTCTCCAGTACAGAGATGTCAGCTGCTAAACCTCACCAGTGCTCCCCCTTCCTTCAGCCCTCTCCGGCCCTCGACTTTGGCATTCTGGCTTAGAGCCAGCAGGCACCTCCCTGTGCTGCTACTTCTGCCATCAGTCCTTTCCATCTATCTGCCCTACCTCTCTGCCTTGGGGACACCAGCCAGCAAACCCCTCTTGCTGCTCTCCTTTCCTTCAGCCTTCCTCCAAGGGACACCTTCTGTATCAGCAGCTCTTACCTGCTTCTTTTCCTCACTCTCACTCAAGCAGCTCTGATTCATTGGATCTCTTAAAGTCCTGAGGTGCTTCCCTACCTCTTAATTGGCCAAATGGAAGCACCTGTTCTGGCACAGGGGAGCTGGATCCACTTCATTTTCTGGGGCCAACCACCCTGTGACAGTTGCATACAATCATGGATTAGAACTCTCTAACACCTTCTACTCAGCATTATGTGCAACACATAGAACTCAGGTCTGTAACATGTTTACAACAGGTGAAATTTTCATAATTGTCCAAGTGACTTAGGAAACTAACTTATTTTCAGAAATAGGCAAAATACACATGACAATAAGTTTAAGGATCCTAAATCACATAGGCATAATGTGAAAACATTACCCATCTATTTATCATTTATGAACACCTTATACATTATTTATGGATGTATCCTTAAAATCAATTGGAACTGAACAAACTATACTTAGGATAAAGGTATATTCCACCATTTCAGACAGACTTCTGAATGATCTAATGGACGGGGCACTGGACTAGACAGCTACTAAAGAGATCTGGATTCAATTTTTGACTCAGGCACACACGTTATGGGTAACTTTAGGTAAAACACTTGATCTACTCTGCACCTCCATTTTCCATCTGTAAAGTGGGGGTGATACTTCCCTACCATACAGGGATGTCGCAAGGATAAAAATCCATTAATAACTGAGAGGTCATCAGGTACTATGGTGATGAGGGCCATATAAACAGAAAAATTAATATTTCCCCAAACAACCATTTAATAATGACACCCAGCATGGAAGGAATCAACCACAAGCCTTCTACTATTGTTAGAAACTAGCTTTAAAAGTAATCTGATGTAAATTTGTGAGGCATTCAGATATTGCTGTGACAAAGGCCACAGAAATATCTATAAGTAAATAACTGGAGACTGCTGATTTTCATACATGCATAAACAAACATGGAAAAAACTTGTATTGTGTAAATTTCCCAATTAACAGTATTTAAAAAAATGCTTAAAATTAGGGTGACCAGATGTCCTCTTTTTATAGGGACAGTCCTGTTTTTTGGGACTTTTCCTTATATAGGCGTCTATTACCCCCCACCCTCTGTCCCATTTTTTCCACAGTTGCTATCTGGTCACCCTACTTAAAATACACTTAAAATTGTGCTTAATTTTAAGTGACAAGCATTCCATCAACTAAGTCTTTTTCATGAAAAATATATTAATGCTACAGGAGAAAAATCCACTGAGGTGTTCTAGAAGGTGACCAGATCATTCTGGGGACTGAAAAGGGGACATGGTAGCCTATCACTATTATGACACAGATTTGAATGCAGCAAGGTGCGAGTAATCACAAAGCCGAGGATATTTGAAGTTTTTGGGCATTTAGTATATTTGAAACTTTAAAGGGCCAATTTACCAAAGCTGAAAACAATAGTTAGCATAACTGACTGGGAATCAAAATTTAAAGTGTGGGTGTTTACAAAAACTGTGTATTGTTCAAGGACATAACTGGATGTCCAAAAAGCCACATTTCCACAGACATAAAAGAAGGCAAGCTTGCCAAAAAGCCATACTGGTTAAAAGGAGATTTGGAAGCGCTGCTAAAACATAAAACATCAATATATAAAAGGAGAAAAAACAGGGGAAAAGGGCAATGAATATAAGCTACAAGTTAAAAAATGTAGGTGTCAAGGGAAGCTAAAGGAATCAATGAAATATCAATGGCCAGTAAGATTAAACACAATAAGATGGCATTTTAAAAACATATTAGGAAACAAAACAACAAAAATCCCTAGGTCAGGTATAAGTCCATTGCTAGATGTGGATAGTAAAATTGTAAATAATGCTACAGAAAAGGCAGAAAATGTTCAATAGATATTTCTTTTCTATATTTGAAATGAAGCAGGAGAAAGCATCCATCCCATATGATGATGTTGATAGAATAGGAAGTTTACCATCTGTGATAAAGGAGGATGTGAGTCAGCAGCTGCTCAAATTAAACATTTTCACATCCACAGGACTGGATTACTTCCACGTAAAAGTTTTAAAAGAACTACCTGAGGAACTCTCTGCATCGTTATTTTTTTAAATAAATCTTGGAAACCTGGGCTAAATCCAAAGGATTGGAGGCCTACCAATGTAGTTCCAATATTTAAAAAGGGTTTAAAGGATAACCCAGGTAAGCCTGATGTTGATTCCGGATAAAATAATGGAAAGTTAATTTGGGACTCTATCCATAAAGAATTAAAGGCTAAAAATAGAACTTTTGCCAGTCAACATAATTTCATGGAAGGTTATGTCTTACCAAATAAACCTGTTGTCTTCTTTTAAAAAAAAAAGAAAAAACAAACAACCAAAAAAACCCCCAAAACCAAGATAACAGGTCTGATTTAAAAAAAATAAAGAAACTGTGGTGATAGAGTATACCTTGATTTCTCTAAGGCATTTGACTTAGAGCATGTCTTCACTATGGGCTAAATTGGCACTGCTGCGATTGATGCAGCAGCACTGATTCAGCAGGTCTGGTGAAGATGTGATAAATCGATGGGAGGGTGCTCGCCCCTTGACTTCAGTACTCTACCTTAATGAGAGATGGAAGCTATGTCGATGGGAGAGCATCTCCCGACAACGCAGAGCAGTGTAGAAACTGTGTTAAGTCAATGTAAACTCCTTCAACTTAAGTTGCGTAACTTACATTGCTGTAACCCTCTAGTCTAAACAAGGCCTTAATTCCCTATGACATTTTGAGTGAAAGGCTTGCATTATGTGGAATTGACACACATTATTCTATGGTTTAAAAACTGGCTTGCTGACAAATCTCGAAATGTAATGTTAATGAGGAGACATCAACGAGTAGGACAATTTCTTGCAGGGTTCCAGAGGGACTGGTTCTTGGTCCAACAATATTCAATATTTGTAACAATTATCTAGATGATTATATAATATTCTTTGGTGTTAAAGTTTGCAGAGGACACAGATTGGTGCAGAACTAAATAATGAGGAGGACAGGTCTGATCTGAATCACCTGGTGAAATGGCCACAATCCAACAAAATGCATCTTAATAAAGCAAAATGCAAGATAATATATCTGAGACAAAGAATGAAGGTCTGTAACTACAGAATGGGGGAGACTGTCATGGAAAGCAATGACTCAGAGAAGGACTCTGGGATCAATGAAGATAACCACCTGAATTTGAGCTCTCATTGCCAAGCTGTGACAAAAAGGGCTAAAGCAATTTCTGGATGTAAGAAGGGGAATATCAAACAGAAGTAGGGAAGTAATTTTGCCTCTATACACGGTATTGGTAAGACCACTGCTAGAATACTATGTCCTGTACTGGTGTTCATGTTTCATGAACGATGCGGAAATATGGGAGAGAGTTCAAAGGAGGGTCACAAAAATGATCCAGGGGCTGGAAAACAAGCCTCAGGATGTGAAGCTTAAGGAGCTCAACATATTCAGCTTATCAAAAAGAAGGTTGAGAGGTGATTTGATCACCATGTATAGGTACTTACACATGTAAACAATATTCACTGGAATTAGGTAGCTTCTAATCTTGCTGAGAAACAAGTTTGATTAATAACAAGATTCACTAGCTGAAGTTAGACAAATACAACCTTGAAATAAAATGCAATTTCCTAGCAGTGAGTTTAATTACACATTGTAACAGTGTAACTCACCAGTGCTTGGAGACTTTAAGACAAGAATAGATAGCTTTAATTCAGGCACTGGTGGCACCTCAGTCTCTCCAATTCTCTGCCTATGGCACACAGCAGTTGAATCTCCCGAGTCTGAAATACTTCTGTCGAACAGAAGTCATTGGACTCAGTAATGGGGTATTTAAGTGAAATCCGATGGTATGTGTAACCCAGGAGGTCACACTAGATAATTTGATGGTCCCTTCTGGCCTTAAACTCTATGAAAGGTCTATGTAAAATACCAACCAACCAAACCTCTGATCAGAAATGATATTAAATGTCATGCTTGTTGCCAGTCGGGGAGGGGGGAAGGCAATGTTTTAATGAACCTAAGACTTTTATATACTTGAAGTAGTCCCTTCAGATCAGGGTAGAACTACATTGGAAAAGCAGACTACAGAAGCTTCTAGTGCCACTGCCAATGCTGAACTGTATCTATTCTTAGGCTAAACAGAGAAATTCTAAAATCCAGCGTGGTTATCTAGCACCTAAATGAAGTCCAGATCATTCCTTCCCAGAGAGAAATCTATGAAAAAGACTAACTTAAGCTGCAGTTTCCACCACATCTTGATGTTGAGGTATGCACAGTTTGGCACTTATAGATTTAGCAGGGACCTCCTAATGGAGAGGGGCATATAGATGGAAGCTGGACAATCATAATATCCTCCCCCTCCCACTTCCCATTCCTTCATGGGATCCACTTGGGGCTCTGAACAGTTCCTGATTTTCTAGCCACCATATATTAGGCCTGGTTTTACTCTCACACTAGTGTAAATCCTGTGGCTTTAACAGAGTTACTCCTGATCGACATGAGTATAAAACTGGTGTAAGTGGGTATCAGAATCTGCTCAGCTGCATTAAGATTTGGAGATTAAACAAGCCTCTAATAGCTAGGTGCACAAAACCATTCTGAAATACGTTATGAAAACATTATTTACTTGCCAGGGCTCTCTAAAATAGCATAAGCAATACTGTAATTCTGTATTTTAAAAATTATGTATATTTCTTTTTCTTTCTACGCATCTAAAACCATCTGTTTGATGGTACGACTCCCAGGGAATTTAGACTAAAGTTTAATGATAGGTGCAAATCAAGAATTTCTAATATTTAAAAAGGTAATTTAATTACTTTTTAAAACTCCAAGTAAGGGTGTTTCAGAGGGAAAAAATCCAATTGCTAGAGTCAGGTTGTTTTTATTATTCCCATAAATCAAATAATCACCTGTATATTTTAAAATTAATTTTGGAGGCTCCTAGTCTATAGGTGGACTTAGCATTTCAGGTAATTTTGTCACATATGTATAATATATATAAAATGTAAATAATGAAATTATTTGATACCACAATCCAAAAAATATAAGATACCTAGTGCTAACATAAATACTTTAAAAAAAATCTATCAGGTATGCAAGTATGATTATAAACAGGAAGAGAGGGAGTAACTGACATTCACACAAAGGGAGAGGATGGATTATCATTCAGGAGTTCCTGGCTCTTCCTCATTTGTACAGACCACTCTGCCACTCTACATCCCCTGTGCTATTAGCCACCCACTGTTTGCTGGTGCATGAAGGGTGAAACTATGGTACCACCTCCTCTCTGTTCCCTTTGGGACATTATGCATGCAGGCATGGGGAGCAGGAAAGGAACTGTGCTCTGAGTTCCTGGGCTGGAATTCTGCCTGGATCTTGAGGGCCATGAAATGTGAGATAAGGCATCTTGGGCTCCCTCTGCAATTTTGCAAAAACATAAAGACCAAGGTGAATCTGGCCCTTAAAACAAGAGAATATTTTAGATAAGAAGCCAATGATAAGCCCTGTGCAGGATGATTTGTAGATGGAAAGTGCTACAAAGGAGAAATTTGAAGGAGAGGGTGGAAGATGAAGAAAAAAAGGAGAGATTATTTTAAGTTTATGGGACAGCGTGAAAGAAGGCATGAAGCTGAGAAAAGGAAATAAAAGAAGCAAAAGAAAAGACTATGAAAAATATAGGTGGTGAGAAGGGGGTGTGGGACATGAAAGCAGATAAGAGAGGCACATAGGGCCTTGACAGTGAGGTTCAGGAGATTGGATTTTTTCCTCCAGTTTAGAGATGAAAAGCTAGTGAAAGGATTTAAGAAATATGATGATGCCCTCTCAGTGACAGAAGAGAGCAAGATGACTTTAACAGTGAACTTTTACATTGTGTGGAAGGAGAAGAGAGTATTGGGGAAGGCAGAGAGGATAAGGTTAGAGTAATCCAGGAGAGGCCAAGGTGCAGAAAAGAATTCTAGCTGTAGGTGTAGTCATGGGGAGAGAACATGTTTTGAAGATATTCATAAAAGGAGGTGGTGACTGGATTTGGTGGGAGTAGAGAAAAGTCATTGGTGATACGACATTGGGACACTAAAGCTCATGACATAGTTAATGGGAACAGAGGTAAGAGGTGGTAGGGAGGGATCAGGAGTGCAGACATATCTCAGTTTCAGAGATAGAGTGAGTTTGGGACTGTGGTGGCATACACAATGATTGAGTTGAGAGTCAGATGGAGATCTGAGGCTGAACAGATGAGTAGAGGACAGGTGCTGAGAGATGGATTTAGAAGTCACTGGCAGAAAAATAGTAGCTGAAGCCAAGGGAATGGATGGAGTCAACAAAGCAAAAGAGAAGGGGAGAGAGGACAAGACAATGAGGTAGCCAACAGATAGGAAGAGACTTATATTCATGAAAAAGATAAAGAGTTGAGGATGAAACTCCATATTAACAAAACAGCCCACAATTTACTCAGGGTTACCTAGGTATTGGAAAGACCTAGGCAAATTCTCCACAGCAAATAATTTATGTAATGAATATTATTTCTCTATTTGTGAATTTTCCAGGGGCAGCTGACAATTTTTTCAATTTGAAATTTCTAAATTGAAATTATTTGCTTAACAATTTATGTGAGTAATTCTTGGTACATAGACAGTTACAACTACTTTGTTGCAGTATCGTATATTTGAAATTCAAACTCCAAACTGTTGACTACTTTAAACTCATCACACGTATTTCTGTTCACTGATTGGATGAATGTAATGTGATAATGAGTTCAAAATTCACTTCATGTGAATATTCTTTAATGTGCACTTAAAATTCACTGGTTCCACAAATATTCATACCATCAAACTCATTCAGTACTATATGTGATGGAAACATAGTATGAAAGGAGCACAAGCACATTTTCAGCAAATTTCTTTTAAAATATGAACGAATGTTACATTAAGTATGTAAAAGATTGTTATTACAATAACCAGGGTGTGGGCGGTCAAGCCTAGCGGTCAGAGCTGGAGACAGATTAGGTTCCAGGCCAGGCATCAGAGCCAGAGCAAGAGTACGGCGTCAGAGCAGGGACCTGGAGTAAGTCAGGAAAGCAAGAACTGGGAACAGATGAGGGTCTGGGATAAGGACAGGAACCATAGGCAGGCAGGAATGCAGGACTCAGGAGCCAGATAAACAGGAGGGGTCCATTGTAGCAGCCAGCCAGGGATTTCTCTAATTGCTCTGACAACTTCCTGTGTTGCTTCCTGGTTTATCTAGAGCTCCTCAGCCAGTCAGGGTTGTGGGATGTTTCCCTCAATCAGGAGCTTCAGGGTAGGGGCCCTCTGCAAGCCAGCACTTCACTGGTTCCCTTCTCTGGTTACTCAGGTGAGCTGCTGGGTGTCAGTTGTGGCCAAAGGACACATGGGCCTGCATTCGAAGCTCAAGATCCCTCAGAGTTATAAAAAGGAGGGTGAAAAATTGTTCTCCTTAACCACTGAGAACAGGACAAGAAGTAATGGGCGTAAAGTGCAGCAAGGGAGATTAGTTAGGTAAAACTTCCTAACTGTCAGGGCAGTTAAGCACTAAAATAAGTTACCTAGGGAGGTTGTGAAATCTCCGTCATTTGAGGTTTTTAAGAACAGTTTAGACAAACACCTGTCAGGGATGGTCTAGATAATACTTAGTCTTGCCTCGGTGCAGGGGACTGCACTAGATGACCTGACAAGGTCCCTTCCTGTCCTACATTTTTATGATTAGTTACACACACACCCCAGAATTCTCTCAGCACTACTGTCACACCTCATATAACATAAACAGGGTTCTGTTAAAGCTACCACACACAGCAAAAGATTGTTCAGATACACACCATCCTGGGGCAGTGCTTCCTCAAAATTCCAACACTGGGGAGGTTCCTTTGCATAAAATCTGCTAATGCACGAAGGAATTTTGCTGAAGAATGGAGTGCCTCCCTGAAGGCTTACTCTGATTCAAGGGATACAACATCCAAAATGTTCCCAAAGAAAAGACTGCAATGAGTTGCAGCAACAGCAGCTAATGAGAGATCTGTTAAAATGGATCACTCCACTGTCAAAATATCAAGAAACTGGCCAATACATTATGCAACATTGTCAGAATTGACAATATAGCAGAGAGGTCTAGCTATACATTACTGAGCAGCTTCTTTCCTTGTCACTAGCCTGTCATCTGCTTTCTCTATGCTATGTCCTGTTGGGGGCACTCAGGTACAGCAGCAGATTTCTCTTGCATTATTTGTTTTCTCTTTTGCCCCTCACATATAGCTATTTTATTCATGAATCATAATATTCCATTTAAACAATTAAACATGTTTTTTATCACTCGGGGAAAAAAGAAGAAGAAAGTTTCTCAGAGTCATTAGGAAGAATCCATAACAGTTCCATATAGATTGCCAGTAATCTTGCTGTGTTTGTATACTGTACTGTTTAGATCTGAATCGAAGCATACCCTCTCTTTTCTCTAGCTTGTTGTTGAATTACTTGCAAGTATCAGAAGGGTAGCCATGTTAATCTGGTTCTGTAAAAGTGGCAAAGAGTCCTGTGGCACCTTATAGACTAACAGAGTATAAAGTGCCACAGGACTCTTTGCTGCCTTTGCCTTATACAGTATTTGGACAGAGCCCACATTTACATTTGCTTCATCTTTAGCATATTTTTGTAAGTAGCTTGTAATATCATTACTCGTGAACTCATTTCCATTTAATCACAGAGAAAGCCAGCCTCACAGGACAAATAGCTGCTCTGTAGGAGACTGACTTTCTTACATTGTTTTATTTTTCAGCGGGTCCTTAGCTAATAAATCTTTCCTCCCAATCCTCAGCATCTGTCATGTACCTATGAAGTGAAGTGGTTAGATAGAGGGCATTATCCAAGCAAAAATGAAGGATTATGAATAATGAAATCAAACTTCACGGGGTGGGGGGGACAGGCGGGTAAAGTCCCAAACAGGTAAAATTTCAATTGTGGTAACATGCAAAAGTTTAGATTTTGGCTCTGCTGAGGCAGTCTGTTCTGGATATTCTCTTTATGTTTATTGATTTGTACAGAACAAGAGCTTTGTACATTGGGAGAACTTACACAACGAAGACCCAAACCACCAGGAAACCACAAGATAGATAGATAATGAAAAGCCAAAACACCAGGATGTCCCTTCTCCTGCAAGTGTTTCTGAAGAAGATTGCCTTTGGTGACTAGAGCTGTATCAATTTTTTGGTTCACTAGCCAAACTGGAAACAAAATGAAAATAATTTTAATTTAGGATAAAAAACAAAACATTTTCTTTTTCAGTTGCCTCAGACATTTTACTTGCTTTTTTTAAACATTAAAAGTAAATGAAATTTGGAACCAAAGAAAGTGGCATCCCCATAATACTTATGTGAGAAAGCTGTTAGTCCCCACTTTGCCTGATTCAGAGCAGGGATTTGAATCTTGGTCTCCCACATCCTGAATTCCTTAACCACTGGGCTACAATGGGGCCACCGGTACCATCTGTGCCTCCTCCATTTTGTGAATGGCATACAAGCCCCCTTGCAAATCTAGCCCAAATACATATTTCCTTTTAGAAATGTCAACACAGCTCATTTTGACATTTAAAAAAAAATTTGACCAAAACAATTAACCAAAATAGATATGAAATTGTGAAATGTTTTGGCCGACCCAAATCTGCATTTCAGAGGTAAAAGTTTCACCCAGGTCTATTGGACATTTTACTAGTAAGGACTATGAGGCACCCTCTCAAAGCGTGACAGATGAGGCAGAGCAGTAATCTGTTGCCACCCATTTGTGTTGCTTTACCGACACTCTGTATTTCAATAAAAAATGTTTCATAAACCAGTTAATAGTAGTAAAGTTAAAAAGTCAACAAAACACAGCATGTACCAGTGAAATGAATATACAGTGTGGTGGGACAGGTTTCCATCCCAGGCAGGAATGGGTTAAACAGCTCCCCTGGGCACAATCAGACCTAACCCAGTGCACCTATGAGGCCTGTCAAATCTGGAGAGGGTCAGCTCCTTGCAAAGGAGGATCCAAATCCAGTGCAGAGTGGCACTCAAAAGCAAGATCTAGAGCTCTCTAGCCCAGTGTTCTTCACTTCAAGGCCCACGAGCCAGTGATGGCTCCCCTGGACCCTAAGTGTGGCTCCCTGTCAACCGTGCTCTCCCACTGTAGTGGGGCTCCACCTAAGGCAGGCTCCATACCTGCCCTGGCCCCATGCCACTCCCGGAAGTGGCCAGCACACCCCTGTGGCCCCAGGGGAGTAAAGGGGGGAGCAGACGTCTCTGTGCACTGCTCCTGCCTGCAAGCACCACCCCCACAGCTCCCATTGGCCGGGAACAAGGAACTGTGGCCAATGGGAGTTGTGGGGGCGGTGTCTGCAGAGAGGGGCAGTGCGCAGAGCACATGCCCCCCCCAGGGGCTGCAGGGGCGCATTGGCCCCTTCCAGGAGCAGCGTAGGGCCAGGGCCACCTAAAGTAAGTGCCGCCCCCTTCAACGGGCAGGCTCTGAATAGCTCTTCCACCACCCAATCTGCAGCCTCCTAGATCCAGCCCCCCCACCTCCTCCAGCACCCTCAAGCCCCTGCCCCAGCCTCCTCCCAGCACCTCATACCCCCTCCTGGAGCCGAACACTCTGCCCCAGCCTGGAGTCTCCTCCTGCACCCAAACTCCCTTCCAGAGCTTGAACCCTCACCCCTTCCTGCACCCCAAGCCCCAGCCCTGAATCCCCTACCAGAGCCAGCCCCCCATACACCCTCCTGCACCCCCAAGCAATATTACCAATAATGGTAATATTACCATATCAACCAAGAAAGAACTCGGAGTGTTCAACTGTCTGTGTTGGGTTGATGTGGCTCTCACATTGAAGGTTTTTTGCCAAAGTGGCCCCCACTTCAAAAATAGTGAAGAGCACTGCTCTAGCCCAACAGCACAAAGGCTCCTTAGTAAGAAGACAGCCAAAGAGCCTCTGCTACCTAGGTGCCTGGTTTCGACCAGGAAGTACAGTCAAAAAGGGGAACTTACAGTGTCTGATCTATCACCCAAAGTCAGGTTACTGCGGGCACGGAAGGCACTTAGTGCTCACCTGCGCCAGCCCCTACTTAGCTGGGGCCACCTCCTACCTGTGTCGGGCAGCTGCAGCTCCCAGACCCAGCTCCACAGGCAAGTCTCTCCTGACCCAAGCGGGGAGGAGGAGAGTAGGAGGGGAAAAGTAGTGAGCGATGGGGGGGGGGGGAGAAGGGGAGTGGATGGGGGCAGAGCCTCGGGGGAAAGGGCAGGGCAGGGCCTCGGGGGGAAGAGGTGGAGCAGGGGAGGTTTCAGCACTCCTGCTGGAGTGTCCAGTTTTTAAATATTACCAAGTTGGCAACCCTACTGCTGCGTGGGCCCTTTGAAGAAGTGAAGGGACTTTTTTTTACTTTGTTTCACCATTTTGTTTAGATCCCAGGGTGCTCAGGCTGGGTCTTATGGGCACTGAGCAGGTTAGGGGTCCAGACCCCCTTCACAGAGAATAATGACCCTGACCTTGTGGGGAACTGTTGGGTGAGTCCAGACATTTTGTGGGCTGCAGCGTAATATGGTTTTCCCCTTAGATTTTTGGACTGCTTTTCACCTGGGGTGGGGGTGGGGGTTGCCAACTCCTTAAGACTTATGGCTGGAGGACCAAACTCTGCACTTGCTCTAAAGTGATGTGTACAGCCAGAGAAGGACATCTGTGGTGAGAGAGGTGCTCATCCACACCCCATGAAAGTGTCCTAGAGGTACAATCCATGATCTGTAGTGTCACAAAGCTTAAAGAAACGGTAAACCTGCGATTCCCTCTCCCCACGAAGTCTGGAAAGTCTGATTCCCTCTCTCTGCAAGGTTTGAGTCCTTGCTGCTACAGACAAAAAAAAAAAATTACATCATAGGACAGTTTGTGCTGTCAGCAGCAGCAGGGATGAAAGTATCTCACACTTTACTGAGAGAGATTGAGCTGAGAGACAAATACTAACTTTTCTTGAAAACTTAGTTTTATGCAAACATTTAATAATAAAGATCTCAAAAATTATATACTAAATTAAGTAACATTCATGCTGTGGGCCAATATTTTGTTACTTACCAGGACAGAGGACTTGGGCAGACCAGCACATATGCTTTCAGAAACTTAGAAAGTTTTCTAAGTAATAATCCTGAGATGACCATCAGAAATAAAAATGTCAAGCCACAAATCCCAGCAGCTCTACTACTCACCTGTACCCCACCGTCAAACCCCTCAGCACAATGCACCAGGACCAATACTTAAGGTAGGCCTCTACCCACTCTGAGAGGTTCTATATGGGGACAGGAGAAGTAGAGAGCATCTGGATGGCTGCCTGCATTAGGTAAAAAGAAAAGGAGTACTTGTGGCACCTTAGAGACTAACAAATTTATTAGAGCATAAGCTTTCGTGAGCTACAGCTCACTTCATCGGATGCATTTGGTGGAAAAAACAGAGGAGAGATTTATATACACACACAGAGAACATGAAACAATGGGTTTATCATACACACTGTAAGGAGAGTGATCACTTAAGATAAGCCATCATCAGCAGCAGGGGTGGGGAAAGGAGGAAAACCTTTCATGGTGACAAGCAAGGTAGGCTAATTCCAGCAGTTAACAAGAATATCAGAGGAACAGTGGGGGGCGGGGTGGGGGGGAGAAATACCATGGGGAAATAGTTTTACTTTGTGTAATGACTCATCCATTCCCAGTCTCTATTCAAGCCTAAGTTAATTGTATCCAGTTTGCAAATTAATTCCAATTCAGCAGTCTCTCGTTGGAGTCTGTTTTTGAAGCTTTTTTGTTGAAGGATAGCCACTCTTAGGTCTGTGATTGAGTGACCAGAGAGATTGAAGTGTTCTCCAACTGGTTTTTGAATGTTATAATTCTTGACGTCTGATTTGTGTCCATTCATTCTTTTACATAGAGACTGTCCAGTTTGGCCAATGTACATGGCAGAGGGGCATTGCTGGCACATGATGGCATATATCACATTGGTAGATGCGCAGGTGAAGGAGCCTCTGATAGTGTGGCTGATGTGATTAGGCCCTATGATGGTGTCCCCTGAATAGATATGTGGACAGAGTTGGCAACAGGCTTTGTTGCAAGGATAGGTTCCTGGGTTAGCGGTTCTGTTGTGTGGTGTGTGGTTGCTGGTGAGTATTTGCTTCAGATTGGGGGGCTGTCTGTAAGCAAGGACTGGCCTGTCTCCCAAGATCTGTGAGAGTGATGGGTCGTCCTTCAGGATAGGTTGTAGATCCTTGATGAAGCGTTGGAGAGGTTTTAGTTGGGGGCTGAAGGTGATGGCTAGTGGCGTTCTGTTATTTTCTTTGTTGGGCCTGTCTTGTAGTAGTGACTTCTGGGTACTCTTCTGGCTCTGTCAATCTGTTTCTTCACTTCAGCAGGTGGGCATTGTAGTTGTAGGAACGCATGATAGAGATCTTATAGGTGTTTGTCTCTGTCTGAGGGGTTGGAGCAAATGCGGTTATATCGTAGAGCTTGGCTGTAGACAATGGATCGAGTGGTATGATCTGGATGAAAGAGGCTTATTTTGTTAAGATTTATTATTTGTGTTGCGGTGTCACCTAGGAACCCAGACTATGGGTGAGGATATCATTGTGCTCAGCACTGTACAAACACAGAATAAAAAGAGCATCCCTGCTCCAAAGGGCTTACAGTCTAAGGATGTGCCTGCACCACAGCTGGGAAGTATGATTTCTAGCACAGGGTGGATGTACACAGACTAGCTCTGGTGTGGTGACACAACACTTCTTTCAAGCAAGCAATTATAGCTATGACAGTGAAAATTAATCCCTTTTCTGCAACTTAGCCTCTTCAAACTGTTCAGCCCACAGTCCTGAACAAGTTACCAAGTAAAACAATGTGCAAAAAATGAATGATATTGTTCAAAGAATGTCTGTTGAAACTAGGATTTTCTTTCTTTCTCTTTCTCTTTTTTAAACAGGAACCTGGGTTTTGTACTAAACTAAATTTGTCATTAAAAGTGTCTGCTCTCCATGGAAAATTTCAATATTTCAAAACAAATATTTTGATTTTCTGGGTAAAGTTTTTTGTTTTTTTTTAAGCAAAAATTTCACTTTATTTCTTGAAAACTCACAATTTCCTGCATGTGGGGAAGGTGGAGGTGGAAAAGACAAAAAGCATGTTCTGACCAGCTCTAGTTGAGACCTCATCCATTAAAACTGTCTCCAATCAAAACACTTATCCGGTGATCCAAATTATGGCCACTTCTTTCGGTTTCTTGCACTGGCCTGGTGTGTTGCTAAAGCAATTTTGTAACCTTATTAGGAAACTTGAAGACTCCTTAACAGTTCTTTCAGTTTAAACAAATCCAGGTTGTATCAGTTTCTGTCTCTTACTTTTGCTTAATTTTATAAAGTTTTATAAAAGTCAAGCTAAACTTGCTACCTTTCACCAGGTTGAGGTTATTAAGAATATAGGCTTTTCGCACAATGCCTATCACGATAGCTACACTTATCAGGAACTCTGGAGTTCACGTAATTGAGGTTCAACTCCTCTCTACAACCACTAAGTATTCTGGTGGGTGGCCCATTGCTATGGAACTCCTTTTCACCAGATACCAGCATGACCACAGAACTTACCAACTCCCAAATTAAACGTAAAAAAATTTATTTGCACTAGTTTTCCCTCACTGTTCATGTTTAGATAAAGAAACCCAGCACACACAATCAGTATGTTCTCCAACAGTTTGTCCTGCCAGGTGCCAAGCATCCTCATCTTCTATTGGCTTCAGTAGGTGGTCAGCATGTTCAGCACCTCACAGGATCAAGCCCCAGACAGAGGAGAGGACAATACAGTGTTAGAGAGAGAGAGAAAGAATTTCACATTTGCTTTATTTGAATTTCTGTGAGCTCTGATACGACAATGATTGAGACATTAAAAACCGATCTAGACTAATCATATTGCAAGGTGCAGCTATCCTCCTGTGGTGTTTAGATGCTGCTTGTAATTATTAGAACTGGGAGCACTGACTGTTGGGAGTCTGAAAGGACAGGAAACAGGAAGGGTGGGGGAGTTGAGGAGGCTGAGTGAGAGCTACTGAGGATGCAGCAGCAGCTCGATAAAGAGGTTTCCACTTTAAGAATAAAGGCCTATTGAAGTTTGTTAGAACCTTGCCTGGTTGTGAGAACATTTTGGCGATGAGGATGGGATCTTCAGCCTCTGAAGCCACCTGCACCCTTTCTGCAAAGTCCAGGTGAGCCTCCAATTGCTTTTAGTGCCTGGATCCATATGTTTGAGACTTATCCGCTTGCAATCAGTGCTACAGAGATTTATGAAGTAAAAAAGCGTGCTTTGCTAATCCACTGCCTTGGAGCAGAAGGGCAGCATATATTTTACACTTTTCCCCTTGCAGATGATAAATATGAGACTGCACTCACTGCATTAAAGAACTTTTTTGTGCCAAAAGTGAATGTAGTAGATAATCGCTACAGATTTCACCAGCGTGAGCAGAAAACAGGGGAAACTATAATGCAGTATATTGCTTCCCTGAGGAGTCTGATTGTAACTTATGACTTTGGGAATATGGCAGATGAGATGATTAGAGACCAGCTCATTGAGAAAACAACCATGCTTCATGTAAGAAAACGCTTACTTCTAGAACCACAACTTACACTAGAAAAAGCAATAACCATTGCTACTCAGATTGAGTCAGCTACAGCTGAAGCCAGAATAATGAGTATGGATATAGGAGGCACAGTCCAGGCTGTGACTCCTTTGCAGAGTTCACTATCGCTGCAGACAAAGGACTCCAAGAGGAAAACTAATGGAAATCAGCAAATTCACTGAATCAGCAAATTCAAAATACAGTAAAAGCATGCTTTCACTGTGGATCCCCACAACACCTTGCAAGCTACACAGGATGTCCAGCAAAAGTAGCTCAGTGCAATCATTGCAAAAAGATTGGGCATTTTGCTAAAGTATGTCGCAGCAGCCAGTTCAATCAACAGGTGCATGCAATTACAATACCAGATGTTACTGTGCTGAGCATGGACAAAATCACTACTGCACATATTCCAGAACAAATAAAGTGCACTGTAAAGGTTTCTGCCATACCCTCAGGTAATCCACAGTCCATTCAGCTAATGTTGGACACTGGCTCAGCAGTATCTATGCTACCTGATTCCATCTATTTGCATTACTTTAAAGATGTGCCTTTTACTGAACCCAAACTTCACTTGGTGTGCTATTTGAAAAACCATATTCCAGTACATGGCTGCCTGCCAGCAATAGTTACTTTTGGGGATTGCTGTGTAACTGCAGAGTTATACGTTGTCCACAAAGGCACTCCTATCCTTGGCAGAGATTTATTGGCGGCTTTAAATCTCAGGGTAGTTAATGGACGAATTAATCTTCCTCAGCAAAGCACTCTTGCGGTACACACACCAGTTTCAGCTAGGACCCAACACCAGGTTGAGGAGAAACTCGGCTGTGCTTATGGGTTTCTGCATAAAGTTAAAATGCAGGATAATGTGATGCCTGTATGACAGAAGTTACGGCGCTTACCCTTTTCAGTCAGGGAAGCTGTTTCAAAGGAACTGAGAAAACTTGTTCAAAAGGACATTATTGAAGAGATTGACTCCTCAGAATTGGTTTCACCTATAGTAGTGATGCAGAAGAAGGGTGGAGGCATTCGCCTTTGTGTGGACTTAAGGGAGCCAAATAAAGCTATTGCGATTGACAGCCATCTTCTTCCTCACATAGAAGTAGTATTTGCAGAACTCCATGGAGTAAAGATGTTTTCTACTCTTGATTTGCAGAGCGCATACTACCAGGTTATGATGCACGAAGATAGCATCATAGAAGATAGAGACCTCACAGCATTTATTACACAAGGGACTATTCCATTTTAAACATGTTTCATACGGTCTCACATCTGCCCCAAGTGTCTTCCAAAAGATGAGGTCATTGATTCTGAAGAATCAACATAAAGTTCAGTGCTATCTGGATGATATTATCATGTTTGGAAATACTTCTGAGGAGCATGACAATAACCTGCAGTCTGTACTAAACTGCATCAGCAAAGCAGGCCTCAAGCTCAATAGGTCCAAATGCAAATTTAGACAAACTGAACTCTCCTTTCTGGGGCATACAATTTCACAGGCTGAACTAAAATCCTGTGTCACTTGCAAATTGCATGATAAGACAGCAGTGACATGTACCCCTCCATTACAGCCTGTTCCTCTTTCTGAATCTGGATGGGAAAAAATTGGCGATTGACATTGTAGGTCCCTTTGATACTGCTCCAAGTGACTGCTGTTTTGCCATCACTTTAATAGACCATTTCAGTAAATGGCCTGAGGTAGCGTTTACATCGCAAATCTCTTCTGCTACAGTAATTAAGTTCTTCTCTTCAGTTTTTAGCAGGGAAAGTAACCCCAAAGAACTGGTTTCAGATAATGGTAGTCAATTTACTTCCCTGGAGTTTGAAACTTTTCTAGCAGAGAGAAACATTTTACACAGAAGGTCATCCCTATATTACCCTCAAGCCAATGGGGAAATCAAACGGTTTAACAGAAGTTTGAAAGAGAGTTTACAAACGGCTAAAGCGGAAGGGCGACTGTGGATAACCTTCACTACTGATTTCTTGCAAGCATACCAGACTACACAACATGCCACAATGCAAAGACTGCCCGCAGAGTTACTGCATGGGAAACAGATGAATACTAAACTGGACATTGCTGGACTGTTAAAGGCACGACCTGATGCCCCAACTGAGGATGATGTGAGAAAAACAGTTGAACAGAACCAAGGAAAGTATAAGGC
This sequence comes from Dermochelys coriacea, assembly GCF_009764565.3. Taxonomy (NCBI): domain Eukaryota; kingdom Metazoa; phylum Chordata; order Testudines; family Dermochelyidae; genus Dermochelys; species Dermochelys coriacea. The sequence goes on from NC_050070.1 coordinate 123,315,396, forward strand.
TTTCACAGACAAACGGCGGGGTGCTAAGGAACCAAAGTTTGAGTGTGGTTCCTTTGTTAGAATATGAAAACCTGGAATTTTACGAAAAGGGGACCATAAATTCACAGCTCCTCTTAAAATCATAGCGAAGTAGGGACCTTACACCTATCGACTTTCTGATGGGCAGGTATGGAATGCTTCTTATCTTGCACCTGCCTATGCACCAAGAGGAGATTATGCCAACACCCAGTCTGCATTGGATGACTTCACCGTAGTATCAACACAACAAGACATTGCACTGGAACCGGGGCTTGAGAGGCAGCCTGTCAGACCCAGACGACCACCTGTCTGGACTAGAGACTATGTTATGTATTATCTACGGTGTTTTCAGTGTAATATTTCTGCCAACAGTATAGTGTCTTGTTTCATATTAATGTTTACTTTAATTGGGAGAGTTTCTTAAGAGAGGAGGGAATGTGGTGTTTAGATGCTGCTTGTAATTATTAGAATTGGGAGCACTGGCTGTTGGTAGTCTGAAAGGACAGGAAACAGGAGGGAGGAAAGTTGAGGAGGCTGAGTAAGAGCTACCTAGGGTGCAGCAGCAGCTTGGTAAAGAGGTTTGCACTTTATTTTTAAAGTCCTGTTGAAGTTCATTAGTACCTTGCCTGGTTGCTACAACACCTCCTTAGGCTTTTGAGAGGGGGAGGGGTAGAAACTGTTAGTCCCAATGGGCAAGTTGGAAGCAGTATGGTTTTCTATTGTACACATGAATAGAGCATATGACAGACACATTTTTTAAGACTGAAAAAAGTAAAATATGTGCTGTCTGGTCATGTAGGTAAGAAAATTCCCTGAGTCTTTCCTTTCTTCCCCTTGGCTTTTGTAGAACCTGTTTTCCTAATTTAGATGTATTTTCATTTTCTTCGTTTTTTTTTCAGACCCAAGACTTTCTCTCATTAGTTGCTTCCCAACTGTCAATTTTAAGCATGCACACTAGTTCCAGGCAGTGTCACAAAAGTCATCATTAGACTTGTTACAATTTTGCTTTTGTAAGTAGATAACATAACTACCGTAATCTCTGTACTTAGGTGTGTCACAATTTCAGGGTTAACTGTATCCTACACACAAACACAGTCTTCCTGTAGGGCACCATCTTAAGGTTTCCAGTTCCCAGCTGTCACCTCTCTCGGGTGCAGACCCATGTCTCTCACCATCCAGACTGAAAGCATAGGCTTACAGTCCCTCTTCACTTCACTGTGGCTTCCCAAGGAGGTCTGACTGGGGTCCAGCCAGGGGCGTTGGAACTGGGGAGGTTGGGGGATCATGCTCCCCCACTCTTAAAAATGAATGTAGTTTAGGGGAAGATGGCCACATTGTCCCCCCCAAACTACAAGTTTGGGGCATGCACAGAGTGGAGCCAGCAGGGGCTGTGCTTCTTAGCGGAGGAGCTGATAAGGTGATCAGCTCCCCTGCCATGAAGCGCAGCCCGCTGGGTGTTGTGAGGCTTAGTTTGTTTAATATTTATGAAGTGCTTTGAGGGTCTCATATAGAAAATGGTGTACACATTCAAAATGTTATAGTTTTGAGTAATAGGCTTTTAAAAATAAAGAAAAGTTCTGGACCAGAAAAAGATATAGATAATATCAAAGATAGCTTTAAATATCAATCCCTTAGGTAGACTTCATCCTTGTATTTTCTTGTTTGCCTATCTGCCACTTTACAGAGACTGTTTACTGCTGGAATCCTGAGTTGAAAAGCTGTGGCAGATAGCAGATGTACCAATTAATAACCTGTCAAGGCTGATGGATAGATTAAAAAAATATTCTCACACACATCTCCTGTGTGTTTTTCTTCCCCATTTCAAGGCACTGGGGGCCATGAGACATACTCTGCTTCCCTGGAGAGAAAAGAAACTGTCTCATTAGCGTCTATCTTTCATGACGCTATGATGCTGCCTTTGAGATGTTAACTCACCTGTTCTTCTCCCAGAATTCGGAAATGATGAAGCTCTTTAATCAAGGAGTCTGGACAGCCAGCTGTTGAAAAGAAACAAAGAAATGCATTTTAGAATTCACTGTTCGTATTTTTTGGGCCACAGTATACCATGCGTAGATGCAGCGAGGACTGGATACACAGATCACATTAGACAAAAAAAGATTACATGAAACAGATTAGAAAGATAAGCTACAGTTCTATAGGCATCTGAATACTGAAAACCAGCTACCAAAACAAATCCTACCACATTTCAGAACACACAGGAATGCTTTGAAAGGTCATGTTCTGTATATCTTAGCGCTTTTCCTAAAGGGCTATAAACAAGAAAGAGAGAGAGATGAAAATACTGCCAGCCCCTAAGTATAGGAGTCAACATATTGTAATTAAGGGATTCACATCAAAAGCCTGGAACTGAACACAATTCAATTCAGATCCAAATAATGGCCTGGGCCCATTTCTAAGCATAACTCAAACTTTCCTTGAGTCCCTGCAGGATTCCACAGATTTTGCAGGCCCCAGATACCACTATACTTTTTGGCCATCTCCAGTATAATCCACTTAGCACATGTAACTATCGCTCCTTGGTGTAAAACACAAACCAAATACAGGAGGAAGAGAGGTTTACCAGGCTTTTGATTAGAGCTAGACTGTCATAGTGCTTACACATTAGCACAGGGAAAAAGAAATAAGCTCTCACCTCACCCCCACTCTCTTGCTCAGACTGTGACTCCATCCACAGTGGGGAGAACAGAGGTCATGCCCCGATACTCCTTGTTGTAGGGTTCTGAAGTCCAGAGTCTGGACAAAAAAGATCAGAGAGCAGAAATGCTCCTCTGCTCACAACCAGGGTATCTGACTGGACACATAAATGAGGGGTGTCAGGTGACTGGGATGTGGATAGACAGTGGACACCCTAGTGGGTGGAGCAGGTGTCAGAAACCAGGGTGAGAGCCGGAGGGAATAGTCAGAAGCCAGAGGTAAGAGTCAAACTGGAAGTCAGGAACTGGATCCCAGAGACAAAGCCGGAGGCAGGAACCAGAGTGCAGAGCCAAGGGTCAGAGCCAGCATCACCTGGAGCAAGCAGAGTAACAGGCAAAATGGGGGCTCAGGCAGGGATAGGGCTCAGGCAAGGCAGAAGCAGCAGGAACAAGGCAACACTGGACTAGTCACAGTGGCTAATATGAGTGCTGAACAGCCAGCAAGCAGCTGCTGCTGTTGCTGGCTTAAGAGCCAGTCTCCTGGCCTTTCCAGCCAATCAGGTGGAATGGCTAATCAGGCAGCCTGCTGTAGGCCCACTGTGCTTATTAGGTTGCCTGGAGACTAGTTTACTACAGGCCCTGATTCCTGAGCTGAAGGGGGAAGGAAGCAGCTCCATGGAAAGGGGTTAAGAAATTTACTCCTCTCCCATGGCAAGGAAGGAATTAAAATTTTTTGTTCCTGCCCCAGTGCCAGTGCAGCTACCAAAAGTTACAATCTCATCCTCACTGACTAGCATTAGTGGGGTACAGATAATGTTGAAGATGGTTTTCAGGATCTCTGTCAGTACTGGAGCTTCATAGCAACAAATATCCAGCAGCATTTGTAACATATAGCAACAATCATAATTCTTCACTTGTATCAAATTTCTTGTCAAGTCCTATTGTTTCTTCCCCTTTATTAAAAATAATTCATATCTTAAACCTTTTTTCTTGTCTACCTCCTCCCCATGCACATACAGGTTTGTGCACATACAATTACAGCTGGGCAAAAATTATCCGCCAAAACATTTTTTCAGCAACAAATGAAGATTTGGGCTGCCCAAAACATTTCATTAATTTATATCAATTTTGCCAAATTGTTTCAGTTTAAAAAAGGCATTTTTATGAAAGTCACAACAATTTGTTTTGTCATTTTCTGAACAAAATGTTTAAATGTTATGTTTTGAAAAAAAAAATTTGAAATCAGGTTTCAGGTTGAACAAAACGTTTCATTCAATCCAAAATGAATTGTTCTACCCAACTTTTAGAGTCACCAAAATTTCAAAAAAATCACTTGGGGTTGACCCAAAATTATTCTTTTGCCCATTTTTCAAAACAGCCAGCAAACTGAAAAATCAGTTATTCCCACAATGCTACAAATAACCTTGACTGAATTTAAAGGGGAATTTTAATTCAACTGTGTTTATAACCCTTTCATTTTCATTTCATCCTTCCCATTTGCTGGGCTTGCAACCCTAGCATTATCTTTGACATCTCTCTCTCTATTTTTCCCATACTCTGTCTGTACCTACTTCATTTAGCTTCTTACTCCTTAATATACTAATTAGTCAGCCCTTACTTACTATTTCCAATGCAGAAACACATGTCCTTGCCTTGTTCATCTCTCACCTTGATGATCATGACTTTCTTCTCTCTAGTCTCACTGGTTTTTAACTCTGCACCCTCCAATTTATTCAAAATGCTAATGTAAGGGGACTGTTGCCCCCTTACTAACATTCAGTGGGGGTGTTCTGGTTGGCTAGCTCCCAGTACTAAAAGGGGAAGGGTCTATGGGAAACCAGGACCCTGAGACTGATAGTCCCCAGGAACAATGGGGAGAGGCCAATGCTCCAGGTCAGCCTGAATGACAGGATGGGCAGGCTAATCAGAGAGTCAGGAGGCCAGGGTGGTCCTGTCCTCCATGTGAGCTGGATTTGCCTGGGTCAGACAGAGTGGAGCTGAGCTAAGGAGAAAGCAGGGGCTCATACTGAGCTGGGGAGCTGAGCTGTGCTAGATCCAGAGGGACCAGAAAAGCAGCCCAGAGAGAGCAGACCCTGTCCTGGGAGCAGAGCTGCAGCCCCAAAGCCACAGGCACAGCCCAGAGAGAGCAGACTTGCCCTGGGAGGAGAGCTTCAGCAACCAGAGCCAGAGGGGCCAGAAAAGCAGCCCAGGAAGCAGGTCAGTGCTGGGAGCAGAGTCATAGAAGCAGCCTGCAGAGCAGACCTGCCCTGGGAGCAGAGCTGCAGCAACCAGAGCCAGAGGGGCCAAAGAAGCAGCCCAGGGAGCTGGAGGCAGAGCAGCAGCAGCAGCAGCAGCAGCAGTGCAGAGACAGAGTGGTGCAGCTGGGGCTGGAACAGTCTAGAGCTGGGTGCGTTGAGCAGTTGGGGAGACAGAGAGGGACCCTGGGCAGTGGGCCCAGCACAGGGAGATGCCTCAGAGAAGAGGCTCTGCAGGCCAGGCTTGGATCATAACCCTACAGGTCGGGGGCGACACTGGGAAGAAGGGTCCTACCTCTGAGAGCGTGTGGCCACCACCAGAGCAAGTGTCCGACCCACAGCATCCCTGCAGCACAGTGAGGCCTGAGAAGAAGGCCTGGCACTTACAAGGAGCAGACTGTGAACTGCCCTGACATTCCAGAGACACTGTTTGTGATGTTCCCTGCCACAGAGCGGGTTGATGTGTTTCCTTTAACCTTTCCCATTTTTCCTTATTCTTTTTAAAATTAATTGTTGATTAAATAACTTGCATTTGCTTTAATTTGTATGTAATGGTAAGTGGGTGAGAGAAATGCCCAGTGTAGAGAGAGTACCCCAGAGTGGAGATACCCTAGCCCATGTCCTAGGTGACCACAGCAGGGTTGGGGGTCGAGCCCCCCAGGAATCCTGGGCCCAGCCTTGTTGGGGTTACAAGGACTCTGCCAGACAGGAAAGTGGAAGGGGAGTACTCAAGGGCAGGGAGGCCACTGGGTAAAGGAAGTGGGAGCGAGGACTCTGATCCTTTTGCTAGCCCACTTCACCGGGGTAGTGCAGAAGCCAGGAAAGTTACCCACAATAGTGGGACTGTTCCCCCGCTTACACTAACACATCAGTTACTCCAACACCAGCACCACCTTCTTGAATCAGTACCTGATTCATGGCCCATTAAAGTCAATGGAGACTCACATTGACTTCACTGGCTTTGAATAAAACCTTACTGCATAAAAGTAAAGCTCCTCTTTCTCACCTTCAAGGCTTCACATAAGCTTTCCCAAATTTAAATCTCTGTTCTTATTTTTTCCTATAGTCATCCCCACTGAAAAGGCTGCATTTACCACACGGTGCTGTTTGAGAGTCAAAGTAGGACACTATTGCGAGGTAACTCTTGGCAAATGTTATCTTTAAAATATTTCCCACCTCCCATTTGCTCTCTGTGTTCCTCCCAATCCTCTCTCAGCTTCACACTTAATGTTTCTCTCTTCCTGTCCTCCAAACACCCTCTCTCTCTTATCCTTCAATCATCTCTTCCTGAAACCCACTTCTTCCAGAACTCCACCCTACTTTGGAAATTACAGGTGAGGAGAACACTCTTTCCCATATATGAGTTATGTTTCTCTGTCTCATCTTTGTCTTGTCTCTATGAGACTGTAAGCACATTAGGGTCAGGGAGAATTTCTTAGTTTGTGTTTGTCAAGAGCCAGGTATGATGCTATACAGTTATTTTTATCAATATTAATATTCATCAAGTGCATCCATCTAGCAGAGAAGAACTTTTCCATACTCTGTATTTTCTAGTACTTTTGCCTGTCCAGTTTTCACGTGTCTCCAGGAACTAGGCTTTCATTAGACTTTTGGAAGGTGATTCTACAGTCAAATGAATCTCAGTGTCAGTAAGACCAAAAGAAAGATGGCACTGTTTAGCAAGATGGTGGCCAGCAGCTCAGAAATGACAACTGTATTGAAAATCTTTGTATTCAAATACAGCTACTTCTTGGTGAAAAGTCCTTTCAATGTATCAGAACTTCATGTTGCTCATGTGAACAAATCAAATGGAGGGGTTTTTTTTGTTTGTTTGTTTTTAAGAAAAATGGAAATAAGGAAGTAACATGGCACACAATAAAAAGAGCAAGTTCAAAAACAGCTATTTTGCTCTCTTGGGATGTTTCTGGGTGTCTTTATTTTATTTCAGATGTCCACTTCAATTGCTTGTTTTCTTTAAGTGGACATTAGTAAAGCATGCTCCAGTACTGTGGCCCATTTCTATATAATGGCCAATAGTTCTGAAGAAACTTTTGGGGATGATTAGTTTTTGCACTATGACTTGTAAAGAAGACTGTAACCAGACTGTAAACCAAAAGGAAAGGGTTTTTGAAAAATATATTCTACTGAAGAGCATTACAACCACAAGAGTCTTCAAACATTTTCCTTTTAATTTCTCATCAATTATCACAGGACAAGTGTGGTATCCATGGGGTTCACTGGCAAACGGGGAACACCAAAGCTTAGGCGGGAAATCAATATTATTTCTATCTCTCTGATGTGCTCCTGGCAGTAGCACATGGCATAAATAATCTGCCCTTTGCAGATTTCTGCTATTTTGTGTGGAATGCTTTGAGGATTATTTTTTCTGCCCTCTGTAGTACAGAATCCCTAATGCACTGTGTAGTCTCATCAATTAGAGTAACTTTCTATTCTCCCCTTCTTCCTTCTCACTTAACTATGACTTGAAAAATGAACCACAGACATAGATGAAATGACCACACAGATACACCAAAAATATAAAAACCTAGGTGTGATCAAAGGAAATAAGGCAAAAGCACTGAACAAATGCCTTTCATCAGAAGCCAAAACACTGGGGTGATTTCATCTGAAAGCTGGTAAAACAACACTGAAAATGTTTACTAGTTCCTTCTTCCAACTAAATTCAGGTCTATATGATGGAGGCCTTTTTATACTTCGTTTTGCTGCCATGACCTTGCAGATTTTTGCCTACTGCTGAAGCAGGATAGGATCCAATGAGTACACAGTTGGCCTAATTCTCTACTCTGTTATGCCATTTTTACTCTGTGGTGACTCTGTTGACTTCAAAGGAGTTACACTGTCATAAACCTGGTGTGATAGCATGAAGAATCAGGACTAACATCTGAGTGAACAGAAAACCAGCATCTGAACAGATGACTTCAATGCATCTTTTTAAAAAATGCTTTAAAAATTGACTAAAAATAATTCTTTGTTTCTATTGCAATTCCATAACATCCCAATTTATTTGTTTCAGTAATTTTCAAAGTTACTTCATTCTCGCTTCATGTCATTATTTCATTCAAACTAATATGTGGGTAATTGCACATTATTTCATTCAAACTAATATGTAGGTAATTTGTGAGTGAAAGGTACATTTTAAGATACAGGAATTTACACTGTCAGAACTGCTATCTCACTTCATTGCGGCATTCACTTTATAAAAATACTTTCATTTAGATCACATAAGAGGAGATATCTCCAAGAGACGACCAAACAAGCAAAATTTAAAAAATCCAATTTAAATGACAAGCATCATGAATCCTCTGATTTGCATTGCTGCGAACAATACACAGTTTCAGTTACATTTGCTATTAAAGCATGATTCCAACTATTACCAATTTAATTGCCCATATCTTTACCTTTTCTCTGACAGGTTGACAGAATTAGCCTCTGTTTTTTATTCTTATTTAAAATTATTGCTTCATATAATCCCCTTGTAAACAGCAGTGGAAAATTCAAATCAATTCTTTTAACTTAGATATTACATAAGCTGGCAAAAATATAAATTAAATTAGTTTTTAAATGATTATCCACTACTTAAAGAGTAACTGAGTATCCATAAATGTAAATATTATTTAAAATATTAAGAGCAAAGCACCACATTAATGCAGTGCACATAATTGAAACATACACTTAACTTTAAGCAGCTGAATAGCCAAGAGCACTTGGCATCTTGCAGGATTGAACTCTTATGCACAGCAAATATTATTTGCACTTGCTTTTAGTTTATTTCTGAAGCAACATTTCTGAACTTTAGAAAGCACATGCTTTTCTTTGAGAGCTCAAGTCCTGGAGCCTTAAAATTCCAACTTCCCTGGCAGGAGGAGAATATAGGAAATCAATGTTATTCAAAGGAATTCTTCCCACAGAGCAAAGCTTCCTGGCAGGTAAAGTTTTAAGATTCCAGGTCTCTACATAACAAGCTTGCAAATATACAATGTTCTAAATGTATTAAAATTGCCAAAAACAATTTTATGCTTGGTAACTAACAGTGGAATGGATTGTTTTCTAATGTTCTAAATAAAAATAAATCATATTTGGGCAGAGTACAAACATGAAAAATGTGACTTTTTTGGGGGGGGAGAATTATAAATGTCTGAAAGGAAGGATAACATGAAGCTGTAATAAATGTCCATTCATTTGTCATGTCATTTTCCTAGTTCTCTTCCAAACTATTCAACTAATTAGAATACTGATATAAAATAAGACCTTTATCCTGCTTGTGTCATTTCCAGTGAAGAAGAAGCCTGAGTCTGTGATATCACTCTTATGGGAGCAGACAGTGATGGCAAAGGATTTAGTGACTTCATTGTACTGGTGTTAATTAAATATTTGATGTTTCAAAAGAGCTTTTGAATCACTCTTATGGGAGCAGACAGTGATGTCAAAGGATTTAGTGACTTCATTGTACTGGTGTTAATTAAATGTTTAATGTTTCAAAAGAGCTTTTCTCAGTCACAATATTTGTACTAATATGAACAAAGGGGAAGTTAGGGAAATTGGAAAGCCCATTTTATGGAATAAATATCATACTTTATGAAAACAGAAACAGGAGTGATGAAAACTATCTAGTGACAGGTAATTGACATGTAATATTTAGTCATTAAGTGTAAAAGCCTATCTTTAAAATATTGCCTATGTTGAGAGGTCTAAAATTTATTTGCAGGAAGCCCACACAAAGTAGGTCATTATAATAGTTTTCAAATCTTAATAAACAATAGTTTTCATTTGGAAAATCTTGAATATCACTTTTTAAATCAGAGGTGGGCAAACTACGGCCCATGTGTCACATCCGGCCTGTGGGACTGTCCTGCCCAGCCCCTGAGCTCCTGGCCGAGGAGGCTAGCCCCCGGCCCCTCCCCTGCTATCCCCCTCCCCCGCAGCTTCATCTTGCTGCCCAGCTAGCACTCTGGCCTGCCGCTCCTGCCAGGCACCGGGGCGGTTGGCTCCTGCTGGGCGGCAAGGTGGTTGGCTCCGGCCGGGCGGCGGGGTTACGAGCTCCTGCTGCTTTGAGCGGCACGATAAGGGGGGCGGAGAGTGGGGGCATGGGGGTTGGATAAGGGGCAGGGGGCCTCGGGAGGCAGTCAGGGGATAGGGAGCAAGGGGCGGTTGGATGAGGTGGAGATTCTGGTGGGGGTGGTCAGGGGACAAGGAGCGGGGGGGGGTTGGATGGGGGGAGTCCCGGGGGCCTATCAGGGGGTGAGGGTGTGGATAGGAGTTGGGGCAGTCAGGGGACAGGGAGAAGGGGGGATTGGATAGGGGGTAGGGTCCCAGGGGGGTGGTTAGAGGTGGGGGGGTCCCAGGAGGGGGAAGTCAGGGGACAAGGAGCAAGGGGGGGTTGGATGGTCTGAGGTTCTGAGGGGGGCAGTCAGGGGGCAGGAAGTGGGAGGGGGTGGATAGGGTGGGGGCCAGGCTGTTTGGGGAGGCACAGACTTCTGTACCCAGCCCTCCATACAGTTTTGCAACCCCAATGTGCCAAAAAGTTTGCCCACCCCTGTTTCAAATGCTGCTTATGTAATGCAATATCATAATGTAGCCAGACTTCAAACTGCTTGAATTCATAGACTCATCCTGTACTTATATAGATAATATTTATATAATATGTCTTTTTAAGGCAAATAAACTGACCAAAATTCCAGCTACAAACAATTTACAATTTAGGCTCAAGCCTGCAATCTGCATAAGTTATTGAAGTCAGTAGATTTCCATGTAGGGATAAGAATCATCCATGAGGATCCAGTATTGTTAACCACAAATGTTAAAAAATCACGCATTAAGGCAAAAAATACCCTCATAAGATTGGCTTAAAAATCATGAGAATTTTTCAAAAATAGGGTTCTTTTGGTTTGTCTTCTGGTTTCTGAGCTGTTAAGGTGCACTTGCTTCACATTTTCACACTTATCAGGAACCATGAGGGTTAGAAACTGACTTTATTTTAAATGAAAGCTGAGATTCTTGTGCAGTCTGCTAAATCTAGCAGCTGAGGCTGTAAGAAAAACACTATATACCATGACTGATGAGAGCTGGCAACACTGAGAATCTGATTGCAAGACTGGGTTCTAAACTGAAAATGCACCAATGAAATCTGTCATCAGAGATGCAACAAAAAGCAAAGTGACTGAGAAGCATGCCTTGTTAATTCCACAACATTTATTTAGAGCCCAATCTGTAGCCCAGGGTCCATTTGTGGTCCTCGGGTCCATTTGTGGTCCCCAGGTCCTTTAACTTAGGCCCTGGAGAGGGACCATTTTAAGAGGAAAATGTGCATGTCATTGCTTATTGAAAAAATTGTTCCCTGACAGCTTTCTTTAGAAGAGGAGGAGTGAAGACATAGTACCCTCTCAAATGGAACGGGTAGTGAGGGCTGGAGCCACAGTCTTCACAAGATTGGGAGGGAAACCAAACAAGCACCCCAGCAATTGCTGCAGGAGGAGCTGGGTCTTCCATGGCACAGAGCACTAGGAAGAGGGACAGCAGCAGCTCAAGTCCCACAAAAAGAAGTAGGGAGCAGGAGGGAGCTGATTTGAAGAGGCCATGGAGGCTCATTATTTGACTTGGGGCAGTGGGCAAGTTAGGGAGAGTAAGTCAGAAAGGAAGGAATTTTTGAGGGGAAGCAGTGCCATTAAGAAGACAGAGGGAAAGGAGGGAAATATTTGGTGGTTGGTGGATGTGCCTAGGAACACTAGAGATTTGCGGAGGGAGAGATGGGCTGAGTACATGGGGGCTGACTGAAGGGAGACCAGGCTGGGGGCTCTCAGGGGGAAAAGAATAGGTGTTCCTTTCAGGCAATGGGGCTGAGGAGGGGAGTTTCTTAGGGGATCAGCTGGGAAAGTGTCATGGGTGTGTTTCAGAGACACTACAGGCAGGACTCAAAAAAGGAAGCCACCACTCACCTTCTCCAGGCCCAGCTGATTCTCTGAAAATACAGCAGAGCAGCTATGTCATCAGTGTTTAGTGTGAGAGCTGATTTGGGAGCCAGTTTTAGACACCCAATTCAGTTTTCTTTACAACTTGAAACTGAAGAGTGGACAGGAATGGGGAAATGGCAACTTTAAACTGCTCCTCCCCTCCTAATGGTGGCTCTTGACATGAAAAGCTGGGCAACAGTGGTTTGGAGATATTTTCTGTTTGTGTGTTGTGGGGGGAGGGTTGTATGCCTATGTTTCTTTTAATTACTTCTTGAAGGAAAGACTAGGTTTTATAACAGGCTTTTGAAAAAAGTGGGTTTTGGACGGGAACTTGAAGGAAGAGAGGTAGGAGGCATGGTGGACCAGACATGGAGCTATTTCCAGAATATCCAGTTACTCGTAAAGTAAGGGTGTGTCACAACTGAGACATGGGCAGTCTGACCTAGAGGTAAGAGCAGGAGTCAGGCTGGTCAGATAGCCAGGATGTCAGAATCTGAGACAGCCCAGAGGGCAAACGGAAAGTCAGGTGTCAGGAGGGAGGCAGGGTCAGGTTACTAGGAGATCAGTAGTAGAAGTGATCCTGAGCAGGGAGAACCCAGTTACATGGACAACTTCCTCTTCCTATGCTTGGGTTAAATAGAGGCTGGGGACAAATCAGGACCCTCAGGGTTCCACCAATCAGCCTAGGACTGGAGTCCTCCTGTTAGAGTTCAGCTGCTATTCTAGCAGCTGTTAAGAGGGTGGCAGGTTGGGACTGCCTAGTGCTTAAGAGTCCTGTGGACCAGCATTCAAGATCCAAAGTCCTTGACAGGGTACTAGGACAATCCAGCAAAAGTACATAACAGATGTGTATCTTGTACACATACTAAATATCACCTCTATTAAGTGCATTTCCTAAGGAAATCAGAAATGTTCTAATTAAATAGCTATACTGATTATCAGAAGCTTATTAAAATATACATGTATCCACTACAAGTCACTATAACACTCTGTGTGCCATTCAATTAGTCTAGCTATGCTATTTATTTATTTTTGAGAACAATTAAAACTATTACACTGGATCAATTCGTATGCAATCTTGTCAAATAAAAGGTGTCATTTATAAAGACTGTATTGTATCCCCGATAAAGTTGGCTTGGGACTGGATTAATTTTTAACTCAGCTGCATGTAGCAGTAAAAAACAAAACAAAACACCCAAACACATTGAGGGAGACTACTTCTCCCCATTGCAACAAACAAAGAAGATAACTGGTCAGATAACTGGTTTGTGTTGGAGGGGTTTTTGGGGGAGGGCTTAAGCAAATATTTAGAACAGATCTTGATAAACATTATTGATTTAACGTCACTTAAATCACTGAACTATAGAATGCCAGGATGCTATTTTTGGCAATTTAGTTGATATGCTCTGCACTGCTGTCTGACGAACTATCCAAATAGTTCCTCAAAATCTAAAATTTTCTAAAAAACAAACAAACTCAATATTGCTCAGTAGAACGAGACCACGTAGTGACCAGACTCCAGAGCAGACTTAGCAGACTGCACGAACTCATGTTGCATTCCCAGGTTCCAATTCTATCCTCAAACACACCCATGCAGTTCTTGATAAAGTCAATGAGCATAGTGCTTACATATCAGAGGTCAGAACAGAGTCCATGCTGTCCATCCACAATGGAACACTAAACCAGACCCTCAACAGCTCGACAAAGTTACTAAACTTGTGCCAACTGGATGTCATTCTTTGCATATTTTACAGAGACGCTTTGCAGACACGGTCCCCGACAATCAGTTCTGATTTTTACAGTTATCTATTGCTATAAAACCTATTTTTACAGGTATTTACATCTTGGCGCCACCAATACAAAAAAAAATAAGAGCAAAACTCATCACAATATTAACTTGTTAACTGAGATACAATGGAGTAGTTCTAACCTCCTTCCCTGGAACAAAATCTCTCTACTGGCTTCACCTACATAAACTTTGTTAGAGTGGAAATCTCATGGCAGGAATCTGGGTTGAAAGGAGTTTTGCACTGTTGGTATACTAGGTTTTTAGCTCAATCAGCTCAATTCATGAAAGGTTTTTTTCATCTTTTATTCAGAAAGTAGTCAAAATCTCCAAAGCAAACTCTGTTCTTTTGAATTCCCACCTTCATACTGGCACTGGCCTTTGATGATGATCCAGTCCTTTTCAGAAAGCAAGAGAGAGGTCAGGAGCTTTCAGCATGTGGTGAAGACTTTATAAGAGTGGAAATTGTCTTCTCAGAGAAAACCCAGCTATTGCTGAATAAAAGTCTACACAGGGCAAAAATAACCATCTAAGAATTTCATTTCCAGTTATTGAAGGCCATCTCTTGAAAAGACTGTCATTTCTGAATGCCAGAATGAAACAAGTGCAATGTAGAAGGCACTAAAAGGATTTTAAAATAGAAATGAAACCAAAATTCACATAGTAGTTTTTCCACTGATGGCTTGATAATAGAAGTACATTATAATACCGCAGGTCCAGTGAATCAGATTTTGAGTGGAAACATTTTTTGTTGCACTTAAAACTTGACTTAAAAACTTGCTTTCTATAATGAGAGAGAGAGCGCTGTCTCAGCAATTCATGTTGCAATGAAATCCCTTGTCACATGAGCACTTTATATTGCATCAAATAAGGCTACAATGCAGGCTATGAAATGTGGAATAACCCATTCTGCCATCAAGAAAATTGTAGCCAGGTACCAAAGAACAAACACAGATTTTCACCCCTTCTAATTACAAAACCTGTTGTAAAGGAAATTAAAATGGAATATAAAAAAGGTCATTTACTGTAACCAGGAGAGTAAAAGTCAATGTTCACCAAAAATCTGAAAGAAGAAACCAAATACACACAAACACACAAAGTATTACTTAAACATTTACTGTTGGAGAGTAGAATGGCAAATAAGATTCAGTGACCCAGAAATAGCAAAGCTTTCTTTTGTTACGTCTGTTTTTTTTCGCCTGATAAGATGTCACTCAATATAAACAGTGCATAAAACACATGCAATTCCTTTATAGCTGTACAGCATTTATGAGTCCAACGTAAGTCTTTCACTGAGAGCTTAGACAAATATTTAGACTGCTACATTAGTGCTTCAGACTGTAAATGAAACGAGCCTATGCTACTCTAAACACAAACGCTCCTGGACAAAAACCCATCCAACCAAGAGATAATTTTAATAAGCCAAGGAATAAGTAATGTCTCACAAAAAAGCTCAAAAATATTTGGACAAAAGACTATGCTTTACTCCTTTCTAAAGAGATCTCATGGCAGACGATCACCTCCAGAGTATTCAAGAGTGAAGCATTTGTTTACAAGTGACCTGCATTCTTTCTGAGCTGCTGAATTCTTACTCTGTTAGCTATTTCTAATATACCCCCCTTCCTTCTCCCCACCAGCAATATACATTCACATTCTATATGTATTCACATTCTATCACTTTCTGTGATGGAACCTGGGAATGTTTCACCCTCTGTGAAATGAAGACAGTTTTGCATTTCACCTTAATCAGATCAAATTAGGACAGGTGGTAACCCTGCAGGCAACATAATTATGAAAAATGTCTGTGTTCAATACAAACTGTCCTTCCAGCCTCCTAGTCTAATAGGACATCATAGTACAATCTTTTTATATTTTACTGGCAGCTCAGAACAAAAATGCCCACAAAGGATCAGATTCTGCTCTCATTTATGCCAGTGTAAATCCAGAGAAACTCCACTGAAGTCTCCCTGTACTTCTACTGGCATGAAAAGAATCAGAATTTGACCCTGAGTGCATAATTTGATGTGGGGATGAAATCTAAAGTTAAATACAGGACAAAAGAAATTAAGTCTCTCTCTATTCAGGAATAATTTTAATAACAATGTGCAAGACAAGCTGATCCTATATTACAAACGGTGAGTCGTGTTTCTGCTATAAAAAAGGCAGTAATAAATACTGGAGATAGTTAGTGCGGCTGGTTTGACAAAGAGAAAACTTGGAAAGGTATCAGTGCTCCCAAAGGCAGAAAACTGGGGATTTTCCTGATTGTGCACTGATATGATGGTCTTATTTCTGAACAGAACACTTACAGCTACAGTGAATAGCTGGCTAGACAGAATTGATATAAGCTGAAAATTGGATGCAAAACTCCATTCTACATTAAGGGGATAATACACCCAGCTTCATTTACAATATTACTCCTCAGAAGACACCCCAAGCACCGCAATAACAAATGTTATATCAAAGATGCACTCAGCAACAAATGCAATATGAGTCTCTGTGAGGCAATTTTTCAGTGTGTCAGAATTATAATATCACTCCATGGAAACAAATTAAGCAGCACAAGCTCGGCTGTTGGGATCACTTTATTAGCAATGCAATGCTATTTCATAAAGAATGCATTGCAGCAGATCTGTCAATAAACATCAAAGATGGCCTATCCATTTTTATGGAGCACAACTTATTATTTGCATATGAAATAAACAAAACACTTTAACATCCGGCTCTCTTTCTGCAATGCATTTAAAATATTACTGAAAAAATGATCGTCTTTACTGCTCACCTAGAGTCCATTCCAGTTTGGAGTAGTAGTTGTTTTTTTTATCAAGAGGGTGCAACATTTAACAGGCTTCCCAAAAACATCAGTTAAGGAATACTGAATATTATCTACCAAATGGGTACATATCTCTTTTTGAACACTTACTGACATCTCCTGAAAAACTCTGAAAAAATATTCTCTTTGCAGACTTCTGCTTAGATATATCATACCACATATATGCATAACCTTAACTCTGTCCCTCGTGCACAATCATTACAATCCTGGGCCAGATCATTGGCTATCGAGTACCTATGAAAGGTGACTCACCTTTGCACTTCCCTGATCCTCAAGTTGTTCTCATAAGGCTGTACCTCTTGCACTGTGCACATTCTGATAGCTGCTATAACTTATTCTGGAATGCAGTGGCCACAAGGGGACAAAAAGAGCTAAGGATTGGCATGGTACTACATGTGGCAATGGATAAGAACACCTACATCAGCACTATGCCATCAGAGACCCACCTTCATATTGAGATGATCCTCCCTGAACAGGTTCATGCACTTTTATGGCCAAATTACACTGGCAGAGCAGCGGAAAGCAGCTGTTCCACCATACCAGAGGATCTCACTTCCCAGTCTTTAATTATACGATCACATAAAATTTCTCAAATAATTCAGTATAATATCATGCAACTTTTTTCCCTTTCATAAATACACATGGGGAATATCTTTTAACAGTCTTTGTCTTCTCTTTTTTTACTAACAACTAATTCAGTGTCACAGTGATCAACTTTGGTCAGCTTTTTAATGGAATTTACCCACCTAATACCTTTAAAAATCTAGCCCTTATACTTTTTATGATAAATCTTCTTCTCTCTATGGTACAATACATATGCTAATTATTTTGTACACACCCATCTGTGTACACTTTTCTTTTCATCTTTCTTTGAAAACTGGAAGTCAAATCCTACTCAGGAATAAATAAAGGAGCATAAACTCTTGCAACCAAATGTAAAAGTACAATTAGACCGTCCAAAAAAAAAATTTGAAGAGCAACTAGCAAAAGACACAAAATCTAACAGCAAAATTTTTAAGTATATCAGAAGCAGGAAGCCTGCCAAACAGTCAGTGGGGCCACTAGACGATTGAGGTGCTAAAGGAGCACTCAAGTCAGATAAGATCATTGTGGAGAAGCTAAATGAATTCTTTGCATTGGTCTTCACTGCAGGGGATGTGCAGGAGATTCCACACCTGAGCCATTCTTTTAGATGACAAATCTGAGGAACTGTCCCAGAATGAAGTGTCAAGTAGAGGAGGTTTTGATAAATTTGATAAATTGATAAGTAAGTCACCAGGACCAGATGGCATTCACCCAAGAGTTCTGAAGGAACTCAGATATGAAACTTCAGAACTACTGACTTTGGTTTGTAAACTATCCTTTAAATCGGCCTCTGTACCAGATGACTGGAGGATAGCTAATATAACACCGATTTTGAAAAAAAGGCTCCAGATGCAATCCTTGAAATTACAGGTCAATAAGCCTAACTTCAGTACCACGCAAATTGGTTAAAACTATATTAAAGAACAGAATTATCAGACACAAAGATGAACATGTTGTGTTCGGAAACTGTCAACATGGCTTTTGCAAATTATGTCTCATCAATCTACTGGAATTCTTTGAGGAGGTCAACAAGAGTATGGACCAGGATGATCCAGTTGATATAATGTGCTTGGACTTTCACAAATCTTTTGACAAGGTCCCCCACCAAAAGCTCTTAAGCAAAGTAAGCAGTCATAGGATAAGACAGAAGGTCCTCTCATGGATCAGTAACTAATTAAAAAATAGGAAACAAAGAGTAGGAATAAATGGTCAGTTTCCACAGGAGAGTAAGATAAATAGCAGGGTCCCCCAAGGATCTGTACTAGGACCAGTACTGTTCAACATATTCATAAATTATCTGGAAAAAGGGGTGAGGTGGCAAAGTTTGCAAACAATACAAAATTACTCAAGATAACTAAGTTCAAAGCTGACTGTGAAGAATTACAAAGGGATCTAACAAAACTGGGTGACGGGGCATCAAAATTGCAGATGAAATTCAGTGTTGATAAGTACAAAGTAATGCATATAGGTAAACATAATCCCAACTGATTACCACGCAAAAAGAGATCTTGGAATCTTCATGGATAGTTCTCAGAAAACATCTGCTAAATGTGCAGCAGCAGTCAAAAAAGCTAACAGAATATTAGGAACTGTAAGGAAAGGGATAGATAATAAGACAGAATACCATAATGCCACAATATAAATTCATGGTACACTCACACCTGCAATACTGTGTGCAGTTCTGGTTGTCCCAGCTCATAAAAAATATATTAGAATTGGAAAAACAGAGAAGGGCAGCACAAATAATTAGGATATGGAACAGTTTCCATATGATCAGAAATTAAAAAGACTGGAACTGTTCATCGTAGAAAAAAGATTACTAAGGAGGTTGGGGATATAATAAAGATCTACAAAATCATGAATGGTGTGGAGAAAGTGAATAAGGAAGTGTTGTTTATCCCTTCAGATAACACAAGAACCAGGGGTCACCCAATGACATTAATAGGCAACAGGTTTAAAAAAAAACATAAGGAAGTATTTCTTCATACAACACACCCTGTGGAACTCATTACCAGGAGACGTTGTGAAGGCCAAACCTATAAATGGGATAAAAAAAGAATTAGTTCAATTCCTGGAGGATAGGTCCATTGATAGCCATTAGCCAAGATGGTCAGGGACGCATGCTCTGGGTGTCCCTAAACCTCTGACTGCCAGAAGCGAGGGCTGGATACCAGGGAATGGATCACTCGATAATTACAGTGTTCTCTTCACTACCTCTGAAGTATCTTGCACTGGCCCATCAGATAGGATACTGTGCTAGATTGGCCATTGGTCTGAACTAGTGTGGCTCTTCTTATGTTCTTATTCAGCTACAAGCTTTTTTCAGGTCCTTTCTATTGTTTAGAATTTTTTAGATTTGAGTCCATAGCCAGACTAGACTACTAGAATATGAACCACTTTACAAACTGCAGATATGAGATCTCTATATTTGTAGAGGCCAACTTAAACAGACATTGGCTCTGGCACTTAATACATGTACCACGCCGATAAGTAATTTCAAAACTACTGCCTCTTTAATTTTCACTCTTTATTTTTTTTCAGTGGGGGCGGTTCTAAAGATGGAACCTACACATAAATGCATAAACACTGAAGGCTCTTAGAGAAGCTTGGAAAAAACAGCATACCCTGAAGTGTCAAGTCAGTTGGAGATTCTTCACATTACTCTCCTGCCTGGTCTATAGGATTTACTTTCTATTGTACCTCAGCTCCTGTGCTCTTCTGGACAAAGATTGCCAATTATGATAAACTACCCTATATAGTAGGATTTTTGACTCAGACTACAGTAAACACTATATAACGAGATTACCTGATTCCTTTTTAAGGACAATAATTTAATTTCTAGACAGGGGCCTTAAAGGTTAATTTCTAGTGCTTTAGTCACTAAGCTATCCAGCATTCAAGAGACTTGCAGGTGACATAGAATCGTAACTAGCAAATCCAAATCAGTTTGTTAAAAAAAATCCTCAGATTAACAAATCAATGATACTTACACACTACAAAATTGGTTTCCACTTAAAAGGCTCTATTCTGACTGGATTTACACACTTTATATGCAGCATAAATCTTGTTGTGATGTAAGTTTTTGGGATTCAGGGAGAAGTGATTTTCCTGTCTCTTGTCAGTGTACTAGACACAAACTGGGCAGCCGAAATCCTATTTCAGTTTGACTGGTGCCTTTTGAGGAAAATGGGGGGTAAAGGAGGGAGCAAATCAGGTTTTCTTTATGGCTTTACTGACATATTGCTCTACCTGGCCATTTTCATTCTTCTGCTTCCACAATAACTGATTTGCCATGTACAAAGCCTGCACATTCCCACCTATTAATGGTTGCTCTAACGAGAACCATTTGCTATGCTGTCTCAGATCTTGTTGGCTGCTCTCTTGGGGGCCACGTACTGGACTGCTGTCAAGGGAATACAAATCTCTGGATCTCTGAAGCCCAAAGTGGTTTAAGTCTCCCGAGTTAGAACTGAGTCCAGCCATGACCCCAATCTCAGAGACCCTAGGCACACTCTCAGGCCACGGACCTGCTGTCTAGCACATAGTCCTGAGAGCTGGACCCTGCTTTCCAGCTGCCTATCACCTCTGAACATAGTGCTGACTCCCCCATATTTCAGACTCCTTCAGACTCCCCCATATTTCAACATACCGTGTCCCAGAATTCCATCCCAATGTGTGAAACTTCTGGTTTACAGCTTCTCTCTCCCAGGGATCAACACAGTAGGTGCAAAGCATATAACACAGAGAGACAGTTTGCCCAGAGTGTAACACAATTGTTCTCTTACTAAATCATATAAAGCACAAGAGAGTACGGATCATATAAAACAATAAACTCTACATGTATTTCTCTTCTCTATCTCACCCTTATCTCTGGAGTCCTTGAAGTCATTCGTGTCCATAAAGAAAGACAGGTTTCCCTGCCTCCTGCAAGCTGGCTTCTCACTCTTTCCTTCCCCCAGCTTCTGTCATCTTACTCTCTCCTGCCCAATGCTTCTGTAACACCGACAGACCCCAGTCGTCGGTGGGCAGGATCGAACCTGGGGTCTCTAGAGCTAAATGCATGAGCCTCTACTGCATGAGCTAAAAGTCACATGGCTATTAGCTAAGGCTGTAGAGCAGACTCATTAATCTCTAAGTGGTCTCGGTGCCACTAGATGGGACCGAACACCATACCCAGGAGGTGTGGGGGTTACATACTTCCCCTAGCTGAGGAAGCGTATCTTGAGCTTCAGAGACTTCCCAGTTGAAATCCCGGACGAGCTCCCACTTGTAACACCGACAGACCCTGGTCGTCAGTGGGTGGGATCGAACCTGGGATCTCAGGAGCTTAGTGCATGAGCCTCTACTGCATGAGCTAAAAGCCAACTGACTTTGCTAAGGCTGTAGAGCAGACTCAATCTCTCTCTCTAAGTGGTCTCACTGCCATTAGGTGGGACAGAACACCACACCCAGGAGGTGTGTGGGTTACACTTCCTCTTCCTACCTGTGTCCTCTGACCCTGTGTGTTCCTTATTTAAACTCCCATCTGGTCACCTGGCTTCTTTTGTTCAACCCTTGGTAAATTTCCAGTGCACCATCCTCCATCCAAAAGGGTAAGATAAAACTGGTTTTCTAAAGATGCAGCTGCTCTTTAGTATAACCATTGCTGATGAAAGCATGGTTGTTCAAAGTCAAGCACCTTCCCATTGTATCTGTTCTAGGAGGACATGCCACAACCCTGCTAGCCCATGTTGGATACATGTTCAGATTGGCATTCATGATACAGCCATTCTTTACAGTAGTATTTCATAATAACTCCATAATATAAACCAGAATTTTTAAGCTGTACAGAGGGATTACAGATCATCTGACATGCTTTAGTTTGTAATGTGCTGATATTACATGCATGCATGGGAGACCTCAACACCCATCCCCAAAGGCCTGATAACATTAACTCTCTCCAGTCTATGGCAGTAGTTATAAAAGTCACTGTAGCGAGGGGGTGTGGCTCCCCGCTGCCCCAGAGAGGGTCGAGCCCTGGCCTAGCCCCTTTACACGTGGCGGAGAACGTGGGCATGATCCCTTGGCCCCAGTGAGAATGGGTCTGAGGGGAGAGCCACTCTGAGAGCACCATGGAGATGGATCGACTAATGAAGTTCCTGACAGAGACCCAGGAGCGACAGCAGCCGCCCAGCTCCAGCAGCAGCAGCAGCAGCAGCAGCAGCGTACGGCTCAGCTCCAGCAGGAGCAGCAGCTCATTCAGCAGCGAGGAGCCTAGCTGCAGCAGCTAGTGATGGCCTTACCGCGCCCCATGGAGCCGCAGCCGGGAGACCAAGATGGGACCTGACGATGGCCCTAAGGCTTTCTTGGTGATGTTTAAATGGGTGGCGCTGGTTTCTGGGTGGGCCCCTGACCAATGGGCCACTCTGTTGGCCCCATACTTGACCGGGACTGCCCAAACAGCATACTGGGGGCTGGCTATGGATGAGGCAAGAGATTATGACCAGGTAAAAGCACCAATACTGGACGCCTTGGATGTCAGCCCAGACACCTTTTGGCAGAAGTTCCGAAGTCAGACATACCCCACAGGTACCCCCCCTGGTTGGTGGCCCAAGCCCTGAAGAAAACATGCAAGCGGTGGCTACAGCCGGAGAGGAGGTCACGGAGGCAGAAGAGGTCACGGAGCAAATCATCCTAGAACAGTTTGTCCACATCCTCCCGGCCCGAGGACGGGCCTGGGATGCTCCGCCATCGGCCAGCGACGTTAGCAGCCATTGTCATGCTGATGGAAGACTTCCTCGAGGCCGAAGCGCCAGTGGGGCCTGCCATCTGAGCCCACCAGCCCGGGGCCAGAGCGCCCTAACGCCGAAAGGAAAGGGGGCCCACCGACCGAGCGGTGGAACCTCCCCCGTGGACAAGAGGCTTGCTCAGGGCTTCAGGCCAGACGCCCCGAACTCCCGCCTTGACAAGGGTCTACAAGCACTGTGCTGCATGTCCCGAGGACCAGTTGGAGTGCACCCAGGAGCCCACTGGGAGCCCCCACTCAGGGCGGTCGCCCTGAACTCGGGCCTTGCTTTCTATGTGGGAAACATGGACATTTGCAGCAAGACTGCACAGAAATGGACTGCAGCTTTGGCCATGTCTGTGCAGGGGAAACCAGGGCCCGGCTACCACAGGCTCCCAGGATCACGGTTCCGGTAGTCGTTGGGGACCATCCCACACAGGGCCAATAGATTCTGGCTGCGGGCAGACACTGATTCACCAGGCTTTGGGACCACGGGCTGACCCCCACTTGGGAACAATTTGGTACAATGCATCCACGGCGATGCGTGGCCCTACCCCAGTGCCTGGATCCCGTTAACAGTGGCTAGGATCACCCGACGAATTGTTGTCGGCCTGGCCCCTTGCCTTGCATATCCGGAGATCCTGAGGCGGGATTGGCCCTCATTTGAGGAGATCCTCCACTCGACCCCGGCGCTGAAAGGAGAGCATCCTGAGGTCCTGCCAGAGGAGGAGGATGGGACCCCGGAACCCAAGGGAGGGACCGAGGAAACAGACGGCCCCTGGACCGGGCCCTCTGTCGAACCCCAACTCCACACCAATTTTTGCCAGGACCAAAAAGCAGACCCCACCCTGAGCCGGGCCCATGAACAGCTAGCGGCAGTCGACGGGACCATGATTGATCCCCAGCGCGCAATACAGTGGCCCCACTTCGAGCTACACCAGGACCATCTTTACCGGATCAACCACAACCCCCACACGAAGGAACCACAGACGCAACTGCTGGTACCATGGTGTCACCAACGGGCCGTGATGAAGCTCCCACACGACATCCCCGCTGCTGGGCACTTAGGCTATGAAAAGACCCTCACCCGGATTTTGACCTGGTCCTTCTGGCCCAGTGTTCACCGGGAGGTGAGAAACTATTGTAGCTCCTGCCCAGAGTGCCAGTTAGCCGCTCCCGCTGAGTACCCAGGGCCCCTCTAGTTCCCATGCCCATAGTGGAGACGCCATTTGAGTGAGTGGCCATGGACCTGGTGGGCCCGCTCCCGAAAAGTGCTTCAGGATTCCAGTATGTCGTGGTCATTGTTGACTATGCCATCTGGTTCCTGGAGGTCGTGCCATTGCGGAGCACCACCGCCCGGACCATCGCCGGTGAACTGGTGAAGGTCTTTGCTCAAGTGGGCCTGCCCTGGGAAATCTTAATGGACCAAGTCACCAATTTCACCTCCCAGCTATTGCAGCAGGTATGCGAGCTCCTAGGGGTGAAACAATTACGCACCTCCATCTATCACCCACAGATGGACGGGCTGGTGGAACGGTTCAATCAGACTCTAAAGGAGATGTTGCGGAAGTTCCCCCCCCGAGGAGCTACACTGGTGGGACTAGCTGCTCCCTCCCTTGCTGCTAGCCATCCGAGAGGTACTCCAGTCATCGACCAACTTCTCCCCGTTTAAGCTGCTATATGGACGCTGTCCACTGGGCCTGTTGGACCTCATGCGGGAAACATGGGAGCAGTCCCCTTCACCAACCCAGGGTCTCCTGAAGTATGTCCTCCAGCTGCAGGAGAACCTCGCTCAGGCTTGAGCCCTTGCTCGCGAGAACTTGAAGGCCGGACAGGAGACACAGGAACAAAATTATAACCAGGAAGCACAGGTGCATGCCTTTGAACCAGGGGATCGGGTCCTGCTCCTCCTGCCATCAAGTGAGTCGAAGTTCCTGGCTCGTTGGCAGGGACCCTATGAGGTGGCTCGGAAGGTTGGACCCGTCACCTACAAGATCCACCAGCTTGACCGGTGCAAGAAGACCCAACGGTATCACGTGAATTTGTTGAAACCGTGGCGAGAGCGGGAGGGTCTGCTGATTAACCCTTAACTGGCAGAGCCAGAGTTGGGTCCCCGTGCGCCCCTGACTGAGGACCCTGCCAGCTCCCAACTTGGTGACACCCTCACGGAGGAACAGCGCAAGCAGGCCAATGTCTCCTACAGGCGTTCTGGGGAACCTTTATGGCACTACCCGGTTATACGACCCTGGTCCGTCACGCTATCCAGACTGAGACGGGGAAGTAATCTGGGAGACGACCAGGCCGCTGCCGTACTGAATGCGACAGGAGACGGAGGAAGAAGTACAAGCCATGCTAGCCTTAGGGGTCATCAAGCCATCGCAGAGCGAGTGGCGCAGTCTGGTGGTCTTGGTGCCCAAGCCCGAGGGCACCCGGTGCTTTTATATAGACTTCCGGCGGGTGAATGCCATCTTATGGTTCGATGCCTACCCTATGCCCTGGGTATATGAACTACTTGGCCGCCTAGGGGAGGCCCAGTTCATTACCACCTTCGACCTCAGTAAAGGGTACTGGCAGATCCTGCTCGACTACACCTCTAAGATGACAGAGAAGATGACATTTGTGACCCCATTGGGACTCTACCAGTTTACCCGGATGCCTTTTGGCCTCCATGGGGCCCCAGCGACATTCCAGCAATTGATGGATCACCTGTTGCGAACCCATCAAGCCAATGTGGCGGCCTATTTGGATGATGTCGTGATATACAGCCGCCACTGGGAGGACCACCTGGAATGCGTAGCGGCAGTCCTGAGATCCCTGCGACAGGTGGGACTAACTGCCAACCCAAAAAAATGTCGCATTAGTAGCAGGAGGCCACATACCTCAGGTACACCGAAGTACAACAGTTCCTGGGGCTCGCCAGCTACTATTGGTGGTTCATTCCACAGTTTGCTTCCATCGCAGCCCCCTTAACAGGACTTTTGACGAAGAACAGTCCCCGACAGGTGCAGTGGTCCCAAGCCTGTGAAGACACCTTCCAGACACACCAGATATGACTCGGCCAGGAGCCAGTCCTATATAATCAGGACTTTGATACAGGATTCATCCTCTACACCGATGCCTCGGAGGTGGGGCTAGGGGCCGTCCTGTCCCAGGACATGGATGGAGACGACCACTTGGTCCTATACCTCAGCCGAAAACTGTTCCCTCGCGAGAAGAACTATGCCGTGATCGAGAAGGAAGCACTCGCAGTGAAGTGGGCCCCTGACGCCCTGTAGTACTACCTTCTTGGGGCTCCGTTTACATTAGTCATGAACCATGCCCCCCTCCAATGGTTAACGAAAATGAAAAATAACAGTGATCGATTACTGTGGTGGTATCTGGCCTTACAGCCCTACGCTTTCACCATCTGGCATAGGGCTGGTAAGGACCATGCGAATGCAGACTTCCTGTCCTGCCTAGGAGGGATGGAAGAGTCTGGCCCTGACGAACGGGAGCCAGACTTGAGGGGTGTGTGTGTGTGTAGTGAGGCAGTGTGGTTCCTTGCCACCCCGGAGAGGGTTGAGCCCCTCCAGACACGAGAATGGGTGGAGCCAGGAAGCTTTGAGGCTGCCCCTCAGAGGGACAGGCAGCGACCCGGAAGTAGAGGCCCTCAGAGCTCACTAGAGGGCCAGCCGCTGGGGAGGCCAGACGTAGCCAGCCTAGCTCGCAACTGGGAAAACCCCATGGCCCCAGGTCCACGTCAAGACTGGCCGGACCTGCCCTGCACCCGCTATCCAGGGGAGTTACTGGACCTGCTCTGCGCCCACTACATAGAGGAGTTACCGGGCTGGCTGCTTGTCCACTGCCCCAAGGAACCCATGGTGCTGGACCCCCTGGAGAACACCGCCGGGCCCCAGGTACCAGAAGGAGGGGAGTTAGGAAGCAGCCCGGGGACAGCCGACCCTAACTCTGGCTGTAACTCTGCCAGATCCCATGTCAGTGTGTTGCAGTCAGGATCCCCACTGACCCAGCAGTGGGTCATTTGCCGCTGCTAGGGCCCCGGGCTGGGACGCGGTGGAGTGGGTGGGCCTGTGTCCCCCTTGCCACCCAACTCATGGGTGGCAGTCTCCCCCTCTTCCAGGTCCTTGGAGGCCTGGGCTAAATTCACACATGCTGTGTTGTTCAGCCCCTGCCTGAGGGCCTGAGCTACTGACTGTTTGTTCCCCCTGCCCTGACCCAGGGCCTGGCTTGCTAACATTGAGCTATTTGCTCAGCCCCTGCCTGAGGGCCTGAACTACTATTTGGTGCCCCGCCCTGACTCAGGGCCCAGGCCTACAGTGCTCGTTCCAGTTACCGCAAGGGCTGCCAAGGGAGACTTTGGTGGCCGGACAAATTCCCCCAAAGTCAACCGTGTGTAGCAAGCTGGTGTGGCTCCCCACACCCCAGAGAGGGTCGAGCCCCGGCCTAGCCCCTTTACAGTCACTAACATTGCTAAAACAAAGCAAGGCAAACAAATAACAGGTTATTCTTGCAGTAATCAGGTGATGCTGAATGCAACAGTTAACTTTGCTACAGCAAGTTCTGCCCTCAAAGGCACACTCGAAGCTTTCACTAGTTTTGAGAGGAGAAGTGTGGCCTTATACATTTAAACTGCTATATAACATTATGGCTGTGTCCCAAGGAATCTAAGTCATTTATCCCTCATCACTGCAAGAGTTTGACACCCTTGTTGTATGGCAATGGACTTTTGAAAAGAACCAAATACAAACACTGCTCAATTTGAAACAAGATCTTCAACTGCAGCAATGGCCTGGGATACTCCATGAACAACTGGGAATTAACGGATCCTGTACAAAAACAACAACATTTGTTTGAGAATGACGAGACAGAGAATCAAAATATATCACGTATTTCTGATCTTGAAGAGAAGTGTCATTGTTCCCCACAAGTTTTAAATACAGATTCCACAGGTGCAAAAGTTGAATGATAAACTTTATCAAGCACTTTTGGATCTTTGGATTAAAAGCAGCTATTTAAATGTCAGTTATTTTTGTGATATTCCACATCTTTCTGCTGAAGTGGGATTAACCAGGTCTGAATTAATGCATATTTTTAAAGCAAGGAACAAAAATTGTATTTTCCCAAGTTGTTATTTCAATAGTTTCTTCAAATACAGTAAACTGTATTTTCAAGGAAAAATATACTGTTTCAGTTTGAAGGTTGTGGAGGATTTATCTCTTATCTTTTTGGTTGTGGAGGATTATCTCCTATCCTTTTACCTTCAGAGGTGGATGTTGAGTGGGCTGCCAGAACACAACATGCTAGGGACCATTTGGACTATAAAATTATATTAAATCAAGTTGCCAAATATCTAAAAGGTAGAATAAAACTTTGCGTGATTGCCATCGATTCAAAAGAGCTGTGGTTGCCATCAATTTAAAAGAGCTGTGGTATAAAACTGACTCAGGTGTCATGTACCTAATCAACCACATCTCAAACAACTCTAGTAATATTATTTCCTATCTTTTCTGTAACTTAAATAAAATGCTCTAAAGGCAAACAAAAATTTTTAAATAAAAGAAGAGGCAACAGCTTCAGTATACATTTTTCCAGTCTCATGCTCACACATGTATTTGAACTGAATGTTATAAGGCAAAGAAGGTTAATGTTAACATTTAAAGACACTGTCATAATCTAAAAGGACATGTGATGTTTTTAAGTTTCAAGCTAATACTTCGTTACTCTGTCATCCAGGAGGGAAAAAATATAAAAATGGCTGAAATAAGTATCAAGTATATTGTGCTGTACATGGATCTGAGAGGTACCAGCCTAATTTGGTCCAGTCTAGCACAACCAATTATTCCTGCCTCAGGGATCCCTTAGCAGACATTTTCCAAACCACATAGCCTCTATACTAGATGAAAGACATGGCAATATTTCAGCAAACTGCACATTAGAATGGGTTTCTTCTCTATATTAGATATAATTGCCTGTACTTATTTTTTTTTTTAAACAGAGTCAATTCTCCATCCAAATAGTTGAAAAGCTAACTAACTTCAAGGTTAGGTCTGAGTAATCAATCTTTGCTAGCCACAAGAATAATAAAAAGAGCAAAAATAATAGCCATGACAATGTCGTAGAACTGCTGCTATTAACCTCATTGTTTGTTAAAAAATGGAGGGAAAATAATCTTTTAGAATACAGCAAGACCAAATAAAAATTGGATTTCAGCCTAAGCAATACAGACTTCATGTAGCACACTGGCCTTGTGACACAGTTTGGGATATGCTGTGGGTTCCAGATCTCACGAATGACAAAAATAAGTAAATCCTTTCCCACCACATTGCTCACAGAACTATGCAATGAAAAGTTCACTCTGGTGAAAACAGGGGAAGCAGCAGGTCATCGTAATGAGTGAAATATCATTTCTAGCTTGTTTGCTCTGCGCTGCTGCATTAGGTACATCCCATGTCATGCAACAATCTTTTCTCCCTTGGAGGCTGTGCGGGAGGAAGCATTTGAGAGGACAGTTTGTATAGCCACATTGAATGGGAGCTGTAACTGAATAAACAGATTACTCCATTCCTATGTCCAGTCACTACAGGGCAAAATGCAGTAATGTGGCCTGTCGGGAGGAGTTAGGGAGAAAGGAGTGAAGGTGTAGGAGGGAGTATAATGGGAAAAAACCCTGAAGGTCCAGAGAGACAAAAGGGACAAAATCTGATAATCAGAAATCACCAAATGAAAATGAATGAGTAAATGGTATTTATCTGCAAGTTGAAATAGAGGAACAAAAAGGTCAGGATAGAAAACAAATGGAAAGAACAAAGAAAAATACATTCAGCACCCTCCTTTTTATCTTCCTAACAAATAAATAGTCCTCAAAGGACACTATACTTATGCTGTAACAAGTGACCTTGTAATTCTTATTATACATATCATGTAATGACTAGAAAATTACATGGATCTTCTATTTTCTGACAGGCAGGATGACATGAGATCTGAAAAATAAACATTAAATAGTGACTGAGGTTTTTTTCCTAACCTTGAGCATATTATCAAATAATATGGATAAATGTGTAGTCTAATTATCCTTTAATTGTGCAATATTTGCCAAAGAACAGAGAGCAGCCATGAAATCACTGCATACTGTCACGTAGTATGATTGGCACTTCCTGCTCCTTTCAGCAAAGCGAAAAGG
Organism: Dermochelys coriacea; assembly: GCF_009764565.3. Lineage (NCBI taxonomy): Eukaryota > Metazoa > Chordata > Testudines > Dermochelyidae > Dermochelys > Dermochelys coriacea. The sequence continues at coordinate 123,345,439 of NC_050070.1, forward strand.
TAGCACCACTAAAATATTACGTATACAAAGACAAAGCACATTTTGTGTGTGCATCTTGCACACACATATTTGAAAATTACACCTTATTAATATAGGTCTAAGATTCTCTAAAGCTTTATATGAAATTAGGAAATGCATTTTTTTTAACATGACATTGTGGATCAAGCTTGCTACACTAAAGCACACTTTGTTAATGCACACAGTCTGTATTGCTGTCATTCATAAGAAGTCCTGGGGATGAGACAATTTGCCTGATGCCCTCAGTTTTCTAGTCTTTGTCACAACTAGGAGAAAGCAGGCCCTCAACTTAGTTATACAGCAGCTGTTATAATCTAACTCACAATAAATGGAAAATGAAACCTCCACTAGTAGCTTAATCTCTAAGTCCTTTTGCAGGTTTTTTCAAGTCCCCTTTTCATCTCTGGTAGCTGTCAGAGAATACAGAGGCACCCTCTTTATGACTGAAAATTCTAGTTACATAAAGGATGTCCCATCTAGCTGTTTGAAGGCACATTTATTATTATTTTATTATTATTATTATTTGTATTATAGAAAGTCCTGCACGTCCCAACCAAGAGCAAAACCCCATTGTATTAAGCACTGTGCAAACATTACCTGAGACAGTCTCTGCCCCACAGAGCTTACAGTTTAAACAGACAAGAGAGGCACAGAATGGGAGGGGAAACAGATCTTCAGAACTCATGCCATGCTTATCAGATACTCTGGAAATGTTGGAATTTTTCAGCTGCATGAAGTTTTATGTGCAAAACATTTGCAAATCAGACAACCATATCTGAATATCTAAACCACGCTTATAAAGATATTCATTGTGTTTGGCATCATGTCAACATTTTAATGAAGTGCTCTGGCATGAGAAATGTTGTTGGACTCAGATTATAAAAAAAGGAAATCTTTTTTTCTGTAATTATCTTAATCTGTGAATGTGATCCGCAGTCTTGTATTTACATGATACAAACCAATAAAAGCTAGGAGTCTCAAATCTATGTTTGGCACTGAAGATTCAATGGTGCAATGTTTTTACTCCTACTGAAGTCAAAAGCAGCGGACAGAATAACTAGAGCTGGTGGGGAATTTTTCGACAAAATGTTTTTTCATCGGACAATGCTGATTTCTGGAAACGGGAAACCGTTCATGGGAAACATACTGGGTTCAACAAAAGTTCTGTCAGAAGGGTTTCTCAGGTCTATGATGGAATTACTGGTCAAAACCACAGGAGACCCACCTCTAACTAACCAAACACCTGGTAGTTAGGGCACTCACATGGATATGGGAGACATGGGTTCAATCAGGAAGAGTGGGATTTGAATCCAGGTCTCCCACATTCCCGGCGAGTGCAAGTCTCCCTCTTTCTCTCAAAAACTTCAATAGGTCCGAGTTTTGTCCCAGTGCAGAAAGGGACAAATTTCCGAATTTTTGAAAATGTTTGCAGGATGGGAAAACTGTTATCCACCCCACTCTAGCTGTAACATCAGACCCCAAATCTTTAATGCATCACATTGTGGAGATGGAAGAGTGAAGACACAATTGAATGACCAAATGTCAACTCTGAATTTTATCTGTTTTTTTTTGTCTAAACCTCAATGCTATTTAAATGTAGTTCTTTGCTCAGTAATGCCTGTCCTATATAAAAGACAAGAGAAGAAAAGATCCTGGCTCACACAAAGCCTTTCATGGAATAAATTAAAGATACTGTTTACACAAGAAACTGGAACAGAGGCCTCCCTTCAGAGCCACTTTAGACTGTTGGGTAAATGTGTTGAGACAGGGTTTTTTTTAAAAAGTGTATTAACTGCCCAAAGAACCAGAATGTTTGAAAGAAGCAATTCCAGTGTATTAGGTATATACATACCTTTACTTAAAAAATATAGTGTGCGTGTTTTCCTGATATTATATGGGTTGTTTTTCCTTGTTTCTTCTTTAAAGGGTGCCCATAAGTAAGGACTTTGAGGTGGCTGTACTGCTGTCAGCAGTGTCACAAAGAGTATATAGTGTATAACCACTTGTTTTCATTTTTTAGTGGCTGGTTTAATCCACTGTTTGGCAATAAATACCAAGCTTACCAAATCTCAAGCCAGCAAGAAAAAATCAGTAGTGTTTTCTTAAAATAAACTGGGATTCACTAATGGGACATGGCACCATGGGTTAAATCCTTGTCCTATTGAAGTCCATAGGAGTTTTGCCATTAGATTCCATAGGGTCAAGATTTCACCTACTGTAGTATCATTATCTATTGTGACAAAGCTCTGTCCTTGCCTCCGTGGGTCCCGCGTTTCCTGGTGGATTTCGCTAGCCTCAGAGGCTCACTGTGACCCTCCACGTAACCCTTCTTTCTCTAGAGATAAGGGTCACAGTCTACTGAGCCATTTTCATCATAAGCCAGCAAGGGAGGTGAGAAGAAGTTATCCTTCCTTGCACAGTCTCTGTTGTCTCCCAGTCTCAGTGATTAATCAGGGGACAAAGGTGGGGTGGGGAGCCCGGGTCCACCCTCTACTCCAGGCTCCAGCCCAGGGACCCTAATAGTATCAGCTATGGTAGCTGACCTTTTAGAAACATGGCATGTACAATTCCCTGGGCTACTTCCCCCACAGCAGCCCTCACTTCCTCATGCTCCACTTCACCCTTACGTCAGGGCCTCCTTCCTTGTGCCTGATATGATGTGTACTACTCAGCCTCTCCAACAGCGCAACTTCCTCCCACAGCTCCTGACATGCACACCCACCTGACTAACTGGGAGGCTTTTAACTAGTTTCAGACAGCTCCTGATTGGCTTCAGGTGTCCCAATCAACCTAGTCTTCTCCCTGCCTTCTGGAAAGTTCTTAATTGGCCACAGGTGTCTTAGTCAGGTGACCTGGAGCAGCTGCCATTTCACTTATCCTGGTACCAGGGATTTGTTTAGCCTGGAGCTAATATATTTGTCTCCCACTACTCTTCCATAGCCATCTGGCCTTGCCCAGTCACATATCCCCCGCCCTGCTCAACAGCATAGAGTTGGGCAACTTGGGACGCTAGGCAGTATGCTCGTGACAGACTATCAGCGTTGCCATGGTGGCATCCAGCCTTGTGCCTTATGCAGAACTGGAATGGTTGGAGGAATAAGAACCACCTGGTGACCTTTGCATTCTTTTCCTTATTCTGCTGCTTCCACTGGAGGGGTGCATGATCCGTCACAAGAGTAAATCGCCAGCCTAAGAGGTAATAATGCAGTGTCTCCATAGCCCATTTGACAGCAAGGCATTCTCTCTCGACTACTGCATATTTCTGTTCTCTTGGGAGAAGCTTTCTGCTTAGGTAAAGGACCTGGTGTTCCTCTTCTCCCACCATTTGCGACAGAACTGCTCCCAACCCCACCTCGGAAGCGTCTGTTTGTAAAATAAATTCCCTGTTAAAGTCTGGGGCTTTGAGTACGGGGTCATTACAGAGGGCCGTCTGAAGGTCTGTAAATGCCCCCTCTGCTGCGTCGGTCCACTTTACCATGTCTGGACCTCGGGCCTTCACCAGGTCTGTTAGGGAACTCGTCCTAGTGACGAAGTGGGGAATAAACCGTCAGTAGTAGCCTACCACGCCTAGGAACGCATGGACTTGCTTCTTTCGGGTCGGCTGGGGACAGTTTTGAATTGCCTCTAGCTTATTCGTTTGGAGCTTCACTATGCCCCTTCCCACAATATATCCCAGGTACCTAGCCTCTGCTAGCCCTATGGCGCATTTAGCGGGATTAGCAGTGAGGCCAGCCCGCCTTAAGGTGTGCAGTACTGCCTCAACTTTCTCCAAGTGGGTTCCCCAGTCTGGCATATGGATGATGACATCATCTAGGTATGCAGCTGCATAACTAGTATGGGGGCACAGCAGCTTATCCATGAGGCGCTAGAATGTGGCTGGGGCCCCATGTAGCCCAAAATGGAGGACGGTATACTGGAATAGCCCTTCCGGTGTGGAGTATGCTGTCTTTTCTTTAGCTTCTTTGGTTAGAGGAATCTGCCAGTACCCTTTTGTCAGATCCAGTGTAGTCAAGAATCGGGCACTACCCAGTCGGTCAACCAGTTCATCGATGCGTGGTATGGGGTATGCCTCAAACTGGGATATTTCATTCAGTCGGTGAAAGTCATTACAGAATCTCATGGTACCATCAGATTTAGGCACTAGAACAATTGGACTGGACCACTGACTGTAAGATTCTTCAGTAACCCCTAATTCTAACATTTTCTTTACTTAGGCTTTGATTGGTTTGATTGATGGTTGGCTGCCCAACCTTCCAGGGTTGGGGTCGGGTGCTTGCTTCGAAAGGGGCCTTCCTTGGGTAGTCGGGTCAGTCCCCTGGCTGTCATCCGTCTTTCTACCAGTGTTATCATCTCGTCGTATGTGGACAGATCATTCTGGCCTACCGATTTGCGGAGATCTGGCGGCAGTCCCCGCATGTAATGGTCTATGACCCAGGTTTCCAAAATCTCCTCTGGCCTGCACACCTTGGGCTGTAACCACTTCTGTGTGAGGTGTATGAGGTCGAATAGCTGGGACCTCGGGGGTTTGTTCTGGTATTTCCACTCATGGAACCTCTGGGCCCTTACCGCTGCCGTTACGCCTGCTCGTGCTAGGATCTCTGCCTTCAGACAGGTATAGTCAGTGGCATCTGTGGCAGGCAAGTCAAAGTAGGCCTTCTGGGCCTCTCCACACAAAAAAGGGGCAAGAATGCTGGCCCACTGCTCCTGGGGCCACGCCTCACGCTGAGCAGTCCTTTTGAATGAGAGGAGATATGCCTCTACCTCATCTCTTGATGTCATCCTTTGGCAGACAACCAGTGGCCCTCAGTGTTTGTGTCCCATTGGACTCCTGGGCCTGGGTGGTGAGGATCTTCATCTGGTCCACCACCTCTCTCAAGAGAGCACGATCTTGGGTCGCCTGGCTCATCAAAAATTGATTGGTTTCCTGCTGTAGCTGCATAAACTCCTGTTGTGCCATTGCCTGAACACGGGTGGCCTCCTGCTGGGCTGCCAGGGCTTGTACCAGAGCTCTTACCACCTCCTCCATTGTGGTACAAAGCAAACAAACAAAAACAAAAGCAAAAAAAAAATCCAAACCCCCAGTGCACTTTTTTTTTTAAAAAAACCCTCTTTCTTCTGCCACGCTGTGAACGAAATCCCACTCCTGACACCAGTTGTGACTGTCTGTCCTTGCCTCCGTGGTCCCGCGTTTCCTGGAGGATTCTGCTAGGCTCACTGTGACCCTCCATGTAACTCTTCTTTCTCTAGAGACAAGGGTCTCAGTCTACTGAGCCATTTTCATCATAAGCCAGCGAGGGTGGTGAGAAGAAGTTATCCTTCCTTGCACAGTCTCTGTTGTCTCCCAGTCTCAGTGATTAATCAGGGGACAAAGGTGGGGTGGGGAGCCCGGGCCCACCCTCTACTCCGGGCTCCAGCCCAGGGACCCTAATAGTATCAGCTATGGTAGCTGACCTTTTAGAAACATGACATGTACAATTCCCTGGGCTACTTCCCCCACAGCAGCCCTCACTTCCTCATGCTCCACTTCACCCTTACGTCAGGGCCTCCTTCCTTGTGCCTGATATGGTGTGTACTACTCAGCCTCTCCAACTGCACAACTTCTTCCCACATCTCCTGACATGCACTCCCACCTGACTAACTGGGAGGCTTTTAACTAGTTTCAACCAGCCCCTGATTGGCTTCAGGTGTCTCAATCAACCTAGTCTTCTCCCTGCCTTCTGGAAAGTTCTTAATTGGCCCCCGGTGTCTTAATTGACCTGGAGCAGCTGCCATTTCACTTATCCTGGTACCAGGGATTTGTTTAGCCTGGAGCTAATATATCTATCTCCCACTACTCTTCCATAGCCATCTGGTCTTGCCCCGTCACACTATTTAGAATTGACATTATGCTCAGTACTAAGACACTTGGTGTCCCAAGGAACTTATAATCTAAATAGACCTATAGTACAAGATTTACTGGACTTAGTTTGCAACAAGGGAGATTTATGTTGGATATTATGACAAACTTTCTAACTATAAGTATAATTAAGCACTCGAGCATCTGCTTATCTTTAAGCACTGACTTTAGTCGGACTTGAGCACATAATTAAGTATCATTCCTGAACAAAGAATGCCTTCTTGAACTGGGGCCTCAAACAAGGTATCTAAGTTTGAAAAAAAACATGGCAGAACAAGTGGATCCTCACACAAGCATATATAACAATTATTTTCTGTAACAACATAATATGACATTCTTGTAAAGAAACAGCAGAAAAGATCTGCATTTGCAGCAGTGATCATTTCTGAAGGTGAAATGCTCTTATATATATTAATATTAAAACATAATTTTTGAAACGTGAACAGTAACTGAACAGTGGAAACGAAGGGCTAGGTTCTCAGGTCCAGCTGACCTCCTCTTGGCACAGGATATAAAGGAGAAGGGAAGTAAAAGGTATCTTTACACCACCTTTATGTCCTAAAATCCTAGGGCCAACCAGGGACCAGTTTGACTCCCAGTGTGACTAAGAGCAGTCTCAAGGCTGTTAAAATTTGTGCCAGCTGCAGTGCCTTCAAGGGGACATTCTGCAGTTAGACACCTGCAGCTGGCCCGTGCCAGCTGACTTGGGCTCCCAAGGCTCAGACTAAAGGGCTGTTTAATTGCAGTGTAGATGTTAATCCCACCGTGCAGGGTCCTATAGCACGGGGGTCCAGCCCAAGCCCAATGTCTACACCGCGATTAAACAGCCCCTTATGCCAAGCCCCATGAGCCCAAGTCAGCTGGCACAGGCCAGCCACAGGTGTCTAATTGCAGTATAGGCATACCCTAAAGGCAGCTTTAAATCTGCTTTTGTGTCATTGGAGTTTATCAAACAGATTTAACTGGGTCAAGATTCTGTCGCAAAGAGACTTACTGCTATATTAAGAAAAACATTTCTTTACTCTTATTAAGGAGTAAGGGGAGTCGATATGTACACTTTTCTTTACTGGACCAAATTCTGTGGTTGCTAGCAGTGTGTGTACCATACACAGCTCCTACTGAAGTCAAGTGGAGTCAAATGAGTATGTCAAAGAAGAACTGGGTTATTAAAATTTTAGTTGATGTCTAAATGAAATATCCTCTCTAGTTACATATGAAGAAGCAACACACTGCAGGGAGAAAAACATTAGCTTCATGTTAAGAGAAACAGACAATGTGTCAGAAAAATTACTAGGTAGTACTGCTCTGTGTGGGGATGGGTTTTTTTGTCTAGTTTGTAATGAAATCTTATTTTTATTACTGTAAAGCAATATTTTAATAAAAGACCATCTTAAAACAAAGATTATTTGAAGGCCACTGTTACTAAAATAATTGATCTAGAGCTTGGACCAATGCTCTAATAATACCAATTCCCTTAACAGAGTGGTTTATACTAATTCAAAATTTCAAACACTGACTTATTGAAAATCTTTATCCACAGTGAAAATAAACCCACTTTACACTGGCCTGTTTAACATTAGACTAGTAAAATAGATACAAAAATATGAACACCTTTAACTAACAACTGACTATATCCACAATTCAGAGAATGTACTTGGGATTCAAACTGTGCTATAAAAAGAAAATTTAAAAATAGAGCAGATGCTACAGAGTCATCAGTAATTGTTCCAAGGCCCTTTTTTCTTAAAGGAAGCTAAACGCTTAATATTGAAAAATGAAAATGAAGCTGTGAAATTCCTTTTTTTCACTCCAAAGGAACAAGAAGAAGGGAGAGGAGGAGAGGAGATATCTCCCATAACATATTTTTTATATATATATATATATATATATATATATATATATATCTATCTGTCAAAACAAACAGCAGAAGGAACAATGAACATTGTCATCCCCAAAACAAAATTACTCGGGTGCAGGAAAATCCACACACCCTAATAAGTTCTGTAACACAGACTACCCAGATCCTGACTTTTACCTAGTATCTGATTCAAACCAATAATCCTTATTGAATATATGTAGAGAACTCCAGGTGGTTGTCTTGCAAACCTCCTGAATGGAAATAAATCAGAAGTTTGCCTTATATGAACTGGGTCTTGATATGACCTTCATGCTGCAGGCCTGTCAAGCTGTAACAATAATGAATGCAAACAGACAGCCATTAGACACAACAAAATCTATGTCGCAGCATCTATGTCAAACGAAACAAAAAACTGGGCTGGACTACGTAAGGGCTTTAGTGCCCTTCAGATAAAATCCAAAGGACATTGTAAAGTCAAGCTTTTGGTTAAAGGCCTTTCTGGAATAGACATGTAAACCTGGGAAATAATCGGCAGGGATTACTGACTGAATAAAGCAAAACTCTGTCAGCACCTTCTGAGGAAATTTAAAATAATCTGCAGCACTGCCTTGTCTTTGAAATGTTTAGTCTAAGGCAGATCAATCATACTGGAAGTTCACGCCCTCTTTATGCTAACACCACTGACACCAAGACAATTTCCTTTAAAATAACGACAGTTGAGTTTACATGTACCATGTGACGATTTTGTCAGTTTAGTCAGGACCATAGTCAATATCCAATGACACAGGGAGCACTTTAATGGAAATTTCATATGCAACAAGACCTATGTAAGTCTGATGACATGGAGCTGCAAAAAAGTTCTATTATCTTCAGTTTATTAATGGCATGCTGAAAAAGCTTCCAAATGACCTTTGAAGGAAACTGCTTGTAATCAAGACTCTGACAGGTCCACAAGGTGGCAAGTTTGCATGTGAAGCATGCTAAACGATCCACCAGACTTATGAACCTGTTACTTAAACTGCCCTTTTAGCCAACTCCACATGGAGTAGCTTAGAAGGCATTGATTCACCTGCTCAGAAATATTCAGTCTCTAGCTTTTTCATCACCTCAGGAGCCATGGTGAAAAGGAAGACAATACTGGTTCTGATGCAGGCTGGTAACTTGGCTCTGTGTGATCAGATGTGGCCTGATTTTCAGGTTGGTGGGAAAGGCCATCGCCATCACTAATGAGGTGAAGAACCACATTGTTCTTGATCAATGTGGGCTATTAGGACAAAACGGATCTTTTTCTTTCCTCAACATGTTCACTAGCTTTGCTACCAGAAGTAGAGAATTAAAGTCACATAGGAACTGCCCCCATATCCCACACTTCATGGATTGAAAAAGAGTCACCTATTACCAGTAATCTGCAGAAGGAAGAGATTGCTATTTCACTGTTCAGAAGCACCGTAAATGATTTGTGCCTAGTGTCCTCTACGTGAGAAAGAAAAGATTCACACACCATTCACATGGGTCAACTAATTAGCTTGCCTGTCCACCATTGTGTTTTACGTTTCTGTCAGGTAAGTGGCCAGTTGGAATTTTGTGAGTGACACTGTCCAATTTCACACTCAGAGGGCTTCCTGATACAGGAGGCACAATCTTGTCCTCTTGGCACGTTAATGTAAAATACACTGATCTAACTGATTTTCTGAATCATGGCCACCTATACTAGGCCGACAAAGTGCCTTCAGGATTGAGTCTCTCCCCCAGGCATGTTTGTGCCGCCATTTCTGAAGGAAGGAAGTGTCTTGGGTGTGCAGTCATACACATGTATCAACTGCTGCCTACCCATCTTCTGAATTTTTGCCATCAAATCTAGTGAATTTCTAATTTAGTGTTCCACTTAGGGTTTATTTAATTCACAATGGGTTAGTTCCAAATGATACTCTGTACACGATCATTTATAAGGAAGCCTTGATGTATCATGTGAATAGTTTCCAGAATATTATCTATTAAACTGTTTTAGAACCAGATATTTTTGTTCCTATAATTATTATTATTTCTATGATTTCATCACTGGTCTCAAATGTGAATACATCTGTTTTGCTAATAATTGTGGATGTGAAAGAACTAAAGAACTGATTCAACAGATATTTTTGGGGTTAGATTCAAGTACGCTTGCACAGAGGGGGTGAATTACACCCTCATCATTCCAGTGGTTATCAGTGTGAACTAGAGTAATTCACCCCCACAGACAGGTAGGCAGGTAATAAAGAATGTTTAATTACCATACAGTAACTGTGGTTCTGTAAGATGTGTTGAATTTTTAGCATGCATTCACCCTATGCATAAGAGATCGGAATCATTTGACCAGCTAGCTATGTCCATTGGAGCTACGCCTGGCTCTGAGTACCTTGTGGCAGACCCAGGCCAACCATAAATCAGTTCCTTCATCAAAACAGACTCCAGGTGTTAAAGGGAGAGAAGGAGGCTGGGTCATGGAATATATATATGGATGACACATCTTGAGGAATCACATTTATTGTAGGGTAAATAACCATTCTTTCTTTGAGTGTTTGACCATATGTATTCCAGTTCTGAAGGCTTGCAAGCAGTGACCTGATGGAAAGAGATGGGTGCTCAGAGTCTAACTAAACAACAACTATAAGACAGCTCTGCCAAAACTGAAATCAGACATAGATGCCTCCTCAAGGGAGTAATGGTTCATAAATGTATGTTCTGATCCCCTACTGATTTCACAGTGGGGAACACTTCTCATGAAGCACAGAACCTGCCTGAATGAGCTATGGCCTGCGAAGGACAATCTAAAGTAGCTAGCTCATAACATAATTTAATACAATCAGAGATCCATTTCAATAGTGTTTGGGAAGATATAGCCTGACCTTTCCACTTTTCTGCAAAAGCAATAAACAACCTTGGGGAGACCATGAACTTTCCAGTTCTATCAAGACAGAAGAACAGGGCTCTGAGCACATCCAAAATATAAAATCCAGCTACCTCTTGTTTAGAATGTGGCTTAGGGAACAAGACAGGCAAAAGGATCATCTGGTTTATATGGAAGTCAGAGATCACCTTGGTAGAAATTTTGGGTGGAGCCTAAGTGTGACTTTGTAGAACAAAGTGTATGGTAGACCCTCCATGACTGCCTGCATCTCCCCTATCCTGCAAACTGATGTGATTGCCACTGGGAAAGCTATCTTCATTGAAAGACAGTATAAAGAGTATGAGGTCAAGAGTTCAAAACCTATCTAGAACCACAGTGAGATTCCATGGGGTAGGGAAGGAAATACATGTACTGGAAGAAATACGTGTATTAGCCTTTTAGGAACTTAGCAACTGTCAGGTGTGAGAATACCATGTGACCCTATATAGGGGGGTAGTGGTAAATTGACATAGCCTCTAAGTGCACTCTTACAGAGCTAATGGAAAATCCTGAGCTTTGCAATGACAATAGGACATCTAAAATGGGAGGAGTTTGAGTTCCTGTGGGAGAGAGACGATGTTGCTCTGCCCAAATGGAGAATCTTTTCCACTTGGCCACATAGGTCACTCTTGTAGAGTCTTTTCTGCTTTGGACTAGAATACTGTGAATATCTCTGTCTTACTTCTGAATAATTTCTCTTAATGTTCATCAGCCAGCCACCATCTAGGTGTGAGATATAAAGAGGTTGGGTCTGGATGAAGAGTTTTCCTGCTACTCTGGAAAATTGTCTGGAGCAGAGGTAATGTTACTGGAGGTCGAACAGAAAGCTACATCAGGTCTGGATACCAGAATTGTGTGAGCCAAGCTGATGCTACCTAGATCATTACTGAAGCCTCTAGACTGAGCTTCCTCAAAACCCTTGTATCTGAGGACTTGGTAGGTAAGCTCAGCTGATCTTATTTATCTGGATCAGAAACAGATTTTATTAACTTGTAAAGAAGAAAAAGCTTCAGGTGAGCCTCTCTTGCCTTCTATGTATATTTAGAAAATGAACAACAAATTGAACATTTTTCAGGTATGCCCCCCATCAAAGCAGAGTAAAGAGCTCACATGTCCGTCATTGAGGCGTATAGCCACCTAACATGAGGAGTAGTATTAAATTCCTGACAATTTGGGTTTAGCCACAGGGATTAAAGCCTGATACCAATTATGGAAAACAAACAAAGAAAGTAGCCAAACACAAACCTAACAAAGTATAAATTAACTAAGTACTAAATCTAACACTACAGGTAGATGGAGAATTACATACAATAAAAAATCGTCCGGTCCACAAGTGTGCAAGAGACAATGAACACGGCTCACAGTTCTATCTCATAACCCTGAGTGGAAACAAGGAACTGAGGCCCTGCTACTCCAGTTGTGCCGCTGTGTGAGGATATGCAAGACACACAGGGCACAGGCAGATGGACACTGCTGGTCAAAACATTCTGATCTTAAGCACATGTGCACCAGAAGTGGAATACAAGCCCTTGACGAAAAACTTCAACTTTTGGATGGGATTTCCAAGGGTCATCACTGGCAGAGACTATGTGGGAGATTTCAGAGTAGCAGCCGTGTTAGTCTGTATTCGCAAAAAGAAAAGGAGTACTTGTGGCACCTTAGAGACTAACAAATTTATTAGAGCATAAGCTTTCGTGAGCTACAGCTCACTTCATCGGATGCATTTGGTGGAAAAAACAGAGGAGAGATTTATATACACACACACAGAGAACATGAAACAATGGGTTTATCATACACACTGTAAGGAGAGTGATCACTTAAGATAAGCCATCACCAACCGCAGGGGGGGGGAAAGGAGGAAAACCTTTCATGGTGACAAGCAGGTAGGCTAATTCCAGCAGTTAACAAGAATATCAGAGGAACAGTGGGGGGTGGGGTGGGAGGGAGAAATACCATGGGGAAATAGTTTTACTTTGTGTAATGACTCATCCATTCCCAGTCTCTATTCAAGCCTAAGTTAATTGTATCCAGTTTGCAAATTAATTCCAATTCAGCAGTCTCTCGTTGGAGTCTGTTTTTGAAGCTTTTTTGTTGAAGTATAGCCACTCTTAGGTCTGTGATCGAGTGACCAGAGAGATTGAAGTGTTCTCCAACTGGTTTTTGAATGTTATAATTCTTGACGTCTGATTTGTGTCCATTCATTCTTTTACGTAGAGACTGTCCAGTTTGGCCAATGTACATGGCAGAGGGGCATTGCTGGCACATGATGGCATATATCACATTGGTAGATGCGCAGGTGAACGAGCCTCTGATAGTGTGGCTGATGTGGTGACCTAGAATCCTATTTTCGACGTCTCAGACTCAAGGAATATTTCCAACACACCTCTGACCAACATATTAACCCAAAGAGACCTTCCTGCCAACACTACAAAAAGAAGGATTCTGGGTGGACTCCTCCTGAAGGTCGAAACAGCAGCCTGGATTTCTACATAGACTGCTTCCGCCGACGTGCACGAGCTGAAATTGTGGAAAAGCAGCATCGCTTACCCCATAACCTCAGCCATGCAGAACACAGTGCCATCCACAGCCTCAGAAACAACTCTGACATCATAATCAAAAAGGCTGACAAAGGAGGTGCTGTCGTCATCATGAATAGGTCAGAGTATGAACAAGAGGCTACTAGGCAGCTCTCCAACACCACTTTCTACAAGCCATTACCCTCTGATCCCACTGAGAGTTACCAAAAGAAACTACAGCATTTGCTCAAGAAACTCCCTGAAAAAGCACAAGAACAAATCCGCACAGACACACCCCTGGAGCCAGGACCTGGGGTATTCTATCTGCTACCCAAGATCCATAAACCTGGAAATCCTGGACGCCCCATCATCTCAGGCATTGGCACCCTGACAGCAGGATTGTCTGGCTATGTAGACTCCCTCCTCAGGCCCTTCGTTACCAGCACTCCCAGCTATCTTCGAGACACCACCGATTTCCTGAGGAAACTACAGTCCATTGGTGATCTTCCTAAAAACACCATCCTAGCCACTATGGATGTAGAAGCCCTCTACACCAACATTCCACACAAAGATGGACTACAAGCCATCAGGAACTGTATCCCCGATACTGTCACGGCTAACCTGGTGGCAGAACTTTGTGACTTTGTCCTGACCCATAACTATTTCACATTTGGTGACAATGTATACCTTCAAATCAGCGGCACTGCGATGGGTACCCGCATGGCCCCACAGTATGCCAACATTTTTATGGCTGACTTAGAACAACGCTTCCTCAGCTCTCGTCCCCTAATGCCCCTACTCTACTTGCGCTACATTGATGACATCTTCATCATCTGGACCCATGGAAAAGAAGCTCTTGAGGAATTCCACCATGATTTCAACAATTTCCATCCCACCATCAACCTCAGCCTGGACCAGTCCACACAAGAGATCCACTTCCTGGACACTACGGTGCTAATAAGCGATGGTCACATAAACACCACCCTATATCGGAAACCTACTGACCGCTATTCCTACCTACATGCCTCTAGCTTTCATCCAGATCATACCACTCGATCCATTGTCTACAGCCAAGCGCTACGATATAACCGCATTTGCTCCAACCCCTCAGACAGAGACAAACACCTACAAGATCTCTATCATGCATTCCTACAACTACAGTACCCACCTGCTGAAGTGAAGAAACAGATTGACAGAGCCAGAAGAGTACCCAGAAGTCACCTACTACAGGACAGGCCCAACAAAGAAAACAACAGAACGCCACTAGCCATCACCTTCAGCCCCCAACTAAAACCCCTCCAACGCATCATCAAGGATCTACAACCTATCCTGAAGGACGAGCCATCGCTCTCTCAGATCTTGGGAGACAGACCAGTCCTTGCTTACAGACAGCCCCCCAATCTGAAGCAAATACTCACCAGCAACCACACACCACACAACAGAACCACTAACCCAGGAACCTATCCTTGCAACAAAGCCCGTTGTCAACTCTGTCCACATATCTATTCAGGGGATACCATCATAGGGCCTAATCACATCAGCCACACTATCAGAGGCTCGTTCACCTGCGCATCTACCAATGTGATATATGCCATCATGTGCCAGCAATGCCCCTCTGCCATGTACATTGGCCAAACTGGACAGTCTCTACGTAAAAGAATGAATGGACACAAATCAGACGTCAAGAATTATAACATTCAAAAACCAGTTGGAGAACACTTCAATCTCTCTGGTCACTCGATCACAGACCTAAGAGTGGCTATACTTCAACAAAAAAGCTTCAAAAACAGACTCCAACGAGAGACTGCTGAATTGGAATTAATTTGCAAACTGGATACAATTAACTTAGGCTGGAATAGAGACTGGGAATGGATGAGTCATTACACAAAGTAAAACTATTTCCCCATGGTATTTCTCCCTCCCACCCCACCCCCCACTGTTCCTCTGATATTCTTGTTAACTGCTGGAATTAGCCTACCTGCTTGTCACCATGAAAGGTTTTCCTCCTTCCCCCCCCTGCTGTTGGTGATGGCTTATCTTAAGTGATCACTCTCCTTACAGTGTGTATGATAAACCCATTGTTTCATGTTCTCTGTGTGTGTGTATATAAATCTCTCCTCTGTTTTTTCCACCAAATGCATCCGATGAAGTGAGCTGTAGCTCACGAAAGCTTATGCTCTAATAAATTTGTTAGTCTCTAAGGTGCCACAAGTACTCCTTTTCTTTATGTGGGAGATGTGCTTCATAATCTCTCTGCACTCCAGGCATTCTGCCCACTTTCAGGCTGTGCTATTTGGCTCTAGACAGAGTTGGGGTCTAGGTGGCATATGCGGTCTTCCAACCCCAATCTGCTTTTTGGCACTGAGGGCCTGTAGCCAGGGTTCCAATCTGATAGGCTTTAACTAAGATTGAGAGGTGGGATTTTCAAAAGTTGTTAGTATTGGCTTAATGCTGCTCCCATTGAGATCAAGAGGAAATGTCTCATTGGCTTCAACTGGAAGCAGAGTTAGGCAAAGGCTGAGTATTTTTGAAAATCCCACCGTATATTTGATTTTTATGGAAAATGAGTAATTTTCTTTAAAGAAAATTGGGGCCCAAGTGAACAATGGCAAAATAACTTGCTACCTGCCACTTCCTATCAAAGTGCTATGTCTGAGGACTGATACAACAACATTTTTGCCGAGGTAAGATTTCATTTCTGCACAGAAGAATCCCAAAGTTTAGGTTCGACTCTACAGTCTGCCCTGAGGATTAAAACACTATTTAAGATTTACAACAGTTGCTAGGGCTGCAGGAAGGAGAATAACATAAATCATTTGATATAATAAAATTTCATGTGTACAGACTGCCATTCTAGTTTATCATCCAATTGTTTCAACATTCTAACGGTAAGTCTCCTATCAAAGAAATTACTTGTCCTAATAAGAGTGTGAGTTATTGGTAGTTTACAGATTATTCATTTCAATGGACATAAATTCCCTTTCCTTTGAGACCTTATGAACTTCCATTGGTGTTGATTTATAGAGATACTTTGAAAATTGTTATTTAGATGCACTTAGAACTTATCTTCCCTTACAAATTGTTAACATTAAAATGTTCATGGTGAAAGAGTTTTATTACAGAGGAGAAATTTACAAGTTCAGATTTAAAAAGGGCTTCATATCCTCTGGACTTCTGGACAGCAAATATTCAGCAATATCCAGTCTCATGAGCAGTTTAAAAGATAGTTAATTTAATAAAACCACCTAAAATAAAACTTCTATTTCTCATTTTAAAGCTTTCACCTCTTCTGTTTTGGAGTATTTAAATGTATATTTTATTGATATTTAGGTGTTGTGGCACATAAAACACACAGATGCAACAGTACACAAACAGAAAGAATGTCTATCCTAGAGATATTCAGAGCTGAAGAAGCTCAGTCAAGCACAAAGCATAATCCCCTATCACAGGAATGAACAGAAGACTAACATATATGTTGAAATGCCTCAGCTATTGTTCCCTAACTAAAAAGAATGAAAGATTCAGAAGAACATATAATGAGGGGGAGAATTATAGACAAGAACATGCATAATTGGAAAACAGAAAGATAAAGCAAATGAGGGTTGCTATATACCTATTTAAAGATAAATAAATACATGGAGGCTTGAGCTGATGTGTTTTTAAGCAATACAGCAGATCTGGCCACTATCCAAACAGGCTCAGCAGCGTTAGGTGCTAACTTTTTATTTTCACAGCAGGTGTTCTCATGTAAATTCTCCCAAAGGCTGAAGATCTGGCTGCTTTCTAATTTCCTATTTTATAAATATTTTTAAGAACAATTTTAATGTACAATCTAAGCCAATTTCTAAGAGTATTAGGGAGTTCAAATATAACCCTTTCCATCCTATACATTTACCATTCAAAAATTCTAGAGAGCTATTTGTATATGCCATCTTTTAACAACTTTATGTAACATATATGCTTTCAGTGATATGATTCTTCCATGACCTTTATTTTGCTATTAAAAATGACAAAGTTATTTTATTTTCCTTTTCTTTTTTTTCAGAACAATATTGTAACTGTTTAAGTGATAATGCATTGGACTTTTAAATCTGTCTTAAATATTATAGAAGTGCCACTCATGACTCCATAGTGAAGACTGAATTCCATATTGCACTCAAAGCAGAGATATGACCTCTTTGTTTTATATAAAAAACACAGCATGTATCCTTCCCAAAATTACTGCACATATTGTTTGAATGCGGAATGAATTTCCCAAGAAGTTACAAATAAAATTGTTATAATTCATTTATGAGTTAAAATTAAATTTAAAAATGGCCCTTTAGACAGTTAACTCATGCGTCAATCTTTTCTTTGTGCTAAATTATCTTAACAACAGAACATAGACACTTAAAACTTCCCACACAATTAAAATTCATTGAAATCTTGTGCATAGGCTCTATTTGAAGAAATTATAATTATGTTAAGTTATTCATGATTGCTGGGTCTAATTGTTAGGATTACATAAGCTACAGGTAAGAGTCAGGTCAACAGCACACTAGTAACAGTAACTAAAGTGAGGCCATTGTGACACCAAAGGCAATTTAACCAATCACTACCCTTCCTCTACAGCAAATTTGCTTGCAACAGTTTTATTGGTTATAATGAGTCAGTGGTATGAAGAAAAGTGGGGATGTGTCAAGAGTTCTCAGTGGCAGATAGCTTAGCTTAACTGTCAATGCTTAGGCAGCATACTTAATACAGTCTTAGGCAGCACACCATGGCAAGTGAGATAGAAGCATAGAGGGAGACTTTAAAGAACAAATACTTCAAGACTCAGGAGATGCCCCTCTTCTCTATTCACACAGCTCTCTGAACAGTTGAAAATTGTGAGCTAAATTTGTTGCTCTGACAATACCAAGCAGAATGCTACTGCATTCTGGATGCTTTCCATTGCTCTTGTGTACTAGTGAACTTGCCCTTAAAATATAAAAAACAAAATTAAAAGTATTGAAGAGAGATACTAGGAATCTGCAACTCATTAGAAATAATACAGGGTAGCAATCTCTGTGTTTCCTTATCAGTATTCAGATATGACAATTTTAGTAATAAAAAACAAAGAAATTCCAAAATAAAAAAAAATGTGAAAATGGAGTTAAGATTGAGAGTACATATCAGTAATTTAGAGTTTAAACAAAATACAGGGATGTTATAATTATCCCCAAATCAAGCACTGTGAACCCAGGAAATTCAGATTTAGTGTTACACTCTGAAAAATGCAAATATGTTAAGGCATGGAAATGTACAGTCATGGTACCTATGTAACCCTAACTGTGTCTTTTAGCAACCCTATGAAAGAAAAACTATCAAAATGTTTCTTTAATAATCAGTGTGATTTAATCTGAGACTACAAACACTAAAACTGTATGGCATCATTACATGAAAGAGTCAAAGTTGTGTGGGTGTCCTAAATCTATATTTCCATACTCATTTTAAGTGTAACCTTAACTCTGTATTTTCCTGCATTTGGAATACTTGGTTTTAAGATAAATATAACATCTCTGTAAATTATTTAGTCCTTAAATTACTGAAATGTAGTCTCAACCTTCACTCCATAGTTTTTCTCTAGTAGAATGAATTAGTATGAGGAATATGCTGTAAACAATAATCCATGAATATCATATTACGAGTTTAGTGAATTTTCTACAGCTCTGTTCTTCCCCATCTTGTATTCCCTTTACATGACTATTCTAGCAAATGCACTTATAGGCAGGCAAGTTTGCAGAGATAATTAATTTAAATATTTGAGATAATTTAAACAAAGTGAATTTTGTTATTTTGCAAATGTAAATATTTGGACTGTAAACCTCATTATATAAATGTATTCATATCCAATTGGGTAAAAAATACCTTGTGACCTACAGGAACAATCAAAACAGCTCAGTTTTTGAGTACTGAATGCCTGTAATGAACTGTTCACAAACCACCTAGAGCTAAGAATTTGTTGCATAAATTATTTGGCAAATAAATTCAAACAACAGAAAATCTCAAATGGTTCACAATTTACAAACACAAAAGAAATGCAAAATTTGTTAAATAAATAATTAATGAAAATGAACATGAATATATAATTATGTCTTTATCCTGTAGTAGAAGAGCTATGGATATTTTGTTATTTCATAGAAGCCAGTAATCAACATCACATTTTATTTGACTCTGAAATAACTATAATATTATGATGGTTTAGAAATGTCACTTAAACCATAAATGTGTAATCAAAGTTAAAAGTAAAATGTGTTACTCCAAAATAGTTATAAAAGTATAAAAGTATGGATATTTACAAAATCTGAAAACTCATGCAATATAAAAAAGAAAAAATTACAGACCAGAGAATATAGACCAGTCAGCTTTACTTCAATACCCAGAAAGATAATAGAGCAAATAATCAAGCAATCTATTTGCAAACACCTAGAAGATAAGAAGTTGATAAGTAACAGTCAACATGGATTTGTCAAGAACAAATAATGTCAAACCAACCTCATAGCTGTCTTTGACAGGGTAACAAGTTTTGTGGACACTGGGGAAGTGGTAGATGTGATATGTCTTGACTTTAGTAAGACTTTTGATAGTGTCCCACATGACTTTCTCAAACAAATTAGGGAAACACAACCTAGATGGCACTATTATGAAGTAAGATGATGTCTGTCTGTATCTGTATGAGTTTTTTCATGAAGTTGATAGATTTCCGCTTCATGAAAAAACTTGGACAGACATCATCTTCCTCTCCAAAATTTAGCCGTAGAGTGGAAATCTATCAACTTCATGAAAAAACTCCTACAGATACAGACAGACATCATCTTCCTCTCCAAAAACAATGAAGTGAGCTGTAGCTCACGAAAGCTTATGCTCAAATAAATGTGTTAGTCTCTAAGGTGCCACAAGTAATCCTTTTCTTACTACTATGAAGTGGCTGCTTAACTGGTTGGAAAACCATTCCCAAAGAGTAATCATCAGTGGTAGAAAAGGGGTCCCACAAGGATCAGTCCTGGGTGCAGTTTTGTTCAATATCTTCATAAATGATTTAGATAATGGCAAAGAGCAGGTGTGGCCAAACCGGTGGCTCTTTTATGTTAAAGTACAGCTTGAGGAGCTTCCTATGTCCCCCCATTCTCCATCTATTAGACTGGGGATGGGGAGCACAATATAAACGTGAAATGAAATTGCTCTGCCACCAGTACCGCCCCCCACTCCCAGCCTTCCTGCTGAGGTGGTTGTTTTCAACCCTCCTTCAAAGTTGGGGAGACAGATTTAAATGAGTCCATCACATTCTCCATTGCTGGGAGAGGTCAGTAAGAAGACCTCCCCATGCTAGTGTCACCCCCATTATGAGGGAAGAGGGATATTACTCCTTCATAGCTTTTCATGCTTAGTGGAGACAGAAGGAGTTTTTTGCCCTGATCTGCAACATAGGCTACTGGTCCTGGATCCTAAAGAGAACAGTAACTTGGGTTTTTTTCAGATTCCCAACTGTCACCTCAGGACCACTTTCTTTCTCTTAGCACCTATCAGTGTTCCGTAGATCTCTGTCAGCTCCATAACTCCTGCAACATGGTAGCCTGACCCCTGAGACACCCCCCTCTGGCCTTCAAGGACCAGTATATACACCACATTACAAATATGTTCGAACATGTTAGCTAATACGTTCTTATTAAGAACACAACTTTAAATCCTTCTCAAGATAAACCCTGACTTGTGCATTTTCTGGTGAGTACATAAGAGACCCAGAACTGGGCTCATAATATTTACTTGAAAGACCAGAACCATCTGCCAAAATTTAGCAGCTTGCAAGTAAATAACAATAATATTTTACATTTACACAGTGTCATTCATTTTGACAGGTTTCAGAGTAGCAGCCGTATTAGTCTGTATTCGCAGAAAGAAAAGGAGTACTCGTGGCACCTTAGAGACTAACAAATTTATTAGAGCATAAGCTTTCGTGAGCTATAGCTCACTTCATCGGATGCATTCAGTGGAAAATACCACTAAAGTGCTTTACAAAATGGGATCATTTCATCTACCACTGAAACATAAGAAAATCTGGAGTGGAACATGGAATGTGTGTTTTACTCATACAACCACATTATACAAAATGTTAGGAAAGGAAGTAAAGAAGTCTGGAGAACTTAGCATGCATGGATACACTTTACTTTTACAGATATTATTACCTAATGTGTAAATACTTATTTTTATAACTGTAGTAATAACTTTCAAAGTGTATCTCTCTCAGCTATTCTTAATATAGAGTAACACCCATCCTACGCAGCCACCTAAGTGACAGGCAAAATTCTTTTTTCTAGTAGAGGGTTGATTTTTTTTACTGATATTTGAACAAAACTGTACTGGAAATGTATGGGATGTTTTAAAGTCATTTTAAGACTTTGGATATCCTATTAAAGGGGGGGCTGCAATGCAGGTTTAAGAGTGTTTTTTAAAAATTCCAAACATGATTTCTCCATATTAATAAGCAAGTACATGGTAACTAACAGTTTTAATAAATATATTTCTAAGTGACATTACACTTATATACAAAACTGACTGCAAAACAAATGACTATTTAGCTTAATCACTGTGTCAAGTACACCCTCACGCAATATGCCAGGAGAAGGCACTTTCCTATCCGACTCCAAACTGTAGCATTTTCAACTAATTTTTTCCTCTGTACTCGTGATTTACTTAGTGGGCCTCATTCCTCATTGTGTTCCACCTTGGCTAGTTAATGACATATGTGCAAAGTGAGTATAAAACACTACCAACTGGTAACAGATCCTGTTTTAAAGCACACTGATGTCAATGCTATCCCCTCCACTGATTTCTGTGGGCTTTTGATCAGGACTTACATGAATGGAAAATTCTGATTTTGTAGTGTTTGAAACCAGTTTTACATTACACAGATGTAAATGACTACAAAAGGCAGAGGGCCGTTGAGAATCAGGCCCAGTATTTTAAGAGTAGGCTTAAAACATTATTTTCATAGTTATTTTTGAATCTATGTCATGTGTTTGTTGTACTGGTGTGCTGGTGAACATAATCTTGATACATGTGAGGTTTATTTATAAATTAATATAGCAAAATCATAACAACAACAATAAGAATATAGTATAATAGAATAATGTAGTAGTACAAATGATGACATGGCCAAATGGATTTATAGTAAAATATATCATCCCTTGAAAATATAAAAGGCATACTGTAAGTGCTGTACCTCCATAACTCTAATGTCATGCATGTTAACACATTTCAGTGGAATGAGGAGAGAGGCAGTCTGCCTGGTTACCAAGGCCCAACCCCCCAGATCTTTAAAAGGTCAAAAACAATGCTGAATTCCTCCTCGATGCCCTCAGACAGTGGACTTTCAAAAATGTACCAAACAGTTTGTAGTTTAAATTACAATAATGTATGATGCTGACACTGCAAACAATAAAACTTATTGAAAAAGTATTGGTTTTGAACTGTGTCAAAATGTAGATTTCCTTGTGGCTGTGCTTAGGCCTTAGTCTTCACGGCAAATTTAATATACCCAAGAGACCTATTTTGGCTCACCTTAAAGAGCAAACCTTCTATGAAAGTGTATCACTTATGGGAACTGAGCTTTAGCTTTTCTGAAAGGTTTTTACCTGACATAATTTCAATATGTCACTGGAAGACAAGAAGAGCGTTCCCCAATCAGCTTTTCTTTGGGAACCCTGAGGTAAACATATCCAAACTAGCAAAACAAACCAACTACTTGAAATTCAGCAACACCATCACATTTCCAAGAAGGACAGTTAAAGAAATAGAATTGGAAATTATACAAAACTATATTATGGAAAACACCCCCATTGAATGAAACCTTCAAACATATCCTGTGCTGAAAAAAATGCCTCAAAGAACATCCTGTCATTAATGCAGATCTCTTCAAAGTGAAGTGAGTTCTCAAAAGAGAGAGGAAAACACAAGTGTGACGGATTTGGAGCTGCCTATAATTTATGAATACTGTATCTTGACTGGGTCACTGTGTTGCTGACTGTATGCGTACATTATGTAAATTTTCTAGCTGGCTTGTCAGAAAATGCACCCAGGAAAAAGCCGTTGTTCCTGAAATCCAAACATCACCCAGCCAAACACTTCAGGGGACAGTGCAGACCCATTAGCTTTGAAGACAATGCAGACCCATTAGCTTTGAAGTCCACCTTGGACACCCTGCTGAGCTGCCAACAGGTTTAACCAGGCTCAGGAGATAACACGAGAGAACAAAGATCTTTGGCTACATTTAATAGTGTATGCTTGAAGAAAAGTGGGAAAATGACTGAAACTGATGGGGAGCAGACTGACACCTAGATTCCTGAAGTTGGAGGTCTGGGTAAGATATATCTAGCTAAGCCTTGAGGAAAGATAAGTCATGCATATAAACTATTATTTTTAAAATATTTTCTTTTATGCTTTGATTGTTCCAGCTGTTAAGATTAAACAATACTTTGTTTTACAAAGGCTGCTTGGGGTCACTATATTTGCCACTTGTCCCAGCTCCCGGAAGGACGAACCACAGGTACCAAGTCCAGTAGGACCTGCTGGATAAGCACAACTGATACACAGGGTGCTGCAACCCTGGGCTTGGTCTAATAGTGAAAAAAAGTGGGATTCCGCCCCAGAGAGGTGAAGATTCAAGGCCTAAGATACGGAGGGGTGCACTCAGAAGAGATCGGAAGAGGGGACTGTTGGGCAGTTAGCCCTGAACTATGACAAATGCTACAATAACTAGGATGAAAGAGGTTCCTTGTCCCAGAGAAGCCAACATTTCCCCCCATGAATGACCTTCTCTCTCCTGCATCTCAAAAAGCATTTCATGTGAATTCAAAGATGAGTCACAGGATATTCCCCTTTTTGCATACTTAGTGGCACTTGAAAAAAAAATGTGCACAAGTTTCTCATAAGTGTTTTGTTGTTGTTAAACGCTGGTGATCTGCGGCAAACAATGAAATACCAAATTTCTCAAGCTGGGAAAGAACAGTGATGGTAAAGGTGGGGAGTACAAGGATCAGATACAAAATATTAAAAATGACACAAGCCCCATACCATATAGCAACAAATAAAAACAACTGCTTCCATTGAAACGGTATCATTTCGAAAAAAATGAAAGACCCATGAGCAGACATGTGCAATAGACCTCCGCATATTACTATTTATTATACTCGTACCTATAGAATCCAATCAGAGACCAGGGGCTGACTGTGCTAGGCACTATGCACACCTGTAACACAAAGATGGTCCCTGCCCCCCCGGGCTTACTATCTAAAGTATATGATCAGAAACAAGAGGCAGATACAGCAATAGATAGAAGGGGCACAAGGTTACAAAGAGATGAATCTAATGAGCAGAATATAAGTAGCAGAATAAGCTGCCTAACCATTGTGAAGTGTTTTGAAGGCATCACAACAGAGGTTAGTTTTAAAAAGAAATGTGACTTCGAGACATGTCATGTGACTAAATATGAGACTTAGAGAAGAGAGACTTGCATTCTGACACTGTCCCCCACTCTTGCCCCCTCCCCTCAATTTAGGAAAAGACATGCATTTTATAGTCTCCTAGAGTCATAAGTTTGTTTTGGCTTTAATGATCACTACCTGGTTTACCCAATGCCTATAAAAAACAAAGTGAACATTTTAAAAAGCTTATTCTGTGGAAAACATCAGTATGTCATACTTAATCATGTCGTCCTGTTGGCTGTGTAGAATTGTTACAAAACACCAAGAGATGTCAGCAGGCAGTGTAAGCAAGTGCATTGCTGTGGAAGCATTGCAGTCCTGCCACTGTGTTGGTGTGATATCATGTGTAAACGGATAAATCTGTGTTGTTAATAATTCTCTAAATTAATATTGCTGCACATATTCAAGGAAATTATTATACAAAGTTTGCTTATTAATACACTGGCACCGTATTTTATGCCCTCAGCTAATAAATGCCTCAGCTCCAGCTCTTTGCTCAAATACCACAGTGTTTAGAGGCAAGTAATCGTGGGAAAAATAAAATTTAAGAGAGGTCAGAAGTGTTGTCACAAGATGTTAATCCCCTACTCTTCATTGCTTTTGTGTGTGAAAAACTTTAACTGGAGAAGCACCATTGAATATCGGTGCTTCAGGCAACTTGATGGGAACTACTGAAATCCTTTTAATACCACGGGATCCCATTCGAAATCTGACTGTCTTCAGAGGCCTCAATTTTACCTGCTATGTTCCCTTCCAGCACACCAAACAAAAAGCTACACTAGAGACTTACACTCAGTTTTATTGCCTAAACCTACCTACAAACTATATATCAATACAAGGCTAATTGTGCATAAAATTTAAATCCTATTGCACTACTACATAAAAATGCAAAATGCTTCACTGGTATAATGTCTAGTGCTGGCTCAATCCAATAAGGGCTGCCCCAAGGCAACTCGTACAAATCCAATTATCTCTTACATACTTAAACTAATTTCTTTCACAACATTACTTGTATTATGCAAATGTATAAATCTAATTTTAATCCGCAAGACCATCTAGAAGATTAAAACAGTACTCATGTCTTACCTTCACTCAGTGTAATTAAAGGTATTTTAAAATTTACTCTTTGAGAATAATTCCAATGAAAGCAAGAGCTTGATATTGTCCTCAAATCTTAGGCGATAATACAAACACCGGGAAAAGAGGCAGTTGTTTCGAGTCAGCAGAATTTCCTATTTTTAAGCAAGGGGTATTTGTTGCTCAAGTAAAGAGAAAGTGACCACTGAAGGGACTAATGAGACCACTAGATTTTAATAAAGAAAGCAGAGATGCTGAATATTAAGCATCTGATTCACTGTTGCCTTGCAACTTGTGTAGTCATTTATACTGGTTTCTAACCATCAGAGGGAGTGAAGTTCTAGAACAGCCTTCCAAGGGAAGCAGTGGGGGCAAAAGACATATCTGGCTTCAAGACAAAGCTTGATAAGTTTATGGAGGAGATGATATGATGGGGTAGCCTAATTTTGGCAATTAATTGATCTTCGACTACTAGCAGTAGATATGCCCAGTGGCCTTGATGGGATGTTAGATGGGGTGGGATCCGAGTTACTACAGAGAATTCTTTCCTGGGTGTCTGGCTGGTGAGTCTTGCCCACATGCTCAGGGTTTAGCTGATGGCCATATTTGAGGTCGGGAAGGATTTTTCCCCCAGGGCAGATTGACAGAGTCCCTGGGGGATATTCATCTTCCTCTGCAGCGTGGGGCATGGGTCACTTGCTGGAGGATTCTCTGCATCTTGAAATCTTTAAACCACGATTTGAGGACTTCAGTAGCTCAGACATAAGTTAGGGGTTTGTTACAGGAGTGGGTGGGTGAGATTCCGTGGCCTGCGTTGTGCAGAAGGTCAGACTAGACTATCATAATGGTCCCTTCTGACCTTAAAATCTATGATTCTATGATACCAGTGTAAAATGGGTGCATTCCAGTTAGGCAGCATTTACGCTCACTTTTCATGGGTGTAAATAACTACAGAAGGTGCAGAATTATGAGTCAGATCCTCATTTTCAGCATGAAACTACAAAGAGTGAGAATCTGTGCAGCACCTCTAATAGGAACAGCACAATACATATCCTAGTGGGATGCGGAGCTAATGGTGGCTTTAAGCTACCTTTGCCTACCTTCCTGATTCTGGGTTTCACTAGGGGCTGAAGTGGTTCCAGGCTTAATTCAGACAGCCATGGGATTCTGCAGCTCCAACCATCTTTGCTCTAGCCTCTGAAACACCTCTCCTGCCCACCCCAACACATCTCCTACTCCAGGGCTTGCAAGGGGGGTCAGTTCTAGGGGCAGCAGGAATTTTCCCAGAGCTGGAACAGGTGGGTTTTAGAGCCCCTTTACATTGCTCCAGCCCTTTTACTCAGCATAAAGGGGACAGAGCGGGGATGAGAATCTCACCCATGAGTGCAATCCTGCAGGCTCTAGGTACCAAAAATTCTTTGTAAAAATATAAAATGTACTCAAGCTTCATAATTTGGATTCTGAATGTCCTTGAAACTTGCTGGTGCCTGGACTGAGGTGACATTATAGCTTGGTCCTCACTTTCTCCACAACTCAACACCTGGAAACATGTCTAGAGAAAAAGACTGAATTGCAGAGGTGGTCCCAGGCTGAAGGGATTTCTAGCCTGTGTATGTACTGTCTATCAGGGTGAGACACTGCTTGGTTCAAATTCTGTCTAGTCTATAGAACTCAGACTGCGTTTTTACTTTTATTTCTTAGATAATCAACTTTGATCTGTATGCTTACTAAAAATTGATCTTTCTGTAGTTAATAAATCTGTTTCATTTTTTTTATCTAAAACAGTGTGTTGCTTGAAGTGCATAGGAAATTTGCTCATTGAACAAAAACTGGTGCATGTCCACTCCACATTGAGGAAGAGGTGGACTGGTCAGGCTTCCAACCAGGGCAGGACGGTATAGCTCTGGGGTCCTAGACTGAGGAGCTGGGGGGAGTTGGCTGGAGCCTCTCTATTGTTGGTTCATGAGTGGCTGGCGAAAGCATTCATGTGACTCAGCTGGGTGTGCCCCTGCCTGTGGATGGCTGTGTGAGTGCAAGACCTGGAGCGATTTGCAACTTGTAACAGCATTACAGTGTGAGAGGGAGCCCAGGTTGGTAAGACAAAGGGTCAGCGGCACCCCAGTTCCAGGTTGCACACCGGGGAGCCTGTTAAAATGGTGCACTACCAAACACCGATTTTTTTTCTGTTTCAGTAGGTTCAATTCAAATCTTAAACTACATTTATACCTCTTTCTGTATTTTAGTAAAATTTAGGGTGTTTTTGCTACTTACAGTAGAGAAAGTTGGCCCAGTAAGGAGCTACTGTCCAAAACTGCATGCTGTGTTTTGGAATGTGAATGTACAGAAGTTAGCAATACCATGGGTGAGAGAAACGCAGAACTATTGATTCTATTCAAGAGCATCTGGGCAGGTTTGCTAGAAGCATCTCTAGTAACCTTCATGAACGTGCAAGACCATTCCTGGCAATCCAGGGGCTGTGTTTATTTTTCACCACCTTCAAATCTGCAGCAATTTCTCCCTTGTTTGCATCTTACTGTAATTGCCAACCTTCTGTCTTCTTCTCAGCTGTAGTGTGCATTGCAGTGATATGCAGCAATGTGTCTCTGTAAATATTTAAAAATTAATGGAAAATTGGTAGGAATCAAAGTGTTTTATATTGTAGAGCCTATTACAATGTTGTCTCCGCACAGTAGTTACAAAAACAGGGGTGTATGAACCAAACCTGATGAAACAGTTATTTAATGCGCCCGGTGAGACCTAAGCAAATTACTCTCAATATTACCTCTCAACATAATCAGAGGTGGAGAAATGCTGTAACTGGGAAAGAGAAAAGAAAAACATGAGCCAAATTGAATCTGGTTGGAGAAAACAAATCCAAATCAAACAGTTGCTACATTTGCAGCAATTTCTACAATGCTCTAGTGTATGATACTACATTATTCCTCTGCTGTATATGCTGGAAAGCCATGTTCTCTCCTCATCTATTACTGTAGTACTAGCATATACATTCTAAACTGATGGCAGTATATCCATCCATTATTTCCATAATGCTTCCGTGAGCCTGTTCTGCTTTTGTAGAGCAGACAAAAAGCCTCAGCAAAGAAGAAAAAGGAAGTTTATTACCAAACAAAGAAATGGTATCTTGCCTTCACCCAGCTATTATAATTTACCCTATTACCTTTCTGGGTAAAATCCAGATCATAATCATTGGCTGCTGAGCCCATCGGCAAGCAGAAAAAAGTTATAATTGTTTAAAAGAAAACACATTTCTATTGTACTTGATCATAATTCAGCTGCATAGCACAGCTATCCTAACAATGAGGGAAATTTATATCTAAGGGAAACATTGTCAAACCTCTCACGAATACTAGTACATTAAATAACTTAGGCTTAATGCTGAATCCTTTAGACATTAGCACAATTTTCTTTTACTTGATATTTAATAGGATATAGAAGTGTTAATATTTTGACTTGATGGATTTGCTTTTTGCTTGCAGTATCAGACTGTCACAAAAAATTACAGTAGTACATTAGTTACAGTCATTTGATTTTGGGACACCCGCAGAAACAAACAAAATCCATTAACAGATCCAACAGCGATAGCCAATGCTAATAAAAAGGGCTAGAAGCAATTTATAAGATGAATCTTAAGATGTCTATGAAAAAGAGAACATTTAAATTGATCTAGCACATATAACTAAAACAATATTGCTATTCCAATATTTTAGTCGACATTTTTCACTTTTTAACATTATGCAACATGTACAAACAGGGTAATACACATGTCCAGTTTGTTCTAATTCCATAAATGTATTTGTTGAAAATGTTTTTAAGACTCTTACTGATATGCATCCAAACACTGTAAAATAAACTAATGCACAACATTAAGCTCAGACTGAAGAAACCACCAGCCTACACATACAGCCATAGTGAACCAAGAAACTGAAACAATATTTAGCATTACACATGTTCAAAGCACTGTACAGACATTAACTAATCATTCCTCACACCACCTCTGGAAGGTATTGGGGTACCATTATGCTCATTTTACAGATGGGAAAATCTGATGGAAAGTTGATGTCACAATTCACAACAACTGAACTTGTATTTCCCTTCACGGTCCAGCGAGGGAACCCACTCTAGGCTTGTGGCTCCTCAGCTGTCCCCTCTCTAGGGTGAAGACCCATATCTCTCTCCCTCCTGACCACGGTATTTCCAGCCTACACAGCAATGTTCCCTCTAATTTTTTCCATCCATATGTGGAATGGATTTTGTTATGTGCACCAATATCGAGGTAATGTGCATGTGCACTATGAGTAGAAAGAAAACACCTACATATAATATATATATTTTTAAAAGTCAGCATAGGGATAATTATTCCATCCAGGAAAGGTCAGGCATTTTAGAGCTCACTGCTCAAAGAATTAAATTTAACTGTAATAGAGAAATAAAAATTATGAAATGCATAGGCCAGTCCAGAGACTAAAATAACATCACTTTGAAAGATTAAAATTACAGAGAATATATGTGCATTTTAGAAAGTATCAAGTAGTAACATCTCTCAGGCATTGTCACTCTTACAGCAGGATTATCTGGCTATTTGGACTCTCTCCTCAGACCGTACGCTACCAGCACTCCTAGCTATCTTGGAGAGACCACCAACTTCCTGAGGAAACTACAATGCACCGGTGATCTTCCTGAAAACACCATCCTGGCCACCATTGATACAGAAGCTCTTTACTCCAATATTCCACATGAGGATGGACTACAAGCTGTCAGGAACAGTATCCCTGATGAGGCCACAGCACACCTGGTGACTGAACTTTGTAACTTTGTCCTCACCCACAAACATTTCAGATTTGATGACAACTTATACCTTCAAGTCAGCCGCACTACATGAGTACCCGCTTGGCCCCACAGTATGCCAACATTTTTATGGCTGACTTAGAACAACGCTTCCTCAGCTCTCGTCCCCTAATGCCCCTCCTCTACTTGCACTACATTGATGACATCTTCATCATATGGATCTAGGGGAAGGAGGTCATTGAAGAATTCCACCGGTATTTCAACAATTTCCAGCCTACCATCAACCTCAGCCTGGACCAGTCCACACAAGAGATCCACTTCTTGGACACTACAGAGCAAATAAGTGATGGCCACATAAACACCACCCTACACCGAAACCTACTTACCGCTATACTTACCTACGTGCCTCCAGCTTCCATTCAGGACACATCATATGATCCATTGTCTACAGCCAAGCCCTAAGATACAACCAAATTTGCTCCAATCCGTCAGACAGAGACAAACTTTTACCTACAAGATATTTATCAAGCATTCTTAAAACTACAATACCCACCTGGGGAAGTGAGGAAACAGATTGACAGAAATCTGTACCAAGAAATCACCTACTACCGGACAGACCCAACGAAAAATAACAGAAAAATAACAGAACACCACCGGCCATCACATACAGCCCCCAGCTAAAACCTCTCCAGCACATCATCAACGATCTACAACCTATCATGGAAAACGATCCCTCACTCTCACAGACCTTGGGAGGCAGGCCAGTCCTTGCCTACAGACAGCCCCCCAACCTGAAGGAAATACTCACCAGCAACTACACACCACACCACAGAAACACTAACCCAGGAACCAATCCCGGTAACAAACCCCATTGCCTACTCTGTCCCCAGATCTACTCTAGCGACACCATCAAAGCCTCCAACAATATGAGCCATACCATCAGGGGCTCATGCACCTGTACATCTACTTATGTGATATATGCCATGTCATAAATATAAAGGGAAGGATAAACACCTTTAAAATCCCTCCTGGCCAGAGGAAAAACTCTTTCACCTGTAAAGGGTTAAGAAGCTAGGATAACCTCGCTGGCACCTGACCCAAATGACCAGTGAGGGACAAGATACTTTCAAAAGCTGGAGGGGGGGAGAAACAAAGGCTCTCTCTGTCTGTGTGATGCTTTTGCCGGGGACAGAACAGGAATGGAGTCTTAGAACTTAGTAAGTAATCTAGCTAGATATGTGTTAGATTCTGATTCCTTTAAATAGCTGAGAAAATAAGCTGTGCTGAATGGAATGTAGATTCCTGTTTTTGTGTCTTTTTGTAACTTAAGGTTTTGCCTAGAGGGATTCTCTATGTTTTGAATCTAATTATCCTGTAAGGTATTTACCATCCTGATTTTACAGAGGTGATTCTTTTTACTTTTTCTTCTATTAAAATTCTTCTTTTAAGAATCTGATTGCTTTTTCATTGTTCTTAAGATCCGAGGGTTTGGGTCTGGGTTCACCTATGCAAATTGGTGAGGATTTTTATCAAGCCTTCCCCAGGAAAGGGGAGTAAGGGTTGGGAGGATTTTGGGGGGAAAGACTTTCCAAACGGGCTCTTTCCCAATTATATATTTGTTAGACGTTTAGTGGTGGCAGCGATAAAGTCCAAGTGCAAAAGGTTTGTACCTTGGGAAAGTTTTAACATAAGCTGGTAAAAGTAAGCTTAGGAGGTTTTCATGCAGGTTCCCACATCTGTACCCTAGAGTTCAGAGTGGGGAAGGAACCTTGACATGCCACCAAGTGCTAGCAATACCCCTCTGCCATGTATATTGGCCAAACCGGACAGTCTCTATGTAAAAGAATAAATGGACACAAATCATACATTAGGAATGGTAACATACAAAGGCCAGTAGGAGAACACTTCAATCTCCCTGGACATTCAATAAAAGATTTAAAAGTAGTCACACTTGAACAAAAAAAACCTTCAAAAACAGTCTTCAAAGAGAAACTGCAGAGCTACAATTCATTTGCAAATTTAACACCATTAATTTGGGCTTGAATAGGGACTGGGAGTGGCTGGCTCACTACAAAAGCAATTTTCCCTCTCTTGGTATTGACACCTCCCTATCAGTTATTGGAAGTGGACCACATCCACCCTGATTGAATTGGCCCTGTCAACACTGGTTCTCCACTTGTGAGGTAACTTCTCTTCATGTGTCAGTATATTTATGCCTGCATCTGTAATTTTGAATCCATGCATCTGAAGAAGTGGATTTTTTACACATGAAAGCTTATGCCCAAATAAATCTGTTAGTCTTTAAGGTGCCACCGGACTCTTCGTTGTTTAAGCAGTAACAACAACACCACAAGTATGTGTTGGGAGGGGTGTGTGTGTGAGAGAGAAAGAGAGGGAGAGAGAGACAGACACGTGTTACCCCTTTAAGTACGCTACCCTTTCAAGTAGATCAGCACTCACCAGTCTGAAGTCTGCTTGTTCAGACATAGCAGCAGCCACCAGCAAGCTCCATCCCACTCCTGAACCCTCTCGTGTGTCCCTCCATGCCCTTGCTCTGAGGAGATGGCATCAGCTTCCCCCACTCTGCTCTGCACAGCCGACAGGAGGCTCCCGGGACCAGTTGGCCAGGGGCTCCAATCCAAGACAGAGGGCAGGAGCTGAACGGCAGTGTGGGAAGGGGCACCTGAAGGGCCCGGCACTTGATAGACTGCTGCGTGGCTGTGCAGCTTAGAGGGAATTTAGGTGCACAGCTCCCTATCTATACTATCCTGCACAGTCAGGCTGCCTAGGCCTGCATTCTTTACTTTTCTCCTCACAGACAGTAAACAGTGTAATTGCCACAGTTAAACTACCTCACAGCTCTTTCTAAGCCAGCACATTTATTCTTAAGGTAAAAAGCATTAGAGAGAAAACATATTAAAAACAATAACAGCACCGTGTTGATCCACTGGTTGTACAGCGATGGGACTGTAGAGACTACTTCTGCCATTTAGCTAAAACACCCTCTGTAAAGCAGCTGTGAAATCTATAATATTTAAGGTTCCTTATGGTCGTATGGAGTCATCTTGTCTCTGTCACCTCCACCTTCCTGGCTATATGGATCTTTGCTCATTACTGAAAATGCTTCATCATGAGTTTCATGAGCTGCATTGTCCCAGAAGACTGCAGCTATCTGGGCAGGACATCAATGAAGATGAAATTGCTAATATAGCTGAGTTCTTGGTGTAACATCTTCTTCCAGTGACAAATGGCAGTTTTAATATGCGAAAGCTACATTTTTCACCTGTGAAACTCATTAACAGAAAAACTAATGCAATATGAGCCTTACAGATCACAGTCTAAAGGGGTAATACTAATAACCATCTTTCAAGAGCATTATATCCTTCTGGGAGAGGGACATTTTGTTAATTCACAGATTTTTTTAAAAAAAATCTAATTTATAGTTTGGCAAATTGTGTGATTTTCTGGGGGCATCCTTGTAATTTGCTTATCTGCAACCAACAGAGTTGTAAACTGAGCCGAGTAACAACCTTAAACTTTGCTGAAAAGAGGTATTTTTGAATGATAGTAGCTACTTAATAGAACATAAGGGAAGAGAACACAGGGGACTAAAGTGAAGTAATGAGAGAATCTGCAGGGCTCCATGGTGAAAGAAGAGGAACTGTGTGTGTGTATGCTGGGGGGGAGGGGAGAGGGGAAGAGGGGAGTATCTTTGGTTCAGTACCTTGTGCAGTTTAAAAGAGAACAAGAACATTGCATTTATGAAAGCATGATATATACCCGATTACTTTCCTGAATTAGATATGCAAAATACTGAGACTAGTTTCATTAGGTCTTATTTTCTGTAAAAATAGTCCAGGATAGGTGACTGGGAAAAGGACTCAGGGACATTGGATTCATATCATTAGTGATATGATATATGGCTTTGCATAACACACATTACCTGGAATTGATTCAAGACACTTCAGCTTACAGAAAGCACTCATATTGTCTAATGACATGATGTGTGTAGCCAATGGAACCAAGCCCATTAGCAAAACCAGTCATCACACACAAATTTATGTGCCACTTAATACTATTGCTACTTGGCTGTGGGAGGGGCACAGTGAAGGATTTGCGCTCCTAAGGGAAATAAAAAGCAGCTACATTTTATTGCTCTAGGGAGCTGGAACCTGTAGTGCAGAAATTAGAAATGGGTATAGCTGAACCATGGTGCCAATATGGGTTATCATTAACAATGACAAAGGGGTTTGGTTTACTCCCTACTATCGTCACTGAGAGTCAGAAATGCCTGTTGTCATAAATATAAAGGGAAGGGTAACCACCTTTCTGTATACAGTGCTATAAATCCCTCCTGGCCAGAGACAAAACCTTTTCACCTGTAAAGGGTTAAGAACCTAAGGTAACCTCGCTGGCACCTGACCCAAAATGACCAATGAGGGGACAAGATACTTTCAAATCGGGAGTGGGAGGAACAAAGGGTTCTGTCTGTCTGTGTGATGCTTTTGCCGGGAACATATCAGAAATGCAAGCCTTCCAACTCCTGTTAAGTTAGTAAGTAATCTAGCTAGAAACTCAAGAAACTCCCTGAAAAAGCACAAGAACAAATCTGCACAGACACATCCCTGGAACCCTGACCTGGGGTATTCTATCTGCTACCCAAGATCCATAAACCTGGAAATTCTGGATGCCCCATCATCTCAGGCATTGGCACCCTGACAGCAAGATTGTCTGGCTATGTAGACTCCCTCCTCAGACCCTACGCTACTAGCACTCCCAGCTATCTTTGAGACACCACTGACTTCCTGAGGAAACTACAATCCATCGGTGATCTTCTTGAAAACACCATCCTGGCCACTATGGATGTAGAAGCACTCTGCACCAACATTCCACACAAAGATGGACTACAAGCCATCAGGAACAGTATCCCCGATAATGTCACAGTAAACCTGGTGGCTGAACTTTGTGACTTTGTCCTCACCCATAACTATTTCACATTTGGAGACAATGTATACCTTCAAATCAGCGGCACTGCGATGGGTACCCGCATGGCCCCACAGTATGCCAACATTTTAATGGCTGACTTAGAACAACGCTTCCTCAGCTCTCGTCTCCTAATGCCCCTACTCTACTTGCGCTACATTGATGACATCTTCATCGTCTGGACCCATGGAAAAGAAGCCCTTGAGGAATTCCACCAGGATTTCAACAATTTCCATCCTACCATCAACCTCAGCCTGGACCAGTCCACACAAGAGATCCACTTCCTGGACACTACGGTGCTAATAAACGATGGTCATATAAACACCACCCTATACCGGAAACCTACTGACCGCTATTCCTACCTACATGCCTCCAGCTTTCACCCAGATCACACCACACGATTCATTGTCTACAGCCTAGCTCTATGATACAACCGCACTTGCTCCAACCCCTCAGACAGAAACAAACACCTACAAGATCTCTATCATGCATTCCTACAACTACAATACCCACCTGCTGAAGTGAAGAAATAGATTGACAGAGCCAGAAGGGTACACAGAAGTCACCTACTACAGGACAGGCCCAACAAAGAAAACAACAGAACGCCACTAGCTATCACCTTTAGCCCCCAACTAAAACCTCTCCAACGCATCATCAATATCTATTCAGGGGACACCATCATAGGGCCTAATCACATCAGCCACACTATCAGAGGCTTGTTCACCTGCTCGTTCACCTGCGCATCTACCAACGTGATATATGCCATCATGTGGACCAAACTCAGGATAGCCTTCTAGGGGCACAAAGCTCTAAAGATATAGAGCAGGTTGCACAGAGGAGCCAAGAGGCCAGTGAAGAAGCTTGGCAACATGTGACCTCCAGAAGAGGTAAGCGGAATGTCCGGGTTCCAGTAACACAGACACAGGTAACTAACCGCTTTCATGTTCTCTCCACAGGTACCAATGCGGAGAGTGGACCAGATGATATGTCTGGGGGGAGAAAGCGGAAGGATACTCCGCTGGTTGGGAGGCATGAGATGCGATGTCCTGAGGTTGGGGGTTCCACGACCACCACTCCCAAGAGGAGAAGGCGGGTGGTGGTGGTCGGGGACTCTCTCCTCCGGGGGACTGAGTCATCTATCTGCCGCCCTGACCGGGAAAACCGAGAAGTCTGCTGCTTGCCAGGGGCTAAGATTCGTGATGTGACGGAGATACTGCCGAGACTCATCAAGCCCTCGGATCGCTACCCCTTCCTGCTTCTCCACGTGGGCACCAATGATACTGCCAAGAATGACCTTGAGCGGATCACTGCGGACTACGTGGCTCTGGGAAGAAGGATAAAGGAGTTGGAGGCGCAAGTGGTGTTCTCGTCCATCCTCCCCGTGGAAGGAAAAGGCCTGGGTAGGGACCGTCGAATCGTGGAGGTCAACGAATGGCTACGCAGGTGGTGTCGGAGAGAAGGCTTTGGATTCTTTGACCATGGGATGGTGTTCCATGAAGGAGGAGTGCTGGGCAGAGACGGGCTCCATCTTACGAAGAGAGGGAAGAACATCTTTGCCAGCAGGCTGGCTAACCTAGTGAGGAGGGCTTTAAACTAGGTTCACCGGGGGAAGGAGACCAAAGCCCTGAGGTAAGTGGGAAAGCGGGATACCGGGAGGAAGCACAGGCAGGAATGTCTGTGAGGGGAGGGCTCCTGCCTCATACTGGGAATGAGGGGCGATCAACAGGTTATCTCAAGTGCTTATATACAAATGCACAAAGCCTTGGAAACAAGCAGGGAGAACTGGAGGTCCTGGTGATGTCAAGGAATTATGACGTGATTGGAATAACAGAGACTTGGTGGGATAACTCACATGATTGGAGTACAGTCATGGATGGTTATAAACTGTTCAGGAAGGACAGGCAGGGCAGAAAAGGTGGGGGAGTAGCACTGTATGTAAGGGAGCAGTATGACTGCTCAGAGCTCCGGTACGAAACTGTGGAAAAACCTGAGTGTCTCTGGATTAAGATTAGAAGTGTGTGCAACAAGAGTGATGTCATGGTGGGAGTCTGCTATAGACCACCGGACCAGGGGGATGAGGTGGATGAGGCTTTCTTCTGGCAACTCACGGAAGCTACTAGATCGCATGCCCTGATTCTCATGGGTGACTTTAATTTTCCTGATATCTGCTGGGAGAGCAATACAGCGGTGCATAGACAATCCAGGAAGTTTTTGGAAAGCGTAGGGGACAATTTCCTGGTGCAAGTGCTAGGGGAGCCAACTAGGGGGAGCGCTTTTCTTGACCTGCTGCTCACAAACCGGGTAGAATTAGTGGGGGAAGCAAAAGTGGATGGGAATCTGGGAGGCAGTGACCATGAGTTGGTTGAGTTCAGGATCCTGACGCAGGGAAGAAAGGTAAGCAGCAGGATACGGACCCTGGACTTCAGGAAAGCAGACTTTGACTCCCTCAGGGAACAGATGGCCAGGATCCCCTGGGGGACTAACATGAAAGGGAAGGGAGTCCAGGAGAGCTGGCTGTATTTCAAGGAATCCCTGTTGAGGTTACAGGGACAAACCATCCCGATGAGTCGAAAGAATAGTAAATATGGCAGGCGACCAGCTTGGCTTAATGGTGAAATCCTAGCGGATCTTAAACATAAAAAAGAAGCTTACAAGAAGTGGAAGGTTGGACATATGACCAGGGAAGAGTATAAAAATATTGCTCGGGCATGTAGGAAAGATATCAGGAGGGCCAAATCGCACCTGGAGCTGCAGCTAGCAAGAGATGTCAAGAGTAACAAGAAGGGTTTCTTCAGGTATGTTGGCAACAAGAAGAAAGCCAAGGAAAGTGTGGGCCCCTTACTGAATGAGGGAGGCAAGCTAGTGACAGAGGATGTGGAAAAAGCTAATGTACTCAATGCTTTTTTTGCCTCTGTTTTCACTAACAAGGTCAGCTCCCAGACTGCTGTGCTGGGCATCACAAAATGGGGAAGAGATGGCCAGTCCTCTGTAGAGATAGAGGTGGTTAGGGACTATTTAGAAAAGCTGGACGTGCACAAGTCCATGGGGCCGGACGAATTGCATCCGAGAGTGCTGAGGGAATTGGCGGCTGTGATTGCAGAGCCCTTGGCCATTATCTTTGAAAACTCGTGGCGAACGGGGGAAGTCCCGGATGACTGGAAAAAGGCTAATGTAGTGCCCATCTTTAAAAAAGGGAAGAAGGAGGATCCTGGGAACTACAGGCCGGTCAGCCTCACCTCAGTCCCTGGAAAAATCATGGAGCAGGTCCTCAAAGAATCAATCCTGAAGCACTTAGAGGAGAGGAAAGTGATCAGGAACAGTCAGCATGGATTCACCAAGGGAAGGTCATGCCTGACTAATCTAATCGCCTTTTATGATGAGATTACTGGTTCTGTGGATGAAGGGAAAGCAGTGGATGTATTGTTCCTTGACTTTAGCAAAGCTTTTGACACGGTCTCCCACAGCATTCTTGTCAGCAAGTTAAGGAAGTATGGGCTGGATGAATGCACTATAAGGTGGGTAGAAAGCTGGCTAGATTGTCGGGCTCAACGGGTAGTGATCAATGGCTCCATGTCTAGTTGGCAGCCGGTGTCAAGTGGAGTGCCCCAGGGGTCGGTCCTGGGGCCCGTTTTGTTCAATATCTTCATAAATGATCTGGAGGATGGTGTGGATTGCACTCTCAGCAAATTTGCGGATGATACTAAACTGGGAGGAGTGGTAGATACGCTGGAGGGGAGGGATAGGATACAGAAGGACCTAGACAAATTGGAAGATTGGGCCAAAAGAAATCTAATGAGGTTCAATAAGGATAAGTGCAGGGTCCTGCACTTAGGATGGAAGAATCCAATGCACCGCTACAGACTAGGGACCGAATGGCTCGGCAGCAGTTCTGCGGAAAAGGACCTAGGGGTGACAGTGGACGAGAAGCTGGATATGAGTCAGCAGTGTGCCCTTGTTGCCAAGAAGGCCAATGGCATTTTGGGATGTATAAGTAGGGGCATAGCGAGCAGATCGAGGGACGTGATCGTTCCCCTCTATTCGACACTGGTGAGGCCTCATCTGGAGTACTGTGTCCAGTTTTGGGCCCCACACTACAAGAAGGATGTGGATAAATTGGAAAGAGTACAGCGAAGGGCAACAAAAATGATTAGGGGTCTAGAGCACATGACTTATGAGGAGAGGCTGAGGGAGCTGGGATTGTTTAGTCTGCAGAAGAGAAGAATGAGGGGGGATTTGATAGCTGCTTTCAACTACCTGAAAGGGGGTTTCAAAGAGGATGGCTCTAGACTGTTCTCAATGGTAGCAGATGACAGAACGAGGAGTAATGGTCTCAAGTTGCAATGGGGGAGGTTTAGATTGGATATTAGGAAAAACTTTTTCACTAAGAGGGTGGTGCAACACTGGAATGCGTTACCTAGGGAGGTGGTAGAATCTCCTTCCTTAGAGGTTTTTAAGGTCAGGCTTGACAAAGCCCTGGCTAGGATGATTTAACTGGGACTTGGTCCTGCTTTGAGCAGGGGGTTGGACTAGATGACCTTCTGGGGTCCCTTCCAACCCTGATATTCTATGATTCTATGATTCTATGATTCTATGTGCCAGCAATGCCCCTCTGCCATGTACATTGGTCAAACTGGACAGTCTCTACGTAAAAGAATAAATGGACACAAATCAGATGTCAAGAATTATAACATTCAAAAACCAGTCAGAGAACACTTCAATCTCTCTGGTCACTCGATTACAGACCTAAGAGTGGCTATTCTTCAACAAAAAAAACTTCAAAAACAGACAACAATGAGAAACTGATGAATTGGAATTAATTTGCAAACTGGATACAATTAACTTAGGCTTGAATAGAGACTGGGAGTGGATGGGTCATTACACAAAGTAAAACTATTTCCCCATGTTTATTTCCCCCTCCCTTCCACTGTTCCTCAGACGTTCTTGTCAACTGCTGGAAATGGCCCACCTTGATTATCACTACAAAAGGTTTTCTCCCCCCCCCACCCCGCTCATAATAGCTCATCTTAAGTGATCACTCTCCTTACAGTGTGTATGGTAACACCCATTGTTTCATGTTCTCTGTGTATATAAATCTCCCCACTGTATTTTCCACTGAATGCATCCAATGAAGTGAGCTGTAGCTCACAAAAGCTTATGCTCAAATAAATTTCTTAGTCTCTAAGGTGCCACAAGTACTCCTTTTCTTTTAGCTAGAAAATGCGTTAGATTTTCTTTTGTTTAATGGCTG
Organism: Dermochelys coriacea; assembly: GCF_009764565.3. Lineage (NCBI taxonomy): Eukaryota > Metazoa > Chordata > Testudines > Dermochelyidae > Dermochelys > Dermochelys coriacea. Next base: position 123,386,268 of record NC_050070.1, read on the forward strand.
GTAAAATAAGCTGTGCTGGAGGGAATGTATATTCCTGTTTTTGTGTCTTTTTGTAACAAAGTTTTTCCTAGAGGGATTCTCTATGTTTTGAATCTGATTACCCTGTAAGGTATTTACCATCCTGATTTTACAGAGGTGATTCTTTTACCTTTTCTTTAAATTAAAATTTTTCTTTTAAGAACCTGATTGATTTTTCATTGTTCTTAAGATCCAAGGGTTTGGGTCTGTGTTCACCTGTACCAATTGGTGAGGATTATTATCAAGCCTTCCCCCAGGAAAGGGGGTGTAGGGCTTGGGGGGATATTTTTTGGGGGAAGACGTCTCCAAGTGGCCTCTTTCCCTGTTCTTTGTTTAAAACGCTTGGTGGTGGCAGATACTGTTCAAGGACAAGGCAAAGTTTGTACCTTGGGGAAGTTTTAACCTAAGCTGATAAGAATAAGTTTAGGTGGTCTTTCATGCAGGTCCCCACATCTGTATCCTAGAGTTCAGAGTGGGGAAGGAACCTTGACACCTGTGCATCTAGGTTCTATTCCTAGGCACTTCAATTATTAAAGATAGAAATCCAGACCTTGCCACATAACTATTCCATTTGGAAGTAAAGAGTTTTACTTTGAGTTTTTGAGGAAATCGCCTTCAACTCGGCTCAGCATAAGCTATTTTGAAGATAGCTTTGCTGATATATAACTGATATAAGTCAAGTTTATTAATTTGTTTGATTCATGTCTATTAAAGCATCTCATTCAGAAGAGTAACCTCTGCCTAGGGAAACAGGTGAATAAGGGAACAGAAAAGCTCTGATACGAAAAGAGATTGAAAAGATTGGGACTGTTTATCTTAGAAGATGAATAAGAGAAGACACGATAAAAGTATACAGAACGATGACTGTTATAGAGAAAGCAATTTAAGAGCGTCTTTTCACCCTCTCAAAAAACGAGAACAAGATGCATTCATTTAAATTGAGAGGCCAAAAAATTAAAAACTGATAAAAGGAAATACTTGTTCACAGAAAGCACAATTTGCAACAAGATATCATTGATTCTAAGAGTTAAGCAAGATTCAAAAATGGATTAGACATTTTTATGGATAACAAGGATATCCAAAGTTATAAGAGTAAATATTAAAAAATAATAGTTTAGGGAGGGATATAAATCCTCATGTTTCAGGGCATAAATCATCTCTAACGAATGGGATTTAGGACGATTATGACAGATATGGCAATATCTTGCAATATACTCGAAAGACCTTATGACACGAAATGTATATATTATTATGGACTGGGATTGAATGTATTCTTTATGGGAGAGATGTGACAAATATTGCAACCCCATGCAGTATATTGGGGGTCAATTATTCTAAATGAATGGTTTATGTATAACTATGTTCTAATCAATGGGAAAGGGCTACCACAGCTCCTACAGGCACTAAAAACAGTGGGTGGTGATTAAGGCAAATCAGCCAGGTTGAAAACCCCTCTCTCTTGCCCCTGCAAGATGTGCCACCACCTGGGGAGGCTCTTATATACTACTTCAAACTAGGTTCTCCTGACACCAAAAGACAAAGACAGACAATTTATGGATAAATAGTCTAGTGTAATCTGACCCAGGGCCTTCTTTCTGATCCAGCAAATGGACAGGACCTTCTGTCCAAGTAGGGGAAGGGCAAGCCTTAGGGAGGACTGACATCTGCCAGAGCCCGAGGTTGGAGTTGGGGTGATCTCTGGTAAGTTTTTTAGCATGTGTATAGGTTCTTTTGGGGTTTTAAATATGTTTTCTCTCCAATGCTTTCATCTTAAGAATAACTTTGCTTGCTTATAAAGAGCTGCGTGGTAACATGACTGTGGGCATCTCCATTGTTCAGAGCCAGAGAAAGTAAAGCACAGATGGTGGCCTGTTTAGGCAATCTGGCTTGCTGGAGAATAACACAGTATAGGCAGGGAACTATGCAGCTTGGAAAAACCCCAGTTAGGAGGGAAAGATTCAGATCTCTGCCCAAAAGAGGTGATGGCTAGGGAGCTGGGTGCCAAAGAGCAGGTGCACCTGGCTGGACCACAGAGAGGGAATACAGGTGCAGTATCTCTGAACTATCATAGTTATCACATACCAGCATAGTACAGCATTTTTTGATTTTTTTCCCCTTTCCTCTGAAGATTCTCTGGTGCTGGCCACTGTCAGAGACAGGATATTGGACCAGGACCACAGCTCTGATCCAGTATGATGATTCCTATGTTTCTGTCTTCCTCTGGACTGTTCAGACACTTGAACAGCTGGCTTCTGTACACTTCATAATGAATTCACTATGGCAGAACCTGGAATCTTTGTAGCTTCAGAAGTGATGATTAGTCTCTGGTAACAGGGTACCTTATAAGGTCCATTGTACTGTACTTAATGTACTGGTAGGTCTCCGTTTCCATGAACAGATATGATTACTTCTTCACTCTAGACTATAGCCCCTAGAATGCTGCCTATTCCACATAGTTGCCACACAGATTTTCTGTTCTCAAAAGTTGTTTTAATTTTCTAAACATCTTTGTACATAGGCCAAACAAGGTGCTGGAAAACAGTGAGTCCTCAACAAGTGGCCTTTTTAAGTTTTATCAAAAAATGAGCTATCCATCTCCCAGCTTCCGGAGAAAAATTCTTGGGAGATGCCTACAATATCACAAACTACCCATCTTCATCATTTACATAGTATAAAATTCACTCTCCTCTCATACCAACATGTACTCTTCTGAGAGGAGGGGTTAGGCATGACTGTATCAGTATCTGGTTAGGCGTGACTGAAGACTCCTTTACATGTTACAATGAGTGAGGAGTATCAGCTCCAAACACCATTTATTCATTTAAGAGACCCTAACCCTTTCTAACATGATGTTCATCCTCCCCATTACTATATGCAGGATGAAGCAAAGAAGTGAACAGAAGCTGACTGTTTATTTAATATATCTCTATACTCATTTTAAAAAGGCTACATTTTCACAGAGAAGGCAGTTTTTCACTGAAGCAATGGCACTTGAAATAGCAAACTGAGGCTTCATCTAAATCCATTACTGTATGGCTCCATGTACTAGAGTGCATAGATATAAGTATTCAAGGCATCTCCTATCTACACAAGATATATTTGTTCATGGTCTGATTTTCAGCCACAAGGGTCCAAATGGCTATCTGAAATGCATGGAATGTGAGGTTTTTATGGAATGTGCATTTGTGAATCCAGTTTTAAAGTGCAGTTAACTTTCAGAAATAAAACATAGGTTCCATATTCAATATGACCCCCATTTCATTTCTAACCTGTGAGAATCATAAAGAGAGATGGGAGAGATAGAAAGCAACTAAGTTTCTCTCTCTATGTGTATGTGTTTTTCTCCTCAAGAGACTTTAGTAGAGCAATCTGACCAAAATCTTCATTAACACAAACATAACACAAACAATGGCATATTCTTTTAGTCATTCTTCATGTCCACTTATGGTATCCTTATTGAACCAGTCCAAGTGGCTACTGCCTTCTCCAGGGGGTAGAATTAAGGTTACATTGTGGGGAAGATTGTACCTTAACTCTTAATTTCCTGGATTTCAGAGGTTTGAGCATAGCTGAACTCATTCCCAGTGGAAAGGCACATGGCACCATTGGGCAACCTTAACTTTGTGCTACTAAAGTGTTTGGGTACTTAATATTTACAACATACCAAAACATACTCTCTCTGGTGTTTGTTCTGGTCTTATCTAGCATCCTGGTAATTACTGTGAACAACAACTAATCCAATAACCCTCTAAGCAATAACTTTATGAAAGGCTGTATCTTTTCCTTGAGAAACAAAAATATTCTCATCAGACAGTTAGCATGAACATTTGATGAATGTTAAAATGAAGCAAACCAAGTCTGCATTCAAAAGCATGAGAAATATGTTACCAATTAAAGACAACACATCCACTGCCACAACCTATGACTTGTGAGAGACAATACAAAGAGGGATATTTTAAAAAAAATCAGATTCAGTTTAACAATAGCTCTATCTTTGCACATACTGTTCATTAATATAGATGAGGCCTAAGGTTATGAAAACTGTTGAAAGAGTAAAGCTTAACTGTGTCTAGACAATCTTTCCTGGAAAAGACTTAATTTTAAAATGAGTATAAATAGCACTTTAGCTTTCTGCTGAGTATCAGGTGACTATACGGGTTCTGTAAGGTCCTACCATGCAAAACATCCCAGTTTCCAATTTGGCTAGTCCAAAAACCTTATTTGAAGTCATTTTTATATTAGGGGCAAAGGTGGCAGGACAAAAAGTCCTCTATAATCCTCTTCAAGGATTTTCCAATTTCCTCTCCTATTGGTCTGCAACCCCTCCTTGAGATGCCATTAATAAACCTTAAATTGGCCAAATGGGTTATTGTTCCAAGGAATGAGGCAATAAGGGGCTAAATGGACTAAAATAGAAAAAATAAGGTTGGATGCCTAAAATTAAGCATACAAATCCTCAATATTGCACCTGAATAAGTGACCTGATTTTTCAGCATTTATCACAGGGGTCAGCAACCTTTCAGAAGTGCTGTGCCAAGTCTTCATATATTCACTTTAATTTAAGGTTTTGCGTTCCAGTAATACATTTTAATGTTTTTTAGAAGGTCTCTCTCTATAAGTCTATATATTATATAACTAAACTATTGTTGTATATAAAGTAAACAAGGTTTTCAAAATGTTTAAGAAGCTTCATTTAAAATTAAATTAAATATTGATCTTACGCCACTGGCCCGCTCAGCCCGCTGCCAGCCTGGGGTTCTGTTCAGCTAGGCCGGCAGCAAGCTGAGCGGGGCCTGCGGCCGGGACCCCGGCTGGCAAGGGGCAGGCAGCCAGAACCCCAGACCGGCAGTGGACTGAGCGGCTCAGCCCGCTGCCACTCAACCTGCTGCCAGTCTGGGGTTCTATCCACTGGCTCCTGCCAGCCAGGGTCCTGGATGCCAGCCCCGCTCAGCCTTCTGCCGGTCTGGGATACCAGCCCTACCCACAGAGTGGGTACCTACCTTCTCCCTGGTTCTAGCCCATTCTCTTCCTCTCTCTGCACTGAGCTGAGGTTGGGAGTGCACTGAGCACAGGGCTGGGGGTGAAGGAGCAGGCTGGGGGTTGGGGTGTAGGAAATAGAATGAGGGAAGGGGCACACGGTTGGGGCAGGAGGTTTGGGTGTGGAGTGCTTACCTGGGCAGCTCCCATTTCGTGCAATGGGTACAGTGGGAATGTGGGGTGTGTGTGCAGGAGCTCCTGTTCGGTGTGCAGGGTGGGGGTGGGAATGTGGGGGGTGCAAGAGTCAGGGCAGAGGGCTGGGGTCATGTGAGGGGGGTGCAGGAGTCAGGGCATGCAGTGTGGGGGGGCTGGGTATGTGTGGGGGTGCTGGAGTCAGGGCTGGGGTTGTGGGGGGTGCAGGATCAGGGCAGGAGGCTGGGGTGTGTGGGGGATGCCGGGGTCAGGGCAGGAAGCTGGGTGTGTGTGGGTGATAGGGATCAGGGCAGAGGGCTGGGGATGTGGGCTAGGGTCGTGGGGGTGTTCCTAGCCCCCTGCCTAGAGCTGGACGGGATATGCCCTGATACCACCCCCCTTCCCCAAGGCCCCGTCCCCACCTCTTCACCGCCTCCTCCCTGGAGGAGCGAACACGCTGCGGCTCCGCTTCTCCACCTCCCGCGCAAGGGCCATCAGCTGATTGGTGGCAGGGAGGGAGAGGAGGGGCAGGAACCCAGAACGCTGGGGGAAGAGGCGGGGGAGGGAGGACCTTGCCTGCCCTGCAGCAGCAGCCGTGGACCAAGCTTCTTCACCCTGCCCCCACGGGGGAGGCGAGGTGGAGAAGAGCAGGCATGATATTTAATGGCATGCTGTTGCTTGCTGGGGTCCCGGCCTGGGTTTGGCAGCGGGCTGAGCGGGGCCAGCAACTGGGACCCGGCAGGCCACAGCGTGCGATTAAAATCGGCTAGCGTGCCATGTTTGGCACGCATGCCATAGGTTGCTGACCCCTGATTTACCACAAGTGTTGGGATCCCCTGAGACCCTCTTCCACTCAATTCAAAAACTCAGGTCAAATACGGAATTTGTCACTCAGGTATCTTTATTTGACATACACCCAAGCAAAACTATGCCCAAGCTCGCCAGGCTCAAACACAGGGTGTGGATGCAGGGTACATCATAATCCAAAGTTGCACAGTGAAACTTTTCCTTATATAACCCTTCTGTCAGGTGGAGTTGACAGCAACAAGGGCTGGGTTCAATATCTAGGGTTTCCTTTGTAGCAATACAACACAAACCACACAGTAACCTGGGAACATTACACACCACTCCCAGGTGCCTCTAAGTGACAACACTTCCCCTCTCACAAGCACTTAGTCTGTGCATGGAAAAAGAAACTTTTAATAAAAAAAGAGGGAAAGTAACATAGTATTTACTTGGGAAAATGCCACAAGCATGATTCAGAAGCATAAGTCCATGAGCAAAATACCCACCCCAGAGCACGTTGGACAGTGCCCTTTGCCTCAGGTTCTCATCTGGTGTTCAGAAAGTCAAACAACCAACAGTTCCTTTAACAGGCCCCTCCCTTCTCTCTCCATCGCACCCCTCTCAAAGTTGCTGTCCTTGACCAGTGCTTTTGCATGAGTTCACCTCCCACCCTGGGAGATTGGGGAAGAAGGCACCTTGCTCGCTCCTCCAGCTGCTCCATTCACCACTCCACCCAGAATGTCTTGAGGTCCCACCACTTAATACAGCTTTCAGTGATTTCAGTGCTCAGTGATTTCAGCTATTAGTGGGAAAGCCTCACTGCTAGTGCAGGCTGGGCAGACTCTTGCCTAGAGACACTGTCCCACAGCAGGTCTAATGCTTAGATCTGGTTTCAGCTCAATTGATCTGCAACAAAAGACTTTCAACTGAGTCTTAAACAGCTCTGTCATTATATAGTGGAAGGGGAAGGGTCAAATGGTGTTTAGGACTCTTAGGCAGATTCCACAGCACTAGGCACAAACACCTCCCCACCCTCTCATCTCTACTCAGCTTTGGCACCCTTATCCCCCTGCTTAGCAACCACAGTTCAGTTGAGGGTGAACCACTCAATCACGGTATGCCAAGCAGAGTTCTGCTGCTCTTGATTCACATAAGGATAACAATCCTTTATTACCCCTGCAGCCAATAACAAAGTGACTCACAATCCAACACCCGCCAAGGTGATCATTTGGGCAAAGCAGCTCCATCATGCTGCTTACCTAGGCAAAGTGAGTGTGTCCATGCAAATAAGGTCGGCTCCAGAAGTCCTCTTCGCCATCTCATCACTAGATGTCAGGGGGAGCACATTCAGATGCTGCTTACACTTATATATATCTTTACTAACACCTGCATACCTGACTTTACACTGCACCACACACTTCATGATTGGCTTGGTTACTTTTCAGGAACCAATCCTTATACAGCATGCTCTGTCCATGTGCTGTTCACATATAACCTGAACTCTACATTTTAAAATATCTTGTCCATTGGCCCTAGTACCAGGGTGTTCCTGCTCACCTTAGCTAGAGTGATTCCAGACTAAAGCTTGTTGTGCCCTTATTTGCAACTTAATCTTCCATTCACCTTCCCAGTCATGCCCACTGAAAAATTAGGTCTTATGTCAAGTTACTCAGATAAAGTTAGGTCTACAACAAGTATTGGTGGTCATGGAAAGACTGGACTCTTCAAAGAACCACTGACAACTCAAATATTTTTGAAAAAAGTCTATTTAGGGAAAAATCTGCAGATATAGAATATATGCTGTGAATTTTTTTCTTCTATTAGTATTAGTATTATGAGGGACAGCTACATGAAAAAAGACCCTTTTTAAAAGATTCACCTGTTCCTACTTCTTATTAACTACTTGAAACCACAACTGTCTGTCTGTGACATCATAAATATTTCCGCAACAACAAGTTTGTATCATTTTTATTAATTTGGAATGAGCAGAAGATGGGAACTTAAAATTCAAAATCTCATTTTCATTAAAATGCCCTACCATTAAAAAAGTGGGGAAATGAAACTACAGAAAGCATGTGCAATATGATCAGAAAAGTCTATGAACTGAATCATGTTTTTCATTATATACCACTTTACTTTAAGACCAGCACACCATTAAGTGAACAGGCTTGTTGTGAAATAAAGGAATAAAATCAATGGTAGAAAGATCCCTTCAATTTCATTATTCACTGATTAGTGTATTTTATCTTTTCAGCAAACAGAAATTAAAAATTAGATACTCCAGCCTATGTTTATTTTTCAAAAAAGTATGGGGGCAAAGGGAATGAGAATAAGACAAAAATCATAAGGAAGAAATTAGCTTCTTCTTCTTCAAATGATAAAGTAAGTTTCTATATGAATATTTTGCAGAGATACCAAGTATCAGAGGGGTAGCTGTGTTAGTCTGTATCCACAAAAACAACAAGGAGTCCGGTAGCACCTTAAAGGCTAACAGATTTATTTGGGCATAAGCTTTCGTGGGTAAAAAAGGATAGAGTTTGGTGTAATTTTAAGAGTTCAGGTAACTGGTGGATAGAGTTGTAGCTTGTATTCCTGGCTGTCCAATGATTTGCTATGTCACCTTGAGGTATGTCACAATCTCACTGTCTCTCAAATTACACTTTTGGAAAAAAACTATTGTGCTACCACCTATCTACAGCCCCAATCCTGCACAGATATATACAGGTATGGACCCTTGCTCCCGTGTGTAACTGCTTTGAATTGAATGGCTCTATGGAAAGGATAATTTCATACTGACGGCCTATTCACTCCCTAACATGGAACAAGTATTCCTGAATCCACACTAAGATCACTTACAAGCACTTCTTCTTCCTGTCCAACCAAGTCTCTGGTTAACCTCAAGACAGCTCTGGTCTTGTCAAGCTTCTCCTGTCCTTAGTAGCTGGCCTCCCAGAATATTTTCTAAAAGAAGCCATCATCAGTCCTTCTAACCAGGCGTAGCAGCAGCAGCTGACTTCTGTTTGAAGGACTCCATCTTCTGCCAGCACTTCATAAATGATGGTGTCTTGTTTGGGTAACAACACATCTTCTATAATCACACACTCCAGCACAGATTGTACAAACAGTAACTTCTTTAAAATATTTTAATTAGAAACTTTAAACAAATTACTTTAACAAAGTGCAACTATTTTATTGTCTTGAGCTGTAGCAAACATTCAGGGTGGAATTTTCGCAAGTTAGGCATTCACCTAATTTTGTTCCCACTGAAGTCACGCCTATGAAAACCTTACTCTCAGTTCCAATGCTCATTTTTCCCTGTTGGTGGCATCAGCTACTTTTGTGGAAGCTCTTGGAAGCTTTTCATAAGGGACTTCCTTATAAAAATAGGTTCTTACCCCCCAGAAACTGAAGCTTTCAGTGAATGATCTGTACTTCTAATACTTTTCTCTGAGGCATGAAGTGAGGCTGAATTACTTCATATTTGCAAGAGATGAGATCTTTTAGGCATTAGATAAGGCCAAACTATTATTATGTCCTCTTCAGAATTTTACTTTAGATAAGCCCCCAGTTCACCAGCTCTGTATGACAGTACCTGCATAATGAAGCTTTCATATAATTAAGACTACTGTAACTAAAATTCAGCTTTAAAATGACCATTGTAATTCTTGCAATATTCCCTTTAGTAACATATTCTATTTAAAACATCTGTTAAAATCACTTGCATTAACTAAATGGGATAATCTGTCTGGGCTCTTTTGAAATTAATCAAACAATTTAGCATTATAGACTTTTAGCAGAGACTGTAGAGAGCTGATGAGAATACTACCCATATTAAAGCAACAGATACATCTGTACTGTGCTGCAGAACAAATTGCAGATAACTGATGTTGGTGAAAAAGCACATTTAGGGCCACACAGTGGCTTTGAGTTCAGGGACCAAAGGAAGAAATCTCTTATTCCAACAAATAAGGTATGCCCCTGCCCTTATAAAAGAAGCACCAACATAAAAGCGGTCCCTCTTCTCTCCTGACAGCTAGGAAGTAGGATAATAGTGTAAGGATAAATTAAATTACTAACACAACTGCTCTCAGATACTTATAATGGTTAAGTACAGTCCTGATCACATAACATAATGCTGTGCCCTATATTCAATCAATGCAGCACTAATGTCAATGAATGTTAAGCAAACAATTGTTATTGTGTTAGGGCAATGTTAGACACATATAGTGAATATCTATTTTCCACATACATCCTGGTTTAAAACAAACAAAAAAAAATCAGTGTATTATGGTTGTATCCAAATTACTATTTAACAACAAGTACCCTAACTATAAAGTTTAAGGTAAGATATAAAAAGTATCTATCTGCCCACTTCTAGTGATGGGAAATTTTAAAATGTTAGGAGGTTCACTTTATATAAACATCAAAAGTGCTGAACATCTGAATTAACCAAACCTTTGTCATCTGCAAAATGGGTCTGAAAAAATCACAGAAGAGCAAGCTTTTTTGTGAGATATCCAGTACCTCCAGATTAATAGTGTCTGGAAATACAGTGAGAAACAGACTCTCTCCCTGGTATTTGTGCATCTCTTTGTCTGGTCCCAACCATAATCAGGAAGTACAATTTTGAAAATGAAAGTACAGCGAGTACGAAAGTACAGGGAGTACAAGTACAGGAAAGTACAAAAATGAAAACCAGGGAGAAAAGAATGAACTGTTTTTTAAAAGATCCAAAAAAAATACTGAATTTTGGCTCAGTTTAACTTTTGCTCATTACTATTTCATGCAGATTTTGCTATTTCTGCTTGATGTAGAGGTTACTACTTGTGCTTGGTACAGAAATTGCTCAGTGAAGTTCTGTGACTTGTGTTATACAGTCAGTCTAAATTATCATAATGGTCTCTTTCTGGATATAAAATCTATGAACCTATTTTATCTTAACTTTTTCAACCCATCTCTACATGCTGCTTACTTGAACATTACTATGTCCCATGCCCCACTGACTACTATTATAAGTAGGCACTTTCCTTTTATGCTGATAAATGAGGGGCGAGAAATAAAGGACAGAGGAGAGTGTTCATTTTTCCAGTTGCGTTGTTGTGCAATTTTTTTTAACTTTATCGCAGGTGTCCCTTGAATCCTCCCTTGCTGAGGATACTGTATGGCCACTGTAAGAACCAGCAGGAGCAATCAAGCCCAGAGAAAAGACACCTTGCTCAGGAAAAATGTTGCAAAATGAAGCGAGGCCACATGACTTTGGTGATGACAAAGATAATTATGTTAGAGAGAGAAGTTCCACACAGAAGGCTTGCAGGGCTTTGCCCCACATGATCCATGACATCTAGGAGGTAGGGGTAAGATTTGAAGTGTAAATGGATCAGATAGGGGAAAAAAAGTTCAAAACATGACTCAACTCCAATCCTCGTGGCTATATAAGCATTTAAATGCCAGACAGCAATTCTTATGATAGCCTGTCAGGCTATCATTAGTGATGCTGTAACTCCCCATGGTACCTGACAGCTACAACACATTCTAAACATTTGAAATGCACCTTGGTAAGGTAATTTGGGTTCAAAACTCTATTCTCTAGTGGTAAATTCTTCCCTGGAATATTAGGGCATTTTATGCTGTACTGATTTTATCAGAAGAGGTCTGGTAAAATTTAAGATATACAAGTAAGATTCAGTAAATGATGGAAAAGTATGCAAAGCACAATGACATCTATGCAGTGTTCTGAGCTCTTTAAACATGAATGTTATTTATGTTCTCTCATTGTGTTTTTAGATTAGATTGTACAGAGAATTAACACCCTTTCATGAAAATGCCATGTCATCTCACTTAAATGTCTTATCTGAAGTAAACAGCAACTGGAGCAGTATGAGGCCTCCCAGGTGGCTAAGAGAGTATGACCAACTACAGGATTTGAAATGGGAGTCTAGCCTTGGCCTCCTTGAGCAAAGGTAGGAATGTTTTTTACAAAACACAAACTTGGAGATACTTTTGCTGGTTAATAACCTCTATTCTTTTTTCAAACTTATACATGCCTAACGTTCTCTTTATCTAGCCAATATCATCCCCCCCACCCATACACTTACATTTATTAGGTATAAATTAAGAAAGCACATTACTGCCAAGAGCTTTAGGAGGTTACGTAATCTGAATCAATTTCATTACCATAAATAAATGTCAAATGGCTGAAATACATTTTCTCTGATTAAACTGTCAAGGCCAAGAACATGCAAGAACAGAATTTTTTGTTTTATTCCTCTTACAACAAAAAAAAAGAAAAAAAGTAATAAGAAAGAAAGCATTTTCTGAGCCACCTTTACATATTAAAAAAGATTAGATAATACCTCACGGGTACAAAAAGCAGCTGTCCATTTCATGAGCAACTAAGAGCTCCTATTCAAGACAACAAAACAAAACTAAACAAGATTTTTCCAAATGGCAGGTAAAAAATGTGTTTTGCCTTTTACAGTCACACAATACTATCACCAAACTTTTGCTCCAAGAAGATTTCCATTCCCTTGATTACCCCATAAAAATATACAGAACTCTAATATCATCTCACCAATCATGCTCAGAAATTCCACTACCATCCACACTAGAACTGAGGAAAGCATTCTCCAAGGCTGCTCCTATTGCTAATTATTTAATTATACTGAAGTAGTGCCTAAAACACCGTTTCTCAAATGCAGCCACCAAAGAGTTTCTCTGAGGCCACGGCAGTTTCCTGGGCAGTGGGGGTGGAGGGTGAGGAGGCGAGTGGATGGGGGGGGTGAGTGGTAGGCGGATGGAGGGGGAAGGAGGTGAGCGGAGAGGCAAGTAGTGAGGTAGGCCCTGCCAGAGGAGTAAGGAGGTGAGCGGCGAGCCAGCAGCAGGGTGATGAGGCGGGCAGGGAGATCTGGCTGCGAGTGGGGAAATGAGGAGGTGAACGGTGAGCAAAAAGTCTGCAAAAAGAACCCAAAACCGTACATAAATTACAATGATTTGGATGCATATATGTGCATTTACTTTATTAACTTTAGGAAAAATAAATCATTTTAGGAAAAAGTGTCAGTGCGGCCATCAGCAAGAGATGGTGGCCGCACTCCGAGGCCACCAAAGAATGTGTTGCGAGAACCCCGGGCCTAGAAGCTCCAGTTAGGGATCAAGATTCTATTATGCTAGGCACTGGACAAATATTATGAGTAAGCCAGATAGAGAGAGCCTTAAAACAATGGCTTGTGGGGGTCTGGATAACTCAGAGGATTGGCAACAGTATAGACTCTTCCCTGAACCACAGCATCAAATTCACTACAGGTCAGTAGCTACTGAAAATTTACACCATCTGAAGGAGGTTAGATAGCCTGTGTAAAATTAGGTTAGGCACTAATTTTTACCTTCAGTCTCCCCAAAAGTGAACCACGCAACTCAAGGCTGCAGCACAACAGGAGGACAGTGTAGCAAAATTCATGCTGTCATTGTTCTCGTTACTGTTACATATTTTTTGCATTATGGTAGTACCTAGAAGCCTGTAGATGATTGGAAGGTATTGGTAGTAGGCACCGTACAAATGCATAGGCAAGCCTTCAATCTAATGGCCAGGCTGTGAACCCTTTATGCACACCGGTAAGCAATTACACACATAAGTAGTCCACTTGGAAGTCAAGGGGACTGCTCAGGCATGTAACTGATCATTCATGCGTTCACAAGGCAGACAAAGCACGGGGGGGAAGACGGTCTTATGACCAACATTTTTACAAATGAGGAACTGAGGCACAGAGAGTTAACTTACTTGGCCAAGGTCACATAGGAAGTGAGTGACAGAAATGAGAGTTAAATCCAATCCCAGTCCAGTGCCTTATTCAAAAGACAATCCTTTCCCTTTATGTTTGTGGAAACAGAGAGATTCAAGCTTCTAGGTCTCTCAATATAGCACCTTTTAAAAGCACTGATTTCAAAACAAAAAACCATTTCACAAGTAATGCCCTTTAAATGTTGTAAAGAAATGGGAGGCTGTAGATCAATGCTAGTTTTGAAAATTTTTGCTAGCCAATGTAAAGTACCCTGCTGATACTATTTATTTGATATATAATGCACATGCTGGCAGGAACAGGATTTCTACTCACATTTCAGCAGATATGAAGTTAGAACTTGGAATTTTTATATTATATGTATCTTTCCAAGAATTATTCATTCTTGTAGGTTAGGCTCTTAGATAAATACAAGGATTGTGTGTGGAATTCATTCTCAAGGCACAAGCATGCATTGTGCATGCTGCTTAGGCACTAGGCAAAACTCAGAATAGAAAGTTGAAATCACAGAGCCTAAGAAGGTTTCAGAGTAGCATCCGTGTTAGTCTGTATTCGCAAAAAGAAAAGGAGTACTTGTGGCACCTTAGAGACTAACAAATTTATTTGACATAAGCAGTACCTCAATTTGAAAATAAATATCTGTAAGATTACCTAAAGTAAAACAGACACCTCAAACTGGAACTGATATCAACTAATCTATTAAGCCAAAACTGCCCAATGTACATCAAGGGCAAATCCCACTTAGATTAAGTCAAATCACAATCACAGCCAGTCTATCAGAATTATTTCCAAACCACCAGCTCTAAAATAAACCCAAGCCTGAGCCACCTTTAATTAGCCACTTTCTTCACAGAGCAACCCGACATTTTTAGCATACTTGAACCAACGTAGAACTAGTGGCTGAAACCAAATAGAATAACTTTTAGCAAAGTCAGAACCAGCAGGGAAAAAGATCAAGGCTGGTCTGGAGAGGTACTCATTTGGTCCTAAGCAAATTAAAAATAGTCCATGCTCGGATTGGAGTAGTTATGATTCAGATTCTGAAAGTTAGTGACCAGATTTTTATCCCCACTACCTACTCCAGCAGTGTAGAGGGAATGCATGAGGAATTCCCTCAATGCAGACAGTGTAGGGGTGGCATAGTACTATGCTCTGGAAGGAAAGGGGCATATTAGTATCAGGAGGGGGAATGGATGTAGTGCTCTGTGTTCAGGCAATTATGGACAGCAGACACTGATGGCTGAGGCAAACCTACCATAAACTAGAGCTGCACCCCCATCAACCTTCTGGGTTGCACCTTCTACACTGAGTCTTTCAGGAGGCAGAATGCAGAATCTGGTGCCACATATGGTTCCTGCCTGATTATGACAAATTTGAATTGGCCCCAGTTGGTTACAGGTCAATAACCCTGTCTACTTTTGAGCAAGTTAGAGATTGCTGTGTAGGCTGTGTGACTTGTGATTCTGACTGAGTTCAAGCAAGTTAAATGTAATTGAAAGCAGTTTAGTTAACTTATTAGACTAATGCAGATGTTGGCTTGTTTTAAAGCCAGTATGGAATGACTGTACTGATTTTGCAGGTATTTATTCTAGGTTAATTCCCAGTTTGGGTTTCCAATTTCTATTTTGTTTTCTATTTAGTTTTCAGCTTTTGCTCAATCTCTGCTGTTTATTTGTGTGATAGGTCTTAACCCCCATTACCTGAAGGCTAGCAAATGCACCCAATTAGTCATATTTTGAAGCTGGAGAGGTGAGTAGCTAATTGGCTCCTGGCCAGAAGGGGTGGAGCTAAACCATAATAAGTAGACTGATGGAGCTCAGTTGGGGAGGAGACAGGTCTCTCTCTGGTAGAGAGGGGCCCAGAACTAGGGTTTAACGGGAGGATAAAGGTAGGCTCCTATATGGAAAGCCCTGAGACAGGGTTTGTGAGTAGCGAAGGAAGAGTTCCGTAGTCCAAAGGGCGAGAAGAATTATTCAGGTTCATTTGAACTTGTTTGTGATACCCCAAAAGGGGTTTGAATTTTGTGACTTGGCCAGCAGGCTGAGTCACAGACAGTCTGAAGCCAGAGGCAGACAGCTAGCAGAAGACTTGGGAGCCAAGGATATTGATGATATTATGTCCAGATTGAAGGAGACGCTCCAAGGGTGAGTGTGCCCTGCTACAACCCTTAGGAGCCAAACTGAGGTCTAATTTGAGCATAGGAGAACCACATGAAAACTTATCAATTGTCTTGTTAATCCAATACCTATCACCTGCAGCAGCCAGTATCTGATACATCAAACAAAGAGCAAAAAAAAAATCTTAAATTAACCTGGTCTCTTTTTTAAAACTATACCAGGACCGCAGGGAAAATTTCTCTCTTTACCCCAAGTGCCAGTGATGCCTTGAATCATGAGTAAAAGCTCAGTAGAGTGATGCCAACCTCTTATGGAATCTGGATGCTATCTCTGAATGAATACAGGCATTTAGTGAAGGCAGAGAATAATGTGAACAGGAGAATACAAAACAGAAGAGGAAATGAAAAGAAGGGAGAAAGTGAAATGGAAGCTAATTACTGGTGTATATTCTAGATCACTTGTTTACAGAAGGTTCCCTCCATGAAATGTAATGGAAGGACTTACTAGAAACTTAATCAGGGCATGTCTACACTACTTTTGCTGCTGCAAGTTACATTGGCATATAGCTGCCAAAGTTAGCATATCACTTGTGCATGTACATATTTGGCACCTTTGCCTCAGCACTACCCATACACACTAGGAGTGCTTGTGTTGATGCACAGTGTAGTGCAGCATGGATAGGTTTTCCAGCGTGCAACTCGCCGCTGTCTTTTGGGATGTTTTGGCAGTGCGAGGTAGGGCACAAATGAGTCACACAGTGTTGACTGGGAGCAAGAGGTCAAATTCCCATCATGCAACTTCTGCAATCCCATAATTCTATCTTTATCCCATAATTTTTGCACCTATTTTGAAAATTCCACAAATGCATGAGCAAAAACCACATGCATACACTTTCCTCCTCTAGCAATGAATCGTGAAAAGGACAATAATTAAAATAATTAAAATATCCCATCAGTGGTTCTCAACCAGGGGTTCGTGTACCCTGCGGATACATAGAGGTCTTCCGGGGGTACATCAACTCATCTAGATATTTGCCTAGTTTTACAAAAGATTAAATAAAAAGCATGAACAAAGTCAGTACAAACTAAAATTTTACACAGACAGTGACTTGTTTATACTGCTCTATATACTATACCCTGAAATGTAAGTACAATATTTATATTTCAATTGATTTATTTTATAATTATATGGTAAAATGAGAAAGTGAGCAATTTTTCAGTAATAGTATGTTGTGACACTTTTGTATTTTTATGTCTGATTTTGTAAACAAGTAGCTTTTAAGTGAGATGAAACTTGGAGGTACCAAGAAAAATCAGACTCCTGAAAGGGGTCCAGTATTCTGAAAAGGTAGAGACTCACTGTTGTAGATTATGGATGGCAATTTCCAAAGTGAATAGGGAAGTACTATCCCCATTTTACAAATGAGGAAATAAGACTGACGGAGGCATTTTCAAAGCACCTAAGTGATCTAGGAGCAAAAATCCCATTGACTTTTTCCAAGATAAGCAGCATGTCTATGGAATAGTTGGGAATGAAGCCTAAATTTCTCATACTCTCAAAGCCTTGAACCCATGACCATCCTTCCTCCTTCAAACCACTCATAGCTGTAGATGCTGCTGTGGCCCCCTGACTACTGCTGATGCTGGCCCATGTTGAAGTATACCTCAAGAAAGGCAACAGTTTCTGATGATCCTGACAAAGATAAGTGGTATTCATCAGTTGAAACTGAAAGTGGATTTTAAAATTAGGGCACAATTTTAAGGATGGGGAATTGTATAACTCTAATATGTGCTAACACTGGAGATATGCACTGAATTTATCTACATGCCACTTGTAAGTGCTGAGAACACTTCTGCCTCATGAAGATTAGTTTAAATATCTTCAGTATAAATTATGACATATTCCCTACAGGTGGAATTTATGATAAGTAAGAAATAAGTAGAGGGAGTAGCTGCTGCTTACATCAGATGGTCTGACTTTTTTTTATTGTCAAGAAATTAAGGTTGCTAATACAGCTGCAAATGTTGCAACCTATTTAGTTCCTGGAAACTAATTTCATAATGTCATAGGTTTCTGCATAAGTCATACACCAGAGACCTGGGAAAGGAAATGAAAGTGTGGGGTGGGGAGAGGGGGTAACCTGGTTACAAGCTATAATGTACCTAAAAAGATTGATACAAATAAAATATCAGTTTTTCCAGCTGAGTTTTCTGCTTTTACAAAATTAAGCACCCCCTATTTAACTGTGTGGGCAATGGGAATGATGATTGAGATACTAAGAGAAACCATTAAACTCTCCAACAAAACTTCCATTTGAATAGCAAACCAAAAATTGAGATATAAGTCCGAAAGACTTTATGAAGCATTTTAATTGCATATGGCCATGAAGGCATATGCAGTCAATGTAGAAATCATTGTATACTCAGCAACATTGCATAAACAGATGTGATTATTAGTGCCAATTAGTCTATATTGGTTTGAAATGAAAAAGGGACTATTGACCTGGGTAATGAGGCCACCTCTTTGGTTGTGGAATAAAAACAAAGACTAATCTCTACCTGATAAAATCAAAATGTACAGAGGGACAGTGGGGGAAGCCTCAATTTAAATATTATCAGAAAACTCCACCCTTTCACAATACAGCAACGTTTTCATGATAAGCTCAGCAACTGGTAGATGATGGTTATCAAATTTCTAAGCCTTGAACTAGTAACTGTTTCACAGAGATAAAAGGAAAAGCTAAATGCTGTGTACAATTATAATTTGAATTTCATGATGATAGCTAAGCTTCCTGATTAATAATTTATTTTCTTGTACAGCTCTTTATTATAGGAATATAATATCCAAGGATATTTCAAAGAAGAACTGTGCAAGGGCTATTATCTGTCTGTGACAAACTGCTGCATAAGCAAGTGTCAGTAGCTTTCCCATTTGTAAAGAATAAAATGGATTCTCTTATACCTACTTTGTATTATTGTTTTAAATATGTAAAATGTTTTTAAATCTTAAGGAGATTTACTGCAATCGTAAGTAGGTTTTGGCTTGCAAAACGTGCAAGTCCTGTAGTTTGTTGTAAATTACATAGGGTAATTGTGTGGATAGGAGTCAAGTTAGGGATAACATTCAAATTAGGGGTAACATTAAAGTTATAAATTGAGCTAACTGTGCTGTGAAGATGCATCCTAGGAGTGTATTAAATAAAGCAATGTTTGTTAGAATAACATAAATCAGAGATGAGTGGCAGCATCAAGTATGCATGCAGTTTGAGACAACACTCAGCCTTCTCAATGTAGATCATCGTGTTGTGGTTACAGTTAAATCAGAATAAAATATGTATATTCTTAATACTACTGTGTGTGTGTCCTGGAGGCTGTTTGGCCATTTCCTCAACCTCTGGAGTCCCTCAGACATCGACCTAAGACATACTATCAGCTTCATTTTGAAGATTCGGGGCCAGCTCTTCAGGAATAGCTTTTCAGCACTCAGCACAGCTCAAAGAGCAAAGATGACCCTCAAAAATGACTGCAAGCCACCCTGGTGGATACATAGGAATTATTAGTTAAATTGGAGAAGATGGGGATCAATATGAACATCAAAAGGTGGATAAGGAATTGGTTAAAGGGGAGACTGCAACGGGTCCTACTGGAAGGCGAACTGTCAGGTTGGAGGGAGGTTACCAGTGGAGTTCCTCAGGGATCGGTTTTGGGACCAATCTTATTTAATCTTTTTATTACTGACCTTGGCACAAAAAGTGGGAGTGTGCTAATAAAGTTTGCAGATGATACAAAGCTGGGAGGTATTGCCAATTCGGAGAAGGATCGGGATATTATACAGGAGGATCTGGATGACCTTGTAAACTGGAGTAATAGTAATAGGATGAAATTTAATAGTGAGAAGTGTAAGGTTATGCATTTAGGGATTAATAACAAGAATTTTAGCTATAAGTTGGGGACGCATCAATTAGAAGTAACGGAAGAGGAGAAGGACCTTGGAGTATTGGTTGATCATAGGATGACTATGAGCTGCCAATGTGATATGGCTGTGAAAAAAGCTAATGCGGTTTTGGGATGCATCAGGAGAGGCATTTCCAGTAGGGATAAGGAGGTTTTAGTACCGTTATACAAGGCACTGGTGAGACCTCACCTAGAATACTGTGTGCAGTTCTGGTCTCCCATGTTTAAAAAGGATGAATTCAAACTGGAGCAGGTACAGAGAAGGGCTACTAGGATGATCCGAGGAATGGAAAACTTGTCTTATGAAAGGAGACTTAAGGAGCTTGGCTTGTTTAGCCTAACTAAAAGAAGGTTGAGGGGAGATATGATTGCTCTCTATAAATATATCAGAGGGATAAATACAGGAGAGGGAGAGGAATTATTTAAGCTCAGCACCAATGTGGACACAAGAACAAATGGGTATAAACTGGCCACCAGGAAGTTTAGACTTGAAATCAGACGAAGGTTTTTAACCATCAGAGGAGTGAAGTTTTGGAATAGCCTTCCAAGGGAAGCAGTGGGGGCAAAAGATCTATCTGGCTTTAAGATTCTACTCGATAAGTTTATGGAGGAGATGGTATGATGGGATAATGGGATTTTGGTAAGTAATTGATCTTTAAATATTCAGGGTAAATAGGCCAAATCCCCTGAGATGGGATATTAGATGGATGGGATCTGAGTTACTATAGAAAATTCTTTCCTGGGTATCTGGCTGGTGAATCTTGCCCATATGCTCAGGGTTTAGCTGATTGCCATATTTGGGGTCAGGAAGGAATTTTCCTCCAGGGCAGATTGGAGAGGCCCTGGAGGTTTTTCGCCTTCCTCCGTAGCATGGGGCATGGTTGACTTGAGGGAGGCTTCTCTGCTCCTTGAAGTCTTTGAACCATGATTTAAGGACTTCAATAGCTCAGACATGGGTGAGGTTTTTCATAGGAGTGGGTGGGTGAGATTCTGTGGCCTGCGCTGTGCAGGAGGTCGGACTAGATGATCAGAATGGTCCCTTCTGACCTTAGTATCTATAAGCCTTGGGCTGGCAGACATTAGTCCAGTCCCAAGAAGCACATTGGAACAGCCTCAGGACTTTCTAAGTGTAGTCTCTTTACATCAACTCCCAAGAGACTGTTATGGAAATCGGATTTTGCCCGAGTACCACAGCTCTGCATGGGGCACAGGTGGAGGGATTGCACAAAATCGCAATGCTGGTTCTGCACTAATAGAGGATCATCCTATGCTAGGGGAATCCTCAGCTGGATACATAAACAGCCTATAAATTTGCTTTTGTGCAAGGCAAACTTAATGGGTTGAAGATGTGACCCAAGCTATCTACTTCTACATTAACATTTTAGCTATGAAGTCATCTTTTGTATATGTCCCTAGACAACATAATTTCCTTAGTTTCAATATTTTCAAGTGATGTTAACACTTACTGTTCTATACATCTGTGGCAGGATGGACTAGGTCATGAGGCCCAATGCTGGAGGCCTTGTGGCCCTGCCACTCCCCAAAAAAGGGCAGAAGATAGGTTCTCCAAGTTGCCTAGAGCAGCTGTGAGGGAAGCAGCCAGTCAGGGCCCAGCAGGCTAGTATAAAAAGCTGCATGGCCAGAACAAATTGAGTTCCTTGCTAGGGCTGGAGGAGAGCGGATGGTGCTCTGTACTGGCTGCTGGGCCTCCACCAGGACAAGGTCCTGAGGTAAGGGTGAAGAATGTGCTGGAGTCACGGGGAAGTAGCTCCGGGAATTGTAGTAGCAACATAGTGTATTTAAAGGGACATTGTAGATGGCTGTAATCTATAGGGTCCCTGGGCTATGACCCAGAGTAGAGGGCACCCCAGAAGGGAAGTAGCCCAGCTGAAGAACTGCGGTCGGAAAAGCCCTGAGGGGACAAAGACACTGCCTCCAGGGAAGGAGCCCTGGGGCACCACTCTATTCTGGAGCAGGACAAACAGAGAGACATCACAGAGGGCACTGAGAGAGGCTTCTATTGGACTAGTACCCCAAAAGGGGTTTGCCTTGTTTTTATATCACAGACAGACTGTCTGACTTAGTTGGAAGGCTGAGTCACTGAAGACCCAGCACAAACAGAGAGAGCGAGAGAGTACAGGCACATACACTCGGTCAGGGGGCACTTGCAAGAGATGAGTGTGACCCTGTTACAAGATCCTATACAATGCTGAACAAAAACCAAAGTCTTTGATGTGGAATTATTTTCTAAGTACTACATAAAAACATTTTTTATTTGACTCCTGGGCCTGGTTCAACAGCTATTTTCTAACAACAAAAGGTGTGTGCACAATTTTGTGCCTTTCCCACACAATGGTCTCTTCCCTGTGGACAATGACCCATTAACATTTATATAGCTGTTCCTGTCTCAAACTGATTTTAATCTTTCAGACTAGGCTAGTGTTTCCAGGGCATCTCTGCATTCCCTTGGCTAATTGTTAGTGTAATCAAAGTATGACATTTCCACAGATTCCAATTTCCTTTTACTAGTTATTCATATAAAATATGATTTTCATTTTGACCCCAATGCTGTCTTTGCATGGAAAGACTTTACATAATAGCTTTTGCGATTTTGTACAAGTAAGAGAGACTGCTGCTAACATTATCTGAGAGTTAGTCTGGTCTGGCCTGCTCCTACCCTAAAGCAAGCAAGTGAAATCACCACAGAGGAGCAGGAATCAGGCTACAGGAAAGAACTGAGAGAAGACAATGTTTTAATTCTGCAGCTTGGATTCATGGCCACACAGCAGCTACTTTGTGGATCCAGGCAGTGAAGGATTTACTCTGCCTCTCCTTCCAACCCCTCTACTGCCTTTTGCTTTGTTCTTAAATGGATTCATTTTCTGAACTGCCACAAGAGCTCCATGGATTGCTTGCACTTTATAGACCACAGTTTGAGAAGCTCTGTGCTAAAGAAAAGTAAGAACAGATGTATGTAGAAACAGAAATAAAGTAACTTCTAATTTCTTCATACAATATTCCATGATAACTGCTCCATCCTTCTGCTGCATTTAACAACATTGGTCAGGGTGTCCTTTTGGAATGTTTAAAATGGATGGTAGGGCTAGCTAGAACTGTCTTGATTCAAAATATATCAGAGAGAGTTCCCAGTGTCTTAGCATCATAAATATTTAGATTCTTCTCCTCAGATTCACTGTCCTGGCTTTTTTTTATTAATTATTATTATTATTATAACTTGGTGAAGGGAAGCAGTATACCATGGGAGTCCTAGGGACCTAGTGAAACATTGCAGATGAAGTCAGGCTGAAATTCCATCAGTTCAGTAGTATTTAGTTATTTAAAAAAACACACACCAAAGCAACCAAATGTGGTAGATAAAAAGACATTACAACAAAAGACATATTAGTAGCTTTTGGTTCATGTTGTTGATCCATGCACAGGTTAACTCTAGACCTGAGAGAGACATACTACCATGTTACTGTTTCTAAAGGCTTAACACTTGCTTTTAAAGGTTTATCTGGTTCTTGTTTACAACTAAGTACTCTGTAGGCTCAAAAAGTTTATAAACTTGAAGATTCATTAAAATGGGTCTATCCACTAGGTTTATTCAGGATTTTCTAGCTCTAATTGTGTGCTTTAAAAAGTGACCAACTTGCCTACCATTACATTGGATCTAATTTTATTTTATACTGAACATAAATCTCATACTATAAATATACAGTCTAAAAGAAGTTCAATCAATAGCAGCAAAGATAAATGGCACTTTAGTCATATTAGTAACAACACAGTAAAATTGTTACTTAAGTAAGTACCCATTAGTTACATTTGGGTTGGTAGACAGTAACTATCCTACTGTAGCTATTAACAGGAGCTTTTCTAATGTATAATCAGCACACAGAGAACCAAATCATTTTAATCCTCACTGGGATTTTCTGAATGCATTCAAGTATTCTTTTGTTAGCTATACTCTATATCATTTCTGCACACACAAAGGGACATATATTGTGTTCACATACATTGGCCTGACCTGGCTATTGAAAATTCTGTCAGTCATTTTTTTATCACAATCATCTACGTTCTTGAAAGCCTTTTGGCTTCACAGGGAATCACTACAACATAATAGGGAGTGGGGAAAGGACATTTCCATTTAAATAAAAACACATTTTTTACATAGACGGGGTCTGAGGTCTTTTGTCAATCATTTTGTTAACAGCGAGCAAAATCAATTAATATTTAGAAACAAAAGGCAGTGAACAGAGATGACAATAGGAGCCAAAATGACTATTCACTCAACTAAATCCTCACCCAAGAATCTATCATGTCAGTTGATAAACGTCCATCACGGGTGGGGAACAATATGAGGGTGGAATGATAAAAAGGTGCCAACAACAAATAGTTGGTTTTTAGTTAAGATAAATATTGAAGGTTTTTAAATGTTTGAACTGCTGATGCAGGCATCTTTTTATAGCTATCAGGAACAGATTTTAGCTTCTAGATGAAGGACTTGCTTAATGCTTTTTAATCTTTCAGCCTCAGCAAATAAATCTGCTTTGTTTATTTACTGGAGTGTTAAGCACATTTTATCATGGAAATGTCTCTTGCAATTTTTGTATATTTTGATCCCATTTTCTCTTTTGCTCTATTGGCTTTTTGCTTCATATTTTTGAAGGAAAAGTTAGCATGCAAAAAGCATAATTTAATTGAGCAACAGACCCTAATATTTTCATGCA
This sequence comes from Dermochelys coriacea, assembly GCF_009764565.3. Lineage (NCBI taxonomy): Eukaryota > Metazoa > Chordata > Testudines > Dermochelyidae > Dermochelys > Dermochelys coriacea. Next base: position 123,410,837 of record NC_050070.1, read on the forward strand.
TTTAAGAAATTTAATAAGCTCTGCAGTTCACCAAAATGAAAATCAATTCAATAAGCTTTGCTCCCCCATAGTTTACTTCTAGTTTACTTACTTATATTGGCTTTTATTGCCAATATGGTGCTCATGATGGGTGAAGAATTGAAAGTGCTGAAGCCTCAAATCTTCTATCTAACCACCAGCTAGGATCAGTTCAAGTGGAAACAATGCAGTTATTTCACCAGTACAGATTAACTTCACATCTCACCTATAGCATCACCTCTACTCAAGCAAAGTGCCCAGTCAAGCTTCAGGTTCACTCAATTTTTTACCCTTCTGTGAACTTCCAACTGTGCCAAACTGCGTGTGATGGCTCTGTAATGTGAACTACTAGCAACCAACCACCAATAAGTCTCAGTAGGATTTGGGCAAAGGTCTCCATATCTACTCAGACAAGCAGTGTCTGATGAATCAGTATCTCCGGCAAAGCTTTCCACTGCGAGGGAGGGGAAGGATGAGAAAAGAGTCATCAAGATACAATGAAGACCTATGCAAATGAGCAAACACTTCTCTGAGTATATTTTAATATTGCTAGAAATATAATAATTGACATTTCAAGTTCTGATTCTGATATCTACACTAGTAACAAGGCATGATTCTTTATATTTAATTACAAACCTTTGGCATGGACTGTTTTAGCACAGTTGATGGTGCAACACAATGTCCTAAAGCAAAAATCAGAGCTACCAAGTGATATGCAGCAAACTTTGGCAAGTTAGCTGTAGTATTCAAGTATCAGGGTATGTCTTACATTCTAGGAATGTGGAAATGTACTCAAGGAATTGATTTCCTGTTTTACTTTCCCTGCAACAACATATCACCATATGATTTTGCTTAAAGTATGCATACAACTCATTTGTGATAGTCAAATTGATAAAACTATAGCCTGTAAATCCATTTTTCACCTGACAAAAGAACAGTTGTTTTGCTATTCACTGTAATGCTATCAAATACGCATTTTAAGGCATTATTTTAACTCATGAAACACAGAACTAACACAAGATGGCCATATCTCATCATGTATAATACAGAACAGATGAGGGTGGTAAATCTTCCTAATGCCACTTATGCCAATAGCTTCATTCATGATATTCTGAGGCTAATTTGTAAAAAAAAAAAAGAAATCAGTCTCTGAACTTATTTACATATCTCCCTTTCTTTCTTCTGAAGTGCCTGCCACCATGACATCCATTGTGCCAGACTGCAAGATATGTGTGGAACATATGTCTACCACAGATGTAGACTATCAAGTTAATGAACAATATCAATTTGTATTTTAACCATACCACACAAATCATAAGGCATGGGCTCAGCCTGCTGTGTTATATAGACTATCATGACATTAGATTCTGAATTCGCAAAAAGGTAAATATTTATGAAATTAACCTTCCAAGCATCACATACGTTGCACATATAATTCACATTGACATGTCACATAGTACCATGCTATGTAAAACTCATATGAGTACATCTATATAACTGGCACTCTCCTAGAGCTGTGCTGAGTGTCTATCAAGAACAGAAGTGGTTAGAAAGAGTGGCGGGGAAAGGCAAAATGAATAGCAGCTTCCAACAGTTATATATAATAAAATATGACTTGTAGCATTCAGCTACTTGGATGGCAAAATGAATGAAACAGCTGCCAGACTGCAGTATAATTGAAGTAGTGGAAGCAGCAAGATGCAATTGATAGAGGACTGAGAATCAGGACACCTGAGGGCCTAATTCCTGGCTCCACAACTGACTTGCTCTGTAAACTTTTCAAGATCTCAACTTCTTTGAGCTTCAGTTTCCCTAACTGTAAAAAGGAAATAATGATACTTATCCTCCTTTGGAAAGCCCTTGAGATTTATAGATGAAAACTGCTATTCTGGTGCTAAGTATTCGTATTCGTGGTATTAAAGGCACAATTTACAAAGCAATAGGTTAGCTATTCTGGCCATTAAAAATAAACATGGGATTGCAGCTTTTAGCAATAGGAAAACGTGGGCTAGCCATTGCCAATGGTTATTAATTATTATTAATAGTAGTATTATAATGACTAAGAGCCCCAGTCATGGACCAGGACCCCATTGTGCTAGGTACCATAGAAACACAACAAAAAGATGGTCCCTGCCCCAAAGAGTTTACACTCTAAATATAATACAAGAGATGACAGATGGAGACAGATTTACAGGGGAGTACAAGGAAACAATGATACCATATTGGTCAGCATGATAGGGTGGTGGTATGCTGAGACCACAGCCTAATTAAACAGTTGGCTGGTGCTACAATGATGCAATTATTTCGAGTGCTTGCTCCAGCGCAGTCTTCAATGTCAATTTTTTGGTAGTGGTTCTCACAGGTATTTTTTCCTCTACATTTTATTTTTGCTTATTGAATTATCCATTTTCTGTGACCTGCTGCAACTTATTTAAGGATTTGCTACCTAACAGGCTATTGAGATGAGAGTAAAAGCAATACAAAGTCTGTGGGATTTTAACTACAGATGAAGAGGAACTTCCCTTATGATCTATATATTGAAGGGATTTTGATTTTATCTACATAAAGAAATGTGTTGTATCCAATTGTTAAAGAAAAGTACAAAGAGTTGTGTACTAAAACCTAACAAAAGTAACAGCCTTTGGAACCTGATTTACTTACCAATAAGACTGTAGATAGCATAGTACTAAAACAAAAATCTGGGCCCCCATGCAAAGAACAAATAAGAGAGTTATACATGAGGATATATACAGTGCCTAGAAGAAGGAAACCTCTCTCCTTCCCAAAGCCAGAAGTAGTTGATGAGACATCCACTATTACAGAAATCTTCTGGCCAGAATAGTGGACACAATTAATTGTGGACCCTACTTCCCCATGTGAGGTTCTGTGACAGTAAGCTTCACTGGGGCATGGTTATATTGACCACATGACTCTCTCCAAGTCTTCTCCAAAGTCCCACACAGAAATCCACTGCAAAGCACAGCTTCAGAACATGCAAGGAGCTGTAGAATCCCCTACAAAATCTTGATGTAGTCTGGGACTCCTTCATATGGCAAAAACTATTTCAACAGCATTTTGGTTGGAGAGTCCTTTTCAATAAAGTCTTATATTACTGGGCCTCCCTACTCAGCAAAACATAGCATTGCTGCTATGTTTTGGCTTTTGCATGCAGAAACACCAAAACTAAGTGTTTTACCCTCCTGTGATATTTCCCCTTAATCTATTACCTCAGGCCTTCTCTTTCTCAAATCCAGAGCAACATCCTTTTGACTCACTAGAATATATCACACACCAGAGGGCATTATTTAAAATACATTTTTCATTTTTGGATTCTTTTAGGATCTTTCTTAATGAACAATCAAGTTGTAAATATTGTAGGGCAATTTTTCAGTTAATGAAAGAAGAAAGTTGCACTGAATAAACAACTCATTCTGCTCTCCTCAGATTTCTCTAAGAAGAAAATTGCCTACAACTCAACTGCAAAAAGACACATTTTAAAATAGATTTTAGCTGTCTACATTCATCATTCCTTTCACCCATTTGTCAGGATTCTGCCTATCACCTTCAGCTGTGACTTTGGTAAAATTCAGTCAAGTCCTTTAATTTCTATTTAATATGTTCCTAATAAACAGCCTCTCTGTTACATTTATACAACAAAATTAATAACTACATAGGAGTTCCTTTTGTTGCTTCTGAGCTAGAGAGAGCAGTGTGCAATATTATGATGCTTTTCAAAAGCTAGTTTCTATTTCATTTTTTTAACATAAAAATATAGAATATACATAATTTTTTCAGGAAGACAATTTTTATTGATTCTGTAATCAACTATACTAATTAGGACTGACGGTTAACATTACTGCAATTCATGCTAGTACTCAAAAAAGTATATCTCACTGAGGTGGGGCTCTAAAGATAGGCACTTAAATGGGAGCCATATTCTATTCCCCCCAACCACTTCATTATCATTCTTCTTACACTGCACAAAACCATGGAGGGATTAAACTAGTCTACTATATAATTCTAGACCAAACTGGATGTCAAACTGCAGGTTAACACAAATCAGTCTCAAAAGGCAGGTGGGAAGATATAATTTAATGCCCTGATAAAGGGATTTGCTGTATCATTAAACTAGCTAGGGTTTTCCTCTACAGGTTAATCAGGTAGGCCGCACTATTTACATAACCATACCTAGCTATCAGACTTTGGTCTAGAGGAATTTATGGCAGTTGGCAGTAATTAGAGTCAAACTGTGTTGTTTTCTCGCTTTCAGTCATGGGAAAGGGCATAGGAATAATCATGCTAACTTACAATTGGGGCTTCTTGATACAGGGCAATGCAGAGTCTCATTTTTAAGTTGGAGGGTGTTCACATTTTCTGAAACATCTTAAATAAATGTAAACATCATAAAATATTTTAGTGCTACAAAACATTAGAGAACTGACAGGGACCACATTAGGAAAAACATATGATCAACTACACAGTAATTCATAGTCTTGAGCCTTGTTTTCCTTTTGGCTAAGTTTAACTATATAATGTACACTATAATAAACTGACCCTACATTCAACTTGATAGCACTACAGAATAATTCAGTCATGAGGCTTGTTTTCCTTTTGGCTAAGATCAATGCAATATAATATGCCACGCTTTTTGACCAAGGTTACAAGGCCTTACACAAAACTTAATAGCATTTCTGTTTGTCTGTGTGTATGCAATGTGAAAACTTTTTAATGCTGTATCTTATCCATTCCAAAATGTCATGAATGTTCTAGGCATCAGTGGGCAGAAACATACTGATTTTGATGAAAATCAGAAAACCAGAAGGGCAAAAACAGGGGAGGGAGGGCCTCCATGGAGCCCTTTCCTCTGTTTAGCAGAACTGAAGTCTCAAGCCCCTCTGTAATGTTCTATATATCAAAGAACTGGTTGATGGAACCCATTAATGCTTTCAAGCATAACAATACTCCATCTCATCTCTGCCCATCCTCCCAATAGAGTTCAACATATTGACACCCTGACTTATCTCCTAGACAGAAAGAGGACAAATAATAATGGGGTGGGGAATGAGGGGAATGTGATGCATCACATTTCTGGTCAAACTCCCACATTGGAAGCTTGCCATACTGCTGTGAGGGGCCAAATGCTGAATCCCACATGCCCTTAGCTTGCTGTGGCTGGGCAGATTTTAGGCACTGTGCCTGGCTTTGGGCCTCTACAAATGCACTCCAGCTGTACACCTCATATCTGACCACTCCTCTTGGCAGTGAGGTCTCTAGTGGGGACTCCCTAAAACTAATGCTCTCTCCCCAAAGCCTTCCTAGCATCTCTTGCCCATTCCCCAGAATCCACTGAAGATGTGGTATAAAGTTTATTCCTTCAGGGCACATGATAATGAAAGCAGACACGCAGACAGACTTTGCACAAGAATCAAAAACACCATTACCCTTTACTTAACAGCTTAAGAGATACACAGATCCATACAAAATAATAAGCACACCTTTATGCATTTTCCTTCCTCAGGTTTCTCACCACTCTAAAAGTTCATTGGGTTTAGATAGAGCTCTCTGGGGTGTATCCAAAATCCTTCCCCTGAATCTCATCATTTCTCTTGAGAAACATGGAGCCTCTTTAGCTCAGCTTGCTATCTATGATCTTGTTTGGTTCCTCCGTTAAACTGAGCACCGCTCTACCCATTATGAAAGCATGCTCATCTCTTCCCCTATCCTGTCCCAAGCTTCCCATCCCTCCAAAAGCCTTTCATCCTTAGTTCCTCCTCGGAGTCCTTTTTAAGCCCCTGATTTGTCACCTTCCTCTTTGTCCCATTTCAGAGTTTTCTACTCTCCACTGCTCCCATCCGTGCAGACAAGTTCGGGCAATTTGCTTCTCTCAGTGCATGTCTACATGTAAAACATTACACTGGCACAGCTGCGCTGCTGTAGCACTTCAGTGTAGATGCTTACTACGCTGACAGGAGGGGATCTCCCTGAGAGGCAGTAGCTAGGTTGACAGAAGAATTCTTCCATCAACCTAGTGCTGTCTACACTGGGATTTAGGTTGGTTTAACAATGCCACTTAGGGAATTGGATTTTTCACAACCTGAGCAACATAGTTATGCCGACCTAGTTTTCTAGGTGTAGCCCAGGGCACAATTCCAGCCATCCTCCTTAGCATGTCCATTGTTCAGTACAGAGCATGGTCATTAAGGTTAACGACTCTCCATTGTCTGGTCTCCTCAGCATTTGCTGCAGCCCATGTCAGCAACTGGTGGATTCCACATCCATATAAGAGACATTCCCCGCTACAACAATTTTATAACAGCTTCATAGCATCAACCAGAATTCACAAGTTGTATACAGATTTCCCTATATTATCACAGAGGGGTATGGGAAGTAGCATGAACTCAGCCTCTGGCGTGGTGGTATAGTGGGAAGGCACAATCGGGGTCAAACAAAACTCCTAGCATGCGGAGCAGGGGAGAAAATTGGAGCAACAGAGCCACTACCATGGGGGAAGGGCAGAATTAGGGACAGACAGACCGAGGAAGAGGGTGAGGGTGTTGCAGGGAGCCCCTAAAATAGAGGGGGATGGGACATAGGTAACTTGTTGAGGGAAATGGAGGAATGCAAGGAGCCCTAGTGTGTTCATGGAGCTCAGCCTACAGAAGCTAAGAAATGTGCAACCTCCTAATATAATATAATATCAGCTTTACATCTCATGTGTTTTCTATCAGAAGACTATGAATTGCAGGGAGATGGATTGGATTCAGCAATCTAGCAATTTTTTTTGCTACATCTTTTATGTTTATGAACCTGCAATCCTTATTACCAAGCCTTGCATCCATTAGCTAATTTGATTTACCCCCTGCTCACATTGACTGGGCTAGTCCCATGTTGCATTGTTTGTGGACTGGCCTGTGTTAAGTGTAAGTATGGTGATCTCAGCCCAGTTCTCCTTGCAGAAGTGCCTGCACCACAAAGAAAACACTACCAGCAATTGCCACAAACTGGCATCCTTATCTGCATTCTTAGCAGGGGAGCCAAGGTTGGAGTGGGCAAGGCGACTTAACTACCCTCTTACCCCTAAAGGACGGAACTGAGGAAATTTGGCAGGGTATTATGGGAAGATGATTACTGTTATTGTTTGTGCTGTACCTCTTCTGAGGATAAACAGAAGACTTCTATCTCCACAGCTGTCAGTCTGGCTCTTTTCACGAGCACTAAATTCACTTACAAACAATTTAAGAAAGGAGAGAGAAAGAGTTAAGTGACAGGTCAGTTTTGCTGTCCATGAGCAAAAGAGGAGTTTCTTTGTTTCTCTTGCAATGTCTGTTGAAGGCTAAACAGACACTGGTATTATGCTTGCTAAAGATCTTAAAGATCTATATGGTTAACAGCAGGACAGAAGATGATGAAGTTAACCCTGAGAAAGAGAGAATAACTTGCAGGTGTGTGAAATCTCCTATTCCCTATTGCTCTAAGAGATGTTCGACTTTATCAAAATAGTTTGCACATGACATTGGCTTCAGTGAGGTTCCTCCTTTCTTCTTTCAGCTTGACTGCTTAGTCAGTCAGCAGTAAGAACCAGGTAAGTGTGCATAGTTTAGGGATAAGAAATTGTGCATGTTGTATTTTTCAAAAATATAATATGCCTCCCTCCCATAACTGGAAATGGAGAACAAATGACATCTGAATTAATGACTGCCAATACGTTAATTGGCAGCTTTGGCCAATTCTGCATATTACAACTTTACATTTTCAATAAAAGGAACATACTTTTCATTGTCTTTTTTTCAACTACAATTACCGTGAACTCAGCCAAGTGACTTACAACAGTGTAACAAAGTTAATCATTTAAAACTAGAAATTACCCTTGAAAAGTTAATCCATGGAAATATGTCCCTAATAACAACAACAGCTTGAGAGCCTGCACTTTAGAGGAAATCTTAAGTGTGTGTGCAGCAGAATTTAGATAAAGGTCAGATTTTTAATTACAATAGTTATGAATTTGTACAAATCACAGATTGTCTTTGTTGTTAGGATTGTAAGAGGTAACACGGAACAAGCCAAGCTAATGCTCTGTTGTTCCAGATCCCCAGCAATATTAATATTTTGAGTTTGCCAACTTTTGGTGGAAGAATAAAATTTGATTGGTTGAGCTGTACACAATACATTGCAATGACCACTTATAAGGCTAATAATTTCTGCTACACCTCTTTCAGGGTCAAGAGTTTTGAGAGAGAGAGAGAAGCTTACAGTTTTGCAGTCTCCTGTCATGTGGGTAGAACAAAAAAAGTAGTATGGGGCAGTCTGAGCCTTCTAGTAGCCAAGCACCCGCTGAGAATAAAAAGTACTCGTTTTGAAAAGAGTATGCAAGAGAAACATTCTATCCTGGTACTATAAAAGAGACAGGGGCTAAAACCCATCTAAACCAAATCAGTAACATGTAATCCTTGCTCATGGTGAACACTTAATAATGTACAAGGAAATACAATAGAGTGCTGTTGAGCAAACAATAAAACAGGGAAAGCATTTTCCCTAAAAAAATAGGAATATTTGTTTTTTTCTTCTTTCATCTGCACATTAGTGTCAAATTCTCTGCTGACATAACTAGATTCAATCAATGGAGTTTCACCAGCAGAGAATATGGCTACATAAAGGCAAAAGTGCAGGTTTCAATATATCAGCTGTATTCTTTAAATGTACAGACTGAGTCAGAAAAGTGCTTTCAACTATTAGGTCACCCTAAAGTAAGTTCAATCCTTTCTGAATGTTCATTTAATCAATCATTAGTCTTTGATTTTTATTTATGTATTTATTAATTTTTGTCTATAGCTATTTAGGCTTGTTCCCTTCCCTCTTCTCTCCCCCCACTTACACAAGCAAAACATAGTAAAGAACACATCAATAGAAACAGTTTGCAAATGGCCTGAACATCTGAGGAGCCGTGGTTGTCTGACATGCTGTCTGTCCCCTTCTTCTCAATCCTGAAGAAGCCCTTCCACGCCAGTTCCTCAGAGATGAACCATTACAGGTCTTGAAGGAGAGTGACTGCTCATGGAGAGGACAGAATCATGGAGAGATACCTGCTTACCACAGCAACAACTCCCTTCAAACCTGTGATGATTTCCCCATGGAAAAGAATTAAAACTTTCACACACATCATAGGTGGTGTACCCAATAACTAAAAATGTGTCAATTACTATTACTATGTGCACTGTGGGAAATGGAGCTGCACATACCCTTCTGATTTTGCTTCATGCAACCTTCTGTGAATGCACCAATCAGTGATGGTACACATATGAACAACAAGTGGCATCTATCCAGGAAATACTCCCAGATCCTCTCTGGGTTCTAAGCCCACAACTTGTGGGTTTTCAGTTGTAGGTTTACATTAGAGTTGGGAAAACACTAAAAGTTATTCACAAATATCCATTATATTTTAAAAATGAATTCACATTGACTTTGGAATTTTTTTCAATAGCAGATTGAATGAGTTTATTGGCAGGAAATGTTCTCCAAAACAGCACATGTTCAAACCAATATCTTCCTGTGACCCTGACTGGCTGAGTCTATCCCTTATGAATGGCTGAGACCATCCCCAATAGCAAAAGCCCTTTTCACCCAGAGAAAGGGATGGCTTTTCAATTAAGTTTGCAGTTCTGTGTTGGCAGGCATCACATACTATAGGTGTCATGAGTTAAGCTTTCAGAATTCATGTGTTCTGTGCTTCTGCTGATTTAATGATCCTCTGGGGCATTACCCATGCATCCAAACTTCTCCTCCAAGCTGTCCTAAAGGGATTTTCCATCATATGCATAGGTATCATCTAGTTCAGCCTTTTCTCCATTCTTTTGCCTCTAAATGCTGGTGTCATGAAGGATAAGCTAGTCTCTGATGTCACGAATCACGATATTAATCAAACTTTCTTTGTTTTGAGTAAAATCTTGTTCTCCAATAAGAAGATACACAACCATAGTGTTTTTGAACCATGAATCCAAGGTTACAGACAGACAGGCTGTAGTGCTGTGCATGCCTGTATGCTATATCAACGATATACTGATCTCTCGGGGCTGGAACATCTATTCCATACTGTGTGCCTAGAATAGTGACACATCATCAAATTCCTCCTCATACTGCTGCAGCATCTCCTATAGGCTGTGGAGTGTTATGATTTGGCTGGTGGCAGCATCAGAACAGCTGTCCTATGTGTAGACCTCTGCCATGGAATAATACAACAAAACCAGGGTACCCGTTTTTAGCCCAGGTACAAAATATAAAATAAGATCACTCCAGTAACTGGGGAAACAGGTTAACGTAACATACTAAGCTATGGCTTAACAGAGTCGGACTGACGTAGCCGCTAAGAAAAAGATAATCCGGAATTTTCCAGCTAGATCAGAGTTTAACTGAAAAGCAAAGCAGCCCTAAGAGAGAGAGAGAGAGAAAAAAAAAAGACTATTGCTGCGCTGAGCTGACAACTTCCCACAAATACATGGGAACCTGTGGCAGGTGGGGCCGCTACATAGCGCCCCAGTGGGGCCAAAGATAGCACTGCAATTGCTCCCTGCCTTTGTTCACAAGTTTTGACTGCCTGCAGGGCAGCTTGTGCCAGAAGCATTATATCAGAGTTAAATAAAAATAAACCCAGAAATTGGCTGTCTGAGCATTAAATAAACAAATACAACTTCAAAGGTCTTTAAGCACCACAACTAAGTTCTTGCAGACAAGGCCCCTGACCTGGCCCTGGGGTTCTGGGCTAGCACTGAGGAGCTCCTCCTCTGTCCAAGTTTCACCCTGCACCCCCATGAGAAGAAGCAAGCAAGCCTTCTTAACTGGCCTGCTGGCTCCTGATTGGTCAGTGTCTTCTCTTGTCACTTTTAGGCCTCTGGAGGACTAGCACTTATTGGTAGCCTGGCTTGAGCAAAGAGGTGTCAGGGTGTCAATGCCTCCAGAAAGGGGCAGGAGAAAGCCTGATACACCCCATCACAGAAACACCCAGCCAATCAGAAGCACACAAAAAATACTGTAAGTTCCACCGTGTTATTTGCTTCATCTAGTCAAATGAAAGAGACTTGAACCCAGAACACATTGCAAACAGCAGTCTGATAATTTGTGGTTATCAGACAGAACAATAAAGCTCACACAAAGGTTCTATAGTCTGTTCACAGACACAGTGCTTCACACTGCTGGTTCACAGATGCATTTCAAAATCAAGCCAAGATTGATTTTGTGTACTTTTGCAATTCAAATCTAACAGTAGCAGAGCTGCAATGGAAATCAGTGAGTCTAGTAAAATATTCTTTAGCATAAGGTTTTGCTACGAACAAAAAACATAAAATGAAACACCACAACTTTTCTGTTGCACTGCAAGTTATAGATGTATTAGTATAACTGACAATTTTTCATTAGCAGTCATTTAGAAATATATATTTTTGTCAAAGATAACCAGCTTGGAGTCATGAAAGAATATAAATATATGAGAAATGTAGCAATTCTTTAGTATATTACAAAACTGGTGGCTAAAGGTTAAGAGGAGGTCATGATAAATGTATTTTGCAGTAGTTTTGATGATATATTATAATAAAATTGATCTCTGTCACAAGGAAACAAGCAAATATATATGTAAAAATGTTATTCAAAATTATGATGCTTTTTAAAATTTACATTGACTTCTCCATCATGGTTTTTCTTTTTTAGTTTAGAAAATTAGGTGTATTGAATTCACGTATCTATATAGCACAAGCAGAATGTGCCACTGTATTAGGCAGGGAGTATTTTTACCTTAACTTCCACATATATTGTGTTTAATATACATAGAAAGGGTTTTCTATTACCACTTCCAATCATTCATATAGATCTGACAGTAAGACTGTACATTAGTTTGAATTTTTCAGGTTCATATACTTTTTTAATCCTTGTTTCTGAAAGACAACATTTGTCTGTCATTGGTTTGACTTTTATAGATCTTTATGTTAACTCAATGTAATAAAATGAAGTCAATTCTCTTAAACAGCAGTTTTAAAAACCCACACACATTTCAACCGTAACAATTTACATGCCAATTAGTGTTCAATTTTCTATGAAGCACAGAGTCCTGTGGGGAAATTCCCTGTAATAAACTTGTCAGCACTTCTTCCAAAGACAAAAAAAGGTGGATGGGTCTCTCTAAGATAAAATTTGCAGAGGGTCTGGTGCAGGTCAGAACTTTGGCCATAACTGGAAGCTAACCAGCCCAGGAAGTTCAGTTGTCTGAAAAGTACTAGTGTTACTAGTTTATCATTTTCATGATGACAAAAGCTAAACTTGTCCCTCATGTAAAAATGCCTGGAATTTGCAAAGGAGCCTAAAAGAATTAGGTACCTATTGATTTCCAATAGTTGCCAATGGGAGTTAGGTACCTATTGATTTTCAACAGGAGTTGGATATCTAGTGCCTCTCAGGTGCCTCTGAAAATTCCAGCCACCAACAACAAACTACTACCTCACCGAGACAGCTGTCAAGATAAATAATCTTTTGACCAACTTGCAGCCTTTATTTAATATATAAGTTTATTATATCAAATGCAACCAGCAATACTTTTTAGCATTTTAAGAATGAATATATTTTACATTTTAACCAATTACTAAATATTTGCAATACCACTGATGAACAATTTTTCTGTGAGGTAGCACAACTGAACTGGTAAATATGGAGGGCACTTATTAAAGGCACTTACACAATTAAAACAATGTAACCAAACTTAGCATGTGCATTAGGACTCTAACGTATTCTGAATTTAAAAATGCCAGCCCTTCATGACTCACAAATTCTAAATTATGCAATTATAATTTGGGATTTTACACAGAACACATGACACCGGCTTACCTTAATGTCATGACTGCCCATTTATAATAACGTTGCTGCTTCTGTCTCTTGAATGATATGTGAGCTGGTAAAATGGAAGCTAAGCCATCTCACAGAACAAGAGGAATGGCAGGGATAATTCCAATGTTCAGTGCCCGTTTTATATATTTTCTGAAGAATTACAAAAATTTAGAAGAAAGAAAGTCTAGGAGGGAGAGATGTGGTCAATTTCTTCAGCTGGCTTCCTCCCACTAGATGGCTCCATCTCCTCCCCATATGGTACTAGCTACTCTCACTCCTATTTATTTTATTGCCATTTGTACCAGTCTCATTACTTTAGCCGGTAAGGTAATTGGGCACCATCTATATCTGCATTGCCTATACATTTGCAGTACTGGCTCTTCTTAAGTGGGTATAAAAATTCAGACTGATAGTTAAGCAAAATTGCCAGATTTTGAAATATCAGCTATTTCAGTGTTAGGCACTCGCCTTCAATCTGTTAATTCAACTGGAATTTAAAAAATAAACCTTTTTATTTCCCTTGCATTTTGCCTCCTACAAAATCTACAAAATGGAGCTTACGTCCTTAGATATGGAACACTTCCCATGAAATGACCCATAGGCCACTAACCCAATTTTTGAATCTTACAAGGCACACGTTTTCCACGATGCATATAAATGTTGGCCAATGTATCAAGACGAGGTCAAGAGCTAATGAGCATAGTTCATACTTCATCTATTAATAATAGATAACAATAGTGAATTTAAATCTCTATGTAAAATAGCATATATTTAGTTGTACCCAGATTGTAAGCCCTTCAGGGCAGGGACTATGTTTTCATGTGATTGTGCTGTGCTTAGTTAGTATAATGAGGTTCCTAATTGTGGCCTTTGGAAGCTATCAGAATAATAATAAATAATTATTATAATAACTCTGCTATGAAAGGCTGTGGAAATGAAATGGAATTGTGGCACACTCAGGACAAAACGATCTTAATGTAAGAGACTTTTGTGGCTTGGGTTTCAGTGGATGACTGGAGCCATTGTTAGTCATGATACAGAAAACTAAATGCTATTTTTAATACTGAAAACCTTCTTTTATCAATATTTATATTGCAATAGGACCCAGAGGCTCCTGCCTCAAAGTACTTATGATCTAAGATGATGGCTCCTTTTGATGGAAACTTGATGTCTCAGGGGATCAATAATAAGATACTGTGGCTTTCCCCTCAAGGTCACCTGTTTGTATACAGGCTCAGATGGGAGCAAATTAACTTTCCTCAAATCTATGTGACATGAGTCAGTACTCAGGCTATGCAAAATTAATCAATGCTCAGGGCAGCTGCAACTGGTTAGGTGCCCACCATCATAAATGACAACCTTGTTGACTCTCTCAGGGAGAGGCCAAGGACTGAATAAACCGGGCAAATGAACTATTCACTTTTGGCAGGTTAGAGGTGGGCTGGCAGGGCAGTGTGGGGGAACTTGCATACCTACTGCCCATGTTGTACACATTCAGAGGATGAACAGGGTACTTCAATTTATAATGTTGTCAATCTGCCACTCTTCAGGGACCTGACACTGACATTCTCACACACACCCCTCTGAATTTCATGGCTGGACATTGTATCTACAGTGGACTGAACCAATACACACCTGATTGGAACAATTAGAAATCTATTTCCCAATCCAAATTTTGTAACTTAGGCCATATTTTAAAACAGACTAACAACCTGCCATACCTTTCTTCACTTGTCTGTTGTTAAACAGTTTATATATATATATATATATATATATATATATATATATATATATATATATATATATATATATATAACTGTTTGACTGTATTAATTTTCAGACTGTTTTCCTTTGATATTTGAATCCCTCGCTAGTACCAGAAGTTTTAATTTGTTCCACTGTACTAAACCATTTAATAATTTTCAATACCTCACCTGTGGAAAAAAATACACTCATCTTCATTAGCATTTCCCCGTGACAATCTTTAAATCTGTGACCATACTGCATTTTCGTACATTGTATCTTTTCCAGTGCAAAAGTTACTTTTTCTGGAAATAATGAATACATTATTGTAGATATGGTTTTAACAGTGTTTTACTTTGAACTCCAATTGCACCTATCCTTTGGATTATTCCTATTCACAGATTCCTGTTCTTTTAGTACTACAGATACTAATTCACAGTTTGTACTATAACTCCTTAATCTCTTTGCCTTGCAATATGCAGGAGGTCAAACTACGTGATCATGATGGGCCCTTCTGAGTTTAAAGTCTTTCCTAGGACCAAACTTTGGAGAGACAAGGGAGAGTGGGGGAGAAGATAAGTAATCTATCAGGTTGACCTTACAGTTTTCTGAAGGGACTTGGGATACTGGAGGCCTCTCAACCCCCTAGATTATAATGATTCTCATGAAAAACACCCTAGATTCAAAGGCAGGAGTCATCCAAATTGAAAGCTATTCTCTTCATTACTCTGCTGCCCCCTCACTTTCACCTGGCAGCATGGCTTCTGAAGGAGCTATTCTGCCACTGGCAGAGTCTCCCTGAGGCTACTCAATGGAACAGACCCAGAAAGAGTTAATGTTTCACACAGCATAGACTCACCAAGTTCTGTAATGGACAATCAGGGGACAATGACAAGGAGTGTGTCCAGTCTCCTATCCCTATGGAATCTCAGCAGAGGGGGCATTTGTAGGATTCCAAGGAGCATGCTGGTGCCTCAGAAATAGCACTCTCCCTCTGTCTGCTTAGGAAGGGAGAGTTCTGTAGAAGGGGGAATGCTCAAACTATAGCCTTTTCCTTTCAATGTATTGTCTCTCTCTTTTTCTTGTAAGCCTTAGAATTGTGCACATCAAAATGCATTTTACATATACTGGCTAAGTTGCTGACCCAACTCCATGTAGATCAAGGTGTACTATTCCCTATTGTTTACTATATCAGTAGTTAACTCTGAATCTCATGCAAAGTAGTCACATCTATTATTAATCTGAGAAGTTCAGAAACTGATTCGGGGATACTAACTCAACCTCTTTCTGGGACACTGAATTGCAGCTGCCTCATTTTTTAGGATGTTTTCTAATTATATCATGACTTTTTACCATTGCCATTGATCTTTGATATAGGACCTTTTCAGGCACTTCGACTTGCCTATTATGAACAGCAGAAGACCTTTCATTTTTATGTCAAGATGACCAGAATGTAGCAAAGCTTCTCAATTTTCAAATGCTGTTGGGTATAATTATTTGAGTTTAAGTCTCAGCAGGACGCTGTTCTCTTTGTGTAATTGCATCTGAGCTGACTAAATACAACACTGAAATAACAGAATATTAAGCTCAAAACTCTAAATAGATCTGTTGACCCAGAAAATAAAATCTTACTATGAAACCTTAAATAAGGATCAAACAACAATCAAACATACAACAACATCAGCACTAGACATTAATAGGTGATACTTGTGAGTAGCATTTTTACAGTATATATCGCTAGTAAAATCAGGATTAGTTACAGCTGTTCTAATCTTCTTCCATGCCAACAGTTAATCCTATTAGGATCATCAAATCAAAAATTAATCTGTAAGTATGCAATACACTGAAATAAATCCTAAGGAAATTCTTTACTTGTTGAGCTGTTTGTAGATAGATCTTAAAGGCATGCATGACAATAGAAGTTCATTGTTGATTTAATCAAAGAAAAGAAAAGGTTGGGTAGAAAATGTGAGCTACTAAACTTTGCCCCTTATCCCTGGCTGGTTTAATACATTATACTGCACTGTAGCATTCAACATAGTAAAGGTCTCTTTAAGTTACCGTTATTTTAAGAAGTTCTTTATATCACTTAGCACTCTCACAAATACTTTATAACAGCAAAGTCAGAAATAAAAAGACACAACAATGCTTAATGTAAAAAACACAGGAAAGTAGGTAAGCAATACACCAGCAGACTTGTGATAATTTAAAAATATCTTAAATATCAGACACTGTACATTCAAGGCCTTTATTTACTACCCAAGAATCTTAACTGTAGGTGGGTTTTATTTAATACAGTGGGGGGTCACCAGAAAATTTAATCCTCTCTTTATTATGTTCTCTAACTTCATGTGCAGTAAATAGAACTACATATTACACAGACTTGCCTGAATAATTCTAAAAGAGGTAACTCATAAAATGTACAAAACGAGGCAATTAACAGACTCACAAAGGGGGCTATTCATATATGATAAGACTGTGAGAACCAAAGGCATGATCCTACAGATACATTGCTGAGTTTAGTGCTATTACTGTGACTAGTCTCATTGAGGTAAACAATAATAGGGTTTGAAATATGAATCCCTAAATAACCAATCATATGGAAGTATACTGGTAACTAAGACATTTCATTTCAGCATCAGAAATTCAGGCCCCAAAAAAACAGAGAGAGACTAGGGAGATGATACAAAACCTTTCTTTTCAGAGGATTTCAAATGTTTCAAAGTTAGAAGACATTTTTCCATGGGTTGCATATCCAGAGTAAAAGACTTTCACCTGAATGCGGAAACTAGCCATTATACTTCACAACTCCCAAATATTGTTAATTTTTTCTACAGTAAGTCTTTCAAATACTCTCTTAAATTTCAGCTGAAAACACATTTACTTAACTAATTTGAAGGCAATTCCCATGATTGCTGTCTGAAGGCTGCTAATTTTTATAGCACTAGATAATTTCCTCTGCCTGTCTCCTCTATCTCCCACGATTTTAAGGGGCATGCTAAATCAGAATGTTCTTTTCCCTGTAGAAAAAGCTTCCTTTTCCTGCTATTAGAGGAGTTAGAGAGAATCAACCATCAGTGAAGTTCTTTTGTATCTATGTATTTATTCCCATTCTGACTGTAGCTAATCCATCAGCACACCCATTTCACTGCTGTAAATCTCGCTCACTCATTTGAGAACAGTACTTAAGTACTATACACTAGCATTTGTTACTTCACTATAATATATCAAGATGAAAGAAAGATGCTAAATTACTCTTATCACTATGATTCCTAAAATTGTGGGCACTTATTCTTGCTTCTATTAGTCTCTCTCGTACATTCTCCTAAATCATAAAATTTATCCCAAATTTTAAATAGAAAATATTTTTTAATTCCTCTTCTTCTCCTTTTCCTCTCTATCCTCTTCCCTCCCCATGGTTCTGTACATTGCCTGGAGTGATATGGAGCCATTGCCTCCTTGCCCCTGATGTCAAGTAGCTGCTATACCAAGACCACCTGACAATGACTGTGCACCCATAAACTAAAAAGAAACTACTGTCAACCTGTAGAGGTCAGCTTTTGAGCCAACAACCATCACATACCTTCACAGGCCAAAGCAGGGACTATCAGAACACAGACGTACAAGAAAGAGGACAAGCTTCCTGAGGCTCAGGATCACACAACACCCATGCATAGCACAACAAGTTTTCTATACAAGCTACATACGTGCATACAGAGGGTGCCCCTCTGTTGCCACAGAGTATTGTTTTTCAATTACAGTCAATATTCCCACTAATAGTAATTTTGTCTCCTGGAACATTAGCGAGTTCAATAACCGATTAAAAGGAAAAATATATTTAATATTTAAAAAACAACAACAACAAAGAAGTGACATAGCTATGCCACAGGAGAACCATCTAACTGAACCAGAGGCCCCCAAACTGGAGCAGGACTATGTGGGAGCAGCTATTTCTAGTCTTTCCAGCTCTAGAGGTAGAGGAGTTATAATACTGATGTACAAAAGATTAACTCCCTATATCAGCAAAAAATAGACCTCAGGGTAAAACTGTGATGGCATATTCAAACAACATGATTAGAGAGTCAAGGTGGGTGAGATAATATTTTTTTGTTGGGCCTGGACCAACTTCTGTTGGTGAAAGAGACAAGCTTTTGAAATTACACTCCATGTAAATTCTTAATCTAGTTTCTTTCACCAACAGAAGTTGGTCCAAGAAAAATTATTACCTCACCCAGTAGTATCCTGGGACCCACGTGGCTACAACAACACTGCAAACTAAATGATTGTAAATTAATCTTAGCTAGTGTGTATGGATGAAACAAAGAAGAACCTGCGCTCTTCCACAACTTCTTTACTGAACTAATGGAAATGGGCAAATCCCCAATCATCCTACTGGGGGACTGCAATCTACACACTTCCTCCTTGGCCCCTCTCCTCTTTGTCTCTGTCTCGCCCTCATTTTTTCCCCTCTCAATTTTGATTATTTTGTTTTGTTTAGATATATGCCGTAACAATGTGTGTGCTGGGAATACTGCGGTTAATACGTGGGAATCCAAGAACTATGTAAATATCTTGGTCTTACCACTTTTTGATCTGTAATATATCCTTGTTCTATATGTTGGCATCTAGCATTTGTTTGGTTACAAGAAAAAAGACTGAAAACATTTAATAATAATAAAAAAGGCCTTACATATATTCAACTGAGTATCCTAGGAAGCCTGGCCTCCTGAGGGCAGGATTTTCCTCTCGCAACGCAGGCCCATTTGTAGAAGAAAGTCAACCTGTAAAGTCCACTGCCACACCACAACTAGGAGGCAAATGTGGCTGGATTTTTAAAAGAACTAGTTAATTTTTAACTAGTAACACACACTTCTAACTATTCAGGCTAAGGAAAGGAACATGAAATCTCAGTCTGATTACTTATCAGGGGTCAGCATGGGATTGTCCCCTACTGTCCCATGCCAGTGTTTTGAAAAATTATGTATCAACTGCCCAACTGGTTAGGTGTAGTATGTGTATGTAGTGCAGTAGTATGGTGTAGGGGAAAGGGGGATTAACTTGCCCCTGAAACATCAGCCACTGCTGGAGGCAAAATACCATGAGATCATATAACTGAGTGACTAGCAGATGAAGAAGATTCATTCTTGCTGCTCTGTACCATTGCCTATGAACCATGGTCACCCCCACAGTACAACAAATGATATGGGATCCCATGTCTTTGTCTCTTTACCAGCTAGAGTTATTAAATTATAGATTTCATAACATGTTATTAGCCTATTTGCGAATATTATAACTTCTTATTATCCTACAGGATATATTTGTTATTCTAGTATGAAGGTTGATGGTGCAATAGCTGCGCTCTTTGTTTCCTTGGTGACAGGACCCTACTGTTCGATCACACCAGAGAACAGACTTGTGTGCAGTATAAGTAACCTGTGTGTGATGTGAATATCCTGAATGTTTCCTGCCTACTACCAGAGAAGTGACAGAGCCTCTATAAAGTAATCTGCATTATAGTGACATCTTTTGTAATTAACTGTGTGTGTCATTTTAAACTTGTTAATGATATACAATAGCAACCTGCATTTAGAATGTAGCTAATAGGACACCTAATTTGGTAACAGCAACAACAACAATAATAGCAGCTACTGTTTTGTGAATTTTCCATGAAAGAATTATTCATCAAATAATATTAGTTATCTTCATTTTCTATTAGCCTTTTTCCTTAGCAAGTTGACAAGGCAACATGCATTGTGGTAACAGAATAATATTCTATAGTTCCATAACACAGTTAAGTTCCAGGTTTGCTAGTGATTACTTAGAAATAAAATCATAAACTATTCAGATAGTATCATCACAGTTTTGTTTATATTTGAGGTTTAATCTTTTTTGTTTATAATATACTATTAACATCTTTAAAATGGGCTGGTGGCTGACCATTCTTTCCCCCAGCAGAATCACTGGTATTTTCTGTCACTGTCTCCTACTATATTTACTCAGCAGTAAAACAGTGCAACAAATGTGATTGATCTGTTACTAATCATATAAAATTATCCTCTGTGTTTGAATAAGTTATTAGTACAATCTCTCAGTGCCTAAAAGTCACAAAGAAAATGGAAGTTACCAAATTGTGCTACACGAGAGGACTCTTATTGGTGACATCTTGTGATACCTGTTCATCAAGATTGGAAACTGCTTTGGCACTGCAGTTTCCAGAACTGTGGGATGCACTTTAAAATACTGTGAGTTTATAGAACGATTCCTAACCAGCCTGAAGTTTAATTTGATTTAATGAAAAAATAGAACAAGGAGCTAGAAGTGTAGTTGCGAAAATGAATAATAACCTAAACCAAGAAGGTACATAAGTGTCATAGAATGTATTATTTGCTTAGGTGATATCACCCTTTTCCTCACTTTTATGATATCTCGAGCAACAGGGGGAAATATTATTTTTTTATAGTGAGATATCAAAATTTTAATACCTAATATATTCTGTGAAAGACTGTAGTATATTTTACTACTTTGATCTTTTCACTATTCTGTATTTTGATTGGCTGGCCATTCCACTTCTTCCCCACAGGTTACTGAGACTGTAAATGGGAAAAACTAGAGTAGCCAGTCAATCAAATTATAGAATATTGAAAAGGTCAAAGCCATACAGAACTATATTTAACTTATGGAATATATGAAGCATTAAAATTCTGGTAGCTCATTCCTGTGGCATAGATTGTAACAAGAACAAAAATGCTGCAACATGAATCTATTCTCATGACAATTATTGTAATGAGAATGGCAAATGGTACAAACTTAACCAATTCTTATTATGACAAAGCGTAATCCTATGGTACATTTAAAATGATTTTGCTTGTAGATTTTGAGATATGTTTGTGGAAAATTATGATGTTTCAGATATGCCTTTCCTCAATTGGTGAGTTATTGTATAGTCAAACTAAAATGGTATTGATTGTAAAAAAAACAATATTTAAACTATTAAAGAACTATGAATAATGTAAAAAGAAAAGGAGTACTTGTGGCACCTTAGAGACTAACAAATTTATTTGAACATAAGCTTTCGATGCATCCGATGAAGTGAGCTGTAGCTCACGAAAGCTTATGCTCAAATAAATTTGTTAGTCTCTAAGGTGCCACAAGTACTCCTTTTCTTTTTGCGAATACGGACTAACATGGCTGCTACTCTGAAACCTATGAATAATGTATTATGCCTCTTATTATTTCACTATCAGTTTTCTGAAATGTATAGAAACACATAATTTGTCACACCAGATCTGGTACATCTGGTACAGACATGCAGTTCTGTCTTTCTTCCTTCATACTTCATTATCCTGCACATGCATCCTACCATATTAGTCTATTTTTCCCTCTTACTGTCACATGACCCTCTGCATCCTGTATTCCTTACAAAAATGTTCAAAAGAAATTGCAAAAGCATTTTGTAAAAAGGTATAAAATATTTTATAATTTCTGTAGAACGTATCTTTGTAAGAGTTGTTCTATATGTTCATTTAAAAAGAAATACCTGTAAGAGGAGGGATGAAAACAAAAGTAAACCAAAACATAAATTAAATTCATAGAGGTCATGTGGTATTCTACAAGAGCTGAATAATATTTGTAGGATGCTTAGCTTTGTCTCTTTTTAGCCTTCTCAATCTACATTCCTATGCTCAGTAGGCCTTACATGTTGACAGCTGGAATTTCACTATCACCTCTTGAATCTATTACCTTATGACTTCAAGAGTGCCCTGAGAGGGACCTGATCTGCAAATGCAACTCTTAATAGTGCTAAATGAATCCGGCCTTGTCTGGAAAGAAAACTTTTTCACAAGAGCTGATATAACCAACAATATCTTGGCACCCAAGAAAGAAACCAAAAGTCCATTTTCTCCTTTCACACCAGTTTTACACCTGTGTAATTCTACTAATTTAATGAAGTTATTCCTGAATCATGAGTGTGAACAGAGAGGCAGGCCCAAAACATTTACCAGAGAGTGTGAGGTTCCCAGACCACCAGGAGAGGAATATGGCCTGAAACACTCACTTTATCCATATGCATAGTAAGAAACAGTCCCTTACAGTCTTAATAGACCCTTATTAGAAACAACAGACACAGCATAGGGAAAAGGGATATAACATATTGCTGTTTCAAGGCAGCTATAAATGCTCATGAGACAAAAGAAGTAGTATGATTTCTCCTGTCTCAAATACTAACCAGAAGAGACGATAAATAGACCACATTTGACCTATTCAACAATAAGTGTTTGAAGAGTCCTAGACCTTGGGAACTTCTGAAATATTACCACCACATTTAGTTACCTCATTTCCAAAAATTCTAGCAGAAGATTCAAAGTTACTAAATTATAAGCACTGTACTCAAAGTGAGAGATGAAGAAAGGAAGCTGCCAAATTTCAAGCATTACTATCTGGCACATAGCCTAGCACAAATCAATTGGTTTCTGAAGGAGACAAAACAATGCCTCAAGATAAAGTAGAGACTTAAAGAGATATGGCAAGTAGAAATAATGTTCCATTCCAGGCAGAGTTTCGAACGAAGTCAGATGATATTTCTATTTTCCACCACCACCACATACAATTTGATTGCCTGTTAATATATATGATGGGGTGTCAGTTTAAAAATAGTGCAGGATTTGCTGTTGAAAGTGGACCTTAACTCTTGTCCTTAATTGCAAGAAAGTGTTCAGTTACTGCTGGTGAAGTTAGGGTAACTTCTGCAACTGACACCATCTATGGACAAGGCTCCATAGCCTTCTCTATTGGTGATACCATTGGAGAACTTAAAACTCTCTCCTTCACTCACTGTTTCATTGGACCAGTTTGTCCATCTCATGACCAGACTACAGGTGAATGTCATTTTCACAGGTGAACAACAGGATGAAAAAAGGTCATTAATGAACATGTTAGATAGGGGAGCTAAAGTGAAACCTCTACAGCTTAGACATTGTGTATGGTATATTGAGTCCTCACCAGACTTTTCAAAAGTAGGCCGGCTAGATAAATTCATGGAGGATAGGTTCATCAATAGCTATTAGCCAGGATGGGAAGGGTTAGTGTCCCTAGCCTCTGTTTTCCAGAAGCTGAGAATGAGCAAGAGGGGATGCATCATTTGATGATTACCTGTTCTGTTCATTCCCTCTGGGACACCTGTCATTGGTCGCTGTCGGAAGACAGAATATTGGGCTAGATGGACCTTTGGTCTGACCCAGTATGGCTGTTCTTATGTAATGTCAACATAATGCCAGAGATGTGATCCTTTTAGTACCAGCTCATGGAGGACAAACCTTATGAAATAGAGTCTGAAATTTACTGGACTACACTAAAGATGGGAAGAGTTAGAAGAATGTAAGGAACACCCTCTCCTCTTCCAAACGCCTCCATTTTAAGATCTGACCTCTTTCTATTTTAAGAACCAAACTTGAACTGGATCTTTTTTGAGGTTTGGAAATAGACTCGTAGAAGTATAGGACTGGAAGGGATCTTGAGAGATCCCTTGCACACTAGACAAGACTAAATGATAACTAGACCATTCCTGACAAATGTTTGTCTAACTTGTTCTTAAAAACTTCCAGTGACGAAGATATCACAACCTCCCTAGGCAATTTGTTCCAATGCTTACCTACCCTGACAAGGTTTTTCCTAATGTCCAATCTACACCTCCCTTTTCACAGTTTAAGCCCATTGCTTCTTTCCTATTCTCAGAGGTTAATGAGAACAATTTTTCGCTCTCCTCCTTGTAACAACCTTTCATGTATTTGAAAACAGTTATCATGTCCTTACTCAGTCTTCTGTTCTCCAACTACACAAACCCATTTTTTTCAATCTTTCCTCAAAGGTCATGTTTTCTAGACCTTTAATCATTTTTTTACTCTCCTCTGGACTTTCTCCAGTTTGTCCACATCTTTCCTGAAAGATGGCACCCAGAACTGGACACAATATCTAGTTGAGTCCTTATCAGCACAGAGTAGAGCAGAAGAAATACTTCTCACGTCTTGCTTACAACATTCCTGCTAATCCACTGTTGACTCATATTTAGCTTGTGATCCACTAAAACCTCCAGATCCCTTTCCAGGATACTCCCTCCTAGGCAGTCATTTCCCATTTTGTATGTATGCAATTGCTATTTCCTTCCTAAGTGGAGTACTTTGAATTTGTCTTTATTGAATTTCTTCCTGTTTACTTCAGACCAGTTCTCCAGTTTGTCCAAATAGTTTTGAATTTTAATCCTATCCTTCAAAGCACTTGTAACCCCTCCCAGCTTGGTATCATTTGCAAACTTTATAAGTGCACTCTCTATGCCATTATCTAAATCACTGATAAAGATTTTGAAGAGAACCAGTCCCAGGACCAATCTCTGTGGTACCCCACTCAATGTGCCCTTCTAGCTTGACTGAACCACTAATAACTACTCTTTGGGAATGGTTTTCCAACCAGTTATGCATCCACCTGATATTAGTTCCATCTAGATTGTATTTCCCTAGTTTGTTTATGAGAAGGTCATGCAAGACAGTATCAAAAATCTTACTAAAGTCAAGATATACCACACCTACTGCCTCCCCCCATCCACAAGGCTTGTTACTCAGCAAAGAAAGCTATTAGCTTGGTTTGACATGACTTGTTCTTGACAAATCCATGCTATTACTTATCACCTTATTATTATCACCTTATTATCTTTTAGGTGTTTGCAAAAATTCAGAAACATTTTTCCACATCCAGTTTTCTGCCAAGAACAGAATCAGAAACAACAAAATAACATGAGAAAGGCTGCTTTGGTGGTATTTCAGCATCCATCTCATATAGGAAGTAACAGATCTCTCTCAAAAGCCTGTTCTTGCAAGATTTTCAGTGCCATCATGCAGACTCAAGTAGCTCCACTTTGCAAACTCAAGAGGTTTGAATACTTTGAATAAGCATCCAGAACTTAGTGTGTACCTGAACAACATATCTTTTGAAGTTTATTCACTGACATCTATACAATCAGTGTCTCTAAATAACCTCATAGGGTTAGATTCTCAATCTGTTCCTTTGAGAAAAGTGGATGACAACTACTCTGTTGTGTACAAACTGGCTAAGAGTACACATATGGAAGACTCACTTGATGGCAACAACTGAGGAGAGGAACGCCATAATTTCACAAGTGATAGCATTTGAAAGGGTTATGTATGTCCTCTTATGAACAAATTTGAAACATACAACTCCATTTGGTCAGAGTTTTCTACAGTACTAAAGGGAAGATCCAACAAATCTCTGAGGAGTTTTATAGATGTTTCATCAAATAGCAGATCAAGTGAAAGTGTGTCTGTGAAAGCATGAACTAGCACAAAAGCATGCAGAAGTTATGATGGATGTATGGATGCTGCCTTGGGAATAATATATGTTGTCAACATTACTATTTAACTAACGTATGTGTCTGGCATCTGAATTCCTTAACACTACACTTCTCTCTCTGTTTTTAACTGTTCTTTACCATCAGCTCTCTGATTTCCTCTTGTCTATTATTCTAACTTCTCCTTTTCACTACATACTCCTCATCCTTCCCTCTATGCATTTCTTTCTCTTTCAATCCATTTGAATCTTACAGTGACCTCTTACATATCTAATGGAACTTGGGGGATAGCAAAATGGAGTTAGAAGGAGAGGGTTACTTCACCCGAAACGATCCTGGATAGGTAGACTAATTAGCCTCAACAGTGTGGGAGATACTAAAGTTTTCCATTATTTTCTATATACACAGTATTATTACACAGAACTGACTACAAAAATAGTGCTGGTATGTATCACAGATGTACATGAGAAACAAGTCTCATACATAAATTCCAAATAAGTTACTTATATTCTGCCTACATTAATTCCCCCGTCAGTTTCCATTGGACAGTGTATTATTCATTTCCTAATCTAAACTATTTTCACTGTGGTTAAAATGGTTAATTATTATCTGAATAATGATTAGCAAATCATATGACACTGGATAGTAAAAAAATCCCTATAGGAAATAAGCAAACTCAGCAAGAATTTGACCCAAGACCTTTTCTGCTCTTTTGTTTGATGCAGCATATGTATAAAAATAATTTTATGTTCAAGAAAACCAATTAAATTCCAACTGTTGGGTACTGTCGCTGGCAATCATTTTTGTACTGAACCTTAGAATATAAACTATGAATTTCTGATGACATTATTAGAACTTCTGTAGTAATTATTCTTATTCTGAACAAGTTATTATTATTGCTTTATAGTGCCCATAACTGTCTTATGTGCTGCAAAAAGAACACTTAAAATACAGACCATCTATTCTGATGGAAATGGTGCATTTGAGAAACAAGCAAGGCTACAACATGCATGATGAAAAGGGAGGAAAAAGAAGATACAAATTACTAAAATATGATTATGCAATTACTCAGCCAGCCAGCCATCTTAATTAGAGTTGGTCAAAACTCAGAATTTTTAAAATGTGTTTTAATTCTGTTCCAAAGCATTAAACTGTTTCATTACAACACAAAACAGTAGACATTTTGATCTAGAAAAGATTATAACATGTTTCAGTCAGTACTACATTGTAGCTGCCCTTAATGTTTCTAAAAATAAAATAAAACACTTCAACTATTATATTATGGAGGTACATTATACCACAGTACAGCAATGAAGTTTATTCTCTAGGCTACACCTCGGCATACATATTTCCACTCCCTAATTATTTCACACACATAAGAAAAGGCAGTTTAGTGATTTTAAAATTCTGAATGCAAAGTGAGATATAAATGAAATAGTTTAGGTTGCCTTTTGGGACTCTTGAAAATCAGGTTATATTCAGAGTGGGAACTGTCATGGTACAGGGCAACTACACTGTGATATTCCCCAGTAAGATAGACTGACTCAACAGGCCAGTGCCTGCACTTTCTCTTCAAAGGCTATAAACAGAATAATGGCCCACAGTTATAAGTTACCACACAGCTCTTTCTATGCAAGCACATTTATTCTTATGGTGAGAGCATTACAGAGAAAACATATTTAAAACAATAAAATTTCCTATTCACACGCTAAAAACTTACCACAGGTCACCCATCAGTCTTATGGGGCCTCCACAGGCCAAAATCCTTCCAACCCTTCCCTGGAAGGACTGGGGACCCCTTGAAAAGAATACCCTGCCCATTTGCTGGATCAGAAAAAAAGCCCAGAGTCCATTTAAACTCATGCTATTTATCCAAAAGTCTTTTCTTTTTCTGTTGGCCTCTGGAGAATTTTGTTTGAATTAGTATAGTTGAGCCTATCTAGGAGGTGGTACTTCTCTGGGGGTGGATTTCAACTGGGTTGATTTGCCTTAATCACCACCCGCTTTTTTAATTTCTCTAGGCACTGTGGTAGCCCTCCCCCATGAAGTGGTACACAACCATACAGACACCATTCATATAAAAAATGGGCCGCAAAGATACTTAAACTGAATCCAATATGATCTCTCAAAGATACTGAAATTGCCAAATCTGTCACAGGAACATTGGGATCCCAGATTATTTTATAACCCCAATATGTCTGAATGCAATTTTGTAGAATAGGTCCTTGTAGAAAGATGATGTCATTTTCACCCTAATGGCACCACAGAAGAACAGTTATCTACAGGAGTAGGGAAGAACCTGAAAAGGAAAGAGATGGGAAAACAAAGAAATAGAGAGAACAGGCACATGAAAACTAAGAGGAAAAAGGAGAGGAGGCTGCCAAAAGATGAGTAGAAATGGAACCGCTAGCTTAATAGCAAAGCATATCTTATTAGGACCAAATTTGGTCTCCCATTTCTCTGATTAAGCAGAGGCTAGAAACACTGCAGACATGATTTTTAGAAGTGCTCATCACTGGCCTAACTATGCTTCCATTGAAGTCCATGATAAAATGGGAGCAGAGTTAGGCATAGGACAAACACTTTTAATCTGTATTATCTTTTTCACCTATACTCAGTGGGCTGGAGGGGCTATGTGTCCCTTCCTTCTCACTTACTTACCCTTAGTATCCTGACCTATCTCTGCTCTTCTCCCAGTGCAGGATCAAGATTCATAGTGTTTTCTGTGGGAGAGAAGGGAGACAGTGTAATGGGGGTGGGGGAGTAGAAACGCTCCCTTCTGCACAGGAGGGGTGAGAACCTGTAATTGGTACCTGGGGCATTGAGCCCAGGCATTTGCTTTCAAGTGACTCCCTCTTGCTAAGCTCCATTCATTCAAAACCATTATTTTCTATTTATTTCTAATGATTGGTACTTACGATGAACTGGGTTGACACAGGAAACTACAGAAAATAAATCTGCTTTACTCCTCTATTTTCAAACTATACGAAAGATTAACAAGCTTTATTAAACAGATAGTTCAATGTGAACTGTAATATAAATCTATTCCAGTTCCTCAAAGCACTGGACAAAAATATGTGCGTGGCATTTGTTACACAGCAAGCTTAGATGCTGTCTCAAGTGGCCATTCCAGTAACTGCTTAACTGAAGGGATGCCCTTCACTGATGGGAATAAGAGGACATTTTGCTTAATGCAATGAACTTGCTGCAGAACGTAACAATATTAAAATGACACGTGCTAATTTAGAACCTCAGATATCATTAGACTTGAGAGCAAAGGGGAGTCACACTGTCTCTCAGAAGGATATTCCATCTAGGGAAAACAAAGAGATGTTACAGCTTGGTATATATCAGGAGGTTTACAATAAAGTGGATTACTATGATTTGTGGAGCTAATACAGAAAGATATTAGAGTACCAAAATGTATTTAAATACAATATTTTCTCCGGAAATACAGATCTTATGATATCCACAGATTGTGAATGTTGACGGATTTAAAAAAAATATGGAAACAGATTTGAAGTGAGCTGTAGCTCACGAAAGCTTATGCTCTAATAAATTTGTTAGTCTCTAAGGTGCCACCGGTACTCCTTTTCTTTTTGCGAATACAGACTAACACGGCTGCTACTCTGAAACCTGAAAAAAAAATTGACACACTGGGAAATTCAAAGATAATGCTGGTATTACATAAAGAAAAATAAACAACAACATGTTTCACTTATACTGCCTCTTTTCTCTCCAGATCTCAAAACCTTAATGAACATTATGAGATTGATCTAATTTCTATTGACTTCACTGGGCTTCAGATCATGCCCCATGTGCTGCCTGAATTTAGGCCAGTGTGTAAAGGGGAAGGCCGGTGGCATGTGTGCATTTGTTGTAAGCAACTCTTGACCCTCAGAGACTGAGTATGGGCTCTGGAGATCAGAAGGATGAATTGAAGGAGCTAAGGGAGACAGAGAGGAACATAGAGGAGACTTTCAGGGACATAGCAGAGTGATCCTACCTCCAGCCTGACAGCCTCTGTGCTGTTGAGTAGGAGGAAAGCTGCAGGGAAGGAGAGCATCAAGCCTCCTTCCAGATGATGTTATGGTATCCTCTTGTGCTGAGTATACCCCTCCAGGGAGTTATTAGGATCCTAGTTATTAGAAAGAGCCAGATAATAGTAATGGATGATTCAACTATCAGAAATATAGATAGTTGGGTTTGTGATGACTAGGAGACCTGCCTGCTGGATGCAAAAGTTGCTGTCTTCTCAAGACATCTGGATAGACTTTAGTGCAGAGCTGGTGAGGAACCAGTGATCATGGGATGTGTAGGTACCAGAGACATAGGGGAAGAAAGGAGAGAAGTTCTGGAGACTAAATTTAGGCTGCTAGGTAAGAGATTAAAGTTCAGGACATCCATGGGAGCATTCTCTGAAATGCTTCCAGTTCAATTCGAAGAGCTAGTTAGCCAGGCTGAACTGCAAAGTCTCAATGTGTGGATGAGACAATGACATTTGGAGGAGGGATTTAGGTTTATTAGGAACTGGGGAATCTTTTGGGAAAGATACAGCAAGGATGGGCTGCACCTAAAACAAAACAGAACCAGATTGCTGGCATGTAAAATTAAAAGGATTGAAGATGAGTTTTGAAACCAAGGGATGGGGAAAGCCTATAGGTGCAGAGGAGCACATGGTTTGGAGAGACATCCTTTAGGGGAGAATTTATTAAAGTGGACACTCTTTCCTAGTAAAGAGGAGAGGAATGAAGTTGGTAAAGTACAACTAATCAAACTAAAGAGTCGCATTCAATTACATCACATGAAGACAGACAACTAAATATTGACATATTTTATAAGTGCTTGTATACAAATGCTAGAAGTCTAAATACTAAGAGGGGTGAACTTGAATACCTGGTATTAAATGAGGATATTGCTATAATACACACCACAGAAAGTCCATGGAACAACAATAATCAATGCTACATGGTAATAGCAGGGTACAAAATATATATGAATGACAGAGTACTTAAATTGATGATCCTTTGTCCCACTGCATCAATGGCAATATTGCCATTGAGCCTAATGTACAAAAAATTTGGCCCAAAGAAGTTTCTGATTAGGACCTACTGCTCGCACCTCTGTGCTCACTTTGACTCTTATCTAATATTCCTTCCAACCACACAGGATTTGATTCACAGCCTAGTGAAGTCAATGGGAGCATTTCCATTGACGTAAGTGGCTTTTGGATCAGACATGCATGCTGTGTACCCCTGGGGCTTGTTGACAATTCATTTGGTTGAAGGAGATTGTTTTTAAAAGGTTTGCTATTTTCTTTATATAGCCTTATAAGATCTTGTGTTAAACAAAAATTATAGACCATAAATTGCACATGTCCCCCTCTTAAAAATGTGATAAAAATGATATGATGAAGAATTATAGCTAGTTAAATAAAGATGCACTTGTAAAAAACTGTTTTGTAATAAGGTATTCTTTACTAGCCGTGTTAAAAATGTTTAAAAAGCAGTTCAGCTTTAGTAGTCTGAAGTGTCAAGGTGCTTGCTTTATTGCTGCTTGGTCTAGTCTTAAAGATTCAGTGCTGCACTGAAAACCATCAGTGCTAAAGCCATAAAGCTGCACATAGCTTAAAGGGAAAAATATCAGTTAATTAGAAGTTCAGTCAATCAAATATTGTTGTGTGGGTTGGTCAATGGGGCTAGGTCAGCTTCTAGAACTGGAGCAGTGAAACAGTGCAAAAATTTCTCATTCGTTTGGCAAAATTTCTTATGTTGACAACATGGCAAATTTATTTGTTTTCATGCAGCTACAACCACCAGACCTTAATAAAGCAAAATTTTCACTCTAGGCCCATTTCTATTTCCACTGAAGTAAAAGGTAAAACTTCCCTCAACTAGAACAGAAGGATCACACCTTGTGTGTGTGAATACTGCACAGCTCTTGAAATCCTCATCAGAATGCTTTTCAACATCATGCCAACCAACTATGAGAAAACAGTTAAGGTTGTTGTTTCATAAATATAAAAAACCCTAATTTTATGAAATCAATAAATGTAATACACTCAAGCCATTACTAGATTCTGACAGAGAAAGAGACAGACACAACAATTGACTCATCCCTATGAGTCACAAATAATCCCTTGGATGGGAATAACAAGGGTCAAAGAGAAGCAGACAGACCAACTGCCTGACTTTGGACTTTCAAAACTTTGCTATGACATAATGCTAATATGAAACTAAACCCAATACTCAATTTTTTGTGAAGAAATTGAGTTTTTTATCATGCAGTTTAAAGTCCCCACAACTTCCCTTAACACACTGTATTAAAAACAATATATTTAATATTTTTTTGAAATAGCTTATAACAGCAATATGTTCGGATCTGCCATCATTTGAAACATGCAAGAAGCTAAAGCACACTAAAATTCTGCAACATTTTTTCTTGTCTTGGCTTTTAATTTAACAAAGCTGCTGACTGAAGTATCTTACAAACAAACATTTAATCATTTCCTAAAGCAGTATTTTAGCTTACAAAAATACTGTTCTGAGCAATCTAAATTGCAATTGTACAGCATGTAACAGATTTCATACCCACAAAAACACCCCAGTATGTCAGACTTTTACAATTAACCAGTGTAAAATGAATTCTTTTTCTGAGCAGAAGTACCATCCGTCACTTATGCAGTATCTGCATTCAGATGATTAGCAAGTGAGTTAGAAGCAATCATGCAACATAAAATTCATCACTGGATATCAGAAGACTCTGGGAATTAGAAACATTCAATGTTCCCTAAACTGGTCGTAACAGAGTCTGAAAAAGCTGACTGTCTGCTTCCTTTTGTTTCAAAAGCAATTTGAAAGATTCATTAGGACAGAGGACCATTTTGCACAAAGGATTTTTTTTTTTTTGGTGAAAATCAGCTTCACGAACCAACCTACACTTGGGAGGTTGATCTTCTTGTGCAGTTACTCAGAAAGCAGTACACAAACAAGATTCCCACTTTTGTCACCAGTACTCTCCAGATTCCCAAGAAACACATCCATTGCCGAACTACTGCTATACTATAGGGAGATAAACTATAATACTACTCCTTATCAAGAATCTGCAGTACTCAACAGGAAAAAACAGACTTATTACAAAACAAGGTAGGTTGAATCAGCTCTCATTCCTTAAACTTAAAAAAAATATGTTTATAGTATTTGTCTCAAAGCAGAGGGTGCAATCCTCATCCCTGCACTGGCCTTTTACACTAGGGTTGCCAACTTCCTAATTGCAGAAAACCGAACATCCTTGCCCCGTCCACTGCCCCTTCCCAATGCCCCACTCCTGCCCAGCCCCTTCTCCGTGGCCCTGACCTGCTCATTCCATCCCTACTCCTTCAGTCACTCACTCATTTTCACGGGGTTGGGCAGGGGGTTGGGGTGTGGGAGGGTGTGACAGCTCTGACTGGGTGGTGTGGGCTGTGGCCAGAAATGAGGGGTTCGGATTGTGGGAGAAGGCTTCGAACTGGGGCAGGGGGATAGGGGTGTGGAAGGGGGTACGAGCTCTGAGCTGGGGGGCAGGCTGTGGGATGGGGCCAAAAATGAGGGGTTCAGGGTGTGTGTGGGGGGCTCCTTGCTGGAGGAGGGGTTTGGGGTAAAGGGGGGTGATGGCCCAGATGGGGGTGCGGGGGCTCTGGTGTGGGGCCAGGGACGAGTGGTTTGGGTGCAGGATAGGGCTCTGGGCTGGGGGTTCAGAGTACGGGAGGAGATGCGGGCTCTGGGAGGAGTTAGGGTGCAGGAAGGTGTTCAGGGCTAGGGCGCGGGAGGGGGTGAGAGGTGCAGGTTCTGGGTGGCACTTACCTCAGGTGGCTCCCAGAAGCAGCCGGCATTTCCCTCTGGCTCCTAGGCGGAGGTGTGGCCTGGTGGCTCTGCCTGCTGCCCCCATCTGCAAGCACTACCCCCACAAACTCCCATTGGTTATGGTTCCTGCCCAATGGGAGCTATGGAGCTGGCCCTCAAGGCGGGGGCAGCGTACAGAGCCCCCACAGCCACGCCTCCACCTAGGAGCTGGAGGAAAATGCTGGCAGCTTCCAGGAGCCATGCAGAACCAGGGCAGGGAGGGAGCCTGCCTTAGCGCTGCTGTGCCACCAACTGGTGCTGACCGGAGCCACCAGGATCCCTTTTCGACTGGGCATTCTGGTTGAAAACCGGATGCCTGGCAACTCTACTTTACACCATGCAAAATGACTGAAGCAGTGCAAAGGGGCCCTAAAAATCCCTTTATCTGGCCAGGGAAGGATTCCCCTGGTGTAGGCACTGTGGAGGACAGTGGTAAAGCTGCCCTCCAAGGACCCCTTTGCAAACCCTTTCATAGCGTGTGCAATGGGAGGGGGTGTAGAGGTGAGGCCACAATCTGCATCACTGTGGAGATCCCAAGCAGTGTTGTGGCCCATAATAAGAGGCCCATAAAATGTGCCTGGGGAGGCTGCTGCAACTTAGGCCTCCATGTCTAAGTTACAGCAGGGGCTGCTCCAGTGTTCAGAGCAGTCTAGAATCAGGAGTGTGCAAAGGTGGCTTAAAGTCATCTCAGCCCCCACATCCTTTGGCATGTGTTCTGAGCTGTAGCTCTTGGAGGCACTGTACAGAATTTCACCCATAATGTATCAAAAGCAAACTCCAAGTACTGCTTTTACTCTTAGTTTTCTGTGGTCCCAAGGGACTGTTCTGATGGCTAGGGATCACTGGATAACAAATATCATGACCATGCCTTTGCCCCAAGGACATGTTTTTGCACGGGTGTGTGAGAGGTTCCCTGGATATTTGCAGGGTCTTCATAGCTTCAAGCTCACAGTGGACCACAAGTCATTTGTACTGTTAATAAACAGTAAAGACCCTTAGATTCCAGAGAAGATTCACGTATTTGAAGTGATTTAAACATATTGTGGAATATGCACCAGGGAAGTCCTTCATGGTGGTTGATTCTTTATCATGAAGCCCTGTTGATCACCCAGATTCTCCAGAGGCTCAAGTTGATATTATGGAGCACCTAATAGACACACCATAGTCAGATCACAACATGCTCTCTCTACAGAGCTGAATTTTCATTCTTTTCTAAATCCACACACCTAGTCAGATTGACATGAAAATTGATATTCTAATCCAGGCCCAGTATATTCTGCAGGTTTGAGATCATTTGCACAAGGGATTCCCAAGATACAGCTCCAAAAAATGACCTGTTTTTAAATTTCAAAATTCTTACATCACTTTTTTTGGGTGCAGAGATAGAGGGGGAAAAAAAGGTGCATGATCTTTATGAAACATCACTGGATGCTCCTGGCAAGATTTAGTGTCCAGCATGTAGATCAAACTTCAAAAGCAAAAATTAAGAAGTTATTAGGCTTTGATTTTGGCTGTGCAGAGAAAGCCACCAGACTACTATGAGCGACACATGGCTCACCACTCTCGGCCATTCTATGCAGCCACAGTAGGCAACCTCAGTTGTAAGCCACTAATGGGCCATAAGCACAGACATATCAGATAAGGTAACCCCAACCAGCTCTCCTAGCTCCGGCTATGTGAACGTAACAGTGGCCACGGGGAAAAGGGGAGCAGGCCATTGAAGGGCTCTCAGGGATGTAGCTTCCAGGCCCACACTGCCTGCAGCTGTCTAAGCAAAGCAACATTGGGTATTCCCAAGCTGAGTAAACTACCAGAGGAAGTGGTCTGGAAACCATTTGCAGAGAGCCCATCATTTATCAGCTCTGCCAGCAGGGCTGGCAAATACAACAGAGCTTATGGAGTGGGCAGGCAGAGGGGTAGAGTTGCATGCTTCTAACTGCCTCTCACAACTACCAACTGCCCTCCTTACAGGGCAGGAGGAGAAGGGGAGCTGGTGAATGAGGGCTTGTGAGGAGTGCAGTGAGGTGTTGGAGGAGTCTTTAGAAATGAGGGAGAGGGGGAACAGATTGGGATATGGGAGGTCACAGATACCCTCCGGTTGCAGCCCACACTAGTGTCTCCAAGGGCCAGAAGGTATTTGTAAGAGGGAGAGCAGATTGCCCCAGAAGGTTCCACTCCCTTCAGAAATAAGTCCTCCTGCAGGGTTGGGGAAAGGTGCCTGTAGGGGTCTGCTGCTCATTTCTGATGGAGAACTGGACCCTTTGATAGAATGTCTCTTATTCATGTACAGAATCAACTAAAATCAGTATTTTTGAAAACCTGGTTCTTAAGCTAGGCTTTGGAAAAGGAACTGGGTTTTCAGGAAGAATGTTCCAATGATCCTTTCGATGATTCCTCCCCATCTCCCTCCCCTTTGAAAGAAGCAGCAACTCAGAGGCAGCTCTTCTTCTTGCTGGTCCTCTGAACCTATGAAAACAGCAACAGTGGTAGCTGCTTAGCTCCCTCTTCTACCCTCCCTTCCTGAAAATCTGTTGACTCCTGGCCTCACTCCCCCTCCTATGTTATAGGGGCTATGGCTTTCCTGCAGGCATCACCTTCCTAGCACTGCCCAGGGCAAGGAAGTGACCAGACTGTGACACATATAACTATATCCTGCAATAAGCTAGTTAAACATTACTGAATTAAGTTTGGGGCCCATTGTATTAAAAATGCAATAGTTTATGTGTTATTGTGAGATGTTATTGTAACTTCTCCAGGAGGAGGGGGATATGCTGGTTATCAGCTGTTTGAAGCTTTGCCCTGAGGGGGGAACCCAATGTCTGGCTGATTACCTATTCATGGTCTCTTCAAAGGATCATACTGGATTCTCTAGAGACCAGCAAACAAAGAAAGGATTTGGGGATGAATAACCTGAGTTGTTACTGACTCAGGGCATTTGTTCTAATCCCGTGAACAGGCAGGATCTTTTGTCTCACAGAAGGGCCTCAATCCTTGGGAAAGGGTTGAAAGGAATGACACCGACCAGAGCCCTGGTGGAGATGGGGGGGAAGAGGTGATCTCTGGTAAGCTTATCAGCACGCATGTATTACTCTTTTTAATATGTTTTCTTGGTAATGCTTTCACTCTAAGGATAAATAAGCTTGCATGGAAATTGCTATGTGGTGTCTTAACTGTGGGCAGTTACACTATTAGTTTCTGAAGAGAAGCAAAGCAGGCCTGCTTAGGCAGAGTGTCTTTTTCTGGGTATAAGACAGTGAAGGCAGGGAACTGTTCAGCCTAGAAATACCCTAGTCAGAAGAGGGAGAGACGTGGGTCTCCACTGTAGTGAGGTAACTGTCAAGGGATCCAGAAGCCTGCGAGCGGATGCCCTTGCTGGACTGGCAGAGGGGAACACAGGCACAGTTGCCCTGAACTGTGACATAGATGATCCAGGATTTTAAAAAACTAAGCTGAACACAGTTTAAAAAACTAACAAAAACTAAGCTGGACACAGAGACAGTGCCTCCAAAGCAGGACAAACCTGGTAAACTAGGATGCCTAGTCACGCCACTTACTGCAATTGTACTGTAGACCCACAATCCATGCAGGACAGCATTCACTGTAAAGGATACAAGGGAGATGCCAAGGCCTCACAAAATGCTGGGAATAAGCCGGAATGTGGGAAGGAAATATTATGTTTTTTTCTTATAAAATCCATGAAATAAGCCCCCAATTTAAATGCATTCTCAATGCAACATAACTATGGACTATGAACAGTACCTCCATAGTACAGCAGGGAGGTAAACATCCCATAGCACTGCAAATGTTTACATATTAATGGTATCAGCTAGAATTTACAGACTGTAATACTGCACTGGCTTCACTGAATAAAAGAAAATGCTACCTGATTTACTCAAATCTGAAAGTTGGAAGAGCTAAAAATCACTTTACAACATGAATTAATTGTGAAACGTATTTGAAAATAAAGGTAATTACCATGGGGATTTCTGAGTCACCCTCTGGTGACATCCATCTTCCTGAAAATGATATCAGTTGTGACACTGGCTGCACAGTTGCAAAATCTGAGCTACTTAAAAAAGTCTCCATCCTAATTTAATATTGGTTTATCAATCACAAAAAATTCCACTATTTAAATATTTATAATATTGTTTAAATATTAAACATTAAGTTTTTCTTCTAATTTTTAAACAAGTATTATACAGAGTGGAAATTTATTTACAGTCTCTCAATGGGCTTGCTACCTGTCACTGTCAAATGATGTCATTTTCAAGCCTCTGGCTGGTGACAGCTTTCTTGCTGTGAAATGACAACTGTAATTAAAACTTTGGTTTCAAATACACTTTGCATTTTATTCATCGTGAGAAGAGATTCTTCCTTCATGAATTTTCATACTGCTGGGTTGAGCAGAAATAATGTAGAGGAAATTTTTCTATAAATCTGGTTTTAAAAGTCTTGCAGATTGAAATGTGCAGCCCTTACTAGAAGTATAACAACATAATTAAAAACTTATATTTCTGCAGGAGTACAAAGCAAAAAAGAGACACAAATCTGCCAGGGGCAAATCCACCACAAAAACTTTTCTGCTTCATTATGTGGTCACCATATGTTGCAAATACCAGCAAATCCTGAAGAAATTTCTTAAAACATTTACTGAACAACAACAAGATTGTGTGCCAGAAGCAGAATGTAACTAACAAAGCGTGCATAAGTCAAGAGAGTGGAACAAATGCTGTGCTATATTTTATGCATATCACAATTGATAGCACTAATGTCAGACTGCAATACATTTAAAAGCAATCACTGACCCATAGAATTAGAGATGGCCTGAACCAAATTCTGAGATTCAGACTAAATGTTTAAGGAATTTGCATTCAGATTCAAATTTCATGGCTGTCTCTATTTTCATAACGTACTGAACCAAAGCCACAGTTCTGAATACTCCCAAACTAGAGTGAATTCAGATGTGGTTCTGAACATTGCAGATCAGGTAGTTCAAGAGCTTAATTTTTAAAGGAATTGGATGCTTCAGAGAGGTTCTCACTAGAAAGGCACAACCAGAAAGTATATCAGTAAATAATGTCTAATAGCAGATGAAGTAGGGTAGAAGGGAAGTTTCAATCCCACCAGTGGTTCCTGCAGACCTATGGCTTTAACTTCATTACAGGTAGAAGCATGAAGAAACTATTCTTAGTTTGCTGTTCAGTAGAAGCCCAAATATGAAGATTATTAGATGAAAAGTGGCACCCTATCTAAATGAGAGCCACACTTATCAGATTCTGTTATTATTTTATATACTCACACAAATGCATATCTTAATTCTAAGGCTATGTGCCAGGTCCTCCAATCATCTCCAAATCACAAACTGCAAGAGCACCGCTATAGTATTTCTGTAGTAAAAGTGGATATAACTGCTCAATAAACAAAAACGATTAGACACTTCTTTAAACCCAGAGGCACATTAACCTCTTGTAGTCAGGATTTTGCATACTCCAAAAATTAAACAGAGAAAGCAATGATGTCAATTCCAAATGTAGAAGATAGTGCTTAAAAATCCTAACTCAAGACACCACTGCATTAAAATATTCCTCACTGAACAGTTCTGAGCACGTGCATTCGAAGTGAGCTGTAGCTCACGAAAGCTTATGCTCAAATAAATTTGTTAGTCTCTAAGGTGCCACAAGTACTCCTTTTCTTTTTGCAAATACAGACTAACACGGCTGCTACTCTGAAATACATCTATAAATGTTTACACTAGATACATATCTAACATGAGTACTCCTTCCTATTTTGTATAGCTAAGGCAAAGCTGAAGGACACTGTTAGAAAAAAAAACAATATTATGGAGTCATAACAGTGACTTCTATAGTTAAAGTTATAAACAGTTTCCATTAAAAACCTTATTCTTTTTCTCACACACTCAACTTTTTCAGTCAAGCTCTTTCCCACATATATCCGTCACAGTTCAGGACAACTACACCTATATTCCCTCCTTGTGGTCCACAAAGGGCACCCATGCTAAGCTTCCAGCACTTCAGCCATCATCTCCTGACTGGAGTTTTTCCAGGCTACATAGTTCCACGTTTACACTGATATCCTGAGCAAGCCAGACTGCCTAAACAGGCTGTATGGATACGCAGACTAGACCTGGGTCTCCAGAGCCTAGGATAGCTGATAATCCCACGATGCCACCATGAGCCCAGGCAAAGGTGCAGCCAGGGAGCTCTTAGGAGAGTAGAGTACGGCCCAAGAGACTCAGAGCGAAG
The DNA here is from genome assembly GCF_009764565.3 of Dermochelys coriacea. NCBI lineage: Eukaryota > Metazoa > Chordata > Testudines > Dermochelyidae > Dermochelys > Dermochelys coriacea. The sequence continues at coordinate 123,450,958 of NC_050070.1, forward strand.
GTAGCCTGCAGCACTCTGATTTGCCAAGTGCCTAATTTAACCCCAGGGGTTGTCCCAAGAAGTTGTCTGGGAAACCACACAGACTTTGGCCAGCTGCAATGCCAGATGCTGCTTGATATCCAGTCTCCGACCCCAGCCTGACCCTGACTCTTGCTTATGGGACCTGGCTCTTACGATTCCTTCAACTCCTGCTTGCCAACTACTGTCCCTGGTAGGTAGACCTCAGCCCAAGTGTGACTGCTTGGCCAGCCTGCCTATACAGTCCCCAACCCCTTACACAGGCCAGCATCTGTACTTTGTTTTCTATTTGATAGCTATGAACAGTTGTAATTACTAGCACTTAGAAGTTACCAGCTCCTTCTAAGGAAGCACATTTATTCTTAAAGTGAAAGCCTTACAGGTGAAACAATATTAATTCATTATATGCATGCTAAACACACCACCTTTTAATCTTGTGGGGCCTCAGCAGGCCAAAGTCCTTCCACCCGGCAACCCTATAGGCCAGGCTAAAAGATCTCACTCCATGTCTCTGAACTTCCTCCTCCCTCCAGCAGCAGCAGCAGCTGCCACCTCACATCAACCACCTTCTCAGACTCCCCTCCTCCACCAGACAGAATGTTCACCCCAGCTGCAGGAGAGGGTTGTGACAGCAGAATCTCTCTCTCCCGGCAAAGGGGAGGCAAGTGAGAGCAGAATAGTCACACATGCAGATACACACCCCGCTATAACGAAGGCTTGCAATTAGAAAAAAATCACTCATATAAAGATAAACAAATTGGATCTTGGAAAAATAGAAAGAGGATAAAACAGGTAACTCGACAATGCCATTTTTACAGAGTCACTTTGGAAAGTAGAACTGCACTTTAAACAATAATGTAAAGACTGTCTAGACAGTAAAGAATAATAAAATCAATTGTGGAAGTACAGATCACTCTGTCATACACTGTCCAAGTACTGTAATTACAAGTTAGCATTCAGGCTGCACTGAAGGCTAACTAGATAAAATAGCAAAATAATTAAGTTATTGTCTAACATCTCTATAAGTAATAAATAATATATGTCCTCCATTTGGTAGGGGAAATGAAAAGGGCAAGCATTTAAACTTTGTGCCATTGCAGCAGGGATAATTTTGCCCAACAAGCAGAAACAGAGCAAATGGGCCATATTTAAGAAGGGGGCAATCAGACTCTAGAAGTCAATTGAGTTACATTATGCAGACATTTGGCTCACTATGTTTAGAGCAGGGGTTGGCAACCTATGGCACGTGTGCCAAAGGCAGCATGCGAGCTGATTTTTGGTGGCACTCACACTGCCTGGGTCCTTCCCACCAGCCCGGGGGCTATGTATTTTAATTTAATTTTAAATGAAGCTTCTTAAACATTTTAAAAACCTTATTTACTTTACATACAACAGTAGTTTAGTTTAGTTATATATTATAGACTTATAGAAAGAGACCTTCTAAAAATGTTAAAATGTATTACTGGCACACAAAACCTTAACTTAGAATGTATAAATGAAGACTCGGCACACCACTTCTGAAAGGTTGCTGACCCCTGGTTTAGAGCTGTAACAACAGCTGCAAACAAACTGTACTAACTTTGACCATAAAATTTCCATGAACCTCGACTAAGCTTTTTTGTTACATATGTTCATTGTTTACCACCATGGCAGTACTGTTTAGGTTTACACATGAAAAGCCTTCACTTCAAACTTTGGGCTAAATTTTGTCATCCTTAATTGAACAAAACATCCATTGACTAGTCACTAAAGTATGAAGAGTTGTTGTAACCATATTGATCCAAGGATATTAGAGACACAATGTGGGTGAGATAATATTTTTTATTGGATCAATTTCTGTTGGTGAAAGAGAGAAGCTCGAAAGCTTGTCTCTTTCACCGATAGAAGTTGGTCTAGTGAAAGATATTACCTCACCCACCTTGTCATCGACTACAGTGTCAGTTTTACTCCACTGAGGACCATAGAATTTGGCCTTTTGAAACATGCAGCAAAAGATCTTTCGTAGACACGTCACTGTCCTTTTGAAAAAGACTCGGTCGCACAGCACTGGCCTTGCTAATGATCCTGAGGTGACCATCTTCTGTTTTGTGGGAAGAGGTTAGGATGATCTGGTTGGATGGAGCAGATTCTTAATATGAACAAGGTCTTTAGGTTAGCAAGAAAGGAGAATTTCTCTCAAGAGAGACATAGAAAAGAGAATATTGTTTATTTATTGTTTCAGCAGAGGCGCTACTTTGAAAAAACTGCATTCAGGTACATATGGCAAATCATATGAGGTCTGGTTCAAGAGCTCTTTCAAGCCCATTTAAAAAGGAGAAGTTCAAGTACTCTAAAAAAAATCATACCAAACTGCTGTTTGGTTGAGTGGTGAATCTGATGCACACAAATCATTAGCCTGTGCGACAAAGAAACAAAATCTAATGACACGAAGAATTTGGAGGCCACATCTCTAGAGTTCAAAATGTCATTGAATGTATTAAAATGAGAACTCCTATTTATGTGTAATGCTCAGTGAGCCATATGCCTTTTAAAATTAATAAGAAGCATTATGAACAACTCCAGCTTTCCCAGATTTAATCAACATTAAACCATTTATGATGGTTCCTACACCAGAGAATTAATATTCTTTGATATTCTTATGTATAATTACTTCTTATAATCAGTGCATAGCTATTAAGTGATGTACTCCTAAATCTCCAGGTTTCAAATGGATAAATATTAGCCTAATGTGCTCAATCAATGCATAGAAATAGCTTTAAGCACTTTTCCTGCAAGGGAAAATATTTACCATATATCACAGTTAGATTAGTCTGAGGCACTAAGCAGCTGATAGAGAAGGATTGAAAACCTGGAAATCACTTTAAAAGTCCTTGTACTTCTGTGAAGGACATCCTCAATAGACAGTAGGGAAAAAAGGAACTGAGTAGTGTTACCTTGAGCATCCTATTAAACAGAGTACTTAGGATCAGAACCGTGTCAGAATATTTGCTGCTTTAGACACAAATTGTTCCTTTCTATTGAGGAAAAGCAATAAAGAATACAAAAAGCTTCTAATATGTTTAGTTTACCAAATTCTTCTTTCTAAATGACAGTTAATAGCTCTGGAATAGGCTGTTAATAAATAAAAGCCCTCTACTATAGATTATGTGGTGCCCAGGGTCATGCCTGACAGGATGTGTGATAATGAAAAAATTACATCTAATCCTACAACTCTAAAACAAAAACAGTTTATGATAATAATAATCAAACACACAACCCAATATAGTATCTGCAAGTCTTCCATGTATGTCTCTCTTTGGGATTTAAGACAGGTTGTATGACTTCTATGTAACTGATGCAAACTAGAGTACCACACTCAGTCTGATTGGATTGCTTGATTTTCTCTTCTTCCCCACAAAATAGGCGAAAATTCTGCATCAAAAATTCTTAACTGTATAATGTCATGTTAGGTGCTTTAGTGGTTGTTTTTCTTTCTGATAAGAGTACATTTGCTTTCAGATACAACTCTTAACCAGTATAACAGCAGCAGAAAAATGTTAAGTTTAGATGAATAAGAGAAAAGAAAAAACAAACCTAAAGTCCACACCACTGCATAGAGATGAATTATTCTTTGAGCCAGAGTTCTACATTTCAGTTACTGTCCTGTTCAGGTTTCCAACTAAACAATACAATGCAACAGGAAAAACACACTGCAGCTGCAAAACTGCTTTGAAAATAACATTTTTATATGCAAAATTCTTTTCTGTAAACTTTGTTATCAAATCTAAGTAACTAAAATTAGGCAAAAAGCTAATTAGAACTGCCCAACCTATTTGTTAGGAATAACATATTATATAAATATATAAAAATAAAAGCTTCCTTTTGGTTAATTCACAAATTAATACTTATTTCTTCAAATACATTCACTGCTAATTTGGTTGATTATATTTACTAAATGGCTTGGATACATAATTTTCCAAACTATGGGTTGTTTGCTAACGTGTGATTTGACTATTCACTCTACATGTTCAGTTGGTAATCTTTCATTGTATTGTTTCTTCTTGTTTTAAACAAGAGCAAATGATTTACAACTCACTTCTGGTATGCATTTTCAAACAAATAACTATTTGTACTAAAACCTGTGAAACATTTGAGATTTGCAAACATTTTTTCATGAATTTCTGGATGTTGTTCAAATACTTGTGAACGACCAATAATATGAACCCAGAAATCATATTGAACTGAACTCACTGGTTTTTATCTCTAACATGTTTTTAAGAAAAGGAGTACTTGTGGCACCTTAGAGACTAACAAATTTATTAGAGCATAAGCTTTCGTGAGCTACAGCTCACTTCATCAGAAGTGAGCTGTAGCTCACGAAAGCTTATGCTATAATAAACGTGTTAGTCTCTAAGGTGCCACAAGTACTCCTTTTCTTTTTGCGAATACAGACTAACACGGCTGCTACTCTGAAACATGTTTTTAAGAGTAATGTGTTTTACTTTTTGATAGTCAAAATAGCCATTGACCTTTAACTTGTTACAGCTGTATCAGTTTTAATATTCTGTACATTGCACTGTTTCATTTGTCCACTCAGTATTTCTAGTTATATATTCTGCTGTTAATTATTTTTTTAAATAAATCAATAAAACAGAACAATATGAAATAGCATAAGCACTAACCATATCTTATTTTCCATTTAAACTAGTTTATGTCTAAAATGTAAGCAATTCAACTGTATTAATTAATCATCCTTCATTCCTTTGAAAGAGAATCATATACTTTTATATACTTCATATATCCTCCATATAAAGCAAATTATGCTTCCCATGGGGCCTGACCCAAATGCACTGAAATCAGTGGAAGTCTGTCAGTTGGAATGGACAATGGGGAATAGTTTTTAAGAGATAGCAATGATTATAAAATTGAGTTTTCTTAAAGTTCAAAAGGGTTAAGTCAAATTAACTCAACTTTGGTCTGGACTAGAAAGATTTTTCACTTTGCTTCTAGGGCCTAATTATGGAATTTTAAGAAAGAATTCTGTTCCTCTTCAATTCAAGCCCTTGTTTCATAAACAATTCTGGATTTGTTGTTTCTCATATAATGGAATCATTGCCTTCAGTAGTGCACGATATTAATTTCATCTCTTTCTCATGAACATTTATTTCAGTAATTTGTAAGTGAATTTGGTGCTGCTGCAAATTGCCAGGTTCAAAGTTATGAAGACTGAAATTAAATATTTATTCACAAACAGAGGTACAGAATTGACATTGACTGTGGGAAGCTTTCTCACATCATTGTGCTTCAAAATCTTAGGTTGTAAGAGAAGGAGCAGGTCACTATCCTGTGATCCAAACCAGCCACTGGAACTTTGGAACCTGGTGAATCTAAAAGTCAAAATGGATCTAGAAGTCATAAATGATCTGGAAAAGGGGTAAACAGTGAGGTGGCAACATTTGCAGATGATACAAAACTACTCAAGGTCGTTAAGTCCCAAGCAGACTGTGAGGAGCTACAAAAGGATCTCTCAAAACTGGGTGACTGGGCAACAAAATGGCTAATGAACTTCAATATTGATAAATGCAAAGTAATGCACATTGGAAAACATAATCCCCCAACCATACATCTACAATGATGGGGCCTAAATTAGCTGTTACCACTCAAGAAAGAGATCTTGGCGTCATTGTGGATAGTTCTCTGAAAACATCCACTCAATGTGCAGTAGCAGTCAAAAAAAAAAAAGCAAATAGAATATTGGGAATCATTAAGAAAGGGATAGACAAGACAGAAAATATCATATTGCCTCTATATAAATCCATAGTATGCCCACATCTTGAATACTGTATGCAGATTGTGGTCGCCACATCTCAAAAAAGTTGTATTGGAATTGGAAAAGGTTCAGAAAAGGGAAACAAAAATGATTAGAGGTATGAAATGGCTGCCATATAAGGAGAGACTAATAAGACCGGGACTTTTCAGCTTGGAAAAGAGATGACTAAGGGGGGATATGATTGCGGTCTATAAAATTATGACTGATATGGAGAAAGTAAATAAGGAAGGGTTATTTACTCCTTCTCATAACGCAAGAACTAGGGGTCACCCAATGAAATTAATAGGCAGCAGGTTTAACACAAACAAAAGGAAGTATTTCTTCACACAATGCACAGTCAACCTGTGGAACTCTTTGCCAGAGGATGTTGTAAAGGCCAAGATTAGAACAGGGTTCATAACAGAACTAGATAAATTCATGGAGGATATTAGCCATGATGGGCAGGGATAATGTCCCTAGCCTTTGTTTGCCAAAAGCTGGGAATGGGCGACAGGGCATGGATCACTTGATGATTACCTGTTCTGTTCATTCCCTCTAGGGTATATGGCATTGGCCACTGTCAGAAGACAGGTACTGGGCTAGAGGGATCTTTGGTCTGACCCAATATGGCCATTCTTATGTTCTTAAAACAAGCCCATTTTTCCAGCTCAGTTGCTGGCAAAATCTCATGAGAACAGGAATTCTCATGATATTTCAGCCTGAAATGGTATAGCCATTTGAGACCAATTTTTCAAACACAGATGACAATCTCTAGCTTGGTTCATCCTGGAGTCTGAATGCAAGATCCTCATACTGGTAGCCTGAACGCTGCTTCCTCATTCAGTCTCTGCTTCCAATGCCTAAGATAGCAATCTCTGCAAAGAAGTCAACCATGGAATGTGCATAGACTGATTAATTCTCTCCTCAAAAGAGGCAGTTCCTCTTGTTCAGAGTTGAAATACATCAGCTGTGTGGTGTGGGGAGAGACTGCAATGGCCTTGCAATATTGTATCTGTTTTGTAAATGGATCAGTTCTTCAGTCAAATAATATATATTCTAATCTGACTAGTTTTCCTTTTTTTCAAGCATCCTTGAGTGGTATATGACTATGACTTAACTTTTGAACCCCCATCTTTACTATCAAATGCAATTCAAATTGACATAAAATATTTTGTCATAGTCATCCCACAATATTAGCAAGTAATGTTTAATTGGAAGACTTGATTTCTCTATATGTTTTCCATTCAACTGCAAAACAGTGAGTCAGTGCAATTTCTCTGGATTTATACTTAACTGGGATCAGTATTCTTAACCAGTTGTTTAAAATGATTGTCAAAATGATTATTATTCTCAATATTTTAAAAATATGGTTTTAACATTTTAAATAAATGTTAAATAGTCAACTTCAGCAGTTTTTTACTGTTCTAACATATACACAGACTGAGGGATATTAATTTTACAAAGTAAAATATTTATTGAACTAGGAACATACTTACTAGTTTCATCATTACATCCTGATATGTTCTCATTGACTCATAGACATCATGATAATCTATTCAGACTTCCTGCACATCGCTGGCCACAGAACTTTGCCCATCTGCTTCTTTAATAGATGCATTACCTGTGGCTGAGTTACTAAAGTCCTCAAATAATGATTTAATGATTCAAGTTACAGAGAAACTACCATTTACACTAGTTTAAACCTAAAAGTGACCCGTAGCCCATGCTGCAGAGGAAAGTGAAAGGTTGGCCAGGGTCTCTGCCAATCTGACCTGAAGGAAAATTACTTCTCGACCCCCAAACATGGTGATCAGTTAGATCCTGAGCATGTGGACAAGTCCCACCAACCAGCCACCAGTAAAATAATTCTCTGTAGTAACTCAGAGCCTTCCCCATCTAGTGCCCCATCAACAGCTATTGGAAGTATTTGCTGGTAGCAGTTGCAGATCAGCTACATGCCAGTGTAGGCAGTCTCATGCCATCCCCTCCCTAAACTTATCAAGCACAGTCTTGAAACCAGTTAGGTTTTTTGCCAGCACTACTCCCCCAGCACTTCACTTCTATTTGCATGATCACATGCACTGTGCACATATGAAATAAAATCAATTACAATTACTTTAGAAAAGGAAATTCACACAATTACAATTTCATTAAAAACAGATTTGGAGATACATCCACAAAAGCTAAGAGACAGGAATCAGCACTTATACGTAGTAGCCTTTTTCCATTTTAACATACTGTTTTTAATGTACTTGGGCTCTTTTTTCACATCAATTACATTAGTTACCACCTCAATCAGAAGAGAATTCTGGATTAATTTTTAAAATTAATAGACGGTGAATTATACCTACGGAAAGAAAAGGTTCTTCATGAACTGTTGCATAGAAGTTTCTTGGTAACTATATGTTAATAAAATTTATAAGAACAAGAAGAAAGAGTTTCAAAAGTGCTCACTAGCCACCAACTTTCAACAGGAGTTGCTGGGAGCTGAGCACTTTTGAAAATTTATTTTTTTATTTAGGTGCCTGACTGGCAGCTGTTGGGTATGAAACTATTTTTAAAATCTGGTCCAAGATTTTTATTAGTGTATTGTAAAGCACTGTGGTATAATTCTTTGAATAATATCACATAATATATATATTTTACAGTACTATAAAGAATTATAGGAACATGCAGCAGAGATAAAGTGTGCACTCATGAATGTGGTTACCGTAACCAATTAACACTATGCATATAAATGTGCTATTTGTTTGCTATTGCACTGTAAAAGAAAGAATATTTGCATGCTCAATTTACCTCATACAAAACCATCTATTGGCTGATTCTCCAATACACTGTAGGTAGAAATGTGCATGGCTAAATTACACATGCAAACCTTCTACTGCTTTAATTGTAATAGTTCCTTTGCCTTGTAAAGTGCACAAATCCAATTTCTGCATTCAAATAATCTAATTTTAGCAGGTGTCTATTAAATTAAATCTGGCATTGTCACATGCACTCCAAAAGCATTTAAATAACAATTTTTAAAGTAATCCTACTCTGAAAGTGATTACAAAAATAATGTTACTTTCTTCCTTAACAGACCTGCTCAGTGTATATTCAGAGTCCTGTTTCTCTTATTTATATAATAAGATCTCACTAAATTTTTACTCTTGTTAGCAAACACAGCTCTGAAAGAGTAAATGAGCTGGATTCAATTCCTTTCTGTGCATCATAAACAGAATTGTTTACTATAATCCAGTTACAAATCCAATCACTTACACATGTGCAACTCCACTGAATGTAACAGGGTCACATAAATGTCATTGAGGTCTTAATTTGAAGACAGTGGGGTTACACAGAGGTAACAAAGTCTAATTTGGTCTGGAGAATTGATATTACTGGTGTTGATCAATGAGAAGGAAAGACTCCTGCATGACTTTCAGATTCTGGGCTAAATTTGCTGGGCTGACAGGGAAAAAAATAAACAAACCTCGTAAACTTAATACATTTGATATGTAATCATGAGACACAAACGTGGTGCCTCACAATGCTATATTTTATCATCAGTTTTCAGAGTACAAGCATACTTTAAGGGATGCTGCCCAAGCTCCACACTTCTTGTATGTGATTCTATATCATATAGGATGCTAACTCCTTAGTGTCTTAATATGAATGAATAATGATATGAACCTGAGAACTAGGCAACTATTCTGCACCCTGCACAACACATTACCTGCATATTGAGGGAGTTGGGTATTTTGTAATTCCATAAGCTTACTTCATTATGCAGTGGTGAACTAATAGTCATGTTGTGTACAGTCTCCAGCTCCTTGGACAGATGGAGAGCCAGCAATATCATAGAATGCATATATTAAATGCCTTGCTGCTGCCAAAACTAAAAGTGCAAAAAGTAATGTGCTTTTCTGAGGACTACATCTAGGAAATACGGGTGCTAAAAGAGTCCCTACCATGCCTGCCTTCACTAAGGTATTGAAAAGCCTGAAGTTTTAATCTCTACTGCCCCCATCTCCCTGTCCCCAATGTTCCTCTTTACTATATGACCAACAACAAAAATGGCACAAAGAAATTCACTTTTAGAAATCAGGGAAATAATATATTCCCCTATTTCAAGGGACTCTTGGCAACTGTGGATCTTAAGAACTACTTTCTTTCCAGCCTGCCTAATCAGAACCCATCTCTCTACTCCACATCTATTCTATTCAATGTCACTTTCACAGCTGCAGCATTGAAAGTCCTGAGAGTTTGGAGGAGGGCCTGAGAAAATCCGACTTTTTCACACAACTGTGCAAAATGTACGATTCTCTAGTGCTGACAAAAATGTTTTTAAAAAATGAAATGCAAAAGGAACTCACCTCATTTTGTGTTTTATAACTCAGATCAAGTTCAATGAAAGTTCCCTTATGGTTTGCAAATCTTGCAACTGAACTTTGGCTAATTCATGACTTTGCAAAGAAACCACTGAAAATCATAAATTTGAAAGCAAACAGCACACAACAGTTTTGACTGAGTTTCATTCTCATGTTTTGGATTTGCTTAAAGCAGAAAGAAACATAACCAAAAATATTGTGGGATGAGCCTTTTGTGACTCTATGAAAATTAAAACAGACTATTGGCCTGATTCTTCTCTCTCAGTTACACCTGTTTTAACATATTGTGTAGCTGTGCTAACTTTAGTGGAGCTACTCCTGATTTACACTGGTGCAAGATCAAATCAGGCCAAATGTTCATATGAACTTCTGAGGAGCAAAACCATTGTCTCATCACAGGAACTTTGCTATGGGTAGCCACCATCTTACTGGCCTGCCTGAGGGGAGGCTCCCTCCTCATTAGCTGGAGGGCCACTGATGGGCCATAGTATATAAGAGTCAAGAGGGAAAGCTTTGAAATCCACAAGCAGCTGGTGGTTTCTCATTTTCCCTGACCTTTTCTCTCCTTTCCAGCTCAGTACTTTGACAGGTACCTGGCCTTTGTGTTTGGGCTGAGTCTGGAGTTTCTTCCATATGTATTATTAGGTTACATATTTGGGGATGGGAAAGAATTTTCCCTCTTGGACAGACTGACCCCAGCTGATTGGGAAAAAAGGATGTTTCTCTTTCCTTGGTGCAATGGCAAAGCCCTTTTGGGGAACGGATATAGAGAGGGATCTTCAAAAGGGTCTAAACAAGTTAAGTGCACAATTCCCACTGACAGTCAGTGTAAGATGGGTGCTTAACCCCTTTAGATGTTTTTGAAAATCCCACGCTTAGATAAGAAGATAAACCATAAATATCTCCCATTAAAGGACAGGAATGGCTGCAGATTAGTAGGAAGTAGCTAGGATGCTGCAATAGATTAGTTGCAATTGGACTGACAAAGGTTCTGCCATTGGTTGGAATAACAGGGTTGCCCAATACCCATCTCCCACAATCTGGGAGAATTAAAATGCAGCAGAGTTGATGGTAAAAGCACAAGAGGGAAGGAGGTACTTGTATTCTGCGCAAGAATGAGATTCTCCCTCAGAGGATCTAATTTCTATTACAAAGGTAGGACTGGGTGAGTTTTGTGGCTTTAATGAGACAATGTCTTTTTTGCCTGGTAGGTCATGGAGGTGCTAGGGACCTTTAAGGTCCATAATCTGGAATGGTGGGCTACAGGGACTTTGTGCCAGACACGCAATTGACCTTCATTGTTCTTTATATGTTGAATTGGCATTTAAAATAAAAGTTTTGGCCTTTAACTACATTAGTTTTATTGTGGAGTGAAAACCAGTTATGATACTCAGCAACCACCAGTCTGTAGTTTTGATATCTTTGTGTGGTCTAGAAAAGAGCCTACCACATAAATCTGAATGGTAGGCTCAGCAGGCTCTGGACTGTTTTCTTTCTCTTTCTCTAATCTTCTATGTCCTGTCATCAATAGCAGTTTCAAAACATATTCCAAAAGCCCATCATCTAGAAAAACTCAACTCACCATGACCTTAACATTGAGCATGTTCTTTAATTTAAATTTAGTATGCTGTTTAAACATCAAATAGGGACAAGTACTGTCAATAGATGTCTTCTATTTTCTAATTGAAAAACAATTTTCCATTTGGGGGTCTATGTATATGCACAGTTTGCTGTATCTCTTTTGGCTCCATATTTTTGTAAATGCAAACCATATGTTTATCTACATGGACATGTGAAATTCTTAAATAAATTCCAAAAAATTCCAGACTTTACACCTAAATACTCTGGCTAGATGCATGAGTTCCAGTTTCAGCACCATGTCTACAATCTACATATTTGAGATTAAGTGGCTAAAAGTCACCTCCACTTTAATATCTGACTGATGCATCAGTACAACTTGTTTCTTTAACATTCCGGGGGTGGAAGACACAGAATTAAATATATAATGTATTAAATAAACATATATTGGAATAAACTTATAAATTGGGACAACCTTTCTCCCTGTTTGTTTCTGGAACACACCAATGCTTGTGTCTCTGTGTTAGTGACTGTATACTGTCCAAATAAAGACAGTTCTAATACAAACTGAAATTCAAGTATATATTTACATTGTCTCATAGTGCAAAACATCACAGGGTCACACCACAATGAACAGTAAACACAACACATGAGACTCATTGGCCAGCAATCTTCCTCCATGTTTCAAGGTCTTCACACAGCCTTGAGAAGCATGCCATACCGTATAATATCCAATCAGCTACACTATCAAACCACACTCGCCAGGAATGCCCACTGCCCTGGAACCAGTTCCTGGAAAATTTGCTTCAGCAATCTTCCTTCGCTCCTCCAACCAACATACTCTCCAAACTCAAGTTTCTTCGTCTGATCGTTTTGATAACATTAGGTTTCACTCCAGGTATGTTGTAAATTTAAGTTAAATTTAATTTAACTTCTCGTTAGTCATGTGTGAAGTATAGTTAATGTGCAGCAATCTCCTGTAGCATTTCAGTTCAAAGGCAGAAACCTCTTAATGACCTGTTTCCTTAATGTCCATGTCTCACTGCACATAGCAAGATGCTGAAGACAGTAGATTGCAGCAATTTCATTTCACTCTTCATGGCAATACCTTTGCTTCTCCAAATGTGGCTTAGTGTCTCTAGAGTAGAAGTCAAGAGTCCAATTCTACGTGGGATCTCAGATGTTTAGCATTTCTTGTAATCATGCTACTCTGACACTTCCCGGGGTAACCAGGGTTGTGAGGCACCTTGCTACCATCTGCCCTTAGTGTAAGAAAGTCTCATTTGTGCCTTCTGAGTGTCACCACCCTGCCAAAATCAGCCTCTGGCAACACAAGCATGGCCTTCCAGGCCTCCACCTCTCTGTACAGATTAGCGAACGGCACACACCAATTCCTGAGTTCTCTGAGTGCTTCCTGTAGTGTCCAGCTAGTTAGCCACTGAACACTCACAGAATTACCAGGTATGCTGCTCCCGAAGGAACAGTACATGGCAGCTTACTAGTTATACCTCAGTACACAGGTCTGCTGAATACACAATACATAGATATATCTATAGTGAAATCAATAAGAAGTTTATCATCAGAGAAGAGAGATTCAAGTAATAGTGGGTAAGAATATCAGAAACAAATGGTTACATCTAAAACAAAAATCATAACTCACTTTCTAGAAACTCAACTCAACTAAGAAACTATCCTCCTGTCTAAAGAACCTTATCTCACCCAAAGTTCTCTCCAGTGATTTCAACCACACCTGGCTGAGATTCCTTTTTCATCAAGCAAACTCGCTTATCATTTATTTCCTAAGTGAAGGATCCCAGGGTGTCCTCTTTTCCCTACAAATATACCAGAACGAATCTTTGATGTTCACCTCAAGATTGCCCTCCCACCCTCCAACTGATTATTACTTCCTGTTACTGTCCTCTCTCTGAAGATTACACAATCCTTCATTAACCTGTGTCTCAGACTGATGAGTGGAGGCCCATTGTGAAACATACAAATTAAATTTACATGTAAAGAGACAGATAGATAAACATTTCTTGCCTGAAAGAAAACCTGCTTTTCATCTTTGCTGGTGTCAGTCCCTAGGCACAGACCTTAAGAACATAATTTTCAGCATATATACATAACTCCTTGCACAACATCTGAGCTTTGTGACTCTATTGATAACCAGTGGGACACAGGCTTTTATTAGAGACCTCACATGACACTCTTTGGTGACCTAGAATATAAATACCAGACCCAGGGGATTCCTGAAACCATTATGCACCCAGAATGCATTCTGTCCGTTGGCATCAAGAGGCCCCTAAATCACAGCTACCCAGGTATTTGAAGTGATCAACTCACTCCAACATCTCCCTAGGTTTGGGTAGGAATATCTTCACCTTATAGTATTAACAAATACTTTATTCAAGCACAAACTAAGTCATTTCCAGTCGCAAACTGCATGAGTTACAATCCTGTGCTATTTTCTTGCTATACACAAACCTCCCAACAGAGCTGCGCCATTCTGGGGAACTCTCAGGACTAATGCATGGGGTCCAGTCACCCTGTACAATTAAAATGTCTCTACAGTGAACAACTGCTAACTCCTTCTCAGTGTCATCACAGAATTTTCCAATCTTCTCATCGTCACAGTCATTAGTAGGGACATAGCACTGGAAAACAGTTATGTTAAATGGATGGGCTGCCAATCTGAGGATCATCTACCTGCTGGTGAATGGTTTGTAGGCCATCGTAGAGGGGCTGATCTGCTTCCTGATCAGCAGCACAACCGCATGCTTTCTTATTCTGTCTTCACTGTTCCAGATTCACAGTGAAATCAATTAGGAAATAAATCATCATTCTGTTCCCAGCCCATCTGGACTCTCTCAAACTGGTCACGTTCCACACAAATGACAAGAGCACCTTTTGTATTAGCTGGAGGTAACCTGCTTTCATGATACCAATATTCCACATGGCAATGAAAACATTTGCTTGACCAATTTAAGTAGCTTGAAATCAAGTCACCCCTTCTACAATGCACAGCTGTAATTACCCAGTACAAAAGTGTTGGTTCCCCCAAATCCAGTAGTCAATATACTGATGTGTCCTCATATCATCATGAGGGATTACAGACAATAATAGTGGTGGCATCCATCTCTTCTTCAGCATTCACTGCCATTGTCATCCACGGATGATCATCTGGCTTCAGGGAGTTGAACCTCTGGTTTGAACTCTGAGTTCCTTTTCCTAAGTAGGCTGCTTTCCAAGGCTGGGAGCACATCCCCAATCCCACCCCAGCCATAATCACCAGAGTGAACTTGTAACAGTACCTTTTAAATTATAATTATATCTGGGCTAACCATTCAGGTCAGAAGAGCAAAAAGACCCCAGGGAGAGAACTAACAACATTCAAATGAACTTTTTTCAAACCAAGTTGTATGCAACAAGATTGTGTGTCTGTACAGTACATAACAGATTCAAAAGTCTCCTTTGAAGTACTATGAGTTTGGAAAAAGGAAATTGAAATATATTGGCTTCCACTTAATATTGGATACAGTTTTAATATTGGACCACAGAGGAAACAAAACTAAATAAGTTCACTCAAAGGGTGTTGAAATGGAGAGATAATATTGCCTATGTATTGTGACAAAGTTCCTTCTCTGCCTTGGTGGGTCCTGCGCTTATTGGTGGATTTTCTTGCCTCAGAGGTTCACGGCAGCCCTCAGTTTGGCCACTTTCGTGGCTCAAGTCTGCCATTCACTCAGTTAGCCTCATCACTGGCCAGCAATGGGGAAAGGAAGAAGAACAATCCCCGCAGTCTCTGCTGATCCACCTAGTGGATCAGGGAACATGCCAGAGACCTTCCCCTCTGGTGGAACCCACAGTCCAGTTCAACTCCTCCGGTATCAAGTAGGGAGTTGGGGGGATGGAGGGAACCCGGGCCCGCCCTCTACTCCGGGTTCCAGCCCCCCCAGGGCCCCGTGGATTGCAGCTGTCTACAGGGGCTCCTGTAAGAGCTGCGTGACAGCTACAACTCCCTGGGCTACTTCCCCATGGCCTCCCCCCAACACCTTCTTTATTCTCACCACAGGACCTTCCTCCTGATATCTGATAATGCATGTACTTCTCAGTCTTCCAGTTGTACGCCTTCTCACTCTCAGGTTCTTGCACCTCTTGCTCCCAGCTCCTCGCACACGCACCACAAACTGAAGTGAGCTCCTTTTTAAACCCAGGTGCCCTGATTAGCCTGCCTTGATTCTAGCAGCTTCTTGATTGGCTGCAGGTGTTCTAATCAGCCTGTCTGCCTTAATTATTTCCAGAAAGTTCTGGATTGTTCTGGAACCTTCACTGTTACCTTACCCAGGGAAAAGAGAGCTACTTAACCTGGGGCTAATATATCTGCCTTCTATCACTCTCCTGTAGCGATCTGGCCCGACCATGACACAGTATGATCAGAAAGATAACTTAATGGCTAGAACAGTGATGAGGAGCATGTCCTTAACTTCCAAGATTATCAGGCGTACAAACCAAGAGTCAATGCAAAAAGAGAGGGAGTTCACTGACACACAGAAATGTGACTCACGCCCTGAGATGCTAACAGAGGGAGGGGAAAATGCCTGTCTCTGGGACAGTCGCACATGAACTTGCAGAATGTTGAGACATATCCTTTTACTAAAATCAACTGTACCTATGAGATTTTGCCTATCTAGCAAGGCTATTGCCCAGATCACCAACTATTTAAGATTGTATGTTGCTTACTTTTGGATTTAATTGATTTTCTCTCACACTTCTAACAAACATTGCCCTAATTAAGTTTTACTGCAGGCTGTTATTGGGGAAACCATTGTGAACTGTTTTGAGAAATAACCAACAAACCTTTGAACTGTGGTGACAGGGAGAAAATAACTTGCTTGGAATATTCAGTTAAAAGGCTCAGAGCAGGACAGTGCTTGTTTCCAAAACATGGCAACTGTGGTCAGCTGGTGTCTGCAAGGACAAGCAGGAATGGTGGAGCTCAGGATATAAACTGAGTAAATATAACATTCCTGAAAGGCAGATTTCTACCCATCAACTCTTCTCAAGGAATTTTCTCTGGTGTTTTGCCTTGGAGGAGGCTCAAATTAGGTTTCCTCTAGAGCATCCTCAATCTAGTTTGGATACATCCAGTGTCAATTTAAAATATGTATCTGAGGATTTTAGAGATGAATGCATTGATCAGATTGGATTTCTACTTCAACCAAATCGAAACTATATAGACAGCTTTTTATACAAAGGTAAAATACAAAAAACTCTACCATACAAGAGGAGTGCCACTACCATACAAGAGGATTATAATCCTCTGGCAAAATAACATTATGAGTCATTTTGCTCTTTAGCTTTTGGTCCTGTTTTCATGCAAATACTGTTTTCTTAGTAATAAAGGAAAGTGGTTAAGACATGCTATCCATTTTAGTTTGTGTGATTCCTATTTGTGCTGCAGGTAGCAAACAATAAGTGAGATCCAATAAGGAATCTTTAGAATTTATATTGTTCCATAAATGCTGCAATTTTCTTTATGAGAGACTAACAGATATAGAATATCCAGCATTTCCCTACAGTCCCACATGAAAAGTTTGAGGATTATTTCAACAGTGCTACATAAACTTAATGCTCCAGCAATGACATGACAATCTCAAAATGGCTAGTAAAGCAATGGGAGCAGAACTCATCAAACCAGAAATAAATGTGACAGTGTCTAAAAGTGTTACTGTAATAGATACAGTGACTTTCCAATTTTCCTTTTACACATAAGTTAAATTACTACACAATTCAATATCATGCAGAGATGAACATTTTGACCAATTCAGGAGCATTTGTTTGCATAGTTGTATCATTTACACTCATTTCTTGAAGTTGCTCTTTGAGCCATCTATATTGTATCCATTTATACTTTTCTCTTTATTTTAATAGAGAAAACTAAAAGGAAAAATGAAGCTAAGAGTTTTCCTGCTATATCTAGGCTGAGATTTTTTACCAAATAGCACACTTTTTTCTGTATTAAATCTGAAATGATTCTATACGTTACCTGTAAATATTTTCTTTGATGGAGTATACCTTTTTTTCTCATTGAACTCATGTTGAATCAAAGAAACACAAACAATTGTCTCCACCAGGTGATATGGCTTCCTAAAAAATCAGAAGCATTGTAATCTATCATTTGGAAAACATGCCTAAGAGGCAGCATGTTCCAGTGGTTAGGATATTTGACTGGCAATCAAGAGATTGGGATTCTCTTTCTTTCTTGCCACTGACCTAATATACAATCTTGGGCAAGTTACTTCATCTCTCTGTGACCCACTTCCCCACCTGTAAAATGAGGATAGTGATACATACCATTCTTTTATTACTTTGAGATTTACACTGTACAAGAGAGAAATATATTAATTATTTCTGGCTAGGGACAATATAGGCCAAAATTCTGCCTTCAGGTATGCCCATGCAACTCCCACTGGAGGCATATGCATATCAGAGGGCAGAATGAAGCCGGACTTCTTCCTCTGTTATAGATTATCCCATACTCTGTAGGGATTTAGTGAAAAGTATGCTCTTCTAACAAAGGGTGGTAAGACTGGTCAGTTTTAAAAATTCCTGGCACACAAAAAACATGAGGACCATTTAAGAATAATATTCGGGACTGTCTGTTTCTGGAATAAAGACTAAGACTGTTCAGCAGATATTCTTGCATGGTATTTTACATGCATTAGCTCAAAAGGATCGTGCAGGAGGTGATGAAAGATGGATATATTCTTTCCAACGCAGTGAGTAGAAAGATGCTTGATGTAGAAAATCTTTGAGGTGTTTTGTAATACTGGTTACGGTGAGATACTTACTCTGAGATACATAAGGGAGCAGTGACTCCAGTTACAATGCCACACAACACTACAACCATGCAATAGAATGGTAAAGGAGTAGAAGAATGGTTTTGCCATTGTCCTACAGAAGGGGGTGTTAGGTGTAGTAGTTTCAAAGTAGCAGCCGTGTTAGTCTGTATCCGCAAAAAGAAAAGGAGTACTTGTGGCACCTTAGAAACTAACAAATTTACTTGAGCATAAGCATTTTATGTTTTTATTTTATATAATTTAGAATGAAGGATAAATAATAATAATATAGCATGTATTAAATGTATTGGTGTATGATTTGATCATATCCTGCCAGCCACCCTTTTTGAATAGCAGAAAGGAATGGCCTAATTAACCATTGGTAGAGATGCATCAGCCAGAATCTGTGTCTGTGCCGATTTCAAGGCAGAGACAGACCTTTTAGGGTCACCACTTTGTTGTAGGTCTAGCATTTTAAAATAAGTAAAAGAATGCAATGATTGCATTGCAACTTGTTCAAAAGCTCTGTGTAAATTAATTCTGTTTTGTGTGTGAATAAGAAATGTGTGTGTTAGAAGATAAGTGTGAAGGCCATCACCGAACCAGATGTTCTAGGGAGGAACCAAGGACAGATGAAAGGGTGCTAGGAGTAGAAGAGTGCAGACTGATGACTCTAAAAATGATACAGACACCTATTAATGGGAACAAGATAGCTCTAATCAAAACCAGCATGGGGTAACTCCCTGAGAGACTTGAAGAAAGAACAAGATAAAAGATAAGAAGGACAATTTAAGAAAACAAGCACTCATCAAACAACAATTGATTACAGCATGATGGTGCAAAACTCATTGGTCCCAATGAAGGATAATCACTATATAAACAGGGTGCCTTGCCATAAAACTTTGGGTTTGTCCTGTCAAGACTTCCCCAGAGCACCATGTCGCAACCAACAGAACCCGGCTCCTACCTTCCCACCCTTGATCAACCTAGCTGGCCACTAGATTGATCCGGACTCTGGACTGGTAACTATAACATCAACTGGTGGGACAGTGTGTGTGATTGAATGCATATGCTAATTGTTGTATCTTCAATAAACACGGCGTATTGCCTTTTCCCCTGAAAAAGATCCTGTGTGCTTCTTATAAGCATAACATAGGAAAGGTGCAAACAAGTTTTACATTAGGAAATGAAGCAAAGCAAGAGTAGAGACATATTATAATATCCCTTTGACCTGGAGTGTTTAGGGGCATCCATTTAGGGGCACTGCCCTTAGAGAACATACTCAATGCTTAGAAATGATTTCTTGGTTGCCTACAGTCATGCCCATGATTGCTGCGAGTCAAAATGGCTTTGTGTCTGTTCACAAGCTGGTCAAATTATTTCTCTCAGGTGTGCCAGTTCTAAGATACAGCCCATAGCACATGTATAAAGGCCAATTCTTCCCTATTAAGACTTCTTAAGTTTTAAAACCGTAGAAGCTTTAAAAGTATAGAGTCAAACAAAAGCCAGTATTCATCTACAGCTCAGTTGTGTCTTTAAAACACAATCCTGCCATCATACTGTCTGGAATGGTTCACAACTGTGAGTACCAACCTCAGGGCAGACACTCCAAACTGGTGCTATCATTAGATTTAGTAACAAGTGTGAACTCCTAAAGCATTATCACAGTCTTACTATGGAATCACAGACAGTTGCTAGTTGGTATACACCAAAGATCACAAAATATTCAGGTTGCTTCCAGTCCCAAGAGATCAATCATTTACCCCAGGTAAATCTGTACCTTAGATTTCTCACCAAAGACAACTCTTGTAGTCAATCCTATAATAAACTAATTAAATATTTATTAACTAAGAAAAATAAAAGAGTGATTTATTACAAGGTTAAAGCAAGTAAATATATATACACAAATGAGTTACAGTCTAGGGTTTTAAAAGGTGATATATGTCAGCTCTGGATGTCTTTTAGGGATAACCCAGGTTGACCCTGGGGATCTTTGCTTTTGATTCATAGCTCCCTCCAGCCCTATGAGAGTCCAAACAGCAAAAAAGATGAACAATGTTCTTATTGGCTATTTTTATTTTCTTCTTCCCAAATGCAAGCTGAGGAGACAAGCCTTTTTGCACATAGCCTCTTCGTAGTGTGAGGAGGGAATTAAAGTCTTTGTATTAATGCATTTCTTTGATTTGTCATGATTTCACCAAGAAAAATAAATACTTCATCAAAGAAAATATTTACAGGTAATGTACAGAATCATTTCAGATATAATTCAGAAAAGGTGTGCTATTTGGTAAAAATACTCAGCCTGGATATAGCAGGAAAACTCTCAGCTTCATTTTTCCTTTTAGTTTTCTATATTAAAATTCCACAATTGTGTATTTCACAGTGACCCATTTAGTTTTGATACTCTTTTTGACTGGCAGGAGACAATCCCTCCTGGCTGGGTTCACAGTTTCAGAGCAAACCATTTTTACAATTATAAAGCAAAAACTTAAATATTACCTTATATAAAGACATTATAGGTGAGATTAATGCATGCAGTAACTTACAATCATTTCATAAAGTCTAAACACTAAATACATTGTTGTAAGTCCAATACCCATTTGAACTATATCTACACATGGGTGAAACAGACTAGTTTCCAGTAATGAACTTGTCAGTGATTGGGCTGAGACCAGCATCACACCTGCATTGAAGAACAATTGTGTGGAGCTGAACTATGCCAGTGGGTACTCAACAAGCAATTCTGCCTCAGAGGCAGAATTCTCCCTGGAGCTCCCTGTGTGGGGTAGACAGAGCAACTAGTCTGCTTTGTCCCTTTCTTGCTCTCTTTGGTGTGTCTTACGCTTTAAGGATGACTAAAGGGAGCAGTACCTGAACTTCAGCAAGCTCAGGTATTTCAACTGGGCCCCACTTCTAAACCAGAGTAAATAATCTGGATATTAAGGGCTGCAAAATGAAACTCACCCCATTTGTCATAGGGTGTGGCTGCCCCATAGCATCCCCTGCTGCTCAAGTGTGACACTACCAACACTCATTGCCTCAGTTTCCTTCCTGAACCTGGCTCGCCTCATTTTCCACATACAAGTCTGTGCAGAAGATGTGGCTTAGCCCACCAGTCAAGACACACACAAAACTTAACCCCCTACCAAGGTAACAAGAGTCCAAACTAAAAAGTCCCAACAAACAAACAAAAATATTTTTCTGCCCTTTAGGGCTTCTCTTCAGCCCTCCCTCAGGGCCCAGTGAGGGCTAGTGTCCCTGCAAAGGAAATAATGTGGGTGCTGATCTCTGTTTTGCCCCTGTGAGACGTTCCCTGTAAACTGTGTGCACATACCACACATCACATACCAATCAGGTGGCTCAGCCATGCAGGACTCCGTGGCTGCTGGGGGTGGAGGCAAGAGTAGAACCCAGAGGATCTGAAGCAGCCTCTGTGGTACTTAGAGGCTGGAGTGGGACCCAGAGTGAGTGCAGTGCCCAGGATTGGGCCAACAAACAGGTAGGAACCAGGACGACTGTACTGGGGCTGGGCGCAGCCCTGCGTGAGGCTCCACTTCCCCCATTTCCCCCCCTCTGACATTGGTATAGGTATGGCTCTCCCATCTCCCCTTAAAGGGACCAGTCACACTGTGACACTGGTGTTAAAACAGAGTCTGTCTCTGCTGAATAAGCTTCAGTATTTAGGTTCTGGTTTATCCTAACTTTTAACATTGTATTCACCCTCAGTGGGGTTTTTTATTATCTAAATTTGAGTGAAATTCTGTCTGTTATATCCATATATTCCAACAGGCTTCAATGGGAGTACACATCAGTAATTCCAGGCAGAATCTGGGACTCTGCGTTAATAAAATATTGTGGATCTCACTAATTTGCACTTTGCTCTAATTTCCATCCCATAATTTGCACACAAAAAACCAGTGGTTTCTCCTCACTTTTCAGCATCTCTATAATGAGGAAGTGCTACTGTCTCATTTACTATGATTTATTCATTTTACTGCCAAATATTTACTAGGTTACCATACTCTGAAGTATAATAATTAAAGCCCAACTATACCTGTTAAGTAAATGAAGAAAAGTTTTTTATGATGCATTTCCCTGCTTGGTTTTCTTTTTGTTTGTTTGAATTGTATTTGCTTGTTTACTTGCCAATTTACAAAATTTAGTCATTTGCTATGGGTTTCCCAGTCACTGATTTAAATTAGTTAAGTTCAACTGCATTATCTTCTTTCAGTAGCAATAAAAACATCCAGGTTTTTATAATTTTATAGGTATTTTCTCTACATTTTTTATAAAGTTATGAGACACAAAGGGATGGAAAAATTCTGAGATAGGAAGTGTAGGAGACATGATGAAATAACAGAAAAGAGCACCCCAGAATGACAGGGTGAAAACTATCTACTCTTCTGGACTGATAGGTAGAGAGTGGACATAAAACAATGTAGCAGAGGTTTATTTGCAAAGATTATTTTTAAAATGTGTAAATCAACATCTGAATGATCTTTCCCATACCATCAATTGGGGAACAGAGGAAAAGACCTTAGGAGCAGATCATATTTGCATAGACACAACTGCTTTGCCTAGGCAGTCAGCAAACAGACCTGCGTTGATCAATTTTGGCTGTTTTGGGTTAAAATTCACTTTAGTCCTGGATACCCAAATGGGGGGGGGGAAATCACCATTAATGGAACCTCACTCCCTAAGCAGAGGGTAGTGATGCCAAATCCAAATGGAAGTCAAAGGGGGTGGGGACAAATGTTCCTATCTGGTGGTGTGGATTCTGTTTAAAGAGTCCTAGTCACAATGTGATCCTCCCTGTCCAGTAAGCAAAGACAGAGGTGATCGGACTCAAATTAGAGTCCTTGCTTCTGATGAGCGATCACAAGGTAAGCTGCTCTATGGGGCTGAAACTCAGACCTGGTGTGGGGACAGTGTCATGTTGGAAGGCAACAGAGGCTGCAGCAGCAGAGAAGTTCCCCATTTCCCGCTGACATAACTGAGAGCTAAAATCACTAAGAACTGGGTTAAATGGTGGAACCTCAGAACACAGCATTGCAGCAAGGGGCCGAGGCAGTAGGAAGCAGTACAAGCAGCAAGCAGTGACAGAGACAGCAGTGAGCAATGGCAAAGGCGGTGTAGACAACAGCAGCTCCTGCAGAGGCACTGCTCAAACCCCTTCCCCCTTTCAGGGTGGGAGGTGAACCCACATGGACACACCTCTGAAATCTGACCTCGGACAACCAACCATTAGTGGGGTGTAGAAGAGGGAAAAGGGGAGTAGCGTGTTAAAGGGACATTCATCTGACAGATTTTGTACCGCAAGGTAGGAAACTGAGGTGAAGGACTAGTGCCCACGGTACCATAATATGGGTGTTTGATTAATGTTTGCATTCTTTTGAATCACTGACATGGTATTTTTCCAAATTAATGCTGAGTTCCCTCTCCCTTTGAATAAATGTTTGTTGGAGAGGGAGGGGATATATACACAGACTCCGTGCTCGTGAATGGGGAAGTATTGCCTCTTAGAAGTGCCCAGAGGTGGTAGCTAGTTTTTCCAGAGATCTGGGTGGAGGATTGAGCTGGTTCTGTTTTGTAATGCTAAGAAGAACTCCTACATATTGAATCCAGCCCAGGTTGCTACCAACCCTACCTGGCAGAAGAGTTACAAATGGAAAGCATGAGACTGATTTCTTAAAGCATTAATATTACATAGCTTTGCATTTGCAGTGTGTTATACTATTACTTAACATGAAATTGGCTTATAAGGTTTTGTAAGAATTGCTGGTCTTTCAGACACTTATGGGTACATTTTCAGCACAAAGCATAGGAATTAACGTTAATGGGATTTATGCAGCAAAGTCCCTGAGCACCACTCTAAATGTTTCTCCACTTTGCTACTAATTCAGTGGGATTGAAGGATGTAAATAAAAGCAGATTTTGAAGTAAAAATATATACGTGCCAGGTTTCCTGCTTCTGTAAATTGGCATAGCTTCATTGAAGTCATTAATATGGGAGTCACATTTTCTCAATTGAAATTTTAAGCTAGAATAATGTATCTATTTTATGTTATAACATTTTAAAATACAAAAGATACATACAGGATCAATTATCAATATAATTGAAATTGTTTTCTGCAGCTGCTATCTATAAATGGGCTCAAGCCACAAAGTTCAGATCCAGGCCCAAAGTTTTCCAATATTTGGTTTTGTGCTATCTTTACTACTGTTCATTACAATGAAAATATTACCGATTCAAATGCAGTCTGATTATGGAGAGGGTCTAAAATATTACGGTCAATTATTACATTCATTTTGCTATCAGCATTTTAATATTTTAAGCAGATCTTATGAATTTTGGTTGAAATTCACAAGACTGGTCATTGTGATGTTATGGCTTTAGTTTAAAGGAAGAACCTGATTTTTAAACAAAGAAAAAAAAACCTTAAAAATATTAAAGGAGCTAAGTGCCTGTTCCAAAAGTGAAATAATAATTCACAAAATTTACTCACACGTTATATTGTATCTTTTATCTGCATGTTCTAATTTCTAAGAAATAATACTTGTATCAATAGGAGAAAAGGAAAGGCACCAGATAGTAAAAAATAATGGCTGGAAGACCCCCGCACTGGTACTGGCAGTCTAACTTTGGGATCAATTAATATCCCCCAGTTACTTAACCTCATTATTCCCCATTACTATTATGTACTGTGCCATATACTTTGTTGTAGTGGACAAAATCAATAGAAATTGTTTAAATTTTAAATACATTTTAGCATTAAATGCTAATTCACAATGTTATTATGCCATACAGTCACACAATATCCATTTAATCAAAAGTTATTAACCATCCACAAGTTTTATTTTCAGCTGCAAAACTAAACAGTTAATAGTTTAATAAATTAGTATGGTCATCATTCACACAATCCAATTGATTTTGAATGACTCACTTCTGTTATAATTAACACTGTGTAACAGCACACTGAGAAAATGTCAGTTCCTGTAGGCTGGCTGAACAATGGTAACCAAAACTGAGCAATGCCTTAACAGTTAATGAAATTCTTTTTTAACCAATCAGAAGGAAATGTGTTCTTAATTTATAATACCATATGGATATCCGGACATATGGATGGTTCATAAATGCTCTACATTAAACTGTTATTTTTACATTTTCAGTGTAACAAAAACACCAAGCAGGTGTTTTTAAATGTCACATTTTGAACAGCAACAGTTTCATTAACATAGAAAATTCATTATTCACAGTTGTATTACTGAAATATTAGTCAAGAAGAGATATTTTATTGGTGATATGGCAATATATCTATAGCAGGCATTCTTCTCCTGTATTTTAAATATCTCTTTCCCTTTCAGATGTGTAAGTGCACACACTCTCTTTCTGATCACAGTCGTAGCCATGATATTTATTTTCAGTACTGAAATTATAATATTTTTTTGTAAAGTCATGAATATGCTCTCACTCCATTCTTATCGTGCAATCATCTGTGTGTTGTGCTGCTCCTTTTTATTTTGCTACAATGGGGTATCTTCACAGTATACCATATACACATAATTTATCCATGAAGCAGTTTAACACCATCCTTGCATTTGCAGAGGGAGATATAGAAGAAATGGTATGCGTTACATAATTTTGTTATCTCTTGGGTTTGGTTTATTTTTTCAAAACATTTAATGTTGTATAAATTATAAAACATAATCAAGAGACATGATAATGATCTCTGTAATCAACTTCAGTCTCTGCATATAAGAAAAAATATTACAAAAGAACAAAGAACATTAAAAATGTAGATTCCCGCATACTTTGTTCTTTAATACAGTACATATGCAATTGCCACTATAAATATTTTTGTCTAGAATGATTAAGGAGTTCCAAACAAAAATGGGTCTGCAATTTCATCTATCAGTGCCAAAACGTGTAACGCAGCACTATGTTTCCAATGACCTGTAAGCAGTTTCCTTTCTGAACTCTGCTTCTTTGGAGTTTGTGGCTCAGATAGTTTAATTTCCATTGGTCTACAACTTGGTATATAAGATGTCAGCCAGAAGTGGTTCCCCACTTTCCCCTGCCCAAATAGTTTCAGTCAGTTCAGCCATTTAAAAAAAGTTGGTTTGCACTCTAGCTCTCTAACATGAAGCATATATTTTCATTATCACTTTTCTGACATAGTTTATGTGTAATATAAAAAAACAAAAACAAAACGCAAACATAAAAATTGATAGTATATAAAACTCTAACATTGTCTTAGTCAGATATAAACCTAGGCGTACAAGAATGCTGCAAAGGCATCACTGACATATGCCTGTATGCTGTCGGGCAGCAGCCCCAGAAATACATATGTTCCTCACAGAAATTAGTTCTAGTGGAAGTGTGAATAATATCTAATTGCCACTGTCGGATTTGGAGAGAAAGGATGGGGAAGGGACTGGACACTTGCATATGACTTGGGAGACCTTCTTCGCTACATATTTCTCGTCTGACCTTGAACAAGTCACTTAATCTCTCTGTGCCTCAGTTCCCCATCAGTAAAATTGGGATTATAGCACTGCCCTACCTCACAGAGGTTTTGTGAGGATACATAAATTAAAGATTGTGTGGTGCTCAAATATTGGTTGATGGGGGCTATTTAAGTATTAAGAAAAGTAGGATCGATAGAAGTACTACCACCACTTGATTCCCTAGCTCTCACCTGTTGGATCTTTGGAACAAATCTGCCAGTACGACACATTTCACATAACACTCATGTCTGTAATCCCCCATCAACACTTGCCCACATCCACACTGGTTTCTTATATACCAAGCCAGGCTGTAGGTTTCCCACTGCAATCACCCCTGCTCGGTCCAGAGGCCACTATGACACATTCTAAGTAAGGAGGCTGTGTGGTTCTCTGATTCCTCCCCACTCACTGCTCCTCCTGCAAGCCCTAGCTGCCCAAACACCCTCACCATCAACCCTCCCCACAGCTATCCCAGTGCCCCTTCCCCTCTACAACTGCCCTAGCCAGGGTCAACCAAACAACTACCATCTAGGTAACCTACACACCCTCCAACACCACATGCCTCTCCCACTCACCCCGGAGAAGGGTCCTGCTCTGTGTGTGGGTATGGGGTGGAGGCCTCTCACTACCTGTTTCTGGGAAGCACGGGATAAGAGGATTAAATTCCTGCCTTCCTATTATTCTGGGGCAGGAGTAGGGGAGTTGTGCCTGAAAGAGAAACTAATGACTTGCTGTCACCCATGAGAATGACATGGAACCACACAAAACTTGGTAGGTCTGGGAGAGATCTTTCTGACAGTTGTGCGGCGAGCCAGATCAGGGTTGAAAATGGCTGTTCTGTTCTCCACTCTACCAAAAGGTTCACTAGCATGAACCCATGAGCAGAACATGGACAGAATTTGGCCCCTGATTAGTCTGGAACAACATAGCTAACATGGCACTACAAAATGATGACAATTTCATTTACATTTTATGTTATCCTAAATACACTGAATAAAGTGAAGACCCTCAGAGCATGGATGATACAACTGAAGCATCTTTCCCTCATGGGCAAGCTTATTACTAGGTGGTGGAATTAGAACATAACCAGTAAAAATACAGGACCAAAACCACAGCCATCATTCAGGTTATCAAATCTATTCCCCTAGCTAAGGCAAGATAGACACAGCCAGTATTTAACCCCTCTTGATCCATAGTCTTAATTTACTTTAGTATATTAGAACATTACCTTCTTATTGATTATAGATCAGGCAATTTTAGCAGCTTTATCACATCCATTTAGTATATTTTCATTGTCATCACACCATATAGATGGGATTCCTAAAGATTATAAAGGAAGGTTATGTCATCCTAACGTTAGGGATGCTGACTGAGGTGTGTGAATTTCATGGCACAGAGAAGAAGCTTCCCTTGACAACTAAACATTCATTCTCTGAAATTCTCTTTCTGCCCTCTTCCAACAAATGGAGTTGCAAGAAATGTATTCAGATAAGTAATTCTGCATACACTGTGGCACAGAGATAATGGAATATGCTAAGAACTGCTGGAGTAAAAAAACAAAACAAGGTTCAAAGCTTTATACCATGAAAGGTAGCCCTGTGCCCTTAATATAGGCATGGTTTCATCTTCGTGAATGTCTAAAGGTCACTGTGAAGTGTGTGTAGTATTACACATATATTGTAGGAACTCCTTTCCCCTGCTTCTCCCATCCTAGGAAAATCGTTATAAACCAACGTGTGCTAAAAGCTGATAGCAAAACATTGCACAGAGTAGTAACATCATACAAATCACTATTGGTCTCACACACACACACACACACACACACACACACACACACACAAGCCTACAACCTAATAACTGGTAAAGTGAAGATATTAGAGCAGTAAATAAAAGGAATTGTTGTGAACAGAAACAAATAAACCTGTTTTCCACCAAATCAATGGCCAGAAGCAACAATATTGCAAGCAAGTCTTTAAGAATGTAGAACCATTAAGGTCTTCAAGATATTTTTTGTGTCCAGTCCGCGCAACTACACTTCAAGGAAATAAAGGAGAATTATACAAAACATACAGGAAAACGGATATCATCCCACAGTGTTTCACAAATAATAAAAAAGTACACATTTGTATCACAGTGTATAGTCCTTTGGATAATAATTCTTAAAAACAAATATTTTTATCAGATCAAATGCTTCTTAACAGCTCTACTCTACTTATCACTTTAGCCACCGAACAAGGAATGTCATTTAAAATATACTCTATATCCACCATGAAATTACATCACTTTGAATCTATTTTGGACAAAATAATAATTGATTTAAAAACAGAATGACATCTGTACAGTGCTAGGCAGTAATTCAAACAAGAATCTAAGCAGCAACTATAATAGTTTTTCATCTCTCTGGATACAATACACATGATCAATAAGCCAGAATGAATGCTCTTATGCTACCTACATTCTCAAAGACTTGGAGGGCCATGCCAACTGCATACACCTGGTAAAGGGTCTCAGCTTTCCAACTATTGCAGCTATTGAATCTACTGTACACTACAGAATTCCTTCTTCCCTTAGGACCGAGTCTTCAATGCCAAAGCTGACACATTTACTTTTTAAAAATAGCATCTCCTGTCTCCCACACCAACTTCTATTCCTTTGTGAAACCACCAAATAACTGAATCTAGTCAGACAGTAGTACTGCTCTTGTGAGCAATTATACATCTGTTCACTTTATCACAGGGGTTCTATCATTAAAGCAAACACACAAAAATTAGACATTTTATGGGTTTTTATTAAGTTCCCATGATTATGAATTTCAAACTTCTTGTAAATGAACTGAGTTTTTGTGCTGTTACAATTTTCTGTATAATGTAGTTACTCTACCTAGATTATGTATCTGATTTCAACAGCAGAAACCACAGCTGTTTTAACAATATTTGCAATTAGGCAACTTGATAAAATGCTACAATTCTGCTTCCTTGAATAAGTGCCACAAGGCATTTATCTGTTGCTTTGATACCCTTAGTCCAGGGTTTCGTAGATTTGATAGATGCTAAAAGAGCAGCCAAGGTGTCAAACGCTTAGCAATATAGACATTAGGTGCCAACAGAATATAGTGCCAAAGATACTGGCATGCTCCATTTTGAAATGCTGACTTAATTCAGAAAAGCTGGGACAGGCTAGCAGCAATTCAAAAATTGGTGGTAATTCATTTTTAAAATAATTACTGCATCCAGAACTGAAATTGCAATTAACTACTAGACCCTAGAATATTCTCTAAATGAGGAATTCAGTTAGTATTGTGGCAAAAATTGCTGTGAAGTAGCTGAATACTGGATACTGGATACTGAAGATGGTAGCTGGCACCTCAGAAAGAAGCAAACAGTTCAAAAGAAGCTCAGCCCATGACAGAAATATGAATTACACGTGAAGGAGGGTTTGTTTGCCTGACAATAATCAAAACAATGAAACCATTGTACAAAAAAAAACTACTGAAACTATCTGAAGTTATTCTGTCCACAGCACACATTGCTGGGCCAGCCTAACAGAGTGAGGGTCACTGCAATTGTTATTGACAGCCTTGAAGTCTTTAAGAAGAAAGAAAGAAAGAAAGAAAGAAAGAAAGAAAGAAAGAAAGAAAGAAAGAAAGAAAGAAAGAAAGAAAGAAAGAAGAGTCAATTGATGCTTATTTAAGGCTCTGGATTGATAGACTTCCATCTGGTGGGCTATTTATCTACAGAGTTACAGAATGAGCAGCAGGTATACCGGCTTCTCGTTAAAGCCCTACCTCTCCTGACTTCAGATCTTGGGGGACGACTCTTAGAGATGAGACTGCAGTTCACTTTCCTTCTCCATTCCATCCTTGAAATCTCTCCTGAGGTTGCCAAGAAGTGTGACAAGTAAGATCGTGGTTTCTGAATAAGTTTACAGTGCAGTTACTCCATGAAACCACCAATAGCATGGTTGACAATAGTGGTGCCAAAGAGCTACACAGAAATGAGAAAAGTATGAAACAAAAGAAAATAACACCCCCCACCCCCCAAAAAAACCTCTACCAAAACCAAGGAGTTTGAACGTAGAGCCAGCAGAAAGACAACTATAAACAAAACCATTTAGCCACATACTTACTAGGTGTTACATGTTCCTTCCAGGCTGGCCTAATGCAACACACATGCCATGTTTCACTGACTCACAATCATAAGAAAATATTGTTTCCTTCTAAAATTGGAACATTAACTCTCATGGCTCTGTGAGAATGTGACTGCATTAAATCTTGATGACCAGGAAGATATGTCATTCCTTTAACTGTGATGAGTTATATTCAATAAATTTGTTAGTCTCTAAGGTGCCAAAAGTCCTCCTTTTCTTTTTGCAGATACAGCCTAACATGGCTGCTACTCTGAAACCATTCAGGGGTTTGTTTTTATTAACAATGTCTTTTCAATGAATTATAGAAAACAGAGATAGAAAAGACTTATTTTAATGTAGTCCATCACTCTGACAGTGCAGAATTGTCCTTGGACCAAATTGAAATTATTCATATGACAGGGCTTCCGTGAGTTTCAGACAGACATACTTAGACTTAATCTCTATACATGCAAGCACGGGTCCTAGCAACACTGTTCTTTTGGTAGAGTTTAGAGTATATTGCTACAAGTTTGGAACTGTAAAACATTCTGGATGATGGTCATGAAGACAGCAAAGATATAGAATCACAGAACCATAGGGTTAGAAGGGTCATCTAGTCAAATCCCCTGGCGCGATGCAGGATTTGTTGTGTCTAAACCATCCAAGACAGATGGCTATCCAGCCTCCTTTTGAAAATATCAGATTCCCAGCAGTGACCACTGTTATATTATTAATACATATTTTAAGGTATCATATCTCTTCTGAGTACTTTACAGAGATAAAGGTATGAGATTTGAGTTGGGATTTGATGGAGGAGAGGAGAGAAACTTGGCACAAAGGAAGATGATAGGATTCCAGGCACAGAGAGCCGCACGAATAAAGGCACAAAGGTCAGAGTGGGAGGATACATAGGGACAGATCTTTGGCACTGATACAGCTTCTCTGTGCTGTAGCTTTAAATTAATCTTAAAGGAGCACTTGGGGATGAGGCTGAGAGAAAGATGGTGTGACTGAGGCGCCACCAACAATCCCAGCTGACAAATGGTTTCTTTGGGCTGTCAGCACTCAGTGTAAAGTGGAACAAGCTTCAGGGGACTGAATCTGCAGCCCCAAGATTGGTAGAGATCATTTTCAGCCTATCCTGAACTGCGCAAGACACAAAAAGGACAGTCCAGAGAGTCCAGCAAGGAGACAGGTGATGAGTGATCAGAGGCAGAGTTGTGAAAAGCCACAAAGTAAAGGTGAAGAAGACTTAAATTTTATGCACAGACAGACAGGGAGCCAAATAAAGAGATATGAATGGGGTCTTTTGGTTGGAGGGATGGGGACGACTTGGTCAGAGGACGATTATTTTGGCCTCAATTTTGGTGAGGTGGAAGAGGGCAGAGTTAGAGACTGAAATTACAGTACTTCAGATGTCAGAAAAACTGTTGTGAAAGTGTGAGGATTTGTATAATAGTTACAAAGGGAGAAGCTACAAGATCTAGTGAAAGGCTGGATACGAGAGAGAAAGAGGGAGAAGTCACTTATGATTTATAATTAAAAAAACATTTTTGTGTTTGAGTGAAGTGGAGGATAGTGGATTTGCCAGCAATAACGGAGATGGGGGAAGATAAAAGGTTTGGTATGAAGATGAAAAGCAGGTTTTGCCATGTTTACTCTGACTAAGTGACGGACCTCCATTGGAAGAGATCTAAATGGAGTCTTTCCATCATTTCTGTCTTTTTTTTTATTCTACCAGCCCTTCATCCAACCCATTGACCAGAAACACTCTTTTGCACTTGGTTTTAATCTTAACCAGTGACGCAGCCAATTAACAGATTCAAAATATCTTGAAGTTTGTATTTATTTATTTATTTTTCTTGGTTTATATTGTATCCCTACTGTGACACTGTATAAAAAGGAACGTGACCATTTATATCACTGTTGCTACCACTGTTATACAGTTGCAATAGATCTTGTACAAAGTATGCCTTGTAAAGTATCAATGGAAATATTATAGTCTGCTAGGTATTATTATCCTGTTTATATGCCTGTCTTATAATTGTATATGAAGTTATGAATTTTTGCTGTGTGTTTGTATCTCAAACATGTTGTGCTCCTGGGTAATAGCCAGACAGATTTACAAGACAAGACAGATTTACATCAAGACCAGCCAGTCACAGGTGATAGGCCATTAAGGAGAATGAACTATAACAATGAGCCCTTCCTGAGGATGCCTCAGAGATCACATGGGCAATGGAGGCCCAGTGACTTAGCAGGGCACATAGGACATGTGATCCCTAACTCCATGTTGGAGACAATGAACTTTCCATGCACATGGGCTGAGGGTATAAATGGAGACTGTGACATTACCTTCTTGCCTCTTTCCTGCTGCACATCTCTGGACTTGATTTCTAACAAAGGGAAGCTTTGAACAATGGACTGAGGACCCCCAATCTTTTGGGTGATCCAGAGACATAACAAACTAGAAGATTTAGCATCACTGCTATTATCCTGATTTACAAACTCTGAAATCAACTGTAATGTTTATGATTCATTTTAACTTTTTAATAAATCTCTTCTTTTTTATATATTAATAAAGTTTTAGTTTTTAGTTTACTAAAGGATTGCCTATCAGCATGTTTTTTGGGTAAGAGCTGAACTATATTTTGACCTGCAGTGTGTGTCTGGTTCTTTGGAACTGGAAGAACCTAATATATGTGATTTCTGGTTTTAATAATCATTTATCACAGAAGTCTGATTTGTCTAGACGATGTGTGTGTGTGGGGGGGGGGGAGGGAGTACTGGGCCTGAAGAGGACAGTCTGTGGCTCCATAATAACTGGCATAGTATTTTGGAAGCATACATTTGTTACTGGCTTGGTGAAACCTTATGATAGAGTATAGCATCTGTCTGGGATATACGCCCTATATTCTGGCGTCTGACCTACAATTGGCGCTCTTAGCTGTATTCCATACCAGGCAGTGTGACAGCTACCATAAATCTCTGTATCTTTGATACACAGAGCAACAATTGTCTACTCTGACAAAATATCAGCACTTCTAAAAGAAATCTCCATTTAAGAAAAAATAACAACAAAACCTTAACAAACAAGTCCCCCCAAAGCCTGCCATTGTCAGCTGTCTAGAAAGCTGTAATGGCTTATTTCAAATGCAGACCTTGCCACTGCAATTTCTGCCTCTGACATCTCAGGACCAGGCTACTGTGATGCACTTAAATCCATTCAGAGGCAAAAGCTAATACAGAATCTACAGTCTACTTTTTGAATGGGGAGTATCTTATAGCAAGCCTATGAAACCAGTGCTTCCTGGCTGCATTTGCTACCTGTGGGTCTCTGGACAGAGTTCCTCAATAACCTGGAGACTTGTTTACCTGATAGGATACCTCACAACATACTGCCACAGTTGGGGTCTGTGATGGTGCTTCCAGTCAGTAGAAACTAGTGGCATCAGATATTGGGTAGAAAACTGAAACAAAGTTGTGTTCCAAACCAATTTACAGCACTGATAAAAATCACACTCAATCTTATTCCAAACAGGGTTGGCAATGTTTGTTCTGAAGAGGTTCATCCTACTTTGCAGGAAAGATAAACAAAATCTGACAGAAACTCATAGAGCAAAAAGCTCTCTGCCAGACTGGTTGGCATTCACTACTCCACCGCCATTCATGGCCCTTAGCCCCATCACACAAGAAGTGGCTCTAAGGAATATTCAAGCCACCTGCAAAACAGAGCTGTGCCTCTCTAGGTGGATGAAAACCAGCTCAGACCAACTGTATCCACTGCTAAAGGATACTGCTAGAGCTGTGCAAATAACGGATTTATTGGTTTGCGGCAGTTCCAAAAAATTGAAAAATAATGTTCAGGTCAACCCAAAATAAACATTTTTTAAAACTTTTGACAAATTGAAAAGGTAAAAAAAGTTTGGGGTCATACTAAATGTTTAATTCAACCTGAAATAAAATGATTCGTTTTGATTGTGAATTTGTTTTGTTTTACATTTTAATTTTAAAAAAAAAAAAAAAAACTAAAGGAAATTTCAAAATAAGTCATTTTGAATAAAAATATCAAAGTATTTAGATTCTTTCTACTTTTTTGATCAAAACAATTCAGCAACATTGAAAAGAATTCCAAAAATGTTTTGGTTGACTCAAATCTGCATTTTTGGCAAAAAGCAAAAATTCAGAGAAAACATTTTGCCCAGCTCCAGTGACTACTACTGCCTCCTTCATTGAAGATAACTGCAAACCTTTCTAAAAATGCAGTATTTCATTTGGTGCACAAAAAGGTGACACTGGACATAGACAAGCTCTCCAGCTAAAATCCCATCTAGCACTTCCCATTCCTAAGCAAAGTCATTGAGAAAGCAATTACAATGATATGTAACATCCACCAGTATCCCGAATGTTTTGCAGTTGGGCTTCAGATCTGGAAACAGCATTAGTAGACCGATTTCCTCAAAGCAGTAGATGGAATCCACATTTCAATTCTCCTACTCCCCAGGTTTTTTTTTTTCAGATTTCAACAGAGTCAACCTCAAGGTATACTGACGTGCACACATTGCATAGTTGTGTAGATAGCACAGTACTAAAGTAGTTCCAATCATTCCCCTCCAACAGGACTTACAGTAGTTACTGGAAACTGTTCTACATCCCCAGAGACCCTTACTGATGAGTTCCCACAAAAATCTATTCTGGCTCCCTCATCTTTAATACCGATATAAGAGCACTTTGAGCGGCGGTGAGACACAACACTGGGTTCCACTCCCAACAATATTCAGTTGACACACAGCTGTATATATCACTTTGAACAAATGGAACCAATGACTTTACAAGGATGTTACAATGTCTACACAACAGCGGCTCCTGGATGAAGAGAGTTGGCTCAAATTCAACCTGGGTAAGACTGAAGTGATGCTGGAAAATGTTTTGATGAACTAACCAAAACACTGTTGTCTCCCTCCGCTGAAGGAGTATCCCTCCTATTTGTCAAACTGGTGTAAAGACACAGGGGTCTTGCTTCAATTTTCACTTTGCTTGGATGACCAAATAGCATCAGCGTCCAAATAAGACCAAAAAACAAAAAAAACCTTTCATGTCCAGCTTGTTAGGAATCTTCACCCCTTCTTCTGAGATGAGGATTTGTCCATAGTGAGCTATGCACCTGTCACCTCCATACTGGATTTCTGAAACTGACCATATCTAGGACTGAACAAGGAAGCAATGTGGAGGTTCCACCTGTACAGAACTTGGCTGCCTTCCTTCTCAATGAGTCACACTGTCACAGGCACATCACCTTTGTGCTCTGATCCTTCTGCTGCCTCCCAGTTCATTTCCAGTGCCAGTTCAAGTGCTTGGTCTGGCTTTTCAAAGCCATCAGTGGCTCAGGGCTTAGATACACCAGTGACTGCATGTCTATCCACAACCTACCATGACAGACTAACTTCTCTGGAACAGTACTGCTTACAAATCCCCGGACAAAGTTCTTGAGGACTGGTGATAAAACATTCTCAGTCAAGGGATTTGGGTATGGAATGAGCTTCCTGAGCTCAGACTAATGCAATGTTTGACCATCTCTTAAAGTATGTTGCAAGATCTTCCTCTTTGAGAAAGTTTTCACCGTTGTAACCAGAACGAGGAGAGGAAAAACACTGAGACATATATTTACATATATACAGCAAGAAGAACTTTCTATGGTAGGAAAGGGCGAAAAGCAGAAGACCATGAAGTCCACTTGGAACCCTGCCTGGGAAGTGAAAATCTAAATTGCCTGGGAAGTTCTTAAATACAGTGATAATGGGTGCTACAAGAAAACCCTAAGATAGATCACAGGATACCACAGAAACATCATTCCAGTGATTAATGAAGATTTTCAAATCAATAATAATCGAAGTATTAGTAAAATGTGCTTACCCAAGCCAATCACTTATTCAACCTATGGTCTGATAGGAGTGAGGGAAATCCTCAAGCTTGATGGATTTGAAATACACATTTCAATCTTCCTACAAAAATGCCTAATTCAAAGACAACCAAAAATCAAATGATTCATTGAACCAGAGCTATTATTGTAAGCCCAACATATTTTAGATTCTTTAATACTGCACTTAAAAATACCAGAATGAATTCTATATAAAATAATAAATTCTTTGCTGAAAGAGTATCCCATATGTAAAATACCAGTTGTATTCTTGTAGGAAAGGAAGCAAAACAGACCCACAAGGCCTGATTCTCCATTACTCAGCATGTTGTGTAAGTATCTGTATCAGTGTAAAGTGAGTGCAAAGAAGATGTAGAATGCAATCATTTAAATTTGGTAGACTGTGAAACTTTGCAGAGTGCTTCTTGCCATTTATAAAATATAAAAACAGTCTGTATGTAAAGGCCCTGCAGCTGGCCAGCCCTTATCAGTTATCAAACCATGGCTGGGAAGGGATCAGGTGTTTTCTATAAAGGGCTCAAAGAACTTAGCTGGAGGGAGCTGCAGACAGGAGATGGCCTCCTGCAGCAGCGGGATTGAAGGTTAGGATGTGGCCTTCTTTCAGCACTGGCAAATGGGAAAGCCTCTGGGACCTTTGGCCAACGGTGGGCAGAGGACCTGCTTTGTTTGGATGTTTTGCCTTAAGTTTTTTTTTTTAAGAAGAAAATGGTGCCCCAGAGGAGGGATCTGAATGACTCTGGGCGTGACAGTGACTCCTTCATGGGTTGGGAAGATAGGCCAGCAGCCTACACATGCCCTGTAATAGGTCCCTTTTTGCACTGGGATTCTGGCACATGCAAAACTTTAAAAAAACTGGACCCAAAGTTTATTAATTGAAAATATGTAAGAGAGGGCAAAACCAGGGCTTACCTAAACTCCATACAGCCCCAGTGAATTCACTGGGATTGACCTGGACAATTTGGGCCAACAACATTAGAAGCTTTTTATAAAAAAAAAAGATTTGCAGTATTTAAATGAACTAAATGCAACATCATCTATGTCTACAAGTCTGCCTCCCTCAACTGGACTTGTGATTTAACAATCCCACCACTAAACTAATGGGACTGAGGTAGAGAAGGCAGCTCTACTTCTCGTTTTAGTGGCAATTAGGAGTGGAAGAGAGAAAAGTGGATAAAAAGGGGAGGAGAAAGATCAGAGCTGCGCATGCCCATTCTGGACAGACTGCCGGTCAGTATGAAAATAAAATTTTAAATTAAAATTAAACATTTTCTGCCTTCTCCAGAATGTTAGTATCCTTGGGGAAGGAGGTCACGTCAGGAACTATCAAAGAGTTTCCACTGCACTTTTGAAAAGATTTCAGTGAATAAATATAAACATTTTATTAAATATAAATAGTAAAGATCTTTCAATGATCAAGCTAGCATGAAGGTAAGTTGAAAGCTGATTTATGATCTAACAGATGGACATGAACACGCAGCTCACCAGCGGGGTGGAGGTGGCCATTTTTCTAATGCACTAGCAACAAACAGAATGGGATGGGTAGTCATGGTTATGACTCCTTGATGCGTTGGCCAGTTCTAGCCTGCCCATGGAGTATAGAGATGCCTGCCAGCTAGTAATGCTCCCCAAAGAAGTGTCTTTCAGCTAGGGATAGCCCCTTGCTCGGATTGCCGGGTGTGTGGGGGAGAGTGGTGTAGGCACCAGCTATGCTGACTCTACATCCTCTAGGGACTCTCTTTTACCAGGGGAACCTTCAGGGTAGAAGATGTGGCCAGTTTCTGTCCCCTTTGCACAATAGGGAACAGAACAGTCAAGAGAACCTGATGCATCATATTTTTTTTAAAACTATTTAAAGTTACAGTTCAGTGTACGCAAGCCAAAATTGATTTGCACTATAGGCCTGATATATGGGGTGGTGCTGAGCATTCAAACAGTGATCAGGATATCACTGGTGAGCTTCGCATTTTGCTGGATCCAGGCCTTTATGAGCTTTCAGACTGTAGTGATAAGGAAAAAGGATGCCCCTTGCTCTTGA
Source organism: Dermochelys coriacea (assembly GCF_009764565.3). Classification (NCBI taxonomy): domain Eukaryota; kingdom Metazoa; phylum Chordata; order Testudines; family Dermochelyidae; genus Dermochelys; species Dermochelys coriacea. Next base: position 123,490,157 of record NC_050070.1, read on the forward strand.
TGGAAAAGACCACAAGGTGGAACTGGAGCAAGAGGGTTGAAATTTTCATGTTCATTCTGAAAATCTGCTGAGGTTTTAATATCTGATCACTGAAGACATTAAAGAATCAACTGCAGTAAAACCAGAGATGTCTCCAGTTTCAAATCAGCTTTGTAATGTAGAGGATGTTCAAATCCTGATCTGAACTTTGTGGCTGGCCTTTGTCTCTGTAACAGGCCAAGCCAAAACCCTGCAGTTGAAAAATTGCAAAACTTTGGGAAAGTTTCAAAGTGCATATAAATGTTATGGTTCAGGCCCATTTCTAAATATGATAATTATTCATTCATGTAGGACCAACAGTGTGTGCCATGTTTTACAAACAAATATAGAGATACATTCCCTGGTCCCAGTAACTTAGGTCTTGAACCTGATCCCACTGAGTCAACATCCAAACTCCCAATGAGTTCAGTGGTACAGGATGAAGCCCTTAGGAAACACAAATAATACACACAGATGTTTCCCGAACATTTAGGATCATGATATATTTTACATAATATTCTGACCCTTATAATTATGTTATACTTAGGCAAAATAAGAGAGAGAGAGAGGGACTGAAAGAGGGAAGGTAGGGATAAAAAGATGGAAAGAAATAGTTTCCCTTGTATCTCACCCTATAGCACTACTAAGCAGGACTCACAAACTGCAGTTCTAAATAACCCTCATTTCTTTCCAGCATGAAAAAAATAGGCCAGTATTCTGTTCTAAATAGAGCTTTACAATACTTGCTCTTTGTTCAATCCTTCATAGAACACTGTGGTGTGTAAAACCTGTCTAAAATCAATCTCTCTCTCTTTTTTTGGGTCCTGCTGCTACCATGGATATGACATCATTTTTGCCAACCGTTGCTAAGTCATGAAGAGAGAGAACATTTCCTTTTCTCACACAGACTGCAGGGAAGGAGCCAGCGCTTCCAAGAGACACAATGTTCTTTTTATTCAGCCAGGGAAAACAGTAAGAGAGAGCTGTAGATGGTCTGGGAAATGGCGTATGGCCATGCAACACACAAAGTGATAGTGCAGCCTGGCCAGTCTCAGTTCTCACTAAATTGGTGGCCTATTTTCTCATCTCAAAGAAAAGAAGGGGAGAAAAAAGCCTCAAAGCCTAACCCTGCTGAGGCAACATGTTTGTCTCCAGCCTTCCCAACAAGGACTGCATTCTCTGCTGAAAAACAGAAGAGGGAATGTTTATGATCTATATGTGAGCTGCAGCTCCTGGCCTTTATCCTATGAGCAGCATCTATTAAACCATTAAATATAATATGTTATAAATAACAGAGGGTGGAGGAAAGGAAAGGAGCGTTGAGAATATAGGGACAGTAGGTTCAAAGGGGCCAAAGAGATATTTCGGATTTAATTATGGACAATTTAATAACCAGCCCAACTCAGCTTTCATCTGAATGCCTATAGGTTCAAGGGCAAATTCTGATGTCCTTACTCAGTATTTCTCATTCAGAAAAAAATTCCACTGAGGTCAATTGGAGTATTGCCAGAGGAAGGACTTTCCGGATGTGAGCCTCAGTTGGAAGTGAGCCTCAGCCTTCAGGGCTGGCTTGCTGTGTGTATACAGCAAGGAAGATATTCTATACTGTGGGTCAACATGTTAAACCATTTCAGCACAGTTTGAAACAAGATTATGGTTCGAGTCCATTTTGTCCCTTATGTTTTTACATGTAATGACTTGATACACTGACATCAAAACAGGGGTCACTGAAACCTATAGATTTTCTCCACAGCCTAGACAAATCAGTCCTTGATGTTGAGATGTAAAACTGTGAATAATTTTCTGCCAGGACTTCAAACGTTTACAGCTTATATTGTTTGCAAAGGAGTGAAGAGGAGCACTTCAACATGTGTGAGAAAGGGTTAAAGGCCCAGGTAGCCACATTCACTTCACCTGGGTGGTAATTAGTCAGTTACTTGTCAGCCAGAGAGGGTGGGAAGGAAGAATCAGGTGATAACTCAACAGATCCTTGAGCCTTCTAAATCAGCTGTGTGTGTTCAGGGAATGGAGACTGGCTGCTGTGACTCGCTGAAGAGCCAGAGGCCTCAGGAATACTCAGGTTGGGCAGGACAGTGCTTGCTACCAGCATCAGGGAAAGGCAGTGGAGCCCCAGGAAAGGGTTGAGCACAGGGCCCAAAGGATAAGTTGGTTCTTTGGGTCTATGAACTGCACCTGGACATTTTGTTACCTGAGAAGGGGTTTGGACTAGACACTGCTCAGCTGGAAGGCTGAGAGGGGTACACTCAGAGAGCCTACTGGGATCACTGGAGACAAAAACCCAGCACTCCCTGACACAAGTAGGCACACTGGTGGTGAGTGTGCATTGTCACAGGCACACATGCCAAGTTCTCCTTCATCTCAAAAGAGGAATTTCTTGCCACAGCTATTTATCACATATTAATTTCATTTACCAAAGACAGACTGTTCTTGCTTTTGCTTTCCTTTTTCTAAAAAGCAAATACAGTTCACTGCATCTCAGATAAAGATACCAAGCAGAACATAAATTTCTGTTTGTTTTTTAAACAAATGGGAAGGGGGAGGGAAGACACTTCACAAAGAGGGGAAAAGTTTTGTAGCCAAAGAACAGATGTGGGGCAGGCAGATTCTATCAACCTCACACCACCTCATTCATGGTTTCCACAAACTATTCTGTTCTCTTTGGGGATGAAAAGTCATTAAGGCTATGCATAGTCTGAGTTGCCATGGGGATGGCTGACAATATTTAACTATGTGCACTCATTCAGTGACAATACTTAATGTGTGCTAGAAAATGAGATGAGAACACAAACACATCTCCTAGTTTGCAAAGGACTGGATTTCCACAAGGCAGCCAGCAGGGGGAGCTAAAGGAGTGAAGGAGTTTCTTGCCCACAATTTTAAAAAAAATCCTCTCTACTCCAGTCTAACAAGTGATAATTGTAGAAAATGCATACTTTAAGATGAAAAGCGGTTGAATATAAGCTTTCCCTTGATTGTGTATTTCTGGCTTTCCCTTTCAAACATCTTCAACTCAAAAAGAGACATTCTCACAGATTTCCATGTACACTGGCATATAAGGTAGGTACTAGTTTGATTGACACAATGAAACAGTTGACAGAAGGTCCATACTATATTTTTTTTAAAATAATTTTTATATGGTGTGTGTGTGTGCATGCACATATGCATGCATACATGCGGGCACTTGTATGTGTGTTTGTGTGTATATATATTTATATATCTATATCTGTATATATATAGTGAGGGAGAGAGCACATCTGCGGAAAACGTGAACTTCCGAAGACATATTTATCAGTTTATCCAAAAAGGGACTAGAACAGTGGTTTGACAAGAAGGGATTAGCATACAGTACATAGCCTAGGGCACGGAAGAGACTACTGTTGACAGTAAGATAGAACATTATGAATCAGCAGTGAGTTTCCATCCTGAGCGATCAACTAAGGGCTTGATCCTGCTCTCAGATATGAAGGCAGTTGTCTTGTAAAATCAGGAACTCCACTTGCACTGCAGCTGATATTACAAGACATCAGGAGATGTGTGCTTGTTTACCAAAAAGCAAATTCAAAGTGCATAAAATAACTGTGCTTTAAGAAAACCGAAAATTCCTCCCGTAACAATTCCTGCCAGCAAGGAAAAACGAGACGAGGACTGCAAAAAGGAATAAAAGAACCTTCTGCCTCTCCGCCCCCCATTTTCACTTAGTAAGAATTAAAAATGACTGATAGTTTTGGATAGAAATTTCCAGAATTTAATATAATCTCAGCATCAGAACCAAACATTTTAGATGCTTTACAGTCCACTGACAGCATTTGTTTTGGGTTCACTTGCACATGAATGCCCAGGAAGGAAATGAAGTGAATGTGCAATGTAAAACTCACAGAATATGCAGCTTGATAGGGTGTTAGCATCAGCAGGGTTCATTCTCTCCTCAGAACCCCAGAGCAGTAAAACTGTACTACTGTGCACCTTTGTGCAGCGCTAGGGAGGCTGGAACAATTCCACAAACTATAAAGATGAAAAGACATAGTGCATCATCTAGTAAAAACATCCTCTTCTTCCAGTGAGGTTACTTAAGGGTCAGGGAAACGTGATCTCTTTTGTAAACGTCTCACAATCTCTCTCCCTCTCTCTCTCTTTAGATCCTTTTAGCAAAGTTGCAAAACCTTAAAATTTGATTGAATTCAAACAGTGTTGTAAATTCAGGAAATTGTTTTCTTCTGAGTTACTAGTTCTGCAAATCTATATCCTATTACACACACAAATTCCATCAAAAATGTGTTGCAGCTCTCCAGAAGTTGATTAATTTAATCTTGTTTTACACTGTTTCATTGGCATTTGCTCATTTCTCAATCATCAACACGTTTAGACCCCCTCAGCCTTATTGAATCCTTAACCTATTTAACAGACAAAACCCCCATAGATTTACAAGAAACAAAACCACACCTTGTAGATCAGTGGCTCTCAAGCTTTCCAGACAACTGTACTCCTTTCAGGAGTCTGATTTATCTTGTGTACCCGCCCAAGTTTCACCTCACTTAGAAACTACTTGCTTACAAAATCAGACATAAAAATACAAAAGTGTCACAGCACACTATAACTGAAAAACTGCTTCCTTTCTCTATTTACCATATTATTATAAAAGAAATCAATTGAAATATAAATATTGTACTTACATTTCAGTGTATAGTATGTAGAGCAGTGTAAACAAGTCATTGTCTGTATGAAATTTTAGTCTGTGCAGACTTCGCTAGTGCTTTTTATGTAGCCTGTTGTAAATACTAGGCAAATATTAAGATGAGTTGATGTACCCCCTGGAAGACCTCTGTGTACCCCCAGGGATATGCAAAACCCCTGGTTCAGAACCACTGCTGTAGATGAGGGGAAAACATATCAGAAAACTTCAATAAGTCAACTTTGAGTCATATGGTATTTTCTCATCACACTTTACACTCCTGGAAACGTGCATCTATTAATGATTTAGGACAATTCAGTAAAGAGAATATGTACTGCACGTCTTTGTGTTTTTAAACAGACAAAAATCTTTCTGTTAATTATACAGAGAATAACTACAATCATCAGGAGAAAAACTGGCTACCAGGGAGAAGAAAACTACTGATATAATGAAACATTAAAAGAGATAACCATCCCATTTTATACATAATATTGTATTTTAGCCAAAGGAAAGTATGGGTTTTTTTTTATATTTGACAAGGGAGAAGCTCATAGTCGTCTTGACAAATTGCCACAAAACACTGAACAAAAGCTCTACAGTGTAGATGTAATGAGATTAAATCAGTTTATCAATAGACTAAAGTGAAAATAATACTGTAGCTTGAGCTATCTGACTGATTGCTCACTGTTTCAGCTGATGCATACAGTGGCACAATTATAAACTCAGCATTTGTTGCTCCTGCACCAACTGCAATATCTTCCTATAGGAGATGACATAGTACCACAATCACTGCTGAATTGGAAATGTTGGGTTTAAAGAAGACCACTGCATCTCTTGTAATGTCTAACATGATCACCATTAAATAGTCATCCATCATCTAAAGTTATCACACAGTAATGTCTAAGATGCTGCAGATCTTTACCGTTCTGAGTATGCAGAAAAAATGCAGTATCTCTGAGTGAGATTCTGCCATGCTTTTTTCCACTGAGTAGTACTTTACTCCTTGAACTACTATTGTGAATGAAGGTGAAAGAATCTGGCCCTTACATACTACAGTGTGGTAAATGATGTTAGGCAAAGTAAGAAACCTGAGCCAATCCAATTCCCATTTTGGATGCCTTTGGACCAACATTATTAAGAACCACTACCCCTCGTACAAGATTTTGGATAATTCGTAGATCAAAAACTATAACATGTGTATGGAATATGAGGGAGCCTTTGGGGCTGTTTCTTTTAGGGGGCAGCAATTTCTAGGAGTTTAATTTTCAGTCTGAAGAATATGTTTAGGGCTTTATGTAGGAATTTCAAAAGTCATTTCATAGAATCATAGAATATCAGGGTTGGAAGGGACCTCAGGAGGTCATCTAGTCCAACCCCCTGCTCAAAGCAGGACCAATTCCCAATTTTTGCACCAAATCCCTAAATGGCCTCCTCAAGGATTGAACTCACAACCCTGGGTTTAGCAGGCCAATGCACAAACCACTGAGCTATCCCTCCCCCTCCCCATTGAGCTATCCCTCCCCCCATTTGAAGATAAAGACAGTGCCTTGGGGCTGTTGTGTCAGAGCCCTTTACTATACAGTACCTAATACAAGAAAAATTTCATATGATTTATTTTATGTTTGTGCTGTTCTGATAAATTCACAGAGAAAATCTCCTTCCTAAATGTTCATTTAAATATAATGTAATAGTAAATGTAACAGTACATACATTTCAGAGTGGTAGTCGTGTTAGTCTGTATCAGCAAAAACAACAAGGAGGAGTCCTTGTGGCACCTTAGAGACTAAAATGTATTTGGGCATAAGCTCTCGTGGGCTAAAATCCACTTCATCAGATGCATGGAGTAGAAAATACAGTAGGAAGATATATATAACAGTACATGAAAAGACGGGAGTTGCCTTACCCAGTGGGAGGGGGGTGTCAGTTCTAACAAGAAAATTCAATTAAAGTGGGCTATTATAAACAGGACGAAAAATCAGTTTTATAGTGGTAATCAGGGTGGCTCAATTCAAACAGTTGACAAGTAGGTGTGAGTAACCGTAGGGGGAAATTAGAATGGGGAAATTAGTTTTTTGTTTTTGTAGTGACCCATCCACATATATATTGAGCATTTCACACACTAATTTTAAAAAAGACAGTCAAGAAATTTACCAACTGTTACTAAGACGTTTTACTTCTGGGGTCTCCTTTCATAGATTAAAGGAAAAAAACTATTCTTTTTGCTAAGAAGTTTTTATGAATAAATCTTTAGTTTGTAGCATGAATAGTGAGAATCATGTTGTTTTAGAAATCCATACCACAGTACTATCTGAAAAATCGTAAGAAACTGAAATGTCTTTCAACTTCAAATCAGTAATTCACAAATACCCTTACAAATGAGCCAGCCACTTCAAAAGCAATTTTCCCTCTCTTGGTATTGACACCTATCTCTTCATCAATTATTGGGAGTGGACCATATCCACTCTGACTGAATTGGCCTTGTCAACACTGGTTCTCCACTTGTAAGGTAACTCCCTTCTCTTCATGTGCCAGTATATTTATAGCCTGTATCTGTAATTTTCACTGCATGTATCTGAAGAAGTGGGTTTTTTACCCACAAAAGCTTATGCCCAAATAAATCTGTTAGTCTTTAAGGTGCCACCGGACTCGCTGTTTTTGGCTGGCTGTTCTTTAGGCTGCCTAGCTAGGAGTCTAGTTGAAAGGAAATGGAAACAGCATAAAGAACAAGTAAACTAAATACTTTAGTATGGACTGTGCTAGGAAAGACTAAGCATAATAAGACATCACTTGAGTCTAATCAGAAACGGTGAAGTCAAATTAATCTGAAATCCTTTTAGGAATGATCCGTTATAATCTCATACAGAAGTTAGCGCTTCTCCACTGTAAACTCTTGTATCTTTTTTGTTAGTGCATATGGTCAGGAAGTCTGGACTTCCAGCATTTATGAGTTACCATAACACACATTTAGAACTCTGGACACAGCTAAAGGTTTCTGGTTTGCCTTCCAGTGATGATAGGTTCATGTCTAGGATGCCCAATAAACTCATTGGTCTTTGATTCTGCAAACTTAAATTTCCATCTCCCATGAAGGAAGGGAGTGTTGTGTTTTGTTTTGTTTCTAAAGAACAATCCAATGATATTAATTAGAATTCACCTTACAGAGCTGTTAGAATTTTAAGGTGACAAAACCATATAATGGTTTTCCAATAATGAATAAACCATGCTGGTGAAATGAAATGAATCAAAACTTGAACCAAGTACAAATTAACCCCTGAACTGCAAAATTCTGGTCATTTTATATATCTTTTTATTATTTAAAATTTGTAAACATCTCTGTACTTCTTGGTTTCAGACATAACTGGAAGAGCAGGTGTTGAAGTAGAGTCAAACCTCATGAAACATAACTGACATCACCAAAGTCTATTTCCAAGTCAAAAAGCTTGGCTAAGTAGCCTGAATGTCTATCCAAATTGAATGACCAAACTTTCTGAGCATCATCATAGCTACTGTTTTCTCTATTTGTATATTCTAATTCTTTCATTTTTACTTATAGCACCACTTGAGGCACACTATTCACTAGTCAGCATGAGAAACTTCGTATTACCACACAATTGTAACTGATAAATCACTGTTATTTTGTATCCAAGTAAAGAGGGTTTGGGTGGGGGAAGAGTGGCCCCTCATACACTGCTGCATGGTAACTGTTAGCAAGTGTTGATGTTTTTAATGCTAAGTATGCTCAAGAATATGCAGTACCTGGAGTCTCATTGTTTACATTAAAATTAAGTTGAATTCCAAAGCCAGAAATTTCCAGTGTTATTGCAGCATGAATTTCTGATATAACTACTCAGGGTTGGTTGCAGTCTGCTAAGTCTCTATTCACAAGTCTTTATAACTTGGCATTAAAAAAAAGCTCCACAGTACAATTTAGAATATAAATTCTCAGTCTGGGAGAAATATTTGTCCAGTATTTGAACAAAAATCCTTTTTTATCTGAGGGGAGAAAAAAAAAAGAGATACATTTTTTGCTCTCTCTTAGTAAAGACAATCCCAATAAATCATATAAACAATAAAATATAAAGGACATGAATCAACATATTTCACTAACTCATTTTGGTGTGATTTGACATTATTATTAATACTACTCTCTTGAAATTAAATAAAATATACAGGCCAAATTCATTCTTGATGTAATACCATTGGAGTTAATTTAGTGTAACATGTAGATACCTCACACTCACTTTGTGTAAATTATAGTAGCAACAACAAAATCATAGCAACTAAACCACCAAAGGGATGTTAAAGATGAAATGAAGTAGTTTTTAACTCACTGAAACTTGAGTTCAATTTCTTGTAACTGTTGGTAATACAGTACTACTATCATCAAACCAGAGCAGTCATCTACGTTCATTACAATGTTAAACTTGTCAGTGACGTGACCTCAACAACAGTAGCAGGGGAAGCTGACTCCTGACCTTAGGATTTGCTCATAATTAATGGAAAACATTATCTACAACTATTTTAAGAAAGTATTTCTTCCAGTATCTCTAAGTCTGCATATATATATATAAGCCTGCATACTCTTCTGTATGTGGGGCTCCAAACAGCTGTTCTATGCGTTTATTTTAGTAATAACACATTCCCGTTTGTTTTCAAAGATAAGGGTCTGACTTATGGTTTTGTAGCATATCGCATAGTATTCAACCTCTAAGCATGGATGGGGAGTTTAAAATGGAGTTCCATCTTTTGCTTTTTAAAGTTTATTTCTGGCATGTTCTTAACATTACTTTAACCTGAATACTTTCCTGTGATTTAATATACGATATAATGTCTAAACCCATGTGCAGTTACACAGGCTTAGTGTTTTGCTCTTGTGTCCTGAGGATTGTGAAACTCTCAGAAGGCTGGAGAACTCTTATCTGGAGACCTAATAGGGAATCTAATCCTGCAGATAAGGAGGATTCTGAGTGGGGATATGCGGAAAAAATAGGTGCTGCAAAATCCATTTAATTGCTTGACTGATGCTATAAGCTTCCCAGTTTATTAAATTTATCTACTTCCAACGGCCCGTTTACCTGACTGGATAAACATCTTGTTTTGCCATTTTGATGGCAACATAAAAGGGGAAGAACTGTGAAAAAAATGTTCCCTAAAGCCACAATAGTGTTGTACTGAGATTTCCAGTTTCCTTCTCCTTCTAGTAAAACACATAAATAAAGAGCCACATTGTGGCATGGATTTATATGCAGCACTCCCCATTGATTTCAGTGGGGAATATTGTGAAAAATCAATGGCATGACAAAATACAAAGATTGGGATTAAAATGTTTTCCACTATAAAACAAGGAAATACAATTACTGTGGCACATTACAAATAGTTCTTTAACATTCATTTCATGCCTTCATGTAGCACATAACATATACTATGTAGAAGTCAAATGAAAATACAAAAAACCCTGATCCTATTTCTCATTTTGCAGCACCAGAACCTCCAACAAAACAGGTGGCAGAAGAACTAGGACAAAACAGAGTGGGTGAAGTCACTATGATGAACCTTTAGTAAAACCCAAGGGAACAGATGCTTTAGGAAATGTTGTTAATATAAATGTGTATAATAGGCAAAGACAGAATGTGACCTTGCATGGGACCATTTGATATGAAGAGTTCTGCAATTGCTTTACAAAGTTATTTATGTGCTTACTGTTAATTTGGTACATTGCCCTTGATATCAGTACTTGTTTTACTGAAAGAGGGAATGTTGATCAGGACATTAGGGCTATCCTTTTCAAAAGCACCATCAATTAGATCTCTAACTTCTGTTTGGATAGCCACCAGAGGGACAGAGCTGGGGCTTGAGTGTAATATTTCACCTGCAGCACTTCTTTATACTACACTGTAGGGTCAGTGTTATTACAATTGTGAGAGTAAGCCCTTTTATTTAAATGCCCACAGCTGAGACTCCTAATAAGTGCAAACAGTGAGGATCGAAACAGTGCTCCAGTGGAACCTAGGCTGCAGGCACCTGGTGGCAGAAAGCCCACCTGGAGAGCACGCAGCAGTGTGAGAACTAACCAGAACTGTGAGGAAGAAGCATGGGTGGGAGGCCCAGAAAATGGACTGATTCAGTTTCAGTGCCTCTCCCATAGAACTGTTTGGGACAGTACAAAGATGAATCTCCCCCACCATCTCTGCACCACAATGGGTGAATCAAACATTTTGTTTTCAAGTTTACACAGAACATAATCCTTTTCCACCACTATGTCGTACTTGATAATTTATAATGGTTTCACTCCCGATTTCCATGCCTCCCAACATTAGTAAATTAGATTTACATCCATCTTAAAATCGAAATGATCATTGAGACTTTAACTGTGAAAAATCCAGAACATTTTTTCCTGTATAATTTAAGCAATATCTTCCGAAATGTTTTCCTCCTCTTCTGCCACTTCCTTCCTGTGTGACTTTAGAGTTCAGGAAAGTGCTAAATTAACAGGTCTGGATATGGTTGTTTTTTATATGTCCACATAACAGATATGACACTGGTACCAGCCATCCATTCTTCCCAACACTACCGCACCTATATCCCTCAAACTAAACTAGAAACACTGGGCCAAATGCATTTCTAGCAACATCCGGCAAAATACCACTGACTTCAATGGATTTTACACCCACATATCTCAATGGGGATTGGTCTATCTGTTGAGTTTGCCACAAAGAGAGCTACTTAATGTGTTTTGTGAGAATGTTGTCATCTGTTCACTGGAAAAGAGATTGAGATCAGCTCCCATAATTTGTGATTCACTGTGTGTGCAGTAAAGCATAACACAGGGACATTTTAAATATCTACAGAAAGGATTTTTTCCCTCAGGTTTCAGGTATAAGTCTATTTATTTCTCATATACTTTCATTTTATGCACTTCTTCAAGGAAATAAGGCATCAGATTCTCTTTTATAACAAAAACCAAAATAAATAAAGACAAATAATTGCTGTCAACATAAAAATATTTTATAGTTTATAGGCAACTGAAGTTCTAAAAATGATGTTCCATATAAACTACATATAACCTGCATTAAGTTGTAACAACAATTGTATTTTTTTTTTAAAAAAGAAAAGATCAGAAGCTTGCACTTGGAGACAAAGCAATATCGTTTTGGAACTCAGTGATACATTAATCCACCTATGTAAGTTCTTTTTCTAAAACTGCTACTTGTTTACTCTGCTAAGCAAATCAACAGCCCCCACAAGGAATACATTAATGCACCCATTTTACATCATAACTCCAGTTCAAACCCCATTTTTATTAGCAAAAGACTGAGTTTCCCATGACTGAAGACTATGGATCATTTTTGCATTGGGACAAGGGTGGAGTGAGAAGACACAAAAAGGAGTTCTGGTGTTAGTTTCAAATTAGTGGCCCACCTAGAAGTATCTGCTCTTGTTACCATTTACTAGGAGAAAGAATCTTTATTGTTCAGAGAGCTAGCCATGACATTGCAGTGGCATGCCAGTGTCACTATAGTTAAGGTTGCATCAAGACATCTGTTTAAAGGTTGATCTTTCTAAGTCTAAAAACAACATGCTCAGTTGGATTTCTTTGAAATTTGTCATGCTCCAGAGGATGCCTGGTAGGGTTAGTGATCCAAATTTGGAGTCATTTGAGCCAAGGTTCCACAGACATAATCCCCCAGAAACAGCCATTTAGAAAACAAAAGATCTTTTCCCCAGAGCTAGAGATCAAACTACTGATGAGCTGTGGGTCAAAACAGTTTCAAGGTATTGCATGCACTCACTAAACCCAACCTGCCTGCATCCCACAGTTCTAACTTTTTGTCCTTTAATAGTATTAGCCAGAATCCTGTGGGTGACAGGGAGTGGGTTGTAAAAGAAGGTAAAAAGTTTGTACGCTTCAGCAACCATGAGATTGGCGGAGTAAAGGTATGCGTATTAACAGGAATTAGTGCAGCACTACTGAAAGAGGACAGAGTTACGGTTTTATGGGCAACTTTAACTCTGCATATCCTGGTTTTGAGATGTTTGAGTTTTGCTCAACTCAGCTGTCTGCAAGAGGATGACATGTCACCAAGCAACCTTAAGGCTGCAGTCACAGTCTTTTGCCACTGTATTATAATATTGATTGGTGTAATGGAACTCGTGTCTTGCTGAGTTTGATGCTGCTACATATAAAAATACTTCTGTAATGGTATTCAAAATTTAAGTCATGGGATAACATTCTTACTCATTACACCAAACAAAGTATGTTCATTATGCATGTCTACAGAGCTGTGGAAAGAATATCGGGGGAAGATTTATAAATGGAACATTCCACATCTTGATGGTACTTCTTTATAAAACTGAAGGGTTACAAACTAGCTAGCCTTTTTTCTCTTTCTTGTGAATACTCCATTTCTCCTCAGGGTCTTCAGTGTGTCCATTTAAACGTCAGGGAAAAAAAAGTTATATGTGAGTCATTTGCTTTAGCTCCATTAATCATGCTTTATATAGCTCTTTCCAGATTACAACCTCGGAGTGGGTTTATTCTAGCAGGCAAATGCAATCGTGACAAAGAATGGCACACTAAAAACAATACTGATATACAATAATTGCAGAGAAAAAAAGTGAGGTGCATGTGACAATTTTCTCCAGATGCTTAAATGCATAAGGAAAAGTAATGAGAGAGCAGAGATATAAGGCAAGCCAAGAGTGTTTTGATATAGAAGGAAAAAAGGAAAGAAGAACAACCCAATCAGAATCTCAATTTCATTGATAATTCTAAGGTGTTTTAAAGACTACTTTGGGCCAAATTGTGCCTTGTAGACAGAGGTCCACATCAGGGATATCACAGAGGGGGAATGCCTGCGGAGCTCAGGGAGGGATTGTGCTTTGTTGCCTCAGTTTTACAGTCTTGTGGAAAACCTAATTTAGGCTATTCAAAGAGCACTAACTCAGATTCTCACCAGCTAGTCGGAAAACTATGACATCTTCTTGGAAGCGCAGAGTCACAAAAATTCCTCCCTTTGGTGTGAGCTTAACAGTGATTTCATTGAGTAGCTGCCAGTTCTCTTACTACATATTGTTAAAAGTAACAAAGAATTGTGTGGAGGGCATAAGAAAAGAAAATAATTCATTGAGCTCCGCAAATTTCACAAAGCTGGACCTAGATAGAAGTTCATTTAGCCCTTGCAAAAACATTGGACCTCCTCCAAAATTGAGACTCTACAGTCTTTCTTCACAGCAGAGCATCAATATACCCAGGGAGGTTTGTCTTCCCTGGGAAGAAATCAGCATTTGTTCATTCATTTTATGGTCCTGTGGAGACTACAGTTTTGGGATTGTTACTGGCCCAGGGTGGGTTGCGCACAGAATATGTACTGTTTCCCATACTCAGTATAATCATCAGGACAGAGGCATCAAACAGATTAACAATGAACTCCTTTTATTTCCCTCTTTCAAAGTTTAACACATAAATGCTATTCCCATAGCCTTTGCTTATCATTTCAGTAAACAATGAGGAAGAGATGAAAGACAGTGAATCCAAAAGCAGAATAGTAGGGACGGAGGGAAGATCAAATGTGCAGGCAGGGCAATACTATAGACATACTGCGTACACTCTATTGCATCTGCTGTGTTGGAGAGATCAGCTTGGCGCCTCTGTTTGTTGCGTAGATCTGAAATCCACTTCATTCTATGAAAATTAGGAGAATAAGCCTACCTAGTGTCAAAAATATGCAAGGGCAAAACTTCCACCATCGACAATTTCTTCAGCTGGGATTTACAGAAGTTTCAGAGTGAACACAACCATTTTGGACATTAGGCCTAGTATCAGATCTCCCTCCTCAGAGGATTTTCTTGGAAAAACTCATAGAATATTTCCAGGGGCACTGATGATCTCCATAGGCACCACTGAAGTTATAAATTAAGTCTTTTAGGTCCTAAATAACCAGGAAAAAGAGCTAGAAAAAGTAGGGCATGGAAGTACTGGCTCACAACACAGAAATTGTTGCTATTAGGTTGATTTGAGATGTAACATGTATAGACGTGTCAAGATCCAATTTGGTGCAAATATATATAATTCCAATGATTTTACTAAAGCTGCTCCCACTACCTCTGAATTTGACCCCCTCTGTGTGGAGAAGTTGTTTAATCTTCTTTGGGTCAGAAAGAACAAAAACAAAAGGCTCATTTTCTAAGGATGGTCTTTTGTATGGGCATTACTCACAATGGCTTTTCCAAATGTGGGGGAGATTATAGATCATTTTCTCAGATTATACTAGAATTCCACACAGTGATTGCTCTTTCTTTTGGTAAAACTATGTATTTTCCTCTCCATGCACTCACTTTCCTATGCTTACTCTTTTCTCTGTCTAGAATAGCTCAACAAGAAAATCTACTGCATCCCCAAGGCTACAGAAAGAATGGGTAATATTACAAACAAACCTATTCCTATTACAGTTTTAAGAGTGTCATCTTGTGTTCTCCTTGTAAGGTTTGTCATATAAATTAAATGAAACACATCATTTGATATTAGATTGGAGGCTGTTAAGTAAAGACTGTATTTATTGGGGTTATGCCTCCCATTCTGAAAAATGATTAATTTTTTCAAATCTTACTTCTAACTTTGGTTGCAAAGTAACTGAACTAATGGGCACAATCTGGGAAATTTATGATGTGTTTTAATTTTAGGGAAATGTTATGCTTTGGAAATGCACAAGGGTTCAGTGGAGTCTATTTTACATTAATTTAGTTCCATACTGGATTTTTTCCTCATTTAATAAGCATATACCAAAGGACACTTTATTTTATGCTAAAATTCTTAATTTCAGTAATCTGCTCTGAAGTAAAACAGCCACTCATATTGATCTAATAATTTTTTTTGTAAATCAAAGGCTCTATATTATGAAAAATTGACATTGGATTTGTTCTTCTGCAATTTTAATGCAAGAAAAAATGAGCAGCCTTCTTAATCTACCGGCTCAGTGAGCCCTTCCAGACTGCTCTTTTCTATATGATAATATTATGGTTAAACAATAATTATAATCAAGCAGAAAATGAACAAAAGTCTTGGGTATTTTTAAGGATAAAAAGAATCCTTCCTCTTCAGATGCAGAGCTTGCCAAACCGATTTGTGCAGCGTCATCAGCGAAATGCAGAGCCCTCAGACCACCAGATAAAAGGAATGACTAAATAACTATAAAATGTAGTCACGCATATACCAGCAAGCGAAAATGGCAGTATTACGGGTTGTTACACATTAACAGGAAAATTAAGTTAGGAAAATTATTTAGGACTCTCAGTCCAAGGATCAGTGTACAGTGTGAGCATTTTGGAGATGATGGGCCTGATTGTCTTTTCTGTTACATCAGTTTTGTACTGATATAACTCTGTGGAAATGAATGCAATTATACCAAAATGCAACTTGTGTAAAGGAGTGGGGAATCACACCCAATACTGATATATGGTAACAAATCTGCTATCCCAGTAAGCTCAGGAGAATTTGTGTAATTCCCCATTAACGCTAATTATTCATATACCTAATTCCCTAGTGCAGTGGTCTCCAAACTTTTTGGCTCGCGCACCCCCAGGATGAAGACCAGAAGACCAGCCGCAGGCGCGCCGACAGAAGACCGGAAGACTTATCGCACGTAGGCTGCCGGAGCCATGGACGTGCAGAGCTGCCGCCGAAGAAAAAAAATGGCAGAGTGCCGTCCGGTGGTGCTCCTGATGCCACGCACCCCTTGGGATAGCACCCCGGTTTGGAGACATCTGCCCTAGTGAGGGCATTACAGAGGATGGTTATTGAACGGATAGCTGTCAACTTCTAAAAAAGCTATATACACATCTATGTCTCTAACAGAGGTACTACATGGAATCAATTAACACTCAAAGGGAAAGGAAAGAAAAAAGGAAAGGGTGAATTTGAAGAGAGTCACCAAAAATTGAGGAATCATCATCAAGTCCTGTCCTATTATTTTGAGCCACCGAAAACCTATCTGGACCTATCAGTAAAGAGGTGTCATACATACTCACCACAACTATGCCTACTATCCTTTAGTACTCTTACTACTACTTACTTTCAGCTGTAGATCCAATGACTATGGGTAA
The DNA here is from genome assembly GCF_009764565.3 of Dermochelys coriacea. Lineage (NCBI taxonomy): Eukaryota > Metazoa > Chordata > Testudines > Dermochelyidae > Dermochelys > Dermochelys coriacea. The sequence goes on from NC_050070.1 coordinate 123,506,964, forward strand.
GTAGTGAAGGGAGAGAGACGTCACTATGGATATCTAGATGTCATTTAGAAAAAGGTGGAGATGAGGCAGGGGGTGTCTTCTAGACACAAAATACAAATCTGCTTTAAAAACAGCTTAATGTGTTAGTTTTTTTAAAAAAAAAGTCTTCTAAATAGTTCTGTATCTTTAAGTGACCACAACTACAACTCATGCATTTCAAAACTTCCCTGAGAGTTGTCTTAGTTTATGAACATTCATGAATGTCTGCATTGCTGCCAAACATTAATTGAAACAATTAACTGTGGAGAACACGTGGGTGTGAAAATATTAGTACCGCATAATCCTTTCTAGTTAAGAGGTCCTTACTGGATTACTGCAGAAAAGCTCTGGAGTTCTAATTACCTATGGTAGTCCCACAAGATTACTGTAGAACAAGGTAATTAGAAGGTTGTAATATAAGGTGTTAGCAGGGGATTGAGGATTTGTGCTAAGTACCATGGTGTTTTCATGGCTATTTACTGTGCAGAGTACTAGAATTTAATGGAATTTGGTGGAAATCTCCAATGACTATTGTGAGCACGTAATTGGGGGAGAGGAGAGAAACATCTTAATGTGTGCCTTGTGATTGGTGGTTGGAGACCAGATACACTACATTTGAATCTTTAGCTAAAGCATGTTAAAAAATTACTCATATAGCAAATTTGTATAGGGGTTTTCAATCTTGTCTTTATTAGATATTTTATTAAAAATGTTTTATCCAGTTTTGTGAGTATAATATAGAATAGACACAAACCAGTATTAAGTAAATGCTTCATTCTAACCACAGATAAGATATGCATAGATTTAGGAGCAGATTAGTCTTTCAGATGTATCAGGGTAAAACAGGAATAACTCCACTTAGTTAAATGGGGCTATTGCAAATTTACAATGGGGAAAGAGAAAGCAAAATCTTCCTTTACTCTAAAACTCAGCCATTTTAAAACAGTTTTGTAAGCCATAAGCCAGCCATACATGCATCATATATGGCAAAGTGGGAAAAATACCGATGACCTGATTCTCCAGTATTTATACCTTGTGCAGCCATTTTCACCTGTGCAGAGGAATGTATGCTATCACTGGTAGCATTTTACACTCTTTTTTCACAGATGTAATTTACTAGACAAGGTAGAAAGCAGTGGAGAATCCAGCCCATATATTTTGTTAATATATGACACAAACTACAAATTAGTTAAGCATAATAGGTAAAATTCAACCCTCTGCAACATCTTCCATAAGGCCTATGTACTGCTCAAGTCCTATCTGAGCCCAACTTTGAGGGCTTATTTAGAACTTAAGTTCTGTATAGGCCTTGCACAGGCCCCTCTACAGAAGGGGGAGATTCACCCTATCTGGTTAGCACAAAGAACAAAGTCAGATCTCATTCATTATTATGCTTGTAACAACCCCAGTCCATCTTCCACTATCACTTCCCTTGGTAACAGGGTTGCCAGGTGTCCAGTTTACGACTGGAACAGCCAGTTGAAAAGCGACCCTGCCAGCTCTGGTCAACACTGCTGACTGGGCTGTTAAAAGTCCAGTTAGCAGCGCGCGCAGGCAGGCTCCCAACCCAGCTCCACCCAGCTTCTGGGAAGCTGCTGGCATGTCCCTCCAGCTCCTAGGCACAGCGGTGGCCACAGGAGCTCCAAGCACTGTGCCCACCCCAAACGCCGGCTCTGGAGCTCCCAATGGCCGGGAACCGTGGCCAATGGGAGCTGCGGGGCTCAGCACCTGCGGACGGGGGCAGCATGCAGAACCACTTGGCTACCCCTTAGCCTAAGAGCTGGAGGGACATACCAGCAGCTTCCTGGGAGCTGCCTGAGATAAGCGTTGCCCAGAGCCCAAAACCCTCCCTGCTCCCACACTCCAACCCCTTGCTTCAGCCCAGTGAAAATGAGCAAGTGAATGAGGGTGGCTGAGAGTGAGCGACAGAGGTGGGGGGATGGACTGAGTGGGAGGTGGAGACTTGGAAAAGAGATGGGGCAGGGCAAGGATGTTTGGTTTTATGTGATTAGAAAGTTGGCAACCCTACTTGGTAAAGTAAATCTCCTCCCAATTTTTTATTGAAGGCAACAGGGTAGAAAGTTTGTGGAGTTCTAAAGAATAAAAAATCTGATTTTGAAAGGTTCTGTTTTTCAAAAAACATACACACTTGTGTATGTGAAATATATGAAAAAAACCTGTATTCTACTACAATTGCTCATCTAAATTGAGTTTGTGCGCATGCAAATGGTCCATTAGATGCACAACTATTGCAGGTATTTTTTTGACATACAGTTGCTCATGTGAATTTTTTTAAAGTAAAGACAAAGGAATACACCAAAGAAAGCCTTTTCCTGGCATTTCACAATTCTTTTTTTTACTTACTGCATGTAGTTTTTGAGATTCTGATTTTGAATATATGGCCTTTTAAAATGTGCTTTCATGCTTGTCCTGTACAGTTTTTCATTTGTGGCAGGCAAGACAACAGTTGCTACTTGTATCAGTTCACAAGAATGATTCATACCACCATGGAAGTTAAATCCTGGCTCTGATGATCCTGGCTCAATCCAGGCAAGTTTGCTTTGCCTTTTTTAGCTCAGCGTAATGAAGAGTCTGTTACCTTCTGCAGATCCTTTTAATGAAGCCAGAATGAATAGAAACTTGTATAGAAGCAGTGCTGCCAAGATATGAAAATCCATGTGTGTCTACCATTCATTGGAATGAGGAGAGAATTCCCTCCCTGACTAAAGAGAGAAATTCACCCTGAATGATTACTCTCTCCTCTGAAGAGCGAACATCCTTTTTCCAACATTACAACAAGGAATTATCAGTTAAGAGTGAAAAGCAGCTGAGCTGAGCCTCCTTCACCCAAAGGCTTAAAGCTGAAAGTCCGCCCTACCTATCCTACTTCTGATATTAAATCTACCACCACAAAAAAAGGAGGGTCAGAAGAGGAGGGAAGCTGGCAGAAGGAGCATGCAAGAAATCAGGAGACAGCTTGGAAACATATGCATCTCTGTAAGATGTGGGGATGTACTAGAACTACTAAGGGAATCTACAATTTATGGGAAAGTTAATTACTAGCAATGCATATACACCTTTCACAAACATTAATATCTAAATTTTACTCTCAACAGCCTTCACTGGACCAATTAAGGATGGGAATGAAGCAAGATATGTTTTTGTTTGTTTTTTCTTTTGGGGGAGGAAAGGATTCAGAATAAATATTACTTTCAAGAAGTTAAAAAATACTGATATATTTACTGAAAAACCTCACTACATACAGTGTAAAAATCTGACATTGTTTTAAATCATTCAGCCAGTAATGAGAGCAATAGTTCAGCATATCTCACAACTTTCCAAAGGGCACAAGAAAGGAGAGTTTTGTTTATTAACTTGTTACAGTACGTGAAATGTAAATTGATTTTCTTATTATTAGCTAGATGTCTAAAGCTTTTACATTCTGGCTAAAGACAGGATGTAACTGACTAGCAATATTACCAAGTAACACATTTATACCTTGGGGAAATTTGTTTTCATGGTGTATAGTGGGAGTGCTAATTGACTTTTATTTCCTAATAATTGTTGAAACTAATAATCTGGAAAGGCTAGTGATTTGAAAGAACTGAAAATTAGACATGAAGATATTTTTCTACCTTCCAAGTCCATATGTGACTATCTTAAAAAAAATCAATATTGAAATGTCCTCTGTACTGAATTAATGAATTCATCAATAAGTCAGTCATGACCACCATAATACAGGGAGTCTAGAATCTAATAACATATATGTAATTACTATTATAGTAAGTCATTTGGAAGATAATGCAATTGCCTTTCAGTGTATCAGCAGAATGGTAGTGTGACAAAAATGAGCTGTGGTTAAAACATTTAGAACAGATGTGTATTTGACATTATGCCTCAGGAGTTGGGTGGAGTTTGTTTAGAGTTGCATATTGTTTGGCTCCTTGGAAGACACATGTGCAGACTGAACTTCCCTGAGATTTATTACCCTTTGTGACTGATGGAGGAATTGTGTAAAATCAAAATTAAAAAGGTGAGCCTGGAGAACTGAGAGACACTGAGAAAAGCATCATGACCCCAGGCCTGCCACATACCCAACTTCTCCCACAGCTGCACATAAAGCCAAGCTTTAAAAGCCATCTGCCTATCCTTTAATGCAGCCAGCTACAGGGGAAGCTCATATTCACAGGGCTGAAGGTACAGGCAACAGTTCACAGGCCCAAGCTCTTTCCTCTGCTTAGCCACAAGAACAATATGGAGCCACAAATGGACTCCTCTAGCCCCATTCTGAGAAGTCTCCTGGTGAGTGGCAGGGAAATGTGGGAGGAACCAGCAGAGGAACACAAAGTTAAAAAAAAAGACGGGGGGGGGGAAGCAAAGAAAGATGAGATGTGAAAAATAAAAGAAGAAAAAAATGGACAATGGAGAGGGAGAGAACAAAAAGGGAAAAAAGTACAGATGACAGCATCTGTGCCAACAGACAGTGCAAGGGGACTCATCCACCCACCAGCTCATTACAAAGGGTGTGCAAGTGTGGGCAAGGGAAATCTGCTTGGGAGCCACTGCCTTATAAAAGAGACAGCTTGACTAAATGAAACTGGGCTGCATTTCATTCACTCAATAGGTCCTGACTCACACAAATGACATTAGTAACAGTTTTCAGAGTAGCAGCTGTGTTAGTCTGTATTCGCAAAAAGAAAAGGAGTACTTGTGGCATGGTGCCACAAGTACTCCTTTTCTATTAGCAACAGTGAAGCTGAAACTGCTAACTGCTTCCCTATTCAGTGTTTATAATTGGAGCAGAGGTGGTAAAAGAAAGGAAGAGGCATAACAAGGCCAAGGAATAGAGTGAAAGGGATGGAGCTGGCCAATAGAACTGAAGAGAGGGGACGAAGGAGGGAATCGGGCTCAAATGAGCTGCAGAAAGGGAAGGGAATCAGAAACCTCATGCTGCCAAAGCAATAATATAGTGACAGGCTGGCAAAGACACAAGAGAAAACAAAATCAATGGAATCAAATAAGGGAGGGAGGGAAAATGGCCCAGTAAGAGTAAAATAAATGGGTAGATGAAAGGAGAGAAGGGTAAAATAAAGGTAAAAGAAACAGGCTGAAGATAAAGAGACTACATGGGGAAATATTTACAAGTGGACGGACAGTAAACAGGTGCATATAGATCAAATGAAGGAGCTGAAAGATGCACCAAAAATACTGAGACCCCCCTGAGCTGGCTGAAGTGAGCAATAAATGCAGAAAGGAGTGGTGGGAGGAGCTAACACACCTTTAGAACTGAAACTACCTGTCACAGGAGCTGAGAAATTAACCAGTGGAGCTGAGACATCTTGGCTGAGACATTATGAATAAGTAAGAACTATGTATAGACAAATAGGAAATTGAAACATACAGTTAGAGGAGTTTATAATGTGCTTAAGTTGGCACAACGTGCATATTGAGGAAGCTGTAAGGTATAAATTACATCAGCTTAGATTCCCTTCTAACTGAAGTACTTGACTTACCTTTGTATTTTGGCCCATTCTCTTACACTAAGCACAAGAACATGTTTCTTTTCTAGAGCTATCATATCTTCTAATAGAAGGGTAAGCTGCTTTCTTCACAGCCGCCAGCAATGCCATGCTGAGAGCTGGCATGCTGAATAATTTGCCACACCTAGCATCCCCTTTGTGAAACCCTAAAGCTTTCCACACTTGAAAAGTCTTACCTGACTATATATTAGTTTTCTTGATAGTGATTTTTTTGTGCTTCAGCACCAAACTTCCATTCGGAAACTGTGAAAATAAGTCACATTCACACTGATTCTGTTTATAAAATGAGGCATTTCAATAAAGATGAGTGTTGAAGCAACAGTCAGTCAAGTAAACAGAACTACCTAATGTTGTGATTCTGCTACCATTAAGTCAATAAGAGATTTTCCACTGACTTCAAATAAGAGCCTAAATATGCTGTTTAATTTACATTTCCTTAACATTTAATATTGTTGGCTTCAAAATGGGGGCACACAAAACTCAGGCAAAATACTCAGAAACCACTATTGACAGCACTTCACCAAGTTAGTTGGACTTTTCCATTATGGAACTCTCTTTCCACTATGTATTTCATTGATATGTCCATTCATTATTAACATCCTTTCCCTTCATGAGATCATTTAGAAGAGCTGCATTTCCTAACACAGATAGATATCCAAATTTCTTCTGCAGTGCTTTTTTCTCTACATCGTATATAAACCATGCTTCAAAATCTCTTTATTTGGTGTTCTCTAAACCTCTTTACTGGTCCACATTATCAGATAAGTGTACCACATAATACATCAGAATATGTTATGTCTGTACATTATTTTGTCCTAGAATTTATACCTGGGATAACAAAGGTCTTTTTCCTATCACTAAGGATTTTATGTGCATTATCAGTTATGCAGGTGATTGCATTATTTGCAGACAATGCTTTGCCATTACAGTGAAGAAACAGATGTCTTGCCAACCGCATCATAGAGCGCTAAAGGACCATTAGAAATGGGGACACTAAGAGCTATTGTGTCCCATTTCACTTCTAATAACCATGATCTCTTTGTGTCCTTCAGCAGGGTTTCCAAGATGTTAACCACTCGGATAAAGTTTAATAGCATATAGATTCCCACTACCCAGCAAAATTAGATGACAGTATAATTTTCCACTAACTTCTTTTCCTGCTTCTCTTATATTTATTCCTGGTACATTTTCACACAGCATACTACCAAAGTAGTCTCATTTCTGTTTTTCTCTATGTTCAGTGATTCATCCAGCTCATCTTGAAGTCCTGCAACCTTGTCCATTGTTTGATTTATATCCTTTTCTATGTTGTAATGGCCCTCATCCCCTATATTCTGATCTTACATGATTTCTAGAGTCTGTTCTAAATTTTAACTTTTAAATAAAAAGTATTTTTTTCCATCCTTGGCCCTTCTCATTCCTTCCATGCTTTTTCTTATTTATCTTCTGCACAATTCTCTCTTCAATCCACCTTTTCTCCATTCCCAGACCTATTTTACTTGTGTGCATAGTATTCATATACGTGTGACAGACTGACAATATTCTGCCATATCCTGGACAAACCTTATGGAATTAAAATAAACTTTATTGAATTAAGTGAAACCTTATTGAATTAGGGTTAATACCTTTGGGGTTCATTGTATCACAAATGCCATTGTGTACATGTTATTGTGAAACTGTATGTAACTCCTCTAGGAGGAGGAGGATGCTAATGTAATTCCTACAATTATCTGCACATTTCAAACCTCCCCCTGGAGAGGTACATATATACTAGCTCAAACTTTGATTCTCCAAGAACTAATAGGCAGATAAATAGCCTGGTTTAAAACAGGCTCATGGCCTTCTTCCTGACCCAGCAAATGGACAGGATCCTCTGGTTTGAAGGACTGGGCCTACTGAAGTCTCATAAGACTGGGTGCTTGTTGTGAGCAAAGGCTGCTATGAGCTTGAAACCACAAGAAAATGCTTTGGATGGGGTATTGAAGGACTGTTCTGTCCAAAGTCCATGTAAGGGTCAGAGTGATCTCTGATAAGCGTGTAGCAAGCATGTAGGTTCTTTTATTGTTTTTAATACATTACTCTGTACTGTTTTTACCTTAAGAATAAAACACGCTTGCATAAAAAGTGCTGTGTGGTATCTATAGCTGTGGACAGTCAAACTGTTAACCATCTCTGAAGAGAAAGCAAGCAGATTCTGCTTGGGCAGCCTGTCTTTGGTGGATAATACACAATGAAGGCAGATGACTGGGCAGCCAAGAAATACCCCGGTCAAAAGGAAGTGAGATGTGAGTCTCCACCAAAGAAAGGCAATGACTGGGGAGCTGGAAGCTTGAGAGTGGATGCCCTTGTTGGACCATTGGGGAAATAAAGGAGCAGCTGCCCTGAACTGTGACAACATGCAAATCATATTTCAGCTGAAATTATTCTTATTGGGTTTCAGACCAAAGTGAAATAGCTTAGATATTTTGAGCAAAATCTATTCATAATTTTTTGAAAGAAATGGGAGTGGAGAAGAAAATGGAAAAGAATTTCGCATTTAAAAAAAAAAACATAACCACAACTCAAAAGGCAGGAAATGCAGAAGTTAAAGTTCTTACAATAACTATAACCCACCTGCATTTCACATACGGTATTTACTACTTTGGGTTATTATTCACATTAAATATATTCTGTATCTTAATACGAAATGGTTCAGTTCTGTCCTCAGATATGCATGACTTGCATCCCATTGACTTCAATAGGAGTTGCACATAAGGCAAATTTGACTTCTCTAAATGCAGAATAGTTACGGTTGCTTTGAGAACTTTTGAATGCATACAGCTCTGACCTAAACATCATGTCAACCAAAATATCATGTGGCGTATAAAGAGACACAAACAAATATAAAACTGGCATTATGAATGCAAGAATCTAACTGGCGGATGAAGCTTCCAGCTGAACTGGAATGCAGTGAGACTGCAGAGTGGACCCAATCTACAAGAAGTTGCACCAAACAAATTTTTTTCAAGACTTTTTTTTTTTAAAACACATGAATCTACTCCAGTAATAATTTATTCTTAAAGGTAATCAGTTTAGTTGCAGCCAGTTTCTGCAATCAGCTGCTTTAATAGCATTGTTTATGTTGACTGGAATTGAGTTATAGTAGAAAATGATTCACCAGTGGATTGAAAAATTGGGGGAAGTGGGACCAATTCACATCGACTGTATATGCAGAGTAGTCAGAGCAAGACTTAGCTGAAAAAAAGAATCCTAGATAATGCTTTTAAATGTACTTATGCACCAGAGTTTCACTCATTTTCTTAAATAAAAATGTCTTTTGTGATGAAGTAAAATGATATGAAGTAAAACTCAAATACAATACAAGTCAGTAAATATATTAAATTTGTATGCCAGGGACCGAAACATCAACCTCTTTCTATAGTAACCCCACTGAATGCATCCGATGAGTGAGCTGTAGCTCACGAAAGCTTATGCTCAAATAAATTTGTTAGTTTCTAAGGTGCCACAAGTACTCCTTTTCTTTTTGCAGATACAGACTAACACGGATGCTACTCTGAAACCAGTCCAATTAGTTCGTTGTATAAATACTCATTGCTGCAGAAAAGCAAGTTGAATCACAAGTACTCTTTGTGAGTGTAATTCATGAAATATTGCTTGCATTTGCTCAAATTTATGGGGAGTGTCTATGTGCCGCCAGTTCAACAGTTTGTAAGTAGGTGGCTGAAACAAGCTAAGATTTCTGTGGTGTCTTTTCCAGGTTTTAAATACACACTTTCTGGCTGCAAACAACAACATACTGTATGTGTCATATCTATAGTGTTAATCCCTAATTTCAGATCTAAAGTTGCTTCTCAAAATATTGAATTAAAAGTCATGTTCCAAGAATTGTGAGATTTTAGAAATGACAAAGGACCAGATTTTCAGGCTTTTTGGGTATGCTGCAACATATGGTCTATAGAACCATTTATATTTTACAACCACTCCCACAAAAAAAATTATCACTCAGATTCATTCAGAATAACTGAGCTGGTAGAGGTACATAACAAAACTGGTGTATATTTCTGAATTCTAAGGGTATGATTCTAATCTAATTCTGGGTTTATTCCAGTATTTCCATTGACTTCAATGGAGTTATTTCTTATTTTCCCTTCAGTAAGGGAGAGAAGAATCAATTTAGAGAGGTATTTAGGCTATATTTTCCAATGTTCTGTTCATGCTCTTAAGGGGGAGATCTCTGCACCCAGATAGGTCTACCAGAAGCAGAATTTTCAAAATTATGTGTCTGTGTTTAAGTTACTAGGACAAATGCATTACAGAAAGTTACAGAGCTGAGATGCAGCACTCTTCCCAAAAATAGATACTATACTATTCCAAGTGCCATATGATGGGCCTATTGAAACCAGTAGGACTAATATTTTTGTACCAAAGAATAATGGTTGAAATTTTCAAAGCTGACAAAATGATTTAGCCACACAACTCCCGTTAATTTCACATGCAAGTTACACGGATAAATCCCCAAGTTGGGTTTTTTCTCTAATTTACTATTTCTAGAATGGTAACACCTAAGAACCCCAATCAAGGATCAAAGTCCCATTGCCCTGAGCACTGTACAGACATCTAAAAAAAGACAACAATCCATTTCCAAAATCTTAACCTATTAGTCCATGTGTGGTGTGTGGTAATTTTAGGATCCTGTTTGGGATCATGAGACTTGGCATATGTTACCCATGATTTCTGAAATAATATGTAGTATGCAATTCCTTAAAATTGGTAATAGAAAAAGGCAATCATTAGGAATCATTTCAATTATCCCGGCTTCCCGTCATTCTAGATATACTTCACCAGACAGCAAGGGCAAACTGGGTTGTCATGGAGACTCGGTGCCTTCTCCCATGCTGCCCCTACATATGTAACAGCCTGCCAATTAACATATGTTCGGCTTCCTCACTATTCTCCTTCACAGACCTCTTTAAAACTCACTTGTTCTGTGATGCATTCCAATGATAAAGTCCACTGGGCCAAATCCAGAGGTGAAGTGTAAGGTGCTGTAAATTATATCTTGAGTCAATGTAAAGAAGTATAAGCTAGTGTAATATATATGCCAAGGTGCCCAAAGGAGATGCAAAAATTATGTGAATTATGGTCCAGCTGGTTTACTTGAACAACACTTTCTTACACGTCTGTTCATTTCTTCTCCTGTTCCAGTCCTTTCTCCCAGTTTCTCAGCATGTAACTTGCAGGAGCATAAGTTCCCTTAGATGCAGAATGTCACACTCAAACGTCACGAAGAAAGGGGATAAAAGTTACATATTAACAAATACATCGAAACTCCCGATCCTCTGCTGCCTTGCACCACTACACTGGCATATAGTGACCTAATTCCAGTATAACCAGCCATGGAAGGGGCATTTTCCAGTGGTGCAAAGCAGCGATTCCTGTGTCATGACCCTCCCTGAAGCAGGCACAGGCAGCATGGCTGTGGAGGAGGGACATATCCAGGGCTTCTCCACACTCTCTGATGCCCATCTTGTAATGGTCCTTGAGGCCACTAGCATCTGGCAACATTTAAAGCAGCCCTCATGAACCTGTCCAGTATATATAGGGGAACACTGCTCCTTCACTTAACTGCAGTGAGGCTCAGGGGCCAAGAGAACCAGAAGTAGGTATAAGTTACACCATCTTCGACTCACATCTGAATTACATCCTCTTTCTTTGTACTAAATTTGTACTGAATGGAATTGTGCTGTTCTGTGTCAGCCTGTACCTTCAGAGTGCTAGACCTTTAGGGTCAGGAGCCTGTTAAATGTGTTGCATATTCCTCCTACCCTGCTATGCTGTGAATACTCACTGTGTTATATTAACAAAATTATAATAGGAATGAAATGGGAGATATATTTTTCATGTTATTATTATCCTGAACTTTATTATGCCAGAATTTAAAGGGCAACCCTATTATAGGATTCTACTTAACTGAAACTGCAATATTGCAACTCAGAATTAAAGATGTGAAATAAAGAAGGCGGGAATATGCTTCCAGGAACCTTGTTACACTCCAACACCCATTGTCCAAAGCATATAATTAGGCCAGTTGTATAGCTGGATGATCACAGAATATATCTGGCATCACAGTTCTCTTTGGATAACTGAAAAACTATTTTTCACATTAGGACTTTGTATTTCCAAACAAGTTTGGAAAATGTGAGCATGGTCATTTTCTATGTACTGTAAAAAACAACAACACCACAGGGTTATCTGGAAATAATGAAGCAGTTTAGTGTGACAATTTATTCTTGGTGGAATTGGTTCAATCTAACAAAAAGCCTGATCCTGCACTCACTAGAAACCCTGATCCAAAAGGGCACATAAAAAGTATGCACATACTTAAGCACATAAGTAGTCCCATTGATTTCAATGGAATTAATCATAAGCTTCAAGTATCAAGGGGGTAGCCATGTTAGTCTGTAGCCACAAAAACAATGAGGAGTCCGGTGTCACCTTAAAGACTAATAGATTTATTGGGGCATAAGCCTTCATGGGTAAAAAACCCACTTCTTCAGATGCATCTTGAGTCATGCATTTATTTAATTCAGGGAAATATACTATCTGTCAATAATTACCAGTTTCTTGAAGAATATTCTCACTTAAATTATTCCTATCCTTCTCATAATTTTCTAGAAAAGCAAGCCTAACCCTCTGAGAGGACTTCACCACTTAAAAATACAATAATTCCCCTGGAGAGTGAAGAAAATACAGTACTGTTCTCACGATTGTAGCAAAAGCTAGTCTAGTAAAGAAAGGTCCAGAAAGAAAGTTAACAGAGAGCCTATTTAAAAATCACAAAAGGAAAGAGGGAAATATATATACACACCACTACAATGAACAACTTCTTCTGCACTGAAGGGTACAAAGTGAAAATTATTTATTTTAATTCTAACATATATCAGGCATGTTGGTCTCTTTTCAGTAACTAATTATAGCAATGCTGTATAATTATTTATTTATACTACTGAAGTGGAATGCTGTCACCTATAGTGCCAAGATGCTGTACAGTTACTAACTCATAACTCTGTACTGTAGTTTTAATAAAAACCAAGCATTCAGTCCAATTCATTAGTGTCCTCAGCTCTCATCATTCATGCAAAATGCCCTCAACAAGCATGGCTGTGTGAATATCTCAGGTGAACTTCCAGTTAAAAATCAAAAGATTGTTTTAAGCCCAAGTAAAGACCCTTACAGAAATACTATAGTACTCTTCATTAACAGACTAAAACCACTATAAATGTTAGTAATACATTTTCATGTAAGGGAAATTATCAATCATCACAGACTCCAGAGAAAGAAGAGATTTTCTAAGCCACAACTTCCCCCTCCACCCTTTTCTTTTTTGGGGGGGGAGGGGAAGAGGAGAGGAGAGGGGAGGTTTTTTATTTTTAAATAAGAGACCTTTATGGAATGTTATAAAATATACACTATTTACCCAAAAGGCTGCAATGGCTTCCTTAGCAAATTAATAATTAGGCAGTTTTACAAAACGCACATTATTTTCCCAAGTGACTGGAACAGCTCCAACTGGTAAACTAGGTAATTAGGTAGTTTTTTCAAAGTGCTTATTATTTACCTGAGAGTCTCATTCCAGTCTCCCTGGTATATGCTGTCTCCCTGCTTGCAGTTATTACCAAAAAACGCCTCCATAATTTCCAGCCCTCCTCCAGCAGTGATATAAATAGAGGATATTACTTGGGGCAATGGATCATGAAAAACAAAATCTGACTGTGCCAGCTACCCGATTTAACTGAAAAGCTGAGCTTCTTTTGTTCCTGGTATTGTGATTTACTACATTACAGGCACAGCAGAAATCAAACAACAGGACTTTTCAACTTTCTGATGCTTTAGATCACATTTTATCTGGCTGCAAACTGCACTGATTTTGCGAATGGGTGTGTGTGGATGCAGGGGAAAGGAGAAGAAAACAACAGGAGTATACTGGAGTTTTTCCTGGATAGTATGGTCAGTGAAAAGGTTGCCAAGAATCAGCCATTTCACAGGAGAAAACTGCTTCAACATGATAGTCCTGCATCCCACTTGCCAGTGGATTTGTCCTGTATGCAGCAAACAGGGGCCAAGCTATCAGGAAGGACATGTTTTTATTTGCAATTTATGTTCATGGCATTAACTCAGAGAAATTAGATAAAAACAAATATTCTTTCTGGAAGGTTGTAACACAACACTATTTTATTTCTTAGAATTCCAAATGATAACACACAAGAACCAAAAAAGAGAGAGACACAAAGCAGGCTGCTCCATAAAGCAGCAAGGCACAGCTCACTCCCAACTTATTCTAGGCTGACTTGTTCCATACTGACTCTGATCACGCATTTCCCTACAGAGTCCCATAGTCTGCAAGCAGGACCAGGAAACACCCTTGGCCCGCTAGAGTGATAACTTCCAATTTCAACACAATCCTCAATACATCACAGTAATTTCCTCTTTCCTCCCTCCACTAGGTGTGTTGTTCAGATAACTTGGCATACTGACATGGTTGCCAACCCTCCAGGATTGCTCTGGAGTCTCCAGGAATAAAAAATAATCTTTAATTGAAGATTATGTCATGTTTTGAAACCTCCAGGAATATATCCAACCAAAACTGGCAACCCTACATACTGATAGTGGCTGAGAATGTTCTTGCTCTTTCCGTTTTCTGGTTCCTCAGATTGTGGTTGGAAACAGAGGCACCAACCAACAAAATGAAGGAGAGACCAGCCACTTGGCTCAGAGCTGGCTGGTTCACAGAACCTATTCAAGCCAAGCAACAGCATCCAACACCCTCTCCCAATGATCATTGGCAGTAAGAGAGGTAGCCTTTCTACCTTTCCTCCTGAGTCCCTCTTCTTCACTCCTCTCCCCATCCTGGGGACCCGATCTCTTTGAGGACCTCACAGGAGACATCAAGAAAGACTGCAATCCTAACTTGAAAGGAGAGAAATGGAGGAGATAGTAAACCCAAAGGAAGAAGAGACAAAAAGAAAGGAGTAGGAAAAGGAAAGGGGAAAAGGATCAGGGAAAGGACAAAAAGGATTCAGGAGACAGCAAAAAGTATACAGAGAGCTAAAAACAGTGGTGAGCAAGAGAAATAAAATAAAAGGAAGAAAGAGATGAAAGAGATCATCATGTGGGAGGGAAAAGATATTCCATCTCCAACATTATCTTGATGACAGGTTTCAGAACAGCAGCCGTGTTAGTCTGTATTCGCAAAAAGAAAAGGAGTACTTGTGGCACCTTAGAGACTAACAAATTTATTTGAGCATAAGCTTTCATGAGCTACAGCTCACTTCATTTGTTAGTCTCCAAGGTGCCACAAGTACTTATTATCTTGATGGACGGTGAATGCTGTTTTTCAAGGAAAGCAAGGAAGAGAACAGAAGAAAAAGAAAAAGAAACTAGACAAACTACAAACAGAAATAATGAGATATGGAAAGTGATAGGCCTAGTCTGGGATGCAAGGAGATTAAAAGGGAACAAAGAAATGGAAGAAGGGTGGAGAAACAAGAAAAACAAAGCATTTTTATTTTTATTTAATAAGTTAATTTGATTGTATTTCCCTGGCAGATGTCTGCACCTCCCTCTGGGCCCTGACTTTGATCTTATTTACACTAATTTCACACCACTGTAACTCCTGACTTCAGCTCAGTTACTCATAATTCACATTTGTGTCAAGTGAGTTCACAGTCAGGACCACTGTGTCCAAAATGGGATGGTTACTTTGAATGCTGATTTAATATTAATACTACTGGATATCTACCCTGCATAATTTGGTTAATTAAATATAAATAGAAGCCACAACAGCACATGCATTAGCAGGATACTGGCACATGCCTCAGGTATATTGTAAGGCATAGGGCTGGACCCGAGTGATTTCACCCATCTAAGAAATGCATCAAGAGGCTATAATTGCACATCCTGGTAGGGCTTACAATTGTCACAGCATGCTCCTCAATTTTGCACCAAAATTTTTTTAAAAAGTTCAAAAATCTAGGGAGAAAGGAAGGAGAGAAGAGAAGGAAAAGGATTCACAGATAAAATAGGGACTTTGGTATCCTCTGTAATATTTTTAAAAAGACTGAAATCCCTATAACCAAGTATAAGCTAAAAGTATGTGTTTGTGCGCACATGTGTGGTGGCAGGCATGGATGAATTAAAATTGTAGGAAAAAAACCACCAGCATTTCTGGTGATAAGCTCTGCTCTGCGTAACTCTGGCCGTTAATGGATAGCTGTGGTATCACCAAAAGGCCCATCAGGGAACTCAAAATATTGGCATTGGAAACTGATGATCCAAAGCTTGCTGTAATAATTGACATTCTCTTGATTGTCAGAGTCATTTTACAGTAGATTTTTCCAGTGGTGTTGAATCATTCCTCCTCCCCAAAGGGGAACTTTCTCCTTGTCTTCTCTTTGCTTGTTGACTTAGCTATGGATATTACTTTCTCAAGGCTCATCCTTTACCTCTCTTTTGTCCTTTATCCCTGGCCTTAGGAATGGATCAGATTGTATCAAATGTCAGTTCTTCCCAGAAAAGTTCCCACTGGAGAATATCCCTGAGCCACTACAATAATGTTATCCACCTAACCCTTGCAAATTACGCCGTTCAAACTGTTAGTATCCCTCCTCATATTTTTAAGAGCAAAGTATAAAATATTACAGGAAATGCACTGAATCTAAATTTGCTTGGCAAGTGCTGTTGCTGTGGCCGTTGCTTATCATTACGAAGCATATTTCTTTAAATGGGAAACTGAGAAAATCAATGTGTTAGTCCTTCAACCTTCCTCTCTAAAGCCCAAAATCACCAAAATACCTATGCGGATAGCTACCTATAAGCAGGTGAACAGTTTCATTGACCTCAGTAGGACTCCTTGTGCTTAATTAGGCTCATGCTTCAGTGTTTTACTGAATCAGGGCCTGTGTACATACACATGCTCATTCATGAATAAAATGAACCCTTTTTGCAAAATTGTAATTTTGGCAAATCAATACAGATGGTTTGCTATTTTGATATCTCTTTGCTACCATGGGTCCTGTTTCTGCAATCCTTACTTAGTTTGAGTAGCACTTGCTTGTGCAAGTAGTCACATTGATCTGTTTCCGAAATATGAATACTCTTTGCTAGAGCCTCATCTAGATATTCTGTATGTTGACAGTAACAACCCATCTAGCACACTGACTAAACTGTAATGAATTAGTCAGGTCAATCATCCAGGAGTAACCAGGACAAGAGTCTTCATTTGAAACAGATCTGGGGCAACAGGTCCTAAATAAAAATATATCAGGCTGTGTGGAGGTATCAGCTTGCTGCTGCCTGATTCCTCACATTAGTTTACAAGTTGACACAAGCGATATGAGACAATTTTGCAATGGTTCTGATTTTTAAAATAATTTTTATTTAATATAAAAGGGTGTTAATAAAACCACTCTGCAGATTACATCCCACTGGTGGGGTAGCTGTAAAAGAGTAATCATGCTGCCCCGCCTACGTGCCTCACTTCTGATCTCCAGAGAATGCTTCTCCTCTGAGAGAGAAGTTCCATCTCCATGCTCATGTAACCTTTTGCCTTTTTTGAGAGACTGAAAACCAGGATACAAATTAGTGCGAGCTGAGATGATGAGTTTTGAAATGTGAATATTTATCCACTAGAGATAGAAATAAGAGCACTAACTTACTGCACACAGGCCACTCACATTAGATGACAATTTCAGCCACTCTTGTCTTTGATTCAAATCCAGCTCATGACCTATAAGTCTCTCTTTCATTGCCAGTCCCCGGGTCATTTAGCCACCTTGCCTGCCCTTTCCCCACATTCTTTTTAAAAAACAATATGTCTGAGAGAATAGAAAAGGCAATGTCACATTTCATGGAGATGGAGTCTGAATCACTGTGCTAGTTAAAATCCCCATACTAGTACCCATCTGCCTTGTGCAATCATTTGGTACATCTCTGTTATATCAAAAACAAATCTGGATTTACGAGTTTTAATAAGAACTTACATCAATAAATTATAACAGATTGGTGATTATTAGTATTATTTATATGCAATATTTTTGTACCCCTTATAATGCCAGTGTCTGTTTCACAGGGATTGTTTTCATAATTTTGTCTAAGTAGTAATATGGAAAATGTCAAAAAGAAAATTAGATTTTCACTTTCCAGACACAGAAATTTAATTAAAGCCAACTTTTCCTTGAAGAACAACATCCTTAGCTGGTGTTGTGATGTGGCAGTAGCTCTATAGGCTGCCATGTGGGAGACCAAAGCTCAGAAAGTGACTCAGGGAATATTAACCACCAGACTGCAGAGACTAAACACATGATGAATGTGCCACGATTGGTCCCTGCAGCTTATTTATGGGTGGTCGGAAGAAGCACAGCTAGTAATGATTTCTCCCTGTAGAGGACGCTGCTGCTTGTACAGCACTTCTCAAAAATGGTACTACACTGCAATTGAGCCTTTCCTCAGATATAAACCAACCCAACAGGAAATCTGTAGTTATTGTGCCATGGAGAGGTCAGACCTCCCTCTCTCACCAGCACATACAGGAGTATAAATTAGAACTTTCTCCAGGATTCTTCTGTAATAATTGGCATCTGCAATTATCTATTCAATCTTTTCAAGATCAAAGGCTAGATGTTTCCCCTTCACTTAACTGAGTCCAAATATGAAACAAGCTACTGCCATGTTTCTGGACTAAATTCTATTTGGGGTAATCTACATAGATAGATAGATAGATAGATCGATCGATAGATAGATTTATTTCTCAATTTCCCAATGCTGCCATAGAAGACATACAAATTATAATATGGGATATCACATGAAAAAATTATTCCCCTCTTTCATCTTTCCTGTGTCTTTACCTATCTCTTCATTCCTTTTCCTTAACTTTACCCTCTTATCTTTTTTGTCTTTTTAATACCTACCCATTCCTGTGTACTTAAACACTTTCTTTCCTACCTCCTTCCCCCTCTCAGTTCCTCCAGTTTTCCCTTTCAGACCAGGATTCCTTCCTCTCCTATCCATCTATTCCCCACCTTTTTCTCTGTACCTTGTTCATTCTTTCAAGCCTTCTCTCTCATGACTGAATTTTCAGAAAATAAGATAAGAAGCCTATTCTTTGCTTCATGATGTTGAGTGCAAGTTGGTGACCAATGAGATGGATACTACTTGGTGATTTCATTCTTCATGTGGAAAATGTTTCTTCTCTATTGGTTCAAAATTTCATGGATACTATAGCAACCATGTAACTGTCCCAAGTTGTAGAATCCATATAAAAAGGCCAGGTGCATTCTAGATCTGTGATGAAATCTTGACTCCACTGCAGTCAATGGTAAAACTGCCAGCGGCTTCAGTGGAATCAGGATTTTACTCCTGGTGTTTGGCTTGGAACTGGAAATATGCAGGAAAGGTATTCCTCTTTCATGGATTGAGCACTGTCTGCTTTGGTTTGAGGTTGGGCACACCTTTCCTGACAGCACGAAAAAACATCTGCTTTTAAAGATCCACCACTAGAACTTGATACAGCCATTGAGTTTCCAGACATGATTTTAAATAATCATCTTTTGTCTTTCACTATCAATACAGATAGCCCCTAAATGCCATTTCTGCCAGCTTCATGCTCACAGGTCATCATCATTTGCAGATGATCTGCTCCTGGTGAAGACGTGATAGGGAAGACAACGAGCTATTGAAGGAAGTCTCATGATGAATTTAAATTATTGCAACACAGATTATTTTTTAAGATCACATGCTGTAGCTGTGCAAAAGTGGGAGAAGGGTTTCTTCACTTATCCCCACAGATCTGCAGAGAGAAGAACTGCTCAATGTACTGGGCAGCTTTGTGAATATTAGCACTCTCCACTACATCATGGAGTCTAGTTTTACTCACTCTGAAATATTTTCATGTTCATTTACGGAAAAAATTGCCTAGATCTGGACCTAGCCATCTACTGCTGCGGAAACAGTACAATGTCTTGAGGGAACAAACGTGAAGTCTTCTCTGTTCGAGTTTCAGCCAGTGTTGCTCACTACTTATTGAGCTGAGATGCTACTTGAGTGGGTTCCAACTCCAGCCTGTGAATTAGACTCATGTCTTTCTGGGCCAGTGAAGTCCTGTAGAAAAGTACTAGGTTCACTGTTGGGAGAATGCTGTTATGGAGTCCATACTGGAGAACATGGTGTGAAAGTGTGATAGAGGTTCTTCCAGCAGCCATTGTGAAACTTTCAATTCTAGAATTAACTTTTGATGATGATAACCTGGCTATCTGCAGGCACCACTCTCTGTATTATAGGGAAGATCAGTGCAAAGGTTTGGCTGGAATAATATTGCAATTTCTTGAGCCCTCAGATTTCCTTGACCCACAGCCAACTGGGCTTTGTTCTTGCTCTAAGGTAGAAACTGCTTTGATTGTGTTAGTTGATGATCTCCTAGCAACAGGCAAAGCATGTTCATGATGATTCTTGTAGATGCATCAGCAACTTTTGAGTCCATTGCCCATAAGGTTTCAATAACTTGCTTGCAGACCAACTAGTGAATGACTCCATTTTTATCTTTCTTGAGATACAAATGGGCATTTATCCTTTCCCCCAATGACACTCTCCAGCAGGGTACCACAGAGATCTATACTGTCACTTCTCCTTCTCAGTGTTTATATAGTACTTAAAGAAAAACAATTCCTTATGTTGGGACATTGGTCAGAGATAAATTGCAAGCAAAAACTCTGCAGAAATATGAGAGGAACTTCTTTTAAAGAAGGAGAAGGGGGAAGGAAAGAGGCAATATGGTTTAATGAACAGAGCATTGAACTGAGCCTCGGGAGGTCATGAGCCCTGGGTTCTACTTGCACCTCTATCATCAACCAGCTGAATGACTTGGGCAAATCACTTCTCTTTTCTGTACCTATTTCCCCTCCCACACTTGACTGTCTTGCATTCTTCTACTGTAATTTCTTTGGAGTAGGGTCTGTCTCTTATTGAATATATGCATAGCACTTAGCACAATGGGGCATGTAGGGTCTACTTTAATAAAATAATAATAATGCCTTTGACATGCACAAGAAGGGAAAAAAAGAAAGTCATTAACCTTATAGTAACTGGAGGTTCTTCAAGATGTGTGGTTCTTATCTGTGGGTACGCATGTGTAGAATTGGGGGGAAGCAGATGTGAAAGCTGATAGAGTAAGATACAGCCCTAGATCGGTTTAAAAATCCCCTGAGAGGATATACCTTGATTTTGGACTCTTTCCACTATGGCAAGAAATGGTCTGGAAGATTTTCTGACTGGCTTTGTGCTTTGTAGGTAAAAGGCTAAGGGGTCATCTCACACTGAGGGAATGAAGTCTCCTCAGATCTTCAGGTTCATATAGTTTCGGAAAAAACACAAGTAAGTGGACTGATTGATTCAGGTGCAACTTCAAATAACTTTGGAAGTGAACTTAGGGTGTAAACACAATAAAACTTTGTCTCCATTGACTATAGCTGTTCGAAGGGTTGCTTGGTGAGCACCAAAAAAACCCAAGATTTAAGTCCTATTGATGAGTAGGCTTCTTTACTGGTATAAAGGTTCTAACTTGACCCTTCCAGAATCTGATAATCAGTGGGTGAACGATATTGAGTAACCATGAGAAGGGTGGTGCAGTGAGGTGGACCCATAAAAAGCTGATGGAAAGACTAGCTGTTTTGAGGAAAAGACGATAGTCCAGAAAAAGGGGAACCCACACCCCCTGGAGATAAGAGTTTTTGTTGTGCCCAGATAGAGAAATGCTTCCACTTAGCTGAGTAGAATTTTGGCTTTATCTACACCACCACTTTTGTCGGTAAAACACACACCCCTGACTGACACAAGATTCACCAGCAAAGGTGCTGGTGTGGACAGTGCTATGTCAGCAGGAAAGCCTGCCCTGCCAATATACCAAACACCGCTCATTGGGGGTGGTTTAATTATGTCAGCAGGAGAGCTCTCTCCTGCTGGCAAAGAGTGGCTACATGGGAAACCTTACAGTGGCACAGTATAAGGCCTGTAGTGTAGACAGTCTAACTAGAGGAATCTTTTTGACTGTTAGTAAGGATGTTTTGCATGGCTTCAGAGCATGAACATCCTAAAGTTGACAACCATCCAAAAACCACACCCTGAAATGGAATGCTTGGAGGTTGGGATACTTGATTCTGCCACTTGATTCTGATTCTGATCAGGAGATTGTAAAAGGGCTGAATATTGATTGGTGACCACAAAAAAAATGCATAGGAGACATGGGAACAAAAATTGTCTGGGCCAGGTAGAGGTCATGAGGATGACTCATGACCTGTCCTGGTAAATTTTCCATAAGACTTGAGTTAGGAGTTACAAAGGAGGGAAGGCATAATTCAGATGATCTGACCATGGAGGGAGGAGAGCGTCATCTTGAGAAAATGCCCTAAGGCTTCTCTTGAGCCGCTGCACTACTTGTTCATTTGAGACGCATACTGGTCCCTTGTGTGGGTTCCCCAGAGAGCAAAAATACTGTTTACTGTGGAGTTATGTAGCTCCCACTTGTGGTCAATAACAGTGCCTGCTGAGGGAGTCCACCAGCACATTTTTATTCCCTGGAAGGTAAACTGCCAACAGGGAGATTTGATTGCTGATGCAACAATTCCATAAATGGACTGCTTCTGTACACAGGGAACTAGATCTCGCTCCTCCCTTCTTGTTGATGTAAAAGACAGTCATAATCTTGTCCAACATTATGAGGACATGGTGACCTTGGATGAATGGGATAAATGCTTTGCAACCCTCTTAGACTGCCTGCAACTCCAGAATGTTGATGTACATCCTGGCCTCTCAGGATATCAGAGTACCCTGCACTGTGTGGCTGCCCATATGGGCTCCGCAGCCTAAAAGGAGGCATTTGTAAAGATTGTACTGTCTAGTGAGAGGGAAAGAAAGGGAATATCTCTGCATACTTGACGAGAATTCGTCCATCTTAGAAGAGATGATGTTACTTGCTGGGGACTGTTACTATAGTGTTCGTGGATTGCTTAGTGATTGCACTGTTTGAAGCCATGCCTGCAGGCAATGAAGATGGATCCTGACAAATTGCATGACAGAAGTGCATGAAGCTGTGTCCCCCAAGAGAGAGAGACAAATTCTGATTGATGGTGAAGGTTGTTCATGACCTGATATATGAGGTTGTTCATCACTTGGAACTTGTCCAAGGACAGACAAGCTCTTGCTGCGATTGAATTTAGGGACACTCTGATACAGTCTAAAATCTGTATTGGAGCAAGGACAGAGACTTTTGAGTTTACACTGACTCCTAGGGAAGGAAGGAGCTGAAGCATTGACAAAGATGACTTATACACTTCTTGATGTGCCTTGACAACGAGAAGCCAGTTGTTGAGACAGGAGAAGATGAAGACATGATACTTGATATAGGCTGCTCTTATTAAAAAGACCTTGGTAAAGACTGTAGGTGTGCTAGGGCCAAATGGGAGCACTTTGTATTAAAAATGGTTGGGGCCAACTATGAACCCGAGTAAAAGTCAGTGAGTGAGGTCAATGTCCACATGAAAATATGCATCCTTCATACCAAGAGCTATAAACCACATGCCCTTTTCCAGGGATGGGATTATAAACCCCAGTGTCACCATGCGATTGCTCCTTGCTGCAGGAGGGATTCTATTTCTGTTTGAGAATCTCCCTGTGAATTGGACCTCAAAAAGGGGCAGGGATGGGGCTTTGGAGGGGACAGGCAGGTAAATTTGATTGCATAGCTGGAATGTGTGGGAATCAACAGATGGTGGCATCATTGGTTTGCAGCTCTTGAACTCCCAACCTATATATCTTTTAGCCAGGAATTGGGGGTTGGGATAATGATGCCGCCATAGTAGGTACAGGGAAATGGGACTTCTGAACCCTTTGCCTCTTATGAGGTGGCTCATACAATTGCCGGTGGTAAAATTGTTGAGCCATTGGGCGAGGTTTTTATGATTGCCTGTGGCGTTTTCTCTTCAGGATAGAGTATATATGCCCAGGGAATAGAGGGTAGCCCTGGAGTCCTTTACAGTATGTAAGGACTCATCCATCTTTTGGCTGAAAAGATTATTTCCTTCAAAGAGCAGATCCTCATGGTGTTCTGGACTTGGAAAACCCCAAAGTGGGAAGCCATGATTCACGGCACATCACAAGGGCAGTTGCCATTGATCTTGAAGATGCATCTGCTGCATCTACTGCTGACTGATGAGCTGTCCTGGCAATCAACTCACCTTGTTGCAGAAGCTTGTTTCTTCTTTACATCATAGACCTATCAGACTTCTACCATTTCCTATACCCATCCTTGAGAATGCTCTGTTCATAGACCACTGAACTTGAGTTTAAAAATCTCTCTCTCACATCTTTTAGATTGCAGAGGGGTTTGTCTATGTTATGCAGAACAGAGGAGACTCAAATGTGCTTCATGAGTAATCAAATAAAAAATCCTGCCTTTTTCTTTTTTACATGTAATTATACTTACTCTACACATTTCAGGCTTTTTAAATATACTGACAACTGTTCTTATTCCCTCTTTTTGTAACTATTGTACTCATGGATGGTACATAGCTTTATCATATCATCAGGATTTTCCATAGTGCAAAAACATCCAGTCATTTCACAAATGGAATCTGATGGGGGATAAAATGGTTTAATCTTAAAATGTGTGCTTTCTTAATCATTCACCAGCAGCGTTCTTTCAATGAAAGATGGGTCTTTAAAACAATTTATTATACTATAAAGCCTTTTCCTTTTTGTTAGCAGTTCCATACACACACACCGGCAGTAATTGCACTTATTTATATGTGGTAGCAGCAGGATTATGCCCGGATATAGCAGTGTTTTACAGTGATCATGGGAATAGCATCTTTTATCCAGACCTCTTTAAAATACATCAACATATGATGACCCTTAGAAATAAACTGAAAAAAAGACATTTTTGCAGTGTGCTTACAGCAACGTAAAATCTTGGATTTTCCTGGCCCCCCTCATATTTTCCTCTGTCAAAAACCTGTTTTCTCATAAATATTATCCTATGGGCTATAACCCCTTATTGCTATAATTCTGTTTTTAAAATGGAGTTGTGATGGTAAGAACAGTGCCTGTTTAAAGTGGCTAATATACTGTGTGTATACATTTCCTGTATGAGGTAATGCGATGAGATTCCAGTGCCCTGTACAGTAACTAAATAACCATAAATCATCTTTCATGCATATGCAAAATTGTCCCTCTAAGCACCTTATTAATTATTTCAAAGATATGTAGAGGTCACCACTCATAGAAGTTTCTATGCATGAAGCCTCATTAATACAAGACACCATACAGAGAGATGGGATACATTTTTGTTGCCATTAAGCAAGGGCAGAGAGAGTATAATTTGTACTTTTTTAAATTTTAATGACCAGTATAATACGGCCACCTTTTATCTGCAAATTCATAGATTGATAGATTCATAGATACAAAGGTCAGAAAGGACCATTGTGATCATCTAGTCCAACCTCCTGCACAGCGCAGGCCACGGAATCTCACCCACCCACTCCTACGAAAAACCTCACCTATGTCTGAGCTATTGAAGTCCTCAAATCATGGTTTAAAGAATTCAAGGAGCAGAGAAGCCTCCCTCAAGTCACTCATGCCCCATGCTACAGAGGAAGGCGAAAAACCTCCAGGGCCTCTCCAATCTGCCCTGGAGGAAAATTCCTTCCCGACCCCAAATATGGCAATCAGCTAAACCCTGAGCATATGGGCAAGATTCACCAGCCAGATACAACAGAAAATTCTTTCCTGGGTAACTCAGATCCCACCCATCTAATATCCCATCACAGGCAATTAGGCCTATTTACCCTGAATATTTAAAGATCAATTAGTTACCAAAATCACATTATCCCATCATACCATCTCCTCCATAAACTTATCGAGTAGAATCTTAAAACCAGATAGATCTTTTGCCCCCACTGCTTCCCTTGGAAGGCTATTCCAATACTTCACTCCTCTGATGGTTAGAAACCTTCGTCTAATTTCAAGTCTAAACTTCCTGGTGGCCAGTTTATACCCATCTGTTCTTGTGTCCACATTGGTGCTGAGCTTAAATAATTCCTCTCCCTCTCCTGTATTTATCCCTCTGATATATTTATAGAGAGCAACCATATCTCCCCTCAACCTTCTTTTAGTTAGGCTAAACAAGCCAAGCTCCTTAAGTCTCCTTTCATAAGACAAGTTTTCCATTCCTCGGATCATCCTAGTAGCCCTTCTCTGTACCTGCTCCAGCTTGAATTCATCCTTTTTAAACATGGGAGACCAGAACTGCACACAGTATTCTAGGTGAGGTCTCACCAGTGCCTTGTATAATGGTACTAAAACCTCCTTATCCCTACTGGAAATGCCTCTCCTGATGCATCCCAAAACCGCATTAGCGTTTTTCACAGCCATATCACATTGGCAGCTCATAATCATCCTATGAACAACCAATACTCCAAGGTCCTTTTCCTCTTCTGTTACTTCTTATTGATGCGTCCCCAACTTATAACTAAAATTCTTGTTATTAATCCCTAAATGCATAACCTTACACTTCTCACTATTAAATTTCATCCTATTACTATTACTCCAGTTTACAAGGTCATCCAGATCTTCCTGTATAATATCCGGATCCTTCTCCGAATTGGCAATACCTCCCAGCTTTGTATCATCTGCAAACTTTATTAGCACACTCCCACTTTTTGTGCCAAGGTCAGTAATAAAAAGATTAAATAAGATTGGTCCCAAAACCGATCCCTGAGGAACTCCACTGGTAACCTCCCTCCAGCCTGACAGTTCGCCTTTCAGTAGGACCCGTTGCAGTCTCCCCTTTAACCAATTCCTTATCCACCTTTTGATGTTCATATTGATACCCATCTTCTCCAATTTAACTAATAATTCCCCATGTGGCACGGTATCAAATGCCTTACTGAAATCTAGGTAAATTAGATCCACTGCATTTCCTTTATCTAAAAAAATCTGTTACTTTTTCAAAAAAGGAGATTAGGTTGGTTTGGCACGATCTACCTTTTGTAAAACCATGTTGTATTTTGTCCCATTTACCATTGACTTCAATGTCCTTAACTAATTTCTC
This sequence comes from Dermochelys coriacea, assembly GCF_009764565.3. NCBI lineage: Eukaryota > Metazoa > Chordata > Testudines > Dermochelyidae > Dermochelys > Dermochelys coriacea. The sequence goes on from NC_050070.1 coordinate 123,533,676, forward strand.
CTTCAAAATTTTTTCCAGGACCTTGCATACTACAGATGTCAAACTAACTGGCCTGTAGTTACCCGGATCACTTTTTTTCCCTTTCTTAAAAATAGGAACTATATTAGCAATTCTCCAATCATTCGGTACTACTCCTGAGTTTACAGATTCATTAAAAATTCTTGCTAATGGGCTTGCAATTTCAGGTGCCAATTCCTTTAATATTTTTGGATGAAGATTATCTGGGCCCCCCGATTTAGTCCCATTAAGCTGTTTCAGTTTTGCTTCTACCTCAGATATGGTAATATCTACCTCCATATCCTCATTCCCATTTGTCATGCTACCATTATCCCTAAGATCCTCTTTAGCCTTATTAAAGACTGAGGCAAAGTATTTGTTTAGATATTGGGCCATGCCTAGATTATCTTTAACCTCCACTCCATCCTCAGTGTTTAGCGGCCCCACTTCTTCTTTCTTAGTTTTCTTCTTATTTATATGGCTATAGAACCTTTTACTATTGGTTTTAATTCCCTTTGCAAGGTCCAACTCAACTCGACTTTTAGCCTGTCTCACTTTATCCCTACATGTTCTGACCTCAATTAGGTAGCTTTCCTTGCTGATCCCTCCCATCTTCCACTCCCTGTATGCTTTCTGCTTCTTCTTAATCACCTCTCTAAGATGCTTGCTCATCCAGCTTGGTCTACAACTCCTTCCTATGAATTTTTTCCCCTTTCTTGGGATACAGGCTTCCGATAGCTTCTGCAGCTTTGATTTAAAGTAATCCCAGGCCTCCTCTACCTTTAGATCCATAAGTTCTTCAGTCCAATCCACTTCCCTAACTAATTTCCTTAATTTTTGAAAGTCAGCCCTTTTGAAATAAAAAACTCTAGTTGCAGATTTATTTTTGTTAATCCTTCCGTTCAGTTTCAACTGAATTAGCTCATGATCACTTGAGCCAAGATTGTTCCCTACAACCATTTCTCCCTACTCCCATGCCTTCCCTCAGATCCCTCCTACCACTCAGCTCTAGCAGTACCCACCCCACACCTGGAGAAGGGAGCAGAAGATACTTAGCCCCTTATCTCCAGGTAGCGGACAAAAATCATAGATTTACTGGTGTACTCTCAAAGCAAGGGAACAAGTAGAGCAGAACCCCTGGACTGAGAAAGTGGTGCTGCAAGATGTGTGGGAAGTGCCTAGCACATTGTGGGTATAACAGCAATCAAATACATACATACATACAATGATTCAGCTAGGAGCAGAGGAGAAGAGCCATCTGGTGAGAACATCAGGGCTGAATCTGGGGAAGTGCTACAGGAGTAAGAAGTCTGATTGAGGGAAAGGGCTGAGCTGGCTGCTACAGCTTTGAAGAGCTGCTACTGAGGTAAATGATTAATTTGGGGAGCAAATGGAAGAACTGGGAAGGGAACTGATGTACTGAGAGAGGAAGAGGAAAAAATAACGGATTAATTTGTATGTGGGGCAGGGAACTGATTCATTTGTAGGGGAAGGAGGCAGGGGGACAGACTAATATTGAATATCCAGACATCATCATGGTAAAAACCAAGGAAGTAACACTGGGAGGAGAACAAATCATCTTAACAAAACTGCACTAGATCTGTTATGTATTTGGGGGTGAAGAAACGGAAGTCTTTTATGCAATAGCAGATGAGGTTACCATGTATAAAATGAGACTTGGCTAAAAAACATAAGCAATATATGAACTGTCATGAAATGTGAACTTGTGGCCATTGCTAAGATGCTGTTGAAATAATTAAAAGCAGCTGAAAATATAGACAATGTGAATTGTTTTTAATTCTTGTAGATTTAGTATCTTTGACACACGCCCTGATGTAGAATGTCACTCTCTTAAGAAATATCCGCAATTATTCTTCCATCTGTTAATATGAAATATATTAGCTATTCGCTCTAACTGCCAATGCAAATCCATTTTACTTGCAGCTTGTAAAGTGAAGGGAAGGTAATTTACAAAATAAATTCTAGTGAAGTCCTACACAGCAACTTTGTAAGAGCCTCACTCTTTGTGTGACAATGTGATAGATTCTACTTCTTGTCTCTGATCTGCCAAAACAGATCTTTGAGATTCAATATAAATCATCTTATTCTACATAAGCCAAACTTCACTTCCTAATCAGGTACAGTAGATAACATAACATATTCCTTGGATCATCTGTGTTTCATTCTACGTAGTGGCAATTAGTAGAGATAACTTCATCAATCAGAAAGCTATTTGAAATTCTTATTACAGTACTTTTCTTATTAGCACTTGAAGATAATTTTCTTGACCTAACTTATTTGACTCAAAAGAAGAGATGTAGAAGACATCAAGGATTTATTTATTTATTTATTTATTTATGGCTGCAACTTATTGTGATCATCCGTTAGCTTTAGGATGATGACATACTAATGTGAAAAATTTATGCACTTGCTCATAAAAGAAATGCCCTTTAGAATCAAGTTAATACTCCAGACCCAGTTCACATGCAAAGCAAGAAGGGCCATTTCAATAACAAATATATTTTCCATCAGATGAAACAACTACTAATACACATTATAATTCCATAGATATATTTAAAAAATAACATGCACAAAACCCCATAACTTGATTTGAAATCAACAGTATTCTTCTGGAGGTTAGGGCAAGAATAACTAAAAATAACAACCCCCCCCCCAAACTTACCAACACATGGAAGAGAGTAGCCAAGCACAGGGTCATGGATGAATTTGCGATCATTCAGCATAGTCACACAGTATAAATGGAAGCAGTCTAGGCAAATGACATGGCGATGCAAGCACTGGAACACCAGCACAGGACTTCTGTTAAAAATACCCAAAACAATGCAATGCTACATTATTGTACCCAATATTGTCTAGACCAACTATTCCAAAATATTTCAGTTTAAAAATTCAGTTACAGACTTATTCATATCTGGTTATATTGAATCATATGCCAGCATGGCATTTTGAAGAGATTTAAAGTAGATAAAAATGGGTCAGAGGCAAGAGAGACGAGAGAGACTTTCACTGGAAATGTGAAGGAAGGCAAAGAAAAATAAATAAAGGTAGCTGCTCAAACGGGCAGACACTCCAGAAGACTCTCTCACAAACAGGGTAAGATCATGTATAGGAGAGCCAAAAGGCTAGTGTAGAGAAGGGGAGGGAGAGGAGATGGGATTATAGAGGGATAATCCGAGAGGTAGGCTAAAGAAAGTATCTGAAAGAGTTTATACCCTGCCCTCACACCCCGAAAAAGAGGGCCGGTCTTGTAGTAGCATTACTGGTCACTGCCACGTGATAGCAAGGGCACTGCACTAGTAACAATGACTAGAAGAATTCGCATGCAGAGTTCAGAGGCAGGCAGAATACCTATGGAGGTGCAGAGGGAGAGCACTCAGGACAATTTAGAAGCAGCAGCTTCTCCCAGTGGTGGGGCCAGCCCCAGAAACGGCACAAGCAGCAAACAAAGCTGCTGCACCAGCAGGGCAGGGAACACTGTGGTCTAATCAGAACCACTCCCAGTGCCCCTTCCAGGACTCAAACATTGGAGCGTGGATCAGCATTCCAGGAGTTAACATCTTGAATGTGCTTTTGAAAAATTACAATATAATTTTGTTTTTATTGCCCAGACACTTCTGGGATGGGCACCCGAAAATGTATATAACAGAAGAAACAATAAATCATATATTATGACTTCCATACAGGCTATAGCCAGAATTCTTACAATTAAAATTTTCTATAGCAAGATATAAATTAAAGAAAACCATTATCCATATATATAACCACAGAAATCACTAACAATAGTCTTCTGAATGGCAGGAAGAAAGTTCTGAGACTACTAGCATAAATTAACTAAAGACATCTTTTGGTGGATCTACCTTCATTGTCAATTCTGAAGTAACAACTGTGACAGATTCTGCAACCCTATGCAGTGACTTTGGAGACAACTGTATTAAATTTATGAATGATTTATATACGATTGTATTCCATTCCATGGGAGCAACTCTAGGAATGAAACAGGAGTGGGTGATTATAAGGCAAGTCACTGAGACTAAACAACTCCAGAGAAGTTCTCCCCCATGGGGTAGTTTGCATATACTGGTTGAGGCTGCGTTTTCCAGAGGCTAGGAAACAAAGAAAGGGTTTGATATAAAAGGATGAGCTTGAACTCACTTGTGGCCCTCTTTCTGATCCAGCAAATGGACAGGACCGTCTTCTCCATGGGAGCCTCAAACCTTAGGGAAGGGCTGGAAAGACATTGGCCTACTAGGGCCACTGAAGACTGACAGGTGACCTCTGGTAAGATTTTAGCATGTGTATAGGGACTTATTGTTTTTTCTTGGTTTCTTCTGCAATGCTATTCCCATAATAAAAATGTGCTTGCTTAGAAAGAGCAGTAACAGCTGGCAAAAAACACTGTCCTTAGCCCTTGGAAAAAAGCAACATACAGGCACCGGCGGTTAGGCAGACTGTCTTGCTGGGAATATCACAGTATAAGGCAGGGAGTTGTGCCACTTTAACCCCACCGCGGTCAGAAGAAAGTGGGACAAGGGTCCCTGTCCAGAGACAGGTGATGGCTGGAGATCTGAGACTTGACTAGGCACTTCTGGAGTTGACCACAGAGGGGGGAATACAGGTGAAGTTACCTTGAAACTGTGTTAGCAACTATATCCTTTGATAAAGTTATTCCCTACATAGGGGTTGTGCACTACCTCTTGCCTGTCTTTTGCACCATAGCATTATTGCCTACCCCAAGCATTCAAAAATCAAGAGTCAGGCCTTCAAAACCATGAGATTACCATGCAAATCATGAAAAAAAAAATTTTATTTGCCTCTGGGTTGGTTTGTTTGGGGGTTGTTTTTTTGGTGGTTTGCTGTATTTTTTTAAGCTTTTTTGGTGTACTTGGGACACATTTTCAAGCTTTCCTCTTCAACTATAAGGACTAGAAACTTACTTTAAAAAATAAAAAGGTAAGATTTTAAATTATTCACTGACCCCAGGAGCTGGGGCTTAAAAAGAAACCCCATCAAATATTGTTACACTTGTGATAAAAATTGCAAGAGTTGGCAACACCTCCATAGCTTCTGTAATTTTTGCCACAAGACAGTTTGAAACCTCCCGTCTAACTTTGAAACACTAAATCGCCATGTCCCCAAAGTGCGTATACAACTGCAAAATGTAATCAATAATAATTTCAGATGCTGTACATCAACATTTAATCTTTCTTGAAAATAAGCTTCAGAGTCACATACACTGTAGAATTCATGCTAGTGTATTGTTGGTAGCTTTAAAAATATAAGCTCTGTGTTTTAAAAGATTTCATTGAGTAAAGCAGCTTAAAAACTGAATTAAATAAAACCTCTTCTATACTAATCCTTATTAGTTGCCCACTTGCTGTTCTGAATATAATAAATAATAATGATACAAAGACAGCTGCCAGCCAGAATGAGGAGCTGATCCATGCTCCTCTAACTCTGCCTAGTCCCAAGATAAACAGGAAGAGCTAGAGGAGAACCTATCAGGTCCTTATTTGGTCACAGGGACACCTTTACCTCCCCGCTAAATTTGCAGGTGAGGTAGATATCGCAGAGATTTTCTCTCCGGGAAGGAGGAGGAGGCAAGATTCCCACCCCTGGAAGCTTCCCATCCTGGGCCATTGGGGATCTTTCCCTTTTAGGGTGTTTGTTGCTGGTGGCCATTACTGTGGTATCCGAGTGTTTTTCAAATTAGGTGGAGGATCTCTGGACCTGCAACTCACTTCCCCAGGCTTCAGAGGGAAGGTGGATGGTATGTGTGTGAGAGATCTACATGGGGAGTCCAAAATTAGAGAAGCATCTAAAAATCAGACCACAAATGTAAACAGTGGAAAATGTATCCTGTATATGATCTCTGAAGGCAATACAACACTTGTGCAATTCTTACTTTTTCTATAAAACGTGAACAAAATTTCAACTAACAGAACTGTATTATGTAAGTAAACTAGTCAGTTACTTGTGTAAAAATTAACTAAGGTGCCATAATCTCATTCCCTTGAATAGTGCTGTTCATAACTGCCTTTAAAATCAAAGAATTCTTCAGAAAGAAAACACATACAAACATTTATACACTTACACTTAAATATGATTTTATAAAAACATTTTTCTTGTTAAAATATGTGATTTTTTCACTGAATCAGAAATACAGCAAACTTTTAAAACTACATACATATAACTCTGGATTCTGATGACATCACAAATCACTAAAACATCATTTTCATGGATACTATTATGTTGATTGAGATATATGCTTGCAGTCTAAAATACCTATGTTGTAACGCCTAGTTAAACACTTATATAATAGTATAGTATAGTCTGGTGCCAGTTTCAGCTGGCATTTGCACTTCCATTAGAACCAAGAATTCACAGAGTATGTATCAGAACTTAGTGCTTCTTAGGAGTGAGCAGTGTTTAAAAACAAAAATGGAAGTTTTACTCCTTAGGTCAATTAAAAATAAACATGTTGTAGAGATGACATGCCTAGATTCTGGGGTAAGTGGTTAATATACTGAATACTCCTTTAGAATAACCCCTATGACTGCATTTGTGTCTGATTAAATGAGGCTTCACCCTGAGGTAGAACGTTGACTTAGCTTAAGAAGCAGGAAAAATTAGAATATATTGTAATGAGGCTTCTTGGCCTTAAACCTATTTCCTAAATTACTGATACCTCCTAACTTTATTCTCTTGGTCTGTAGAAGGGGGAAAAGGAACTCTGTTAGGGTATTAATGAAAATAAATCCTTTATTATTCCATTTTCAAATGTTTCATTGTCCACACACAAATTGGAGATTTCACTAGAAATGTATGTAGTTCTCTTAGTTTTTGTTCATTTATTCCCCAAACAAAATCCCTCTGACATATAAACCCAAAGTGAGTTCAGTGGGATGTGTGAAATAAAAGTGTTTTCTAATATCAATAATGTAAATCTGAAATATATTTCTTAGAAGGTATTCAGTAGTTGGGCTGAGTTACAACTTTATGAAAAAAACCTACACAAAAGATATTCCTAACAGCCTGGGATAAAATGCCTCTTACCACTCTAGTGCCTCTTAGTGCTCCGTCTGGGGATTAACTTGCCACATGGTCTGATGCCCCTTCCTGAGATTGCTCAACCCATCATCTCACTCCCTCACTCCATGGCCTCTCTCATACTCCCAAAGCGGTGTGCTTTCCTTTTCATGGCTTAGCCCTCTGGCCAAGTCACACAGAAATTCCACCCCATTCTACACTATTATCAAAGTCTCCCTTCAAACTGTCTCTAACAGTCCCCAAATTGGATGCCCCTTGTAGGGGAACCTGGGCCCACCTTCTATCCAGGGTTCCAATCCAGGACCCTCAACCCAGCACCTCAGATCTTCACTTGCACAGTCCTTACTACTCTTTCCCTTGACTACTTCCTATTCTACCTATTACAGATGCCTCCTCTCCCGCTCCCTTGTATCAGGTATAGGGTTGCCAGGTGTCTGGTTTTTGACTAAAACGCCCAGTCAAAAAGGGACCCTGGCAGCTCCAATCAGCACTGCTGACCGGGCCATTACAAGTCTGTTTGGCTGCGCAGCAGGGCTAAGGCAGGCTCCCTGCCTGCCATGGCTCCACATGGCTCCTGGAAGCAGCGGCATGTCCCCCCTCCAGCTTCTATGCATAGGAGTAACCAGGGGGTGCTGCACTCTGTCCCCCCTCCCAAGCACCAGCTCTACAGCTCCCATTGAGTGGTAACCACAGCCAATGGGAGCTGCAGGGTTGGCACCTGCAGACAGGGCAGCATGCAGAGCCGCCTGGCTGTGCCTTTGTGTAGGAGCCAGAGGGTGGACATGTTGCTGCTTCCAGAAGCCGCCCGAGGTTAGTGCTGCCTGGAGCCTGCACCCCCTCCCATGTCCCAAGCCCTGCTCCTACCCTGATCCCCCTCCCACCCTCCAAACCCCTCGGTCTCAGCCTGGAGCACCCTCCTACATGCCAAACCCCTCATCCCTGGCCCACCCCAGAGCCCGCACCTGGAGCCCTCACCTCCTCCTGCATCCCAACCCACTGCCCAGAGCCCCCTTCCGCACCCTGAACTCCTCCTTTCTGGCCCCTCCCAGAGCCCTCACCCCCTCCCACAGCCCAAACCCCTGAGCTAAACCAATGAAAATGAGCTAGCGAGTGAGGGTGGGGAGAGCAAGCAACAGTGGAGGGGAATGGAGTGATGAGAAGGCGGGGCTTCAGAGAAGGGGTGGGGCAGGACAAGGGTGTTTGGTTTTCTGAGAGTAGAAAGTTGGCAACCCTAATCAGGTAGTGTGACTGCAGACCCCTGACTACTTGTCCTCCTTCCCTGCTGCCAGTTCCCTGGTTTTATAGAAGTCCCAGCTGTTTTTGCCCAGGTGAGCTTATTTCTCAATTAAGCCTCATTGCATCCTAGCTCCCCTCCAGGTGCAGACTATGATTAATTGGCCTTTCTTGCCTATATTAACTCCTCCAGGACTAGTGTGGGTTGAGTGCCCCATCACACGACCTCTCTGTCCACCTATTAGGAATATCATCTCTTTTTAAAAAGGAAAATCTAACACTGAACATTGAAAAGATTCATAATACATCATACTTGTTATTGTGCCAAGGTTGCGTGGTTCCTTTGCATTATGTTAGCACTGTGCATTTACTCCAAGGAAACAGAGAAGAGATTTAACATAAAATGGTTTCTGCTTAGTATGGAAATACTCTGTGGCACAACAGTAATCCTGTTGCAGCTGTTGTCTGCTCTATATATCCCTCCCCCTGCACACACACACAAACTGAGCAACAGCAAGACACAGATAATACCAGATACATTGCTATAGAATCCCAGTTAAATGAAGAAAGATATGAAGACTGATCTTGTTTAGATAAGACCCCCACTGGGAAATAAATTGTTCTAGTATATCCCAAAATCTCATGACAGGTGTTATTAATGTACTAAAAGTCAGTGCAGTATCTATGAATGTGAGGAGCTACTTAGCATAAGGAATTATTTGCAGACACAACAGTGGATTAAATGAAGAATCTTTCACTGCCACCTTATGAAAACCTTGGGCTAAAAGTTTTTTTTCTTATTAGTCCTTATCCTTCAGCTTCAGAAAGGACTGTGTGAATTATGGTTAAACAGCACACCTCATCTGTCAGTCCCTTAAAAAGAAGAAGAACAAGAAGGAGAAGAAAGCGAGTAGCTGAAATGTAGCAAGGGGATGTAGATAAAGCCAGTAGAAATTTGCGGGGAAAAAACAAAACATGTTGATAGAATCTGTGAAAATCCCTGGGGGTCATTTTTAGGTGACAGTTGATTTTTTTCTCACTGCTGTATCAAAATCTTAACCAAATAATAATAATAAAAATAGCAGCAGATGTCTATATGGCTGACTTTCTGGGATTACACTCAGTGAAGCAAAAATGGCCATGTGGGATTCATTGCTTTGTAATAAATAACTCTGAAGGCACATCACTACATCATAACATTTATCCCCACCCACAAGTGCTATATTTATGAGATGCTCATGAGTTTCTAATTGATTCTTTTATTTTATTTTGGCAGTGTTCCTCTACCTTCAAATACTTTCCATATAAATACCATAACATCATTTTTATTGATAAATGGATCCCCACATACTGCTCCAAAACAAATTTTGTTAACTTACATATAAGTACCATTCAAGAAAAGACAATTACTAAAATACCTGTTTTTAAAAAAACAGAATTATTGAAATCACAAGCTATGGCTACATATACAATTCTGACACTATCCTAAAACACCCACTTCATTCACACAGACACAGTCATTAACAAGAAATATTCTCTATAATCAGCACCCAAACAATCTTAACTCTGTGCCTGTAAAAGAACACAGTAATTAAAAGCTTAAATAAAACAAATGCTCCACTCATCATAGCTTTCTCTTGGAACTGTATAGAAAAACTTTACTCATGCAAAGATTATACAGTCTGATCTTTCATACGATCACATATAATCCAGAAATCCAAGATTTAAACCATTCAAGACTACTTGAATCAGTGAATCTATCTAAAGTTTCTTATAGAGCCATCACAATACTCGATAAGCAAATGTAAATTACAAACTTTTCTTAACAAGAAAAACAATTCCATATACCTCCAGTGAAACAAATATCATTAGAAACAAGGCAACTATTTCGAAAGATATATTTTAAAATAATCAAATTGTTTTTAATGTTCCAACAACTTAATGCTTGGCAGCAGACAGACATAACAGAAACGAACCATTCCTGCATGTGAGTGATCTCCTATTACATGGACAGTAAACACTAAGATCAAGAAGCAAGCATTAAAGCAGACTCAGTGACCCAGGAGCTGCAGACAGCAACCTGTGAGCAACAATGCAGACAACTAGGAACTTACACCAGGGCTAGACCCATGAAGTGGGAGCCAAGACCTTACAAGATAAGGACAATGATAAAGAGAGCAAGAAAAAGAAATCTCAGTGAGCGACACATTGTTAGACTGAAGGGAAAATCTTTCATGGTAACTCAGGCACCAGTATAACATATTTTTCCCTGTATACCTAACTACTATGCTTTTTCCTCTCTAGCCAATACAGTACAAAGCTACAAAAAGTCAGAATATGACAGCTAAACAATTACAGTACATATTTATATACATAACATAATACAAACATTTTAATCATGTTAAAATAATAAAATTATCCGTTTTCATGGGTTTAATCACTTGCTATGTGACACATCACAAGTCATAAAGTGAAGGTTATGAACAGCTCGAGACATCTGTGTGCAAGCCTAAATTTGCTGGCTGTGGTCTTGTAGAAAAACATATATTCTGATCCACAGCTGTTAACTTAAAGAGGCATTGCCAAGGATATCAGGCCTGAAATGTGACCTACTTTCTTTTCTTTCATCTGTGTACAGAGTCCGTGCTATTTTATATTTGCAACAATGTGTTTTCCTCCCAATTTTATCAATCATCATTATTATTATTATTCATATTATTGTAGCACCAATAGCACCCTAGTTACAGACTAGGACCCCATTTTATGTTCTTTTATCTAACCAGTGCCAGAATACCAGCACTTATAAAGAGCCCTACAATAAGAAACCAGAAAACAAAAGTAAGGGATAGGTAAATAAAGACGAGAGTGTGTGATGTCAGGTTTTTGCATTGACCCTGCTCTGACACAGCTGCAAATAACTCAGCTGTGAAGTTTCTGTATATGCTATGAATATATGGAAATGATGATCACCACTGCCTGTAAAAACTGCCCGCTTTGGACCTGTGTGGAACAGCACCATTCTGAAGAGCTGCAGAAGCACAGTGGTCTTCCCTGCCATCAGATGACACAGGTGGTGGGGTGGAATCCCACATTACATGTGCTGGTACAGATACAGAGTCACACCATAGCTATAAATTTTTTTTACAGGCCGGGGCGGGGGGGGGCGAAATGCCAAAGCAGCACCTAACAAATGTAGAGATGACATCCTGAATCCCTTTCATGATTTCTGACACTAAACTGGGAGGAGTGGTAGATACGCTGGAAGGTAGGGATAGGATATAGAGGGACCTAGACAAATTAGAGGATTGGGCCAAAAGAAATCTGATGAGGTTCAACAAGGACAAGTGCAGAGTCCTGCACTTAGGATGGAAGAATCCCATGCACTGCTACAGACTAGGGACCAAGTGGCTAGGCAGCAGTTCTGCAGAAAAGGACCTGGGGTTACAGTGGACGAGAAGCTAGATATGAATCAACAGTGTGTCCTTGTTGCCAAGAAGGCTAACGGCATTTTGGGCTGTATAAGTAGGAGCATTGCCAGCAGATTGAGGGACGTGATCATTCCCCTCTATTTGGCATTGGTGAGGCTTCATCTGGAGTACCTTGTCCAGTTTTGGGGCCCACACTACAAGAAGGATGTGGAAAAAATTGGAAAGAGTCCAGCGAAGGGCAACAAAAATGATTAGGGGGCTGGAGCACATGATTTATGAGGAGACGCTGAGAGAACTGGGATTATTTAGTCTGCAGAAGAGAAGAATGAGGGGGGATTTGATAGCTGCTTTCACCTACCTGAAAGGGGGTTCCAAAGAGGATGTATCTAGACTGTTCTCAGTGGTACCAGAGGACAGAAGGAGGAGTAATGGTCTCAAGTTGCAGTGGGAGAGGTTTAGGTTGGATATTAGGAAAAACTCTCTCACTAGGAGGTGAAGCACTGGTGAAGCACTGGAAGGGGTTGCCTAGGGAGGTGGTGGAATCTCCTTCCTTAGAGGTTTTTAAGGTCAGGCTTAACAAAGCCCTGGCTGGGATGATTTAGTTGGGGATTGGTCCTGCTTTGAGCAGGGGGTTGGACTAGACAACCACCTGAGGTCCCTTCCAACCCTGATATTCTATTATTCTATGTCACGGAGAGGGTGATGCTGCTGTTGCTGCTATCTGACAAGATATATTGCTACCATATCGGGTGGACAATAAACTTCTCCATAATCCATCAGCGTGAGCAGAGTGTTGTCCAGGTAGCACTCTCCCTGCTGGCAACATACCATCAATAATGCAGAGTAACTGACAAATCAGTCCCATTCTGAGACAAGATCAGTATATGTTCCTTTATGTAGGATTTTAAATCACCACAATGGCTTTCTTGAACAGAAGAGGAAAAGACCTGAATCAATGGAAGCAAAGGATGACTGACATGATTGAAGAAGACAGATCAAGAATCATCTTGGATCATATCATGATGTCAGTCAGCAGCTGGAGCATGAGGAGAGCAAAGAAGGTGAGAGCAGCAATATAATGTGAAAAGTCCTTTTGGAAAAGCATCAAAGGGCTGTGAACATACATGGCACTTCAGAGAGCAAGGATCCTCCCACATAGCGGAAGAAACACAGAACCACTATTATACAAGGAACTGAAGTGGGTTTATGCCTCTGCAAAAGGAAGATCAAGAGGTTCAACATTTTTAAAAAAACAAACAACTACCTGCTGCCTTGGGACTGCTCCAGGAATAACATTAGTGGGAACAAAGCTAATAAGAAGGACTGGTACACCTCTTCAAAGACTATCTCAGTAATGTTCACCATTTTAAACACTTCTGACTGAGAAAGACTGCACCTCACTGAATACGAGCCTACTTCTTAAATATTGTTCCCTTTTTCTGGAATGCCCTCCCAGATCCTTGTGAGATTTACCCTCTCTCTTCTTCTACAAATCCTTCAACACTCCTTCTGATTGGCCTCCCATGCATACTTCCACTCCACCTCTCCATCCCTCTTGCTTGACTTTACTCACTTAAACATCTAACCAATACATATTTTTTAAAATCTATACACTGACTGTCCAAACATGAATGATTACCTAGAGAACCAGGAAAATGTGTACATAAAACAGCACTTAGCTTTCACTGTCTCACTCATCCTCCACTGCCCCCTTTTTAAAAATTTGTCTTAAAATCAATAAGGCTCTTTGAGACAGAATCCTGTGCATGAGAGTGAATGGGTTGTAAAAGAAGGTGAAGAGCTTGTACATTTCAGCAACTGAGGTAGGCAGAGTAAAGATGTGTGTGAACGGGGCATATTGGGGCATTGATCATAGGGCAGAGTTAAAAGTTGCATGGCCTTAACTCTGCATTGCCTGATTTTCAGAAGTTTGAGTTTTGCTCAACTCAGCATTCTGCAAGGGGTCTACATATCACCAAGCAACCTTAACTCTGCATTAATGCAGTAGCTTTTTGCCATTGAATCAAGCACTGCTTGGGCAGAGGCCCAGGCTAACTGTCACAGGCTAGTCTACAGGCTGAAGCTTTGCAGATGTAGACCTGGCCTCTTTGCACCTCCTGGGAGGCTAGCCACCCTAAAGAGAACCAGGAGGAGAGAAGTATGATGCACTATCCTAAGGGATGCTGCCTCATGCACAGTCCCTTGCACTCGACAAACCTCGAGAAAGGACTGTCTGTCATGTACACTGTTTTTCCACTATCCCAGACCCTCCTTCCAAGTCACTTTGAAAATATACTGCAGAGCAGTTACTCTGGGGACAGTAGCCTTGCTGACATGTAAGAAAGGAGAGGAGTTTGGAAAAGGAAATAAGGTGTGAGGGTGGGGGGTGAAATGAATGAAGGATGGGAAGTGATAGAAGGGAAGCAGGGGAAGGAAGTGCCGAATTAGTTTTCCAGTTTTAAAAAATTACCCGTCAGCATCTTGACAGATCTTTTTAATCTTCCATTTAAAATATGAATACTTAATTAAAATGTTCAGCCAAACGATAATTCAAGGGTGCTTCCTGTTCACCGAGCCATTGGCCTCAGCCCAAAATATGATTATTAACTCAAACAGGAAGCACTCTCAAGTTATCATTGTAACAGAAATTTTTTTTATAGAAAACCATCAACCAGCAGATAACTTTTTGCCGCACTCCCCACCTTTATAATTTAAACACAATCTTTTAGCTTTTGCTCCTTGGTTCAGACACTACAGCGGCTGAGGCCCAGATACAACTATCTGAGAGAAAGCCTTCTATTCAAGTACCTACTCTCAAAAAGGCAAACGATGTGACACCTGCTAACAAAACACACTGTATACTCCTCAGAAAGCAGAGTGAATTAATGCCCAGAACAATTCCCTCCCACCCACCCAGACAAGAACTACCACAAGATTACAAGCTTAAGATCATAATGAGAACTGTTTGTTTCCATTGTTTTCTATACTGGTTATAATCATTGTCATGAGAATGAATTAATAGTGTGCTATTTTCTGTTCTTATTTCAGTTTTTGTCACAAGAACAAGTACAGAATTTTAACGATGAGCATACTAATAACTGTACAACTTGAAATCTTATAATGCTCTGTATTTTCCTCATTTGTCCATTCCATCTCCTTCTTACAGGTCAATGCTGTTGTGTACAAGAATAAATAAAAACTAATATCCAGTCAAATTAAAGAATATTTTAAAAGTTTAATCAGTACAGTTTATCACAAAGCATGGGAAGTGTCCTAGTTCTGACTGCTTGTAGCCAACGTTATAAAGCGTAATGGGTGAAACCCAAAAGGTTCAGAAACATTCAGCTCAGCATCAAAAAGTTTAAATGCTTATATAAAGCTTATCTGACCAAGCTGGTCCACCAAACAAGGTCATCAAGTCCCTACCTCCCCAGACCATCCCTGCACATATTTGCCTGAGCTGCTGCATTGTCTTCTTGGAGGCTGGCTGCTCCCCTCTATAGTGAAGCTCTGTTTTTTAAAGAAGCCACTTTGGAGACCTGGTTTCACTAAATCTATCCTTATCTGGCACAGGAGGATCCAGCAATAATCCATCCACCACTTGTCCTCCTGATCTCATCTTTTTAAAAGTTTAAAGGGCAATCTGAATATTTAAGACTACTTCTATAGTGCCTTTTGCCTCAAGATCTCCAGCCTTGGGTGCCCCCAAGTGCATTGTGATACAGTAATAACTGGGAATATGCAAGGCTCCTCTTTCCCAAAACATTAAGGGATCTCATAAGAATGGAAACCAGAAACTTGTAATAATGTGGTTCATTCTAGGAATCTATTTAAAGGATCAATGAGATGAGCTGGACCAACCTAATGTGTTTCCATGCCTCTCTGCTGCAGGATACGGCCTATAAAATGAGAAGGAGAAGCAGCAGCCTCTGGAAACTGCCTGTGAAATCTATGTTTGGACTATGACGAAGTGCCCTTGGAAGAGGAGACCCAGTGCTAGAGAAGGTGCATGGTGCCCAGCTGCAAAATCCCTCTGATCTTCTAGAAGACCTGGTTTGTCGGTTTGCAGTGTGAGTCTTGCTGAACATGAAGTTTCTATTTCCCTTCTTTTCAGCAGCCCCCTCAGAATAAAGTAGTCATTTCCTGAATAAACTATGTTCATTACTCCATTATAACCTTTCCTTTATACTAGGAAGTAGCCTGGCCTCACCACAGAAGCTATGTTATAAACAGAAACTTCATACATATCCTAATTAGAGTAGAGAAAAGGAAGGATAAATATGTATCAAAAGCTGCAGAAATGTGCACAGGTATTTATTAATGATAAGCTAGCCCATCTTCTGTTCTCTCATGATAGCTCCCTCAGCACAGCTGGATGTACTTATCATGCACTTAAGAGCTAGGATTGGCATCATAGGCTACTAATCAATAAATAAATATAAAGAAAAAGGCAGAGTATAAAACAGACTAAATGAAATTCTGATAATATAATCAATAATGCTCACTTATAATATGGGATACAGCTTCCGATCTCATGGGAAAGGTGGGGAGTGTGCTGTAGTCCTTTCAGCCCTCTCCTCATCCCTACACACCCACTTACTCACAAGAGAGGAGCAGACCCTATTCTTCCCCCTGTACTGAGCCATGAATGTAGGGGAGTGGAATGGCGTTCTTACACCCTATGATACAGAAGGACCAGGAAGCAGTGGGAGAGTGCTAGAGGGGGAAATATATAAGCTCAAGGCTAATTAAGGCGTGGTTCCCTGTAGACTAGGGAAGGTGGCTGCAGGTTAACTGGAAAACATGCAGTCAATTAAGGCCATGTTAGGAACCTAATAAAACCCCCACTTCAGGCAGACGAGGCGAGAGACTGAGACTGACTGACTGACTGACTGAGCGAGCGAGCTTGGAGGTGTGCTATGAGACTTGGAAAATCAAAGAACCGAATGTCAAATATAAAGGGAAGGGTAACCACCTCTCTGTATACAGTGCTATAAAATCCCTTCTGGCCAGAGGCAACATCCTTTCACCTGTAAAGGGTTAAGAAGCTAAGGTAACCTCACTGGCACCTGACCCAAAATGACCAATGAGGGGACAAGATACTTTCAGATCTGGAGGTGGGGGAGAGAAAGGCTTTTGTCTGTCTGTGTGATACGTTTGCCGGGAATAGATCAAGGATGCAAGCCCTTCAACTCCTGTAAAGTTAGAAGGTAATCTAGCTAGAAAATGTGTTAGGTTTTCTTTGTTTTGGCTTGTAAATTTGCTGTACTGGAGGAAATGTGTATTCCTGTTTTTGAGTCTTTTTGTAATATAAGGTTTTGCCTAGATCAGCAGTTCCCAAACTTGTTCTGCCGCTTGTGCAGGGAAAGCCCCTGGCAGGCCAGGCCAGTTTGTTTACCTGTCGTGTCTGCAGGTTTGGCTGATTGTGGCTACCAGTGGCCACAGTTCACTGCTCCAGGTCAATGGGAGCCGCTGAAAGCGGCGCGGGCTGAGGGACATATTGGCCGCCACTTCCCGCAGCTCCCATTGGCCTGGAGCAGCGAACCACGGACAGTGGGAGCTGTGATTGGCCTAACCTGCAGACGCGGCAGGTAAACAAACTGGCCCAGCCAGCCAGGGGCTTTCCCTGCACAAGCAACGGAACAAATTTGGGAACCACTGGCCTAGAGGGATTCTCTATGTTTTGAATCTGACTGCCTGTAAGATTATCTTCCATTCTGATCTTACAGAGTTGTTCTTATTTTTTTTTTGTTCTTCTAATAAAGTTCTGATTTTTAAGAATCTGATTGGATTTTCTGGGTCTTAAAAATCCAAGGCTGGTTTGTGCTCATCTTGTTTATTCTCAAGTCTCCCCAGGAAAGGGGGTATAAAGGCTTGGGGGGGATATTTTGGGGAAATAGGAACTCCAAGTGGTCCTTTCCCTGTTTTGTCTAAATCACTTGGTCGTGGCAGCATACTGTTCAAGGACAAGGCAAAGTTTGTGCCTTGGGAAAGTTTTAACCTAAGCTGGTAAAAATAAGCTTAGGGAGTCTTTCATGCGGGTTCCCACATCTGTACCCTAGAGTTCAGAGTGGGGAAGGAACCTTAACACCAAAGTAAGGGGGACCCTTTCCCAGCATCTAAGGACTGCAGGTACTCCATCCAAGGGGGATGAGGGTAAGAACCTGCAGAGGTTGAGAGGGGCTGGGGCTCAGAGTGAGGAGCAAACACAGACCCCTCGCCCGCTTCCCTCTTTTACAACCTTCCTGGGCCAATAGTGGGGCCAACGACACACAAGAACAGGGGCAAGGGGTGGCATCTTAGCTCCCTGCCAAGAAAAGCGCAGGACCCATGAAACTAACATCAGCCATCTTGTCACAACCCCTATAATCCCCTGCAAAAAGCCAAGGCACAGTTTTGCCAAGAGATTTAACCAGCACAAGTTTAAAAAAAACAAAAAAACAAAAAACCCATCCCTCATTTAGTATTCAAGTTTATTCAAAATATGGGACAAAGCAACTCTACACTCCTATAAATGGCCTGAACTGCAGCATTTCCTCATATGAATAGTCATATTGAAGCCAATAAAGCTACTTAGGCAGTTTTATTTCAGGCTGTAGAATAGGGCCTGAAATAAATGAAAGCTCTTTACATTTATTTCTATTTATAAAGGAACTTACCAAAAGATGCCTGGGGATCTAGGTGATAGGATATTCCCTCTCTTTTGCTTTAAATCATTAAATTGAAATTAGTTTATTTTTTAAAAATTATTTTGGGTACGATGTGTAGCAATTGTACTTTAACCTGAAGTATGCCTTTATTTTTATGTGATCTCAACTGGTATTTTCATATCTTATCTTGATTTGTACTTGAAAAATACTATTCATGATATGTATCAAAGCTCTGACCCTACAACAAAAATTGAAGACAAATTTACTGCTAGTATCTTTCTAAAACTACTGTACATTAAAAAGACATTGTCTGAGGGAGTTGCACACATTTTCTTTAAAATAAATCGAGGGATATAGAGTTTTTATTTTTAAATGTATATGATACTTAGAAATAACTTTGAGGATTAAGGTTCTGCCTGGACAAAGCTAAACTCCATTTTTTTAAATAATTTTAATGAAGTAAGATGAGGATACATAAGCAGAGTTTTCAATCTCCAGATTCTGCCTGTTTAACAACTCCAAAAAAAAATGATAAAGATTTCCAGACTCCCCTAAGACACAAATCTTTACACTGAATTACTTAAATTTAAACAAAGGCTCACTGAGCACTTTGAGATGCTAGGATGTACAAAGTATAATCTTGGGTGGTCTAATTCTATGGACTCTGTCAAATCTGAATCTTCCTCAAAGAGATGTCCTGTTCAATAGCATTTTACTTATAAGCTGGAATGCACAAATTTCTGTTGGATGTTTATCATTCTATATTAGAATCTCTGACTCAAAGGAAAAAACGGACCCTAAGGTACCCTAATGGTGAATTGGGAAACAACGACCTTAGAATTTACCATGCCATTTGGATGTGCACATCTATCAGTATATTTTAATAGCTTCTGTACAATATGGATTGATTATTATACTAACGGTTAAACATAATAACAGTCTGAAGGGAAATTACAGTTGGTGTCTGATATTTAATTTTCAAATACTTCTAACATCTCTTTTAAAATCTCAACTATTTTCCTAAAGACTCTTGTTCCTTATGAAGACAGGAATTTCTAATGGCAATGCAGAAATCCTTGAAGTTCAGTGGTGGTGGATCGTGACACTCCTCTGATACAGAACATACAACTGTGCAAATGCCATCAGCAGATAAGGTTAATGGCAGCACAATGCTTCTTTGAAGCCATGCATCCTGCTCTCGGTGTCATTTCAGTTCTTTGAAAAAATAGTTCAGAGCAGTGATATATTCTCGCTCTGAAGGAGAGTGGCTTGTTGCATTCCACCCAGCCATTTTGATACATAGGAGCACAGCATGCATTTTTGATTCATGCAAAGCAAAGACTGGCAAAAACCTCACCCATAATTTCCTCTCCCAAAGACATTAAAGTAATTCCTGTGTTGTCAATTGGCAGTGACTGATGACACTGTAAGCATCAAAAACTGTTCACTAAGCAAGGGATGAACAGCCTGTTCTTTGACTGAAAAAGGCATCCCGATGTCCTGGCAGCAGGCACTAACAATCTAAATTAATAATGATCTTGACACTCCTTCACTTGTTTTTATTAACCATGAGAGGCATGTTGTAAACTGTAGATATCCGAATACTTCTATAATTTTTACACAAAGCCCTATAGCACGGGTATTTTTGGGTTCTGCATGTACGCAGCACAGTGTAGGTGGCCAGTTTTTAAAATTTCATCTGAACTGTATTAGGACTACTGCATATGGAGGATAGGCAAAAGTTCTCTCTGAAAATGTAAGTTTCCTCCAAGTGGCAAAAACAAAACACTTATGCACACCCCAGTTACTTGGGATGTATGCAATTATATGATGGTTCAGAGGTTTGGTTCACGTCAACCTCTTTCAACAAAGCTTGCACATTAGAAGTATCTGAATATATCAAACTTTTTCTGTTTCCCTTTTCCCATCTCTCTGCTTCATATCCCAGCCTTGCCCCCAGCAGAATCACCTCCTTTCCCACTTTTTCCATTCCCCAACTCCTCCCAAAACTCCAAAAGTTTCTTTAACAGAGTTTCCACTTCTTGGCCTTTTCCTAAACCTTTACTAATATTCCACTGTGGGGAAAAATAATGCCGATATTCTCTGGATGGGTTCTTATATTCATTTCTAACATGATCTGGGGATTCCCTGGGTCAGAAATGCCCCCAAATCATTGGCTGTGTCAAAGGAAACTTCACAGCTAGTGAGCCCTGCAGATATTACCAGAGCTGCTGAGACCCCATAATGAAACTTAGAAACTAGATAGGAGGTTGGCTCAGGGACAGTAAAGAAGGCATTACCTTACCCCAACTTTATCAAACATTCAAAAAGTTCACTTCCAATTCTCTGAGACAGTTCATGATGATTCTTATTCAAACTGGTTCACACATCCCTAATGATATGTCACAATTATATTTCCCTTTCCCTCTCACATTAGCTAACTTTACAGGGACATGTTCAGTCACTATGTTTGACCTCTCGCCCTAAAAATAGATGTAAAAAGGAGCACCCTCGCCCCCACAAACCCTAGCTTGATCTATTCAAGTGTGATAAAACAATGACATTTCCTCTGTCTTGTAGCATCCAAAACCTCTGTAGCCTTCTAGCATTTTAAATCATCACACTACATCTAATAATTTGAACACTGAAACAACACAGGTTTTATAAATAGTGCTTACGCAGGGTTTGAATGTACTTGAGCAAAGGACCTTCTATTTGAGAGTTGGCCTCACTACAGACAGCCTTGTTGTGAGGGGTGAAGTTTATCAGATTAGAAGCAACACTGTTAGTATTCAAGACACATTTCCAAGTGCATATGACATGTCAACTGCTTACATATCCTCCAGTTCTTCCTCACATACTCCTTTTAAAGTCAAACATAAAGTGACAGAAGTGTAGAAATATCTATATCCTGCACTCTGTAACAAAACAGCTCAAAAAAACCCAACACTTGACATATCAGCTGACAGTAGAAAAAATCCCAATCTTCTGCTGAGATATCCTGATTTTCATAACATCAACCATGCATTACAAGAAATGTTTTGGAAATACAAAACTGAGAACTCTACAATTTTATAAATGTGAACACCTTGCATGCCCCCAAACACCCTTCTAGTCCTTACCTCCTACTCTGTGTCAATACAACAAGCATCCATTCTACTTACAGGGGCATCACACAGAGATCTAAAAATTTATTTTATATTTTTGATTCTACCTATTCTTCCTTTAAAATGTGTATTCTTGAATCATCTGTTGAAATACACAGTACTGTAAGCAGGTGCTTCTGCCATATTTAAATGAAGTGACACCTCTGAAAAGTGCTTCATTTGACTTCCCTTTCCTGCAGCAAACCTTCACTTTAAAGACATTTGCTCATTGCTTTTCAGGTTCCGGCCCTGGCCACCCTACCTGATCCCAGCTGCCATTTCCAATCTGAGCAGCAGACTGCATTTGTTATCCTGTGCTAGACAAGATACTTAGGAAGGCAGGAGTCTAATTGCAGTGCAAGCCACCACACAAGTGAAATTATAGTATATTTTCAACCTGTTTTCCTGATTCTGGCATCTGTTTTTATTGTACAAAAACCACAATTTCCAGAAAGACAACTGCTAGCATCATGGTGTTAAATTATGTTAACATATCTCTTTATTGCATCAGAGGTTTGTTTCTGAGCACCATGAACATCTTAACTTTAAATCCAATTATCACGCAAAAAAATTGTGTTCTTAATATACAATATTAGAAAACTTCATATTATAAAATAATGTCTCACATTTAGAGAATATTGTGTGTAGGTGGGGGAGAGATTTAGATCATGGACGAAGTAGCAAACACTTAGGAAAAGAGCTATTCAATTTTAATGTCTACACATGGTACACAGGACCTCACTTTTTAAGGTCTAATCCAAAATACTACATTCACAGCAAACTGTATAGGAGATATTTTTTATTGACCTCATAAGAGTATCAGAAGAATCTTGTCAAGATTCACATGTGAAATCTAGGGCCTGGTTCTCATCTTGCTTACTTCAGCATTAATCAGAAATTGCTCCATTGAAGTTGATGGAGTTACAACTGTGTAAAAGACTGCTGTGAGATCAGAACAGACATCCGGTGTTTCAAACTCCGTGCTCAGACCCCTAAGGCAAAGTTTCTCAACAAGTAGGTTGTGACTCCAGGAAGATCACAGAAGGCAATCAAGGGACTGCAAGGAACTGAAAATTTTATTACAATTCTAAAGCAAAGAAAATAAAATTTCTAGAATAACTTGGAGGTGGTCAAAACCATCAACCTGAAAAGGTGAGAAACACTGCTCTAAACCATTTAATCCAATTTATGTATTTTATTTTTAATATTTGCTATAGTTATTTATATAGCCACCTTATGTTGTAAAAGGTCATTCTCTTTATCAGTCACGGATATTTCAAAGCCAGAAAGTGTAGCTGAGATAGACAGAGGGAAGAAATATCTTCAAAGGTTATCTAAAGATGATATTAGAGCTCCAGAGTGGAGAGAGTATTTAATCACATCAGAAACCACGTGAAAATGAAATCAATAATTTCTATGTGAAATACGTAATCATCATCAGAGTGTGGTAGGACAGTAAAAAAAAAACCAGCTCATATTGCCATATTTTTGTAAAGATATTAAAGATCCGTGTTATTTAATCTATACAAGGGAGACGTCTTAACCCTGGAAATTCCAACATATTTTTGATGGCTGAAGGGCATTTACCCCAATGCAGAAATGGGGCTCTTGTTTGTTTATGTAGGGGTTGTGCAACATTCAATAATTTCCGTGAAAAGAAACAGACAGGATACTTTCCCTCCCATGAGGAATGAAATGCTTGGGGGCCTCCTTTGTACCCTTGTTTAAATCTGTGATACTGCAATTGGAATTTGTCACTCTAGGAGCTACATCTGATGTTACAGCCTGAAGTGGAGCTAAACCAAAATAAACAATCTGTTCCATTCTGCTTAGACTAATACGACAGTGATGTAAGCCCCAGCACAGTGGAAAAATGAATAAATGGGTTGCTACCCAGCACATACATACATGCACAAAAATGAGTGCAAAGAAGATTCAGAAGGCTTATTAGTAACATTCAAAGGATAATGGTGAAGTGAGCTGTAGCTCACGAAAGCTTATGCTCAAATAAATTTGTTAGTCTCTAAGGTGCCACAAGTACTCCTTTTCTTTATTCAAAGGATAAATGGAGCATCACTTGGACCTTTTTACTTTGCTATGCAACAGTATTATTTTGTTTTCATTAATGGCAAATAGGCACTCTAGTCAGTATGTTAAAAAGGCCTTCATTTTATTTGATTCATTCAATGACCTCTGCCATCAAACCTCCCAGAGATAAGGTAGCTCAAAGGCAACGGCAATGGCTGATGGTAATTATTTTTATTATGTTTCACAAAGAATAGCAGTAGCCTTACAGTTGAGTAAAATTTTAAATGACACACACAGAAACACTGTAAGTCGTCCAAATACCCATTCTACTCTTTAGCACATTCTTTATGACTTGCAAGCAAACTAATCTCAGAAGTTTGTGCTGTACTGAGATGATATCTGTCTTCTTTAAAGAAAAAGAAGTGTTATATCATCTTACAAACTACTGCCTTTGCTACAGTACAACTTTTCTCGGGTTACTGAGATAGGATAGCCACAGAGAGTTATTTTGTCATGAATGCAGAACATCGAACAATACCACAACTGTGCAAACATTAGTCCCAATATTTCCTGTTTGAATACAGCATTACACACACTTTTAAAAATGTAGTGTCCCTGGAGTCCTGCCAGTGCTGGGATGTTTATTCCAGTGGTACATGCAGGCTCAGTTATGCAAATGATCACATTGAAACCCTAATCCGGTTATTTCTTCTACTCAGGATCACTTGCTGAAAATGAGGAGGAAAAAATTACCATACGTAATTCAGTTAAAACTGTCAATCTGAATGGCTGAGATTAAATCTAGTCTCTTACATGCTATCAATTTTCCATTTTCATAGAATCACGGAAGATTAGGGTTGGAAGAGACCTCAGGAGGTCAGCTAGTCCAAGCTCCCTGCTCAAAGCAGGACCAATACCAACTACAACTAAATTTTCTCTTCCCATGCTAAGCAAGCAATGCAATAGTTGACCTGGTCTCATTTTGCATAAGGATACAAAGAGGTGTCCAGTTTAAATAAATAATTTTATTTTAGAAAAAATAAGGGACTAGGTCAATTCTAGAATTCATGATAGACTTTTCCCATTTCTCCATACTCTGCTTTAAACTGTTTTTAACTCCAAATATACATTTTCCCATATGCTGTTTTCATATTAAAAAGAAAAAAATCCTAAGTGAATAGCTCAGCTCATGAAAGTTAAGGATATGGAAGCAGTAATACTGAAATTCTTTTTCGACATGTCAGGCACAATTTAGGCAGCCCCAATGCAAGCCTTCCCACGCTGCCCAGCCAGTGACCTCAACTCTCATCTGTAAAATCATTTTCTCAAAGGATGCAAAAAGGTATTTAGTCTGCTTGATAGCTCAAGTCTTCAGCCTCTTCTCATCAGAGGCCCCTGTATGAGCTGAGCCAGGAATTTTAAAACATCCAGTTTTAAAATTAATACTAGAGAGGATACCCAGAAAGCTGCTAATATCAATTTGCATTTTGCTTGCTATCAAAGCTAGAAGGCTTTATACACTTATGCTGCCATGCTTCCCTGTTCCTGTCATGCTGACAGCCAAAACTGAGTTTACTTGCTTCCCGTGTTTCATGTAGAATGTGCATCTAACAGTGGGAAGGCAGGACGGAGCCCTGAACTGTCAGTTTGACGACATCATGGGACTAAAGCATTGCAGCAGTAACAAGTTGAGAATTGCACTTGACTTTTATTTTTAATACCGTCTTCCTTTCTCCAATATGTTATTGTAACAAAGGGATCACTCCTCAAATATACGTGTTTCTGTTCTCAAGTTGAGTCTCACCCGGGAGCTGGATGCCTCCCAAGACCTCCCTATCAATAGAACTGCATTACTAAACATTTAATTAACAGAAACATTCCTGTCTACCCCTAGATGGGGCTAATGTCCACAAATCTGTGCTGATTTTATAAATTTAATTCACTGAGGATGAGAAGCTGGAATTAAGTACTGACTATTTATTAAACTCTGACCTATGTATTAACCCTCTTGTCCTTTATACTTAGTACCACTGATTCCAACCTGACATATAGTGCTACGAAGTCTAAAACTTTAACTATTTCCCATCTTTTCCTCATCACAAAATAAAAGCAAATTCCAAAAATGTTGTTCCTAAATTAGACCGAAAAAAGAAAGCTATCACCCAGTGGGTGCTATATATGCTTTATTATGTCATCAGCAGGCAATGAGTGATGATCAAATAGATCAGAACAGCAGTGAGAATGCTATCTGTGTATCCTATAATTACACACCTAGGCAGGATAGAACCATATTGGTAAACATATCTAGGGGGATGCAGCTATTAGTTATCTTGTCTTTATATCACAGAAGTAATTTTCTGGGATATTTTTAGGTGCTAGGGAATAGACTTGACCCCAGCTGAAAAAGAACCAGAGTTATCCGCTTCCTCTTATCGCCTGTTGCTAGCTACATGTTAACTGAGTGCTCTTCAATGGGCACATGTCCTTATAATAAGGACACTATAAAGAAAAGTAAATGGTGAATCAAATCCCCAAGAAGTGTGTTTAATACTCAAATAATTTACTTTATGAATTCAGCTGTATTGAGTTACAGAGAAAGGGTGAATTTAAAGCAGCAAGAAGCATAGTGGTACAAATGGATCAGATTTCTTTTTACTGTTTTCAATGCTTTCTCTGTAATCACAGGTCTTTTATATTTAATTAATTTTGGGCCTCAGTCTCTGCTGCCCTGTTCCTTGTGTAATCATTTCTACTTGTGCAACATGACCGTAAAATTCTTTGCCTAGAAATAAACTACTACAAGGGCAAGGAAGTGGACAATCAAGTCCTCAGTGTTTACTGCTCTTTTTTAGACTTCACCAACTTGCTTTTCATTTATTTTATTTTTTGAGACAGACATGTTGTGAATCTCAGAGTTTCTTTCTCAGCAGAATTTCTAGCAAGCCTGTGCATTCATCTTTATGTAAAAGTAATTCATAGAGCAGTTGTGAGTATCACTGTATGAAATGATTCCATGGCAAGTTAGGAAAACGGAAAGAAAACAAAAACAAAACAAAACAAAAAACCCACAGAAAGCAGTAGCATACTATAACAAAGCAGACAATCAAGTAGAAGTAGACAGAATAATTATAGATTACTGGATAACACTCCAGATGGCATTTTGGGCATCAAGTTAATAAGCAGGCTGTTTCAGGGGACCAGCATGTTAGCACATTATTGCAACAACTGGAAACCAGCAGCTGAAGCATGTCTGATTATCCAGGGAGCAACATATTTCAAGCAGCCAAAACCAAGTAAAACTGAGTGGCTGGATATTCACTAGTATTACAGATGAAGAAACCCATTTTTCTCAATAAAATAATGAGTAGCCGCAACTGAAGTTGCCATGATGCACAATTAAAGGTCTCTCTAGGAGGAAGTGGTATTGAACATGGCCAGATAGGCTAAAGTTTAATTCCTCATAAAAAGCACTATTTAAACACGGTTACACTACTTGCTGCATTTTAAAAATGTATTCCTCCAGGGATAGCTGAGAACCAAGCTTGGTGTGGGGTTTTGTTTTTTTTTCCTGAGAGTGTAAATTATATAGTCAAAAAACATTCACTTTAAGCACACACAAAGGTTTCCATTTACATCCTATTTCTTCATCAGATTCTGCAAACTCCTTTAGCAGTTTCAAGAAGTTTAGGTTGAATATTAAATTGTATGCCAAAATAAGCATATTTTCCTCAGTATATTGTCAGTTATCTCCTTTAGTGAAATACATCTTCAGTCCTACAAGGTGTGCCATTGTCAACATGTGGTCCTCAGGGAATATGTTTGGAGGACAGCAAGTTTGCTGTTTGTATCATAGGGTGGTTTTCTGATACACACTGTAAATAATAACTACAGTACATTTATGACAGGTTTCAGAGTAGCAGCCGTGTTAGTCTGTATTCGCAAAAAGAAAAGGAGTACTTGTGGCACCTTAGAGACTAACAAATTTATTAGAGCATAAGCTTTCGTGAGCTACAGCTTATGCTCTAATAAATTTGTTAGTCTCTAAGGTGCCACAAGTACTCCTTTTCTTTGTACATTTATGTGGTTCTTTTTAACCAGGAGGTTCCCTAATTCTAAATTGTAATATTTAGCCTAATAGTCAGTACTGAAGAAGACATATCTCTTGTACTAATTTTAAACCCGAGTAACACCATTGAGTTCAATAGAGTTACTTCTGATTCCAACCAGAGTGGGCAAGTTCAGAGACAAGTCCTGCAGATTTTTTTTCTAGAATTCAGACTTTTCATTATTCACAATCCTAGTCCTTTTATTTTGACTTCTAAACCTCCCTTCTCCCATCTTCTATGATCCCTATCTCTATCTCTTACTCTTACTGAAAGTAACTCTCCAAATGAATTGCCATCTGCCTGAATCTGAACAAATCTAGTCGTACAAAAATGGTTTTTAAACATTTTCACTGAAATACTTTAAAAAAATGAGATGAAGATAATATCCAAAGCTGCCTCTTCAGTTCATACTGTGGGTTTTATCTACTCACATTAAAAAAATACAGTGCTCCTGCCATCCCAAGAATACCAGCCGGCTGCTACAAACACAGAGAATAATGTTCAAGTGCATGGTATTGTTATGTCAATGCCTCATATACCCCCAAAGCTTGGTTGTGAACAGAGGGTAACAGAAGTCACTGTTTTTCTAGCTCACTGTGCCTAAATACACATTTATCTAACACACACATTTCACCCTCAACTAAGGATTTCCTGTCATATTACAAAGCCTGATTTACTATAAGGTTAGTGTTCATACCCACTTCTAATATCCTTTATCCTGTCTGAGAAGAAAGGAAATATCAAAAACATCAGAAGAGGGGGCAGTTTATTAATAATTTATGCTGGTTCCTTCGCCTCTTGCTTGCTTTCTCTTTACTAGCTTTTTCGACTTGGTCTAGGGTTTTATCAAGAAAAAAAAAGATATACAAGAACAAAAAAGCAAAGAAATGTTTTACAAAGAAAATAAGTGTTGATGGGGGTTTAGTTTGAAAAAGTATTTTGGATTTGGGTGCATTTTTGAGTTTCAGTAGACTACTTCCAATGTCAAGGTCAGTCTCCCTCTTGCAATATATAATTAAAGGCAAAAGGAAGCTGAATGCAACCTTTAGTGGTGAGAATTTAAACATGCAAATGTCAGAAAACTGCAAATGTTAACTTTGCTAACACAACATAAACAGAGTTACGTTACTGTGATACAATATGGCCAGAAGGCAGCAGGAGAGTGATCTTATTGGGATCCAGGAAGTGTTAAAGTGTCCACTGCTAAAGGATCCTCCCCCCAGCCTAAGAGGGGGTCCACAGGACCTGGAAAACCAAGTAATTACAGGGGACAACTAATGAACAACAGGGACAGGAGTGCGGTCAAAGGGTCAAACGAAGGGAACCAGATGGGTACACCGAGCAGAGAAACCCGGACAGCGCCCACTGCTCCTCAAAGGCATCAAGGGAGTCAGTGGACGCCGCCCAGAGGAACTGTGCCCGGAGGCGTGAACGGACAGAGGATCGGAAATAGGCCCCACAGTCACAGGAGACTCCATCAGCCAACCTCCTCATTCTGGTTTTATAGATGGCCACTTTAGCCAGGGCCAGGAGGAGGTTGACCAGGAGGTTCCGTGACTTAGTGGGGCCATGGACAGGGAGTGCATAGATAAGGAGGTGAGGGGAAAAGTGCAACCAAAATCTTAACAAAATATTTGTGAGGAGCCAGAATAGGGGCTGCAGCCTGGCGCACTTCAGGTAGACATGTTCCAGGGTTTCCCTCACGCCGCAAGAGGGGCAGATGTCCGGGATTGGGGTGAACCGTGCCAAGTACACGCCCGTGCTCACAGCCCCGTGAAGGAGCCACCAACTGATATCCCCGGTGGGCCTCTGGACCAAGGTGGAATATAGGCCGGCCCACCGGGCCTCCTCACCCTCTAGAGGTCAGCAGGAGAGTGATATTGGAGAGATATGTAAGTCCCAGGATGAGAAGCCTTATTCCCTGTAGAGGGAAGAAGGATTTCTATAGATTAATTAAAAGCACCTGAAGCCAATTAGAGCACCTGAAGCTATTCACCTGATAAAACCCCCCTGCTTCAATCAGCCAGGGGAAGGAGTTGGAGCAGAGAGCAGTTTGCAGAAGTGCCATGGCTGGCTAG
Source organism: Dermochelys coriacea (assembly GCF_009764565.3). Lineage (NCBI taxonomy): Eukaryota > Metazoa > Chordata > Testudines > Dermochelyidae > Dermochelys > Dermochelys coriacea. The sequence goes on from NC_050070.1 coordinate 123,563,410, forward strand.
AAGACCAAGACCCTAGGTAAAGAGACACCTGGCTTGTACAGACAGACAGACAGAGAGGGCAGGAAGTCCCACAAGCTGAAGAGCAGGAGAGGGAAGTAGCCCAGGGGAAGGAAGCACTAGTTTAAGTGGTTTATCACTATCCCTAGAACCCCTGGGCTGGGATCCGGAGTAAAGGGCAGGCCTGGGTCCCTCCCTCTCCACTACCCTTCTTTGGGTTACTAGTCGGACAGTAGATACCCTAGTTCAGGGGCAGGAAACTGTGCCCTGAACCCCCTCCCCCCCCAAGAGGAGGAAGCGCGGGACCCATCGTAATCCTACCAGCAATTTGCCACAGTTGCACATTCCTACATATTTAAACAAGTGTATTTAAAGTTAATAAGGAATAGAAGAATAAAAAGTTCTATTTATGTACATGACTGAGTTAACTCTGTGGGAGAAACTTTGTATTTTTGACTTTCCTGAACTTTAAGTGCTTGAGTTTTGAACTTTAATAGTAGTTTTTAATTTTCTTTTATATTAGAGAGGAGATGGGAGGGAACTAAACCCTCAGCTATTTGACCTGTGGTACTTAAAAAATTCTGTCATCTTTGGAAGGGTAATTTGTAAATTATTTGAGCCTGAGCTATTTAGTTTGATGTGAACCCAATTGTCAACTGAGCCCTCTTGAACCCAGCTATTCGTAACTGGGGATTTCTTAATAAGTTGTGCAGGCTAGAGAAGCCATGAGGGGGAAAACAGGGAGGGGGAAAGGAGATGGGCCACTTCCTCCATGACTTTTGGAAAATACAAGGCAGCCGAGCTCACAATCAGCAACTCAATTCGTCTAAAAGAGCCTAACCAGATGTCAACCCCCACTGCTTCTGCTCCCCTGGGGCAACCTATAGAATTGTGTACACTAGAGAAATTCAACAAAAAATCATCATCATCAGTTCAGCTACACTCTTGTTAGGCATGTTGGGAGCAAAGGATGAGAAATGCCCCCTCCCTCAGCAGGATTTCAACAGAGTCAGGGACTTGTTATGATCCCTGGGCATTGCTCTGAGCTCCTTCAACAGCTTCCTTTCCAACCATTCCTGTCCTAACATCTCCCTGAGCAGGCCATTTTTTTTCTGTATATGCCTTGTATAGGACAATATGACTCAGGAATCCTCCAAACCCTTCCTACAACTCTGCCCCCCCCCCCAGCAAGCAAGACAGGGACTGCGTATTAAGCCCACTCAGAAGATATCTGAAATGTGTTCCTGGAACTGCCATTTGTGTGTTGTCAGTTTTACATTTCCAGTTTATCTTTCCTCAGCTGTTTCTCTACTAAGTTATTTTCCTTTGAGTCCACAGCAAATTTTATCAACCAATAGATTTTATTCAATACTAGTAGAGAAGACAGAAGTGCTCTGTAATGACAGGATGTCGTCATATCAGGTGTCTGTGTCTCACAAACTGGAATCCATCAATAGCAGGTCATCACAATCCTGAAATAGTGCATGAAAACCACATGATGTACATCAATTTAGGCACAGTTGTTTTGATGTTTCACCTCTTTCAAGAAGAACTTGGATTTAATCCAAATATGTTTAATTGTCCTGGTTCACTGATCTTCGGATGCAAAAGAAGTGTTGAACCAAGAGCACAACTGTTCAGAGTCCCAAAAGCTTTTAAGGACTATAGTTCTAAATATATACATCTATTAGAAACAAAACACCAACCCCATCAGACAATGTTGGAAAAGCAAAGAACACTTGAAGATTCACTTGCTGCCTTAGAGTATTTTCTATAACATTCTGTAGCTACTGTAGCAACTAAAATATTATTATTTCTACAGTCAGTAGCGTATTATTCTCAGAGCACTACATACAGAATGTCACTTGTGGCAATGAGGTCTTTTATATACTAGAGCAGGGGTAGTCAATCATTTTTTTTTGTCAAGGTCCAAATTTCTTGGTCAAGGGTATAGTCAAGGTCCAAATGTCAGAGAAAATAATTAAAAAATAAAATAAAAATAAAAATAAAAAATGATTTTGTGGTCCATTCAAAAGCATCTGGTGGTCCGGATTTGGCCCGTCATCCAACTATTGACTACCTCTGTACTAGAGTAACCTTAAGATCTGCATTAACTTGAACTGGAAGTAATTTAAGAATGCTGGGCTCAAGAAAATGCCATTGATTTATCAGACACTCCAAAATTAAGATTATTTTTATTTGTATTACAGGAATGTCACAGGTCCCAAGATTGGTGCTTCATTGTGCTAGGCACTATACGAATACATATTAAGAGAGACAGTTCCTGCCCCCCAAAAGTTTACACTCTAAAGAGACAGAGCACAGAAAGAGTGATTTCCACAATAGGTCAGTGGTAGCAGTGGGACTAGAATCCAATTCTCCTGAGTCCTGGTCCATTGCCCTTGCCGTGAAACCACAATGTCTGTACACAGCATTGTGATTGATGCAATATAAAATCTAGATCAATAAACTGGGAATTTAAGATTTTAGCACTGCTCTTATGACCGGAATCTGAGGTCCAAGGAGAGAAATCTTCAATCTCACTTCCCCAGAGATGAGATTCAAGATGGGAGAAACTTACTTGATTTTTCAGAGGATGCAGGGAAAGGGAAATTAAACTGTTCCCTTAATTAGTGAAAGACTTTCATCAGAAAAAAAACAGTGGAAGTGATAGAGAGAAGGAGCTGCAAATGAGCTTGTTTAAAATGGCTAATGGAACATCTAGGATGACTGAATTCAGAAATAATAAAATATTGAACAGGAAAATAATATCTTACTAAGAACAGTCCAAGTCGCTAACAAGAGAATCAGATTAAACATCTGATGAAAAACGGACAAAAAATTTCATTTGTGAAAGAGTTTCCAGAAAAACAGCAGCTGCAGAATCTATATGGTGAAGCAGTAAGGCAATGACGTTAAAGCATATAGCCTTTCACCCCTTTGAGAACTGCATTCAAATCATAGCTCAGGTCACTAATGAAAATGAGTTTGTTAATCTTAACCTAATCTCGAGTGGACCACAATAGAAACCAGAATAGCAGGGAAGTTGCACATTAGGACAGAAGAGGTTGTCAGAACTATAAATGGAAACTTACACAGCTACGCTATGCCTGGATCCCTCTCTTTCAAGATATTTATCTGTAATTAGGTTTTTATTTAACATAAGGCTACAATCAGAAAAAGTGACTGTAAAATGAATCTGCTAACTTCTATAGACTCCATATCAATCAATCATTCTCAGATTACAAGTAAAATTTTTTTAAACATCCAGTCCCATCCTTTCACTTGAGATCTGAAAATTAAGCTGTACCATTTCCGCCTTTGACATTCTCACTAGTAATAAAGAAAATCAGAATTTAACTGACAAGCCTGTTGATTATGCAGGCAAGAGACTATAACCCATCTTACTCTTTGATAGCTATTTTAATTCTGGAATGCTAACATTAAAAATGTGAAAAGAAAAGGAGTACTTGTGGCACCTTAGAGACTAACAAATTTATTAGAGCATAAGCTTTCGTGAGCTACAGCTCACTTCATCGGATGCATCCTTTCACTTGGCATCCGATGAAGTGAGCTGTAGCTCACGAAAGCTTATGCTCTAATAAATTTGTTAGTCTCTAAGGTGCCACAAGTACTCCTTTTCTTTGTGCGAATACAGACTAACACAGCTGCTACTCTGAAACCTGTCATTAAAAATGTGCTCTCTCAATAAGGTAAGTAATTATGCTTCTCTGACATCAAGTTATAATGAGTAAGAAGATGTTCTATCTATAAAGCCTCCACTCTTATTATCCAAGCTCTTTAATAGAATCATAGAAGATTAGGGTTGGAAGAGACCTCAGGAGGTCATCTAGTCCAACCCCCTGCTCAAAGCAGGACCAACACAAACTAAATCATCCCAGCCAGGGCTTTGTTAAGCCAGGCCTTAAAAAACCTCTAAGGATGGAGATTCCACCACCTCCCTAGGTAACCCATTCCAGTACTTCACCACCCTCCTAGTGAAATAGTGTTTCCTAATATCCAACCTAGACTTCCCACACTGCAACTTGAGACCATTGCTCCTTGTTCTGTCATCTGCCACCACTGAGAACAGCCAAGCTCCATCCTCTTTGGAACCCCCCTTCAGATAGTAGAAGGCTGCTATCAAATCCCCCCCTCACTCTTCTCTTCTGCAGATTGAAAAAGCCCAGTTCCCTCAGCCTCTCCTTGTAAATCATATGCCCCAGCCCCCGATCATTTTAATTGCCCTCTGATGGACTCTCTCCAATTTGTCCACATCCTTTCTGTACTGGGGGGCCCCAAAACTGGATGTAATACTCCAGTTGTGGCCTCACCAGTGCCAAATAGAGAGGAATAATCACTTTCCTCAATCTGTTGGCAATGATCCTAATAATGCTGCCCAATATGCCATTAGCCTTTTGGCAACAAGGGCACATTGCTGACTCATATCCAGCTTCTCATCCACTGTAATCCCTAGGTCCTTTTCTGTGGAACTGCTGCCTAGCCATTTGGTCCCTAGTCTGTAGCGGTGCATGGGATTCTTCCATCCTAAATGAAGGAGACTGCACTTGCTCTTGGTGAATCTCATCAGATTTCTTTTGGCTCAATCCTCCAATTTGTTTAGGTCATTCTGCACCCTATCCCTACTCTCCAGTATATCTACCTCTCTCCGCAGCTTAGTGTCATCTGAGAACTTGCTGAGGGTGCAACCCATCCCATCACTAAGATCATTAATGAAGATGTTGAACAAAACCAGCCCCAGCACTGACCCCTGGGGTACTCCGCTTGATACCGGCTGCCAACTAGACATCGAGTCGTTGATAACTATCCGTTGAGCCTGACAATCTAGCCAGCTTTCTATCCACCTTATAGTTCGTTCAGCCAATCTATACTTCTTTAACTTGTTGGCAAGAATACTGTGGGAGACCGTATCAAAAGCTTTGCTAAAGTCAAGATGTATCACGTCCACTGTTTTCCCCACATCCACAGAGCCAGGAACTTAAACACAGTTAACGCGTTAAACCAAGAATTTTAACACAGACATTTGGGAAAGGTAGGACAGTCCCGTGGTTAGAGCAATAGCCAAAGACTTGGGAGGCCTGGCTTCAAGAGCCTGCTCTACCACAAACTTTGTATAAATCTTGGTAAATCGCTTAGGCCTTGTCTATGTGGCAGAAATTGCCCAGCAGAGCTATTCTGAAATAATCTGCTATAGCTATTCCAGTATAATTTAGTTATACCTAAGTAACTCCCCCATGTGCGCACACTCTTCTGGAATTAAAGTGATTTTATTCAGGAATAATTACTCTATTTACAAAGTAGAATAATTATTCCAGAATACAGTCACTTTTATTGCAGAATAGAGTATCCACATGGGAAGTTATTTCTCTGTGTATATAAATCTCCCCACTGTATTTTCCACTGAATGCATCCGATGAAGTGAGCTGTAGCTCACAAAAGCTTATGCTCAAATAAATTTGTTAGTCTCTAAGGTGCCACAAGTACTCCTTTTCTTTTTACAACAGACTAGTTACTCTTGAATAGCTATGCCAGTCCATTTTCCCATGTAGACAAGCCTCAAGCTTTGCTGTGCCTCAGTTTCCCATTTGTTTCCATTTCCATACCTCAGACGAATATTGTTAAGGTAAATACATTCATTAATGTGAGTACCTAAATACCTAAAATAAGTACCTACAATTGATGCTATCGTGATAAGAACCTAAAAATACCTAAAACACTCAAGCAAAGAAATGATGAAAGATTGATACAGGTGCAGAAGGAAAAAATTAAAAAAAAATCTAAGTGTGAATGAGTGTTTTTAACTCAATTAGTGATGTACCTCAGATAATGAAGCGTATGTAAGATCAATAGTATTCAAGATAAATGAGATTGTACAGTAACCTACAGTACTTGTTGACAAGTGGTTGAAAGATAATAAAATGGAAAACAATCTACATCTTAAAAAAATAATCTACATACACACACACCGCTTCAAAATTACATGAGATACTACAGCAGTATAATGAACTGTGGTGTATTTCAGAAGCTAAAGACTGAAAACTTCCATGAGAAAAGGGTGTTATATCAAAAGTTTATTCTTTGAATTTAGTGTAGTGAGATTTATGAAATATAAAAGAATGATATCATGGCTTGTTTCACTGAAAACTCTTCTAGTGCCTAGTATTTATCACAGTGATTTATTTTTGGCTGCATGTATATCCTTCCTAGGAGTGCATTTTACTAAACGCAGTTTACTGCTCAAGGATTCCAATGTCCGTAACTATAATACCAGCCTGGTAATGTTGTCACATGCATCAAAAGCTTGGTGGGGGAACTATTGATCCTAATCAGATCAGATACTGAAATCTTCTGATGCATATTATTTTTCAATATTAATATTGCTTTATTAAACCCATATAAAATATATTGTAAATGTTTGCTGCCATTTGTCATTTTCTTATACATCTCAATTCCATTTCATGAATTTCTCTGAATTACAGCTTTTATACCTGGCATTAAATTAAATTGGAGTTATAGGGGTTTCTCTGGCTCCAGTTCAGATAGCCAGGAATACTGCCAATTTGGAACGACACATACATATAAAAGCAAAGGCTCAGATTACTTTCTTCTCGTTATCATCATCACCATCCCCACCCCATCTCATGTATACAAAGGTAATTTTCTATCACTTGTGAATCACCATGTGGAAAGTAATAAGTATAGAGAAACACTGTTAATTTTATTAACAATAGCATGCCTGTAGAGCTACAGATTGTAGGTTCAGCAGTCACAAGAGTGCACATAGAGCAGAGTTCTAGCAGCGAAATGGAGGCTCCCTGAGCCATTCTGCCCTATATAGGGCAAATGCTGACAAAATGGCTCTGGGGGAAAAGGCATTCTACTATTCTCCTGATGTGTGGTACAAAAAGGAGCAGTGCATGCTATCCTCACAATATCTGCTTCTGATGTCAGCAGAATACACGGGGTTACCTACGTCACGCAGAACTGATGAGTTCCTATGGATGAACTAACCAAATATCTCAGGTTCTGCCTACAGATGTGCACCAATCCTGTAAGGTGCTCAGCACACATTTGGGTTAAGAGGACTATTCCAGTGCTTAAAGTTATGCAAATGCTTAAATAACTTACTTGATTAGAGCCATAGTGCACTGCAATCTGCAGGTTATAGCCCTATGAAAGAAGAGGCTTCTGTACCTTTCCCTGCCTAAAGGACAATACAATTAAGAATGTACTCTATAGCAATAGCATACACCAGTTTTATAGCTTTCAGAAACGTGTCAGAACGCTGATGAATAGCAAGTCGGCAGGGCTCCAAACCCAGAACCATTAAAAATGGATCTTTTGTTTAAAAAATAAACAAAAACCCAATATTATTTGATATTTTTAAAGCTTCACAACACTTCAAACAGCAAAACCCTCTGACTATTTTAGTTATTCTACTGCCAATTTTAAACAGGAGAAAAATAACCCTTTATCTATTTCTGTTCAGGATTTGCAAGTTGGAGAAGTAATTTAATGGCATCTAAGGCTATGCAATTAACAAGAAAAATGTTTGTGGAAGAGTAAATAATACTGATGTCCCTTAATTCTATTCAGTTATTTTCTCTTGGCAACACCCATTTTTTGTATACTTGGGTTATTTTCACTTTCTAATTTTATTTTGTCAAAGCTTTATTTTGTCAAAGCTATTGCAACAAATATTGTATTTATTGTCACTATCATGCTGCTTACAAATTGAGATTAATAAAACAATCACCTATTGGTCAAAAATTGTCTTAAGTTTAACCTGACTGCTGTAACAATGCAATATTGTAAAGACAAGCTGGTAACTCTAAACTGTTCACAGCATTTATTAGGGTCCGAGTGCTGCAGCCAAATACATTATTTATAGCTTTAATACTTGATTAGATGTTAAATAGATATAAGAGATTGCAGGAGAAACCTAGTTAGCTTTTAGCAACTTCACCAAAGCGCTAGCCCTGGTAATGAATGTGGATCTGGGTACCCAGGTTAGCCTAGGCTGTAAGTGTAAAGCCTGCAGGGACAGACTAGAGTTTCTGAGTTCTAACTAATGCTGCACTCACCTGTGTGTGTCACTAGGCCTTCTAGGGCCATGCCCCATGATTCTTTTGAGCTGAAATAAGCTGAGTAGCTCTGAGTCTTCCCCAATAAATTGCAGGAGAACTTGTCCGTCCTTCTGGGCACACAGAAGGACCTGTACGAAGGCACTGCAAGATCTTCAGCAATTAAGTGATTTAGCCTGCATCCTCACTACAAAAGTGAGTTGCCAGCCCACGTGAAAATGGAACCTGGACTTTAATCCTACTAGATGTGTCAGCTGGCACCAGTTGAAATCATCATTTAACACAGGTGAGAGATTGTTATATGCAGAGGGATAAGGGGTAACACCTGAGTAAGAACCCAGTCTAACTACAGTGAAGACATACACTATCATTTTATAGTGGGATCAAGACAGAGAACTGCAATGGTTTCAGGACTCAAACAGCAGATTTTTAAAAATGAAATGAAGAACTTTATTCTTCTGTCAATATTAACAGAGGTGCAAGTAATATGGAAGGAATTTAAAACGGTGGAATTCTGAGAAGCTGGTCTCTTAAGCAGTTAATTCTGCTGTGCAATTAAATGGAATTGACTATGTATGGTTTTCCTTCTGATATCCTGCCCTTGACTCATTTATCTGACCTTTTCTATCTCTAACTACCATGCTACCATTCTATGATCTTATATTTATTCACTTATCACAGAATCATAGAATATCAGGGTTGGAAGGGACCTCAGGAGGTTATCTAGTCCAACCCCCTGCTCAAAGCAGGACCAATCCTCAACTAAATCATCCCATCCAGGACTTTGTCAAGCCTGACCTTTAAAAACTCTAAGGAAGAAGATTCCACCACCTCGCTAGGTAACCCATTCCAGTGCTTCACTACCCTCCTAGTGAAAAAGGTTTTCCTAATATCCAACCTAAACCTCCCCCACTGCAACTTGAGACCATTACTCCTTGTTCTGTCATCTGCTACCACTGAGTGTCTAGATCCATCCTCTTTGGAACCCCCTTTCAGGTCGCTGAAAGCAGTTAGCAAATCCCCCCTCATTGTTCTCTTCTGCAGACAAAACAATCCTGTTCTCTCAACCTCTCCTCATAAATCATGTGCTCCAGCCCCCTAATCATTTTTGTTGCCGTCCACTGGACGCTTTCCAATTTTTCCACATCCTTCCTGTAGAGGGGCCCAAAACTGGACATTGTACTCTAGATAAGGCCTCACCAATGTCGAATAGAGGGGAACGATCATGTCCCTCGATCTGCTGGCAATGCCCCTACTTATACAGCCCAAAATGCTATTGGCCCTCTTGGCAACAAGGGCACACAGTTGACTCATATCCAGCTTCTCGTCCACTGTAACCCCTAGGTCCTTTTCTGCAGAACTGCTGCCTAGCCATTTGGTCCCTAATCTGTAGCGGTCCAAGGGATTCTTCTGTCCTAAGTGCAGGACTCTGCACTTGTCCTTGTTGAACCTCATCAGATTTCTTTTGGCCCAATCCTCTAATTTGTCTAGGTCCCTCTGTATCCTATCCTTACTCTCCAGCGTCTCTACCTCTTCTCCCAGTTTAGTGTCATCTGCAAACTTGCTGAGGGTGCAATCCATGCCATCCTCCAGATCATTAATGAAGATATTGAACAAAACTGGCCCCAGGACCGACCCTTGGGGCACTCCGCTTGATAACAGCTGCCAACTATACATGGAGCCATTGATCACTACCCGTTGAGCCCGACGATCTAGCCAGCTTTCTGTCCACCTTATAGTCCATTCATCCAGCCCATACTCTTTAACTTGCTGGCAAGAATACTGTAGGAGACCATGTCAAAAACTTTGCTAAAGTCAAGGAATAACACGTCCACTGCTTTTCCCTTATCCACAGAGCTAGTTATCTCGTCATAGAAGGCAATTAGATTAGTCAGGTATGACTTGCCCTTGGTGAATCCATGCTGACTGTTCCTGATCACTTTCCTCTCCTCTAAGTGCTTCAGAACTGATTCCTTGAGGACCTGCTCCATGATTTTTCCAGGGACTGAGGTGAGGCTGACTGGCCTGTAGTTCCCCGGATCCTCCTCCTTCTCTTTTTTGGGCCAGTCTATAAGGGTGAGATCCACCAAGGGACTCGGGTGTTGCAATGCTGAGTATCATGATGCCTAACTTTTAGGTGGCTAGAAAATCACAGGAACAATACTAAGATCCACAAAGCCTGAGTTAGGTGCCTAGGCTCCCTGCAGAATGACTTGGGAGAGATAGGCACTAAAGAATGAGATTCACAAAAGCCAGCATGCTCCCTGCCTATGCTAGCCAATGGGAGATGTTGATGACAGGGGTGTGTGCTAAGCCCTCCCCCTCTCTTGGAGATAAGCAGCTAAATCAGGGCTGCAGGGATGCACTTAATCCTGTTTAGCAATCCACAAACAGGAACCACCAAACCAGATGCCTGCCAGGCAGTTTAGGTGCTGCTTCTCCAGGGAATGAATTAGTCACTTGCCTTGCTCAACACAAAATGCCAGTGGGGGAAGAGAGGTAGTGCCCCTCACCTTGTAATTTTTAGCCCTGGGGGTTAAAGCACTTGCATGGGGTATGGGAGATCCCATGCCAATTCTCCCTCTCTGCCAAAGAAAGGATTTGAACAGGCATTTCTCACCTTTCAGGTGCATGCTATAACCTCTGAGCTATGGGATATTCTGATGTGGAGTTTCCTCAGTCTCTCCTGTTGAAGCTGTTCCACCATGGATAAATAATGAAAGAGTCATTGGAACAGGGGGACCAGACGAGGGTCTCCTACCTCCCAAGTGGGTGCCCTAACCACTGGACTACAGAGTCATTCTCAGTTGGTTATCAGGTGGGCACCATGACCGCCTCCGCTTCCTCTGGCTGGATTCTGAGCACAGGTACCAGATTGAGCCTCATACAATTTAGGTGGCCAAACACCTATTTTCCCCTGGTTTTGGGGCTTATGTAGGAGACCAGCATCTGGGTGTCTCGAGTGAGGCAACAGTGTGCATGCCCAGGAGCAGAAACTTGTGTGCCAAGGGAACTTTTACTTTGAAAACTTAGGTGCTGAGTAACTTTAGGCACTTATAAGGCTCGGCAGCTGTTTTGTGGATTACAGTGGAGTCAAAACTCGGGTTTAGGTGCCTAAGTCTAGGGTTTAGGCTCCTTTGCAGATCTGAGCATGTCTTTAATTATAAGTAAGTGAAGATGATGTATTGAAATGAAATGAAAATGAAAATTCATTTTAATAAAAAGTACGGTACGATCAGGGGTGCAATGACAAAGGCACTGTCTCACACCATTTGTTTTTATCATAACTTTCCATGTAAACACATGAACAAGCTAAATCTGCAACATCTGTACTTGTCCTCAGAATGTCAGCATCAATCAGTATATGTGGGCAATAACAACATTGCAATGGATCCCAGACACAGTATATTGTAAACTTTTATGACAACCTTACCATTATCTCGATTTCATATGCAGCACCCAAACATGTTATACAGTCAGAACGATGGGAGAGAAAGAGATTATTTTCCAAGCAGTATTTTGGAAGGAATGTGGGGGAAATATCCAGAAGACTGAAAAGGAGGAGGTTGCAGCAGCCAACCGTGGGAAATAATTAGAGCATGTATAAAGTAATTGCGCCCTCAGAACAGAAAGGAACAGGCAGATGTTTTCATTGTTGAGGAGGAACAAGAGACAGGATTTGTTCTAATGGTATGTGGAGAATGGCTATTCTGATTCATGAAGGATTTTGGCATTCCAGAATTTGATTTTGTTTCAGTTTGGAAACGAACCAAAAATTTCAAGATTCTCCATAAAACAGAATCTGAAAAAAAAGTTTTTAAAAAATCAAAGTGGTTCAATTTGATCTCTTCAAAATGAGATTCCACCAGAGAGGCTAACAGTTTGCTGGGAACCTTGGAGATGGCGCTCTAAGGACTTTTAGGGTTTTGGATCTAGCAAGCTGCTAAAGAGCTGGGTGAACAAGCTGACAGGAAACCAGGAAGTTTCTGAAACCCTGTGCGGAGTTGCATTGGACCTTCACTCAAATCAAACCATCTGCTCAAAATGTTTCAATTTCTACACATCTGCATTCTCTGACACACAACCATCCGCTGGAGAATGTCTTACTAGCTTTAATTTGGTCACAGCCTCAGTGATCCCCATGTTATGAGCCTGAGGGATGGAGAGAATGGCAGCATTATCAACAAAAATAAAGAACGGATGTAGAGGATTTGGAATGAAAAAGATGAGTTTGGTTTTGACCCTGGTATGTTTGAGAAGACTAAGAAATTCAAGGCAAGTTGCAGGAACAGAGGGAGATACAAAATGAAACACAGAAGACAAATTCAGAGCAGAAGAATAGATTTGGAAGTAGTCAGTATGGAGCTGATAATTAAACCAATGCAAGCAAATGAAATTAGCCACTGATGAGTCATAGAAAGAGGAAACAGAGCCTTGAGGCACACATTTTATAAAAAGGTATTATCATCACTACATTGGGCACTCATTTTGGTGCTAGAGATATTACTAGTTCTAGTGGTATTCCTTATTTTAAATACAGGGAATAGGTCTACAACAAAATAGGAATGTACTTTCAAGTGTCCCCATTGTGTATCTTTGTATATGGAAAGAAGAGTAAATATATTTTTTAAAATGTTATAAAACTTTCAAAAAAATCCGATTGTATGATTATGTATACAGTACAGGACACAGAAAGTGCAGGTCACCTCTGGAACCAGTGGGATAGAAGAGGTTTTTGAAGTTGTAAGGTAAATTCCATTACTATTTTTAAAATTATTTGGGGTAAATTTAACAGGTGCTTTACTATTAAATGAAAAGCAAAATTTACACTTCAGAAAATTATTTATTTCCCTTGTATTCCAATGCTAAATATATTCGCCTTCAAGTCACCTCTCAGCTGGAAGCCCAGCGAGGTGAAGAATCACCAGAGTAGCCGTCTAGCTGGAGAGACACCTGCATCATTTCCACAAGCATTGGCAAGTATTTTTTAAAAAAATTATTTTCCAATTACTTTGTAATATTTATTCATACACCTAGATATTTATTTAGCTATCTAAAAGCATTGGAAGTAGCCTTGTTCATTTTCCTCTAAAGCTCCTGTTTCCTAGTCAGGATATAGTTTCTCCTTTCCAAATCCCCAGCACTTCCTGACAAAGCTCATGAATAGTCTGTTTATTTAGTGGATGTCTTTGGAGAGAGAGACTGAGCCATGATCCTCTTGGGCAGCATGTTTTTTCCACGCAGGGGTGGGTATCTCTTGGTCATGCTTCTAAAAGGCCTCTCTGTTCCTTCCAGTGAAGCTAGAACAGCATGATGATTGTCTCAGGGATCAGTAAAATGTGTGGGTGGCTGCAAGGAAGAAGCTTTACACAGTGTGGGTAATTGCTTAGTTATGCATTTCAGTTAACTCATCTTGGGCTTGTATTTTCTTGATTAGCCATGAAAGCTGATTGGATTGTTTCACTTTTGTGGGAAGTTTCATAAGCGCATCACTTTTCGCTTCTTTTTACATGCAGAAAAGTCTGATAAATATAATAACCTCTGAATTTATCAGAGTGGGTTGCTGAAAAGGACTGAACTTGGGGCCATTTAAGATGAAGGAATAATACCTATTGAAGGAAACAGAAACTGGCTCCAGTTCTCTCTGTGGACTATCCACTGAGGGGGATGCTACACACTTGGCCAGTGTGCTACACACTGTTATTGTCCAGGGAAGCTTGCCCCATCCATCTGAGATTCACAGCTGTTCAAATGCCCATATAGAACCCCACTTTGTAATGACCTCCCACCATAAATTAACCTCTAGGATAAAGAACAGTCATTTGTAGCCTAGAATAAATATATGAGTGTCCATGCTAACCTTTACAAACATATTAAATACCTTAAGGTAACTGGCCATCAATTAACTGGAAGTAAAAAAAAAGTCTAATAAAGATAAGCCCTAAAAGTCTCCGCTACCCTAATAAGGTAGCTGCAATCTAGAGGCTGGGATGAGATGACATCAGAGGAAATCAGAATTATAAAAACAAGGACCCTCAAAAGGGACTTGGAACAAAGAGCCATAGCACAGGCTGATTTATATATTTTTTGGCACATCATAGCTCAAGATCTCAGGAAGTGAAGAAGAAAACATCTGTGCTTCTAAAATAAAACTTGTTTTCCAGTAATATAATCCAACTCCCTTTCCCCCAGCTGTGATCTGCGATATAGAAAAGAAAGACTATTAATTTTTTTTCATTTTTACACCTGTCACTCCATCAGAGTCCAGCTGTGGTGCTGAGCTGGGCTGGGGCCTCTGTGAAAAAGGGCATTTCCCCTGACAGAAAGCATTATGTCTCTCAAAGATCTAGGGGTCTACCCAATTTGTGGCTGTGAAAATTGCACCACAGACCATGAAGTCTAGTCTCCAACCACCCAGCACTGAAGGCAGAGTGGAGGCTGCTATCCGGGCACCCAGCTCTAAAGGCAGCACCGAAGTAAGGATGACAATATTGTGACCGTCATACAACAGGCTTGCAGACACCTTTTGGATCCCTGCTTGAGAAATGTTGCAGAGAAATCAAATATGTTTTATGGGTTGGTCAGAGCATAAATAGCAAATTTTGCAGATGTGTAATAAAGATCAGACTGAAGCCAACAGCTCAACAGTAAGGACTAAGGGTAGGATTTTTAAAAGGTCCCGAATGATTTAGGAGCACAAGTTCCACTGAAAGTTAATAGCATTTGTGTTCTTAAGTCACTTACGTGCTTTTCAAAATCCTACTCTAAAATAAGTGCTTGTAGTCACCATCATCTTTTCCTTAAGCTATGGTGGATGTAAGGGAGAGGCTGACAAGAGGATAGAGGATGTATGGAGAGGACGGCTAGGTTTTTCAGCAGTCAAATCCATGTCAACCTCTTCTTTTTGTTTGATTGTTTTAACTTGTGATCCTCCTTGTCTCAAGGCTACATAACCATTTGGTCGAATGAATATTTTTATAAACCAAACGTTATTTCCTAGACAGGGTTGCCATCTGCACCTCACAATGGTAATTCTTCTTCTGGAAGAAGATTATTCAAAATTATAACCAGCAGCTAACAGCCCCAAGGAGCTGTGCCAGCAGCTGGGAACAACCTTTTGCAGATGTGCTCTGGATGCATCTCCTGCACCAGATTCTGCAAAAGAGGTGACTTGGAGTCACTCTTGGCTTTGTGTCACCCAGAAATTCTTATTACACAGGGGAGGTCCCAGGCAGCCAAGCTAAGCCAGCTTCCAACTTGCTTTGCACTGCTGAGGTGTCACAAAGCAAGTAGAACGTAACTAAGTACTGAGCCCAGAATAACTGTGCCTGCTTGTATGTTTCTCTTGGGGTTTTAGTTAGAAGCAGTTTAATATACTGACTTGTCTTCCCTCTTGCATATGAAGTTCATCAGAGAAAACAGTGAAAGATGCCATATTTAAATTTTGCCAGTTAGTCTTTGAAAGACTAAATATTTGCTGAGTCTTTTGTCCATATATTGTGGCCTCATAAAATATATCTTTTTCTTTTAAATGCACTGGGGCCTGTGCATGTCAACTTGAATGATTAACTCTGTATGTGATGCCTCTGGTTAGCAGACAGCACAACTTGATCAAATCTCAGTTTATGGCTGTGTGACAGCCAGCTTTAGATGCTTTCAATCATACAGTCCCTAAGGAAATTAATCATAATCATAATTTTGCACAGTGATTATGTCAAAACTGTTTGACTGTCCTTGTATGTACTGTTCTCTATACTATTCTTAATATCCTCTACGGCAGCTAGTTCTCAAACTGTGGTACCTGAAGCATTTGTCACGGACAGCTGACTGGTCAAATAGAGCTAACTCACCTTCTTGTTTCCATCTGTTAAATCATAGCTAAAAATATATGAAGTAATTTCCTAATATTCATTTTCCACATTAGCAACTTCTGAACTTACCATAAGAATGGTATGCATTTGTGAATGTAAGTGCTGGAACAAAGGGTGCTACCGCATCCCCTGGCTTGAAATGGTTTCCATTATATACAGAGTTTTACAGTTTGGTTCAATAGCTTTCAGCAGCCCCACTATACAGCTTGTGCCGGCATGTCTGCTTGCAAAAGGAAGGTGAAGTACACTGTGCCATCATGACTGAGCAAGGTAGTGTGCAAGAAATGTGCTCTCAACTGAGATGTTGTCCAAACTATGAAAAAGTTTGAGATACCCATTTTATGTAACTACATTCTTGGTGCAGTGAGTGGGGGAAGAGGAAGCGATTCATACTTCAAGGAAAAAGAAAAGGAGTACTTGTGGCACCTTAGAGACTAACAAATTTATTAGAGCATAAGCTTTCGTGAGCTACAGCTCACTTCATCGGATGCATTCTGATGATGAAGTGATGAAGTGAGCTGTAGCTCACGAAAGCTTATGCTCTAATAAATTTGTTAGTCTCTAAGGTGCCACAAGTACTCCTTTTCTTTTTGCGAATACAGACTAACACGGCTGCTACTCTGAAACCTGTCATACTTCAAGGAGTGATTACTAGTGAACTGCTCAAGACACATTATCACAGAAACAAGGAGGCCAGAAAGCTGCCAGATTTCCTCAAATTGTAGAGATGACAGCTATGCCACTTCCGCTGCAGCCTCTGGCTCAGGAAGCATACAGCAAAGAAGGTGATGTGGTTGGACTGCTAAAGCACTCCAGCAATCTCCAGCTGTAGATGACCCCAGGGAGGACAAAACCAGCTGCCATATAAGCAGTCCCCAGCATCAGAGAATCTTATAAGCAATTCCTTTGTGCCTCACCCTGTCACTCTGGTGCACCCAATGAATAGTGGGCAAAACAGAAAATATGGCATTACTGGTAAGATATTACTCTCATGAATTACTCTCTTATAGCAAGGTGTGATGAAAGGCTGTGTCCTAGCTTTTTATGGTGTTTTATCTTTTTTTTAAACAATCATAAAATTCATCTTCCTGAAGCCATAGATCAACAAAGAGTAAATAAAACCTTTTTTTTAAAGATTTTCTTTGGGGCATAATACCAGTCAGACCCAACTGTAAGATATCAAAGGCAGAAGTAATGGAAGAAACAGAAATGGCGAGAACAGCCAAGTCAAGCCCCGGGCTGGCAAGAAACAAGCACTATATCTATTTTATTTGTTTTTGGTTTGTTGGTGTTGTGTTTGTTAATTTATTCTGGTGGGCAGAAACAATCTCCTCCATTGTCCCATGAAATACAACCAAAGTAGTTATATAGCAAATATGAAAGGAAATCTTAACCATGTGCCTCCTTTAAATGTGTGATCTTGTGCAGACCCATTTTACACCAAAGAGAAGCTGTCCCTGATCAGAATTTTCAGAAGCAGCTTAAGGGAAGGGAGGGAAAACTGAATGTGAAAACACTTATACAAATGTTTCTGAATGCAAGGTGAGAGAAGAGCCCAACTGTTTTCAAGATTATATTATCAGGAAAGATTCCCAAAGTTAGTGAAACATCAATCAAAATAAAGAGTGCTGAGAACACAAGGTGAAAATTGTTTGCTTCCAATTATTCCATTTATTTTTGTGATGTGCCTTTCGGTTGACACCTTTATCCCGAAAGGATAGCGAATTTTCATGGCTGAAGTATATTACAAAGGATGTGGAATATTTCTGCAATATAAGGCGTGGAAACACACACAAAGAGATATAGCAATAATTTTCTAATGACAAAAGGAAAAGAGCTCACGCACTGGTGTTCGGGATAAATCTTATACATATTAAAAAGCTCCAAAAAAGCAAACAAGAAGCACAGAAACTAATTTACCAGAGGTGGGGGGGAACTATTCAAAAATAAGATTACTTATGTTCACCATACATTCTTTTTTATATGCAGATACTTATACCTCACTGTCTGTGTATTACTCTTCACTAGGAATTCCAAGAAAAGTATGCAGATAGGCATCAATTTCTAGGAGAGATTTTCCTAACAAAACTTTTGTATAGATTGCAATAAAGACAAAAGGAGGCATCCAGGTTATAAAAAAAAAATCCCTTTGTCTCCAAAAATGTGCACGTATTTACAAACACACCGAGAATGCATTGCGAATGCAAATCAGGTAGCCATGCACCCAAATGTTTAACTATGTTGTTTCACCTCATCCCACAATTATCCAATGTAACAACCAAAAATACATGTTTTTACACGTACAAATAGTTAGAACCATGTGTGGTAGGTCCATTTTCAGAGGCTGCTTGAAAATGCGGTTCTTAATGCACACAAATGACTTTAATCACAATAACAGTACCTCTAATGGAACTATTCCTATGAGTGCAGTCTCTCATTTGTGTAAGTGTTTACCGGATTGGGCCCTAAATTAGGAGACTGCATCTAATGCGGGAGACAGTTTACTCTACCTCCTCTAACATAATCTCTTCTGTCTGAACAGAGTAGTAAAGAACTCTTTGCCTAGCACTGCAAATAAAATTATTGTCTGAATATGGACACTGCTATTATTTTTTGGCAAAAGAGAAGGTACTCCCAGCCATACAGACACTTGGGCCATTGTTTACATCTGAAACTTCTACAGAAGGTAAAGATTATGGATGAAGATTATATATCCATACTAGTGTTTGGTAGATCTATCAGCTGCCTACAATACTGTTCATCATGAAGGCCAAGTTTTTTAAAAGCATCTGTTGATCAACTGAGTTAGCACACCCTAGTTTTGGGAGACCCAAGTTGATACATTTTAAAGAGTCCTGACTTTTAGATGAATGTTCAGCACTTCCTCAAAATCAAGCCTTTTTAGGGTGTCTCTGGATGTTCACCCCAAAAATGAGGCACACAAAACCACTAGTCACTTTAGAAAATCTTGTGGAAAATGCTTACACATGTAGAATGTACTGGGAGCAGACAGATCTACTCTTGTGCTCTGCTACTTCCTTACTTAGCATTCCCGAACAGTGGGTTTGGACAATTGCCCATTATCCCTAAGAACATTGTCAAATGACATGCCATAGAGTTGCATTTATTTCTCCTTGTGTTCAATGTACATATGCAGAAATTGAGAGATTTCGTGAAGAGGCATGAACAGTGGTGCCTTCAGTGTACAGACAGACAACATAACAGGAAAACGTTGGCACAGAGAAATGAAGTGACTTGTCCAATGTCACACAACAGGTTGGGTCAGAGCAAAAACAACCCAGGTCTCCTAACTCCCAATCCATTGCCCACTCATTAGACCATGCTCCCTTTTGAATGACTTTTACAATTTCCTCCATGTAGTTTGCACCCCATTTATGATTTATTTCATTTAACTCATTTACAGATATTACACTAAATCTTATGCAACTAGGACCACAAGTTAATTGCTGCAATTTGAAATTAATGTTTTTCTTTGAACCATTCCTTGAAAGCATATGGGACCTGTATGAAAGAACAAATCCTTAATTCTGTCAGTGATTTGTGGAACATGATTACCATACCTACAATGTGAAACTGCTAAAATATGAGAAATGAAAGTAGAATATAAATAAAGCAGCATCAGTACCTACAAACACACACACACACAAATACTTAGCAACATACCACATCTTACTGCCATCCAGAGGGGCTGGTGATGCCTGAGAATCTCACTAATTTAGCTGTTAACAGGTTGGCGTGTTGTATTTTACAGTGTGATATAATTACAGGTACACTTTTTTTATTGTCCAGCACTTTCATACCCCGTAAATGGCACTAGATAAGTCTATAAATAATAATATGGTTGCTAATTTGGGACACAGTCATATTTCTATATTTTTCTAATGCACTCTGTGCTATTAAAACTGTGTAAAGCTGGTAACACTGGGGGTGGGGGGAATACTGAACAGGATTAACCTTCCCTGCACGTGATCTATAAAGTTTAAAAGTCTGGCTATGTGGTCTAGTATAAGGTTTTAGTGGCATGTGTTTGGGATGGGCACATTATTCAATAATATCAGTGTGTTCAGCAGCTCATCCTAAATTAGTCGGAGTAAAATCTGTATACTGCACCAAACCATCATTCATTCTACGTATGCTCAAAGAGGTACTTCAGAAATATTTGAGAGAGTTTTCAATCATATTATTGGGATAATTTTTCTGTATTCCTCCCCCTGTAGAGCCAAGTGCCTTAGTTATATAAATGCAGTGGGGCACATGACTTTCAGGAAGAGAAAAACTATACCTAATACATTTTAGAAGCTTCTAAAAGAGCTTTTATGAACATAATAATGTTACACATTTAAAATCCAGTATTTCAAGACCTTCCAGGTCTCACGGTGAATGTTCGGTCAATCTTTTGAGAGATGGGAATCTCCCCTTTTCAATCCAAGGCCAAGAGGGGAGCCACCAGAGAAGAAGACAGAGTAATTGGGATATGGGTAGAGTTGTTGGGATAACAAGATCTAGTGACATGGCCTACTCCCAAGAAAAAAAACACTAACAGATATAAGGCTTATGGGTATTTCCCTATCATTTTAGGAAGAGGCCTAAAACACAGTTTAACCAAGGCCATGTTAAAAAGAATCTGATGAACTCTGGAACCTTGTCAAGAACTAAAAACTAATTTCCCCATGCTAATTTCCCCCTAGTGTTACTCACACCTTCTTGTCAACTGTTTGAAATGAGCCACCCTGATTACCACCACAAAAGTGATTTTTCGTCCTTTGATAATAGCCCACTTTAATTGAATTGTCTCAATCCCCACTTGGTAAGGCAACTCCAATCTTTTCATGTACTGTTACATATATCTATCTATCTATCTTCCTACTGTATTTTCCACTCCATGCATCTTATGAAGTGGGTTTTAGCCCATGAAAGCTTATGCCCAAATAAATTTGTTAGTCTTTAAGATGCCACAAGTACTCCTTGTTGTTTTTGTCTGACTTTGTTTCAAGCACTGGACTATTGTGTGTTTTGTGTTTGCTCAACGTATGCTTGTTTTCTAGCTAGGATTGTGTGGGTTAGAAGAGTTACTTGAAAACAATGGAAGGATTGCTGTGTACAACCCCACAGTTTTCCACGGACTAAGAAACATAAAACCCAAATTGACCGATAAGGCATTCAGCTCATTTTTGTCCTTGCTTTTGCTGGTTTTGTGTCTGTCCTTTCATTTTTGTTTCTTTATTTTTACTCCAAGCAATGGATATCAGGCCTATGAAACCTCAGCCCATGGTGTTTTCAAGATGCCATCAAAGCACCCTAGCCAGTCCTAGATTTGGATCTGCTTGTTCATTTGATGCTTACTCCTTAGCACCTGCCAATAGGAGAGAGGGGAACACTTTGTCCAGCGATGGAACTACATCACTGAATCAGTCTCTCCAACCTGATCTCAGGTAGACCAGAGACTCCACCTACCTGAAGAAAGAGCCATGACTGTGTCCAGAATCTGACAACAACCAGCACCAGCCTAACAGACCAGAAAAGGAGTATTTATTTGTCCTTTTTCCTTCTCCTGTCTTCCCTTTTGGCTGTGTTCATCTGTCTGTTTGGTTGAGGAAATTGACTTGATAAATCTTGCAGCTTTAAAGGTGATCTGAGAAAGTTATGGTTGTAATATCATTAATAGGGACCTACCAAATCCATGGCTAAGAAAAACACATCGTGGACAGTGAAATCTGGTCTCCCCCCATGAAATGAGGTCTTTTGTGTGCTTTTACCCTGTTCTATACAGATTTCTCAGGGGAGACCAGAGTTTCTTAAATTGGGGGTCCTGAATCAAAAAGGAGTTGCAAGGGGTCACAAAGTTATTTTAGGGAGGTTGCCAAGTTGCCACCCTTACTTCTGGGCTGCCTTCAGGGCTGGGTGGATGGAGAGCAGTGGCTGTTAGCCAGGTGCCCAGCACTGAAGGCTGTGCCCTGCCAGCACTGGTGCAGAGGTAAGGTTAGCAGATGTGGGGTGGACATGCACACCCTATGCCCAAGTCTGGAAATTCTTCCAAGTATGTGCTCCGTAGATCTTCTTGTGCTCCCAACCAAGGGTATAAAAGACAGTGCAGGTCAACATCTCTCAAGTTCCTCTTACCATAATTCCATAAAATCCAAAGCAGAGGGGATGGAAGGCAGGCAGTGGAATACAGATGGGGACCACACAACTTGAAGAACTTGCAGTTGTAGTAAGTAACCTCCATTTCTTCTACGAGTGATGGTCCCTATGTTTATTCCACAAGTGGGTGATTAGCAAGCAGTGCTAAAATTGGAGGCGAGAACTAATAATATGCATAATATGTGTCACAAATGTTGGCTAGACCTCCAGGTGGCTGTCTTGTAGATATAGGTTAGAGAGAGAGGATGGGTGGCATCAGTGATGGTAGGCAGGTCTCAACCATAATGTCAAAACCAGAACTTAGCTAGTGGTTGGTACTGAGTAGAAGCCATGGCCATACAGGGGACGGAGAAGTGAGGCTTCTGAGCCCTCTGGCATTTCCACAGATGCTCAGCTGGGTGGTGATAATAAGACGCATGAGGAAGAGGTAGTCTTAGTCTATAGGACTATATCAGTGTTTCCTCCTGGGAGCTGGAGTATAGATCCCCAGGGAACACAGAGTTGATCTCAAGTCTGTTAGAGAATGCAGAAACCCATCCATTCTTTCATTAAAGAGATTTGACTTGTCAAGAGAAGGTTCTGGACCTCCCTAGGAAACCCAATTTAGATACTCTCCTCATGACTAATCCAATGGCCAGACATCTGAAAGCTTTGTCTGCTGCATCCACTGATTTTGGAGCCAGTTATTACCATTTCCAATGTGGCTTTTGTTTCTCAAACCAAGCTTTAAAATTTTCCACTTCTCCTTTATGTGCTGGGATACTTACTGTCAGGACCTGTAAGGTGGGCTGTCTGCCCCAGTGGTTGGAACCAGGAGTCGAGGCAGGGTGGTGGTAATGCCAAGGGTCAAACCCAGAGTGAGTCAGAAGTCACACCAAAAGTCAAGTCAGCATTAGAGGCAGAAGTCATGCCAAGGGTCAAGCCAGAATCAACAACTGGAGTCAGGGCAAGTAGGAACAAGGTGTGGTAGCATGAACAGGAAGGAGGCATGATAGCAGAAATAAGGCAGAGAAAGAAGGGATTTGGTTGCAGAGGTCTGGGCAGCAACAAGCCTAGCAGTTAGTTGCTCAGACAAGGGATGTGACAGGAACAGGAAGCTTTATATCCAGTGGTGTCCAATCAGCAGTCTGCTATTAGTCATTTGACCCTACTGAGTCAGCGGGTGTGACTTCTAGAGGCGAGATATATTAGCTGAAGTTCCTGCATCAGGCCTTGCAGAGCGGTGGCGCAGAGGCTAAATCTCCCGCTCAGCAGGCCTAGGTTGGAAACTTGACACCTATACAGTTTTCAATCCATCTTCCCCTTCCTTATGTTCATTTTTCAAAATTCACCTGCGCATGCCAGTTCAGATGTATGGCTTCCTTGGAGTTGTTTTTATAAATTAGGCATCAGACTAGCTAGCCATGAATAGAAGTAAAGAATACAGACATTAGGAAATGCAGTTTTGATAAATGCAGGATACTGATGTGCTTTATTATTTAGAGAAAAATGGTCAAAGCACCAAAAATCAAGGATAAAAAATGTTCAGTTTATTCATCTCCCCTTCCCTCTTTCCTCCAAAATGTTCACATTGTTTCATTTAGAAATGATCTGTTCCAGAAACTTGAATTTTCAACTACCATAAAAATCAGATTTCTTGCAATAAAAACAGAAAATTAGATGATGGTGACCATAAAATCTTTTAAGAGATGATTTTAATAGCTACTGTATTCTTTTGGCAAGTATCTACCTAATTTCATGAGGCATGTCTTATCTTTTCATATGCACTTTTAGAGCCATTTAAATCCATGTGGTTTTCAGGTTAACAGTACACTGCACTAGTTAAATACAAACAGCTAAAAGCTCTCTTTTTTTTCTTTTTCTTCAGAATACAGATTTTGCTCTATTATTGCTATATACTGGGAAGGGTTGATTAGCCTTTTTTAGTTTGTTCTATCTTTCAGAGGTCTTCATTATGTGATGACATACTTTTCTGTATTGTAATATGACTTTCTCAACAGCCACATTTATGGAAGTAGGTACTTTAGCAACTAATGAAAAGCACTGACATGATTTTCTGCAAGCCAACTCATAATCTCAGTCACTAATAACGTTAAATGTATTTCACTAATGCAAGATACCTGGCACTACCAACAGAAGTGGTGCTTAGTGGATATGAATCAAAATGGTTATGATTTGCAAAAGGAACTGAACATGGATTCCCACAACTCACATTTTTCTTTATTTTGACCATGGAGTCATTTGCAAGGACAATTCGAAACAACCAATTCAAATATATCAGGCTTAAAGCCAAAGGAAACATAATAGCAGAAGTTTATCTTCTTTTTCAGATATAAACTTGGTTTTGTGATTAATCTTATGATCACTATTTCCTTATTTTATGTGTTTGTTCACACTTTGGCAAATTGTCGAGATTTTGTAAAAACATAAACAAAAAACAGTTGCTGGGACAATTGGGTACCAAAACATTAACAGAAACAGCAACAAGATTTTTATGTCAGTGAACTAAAACATTTTTAAAGTAATAAGAGGGAAATAATGTTGTATACGTATTCAAAGATGATTATCTCCCTGTAATAAAAAAAAAGTCTAACAAGAATACCGAAATCTTGAAATGACTGACTTTCATCCTCCAGCAGTATTGCTGTAAAAATGAACATCGCTGCTAAACTCAATTACTTACTTGAGCTATTACCTATTAAAAAGGTGCTTCCTGGGATATCTTGAATGAACCAGGAAGTGCCACTGCGTTTCACAGTGCCCCCAAATAATTTTAGATACACGTAAATTTTAAATTCACTTCTACTCTGACTGCACCCCAGTGGGCTCATTAGAGAGTGCACTGAGAACAGAAATCAAGGATTAATTCAATTCTAATGTTAGCTTTATAGTTCATCTTCACGACCTTATTACCCATCACTTCACTAGACCAAACAAATTCCTTTCCATCCTTGCCTTCATGCTTCTTTACATTAAAGGGGTGCTCCAGCACAAGTCAGAAAATTGAGGATAAGTACACTCTTAACCCAAAGAGAGTGAATCTTGTGATCCTGTATGTAGAGACCTCAAATCACCATCAGCTTTTCAGAAGTAACCAAGTGCAATTGTTTTGATTTTAGATAAATCCCCCCATTAATGAGACACAATATTTTACTATGACTCACTAAACAAAGGTTTGTTCTCATTAAAGTACAAATATTACATTATAGGACCAGTTAAAGACAGCTTGTATCCTGCCCCTGCTCAGCTGAGAAGGCTGGAGTGGCAGCCTTGTCTTACTGACATCTCCTTGAGGATGTTTAGATGTCAACTCAAGATAAACATGGGTAAAACAGAGTTCTTCCACTTCCACCCACCAAGCCCTCCCCCACTACCTCCTCAAGCGATCACTGTGGAGAACACCGCCATCCTGCCTGTCACTCAGGCCTGTAATTCGGGCATCACCTTTAACTTGGACCTCACTGTATGTCCGCACACCCATGCCAGGTCTAAATCTTGCCAATTCTTTCTGAATGAAAACTCTTAAAATACAGCCTTTTGTATCCATCCCACAGCTAAAATGCTCATCCAAGCTCATCATTTTGTGTCTGGACTTCTGCTACATCCTCTTCTCCAGCCTTGACAAATGCAATCTTGTCCTGCTCATATCCAGTCAGAAAGCTGCTGCACAGATCATTTTCCTTGCCGATTGCTGCGATCATTTCTCCCCTCTCTTTTAATCCCTCCATTACCTCCCCTTTCTCTATTCCAGCAAGCATAATATAGGGCATGTCTACATTGTTCAGTACAGTCTACAGAAGTCCATTGTTCAGTTCAGACTGCAGAAGTGTGAATTGTAACATGACCAAACTGCTGTGCTGTAACTCCCTCGTATGGACCCTGCAGGTGCAAACTACAAAGTTCCTAGTTCATCTGACTAATCTCACCCCTCGTAGTCTGAACTGTAGACAACCCACACGCTACTTGTGTTTCAAGACCCTTCACAGTCAGTCACAATCTTACCTATCGTCTCTCGTTCACTGCTAAGCTGCTGATACTTGCCTCTCAAGAATCCTTGATCCAGCCACCACTGTTCACCAGTTAATTTTTTAACAAGCACCTTCATGCTTTCTTCTATACTGTCCCTCACACTTGGAAGGTGCTCCCCACAAACATCTTCATTATCCACCTTCAAATTTTTCCTCAAAACTCTTATTTGGCATGATGCCTACCAAAATCTTGACCACAGTTTGGCTGCTGGTGTGCAGAGACCACTTCCTACCACACTGACCAATAGTGTATCATTTTTCACTTGTAATCCCCCCTCTGTCTATATTCATCTCTTGTCTCATATTGTAAGCCCCTTAGGGCAGGGACCTTTTTTTTGTTCAGTATCTGTACAGTGACTAGCACAACATGGTCCTGGTCTATGACTAGGGCCCCTAGAAACTATGCTAATAAAAATGATAGACAGACAGAAGCTTCCTTCCCACAAAAGGAGTACACTGTAGCAGTCTCTGTGCTCCCTGTTTTCTGGAGCGTGCATGGACTACTCAGTCCTGCTACCTCTGGGGAGCAAATACGTGGGAAGGGTGACAGGAAAGCAGGTTCATGGTCTTTCCATTCCTTCCATGCTGGCCTGTGGACCAGGACCAGTCTGCAAAGTATTCTGTGCCAGCCTAACATGCAACACAAAGCGCAAAAGCTTCCTCCACAGGGAGCGGCATTAGGAAACTAGGCCTCAGGCAGATACCATCTCCTCAGTGCAGAAGGAAGACAAAACTCACCTAGATATCAATGAGTACTCGAAGTATTAAAATATATAAATAGCTGTGTTTCTGCTTTTGCTGCCATAGCACAGAATTAATGATAGGGTAGCATTATTTGTACTATATCTCATTTCAAATTAAAATAAAAACACATTCATAGGGTTGGCAACATGCAGTGCATCATGGGGATGGGAGGAAGAAGAATCCTGCTAAAAGGACTGTAAAGAACATGAAGTAGAGTGGGCTGAAAACTGGAATTTCTGTCCTGTGGAAAATCCAAAAATTTCAAAACTGGTTTTCCTCACAAATTCAGTCAAAAAGTTGAACTCTTGAATTTTTTTGTGAAATTAAATATTCCAAAATATTATTTTCAATCTTACCACAATCTTTTGTTCTGATAAGGTCAAAACATTTTGTTTGAGCTTTATTGTTTTGACTGATTATTACATTATCTTATCAAAACAATAAAGTCAAAATGTTTTGACCTGATCAAAATGAAACATTTTGATAACTTCCTATCAGAAATGTTGCAGAAATCAATAAATGCCCTGAATTCTTTTTTTTGATTTTGTCTAATCATCATTTGCAGAGAGAAAACTGTTCTATCAAAAAGCTGCACCCAGCTGTGACAAACACATTGGGAGGAAATCTACTCTGCCAGGGGAGAGGGACCATCAACAGCCCATAAGGACCCAGGGGATAATTCCCCAAGTTTACACAGTGTATTAGTGTGCCATAGGTCTAATACCATCTCCTGACAAGCGCCAGCATGTGTGCCAGGGGTGGCGGAACAATATCAAGAGTCTTCCTCAGGGCAGCTATAAGTTAAAATGGGGGGAAATTTTGGCCTCCCAAGCAGTCCAGAATCTGGAGGTCACAAATGTGGCTTAAACACACTATTGCAAAAGCAGGAGAGACAATACACGCATCATAATAAACCTGACAAATTCCCTATTGGCAAGAATAAATTCAGGAAATTTAGATACTACCTTATGCTACCAGAAAATGATAAAAATCATATGCCAACATCACATAAACATAAAAGGGTGTTACATGGAGGAAGGAGAAAAATTGTTCTCCTTAACCTCTGAGGATAAGACAAGAAGTAATGGGTTTAAATTGCAGCAAGGGCAGGTTAGGTTGGACGTTAAGAAAAACTTCCTAACTGTCAGGCTGGTTAAGTACTGGAATACATTACTTCGGGAGGTTGTTGAATCTCCATCATTGGAGATTTTTAAGAGCAGGTTAGACAAACACCTGTCAGGGATGGTCTAGATCAGTGGCTCTCAACCTTTCCTGACTATTGTATCCCTTTCAGGAGTCTGATTTATCTTTCATACCCCCACATTTAATCTCACTACTTGCTTACAAAATCAGACATAAAAATACAAAAGAGTCACAGCACACTACTACTAAAAAATTGCTTACTCTCTCATTTTTACCATATAATTATAAAATAAATCAATTGAATATAGATATTGTACTTATATTTCAGTGTATAGTATATAGAGCAGTATAAACAAGTCATTGTCTGTATAAAATTTGTCCTTTGTACTGACTGCACTAGTGCTTTTTATGTAGCCTTTTGTAAAACAAGGCAAATATCTAGATGAGTTGATGTACCAACTAGAAGACCTCTGTGTACCCCTAGGGGTAAACATACTCTGGCTGAGAACCACTGGTCTAGATAATACCTAGTCCTGCCACAAATGCAGGGAACTGGTCTAGATGAACTCTCGAGATCATTCTAGTCCTACAAATCTATGATTCTATAAATAAATGATAAAAAAAATCTTTTGATCCGAGAATCCTGTCATTTTCAAGTTAAAAATGGCTTTTTTCCTGAAGTTAGAAGGTTGTTGAAAATGAGTCTTAATATGGGACACTAGTTCAACCTTAATTAGGTGCCAGTAACCATTCCATAATAGCCCTAGGTGCACTGATGCCATAAGCAATGTCAGGATTTAACGTTCCCAGAATCTTTTCAAGTGGTTTCAGCAACGCTTAAAAGATCATGGTGTGGTAGTTAGTGCAAAGCATTCAGTGTTTGGATCTAAAATTCACATGAGTTCAAGGGAGTTCACATCCAGTGTTCTGGCTCAAGTCTATTTCTAATTAAAAGTTCATAGGGTGCATGGGTGTAGACAGGAGACTTGCATTTTGGTGCCGGGTGATGGGGATTGAGAACACTCAGTGCCTCTCATACAATGTGCTTAGCTATCTGCATAATCAGGTTCAATAAAAGTAATTTCTAACTAGAGGAATGAGAACTTGAAGATAAAAGTAGGAGGAAGAAGAGAGGAAAATTTTCCTAGCAAGATTTTTTTTTGTCAAACATACTTGAGAGTGTTTCATTACGTGAAGTCATTCAGGTAAAAAAAATGAGAAATTAGAAAGCAAGGAGGAATCCCAGACAATAAAAAAATTATGATAAAGCATATGAACTGATTCCCTAAATGTTAGTTTTAATTCTGCAGCTACTCCTTTAAACAGAGCTCAAAGAATGCAACTATCAAGCTGTTTGCTCTACAGATGGATCCATAGTGGTAGACATACAGCTGTGCATAGATTGCACAGATGTTTTAATTTTATTTTTTGTTAGCTTGAAGTCAGATTTTAGGGGGGAGATTACACACAGCTGTTGCACACAGAGAGAATATAATGTACTGGCACTAATCTCCATCTACAATAGGCTCAGTGCTTTAACCAAAGTTATAAGCATTGGCCTTTGGGTACTTGCTGCTTTACATAAAGGGATGAATATGCATTCATCCCAGTCTCCAAGCACTCTCCCAATAATCAGTCACTAAATATTGCTGCCCTAGGTGAATGTTTGTGTTATCCAATGTTTGTGTAGTCCAATAGCTGTTCCTGAGAACTACTACTATGAAACTTTATAAGAATATGAATAGTATCTGCAGTTACACTCACTAAGATGAAAATTGTAAGTCAAAAATTTCCCCTGTGGTACAGTATTGCACAGGTAGATACATTATTGGGTTTAACACTTTACTTACACCTCTTTTGTTACACCTTTTACACCCCCTCCTTCCTTTTAGTCTGAGTTAATATCAGAATAAGTCATTTTGGATAGAATGAAACTAGTATAGATGGTACCAAACACATTTTTGCATTCACAAGCAGTATCTGCTGTAAAATTTGTTAATTCATATTATCTATGAAATAAAAAAAGGATTCTAATACAACATTAAGTATGCAGAGTCAAGGTAGCAAAAAAAAATCAGAAAATAGAAAAGTGAACACTGCAGAGCAACAATGACTGGGTCATACCGTACATGTAAATTTTTGTATTCTTGTTTTCCTCATTAATTTCTAGTTTAATATATTTCTGTTTATAGTGCTTAATGGAGAACATGAAATACACAAGGTGTTCAACCTAAATGAATTAATGAGACATTAGGAACACCAATTTTGGCATTTCTGGACTTTTAATGAGTATTAGCATGTAAATTTAGGATCCAGTGGTGCAATGAGATCTGTACAACTGGGCCCCTATGAGAATTTCCAATGAAGTAAATGGGCACTGTGGTTAGTCTGTGTGGATCCGATTGCAGTATTGGGGTTTTAATGTTACATTGAGGTCCCAATCTTTCAAAGGCTTACGCACATGCTTCACTTTATGCACTTTCAGTATTGACTTGAGTGAGAGTACTTGTAAGGTATAAAGAGAAGCATAAGCGTAAATCTGCATAGAATCGCGGTCTTATAGGTATGTCTACACAGCAGACAGGAACAACTTTTGTAGCCTGGGCTGACAGACTCGTTTTAGCTAAGCTAGGGCTAGCATGCTAAAAATAGCTATATAGATGTTGCTTTGACATTTGGGCTCTGGCTGCAGATCAGGCTCTGAGACCATTCATATCAGGCTCTGGACACAGTGTTCTAGTAGTTGTTTCACAGTGCCAAATACAGAGGTATCAGAACCTCGCTAGTCCTACTTGAGATTCCCCTATTTATGCATCCAAAGATTGCATTACTCCTTTGGGGCAGAGCATTGCGCTGCAAGTTCATGTTCAGCTGATAATCATGACCCTCAAGTCTTTTTCAGACACTGCTTCCCAGGATAGAATTCCCCAGTCTCTAAGTCTGGCCTACATTCTATTTTCCTAGATGTATGGCTCTATATTTGGCCATACTTAAATAAATATTGTTTGATTGTGCCCATCTTACCAAGCAATCCAGATCATTCAATGACCTGTCTTCGTCATTATTTAATCACGCTCCCAATCGTTAGTCATCTGCAAACTTTATCAGAAATGATTTTGTGTTTTCTTCCAGATCACTGATAAAAATATTTAACAGCACAGAGTCAAGAACCAATTCCTGCAGGACCCCACTAGAAGCACACTTGCTTGATGATTCCCCATTTACAGTTACATTTTGAGACCCATCAGTTAGCCAGGTTTCTGAGTAGCATCCGTATTAGTCTGTATCCACAAAAAGAAAAGGAGTACTTGTGGCACCTTAGAGACTAACAAATTTATTTGAGCATAAGCTTTCGTGAGCTACAGCTCACTTCATTGGATGCATGCAGTGGAAAATACAGTGGGGAGATTTTATATATACAGGGAACATGAAACAATTGGTGTTACCATACACACTGTAACAAGAGTGATCAGGAAAGGTGAGCTATTACCAGCAGGAGAGAGAAAAAAACAAAAAACCTTTTGTAGTGATAATCAAGGTGGGCCATTTCCAGCAGTTGACAAGTTATCCAGTTTGTAATCCATTTAATGTGTGTCATCTTTATTTTGCCTCACTATAGTTTCTTAATCAAAATGTAGTATGGTACCAAGGCATTTGCCTAACAGAAGTCTAGGTGTATTACATGAACATTATTATTTTATCGACCAAACTCATTAAAAATTATGTCATTAGTTTGACAAGATCTATTTTCCATAAGCCCATGCTGATTGCTATTACTTGTATTATCCTTTTTATTTATTAACTGAGTCCCATATCAGCCATCAGCTGAAGTTGTAGTTAAAGTAATGGCTGTAATTATTTTTATTATTCAATTCCCACACTGGTAGCCTATGGTGGTGGAATAAAAATGTATAATGAGAAGTTATAATTTCATGAAAACCCTTCCCAAAGTATCAGAAATAGCAGTGCTAATGCACTATAATAAACAGATACCACACCGGAGTCCACAGAAAGTCCCAGAGAAAAAGCCTTCTCTAGTACTACATATCCAATTTACACACCTATTTGTTGTTTAATTCTTGTTCTCTGATCACAAGTTCTCTTCTCTCTCTGACTGGACAGAGATGTAAA
This sequence comes from Dermochelys coriacea, assembly GCF_009764565.3. NCBI lineage: Eukaryota > Metazoa > Chordata > Testudines > Dermochelyidae > Dermochelys > Dermochelys coriacea. Next base: position 123,595,591 of record NC_050070.1, read on the forward strand.
AATTAAATATATAACTTTTAAAAGAAAAAAAATCAAATATGCTATTGCAGTTCAATTCACACTCCTTTCTATCACTATTCTTCATTTATTTGACTTTCAAAGAAAAAATAGCACTTAAATGTAGACATGAGCTGACCAGGTACAAGTCAGAGCTCTGAACATTGGGATCCCTGTATATTTGTACACCCAATCTACTCTATGTGTGCATTCCTTAATAACCGATTTTAGTATTCCCACAAGTACAGCTTCCAAAAACGGGACTTCCAGAAATGGCACCATTTAATGACTTGGGTAGATCTGTGACATCATTCCAATAAGGAATCCTCCTTAGAAGTGGCATTTTTAAAAGGAGAAAGACTGGCAAACCTCACCACTCTGGAGTGCGCAGAGACACCATTTGTAAAGGAAAAAGAAAAGAAGTACTTGTGGCACTTTAGAGACTAACAAATTTATTTAAGCATAAGTTTCGTAAGCTACAGTTCACTTCATCGGATTTGTTAGTCTCTAAGGTGCCACAAGTACTCGTTTTCTTTTTGCGAATACAGACTAACACGGCTGCTACTCTGAAACCTTTGTAAAGGAAGCCATTCAAAATCTACAGTTTAATACCAAGACAGTGAAGGTTACAATTTAGGTATATATATATTTAACAGTAACATGCAATAAGAATTAAAAATTTATATCATAGCAATGATTTTAAAAAGAATAAATAACCATGGTGGGAAATTATACACACATGGTCAGTAGGTTTCTTTGTGTACAGACACCGAGATCAGGAACAACATATATGTATGGAATATTAAAAAAATAATACTAAATAGATGTACTGAAAGTCAATCATTAAAAAATAATTCCTACAGGTGAAGATAACTCTCTTTTCTCTTTTTCCATGCTCAGGGCCCAATTCTGCAAACATTCATGCACATGAGTAACTTGGCTTGCAAAATCAATTTACTTAAATGCATACTATTGTTTGCAGGATTGAGACCATGAAAACACTTTTTTAGGGGGGAGGGGAAGACTAAGGCCTTGTCTACATTACAGGGGAAATTTGATCTAAGCTATGCAATTTGAGTTACATGAATACTGTAACTCAAATCGACGTAGCTTAGACCTACTTACCACAGGGTCCACACTACGTGATGTCAACGGGAAATGCTCACCTGTCGACTCCCCCTACTCCTCTCAATCCGGTGGAGTACAGGAGTTGACAGGAGAGCGATCTGTGGTCGATTTAGCAGGTCTTCACTAGACACTTAGTGCTAGTGGTTTGGGACAAGGGATGTGCTGGCCGCCCTTCCTGCAGCCCCCATTGGCCTGGAGCGGCGAACCACAGCCAGTGGGAGCCGCTATCAGCCGAACCTGTGGACGCAGCAGGTAAACAAACCGGCCTGACCCGCCAGGGTCTTTCCCTGAACAAGCGGCAGACCGGCTTTGAGAACCACTGCTCTAGGTCTTCTCTTCAGTGAGTGTCACCTCTCTGTGACTCTGCAGGATTTATGGACTGTTGATCTCTACTATTGCTTTTGTAGAGCGTACTCCCCTAAGCAGCAAGCCCTTGACGCAACTTAAATCAGCTATGTTCAGTTGTTTTTTTTAACTCTTAAACTGTCAATGGAGCTATGACAATTCACAGCAGCTGAGGATCTGCCCCCTAGATTGCAGGTTCAAACAAAACCTACACTAGAAAAGTCCCTGCCTCCAACAACTTTACTCTGTTACTTTTCCCAACTAAGTCCTCAAACACCCAGCACAAGAAATGTCAGAACTGTATCCTGGTGAGCTACCTCAACCCCCAGTAGAGAACTGTTTGGAATTAGTTAATTTTATTCCTTTACAAGATGCACCGATTATCAACATGTATATGCACTTACAATAAAAACAATGTCCAAAGACTGTTTCCCAGTTCTATCACAAGGACCCTTTACCTTTTAAAAATGCATTGGTAGTGCAAGTCGCTTATTCTATGCTCCCCTTTCTTTTTTCAGTACCTTGGATCTGCTAATACAGGTATATGATAACCAACACAGAGTACTAATGTTTCTCATTTGAGGGTCTCCCAGTTCACTTGTTGTACACTAAGGGCTTGACCGTTCCATTTGTTGGCAAAATTCCTATTCACCTCAATAGGAGAAAGACTGGGTTTGTAGTCTTTGCCATCAGGCCTAGTATTACTCCTGCTTTAACTGTTACAGTGAAATCCATTACAGCATGCTCTCTGGTTACAGATACCTCATTATACTGTGCATGCAAACTGACTCTCTTGTGAAGTAAGTGAAGTTTAAATTTGTATATTTTTAATTCTATGATATTGAAATTCATTTAGAAAGGTTTATATTTAATAAAAATATATGTCAAGGCTGCTTTAAAAATATCTCAGAACATCAGGCATTCTTACTGATTGATTTACTCTCTGATCCCCTTCTGATTTTATATCTCAGAGAAATCCTGGAGGCATCAATATACAACTCCAGAGTGGAAAACCTGCTGTACTCATAAGCTACTACAGAAGAACTTATTTAAGTATTTAGGAAGAAAAATGTTATTGGATCCCTTAGCTGTGTTTGACACTGAACTTGCATCCTTGATCTAGAGTTACACATATAATTTCATATGCATATATGCTTGATATTCAGTACGATTCTGGAAAAAAGTTTAGCTACTGTCTCTCTGAACACTGCCCTGTAGATTCATATTATCTATTATGAGCTTGATTGTTCCTTAAAGGCCCAGCACAGGGATGTATCACCCCAACAGGACTGCTGGGCGGCATTGTGTCTCAAAGATGTACAATGCTTCTTAGAGCAATCAGGGAGAGCATTCACTGTATCATCCCTTTTGAAGATATAATGCATGCTTTCCTCCAATCCCAGCAATCTCCGCTAATCACAGTGCGGAAGGAAGGAAGGAAAGATCACTGCCAGCTGGGGTAGCTAACACTTCTAGCAAGGAGCAGTGCAAGGACCTCAATTGTTCCAAAATGCTGTTATTCACTATTTGCCATATGTAATTTAGCTGTCTCCTGTTTAAAAAGTTTAAAAGCCATACAATCATGGAACAGAGATAACATGCGAGTTCAGGACCAATCACTTACCATACCCCCCCAATCCCCCAGGGATTAGTAAATAGCCAAAATCAGATGGTTCAGCGTCAGACATTAAAATGTGTTTGGACAAACAATTTGATGAACACTATAAAAATGAATTATTAGGAGAATTCAGGAAAAGTTTATGTACATTTCATAAACAGAAAATGGGACTAAATTTGATAGAAAACTAATTCGAAACAAATACTTCAACACTCACCAGTTTCTAAAGAAGGGCAAGAACCATGTTTGTTTAGAATATTTTTATATTAATATAGATTATGTTCTTACATTGGATGAGAATTTGTCTCAGATTAAAAAAAGGGTGTTGCCAGCAGCAGAGTTTTAACTGATTAGGAGGAGGCTTTTTTTAGTCTGAATAAAGTTAAGGGTGTGGTTTGTGGGGCTAAATCCAATATCTGACAATATTTACAAGACATTGTTTGAGAGATCCATTGATAACCTACCATGAATGGCATCAGAATGTGATTTGGGCTTCCTCCTATAAAAATAAAAGAAGATGCTATCCACAGCTGGCATCCAGTATATTCATTTTTAATAGTGTTAAAGTGTAGTGTCATGCCTTAAGACCAATTCATATGGAAAGAGTGATACTGTGGATTAGTACCATTGATCTGTTGTGACAGGGCGGAAGAAAATGCAATTTTTAGATTACAGTGTTTCAAGATATCACAAAAAAGTGTAGTGGGCAGTCTAAGATGAAAAGGCTGGGTTTAAGATTATGAAAATGTCAGATGAGAGATTTAGTCCTATGTTTTGAGGCTACTGAACTGGGTAAAGTCTGGGGGTAAAATTATTGAAGAGAAGGTATGATGCTCTTGCCTCAAATATTTTGCCTACACCAGCGTTGATGCTGATGGACACTTCAGGCTCTGAAGATGACTTTCTTGATAATAGTTCTATTGGTAGTAAAGAGAGTCATATTAAGATAATGCAAAGAGAAAGCTGCTCCAGTTGAAGCGGAATGGTTTGCATTCCTGTCCCAGATAGCTCCCTTAGAATAAGGCTATGTCTACACTAGCACTTTTGTCAGGAAAACTTATGTCACTCAGGTGTGAAAAAAAACGCACTCTTGACCGACATAAGTCACACCAACAGAAGTGCTGGTGTGGATAGCGCTATGTCAGTGGGAGACGCTCTCCTGCCAACATAGCTACCACCACTTGTTGGGTGTGATGTAATTATGCCAATGGGAGAGCTTACAGCAGCGCAGCTGCAGTGGTACAGCTGTGCTACTGTAAGGTCTCTAGCGTAGACATAGCCTAATTTGCATTTAAATTGAAAGGGAATTCTTTCAAGGTATAGATGAAGGAGAAATGGCTCCTTAGAAACTCTTGTCATCCTGTACTTGTGTATAGGTTTAGGGCTAAGCTTGAATTATTTTATTAACTATTTTTTCTCAGTTTTGAGTCCTGCAATTTCCTTTTTTCACTAGTAATTTAGGTTGTGGAGTTAATGTAGGAGAGCTTGGAATGGGATTTTTACATTTGGTATCAACATGCTCTTGTTTGTTGGGGTTTTTTAAAGTGTTTTTAATGAAAACCAGGATTTAAAGTATTTGTTTCAATGTAAACATAAGGTAGTATTATTATTTTATAGCTGTAATAAAGAAGCAATTTAATTTTTCTCATGTACTGTACCCTTTACATTTCTAGAAGAGTGCTGCCTGAAGGGACAGGTGACATTTTATGACACAGTGTTGATGTAAGTTACAGAGGCGATGCACTCTGTACACTCTCTCTCTCAGAAACTATTTTTGTTTTTTCTTGCTCTTCAATAGTCCAATATAAATATTATTCAGACTGGAAGTGTAAGTTTGTGTTTGTCTTTGGAAAACATAATAATTATCAATATTAAAACAGGATCCAGTTCTGCAAAGACAAAAGCATATGAGTTAACCCAATGCTTAAGTCTCCAAATAGACCTTTATATAATTCTCCCAATTTTACAAATAAAATAACAGAGGTTGGACAAGATCACTTCTGGTAGAACTGGAAAAAGAAACCAACTCTCAAATATGCAAAAGCCAAGTTCCACCAACATTACCTTTCAGATTGAATGGGCCAAACCTACATGCTTGGCTATGCTGTGTATAAACACTGCTCTTGCCATTAGACCATGCAGTTCCTAGTGCCAGGAACAGGGCACCCTGTCAGACTACCTCTCCCATGATTCACCACACTACCCCCTTCTTTGTGAGGGGAGTCAGTGCATCATGGATGTCCCTAACCATGGTGTACCAGGGGAGATGTAGTCCTGCTAGGGAATCTAGTACATAGAGAAAAATAGGAACATGACACAGCTGAACTCCATCTTCCATGAGACATGATGGCAACAATTCCAAATAGAATTATTTTTGTTTACAGCCAAAATATTTTGGTTTGGGGGCATTTGGTTTTTTGACAAAAGAAAAAAATATCAAAATTTTCAGAAGACACGTCTCAACCCCCCCCCCAAATGCCCACTGTTTAATTGAATTTTCTGGTGAAAAACAGTTTTAACAGATAATTTTTCGCCAGACCTATTACATGGGCAAGTTTCCTTCTGGCATTTTCTACTTTTGAGTGCTTGACTTTTCAACCTTATGTAGCCCAAAGCGTGCTTCAACAGCAGCTGTGGGAACTACAAGTTGTGGACCACAAACTGCAGCATGTCGGGAGAACTTCCTGATTCCTGCCAGAGTGAACCCTCTGCCCTCCCAGAAAGAGGTCTCAGCACTGACTGAGCTGGAAACACGTAGGAGGCAAGCAGAGAGGCGGCTGCTAGACTATAATCCTGTTCTAAGTTCTTTGCAGAATAAAGCCTTGTTCCTGGTGGTTTGTGTCGACACAGCCTTGTCACTAAAAAAGTCAGTGTGTGTAAACGCTCTGTCAGTACCTTGTCGGCACTTTTGCTGACAAAATACTTCCAGCCCCAAGAGCAGCATTAGCTTTGTCAGCAGGAGAGCGCTCCTGCCAACAAAGCTGCGTTCACACTACCACTTGCGTTGGCAAAACTTTTGTCTTTCGCGGGGGGGGGGGGGGCTTTTTAAAGTAACCGTGAAAGACAAAAATTTTGTCAAAACTTCGCAGTGTAGACATACCCCAACACACAACACAGAGCACACAAAGGAGTCTCAGGCCCAGTTTCCCGAAGTTGTGTAAAAAGTCACTAGACAGGCTTCCCCTGTCTTGAACAACCTCATACTGGGCCAGCGAACAGTACGGGGGGGCTACACTCTTTCTTTTAGTGCAATTATTTAGTGCCTTTTAAATTAGTATCCACTGAGGAAGTGGATGTCTCAGGGCATTTGTAATGAACACAGACAGAGCCTTTCATCTGTAGGCTACCAATCTGAATCCAGCCCAGCTCAACAGAGATTAAAAACTGCTCCCGTCTAACGGATCTTTGGTGGCTTCTATATGAGCTGAATTTGGGTCTCAGTTCCAGCTGTCACTCTCAAATTCACCACAGCATGTTGCACTAACTGGAATACTCAGAAGAGAGACCAAGAACCGCATGGAACATAGAAACAACTACCCCTGTTGCCTCTACAGGATGTCCACTTCTTCAAAAGATGACAATTACAGTTGTATGCAAATTATTGCAAATATCCAAATCAATTACATAGTATTTATAAAATGTCATACATGGGACTGACCAAAATTTGGCAGCTGTGCACGGCACTCAGAAACAGCAGAGACCTCCTGGCAGTCCCACCCTCTGTGGGGGCTGCTGATCATCATGTGGAGAACTGGAGAGTTACAACTGCTGAGGTACCATTTGGTTGGGCTGGGGTGGTGGGGACGGAGAGAGAGTGGGTGTCTTCCTTCCAGGACTGTTTGCAGCTGTGAGAGGCTGCATGAGTGTCCCAGTTCAAGGTGCTTACACCAGCTACCTAGAGCAGCGGCCACAGTCTTGAAAGGCACACCCAACTGCCTAGAGTGCCACTGCTCAAACAGGAAAAGCACAGAATGCCCACTCCAGGGAACTGGCTCCATAGCTGGATACAGCTCTACGCTATTAACAGAGCTGTAGTTTCTAGTCTAGGCTGCTGGTGCAACCTCTAAGGTACAGGGAATTGAGGCACCCACTCATGAGCAGACACCTGAAAAGGAGAGTCTTGTAGGAATCCTGAGAGAATTGGCAGGGAATTAACTCAGGACCTGTTAGAAGTGGTGCTGGGCCTCTGCACCATCAGATGTGGTTACTAGAATACACTCCTCCCTATCCGCAAACATCTCCATGTTCAGAGTTCATGACTGCAGCCAGTTCATCCCCCTTTCAAATACACTTCAACCTGACCCACCAATACAAGCATGGTTTTCTTTTCTATACAGACCAAAATACTGTTCTGAATATCTGCCTTTCTGCTGTCTGCGAAATAAATAATCTCAATAGTAAACTAATTGCCATGTGTGGCAGACAAGAAAATATCTGCCTGCAACAGAGGGGTTAAGTATATTCCACCTGAAGAACATAACTGGAAGCTATGAAGAGGAAACCAGGAGTTTCATCCTGTGCTGGTGCAGTGCACGGACATGGGGGACAAAGCTTGACCCTCTGCTATTCAGGGATTGCAAGGACCAGTGCAGCTGCACCCCCATTGCAACGACAGAGTTCTATAGGGCTTTACAGGACCACAGAAACTCTGCATGCAGGTCCACCCCAGCCACACCTCCTCCTATCCCAGATACCCCTTTCCTACTCCTCCAATCCATCCCTGCATGTCTCCTGCTCTAGGGACTGCTGTAGAGGTGGCACCAAGTCTCTCTGTAGTAGGGATATTTCCTGGGGAGGTCTTATGCCTGACTACAACCCCTTTGCACAACTGTAGCCTAGCCTAGCGAGCTCAAAGGGGCCATAGCACAACATTTAATCTGGCCCTGCAATAGACAACAAGAACTGCAGTGGATGGTGGGTAACTGGGAGAGTTGACTTTGGGGTCATCGCACAAGGTGTTCCAATTTCCTTTCAAGACTCAGGAGAGCTGAACACAGGAAGCAGCCACACCCGTGTATAACTGTGTTTTTTTCTCTTACAGTTTCATTATTGTCACGGCCTCCCTGTTGTTCTGAAGACCATGACATACGGAAAGCTGATTATCTGAACATGTATTTTTCCCCAAATCCAAATTAAATTTAACCTTCCTTTTCTTGCATTGCTTCCACAGATCTCTGACTTATGTTCATTTCATTAGATCATGCACACAAGCTGGAATGACAGGTTTCAGAGTAGCAGCCGTGTTAGTCTGTATTCGCAAAAAGAAAAGGAGTACTTGTGGCACCTTAGAGACTAACAAATTTATTAGAGCATAAGCTTTCGTGAGCTACAGCTCACTTCATTGGATGCATGCAGTGGAAAAAACAGAGGAGAGATTTATATACACACACAGAGAACATGAAACAATGGGTTTATCATACACACTGTAAGGAGAGTGATCACTTAAGATAAGCCATCACCAGCAGCGGGGGGGGGGGGGGAAGGAGGAAAACCTTTCATGGTGACAAGCAAGGTAGGCTAATTCCAGCAGTTAACAAGAATATCAGAGGAACAGTGGGGGTGGGGGGGGGGGAGAAATACCATGGGGAAATAGTTTTACTTTGTGTAATGACTCATCCATTCCCAGTCTCTATTCAAGCCTAAGTTAATTGTATCCAGTTTGCAAATTAATTCCAATTCAGCCGTCTCTCGTTGGAGTCTGTTTTTGAAGCTTTTTGTTGAAGGATAGCCACTCTTAGGTCTGTAATCGAGTGACCAGACAGATTGAAGTGTTCTCCAACTGGTTTTTGAATGTTATAATTCTTGACGTCTGATTTGTGTCCATTCATTCTTTTACGTAGAGACTGTCCAGTTTGGCCAATGTACATGGCAGAGGGGCATTGCTGGCACATGATGGCATATATCACATTGGTAGATGCGCAGGTGAAGGAGCCTCTGATAGTGTGGCTGATGTGATTAGGCCCTATGATGATGTCCCCTGAATAGGTATGTGGACAGAGTTGGCAACGGCCTTTGTTGCAAGGATAGGTTCCTGGGTTAGTGGTTCTGTTGTGTGGTGTGTGGTTGCTGGTGAGTATTTGCTTCAGATTGAGGGGCTGTCTGTAAGCAAGGACTGGCCTGTCTCCCAAGATCTGTGAGAGTGATGGGTCGTCCTTCAGGATAGGTTGTAGATCCTTGATGATGCGTTGGAAAGGTTTTAGTTGGGGGCTGAAGGTGATGGCTAGTGGCTAGTTCTGTTATCTTCTTTGTTGGGCCTGTCCTGTAGTAGGTGACTTCTGGGTACTCTTCTGGCTCTGTCAATCTGTTTCTTCACTTCAGCAGGTGGGTATTGTAGTTGTAGGAATGCATGATAGAGATCTTGTAGGTGTTTGTCTCTGTCTGAGGGGTTGGAGCAAATGTGGTTATATCGTAGAACTTGGCTGTAGACAATGGATCGAGTGGTATGATCTGGATGAAAGCTAGAGGCATGTAGGTAGGAATAGCGGTCAGTAGGTTTCCGATATAGGGTGGTGTTTATGTGACCATCGCTTATTAGCACTGTAGTGTCCAGAAAGTGGATCTCTTGTGTGGACTGGTCCAGGCTGAGGTTGATGGTGGGATGGAAATTCTTCAAATCATGGTGGAATTCCTCAAGAACTTCTTTTCCAAGGGGCCACAACAATGGTTCCCGTAACCCACCCAGCAATATTGTTAATCTATCCAACTATACTCTTAGCCCAGCAGAAGAATCTGTCCTATCTCGGGGCCTCTCCTTTTGCCCCTCCACCCCCACGAACATGATACAGTTCTGTGGTGACCTAGAATCCTATTTTCGACGTCTCAGACTCAAGGAATATTTCCAACACACCTCTGACCAACATATTAACCCACAGAGACCTTCCTGCCAACACTACAAAAAGAAGGATTCTGGGTGGACTCCTCCTGAAGGTCAAAACAGCAGCCTGGATTTCTACATAGAGTGCTTCTGCCGACATGCACGAGCTGAAATTGTGGAAAAGCAGCATCGCTTACCCCATAACCTCAGCCATGCAGAACACAGTGCCATCCACAGCCTCAGAAACAACTCTGACATCATAATCAAAAAGGCTGACAAAGGAGGTGCTGTCGTCATCATGAATAGGTCGGAGTATGAACAAGAGGCTACTAGGCAGCTCTCCAACACCACTTTCTACAAGCCATTACCCTCTGATCCCACTGAGAGTTACCAAAAGAAACTACAGCATTTGCTCAAGAAACTCCCTGAAAAAGCACAAAAACAAATCCGCACAGACACACCCCTAGAACCCCGACTTGGGGTATTCTATCTGCTACCCAAGATCCATAAACCTGGAAATCCTGGATGCCCCATCATCTCAGGCATTGGCACCCTGACAGCAGGATTGTCTGGCTATGTAGACTCCCTCCTCAGGCCCTTCATTACCAGCACTCCCAGCTATCTTCGAGACACCACTGACTTCCTGAGGAAACTACAGTCCATTGGTGATCTTCCAAAAAAAACACCATCCTAGCCACTATGGATGTAGAAGCCCTCTACACCAACATTCCACACAAAGATGGACTACAAGCCGTCAGGAACAGTATCCCCGATACTGTCACGGCTAACCTGGTGGCTGAACTTTGTGACTTTGTCCTCACCCATAACTATTTCACATTTGGTGACAATGTATACCTTCAAATCAGCGGCACTGCGATGGGTACCCGGCATGGCCCCACAGTATGCCAACATTTTTATGGCTGACTTAGAACAACGCTTCCTCAGCTCTCGTCCCCTAATGCCCCTACTCTACTTGCGCTACATTGATGGCATCTTCATCATCTGGACCCATGGAAAAGAAGCTCTTGAGGAATTCCACCATGATTTGAACAATTTCCATCCCACCATCAACCTCAGCCTGGACCAGTCCACACAAGAGATCCACTTTCTGGACACTACAGTGCTAATAAGCGATGGTCACATAAACACCACCCTATATCGGAAACCTACTGACCGCTATTCCTACCTACATGCCTCTAGCTTTCATCCAGATCATACCACTCGATCCATTGTCTACAGCCAAGCTCTACGATATAACCGCATTTGCTCCAACCCCTCAGACAGAGACAAACACCTACAAGATCTCTATCATGCATTCCTACAACTACAATACCCACCTGCTGAAGTGAAGAAACATATTGACAGAGCCAGAAGAGTACCCAGAAGTCACCTACTACAGGACAGGCCCAACAAAGAAGATAACAGAACGCCACTAGCCATCACCTTCAGCCCCCAACTAAAACCTTTCCAACGCATCATCAAGGATCTACAACCTATCCTGAAGGACGACCCATCACTCTCACAGATCTTGGGAGACAGGCCAGTCCTTGCTTACAGACAGCCCCTCAATCTGAAGCAAATACTCACCAGCAACCACACACCACACAACAGAACCACTAACCCAGGAACCTATCCTTGCAACAAAGGCCGTTGCCAACTCTGTCCACATATCTATTCAGGGGATACCATCATAGGGCCTAATCACATCAGCCACACTATCAGAGGCTCCTTCACCTGCGCATCTACCAATGTGATATATGCCATCATGTGCCAGCAATGCCCCTCTGCCATGTACATTGGCCAAACTGGACAGTCTCTACGTAAAAGAATGAATGGACACAAATCAGACGTCAAGAATTATAACATTCAAAAACCAGTTGGAGAACACTTCAATCTGTCTGGTCACTCGATTACAGACCTAAGAGTGGCTATCCTTCAACAAAAAGCTTCAAAAACAGACTCCAACGAGAGACGGCTGAATTGGAATTAATTTGCAAACTGGATACAATTAACTTAGGCTTGAATAGAGACTGGGAATGGATGAGTCATTACACAAAGTAAAACTATTTCCCCATGGTATTTCTCCCTCCCACCCCACCCCCACTGTTCCTCTGATATTCTTGTTAACTGCTGGAATTAGCCTACCTTGCTTGTCACCATGAAAGGTTTTCCTCCTCCCCCCCCCCCCGCTGCTGGTGATGGCTTATCTTAAGTGATCACTCTCCTTACAGTGTGTATGATAAACCCATTGTTTCATGTTCTCTGTGTGTGTATATAAATCTCTCCTCTTTTTTTCCACCAAATGCATCCGATGAAGTGAGCTGTAGCTCACGAAAGCTTATGCTCTAATAAACTTGTTAGTCTCTAAGGTGCCACAAGTACTCCTTTTCTACAAGCTGGAATGAGATACCAAACAGCAGGTCAGCTTGACCACGTCAGGGAATCAAACAGAAAACCTCTTTCTTACCTCTCTGTATTCCCCAATCCAATCTCACACTAACTCTAGGGAGATTATGGTTTAACAATAATAATAAATAAAATTCCATTGGATTATTTTTAAAGGACTGTTCTCGAAAAAGATATCCGGGGAGTTTCATGGCTACACAGCACTCAGAAGCACAGAATTGTTGGGGAAAGGCAGCAGCTGCTCCAATGCGGCATCAATCCACGCACAGCAGAGCAAAAACAGTGCATTAGCTTTGCTGTGCTATTTTTTCTTTGTTGACTATATCACAACTGTGTTCATGGAAACCCTGTGGGACCACTAGGAGCAGCGTTAGCTGCTCAAAAGAATAATATAAAAGTCACTGTTTTATTGAAAGGCAGTTTATTTGTGATATAAGAGCTTGGAGCAAAGGGACCAGGATGCATTGCCAGCTGCTCTTTACTCCCACCTATCTCCCATCATTCAGTGCAAAGAATCTGAAAAACAGACATAGGGAAAATCTTAGACGTGGCAGGGACAAGATCAGACATTAAGATGCCAGAAAAACTCTTCCCACAGTGATTGAAGTAAACACTAAAGGGTCCTAGAAAAGGAAACTCCCAAAAAGTCTCAGCCAGCTTTTCCCTTTATTGCATCTTAGCCTCATCCTCCACTACTGATGCACCTCTTTAAGAGAATAACCCTCGTTCTAGTACTAGATCCTTAAGAATAGAATGTTAGTTGTGCCAAATTGTACATAAACATCCACATGGGACGAGGAGGAGACTAAGGGTATGTCTACACTTATTAGAAATTAGGTCGATCTTATAGAAATTGATTTTTAGAAATCGATTTTATACAGTCGATTGTGTATGTCCACACTAAGTGCATTAAGTCAGTGGAGTGAGTCCACAGTACCATGGCTAGCGTCGACTTTCGGAGCATTGCACAGTGGGTAGCTATACCACAGTTCCTGCAGTCTCTGCTGCCCATTGGAATTCTGGGTTGAGCTCCCAATGCCTGATGGAGCAAAAACCTTGTCGCAGGTGGTTTTGGGTACATGTCATCAGTCGCCCCTCCCTCTGTGAAAGCAACGGCAGATAATTGTTTCACACCTTTTTTCCGTGCTGATGCCATACTGCTGTCAGCAGACAGTGCAGTAGGACTGCTAACCGTTGTCATCATCCACTGTTTCTGCTGCAACTCTGCTCTGCTGCTCTTGTCTCAATTACAAATTTCTCCAGGTTGTCTGTCATGTGCTCCCAGGTACTTGTGTTCTTCCTCGGGAAACGTGCGCAGTGCTGTCGTCCTCCATTGCTTCTGCTGCAACTCTGGTCTTCTGGTGCCATGAATCTACCTCGCAGGTCCTCTCGTCGTTCTGTATAAATATCTATTCTCGTGGCATTCATCGTCATCCACCGCTTCCGCTGCAACTCTGCTCTCCTGCAGACGCCATACCACGGCAAGCATGGAGCCCACTCAGCTCACCGCTGTTGTTGTGAGCATTGCAAACACTTCGCACATGATCCTGCAGTATGTGCAGAACCTGCAAAAGCAGGCAAGGAGGCAATGACAGTGCAATCATGATAGCGATGAGGGCATGGACGCAGACTTCTCTCAAAGCACGGGCCCTGGCAATTTGAACATCATGGTGGTAATGGGGAAGGTTCATGCCATGGAACGCCGATTCTGGGCCTGGGAAACAAGCACAGACTGCATGGTCGGACTGCATACTGTTGTGGGTCTGGGAAGATTCCCAGTGGCTGCGAAACTTTCGCATGCGTAAGGGCACTTTCATGGAACTTTGTGACTTGCTTTCCCCTGCCCTGAAGGGCAAGAATACCAAGATGAGAGCAGCCCTCACAGTTGAGAAGTCAGTGGCGATAGCCCTGTGGAAGCTTGCAACACCAGACAGCTACTGGTCCGTTAGTAATCAATTTGGAGTGGGTAAATCTACTGTGGGGGCTGCTGTGATCCAAGTAGCCAACACAATCACTGAGCTGCTGCTATCAAGGGTAGTGACTCTGGGAAATGTGCAGGTTATAGTGGATGGCTTTGCTGCAATGGGGTTCCCTAACTGTGGTGGTGTGATAGACAGAACACATATCCCTATCTTGGGACCTGACCACTTTGGCAGCCAGTATGTAAACAGCAAGGGGTACTTCTCAATGGTGCTGTAAGCACTGATGGATCACAAAGGACATTTCACCAACAGCAGTGTGGGATGGCCGGGAAAGGGCATGATGCTCGCATCTTCAGGAACTCTGGTCTGTTTCAACAGCTGCAGCAAGGGACTTACTTTCCAGACCAGAAAATAACCATTGGGGATGTTGAAATGCCTATAGTTATCCTTGGGGACCCAGCCTACCCCTTAATGCCATGGCTCATGAAGCCATACACAGGCACACTGTACAGTAGTAAGGAGCAGTTCAACTGTAGGCTGAGCAAGTGCAGAACGGTGGTAGAATGTGCATTTGGATGTTTAAAAGCTTGCTGGCGCAGTTTACTGACTAGGTTAGCCCTCAGCGAAACCAATATTCCCATTGTTATTACTGCTTGCTGTGTACTCCACAATATCTGTGAGAGTAAGGGGGAGTTGTTTATGGAGGGGTGGGAGGCTGAGGCAAATCGCCTGGCAGCCGATTACATGCAGCCAGACACCAAGGCAATTAGAAGAACACAGCTGGGCACCCAGCACATCAGAGAAGCTCTGAAAACCAGTTTCATGACTGGCCAGGCTATGATGTGACAGTTCTATTTGTTTCTCGTTGATGAAGACCTGCCCCCTTGGTTGACTCTACTTCCCTGTGAGCCAACTGACCTCCCCGCTTCTATCACCACTATCAGAGGCAATACAGTCATTTTTTCAAAATCATGCATTCTTTATTAATTCATCACACAAATAGGGGGCAAACTCGCAAGGTAGGCCAGGAGGGGTGGGTGAGGAGGGAAGCACCGGGTGGGATGGTGGATGAGGGGAGGCGGGAAAGACAAGGCCACACTACAGTTCAAAACTTATTGAATGCCAGCCTTCTGTTGCTTGGGCAATCCTCTAGAGTGGAGTGGCTGGGTGCCTGTAGCCTCCCCCCAGCCGTGTTCTTGGGCATCTGGGTGAGGAGGACATGGAACTTAGGGAAGAGGGCAGGTGGTTATACAGGGGCTGCAGTGGTGGTCTGTGCTCCTGATGCCTTTCCTACAGCTCCACTAGATGCCTGAGCATGTCAGTTTGCTCCCCCATTAGACTCAGCATTGCATCCTGCCTCCTTTCATCGCACTCCTGTCCTCGCGTTCATTTAACATTTTCCTGGACTATATGAGCTCCGAGAACATTTCATCGCAAGTGCATTTTTTTCGCCTTCTAATCTGCGCTAGCCTCTGAGACGGAGATGATAGAGGGAGCATTAAAACATTTGCAGCTGTGGGAGGAAAAAGGAGAGTGGTATTTAAAAAGATACATTTTAGAGAACAAAGGAAAGACTATTTCATACTGAATCAAGCGATTCACATTACATAGCACATGTGCTTTTGGTACAAGGTCGCATTTTGCCTCTTATATTGAGAGCCTGCTGGTTTGGTGTGAGACATCACACACATTCCGCTGGGCAACAGAATTCGGCTTGCAGGCAGCCATGGTAAGGCAAAGGGTTTCATCTTCTTCAACCTTCATAACATGTGGGAACCGTTTCAAACAGCAGCGCACTCCTTTCCCATACCAAGCAAAGCCCATTGGGTTGGCCATTTAAAAAGAGCGGCTGCGGTTTTAGGGTGAATGTGCAGCACAACTCAACCCCATCCCCCAATTCCCTGGGATGATCGCTTCACCCCCACACACACCGTGTGCATAGTATCAGGGAAGATCCCTGTCAGCCAAACGCGAACAGCTCAGCATGAACGGACCTCTCCCACTGCGTGGCTAACAGGAGGGATGATTTCTTTTCAGCCAAAGGCAAACAGCCCAGCAGCTACGGGCGCTTCTGAATGTCCCCTTAAACAAATTTCCCGTATTTCAACCAGGTGACCATCAATGATATCACTCTCCTGAGGCTAACACAGAGAGTACCTCCAGGAGAGCTTCATGGAGATATCCCTGGAGGATTTCCGCTCCATCCCCAGACACGTTAACAGACTTTTCCAGTAGCTATACTAGCCACAAAAGCATCCCAAGTCTCGGGCAAATTAATCATTAAACACGTTTGCTTTTACACCCTGTATTATATTTATAAAGGTACACTCACCAGAGGTGCCTTCTCCATCTTCATGGTCCAGGAGCACACCTTGGGAGGATATTGGCTCCAGGGTGATGAACAGTTCCTGGCTGCTGGGGAAAAGGGATTCTCCACTTGCCTGCTGTGCGCTATCCTCAACTTCCTCCTCCTCCTCATCTTCCTCATCCACAAAATCCTCATCCCTGTTGCATGAGACTCCCCCCAGGCAGGTGTCCACGGACAGGGGTGGAGAAGTGGTAGAGGCTCCCCCTAGAATTGCATGCAGCTCAACTTAGAAGTGGTATGTATGGGGCTCTGACCTGGAGCGACCGTTTGCATCCTTTGTTTTTTGGTAGGCTTGCCTCAGCTCCTTAACTTTCAGGCAGCACTGCTGTGTGTGCATGTTATAGCCTTTGTCCATTATGCCCTTGGAGATTTTGGCAAATATATTGGCATTTTGTCTTTTGGAATGGAGTTCTGCCTGCATGGATTCTTCTCCCCATACAGTGATCAGATCCAGTACCTCCCATTCAGTCCATGCTGGAGCTCTTTTGCGATTCTGGGACTCCATGGTCACCTGTGCTGATCAGCTCTCCACACTGGTCAAACAGGAAATGAAATTCAAAATTTCCCAGGGCTTTTCCTCTCTACTTCCTGGCCAGTGCATCTGAGTTGAGAGTGCTGTCCAGAGTGGTCACAATGGAGCACTCTGGAATAGCTCCTGGAGGCCAATACCTTTGAATTGCGTCCACACTACCCCAAATTCGACCCAGCAAGGTTGATTTTAGCGCTACTCCCATTGCCAGGGAGGAGTACAGAAATCGATTTTAAGAGCCTTTTAAGTCGACAAAACAGGCTTGTCGTGTGGATGGTGCAGGGTTAAATTGACCTAACACTGCTAAATTCGACCTAAACTCGTTGTGGAGACCAGGGCTAAGTCAGGATATGAGTTCAAGTTTCCAGTGCTTAGATACTAGTAGTCCCCTAACCACTTGTAGAGAAATCAAATTATAATTGAAATACAGTCCTTAGTTTTCTAGTTTAGAACTAGAATGCAAGCCACTTACTCATACAAGTAGTTCAACTTAAGTCAATAGGACTACTTCTTCAATTTTAAGGGGTTTGCAGCTGAACATGAAAAGAATAATGTGCATGCTGGCTAAACACATAGTTGAAAGATGGGATAACTCACACCTCTGGTTCTCATTTTCATAGGTGATAAGAATACTAAATAGTAGGCTATTTTTAAAATATTTTGTCTTCTAGGATTTTGTGCCTCCACTGGCTTCCTGGAGTCAGTTTGCTATTTTCTCACATAGGTACCACAGAAGTGGATTTCCAAAAGCTATTAGGATAAAAAATTGCATTAATAAGCAATCCGACTTCAGCACAGCAAACAGTAAAATAATTTTGCTTCTGTAGTGTTCATCGCTGCTACCATTACTAAAAAAACTAAACTAAAACACACTTCAGCAATGATCCAAAGCACTACATCCTACTACAGAAATACTGCAGTGGTTTGGGCTCTTACTCTACAATAGTGCAGTGATGATCCTCTTTCCACTCAAAATGTTGCCTGTTATTTCTTCTAGTGTGCAAAGTATCATTTTCTTGACAGAATGCAGTTCATGGCACTTTTCAACTAAGAGCTTAAAAGATAATTTTTCTGTACACCTAATCATGCTATAGATTGTGTGTATTTTGAAAGAGAATTGCAAGGAAAGGGGGTTTTAGGTATGTAAGGGAAGGTGAGGAGAAAGTTAATATCTATCAATTCTTCCCTACTTTCTCTATCACCCTTCTTATTTATAACCATTTACTGAAATCTTTCTTGGAGAGAAAACTTGGGGGGGGGGGAGAACTTCTAGCTGAGCTTTGCTTGATAAAAGGTGTAAATAATTAAATTCAGTCTGCTAATCACACATCTCTGCCTGCAAGGAACTGAACAGATGTTTTGCTGGAACACACAAAATATAGATTCCAGAGAAGGTCCTCTTTGGGAATCAGGCTTCAAAACCTGAGAAATCGGAATATCTACAAATATGGCAATTCCCAAGGAAACTAACAAAATCTGTGCTAATAATGAGAAGAATCTGGTGTCAATTTGAAGTGAAGTCACAATGTCTAGCAGAGGAGTTTTTTAGGAATGTTTTTAAATAAACTTTAGTCAGAGATGTCTGGCTGTAAAAATGATGAAAGGAGAGAACGTGAGATTATCCAGTGTTATCTGTCCACCTTTGGACAGAAACACATCCCTTTTACTTATTGTATGTATCTATCAGTTTTCTCTTGAAGAAGTTTCTCGAAGTTTTCTCACACAAAAAACTGATATTTTTAATGAGTAAAATATTAGCCAATTTGAGTCAGTAAAATTTTGCCAATTACATTGGCAAACCTGGGCAAAACCCGAAAATTATGTTTATGAAAACTATCTTTTGCTTTTTCCAGGTGTGGAGAAAAGATGGAAAATGTTGTACTTGTTTTTTGAATGAAGGTCATAAAAGTAGGATTTCCTGTTGATAGTCAACTTTTTAAATATATCTATACTTCTGTCCACCGATGTGTCATTTCTGGAAGTTACACAGCAGAAAACAAAGATATTTATCTATCTTAGTTATTGCTGTACTCTCATTACTGACGCATCTGAGTACTTCATAATCTTTAATATGTTTAGCTTCACATACCTGTGAGGTAGGGCAGTGCTATTATCCCAATTTTATACACAGGAAACCGAGGAACAAAGAGGTTAAATGACTTGCCTAAGGTCATCCAGGAAGCATATAGCAGAGCAGAGACTTGAACCCAGATCTCCCAACTGCTAGGCTAAGGTCCTAACTACCAGACTATGTTTCCTCTCTTTCCAATTGCAGTGCTCATTGCACTAAAACACATAGCTTAATACCTGAAAAATAGGTCAAGATGTCTCAAGATGAATACCCAAAAACTGAGGTACTACCCATCATTGCTTATTTTTGAAAATTTTGTCCTAAAGGATTCTATCAAGACTACAGGGTGAGTCATCATAAGAGCCCAGATTGGAACACAGGAGTTCCTTACCCTTAGTCCCACTAAACAAGGCGTGGGCAAACTATGGCCAGCAGGCTGGATCTGGCCCATCAGGGCATTGGATCTGGCCTGTGGGATTACCAGCCCCATGGTGCCACGGGGCTAAGGCAGGCTTCTTGCCTGCCCTGGCCCCATGCCACTCCCGGAAACGGCTGGCCCTGTGTCCCTGCAGCCCTTGGGGGAGGGGAGGAAAAGGGCACCATGTGCTGCCCTTGCCTGCAGGTACCTCCACTGAAGTTCCCATTGGCCAGGAATGGGGAACCATTGGCAATGGGAGCTTTGGGGGAAGGTACTTGCAGGTGAGGGCAGCACACGGAGACCTCTGCCCCTCCTCCCCCAGGGGCCAGAGGGACATGGTGCTGACCGCTTCTGGGAGTGGTGTGAGGCCAGGGCTGGAACGGAGCCTGCCTTAACCCTGCTATGTGTCGCTGCCACCCTGGAGCTGCTCAAGGTAAGTGGTGCCAGAGCCCGCACCCCAAATTCCTCCTGCACCCCAACCCCCTTCCCTGAGCCCCCTGCCACACCCCACTCCTCAACCCCCTGCCCTGAGCCACCAACCCCCACTCTGAGCTCCCTCTCGCACCCCTCCTGCACTCCCAACCCCTTGCTCTGAGCCCCCTCAGACACGCCGCATCCCCCCTGCACCCCGACCCCCCTGCCCTGAGCCACCTCCCACACTCCGCATCCCCTCCTGCACCCCCAAACCGCTGCCCTGAGCCCCCTTGGACATCCCGGATCCCTCCTGTGCCCCAACCTTTTGCCCTGAGCACCTTCCTACACACCGCACTCCCTCTCACACCCCAACCCCCTGTCCCAGCCCTATATACTATTTTTCAAAGTATTGATGAAGAAAGGGAGTCAGATTCAACTGCAGCCTATCAGCTGGAAGGAAAACTGACAGTAGACCTGGTACTAGTAGCAATAATCCCACTGGTGACAGTTCCCCCACAATAATCTCATTGGTGACACTTCCCTCACACTTATGAATTAATCTGGGGTTCTCAAAATGCAACAGAGGAGTGGCACAACATTTCAAAGTTCAAAGTTCTGCCCTGGATGGTTGAAGGAAGAAGCCATGAGCTTTAGGGGAAAACAATGGTAATTTTTAACCCTAGCAATCAGTATTTACAAAGATACTATTGCAAGGAAAAAAGTCTAGATCTTATTTATTTCATGTTTTCTACAAGTGAGTTGATGATAACTCTGGCATTTCTACAGCCCTGAAATTGGATATCCAAAGCCCTGGAAGCTACAAGTCTATATAACTAGTTATTCGCCGATGATCACAACTCAAGTACTAGAATACTACTAACTGCTAACTAAACCTGCTTAATTTTTACATTAGTCTAATTCAAACTAGAAAGGGCATCTGGTTTTCTGCAAAGCAGTGTTCAGCCTGAAAATATCCAAACTACAGTATTTAGTGGATAAACTTGCTACAGAATGTTCTCCTCTGTCTGTTTGGTAAAACAGATATCTGCTCATGTTTAATGTCCAGCTTTTTCTCCATCTCCTCTGCAAACATCCACAGTTCCACTGCAAGTGGCAATGATGGTGATGAACATAAATAAATAAGACCTTTATGACCTTGTTTGTAAATAATGTAAGATGCAGGTCTGGCCCAAGTATTTGCAGGACACCATGCAAAATAAAGATGAGTTTCCCAAAGAGTGACGACAGGAAGTAGCTGTTCCAACCAGGCACCAGCACTAGTGCCAGGGAATGGAAATCTGCGACTCTGGACAAAGAAACTGGACATTATCTAGGGTGCTTATATGGTCCCCATTTCACAACATCGGAGAGCCTCACAATCTTCAATTCATTTATCCTCACAACAATTATATAAGATAGGGAAATGGTATTATCCCCTTTACACAGATGGGGTACTGAGGCACAGAAAGGCTAGATCGTCTCTCCAAGGTTACACAGGAAACCTGTGGCAGTACAGGGAATTGAATCAAATCAAAAGTCCCAGACTACTTCTCAAATCTCTGGACCATCCTCTCTCACTAACTACGAAACACTCAGAGGTTACTCTTATTCACCCATATAAAATTAACACTCTCAAGAGGGAAAAAAAGAAAAACCATCCCTACTTCGCAATCAATACTAGCTTATTGTTTTTCCAAAGTTTATTTGGTCTCATCCACTTACTTTCTCTGGATTTTTGTACTTTATCACTGTCCTCAACCTAAGGCCCTGAAAATCGATAAACAGCTGCTAACAGTGCCAAAAAACATTCAACAGTTCATGTCCACTCACTCTCTACAGAGGCTGAAGTCACTCCATTTGGTACATATTCTAGTCTGCAGCATCCTGGAAACTTGCAGCCTGAACCTGTTTTTCAATTTAGTAGCAACATACGCTGAACAATAATATGCTACTGAGCCAGCTGGTCTTTGTTAGCCTTTCACCCTCTTTTAATCTTTTAGCATTCTATGGCCATTTCATTTACTCTCAGCTGCTGTAACCTTGGATCATGTACCATATCTGTCATCTTTTGATGGTCTTTTCACCTTTCTGTTGAAAAAAGATAAATGACACAGATTGACAGTAAGAAACACATTGCTCTAATATTCTGGTTTATTCAAACATCTCAGAGAAATCTACTGGTGAGGGAACATAAATCTCCTATAAGCTTATTTAGAACAAAAAAAATAAATAAAAGTTAGCCCTGAGTTTCACTTATTTATTTATTTTCTCTAACCAAAAGATATCGTTTTTATTCAGCAGTTTTACTGGGTTGCTTGCCCATGGTAAATCAGTTACAGGCAAAAATACAGGGAGAAGGAGAGACACTATACTGCTGTGCAAGCAATCCTTTGTTTATTACAGGAATAAGAATAGGTTATTTGCCAGTTAATTAATAGAGTTGAGAGCTGAACTATGGCAAAGTATTTAAATTAGATTTGCATATAAAACAACTGAATTTTGAAGGTTTTCCGAGTCAAAACACATCCAAGTATTATCCAAAAAATGTTGTGTTTGTTTTTGTTTTTAAAAATGAAAAGGAATCAGAGAGATTCCTCTGTAAATGTCAGGGATTTTACCAACACAGGGCCTGAACCTACAAACATGCATACGAGTAACTTTACTCACCTGAATAATTCTCCTGCAGCCCTTGTGACTATTCAGCTGCATAAAGTTACTCATGTCTATAAGCATTTGCAGGAATGAGCCCATAGGGACTCCAGTGAAAGTACTAGTCCACCTTATGCCACTGTACCTAGCCAAGGATACCAAGAACAAATTTAAAGTTAGTCTAATTTTACATCAGGACTGTAGAAAACAAGGTTCAGAGTTCCATTAGGCATATGCTCATTTTGGTTTTCACTACAGAAAGAACAAATAATCACTAACAAGTCAACATCTAAATTTTGTTTTCTTTAGTTAATTAATCAGAGAGCAAAATGAATCCAATACATAATTCGTACATTTTTCATCTTATATATTCACAGCAAACCCCCCCCCCATTTTTTTAAAGGATTAAAATTATCAGGATTTTTCCCCATTTTGTGACGGTACTTAGTGACACAATTCTCTCATTACTGAAGGTTGAAGTTACTTCAAGTGAACTTCAGCAAAATACAATCATGAAGCTCTAGCAAGGTACAACTAGTATCTTTTAAATATAACCTTGATTTGAGGGGAGAGTGCATATAGAACTCCTCAAAACAAAAGTCAAGAATCAGACAACAATGTGTATGTTCTCATGGTTAGTTCATGCATTTGGTCTTAGACAAAATCATGAACCCTTTAACTTCATAGTACAGACTGTAGAGACATTATTAAGCCTGAAAATCTGCAGTGTAAACATGCAGAACACACCCAAGGTTTCCACAGGTAAAACTATTCAATTTTTCTGGTTGAATGTCAGTAAAACACTGTTTCTGTTCTAATAATGTCTCTCTGTACCTCTTATTTTAGCCAGGCATCTGGTATCACAGCAGATTTCTCCCACCTGCAAAGACAGGCAAATGCAGACATCTCACTGACTGTGGCATTCGTGATTGTAAAGGTTTTTATGTGGTACAAAGGGCTTCTCTTTCTTTAGAAGTTTCTCCCACATACAAAATATTAGCTACAGAAATGGCAATGTTAAAAAGGCACAAAACTGAAAAACAGCATAAAAACGTTCCTTTTGGCTAATAAAAACAATCATGCCATACAACCGTCTGATAGCAGCAAAAAGTCACCCTTTCATAAATGCAGATACAATGGCTTCTCAGTTTGGGAGGCTGCCATGCTATGATTAGCTTGTACCTGTAGGGGATGCCATATGCCAAGTGTAGCTGCGATTTTATCTTGGCAGAATATCACTCACAACCTCTGTAGCATACTCAGCGTCCACCAGCCTGATGCTTCAGATGCACAATCACCTCCCTAGTTCCTACTGAAATACAACATCGTTGCACTACATGGTGTTTCAACGAAAAAATCTCACACTTCTTAAGCAAATGAGTTTTTGAGTTCATTAAGCTTAAGACGCCAATTGTTTCACTTGCCATCTGTTAACTTATTACATTTCCTGGATTTGTCTCAATCTCATGCACATGATTATTGGAATATTACCAGTCCAGCTGTAATCCTGATTGAAAATATTTGTCGTTTTACCAGACAGCAATTAGTTAAAAACATTACTATATAAGAGAACTCTTCCGTCTTTGTGTTGCTGAGTACATCTCCTCAGCTGCGGACTACTAGAAAACCCAGCACACTGAAGGAGCAGAGATGGGAGCAACCATGATAATGGGGTAGGCAACCAAGCCTAACCTGGCACATTAACTGATGAATCAGAGCATGCACTGCAGTCACATGAGATTTCTTTTCAGAATACTGTTTTCTTTCATGTTAGGGTGGTGAACTCCTCTACCTCTATTTCAGGATGATACATCATATAGCTCTTGCAATAAAAGAAAACAATTCTTTTTAAAAAGTCAGGTTTTCTCTCAACTGATATCATATCATATACAACTAATGCTTTAAATGATACATTTTTAAAATATCCTTTTCTAATATCAATGCCAATCGCCTTCAGAAACGTATAGCTGCTCTTTCCTTTTGCATCAGACATCTGCCTTCAGGTTCATGTAGACAGGGATGATTTGGACCAACATGTTCCCATCTGAGATACAACCAATAGGCAGGTTTCAGAGTAGCAGCCGTGTTAGTCTGTATTTGCAAAAAGAAAAGGAGTACTTGTGGCACCTTAGAGACTAACAAATTTATTTGAGCATAAGCTTTCGTGAGCTACAGCTCACTTCATCGGATGCATCCACTGAATGCATCCGATGAAGAGAGCTGTAGCTCACGAAAGCTTATGCTCAAATAAATTTGTTAGTCTCTAAGGTGCCACAAGTACTCCTTTTCTTTTAACCAATAGGCAGATACTCAAATACTAGAGTCTATCCCATATCTCACCCTCCAGCTGAAACCACAAGAGATGGCTGCTGCACAACCAGTTCCATCCAGGATATTTTTTAAGCCTGCGTTGATTAAAAAGGTCAATACCACTTTTGGGAACTATGTATTTTTGCTACTGTCAGAGCACAAAGCACTGACATAGGAACTCCCCATTCTACTCCTGGTTGTCATTAACCGAGAAGGACCAAGGGCAAGAGACACAGTTCTTAAACCCCAGGACTCGGGCATAGTCTTTCTCCTAGTGGGGGAAAAATGGAAAAGTTCCTGAGGCAGGGAAAAACCAATTAACTCCAAAGACTACTAAAACACTAAGAACTATCTATAATTATTTTTATGAAGCAGGAGGTTATGTGTGAAGATAGCTCTGGACATAGAGGATTCTAACTCAGACCATACACAGTAAGAAGGAACTGGAAAGTACTCTGTACTTCCCTTTACATACTTGGTGTGGATCAACGGACACTATTAGCAAAATGTTCCGGTCTCAGGCACATGGTGAGCTCTCATATCTATATGTGGAACAACATACGGACCAGCACTTGAAGAAGAACTATAAATAAACTATCCAGACGAAAAATTTCACCCAGCTCTACTTTGAGCCTTTAAGGCCCAGACAAAATTGGTTTCCCTCAGCTTCCCTGAATGTAAGTTGCATAGAAGTCAGCACTTTCCTTCAGTCAGATCCCAAAGGAGGCAGTTTTAGACACAGTGTGTTTCCCTTCATGGACCTACAGAGCAAAAGGAAACCTCCTCCACCTCACCCCAATTCTCCTGAATTCTTCATATTGCCTCTCTCTTGCAACATCTGCTGCCAATGAGGATCTTCTGGATTTAGACAGCACCCCTTTATCCACTGATCTCTGTTCACTGAGTTAGGGGCTCTTAGGGGATGACTGCTCTCCCTGCCAAAGATTATCCATCTCAGACTTTCACATTAATGTTTACACAATTTAAGATGTCTTCCTTCAGATCTTTGCTAAGATAGGGGGATGGGAAAATATAATTTCTTATCATCATGTCTCGTAGATGTTATCTCAATGAAGATCATTTCATGATGAAAAGATGCTACCCACTATGAACCAATCCTGTATGGAGAGTGATGATTAAAAAAAGCAGAACTGGAAATGGCAGGAAAGGCAAGTCACTGGATGGTTTCTTGAGATATTTCATTCACTTTAAAACATGGCTGATCCAGAAATTCTCTGTCTAGGAATGAAAGTATTTTTGTTTATTTTTAAAGGGAAATCTTTTGTGATACTGCTGTGAATGTGACTAAAAGTGATCTCTGTGGTATGTCTGTATGACAGGCCACATCAAAAACAGAAAAACAATCGTATTTCAAGGAATGAGATACCCTCTGTTTTGCAAATATAGTGCTATATTTCAAATATGCGTAAGCCAGAGAGTTCGTACATTTTAGGAGAACACAAACACATGCTAGCACACGTGTGTGCTCTCTATTGATGTCAGCAGATGAACTACTGGGCTGGCCTATTTGGAAGTATCTTTCATTAACCGATACTGAATTCTACTATCAGATTCATCACTGTCAACGGTCTTTGTAGTAAGGAGAACAGAATAGTTAATTTTGTTATTGTGTCACAGTACACAATAAAAAGAATAAAATTAAGGTACAAAATGACCTATCAAATTTGCTTGACAGGTGCTAATTCACTTTGATCTATCCCACACCATAATTTCATCGGCAGGGAAACCATACATATTTATATATGTGGGTGCAGGCTGCTGTTGCTGTTTTGTTTATAATATACAGCAACAAAAAGTCTATTTAGATTACCATACTTGAAGTCCCAAGGTGACTCTGTCGTGGTTACAGGCCCCTGCAGTGCAGGATACCTAACATAATAAGGAACAAAGCAAAACAACGCTACACTGAGGCCAAAGCTCCTGGGTAATCAATTCAGGTATTTACAGCTGAAACAATAGCACTGTGCAAATCAGCATTACTACAATTTGCTGATGGAAACCCCAGGGAACTCAGGAAATGTCTGCCTGCAAAGCAGCTGATTAATCTGAGTTACTTACGTTTAGTTAAAGCATTATTGTTCCAATAATAATTAACAGTAAGGGACAGTTTAAAAAAAATGGTCAGCCAAATCCATCTTCAGGACACATATCTTTCACACTGCTTCCACACTGACCACTATAAATGTTTGCCATAAAAAAGGATGTAACGAGTTGTGAAACCCAGTATGCTAGGGGCTGCAATAGGAAACTCACCCTTTGTACAATACATTTAATTATGTAGTATATTAGACCTGCCTGTCTCATGTTTTCTTTCCACACACTGCCAGCCGTACATATTTTAGAGGAAGTGCAAGAATTACCGAATGGG
The DNA here is from genome assembly GCF_009764565.3 of Dermochelys coriacea. NCBI lineage: Eukaryota > Metazoa > Chordata > Testudines > Dermochelyidae > Dermochelys > Dermochelys coriacea. The sequence goes on from NC_050070.1 coordinate 123,622,969, forward strand.
GCACCAATTTCTTCAATTAGATGCTGTTTTCTCTCTCACATGCACATATAGCTTGCTCTTCTGCTTCCCTAAGTCCTTCAGACTTTTCCCTCTTTGGAAAAAAACAACAAAACCCAAACACTTACTTTTATTGGCAATGTCCCAGCACTTTGGCCAGGAAAGGAGATGACATCCTTCACATACCGCGGGAAAGGCTTTAATTGTGTGTGTGTGGCGGGATGGTGGTGGTGGTGGTGGTGTTTTTTTTAAAAGAATTCCAACAACAAAAACAAAGGGTGTGGGAGAGAAAAAGTAAGGGGAGTTTTAATCAATAAATGTTTTTAACCTCAACTGGTAACATGAAAAGCTTTCCTGTCCAAAACTGGTGTTTCATTTTCCAAGTTGGTGGAGGCAAAATGAGAATAGCCTGCCTCACCCAGTGTGCTGGGACACAGGAGTGCCTGGAAGCCTACCTGGAAGTTTATTTGCATGCTGTGTGAAACTTGCAACACACTGATTTGCAAACTGCAAAAATAAAAAAATAGATAAAAAATAAGGTAATTAATTCTTCAGTGCAGTCTCTCTTACCAACATAAAATTTACCAAGATAAAATTCAATGCAAGCTCTGTTTTTAAAATGACATTAAAAGACAGACAGACTAGACAATCCATTAATATTCTATTCTATGTGGCACAAAGTCAGTGCAAATATAGGTGGTTAAATATAGGCTATGGCTCATGAAAGTGAACAAAAGAATTCAGCTGTTTTGTTTGCTGTAGGCTTCACCTAACCCAGGTGTAATTTACACACATGTGCTTGTACTACATTCCACCATAAAATTCTACATTCCAAGGGGTAAGTCGTTCCCCAAGGATCTTTGCTTAAGGTAACTAGTCTTATTAACTAGGACATGACAAAGAGCCAGGGTGATATGTTGCCTCTTTTTGGTGCTGAATGAACTGAAAGCTTCCCTAGTCACTCTTTCAATTTTTTTTAAAATCACATTTCTTTCACTGTGAAATTTGTATTTGGTAAAAGTGCTGGATTGCCAGCATTAGTCAAAAAGATTTATTTGCCAGAACTATAGTTCTTCTAATAATGAATTTTCACTACGGATCCATTCTCCTGGGATATACATGCCTCGAGGGCATTCCTTGAAAACACTTGTGAAAGCAGTGACTGCCAGGGCTGCACATAGACACCTCCCGCCATCCCCATAACATTTGGGCTCAAGAGTATTCTAAAAGAATGGAACTCCAGTTGTCCTTTAATTCCTTCCATGCATCTTCATAGTATTTATTTCCGACTCTGAATATGGATATGTACAAGCAACTTCAAACTGGTCATGAATAAATTTAGGCTGGAAATCAGATGAAGGTTTCTAACCATCTGAGCAATGAGGTTCTGGAACAGCCAACATAATAGGGGCAAACAACCTAATTCATTTTAAGACAGAGCTTTACAAATTTATGAGCTTTACAAATTTATGAGAAGAACTGTATGACACTGGTGGAGAGCTGGGGTTGGCAGCCCTAGTGGGATCTTATTTTCCTAAAATCTCATGCTTTGGGCAGTTACCTGCAGGGGCCAGGTAGAGACATTTCTTCTCTCCCACTCCTCCCTGGATGTATACAGGGAGGAGTTTTTCCTCCTTCCTCTGAAGGATCAGAGACTGTCAGTGCTGGGGTTGGGACATTGGACAAGGTGGGCTGTAGTATTTTGTTCTAATTCCAGTTGTTGGGCTTGCTGTGTGGATGGCTGGGGAGCATCTAGGGCCTGTGCCATACAAGTACTTAATGTACATGATCTGGCGGCCCTTCTAGCCTTAAAAACTATGAGTTCTGAAGAAACAATATTTCTTTCTCCTTTAAGTATTGTTCATATGCATTGCCACTCTTGGAAGATTAAATAGCAGTAATGACTCTCCATGTAAGTGAGGCTGAGGAGAAACCCAATTAAACAATGACCATAGTGTGGCTCTCATCAATTGGGCATTAGCTCTGGAACACAAGTCAGAAGGTAAGTATGTGGGGACACAGCCAAGCTTTCTACTTTTCTCATTCCTGAGATTGATGCTAGGCTTAAACTAATAATTAACCCTAAATCTCTTAGAACCTGAAGAGTTCTCCGAGTCAATCCTCCTAGTATCTCTTGACATTGAAGACATCCTTATGTCCTTGTGGCCAGGCTTTCAAAGGTTAGCTGTAACACCTTTCCCTGAAACAGGAATCTATCTTTTGTCCCTCTCTCTCTCTATATATGGAATGTCCGTTTACAAATATAAAAATTTCCTGATATCCCTAGTGCACTGCCCTGAGAATGACCTTCATCCAGGCATTGAAAGTTGGTCAGTAACTGACATCTTGTTATGGCAAAAAGCAAATCACTTAAATCCTTCTTCCTTACAGGGATTATATTCTGTCACAGAATGATACTGAATGAAACCAAAATTGTGATTCAGTGTCCACACCAAAGTGGATCTGCAACCAACTTATGAAAAGAGCAATAAAGAGGAGACTGATGCTAACACTAACCTAAACTAAAAACAATAAGACAGCAATTTAAAAACACTTGCTTACAACAAATTGGCAAACTGAGGATGCAAGGGTAAAAAAAACTAGGCTCTAATGTTCAGCTGACAGGGTGAGCAAGAACTCAAGGATGTTTGTAACACTTCTGTCTGCTCAACTTTTTGGCGCAAGGAGAGAATATGTGAATGGCCCTAATCGCTGCTGCTTTCTAGACACATTCACCACAGTCAAGGAAAACAGAAGTCTTCTGCCTGCAGAAAAGTTATTGCATGGGAAATGAGCAAGCTGCCACTCAGAGATCTACGATACAGAGAGACCACCCTCTGGGTAAGAAAATAGCTCTGTCTTCAAATCCAGTCAAACATTCAACTGTCTGCTAAGATTGCCAACAAAGGTGTCAAAGGGGGTATCTATTTATTTAAAGTTGGGCATCTGTCCACTAAGAACAAAGCTCAGAACCCCAATTAATTCTAACCAGCAATCACATGGCAATAACTTTCAGTCACTATTGACACTGGCTACATTCAAACCTATGTCCAAGAACTCAGAAATTATTCTTAATACTTTGAAAACAGAATGGGACAGATTTACTAAGCGCTATACAGAAACTAATTAAACAAATTAAGGCTAGAACAGACCTATTAGATCATTTATAGTTGTCTAGATCACAACCAATGCAAGATTGCTCCCCACATCTTATTTCCTTGTGCTTTGTCTGATCTAATTGTTAGTGTCTCAAGTGACAGTTCCCACCAGAAGAGACTATTCCACTCTCAGACAAATTGTCTGGAATTTATTCCTCATATTAAGCATACATTTTCTGTTTCTTGCTTTTATTCCACCATTCATACTTCCACCCTGTTGGAATTCATTACCAATGCCTAAATCCAAACAAACAGTCTCCTTCTATGACCATTTTACATTAGAAATGCACCAGAAGTAAGACGGCCAACTTTCAAAATAATTAGCTAGCACTGGGCAGTTGCATCTATGTTTCTCAGGGTATTTCAGATTCTTATAAGGACTTGAGGAGGGCGTGGGGGGGGGGGGAAACAGAACCCTATCTGTTCAGATGGACATCTGGCAATCCTAATGATGTTACCATATACATTTTTCAAATGAGCACTCAAGTGCTGCAGTGACGTTGAAATGATGGGCGGGGGGGGGGGGAGTGTGAGGTAAGTATTCTCATAAGCATCAAAAAGTGGGCAAAAGTCACAGTGGGAACACTTTCCTAGAAGGTATTTGAAGATAAGAGAGAGAAAAAAGTAAAACATTTATGGGGATTTCACAACTGAAATGAGCAAATTTTTGTCAACAGTAGTTCTCTAGTTGGTCAAATTTAGACCCAGGATCACTTTTTTGCCACCATCAAGACTGCAAGCTATGAGGAAGATTCATGCAGAATTCATTCTCATGCATTCAGGGCAAACAGTGTTAAAGGCTGTAAATAAAATAAATGGTTGGGATTCAATTCTAGATTCAAAGCACTGTACCGTCTCCTGGCTCAAATCACTTCATACAATACTAGGCAAAAAGAGAGCAAAAAACAAAGAAATAAACTAGATCTGAAAAGATAGTAAATAAATTGGAGATAAAGCCCAGAAAAAAAGAGAGAAAATATAAAGGGCAGATGGAAAAGATGGGAGATTAAGCTCTAAGAGGAAGGTATTCCTAATAGTTAGAAAGGGAACAGAGTTACAGCTGCTAAATTCTATTCCTGGCTCTGCCACTGACTGAACGAGTGACCTGGGGTTGGCCATTAACACCTAACCTTGCTTCAGCTTCTCCATGTGTACAATACTTATCTACTTCATGTAAGTAAGGTTTGTAAAATATTTTGAGATACAAGGTAAAAGTTGCTATCAGCATGTAAAAGTTCCCTATTAAAAAAAAAAAGCAGTGGCAAAGAGGACACAAAGGACAAGACTAATGACAAAAATAGAAAGTTAAACTTGGGGGAGGGGGGAAGGAGAGGAGTAAAAAAAAGACTTTAAAGAAGTGTAGATTCTTACATACACTGACATGACCAGTGGCAAAACTAAAAGTTAACTGGGACAATGAGACATTGCAAGAAATCTATATCTGCATTTGAACTTTGTGGTTGTCATGATGTCACATGTCAATCGACAGACAAATACATGGAGACTGTGTGGTCTACAATTTATCCTTGGGCCTCAACCCCTTAAGCCCATACCACAATTTTGAAGTGGAAATGGTATACAGATGGGAAGCTCCTTGGTAGCCACAGATTCACTAAAATGTGTGTTCGTTAAACAGTCTGTGGTGTACCACATTTTCTTCCTGAAGACTATGTCATTTAGAAAGACTGTCTGTTAGTAAAGTCCTCTCCTATGGATATCCTCTACTAAACAATAAGAAAGTAATATATAGTATGTTCACCATTAATTTTGTGAGTTTATCTCCTCACAAAATCTAATCTGAATTTAGCAACACAGAAACCAATATTCCAGATCAGACCATTGTTCCATTGTCTAGTGTCCTACCGTTCACAGTGGCCAATACCTAAATATAAAGGGAAGGATAAACACCTTTAAATCCCTCCTGGCCAGAGGAAAAACCCTTTCACCTGTAAAGGGTTAAGAAGCTAAGACAACCTCGCTGGCACCCGACCAAAAGGACCAATGAGGACACAAGATACTTTCAAAGCTGGAGGGGGGGAAAAACAAAGGGTTCTCTCTGTCTGTGTGATGCTTTTGCAGGGACAAGAGCAGGAATGCAGGTCAGAACTCCTGTAAAAAGTCACTAAGCAATCTAGTTAGATATGCGTTAGATTCTGTTTTGTTTAATGGCTGATAAAATAAGTTGTGCTGAACGGAATGCATATTCCTGTTTTTGTGTCTTTTTGTAACTTAAGGTTTTGCCTAGAGGGATTCTCTATGTTTTGAATCGGATTACCCTGTAAGGTATTTACCATCCTGAATTTACAGAGGCGATTCTTTTACTTTTTCTTTAATTAAAATTCTTCTTTTAAGAACCTGATTGCTTTTCATTGTTCTTAAGATCCAAGGGTTTGGGTCTGTGTTCACTTATGCAAATTGGTGAGGATTTTTATCAAGCCTTCCCCAGGAAAGGAGGTGTAGTGCTTGGGGGGATATTTTGCGGGGGGGGAGACGTTTCCAAGTGGGCACTTTCCCTGTTCTTTGTGTAACACTTAGGTGGTGGCAGTGTTTAACCTAAGCTGGTAAGAATAAGCTAAGGGGTCTTTCATGCAGGTCCCCTCATCTGTACCCTAGAGTTCAGAGTGGGGAAGGAACCTTGACACTGATGGTCCAGAGAAAGGATACTACCCTCACCCATAGTAACACATGTAACATTTGTACCTGACCACCACAGGGGAAAATGATGTGGTGTAAAACATGAAAATTGTAAAATACAAATGAAGTTTAGCAGGAGAAAAGAGTAACAGGAACATAGGTGCTGACTCCATGGGTTCTCCAGAGCTGGAGCACCCATGGGAAAAAGTAGTGGGTGCTCAGCACCCACCGGCAACTCCGCGGATCAGCTCCTTCCCTTCCACTCCCAGCACCTCCCAGCTGCCGCCAACCCCGCCAATCAGCTCCTACCCCTCCCTCCCCAGTGCCTCCCACCCACCACGATTAGCTGTTCAGTGGGGTGCAGAAGGCACTGGGAGGGGACAAGGGGGAGGTGTGGGGGCAGGAGGGGCTAGGGTGGAACAGGGTGGGGGTGGAGGCTTGGCAGAAGGGGCAGAGAGGGACAGAGCGGGGATAGAGCACCCCCGTGAACAGAGGAAGTCGGCGCCTATGAACAGGAAGTTGTAAATTCAAAAATTTTACACTTTATACTCTTTTACTTTTTGCTTTTCCGACTACATTGCCACACTATCTCTTTGGCATGCAGGTTACACACATTTTTTTACACGTTGGATACCACACGAGTGCAGGTTACATGACTTTACCAAATATAACCATTTTCTGACATGCTTATACTGCCATTTATATTGCTGCAATTTTGGCCATAAGCATAAAGAAAATGTGCACAGGCACAGAAAAAGTGTTTCTGCTCCAATATTACTTTTAGGAGTTTATTTTCCCCCAATTATTCATCATTATTAGATATACACAGTAGTACCCAAAAGATCCAAGTACAACAGCTTTATAGTTGACTCCTTTGATGTCAAACCGTAATGCTTTAATTCAAAAAGCCAAACCCTTTAAATTCCAAGGTAAGCATCTATATATTTTTGCAATTTGGTTGCAATATGTTTCATGAATTATTTATTTTATTGTTTTGAAAAGCAAAGACATTTTAACAGTCATGAAACACATACTGGTGCATATTGTAAGAAGAGCTACAGCCACAAAGCTGTATGTTCCCATGAAATTATTTCTTTCTCTAAAGGGGTTATTAAAGAACATTTATTAATATTTTATTTTTTCTAAAATAAATCTATGTCAAAAAATCATGTCAATGAATACAAATAGACTCTCGAAATCAACATGCAAATTGTTTCCTCCACAACCCCTTCTAATTAAATTATTAAACACACACACACACACACACAAGGCGAAAGCTGTCAATCAGAAGCACAAATGAGCCAGAGCTCTGGGGTGCTCAGACAGAAGTTGTGATTGTGGATCTCAAAATACATTAAGCTAGGAGTTTAATGGCAGAATGAGTTGAAGAGGTACTTGACACATAAGGTGAACATACTGAGTCAATGTAAAATACAAAGCTTTTAAAAACAGTTCAGCAAGCTAACAGAAAGAACACACTTAATTGAAAAATGTTATGCAGGGCTGAAATTTTACTTGGGTACAGACACCCTAGACAATAGGGATTTTTGCTAAAGGTATGGGGGGGAATTATTTTTTAAGAAGCCCAATAAACAAATACATAAATAAATAAAACATTTACCTGGTAAAATGGGAAGAAATAAAAATAAATCAGGATATTAAAAACAAGCATTCCAATTGGTACTAAATTAAATACATAAAACAGTGTGGAAAAGATGCAAAGTAATAAGGAGAGTGAGAATAGGGGTCAGTTATAGCTTCAGTTATAGTTGAGGTCTTTTCTGGCAGAGGTCATACACAGTTCAGTTGGTTGCACAGCTTTGCTGTCATATCGGACTCAAATGCAGGAACAGAATACAGCATTTGGATGTTGATTTGGTGAAGCCAGTTTGCAGACAAAATCTGCCTTTTTCAGTGGTGGGCAGCCCAGGCCTAATTAAGTGGATCTAAGATTAGAAAATGTTCTCTCAGAGGAAGAAAAGACAAAGGGCCTGTTTCTAATCTCACACTAATGGAAATCAGAAATAACTCTGATTGAGTTTCCGCCCCACACAGAGGATTGAAAGAGGGTAAGCTGGCCTGGTGGGTCAATTAACTCCACTGGCTTTGGTCACTCCCAGGGAGAATGTTAGGGGCTAGAGGGTAGTCCACAGTTTCTCCCTAAGAGGAGGGAGTTGGGAGGCTGGCGAACCCAGAGGATAGGGGAGCCAGAAAGGTAGGAAAAGGCTCTGGGGGAAAGCAGCAAGGTAGGATAGTGCAGGCCTTTGCTGGTGACTGGAGGGGCCGAGCTGGGACCTGAAGTAGAGGGAGGGCCGAGTTCTCCTAACAGCCAATGGGGATGTGGTACATGCACGGCCGAGGACAGCAGACTGCCTGGGATGATGTGTCCTGGAAAGACTTTCTACACCCCTCTCTCCCCCATCCCTTGAAGGGAAACATGCATGGGCCGAGTTATAAAGAGGAGGCTGCGGTTTCTGGAGTAAGACGGGTCCGCAGCAAGAATACAATGGGACAGACACCACTAGAGGAGGGTGCAGTGTCTAGCCAGAGCTAATCCCCAGGACAGACAGCAGGTGGCTTCACTTCCAGTGAGTGTATTCTGTGACAAACTCTATTAAAGGGTGGTATCGAAAATCTCAACCAACAGCGACCTCATTGTCTCCCTGCTAGTTGTAGCCAGCCGAGAAGGACATGGATTGAACACAATGATAGCTGCTCTACGCACCCCAACACTCCAAGAGCAACATAGTCTAAAACTTAAATAGATGATTCTGAATTTGATCCCTTATATAATTGTTTTGATCCCACAGAAGCAAAAAGCTCGGGTTCGTTCTTTGATTTTATTCATAAAATAACTTGAAAATTCCTCACAAATAAAAAGACTCTGTCCAAGTGGTGGGGCCAGAATAACCAAACTGTTCACCATGCAGAACATTTCCACATATGGAACACCTGTTCAAATATGGCACTGATATGATAGTCTAACAGAACTCTTGGACATCACTGGCTTGAAGGTAGCTCAACAATTCAAATAATTTGTGCACTGGAAATTGGCATTTCAACATACCTCCTCCAGAGATCATGGATTTGGATGATTGTGTGTTCAAAATGGATTTAATGACAGGAAACCCCCAAGTTCTTTAAAAGCTGCCCCCACTCTTGGTTTCTGCTCAAATCAGGGAGACGAAACACCCCAAAACCCCACCCTGGCTCCCAGACTGACCTAGTCTAGCTCACAATTCACCTTCTCCCATAACCTCCTTCTCTCTACTTAATAATAAATAATAATATTAATAATGAACCTTATTCAAAAATAAAAATGTCAGGGATTTGAACTCAATACACAGGCCCCTACACATGGCCTCTCTAAGTGCTCTAAACTGCATCACAGGGTGCACTGGTAGTCTGCTTCCTTCAGAAAGCCCTTGGGTAGGAAGAAAGCTAGCCACATTAGCAGCTTCTGTGCTATCATACCCATTTTGTGCTAGCAACACTGGCCACCAAGAACCACCATGATGTTATATAAGTTCTTTTAAAAAAATGTGCATAAAAACCACTCCTTCCTATCACACAGCCTTTTCTAGTTCCTGCAATGCACATTGTTCATAATCACTTATAAAGGGGATAAAGAATAAGCAGTTGTGAAAGAAAGACTGACCCACTTTCCCTTGCATGTATTATGTGTCACACATGCAGAAGGGAAAGCAAGACAAGCCTTCTAGAATTCCTGTCAGCACATGAAGGAAACAACTGATATAGGGGAACTCAGACTGAGTAGATTTACGTTTTTCAACAAAAAACATGGGGATATTGAGACTGTCACAGCCTAACCACAATGTTGGGCAACTTAATACTGGCTAAACACTCAAACCACGCATTCCATTATCCAGCAGTTTTAGTCAACAATAAGTTGTCATTGGATTACTCAGTTTTAGAGATGTCAGGACAGTCACTGAAGAATCCCCATTCACAAGCACCGCGTCCAGATACTTTAAATTTTCCCTAGCAGCATTTAAGGGATTTTAGTTTTCCTCAGATACCCATTACACTGAATTCTGCCAAAAACTTCTACTCTAACAAACACACAGTGATCACACTGAGAAACTGATTGTGAAGATCGGGTTGGCAATAACACCTTTTAAAAAAAAAACTACTTTGCAATGCCAGCTATTGCAACACGCATTACACAATATGTAACACACAAAACAATCCCAGGGCCACTGAAAATCTGGAGCTCATAAAGGCAAGTTTTGTGTCAAGGCTAAGAAAATAGTGAGCCCAGAGAAGTCTGGGGTCCGAGCAAGAAGAGCAGGCTCTGCGTGCTGTGTTTTGTCCACAACCACCCCGCACTGTTCTGTGAACAAAACTCAGATCAAGACAAAAAAGTGAATGAACAGAAAACACACACACACACATGAGACAACCGAACAGAGAAAATAGGAATAGTGTGTCAGACTTACCTACACACTTTCAGATATCACCACTGGCTGTAGCAATGATTAGAAGTAGCTGCCTAAAATTCTGCAACCACTAGCCTATTAGCCACAATATTTCAGAAACCTAGATATGCCTCAGTTCTATTACCACAGAGTTATTTTGTATCCACAGAAAGGATTTACACTTTTCAGAGAATAAGGGCACATGCTAAAGCCTATCATACTACAGCAAACAAGCTGTGAGTTTCCTCACACAGTCGACCCTGATGTTCGGCATCCCACCTATTACATTTCTGAGCCTCTCTTTAGCAAAGATTGAACATGTGTCAAGTTGTGCCATCATTCAGTGATGTGGACTAAGGACCAGGATGAGATCACCAAAGTCGTATTTCATTGATGGCCTTAGCAGGATTTGGTAGGTAAGTTTCCAGAGTTGAAAGCACTAAGTGCACTAATCCATTACACCAAGCACCTTAGACCCAAGGCAGAAAAATCTTCATATAAGACAGTGCATAAAGCCTACAAAAGATCAGTTATGTATTGTCAAAGCATGTGTAGCATATGCCCTATGACCATTCAGGAATGCCATGTCTCAGTGAATCACTGTCAGGTTGCACTTCTCTGTGCAGAAAAAGCTGTTGTCAAATGTACAAAGAACAAGTATGAACATTTAACTATGGGATCTGTGGTTTGATTTAAGCTCAAACAATACTGGTTCAGTACGTGCTTAGATATTGCCATGCAGCAACGTGGTCAAGAAGGGAAATGGTACAGTACGTAGGAAAACAACTCATGGTCAGCCTTGATGGCAATTTGATCCTGCTGTGATATGTTGGATCACAGATGGCACATGTGTACATACATAAAACAATCTGCTTGGTAGTTTAAACAATGCAACATGTTTTTCAAATTACTCAAGTCTGCAAATCATCTTCCCCATGCACATGTACATACACACACTTTGGTTCAGATTCCTTCTTTCCTTGTCTCTTCTTCCCCCATTCTCTCAGCAGCTTAGACACAGAACGCAATAAAAGACTGAATGGGAGAAGTATAGCAACTCAGCTAGCAATATCATTTATCAGAATACCCAAATAAGGCCAAGTATCACCAAGCCTATAACCCTTGCTTGTTTTAATCACTTTCCCCACCCTCCCATTTGCTTACATTGTCCTACTGGGTCTTGCAGTAACCAATATTATTAACTATTTGGGGGTAGAGGTTGTCTTTGTACTGCAACTCTGTACCTAGCACAATGAGACCCTGGTTACTGACTGGGGACCCTAGATGCCTTTACAATACAAATAAATAAATTGAAGAGTAAAATTTTCAAAACTAACTAAGTGAATTAGGACCCAAAGACCCATTTTCAAAAGTGACTTAGGAGTCTCAGGTTCCTAAGTGCATAAGTTACTTTTGAAAATGGGACTCTGGGTCCTAATTCACTTAGGTAATGAGAATCACTGGTTTCTTATTCATTGGACTGCTTTCCTTGGGAGCACTACCACAATCTAATTCACTGAGAGAAAAACCTCGTGTCACATGAAAACAGCAAGGAGTGCCTAAAAATCAGGTAAACATCATAGACAATGGTGGGTAAGACTTACCAAAATATTGGGGCTCCCAGGGTTCGCTCATAGGCACCTCATTCCCCCACCCCAAATGGATCTTCACCTTTCTCCTGCTTCCTGTCTTGATCTTCTCATCTACTGAAATCTACCAAGAAGACGGAAGCTGGTAACAATTAGCTGAAGTTTTGATTTAAGAACTGCCTGTGCTGTATCAGTACCCTCTTTGACTCTGGTGCCCAAACTCCAAACATCCTACATTAATCTGCTGCTACCAAAGACAAGATAATATCACCATAGCCACATGCAATGTAAGGACATTGAGACAAATAGGAAGATTGAAAGAACTCACGTAAGAAATAGAACAATACACCTGGCACCTCCTAGGAATCTCTGAGGTCAGATGGAAGAACTTTGGAGAGGTACTAACCGAAGAAGGCCATGTACTCTATTGCACTGAAGAGGACAAACATATCAATGGCGTAGGATTTTTTGTGCATAAAGATGTCAAGAATTCAGTATTAGGATGCTGCCCAACGTCCAGCAGGATTATTTCTGTCCATCTAAAGGCAGTACCGTTTAATATCACAGTGGTACAAGTCTATGCCCCTACAACAGACTATGATGATGAGCAAATAGAAGATTTTTACAATCAGCTCCAAGACATGGATAAGGTACACAAGAAAGATATCCTAATTGTACAAGGAGATTGGAATGCTAAAGTGGGTACTGACACACAGGCACATTGGCAAGATTATTGTGGCCCTTTCTGTAATGTGGTAACCAATGAGAGAAGAGTGAGACTTTTGGAGTTTGCCAGCTATAACAATCTGGTTCTTGCAAACACATTAGGAGCACATAAAACATCCAGATGATCAACATGGCACGCACCTAATGGTCTACATCACAGCCAGATCAACTACATCATGGTGCAAAACCGATTTCATTCTGGGATTAACAGAACTAAAACAAGGAGCTTCCCCAGTGCTGATATTGGAAGTGATCACAATCTTGTAATGCTAAATTTTTGGATGCAGCTAAGGAAAATCGTCAGGCCAAAGTTCACCAGAACTAAGTTTGACTTAGAAAGACTCAGAGACTGAAACATTGCAGAGTCATTCCAAGCAACGATCGGTGGAAAATTTGCCCCACTGCTTGATCAAGAGAAGGATGTAGAAACAATGACCAACAATTTCAATGCTGTAATGAATGAGACAGCAATGGACATCCTTGGGAAACATCGTAAGAAGACAAAACCATGGGTCACAAATGAAATAGTACAAACATGTGACATTAGAAAAGAACTTGAGAGACAAGAACAGCACTGAGGGAGCTTATAAATACAGAGCAATTGGCAGAAATATCAAGAAAGGAATGAAGGTGGCCAAGGAGATATGAATTGAAAAACAATGCTCTAAAATTGAAAAGTGTATCAATAATAAAAATAGCAAATGAACCTTCCAGGTTGTAAAAGATCTGATGAAGGAAATATGGATCAAAGCTAATGCAATTCAAGACAAAGAAGGGAACAGTCTTTCAGAAGAAAGGGGCATCATCAATAGGTGGACAAACTACTGCTCTGATCTATACAACCACCAGACAAATGGAGATCCTAGTGTCTTAGAAGGCCAAGATTCAATAGAGGAGGATGACTTTCCAATACTAAGTGAAGTGGAGACAGCTGTGAAATCACTCAAGAATGGAAAGGCTAAAGGTATTGACAGCATCCTAGCTGAACTGATGAAATTCAGAGGAGAAATAATAATAGATGTACTCACCAAGATCTGCAACAAGATCTGGCAGACTGGTGAGTGGCCCTCCATGTGGACACAGTCACTAATCATCACTCTGCTAAAAAAGGCAACCTACAATTGAGTCAAAATTACCGGACCATAAGCTTAATTAGCCATCCCAGCAAAGTGATGTTGAAGGTCATATTGAACAGATTGGAGCCACAAGCAAAGAATATCATCGCTGAAGAACAGGCTGGCTTTCCTGCTGGAAGAAGTACCACAGAACAGATTTTCAATCTTCGTGTTCTATGTGAGAAGTTCTTACAACACCAGCAGGACATCTACCACTTCTTTGTTGACTTCAAGAAGGCATTTGACAGAATATGGCATGAAGTTCTCTGGACAAGCACAATGTTGGTTGTAAGCTTATTCTTACCATTAAACAACTGTAGGCCAAGGCCAGCAGTGCTGTTCTCATCAATGACCCATAGGAGAGGGGTTTCACACCATTGCTGGAGTCCGGCAAGGCTGCCTTTTTTTGCCCACACTGTTCAACATCTACTTGGCATGCACAATGGCTGATGCCCTGGAAGATCACATATGCACCGTCAGCATTGGGGAGTGAACAATCTCAAATCTTCGGTTTGCTGATGACATTGATGGCCTGGCAGGCAGCGAAGATGAACTTGCCAACCTTGCGAAGCAATTGGATGAAACCTCCGCAAAATATGGCATGGAAATCAGTGCAGAGAAAACCAAGCTAATGACAAAGAAATATGATGGGGTCAGCTCACATATCATTGTCAGTGGACAAGAGCTGGAGACAGTGAAACAGTTCAAATATTTGGGGGCAATCACTGATGAAGGATCCAAGGCAGAAATTTGGGCAAGAACTGTGCAAACAATGGCAGCTGTGGCAAAGCTAAAGGCAATCTGGAGGAATAAGAACATCTCCATTGGTCATCTCCATTTTTCTGAATGTGTGCGAGACATGGACCCTTTCGGCAGAATTTGAATGGAAAATACAGGTAATAGAGATGAGATGCTTCCGTAAAATTCTGGGCATCTCCTACTTTGAGCACATCAGTAATGAAGAGGTCCGCAACATCATCACCCAATGCACTAGGTCATATGAAGATGTCCTGACGACTGTGAAGAACCGCAAGCTGAAATGGTGTGGCCATGTAACAAGATCATCTGGCCTATCCAAGATCATCCTCCAAGGGACAGTATAGAGAAGAAGAGGTAGACAGAAGAAGAGATAGATTGACAACATAAAAGAGTGAATAGGAATGGACTTCGCAGAGACTCAAGCACTGACCCACAATCTTCACGGGTGGAGACAATTGGTGGATTGCTCATCAATGATCGTGCCTCAATGACCAATGTGGTTATGGGAGTGATGATGACGACCAAAGACTTCACTCAAGGTGAACTCAGAAAAACATGACTAATGGGACTCTTGGTAAAAGTGAATATGAATCTATACCTGTGCTTTTGATGAAGGAGCTGGCCCCCGCTGTGTTTGAAACCGGAGGCATTGGGATATGCAATCCTCCATTCTCTAAGACCTCATTCCTGCAAGGTGCTAAGGACCCTGACCCCAATCCAGCACATCATCTACGCATGTGCTTAACTTAAAGCATATTAGTTCTATTATCATCAAATGAACTGTTCATATGCTTGAGATTAAGCATATGCTTAAGTGGTGTGCTAGATTGAGTGTGGTGTGTTCAGCACTTTGCAGGATAGAACCCTTAGCAAAAAGCTATGCATTTTGATTACAGCAAATATGGTTTTGAGAGCAAAATCAAAACTAACAGCTAAAATAAGTGGGAACTGCAACGTTTTAAAAAAAGGATTCATACACAGTTAACTGAAAATGTCCCCTTTTCCCTGCAAGAATTATCTACACCAGGGGTGGGCAAACTTTTTGGCCTGAGGGCCACATTGGGTTTCAGAAATTGTATGGAGAGCTGGTTAGGGGAGGCTGTGCCTCCCCAAACAGCCAGGTATGGCCCGGCCCCTATCTGACCACCCCCCCGCTTCTCGCCCCCGACGGCCCCCCAGGGCCCCTCCCCCATCCACCCCTCCTGCTCTCTGTCTCCTGATCGCCCCCAGACCTCCCACCCCTAACTGCCCCCCACCACCCCATCCAACCCCCCTTCTTCCTAACTGCCCCCCTGGGACTCCTGCCCCATCCAACCACCTCTTCTCCCTGACTGCCCCCAGAACCCCTGCCCCCATTCAACCCCTGTTCCCTGTCCTCTGACCGCCCCAACTTCTATCCACACCCCCCATCCCCTGACCACCCCCTGAACTCCCCTGCCCTCTATCCAACCCCCCTGCTCCCTGCCCCCTTACCGTGCTGCCTGGAGTGCCGGTGGCTGGCAACGCTATAGCCACACTGCCCGGCTGAGCTAGCCACGCCACCGAGCAGCACAGAGCACTGGGTCAGGCTGGGCTCTGCAGCTGCGCTGCCCCGGAAGCTTGCAGTCCTGCTGCCCAGAGCATTTTGCCAGCGGCACAGTGAGCAGAGGCTGCGGGAGAGGGGGAACAACACAGGAGGGGCCAGGGACTAGCCTCCTGGGCCAGGATCTCAGGGGCCAGGCAGAATGGTCCAACATAAAAGAAAGAGAACAACATTAGGCAAACATGATAATTCAGGAATTATACAATGCTCTGCCCAAATGACAAGGACAACTATTTAAAATTAGTGTTTAAAACCTGGGTCAGTACAATACTAAACAGTATTGCTCATGTTGGATGAACCTGTATTTTCTTTTAAGCTATTGCAGTGCGCTTGCCGTAGGTGAAAGTAGTTTGGTTTTCCAATCACACTATTGTTATTGTACACATGAAACAGTGGAATGGAACATTTTTCTTTTAAAATGAGAAACTAAATAAACGGAGGAATGGTAGCAAAACATATTTCTATTCACAGCAGATAGCAGGAGATAATTTGAAGATTTTATTCTCTTCCACCTCCCCTTTTTCCTGCCCTGGGTGTCTAGGAAAGCTCTTAGTCTAAGTTTCCTTCAACGCCTGAGAGGAAAAAAAAAAGAGGGTAAGGGTAGGAAGAGGACAAAGGGTTGCCAGATATAAACAGATATGCTTAGGTGGGAGGGATGACCTATTAGGCAATTAAAAACTAAAAGATGTTCAATAGCTGTATATTTGGTGCTGTTTCTAGCAGTATATAGTTGTGATGTGGCTCGGTCACAAAGATCCCCTTGGGACTGTCACCGGATGTGATGTAATTACCTCTGCACCCGTTTTCCGTCAGCTTGGGACTCCAGAACCCTGCCTTGTTGAGCCAGACATGCTAGCCTGCTGCAACACAGACCCAGGTCTGGTCTACACCCCCAAAGCTGCAGACTTTAACTAAAAACTGCTCAGCAGGTCATATGACTCCAGCACCCAGACACCCACCTCCCAATGGGATACAAACCCCAAACACTGTATAAAGCTTATAGAGGGTAAACTCATAAATTGTCTGCCCTCTATAACACTGATAGAGAGATATGCACAGCTGTTTGCTCCCCCAGGTATTAGTCACTTAATCTGGGTTCATTAACAAAACAAAAAAGTAATTTTATTAAGTATAAAAGTATGATTCAAGTGGTTTCAAGTAATAACACACAGAACAAAGTAAGTCACCAAGCAAAATAAAGCAAAAACATGCAAGTCTAAGCCTAATACATTAAAAGACTGGTTACAGGTAAAAATCTCACCCTCAGAGATGTTCCAATAAACTTATTTCACAGACTAGACTCCTTCCTAGTCTGGGCCCAATCCTTTCCCCGGTACAGTCCTTTTTAGCAGACATCTTAGATGGAAACTTGAGATTCTCATGACTGGCCGCCCCCTTTGTTCTCTTCCACCCGCTTTTATACTCTGGCATAAGGTGGGAATCTTTTGTCTCTCTGGGTTCCTGCCCCTCCTTCTAAATGGAAAAGTACCAGATTTAAGATGGATTTCATTACCAGGTGACATAGTCACATGTCATTGTAACACCTCATTCTTCATTACCCAGGGGCTGGCCCACACATACACCGCAAGGCCTGCAGGTAAATAAACCATCCACAACCAACTGTCCTAGTCAATGGGAGGCATCAAGATTCTAAACCACCATTAATGGCCCACATTTTGCAAAATTGCAATGGACCTCAGAGTTATACTTCATATTTCTAGCTTCAGATACAAGAATGATACATGCATACAAATAGGGTGAACACACTCAGTAGATTATAAGCTTTGTAATGATACCTTACAAGAAATACCTTACCTTTTACATAAAGCATATTCCAGTTACATCATATTCACGTTCATAAGCATGTTTTCATAAAGCATATGGAGTGCAACATCACAATAGTAATTTGGATCAATTCAATTAACATGATCCATTTAATATCTTGAATTGTTTTGGTCTTTTTTCTTTTTAATCTAATCAGAATAGTTTGAATTAGTTACTGATGAAATTTGGACTTCAGTGAATGAAAATTGTTATTTCATTTTCCTTGATTCCCCTCATCCCCCTCAAAAATCCATTCAGTGGTTTCTTTGATGTATGTGGACTATTACCTAGGATTTGCAGTGTGTCGTAATAGCTTGGAAAATATAGGTTCAACAGAATAAAGCAGGCAAGAGAGAAAACAAACGAACAAACAAGATTTTATCAAACCTATGGTAAAAGGAGCAAATTGTGGTCATGTGTTACTATGTACTACAGAGGAACAATGTCATCTTTCATATCAATTATCCACAGATTAGAGGACTTTAATACACTATTAAAATTTCCAGTGACTTGGGGCCAGTTTTACAAAGACACTTAGGCACTTAGAGTTGCAGATAGCCACCTGCTGGGATTTACAAGAAAGCGTAAGTGAATTAGGCACCTAACTCCTATGAGAATTTATTTGTACATCACTTCTAAACTACTGTAAAATCAAAAATGTTAATTTTACAGTATGTCTACCATACTATATGTGTTCCTAAGTAATAGTAATGCGTGCAATTATTGTTTACCCATATCAACATTTCATCTTTTTTTAGCCTAAAGGATGATATATTTGTTATGTGAGCAAGCAAGACTGAAAAGAGTGAAATACAAGTAATCTAAACTTAACATAAAGCTTAAATCCTTACACACAACTTCTTCATTTTAAACAAGACAAACTACCAACATAAAAGAAAGAGAACAACATTAGGCAAACATGATAATTCAGGAAGTAAAAGTTACCAGTCCACCTCTCAGATCATTAAAATTTTCTTGGACACACTTTATATTAAGGTTTCATTGATAAATGCTATATAAAGAGTTAATAAATGATGACTAGACATTATAATCAATTACAGACACGAGTCAATGGTTGTAAGGACATCTGTAGAAGGTGTTACAGATGATTACAAGACATGGTTAAATGCAACCTATTGACCTGTTGGACTCTCTAACTGTCTCTAATAATTGATTAGCCATTTATTAAAGCTTCTATAAAACATTTATTAACCTTTATAGATTGTTTATACATGTAACTGTAATATAATATATGACTGTTTTCTTTATGGCATTGCATGCCAAAGAAAATAAAAATAAATAAATAAATACATTTCTTCCTTTAAAAAAAATAAAATAAAATAAAATCTTTGCAATCCTATGAGGGACTGAAAGACTCCTTTAGGATGCTAATTGCCCTTTGTTGGCATTTAATCCTAAAATAATTGAGGACTACACAGCAACATACAGGATGGGTCCTATTAATTTTTATTTTTTAGTAAGTGAATGGGTCATTGACTTAGCACTGATTTGGCACACTGAAGTCATGGGAACTTTGCCAGTGACTTCAGTGGGAACAATATTAGATTTTGAACGTTAAGGTAATGAAAGGTTAGTATTTTCCCTCCCTTCAGTAATCCATTTAATACTGTGACAAACTATATATCTATATAGATATATAGTTCCAAAGGATACATATACTTTATAGCCTTCAAAAAAACAAACAAAAAATAAAATATATACATTTACATTTTGACCTTTTATCCTCAGGTTACATATGACAGATTAATTTTGTCTATAGTCAACATAATCCCTTCTGGGTTTAGAGGCAAAACAGGGGAAAAGACCAGGGCTGACATTAAAGCCTAGGGAACATTAATAAACTCAGACTAATTACTTCTAGGGGTTTAACTTCTCAGAGTCTAAACCAAGCTTCACCTTTAAAACCTGAATCCTCCTTCCAATATGGATCCTAATTTTGTGATGGCTCTAAATTCTATGGCCCCAGATATCAGCTTTGTTGTACTCTCTATTTGTCACCAGGGAACAGCATAGGCATGTCGTCTCAGGACAAAGATCTGGAGCAAAAATTGTAGCTATGCTAAAATTTCATAACCAAACCCAGATTTAGGCAAGTTAGTGTTTCACACCCATTGGGTAAACCTGTCCAATATGGTACAGACAAACTTCAGTGAGTTGTTTTTGCTGTCTTTGACACAAATAGAGAGATAGGGGTTTTGTACTACAAAGCGAAACTGAAGGGGAGGATGGAACTGTAAGAACTGAATCCAACGGAAGGGTCTGCTTAAATGCATACAAACCAAAACTGATAAGCTTCATACAGCTCTAGAGATGATATAAAATGCCAAAAGGCACTTTAAAAATAGTGCTTTAAGCACTATAATAAAGATATTGAATGCAAACCCACCCCTCTCCAACTCATGAGTTTTTAGGGAAATTAATGTCAAGAAACAGAAGACCTAATTAACTGCCATGCAATTCCCCATAGTATGGAAGTACTAGAGTGGCTGCACGTTTAGGTGGGAGATTGTGAGGTGCTGAAGTGTTCGTATTTGAAAGGTTTCAGAGTGGTAACCGTGTTAGTCTGTATCAGCAAAAAGAACAAGGAGTACTTGTGGCACCTTAGAGACTAACAAATTTATTTGGGCATAAGCCTTTGTGGGCTAAAGATGCATGCATCTGATGAAGTTGGCTTTAGCCCACGAAAGCTTATGCCCAAATAAATTTGTTAGCCTCTAAGGCACTGGTTCTCAAAGCCAGTCTGCCGCTTGTTCAGGGAAAGCCCCTGGTGGGCCGAGCCAGTTTGTTTACCTGCTGCATCCACAGGTTCAGCTGATCGCGGCTTCTACTGGCCGCGGTTCACTGCTCCAGGCCAATGCGGGCTGCAGGAAGGGCGGCCAGCACATCCCTCGGCCCGCGCCGCTTTCTACAGCCCCCACTGGCTTGGAGTGCCAAACCGCGACCAGTAGGAGGCACGATCGGCTGAACCTGTGGATGCGGCAGGTAAACAAACTGACTCGGCCCACCAGGGGCTTTCCCTGAACAAGCGGCGGACCGGCTTTGAGAACTACTGCTCTAAGGTGCCACAAATACTCCTTGTTCTTTTTGTATTTGAAAGGTTTGTGTTCACAGAGCACATGTGTTAATAGAAAAGGAGTACTTGTGGCACCTTAGAGACTAACAAATTTATTAGAGCATAAGCTTTCGTGAGCTACAGCTCACTTCATCGGAAGTGAGCTGTAGCTCACGAAAGCTTATGCTCTAATAAATTTGTTAGTCTCTAAGGTGCCACAAGTACTCCTTTTCTTTTTGCGAATACAGACTAACACGGCTGCTACTCTGAAACATGTGTTAATAGTTCCCATTAAATTGGCTTGATATGTCAGGGTAAGGATGATGGCTGAAGGATGCCAATGAATAAACAAGATAAACTATCCAAACATTGAATTTTATTCACTGTATTAAAAAGGAAAAGTACTTGTCTGTATATTGAAATTCTATCCTCTACAGAATCACTCTATTGAGTGTTGTGCCCTCACACAGATCTGACCTTGAAGCCAACTACCTAGCTTACATTATAATGTTTATAAAGCCAGGATGAGGCAATCAAAGCATCTCACCTGAGGGATATGTGTTGCCAATCGTACCCTTTAATAGCCACATCCTTTTTAAGCTAAACTGATCCACGGAGATTATTGCCATTAGTAAAGTCCAATTCCTGGTCCACCATTTCCCTTCCCCCCAAAATTCCAAAAAGCAAGCATCACTGTGCCTACTGTGTGCCTGCTGAGGCAGTACGTAAGAGATAAGAGCATAAACAAAGAAGGGAGAGAGAATTACACTTTTTTTGGAGGGGAAGTATAATATGAGCATAAATCTTCCAATCTGAAGAAATAGGTAGAAAAATACAATTCAAGAAAGGAAAAGGAGGAAGCCTGACTTACTGCATGCACTTTACATGCATTTTAGCAACTATGTATATTATCAAACTAAAGGGATTTTTCATTCCCCAACCCCTTGATTAGTACCTCATTCCTTCCAAATGAGCTTCTAATGAAATTACTCTGGAGAAAATAGCCATGAAAAAGCAAGAGAGAATACAAATCCAACATTAAATTTGTAACACTGAACCGACTTTCTCCAATCAGAAATTAAAAAAAAACTGCTTAATGCTGATAAACTGCAAACCATAATGAATACATATAAAAGTTCTCTCTACATTGCAGGAGAGAGTCGTATTGTGAGAGCATCAGAAGAGGAATATGATTTTAGCTGTAGAATTTGGGATGGACTAGAAAGAAGAGAGGAAGAGGTTACAGTGATCAAAGCAAAAGATGACCAAAGGATGAACAAGGATTTTTAACATGGAGAGAGACAACAAATAGCGATATTATGCAGGAAGAAGGGGAAGGATTTAGCAAAAGATAGGAGACAAGGATGCCACCAAGATGTGAGCCTGAGAGACAATGACAACATGGAGTTTTCAATAGTGATAACAGAGAAAGCAAGTGGTGAGAGGGATTGAGAGGAAAGACAAGAAGCTCTGTTTAAAAGACAGATGGCAAGAGTTGCTGTCAAAGAGCAGTGAGTCTACTGGTTTTGGAGACTATAGGCTCTGCAGTCGTTTCCAAAAGAAATCAGTGAAAGGATTTAAAAGGGGGTCTACTGGAATATCTACCATGGTAAATTAAAGAATGTGGTATATCTACCAGAAATGTTGCATTAAAGGTTGGTGATGAGCTATACTCTACTCGCTGTAAATGAAGTTCATTAGGGAGGCTTTTTGTATGAATAATAGATTTTAATTCTTTACAGTAGAGGTGATAGGGAGTAATTGCTTCCTTTAAGGAGAACTGAGCCAAGCAGCCAGGATTTCTCAGAATTTACTGCAAGTTATAACATGGTAGCAGGCAAAAGGCAAGGACTTTTAATACTTATCTGTACTGTAAATTAGCATGAACACCTTAAACTAGGTGACACTTCTTTTACAGTTTCTATCCTTTTCCTTTCTCCCCCCCTCAATACAGAGAAGTGTTTATATAATCCTTTTCTGGTTCCTCAATGAGATATTTCAACAGCTCATACATGGCTCTAAACTCTCTGCCCTCTACAAATGTATCTAATGGATTAGTCCTTAATGAGGATCAATTTCTTTGGCCTGTTTTTAAATTAATTAATTTAAAGTAACAAAGGTATTATTAATTTGAAATGAACAGTCTTGGCATGAGGACTGCAACATCTCAAATCAAGGTTTTAGTACTGTGAAAGACAAAATGTTAAACTCAAAGAAGTGGTCTCTGTAGTGATTTTTGCTCACAGATAATCTTCTGAATTGATGGTGCTCTGTCTTTGACAACACCCATCTGGAATACTTAATTTAAGAAACAGGAAATGAATTGTTCTCTCTCTGACCTGGGAGAACAGGGAAGACCTTGAGGGCCTTCAGAATATAGTAGAGCATCACACCCTTCACTGTGTATGCAGGCTAAGCTGTATACCCAGTGAGAGGGCAGAAAATTAAGCTGCTTCCTACGTGTAGGTAGCAATAAGAGAAACCGGAGAGATTCCTCTGCTTTCAGCACTAAATGGGCACTATGCTGACCTGATTTTCCTCTCATCTACACCAGTGGAAAGCAGCCTTCATGGCCACATTTTACTATTTTCCAGATTTCTTCAAAAATCAATATGATTTTGCTCATTCATGTCTAGAACATTCTTTGAAATTTTGGAATTGGTCAGATGGCGTTCAAGAATTATTGTATTACCGAAAGACTAAAATGCTATTGAACGAAGAGAACATTTCTCAGCATTCTGCATACCTTTTAAGATAGCTCTTCCATCTAGCTGCAATAACCTGCCTTAACTTTTCATCCTTCTAGCTGTGCGGTGGTTTGTCACACTGTAAAACCAATAGTATAACAAACCTAAAATGTATAAATAGTTGGAAATGCTAGTTATAATAGTCTTAGAGACATCTATCTATTAGGAACATGGCAGGGCCAGGACAGGATATGGTAGAAAATCTATGATACAGAAAGAAAATTTAAAAAAATAAGCACTAGATATTGCCATGAGTTAAATCTTCTAACAGCACTAAAGAGAACAGAATGACCAGTAGAGACTCTGACATCCTGTAAGTACTCCGCAAGGGCCTGTATATGCTTCACTACTTCAGATGAAGTCTTGTGCACTTAGAAGTTTGGTGATCAGCTCCCAAGGTCTTGACTGAAGGCAAGAGATCCTGGAACGTGTATCTATTCTGGGTATTTATTTCTGGAATAATTACAGTTGACCAATAGGAAAATACATAATCCTGAAGAATATGGCTTAATCCTCAAACACTCATTAACGGAGAACATTCAAACAATTGTTTGCAGGATCAAGCTCTAATGGTTCAATTATGGTTCAGCCTACACATCTCGCACAGTATATGTATAGGCAGACACAACCCCATACTACATGCATGAACTCTTCACCTCACAGAACGTAATGCCAAGGAAGAGAGCAACTGCTGCTGGAAGTACTATTCACTTTCCCATACATGTGAGTAGGGAATGGACAGGAAGGGGTGAGGCTGGCCTGTGGTGCTACAGTGTTGCTTTGGGACGAGTAAGCTACGCCAAAAGGGACAGGGAGAGAAAGGCTATCATGGTTTATTTTCCCCATGGAGCAAGGGGGAAACTGAAAAAACGAGTCACCATTTGGTCTCTTCACTGCTCTTGTGGCAACAGTTACCCATGCCCCATTTCTTGGACTTGGCCCTAAATAAATATAAAATATGCTTTGGCTTGAGAAGTGGGGGAAGGTCATCCCACCAAGTTACTAGAAATGAATGTATGAATTAGTATTACTAAGAAGATAAACTTCAAACAGAACTTGAAAAATAAGTTTGCATACAAAGGTAATATATATTTTAGGGTGGAAAATAATCAGAGACTATAATAAAAGTCACGGGGAAAAATCATGAGTAAAGGCACTGTCAATCATTAAGCAGCCTTCATGGCCATAGGCCCCTAGAAGCTACTTGGGTTCCACAGATTACACAGCTGTGGGAACAGCTTCCTTTCTGGGTGGGGTACTTTCTCTTTGGGAGTAACTACTTAAGGCCCAATCTCGCAATGCCTTATACCAGTGATGGGCAACCTGCAGCCTGTGGGCCACACATGGACCATCAGGGTTGTGCTGGCTGTCACTTCCCGCAGCTCCCATTGGCCGGGAATGGCGAACCGTGGCCATTGGGAGCTGCGGGTGGTTGTGCCTGCAGATGGTCAATGTAAACACTGTATCGCGGTCTGCCAGCGGATTACCCATATGGGCCACATGGGGTCCACGGGTTGCCCACCACTGCCTTATACACATGCTTAACTTTACCTACACTAGGAATCCAATTGCCTTCAATCAGCTAAGCCCCACTGTTGTCTATCCTGTGAGGGTGATTTTTGAAGGATGGACAACAAATCACCATCCATGATGAGGCTGGAATCCAGTGTTAAGAACATAAGAATGGCCATACTGGGTCAGACCAAACGTCCATCCAACCAGTATCCTGTCTGCCAGGTGCCCCAGAGGGAGTGAACCTAACAGGTAATGATCAAGTGATCTGTCTCTTGCCATCCATCTCAATCCTCTGACAAACAGAGGCTAGGGACACCATTCCTTACCCATCCTGGCTATTAGCCATTAATGGACTTAACCTCCATGAATTTATCCAGTTCTCTGTTAAACCCTGTTATAGTCCTAGCCTTCACAACCTCCTCAGGCAAGGCGTTCCACAGGTTGACTGTGTGCTGTGTGAAGAAGAACTTCCTTTTATTTGTTTTAAACTTGCTGCCCATTAATTTCATTCGGTGGCCCCTAGTTCTTATATTATGAGAACAAGCAAATAACTTTTCCTTATTCACTTTCTCCACACCACTCGTGATTTTATATACCTCTATCATATCTCCATTTAGTCTCCTCTTTTAAAGCTGAAAAGTCCTAGCCTCTTTAATCTCTCCTGATATTGGACCCTTTCCAAACCCCTAATCATTTTAATTGCCCTTCTCTGAACCTTTTCTAATGCCAGTATATCTTTTTTGAGATGAGGAGACGACCTCTGTATGCAGTATTCAAGATGTGGATGTACCATGGATTTATATAAGGGCAATAAGATATTCTCCATCTTATTCTCTATCCCTTTTTTAATGATTCTTAACATCCTGTTTGCTTTTTTGACTGCCGCTGCACACTGCATAGATGTCTTCAGAGAACTATCCATGATGACTCCAAGATCTTTCTCCTGATTAGTTGTAGCTAAATTAGCCCCCATCATATTGTACGTATAGTTGGGGTTATTTTTTCCAATGTGCATTACTTTACATTTATCCGCATTAAATTTCATTGGCCATTTTGTTGCCCAATCATTTAATTTTGTGAGATCTTTTTGAAGTTATACATAGTCTACTTTGGTCTTAACTATCTTGAGCAGTTTAGTATCATCTGAAAACTTGGACACCTCACTGTTTACCCCTTTCTCCAGACCATTTATGAATAGTTTGAATAGGATTGGCCTAGGACTGACCCTTGGGGAACACCACGAGTTACCCGCTCCATTCTGAAAATTTAACATTTATTCCTACCCTTTGTTCCCTGTCTTTTAACCCAGTTCTCAATCCATGAAAGGACCTTCCCTCTTGCCCCATGACAACTTAATTTACGTAAGGGCCTTTAGTGAGGGACCTTGTCAAAGGCTTTCTGGAAATCTAAGTACACTATGTCCACTGGATCCCCTGTCCACATGTTTGTTGACCCCTTCAAAGAAATCTAATAGATTAGTAAGACATGATTTCCCTTTACAGAAACCATGTTGACTTTTGCCCAACAATTTATGTTTTCTACATGTCTGACAATTTTATTCTTTACTATTCTTTCAAACTAACTTGCCGGGTACTAACGTTAGACTTACTGGTCTGTGATTGCCAGGATCACCTCTAGAGCCCTTTTTAAATATTGGCGTTACATTAGCTGTCTTCCAGTCACTAGGTACAGAAGGAAAGGACTTGTGGTACCTCAGAGACTAACAAATTTATTTGAGCATAAGCTTTCGTGAGCTACAGCTCACTTCATCTGATGAAGATGAAAGCTTATGCTCAAATAAATTTGTTAGTCTCTAAGGTGCCACAAGTACTCCTTTTCTTTTTGTGAATACAGACTAAGACGGTTGCTACTCTGAGTACAGAAGCTAATTTAAAGAACAGGTTACAAACCATAGTTTATAACTCCGCAATTTTACATTTGAGTTCTTTCAGAACTCTTGGGTGAATGCCATCTGGTCCCGGTGACTTGTTACTGTTAAGTTTCTCAATTAATTCCAAAACCTCCTCTAGTGACCCTTCAATCTGTGACAATTCCTCAGTTTTGTCACCTACAAAAGATGGCTCAGGTTTGGGAAACCCCCTAACATCCTCAGCCATGAAGACTGAAGTAAAGAACTCATTTAGTTCTCCGCAATGACTTTATCATCTTTAAGTGCTCCTTTTGTATCTCGATCGTCCAGGGGCCGCACTGGTTGGTTAGCAAGCTTCCTGCTTCTGATGTACTTAAAAACATTTTATTACCACCTTTTGAGTTTTTGGCTAGCTGTTCTTCAAACTCCTTTTTGGCTTTTCTTATTACATTTTTACACTTTAATTGGTGGTGTTTATGCTCCTTTCTATTTACCTCACTAGGATTTGACTTCCACTTTTTAAAAGATGCCTTTTTATCTCTCACTGCTTCTTTTACATGGTTGTTAAGCCATGGTGGCTCTTTTTTAGTTCTTTTACTGTGTTTTTTAATTTGGGGTATACATTTAAGTTGGGCTTCTATTATGGTGTCTTTGAAAAGTGTCCATGCAGCTTGCTGGGATTTCACTCTAGTCACTGTACCTTTTAATTTCTGTTTAACTAACCTCCTCATTTTTGCATTATTGCCACTTCTCATAATTATACTGTCCATCTCCCAATATTTGGTAGGGGTTTTTTGAAACTCCAAATGCTGGAATATTGGCATGGAGAATCTCAGCTGTCATTTAAAAAATATGAAGTAAATTTTTAGCCATTATAGTTATAAAGAAAAAAGGGTAAACCCTAAAGGCTTTAGAACCAGGGGGCAAACAAAAAGATCCCAACATTTATCATTTGAAAAATATCATTATTTTTAAGCTCATCTTATGAATTCTGAAATGTGACTCATGACTTTTGAACTACCAGTAGTAACACCTCCAGATACAGTTTGCTCTTCAATATTTATTAACTGGCTCGCTCTGAGTTTCATGGCAAGTGTTTGGTGATACTCCTTGCAATGACCGCAGAGAAATGTACCTTTTAGAAAGGTGGATTTGCTGGGCATTCTTGTTCCTGCTACCACAGAGTATGTCTACACTTTGAGCTGGGGGTATAATTACCAGCTTGAGGAGTCATACCCGCGCTAGCTTTGATCAAGCTAGTGTACTATGTATGTACAGCTTGCTGTACATACATAGCTTGGGGGCAGCTTGCTCCACCTGCCAGTTGCACCACCGCAGCTATGCTCTATTTTTTGTGTGCTAGCTGAATCAAGCCAGTATGCGTATTTCTCCTCAAGGTGGGAATCACACCTGCAGCTTGAAGTACAGACATACACAAAACAGTAAGAGGAAAAGAAACAGAATTTTCATTTAGAAAAATGCAAATGGTATTCTCCTGCCAGGAAAGCAATGCATTATTGGTTCTATATTCTATTTTTAACTGTAAGGCTAGACCTCAATATCAATGTAAAAATTAAAAAAAAAGTTACTTTATTCTTATAAAAGGTTATTACAAACTTGCCTGTGCCTTTACTGAACTTTAATACTTACAATGATTTTCATATGTAAGAGATGTACAGAAATAGCACAGCGTTGCTCATTTAACTATATGAAATGTTCAAGCTAAGGAGATTCCTACGAAATCAGCCTTCTGTAAATTAGTGCCAGGCTCCCAGAGTGTCAAAGGAAGATAACACCCACTTTATTACCTCAAATGTGTTTTTACAGACTCTAAAATGCAGCTTTTATAACAACATCTATCTTGCTTTAACTTTCTATACTATTTTCTTTGATTCTGTGTTTTTAAAGATGTATATAAGCTTTAGTTATTGTGATTTGTGCTTTGTATAAAATATTTAATAGAAGTTTTAACTGCAAATTGGAAATGGCAGATTTTATATGTTCAGATTTAGGATTCTTAATATTCATTAATTTGCTTGTCTCAAAAGAACTCCTTGAATAGCTTCTTTTAAGAAAATTATTTAAATACTTTCTGTGGTTTCATGTGACTTAGTTAAGATTACTCACCTTTAACCATTTATCAGTGTACACCAAAAAGAATTCACCAACACTTAAATGAAGATCTCTTGCCCATCCATAAACTGTTTTAGTTATCTTAGGGCATTTCTACACAGCAAAAAAACCACCAATCAACCAAACAAAATAAAACAAAACACTGCAAGAGCAAGTTTGTCAACTGACAGGGCTCATGCTACAAGGCTAAGAATAGTATTGTAGACATTCGGGCTCAGGCTAGAGCCCAGACTCTAAGACTCACTCTCCTTCCTTGGTGGGTTACACAGCCCAGGCTCCAGCCCAAGCCCAACCAACTACACTGTTATTCTTTGCCTTGCAGCACAAGCCCTAGGCAGTTGACCTGGGCTCCTGTGACATATGTATGACTCACTACTAATTTGGCAGAATACTACAATTTGGTAACTTGAAAAGACAAGAGCACCTCCACTAGAGCTCCTCCACTTTGGCCTGCTCTCAAAGGCATCCTCTTTCTTAAAAGCTCTCCAAGGACAAACATACAAAGAAGATTGTAACTGAAGTAACCATTACTGCTTGTCTGGGCTTCAATATTTTTCTCCTTTCTGCTTGTTTTTAAATGGAGGTATCCCCTAAGGTATGCACAGCATGCAACTAAAACAGAGTGAGTCACATCCCCGGATGGCATTAAAAGAAAGAGAATTATTAAGATTTGGCCTACCATATCTTGCTTCTCTAGACTAAAAATTTTAGTAATTTTAAGATAAAATTACTTGGCACTCAGCAACTTGAAAACATCCCTTTCAATCCTACACTGCAGATATCTGGGCATCTTTGGCTCCTGTACCAAGTGAAAAAGGGATAGTAACTATTGGGGGGGGGACCTTTTTTAAAGTATAATACATGTTAGCAGAAAAACTGAAGATTGTATTGGGAGAGATGGAACAGGACTAAAGAAGGTCAAATATATCAGGCAAAATAATGCAAAAACTCTATTTTGCTTTACAAGCACATGGGACCATTAAGGTACAGAACGGTCTGTAACATAGTGCAGAGCTTCACAGCCTTACAAGGGAACTCTGAAAGACATTTTACTTCACAGAAGTGCAATGCTTCCCAGAGCTTCCAGTTAATACTTCAACTCATCGAGGGAGTTGGACATGTTTCCCCTACAGTCCCTCCACCCCAAAAATCCTGGTGAGGTTCACTTCTCCTATTGATGTAATCATTTTTAATTTATATAATATCGTTTCATAAGGATTCCCAACTGCACCACCACTTCACTACCTCAGTAAGTTAGATCTTGTCTACATGAAACAGTTACACCAGTTTAATTAAACGTGTTATTTTGAAGCCATTTGCTTAAACCTGTACAAACCATTGTATGAGCACTTATTTATCTAAAAAAAGACAGTGAGGTTCAGATTAAGCTGATAAGTAGTTGGTTTAAACTAAACCAAAATAAACCACCCTCAAACTGAAGTAAGCATATCCACACAGAGATTTGTCCAATTTATTTAAATCAGTTTAAAATTACACGTTTAGTTAAACTGGCACAATTTTTTCTTGTGGACAAGACTTACTAACCTATCACCACCATTCCAGTAGGAGAAGGATCATTCTGTAATGTCCTCCTCTTAATTTTTATTAAATCTCTAGATGTCTGCAGACTGTCTCCCTAATGCGTCATGAACCTTGCTTGAACACAGTATCTTGGAGTCGGCAAGAGTAATATACAAATGTAAAGGTTATTACTATTTTATAGCAATAAGGTTATTACTATTTTATAGCCCCTGACCCAGAGCCCAGGCTCCAACCCAAGCTGGAATGTCTACACCATAATTAAACAGCTCTTTAGTCCAAGCCCCAAGAGCCACGATCAAGGTAGTACATTATGCAATATAGTGCATCACGCAGTGTAGACAAAGATGGGTTTCTGAACTAAGATGGGAGGCCCTGCCTAAGCAAAAACTTTAGGATTCCTGCTCCCTTCAGCACTGAAGTCTTGCACTCTTGCAACAACATGGAAAATAATGGCCCCTTTTTCTTCCAATCTGTGGCTTGGCTTTGGTTTCCACCACAGAGAAAGGTTCTCTTTCCACTCCCACAAGCAGAATGACTTTGTGACTGTGAGCATATAGAGGCAAATTTAAGCTCCAATCTGGCTCTTCTAGAGATTCTGGGAGAGTTACCCTCCATGGCATTTACAAAGAGGTAATATAGAATATCAGCTTTTTACTGTCTGTGTGCTTATGGCATTTTGCTACCATTTGATACCGTGGTGATAGGCTAAACAGATCCTTTGATGTGCAGAACCAAGTCCAGAGTGGAGCTATTGTAGTTTTCCTGAACACAGCTAACAAACAGGACCCAGCTCTGCAGAGACTCCCTGCACAGTGCCACATAGCAAAGATTCCCTGGGTGTAGGACAGGTTAGCCTAAGGCTGGGTGATTAGATTTTTCATGCAGTGCAAAGAACTCAGGCCCATTTTAAGTGTCCATTCTCAGGGTGGAAATTAACCCGATTTAAATTATATGGCAAGATGCAGGTTTTGCTCTGAAACTAGTATATCTTAAAAACGTCATCTTAAATGAAATCTGTATGATAAGAAATTAAGGAAATACCTTTTGTGTAAAATTCCTCAGAAACAGAAAGGTTGCATTTGGCACAGCTTTACTGGATACAAAGATAATTCCTGCAGCAGGCAATGTTAAAACTGCATGAAGTAACTGGTCTACATTTTCAAAAGTGGATAGTGAATTTAGGTGTCCAAACTGAGCCATCTTAAAAGGGCCTGATTTTCAGAGGGTACGTGATTTTTACACTGTAAATTAGCAAAAAGAAAAGGAGTACTTGTGGCACCTTAGAGACTAACAAATTAGTCTGTAAATTAGGTGTCTTTAAGGAGGCCCACATTGGGCATCCAAAATGGAGACATCCAAAATTATTAGTAATTTTTGAACATTTAGTCTGTTTTTAAATAGAAGTGTATATAAATAAAAGAGCAAGTTTGAAGACCTCAGGAAGAGGTAGATAAACCTTGAAAGTCCATTGGATCATATTTTTGATAGAGGCTAGAGTCCACAAAGGCTAAATCCATGCTTAGATGCCTTAGGAGAAATAATCTACTGTATCATATCACAACAACAAAAAGAAAAGCAGTGATGCTGCATAAATTACTAACAAAAAATTTGATTTCGATACGATAAATATCATGACAAGTCTATCAATCAATTGCCTTTGAGGTCATTACCAGCCCATAACTCACTCAGGGCTTTATTGATGTCTGAGTTGTTTGTAAGTATCAACAGAGCAACTTAAGTGAACAATTTTTCACTAACATTGCACTGAGTTGACATCACTATATTACCAGTTTATTCTATACCATAGTTTATAGAAAAATAAAACTAGGAAGCACAGCCATTTGTAACACAGAAAATTACATGAAAAAGATATTTAGTTCCTGAGCAGGTTTTTCACACAAACATACCACTGCCCCCTCCCCTGCCTTATTCCCCCAAGCAAAATATGTATCCATATGGCTTTGAAATTGATGAAGCCAAAAATACAGTTCCAGGATCTCAGATTAGCACATTACTCAAAAAACCACTGTGAAAAGCAGTGTGTGTATAGCTGCCATCAACTTCCATGGATTTTGTGATTTTCCTAAAATGTTGCTCTGTACTAGCCTTTAACAGAATATCATAAAAAAAATAATCTACTGAAGCTATTACCCTGAAGAATCGAATAGATCGTACTGAAATCTCCTCGGCCAACAGCTATTGCTCCAACTTGAATCATTAAGTAACTCCCTTGAAATGCATGCCCACATTTGATAAAGTTACTTCTGCATGCTGACACCTTACATATTTTATTAGTACTTCAAATTTTTAATCTTGGTCATTGGAAAATGGGACTTTTGCCTGATGTTAACATGTCCAATTTCTGCCCAGTTTTTCTCTGGATTAAAAGTATTCTGCAGTGTACATCTTTAGGTTTTAGACTGCTTGTTTGGCTGTTTGTTTTTTTATTTGCCCCACAAACAGTCTCATGTCTCTATTTTGTTCATCCCAGCGATCCAATTTTACAAATAAATTTCATCTCTCACCAAAGTGAATCACTGTATTGGGTGTCAGAGTAGCAGCCGTGTTAGTCTGTATTCGCAAAAAGAAAAGGAGTACTTGTGGCACCTTAGAGACTAACCAATTTATGCATGTTGCATCCGATGAAGTGAGCTGTAGCTCACGAAAGCTTATGCTCTAATAAATTGGTTAGTCTCTAAGGTGCCACAAGTACTCCTTTTCTTTTTTTGTATTGGGTGTGGTACAGTAACAACATTAATGACATGTTCAGATGTAAGAGATATGATTAGGCTACCATTTCATAAGATCTTTAAAAACACCTTAAAAAGATAAGCTCTATTAAAAAGCAAAATTTCATTTACTACTCTTTATCTCTACCTAAACACAAATATTTGCTTTTTTCAATATGTCTAAAGTTATAGTAATATTGAATCTTGTAGAGTCTATTTAATAAGTAGTAGCGTACGAGGCCAACTATCCAATTAGCAATCCACTGGCTGTTGAATTACACAAAATGCATTATGACATTTTGTCAGGAATGAATTTAAGATGTTTTCTTTCATATTAGCTAGTTATGTCTTACATAGCTTCCATAAATTAGGAGTTAATGGGCAAAATGTTCATCTTTGGCAATGCCCTTTGTAGGATTTGATAGCTGTTGTTTATGCCTTTTGTTTCAGTTAGTTCCTGCAACACTCTCTGGTCTTTAATTCACTGAGGCTTCTATGATCTCCCCTTTCTTTTCTCCCAGTGGAGCACATTTCTCTCATAATCAACACTTGATTAGATTGGACTAAAACAAAACTTCTTAAAACCAAATATACTCAATTGAATATATTGTTCAGTAGTGATAACTGAAATAGTTTTTTCTTATAAATGCATTTTTGCCCTTTGTGGGTTTTAGCAGTGCTGAAAAAGGAAGAGAAAAATTATTATGGAGAGTGAATATAGTGTTGTGATAAATGGGGTGTGTGGGGGGGAACAGCTCCCTTTTATGGACACCCAGCCAGCCAGCTAGCTATAAAGTCCCTCTTGGTAGCTCTTCTCTACTTGTTTTACCCGTAAAGGGTTAAAAAGTCCACAGGTAAAAGGAAAGGAGTGGTCACCTGACCAAAAGAGCCAATGGGATGGCTAGAACTTTTTAAAATTGGGAAAAAACGTCCCTTTGTCTGTGTGTTGTGGTTCTTTGGAGAGAGGGGACAGAGCAGCGACAGGGCTGGGACTATGCTTTAAAAAGCTTTAAAAAGCTTTTTGTCAGATATGGAAATCAGATCATCCTAAAACCTACTCATAAATCAGAAAATGTCTAGAAAAACCACACCTTTAGCAACCCCGTGCAGGGCCCAATGAGCTTGCTTTTCCTTCGAAAGAGGTCAAAGGGAGGCACGAAAAGGGGGGAGGGATAGGTCAGTGGTTTGAGTATTGTCCTGCTAAACCCAGGGTTGTGAGTTCAATCCTTGAGGGGGCCCATTTAGGGATCTGGGGCAAAAATTGGGGATTGGTCCTGCTTTGAGCAGGGGTTGGACTAGATGACCTCCTGAGGTTCCTTCCAGCCCTGACGTTCTATGTTCTATGATTCTAACTCTGACCTTCTCATATCCAAACACCCCTGTGTATGCTCTCTCTCTCTCTCCCCCTCACACATACACCCCTTTGCTACCTGCTTATTGTGTGAACAATGCTTTAAGGCCAGAAGTTAGGAGCAGAAACACTTCCTATACATACTGTACATTGTCAGTCTCATTTTTTCCTCAAGCTACTTTCGCTGCTTTTATTTTTCAGGGTCCCTCTTTTAAGGCACTGGCTGTGAAGCCCAATTCTTTATGTTCCTGTGAGTGGCATTTAAAAAAAAATCTCTTTCATCTTGTTATTCCATTGTAACTTTCACACAATAGTCCTTATACAAGCTCTACAGAAATTGCTATCAATAACAAAATAGAACAATACATTATACATACAATTAGATACATGTTAAAATTGGTATTATACATTATAACCAGTGTCTTATTGGTATGTATACATTATAACCAGTGTCTTAGCTATGCTGCATTCAAAAAATTTTCATGCATTAAAAAACATTTCCAGCTATTTGCATGTATACTTGAAAATGACATTTATCTGCATTATCGATCAACAACTCATAAACAGACATTACTAGATGACATTTCATTAATGACTTTTTATAATAGTGACTTTTTTATATATAAAGAGGACAGACATTTGTCATATTCCTTCTAAACACTTCTCACTGTTCTACACTGTCCCTTGGAAGTATGAAACTGAAAACTGCTATCTTAGCATGTTTTTTTCCCTATCCATTGCAAATTCACACTCACTTTCTTAGTGTTGTAGTTCACGAATGGTGAGTATCACAGTTTGGAGGTAATTTCCCTGTATTCCCTCTCTGTGGTCCACCAAGGGCTCCCACTTTAGGATCCTGGCTCATCAGCCATCACCTCTATTGGGTGAAGGCATGTCTCACTCCTTCCTGACTGGGTTTTCAAGGCTGCACAGCTCCCTGGTTTTACACTGTGATACTCCAGCAAGCCGGACTGACATCTGTGCTTTGCTTTCTGTCCAGAGGCTATGACCCTTGTACTGCCCACAGTTATAAATTACCCATAACTCTCTCTAAACAAGCACATTAACTCTTAATGTGAAAGCATTACAGAGAAAACATTAAAATATGTAAAAAAAAGCAGAGTGACGGTTTAAGTAATTCTTTTACATTTCTGTAAAAAAAATCTGCAATGCTTTAATAAATGAAATAACAGTGACTAAAAACTACCAGTGACTGATCATACTTTGAATATAGTCATGCTGATAGATATTCTCACAAAAGTTTAAGATCCAAAACCACCAAATCTTGTATAGGATAGATCCAGATAACTGACAACTTTCAGACAGGTGGGAGTGTGTTAATTAATTCTCTGTGTTATGTAGTATACTTTATTAAGTACATATAAGCAGAGGAGCCTGCAAAAATAGTTCTCTGTAAAATCTGTGCCAGAAATAATAATTGCAGAGAAGAACTTTAATTGTTAAGACACATGTAATTAAAAGTCCACTTATTACTGGCAATATACACTGCATCCTTCAGGTTCCATGTGAAACGAATGACAAAAATCCAGGTTGAGAGAAGAGCTGTATATCTTGCATCAATATAGCTATGACAAATTACAGAGATTGTTGCGACACTTGTATGTGGATTTTCTTTTTATTTTGAATCAGATTTCAAAAGTAAAAATTAAAAAATGTAACTCAAGGTGCTTCTTTTTATACCTGTGTTAAACAATGCCGCCTACACGCCTCCTTCCTCTGTGCCTCAAGTCAACTACAGCCTAACGAGCAGTAGTTTGAGGGGCTCTCACTGCACCAGGTGAGGACGAAGAGGGAGTTATGATGGAGTGCTGTTCATTTGAACTAGGAAGAGGAGGAGGGGCTCTCCCTCTGCTTTCAACAGATAAGAGCAATGCTCCTTCCTCCCTCCCACCCACCTCCCTCTGCTTACCTTAACCACTGCCAATGAAGGATATATACAAGCTAACACTACAGTAGCTTTTTCTCACAATGCTTTACTAGAGGTTAGAAGAGACTGGATGTTAAGCAGTACAGCATTAGGATGCAAGGGCAATGCTAATCTTCAAAGATTCGGAGGCAAAACAGCAGGAATTGCAATGCTGACCAGTCACTGCCAGCGGGTGCTACTATATACCAGCTGTGAAAGAGATGAAAAGATAAGGCAGCTGAATTTCACACATAAGCACTTCTAACGTCTTCAGGAAGTCCTGTTGATGCAGCTGCTTGCCTCCAAAACCCACAGAGTTTGCCATCGGAGAAATGAAGGTCACTTACTGGCATTAAAGTGGACATGGTTCACATTTCGAAGAATCAATGTCAATAAAATGTTCTCTATATTTTTGTAGGTATCTGTTCCCAGACATTAAACTGAATAATCTGAATTCTTTTGTGCTTTCACTGAATGCATTTTGGAGGCCTAACCCAATTAGTCACAGTTCTTAGTCTGATGTTTGATGAATTTGTTATTTTACCTTGTCGTAAATATAAAGGGAAGGGTAAACACCTTTAAATCCCTCCTGGCCAGAGGAAAAACCCTTTCACCTGTAAAGAGTTAAGAAGCTAAGACAACCTCGCTGGCACCCGACCAAAAGGACCAATGAGGACACAAGATACTTTCAAAGCTGGAGGGGGGGAAAAACAAAGGGTTCTCTCTGTCTGTGTGTTGTCTTTTTCCAGGACCAGAGCAGGAATGCAGGTCAGAACTCCTGTAAAAAGTCACTAAGCGATCTAGTTAGATATGCGTTAGATTCTGTTTTGTTTAATGGCTGATAAAATAAGTTGTGCTGAATGGAATGTATATTCCTGTTTTTGTGTCTTTTTGTAACTTAAGGTTTTGCCTAGAGGGATTCTCTATGTTTTGAATCGGATTACCCTGTAAGGTATTTACCATCCTGATTTTACAGAGGTGATCCTTTTACTTTTTCTTTAATTAAAATTCTTCTTTTAAGAACCTGATTGTTTTTTTATTGTTCTTAAGATCCAAGGGTTTGGGTCTGTGTTCACCTATGCAAATTGGTGAGGATTTTTATCAAGCCTTCCCCAGAAAAGGGGGTGTAGGGCTTGGGGGGATTTTTGGGGGAAAGATGTTTCCAAGTGGGCTCTTTCCCTGTTATATTTGTTAGACGCTTGGTGGTGGCAGCAATAAAGTCCAGGGACAAAAGATAAAATAGTTTGTACCTTGGGGAAGTTTTAATCTAAGATGGCAAAAATAGGCTTAGGGGTTTTTTCATGCTGGTCCCCACATCTGTACCCTAGAGTTCAGAATGGGGAAGGAACCTTGACATACCTAAATTGATTTTTAAGAAATCCCATTAATTTCAAGAGGAGCATTAAAAGGGAAAGTGTTAGACTTGTTGCTTTTGGTCACAGTACTTAGGAAAGGCAGATTTAATACTGAATACAATCTTCTTTTTTTTAAACCCCCTTTGATCTTCAAGGTCCTGTGACAAACTTCCTCCTGTGCCTTGGTGGGTCCTAAGTAAAACCACCACATGTACATTGTCACATTTTCTGCAACAAGTATTTTAGAAAAAATACATCATGTCTCAAAAGCTTCAACATAGTATTTGACTGTATATCCATCCCCTGTTAGTTTGCACAAATTTCTATAAGCCAGGTTTGTCCACAGAAAAAAAGAAAAACAAAATAATTTCTTTAAACCTCTAAAAGATCTTTTCTATCAAACACAATACTGAGATATCTTACCTCAAAACAACATGCAGTACTTATATTCATTAGTGGGTAGCATACTGCAGCCAGTAAGGGGTCTGAGTCACATTCTACTCCACTAATACTATCAAGAGTAAAGAAAATACTTATTGGGGAGTTCCAACAGTCTTGTGATATGCAGGTAAGATCCCAGAGAGTAAGAATCCTGCACAGCTAGGATCTTTAGCGAATGCAGATGTTTCTAGCTCTGATGGTTTGTGAAACATAGCACCTTAAACCAGTGTGTGATCCAGGATTTCTCAGTCCTGGCCTTTAGAACAAAGTAATCGAGAAGGGAAACACTACAAAAGTTAGAGGAGGGAAATAATGTTTCAGCATTTTTTCCTTTTTATAAAAGTATCCAGTTGAAAGTTCCTTGGAGGTTTTGGATACTAGAGTTGGATTAATGAGCAGAGTGTCCCCAATATCATGCTGAAGGATTAGTTCATTAATACTTCCTATAGCACTTTTCCTTTGAGTTCTTCTATCCAAATACTGACCTTTTCCAATCCTTTCCTGCCTGTGAAGTCTAGCACAACTTGAAATGATTTGGCTGCAAGGAATTATGACAAGCTTTTACCTTCCATTTAACCTTGAAGGTAAGAACACCTTGTACTAGTGAAATCAAGCAATCTCCCTGGCTCCAGTATTAGGAATGCATAAAAAAAAAATCCCCTGCTTGCTTACAAAAAAATCTAACCTGGGAACAATTTTTTTTCATTGTTTTTCCTCTCTCTATTTAGTATATATTTTCAGGATTATGAAATGAGTATTTGAAAAATAAAAAAATGTAAACTTTGATCAATACAACAGCAAATACCTCTCCTTTTGGGGAATTCTTCCTCTGTACTAAATAATGGCAAGCTCTATATATCTTTTATACCTGCACATCTCTTGGAATGCTAAAAATAATGGTGCCTATAGGAATTGTACACTACCTAGTTTGTGAAAGATGATGTGAGGCACTTTTGCTCTGTACATTTTATTTTTATACTGCTTAACATTGTTGTTATTTCTGAGCCTGATTTACAGTTACCCAGGGGTACTTATAACCCTTTTGATGTTATTTCTACTGGAAACAGTTGACAAAAGCAGATTTTCCCTTAAGGATTGCCCAGTTTCAGTGCTTGTTTCAAGTTTCTGCTGTTTGTTCAACCCATTAAGAGCTTCTTCAAAGACATGAAATAGGAGCCCATCATCTTGAATGCTACAGGAAAAAAAAAACGTGTGTATAAAGACTGCCAACTCACACTTTCACTCTGCTGTAGATAAGCA
Organism: Dermochelys coriacea; assembly: GCF_009764565.3. Lineage (NCBI taxonomy): Eukaryota > Metazoa > Chordata > Testudines > Dermochelyidae > Dermochelys > Dermochelys coriacea. The sequence continues at coordinate 123,662,735 of NC_050070.1, forward strand.
GAAAGCATTGACATAACACACTACCTGGAATACTGCCTATGGATTTAGCATAACTCTGCAAGAGGTTTTGGTTCTGAAGTATTTCACTGTCGGTCAGAGCTGCATGAAAATATTCATATCAGATATAAACCCAGGGAAAATAGACAGTGTGCCTAATGCAAGTTTGAGATTAAAAATTGGCGATGGGTTTAAACATTACTTCTACTTTGTATTTTTTCTGCATATCAGAGTATACTGCTGCTTTAAATAAGATTTTTTTCATGAGCTTTGCACTGCATGCTGAGCTAAGGTAGCATATACAGTCTGTGCCAAGCTTCTTGGGGCTTAAAGTGGTCTGCATGTGGTGCACTAACTATATACGATGGTAAAACACAACTAGAAAGTAGAGCTCACTGGTCAGCAATTCTCAGACCTGAATTATGTACTGATAAGTGACTACTACAAAAAATCATTAATAAATCCCCACCCAAAAATCGTTGTTAGGTGAAATTAAGGTTGTAGCTATATATAAATATTTTATGTTTTTATTAGACTTCCAAGAACATTAGAGTTAAAAGAAAGAATTAGAAACTCAGGAAATGAAGATTTTACAAAAAAAAACCCACAAATATTTGGAAGTACGGAAGGTCATAGTTACCTCTGCCCTCCACTGATCCTTGCCTCCCATCTTTAGTCCTTTGTAAAATGTGTTAAATTTGGATAAAGAACTTTTTCTAAAGTCTCAGGAATCCACAGTCAACAGACCAGGACATCTTAAATTTGGAGAAGGCACTCTACTTACGCAAATTGCAAGTGGAAAAGGAGTACTTGTGGCACCTTAGAGACTAACACATTTATTTGAGCATAAGCTTTCGTGAGCTACAGCTCACTTCATTGGATGCATTTGGTGGAAAATACAGTGGGGAGTTTTATATACACACACAGAGAACATGAAACAATGGATTTTATCATACACACTGTAAGGAGAGTGATCACTTAAGATGAGCCATAACCAGCAGCGGGGTGCGGGGGGAAGGAGGAAAACCTTTCATGGTGACAAACAAGGCAGGCTATTTCCAGCAGTTAACAAGAACATCTGACAGGTTTCAGAGTAGCAGCCATGTTAGTCTGTATTCGCAAAAAGAAAAGGAGTACGTGTGGCACCTTAGAGACTAACAAATTTATTTGAGCATAAGCTTTCGTGAGCTACAGCTCACTTCATCGGATGCATCCACTGAATGCATCCGATGAAGAGAGCTGTAGCTCACGAAAGCTTATGATCAAATAAATTTGTTAGTCTCTAAGGTGCCACAAGTATTCCTTTTCTTTTTAAGAACATCTGAGAAACAGTGGTGGGGTGGGGTGGGGGGGAGAAATAACATGGGGAAATAGAGACTGGGAATGGATGAGTCATTACACAAAGTAAAACTATTTCCCCATGTTATTTCTCCCCCCCACCCCACCCCCACTGTTTCTCAGTTGTTCTTGTTAACTGCTGGAAATAGCCTACCTTACTTGTCACCATGAAAGGTTTTCCTCCTCTTCCCCCCCCCGCCCGCTGCTGGTGATGGCTCATCTTAAGTGATCACTCTCCTTACAGTGTGTATGATAAAACCCATTGTTTCATGTTCTCTGTGTGTGTATATAAATCTCCCCACTGTATTTTCCACCAAATGCATCAGATGAAGTGAGCTGTAGCTCACGAAAGCTTATGCTCAAATAAATTTGTTAGTCTCTAAGGTGCCACAAGTACTCCTTTTCTTTTTGTGAATACAGACTAACACGGCTGCTACTCTGAAACTTGCAAGTGGAACATGAAAAATGTGCCTCAGATAGCATTTATAAATGGCTTTATGTATTTGTTGTTGACACACAAATTCTGTGTCTAATGATACTTAGACAACTGCCTGCCCAGTCACAGGACTGACTCCATAAGGAAGAGTGGGGGACAATTACATTTAGTATTCTATCAGTTTAATCAACAATTTGAAAAACAGCTTTTCTTCTGTGAAGCAACAAAGAAAGCCATAGTCGACACAACCACTGTATGTTTGAAAGTAAATTGTTCTTGTCTTGGTGGTCAGTGATAAAATGAAAGTATTATGGGTGGATATGGTAGTCTGAGCATTTCATTATTTCAGGCCTTCATTACAGAAGCAGAGTTAAGGTCATCTGGGTACTTCAAATATAAATTTTCATACTTACAAATGCTTGGGATTCTTATAAGACAACTGTTTCCTGGGTTTCTACAAGTTTTGAAATCTAACACCTGAAAAGTAATCAACACTCAGTGTAATAATGTGTGTCTGCAAGGTTAACTTAATCTTAACGTATGAGAGCGGCAGTGAATTTCCTTGTTCGCTTGTTTTTTGAAATGGTCCTAAGTTTGCCCATAGAAGAGGTCTGTTTCTACAGATGCCAGAAGGGCCACAAGACAAGAAGTCCTGATTCAGCAGACCTTAGGAAGCCCTTGGAACAAGGGTGGGCATACCCTCTTATTCTTTCCACAATAATTTTTCTGCTACCCACCATCCTATGGAGGGAGTCCTGATGCTGAAGACCTCCCTTGGGCCTGAAAAATTGAGTCTTATTCCTAAAAATTTTGGATGTCCTCGGAATCATGGCACCTCTCCTGTAGGGTCAAATAGGTTCATCAAAGTGGTCTTCCCTCCTGTTAATCCACTGTACACAGGGACTAGGGCTGGGAAAATAGAGCTGGCATGAGGTCTGAGGGGTTAGAAGAAGCAAGGGAGGGAGGGAAGGAAGGAAGGAAGAGAACCTCTTCTCTAATCTACTGTACCTCCTCGTGCTCCCTGACCCCACTGGAAGGTGTCCTGGGGAGTGAAATAGCCCCTTCCACTCCTGCTGATTCCTTGGCCCTGTGCAGGGAGACCCGGGGCATGAATAGTCCTGTTGCTACTCTGACCTGGCTGGAACATATGGTATGTCTTCACTACAGATCTAATTCAGGTGATCAGCACTTGGCTTAGCCTAGTTTGGGGGTAAGTCGCCACTCTGCAAAGCCATACCCAAGTTACTGGGTCCTCACTGGTGCTGCATTCACCAGTGTGTATTGGTAGGACTTCTGGGGACATCTCTCATGCTTCTTTGTCTTGCAGTAAGTTGAGCTGCTCTATGATTCTTTCCCATTGAATTGTGGGAGAACTGGTCTGTCCTGAGCACATACGGAAATTGTGGGAAGGCTTTTGATTACTATCAGCACTCAGATGATTTATCCTGTAACTTCACTACAAAGTGGGCAGGTTTCCCAGTTTGAGTGAAAGGATCATATAGCCTATACCTGACAATAAACCAGCTAGGCTAGGTTGAAAGCACCATTGAACATGGGTGAGAGTATTGCATGTGTGGATGGGAGGGTGATTAGAGGAAACACATGAGTAAGAGCCTGAGTTAACAATGGCAGGAGGATCCTCCATCCATCATTATTCCACACTGCTTTTTGATCAGCATTTTCAAAACAGATAAAATGGGAAGTTCGCATATAGATTGGGGCAGCATCAGTATAGTTTAGCTTCCTTAAATGTGTAATTCTGTACTTGAAAATGTTCAGTTTTATTGTAAGTTTAACCTTAATTCTAAATTTCCTGGTGGTAGTGGGGCAAGGTTTGTTTTGGAACTACAGCATTGTAAGGGTTTTACTCTTATTTATTAAAGAAAAGTTAAAACTGAGGAAACATAAAATACTTTTTTTGGCTGAGGACTTATTTGGTTTTCTTACAAATGGTTCTAGTGTGGGAATGGGGAGAGGAGAAGCTGGAGGAGCATTCCCCACTTCCTGTGAGCTTCCTCCAGTCTGCTAGGGCAGAGCAGACCTTAGGAGGTACACAAAAACAGGGCTCTGATTAAATAGATCATATCCCTGATGAGTCTTCAGAAGCTCTCTGGAGGACTCTACTCCTCAGAAATTAGGAGGTTCATGGGACCCTCATAAGGTCCACACACGTGAGTGTTCTTTTGCATGGACCTAAGGAGAGTCACTGTAAAGGGGAATGCTTCCTCCTCCACCTTTATATCATCCTCATACGGTTCCCAGAAAGCCTTATGAAGTTTGTTGAGGGGACCTCGATGGCTCTCCAGAGGCTATTGGGGATCCAGCCCTTCAGTATGCTGTTCACTGGCCAAGTACTCCTTCCCTTCCTCTCTTCCCCTGACAAGCCTTAGGAACCTCGTTCATGTCTGATCAGATAAAATCAGATTGTCAGCACTCAACAAGACTAAACAGGATTCTCAATCTCCACACTCCCAACTAGGTTCCTCAGGGGCAGGCAATGCTATTTAGGAACAATTACAAAATCACAGAAATGTAGATTTAGAAGAGACCTTGAGAGGTCTTGTAATCCAGTCTCCTATGCAGAGGCAGGACTAAGTAAAATTATACCATCCCTGACAGACGTTTGTCTAAGCTGTTCTTAAAAAGCTCCAATGAGGGGGATTCAACCACTTCACTGGGAAGCTTATTTCAATGCTTAACTACCTATATAGTTAGATGAGATATAAAAAAAATCCTAAATCTCCTTTATTGCAGATTAAGCCCATTAAACTTTGTCCTACCTTCGGTGGACATGGAGAACAATTAATCACAATCCTCTTTATAACAGCCTTAACATATTTGAAGACTGTTAGGTCTCCCCCTCAGTCTGCTTTTCTGAAGACTCAACATGCCCAGGGTTTTTTTTAAATCTTTCCTCACAGGTCAAGTTTTCTAAACATATCATCATGTGTGTTGCTCTCCTCTGGACTCTCTCTAATTAGTCCTAAAGCATGGTGCCCCAACTAGACACAGTACTTCAGCTGAGGCCCAACGTAGAGAGGAACAATTACCTCCCATGTCTTAAATATGACATTCCTGTTAATATACCCCAGAATGATATTTGATACAAGTAATTTTCCCTCTGTTAATATTCACCCCATCTTGTCAACTATTGAGAATAGGCCACTTCCACCTTAATTGAATTGGCCTCATTAGCACTGACCCTCCACTTGGTAAGGCAACTCCCATCTTTTCATGTGCTGTAATATATATACCCCGTACTGTATTTTTGACTCCATGCATCTGATGAAGTGGGTTTTAGTCCACAGAAGCTTATGCCCAAATAAATCTGTTAGTCTATGGTGCCACAAGGACTCCTTGTTGTTTTTGCTGATACAGACTAACACGGCTACCACTCTGAAACCTTACCTATGGAGTGGCATTAGTGTCTAACCACTGGGACAAGTTATTAAAGTAATAAACTACAGAATGCCTGCAAGATGAATTTTAAAAAGAGACAGATTACACTGTTATAAATCCCAAGCATATGTGAAGTGATGGACACCAAACTATTCTTTTCAAAGCACACTTATCTTTTAGCCTATCAGTAATACTCATTTTCTTCAGTCAACTACTGTCAGCAACCAGTCATACTCTGTCAATGCAGCAGCAAGCACTGAAAAACAGCTTAATGTAGTATATTGCACTGTGCCTGGGATGAGGTAAGAACATCCCATTATCTTCAACCAGAAATTCATTTACAGAAATCCTTTTAGTCCTAGACAAACTATTTGGAGATAGTTTAACTCACCCTTCATGATCTCTTATAATAAAAACCCTGGCTTTGCATATTTTGAAAACTTGCACATTTCTACTCTTGCAAGCTGCAGAACACTCAATGCTGAGATATAATAATTATTTATAGGGAATAGTATGGTTTTATCAGTTATGTGATGCCTCTCCAATATTTTTCATAAACAAATGGACATGCACTGGGAAAATATGCAGAAAAAAAATTAGGATGTCTAATGACTATCTTTTTTTGGAAGCCACTTCTATTTAATAATCAGAAAGTAATCGTACCAGCATCCTTGCTTTCCTAATAAGCATGTCACATTACTTTTTTCTTTAAGATCACAAAGTCAATTAAAGACAAAATTGAGGGATAAGATATAACAAATTTTCCATCAGATGCATCAGCACTTGAAATCAATTACTGGAAAGCGTTATAAATCATTTGATTGTTTGCATTAAAATCACTGACAAACAACCGATTTTTAATCCACATATTTACAGTTAGTGTTTTTCTAATATAGGATATTGAATATCACATACTGTAGCCAGTTTGTAAGTTAGATCTTGCATCAAAAGGAATTTTGCTTAGTTATATTAAACAATTAAAGAAATGGGTGGAGGGGGTCTATCATAAGGCTCAGTTTCCCTTTTTATGGGAACATTTCTTGCACTCAGAAATTTGGCCCAAAATGTTATGCTCCAAAAATGAATCACGGGTACAAATCTGATAACTTGTGCCACTAACTTGTTGACTTCAAGCAGTTGTTTAAGGGCACAAGTGATCAGATCTGCACCTGCATTTCAACTGTGTCTACAAGCTGTAGATCTTATTTATGTTGGCAAAGCAGAAGAACACAATTAGAAAAATTTAACACACAGTCTATTATTACACCAAAGAAGGAAAAAATGCAGGAAAGAAAAACAGGATAAAGAAACTTCAGAAATAAGTACTTTGAAGCACTGAAATTGTGTCTCTGTGATACCCTACATAGTACTTACCTAATATCTGTGCATGTTATACATGTGATATGCCGGCTGTTTGTTGTAATGAGGTTCAAAGCCACAGATGTTTCATTGTCAGAAGTAGGGTGTGCTCCACATTTAAAATAAAACTCCTGAAATATTGAAGGAGAGATATACAGAAGATTATATACCTGTAGCTCATGTCTTTTCTTTATCTTAGTCTAGTTGACATTTGAGACAGCAGAAAGAAAATCACCACTGCCAGCAGTAAAGGGGGGTATTCATTACAAATGATTTAGAATGAATTCCCTGCAAAAACTCCTTGCTAGCACATATTTTGTTCTTTGCAAAAAAAACAAAAACAAAAACAAAACCCTAATGAAGGCCATATCCCACCATACTACATAGTTTCAATATTAGTAGTACACAGTATGATTTTCTGGATCCATAGAGGAAAAGTATCACATGACACCACAGAGGTCCGGGCATTATGATGCATGATGCTACACACTGTAACATATTAATGCTCTCCCTCAAATTTTCATCACAAAAGTTACTGTCATATGGAAAACTAAGGATAGAATTTATAATGCCTGGCTCTAAATAAGTGAAGACTGGTCTATTTCTGTGACAATGGAAGCCTATATACGTATAGTATTACCAGTGACACTAACAAGAAGCTCAAGCTCCCTAACTAAGAACACATTTTACATTAACCACTGTATTTGAGTTAAGTTATTCTAGACTAGTTTTATTCTGTACAGCGTCTTATATCACGCTCATCAGCACAGTATTGGAGTACCTTCCAGCAGTCCATTAAGCAACTTGACTAACACCTGTTGTGTGAGTTGCTCCCTTTCATCCTCTCCTGAAAAGGAAGATTGTGGGTATAGTGTTGAATGCTGGTTTGTGGGGCTCATCCCTTGGGAGGTGGGGGGGACACAATGAGATCATCAGGGGTGTGCAAGGTGGCCTGGCTAGGCAGAGCAGCTGCAGGGAGTGCACACAGGGAGTCTGCAGCAGTCAGGGAACGGGGAAATGTTCTCACCACTGGTGCCCTGCCCTGGACACCCAGCCAGTCACAGTCCTTCATATTTTAAACCCTGTGAGAATGAAAGCCTCTGGGCAGTGGGGAGGGAAGGGGAAGGAGCCCCGGTCCACTACATGCTGCCATGGGCTCCTCATGAAATTGTGCCAGCCAGGTCCTGCCACCATGCCAGGAGGGAGCTGTCCACACTGCTCATTGAGTCACTTTCTGCCCTAGATGGATAGGAGTCACAAGGGAGCACTGTGACTCCCATGGAGAAGCAGGGGGAGGCCACACAGCTAAAAAAAAAAATCTGGGAACCTTGAGTGTAGAGGGATCCATCACTGCCTGGTATGCCCTCTCCTGGGTGGTCATGGCACAGCAGCCACCTTTAGTCCATTGCCCTCGGGGGGCAGCTCCTTGGGCCACTCAGTATTTGGTTCCTTCTTGCAACTCAGCCTTACTGAGCTTAGAGCCTCACTGCTTCCAGGGTAACCACAAAGTCCAATCAAACATCAAAAGGCTTCGTGCCCGTGTAGCAGATCTTCAGTCCTGATCTGGCCTTAACAGTCCTTGCCCCTTTACTCCTGAGACTTACACTGCCCTTCCTGTGAGTGCCTGGTATGGTCCCCAGGCCTGCTCTCTGCTCCAGGCTCCAGCCCAGAGCCCTTGTGATAAGCAGCAAGAGTCTGTTTCTCATGATCCCTCGCTGGTTCCCCAGCTGCTTCCTACCTTTACCTGTATGAAAGCGTCTATCCTGGGTGCCCTGCAGTCTTGTCTCTGTGCAGCTTTTCTCAGCCTGTTGCTGAGGAGCTTTCTCAGGGTATCCCCAAGCATCTCTGGCAGCTGCCTAGAGACACTTTGCCCCTGCTACCATCTCCTTTCAGACCCAGGGTACAAGCTCCCTATCTCAGCTCTGCTTTCTCAGGTCTCCTCCCGGGCCCTGCAGCCCTTCCTTTACCAGAACCACCCCCTCTGGTTCTTTCCAGCTAGGTCTAATTGTCAATTAGCATCTCCCCTCCTGCTGCCACGGACTGGACTAATTGGGCCCTCAGGATCCCTCTTAACCCTATATTTGCCAATGTGGAGCATATGTCCCTTCACAATAGTGTAGTGCAAGGGTTTTCAAACTTCATCGCACCGTAACCCCCTTTTGACAACAAAATTACACGACCCCAGGAGGGGGACCAAAATCTGAGCCTGCCTGATCCCTGCTGCCCCAAGTGGGGTGGGGGCGCAAAGCCAAAGCCGAACTGCCACCACCCTGGGCAGAGGGGGATGGGGGCAAAGCCCATGTCCTAGCCCAAGGGCTTTAGCCCCAGGCGGGGGAGCCTGTAACCTGAGCCCCACCACCCAGGGCTGAAGTCCTTGGGTTTTGGCTCTGGGCAGTGGAGCTGGGCTTTGGTCCCAACAAATCTAATACCAGTACTGGCAACCCTATTAAAACAGGGTGACAACCCACTTTGGTGTCCCGACCCACAGTTTGAGAACCACTGGTGTAGTGTTTTGTTTTGATAGGGTTTGATTTCAGAGGTTTATTTGGGGGAGGGGTGTTTTAAATGATAGCTCAGTGGTTTGAGCATTAGCTTGCTAAACCCAGGGTTGTGAGTTCAATCCTTGAGGGGGCCATTTAGGGATTTGGGGCAAAAATTGGGGATTGGTCCTGCTTTGAGCAGGGGGTTGGACTACATGATCTCCTGAGGTCCCTTCCAACCCTGATATTCTATGATTCTATGAAATGTGCACACTGGCATGTGTTTATACTGACATATTGTCAACAGTTACTGGGGGCTAAATCATGGTCCCATAATGTTCCACTAGGTTGGAATTAGATCCCTAGGGAGAAAGTATTCTCAAGGCCCCTTTTTGGGTGAGCTTTTGCCTTTCTGTCTTCCCGCCCCTTCTCCGGCCCCAATTCAGTAAGGTACTTAAGCACAAATTTAACTGTTAGCATGTGAATAGCCCAGTGGAACTAGTTGCATGTTCAGAGTTACGCTTGCGCTTACATATCTTGCTGCACTGGGGCCTCAATTTATTTTAAACCTTGTTTCTTTTATATGTAGTTCAATCTTTGCAGTAATTCATTGATTTTTTTGTTTGAGTGAAACAATTTGGATTTTTTTTTATTTTAATTCAGTCCTGTGAGTTTCGACTTGCTTTACTGCTTCACTTCCCCAATACCATGGAGTATTGTGGTCACTCTATTTATAGAAGTAAAGGAATATTGACTGCCCAGTGTTCAAAGCAGGGAGGTTCAGGGCATAGAAAATACAAAACAGAAAGAAAACTTTTGAAAAAGTGATTCTCCCAATAGTAATATACCTTGCTTTTGTCCACAAGCAAAAAGAAATATTGAGCAATAAAAATGGCGAGCTCTAAAACACATGAAATGGCTTTAGACATAGAGCCTTGCGCTTTTTTTTTAAAGCATCCTTATTTCTTTGGCACAGAATTTAATACTATTTTTATCTCTGTTTGCTTTATTGCAAACACTGCCAACAATCATAAACTATGCCCTCACAGACAAAAGTGTGTAAAATCTAGTATATAGGTTTAATGGCTTTACAAGTTCTTGATACTCCCCAGAGGCAGTGCTAGCCCACTGGGGGCCATAAGCAGGAATATTTTGTGGCCCTCCTCCACACAACACATATTAATAATTAAAAGGAGGCCCGTAAGGGAACTCAGCCGGGGCTCATCCTTCGGTGGGTTGGTGGGGCACCACACCGCCTCACTACACTCTCGACTGGGTCGGGGACTACGCAGTCTATGGCCCAGACCCTCAGGCTGGGTTCCGCAAGCAGCTCAATATAAGCCCAGGAACTGGGTCAGGGCAGGGCAGCAAAGAAACAGTCAGGTGCTCAGGCCCTTAGGCAGAGGTTGAGCAAATAGTCCAACATAAGCCCAGGCCCTGGCTTTAGCAACTGGGAGAGGGGGAGACTGCCACCCGCGAGGTGGGTGGCAGCGGGGACGCAGACCCACCCACTCCACTGTGTCCCAGCCTGGGGCCCTAGCAGTGGTCAAAGACCCACTGCCGTGTCAGTAGTGATCCTGGCCACAACACACTGACATTGGCTCTGGTAGTGCTGCAGCCACGAGTGCAGGGTACTCGTAGGATACCTGGGTCAGGGTGGTGTCCTCGGAGGGTTCCAGCACCATGGGCTCCTCTGGGTCGCTGGTGAGGGGTAGACTTGGCAGCTCCTCTGGGTAGCTACTGAGAGGTAGGCTCGGCCACTCCTCATGATGTCGATCAGCGTCAGGCCTCTCCGACTGCTGTTGCCCAACTGAGATCCAGGGTTGGGCTTTTCTACTTCCTGTCCTGTGCTTTGACCTCTGAGAGGCGGGCGCAGAATCCATTGGCTCCACCCACTTTGGTGTCTGGTGGGGGATTCGTCCCTCGGCGGGCTGGTGGGGCACCACACTGCCTCACTACACACACCCCCTCAAGTCTGGCTCCCGTTTATCGGGGCCAGACCCTTCCAACTCTCCCAGGCGGGACAAGAAATCTGCATTCGCATAGTCCTTATCTGTCCTATGGCGGACAGTAAAAGCATAGGGCTGCAGTGCTAGGTACCAATGCGTTAGTCTCATATTATTGTTATGTTTCATTTTGGCCAACCACTGAAGCGCGGCGTGGTCGGTGACCAGCATGAACGGGGCCCCACGGAGGTAGTATCGCAACGCGTCACAGGCACATTTCACTGCCAGGGCCTCCTTCTCTATCACTGCGTAGTTCCTCTCGTGGAAACAACTTCCAACTGAGATATAAGATCAGGTTTTCTTCTCCATCCATGTCCTGGGACAGAACAGCCCCAAGTCCTACCTGCGAGGCGTCCATCTGGAGGATGAACTCTCGGTTAAAGTCCGGGCTGTATAGGACAGGCTCGCAGCAGAGACTGTCTTTGAGTGCCTGGAAGAGGTCTACACACTCTGAGGTCCACACTATACGTCGGGGGCTGTCTTTGGTCAAAAGCCCTGTTAAAGGGGCTGTGATCGATACAAAACTGGGAATAAACTGCCGGTAGTAGCCCACAAGTCCCAGGAACTGGCGCACTTAGTGCTTTGTGGTGGGCGGTAGGCAGGCCGCCAGGGCCTGAACTTTTCCCATGAGGGGTCTCCCCTGTCTCCTACCAATAGCGTACCCTAGATAGGTGGTCTCTTGCCATCCAATGCGGCATTTTTTTGGATTGGTGGTTATTCCTGCTGCCCGCAGGGACCTCAGGACTGCCACTACCCGTTCCAGGCGGTTCTCCCAATGGCAGCTATAAATAACGACATCATCCAGGTACACAGCAGCGTACTTTCGGTGGGGTTGAAGGAGGTGGTCCATCAGCCATTGAAACATTGCCAGGGCCCCATGGAGACCAAAGGGCATTTGAGTGAACTGATACAAGCCCATGGAGGTGTCAAATGTGGTCTTTTCCCCGGATGCAGGGTCGAGTGGGATCTGCCAGTATCATTTGCTCAGATCGATGGGGTGGTGAGAGAGTGAGCCTCTCTTAAGCGACCCAGCAGTTCGTCGACCCAAGGCATCGGGTACGCGTAGAATTTTGAATGGCATTGACATGTCGGAAGTCAATACAGAACTGCTGCGTGCCATCGGGTTTGGGTACCAGCACCACCGGGTTGCGCCACTCGCTTTGCGATGGTTCAATGACCCCCAAGTCTAGCATAGCTTGGACTTCCTCCTCAACAACTTGCCGCATGCAGTGTGGCAAGGGCCTATTCGATTCCAGAATCACCACTCCAGGCTCCGTCTGAATGGCGTGGTGAACAAGAGTCACGTGGCCCGGCTGGGTGGTGAAAGTTCTGGGGAACACCTGCAGGAGGCACTGGGTCTGTTTACACTGCTCCTCGGTCAAGATTTCTCCGAGCTGGGGTGCTGAGGAGTCCTCGGTCAAGGGTACTCGGGGGACCAACTTGGGCTCCGGGGGGCAGGGGTTAATTAGAAGGCCCTCTCGCTCTCACCAGGGCGTCAGGTTAACATGGTACCGCTGAGTTTTCTTATGCCGGTCAGGTTGGTTACTCTCATAGGTGATGAGTCCAACTTTTCGGACCACCTCATACGGCCCCTGCCAACGGGCCAGTAGTTTTGATTCATTGGAGGGCAGGAGGAACAGGACCCAATCACTGGGTTTGAAATCGCGGACCCGGGTCTCCTGGTTGTATGTTTGGGCCTGAGCTTCCTGAGCCGCCTTCAAGTTCTCCCAAGCTAGAGCTCCCACCTGAGCGAGGCATTCTTGAAGCTGGAGGATGTACTTCAAAAGGCCCTGGGTTGGTGACGGGGCTTGCTTCCATGTCTCCCTCATGAGGTCCAGTAGCCCCCTCGGGCAACGTCCATATAATAGCTTGAAAGGGGAAAATTTTATGGAGGATTGGGGTACCTTATGGATGGTCAGAAGCAAAGGCAGAAGCAGCTGGTCCCACTGGTGTAGGTCCTCTGGGGGAAATTTATGTAGCATGTCTTTGAGGGTACAGTTGAACCATTCCACCAAGCCGTCGGTTTGCGGGTGGTAGATGGAGGTGCGAAGCTGCTTAATCCCCAGCTGCTTAAACCTGCCGTAGCTGCTTGGAGGTGAAGTTGGTGCCTTGGTCAGTAAGGAGTTGCTGAGGTAAGCCCACATGGGCAAAAACCTTCACGAGCTCATCAGCGATGGTTCTGGTGTTGATGCTCCATAGCGGGACGGCTTCGGGGAAACGGGTGGCGTAATCCGTGATGACCAGCACGTACCGGAACCCAGCCATACTCTTCGGGAGGGGGCCCACCAAGTCCATGGCCACTCGCTCAAATGGTGTTTCTACAATGGGCATGGGAATCAGTAGGGCCTGAGGTGTCCGTGAGGGAGCAGCCAGCTGGCATTCTGGACAGAAATTACAATAGTTCCTCACCTTCTGGTGCACCCCGGGCCAGAAAAACTGTGTCAAAATTCGGGCGAGGGTCTTTTCCTGTCCCAATTGCCCTGCAGCTGGGATGTTGAGGGCAAGTTTCATTACCACTCATCGGTGACATCGCAGCACTAGCAGTTCGGTCTGGACCTCTCCAGTGCGGGGATCTCATTCAACCCGATAGAGACAGTCACTGTGTAACTTGAAATGGGGCCACACCTTTGCTCAGCATGGATCGATCAGGGTCCCATCAATGGCCGCTAGCTACTCATACGCTCGACTAAGGGTAGGGTCTTCCCATTGGTGCAGGTGGAAGTCGATGCTAACCTGAGATTCGTTGGCAGACATCGGCGCGGGGTCCTCGGGCTCTCCTCTCTGTCCATTGGTGTCTCTTTCCACCCCCTCCTCTGCGTGGGTCTCAAGGCAGCTTTCCAGTGCTGGAGTGATTTCCGGGCCTTCCACGGCATCAAACGAAGGACCCCTGGGAACTCTGGCCCATCATGTCCTAGGATCACGGGGTAGGCTAGTCCCGGGGCCAGGCCAACCACCATCAGCCGCGTGACCCCATCAACTGTTAGCTGGACTTGGGCACTGGCATAGGGCCATACACCATACATGGATACACTGCAACTGGATGGTCCCGAAGCGGGGGTCCGCTGAGAGTCCTAAGCTTTGGTGGATGAGGGTCTGGCCGCAGCCTGAGTCAATCAGGGCCAGGGTTTGGCAATCCTCGACAACTACTGGCACTGTAATCTTGGTGGCCTGTGGCCTTCAGGTGCGGTTTTTCCACCACACAAACGTGCCCGAAACGGCAGTCCATCTCAGAGCAGTCCCGTTGCAAGTGTCCATATTTCCCACAGAAGAAACAGGGCCCGAGCTCCGGTAGTCCAGGCTGTCAGATACTCGCCCAGGGCTCCTTGGGGGGCTTCGATTGGTCCTTCTGACCACTGTCTCAGGGGCCCAAGGGGGTGGTCGAACCGGCCCCTCGGGACGTTGATACCGGGGCTCCTGGCCCTGCAAAGAGTTTCGCAGCTCAACCCGGGCGATCCCCTTTCCCTCTAGGTTGGGGCGGTCGGCCCTCATGGGTGGGTTCGAATAGCTGGTCCCACTGGGCTTCAGCCCGCAAGGAAATCTTCCATTAGGGCAATGGTGGCAGTTAGCATCACAGGCTGATGGTGGAGGACCTAGGTCCTTCCTCATGGTGAGAGGATGTGGATGAACTGTTCCAGGATGATTGCTCAGTGAGCTCATCTGGGGTTTGCCTCTTGGGCTGTAGCCACCGCTTGCATGCCTCCCTCAGCTCCTGGGCCACCAACCGGGGTCAAGCACCTGCGTTGTAGGTCAGACTCCAGAACCGCTGCCGGAAGGTTTCCAGGCTGACATCTAAGGCATCTAGAATTGCTGCCTTTACCTGGGTGTAATCCTGCGCGTCCTCCGTGGATAGCCCCCGGTACACACCTTGGGAAGTCCCAGTCAGATACAGGCCCAGGAGGGTGGCGCACTGGTCGCGTGCCCACCCTTTCAAAAGTCACCAAAAAGGCTTCGGGATCATCCTCTGGTCCCATTTTGGTTAGTCGCACTGGTGCAATGGGCCGGGATGCCCTGGCCGCATCTCCCGGCTGGGGCTCCGGGGGGGCCGTGGCAATGACGCTGTCAACTGCTGTATGCCTCGTCTCTGGAACTCCTGGGTCTGCACCCCTAGGTCCCGAATCTGCTGCTGCTCCTGGGTCCCCAGTTGCTGGATGAGCTGCTGGTGGTCGGCTGCTGCTGCTGGAGCTGGGCCACCTGCTGTTGCTCCTGGCTCTCTATCAGGAGCTTAAAAAGTCTGGACAAATCCATGACTTCTTCGGGGGAAACCCCCCCCCCCCAGGCCCCTTCTCACAGGGATCAAGGGCTTGTGCCCACGTTCTCTACCATGTGTATGGGAACTCAACCGGGGCTCGTCCCTTGGCGGGGTGGTGGGGCACGACACCGCCTCACTACATTTTCAGCTGGGTGGGGGAATACCCAGTCTATGGCCCAGACCCTCAGGCTAGGTGTCACAAGCATTTCAGTATAGGTCCAGGCCCTGGGTCAGGGTGGGACGGCAACCAAACAGTCAGGTGCTCAGGCTCTTAGGCAGAGGTTGAGCAAATAGTCCAACATAAGCCCAGGCCCTGGTTTTAGCAACTGGGGGAGGGGGAGACTGCCACCCGCAAGGTGGGTGGCATGTGGGACGCAGACCCACCCACTCCACTGCGTCCCAGCCCGGGCCCTAGCAGTGGTCAAAGACCCACTGCTGTGTCAGTGGCGATCCTGGCCGCAACACACTGATGTTGGCTCTGGTAGTGCTGCTACCAGACTGGGGTCAGCTGCCTCCGGGCTACTTCCAGACTCCCCCTCATAGGGTACCTGGGTGAGGGTGGTGTCCTCGGAGGGTTCCAGCATGATGGGCTCCTCTGGGTAGCTGGCAAGGGATAGGCTTGGCTGCTCCTCTGGGTAGCTGGCGAGGGGTAGGCTTGGTCGCTCCTCTGGTGTCGATCAGCATCAGGCCTCAGCCGGTCCGGCCAGTCCTCAGGTCGTCTGGCCTCTCCGGCTGCTGTTGCCCAAATGAGCTCCAGGGTTGTGCTTTTCTACTTCCTGTTCTGCGCCTTGACCTCTGGGGGGGCAGGCGCAGGATCCATTGGCTCTGCCCACTTTGATGTCGGGGGAGGGTTCATCCCTGGGCAGAGTGGTGGGGCACCACACCACCTCACTATAGTGCCCCCTTGAGCCGCTTGGAGCCCTAAGCAATTGCTTAAGCTGCTTATGCCTATCACCAGCTCTGATATTCCCTATCCTTTCTGTTGAGAGACAAAAGAATTTCTTTCTGATTCTGTAAATTTGATGAAGAAATATACAGTGAGAATGAGAGCAGGCTACAGAATAGCCTACAACCTACTCCCTGCGGAGTACAAGTAGATGACATTTGTCAAAATGGACTTCATATATACCTCAGTATGCATCCTAATTCAAATGGAAGGAGATAGAGAATTAATATTCCAATACATGCCTGCAATCAGACAGATGAAACCATCAAGAATACTAAGAAGCAAATCACAGGAAGATGCAAATACAGAACAGTGACTATATTTTGAAAGTCACAACCCTCACGTCGTAAAAACAGAGCATTAAAAACAATGCTGTCAGACAAACCAATAAAGCTAATAGCTAGCTGCCAACTAGAAAGATGCATTCTATTCCTTTTGGTTATTTCTTACAATACTGTGGTGGCTATTTTGTTCTAGTCACATGTAAAGATCTCCTCATGAACATTTTCACAAGTAACTTATCCATTTCATATTTCAACCTCTGGGATGTAGGAATTGTTGTCTAGAGGTTAGAGCAAAGGATAGGCAGTCAAGAATCCTGGATTATATTCCCAGCTCTACACTTGACTTTCTTTGTCACTATGGGAAAGTCACTTACCTCCCTATCCCTTCAGTTTATCAATTTATGAAAATTTCTTTAAAATTCTTCCTACCAAGATGTGTTGTCACTCATAACTACATTTGCAAAACACTACAATATCTACTGAAAGGCATTTTGGAAGTATTATTTCAAATAACAAAAGAACACAATTAGCCTTAAAAGATATACAGTGTACTAGGAGCTAGAAACCCATAGAGTAAACCACAATTTTTAAAAAAATAAATGATAATTATAATAAAAATAAAGGACTGTTCTAAAATATAGAGAATTCACTCCTAGGTTTAAAGCCTATGAGCCATGTGTTAGCTCAGAGAAAGCATTTATGGTTGGGATAGAAAAATTGAAGAAAAAAAAGTGCTTTATAATGACCATGTTGAAAGTAGAGCAGCAACATAATGAAAATAACCCAGTTACAAAGCTTGTCTCCTCAGAGCCTCCTCAACGAAACAAAAGGTACAAATTGAAAGGTATGCGCAGTACTGTAAATCATGTCCTGTGAATGAAGTCCCTAAATACTTGCAAAAGTGACTGGAGTGCACATACTGACGCATGTGGTATGTTGCATGTTATGTGACTTGTTATACACAATGAGGAATATATGTGTACTTGTACACACACACACACACACACACACACACACACACACACACACACAGAAAAAGTGCACTCTCTGCAAGTGCCGCTCTTACTGACTTGGCTCTCCACAGGTCACTTTAAAGTCTCTCCCCTTCTGGGGTATCAATGTCTCACATGGACAGTGTTCCACACACCACAAGTCAGCAATATGACATCTTCTGTTCCTCCAGGGTTCCTCTTTCATTCCACTCTTGTCAGAGCAGTGGCTTCAGAGCTTCTCTATGGGGCATTTTAACAAAGCTCCAAAAGCAAAACACAAACTACAACAAAAGCAACTTCAGTCCCTTTCCTGGATTTGTATTTTTAAACCATCCTGGGTCCTCCCCAACTCTCCACTCTTCTGCAGAACACTGACTGTCAGGGACCACCTCCCTGGAATCTTGCCTTTGACAGGATCCTCAATTCCAAACACTTCCCCCAAAGCATTGTGCCTGTCAGTTGGGCTTCAAAAGTCCCTTACCCCTCTCCCATAACAGCCAGGGTATAAACTCCCTCCTAAAGCTCCTGTGCTCTCTACTACCTAGAGAGAAACTATAAGTTTCTGCCCATCTCTCCCACCACACCTCTTCTACTTCCTCTCTTTATCGACACCACCCAGATCCTCATCCAGCTGAGACTCATCTTAATTGGGCCTGGCCAAGTGCAACCAGGTATCTTAATTGGCCTCAGGTCTGCATTAACCATTTCACCAACTGTATGGGTAAACACAGCATCACACACATACTTTACTAAAAACTATTCTGCTTTGTTTTCAGGATACAAAAACTGTGGGCTCAACTATGTCCTCAGTTGCAGCTAAAGATCAATGTAACCTTGTTAGGGTATGTGTAAAGCAGTGGTTTACAAGGATTTACATAAGATACATTTATACATAACACACACTCACACATATATATATATATATATATATATATACACACACACACACACACACACACACACACACAGGTGATATTTTAAGCATCCAATTTAACCACATAAATCAGAAAATTTTTTGCAAATATGTCCTGAATTACAGGCAACTATGTCCTCAGTTAAGCCAATTTGCACCTTCCCAATTGTGGATTGCACCCGGAGACTAGAGCAACTCCTGAAATAATTTAGACAGCCCTGGGTGGCAGTCTAAACTATAGCAGCCTCCCAGAGGCCGCCATAGCTCTCATGCCCCCAGCACAACCTCTACACCAGGGCTTGTGAGGAGCCCCTGAAAGGATATCTCAGAACTCTCTCCAAAATTCTTCTACCAGCTGGAGCTCTTCCCCTGCTGGATCCAGGACTTTTAGCATCCTTTTATCCAGTGTTCAGGGGCCAGGAGTGAAAATCCTACTCTGTATTTTTAATGTAAGCTCTTCATGTATTCAAATGAAACTGTTCCCATTAGGTCGCCAGGTCTCTTGGGTTCAATGCCATGGAAATGCTGGGACTCTCTTTCAGACAAGCAGTCATTACTTTCCTGAGAACCAGTGGCCAAAACTAAACATCCTCCTGCTGTACTCCACTTGAAGCCCTCCTGAAGATCAGGAGGAATGGAACAGCAGAGGAGGTGAAGGGCCCAATTTGCTCCAAGAATTGGGATAATGAAGTGTCCCTCCACATCCTGGCACGTATGAGTGGATCTATGCTTGAAGAGGGTGGGGAATGGCTGTGTGAGGTCTGTATTCTCCCCTCCTGAAGGAGCAGACTGCTGCCCAAGGACTGCTGTCACAAGCTGCTTCTCCACAGGCTCTTCAGCCTATGCATGATGAGCACACTCTGCCAAATTGCACAATCCCCAAAGCCAAGAGCCCTATGCACACTGCTATTAAGCCTAATGGTTAATCCAGACTTGAAACTGCCACATTTTTATCATCACTCTATGCTATTATCCTAAATTCATACTATGTTATAGACGGTGCCCTTCTGAGAACCTTCAATAAGGAAGGCTCCTGTGGACTATCTACAAAGGATTTATAAAGTCCCCATCACAGTGATATTTGTTCACTTCCCAAATATTTGAAAAGAACAATGTAACAGGGCTGATAACTCACCAGCGCAGTGCCTCGGGTCAGTCATCGTGGAAATTAGCTCTGCCGCTGTGGAGCGCCCTCTGCAGGCCAGTGTCTCACCTGCCACTGGCCCACGTGTCCCTCCCGGACCCCGGTGTCCCTCTACAGCAGGGTTCTGCCCCCTGCAGTAACCCCACAGCTCTGGGTCTCCCCTCCCCGAGAACCCCCAACCCTCTATCCCCACCTTGCCTCAATCTATGGCAATCTAGCCCCCGCTCACTACGGCGGACTGCAGTGTATAAGCCATTCATCATTGGCAAAGGGGGGTTTGGACCTGCTGCCTTTACCTAACCTCTGCCACCTCTGCAACACCAGTACCTGGTTTGGCCTTTGACAAGGCCTGCAGCCTGGGGAGTTGCCAGGCAGGAGCTCCTCTCACTTTTCCCCAGCCCTGCTCAGTTGCCTGCACCCTCAGCTCCCAGGCAGCTAGAGAGAGAGTCCTGCATGAGCTCCTAGTAGCAGCCCTTTTATAGGGCCCGCTGCAGCCTGATTGGGGCATGGCCCCAGTTGTGGCTGCCTCCACAATCAGCCTAGTGTATTGTCTTCCCAGGGCATCGTTTTTCCAGGAGAGGTGATTAGGCCCTATGATCGTGTTCCCTGAATAGATATGTGGACACAGTTGGCAATGGGCTTTGTTGCAAGGATAGGTTCCTGGGTTAGTGTTTTTGTTGTGTGGTGTGTGGTTGCTGGTGAGCATTTGCTTCAGATTGGGGGGCTGTCTGTAAGCAAGGACTGGCCTGTCTCCCAAGATCTGTGAGAGCGATGGGTCGTCCTTCGGGATAGGTTGTAGATCCTTGATGATGCATTGGAGAAGTTTCAGTTGGGGGCTGAAGGTGATGGCTAGTGGCGTTCTGTTCTTTTCTTTGTTGGGCCTGTCCTGTAGTAGGTAACTTCTGGGTACTCTTCTGGCTCTGTCCATCTGTTTCTTCACTTCAGCAGGTGGGTATTGTAGTTGTAAGAACGCTTGACAGAGATCTTGTAGGTGTTTGTCTCTGTCAGAGGGGTTGGAGCAAATATGGTTATATCGTAGAGCTTGGTTGTAGACAATGGATCGTGTGGTATGATCTGGATGAAAGCTAGAGGCATGCAGGTAGGAATAGCGGTCAGTAGGTTTCTGGTATAGGGTGGTATTTAGGTGACCATGGCTTATTAGCACCATAGTATCCAGGAAGTGGATCTCTTTTGTAGACTGGTCCAGGCTGAGGTTGATGGTGGGATGGTCAGTTCTTGCTTAAAGACAGCCCCCCAACCTGAAGCAAATGCTCACCAGCAACCACACACCACACAACAAAAACACTAACCCAGGAACCTATCCTTGCAACAATGCCTGTTGCCAATTCTGTCCACATATCTATTCAGGGGATACCATCATAGGGCCTAATCACATCAGCCACACTATCAGAGGCTCGTTCACCTGCGCATCTACCAATGTGATATATGCCATCATGCGCCAGCAATGCCCCTCTGCCATGTACATTGGCCAAACTGGATAGTCTCTACGTAAAAGAATAAATGGACACAAATCAGACGTCAAGAATTATAACATTCAAAAACCAGTCAGAGAACACTTCAATCTCTCTGGTCACTTGATTATAGACCTAAAAGTGGCACCTCTTCAACAAAAAAACTTCAAAAACAGACTCCAATGAGAGACTGCTGAATTGGAATTAATTTGCAAACTGGATACAGTTAACTCAGGCTTGAATAAAGACTGGGAGTGGATGTGTCATTACACAAAGTAAAACTATTTCTCCATGTTTATTCCTCCCCCCGCCCCCCACTGTTCCTCACACGTTCTTGTCAACTGCTGGAAATGGCCCACCTTGATTATCACTACAAAATGTTCCCCCCCACCCACTCTCCTGCTGGTAATAGCTCACCTTACCTGATCACTCTTGTTGCAGTGTGTACAGTAACACCCATTTTTTCATGTTCTCTGTGTATATAAACTCCCCACTGTATTTTCCACTGCATGCATCCAATGAAGTGAGCTCACAAAAGCTTATGCTCAAATAAATTTGTAATTCAAAAACCAGTGGGAGAACACTTCAATCTCTCTGGTCACTCGATTACAGACCTAAAAGTGGCAATTCTTCAACAAAAAACCTTCAAAAACAGACTCCAACGAGACTCCTTTGTTTAAAAGCAAACTGACACCCCCCCCCAAAAAAAAATTCTATCATATTGACTTGTACATGGTTCTTCAGCAGGGATAAAACCTTTAGCTCCAACCCAGACCTCTGCCATTTGAGCTAGCCAAGGAGGTGACAGCAGTAGTAGATTCCATCTTCTACATGGGCCAGCACTAGAGGGAAATGAAGTACACGCCTTGCCAGTGGATTTCACAGCTATGAAGGAGAAATGCGGAGACACAGGACTCCTGGATTCTGTTCCAGGTTCTGAGGAGTTTGTGTTCTAGTAGTTACAGACCCTTTTGCTCATCCCCCATAAGCCAGACTCCTTATGATTTTGGCTGCTCCAGCCTGTCCTTGTCATTGTTCCAGTACCTTCCCCCACCAATCACCTTTATCCCAGTGCACCCCAGTCCACCCATCCCATTCCCCATCCACACATCCCTTTCTTGGCTCCTTGTCCAAATCTCCTCCACACCCTTTGCCTCGGTTTCCCCCTTTGCCACCTCTCCCCCCAAACTCACCTCCTCATTCCTCTGCATTACAGTCATAGAATCATAGAATATCAGGGTTGAAAGTGACCTCAGGAGGTCATCTAGTCCAACCCCCAGCTCAAAGCAGGACCAATCCCCAACTAAATCATCCCAGACAGAGCTTTCTCAAGCCTGACCTTAAAAACCTCTAAGGAAGGAGATTCCACCACTTCCCTAGGTAACGCATTCCAGTGTTTCACCACCCTCCTAGTGAAAAAGTTCTTCCTAATATCCAGCCTAGACCTCCCCCACTGCAACTTGAGACTGTTACTCTGTCATCTGGTACCACTGAGAACAGTTTAGATCCATCCTCTTTGGAACCCCCTTTCAGGTAGTGGAAAGCAGCTATCAAATCCCCCCTCATTCTTCTCTTCCGCAGACTAAGCAATCCCAGTCCCCTCAGCCTCTCCTCATAAATCATGTGTTCCAGTCCCCTAATCATTTTTGTTGCCTCTGCTGGACGCTTTCCAATTTTTCCACAACCTTCCTGCAGTGTGGGGACCAAAACTGGACATAGTACTCCAGACGAGGCCTCACCAATGTCAAATAGAGGAGAACGATCACATCCCTCAATCTGCTGGCAATGCCCCTACTAATACAGCCCAAAATGCCGTTAGCCTTCTTGGCAACAAGGGCACACTGCTGACTCATATCCAGCTTCTTGTCCACTGTAACCCCTAGGTCCTTTTCTGCAGAACCGCTGCCTAGCCAGTTGGCCTCCTCTTCTGTTCCCAGCCTAGATGACAGCATAAGGAGCACTAAGAATATAGGAGAGAGCATTTCTCTCAGCTCTCAGTTCTGGTGCCAGGTGCCACAGTAGCTCTCAGCAGATTTGAGGAGCAATTGAAGCGAAAATCCTGCTGAGCTCCTGCAGCCCTGAGCTGGATTACACTTAGTCAACTCCACAAGGAGGGTGCATATGCAGTCCAGTCAGCAAGTAGGAGCTGTGAGGGGACGGAACATGCTCAGTGCAGGCAGATTATTCAGAGACTTCAGCGGTCAAACACTAATGAATGTGAGAGAACTGAGATTTTCAGAGGTGCATTACTCTCCATATTTGGACAGATTTTCTGAGGGATGACAAAAGGCCCATTCCTGAAACCACAACAGGACCCACCCCACAAACAAATTTCAAGTCCCTTCTCCAAAGCATGGAGGTGATCATTTCTGTTAAACAGTTGTATGGATTTTTTAACTTGGGCAAAACAACATTTATATTTCCCTAACTTCATTCTCAGAAACCACTGAGCTGTTTAAGCTGAATTTTTCCAGGGAATTTAAACCTGAGGCAGACATCTGCCATGAAAAATTTCACTCTGAATCATTGAAGTTTGGCAAAGTTATAAGCGACTGAAAGTAGGGTCTTATAATGAAAAGTGTCAAATAAATCCCAATTATAGTTGGTACTGCTTGTGGCAATTGTAATATCGAGCACAAAATCTGTTTATTAGTCACACTGTAAAACTAGTGTAATATTTTATGTATCAATTATCTTTGCTTAAGGAAATTTTTTCTATAAGTCATCTCTTGGAAATTGATTGGCCAAATATAGAATATAGATGTTTAAAAAATATGATAGACACAGCTGCATTAAGTACTTCAGTTTTAATCAGCAGTCTAACATGATATTGTCAAGATTATTAATGATCAAACTAACCTCCTTCACAACCTATTTCTGAGGGAATTGTCACAATTTTATATGATACTCAGTTATTTATAAAATAATTCTTAAATTTTTGCATTCAGCATGCATATCTATTGTCTATTACAAAAATAGTAATTCCTTTTCAGTTAATAAATTGTACTGCAATCTAAACACAGAAGATACAATTAAATTCAAACAATAATTGGAACCACTTTTCTCTTTAAACTATGGATTATTAAATACACAAAGTGGAAATTACAACATCTGACCTTTGGAGATAACATATACATGTATAATATCTTCATAGGACTTCCTTGGCTTAGAAATACAGTACCTTTCATTCTGTATTACTCTTTCCCTATCCATTGGAAGAACCAGGCTGAAAATAAAAATACAACTGCTCTGGGAATGTTAAAACTTCTACTATCCAGTGACTACTGTTTTACAGTACTAGCCGTGTTAGTCTGTATTCGTAAAAAGAAAAGGAGTACTTGTGGCACCTTAGAGACTAACAAATTTATTTGAGCATGAGCTTTCATGAGCTACGGCTCACTTCACTGGATGCATTCAGTGGAAAATACAGTGGGAAGATGATTTATATACACAGAGAACACGAAACGGTTTGAGCATTAGCTTGCTAAACCCAGGGTTGTGAGTTCAATCCCTGAGGGGGCCATTTGGGGCAAAAATTGGGGATTGGTCCTGCTTTGAGCAGGGGGTTGGACTAGATGATCTCCTGAGGTCCCTTCCAACCCTGATATTCTATGATTCTATGATTCTATGAAACAATGGGTGTTCCTATACACACTGTAAGGAGAGTGATCACTTAAGATGAGCCATCACCAGCAGTGGGGGTGGGGGGAGGGAGGAAAACCTTTCATGGTGACAAGCAAGGTAGGCTATTTCCAGCAGTTAACAAGAACATCTGAGGAACAGTGGGGGGTGGGTGGGGGAGAGAAATAACATGGGGAAATAGTTTTACTTTGTGTAATGACTCATCCATTCCCAGTCTCTATTCAAGCCTAAATTAATTGTATCCAGTTTGCAAATTAATTCCAATTCAGCAGTCTCTTGTTGGAGTCTGTTTTTGAAGTTTTTTTGTTGAAGGATAGCCACCCTCAGGTCTGTAATCGAGTGACCAGAGAGATTGAAGTGTTCTACGACTGGTTTTTGAATGTTATAATTCTTGACGTCTGATTTGTGTCCATTTATTCTTTTACGTAGAGACTGTCCAGTTTGACCAATGTACATGGCAGAGGGGCATTGCTGGCGCATGATGGCATATATCACATTGGTAGATGCGCAGGTGAACGAGCCTCTGATAGTGTGGCTGATGTGATTAGGCCCTATGATGGTGTCCCCTGAATAGATATGTGGACACAGTTGGCAACGGGCTTTGTTGCAAGGATAGGTTCCTGGGTTAGTGGTTCTGTTGTGTGGTGTGTTTTAACCATTCAGGAAAATAATTTGTGCTAAACCAATCTTCTCATCTCTATAGGTGCATTTGTCACTTGCCTTGCCCATCTAAAGATAATCACAATAAATACTATTCCCTCATCTCTCTTTAAGTGGTGGTTCTTACCAAAACTTATGGCACTATTTCTACAGTCAGTTCAGTAATTATATCAGTACCCAGAGTATGATATTCCCATGATAAATATTATTTACATGCATTTTATTCTCAGTATGGTCCACTTCATTTCTCACATTTCTATTTTTCCATAGTACAATCTAATAACTTTGAAGTTAATGCTGTCCAATGGTTCCCATGAAAAGCCAACATCTGCCTGCACAATTACCCCACAATGGTATTTGAGACACAGCAGTTATTTTCCTAAGCAGATAAAAAGAGTATCCACATATCTCAGACATGAGTAACTAAGTAAATGTTGACTTCATAATGGGAACAAGTTTGCCCTTTACATAGAGTGCCCTAAAGAATTAACCCTTATTAGAACTGGTCCGAAAAAATGTGAATTTTCCACTACATTTTCATCAAAATTTCATTTAGAATTAAGTTTTTTGATCAACTCTAACCTTTGTATTGAACTGAAATATCAATTGTTAATAAAAATGAAATCATCTAGTCAAGTCTGTTATAACCAAACTGAACTGCTGTGTCAAACTCAGTCAGCAGGTTAAGGTTAAATCACTTATTTTTTATATTGGAAACATAGTTTGAATTACTTGAGCCAGAAATGAAATCTCAGTATCAGAAAAGCTACTTAAAATGCATCATAATCATCTTATCCTGAACATCAGTGCTGATTTCTAGGACTTACACTTTCCCATCAGTCTCTTTTAAAGTAGAATCCAACTGTTTAAATTTGTTATCCAATGTTTCCTGTAGAGAATCAAACCCATACTCAAAGTTTAATTTGCTCTGGCAATCAGATTTGAATTTTTATGCCAATTTAAGTTACCAAAGGGGCTCAAAGAAGGAGGGTAACTCATATACTATTTGACATAAGATCCTCAGTCTGTGCCTCTTTCGGCAGGAAAAATTGTTTGAGATTACAGGTTTGTGTGGTTTGTTTCTTTTTCAAATCATACTAACAAGCACTTGGGGCAAAGATAGTGATCAGAATCTGAAAATAACTACAGAAATAACCTAAAATGGAAAAGAAACTGAACTAACACATTTCAGAGCAGGAGTTACAATGCAGTCCATGTCATAATATCCCTTGTAGAGTTATATCTTAAGTCTAATAAAAAGTCCAGAGTGGTAACATCCAGGAAGAGTCTACCAAACTCTGTATTACTCCTTCAATAAGCTTTAGCCCTGTGCATGTATTCCTTATAATAGACATCAACTCCATGGTCAATTCTATACAACACTCCTGAAACCCTCTACTGTTTACAGTAAAATCCTGTCCAGCTGATGCCGAAATTGTCTGAAACATTTCAATTGTCCACGCACAGAGGCCAAGAGAATTGGTCCAGTTCAGAGCCTGGAGACAGAATACCCTCTTTTCCTTTCATTGTTCTCAAAAGACATCCTGACCAACTGAAAGACTGCAAAAAATAGTAAGGACAGTTGTTAAGCCCATATTTATCTAACCCTAAGGCTCTCTTGTATGGGCCCTCAGTATTCTGTTGTCACCCCTCCTGTTCAGTGTGTACATTAGGACATTCAGCAGATAGTGTGAGTTGAACTAAAATACAATTGTCATGGTATTAACAATCATCTCTAGGTCTCGGTTTTCTCTCTCATCTTCCCCATGTCTGGCTGTGACCAGGACATGCATGAGAGAAAACTGGCTGTGGCATAGTCTAGCTAAATTGAGAATGTTGGGGGGGAAGAAATCAGAAAATGGCAGAGGTGATTTTTGCCCCTTCTATAGGGAGGGAGTGTTTGCCTTTTGCTGTTCACAATCACAAGCCAGTCCTATTTCACTTTTGACAGCTTCTGGATATTTAGAGGACAGTGGACAGAGAGCTTTTAAAATCGCCTTGCTAAGCATGAATGAGGTTACTTACCTGTAAGTGGAGGTTCTTTGAGATGCGTGGTAGCTATCTGTATTCCACTGTAGGTTACGCATGCACACCATGTGCTTGGAGTCGGAGATATGAAAGTAGTGTCCATTGATCCACACATGCACCCTGGCTCACCTGGTGCCTCTGACCAAGGCGATAAAGAGAAGTTCCTTCAGTTCCTTCTCTACCATGAATCCAGCAAGATCCAAAGCAGAGGGGAAGGAGAGCAGGTAGTGGCATACAGATAGGGATCACACATCCTGAAGAACATCCAGTTTGTTGCGGATCGGCTACATGCCATTGTAGGCAGTCTCATCATACCACCCTCTCCATAAACTTATCAAGCTCATTCTTCAAGCCAGTTAGGTTTTCTTTCCCCTCTACTCCTCATGGAAGGCTGTTCTAGAACTTCTTTCTTTGCAGTCAGCTTTGGACTTAACTATCTTGAGTAATTTTGTATTGTCTGCAAATTTTGCCACCTCACTGTTTACCCCCTTTTCCAGATGATTTATGGAAAGCTTCCAAAAGAGGCCCTATTGGCAGAATATACAGCAGGGATATACTGCATCATAAATCCCTTAGCTGATGTAACCTTGTCCCCACCCCAGCCAGTATCACATACTTTTCAGACTATTCAGGCTGCCTTTGGGCCTCCCATCAGATGGGTGATTGCAGCCATTACATTCCCTCCAAATGCAAAGGACTTTATGCTACCAAGGACTTTGCACCCTGGTTTCCAACAGAAGAAACAGGTATAAATTCAGAGTCAAGGTAGCCCAGAATATTTAAATAGCAAAGAACATATTTACAAACCCAGAATACATTCACCCTTATCGGAGCAGATTCTCCTTTAAAAAAAATGTGACTAAAAATGGATTGATACAATAGCAGAACCTTTACACAATAGTGTATGAACAGACAAGACAAATGTTCACAGTAAGCCCTGAAACTGGAAAAAAAACTGTTCAAAACTGCCAAGAACAATGTTGCCACCTGGCATTTCAAAGTTCACTGATAGTTTATGAAAGGCAGTCTTTATGCTATTTACTCTCAGCCCCAGAGTTTTAAATGGGAAATTAATTCCTATCACAAAATGTATTTAATGGACAACTAATTTATCTTCCTTTTACATAAACCAAATGCATGATTTAAAAAGTACAGATATACATGCCTAAATCAAAACTGTATAATAAACTTGTAAAAACAAAGATATGGCTGAGAGTAAGAGGCCACCATAGATATCACAAGCAAAATAACTTGTTTGGAACAGAAAATTACAAATACAACACAAGGGCCTGATTCTGCAAACACACAAATGAGTAAACAACTTTATTTACATTAAATCAGTTATCCAACTATATAATTTATATTACTGTATAAAGGCAACGGGACTATTTATTAGAGTAAACCTACTCACGTGAGCAAGCATTTCCAGGATCAATATCTAAAAAAAGTATCCCCAAAGCTGCACTGTAAATTTTAATTGTAGGGATCCTTTCTCATTTGGATGAGAGGAATGGTTAAGAATGCACCGTATGCTATACTTTATTTGTTTTACCATACTACAAGTTGAGTCCACAAAAATGTATTAATGACATTCTTTATCCTTCCAGTATATGTTTTTATGGGTTGTATGTAATCAGCCATGAATTTGACCACACCAATTTCTTGAAATAAATATAATGTATTTTATTTTTTATAGTGTATTTTGGAGGTTAGCAAGGGAACAAAATTTTATTTGGGGGAAATTATTGCAAAATTGTATAATTTCTTATGACAACTGTTTTCCTACAACTGGAATTTCACCTCTCAGTTTTGGCTATCCCAACTGTATATCTTTAATGGACACACTAATATAAACTAAATAACTAGATAAGTGAACTTTTAATTAAAGACTGGTGATCTGAATACAAAATTGCCAAACTGGGTCAAAATCCTTTTTTTTTTTTTTTTGTAAATTTGGCTCAACTCTATCCCTCCATAGACATTCTACATATTTACATTCTACCAGCTAACTTCACCCAGGGCCTGACTGACTCAGCATCTGTGCTGGAAAATCTGCAGTGGGGGACAGACTGGGGTTGTGATAAAGTGAAGTTACTGAACCCGCTCCTCGGCTGGGGGCCCACCGCCAGCCAGTGCAACCCCAAGGGCTGACAGCGCTATCTGGGGGAATGCATTAATTCATCATATTCTGTAGACAGCCACCACCAGATAGGCTGCTATAGAGACTATGGTAAAGATTAAAACTGCTCTGGTCCGCACAAATCCTAAGGTAGAGCACAAGCACAAAACTGGGTGATGGACAACAAAATGGCTGATGAAATTCAATGGTGAAAAATGCAAAGTAATGCACATTGGAAAACATAATCCCAGCTATACATATAAAATGATGGGGTCTAAATTAGCTGTTACCGCTCAAGAAAGAGATCTTGAAGTCACTGCGGATAGGTCTCTGAAAACATTCACTCAATATGCAGCAGCAGTCAAAAAAGCTAACAGAATGTTGGGACTCATTAAGAAAGCGATAGATAATAAGACAGAAAATATTGTATTTCCTCTATATAAATCCTTGAATATCACATGCAAATGTGGTTGCCCCGTTTTAAAAAAGATATATTGGAATTTGAAAAGGTTCAGAAAATGGCAACAAAAATTATTAGGGGTATGGAACGTCTTCTGTATGAGGAGAAATTAATAAGACTCGGACTTTTCAGCTTGGAAAAAAGATGACTAACCAGGGATATGACAGAGCTGTACAAAATCATGACTGGTGTGCAAAAAATAAATAAGGAAGTGGTGTATACTCCTTCTCGTAACACAAGAACTAGGGATCATCAAATGAAATTAATAGGCAGCAAGTTTAAAACAAGTATTTATTCACACAACACAGTCAACCTGTGGAACACTTTGCCAGAAGATGATGTGAAGGCTAAGACTATAACACGGTTAAAAAAAGAACTAGAGAAATTCATGAAGGATAGGTCCATCAATGGCTATTAACCAGGATGGGCAGGGATGCTGTCCCTTTGCCAGAAGCTGAGAATGAGCGATGGGATGGATCACTTCATGGTTACCTGTTCTGTTCATTCCTCTGAAACACTTGGCATTGGCCACTGTTGGAAGACAGGATACTGGGCTAGATGCACCTTTGGTCTGACCCAGTATGATGTTCTTATGTTCTTAAGCTGAGACACTATCTGCTCTTCTTGTGTTGAATCCCTCCTGGAGTGCAGCAGGCCAGGCTTGTGCAATTTGCACTTACCTGAGCCAACTAGATGAACATGACCTCATAAATGTTTGTATTCACATAATCATAACATGTCTATTACAGCTGTTGTTATTACTGAGATCCTTTTTCCTCTAGGTTCCAAAACTGCCCCATGGACAGGAGAAGAATTAAAACTTCAGCATTTACCAATTGCTGCCATAAAGCTACCAATATTATCTTGTATTGTAAGTATAAGAGAAAACTGAAGTAATTACACTTACAAATCTTAAACAGTGTTGACTTTTTTAAATGGCCAGCATTGTAAATTGCTAAAAGCCACAATGTTTCAACAGCTTTCTGATCGCTGTTCTTTCCCACATAGGCTCTCTCTTAATAGCAGATATGTGTAGCAGGGAAACAAAGAGTAATTTGAGATGCCAAATTTCCATAAAGTTGTGTAACTGTATGACTAAAATGTTCCTGAATATGGCGTAAATATGCTATGTAATAGTATAAAGGGAAAAAAAACCTCCTGATTAGATCACTGGTTCTCAAACTTTTGTACTGCCGACCCCTTTCACATAGCAAGCCTCTGAGTGCGACCCCCCCTTATAAATTAAAAACATTTATTTATATATTTAACATCATTATAAATGCTGGAGGCAAAGCGGGGTTTGGGTCGAGGCTGATAGCTTGCATGTAATAACCTTGCAACCCCCTCAGGGGTCCCAACCCCCAGTTTGAAAACTCCAGTTTAGATCAATACTGTAGATTAGATTGGTATATAAAAGGGTTAAATTAGCTTGTCCTAAGAAAATATATGTGCTTTGCAGTTTGTGTAAAATGTAGGTAATTGGGAAATGTAACAAGGGCTTGAAAATAATAAAGTTGAGAAGTCAGGAGTAATGTGGCACTTAGCAAGACAAGTTTTGAGGAGGATACTGAGCTTGGAATATGGCTAATGAGATAAAAAGGGTTCTGGGAAACAGGCCTCTAAATTATAAGAGGTGATTACAAACTGGCTCTAACAAAGAAAAGTTGTTTTGTGATGAACTGGTAGTGACCTTTAACATATCAGTATTATCTTAGACTATGGGCCTGTGTAAGTGGGGATCAACCCCAAACCAGCCAAAACCTGGTTTAGCTAAGATAACAACAGCCAATATGACATCACTTGTTAGTTGCACTGTATAAAGAACCAGGGTTGCTAGGGGTTATCATCAGATCCTATATGATCATACTGGAGCAAGCCAGAATAAGAGGGGTTATCCCTGGGACTGGTCCTTTCAAAAACATTCTGATTAAATGCTTATGAATATGTGTTTATTGTATGGGTGTAATAATTACGTAAGCTTTTAGGTATGTTTGGATCAATTGTATATATACACACCATTCACCCTTTGGATTTAATAAAGGAATATATGATTCAATAAATGTCTGGCAATATTCTGCATAAACAATCAATAGACTTCCAAGAATACACGTACGAACAGCTGTGAGTAACACTTTCTACCATCTCTGGCTGGCTAGAAGACTCTGTCTCATCCTGGCAAACAAAAACTTTGCCTCAATTATTCGTGCCTTTCTCCCCTCTTTGCTGGACTACGGCAATGTAAGATCACTGATGGTTTCACGCTCAGGTCTTAGAAAACTCCCAGTAGCACAAAATGCTGCAACTCATCACCTCAGCAGCACAGGCTACTGTGAGCACATCACAGGTGTCCTCTACTCTCTGCACTGACTTCCCTTAGAATTTAAAATCAAGTTGAAGGTCTTGATCCTTAGATTAAAAGCACTCCATGACCTGGGCCCAGGATCACTAAAGGACTGTCTAAAGCTCTGGGACAACTATGCTCCAAAGGCACAACAGAACTTTCAATAGTAAGAGTAAAGCTCTTCTGTGTGAGAAGCAGAACTTTTTCTAGGGGTGGTCCAAGACTGTGGAATGAATTCCCCCAGGAATTAGGGGCCATCACAATCCTCATCACTTTCTGCTCCAAGTGCAAAGCACATTTCTTTGAACTTGCATAAAAGGGCATGCCTGCCCTATAGCACTACCTGGTATGACTCTGCTGAGGTTCGCCACAGTTTCCAATTCATGCAGGGCCCCTTAAAAAGGCCACACAGTCCAGATGTTCAAAATATTCCCCTTCTGAGGCTCCATAAAGTCTTTCAAAATAGAACTCAAACCTATCAAGTTTTCATGCTAGTTTCAGCTGGGCCCAACTCATCTTCCCTGAGGGTCTGTTCTCTCTAAAGTTATTTCCCTTTGTCCCAGTCCCAACTAGGGGCACCCTCTCCACCCTGAGAGTCTGTCTTTCTGCTCTCCCAGCACCTCTTGTCTGGAAGTTTGACCTTCTCCATGAGCATCTTCCCGTGTTGTCACAGAGCCCTGCAGGAGCCTCCTTACTCCCCACACCATCTGCAGGTATCTGCCAGCATTCACCTGCATCTGTCTCTTCCTTCATAACATCAAGTTGCTTTCCCATCAGCCCACCTGGGCAGCAAGTAATCAGTTCAGGTGCACTGGACCCTGTTCCCTCTTAAAGGGGCCAGTCACTATGTGACATACTTCCTTCCACTCCCAGCCTTCCTATGTTCAAAGACAGACTCCGTGGTAATCTTTTGGTCAAAGTCTAAAACCAAGTTGGCACATCTTCCACTGACAGCAGATAGTCTCATAAAACTTTAGCAAGACAAGATATTGATAGCCTGAGTCTTGCCACTCACAAAAAACGTGACCAAAGCTCATCCAGCACTATGTCCAATGCACTTCATATATCATGTAGATTAGGAGTTCTTGGCATGTCATAATTTAAAAAGTTCTGAACGTCCAGTCCTTAGGCTCCCTGTGAAGTAGTTAATGAGTAAACTCTCACCATTCATCCCTTCAGCAGCATCCCCTCTCCAAAGTTCTCAACACCACTCTGCTCTTCTTCTGGGTTGCTTTTGGACTGTCTCATTTATATCTCCCAGGGCAACCCCGCCCTTTTAATCATGCCAAACTAGAGCTCACCCAGTGTGGAACAGGGGGCTAGGCCCAATTACATTTAAGGAACCAGCTACTCTGTTACACCTTGCCTTCTCTAATACAAACATATAGCAACAGGGATATTTATTTTAAAAATAAACCAAAACAAGACACTCCACTGAGCATTCTTCTCCCTCTAGGGAGAGGATGAGAGAACAAACAACACGCGACAGATAAGTACATCATTGCTTGTTGCACTACTGAAAGGTACTCAGATACTATGGTGATGGACATGGTATAAAAACATATACAGAATACAATCCGTCAATATACAGTACAAAATAATCATTGCTGATTAAAATAAAAAAATGTTTATTTTAAACAATTCAACTACATTTAAAGGAGCATGACTAAGAATATAAGGTTTCTTTAAGATTTCAGTAGAGAGTTATTCACAACAAAGGTTTTTGTTTATAGTATCAGTATCTTGTCTAATTATCCCTGATATTTTCTCCATCACACCATGATGAAAGAAAATCCATCATTTTCAAAACCTTAGCTGCCACAGCAAGAGAGTGCAGCCTTTGACTATCACAGCTAACCTTTACAGTCACTTTGTTCTTTGCTCTCAAGGAGACAAGCAGCATGCACCTTACTTACAGAAAACAACTGCCCAGTATGAAAATTCAATCAGGAGAGAGCCTTGTATGTGTGTGTGTCTGTGTGTGCACACCCTACTAAACGCAATCTACACTTCCATGCAACAAGTCTGCAGAATGTGCAAGAAATAAAATGTCTGTGTCACTTCAGGCCAAGGTCAGCAGTTTTCCAAAAAAAAGCTATTTCCTACAGCAGGTAATCTCCTAGGTAACCAGTATTGTTTACTCTAAACTTTTCTCTCTCACTCCCAAGAAGCCTTCTAACCAACAGAATAAAAAACAAGCCCTCCAGATATTTGTCAGATGGTAGTAAAAATATGTTCAAAATAGATGCAGTATAAGATGTGCTTGGCATTTCATGTTAGAAGTTCTAAAGATAACAAAACAGATTTTGTGCTAGGTCAAATGAAAAGACATGCTTCCAAGCCCAGCAAAAAATAAAAATTAAAAAAAAAATTGGCTTTTAGTTTTATCAAGGTCATGGAAAGGACTTTCAAAAATGCTTTTCCCTTTTTTTCTTTTAAAAATGGACACTTAAAAAAAATAAGGCTCTTTCAGCATCTGCTGTAGATCATACATCTTGCAAATTTATTTTTATATCTCTTCACTGCGGAAAAAAGTATACATTTTGCAGTAAATTAGAAAGTAGACTTAAATATTAAAGCTAATTTAACTGTGCAAGTAAATTAGACAGTCTAAATATTCTCTGAACTAGAATATCAGTTCAGACCAATTCTCAAAAAATTCCATCTACTCAATCTCCATTATGAGCCATAAACTACAAGAAGGACATCATCACAACAAACCTACATTAACCAGTTAGTTAGCCTAACAGTAGGATGCTGGCAAACAATTTTTCAGAAATGCCTTTGAGAAATGAATGTTTTGTGGGTGCCATTTATACCCGAAGCACAAACCTTATAACTATTACTCTTCCTTTAAGAATGTTCCTCAGTGAGCCTTGCTATTTCCCTGCACAGACCCCCACCCTCGAAACCCCCACCTCATATAAGGCCCATTTTCCCTCTAGCTGAGGAGAATGAGATATGGACTATTCTAACATTAGTCAATGCTGCTCCATTGCAGGGCTGTCCATTATAAATTGAACATTTCTCACTGGATACCACAAAGTTACTACAAGTATTTCCTATTTTAAAAACAAGGCTAAAGAAAAAACACAGATGCTGCTATGGTAACCATTCGCCGGTGCTGATTTAATAATGGTGACCACTGTGTGTTGGCTGGAACGGGTAGCTAACATTTGATATAGGGAGATCTTTATTTCAAGAAGCTGAGCATGACGCCTCTCCTTACCACTCCTCAGTCTCTACTATCTGTGGACTGAGAAGCCAAGTGTGAATCCCAAAACTCAGATCCCGCACATAGCAGCAGGTTGCGCTACAACTGAACGTCATCTTAGCTTTCCAGAAGGATTTTTAATAAGTAAAGTTTCAGAGTAGCAGCCGTGTTAGTCTGTATTCGCAAAAAGAAAAGGAGTACTTGTGGCACCTTAGAGACTAACACATTTATTTGAGCATAAGCTTTTGTGAGCTACAGCTCACTTCATCGGATGCATTTGGTGGAAAATACAGAGGGGAGATTTATATACACACACAGAGAACATGAAACAATGGGTTTTATCATACACACTGTAAGGAGAGTGATCACTTAAGATGAGCCATCACCAGCAGCGGTGGGGGGGGGGGAAGGAGGAAAACCTTTCATGGTGACAAGCAAGGTAGGCTATTTCCAGCAGTTAACAAGAACATCTGAGGAACAATGGGGGGGTGGGGTGGGGGGGGAGAAATAACATGGGGAAATAGTTTTACTTTGTGTAATGACTCATCCATTCCCAGTCTCTTTTCAAGCCTAAGTAAATTGTATCCAGTTTGCAAATTAATTCCAATTCAGCAGTCTCTCGTTGGAGTCTGTTTTTGAAGTTTTTTTGTTGAAGGATAGCCACTCTTAGGTCTGTGATCGAGTGACCAGAGAGACTGAAGTGTTCTCCAACTGGTTTTTGAATGTTATAATTCTTGACGTCTGATTTGTGTCCATTGATTCTTTTACGTAGAGACTGTTCAGTTTGAGCAATGTACATGGCAGATGGGCATTGCTGGCACATGATGGCATATATCACATTGGTAGATGAGCAGGTGAACAAGCCTCTGATAGTGTAGCTGATGTGATTAGGCCCTATGATGATGTCCCCTGAATAGATATGTGGACAGAGTTGGCAACGGGCTTTGTTGCAAGGATAGGTTCCTGGGTTGGTGGTTCTGTTGTGTGGTGTGTGGTTGCTGGTGAGTATTTGCTTCAGGTTGGGGGGCTGTCTGTAAGCAAGGACTGGCCTGTCTCCCAAGATCTGTGAGAGTGATGGGTCGTCCTTCAGGATAGGTTGTAGATCCTTGATGATGCGTTGGAGAGGTTTTAGTTGGGGGCTGAAGGTGATGGCTAGTGGCGTTCTGTTCTTTTCTTTGTTGGGCCTGTCCTGCAGTAGGTGACCTCTGGGTCCTCTTCTGGCTCTGTCAATCTGTTTCTTCACTTCAGCAGGTCGGTATTGTAGTTGTAGGAATGCATGATAGAGATCTTGTAGCTATTTGTCTCTGTCTGAGGGGTTGGATCAAATGCGGCTGTATCGTAGAGCTTGGCTGTAGACAATGGATCGTGTGGTATGATCTGGATGAAAGCTAGAGGCATGTAGGTAGGAATAGCGGTCAGTAGGTTTCTGTTATAGGGTGGTGTTTATGTGACCATCGCGTATTAGCACCGTAGTGGGTCCAGATGATGAAGATGTCATCAATGTAGCGCAAGTAGAGTAGGGGCATTAGGGGATGAGAGCTGAGGAAGCGTTGTTCTAAGTCAGCCATAAAAATGTTGGCATACTGTGGGGCCATGTGGGTACTCATCGCAGTGCTGCTGATTTGAAGGTATACATTGTCCCCAAATGTGAAATAGTTATGGGTGAGGAGAAAGTCACAAAGTTCAGCCACCAGGTTAGCCGTGACATTATCGGGGATACTGTTCCTGACGGCTTGTAGCCCATCTTTGTATGGAATGTTGGTGTAGAGGGCTTCTACATCCATAGTGGCTAGGATGGTGTTTTTAGGAAGATCACCAATGGATTGTAGTTTCCTCAGGAAGTCAGTGGTGTCTCAAAGATAGCTGGGAGTGCTGGTAACGTAGGGCCTGAGGAGGGAGTCTACATAGCCAGACAATCCTGCTGTCAGGGTGCCAATGCCTGAGATGATGGGGCGTCCAGGATTTCCAGGTTTATGGATCTTGGGTAGCAGATAGAATACCCCAGGTCGGGGTTCCAGGGGTGTATCTGTGCGGATTTGTTCTTGTGCTTTTTCAGGGAATTTCTTGAGCAAATGCTGTAGTTTCTTTTGGTAACTCTCAGTGGGATCAGAAGGTAATGGCTTGTAGAAAGTGGTGTTGGAGAGCTGCCTCGTAGCCTCTTGTTCATATTCCGACCTATTCATGATGACGACAGCACCTCCTTTGTCAGCCTTTTTGATTATGATGTCAGAGTTGTTCCTGAGGCTGTGGATGGCATTGTGTTCTGCACGGCTGAGGTTATGGGGCAAGTGATGCTGCTTTTCCACAATTTCAGCCCGTGCACGTCGGCGGAATCACTCTATGTAGAAGTCCAGTCTGCTGTTTCGACCTTCAGGAGCAGTCCACCCAGAATCCTTCTTTTTGTAGTGTTGGTAGGAAGGTCTTTGTGAGTTAATATGTTGGTCAGCGGTGTGTTGGAAATATTCCTTGAGTTGGAGACATCGAAAATAGGATTCTAGGTCACCAGAGAACTGTATCATGTTCGTGGGGGTGGAGGGGCAAAAGGAGAGGCCCCGAGATAAGATAGATTCTTCTGCTGGGTTAAGAGTATAGTTGGATAGATTAACAATATTGCTGGGTGGGTTACGGGAACCACTGTTGTGGCCCCTTGTGGCATGTAGTAGTTTAGATACCTTAGTGTCCTTTTTATTTTGTAGAGAAGCAAAGTGTGTGTTGTAAATGAACTTTGTGACTTTGTCTTCACCCATAATTATTTCACATTTGGGGACAATGTATACCTTCAAATCAGCGGCACTGTGATGGGTACCCGCATGGCCCCACAGTATGCCAACATTTTTATGGCTGACTTAGAACAACGCTTCCTCAGCTCTCGTCCCCTAAAGCCCCTACTCTACTTGCGCTACATTGATGACATCTTCATCATCTGGACCCACGGAAAAGAAGCCCTTGAGGAATTCCACCATGATTTCAACAATTTCCATCCCACCATCAACCTCAGCCTGGACCAGTCCACACAAGAGATCCACTTCCTGGACACTACGGTGCTAATAGGCGATGGTCACATAAACACCATCCTATATCGGAAACCTACTGACCGCTATTCCTACCTACATGCCTCTAGCTTTCATCCAGATCATACCACACGATCCATTGTCTACAGCCAAGCTCTATGATACAGCCGCATTTGCTCCAACCCCTCAGACAGAGACGAACACCTACAAGATCTCTATCATGCATTCTTACAACTACAATACCCACCTGCTGAAGTGAAGAAACAGATTGACAGAGCCAGAAGAGGACCCAGAAGTCACCTACTACAGGACAGGCCCAACAAAGAAAAGAACAGAACGCCACTAGCCATCACCTTCAGCCCCCAACTAAAACCTCTCCAACGCATCATCAAGGATCTACAACCTATCCTGAAGGACGACCCATCACTCTCACAGATCTTGGGAGACAGGCCAGTCCTTGCTTACAGACAGCCCCCCAACCTGAAGCAAATACTCACCAGCAACCAAACACCACACAACAGAACCACTCCCCAGGAACCTATCCTTGCAACAAAGCCCGTTGCCAACTCTGTCCACATACCTATTCAGGGGACATCATCATAGGGCCTAATCACATCAGCCACACTATCAGAGGCTCGTTCACCTGCACATCTACCAGTGTGATATATGCCATCATGTGCCAGCAATGCCCCTGTGCCATGTACATTGGCCAAACTGGACAGTCTCTACGTAAAAGAATAAATGGACACAAATCAGACGTCAAGAATTATAACATTCAAAAACCAGTCGGAAAACACTTCAATCTCTCTGGTCACTCGATTACAGACCTGAGGGTGGCTATCCTTCAACAAAAAAACTTCAAAAGCAGACTCCAACGAGAGACTGCTGAATTGGAATTAATTTGCAAACTGGATACAATTAATTTAGGCTTGAATAGAGACTGGGAATGGATGAGTCATTACACAAAGTAAAACTATTTCCCCATGTTATTTCTCCCCCCCACCCCACCCCCCCACTGTTCCTCAGATGTTCTTGTTAACTGCTGGAAATAGCCTACCTTGCTTGTCACCATGAATGGTTTTCCTCCTTCCCCCCGCCCCACCGCTGCTGGTGATGGCTCATCTTAAGTGATCACTCTCCTTACAGTGTGTATGATAAAACCCATTGTTTCATGTTCTCTGTGTGTGTATATAAATCTCCCTTCTGTATTTTCCACCAAATGCATCTGATGAAGTGAGCTGTAGCTCATGAAAGCTTATGCTCAAATAAATTTGTTAGTCTCTAAGGTAATAAGTAAAGTTACTGTGTTTATGTGGATTAAACATATTACAGTGTATTGTGCTAATAAACCATGACTTCAGGACACTCTAAAACATTCATTGACATGGCATATCGTAAAAGTTCTAAATGGTGATGGTATGCTATGTCATATATTGATCAGCAAATTAACTACTCATTGTTATGTTAGGCCACAAAAGTTTTAAAGGCAGTAGTTACAGTCATTAATGTCAATGAACTGTGGATAACGTGCCAAATAGAGCCTTTTTTTGAACCATACTTTGAATCCATCTTGCTGTGCTCTGAGGACACACTGAGATATACTGACAGTGAAAACACTTGACCGCACCTGCAAACATCCTCTAAGCACCTGAGCTAAGGTTGCCACCCTCCAGGATTGTCCGGGAGTCTCCAGGAATTAGAAATTAATCTTTAAGTAAAAATTATGTCATGTGATGAAGACTCCAACCAAAATTCCTAACCTAAGCCAGTATTTTAAGTGTTGCCAACAACACTAACAACTGTGGGAAGTAATTTTTTATGTACGTATTTAAAGTAAAATAAATTAGACCCTGATTCAGCAAGGTGCTTAAGCATATGCCTAGCTTGGGGAACACAGTCGTCCCATTAACTTGAATGAGACTACTCATATGCTCGGAGTTAGGACCTTTCTGAAGTGGGTCCTCAATGCACAAAAAATCCTCTCAGAATAATATCTATTATTCTAACTAATACCTTCAAAAGCCGAGAACAAAACTGAAGTTTAAAACTTTTATCCCACCATATCTTTTATACTACACTATTATTTGTATTATTGTAGTGCCTAGATATAAAATGTAAATTTCTGGGAATAGCACTTGCCTGGTCTATGGATGGATACCATAAACCATACAGCCACAAATATTCAGGAATTTTAATAGCGTTCATTCAAGAAACATTCACTGCCATATTAGCAGGATCTACCAGAGAGGCAATACATCATTTATAGCAAGATTACTTCATTATTTACATAAGCTTTCGTGAGCTACAGCTCACTTCATCGGATGCATTTGGTGGAAAAAAAAGAGGAGAGATTTATATACACACACACAGAGAACATGAAACAATGGGTTTATCATACACACTGTAAGGAGAGTGATCACTTAAGATAAGCCATCACCAACAGCAGGGGGGGGAAGGAGGAAAACCTTTCATGGTGACAAGCAGGTAGGCTAATTCCAGCAGTTAACAAGAATATCAGAGGAACAGTGGGGGGTGGGGTGGGAGGGAGAAATACCATGGGGAAATAGTTTTACTTTGTGTAATGACTCATCCATTCCCAGTCTCTATTCAAGCCTAAGTTAATTGTATCCAGTTTGCAAATTAATTCCAATTCAGCAGTCTCTCGTTGGAGTCTGTTTTTGAAGCTTTTTTGTTGAAGTATAGCCACTCTTAGGTCTGTGATCGAGTGACCAGAGAGATTGAAGTGTTCTCCAACTGGTTTTTGAATGTTATAATTCTTGACGTCTGATTTGTGTCCATTCATTCTTTTACGTAGAGACTGTCCAGTTTGGCCAATGTACATGGCAGAGGGGCATTGCTGGCACATGATGGCATATATCACATTGGTAGATGCACAGGTGAACGAGCCTCTGATGGTGTGGCTGATGTGATTAGGCCCTATGATGTCGATCCATTGTCTACAGCCAAGCGCTACGATATAACCGCATTTGCTCCAACCCATCAGACAGAGACAAACACCTACAAGATCTCTATCATGCATTCCTACAACTACAGTACCCACCTGCTGAAGTGAAGA
This sequence comes from Dermochelys coriacea, assembly GCF_009764565.3. NCBI lineage: Eukaryota > Metazoa > Chordata > Testudines > Dermochelyidae > Dermochelys > Dermochelys coriacea. The sequence goes on from NC_050070.1 coordinate 123,704,301, forward strand.
AACAGATTGACAGAGCCAGAAGAGTACCCAGAAGTCACCTACTACAGGACAGGCCCAACAAAGAAAACAACAGAACGCCACTAGCCATCACCTTCAGCCCCCAACTAAAACCCCTCCAACGCATCATCAAGGATCTACAACCTATCCTGAAGGACGAGCCATCGCTCTCTCAGATCTTGGGAGACAGACCAGTCCTTGCTTACAGACAGCCCCCCAATCTGAAGCAAATACTCACCAGCAACCACACACCACACAACAGAACCACTAACCCAGGAACCTATCCTTGCAACAAAGCCCGTTGCCAACTCTGTCCACATATCTATTCAGGGGATACCATCATAGGGCCTAATCACATCAGCCACACCATCAGAGGCTCGTTCACCTGTGCATCTACCAATGTGATATATGCCATCATGTGCCAGCAATGCCCCTCTGCCATGTACATTGGCCAAACTGGACAGTCTCTACGTAAAAGAATGAATGGACACAAATCAGATGTCAAGAATTATAACATTCAAAAACCAGTTGGAGAACACTTCAATCTCTCTGGTCACTCGATCACAGACCTAAGAGTGGCTATACTTCAACAAAAAAGCTTCAAAAACAGACTCCAACGAGAGACTGCTGAATTGGAATTAATTTGCAAACTGGATACAATTAACTTAGGCTTGAATAGAGACTGGGAATGGATGAGTCATTACACAAAGTAAAACTATTTCCCCATGGTATTTCTCCCTCCCACCCCACCCCCCACTGTTCCTCTGATATTCTTGTTAACTGCTGGAATTAGCCTACCTGCTTGTCACCATGAAAGGTTTTCCTCCTTCCCCCCCTGCTGTTGGTGATGGCTTATCTTAAGTGATCACTCTCCTTACAGTGTGTATGATAAACCCATTGTTTCATGTTCTCTGTGTGTGTGTATATAAATCTCTCCTCTGTTTTTTCCACCAAATGCATCCGATGAAGTGAGCTGTAGCTCACTAAAGCTTATGCTCTAATAAATTTGTTAGTCTCTAAGGTGCCACAAGTACTCCTTTTCTTTTTGCGAATACAGACTAACACGGCTGCTACTCTGAAACCTGTGATTATGCAAGGCACTGAATTTATCCATATAGAGTGGAAATCTGTCAACTTCATGAAAAAACTCGCACAGATACAGACAGACATCATCTTCCTCTCCAAATGCAAACAGATGGACATCATACCGAAAGGACTGAAGGTAAAAAATCCATTACAATCTACATACCACACAGACTATGCTGACAGCTTGTGCCACACACTCTCAAGGAAACTGCGGAACCACCTGATCAACAGCCTCTACAGCAAACAGGGAAAGATTAAGAATGAGCTCTCAAAACTGGATACTCTCATAAAGAACCAACCTTCCACACAAACTTCCTCGTGGCTGGACTTTACAAAAACTAGACAAGCCATTTACAAAACACACTTTGATTCTCTACAAAAGAAAAAGGACACTAAGCTATCTAAACTACTATATGCCACAAGGGGCCACAACAATGGTTCCCGTAACCCACCCAGCAATATTGTTAATCTATCCAACTATACTCTTAGCCCAGCGGAAGAATCTGTCCTATCTCGGGGCCTCTCCTTTTGCCCCTCCACCCCCACGAACATGATACAGTTCTGTGGTGACCTAGAATCCTATTTTCGACGTCTCAGACTCAAGGAATATTTCCAACACACCTCTGACCAACATATTAACCCACAGAGACCTTCCTGCCAACACTACAAAAAGAAGGATTCTAGGTGGACTCCTCCTGAAGGTCGAAACAGCAGCCTGGATTTCTACATAGACTGCTTCCGCCGACGTGCACGAGCTGAAATTGTGGAAAAGCAGCATCGCTTACCCCATAACCTCAGCCATGCAGAACACAGTGCCATCCACAGCCTCAGAAACAACTCTGACATCATAATCAAAAAGGCTGACAAAGGAGGTGCTGTCGTCATCATGAATAGGTCAGAGTATGAACAAGAGGCTACTAGGCAGCTCTCCAACACCACTTTCTACAAGCCATTACCCTCTGATCCCACTGAGAGTTACCAAAAGAAACTACAGCATTTGCTCAAGAAACTCCCTGAAAAAGCACAAGAACAAATCCGCACAGACACACCCCTGGAGCCAGGACCTGGGGTATTCTATCTGCTACCCAAGATCCATAAACCTGGAAATCCTGGACGCCCCATCATCTCAGGCATTGGCACCCTGACAGCAGGATTGTCTGGCTATGTAGACTCCCTCCTCAGGCCCTTCGTTACCAGCACTCCCAGCTATCTTCGAGACACCACCGATTTCCTGAGGAAACTACAGTCCATTGGTGATCTTCCTAAAAACACCATCCTAGCCACTATGGATGTAGAAGCCCTCTACACCAACATTCCACACAAAGATGGACTACAAGCCGTCAGGAACAGTATCCCCGATACTGTCACGGCTAACCTGGTGGCAGAACTTTGTGACTTTGTCCTGACCCATAACTATTTCACATTTGGTGACAATGTATACCTTCAAATCAGCGGCACTGCGATGGGTACCCGCATGGCCCCACAGTATGCCAACATTTTTATGGCTGACTTAGAACAACGCTTCCTCAGCTCTCGTTCCCTAATGCCCCTACTCTACTTGCGCTACATTGATGACATCTTCATCATCTGGACCCATGGAAAAGAAGCTCTTGAGGAATTCCACCATGATTTCAACAATTTCCATCCCACCATCAACCTCAGCCTGGACCAGTCCACACAAGAGATCCACTTCCTGGACACTACGGTGCTAATAAGCGATGGTCACATAAACACCACCCTATATCGGAAACCTACTGACCGCTATTCCTACCTACATGCCTCTAGCTTTCATCCAGATCATACCACTCGATCCATTGTCTACAGCCAAGCGCTACGATATAACCGCATTTGCTCCAACCCCTCAGACAGAGACAAACACCTACAAGATCTCTATCATGCATTCCTACAACTACAGTACCCACCTGCTGAAGTGAAGAAACAGATTGACAGAGCCAGAAGAGTACCCAGAAGTCACCTACTACAGGACAGGCCCAACAAAGAAAACAACAGAACGCCACTAGCCATCACCTTCAGCCCCCAACTAAAACCCCTCCAACGCATCATCAAGGATCTACAACCTATCCTGAAGGACGAGCCATCGCTCTCTCAGATCTTGGGAGACAGACCAGTCCTTGCTTACAGACAGCCCCCCAATCTGAAGCAAATACTCACCAGCAACCACACACCACACAACAGAACCACTAACCCAGGAACCTATCCTTGCAACAAAGCCCGTTGCCAACTCTGTCCACATATCTATTCAGGGGATACCATCATAGGGCCTAATCACATCAGCCACACCATCAGAGGCTCGTTCACCTGTGCATCTACCAATGTGATATATGCCATCATGTGCCAGCAATGCCCCTCTGCCATGTACATTGGCCAAACTGGACAGTCTCTACGTAAAAGAATGAATGGACACAAATCAGACGTCAAGAATTATAACATTCAAAAACCAGTTGGAGAACACTTCAATCTCTCTGGTCACTCAATAACAGACCTAAGAGTGGCTATCCTTCAACAAAAAAGCTTCAAAAACAGACTCCAACGAGAGACTGCTGAATTGGAATTAATTTGCAAACTGGATACAATTAATTTAGGCTTGAAGAGAGACTGGGAATGGATGAGTCATTACACAAAGTAAAACTATTTCCCCATGGTATTTCTCCCTCCCACCCCACCCCCCACTGTTCCTCTGATATTCTTGTTAACTGCTGGAATTAGCCTACCTGCTTGTCACCATGAAAGGTTTTCCTCCTTCCCCCCCCTGCTGCTGGTGATGGCTTATCTTAAGTGATCACTCTCCTTACAGTGTGTATGATAAACCCATTGTTTCATGTTCTCTGTGTGTGTGTATATAAATCTCTCCTCTGTTTTTTCCACCAAATGCATCCGATGAAGTGAGCTGTAGCTCACGAAAGCTTATGCTCTAATAAATTTGTTAGTCTCTAAGGTGCCACAAGTACTCCTTTTCTTTTTGCGAATACAGACTAACACGGCTGCTACTCTGAAACCTTCATTATTTACGTAACAGCCACTGATGTGAGCAAACACATGGTGGCTATGTTAACTCACAGAACTGCACATCATACAAAGAGTATTGATTATTTTAAAGTAGTTGTTTAGATTTCTAAAATGCACTTATCAAACATCTTCGTGCCTGAAATAATAATATACAAACAGATCTAAAAATCAGTTAAAGGACTGAACAAAAAAACTAAATTAAAGAACACAGAAGAATTCATCCACACCTGCCTCTCAAAAAGAAGAGCCCCACCCTCTCTAACCCACTCTTCAGGCAAAAATCCAGGGTTACAGTCATCAACACAGCAGCAGAGAGTAGCATATTATTTTGTGTAAAAAGTGAAGAGAACAATGGAGACCCAGTGACACTGTTACTGAACTTGACTGAATTACAAAGAGGAAACACTGACCACGTTACATGTTGCCTCAGTGCATGCAAAAATACACATCAAACAAACACTATTTGAAAGAAAGTTAGTCTGGTCTGCAAGAAAAACAGTCTGCAAGTGAAGGCACAAGCACAATGAAGTGCAAGTGAAGGCACCAGAACCGGTAATACTGCACTTTCATGCAGTCTGTTTCTTTAATTTTAACGTGGCATTGTTCATTCATTTACCTCTTGCAAATCAGTGAATGCTGTCAACCACATCCAACATTTATCGTCCAAATAAATGCACAGTACAATCACCCCAAATTGTGTGTTAATTTTGGGGTACTGCTTCAAAATAATAATTAAAGAAAAACAGATAAAAGTTTCCCCACTGTTCTAAGGAGAGAGTGAAACACAAGTCTATATCTGAGGCAACACACATGCCATGATAGGTTAGCACCGCAACACTGCCCTTTGTATAGGGGGAGAGGGAGGGAACAGGGGGGAGGTAAGGAAGCAGGAAGTTGCAGCATGACGTGGCTCTATGGAACTGACTTCCCTTTCGGTCCTGTTTCCTGTGATGCAGGCAGCAGGGGTGAAAGTAACCTAAAGGACTTACCGGTACTCCGGAGTCCTTAGGAGGGGGCGGGGTCTCAACTGGAAGAGGCGTGGCCTCTACTGGAAGAGGCGGGACCTTTACATCCCCGGGCCCTTTAAAACACCTCGGAGCTACCAGCTGCAGAGGCGGCTGGGAGCCCCAGGGCTCAGGGGTGATTTAAAGGGCCCGGGGCTCCAACTGCCACTACAGCCCTTTATATAACCATCGGAGCCCCAGGGGCTCCCAGCTGCCACTGCTACCCCGGGGCCCTGGGCTCTGGCGGAGCTTTAAAGGGCCCAGGGCTCTGCTGCAGTAGTGGCAGCCAGGAGCCCCTGCCCCTTTAAATCACTGCCGGAGCCCCGCTGCCGCTATCCCAGGGCTCCAGCAGCAGGGCTCAGGTGGCGATTTAAAGAGCTCCAGAGGTAGCGGCAGCGGGAGCCCCGGGCCCTTTAAATCACCATCCGAGCCCCGCTGCCAGAACCCCGGGGTAGCAGTGGCAGCCGGGGGCTCCGGCGGTGATTTAAAGGGCCGGGGCTCCCAGCCGCCGCTACCACAGCAGAGTCCTGGGCCCTTTAAATTGCCACTGCGACCCCCGGGGCTCCAGCAGCAGGGCTTGGGCAGTGATTTAAAGGGGCAGTGGCTCCCTGCTGCCTTTAAATAGCCACCAGGGCTCCGGCAGGCTCCAGGGACGATTTAAAGGACCCAGGGCGGTAGCGGCAATCAGAGCCCTGGGGTAGTGGGACTCTGGTGGCTATTTAAAGGGCCTGGGTTGGTGGCTGTGGCAGCCCCAGGCCCTTTAAATTGCCATCTGGGGAAGCCGATCCGCCCCGGTACAGCGCACGGGCACAGGCTCTTGCCGGTATGCCGTACTGGGGCATGCCGTACTGGGGCATACTGGCTTACTTCCACCTCTGGCAGCCAGCTGCTCCTGAGTAAGGGGCTGGCTTATGCTCCTTTACTTCCTTGTATCACTGTGCTTATCACGCCAAAATGTGTCCCTTAGTCTGTAAAAGCATCTCATGACAACGATCATGGTTATATTTATCAAACTTCATTTGAATCTGACAATGAAATCATCCTCTGAGGCATTTGGTAGTCTCTTGGATCTTTTTTGGCACCTCTAAAAACCAAATTAATGTCAGGCAAAAGCCACACAATGTTTAAGGACCAGAGCCCAGATTTTTAACACTATTTAATCGATTCTGTGCCCAGCATTGCAACGCCTAGTTGATTTAGGAGCCTACATCTTTTTTCAAATGTGAACTAGCACTTAGAGCCTAAATCATTTTGATTGTCAATGTGCCTAAACCCTAATAGAAAAAAAAGATTTAGGTTCTGAAATCAGTTATGCATTGCATTGCTGAGCACAGCAAAGCCTAAATATCTTTAAAAATCTGGGCCCAGGTCAGCTGAGTTGCCTCAGAAAGAAGATCTCAATGCTAACTTCAGGAGAGGCTGGGTCAGCAGTTAGATAACAACCTAGCTATTTAACAAAGGGTAGTTGTAATGGGGTTGGTTCCCATCCTCTGATATCCAGAAACTACTCAGCCTCACTTTCTTTTTGTGTGCAGACTGTATGTTATTCTAAAACCATCCACCAACACCAGTACAGTGCAATGCCGCAGTTTTAACTTCTACTTCTTTCAGACCTTCTTCACTAGGACCATAAGAGGAAAGGATGCTAGCCCTACCAGAGCCGGATTAAGACCTTTAGAGGCCCTAAGCACTGAAAAGATTATGGTGCCCCCCCAAATGTAATTCAAAATAAAAACAATACTATACCATAAAATAAAATTTTATTTTTTGAAATGACACAAAACCTACATGTATGCTGAAATTAAAATAGATTCTTTCTAGATTTTCTGATTGCAAAATTACGGATAAGTTAATCGAAGCTGACTTGACGAAGCATGTCCGCTTCCATACACAGTAGGGAAAGTGAATCAAGTCTGTCCTGACACATTGTTGTTCTCTGAGGGTTTTTTATTCTTTTCAGATGAGAAAAAGAGTGTTCTGCAGAGCAGTTAGTAATCATCAATGTTAGAAAAATACATAGTGCGATCTCTACATTTGGAAATACACATTGTATTCCATCTTTCAATATTGTGTCATGAAGATCAATGTGACTGAATTTCATTTTTTCTGTTTCATTAATCTTTGCGCGCATATAACAGTGGAACTGCCATACTTCTCCACAGAGATTCATGTTCAAGTCAACAGGGTATGAGTCAACTTGCTTTTGGGAACCTTGTGAACATTATCGTCAGGTAAGTCCATATAATTTAGAAATGAAAATCTACTTGATACTTCTTTGTACACTTCACCTCTCCTTTTCATATGAGCATCAAGTGTATCAATTATAGCATAATAAGTAGATATAGCGAAATTTGTCTCCAGGATGCAATGCTGTTTCTGTTGCACTGCTACCATTTGCTTGTTTTTTCCTGATTCGCTTGCGGGACTGGGCTTCTTTATAGTTAATATCAGGCAAGATATCTTTTGATACATCTTCAAATCTTTCAAAATCATTCCTCAAAGTGTGTAAGTGGTCTGCTAATGATTGACAGACATCTGCACGTTTTCAAATCCAATTCTTTTTCTTGGAGAGCTTGACTCGTGTGGTAAAAGTGTTGTAAAATTTCATTCCACATGGTCAACATGAATACAAACTCTAGTTCTTGCATCTTGTTTGCAATGTTTTCTGCCTCTTGTATAGTTTCTCCCTTTTGTGATTGGTCTTCAGCTGTACTTTCTAATGCATCCACAATCTTTGAGTAGGAGTCCCGAATTGCACTTGTTGCCACTGCATGTGCCTCCCAGCGAGTATTAGAAAGAGATTTCAACACAAGATCATTGCCCAAATATTTTTTAAGAACTGCCCATTGGTGTGTTGAGGCAGAGAAAAATGTATAAAGTAACTGGACTGTTGAGAAAAAACTTACTACCACCGGACAACAATCAACAGCACTGCAGCCAAGAAGACTGGGAGAATGCGCAGCACATGGTATGAAAATGGCTTATTTGTTCTGTTCTAAAAGCTTCTTCTGCATTCCTTGATAACACCCTGACATGTTGGCAGCATTGTCATAAGATTGACCTCTGCACTTTGAGAAATCTACTTTGCAAACTTGACACAGATAATGCAGTACTTGATTTGCCATTTCTTCACCAGTGTGGCTTTTCAAATTGAGGAATGTTATAAATGATAGGATCTGATTTCCTCGCGTTATTTTAATCTACGTTAGTACGTTTAGGTGGGGATAAGTAATAAAAAGAGAACAGAAAAACGGAGAAAGAGTGTGTAGTGGAGTGTAAGGAAGTCTAACAAAGTTCTGATTTTTCCTATGATGACTACTTCGATGCTTTTTTTGAAATGTCAAACATCACATTTTTTCAAAAAAAAAAAACCTACTCATTTTTTTTGGTATCCCCTGCTTTGCTGGTGCCCTAAGCACGTGCTTAGTCTGCCTATATTGGGTAATCCAGCCCTGAGCCCTACCCTCCCACACTGTAGCACACACTTCCTGGCTTTTTATCAGCTGAGAGGTAATTAGTCGCTTGCCTCTCCATCTCCTTTGGATAATTATCCAATCAGCTATTGCTGGTGGGAATTAATTGAAGCTACAGTGATCAGAGTGCTGACCCATCTGTCAGATCTCAGCACTGTGTCACAGCAATCTTGTGCCAAGATGGGCATAGCACAGACTACACTGGGCATAGGGAGAGCCAAGCAACTTAAAGGGTATGAGCCTTTGTAACAGGCACAATGATCTCAAATTGGGCACAGAATTGCTTCCCTATAACAGTCCGAAGTAGAAGCAACTCTGTCTTTTTCAGAATGTATTTAAATCACTGTTTTTATCCCAAGCATGCGGTGTGCTTAGCTGATATTACTAGTATCCCCCCACAGTCAATGGGATTGCACAGGGTATACATCAGCTCAGAATTTAGTCAGATATGTATAGGGTTTGCTTTGCTCATTCTCCATTATACCCACTGTTACTGTCTCAAAGTGGATAGAGAAGTTATCATTTGTAAGATGTTCATTTATTTTCCAATGAAAGCAGTGAGTTCAAAGAACTTAAGGAATTCTGTTTATTTGTTAGTGTCAAGTACCTATCAGTCTTGTCACAGACTCTCCTCAATCTTTGCTGCAGAACAAATTCCTCAGTCACATGAAGTACTGAAATCCAGCTTCTCATCAAATAAAGAAATATCTAAACTTTTTGAAGTCTATTTCAACAACTCTGTCACTGACGCATATCCAGAGGGGTGTTCACAATCAGCTATGCCTTTTTAAAATGTAATTCTGAAGACAGAGAACAGCAAACACTTGGTGGTTGAGGGAGCTGACATAATACAAGATGTACTGTAGACAGTGCAGTTGGTCACAGAAAACAAAAGGAGTTTCTAAACATCAAGGTAAAATTTGTGTTCTTAAAGCTTGAACATGATTCCATGGCTTATGTTTTCAGACAGAGCTCACTGGAATTCTACAAAATGATGCGCCAACAACAGGGGTGACTTCCCTTCTTTCTACTGGATGACTAATAACTTAAGAAGGAACTTCCATGGATAAAAAAGGGGAGGGCATTTATCTGAAGAAGGCATTGTGATCTCTGATGTACTTTTGTTTGATCACTTATCAAACAAACATTTATCCAGGTCCCAGTAAAAGAAATAGTGTCCATAGAGAAAAGATAAGCTACCTTCTTTTAGGACATTCAATAGAAAGAAAAGGAGTACTTGTGGCACCTTAGAGACTAACAAATTTATTAGAGTATAAGCTTTCGTGAGCTACAGTTCATGAAGTGAGCTGTAGCTCACGAAAGCTTATGCTCTAATAAATTTGTTAGTCTCTAAGGTGCCACAAGTATTCCTTTTCTTTTTGCGAATACAGACTAACACGGCTGCTACTCTGAAACCTGTCAATAGAAAGAGTAATTCTCCAAGCTGTTCAATGTTTATTAGAATTTCTATGCCATTCCAGCTCACAATACAAACAAGAAAATCTTTTCACTGTTCAAGGGATAAATGAGAAAAAACTGGATAATGGAAGTCAGTAACATCAAGGCTAACTTCCAAGCACAGAAAGCTTTAGAGACATGACTTGCTGTCACAATTTTATGACTATGGACTGACAAAATATGTATCGGCTGGGAAAAGTTTTTTCCAGAGAAGTAAGTATTGAGTTAAAAGGAAGGTTGTTTCACTTGTGAGTATACATCTACTTGGTCTAAATGGCATTTTTTATATTCATTGGTTGATTTTAATATGTAAGTACTTGTTCTCCTACAAGATTTCAGAAACTAGCTTATTCTATCTTGCTGTGAAATTAATTTTATTTTATACTTTAATTTTTCACCTGCCATTGCTTTTCAGCAATTGGAAATGGATAATAGAAGTTCCTTATAAAGGAGAAAAAAATTGATCTACTCCACAATGTGCTTATTTTTAGAATATCTATAAAAATAGATCTAATTATAACTAGCCCAACAGATAATTGAAAAGGTCAAAAATGTAGAGTGGAAATAATTTGTTATAGCAATGCATCAAAGAACTCTGAAACATATTGTTATGATCCATTAAATGTTTAAAAAGCCAACCACCTATCTTGGCTTTTTTTAACTGTTTGTGTGTCTGAAATACTTAATAATAATTGTGAAATAGATTTAAAGAATTATAACAGTAATTTATCATAATATAAATATATCACCTAGGTACCCATCTCTGAGCTTCTGTATGGTCCTGTAAGTTCTGTATGCCTTCTGTTCTCATTTTTCCAATAGGAAAATATCATGGGGAGAAAAAGAAAAACCTCTAAAGACAATTTAAAGTGAAGAGCTTTATGAAAGTAGAGCCAGATCATGCCCTATTTTAGGGCAGCTTTGCACCAGTTGTTTTCCACAAAAGCCAGATGCTTTAGCAACTTGAAGACTCCCCAGTGTGGGGGAACCCCTAAGTGATGTCTAGTTGTTGTAATATCTTCTATACCCAGATCAGTGGGTATGGCTGGGCGAAAGGATGTGTGGCCAGAAAGACTATGCCTCAGAAACTTCTGGTTGCCACAACAGATAACAGGGTCATAAAGAGTGAAGACAAGTTAGAGCAGACATTAAGCTATCCTAAAAGTTGTGCCTTGGGATTCAACTGGTTGCCCCATAGCTGAGAGAAAGGAAAGAAGCAGCATGCAACAGGGTACCTCCTTCACCTTGTTGGCCTCAGAGTTTCCCCCTCAGGTGCTGGGGAGCCTGGAGTAAATCAGTTTGACTCCAGAGGGTTTTTCTCTTCATTCTGGTTTTATTTTTCCCTATTTACAAAGTGGGCCCCAGGATAGGCCCAAGAAGTTCTCTGAAACAAAAAATGAACAAAAAACAAAACAAACACAAAACAAACATTTTTCCCTGCCCCCAGGCTGGGGTATTGCCTTACTACACTGGCACCTAGGTGCCAGTCCTTCCCCAAGCAGCAGTTTCTGTCTCAATAGGAAGGAGAGAGACTTCCACTTCCTCCTGCCACTACCCATGTTGCAGCTTGTCTTTCATCTCTCCCCTCCTCTTTCTCATCTGAATAGGTATCTCTATTTAACCTGAGGTTACCTCTTTTCACCTTTAGGGAACAGGGCCTACACCATTCTAAGACTGATGTATCTGCCCTCCACCACTCAGTGGGTGCTGTCCGGGGTTCTCTGCTCGGTGTCCTCTTCAGATTCCCTTTGTTTGATCCTTTGACCTTCACACCTATCCCTATTACATTTTTGGTTGTCCCCCATAATTATTTGAGTTCCTAGACTTCAGGCTGGTGGAGGGTCCTTAGCAGTGGGTGGGTTTGCACCCACCCACTTCCCGGAACCCAATAGGATCACTCTCTTATGTCTGTCAGGACTGACTCTGTCACAAAGCCAATCCACTTTTGCCCACAATCCCTGAGCTGCACCACATGGACTAACCACAGAGACAAGGATCTGCCTCAAAATGTTTTAACTGGGGATTGAAAGTGCCAGAAAACTAGGCAGAGCATATCTCAGAGTTTATGAAAGCTTGTGGAGGACTGTATCCCTGTCACATTCATCAATGCGTCACTTTTCTTCATTCAAAAAATTTGCTCAGCCTATTCATATACTTTGATATTTTAAATACTACTTCAAAGCAATTGATTTCAATTGTATATATTTGTATAAAAACTGGTACATACCCTATCATAATTAATCAGTTCTGAAGTTCTGGTATGCTTACAGATATAGGAAATAAGACACTGTAAAAATAAAATCATTCAACATATATTAAAATACTACAAAAACAACTATAATCTCAGTCTTGAATGTGGCCTTCTGTGTTTATCAACTTAGGAAACAAGTCGAAACAGATGCGTACGTCTCTTGAATAGCATATTGGTCAACAGTCATCATGCCACTGGCTTAGGGGTTATTTATATTTTTAATGGTGGGTGTGATGCAATGTCCGTTCCACACTGATTTGTTTTACTCAACTTATTGAGAGAAATGTCAATCATAACTCATACATTGTTCTAAAATATTAGTGGAAGTTATCCCATTGACTTTCAACATTGTTCTGTTTAGCTAATGGGGTATGTAAACACAGTTGCCTATAGACAGGTTTCAGAGTAGCAGCTGTGTTAGTCTGTATTCGCAAAAAGAAAAGGAGTACTTGTAGCACCTTAGAGACTAACAAATTTATTTGAGCATAAGCTTTCATCCGATGAAGTGAGCTGTAGCTCACGAAAGCTTATGCTCAAATAAATTTGTTAGTCTCTAAGGTGCCACAAGTACTCCTTTACAGTTGCCTATAGGCAGCATAATCTTTCAAAAGGCTTCTCCTATTACTGTGCAGAGAAGCAACCTGATTAGGGTGAGCCAAATTATACTCTCAGCTACATCAAAGAAACAGCATTCAACTCAATGGTTTTGCATTTGTGGAAAAGAATTTGGCTTAGTATTTGTGCTGCTCCCCAGGAGTACAGGGGTTGTGAGGCACCTCATCACTACCTGCCCTCAGTGGGAAGCAGCTCCATGCCCTGAAACTAACAGCCTCTGCCACACAGCAGCACTGACTTCCAGGTGTCCACAGACCTTGCCTTCTCTGGACAGCTAGTGATAGACACACACAACCCCTGAGTTCTAGGAAAGCTCTCTGCACTACCAGCCCATTACCAGGTAAGCTGTCCTCACAGGGTATGCCTACATAGCAACTAGACACCCGCAGCTGGCTCGTGCCAGCTGATTCGTGCTCAGGCTGAGGGACTCGGGCTGAGGGACTGTTTCATTGCTGTATAGACTTCCGGGCAAAGTATAACACTCTTGTTTGAGTCAAAACTTCACTTTAACGGGCTAAAATTCTTGTCTAAAATAGTTTCTCACCTATAGCAAAACTCCCAGTGTCACAAACTCCCATTTGGCTGGTCTATTCATGGACACAGAAAGTGCTGTCCCTTCTGCTCCTTCAGTGATGGAATAAAAAGGTGTCTTTTCACCTTCCTTTTATATCCCCAACTCCATTGTTTTCATCCCCAAAGCCAATGTTACCAGATGTGCTCATTACTTAGAGGTGTGCTCATTTATTAGGGTTATTCTTCAGTGGGGGGGGGGGAGTGCAGGGACAGGATTTTATAATTGTACTATAAGAACAGAGGTACTAATGTATGCCTTGATTTCATTTTACCAGCCACCCTTTTTTGAATAGCAGAAAGGAATGATCCTCTGGGACATAGGTAGGAATGCATCTGACAGACTGCCAGTGTCTGTACTGATGTTAAGGCAGGGACAGACCAGAACAATCCTTATGACTGATTATGGTCACCCTTTTGTTTTAGGATAAGTTATAATGTCTACTATGGTTTCCTATATGTATTACAAATTAGGCACTCTAGTTAAATATACATTTCTTTGTTTTAAGGTTTTGTGATACAAAATTGCCAGAGGGCAGCAGGAGCATGTTAGAAGGGAGCCTTATTCCCTGTAGAGGGAAGAAAGTTTGCTATAAATTAATGAAAGCACCTGAAGCCAATTAAAGCACCTGAAGCCAATTAAAGCACCTGAAGCCAGTCCCAAACCCAAGGCCCCGAACTGTGGAGAACTCCAGGAGAATCATAACTGGGAGGAAAGACACCGAGGAATGGCCTGAGGCCAAGAAGGGACCTGGGGGTTTGGGAAGAGAGGACTGGGGGGGGGCAGCCAAATAGCCCCAGGCAGGGAGCAGCAACCGGAATAAGGGTTATGAGTGTGGGAAATTGGGGCATATAGCAGCCCAATGCCCCAACAGGAAAGAGCCTATGCAATGTAATCTGGGGGATCACAGGGAGCAATGTGGCCTAATCGCCCTGGTAGGGGTCGCAATGACCTCGCATGGGTATACAAGATCAGTAAAAATGAATGGTATTGAGACCGTATCACTAATAGATTCCAGCTGTCACTCTGATCTCGGGGAAGTTGGTGGGGCAAGACCAACTAACCTGGGCCAAAAACACAGTGGTAACATGCATTCATGGCACCGTAAATTTCTACCCCAAAATCCCGGTACGGATTGAGATCCAGGGGAATACTACCAGGATGACTGCAGGGGTGGTCCCCAGGCTCCCCTACCCTGTCCTAATTGGTAGGGACTTCCCTGGGCTTGAGAGATTACTCCCCCCAATAGAGCCAGGGGAGGGTAGCAATTCCCGTGTTGAGACGGAAGCACCTACAGATAACCTTACCCCAATGTTTGCCAAATTTGCCCCAGAGTTATTCTCATCCCCCGGAAAACCCTGAAAGTCTAGGCAGGAAAGGAGGGCATATAAAAGATTGGGGACCAGGATTCTAGCAGAGAACCAGAAAACCTCCCTTGTTGGTAGGCGAACCCGTTCAGGAGGCCAGGAGATAATTCAGACGAGTGAGGACTCGGAGGCGGTTCCTAGCCCAAGTAGGAGCAACCTAGGTGGCGGAGTAGAAACAGGCCCCCTGGAATTAGGTCAGATTGGTACTGCATGTGAGAATTTCGGGCAGGACCAAGCCAATGACTCGCTATATGCAAATGTAAGGGAGGAGGTAGTGGAAGAAAATGGCGTACCCATGGAAGGAAAGGCCAAAGGCCCAAGGCCATATTATGTGCTCAAACGCGATCTGTTGTTCAGGATAGCGCAAATACGAGGGGAAGAAGTAGAGCAACTCTTAGGCCCACGGAAACACACAAGGGCAGTACTAGAGTTAGCTCACAGTCATCTATTTGGAGGACATCTAGGAGTAGACAAGACACTGGATAGAGTCCTAAGAAGGTTTTATTGGCCAGGAATACATGCAGAGGTCCAGCACTATTGTGCCTCCTGCCCTGAATGCCAGTTGCATAGCCCCCGACCTCACTTGCGGGCCCCATTAGTACCTTTGCCTATTATTGAAGTCCCTTTCGAGAGGATAGCCATGGACATAGTGGGCACACTGGAAAGATCAGCACGGGGCCACCGAAACATACTAGTCATCCTTGACTACGGCATGCGGTATCCAGAAGCCATTCCTTTAAGAAACCCCACATCCAAGGCAATAGCAAAAGAACTACTCCAGGTTTTTGCCAGAGTGGGTATCCCTAAGAAGATCCTGACAGACCAAGGAACCCCTTTCATGTCAAAATTAATGAAAGACTTATGTACCCTACTCCGCATCCAGACCATACAGACCTCAGTCTACCATTCACAAACAGATGGACTGGTCGAGCGGTCTAACCATACCCTTAAAAGCATGATCCGGAAGGTGGTAGCTCAGGACGGAAAAGACTGGGATACCCTTCTACCATATCTAATGTTTGCTATACGGGACGTCCCCCAGGTGTCCTCTGGTTTCTCTTCCTTTGAACTACTATACAGATGCCACCCACGCGGAATGTTAGATATTGCAAAGGAAGATTGGGAAGAATAACCCAACCCAGGAAAGAATGTCATTGAGCACGTGACACAGATGAGACAGCGAATAACTCAAGTAACCCCTATAGTACGAGAACATTTGGAAAAAGCACAAGAGACCCAGCGGACATATTACAACCGTCAGGGGAAAGTACGGAGATTTCAGCCAGGAGAACGGGTGATGGTGCTAGTGCTGACAGCAGAAAGCAAACTCCTAGCCAACTGGCATGGACCATATGAGATAGTGGAAGCTATTGGGGAAGTGGACTATAACGTCACACATTCAGACCGCCGAAGGCCAGAGCAAATCTAACACATCAACTTACTGAAGCCCTGGCATTACCGAGAGACGTGCCTGGTCATTCAGGGAGCTGCACCCCAGAGAGATGACCCACAGGGGCAGGTGAAGATATCTCCTGAGTTAACTCCAGAACAGCGAACAGAGATCATTGATATGATCCAACGGAAACAGGACGTGTTCTGTACACAGCCGGGCCATACGACACTGGTCCAAGATCATATTGTCACCAGGCCTGGGGTAAGGGTGACGATAAGACCGTACCGGATACTGGAAGCTAAAAGGGAAGAAATTAGGACAGAAGTGAAGAAGATGCTGGAACTCGGGGTTATTGAAGAATCCCACAGCCAGTGGTCCAGCCCTATCATCCTAGGCACCCTGAGGTTTTGCAATGACTTCCGGAAGTTGAATGAAGTATCCCAATTCGATGCCTATCCGATACCACGCATTGATGAGCTAGTTGATCAGTTAGGCAAGGCCCGATACCTAACCACCCTGGACCTGACCAAAGGATATTGGCAAATTCCCCTGGCCGAGAATGCCAAGGAAAAGACTGCCTTCTCTACACCCGATGGCCTGTTCCAATACACCATCCTCCCTTTTGGACTCCATGGGGCCCCCGCAACATTCCAACGATTTATGGACAAATTGCTGCGACCCCATGCCAAGTATGCCGCTGCCTATCTAGACGACATAGTCGTCCATAGCCCTGACTAGGAAACGCACCTAGGAAAAGTAGAAGAGGTGCTAGACGCCCTGCGGAAGGCCGGCTTCACTGCCAACCCTCTCAAGTGTGTGATAGGACTAGCTGAGCCCAGATACCTCGGGTATGTAGTAGGGAGAGGTTTGGCGAAACCCCAATGGAATAAAGTGGAGGCAATACAAGGTTGGCCTTGACCAGTCCGCAAAAAGCAGGTCTGAGCATTTCTATAGATAGTAGGATACTGTCGGAGATTCATCCCTCATTTCACCACAAGAGCAGGGCCATTGACGGATTTGATAAAGGCTCGGGGACCTGAGATAGTAAAGTGGACTGATGCGGCAGAAGAAGCATTTGCAGATTTAAGGACAGCCCTTTGCTGCCATCCAGTACTCATAGTCCCAGACTTCGAAAAGGAATTCATCCTACAAATAGATGCCTCGGAGGTAGCGCTAGGTGCCATCCTTTCGCAGATGGTAGGGGAGGAGGAATACCCAATCTTGTACCTCAGCCAGAAACTCCTCCCCAGGGAACAAAAGTACACCGTTGTTGAAAATGAATGTCTGGCGTTAAAATGGGTTATGGAGACTCTCAGCTACTATCTACTGGGAAAAAAGAAAAGGAGTACTTGTGGCACCTTAGAGACTAACAAATTTATTAGAGCATAAGCTTTCGTGAGCTACAGCTCACTTCATCAGATGCATTTCCACCAAATGCATCCGATGAAGTGAGCTATAGCTCACGAAAGCTTATGCTCTAATAAATTTGTTAGTCTCTAAGGTGCCACAGGTACTCCTTTTCTTTTTGCGAATACAGACTAATACGGCTGCTACTCTGATACCTACTGGGGCGGCAGTTTACCTTCATGACAGACCATGCCCCACTCCAGTGGATGCACAGAAACAAGGAGAAGAACACAAGAGTGACTAGGTGGTTCCTATCCCTGCAGCCTTCCATTTCCAGGTACAGCAAATAGCCCGAAGCCAACATGGCAACGCTGATGGCCTATCACGACAGCACTGTCTCTCGTCCCAAGTAGCCCAATCGCATGGTGTTGAGCAAGGTGGGGGGAGGGGGAGGGATATGTGATACAGCATGGCCAGAGGGCAGCAGGTGAGTGTTAGAAGGGAGCCTTATTCCCTGTAGAGGGAAGAAAGTTTGCTATACATTAATTACAGCACCTGAAGCCAATTAAAGCACCTGAAGCCAGTCACATGATAAAACCCCCCTGCTTCAATCAGACAGGAGGAGGAGTTGAAGCAGAGTGGATTGGTAATGGAGCAGAGAGCAATTTGGAGGAGTTGAAGCAGAGTGGATTGATGTTGGAGCAGAGAGCAGTTTGGAGGGAAGCAGACGAAAGTTTGGAGAAGTGCTGCAGTGGGCTAAGAAGATCAAGACCCTAGGTAAACGGACACCTGGTTTGTGCAGAGGGAGGGCAGGAAGCCCCACAAGCTGACGAGCAGGAAAGGGAAGTAGCCCAGGAGAAGGAAGTAGCCCAGGAGAAGGAACCACTAGTTCTAGTGGTTTACCGTTATCCCTAGGGCCCCTGGGCTGGGACCTGGAGTAGAGGGCGGGCCCAGGTCCCTTCCTCTCCACTCCCCTCCTCCAGGACACTAGTTGGGCAGTTAATACCCCAGTTCAGGGGCAAGAAACGGTGCCCTGAACCCCCACCCAAGAAGAGAAAGCGCGAGACCCATCATAGCCGTGCCGGCAATTTGCCACAGTTTAGTGGGTAAAAGACAGGATCTTGTATTGTGTCTATGTTAATTAGATAAAGGAATGTTAAAGGCCTGAGCCACAATGTAAATTGTTTTGACTACAAGATTTAGTGAAGTTTAATTTACAGTGTATTCTGCTGAATATAAAATCCTGCTGTCTTCTCTGTGAGAGATTGTTTGTGTGAATGAGGAATGCATGCATCAGGAAAAGATAGTCGTAAAAGCCATCACAAATGTCCAGAGGGTCAAGAAAAAGTGAGAGACTTGGAAACAGCAGGAGACAATCAGAAAATATCCATTCTATCCATGCTAAACATGTTAGCAGCACTGACGACCTCAGAGGTGAGGCAGGCACCCCCGAAGACGAGACAAGAAATAAATGATAACAGCGGAAAAACCCCAAGATTAACACCACTTAAGAACTAATGATTAAAGGATGACATTGCAAAATGCATGGACTCAGATAGGAATTTACAACTATAAAGACGGGGTGTTTTGCCATGGAACTCTGGGTTCAGTCCTGCAAAGCCTCGGAGCATCAGATCGCGACTGACAGAGCCCTGCTCCTCACTCGTTCTCAATCTAACTGGCCATTAGATTGACTTGAGCTACAACAGACTGTTAACTATAAAGACCATCTGCAGGACTTGTGTGTGTGTGTGTGCATGATGTGTATGTGTGTGTGACTGAAAAGCATATGCTAACTGTTTTCAATAAATATGGCAATTTGCCTTCACTCCTATAAAAGATCCCGTGTGCTTTGCATAGCATAACAGGAGGTCTGTAATTCTATCAGTGTATTACTTGTGTGTTCATATGGAGCTCTACTTCTCCCTTCTGCAAGTCCCCTTCCAGTGGAGCTATCCTGCAGGACATAGGTTCTCCAGGGCTGGGTTCCTCCAGCCCCAGAATCAGATGAACACACACACACACACACACACAAACAGAGGAAGTCTGAGTGTAGCGGATCAATCAGCACTCTCAAGCTGACCCCCTCATATGTCCCTGGACTCAATGGGCTGGGTCAAGCAGCACTTTCAAGCTGCCACCCTTTTATGCCACAGGTTCAGCCTGTCCCTATCCCCACTCTCACGTTACAATTATACTGGTAGTAACCCACTTGATGAGCAAACCCCACAGTATTTTGGGTGCTACAGGGATCTTTAGCTTAGGTAAAAGAAGCATTGCTGCAGAGTAAATGGGGAAGCTAAAAACACAAAAGAGTAAAGATCAGAGAGAGAGAGAGAGAGAGAGAGACAAGCAACTAGCTTAACCATAAAAGTTATTTATTGGATAATAGTGATAACTACACAAGGAGAGCCTAAACCAACATAGGTTACATTATTAAAGGTTAATACTTGAGGTAGAAAGGAAAACGGGGGCGGGGAGGGGGAATCTCACCAATTCCATGAAGCTTGAACTGGTTGGGGTTCCCGGGTGATGATGGTAGCTTTGGGTCCTGAGTGCTGGAAACAGGCAAACCCCCAGCATGATCAGTCAGGAGAAGATGGAGTGCCAGTGGAACTGATGCATAGTTTGGATCCAAGCATCAGAACACTTATTTGGGCATAGATAGGGGTTTTTGTAGAGAAAATACAATGGTTCAAAGGAGAACACTAGATTTATTTATGGGTAAACTGATGACTCAAGGGTTTTCTTTAGGCTAGAAGATAGGAGCTGATCACTCTTGACTATGGATGATGTTCCTTTCAGAGAGCTCACAATGCAATTAGGCTGCTTCAGTATTTTGGATATCAATCAAGGATTCATTACTAGAATTGGTCTGATAACAGCTGAGCTGGGTGTGTGCAGGTGTAGGTTCATTAACCTCTGGAGCAGAGATACCCCAGGATGCTGTGCTTCCCTGCATCTGGTCCCAGAGTTCAGTGCGGTTCTTGCATTGGAATTTCTCTTTTCCATTCTGTATCCTAATGGAGATGTCTCCCTGTCCCATCTTTCATGCAGATGAGGCTAGGGGAGTTGCCTCTGTTCTCCATTCTGTATGCTACTGGAGATGCCTTAATCTTATCACCCTCGTCAGAAAGGGTCTAGGTGTCTTCCCCCAACCCTCTTCACGGCTCTCTGCAAGTCTTTTCTCTGATCAGTTTTGGCTCAAGCAGAGGCTGGTGGGGGGTAAGGGTGTCTTTCATGAGTCCGACAGGCTAGATACTGTGCCCTGGTTCCCCAAGAACACAGAGCTGACTGGTATCACCAGGATGGCTCCTCGTGGTTCTTTCCTGGGATGCTGGCTCCAAGGTATCTTCATATATTCCTGTTTAGTCCATATCCAGATGGGGCTTTCACTGTATTGACTTAAAATTCTTAATATACAGCTGACAGAGATACACATCTTATCTCCTGTATGAAAGAAAACTGTTTGTCAGCCCTGCCTCTGACAGAGTCTCTAAACATATTTTCAGTACATACAAGCACATAAATATAAATCTGTACATACATCTCACAATGATTATGAAGATCAGTATAATAAAAGCTTTTATTAGACACCTTACGTGACCCTTTTTGGATAAATACTAAGAAATTAGTGTGTGGGGTATAAGAAGTTGGCCAGGTCTGACAAGAGTTCCTGTTACAGAACTTTTCCAGTTGGCACTGAAAGGTTCTTAGAACTACAATAGTCACTACAGAATACGGGAATTTAACGTTAGCCCCAGTTTTGTCTGGTTTAACCTGAATAATTTAAATTTATATTTTTTCCAAAGCAACTGGATGGGTTTTTTTTTCAAAACTTTTTTGAAAAAGATATTTAGAAGTATTAAAGCAAGAATTAAGATGATGGGCCTGAAGAGAGTGGTGCTTTATTTTGATAGACAGAGTTCACTTGTAGCTACAGAATATTCCTGTTACTCACGTGGATGTCAGGGATGTTATTACTATTGGACAAGAAAGAGGTTAACGGTGCCTGAAGAGTGAAAATGATGGCCTCAAAGTGCTTCAGTAAGTATGAAAAAGGCCAACATTATCTTATGAGATTTAAATTATTTTCCTTTTCAAGATCTGGTTTAAGAAGCTGCCATAATCTTACTTCACAGAGATTATGTTGTGTTACAAAAATTGTTATATCGTATTTTAATAAGTAATGCTGTTTCACCATGATCACTCTGAAAACTGCATTTTTAAAATAAATATATGATAAACTGGATTAATCCCTAATTTATAATGCAAACTCTGAAGGGCAGTAATGGAAGGGAAGGAATATGAAGAAAAAGGTTAGTTTCCTTCTATTCTAAGCATGAAGAAAAGTTATTATTTTCTATTATTTATATAGCACCAAAAAATGTACTAAATGCTTCACAGAGCAAACAGAAAGGCATGACCTGCTCCCTGACTTGAAGAACTTACATGATAAATTTAGACATGAAACAATAACCACAAGCAATGTGCCAAGTAAGAGGTGAATTACGGTAATATGAAAACAGTCACTCAATTTTGGAATGTGCATATTTTGATGATGCCATTAAGTTTTCTACTTAGACTTGGCAAGTTTACTATTAGAGAAGGATAATTCTACTCTGGCCTGATGTGGAGACAAATACTAGGGTTTGGAGCTCAAAAGAGCAAATCTGAGATGTGTAATGAAGGAAGGGTTTATTGAAATGGGAGTTTCTAAGGCATAGCTGTGGATCCTGAGACTTGGTGAATCATGTGTTTGGATATCTGTGAGGACCATATGACTGTGACTATTCAGTTTTTGATCAGACCAGGTGTTTGAAGCAGCAGTTGTTAATGACTCCCCATTACTGAGGAGGCAGAGCTAACCAACAAGGTTAAGTATTTAAGTCAGTTGCCAAGGGAATAACCAAGGAGGTGAACAGGAAAATTTCTGAGGGGGTTTGCAGGATGGAGTGCAGGAACTTTTTTCTGCAGGTGCAAGGATGGCCAGGAATGGAATAGTTATTGTGAGCTGTTGAGGATGTGCCATATTCTGTCCCCTGAAGATAGAGACATTGCACCACAAAATGCATGTTGATGGCTTTACTGGAGAAGAAGATTGGAGGTCTGGACTCTGCATAGCACAAGAGGCAGAATAGCTTTTGAACCACCCAGGGACAGGTAGCACCATTCACGACTCAACTGGAGAATAAGTTAATCTCAAGAAAACAGGAGAGAGTGGAAAACAAGAGGATTGAC
Source organism: Dermochelys coriacea (assembly GCF_009764565.3). Classification (NCBI taxonomy): domain Eukaryota; kingdom Metazoa; phylum Chordata; order Testudines; family Dermochelyidae; genus Dermochelys; species Dermochelys coriacea. The sequence continues at coordinate 123,727,131 of NC_050070.1, forward strand.
AGTTTATGAACAAATGAGGAGGAGAAATCTCAACACATATGGAGGTATCTAACCACTTTCAGATATTTAGTGCAGCAGCCACAGAGAAGGTACTGGAAGATTCAAGGGACTGGAGGACTCAACTAAAGAAAAAAAGAACATAGATACCCACAGGACACACCTGAGGAGAGATGCACAGCACAATCCTTGAGGACATTAATCATGCCCAAATGAAAGCCACAGACCATCCAAAGACAGAAAATCTTCATCAGGGACTTGATATTAAGGAGAGTACATAAAATATTTTGCTGAGAGCAAAAGGACTATGAGCTATCTTCCTGGAATGAAAATAATACATATCACAAAGGACCAGACAAGATTCTGAAGACTGCAGACAAGGATTTGTTTGTTATGATAGACATTGGCATGAATGACTCTGCCTCTGAAATAAAAGGAGTACTTGTGGCACCTTAGAGACTAACACATTTATTTGAGCATAAGCTTTCATGAGCTACAGCTCACTTCATCGGATACATTCAGTGGAAAATACAGTGGGGAGATTTATATACATAGAGAACATGAAACAATGGGTGTTACCATACACACTGTAATGAGCGTGATTACTTAAGGTGAGCTATTACCAGCAGGAGGGTGGGGGGACCTTTTGTAGTGATAATCAAGGTGGGCCATTTCCAGCAGTTGACAAGAATTTCTGAGGAACAGTAGGGGGTAGAGGAATAAACATGGGGAAATAGTTTTACTTTGTGTAATGACTCATCCACTCCCAGTCTCTATTCAAGTCTAAGTTAATTGTATCCAGTTTGCAAATTAAATCCAATTCAGCAGTCTCTCATTGAAGTCTGTTTCTCAAATTTTCTTTGTTGAAAAATTGCAACTTTTAGGTCTATAATCAAATGACCAAAGAGATTGAAGTGTTCTCCAACTGGTTTTTGAATGTTATAATTGACGTCTGATTTGTGTCCATTTATTCTTTTACATAGAGACTGTGCAGTTTGACCAATGTACATAGCAGAGGGGCATTGCTGGCACAGAAGACACTTCGCAGATCATTGAACGCATTGGGGCTCTTGGAAGGGAGATAAATGAGAAAAGTACAGGTGAGCTTCTCAGAGATCTTTCCTGTCCTGTCCCGGGTTTACCATGGCACCAGGCCCAGAGTCAGAGGGGCCCTCAGCCAGCCCGATCCCCCACCTGGCTGAGACAGCCAGGAAAGCTGCCCCTGTCCCTGCTCCACCCCAGCCCCGCCTCTTCCCACCCCTGCTCTGCCCAAGCCCCACCCCCGCCCCCTGAGGAATGCAGCAGGGGTCGGGCCTGCCCTGCACTCACTGGGCAGTGGGAAGTGGAGCGACTGGGTCACAGCCCACTCCACTCCACTGGCTCCCAGCCACACTGCCAGTGAGTGCTGGGGGGCCGGGTTCCCCCCTACCCCACAAGTCCCAAGGCTGGGAACCAGGGGAGCAGAGTGGAGTGGGCTGGGGCTAGGTCACTCCACTTCCCACCACACCATGAGTGCAGGATCGGGCCCTGCCCTGCAATCACCAGGCGGCAGGAAGAGGAGCAACCCAGCCCCAGCCCGCTCCGCCGTTGAGTGCTGCGGGGGCAGTTTCCCCCAGTGCCCTTCAAGCCTGGGATAGAGATGGAGCAGTGGGGAAGGGGCATGGGATGGGGAAGAGAAGGGGATGAGGGAAGTGGGGGATGGGGGAAAGAGGCAGGGGAAAGGAAGGGGGTGGGATGGGGAGGAGATGGAGCAATGTGGAAGAGGCATGCGATGAGGAAGAGAAAGGAATGAGGGAAGCGGAGGCAGGGGGGAAGCTCGAGCCCAGCATGCGGCATCCCCTTGACAGAAGCTGGGGCTCCCCTGTTAAGCAGGCCCATCGAATCCTCACCGTGACAAGCCTCACCTCCCCTGCATCTGTACAACCCCGATGAGCCTCCCCAGACACCCTCCCCACTGAGCCCCAACCACCTGAACCCCTACCCAAATGAACCCCACCTCTCCTGCACCAAGACAGCCCTCCCCACTGAGCCCCAAACACCTTCACCTGGATCCCCTGCAGAGTGCCATTGCCCCTGCACTGGAACCTCTGAATGAGCTTCTGTGCATCCAGATATCCAACTGAGCCACCCATACCCAGATTGCCTCACAAAGAACTCTCTTGCCCCCATTGGATCCCCCCCACACTAAGTCCCTCTGCACTTGGATCCTGCTGCCGGGCTGAGCCTGCTCACCCTCACCTGGTGCGCCTGGCACAGGGGGGCAGGGCCCCAGGGTGTTTCTGGGGCAAGCCTGGCCCTTGCACTATGTCAGGGTCAGGTGCAGCCTCACTTCCAAGTCCCTGTCCCAGGGTGGAGTGGAGGGAGGCTGCAGGGTGATCTCCCACATCCATGCAACCAGTGGCCCGTGCTCCCCACTGCCATGTTGGAGCCTCCACATTTATTTATTGACAAATAAAATTTGACGAATAAAATATTGGACACAGAATTTAATTTTTTGGTGCAGAATCCCTTTAGGAATATGGGGTGCTGTGCAGCTGTTAAGGTGGGACTGTGAGGAAGGTAGTGGGCAGTGGGGCAGTCTATGGGCAGGGGATGCTGGGCGAGCGGTGTGGTGTGCAGGGTGCTGTGCAGTTGTGGTGGGAGGCCAGCAGGGGAGGTCTCTGGGAGGGGTGGGGACTAGGCATAGAGATCTGTGGTGGAGGTCTCTGGGCAAGGGGGCACTGGGCATAAGGATGGGGCACTGGGCAGGAGGACGGTGTGGTGCGGGCTCACCCTCAAGGCGAAGGGGTATGCTGGCAGCACAGGGCTGGGCAGGCCAGTGTGCATCTGGCAGCTGCAGGTTCATAAACAGTGCCTTCCTGCTGGGCTGCACAGAGTGGAGCTGCTCCGACCGCGCTGTGTCTCATTGCCCCCAGCCTGCCCTTCACTCTGGAGACTGACCACCCACCCCTCTGCACCTTGCCCCATGAGGGCCCACAAATATGTTTGACGCTGGGCCCACAAAAACTTAATCTGGCCCTGTTACTGTCCCACAAGAGAAGACAGACAGATATAGATACTATAGGTAAACTGTTGGCTAGGTAGGTTTTATAAAGTAGAGAGTTTTGGTTCTGAGGAACATTGGATCATCTTCTAGGGGAAAGAAGAATATATGGCTTAGATTGCCTCCATCTCAATAGAAAGGGAAGCAACTTTCTGGGTAAGAGACTAGCTACAGTAGACAGAAATGCTTTAAATTATCATCAAATTAGGAGAGTGCTAAGGGCGTAAAATTCAGATTCAAGGTAGCATGAATATAAAGATTCAAACATCAAGGATTGTAAACAAGGAATTCTTCAGTTGCACATATATTAATGCTAGAAGCCTGGGTAACATGATCTGATTGGTATTACTGAAACCTGTGGGATGAGTCTCATGACTGGAACGTTAAAATCATTGGGATACACTCTATTTAGGAAAGACTGTGGTCAGAAGGGAAGAGGGGTGGCATTCTACATTAAAAATACCATTACTTGCCTTAAGATTTACTCACAATTCAGAAGGATAGGGAACTGGAATGCTTATGGATCAAAGTAATAACTGATAAATCGCAAGATAGGGTACTAGAGCGATTCTGTTACACCAAAAAATGAGACAAGGGAACACGATGAGCAGCTCCTTAAACATCTATAATGTGTAGAAAGTAAAATTGTGTCATAATGGGGGATTACAATCCAGGGGACATAAACTGGAGGTATCATGTTGCTACTGACAGAATATTCTTGGCGTTTCTAAAAATTAGAGCGTGGAGGATAACTTTTTAACACAAATATTCTAACACAAAGAAATATTCCAACTAATTTGATGTAATTCTACAATCAGCCTAGTTTTGTTGACTAAAAATGATTGCTGAGCTAAAAATTGATAGTTTCCTAAGTGCAAATGAACAATCTCATTTCATTTGTTAAAACAGAATTAGTTGGTGCTTTTAAAAGGCCAATTTTTGAAAGGTAAAAATAACAAGAGGTCATGGTGGATCACCAGCTGAGTATACTCGCCTAGTATAATGCTGTAGCTAAAACAATTAATGTGATCCTTGGATGCATAAGCAGGAGAATATCAAGTGGAAGTAGGAAAGTGGCATTACCTCTTTTTAAGCATTAGTGAATCCATTACTGGAAGAGTGTATCCACTTTGGGTGTCCACACTGCAAAAAGGACGTTGAAAAATTCAGTACAGTTCAGAAAAGAGCTCAAGAATGAACCCAAGTCTGGAAAATATGCCTCACAGTTTGTTCAATCTATCTACTTTACCCAACAGAAACTTAAGAAGATCACAGTATACAAGTACCCTACATGGGGAAAATATTTTTACCAGAAATCTATCTTTAATTTAGTAAAAAAAAAAAGGCATAATAAGACCAAAGGTCAAAGCTGAAGCTAAAAAATTTCAAACTAGAAATAAAGGTTCAAATTTTTAGCTGTGTAGGCAGTTAACCAACAGAAGAAATTACTGAGGGATATGGCTGATTCTTCATTGCTTTTAGTCTGTAACTCAAGACTGGACACCTTTCTAAAAGATGTCCAATACCTCAAACAAATTATGGGCTTGATGCAGAAATTTCTAGGTAAGGTTCTATGGTTTGTGTTATAAAAGAAGTCAAACTAGACAGTCATATTGGTCCCTTCTGGATTTAAAATCCATGAATCAACCCCCAAGTTTTATTTAGATGAGAGGGCATTTGGGGCCTTTAAAAAAAATCTGAAGTTATATACCTATCTCCATATTTACACATTTACTGTAAATAAGTATTCTGATTTCTAAAGATGTCAAGCATATACAATTCCCCTTTACTTAAATTTGAGTTGTGAGCCAGGCATTTAAGTCCCTAACGACTGAATTAAGTGCTTATACTTATGCATCTAAGCTCAAAAATTGTGTCCTTAGTCTCTACAAATCTCAGAACATCTACTCCATCCATTCATGAGTAATCCTTACTATTTTCATCCAGCCTCTAAATATTGTTCGCAATTTAGTGATAATTTTCTAAAGCCAGGAATACATTTTTCTTAAGTCTTCATATATGACAGCTGTACCTTGAGATACATAAAACGTGTATGAATAAAATAATGAAGAACAAACCTAAAATAGCAGGAGAAAGGAAGAAGCATATAGTAAGAGGCTAGCATGATCATAGTAACACCCAATGGAAAGGTGGGAAAAGGATGAGAAGGAAAAATGTTTACTATGAATCCCCAAACCTATCAATACACACACACTTTGATATGTTTAGTTAGGTTCCTTTAAATTGGCATCTAATTTTTTAGTTTCATACTTGTACAGTTACATGGTCAATATATGTACGCACACATTGTTATAAAGAAAAAGTAGCCTATCACTCGATCATAAATATATTTGGGAGCAAAAATAAACTTTACATTATTGGAAAACAGGAACTTCCACTATACTTTGCACTGGGCATGGCAGTTTGCTATGCAATACAGATTGATTAGAATAGGAAATTGACATTTAATGCTTCTCATTCTTCTGTGAAATGCAGGAGCCTCCCTAAAAGTCCTGCTACTTCTTTTGGAACTTTTTCCTTCAATGCATAACATATAGTTTGGGGCTTGGAGCAGCTGGTACTCCACAGATCCTTAATCTAGAAAATGGAAATGCAATTTGGCTATACTAATAATGGACTGCTGATATCTTGAATTTAATATTCCTGAACAGAACTTTGGTCCACCAAGAGTACAGCAGTGAACCATACACCAAATTATAAGTTTATATTTCCAAGATATTTATTCTCATTATTCTGTGCGCACAATGGTGCAAACCATAACTGACCCTACAACCCTGTCTGACCCTTCTATAACTGACTTTATCCCTGTCAGACATATTGGAATTCTTTCTGCATATCAGGTGATAGTGTCTCAAGAGCACATCTAGACAATAATCCAGCTCATATGATCTTAAGGGTCCAAACAAAATATGTTCTGTATTTTGCCTCCAGGACTAGGCAAATCTCTCTGGGCGTTTGATGCATCCTCTAATATGTGGTCTAGTGACCCTCTTCTATCTGAATTACTCCATTGCAGTTCTCAGCAAGGTCATAGTTCTTTCTCCTTAGTCACCTACTCAAAAAGCTAAACTGTCAGTGATTCTTGATGACCTTTTGACTAGCTTAAACTTCAATAAAAGGAAGAAGGCTGCTTAATAACTGCCTGACTTAAATTGAGATGCAATGCAGTCCTTCCTTCCTGGATCAGGAGTTTACTCTATTACATGATAGCATTCTTCGTACAGTGTTCATCTTTACATTTTAGAGAATTACAATAAGAGATTTGTACAGTTAATATTTTACCTGAAAAAGATAGGTAATTTATAAATTGAATTACAAGAAGATATTTAGTGTAAGACAGAGGCAGTTTGCACTTAAGATATAAATTAATTCATTATAGGTGTATCAAAAATTACAATCCCAATCACTCACAGAAAAAGAAAACATTAATCCCAAAGCAGAATAGTAAGTAAATAGTATTTCATGTGAGGTACAGTATCTACAAATTCTGTTCAAGTCCATGCAACAGCTGTACACTTTCAGCAGCAACCATATGTTTTAATTACCATTACCGTGCAAAACCACAAGAGAGCTGCAGTAGCTCTGACTCAAATTTGGTTTGAAATTAGCTGATAAACAGCCCATTTTATGTTGTCCTTGAGCTACTAGGGTTGATCCATTTAAATGAAATGGAAAAAGTGTGCTGATTTTTAACTGTGTGGTATGATACAATGTGAGGTTTCACTGAGCTGCTTAAACATTTTGTCTCCCTACAATGATTCAATGAAAACCCTTATTTTTGAAATGACATCTAGTCCAAGCTCAACTACAGGGAGTTTATTAACCATCTTCATGACATAATTAGAATCTAAGATATTTTGAGTAACCTTGGAGCAATTAATCTTTGTACTTAATATCAAGAACATTTAGGGGCAAATTTAAAGACTTTTTAAAAAAAGATTAAAGAAATGTTTAAAGAGACCTTTTAAAATAAACCCACTCTTGACTGCACTTGCCTCTCTAACTACTGCCCCATCTCCCTTCTACCTTTCATCTCTAAGCTCAGGGAACACACTGTTTGCAATCAGTGTCCAGAGTTCTTCTATAACAGTTCCATCCCAGACCCTCTCTAATCTGGCTTCCAATCCTTGCACACCACTGAAACTACTCTCGGGCAAAGTCTCCAACAGCCGCTTCTTAGCCAAATCTCAGAACCACTACTCCATCTTTATCCTCCTTGACCCATCAGCTGCCTTCAGCACAGTCAACCATGCTCTTCTTGAAATTTTGTCTTCCCTTAGCTTCAGTGATCCTACCATCTCCTGGTTTTCCTCCTACTTCTCTATTCACTCTTTCAGAGTGTCCTTCAGAGGATCCTCCTCTTCCCTCCCTTCCAGCTTTCTATGGGAGTTTCACAGGGCTCTGCCCTTGGTCCCCTTCTCTTCTCCCTCTAAATCTTATTTCCGGATAATTGCATCCACAAACACAAAACCAACTACCATATGGACAATTTACAGGCCTACCTCTCTACTCCAGACCTATTCTTTCTCTCCAAACAAAAATCTTTGTCTGTTTCTCTCTGACATCTCGTCATGGATGTCTAGCCATCAGCTCAAGCTCAACATGATTGAAACAGAGCTCTTATTCTCTGTCCCCACCAAGAAACCCTCCTTACCATCTCCTTTCTCAGTCACTGTGGATCACTCTACCTGTCACTCAGGCCCATAACCTGAGTGCCATCTTCAATTTGGACTTCTCTCTAGTGTCTCACATCCAGTCCCTGTTTAATTCTTGCAGATTCTCCTTGAATAACATCTCTAAGATATGGCCTTTTCTATCCATCCTAAGACTCTCATCCAGGCTCTCATCATCGCATGTCTTGTTTATTGTCCCATCCTTTTTTCTAGCCTTGACAAATGCAATCTTGCCTTGCTCATATCCATTCAGAATGCTGCTACAAAGATCATTTTCATGGCCTGTAATTTTTACAATGTCACCTCTCTCTTTGTCCCTTTACTGATTCACTCTTCTCTATCATATCAGACAGAAGCTACTTGTCTTCACTTTCAATGCCCTTCAGGGCACACACTCACCTTAGCCATTCAGTATTGATAAGTTCACTGCTGCTTCCAATCAATCCACGATGTCAGCCTTCATCACCCACTTATTAAATTTTCAAACAAGCACCTTCATGCTTTCTCTCATGCTGCCCCTCGTGCTTGGGAGAATCTCCCTGTAAACATCTGCAAAACTAACTCCTTCAAAACCCCCCATGAAACTGTAATTTGCTCTAATGCCTACAAAAAACTTGACAATGATTAGGTTGCTGGTGTCCAGAGACCATTGCCTGTCATACTGAACAATGTTGTCTTACTATTTCCTTGTACTCCCCTCATCTGTCTGTATCCATTTGGTTTCTCTTTTCCTATACTTAGATTGTAAGCTCTTTGGGGCAGGTACTGTCTTTTTGTTGTGTTTGTACAGTGCCTGGCATGATGTGGTCCTACAGTAATTCAAATAATAAATAATAAAAAGGAAAGAAAAAATGTCTTTCTGCCCTTCTAAAGAGAATGAGTTTATCTATGAGTCTCTCTCTCCAAATGTGACTTACAGTTCCCTTGGCCTTTGGTTAGACTGACGCAAGCCTCTCACTAGGGACCATTCATGAGGAAGCCTAGTAAAGTAACTGGCAAATAGAAACCAGAATGGGAGAACTGAATGGGTCCTCCCCTTTTAAAGAGCATGACAAAGTTCTGCTGATTTTCCTACTCTGGTGAAAAAGAAAACAATTGGTTACTAATGAGTTAAGGAATATAATGTCACAAATCAGCTCTTCACCCCTTTAATGATTACAGGGCAGTTGAGAAAGACAGAGGCATACAATCCTGTATAAGGAAACAAGTATCTGGCTATGTGTCTATGGAATCAGCTTGCATCAACTTCTGACTATAAGAAGAAAAGGAGTACCTGTGGCACCTTAGAGACTAACAAATTTATTAGAGCATAAGCTTTCGTGAGCTACAGCTCACTTCATCGGATGCATTTGGTGGAAAAAGCAGAGGAGAGATTTATATACACACACACACACACACACACACACACACACACACAGAGAACATGAAACAATGGGTTTATCATACACACTGTAAGGAGAGTGATCACTTAAGATAAGCCATCACCAGCAGCAGGGGGGGGGAAGGAGGAAAACCTTTCATGGTGACAAGCAAGGTAGGCTAATTCCAGCAGTTAACAAGAATATCAGAGGAACAGTGGGGGGTGGGGTGGGAGGGAGAAATACCATGGGGAAATAGTTTTACTTTGTGTAATGACTCATCCATTCCCAGTCTCTATTCAAGCCTAAGTTAATTGTATCCAGTTTGCAAATTAATTCCAATTCAGCAGTCTCTCGTTGGAGTCTGTTTTTGAAGCTTTTTTGTTGAAGTATAGCCACTCTTAGGTCTGTAATCGAGTGACCAGAGAGATTAAAGTGTTCTCCAACTGGTTTTTGAATGTTATAATTCTTGATGTCTGATTTGTGTCCATTCATTCTTTAACGTAGAGACTGTCCAGTTTGGCCAATGTACATGGCAGAGGGGCATTGCTGGCACATGATGGCACAGACCTAAGAGTGGCTATACTTCAACAAAAAAGCTTCAAAAACAGACTCCAACGAGAGACTGCTGAATTGGAATTAATTTGCAAACTGGATACAATTAACTTAGGCTTGAATAGAGACTGGGAATGGATGAGTCATTACACAAAGTAAAACTATTTCCCCATGGTATTTCTCCCTCCCACCCCACCCCCCACTGTTCCTCTGATATTCTTGTTAACTGCTGGAATTAGCCTACCTTGCTTGTCACCATGAAAGGTTTTCCTCCTTTCCCCCCCCCTGCTGCTGGTGATGGCTTATCTTAAGTGATCACTCTCCTTACAGTGTGTATGATAAACCCATTGTTTCATGTTCTCTGTGTGTGTGTGTGTATATAAATCTCTCCTCTGCTTTTTCCACCAAATGCATCCGATGAAGTGAGCTGTAGCTCACGAAAGCTTATGCTCTAATAAATTTGTTAGTCTCTAAGGTGCCACGGGTACTCCTTTTCTTTTTGCGAATACAGACTAACACGGCTGCTACTCTGAAACCTGACTATAAGAAGTATCCTAAAAATTCAGTATGCACGCATAGGACCGGAAGGATGTAAGAGCCACAGAACACATTTCTTCTGCTTGGAAGCAGCACTTCATAAACCATTTGCACTAATTAACTTCAGTGGTCAACTATCAATAAAGTTTTCACACATTATATGGGAATTAGATGCTCAAGCAAGGGTTGCATTCTGCATTGGACAAGGTCACCTCTGGCTGCCTAGATAAATGACAAAGGCTCAAAAGCAATTCAAGCTTTAACTCAATTACCCTCAAGCCTAGAATCCTGGAGACTAGAACGCTAATTTCCATAGGTTTTTATTCAACCTATTCAAGAAAAAGAACAGAGAAAGGAAAAAAAAAAAAAAAACCAGAGAAACTCTTGATGGATGCAATCTTCTCTTTAAAACAAATGTTCTGTGCTCCTGATTGACTATGCCATCAGATAGCTCATGAAAGATTGAGGTTCTTCCTTATTTAGGAAGGATTCCTGGTCAATGAAATAGTTCTAAAGATGTCAGGATGTGTCACTTTCCACTCTTCCATCTCAAAGCAAAATGTGTCTGTGAATCAGCAGCAGAAGGCAACAGCAGCACAAGAAGATGAACTACACATATGCTCTCTCCTTGGAGTAATGTGGAGGTTTTTTTACACAGGTTTGGTGTGTTGCACAGTATTATCAGAGTCCAGCAGAACTACAGCAACTCAGGAGAAAAATATTGGAGTTCAGTGAATGCATTGTTTGTAATGGGCCAAGTCTGCGTCCAAACTTTCTTTTTTATGAACTTGTGCGCACTCTCATCTTTCTCAGGATAGCACTCTACAACTTAAGACTCAATACAGAGATACTGTCAAGTCACATAGCTTAAAACTTTCCTGAACTAGAAGAAAGACTGAGAAGAATATTACAGCTGTGTAACAGTGTAATTTTGAGGAGTATAAAAGACAAACTTTGTATGATTGGCTCTTAGAACCTGCCAGTTTCATGAAAGGAGAGAGCAGTCAGTCATGAATAGGTATGTTAAAGGTGTATTATTTATCTTTTATGTATTCTAGTTGCCCTTAATTACTGTATATTATAGCAAAGCATTAGCAAATTCTCATTTGCTATTTCTTTTGCACCAAAGACTCATATCTTGGAATCAAAAGCACAATAAATACATGCAGTAGATCATATGAAAATAAGTTCATTTTAGTCTATACTGAGCAAGTGAGCCCTGAAAATGAATCAAATAATTTTCATATTTTTGAGTACACTGGAACATATATCCTGCATTACAATCCATTGTATCATTAAGGCACTCACGGAATCACTGCTGAAAGTTGAAATATTTTACTTAACTTTAAATTGAACTTCTCATTTCTATCCTTTTGAATGTTGTCAATTACTGTATTTTCATATTTCTATCTAACAAAATTAAAGTTCCAAATTTCTGGCAACAGTCCTTACAATTCTTCATTACGCATCCATCAGAAATAGTGACAAATGGGCTGCAGAAGCTATTCTACTAAAAAGACAGAGGAATCTTGCTTTCCTCTTTCATTAAGTCCATCATCAGGACAATCAGAAGCACAGGGCTAGGAAAAGGAAGATCTGCATCAATGACAAGGCATTACAGAAATATTGTTTCTGCTATGAACACCACCATCCAACATAAAGTAGATGTAGGCAAAAAGACTACCTCATGCACTACGCAACATGGAGTGAAAGACTGAAAAAAATAACATTTCTATCACTGAATGGAAATGAATTCACTGGAAGCCAAAGGTAATCAAGCTTCTCTGAAAATCACTTAAGGTGCCTTAGTATGGATTTAAATGTTTAGCTGTTAGCATCCAAGTCTGAAAGATTTGGCTTTTAAAAAAAGCCATTTAATTGAAGAATATTGGAATCAGAGGTCATCAACTAGATTTCACTGGTTTATAACATTGCAGAATCAGTTAAATACTCATTCTGCCTTTTTCCACATTACTTTTTACCCATTTAATTGAAGCATCAATAGTTTTCCCTATATACAATGAGCACAAAATACAGATGTAGCTATGTAATATCACTGTCTAATTTTGGTAGACAGAGGAAGTGTTCATGGCTGCCTTTGTGTGGGCAAACGTTCAAATTCTTCCTCTACAAAATTAAAAAGTTTTGTCTCAGATTATAAATATTTAAATAAAAACAGATTTAAAAATAATTTAATGTTTAATAACCAGACAAATAGGCTTCAAGGTTACTTGGCCCAGCTAGAAGTATCTAGAAGACAATGGTGCAGGAACAGCTCTATGAAATCATTGTAGTTATGGTTGCGTAGGCCATTGGTGAAGTTGGTCAAATCCTACAACTTTCTTCCACAGAGTAAAATGAATGGTTCATCCATCCAATATCATAATTTGAAATCCTAGAATGCTGTGGTGATGTGTGAATCTACAGTCCAGATCTTCTTAATTAAGATGCTATGTTAAAAAAGTACACCTTCATGCAGCTCTTGCAACTCTCCCACAAGAAACAGGAATCACAACTGTCTTCATGTACTTTAGTGTGAAAAGGCTTGCTTCAATTAAAAAAGCAAACTCCACAAGGATTGGACAGAGTTTTAAAATACTCAATATGTTCGTGTCCTGATTTGTCAGTGGTAACCCCTAATCTAAACTAATCTAAATATTATTTACTTTAAAAACTTTTGTGGGAAACTGGATACCTCAGGGGATCCATAATGAGATACAGAAATCATCTTCTGCTGACACAAATCCAAGCCAAGTGGTAGCAATAGCTGTTTGGTGTACTTAATTCAGTTCCCAGTGGACAGGTGTAACTGAATTGGGTACATGCATTTGTTGGTAGTCTCAGCAGATAGAACGAGTTTGGGCATGTGGATCCCATGCCAAATGCACTCACCTCACCTACCAGACACGACACAATCTCTGATTGCCATGTCCCACAAGAAGCCAAAAGTAGACAGAGACTGAAGTCTCCCTGTTCTCTATCTGGAAAATGGAGCTTCAGTTTCATCTCCTGGTTTGCTGATCCATGTGGGAAGTCACTAAAAGTACAGAGCCCTGTGAATAGGAAAGGAATTCTTCCACTGTCTAAGCAAGAATACAGGCAGGTAGGTAGCACATAGAGATGTCCATGTGGATGTAGATCTAACTGATAACAGATAAGGAGGGATCACAACATGTTACTTTGCACAGGCCTTTGAACAACATGGGTGTAGCTGTTCAAATCACTTTGTGAACTATCAATGACATCAGAGCTGGTACTAAAGCAGTAGTTTTATCTTGGTAATACAACTATCTCCTATGCCATGAAGGCAAATTTATGCATGATAGTTGAGGCTAAGATTTTGTCACAGATAGGCCTGAAGAAAGACTGGGAGTGGCTGGGTCACTACAAAAAATAATTTTCCCTCTGTTGATACTCATGCTTTCTTGACCACTGTTGGGAATGGGCCACATCCACCCTGTTTGAATTGGCCTTGTTAGCACTGACCCCCCCTCTCCCATACCTTGGTAAGGAATCTCCCATCTTTTCATGTGCTGTATATTTATACCTGCCTCCTTTTTTTTCACTCCATGCATCTCATGAAGTGGGTTATAGCCCATGAAAGCTTATGCTCAAACAAATTTGTTTAGTCTCTAAAGTGCCACAAGGACTCCTCATTGTTTTTGCTAATACAGACGAACACGGTTACCTCTCAGAAACCTAGACCTTCTAGGTGTAACTACAATACAAATAAAAGTCTGAAAGACAGACAGACAGACAGACAAAGAATAATGCCAGCTACAAAACCATAGAATCATAGACTTCAAGGTCAGAAGGGACCATTATGATCATCTAGTCTGACCTCAGAACGGAGGCCACAGAATCTCACCCACCCACTCCTGTAACAAACCCCTGGCCTATGTGTGAGCTATTGAAGTCCTCAAATCATGGTTTAAAGACTTCAAGGTGCAGAGAATCCTCCAGTAAGTGCTCCACGCTACAGAGGAAGGCAAAACCCCCCCAGGGCCTCTGCCAATCTGCCCTGGAGGAAAATTCCTTCCTGACCCCAAATATGGTGATCAGCTAAACCCTGAGCATGTGGGCAAAACTCACCAGCCAGACACTCAGGAAAGAATTCTTTGTAGTAACTCAGATCCCACCCTATCTAGCATCCCATCACAGGTCATTGGGCATATTTACCACTAATAGTCAAAGATCAATTAATTGACAAAATTAAGATATCCCATCATACCATCCCTTCCATAAACTTATCAAACTTAGCCCATGGAAGGCTATTCCAGAACGTCACTCCTCTGATGGTTAGAAACGTTCGTCTAATTTCAAGTCTAAACATCCTGATGGCCAGTTTATATCAATTTGTTCTTGTGTCCACATTAGACTAAGCTTAAATAATTCCTCTCCCTCTCTGGTATTTATCCCTCTGATATATTTATAGAGAGTAATCATATCTCCTCTCAGCCTTCTTTTGGTTAGGCTAAATAAGCCAAGCTCTTTGAGTCTCCTTTCAGCTCAGGCCTGTCCAAAACTTAGTTTGTGATTTCTGAAGAGGTTCATAAACCACTAGGTGCACCTGGACTGGATCACAGGTGTATACCAAAACACGAAGCCCAAGAAATTCCATCTCATTTATGTTTCATTAAGAAAGTTTCACATAGCTTTGTTAACTATACTGGCAAATTCAGCTACATAAAATGAGTCAGACCAGAATACACAGGGTACCTGAAAAGAATCCTTAGCTAAGTACCCTTAGCTAACAATGCACTGAACGCATCCATCCTAAAGAAAAAGACTAAGAAGCAGAATGAGCGAACAACATTAAAAGAGAGATAAGAACCCTGAAGTAGCATATACAAACTATAATTAATTGCTATAATCAGGTTGGTGGGAGGGAGGTGGTAGATATCTATGCCAAAAATGAAATTAGTTTATTATAGTTTGTCAAAAAATAGGTAAATCTTTAGTAAATCCTCTTCCCAACTAACAAGGAAGCTATAGCCATTAACGACACAAATATTATAAGGTATAATATTTTCTCATGTTAGGCAAAAAAAACCATAAGAACGACGGACTTCATAAATGCAACATGTATATGTATTTGAAAAGAGAGTGTGGGACAGGTTTTAATTAAATTGAATTATTTACAGAATAAAGCTCTTTTCCAGAGGACTTAATGCTGGTGAATGGTTATTTTAGGAATGGCAACAAAACAAGAATTCTGCTTTACAAAAAATGTCAAGGCTTTGATATTTGTTTTCATTCTGATGCAGAGAGAAAATAAGACCTTCTGAAATGTACCATGTAAACAAACAAACAAACAAACAAACAAACAAACAAACAACCCCTCCATCCTCACCCCCACACAGAGGAACAACACCCCAGAATAGCTAACAGCCCAGTGGTTAGGGCACTCACCTGATATGTGGGACATTCAGGTTCTACCTGGTTTGGGGCAGGGACCTGCGTTTTCCACATTCCAGCTGAGTACCACCAGGTTATAGAGTCAGTTTCTCTAACAGGTACAGGGAATATTTAACTATTTATACAAAGTAGAACAGCTCCAACAAGGAAGACTGAGGGAGAGAGAAAGAGCCCTGGATAGGGATGACTGGCACCATTTGACCTCTGTCTTATGCACCTAATGCGGTTCAAGAAAGATGATAATGTTATCTTCTTGAAATATAGAGATTAAAACAAGAGCACCACAATACTGATCATCTAAAACTGAAAAATATATCATGCCCTGAAGGTTGATGGGTTGGACTCTGCTGGGTTGACAGAGTGCCGGGGGCGCACTCACCTCTCATGAGTGTCTCCTGTTGGCTGGGTGTGCCAGTTTGTGGCCATTTGTTCTTGTGTCCACATTGGCACTTAACTTAAATAATTCCTCTCCTTCCCTGGTATTTATCCCTCTGATATATTTATAGAGAGCAATCATATCTCCCCTTTTGGTTAGGCTAAACAAGCCAAGTTCTTTGAGTCTACTCTCATAAGGTAAGTTTTCCATTCCTCAGATCATCCTAGTAGCCCTTCTCTGCACCTGTTCCAGTTTGAATTCATCTTTAAGTATTCCAATTAAGGTCTCACCAATGCCTCATCTAATGGTAGGTTTCAGAGTAGCAGCCGTGTTAGTCTGTATTCGCAAAAAGGAAAGGAGTACTTGTGGCACCTTAGAGACTAACAAATTTATTAGAGCATAAGCTTTCGTGAGCTACAGCTCTCTTCATCGGATGCATTTGGTGGAAAAAACAGAGGAGAGATTTATATACACACACACAGAGAACATGAAACAATGGGTTTATCTTAAACACTGTAAGGAGAGTGATCACTTAAGATAAGCCATCACCAGCAGCGGGCGGGGGGGGGGGGGGGCGGGGAAGAAGAAAACCTTTCATGGTGACAAGCAAGGTATGCTAATTCCAGCAGTTAACAAGAATATCAGAGGAACAGTGGGGGGTGGGGTGGGAGGGAGAAATACCATGGGGAAATAGTTTTACTTTGTGTAATGACTCATCCATTCCTAGTCTCTATTCAAGCCTAAGTTAATTGTATCCAGTTTGCAAATTAATTCCAATTCAGCAGTCTCTCGTTGGAGTCTGTTTTTGAAGCTTTTTTGTTGAAGTATAGCCACTCTTAGGTCTGTAATCGAGTAACCAGAGAGATTGAAGTGTTCTCCAACTGGTTTTTGAATGTTATAATTCTTGACGTCTGATTTGTGTCCATTCATTCTTTTACGTAGAGACTGTCCAGTTTGGCTAATGTACATGGCAGAGGGGCATTGCTGGCACATGATGGTATATATCACATTGGTAGATGCGCAAGTGAACGAGCCTCTGATAGTGTGGCTGATGTGATTAGGCCCTATGATGGTATCCCCTGAATAGATATGTGGACAGAGTTGGCAACGGGCTTTGTTGCAAGGATAGGTTCCTGGGTTAGTGGTTCTGATGTGTGGTGTGTGGTTGCTGGTGAGTATTTGCTTCAGACTGGGGGGCTGTCTGTAAGCAAGGATTGGTCTGTCTCCCAAGATCTGTGAGAGTCATAGGTCATCCTTCAGGATGGGTCGTCCTTCAGGATAGGTTGTAGATCCTTGATGATGCGTTGGAGAGGTTTTAGTTGGAGGCTGAAGGTGATGGCTAGTGGCGTTCTGTTGTTTTCTTTGTTGGGCCTGTCCTGTAGTAGGCGACTTCTGGGTACTCTTCTGGCTCTGTCAATCTGTTTCTTCACTTCAGCAGATGGGTATTGTAGTTGTAGGAATGCATGATAGAGATCTTGTAGGTGTTTGTCTCTGTCTGAGGGGTTGGAGCAAATGCGGTTATATCGTAGCGCTTGGCTGTAGACAATGGATCGAGTGGTATGATCTGGATGAAAGCTAGAGGCATGTAGGTAGGAATAGCGGTCAGTAGGTTTCCGATATAGGGTGGTGTTTATGTGACCATCGCTTATTAGCACCGTAGTGTCCAGGAAGTGGATCTCTTGTGTGGACTGGTCCAGGCTGAGGTTGATGGTGGGATGGCAATTGTTGAAATCATGGTGGAATTCCTCAAGAGCTTCTTTTCCATGGGTCCAGATGATGAAGATATCATCAATGTAGCGCAAGTAGAGTAGGGGCATTAGGGGACGAGAGCTGAGGAAGCGTTGTTCTAAGTCAGCCATAAAAATGTTGGCATACTTTGGGGCCATGCGGGTACCCATCGCAGTGCCGCTGATTTGAAGGTATACATTGTCACCAAATGTGAAATAGTTATGGGTGAGGACAAAGTCACAAAGTTCAGCCACCAGGTTAGCCGTGACAGTATCGGGGATACTGTTCCTGACGGCTTGTAGTCCATCTTTGTGTGGAATGTTGGTGTAGAGGGCTTCTACATCCATAGTGGCTAGGATGGTGTTTTTAGGAAGATCACCAATGGACTGTAGTTTCCTCAGGAAGTCAGTGGTGTCTCGAAGATAGCTGGGAGTGCTGGTAACAAAGGGCCTGAGGAGGGAGTCTACATAGCCAGACAATCCTGCTGTCAGGGTGCCAATGCCTGAGATGATGGGGCATCTTGGGAGACAGACCAGTCCTTGCTTACAGACAGCCCCCCAATCTGAAGCAAATACTCACCAGCAACCACACACCACACATCAGAACCACTAACCCAGGAACCTATCCTTGCAACAAAGCCCGTTGCCAACTCTGTCCACATATGTATTCAGGGGATACCATCATAGGGCCTAATCACATCAGCCACACTATCAGAGGCTCGTTCACCTGCGCATCTACCAATGTGATATATGCCATCATGTGCCAGCAATGCCCCTCTGCCATGTACATTAGCCAAACTGGACAGTCTCTACGTAAAAGAATGAATGGACACAAATCAGACGTCAAGAATTATAACATTCAAAAACCAGTTGGAGAACACTTCAATCTCTCTGGTCACTCGATCACAGACCTAAGAGTGGCTATACTTCAACAAAAAAGCTTCAAAAACAGACTCCAACGAGAGACTGCTGAATTGGAATTAATTTGCAAACTGGATACAATTAACTTAGGCTTGAATAGAGACTGGGAATGGATGAGTCATTACACAAAGTAAAACTATTTCCCCATGGTATTTCTCCCTCCCACCCCACCCCCCACTGTTCCTCTGATATTCTTGTTAACTGCTGGAATTAGCCTACCTTGCTTAAAGAAAAGGAGTACTTGTGGCACCTTAGAGACTAACAAATTTATTAGAGCATAAGCTTTCGTGAGCTACAGCTCACTTCATCGGATGCATTTCCTACCTTGCTTGTCACCATGAAAGGTTTTCCTCTTTTCCCCCCCCTGCTGCTGGTGATGGCTTATCTTAAGTGATCACTCTCCTTACAGTGTGTATGATAAACGCATTGTTTCATGTTCTCTTTGTGCGTGTATATAAATCTCTCCTCTGTTTTTTCCACCAAATGCATCCGATGAAGTGAGCTGTAGCTCACGAAAGCTTATGCTCTAATAAATTTGTTAGTCTCTAAGGTGCCACAAGTACTCCTTTTCTTTCATCTAATGGTACTAACACTTCCTTGTCTCTACTGGAAATCCTCGCCTGATTAGGGCTGCATTAGCCTTTTTCACAGTCGCATCACTTTGATGGCTCATAATCATCCTGTGATCAACCAATACACCAGGTCTTTCTCCTCCACTGTGACTTCCAACTGATAAATCCCCAGCTTATAGCAAAAATTCTTGTTGTTAATCCTTAATGCATGACCTTGCACTTTTCACTGTTAAAAATCATCCCATTTTTATTCTTCCAGTTTACCAGGTCATCCAGATCTTCTTGTATGATATTCCAGTCCTCCTTGATATTGGCAATAACTCCCAATTTTGTGTCATCTGCAAATTTTATTAGCATACTCACATTTTTTGTGCCACGGTCAGTAATAAAAATGTTAAATAAGGTTGGTCCCAATACAAATCCCTGAGGAACTCCACTAGTAACCTCCCTCCAATCTTTCAGTATGACCTGTTGTAGTCTTCCCTTTAATCCGTTTCTTATCCAGCTTTCAAGTCTCATATTAATCCCCATTTTCTCCAATGTAACTAACAATTTCTAATGTGGAACTGTATCAAATGCCTTACTGACATCCAAGAAATTTAGATCTACTGCATTTCCTTTGTCTAAAAAATCAGTTATCTTCTCAAAGAAAGAGAGTACATCTGATGAAGTGAGCTGTAGCTCACGAAAGCTTATGCTCAAATACATTTGTTAGTCTCTAAGGTGCCACAATTGAAACAATGTAACCTACCATTTAGGCCTCTTACTTTTGCAGTTCACCAAGCTTGGAACAGATCATTTAACTTTAGGAAACATCCTAATAGTCCTTTCTTATCTTAATTACCTGTTAATCACCTTGATTATAAACAAAATTCTGACTCCCTGCCTCAGGGGTACAAGCTGGAAGTAGTCCCCTGTCTCCTCTGCAGCACATTGCATATGCCTGCCTGAGGCTTGCAGTTGGAGGGGAAGGGGAAGCAACACCCTCCATGTCCCCCCAAACTATGCCTATTGTTTAGGAGTGCAATGCCCCCTTTTGCCCCCCCCAATCCACCTATGCTCTTAACAGCTTCTTTAGATTTAAATCAATGCAGTCAGACAGAATATCAGCAAGCAGGTAAACTGAGGTACATATATTCATAAAAAATACAAATTTCCCTCATTTTCCACAGGGCAATAATGTTATTTTCTGAGCAGTGACTGACAGATATCCCACTTTTGTTATATTACTGGTGTAAGTCACTAATTCTGTTTAAAATATAGACTCTATGGCAATTTACTATTTATGTCTAATCAAGTACTTCTAATATGGTTACAAATCTTTATTTCTGCAATGGTCTCATTACACTGAGTCTTGGAGAAACATGACATTTGACAATATCTTACCGCTATATCTCCACGGCAGTTTCGGGATTGGCAAGTGCCAGTTAATCTGTTTGGAATCAGCACATCCTCCCAGCAAGATGGACCCTTTAAAATAAAATCCAAACAACTTTTTAAATCTAATGGTTAAGAAAACATATACAAGTTTCTTTTTACTGGAACTTTGCTAGACGGGAACTTTATTACTCTTCTGCTAACAAAATTCAGTCAAAGGTTCTAAAATTGCCAGAAAGACATTTGTCATTAAAGCTTAATCATTAATAGAAAATGCAGCTCCTTCTGTTCTGTGCCTAGTGTTCCTAAGAACACTCAAACTCTCAACTCTGTATTCCCAAAGCTTAAAGTTAGCCAGGGATACTTTCTTCATTATGATTTAAAAAGCTACAGAAGACCCATGTTCTGTCTGAATAATGTTTATCTAAGCCTAGAATTGATTGACTGAAAATGGAAAAATTACAACAATTTTGTTCAGAGGGGGATATATGGAATATAAGGTCTGGAAAATGTTAAGTGACTTTCTTGTATTTCAGAGTGGTAGCCGTGTTAGTCTTTATCAGCAAAACACTTTCTTTGTTTGGCCTGTCCTGGAGTAGGTGACTTCTGGGTATTCTTCTTGCTCTGTCAATCTGTTCCTTCACTTCAGCAGGTGGGTATTGTAATTTTAAGAACTCTTGATAGCGATCTTGTAGGGTGTTTGTCTCTGTCTGAGGGATTGGAGCAAATGCGGTTGTATCTTAGAGCTTGGCTGTAAACAATGGATCGTGTGATGTCTCATTCTGTCTCCTGAATGAAAGCTGGGAGGCATGTAGGTAAGTATAGCGGTCAGTAGGTTTCCGGTTAGGGTGGTGTTTATGTGAGCATTGCTTATTAGCACCTTAGTGTCCCGGAAGTGGATCTCTTGTGTGGACTGATCCAGGCTGAGTTGACTGTGGGATTAAAATTGTTGAAATCATGGTGGAATTCCTCAAGGGCTTCTTTTCCATGGGTCCAGATGTTGAAGATGTCATCAAGGTAGCCTAAATAGAGTAGGGGTATTAAGGGATGAGAACTGAAGAAGTGTTGTTCTAAGTCAGCCATAAAAATGTTGGCATACTGTGGGGCCATGCGGGTACCCATAGCAGTGCTGCTGACTTGAAGGTATACATTGTCCCCAAATGTTATCGGGGATACTGTTCCTGATGGCTTGTAGTCCATCTTTGTGTGGAATGTTGGTGTAGAGGGCTTCTACATCCATAGTGGCCAGGATGGTGTTTTCTGGAAGATCACCAATGGATTAAAGTTTCCTCAGGAAGTCAGTGGTGTCTCGAAGATAGCTGGGAGTGCTGGTAACATAGGGCCTGAGGAGAGAGTCTACATAGCCAGACAATCCTGCTGTCAGGGTGCTAATGCCTGAGATGATGAGGTGTCCAGGATTTCCAGGTTTATGGATCTTGGGTAGCAGATAGAATACCCCTGGTCGGGGCTCTAGGGGTGTGTCTGTGCAGATTTGTTCCTGTGGTTTTTCAGGGAGTTTCTTGAGCAAATGCTGTAGTTTCTTTCTTTCAGTGGGATCAGAGGGTAATGGCATGTAGAATGTGGTGTTAAAGAGCTGCCTAGCAGCCTCTCGTTCATACTCCGACCTATTCATGATGACGACAGCACCTCCTTTGTCAGCCTTTTTGATTATGATGTCAGAGTTGTTCCTGAGGCTGTGAATGGCATTGTGTTCTGCATGGCTGAGGTTATGGGGCAAGTGATGCTGCTTTTCCACAATTTCAGCCCGTGCACATCAGCGGAAGCACTCTGTGTAGAAGTTGTTTCAACCTTCAGGATGAGTCATTACACAAAGTAAAACTATTTCCCCATGCTAATTTTTCTCCTACTGTTACTCATGTCTTCTTGTCAACTGTTTGTAATGGGCCATTCTGATTATCACTACAAAAGTTTTTTTTCTCCTGCTGATAATAGCCCACCTTAATTGATTAGTCTCGTTACAGTTGGTATGGCAACATCCATTTTTTCATGTTCTCTGTGTGTGTGTGTGTATCTATCTATCTATCTATCTATCTATCTATCTATCTATCTATCTTTCTACTGTATTTTCCACTGCATGCATCTGATGAAGTGGGTTTTAGCCCACGAAAGCTTATGCCCAAATAAGTTTGTTAGTCTCTAAGGTGCCACAAGTACTCCTCATTTTTTTTCTTGTGTTTGTTTGCTTAACCATTTAAGTGGCTTCTGTTTTACTGAGATTAAAGTCAATGCACAAGGGAGTACTTGGGCCTACCTATCACATGGACTTTAATAACTTTAATTTAAACCAACAAGAGAATTACTTCAGACTTTCTTCGATCATCTTCACTATTAACAAACGAATGACAGAATGGTGTGATAGAAACAAGAAGCGCGTACACACACACCCCACCGATAAGAACAAAGAATAAAGGCTTTAACCATTAAAAACATTATTAATCAAATTTAGATACTGCATAGGACAGTCACTGCTGAAGGAATTAAGTAGTAAACTATATGGAAACCTTACCATGTGAAAGGTTTATTTATACAAAAGCAAAAACTGGATCTCTCAGCATTTGGGAAATTAATGACCATGTAAATTGTGGTCAGATTGCAAAAAACAAATCCCCAAACTTACCCTGAACTCAAAATGAACCATATCCTTTCCACCCACTCTAACTCTTAGGGAAAGAACAGCCCTTTGGCAAGCTCTAGAGATTACATTATTTGCAGTTACTATTGAGTACGAATAAAGGTTGTTCCAATGAAGGCCC
Source organism: Dermochelys coriacea (assembly GCF_009764565.3). Classification (NCBI taxonomy): domain Eukaryota; kingdom Metazoa; phylum Chordata; order Testudines; family Dermochelyidae; genus Dermochelys; species Dermochelys coriacea. The sequence continues at coordinate 123,750,480 of NC_050070.1, forward strand.
CATGGTGGATGCAAGGTTGCTTCCATGAGAAGGTAATGCAGTCTCACCTCTCTAGCTTTCTTAGTCCAGAGCTTCAAGTCTCTACAGATTTGGCACCTGTCCCAGATGTGACCCTCATCTAGGCACTTTCAACAGGTAGAATGAGGATCACTTACCAGGACAGACTTCTTGCAACCGGTGCAAGGCTTAAGGGAAAACATTTGCAAAGCAAGCCAGCATGCTCCGTCTACCAATCTCAGGCAGCAAGAAGGACCTGATGGGGCAGCTCCAAACTTTATACTACCACACAGCAGCAAGAGGCAGGAGAAAGTTCATGCACCAAATCAAAGGGTACCATAAGGGAAAAATCTCCAACTCTGGACTGGTGCACTGGGCATGCATGCACCTGAAGTGGAAAGGACATGGGCAACATAGCTTAACGAACAACAGCGACACCCACTGTCTTCACTAGTGTAAGATTGGACCCAAGACACCTAATTCTTCTCTCACCTACACCATTGTAAACTGGTGTAACTCTCTCAAAGTCAATGGAGGTATACCAGCATAAGCGATAGAAGAATCAGGCACAAGGTCTCTACACAAGGAAGTTTATAATCCAAATAACCTATCCTGGAAGGACATTACCAGCCATAGCACTTATTATCAAAGCTTCATAAGCAGCAAACACTACAGATCAATTTTTTTTTATTTTTTTTTTTGCTGGTGTAACTTCATTGAAATCAATGGATGAACACCAGCATAAAATTTGCCCAAACATCTGGAAATAAGAGTTTCCAGGATTGGTCTCCAAGTCAAAGAAATATAAAATAAAGGACAGTAGTTCCGATGCAAGGAAGAAGAGATATAATGTACAAGGTATGAGATTAATCCAGGAAGGTTTGGAAAAATAAGTGGCTATAAGGAGGGATTTGAAGGAAAGGACAGTTATGTTGACTGTGTCAAAGTATTTTATAAATATTACTTAATTACAACTTTCCCTTTCATTTTCTGGAGGCACAAAACTACCCAGAACAAAAAAAAACATATATATTTTGCGTCTTTTGATAGCTTATTGCCTGATGTAACTTGCACTTCAAGTCAATAGTAGTGTTTCAATTTACCCTGATAGGTATTAGATTGCTAGACTACTCTGTCTCCTTAAATGCTCAGCTAGAGACCATGACAAGGAGTCAGAAGATGTTGCTTCTGTTCTTGACTGTCACTGACATGCTGAGTGACTTAGGGAAAGTCACTTAGCCCTGGTCTAACCTGTGTATGTGGGGGAAATCGATCTAAGTAATGCAAGTTCAGCTACGTGAACAACATAGCTGAAGTTGACGTACTTAGATCGACTTACCGTGGTGTCTTCACCGCGGTGAGTCAACTGCTGCCTCTTCCCCGTTGACTCCACCTGCGCCTCTCGCGGCGATGGAGTACAGGAGTCAATGGGAGAGTGCTCGGGGGTTGATTTATCGTGTCTAGACTAGACGCAACAAATCGATCCTCGCTGGATTGATCGCTGTCCGCCGATCCGGCGGATAGTGTAGACATATCCAAAGTCCGTATCTAAACTGGCCCATTGCAAAATGAGGTTCATACTTATCACCAAAATCTGTGAAGAAGTTGCAGTTCTTCAGATGAAAGATGTTATGGTATATAAAGTGCTGTTAATAATAATTTCACGTATTTTAAAGAGATACTGGTTAGCTGAAATCTTATATCTAACTTTCCATGTTAGTAAAGCAGCAAAAGTTATAAACCCTTGAAAATGCAATATAATTAAAATGCTGACATTTGTTTAACAATACTAGTACTAAATGTCATTGGTATAATTGTGCCAAAATAAAAACACAAATTCAAGTGAGATAAGCACTTTGAAATGCAATTTTTGTTTTGTTCTTTCCTAAGCTTTAGAAAAATCTGTCAAACTACAAATCAGCCAATCAGTCGCACTGTTGAAACACACTGCACACTACAGTGTTTATAATTATTAGTTTACATTAATCAGAGTTATTATGAGAAGAAAAACCTCCTGATTGCAAGATTAAAGAGACTGCCCTTCATGTAGTAGTCACATGGCTCCTCGAGAAAGCTGCAGATCAAAATAAAAACACCACTGGTTTTTTTTCAAATGTGTAAAAGGGAAAAGAGCAGAATAAAAATGAAGTATCAAGAAGACTGGAATATGAATGAATAAGAAAAAATAAAGAGTATAGTTGAATTTACTTTTAATACTAATCTATGTTTTTATTTTTTCTGTTTTGTTTTTTTTGGGGGGAGGTGTGAGGGTGGGAGGCATATTGGATCGTAGGTCCATGATAAAGACAGGAAAGACTGGGAGGATTCAGGTGCCCTTAAATGTATCAGTAGAAACTTGATTAAACTGGGACTGCTTTCCAGCCGTAGTGAAGGTTTAACTTTATTTTAAAAGCTGCAGCTGCATTTTGACCCCTTGCAATCATCACTTTAAAAAAATGAAAAACTGGAGAGGTGTTCTTGAGATCTCAGATGACAAATTATTCAAAATGCAGTAGTTAGATTGAGTTGTTGACCTGTGAAATCAGAGAAAGGTCAGAAACAGAGGTCAACAATAGAATTCAGTGATTCATCAAATAGTTTGAATCATTTAGAAGGCTGGAAACTATCCATGTATTTAATGCTTTGTATTTTCCCTGCTTTATATTCTTCCCCAGTGAACAATATGAAGTAGAATATCATTAAAACACATCTTTGTAACTACTAATATCTACATGGGTGACATAAATCACTAAAATGTTGAGCAAATGACCCAAGTGAGGGACAAACATTAATGCAAAAAAAGATTTTTAAAGTAATGTAAGGAATAATGTCTGGTGCATAAGAGAATTCAAACCAGAATATGAGTCAGTGAGGTAGTGCTACAGTATATCTAAGCCAAGTCCAGTGGCAACTGCTCACATTCCTTTGGAGAATATCCTCTATGGCCTTTGTCTATTCTAGACAAATTTGGTGTGCTAAGCACAGCTTGGGTCTCCCAGAATGCTTCTAATTCCTTGCATTCCTTGCACAAACAAGAGATCCCCTATGCAAAAGGTGCTGAAACCACTCTTTGGATTACGTTTCCTTTTTGTTACTGCTACAGGGCCAGCATGGAGTGTGGCCTCTGGCATCACAGACACAATTGTGGCCTTTCCGCCATTATCATCCCTCAGTCACTTGCTTGTGAATTGTCTGTTGCATTTGCTGTACTTCATTGCACACGTGGTTAAGTTTGCCAGAAACTACTTATCTGTGCAAGTTGTGCTGAACACAAAGTAACAGAAATCAGTGCAAAAAGTTTAAAAAATTAACCAAATGTCCTTGCAAGAAATTACACCCTGGACACTATGGCCAAAGCCTTTATGTTACAGCTATCAGCCCAAGTGTTCGACTGTTGCACATTCTTAACATGCTGCTTTATCTACTTGCAATTGCAATATATTCCATCCTTCTATTTGAGGCATGAAAACTACTCATGCGCTTATTCCAACAGTGAAATAGTGTACAATTTAACACAGGCCATGAATGTTGGGGGAATAGTGACATTTCTTATACAACATGCTGTCAGACATCAAGTGCATTTTATAACATCTTACCAGAAAACAATTAATCTTAGCCATTATTTTCTCCTAATTCTCACTATTTATGTTTGAAAGGCTTTCATAAAGCAAGCATTTGAGCCTTACAATCACATTTTGGGGCAATCCATGTTTTCCTAAACCTGCATATATGCTCTCATAGATTTTCTATTCATGGAGCTGGTCCTTCAATATCACCCCTCTGAAAAATTATAGGGCAATTATCAGCCTTTCCCTTCCCCATTTTGAAAACTGTCTCTGCTCCCATTGCAGAGATGCTTCACAAAGCAATGTTTTTCAGCACCCTATTGGTGTTCAATAAGTAACTTCTGCTAGTCCAATTACACTGTCCAATTGCACAGCTTTCCTCTCTTCCTGTCCCTTTGCTAATCCTTTTGTTGCAAAAATCTAGTGCCTCCAAACCTCTTATTTTTATACACTGTGAGAATGCCCATTACAGTTCTCAAGTCCAAAGAACAAGTGTCTTGCAAGAAGGCATTGGAATTTGAAAAGGAACTGAAATGATTACTTATTGATTTTTTCAGGATTTTAATGGTCAGATGGTATTGCTGTGGTATTAATCTTCATTTTGTATGTTTCACTTTAATGGTCACTTTCATGGATGTCCCAAAGCAGCTGTGAGAGATAGGCAGATGACATACACAGGAGTGGACTAGCTGACAAAATTGAGGTCCATCCATGAAAGGGAAGGACAGGGAGGATTTGTTTCAATTCCTGAATATACACAGAGAAATGAATAAGGATTTGAACTGAAGGTATCACATTTTTGTCAATGCAATTAACACCTATAGTACAGTAGTTTAGATATGCATCAGAGCTATGATGTTAAGAGCATTCACCAGTGGTAAAACAATACCCTCACCCAGTCTCAACTCCCCTAACCAAGAATATTACCCTCCTCTAATAAACCTTGTACACCAAATTTCCATTGCTGAATGAGGGCATGTTTGTTCTGAGCACAGTACAGGATGGTACATCCAAACAGAGCTTTTCATCCTTTTTATTAAAGCAGTAATGCAGAGGACAAATTAAGACTTACATATACAGCGATTTTTTTTATGAATTCTTTAACAGATTTAATTTAGGAGAACCATCTGATTATCTTCAGCTATTCAAGCTCTCTTTACTAAGAATAATCTAGCTGCTGTGTGAGCAAAGTTTGCAGCTACCCAGATTATAGTCGGGCAAAGACCACATGATGTGCTTCTAAGTGTTAAGAGATTGGAGATCTCATTTAAATTCAGAATGAGTAAATCTATTTGAACCACATTTATTATCGTGTAGAGCTTCATATTTATTTCAGGTTGCTTTATATCTTGATAATTATGCATACAACTGGACTATGTTTATTAAATGAGATAAGGTGCTTATTATATTTCTAGCGAATGTCCAGATATCATCATCATCATATAAACATTATTACTTTGCTACCAAACAAAACCACATAAATAACAGCTTCCAGTTTTGTGGAAAATATATTGCTCTAAATCCCCAAAAAGCAGCCTAACAATGTTAGACACCTCGTTTAAAAGAAAAAAAGAAAGAAAAAAAAAAGAAGGTATATAGAAATGTTAAATTACCAGTTTAACCAGGAGATTTTTACTAGTCTTTTTACAATTTGTTCCATTTACAGTACTTGAAATGTTATCATAAAACATTGGCAGAAGTAAGGGTGGCAATACCATGATCCCCTCTAAAATAACCATATGATTGCCTGCAACTCCCTTTTGGGTCAGAGCCCCAATTTGAGAAACTCTGGTCTCCCCCATGAAATTGGTATAGTATAGGTTAAAAGCACACAAAAGACCAGATTTCACAGGGGGAGAGCAGATTTCATGGTCCGTGACACTTTTTTCATGGCTGTGAATTTAGTTAGGCTATAGTCACAGAACATGTACAAATCCTCATTCACATGAATAATCTCTTCAGTATCTATGGGATAAGCCACCTGAGTAATGACTTACTCATGTGAAAGTTTGTAAGATAAAAAGTCTTATATTAGCAGTGTCCTATCTTGCTCTACACAAAATTTTCAGATGTGAGTTCTGGCTCCAGTATAGGTTGACATCTGAAGACAACCATTTTGAGAGAAGAATGTCTGGATCTCACACACAATAAACTGATTCTAATGAAGTTGTCATGGTTAATGTTGCCAATCCATGAACACAAAAAAGCTTGCAGAAGAAAAGCAGATCTGCCTCACTACCAAGCAAGATGCTGCTCTAATGACCAAACAAAAATCTGGAGGGGAAGTGCAAATACAACTGTTTAGGAAATACAGTTTGTAACAGCAGCTGGTTTGCTTGAAATCAACATATTTCTGCAATGAAATATTTCCAAAAGAAAAATTATACAAATTTATATAAGGAAAACACAATGTAGTTTCACCATTACTTACCGGCTATTGTATCATGGAATGCAGAGTCAAGCATTTTGAATGGCTAACAATTTCCACAAAACAAGTTCCTTGGGGTACCTGGTGCAACTCCTTATTTGTTTGGACAATACCAAGTACCTGTCCACAGCTCAATAAACAAACAGTAATTGAAAATACATGCATTAATCCATTATCTGAATTTCATTTTTTCAGAACAGCATGGGCAGAGATAGGGAAACTTCCCATCACTTCACCCACTATGCCACAATCCTGTTCTGGAGAAACCACCTCTAGGGCCCGGGGGGTCAGTATCTATGCCCTTTTAATCTTTAGCCTCTCTGTTTAAAAAGCCAACCAGGACGCCAATTAGTGCCAAGATTGGTGGTGGTTTTTGCAAAATGGACATTTGTCCAGTAGGTACTTAAATGAAATCAACCTATTTTTGTAAGTTCCTAATCAGCTAACAAATGTTAACAACCTATATTACATTCAAATAAGCAAGCCAGAGGAGAAAGTTTCTACATCCCAGTCACCTAACCCATTTGGTTTCTCTCTTAGGCTATTTTTAGATATATATTTTTGATGGGCACAGAAAAACACAAAAGAAAACCTGTATGTAATGCTACCAAGCACTACTCTCCCCAGTGCTTTAATACTTTGCCTGTTCTTCCCTTACGATTCAATGGGAACTGCTGAGTGTACAATATTTTTGAAAAACAAGCCATTTATTTAGATGCCTAAATATGTACACAGAACTTTAGGCACCCATTTCTGAAAATACTGGTCTAGATAGAACTTACCTCACCTGCAGTCTTGGAGTACTGAAGCAATTAAAAAGGTGAAAACTTTATTTATCTACTCTCAATTTATGTAGTATTCTAAAACAAGAGGCCACCATTTCAAGTCGTTGGAACCCTCCGATAAACACTTTAAAAATACAAAAACAACAAGAAGCCCTTGTGGCACCTTAGAGACTAACAAATTTATTTGGGCATAAGCTTTTGTAGGCTAGAACCCATTGCATTGGCTGCATGGAGTGAAAATACAGGAACAGGTATAAATACATGAAAGGATGGGGGTGTTGTTTTTGCTGATACAGACTAACACGGCTACCCATCTGAAACCTTTAAAAATACAGTGAATCAGAAAAAGAAACAGCAGCTACAAAACACACAGCGCTACAAAAACAGCCATGCAGCACACTTTACAAAATAGCTATGCAGCTATTCTCCACCTGCTCTAAAAATCACCCTGAAAAATATTTGCTTCTTCAGCAACCTTCATAAAAATATGTGCCTCACAGAGAGCCCTAAAGGTCAACAGATTTGAAGGAGGAGAGCACATTTCAAAGGATAGGGGCTCTCACAGGCCAGTATGAAACATCTCTTACTCTTTACTTGTAAACCCATTCTCTTAGCAGTTAGTTTTTGCCCTTCGAGATTGTCCTTCCAAAAGAGAATATATCTTTGGTATGTGGGAACAAGAATTATTTTCTCTTTTTTTTTTTTAACAATAATTATTGTGATTTTGTCATATCAGCACCAAAGTCATCATTGTGTCCTTAGTTTAAGCAAAACATTAAATATTTTACATTTTTCAAGTAGAGATGTATCCAATCAGCCATACACTTTGAGGAATTCATAATCTGTGCCTAGATCTAACTTTTGCTCTTAGGTTTTTCTCATTTTTTAAAGTTATTTACATATGAGAAATCCCTATAAAGAGCTACCTAAGATAAATCAATATACAAACCAAAGACTTTAAGTAGCGCTTTTGTTAATAATGCTACTAGACACCTTGTTGTTTAAATTCATTTGTGCTGTATGGTACCATACAAGAGATAATAAACCAAGGATTTAGGACAAGAAAAATATATTCCCTCAGCTTCATGAATATCCCCAAATAATTATCATTTAATTCAAGTGTGATAATTGCAAATCACTTCCTTTGTTTTACATATTTTTGTTTATTAAATATTTTATATCCTATGAAATAAGATGAAATCCAAGTCTTTCCATTGCAGAGAATACCAGGAGAGCTCATCAATGGAGCACTTTTCAGACTCTGATACTGTCGTGACAAAGCTGGATTAGTGAGATGCTGGATAGATTCTCAGAACAAATCTCTTAAGTAATCAACAGAAAGGCTTAAAATAAAATTGTCACTGGTGAAGAACCAACTTTTCAAAAGGTGGTCAACCAGACTTTTCAGCTGCTGCAAAATAAAGTTGTAAAATAAGATTACACATACAATACCTGTAGAAAATAGACTGGTATTATTTCTATTTCTGATTTTACACATGTTCAGCAATACTGACAGACAAAAGCTTATCAATTTCAGCAACAATGCCCTCATGTTCCAATGGAAAGTTCATGGGAGAATGAAAACTTTAACATACCAAAATTTAAGACACAATGTATATTAAAGCCTGAGGACACATCTCTAATGCTATTTTTTTTTCTGGGTGCCACTATTGTTTTACTGCAGTACACACGCACCACCACATACCATTTAGAAAACAGGTCAATAGGAACTAATTCATTTTGTTTTAATAACAGGATTTGCAGAAACAAGGATATGCATCAGATGGGTTAAATTAGCTTCAGACATTATTCCCATATTCATCCAAGGTTATGTTGCCAACTCATTTTCTTCTGAAAATACAATTTTCACCCAACAGCATAATTCCTACTAACCCACACAGAAACGAATAGAGCACTCTTTTTGAGAATTTTAAACTAGCACTTAATTAGTGTTAATATACCGTGGAAGTTAGTGAAAATTTAATTGACAGATTCCTTGATCAAATAAAATGTTCAACTGGCATGCAAATATTTGAACGAGCAAACTTTGCTTAAACATACTTTTATATAAGTCCAGAGGGAGCAGTGAAAGGGTGAAAATGGAACTGCTGGAAAATTAGAAAAAGCAGGAGACAGAAACGAAGAGGAGCAAGCAGTATCCCCTTTTCAATAAAATCTATTTGTTCAAGTGCAAGAGGGATTAAATGTAGGGTTTCTGTTCATTGCACAGGGCCCAAAGGCCAAGGATGTCCAAGATCCATCTAGCACATCAGATCTTTTTTAGGTAAACACACTAAGGGTATGCCTTCACTGCAGGTAATCCAGGCTCCTACCAGCTTTTAGAACACCTTCTCTCTCCTTACTGTCCACATTGAGAAACCTCTAATCAGGGTTTGGAAGTTATTTAAGCCTCAGCTAGGGATGTGGGTTAGAGCTCAGGCTACACTATAACTTGGGTGGGAATCTGCCCACTTTGCAACGAGGATGCAGACAAAATTCACTTGAGTACTCACAGTCCTCCAATACTTTCCCCATAATACCCCACAAAGGACAGTTCTTCTATAATTGCCTGGGAAAGAATCCTAGAGTGTCTTAGCACATAGAACCATGGGATACACCCCCAGACACACATTGGACAGTGTAGAAACAGTGAGGACACTGTAATTCAGGTAGAGCTTTTGCTGTTAGCTCACATCCAAGCTAAGCTAACCCAGATATTCAGACCTGGGTGCCAATCATCCTGGTTTAACTATGCAGTCAAGACATACCCTAACATACAATACTGAAAACATGTGTCCCTATTCCAGATATTGTGGAAGGAGATATTCTCTAGTAATTCCATAGATGGCACACATACATTCACTTCAGTTTTGCACAGTGATGATATGTTGGAATGTTTGTTAATAGCTGTCATATTTTAAACTACCCCAAATCAAAATATTTTGAGAGTTATACTTGGAACTGGCCCCTTGCAGCAATATAAGATGCCATTTATTGTGTATAATACATCTGAGTTCAATCTGTACCAGATTATATTACCAATCTATTAAATCTTAATTTTGCAATTATGGTAATTTTTGTCTCATTTTTGGAGGTGATCACCTACATCCAAACAAATCCATTACAATGTAAGTCCACTCATAAGAATCTAGTCTGCTAATTATTTTTTTAGTTTGAGAGAGACTGGCCCTCAGAGAGAAACTTAGGCTACTATTATTAATGTCTTGACAGCTATTGAAAACTAATCTGAATTTCTAAACCAGGCTTCATTGCATTTTATTCTGAATAGAGGGTTTGCTTGTTTGTTTTTATAATATTTTTACTAGTATCTGGTTCTTTTTACATGTAATGAAAGACATGACAGATTCATTAAAAAATTCTAAACACTCTTGGATAATGTTCTAGCTATCACCACAATGCAGTTTGCCCTGTTCATGGTTTAATTTAATACATGACACAAGGAAAAAGAAATTGAGGTGATTAATTAGAATTAATACTATCAATATTTCAGAAGTCAGTGTCAATGAACTGGCTTAACCATTTATATTTATTATCATCATCAGGTTTAGCTATAACAAACTTCTGATTTACAAACAAATCACAGTGTCCATGCAAGCTGTAATAAATGTGAGAGAACCTAAAGTTGGCAACTCAACTTTAAGAAGAATATTAAAAACACAACAAATTAAAGTATCAGTTCGATACCCTAAGCAAAATTTTGCATGGGTGTATGCATATTTTACTTGCATGCATCCGATGAAGTGAGCTGTAGCTCATGAAACCTTATGCTCAAATAAATTTGTTAGTCTCTAAGGTGCCACAAGTCCTCCTTTTCTTTTTGCAGATACAGACTAACACGGCTGCTACTCTGAAACATATTTTATTTCTGTTCAGCAGATTGAAATTTAATTGAGATTATACTTCCTATTACACTGGAGAAAACCTGACATGATTTTAAATTCAGAAAAACAAATTGTTAAGTCTTTTACAATCACAGTTTGCAATTAACTTCTCATCCCTAATGCAAGTATAGCACTAATCTATCAACTCATGCATTGTTACATTTGTCTAATTATACTGCATGATCACAGAAAAGATACAGCATTATGGAAAATACGTATGTGTTGGTGGGTCTCCATTCAGCCACTATCTTAAAACACTTCCCTGAAAAGCTAAATGGACTTAAACTGAGTGGAAATAAATTATTATAGCTTCTGTCTAGTGCTTTAGGTTTTTCACAATAGCAATCCCTATTATCTCAAAGTGAAATGCATGTGCCAACCACATTCAGGCTTGCCTCGTTTATTATAAAAGCACTGACCTTTCAAACATTCTCCTGGTCTTCCTTTAAAAAATAAACAAACATGTCAGTGTCAGTGAAGTGGAAAATTAGCCTTTTGAAACAAAACAAAAAATACCCACATTAAAAAAAAAGCCATAACACTGAACGAAAAATGCATGCTGAATCATGTAAGGCTGATTTTATTGTGCATATTCCAGGAAAGTCCTTGACATCACTAATGTTTGCCTTATGCATAAGCCTCAGAGCCAAAACTCCATCTGGAAGAGATTTGAACTGCTATCCAGAGGCATTTCAGGATCTGAACCAAAAGGTTTACGGCATTACAATCCAGCTAATTCTATTGCTTCTAATTCCTGGACTTAAACTCTTATCTCTGCACTCCAGGCCTTCAGATATGTCCTATCACAGTAGCACCAATTCCCAGAGAATACTCAACTCCATGACCCAAGTGAGATTAAATCCCTCCAGATAGACCAAGTAAATGGCTCATAACTTGTTTGTGTCACTTTCACTAATGCCTTTGTACCGTGAAAGAAACCAGCAAAGGTGTAAATATCCACAAAATGATTAACTGCGCTTTCCCCCCTGACTTCTATCAGTGATTCCAGTTGTCTGCTTCCTGCTGAGGACATCACACAGATATGCAGTACCTGAACTTTCTCCTAAAATACTGTGTTAATCAGCTACTAGACAAATATTTGTACCTTTATCAATTTGATGATTGTTATTCTTGGTGTTTTAAAATAAATACTATTATATCCCTCTCTCTTGGAACTGTTATATTTATACTTGAAAGGAGTCATATTTAGACTCTTTCAGATCAAGCTATACCATTGCACACTTCCTCAGATTAACCAGGTTCCACCCGAAAGGAGGCAAAATGAATTGAAATGGACTGATCAAAGCTTAGTCAGGAAGACATAGGTTACTTTCAAGCATGTAAAGACACTGTTTCCAATCAGCTGTCAACAGTTCCTTTAAAACAAGTGAAAGAGAAAGGGCAGTGATTCCTCCTCTAAACATACTGGGATACAACTGAAAAATTGCCTTGGGAACCAAAACCACAACTACGAATACACAGTCCAACCTAGGGAGTTCTCCTTAGAAACAGCTCCCTAGGATCATGGCATATTTATTTTGAGGGGACCCAGCAGCTAACAAAACAACAAAATAAAGAAGTTTCAGTCCATAACTTCGTCTGTGATACTGGAACCAATTCTACATTGGTCCAAGTCATGTGAAGATCAAGGTGATAAAACATAAGGAATGATTAAGGGATCTGGACTTTGCAATTCCAACTCCTTGGAGATGTCTCTAGAGGACAGCAGAGAGGCAGACACCACAGAGAAAGCCTCCAACTAGAAACAATCTCTGCTGACCTCCCTTTACAACAAAAGGATAGACCGCTTATACTCTATGGCACCTAAATAGATGGAAATAGTTATCCAGATAACCTGTATATCGGAGCTCAAAAACTGCCACACATGAACTTATCGGATGTGAATACCAGCTTGGGAAAACTGCTATGCAAATTGGAACCAGCCTCTGTGGCTCATTCAAGGAACCATAACTAGGCATAGCCACTGATTAATATAGGAAACCAAGCATCAAGTGAGCTCTTTATAGCCTGCAGTTTGAACTGTCCTCAGTGTCAATGAGATTATCACGTGGTAAATATAAAATATATTCATCTAGATAAAGAATGGCCTCCAAATGTTTGTTCTGTCATCAGAAGTAAGAAATCTTAGCCATCAACAGAATTTGATCATGGTACATATTTCTACTAAATGTTTATAACCTTAGTATGTCACCAAAAAGCCATGTAGCTTTCAACAGTAGAGATTTTTTAATTTTTAAATGCAATAAAACCAGAATTCAGTAAAAACACACACACACACAAATTAGAACCCAGACCCACTAAGTCTTTAACAGTGTTAGAGGAAGGTCCAAATGTATGTTTTCCTACAATCTTTCATCAGTTGCATTTGTACTAATGAAGAGCAATGGCACACTCCAATGAGTTTAACCAAAAAAACTATCCTAAACATGGGATGAACTATATGCCCTGACTTTTCTATATGCTACTTCTATTCTATGAGTGCAGGTAAGGTACATGAAAAGAAGTGGAAGCTTCCCTTCACCACCCTAACTATGTGCTTCAATTATGAGTTTGAGGAACCTCTCTGGGGGTCTCTGTAGAAAGTGCCAACAAAGATACTAACTTAAAAAGAAATGTCAAGGCCTTGCACAATACTTATGTATACCTGTGACTAAGGCCTGGTCTACACTGGGCAGGGGCGGGGGGCGATCTAAGTTATGCAACTTCAGCTATGTGAATAATGTAGCTGAAGTCGACGTACTTAGATCTACTTACCGCGGTGTCTTCACTGCGGTAAGTCGACTGCTGACGCTCCCCCGTAGACCCTGCCTGCACCTCTCGCGATGCCGGATTACCGGAGTCAACGGGACAGCGCTCAGCAGTCGATTTATCGTTTCGCACCTCTCGCGATGCCGGATTACCGGAGTCAACGGGACAGCGCTCAGCAGTCGATTTATCGTTTCTTCCCTAGACACGATAAATAGAGCCCTGCTGGATCGATCGCTCCGGAGATAAGTGTAGACATGCCCTAATTGTTAATATCATTCAGCATCAACATGCAGAGCAACTGGACAATATAAGTTTTGAAAAGTTCTGAGGTCAGGTATCTGGTCAATATTTGGTTCTGCTTTATGGGCTGAACCAGCTCCCATTAAATTTAATAGAAAGACTCCCACTGTCTCCAAGATAAATTGGTTTGGGCATTTAATCATTTTTAAAATAATGCTTTTCAACCAAGAGAACAGGGACTGTGGAAGACTTCTCAAGTCTTCTGCTGAGCAAGGATATTACTCTTACAAATCCCGCTAGAAACCTCTCTCCACTATTCTTTTTTTTTTTTTTTTTTTTTTTGGTTGTTGCTCTGCTGTCAGTGATAGTGGCAGTACTTTTCAAACAGATATTTCACATTGGTAGATATTTCTAAGGTAATGAAAGCCACAGTCTGCAAGCACATTTTGTATTTATATCCATCTTTGTTTCCCCTTCATGAGTGCTTGAATTGTTTAACCAAGAAAAAACAAAAAAAACGTTAAGCAACGCATTATTCTACCTTATATTCACATTCATCATCCACTTAGAAGCAGAGTCCCAAGTCCCAGAGTCTAAAGGTATTTAGGCCTTGCTCTGTGATTAAATTTGCTAGGTGCTTTTTCAAAAGTGAGTTACCTCACCCACCTTCTCTCTCACATATCCTGAGACCAACACAGCTACAACACCACAGTAAATAACTTTAAGCATGTAAGTTGTGCTGCTGAAGTCACTGGAAACTATGCACAAACTAAAAGTCAGGCACATACTTAAATACCTTGCTGAATCCTGGCCATATTTAGCACAATGTCATTATATGATTCAGGGCCCATTCAAATTGCTTTATCCTGTCAGGTATGTCAACAATAGGGCTATGTCTAACAACAAACAATAAGGCAATTTGAATATCAGTAGTACTTTGCTCTTAAGTTCTAGTTCCTTCCATTCAAGGATCTCAATGTACTTTACAAACAGGAATCAAAAAGTCTCATACCACTCCTCTGAGACAAAGAAATGTTATTTATGGTTTTACAGAATTAACTGAGGAATTAACATTAAAGTCAACAGTGTCAAACATGGGAGGTTACAAATGGGCATCTAAATAAACTGGTCTGACTTTCAGAGGTGCTCAGCACCCATTGTCATTGATCTAAGCTTTTCAGAATCAAACCTCTTTTGTTAGGGAAGTACATATGGATTGAGATACCTTGCTTTCGATACCCAGAGCCAGGTTTTCAGAGATGCCGAGCACTCACAGCAGTTGACTACATGCCTGAAATCAGTGTGATTTTAAGGCACTCAGCACTTCTGAAAACCAGGCTTCTAGGTGTGACAAATTTCAACCTCATCAGGATCAGAGAGTAAATTGTTGGAAACCTGGGAATATAACTCAGGAATTCTGACTTTCAGTCCCACCTGTGGCTTCATACAAGACTCAGTCAGAACCAGAGCCATCAGTCTGCACTTGAAATTCTGTTCTGTGAATCTACATTTTCATCTGTAGGGCACTGTTTGAGATAACTAACTGCCTGTTAGGTACAAAAAACATTCCAAACAAAACAAATCACCACAGATCCTCTGATTAGTTTCTCCAGAAATGAATAATTACATCCTCCAGGTCATCCATCTTGGATGTGATTCTTTGCTATTTTCCATAATGCATATCTATGTAAATCCCAACATAAAGAGAATTACAATCTATTTCAATTATATTTAATTGAAAAAAGCTTCTTTTCCCTATCTATTTTACTCATTTTAAGATGCTTCTTTTTTTGGCAGCTATGCACTGACCTAAAGTAATTTTCTTCCAGCTGTGAATTACAGCCTTTCAAAAAAATCTGACATTTTTCTTTTGTCTTCCAGTTGGTTCCCATGGCTTTCTTCTACCCACCCCAAATACTAGGAAATGTAGTGCTTCATTGTTCCCTGCTCCTAAATCAAGAGAAAATTAGTGGTTATAGCATTGGAGCAAAGGCTCCCTCTCTTCTGGGTGGAGACACAGCTTTCTCACTTCTTACCCCTAGAAAACAAAAACCCAGCAGGTTCTGATTGCCAAGACTCATACCCAGAAACTCATCATGAGCTAAAATGCCTCTGGCACCAAGGAACAGAAGGTCTGGGCACTAAAGCAGGGCATTACTGATGTGCCAAGACCAGATTTCTGTTGACGAACTTTTATGGATGTCAGCACTGAATAGGGTTGGCTGAAGGCATTCACAAAGTGGAGATTTGTTGGCTCACATACAGCATTAATGAAATGATAGCATGTGGAGGAGAGAAAACCTCAATCAAATCTGAAACTGCATTTCTGGCATTTATTCCCCACAATGCTAAATTAAGCATCCCTTAAACCCTTCCTCTCTGCCCCCTTTCCTGGCTGCATAACAAACATCTTTAAAGGCTGTTGATTCTCAAAGGACTGCCTTAGAAGTGGCTATCTTCTAAAGAGCAGGCAAGGATATTTTAACTGAAACCTTTGTGAAGTATAAAGAGGGTGGAGGTGGTCATGCAGAGAATAAAAAGTAGTAATAGACTAATAGAAAACAATGCGGTAAAGTAATCCATAATAACTGTATTGCTGTTGAAAATCTCGCCTCACCAATATAACAAATATCAAGGATAATAAAAAGTTGTTAGGCATCATCTGTCACATTCCTGTTGCATTTGTTATCTGGACTTCTAAAATAGCTAAGGGATCGGTTGGTTTGAGCTTTTATGGTGTATTTAAATATAGCTATGCCATTGGGTGAAGTTAATGTAAAAACAGGTGGTGCAAATAAAAATGTCTCTTTTCATATTTAACTAAATAGCAAAAATTCAAAGAAATAGCAGCCTAGATCATAATGTTGACTTTACAGCAAAGGAGACATTACCTGCTAATGAAAAATCTGCCATGAATCATTCATAATTTGCTCAATAATAATTTACACTTGGCTGCATTTTATTGTGTTGAACAGAATGTAATCAGGCCTGATGACCTTTAAGTACTCTTTTAAGTCAGGTATCTCAAAATGTGATCTGTACTCAGCAAGGTCTCTGAATTCCATTTTACTCAGTGCTTTGAAATAGAAAGCTTTGCAAAGATACAATTCTTGTCCATCCTGTGGACTGACAGTATGTTTTAGCATTTATTCATAGCTTTACAGATTAGCATGAACTTTATTTTATCCAAGTTGAAATGTATTGTGTCATTGTCCACGTGTGATTAAGAGGATGGTACTGCAATGGAACCAAAACTGATTCTTACTGAAAGAAAAATGCATCATGTGTATTTGTGAACAATATTAAAATAATAATGATGATTAGAAGTACAGATACCCTATGTGAACAGTTTGACCTGACACATCAGTAATTTGGCCTGGTTTGCTTTTATGGAAACCGATACATCATAAGACTTGTTAATTTTAAAGGGCTTTGGGACAAATTATTTGCAGGTGTAAATGAGGAAAATTCAGTTAAAGCCAGAAGAGCTGCACCTGTTTATACTAGCAGAGAAATGAGCCCTCAGTTGAGGGTTTTGGTGTTTTGTTTGTTTGTGAGGGGCAGGGTCAAATGCCAATAAATCACTAGGAAGAGTTAAATTGAATTAAATGTGCTTCTTTTAGGTGGAACATAAACCCAGTCCCTTCTCTCAGAGTCTCTAGAGCTTGCTGTTCAGTTAAAATTCATTCTAAGTGCATTAAAAGTAACAGACAGGAAATATAACTTTCCCACTTTACATCTGATCATTTAATTTCTCCCAAAAGATTTCTTTCCTTTGGGATATGTTCATCATCCTCATCTGAAGGCCCCCGGCCTCTATGGCTACCAGCTAAGACAAACACTAGAGGGCCAAGGCACTTTGTCTGTTATCTCAGGAAATACATTTTGTCTCACTTAAGTAACTAATGCTGTGGTAGCAGAAAGAATGTCTAGCCAATGTGTGTGTAACATGTCTCAAGAATCTAGAGCAGATTTGCAATTAGCATAAATATATACAATTGCAAAAAAAAAGGAATTTTCAGGGGAATATTCTGAAATTGGAGTTGGAACTTAATATCGATATTCAAGGAAAATAAGGCATGTAGGTTTTTGTACATAATTACTGTAAGATGTTTTGTTCAGGGGCTGGGTCCCCCAAGTAGAAGAGAGAAAGAGTGCATCTAGTTATGCCAAGAGAAGTAAGAGAGAGGAAGAGGCAGCAATTGCATGAATGAGTGTAGCTCTCTTCAGCAGCATCACTGATTGCCTTGGAGTGGTAGAATCCACTTGGCTCCTATTCCTGCAGTGTGACTCCATGGCTAAGCTTGTGCTGCTCTCAGTTTGCTGGTCTTCTTGAGCTATACTGGATATTTAATGCATGGTGCCTCTATTCAGTAATCAGAGGAATAAATGAATAAACAGCCCTCATGACCTCTGAGACACTAACAATTTCTGTACTTTAAAGGAACCAAGAAGCAACTATTTGTAAGAAAAATCAAACATTTAAAGGAAAAGGTAGGGTGAAATTAAAAGGAGTAAGGATAGGAATAAAGGGAAAAGGCAAGAGCGTCCAAGTTAACAAAAGAATGATTATCAAAACCCACAAAAAACACTCCTTCCCTCTAATAAATATTCATAACACAACCCTATTCTGAGCAAATTATATATTTGTTAAGGCTTGCATGACTGATTATAAGGCTGTCTTGAATATTAAGATTACTAAATCCTTAGAAAGGGTTCTCAACTGAAGTTCCCTTTCTTAAGTAAGGGGTGTAGAAATGCTGTCCAACCAAGGGTCACACGTTTACCAGGAACTTGAGGGCAGCACATAGTTTACCTAGAAATAGGCAAACTGAGGCTACTCATAACAAGATGGCAAATCAAATAATAGAAATTTGTGGTTTCTGTGAGATGCATCTTTGTATGAAATCATGAAGGGGGCAGTGTGCTCTGTATTACTTCATAGACACCATGTGGGCCCTTTTTGATTACCTTTATTTTAAGCAACACTACATTTAAAAGAAGAGGTCATATTACTAGAAAAGAAAGACCACTGTAAATTTGATAATGAAATAGTGTTAACTTTATGCATAAATAAAGTTGTTCTAAAATACAAACTCCAGAGCTATTACTGTTTGTGTTGGGTGCACCAATGAAACAGACGGGTTGCAGTTTTCTTTTCTGAATGTATCAGTCCCAGGGTAAGTTCTTCACTTTTTGTTTTTATTGCAGATGGTTTTCACATATGCTTTTTGTTTGGTGCTTAAGTGTTTTGCACATTTATTTTGGTTAGCATTTTGGCTTACGATGTCAGTGAGTGAGTTACATGAATGGAAAAGAGAATTTGACAGGATAATGATGGAGGGGGGAAGACTGAGAGAGTGCACAAATCTGGATTTAAAATACTTTATGAGAGTCTTTGGGGTGCATTATCAGTGCTAGGAGCTGAACACTCCACTACCTGCTCCCTTCCTCTGGGAGAGCATTTGCAGGAGAACAGATACTCCACTGATTCCAAACACAGGATAAATATGGGAGCTGCTGGAGAAGAAACGTTGTCTTGGATACGTTTCAGCATACCAAATGGAGGGAAAACTTGGTCTTGCTTACTTCTATTTAAGATGTTTTATATCGGTTATCTTCGTGCTAAAAAATGTCCACATGCCTTTCTAATCTTGCACAAACTAATCTTCCTTCTTCTCTACAGTGCCATGAATTAAAAGGCTGGTAAGCTAGGTCATAAAATTCACGATGATCTTGCACTGAATCCATGTCTATTTCAGAGACAAGGGGATTTTTCTATACATTAATCATAAACAAACATAAAAAAAGAAAATGTAATCTTACCACAACGCTAGACATCTGAGTAGGCAGTGGAAGCCATTCACAGACGCTATCTAACTGCACTCTCTACAATCAAACTGAAATGTTATAGAGCAATTAAAAAGGGATTATGGAGCAACACTATTGTTAGCTTGATTTGAAAGATGCTTTCCATTATAATCCTGATTGTTGTATATGCTGGTCCAAAATTCTCAAACAAACCCAAATCTCTGTTTCAGCATGAGGTTTCTTATGTGTATCCTCGGGCCAGAGGAGATATTTGTAGGTGGTGTTTTTTTGCAAAGTGGATATTAACCAAACTGTTTTTTGCATTATGAGACTTCAAAAGTATTCTTTCTCCAGCTACGAAAACCTCTTTTTAGACATTTCACATGCACTCAAGAATGCCCAGGATTCCTGCAGTTCCCACCTATACTCTACATACTGGCCAATAAGTTGCCACCCATCCACAACATATGGGTGCGAGACTTGGGCCCCACAGTCCCGGTCACCCACCCAATACAAGCCATGAATGCCAACTTCTCAACTCTTCTGGATATGGACCAGAGTCATCACCCACTGCCATGCACTATCCGCATGTAATCTGCAGAAGCCATTATGCCCTGTTCACAATCCTATTATGAGTCAAATACCCACTCACATCTTGCTTATTCTACGCATGAGCCACAGACACGAGAATACCCTAAATACTCTCCTAATGTGAGCTGATGGTCTTCTCCTAATGTATGCTGTAATATTAGCATTCACTGAAATGAACGTACACACTGTTGTAATTCATACACTGTATAAAGCAGAGCAGATTTAAATTTCTTCCATGTGGGAGCTGGTAGGGATCTCTGACCCAGATTTTTAAAGGTACTGAAGTGCTGCTCCACTAATTTTTGCAAGACTTAAGCAATTTAGACAAAGTCCTATTTTCAAAAGTGACTTAGACACTGATTTGCATTGTGACTTAATTCAGTGTCACAGGTAAATACAAAGTGGAATAGACTGTTAAGCATAAGGAGTTAACACATGTTGTAAGAAACCATTCAAAATGAAGTGGACAATTAACATCTCTGCAGTCATAGCACAAAGGAGAGATGGGCTATGTCTACACCACAGCCTATATTGGCATAACTTGTGTCGCTCAGCGGTGTTAAAAATCCACCCCCCCCCAAGTGACATGTCAGTGTAACATATAAGTGCTCAAGGACACATCACTATGTTGGCAGGAAAGCTTCTCCAGCCAACATAGCTACTGCCATTTGCAGAGGTGGTTTTATTATGCTAACAGGAGAGTGCTGTCCAGTCGGCATAAAGCGTCTTTACCAGATGTGTCGCGCCAGCACATATGTATAGACCTGGCCTTAGTAGGTTACAGATTGAAGTAATGAGACATTAAGTCAGTCTCTCTGTCTAGCAGCTTTATGAATTTATGCTCCTAAGCTCATCCTTTGAAGGTGTTCTGAAGGTTTCCTTTGAGGATGAGGACTGAGAAGTTAGATAAAAAGTGGTCATTTTGTGAAAAGTGTTTATCCAAGTGCAATAGGGTGTTTTTTCACCCAACAACTATTTGGGTGAAACGAGGTGATCACTATGCTCTCTAATGAACATACACAGACAATGATAAAAGACAAAAACACCACTTCATTTTGAAAGGCTTCTTGCAACATTTGTTAATGCCTTATATTTAACAATCTGATCCACCTTATAGTTAGCTGTGACACTCTGAGTATCTTTCCCAGACCTTAAGAAGAGTTCCGTGGATCTGGAAAGCTTGTCTCTTCACCAACACAAGATGGGCCAGTAAAAGACTTTACCTCACGCACATTGTCTCTCTCATGCTTAAAGTCAGTCACATACTTAAGTATCTTGCTGGTACAGAGCATAAGCAAAGAAAAATGCCACCTCATTGTCAGTGGCAATGTCATTTAGATCCCATCAAAGCTCAGCTTCTGGCTGAAGTGTTGGAGGAATGCAAGCCTGGAAAGCATAGCTGACAAACATGCGGTTTCATAAACTACTATCTCAGAAGATTGAAAAGTCAATTATTCACAACCAGACTTTTAGGGAAATGCTTCCAAAATTAATCTAAGTAACATCTATTTAGTTTTGCTAATGAAAAAAATAATTGCACAAAGAAACAAATATGTTAGATTTAAAGAGCAAGTTAATATACCCTTGAGAATAAGGTTTATGATCATATCATCACTGTTTGTTATTTCCCTTCTTAAACCCCATCCCCACCCCTCACTATTTCCCTCTTTTTATTTAATGGATGCAGCTATTCAAAGTCTCTAGGTGCTTTTACAATAAATACAATATACAAAAAGAAAAAAATTCACAAAATCTGGAGTACAGTGCCCAGCCAAACCCACCTTCACTAGAATAATATGCAAATTAATCGCAACACCCACATTTTACCATCCATAGCCCATACCCGACTCTTATCAAAGACCTAGTACATGGGGGGGGAGGGGAGAGTTAGTCCAGGGTTGACGATGCCTAAGTGAAAAATACCTGCCATCAGCCCCCTCTTGTGTAAACCAAGGAACTATTATAATATTTCCACTTATCTCAACAATGGTAATATCACAGGTGGAGAAAGATGGGCTCTTATGTATTAACCCACTGATTTCAATGGAGTTACACCAGACTTACACTATTACAAATGAAATCAGAATCTTGGTTTATTTACCAATTAATAACCTGCTATAAGGTCTACTTCTGGAAGCTCTTGGTGTGCAGAACGCCCTTTTTTCAATGGGAATCACACGTGCAAAGGATTTTCAGAAATGGCCACAACACTTATGCCACCATTCTTTGTTTTACTAACAGGTTCACCATTATGTCATCACCCTGGGCTGTGATAACAAAGATAAATTTGAGTTTAGTTTTGCCCCTTTTATGAAAATTGTCAGTTTCAATTTGGTGCTGTAACACAAAAGAGTCCTCACCAAAACTACATATAAATTGTTGACAAACATTTTCTATTTCAACCAATAAATGTATTTATCCATGAAAGTCATTTTTATGCAATCAATGCATTTTTATGCAATCAATAGGCCTCACTCCAGCAAGACAGTTAAGTATGTGTTTATCTTTAAATGCAAAAATAAGTCAAGAGCTTTGCTGGATCAGGGCTTTAGACTGTTATGTTTTCTGAGTTTTATTTAGTTCTTTAAAGTACGCAGCTGTAGCAGGGTCAAAGTTAGCAAACACAGAAATAATAACCGAAACTAACCATAAAACGCCACGCGTCTAGTCTATGTTTCAGTCACATCTCTGAACCTGTGGGGGTGCCAGATCACTACAATTAAAGAGAAGATAATCTTGCAAAGGACAGATCTTTCATTCATAAAGAGTTCCTATCTTGGTTTAAAAAAACCAAGAAGCTGAAGTAAAACAATGAGCTGGGAAGCAGTTCAATGCAATGTATTTGTTCTAACAAATACCAAGGGCCAGATTCCAGAGTACAGTACACTAGTGTAAATCCTGAATAATTGCATTGACTTCCACATAATTATTCTAGATTTTCAATGGCATAAATAAAATCAGAATGTGGCCCTACAAGACCATTATGCATTGATGTAGTATATTGTTTTCTATTTTTTTCCCCAAGAAGACTCATTTGCTTTCATTTATAACATTTTACTCATGGAATAGTTTAATTAATCCTTTAATATTTATGTTTTCCAGGGATAATGACTGTGAATCATCATAGAGGTTAATCCAAAATTAATTCCACTTTTGTGTTTTTATTAACTGTAATTACACTGCAACAGTTTTTTTCATTTTTAATGAAAATATTTTTGAAGGTACTGAGATACTACAGCAAGAATGTCTAAACTAAAATAGGAATTAAAAGAAGCAATGGTCAAAACAATGCTGACAGGAGGGCTCAGGCCCTGACAAGGTTTTTCTCAGGGTTCTTTGGCAGCTATAAAGTGGCCTGGGCAATATCTTTCAAGCAGCCTACAAGATAGAGCTATTTGATGCAAACTGTGGATCTGAAGGCAAAAAATAATAATTAGAACTGCTCTTCAAACGTTTCAGAGAGCTAGGAAGAAAGGTCAACGTAAGCAGGGGTACTTTAGCAATATCTGAAGAGAGTGATGAATACCAGAGATGAAAGAATCCCACCTAACATAAATGAGTCTTGTTTGTGGTTGGGCACTAACACCATTTCATTACTACATTTTGGTCATAAATTTTGTTAAATCATTGTAAATTGTTCTCTTACTGTGTCTGTTGCTACTTTTTTCTCTTTTTTCTTTTTTCCATTCTTTCAGCCCTCTTTTCCTTTCCCTCTATTTTATGTCTACCCCATTCCTCCATCTTTCAAAAGTCTGCCATTTGCTTTTTCTTTTCCTCTACCTTTACCCCCTCACTGCTCAGCATTCGTCCTCCCTTCCTTATATTGCATTTTCTCTTTCCTTTCTCTGATCTCTCAGTTTCTTCACATGCCTCTCACTTTCTTTCTCTCTCACTTTCACATCTCAGTCTCCATCCTCTCTCTACTTCCCACAACCTCTCTCACTTCAAATCCACTTTCCTCCTATGTCTGAGCACCAGTCACCTCCTCTCCTGCTCTCTCTGCAGGATTAAATCTACTCCCTCCACTGAATCTCACTTTTCTGCTCCCCTTTCTTTTCCCACATCTGCTCCTTCTCCTCCACAGACCCACTTCTTCTCTTCTCTCTCCTCCTCTAAGAGCCTCCCCAATCAAAGAGAGCAGCCTCTCTGACAGGAACCTTTCCTTGGCTCTGACTTTATGATGATTATGACTTTACTGCAGCATGGAGCAGAAAAAGCAGCTCAGCAGCAAGAAGGAAAAAAAAACCCAGAACACATCTCTTCAGCAACATAAGGCAGAGGGGTTTTCTCAAACTTGGATATGAAAGGATTTCCCAAGGAGTCTGGGGAACACTCTCTATAATCCTGAGAATCCAAGGCTCATGATAGTGCAGATGGGAAATCTGTGAATGTAGCTGGTGACTGACCATGCTGTGAGAAACTCAGCCATCTTTCAGCTCTTTCCTGCTTTTTACTGAAAGGAGAATTAGAGGGAGTGAAACTGAGATCTAGATGGCTCCTTCATCCACTTTTTGCCTTCTCCTTTCAATAAGGATCAGTAAAGGACAGAGCTGGGGGCACTTTAGCTCCTCAAAACTCAGGCAGGCAGCCAGCAGCTACGTTTATAGGCTTCCTACCTAGATCACCAGGAAGGCATCAAAGGAGACCTAGCTTGAGACCACCTGATCTAATCAGTCTTTTCTATATTATATAGGGCTCTAGAAAATAACTGGAAAAATATGAAAAAGAACAAAAATTACTGGATGAATCAGTTTCAACTTATAGAAATGCTTTCAGGTTGTTGTTTGTTTAAGTTCCACTGAGAAAGGCCTCTTTAAAAGGCCATGTAAAAATACTGCAGAACCAGATTAATGACTTTCTGAGCACTGCAATTTTCCCTAAGACTATTGTTGACATGAAACAAATAGGAACTAAATTAACAAGGCTATTTAGTTAAACGTTATAAAAGGCAAGAACTTAACAAAGAATGCAGGTATAAATCTTCCATCAAAGGCCACACTGGTATGCATTGTAATGTCTGCAACCTCCTCAGACACTTCCTTTGTACCTGCTGGAAAAAACTTTAGAAAAAGAAAAAAATCCTGTAAATAAAAATTATACAAGTAACACCTGGCATCAAAATTTCTTAACACTCAATCTGCCAGATTTCAAATTCCAGTGGAGTTGCAGGGGTCTTCCCAATGAGTCCTTAAAAACCAATGGCCTGATGTTCAGAGGTACTGGGGACCAGTAGCTCCCACAGACTTTAGTGAGATCTGAACTTGCTCAGAACCTTTAAAAAAACATGTCAGCCCAGATCTGTCTACTCAATGGGAACAGTACAAATAGCATTACACATTCTACAAAAAAGAAAAGGAGGACTTGTGGCACCTTAGAGACTAACAAATGTATTAAGCATTGGTATTCTTGCACCTCAGAGCAGGGGAAAAAAGGCACAAAATTCCATGAAAGTGCCCTTATACATGCGAAAGTTTCGCAGCCACTGGGAATCATCCCAGACCTGCAACACTATGAGTCCCACCACTCTGTGCTTGTT
This sequence comes from Dermochelys coriacea, assembly GCF_009764565.3. Taxonomy (NCBI): domain Eukaryota; kingdom Metazoa; phylum Chordata; order Testudines; family Dermochelyidae; genus Dermochelys; species Dermochelys coriacea. The sequence continues at coordinate 123,776,105 of NC_050070.1, forward strand.
TCCCGAGTCCAGAATTGGCGTTCCACTGCATGAACCTCCCCCATTAGCACCATGATGCCCATATTGCCAGGGCACGTGCTTTGAGAGAAGTCTGTGACCATATCCTCATCACTCTTGTCACCGCGTTGACGTCGCCTACTCGCCCGGTTTCACTTTGCCAGGTTCTGGTCCTGCATATACTGCTGGATAATGCGTGTGGTGTTTAATGTGCTCCTAATTGCCAAAGTGATCTGAGCCGGCTCCATGCTTACCGTGGTATGGCGTCTGCACAGAAAAAAGGCGCAGAACAATTGTCTGCCGTTGCCCTGACTGAGGGAGAGGTGACTGACGATATGGCTTAAAGGGTTGGCTTACAGGGAATTAAAATCAACAAAGGGGGTGGCTTTGCGAGAAACAGAATGGCGCCCTCAAGGATAGAACTCAAAATCTCAAGGATAGAACTCAAAACTGGGTTTAGTAGGCCATTGATTTCACGGATGGAGGGAAGAGAAAATAAATACAAAACAAATCTGGTCTATTTCTTGTTTTGAGCCACTTCATCTATCTTTATACATCTTGCTGGCAGCAGACTATTCAGTACGAACGCTAGCCATCGTCATCTCCTGGGTGCTCGACAGAAAATGGTGCAGTATGACTGCTGGCCATCATCTTCTGCTGGCTGCTGATTAAAAGACTGCCAGTAGGACTCAATTGCCAAGAGATGAAACTTAAAAGGGAAATGAACTAGCTAAGTCACTCCCATGTTTGCCCAGGCGCCCCTGACCTCATTGAGGTCGGTTAAAAGAGCACCCAGGACTACGTTGACAATGACTACCAGTCATACCGCACTGTCTGCTGCCAAAAGGCAATAAACTGCTGCTGTGTAGCAATGCAGTACCGCATCTGCCAGCACCCAGGAGACATACAGTGACGGTAAGCTGAGCGGACTCCATGCTTGCCGTCGTATGGCGTCTGCACAGGTAACTCAAGGAAAAAGGCACAAAACGATTGTCTGCTTGTGCTTTCACGGAAGGAGGGAGGGAAGGGGGGGCCTGACGATATGAACCCCGAACCACCCACGACAATGTTTTAGCCCCATCAGGCACTGGGATTTCTCCCCAGAATTCAAATGGGCGGCGGAGACTGCGGGAACTGTGGGATAGCTATCCACAGTGCAACGCTCCGGAAGTCGACGGTTGCCTCGGTACTGTGGACACACTCCACCAACTACATGCACTTAGAGCATTTGTGTGGGGACACACACAATCGGCTGTATAAAAACGCTTTCTACAAAACCGACTTCTATAAATTCGACCTAATTTCATAGTGTAGACATACCCTAAGCCTTCAGATGGTGAAGGTCTGTCTCCTGTGTGAGGAAACTAGCACCAGGGACAGCATAGTACTGGGCAGGCTGGGGGAGCAGAAGGAAACTCCAGCCCGGTACCTGCCAAGCTGCAGGCCCTGAGGAAAGGACCTAACCGGTGCAAACGGCCGAAGGGGAAAACGCCCAGAGAGAGAGACGGACAAAGGGGGAGAAGGAGGGCAGCGAGTCTGTCACTAGAGGGTCCCTTGGTCGAGACCCAGAGTAGTGTGTGGGCCTGGGTCCTCCCCTCCTCCTTATCTTGCACCTGGCCGTGGGAAGTGGCCATAATGGACTGCACCAGACCCCTGAGGGAAGGGGTTAGACTTTGGGGTGTGGTTGGCTACTGCAGTAGGGGCAAACCAGGAGACTGCTGTTTAAACCCACCCGGAAGGGGGTGAGTGTGGATTAAGGGGCACTGCCGGAGGGCAGTGTCCTGAAGAGGACATCGCCAAGTTGGGAGCAACGCAGGTCCAGACACCAACGGAGGGTGAGAGACAGATGGGACACCACCGGCGGAAGGCACTCCACACAGACTGAGCTGATTCCTGGAGTCACCAGTGGGAGGTATCACGGTGGTGAGTCCCAACGCCGTCACACTCAGAAACAAGTTATAACCCTTCCAATAGAGAAAAAACAGTTTTCTTAAATTATTCTAGCTCAATTAACAAAAGTTATTCTGTAGTATTTTCAGGAAAATATCCTGGTTTCAATTTATTTATTTATTTTTCATGTGTGTGTGTGTGTGTGTGTGCGCGCGCGCGCGCGTGTGTGTGTGTTTATTTGGACTAATACTCTTTAAATGACTTCAGAAATATATAAACACTATAATTTCCCAAATTCATTAATAAACAATTCAATATAGTAAAATGACTGATAATGCCTAAAAATGTTTCAGTAAAAATCCTAATGAAATTAGCACATAATTAAAAATCGTCCTACTCATTTTCTTTTCAATCTTGTTAAAATGTAAATAGGTGTTTATTTTCTCCTCCTAATTAATTCCATGGTGCCAGGATTAAGCCTTCTGAAGTAGAACTTAATAAGAGAAAAAGGGAGACTGCCAATACTAACATATGAAGATGGCCTTGAACCAAAATTCACACTCTAAATACTCCTGAATAGGGAGTGTTTGATTCAAAGCCTTCCAAATTTCTGGGTGTTCAAGATTCACACCATTATTCATGAGTATTAGCTTTAAAATGAGAATAAAACTTGGATCTGCATCTCAGAACTTGAAACTGGCCTTCTCTTACCAAACTATGGTTTCCAAATCTACCTGCATCAATCTGTTCAGATCAATAAAGGGTCACAAATGTAGGCCCTGATTCTGCAAACACTTATTCGCTTGCTTAACCTCCCAAACCCCACTTTTGCTTACTGGCACAATGTCCAGCCACAATCTGGACTCAAATTTGTGCCCATAGAACAAGAGGTGAACAAAAAGTCATGCTTTTTTGTTGCTGTAAACAAGCACATATATGATATATAAAGTATAGTGGTGGAATGGCTAAAGTTGACAAGGTCACAAAAACACAACAGAAGTGGCACTAATTGGAACTCTTGTTGGCAGTCTTATCATAGAAGCCAGTAGGCCATGCTGAGTGAATATCCCCAAAGGATACCTCTGTATCCAGGTCAAGTTTGAAACAGAGCAACTGGGCAGTTTGGGAGAACTTTCCGTTGCCTTTCACATCAAGTACCTGTTCAGTGGATACACTAAGTACTTTCCAGGTTGCCAATCTTGCATCTTTTGCAGGCACATTTCCTTAAATAATGGGTAAAGATGGCAAAGTCAGATGCTGCCACGGTTGCTAATCACCCACAAACTTGGAAAAATCAACAGCTGTGCAACAGTATCAAATTTTATTGAAAACACTTTTAACTGTTCCTGATCACAGCTGATGCCTATGTTACCCTTTTCTCCATATTCTTTCCTCTTTTTGACTTGCATGGCTATCCTAGCTCACCAATCCATTCACCACTGATATTATTGTGTAAGGCCAAGCTACTAAATAATCATTTTAAAGTTACACAGAACAAGTAAATTGAAAAAAAATTTAATGAAACACTGATTTTTTTAATCAACCTCCAAACACATAAGCAGTCAAGTCACTCATGAAAAGGATGAATTTTCTAATAACTGTAGAGAAAGTATGGAACATCGCAAATGTAGCAGATGGAAATTCTTTTCAAGTCCCTTTTACAATAATACGTAGACAAATGCAAGCCAGGCTAAACGATTAGAGCTTCTTTATTTCTATGCATTCTAACGGCATCACCATTTTCTCTCCCTTTCCCTCACACATAAGGCATGTAACTTGGAGATGTCCAGCACTAGCTAAACCAATCCGGGTCCATGATTTTGAAGGCTAGATGATGTATTACAAGCTAAACTTTTCACTGGCAGTGGCAGACACTACAAAAGGCTGCAAAACATTGAACTATAATTTTCATATACAAGGATAAGACAAGTTAAATTGTTCTGACTTGGGGTTAGTTTTCACCACTGATTCCATTAGTCATCATTACAGCACAGCTCTACGAAGCAGCAACTTACGCATTACAGTTGGTAAAAACATCTTCAGCCATTTGCATATCTCATTTGGATTTTTGGACATCTTCACTTCTGTTCAAATTATAGGTGCATTTGGATATTATTCCCTTATGCTATCAATTCATTTCTGAATTATTCCAACTACATCCCAGTGCTCAGAAGACTACACTGTTTTTTAGGATTTACTTGGGCGAAATTCAAATCCTTTAGGTGTAGCTAAGGAATTTTTTAAAATATATTTTTGAGTGTATTTAAGGTGCTGTGTGGTGGCATCAGAGACTAGAGTCATTGCACAATGCTAAAAACCTCACAAATTAATGCCAAACATCTAACCTCTCTTTTGTAAGTAACATAATCAAGAAGCTATCAAGAAAACAGTTTCTAGCATCACCTATCAAATGCCAGCATTCTGGATGTCTCTATACAATGCAGACAGCACCACTGGCTCTGGTGGATTAACTTCTCCAGCAGAGAGAATGAAAAAAACAAGGAGCACCAACTAGGTCAAATGAACAAGGGCTTCATTTACTCTCCCACTGCCCTCTTGAAGACACAGCTAGCCAAACCTTTCACTGACTCCAGCAGAAATACAGAAGTAATGGTTTTTAAGCATGAACTGTTCTTGAGCCGTGTCTCCAATTCATTAGACACACATACGCCTCATTACAAAATCAGGCATTAGTTTCCTTTTGTTATATCTTCTTCTTCTTCTTCTTTTATTCCATTGCCATAAAGCAAGTGGCAGTGTTCACTGAGTTTTTATACCAGTATCTCTGTTTGGGGGGGATTGAAACTGTTCTCTAGAGTGTTTCTATTGTTCTGTTGCTTGAGAACATGAAGTAACAGTAATCAGAGAGGATGCTGAGATAACAGCTTTTCAAGAATCACTAGCCGCAACCTCAGAAGAATTACTTGAGAAAACTAATCTTGAGGTGCTTCTTCTATCATAGATTTGTCATTTATTTAAAAACAAATCCTGCTAAGTACTAAAAAAACTGTTCCTGTATTTTACTGATAATTTACAGTTTGAGATAATTGAGTGAGCTCAGTGATTTTTATTTTATTTATTTATTTTGCGCACCTTAGAATATAAAGCAGTGAAAGTTAAGAGTACATTATCAGTAACTTTTAAGGGTAAAATACATTACGGAATGTTACAATTATACCAAAACCTGGAACTTCAGAGCTAAGGTTACACTTTAAGATGTTTATATTTCTTATATGGTCTGGAAATGTACATTTAAGACACCTAAAAAGCATTAACCATCCAATTATGGTTAAGGCATTTTGGTGTTTATGACCCCAGATTATACGATTAAACTGATTTTTAAAACACATTCTTTTTTTTTTTTTATTACTTTTTCACCTTGCATGTGTCTTCACTAAAAAAAGAGGTTATTCTTAACTCCAGTTAAGTAAATGCAAGCTAAAATCCCAATGATGACAAGGCAGTTTGAAGTTTTCACAAGAGTTAACAGGTCCATGTAAATCCTAGCTCCCCTTTCCCCCGAAGTCTTTACCTTGACCTGCTAAGACATGAAAACTACAACTACTTTTTTCCCCCCCCCTAGGATTTACCTCATGTTAGCTTAAGTTAAAATACCATTTTTTACAGTGAAGATGAGACCAAAGCAATTCCTCAGCAATTCCATCACACCAATGCCACCATCAAGTCTTCTCTGCTAACTTGAAGGTTTACTGATGAAGAAGTACACATGTAAAATGAAGTAGTTTAACTCTTAACAACTATCAGCTCCACTTCTCCATCGTTATGTAAATGAATGTTGCTATTTTTGCCTAAGTCACTCATCTATTACACCCATTTTAATAACTAATAATAAACACGTGGATATAGGTGATTCTGAGGCCCTATGGCTTATGGTCTTCTGACAATGAGCACTGCTCTCAACGTTAAAAGTGCATAGAGTGCATAAACAATCACTTATGCTCTCAAGTGTCCTTTTTCCAATGTCTGTTTGTAGGATCTCTTATCCCATCCCCACTGAAAGGGCTTCTAGTAATGAGAACAATCTTTAAGGATGCAAGAAGGTTTAAATTATAGCTCCAGTTTGCACATACTCATTTTTCCAAGATGTTTATGTTTTGGTAGAAATTTCCCATGCCACTGTAGAAAAAATATCTAACTATCCTTAAAAACTAGTTATCTTATTAATAAAAATTACTTCTGAGCATACTCAATAGTATGCTATGATTTTAGAAGAGCTTAATGAAGTCCTGCTCCCCACATTCCCTTGTTATATGCATGCACATTTTGTGCACCATCTGTGAAGGAGACAGGAGAGTCCTGTAATATTTAATTATGTCCATCTGTTTGATCGTTATCATGTTGTCTGCTATGATTATGAGGGGTTAATTCCAGCAGGAACTGTATGTAGAAAGGAAAATGGACAATTGCCTGTGATAGCCCTATTCACCAATGCTTAATGGACAAAGCAAGTATTTACTGAGAAGTTTTACTTTTGACCATGCTGAGTTCTAACTCCCTAGCTTGGCAGAGGGGAAGGGGAAATCCAGCTAGGAAACTGGAACAAAGAACTTGAGGATGGATAAAAACACAACCTCTAAAGTACAGAGCAAGAGACTGCTGAGAAGCCAACTGAGTCCCAATCCCCAAATGTGGGGTGATTGGGATAAGCTAGGCCTACCTAAGCTTTAGATAATAAAGATATGGATATAGCCTGTTTGTTGTGTTAAACCTTTTCTCTTGTTCTTTGTTCCTACTGGTGGGAATAAACAATACTTTATTTTATAAAGGCTGTTTTGGGTCACTATTCACCTACTGGTTACAGCTTCCAAAGGGAAGTCTTGCAGACGCCGAACCGTGCCGGAACTATTAAGCAATCACAATTAGAACACAGAGGATGCTGGTCTAAGAGCAGGAAAATTTCAGGATTAGACCCTAAAATGGGTGAAGGCAACAGGCCTAACTGCTGATGGGGGTGCACTCAGAGCCCACAGAGGGATACAAAGTGCAGCTAGCCCAGTAACCACAACACCAAACCTCACAGACTCAGAGGCTGATGCAGGGACAATTTGGATGAAGTAGACAGCAAAGTGGCTCAATGAAACACACACAGCAATTTTCTCAGAAGAGTCAAAAAAAATATCGGGGAGGAGAAAACTACATGATCTCAGGGAGACTAAAATTTTATCAAACTCCGTAAATCCCAAGCATACACTAAAAATAAACACACAAATAAATAAAATTAATTTCTACCTTTTCATATTGCAAAGATACAGCCATCATCATGTTAATCAACTTGCAGCTGCTCTGTTAACCCAGCCTTGCAGAAAAGAAGAAGTCTCTCCACCTCAATACCAGGAGTACTTGTGGCACCTTAGAGACTAACAAATTTATTAGAGCATAAGCTTTCGTGAGCTACAGCTCACTTTTTTTTTTCCACCAAATGCATCCGATGAAGTGAGCTGTAGCTCACGAAAGCTTATGCTCTAATAAATTTGTTAGTCTCTAAGGTGCCACAAGTACTCCTTTTCTTTTTGCGGATACAGACTAACACGGCTGCTACTCTGAAACACCTCAATACCAATTGCAAAGGAGAGCAAGAGAAACTCATTCCTCTCCAAACCTCTTTCACCCTAGTGACTTTCAATGCATAACTGTGACCATGAGAAAGCCTTTATCTAAATATCAACATTAAAGAAAAGAATAAAGGTGCAAAAGGAATGAAAGAAATGTGTTAATGCAACATAAAGACTGCTCAGTTAAAGTCAAAATACCAGGAAATGCAATTATTGTTGGCAACCAACTGCAAGCCCTGCTAGTCTGTACATGGCTGAAACTGCCCAGACATAGTGCTGGGTATGGAGAAATCTGGTATTCAGACGAAGGGAGGTGCAGAAGAGAGAATCCATTTGCCTCTTTGCCAAAGGGGCCCTCCGGTCCACAAGCAACCAGCTTATAGGGGGTGTTTCCATCCACTAGTTGTCCCTGAAACAGTTTTGCTATTGAAAGCATCAAGCAGGAAATAAAGCCCTCCCTCCCCCAAAACTACCAGCCACGAATTGAACCCAGCAGGGAGAAACAGAGACATCAGACTCCACATCAGTAGGAGAGGATCATCTGCGAGTCTCACCTATTAGGTCTCCCTTGCTTCGGAAGCCAAGAGAAGACGAGGATTTGAGCAACCTAGGGATCTGTTCCACCCAATAACAGATTACCTAGTTTTCACCCTCACTCATAAGAATGAACTTTTAAAGGAGGACACAGTTTGGATTCCCGGAATAAAGCTTTTTCCTTTAGGAGCTTCTTGCACGCTGAGACCTCCGCTGTGCACAGCTAAGCCACAGCCAGCCACAAGCTCACTGAACTCCCCAACCCTGCAAGAACTCACTCCCAGTGGCCCCCACTGTGTGCTTCAAAGGGACAGCTCCCATTTATCTGATATAATTGATAAAGCTATTGACAAAAACACCACAACTAATATGCAAAACGATTACTAAATATAAACAATATGAACTTGTTTCTAAAACAGCTATTCCAGGGACCTCCCATTTGCAGCTGAATGTCTTTAAGGTGAGTATTGAGGTGGGGATATTTCACCTAGCTAATTAGGAAAAGACTCTAGGGTAAGGCAAATCCTGTTCAGAGGGTGTCAAAGCCAAGCGAGGTCACACTCGGAGTCAAAGGGGTGCACTGGCACCATACCAGATACAAGCAACCATCTGGCCTGCAATGTCTATTTGATTATTGTATTGTTCAAAGTTATCTTTGTGCAGTTAGGCCTAGAGACCCAATACAAACTGAGCTGGCACTTGTGAACAAAATCTGGGATTGAATCCACTTGACTTTATATTCTGTGAGGCATTTTGATCTAGTTGTTAGAGGGGATGTTTTATTTGAAGGATAATCTGATTATTGTGGTAGGGTTCATTTGTTCATATATGTATCTGTTCCCCTCAATTCCTCTGACTTTTCCTTTTATATCAACTCCTATCTTTACCCATTCCTTAATTTAGTTCTATCCTTTCTGCTAATAAAATTGTTCCGTCTTTAAAATAGTTTGGTCCTCAATTAATTTTAATATTCATTCTATATCCACTATGACCACAGGACATTAATTTATTCACCTGTCCACTAAGTACACAGGTTTCAGAGTAGCAGCCGTGTTAGTCTGTATTCGCAAAAAGAAAAGGAGTACTTGTGGCACCTTAGAGACTAACAAATTTGTTAGTCTCTAAGGTGCCACAAGTACTCCTTTTCTTTTTACTAAGTACACAGAATCAAATTTAGCTCCAGCAACTAGCCAGCCATGGACTGACACCTACCATGAGCCCAAGGAGTGGAAAAAATGCAAGGTCCATTAGTCCAAATCTGGGACACAGAGTCCCTGGGACTAAATATTTTACTGACTGTGATATTAATTATATCTAGTAAAACACACAAAATATGCAATATGATCAAGTCAATGCTGCTATTAGAAACTTAACTCTTTGTTTTCCTGGTATTTTGCCCTTTTAACCGCAATCAGATTTTATTACATTCATGTTTGGCATTTAATAGACAATACTGTAGCATGCCTGGCTCTATCAAACATGACCCAATTGGCAAAAATAAAGGAGGACTCTGCGGGGGCACTAAGATCTAGGTGGTGCCTCCCATCTCCCCCTCCGGCTATGTAGCTCTGGAGGAAATTGCAGAGAGGAGCCAGCCAGACACTCCAGGGTGCTAGGTAGGAACAGAAGCAGCCAAAGCAGGGATCGCTTTGGTCCTTTCAGTCAAAATTGTAAATAGTTTGAGTTCCTCTGCCATGTGCCAACTGGCAGTTTACTTTATCCCCTACCAGTCTCTTCACCTCAATGTAAGGGGACTGTTGCCCCCTTACTTACATTCAGTGGGGGTGTTTTGGTTGGCTAGCTCCCAGTACTAAAAGGGGAAGGGTCTATGGGAAACCAGGACCCTGAGACTGATAGTCCCCAGGAACAATGGGTAGAGGCCAGTGCTCCAGGTCAGCCTGAATGATGGGATGGGCAGGCTAATCAGAGAGTCAGGAGGCCAGGGTGGTCCCGTCCTCTGTGTGAGCTGGATTTGCCTGGGTCAGACAGAGTGGGGCCGAGCTAAGGAGAAAGCAGGGGCTCAGACTGAGCTGGGGAGCAGAACTGATCCAGAGGGACCAGAAAAGCAGCCCAGAGAGAGCAGATCCTGTCCTGGGAGCAGAGCTGCAGCCCCAAAGCCAGAGGCACAGCCCAGAGAGAGCAGACTTGCTCTGGGAGGAGAGCTGCAGCAACCAGAGCCAGAGGGGCCAGAAAAGCAGCCCAGGAAGCAGGTCAGTGCTGGGAGCAGAGTCACAGAAGCAGCCTGCAGAGCAGACCTGCAGCAACCAGAGCCAGAGGGGCCAAAGAAGCAGCCCAGAGAGCTGGAGGCAGAGCAGCAGCAGCAGTGCAGAGACAGAGTGGTGCAGCTGGGGCTGGAGCAGTCTAGAGCTGGGTGCAGTGAGCAGCTGGGGAGACCGAGGGGGACCCGGGGCAGTAGGCCCAGCACAGGAAGACGCCTCAGCCAAGGAGCTCTGCAGGCCAGGCTTGGATCGTAACCCCGACAGGGTGGTGGCGACACTGGGAAGAAGGGCCCTACCACTTAGAGCCTGTGAGCGCGTGGCCACCACCAGAGCAAGTGTCCAACCCACAGCATCCCTACTGCCAGGGCCTGAGAAGAAGGCCTGGCACTTACAAGGAGCAGACTGTGAACTGCCCTGACATTCCAGAGACACTGTTTGTGATGTTCCCTGCCACAGAGTAGGTTGATGTGTTTCCTTTAACCTTTCCAATTTTTCCTTATTCTTTTTAAAATTAATTGTTGATTAAATAACTTGCATTTGCTTTAATTTGTATGTAATGGTAAGTGGGTGAGAGAAATGCCCAGTGTAGAGAGAGTACCCCAGAGTGGAGATACGCTAGCCCATGTCCTAGGTGACCACAGCAGGGTTGGGGGTCGTGCCCCCCAGGAATCCTGGGCCCAGCCTTGTTGGGGTTACAAGGACTCTGCCAGACAGGAAAGTGGAAGGGGAGTCCTCAAGAGCAGGGAGGCCACTGGGTAAAGGAAGTGGGAGCGAGGACTTGGTTCCTTTTGCTAGCCCACTTCACCGGGGTAGATCAGAAGCCAGGAAAGTTCCCCACAATAGCGGGACTATTCCCCCACTTATATCAGCATCAAACCATACCTACCTCTCCTTAATCTGTTCTCCTCCACTCCCTTCCCTTCCTTTTTTTTCCATTTAGCTGATCACCCCCTAACTAAACCCACCTCCCAAAACATTGTTAGAACCAACATGCCATTTGTCACCCTTGCATTGTTCATTCTGCTTGTGTGTTTTCTCCTTTCCTGACCCTGTATCTCTCCTATCTATTTAGATTGTAAGGTCTTCAGGGCATGGACCACCTATTACTCTGTGTTTGTACAGTGCCCCATTCTTGGTTGTCCCTTCAACATTCTTATTATAACAATCTTCCCTGTGAGCACCATCATATATAAATTGCACACGCCTGTTCCAATGAGGTATTCACCTGGAGGGGAAGGCAGGAAATGTTTGCACAGCCACCAGTCCTAGGAGTCTGGCCATCAAGAGAAGTGCCTCAATGTCAAAAACTCTCCAGAGAATGTGCATATTCTATAAATCCCTGAGCCTCCTAAACATGCCATCTCTCCCAGCAGTATTACCCACTTCTGAGATGGAATTAGCAGAGTGTAAGCCCAAGTGGAGTGGGGTTTTGGGGTGCCTTGTAATGGTGCAATCCCGTTCTCAGACTTTATACCATCAGAGGAATCTCAGGACTGAATCAGACCCAAGGTCTTCAGTTTTAATGGTATTTCACAAGAAAACTCCCAACTGAATTGAGGAATGGCTTATTGAACAATTCTGAATTTGATGCAATTCACCTAGATCCTTTCTCTGCAGATTATTTGCCACAAAGCATTGTCTCATTTAAATTCAAAAGGGGGTAAGGAAAGCATCCTTCCAATTTACTGGATCTGTCTCAAAGAACACAATGGCAAGTAGCTCTTGTAACCCAGTGATTTTTAACCTGTGGTCAGAAGATTGCTGAGGGTCCGCAGATTATGTCAAAGGGGTCCACAGATGGTTTTCGTTAACACAGAACAGTGATTTTCAACCCATGGTCTGTGGACTACCAGACTATGTCTAAAATTTCCAAAGGGGGACCCCCACCTCCATTCAAAATTTTTTAGGGGTCTGCAAATGAAAGAAGATTGAAAACTACTGTTGTAACCAAATTTGTATTCCATCTTTTATTCTCCACAAAGCTTCACTTTTCAGGGTCAGACCTAAACAAAAGTACCAACCAGAAGGCATCTTCTAATGCATAAGTATTTGAACTCATACAGTGAAAGACTCTTTTGAAGTCAGAATTTCCAATTTTAATCTTAAGATTCTGCACGCATGCCTTCAGGTGCCTTCTGTAGGTAAAGGTTATCAAAGCTTGACAAAGAGAGAGAGTCACTAACAATGAATTAGTCCTTAATACCTTTGATTTCAACATGCTATTTTGTGATATATTTCTCATATCCTCAAGAAGTACAACAAAACTCTTCCTCTTTCCGGCATTAAATCGTGCTTTGAAAGGCCAAGAACCGCCTTCCTTCTCCTTCATAGCCCAATGTTTCAGTAATGTAACAAAATCCAAAGAAACATATTATGACAAGTAATCATTTGCAAACACACAACTCTTTCAACATCTGCCATGTTCGGCTTCATTTTATAGCATCTGTCTTGGCAATATAAATTGTGCTTGACTTCAGAGGTGCTCTGTTCAATATAGTGAAGAAAAACAATCATGACAACTGAAAAATAAAGCACAGTATGGGGGGAGCGGGAAATGTAAAAGCTGTTTGCTTTTTCCTAGCTTTCTTCTAAAAGAGTAACCGGGTTATGTTAGTTTTCTTGTCTTCTTTAAAGAGCAAAGCATTGCCACTGGAAGAAAAGTGACAACAATCACATTTTTCTGAGAGGTGCCAAACAAACTCAAGCCTTTCAAAAAAAAATCCCCTTAAACAGCTGGACAAAAAGAAAGCAATTTAGTTCAGCACACGCAGATGAATTATGTCACTAGAAATTTCCTGCTACAAGAGGTTTGTTTTTTTTCTGAACTAAGAGGCTACATTGCATGCAACCCAAAAACGCAGCAACTGAAAAATAGGTACTCAAGACTGAATTAATGGGGGGAAGACACCACATGTGGCATTACTACATCTAGCCCCTAAATTTTATAATTAATTGCTTTGCCTTTTTTCCTTTTATATATACCTTCATGTTGTGCTCCAAAATGTGTAACTGTAAAAATTCACTCTGGACTGAAGCTTGACAACTTAACACTCAAGGTGCTCTGGAATTTTTGTTATTATTTTAAGATAAAAATGAGGTCATATGTTAAATCTAATTACAGCTTACACAGGAATATAAAAAACACTGAAATATACTGTCATTATTTCCAGTGGGTTCGGGTTTTTTTGTTGCATTTGTTTTTCCAAATGCCTTTGTGGGAGGAAGGGAGGGGTAGAACTATAACACTGGATATGGTTTCCTACCTTGCAGTGGATAGCACATGGGCAGATGGCTGCAGGAAGACAGCGGGGCTCTGCTCAAGCACATTAGTCTGTATATACACTATAAACTGCAGTATCAAGATCTCTATAAGCAATCAATCCTTAATAATAAATCAAATTGAATTTCTTTAGGTAGGGATGTGTAAATGGTTCAGTTAAAACAACAAATCTTGGAAATTCAGTAAAAAATCCTGAAGCATATGTATAGGGTGATCAGATGTCCTGTTTTTAAAGGGACAGTCCTGACCTTTGGGACTTTTTCTTATATAGGCTCTTATTACCTCCCACCCCCGTCCCATTTTTTCACAATTGCTATCTGGTAACCCTACATATGTACATAAAGTTAAGCCTGCACTTAAATCTGTCCCTCTTCAGCAAAGCACTTGAGCATATGTTTAATTCTCATAGAATTAAATGAGACTTAAGCACAAGGTCAAGTGCTTTGCTGAATGGGGTATAGAGAAAGAAAAGAAGATTGAGAAGGTCCTAACATGGCAGCTGCTTCTTCCAGTGTCCCAGTGATCCCCCAATGGGCCTGGCTTGCCTCCCCACATCCTTTTTGCAAACCTGCTTACTAGGCATAGGTTACTTCTTAGTTAACATTGAGTTTGCTTTGTAATCCGTTGTGCGCTGTAGTTCCAGAACAGGCACAGTTTCAATTCAGTTGAAGCAGGGCACAGCACAGTTTAGACAGCACCCACATACTACAGGGACTGATTAAATTTCCCAACTAGAGTACATTAATTAAAGCTAGATAAGAGGCAGACAGACATGGTCTCTTTCCTGGTCCAGCCCCATCTTAAAACCCAAACATTCGCTGGCACGGTGATTATTTTTCCTGTGAAATGACCACTTAAAACTGAAGTAGTTCATAAGGATTTGGTTAAACCTGATTTAAAAGGAATGGTCTAGAAAATGACTTTGGGTAAAATTTTCAGAAGTTCCTAAAGTGACCAAGGAGCCGTATTACCATTTTCTAAAGTGACTTAGGCATTTAGGAGCCCAAGTCCCACTGACTTTCAGCTGTAGCTCACAAAAGCTTATGCTCAAATAAATTCGTAAGTCTCTAAAGTGCCACAAGTACTCCTTTTCTTTTTGCGAATAATTATGTATTTACACACCTTCCGAGTTAATATGAATTTTTTAAAAATCCATGCTTCCTTTCAAATAATATTCTATTCTTAACACAAAAATCAATATTTTAATGATAGTCCAGACTGGCCCCAGGCAACATATTCCTGTTTTAAGATGAAATTGTATTCATTTTATATGACAGTACCTAATTTATTTATACATATTAAAATAAATATATTTTAAAATCTGCTGCTTGGTTCACTCAATTTATTTTCTCTAGACTATTTCATTTAAGTAAAGCAGATTACATTAATAATACATTAATTTAATCAAAGCAGAAAGGAAGGCTGGTCTAGAGTATTAGCCTGGAGCCTAAAGTCCAACTCCATGCTCGGCCACAGACTCCCCATTGTGACCTTGATCAAGCCGCTTAGCGCTTCCTTCCTTCCAACAATCCCCACTTCCTCCTATCTCTTCCTAATTTAGTTGGTGTTGGTCCTGCTTTGAGCAGGGGGTTGGACTAGATGACCTCCTGAGGTCTCTTCCAACCCTAATATTCTATGAGCGATTAAATGTTTTAAGAGCACAAGTCCCATGACTTTCAAGGGGAAATGGTATCTTTCAATGAAGTAGGTACTTTTGAAAATCCCACCTTTTGTCTTTCTGGGTGTCAGTTCCTTATCTTAGAGGGATACTGTAAAGGTAAATACATTAAAGATTGAGTCACTCAGATACTACACTAATGGGACCAGAGATGTACCCTAGACAAAACTTCTATATTGCCATGCCAAGAGGAAACACCTGTTACCTTAGATCACCCAGCTGACAGGTAAAGTTCACCTCCATGCAGTCTGTTAGGGAACATTTAAACCTCAATCTCAAATGATAGATGTCACTAACTGCAGCTTTCTAGTATTTTTATGGGTGTCACAGGGCAGGGTTCCCTCACCCTGGATTTCTTCCTGCAAACGGCCTCCACACATACCAGTGGCTAGTTCAATACCATGTACTTTATTTACAACATATTTTACAAGTGTTTATTCCCACAGCATAAGGCTTTTCTCCAAGTCTTTACCTATTACTAAAGCATGGGGGTTGGGGGGGGGGAAATCTTACCTCTCTGAGATCCTGGACCTCTTAGCCCTTCCTTCCTTCCAACAATCCCCACTTCCTCCTATCTCTTCCTGTCTCTCTTTTAACCCTCCTCAGCTGCTGAGCTATCTCTCCTTGTTCATTGGTTAATCACTTCATAGTTAATCCCTTATCTTGGCCCTTTGGTTCATGTGGGGATGCTTACCAAGTGCACAATGTGGTGAGTCAGCTTTAGGCTACTCACACTGTCATAAATGCAAAGTCTACTATAAGCCTGTTTCTAGGTTTTGTAGTTCCCACCCTATGTTTGATCTACAAAAATTAAGGAAGCAGGCTGCCATCTTTATTTATCTAAGGTTCTGATCTCATGATTGGCTCTGTAGAAGTGGGACACCTGGGTAGAGCCCTATTCTGGCTATGGGGTCTGTCCATATGAAACTGGATTGCAGGATGGGGCCCAAGCACACAGTCTACAAACTCACTGCAGACAGCCTATTTTTCAGTCTCAGATCTGACATCTATTCCAGTAAATAAAATATAAATTACTGACTGCAGAAACAGATGGATATTAAAAAAAATAACCCAAGCATGCTAGAAATAAAAACACTCATCTGAGTTATAACTCATGTGTGTAATCCCTAATATACACATTTATCTTAAAAGGACACTGTCAGGATCTTCTTCACAACTTTTCAAGTATTTATTATTAAATTCATTGTTTGTGGAAATTACTGGATTGACAGTTCTAGAGACTAAAGTATCCACAGGGCAGATACGGCACCGAGTGTCAGTAAAAGTTTCCTCCCTACCAAACCAATGAAGTTCCTCAGCTATGAGGACCACCTTTGGGGACAAAACAGCAGTACATCCTGCGTCGCGCATTCAACCCATTATCTCTCTTACTGAGACTGACCACTAGGATTCCAACCACAATATAAGGAGAAAGATAATTGTTTACTCATTTCACCCTTAAAAACTCTACATTAACATCTGTTTCCTTTAGAGGAAATCCGCGATGTATTCATTTTAGAAATGATTACAGTGTAGACATACCCTTAGGCTTTAGGGGCTACTCTCAGTACAACTATATTTTTGTAGCTATTTCTGCAGTCATCTAATGAAATTGTAACCAATGTAATTGAGATGTGTCCACCCAACAGATTTTTTCACAACACAATCTTTGTAAACTCTAAAACTCTAGCTGTGTCTGTATTGCTGCATTTTATGAAAATTTGGGCAGCTCTCCCAGTGATTCAGCAAGGCATATAGTGTCCAGAGGACATGCACACTGAGTGGCATCAGCATCACATGATGCAATGACTGTGGCAAGACCTGCACACAGAACTGGAAGGAAGGAGGACAAGCCAAATAGGTTGCACGGGCACAAACTAAGCAGCCCTGTCCACACCGTAAAACACTGATTACAGAAAGACACTGGTGCCAGATTAGGCTTCTAGCATGAACAAAATATGGTTAGTTACAATGATTAATAGTGAGTATTATTCATATAGTGTGCAAACACAATGTTTAGAGCCAACCATGCTACAAAGAGTTACAAACTTGGTTAAAAGGGATACTTTGATGGGACTTGTAAAGAGCTTTCAGTGACCAAGTAATGCTGAGAGACTAAGAAAGAAATGGACTACTTGTGGCACCTTACAGACTAACAAATTTATTTGAGCATAAGCTTTCATGAGCTACAGCTCACTTCATCGGATGAATTCAGTGGAAAATATAGTTGGGAGTTTATATACATAGAGAACATGAAACAATGGGTGTTACCAGACACACTGTAAGGAGAGTGGGATCTTGGGAGACAGGCCAGTCCTTACTTACAGACAGCCCCCCAACCTGAAGCAAATACTCACCAGCAACCACACACCACACAACAGAACCACTAACCCAGGAACCTATCCTTGCAACAAAGCCCAATGCCAACTGTATCCACATATCTATTCAGGGGACACCATCGTAGGGCCTAATCACATCAGCCACACTATCAGAGGCTCATTCACCTGCACATCTACCAATGTGATATATGCCATCATGTGCCAGCAATGCATCTCTGCCATGTACATTGGTCAAACTGGGCAGTCTCTACATAAAAGAATAAATGGACACAAATCAGATGTCAAGAATTATAACATTCAAAAACCAGTCGGAGAACAATTCAATCTCTCTGGTCACTCGATTACAGACCTGAGGGTGGCTATCCTTCAACAAAAAAACTTCAAAAACAGACTCCAACGAGAGACTGCTGAATTGGAATTAATTTGCAAACTGGATACAATTAACTTAGGCTTGAATAAAGACTGGGAGTGGATGGGTCATTACACAAAGTAAAACTATTTCCCCATGTTTATTCCTCCATCCCCACCCCCCACTGTTCCTCAGACTTTCTTGTGAACTGCTGGTAATGGCACACCTTGATTATCACTACAAAAATCCCCCCCCCCCGCTGTCCTGCTGGTAATAGCTCACCTTAAGTGATCACTCTCCTTACAGTGGTAATGGTAACACCCATTGTTTCATGTTCTCTATGTATATAAAATCTCCCCACTGTATTTTCCACTGAAAGCATCTGATGAAGTGAGCTGTAGCTCACGAAAGCTTAGGCTCAAATAAATTTGTTAGTCTCTAAGGTGCCACAAGTACTCCTTTTCTTTTTGCGAATACAGAATAACACGGCTGCTACTCTGAAACCTAAGAAAGAAATATAATTCTGTCTCCCTAAGTACCAAAACAGAAACATAGAAATTAGATTTGCATGATTGGCACTGATCTGGGGACTTTAACTTGAAAATACTTCAGTCTCAAGGATTTAAATAATACAGCAAGTACAAGCAAAACAAAGAAAGGTCACTTCTAGTGAGTACAAAAAGGCAAATTTGTATTTAAGATTTGGAAAGAAGTGGGGAATCACAAGGTTAAAAAAGGGAAAAGAAACACCATGTAGTGCTGTTGTCAATGATGAAAGAATTCTGATTTAAAAAATTGGCAGCAGGCCCCTTTCAGTTCTCATCACTCAGAGAATCACACTATCTAGTATAGCTATTCAAATGCAGCAAAAACTTTTCCCCCAAACATTTGTTAAAATTCCAAATGACTATTTGGTTTGATAATGTTCACACTCCTTTTTTATTCGCTACTTGCAAATGTTTTGGTGAAGAAGTTTTTCTTTGTACAAATGTTTGAGGAACAGCTGTAGTTCCCATAAATTTCTGTTAGATATGGACACAGAAGCAATGAGACACAAACATCAAAATATGCCTAAATGTGGACCCTTCAACTTCACTTAATAATTTATACCTAAGTGGGGTAATCACTTAGTAGGGTTGCTCCAGTGCAGACCTCAACCGGTATCAATGACTCTTGATTTAATGGGTTTCAGAGTAGCAGCCGTGTTAGTCTGTATCCGTAAAGAGAAAAGGAGTACTTGTGGCACCTGAGAGACTAACAAATTTATTAGAACATAAGCTTTCGTGAGCTACAGCTCACTTCAAGCTTATGCTTTAATAAATTTGTTAGTCTCTAAGGTGCCACAAGTACTCCTTTTCTTTTTTCTTGATTTAATGTAAGTCTGAGGGTGGGTGTGAAGGCCATGCTGCCTCTACACCTTCAGGTCTGCCAAGAGAGCTTGAATGAATGCCATAGTCCTGATTTAGGAAGCGTACCCAACCCCTCTCGCACTTGTCAGATATCCTTTAGCAGGTCCAATGGCTAATACTATGCCCACATAGCCAAACATCCTGACATGTACCTCTGATTCATATTCACTACTCATCATTCCTTATTATTATCTTTAAGCCAGGAGTTTCAATCAATCAAGAAGGAAAACAATACCATGTGACTTAGATGACCAGTTTCACACCATAAACAACAAATTGTGGGCAGGCAAAGTGAATAACTCCTACGTTGAACACTGCCCATCCAGACTACCCTGCTAATACTTATGAATAACTAATATATTTACAAAAATCAGGATTGTTTTGTGAATTAAACTTGGGCACAGAAAATGGGCTAGATTTGACCCACTTTACTGTACACAGAATGATCTGGGGTAAATCAGGTTCATATAGCAACTTGGAGATCCTGCAGCAGGTTAGCTCCAACATTGACTGCCATCAGGCAAACAGGTGCACTATCACTTCATTCTTCAGTCCCCGGGCACCTTCTTAAAGGAGACATTTCATGCTCAGTCAAACTTTGGAAACATGATTGAAACATATGTCAGTTCTCCTATGTATTTGCAGCTTTTTTTTCTCACTTCCCAAAATAGTGTTCAGATGAAGATAAATGAATTTAAACAGAAGATTTCAATCTGAGGATTATACCTGTAGAGCAAATTTCCCAAGGATCCTTGGAAACCTCAGCTGCACTTATGGAGGAGAGATTTTAATTTAGGATAATTTAAAAACTTACTTACTTTGACTGACACAAACATGTTATTTATTTGAAACAGGTGAATTTTTTTCCTTTTTGTAACAAGAATTTGCCCCTTAGCTTCCAAGAATGATCTTTCCTCTGCCCCTTTGATTGTGGTATAGGCAATGTCATCCCCTCAAGGAGGGAGTTCATCATAGGCAACTGACCAAAAGAAAGGTCCTAGGGCTTTTAACTACGCCTTTGTTTTTTGACATTTCAACCTGAGCTCTCTTCTCCCTTGAATTAACTGTCACAATCACTGCATGAAATTGTCTCTAGAAGGGTGATGCTGATCTGTAAGCACCTGCCAGAGATATGTGGAGATATAATTTATGGTACATCCTCCTTAAGTGTGGGCAGTTGTTCTGGCCCTAATTCCTTAAACCAAACCACTGAGATTCTATAATAAAATCAAGCAAGGCCACAGCAACAATTGTTGGCTGAGGATGTTAAGAAGGCATCTTATTTTGAAGATCTTGGCCTTTTAAGACCACTGTGTATATTTGTGTAAGCTTCTATTGTGAACATCATTTGGGTCATTTATCCTATATTAACTGGTACATTTTTAGAATTGAGCACAGTACTACGTTTATTTACATTTTTAAAATACCAACAACACATTTGATGCCCCGTCACATTGCAAAATCATTCTACTCTTTATTGAAATAGTCCCATTCATCAAGAGAATATGGTAGAATCCACACACTTGGGAAGCCCTGGTGGAGAGCGGCCTTTTGCCCCGATTAAGTAAAATTTCAGATTAATATAGGATGCCTTTTCAATATGACCACTACTGCCTTGGGAACTGCACAACTAGGGCAGTAAGCTGTCACTTTACTGGACAGACCCGTGGAGCTCAGAGGAGGCATTATCTACACTGATAGGGATTCAACCTGCTGGTGGCAGGGTCAGCTTGAGCTGTCTGGCATGGTAGCCAACACACGCAGGATACATAGAAGGAGCAAGCTAGCAGCCAAGAGTGATGAAGCTCTACATATGCTATCAAGCACTGTCTGCATATATCACAGCTAATGAGGGAATGAAAACTTATTAGACCAAATGGAAAGAACCAGTATGAAAATGAAACACACATACAATCAACACCTAAGCACCACTAAATTCCTTGAAGGTGTCCCAATTAAATGGAATTGCCAATCCTATTAAGCAGAAATCATTGCCGTTAAGTACTGTATCTTTAGGTTCAATCTGGTTCTCTTGGAGATGTCCCGATTAAGGGAGTTGTCTGGATTTATTGATTAAATGCATCCCAATTAAATGGGATGAACGTCACTAGACTTCGCACACAGCCTGGTGTTTAAAATACAATCCCAAAAGTTGGAAAGGTTTCTCAAACTTCAGACTTCACTATAGATTCCATTTTCTTACCATTATATATGAAATGTGGAAGGAAGAAAAAAAAAGGCAGCAAAAAGCTGACAAACTTGTATTTGACATTCTAGTTTTGCATTATGGGAAAGATTGTGATGTCCCACATTTGTGTCCAAGTCCTGCTTATGGCACTTAAATTATGAACAAGCCAAATGAGCCAGGAGGGGGGCACAAGCTAGAGGGGAGAAATGGGAAATAATGATTTGTGCCATCAGACAGACATCAAACTGTGGCAGTCACGCATAATAAGTAACATATGATTCTATTTTGACTGCAATTTCATGGGTTCTCTCTCTAAGGGGGCTCATTGGTTTTGATTGTTTTTTTTCAGGATAATTTGACAAAATTAGCTTTTTCTGTCTCTTCTTTTTCTTGTTATTTTGCACAACATTTTAGGAAAAAAGTGAACTGGCAAAATGTTACTGACTTTACTGAAGTCTGTGATATACAAGCAAATCTTAACAAACATAATTTGAGCTGAAGACAAATGTAACATCCCACACTAAGATGTGATGTCCTTGACTCAAATCAACACAAAATTTAACTTGAATGTTAATTTTTATCCAAATGGCCTGAATCAGGATAATGAGACAAAACAGCTTTAATTCTTTAGCTCAGCTTGCATTTTCCATCAACGTCTAGTATTCTTTTCCCCTTCCCTCTCCCCATACAGTATATAGCAATGGTAACTTCTCCATCGGGATAGCTGTAGTGGTACAGTCCAAGTTAATAGTGACCTGACTTTCCAAATGTCAACTCTGCAGGGAAGCAGAGGAGAGCATAAGAAACTAATGTTTCTGATCATGACTGCTCCCACTTGCTATCTGACTGTATCTCCATTTTTCCACAATGCAGAAAAGTTTCACATCTTTTGCACTGTTGCATGGAGTGTATCTACATACCAGAACATGCACGTCACTCATTGTTATCAGGAGGGGGTACTGTCCCTTTTTTTAAAGTACATGGCTACAAACATTTCCTCCATCATACATACCATATGGGAGCATATGGCCTACCGAATTGGCCAACTGCAACACGATTTTAGCAAGTTTATTATCTAAGGACAAATTGACTCAAATTTGGAATCAATAATGTTCATTTATCTCAACCATATATATATTTCTCAAAGAGCTCTTCCTTAACTTTAAATTCTCTCTAGAAGTAACCCAGACTAGTTACTAGAAGGAGTAGCAGACAAAGCTAATATCTAATTTCATTTAGAAGAGCAACAAGTGGGATAGAACAGTCTTTTGCCTGAAATCTCAGCAAAGCTCATAGTAAAGTGCATCCAACTCAAAAGGGTAGACTGGAATGGTCTCAAAGGATGAGACATCAACTAAAGCTTCAATTCTCCAGAAAATGTTCTCTTCATCTAATTTGAAGGAACAATTTTTAAAGTATACAGGAAGAGCCATGTACAGAACTATAAATCCAAGACTCAGTAAGCACTCTAGCAAACCTCTAACAAGAAAAAGGCAGAGGGAATGCATAAAGACTCAATTAAAGGAGGAAATAAAACCACAATTCACATCTGATGAGAAAACAATGTTTAACAAAAGATTAAGAAGAGTTGGAAAGTCTACAAAGCACTAGGGATTTTTTTGCTTAATTGTTCACCAATTCTAACAATACATTTAATTTTTCAGGAAAATGAAAAGGAAATTTCAGAAATTTCCGTTTGTGAACTATGGTTTTCCTTTTACTAGAATTATATATGGTGTAATATATAAGATACAGAGAGAGAGAGATTTTTTTTACAGCATGGTAAATTTGAAGAGTGTTTTATTCTGTTACTGAGATTACTGGGCAAAAAGGGGTCTGACATGGGGTGCGAAATTTCTGAAAGGACACAATTTTAATTCCTAAACTAATTAATGGATTTATTTGTAAATTCTCAGAAAATTCATTCTGAGATGAAAGAGTGCTGTAATTTTGGGGGGGATACATTGTATTTTTCATATCTAACAAAGAAGCTGAACTCTAGCGGAGTCTCAATTCAGTCTTAACTCGGACGTCACTACACATGCCTCCATAATAACAGAATTAAATATATAAAAATTGCCAACAAAACAGGTATATGGAAAGTTACCCTTTTCTAATACACCAGTTTAAATAAAAAAGACTTCAGAGAACACCAGAACTGGTTAAGCATTGCACTGAAACTGAACGAGAGACCAGTGATGAGTTCAGGTAGACTAGTATGTGCAATATTCTGCAACAAGGTCAACTCAAATTATAATCAACCCATCAGTCTCACTTGAGAACCCAGTGGACAAGTAAAAAATGTGGTCATCCAAGACACCTTTGAGAAACATCCCTACAATGTTCCCATTGTAAGTTCTGCGGGGCTGAGAAGATTGCAGAGGAGACGCTCTTAGTTTCTAGGATCAGGGAGAACATAGTCTACTTAAAGCATAAGCACAGTCATTGATTCAGGGCCTGAGGTAAAGCCCACTGCAGTCAGTGGAAGATTGCCAACTGTTTTTTGGGTGTTGGATGAAGAGCTAAGGCCCAGATTTTTAAAGGTATGTAGGCATTGTTATGTTCAGCATTTCAACACTGAAACGATTTAGGAGCCTAAATCTAATTTTCAAAAGAATCTTAGACTCATAGGAATCTAAATCCCATCACCTGTCAATGGGGGCAATGCCTAAAACCCTTTTGAAAATGAGATCTAAGCTCCTAAATCAGTTAGGATGATAGCATGGCCTGTTGAACACAGCAACACTTAAAATACCTGTACAAAATTGGTGCCTACGTTACTAGCAACATTGTTTTCTCAAATAAAGCTTCCTCTCAGGAACACTGTAAGTTTAGAATTAATGGCCAGCATGTAGAAGGGAGAATGTAATTATGAATTAAAAATTATGTTAGAGGTAATTTAATGTCTCACAAGACCCATTCAAATAAGGCAATATCACAGCCTTAAGAAAATAAAAGCCACGTTAGTATATCTTGTGGTTGGGTTTGTTGGGAGAAGATGGACCCCACTCTCCAATGCCAACATACCTGCTGCCACCCAATCATACACAAAATAATTTAAACATGATACTCTTGGCAAAAACAAAAACACAACACAATCACATTCCTTTGTTCCACGAAAGAAGCAATGTATGCATCTTCTCAGAGAACTTTAAAAAGGGGAGGAGAAAGTAGTATTATGACTCCTAATTTATGGATGGGCAAACTAAACCACAGACAGGTTGCGTCAGTAGCAGAATGCGGAATAGAATCCAGATGTCCTGACTCCAACTCCATGGCTCTGAAGACTAGGGGATGCTGGCATCCTACAGCACACACATACAATAGACTAGATATTAAAGAGCCCAAATATCTGAGTAGCCTCTGGATGGATCTAATGTGTTCCTTTACTTGGCTCTAATGTTTAAATGAAGTGCTAAGTATTCATGTCATCATATCATCTGGGAGTGTGTCTGCAATTAAAGATTATTATTTAAGAAACTATATGAGGAATATCTTCAAAATGAACCATGTTACGGATGGCTCCCTAAAATCATTTTCAGTAGACTGACAATCTTTCTAATTCTAGTTTGAAAGCTTTCTCTGCAGTAGGCTTTGCTCTTCTGGAAATTCTACTTGTAAGTTATGGATGATTATTCAATCTTTCATCAGCTGCCAGCCTCAAAACTGTTGTGATTTTGTGATTAGGTGTAATAAAGTATTATCTTATTCTCAACATAGTGTAACACAGAGAGATGACTAACATGATGCATTATTGAACAGGCAAAATTAAAAGGGAATACAATTAGGGATGGCATCCATCTAGATGATGGATGCTCTCAGGTTTCTTGTTTTTAAATCATGAATCTAGTTTTTGGTCTGTCTTGTACTTCCTGCTCAGAAGATTTGTACATGTTTATTTCCAGTAAGCAGGCAGCTCCTTCCATCATGATGACCCTGATATTTGAAGTCTGTTCCCATATCCCTCTCCTGTTTCTGATATACAAAACAGATAATGCACATGGGAAAAGGGCAGGCTTTTAACTTTAGAGGTCACTGTGATCACAGGAGTTGGCAATACAGAAGAAACTGTCTGAAAATAAATCCTTTAGAGGAGCTTCCCCTCCACTGTGATAGTAAAAATCTTCAGACCGGTGCAATGGAAACAAATTTCTTCATTTAGGAAAAATTCCACCCTCAGAACACATCTCTGATGGCAGGAAAATCAGGAGGTGGCTCAGGAGGGAATCTTACATACAGGACAAAGCTTGTGTTGGGCAACATTAACATCTCTCTCCAGAGTCTGCAGTTTCCCTTCTAGGTTAACTAATAAAATATTACAGTAATATCAGACTCCTATAACCAACCCAGAGTAAGCTTTTTTTTATTTATCCTGAATACTTCTATTATAAACCAACTAAGTGAAGAATATCAAATACAATTGAGCAAACACAGTAAGTTTTCTTTGTTATATTCATAACATACTCATGATATCCAAAAAGAAAAGGAGTACTAGTGGCACCTTAGAGACTAGCAAATTTATTTGAGCATAAGCTTTCGTGAGCTACAGCTACAGCTCACGAAAGCTTATGCTCAAATAAATTTGTTAGTCTCTAAGGTGCCAAAAGTACTCCTTTTCTTTTTGCGAATACAGACTAACACGGCTGCTACTCTGAAACCTGTCATGATATCCAGGTACTGAGAAAAGTGTGATAATGTTGAGAACTTTGAGAAGTCGGTAACACATTTCTAAATAATGAACAATAGGTCCAGCCTTGACATTCAATGTGAAAGATGTGGTATAATTGCCCAAGAAATCTTACTCTCTATATAAATTCGGAAGGTTTAGGAACTTTGTAATATGGGATGAAAACAGGTTGAAGGACCATACACAAATGGAAATGAAAGTAACAAAAATTTTAATTGTAGAGAGGGTACTACATAAAACTGTGTTAGCCTTGATCTTATTTAAATCTTCATTTGATCTCAAAGAGGGAGTATATTGCTTGATAGCGAAATATTAAATCAGAAGGAATTGCAAACAGCAGTAGGACAGAAAATAATAATAAGAAACACGGGCAGAAAAACAACAAAATGTGATTCATCTTGGAAAAAATAAAGCTAACATTTCTAGGAGAAAATAATGTGACATGTATTCAGTGACAAAGAGGAGCTTGGAAAGTAGCAATGCTAAAAAGAGATTCTGGGCCGACATTGGACAACAGATTCGAAATTAGTATGTAATGGGATATGACCACAAAAAAGGTCAATGCAAGTTTGAGATGCATACACAAAAGATATTTTTTTCCCAAGAGAGGAAGGTAAAATTCCCTTTCTATATGGTTCGTGTATGACCAACCTTGTGTTTAATTCTGGGCACCTTGTTACCAAAAAGGTATTGACAAACATGTATAGAACTACCTAAATGTTGATAAAAAAATAAAAGTCTACATATATTTTAAGGATGTAAATGCCAAGGAAGAAGAGCAATGAATGAGTATACTAAAAGGAATATAAATTGGAGCAATATGATAAAATTCAACAAGGGAAAAATCAGACTCTAAATAAACAGTTTTCTGATATTTAGATTTTATATACATCACAATAAAGTCTGACCTCTTCACAAACATTAATACATTCAAAATATCCTAGTGAGATAAGGAAGTATTATTGTCTCCATTTTACTGATAGGGAACCTAGGCACAAAGACCCCAATTTAGGAAAGTATTTAAACATTTTAAGCACATGAGAAGTCCCTTTGATTTAATGGGACTGCTCACATGCTTAAAGGTAAGCACGTGCTTAAGTATCTTTCTGAATCAGGGCCAGAGAGATTGTTCAGGATCATACAGGAAATCTCTGGCAGAGCCAAAAATTAAACCAAGATCTCCTGAGTTCTAGTTCAGTGCCTTAACCACAAGAGCCTATCTGTAAACCTATTGAATAATCTCCCAAGGGGAGCTGTAGAAGCCACAAACATGTTCAAAAGGAAGAGAGAATAAAATAAAACACTAGTAAATGCACAAGGCCGAACAATCCAGCATTAAGAGGGAGATGGTCTAGGTGACCTAGTAGATCTTTTCCATCTCCAGTTTCTATGATTCTATATTTCTTAGAATGTTGGCACAAAGAAAACAGTGCTCTATAATGCACCCTAGATGGTGTCCACAAGCTTGGAAAAAGATGAGATACGCAAAACAAAGTATATGATCTACTGACATTCCTCTGAATACACAAGGTATGCTGTAAGGTATCTCCTTGGCATTTGTGTACTGGGTACTGTGCTATTCAATAAACCAGCCCAGGATAAAGTGAAAAGGATGTAATCCTTTCCTACATTATTACTCTGAAATATTATAAAGAATATTTAAGTTGGTTTAAAAAACATGTAAACAACTGTATAATTTAAAATGCTAAAATTCAACCACCATCTGTTAAGCCTTTAAGCCAGCTTTCATTAAAGCCATCACCTCGTCATGAGTCACTACAGGGAGCTATCATTAACATTAGCTATGATTAATGAAGATGTTGCCGATTGCAATTATTACACTCTAAAGTTTAAGAATACTCTGGCAATATCACAGTTTAGATTAGACTATATTATAAAACTGTAGCCCCCTGAAGGGTCTGCATTTGTTGGTGAGGAAAAATGGGGCCAAATGCACAAGCTCTAGAAAGGGCTATGACAATCACAGAAAAGAAGACAGTGATCCACTGAAACATTGAGATTTTGGAACAGGGAACTTTATCTTATCCCTTAGTAAACCCACTCCAAAACTATTATAATAATTAAATAAAATAATCATCATCATCATGATGTTACGTGGTGTTTGCTGCCATCACATTGTTCACTCTGCTGGAGTGTTCTATTGCTTCCCCAACCCTATATCTCTCTTGTCTACTTACTGTAAGCTGTCCAGGGACGGCACTGTGAGCTACTTGGTGTTTGTACATAGAGCACAATGGGGCCTCATTTTTGTTTGGCCCTTAGGCACTACCATAATAAACAGGATTTATAATTCAGAATTCAGGTGATGTATAAAAGTTCTACTTAATTCTTATTTTTCCCTGAACCAGTTCCCTCATCTCTAATGTTTTCACACAAAAACGTATCTTGAATTGCCAGTCTTAATTCAAAGACAAGTGTAAAAATTACACATCAAGGGCCAAATTGTGCTCTGGATTATAACAGTGTGAATCCACAACAAACCAAATTCTGAGCAATTTATACTGCAACTCTGTTGGGGAGTGAGGGAAGGCTTTTCCATGTCTTCCCCATCTCTCCCTTCCCATTTCACACATTTGATTCATTTGTTTACTGAACGTGTAGCATGGAGACAAAGGAAGGATATTACAGTCTTAATCAATAAACAGTATAGTACTTATAGCAACTCAGCAAAAATTAATTATATATTAGAATGCATTTGCCAGACTCTTCTTGACGTATAAATAGTTTCACAAGTGGCTGTACACTGCCATGTCAAAGGATAAAATTGTGTTAGAGTCAAGACAGCAAAGACATTAAATAAAAATCAGAATATTAGTGATGGTAGGGAGGTAATCAGATGTTCTCTGGCTATGAAAAGCCAAATAATGTGGGGTTCAGTGTTTGAATCCATTGATGGGGCAAAAAATATATTTTTTCAGGTTTCCCCCCCAACTGCAGCCCTCTCCCCTGGCCAGTAGAAAACCTACATAAAGGTTCAGCCTGAAATAAAAAAACAAAGTAAAAAACCAAACAATAAACCATTTTTCATGAACTATTCCCCGTGGAAATATTCTGCCTTATCTTACTTTGTGGTCCACCCAGAATGTGTGATCCAACAGCAGCCAACGCTGCCTGAAGCCTCAACAAATCAATTAAATAATTTAAAAATATAAAATCAGTATTACGTATATTCGGTGTATGTCTTCGGGGGCCAGAACCTCTTAGGGGAACACCCAAAAACATATTAGGGAATGAAGGCCTCCATAAAAGGGGAAAGCAGGATTTGGACCCTATGAACACTCAAAAAACAAAGACATTTATTTATTTATTTTAAGTACATTTTGTTATGGTTGAGACCTAATATTTGTCCACTGGACAGGGGATGGCTGAATACAGGGAAAAATTAAAAACTAAATGAACTAATAACTATACTTAGCATTTTTTTCTCCTTTATGTTGTTTTCAAGTACACTAGTAAAGAGCATTTTGTTGTGACCAAGCACTACTGTGAAAGTCACAAAAGTGCTCACAAAGCATACTTAAAAAAAATTGCTTATGCTGTTTTGCTCTGAGGCTTTCTAAAAAGAAATCTATAGCAAGTAAGCAAAGCTCAAACTTTCATTCCCTGTTACTGTAAATACAAAATAAAGCCCTTAAAATATTTGGTTGCCAACCCTCCAGGATTGGCCTGGAGTCAGCATCGCTCTCCCAGTGACTATTGAAAGCAATCTGGGAGATTTTAATAGGATATTTTAAGAAAATGACATTATGCCATGTTGGAAAAAAGAATCTCCTGGAATAGCTTCAGTCAGAGTTGGCAACCCTATAAATAGTATTAAAGCTCTGACTTAATCCCACACAGGAAATTCACATAGGTAAATCCTGAGTGGTTCCCTGTCAGAGGGACTTCATAACACTATAGGGTCTTACTTAGGCCTGGGTTCTTCAAAATACTTTACCTTTGTGTATAACTACTGATGTTAGAATGATATTTCAGTTCCTATTCTGAGGCCCATTTGACAGGAGACCAAATACTACAAGCCAAATGCTTAGTCAAATAGAAGTTACTGAACATGATCACATGCTCCTTTGTCTTAATCCCGACACCTAGCCCACCATCAGGACCTCTCAAAACTCCCTTTACTCTAAAATTCCTATCTTTCAGTATTTTAGGAATCAGCAGAGGGTATGGTGCAAGAAGCCCTATCCTCATCACTTACCCAAGCACTGCTGGAAGGAGTGGCAGTCCTGGCCCTCTGTCATCCAAAGAACAGCTCCAAGTTAACAGCTACAGCAGTGCTAATCTCCCTTAACAGAGGTAGGCAGAAGGTAATGTCATGGCATGCTTCCTTGTGCTCTTCCTGGAGGTGCTGTGCAGCAGAGAAGCACAATGCCTCCTGCTGCCCCTATTACAGGTGTGGCTTAATGCAGAGAACTAGGACACAACTGAGAATGTAATACTCTAGACACATCAGTAACAATGTCAATAGAAGTAATCCCCCAGTCTCTCAAATCCATTTCTCAGTTTTCTATTTACTCTGGGTTTCTCTCTCAGTTGACTCACTGCCAGTGAAACTTCGGTTTTGTAGTTAGTTCCTTAATTTAAAAGGGACACTATCAAGATAATGGTAAAATATTTGAGACGTTTTCCTAACCCATATATATGTATAAAGCTTTAAATCCAATTTATTTTCACCAATGTTGCTGTTTGTTTACATTCTGCATTTTGCTTAGCTTATTCAATAAAGTGAGGCTAGCTCCTTTCATGTTTTGAGTCTAATATGCGAATACAAAGTTGGATTTTCAAGACTACAGTGGAATATTTAAACACATTCCACTATTGCACCTTTTATTTATATTTCAAAATTATCATATCAACATTTCTCATCATATCATGTTCTCTGTGTGTGTATATCAATTTCCCCTCTGTTTTCTCCATCAAATGCATCCGATGAAGTGAGCTGTAGCTCACAAAAGCTTATGCTCTAATAAATTTGTTAGTCTCTAAGGTGC
Organism: Dermochelys coriacea; assembly: GCF_009764565.3. Taxonomy (NCBI): domain Eukaryota; kingdom Metazoa; phylum Chordata; order Testudines; family Dermochelyidae; genus Dermochelys; species Dermochelys coriacea. Next base: position 123,807,260 of record NC_050070.1, read on the forward strand.
CACAAGTACTCCTTTTCTTTTTGCAAATACAGACTAACACGGCTGCTACTCTGAAACCTGTCATTATGCAAGGCACTGAATTTAGCCTTATAGAGTGGAAATCTGTCAACTTCATGAAAAAACTCATACAGATACAGACAGACATCATCTTCCTCTCCAAATGCAAACAGATGGACATCATACCAAAAGGACTGAAGGTAAAAAATCCATTACAATCTACATACCACACAGACTATGCTGACAGCTTGTGCCACACACTCTCAAAGAAACTGCGGAATCACCTGATCAACATCCTCTACAGCAAACAGGGAAAGATTAAGAATGAGCTCTCAAAACTGGATATTCTCATAAAGAACCAACCTTCCACACAAACTTCCTCGTGGCTGGACTTTACAAAAACTAGACAAGCGATTTACAACACACACTTTGCTTCTCTACAAAAGAAAAAGGACACTAAGCTATCTAAACTACTACATGCCACAAGGGGCCACAACAGTGGTTCCCGTAACCCACCCAGCAATATTGTTAATCTATCCAACTATACTCTTAGCCCAGCAGAAGAATGTGTCCTATCTCGGGGCCTCTCCTTTTGCCCCTCCACCCCCACGAACATGGTGACCTGGAATCCTATTTTTGATGTCTCCGACTCAAGGAATATTTCCAACACACCTCTGACCAACATATTAACCCACAGAGACCTTCCTACCAACACTACAAAAAGAAGGATTCTGGGTGGACTCCTCCTGAAGGTCGAAACAGCAGCCTGGACTTCTACATAGAGTGCTTCCGCCGACGTGCACGAGCTGAAATTGTGGAAAATCAGCATCGCTTGCCCCATAACCTCAGCCATGCAGAACACAGTGCCATCCACAGCCTCAGAAACTACTCTGACATCATAATCAAAAAGGCTGACAAAGGAGGTGCTGTCGTCATCATGAATAGGTTGGAGTATGAACAAGAGGCTACTAGGCAGCTCTCCAACACCACTTTCTACAAGCCATTACCCTCTGATCCCACTGAGAGTTACCAAAAGAAACTACAGCATTTGCTCAAGAAATTCCCTGAAAAAGCACAAGAACAAATCCGCACAGACACACCCCTGGAACCCCGACCTGGGGTATTCTATCTGCTACCCAAAATCCATAAACCTGGAAATCCTGGACGCCCCATCATCTCAGGCATTGGCACCCTGACAGCAGGATTGTCTGGCTATGTAGACTCCCTCCTCAGGCCCTACGTTACCAGCACTCCCAGCTATCTTCGAGACACCACTGACTTCCTGAGGAAACTACAGTCCATTGGTGATCTTCCTAAAAACATCATCTTAGCCACTATGGATGTAGAAGCCCTCTACACCAACATTCCACACAAAGATGGGCTACAAGCCGTCAGGAACAGTATCCCTGATAATGTCATGGCTAACCTGGTGGCTGAACTTTGTGACTTTGTCCTCACTCATAACTATTTCACATTTGGGGACAATGTATACCTTCAAGTCAGCGGCACTGTGATGGGTACCCGCAAGGCCCCACAGTATGCCAACATTTTTATGGCTGACTTAGAACAACGCTTCCTCAGCTCTCGTCTCCTAATGCCCCTACTCTACTTGCGCTGCATTGATGACATCTTCATCATCTGGACCCACGGAAAAGAAACCCTTGAGGAATTCCACCAGGATTTCAACAATTTCCATCCCACCATCAACCACAGCCTGGACCAGTCTACACAAGAGATCCACTTCCTGGACACTACAGTGCTAATAAGTGATGGTCACATAAACACCACCCTATATCGGAAACCTACTGACCGCTATTCCTACCTACATGCCTCAAGCTTTCATCTAGATCAGACCACACGATCCATTGTCTACAGCCAAGCTCTATGATATAACCGTATTTGCTCCAACCCCTCAGACAGAGACAAACAAGATCTCTATCATTCATTCCTACAACTACAATACCCACCTGCTGAAGTGAAGAAACAGATTGACAGAGCCAGAAGAGGACCCAGAAGTCACCTACTACAAGGCAAGCCCAACAAAGAAAAGAACAGAACGCCACTAGCCATCACCTTCAGCCCCCAACTAAAACCTCTCCAACGCATCATCAAGGATCTACAACCTATCCTGAAGGACGACCCATCACTCTCACAGATCTTGGGAGACAGGCCAGTCCTTGGTAACAGACAGCCCCCCAATCTGAAGCAAATACTCACCAGCAACCACACACCACACAACAGAACCACCAACCCAGGAACCTATCCTTGCAACAAAGCCCGTTGCCAACTCTGTCCACATATCTATTCAGGGGACACCATCAGAGGGCCTAATCACATCAGCCACACTATCAGAGGCTCGTTCACCTGCGCATCTACCAATGTGATATATGCCATCATGTGCCAGCAATGCCCCTCTGCCATGTACATTGGTCAAACTGGACAGTCTCTATGTAAAAGAATGAATGGACACAAATCAGACGTCAAGAATTATAACATTCAAAAACCAGTTGGAGAACACTTCAATCTCTCTGGTCACTCGATTACAGACCTAAGAGTGGCTATCCTTCAACAAAAAAGCTTCAAAAACAGACTCCAACGAGAGACTGCTGAATTGGAATTAATTTGCAAACCGGATACAATTAATTTAGGCTTGAATAGAGACTGGGAATGGATGAGATATTACAGAAAGTAAAACTATTTCCCCATGTTATTTCTCCCCCCCACCCCACCCCCCACTGTTCCTCAGATATTCTTGTTAACTGCTGGAAATAGCCTACCTTGCTTGTCACCATGAAAGGTTTTCCTCCTTCCTCCCCCACCCCGCTGCTGGTGATGGCTTATCTTAAGTGATCACTCTCCTTACAGTAAAGGAGTACTTGTGGCACCTTAGAGACTAACAAATTTATTAGAGCATAAGCTTTCGTGAGCTACAGCTCACTTCATCGGATGCATTTCATGAGCTGTAGCTCACGAAAGCTTATGCTCTAATAAATTTGTTAGTCTCTAAGGTGCCACAAGTACTCCTTTTCTTTTTGCGAATACAGACTAACACGGCTGCTACTATGAAACCTCTCCTTACAGAGTGTATGATAAACCCATTGTTTCATGTTCTCTGTGTGTGTGTATCAATCTCCCCTCTGTTTTTTCCACCAAATGCATCCGATGAAATGAGCTGTAGCTCACGAAAGCTTATGCTCTAATAAATTTGTTAGTCTCTAAGGTGCCACAAGTACTCCTTTTCTTTATACAAAGGTCTATCATCTTTTTTTACCACCTAGATTTTGAGCTAAAACTATTTCTGTCCCTTTTAATATTTTAGCTAGAATTTGTGTTATCAGTTATGAAGTTTTCATAAGCATTCCTCTCCGTGTTATTAGAAGAAGAAGGAGTTTCGGATTAGTGTAATCATCAGAACAAAGACATGTTTACAGAACATCATTTATTTTAACAGGCACTTTCTGCAAATTCCTTGTTATCTTTAGAAATATTTGTATCTGAATGGCAATTTCTCCTCTTCATAATCTACTCTGTGCTTGTCATTGAAGCTACAGAGATACTAAGTCCTACATTTGTGATGTTGCATGGCATAGAACTGAACACACTGTCAAAAACAGACCATTATGATTTCGCTGCAAGATCAAGTGGGAAGACAGATGGGCTGTTAGATAAAAATTCATCTAAACAGCCCCCCATCACTGCTGATCCCTAACATCTCCCAAGCATTGAAGAATGGAAACAACAACTTCCTCTCTCTTTCTTCCTTCTTAATTTGAGGCAAATAGCTTGCCCTAGTGAGTGCGCAAGAGAAAAATGTCCTATGGGAAAGCTAAATCGAATAAATTAGTGTTTCACCTACAGCTTGGTGAAATTCTTAATCTGAAACTTTTTATCCTGGAAAAATGCAAATTTGGGTCACCCAAAACATTTCACAAATTCATGTCAATTTCACTGAATTGTTTTGGTAAAAAAAAATCCAAAAAATGTGAACATTTAATTTTGACATTTTTGAAACAAAACGCTTCAATTTGAAATGACTTTTCATTTAAAAATTTCCTTCAATTTCATTGAAAAAAGCTATATAATGCTCAAAATTGACATGGAATGTTTCAGAACTGCCAGCAAGCCAAAAAAAAAAATCAGTTATTCACACGGCTCTAATTTCATTTAATTCTGAAAACAGTTAATTTTGTGGTCATTCTTAATTCTTGCAGGAGTAAGTTTCCTATTCTAGCTTCAGGGCAATGCAGCTATCCTTGAGGATGTGGTCACAGAGACAACTGTAGTTACAGTGGGGGCAATGCAATGGAAGGCTTTACGAATCTAAAAGAGACAGTGATCTGAACAGGTTTCATAGTAGCAGCTGTGTTAGTCTGTATTCGCAAAAAGAAAAGGAGTACTTGTGGCATCTTAGAGACTAACAAATTTATTAGAGCATAAGCTTTCGTGCTGTAGCTCACGAAAGCTTATGCTCTAATAAATTTGTTAGTCTCTAAGGTGCCACAAGTACTCCTTTCCTTTTAGTGACCTGAACTGGCTGCTTAATAGGAAGTCACGGCAGAGTGAAGCATTCGGCTGACAGCTTTGCTGTTGGTAGATGGGTTACTAATAGATGAATTGAACCCTTAACTGCTACTTAGTCCCAGAATGTTTAGATGCTAAGCTAATATTAGACATTGGTGGGGTGGAGAGGAAAGTGCATCTCTGTCTCTTGGGTGCTTCCTAAAAGTGGCAGGAAGTAATGGCGCAGCCCCAAACAATCATTTGATAACTAGCAACAATCAAAAAGAGCAAAAGAAAAGTGAAGAGATGTGTTTAAGTGTGAAAGGCATTTTAATGCTTTCCAAACTGTGGAGGACTCTTGCTAAGTTTACTATAGTTTCCTAGGTTACAAAACCAGAAGCTATCATTGTGATCATCTAGTCTGACTTCCTGCATAACTTGGGCCAGAGGACTTCCTGATTTACTTTCAGTTTGAACGAGAGCATTTAGAAAAACATATAATCTTGATTTAAAAATTTCCTGTGACGGATAATCCACCACAGACCTTGGTAAGTAGTATAACAGTAAAAAAGAAAAGGAGGAAAAACTGGTGAAACTCTGTGGTAAACAGTGTTCATCTTTATTCCTTGTTAATCAAATTCAGTGTTTACACTGCCACCAGCCCCAATAGCATGTTTCTAATGACTATTACTTTAGACTACATATCCTGCTGTTTTCCTGTAGCCAAAATAACTCTCTTAAAAATCCATCACCACTAGCAGATATGCAGGCACCATTAATGACATAGCTTCAGGCTGGAAGAAGTGGGGTGGAAGGAAAGGAGGAAACCAGGTAACTCCTTCAGTAGAGTGATAAAATCCTGACTACACAACTGACTACACAAATACTATTAGGAATATTTTTAATGGTTTTAAACAAGGCAACAACCCAGAAAAGGATCACAATACATTGTGCTGCCCTAGGCGGCTCTATTAACCAGTACGCAACCTTCAGAAAAACAAATTCAGTTCAATAAGGCTTTCACTATAGAGAATTCGCCATGTGAATGAAAGAATTCCACTACACATTATTACATACCTTCTGCTTGTTACTCTGACTCATGGTGAGCTGTAGGTCTCACTAAACTTATCCAGCAAATGCATCTCTCCCTAATGATTCACATGAGTACATGCTTTAAACATTTGCAAAGCTAATAGCATAAAAAAAAAGCAGACAATATGTGCACAAGTGCATGCTGGAATGAATACATTATGCGAGTTAGAAAGGAATATATGTGCACAAATTAAAGTATCAGTCAACAAACACACATCTCTGTGTGGAGACAGACATGCCTTAAAGACTTGATGTCAACAGTGTGCACAATTTCACATAGTGCCAGGGGAATGTGGTGCTCTCCAAAATATTTTTAAAATAAAAGTTTGTTTTTGGAAGGTATATCAATTAATCTTGTGGCATGGAGGAGAGCAAGGTTCATTATTTCACAGGCACAGTCCTCTGCTTTTGAGGTACACAGACCCAGAGGACAGGGTATAACATTTATTACTCATCAGCAACTTCTTCAGATGACTGAAAGGTGGTATTAGCAGCCTCTTCCAGTACCCTGCTTAGAAGCATGGTGACCAGGACATGAGGTCATCTTATGAGGAAAGGGAGCAGAGTATAGCAGTGAGGTCATCAGGACGTGGCGGCCTCTGGAGAGATGGGGACAACTTTAACGAGATAGGGACAGAAGAAGAGTGGATTAATTCACTAGCATTTCAGTTCAGACTGCTGTGTCTTGGGTCACAAATTAAGTGATTTTGGTATCCTTAGCAGTGATTTCCCCACATTACCAAAACAGCACAAAAACTGAAACAAATGATAGTCTCTGTGCAAACAATAGAAGGGGTAATGCAAATCAGGACTATTATGCTTCAACAGGGCTGTATGCAGAAGCTGCACTTCCCATGGCAAGCTGAGAGGTAAATTCTAAGTAGGAGTCTGCTGTGCACGCCACAGTCCCAGTGAAGCTCTATCTAGCAGCTTGCCAGCCCTGGCACTTGACAATCTCAGAAACATTTCCAGCTGTAATCCCAAGCCTATAGTGGTGAGGGGACTTGCTGAGGCATTCCGTGATCCTTGATGAATAGTCCTAAGCAGTCCTAAAAATATTCTTAGAAACAGTTGGTAGTTCAAGATGCTTTCTATAAAATAGTGTGTAGCCGTAAGGGGGAGCTCTTGAAATGACGCAGTCTGTAAATCTCAAGAGAGTCTCACTTGAAGCAATGGAGCAGTCTGCAGTCTTGGAAGGGGAAGGAAAAACAGAAAGCTGTTTTAAAATTCAGCTGTTTAGGAAAGGCTCCTTTAGCCTTGGAAGACTTGGAAATGGTTCCTGCTGTTGTCCCGACAGGCCTCTATAGACCCATGGAGGGTATTACGCAGTGGTTTGGCGCAACAGTGGGCACCATGCAGAAAGCCACTCCCTTCTCTCCCCACCCAGGAAACAGCACAAAGATAACCCTAACCCATGACCCACATCATCACCCTGACATGACTGTCCTTGTTGAAACTTTAAGTAAAAGAGCTGCTACGCATATTCATCAAGGCTGCAAAACTGGGAGTTGTGACTATTGTGTTCTGTTCTCAGCTTTGCGAATGATTCTCTGCACGGCCTTTAGCAGTACCCGTAAGCCCAAATGTTCATGAATGGCCCGTAATTTTGGTGGCCAACTTTAAACACCTATGGCCTGATGTTCACAGGTACAGGCACCCAAAAATCCAACTCAACTCACTGGCAGCTGTGGATGCTCAATAACTCTGAAAGTTGGGCTCTAGATGTCGGGAATTGGGCACCTAAAAACTGAAGCACCAAAACAGAAGCTACTTGCAAATTTCAGTCTGTAACCAAATTGTGCTTCAATATCTCCACGTGTAAAATGTGGATCACAAAACTAATAGCCCTTTTTGAGATCATGGAGCTTCCTCAAAAATGCAGTGTTTCCTAAGACATTTTAACATTAGTGAAAACTTACATGTTGGGCAAATTTTTTTCCTCAATGATCTTAATGTCAGTGAAAATTTCAAATCAGGTGCTGCAACAGTTTTTGGAATAAATCTGCATCAATTTATATATTCCCTTGTGTGTTATGAATAGCATTTATGCTGGTAATAGTCACTGTGAATTAGACCATCCATTTGGTAATAAGGAGCTTGCATGACCCTTCTATGTTTGGAGACTGTGATAAGCCTCAAGGGGCCCGCAGCAACTGAATAGTTCTATCATGGAAAAAAAAACAGTGTAGTTGCTACTGGCAGAACCATTACCTTTAACGACTCTTTGTCCAGCAATCCCACAAGGGAATGAAAACCCCCAGCAGAAGGAGACACTGAAAGGGTGTTTGACCTTTCTTTTTTAAAAGTGACAATCTCTCTAAGTAACAGATGCCAGTCCATTGCAAGAAACAGAAGACATCACTGGAAGTTTTGGGCAGGAAGTGCATTGCCTTCTCTCAAAGACAATATCAAAAATCCAAGGACTCTAAGGACTGGTGAGGACTAAAGAGGTGGGAGATTGTGTTCAGGCATTTATTGTTTTGCATAGATCTGTAATTTTCCTGTGTTGTGTGTGTGCACGGACACACGTTTGCATGTTTGAGAAGTTCCTTTACAACCTTGTGTGTTCCTTATTTTACCTGCCACACATCCCCAGGGGTGGAGCTCTGAGGGAGTGTGCATAAGTGACTAGGGAACTTGGTAGGTTCAGCGTCACAGTCCAGATGAACTGGGAGTCCTACATTCTAAGGAAGGGGGCCAGAGAGAGAGGCTGCACCCCACAACTGTGTCTCGGAGACTCAGAGACTGGATTCTGCCCAGACCCAGCTAGCTTAAAAGCATGTTGGACTAGAGCTGAGCAAAAAATTTTGGACACATAGTTTATTTGTGAAAAATGCAGTTTCAGGTTAACAAAGTATTTGTGAATTTTGATCTAATCCAGTGAATAGTTTCACTCAGAAAAATTGTTTGTTTTTTAGAGTCAAAGTGTTTCATTTCAACATTTTCATAAACAAAACATTTTGATTGTTTCAAAATGAAGTTTCCTGTAAAAATTTAACTGGATTCATTAAAAACAGAAAGGGTAAGACACCCATAAATTAAATTAAATGATAAAAAAAGAAAATTTGTTTTGGGATCAACACAAAATATATTTTTTTGACTTTTTGTTTCAGCAACCTAATAAAAAATCAGTTAGTCCCTTGGCTCTGTGAGAACCAAAAGTTGGGTCCAAATAACACAGCCAGGTGGACAATCCCCTGGCAGGGAGGGGAGAGGAATTCAGCTAGGGCTGTAACAGATCTATGGTTGAACTTTGAGAATGGTTGCTCGGAATTCATCATGTAATTGAAGTCACATGATATTTTTCACAATCACTAAGCCAAAGTATTCTGGCAGGTCTGCAGAAGCCATTTTTATTTTATTAATTTATTTATTTAGTTTCATTTTAAATTCAGGCCTATGAGAATGTGTAGAAATATGCTCCCAAAAGTAGCCAGTGGGAGGCAGGTCTGCCATCCACCAAACCTGCCAGATGGGGTTAGCAGCCTTGTGGGACTTTCCCCCTAGAAGGACAATACCACATAGGGATAGATGGTGGGAATGTTAGAGAGTCACATCTGTCACAAGGCCTGTTTGTGATGCTTCCCTGGGTTATGAGGCACTTCACCATCACCTGCCCTTAGAGTAGGGAAGTCTTGTCTGTGCCTGCCATGGATTGGCTCCCTGAAATCACCAGCCTCTGGCAACTTCCTTCCAGGCCACTGCAGGACTTGCTCTCTCTAAAAAGCTAGCAATAAACCAACCCCTGAGTCCTCTGAGCATTCCCTTTAGCGTCCAGCCCTAATCCACTGAACACTCACAGACTTACTAGACCTGCTGCTCTAGAAGGTACAGTACTCTGCAGCTTAGTACACAAATCTGCTGAACACACAGCATATATATATTTAGGGTGAAAACAATAATATGTTTATTAACGGAGAACAGAGATTCGAGTGATAGTGAGTAAGAATACTGGAAACAAATGGTTACATATAAAACAAAATCATAACTCACTTTCTAGAGACTAAATTTAACAAGGCATTCCTATATCTCCTACAAGAAACTGTTTCCCAAGTTCTTTCCCCTGTCTTTTCAGCTTTGTTTGTTTGAGATCCCTTCTCATAAGATCAAGCTCACTGACGGCTTGTCTACACAGACTGAAGGAATACCTAGGGGTTCATCTGTATCCCAGGCACAGTTTCAAGAGTTCATTGCATTACCAGTAAACAGATTAACTCCTGCTGTTTACCTCTTCCTGTTAATTTCATCTCGTTGAAGATTTCACAATCTTCAATAGCATTAGACTCAGACTTATGAGTGAAACATACAATACTTAATTTACATGTAAACAAACAGATAGCTAAACATTTCTTGCCTAAAAGAAAACTTGTTTTCCATCTTTGCTGATGATCAGTTCTTAGACATATACCTGAAGAACATAATTTTCAGTGTATATATAGACCTCTTTATACAAGATCCATACATATGTTTTGCAATGGTACTGATCAGTGTGAGTCAGGCTTTCATTAGCGACCTCATGACACCCTTTAGGGAACTAGAATATAAATACCAGACCCACCAGATTCCTATTAGCTTTATGCACTCTGCCTGTTGGCATCAAGAGATCTCTGGGTCACAGGCAATACCACAAGGCAAAGACGGGGGACGAATGGGGAAGACGGTCTGTAATGGCTTGTTGACAAAGGGGACTGTGTGGGGATGGCAGGGTCACGGGGCCCAGTAGGCTTCTATACATTTGGATGCCTATTTGAACTCTGTTTAGAATGTATTGAGATTCTCCCAGTATAAATTTTCCCATGTTGAGGCTATGTTACAGTGTGGTTTTATGTTGGGTTTGAGTTCTGATGCTGGCTCATTTGTTTGCTTACCAACAAAACTCAGTTTCATTGGAATATTTCCTACCAGCTCTAGGCCTCACTCCTACAACCATCTACAGAATGGGGACAGTGTGCCGGTGGAAGCAGGCTATATGTCAGGAAGCTCTGTGAGTCTGTCTGATTCCTGGTTACTTCCCAAAGAAGTGTGGCTCCTATACAACGCTTTGCTCTGGGACATGCCTGTCAGGCAAGATCTAACCTGTAATGAGGGTTTTCAAGTGAAGTTTTGTTGTGGTGGCTCACAATGTTTTTATATGTATAGTCATCCCACTTCAAAAGTTCCTCATTTTCAACATAGGGAATGTCTCTCAAACTTTCTAAATGAAGAAAATACTATTAGTGCAGCAAAATGGCTATGTGGAGGCACTGTATTACTACATTATTATATATGTAGCTTTTCCACTGAGGGAGGAAGGGAGCACTGGATCTGGAAGTGTGTTACATGCATGTTTTATTATGTACTCCTATGTAGTTCTGCTAGAATAATGCTGGAGTTTGCATTCATTTTTTTTATTTTATTGCCCCTGTGATCTTCAAAGCAGAAGAAAATATACTTAAAATTGAAAAAGGAAAGAGTCACTTCAATTTCAAAGTCAGGGTTGTATAGAGGAACCTTGGGAAATGTAAAATTACATCTCTGATGCTGGTAAACCAAGTGCCAGCACTTCAAGATAAAGAATCCCTTACTATTCTGCAAATATAGTACTTACCCACCTCACAGGAGGTTTGGGGTGCTTTAAATAATGTTAGGAAAACTTGTTACATTCCGACAGTGAAAGGTGAAATATATTTTAAAACATTACTATTGGGCTATATCCTGAGATTTTTTTCAGGCAAATTCCCAATAAAGTCCAATATGAGACTTCCCTGAATAAGGACTAAGCACAACCATCTATACATAGATACAGCTGTGACAGATATGACAATTTCCTGTAATATCCTTGGGAGACCTTATTCAATTACGTTTACGTATCTTTGGGATCCATTTTATGAAATGAATGGTTTAGGTATTATTGTGGGGCAGGATTATATGTAACTTCTCAGGGATGAAGATGTGACAGATGTGAGACCTGAGAGTTGAAAGGACCATATTAAAAAATGTTCCAGACAAGAATGGACTCTTGGAACAAAATGTGGTAAATGGTTTTCCTGGGGAATGTTTGAGGGGAGGTGAATGCAAATGCCCCACATCCAGTTATGCAAAAACAGCCTTTTGAAGGCATGCCCTGAGGAGTGAGCGATTGTCTGCTGATCACCAGTTACATGAGGCCAAGATCAAAGGGCCAAGTTGTATAAAGGAAAGACTGAACTATTCATGGGTGTGCTTGTAAGGCTGTTATGAACTTATACCCACAGGAAAAGACCAGTTCTGGGTTTTGAAGGACGGACAACTACCAAAACCTGAGGCTGGACTTAGGGTGACCTCTGGTAAATGTTTTAGCATGAATTTAGGTCCTTTTGTTATTTTTAATATGTTTTCTCTGCAATGCTTTCACCTTAAGAATAAAGGTACTTGCATATAAAGAGCTGTGTGGTAACTTATAACTGTGAGCCATGACACTGTTCATCGTCATCAAAGAGAAAGCAAAGTGCAGATGCTGGGCTGCTTAGGCAATAAGGCTTTGTTGAGAGATCATAATGTACACTGGGAACTGTGCAGCCTAGAAGACTCAGTCAGGAGTCTGCCCAAGAGAGGTGATTGCTGAGGAGCTGGGGGCCAAGAGTAGGTGTCCTCAAGGATTCACAGAGGGAGAATACAGAGGCAGTTGCACTGAATTATGACTAAGGGTATGTCTATACTACCCGGCAGATCGGCGGGCAGCGATCGATCTAGCGGGGGGTCGATTTATCACATCTAGTCTAGATGCAATAAATTGCCCCCCGAGCACTCTCCCGTTGACTCCTGTACTCCACCGCCATGAGGGGTGTGGCAGCAATCTACTCACCGCAGTGAAGACACCGCGGTGAGTAGATCTAAGTACGTCGACCTCAGCTACGTTATTCACATAGCTGAAGTTGCGTAACTTAGATCGATCCCCCCCCCACACACACACAGTGTAGACCAGGCCTAAATGGCTTGTCAATTTTGCAAATTATTGTACTTGTGCTTTGACAAATTAAAGTAAATCTGAAACTTTTAAAGTATAACTACAGAACAGGTTAACCTCTTAACATGTCACACCCAGGTTAAATTGGATGTGGTTTAAACTAGTCTAAAAATCTATCAGAACAGATGTTTAGAATGGAAACACCACAACTAACCCTGAGCAGAATGGTGTTACTGAAAGCAACTGAAATAGAAGAAAAATAGCACAGCTTCATTGCTATACAGAACACCTCCCACTAATAAGCACCTTTACTTTCACTGGCATTTAGCTCAACATCTTTCTGGCAATGTGACCTCCCTTATCTCCGCCGCTGCCTCCCACCAGCTGTATGAACTAATATGCTCATGGTCCTCTACATTCTCTCTCATTATTGACTCCTATTTTCAAAGGAACAGTCAAAATTATCTAAAGCTTTTTTGTAAAGCATGTGAATCATTCCACCTATTCAGCAAGAAAGCATTTGGTGGAAAATCCAGACAATGACAGACAGGTCTACAGGTTAGTAGTAAACCTGTTCCTTCAGTTAATAATAGTAAAAACATATTCCTATTCATATTATTTTTCATATCTAGAAAAATCACAGCTAATGATGATAAGTATTGTCCTCTATCATTGCAGGTACTACATACATTTTCAGAGCCACTATTGCAAAGTCTCATTTATGTCCTTTGATGTTTCACTGAGGACTACTTTTGAATCCTTTGATATAGTAGATTACACTCTCTCTCTCTCTCTCATTTTCTGTAGTAGAAGACTGCTGTTTATGGCTATGTTGAAGAGAATTAATTTAGTTGCCATGTTGCCTGCTGGAGCGGCTATGTCCTGGGCCTTAAAAAACTGAACTGGTTCTTTAACTTTGATGATTGCATTGAACCAACCGAATAAACAAAAAAACCCCAGCATTTAGATCTTTGGAGAGTGAAGAGTGGTGTAAAACAATGAACTATGCAGAGGAATGGAATGGCAAGTGACCAGAGAGCTTATTAATAAGTGACTTTTAGTATATTTTATACTATATAGTTTTATTGAGTTTCTCTGGGGAGTATATGATTTACTTTGAGGTAGGAGGGGACTCACACATTGTTTCATGTTAATAAATAGCTAAAGTATCAGAGATGTACTAACAGAATTGGCAAAGGAAATAAATTCACTTAGTGATAACTTAGCCGAATTTCTCTAGCCTGTTCCCATAAACACTGATTTTGTAAATTGGCTACAGTGTATCTATGATATTTTAAAAAATAAAATGGTTACTTGATGTTTAAGTTGACTCTGGGCATCTGATCTGGACTCAAGAGCTTTTTCTGCAATTTTAGTCAATGCCAGCAATGGTGTTGAGACTGTGTCTTTATTCTAAGAAAAAAAAGTTCTGATGCAACTTTGAAGGATACAAGCATCTAAAATGAATGCAAATACTATTTATTATTTTAGATCAAGTAGGTAAAAAAGCTCATGCACCACAAATCTGACTTTTATGTCTGTTTCTTTCACATCTTATCATCCTATTATTTTCTGGCAGATATCCCTCACAGAATATTTCATTAAGTTACATGTAGCATGCAAGCTTCCATTAAATAGGATTCCTTAAATTCTTTACTGCTTGGAATCTAAATGGATGACATGATTTGGGAGAGTGTGGGGATAAACAACAAAAAATATATTTGAATTATTAATATAAATTGAATGAGGAGAGTGAAACTGACTGCTTTTATGTTAGCAAAGTTTTCCTTCTGCACAGATCTCTATGGAAATTATGTGGCTGATCTGTCAATATCAATGGTCTGTGACACTTTCACAGTTTTGTGTATTGCTGTGATACAGAAACCTGAGTATAAATGATTAGTGGATACCGGTTCTTCTCTGAGGGATAGTAGGCCAGAAATTTATGGTAGGGGTATTTCTCAGCAGGTCTACATTACACAGTGCATTGGTTATTCAGGACTGGGGAACTGCAATCATTCCCTCCAGTCACTGTCCTTTACCGCATCCATGCAAAGCTTGGGCAGAGTGGAAAATCTAGCCCTTTGTGTATAACACTTGCAGCACTACCACCCTTATTGGCGTCAACAGGAGTCAGCGGGAGTTTTGCCAATGATTTCAGTGGCATGGGGCGTTGAGTCCCAATCACATGTGCCTATGGTGGGGTTCTTGCACCTTCTTCTCAAGCATCTGATTATGGCTACTGTCAGAAACAGAATGCTAGACAAGATGGATCACAGATCTGATCCCATGTTCCTATCAAACCAGCATTCCTTCAAGTCTGCCACATATCTTCAATAGCTGAGCCACTGGACAAACTCTCTCTCATCACTACAATACTGTTCACTACATTTGCCACCGCTTGATGCCACTGTGTCTCCTTATTCCCCTACAACCATGAGGAAATACTCTGCCTGCAAAGAGACAATGAAGCCTACTATTGCCACAACGGGGCAAGGAAAGAGAAAACTGAGAAATGAGAAAACATCTGAGAAAACATCCGCCATAGCAGGCCTTAGAGCAGAAGGGTGGGAGGAGAGGAGAGGGAAATAAACTCACCATGGTCAGAGGAGAGAAAATGTGCTAGGGGAAAACCCAGAAGCATTCCAGAAGGGTGGTAGTGCTGCAAGTGTTATACACAAAGGGCTAGATTTTCCACTCTGCCCAAGCTTTGCATGGATGCAGTAAAGGACAGTGACTGGAGGGAATGGTTGCAGTTCCCCAGTCCTGAATAACCAATGCACTGTGTAATTTTTTCTCCAAATTGCCTGCAATTTAAGAAGATTTTTGCTGCACGTTAAGTAAAACCACATTCATAAATACTGTAGGTAATGTTCTTTGTGCAATGTGAGGCAACTTTTGTTATGGCTTAGAAGCCCTCGGGAAATGATGACATGCTTCAAGAAAACATCCTCAGAGGATTCATACGTTTTCTCAAGAAGTTTCCTTAAAGGATTGAAGCAGCATTTCAAGAGCTTATAGAGTAACAGAAAAGCAACAAATGGATTTCAACACTAATAGATCTGGCAACATGGCAACTAATATAAACATCACCCTCTTTTTTTCTGAATATTATACCATAGCCATTCATGATGCCATTCTTATCAATCTGTCAGCATTTCTATTGTAAACCAGAATTTTCAGTGGTTTAAAATAGTCAATGAAATGACATAAAGCCCACTCTTTAGCTAAATCTTAGAAGTCTCAGTTCAAATGCAAATCTTTGTTGCAATTTCACAAAAATCTATTTAAATTTTGTTAAACTATATGCTTATGTAGGAAAACAAATAGTTTAACATAAACCGAAGCCTCTTTTAACTCATAAATACCATTTTTATTCCATCATGGTGGGGACAGATTAAGTGAACTTTTTAGTGCTTGTGAAAGGTGTTGGCTTTGTAACCCTGGAGAATGTAAAACTGTCCCCACTAGGACCTGCATGATGTTCCCCAATCATGACTTGGAGGGTAAAAAGGCTATTCAGTCTACATTCTTTTTCTATGTCCATAACTGCCTAATGGGTAAATTATGTATTAAATGGATTTGTTGAATGTTATATCAGCTATAGAAAAGATTAAAAAAAAGTTCATATGGTCAAATACTGCAGTGTTTACTCAGTAAAAACTCATATGGACATTGATGGAAAAGATTTCCAGTGGAAAAGACTGAATGAAAAATGCAAGACTTTGACCCACAGGGATTTTTAATATATATACGGGAAACTTCAAAACATATATTTACACAAAAGATCACAGCATTGTCTTTTGGGTAAATAATAGTTAATTATAACTACTCTGAGAAACTCATTCTAGCCTATCACATACTGCACTGTAGATCATACGCATCTTAAAACACTGTCCAAACACTTATTAGACCACAATGTCTCAGGGAGGAACGAATATTAAATTTTAACAATTGGCCCGTGTGCAGTGCCTTCACTTGAAAAGCATGGTGGATTTGGCGGACAAAGTGCAGGGATGGTGCTGTGTCCCACAGGAACCACAACTGCTGCCTTGCAGAATCCTTCCTCTTGAGAGCTAATCTTAGCAGCCAAGTTTAAAGTTTAAAACTTTGTTGTAATCTTTAAAATGTCTGAGGATACAAGTCACGTTGCTGGCTACGCAAAGCTAAGAGATTCTTAACAAAGGCTTTGATCCCTAAACCTTTTAGAATCCATTAACCATTACCAAAGAGGCAGGACTACTCAGGGAGAACAGGGGTTTAAAAAATCAGCTCCTCAGTGACCAGAGGAGCTAGCAACCAGGAGCAGTGAACAGGGAGTTTTCAGAGTGAGTTCTCCAGGTGAAGGAGGAGTGATAAGGTTACCCTTGAGGCGAGTTTGTTGTCTCTTTATTTGTTTGTTGTGTGGTTGCTGCTTAAGACAACTATATAGTGTGGTCTGTTTGGGGGGGCCCCATATGCTAAGGTTAGTGGCCTACTAGGCAAGGCTGAGAGCTTTTTATTGAGGCATTGATCCCTAATTCCTTTAGGATCCATTAACTGTTAATGGAGAGCAGGACCAATCAGGGAAAACAGGGGTTTAAAAAGCCACTCCTACACTACCAGAGGAACTAGCGAAAAGGAGCAGCTAACAGGGGAGTTTTACAAGGGAGTTTAGAGCAGGAGCCTTAGAGCCAAGTACACCTGATTAACATTCTCTAAACATAGGCCAAAACACCAAGCTGCTGGAGTAAAAATAATTCAGGCAGAAATCCAGTAGCAGAGTGGGGGCTATTCACTTTATTGCACTGAATGCAGCATGTATGATTACCTGCCTTGTGGGCAGGTGGCATATATGTGCATTCAGTGCCAGGAGCTCATGGCCCTCAGATACCAAGGACAGGCTCTAGAGACCACAGTGGCAGAACTGGAGGAGCAAAGGGAGCCAGAGGTACATAGGTTTCAGAGTAGCAGCCGTGTTAGTCTGTATTCGCAAAAAGAAAAGGAGTACCTGTGGCACCTTAGAGACTAACAAATTTATTAGAGCATAAGCTTTCGTGAGCTACAGCTCACTTCAAGTGAGCTGTAGCTCACGAAAGCTTATGCTCTAATAAATTTGTTAGTCTCTAAGGTGCCACGGGTACTCCTTTTCTTTTTTTGAGAGGTACATAGATGAGACTTTCTGGGATACAGTAGAATGGTCCCACCCTCAGACTCACTGTCTCTGTGCTGTTGAGGAGGATGAAAGTCTCAAGGAAGGAGAACATCAAAGTAGATCTGAGGAAAATGATCCCATAGTTGGGACTCTCCTTCCAGATAATGTCATGGTATCCTTGTGCACTGAGGATACCTCTTCAGGGGAGGGAATCCCATTTATGAGGAAGAGATAGGGAATAATAATGGGGGATTCAATCATTAGAAAAACAGATAGCTGGGTTTGTGATGACCGGGACAACCACACGGTGAATTGCCCACCAAATGTGAAAGCTGTTGTTCTCTCAAGACATCTTGACCTACTTATGTGCAGTGCAGGGGAGGAGTCAGTGGTCGTGGTACTAGTATATAACAAAGACATAGGTAAAGGTAAAAGAGGTCCTGGAGGCCAAATTTAGGCTGCTAGATAAAATATTAATGTCCAGGACCTCTATGGTAACATTCTCTGAAATCCTTCCAGTTCCACGTGCTGGGTCAGTTACGACAGGAGAACTGCAGGGTCTCAATGAGTGGATGAGACAATGGTATAGGGGAGGAGGGATTTAGGTTTATTAGGAACTTGTGAACCTTTTGGGAAAGGAGGAGCCTATACAAAAAGGATGGGCTCCAGCTAAACCAAAATAGAACTAGACTGCTGGTATGTAAAATTAAAAACTTTGTAGACAAGTTTTTAAACTAAGGGCAGGGGGAAAGCCAACAGGTGCAGAGGAGGACACCGTTCGGATAGAAACTTCCTTGGGGGAGGATCGATTAATGGGGATTTTGTATATCCTAGCAAAGAGGAGAGGCTAGAAGTTGATAAAATACAGATAGGAACTGCAGAGAAACAGTCAAATGAAAAAGAGTCCCATTCAATTACATCACATAATGGCAGACAGCTAAAAAGTGACACATTTTATAAGTACTTGTAACATGTTCTATAGCCATATAAATAAAAGTAAAACAAGGAAAGAAGAAGTGGGACTGCTAAACACTGAGGATGGGGTGGAGATTAAAGATACTCTAGGCATGGCCCAACACCTGAACAAATACTTTGCTTCAGTTTTTAATAAGGCTAATGAAGAGCTTAGGGGTAGTGGCAGGGTAGCTAATGGGAATGAGGATATGGAAGTAGAAATTACCACATAGTCACAAACCCAATAATAAGAATTTTTATGAATCTGTAAAATCATGGGTCAGAGTCAGACCATATGATTGGAGAATTGCTAAGAAATGGAAAAAAATGATCCAGGAAACTAAAGGCTGTTAGTTTGACCTGAATTGTATGCAAGGTCTTGAAACAAATTTTGAAAGACAATGTAGTTAAGGACATAGAGGTTAATGGTAATTGGGATAAAATACAATATGGTTTTACAATAGGTAGATCGTATCAGACCAACCTGATCTCCTTCTTTGAGAAAATAACTGATTTTTTAGTCAAAGAAAATGCAGTAGATCTAATCTACCTGGATTTCAGTAAGCCATTTGATACAATTTCACATGGGAAATTATTAGTTAAACTGGAGAAGATGGGGAGAATTGAAAGGCAGATAAGGAACTGGTTAAAGGGGAGACTACAATGGGTCACACTGAAAGATGATCTGTCAGGCTGGAGGGAGGTTACTTGAGGACTTCCTCAGGGATTGCTCTTGGGATCAATCTTATTTAACAGTTTTATTAATGATCTTGGCACAAAAAGTGAGCGTGCTAATAAAATTTGAGGATGACACCAAGTTGGGAGGTATTGTCAATACAGAGGAGGACTGGAACATCATACAAGAAGACCTTGAAAACTGGAATAATAGAAATGGAGTGAAATTTAATAGTGGAAAGTGCAAGTTCATGCACTTAAGGACTAAAAACAAGACTTTTTGCTACAAGCTGGGAACTTATCAGTTGAAAGAGACAGAGGAGGAGAAAGACCTGGGTATATTGGTTGATCACAGGATGTCTCTGAGTCGCCATGATAACAGTTAATGCAGTCCTGGGATGCATCTGGTGAAATATTTCCACTAGAGCTAGGAAAGTGTTAGTGCCATTATACAAGACACTTATGTGATCTCATCTGGAATACTGCATGCAACTCTGGTCTCCCATGTTTAAGATAGATGAATTCAAAGGGGAACAGGTGCAGAGAACTATTAGGATGATCTGAGGAATGGAAAACCTACCTTATGAGAGTAGACTCAAAGAGCTTGGCTTGTTTAGCCTAACCAAAAGGGGAGATATGATTGCTTTCCATAAATATATCAGAGGGATAAATACAAGAGAGGGAGAGTAATTATTTAAGTTAAGTGTAGTGCCAATGTGGACACAAGAACAAATGGACACAAACTGGCCATCAATGAGTTTAGGCTTGAAATTAGATGAAGGTTTCTAAACATAAGAGGAGTGAAGTTCTGGAACAGTCTTCCAAGGGGATTGGTGAGAGGAAAACACCTAAATGACTTCAAGATTGAGCTTGATAAGTTTATGGAGGGGATGATATAATGAAACTGCCTACAATGGCATGTGGCCGATCTCTGACTGCTAGTAGCAAAAATCCCCAATGGCCAATGACAAGACACTAGATGGGGAGGGCTCTGAGTTACTACAGAGAATTCTTTCCCAGGTGGTTGGCTGGTGGGTCTTGTCCACATGCTTAGGGTCTAACTAATCACCATATTTGGGGTCAAGCAGGAATTTCCCCGTGGATCAGATTGGCAGAGATCCTGGGGTTTTTTCACTTTCCTTATAGCATAGGGCAAGGGTCGTTTGCAGATTTAAACTAGCATAAATGGTGGATTCTCTGTAACTGGAATCTTTAAATCATGATGTGAGGACTTCAGTAACTCAGCCAGAGGTTCTGGGTCTATTACAGCAATGGGTGGGTGAGATTCTGTGGCCTGCGATGTGCAGGCCAGACTAGATGATCATGATGGTCCCTTCCAGTCTTAAAGTCTATGAGTCTATGTGATAGAGGTCTATAAAATCATGAATGGTGTGGAGAAAGTGAATAAGGAAGTTTAAATTGCACCTTCCCATAACAAAAGAACCAGGGGTCACCCAATTAAATTAATAGGCAGCATTTTTAAAATAATCATAAGGAATTACTTCTTCATACTATGCACAATCAACCTGTGGAACTTGTTGCCAGGCGATGTTGTGAAGGCCAAAACTATAACTGGGTTCAAAAAAGATTTAGATAAGTTCAGGAAGGATATGTACATCAATGGCTATTAGCCAAGATGTCAGTGATGCAACCCCATGCTTTAGGTGTCCCTAGCTTCTGACTGCCAGAAGCTGGGACTGAATGACAGGGGATGGATCACTCAATAATTGCCCTGTTCTGTTCATTCTTTCTGAAGCACCTAGCATTGGCCACTGTTGGAAGACAGTGTGGCCATTCTGATTGCATTTTAAAACTAAAAAGTTTAAAATAAGGCTGCAAATCTAGGATGATGGCAAATCCAGAAATCAACTTCTGAGTCTTTCATGCCCTATCAAACTAGATTTTAGGGAACCAATCACTCTCTCACTTTTAAAGTGGCCACACAGTATATTTTTGTATGTATAGGTTTTTCAGATAAAATCGAAGACCGCCGAACACTTCTGCAATTTAGCCCAAGAGGTCCTCCTCCGTTTAAAACGGTTCAGCTACCATTTTTAAGATGATGATTCATACTAGATACCTCATCTGTCTCTTGCTACCCAATCTTGATTGCTCACCGCAACTCAGAATTTACACTACTAAACCAAGGTCCTTATTTATTCCATCCACAAACAGAGTCATCTTTATCTTTTAATATTTTGGCTTTTGTCAGTTCATTTTGTGTTTTCTGTAGTATTATTTAAACAATTTTTTTCCTGATTTAATGCTTATTTTGCTTCTGCTTTCCCCATTTTTACTCTTTCAGTGGAATTACTTTAGAGTTACGTTTGGAAATTCAGTTCTATGATGAAACCAAATTCATTTTAGTTCTTCTTGGGACTAGTAAGAATTTCCAAAACATTTGCTGTGCACACAGTAGTCATATACTACTGCTTCTGTTTTCTTGAATGCTGAAGTTGAGTGACTTTGACCAACTGTTCATCAGTTACGAACTTTTTTATGTTAGGTCAATGGTTTGTCAACAACTGCTCCACTGTAAAAGTTTCCATATATTGGGGAGTATAAGGAGAAGAATTATAATAAAGAAGGTGGAAATTATACTCTGGTGCCTGAGAGCAGTTAAATGTGATGGTAAAAACACCAACAGAGTGTCCTAGAGAAGGAAAATGATTTTATCGCATGAATGCCTACCTCATTGCACAGTGAAATATACCATCATGCATTTTGTGCCTTCATCATGCACTGTATGGGATAGCAAAACCCTGTGTTTCATATAACAGCTGTTACAATGAATCTATCAAGTACTGCATCTCCACCTTTTTTTGTCTTTCTCTCTCTTTTTCAGGCACCAGCAAAACAGGGATGACTAATTCTGTTTTCTATCTTTTCCATTAGTTATTTATTTATGTCTGTTCTGGGGCTATAGAAGATGGTGGAAGATGTGGGAGTGATTTTGCACATCAATGTTTCAAGATAGTACTAGTATAAATGGCACTGATATAGCAAAGTATCTTCCCATAGGCACTAATTAAAAAGCAATAAGCTCACTTGAGAAGTGGTTGCTTCAGTACTCAATGCACTACAGTTTTTTTTCCCCTTTTTTCCCCTAAATAATGCTACACATTAAAACATGAAACAAAATAAAGGTTGGAGAGGTATAACTCATTGTCACAATCCAGAAAATCATTTCTCTGCCCCTGCTCCCCAGCACACAGCATTGTACCATGAACTATAGGATACAGCTAACATTTTCAAACTAATTATGTCGCCTTACTTTGAAAGTGCTGAACTCCTGTAACTCCACTAGCCACGTCAGTCGTTGGTGCTCAAATCAGGCCACTGTAGCCCACAGAGTTAGTTTTAGCAGTAACACAAGGAAACTACAGACCTGTACCTTGTAAGACACTGGCTTCAGCAGTTAGTCTATGAACTTTGGCACAGATAAATGGCCTAACAGTCACCCCTAAATTTTGAGGAACTGGGAACAGACGGCTTAAGGGGGAAGTTTGCCCATCAAGACATTAGCCAACAACAGGAACATGAGCTAACACCATGTTAAGAAAGAACATCTGTAGATGTCTAACCACAAAAGTGTCATGGCAACAAATTGATGTATATGATAAGTTGAGATCATGAATACACTAATCTATAGGAGAAGGGCACCCCTACATTAGTAGGGTGAGGAAACACAAATAAGGAATTGGGGAGAAACCCCTATTAAATATGCATCAGGCATAGTGTCATCATTGTAACATATTATAAAAATTGAATTTCAGCCTGTGGGCAGGAGGGGAGAAAGATGTAACCTTTGAGAGGAGCCAAGATGATGGCCACTGGTAATGATGAGGAAGGTGATGGTCTGAGGAAGATAACAGCTAACATTTCAGGTTGTTCTGCAAGAAATGGTGTATATGGATGATCAGATGTACATTCTGTACTATCTCTGTCTACCATGCTGGATCAGAGTGTTCGTGACTTTGCTAAATGTATTAATAAACTATTATAAGTAAAGAAGGGTTCCTAAAATGTGAGTGTTGCAACTGTGCACATTGTGGTTCCCAATCAAACAGTAATTTTAACAATACTGGGACTGATCTTGGCACAAGAACCTGTCAAACCTCAGAGTGATAACTGGAAATTCTTAAGTATCAATATAACTAAAACATAATCCATAGACCGGGCTACACCAGCGAGCGTGGTGCCTAAATATGGATTTAGATGCCTAACTTTGGGCAGTCACATCTGAAAAATGTGGACTATAGTCATTAGGAAAATTGTTAGCTTCCATAAGAAAGCATCAAGCATTTGCTACTATCAGAGGCAGGATTTTGCACTAGATGGAGAAATCCTATGCTGAGGGCAAAATACTCCAGGCCTATTTGTCCTAAAGTGGGTTGCCAACCCCCTTGAGAAGAGGGGGGAATAAGAGGTTCTACATTTGGAATCCAGGGGAACATTTTTTCTCTTTCTGGTAGTGGTGATGGCATAATGGCCTCAGATTAAGGGTAGAAATACCTTGACTTCCTAGAACCACAAATTCAACTCCTTCCAGGGTCAGTTCAGGTCTCCATCTTCCAGTCAGAGACACTTTGAATTCAGTAAAGTGCATTTCATTAGACGAGCAGTTTTCAAATGAGACTTTAAAAATGAAAGCTCTGATTCCTCATAATGGACAACTGGACATTAAAGAGAAGGGCTTTGATTCTCCACCTCTGACTAAAGATTTCCCCTCCTAACCCTGTGCTGGATTTCAGTGGACATATTACTCATGCATATATAAATTATAAAGCACTTTCGGATAAAAGGGACTATGTAAAGGTGCTATACTTATGATAATGAGTCACTGCTGCCTGGTGGGGAAAGAGTCTATTTACTACATAGAGCCTCTCCTTAAAAGAGAAATCACTGAAGCAAACGGAATACAGAACTTTTCAAAGGATTGTATAGCTAGCCTGGTAATATAGCAGGTTCAGGAGCTGCTTGTATGCTAAGGACAGCATATGTTCTGGAGGTGATATACTTGGTCTTGGGGGAGGAGGATAGATGGCCCTGAAAATATCCTTAACAGATGCACATTAGAGAGAGATTTACAGCATCTTTGGAAGTTGTTTTACAGTTCATCCTTCAGCACAGAAGTTGTGGATAGTGCTGGCAGCAGTGACTGGAGGCAGGATATGCAGCTGTCACCACAAAACTGGGATTGAGTTCTGCTAATTAGAGTCCCTCTAATCCTTAAGGTGAACTTCATTGGCAAGAACAGACTAGATGGAGGAAATGAACGCCCAAGTTTGAATCCAGACAGGTGGCAACTCTAAATCTAGGAAGCTAAAATACCATTTCTGTAAATCTCATGGTATAACTAATGCCAGCTTTCTTTTTCTCATAAGACTTTTTAAATTCCAACACTGTTACTGGCGCCTGAATTGCACATACTAGAGTAAAATAAGCTGGTTAAGTTAACCAATGGAGCCTTCTCTTTATCTGTTCTACATAATATTTTTCTTCTACAACACTCAGAGCTGTAGTAAGTTTCTGTTTGTTGCTTTCTTTGGTGATGGAAGTAGTGCTGTAGGAGGTGCTATTATTTTCTAAAACCTTTTTCCAAAATTTCCGGAAGTCCAAGGTTGAAAGTCTATTTCACAAAGTTGAGGGAAGAGGGTTCCTTCACCCAGTACCATTTCCAATTATGAATAACTCAAGGTACTATAAAACCTCTGCAGATAAACTGTACTTGGAGCTCATTTTCCTCTCACACCTGCAAAAAATTACTGAAGTAAATGGCTACAGAGTAATCTGCTTTCCCCTAGTATAAAATGGGTGTAATTAGAGGAGAATTAGATCCTATACCTTTTCTGAAAATTATAAACCAAAATACACTTGTATTCTGTTTCTAAAGGGCTAAAATAATTACTAGTGTTAAATTTGTAATATCAGTAATATTACTGCAATATTCTTAATAGTTCATTGCTTCCACATTATCACTATTCCCCATGACCCTGTCCCTGCAGAAATGCATGTAGGTGGATCTCTGGGTTTGAGGGGAACCCCCATGAAGTAAATGGGGTTTCATGTAGACACAAGAGTCAGACTGTGTGGATGTCATTGTAGGGTCAGGATCCCAAGCTGTATAAGAAGAAAATGTGAGAGTAAAAATTATTTGTACTATACTACTGTTTACACTAAGTAAAGAAAAAACGCTGTTCTTTTAAACGAGTTAGGTAATTTGCTTTGATTTGCCTCTATTGAGGACATTCTGAATGCATTCTAAGTGAGCCCTTCAGAGTTAAACTCTATATACGCTTACATAAAAAATGTACAAGTGGGGACAGATATCACTTCCCCCCAAAAGGACCCTATGTACACATGAACCTCCCCTTCCTATGAAGAGAGAGAGCTTTTTATTGCCTCTTCCATGGCACTATCCCTTCCTTCCTGAAGACTGTATGGGGTGGGAGTAGGGGCAGGTTGGGTGCAGTGTAGCTGGTGAAGACACTCACCTCCTTGCTCTTCTGTTCATCCCAGACACAAACAATAAAACCATCTGAAAGTTCATGCAACCTCAGATACACTACCAGGGTGGCAGAGGGCCATGAAACTTGCATAAATGGTCCTTTCCCTGCACTGGATGCTGCAAGATTTGCAACGATCTTAGAGAATCCATGGTTTCTACTTGTGAAACCCGTTGCTCATTTTAGGGGGGTGTCTACCTCGCAAGAAATAGAATTCTATATAGAGAAAACTTTGTGATTATCATGGAATTTTTTCCATCCTCCATCCAGCCAGCCAATCCACTTCCTTCTTTTGTTTTGGGCATATGAGGAGGTCAGCTCATCCCCTATTTCTGAATGACAGGAGAAACATTCAAGAAAAAAAATATTGCATATGAGCTTCTCATACAACACTATTCTCTTGTGTGGCTACCTATTTCCTAATAAATATCAAAGTCAACAAAACTTACAAAATACACACACTTTGTATAAGAAACAATTGTGAATAAAATGAATCCCCAATCTCCATGTTTCTTTTTATTTCACTTCTGGGGGATTTTTGTATCATTCCATTAGGTCTGGCAACCAGATAGTCAGCTAGAGAAAACAGTGACTCAGTGATAGACTTGCAGCCTCAACAATCTGAAAATGAGCAGATTCATATGTTTTCCTCCTCCTCTCCCTTTCTTTTGGGTCAAAACTAGTCACTGTTAAACTGCTACCATTTTCTTTGCTCAAGATGTGGGATTTTGGGGGTATCTGTACACTTAGAAACTGAACACATAGGGGATAATTAAAATTCTAAACTGTGGAGAGGTTAAAATAGTGCACCCCAATAGTTATAGTAGTTACAGTAGAGCTAGTACTCACTATCAGATATTGAAATACTGTAAATGATATCATTTAAGAATTTTTTGATCTACACTAAAAGATGAAAATAGAGATGGCTGGGACTAGTTAAAGTTATTTATTTAAGGCTGTTTCCATAACAACCACCTATAGTGATGTATAATCTGTGCTTCTTTACAAAGTTAGATTCTGATCCTACATTGGGGTAGCTATTCTTACACACTGAGTTTAAAATCTAATACATAAACCATTTATCTGAGCTTTGTATAAAGAATCTTAGCTTCAAAACACTAGGCAAGAAATGAGGCCCCTCAAATATACTGGAAGAGTGGAATTGCATTTTTTGAATATGCTTGGATCTCATCTAGTTTTAAAAGCTAAGTAAGGCTTGTTAGTACTCTATTACTTAGATGAGACTCTCCAAAGGGAAAAAAGCAGGCAGAGAAATTATTTTAATACCCTTAGTTTCTTGTCTACAAGCTACACATAAGATACTAACAGAAAGAACAAACATTGCGTTAGCCTCCCTTTTTCCCTCCACTCCTGAATTCAATGGCAAACAAACCAAGCCTTTTTTGTAAGCCTGGGTTACCTGTGCAGATGCCATGCAGATGCCCGCTCAGCTGTACACTGTTGTTGTGAGCATCACAAACACCTCATGCCTTATCCTGCAGTATTTACACAATTAATACAGGAGCCACCATGCAGAATACTGTGATGCCATGCAAGTAGCCCTTCTGGAAGAGTAATTCCAGCAGGGTAATTCGCAGTTGCTGGTGACAGTCACGCATCACCTTGACATGGTTGAGCACCTTTTCTGGGCCCGGGAAAGAAGCACTGACTGGTAGGACTGCATCGTTATGCAGCTTTGGGATGACGAGCAGTGGCTGCAGAACTTTCAAATGCATAAGGCCACTTTCCAGGAATTGTGTGAAGAGCTTTCCTGAGCCCTGAAGCACAGCAATTAAATGAAAGCTGCTGTGACACTGGAGAAGCGAGTTGTGATAGCTCTGCGGAAGCGTGCAGCACCAGCCTGCTTCAGGTCAGTGGGGCATCAATTTGAAGAAGGTAAATCTACTGTGAGATCTTTTGTGATCCAAGTTTGCAGGGCCATTATCACACTTCTGCTAAGAAGGGTAGTGACTCTGGGAAACGTGCAGGACATAGTAGATAGTTTTGCCGTGATGCGGTTCCCTAACTGCGGCGGGGCGATAGATGGAATGCATAACCCTATCTTAGTGCCAGACCACCTTGTCAAACAGTACATAAACCAAAAGGGGTACTTTTAAATGGTGTTGCAAGCGCTGGTGGATCACAGGGGCTGTTTCGCCTACATCTACATGGGATGGTTGGGAAAGGTACATGACACCTGCATCTTTAGGAACACAGGTCTGTTCAGAAAGCTGCAAGCAGGGACTTTCTTTCCAGACTGCAAAATAAACATTGGTGATGTTGAAATGCCAATCGTGATCCTGGGAGACCCAGCCTATCCCTTGCTCCCATGGCTCATGAAGCCATACACTGGCAGCCTGGACAGCAGTAACGACCAGTTCAACCATAGACTGAACAAATACAGAATGGTGGTGAAATGTGCCTTTGGACGTTTAAAAGGTTGCTTGCGCTGTTTGCTTACTAAGTTAGACCTCAGCGAAAGCAATATCCCCATTGTTATTGCTGCCTGCTGTGTGCTCCATAATATCTGTGAAACAAAAGGAGAAAAGTTTCAGAGTAGCAGCCGTGTTAGCCTGTATTCACAAAAAGAAAAGGAGTACTTGTGGCACCTTAGAGACTAACAAATTTATTAGAGCATAAGCTTTCATGAGCTACTGCTCACTTCATCGGATGCATTTGGTGGAAAAAACAGAGGAGAGATTTATATACACACACACAGAGAACATGAAACAATGGGTTTATCATACACACTGTAAGGAGAGTGATCACTTAAGATAAGCCATCACCAGCAGCAGGGGGGGAAAGGAGGAAAACCTTTCATGGTGACAAGCAAGGTAGGCTAATTCCAGCAGTTAACAAGAGTATCAGAGGAACAGTGGGGGGTGGGGTGGGAGGGAGAAATACCATGGGGAAATAGTTTTACTTTGTGTAATGA
This sequence comes from Dermochelys coriacea, assembly GCF_009764565.3. Taxonomy (NCBI): domain Eukaryota; kingdom Metazoa; phylum Chordata; order Testudines; family Dermochelyidae; genus Dermochelys; species Dermochelys coriacea. Next base: position 123,835,981 of record NC_050070.1, read on the forward strand.
CTCATCCATTCCCAGTCTCTATTCAAGCCTAAGTTAATTGTATCCAGTTTGCAAATTAATTCCAATTCAGCAGTCTCTCGTTGGAGTCTGTTTTTGAAGCTTTTTTGTTGAAGTATAGCCACTCTTAGGTCTGTGATCGAGTGACCAGAGAGATTGAAGTGTTCTCCAACTGGTTTTTGAATGTTATAATTCTTGACGTCTGATTTGTGTCCATTCATTCTTTTACATAGAGACTGTCCAGTTTGGCCAATGTACATGGCAGAGGGGCATTGCTGGCACATGATGGCATATATCACATTGGTAGATGCGCAGGTGAACGAGCCTCTGATAGTGTGGCTGATGTGATTAGGCCCTATGATGGTATCCCCTGAATAGATATGTGGACAGAGTAGGCAACGGGCTTTGTTGCAAGGATAGGTTCCTGGGTTAGTGGTTCTGTTGTGTGGTGTGTGGTTGCTGGTGAGTATTTGCTTCAGATTGGGGGGCTGTCTGTAAGCAAGGACTGGTCTGTCTCCCAAGATCTGTGAGAGTGATGGGTCGTCCTTCAGGATAGGTTGTAGATCCTTGATGATGCGTTGGAGAGGTTTTAGTTGGGGGCTGAAGGTGATGGCTAGTGGTGTTCTGTTGTTTTCTTTGTTGGGCCTGTCCTATAGTAGGTGACGTCTGGGTACTCTTCTGGCTCTGTCAATCTGTTTCTTCACTTCAGCAGGTGGGTATTGTAGTTGTAGGAATGCATGATAGAAAAGGAGAAAAGTTTCCGGTGGGGTGAGGGGGTTGAGGCAGATCGCCTGGCAGCCAATTTTGAGAAGCCAGACACCAGGGCAATGAGAAGAGCACATCGAGGGGCTCCGTGTCTCCATGAGACTTTGAAAATCAGTTTCAGCAATGAGCTAGAGTAATGTGACCGTTTTTGTGTTGTTCCTTACCAAACTGTCCTGTCCATTGCTTTTTCTCCCCTGTAAACTCCACCCACACCAACCACCGTGTGTTAAATTAATAAAGAACCTTTTCTTCTCAAATCATTAATTTTTATTATGCATACAAACATACAGAGACAGCAAAGAAGACCTGGGGCAAAAGGGCTGACAACACTGTGTAGGGAGAAACAAGGAAAGTTTGCTTACAGATGTACTGCAATAATAATCAAAGGTGTGGGAATGGGCGCCTTCTGGTTCTTGTACTTTCTCTTGGTGTTGAGTGCAAGGCATGCCAAACTTCCTCCCCCACCCCTCATTTCATAAGACTTTGGGGAAGGCGGATGGAGAACTGGATGATGATGGCAGCAGGTTCAGCATAGGCTGCAGAGGGACTCTAGCATCAGCTGCCTTTCTTGAATCTCAACCAGACATCTCAACATGTCTGATTGCTCCTTCATAATCCACAACATCTCTTCCTGCGTGGCACGCTCTTGTTCTCTGCATGCTCTCCTATCCTCCCTGTCCATGTCCAGGTTCTCAGACAGTATAATCCCATGCTCTGAATTCCATCTTATCATTCTCTGAGGCATGCATTACTCATTGAACATGTCCTCCTGAGTCTTCTTTTTTCCGCCTTCTAATGTGAGAAAGTCCCTGTGTGTGGAGGATGTGGAGGATGTGATGACAGACAAGGTTTCAGCTGCAAGGAATGCAAAGCACAAGGGTAGCACTGACAGTGTATACATTGTTTCTGGTGCAAAGTTGTTGTTTTTTTTTAAATTAAAAAAATTCCCTCAATACATTTCACTGCAAGCCACAACATAATCACAACCGCTGGCTACTGCAAGAGTCGGTTTGCTGCTCCAGCCATGGTGAGTAAGGCCACGAGGCATGGGTGAGAGCTCTTGTGCTTCTGCTTTTGTGAAGACTTCCTTGGGATCACAGGTTGGAACTTGAGAAAAGCTCCCTTTCCCCTAGGAAACTGGATGATGCTTAAGGACAGGTACTAGTGTAAAGCCCCACAAATTGTTTGTTACAAAAGTGGCACCGGGCTGCGGGGGAAGGGAGACAAACAGGAAGCCACCATTCCCCCCCTTTTTTTCAATGCTGCTTGCAATACATGGTGATCCCTTCCAACCACAACCATGGGCACGTTTGGAAAGTGAGGTTGTGTGACCCAGATTTCACCAAATGGGGTGCGGATTACTTATTGAATTGTTTGCGGTTTAAGGGCTAGCATTGAAAACTTCCCGTTTCCCCAAGGTGACCCTATGCAATATCACTCTTCTGAGAGTAACAGAGGCAGCAAGGGAGCAGATGCTGCAAGCATCTGGGTACAGACTTGGTCCTTATGCTGCAATGCTATGTGCTGCAATGATGCCAGCAGAGTTAATACTGGAGTGGCATGGGAAAGTGTCCAACCACAGTGCACGAAATAAGGCAGCACGTTCAAGAAACCTTCTGCAAAGAATTGCAGAGTACCTCCATGGAGGATTCCTGGGCCATCCCCATGCACACAAACAGTCTTTTTTGGAGACACCTTCTGCATAGCTGGAGTGGCCACCGATACCCACTACACCTAATTTTTTGTTCAGATTAAACATAAAAAATAATAGCATGTAACCCCTACAATTTGATTGGAAATGTGTACTCACCAGAGGTGTCTTCTCTGGCATCATGCTCTGCCACCAACAGGCCCTGTGAAGGGATGGGCTACAGGGTTAAAAGCAGTTCTTGGCAGTCAGGGAGAATGGATCCTCTGCTTGCCTGCCTCACATTCTCCTCCTCCTCTTCAACAATGTCCTCCTCATTGTTGCCCAGAGCTCCTGGGAGGTATCCATGGAGTGTTTTGGAATAGTGGTGGGATCGCCACCAAGAATTGCATGCAGTTCCTCATAAAAGTAGCATGTCTATGGGGCAGAACTAGAATGACTGTTCGCCTCCCTTGTCTTCTGGTACACTTGCTGAAGCTCCTTTATTTTCACCTGGCACTGCTGTGTGTTCCTGATGTAGCCCTTCTCCCCCATGCCCTGCGTGATCTCGGCATAGATGTCAGCATTTCTTCTGTCTGTCAGCCTGCACAGACTCTTCTCCGCACATAGCAATAAGATCCACCACCTCCTGTGTGGTCCATGCTGGAGCACGTTTGCAGCCTGGAATCTCCATGATCAGCTGTGCTGGAGAGCTCTCCATGCTCATCAAACAGGGAAAGAAAATTCAGAAGTTCCTGGGGCCTTAACAGAGGAATGGCTGTTTCCTGTGTACCTGGCTGACATGTGGAGTTGAAAGTGCTCTCTAGAGCAGTCACAGCGGAGCACTGTGGGACCCTCTTGGAGGCCAATTCATTCGAATTACACAACACAGTGTCTACACTATCCCTGTGTTAATCCATGGATGTCAAATCAAGCACTATGCCTCTCGTGGAGGTGGCGTACAGAAGTCAACTTAATAGGCCACTTAAGTTGGTGGAAGGGACTCGGTAGTGTAGGCACATACATTATGAAATTGACTTAACGCGGCTTATGTGAACCTACATTTGTAGTGTAGATCAGGCCTAGGTAGAAGTAAAGGCAAAGAAGAGCTCTTAAATGTCAAGTGAAGCCAGTAAAGGAAAAATATTTTAGCTAAATTGATACCTCTGCCTCTGTAGCTGAAAGTGAAAATAAAATAATAATAGTTGGAAAATAATGCATTTTTAAGCCACTTATAGCTCAGATACTTAAGTAAAGAAAACCATCTAAAGTGTCATTTTCTCTTTATATCATTTTGTCATTTAAATTTGAACTCTATAAAATAAAGCATCCTTCATTTGTATTAATATTGCCAATGTGTGAGCATTGTTACTGTTTTCCCGTACTCTTGAAAGGTCGAGAAAATGGCTTTTTCCACTAGAAAACTCAGCGCAAAGCTCAGAATCTGACAACAAAACCAAACAAGCCACTGTTGGTTACCTAGCCTTTTCTAATGACAGCTTAGACTCAAAGAGTCTAGTCTCACATTCCTTTTAATTAGCTTGGCTGTACAGATAGGGTAAAAAGATGTCTAACTTTCTATAATAGCAACTAAATAATTGTGAATGCATGTTAAGAGATTGTTATCATGAGGTCAAGACCTACCAGCAAATTAAAGGAGAGCAGAAAAATCTGGCCCTTAATGTTAATTCAAAAGTGTGACAGTGAAGAAGATTGAGATTATTATTTATATTTTAAAATCCCTGACTTTTATAACTCATGCTATAGTTGCTAAAAAGAATTCAGGTGTTCTTTGCTTACTGGCATTCCATCTAATGAGAATGGTAATCCAATAGTAATAGCTTCTCCTGCTTAAAATGGAGTATTCTGGCAGATTTTTAAAAAATAAGAGTAATAGGTCCTACACTTCTGGAAGCCTCCTTGCTTAAATTAATTCATTTTGTTTCTCTCTCTCTCTCTCTCTCTTTCTCGTAATGGTGAATATATTTTGAATACTTTATAATGTAATAGGACCATTTACTGATTTTTCTTAGCTTAGAATAATGAACCATTGCACTCATGATGCCTTATTAGTATATGTTATACTCATGGACTCACAGTTTCTGCCTTTTATAGGACTAAGGAGTAGAGCTGGATGGAAAATGGTAATCATTTCTTGCCAGAGATAGGGGAGATGTGATTTTGAGGGGAAATCCACAATTTTTCATGGAAAGGGATTTTAAGAAAATATCATTTTGAGAGAACCGACACATATTTTTGGCTTCCTGGCTACTTGCTTGGACAGCAGCTAGAGAGGCAAAGAGCTGGGGCACTTAGCCTCTCTGGCCCCAGAGCTTTAGGGGAGGCTGAGCACCCTGGCTACCTGTTGGTCTGGAGCTGGAGCTGGGGGAAGGTGAGTAGCTGAGAGCCAGGATGCTCAGCCTTGGCAGCCTTCCAGATGTGCAGACACGGAACCATCATGTCCATTTCCTTGCAAGAAAATAAATCTATTTTTTTTTGGCAACACTAAAATTTCCCCACAGAAAATTTTGATTTTGCAAAAAGAATATTTTCTGTAGGAAAATCATTTTGATGGAATATTCTCAACCAGCTCTACTGAGGAGGATGTCATCGCATTTGGGAAAACATAACTGGAAGGAATCCAGACTTCAGTGTCCTGTTTAAGTAAACACAAGCCCTGTTTAATATGGACTTGCTGTTCTTTACCTTGTAATGCTTCCCAGGGAAACTGAAGGTTGTGGGGCACCTCACTACCACCTGCCCTTAGTGTGCAGAAATGGCTGTTGTGGATCAGGTCCCTGAAACCATCAGTATCTGGGAACACAAGCACTGCCTCCTAGGCCTCCGAAGGTCGGTCGGTCGCTCTCTCTCTACCTCTCTCTCTCTCTACAAGTTAGTGGTAAGCATGCACCAATGCCCAAGTCCTCCGAGCATCCCGCTGAGTACTCAGCCCCTGATCACTTACAGAACTTTCTGATATGGTGTTCTCAGAGGAATAGTACCTCCCAGCTTGAAAGATTCAACTCAGGATCACCACTCTACTTAACACATCACACTTTATATATAGACATATATTTACACAGAGCGAGAGAGATACAACAAGAATAGGGTTATTATCAAAGAACAGAGAGCAGAGTGAAAATACTGGAAACAAATTTTTACATATACAACAAAATCATACAGCGCTTTCTAGAGATTAACTTTAACTAACTGGCATTCCTCTGTCTCCTACAAGATAGCTAACTGCAAGTCCTTTTCCTAGCATTTTCAACCCTCTGCCAGTTGCCATCAAGAGGTCCTTGGGTAACATACCTCCTAGCAGGTAATTGTTCTCTCTTTAGTCTTATTCACTTCACAATTTACAAGTCCTATTTATGATAAATGTCTCCTAACGGAAGGTCATTGTACCCTTCAAATATTAGAACACCAAAATGCACATGAAGCTGAGGTTAGAGTCACACTGCTTTCCTAGATCTTTGAGCTTGTTTGTATCCCTAACCCATTTGAAATGGAGATTTTTGATTCCCAGTGCCAGAAGTGTTCAAGATATGCTAGCAACAGTTAATTAATATAGTGAATTTCTCTATCTTCTTCCAAAAACTATAAGCTGAAAAGCCAGGTTAAACAACCAACAGCACAAGGCCTAGGTGCAGAGGTTTTTTTGTTCTTATTCTTTCAGTATTGTTTGTCCTCTGATTCTCTTAGACACATGTGGCCTGAGAATTTTTAATAAAAACATGTTCTATGTAAAATATCTAGCATGAATCTTTGTAAAACTAACACTTTTAGATACTGAGTTCTGATAAACATTTTATCAAGTCTCTGAAGTTTAAATATATAGTTCAACCATTGTTATGTACAAGAATTTGAAAGCAAAAACCAAAACTAACAAATAAACCTTTCCTCATGCAGCCATACTACCTTAGGCCAGATCTACACTGCAAAGTTTTTACCAACACAGCTATGTTGGTTAGGAGTGGGGGATGGGAGGGAACCCCCATGGACTTCAACAGGAGTTGAGAGCACTGAGCACCTCACAAGAGGTGCTGAATACTTTGGAGGATTGGATCCAGAGTGTCTCTATGCATGTGGATTTGGAACAGAGTAATTGAAATGCAACAAAGCTTTCAAACAAATAGAAAAAGACTTCCCTATGGTTTTGAACTTGGTATTTTTTATCATAAACTTTGGGTGACATACCAACTGTTGGGGGGGGGGGGCGGGCAGACAGCTACACATTGAATTGACCAGGATATACCTTCTTAGTGGCCCAACTGTTTTTGCCAGTCATTGGGATTCACAGAGCATTTGCTTCAGAAGCTCATGGAAAAACATAATCTGCAAGTAAATTAGGTGATTTTGTTTTCCCTACTCATTTTTGTCAGTTTTCACCTAGGCTGCAGAAACCTGATCCAGGCTCAATTCCAGGGCAGTTTTACATCTCCGTATGACTTGAACTGGTGCATAGCACTGAATTCATTTTTTCTCCTTCTAAGAATTGGTATTTTTCCAGATTTTAAAACACTTTGTAGCATGTAATCTCACTGGGACCACATATCATACTAAATTGCCAAGTACTATAAATCATTCATAGTCACAGCCCAGTACTTGTTTACCCAGTTTAGCTAATGAATTAGACGTAAAATATACTGGCTCTTGTCCCATTTAAAAAAAACCCTGCATGTTATTTTCCCCCCAGAGGCAAGACTGTTTCCTTTGCAAAGGATATTTTAAATCTAAGAATTTTTTCTGTTGTCTCTAACAGATAAACTGTTCATACTAAATGAAAATTGCCTCTGTGAATAAAAACCCACTTATTTTTATGCACTGTATGTATATGCATTAAATATGTGATCAAAACAATTTATGTTGTACATGTCTTAAGTGACTACCCAAGGGATCAGGAAAAAAGAAAAAAGGCAGCCACAAGTTTTACTCAAACTGTACTGGAAGCCATGAGGCTATTTAAAGTAGTCTGTTCTAACAGTGTGGCCTTTGGAGGGGAACCTTAATGTAAGTTTCAGTGTATAGTATAGATATGATATTCTCGGTTGAAGTGGCACAGCACAGAACTCCCAGCCTGCAGGAAGGGGAAGCTAAGGTGACCTTTAAGACATTTTTGTGCCCTCCCAGTCTCAGGCTGGCCCAGGGGATGATAACATGATAACAAGCCTGGGGCTAAATTACGGCAACCTTCCTAGGCCATTCTGTGGGCCATGGCCCTCAGAATCTCTGCAGTACTACCTGCTGCAGCTTAGCCTCTGACATGCCCTTCCTTCCCACCCCTACATCCCAGCTTGAGAAAGGGTCCTCAGAAAACAGCCTTATGGCTGTTTTCCACCATGCCTGCACTGGGGTAAAACCTTCCCTAGCTGCAACTGAGGTCCAGATTTACAATGGGACTTACACACCTAAAGAAGCCAATAGGTGCCTAAGTCCAGCATTTAGGGTACCACTAATATTCATAAAGCCATCACTTGGAAGCTACCTAACTCTGTAGATGCATAAACCTCCATGGGCACCTAAGTTTCAACTACTACATAAGTGCAAAGCCACTCAAACCCTAATGCTGAAACCTTGCCAAGATTCTCAAACTAGGCATTCCTTGCCTATCTCCCCTGTGGGGCCTGATCCAGTCATTCTACTCAAAGCATACCTACCCTGCACAACAGAAAGCCAGGCTGAGCAGATGGTGAATTTCAGGGATGAGTTGGGTGGCATGTATCCCACAACAGCCAACAGCACAATGGGTGTGATATTCACCACCAAAGTAAAAAAGCCAGGTCTGAATCCTCACTCTGCCTAACTTGAATCTGAATCTCCAACAACTCACATGAGTGCCCTAACCATTGGGCTACAGAGTCTTTTTTTAACTTTAGTCCAATGAATATTTAATTATTGATACAAAGTGGAGCAGCTTCAATAGGAGGCATTAAGAAAGACCCACCTCATCGTATTCACTAATCTGGTGGTTAGGTTACTCATGCGGGATGTGGGAGACCTGGGTCCAAGACCTTGTTCCAAACGACGCAGAGTATGGATTTGAAAATAGGTCTCCCACATCCCAGGTGAGTGTTCTAACCAGTGAACAATTGGCTATAATAGGGTAGATTTCTTTATTGTGGTCTTCTTCTGAGTTTTCATGAAAAAGGCATCTAAGGCAGGTCAGCCCTAAATCCGAGAGGATTCACAGTTGAGATTCCTGAGTGGAGGAAGGAACCTCCTTTGGACTGTCAGTCAGACACCTAAGACCCACATCAATGACATTTAGGCACCTAAGTCTCTTTGTTGACCTGGGCCCTTAGCCCTCCCCTTTCTTCTGCATTTCACATCTTCCTAATTTAAGGGGTTCCCCGCTCATCTTGCTGGCTTCTGAAAATCCCTTTCTTTTGCAGCTAAGTCTCCCCATACAATGCACAGTGTGCCTGGGCCCCTAACGTGAGGCTGTGAATTCCACTGGGCTGCAGGGCACCTAGGAGTTAGGTGCTGAAATGCCTATGTCCCCCTTGCGAGTCTAGCCTACGACTTTTAGAGCCCTTTTATGCTGCTCTGGCTGTTATACCTTCATAAAGGGGCCACAGTACGGGTGAGGATCTCACCCTAGATGTTCAGTATAGATAAGAATGTTAATGGCAATGGTAATTAATCACAATGGTAATATTTATTTTCTAAAAGAAAGATATTACATATAATATTCTCTGTTAGCCAGTATGACAAATTAGCATTACAGAACCACTTCAAAGGAGGCATGGGGCAGGGGGAGAGGGATTGAGAGTCAGAAAAAATTCTTAATGTGTAAACTCTTTGGAGTAGTGAACATGTCATCTACATGTATATAGCACTTAACAGGATGGGGCCTGATCATGATTGGAGTCTCTGACTGTTACAGTAATATAGTTTAGTTATTATTATTTCCTTTGTGGTTGCCTTTGTGGGGTAATAAATCAGATACAGAGTAATCTAGTTTTCTTGGGAAAAACCACAGATATGAAAGAGGGCTGAACACCATTTCTCTTTTTAAAAAGAGAAATGAAGACTTTTGAAGGAAGACACTGAGGCTATATCTACACGGCAATAAAACAAGAGCAGCATGGCCACAGATGGCCCAGGTCAGCTGACTTGAGCTCATGGGGCTTGGGCTGCAGAGCTATAAAATTGCAATGTAGACATTTAGGATCACGCTGGAGCTCAGGCTCTGAGACCCCATGGGGGGTGGGGTCTCAGAGGCCGGGCTCCAGCCCGTGCACGAATGTCTACACTGCTATTTTTAGCCCCAAAGCCTGAGCCCTGCAAGCCCAAGTCAGCTGACCCAGGCTTGGCGACTTGGGCCTGCGGGGTTTTATCTTTCGTCTGGTTATTTACACTGGTGTAAATCAGATGAGACTCCACAGATGTTAAAGTGACATCAGACTCAGACCCAGAGGTTTCAGAGTAGCAGCCATGTTAGTCTGTATTCGCAAAAAGAAAAGGAGTACTTGTGCCACCTAGAGACTAAAAAATTTATTTGAGCATAAGCTTTCGTGAGCTACAGCTCACTTCATCGGCCCAGAGGGTTTTGTTTCTGACACCATGTAACAGTTCTCAGAACACAAATAATTCTCACTTGTCATTCTGCCTTTGTTGCTGCAAGAAATTATATCATCTTAATTAAAAGAGCAGTTACTGCTGATCTTTCTCAAAATCCACGGTTAGCTCCCCAACTGAGACACACTGAAATCAACAAGTAGACAGTAAGGAAGACTGTATGGTAGACTTGGCATGAATTCTAGAAATAGAATTCTGAACACAATACCATGAATAACTGCAGTCATAAAAGTTCTGTGCTCAGTCTGGGTTTGGTTATATAGCAGTGGAGCCTACTTTAGTATGTTAGGAAAATATCCCTCCTCAGACGGCTACATACATGTGTGACCAACCAAATTATTCCCTTTTCTAAGGGCGACCCTGACCACTCCATCTGTTATATGACAAAGGTAAATGAGACAGAGAGATGCTTAGAACATGCTCACTTACACTAACATCCTACCCAGGCTGGGCTTGAATTCAGCTGGTGCACAGCAATATGGTTTACCAGAACCTCTCTCAAGCTGCTGTCTTGTTCTCCAGAATCTCAGCTTTCATTTTAAAAAAATAAAATAAACCGTACATCTCTAGCTTTTATGGTTGTGAAGAAAACATCAAAAATGTATAGACATTGCGGAGATGTCTGTTTGAATCTATAGAGAGCCTGGAAAAACAGCTCTGAGAGGTGTGAATTACATCATTCATCTCAGTGAGGAGTTCACTCAAATTCTCAGTGATGATAATTTAAATATCAACATAAGTAATGGAATAGTTACCAAGGTAAGAAAGGAAAGGGTAAATCATAGATCTGTACAATTTTACTGTCAGAGATCTCTCATTGGCTTAATGTACAGAGGGCAATTTAATACTTTCACACATATTTGCTGCTGTGGTCAAATCTAAGAGGAAGACCAGGGTCTACTTAGAACAGCTAATACACATAAAAACTACAACTTGCCTGTCTACACAAGGATTTTAATACATATGAACATATTAGCTAACATGTAAAAAGTAGGGCTGTCAAGCAATTAAAAAAATTAATCACACTGTTAAACAATAATAGAAGACCACTTATTTAAATATTTTGGATGTTTTCTATATTTTCAAACATATTCATTTCAATTACAACACAGAATACAAGTGTACAGTGGTCACATTATATTTATTTTTGATTACAAATATTTGCACAGTAAAAAACAAAAGAAATAGTATTTTTCAATTCACCTAATACAAGTACTGTAGTGCAATCTCTTTATCATGAAAGTTGAACTTACAGATGTAGAATTATGTACAAAAAAAACATTCAAAAATAAAACATTGTAAAATATTACAGACTGCAAGTCCACTCAGTCCTCCTTCTTGTTCAGCCAATCACTCAGACAAACAAGTTTGTTTACATTTGCAGGAGATAATGCGGCCTGCTTTTTGTTTATAATGTCACCTGAAAGTGAGAAAAGGCATTCTCATGGCACTGTTGTAGCCGGCGTCACAAGATATTTACGTGTAAGATGCGCTAAAGATTCATATGTCTCTTCATTCTTCAACTACCATTCTAGGGGACATGCATCCATGCTGATGACAGGTTCTGCTCAATAACAATCCAAAGCAGCTTTCTTTTTGGTGGTTTAGGTTCTGTAGTTTCCACATCAGAGTGTTGCTCTTTTAAGACTTCTGAGAGCACGCTTCACACCTCATTCCTCTCAGATTTTAGAAGGCACTTCAGATTCTTAAACCTTGGGTTGAGTGCTGTAGCTACTTTTAGAAATCTCACATAGGTACCTTCTTTGTGTTTTGTCAAATCTGCAGTGAAAGTGTTCTTAAAATGAACAACATGTGCTAAGCCATCATCCGAGACTGCTATGATGTGAAATATATGGCAGAATGTGGGTAAAACAGAACAGGGGACATACAATTCTCCCCCAAGGAGTTCAATCAGAAATTTAATCAACACTTTTTTTTAATGAGAGTCATCAGCATGGAAGCATGTCTGCTAGAATGGTGGCTGAAGCATAAAGGGGCATACAAATGTTTAGCATATCTGGCACATAACTACCTTGCAATGCCAGCTACAAAAGTGCCATCCAAATGCCTGTTCTCACTTTCTGGTGACATTGTAAATGAGAAGAGGGCAGCATTATCTCCTGTAAATGTAAACAAACTTGTTTGTCTTAGCAATTGGCTGAACAAGAAGTAGGACTGAGTGACCTTGTAGGCTCTGAAGTTTTACATTGTTTTGGTTTTGAGTGCAGTTATGTAACAAAAAAAATTCTACATTTATAAGTTGCACTTCCATGACAAAGAGATTGCACTACAGTACTTGTATGAGTTGAACTGAAAAATACTACTTCTTTTGTTTATAATCTTCACATAGCAAATATTTATAATAAAAAATAATATACACTTTGATTTCAATTACAACACAGAATACAATATATATGAAAATGTAGAAAAACATCCAAAATATTTAATAAATTTCAATTGGTATTCTATTGTTTAACAGTGCAATTAAAACTGCAATTAATCATGATTAATTTTTTTAATCATGATTTAATTTTTTTGAGTTAATCACGAGTTAACTGTGATTAATTGACATCCCTAGTAAAAAACAAATTTTTCCTACTGGAGACAAGGCCATGTTTGTGCTACAAACAAGGGGCATTTAAGAGTTGCCATCACTTATTTCTACCCCACTCCCCTGTTAAGAAGGAAGTAGGCCCAATGGGCATAGCAGAAAAAGTGGGCATATTCAAGCTCCACTGTGTGGGAGCCAAACTCAAAGAACACAGAAACCACATTATCATATTTTGACATCCACACAGTCTACTGTGAGTGGTGTCACATTTTCGTGACTCACATGGCTGGAGATTATTTTGTGGGTTGAACTTGGAAGAGTATGACCAGATTGTTTCTCCCACAATCTGATTCTTGTCCCTAGCTGACTGTTACTCATCCAAAAAGAGGCTTAAAGAGGCCACAGAATCCAAAGACATCTCCCTGGCTCGCTGTTCTGAAAAAACCTGGCTGAACAGACATGTCCCATCAGACTCAAAACATCTCCAAAGACAACCAGGAATGAAGGAACAGGAAAGTGTTCAGTCCCTGTCCCTACCCTCACCCCATAAAAAACTAATATATTCAGTTCTTTATTTTTAATAAAACTAGAAGGAAATCAGTCTTGATCCCTTCTTTGCCCGCTGCTTGTACCACGTAAGAGTATTACTACTATATTCATGGGGTTGCAGTAACTTGCTGCATGGCCTCAGCAGTGGAGAGAGCCAGATGATCAGAAAGGTCAGGTATATTTGCTCCCCACCTCCAAGCAGCTCCACAACTCCATTCCAAGCAATGGTGCATTTTTCCTTCTCTATCTCAAACCAGAGATGTGACCCTCGTGACAGCTATGTAACCTATAAGCAGGGCTGGATCTAAGAGATGGCTCTGTGGATACAGAGTGTTATGACAGAGTGAGAGGACAGAATTAAACTATATGGCAAATACTATACCAAGTAGCATAAAACATTACCAGATTTCAGTGATTATTTAAGTACTCATTCTCCTCATCCGATTAAAGTCATTGCTATGCTATTCTGTATTACTGAAAAAGGGCCCAGTCTATATAACTGATATAGAAATGTTAACAAAATAAACAAAATTAAAAAAAACAAAATAAAGTAAAAAAAAGGTTATGAAGCATGAAGTAAAATACTGGCAGAAGTAAGAGCGTGTTTAAAGTTAGGAAATGTGCAAGTACTTCGTGCAAAATCCTATATTTTCAGTAACTTATTAGGAAGAATACTAGAACTCTCACCGACCAGTTATTTGTCATTCATTATAAGGGACTTGGAGTATTTTGGAGCCTTCTTCCTGTTGCAAATGCCAAGTGACAGGCAGCCTACTCTAGATGAGAACCTTTCCATGGTGTCAGAGGACCAAAATGCACCTATTTTCATCTCTTAATATTGTGAGATGGAAAGTAATATGTAAATGTAACATCCGTAACATGACATCCAACAAAACACAGCAGCAGCCCACGGCTCCATCAGCATCCATCCATCCATGAACAAGGACAAGAAAAAGGAGAGACAAAAATCCATCTCAGGTCCAAAAACAAGTTGACACAGCCATACAAAATATTTTAAATTAAAAAAAAAATCCCCTTGGTTCCAAAGGGAGACAGAGCAGCAGAAGTATGCAAGGGGTTACTGAGTGGAATTCACATACAGTGGCAGCAGATGCAGCTCCATTAGTTTCAATAGAGTGGCCACTCTTTTCATCAGATGTGAATACATCCTATGGTGTCCAGAGAAGCTAAACTTATTTCTAAAGGATGAGGAACACCTGAGAACCATAGTAGATTTAAAAAAAAAAGCTCTCTTCAGCTTATAGTAGAAGTAAATGTCTCAGATAATGTGAGGTCCTCAAGCAGCACTACAGAACATCAGTGGTCTATCCCTGCAATAAGGCCAGTAACTAAGAGTAGAATCCTGAAGTCTTTACTTAGAGCTTATTTAGACAAAGCTCTTTCTTTACCTTATTTTCAGTTTTTACTTACCCAGTTCCAATATCACCTACATCTGTAGCACCGCCACAGATGTCAATGCAGTTACAATAGCATGAAACCACCATATAAGCCTGTGGAATCAAGCCCACTGGCAGTATTTGAAGTCAATGGGTGCTTGCTGGAGTAAGGTTAGGCCAAAGTTTTAATAAGGACTTCAGAATTTGGCACTAAGCAAAGGATCCTGTACGATACTGAGCACCCTCTGCTCCCTTTGAAGTCAACAGTTGAAGGGGGACAAAGCACTTTGAAAAATTGTCAACATATGTATTTCCTTTTTCCTAGGTCATGGCCAAGAGCCCATGAGCCTTTCTTACTTTTGTTTTTTCACTAAACCCCAAAGTTAACTTTGTGCATTTGCTTTGCATTGCTAAGACTTTAAAAAAAATCCACATCTGATTGTTATCACAATTCATTTGTCCACAAAGAGGGATCTCTGTGTTCTTATCTGGAGTACTGTGTCCAGTTTTGGGCCCCACACTACAGGAAGGATGTGGATAAATTGGAAAGAGTACAACGAAGGGCAACAAAAATGATTAGGGGTCTAGAGCACATGACTTATGAGGAGAGGCTGAGGGAGCTGGGATTGTTTAGTCTGCAGAAGAGAAGAATGAGGGGGGATTTGATAGCTGCTTTCAACTACCTGAAAGGGGGTTTCAAAGAGGATGGCTCTAGACTGTTCTCAATGGTAGCAGATGACAGAACGAGGAGTAATGGTCTCAAGTTGCAATGGGGGAGGTTTAGATTGGATATTAGGAAAAACTTTTTCACTAAGAGGGTGGTGAAACACTGGAATGCGTTACCTAGGGAGGTGGTAGAATCTCCTTCCTTAGAGGTTTTTAAGGTCAGGCTTGACAAAGCCCTGGCTGGGATGATTTAACTGGGACTTGGTCCTGCGTTGAGCAGGGGGTTGGACTAGATGACCTTCTGGGGTCCCTTCCAACCCTGATATTCTATGATTCTTCTATGATTATGACCTGAACAAGGGCTACTGCTAAAAATTGTGATACTCTATTATTAAAAAGAACCTGAATGCAACAAAATGTCAAAAACAGTATGAAACTGGTGACAAAGCTTTGTGAGCTATTTGTGAAAGTTGCTGGCAGGCTTGTGGGTGGTGTATAAAAGACTCCCACACTTATGCTCTTGATTAATTAGTGAACGAAGGGAGAGGTTATACATTTTTAGCAACTGCTGTTTCTTTATAATTAAATTCAATCTGGTATAAATCTCCCATACAGCATCAGGTCATAAAATTTTCATAAAATGCAACCCTAGCTGTCATCCGGAAATTACAAATTTTAAATTTAGGTGATTAAGTCTTTGTTTAAAAAGGTGTATGTGTGTGTGTGTGTGCACGCACGTGTGGTGGTGGGGCTCGTTAGCTTTAAAGAACTGTAGTCCCATACATTTTAAATTCAGTCCCAACATCATATATTTAAATAATAATATGCAAATAGGCATGATGGTTAAAGAAGGTCTCAGAAAGTAAGGATGTTTTAAATGAATATGTAATGTTTAAAATATCAGTCTGCATGCCAGGAAAAAAATAATGCTCAATTCAATTAAGCTGGTCATTCCCAGCTTCCACACAGAAAAGGATTAGCATATACTTTAAGCTGAGGTCACCCAAAGCTTTGTGTGGGTTTTTACACAGGTATTCACTTTCATGTCAATAAAATTTACTGGAACAAATGCTGGCTTACATTGTGCTTTGCTACTTATGGAATAAGAGACCTTCTTAAGAAACTTTTGCTACAATGCCATGTAAAAGCTTATGCTAGTCAGTGTATTGACAATTTAAAAAATGTTTTCACAAGTATGCTTCTTTCAGAAAAGTTTGTAGTGGTGCTGCACATACCCACTTTTGATGGCTTGACTAAGTTTTACTTCAGCCAATTCCCTATTTACAAAAGGAAAATAAATATACATTAACAAAGAGGCCTTTCAGCTATCACTGGAATAACCAGGTGGAATTTCAAAAGTGAGATAATTGTTTTTAAGATATGGATTAAATAATTTTTAAAATGAATTTTTACGGTGTATGAAAGTGAGGGACTGACAGCACTATCCTAAGTCTGGCACAATTGGCTCAGGCCTGCAGGCTGTTGAACACAGATGAAAAAGGTGCAGCAGCAATGCACTACCTCTGAGAATTACATTTTTGCTCAGCACATGGAGAGAAGTTCTGCACAGTCTAGAGAAACATGCATAATAGAACTCTACAGCTACAATAAAGTGAGAACCAGTGAGCTAGGGAGCATTCTGGAAAATACAGGGGAAGAGGCAGGGTGTTGTCAGGGACCAGCAGCTTAAATTCAATCCTGTGCAAGCAAATGCTAGGAATACTGGCCATTTGCATTATTGCAAGATACCCCTGCTGGAGTTATGTTCTACCCAAGTGTTGGCCTCAGGAGGAAGTGAGATGAGATCATCATAAGGCCCAGACACTGAAATACTTACAGCAGTTCCCATGAAAATGTGCTGGCTGAAACAGAATGCACTGGGTCTTTGTCCAGCTGACAGGAAAAAGGAGATGGGGCTCCTTTAAGAATCCCTACTGAATTTGGGTTGTGAAGGAGGGGAAAGGGGGACTTACTTGAACAAAGCCAAAGAGGTAACAGGAAGTAGCTAGACTGGACATGCACTGGGGAAGGGAGAGGTATTTATACCTGTGTATTCCAGAAGGAGCTCTCTCTCTCTCTCTCTCTCAGTCTCACACAGAATTACTAATACACAGCTCTCACACAGGGGTTCAGAGTAGGACCAGGTTTTATGATCTCCTGGGAGCTTGTACCAGTTCCTTTTTATCTTTTGGGGCTGGAAAGGATTTTTTTTCCTCATCACCAGACTGGCTGAGGCAGGGTCAGTTCACAGGTCAGGGATCTGGAGATGCAGGTTAGGAGATCAAGGTAAGGTATGTCAAAATGTCAAAATTCACTAGATGGCAGGCATAGCAGGTACCCAGTGCAGGTACTCATTACAGAGGGCATGTGGTTCTCAAACAGGAGTGGGGAAATGAACACAGGGGACGCCTTCCCCCAAGGAAGCTGGAAAAAGGAGGGGTTGGGCTCTTAATATCTGGTACAGCCAGGAGACAACTCTCCCTTTTCCACTCCCCTTTAACCCTAATACACGGAGAGGGCCATGAAGTCTCAGTAACGGGCTGGAAAGGAGGAGGACTGATGGCAGTTCCCAAAAACTTGGGATCATGTGAAGAAAAGAATTATGAACTGCACTGCCAATTATGATAGAATTTTGTATTGTATACCTTAGAAGAGTGAAACATTTGAATGGTATAAGTTTCGCCTTATGTTAAATAAATGGCTGAAGATGTGGCTAATTAAACCGCATGCATTGCAGCCTGTCTTTCTTCCTGTGTGACTGGGACAACATTATTCCTCACAGTCATCTACACAATAATCTATTACCTATACCTGGGGGGGGTGTTCTTGCCAGCCTGACCAGTGTGCAAAGCTCACTTCCTTCAAATTACTTCACAATGTTGGCTTGGAGTTAACGTAGGTTCAGCATCCTTTCTTCTGGCTGCACATTGCTATCTTGCCAAGGTGTGGATGAGAGCAGTGGGAGGAGAAAACAGGCAGGCACAAATTACACTTCCTTGCATAGTTCTGACAATGCACCTCAATCCTGATCAACATCCCTGACATTCCAGAATTAGACCCCGCCCAAACAAAAATTGCCCAATATGGTAATTCTTGTAATAGTGTTTTATAATCTGGAATGGTGTCCACTATGAACTAGGATGAGACAATTACACCCAGTTGAACTTGTGACTCAATTAGGCCCTACAAAGGGAAAGACTAATGTAACAATCACCATTTAATTTAATTGGGCTAATAAAAGGAGACAACTGTTTCAATTTAACAGTCAGGAAAACTAAGTTTTATATCCTTCTCTGTCACTGAACTGCTGGCATTTAAGGGATATCAAGAACTTGACTTTTTTTAAACATGCTTTTTTTTTAACAAATCATTGACAGAGGACCTTTAAATAGCATGTTTGATTTTTTTAAACCTTTTTAAAAATATTGTTTTCAGTTCTCATGATGTTTACAAGGGTCTATTTGAGAGTAATACCCCTAGACACATTCAGTCCTGCACCATCCCTTACATCTCTACACACATGCCTTCCTGCTGCCTCTTCAGTTTTAGCTTTGCGGCTGTGACTTACACACCCTACTGCAGATCATGGGGCACAGTGTGCATCCTTACCTAAGGTCACCATGTTAGTGCATGAGACAGGACATGCAACTGACCATCAGTAATACAATGCAATGAAATTGACTACAGTTGCAATCTAAGTTGCAAAGTAAACAAACCTAAAGAAGAGTGTGTTTTTTTAAACTGTTAATCCCTTTTAGCTGTAGTTATCTTAGGTGTCATTTAAAATTATACTCGCTACAAAATTTTCAGATGCTCAGGAGGGTCAGGATTCTCAGAGGAAAAGGAGTTCAACTAATGTGAAGTATGATTTTAGATTATATTAATAAATTATCAAGATCATCAAACATATAAATGCACCAATTACATTAGAGTCTTGGACTCATGCCTCACACTCAGAAACTGATTGCAATACTTAATGAGGAGCAGCATTTTCATAGCCATCCAACTACGCATTTAAGAGGGGCGAGGGGTAGGAATTTCAACCGATAAGCAGCTTCCTCTCACACAAAGACCGCTTGGCAAAAGGTCTCCTGTTTTTGTCAACAGTTCTCATCTCAGACCTGACAAACTAGCTCAGTGGTTTGAGCATTGGCCTGCTAACCCCAGGGTTGTGAGTTCAATTCTTGAGGGGGCCATTTCAGGATCTGGGGCAAAAATTGGGGATTGTTCCTGCTTTGAGCAGGGGGTTGGACTAGATGACCTCCTGAGGTCCCTTCCAACCCTGATATTCTATAATTCTATGAAACTCCTTACACCACACAAATTTTTTTGCAGGGCATTTATGTATAAAGGATATCCCTGAGGTGTTTACAGAAAGCTTGTAACTTGTAAAGACTCATATTCGTTGCAAGATGTATGTATAGGGAATATTTAAGGAACAATGTATTTATATGGAAAGTATGCTTGGAGTAGAAATTTGGAGTAGAAATTAATCACCAAGAGATAACAGTCATTGGGGGATTGACCATGCAAGCAAGAGGGAATTGTCAGCGAAATAACACAAAGCTTAATTGATCAGCCTTGCTCCCTCCCAGAACTAACAATCAAAACCTCTTAGACATGAAAAAGGAACATTACAACAGACAGTACTTCACCCTGGCTGTGAATAGAAACAAAAGGCTGTTTTCAGTGTAATAGAGTTTAGGGAAGGACACTCTGGATCCATTCACCAAGGACAGCCCTGTACTTGTACAACCATTAAGCACTTACAGAATCAGGCAACACATGTGACAGGGAGGTACTTTCATGAATGGTTTGGATCTTGGTTTTTGAGAAAGCAGCCAGCTCTGCATAGACTGAGCTTGGATGGTTGGGAAAGGGAGTAGGAACCTATTTTATTAGATAGTCAAAGTAACTATTGATAAGGGTAGATATAGCTTCATATTTTAGAATTTTGTTTTGTATTATAACCAGTTGTTTCCACAACTCTCTCATTTCTATTTGAATCTTTATTTTTTCTTAAATAAACCTATTTTTGGTTTATCACAAGTATTGTGCGCTTTACAGGAGCGGTGGTTTAAGGAAAAACTGGTAAATTCGGAAACACTGCACCCATGGGTGCAGAGGATATGACATTTCTATGAGTAGCCAATACCAGGGACTGGATATCACAGGGGATAAAATAAAATAAAAGCCAAAAAACAGTGCACTGGGGACAGCAGAGCCCCTTTCTTACTGGGCAGAGAAAGAGCTGCACACAAAGGGACCCCTCCTTGCACAGATCTGAAAGGAACAATTGGGGCCCAATGCTAATAAATAATTATAATGGAACTAAGTCTCCTTTTCAAAGTCCCCATTTCCTGTTATTCAGGCTGTCTGACAAAAAGCAGACCATCAGAATGAGAACGTGGTAACCTAGGCATTTTGGGGAGCAGAGGAAGGGGGCATAGGCAGCGAGTTATATGGGCCTGTGGTGCCTGTGTTCCACCAATGTTTGGGCTTATATTTTCAGAGCCGTCCCATCCATAGGACGGACCAGGGCAACCACCACAAGTCCCACACTTTGCAGGGCCCCGGGCTTCAGGGAGACGTGGGGTCCAGGGCGGCTTGGGTGGTTAGCAGGGGGCCTGGCACTAGCAGCAGCGAGCGAGCCAGTCCCAGCCCACCCCCCTCCGGCTCTGCCCCACCCCGCCCCTATTACACCCCTTTCCCCAAGTCCACACCCCGCCTCTTTCCAGCTTCTGCCCCCTTCCCCAAGCAATGCCGGGAGCCAGCAGGGTGGGACAGGCTGGAGCAAGGTCGCTCGCTGCTGCCAGTGCCAGCACCCACACTAACCCCTCAGGCCACCCTGTACTCCTCTTCTCCCTGAAGCACAGGACCCCCAAAGCATGGGGCCTGGGGTGGTTGCCCTGGTCCATCCTGTGGATGGGATGGTTCTGCTTGGACCTGTTCTGGGAACCACCAAAAATTATACAAACCTAGCACCCATGGAAGGGGACGCAGGAAGGCTGAGAACAGCAATCCTAGAAAAGGCACAGATCTGGTGAGAACACATCTAAAATTATAGAAACATACAGAGATGCTGAAACAGTGAATGAAAACTGAGAGAAATAAAAATATGTGCTCACCACATCTTTAAATCTGCAACTCACCTTTAAGCTCAGAACCAAAATATTTTAGTGTATTTATAAAACTCGACTGGCTACTTTCCAATATATTCATTACATTAAGTTTAATTTTATGGCAAATATTACCCTTTTGGGAATTTTGAGTAAAGCCATCTGGAACTCCTGGAATGAAGAAACTTTTGTCTTTTGAATTATATTGTTCTATTGAAACTCAGCTGGGAAAGTAAATGCATGAGTAGTTATGCTATGTATTCTCTTTTTTGGGATGGTTAAAAAAAATGATGACTTACCTGTATTTTAATTGCTGTTCAATGGGTGTATTCAACATAAGTGTGTGTGCATCCAACACAATACAGGCAGAGAATTTTCTGCAGTAGTACCTACGAGGGTGGCACATGCACCCTGGACATCCTCGTGGCCCCTTATGAAGTTCAGGGCAACTTCTCTCAGTTCCTTCATACTGGAATCTCTGGTGCAATGGGGATGGAGGGAGAGTCAGGAAATACACATGTGCAATTGCATCTCAAAGAACAGTTACAATACAGGTAAGTAACTGTTTCCGATGAAGTGAGCTGTAGCTCACGAAAGCTTATGCTCAATTAAATTTGTTAGTCTCTAAGGTGCCACAAGTACTCCTTTTCTTTTTGTTTCCTTTTTGAGTGGCTACACATGTGCATTGCACTCAGGTGACTCACAAACAGTATCATTAAGATCTTGAGGCAGACATCATGGTGTAATAATGGTGAAAGTATGCACCAAGGACTAAGTGACAGCCCTACAAATGTCCAGTACAGGGACATCTTTTAGAAAAAGCCACCAAAGTAGCTTGAGCTCTCGTTGAATGAATCAATAGTCTTTGTGGAGGAGGGAGTGTTCATTATGCTGTAAACTGTGGTAATGCAGGAAATAATCCACCTAGAAACCATCTGATGTAATTGCAGAATGACCTCTCATTTTGTCGGCATAATCGATCAATAGTTGGAGACATCTGAAAAGGTTTAGTCCTGTCTAGATAAAAGGCTAATGCTCACCTTACAGCCACAGTATGCAGACGTTCATCCTTGTGTGTGCATAGTTTAGGGAAAAAACAAAACTACTATATTGTCTGATATTTGCTTTTCATCTCAATCACTTTAGTCAGGAGGATGTGACTTCAAAGCTACTTTATCTTTGAAAAAAATATTGTGTATGGAAGTCCTCCCATGAGAGCCTGAAGTTCACCACTCTTCTGGCTGATGCAATGTCTAAGAGAAAAGATGTCTGACAACACAGATGAAGCAAAAAACAATTGAACTTGTGCCTACCTGACAGACCCATTAAAGTAGGTAATACAATGTTAAGGCCCAAGATGTCAATGCATCATTTGCTGGGGGAAAGAGTCAAATAATCCCTTTTAAAAAAAATCTAGAAACCATCAGTTTAAAAAACAAACACGGACCTTCTATGACCTAAAGGATAACTTGCTGCTAGGTGGACTCTTAGGGAGCTCAGAGAAAGGTCCAAGGATTTCAGATGTAACAAGTACTCCTAAATGTCCTAAATCATAGTTTCTGATGGAGGTATCCTCCAGAAAGTGGGCTGGCTTGAAAACAACTTCCACTTAGCTAAATAAGTGAGTCGAGAGGATTGCCTTTCTGCTATTAGGCAATACCTTCTGAATTGCTACAGAGCAGTTGTCCTTTGACTGATCTAACCAGTTAATAACCATGTCGAAAGGTGCAGGCTTTTTGGGTCCGGGTATCTTTCCATGCTGTTGGGACAGCAGGTCTGGAAGAGGAAGCAGAAGATACAAAGGCCCAATTGAGAGGCTGAGAAGATTGGAAAATCAGCACTGTTTCAACCACACCAAAGCTGTAAAAATTATCTTGGCATGGTTTTGTTTCAACTGGAGGATCACCTGTGGAATGAGCAGAATGGAGAGGGGAGAGGGGGGTAGCAGTGCAATGCATACATAAGACTGTCCCTACGACAGGAGAAATGCATAGTTTAATAAGCCTGAACTGTGACACGCTCAAAAACAGAATTGATGGACTTTCTTGTTGTCTTTTGTTGCAGACAGGTTGACTGATGGAATAAACCAACCGATTTTCTGTGTTGGGTCGAAGGTTGATCTCTCTTTGTTCAGCATAAGTCACAGATGATTAAAGAGATGGATGTACTGGAGAACCTGGTGTTTGGATCGGCCTTGATCTAATCAATTTTCTTGATAAAGGAAGACATGAATTCACTTTCCTCTTCAGGTAAGCTGCCACTACTGCCATACACTTGGTGAATACTTGTGGGGCTGACAACAGGCTGAAGGGAAATACTGTGTTCTAATAAAGTTGGTTCCTATCACAAATCTTAGAAGCTTCATTTGACTTAGCACAACTGCCACATGGAAGTAAGTGTCCCGGAGATCAAGAACATCAAAATACTTATTGTGATCTAAAGAAGGAATAATCAATGATAGGAAGACCATGTGAACTTTTATGTACTTGATGGACCTGTTGAGATTTCAAAGATCCAAAATGGGTCTCAGACCCTCCCAGGACTTGGGAATCAGAAAGTGTCATGAATAATACCCGTTTCCCTGATGTTGAAGGGGAACATCTATCAACACTAGGGTGAGCAGAGTCTGAACTTCTTGAAGGAGCACTGACCTGTAAAATGGGTCCCTGAAAAAAGACAAGATAGATAGGTGGTGAAAGGGGTTGACAGAAACTGTATAGAACATCCCAGTCTCAATGCTTAGTATCCATTTGTCCATCATTATAGATTCCCAAGCTCTGAGGAAATGGAACAATCTGTCCAAAGATAGTTGGGGTGGGGGAAACTAAGAAGATTGCTAATTTTATGTCTGTCCTTGAAGCAGAAATCAAATGGGCTGCTTTTCCTTATAACTGAATGAAGACGAGCTGCTTGTGTAATGCTGGAGTTAGAGGACTTCATTCTTTGTGATTTATGTTTCCTTTTCCAGAACCCTGGTTGCCTGGATGGGTAGAAAGGCTGCTGTTGGTACTGATATTGTTGAGGTCTGTATTGGTGCTTCTTGGGTACTGTTGTATAGAGAAATGGTCTCCAAAGTGGGGTGCATGCACCCCAGGGGGTGTGCAAAACAATCCATTGGGGTTCGCGGCAGGAGGAGCACTGCTGGAGGGTGGGGGAGCAAAAAGGGCAACACAGCAGGAGAAGCACTGTCAGAGAGAGAGCGGGGAAAAAAAAAAAGGGTGGCCGGAGGAGTGCCACCCTAAGATTGGCCGGAATGTCACCCCTTATAGTGTGCCGCCCCAGGCACGTGCTTCCTATACTGGTGCCTGGAGCCGGCCCTGCAAGGTATCCTGAGGGAAGAGTGGGAATTCCACAATGCGGAGGGGTTGACAGTGGCGCCTTCACTCGTTTGTTCGCTTTCAGCGTATTGCGACGTATTGCAGTTTGCGTGTGCCCGGTTAAATTACAGATTGTATTATCTAGTTTTAAGTAAACTAACCCTCACAAAATGGACAAGTGGCTTAAAAAGATTCCTGCAAAGAAACCACGGATTGAAGATAATACTAATAATGCGAGCAAAAGCGAACAACAAGAAAATGGCAGAGCTGACAGTTCTCCTACTCCTAGTACGAGCTCTTCGTCAGCCACATTACGAGGCAAAAACAATGACAATCTAATCAGATCTGACAAGAAGTCGGACAAAAAAATTCAAAATGATCAAGAAGACTATTTGAAATATGGATTTACATCCACTATCGTTAACGATGAACCTTGCCCTAAGTGTATATTGTGCCTTGAGATATTAGCTAATGATAGTATGAAGCCATCAAGATTAGCAAGACATTTAAAAACTAAGCATCCAGAACATGAAGACAAACCTCTACAATTTTTTCAGCAATGTTTAAAGTCATGTTGCAGACAGGTTGACTGATGGAATAAACCAACCTTGGAGGATTCACAGGTGAAGCCTGATATATTAGATCACATAAGTACATGAGGCCATGTGGCCTAGTAACATTGGAGAGGCTCGGACTGAAGTGGGGAGGCGTGACTTGAGAGACAGGCATAGTTAGTGAATGGTCTGAAATCTCTCTTGAAGAAAAGTGGTTGAATTCACAGAATTGAGCAGAGCCCTAATGAGCCTGATTACTCAATCCAGTACTTTACAAAATTTCACTAAACTTAATGATAAATGTTTAGAAGCCTCTTTTGAGGTTTCTTACTTAATAGTGAAAGACAAAAAGCCACATACCATTGGGGAAACACTTGTTCTTCCTGCTGTGGTAAAAATGGATGAAATAATACACGGAAAACAATATGGCGACAAACTAAAATGCATTCCTCTGTCAGCAAATACTGTTGGAAGACGCATAGAAGACATTGCTGAAGATTTGAAGAAACATGCATTAGAACAAATTACGCAGTGTGGGAGGTTTGCTATACAGTTGGATGAAAGTACAGATGTTTCTAACATGTCTCAGCTTATGGTATTTGCTAGATTCTGTTTCAATAATGAAATATGCAAAGAACTACTTTTTTGTGAGCCACTAGGGAAAGATGTACCAGAGAAGATATATTCTCAACAGTAAATGACTTCTTTAATAAAAACAATGTTTTATGGAAAAGCTGTGAAAGAGTAACCACTGATGGAGCGGCTGCTTTGACTGGAATAAAGAAAGGATTCCGGGGTAAGGTTACCGAGATAGCACCACACATGAAATTCATTCACTGCATCATTTATAGGCAAGCTATTGCAGCAAAAAAGTTGGAGACAGAAGTGCACAAAGTGCTACAGGATGTCATCGATGTGGTTAATTTTATAAAAACAAGACCTTTAAATAGCAGAATCTTTACAATACTTTGTAATGAGATCGGTAGTGACCATGAAAATCTTTTGTACCACACAGAGGTTCGCTGGTTATCTCATGGCAAAGTGCTTAAAAGAGTTGTCAAACTTAAAGATGAGTTACACATTTTTCTTTTATAAAAAGACAAGTGTTCTAAATTTGCTGACCTTTTCTGTGATGACAAGTGGCTGTCAGTAGTATACTACCTAGCAGATATTTTCAAAAAAATAAACACACTTAATCTGTCCCTTCAAGGTAAAGGTGACGTTTTAACAATGAGTGAGAAAGTAACTGCTTTTTGAAAGAAACCTGTGCTATGGAGAGAGCATTTTGAAAACGGATGTTTGGAAATGTTTCCATCATTATGTGATTTTGTTGCTGAAAACGATGTAAGTGTGTCACCTATAAAAACTCTCATATCTGCACACTTAAAAAACTTGGAAACAGAATTTTCTAACCTGTTTAAAAATCTTCCAAATGAAGAGTTTCAGTGGGTTTTGAATCCATTTGTTAAAAATATAAAAATGCAACACCTTCTGATTAGTTTGCAAGAACAACTGATTGACATCAGGAAGATGGAAATTTACTAGCCGAATTTCAACAAAAACCTTTGCATAATTGGTGGATGGGATTGAAAAATGAGTATCATGATTTAGTAAGCGCAGCCAACGATACACTTCTTCCATTTGGATCTTTGTACCTTTGTGAGGCATCTTTTTCAGCTATGATAGCTATTAAAACCAAGGGCTGAAATAAACTGAACTTAGAACCAGACCTTCGAATTGCTGTATCACAAAGTGTTAAACCAAGATTTTCAAAAATAGTGAAGTATATTCAATCACATTGCTCTCACTAAAAATATTTTTAGTGAGAGCAAAAAAGGTTTTTTGTACTGTTAATAAATAAAATAAAAAAATATTTTAAAAATATTGTTTATTTCATCCTTATCTAATCCTTTTTTAATTTCTATTTTTGTGTATGTTTTATAATGTACATAATATATTAGTACAGGAGTACATGTATATAATTTATACAGAAATAAATATTCATATATTGGGGGTGCGTGCTCAAAATTTTTTTACTGATAGGGGTGTGCAATCAAAAAAGTTTGGAGACCACTGCCTTATATTAGTTACCCCATAGATGCCAAAATAACATAGTCCAGGTAGATTCCAAACAGTAAGATAAAAGAAGTTTGTTGAGAGATCTGCCATGTTAGAGCTTTTTATACTAAGGTCTTTACAGTAGGGTTGTGAGGAATTATAGGGGACAGAGTGGGGGGAAGAGACTCAGTCTTTTTTTTCAATTACCAAAATTAAGAGCAATGCTTATTACGTTTCCAAATAAGAAAAGTGTGATGAGGGAATCTCAAATATGTGGAAGTTCAGTTAGACTTTGGCAAAGTTAAGACTAAGCATATGAGAACTTCAAACCCATGATGTTAGAACGGTTTAAAAATTTGACTCAGTTTAAATGTTACTGGGTTCAACATTGTAAATAGAAGCAAGAACAAGGAGAGTGTCCAAAAACATTTTGTGGGGCAATGCCCCTGGAGCCCCACTGGTAAAACTTCTACTACTTGCAGGATGATTAGAGTCCCAGTTTTATTTCTGGCACCATGTTTATGCTGTGTCAGCAACACGATAATGAAATGTCTCCTCTGAAGCAACAAACTCCAGTAACTTACAATAAGTGGGTTGAGTTTTGAAAGATTTACATCACTAGAGGCTGCAGCACTCAAAGCCCTGAAGCTGGCACCAACTAGGATGGCTGAAGCAATGGAAAAGAGGAGAGAAAGACAGAAGGATGTGGAAAAAGGCATAAAGGGAAAAAAGGATTGGAAACAGAAGGGAGATGTTTGAAGAGTGGGGGAGGACATGAGGACAGAAGAGGCAAGGGTATTGTGATAGATTGTCAGATTTTAGGATTCTATGTGGAAATGCTGAGCTATTCTGATGACTCGCCCTGGCATATCAGATGGCTATCATTAATTCCAACTCCCCAGAATACAAGACAGAGCATCCGTGAGCTAAGAGAAAACTAGATGAAGAAATAGGAAGACCTGCAGAGACAAGCCCTAGGAATAATGAGCATGAGGAAGCTAATGCAAGGTCTGTTTGAATCTGTAAATGCAATCCTGTCTCAGGACTTTATTGCTTAAGTCTCTGAAGCAGCAAAAAAAAACAACCATACTCTGTAAAGTCAGTGATCATGGACAAGAACCTAAGGTGTGTTCTGTGTTAGCAATGCAAAGGGGAATGCGAAAGTTCTTTAACAAGTCCCTTCATTTT
This sequence comes from Dermochelys coriacea, assembly GCF_009764565.3. Classification (NCBI taxonomy): domain Eukaryota; kingdom Metazoa; phylum Chordata; order Testudines; family Dermochelyidae; genus Dermochelys; species Dermochelys coriacea. Next base: position 123,864,353 of record NC_050070.1, read on the forward strand.
CTGCTATTAAAACAGCATTTTCCTTCAGCAGCTTTGACATCTAACTGACAATATAAATTTGAATATGAACCAAAATTATAAATATGAGGTAAAAACAATTTTGATTCAAGTTATTTTAATGCAGATTTGATTGAAACCATTATTGATTAAACATTAAAATGTGGGCTTTGGTGAAAAAGATGGCCCAGTAAAATGTCTGTGAAATGGAATCTAACTTCTTGGTTCTCTTGCAGCTCATTGATCTCTCATAAGGTGATGTACCTGAACTCTGGAAGGAACCTGAAAAGTCTGGGCTGCTTGGTGGAGCCACACTGTTCTTTTCTGCATGCCTTGGTATTTAAGAATAATAATTAAGATGAAAGTCAAAGAGAAACAAGTTTATCCCGATTTGTGTTCAAAGCCTTTCAAACAGCCCTGTGAGACAGGCCAGAATTATCCTCATTTTACAGCCTGAGAAACTGAGGCAGAAAGGTTAATGGCAAAAGAACCTAATTCTAAGAGGTGCTCAACACACAACCTCTAATGAAATCAATGGGATCTGCAAATGCACAGCACCTCAGAATAAATCAGGCCTCTTATTTTAGGTACCTAAATATGGATATAGGTGTCTAGCTTTGGACATACAAGAAAGTACCACTAATTAGTTTCTCTAAGTACAAAAAAGAGCAATCTTTCTCAAAGGTACTGTGGGACTCTTCAATTTACAATGCCACATATGATTAGAATTGACTAATTCAGATACATTTACAATTGTTCAGCTGGAATACCTCAATATGTTTCTTCAAAGTCTTGATAATAAGTTAAAGGGACCCTCAAATGACTTAAGCATAACATTAAAGTTTTACCTAAAAGACAGAAGTTTTTGAATAACAATTTGGCAATGTTTATCACACTTTATTATTTCAGTGACGATAGACTTTTTTTCACTTAAAATGATCTCCCTGAAGCACTGGACATAAACATTCAGAAGCTATTGAAAAAAAATGAAAAGCAAAACTCATCGCTCTTTGTGAACCAAAGTTAAGGCCAAATGTCGACACCTAATAAAAGTAGCTTGATTTCCAAAGATGCCAAACAGCACACAAAGCCCCCTGAAATCTATGGGAGCTGTGGGTGCTCAGTTCTTCTGAAAAAAAATTAAACCACTTTTATAGCAACCTCAGGTGATAAGACTTCAGGCACTGTAAGAAACGCTCTCACTTCCCAGTGTATAAGCAAAAAGTCCTCTAAGTCGTCCTCTTTTTGGAGATATACTTATTCAATCAACATCCGTCCTTTTTCAGGATGCAACCCAAGTCCAATATAAGTGCTCAACATTTTTGGGGGAGAGGGGGGTAAAAGCAGAAGTATACAGTTACCACCTAAATCTCCATTCATGCATAATATCCACGACTTAATTCTTCCTCCTTTTATATATGGCAGCTGGTGTTAGCAGGCTACCACCCTATCTTTACTTCTGGGTGGCAGTAATCCCCTCGGATTCCACTTTCTTCCTCCTTGTCTGTCCGGGAACTGACTTCTTGGAACTCTGGTAAATATTTAACAAATTCTTGATTGAAGATGTGAGGCTACAGACACTGGCACTCTGCTGACCAGACAAAGTCACAGTGGGCTAACCTAACCAGCAGATAGATCCAAAGAACTAGTAATAACACATAGTATATTTATTGGCAATTGACCAATCAATACAGAGCCACACAAGGGAGCTGTTTATAGGTAAATAGGTATCTATTGTATGAAACCAGAGAAGATTTAGGGTCAGGCAACCTAGGTGACCGCCTGGAGTGCCGGCTTGAGGAGCGCCGGGTTCGGGGTGCTGTTTTTGTTGTTAGCGAGAAAAGAGAAAATAGAATGTTCGAAGTAAAATGTTTCAGGTATTCTGTATATGGATTCATTTTTCACTAACCTCCTAGAATGTTCTGGGCCTTTGTAAAATCCCGTGGAATCTTCCAGGCTTTCTGAGAATTGCTCCTTATTCATTGTTTAGGGATCCTAGTGCCTAACTCAGGGTTTGTGAATCACAGTTTTTTTCCATTGATATTCTAGGTGCCTAAAAGTCCTTTGTGGATCCAGGTCTCAGCCCCTAATGCTCAGAGTCTCGTGGAATACAGATGTAATATGTCCACTGGATTTCCCACGGTGCATAAAATTAAGTAGCTGCTCAAGTCTTTGCAAGATCAGAGCTCAAGTTTGAACAGTTTTCCCTGAATGAACTGAGCAAAAAAAAAAAAAAAGTGGAAGTGGAAGGATAAATAAAATGTTTACAAATCTTTGTTTCATCTTCGAAGCTATAAACAGCAGTTAATATGTTTATATTACTTCTCAATACAAACTTTTTACCTCTTTAAAAACTTGAATTCTCTTGCTTACCCTTGTCAGAGTCAGCGTCCCTTCTTTACACATACTGCAACGGACCCGCAGTTTCCCAGGCTTCACAGTTTGGCAGAAACTTTTGCAGAAAACATAAAAACTGTTGTAACTAGCTGTACCTGTTGGAAAGAAAGCAAAGAAAACGGTTTTCACTGAAATCAGAACGAGACTGAAGTATTTTAAAACTAACAAACAAACTGATAATTAAATTAACAGAATCATAGATTTAAAAGACCAGAAAAGTCCCTTGTGATCAGCTAGCCTGTCCTCTTGCGTAAAAGGTCACAGGACTTCCATAAATTAATTTCTGCCTCAAGTCCCACAGCTGTGGTTGTAGAGTATATCTTCTTTAAATGTAATTTTTTAGCCTCCTAAAAATCATAAATTATTTGCAGTCTCCCTCTTAAAGCCATCCTGGTCTGGTCTTTGGGATAGTAGCAAGAGTGTTATTCCTGGTGCCTACCCTTAAAGGCCAACACCCATAGTGGTATGGACTTTTTGAACCCCTGCAAGCAAGGAGAGGTGGTCTCACAGGCCCTGGAGAGAGGACTGTGATCCAGAAAATGAAACAGACATTTGTAGTTCTGCTTGTTGGACTCTTATTTAACCCAGTGGGAGAAGGGCAAGGCTTTTTGATTTGGCCAGAAGGTGAAACTAAGTAAACAGTAAGAGGGAGGTCACTGACAGTGAGAGGAAAACTGAGTCTGAGGCTACACTCAATGCTGGAGAGGGAAGCTACTGCTCCAGGGGTTCACAAAGACACTGTCTTCTATTTTTAAAAGCTATGGCACCTGTGCTACCTGAAACTCCCTCTAAGCTGGCTGCCTGCAGCTAAGCAGCCTGTGTGACCTCCAGCCCCTAGGAAGGGTAGCTCAACAGCATTAATGGCAGCATGGTCTAAACCTAGGCAGGAGGCCAAGAATAAAGAACTACTGCATTCGACTCCTGATTCTGAGGCAGCGCTTAACTGTTCTCCCTTTGTTTCTCTGTCTGCAAAAAGGAGCTTACCTATCTCACGGGTGGGGGGGGGGGAGTGTGAGAGATATGATTAATGGGAAAAATTTCAAAGGTACAAAGGAAAGTTAGGTATCCAAATCCCATTGATTTTCAGTGGAAGTTGAACGCCTGATTTCCCCTGGGCCTTTGAAAATCTCCCCTCTAAATAGTTAGTAATATGTTAAGTACTCTTGTATAAATGTTAAAGCTTTGTAGGATTGTGCCCAATGGTTGAAATCTCCAAAACATTTACTTCCCAGTTTTTAATTGCTTGTTTAATTGTCAACCCATGGAGCCCTTTGCCAGAGGATGTTGTGAAGGCCATGACAATAACAGGATTCAAAAAAGAACTAGATAAGTTCATGGAGGATAGGCCCATCAATGACTATTAGCCAGGATGGGCAGAGATGGTATCCCTAGTTTCTGTTTGCCAGAAGTTGGGAATGGGTGACGGGATGGATCACTTGATGATTACCTGTTCTGTTCATTCCCTCTGGGGCACGTGGCATTGACCACTGTCGGAAGATAGGATACTGGTCTAGATGGACCTTTGGTCTGACCCAGTATGGCCGTTCTTATGTTCTTATGATTTTAATTTTACTCACCAATAACACATTGAAAACATATTTAAGTGCTTGAAGTGTCAGGCTACCAAACACGAATTTTCCATTATCTTAGTGAAGAGAGAACCTTTCAACATGAGTCACACAATGACATGAAAACTGAAAGATGACAAGTCATGGGTGATTCATCTATTGGATTAATTCATATATGATAATGGTAAATTCTTGAGAATTTACTTTTTGCCATCAGTCTGATGATCTTCATGCTATTTATTTACCTGCAACTTATGGAGTGAAACTTATTTACTAGTGCCAGTAGGGTGGGGCAGCAGGAAGAGGAGAGAATTATCTGCTTTGCTTGCTAGCCAAAAAAATTCACAAGTATCTATGCTCATCTCCATTTTTTCTTTAGTAATATGACATTCAAGTAGCTTTGGATCACACACTGACTACCTCAGAAAATATTAGGTGTAATAATTTAAAGTAAACCATATTTACTACATTTTTGCATGCCCTTCAGAATAATAAAGAGAATGTATACTGTTATATGTTATTTGAAACCAATTCCATGTTATTCACATTCATGAATTCCCTAAGAACTCTGGTGCAACTAGTTGCCAAACCTTAATTACTCACAGGGCTCTACAAGAAAAAAGTTGAATCTTCCAGAAGAAAAAAGATGACTCCAGAGAACACTTACATTATTGAAAAAAAGACCTTTTCCAGTGAGCACTTAATAATATTAAAAAAACCCATCTCTGATGAGTGTCCAAACCTGCAGGAACACAAAATGCTCTTCCAAAGGGCAACAGTGATGTCCTTAATATCCTCTTCACTTATATTACCCCCTAAGAATTTTCATTATGCTTCTCTAGGGGAAAATAAATGACCACAGAAAGACACAACAGATAACAGGATTTTTAAATGAATTTAGACCTTGTGAAAGTTGCTGGATAAATATAGTTCTGTAAATTAAATGAAGTCCTCCACTTATCCTTTCAGCAGGTACAATACAAGCAGCAATAGTGCATGTCTCGTCACAGTGCTCTATCAATGTGCTTGGAGTTGCAGGTGGCACATTTAAGAATAAGAAGGAAGTCAATCCGCTTGCCCATTCAATATTTGTTATCTCTGCTGAGGGTCTCAGTTAGTGCAAAATGTGACACAATTTTGAAAATCTGGACATCTATCCACTAGTAACCACACTGAGACCCCCAACTTGTTTGGCTAGGGTGACTAAATGACTTGCACACACTACTAACCTGAGCTGAATTTGAGCTAGGATGCAAAGAAATAAAACAATGTGTATTGAAAAAGATTAAAGGTGTTCTGAAAACTGGTCAGTCTTTCCTTTTTGCATCTCCTTATCATGGGAACAGCAAGATAGTCAACAAAACTGAAATGCAGCACAAATATTTCATGTATCAAGTAGTCACAACCTGCAGTTTGCTGCTGCAGGAGGTCATCAAGATAATCATGGTCATTAGAGTTGCCTTCCTTTGCCTCCCCACTTTCAGGTGCACAAAGTATAACTTCAGCACAGAGGGAGATTGAGCCCCAGATCTATTTTCGCATCACCATTTCCTACCTTTTGGCTCTGCTAACAATGCTGCTTTGATATACAGTTAATCTGCTTTTCCTGTAAATGACTTCAAACGTTCTTCCACATCAGCTCTGCTACTTAGAATGCTCGTTCTGAGTGGATCCATAAGGCCATTACCCCCTTTCCTTATTCAAATCCATCCTTACTATTCATAGCATCAATAGGTCTCATGTGAAATTAACTAAGTCATCAAACACCACACATAATGCTGTTCACTAGCCCTCACGGAGTAAAGTAATCTTGTAATGTCACTGATTCTACTCCCTACTCCATTTCCACACTCCCAACTGTCTTGTGTCCTGCTTGTTATACCTTACAAACTACATGGGGCAGGAATCATATTTTCCATCTGCTCTGTATGCTAAGCATACAGTTAGACAGAGAGATGTATTATTGATAGTAAAGTACAAAATATTCGTAGTGTAACTCACCATAAATAAGTATGACTTACTGTCACAATAAGAAAAAAGAAGGGAATCTTAGAGACCTGGTTTGAGGATTATTGCAGATTTACTGTATAGGTTAAACCTTGCACAGAGTACAATGTCTCAACCTGATTTTTACTTCTACTCCGTATGATCAATTTTCTCATTTATGAACAATAAACTTAATTTTGTGGGGGGGAGGTTAACACACAAGAAACATGTTTAGAATAGATTTAGCTGGAGCAGTTACGCAAAACACCTGTGCAAAGATGCAGAACAACATTTGGATTGTCTTTCCTATAGCAAGGCTGCTGGAGTCAGACAATTACAGGGGGATGCTCTGATCTTTGGTAAGGGAGTTAAATGGAGACTTTCAGCAACCCAACAACTATTTTAGACAGATGGATTGATTCCAATCACACATTCTTGTAGTCAACTTATTAGGCTTGTGTAGTGACCAACACCACCAGGAATCGAGCAAGAGGAGCCAGAATTAAAAAGGTACGCATGCCTAAAGTGAGCATACTGTACATCAAACTACAACAGTTTAGCATTAATCATATCTATTCTAGGAAGTGCTAGAATGAATCTTAGCAAAAATCTTTGACTCAGAATATATTCTAATGGTTCCCCTTTTCGAGGGGAGAAAGGGGGAAAACAAGAAAGGAATCTGATTTATGCACAACACCAGCTCTGAAATGGTATTATTAATACAGAATTGTAATTATGGCACTGAGCCAGCAATCACTAAAATTGCTGCAGCATCAAGCTTACAACCTCCACTCCCCTCGTTCAATCATGCTCTATAGGTTTTTATGACGTTTTCCATTAATATTTTATAACACTGGAACTCAGCTTGACTCTGCAGATACAGCAATTACCAATTAAAAAACTGAAATCCCATTTTAAGTGTTAGTTCTGATACTGAAAATCTGCATAACACACAAAAATAAAAAAATTAAAGTTAACCACTAATTCATTTCATGGTTTTATAAAATTGTGATTTTTTTAAAAGAGAAAACTAGTTGTACTTGTGTTTGCAATTCTTCTTTTCAGAGAATGTGCAGTTCCATAAGTTCTTGGTCTATGCTCCATATACATGACTGGCAGGAGTGCCACTGCTATGTCTTTTTGGCTATCACTAATTTGAAAGATGATACGAGTCTGCCCTACAATAGGTGCTTGATGCTCACACGTTCTGCAAGCTGAAGTCACTGCCACCAGGAAAATGACCTTAGAAATGTGATCTCTCCGTTGTTCAGAAGGAGCTTTCATCATGTTACTCAGAACCACATGAATTTCCCCAAACATTGGTGACTTCTTAATGAGGCCCCAGAAAATGACTATGGGATACAGAAAAACTAGTCTACTTTCATTCATGAAACACTGAAATGCAGCCAAATGAATCCTTTCCCACATGTGTTGGTATCTCACTACGGGCTTCAATGCTGCTAGGATGACTACCCTTTCAGGAACCACACTGACAGGGAAAAGGAACCTTGACTAGATGTAAAGAGATCCCTTGTTTCCTTATGATCTAATGTGGTAAGATCACCACCAATTCCATCAGGACTGGAAACCAGGTTTGCCTTAGCCAATGTGGGGGCCATAAAGTTAATGAAATGTCTCTCTATTGGGTTTAATTAGGGCCTTTGCTAGCATAATGAAGGAGGGAGAAGCCACCATGAAATTCTATCCTTCCTACTGCCCCAAAGTGAATGAAGATGTCCATCACCAGTGCAATCTTTATCAGGTGCCTTCAACAGAACAAAGGGGTCCTGGTGTTCAGAGGAGTGGCAGACAATATGGGATACTCCCCACAGAAGAAAGATCTATCATCCTCTGATTTGGTCACCACTTGTCAAACTCTATAACCACACAGCCTGTTCTGATAAAATTTCCCTTTCCTGACAGGCAAAAGGCATCTAGGAACGTCTTGCGAGACATTGCCTAGTCTTGCCACTGCAGGATTAAGAATCAAGATCCTTTATATCCTTTGTTTATGTAAAACTGGTGGCCTGATTGTTCTTTTGAATCAGGACCACTTTATGAGATATGAGGGCTCTCAAAGTCCACTTCCAACCAGGCCAACTGGAGTCCCAAGAATATTTATGTAGCAGGATAAGTTTTGGAAACACCAAATGTCTTGATAATGAAGCCCCTCTGCAAGTGCTTCCCCACCCTACGCAGAATGCATCCATGATTGTGCCATTTTGGCTCAGAGGAATATGGGAATGCTCTTCTAACTGTATATTGGTTTTGGACCATCACCAAGCTGGAGCATCTCAGAAGTTGCCTATCACCCAGATATAGAACAAAAATCTCTATTGCTTGTGATCGTTGATGATGTTACCTCTGGTTGGGACTTGCTAAGGGCATGACCAGGCCACCATAAATACTCTGATGGTCACTAGGCCAATCAGAACATCCTCTTGGCTAGTTCCACAATATTTTAGATCCTACTATAAGTTGGGAAGGCTTTGAAGTGAAGCATGTCCAATACGGCATCTATGTACTCCAATTCACTCTGAGGAGCAAGCTAGTGACTAAAGCCCTTCAGTGATAACATGGAGAAATGGTGGGATTTCTTCCAGTGTGCTGTTCTTGGTCAGCCAGTCACACAAGTGGGAAAAACATGCACTGCTTCTATTCTTTGTAGAACTGCTAAAAATGTCACAAAACACATATGGTACTAAGACAAGCTTAAACAACAACACTGGTACGGTTCTGCTGTCAGAAACTTGAAATGCACCTAGTGGCTGGGCATGTATGTCTAACCATACATAGGCATCTGCAATACATAGCCAGGAACAGTAAAGCAATACAAGAGGCAAAAGAAGCAGGATTTTTAGCAAGGATACATAAGTCCATCCAAACTAAGGTGCCAAGTTGTAGGAAAGCTAAAATGGTCCCTGGAGCATAGAGCAGAAAATAAGTCTAGCTTTAAACATTTTTTAAATTAATCAGAAGTCAAACTATGAACAAGAATTTTAGCAAAAATAGAGGTAAATCATAGAGAAATCAATTAAGTGCCCCAAGAGCTGTTGGGGATACTATGGGTTTCCAGTGTTCCCAGCAGAGGCAGGCACATGCCACCCTCCTAATCCTGCTGGTTTAAATACTTAACTTTGGACATGGGATAAGCCTTGCCCTTGAATGTGGGCCTGTTTCAACTGTTTTATTTTCATAGATTCATAGATATTAAGGTCAAAAGGGACCATTATGATCATCTAGTCTGACCGCCTCCACAACTCAGGCCACCGATTCTCACCCACCCACTCCTGCAATAAACCTCTCACCCATGTCTGAGCTATTGAAGTCCTCAAATCATGGTTTAAAGACTTCAAGGTTTAAAGACTTCATATACTTTTAAGCTTTAGAGAATACAACTTGAAAGAAAGATTATTAATTATAAGGCAATATAAGATATCCTAAAGTCGTCACAACTCTGTTTTCAGAGTCATAATGTCACCAAAAATTGTTCTGATTTCCTTAGAGGAAACAGTAAAAATCAGTCATCACTGGGGTTAACAATCCAATTTGACAGGTTTCAGAGTAGCAGCCGTGTTAGTCTATATTCGCAAAAAGAAAAGGAGTACTTGTGGCACCTTAGAGACTAACAAATTTTTTTGAGCATAAGCTTTTGTGAGCTACAGCTCACTTCATCGGATGCATTCAGTGGAAAATACAGTGGGGAGATTAATATACATAGAGAACATGAAACAATGGGTGGTACCATACACATTGTAAGGAGAGTGATCACTTAAGGTGAGCTATTACCAGCAGGAGAGCGGGGGGGAAAAACCTTTTGTAGTGATAATCAAGGTGGTCCATTTCCAGCAGTTGACAAGAACGTCTGAGGAACAGTGAGGGGTTGAAGGGGGGGGGTAATAAACATGGGGAAATAGTTTTACTTTGTGTAATGACCCATCCACTCCCAGTCTTTATTCAGGCCTAAGTTAATTGTATCCAGTTTGCAAATTAATTCCAATTCAGCAGTCTCTCGTTTGAGTCCGTTTCTGAAGTATTTTGTTGAAGAATTGCAACTTTTAGGTCTGTAATTGAGTGACCAAAGAGATTGAAGTGTTCTCCAACTGGTTTTTGAATGTTATAATTCTTGATGTCTGATTTGTGTCCATTTATTCTTTTACGTACAGACTGTCAAGTTTGATCAATGTACATTGCAGAGAGACATTGCTGGCATATGATAGCTTATATCACATTGGCATATCCACCATAATTTCAACAATTTCCATCCCACCATCAACCTCAGCCTGGACCAGTCATAGAATCATAGAATCATAGAATATCAGGGTTGGAAGGGACCCCAGAAGGTCATCTAGTCCAACCCCCTGCTCAAAGCAGGACCAAGTCCCAGTTAAATCATCCTAGCCAGGGCTTTGTCAAGCCTGACCTTAAAAACCTCTAAGGAAGGAGATTCTACCACCTCCCTAGGTAACGCATTCCAGTGTTTCACCACCCTCTTAGTGAAAAAGTTTTTCCTAATATCCAATCTAAACCTCCCCCATTGCAACTTGAGACCATTACTCCTCGTTCTGTCATCTGCTACCATTGAGAACAGTCTAGAGCCATCCTCTTTGAAACCCCCTTTCAGGTAGTTGAAAGCAGCTATCAAATCCCCCCTCATTCTTCTCTTCTGCAGACTAAACAATCCCAGCTCCCTCAGCCTCTCCTCGTAAGTCATGTGCTCTAGACCCCTAATCATTTTTGTTGCCCTTCGCTGTACTCTTTCCAATTTATCCACATCCTTCTTGTAGTGTGGGGCCCAAAACTGGACACAGTACTCCAGATGAGGCCTCACCAGTGTCGAATAGAGGGGAACGATCACGTCCCTCGATCTGCTCGCTATGCCCCTACTTATACATCCCAAAATGCCATTGGCCTTCTTGGCAACAAGGGCACACTGCTGACTCATATCCAGCTTCTCGTCCACTGTCACCCCTAGGTCCTTTTCCGCAGAACTGCTGCCGAGCCATTCGGTCCCTAGTCTGTAGCGGTGCATTGGATTCTTCCATCCTAAGTGCAGGACCCTGCACTTATCCTTATTGAACCTCATTAGATTTCTTTTGGCCCAATCTTCCAATTTGTCTAGGTCCTTCTGTATCCTATCCCTCCCCTCCAGCGTATCTACCACTCCTCCCAGTTTAGTATCATCCGCAAATTTGCTGAGAGTGCAATCCACACCATCCTCCAGATCATTTATGAAGATATTGAACAAAACGGGCCCCAGGACCGACCCCTGGGGCACTCCACTTGACACCGGCTGCCAACTAGACATGGAGCCATTGATCACTACCCGTTGAGCCCGACAATCTAGCCAGCTTTCTACCCACCTTATAGTGCATTCATCCAGCCCATACTTCCTTAACTTGCTGACAAGAATGCTGTGGGAGACCGTGTCAAAAGCTTTGCTAAAGTCAAGAAACAATACATCCACTGCTTTCCCTTCATCCACAGAACCAGTAATCTCATCATAAAAGGCGATTAGATTAGTCAGGCATGACCTTCCCTTGGTGAATCCATGCTGACTGTTCCTGATCACTTTCCTCTCCTCTAAGTGTTTCAGGATTGATTCTTTGAGGACCTGCTCCATGATTTTTCCAGGGACTGAGGTGAGGCTGACCGGCCTGTAGTTCCCAGGATCCTCCTTCTTCCCTTTTTTAAAGATGGGCACTACATTAGCCTTTTTCCAGTCATCCGGGACTTCCCCCGTTCGCCACGAGTTTTCAAAGATAATGGCCAAGGGCTCTGCAATCACAGCCGCCAATTCCCTCAGCACTCTCGGATGCAATTCGTCCGGCCCCATGGACTTGTGCACGTCCAGCTTTTCTAAATAGTCCCTAACCACCTCTATCTCTACAGAGGGCTGGCCATCTCTTCCCCATTTTGTGATGCCCAGCACAGCAGTCTGGGAGCTGACCTTGTTAGTGAAAACAGAGGCAAAAAAAGCATTGAGTACATTAGCTTTTTCCACATCCTCTGTCACTAGCTTGCCTCCCTCATTCAGTAAGGGGCCCACACTTTCCTTGGCTTTCTTCTTGTTGCCAACATACCTGAAGAAACCCTTCTTGTTACTCTTGACATCTCTTGCTAGCTGCAGCTCCAGGTGCGATTTGGCCCTCCTGATATCTTTCCTACATGCCCGAGCAATATTTTTATACTCTTCCCTGGTCATATGTCCAACCTTCCACTTCTTGTAAGCTTCTTTTTTATGTTTAAGATCCGCTAAGATTTCACCATTAAGCCAAGCTGGTCGCCTGCCATATTTACTATTCTTTCGACTCATCGGGATGGTTTGTCCCTGTAACCTCAACAGGGATTCCTTGAAATACAGCCAGCTCTCCTGGACTCCCTTCCCTTTCATGTTAGTCCCCCAGGGGATCCTGGCCATCTGTTCCCTGAGGGAGTCAAAGTCTGCTTTCCTGAAGTCCAGGGTCCGTATCCTGCTGCTTACCTTTCTTCCCTGCGTCAGGATCCTGAACTCAACCAACTCATGGTCACTGCCTCCCAGATTCCCATCCACTTTTGCTTCCCCCACTAATTCTACCCGGTTTGTGAGCAGCAGGTCAAGAAAAGTGCTCCCCCTAGTTGGCTCCCCTAGCACTTGCACCAGGAAATTGTCCCCTACGCTTTCCAAAAACTTCCTGGATTGTCTATGCACCGCTGTATTGCTCTCCCAGCAGATATCAGGAAAATTAAAGTCACCCATGAGAATCAGGGCATGCGATCTAGTAGCTTCCGTGAGTTGCCGGAAGAAAGCCTCATCCACCTCATCCCCCTGGTCCGGTGGTCTATAGCAGACTCCCACCATGACATCACTGTTGTTGCACACACTTCTAAACTTAATCCAGAGACACTCAGGTTTTTCCACAGTTTCGTACCGGAGCTCTGAGCACTCATACTGCTCCCTTACATATAGTGCTACTCCCCAACCTTTTCTGCCCTGCCTGTCCTTCCTGAACAGTTTATAACCATCCATGACTGTACTCCAGTCATGTGAGTTATCCCACCAAGTCTCTGTTATTCCAATCACGTCATAATTCCTTGACATCACCAGGACCTCCAGTTCTCCCTGCTTGTTTCCAAGGCTTTGTGCATTTGTATATAAGCACTTGAGATAACCTGTTGATCGCCCCTCATTCCCAGTATGAGGCAGGAGCCCTCCCCTCACAGACATTCCTGCCTGTGCTTCCTCCCGGTATCCCGCTTTCCCACTTACCTCAGGGCTTTGGTCTCCTTCCCCCGGTGAACCTAGTTTAAAGCCCTCCTCACTAGGTTAGCCAGCCTGCTGGCAAAGATGTTCTTCCCTCTCTTCGTAAGATGGAGCCCGTCTCTGCCCAGCACTCCTCCTTCATGGAACACCATCCCATGGTCAAAGAATCCAAAGCCTTCTCTCCGACACCACCTGCGTAGCCATTCGTTGACCTCCACGATTCGACGGTCCCTACCCAGGCCTTTTCCTTCCACGGGGAGGATGGACGAGAACACCACTTGCGCCTCCAACTCCTTTATCCTTCTTCCCAGAGCCACATAGTCCGCAGTGATCCGCTCAAGGTCATTCTTGGCAGTATCATTGGTGCCCACGTGGAGAAGCAGGAAGGGGTAGCGATCCGAGGGCTTGATGAGTCTCGGCAGTCTCTCCGTCACATCACGAATCTTAGCCCCTGGCAAGCAGCAGACTTCTCGGTTTTCCCGGTCAGGGCGGCAGATAGATGACTCAGTCCCCCGGAGGAGAGAGTCCCCGACCACCACCACCCGCCTTCTCCTCTTGGGAGTGGTGGTCGTGGAACCCCCAACCTCAGGACATCGCATCTCATGCCTCCCAACCAGCGGAGTCTCCTTCTGCTTTCTCCCCCCAGACATATCATCTGGTCCACTCTCCGCATTGGTACCTGTGGAGAGAACATGAAAGCGGTTAGTTACCTGTGTCTGTGTTACTGGAACCCGGACATTCCGCTTACCTCTTCTGGAGGTCACATGTTGCCAAGCTTCTTCACTGGCCTCTTGGCTCCTCTGTGCAACCTGCTCTATATCTTTAGAGCTTTGTGCCCCTAGAAGGCTATCCTGAGTTTGGTCCAGAAAATCCTCAGTCTCTCGTATACAACGCAGGGTCGTTGCCTGTTGCTCCAGACCTTCAATCTTTTCTTCCAATATGGAGACCAGCTTGCACTTTGTACAGACAAAGTCGCTTCTGTCCTGTGGAAGAAAGACAAACATGGCACATCCAGTGCAGGTCACAACAGCTGAACCCCCCCTTCCATATCACCTACCTACTATGAGCTTCCTCAGAGACGTTGGCAAGATGTAAGCCTCACTGGGCTCACTCCAGGCGAACTCCCAGGCAAACTCCTGCTGTGAGCTGCTCTGCTGTCCCCGCTGCTCCGCTGCTCCGCTGCCGCTCAGCTGGTTCGCGAGGCTCTGGCTATTTTTAAACAGCCAGGCTTCCCTGACGCAAACACACAGACACCCTAATGCCCGCCCCCTGCAGGCTAGCAGCCAATCAGACACTCACTCAGGCTCTCTCCCTGCCCTCCCAGCAAACACACGCTCGGATACTTCCTCAGCAAGCAAACACACACACTCGGATACTTACCAGTCCCAGGCAAACTCCTGCTGTGAACTGCTCTGCTGTCCCCGCTGCTCCGCTGGTTCGCTGCCGCTCAGCTGGTTCGCGAGGCTCTGGCTATTTTTAAACAGCCAGGCTTCCCTGACGCAAACACACAGACACCCTAATGCCCGCCCCCTGCAGGCTAGCAGCCAATCAGACACTCACTCAGGCTCTCTCCCTGCCCTCCCAGCAAACACACGCTCGGATACTTCCTCAGCAAGCAAACACACACACTCGGATACTTACCAGTCCCAGGCAAACTCCTGCTGTGAGCTGCTCTGCTGTCCCCGCTGCTCCGCTGGTTCGCTGCCGCTCAGCTGGTTCGCGAGGCTCTGGCTATTTTTTTGTCCACACAAGAGATCCACTTCCTGGACACAACGGTGCTAATAAGTGATGGTCACTTAAACACCACCCGATACTGGAAACCTACTGACCACTATTCCTACCTACATGCCTCCAGCTTTCATCCAGATCACACCACACGATCCATTGTCTACAGCCAAGCTCTACGATACAACCGCATTTGCTCCAACCCCTCAGACAGAGACAAACACCTACAAGATCTCTATCATGCATTCCTACAACTACAATACCCACCTGCTGAAGTGAAGAAACAGATTGACAGAGCCAGAAGAGGACCCAGAAGTCACCTACTACAGGACAGGCCCAACAAAGAAAAGAACAGAACGCCACTAGCCATCACCTTCAGCCTCAAACTAAAATCTCTCCAACACATCATCAAGGATCTACAACCTATCCTGAAGGATGACCCATCACTCTCAAAGATCTTGGGAGACAGGCCAGTCCTTGCTTACAGACAGCCCCCCAACCTGAAACAAATACTCAGCAGCAATCACACACCACACAACAGAACCACCAACCCAGGAACCTATCCTTGCAACAAAGCCAGTTGCAAACTGTGTCCACATATCCATTCAGGGGACACCATCATAGGGCCTAATCACATCAGCCACGCTATCAGAGGCTCCTTCACCTGCGCATCTACCAATGTGATATATGCCATCATGTGCCAGCAATGCCCCTCTGCCATGTACATTGGTCAAACGGGACAGTCTCTACCTAAAAGAATAAATGGACACAAATCAGACATCAAGAATTATAATATTCAAAAACCAGTCGGAGAACACTTCAATCTCCTTGGTCACTCGATTACAGACCTAAAAGTGGCAATTCTTCAACAAAAAAACTTCAAAAACAGACTCCAACGAGAGACTGCTGAATTGGAATTAATTTGCAAACTGGATACCATTAATTTAGGCTTGAATAAAGACGAGGAGTGGATGGGTCATTATACAAAATAAAACTATTTCCCCATGTTTATTCCCCCCTCCATCCCCCACTGTTCATCAGACATTCTTGTCTACTGCTGGAAATGGCCCACCTTGATTATCGCAACAAAAGGTTCCCCTGCCTCCCCCCCGCTCTCCTGCTGGTAATAGCTCACCTTAAGTGATCACTCTCCTTACAGTGTGTACGGTAACACCCGTTGTTTCATGTTCTCTATGTATATAAATCTCCGCACTGTATTTTCCACTGAATGCATCCGATGAAGTGAGCTGTAGCTCACGAAAGCTTATGCTCAAATAAATTTGTTAGTCTCTAGGATGCCACAAGTACTCCTTTTCTTAATCCAATTTGAGAGTTTAACTTCCCTAAGCGAGTCAGATTGCCAGCAACGGATGATAGGTCAAGAATGATTACATTAATAAACATAATTGTTCCCCAGTATAAACTACAAAAGCCCACAGCAATGCACAGAGAGGGAAGTGCAATCTTAAATATCTCATTAAATAAATGAGACATGATTTGTAATTAAAACCACAGTGAATACTTATGTATGCAACATGATGTTCAGGTGCTGATAAAGACAAAAAATTGGCAATCTTCATTTCAATGAAGCTTTCAATTGCCTGGAAAAGCTTGATGAATTCCTTTGTGATTATATCAGACACATGGGTGTGGGGAGAAATGAATGGAACTGAAGCAAGAGGGGATATGAGGTGGCACAGAAGCCTCCTAGCTACACGCATCTGAACTCACTAACAAGTGGGCTCCCTCCTGTATGTTCCTGTTTCTGTCACAATAGCGATCTAGTAAATATAAGTAACTCCCTTGAAAAGAATACTAATAATAGTGCAATTTTGAATATCTCCATATAACTTCACAATTACCTCATGTCCATACTGAAAGTCATGGACTTTACCCCACAGCCCTCTGAAATCAATGGGAGGCTTTTCATTGATGTCAGTAAGCGTTTGATCTGGTCCCATATATTGAAAGATGACTGTTAGTACCTTGAATTAAATGGATGACAGTTTTAAGCTATTTGCAGTGGTTACCATTAAAATATTTCCAAGTGGCTTTGGAAGTAATCAACATCATTCTGTTCCTTTCTAGTGATATTCTCCAGCCAGATCTTTCCTGCTCAAAGCTCAGAACTGGCCATGAAGAAATGGTAAGAAATGGCTGAACTAGCCACATTGCAAGTATTATAGGGATAGAGTTGCACTCCTTTGCTATTTGGCTTCAGAGAAGTTTCCAGAAAATGTTTCCAAAAGTTGAATATCGTAATTTTGGCCAGAATCCTTTTAATACCAGTTGGAGGTGGGATTTTCCCATTTGAAATTAACAAGTGGCCTCAGATATGGATGCTTTATTTCACTTTTACAGCCAGGTCATTCACTACATTTATCTCTCTCTTACTTCTGGTAACTTTTATACAACCTGAGTATAACAGGATCTCCCCAAACCCAGCACGAGACCTTTCCTCTACCTCATTTTCCCCACTCTCAAAGGCGGGGGGCAATTCACCAGCGAATGAAGGGGGGGCCAATTCACCAGTCATGTCAATGAAGCTCCCACCACACTGTCAATATTTCACTCTCTTTTCTGATGGATGTTTTCATTGTTCAAACAAAAATACACTTCAGCATCAATCTATGGTAAACCGGGTTCTTCCACCCTAGACAAGGCCTCTGCCACTGCCTGCACAGCTGGGTATCCCCAGTCAGATTTTTCATCTAGACTGGTATACCAAGCCCCTTTTCATATTCTTTCCCTAACCCCATGTCTTCTACAGGAACCTTTCTAGAGCTCTGAGCTGCTTGTTGGTCTTTTAGCTCACCATCTGGAAGGCAGCTGATTAGCCACCGGTGGGGCTAAAATCAACTCCCTTAAAGGCCAGTCCATCTTGTGACAGTAAATTTTAAGCATATTTGCATAAACAAAATGTGCTGACTTTGTGCATCCCCGTGCAGTCACTACTGGTTTAACCCTCACAAGTAGGCAGTTACAACTTAAGGCCCTGATCCTATAATTTTTGGCTTACTGTAGGGGTGATGGGCAGAAGGGTTTCAATATATACCTAAACCAAAAGCACAAGTATTTTCTTGGAAACTTTCCTTTAATTCATGTAATAGCCTTCTTCAGCAGCCAGACCTTTGATAAAATCAGGTTTTAAACCAATACACTAGTCTTTTGATAAAAGCTGGACTAAACTCAGTAGATTTGTGGAAATATAACATTTACTTTCATAAAAATGGTTTTGGAAACTCATGTTGTTTTGCTAAATAAAAATAATAAAAAGTGACAAGCTATCTGTTTTTTTCCCTTTGCTCTTCAGTTTCCCTGACTGTTCAGTGCTGGCTTTATTTCATTTCTAAAATTGAATGGCATACTGCACAATCTTGCCAGATGGAACTCTGTGTAGTTGCTGTGCTTTGGTCTTGCCAGTGAGGTTTTTTTTATCCAGAATGGGGAAAAAAAACAACACATACACTCAAGGCGTACAAATTTAAAACTACAAAATACAATGAGAAATGAAAATGTATTTTCTCCGCTGTACGGGGAAGGTCACTTTCAGGTAGGAGCAAGCAAAGCCATGTATTGCAAGAACAAATCTGTAATGTGCAGTCTCGGTAAAAAGGTGGTGTCTTGATTGAGTTCATTTAATTATAGAGCTTTCACCAGCCAAAAATATTAATGCAGACATGAATGCAAGAGGCTGCTTATTTATGTTCTTTGCCTGGAACTCTCTCCTCATCCCAGTGCAACATCACCTCTTTTTTCTAATTCCTCTTCAAAGCTGACTTCCTAATATGTTATCCATCAACAAAAATACTGTCACTGACCTCTCCCTTTACTATTTGGTATACAAATGCAGAGAGAACGATGTTCTAAACAGAACCCTCCTCTGTATATTCCATTGCATTTTGTATTGTCTTTCTATTTAAACTGTAAGATGAGGATCTTCGTAAGGAGATGAAGAGAATCATCTTTTTTTCCTGTCCTGTTCAGCATTAATCATACCATTTGTGCTTCACATATAATACAGGTCAATAATTCTGACATGCATGTCCGGTTATTCAGGAAACATTAGTCATAATGGCTATCAGCCAGATCCTGAAGTCCCTTCTTGGTCAAACTACCACTTAAGTCCATTTGATTTATTGAGTAAAATCTAAGTAAGGTCTTTAGGAACTGGCCTACTATTTTTATTTGAACTTTTTCTCACAGGTGACATTACTAATCCATTTCCACTTGAACCTGCTTTGTATGTGGGGGACACAGCTGTGTGAAATTCTTGCAATAATCTGAAATCCACATAAAAGTAATCTGGCTTCAGGTTTCATTACACCCACTTTCAGACCAACTTCATGGGAAGTTGCTATGGTTCACAGACACTTAGGGCCATTTCAGAGATAGTCAAAATCATGCAAATATCATACTCTGAAGTAAAATGAGTTTTGCTTTGAGATGTGGGTTAATTCAATACAAAACTCAAGGCAAAGCATGGATGGTGCAAACCCTACATCCTTCCCTGCAGTACCCGTACTGTACTCCACATCCCCCTATTCCCTCACAGTTTCCTGTCTAGTTTTCAAGCCATGTAGCCCAGTGGTGGCCATCTCCACTCAGGGCAGTGAGGTTCAGTCCTGTGGAGAACAATAAAAGATGGTAGCAATTGCTTGGAAAGCCAAAAATTCATTATGGAACTCTGAGACACTTTAAAAAAAAATAAAAAATTTAGAACACTCCTGAAAATAACATGAGTTGACAACTCTGCAAATGACACAGGACACAACTAGCAAAAACTGGAACTTAAGCAAGAGGCCCCCAAGTGCCCTGAAGCCTGCACAACACAGCACATACTGTCATGACTGAGATGTGGGCACATACAATTTATGGAGCCAGTTTTTGAACAGATGGATCTGAACTTTCAAGTTTTACTTTGTAACTAATATGTATCTCTATTTCATCCTTGACAGACCCAGAGTTAGTGTCCAAACTCACCTACTCCCTAGCCTTTGACTTTATTGATAACTCAAAAATAATAAAGTAAGCCTCAGCATAAGCTTCCTCTCTGAGCTTGGCTATCTTAGAGGTTCCTTCCATGACCACTTTTAGCCCCCCAGATTCTTGTAAAGCAATACAGCAGCCTCACTCCATTAATATCCTGGTTGGAGCTAACTGGACTTGACTAACTGCAAGACTACAGTAATTACCCTAGATCTTATTACCTGTTTTTGGCAACTGTGAACTGTACCTTGGGTGACTCAACAGAAGAGCCCCGGTGGTCCTATTGATGCCTTAGAGCCTGTCACATAATATTTTTTTCTTTTAAAAAGTTTAATTCCTTGGACATATAACACAAATTTTGTGGTAGATGGGTGTGTCTGTGTGAAAGAAGAACTATCCAACCTAATTCTTGAAAGTTCACTGGCAAGTCATTTTGCCCAGCTAATTTGTGTATTTGGATGTATACTTATGTGTGGGTAAAAATAGGTGATGCAGAGCTGATACTACAGTAACACTGCTGGTCCTGTTTCCTTCTGCAAATATCCTAAAATATTGCAGATCACTAGCAGACACAATAGTGAATAATGAAAACAAGCACATGCAGAATTCTTCTCAGTAGGAAACCTTGATGGAAAATAAAGCTTTTTATATTTTCATTGAATTCTCTTGTTTGTTTTGAAGTTTTAAGCTTCTATCTTAAGCTTTGTAAACTGATTATGCTGTGCACTTACCTCCTCATTTGCTGAATATTTATTTTTTAAAATATTAACTTTTTGTCAATTACAGAGTGATCATACTGTACATTCTAAATTGCATGTTGTTTAAGAAGTGCTCTTTCATTTCCTGTGTTTCTGTTAATGCTTTTCAACTTTATTTGTTCAGATCTGATGGGCTTATCAGCACTTGAGAGAGAACACAGAGTGTCTAGTTTTGGGTTTTTTTGTTTCTTTGTTTTACTTCTCTAAAGCTTTATTATAAGAAAATGCTCTTTTTGACACCTCTTTTAATATTCAGTCAGACCCCAACTCCTGTTGGAAGGAAACATTCATGTTTAGAATAAAATAAGTAATTTAAAATAAAATCTATGTTACTTTTTCAAAAGCAAAAGAGAAAAGTTTAAGTTGTGCTTTTAAATATGCCAAATTAACTAGTAATAATCGCAATTTTGAACATGCATTGTTTTAACCTCTGGAACAGTAGGTGTTTTGAAATAACTCAGTGCTTGGAATAAGATAGGAAACTAATCTCTTTCTAATCAATGTATATATGCACGCACACACATATTCAGGTACAGAAATGTTACCTAAATATGTAATATGTAAAATTAATAAAATAACCAGGAAGGAAGGAATACTTGTGGCACCTTAGAGACTAACAAATTTATAGAACATAAGCTTTCGTGAGCTACAGCTCACTTCATCGGATGCATCCGATGAAGTGAGCTGTAGCTCACGAAAGCTTATGCTCTATAAATTTGTTAGTCTCTAAGGTGCCACAAGTACTCCTTTTCTTTTTGCGAATACAGACTAACAAGGCTGCTACTCTGAAACCTGTCAGGAAGGAAGGAATACTCTCCTTAAACTTCACACAGTTGTACACATTATGAGAAAAGGGATAGCGCCCTTTGTGTTACCTGTAATTTCTCAGGTGGCTTACGTGGGGTGGTGGCTGCAGGTCTACCCTTCTGGAGCTGTGACCAATCGTGAACACAGTGAAACAAAAAAGTATTTTCAAAACAAGCTTTTATTTTATCTGAACAGTAGAAACATGGCATAAAAAGAGAAAAGGGTTTTTAACAAAATAAGAGATCTACACATATATCCATTTTATCTAAGGTTTAAGTAGGACTATCTTACTCCCAACATCCCAATCTTTGATCACTGGGGGATTCAGTCTGCTCTTCAGCAGCCTGTGTCACACTCTCCTGTCCTTCAAGGTCAATCTTTTTCTCCATCCAAAGTTCTTTGTTGTAGTTTTTCCTGATGAATCCCCACTGTGGTTATAGGCTGGGATTCCCCCATGCCAAGTTAAACCAGACTGTTGAGCTCAGCCTGCTCAGAGGTAAAACTTCAAAGGGAATGATCCCTACGTTATCTTTTAAAAAAAGAAAAGGAGTACTTGTGGCACCTTAGAGACTAACAAATTTATTAGAGCATAAGCTTTCGTGAGCTACAGTTCACTTCATCGGATGCATTTGGTGGAAAAAACAGAGGGGAGATTGATATACACACTCAGAGAACATGAAACAATGGGTTTATCATACACACTGTAAGGAGAGTGATCACTTAAGATAAGCCATCACCAGCAAGTGGGGGAAGGGGAAGGAGGAAAACCTTTCATGGTGACAAGCAAGGTAGGCTATTTCCAGCAGTAATAAATAAGAATATCTGAGGAACAGTGGGGGGTGGGGTGGGGTGGGGTGGGGGGGAGAAATAACATGGGGAAATAGTTTTACTTTCTGCAATGACTCATCCATTCCCTGTCTCTATTCAAGCCTAAGTTAATTGTATCCAGTTTGCAAATTAATTCCAATTCAGCAGTCTCTCGTTGGAGTCTGTTTTTGAAGCTTTTTTGTTGAAGGATAGCCACTCTTAGGTCTGTAATCGAGTGACCAGAGAGATTGAAGTGTTCTCCAACTGGTTTTTGAATGTTATAATTCTTGACGTCTGATTTGTGTCCATTCATTCTTTTACATAGAGACTGTCCAGTTTGACCAATGTACATGGCAGAGGGGCATTGCTGGCACATGATGGCATATATCACATTGGTAGATGCGCAGGTGAACGAGCCTCTGATAGTGTGGCTGATGTGATTAGGCCCTCTGATGGTGTCCCCTGAATAGATATGTGGACAGAGTTGGCAACGGGCTTTGTTGCAAGGATAGGTTCCTGGGTTGGTGGTTCTGTTGTGTGGTGTGTGGTTGCTGGTGAGCATTTGCTTCAGATTGGGGGGCTGTCGGTAAACAAGGACTGGCCTGTCTCCCAAGATCTGTGAGAGTGATGGGTCGTCCTTCAGGATAGGTTGTAGATCCTTGATGATGCGTTGGAGAGGTTTTAGTTGGGGGCTGAAGATGATGGCTAGTGACGTTCTGTTCTTTTCTTTGTTGGGCCTGTCCTGTAGTAGGTGACTTCTGGGTCCTCTTCTGGCTCTGTCAATCTGTTTCTTCACTTCAGCAGGTGGGTACTGTAGTTGTAGGAATGCATGATAGAGATCTTGTAGGTGTTTGTCTCTGTCTGAGGGGTTGGAGCAAATGCGGTTATATCGTAGAGCTTGGCTATAGACAATGGATCGTGTGGTATGATCTGGATGAAAGCTTGAGGCATGTAGGTAGGAATAGCGGTCAGTAGGTTTCCGATATAGGGTGGTGTTTATGTGACCATCGCTTATTAGCACCGTAGCGTCCAGGAAGTGGATCTCTTGTGTGCACTGGTCCAGGCTGAGGTTGATGGCGGGATGGAAATTGTTGAAATCATGGTGGAATTCCTCAAGGGCTTCTTTTCCATGGGTCCAGATGATGAAGATGTCATCAATGTAGCGGAAGTAGAGTAGGGGCATTAGGAGACGAGAGCTGAGGAAGCGTTGTTCTAAGTCAGCCATAAAAATGTTGGCACACTGTGGGGCCATGCGGGTACCCATCGCAGTGCCGCTGATTTGAAGGTATACATTGTCCCCAAATGTGAAATAGTTATGGGTGAGAGGACAAAGTCACAAAGTTCAGCCACCAGGTTAGCCGTGACATTATCGGGGATACTGTTCCTGACGGCTTGTAGCCCATCTTTGTGTGGAATGTTGGTGTAGAGGGCTTCTACATCCATAGTGGCCAGGATGGTGTTTTTAGGAAGATCACCAATGGACTGTAGTTTCCTCAGGAAGTCAGTGGTGTCTCGAAGATAGCTGGGAGTGCTGGTAACGTAGGGCCTGAAGAGGGAGTCTACATAGCCTGACAATCCTGCTGTCAGGGTGCCAATGCCTGAGATGATGGGGCGTCCAGGATTTCCAGGTTTATGGATCTTGGGTAGCAGATAGAATACCTCAGGTCGGGGTTCCAGGCGTGTGTCTGTGCGGATTTGTTCTTCTGCTTTTTCAGGGAGTTTCTTGAGCAAATGCTGTAGTTTCTTTTGGTAACTCTCAGTGGGATCAGAGGGTAATGGCTTGTAGAAAGTAGTGTTGGAGAGCTGCCTAGTAGCCTCTTGGTCATACTCCGACCTATTCATGATGATGACAACACCTCCTTTGTCAGCCTTTTTGATTATGATGTCAGAGTTGTTTCTGAGGCTGTGGATGGCATTGTGTTCTGCATGGCTGAGGTTATGGGGCAAGCGATGCTGCTTTTCCACAATTTCAGCTCGTGCACGTCGGCGGAAGCACTCTATGTAGAAGTCCAGGCTGCTGTTTGGACCTTCAGGAGGAGTCCACCCAGAATCCTCCTTTTTGTAGTGTTGGTAGGAAGGTCTCTGTGGGTTAATATGTTGGTCAGAGGTGTGTTGGAAATATTCCTTGAGTCGGAGACGTCGAAAATAGGATTCTAGGTCACCACAGAACTGTATCATGTTCGTGGGGGTGGAGGGGCAAAAGGAGAGGCCCCGAGATAGGACAGACTTGTCTGCTGGGCTAAGAGTATAGTTGGATAGATTAACAATATTGCTGGGTGGGTTATGGGAACCACTGTTGTGGCCCCTTGTGGCATGTAGTAGTTTAGATAGCTTAGTGTCCTTTTTCTTTTGTAGAAAAGCAAAGTGTGTGTTGTAAATGGCTTGTCTAGTAAAAGCTTCAAAAACAGACCCCAAGGAGATACTGCTGAATTGGAATTAATTTGCAAACTGGATACAATTAATTTAGGCTTGAATAGAGACTGGGAATGGATGAGTCATTACACAAAGTAAAACTATTTCCCCATGTTATTTCTCCACCCCATCCCACCCCCCACTGTTCCTCAGATGTTCTTGTTAACTGCTGGAAATAGCCTACCTTGCTTGTCACCATGAAAGGTTTTCCTCCTCACCCCCCCCCCCCCCCCCCGCTGCTGGTGATGGCTTATCTTAAGTGATCACTCTCCTTACAGTGTGTATGATAAACCCATTGTTTCATGTTCTCTGTGTGTGTATATCAATCTCCCCTCTGTTTTTTCCACCAAATGCATCCGATGAAGTGAGCTGTAGCTCATGAAAGCTTATGCTCTAATAAATTTGTTAGTCTCTAAGGTGCCACAAGTACTCCTTTTCTTTTTGCGAATACAGACTAACAAGGCTGCTACTCTGAAACCTGTCATTATCTTTTAAGTATCAGTAAATGGGAGGGTATTTGAAGTTATTGTCCCCTTTCCAGCATACCTGCAACAAACCCATGCTTGAATTAACCCCTTGTAGTCACATAGCAAACAGCGCAATAACAGTCAGACAAACAGATGGAATATATAATATTCATGAAATATAACAGGCATTCCCATGCCATGTCCTTCCCATGGCATACCAAAATTTCAGGAGGGTAAATTTTTGTGGGGGTGGGGTGGAGAAGTGTGTGTGTTGAAAAATCAGACTCATAATGGAAAGCTAACTTCAACTTTAACTATGGAGCAGCTATTGCTACTCCAAAAACACTAATTGTTCATAGAGATCTCTAATGTTACCTTACACATGCTGTGCCAAATTCAGGAGAGGACTGTATGAAAGATTACCCAGCTAGAAAACTACTGCCCATCCAGTGTACCTCATTTCCACTTCTTCAGAGAACCTGAAGCACAGAAAATTTATAATCAAAACAGCACCCCTCATAATACAGAAAAGGAATTCGATAGCAACACTGCAGTCTGCTGCTTTTGAATGAGAGAACAGAGGAAGAGAAATACTATCAAAGGGATGTTTTGCACATACTTAAAGTTGAATGCTGGAGATGAGAACTAAAAACACTATCAAAGTGGGATAAAAATACTGGAAAAAATTAACAATGAAGAAATCACTTAGGGTTTAATTGAAGAAAGTCATAAAATACAGGAAATATTATTAGGAAAGAGGATATTCTTCCTGACTGTTTGTACATAGCTGAGCCTTTGAATTATATCAAAGATGTGCTATGAAAAGATAAGGGCTGGACAGCGTAATGTACAACAGAGAACAGACTAAATTATAAGGCAACTTCCAATAATGGTGCCTTATTGTATGGATAGAAAAGTGTAAGACAGGGTTTGCTATTTTACAAAGATCTGTGTTTCAGACTAGCTGATAATAATCCACACTTTGGGCAGAAGTGGCCATCAGCAATGGTGCCAGCAACACATTCACTTGCCTTTTGTGAGCTCTGAATTAAATTTTATACCATTATTTTAATCAAAGAGAATGGCCTGTGAGGGATACAGAAATGATTATCTTAATAATCAATCTAACTCATATATATGTATATATTCAGTAGCAATTCTTACAAATTTTTGATGAGGATTACAATAATGAAGCTTCATATACAAAAGGGAATGTGTTCTAGTTGCAAAGTGGTCAAAATATATAGCTTTCTAAAGGAAGGAGGTAGTCAGAGGTAATGAAAAGGTGCTTAAAGATGCAATAGGATCATTTTACCTCAGCAAAATGAAAACTGTTTGATTAACAAGTCGATTAACTGTACATCAATAATACGCAGAACACAAACCCATTGAACAATGCAGCATGATGAGATATTTTTGATTGGGAGAGGCCCCATAGTGAGTTAGAAACGAGATACTTTAGCACAATTATTGTAACTAAGATCACCAAAAAGTAACTTAATTTCAATTAAAGTTTCCTCCTACTAGAATTCTATCACATTTCAACTTCTGTGCATGTAAGGAACTTTGAACCATTTGCCTGTAATATTTTCTTCTGAAAATTATTAGTGATAAAGAGTAGGAAATTCACAGTACACCTAAACACCTCAAAGCAAACTAAGGACCAAATTCCAAAACAGGTCTAATATATTGAGAATGTAATTTTGATTACTCAAGTGTGTTTGTTTATTAATTGCATTTGCACACAAAGGTAGTAAGATATCTCATTAAGTAATTTGCATGTGTAAATTCAGGTTGTGTGTACAAATCAGATATTTTCATAGACTAAAAACTTAGATGTTAAAATTACATTTGCAAATGTTTACACATTCAAAATTGCAAGTCAAATAGTAAAGTCTCCTTTCGCTGAAATTACCACAGCTACAGAAACTGACCTAATACCCAGCTCTGTCAAGAGACTGGGTGAGTTTTATTTTTTGAGAATGTAATGCAAACTAGAACCAAGTTAGACTGGGGCTTCCCTTCTTCTCCAATTACTGCTCCTTGATTAAAGACAGTATCCAACAGATAAGGGAAGAACAAAGGTATATAAATTTATTTTCAGCTCTGACAATATCCTAGGCTAAATATTTACAGACATAAAAATGTTAAAAAGCGATAAACTAGGCTTTCAAATATAATAATTGAATAACAAATAAAGAGAACAATAATTAAAAATAAAAACTGTCTAATCAGTCATAAATAAATAATTATTTAGTTAACTAGACTTCTATGGAATCAGATTTGTACTAGGAGCTAGTAGTTAAATATTTGTGTAGCCTACACAGCCACAACATGCAGGGCAGGGACGATCATTTTGTTCTATGTTTGCACAGAACGTAGTATAATGGGGTTCTGATCCATGAGTAGGACTCCTATGTACTATGGTAACACAAATAAAGAAAGAAGAAGAAGAAGTTAGGACAACTGCATCTTCTCTCCTTAGATCCAGCTATTTTGCTGTCGTCCTATTTGCCAGGGTAGACTCCATCTCAAGATTCCATCAGCCTGGGCCCCTCTCCTCGAGCTGATTCCAATGCCTTATAACTTTTCCATTTGAAAATCCCAACCCAGAAAATGCATTTCTTTCCTGAACTAGACCGTGTACACAACCAAACGTTCCACAGTACTTTCTGCAGTTAACCTCAGAGCGTCTATCTACACTGCAATTAAACTCCCATGGCTGGCGCTTGCAGGGTCCCAGAGCTCAGGCTCCAGCCCAAAGCCGAATGTCTACACAGCAACTTTACAGCCTTGAGCCCCAGCCACATGAGCCTGAGTCAGCTGACATGGGCCAGCCATGGATGTTTCATTGCAGTGTAGACATACCCAGAGTCAAAGGTCACTTTAAAAACTTGACACTATTACATTTGTGCTACAGGTTTCAGAGTAGCAGCCGTGTTAGTCTGTATTCGCAAAAAGAAAAGGAGTACTTGTGGCACCTTAGAGACTAACAAATTTATTAGAGCATAAGCTTTCGTGAGCTACAGCTCACTTCATCGGATGCATTGAAGTGAGCTGTAGCTCACGAAAGCTTATGCTCTAATAAATTTGTTAGTCTCTAAGGTGCCACAAGTACTCCTTTTCTATTTGTGCTACAGTGGCACAGCTGCATCGGTAGCATAGACTAGCCCTAAGTGTCATTTAAGAATCAATTATATAGGTATAATAGCCTACAATTAAAGTTGTTAGAGTACGTCCATTATAAATCCCACATTATTCAGAGCTTTAAAGCTATGCCATGGTATGAAACTTTAAACAGATTAACAAAACAAGGAAACAAAAGAGCACATTCAGCAATTTTTTGCATTTATTTTTTAAAATATCTTACAATTCACATATACTTATTTTTGTAAAAAACTTCTGACTGCATATAACGATGCAGATTTCTGAGAAATCTTCATTTTTGAAATTAATAGTACCTATCCTATAGCATAAAGAAAAGGAGTACTTGTTGCACCTTAGAGACTAACAAATTTATTTGAGCATAAACTTTTGAGCATAAACTTTTAAATATCACTGAATGTATTCGATGCAGTGAGCTGTAGCTCACGAAAGCTTATGCTCAAATAAATTTGTTAGTCTCTAAGGTGCCACAAGTACTCCTTTTCTTTTTACAAATACAGACTAACACGGCTGCTACTCTGAAACCTATCCTATAGCATATTATAGATTTATAAACCAATAAAATGAAGGGCTCCAGAATCTTATTAAGACCTTGTAAAATACACTATGTCAGCACTTTGTGACAGAAACCCCACAGCCAATGACAGTCAAGGAGAGAATAAAGACAGATGTCTGGGATCCACACAGCAAATTAAAATAAAATAAAAAATTTTAAAAACCCTAAAACCAACCACTATTAACTCAACAGATCCTTCCCACAAAATATGTCATAAGGGAAACAAAATAAATGTCATAAAATCTAATGCAGCTATGACAGAAATCTGCAGCATTACATTTGAGATTAAAAGTATAAATTATTCACAGAAATCTGTAACACTTTCTCATAAGGGTCAGTAATAAATACTTTATACAACATAAAAACCAGAGACATGCTTATAAATTTATAAATATGTTATAGATGGTGTTATAAACTCTTAATAAATTATAATTGACAGTATTAACTATTCATAACAACTGTCATAAAGAAGGACACGTGCACATCAGTGTAATATTTGAGATACATTCTGTATATATCTATATTGAGATATAAAGACATGAATATGGGATGATTTCTATCTGAGAAAACCAGGATAGCCTGAGATATAAAAATCAGGGTGTCTAGGAAGGTATTTCTTGGGGATAAGGATGCATATTTGTATTTACAATAGACAAAAACAAAGACACCAAAGTTTCCATTTATTCATTGGTTAGATAAACCAGAGACAAATTGAGCATAGAGAGGGAGTGCAAGAAGCAGATACATCTAACAAACATACTCTAAACTTAGGCCAATAACCCCCTCCAAAAGCAAGAACAAACAAATAAACAAAAACCCCTGCAAGAGTAAAAATAGTGCAGGCAGAAGTCCAGCAGCAGAGTGGGGGCTATTCACTTTATTTCACTAGATGCAACATTTATAATTAGGGCTCTACCAAATTCATGGCCGTTAAAAAAGCGTCACCGACCGTGAGATATGGTCTCTTTGTGAAATCTGGTCTTTTGTGTACTTTTACGCTATACTATACAGATTTCTTGGAGGAGAGCAGAGTTTCAGAAACTGGGGATCCTCACCGAAAAGGGAGTTGGGGGGTTGCAAGATTTTTGGAGCGGGGTTGTGGTATTGCCAACCTTACTTCTGCGTTGCCTTCAGCGCTGGGCAGCTGCAGAGTGGCGACTGCTGGCCAAGTGCCCAGCCCTGAAGGCAGTGCCTAACAGCAGTAATGCAGAAGTAATTGATGCAATACCATACTATATCATGCCCCCCTTACTTCTGCACTGCTGCCTTCAGAGTTGGGTTGCAGAGAGTGGCAGCTAGTGGCCAAAGGCCCAGCTCTGAAGGCAGCAGCGCAGATGTAAGGGTAGCAATACTGCATCATGCCATCCTTACATCTTCGCTGCTTCTGGCAGTGATGCTGCCTTCAGAGCTGGTCTCCTAGCCAGCAGCCACCGCTTTGCAGCTGCTCAGCTCAGAAGGCAGCACCACTGCTAGCAGCAGTGCAGAAGTAAGGGTGGCAACACCGCAACCCCCTACAATAATCTTGCCACCCTCTCACAATCCCATTTTGGGTCAGGATCTGTATATATCTACATATGTATACGGTTACAACACCGTGAAATATTAGATTTAAATATCTGAAATCATGACATTTACGATTTTTAAAATCCTATGACTGTGAAATTGACCAAAATCGACCGTGAATTGGGGAGGGCCCTATTTATGATTACATGCCTTGTGGGCAGGTGACGTATGCGAGCATCCAAGTATGGGAGACCAGAGTGACTGAACAGGAGTAGCTAAGGGACAGAGAGGTTCATAGAGGAGACTTTCCAGGACACAGCAGAGTGGTCCCAGCCTCTGTGTTGTTGAGAAAGATGAAAATCTCAAAGAAGGAGAACATCAAGCTGGAGCACAGGGAAACAGTCCCATAGTTGCGATCCTCTTTCCAGATGATGTCATACTACCATATCGTACTAAAGATAACCCTCTGTGGGAAGGAACTCCGGTCACTACGATCCCCTGTCTCTTTCTAATGTGGGATTTGATTATTAGAAATTAGGGTTGTCAATTAATCGCAGTTAACTCACACGATTAACTCAAAAAAATTAACTGTGATTAAAAAAATTAATCGTGATTAATAGCACTGTTAAACAATACAATACCAATTGAAATGTATTAAATATTTTAGATGTTTTTCTACATTTTCAAATATATTCATTGCTATTACAACACAGTATACAAAATGTACAGTATTTACTTTATATTATTTTTATTACTAATATTTGCACTGTAAAAATGATAAACAAAAGAAAGTACTTTTCAATTCACTCCACACAAGTAGAGTAGTGCAATCTCTATTGTAAAAGTGTAACTTACAAATGTAGATTTTTTCTGTTACATAACTGCACTTAAAAACAAAACAATGTAAAACTTCAAAGCCTACAAGTCCATTCAGTCCTACTTCTTGTTCAGCCAAACGCTAAGACAAACAAGTTTGTTTACATTTAAGGAGATAATGCTGCCTGCGTCTTATTTACACTGTCACCTGAAAGTGAGAACAGGCATTCACATGGCACTTTTATAGCCAGCATTGCAAGGTATTTACATGCCAGATATGCTAAACATTCGTATGCCCCTTCAATGCTTCAGCCACCATTCCGGAAGACATGCTTCCATGCTGATTTTCATTTAAAAAAAATATTGTGTTAATTAAATTTGACTGAACTCCTTGGGTGAGAATTGTATGTCTCCTGTTCTGTTTTACCCACATTCTGCAATATATCTCATGTTATAGCAGTCTCGGGTGATGACCCAGGACATGTTGACTGATTTACAAACACTGTCACTTGATTTGACAAAACACAAAGAAGGTACCAATGTGAGATTTCTAAAAATAGCTACAGCCCTCGACCCAAGGTTTAAGAATCTGAAGTGCCTTCCAAAATCTGAGAGGGACAAGATGTGGCACATGCTTTCAGAAGTCTTAAAAGAGCAGCACTCCGATGTGGAAACTACAGAACCTAAACTACCAAAAAAGAAAATCAACCTTCTGCTGGTGGCATCTGACTCAGATGATGAAAATGAACATGCATCGGTCTGCTCTGCTTTGGATCGTCATTGAGCAAAACCCATCATCAGCATGGACGCATGTCTCTGGAACGGTGGTTGAAGCATGAAGGGACATATGAATCTTTAGCGCACTTAAATATCTTGCGACACCAGTTACAACAGTACCATACGAATGCCTGTTCTCACTTTCAGGTGTAAACAATAAGCGGGCAGCATTATCTCCTGCAAATGTAACCAAACTTGTTTATCTGAGCGATTGGCTGAAGTAGGACCAAGTTGACTTGAAGACTCTAAAGTTTTACATTGTTTTATTTTTGAATGCAGTTTTTTTTTGTACATAATTCTACATTTGTAAGTTCAATTTTCATGATACAGAGATTGCATTATAGTACTTATATTAGATAAATTGAAATATACTATTTCTTTTGTTTTTTACAGTGCAAATATTTGTAAGCAAAAATAAATATAAAGTAAGCACTGTACATTTTGTATTCTGTGTTGTAATTGAAATCAATATATTTGAAAATGTAGAAAACATCCAAAAATATTTAAATAAATGGTATTCTATTATTGTTTAACAGTGCAATTACTCACGATTAACTTTTTAATTGCTTGACAACCCTACTAGAAATATAGATAGTTGGCTTCGTGATGACTGGGATAACCACATGGTGAACTGCTTCTGGGTGTGAAGGTTGTGGACTTCTCAAGAAATACAGAGACACTTATGTGCAAAGCTGGGGAGAAGCTGGTGGCCGTGGTACATGTTGCTACCAATGACATAGGGAAAGGTAGGAGAGCAGTCCTGGAGGCCAAATTTAGGCTGCTAGGTAAGAGATTAAAAATCCAAGACCTGTGTGGAAGCATACTCTGAAATGCTTCCAGTTCCACACTTAGGGCCAGTTAGACAGGCAGAACTGCAGGGTCTCAATATGTGGATGAGACAACGGTATTGGACTTAGATTTATTAGGAACTGGGGAACCTTTTGGGAAAGGAGGAGCCTATTCAGGAAAGATGGGCTCCATCTCAGTGAAAATAGAATCAGACTGCTGCCATGTAAAACTAAAGAGGTTGTAGAAGAGTTTTTAAAAGTAAAGGCCCGGGGAAAGCCAGCAGATGAGGAGGAACACATGGTTCAGACAGAGACATCCCCTAGGGGAGGATTTATTAAAAAAGCTGGAGAGCAGCTTCTCAAAGTCAAAACTATTCTTTAAATTATCACTATATTTAAATAAAAAACCTGATATGTAATTGCTTATCTGACACATGATTAGATAGCAATGCTGCAGACTCTCTCCCTTTCCTTAAAAAGCACTACATCATTATGGCCGCAGACACAGAATTGACCAGGGAAATTAGGGCTGTCCATTAAAGTACTAAATAACTTGCTAGCACCTTTGTTGTATAAAATATTTCTTTGTTACACAATTCTACACACAATAACAATGAACCACAGAAGTTGCATTTGTGCACTGATCTACAGTACTTCTTTTCATTTGCAGTGCCCTGTGTGTCACACTGCTAACACAGAAGTAGGCTTTTAAAGATGATTTACTCCTCTTCGGAATAATGAGGACCAGAAAAATGGCTCAAGAAAGATGTAGCTATAATTTACTTGGATGCAACATTTTATACTATAGTGAAAACATGCTGAAATCAGTACTAATGATTCAAAAATGAGTTATTCCATTTATAAAAATTCCTACAAATGTCATGGATGTCTCCGTAATGTATAAAGAGTGAAATATTGGGGCAAATCCTTCACTGGTGTTAAATGTCATAATTCTGTTGATTTCAGTGGAGTATGAGAGTTTACATCAGCTGTTGATCTGCCCCTTTAAGAGCTGTCAAATCATTGTCACAATGTCAGGACACTTTATCATGATGTATGCTCACCATTAATGATGAAAATTAATGCATCACCAAGACAATATTTTGATGCTTATAAAAGGATTTTATTCCAAATTCAGTTTGGAATTTTTACATGGGACAGTCCTGTAAACTCTGAAATATCCCATGAAATTATGGATGTGTGAAAACACACTTTCACTGGTAATGACACAAGTTGTCTTGTGTCTGATTGTAGCTATCGCTGACAATGAAAATGGCTGAGTTTGGATCCAGCCATTAGCCACAAGCTGATTTGGGGAAAACCAAAAAAAAGTCAAGGAAATTGTGTTTTCATTTTAAAAATGTAAAAGGTTATATGCCTTATTCCTGGAAGTGAGCCTTGAGAGGGCAAAAAAATATAAAGAGAAATAAAGTGATCATTAACATCAAACAGAACAAACAGCAGTCCTCAACTTCTGCAGCAGACTGGGAAGAACATAAAGCCTCACCATTCCCAACATTTAGTTCGTAGAACTTTTCAACATAAGAAGGGATCAAAATATCTATTTGTTTAGAAATTTACTGTATTTAATGAACTTTTAAAGTGTGTGTTAGTGTTATGTATTAAGCGTTTATTAGATACTATTATGCATAGCAATTCACTTCTCCAGAAGATTCATTGATATCAAGCCCTATTATTAATCTTCAACCTGTCAATGTAGGAGACCTTCTGTCCCAAGTCAAGAGTTCTACTATCTGAGTTAATGAGAACCCAATTACTTGTCTTACCAATGGCTCATAGACAGTCACATCCTTGCTCCCTGATTAGTGAGACACATTGAACAAGATGCCCTCTGGCTTAAATACAGAGTTCTCTGGTGTTTTACTATTGCCCTCCAGCATTCAAGCCAATTCATTGTGGTGAATGGGTACAGTGCTTATTTCCCTGGTTTGCGATTGAAGACTCAGAGAATTTGCCTTGAAACTCATCACTCCCATGAAGACTTCAGTCTCAGGTATTTGTTTGCATACACTGGGATAGTAACTTGATCTTGACAGTGCTTCCCCTCCAATACTGGCAGAGGGAGCGGCGGGCAGAGAAGTGATACAGCTCCCCTTCTCCCTGTCAGCTAGGCTATTTGCATTTTGGCAGGTTTGGAGTTAACCGAGGGGATCTGATTCTTGTCTTCTGCCTTTAAAGCCAGGATATCATTTCCCAACCAAAAAAAAAAAAGAATGTCTGTCAACAGTCTACAACCAACACTGCTGACCCTTCCTAGGGCTTTATATCAATTGTAATGTAGGTACAACAATGGCTTTGGCAGCAGGATTTCATGACTTGGGGGTTAACAATGGTTTTAGTAATCCCAGTATCTCTCCATCCAATGCAGGTCTCCCAATTAACTACCAATTTCTGCTCCCACTGGGGATCAGATAGATCTGCACCCAGAAGGGTGCAGCATGACATGTGGACAGTGGTTTGGGGTGTGAATGACTCAGCGGGAACATTATATGCCATTGGTGGTCTGGCCGTGAGACTCCCTCTCTAAAGATTCAGTCACAAAATTAACTCTGAGGCGGGGGTGCAGCTGGCCTTTCTCGCACTGCTCTGAGCCTTGGTGGGCAGACTGGGTAATCCCAGGCAAAGTGACCCAGCTGATAAGATACCGCTTTTTCCCACCCCTCCTGGGGATTCTCAGAGGTGGCTGCCTTTCCCCTTGGGTGTCTTACTTGGCTGAGCCCAATCCCCATCCTCTGATCCCATGCCATCTCTATTAGATTTTCTATCAAACCCAGGCAGCCTATCTGCATAATGGTCTGCCAACTTCCCCACTAAACACATCTCTCTAAGATTTTTGTCTATCAAACATGTTTTTGGGTCAGAGGTGTGGGGAAGGAGAGCAGATGTTATAGAATTGTACTAAACTAATTAATTGGTAAGTCTCATAGACTGTGGTAACTTCCATAACCACCAAACGTGGTTTCTTACATAACCCCTAATTTGGGTTGAAATCTCAGTGTAGTTCAAATCTCCTTATTTCTGAATTCCCTGAAACTTTCTCCTGTGTTGCAGGGGGTCAGCCTAAATTTTTGCAACAAACTTGTTTGCATCACCCACTATCTTTATAGTCCTCTCTGTCCATATGAGTGAAAGCATCTAAGGCCTTCTCTGATAGCCGTGGAGCCAGGTACTGCAACATGTCCTTCTGCACCACCTGGTTCAATTCACATACCATTTCATAATCATTTAAAAACACATCCATGCCATTCCCTTCCCTAAAGTGAGGAATAATTTGGAGTCTACATCACTCACTGGGACAGGTACATAGGGTCTGTCTCCACCTGCTGGATTAGGGTTTTGCTGGTGCTTGTCCATAAACCTCCTCTTGTTGCTTCTCCTTCTCTCTTCTCATGCTGATATTGCTTCTCCTCATGCTGATGTTGCTTTTCCCACACTACAAGTCGCTGGGCTTCCAGAAGCAGCCTGCCTCTCTCTAGCTACAGCTTTTCTTGCTCTACCTGTAGATATGTCCAGGATCTCCACTGGATTCTGGGTGCAGCATGGTTGTCAATTCTGTCTCCTCTTCCCTGCTTCCCTCTAGGCAGTTGTCTCCAAAATTTCCCCCACCTGCTGGATCCTCTGCCAGCAGGCTGGGTGTTCTCTGTGATCCTGGATCGTCATTTCTTTTCAGGTTCTCAGAGTGTAGCAGGTCAATTAGGTGTCTTTGTCCACTTCTCAGTGTTAAGCTGCCTTTCTTGGTATATCTCAACCAGCTGTTCATATCTCTTTTCCCCCTTCCTCTGCACTTTTCTGTGCGCTTTTCCCTTATACAGTACTTGTTTTCACTGCTGTTGCCATTTATGGCAATTCACACTGTCATAGATCTCATACCATATACGCTGTCACCATAATGTCACAGTTTCAGGGTAACTGCATCCATATTCCCCTCCATGGTCCCTTGAGGCCACTCACTTAACATTTCAATCATCACCTTTTTTGCGTAGAAATCCATGTCTCCCTCTGAACTGACAGGGGGTTTAAGGCTGTACAGTGTCCTGTCATATACTGTGATAGCCCCAGCAAGCCAGTCTGCCTAAAGGCCAACACCAGGGCTGAGCTTTCTCCCTGAGGATAATGACCAGTGTGTGCCAGCAGTTACAAGTTATCACCCAGCTCTGCCAAAGAAAAATACATTTATTCTTAGGGTAAGAGCATTATTAAAAACAATAAATGTACCAGAAGCCACTATCTTCCACGTGGGGAGGAGGGGTCTGATAAGCCAAAATTCCTTCCAACCCTTCAGCAAGGGTTGGCACCTTTCTGTGGGCAGAAGGTCCTATCTGTTTGCCAAATGTAAATGAAGCCCCTGAGTCTGTTTCAACTCAGACTTTTATACACAAGTCTTGCTTTGTCCCCTAGACCCCTGAAAATAGATAAAACCAGTCTCTATCCCAATTCCCCAGAAGGTCAAATTCAAAAGCTGGGGAAATTATATAGCCAGCCTTAAAATTTTGCTTTAATCACCCCCACATGAGTCTAAATTATCAAAGACAACCCTGACACCACCACCAGTGAACCAGGAACATCCAAATGCACATCTGTATCGATACAATGGGCTATGAATATTCTATGAATCTCAGTAAATTGGCTTTTTGAGGGTTTCATGCTTCAAACATGAAATACAATGTGGTTCCCAAAGATATAGCCTGTGGTTGTAATGTCTGTCACATCAAACAAAAATCTGTGACAGGTTTTGGAAAGATCTGATTTGGAATTCAAACAGTGGTGAACTTCCCCCAAACCATCAGGCTTTTCAAATATGCCAGCAGACTCTAGAAAAGTCATATTTTTTAGAGTGAAGAAGAACATTATTAGTTGTTTTAAATATTAGAACAGTTGTATGTTCTTCCTCACAAGTTCCAAGCTATCAGCTCGAAGTTGGGTAGGTGCTTTTAGTATTAGACATCTCTTTAGACAAAATAAAAAATTGTCTGTATTCACTTAAGGTGCTCCATTAATATAAATAATGCACAACAATAAAAAGAGGCCTGCAGAGTGTGGGAACTGAAATGAGTAAACTTTCTTACAGGGCTTGTTACACAGAAAAGTTGAAGAAATTGAGCTAATTTCTCAATATAGAGAATAAGACTTTGGGTCTTTAGTGTTTAAACCAATCTCTAAATACTAGAGATTAGGAGGAAATCTAATGTACATGGCAGATTATTCCACTTCTGCCTAATGCAAGGTTTCTTGCAACTTCCTCTTAAACATCTGGTACTGGCCACTTTTGGTGAGATGCTATTTGACTAGATGGGCCAAAGTTCTCATCAATTATGGCAATTCCTGTGTTCCTCTGAGATTAGAAATCCACTAAAGACCTTGCTATGCACATCTAATTTACCTATGTAAGATTTAGATAACATAATGAGGGGGTGTGACAGAAAAATCCTAAAATGGACTGCATGGTTTGAATGATAGAAGGACCGTATTCATAATCATTAGCTGGCATGAAATCTTAGATTCAGAGCTTAATCCTGCACAACCAAAGTCAATGGAGGTTTTGTCATTTACTTCAATGAGAGCAGCATTGAGCACTTGGGACCAATCCTTTTTTCTTTGCTCTATGAAAATTCCCATGTAATAAAGGGAACTACTTTCACAAATAAGGAAAGCAGGATTTGGCCAGCAAAACATTACTTTGCTTGGGAAATAATTAGAGATTTCTATTGTTGATGTCCTTTTACAATGTTGAGCTATTGTGTCATATAAATTGCAAGTTTACATTGATCAATGTCGGAAAGCTCTCAATGTATGAGGCTTTTGTACGTAATATTATATTCTTCCTTTGCTCTCTCCATCTTTAGATTTCTCTTCAAGAATATAGTTTAGAAAAAAATATAACAGCAGAAATTCAAAGTGGTGGCATTTGCTAAAATGGAACATGAGGTGTGCCAAACCTGCAGAACACAATCTAAATATCAGAAAATTGGACGTGAACAGGGAATGCACAAGGAGCTGCCCGATTTGCCTCAAAAAGCTCTAAACATATGGAATGAGCTGCCAACTAAGGCCATTGAAGTAAGTAGTCTAATGAGTTAGAGAAAACCAGACAATTTTCTGTAGATAAGGTAGATAGAAGAAAGAAGCAGGGAGATGGAGGTAAGATACATTTAAATGAGATATGTCGAACCAAGTTTCTCTCTCTTTAAAATCCCAAGGTGTAAAAGATCTAATCTGATTGGCATATATTTGGAATTATAATTTAAATACAGGACTGTTGAATTTTAGTTATGTAATTTGAGACCTTGACTAAAACATAGCAGGACAGGGCTCTAAAAATCATAGAAAACAACACAAGTATTATTAATATTACATGTTAGTGTTTCTAATACTTTGGAGTACAGTACATTTGTGTGTTCATTTTTGTTATATAATAGAAGTTTATATCATGCAATAATTACATGGCTACAGCATACTGTATATCATGCCAACCTCTGAATAATATTATGACAAGGTATAAAGGCACTCCTTAGTTTCCTGCACATGGGGGGTTACAAACAGAAGCCAGGTTCTCTGTCTAGCACATGATGGTCTGGGATACAGCTGTAAAAGAAAAGGGGATGTAGTTGCAAGGGAGGCACCTAGGGAAGAGGCATATCCTATCCCCTCCAAGTTTGCTGAAATTTGGAAATGCCTCTGTTGGCTGTTACAAGTAATTTGGATTTTATTTGAACTCCCAGTCTGGTGTATTTGTTCACTGACTTGCAAATATATTTTATAAGCTAGCTCTAAACTCAGATCATTACCATGATGCTGGGATAGAAACCTCTAAATCACTGGTTTAAATCCAGACCAGGACAGCAGTGGATTAAAATTGTTAACGTCTGAAGGCTTTCCAGGGACCCATATGAAATGGACTGGTAATCTCAGTCCAGTTCCTTGTCATTAGGTGTCCATATTAGAAGACAGCAAGTGTAACTGGTACCCTTGCTGGCAGTCTCAGCAGAGAAGCCAAAGACTGAACTGGCTTGGAGACCACTGCCTTATCACGCCAGAGACAAAACCCTGTCTGGGATGATTTAATTGGTGTTGGTCCTGCTTTGAGCAGGGGATTGGACTAGATGACCTCCTGAGGTCTCTTCCAACCCTAATATTCTATGATTCTAATCATCCAGGTGTGAGATAGGAGGTGAAATTCTGGCCCCACTGAAGTCAGTGGCAAAACACCTGTTGACTTCAGTGGGAACAGGATTTAACCCAGGGCATATTGGCACAGCAGTGAAGGAGACTGCTATGCTGCCATTGCCTGTATTGTTCCATGGATAAATAGAAGAATTCAGTCACTGGTATTATCAGTTATTTACTTTTCACAAGCATTACATTCACTCAAAACATATTAGTGCATTTTCTTCTAATGGCCTTTCTCTTTCACAAAACTTCAGACTTAGCCCCATTGAAGTTATGCATGCTTACAAAGAAGGTATGAGAGAGTAGGAATTGGTTTGTCTGGCTATTTTTTATTCCCTAGTACCAACAGAATTTATGAAATTGTAATGTAATTTAATTACTTTCTGTAGCTCAAGCCTGTCTACTCTTGCCCTTGCTGTGTGCGCAGAACTCCCAATTACATTAATGAAACCTGAGCACGTGCTTTGCGAGAAGACTAAATCCCCTATGTCATTTTGAGAAGTAGGAATCTGAAGTGAGCATACAATGTGAGTCCAAAGGCCCATGGCAGCAGTTGCTTCCATACTGTTAACAGACTTTAAACTAAGGATCCTGTCCTATTTTCTCCTTATAATTAGATTTTCTCTACCCTACATATTCATGATCTATTGTGTATATTTACACATAAGAAGTGTTACCTAAATGTAAGTTAATCTTTTTTTACCATCAACTATTAATTTATGGAAACAATTCTTCCTGAAAACACTACATGTGTAGCTCTGTTTAATTAAAACAGAACATTTTCCATCTACAAATGTCACTGCCATCTGGTTGCACAAAGATTTGGAGTTATGCATTTTCAGAAGAAAACCCATCTATGCTCTCACCTATCAACGATTAAAATTCATTCAAAGGAGACAGCAGTGTTCCTTCCTCATCCCTCAACATGAGGAAGCTAGCAAATGTTATCGGCTTTAATTAATAAGAAAGAGCCTTAAAAAACAATGAAATAATAGACATGTTCATGAGAGATAATTATGTCATGTAAGCATTCCCAAAAGTGCTGCTGGCTCCATTAGAAAGAACATTTTTCTTCTCAGTGCATGTTACAGACATGCAAGATGTGGAAAAATGGCAGCATTCTCATTAGAGTTAAAAGCATATGATATGTATAAGGTTCCCGGCAAGGCATTGACTGCAATAAATTACCAACTGTGTGTTCTGTTTTCTGAAATGGGCTCAATTTATCATTTTATTGAAAAGGTTCCATTATGCTAATGTCTTATAAAATCACTTTCTGCTGTTGCTGAAAGGTCGAGAGGGGATATAAATTTTTACATTTAGAACCAGGAAGTAGTGTACCAGAGAGTTAACAAGGGTTAATAAGCCTAAAAGAAGACACATTGGATATGAGTCAATTTTCAAGGACTTTGTAATGTCAATTTTTTAATATAGTCCTAACTAAAGTGCAGTAATTTTAGTCTGTTTCTAAATTTTAGGCCAGGTCTACAATGTAAACTTATATTGGTATAACTACGTCACTCAGGGGTGTGAAAAATCCAACCCCCTGAGCACCGTTATCCCGACCTATCTTCCATTCTAGACAGAGCTATGTCAACAGGAAGGCTTCTCCTGTTGATATAGTTACTGCCTCTCATGGAGGTGGCTTGCTTATGGATTAATTCTGGATTAATTAGTAGCACCTTCACTAAAGCACTACAGAATCATTTTATTGAAAAGGTACTATTATGCTACTATCTTCTAAAATCACATCGTGTTAAGTGTAGACCTAACCTAACTAGTTTTTAAAAAACTTGATAGAAACAGCAACAGTTAATTACTAATGGCTGAAAAAATCAGTAATTAGTTAATTAGTACTAAGGGTTGTTTAGAAAACCTCATTTCAAAGAGGACCAAACTAAAGAGTGCCTTATCTACTGGTGACAACATACTTTAAGGGTAATCAGATCTCATGCTTCAAGGATGTGTCTGTAATGGTCAAGAAAGAATACTTATTTCTAAAAA
The DNA here is from genome assembly GCF_009764565.3 of Dermochelys coriacea. Taxonomy (NCBI): domain Eukaryota; kingdom Metazoa; phylum Chordata; order Testudines; family Dermochelyidae; genus Dermochelys; species Dermochelys coriacea. Next base: position 123,906,306 of record NC_050070.1, read on the forward strand.
CAGCACTGCACAGTCTGAGTGCTGCATTCCACAGTTAGGTTTCTTTTTTCTGAAAGATCAGTTATGGTACTGGCCACTGCCAAAGGAAGGATACTAGAGCTAGACAAGCTAATGGTTTGCACTACTATGGCAAATCCTATGTTACCATCTCCTAGTGCTACTAGGATGTGATGATTTCTACAAAGCATCAATAATCCCTATTTCCAGCAGAGTAGATGGAGCCAGCTCCATGTGACTCCATGGAAGCTCTCCATGGAGCAACAGGAAGAGCTCAGTGGATCACCAGTGCTTCATCCATGGCCCACTGTTTGGGAACAACTGCACTAGAAACATGTGAGCATAAAAAAAGCAAAGGCAGGCAGTATTTGGAAACTGGCTTCGGGTCGGGACCAAATCTCCAAACAAACTCTGGATCACATACCAAAAGTGTTTGATAGGCCTAATTTAAAAAAAAAAATGTATATATAAAAAGACTGCACCATATTATGGCCGTGCTTTTCTCCTAACACATACACTGAATTCCAAATTCCAAATACAGTTCAATCAGAAAACCAAATATTAGAAAATCAGTTCCTTCTTCATTTCCTGTTCAGGAATCACTGTTTCCTCTACAACAGTTGATGTTGCCAACATTTTAAACAGAGCACTGTCTTTCTTGCTCTAAGTCTTAGTAATGTGAACAAAACTTACCGGCAAAACAAAGATTCCTCCTTCTTCACATTCTGTCTAGGTACTAGTCACAGTTATGGTTCTTGCATAATCATGGCTATCAGAGACATGCTAGTACCAGGGGCCATGAAGAGGAAGAGAGAGAGTAGAGCCATGGCCACATGTTTCCCCCATCACTGATCAAAAGATTAACAGAAGTGGGACGGTTCAAGGAGGGCACACTGCACCCCTGAAAAGGGTGCAAGGCAGGCTGTTGCAGCCCATGTTCTCCTGGAGGCATTTTGCCTGAGTAGGGGACAATGTCCATGGGAGTTACCACTGGGATAACGTCCCACACGCTGCCATGGACAGTGCTGTAAGAGCCATAATTTAATTCCTCTTCTATTACTGCTGTAGGATTGATCCTCGGACAGATTCTGCAGTTCACCTTTAAATCAACAAACTTGTTAGAACAACAACATTTCCAGGCCTCAAATGAACATATACTCAAATTTTATACCATACTATGTATTTTCTTTTAAATGAAAGCCAATTAAAGGATTTAACCGTTATTAGAAAAAACTGCCAGTGCTCCAGATCATAAAATACCATAGAAACCTGACTAGTTGCATGAATTCATCTGGTGAAACAATACATTTGCCATGTACCAGATGAATTATTCCATTTGCTTGTAGAACAATGGAGCTTCCTTTAATTGAATACCTGTCTAAAGAACTGAATTACCATACAGTTTTGCAACTCTGCATTAAATACAATATTACTGCATAAAGAGAAAAAAACAAACTCAATCCAGATGTATTCATACAAAAGTGAAAAAAAGTAAACTCAATGTAAATATTTTGATGCTTGCTTGTCATTAGACCTAGAGCTTGATAAAGCTTTGGAAAAAATAAGCTAATTATTTAATGTAAACTGAACAGGATACTGCTTTACCCACTTCAGTTGTTGATTCACACTGATCAACATGGACCTAAAGTAGATTTAATTCATAAATTTATTTTATCATCAATCCATCAATGATTTCTCCCAATAAGCAAGGGGGAAAAAAAACCAAAAAACTCTTTATACAGAGTAGTTTTCTTTTGAAAAGTGCTAGTAAATGACAGAGAAATCTCCTTTGAACACTTTTTTCTTTTTAAAATGAATGGTAAATTTTAGATATCCAGTTTTCTGACACAGCAGGCTAAAAGAGGTCATGAGCAAAAAATAACGGCATCGTTGTACTTGTCTTCATTTTGTCTGGTTCAGTTGTTGAGCAGTTATACGGGTTCATGTCCCACAGTATCAGTATAGATGTTCATGCAATGCTGGAGGCCATTTTGAATGGATCAGTGCCCACGTTTTCATGATATTCTCAAGGAGATGATGAGAAAAAAACAGCAGTATATTTTAGATCTAGGAGTACTCAGACTAATGCCATATTAAAATGGGGAAGTAGAGATGAACATCATACTGTTACCTGACCTGGAACTAATTTGACAGTATATGTTTAGAATTACTTGTCACGTTTCTAAAACTACTTCAGAAACTTGGGTTGCCCACTTGCTTCAAGCAAAATTGGGACACAAAGCACTTTCCTATCCTTTACAACAACAATTCAAAGCACAATGCTAAGTTATTTTATTGCTGTATTTAAAGTGAGAAGATGCTTTCAAAAATGTCTTATAGATTATAAAATACCATAAAATTTGTAACAATTAGAGGAACAAGTGGCGTTCAGCCACCCAAGATTGAGCAATAACAGGTCTGTGATGCCCTTATATGTCTGGGGCGCCAAGCACTATACTGACTGGCTCAGCTTGTGTCTACCCTACGCCGACAGATGCGGGTAACCCATTGAACCCTATTCGTGATGGGGATTGGGGATTGCAATTATTCCCCATGAATAAGGAATTTCCAGTAAGTGTGGGTCATAAGCTCACATTGATTAAGTCCCTGCCCTTTGTGCACAACTTCTTAGAGGGGCAAGTGGCACTCAGCCACCCAAGATTGAGCAATAACTGGTCTGTGATGCCCTTAGATGTCCAGGGCTGCACGCGTGCTACACTGACTGGGTCAGCGTGTGTCTACCCTACGCCAACAGATGTGGGTAGCCCGTTGAACCCCATTCGTGATGGGGATCGGGAATTGCACTTATTCCCCATGAATGAGGAATTCCAGGTAAGTGCGAGTCCCTGCCCTTTGTACACAACACAAATATATTCATATTTCAAATAACAGTCATAAAATACAGTAATATCCTGAATTAAATATAAATTTTCTTACACCTCACAAAATAACACTTGGATATTCTACCTGCCCTTACTCAAACTTTCTAGCATTACACAGGAAGGATGCCTTGAACATAGACTCTGCAGCTCTAGTATGAAGAAGAAGCAATCCCAAACTTGAGTGTCTTATTCCTATTTTTTACCTCTTTCTACACCTGTATCAATGGACACTTGTGCACTTCTTATGCTTTCCTAAGGCAGGATTAATGGAAAAAGGCCTTCTGACACAGTGGCAGCAGCTAAGCTGGGCTAAGGGCTAACCCCATTGGTGTGCTAGCTATTGTATTTATTTGCTTTGGCCCTTCTTCCAGCCATTCTTTGTAGTTTCTAATTTATGTTCATTAATATCAACTTCCCAACTGCCTATGTGTTTTGGAGGCGTGGTCTATTTCACCACAATGAAAGCTGACACTTTATTACCACCTAGGAACATGGTTATCAATGCGGTATCTGTGTCCAATATGATGGTGCCAACCTGCCCTATCATCTACAGCCCTGAGTGATTAAAACTTATCCTGATTTCCACCAGTCTGGCAGGAGACAGTACAACTACAGACTGAGAAGGTGCAGGGTGGTGGTAGAATGTGATTTTGGCTGAATGAAAACAAGATGAAGCTGCTTATAGACTCATTTGGACTATGATGTATATAGTGTCATATACATGACTGGGACTTCTTGTGTGCTTCACAATGCATGTGAAGATAAAAGGGAATATCTGAGGACAGAATGGATCAAGGACAATAAAGGTTTGAAGTCTGCTTACAAACAACCACCTAGTCACTTCTTGATGTTGGTGCAGGGTCCATTACAGGATGCCTTGTACATCCTGCATTCTCAAGCTGCCTCAGGAATACAGGGGGGCAGGGAGGCTGATTAATGGTGTTGACTAACTGGAGTTGATGCTGCACCTTGGGCCAAGTGAGTGAAATGAAACTTAGTCTTGTATGATTTCTGTAAAAGAAATCTGGTGGACTTGTCATTTTCTGTTTGTTGTAATTATTCATTGTAACTCCAGACCTCAGTATGTGACCAAACAAAGCTTTATTAAAGGTAAGCATATTTGGGCAGTTCAACACCTTTACAAAGGTGAGGAGGTATGGAAAACAAAACAAGCAAGTACAAAATAGTAACAGGTACATGGCAGGGATATAATAGTGAAAAAATCTCCAAACATCACAGAGCAAAATAAACTGAAAATAGCGATGCTCAGTTTTATATATCATTAAGGTATTGGTCCTTTCCTTTGCCTAAGAATGGAAGTAGAATGCAGCAGATATTGCTTATGGTGTCTCATTGATTAGCTCCCCCATAGCCAGAGGTGTGCACAGGCTGAAGGACATGACACCACTGAGGTGTTGGAAGCGATGGCATTGAGTATAGGTAGGCAGATGGTTTGCGTAGAACAGATTTAAGTCAACTAACTCACAATCCCCATAAGTCTTTCAAGTAGGTCACACTGAAAAGCCATGTCTCACTTCCTCATCTCTCAATATTTTGCTTGGGCTGTGGCTGCAATGCTTTTTAACTTTAATTTTTTTTTATTCGGGCAATGCTTTTTTATTAATAAACTGCTACCATTAGCTGAACCTTTTCAATTCCCACTTCTTTGCCACATAGAGCAGGGTGGCCAGTCACAAGGAAAGGAAAAATTGATGTAAAAAGGGATGTATGTCATACAGCTATGTCTGTCCATGGTTAAAGCATGAGCCAAGTTTAGCCAACATATTTTGTAATATTCTTTATAATAATAACAAAAATGGTTGTGCCCATCTTATCCAGATGAAATACTGCGTTCTCTGGTTCTTCCATGAGGGCGGTGATTTGTGCTTCTAACACCTGGTCTACACTTAAGACTTAGGCTGATAGATAAAAAAAAATCACACCTCTGAGCATCATAGCTATGCCAACCTAACCACCAGTGTTGACACAACTAGTGATAACAGCTAATTTATACCCCATCATTTTATATGTATAGTTGGGATTATGTTTTCCAATGTGCATTACTTTGCATTTATCAACACTGAATTTCATCTGGCATTTTGTTGCCACCCAATTTTGTGAGATCCCTTTGTAACTCTTCACAGTCTGCTTTGGACATAACTATCTTGAGTACTTTTGTATCTGAAAATTTTGCTACCTCAAGACTAATACGGCTACTACTCTGAAACCTTTTTTCCAGATCATTTATGAATATGTTGAATAGGACTGGGCCCAGTACAGACCCCTGTGGGACAACACTATTTACCTCTCTATATTCTGAAAACTAACCTTTATTTCTGCCCTTTGTTTCCTATCTTTTAACCAGTTACTAATCCATGAGAGAGCCTTCCCTCTTATCCCAACACAGCTTACTTTACTTAAGAGCCTTTGGCAAGGGACCTTGTCAAAGGCTTTCTGAAAATCTAAGTACACTATATCCACTGGATCTCCTTGTCCACATGCTTGTTGACCCCCTCAAAGAATTTTAGTAGATTAGTGAGGTATGATTTCCCTTTACCAAAACCAAGTTGACTCTTCCCCAACAAATTATGTGCATCTATGTGTCTGACAATTTTGTTCTTTAGTATAAAGAATAAATAAAGTATAAAGGATCTACAACCTATCCTGAAGGACGACCCATCACTCTCACAGATCTTGGGAGACAGACCAGTCCTTGCTTACAGACAGCCCCCCAACCAGAAGCAAATACTCACCAGCAACCACACACCACACAACAGAACCACTAACCCAGGAACCTATCCTTGCAACAAAGCCCGTTGCCAACTCTGTCCACATATCTATTCAGGGGATACCATCATAGGGCCTAATCACATCAGCCACACTATCAGAGGCTCGTTCACCTGCGCATCTACCAATGTGATATATGCCATCATGTGCCAGCAATGCCCCTCTGCCATGTACATTGGCCAAACTGGACAGTCTCTACGTAAAAGAATGAATGGACACAAATCAGACGTCAAGAATTATAACATTCAAAAACCAGTTGGAGAACACTTCAATCTCTCTGGTCACTCGATCACAGACCTAAGAGTGGCTATCCTTCAACAAAAAAGCTTCAAAAACAGACTCCAACGAGAGACTGCTGAATTGGAATTAATTTGCAAACTGGATACTATTAACTTAGGCTTGAATAGAGACTGGGAATGGATGAGTCATTACACAAAGTAAATGTATTTCCCCATGGTATTTCTCCCCCCCACCCCACCCCCACTGTTCCTCTGATATTCTTGTTAACTGCTGGAATTAGCCTACCTTGCTTGTCACCATGAAGGGTTTTCCTCCTTCCCCCCCCCCCTGCTGCTGGTGATGGCTTATCTTAAGTGATCACTCTCCTTACAGTGTGTATGATAAACCCATTGTTTCATGTTCTGTGTGTGTGTGTGTGTGTGTGTGTGTATTTAGTCTGCAGAAGAGAAGAATGAGGGGGGATTTGATAGCTGCTTTCAACTACCTGAAAGGGGGTTTCAAAGAGGATGGCTCTAGACTGTTCTCAATGGTAGCAGATGACAGAACGAGGAGTAATGGTCTCAAGTTGCAATGGGGGAGGTTTAGATTGGATATTAGGAAAAACTTTTTCACTAAGAGGGTGGTGAAACACTGGAATGCGTTACCTAGGGAGGTGGTAGAATCTCCTTCCTTAGAGGTTTTTAAGGTCAGGCTTGACAAAGCCCTGGCTGGGATGATTTAACTGGGACTTGGTCCTGCTTTGAGCAGGGGGTTGGACTAGATGACCTTCTGGGGTCCCTTCCAACCCTGATATTCTATGATTCTATGATATAAATCTCCCCTCTGTTTTTTCCACCAAATGCATCCGATGAAGTGAGCTGTAGCTCACGAAAGCTTATGCTCTAATAAATTTGTTAGTCTCTAAGGTGCCACAAGTACTCCTTTTCTTTTTGCGAATACAGACTAACACGGCTGCTACTCTGAAACCGTTCTTTAGTATAGTTTCAACTAGTTTGCCCGGTACTTTATTGGCCTGTAATTGCCAGGATCACCTCTGGAGCCTTTTTAAAAATTGGCATCACATTAGCTATCCTCCAGTCATTTGGTACAGAAGCTGATTTAAATGATAAGTTACAAATCACAGTTACAGTTCTGCAATTTCACATTTGAGTTCCTTCAGAATTCTTGGGTGAATACCATCTGGTCCTGGTAACTTATTACTGTTTAATTTATCAATTTGTTTCAAAACCTCCTCTAATGACACCTCAATCTGGGATAGTTCCTCAGATCTGTCACCAAAAAAGAATGGCTCAGGTTTGGGAATCTCCCTCACATACACAGCTGTGAAGACTGATGCAAAGAATTTATTTAGTTTTTCCAAAATGGCTTTATCATCCTTGAGTGCTCCATTAGCATCTCAATCATCCAATCACCGCAGTGGTTGCTTAGCAGGCTTCCTGCTTCTGATGTATTTAAAGCAATTTTTGCTATTGCTTTTAGAGTCTTTGGCTAGCTGTTCTTCAAATTCTTTTTTAGCCTTCCTAATTATATTTTTACATTTCACTTGCCAGAGTTTATGCTCCTTTCTATTTTCCTCACTAGGATTTAACTTCCATTTTTAAAAGGATGCTTTTTTGCCTCTCACTGCTTCTTTTACTTTGTTGATTAGCCACGGTTGCACTTTTTTGTTTCTCTTACTATGTTTTTTTAATTAGGGGTATACATTTAAGTTGAGCCTCTATTATGGAGTCTTTAAAAAGTTTCCATGAAGCTTGCAGGGGTTTCAGTTTTGGCACTGCACCTTTTAATTTCTGTTTAACTAACTTCCTCTTTTTGTGCAGTCCCCCTTCCTGAAAATAAATACTACCACTTTGGGCTGCTGTGGTGTTTTCCCTGCTAGAGAGATGTTAAATTTAATTATACAATAGTCACTATTACCAAGTGGTGCAGCTATATTCACCTACTGGACCAGATCTGGTGCTCCACTTAGGACTAAATCAGCAATTGCTTCTCCTCTTGTGGGTTCCAGGACTAGCTGCTCCAAGAAATAGTTATTTAAGATAACTTATATAATATAAATACTTATATAGCAATACTATACAGTGAATGTTTCCTCTCCTGCTGACTGACTGGTGACATTCTGTACTTTGACTACTAAATACCTTAAGAACATCTTTCTGAAGATAACAGATTTCAACAGTCCTTTCTAGTCAGAAACCAAGGTTTTTGTGCCAAAAGAAAACAGAATCATCCTGCAGTAAGAGAAAGTAGTATGTAAAGCTTTGGAAGAAGCTTGAGCATGTTGGGGACTACTGGTACTGTTATGAAAGAATCACTCAGCATATTAGAGTAGATGGTAATAAAGAATTAAAGGAGACCTTCACCTCTAAGTCACAGACTTAATCTGTCACCTACCCATTGCTTTGTGGCCTACTGTATGTGCACTGAGTTGATGTTTTGGTTCAAGTGGATGTTTCCAAGTTACAAAAATCACCATCACAACTGACAGCCTTTTGAGCAGCCTCAGTAGAAAGGCAATTGACTGAATAGTTTTTGTGACTAAACTGCTTTCTGACCCACAGGTGTGAGGCAAACTATTGAGGAGGTAAATGAAAGCTCTCATTGCAGCTGCATATGATATATTTCTTTCAGAGGTGTGTGGGGGGGGGGTGGAATGAAGGAGTCCACGCTCTACTACTATCAGTCTGATAGATTTCACCAGCATCACATTCACTTAAAGAAAAAAGGCAGAAATCAGTAAACAGGAATCAGATATTTCAACCCTCAGCAATGCAGGTGAGTGTGCAGCCACCAATCAACTAGAAGCATATTTTTTCTTTACCTCTTTAATAACAGTGAGACTCATAGCAAACTGAGTAGAAAAGACTACCACAAAGTACCTGTCATTAACAACTAGCCAGGCAGAAGTATCACTCAGAGCTAATCTACACTGAAAAGTTAAGTTGATCCAGGTACGTCACTCAGGGGAGTGAAAAAATCCACACCCAATGAGTGATGTATTTTAGCAATCATAATCCCCAGTACAGACAGCACTAGGTGGATGGAAAAATTCTTCTGTCGACCTAGTTACTGCCTCTAAAGAAGGTGAATTAACTATAGCAATAGGAGAACCCCTCTCATTGCTTCAGTGAGTGTCTACACTGAAGCACTACAGCTGTGCTGCTGTAGTGTTTTAAATGTATATATAGCCTCAGTAAAGCTGTCTCTTTATTTTGTTCATAAAATAAAGAAACTATTTAGCTGCATCACAGATAGACCTAGTCCACTGACACAGGCAATCTACGTTAGGTTACATTATCATCCTGCCATGGGGGTCCTTGCTATGACAAATGAGCACACTTTGTTTTGTCAGAGGCCACATGGAGATTGTGAAGTGTGAAAGAGACACAACTCCATGAAAATATGCAGATGTGCCACAAGAAGCCTTAAATGTGTAAACTACCCTGTGATGTCAGGCAAAGTTATTAAGTTTATGTAAATATTGTATATAGGAACAAAAAATAAATAAAAGAAGAATCCAGCAGTTCACATCACAGTGCTTCAGACAGCAAGCCCAATCTTATCATATGTGCCCCAACTGATCAGATTTAAATTAGCATGTACCCTCTTGTCTCATTACTCATTCAGAATGAGAGATGTGCATCATTAAGCTAGGCACTAATTTGTTCGTAAACTGCACTCATTCATCATTAGTTGGCAGTGAGAGGTTGATCAAGTCAGTTGTGGAACACTTCTGTGACCCACCCATGAATGGTACACTTTCTTCATGATTTAATTACAACACTCTCCAAATGTTATTTTAACAGTTTTGGTAATCCATATATTGTAAAGATGATTCTTTTGGTCAGATTAATCTCAGAGGTTTCTGTTTACCTTATTTCTAGAATTGGACTCTTCTGCTTCTACAAAAAGGTGTTTGTGTATTGATCTTTTAAACAGCATCTTCAACGAATTACCAAAAAAAGTCACCTCAGTACTGTTGCATTCCACAGAGAAATTGCTACTCATTTAGGAGATGCATAGTTTTTGGTGGGGATTATAGTAAGGATGTTTCCTCTTAGAAGATTGAAATACTATTTTAGGAATCCTTCTAGGAAAAAAGTGAGGCCTGGGAATCTCTTTCAAAATTCAGTTTAATTATTAATACATTGGCTCTTGATATTTTTGCCAATTTGCATGTTACTTCATTCATGCCAGATATAGATGCCAGGAATGAAGTATGGATATTGTAAACTGTAATTTTGTGAATAAGAACTTTTTAAACCCATACCATAAGTCATCTGTCCTTATATGTTCATTTGTGTTTGCTGTGTCTTTACAAAACTTTCATAGAAGTATTTTAATAAAATTTGTGAACATAAAACTGCCATAAAACTTGTAAATTAAATATTTCAATGCATCAGCTGTCTAATATTTTAGTCAAGGAAACTGGTTTCAGGTTCAGTTACAAGAATAGACAGCGGTTGCTTCTTTTATTCATCCATAATACTAAATAGTATTATAAAAGTTAAGAAAAGGAAGAGCAAACCATTCAGTTCATCCCCCAGGCATAGGTACGACGTACCCCACTAGAAGACACATCAAAAGCTCAGCTACATATTCACCATACTTTATTGACATTATATTGTTTTTTTAAAAGACTAAAAGAAACTGTGGCTGTGTCATTGCATAGAACAATCCCACTATGAAGGACAAGTTTGAAATGTCAATGCTAAGTTTTGAATTGTACAGTCTCAGTGAGTTACCTGATTTAGCAGATGGAAGGGAAATGCTGTTGTCTGTAGTATCCAGAATAACAGCCAGACCTGCGGAATAAGTTGGGAGGACGCTGGTACTAAGGTCTACACGGGTTAGACTTTCAGGCTCTTTTTCCATGGCTCCTAGAATACCTCCAGAGTTGGCTGTTTCAACATCAGTCCTTTGCTGACCACTGTCTAAGGGACTCTGAACAATATGAACTATACTCTGCTGCGCCAGGTCACAGTTCTGAAAAACAAAAACAAAATCCCAAAATATGATTGACACAAAGAAAAAATTCACTCTATCTCCAATTTGGTATTTGTTAAGACACTTTCAATCCATTTCATGTGCAATTTCAATAAGCATTAACAGAGTTCAAAGAAAAGTGACAAGTATAAATTGCAAGAATTAGGACTACTTGCACTGGCAACAGGTTCACAATGCTTACAAATTCTAAACATTTAACAAAGAAATGGTGGACCAGAGCCAACAGCTCTGAATAATTCTGTTGGAGGATGAACAGAGAGAAGTTTTAAGTCAGATGCTAAGAAAATTCAATCTATAAAATTTATTTTTACAGACAACGATGAAAAACACTTATAATATTAATATTTAATAAAGCACAGGTGTCCCCTTTTTTTACTAACAATAACAACAGTTAAAAGTGTTCACACCAATGCTTGAATTAGTGTGTGTGAGGGATAAATGAAGTAATGCCATCCTCCCACTTCTTGCTGCTACATGTTGAAAAACTGAAAAAAAAAATTGCAGTGCATTCTCATTTTATTTTTTTCAGTTAAAACACTGTGCATGACACATAGGGATAAACACTACAGTTATATCATTTTAGTTAATCATTTTAGACTTCTCACAAATTTTTTTGGAAGCTATGTTGTTTAAACTAAGAAAGTAGGCTCAAGACTTTTTTTCTGTCTTTACTGTTGCTATTAATTAAAACAAAATTAAAAGATAAAACAAAATAAAGCTTTTGAAAGTGAAATAAAGAAAGTTATATGTATTAAATGTAACTTGGAAATCTGAAAAGTTTATCAAAACCTGATAATTAAAGTCAACAAATATAATCCATAGTAATCCAATTATTCTGACAAAGCGTTGATCTTGCTTTATCCTACTATTCTTAAGAAACAGCCATTATCCAAACAGATCTTAAAAGAGATGCTTTTTATGATATTCAAAGACCATTGCCAACACTAACTCTAAAGTCAGAAATATAAATATTTTCAACAATTATTTTGTTCCTTAAATTTAAATGTCAAACTATTTTTTCCTCAAGTATTATTAACAAAAACAAATCATAAATCAAGTTTTCCCATATACATATACATACTGTGACAAAGTTTCTCCTCTGCCTTGGTGGGTCCTGCGCCTCAGAGATTCATGGCAGCCCTCAATTTGGCTAGTGGCTCAAACCTGCCATTCACTTAGCTAACCTCATCACTGAGCAGAATGGGGAAACAGAAGGAGAACAATCCCAGCAGTCTCTGCTGATCCACCTAGTGGGTCAGGGGACAGGCCAGGGAACTTCCCCTCTGGTGGAACCCACAGTCCAGGACAACTCCTCCTGTATCCAATAGAGAGTTGGGGGGGAACCCAGGTCCACCCTCTACTCCAGGTTCCAACCCAGGACCCTGTGGATCACAGCTGTCTACTGTGTTTCTTGTAACAGCTATGGGACAGCTACAACTCTCTGGACTACTTCCCCATGGCCTCCTCCCAACACCTTCTTTATCCTCACCACAGGACCTTTCTCCTGATGCAGATAGCATTTGTACTCATCAGATCTCCAACAGCACACACTCACTCTCACCTCCTTGCACACCCCTCACTGACTGAAGTGAGGTCCTTTTTAAACCAGGTGCCCTGATTAGCCTGTCTGTCTTAATTGATTCTAGCAGCATCTTAATTGGCTCCAGGTGTCCTAATTAGCCTGCCTGCCTTAACTGGTTCCAGCAAGTTCCTGATTGTTCTGGAACCTCCCCTGTTACCTTAACCAGGGAAAAGGGACCTGCTTAATCTAGGGCTAATATAGCTGCATCCTATCAATCTCCTGTAGCCATCTGGCCCAACCCCGTCACAATACCTATATGTGATATTTTGTAAAGTAATTCCAAATACAGTCTGAGTTATTTTAAAACTGCTCTTTCTTCTGAAATCCACCAATTAGTTATAAGCCCAAGTAATTAATTAAGAAACATTTTTTTCAAGTTTACCATACACTTCTGTTTGAAACAAGCTCAGATAATAATAAACTCTTTAGGATTTTAATCTCTACATTTTAAAATCAAGATATTGCTTTCCTTTCTCTGAGCTTCTCATAATTCAGGTGGTATCAAATCATGTACTGCATGTGCTCCCTCAGACTTGATTCCTTATATTTTTGTGTGCCCGTAGACCACAGCTTCCTGTTGAAGCAGAATGAACTATTCTCATGTGGTATCACAAATTTGTTTTGTATCCCCACATTCCATATAATAAGTTCCAGGGTCAATTTTGACAATCATGTTGGATTCAAGCATGAGCCACCTAATGTGCCTGTGCAGGGGGAAGAAGGGTAGAAGGTGTCCTGATAATTATTTATTTGCTCCCAATGTACCTTATCAATTTAACCTGGTATTAGATATCAATTCTATATGAATTCTTCAGCTCTTTCCACAGTTCACATTTAGTTGGGATCTTGAGAATCAGAGGGAACTTGCAGTTCAGTTAAAGATGTCACAATCATGATAATCTTTTTTAGTAGTGCAAAAAGTTTCTCTATTCAGCCTGAAAGAAAGGGACACTGCTTGTTTTTCTACAAGTCTTGGATTTTCAAAAAGCCTTCCTCTCCCTGAGCAGCCAGTTGGAATGGAATCTCAGTCGGCAACTCTTTCCAGATGTTCTTCATGATATGGGAAGCAACCAACATTTTTAAGGCCAGATAGGGCTTTTCACCCAATTGAGGGGTATACCCACTTGTTATGTCTCCTCTCTCAAAAGATCCCAGATGAATCAGCACATTTCCCCCAAGAAACCAATGAAATAAACAAATTACTGTCTCATGATTGTTCTAATAATTTAAAGTCCTTCAGATTACTGGGATTCACTGTTACAGTTCTTGGATTCACAATGTAAATTGCTCTCTGAACACCTGGTTTTCACTCAGCATTTGTTTTTCTCCATCTCCCTCATTTGCGTGTAAACCAGATGTCCATCTTGAAACCTTTACAGCTCTCAGAGTGGTCCTTTCTGCTTTGCATAAGATAGGTTCTGAGTAGTACTGACTTTTTCACAGTTTTTAGCAGAAATTGTTCTCCAGGTGTTACCTCTAAAGGCCCAGGCCTGTCTTTAGCATTATGACTGACAGACAGCTGCAACGGCACAGGAGCTAGCAAACAGAGCTGTAAACAGGGGAGTTTGAGTGGGAGTGCTGTTGAAGGAGAAGGTATCTGTACTTGGTTTTGTATTTTTAGTATTTATGTGTGTGTGTGTAGAGGCTTGTAGGGGCCTTGTGCTGGGAGAGAAGCTGAGCCCTGATTAGGGGGCGGGGCTTTTCTGACTAGAGGTCCTATAAAAGTAGCCAGCCAGTCAGGCAGTGGCACAGACAGCTGCAGTGGCACAGGAACTAACAAACAGAGCTGTAAACAGGAGAGTTTGTATTGTGGTGCTTGTTTGGGGTTTGCTTTTGCTGGGGGGAGGTGTCTTTTTGGTGTGGCTTCTCTTTCCCAGATTAACAGGACTTAGGTGGGAAGGCGATGACAGAAACGGAGGCAGCTGTGGGAGTGACTCCTGTAGTGGAAGACACAATGAGGATGACTGGATGTGGAAGCTGTGGTATGTACATGATCCTGGAGGAAGGACCTGGTAAGAGTTTTTTCTGCATGAAATGCCGTCTGATAGAGCTGATGGAGGAAAAGATCTGAGGTCTGGAGATGCAGGTGGAAAGTCTTGTTGAGTTTAGGAAGGGGTTTGAGCAGATGATGGAGCAAAGACATAAGGTATCTGAAGGGAAAAGCTCAGACTGACAGATGGAAGCAGGGCTGGGGAATTCTGAGGGGAGACCGAGTGAGGAAAGTGGTCAGTGGAAGCATGTGACTAAAAGAACCAAGCAGAGGAAAAGACGGGCTAGTGAAGGAAAAATAAAGCTTAGGAACAGGTTTGCAGAGGGGAAAATGAAGAAGGGGCTCAGCAGGTAGTTGCTGAAGGTAGAAGGGTAAGGAAGAAGAGAAGAGAGGCTAGTCCTATAGGAAAAGGGGAAGAGTCAAGAGAGACTACACCAGATATGAGCCCCAGGAGGATACAGGATGGGTTGAAGAGGATTATAAGGGAAAATAGGAATGGAAAGAATCTGCAGCCAGAGGGAACAGGGGAGAGACTGGAGATTAGCACTGTCACCAGGAAAAGGCAGGCCTATGTGATAGGGGACTCTTTATTGAGAAGAATAGACAGGCCTGTAACTAGAGCTGATCCAGAGAATAGAAGGGTGTGCTGTCTTCCGGGTGCTAAGATACAGGACGTAGACCTGAGGTTGAAAAGGATCCTAAAGGGAGCGGGAAAGAATCCCCTAATTATCCTTCATGTGGGAACAAATGATACAGCTAGATTCTCGCTGGAAAGTATTAAGGGAGACTATGCTAGGCTGGGGAAGACGCTTAAGGAAATTGAGGCTCAGGTGATCTTTATTGGGATCCTGCCTCCTCCTAGAGAAGGGCAACAAAGGTGTGACAAGATTATGACGGTCAACAGATGGCTTAGGCAGTGGTGCTATAAGGAGGGCTTTGGGATGTATGGCCACTGGGAGGCATTCATGGCCAGAGGACAGTTCTCTCGGGATGGACTTCACCTGAGTAGGGAAGGAAATAGATTTCTAGGATCAAGGCTGGCACAACTGATAAAGAGAGCTTTAAATTAGGAATTAGGGGGAGATGGTTGGGAGATGTCCAGGTAATCTCCACGCCAGATTTTAGCATTGAGAGGGAAGAGGATGAAGTAAGAAAGGATACAGCCGGGGGTAGGAGAATGTATATAAGGAGCGAGGGCAGTGTGGATACTAGTCTAATAGGTTATACTGGCTGTAGAATGACTGTGCCTAATAGGGTACAAAATGTGAGCGAGGCCAAAAAGCAAAAATTAAGTGTTTGTACACCAATGCGAGGAGCCTAGGTAACAAAATGGAAGAACTAGAGCTACTGATGCAGGAAGTGAAACCAGATATTATAGGGATAACAGAAACATGGTGGAATAGTAGTCATGACTGGACTACAGGTATTGAAGGGTATGTACTGTTTAGGAAAGACAGAAACAAAGGTAAAGGTGGTGGAGTAGCATTGTATATCAATGATGAGGTAGAATGTAAAGAAATAAGAAGCGATGGAATGGATAAGACAGAGTCCGTCTGAGCAAAAATTACATTGGGGAAGATAACTAGTAAAGCCTCTCCTACGATAGTGCTTGGGGTGTGCTATAGACCTCCGGGATCTAATTTGGATATGGATAGAGCCCTTTTTAATGTTTTTAATAAAGCAAATACTAATGGAAACTGCGAGATCATGGGAGACTTTAACTTCCCAGATATAGACTGGAGGACCAGTGCTAGTAATAATAGGGCTCAGATTTTCCTAGATGTGATAGCTGATGGATTCCTTCATCAAGTAGTTGCTGAACCGACTAGAGGGGATGACATTTTAGATTTAATTTTGGTGAGTAGCGAGGACCTCATAGAAGAAACGGTTGTAGGGGATAATCTTGGCTCAAGTGATCATGAGCTAATTCAGTTGAAACTGAATGGAAGGATTAAGAAAAATAAATCTGCAACTAGAGTTTTTGATTTCAAAAGGGCTGACTTTCAAAAATTAAGGAAATTAGTTAGGGAAGTGGATTGGACTGAAGAACTTATGGATCTAAAGGTAGAGGAGGCCTGGGATTACTTTAAATCAAAGCTGCAGAAGCTATCGGAAGCCTGTATCCCAAGAAAGGGGAAAAAATTCATAGGAAGGAGTTGTAGACCAAGCTGGATGAGCAAGCATCTTAGAGAGGTGATTAAGAAGAAGCAGAAAGCATACAGGGAGTGGAAGATGGGAGGGATCAGCAAGGAAAGCTACCTTATTGAGGTCAGAACATGTAGGGATAAAGTGAGACAGGCTAAAAGTCGAGTTGAGTTGGACCTTGCAAAGGGAATTAAAACCAATAGTAAAAGGTTCTATAGCCATATAAATAAGAAGAAAACTAAGAAAGAAGAAGTGGGGCCGCTAAACACTGAGGATGGAGTGGAGGTTAAAGATAATCTAGGCGTGGCCCAATATCTAAACAAACACTTTGCCTCAGTCTTTAATAAGGCTAAAGAGGATCTTAGGGATAATGATAGCATGACAAATGGGAATGAGGATATGGAGGTAGATACTACCATATCTGAGGTAGAAGCAAAACTCAAACAGCTTAATGGGGCTAAATCGGGGGGCCCAGATAATCTTCATCCAAGAATATTAAAGGAATTGGCACCTGAAATTGCAAGCCCATTAGCAAGAATTTTTAATGAATCTGTAAACTCAGGAGTAGTACTGAATGATAGGAGAATTGCTAATATAGTTCCTATTTTTAAGAAAGGGGAAAAAAAGTGATCCGGGTAACTACAGGCCAGTTAGTTTGACATCTGTAGTATGCAAGGTCCTGGAAAAAATTTTGAAGGAGAAATTAGTTAAGGACATTGAAGTCAATGGTAAATGGGACAAAATACAACATGGTTTTACAAAAGGTAGATCGTGCCAAACCAACCTAATCTCCTTTTTTGAAAAAGTAACAGATTTTTTTAGATAAAGGAAATGCAGTGGATCTAATTTACCTAGATTTCAGTAAGGCATTTGATACCGTGCCACATGGGGAATTATTAGTTAAATTGGAGAAGATGGGGATCAATATGATCCTTTACCCTAGGTAAAGGTACACCTGGTTTGTGCAGAGGGAGGGCAGGAAGCCCCACAAGCTGTAGGGCAGGAGAGGGAAGTAGCCCAGGGGAAGGAACCACTAGTTCTAGTGTTTACCGCTATCCCTAGGGCCCCTGGGCTGGGACCTGGAGTAGAGGGTGGCCCCGGGTCCCTCGCTCTCCACTCCCCTCCTCTAGGACACTAGTGGGGCAGTTAATACCCCAGTTCAGGGGCAAGAAATGGTGCCCTGAACCTCCCCTCCCCCAAGAAGAGAGAGTGCAAGACCCAGCATAGTCGTGCTGGCAATTTGCCACAATACAGATGGTCTTTAGCTGGTTACCCTTGTGGGTTTGGGTAGAATGGGAGAATCCTGAAAAGCTGAGCCAGATCCTCTGCCCCACTTTCTTTCTGCTCCCTCCAACTCTGTGGTGGTAATCATCTTAGAAATGCTATATACCGGGGTGCCCAAATGGCAGCTTGTGAGCCACATGAGGCTCTTTTACAGTTAAGGTGTGGCTTGCGGTGCCCCCCACACCTGCACCCTGTTCTCTACCTACCAGACTGGGGAAGGGGGAGCACAGGGCTTCGGCTATGCAGCAGGGTGGCGAGGGTAGGGGCTTCAGCCCTTCGGGGAGGGGGTCTTGGGACTTCAGCAGGAGTGGGGCTTGAAGCCCTGAGCCCCAGCAGGCGTGCCCAACTCTCAAATTTCTTAAGATTATCGTAAGTCCAAAACCAAGGGGATTCTGTAGGAATGGGGACGAATATCACAGGGACAGCATTGTTCCTTCCATGCGCTCCAGGCCTTAATGCAGACATTTCTCCACATATGGGCATAGAGGGGAGAAAGAAAAGGAGTACTTGTAGCACCTTAGAGACTAACAAATTTATTTGAGCATAAGCTACAGCTCACTTCATCGGATGCATTCAATGGAAAATACAGTGGGGAGATTTATATACATAGAGAACATGAAACAATGGGTGTTACCATACATACTGTAACGATATGTGAGATATTACCAGCAGGAGAGCAGATTTTCACCAAAATCTGGTAATTGTTGTTTAATTTTGGTTTGATTCAACATATTCCTTTGAATCATTTCTCAGCAAGTCTGTGTTTTTTCTTTATATAATGCAATTCTAAAATACGAAAATCTGTTTTTTATTGAATTTTTAATAACACGTTTTTTCTCTAGTGGAGCATTAACCCAGTCAGCAGAGATTTGTCAGAGTAAGGACTTTGCAGACTTAATACTGAAACAATGCTGTTATTAGGTTGCAACTTGAACGCATCATGTTATCATTAACCTACCTGTGGTTTTTTTATATCTTGATACCCATAATATTTTTAACAGAATATATTTAAATTGCTTAATTAGTTCACCAATACAAAATCCATCACACATCTAGTTATTTTGAAATTACTCTCAAAATAAAGACATTGTAACCATGTTGGGGTAGATGTGGGATAAAATTTCCAAAAGTGTCTCAATGACTTGGGAGCCTAAATTCATTTTTCAAAGGTGACTTAGGCACTTAGGTTCAGATCCTCCAAAGTATTAAAGCTTCTCACTCCCAAAATGGGAGTTAGGCACCTAAATACCTTTCAGCATCTAGGCCTTGGCACTTACATCTCTTTGAAATTTGAAAATGAGACTTAGGCTCCTAAGTCATTTAGGTCCAGATATTGTAAGAGTATTTAGGTGTTGCTGCTGTCAGGGTCTCAGCACCTGATTTTGGAACCTCCAATCTCATTTTAAAAAGGTGTTTAGCTACTTAGGAGTCTAAATGAGAGACAATGGGATTTGGATTCCGAAGTGCCTAACTCCCTTTAAAAATGAGATAAAGGCTTCTAAACCAGTTAAGGATTGCAACACTGAGCAAAACAATGCCTAAACAACTTTAAAAATCTGGGCCTTGGGCACTTAGGAAAATTTTATCTGTGGTATAATTATTAAGCAATTACTTGTATCAGACTCCTGATGAATTTGTTGAATTTCAGGGTGCTTACTCTAAAGTACAGAGCCAACACTTCTTTTCATTGTATATGGCCAGATTATGTTGCCATAGCTTAATTTAAGTAGTACCTTATTTTCCAGTTTGTCACATTGGTTTCAAGTACTTCTTAGCATGAGTAAGGGCTGAAGAATCTGGCCGATAACTTTTATTAATCAAAATAGAATTTAAAGATAAATAAGAAATTACAGAAAGTAAAATAAATATGGTTACATGATAGTATTTAAAAAGTTTCAATGAATTAATTTAATATAGTATGTCAACATTCTTAAAGAAGAAATGCATTAAACTACAAGCAAACAGAATCTTATCACAAAATGCTAAATGTGTTCTGTACTATTCTGAAGGGATTTTGGTACCAATATGGTTCTTTAATACATGTTCTTATCATTTGGTTTATCGTGTATGACAAAGTCAGGCTGGGCAGCTGCAAGAAAGTGTTCATATTGAGTTCTGGGAAGTGAGCAGGCATAAGCCCACTGCTAAAGGACCTTCCCCCAGCCTGTGGGGAGAATCTACAAGGTCTAGGAACTCAAATAATTATGGGGGACAACCAAAAATATAACAGGGATGGGTGTGAAGGTCAAAGGGTCAAGCAAAGGGAACTTGAAGGGTACACCGAGCAGAGAACCCTGGTACCCACCGCTCCCCAAAGGTGTCAAAAGAGCCAGCGGACACCATCCAGAGGAACTCTGCCTGGATATGTGAACGAACTCAGGATTGGAAATAGGCCCCACAGTTACAGGAAACCCCCTCAGCCAACCTCCTCTCCCTGGTCTTATAGACGGCTACTTTGGCCAGCGCTAGAGGTTGACAAGGAGGTCCCATGACTTTGTGGGGCCATGGATAGTGTTTGTGTATATGAAGAGGTGAGGGGAAAAATGCAGCCAGAAACATAAAAGGATGTCCAGGAGGAACTGGAATATGGTGCACCAGGGTCTCCCTCACACCGCAAAAGGGACAGGAGTCAGGGACGGGGGTAAACCGCGCCAAGTACACACTGCTGCTCACGGCTCCATGGAGGAGCTGCCAACTGATATCCCCGGCGGGCCTTGGGACAAGGGTGGAGTATAGGCTGGCCCACCGGGCTTCCTCACCCTCAAGAAGTGGTAATAGGTCCCGCCACTGTGTATCCGGGCAGGACATAAGAGTGATGAAATAAAGGATGTGAAGCGTGAGCGTGTACAGATGTTTCCTTGGCGCAGTCCAGTATCTTATCCCTAGAATGATAAGGGCCCTCTCTCCTACAAACTGAGAAGGGGTTACTTTGGGTCAATTAGGGACACAATTAAGGGCTGCCTGCAACCTTTAAAAACCCCTCCTCTGGTGAGTGAGGGGGGAGGAGAGACAAGCTATTGAAAGACTAGTGGCAGCAGGGAGATTGGCTTCTCCAGGGTGAGAGGCTGTTCTCCCCCCTACAGGGGAAAAAATAAAGATGAGTGCTTGCTTACAGGAGGGACTGACACCTCAGGCCTACAACAGGACAACCTCCACCCCCACCGCAGCGAGGGGGCAGAGAAAGATATCCCACTTTGTTTTGTGTTTGTAAATTGGTTTATTTTTATTTGGTGGAGGAGCACTCCCTGGGCCAGCCCTGAGGCCTATCTTGAAAATACTGATAAGTAAATACAGAGTGGGAAAGCAAACACTGTCCAGTGGGAGGCTGATTTACTTCTGGCCCCACTAGTGCCAGAGAGGGAAGTGCTAAGTCCGGTGAGATGGATGGAGAATGTTTTATACCAGTGAAAAGTTATGGATCTGTCAATGCTAATTCAACCAAAAGCAACTCCTTAATTTTGCTTCAAGATGAGCCTTGTCATTGAAGAGGTCTGTGTAAAGATAACTCCATTTTTCTATGGAGTTGTACTAAAACTTCAGTGTTAACCAGGGATCCTAGTTTTCCATAATAACACCCCTCCCAAACTCTAATAAAAAAAACATAAAAATCTGTGTTTTTCCATGATTAAAATGAAACACTGAACTTCAGTTTCCTTAACCACAATAGATCTAGGTATCAGTTGAAGACGTTTTGTTGCTATACGGTAGAACCTTGTTCATCCAATTCTCCATTATCTGGCTCTCTATTCATTAAACCACCAGCCACCCAGGGCTCAGGCTGTCCGCCCCAGACAGCTGGGGCTCAGGTTGTCTGCCTGAGCCCCCCACATCTTAAAATAAGGGATAGAAAGCTCTTTGCCAATTTTTTTCATTATCCAATCTGGCCCTAGTCCCAATTAGATCAGATAAACATGGCTCCACTGTAAATTCCAAGTACATTCAAAAATCAACCACAAGAGGGGGAGATTACGTGCACTGAATAAGTGACACTGGTACTTTCAGTAACATTTAGTTAATAGTTAATATATGTTTTAATTTTTTCACAAGAGGTAAAAAATAAAGAATCTCTGAAACAATGCAAATTCCGTTTGTTTCTGTGGCAAACAGATTTCTAGGATCCCTGGTGTTAACTCCTCTACCCCCTCCATTCATCTCAATGGATGTGAAAGCTAAAGTTTAATGATAACACTCTAGATGTCAACTAACTATTCCAGCTGGTTTCAGAGTAGCAGCCGTGTTAGTCTGTATTTGCAAAAAGAAAAGGAGTACTTGTGGCACCTTAGAGACTAACAAATTTATTTGAGCATAAGCTTTCGTGAGCTACAGCTCACTTCATCGGATGCATTTGGTGGAAAATACAGAGCGGAGATTTATATACACACACAGAGAACATGAAACAATGGGTTTATCATACACACTGTAAGGAGAGTGATCACTTAAGATGAGCCATCACCAGCAGCGGGGGGGAGGGAGGAAAACCTTTCATGGTGACAAGCAAGGTAGGCTATTTCCAGCAGTTAACAAGAACAGCTGAGGAACAGTGGGGGGTGGAGTGAGGGGGAGAAATAACATGGGGAAATAGTTTTACTTTGTGTAATGACTCATCCATTCCCAGTCTCTATTCAAGCCTAAATTAATAGTATCCAGTTTGCAAATTAATTCCAATTCAGCAGTCTCTCGTTGGGTGGTGGTGATCTCGGGGGTGGTGCCTGTGGAAGGGCAGTGCACAGAGCCACCCAGCCGTGCCTCCATGCTGCTGCTTCCGGGAGCTGCTTGAGGTAAGCGCCGCCCAGAGCCTGCACCCCTGACCTCCTCCAGGGCCCCACTCCCATACCCCCGCCATGATTCCCCTCCCATCCTCCAAACCCCTCAGTCCCAGCCCAGAGCATGCTCCTGCACCCTGAAACCTTCATCCCCAGCCCCATCCCAGAGTTTGGACACCCAACCAGAACCCTCACACCTCCCACACCCCAACCCCCTGCCCCAGTCCAGAGCCCCCTCCCTCACCCTGAACCCCTCATTTCTGGACTCACCCCGGAACCCGCACCCCCAGCCCAGAGCCCATACCTCCTTCCATATTGCAACCCCCTGCCTCAGCCCGGAGACCCCTCCCATACTCCAAAACCCTCGGCTCCACTCCCCAGCCCAGAGCCCCTTTCTGTACTCCAGAGCCCTCAATCCCTCCCACACCCCAACCCCCTGAGCCAGCCCAGTGAAAATGAGTGTGAGTGAGGGTGGGGAGAGCGAGCAATGGGGGGGTGGATGGAGTGGGGGGGCTTCAGAGAAGGGGTGGGCCCTGGGCGGGGCCTCAGGGCAGGAGTGTGGAAGGGGGCGGGGAAGGGTGTTCAGTTTTGTGTGAGTAGAAAGTTGGCAACCCTTCTAAGAAGTGCCAGCTAAGTGCCTCACTTTCTTTGTGTTAAGGAAATGCCAGGAGAACAACAGTTTCTGCTGTATTTCTCCCTATCCAAACAAACCTCCAAAATAACCCCATTCCAGGTTTAGTTGCACACTGGAACAAAACCAGTAGAGGCTGGTTTGAATCTGGAACCTTGAATCTGAGCCAGCGAGCTACATCCCATTGCTGATGCTTTGGTTTACCTGAAGATCTGCTTATTTGTCAGATTCAGCACCAGTACCTTAGGAAGACTTCGGTGTGAGGGGGCAGGTTTCTATTTTGAGCCGTTTGGCTTTGGGCAAAAGAAATTCTTAGGTATTAGACCCCATTAATCCACACAAAAAGAGACTCAGACAGACGCTTAAGATAAATTTCAGTGTAACTAGTTAATAAAACCAATGTAACTTCCAAGCTACCAGGACCTTGGGATGGAGATCAACACAGAAACTCTCCAACCAGACATTTTTCATTCTGCTCCCTTACAACATCATAAAGGAAAACAAGAGGGTCGTTTTTATACCTCATGAATAAGGCAAGTAATAAAAATGCCCCCTAGAGAGCTAACAGTATAATAGCAGCCAATACCGGTCCACACAAATGGATCCACTTAAAATTGCAGTAGATATACTAGCTTTAATAGAAAATCTATTTCCAGGGATACTGCAAACAGACATTAAATGTGACCCTCTAAATAGGCGGGGGGAAGCATATGAAGTCCCCACAAGTTTGAAAAATAAACCCACCAAACATGACTGTACTATTATTGTAACCCTCTCACACCCCAAGGACAGAGACCAAGTCTTAAAAGCAGCTTGCACAGAAAAGAAATCAATTGGAAGAACAACACCACTCTTCTTTTTCCCCTGGATCTCAGCCCAATGACCCAAAAAAGGATGAGAAACTTGAAGGGAATTTTAAAAAAATCCTTTATCACGGAGGAGCAAAAGATGGAATGTTATTTCAACTTCAAACTAGAGATTACATATGATAAAAAAAGTTCTGTGACTGTGCAGCAGCTGAAAATCATTTCTAGAGAAAATCTGAAGGGAAAAATTAATCACTCCATACTTCAGATAATGGAAAAACTAAGGCTTTCATCTGGTATTGGGATCCACTAGTGTGGCTCCTGCCTGGTGCTGAATCTCAGCAAAGTAAATAGCACTCTATATGGGAGTAGGGGCAGATCTTGATGCAGCATTGGATCCTAAATTAAAAGAAATTATTCACAGACTG
Source organism: Dermochelys coriacea (assembly GCF_009764565.3). Lineage (NCBI taxonomy): Eukaryota > Metazoa > Chordata > Testudines > Dermochelyidae > Dermochelys > Dermochelys coriacea. The sequence goes on from NC_050070.1 coordinate 123,930,848, forward strand.
TTTAGATTTCAAATTGCAGTACTCAAGAACTCCATGCTGCTTTATGATGCTATAGAGTATACCTCTAGTTGATATGAGTTCAGTTTCTGAGAATTACTATTTTACATTATTAAACATATTAGATTAGTCATAAAAATGACTGAATTTGCACAGTATTCCATACACTGTGGTGCTAAGCAACATCTAGGGACAGATGCAAAAAACGGATATTTTGCTATTAAGAATTCCACATTCCCACAGAAAAGTAATGGATAGAAAAGGCACAAAACCTTCAGCTTTACTGGGTAATATATAAACATACTATGTCTTAAGAATACATAAAAGAAATATGTCAGTGCATTTGTATCCTGTTTGTTAGATGTCAATCCTATTATTCTGTTTTTGCATTTAGTTTAAATATTGAACAGGAAAACAATAAAATGAAAGATTAAAACTATGAACTATCCTGGAATGAAAAAATATTCATTCCTTTTCTTGACCAAAAAGCTAATAATATTTTATGGATTACCATTAGAGTTCCAAAGACAGGGTTTCATAAGAAATTAAAGAATGCAAGCATAAGTTGAAACTCTGTTGCTAGCATTAAAGTTCAATGCAAAGCTAAAGTTAGATGCAAATGAATTACTCAGAATCATGGTCTTTTCAATTCCTTCCAGAGGCAAACACCAGTGAGGGAGAGGGGAACCTTTGCTATGCACAAAGTCAAAGGATGGAGCATAGTAAATGTACTTTGATTTTGGGGAAATCAGAACAAAGAACCTTCAAAATAGCCTTAAAATTATGACATTTTATTCACAGATTTTAGCAGTTTAATCTGACCCTGAAACTTCTTTTTTAACATCTTATTTAGATGATGTGAATATGGCAGATCAGAGTAGATATTAACTATTCCCCACAAAGGCCTGATCCTATAATCCTTAAGCACTAAATAGTTCATTGACTTCAATAGGAAATAGGGATGTATAAGGAATGCAGAATGGGATCCAGTTTTAACATGGGTGTAAGTGATCATATTCTATGTACACCACATGGTGCAATTTTAATTTGCTGTTCGTTAAAACACGCACACTGTTCCTCACACGTTCTTGTCAACTGCTGGAAATGGCCCACCTTGATTATTACTACAAAATGTTTTTTTTCCTCTCCTGCTGGTAATAGCTCACCTTACTGATCACTCTCGTTACAGTGTGTATGGTAACACCCTGTGTTTCATGTTCTCTGTTTATATAAAATCTCCCCACTGTATTTTCCACTGCATGCATCCGATGAAGTGAGTTGTAGTTCACGAAAGCTTACGCTCAAATAAATTTGTTAGTCTCTAAGGTGCCACAAGTACTCCTTTTCTTTTTCTAAAAATATGTGATATTCATATTGAGTTTGGCTTTTTTCTGAATGATTGAAACCTTTCAGGCCTCACAAAAGACCCTCCAACAACCTTTTTTACTTAGTCACCTCTGTCTATTACATAATGTGCCATCTTAATTAGCAGAGGACCTGGGAGACATTAATCCCATTCAATATTGGAGCCTCCTATTCAATGGGAGATCAGTTAACCAGCTGCTTGTCACCAAAGGCGTCTCATTTTTTGGGACTGACTAGGTGACCTGATCTCACATAGTGTAAGTAATTCCTGCTGTGTCTGGATCATTTGCCACTTTAACCATTCAAAAGGAAGCTCGGTAACTGTTATATGTTAGGTTAAACCTTGCTGAAGCTGGTGAGTGTAACAGGCACCCTTCCTTCTGATTAAATGTAGAAAGCAATAGGGGGCCTAAACCAAAACACAGATACGTGCCATCACTCAAAACAAAGGCACGTATGTGTCTGCTCAGGAATTATACCTATGTGGGCAACGGGTTTCACTGGGTATTGTTTGGATGGAGGGTGATATGAGTAGGTGAGGGAAAAGCAAGAGGGAGAGCATAAAATCAAACACAGAAGGAAGCTAAAGGCACAGCTTGTACAAGCCTGGTGCATGGTCCTGATAGAAATCTAAAGAGCAGGCTTTTGGGCCGATGCTGGCTAAAAGTTTTGGGGCTATAAGAAAAGAAACTACCTCCTGTTGTTTGGTTTCTCCTGTGTTGAGGGAAACAGGACTTAGTACAATCTTTCTAAATAAAAAATATTGCACCGAAGAAATACCTAACTCCATTACAAATTTCTGCTTCCAGCTGGAACACTCTACAAGAAACCAAATTTCTGGTGAGCCACTCGGGTCAAAAGGGGTAATACGACTTTCATCCCCCAAAAAATCAGTGAATTGAATTGTCAAATTGTTTTCTTATGAGAATAGCTAATCCATAGGCTAGATCAAGAAAATGGAGGAAGAATTTTTTTTTTAAAGTCTGGTACATTCTGGGACCTAAAAGCTGCATTCCCTTTATATATTCAAATAGCAGTTTAGTGTGACCCAGGAGAAGGCTACTGAGTACGAAGCATCAGAGAAAAGCAATAGCTCCCATAACAGCTCCTCCCCTGAAGAAGAAATCAAAATTGGGCCTAATAGACTCTAGTCATGCTCATCAAATATATAACCCAGCACCAGAAAGAATAGTTAAAGAGTGAGGGGCAACGTTGGTATCTTCCTCTATTTCATCTGAAGGTGATCAGAGGATGCTTAATTAAACTTTCCCAAAGAACTTCAAAAAAGAATTCTGTCTATTATCTTTTCAGGTGTACAGTGGATGGAGAAAGATCCATATCCTCATACACCTGCATAGAGGAATGTAGAAAATGATCCAAAGGGTTCTAAGAAATTTGGTCAGAGACCCAAATCTGACCACTGCTTTGCACCATAATATAGAAAATGATAAGCAGGATATTACAACCTTACTGAGTTTGATTCTATTGGATACTTGTTCTGTGTTATATTATGCTATGAGTTGTGTTTGATCTGCTAAGGAGGGGACTGCAACTTCCATCAGCCCACTTCCCACTGAACCAGAATGTGGCCAGGCTCTGCTGGGAAGCAGTGGCCGTATCTGGAACAGACTGTGACTGTTGGACACTACAGCTGTGTGGGACTTAAAGGGGAGCAGCAGTGGCTGGGCAGGGAGCCAGTGCAGGTGGCCGCCGATGAGAGACACTAAATGATTCTAGTCTGGAAGCCCACAAGTTCCTATTTGCTGGAATAAAGACTGGACTAGAGAGGACACCCCAGCCAGTAGGCTTGAAGAGCCCTGATTCTGCACTGGACTTCCCCAGGGGCCCACACAAGAACTGCTATTGCTCACTTGAATGATAACTGGTGAAGCCTCTGTACTCAGGGTATTTGTAACCTTTCCCTTGCCTCCAGCCCAAGTCACATATCTTTCACTTAACCATGTGTCTGAGGGGTTATTGGGACTCTCCAGGGTTAGCACCTGCAAGGCTTTGCTGCTGAAGCACCTACAGTCCTTGCTTCGGAGGTGCAGTACAACAGCACACTACTAGCACCATAAGGGTTTGGTGTATTCCAGCCAATAATTACATGGTGTTAATCAATAAATATCCATACTGGGTGTTTTGCATGATAACAACAGATCCTGAGAATAGGACAACAGATCCTGAGACTAGGAGATATGCAGGTAAAGAGTCCCTAATTTAGCACATCTCCTGCAGCTAATTATTCCTCCTTGCATTAGGAAGTCTTGATTAAGATTGATAGATGCACAAGTCAGAGTAAAAAAAAGGTCTGATTTACAGCATAACACTGGAGGTAACTGATTACAAAGGTCTTGCACTGAAAGTTGCTCATTAAACAGAACTGCTGGTCTTTGGGCTTTCTACTGCTGACTGACTGTGTAATGAGTTAATCATTTACTGGAGATACAAATGTATCTAACAGATGGTATCTGAACTTTATCAGTATGAATTTAAACTCAAACAAAACTCCCCCCCTTAGGATTTACTTCACATCCCATTTCCACCATTCTCACAGCATAAGCCACAAAACCTTTGCATTAATTTCTAGCACAATACAGTGAGACTGCACTTATTTTTTAGTTAGCAAATTTGCAGAGTGGTTCTTTTTCACACAGAAAAGGGCTTAACAATGCCATATATATATTTCCAAATGACATTACTAATATTATGACATTAACACCAAAACTTTTCTTGAAGGCTGGCTATAGCGTATTATCTGACACAAATTTCCATATTCTCAAAATGACAATTTAATTCTATAAATGAAATCAAAATGTTATATTGGAGGCATTTCTGGTGGCCTGCAACTTTACAAAAACCACCTGCTTAATTTATTGTTATTCTCTCTAACATCCATCATAATGGTCTATAAAAGAGATGGAGGAAGAGCAAACTTTCTGACATTAGGTTCACAGAGTGATGGCAGCTATTAGTATCTTGACAATGACATTAACAAATTATCAAGCAGATACTAAAATGGTACAGAACTACCATAAAGTCACTAAATCCACATGAAATTTATCAGTGGAGTAAATCAACTTATTTTTCCTGCTAGCAGTTTCTACACTACCATACACTAAATAACAGCCCATAAAACTATAACTCATTTCAGTATCTACACAGAAGAGAACTGATCAATGACAGGTTTATAGGACTAAATTAAAAATGAATACAGTTGGGCTTTTTCTATATGTGCTCTCTTCATCAAGCTAGTTTCCTTTGTGATTTTGATTGAACATGGCTATCATTTTTATTTCAGTACTGCACAACCTGCTATAACTTAAATCTTCTAAACATGTTAATTACAGCAGTCAAACAAAAAATAAAAAGACCTGTCATATACTCAGTCCCACATTCTCATTGCCTTGCACCTCGTTTAGTCAATTACACCACTGTATGGTGAGTGCAACATGGGTGTAAAATTCCACCACTTTGATTGAGTAAATGATTTCACATGGTACTGTGTAACTAAGAGTGAGGTCTTATGGACATAAAACATATAAAGCCAAATACTCTATGACAGTATATTACAGGGACATATATAATAATCACAAATGGTAGTATTAGAAGAGTCTAGCAATCTGCATCAAGCAGAATGGGTTCCGCACCCTGTATATCACCTTGGTTGAATATTGTTACTGAGTTTTAACTCTCCCTCTGACCTCAGTTCTCCCCTTCATGTATTATTCTTCCTTCAGTCCCTATATACCTTCTTCCAATTCTCAAGTCCATCTGGAAAGGCCCTTTCCCTAGCGCTCATTAAGCCAAGACTTGCTTATTTGGGTCTCGCTTTACGCTGGGTTCAGCCTATATGCACTAAGTGAGGAGAGAAGGAAATGAGAAGTGTGAGAGGCAGAGAGGAAAGCAGCCCGTAATGGTAGGAGACCAGAATAGGATGGACTTCCAGTGATCTCTGATAAAAGCTCTGGCTTAACAGGCTGAGAGGACTGAGTGAGGAGACACCTAAGGCTGATCAAAAGTCCATTGTAATTATTAGAAAGGCTCCAATAGACTTCTTCGGTTCAGGCCCTTAGTGACAAACTGTGATACTGTTGTGGTTTTGGGGTAGGGACTAGAATCCTCCCCACTACATATTAATAGATCAGTAATGTAATTTTTAAAGCATTCTAAGTATGTCTGTGGGTCAAAGGTAATCTTACTGGAATGTGTAAGGTGAATGTTCATGCCTCTATTATCAAATAACTATGATGTACAAGGGGAATAGAATATTTATGTAAATTATTTTAACAGATCATTTGCAGATTTTTATTAATTAATTTTATTTTAATACTTAAGGACTAGTTTCTAATACCTTTACTAATAATGAATAATACTTTTCTCCTGGGATTGTCCCATTGAAATGAATGGTTCTGCCTGCATAATAAATACTATTCAGTGTGAGTGGGGTGTCAAAATCTGTTTATAAAGCTTTTGGTTTGGTTGTTGTTGGGTTTTGTTTGTTTGTTTGTTTTTGTAATGTTAATGACGTTGTTATGTACTTTTGAAAACGGTTACATGAGTTACTGATTGTTCACCATACTTTACTGTAGATTTCAAAAGTTTTTTGACTGGGAATATTTTTATTACATTTTTCATATATCTTTATTTCCACTAAATATATGTACAATCTATTGCCTTGCCTCTTTCCTCCCCATTCCTATGTATAACCAAGTCTTAAACAGAAAACCAAAAACCAAAATGCAAATTACTACAAACAAGAGCAGGAAATTTAGGGGATAAGATGAATGCCAAGAAAAAGATACAGTGGGAAGAATTAAAATTCACTATAAACAACTAAAAGGTCAAATTCAAAATGGTATTCCTTTGTTTTACTTATAAAAAAATCTGTGTGATTTTCCCAAAATGTCTAAGATAAATGGGGAATCTCATGAAATAAACGTGGCCTATACATATTCAGTTAAATAAGGAACACATATACTAAATCCACTGCTACACAAGGGAGAGAAGGAAAACTTGTTGAGTCACAGATGAAAGATGTTTTTGAATGTCAGAACAAAAAAATAATGACCTATAAAAAAGATAAAGAAAATCTGCCTTAAGAGAGGTCTTTTATCCTTATCTTGGGAAAAAAATAAACAAAAACGCTTGCCCTGTTTTTCCCTGAGGTAACTCAATTTTAAGATAGAAATCTTCAAGGATATATTACCCATTATGGGAGAAAGTTAGTGTTCTGATTTACTTAGGAAACTGAAAGTTATTGAGACAAACAAGATTCTTAGAATTCAATTTGAACAAACTCTATCAGGATGGCTTCTAACTTTTTGTAACAAAGAGACTGCCATGTCAGAACAGAGAAATGGTTGTCCAGGTAGTTCAGTGTCATGTTTCTGATAGTAGCTGTGCAAATCCAATGTGTAAGATGTAAGAGCATAACTTTTTGTTAAATATTTTATCATGGGGTGTGATTTTTAAGTGATGCCAGCTGGCAATCAACTGTGATAGCCTTAGAATTTTTATCTTAGCTAGAGTAACTGCAGACATTGTTCTTATTCCATAAGGATCTATATTTTAGCTTCCAGTACAAATGTTAGACTTTTACCTTCATGCCTGCCTTTCATACTGTCCAACTTTAACCTGGGCACCTTTCAAAAATTGATAGGAAGCATTAAAGTCTACCATAGTTCCAAAGAATGGGCACATTTTTGGCCCTAATTCAGCAAAGCACTTTCAATGATTTAAATGGGACTAGCATACTTAAAATTAAGTACACGGTTAAGTGTTTTGCTGAACTTGAGTTTAAAAGAGATCCATTTGAAATACCATGTATCAAAATGATGTTAGGCAGTTGGCTGTGTCTACTAGGAAGCAGACAATGGAAGACTTTTAATAATGAAGTACAAGTAATCCTGTTCTCCTGAAACCAGCTATCACTGGATTTAAACCAGAAAAATTGTTCATGTGTGCATGCATTTATTGATTCACCTCCAACTGATGATGTTGACGTACCCAATTTTAATTGACTTTGGGCAAGTGAAATCAAAGGAACAACAGGCAAATCTTTTTCAAATTTTAATAAATAAATAGCATTCTTCATCTCTAAAATAGAAGGAAAGATAGTATTTTGCTTACAGTAGAGGGTTAGGAGTCAGGTGATCTGGACTCTAGCACCAGTTATGCCACAGATTTTGTGTGACTGAGCAAAGAACTTAAACCTTTCTGTGCCATAGTTTCCCCATCTATAAAATGGTAATAATTATTACCTACATTTTAAGCAGGTGTTGAGGTTAAGTTAATTAATGTCTATACAGTGCTTTGAGATCTGCAGATGGAAGATGCTGTTTCAAAAAATAATCAAATAAGTCCAAATATAACTTTGAATTCAGTGATTTTTTTAAATACTAAATCATGTTTTTGTCATTGTTATCTCTTTGTTTTTTATATAAACCTAAGTAATCACACACATAGCAGTGGCATAAGTTAAAGCGGGCCCTAGGGTGATCTAATTCATTCTCAGGCTGTCACAGTATGGGGAAACATAACTGGCTATCTGACAAGCCCCCACAACTTCTGGAACTTGGAAGCAGCAGAAAATGTGGCCTTATGTCTCATATTCCCCTCTCTGGGATGGCGGTGTGTCTTCGCTGTCCCAACTTATGGCTGGGACTGAGACTTGGATGAGAATGAGCTGGCTGAACTTTAAACAAGACATCAGAGTAGAAGAGTTTGATTTGGCTGAAAAATCTTGAAATTTTTGAAGACCAAGGTCTCATCCCTGCTATTAAGGATCCTCACCCCTTCTCCAAGAGATTTACAAGCAGTACATTCACTTTAAAAGAAAGAATGGAATGGTTTAACATAGGGCAATAATCGCCATTTATATTACACTGTTTTTCACCATCAAATACCATATCCTATATAGACTTAAAATAAATGGATAATCTTCCTGTTTACTCTGAAGGGTAAAAAGTATGAAGTATTTTGTTTGTTAACAATTGTTTCTAAGAACTCATGTTATCTATGGAAATATACAATAAAGTGATGGTATGTGGCATATGTGGCAAATCATGATTATATACCAATTATAGATAGATTTTTATAATCAATGTATTGTTGTATTTTTCACACTTAAAATTATAGCCACAATGAAAAGAACTCATTCAAATTCTAGAATTTTGCACCATGGACTCTGAAAAACTATTTCTGTAAAAATCTTGCAACAAATCCTATAAGATCCAACTAAGTCCACCATAAAGAGTGAATTTTCATAAATCTAAGACTGTACTATATTGGTCAAACAGTGTTTCCTATCATTTTCAACAGTGATGACCACTGACAATTCTCCTCTATGGTACCTGAAAGGGGGTACAATTACATCAAAGGGGAAACGAGTGTATAAGACCTGTAACTCAATATTGGTGACATTCTTAATATATTAGCATTTCAGGAGCTGTTTTCTTCTGTGGCACGCCGGCCCACAGCAGGATTAAGAATCCTTTGCCAGCAGCTTCCCACACAGGACATATGCAGAGGAAAGATGCATACAAAACAGATATACACTCTTAACTGTTGTTCAGTACAAAAATTTATCCTCCAATTACACGGGCATTTTGTTGATTTTCCTCACAAAGGCAGAAATGAAGCCATTCCACAGTTAATAAAAGCCTTCTTCACCTAAACACAAAAAGCTAATTTTACCCTGTGCTCCAAAGGTGCACAAAACAGTAAGTGGTGGTCAGAGAGGAAAGATACCTAGTTATGCACATTTAAGTTAGACGAGAAAGTTTCTCCAGATGAACCTATGCAAATGATTGCTGCCTGGGGCAGCTCTTTCTCATACAAAGGCCATTTACATAGATTTCCAAGCTAATATTTAATCTAGTATTCAGTAAAACATCAGAAATTACTTTTGTAAACACCCAACATATCCTATGGGTTTCCTCTGAGCTGCAAATCAGAATCTTAAAACATTCTCCCCCACCAAAGGTGGAGTGTGACCATTTTCACTGTCTATGTTGTGTTTTGTAGTGTGGAAAATATTATTTTCAGTTTTAATCTTCTCATGTAAAACTGATTTGCTTCTTTTATGTATTTATTATTCCTCCCTTTCATTTGTCATTGAAAAACGATGGATTACCATGAGCAGGAGAGGTTTTGTGGCTACAGGAATAGAATGATATTGCCACAAATTTCTGTTGAGGAAGCAGCATGCAATATAATATTAATTTGATGGGCACATAGGAATTGCCATAGTAGATAAGACTAGGGGTTTATCTAGCCGTGTTCTGTCTCTGACAATGGCTAGTACTAGTTGCTTCAGAGAAAGGTGCAACAAACCCTGCAGAAGGCAGCTATAGAATAAGCTGCTCGCAAAAAGGCTTTCTTCCTAACCTCAGTAGTTAGAAGGAGGCTTACATCTCTCTGGTCACTCGATCACAGACCTAAGAGTGGCTATACTTCAACAAAAAAGCTTCAAAAACAGACTCCAACGAGAGACTGCTGAATTGGAATTAATTTGCAAACTGGATACAATTAACTTAGGCTTGAATAGAGACTGGGAATGGATGAGTCATTACACAAAGTAAAACTATTTCCCCATGACAGGTTTCAGAGTAGCAGCCGTGTTAGTCTGTATTCGCAAAAAGAAAAGGAGTACTTGTGGCACCTTAGAGACTAACAAATTTATTAGAGCATAAGCTTTCGTGAGCTACAGCTCACTTCATCGGATGCATTTGGTGGAAAAAACAGAGGAGAGATTTATATACACACACACAGAGAACATGAAACAATGGGTTTATCATACACACTGTAAGGAGAGTGATCACTTAAGATAAGCCATCACCAGCAGCAGGGGGGGGAAAGGAGGAAAACCTTTCATGGTGACAAGCAAGGTAGGCTAATTCTAGCAGTTAACAAGAATATCAGAGGAACAGTGGGGGGTGGGGTGGGAGGGAGAAATACCATGGGGAAATAGTTTTACTTTGTGTAATGACTCATCCATTCCCAGTCTCTATTCAAGACGTCAAGAATTATAACATTCAAAAACCAGTTGGAGAACACTTCAATCTCTCTGGTCACTCGATCACAGACCTAAGAGTGGCTATCCTTCAACAAAAAAGCTTCAAAAACAGACTCCAACGAGAGACTGCTGAATTGGAATTACTTTCCAAACTGGATACAATTAACTTAGGCTTGAATAGAGACTGGGAATGGATGAGTCATTACACAAAGTAAAACTATTTCTCCATGGTATTTCTCCCTCCCACCCCACCCCCCACTGTTCCCCTGATATTCTTGTTAACTGCTGGAATTAGCCTACCTTGCTTGTCACCATGAAAGGTTTTCCTCCTTTCCCCCCCCTGCTGCTGGTGATGGCTTATCTTAAGTGATCACTCTCCTTACAGTGTGTATGATAAACCCATTGTTTCATGTTCTCTCTGTGTGTGTATATAAATCTCTCCTCTGCTTTTTCCACCAAATGCATCCGATGACGTGAGCTGTAGCTCACGAAAGCTTATGCTCTAATAAATTTGTTAGTCTCTAAGGTGCCACGGGTACTCCTTTTCTTTTTGCGAATACAGACTAACACGGCTGCTACTCTGAACCCTGAAGTATGAGGTGTATATCCTCCCCAAAGTCATTTTTTAATCCTTCTGGATATTTTTGTCATACAGACATACATTTATAACATAAGCATCTAATCCTTTTGAGTCCTATTGACCTCTGGTTACCAATGATGTCTTATAGCAATGAATTCCAGAGAATAATTGCATTGTGTAAGAGAGTATTTCCTTTATCAATTTTAAATTTGCCATCTTTCATTTTCATTGAATATCCCCTTGTTTTTGTATTATGAGGAAAGGTGAATAGAATTTGCTGATATACTTTTTCTGTATCATTCCTTATTTTATATACATCATAGGCGTAGACAACTGGGTGTATAGAGGGGTTTCTACCTCTCCCCTTTTTGCTTACACTCCTCCAATTTTTGGAACTGGATTAATAAATAAAAGAAACATTGAGTTAGGAACAGAAGCTTGTTTATCTCACTTACTAAAGGTGGACAAATGTAATTTTGGCACAAAACCATTAATTAGAGCAATATTCAACGGCTGTTATTTAATTATTTTTAACTCTAGCCCCCCTCCCCAATAAAAAAATTGTTTATGCCCCTGTACATTCATCATACCCTTCCACTTCATCTCTTCTCTAATGTGATCAGTTTCAATCTCATCAGTATTTCTTCATATGAAAGCTTTTCTCTACTGCTGAACATTCTCATCACCAACCTCTGAAATCCCTCTAGTTTTGCTCTATGCTTTCTGAGATAGGATGATCAGAACACACAGGGCAGTGGACAGACCTGATAGGTCTCTTTGGGAAGACTTAGAGATTCCCACCCTCCATTAGTCTTGGGGTCACACCTTGAGTAAGTGTGAGCAACCCCTAAACCTCCCTGGCAGGGTCATGGTGAAGTCTTCATTGGCAGATGATAAGGAAAAACACATTACTGTCAACAGAGAGGTCGGTGATGAAGCGTATGCCTTGTGATGGCATATAAGGGCAACCTGCATTATCTATACAGTAATTGACCAATCACTACATCATTGGGCAGATGAAGTTCTTTAGCTCAGGTCAGCAGCTCATCTAGGAGAAGCACAATTCAGAATACAAATCCTGCATCCACATCAGCTGCAGTGCTTGTGGCATCTATTGCTCCAGTGCAGCAACAGCTGCTTATGGAAGAGAGCAGGAAAGGCTCTGCACAAACTTCTGTCAGGGCTTGCCTACGCTACTGCGCCGGGTCAATCTAAGATACGCAACTTCAGCTACGTGAATAGCGTAGCTGAAGTCGACGTACTTAGATCTACTTACCGCGGTGTCTTCACTGTGGTAAGTTCACAGCTGACACTCTCCCATCGACTCCACTTGCACTTCTCGTTCTGGTGGAGTACTGGAGTCAATGGGAGAGCACTCAGCAGTCGATTTATCACGTCTATACTAGATGCGATAAATCAACCCCCGCTGGATTGATCACTGCCCACCGATCCGGCAGGTAGTGTAGACAAGCTCTCACTTAAATCCATTCACAGTGCAGGTTATTCAGCCAACATATTCATTTAACACATTTAATCCAATCAACTTGCCGGAATCTTGTGGTGATGGGGAAGTGGTGATGGGGACAGGCAGAGGATGCTGCTGGCAATCCTTAGTCACACGCAGGTGGCCTTAGGGTGATGGTTGTTCTCCAGAGATCAGGGCAGATATGGAAGTCTTATTCTCCTTAGGTGACAGAACAGGCCTTTTTAGGAACAGCGATGTTCTCCCCAGTCCAGGGAAAGGACTGAAAAGGAACCTTAAACTTAGCCTTACCTTTTTGCACCTGTCAGGTTATCACTCCTGGCTGGTCATCCAACTCAGTGGTCGAAATAAAACAAAGACTCACAGATTGACACTGGGTCAGGGAATGTCAGAGCTCTTCTTGACAATGACCAAAAACCAGAATGTAGAACGGCCCTTATTGCCAAAACACAGAAGAGGTATAACATAGACATCACTCCAGTCAGGAAAGCCAGACTCGCTGATGAGTCCCATCTTGAGGAAGTAGGAGCAGGCTACACCTACTACTGGATTGGAAAGGACAAGGACAAGCAAGTTGTCAGAGGTAGGGTTTGCCATACAGTCTGACATTGCCTGCAGGCTTGCCTCCTCTCCAAGGGAGTCAATGACCAACTTATGATGCTCCACATAAACTTGTCCACGGACCAGTACAACACCATGATCAGTGCCTATGTGCTGACAGTGACTCATACAGACAAAGTTATACAGACAAGGTGTTTTATGAAGATCTCAGTAGAGTCTTTAGAGGTGTGTCAAACCAGGACAAACTCATTGTCCTTGTAGACTTTAGTGCTCGTGTGGGAGCCAACTCTGACACATGGAGCAGGGTGCTAGACCATCACGGCATTGGAAGGTCAAACTCTAATGGCCAACTGCTTCTCTCCAAGTGTGCCGAGTTCAATCTCATGATTACCAACACAGTCTTCCAACATGCCCACAAATATAAGACAACATGGATGCATTCCAGGTCAAAACAGTGGCAAATGCTGGACTATGTAATTGTACAGTCTAGAGACATTAAAGATGTGCATATCACCTGCTTTATGAGAGGCGCCGAATGTTAGTCAGACCATATGCTTGTGAGAAGCATCATGACGCTACACTTCTCACCAAAGTGCCCAAGAAGATGCCTCAAACTACCAAAGAAGATCAATGTGGCTGCCAGGAAAGACCCCAGTAAATAAGCAAAGTTGGAACAGATGCTGGAGACTGCATTATATGAGGTCCCAGAGAACTCCACTGACATTGAGGCAACCTGGCAGAAGCTCAGAGATGTTACATGTAACACAGTATCCAAGGTTCTTGGATTTTTAAGGTGGAAACACCAAGACTGGTTTGCTGAGAATGATCCTGAGATAGACTGGCTACTGGAGACCATGTACACCACATGCAAGTCCTTCATCTTGAACAAGAGATCAGCAGGAAAGAAGACAGGAACCATCAGATCAAACATACACTGCAAACCTGATTATGGCTAATGAAGAACCACTGGTGGAAGCAGAAGGCTGCAAAATGAAGCCGGAAGCAGCTGACAAGCATGACATGAAAACCTTCTACAAAGGTCTCTGTGCTGTGCATGGTCCAAAATCCAGTGGCACAGCCCTGTCCTTAGAGCAGATGGTAATTAGCTGCTTAAAGACAAAGGTGATATTCTCTTTCGCTGGGCAGAGCGCATTGATAGTCTCCTGAACTGTCAATCCATTATGTCTGGTGAAGCATATCTAGCTATGACGACCATTGCAGAATCTCACTACTGTCTATAGCGGGGAAGACCCTTGTGTGGCTTTTCCCCAACAGCTTTATTTCTCACCTAGTGCACTCGGTGTACCCAGAATCAGAGTGTGGCTTTCATGCTGGCCATGGCACCATAGACCTAATATTTGCAGCCTGACAAATACAAGAGGATGCTTGTGAACAGAACAGGGACCTGTATATGGTGTTCGTTAACCTGTCCAAGTCCTTCAAAACAGTGAATCGTGAGGGTCTATGAAAACTCCTTCATAAATTTGGTTGCCCAGAGAAGAGGATTGCTTTCATTCACTCATTTCACAATGGCACAATGGCCAGGGTGATAGAGCATTGTGACTTTCCGGAAGCCTTCTCTGTCACCAATGGCACCAAACAAGGACGCATAATGACTCCAGGCCTCTTTGCCATTGTCTTCTCAGCCAGGCTCTTTTTCACATTCCAGGACTTTGACGGAAGCATACACATCTGGTTTAGATTGGAAGGGGTTCATTTCAATTTACAGTGACAGAGGGCCTGCATCAAGGTAACTGAACAGCTCTTAAGAAAGCTCCTGTTTGCTGATGACTGTGTGCTCATTGTTGCATACACACTCAAGGACATGCAGCTTATCATGGATCACTGTGCCTATTCCTCAAAATGCTTCAGTTTCACTCATCAGCCTGGAAAAGACAGAGGTCACGTACCTGCCAGCCCCAGATCACCAGTCTCACAAACACCATGACTCCATCATCACAACTGGAAACACATCCCTAACTCAGTCAGGAAATTCTGCTACCCGAGTAGCATACTTTCCAGCAGCGCCATGTTGGATGATGAGGTCATTCAGCACTTGGCAAAGTCCAGCTTGGCATTTGTCAGGCCCACCCACAGACTCTTGAGGGAATGTGGGGTCAGCCTCAGAACCAGGATAAAAATCTACAGTCCTGTTGTACTCCCATCACTCCTCTATGGCTGTGAGACATGGATGCTCTAACGAAACCACATCAAACAGCTAGAGAGCTTCCACCTTCACTGCCTAAGATCTATCTGCAACATCAAGTGGCAGGACAGGATGCCCAACACTGAAGTCCTTGAGACATGCCAAACCCCTTGCATCACGAGTATGCTCATC
The DNA here is from genome assembly GCF_009764565.3 of Dermochelys coriacea. Taxonomy (NCBI): domain Eukaryota; kingdom Metazoa; phylum Chordata; order Testudines; family Dermochelyidae; genus Dermochelys; species Dermochelys coriacea. The sequence goes on from NC_050070.1 coordinate 123,946,191, forward strand.
AGAGATCAACTTAGCTGGATCAGACACGTGGTCCACCTGGAGGCTTCCCATATACCGAAAGCAGTGTTTTACAGCCACTTTGCACAAGAACTTGCTCTAAGGGTTAACCCATCCTCAAGTATAAAAACACCATGAAGGCCAACCCGAAAGCACACAAGACAGACATTAAAACCTGGCAAATTATTGCACTGGACAAACCAAGGTGCAGATGTCTGTGCCAGGAGGCCACGTCCGTGTGCCAGGAGGCCACGTCCACTTTTGAGAAATGGTCTCTGCAGGAGAAGCGATCACATTGTAACACCAACACCTCAAACCCTCCCCACAACAACAACTACACTTGCAAGACAAGCAACCAGATTTGCAAATCCTGGATTGGACTTGCTTCTCAAGTGAAGCCACAACAAAAAATAAACCTAGAACTCAATTCAACTCTAGCCAAAGCTCATCTGTTGAGGCGATGGGAGATTCCAGGGTCAGAACACAATATTTCAGGTCAGGGCATACCATTAATTTATATAATGGCAACATAATATTTCAGTAAAACTTCAATAAGATGCTAAGATGCTATGATGAAACATACAGTGTAAATAGCTAGACAGATAAGTTATATAGTAAGGGTGTAATATTAATCCATTGAGCACATTTGCCTCTTCAAACTCTCTACACCTCACATTCCTGCATTTTGAAGCATATTTTTTGTTCACATATGCATTAGACACACAAAATGCAATCCTATACCATATAATAATTCTACAAGAATATTTCAGATAATCTACATATGTAATGTCTTTTATTGATTTAAGCCCGTACAGTCTATTTCATGTATTAAAAAAATAGGACAGACTGCTATGGTACCAGTCAATGCCATTTAATAAAAATCCATGCCAGAGGATTGATCTTATTGAGCTTATATCTGATTCTTAGTGCATCAACTTCAGTCCTATTGCTCTGAAAGATATTTTTCTGCCTATGCCAGATGGGATCCCACGTATTTAATGAGAGATGAAGAAAAATTACTTTATATTAAGTTGGGAAGAGGGGAAGCAGACTAATATCTAAACAGAAAAAACAAGATACAGAAATAATGAATTTGCTCGAACCAATCTCCAGTTTCATGACCTCATCATGTAGAAGCTGCCTATTAATTTTGCAACAAGCAATAAATATTAAAATGAATTTTTTTTGCATCTTATCAAAAGCTCCTGACATCAGTTGTTTTCACAAGTTTTCTCCTGTAAGCACTGAATGCCTCTTCATCAATCTTTTATCAAAAGCAATCTTGTTCTGATTTCTCTCTTATCACAAAAGCTTCTCTCTTTCCCCTACCTTTTTCTTGGTGAAAGGTACATGAATATCATTTTATACTCCATTGTAGCTGCATCTCCACCAATTGGGAAATAAAAAGTAGGTCTCAAGAACGTGTCATGACCCTGCAGAGCTCCAAACAACAGAAACACATGTAATGATTTCACTGTGCCTGATACAGTGACAAAGGAGGGAAGCATGTGTGCATGTCTACACAAATGTGTTTGCATTTCTTTTTTTCAAGCGATGCTTCTATTACAGAACATTTCCAAGAGGAGAAACAAGAGATTTCACAGTGGACTCAGTTTCCTGATACTTCCCTGACATGATCATCAAGCTTGAAAGAGAATAAACATTTATCAAAGCACCCATAAAGTACAGTGCTGAGGTTGTCATCCTTGCTTGCTTGACCTCCTTGAACCCATAATGTGTTCAGAGTTTTTCAGTCTGAAGTATCATTTTATATATACCCAGACTGGTAGGGATAAAAAAGGTAAAAATATTCTAAAAGTATATTATGTGTCCTAACCAGCTACAGCTGGAACAGAATACACTGCAGCCGAGATTTTAAAGTTTCTGGGACAGATCCTCAGCTTGTGTAAATCAAGGCCGTTCCACTGACTTCAGTGGAGCTATACCAATTTACATGAGTTGAGGTTCTGGCCTCCATGTGCAAATGGGAAACTCATTGATCTAGTTCCAATGTACCTCAATATTTGGGCCTATTGGGGCCTTATAATTGTTGAGGTAGACAGATCTTGTAGAGATCCACATGTGATAACATTTTATACCAATAATTATATGGAAAGGGGTTTTCTTTTAACTTAACTAATCCTTTTAGGGTGAAATTCACACAGATCCAGTGACACGGCGCAACATCCTCGCCTTTGCTACAGCCATGAGCAGGGGTTGCCTGGGAAAGTATTAGTGTATAAGCAGAATAGCCATGTGGAAAGTCTCTTCACATCCCATATATCACAGGAGGAGGCATGTGTAAAGCATGCCAGGAAGAGGTCACTGGATCTTTGTTTACATGCATTCAGTGGCACATATCTCTAATCCTCTGATGCAGTGGCCATTTCTAGCCCAGGCTGAAGTAGCAGCCCCATAGCCCATCTCTTGCTTAGGTTTCTACGAAAAGGCCAATAATTATTACCCAGGCTTTGTACAAAGAGGGCTGAATTTTATCTTGATGTTTCATTGCTTTATACTGGAATTCAAATATATCACCATCATGGAAATGTTGTCACTGTTTCCATTATAAATACCCATTTTTAGGAGATAATTTAGGAACATACGATTTGCCATACTGCATCAGACAATTCAAATCTTAAACTGGGAGATCTTCAGGGCAAGGATTGTTGGACTTCTGTGTTTGTAAGGTTTCTAGCATAATTGAGCCCAAACCCAGATTGGGGCCTTTGGACACTACAGTAACAATAATAAATAAATAGTAATTATAATAAATAAATCTAGTATCTGAACTTTAGCAGTGGCCAATACGTAACGTCTGAAAGAGCGGCAATATCCCCATAATGAACTTAGTGGGCAAATGCAACCCAAGAACTTGACATCACTCACTAGAGAGTACAGCTGAGGGATGCACAAAATCAGTACATCAGTTCAAAGCAGCCTTCCCCCGGCAGGGCTCTGCTGGAGCCCTGGCTGTAACCTAAAGCAGCCTCCATAGCACAAGTAATTTCAGGATCAATCTCTCTAGGGTGCAGAGGATCAGCTTTCAGAGGGAGGAAAGTTACCTTTTCATGCAACAGATTCAGTGAATCTGGGCCCTAATTTCTTATTCCTGACTCTTCTACCGACTTTTTGGGTGATCTTGAGCAAGTTACTTATTTTCACTGTGCCTCGGGTTTTTTGTAGAGTGTTCTGAGGCTTAATTCATTGGTTGTACAGTGTCTGAGTCCTCATATGGAAGGTGCTCTATTAGTGCAAAGTATTATTAGTATTACACGTGACAATGTACAGTTGCTATAAAATACAAATAATACTTCATAGTTACATAGCACCTTACATCCAAGAATCCCATAGCACTTACCAAGAAAAAGTAAGTATAATTATCCTTTTTTTTTTTTTTTACAGATAGATGCATTGAGGCAGAGAAAAGTTAAGTGACTTGCATCAGGGTCTTTCAGCAGGTCATTGGCAGATCAGGGGACAGAAGTCAGATATATGTCCGTGACTCCCATCCCAGTGTCCTATAAGCTGATCTACTTTGTCTCCTATTATGCTAATCCTTGTTGTTTTTATTTATGCAGTTTACATATTTCATAGGATGACTACAAGGAAGCTTGTGGCATTTAATAATTAAATTTTCCCAGTGTTAGTCACTGTTAATGATAAGGAAGAAAGGGAATCCTTTTCCTTGTCGGAAATGCCTAACATAAGCTAAACACACATTGAGAAAGCATGTAACTTGAGCTAGACATACTCCTGTTAAGCATCATGAAAAGAGGCAAAAAATGTACTAACGTTTCTGGATGTCTAGACAGGTGACAATATATGAAATCCTTTCTCATCTGAAGGTTTAAGCAAAAGTCTGGGTATTACGTTAAGGCCCAAAACTAAAGTCTTTCATCCCTTCTTGAGGCAAAGCTCTCATTGCTTTTCCTTTTGATTTTCTCTTAGCAACTTGACTTTAATGGCAAGTTTACCTATGAACAGGGAAGGACTCCACAATTTGACCTTAGGCAATAAGTACTGGTGGGTTTTAACAAACCCATATCTTGGATAACCTGAAGGAAGGAGAATCAGTTACTAAAGCACTTTAACTGTCTTAGTTTTCTCACTGAGCACAGTAAATAAGAGAAATGCTGTTTCCCATGACATCTGTCTCAAAGCACAGAACGTAAGAACAGAATGGCTGTATTTTTTTAATAATGATTTTAAAATTACTGCAAGATCCAAAAATTGTACAGTACCTGATTTCAGGGAGCCTTTTTTAAAAAAAAAGCGGATGGTAAAAAGATAACTTATAATTTTGCATAGAGCAGGGTGTACCCTAATGGTCTTATCTTGGAGTCTGTGTATAATAATTGCCTGTGGTGAGTAGAGTCCACAAAACTGAGCAGGCATGATGACATCTTTTTGAGAAGATGAGAACATATGCCAACTGACTATCACTTCAGAACTTTAATATACAGATATGGGCAGGAAATTATAATGGCTTCTTCAGATTCTCTAATGGGCATTTCAGCCTGAAAGAGAGACATCTATAGGGAGGAATATTTGCATATGTTTTTGTCCCAACCCAGTCATCGCAAGTAATCCCAAGGTATGCACTATGAGTGCATACCGAAGTCAGAACATGCAGTAGGAAGGTACACTACAAACAAGTGAGGCAATTACAGTTTGTAATAATGACTCGTGAAACTGGAAAGAAATAAAGAATGAGAACACTTGTCTCATCTGCTAGAATTCAGTAAACTAATTCATGTTATTGACAATGTAAAATAAGTTTGGTATGTTCATGTCAGTTATATTTTAATGGTATTATAGAGGTTTCTGTGCTACCATAAGTGGAAATCAATTTAATGGAAAGAGATCACTGTGATCAAATAGTCTGACCTCCCATATGTGACATTGCACTCCATATGTTTATGGAAATATGCTTATGAATGTAAATAAAATGTAACTGGAATATGTTTTATGCAAAAGGTCTCTTGTAAGGTATCATTACAAAGCTTATAATTTACTGAGTGTATTCATCCTATTTGTATGAATGTATCATTCTTGTATCTGAAGATAGAAATATGAAGTATTACTCTGAAGGCCTATTGTAACTATGCACAGTGTGGGCCACTAATGGTGGCTTGGAATCTTGATGGCTCCCATTAACTAGGACAATTGATTGTAAATGGCTCTGTTTACTTGTAAGCCTTCCTGTATAAGTGGGTGCCAGCCAGTGAGTACTGAAGTCTCACGGGACATGTGAACATGTCATGTGATACTGGAATCCATCTTAAACCTGGTACTTTTCCATTTAGAAGGAAGGGTGGGAAACCAAAGAGAGACAAAGGATTCCCGCCTTGTGCCAAAGATATAAAAGGGGGTTGGACAGAACAAAGGGGGCTGCCAGTCATGAGAAATCCCCGAGTTACCACCTGAGCTGGAACTAACAAGGACAGTATCAGGGGAAAAGACTGGGCCCAGACTAGGAAGAAGTCTAGTCTGTGAAAGAAGCTTATTGGAACATCTCTTAGAGTGAGATTTACCTGTATTTAGTTTTTTAATGTATTAGATTTAGACTTAGTGTTTTTTCCACCAAATGCATCCGATGAAGTGAGCTGTAGCTCACGAAAGCTTATGCTCTAATAAATTTGTTAGTCTCTAAGGTGCCACAAGTACTCCTTTTCTTTTTGCGAATACAGACTAACGGCTGCTACTCTGAAACCTAGGCTTAGACTTGCATGTTTTGTTTTATTTTGCTTGGTAACTTACTTCGTTCTGTCTGTTATTACTTGAAACCACTTAAATCCTACTTTTTATACTTAATAAAATCACTTTTGTTTATTAATGAACCCAGAGTAAGTGATTAATACCTGGGGGAGCAAACAGCTGTGCATATCTCTCTATCAGTGTTACAGAGGGCGGACAATTTATGAGTTTATCTGTATAAGTTTTATATAGAGTAAAACAGATTTATTTGGGGTTTGGATTTCATATGAGAGATGGGTGTCTGGATGCTGGAGATAGGTGACTTGCTGAGCAGTTTTTGGTTAAAGTCTACAGCTTTGGGGGCATGGACCAGACCTGGGTCTGTATTGTAGCAGACTAGCATGTCTGGCTCAACAAGGCAGGATTTTGGAGTCCCAAGCTGGCAAGTAAAATGGGCTCAGAGGTAATTCCAGCACATCAGGTAACAGCCTCAAGGGGTTCTCTGTGACCGAACCCATCACACCATATAACACAAGTTATAGAATTTCCCCAACATAATTGCTAGAGTATATATAAATATATTGTAGGCAGGGCTGGTGGCTTCTTATTAAAGTTGCCCAACACATCCCCTTATATGACCCTTTTTTAAGTTTTTTTTTTTGTCAAACTTTAACCATGTGGATGAAATTTTCCATGCCAGGTGTCTGCCTCAGGCAGAATTTTTGGGGGAAAATTTCAACCAAAACAGTTCACAGAAATGTAGCATTGGAGGTGACCTCAAGAAGTCATCATGTCCAGCCCCCTGTGCTGAAGCAGAACCAAGTAAACCTACACCATCTCCGATAGGTGCTTTTCAAACTGTTTTTGAAAACCTCCAATGACGGGGATTCCTCAACCTCTCTTGGAAGCCTGCTGCAGAGCTTAACTACTCTTATACTTACAACCATCTTCCTAACATCTAAACTACTAAGTCTCCCTTGTTGCAGATTAAGCCCATTACTTATTGTTCTACTTTCAGTGGACATGGAGAATAAATGATCACCATCCTCTTTACAAAAAGAAAAGGAGTACTTGTGGCACGTTGGAGACTAACAAATTTATTTGAGCATAAGCTTTCGTGAGCTACAGCTCACTTCATCGGATGCATTCAGTGGAAAATACAGTGGGGAGATTTATATACACACACAGAGAACATGAAAAAATGGGTTTTATCATAAACACTGTAAGGAGAGGGATCACTTAAGATGAGCTATTACCAGCAGGAAGGGGTGGGGGAAGGAAGAAAACCTTTTGTGGGGATAATCAAGGTGGGCCATTTCCAGCAGTTGACAAGAACGTCTGAGGAACAGTGGGGGGTGGAGGGGGAAATAACATGGGGAAATAGTTTTATTTTGTGTAATGACCCATCCACTCCCACTCTCTATTCAAGCTAAGTTAATTGTATCCAGTTTGCAAATTAATTCCAATTCAGCAGTCTCTCGTTGGAGTCTGTTTTTGAAGTTTTTTTGTTGAAGAATAGCCACTCTCAGGTCTGTAATCGAGTGACCAGAGACATTGAAGTGTTCTCCGACTGGTTTTTGAATGTTATAATTCTTGACGTCTGATTTGTGTCCATTTATTCTTTTACACAGAGACTGTCCAGTTTGACCAATGTACATGGCAGAGGGGCATTGCTGGCACATGATGGCATATATCACATTGGTAGATGCGCAGGTGAACGAGCCTCTGATAGTGTGGCTGATGTGATTAGGCCCTATGATGGTGTCCCCTGAATAGATATGTGGACAGAGTTGGCAACGGGCTTTGTTGCAAAGATAGATTCCTGGGTTAGTGGTTCTGTTGTGTGGTGTGTGGTTGCTGGTGAGTATTTGCTTCAGATTGGGGGGCTGTCTGTAAGCAAGGATTGGTCTGTCTCCCAAGATCTGTGAGAGTGATGGGTCGTCCTTCAGGATAGGTTGTAGATCCTTGATGATGCGTTGGAGAGCTTTTAGTTGGGGGCTGAAGGTGATGGCTAGTGGCGTTCTGTTCTTTTCTTTGTTGGGCCTGTCCTGTAGTAGGTGACTTCTGGGTCCTCTTCTGGCTCTGTCAATCTGTTTCTTCACTTCAGCAGGTCGGTATTGTAGTTGTAGGAAAGCATGATAGAGATCTTGTAGGTGTTTGTCTCTGTCTGAGGGGTTGGAGCAAATGCGGTTATATCGTAGAGCTTGGCTGTAGACAATGGATCGTGTGGTGTGATCTGGGTGAAAGCTAGAGGCATGTAGGTAGGAATAGCGGTCAGTAGGTTTCCGGTATAGGGTGGTGTTTATGAGGCCATCGCTTATTAGCACCGTAGTGTCCAGGAAGTGGATCACTTGTGTGGACTGGTCCAGGCTGAGGTTGATGGTGGGATGGAAATTGTTGAAATCATGGTGGAATTCTTCAAGGGCTTCTTTTCCATGGGTCCAGATGATGAAGATGTCATCAGTGTAGTGCAAAGTAGAGTAGGGGCATTAGGGGACGAGAGCTGAGGAAGCGTTGTTCTAAGTCAGCCATAAAAATGTTGGCATACTGTGGGGCCATGCGGGTACCCATCGCAGTGCCGCTGATTTGAAGGTATACATTGTCCCCAAATGTGAAATAGTTATGGGTGAGGACAAAGTCACAAAGTTCAGCCACCAGGTTAGCTGTGACATTATCGGGGATACTGTTCCTGACGGCTTGTAGTCCATCTTTGTGTGGAATGTTGGTATTGGGGGCTTCTACATCCATAGTGGCCAGGATGGTGTTTTTAGGAAGATCACCGATGGATTGTAGTTTTGTCAGGAAGTCAGTGGTGTCTCGAAGATAGCTGGGAGTGCTGGTAGCATAGGGCCTGAGGAGGGAGTCTACATAGCCAGACAATCCTGCTGTCAGGGTGCCAATGCCTGAGATGATGGGGCATCTAGGATTTCCAGGTTTATGGATCTTGGGTAGCAGATAGAATACCCCAGGTCGCGGTTCCAGGGGTGTTTCTGTGCGGATTTGTTCTTGTGCTTTTTCAGGGAATTTCTTGAGCAAATACTGTAGTTTCTTTTGGTAACTCTCAGTGGGATCAGAGGGTAAAACTTGTAGAAAGTGGTGTTGGAGAGCTGCCTAGTAGCCTCTTGTTCATATTCCAACCTATTCATGATGATGACAGCACCTCCTTTGTCAGCCTTTTTGATAATGATGTCAGAGTTGTTTCTGAGGCTGTGGATGGCATTGTGTTCTGCATGGCTGAGGTTATGGGGCAAGTGATGCTGCTTTTCCACAATTTCAGCCCGTGCACGTTGGCGGAAGCACTCTATGTAGAAGTCCAGTCTGTTATTTCGACCTTCAGGAGGAGTCCACCCAGAATTCTTCTTTTTGTAGTGTTGGTAGGAAGGTCTCTGTGGGTTAGTATATTGTTCAGAGGTGTGTTGGAAATATTCCTTGAGTCGGGGATGTCGAAAAGAGGATTCTAGGTCACCACAGAACTGTATCATGTCCACTGTATTTTCCACTGAATGCATCCGATGAAGTGAGCTGTAGCGGGGCGGGGTGTCGGGTGCCCACCAGAAAGGTTTGGGACCACTGCCCTAAAGTGTTGCACTCAGAACCCAAAACCCCAGTGGAGGCCTCACCAGTGCCAAGTAGAGTTGGTCAATTACTTCCCATGTATTCCATACAACACTCCTTTTAATACAACTGGAATGATATTAGCCTTTTTCAAAACTGCATCACACTGTAGACTCATATTCAATCTGTGATCCACTGTAACCCCCAGAGTTTTTTCAGCAGTACTACCATCTAGGCAGTTATTTCCCATTTTGTAGCTGTGCATTTGATTTCACCTTAAGTGAAGTACTTTACACTTGTCTTTACTGACAAGTTGATTCCAGAATAATTCTTTAATTTAGCTGTTTACAAGAATGCGAGGTGAGGAAAAATACAATGTTTTGCCCAAATTAAAACATTCTGGCAATTTTTTCTTATAAAAGCTTGAGCACCCCCATGTGTTGGAGCAGTGACTTGAAATTGGGCAGGGAAGTGGTCTTCTTATCAAGGTTGTGTCCTTTGCTATACCCAAGAAAATCTTTCAAATTTGAACAAGTTATGAGCCTTTGAAAAATTGCAACGTGTACATGCCTCGTACAGCCTTCTTAGACTTTAGCAGTTAAATTCCTGAATTCCATCTGCACTGAGCATGCTGTAGCCTCGGGCTGAGCAGGACTTTCCCTGGAACTGCAGTGCTGGGCTGCTGTGGGTCGTGCAGTGCCCATGTCAGGACACCTGAAATAAGAGCAGTGAGTTTGTTTCTCCTATGCCCTCAGTGACCCACTTGACTGGCCCCAGGCAGCAAGGAGGAGGAAGCTGCCTGTTGTGAATACAGAGGGGACAAGAGTCAGGCCCATGGAGAGACAGTGTAAGTAGGCTGTGACAAGGACCCTTGTGGATGGGAGGTGGTGAAACAGGGACTGGAGGAAAGCATGAGGGGAAAGAGGAAAACTAGAACTTGGGAGTTCTGTTTGGGGGAAAGATTGGGACTTGCTCAGCAAAGATCCTGGGACTGGGAGAGGGGATGGAGACCAGGACTAGGAGCTGGCCTGGAAGCCTGGAACTGACCTGGCCAGGTTACTGATAGTGGTCACTGGAAAGATGCCTGAGACTGGCTGGCGAAGGAGATTGGGAGCCGAGGAGAGCATTGCAGCTGGATGGTCAAAGAGACTGAGATTGGGGTAGGAAAGGGGGTGACTGGAATACAGTAGGTAGAAGGGAGACTGAGATGAGATGAGGAGCTTTACAGGAGACTAAGACTACCCAGGCAAGGAGACTAGGACTGAGAGCCATTAGGCAGGGGAAGGAGTTGAGAAAAGTAAGGAGACTGGGACAAGGAGATGTATGCGGAGACACTGAGATTGGATGAGGAGCCTAGGGAGGGGGAGATGTACTGAGAGCCAGTTGGGATGGGGACTCCTGCCGCACTCAACATACAGGATGGATTTGTTCTGGGGATGAATGAATCATCACTATGTATAGAAGGAGACAGTTGTCTGTTGGACCCCCAACCTCATTTGTTGCAGAAATTGGAAAGTGTGACATGTATTCTAGGTAGAGGATTGTAGATAGTGAAAGGATGGTCTTGTGGTTTAGGCAGTTGAATGCTATCCAAGGGAATTAAATTCTATCTCTGCCTCTGCCACAGAGTTGCTATGTAATTCTGGGCAAGTCATTTAAACCATCCTTTTCACAGGTGGTCATTAACTGAATTCCTCATCTTCTGGATGCCTGACATGAGACCCTGGTGTCAGATCTACAGAAGTGCTTAGCCCTCACAGCTGCAATTGAAGTCAATGGGAACTGTGGGTTGAATATAAAAAGTCCTATATAATTCTAAGTACTTTTTTAAAAAATGGTTATAGGTGGGCAAATTGGTCACCCAAAGTCAGTGGACAATTTTGAACTTAATTTCTGTACCTCAGTTCCCCATCTATAAAGTGGGGATAAATCATAGCCCCTCAGTTAATAAGGATATTGTGAACATATATTTCTTAATGTTTGTGAAGCACTCAGATACTATGGTGACCACCACAGAACAGCCCATGAAGAAATTTAATAAATCTATATTCAGAGCAAGTTTGAATAGTGTGCAATAAATAAGGCCTAGGGCCACACATTGAATGACAAGGAAAAAACAAGACACTGAACAGATGCTTATTAAGTGAATACCATAAATTCTGTACTCTGACTGAGGCAGGTGTCCTGTGGAAAAATATTATGTGATCATGTAATTAAAGAATGTATCATAAAGAAAACAAAGAAGGGGAATGAATTAAGGTTTTACTGGCAATCTTAATTCTGGTATTTCCCGACTCTTTAATGCTTGACTTTGCAACCTTAATAATGTCCCTTTCACATAGTTTTATATATCTATATATATATATATAATGTTGGTGTTTCTATCCACCTTCTTTAATAGATGGGACAAGAAAAAATATATGCATTGTTACTGTCACCTACTAGTAAAAGCATATGAGGAATAGTTAAAAGAGGTCTAACAAGACGTTTCTGTTCTTGTGTTCTAAATATTACAGAGGGAACTTGTAAGGCTGGGAAGCAAAGCTTTGTGTCTGAAAGGTTCACGTTAACTGCATGTGGAACAATGTGTATAATGGAAAAATAAAAATATTTATCAGACTTTAAAAATACACATGCAACCTTTGAGCTTTCTACTCCACCTAGGTTCGTGTACCACATTTGTAACTGTTGTATCTAAGCCCTCACCCCTCCACAAAGTTTAAATAATCTACATAAAAGATTTGTCTACTCAGAGCTCTAATTTTCCACTTTTCTCTATCTTTCCCCTGCCCAAAGGCTAAATAGCATTTGGTAGGATTTATTTTTCATTTCCTTTTTTTTGGTTCTTCTTTCCTGTATTTTGAGGGTATGTCTACACAGTAGTTGGGAGTGTGCTTCCTAGCACAGGTAAACAGACATGCTAGCTCTGCTTGAACTAGTGTGCTAAAAATAGCAGTGTGGTCATGGCAGTTCGGGCTAGCTACCCAAGTACAATCCTGCCCAACTCCCTTGGTACGTACTTGGGCACCTTGCCTGAGTTGCTATGGCTGCAATGCTAACTTTAGCACACCAGCTTGAGCAGAGCTAGCATGGGTCCCACCTGTGCTGGGAAGCAACCTTCCAGCTGCTGTACAGGCGTATCCTGACAGCAGGCAGCATAGGATTTTTTTTTAAGGTGCACATGAGGGATGGAGCAAAATTCTATTTGTAGGAAAACCATGTCAAAAAGATAGGTCATGCACTATGCCCTGAAAGTGTCCAGTTTAGTTTCCATCTGAATCTTTTCTAGGAAAGAAACCCACATGATGACTTATCTCACCCTGTCTGAAAAAAGTGTTATCTTTCTTGAGGATCATAGCTGCCTCAGGAGACTGTAAGTATAGAGAGATAGGTTGGTCCTAGCCCATTGAGACTCCTGTCGATCAAGACTGGGACTTAGAACTAGATGTAGCATTTAATAGAAGGCTTTCCTGGTCATGTCTGAAACTGATTATTACAGCATTATCGGTGTCACTCAATATGCCAAGTAGATAACTTTTCTTTTCAAAAATCATTCACAACATCCTGTAGTGTTTCTAGTGTCAGAAAAAAACTACCTTTAACAGAGAGATAAGAAAAATCTATTTGTTTTTTGGTGTGCATATGTAAAGGGAAGTGGAAGTAGATGACACGTACAAATACACATCACAAAATTTATTAAAAGCAGAAAGGGTCGTGTACCTACGAATGCAAAGTAAACAACAAAGACAGTAGAGATGAAGCTGAACTAAGTCCCTGGAGGTGAACGCCACTGAACTTTAGGGAGATGTAATCTGGATTTGAACTATGCAGCTAGATCCCACCTGTGCAAAACCACAAGAAATATTATTTGCTGTTGACTTTTTGAGAGCTTTGTGCAGGAAGGAATCTTGGGCACAGATTTTTCAATACCCAATAGTATAGCAACAGCAAAGAAGTAACTTATTCTCCACTCAATCTAAAGAAGAAACACAGTGGGCCTGCTGTTGTTTGAAAGTTATTTCTAGGGACATTAGTCACCGATTGCACTTTGCATTATAACAGCTGGGTGTATTAATTTACATTAAGGGTTTGTTAGCTCTCTAATTGTGACAATGTCCCACAATGTGGCGTTCCAATGTACTTCTTATGAATGATGCAATGTATCATTGCATTTGGTTGTGCTCCCTGGGACTTTCTCAAAAGTGATGAGACATCTTATAAGTTTTAACCATAGTGGGTGAATTATTAATAAACAAACAAAAAAAGCTTAGAAAACTTGAGAGTGTCATGCCTCATGCTTTTCAAAGAGTGCATCATGGATTTGGTGTCCATGCAACTGCAATTATAATTACTAACTCACTGCTGTAATCCAGAGAGCAGCATATCCAGATGGGATCTGTTAACATCTGGAGCCACCGGAAAGTGCTGCAAATGGTGGTGGTGGTGAAGAGGGAGAGCTACGTGGTATGTAACCTACCATTTAAATCAGCTTCTGTACCAGAGGACTGGAAGATAGCTAATGTGATGCCAGTTTTTTTTTAAAGGCTTCAGAGGTGACCCCAGCAATTACAGGCCAGTAAACCTAACTTCAGTACCAGGCAAATTGGTTGAAACAATAGTAAAGAACAGCATTCTCAGACACCTGAGATGAACACAATTTGCTGGGGAAAAGTCAACATGGTTTTTGTAAAGGGAAATCATGCCTCACCAATCTACTAGAATTCTTTGAGGGGGTCAACAAGCAGGTGGACAAGGGTGATCCAGTGGATATAGTATACTTAAATTTTCAGAAAGACTTTGACAAGGTCCCTCACCAAAGGCACCAAAAGCAAAGTAAGCTGTCATGGGATAAAAGGGAAGATCCTCTCATGGATCAGTAATTGGTTGAAATATAGGAAACAAAGCGTAGGAATAAATGGTCAGTTTTCAGAATGGAGAGAGGTAAATAGTGGTGTCCCTCAGGGATCTGTGACTGGGACTGATACTGTTCAACAACCTCATAAATGATCTGGAAAAAGGGGTAAAAAGTGAGGTGGCAGATTTTGAAGATGATACAAAACTACTCAAGATAGTGAAGTTCAAAGCAGACTGCAAAGAGTTACAAAGTTGGGGATTTAGTTGGGGATTGGTCCTGCTTTGAGCAGGAGGTTGGACTAGATGACCTCCTGAGGTCCCTTCCAACCCTGATATTCTATGATTCTATGAAAGGGATCTCAAAAAACTGGGTGACTGGGCAACAAAATGGCAGATGAAATTCAGTGTTGATAAATGCAAAGTAATGCACATTGGAAAACATAATCCCAACTATACATATAAAATAAAGGGGTCTAAATTAGCTGTTACCATTCAAGAAAGAGATCTTGGAGTCATTGTGGATAGTTCTCTGAAAACATCCACTCAATGTGCAGCAGCAGTCAAAAAAGATAACAGAATGTTGGAAAGGGATATATAATAAGACAGAAAATATATTGCCTCTATATAAATCCATGGTATGCCTATATCTTGAATACTGCATGTAGATGTGGTCACCCCATCTCAAAAAAGATATATTGGAATTGGAAAAGGTACAGAAAAGGGCAGCAAAAATGATTGGGGTATGGAACAGCTTCCATTTGAAGATAGATTAATAAGACTGGGGCTTTTCAGTTTTGAAGAGAGATGACTAAGGGGGGATATGACAGAGGTCTATAAAATCATGACTGGTGTGGAGAAAGTACATAAGGAAGTGTTATGTACTCCTCATAACACAAGAACTAGGGGTCACCAACTGAAATTAGTATGCAGGAAGTTTAAAACAATCAAAAGGAAATACTTCTTCACACAATGCACAAGTTGTAGAACTCTTTGCCAGAGGATGTTGTGAAGGCAAAGACTACAACAGGGTTAAAAAAAGAACTAGATAAGTTCATGGAGGATAGGTCCATCAATGGCTATTAGCCAGGATGGGCAGGGATGCAAATCCATGCTCTGAAGTGTTCTTAGCCTCTGTTTACCAGAAACTGGGAATGGGCGACGGGATGGATCACTTGATGATTATCTGTTTTGTTCACTCACTCTGAAGCACCTCACATTGACCACTGCCAGAAGACAAGATAGTAGGCTAGATGGACCATTGGTCTGACGCAGTATGGCCGTCCCTATGTCCTTATGTTATACCCCACAGAGAAGCCAGGCACTATTTGACATGGTTCTGTTCAGGAAGGGCAGATTTAATCTGAAGTCAGGGCTCCTACTAATGGAGGCTCTATTGGGATGTGCTGAATCAGCATATTTCTTGAGCTTCTTGATCACACCCCTTCCCCACCTAGCATTACCCTCTTTTGGGACTATGCATATTGGGTTTGCTGGCGAAGTTGTAGTTGTTGTGGGCACTTTGTCCTCCTGCAACCAGGCCATGCTCAAACTTTTTTTCTACGATGGGCCTTTTCTTCCACCACTAGAGACTAGCACTATTTGAGGCTGAATCAAAACTATTTTTTAAACTATGTTACTTTTATATTTCTCCTTGTTTTAGTCCCTGGTAGTGATTAACATTTCTTTCTTTCTTTGTTCTCCTTCAAACGACCTGCTGTTTCTGTACTTCAGGGACAAATTCAGTCATCCTCTATTATGATGATTCAAAATGTAATACTCTAAACAGCAAGATCTAATAAAAAGATTTTGTGCAAGATATGCGGGGAGGGGGCTTCAGCAAAAGCAAAAAACATTTATCAGTCCAAGTGTTGCATTAGCAGCTTTCTGAAACATCAATGTAGTTCCTGCATTGATTTAATATAGTGAGGAAAACCCCAAATAGCAAATAGAGAAATAACTTTTCCTTATAATCACTGATTTAGACAATGACAATGAAAGGTTGCTCAGGGCATCTCTACAGTCTGACTTGTGTCTTGGATAAGAGATTAGTATGACAACAGACAGGTGTCTAGTAATTTGCATGTGCAGTCACCTAATTTTCACAAGCAATTGCAGTAAGTGTTTGTACCACTAAGTAAAGGGCATAACTATATGCATGTATTTGCACGCATGTTTCAGGACCCATTAAAAAAGGCCTCATTGTCCTGCTGTTTACATCAATGTAGCTCTGTATAAACTGGTATTATCCAGAAAGTAAAGAATTCAAACAGAAAAGAAGTCATTCTGAATCACTTTCTTACACATAGGAAATCGATCATACTGAAGGGTGTACTGCTTGTTATAAAGAAACTAGGTGTTAATTTCCATTGGTTACTCAAATTCAAGAAATGGATTTGTTGAAATGACACTTGATCCTTTTTTAAAAAGCAAAGTTTGAGGCATTAAGAAATCCAGTGAGAGGGAGTATTAAAACGGGTAAAGAAAGCTGGAGCATCTGACACTCTAATTAAGATACAATAAACTTTAGTTACTGTGAAGAAAAAAGAAATATGTAAGAAGCAAGTAATAGCTACATGTAGTTCACAAGAGCATGCTCAAAGAGAGAAAGGATAAAAACAATAAATCTGTACTGCAAATGGAGAATTGGGGTGGTGAAAAGAGAAAATAGAAATAGACAAATGGATTTAAGGCTGGCAACACCATCAATAAAATTATCATGAACTGGCTTCTTGTTAGCTACCTTAATAGAAAGACCAATGGGTATGGGAGCCAAAATACCATCATACCTCCAGAAGTGGTAAATCCGGTGTTAGTCATAAAAAAGGTGAATATTTGGGCCTAAACAGATTGACATTGACCCTGTAAAACTGAGTTTCAAATGTGTACACTTAGAAAAGGCTTTTGAAATTCAGTAAAAGTCAGTTCTACCAAGATAGCACAAACAGGGAACAACAAAATTACTTCCAGTTATGAGAAATATTTTTATTTCAAACATTGCAAAAAGATTTATTTTTAACCTGTTCCTACCAACAGATGTAGTGCATACATGCATTGTGCAAGTTCATATAACATATACCAAAGAAATAACAGGCAGCTGTGTATTACAGGGCTATAATTGCATTATTTGGCACTGCTAACATCCTAAACAATGAGCATGCAGTAACACCGTTTTTATTTTATATATTGCATCCATTAGTGTTATATCCATGTCAGCACAGCCTCACCAAATTCTACCTTCTAAGGCCTCCCATCAACATAGCACTGTCTACACTGGGGTTATGTTGATATAACTGCGTCACTCAGGGGTCTGGATTTTTCATACCCCTGAGCAACATAGTTATACTGATGTAAGTTTGTAGTGTGGACCTGGCCTAAACTACACACTTTCCCTATTGCTCTTTTTTTCCTGATCTCAGTGCCTTACCTGCTTCCCTCCTCTTGTTCCCACAGTGTCCCTGGTCTGGACTTTGTCACTTTGGCTCATTCATGCAATTCAGAGATGTGACGTCACACCAAGTAAATCTGATTGGCTGAACTTCCTAATTCATGGGGTAATGCCACATTTCAAATGCTAACATTTTGTTTATATCTACTTACTATAGAGAGATGAGTCTGTGATTTTTTTTAATTGATCTGGATCCAGATTTCCAGCTCCCCTCGTCCACCAAAATTTGGTGATTTTCTGATTTATATGTTTGATTTGGCACATGATAAGGGTTAGGGTTAGGATTTTAGTTGGAATATTCTGTCTCTGCACATCTTCAGAGTGCAGGGCAACATCACTCAGCTAGTGGAGCCCAGAAGCATCCAGAAATAGGGTGTAGCGATTACTGGACATATTCAGTAGCTGTTTCTGAAGCTGTATGGGAAATTTTCATTGTAGACAAATTGCCTGGCACATCACACCCAGTCACCCTCTGAGAGCTGAGTCAATCATAGTATTGGGGGGAAAGGAGGATTAGAGAGAATGTTATGAATACAAGACTCAAAGAAAGACTCTTGGCTCAGATCAATGCAGGACCAAGAGATGTATCTGCTTTGAGGGTGGAGTCCCAGCCCTTGTACCGTTCTGGATATAGGTGAATGCTATTCCAACTTTACTTACTAGGGAATAATGTTTGGTTCACTGAAGTATGTTTTACAGACCTAGCAGAAGAGCTGGGAGGAGAGCATTTGTTATCCCTAGAGGCTACAGAGCCTATGGAATTTACATTTTGCTATCAGCTAACTGGTTTAAACTGGGATTCTGTCTCAGTTTCAGAGACAACTGGGGCAGAGCTCAGTGAGATGAAAATCTGTAAATTCTCACCTGATTTAGCTGGGTTTATAGGAAAAACAGTGCTCTGTAGAATTAGAACTTAACAGAAAATCAGGGAATGCTTATTTTATATGCTGATCCCAATTCCTGTACACTTTGGATACAGGCTACAGATTTCTCTTTCACCAAGACCTGAGATAACCAGTCAACTATTAATGAAAGGATTGTAATGCTGCTAGCTATAGAGGAGATCTCCAGACTATTTGTCTGCCGACAGACTTCTGAGGTGTCAGAAAGGACTGAGATGCTGACATTCAGAAGCTATGAAAAATCCAGGTAATACACACTGAAGATTATGGCCATACTGTACAGAGTGATAAATCATCTAAGAAAGGATCAGAGGGGAATGTGTTTATATATGTGTGTGAAAGTACAAAATTGTATTTGTTATACTGGAACCTTATATTTAAAATATGTAACAGCAACAAAATGGGGAAGTCTGTATAAGGAATTTCAGTAGAGTTACTGCCTAACAACTTTTTGTTTTAAAAGTTATTCATAGAATTCCAAATACTATTGATAACATATTCTGTGTGTATTAAATGTTTTTGTTACTCAGAAACTGCACAGTACTCCCTCTTTGAAATTGACTGGGAACTATAACATCTAGTTATGAGGGTTTTACATACAATAGCCCTGAGGTTTAACTGTGCAATGCTTTCTGAAAAGTCCTGAAAGACAGAACTCTGACCAATGTCTCAGCAAGGAGTTAAGCTGAGATGTAGGAAGAAGAGGAGTATAATAGTTATTCAGAATATTGTCTCAGAATCCCTCCCTAACCCAATATGTAGGCACCTAGGAGCTCTCTGACTTAACTGAAAGATTTTGAAAAAATGCACAATTAAATATCCAAATGCTATATCTAATACTCAGGGGCATCAAGTGGATTTATGGCACTTCCTAGAGAACTTTCATTCCACACACCAATGAATAGATTTCACTCTTTCATACATGGAAATTCTTCTTCTGTGACATTACAGTTCTTTAATTCAATATATGATTTTCCATTTAGTAATACATTTTAATACATTTATTAGTAATAAATAACTATTTAATAATATTAAATTAGTTAATAATTAAACTAAACATAACCAAATAAAACTTAAAAATACAAGATAAAAATGTTCTTCATTTTAACAAATCCTCAGAACGAACTTTGCCAGTGAACACAAAAGAAAGGGAAATGTTGAAACAACGTATGTTGCACATAATTAGCCAGAGGTAGCATATATCTCAGTAAAATCTACTGTGAGATTGTACTAGTCCTGAAGAGGATATAAGAAATGGGGGGAAAAAATTATTTCAGCAGCTCTGGGTACTATCCCAGAGAAGGTTGAACTTTAGCATTTGGTGAAATAATTATTCTATTTGCACATTTAGCAACTATTTGAAAACATACATAAATTATTTGCATACATTTTGTAAAAGCTTTTGTGTATATGCATGTTTTATGGAGGCACAGTGGTGCCTCCTTATTTAAGGTTATGAAAGGAACTTCATTATAAGCTTTATTTTGATTCAACCTTTAATTTCTGATTTCAGTAAGCAATGTGTTTGAAAATTTCTGTATGCATGGCAGACTAGGAAATTTTTCTGTGCCCAGAAATTTTCCTAACTCTGCCTACAAATATGTTACATTAGATAATAAGTACTATTATAATTATTAAGCAAATATATTTCAGTAGCAACAAAGGCCAAAATCAGGAATATGGTCCCATTGTTTCAGGTGCTGTACAAACACTGGAAAATTGGGACTTCTTTAAGAAGTGTTTATTGGCTGGCCAAAAACCTATGACTTCTTAATCAAGAAAAGGACAACTTCGGCTAAAAGCCCATCCTGGTTCAGTGGGGAAGTGAAGGCAGCAATTAGAAATAAAAATGCCATATATAATGAAAAGGGAAAAGATAGCAATCAATACAAATGAAAAGTTGTGAAGTATAGAAAATTGATAAGGAAAGCTAAAGACATCAGGGAAAAATCCATGATTAGCAGGTGAAGAACGAAAAAGGAGTTTTTAAGCTATATTAGAAACAAAAGATATCCTAGAAATGTTATATGACAATTACTAGACAGAGTAGATGATAAATTTGTTAATAATGGTGCCAAAAAGGCAGAAATGTTCAATAAATATTTCTGTTCTGTATTTGGAAATATGATACACTGATTGTGACACTGGTGGGCCAGATGCCAGCTCTCGGCAAGGCTGCAGGCATTAGCTAAGAACTGACAAATTCATAGCTGGAGACCAGACCAGTTCACCTGTATGTTAGTTTTGCTCAAAATAGGTATTAGTCTTATAAGAATGTATTTAATGTTTAGACTTTATGAAATGCTTGTAAGTTTCCACATGCATTAATCTCATTTGCAATGGCTGTATTCCATGCTATAAGAAAATATCTAAGTTTTGCTTTATAACTCTGAAAAGGTTTGCTCTGAACTTGTGAACCCAGGCATGGGAACCCACACATCCAGGAGGATTATCAAAATTTAAGTAGGGCGTTATAAGACAAAAGCTTTGTTAATTGCCCCATCCACCCATGGAGAAGTATGTGCAGAAGGCCTCTTCTCATCGCTTTGAATACTAGAAAAGGGAAATAAAAATAGTTGATGTAAAGATTTTTCATCTCTTTGCTGTTTGAACTCTCACAGGGCCAAAGAAACCAAACTGAAGCCAGAGATCCCCACAGGTTATCTCCTGGGTCCACTCAGAAAGACACTTTGAATTGACAGATCTCTACAACTCTGTCACTCTTAGGATTTAGATGGTGTATATATGATTGTTTGCTTTAACTTGTGAATAACTCTCTTATTTCTCTTTCCTAGTTAATAAATCTTTAAGACAGCTTATTACAGGATTGGCTACAGGTGCTGTGTTTGGTGTAAGATCTAGGGTACCAATTGATCTGGGGAAAGTAGCTGGTCACTTGGGACTGGAAGTAACCTGAACACTGTGTGATTTTTGGTGTAAATGACCATTTATTACTAAGTCCAGTTTGTCTGGGTGGCAAGATAGACTGCAGAGTCTAAGGAAGTGGTTCTCAACCTGCAGCCCAATCAGCACACAGCTGTGGCTCATGTGACATCCTCAGGTCCATACAGGTAGCATATATATTGTGTGTAGGCGGTCCACATAACACATAGAGAGCTGCACATATGGCCAATGATGCAAAATAGGTCTAGAATCACTTGTCTAAGGAGACAGTCCGTGACTCCATGTTAAGACTCTTACAGTGATCCAGTAGTTCACATTTGTTACTGGCTTGGAGAAATCTAATAATAGAACATACCACCAGTTTGGGGTGTTTGCCTTGTTTTTCACAGTCTGCCTTGAGGTAGGCACACAGAGTTGTGAGCCACTCCCATCAGCGTGACACTCAGATCACTTGAGGATCATGAGAAAGGCAGATGCAGATGTGAGGACAGTATTTATGTGCAAATTCTGCAGTTGTCTTAATATGTGCCCCACCAAACACTTGAATCTAAACATCTCCAAACATTGTGGGGGCTGGAGATCTGGATCCAGATACTCCACCCTTTTTTTAAACCAAATCTCAATTCTTAATAGTTCTTGAATACAATATTCACAGTTCTTTAAACCACCATTATTCCACTCTATCATATATAGTAACATTACATATAAAAACACATAGAAACCTATAGTCAGAAACATTTTAATATTTTTTATAGATTCCCATAATGCTGGAATTACCACAGAGAAGCTTAAATAGATGCATTGGTCTATAAAAGTGTCAAAGGTTAAAGTTTCCTTTAACTTGAATGCTGCACAGCTGTGCTCTTGTAACTTCCCAATTCATGGTTATTACCAATCGTGTGGCTTGTTAATATGTCCAAACTATTGTAATTTGGTTTGCCTAATGGTGGGAAACAAAGTTCTCTTTGACTTTGTCCCTATTTTTCTGGTTGACCAAACATCCTAACTTCAGTTCATGTGCAATGATTATCAAAACCTAAGGTCCATCTTAAATACTATTGTCTCTTTGACCTGAGCAGTTAACCAATATTTGGGGCCTGGAAGGTTTGTTTCTATCAGAAGGAGAAACAGATGATACAAGTCAGGTATACTCTAGGAGTAATTGTTTATTTATAAAGAATATATACAAGATTCTGTTTTCCTGAATGCAGTAGAAATGAACAACAAGCAGTTTCCTTGCTCAGAAATCCCCTAGCCTGCCTTTCAAGTCAGTTCTATGCCCAAGGAGCTCTGTCTCTGCTCCCTTTCTGAGACATGCTCACAAACTTTTCTCATACTTTCTGCTGGCTTTCTGCTTTTTGCTTCCTACACACACACGGCTTGTGGAACAATCTCCTAGCCGCTGCATTTGCAATCAGAGAACCTCTTCTGGCTTAGTTTCTGATAAGGCCTTGCCATGTGACCCAGTGCTTTGGGCTGTAGCCTTCTATTGTTTCAAGTTATCACTAAATAAAGCATTAATTATGCCGGAGTCCTGAGCAGGGGGCATGGCCTCAACCGGAAGAGGTGTGGCCTCAACCGGAAGAGGCAGGGCCTTAAATCCCCGGACCCTTTAAATCTTGATTTAAAGGGTCAGGGCTCCAGCTGCGGTAGTGGCGGCTGGGAGCCCCGGGCTCTTTAAATCACCGAGGAGCCCTGCGGGCTCCATTGTGGTAGCAGGGCTCAGGCGGAGATTTAAAGGGCCCCAGGGCAGTAGCAGCGGATGGAGCTCCGGGGCCCTTTAAATCCCTACCAGAGCCCCACCGCCGCTACCCCAGGGCTCAGACAGCAGAGCTCAGGCCGGGATTTAAAGGGCCCTGGGGTATTAGCAGTGGCTAGAGCTCTGGGGCCCTTTAAATCCCCGCCGGAGCCACACCGCCGCTACCCCAGGGCTTTAAATTGCCCTCTGGGAAAGCCGGTCCTGGGACGGCGCACCGGCTCTTACCGGTACGCCGTACCGGGGTGTACCAGCTTACTTTCATCTCTGGAAGAGAGGAAAGGGGTCCTAGGAAGAAGTAGCAATTAGAAGGAATCATGTTACTGTATCTTTCAAGGCCTAGGATCTAGAGACTTGAAGAGAGGGTAGGGCAGGTCTCCCGTCTCACACAGCCAGTAAGGAAAGAGCTGGGAGAAGGGCCCTGCATAAATGCTGCCTTCTCCTTCATAGCAAAGCAGCACCACCTGTAGATACTTCAGGGAGCAAGAGGGCTACTGCAGGGCCCTGAATTAGCAGGAAGATGATAGCTCCAGTGCAAGGTCTGCCAGCTGGACCATTACAGCATGCGGGTGGAAGTACTTATTAGTAAAAGGGCCAAGCTGGAGGAGAAATTAGCTAAAGCCTTGCAGCTGGCCTGAATCACAGCAAAGAGCTGTGGGAAATGCCTGCCTTAAGGAGGGAAACTATAAGGACAGTTTGGAATACAGCCCAGTATGTTTAAGAGAATCTGAGCAGGAGGCCTATTTGTACTATGCTCTGCCTTTGGGGTTGAATAAAAAGACACATGAAGGGGCCCTGTTCAATATACAAGCCTCATGGGACTTACTAAAACCATCACTCAGGGAAACTGAGGCAGAGATGCAATGGTGGTGCTCCATGGCTGAAAGCCACACTACATACTCCCTTTGGCTTTGACTGGCTCTGTGATTACTACATAGCAAAGACCCACCTGATGTCTGTCATTTATACCTTCCAGCATAACAATATCATTTTTGACAGGTTTCAGAGTAGCAGCCGTGTTAGTCTGTATTCGCAAAAAGAAAAGGAGTACTTGTGGCACCTTAGAGACTAACAAATTTATTAGAGCATAAGCTTTCGTGAGCTACAGCTCACTTCATCGGATGCATTTGGTGGAAAAAACAGAGGGGAGATTGATATACACACACAGAGAACATGAAACAATGGGTTTATCATACACACTGTAAGTAGAGTGATCACTTAAGATAAGCCATCAGCAGCAGCGGGGGGGGGAAGGAGGAAAACCTTTCCTGGTGACAAGCAAGGTAGGCTATTTCCAGCAGTTAACAAGAATATCTGAGGAACAGTGGGGGGTGGGGTAGGGTGGGGGGGAGAAATAACTTGGGGAAATAGTTTTACTTTGTGTAATGACTCATCCACTCCCACTCTCTATTCAAGCCTAAGTTAATTGTATCCAGTTTGCAAATTAATTCCAATTCAGCAGTCTCTCGTTGGAGTCTGTTTTTGAAGCTTTTTTGTTGAAGGATAGCCACTCTTAGGTCTGTAATCGAGTGACCAGAGAGATTGAAGTGTTCTCCGACTGGTTTTTGAATGTTATAATTCTTGACGTCTGATTTGTGTCCATTTATTCTTTTACGTAGAGACTGTCCAATTTGACCAATGTACATGGCACAGGGGCATTGCTGGCACATGATGGCATATATCACATTGGTAGATGCGCAGGTGAATGAGCCTCTGATAGTGTGGCTGATGTGATTAGGCCCTATGATGGTGTCCCCTGAATAGATATGTGGACAGAGTTGGCAACGGGCTTTGTTTCAAGGATAGGTTCCTGGGTTGGTGGTTCTGTTGTGTGGTGTATGGTTGCTGGTGAGTATTTGCTTCAGATTGGGGGGCTGTCTGTAAGCAAGGACTGGTCTATCTCCCAAGATCGGTGAGAGTGATGGGTCGTCCTTCAGGATAGGTTGTAGATCCTTGATGATGCGTTGGAGAGGTTTTAGTTGGCGGCTGAAGGTGATGGCTAGTGGCATTCTGTTATTTTCTTTGTTGAGCCTGTCCTGTAATAGGTGACTTCTGGGTCCTCTTCTGGCTCTGTCAATCTGTTTCTTCACTTCAGCAGGTGGGTATTGTAGTTGTAAGAATGCTTGATAGAGATCTTGTAGGTGTTTGTCTCTGTCTGAGGGGTTGGAGCAAATGCGGTTGTATCATAGAGCTTGGCTGTAGACAATGGATCGTGTGGTGTGGTCTGGATGAAAGTTGGAGGCATGTAGGTCAGAATAGCGGTCAGTAGGTTTCAGGTATAGGGTGGTGTTTATGTGACCATCGCTTATTAGCACCATAGTGTCCAGGAAGTGGATCTTTTGTGTGGAGTGGTCCAGGATGAGGTTTATGATGGGATGGAAATTGTTGAAATCCTGGTGGAATTCCTTAAGGGCTTCTTTTCCATGGGTCCAGATGATGAAGATGTCATCAATGTAGCGCAAGTAGAGTAGGGGCATTAGGGGACGAGAGCTGAGGAAGCGTTGTTCTAAGTCAGCCATAAAAATGTTGGCATAGTGTGGGGCCATGCGGGTACTCATCGCAGTGCCGCTGATTTGAAGGTATACATTGTCCCCAAATGTGAAATAGTTATGGGTGAGGACAAAGTCACAAAGTTCAGCCACCAGGTTTGCCGTGACATTATCGGGGATACTGTTCCTGACGGCTTGTAGCCCATCTTTGTGTGGAATGTTGGTGTAGAGGGCTTCTACATCCATAGTGGCTAGGATGGTGTTTTTAGGAAGATCACCAATGGACTGTAGTTTCCTCAGGAAGTCAGTGGTGTCTCGAAGATAGCTGGGAGTGCTGGTAACGTAGGGCCTGAGGAGGGAGTCTACATAGCCAGACAATCCTGCTGTCAGGGTGCCAATGCCTGAGATGATGGGGCATCCAGGATTTCCAGGTTTATGGATCTTCGGTAGCAAATAGAATACCTCAGGTCGGGGTTCTAGGGGTGTGTCTGTGCGGATTTGTTCTTCTGCTTTTTCAGGGAGTTTCTTGAGCAAATGCTGTAGTTTCTTTTGGTAATTCTCAGTGGGATCAGAGGGTAATGGCTTGTAGAAAGTGGTGTTGGAGAGCTGCCTAGTAGCCTCTTGGTCATACTCCGACCTATTCATGATGATGACAGCACCTCCTTTGTCAGCCTTTTTGATTATGATGTCAGAGTTGTTTCTGAGGCTGTGAATGGCATTGTGTTCTGCATGGCTGAGGTTATGGGGCAAGTGATGCTGCTTTTCCACAATTTCAGCTCGTGCACGTCGGCGGAAGCACTCTATGTAGAAGTCCAGGCTGCTGTCTCGACCTTCAGGAGGAGTCCACCCAGGAAGGTCTCTGTGGGTTAATATGTTGGTCAGAGGTGTGTTGGAAATATTCCTTGAGTCGGAGACGTCGAAAATAGGATTCTATGTCACCACAGAACTGTATCATGTTCGTGGGGGTGGAGGGACAAAAGGAGAGGCCCCGAGATAGTACAGATTCTTCTGCTGGGCTAAGAGTATAGTTGGATAGATTAACAATATTGCTGGGTGGGTTACAGGAACCACTGTTGTGGCCTCTTGTGGCATGTAGTAGTTTAGATAGCTTAGTGTCCTTTTTCTTTTGTAGAGAAGCAAAGTGTGTGTTGTAAATGGCTTGTCTAGTAAAAGCTTCAAAAACAGACTCCAAGGAGAGACTGCTGAATTGGAATTAATTTGCAAACTGGATACAATTAACTTAGGCTTGAATAGGGACTGGGAATGGATGAGTCATTACACAAAGTAAAACTATTTCCCCATGTTATTTCTCCCCCCCACCCCCCCCACTGTTCCTCGGATATTCTTGTTAACTGCTGGAAATAGCCTACCTTGCTTGTCACCATGAAAGGTTTTCCTCCTCCCCACCCCCCCCCCCCCCCCGCTGCTGGTGATGGCTTATCTTAAGTGATCACTCTCCTTACAGTGCGTATGATAAACCCATTGTTTCATGTTCTCTGTGTGTGTATATCAATCTCCCCTCTGTTTTTTCCACTAAATGCATCCGATGAAGTGAGCTGTAGCTCACGAAAGCTTATGCTCTAATAAATTTGTTAGTCTCTAAGGTGCCACAAGTACTCCTTTTCTTTTTGTGAATATCGTTTTTGGCATTTTAAGAGGGAGCTATCCATACACCAACATAATTAGCAATCCTTTGTCATCGTAATGCTGAGTGTTTTAGTGACTGAATGATGACATTTACTGTCCACCATCCTCTAGGATACAAATGAAATAGCCTCTAGTGAAAAGTATACGCTAAGTTTCTATTAGCATATTTGAATCAGTGAAATAAATATTATATTATGCCAATAATATACCATATTAATCATTGCTTCATTGTTAGAAATAAGCCTGAACCTCAGGAGATTTGGGGAAAACCCATATCTGGCTCCAGCTGAAAATTTTGCAACAGGCCTCATTTCAATGCAGGTTGAACCAAAACAGAGAAACAAGCACCCTGAATCTAGAGCCAAACCTTGCATACCAGGCTCATAGCTGTACATAATACAAAACTTAACTACAGCAATGAAGTCTTCTATAGTTGTCCAATACTGGTCAGGCAACAACCAGCTGAGACAGCCAAGAACTCACCCCCCCCCCCGCCCCAATCTGTTGTCAGTGCTTACACCACCAGTCATTATCATTAAAAACCTTTTTGTTGAACAGATGATTTTTTTGTTAGTTCTAATTATACCATCCACATAAGGTAAGCATTTTAGAGAGAAGCATGGTATGCTTTGGAACCAAAAAATCTGGTGATCTATAAAGGAAGTAACATTCCTTTTTTAAATTTTAGTACTTGCAAGAGGTTTCAGATTGATATGTCTGGGATATAGCACCAGCAGTACAATGCAAGTTTCTCCATGGCTATCCTGTCAATCTACTTTAACCTAGTCCTGAGAGTATTCCAATCTCCATAGGTATGTCTACCCATACTGGGGGAAAAGCCTTCCAGCCTGGGTCAACAGAGTTGGGTAAGGGGGCTTGTGCAAGCACTTTAAAATTAGCTGTGTAGGCAGAGCTTTAAAGTTGCAACTTGAGCTGGAGGTTGGGCTCCGAAGCCTAGGAAATGGGATGGTCTTCAGAGACTGAGCTCTAACCCAAAACGCAGTTTTAATGTCTTGCACAGCTAATTTTAGAATGCTCATGTAAGCCCCATTAATTCACATCTGTCAACTCAGGCTGGGAGGCTACCTCCCATGGGCTGTGTTGGCACACATGACTATCCTGTCCTTAGGTCATCTGGGAAGACTGCCAGCTAGAATACCCCATCAGTGCCGACTGTCATGGTGGGTTGTGTGTTGTGTATAGTTGACCCTTATGAGATAGATGAGACTAACTCTTCATTTCATACAAACAATCTAAACTAACTGGACAGCAATGTCTTTTGGTCTCTAACTACACAAGCTGGTTACTGACAGGTAAAGGATTGCGTTTCCCATTGCCTATCTCCTGGGCTATGCAATACCACACAAATAAACATGTACTGTTTTAAACTTTTTTAGTAAGATAAGTGAAATTATCAGAAACTGAATATTTTGTGCAAAGACCAATGTAAACAGATAATTGCAAATGAAAAACTTTTCTGCACAGTTGAAATAATCCCTGGACATTTGTACTCAGCATGATTTGGCAGTAGGAGATAATGCTTGCCTTCAGTTTTCTCCCCATATATGTCATTATGTTAACATTTAGCAATTTCACACTGTGAAGCAGAATGTTCCCAAAGGGACAGCTGCAAATGGATTGTGGGGAAGTGTACTTTTCAGAGGGTCTGGCAATAGCCAGCTGGAGCCAGTTGTTGTTATGCAGAGGCTCATGTTAAGCAATGCTAATCAGTCAGAACATAAGAACAGCCATATTGGGTCAGACCAAAGGTCCATCAAGCCCGGTATACTGTCTTCTGACAGTGGCCAATGGCAGGTGTCCAAAGGGAATGAACAGACAGATTATCATCAAGTGATCCATGCCCTGTCACCCAATCCCAGCTTCTGGAAAACAGAGGCTAGGGACACCATTCCTGCCCATCCTGGCTAATAGCCATTGATGGACCTATCTTCCATGAATCTATCTAGCTCCCTTTTGAACCCTGTTATAGTATTGGCCTTCACAACACCCTCTGGCAAGGAGTTCCAGAGGTTGACAGTGTGTTCTGTGAAAAAATACTTTCCTGGTTTGTTTTAAACCTGCTACCTATTAATTTCATTTGGTGGCTCCTTGTTCTTGTATTATGCGAAGGAGTAAATAACACTTCCTTATTTACTTTCTCTATACCATTCATGATTTTATAGACCTCTATCATATCCCTCCTTAGTCACCTCTTTTCCAAGCTGAAAAGTCCCAATCTTATTAATCTCTCCTCATACGGAAGCCATTCCATACCCCTAATCATTTTTGTTGCCCTTTTCTGAACCTTTTCCAATTCCAATGTATCTTTTTTGAGATGGGGCGACCACATCTGCATGCAGTATTCAAGGTGTGGGCTACCATGGATTTATATAGAGGTAATATGATGTTTTCTGTCTTATTATCTACCCCTTTCTTGATGATTCCCAACATTTTGTTCACTTTTTTGACTGCTGCTGCACATTGAGTGGATGATTTCAGAGAACTATCTACAATGATTGCAAGATCTTTCTTGAGTGGTAACAGCTACTTTAGACCCCATCATTGTATACGTATAGTTAGGATTATGTTTTCCAATGTGCATTTCTTTGCATTTATCAGCATAAAATTTCATCTGCCATTTTGTTGCCCAGTCACCCAGTTTTGTGAGATCCTTTTGTAGCTCTTCGCAGTCCGCCTGGGACTTAACTATCTTGAGTAGTTTTGTATCATCTGCAATTTTTTCCACTTCACTGTTTACCCCTTTTTCCAGATCATTTATGAGATTGTTGAACAGTATCAGTCCCAGTACAGATCCCTGAGGGACACCACTATTTATATCTCTCCATTCTGAAAACTGACCATTTATTCTCACCCTTTGTTTCCTGTCTTTTAACCAGCTACCAATCCATGACAGAACCTTCCCTCTTATCCCATGATGGCTTATTTTGCTTAAGAACCTTTGGTGAGGGACCTTGCCAAAGGCTTTCTAAAAATCTAAGTACACTATATCCACTGGATCTCCTTTGTCCGCATGCTTGTTTGACCACCTCAAAGAATTCTAGTAGATTGGTGAGGCATGATTTATAAAAAACATGTTGACTATTTCCCAACAAATTATGTGTCTGACAATTTTGTTCTTTATGATAGTTTCAACCAATTTGCCTGGTACTGAAGTGAGGCTTACTGGCCTGTAGTTGCCAGGGTTACCTCTGGAGCCCTTTTTAAAAATTGGCATCAAAGTAGCTATCCTCCATTCATTTGGTACAGAAGCTGATTTAAATGATAGGTTACAGATGACAGTTAATAGTCCTGCAATTTCACATTTGAGTTTCTTCAGAACTCCTGAGTGAATACCATCAGGTCCTGGAGACTTATTACTGTTTAGTTTATCAATTTGTTCCAAAATCTCCTCTAATGACACCTCAATTTTGGACAGTTCCTCAGATCCATCACCCAAAAAGAATGGCTCAGGTTTTGGGAATTTCCCTCACATCCTCAACAGTGAAGACCGATGCAAAGAATTCATTTAGTTTCTCTGCAATGGCCTTATTGTCTTTGAGTGCTCCTTTAGCATCTCAATTGTCCAGTGGCCCCACTGGTTGTTTAGCAGGCTTTCTGCTTCTGATGTATTTTAAAAAAAATGATATTACTTTTGGAGTCTTTGGCTAGCTGTTCTTCAAATTCTTTTTTGGTCTTTCTAATTATATTTTTACAGTTCATTTGCCAGAGTTCATGCTCTTTTCTATTTTTCTCATTAGGATTTATCTTCCACTTTTTATAGGATGCCTTTTTGCCTCTCACTGCTTCTTTTACTTTGTTGTTTAACCACGATGGCTCTTTTTTGGTTCTCTTAATACATTTTTAAATTTGGAGCATACATTTAAGTTGAGCCTCTATTATGGCATCTTTAAAAAGTTTTCATGCAGCTTGCAAGGATTTTAGTTTTGGTAGAACTCAGATGCTGAATGAAGTAGAGCTCTTTCAAGCATCTTGAGCTCTGAATGATTACTAAACAACACATGGTTCTCTCCCTGGCCCCACAAAAGGAGTGGGAGAGTTCCGACACCATGGTCTCTTAACTCCTGTCCTTGCTGAGGGTCCTCCACAGGATCTGGCCATGAATGTATTTGGCTAGGGTGGGAATGCAAAACACTAGGTCAGTGGCAGATTAGCTATTGGGCCCATGGGGCCCCGACCAACTGGGGCCCCCCAGCTTCTGTGCCCCCGCACTTCCCAACCCTGTCCCTGGTGGAAGCCATAAGCTGGGGAAAGCCCCTGCCCCCCAATCCCATCCCCGGCAAAAGCCACAGGAAGGGGAAGCCTCGCTGGCAGAAGCCCTGGGTGGGGGAACCCCCCGGCAGAAGCCTCCGACCCTGTCCCTGGCAGAGGAAGACCCCAGTACCCTGACCCTGCCCCCATCAGAAGCCGCAGGACAGCAGGGGCAGACCCGTGCTCAATCCCGCTCTCCAGCGGAAGTTCAGGTTGGGGCGGAAGAAGCCCCAGCGCCCCAACCCTAGTCCCCTGCAGAAGTGAAGCACCCTGGTCCCTGGGACTGGAGAAGCTCTCACTCCCTGTTACGGCCCCGGGGCCATGGCATGGGCACAGAGCTTCTTCGGTCTTGGAGCCGCAGTGAGGGTGGGGGGGACAGAAAGAAGCAAACGGATTCTGGGGCAGGCAGAGTGGAATAGGGGTGGGGTCTCAGGGAAGGAGCAGAAAGGAGTGAGGCTGTGGATGGGGCTGCAGATGTATGGGTTGGGAATGGGGGTGGGACTGCAAGCGGAAGGGGTGGGGAGGGGCCCCCTCTTGCTCTGGCCTAGGGAAACCTTAATCCGCCTCTGGACGGATTGCACATTCCACCCTCCTTCTGAAAACTAATAAGGTATCTACCGCATGTATTAACTTTTGCACTGAGCCTCTCTAGACTGTAGAATCTTCTACTTTGAAAGTGCCTGTGCAGCTTCAACCCAGGGAAATGCTGTGAACACAGCTACTCACATGCAATACTGATAGTGGGTGTAGGAGAGTTGCAGGGGAGTGGAAGGAAGTGTGGAAGAACGAGGCTTATGTGTGGATGATGCTGGCCTCCACTGAATGTGCCAAAATCCAATTTTGAGTACCTGTTCCATGGTGGCACAATTCTGTCCCTTCTTCTACAGAACGATCTGGAGGAAACTACTGCCCCAACCTGGATTATTATTTTTAGTATATGGGTATTTTGTCACTTGTACTACTTAAAAAAACACTTCAGTTATTCTTATTCTAAACACTGGTGCTACTGAAACTCTTAATTTTCTAAGTTTTATTTTAAAATTTTATTTAATTTGGCTTTACCTGCTGCACAATCAATGCCTCTGAAAGAGACGCACATGCTAGAGTAGATCATAGAATGACAAACAGGACAAAACATTTAATGCTCTTATTAAAATTAAAAGTAACTGAAATGTTTCATTTTATGCTATGTGCCAAAAGAGTAATTTTAGGTCTTTATAAAGGATATAAATGTTCACTCAGTTGTTTTAGTTTTGGTCAATAAGAGAGTTATATTTTTAAATTGTCTTTATTACTTTATATGGTTTTAAGCTTAGTACACCTGCAAGATGACAATCCGGGGGCATGTAAACACGCACACTGTAATGACTAGGACCCTACCAAATTCATGGTAATGAATAATGCATCACGGACTGGTCTCCCCCATGAAATCTGGTCTTTTTTGTGCTTTTATCCTATATTATACAGATTTAATGGGGGAGACCAGACTCTCAAATTGGGAGTCCTGACCCCAAAGGGAATTTTAGGGGGGGGTCACAAGATAATTTTGGGGTGTCGCAATATTGCCACCATTACTTCTGCACTGCCTTCTGAGTTGGGTGGCCAGAGAGCAGCAGCTGTTGGCCGGGTACCCAGCTCTGAAGGCAGTGGCCCGCGAACAGCAGCACAGACGTAAGGATGGCAATACCATACCATATCAGCCATCCTTACTTCTGTGCTGCTGGTGGTGGCTCCGCCTTCAGATCTAGGCTCCCAGCCAGCATCCGCCACTCTCCAGCTCTCCAGCTCTGAAGGCAGCGCCACCACCAGCAGCAGTGCAGAAGTAAGGATTACAGAAGTAGCAGTACCACATACGCCCTACAATAACTTTGCGACCCCCATCCACAACTCCTTTTTTGGGCCAGGACCCCCACAATTACAACACTGTGAAATTTCAGATTTAAATAGCTGAAATCATGAAAATTACAATTTTTTAAATCCTATGACCGTGAAATTGACCAAAATGGACTGTGAATTTGATAGAGCTCTAGTAATGACTGTACCTTACTGGCAACTGCTAGAATATATTTTGCTAAGAAAAATTAAAATTAAAGGATCCGTTTGTGATCAATTTAAATCTCTATTGTGGAATGTGCTAAATAAGGAGAGGTGCATTAATTAGTAACACAATAGTGTCTTACGTGTATTTTTTCCAATTTACGGTGTCCCATTTATAATAGTCTCATGAACAATACAAATTTAAGAACATATATATATAGCAAAAGATTTATATTCACATACTATCAACAACTGTAAGAGAACTCTTCAACTCCATGAACTTGAGAAAAGTCTAAGTGACAATTTTTATACTGCCTTTTGTCCTAAACATTCCCAAAACGCTACAAATGATGGGTCACATGCTGACATTAGACATACATGCAAGGCTCCATCTGATCTCACTAGGAGACAGGCATGCATGTCCTAAGTCAGAATATGGCAATATCTACATAAGATTGTCTTCTACTTACCATTGAGATACCATGATCTGTGGGAGGGAATGTGGCAACTGTGATAACATAGCAATTTAGAAGAAGTGAAGAAGGATAATTTGTCAAGGCAAAACCAAAAGAATTTAGGTTAACAAAACATAGTTACCCTATCAGCAATTGGGCCAGGATGCTGGAACAGATGTGCTTACTCTTGCAAAAGGTGTCATCGAAACCTCAATGACCACAAGAATCAGGGCTTCTGTTTTGTCTCATTTAAAGTTTAGTGACAGAAGTTGGTCTGAGGGCTTTCTGGCTACAATGCCTACTGAAATGAAAGGAGATTGGGTTTAAGACTGAACAGTGACTATCTAAAGAAAGAAAGACAATGGGGATGATTGAAAACAAAACAAAAAACCTAGAAGCCTGGACTAAACTTTGGTGAAGACCTGGAATAGCAACAGAGAAACTTTGATTTTGATGTCTGAGGCAAATTTTTTAAAAAATGATGTGGGTTCAACTTATTGGCAGCATGAAACATTGCTTACAGTTTTAATCTATTTCACAGCATACCTGAGCAAAGGAGGAACTCTATAGAAGGCTCAATGTTTAATTTTAAAGTTATCAAACATCTGTAAACCAGTCTTATGCAACGGGAAAGGAAATTACCAGTTCAGGAACAAGATTTACTCAACTGTTCTTTATCACAGTGATGGATGAGGATGAAAAAAGAATTTTATTTTACTCATCCGTCAAAAAACACTTGACCTGGGCAAACAAGTTAGCAGATTTGCAAGTCTGCGGTAATTCTATGGCCGCTGACCTCATTCAAGCAAGGGATTTTTTTTCATTATTAAAATTTAAAAAATTAATATCAATTGGTGACTTTGGTTTGTGAAAGTACAAGGAAACCACCATCTGCAGCTCACTGAAACGCAAAGAGATAAAGATTCCTCTCATTGAGGGTCATGCTAAATGTCAAAGTGAAGTACTGACAGTAATCTGTTGCTTCAGAAACTACCTCAATATTATAGGCTTTGAGAACAGTAAAGAAAGATTTATACTCTTCTTGGTGTGATAGTACAGTAGATTTGAGGTATAAGGACTAATGGAAATCCTTTATGGAAATATTAGCCTTGCCTCTAAAAATATGAATTATTATATAAATGCTAGAATAATACTATTCAGCAAAGAAAATCCTGATGTAACCAGGGAACATGAGTCACATAAAATTAAACAAAGAATATTTTTATATTTTATTATGTTAAGTGATATTACCCAAAGGCTAATCCTAAAGCAGGATCATTCTTGTTCTTTTATTAACTGCCTAAGGACTGAAAATCAAAGATGTTTACAAAGATGTACACCTTTTATATTATGCACATCTTAGACCCACACTCTAATCTCTTAGTTAACCAGTGAGAATTGCTCTTGCCTGAGGTCCCTAGTACTAAAATTTCAAGATCTTAAAAGTAACTCTCCTAGCCACATAACTTTTCTTTGAAATCAAATAACGTTTATTAAAAGCAAAGATGTTGATAAAGAAAAAAAACTGGAAAAAATAGTGGTTTCACTTATTAAAAAAAATCCTAATTTGAGATATTAGTCAATGTTTTTACCCCACCAGGCTTGGAAACTATGGGTGCTACCACACTTCCTAGTTTGAAGTAGTTTCTATCATGTACAGGGTTTATAGTTTGGTTCAATGGCTCTCAGCATCCCAACTATGCAAATTGTTCCAGCACCATGGACTATGGGCACCCAATTCTTCAGCCCTTTTTCACACATGGAGTCCTATTGAAGTCAGTGAGACTTCTCCTGTGAGTATAGATTGCCATAACCTGCAATTTAACACCATCTCTTTAAGAGGGGCACAGCACCTGTTTTCAGTACCTCAGATGTTCAACACATCACAAGACTGAGCTCTAAAACATAACAATAAAGAGAGGTCTGTGTTAGAATCACTCTCAGTAGTTTGTAATTATTTATTTCAAATAATGCTGGTTGGGAAACAGAATTTCTGTCCCAGGAAAAGAAATCATTCTGGTTCAGGACGAAAAGTCAAAGTCTCAAAAATAATTTTCCAAAACTAAAATTCCACAATATTTCATTTTGTAAATACCAAAGTGCTCTCACAGCAGGAACATTTCAGAGTTTCTGAAATAAAACATTCTCCCTGCCATCCCTAGTTGCCTGTTTGCCAGGCAGCCCAGGTAGTCCACCTGCCCAATAGGTGGACATCTTGGCAAGACAACCAGCCAGGCTGCAGGGGAACTTGAGATCTCTGGGACCCTAGTAGCCTGCCAGGTGGGCTATAGAGGGAGTGGGGATCTCAGGGAGCCTTCCTGCTTTCTGTAAAAAGGTTCAAGAGAAACACATTACTGCAGAATATTCTGTCAAATCAGCATTTTCCAGTGGAAAATTATCAACCAGCTCTAATTTCAGACTAGGTTTTAGTTGTGAAATCCATCACAAAGGAATAAAACCACAGACCAATGGGCTTCTGATTTTTCTTTTTTATTAAGTGAATGAGAACTTTTAATTTATTCCATGCAATACAATCTTGTTGATTCTGTGCAGACAGTCATGCTCTCAAAAAACCCAGAGAGCTACCAACTTTTTAACTACACTGCTTAGCAAAGACTTGACAGCTCTGCAAAAACAGGTGTTCCTTTGTTCCTTGACAGCTCTGCAAAAAAAGGTGTTCCTTTGTAGAGGGCCAACACAAGGCCTATTCATCACTGAAGTTTCACTTAAGACCTCACAATGGAACGTAAGTGGTGCATAAACTCTGGGCTGGCCCTCTGCACAGAGATGAATTTCACCCTAAATTCTCAAATCACTATGGCCTCGTCTACATGAGAGAGGTTTTTTTTGGAATATGCTTATCTGCTATAACTAACGCAGAATAGCAGGAGCAAAAAGAGTTCATCCACATCACCTTCTTCGTTCTGACTTAAGCCCTTGTGAATCATTGTGCCCACATAGCTCTGCCTTTTCTTCAACTAACCACACAGTATTCTGGGCAGATATCCCATGGTGCAGTTCCACCATTAGGCTCTATGAATTCTGGGATTCTTCTCACAGCATTATGGGATGCCAACAAGAACCTACCGGAATTCTGGGAATTGGAATCAACAACCCCAGGATTCCTCTCCTGGCATCCCAGAAT
Organism: Dermochelys coriacea; assembly: GCF_009764565.3. Lineage (NCBI taxonomy): Eukaryota > Metazoa > Chordata > Testudines > Dermochelyidae > Dermochelys > Dermochelys coriacea. Next base: position 123,983,346 of record NC_050070.1, read on the forward strand.
TCATCTGGTGTTTGTTTGTTTGTTTGTTTTGCAAACCAGACCCATTTTTGAACTGCTGTAGGCAGCATGGAGGGAACACTGCTGAGCACCATGATCCTTAACACCAATAGGATGCTTCACATGTATTTGCAATTATGCAGCCAGATTACTTTGGATAGGCTGTGAGGCAGCCATGGTGATGTCACAGCTATATGGCTAGAGGAGGAAGAGAGGATGAAATTGATCTGTTACTTCTGCAAGACATTTTCTTGGAGCAGCTTCACTTGGCGGAGTGCTGCTTCAGGGCTTGGCCAACTAGCATTGACTGGTGGGACAGGATACTGATGCAAAACTGAAAGGAACAGCAGTCACGGCAGAACTTCAGGATGGGGAAGGCTACTTTCCGAGAATTCTGTGCAGACCTCACCTTGGAGCTTCAGCGGCTGAACACCAATACAGGATCTCTACTCATCACAGATAAAGGTGTGGCCATTCCCATATGGAAGCTCGACACCCCTGATTGCAACCAGTTAGTGGCTAACCAGTTTGGTGTTGGTAGATCAACTGTTAGGGCTGTTGTCATGGGGTGTGCGCTGCTGCTCAGAGGGTGCTGCAGTGCCGGGTCACAAAACTTGTCAATGCACAGGAGATTACTAATGGATTTTCATGGTTAGGGTTTCAAAATTATACTGGGGCCATTGATAGCTGATCTTTGCCTCTCATACCAGGGCTCTGAGCTCCTTTTTTTTGGTAGCGGGCCTGGGCTGTGTCCCGATTACACCTCTTCTCGTACATTTGCTCTGAAAGCCTCCTGTAGAACTTGGCATTTGATGACTGCTGTTCAGATGGGATTAGGCATGGTCCTCTCCAGAGAGGCCAAGGAAGTACAGGATGTCCTGACGGGACCACATAGAAGCATGGGGCATGGTTTCTATAATAGGTATGTGGCCCCGGGTATAAGAATACAGCAACATTTAAATGTGGAAGTGACATCCCATCAAGGTGACTCAAAAGAGGACAAACAGGTAAAAATATAGGCCTGAAATACAAATGTCTACACAAAAAAACCCTCATTCCAGAACAGAGTTATTCTGCTTCCAAAGAGCATTTATTAACGCAGAAAAGGCATGAGATAACTAAAATAAAACATTTTTATGTTTGGACGCAAGGCCATTTATCTCCAAAAACCTAAAGTTATTTAAAAAAACCTGTTTTCCTGTGTACAGAAAGGCATTAGGTACCAATTCAGCACAGCACTTAGCTATATGCTTAACTTTAAGCACATAAATCATCCCATAGATTTCAACTGAAATAACTCACATGCTTGAACTTACGCATATGCTTATATGCTTTGCTCAGTTGGACTTCTCATTGACTTCAACAGGTGCAGGCCCCAAAATCATCAGTAGTTTTAGAGGATACTCCAGAGGCCATCTACTATGATACAATAAAGTACACATAATTAAAACTAAACTACACTTGTCAAAATAAAAAACAAAGTACATTTTGTTATGCAGTATCCTTGATTTTGCTAATTTGAAAATTTTCTTAGCCCACAATAGGTCTCCTATTCATTAGTGGGAATTAGTCATTTTTTTATTGCCTTTAATTTTTAAAAAGATTTTTTATTCAACCAAACCCCAAGGCTTTACACCTTCCCTTCCTCTTACCATGAAAAGTTAGTGCCTATTTATTTGACAGTTGTTCAGAATAAGAGTTTATAAGTTTTGAGTTACAGAGAGCCCATTTACAGAAATTTCACATTCACTTAGCATCACTTATCACATCAATCATTAAGGCACATAATACAGATAGGCAGGTTGCTTTAGAGACAGAGACAAAGACTTCTTGAGGTGGTATAAATAATACGAACCTTTGAATAATTTACTAAGTTTTAAACAAAAGTAATGTTACATTGACATATGTTTTTTTCAGATTCCGTATGAAATTCTATATAAATTAAACTATTTTACTTTTTACATATGTGTTTAATAGTTATTCTTAGGAAAAAAATTTATTGAATAAACAGAAATAATATCCAAGCATGCACTGTTGATAATTTTACAAGATAAAGACTTGATATTTCTTTCAAGTTGATTCTCAAAACACACCCAAACACAAATTATATATAAAAAGAAAATGGAGGGCTGTGAGATGTTCCATAGCTAAGGATGAAGTTTGCTCTCACTTATATGCTAGATTTTCATTACACAGCCCTAATTTCAAAACAAAACCACAATTTTCCAGATGTTTTTGCAATCAACGTCTTATCTTAGGGTACAATATTTTTAGCTGAGCGATGTTTGGTAAATATCAAAGATTTTTAATGCTATGGTAGTGTGAACATTTGATTGTAGTTCATTAAATTTTTAATGTTTTCTTGGCTCATGATAGATTAAAACAGCTAACTTTTCTTTTGTTCTGCTGGCTTTGCTGAGGAGTTAGTGGATGTATTGAAGAGAGATAAACACTTGTTTTTATATGTCTCAAATGAATTGATTAAACTATCAGCATCAAAACTGTGTTTATGGATATGGATCTCACCACTGCAGTGTACACATATATCTCGAAGTATCTATATGACACCCATCACCATGACACTCATCACCATAGTATCTGGGCATGTATGTGTGTATATATACAGTGATCTCCATAAAAAGTCAGCATTTGTCAACAATTACCACACAGTGGAATGTGAGAGCAAATATGAGCTAAGCTATTTCCTGTTCTTGCTTAAAGTTTGTTGTGTGTTAACTGGTGACAAATGTTTACTTTTTAATATCAACCATGGTATATTTATAGACATGACGCACACACATGATATGCACATAATATGTTAAGGAAAATCATACTGTAACATAAAAAGAAATATGACAAAGACAAATTAATTTAATTTAAAAATCTGCCTGTCTAGGAATGATTTCTATTATAACCTTAAAAAAAATGTTCTGTCAAAAGAAAAAATACCAGTAGGAAACAATAACCCTTTTGTTTGGGGATCAGTTACTGATGAACAAAATAGATTATGCTTCTGTAATTTAGCCTGCTGGAAACTACAAGCCAAGCTTTCACAGAACAAAAACAAATTTACACATAATTTTGCTAAGGGTCTGTTGAAAAAGCCAAATCTTGACGGCTATGAAGACTAAAGATGACAAAAAAAGAATCATAAGAGTTTCCTCAACAGTTTCACAGTTGTGATTCTCATCACCTTGAGGGACTTTTGCTTTCAGATATGTTGAGTGTGTTTTATTCCTCTCAGCCACCAGTGAACATAAAAAGATAGTGAGAATGTGTCCAATGGAGAACCAGCACATTTTATGAGAACTGAAGATGACAAGTTCACAAGTTGCAAAGAAGCATAACTTGTACCGTGAATAACATTCATCAGGCTGAGCCTTTTTCACAATATGCCAGGGGTTAACACAAGGTTGTCAATTGCTCTGAGAAGAAGTTTTATTTTGTCAAGAATTTCACATATCTGATTACGCTGTGTAATCACAATATATTCTCCCAGCTCCCTTCAGGCACAGTTAGCTCTCCACTGAAAAAAATATATCAGCAAAGCTGGTAAGCTACTTCAGCATATACAGAGGAACAGGGATAAAGCCAAGTGGGTAGTTGTAAGAGATTTAAACTCCCTATTGACTTCGGTTTTGTCATCTGGTGGACACAAACACTGAATACTTTGTTTGAGATTCTCAAGTTTTGAATTAAAAAAATGGGAAGTGCTAATTGTCTCATCATATTTTATTATGATGTATTATCATGCAGTGAAACTCATTTGATCATCATGTGGTAACCAGAATGATACACATCCTTTGTGGGTGTACAGTACCTGAATGATCAACCATAGAAGATAACAAATCTACTAATAGAAATGTTCTTGCTACTGTATGGAAAGGAGATTGTGTGATTTTATTATCTTTCATGAAATATTAGTTTTGGCATTTGAAATAAGCGGGTGAGTTTTATAAAAGACCACAACTAACATTCTAATCTTCACTACCTACAGGCAAAATTAAGAAAGTTTCCTAAATTATTCCAGGACGCGTTTGCCTTCAGTTTAAAAGACTTTATGATATCTCATTCTGTGTCCTGCTTCCAAGTGCCAGTCCAATTCTAATAGGTTCATGTGAGGCTGAAGGTGAAATCCTGGTCACATTGAAATCAATAGGAGTTTTGCTATTTTCTTCTACGAGGCCAGGATTTTACCTTGAGATTTTTATCAAAAGACATTTAGATCAACTGATCTCCAAATTCTTTCATTCTGTTTAGCCAATAGCCAGTACTAAGTTACACAAATCTCTGTAAAACTTACAACACAAATCTCCCAAGCTTAGGGACACTTCATTTCATGGATAGGCAGTTAGACTCTCAGCTGGTGATTGCACGTTCACAATGAAGTGACTAAGATTTTATTTTCACCCTACACCATCAACTCCCTTTTAAATGAATGGATTGGTCCTTCCCAATAACTTTTCTTTTACTCCAGCAGAATCCTTCTCTGCTATCCTGTTCTCAAATGTAAGAGTTCAGACACAGCTCTTTACTAGAGTCACATAAATCCCAGTGGGTTAGATTATTGAGATGTAGCCCAGGATAATGGGCAATGTCTTATTATGTTGCTCCAGGAGTAGAATGGTAGGGATAAGAGAGGCAAGGTTTCCATCCTGGTGTCCTTCGTGCTCTGGGGAGGGACTAAACTGTAACAAAACTATACCTGTGTCTATGGGTATGTCTACACTGCAACTGCGGGCACGATCTGCAGCGTGTGTTGGCATACCCACACTAGTTGTACTCAAACTAGCTTGCTAAAAATAGAAATGAGGATGCCATGGCATGGACTTCAGTGTAGGCTGTGCAAGCCTGCCTGATCTTCCTCAGTACATACATATTTGTGTGTCTACAAAAACCTGCAAATCACATCATGGCTGCAGTGTATATGTACCCACAGAGTGCACTCCCTAATGTGTTGACATAAGAATGTCACTGGGCAGATTTGGGGGGTGGGAAGTGGAGTCAAAGCTCCACCGACTCCTTGCACTCTCCCATCCCATTCCCCACTGTGGATCTGTGCAGCCTGCTTCTTCTGGTGTGCAGGAAGGGGTGGTATGGACACACCAGTGCAAGAATGTAAAGAGAGCGTCCTACCCCTCCTCTAGTCTCTTGTGCCAGCTCACAAGATGGGCCACATCCCAGTAGTAATAGTTGTAAACCTACTAACAATTAATTTGACTGCCATCATCTTTACCCCTCCAAAGAGAAGCCCACCCCACCCCTCATAAGCAAAGCAGCTGCAAAAGGGCAAATGACAATCTTTCCTTTAACAACTGGCTATAGGATCCGAACCATCACTCACTGCTTTAGAACTGGTCCTGCAAGATATAGAATACCATCAACCCCCATTCAAGCCAACAAGAGTTATGAGAACTTACCATCCAGCAGGAAGGGCTCAGCACCTTTAATACCTAATACCTTTAATAACTAGTATAATTTTAATTAACCACCAGAGGTCTGGACTCCATATGCTGTAACCAATAGCCTGACCCAGTCTGTCCCACACCTCCTCACAGTTCTACGGAAAAGCAAATTAATTCCCAAACATGAGTTAGTTCTAGATGTTAAGAGTTTTTATGGAAGCCTCTTTCCCGACCCAAGAATAAAACTTCATGTCTTGTTGCAACATGGATCCTCTGATGTTTCAGTGAGATGTTAATGCAATGCAGGATATTGTATCCAAACAGCCTTTACTGTTCTGCAACTTAAAGTCACCCATCTGGTACCCAAATTTGTGCCAACTGTTAACCACTGAACTGATAGAGGCTTATAACAAAATGCTAATTCTGTTTTATTCTTTGTGTGAGAATGGCAGAATGAATATAGAGGCTATTAAAATCTGAAAATGATTGATGTCTGCCACTTCATCAACAGTGTTTCCTATAGTTAACTCCAATCGATGATTCAGATAGATAATGCCAAGCCAAAATTTTCAGAAAATGTGTAAGGAGTTTGGCAGATACTTTAGATTCCCTGCCCAGAGTAACAAAAGTTCCATCAGAGACAAATTATATCAATCTCTCCTTCTAAAAATGTTCTATGGAATGATATCTGCGAACTGTTAAAAAGAATGCACCAAAAATTGTTTCAGCATTAGAAACAGCAAGCTCAACTAAATCAAGGGGGGAAAAATCTGTGTCTTGCTCTCCAACATCTATTCTTATGTTGCTAATTAAGAGTTTCTTCCTCTCCCCCCGAGAGTGTTAGGTTCATCAATTAAAACTACAACTTTGTCTCTTGAGCAGCTCATCCTCTAGTAGCTTATTTCTTCTGCCCTTTCGCTCTTCTTGCTGGCTCTGTAGAACTATATATGTGCATATTGAAAACTTTTCACATGTGCACTTTCATTTATCAGCCCCACTTTTTATTAATCAGGAATTTTGTTTTTCCAATGTACTCTAAAATTCTATGACAGAACAAACACTTGACTGGAAGTCTAGAGACCTGCATTTCATTTTCAGCTGCCTCAGTTAACCCTTACATAGCAGTCTTTGCTTTGGGGCCAGCAGGCCTAATGCTCAGGCCATGGCTGAAAAGTCTCTCTGAGAACTGAGGAGGCTCCTTTGGGCAGTCCGGGGGCCTGGTGGCCAAGCTACAGTTTGTGGCTGCCCTGAAGTCCTCTGGGATCTCTCAGGAGGCCAAGGGAAGAGGAGAAGGATAGGGGGCCTGCGGCCTCCCTCTCCACCAGGTCCAGGCCATGTCCCAAGGGGAGAGAGGCAAGGGGTCGCTTAGTCCCTTCTGGCTGCCATTCCAGATCAGCCTCCACAGGGCCACTTTCTACCTTCCCTGATTCCCTTCAGTCTCAGTAGTTCAGGGCTCCAGCTGGGGTAGGGAATGCTTCCCAGCTTACCTTCAGAGTCCAACTGTCTCCCCTTAGTCAGGGGGAAGGGTGATCCTGGCCAATTCTTACTCACAGTCCTGGTCCTTCCCTGTAGAGTGCTCTGCCTTAGTGACCACAGCCTGTCTACATTCTTGCAGCGCATCTCTCCTCCGTGCTCCCCCACCCCCCCCAGGCAGACTGCCAGAGCTCCCTTTTTTTAGGTCCTCCGTAGGGAGCATCCCTGGATTGCATTGCTGAAGAGTGGGGCCTTTCTGGCCAGTACGGTTCCACCACTCCTTTTACCTTAGTGTGGGGTCTGTAAACCCAATCACACCTCCATAAAATGGGGATAATGATACTTATCTTGCTAATATAGTTCCTATTTTTAAGAAAGGGAAAAAAAGTGATCCGGGTAACTACAGGCCAGTTAGTTTGACATCTGTAGTATGCAAGGTCCTGGAAAAAATTTTGAAGGAGAAATTAGTTAAGGACATTGAAGTCAAAGGCAAATGGGACAAAATACAACATGGTTTTACAAAAGGTAGATCGTGCCAAACCAAACTAATCTCCTTTTTTGAAAAAGTAACAGATTTTTTAGATAAAGGAAATGCAGTGGATCTAATTTACCTAGATTTCAGTAAGGCATTTGATACCGTGCCACATGGGGAATTATTAGTTAAATTGGAGAAGATGGGGATCAATATGAACATCAAAAGGTGGATAAGGAATTGGTTAAAGGGAAGACTGCAACGGGTCCTACTGAAAGGCGAACTGTGAGTTTGGAGAGAGGTTACCAGTGGAGTTCCTCAGGGATCGGTTTTGGGACCAATCTTATTTAATCTTTTTATTACTGACCTTGGCACAAAAAGTGGGAGTGTGCTAATAAAGTTTGCAGATGATACAAAGCTGGGAGGTATTGCCAATTCGGAGAAGGATCGGGATATTATACAGGAGGATCTGGATGACCTTGTAAACTGGAGTAATAGTAATAGGATGAAATTGAATAGTGAGAAGTGTAAGGTTATGCATTTAGGGATTAATAACAAGAATTTTAGTTATAAGTTGGGGACACATCAATTAGAAGTAACAGAAGAGGAGAAGGACCTTGGAGTATTGGTTAATCATAGGATGACTATGAGCTGCCAATGTGATATGGCTGTGAAAAAAGCTAATGCGGTTTTGGGATGCCTCAGGAGAGGCATTTCCAGTAGGGATAAGCAGGTTTTAGTACCATTATACAAGGCACTGGTGAGACCTCACCTAGAATACTGTGTGCAGTTCTGGTCTCCCATGTTTAAAAAGGATGAATTCAAACTGGAGCAGGTACAGAGAAGGGCTACTAGGATGATCCGAGGAATGGAAAACGTGTCTTATGAAAGGAGACTTAAGGAGCTTAGCTTGTTTAGCCTAACTAAAAGAAGGTTGAGGGGAGATATGATTGCCCTCTATAAATATATCAGAGGGATAAATACAGGAGAGGGAGAGGAATTAATTAAGCTCAGCACCAATGTGGACACAAGAACAAATGAGTATAAACTGGCCCCCAGGAAGTTTAGACTTGAAATTAGACAAAGGTTTCTAACCATCAGAGGATTGAAGTTTTGGAATAGCCTTCCAAGGGAAGTAGTGGGGGGCAAAGATCTATCTGGTTTTAAGATTCTACTCGATAAGTTTATGGAGGAGATGGTATGATGGGATAATGTGATTTTGGTAAGTAATTGATCTTTAAATATTCAGGGTAAATAGGCCTAATCCCCTGAGATGGGATATTAGATGGATGGGATCTGAGTTACCCAGGAAAGGATTTTCTGTAGTATCTGGCTGGTGAATCTTGCCCATATGCTCAGGGTTTAGCTGATCGCCATATTTGGGGTTGGGAAGGAATTTTCCTCCAGGGCAGATTGGAGAGGCCCTGGAGGTTTTTCGCCTTCTTCTGTAGCATGGGGCACGGGACACTTGAGGGAGGATTCTGTGCTCCTTGAAGTCTTTAAACCACGATTTGAGGACTTCAATAGCTCAGACATAGGTGAGGTTTTTCGTAGGAGTGGGTGGGTGAGATTCTGTGGCCTGCGCTGTGCAGGAGGTCGGACTAGATGATCAGAATGGTCCCTTCTGACCTTAGTATCTATGAATCTATTATCTTCTTTATAAAGTGCTTGGAGATCTACAGATGTAAACCACTATATAAAGAGATATTATTAAATACTAATTCACCACCAACAATGTAGTTGGTGCTATAGATATAAAGAGGGTCACTGCCCCAATGAGGTCTCAATTTAAAAGGCAGAGAAGACAAGATGCACTGGAAGATGTATCAGAGGGAGTGAATAGGATTTGGGTTTTAAAAAGTTTTTTAATTCATGTGTCATTTTGTATGTCATGGTACAAGAATTTTTCTCATTTCAGTCTCAATGTGATAAGAAATGTTAGCACATGAATTCACAGAATGAAGTAAATGACTCATGTCAAAAACAATTTGAATTTTCCAGTTGAGATTAAGAGGCAGATCAGTGAATGGTGTGACTGACTTATTTTTATAATAGTTTTATAGCATTTAAAGCCAACAGATCATTAGATCATCAAGCCTGACCTCCTGTATAACAGAGGCTATTACTGGAGTTTCTGGGTGAAATGTATTGAGCCCAATAACTTAGGTTAGACGGAAGCATTGCAGTCCTCAGAAAAACTAAATTGCTGTGTCTCACAGGCAGAGCACAGAACAGACTGAAATATCACTAGTGCCTGAGGCCCCTGCAATGGCAGGCAATTGATGAGGTAAGGTATGTTCAGAGGATCCTTGCAAGCAATGCATGCCTCATGCTGCAGGTGAAGGCAAAAAATCCCAAGCCTATTTGATTTGGGGGGAAATTCCTTCGCAGCCCCAAATCTGGCAATCAGTATGACCCTGAGCATGTGAACAAGACATCAGCAAAACATCTGAGAAAATGGTTTCCTTGTACCATCTCAGAGCACTGGTCCACCCCATCTGGTTTCCTGTCCCCAGTAGTGGCCTTTTTTGGATTGTTCAGAGGAAGGTGAAAAAAACCCACCACACAGCTTGCCAACTGTGCACTGGGGGAAAATAATTCTTTTTTGACACCTGAAGGCGACTGGCCAATGCCTTGAAGCATGAGATGTGATTATAGTCATTGTCTTAATACAGAGCTACAAGTATTCTGAGCAATGCAGAGCTTCCTATTCTCTCCGTGGGTTGTAAAAGAAAAGAATAAACAGGAGGATTCATAGATTCCAAGCCAGAAAGGACCACATAACTTTCCAACCTGACCCCTGTACACACAGGCCATTGAATTCTTCTCATAAGATGGACTAAAGCAGTAGCTCTCAAGCTTTCCAGACTACTGTACCCTTATCCTGATTTGTTTGCATACCCCAAGTTTCACCTAACTTAATAACTACTTGCTTATCAGACATGAAAATACAAAAGTGTCACAGCACACTATTACTAAAGAATTGCTGACTTTCTCATTTTTATCATAGAATTATAAAATAAATTGATTGGAATATAAATATTGTACTTACATTTCAGTGTATAGTATATAGAGTAGTACAGATAAGACAAAAACAACAAATTACGATGGGTAATTGAAGCCTTCCCCTCTGTGTTCTCAAGATTGCCAAGACGATTCGACCTAGCCTACCATCATGTGGACACTGAGCCAGAAAAAATGGTCTGTGAAAATCTACAGGCCCTCCCATAGAATATGTGGGAGACAGTCCGCAAAGAACTAGAGGCCATGGTGGACGTTGGGGCAGTCAAGACTTCCCATAGTTAAGGCTGCGAGGTTTTCACAGAGGTCACGGAAGTCACGGATTCTGCCCTCCTCTCCTCCCGAGTGCCTGCGGCACCCCCCAGACCATCCCCCCGAGCATCTGTGGCACCGCCTGGACCGTCCCCCTGAGCATCCACAGCACCCCCTGGACAACTCCCCACAAGCACCTGCGGCACCCCCCAGACCATCCCCCCGAGCATCTGTGGCACCGCCTGGACCGTCCCCCTGAGCATCCACAGCACCCCCTGGACAACTCCCCACAAGCACCTGCGGCACCCCCCAGACCATCCCCCCGAGCATCAGTGGCACCGCCTGGACCGTCCCCCTGAGCATCCACAGCACCCCCTGGACAACTCCCCACAAGCACCTGCGGCACCCTTGGGCCATCCCCCCCAAGCACCAGTGGCCTGCCCACAACCACCCGTGGCACTCCCAAGATTTAGTCGGGGTATAGTACAAATCATGGACAGGTTACAGGCCATGAACTTTTATTTACTGTCTGTGATCTGTTCATGACTTTTACTAAAAATATCCGTGACTAAAACATAGCCTTACCCATAGTGAATGGAGGATTCCCATTATACTCATCCCAAAATCTGATGGGTCAACATGATTTTGCATCAGTTTTCAGAAAGTGAATGCAATACCAAAATTCAACATGTATCCTATGACTAGAGTGGATGAGTTGCTGGAGAGGCTAGAAGATGCCAAATATATGTCCACTCTTGACCTGACACAGGGGATTCATTTAATAACTGAGTCATGAGGAAAAGACAGCATTTTCCACCATTTGGCCTCTACCAGTTCAAGGCTATGTCATCTGACAGTAGCCACCTTCCAATGCCTGATGGACCGGGTATCAATGTTGATAAATGCAAAGTAATGCACATTGGAAAACATAATCCCAACTATTCGTATAAAATGATGAGGTCTAAATTAGCTGTTACCACTCGAGAAAAAGATCTTGGAGTCATTGTGGATAGTTTTCTGAAAATATCCACTCAGTGTGCAGTGGCAGTCAAAAAAGTGAACAGACTGTTGGGCATCATTAGGAAAGGGATAGATAAGAAGACATAAAATATTAATATTGTGTCTATATAAATCCATGGTACACCCACATCTTGAATACTGCATGCAGAAGTGGTCACCCAATCGCAAAAAATATATATAAGTTCAGCAAAAGGGCAACAAAAATTATTAGGGTATGGAATGGCTTCCATATGAGGAGAAATTAATAAGACTGGGACTTTTCAGTTTGGAAAAGAGATAACTAAGGGGGAACATGATTGAGGTCTATAAAATCATGACTGGTGTGAAGAAAGTAGATAAGGAAGTGTTAATTACTCCTTCTCATAACACAAGAACTAGGGGTCACTAAATGAAATTTACAGGCAGCAGGTTTAAAACGAACAAAAGGAAGTATTTCTTCACACAACGAACAGTCAACCTGTGGAACTCTTTGCCAGAGACTGTTGTGAAGGCCAAGACTATAACAGGGTTCAAAGAAGAACTAGATAAATTCATGGAGGATAGGTCCATCAATGGCTATTAGCCAGGATAGGCAGGGATGGTGTCCGTAGCCTCTGTTTGCCAGAAGCTGGGAATGGGCGACAGGGGATGGATCACTTGATTCCCTGTTCTGTTCATTCCCTCTGGGACACCTGGCATTGGCTACTGTCGGAAGAGAGGATACTGGGCTAGATGGACCTTTGGTCTGACCCAGTATGGCCATGCTTATGTTCTTATACTCCAATCTTATAGGCAATATGTTGTAATGTATATTGATGGTATCATCATTTACAGCTATGATTGGAACAACCACCTAAGGGACATCACTGCAGTCCTGAAAGCCCTCAAGGAGACAGGATTAATGGCCAACCCCACCAAATGTAGAATGGCCAACCAGGAAGTGACTTATCTGAGCCATATGGTAGGGGGCTGACAATTACAGCCATTGGTTGGCAAAGTCCAAGCCTTGGCCACAATACCTTTTCAAGAAGTTCATCCTGCAGACTGACACTACTGATATGGATTTTGGGGGCACATTTTCTCAAGACTTCAACGGGGAAGAACAATCCATCTTCTCTCTTTGTAGGAAATTGTTACCTCAAAAGTGCCCTACTCTATCTTTGAGAAGGAGGCCCTGGTGGTGAAGTGAACCATAGGCACCTTAAGATTTTATTGGGGAATTCTTTTCTCCTAGTGCAAAATCATGCTCCAGTCCAATGGCTTAACTCAATGAAAGATGCCAACCCTAGGATTATGCGATGGTACCTCTCCCTGTAACGCTAGAGCTTCCAAGTATTCCACTGAGGAGGGAAGGAAGATTAGAATGCAGACTTTTCTCATATGAAGGGGAGAACAAGGATTGCAGGGTAGTACCCCAGCCCTGGCTTCAGGGGGAGGTGTGTGATGGGGTGTATAAACCCCATACTGGAACTGCAGAGGTTAAGGAGAAGCTCTGCCCTGCCTGAACTTGCAGAGCCTGCTCCAACAGGAGGAGGAGCTTAAAAGGGATTTAGACAGCTCAGACAGGGAAGACAGGGTAGGAGGACAGATACTGAACAAGGATGCCACAGAAGCCCACACTGCAAAGAAGGGGTTAGAAGCTGAGCCCAGCTGGGCTGAAGGTTTAGGTGCTTTTTTTGGGGGGGTGTTGTTTTTTGCTATCTTATGTCTGACTTTGAGGAGAGGCAAATGGTAGGAAGTAGCCTGGGGGCAGCCATGAGGCACTCCAGGGCATTTGATATTGTTGCCTCTCAGAGGATCCTGGGTTGGAACTCGGTGGAGTGGGTAGGCCTGGGCTCCCCTACTTACCACCCTTGTTGCAGAGGGGCATAAACTCCCTTTCCACCCCTCCTCTCCAACATAAGGAGGGAATAGAGATGCTGAGAGTGTTGGTTAGGGCAAGCCACCTGCAGAGGTCTGGAGGTAAGCTAAAGACCTTTCCTGTTATGAGGGGGTGAGACTCCCTATATTTCTATGGACTGTTTCCCCAAAAGGAGACAATCTAAACTGATGACCCACCCAGACGGCAGGCCATAAAAGTATTGGAGCAGTTGCTGGTGAGAGGCACCGGAGATGTGGAAAAGTGGAGGCCCAGAGACCTGACCACTAGAGCATCAGTAAGCCCAGCCCCCTATACAGTTTGTTTTCAACAACACAGGACACAATATCTCATTGTCAGTAGCAGTCAGTTCAGCCCATACTAGAGATGTACATATTTAATTTTATGCACTATACATTTTGAACTGATAGTATTTGTCTTGGCAAAACTAAACCAGTACAGAAAGCCTTGCTGTAACTGAATTGCTTCAGCTGAAGTGAAGCTAGTGACACCATTCTCATCATGACATTCCTGTTTTTTTAAAATCCGCTTCTCAGTGATGATGGATTTATTAATCTCATCTGAATATTTGCACATCCAAGATCTGATCTAGTCTTTGTGTCACATGAGAATAAAACCAGTTTTTGTTCTGAAACCAAAGTAGTTGAAGTATAACAAAATAGAGTATATGCAGGTGCAGATTTGATACAGAATTCCATTTGCTACGGTTTTCTTAAGTATAATCCTTAGCATTAAACAGCTGCAAAATCTGGACCATTCTTTAGTGCATCTTTTTTTATTCTTCAGCATGACAGTATAAATTATAATATACTGTGAAAATACTGCATTGAATACATTTTATAGGACTATTCAGGTCATGTCTACTTTAATCACCAGAGTTTGTGTTAAATATTAAAATCCCTATTATTGACGTATTTTTGTTATTATGGTATTTCAAATAAAAAGTCATACACACTTGACTATTATTATACTCCTGTGGGCATATTTTGAAAATAAAGTTTTGCAAATATATGTTTTATACAGCTCTTTAAAAACAGAAACAGACAATCTAACTTTGCATTGGGTCACTAACTGGATTAGGATGAAGACAATTAGCTACATTGACTTTGACCTGTGGGTTAGAAGTTCAAATCCTGCACAGGGCAGAAGTCACTCAAAGTTGACACCAACTGATAAATACTCCATGGCTTATGTTAAATAAGATTCATAGAATTTAAGGCCAGAAGGGACCATTATGATCATCAAGTCTGACTTCCTGCTTAGCAAAGGCCTTGGAACCTCACCCAGTAATTTCTGTATCATGTTCATAACTTCTATTTGGGCTAGAGTATATCTTTAAAAATATATCTGGTCTTTACTTAACGATTGGTGTGATGGAGAATCTATCATATCCCTAGCAATTCCTGTGGTTAATTAACTTCACTGTTAAAAATGTACTAGTCTTTGTCCAGATAGTAGACTGCAGATACCACAAAGTTACAAATCTCAGCATCACAAACAAAATTCATATAGTCTCTTGCAACTTGAATGGACTTAGACATTGGACTCTTCTCTTACTTCTAGTGAAGGTCCCTCAGAGGTATGCGTGCTGTTAAACTGAGGGGCAGTGATGCCACTGATAATGAAGTACCTGTCCCATGAATAGAAGACTTCAGTCTCCAGAGTTGTCAGTTAATCATCCTTCACAGGCACTCAGTTTTTTTTTAATCTGTAAAATTATATATTCCGTTTTGTTAATAAAGGGATTCTGAGTCATAAGGTTGAGCAAAAGTTTAGTAATAAAAGGCTTATAGAGCCATGATCCATGGCTTGACTACATCAACAGACCACACAGTGGGTAGTTTTATTTTAAGGTTCTGTTATTGGTGATTAATAATTAAACTATATCATGCATTATTGAGATTTTTAAGCATCCTCATTTTAGGGGACTGAAAATAGTATCAAATCTTTACAATCAGATGCAATCAGGCTCTAAATCTTAATTATTTGCAATGTGCAGAACAGAGGAAGTGGAGTTAACATATAAACGTAAACTTTCCTTCTATCCCTTTTGGGTAATTACCATAATTTCACAATTAAAAAGATAGTGTTGAATCCTCCTTTGATGACTAAAGATAAATGTTTGACAAATAGCAACCTCATTAGCATTCCTCCCACAGTTTCTAAGTTGTATTTCCTAATATTTTTGTGGAAAAATTGTACTAGAAATAAAAGAGACTGGTTATGTGGAAGACAATGTTTATCTACAGGCCCTCTGCTGTGCAGGCAGCATCACCAAACCTTCTCTTCATGACACTTACTGGGGAACACAATCATAGGAACTAATGTAGAAGGAAGCAATTCACTTCCACGTTAGCTCATTCCTGATTCTCTAGAGCATGGTTCGGCAACCTTTGGAATGCAGCACATCAGGGTAATCCGCTGGCAGGCTGCAAGACATTTTGTTTACATTGATGTCCGCAAACATGTCCCCCCGCAGCTCCCAGTGCCCATGATTCACCGTTCCTGGTCAATGGAAGCTGCGGGAAGCGGTGGCCAGAACATCCCTGCGGCTTCCCACAGCTCCCACTGGCTGGGAACAGCGAATCGTGGCCACTGGGAGCTGCAGGGGGCCATGCCTGCGGACGGCCAACATAAACAAAATGTCTCGCGGCCCGCCAGCAGATTACCCTGATGGGCCACTTGCCGAAGGTTGCCGACCCTTGCTCTAGAGCATAGACAATTAGTATTTGTGAAATCTGCCAAATGAAGTGACAGATGAATGTGCCAAAGATTCCTAAGCTCATTGCAGATCGGCAACTGTCACTTCCCCCACACCATCAATCTCAGGAGAAGCAGCAGTACCCCAAAAGAAACAAACAGATAATACTTAGTCCTGCCTTGAGTGTAGGGGACTGGACTAGAAGACCTCTCAAGGACCTTTCTAGTCTTACGAATCTATGATTCTATAACAAGGCTATTTCATAGCTTTAGTAAACACCTAGATTGAGGGAGTGTAACATGGCAATCCCCAATTGACCAGCCTTCACTGGGGCTGAGCATGTTGTCAGAAATAGCATCCCTACTCCAAGAAGATGCATAACCTTAGTAGTTAGTCCTTCAGTGAACTGCAAACTGGAAACCTGGAGATTGTTAAGGTGTGCCACTTACCAAAGTTTAAATTAACAATTTATTTGAGTGTGTTGACATAGATCTGAAGAGCAGCACTCATGCATTGTTTTAATACCTATTAGTGGAAAACAGAGTATGTGGTTTTATAGAACGGGCAGCAGTAGAGAGTGCAGTTCTACACTGAAAAGTGGTGTTAAAAGTAGCACTCAACAGGTCTGCTCTCTGTATAGCTAGCTTGAGTACTGGCGCAGTGAAGCTGTGACAGCACACACTTTAGCACAAGCTAGCCCCGTACCAATTACCCAGGATTCTGGGCAGGCTGGTAGAGCCCATGTTGAAGCATGCACTCCTGCTGCTTCACTACTCCAGTACAGGAGCTAGCTAGAGTAAAGCTAGCTTGGGCATGTCTACTAGAGATCCCATCACAACCCGGGATTGCAGTACAGACATACTCCGAGTGATAACTGGGAGACAATGGGGTTCAACAGATGTCACGCAAGGCATCATTTTATTTGCTGAACCTTTATAATTGGTGAAGATACATGAGAAGGAAAGAACCCATCTTAGATTTCAGATCTCAGGTTGGATTTGCAGGGATGGCAGCTAGAAATTAAGGTTTTACTTGTAAACTGAGTGTTTTTTATATAGATATCAAATGAGACTGTCACAGGAAGCCTCCGTTGCTACTCAGTGTGCCTCATTGTCTGGCTTGTTTCTTGATCTCAACCACATATGCACCAGGTTGTCACTTTTCACTGTGTGTATTTGTTCTTTACTTACATAAAATAACAGAACATACTGCATGTGTACAGCAGGAGGAGACTTCCACACAGCCTTCTCTCCTCAGCCCAGACTCTTGATCTGAGCATCTCCTTCTTCCTGTTCCTCTACTTTATAGCTTCCCAATTACTGAGCCAATTCCTTCATTAGCCCAGCAATTGCCACCCAGGAGTCAGAAATACCTAACAGAAACTGGTTAATTGGTTTAAATTAACCTGCACTCTTCCCAGTGCTGCTGCAGCCTCAGTGACCAGGGTCCTACTAATAGTGCCCTGTCACAGAGACAAATGCAGACCTCCACAATGCTATTTTTCAGAGCAGAACCACACTTAAATGGTTGCAAAAAGAGTTTTCTTTTTTATTATAACGCTCTTTTAACATAATTTTAACTTGGGGGTGGAATTATCTGTTGCATTGAAAATTTTCATGCATGGTTTCCCAAAGATAAATATTTCTGGAAATTAGAGCAAAAGCCTTCTAACTGTTTTTGCATTTGAAGCCAGTGGCAACAATATAATTTTCACTAGGAGAAAAAGTTATCTGCCTTTTTTTTTAAAGGGTTGCAGCAATAATATATAATCCTACATTTGGTGCTGACATAATCTTTAAAAAGGAGTCTGTACTTTTTGAGGCTTGCGGAGAAATTATAAATAACAACACTCTAAGCATTGAAAAATAATTTCTGCATATGTTCAGTGTGCATTATTTAAAGAATCCTCACTGCACATGCACTCGGCCCAGGCATTGCTGCTAAAACACTCTGTAGGAGGGAGATTTAAGATGTCACACTGAAATGTGCACAGCAAGATATTCAATAAAGTAAAATAATGGATCCTGGAACTTTTGGGATGTTTTGTAGTTTGGAACAGATTTCTGTAACGTTGTGTACAGGTTCCTTTTTTATTTAAACATCTTTTTAAATTCCTTTTTCTGATCATCATTGTCAACACTCAGCATGCAACAAAAGAAACAGGAAGGAAGGAGATTAAGGACTTGTCTTCACATTATAAGGAACCTGAATTGCCCTTCAGCTGAGTCTCATCCACACACAAAACCCCTAAACTCGAATGGGATGGTGTTTTTAACTCAAGTTGGCTGGCCCACTGTGGCTAAAGGCTAAAGTTTGAATTAGTACAACTTGTCATTTGATAACAAAACCAATCTGTGTAGCTGGAGTACTATTTTATGGTGTGGCCCTCTTACTCAAACTAGACTAACTTGGGAGGAGTTAATTTGAGTGTAGATAACAAGTAAACTCTGCAGTGAAGACAACCCCTCAGGTGACTTTGGTAGAAAATGCAAGGGGACATGGACAGTCTATGATGCCAGAAATTCCTACAAACCTATACCACAGACCTAAAGGAATCCAAGAGATCACATTGGTCTCTGTCACTATACTGGCTGCTAAATCCTAGCCAGTATTTTACACACCGAACAGCTCTGACAATCCAGAAAGCCTACAACACCTGCCAAAAGAAATTGGCAGCTTAATTCACAGATAAAGGTCCATATCCTCTGCTGTAGCACAGCTCCTCTGCACTGCACCACTGGTGGATTCGGGCCATAGACCTGGCATATTCAGAACAGGGAGGATAAAGCCAATGCAATCCTTTGATAGCATAGAGCCAGGACAGAGAGACTTCTACAGCAGCCTCCCACTCTTATGTCTGCAGTGGCATCATGGCTGCAACAAATGGGGTGTGACTGGGATGCCCCTATGTTACACTGATCCCCAACTATGATTTTGGCACCCTGAGGCTGTTAGCAGCCAGTGTAAATTATAGCAGGAAAAATTACACTGATGGACCAGCCCCTGTACACACATGGCCCCACGGTCAGGATGATAAAGGAAAAGATGAGTGTGATGCTGCTTTCACACCAAACCCTGGTATCCTCTGTATGCACTTTGGCCAGAGGCAGAATCCTGCCCTGCCCAAGATCTCCAAAATTTGGAACAGCCTCTAAGGATCCCAGGGGGTAGAGACTGGGCAAAAGGCCAAAAGCACAGCAGCAGCTTTCTTAGATTTCAGACCCTTGCACACAACAGGACCTATTAGAAACAATAAAGAAAATCCAAACAACCATATGTGAATCAGTCAGAAGTGCCTGAATCATCTGCTTACCCATATATCCATCACATCCTTTGGTCAAGACAGTTTTTTCCACGTACCCTGAAGCATACAGTGCTCCCCAGTGCTAAAGAAACCACTTCTCAGTGCAACTGAGTCCACCAAGTACTACCCAATATCTCATCTCCCTCTTCTGAGCAATGTAATAGAAAAGCTGGCCAACAACCACCTCCAACTACACCTGATCTCTGCCAATATCCTGTAGCCTTCCCAACTGGATTTTAGACCAAGTTATATTGCAGAGAAATGCCACTGGTCATGCTATCTGTTCAGTTGTTTGGTTTTCTTTTTTGTGAGTGCCTTACACAATCTCAGAGATTATACACAAAAAGCCATACTCATATTGCAATTCTTATGAGATGCTCCTAGTGCAGCAAAATGAAAATTTATTTCATTATGTGAAAGATGTATTTTTGTCACCCTGAAGGTAGTTTGTGGGAAATTTAGTAACATTTTGATGAGTTATTTCTGAGTTACTTTGGGAAAAAAAATACTGAAAAATGTCTAAACGGCTGGAAAGTGCTCCTTTAAGTTCACAACCAAAACCATCAAACCACAATTTCTACAAACTTTCAAAAAATAATCATCTTTTGGCTGAGAATAAACATGATAAATTTCAGTCCAAAGGATAATTTTTCAGAAAGTCATGTATGTCCAAAAAGAGACACTTATAATGAAAGTGTTTTCTCAACCATAACTGTTGATTCCTAGTGTGTGTTTAAGCAGATCCCTTATTTTGTTTGATTTCAAGCCAATACTCTGATTCAAATCCAATAGTGTTTCTCTTCTATGAAATTATTTGTTTGTTTTGATAAATGTAAATAATAGTGCATGTGACAAGTCTGATAAGGACTCCAAATTGACAGAAACACTGTGCCAATTTGTGTCTCTATCCTGTTTACATAACCCCCTGTTAACTTCCATGCAAGCCGACACAGCTGCAAGAAAGATACTGTACTGTTCTCCATGTATTAAAAGAGCTCATCTGATAGATCGTTTCATTTTGGCAGTATTTCTGAAAAGCAGCTTCATGGATAATGACTTCAAAGTCAAGTTCTCAAGAAGGTTCTAATTTCAGGTGCCATAATGAAGCATTGCAAATTCTGTAATTTGCATTTTTCTGTTATGTCATTTTGTTCTCTTCTATCTGTGGTCTGACTATATAAACAATAGTGGTGCACTTAAAATTCATAAATATATGTTAGTACAATATTAACACTGACCTTTCATTTGTATTGTGTTGCATGTAGGAGTGCAGAGCTCAGAGAGGAGAGTGTGGTTGTAATAGGGTAAATGCTGCATTAGCCCTGGTCTACACTAGGACTTGAGGTCGAATTTAGCAATGTTAAATCGATTTAACACTGCACCCATCCACATGATGAAGCCCTTTTATTCGACTTAAAGGGCTCTTAAAATCAATTTCCTTACTCCACTCCTGACAAGGGGATTAGCGCTGAAATCGGCCTTGCCGGGTCAAATTTGGGGTACTGTGGACGCAATTAGATGGTATTGGCCTCTGGGAGCTATCCCAGAGTGCTCCATTTTGACTGCTCTGCACAGCACTCTCAACTCAGATGCACTGTCCAGGTAGACAGGAAAAGGCCCGCGTACTTTTGAATTTCAATTGCCTGTTTGGCCAGTGTGGCAAGCTACAGGTGAGTGCAGAGCTCATCAGCAGAGGTGACCATGCAGAGCTCATCAGCAGAGGTGACCATGATGGAGTCCCAGAATCGCAAAAAAAGCTCCAGCATGGACTGAATGGGAGGTACGGGATCTGATCGCTGTATAGGGAGAGGAATCTGTGCTATCAGAACTACGTTCCAGTTTTCGAAATGCCAAAACATTTGTCAAAATTTCCCAGGGCATGAAGGACAGAGGCCATAACAGGGACCTGAAGCAGCGCCATGTGGAATTTAAAGAGCTGAGGCAATCCTACCGAAAACCAGAGAGGCAAATGGCCACTCTGGGTCAGAGCCCAAAACCTGCCACTTCTATGATGAGCTGCATGCCATTTTAGGGGGTTCAGCCACCACTACGCCAGCCGTATTGTTTGAGTCCTTCAATGGAGATGGAGGCAACACGAAAGCAGGTTTTGGGAATGAGGAAGATGATGAGGAGGAGGTTGTAGATAGCTCACAGCAAGCAAGCGGAAAAACCAGTTTTCCCTACAGCCAGGAACTGTTTCTCACCCTGGACCTGGAGCCAGTACTCCCAGAACCCACCCAAGGCTGCCTCCCGGACCCACCAGTTGGAGAAGGGACCTCTCGTGAGTGTACTTTTTAAAATAGTATACATGGTTTAAAAGCAATCATGTTTAATGATTAATTTGCCCTGGCATTCGCGGCTCTCCTGGATGTACTCCCAAAGCCTTTGCAAAAGGTTTCTGGGGAGGGCAGCCTTATTCCATCCACCATGGTAGGACACTTTAACAGGCCAGTAGCACATACTCGGGAATCATTGTAGAACAAAGCATTGCAGTGTATGTTTGCTGGCGTTCAAACAACATCCGTTCTTTATCTTTCTGTGTTATCCTCAGGAGAGTGATATCATTCATGGTCACCTGGTTGAAATAGGGTGCTTTTCTTAAGGGGACATTCAGAGGTGCCCGTTCATGCTGGGCTGTTTGCCTGTGGCTGAACAGAAATATTCCTGCTGTTAGCCACGGGGACGGGGGAGGGGCTAGCCACGCGGTGCAGGGAGGCAAAATGCGACCTTGGAATGAAAACACATGTGCTATGTATGTAATGTTAACAGCAAGGTTTACCATGAAAGAGTGTACCCACTGTTCTATAAAATGTGTCTTTTTAAATACCAGTGTCCTTTTTTTTTTCCTCCACCAGCTGCATGTATTTCAAGGATCACAGGATCTTCTCCTTCCCTGAGACTAGTGAAGATTAGAAGGTGAAAAAAATGCACTCACGATGAAATGTCCTCTGAGCTCATACTGTCCTCCCACACTGACAGAGCACAGACAAATGCGTGGAGGCAGACAATGTCAGAGTGCGGAAAAGCACAAAATGACGGGGAGGAGAGGTGGCAGGCTGAAGAGACAGCTGAAGCTGAAAGGTAGTGGCAGCATGATGAGAGGAGGCAGGATTCAATGCTGATGCTGTTGGAGGATCAAACTAATATGCTCCAGCATATGGTTGAGCTTCAGGAAAGGCAGCTGGAGCACAGACCGCTGCTACAGTCCCTGTGTGCCAACTGCCCTCCTCCTCAAGTGCCATAGCCTCCTCACCCAGACGCCCAAGAACACAGTGGAGTGGCCTCCGGCCACCCAGCCACTCCACCGCAGATGATTGCCTAAGCAACAGAAGGCTGGCATTCAATAAGTTTTAAAGTTTTAACTTTTAAAGTGCTATTTGGCTTTGTCCTTCCCTTCTCCACCATCCCTCCCGGACTACCTTGGCAGATATCCCCATATTTGTGAGATGAATTAATAAAGAATGCATGAATGTGAAGCAACAGTGACTTCATTGTCTCTGCAAGTGGTGATCGAAGG
This sequence comes from Dermochelys coriacea, assembly GCF_009764565.3. NCBI lineage: Eukaryota > Metazoa > Chordata > Testudines > Dermochelyidae > Dermochelys > Dermochelys coriacea. The sequence goes on from NC_050070.1 coordinate 124,006,366, forward strand.
GAGGAGGAGAGGGTGGTTAGCTTACAGGGAAGTAGAGTGAACCAAGGGGCAGGGGGTTTCATCAAGGAGAAACAAACAGAACTTTCACACCATAGCCTAGCCAGTATGAAACTGGTTTTCAAAGTTTCTCTGATGTGCACCACACCGTTCTGTGCTCTTCTAACCGCCCTGGTGTCTGGTTGCGTGTAATCAGCGGCCAGGCGATTTGCCTCAACCTCCCACCCCGCCATAAACGTCTCCCCCTTACTCTCACAGATATTGTGGAGCGTACAGCAAGCAGTAATAACAGTGGGAATATTGGTTTTGCTGAGGTCTAACTGAGTCAGTTAACTGCGCCGGCGCACTTTTAAACATCCAAATGCACTTTCTACCACCATTCTGCACTTGCTCAGCCTGTAGTTGAACAGCTCCTTACTACTGTCCAGGCTGCCTGTATATGGCTTCATGAGCCATGGCATTAAGGGGTAGGCTGGGTCCCCCAGAATAATTATAGGCATTTCAACATCCCCAATGGTTATTTTCTGGTCTGGGAAGAAAGTCCCTTCCTGCAGCTTTTGAAATAGACCAGAGTTCCTGAAGATGCGAGCATCATGTACCTTTCCCGGCCATCCTACGTTGATGTTGGTGAAACATCCCTTGTGATCCACAAGTGCTTGCAGCATTATTGAAAAGTATACCTTGCGGTTTATGTACTTGCCGGCTTGGTGCTCCAGTGCCAAGATAGGGATATGGATTCTGTCTATGGCCTCACCACAGTTAGGGAATCCCATTGCAGCAAAAGTATCCACTATGACCTGCACATTTCCCAGGGTCACTACCCTTGATACCAGCAGATCTTTGATTGTGTTGGCTACTTGCATCACAGCAGCTCCCACAGTAGATTTGCCCACTCCAAATTGATTCCCGACTGACCAGTAGCTGTCTGGCATTGCAAACTTCCACAGGGCTATTGCCACTCACTTCTCAACTGTGAGGGCTGCTCTCATCTTGGTATTCATGCGCTTCAGGGCAGGGGAAAGCAAGTCACAAAGTTCCATGAAAGCGCCCATGCGAAAGTTTTGCAGCCACTGGGAATCGTCCTAGACCTGCAACACTATGCGGTTCCACTAGTCTGTACTTGTTTCCCGGGCCCAGAATCGGCATTCCACCGCATGAACCTGCCCCATTAGCACCACGATGCTCACATTGCCAGGGCCCGTGCTTTGAGAGAAGTTTGTGTCCATGTCCTCATCACTTTCGTCAACGCGCTGACGTCACCTACTCGCCCAGTTTCACTTTGCCAGTTTCTGGTGCTGCATATAGTGCTGGATAATGCATGTGGTGTTTAATGTGCTCCTAATTGCCAAAGTGATCTGAGCAGGCTCCCTGCTTGCCGTGATATGGCGTCTGCATGGTAAAAAGGCAGGGAACGATTGTCTGCCGTTGCTCTGACGGAGGGAGGTGCTTCTGATGAATTGGCTTACTGGGTTGGCTTACAGGGAATTAAAATCAACAAAAGGTGTGGCTTTACATCAAGGAGAAACAAAAACAACTGTCACACAGAATGGCCCCCTCAAGGATTGAACTCAAAACCCTGGCCTTAGCAGGCCAATGCTCAACCCACTAAGCTATCCCTCCCTCTAATGGAGATTCAGTCCTGCCTGAAATACCAGTTTCAAGGTGCCCTAACAGACCTCATCAAAACAATTGTCAGCTGTTGATTTCACGGAGGGAGGTAGGGAGGGAGGGAGCAAATGAATACAAAACAAACCTGGTCTATTTCTTGTTTTGATCCACTCCATCTATCTTTTACACCTTTGGCTGGCAGCGGACGGTGCAGTAGGACTGCAAGCCATCCTCATCTCCTCCCTGCTCACCATAAGATGGTACAATAAGACCGCCTGCAGGACTAAAGAGAATGACCTGGTCGAGTCACTCCTAATTTAGTCCCTGCGCCCATGTCTGCCCAGGCGCTCCTGAGCAATCTTACCAAGGCAGCCAGGAACACCTCGGACATGACGATGATGATTTTCAGGCCTATTGTACCATCTGCTGCCACAAGGCAATGGGTTGCTGCTGCTGTGTAGCAATGCAGTACCACGTCTACCAGCGCCCAGGAGACATATGGTGACAGTGAGCTGAGCGGGCTCCATGCTTGCTGTGGTATGGCGTCTGCACAAGTAACTCAGAAAAAAAGGCACGAAACGATTGTCTGCCGTTGCTTTCACGGAGGGAGGGCCTGACGACATGTACCCAGAACCACCTGCGACAATGTTTTTTACCCCATCAGACATTGGTATCTCAACCCAGAATTCCAATGGGCAGTGGAGACTGCGGGAACTGTGGGATAGCTACCCACAGTGCAACACTCCAGAAGTCGACGCTAGCCTCAGTACTGTGGAAGCACTCCGCCGAGTTAATGCACTTAATGCACTTATAGCATTTTGTGTGGGGACACACACAATCGACTATATAAAAACAATTTCTAAAAAACCGACTTCTATAAATTCAACCTCATTTCGTAGTGTAGACATACCCTTAGTAATAGCTCAAAAGTGACACAAAAGAGTAAACAGTACTTTCAAGTGTAGTGACCCCTGTATTGTTGACTCTTTAAGCATCTTCTAGTGAATTTCCCATGTTTCAGGTTCAGAAACACTCTCCCTAGATCATGAACTCTTACATTGTCAAATTCTAACAAACATTAATATTAGAAAGCCTAACAAAGCTAACTTTTTTTACTTTAATGGAAGACAGGGTTGACTACAACAACCTCCATGCCTATTGAAAGGATTATTCTGTCTCTTACTCTATTAACATACTTTGATTCTTCTTTGAATCTTAATTTTCTTCTCTTAAACTTTCAAATTGGCTTTTTATTTTCCTCTGATGTATACCTTCAAATCAGCGGCACTGCGATGGGTACCCGCATGGCCCCACAGTATGCCAACATTTTTATGGCTGACTTAGAACAACGCTTCCTCAGCTCTTGTCCCCTAATGCCCCTATTCTACTTGCCCTACATTGATGACATCTTCATCATCTGGACTCATGGAAAAGAAGCCCTTGAGGAATTCCATCATGATTTCAACAATTTCCATCCCACCATCAACCTCAGCCTGGACAAGTCCACACAAGAGATCCACTTCCTGGACACTACCATGCTAATAAGAGATGGTCACATAAACACCACCCTATACTGGAAACCTACTGACCGTTATTCCTACCTACATGCCTTTAGCTTTCATCCAGATCACACCACACGATCCATTGTCTACAGCCAAGCTCTATGACATAACCGCATTTGCTCCAACCCCTCAGACAGAGAAAAACACCTACAAGATCTCTATCATGCATTCTTACAACTACAATACCCACCTGCTGAAGTGAAGAAACAGATTGACAGAGCCAGAAGAGTACCCAGAACTCACCTACTACAGGACAGACCCAACAAAGAAAAGAACAGAATGTCACTAGCCATCACCTTCAGCCCCCAACTAAAAGCTCTCCAACGCATCATCAAGGATCTACAACCTATCCTGAAAGATGACCCATCACTCTCACAGATCTTGGGAGACAGTCCAGTCCTTGCTTACAGACAGCCCCCCAATCTGAAGCAAATACTCACCAGCAACCACACACCACACAACAGAACCACTAACCCAGGAACCTATCCTTGCAACAAAGCCCGTTGCCAACTCTGTCCACATATCTATTCGGGGACACCATCATAGGGCCTAATCACATCAGCCACACTATCAGAGGCTCGTTCACCTACGCATGTACCAATGTGATATATGCCATCATGTGCCAGCAATGCCCCTGTGCCATGTACATTGGTCAAACTGGACAGTCTCTACGTAAAAGAATAAATGGACACAAATCAGACGTCAAGAATTATAACATTCAAAAACCAGTCGGAGAACACTTCAATCTCTCTGGTCACTCGATTACAGACCTGAGAGTGGTTATCCTTCAACAAAAAAACTTCAAAAACAGACTCCAGCGAGAGACTGCTGAATTGGAATTAATTTGCAAACTGGATACAATTAACTTAGGCTTGAATAGAGACTGGGAGTGGATGAGTCATTACACAGAGTAAAACTATTTCCCCATGTTATTTCTCCCCCCCCACCCCACAGCCCACTGTTCCTCAGACGTTCTTGTTAACTGCTGGAAATGGCCCATCTTGCTTGTCACCATGAAAGGTTTTCCTCCTTCCCCCCCTGCTGCTGGTGATGGCTCATCTAAGTGATCACTCTCCTTACAGTGTGTATGATATACTCATTGTTTCATGTTCTCTGTGTGTGTATATAAATCTCCCCACTGTATTTTCCACCAAATGCATCCGATGAAGTGAGCTGTAGCTCACGAAAGCTTATGCTCTAATAAATTTGTTAGTCTCTAAGGTGCCACAAGTACTCCTTTTCTTTTTGTGAATACAGACTAACACGGCTGCTACTCTGAAACCATTTATTATTTATGTCTTTCTTTGTTTCACTTTCCACACCCTCTGACTCCAAATTCCCCTGAGAGGCTGAACCACAATTCAAGCACTTCTTGGACAAAATGAGCAGACTCTTCTGCATTACAGGATCTGTTAATGGTAGCTGTAAAGCTCTCATTCCAGTTTTTGCTCTTCAACATGTGAGATCCAGTTCTTTGAAAAAAAAACCCATACTTCTTGTCTCCAACAACAGCAGTTTGCAAGCTCTCCAGAAAGCTGGACATTTAAAAACCCATTTTAAGACCAAAATCTTTGGTAGGAGATGAATTTGTGTCCAAACTGTGAGCTATCTTTGCTTTCATTTGTCACAAGTTCCATACTTTTAGAAGATTTGAGATTACTGGATTCAAGTTGCTTGATAGGTATCAAATTTCCACACTTTTTATTCTGACTGATCTGTTACATTTGCTGCTGAGTCAATTACTCAGCTATGATTATAAACCTCAGCAAATGTATTAGGATATGGTGGCAGAGGATGAGAAACATCATTCTCAACATTGCCATATTAGACATCTTTTTTTGGTTCTTTTAAACTACATATTATTTCCAGCTACATTGAAGATCAATGTGGTGGCACATATTGTCACTTTTTATAACATGAATGGAATTCATCTTCTCAGGCTGGAAACATTTTCCTGGAACATTGAGGTGCCTTCGCATATCTTAACAACTGTAAGAAGTTTTCTACTCTTATTACTCCTCCACAATATCTGCTGTTTAAATTGCTCAGGTTTTCTGCTATTTCTTTCTGTGTTTTTCTTTACCTCCTCACTCCCACATTAGTATCCTTGTGTTCCCCTTTGATAGTCTCAAGGGGTTGCTCAGGGTTCCCAGTAAATGTTGCAAACAATTTGTGAATAAACATGTAGACCTGATGTCATCTGCCTTATCTCCCATAAAATAGAAGAGGAAGTTTTCTTTATATTCATTGCTCATATTTGTTTTTTGGTCTGTATAGCATTGCCAACCCCAACCCTATGCAAATCATGAGCCAGCCCCCCCCCCCCCAATAATGAAATTGGTTTCAAAATCAGAAGACTGTTAAAATAATAAAATATCCATTCTTTTTATTTTCTTTCTGGCTTCTAATCCTTGGGTCATGTTTTCTATGACACCCTGAGGGCTAAAAACTTACTTAAAAATGAAAGCTGAGAATCTCATGAAATCACATGACTCCAGGAACTGGGGCTTTAAGAAAAACTGCAAAAATTGTGACAGTTGGCAACACTACCTACAGCCCTGTTTCTCATCAAAGCCTTCTCTTAAAGGGATTTATTTCTCTCTACCTTGCCTGCTTTTCTCTTTGCCTCTTCCCTCATCTGTGGCATTTCCTGCCTTCACTCCCCTTCTCAGAAGCTTAGTTTCTCTCTCTCCCTTTTCTGTACTTTTCAGGACAGCATGTTGTGGGGGCTACTTCAGTTCTTGGGGGGATTTAAATGGGAGATGTGGGCAACGAGCACCTTGCAGGATAGGGCCCTGAAAGCCAGAGGATGATATCTGGTCCCCAATTAAGTCAATGGGAATTTTGCCACTGACTTAAGTGGAGCCAGAATGTCACAAACAGAGAGATATAACTGTTCTCCTAAATGCTAGCCAAGCTTCTGTGATCTTTATTGGCTATTGTGACAAAGTTCCTGCTCTACCTTGGTGGGTCTTGTGCTTATTGGCGGATTTGCTTGCCTTGAAGCTTCACGGCAGCCATCAGCTTGGCCGTTTTTCTGAACCCACAGTCCAGGTCGACTCCTCCTGTGTCTGACCAGGAGTTGGGAGGACCCGCCCTCTACTCCGGGTTCCAGCCCAGAGCCCTGTGGAATGCAGCTGTCTAAAGTGCCTCCTGGAACAGCTGTGCGACAGCTACAACTCCCTGGGCTACTTCCTCATGGCCTCCTCCCAACACCTTCTTTATCCTCACCATAGGACCTTCCTCCTGGTGTCTGATAATGCTTGTACACCTCATTCCTCCAACAGTCCACGTTCTCACTCTTAGCTCCTAGTGTCTCTTGCTCCCAGCTTCTCACATGCACACCAGAAACTGAAGTGAGTTCCTTTTTTAAAACCCAGGCGCCCTGATTATCCTGCCTTAATTGTTTCTAGCAGCTTCTTGATTGGCTGCAGGTGTTCTAATCAGCCTGTCTTAATTGTCTGCAGAAGGTCCCTGATTGTTCTGGAACATTCCCTGTTACCTTACCCAGGGAAAAGGGACCTACTTAGCCTGGGGCTAATATATCTGCCTTCTATTACTCTCCTATAGCCATCTGGCCCGATCCTGTCACACTATGCACTGCCAGACTATTAGTGATGAAAAATACTGAAAGCTTCCCCACTCAGAACAATGTCATGGTATCTGAAACAGCCATGTCTATTTATCAGTACAGGCATTTACATCATGCCCATTCCTGTGATATCAGCTCACTGCAGAACTGTTCAAAAATTTAAGACACCTCTTCTCAATAGCGGAGGCTCTTTGAAATAATTTCTAAACAGAAACTGAAGGAAAATTCAGTACAGTAGACTTACCAAGTGAAAACTTGAATTTCAAATCATGTGGCAAAATTTATTACAATAAGATCTACAGCAAATTTTTTTTTATTTCCAGCATTCCTATGACAAACATTCTCTTCAATTAGTGCAATGATTTCACTGTTGCCTGATTCAGTAGGAAATCAGTTATCATATAAAAAAAATTGTACTTTTAGGAAATGTCCTTGCCATTCTCATTTTCTGTTTTGAAAGCTTCATTAGGTTTGTCCTTTGGAATTGTTCTGTTGTTCTTGACATCTTCATGGCATCTTTCTACTTTGTATGTTGGATGTATATTCTCCAGTTGATACTGATGTCTAATAGGAGTCATGAACTGCTGCTGGGAAGGGCAAAACTATTTTGACAAGAGCTCTCTAAAGAAAAGGCAGAATGTATGTGCAGGAAAAACAGGCAAGTCTTTTGGAAACAATATCTTTACAGTTTTGCATCACTCAAGACAATATCTCCCATTGACAGATGTTCATTTCTTGTTTGCTTAGTTTTCCTATTCTTCCTAATATAGTCACAGAGCTACACTGAAGATTTTTGCATATAATCTAATCTTCCTCTAACAAAAAATCCATGAAAACACTCCAGAATCATCCATGCAAATATGTCACCACTGGAGGTATTGCAGCAAAAGCTGACACCTGTTCATTGACAGAGAAGTTATACTAACCTTATTCATCCTCCTTTTAATTATCACATCTTTCTTAGAAACACATTCAAATGTGAGTAACAACATATGAAAATACAAATTCAAATAGAAGATTTGTCTGGTTGGATTCCACTCTTGAAATTCAGACCTACAGATGCAGACTGAGCAGGCAATTCATAAAAATTCAGCTGCATTGTTTCTACTGCTTATGTTTGTTTTCTCTTTTTTTAAAAAGTGCTCATTTTTACTAAACTTTTTTGAAGATGTTGAACCACCTGTTCCTACAATGTCACAGACTAGATATAAGAAAATGATCACCTTGTGACAATCCTTTCAAAAAGTGAACAAGTTCTATGACCTTGGCTCTAAACCTCTATTGATTTAGACAGCTATGCTACCTATGTGGATCTGAAAACGTATCATTCCATATTTTCATTTATTGAAATGCAACACTATTATTTTTGTGGTCACTTTTTATATCACCTTAATCTGTAATTTAACTTATTTATTTGATTTTATCAAATTTGATTAACTAAACTAATCACTGTGGAGAACAGGGCAACAGATTCAAACTAAAAATTGTCATTGTGACTTTATAATAGGCAACTTAATATCCTCTTTTCTTCTAGCAAAATACTGCAGTAATGCATGTTTAGAATGCATTACCTAGCTCTGCTTCTACTGAAGTCAATAAGAATTTTACCCTTAACTTCAGTGGCAGAAGTTAGGCCAATGCTGAGTACTTTGGAAAATTCCCTCTCTCTCTCTCTACACACACCCTCATGAAATCCATACATATCTAATTACATGATTGTGTGGCGTGGTATAAGGGCTTGACCCAAATCCCGCGAAAGTCAATGGAAAGGCTTTCATTTACATCAGCAGATGTTGGATCAGTCCCTTCACAGATATGTGAGAACTTAGTATCAGTAAGGAATCCAGGAGCAATCTCAAACTGCATAGTGAATTGACCAATTATATTAGATACATTATGTCTGCAGCAACTTTAATCAATACAACAGAATGATTTTGTGCATAATTGTATGTAAAATAAGTGAGATAGTTCATTATTTGATGTGTAAGAAATCTGACATTACTAGGTTGCTATTTAAGTAATATAAACCTTGTAGAAGCAATATGAGGAAGTGGTACAAATTCATACCAGTCCCAACGACTATCACAAAAGCTTCTCAATTGCAAAAGAGCCCAATAATCTGTGTATAAATCATTTGCTTCTCAACTAGATGGCTCAAACTACTGCAGTACTAAAACGGATTTAAAACTAAACTTTTATCTGGTTGAGCAATTCAAAGATTTGAAACCAAGGTGTCAACAAAGTTGAGTCAGATGAGCAGGTGTGAAGGACTTAGACATTCAAAGAGATCCACCTGCTACATTTCAATAGACCATGAAGCTTGCAGCTGAATCAACACGGATGAAAGTAGGACATCAGGGCAACAGGAAGCAAAACCAAGAATCTCTTGTATTCCGTATACCAGTATTTTTCAAAGTTCAGGTCGCGACCCAATACTGGCATGTAAGGCACTTGGTCGCCTAGCTCAGCACCCAGGAACCCTAGAGGCTCTGGTCAGCACCGCCAACTGGAACGTTAATAGTCCCATCGCTGGTGCTGCCCAGCTAAACCAGGTTAGTGCCTACCTGTTCCAACACCGCTCTGTGCCCTGGACGCAGCCAGCCGCGGGTCCGGATTCTAGGCAGGGGAGCCATGGGGCTCCGCACACTGCCCCTGCACTGACAGGGCAGTGCCTATGGGAGAGAGTCATGCGGAGCTGCTTGCACACTTCCTCCTAGGAGTGGACCTGAAGCTGACCAGGAGCCACCGGAGGAAAGCCCACACCCCAATCCCCTGCCCTAGCCCTGAGGTCTCCCCAAAACCCAGAGCCCCTCCTGCACCCCAAACCCCACATCCCTGGCCCCACCCCAGATCCTGCACTTCCAGCCCAGAGCCCTCATCCCCTCGTGCACCCCAACCCCCTACCCCAGCCTAGAGCCCCCTCCCACCCGGAACTCCTCATTCCTGGTCCCACCCCACAGCCCTCACCTCAACCATCTGCCCCAGCCCTGAGCCTCTCCCACACACCAAACCCCTCATCCCCAGCTCTGTTGAGTCGTGGGCATAAATAATTTTCTTCAAATGGGTCCCCAGAAAAAAAGTTTGAAAACTACGATGTTATACTGATTGTAATTCATGGGGTTTCCCTTCCTGCCTGTCCTCTGTTTGCCACAGTTTGAAAGCAAATTGGGAACTAAAGCTCTATAACCACTGTAATCCCTTCCTTAGAGTTCATAATGTAATACCTAAGTTGTTTATCTTAAATATCGAAGATAAAAGAAGTGAAGCCACAGAGAGTCATTCTATATTATACTCCTCTCTCTTCAGTTTAGAATTCATGTATTATCATTTTATTAGCATAAGGTAGATTTTTGCAGGACTTGCTTGTTTATCCAAGAATAACACCAGATTTCACAGTGTGGTGTACAATCATATAAATTGTTGCCTCTGTCCTCATTACTGAAAATAAAATGCTGATCACATTTATTATTTTTCTGATCAGACAAATAAATAAATCACGTTTTACCAAATACCAATAAATCTAGATCAACAGACACTTATCGGACATCAAAATGCTCTGATTAGAAATTGCTTGCTACAGAACATCATTAAGAATTTCCAGTAGTTTGGTTATATACAGATAAAATAAATAGTACCTAAGAGTAGTCTTAATCCTCATAGTCAGAACTGAGTTTCCTATTTGCAAGGAAATGGGGGGAAAACAGATATTATTCAGGGGAGATTATAAGCCCATCAATGTTTTCATGCTGAATTATAAAAAGTCAGGCACATTCTTCTGCATGAATATCTGGGTAAAAGCTGGTTCTTACAGCACTCTGCTGAATTTTGGCCCCAAGCCCCCAGATGTTTCAGTCTATGTTAATGGCAACTATATGACCATTGCCAAAGTACCAGTGAAAAGTTAAATGCTGATATACTTAGATACAAAAAGGCCAGGGAGAAAACAAAAACAAATTAACACTCCACACATGGCTCCAGTTAAAAACTGGGTTAGTCAGCATCCAACCTTACACTGATATAATGGAAGTGATTTTATTTGTTTTCTGGGTGGACAGTACAACTTGACATCTTTGGGAATACCTCTCAAATTCTAGTTTCTTCCCTGACTACTTTTGGGGTGAAACATTCAAATAAACACAAGATACGCACAAGGGAAGCATTAGCATGGTTCCATTGCACACACAGAAATCATGAAACGAAGGGTGCAAAAACAGGAAAAAACATACTTCCCCTGGACCAGTGCAAAGGGGAGATTCCAGAGGTCTGGGAGTGGTGGAGAGCAAGCCCACCCTGCACTCACCCTGCAGCGCAGCACAGTGACCCCATGGAGCAGCTAGAGTGGGGGAGCCAGGCCCAGCCCCACAGAATAGGAGCCACTGCTGCAGGGTGAATCTGGGGCAGGCATGCTCTGCAGCACCTCTGGCTCCCAGGCTCGCCCCTGCATCAGTCCAGGATTAGGGCTAAAGTGCTATGGGGAGATGTGACGGTGTGCATGAACCCCACACTGGTGAAGTAAGGGTTAAGGAGCAGTTCTGGGCCCAGACACCCCTGACCAGCCACCCCTGCTGGTCATGCTCACAGTGGAGGCTGAGCTCAAAAGGGAGCAGTTCAGTCTGGGTTGATGGAGAGCAGTTGTGTTGCCAAGAAGCCATGTGGCTGGGCACAGCCCTCAATGCCAAGTCGCCACAGGCCTTTTCAATTGCAGAGATTGGCAACAGTGAGCTGCAACTGTGAGAGGAAAACCCTTTGGAGCATGGACAGAGAGAACTCCAGAAGGGACTCAGAGGAGAATCAGTGACACCAACAGAGCAATTGAAGCCGGGGTAGGAAGTGGCTCAAGGAGCAGGTAAAGGGGTGCCCTTCCCCTGGGCTGCACATTTTTGATTTACTGCTTCATTGAGTCCTAGGTTGGAACCTGGTGGGGTAAGAAGGGCCCAGGTTCCCCTACCCCCGGCCAGTGATCCTCACCATTGGGTGGTACAGTCATTGACTCTAGCTGGTAGGTGAAGCAGCCATTGATTCTCACCACTAAGTAATACAACCACTGAGCTTCACCACTAAACAAAGTGGCCACTGACTCTTGCCACTGGGTGATACAGCCATTGGCTCAAGCTACTGGGTGATATGGCTAGTGATTCTCGCCACTGGGTGGTACTGCTACTGACTCTAGCCACTAGGCAAAGCAGCTATTGACTCTAACCACTGGGCAATACAGCCATTGACTCTTGCCACTTGTGGTACAACCACTGACTGTAGCCGCTAAGTGAAGTGGCCATTGACTCTGGCCACTGAGCAATATGACTATTAGACTCCTCCACTACACGACATAACCCAGTGTATCACCACCAGGAATACTACTGGGACCAGACCTGAATCACTCCCAACAGGACACTACTGCTGAGGGGGCTTGGTGCCCCCTCAGCAGTTTAGTATAGTGCACCCATTGAATCAGAAGGCTACCCACATCCCTGGATACACAACTTACCCTTTTGTTACAGGCATTCTTCAGAAAAGAGAGTGCAATTTAAGGATTGTTGAACATAATATTTTGTCTATATGGATTCATGAATCTCTATACAGTCTTGAAATATAGAAGTATTTTTTCATAGTTTATCGAAACTATTCTTCTTCCCATTGCACTATACAATATAATTCCCCAAAGTAAGTGATAATAGAAACAATTATGACTGTCTATAAACAAAAAATGTGCACAAAAAGTACTGAAAATGTGAAGACGGTACAGTAAACTACTATATATATGAGAAAGTGAATTAATTCCTGCTTTATGAGCGAATGATAACACCGTCTTAATGCCAGAGTTACTATAGAGCTACCGCAATATCTATCAAAGCCATTTGTCATCTGACATTTTAAATCCATTTGTTAAAAAAAATCCATGTAATCAAACGCATCACATATAGCTTATATTGCCCATTCATTTAACCACAAAATGAACACTTTTCTTGTATTTAGTATATTTAGTTGAAGATCGAAAAGTTTGTTCAAAGGTGAGTCAAAGGTGAGTCATACTGAAGTCAAACCTGAAAATATGTCAAGTTGCCTCTGCAACTGGGAAGCAACAGCTCATGACAGAGCAAGGTGGCGGCAGATTAGTCATGTCACCATTAACTGCTTTAATGCAAGGCATATTAACACCTTATGTGAAAAATGTGATCAGCACAAAGCAAGGAGACAACAGCCTGCAATGGTCATGGACAGTCTTGTCTGTGGAATGCATAACCATGTTTATGACTCTGCATATATGTGTTCACCCGTAATGTCTGCTGAATCCTTGTATGTTAACATCAATGTCAGACTCTGTTACTATTATAAAGGATTAGAATATAGAATTGTCGACATTTACATGTTTTATTTTACTCAGTGTGTCCTTCTTGTTTGTGTGATGGGGTGTACAAACCCCACACTGTCCCCAAAGGCGTTAAAGGACAGTAATGGGCCCAGCTAGCCTTACCCTTGCAGGCCTGCAGAAATGCTCCAACTGGGCAGGAATCTTTAAAAGGAGCCACTCAGCTCAGAAGGGGAAAGGCTGGGGAGAAGACTGACCTACCCTGAGGGATCCTGAGTACAGATGCTGAGGATGTTAGGGAGATTCCCAAACCTGAGCCGTCTTTTGTAGGTGACAAATCTGAGGAATTGTCACAGATTGAAGTGACACTAGAGGAGGTTTTGGAATTAATTGAGAAACTTAACAGTAACAAGTCACTGGAACCAGATGGCATTCATCCAAGCCTTCTGAAAGAACTCAAATGTGAAATTGCAGAACTATTAACTATGGTTTGTAACCTGTCCTTTGAATCAGCTACTGTACCCAATGACTGGAAGATAAGTAATATAATGCCAATATTCAAGAAGGGCTCTAGAGGTGATCCTGGCAATTACAGACCGGTGAGCCTAACGTCAGTACTGGGCAAATTAGTTGAAACAATACTAAAGAATAAAATTGTCAGACACATTGAACATAAATTGTTGCGCAAAAGTCAACATGGTTTCTGTAAAGGGAATTCATGTCTTACTAATCTACTAGAGTTCTTTGAAGGGGTCAACAAACATGTGGACAAGGTGGATCCAGTGGACATAGTGTACTTAGATTTCCAGAAAGCCTTTGACAAGGTCCCTCACTAAAGGCTCTTACGTAAATTAAGTTGTCATGGGATAAGAGGGAAGATCCTTTCATGGATTGAAAACTGGTTAAAAGACAGGGAACAAAGGGTAGGAATAAATGGTAAATTTTCAGAATAGAGAGGGGTAACTAGTGGTGTTCCCCAAGGGTCAGTCCTAGGACCAATCCTATTCAACCAATTCATAAATGATCTGGAGAAAGGGGTAAACAGCAAGGTGGCAAAATTTTCAGATGATACTAAACTGCTCAAGATAGTTAAGACCAAAGCAGACTGTGAAGAACTTCAAAAAGATCTCACAAAACTAAGTGATTGGGCAACAAAATGGCAAATGAAATTTAATGTGGATAAATGTAAAGTTATGCACATTGGAAAAAATAACCCCAACTATACATACAATATGATGGGGGCTAATTTAGCTACAACTAATCAGGAGAAAGATCTTGAAGTCATTGTGGACAGTTCTCTGAAGACGTCCATGTAGTGTGCAGTGGCAGTCAAAAAAGCAAATGGGATGTTAGGAATCATTAAAAAAGGGATAGAGAATAAGACGGAGAATATCTTATTGCCCTTATGTAAATCCATGGTACACCCACATCTTGAATACTGCGTACAGATGTGGTCCCCTCATCTCAAAAAAGATATACTGGCATTAGAAAAGGTTCAGAAAAGGGCAACTAAAATGATTAGGGGTTTGGAATAGGTCCCATATGAGGAAAGATTAAAGAGGCTGGGATTTTTCAGCTTGGAAAAGAGTAAACTAAGTGGGGATATGATAGAAGTATATAATATCATGAGTGGTGTGGAGAAAGTGAATAAAGAAAAGTTATTTGCTTGCTCCAATAATATAAGAACTAGCATGTTTAAAATAAATAAAAGGAAGTTCTACTTCACTCAGTGCACAGTCAACCTGTGGAACTCCTTGCCTGAGGAGGTTGTGAAGGCTAGGACTATAACAGAGTTTAAAAGAGAACTGGATACATTCATGGAGGTTAAGTCCATTAATGGCTATTAGCCAGGATGGCTAAGGAATAGTGTCCCTCGCCTCTGTTTGTCAGAGGGTGGAGGTGGATGGCAGGAGAGAGATCACTTGATCATTATGTGTTAGGTTCACTCCCTCTGGGGCACCTGGCATTGGCCACTGTCAGTAGACAGGATACTGGGCTGGATTGACCTTTGGTCTGACCCAATATGGCTATTCTTATGTTCTTATGTAAGGAAGAAGACTGCCTGAAGAGCCAATTTGGAGCTGGAGGTTTAGTTATCTTATCTTATATAGGCCTTGGAGACATTGGGGGAAATAGATGGTAGGAAGTGACAAAGTGTGATAGTCTGTACCGCAGTGTTCACCCCTTTTACAAGACTATGATAAATTTTGTAGAAAGTATGTTTTGTGAGATATCACCCCAGGTTGGAGAATTGAGGGGACATAGTTGTTCAAAAGTCCATACTGTACCCTGGATAATATCACAGTGGCACAGTGAGCAGAGTGTATACACAGCTTGTTATTTTGAGTGAAGTTTATACTTTAAGCACTGGTACAGTGATTTTAAGTGTGTCTCAAGTGTGGTGGCTGAAGACAGTCAAAGAAGGGAGTTACAGTTTGTTGTTTTCTGTTTGCTTATTTCAGGTAAGGGAAATAGGAACAATAAGGCATAAAAATGAACAGCAGTGACACAACTGCAAAGTCAGAGCTGGCCAAATTGGAGGCAGCAGAAAAAGAAAGAGAACGCCAATACCAGGTGTCAGAGTAGCAGCCGTGTTAGCCTGTATTCGCAAAAAGAAAAGGAGTAGTTGTCGCACCTTAGAGACTAACAAATTTATTTGAGCACAAGCTTTTGTGAGCTACTTCATCGGGGGGAGGGAGGCAGAAATGAGACTCAAAGAAACACTGGAAGCTGAAAAACAAAAAGAAGAAAGAGGGAAAGCTGCCCATAGAAAAGCCAGGGAAGCTAAAGAAGTCACCCATAGGAGAGCCATGGAGCTGAGACAACAAGAAGCTGAATCCCATAAGTGAGCCAAGGGGCTGCGGGACAGAGAGACTGAGGAATTGTTAGAAAAACATGGAAATATCCCAGAGACACCAACATCTCTCTCCACTCGAGGTACCCTCAGCTGGGAACAACTGTGCCCTGCATACAAATAGACAGATTGCAGTGAGGAACACTTCACCACTTTTGAAAAGCTATGTGAAGTTCATAAGATTCCTGAGGACAAGAAAGTCCCCACACTGATTGCAAAACTGTCTGGTAAACCTCAGAATATATTTCATGAAATGTCAATTTGGGAAGCTTTTATATGTTTGGAATTTAAGAAAGCCATTTTACAGAGGTTGCAAATTACTTCTGAGATATATAGGGTGAAAGTTAGAAATCTTAAAAGGAGTGCCGGGATGCATCATAGTGACTATGTTTATAAGATGTGTTACCTAATAAGAAAATGGGTAAAAGGAAAAGGTGCTGAAAATTATGACCAACTGCTTGATCTAATTGCTAAGTACACATATTTTTGGGTATATGCACTGACGATGTAAAAAAAAAAAATCTGTGGGATAAATCTATAAAATCGGTAGCAGAGATGGCTACACGGGCTGATGCCTTCGAGCAAGCCCAGATGTCCCTTGAGTGCAAGCCACAGAAGAAGGGGTACAAACCCAGGGAAAAGGGGGGATCCTGTTTTACTGCTGGGAAAAAGGAGAGTGGCTAGTAGCCTAGGCATTCATCCCCTTCCCCCAATTGTTCCTCTCCTCAAAATCCCCATCAGAAACCTCTTGTGACCTTTTCTTGTCCCAAAAAGGCGTTACCAGTATAACTCCACTGAGCACCTGAGACATCAGTGCCCTAAGCTGAAAGAAATTAAGTCCCATCTAGTCCATGTTAATGCAACTATCATTAACACAGAAGCCCCAGAGGCACCTACAGTTTATCTAATGAGTTTTGTGAGGGCTAGCCCTGCAGAGCCCAATATGGAATTTGTTAAGGTTGTCAAGATCAGTAACAGAAAGTGCATAGGGTGGAGAGATTCAGGTACGCAGATTTCTCTCGTTAAGCAGAGTGTGGTCCAAGACACTGACATGTTGCCTGACCGAATGGCAGAGCTTGTGGTAGTGGGACGATCCAGGATGCCAGTGCGTTTAGCGAAAGTGCATGAGGAGTGGAAAGGTTTAGAAAGTGATGTGACTGTAGAAATGGTGGACAATATCCCTGCTGAAATGCTTGTTGGAATGATTCTTTTTGTGTGGTTAAGGCTGTTTATATGGTAACCCTCAGCAAAAGGGAATATTGTTTTGGGATCCCGGGTTAAATCCCAGAAACTGCTGAGGGAGATAGAGTAAGTCTTTTTGACTCCTCTGTGGCAGAAGGAACAAGAATGTCTCCAGGTGTGGGAGGGGCTGAGTCTAATTCCTGCACAGCAGTCAAAGGCAACACACCCTCAGGGCCATGGGTGGGGGACATAACCCCTGTGACTGAAGAAACTGTCCCAATTGTCAGCTGCCAGGGTTTTGCAGTTGAACAAAGGGCACACCCCATTCTAGAGAGCATAAGGAAGTGTGTCCTAGAGGGGGTCCCGGGAAAGGAAAATGGGGAGAGATTTTTTGAAAAAGATGGGATACTGTATAGGGAGGTTACCGTGGGAAAGAACAAAAGCCGTGGGAAGCAGCTGGTTGTGCCCACCCAGCACCATGGGGAATTAATGTTGTTAGCACATGACTGTCCTTTTGCTGGTCACTTGGGGGCACAGAGAACCTATGACAGGTTGAAGAAAAATTTCTACTGGCCAGGAATATGGAATGATGTGAGGAATTTTTGCAAGTCTTGTGAATTATGTCAAAAAAGGAAAAAAGACCAGCAGGGTCCAGAAAGTTCCTCTATACCCCTTGCCTGTAATACAGGAAGATTTTCTAATGATAGAAATGGCTACCCCATTTGATCTCCTCTCTGGAAGGAAAGTGAGGGGACCCCTAGATTTCATCAGAGACTTCAGGGAAGCTGAGGTGAAGAAGGAGCCATTGATGGAATATGTACAGAGGTTCAGAAAAGAGTTAAAATACTAGATGGGTATTGTTTAAACTAATCTAAAAGACAAATCCAAACAAAATTTGTGGTATAAAAATACATGTAAATGCTCTTTTGTAATAGGAGACTTGGTGTTAGCATTAAGCTCTGTGAAAAGGTACAAAATGCAAAATTCTTGGGAAGGACCCTTTGAGGTGACAGAAGTGGTAAATGAAGATACATATGTTAAAAAGCCTGACAGTAATACTGTTCCACAGCTAGTACATGTATGCAGACTTAAAGCCTATCACAACAGGGAAGCAATGGTAAATATAATCTGCTGTGCAGAAGAGAAACTGAGGCACACCACCTCATTGATTTGATGGCTGAATGCCAAAATGACTCAACTCTGGAAAGCATTGATGTCTGCAGTGAGTTAACACCAGTAAAAAGGGCAGAGATGTTACCAGTGCTGCAAAAATTCAAAGAGGTGTTTAACCAGCCAGGGAAGACATACTTGCTAAATCATAAGATCATTACAAAAGGTCTACAGTCACCTCCCAGCAGACCCCACAGGGCCATTGGCAAGGCACAAGAACAAATTCCTGCAGAAATACAAAGCTTGTTAGACCTGGGAGTAATCAAAGAGTCTGATCGCTCTTGGCCATCACCAGTGGTCTTGGCTCCTATGAAAGACACTCTAAGGTTTTGTGTTGATTATAGAAAACTCAGTGATGTATATTCCATGTATATCCCATGTCTAGAACTGATGATGGACTTTTTAAGCAAAGCTAAATATCTCAGTTCTTTTGATTTAACTTGAGATTATTGGCAAAATGCTTTGGATGTGGATGCACAGAAAAAAATCTGCTTTCATCACTGATATAGGACTCTATGAATTCACAATGTTACAGTTTGATTTAATTAATGCTGGGGCTAACTTGCAGAGGCTGGTCAAACAAGTGTTAAATGGTTTACAGAACTCTGCAAGGGCATATATGGATGACATTGCAGTGTTTAGCAATATTTGGGCTGAACACAAAGAACACTTGGGAATAGTGCTTTCAAACTCAAGGAGGCAGGCCTAACCATAAAAGCCTCTAAGTATAAAATTGGAGCAGCCAGAGTTCCTTATCTGGGACACTGGATTGGAGGAGGTCAGATATCCCCTGATCCTTTGAAAGTGGAAGCCACTGTAAACTGGCCTTTACCCCAAACCAAAAAACAGATCCAATCTTTCATAGGTAAACTATTATCAAAGGTTTGTGTGTGGGTTCAGTCACAGATTTATGTAAAAAAACCAAGACAAACCAAGCCTTGAGCACACAGAAGTCTTTTCCGTCAATGTCACTGCTGACAGTTCCTGTATGTGCCACTGCTGACAGTTCCAGGGATGGCTGCACCGGTATAGCGAGTAAATCCCTCACTGCTGCAAATGACTCCAGCATTGAAGGTAGTGGCAGAGTAGTGGGAGTCCCGTGCCCCTCCTGTGGTGGTGAGTCCATCAGCACCAGTCTCAATGGCTCCTGTTCCAGGACTGGACTCAACGGCAGGCGCGGGTTGTCAGTGCTGCAGAGTAGCCCGACGCGGGTTGCACCCTGGCCATGTCCTTCTGCCCCACTGACCATGGTGTTGATGATCGGCTGATGTCAGTCTTACTTTGTTTCTTTCTCAACACCGGCAATGGTGAACTGTGCCAAGGATGTCTCACTGGCACGTCTTTCCTTGGCACCAGGGATGTTTGATGGTGCTGTGGTTCCTTAGACGCAGTTGGAGTGTCTTGTCTCAGTGCCGGAGATGGGGAATGATATCAAGTGTCCCGAAGTATAACTGGGATGCTCTATACTGAGGCTGAAGTACTCGGTGTCAAGTCCGATTGACCTGGGTCTGAGGGAAATCGTAGTGCTGCCTCCCTGATGGTAGACTGGAGTCTAGCATCTCTATCCTTTTTGGTGCAGGTCTTGAAGTCCCTGCAAATCCTGCACCACTCCAACATGTGAGCTTCCCCCCAGACACTTGAGGAAGCTGGAATGGGGGTCACTCACAAGGCTTAAAACCTGGTGACCGAGGCATGCCCCAGCCCAGGAAGGTTAACCCTGCTTAGTGGGGTTCACTAACTCCTAACCAACTATGTAACTAATAACTGAAATTTAACTACTAAATTCAATCAAATATATACAATAAGACAGGGGAAAAGTCAGCTGAAAAGTACTTGCAGAAGCAAGAATGAGTCAAGGGCAGTAAGAAGCAACTGAGGGGGCGCAGGGAAGGCAGGGCCCTTTTATACCAGCATTGTGAGAGTGCAACTTCAGGGGGCACCAGAGCCGACCCGACGGATACCACAGAGGGAAAAACTTTCCACCAGCGGTGCTCAGGGAGAGCACACACCTACATTAGAATGGACATGAGAAAGCACTCAAAAAAGAATTGCTTATATTTTGAAAGTAAAAAAGAAAGAATAAAATCAATGCCATTAGTGAATGAGGTTGAAAATAAACCAGCCAAGCAAAAATACAATGTTAAACGCAATGATACTACTGAAAATAATGTATCATAGGCACAGACAATAGATAAAGAGTTTAGAATGAGATGATTATAACAAAAGCAAGTAGAAGCAAAGCTACTCTGGGTAACAACTATAGGCTTGCTGCTAGCTCTGATATACCCATGTAGAGGAGCATGAGAAAATAAATTTTCTCTCTCATCCTTGTGCAGCTATGCTAGGGCTACCCAGAGCATGCAATAATGTTGATTTGCTTATGGAGCTGAGAATTTTCTTTAGAATTTCTTCTGTAAATATTTCCAAATGCTCTCCTCCTTGTCTATTCCTACCACTAAAAAAGGACAATTATTGCCGGTAGGGGAGAACATTTCCCAAAACTAACTAAAAGACGTTAATCTTATATATCAAATAGAAAAAAATCAAACAGATAAATTGGTAAGCTCCACTACAAGGTCATAGAGCAAAGACAATAGGAAGGTACAGCACAGCCCAGTAATGTACTGTCTTATAACATGTAATCCCCAGGTTAGTATAATATAGTGGTGTTCGTTTGCAGAAAGGAGGATCTACTACATTTCCTCCACTCCCTATAATTACCTGACATTTTACAAATCCACAAACCTCAAAGGTCATCATCTATTTAGATCGAAGGGAGAAGTTGTGATGTCGTGAAAATTAAAAGGTATCTCAAGAGGCAATAAAGTAAAACATATTGTAGACAAAATAGACTCAAGAAAAATCAAAGCTTAAAAATCTAAAACATATTTTTACTTATCCAACTTGTTTTTACCTTTGCGTAAAAAACAAATCAAAGGGAGGCCTCAAGTAGCTGACTGTCATGATTTAAAATCAGCTTGATAAAGTTCTTACCTTCATTCCAGCCATTAATAGTACTTTTACCTTGCATTTGCCATGCACATAACATTTCATCCCCCCCATCATCCCTTTTGCATGAATAGAAGTTGGTCTTCATGAGAAAGTTGATAAATGTTGACTTTTAGAATGAAATAGCTTGACAGCTTTGAGCTTTAGTGAAAATTAGAAGAAAAAAAGTCCAACGTTTTAAAAGTGCCTTTCATAGCACCTGAAACATTTTCATCAGAAACTTTGGCACCGCATCCAGTGCCTTTGATGTTGGCTGTAAAACAAGACAATCCATCTTATTAGCTGGGCAGGAATGCCCTTCAAAGAGTGGTGAAACTACTGCTTGTAAACATCAGTCAAATTGAAATACCTACTTTCTTGCTATATGTGTTGTCTTTATACTTACCACATCTGAGAAGAGAAAAAGAGAGATTCTTTAGCTTGTTCTTTTATATGTATTAAAAAAATTACTCCTTTTAGCCAGCTGTGATGTATATTGATTAAATATTTATGATCCAGTCATTTTACTGCCTTTCATTAAACAAAATCAGGACAAACATGTATACCATCTTTATATGAAAAATGCTACATGCTTCTGCAGCTCAAGCCCATGTGAATAAGTAAAGCACAATATCAAATCCAACTTTCCAGGCCAATGAATATGAAATTCAAGGGAAAATGGTTAAAGAGAGTTAGTAACAAATTAAGGTTCATGTATCAAAGCTAACTGATAACTTTTAACTCTTTTAACTTTTAATACAAGGAGAGTGTTTATGCTTGTTATGAAACCAAGATGCGCTGAAGTAATGCAAATGATCACTTTTAAATATCAATCACACACCATGCTCTGTGGTAAATATTTAAAAACAAAATGCTCCCAAACTAAATAAATAAAACCTGCAATATTCCACAGGGGAACATTTAAAATGGTGTTGGATTTTAAAAATTATATTTTGGAGATAATTTATGGGTTTTCAGTGCACATATCTGTCATTTTATTTGTCAATTAGCACAAACCATAACATGCAATCATGCAGTGTTGGCTCAGTTAAAAAAAAAATAAAACAGCTTTAGTTAACGCCACAACTTCTCTTTCACAAGAAATATTTACCATTGTTTTAACCATTTTTCATTATTGCAAACATTACATTTTCACTTTTCAATCTACATAAAAAGTTCTTTCTTCTTGTAATGTTATAATATTCTGCCTTCCAAGAACACTGTGATGTCAACATTGAGAGAACTTTAAAATGATTTATAATTAGCAAAATACAGTTTATGAATCAGACTCTTTTACTACTATAGTTGCCACAATTCAAGAAAAATGTGTCCTTCCAGTAATTGGGATACACTCAGAAAAATACTCAGACTTTAATGGTGCCTTAAAACACCCCTCTTTCTCCAATACCCCCTCCATTTTTCTAGTAGTGCCGGTTAATAGAGAACATGGGAGGAAACGGCTCAGACTGATCAGGGGAACTTTTCCACTTACAGCCAAATTATTTTTTGTATAACTTTCTCCATTCCAGGCAGTGATAGTGGCAATGAAGAGCCTGATCTTACAAACCCCTAGTTGCATGAATACCCACCTAGTTTCAATGCACAAAGGCTTGCAGAATCACATGCTAGACAAGGGAAAACATATTGCTTGTTTATGTATCTCCTGAAAGCAGTATTCTATCCAATCTGAATTTAGGAACAGTTGGCTAAATAAAGGGGGACTTCTGCCTGTTTATTTTATTTATTTATTTATTTATTTATTGTAAATGTTAACCAAAATAATTCTGCATGTCCTGAACGGAATGTGGTAACTGCCTAATGAAATTCAATATAAAGTCATATTCATCCTATCATAAATTCTATTTCATATTTGTAAACATGTATATTGCAAGGGGATTCAGAAAACAACAAAGAAAAAATAGCATATGCCACAGGAAACAAGGAAAATATGATACACTCAGGACATAGCATGTCAGATAGAAGGAATTACACACCATGCCAGAAAATTGTCAGTGAGACCAATCTAACTGGCTCCAGCACTCTTTCACCAAGCCCATCAACAGAGCCATTCCAGGGTTATCTGGAAGCAACTCTAAAAATAAATTCCAAATGTCACAATATTGTGAAGTTTTACATGAAACTTATCACAGCCCTATTAAAGCTTTCCCAGGTTGCTGTGTTTGGATTCACATGCTGTGGCTGTGTGCTTTTAAGTTTCCCTGGGTTGCTGAAGGCTCCAGAACTGTCAGTGGTTTTGGCCTCTTCAGCACACTTCCTGGGCACAGACTTTTGGTCTGATACTGTTTCATGAAGTGGGAACCCATGGTCCGCAGTACCAGTACTGACCCCCCTACTGATCACTATTTAGTCAACACAAGTGATGTACAGGTCCATGCATAATAAGAAACACTTGTACCCATTCCCTTTCCTACAAGCCATTACCCTCTGATCCCACTGAGGGTTACTAAAAGAAACTACAGCATTTGCTCAAGAAACTCCCTGAAAAAGCACAAGAACAAATCCGCACAGACACACCCCTGGAACCCTGACCTGGGGTATTCTATCTGCTCCCCAAGATCCATAAACCTGGAAATCCTGGATGACCCATCATCTCAGGCATTGGCACCCTGACAACAGGATTGTCTGGCTATGAAGACTCCCTCCACAGGCCCTACACTCCCAGCACTCCCAGCTATCTATATAAGACACCACTGACTTTCTGAGGAAACTACAATCCATCGGTGATCTTCCTGAAAACACCATCCTGGTCACTATGGATGTAGACGCCCTCTACACCAACATTTCACACAAAGATGGACTACAAGCCGACAGGAACAGTATCCCCAATAATGTCAAGGCTAACCTAGTGGCTGAACTTTGTGACTTTGTCCTCACCCATAACTATTTCACATCTGGGGACAATGTATACCTTCAAATTAGCGGCACTGCGATGGGTACCCGCATGGCCCCACAGAAGTGAGCTGTAGCTCACGAAAGCTTATGCTCTAATAAATTTGTTAGTCTCTAAGGTGCCACAAGTACTGCTTTTCTTTTTGTGAACATTTTTATGGCTGACTTAGAACAACGCTTCCTCAGCTCTCGTCCCCTAATGCCCCTACTCTACTTGCACTACATTGATGACATCTTCATCATCTGGACCCATGGAAAAGAAGCCCTTGAGGAATTCCATCATGATTTCAACAATTTCCATCCCACCATCAACCTCAGCCTGGACCAGTCCACACAAGAGATCCACTTCCTGGACACTAAGGTGCTAATAAGCGATGGTCACATAAACACCACTCTATACCGGAAACCTACTGACCACTATTCCTACCTACATGCCTCCAGCTTTCACCTACACTCAGACTCACTTTCACTCACACCACACGATCCATTGTCTACAGCCAAGCTCGACAATATAACCGCATTTGCTCCAACCCCTCAGAGACAAACACCTACAAGATCTCTATCATGCATTTTTACAACTACAGTACCCACCTGCTGAAGTGAAGAAATAGATCGACAGAGGCAGAACAGTACCCAGAAGTCACCTACTACAGGACAGACCCAACAAAGAAAATAACAGAATGCCACTAGCCATCACCTTTAGCCCCCAACTAAAACCTCTCCAACGCATCATCAAGGATCTACAACCTATCCTGAAGGACGACCCATCACTCTCACAGATCTTGGGAGACAGGCCAGTCCTTGCTTACAGACAGCCCCCCTACCAGAAGCAAATACTCACCAGCAACCACACACCACACAACAGAACCACTAACCCAGGAACCTATCCTTGCAACAAAGCCCGTTGCCAACTCTGTCCACATATCTATTCAGGGGACATCATCATAGGGCCTAATCACATCAGCCACACTATCAGAGGCTCGTTCACCTGCGCATCTACCAATGTGATACATGCCATCATGTGCCAGCAATGCCCCTCTGCCATGTACATTGGTCAAACTGGACAGTCTCTACGTAAAAGAATAAATGGACACAAATCAGACGTCAAGAATTATAACATTCAAAAACCAGTTGGAGAACACTTCAATCTCTCTGGTCACTCGATTACAGACCTGAGAGTGGCTATTCTTCAACAAAAAAGCTTCAAAAACAGACTCCAACGAGAGACTGCTGAATTGGAATTAATTTGCAAACTGGATACAATTAACTTAGGCTTGAATAGAGACTGGGAGTGGATGGGTCATTACACAAAGTAAAACTATTTCCCCATTTTATTCCCCCCCCCACCGTTCCTCAGATGTTCTTGTCCACTGCTGGAAATGGCCCACCTTGATTATCACTACAAAAGGTTTTCTTCTTCCCCCCCTCCTGCTGGTAATAGCTCATCTTAAGTGATCACTCTCCTTACAGTTTGTATGGTAACACCCATTGTTTCATGTTCTCTGTGTATATAAATCATCTCCCCACTGTATTATCCACTGAATGCATCCGATGAAGTGAGCTGTAGCTCACGAAAACTTATGCTCAAATAAATGTGTTAGTCTCTAAGGTGCCACAAGTACTCCTTTTCTTTTTGCAATACAGACTAACATGGCTGCTAGTCTGATTCCCTGCTTTGGTTTCCTCCTTACTCTTGATCATTCTTTGAAATTTGGTTCAGTGTTATTTCAGGGTTCCAGGTCCCCTCTATTAGGTTGCACTTCTCCACCTTATGGCTTATCCTCTGAAGCATGACATCTCCTCTGACCTCTGCTGTCAGCTTCCTCCAACTCCAGCTGGTCAGACAATCAAAAAGTTTCCCCCTTGCTCAAGACACCTGCTGCTTTTGCTCTGCTTTCTGTAATTCTCTCAACTTCACATCCTTTTTTTTTTTAAACTCTACGTTGACACCTCTGTCTTTATGGTTGTGTCTATACTTGAAGCTGGAGGTGTGAATCACGACTTAAGCAGACATATTCATGCTAGCTCCCATCAAGCTAGCATGCTAAAAATAGGGTTGCTGAGGCAGCTTGGTCAATGGTGAGTGGCAGCATGGGCTAGCCACCCCAAGTGTGTACCCACAGGGCCTGGGTGGTTTTGTGCTAAGGGCAGCTAACCCATGCCACTGTTCGCCACAGCCAGTGCTACTGCAACTACTCTATTGTTTTTAACACACTAGGTTGGATGAGAGGTAGTGCGACTATGTCTATTTGAGTTGGGAGTCATGCTCCAGGTCCAAGTGTAAATGTAGTCTTTGTCTCTTTTGGGGGATTTTCAACTCTTTCAAGACACCCTCACTGCAGACCACCTGAAATAACTGGATTCTTCCAGCTCAGACATCCTCATTAGCATAGCCATTGTGCTGCCAGAGCAAACAAACAAAATTGACATTTAATAAATTATTAAAGAAATTATTAACCTTAATGGTTAATAATAAATAATAATAAATTATTCAAGAAATTATTAATCTTTAATGGTGAATTATTTCTTTTTTTTGTTCTGCAGTTTCTTCCCCACAGGGGGTATGTGACAGGGCCCTTCTCAGCCCATGGCTGATTTAGTACACATTTGTGATTTGAGTTATACATAGAGTTCATACAAATCAATCAGAATTCATAAGCTGTATGCAGAGAGACTCCCCAAATTGTCACACTACTCTTACAAGAGCTGCCACGTCACTTTGACTACTGTACCATCCTGGGATGAATAGGGGATTTCCAATGTTGCAGTTTCAAACATTTTTCTACCAGTGAAGCTGATAAGAACCTGCATTTATGTGTACTAGCAAGAGTTTCAGATTGCTGAGCCTTAATGTAAACAATTATGCTTCAAATGAAAGAAATGTCCCTAATTTTAAACTTGAAAGCACCTAAGTTTGGCTGTTCCATAATATAAGTAGGAGGGAGACAGGATCCTCCAAATTCTTCAGTTTACTTTGTTTACTTTGGACATATGGGTTGGAATCCAATGTATGTTTAAAATAGTCTTCTGGTGAATTAAACCAGAGGTTCTCTGGGACCCCAAAGTGGGTCATGACCCCATTTTAATGGGGTCACCAAGCTGGCTTAGACTTGCTGGGGCCCAGGCCTGAAGCCCAACCCCCACTCCCTGGGGCTGAATCTGAAGCCTGAGGACTTCAGCCCTGGGCGGCGGGGCTCAGGTTACAACCCCCTGCCTGGGGCTTCAGCTTTGGCCCTCTGCCCGGGTAAGTGGGGCTCAGGTGGGCTCCAGTTTCGGTCCCCCCTTCTGGGGTCACATTGTAATTTTTGTTGCCAGAAGGGGGTCACGGTGCAAAAGAAGTTTGAGAACCCCTGAATTAGACAAACAGATCACTGAAGCCTTTTTTGTGTTATATCAATTTTTCCCCACAGTTGACTGTTAAAGAAGATCCCTAAATCTACTTATCTACTTTGTAAGTAAACCCTTTCAAGTGATATCTGAGCACCTGATTCCACCTATTTTGCCTAGCCTCCTTTCTTTTGTCTCTGGCTTTTATGAAAGAAGTCTGTATTGATGCAGTGGGATTCTGACACGGTGTGTAGTTTTTTATACAACCTTTAGCAATTCTGGAGGTTACTTGGGCTGTTACTGCATTGGGCTCAAATTGATTGAATAATAAATTTTTAATCTGAGGGTATTGCCAAAATTTGGGCTGCAATACGTCAAAAGCCATAAAAGTATCATCCTGCATTAGACGGGACAGGACAGAAAACTCTTTTCTATCCATTGCTATCACATCATTAGTTTATCTCAGGTTAGTAGAACTGAATTACCCTATGTTATTGAATCTTCCTCTAACAACGGATGACATTTTAATTTTGCTGTTATTTTAGACCAGAAGCATCAAAAACCACCAGTTACCAAAGATCATTCTTAATTCTAAAATAGTTTATAATTGTACAAATATGAACTGTAGAAGTGTGGAATGCTGTCAAGCTGCTAAGCTGTTACAGCTGCTTAGTGCTTTTGTCCTTGGAGCTCCAGTGTTACGAGCACTACCAAAGAGTGCAGCCTGCTAATTCAGCAGATCTCAATGTTACTCATAGAGAAAGACCACAGGCACGGTTCGGTGACAAAGGCACTCAGCCAGGTTTATTGCCCTCAAGGCACAGTTCTAACGACTGCACAAGTACATTAATATGAGTGTCCTGTGGCAAGGAGTGGCTCATTCAGTAGCAGGAGTTTCTAATGTCCCATCAGTCACCCAAAGTATTAAGGAGAGCTACCCTGACATTTATAGCGACAAACAACTGATATAAACAACTTAAGTACCAGTTTATGTGTTTTATGACAGTCTAGGGGTTAGGCTGAATGGGGTCTATCCCAAATACATTGGTTTTATGGTGGGAGCCCTGCAACCCCACACTGGACCCAGCAAATGCCTGGTATGTGAGCGGTGGGGGGGATGTATAACATTCCTCTCCATTGTTAAATTAATAACATTGTGGCCTGCTGCTTAGATACTTCCCTGTGTCTTTTATTCACCTGCATGTCCTGATCAAAGGAGTTCCCCTTCTGTATGGAGCCATGACATGACATTATGTCCTATGTCTAGGCTCTTACAGAAGGCCCATTTTAAAAGGAAAGCAATGTAATAAAACCTAATATTGGGAAGGGAACTGGAATCCTCATTTGTTGTTGGAAAGTATACTTTTTCTACTCACAGTCAAGCTCTCCTCCCTTTCCCCATAAGAAATTTTAAAAGACGAAATCTAATTTTGTTCATAACAATGTGTGATAATGAAGGGGGAGGAGGAGGGTAGCTCCCTTTGATGGACACCCAGCCAGCCAGTTAGCTGTAAATCCCATTTGGTAGCTGTTCTCTACTTGCTTTACCTGAAAAGGGTTAAAAAGTCCCCCAGGTAAAGAACAAAAAAAATGGGCACCTGACCAAAAGAGCCAGGGAAGGATAGAACTTTTAAAAATTAGGAAAGAAACTTTTCCTTTGTCGGTTCTCTGGTCTGAAGGGACATGAAGCACAAATGTTATAAGCAGGAATGCTGTGTAAGGTTTGAACCAGGTATGAAAAAGTATCTTCCATGCCTAGAAACAATAATTTGGATAGGGAATGTTTAGTTAGACGCTATCAGGTTTATTTTTTATTTTGGCTTGTGGATCTCCTCTGTGCTAACCCCTGATGCTTTTGTTTGCTTATAACTTTAAGCTGAACCCCCAAGAAAGCTAGTTTGGGTGCTTAATTTTTGGAATTGCTCTTTTAAAATCTAGCAAAAGCCTAAGTTCCAGAGGTTTTTTCTTTCTTTTTGTTTTAATAAAATTTACCTTTTTAAAGAAGGATTTGGATTTTTGTGTCCTAAGAGGTTTGTGCATATGCTGTTTGATTAGCTGGTGGCTACAGCTAATTCCCTTTGTGTTTTTTTCTCAGCTCTTCCCTGGAGGGTGGGGGGAGCGATGAAAGGGATTGAGGGTACCCCACAGGGAGGAATTCCCAAGTGTTCCTTCCTGAGTCCAAGGGTTGGGGTTTTTGCATTTGGGTCGTGGCAGCGTTTACCAAGCCAAGGTCAGAGAAAGGCAGTAACCTTCAGAGTTTAATAAAAGCCTGGAGTGGCCAGTATTAATTTTTAGAATCCTTGCGGGCCCCTACCTTCTGCGCTCGAATTGCCAGAGTGGGGATTTAGCCTTTACACAATGAGCACAAAGAGGGGAAGGGAGATGTGTACCCAAAGACAACTTTGGAAGGTACATTTTAATAATAGTTTTCCCCTCATAGGGACATTAATAAAGTGAAGGTTTGTTTTGAGCATACCATTTTGTGGCTGGAGGACCAATATACATAAGTATTTTCAGTTCCCATCTGTCCCTTTAAAGTTCCCAAAGTCACAATTAAACTTTTACCAGCTCCTACATATTAAAGAATTTCTGACATAGTCAGGTTTATTTTGTATCCAGATAGGTCTCCAAACTTTTGGAGGATGGGGAGCAAACTGGGAAACTGAGGCACTGAAGTAAGATTTCAGGAAAAGAAAATCATTAGCATGAGGCAAACATTTCTGTTAGTGCCTCTTTAATTATGTGGCTACCAGAGCAGGCTTATATTGTTGCAGCTAATGCATCCACAGCTATATCAAATAGAAAGAAGCTCTGTCTTGTCCCCCAGCTCAACAGAAAGGGTTTGGAGACATGACCAAGAGTCACTATAGAGGTCAGTGCTCCCTTTTAAAGTAATTTCATCCTTGAATAAACTTCAGTATGAAAACCTAATTTTCAGAAAGCATAAAAGTGCAAGTCTCAGGGTGCAGTGGCAATGTGAGTGCTGCATATTAAGATCATGCCCTGCTTATCTTCTAAGTCAGACATGCTCACTGGAAATATCAGCTTGATGCAGCTCTAAATTGCAAACCTGGCAAAAAGAGCCTGCAGCCATTATTGGGTGGTCATGCGGCAAGATTTGCTGTGATGGAATGTAGAGTCTTGTTTCTTTATTGAATTCACAGTTCTCTCAGGTGCAGTAAGAGCCACATTTGTAAGAACAGGGGAACTGTGTGTATTGTTATAGGATTAATAAGCTGTTATTTTGAACCCCATAGCTAATGATAGGTCTTAGCTATTGAATTTCATTCTTCACAGAAAGTTTAACTCCAAAATCAGGTTTGTCTCTTACTCTTATCTTAAGATAAAATAGTAATATTAATAAGTTCATAACAATAATATTAATAAAATTGCAAAAAAGTGACGTTTCAGCTCACTTACAGAACTGTAGGTTTTTTAGATTAATTTCCCCAGGCATATACAGACAGACAGACAAAAGCAAAAGAGAAAAGATAGAAAAAGAGGGGAAAGGAACAGAGATTGCTGTGTTATAATCCAAGCAAATATTTCTTTGTAAAGTTGTTTTCTTGGCCGAAGCTGGTACCCGTACTCAGGTACCCATATCCAAGAATGCTCCAACCTGGCTCGTGACCAGGGAGCTGGTGTCAAAGTCATATTGACAGGCAAGTTTCCCCTTTCTCTCTCACCAGCAAGATCAGCAGGGACAGTATCAACCAAGCTATTTGGAACTATACTTTTCAAGCTGTCAGTCACTAGTGAACATGTGGTTCACTTGAACATGCAAGTCAGTCTGTCTGTGTAGTACATATTTCTTTTTGGCATAGATGAAAAACATAGCATTCTAGCCAGCCACCCATTCATTGCAGAACTCTAGAATCCTTTTCATCCCTGAGTATGATTACCAAATGAAAACAGGTTTCAGAGTAGCAGCCGTGTTAGTCTGTATTCGCAAAAAGAAAAGGAGTACTTGTGGCACCTTAGAGACTAACAAATTTATTAGAGCATAAGCTTTCGTGAGCTACAGCTCACTTTATCGGATGCATTTGGTGGAAAAAGCAGAGGAGAGATTTATATACACACACACACACACACAGAGAACATGAAACAATGGGTTTATCATACACACTGTAAGGAGAGTGATCACTTAAGATAAGCCATCACCAGCAGCAGGGGGGGAAAGGAGGAAAACCTTTCATGGTGACAAGCAAGGTAGGCTAATTCCAGCAGTTAACCAGAAGTCACCTACTACAGGACAGGCCCAACAAAGAAAACAACAGAACGCCACTAGCCATCACCTTCAGCCCCCAACTAAAACCTCTCCAACGCATCATCAAGGATCTACAACCTATCCTGAAGGACGACCCATCACTCTCACAGATCTTGGGAGACAGACCAGTCCTTGCTTACAGACAGCCCCCCTACCAGAAGCAAATACTCACCAGCAACCACACACCACACAACAGAACCACTAACCCAGGAACCTATCCTTGCAACAAAGCCCGTTGCCAACTCTGTCCACATATCTATTCAGGGGACATCATCATAGGGCCTAATCACATCAGCCACACTATCAGAGGCTCGTTCACCTGCGCATCTACCAATGTGATATATGCCATCATGTGCCAGCAATGCCCCTCTGCCATGTACATTGGCCAAACTGGACAGTCTCTACGTAAAAGAATGAATGGACACAAATCAGACGTCAAGAATTGTAACATTCAAAAACCAGTTGGAGAACACTTCAATCTCTCTGGTCACTCGATCACAGACCTAAGAGTGGCTATACTTCAACAAAAAAGCTTCAAAAACAGACTCCAACGAGAGACTGCTGAATTGGAATTAATTTGCAAACTGGATACAATTAACTTAGGCTTGAATAGAGACTGGGAATGGATGAGTCATTACACAAAGTAAAACTATTTCCCCATGATATTTGTCCCTCCCACCCCACCCCCGACTGTTCCTCTGATATTCTTGTTAACTGCTGGAATTAGCCTACCTTGCTTGTCACCATGAAAGGCTTTCCTCCTTCCCCCCCCCTGCTGCTGGTGATGGCTTATCTTAAGTGATCACTCTCCTTACAGTGTGTATGATAAACCCATTGTTTCATGTTCTCTGTGTGTGTGTGTGTGTATATAAATCTCTCCTCTGCTTTTTCCACCAAATGCATCCGATGAAGTGAGCTGTAGCTCATGAAAGCTTATGCTCTAATAAATTTGTTAGTCTCTAAGGTGCCACAAGTACTCCTTTTCTTTCAAATGAAAACAGAAACTAATTTTCACTCAGGGAGCGTATGTTAAATAGTTCTATTTTTCTTAATTCTAGGATTTTATGCCAGTAATGCTGAAAGTCTACTAGACTTCTTAATTGTACATTTTTATTTCCTTCCTCAAACTCTTACAGCTTTAATGAGGTTTCACTTTTATTATAGCATCACTTATTAGCAGTGATGAGAATAACTCTAAGAAGATTTTCCTCATAATTCCTTGCTTAGGAATGGACCATGGAGAAAAGGGGAACTGATTGGATAGCTGAGGGCATTTATAATGGAATACAGAGCCTTTCCTCTAGATTACTGGTTCTAATGCAGTGCATCCTGATACTGACCCTAATTCATTATTACCACCTAATACTTTTGGTGCATATGTGAAATGAGTCTCAGTCCATTTTCTATAACAAGTGTTCACATAAAAATATTACCATTGAAACTAGGGTTGCCAATTCTGGCTGGGCAAATTCCTGGTGATTTCATCACATGACATAATCTTTCATTAAAGATTAATCTTTAATTCCTGGAGACTCCAGGACAATCCTGGAGGACTGGCAATCCTAATTGTAACTGGCTCTGTTAGCAGCCTCAGCCAAAATACCAAGAATTGTATGGAGACTGAAATGACTTCCTGCCCCGGGAGTAGTCCTTCCAGGTCAAGAGTAAGCCATACAATGAAGCAACAGAGAAGGTAGTGGGGCAGCATTGGGAAAGCTTATAGAACTGATTACAGTAAACATCAGTTTCCAGTACAATAGTCCATATGGATATTTCCATCACTAAACTCACGTAATAAATAAATAATAATAATAATTAATAATAAATAAAAATGCACAGTGCAAAGTAAAAGAGAAAATGAAGATTTGCTCCACAGCTAGTGGCAAAACAAGCCAATGCCTGTCCCTTAACACTAGTTAATTAATGATAAACTCTTTTCTAACAGTTAATGGGTCTCTGTGACAATTTATATAAAAGATAGTAACGGGAAAGAAAAATGCAAGCCTACATTCTACTTTTGGAATAAGAAACCTATATAATTCATATTCTAAATACTTTAATGGAAATATGTAACAAAAGCACATCTGGTATTATACACACCTCTAATGACTTATATTTGTAAATGCTAAAAGAAGAGGTAAATCCTCACAAAATCCTCTAACTCTACTAACCTACCAGAAAATATTAGTATCAGTGATCCACATGTCAGAAAGACAACTGGTTTGTACCAGTCAAAATAATTTCCTTTCTTCTCAAATTTCATTCAGGCTACTGTCCAGCAAAGAGTACACACAGCCATAAAAGGTTTGTTCCTGTGAGACTATAATTAGCACAGATCCATGGATACTGTCAGTTACACAGTAAAAAGTCAGCTTTGGCAAACTGGTGACCAGTAGGCAAAGGACTTCAAACTTCAAAGTGAGCTCTCAAAATACCCGATCGCATAATAATAAAAAAATATCCATTCTTAGTACCTTATCTCAAAAGCTCACATTGGTTAGACAGTGACCTTTAAAGGATTACCTTAACATGCAGGGAAATCAACCGCTTTCTGATGTGTTCTGAAATTTGTAATAAAAAATGGCTGCATGACGGACGTTTAAGTTGGAAAAAGGAAAAAGGAAAAAAAGGCTTAAATTTCTCCTAACATAAGCTGCAGCTCAGATTTAAAGCCATTTTACTTTCAAAGGCCAAAACTATGATAGCTGGCTGCCAATTTACAGTGCACAATGTAATGCTCTCTCTCCATAAACTAGGGCAAGGGAGAATACAGCTTTCAAGTCCCAAATCATTTTTTTTTCATTAATTCACTTGTTTTGCAGTAAAAGCAGAACTAGGATTCTCTCATGCCAAACATCTTCCCCGCTCCTCTTCAACAAAAATAAGTTTAAAGGAAATAAATATAAAAGAGATGCATTTAGAAGCAATCACTGACATTTTTCTCTCTTTAGCAAGCACAGTGGTGAGCATAGGGTTGACCTGTGATCTAGGCAGTCTGTTTTTTTAAAAAATGAAAGTATTTCTCATCAGAAAGATATCAGTCATTTATGCATTATTTTGCACCTTACATTCTATGCCACAGGGAGAAAAAAGAACTTATTCTGTCAGAGAGTTAAACAAAAATGTTTCTTTTCAAAGACAATTTTTAAACTTGTACTTTTTCCTCTTTGTTCCCTGAAGTTTGTTCTTGTTGTTTGTGGGTTGTTGTTGTTGCTCCCAATCCCAAATTCTCCTCTTATGACTGTTCTATTGCTACCTATTGTTCAACTATAAAGGCATGGAAAACCACTTTTACTCTATTCATAGAGCAGTTGTCAGTACTCCTGCAAAATCAAGATAGGTTGTTCCCTCCCAAGTGAAAGAACTAACAATGCATCACCATAGAGAACTTCTTCTAATGGCCTATCATTGAAACTAGTATCATCAGCCCATTCATTTCCAATCTTCCCTAGATATCCTGCACAGAGCCAAAACCAAACATTTAAAGTAAGATGAAATATACATCAATTACAGCAGTAAGCACCAAATTAGATTTTGGTTCAGATAACATATTCTTTGAATGCAGCTCCATAGTTTAGAAGTTTCTACAAATTAAAGCCATACTACCATCAGTCACTACTTTTTTCTATTTATACTACAGTATGTTACAAGAAAATAAAGATGAGTATTTCCTGCTTGTTTGCAAATGTTAAAAATTAGAAGAAGAAATTATAATATTAAAGAAGACAAGCAAAGATATTCCTCAACTTGGATTGATGGATTGACATAATGAATCAGTGTACTGAGGATGTTCAAAATGTGCTACTCAAGCAATAATGATGTTCAAATAGCTCTGTAAGATTTCCAGCACCCTTGTTTTCACTCAGATATTTAGCATCAAAATTCATTTGTGGTATTTTGCATGCTCAGCTGTCTTGAATTTAAGTAGAATTTCAGAATATACAGTAGCTACCCTTAAAATATTTGGTAGTACTTCCACAAGCATCAAGATTGACATTTATTTACCGTATTTCATCACTGTTCAAAATAACTAAATATATCAGGCCTATTTATTTATGAGTGATGAGGTGCAAACAGGGCTCTTGGGATTTTGTGGTACTTCACATCCAATTTGCAGCAAGGATAAGGGGATTCTGCAGCTTATCTGTAACAATGAAAACCTGAAGATGTGTAGAATGCACACTATGCGGGAGCAGAGCAGGAACACAGTGTCACATTACATTTTTACTGCTTTTATTGTGAAAATTGCATCCCACTTTCCACAAACCATGTTCTTTCTTTGCGATTGCAATTGTGACTCCTCAGAGTTGAGAAAATTCAGAACAAAACCATGAAACTCATATTCCATGCCTCCACTAGAAAAATAGGTGTGTTTTCACAATGAGACAGCGAAAGCATGATAGCTAACATACTGACATGGTAGCTCTCACATGGTAGCTCTCTCATTGTAAAAAACCACCTTTCTTTCCAAGTGTAAACATGGCTTTAAAGAGTGGGTTAGTCAAACCTCACATAATAAAGACTAAATCATCTGCATCAGAGGCAAAATTCTCACCATGTAACAATGCCCCCATTGCTGGTGGGAATAAAAACTGCAAGTGGTTATTCAACAAGACTTCTGATACTTTATCAGAAATGAGGAATAGAAGGAACTTCAGAGAAAGAGCAAAGTCTGGATGTACAGGTCATGTGGCAGACATGGAGAATCCCTGTTGGCTATGATGCTATACCCATAACAACAAAATGGGTTAGATTTTAGCTAGGACTGCTTGTCCTTGCAGAGGTACAAGACAATGTAAGGCCCCACTACACTTATGTCCCTGCCTAGGCTTTTCAGACTCAGGTCTTGGTGCACATGGGTAAGGGCACTATATGTTTTTACTCCCACCTTGAGTTGGGGGAGAAGGGGGTGGGTGGAAAGGAATGGATGGAGTCTTAGCTCCACCTCCTCCAGTGTCCAGGCCCAATAGAAATTATATGAATATCAGTTGTGCATGTGAGCCCCCTTCTACATGCCCTTCCCTGGCCAAAAAATAAATCAACAGGTTAGTTCATGTCCTTTGCTATATAACTGCCACAAAAGGGAGAAAGAATGTTGAGATCAGGAGCCTTTTCTCCTCACACAAACAGCAAGGCAGGACCTCTTCCTACCTATCAAGACAGCATTACGATCAGTGTCTATTTCTTACATTGGCTTGTGCACCACAGCCCCAGGAGAGAATGGCTGTCAGATTGAAGGCATTGGTCATGATTAATTCTATTTCTCTCCCACCCGCCCCCACGTGCATTTGTTTATTACTGACTTATTTTTGCCCATAGTATTTTTTTCTCAGACATATTTGCCAGAGCTCTTTTAATTCCACGTAACCACAGTGGCTGGAATTAACCCATTATGTTTTTTCTGGCTTTACCTTTACCCTGCAAGCCGTAACTACTAGTGCATTTTGCTTTTAGGTTCCCTCCTTCTCCATTTCTAATTCATTTTTTATTCTTGGATCTCTGAGGAGTCCTTTGACTAACACAAAGTGGCAAGAGCTATTTCTTTCTGGAATAATTCTGCTCCACAAATATTCCCACCCCTGATAGCCTGTCTATCAGCTTCTTGCACAATTGCCTCTGTGCTTTCTTCCACTTAATCCCCTCAGCAAGGTATGACTTCTTTGAGATCATCCTCAAAGGTTCTGACTATCCACATTTAAGTGCCTCTTAAAGGCTCACTTCTACCATATTACCTATAGTTAATCTACTTGACTTCCATTTAAAATAATGCATATTTCTTTCTCCTCATCCTCTAACCTCTGTCTAGTTTTTGGTCTGTCCTGAGCTAATTAACTGCCTTTGTCATATCATGCTGGAAGCCCAAATAAATGATAGACTGCTACAATAAAGTGGTTAGCTGATGTCTGGCAATTAGAACTCAATATGCTATCCAAATAGTTTGCCAAAAAAAAGAGGCTGATCCTGTACGTTGAAATACCGGCTCCATAAAATGTTTCACAATGAGAAAAAATAAAAGGTTTGAATATATTCCTGGCTGTGTTTTCTGTTTAGTGGCTGCAATCTTAATGTGAATCAATTATCAACTAAGTGACTTAAAACTGCAAGGATAAAAATGATAATGAAGCAAAAATGTGAAAAATGAGCAAAATAGATAAACAAAACTAAAAGCCAACTATGCTACATAAAAAGATAATTTCAGAGATTAATGCAACTGATATAAAGAATGCACACTCAATGATTGTAGCTAAAGGTATTATAAACTTAAATCCACATCTACAATTATATGCAATACGCAAGAGACTGTGAAGGCAAGATTTTATGCAAAAGATGTGAAATAAACAGACCATATATCACAAATGTACTGGATAGAGCTTGAAAAAAAGATAGCATCAACAGAGCAGCAATTCATGTACTGATCAATAGAAAGCATAGGAAATAATATACAATGGCAGCACTAGGAAAAGTGAAAAATGTTAACATATGCAGAATAATATAATAAAGATGTAGACACTACTAAAATCCATAAACCCAGTCCCATATACTGATTAAACTCTAGTTTTGTCCATATCTGATCACAAGAGTCTTCTGCTGTATTACATTTTAGAAATAATAAACTATAATGAACTAAAATAAAAAGTAACTCTTAGAATATATAGCTTGCTGTACCACATATTACAAAATGATTCCATCATAAAGCAAGCCTTGGAGAAAGAGCACATATTTTTTCTTTTTATTTACATTTTAATTAGTGCAGGTTTAAACTTCTTATTAAATAGCTGTCAAACTAGAAAAAAAATCTATTGTGAAATTTCTTCAAAGCATCCTTGTCCAGTCTAACAAAACTTCAAAGAAAGATTTAGTTAAACCGAATAAGTAGGATTACATGTAGATGTCAATCAATAGGTGCTTCAATGTCTGTATTTATTAAAAAAAAAAACCCTGAAATTCCATGCTTTATAATTACTTTTGAAAAAAATGTACCTCTTATCAAATACAGCTTAAATAATACTGTGTGGAAACATGTTCAGATATCTCTGAACTCTGCAGCTTCACAGTAATGCTAATATATCACCTTCAATTTCACCGAGTATTTATTTCTATTAATGAAACCCCTTTTGTCCTGAAATCAGAGTGTTTCATACAGAAAGACAAACACAAATGATGCCCAAGCAGAAGCAGAAAAAAAAAACCCTAGGAAAAGTAAAATGTTTGAACGCATAGATATATTTCATTTTTTAAAAC
Source organism: Dermochelys coriacea (assembly GCF_009764565.3). NCBI lineage: Eukaryota > Metazoa > Chordata > Testudines > Dermochelyidae > Dermochelys > Dermochelys coriacea. The sequence continues at coordinate 124,045,372 of NC_050070.1, forward strand.
TTTCATGCATGCAACAGAATTTCAGAAGCTAAGATACAATTAAATGCTATTGACATTTTCCATTCAGATGCATCTGTTTCAACAGGCTTTCCTCAAGTTGTATATCGGAAGATCTGAAGGAAAGGGCTAGAAAACATTTGAAAGTTTAGAGCCAAAAGTATTTTTTTTAGAAGCAGTGCATGATGCTATCTGATGTCTGAAATATTAATACAGTATTATTAAGTTAATGCTGTTCTTCTCCCAAAAGTATTGGCAGTCCCCCAAAGAAAAAAAAATCTTATGCAATCCAACAAGCTTAGTTTTATCAGGTAGCTACCTCCTGCAATTTCATAATATCATAGATATGGTGGCTGGAAGAGAATTTAAGAGGTCATCTAGTCCAGCCCACCATGCTGAAGCAGGACCCAATTATATCGAGAGTCTAGTTCTCAACCTTTCCAGACTACTGTACCCCTTTCAGGAGTCTGTTTTGTCTTGCGTACCTCAAGTTTCACCTCACTTAAAAACTACTTGCTTACAAAATCAGACATGAAAATACAAAAAATTGCTGACTTTCTCATTTTTACCATATAATTATAAAATAAATCAATTGGAATACAAATATTATACTTACATTTCAGTGCATAGTATATGGAGCAGTATAAACAAGTTATTATATGAAATTTTGGTTTGTACTGACTTCGCTAGTGCTTTTTATATAGCCTGTTGTAAAACTAGGCAGATATCTAGATGAGTTGATGTGCCTCCTAGAAGACCTGCAGGGTTACATGTAACCCTGGTTGAGAAACACTGATCTAAACCATCCCTAACAGATGGGTTGTCTAACATGGTGTTTAAAACCTCCAATAATGGGAGTACCACAACCTCCCTTGGAAACCTATTTCAGTGCTTAACTATACATATAGTTAGAAAGTTTTTCTTAACATCTAACTAAATTGCCTGTGTTGCAGAGTAAGCCAAATACTTCTTGCCCTATCTTCAGTGGACATGGAGAACAATTGATTACCATCCTCTTTACAAGAGCCCTTAACATATTTGAAGACGATCAGGTTCCCCCTCAGTATTCTTTTCTCAAGACTAAACACATCCAGTTTTTTAATCTTTCCTTGTAGCTTAGGTTTTCTCAACCTTTTATCATTTTTACTGTTCTCCTCTAGATTTGCTCCAATTTGTCCACATCTTTCACAAAGCACGGCACCCAGAACTGGACACAATACTCCAACTGGGAGCCTCACCAGTGCCAAGTACAGCAGGACAAAATTATCTCTCAACTATACAACGCTTATACAACACTTCTGTTAATACACCCAAGAATGATACTTTTTTGCAACTACATCACATTGTTGATTCATATTCAATTTGTAAACCACTAAGCCCTCCAGATCCTTGTCAGCAGCACTAAGGCCTTGCCAGTTATTCTCCATTTTCTAGCCATACATTTGATTTTTCCTTCCTTTTCCTTTCTTATTGAATTTCATCCTTGTTGACTTCAGACCAATTCTCCAATTTGTCAAGATCATTTTGAACTCTAATTCTGTCCTCCAAAGTACGAGGAACCCTTTCCAATTTGGTGTCACTCACACATTTTATAAACATGGCCCACATTTGGTTATCCAAGCATTAATGAGAATATTGAATAGTACTGGACCCAGGATAGACCTCCACGGGACCGAGATAGATATGTCCTCCCAGCTTGACAGGGAACCATTGTTAACTATTCTTTGAGTGCAGTCTTTCAAACAGTTGTGCACCCACCTTAGAGTAATTTAATCTAGGCCACATTTTCCTAGGCTTTCCTTCTAAGAATGTCATGTGGGACTATTTCAGAAGGTTCACTAAAATAAAGATAAATCATGTCTACAGCTTCCCCCTTACCACTAGTCCAGTAACCCTGTTGAGGAAGGAATTTAGGTTGGTTTGACATGACTTGTTCTTGACAAATTCATATTGACTATTACTTATATGTAGGTGCTTACAAATGGATTCGCAAAAAGAAAAGGAGTACCCGTGGCACCTTAGAGACTAACAAATTTATTAGAGCATAAGCTTTCGTGAGCTACAGCTCACTTCATCGGATGCATCCGATGAAGTGAGCTGTAGCTCACGAAAGCTTATGCTCTAATAAATTTGTTAGTCTCTAAGGTGCCACGAGTACTCCTTTTCTTTTTGCGAATACAGACTAACACGGCTGCTACTCTGAAACCTACAAATGGATTGTTTAATAATTTGTTCCAGTATCTCTCCAGGTATTGATGTTAGGCTGACTGGGCTATAATTTCCCTTGTTCCCTTTTCTAAAGATAAATACTATGTTTGCCGTTCTCCAGGCCCCTGGGACTTCACCCATTTTTCATGATTTCTTGAAGATAATCACTAAGGATTCTGAGATTAATTCAACTAGTTCTTTAAGTACCCTAGGATGAATATAATCAGGCCCTGCTGATTTGAATATATCTAACTTAGCTAAATATTCTTTAACCTGTTCTTTCCTTATTTTGGATTACCTTCTTTCCCCATTGTTGTTAATACTTATTGTGTTAAGCATCTAGTCACCATTCACCTTTTTAGTGAAGACTGAAGCAAAATAGGCACTAAAACCCTCAACCTTATTGATGTAATCTAGTATTAGCTCTCATTAACTGTTAAGTAGAGGACATATACTTTTCTTCATCATTCTCTTGTTCCTAATGTATTTATAGAATTTCTTATTATTGCCGTTTGTGTCACTTGTTAGATATAACTCATTTTGAGCCTCAGCCTTTCTGATTTTGTCCCTACATGCTTGTGCTGTCTTTCTGTACTCCTCCTTAACAAGTCATCAATGTTTTCGCTATTTGTAGGATTCCTTTTTGATTTTCAGGTCATTAAAGATCTCCTGATGAAGCCATATTGGCTTCTTACTATTCTTTCTACCTTTCCTTCACATCGAGATAGTTTAGTGTTGCTGTCCTGAATTCCTTTGTCCCCTGGATATTCTTCTCTTTGGACCTTACCTACCAGTTCTTTGAGTTTGCTAAAGTCTGGTTTTTTTGAAGTCCAATGTCCTCATTCTGTTGCTTTCACTCCTTCCTTTAGAATAATGAAATCTATAAGTTCATGACCGCCTTCACTCAAACTGCCATCAACCTTCAGATTCACAACCAATTCCTCTCTGCTTGTCAGAATCAAGGATAAAATGGCTGTCCTCCTGATGACTTCCTCTATCTTCTGAAACAAAAAGTTATCCAAATACTTTCCAAGGATATATTGGATATTTTATTTTTTCTATATTACTTTTTTCAATAGTTATCTGGGTAGTTAAAGTTCGCCATTACTACCAACTCTAGCATTTTGGTCATTTCTGTTATTTGTTCTAGAAGAGCCTAATCCACCTCTTCCTCTTGATTTGGTGGTGGAAAATAGACCCCTACTATGATACTTCCCATGTTTTTCCCCTTTTATCTTAATCCAGATGGCTTCAACTGGTCTGCTTTTCACCTCTTTCTGGACCTCAGAACAAGTGTATATATTTTTAATGTATAATGGAACCCTGCCTGTCTTTCCTGAAGAAACTATATCCCTCTGTACTATTATTACAATATTTTCCTGTTCAGGTAGCTTTGTGTACACAGAACTTGCCTCAGGATTTAATGTGAAAGCCAGCACTGTGGCAACCTTGCAGTTTTGTTTTGTTATTTTTTCCCTTTTCTCCAGAATATGGCTCTGCTAAACGTATTCTCTAAAAAACTCTGTCTTTATCTAATAAAGTAAACAATGTGAAATATGATCATTCATTAGACACTCATTCTCGGCAATGGCATACAAGTTGAACCTTTTATAACTGTAGTACTAACAGTATTGGGCTTTTTTAAAATTAGTGTACAGTTATCAAAAGGCTCTGTTGTTCTAGCTCCCAACCTGGGCCGCTCAGAAACAGCCAAACACCACGCAGGTCACACCTTGAGTGTCTGCATATTTCTACAGTACTTGCCCAGCCACTTGACCCCAGCAACACACCAGCCATATTCTGGCTTCCACCATTCTTGGTTACTACTTACAGGGTAACCCCAACATTCTCCCAGTCCTGGATTTTCCCGCAAAACCTGTGTTTTGCATTGTCCAGCCCTCTTCTGGACAGTTCATATATTAGAGGTAGGTTGCCCCTGTATGGGATCAATGTACAACAACTTGCTACTTTAATTGAAGTTACCAAACAATTCAGTTTAAACACAATACTGGATTTGTTTTGATTAAAGAATAAAACACATTTGTTTAATTACAAAGAGATAGGTTTTAAGTGAGCATGAGTATAAGGCATTACAGTAAAAAATGGTTACTAGAAAAATAAAGATAAAATGCTTCCTATTAGCTAAGAATTAACAAACTAGTCTTTGTTCAAGGTAAAAATTCTTACCACATATTCCCACCAACATAGCTGACCAAATTCTGAAATCAGGATCTGCCCTCAAAGTCCAGAGGGCGGGTTCCTTTGTCTTCTTAGGTGAAAGATCAAGCAAGAGAGATAGAGATAGAAAAAGAATACCTGAGGTATTTTGCCCCTCACTTTTATAAGCTAGTCCCCTGTTGATGTGGGTTCTTCCAAGGATTATCCCTCAATGCAAAGTTTATCCGAACAGTAAAATGTAATATGGAGTCAGGGAGTGAAGGTGCTGTCCTGCTCGGTCTTCTCCCCTGTGTATGCTGAAATGCAGATTTGCCTGGTCTCCCTCATGCTGTCTCAAGGATCTTGTTTACTACTTATATGTAAATTGAGGTAAACATACATTGTTTAAGATAGGCAGGAGTGGTTAAGTAAGTCTAACTGGGGCTACGTGGATTTGAATATGTGCTACAAATATCATAGAGGGGGAATTGATAACTTTCCATATGATGTGGCTACATACATTTATCCTGATATTATTGTCCAGCAATTTATTAGTTTTCAAATGATACCTCACAAGGCATATTTTACAAAGATTATTACAATAATATGCAGGATATGAATACATGAGTGCTTTTGGTCACAGTAGCTTGAAGACAAAGCTGAAAAAAAGACAAAAAATCCATATCCAAGATACTAATAAAGTCATAAAGATATGGAAGTGGGGATAGGGTGTAAGGAGTCATTCTTTCTTTCCACTCAGAAACATCCCCATACAGGGCCTAGGCAGCATGCCCTTATGTACATGCTGGGCTGGAGAAGCCTAGTATCATCGGCAGTGCTAGAAACCCCAAAGGAAGAAGGGAGAGGATGGTGCCAATGCAGCTAGGATGTTGCAGAGGGAAAAACAGTGTCTCCAAGAGATGCTAGTTGTGCTCAATTCCCCTGCAACTCTCCTACCATGGGCAGATGTTTAAAGGCACAATCTAGTCCTGGGTTCATGGAATACCTATTTGATATTAGATGGTAAAAATGAGAAAGTCAGCAGTTATCAAATAGGTATTCCCTGAACCCAGGCCTCAAAGGGGTACAACACAGGATTTGTCAAGCTGTCAACTGAAGTTTATTCAGATTAAGTCAATTGAGCTAATTTAAATTTACTAACACAATCCAACCTTGTTGTGTTTTCCTTCTCTCTTGGTGATAGTAGCACTCTTGGGTGTGATGGGGAGAAGATACAAAAGGAGTGGGCACACTACTTTCACCCAGATGCAACTCTTGTTGGTGAACAGCTCCACAATAGCAGCACTCTTTATGCTGGAGAAATTTACCAAAAAATTCCACCAGTGCTAACACCAGGTCAGCTGAACCAGTGTGATCTGAAGCCACACTTTTGATTTTAAACCATCTTTTCGAAATGCCTTGCTTAGAGCTGAGTTAACTAAAACAGTGATAAAAATGGAGACAGCCTTTGGAGCCGTGGCTACATAACAGCTTCCAGCGGTTCTAATACTGGTATTAAAACAGTAGGAATCCTTTCTGTAAACTTCCCTAGCAGAGACATGGTCTTTGCATAAGATTCCACAATGCTGTCCTGGCAGCAGAAATAGTGTGTTACTGTAGCCCCTTTTGAATGTCAAACTACATCGCTAAACCCATTGAGACAGTAATATCATTTACAAATGTTCCCATTTTGCCAGGGAAATGACTCTGGTATGTTTGAGCTCAACCAAACAAGTTTTCTTATTTCACCCTTTAGTTTTTATTGCCCAGAAGGAATTAATCTGCTACCCACTGAGTATTGCCTGGAGCATCACAATTCATAGCTTTTACATGCTATTGTAATCACTCTACCTGTACTGAACTAAATGCTGTTTTCTAAACTCAGAATCTCACAGCACTGTGACGACAGTGTGATGCACATCCTAAGTGCTACCGCAATTATTTTGGTAAAAATATGCCTTGTGAGGTATCATTTGAAAATTAACAACACACTAGTCAATAATATCATTGTAAAATATATTTAACAATGTTGTATGTGAAATTATGGATACTCACTAAGTATGCTTTAAAGTCTGTGACTAAAAGGTGTTTAAACTAGGCACATCGCGGGAGCTGATAAATAGGTTTTCTCTAGACAAAGGAAAGAGGCCAAAACCTCAAACCTGGTATGGCCTAAATTCAATGGGCTATTCATTTGTGTTCGAGATTGCAGCAGGAAGAAATAATTTGCATAGTAGCAACCACCAGCAGAGAAGGAACCAGCAAGAAGCCTTATCTTCCAGACCTCACGGCTCCTTTATCCAGCATGAACTAAAGCCCACTTAGCTGCCTCAATACATTGCCAGCAGGGAAGGAACGAAGAAAGGGGTCAAAGCGCCTCCCATTAAGTCCCTCTTCCATCATTTTGTCCTCCGGGAGACCCTGTTCCAATCATTCTTATTACATCTGGATAAGTGTTATACAGACACACACTCACACATGTCACTGTAAGGTCTGGTATCAATTGTATATGCTTCAACATACTAGTATTTCCTTAGTAGCTAATTTATATATATGAAAGAATGAATTTGCTGTATTCTTCAGCACTAATATATATATAGTCATATCCCTAGCAAAAATCGGTTCCTCTGCACCCATGAAGGTGGAGCCTGAACTCATATATTTTAATAAAAGTGGGGCATGATGGTAAAAGTTAGAAAACAACTGGCCAAACTGGACAGTCTCTATGTAAAAGAATGAATGGACACAAATCAGACGTCAAGAATTATAACATTCAAAAACCAGTTGGAGAACACTTCAATCTCTCTGGTCACTCGATCACAGATCTAAGAGTGGCTATACTTCAACAAAAAAGCTTCAAAAACAGACTCCAATGAGAGACTGCTGAATTGGAATTAATTTGCAAACTGGATACAATTAACTTAGGCTTGAATAGAGACTGGGAGTGGATGGGTCATTACACAAAGTAAAACTATTTCCCCATGATATTTGTCCCTCCCACCCCACCCCCGACCGTTCCTCTGATATTCTTGTTAACTGCTGGAATTAGCCTACCTTGCTTGTCACCATGAAAGGTTTTCCTCCTTTCCCCCCCCTGCTGCTGGTGATGGCTTATCTTAAGTGATCACTCTCCTTACAGTGTGTATGATAAACCCATTGTTTCATGTTCTCTGTGTATGTGTATATAAATCTCTCCTCTGTTTTTTCCACCAAATGCATCCGATGAAGTGAGCTGTAGCTCACGAAAGCTTATGCTCTAATAAATTTGTTAGTCTCTAAGGTGCCACAAGTACTCCTTTTCTTTTTGCGAATACAGACTAACACGGCTGCTACTCTGAAAACTGCCCTGATGTATGTCTCTGTTCTCTGTGATGTATTGAAAACTGTTAAAATTGTAAGCTCGCACTTTAAATTATTGGGGATTTTCCTGGTCCTACTTGCAGGCTAGAGGACTCTATAGTGGTTAATTTGGTTCTTCATCCGTCAGTCTTCAAAGAGTGAGGCTGGAGCAAGATGGGGTCAGTTGTGTCACTCTGTCTTACAGAGCAGCCTGCTTTCTCTCTCTGTGGTTTTGGTTCTTGTGTGTTAGGGTTCTGGAATTTAAAAAACACAGTAAAGTTATATTATAACCTTCCAAATGAGTGTTTTATGTTTTTATCTAACTTCTCTGTTGTTAAGTTGTAAACATAACATTCTCAAACTGGACTGAAGCCAGTGCACGAGCATGGGAAGCCACACATTACTGGAGTAGGTAATGGCACCCATGTGTCTCATTACAAGAAGGGACCATGGGGCCGGAAGTGTGGTGCTCCAGGGCAGTTGAGGATGCAGAGCAAGACTGCAGTTGGAGGCAGAAGGAAGTCCAGGGAAGAGTGGAAGAGATATGAGAAAGATGTGAGGGAGACAGATGCACACAATGGGACTGGAAATGAAAAGACACAGATAGTGGGAACATAGCACAGATCCAAGAAGGAAGAAACTGATGGGAGAACAAAAGAAGTGCAGAAGAACACAGAGGTTGAATGTGAATTAGGGAATGAAGGACTGAAATGGGGGTATGTGTACAGAAACAGAAAGATGGCAAGTCACACAAACTCTCTGTGCCTCAGTGTTCCAAGTGTAAAATGGGGATAATTATGTTTACAATACACTTTGTAAAGGCAATTTTCAAATGTCAGATAAAATGGGATATATACAACTGTTAAGTATTATCTTTATAGTAGACTGAATATAAGGTTATCATTTATAGTGCTGAAGATTACATCAAGTTCACTCTTCCTGTTAAACGTTTCTGGTAAATGATCAAAACCTGGAGGAGCATTTAAAGTTTTTATATGTTACTTTACACTTTGACCTGTGCTGTTAACTGAAAGAAACGCATAAAAATCATTATTTTTTTCTTTTTAATCAGCTAATTACTCTTGGCTCCAAAATTAAATGTTGAACTATAAAAATGGAGGACAGTCACTAATGAAACTGATTTCTTATAGCTGGTGTTATCCTCTTCCATTAACTTAGTTCCTAGGTTTGCTCTTGAAGTCTCAGATTTTTGTGTCAAATATGCAGGTATATATTAATTATCAATGTTGGGAGATACAGTAACTGGTTGGCTCATTTGCTTTAATCCACCCAGCTGTTAGCACTTCATTCTTTTTCAGGTCATCATAAAAGTTAAAGATTTACAGTAAGAATGTGTAATGGTAAAAGCATTTAATCTGTCTCCCAATTTTTAATCACTTTCTGTAGAAGACTTTATCTTCTTTTAACTCTGACGTTCTAATGGTTTGACATTTAAGGGTGGTTTATTTTCAAGAGAAATACAATGAATACAATCTTTTGTCCTACAGATTGGATTTAAAATTACAGTAATTATAATGGTCACATAAATGGGGTAATTTAGGTTGCATACAAATTCATTTTGGAAATGGCAGTGAATAATTATCTGAAAACACCATTTAGAAAAGTAGTAGTACCAGGTGAGTGACAAGCAGTTGCTACCATAGTCTCTAAAACTGGATGAGCAAAGTGAGGGCTTAAATACATATTTCCTTATGAAAAAAATGATTGATGAAACCAGAGCAATCCAGTGATTCGCAGAAAAGCCTATCACTGCTTAAGCTCTAAATTACATAATAGAGAATTTTTCCATATAATTTTGTCAATATTTATATAGAATCAGAGATGTAAAAGATCCAAAGGTAGTTGAGACCTCAAAATTTTATCCAGCTAGATATATAAATGTGTTGTCTGCTCTTAGGGATATGCAAACTATGGTATGCCACATGTACCTATGTGACCAAAAAGAGATGTAAATCTGTTTTCTTTGTACTGCACATTTAAATGAATAGGAGTCTCCCTGCCCATGATGCAGGGACAGCTGTCAAGAAATTGCCATTGTGTGTTTTAGATGCAGAAGATTACAGAGTGAGGGGTTGTGTTGCCTCTCTCATGGAAACATAAATGTCATCTAGGCTGAAAAATACATTTTGCTCTCTGAGTATGGGAGAGCATAATACAAACTAGCTGAAAAAAGAAAACAGAAAGACTTTTGTCAATTTCTAAACTTTTGAATCCAAATGGAATTTTTAAGGTGTTCATCTCCATAAACTCATAACTCTCCTGAAATCTTTGCAGATCTTGAAACACTTGCAGTGTGAAAGGACCTCTGCACTGCTTCCTTCGCCTCCCTCATTGAAATACAGCCCTTTGAGGAGCAATGCTGCTATACTATCCCTGCTGGTGGCTGCAATGAGCGCCCACAGGGTACAGGGGGAATGGAGGGGATTGAGAGGGAGACAGTTATATGAATTATTTACATCAGATTGGCACCAAGCAGAATTAATGCAATTTATAGGATGCACTGAGATTTTTATGGATGAAGGTACTATGTAAACACAAAATCAACATCACAAAGTAGCTATTTCAAAATATCCAGTGCTATTAATATTGTAATGAACCCACTGCCTTATTACTCAGTACCTCCAGCCCTTCTCAAGATGATTTGCAGGAAGTTAAAATATATCAAAGATAATCAAGATCAAAAAGGAAAGCTGGACAAGCACAAAACATGCTGCTTTTTCTTATCATTTCAAATCCTGTAAAAGGGAAAACATCCTTTTTTCTCTTCTTTTTAAGAATATGTGCTGCCTTGGTGAGTGACAGTTTCATAGTTCTAACAGGGGATATCTGTTTATCTCAAAATGAGGAATATATTTAATGAAAAGGGGAAGGAATTGATCCCAATAAATTCACTAATGTCACAACCTCCTTCTGTATGGCATATTCAGTCATATAGAAAATCAAGAGAAACTACATTTAGTTTAAATTTTCAAGCAGCTATTAGTATTACAATACTATGGCTAAGAAAAGCAACTTTTATTTGGCTAAAATTGTTATTTGAGATGAAAAGAGCTTAAAAAAGGTATTTAATTGTTTAAACACATAGCTGACAATTTAATGTTCTCCATTTAAAAATCTGCACCCAAATGCAAAGCTATCTAACCGATGTCATATTGAAGGTTTATTTCTCTCTCTTTGTTTCATCATATATTATGTTTTATCGCTGTATGTTCCACTGCATTGCAATACGAGAACCTGATATAACTGTAAATAAAAATGGCATTTTTTTTGTAACAGACACTCTTGTCAATTCATATACATTGTTAACAACTATTTTAAACCTTTCATCTGAGACACTCAGAGGATTGGGTTTAATAGCCAAGAAAAGTGATTATTTTATTATTAATGCTGTTTCTGAAGACACTTTTAATCTCCATGATTCTATTAGATATAAGTAAAATTTACCTATTGAGAACAAACATTAATATAACACATCGCTAATGATGTAGCCATACGCAATAACAGCCCCTTCTCTGTTTTCATTGTAACACTCAATTGCTTATCTATTTCTTCCACTGAATTATTTGTTTCTCTGAAGGAGCTTTATAATAGTTTATACAAAGCTAGAAGGAATTTAAAAATGAGCTACTGACATTTCTATTTTGAAATAAAAGTAAATAATGCAGAATGAGTTATCCCACACTCCTAACCTACCCACTCTTTCAACCCCTATCATAGAATCATTAATTGCTTCCATGTACTGCTGGTCCCTGGATGCACCAGTCTGCCATATCAGCACAAGGTTTGGAGCATCTATCATTAGCTAGCTGCATATAGATAAATTCTGCTGTTTCCTCTTTTCATTTCCCAAAGTTCAGCCCCTTCACAAACTATCAGCAACATATTTACAAGGCTAGTTCCTCTGTGGGTTTCTAAAAACACAAATAGCAACTTTGCCCTCCCCTCTGAAAAAGGACAACTCTTTTGGGAACCAAGTTTAATGTAGTACATTAAGTAAACTGATGCTGTCACTAGTGCAAATGTCAAGTTCATTATAGCAGATGTTTCAGCTGAACATCGCTACACATTAAAATCACACAAAAATGTGCAGTGCATTCACCATTTGATTTAGTGTGTCTGCTTCAATGCTCAAAAGAGTCAATCAAAAGTGTCTTTTCATGTAATTACCACATTGTTATGTAACAAAGCTAGTTATTTCATTGAAACATTCATAACAAGTCCTGGTTCCAGGCTACTGCTGATCATTTTTTTAAGCCCTTTGAAATGTAAAATGTTTATGAACTACATGATAAAAATGTATTGCTAATACAGTTAGAGGCTGAGAAAACCACAAAATAGTAAAGAATTTTTACCATATTGTGCATATCACTAAAGGAATCTCTTTATTTTCAAAAATCAGATAGTGTGACCAAGATGAATTATATTGCCAACTATGAGTATCTGAGTTCTGCTTTCAGGGTTTTAGACCAGAGAACTGTAGGTTAAGCCTATTATCAAGTACAATAATTTGTGATGCCCCTGCAGTTTTCTATCCAAGTCTACAGAGCAAATTAGTTAGTCAAAAGTAAATTGCTATAATAATGAATGCCAACAATAATTAACAGTTTGCAAAACATATCGCATCTTAAAAAATACAAAAGTTAGGGATGAGGCCTGAAAAAAATGTCTAAAAATCCTCCTGATGATTATAAAGCAGATTTTCCTTAGCAATCTCAGCCTTATGTATGGTTTCAGAGTAGCAGCCGTGTTAGTCTGTATTCGCAAAAAGAAAAGGAGTACTTGTGGCACCTTAGAGACTAACAAATTTATTTGAGCATAAGCTTTCGTGAGCTACAGCTCGCAAAATAAATTTGTTAGTCTCTAAGGTGCCACAAGTACTCCTTTTCTTTTTGCGAATACAGACTAACACGGCTGCTACTCTGAAACCATACATAAGGCTGAGATTGCTAAGGAAAATCTAGGTGCCACAAGGTGCCACAAGTACTCCTTTTCTTTTAGCCTTACGTATGGAATTCTAAAAGCTGTAACAGAAACTCTCCTAAAATGATTACTGACCGTCTGAAACAGCTTAACTAAAATGACCACATAATACAGGAATTCCCTCACTCTTGTATATGGCACCATATATAGGGCACATTAATTAGACAATGTGTCACAGTCACCTTATTCCCCTTTGGTCGTAAGGCCCTTTTTATGCTCAAAATGGTCCTCACTTGTCCCCTGTGGAATGTACTAGCCACTCACCACTCCACAGAACTACCAAATAGCTAATGCCTTTGGCTTTAGATAAAAGGGGTGCATGGGAGGGTGAAAGACTGTGAGTGGTGTGTGTTCATGTGCATGGTGATGTTACAAAAATTAACACAAAAATTTATTTACACACCCACAGACTACAAGGATAGCTACCCAGTGCATCAGATGAGCACCAAAGGCTGTATTTTATATTTCGGAAGAATAAAATAACAGTTAAAAAAAAAAAGTCTGCACTTTAAAAAAAACTCTGAAATCTAATGGTCTAATTACAGTTGTCTGAATTGCAAAGATAGGCCTCAATTCTGCAAATTCTTCTGCATGTGCTTCACTTTAATGAAACTACTCATGTGTAAAGTAACAATATTTACAAGTGCTCGTAGGGTCAAGTCATAGACATGAGCTAATTCTTTTGTCAAAAATAAAGAATAGACAAATGAACGATCTGCAATATACAACTTCTGGCTTTCTACTGCTTGAGGTCTGGTTATTGCTACATTTATGCTCGATCTCCTTTTTTCTATTTCGTTAAATATATGACATCATCTACTGCACTTACTTTACAGTATATACAAGATTTACCCAAATCGATTGTTGTGTGTTAGAACAATCCAATAGAAACATATCTTCTACAACAGGAAATACAGGAAAGTTTCCAAACTGATTAATCCACCACAAGTAAAATCAAGTCTTTATTCTATACAGTTCAATCCAGGAAAGCAGTGTGGGACTCTTTTTTAAAGGCTTTATGCATTCATTCCACTATAAAAGAGGAAATCAAATAAGCTGATTTTATTGTCACCAATGAAAAACGTCTCCAATTGAGCAGCTTTCATTGACTCAGCACGTCTAACAAAATAATATTACCGACGAAAATAAAATAATAGATTAGCAGCACAATCCAGACATTTTTCTTTCCAAACAACTACTTTAACATGTCTCCCCTTATAGCAGCATGAATACATGCTTCCTGTGAAAGTAAAACTCCCACTGTTTTCCCTGCTCCTGCAGAGATGCCTTGCTAAGAATAAAGGCTTCTTTTTCTGATGAAGATAGATTGGTTTGGGAACTGCCCAAACTCCCTGACACTCATTTTTCCAGCATCTGGGTGCGGTTCTCACTCCTCTTGCCCTGCCCATTGTTTACTCAAAAGACACAACTGACTTATTTTAGATGCTTAAATCCAGTTAACCATGAGCAATAAAAAACGACTTTGAATAAGTAACACTTTGATACTAACCATTCAAACAGAAAATCAGCTTTCTCTAGTAATCTAGTACTGGCTTCTATTCTCTGCTTTTAAAAACTGGGATTACTATTCTGTTCTGAATGGAAATCAAGAATAACAGCTTTTGTTTTCGGTGGATAGGGTGATAGAAAGATGTTTAAGAGATATCCACAGTACTTACAAAATTGTTCCAAGGGGTGGAAGGGAATTGAAAAAAGATTATTTTTTTAAAGCTCTCTTTGAATCCTGTCTTCTTTGTTCAGCTATTTTAAAAAATACAATCTTGCAAACTCAAAGCAAGGAAAGCTGTCTATTGAAGATGTTTCTGTGCCATTTCTGAATACAGATTTTGTTCTCAACAATAAAGAAAGAGAACATTATACTTCAAAAAAAGAAAAGGAGTACTTGTGGCACCTTAGAGACTAACAAATTTATTAGAGCATAAGTTTTCGTGAGATGAAGTGAGCTGTAGCTCACAAAAGCTTATGCTCTAATAAATTTGTTAGTCTCTAAGGTGCCACAAGTACTCCTTTTCTTTTTGCGAATACAGACTAACACGGCTGCTACTCTGAAACCTGTCATTATACTTCAAGGAACTCAAGTTGCCCTATGCCCAAATTGATCACATTTGGATACTTGTACGTTGGAACAACAACAAAGGAAAATGCAAATAAATAAAAATAAAAACACCCTTGGATTTCACTTGATGAGAGTAAAACTATTAAGTCAGCCTAGTGATCCATACAGATCCTTCTTTTAAGATTACTGTACTGTACATACAGAGATGAAGATCTATTCTGAATATCTGTGCTGTATGAAGTTATATCCTGAATATGGAGTTTGGCTTCAGTTTTGAAGTCAATTATACCAAAACTGCTCGTACGCTATAAAAGCTGCATTCATTGTGTGAAATGTAGGCCCACTGAAATCAATGGCAAAATTCCAATTGACTTCAATGGGGCAAGGATTTCACTCATTATGAACTGATTTAATTGGGAAAGACATTTTTTCCCTTATATAACAACGTTTTATACAGCAGTCTGAGATGGAATTGAACTGTTTAATGATCGTCTTTGATAATCATGTTGCCCAAAATTTTGGAAGTTGATGTCCTATTCGCTAACAGGTAAAGCAAAACAGGAACTTGCAGGTTACTGAGCACCAGCTGATTTGAATTAACTCTACATTAACAGTAAGCTATAGAAGGTGAATATCACTGTGTTTGAAATATTTAACAATTTGGTTTTGTGGGTGAGGGAAGTTCTATATAAGTTGTTTACAAAACAAAATGTGAAACTCACTTTCTTTCATTTTTACTGAACCTCTTATTGGGCTTTCAGGGTGTGTAACTCTGGGGAAGCCCCACCATGTGGACTATCCAAAGGCCAGGGACAGTTAAGTAGATGGCATTAAATTCAGAGTCCTTGTACCCCAAAATTTCACAGCCACAAAATGTGATGATTAATCTACCCCCTTTCAGAAAAATATGCTCATGAAACTAAGCCCTTTCTCTTTTATCAAATGGTTGTGAAGAGAAACATTGAAAATATTAATTGGGTGAAAACTGAAGAAGTGATGTCTTTTTGAATGCAGACACCAAAAACAATAGCTCTTAAGATGTGAATTGCCCCATTCATTTCAGTGGGTTAACTCTGAAACCTAAAGATGACAAATTTAATGTCAGCCTTGTTCATTATTTCACTACTTAGCACTTTATGAGAAATATCCAGTTAATGTGTTTATCCTACAATCCTAAATTGCCTCTTCTGTCTTCACCAAAGAATCAAATGCCAACACATGCAGTTTACCTCCTGATAGTTGTGCATTCTATTGTGAATGCTATTGTGCATTCTAAATACAAATACCCGTAGCATATTTAAAGCTGAAAATCTGAGAACAGTGTAAAATAAATTGAATTTAATATCAAAATAAATTAAACACTAGCAACTATATTTACTTAATTTATTTTCATATCCAAATAGTTCAACTTTTATTTAAAAGTTTACCTCGGAGTGTCATATAATTTAAGTCCTGCTTGCCACAGAGTACACTGGACTGTGATTAACATGTTGGCATTCTCAAAGTACAGTATAGAGTAGATTGAACCAAAGGTGTGTTGTATTAATCAATTATTTAATGCCAGGATAAATGGCTCAATAATGATAAAAGTTACTTAACAGCCATTATGGTGTATACAGTGGATGCGTAAACCATGCCAGTGAATCCCTTCATTCAATGAGCAAAGAAAAAACCCTCTTCTTTATCCCTCCTGTGTTGCAGCCAAGGGACCCCTGCAGGGCAAGACCTCATATCAGCAAGTGAATGGGTTATACAATCTCAGACTGGTGGAAAATAGAAGAGAAGTGGGGAAGTATGAGATCTTCCTCCTTCTGAGAGCCACTTAAATCTGTGAGCTTACATTTTCCCTTCTTCTTGTGAAGAGAATCTGCATCTTTTATTTTGCCTGATGGAGGATTCTAGCTTGGTAAAAAGGAGGGAATTCTAATGTCTGAGGGCTTGTCTACACAGAAAAGTGTTACCAGTTATACTGGTTTAACTCTCCATGTGGACACTAATTCCAAAACAAGAGGGGCTTTTTTGGTTTACCTTAAACCCCTTCCAAAGTGGCATAAGCTAAATTGAAAAAAGGCACTCATGCTGGAATAAGAGAGTCTACATGCAGTGTTCTAATGGTATAACTATATTGGCTTAACTTCACACCATGGCTTATAGTGGTATAGCTTTCCCATATAGACAAGCCCTAAGTATCCCGCTACAGGTGCAGCATTTAGAGAGGCTGGCTAAGAAGCATCAGCAGGATAACCCTGGTTCCTGGAGAGGAATACCCAATATGAACACTACCTGAGAAGGATAGTTGATAGAATGCCTGTGACACTCTGTCTCCGGAGAACATCCTGGACCCCCATGTTCATCCTTATAATATGATTGTGTGGTATCCAATGCAAAGTACGTCATGTCGGGTGTTTTTGGAAGGCTCATGATGCACTGAGCATTGTTGTTATATTAATGTTATAGGTTGTAATTTCAGGTATATAGTTATGAGGCTGAAAATGTGTCCTCATGGCTTAAAACAAGTCCAGGCAAAACTCTCCAGGAACAGAGGGGCAGTTCACGCCTCATCAGGGCATGTATGGGACAAACCCAGCCCAGCCTCAAAGGAACAAAGGACATTAGCCTAGGCAGCAATAAAGGATCTATTGGACTCTTGAGTGAGTCACCCCACTTCCCTCGGTCAGTCAGGGACTATGATGAGGTAATGCTCACCTGACCCTGAAGGGGGGGCCAAAGCCAAGAGGCAAGAAAGAACATGATAAAAGGGAGAGATGTTTGGCATGCTCTTCCCCTCTTTTCCACCTCCATCTACAGACATCACCACAATGCGAATGAAGTGCTGATCAAAGGGGAGAGCCTGGCTGAAGGGCAACCAGCCAGCCAGTGGTGAAAAGCATCTAAGTTTGTAAGGGCACTAAAAGTGTTAAGATCAGCATAGAATGTGTTTTACTTTTATTTCATGGACCAAATCTGACTTCTTGTCCTTGGACTTATAAACTATCTTTTATAGTTAATAAATTGTTTATTCTACCATGTGTTTGGTTTGAAGAGTGTCAGAGACTCCCTTTGGGATAACAAGCCTTGTACATATCAATTTATTGTTAAATTGATGAACTCATGTAAGCTTTCAGCATCCAGTGGGCATAACTGGATACTGCAAAACGGAGGTTCCTAGGGTTGTGTCTGGGACCGGAGATATTGGCTAGTATCATTTGGTTGCACAATCCAAGCAGCTTACATGCCAGATGCTGTGCATGAACAGCCCAGGAGTGGGGGTTCTCACAGCAAAGCAGGGTAAGGCTGGCTCCCAGAGTCAAGGACTGGAGTGACCTAGCAAATCACGGGTCCAGATAACACTAGGGGAACATCACAATCCCTTTTAATAAAATTTCCTATTAAGCCTGGTCCAGGAGGCAGGGCAGAAGGAATAAAGGGCTGAAGATTAAACAAAGTCTACTTGCTACCTAAAGAATCAAGTAACAATTAAAGAAGGAGATAGAATAAGTCAACTTGTTTTCTAAAGGGTGAACACAGCCCACGGACATGTGGGTCCACTCTCCAGAGCTGAAGAAGGTGAGCAAACTTGCCATAAGGAATGATGTTCTGTGATATTAAAAAATGACACCCAGTGTGTGCCCTAAGTGACTCCAACTGCAAGGGCTAGATTCAAAATGGGGACTTAGAAACTTATCTGTCACTTTAGATGCCTAAGTCCAACATTTAGGTGACACTCTGATCCCCAAAACCACCACTCAGCTGCTACATAACCTTGTAGGTGCACAAATTTCCACTGATAATATCCAATAAGCACCTACATTTCTATCACTGGGCACATGTAATGCCCCCTAAGTCCTGACACCACTGAGCAGCTAAAAACCCAATTTACACCAAAGCCCCTGCAGGATTTGCAAACTAGCCATTCTCACCTGCAGAGTCTGATCCAGTAGGTATGCTCTGAGGTCCTTTATGACCACACCTCCCACATGAGGTCCCACACAACACAGTGGTGACAGTACTCAAAAGCCCTTTCTGCCAGATTTGGCACAAGGACTTAAAATTGGGTCTGCCATCCACAGGCGCCAACTTTCCAAAGTGTCAGGGGGTGCTCAATCCCCAGCTCTGTCCCAGGCCCTGCCCTCATTCCACCAGTTCCCTCAAGGCCCCGCGTCACCTCGCCTCTTCTCACCCCGATCTACCCCCACCCCACCTCTTCCCATCCATTTCCGCCCCCTTTCCCAAGTGAGCCGCATCCTTACTCCTCCCCCCTCCATCCCAGCCTCCTGCATGCCATGAAACAGCTGTTCACAGTGGGTGGGAGGTGAGGGGAGGGACGGGGAGGCGCTGATCTGTGGGACCCGCTGGCAGGTGGGAGGCACTTAGGGGTGGGGGGGAGCCGATGGAGGGCTGCTGGTGGGTGCTCAGCACCCACCATTTTTTCCCTGTGGGTGCTCCAGTCCCAGAGCACCCACAGAATCAGTGCCTATGCTGCCATCTTCCAGATGTGTGTCTTAACCACTGGGCTATAGGATACTTTTGTCACTTTTTGACATGAGTGATGATCAAAGTTCAGGGTCCTGGGGATGTTCCAATTGGAAGCAGGAATTGATGGAGTCTGGCATTTTCTTTGATGAAATCTTATTTACTTACAAGGAATGTACAAAGTCCCATGTCTCTGAATGCAGAAGGAACCAAGAATAAAAGGAGCAGTTAGCTTACAGTCCCCAAGTCTCTTTAGTCAATACCAGATCCAAAAGCTCTCTAGCTTTTTTCAGAGTGTCACAGTGTTAACAGGCTCCTGCTTGGCTTTCTGGCTCTCCCTTTCTCTCTGTTCTTGTCTGGTCTCAGTTTCTGTGTGATCTTTCTTCATACCCACACACCTCTACCCAAAACAATACTCAGCCAAAAGCTCCTGGGCAGGTTTACACACATCTTTTGTGTTAGATGGGGGCTTTGCTTACAGTTGTTTTAATAGAAGGGTGAATTCACACTTATCAATCTCAATGGGATTTTAATACAACCCATAATAAAGTTTCACCCAGATCATAACATTATTTTGGGTGAGTCTCTCTCAATATCTCTTATTAAAGCTGTTTTATACAAATACTTAAACGTTCATTGGAGCAGAGACTGGGTCTCCAAGGAGAGTGCACTAACTACTAGGCTATAGTCATTCTCACTCTCTCTCTCTCTGGCCCAATGAATATTTAAGGACTTATACAAACACTTGTCTACATGTCCTTGGTAAGTGCTCTAACCACTGTGCTTGTGGGTATAAGGGAAGCACCACCATCTCCTCTACATTGTTTTTTCATGAGAAAGTGCTGACCTATCTTAGGCATCTAACTGCAGGATAGGGCACCTCCCTCTCGCTCAGCGTTAGTAATTTAGTTCCCTTTGTGCGGGCTTAGGCCACACTCCACTCCTCGGCATTTCCTGCTGGGTAGATTTGGTGGCTTCCCACTCAGCACGCTGGCTTTTGTGAATCCCATTCCTAGGTGATTAACTCTCCCCATGTATTGTATATAGAGCCTGGGTGCCTAACTCAGGGCCATTAATTGCACTAGGTGCCAGGATATCTAAAAGTTAGGCTTGGTCTACACTACAAATTTATGTCAGATTTAGCAGCATTAAATCCGAATTAACCCTGCACCCATCCACACAATGAAGCCATTTTTTTTGACATAAAGGGCTCTTAAAACCAATTTCTGTACTCCTCCCCAACGAGGGGATTAGCGCTGAAATCAACATCGCCGTTTCAAATTAGGGTTAGTGTGGACGGAATTTGACAGTATTGGCATATGGGAGCTATCCCACAGTGCACCATTGTGACCGCTCTGGACAGAACTCTGAATTTGGATACACTGGTCAGGTGTACAGGAAAAGCCCCTGGAACTTTTGAATCTCATTTCCTGTTTGGCCTGGCGAGCTCATCAGCACAGGTGACCATGCAGTCCCAGGATCGAAGAAGAGCTACAGCATGGACCAAACGGGAGATACTGGATCTGATCACTGTATGGGGAGAGGAATCCGTGCTATCAGAACTACGTTCCAAAAGACGAAATGCCAAAACATTTCAAAAAAATCTGAGAGGCCATGAGGGGCAGAGGCTACATCAGGGACACAACACAGTGCCGCGTAAAACTTAAGGAGCTCAGACAAGCGTACCAGAAAACCAAAGAATCAAACGGACGCTCCGGGACAGAGCCCCAGACATGCTGCTTCTATGCTGAGCTGCATGCAATTCTAGGGGGGGCTGCCACCACTACCCCACCCCTGTCCGTGGACTCCAAGGATGGGATACTCTCCGCCATGGCTGAGGATTTGGAAGATGAGGATGAGCTTGGGGAGAGCACACAGCACACCATTTTCCCCAACAGCCAGGATCTTTTTATCACCCTGACTGAAATATCCTCCCAACCCAATGAAGCCGGAGAAGGGACCTCTGGTGAGTGTACCTTTTTAAGTATAATATATGTTATTAAAAGCAAGCGTTTTTTTTAATGATTAAGTAGCCCTGAGGACTTGGGTTGCATTCGTGGCCAGTACTGCTACTGGAAGAGTCTGTTAACGTGTCTGGGGATGGAGCGGAAATCTTCCAGGGACATCTCCATGAAGCTTTCCTGGAGGTACTCTAAAAGTCTTTGCAGAAGGTTTCTGGGAAGAGCAGCCTTATTCCGTCCTCCATGGTAGGACACTTTACCATGCCATGCTAGTAGCAAGTAATCTGGTATCATTGCATGACAAAATGGTAAAAACACTGGCAGTGTATGGTCCCGGTGTTTGCTGGCATTCAAGCAACATCTGTTCCTTATCTCTCTGTGTTATCCTCAGGAGAGTGATATCATTCATGGTAACCTGGTTGAAATAGGGAAATTTGATTAAGGGCACATTCAGAGGTGCCTGTTCCTACTGGGCTGTTTGCCTGTGGCTGAAAAGAAATCCTCCCTGCAGTTAGCCACACAGTGTGGGGGGGGGAGGCACTGGTGCTGAGCTGTTCGCGTTTGGCTAGCAGGGATCTTCCCTGATACCAGCCACGTGGTGGGGGGAGGGGAAAAGCGATCATCCCAGAGAATTGGATGAGGGAAGGGGGTTAGTTTGGTTTCTGCTGCTGCACGTTAACAGGAAAACTGCAGCAGTAAATGGCCAACTCAGTGGGCTTTACTTGGTATGGGAAAGGAGGGGGCTGCTGTTATGAAGGTTGCAGAAGCCAAAAGACTATGGCTTACCATGGCCACCTGCAAGCCGAATTCTGTTGCCCGGCCCTGCATGTGTGATCCTAAACACCAAAACTGCAGGCACTCAATATAAGATGCAAAATGCGACCTTGTACCAAAATCTCATGTGCTATGTAATGTGAGTAGTGTTGTTCACCGTGAAAGAGCGTAGCCATTGTTCTATAAAATGTATCTTTTTAAATACTTCACTCCCTTTTTTTTTCCTTCAGCAGCTGCAAATGTTTCAAGCTCCCTCCTCCATCCCAGAGGCTCTCTCAGATAAGGCAGCGAAAAAAACACACGCGCGAGGACATGTTCTCTGAGCTCATGCAGTCATCCGGCACTGACAGAGCTGTGTGGAGGGATACAATAGCAGACTACAGGACGGTGGCCAATGAACTTGAGGAGAGGTGGTGGCAGGAAGATCAGAGGAGGCATGAGGAAACGCTGGGGATACTGCGGGATCAAATGGACATGCTCCGGCATCTGGTGAAGGTTCATGAATGGCAGCAGGATCACAGACCCCACCCAGACGCCCAAGAATGCAGAGTGGGAGGCTCCGGGCACCCAACCACTCCACCCCAGTAGACAGTCCAAGCAACAAAAGGCTCGCATTCAACAAGTTTTAGAGTGGCCTTTTCCTTCCCTCCTACCCTCCTCCCACACACCACCCGGGCTAAATTGTGAGTTATCTCCCTATTTTTATAATCAATTTTAAATTTTTAAATGATAGTGACTTTATTTCCTTTGCAAGCAAGCTGTGATCGAAGGTGGGAGGGCGGGTGGCTTACAGGGAATTAGAGTCAACCAAAGTTTTCATCAAGGAGAAACAAAACAGAAGTGTCACACAGTACCCTAGCGAGTCATGAAACTGGTTTTCAAAGCTTCTCTGATGTGCACTGCTTCCTGCTGTGCTCTTCTAACAGCCCGGGTGTCTGGCTGCACATATTCAGTGGCCAGGCGACTTGCATCAACCTCCCACCCCGCCATAAATGTCTCCCCCTTACTCTCACAGAGATTGTGGAGCACACAACAAGCAGCAATAACAATGGGAATATTGGTTTCGCTGAAGTCTGAGCAAGTCAGTAAACTGCGCCAGCGACTGTTTAAACGTCCAAATGCACATTCTACCACCATTCGCAAAAAGAAAAGGAGTACTTTTGTGAGCTACAGCTCACTTCATCGGATGCATTCGATGGAAAATACAGTGGGGAGATTTATATACACACACAGAGAACATGAAACAATGCGTTTTATCATACACACTGTAAGGAGAGTGATCACTTAAGATGAGATATTACCAGCAGGAAGTGAAGGGGAGGAGGAGGAAAACCTTTCATGATGATAATCAAGGTGGGCCATTTCCAGCAGTTAACAAGAACATCTGAGGAACAGTGTGGGGTGGGGTGGGAGGGAGAAATAACATGGGGAAATAGTTTTACTTTGTGTAATGACCCATCCACTCCCAGTCTCTATTCAAGCCTAAGTTAATTGTATCCAGTTTACAAATTAATTCCAATTCAGCAGTCTCTCATTGTAGTCTGTTTTTGAAGTTTTTTTGTTGAAGGATAGCCACTCTCAGGTCTGTAATCGAGTGACCGGAGAGATTGAAGTGTTCTCCGACTGGTTTTTGAATGTTCTAATTCTTGACGACTGATGTTGTTTGTTTGAAATCATGACATGCAGGATAGTTTATACTTCTTAAGTTTATAAGAGTGGAACCTCAATGGTCTTCTCCTAGCCTTCGACATCTCTCTGTTCCTACGCATTAGAATTTTACAGTAACAACATAATGTTTAGTTCCCAGAAGCTAGTTTAAAAAGGCACTTTTCATTTGGGAATAAGTGATCATTCATGCTAAATTCATGCACATAGAATCATAGAATCATAGAATATCAGGGTTGGAAGGGACCCCAGAAGGTCATCTAGTCCAACCCCCTGCTCAAAGCAGGACCAAGTCCCAGTTAAATCATCCCAGCCAGGGCTTTGTCAAGCCTGACCTTAAAAACCTCTAAGGAAGGAGATTCTACCACCTCCCTAGGTAACGCATTCCAGTGTTTCACCACCCTCTTAGTGAAAAAGTTTTTCCTTATATCCAATCTAAACCTCCCCCATTGCAACTTGAGACCATTACTCCTCGTTCTGTCATCTGCTACCATTGAGAACAGTCTAGAGCCATCCTCTTTGAAACCCCCTTTCAGGTAGTTGAAAGCAGCTATCAAATCCCCCCTCATTCTTCTCTTCTGCAGACTAAACAATCCCAGCTCCCTCAGCCTCTCCTCATAAGTCATGTGCTCTAGACCCCTAATCATTTTCGTTGCCCTTCGTTGTACTCTTTCCAATTTATCCACATCCTTCCTGTAGTGTGGGGCCCAAAACTGGACACAGTACTCCAGATGAGGCCTCACCAGTGTCGAATAGAGGGGAACGATCACGTCCCTCGATCTGCTCGCTATGCCCCTACTTATACATCCCAAAATGCCATTGGCCTTCTTGGCAACAAGGGCACACTGCTGACTCATATCCAGATTTGTTTGTTTGTTTGTTTGTTTGTTGTCCATATCCATATCACATATTTTCTGCTGAATTATATTTATGTTCAAATATATTTTCAATTTTGTACTTGTAGGCTGTGAAGAAAGAGACACTAACAGCTATAAAGCAATTAAAAGTTGTCAAAGACTTCTCTTCCTCTTATTTCAACACGGAGCCAGATTGTTGGGCGAGTGGGTCTGGATGTTTTACACTGCACTACTAGTAGAGTTTAAGCTTAAATTTAAGCTAAAGGGGAACAAGGCACCCTTATTTCAGAATAACCCTATGTGGACAATAAATCTTGTCTTGGGAGAATGGCCCTGAATACAACCACTCCAGGACCAGGGGAACACAGGAATTTGTCCCACTATGTGCATTCAGTGTTCACCTACACAACATAGCCTGCTAGAGGTAACTCCACAAAATACATGCTCTTTTGCTTGTATTGAAATGAAATGACAGTTTTGCTACATTTTGGAAATTTGGTTCAAACGTTCTCTTGTCCTGTCAGCTAATTAAAAAGCTTACAGAAGAAAAGCTGCATCATACTACACAGATCTCAAAACTACTAAATTAAAATATAAAATAATGAATTCTCATGGGTTGGTACATCAAGAAACAGAATAACTTCCTGTGAGCCAAGAATTCATTTCATGCCTATAGCTTCATTTACACTGTTCACTTACATCTTGAAGTCTGTGTCTGAAAGAAACATAAAAAGAGCAAATCAAAACACTAAGCATGACTGTACTAGACATCAAAATCAAGAAGAAGCTTCTACATAAAGACTGAGAGTGTCATGCTGGAATAAAAAGTGCCACACAAATTTTTCTTATGTTCATATTTGGTTCTATACAGTAACAAAACATCAAGTTCCAGGAATGTTGACTAAAGGACTGTTTAGACTTTTCATTGCAGAGTAAGATTACATTAAAAATATGCTCTCTTACTGGTTATTAAGCACCTTTTACATATTTTTCAAAAGATTAGCAACTTAACTGATGCAAATATTGCAGATTCCTCAATAAAAATTACTTTGAACTGTCATTTAATTATTTATTTATGTTTAAATATTGTTGTTACTGTCAGTGAATGCCACCTTCAAAGGCTTCTTGGCACAGACTGAGCTTACCTTTCATTCTGGGGCTGCCACTTTTCTCCCCAGTTCTCTTCCTTCTGGTGGTAATAAACCATCCCAGCACTTACAATCTGTCCAATACAACGTCTATACTTGCTTCACTAACCATATTTCAATTCTGCTTTTTACTTCTAAAGGATTTAAATATTCATGGCAAAAACGTAAAGAAATATTCTATTGTTTTGGAAAGCACTGTGACAATTTTATTTAAGAGGTGTAAGTCCCAGATTATTCAAATAAATCTGAAAAGCTGTAGAAAAATGTACTTAAGATAAAGCAGATAATGACTGGGGGAAAAGCACATGGTATAACATTAAAACTTTCTGTTCAAGTTCTCTGTCCTAAAACTCAGAACACATAAATTATGGCCAAATGAAACAGCCATTTTGAGGCTAACATTGTACTACCAGCTGGAAAAAGTAATCCTCTAGAAAATCCTGTGTTAGAATGTATCTCAAACAAATGCAAGCTATGTAGAAAATACAAACTGCTCATGATGATGGAATGAACTAAAATTGCTTTAAAATCCCAAGCAGCTTTTTGTCTTTACACTACAATGTCTTTTTAAAAATGTCCCTTATACAGTGCGCACACATATAGAAATAATTTTGAAAGTATGGAATCTTGTAAAGAAAACTATAAAGAGTTGTCATCCAAAATAATAATGCAAAATGTAAACCAATAATATCCACAGTCATAATTAAGTCACCATTGTACAGTACAATGACACTATATTATTCTAAAACACAATACATTTAATTAATCAGCAGTTGCTTTGTCCCTTATAAATCCTTGGGTTTCATGAGTTTGTATAGGTTGGCTATTTTGAACTGAGTTAGGCAGAAAATGTGATTAAAAATGTCAGTCTAAATATAAATTTGTACTCTCAAAATTAGATATTTTTTTTTGGTCCAACAGGAAGGGTAGGATTTTGGTAATTCCAATTTTTTTCTGTCTACTTTTTTTAAAAGAGCAGAGTTTAAACCTGAGGTTTTGCAAGCAGTTAGAACTAGATGCTGCTCTTTTGAAGAAAATCATGCTTACATTGAACATTTCCATGGCTTTTGCACATAAAAAACAGTGTCTTAGACTATATCTGCCAACACTTTTGGTTAAAGCCACATTTTAACTAGATGTTTTGCCCTTCTTGGCACTGTCACAACCTTGCAACCTCTCCATATAGTGAACCGCTGGGACACCAAACCATGCCCCAGGAGTTCTGCAGATTTGTTTTTGCAAATCTAGAAACATAGGGAAAGGTGTGCAAAGCCTCTCTTCAGAAATGTATTTACTGTTCCAACATAAGTTACCCTATATATGGCAGCAGATTTCAAGCATTTGGGGACAAATTCTGCCTCAGATTCACAAGTGCTTATTTTGTATTAGTCAAATCACACCTCTTTTGAGAGATCATAACACAATGTGCCATACATAGAAATTTCTACTTCCACTCTTTCTGAAGGACACCTGCAGAACTTAATAGTAGGTATGAAAACTGCTGCTAGCCTCCAACACAAGTGATGGAGGTCTGCATGAGACATGAACTGAGAAAATAAGTTAATGAATTGTTAAAACTATTCCGACAATTTGCTTGGCATCATATTGGATATGAAATCCAGACAATCTATACCCCAAGAAGATTAAATCCTGAAAGAAAAAGAGAAGACTCTGACTATAGAGGAGGGAAGAACTTGGAATCTACTTTTTTTAAAAAGAATTTGACTCAGTATGCATTCTTGAAATCCATT
The DNA here is from genome assembly GCF_009764565.3 of Dermochelys coriacea. Lineage (NCBI taxonomy): Eukaryota > Metazoa > Chordata > Testudines > Dermochelyidae > Dermochelys > Dermochelys coriacea. Next base: position 124,072,780 of record NC_050070.1, read on the forward strand.
TGGGAGTAATCAGGTTTTAGGCACAAACTGGAGACAGATGAAGGTGTCTTGATGAGTATTCTCAAGTATGGCATAAGCAAAATTTGTCTTAATCCTAACTTTTTCAAAAGATCTCTTGTAACACTGGGAAAAATGATTTCCTGCTTTGCAGAAGCACTTGGTTGTTGGGACAAGACAATATAGAGAGTACTTCTCCATATAGCACACCAGCAGGAGAGGATAATTGACTAGCCCTCAAGATGACACTAAGAGGAGGACCTATTTCCATACCCCTTGGCACTTTGTGACTCCCAATATTCATAGTTTACTAGCTAGGTGGAGTACTCTGGCCCCCAAAGCAGGGAGCATGAGCTAGCCCCACTATGCATTCTTCCATGGCTGCCCTATGCTATCCTATTCTGGACCAGTTGTCTGGTTCTGGGAGATACCTTGCAGCCAGCACGGCTCCACAGTGCAGCTCTATCAGTTAAGGGCAAGATTTAGCCTTCTGTGTATTGTGATTGCCCTATATCAAATTACATTAGAAGGGTCTATAAGTTTCCTCTTCTCAGTGACGGTTCAATTAACTTCTGATCTGTTTCTCCCAGCCTCCAAAATATCTTAATAATCAGTTAATCAAAATTAAACTAACTCTCAGAGGACCTCAGTAATTAACTTTGTGGTGACTGGGAAGTCAAGGGCATAGCAAAGTTCAGCATTAGGCAGGAACATTTGCATTTTACACAACATTCTTTTATTAAAAATATCATCACACAAAAGACAAGACTTAAATAAAAATCCTTTTTATCTAAGAGGACAGTATAAGCACTGCAGTATGCTTGCCTTTGTTTCTTTTGCATCGATTAGTAACTTTGAAAATAAGTTGCGTTTAAACTTTGTCTATTCTCTAAATGTAATCTACAGTAACTTGCAAATGTTTTAACTGAAACACAAAGCAAGATGTCTGTGGGCAGCAGCAGAACCAGAGAGGAAAGTGGCACCCATTGTTCCTTCACTGAAAGTTCAGTGCAAAAGATAAACATTTTACAAGCAGTGGGTGATCAATTTGTTTCTGTGTGAAAATACAATAAGAAGGGAAGAGGTTAAGTAATGATGGAACAAAAAATATTAAACCCCACAACTGTAAACAGAAGCTTGATGAAGAACGTAAGTTTTGATTTTTAATTAAAAACAGAGTATGTGCCAATCCCAGGAACACGCATCACCTTGCAGTTTCAGATGAAATGGAGGAATGGTATACTGAAAATATAGCAGATCCCAACCGGACCTGCGTAAGGGGCCCATTTTTTACTCAAGCAAACTCCTTTGACTTCAATAAAAGTTATGCCTAAGTGACTATTAAATTAACAGTACGTCTAGCAAGAGCTTTCTTATACAGCCAATTCATCCTGACTGCACATGGAAGAATCCCTGCACTGGCAACATCCACAGATATATTTTCTGAGATGGTAAAAAAACAAAAACAAACAAACAAAAAACAAAACAGCAGACTAACATACAAAAAAAAATAACCTAGGCAGATTATATAAGGAATGTTAAACTGAACTCATAACAGCAGGTTATAGTGCTTCCTATAGTTCAAACCCTGCAGTTCGCACTCCAGAAAGTACACAATTGAATTAACACACACTGATGCAATCAAATCTCATGTATGCAGTGTATTATTACATAAAGATACACCAAGATAAAAGATCACTACTTCTATAATGTGTAACAGAAATAAAATTACTTCTTAAGAATGAACATCAAGCCTACAGCAGCCAAATCCATAAAACTTTTTCAAAACTGGCTAAAGGCAAAGAAGGATAAGGATTACTAGGTTACATCAACATTAAAATGGATATTTTAGCCACTTCCCTGTTGTGTAATGTATTGAGGACATGCCACAAAACTCTTCTGCAGTGGGACCTCACATACTGCCTTTGAACTGCCAACATGGCAATGGAAAAGTAGCATTTCAAACAGAGCTGAAAAATGCCACTCCTCAGAGATTGCAGAAGCTGACAGCACCAAAGTGGTTAACAGGACTGAAAAGCATCTCTTTAACACCAGAGCTTGCAAATACTGTGTCTACAGCAGGCCAATTTTGCAGAAAAATCCTTTCTTCCTGAACACTGGTTCAACTCCTCTGGTGTTAGCAGCATTAGACGTCCTAGTATTGACAGTAACCTGTTCGGCATGGTGTTAAAATTGCTGGTGGCTATCTTACTGGAAGCCACTGAGTGCCCTGCATTTGTGTTTTCTGGATGGTTGCTATGCCAGCAAAGTCCAATTTTTAGTTTTCAATATAAATATACATTGTAGCAAATTGCCTTACAAGAGGGTAGTGCATCTCTTAACACAGTGAAACAGCACACAACCTGAATTTTTCTATCCTTAAAAATTTTAAAAAATGCATCCTTTCCAAAACCTGCATTAAATGTATTTATTGATGGCAATTCTCCAATATTTTTCCATAGCTCACCTTGGTACTACAAAGTCAATCCTTCTTTTTAATAGGAAAATAACATTTCTGAGACTTTTGAATCATGTCAGGAGATAAGTAATGCACAGTCTACTTTACAACTGACACTTAGGCTATGTCTACACTACGAAATTAGGTCGAATTTATAGAAATTGATTTTGTAGAAAGCATTTTTATACAGTCGATTGTATGTGTCCCTACACAAATGCTCTAAGTGCATTTAGCCGGTGGAGTGCGTCCACAGTACTGAGGCAACCGTCGACTTCTGGAGCGTTGCACTGTGGGTAGCTATCCCACAGTTCCCGCAGTCTCCGCCGCCCATTTGAATTCTGGGTAGAAATCCCAATGCCTGATGGGGCAAAAACATTGTTGCGGGTGGTTCTGGGTACATATCATCAGGCCCCCCCCTTCCTTCCCTCCCTCCCTCCATGAAAGCAATGGCAGACAATTGTTTCGTGCTTTTTTTTTCCTGGGTTACCCGTGCAGACACCATACCACACTAAGCATGGAGCCCGCTCAGCTCACCATCACCATATGTCTCCTGGGTGCTGGCAGATGCAGTACTGCATTGCTACACAGGAGTAGCTCATTGCCTTTTGAAGCAGACAGTGCAGTATGACTGGTTGCCATCGTCACCGTACTCCAGGGTGCTCTTTTAGCCAACCTCAGTGAGGTCTGTCGAGGTGCCTGGTCAAACATGGGAGTTACTCAGCTAGGTCATTTCCCATTTAAAAGTTTCCTCTCATGGTGATTCAGTCCTGCCGGCAGTCATACTGCACCGTCTTCTAATGAGCAGCCAGGAGATGATGGTGACCAGCAGTCGTACTGCACCGTCTGCTGCCAGGAAGATGTATAAAATTAGATGAAGTGGATCAAAACAAGAAATAGACCAGATTTGTTTTGTATTCACTTTCTCCTCGCTTCCTCCATGAAATCAATGGCCTGCTAAACCCAGGGTTTTGAGTTCTATCCTTGAGGGGGCCATTCTGTTTCTCCTTCATGCAAAGATACTCCCTTTGTTGATTTTAATTCCCTGTAAGCCAACCCTGTAAGCCATGTTGTCAGTCGCCCCTCCCTCCATCAGAGCAATGGTAGACAATCGTTTTGCGCCTTTTTTCAGCGCAGATGCCATCGCACTGGGAACATGGAGCCCGCTCAGATCACCGCGGCAATAACAAGCACTATAAACACTGCGTGCATTATCCAGCAGGATATGCAGAACCATAACCTGCAAGAATAGCAAAACCAGGCGATGAGGAGGCGACTGCGGTGCAGTGACGAGAGTGATGAGGACATGGACATAGACTTCTCACAAAGTACAGGCGCTGGCAATGTGCACATCATGGTGTCAGTTGGGCAGGTTAATGGTGTGGAACGCTGATTCTGGGTATGGGAAACAAGCAAGGACTGGGGACCGTATAGTGTTGCAGGTCTGGGACGATTCCAAGTGGCTGCGAAACTTTCATATGCATAAGAGCACTTTCATGGAACTTGTGACTTGCTTTCCCCTGCCCTGAAGCGCATGAATACCAAGATGAGAGCAGCCCTCACAGTTGAGAAGCGAGTGGCAATAGCCCTGTGGAAGCTTGCAACGCCAGACAGCTACCGGTCAGTCGGGAATCAATTTGGAGTGGGTAAATCTGCTGTGGGGCTGCTGTGATCCAAGTAGCCAACACAATCACTGAGCTGCTGCTATCAAGGGTAGTGACCCTGGGAAAAGTGCAGGTTATAGTGGATGGCTTTGCTGCAATGGGATTCCCTAACTGTGGTGGGGCGATAGACGGAATGCATATCCCTATCTTGGGACCAGACCACCTTGGTTGTCAGTACATTAACCCCAAGCGGTACTTTTCAGTGTTGCTGCAAGCACTGATGGATCACAAGGGACGGATGGCCAGGAAAGGTACATGATGCTCACATCTTCAGGAACTCTGGTCTGTTTCTACAGATGCAGCAAAGGACTTACTTTTCAGACCAGAAAATAACCATTGGGGATGTTGAAATGCCTATAGTTATCCTTGGGAACCCAGCTTATCTCTTAATGCCATGGCTCATGAAGCCATAGACAGGCACCCTAGACAGTAGTCAGGAGTTGTTCAACTATAGGCTGAACAAGTGCAGAATGGTGGTAGAATGTACATTTGGACATTTAAAAGCACAATGGCACAGTTTACTGACTCGGTTAGACCTCAGCGAAACCAACATTCCCATTGTTATTACTGCTTGCTGTGTGCTCCACAATCTCTGTGAGAGTAAGGAGAAGACATTTATGGCGGGGTGGGAGGTTGAGGCAAATTGCCAGGCCGCTGATTAAGCACAGCCAGACACCAGGGCGGTTAGAAGAATACAGGAGGGTACGGTGCGCATCAGAGAAGCTTTGAAAACCAGTTTCAGGAATGGCCAGGCTACGGTGTGAAAGTTCTGTTTGTTTCTCCTTGATGGAAACCCACTCCGAGTTCACTCTACTTTTCTGTAAGCTAAGTACCCTCCCCACCCCCTTTGATCACTGCTTGCAGAGGCAATAAAGTCATTGTTGCTTTATATTCATGCATTCTTTATTTATTCATCACACAAATAGGGGGATAACTGGCAAGGTAGCCTAGGAGGGGTGGTGGAGGAGGGAGAGACAAGGCCACACAGCACTTTAAAACTTATTGAATGCCAGCCTTCTGTTGCTTGGGCAATCCTCTGGGGTGGAATGGCTGGGTGGCCGGAGGCCCCGCCACTGCGTTCTTGGGCGTCTGGGTCAGGAGGCTATGGAGCTTGGAGAGGAGGGCAGTTGGTTACACATGGGCTGTAGTGGTGGTCTGTGCTCCTGCTGCCTTTCCTGCAGCTCAACCGAACGCTGGAGCATATGAGTTTGATCCTCCAGCAGCCTGAGCATTGACTCCTGCCTTCTTTCAGCAAGCTGACACCACCTACCATCTTCAGCCCGCCACCTCTCCTCGCGGTGATATTGTGTTTTTCTGCACTCTGAGATTGTCTGCCTCCATGTATTTTGCTGTGCTCTGTCAGTGTGGGAGGACAGCATGAGGTCAGAGAACATTTCATCATGAGTGCATTTTTTTCACCTTCTAATCTTCGCTAGCCTCTAGGAAGGAGAAACATATGCAGCTGGTGGAGGGGAAAAAAAGGGAGAGTTCCAGTTAAAAAGACATTTTATAGAACAATGGGTAGACTCTTTCATAGCAAACCTTGTTGTTAACATTACATAGCACATGTGCTTTCATTACAAGGTTGCATTTTGCCTCTTATTGAGGGTATGCCCGTTTGGTGTAAGAGATCACTCACGCAGGGCTGGGCAGCACAATTTAGCTTGCAGGCAGCCATGGTAAGCCACAGTCTTTTGGCTTCTTTAACCTTCATTACATGTGGGAATGGTTTCAAACAGCAGCACCCTCATTTCCCATACAAAGTAGCCATTGGGTTGGCCATTAAAAGTGGGTTGGCAATTTAAAGGGAGGGGCTGCGGTTTCTGGGTTCACGTACAGCAGAAACCCAACTATCCTCCCCACCCCCGGCCACACACACAGCCCCAATTCTCTGGGATGATGGCTTCACCCCTCCCCCCACCGCATGGCTAACAGCAGGGAAGATTTCTGTTCAGACACAGGCAAACAGCCCAGCAGGAATGGGCACCTCTGAATGTCCACTTACTATAACCACCCTATTTCAACCAGGTGACCATGAATGATATCACTCTCCTAAGGGTAACACAGACAGATAAAGAACAGATCTTGTTTGAATGCAAGCAAACACCGGGACCATACGCTGCAATGCTTTGTTCTGCAATGATTCCTGACTATGTGTTACTGGCCTGGAGTGGTAATGTGTCCTGCCATGGAGGATGGAATAAGGCTGCCCTCCCAAGAAACCTTTTGCAAAGGCTTTGGAAGTACATCCAGGAGAGGTTTATGGAGATGTCCCTGGAGGATTTCCATTCCATCCCTAGACATGTTAACAGACTTTTCCAGTAGCTGTACTGGCCACGAATGCCAGGGCAAATTAATCATTAAACATGCTTGCTTTTAAACCATGTATAATATATACTCACCAGAGGTCCCTTCTCCACCTTCAGGGTCCAGGAGCCCGCCTTGGGTGGGTTCGGGGAGTACTGGGTCCAGGTCCAGAGTGATAATCAGATCCTGGCTGATGGGGAAACCGGTTTCTCTGCTTCCCTGCTGTGAGCCATCTACAACCTCCTCCTCCTCCTCCTCCTCACCTTCCTCCCCCCCAAAACCCGCTTCCGTGTTCCTCCCACTCCTTGGACGGAGTCAAAGCCCAGGGTTGGGGTAGTGGTGGCTGCACCCCCTAGAATGGCATGCAGCTCATCATAGAAGCGGCATGTCTGGGGCTTGGAACCGGAGCAGCCGTTTCCCTCTCTGGTTTTTTGGTAGGCTTGCCTGAGCTCATTAATTTTCACGCAGCACTGCTGCAGGTCCCTGTTATAGCCTCTGTCCTTCATGCCATTGGAGATTTTTTCAAATATTTTGGCATTTCGTCTTTTCGAACGGAGTTCTGCCAGCACGGATTCATCTCCCCATCCAGCGATCAAATCCCATACCTCCCATTCGGTCTATGCTGGAGCTCTTCGGCGGTTCTGGGACTGCATAGTCTCCTGTGATGATGAGCTCTGCATCGTGACCTGTGCAGGTGAGCTCACCACGCTGGCCAAACAGGAAATTAGATTCAAAAGTTCGTGGGCCTTTTCCTATATACCTGGCCTGTGCATCTGAATTGAGAGTGCTGTCCAGAGCGGTCACAACTGAGCACTCTGGGATAGCTCCCGGAGGCCAATACCGTCGAATTGCGTCCATAGTACCTCAAATTCGATCCGACAAGGCCGATTTCAGTGCTAATCCCCTCATCGGAGGTGGAGTAAAGAAATCGATTTTAAGAGCCCTTTAAGTAAAAAAAAAAAAAAAAAGGTCTTCATAGTGTGGATGGGTGCAGGGTTAAATCAAGATAACGCTGCTAAATTCGACCTAAACTCATAGTGTGGACCAGGCCATACACACAAAGAGATACAAGGAGATTAAATCCTGTGGTGTCCTGAGATATGAACTCATTCTGAGTTGATCTTCCTCCATTCGTTTCTGGAGACTGACACTGAAATGCTCACCAATCACTAGTGCATCAATCCTTCAGAAAAACAGGAGAATGAACCTTCATTTGCATTCACTTAAATAAATGAGATCTGCAACGAGTTCCACAGCAAGTGAAAGCTTCTGGAGATGCTGCTTTTATTGTCTCTGTAGTGATAAAGGACGACATTTACAGAATGGTCCTCTCATACGTAAGTGAACAAATCATTGGAGGTATATGCAGAAGGCACTAATAAGTTTGTGTTTCTGCATTCTGTTTCTACACTCTCCGGAAGAATTAAACATATAGTATGCACAAAGGGCCAAATGCTTGCAAATACAAGTTTTGTACGGCTAAATAGGTGCATGAGCATATTTTGAAAACTGGAACCGCCATATCAGTTTAAATTCTCTGTGTCTTCTTTTCTATAAGACATTTGGAGCACACAAGAAAGCTGAGTGCACTAGTGAAGTATGTTGCCTAATTCTTCATATACCTTCCTTAATTACATAGTATTAACTCACAAGATTCAAATACAGTGTGTTTTCTTTTTAACTTGTAATTTTGATAATTCTGAGCATATTTAAGTATTTCTTTTTTTATTTTGTTGCTGCTATGTTGGTGAATGAGATCCATCCAAGGAAGCGCTCAAGTTTGAAAAATGAACTGGAACATTTCCCAGGTTGGTTCTCTAGGTGATAATGTTCTTTGGATTTTTGTTAAATCTTCTACTTATTTACTTTCTTTCTTAGAAAGATGCATTCAGTAAAGTTCCATTCCATTTAATAACAGAGAAGCATCACCACTTTGTAAAGAAAGATTTCGAAACTCACCTGACAGCTCACATAGTGGGTCACAGTTGCCCTATTGTCCCTTTTGATTGGGTCTCTGCAAGCTGTCACACCTCTTTTTAATTTGATATTACGCTCATCTCTTGGCTCCTTGAACTGTGGGTTTCTATCCATCTTCTTACATTTTCCTCAAGTCACCTTACATTACAAGTTATATTAATGTACTGCAGAGTTGCAGTTCTATTAGTCACCAGAAGTTCTTTTTAAAAAAGAATTTTGAGCCACTCAAAAATTTGAATTTTGTTTAAGACAAAAAAGATTTAAACACAACATCATCAGTGGTCCCTGAGCTCATCTGCTTCCACAATCCTAATCCTCCAACTTCTCTGATATTCACTCAGTTTTTGTTGTTGCTTCTTCAACCATCTCAAACATATCTTACCCTCCAGCTGAACCAACAAAAAACAATAGGTACTTTCACAAAGACCATTTGCAAGGATATATATATCAGACAGGCAAATTTAATTCATTCCCATCTACAGTACAATGAGATATATTTTAACTGTACAATTCTGACAGCAGAAACATTAAGATCTTCTGAAATTGGATTAATTTTTCTTTTACTGAAACTCACCCACTCTAATATATTTCATGCTTAAATGGTAAAACAAAATGCTTATGGTATTATGTGTTAAATAAACTAAAATAGAACCTCTATTTCCAGAGTGTGGAGAATGATGTATGAATAAAGGCTAAATGGTACTTGTGAAAAAGAAAAAAGGTCACCAGTACATATAATTTTTCTGTACGTACACACACATATATAGCATTTATCTGTTAGCCACCAACAGTATGCTTGGAGCTGTACAAGACAAAAATGTTTAGACTGATATGGGAAAGGTAGAGAATATAAGACAATGTGATGTAAAAATATTTTATTGGCAAGAGTTTGGCTGTACAGCAAACAAATTGTGAAGTCAAGACGAGATTATCCACCACAACACAGACTCATACCAATAAAATCTTTTCTACCACACCATACCATCATGACCTTTTATGTCAAATAGTTTACACAAAAACTGTGTTAGAAATGTTTTAAGATTTTAAAAAATGTTATTGGTATTCCCTTTCATATCGCTTCCCCTGTAAAACCAGGAACTTTGGTACCAGGAGCCAACTGTATAGGCCTTGAAAGAAGAGAAAAATAGAAACTAATATTTCAGAAATTTCTAAGAATAATTTACAATAACTTAACTTGAGAGAGAGAGAGGCGGGGGGGGGGGGTGTTGATATTTTAAGATCCAATATCTCAAATATGAGGTTATTAGATAAAACCAAATAAACCAAGCTGAATGCTTAGCATACTCCAGAGGCAAACTTCACAAAGTTTTGCTGTCCTGAAATATTTGAGTCAAATCCATGCTCACCCAGAAACCTCAACAGGACTTCCTGACTCCTCCACCAACAACCTACCCGCACAGCTATTCACTATGATTCTAGCTCCCTTCCTCCTTACAACTCCCACAATACATCCTCTAGTTCCTTCCTTCCTCTAAGGCTACACTACACATCACTGGTGGAAACATGTAGGGTATCTGTAACTATGTGCTACAGTGAAAATCCTACTGTGTCCACATTGTGGTGTGTAGCTACATACGTCAATGAAAGGCTCTTGCAAGGAGAAAAAAAAGCAAGGAAAAGCTTCAGCAGCTCCATGTTGCCAGAGCTTTTCACTGTGGGGAGAAAAGGCTCTGGCAGTGGGGAAAGCCTCCAACAATGGGGAGCTGGCAGAACCTTTCCCTGCTGCCTCCAGCTGCTGGAGTCTTTCCCTGCAGTGGGAGAAGGCTCCAGCAGTTGGGAGCCACTATGCCCTTTCCCTGATGCTCTCCGGCTGCTGGAGTCTTTCCCCACTGCCAGGGTCTTTCCCTGTGGCAGGAGAAGGCTCCAGCAATGGAGAGCTGGTGGCCCTTTTCCTCACTGCCCCAACACTGCTGGAGTCGTTCCCTGTGGCAGGGGGAGGCTCCAGCAGCCAGTTATTTTCCTAAGGAGGAGAGAGGCAATGGGAAGGCCACAGGACACTACACTGCTAACGATAGCAATGTAGATTGGAGGCATGACTTGGGCATGAACAGAATGTGCACAATATGTATTCACATATGTAACCACAGCCTTCAGTCATGCCTTTACTCACCTAAGCCATGCCCCACTAGCTACACTGCTATTTATACTTATGCTAAGGGGACTATGCATGTATGTACTCTACACGCTGCCAAAAGTAGCATGCCATATAGACATAGCTTTAGTCCTATCTCTGAATATCTGCAGGGCCAAGCAGATCTGCTACCCCCTCTGCTAGCTGCAACCCAGAAAGCAGAGGATCTAGAGTTGCTTATTTTGTATCCTCTGGAGTTTCAGAAGCTCAGTAATAATTTTACAGTGCAGCTAAAAGGGAAATCAAAAAATGTCAGAAAGTTTTAGCTGAGTGCCAACTAGGGAATGGCAGACCTGCTGGGGGCCCCAATATTTTTAGAGCAAAGAGGAAAAGGAGACTGAAATGAGACAAGGACAGACTATTTCAGTTTGGACTTGGTTTGAGCCTGCGATTGTTAACATGTGTCAGGGTGGAAACAAGAAAGTGTTTAAAGAATTGAACTGGCCGGGAGACTGCAATGGCAGCTGGAAAGAGGATCAGGTATTGAACTGTGTGGAAACAAGCTGGGAATATGGATTAGGTATGAGTAGCAGTGAAAGCAGGAAAAACATGGATCAGTTCAGTCGAGAAGAGGGTTGGCAACTGGATTAGGTAGGAACAGATGGAGCTCTGACAACTTACACTAGCTGAAGATCCGCTGCAGAGAGAACAAGAAAATCAGTTGGATAGAGAGAGCATATTGAGATACAAGCGGTGAAATCCTGGCCACACTGAAGTCAATGGCAATAATCCCATCGATTTATTTAGCCCATTATTTCACCCAGAGGGGGAAACATACCCAATCTGACTCAGACATGAAAAGAAGTTCAGAATATGAAGGTTACTTTCCTGTAATAAGGGTTCTTCGAGAGGGACTCTGCATAGTCCCACTCATGGGATGCTCCGACTGGTGCAGCCTAAACAGTAGAACTCTAACTAGCAGTACCACTGGAGTGCTCACACACCTCCTTCATCCCTCCCCTCAATGAGCATTGAACGTTCTAATGCAAGGGTGTACAAGGGATGTGACAATCTAGCTGCCTCAGCTCCTTCACCCACAATCCTTTTTCGAGGTAGTGGGAGAAAGGTGGGCCAGGAGTGTGAACATACAGGGTCCATATTAAAGAGCCCTGGTTGCAGACAAGTAACCCTGTTTTTTTTTGAGTGTCCTCTCATGAGACAGATTAACAAAACAGTACTCTTATCCAGAATAGTGAGATCACAGAGTCCTATCTGAATACAGACTGCAGAACTACCTTGTCAAATTTTCCATCAGATCTAGATTCCAAATTGAACAAACAGTGTTTAGTGAAAGTATGGATTGAACTCCATGTTGCTGCTCTACATATCTCTATTAGAGGAATGTGTCTTAAAAAAAAGCCATAAAGGCTGTCTTCGATCTAGCTGAATGTGTTTTAATTTCCTGAGGAAGAGACAAAGATCACCAATTTATAAGCTTCTTGAATACAAATCTAATCCATCTTGAGAGCATTTGCACAGAAATAGCTTTATCCTTATTCCTCCTTTCATGCACAGTAAACAATTCTGGAGATTCTCTAAATCATTTAGTCACATCTAAACAAAAGACTAATGCTCTTCTAACATCTAGCGTGTGGGCAAGTCTACACTACAAAATTAAGTCGACCTAAGTTATGTCAACATACAGCCACCACAGTAATTAAATGGCTTTTGCATATCCACACTATGCTACTTGTGTCAGTGGTGCACGCCCTCACAGGAGCGTTTGCACCAATTTAACTTGTACTCTGGGGCATTGCAGGATGGCTTCTGAAAGGCAGCATCAGTTGATGTAAGCAATGCAGTGTCTACACTGACACTGTGTTGACCTAACTACATCAACCTAAGTGCTACGCCTCTTATGCAGCATAGTGGGAGAGTTACATCAGTGGGAACTACATTTTACTGTAGATGCTTGCAGAGTTAGGTTGACGTAAGCTGCCTTACATCAGCCTAACTCTATTGTAGACCAGGGCTATGTAAGTTAGCTTCTCCATCTCGAGTATGAGGCTCAGAAAAGAACATTAGTAAAATAATAGACTGGTTATAAAAAAAATCTGAGGCCATCTTTGATGAAAACCTTGAGTGTGTATGGAGAATTGCTATATCTTTATGAAAAACAGTAAATGGTGGCTCAGCCATTAACACAGAGAATTAACATACACCCTGTTGAAGTGATAGCTGTGAAAAAACAGTCTTAATAGACAAATGGCACAATGTATAATTTCCCAAAGGTTCAAAGGGAGGTTTCATCAATTGTGAAAGCACTATGTACAAATCCCAAAATGGCACAGGGTGTCCTTTTGGAGGATAAAAATTATTAAGACCTTTTAAGAACCTTTTAACTACATCATGAGTAAATATTTATTTACTGTCCGAAGGTACATGGTATGCTTATATATCTGAGGGGTGAACCCTCACTGAAGATAGTCAAAGACTCATTCTCTTAAGATACAAAAAATATTCTAATAGATAATTAATGGGCGCTGTATATGGCTCTATATCAGGGGTGAGCAAACTTTTTGGCCTGAGGGCCACATCAGGGTTCCAAAACTGTATGGAGGGCCGAGTAGGGAAGGCTGTGCCTCCCCAAACTGCCTGGCCCCACCCCCTATCTGCTCCCTCCCACTTCCCACCCCCTGACTGCGTCCCTCAGAACTCCCCACCCATCCAACCCCCCAACTCCTTGTCCCCTGACCACCCCCTCCTAGGGTCCCCTGCCCCTAACTGACCCCCCCGGCATCCCCCCCATCCAACTCCCCCGCTCCCTGACTGCCCTGCCCCGACAGGCCCCCCAGGACCCCGCCCCCTATTCAAACCCCCCCAAACCCCTTTCAGAATGTGGCCCTGCGAACAGAGGAGGAGGACTCAGGAGGAGCAGGGGCAGCCAGAGAGAAGTAGAGGTTTCCCCTTCAAAGCGCCGCTTCTCTTTGGCCAGCTGTGTGGCCGCCCGGTGCTCCTCCTGAGTCCTCCGCCAGCGTTCGCGCCACCCGCATTGCCCACCTGCTTCCCTGTGGCTGCAGGTGAGCCTCCCTCCCTGATCTCCCCTGCACCCACAGTGCAGCCCCCTCCTGTGCTGGCTGCACAACGAGCTGAGGCTGCAGAGGCGGGGGGACAGCTGGGGAGGGGCCGGGGACTAGCCTCCCTGGCTGGTAGCTCAAGGGCCTGGCAGGACGGTCCCATGGGCTGGATGTGGTCAACGGGCCATAGTTTGCCCATCTCTGCTCTATATCGTACATGGAAACCCATCATAAAAATCTTTTTCATTTATGACTAACAAATTATAACCGAGTTAAAAAAAAGAATTAGATAAATTCATGGAGGATAGGTCCATCAATGGCTATTAGCCAAGATGGTCAGGGATGCAACCCCATGCCCTGAGTGTCCCTAAGCCTCTGACTGCCAGATGCTGGGACTGGCTGACAGTGGATAGATCACATGATAATTGCCCTGTTCTGTTCATTCCCTCTGAAGCACGTGGCATTGGCCACTGTCAGAAGACAGGATACTGGGCGAGATGGACCATTGGTCTGACCCAGTATGGCCATTCTTATGTTCGTATTTTCATGGGGACTCTTTCTTTGAATTTAGCAGTATATTTCACACCTCTAATGAACAAGATTTTTCTATAATTCTGGAGTCTTATTCCTCATGCCGTTAGATGAAGAGACTGAAGATTGGGGTGACAGACCATCCCTTGTTGTCCCGTCAACAAGTCTGGTTCTAATGGTTGAGGTTTGATTAGCCCTCTGGATAGGTGAATTAAGTCCAGGTACCACTGTTGTCTGGCCCAAACCGGTGCAATTAAAATTACTTTGGCTTTGTCTTGTATTATTTTCTTTATCTGTCTTTGAATGAGGAAAATGCATACACTAAGCCTTGATCCCAATTTATTAGAAATGCATCTGATATTGAGTCCTTGATTGATATTGAGTTATCACATCTTTATCTTTCCCCACATCATCAGTTCCTTAGCTCTTGCTTTTGGAACTGGCTCATCGAATCTGACACAACTGGATTTGAAAAAGACTGTCTCCTGATTCTACCACAAGAAAATGTACCCAGGATAGGCTCGAAGACCCGCTAGTCAGAAGTATCTTTCTCTCACTGACTGGCTGTTTGCAAAGAGGCTGACACCAGCAAGGACTGAGCATTCATGCTCACCATAACAACGGTGTGCTTTTGTAGTAGAATGGCTCAGGAAACAGAGTCTGAAACCATAGTAGTTTTCCTCTTTGAACCCTTCGTACTAGGAGACCGTGCAGTACTGTGTACTGAGGTGGAAGGTTTGTCCTTCTTCCCTCCAGACTCAGAGCTGATGCTGGTCTCTGAGATGTGTTCAGACCTTGTATTTGCTTGGTTCTGGGTGGTTTTCCTGACAGCACTTCTTGTAATAAAACTGTCTGTTCCATCGTTCTTTTTAGCTCATGTAAAAGTTGAGCAAATCAAGCATTTTGAAGGTGAGTGTCCGTCTCTCAAACATGCTAGGTTGGTATGTGTGTCAGATGCTGGAAAAATGCCAGACACGACACCCATATTTTAAAAAATGGGCTTTTTATTCTTCAGCTCCACCCTCTCAAAACCAAAGATTTACAGCTATCTAACAACTACTAACTAATTCTAACTATAAAATTAACTAGCTAACAAGCTACGGATCCAGGAGCTCTGGATGAAGAGAGACAATTGTGCATCTGCTTTATGCTTCTCATTACTGATTCTTTATTACAGTTTGCATTAGTGCCTTTTTTGGGCCTGGACACTTATGAGAAAACTCCTGGGAATGATAAATGACTACTAAGAGATCTCAAAAGTTGACAGAGAAATTATATACCGTTTTTGTTTTGATAACTCCCTCTAAAATAATTGGCTTTTTCTCCCCCTCAAACCCTGCTCAATGTTAGTTCCTTTAAAGTGACCTCTGCTGTCATAATGCATCATCTCTGTTCTCTTGATCTATTTTTTTTCCAGCAAGACTGTTTCTAACAAGAATACTTCTGAGTTTCCTTGTGTGTGTAAATTTGTCTGCAATGGAAACTTTGTAATCAGCCAGGACTCACTTAAGCTTCCAATAGACATTTTCAATTAAAGTGAATGAGGAAGTTCTTATTAAAAAACAAACAAACAAAAAAACAGATCAAGCACCCAAATCATTTATCGACTATATGTGTGTGTAAGCTTAAAAATTACAAATAAGCATATAGTAAAGCCAAATATTCTGGACTGTCACGAGCTGTAACAATTTGAATAATTCACAATTTTTTTTTAAAAAAAATCACAGAATCATATAGAAATAACAGCAAGAGACTACGATAATATAATAAATATCCCCGTTGGTGCAAGAGTATTCCCTACAGTACACTATTCTAGTCTAGATGCAAAGGTTCCCAGGCTTTGAGGTTTCCACCACTTCCCTTGAGTATCAAATCCTCAGACAAAAACTTCTCACTCCTAAGAACATTTTATGGATATTAAGTCCCCATTTTCCCTTTCTTAATTTCATCTCTATACTATCTGTGTACCACATTAAATATATCCCCTCCATCTTTGGTGTTAGCATTATCCAACTATTTGTCAACTGTTATGCTCCCACTTTAGTCATCACTTAACCAAATACACATATTTAGTTCTTCCAACCCCATAATGGTGTGTGTGTGTGTTTGTTTTTAAGGCACCAATTTACCTTTTATTTTCTGGTTATGAGGTGCCCAAATCTATGTATTAGTGTAGGCTTAACTCCCAGAGCTATTTAGAGAGGAATTTACCTTCCTGCTTTATAAGGTGATGAGTCTGGGAATGCAGCCCAAAACTGCACTGGGTTTTTTTAACTGCTGCCATATCACATTACAAACTTATAGAATTTGATGTCCACTCTCTTATCACTCCTATGCTTCTTTTAGTTTGATTATTTCTTATATTTCTTTCTCCTATAAATCGCCATCATTTGAACAGTTTTTATTCAATATGTTAACTCAGGAATCTGAGAAAAACAGGGAGCAGTGAAATAATTTAAATATTTTGTAATTGTAACTAACTGATTGTACTCATTCTGAGCATGATGGGAAGGAAAGATTCTATACTCTATTGTCTGATACAAACAGACATATATGGATCAAAAACATATGCAGAGTATGTGCAATTATTCAAGTCAAATTTGCTCTGAAGACCATGAATGTCTACAACACAACTTTGATATACTACAGCAGAAGTTTATTATGACTCACTGCATCTGATACAAATCGTACTACAGCTCCTGTATCCACTTCCATCTGAAGTGGTTGGGCCTTCCAGAAAGTAAGGGACTGGGTTGTAGGTGGTCTGGCCTAGTGATCACAGTGTCCACACATCAAGGATGGCCACAATACAGTAGTCAGTGAACAAAGATTGGAGGAATCACTAGAGCCAGGATCAATAAGCAAGAGTCAGGGTCAGAGTCAGGCTGGGGTCTGAGACCAGAGATCAAAGGTAGTGCCAGGCTGGAATCAGAAGGCAACAGTCAGGGTCAGAGCCAGGCTAGAGATCAGAAGGCAAGATGTGATCAGGAGTCACAGCAAACCAGAAGTCTGTATGGTTGCCCATAAAACTTCCTGGGGCAGCTTCCAGAGTTAAATAGTGTGGTTGGCCACTCTGCCACTCTTGACTCTTTGGGTATTACTTCTCGCAAGCCTAATTGCCACAATATTTCCTGGATGTGGCTGTGCATGCCCTCTCAGTGGCAATATCAGCTGTCCTAGACTCTGCAGCCTGGGTTCTAGTCCATGGATCCTTACATTACCCCCTCATCAGGGCACCCTTCCTTTGGGTGGCACCAGCCCTGGTTTGTCTGATGAAGTTTTTACCAGGTCAAGGGCATGGACATGGGCAGTAAGTTCCCAGAAGCACTCTTCAGGACTATAGCCCTCTAAATCAATTAGGTAGTAGAGTCTTACCCTCAGCAGTTTAGAGTCAAAGACGGTGTGGTCTCCTTGGACCTCGACAAGCAGGGGTCTGTTGGGATTGGTTGGGCAAAGGGTCCTCTGTGTAAGTCTTCCAAAGGGATACATGGAAAACAGGATGTATCTTAAGGGATCAAGGGAGCTGCAATTTCAAGGTGATAGGGTTGATTTGCTGACCAATATGGAATGGTCCAAGGAACTGGTGGTCTAGCCTGTGGGACAGCCTGTTCATATGGAGGTGGTTTGCTGCAAGCTGGACCTTTTGGCCCACTGTGAGAGGTGGGCCTTCCTGGTGTTGATAGTCAGCGTACTGCTTGTAGTCCTTTTTCACATCTTTGAGGTGGTCCTTAAGCGCCTCATAAATATGATGAATTCGTTGGATTCAGTTGGCAGCTGCTAGATTTGGGGAGGCTGCTGACAAGCCTGGGTGCAAGTGAGGGTGAAACATGTAATTTGCAAAGAAGTGAGTCTATCCCATGGAAGTGTGATTGGCATTATTGTACGTGAACTCAGCATAAGGAAGGAGAGAGAACCAGTTATCTTGATGGTAGTTGAAAAAGCACCTTAGGTGTTGCTCCAATCCTTACTTCACCCTCTCAGTCTGTTGGTGGTACACAGATGAGGTAAAAGCATGAATGTTCATTAAGTAGAGTGTTTCACACCAAAATCATGAGACAAACTGTGGTCCTCTGCCCGAGGTGATAGAGTGAAAACCCATGAAGATGGATAACATTCACCACTAGGACTTGAGCCATTGTTTCAGCAGAGAGCAGGTGGTCATGGAATACGAAGTCTGCCATTTCAGTCAGTTGGTCTACAACAGTCAAAACCATTGTATGGCAGTCAGAGTCAGGGAGTCCCACTCTGAAACCCATGGTGATTGAGGCCCAAGGTCTAAGTTAAGTTTCCAGCAGTACTAGGGTGCCAAGAGGCTTAGTTTGTGGAGTGTTGGTGCATGCACATAGGTCACAAGAGTCGATATAGTTACAGACTTTGGCTTGCATACAGGGCCACCAGAAGAAACAGGAAGCTGTGCGGTAAATCTTAAGGTGGCCAAAATGGTGCCAACAGACTGTCATGGCAGAGATGGAGCACTTCTAGCCAGGGGAACCCTAGTGGAACATATATATGCCCATTGAGGTATGTGATCCTATCTTGTGTGGAGTACTGCATTTCGGTTCTGACTTTCATTTGCTCAGGCTGTTCCATCATCTCCTGGACTAAACAGATCACCCCACAAAGTGGATCCAATTAGATCAATCAAGTCTTGGTATTATGGCACCAAGGAGGTTGAGAGGTTTTAGGAGACAGGGCGGTTCTTGGTTAGGCTCTTTGCACTCCTGGTAATATTTGACCTTTCAGGATAAGTCATTGGTTTTCCCATTCCTGGTTCCCAGGTGACAGGTGATGATTAAATCGAACCAAGAGAAGAATAATACCTACATGAGCTATCTTTGGTTCAAGGCTCAAGCCTTATGCAGATATTTGAAGTTCTTATGGTTAGAAAAGACTTGCACTGGGTATTGGGTTCCCTCCAGGTGATGGCACCACTCTTCAAAAGCTGATTTAATTGTGAGCAGTTATTTATGTAATATTTCATAACTCCATTTGGTGGGGTGAGTTTTTGGGAGTAGTAGGTGCAGAGCTGCAACGCTGACATGCCTCAAACAGCATATGGCCCCAGTGGCTACATTGGGGGTATCGGCAGCCAATATGAATACCTGGACTGGGTCAGGATGTACTAGAATGGGACAGTGGTGAAAGCAGACTTGAGCTGTTCAAAAGCATGATGAGCTTCAGGCAGCCAAACAAATGTGGTGGCCTTGTAGAGGAGGTTTGTCATGGGGCCTATTTACCCTGAAAAGCCTGGAATGAACTGTTGGTAAAAATTCACAAAGCCCAGGAAGAACTGAAATTTCTGGGCGGACCTGGGCACTGCACAGCTGTGGATAGTCTCACTTTCTGGGGATCCATCTTAATGCCCACAGAGCAAGGGATATTACCCAAAAATTCTGTGGAGGATTAATGAAAAGTACATTTTAACAATTTATGTAGTCTTCCCAAGATGGAATGAACATGGTAGCTGCTCAGGATTATATGAAAACACAAGTATGTCATCGAGATAGATGCCTACATACTGGTCCAAGACATTGCTAAATACATTGTTCATGACGTGTTGAAAGTTTACAGGAGCGTTGGTCAGACCAAATGGCATTAGTAAATATTTGAAGTGCCCATAGCAGGTTTGAAAGGCAATCTTCCCTTCATTTCCTGCCCTCATGCGCACTAGGCTGTAAGCCTCCTAAAGGTCCACTTTGATGAAAATTCTGGCAGACTGCACACAATCTAGTAACCCCGAGGCTAGCGACAGGGGATTTAGCTGGATGTTGTTAGCTAGATGCAACAGTGCTGATTTGACAAGATGCACACTCTTTATCTTCATAAAAAGTTTCAAGCACATGATATGCAAACTGAGGTCCACCATTGTGAGCTTTGGCTAATATATTTTATATTTAACATATTTGGCTAAGTATTTTACACAATAGTACTGGATGATGCTTTCAGTAGATCCAGGTGATCCCTGTGATGAACTTTAATATCTAATATTCTGGAACTGCATGACAATCGCAACACAACATATGATTTCCAAGCTATTGTGAAACTGTGTCTTGATAACATTGTTTTATAGCATCACCTTACTACCTCTACTTCCTCTTTCTCTCTTTTTATTCACAATACAATCATCCATGTTGCCATTCCAGTTATGAGAATCTTCCCACTAGTTTTCAGTTATGCCCACCAGTTCACAAACCATCATTTAGTAATACTTCTAGATCTTCTTTCTTGTTCCCCATAATCCTTGCATTTATGTATAGATTAATACTGTATGTTAATATACTTATTCTTTAGTTTCTGTTTGAGAGCACTGCATCTTGTTTATTTGTGTATGTTAAAACAGCAGAGACAATACTGTCTAGTGGAAAGGACACTGGACTATCCCCAGCTCTGCCACTGACCTGCTGTATGACCTTAAGCAAGTCACTGTACCTTTCTATGCCTGTTTCACAACCCATAATTTGTTTCTCTTGTCCATTTAGATTGTAAGATTAGAGAATTTCTGTTACTATGTGTATGCACAGGCCTTTACACAATGGGGATGTGATCTCAGTTGAGGGAAGGGGTATAGACACTACACAAATAATAATGCCAGATAGTTTGAATTAGGCAAAAAAGTGTCCCTCCCCTACTCATTTCCTGTTTAGTTTGACGTTCACTTGATAAACACTACATATTTTGAACCCAGAAGGGTTGCTAACCAATCTGCTGAAATGGAGATCATAAATTCTAAACAGCCACCTCTCATCACAGCTTTCCAATCTTCCATGAACCCCAAAACCATTCTCTTTATTTCTTTGGTGCATTCAGTAGCAGTCTATCCCTTCCTTCTCTCATGCTTGGAATAAAAAGGATCTCGCATCACCCCACCTTCTATGTTTTTATCAGCTCCCTGAAACAATTCCTGATTTTTCTGAATACTCTTTCAGTGTTGTTATTCTATCACCACATCTTACTAGAATCAGTAAGAATTCCTTCAGCTAATTCCTTTTTCAAACTAATCAGTCACTTATTCTGACATCACTTGCTGTGCTGCCAGAAGGCATCTGACTGTCCAACTTCCTTCATATGACCTCAGATTTTTAAGCCCCATTCCTCACTCTGTAGTCACCAATCAGGATTACTTTTTTTTTTTTAAACACACCATGGCTGCAGTTTCACTACTTGTCTGTTAATAACTGGTTGAGTGCTTAGTAGTCCGATTCTGCTCTGTTTTGTTGAGGACAATATACCAATAGCAGGTACTGAAATTAAGTGTCTCCATACATATTTCTCTCCTGCCCTTCCTGCATCTTTTATTCTTTTTTTTTAAATGTCACATGCCTCAATTTTCCATATAGTGTGTCGATCTGCCATTTCCCTCCTTATGATAATTTCCTTTCCGTCTCCATTCAGTAACTTAATTTCTCTCTAACACACCTCAACTATCATTCCAGCTCCTCCTTCTCCCTCTTCAGAAAAGAAAAGGGGTGTACTTCATACATATATAGCCTTCATGGTCTTCATTCATAAAGTGGACAATTGTTCATGTTCCACATCAGCCACCTTGCATCCTTTCCTATCTGAAATGTTTGTTCCATGGTTAGAACTTGCTAGGATCAGAGCACTCTGTCACCACATCTTGGCAAACTTCCATTCACTGTTAACGTACCTTTTAGAAAGTTTTCTTTTTTAACACCTACCCCCATTAGTTGATGTCTCAGTCTGGCATTCAGCAATGAACTCCCACTCAGATCAAACTCCCTTTTGGTTTGGACTCACCTCTGTCATCCTTCTTTCAAGGCGGTGAGCAGAGCTCCTGTGTGTTCCATGATTCCTTGATATACCCAACTCTTTCTGCAGAATCTAAGCTTTATTTAAAAAAAAAAGTTTCTACTCCTTATGGTTGCAAAACAAACACATTATCCTTAAAATCTTTAGCTGAATATAAAGCAATGTTACATTGTTTTCATGAGTCTGCCTGAAACAATAACTCTAAGAGACACATGAATTGACCCATTAATCTCAATAGAATGTTAACTCTGAAATTGAGATGACAATGTATATTTTCCTCTCTCTCTCTCTCCCTCTCTCTCTCATTATATATATCAACAGTAAATATACCACTAGCATGTAGCAGAAGCATCCAGAAACTGCCTTCTGTTCTCAAAACCTTGGTGGTGGGGGGGGGGTTGCCTTCCTTTGTAGCATGTGGGTGCAGGTCACTTGCCAAGATTATTTGGCTACATAACACTTAATGATTTCCCCACCATTGTGTAGTCTTTGGACGCTGGTTTACATCGGTCCCTGTTATTCTCTGCCTATGCCACATAATAGTCTAGTCTCATAATATTTTGGTGTCATTTCAATTGTTGGGTTTATTGTGTGGGTGCAGGGTAGTGTTGGTGGCCTGTGATGTACAGGTCATACTAGAAGATCTAGCGGTCCCTTTTGGCCTCAAACTCTATGACTATGAACTGCCAGTTGGTTCCTTCCCAGCTATCAAAACCTCTAGTTTCAGCCCTGAAAATGTCTACAATATCTCTTTTTCTCACACATACACAGTATGGATGGAAAATGCAGGGATAGAATAAACTGTGCTGATGTATTAATCATTAGAATTCTCTAAATACTAGAAGTTTGGAATGGTACCTGAAACTGTTGTTGAACTTCCCATCTGCTACAGAAGCCAGGGGCCTTGCCAAAGAGTTTTGGTACAGCTTTCCAGAGCAATACATTTACCCCTTAACTATGAACAGCACCTCAAATGTCACCTTGAAACACAGTCCAAAAACCAGTCCTTATGGCCAGTCTGCCTTGGCCTTAAATAGATTAATGTGGGGAGGCAGGGATAGAGCTCCCACCCTAACCGTTGCATGGCCCATGTAAGGGACAGGCCAAACTTCAATACCTGTGCTCAGGGGGCATGCAGGGGGGTAATCCATACCACCCATAATAGGATGTGGCAAAGCTGAAAGGAATGGGGTCATGGTTCCCCCCACTCCTATACACTGACAGCAAATTGCTGTGGTGTGATATTGGATGTTCAGCCTGTGCATTTTCAGGAACTTCAGGAGGCATTCTACCCTCCTGAGACACCTCCTTGTGATTCTCTTGAAGTGATGCAATTGCACATCTCCCCTTGGTGTGTCTGTGCTTATTGTAAATAACTTTAAAACTGCCTTAAAATTAACCTGACCGAAGGCATCTCAGTGTAAATAAACCTGAGCTGGCAGCCCTGAATATCTGAAAATCAATTCTTCCTTTATTCATCTAAGTTCTAGGTTTCGTGTTTTACCCTGCAAAAAGTTGGGTTACAGATTCTCTGAGTAAAGTTAGACCCCAGTAACAGATTCTGTGTTTCGTCCTGAAACAATCTGACAACACACTATAATCTCAAGCACTTCAGCGTGTGTGGGAAGGTTTAGAAGCTTCTGAAAGTGTAACTGTCAAGGTTCCTTCCCCACTCTGAACTCTAGGGTACAGATGTAGGGACCTGCATGAAAGACCCCCTAAGCTTATTCTTACCAGCTTAGGTTAAAACCTCCCCAAGGTACAAACTTTGCCTTGTTCTTGAACTGTATGCTGCCACCACCAAGCGTTTTAAACAAAGAACAGGGAAAGAGACCACTTGGAGATGTCTTCCCCCAAAAATATCCCCTCAAGCCCTACACCCCCTTTCCTAGGGAAGGCTTGATAAAAATCCTCACCAATTTGTACTGGTGAGCACAGACCCAACCCCTTGGATCTTAAGAATAATGAAAAATCAATCAGGTTCTTAAAAGAAGAATTTTAATTAAAGAAAAGGTAAAAGAATCACCTCTGTAAAATCAGGATGGTAAATACTTTACAGGGTAATCAGATTCAAAACATAGACAATCCCTCTAGGCAAAACCTTAAGTTACAAAAAGACACAAAAACAGGAATATACATTCCATCCAGCACAGCTTATTGTACTAGCCATTAAACAAAAGGAAATCTAACGCATTTCTAGCTAGATTACTTACTAACTTAACAGGAGTTGTAAGGCTGCATTCCTGATCTGTTCCCTGCAAAAGCATCACAAGCCTTTTGTTCTGCCCCCTCCAGATTTGAAAGTATCTTGTCCCCTCATTGGTCATTTTGGGTCAGGTGCCAGCAAGGTTACCTTAGCTTCTTAACCCTTTACAGGTAAAAGGGATTTGCCTCTGGCCAGGAGGGATTTTATAGTACTGTATACAGAAAGGTGGTTACCCTTTATATTTATGACAGTAATACAGAACACTAAACGTAGGAACTGGCTTTTCAATTCACCTTAAAAACATTTTTGGCCCCATATATTTTCTTTAGTAAAAACAAATCACCTAAAAGCAAAGCACAGCAGTTTATGTATGATGACTATGTGCATCAACACTATCAGCAGGAGATGCACTGGAGAGTGACAACAGCAATTTGCATTCTATAGTTTCTTGTGTGTGCCCAAACCCCCTAAAGCATTTGACAAAGCAATAAATATCATACCCATGAAGATTTCTTGTAGTGATAGGATGTCAATATCATAGTGACTCTCTACAACCAGATACAGCAGCCATTCTGTGCACAGCAATGTCCCACACACAGCTGAAAACACAAGTGCCAATTAATCTGTGCTCATTAAAATAGAAAGAGTTGTTCCTGTGGGGGATAGTTTATGCAGTCACCTGAACCCTATAGAATGCACCTCATTGTTCTTTGATGTCACTGCCAGGATAATAGTTCTAACAACTCAGTAATCTCTAGTTTTGTATTGGGAGGCCGATACATACATTATTTCCAGATTTCTCAAATGTCTTAAACCTATGTTCTTATGCTTCCCCCAGCAAATGCTGCCATCTCCACAAATATCATTCATAGGAAGAAAGAGAAACTTATAAAATGAAAGTGGCAGTATTGGTAACAGTGGTAGAGATGATCAGGAAAAGAGTCTTGTTACTTGTCCTGCTATGCTCTTTTTTCCCTCTCCATTCATTCTGCATTTTATTTTTATCAGAATAGTTAATCAGGAGGAAATGAAATTCAAATATGAACTCAGCCACTTATAAATCTTTCTCCTCCTCACTAGTCTTTCAAACTACAGGTTTGTGATTTCAGTGCTTTTTGGGGAAACTTCACTGGCTACTGTGAACAGGCCTTCAAAATACTACCCCTCCATCAGCGTGTACACGCACACACACACAGACAGCAGCTGCCTTACAACTATCCTCCAGGGGTCACAATTGGGTTACAAATTCTGCACAACATGATAACTGAGCAGCCTGATTTGGAAGAATTTATTCACATTCATTCAGCTTTATTAAGATTCAATGGAATAAGTAAGGTAGAAATTGAGCAGATACAGAAATTGTGCATTGTGCCTGTAGTCAGTAAACATTTATTCACTAAGCACAGCTCTCTTTTGCTCTCTCTCTCTTATATTCTCTCTCTCTCTTCCTATCCTTCCTGCTTGCTGTTTTAATGCATAATTAAGAAGGTCAGAATTAATGAAGCAGTGTGGAGTAAAGTTCAAGGAATCCCTAGGCACTATTTATTCTATTAGATCTCAGTCATGAATGTCAGACTGGCAGCATTAGAGACAGAAGCAGTTGAGCTGGCAGCATCCCAGAAACAAAACTATCAAGGGAGACTTACCTGCAGTGTCAAGTCATTCCTAAGCTCCTTCCCTGCAAAAATCACACGTAACTGGTCAGCTGGAACTCCCTGTCGCTTAGCAACCATCTCCTTGAGCTGGCAGATGCTGGTGTCTGAATCAACCTCCACTGGGAAACCATGGCTGGAGTTGAACCTGACGAACACTGACCAAAACCAAAACATTTTAGAAAGTGAGCATTTTTCAAGTCAGATCTATTTTAAAATGGTGTAAGAGGAGGTTTTCTAATCCCTGGACTATTGACATAATGGAAAAAGTAAAATTTTAGTATATTTTTCATTTTAAAGAGAAACTTTTAATGCTGTAATTTATCATTCTGAAAGAAGGATCTGTAAGGGATTTCCTATCATATAATAGTCAGTGACCAATAAACAAAAAGTGTATGTTACCCCCGACAGCAATATTAAATTACAGTGAGCATACAAAAACAACAAACAGACTTAACTAGGCAAGATTCTGAGTAATCACTAATTGATACAATAGATTTTCAATTCAGTCTTATCCTGGGCAGACATATATACTGTTTGTGTCCCACGTATTCGTCTCCCGCCGGATATAACAAACAAATGCAGGGAATACAGACGTTTGTTAGAACAAGGATGCATTGAACAGCATAAGAACTGATAGTTCCCTGCTATACTGTAAAACATAGTCATACAGACCGGCTTCCCACAGATATAATTCTACAGAAAATAATGATGGAAGGGAAATCATCTACTAGCTGAAATGTTTGAGTGTTTTTTGTACCAGTGTGGTCTTTTTCAGAGTTCACTAAAATACCTGTAGTACATAACTCAACTCCAGTACATACATACTCCTTCAATGCAGAAAATTACCACCAGACTAGCCATGTCATTTTAGAGGTACAGCAATTGGTTTATACATTCAGAGAAGCCCGGCAAACAAGCTCATGAGTTTATTGCCATTCTGCTGGGGGGACTGCTTTTCATAATGAGTCTGAATGTGCCCATTAGGCTCACAGTGAGGAAGAGACTAAAAAAACCACTATATAGAAAAACCTCATTATAACCGCATCACTCACTGAGATTGTATGAAAAGCAGAGATATATCCTGGTGAGTTACTTTAACCAATAGGTTTCATAGACGGGAAACAGAGAATTAGTAAAACCAATATAAAACAAGAAATTATCTAGACCAAGTGAATAGCAGACATCTGCTACTGTAATGATGGCACACTGGTTGCAACTGATGTTCCATTGTAAGAGTTTATTTTGATTCCCAGTCTAATTTTTCAGTTGGAGAAGCTGCTGATTTCAGATTTTTAGCTGATTTCAGAATCTGATAAATATTTACATTTTCCAGAACATTGCAGTGGTTGTATGATGGTGATGCTATCGTATAGTATGTATTGTGATTTCCATCTAAAATTTTAGATGACAAAACTTTTTACCTCTAAAATTCTAGATAACAATTAAAGCTTTTGTACTTGAAAAGTTTTGCCTTTATGTACCCAATAACAATATAGGATTTCAAAATACAGTCAATAGGAACATAGCACACATGTCCTTTAGAGTACTATATGGCTTCTTATACTATATCCTCATTAAAGCTTTTTCAGTTTCTATGATGGAAGGTGTCCTAGTAATGATTGTGGGGTTTACAGAACATTATTGGATCAGAATGTCTAAAAATCCATGCAACTGAAATTTAATTTTGCAGATGTACCATGTGATTTGGAACAGTAATGGAGGAATGATATGGCAAGAGTGAATTCCAGTTATCTGGAATTGAAGACCTCATGTCTTCTTAAAAAAAAAAAAAAAAAACTTATAATGATCCACTACATAGGAAATTATCTTGGCAAATAAAAGGAGTTGTAGTTAATTCAACCTATCCCAGAGGATATATCTATTATTAACTTATTTTTAAAAAACTTGTATAATGAACTAGGCCTTACAAGGACTTGAACCTGACTCTCTCACACCCAAGGTGAGTTTCCCACTGCTCTAAAGGTCAGTCAGTCTCTCCTGTTGGAAAGATTCCATTTTGTGGAAATAATTCAATATTTACTGGGCCAAAAGGAAAGACTGACTATATTGACTGATGGTTAGGGCACTCATGTGAGATGTCAGAGACCCAGATTCAAGTCCCTGTGTTTCCTACACCCCAGCTGATTGTGCTAACCACCAGGTTCTAAATCAATCCCTCTTCCTTGGTGAATATTTAATTATTCAAAGTGGCACAGCTCCAACAGAAGAGACTCAGAGCAGCCCAGTTCAGAATAGCTAACAGCTGGGTGGTGAGAGTACTCACCTGAGATGTGGGAAGATGTGTACAAGTCCCTGGTCTAAATGAGGCAGAGCAGGGACTTGCAGTGGGCTCTCCTTCATGAGTGCCATAATCACTGGACAATTGCCTGTTCTGGGGTCTCTTCCTCCCTCTATCCTGGACCAGAGATTCCATCCTGGACCTGAGGAACCTTTCCTAATGCAAGTTTCATTAAAACTGATAAACTGAAACTTTTTGCAGAAATGTATTAAAATAAATCCAGACCAGCTCTAGCCCTAAGGCACTTGCCAAGGCCATACAGTGAGTCAATAAAAGATCTTGGACTACAATTCAGGTATTCTGCCTCCAGGGTCCCTTCTCAAACTACTAGACAATTCTCCCTCATTTAATTCTTATGGATGCCAGTACTAGTCTTATGAGAAGAGAACAAATTAAGAAGTGCGCTCACATTCTCAATGCAATGTAATCGACAACAGGGAAGGGGTTGATGACAGAAATGCTAAAACAAAAACTGGAGTAATATTTAAGTGAATTGTTAAGCATAGCTCATTATACTAATCCAACACACATACTGTAGGCATGACTGATGTTAACTACCAGGAAACCAGAAATCTCCCTTCCTTCTCTTCCAGAAGCCAAAGTATCTTCATGCCAACGTTTAAGAAGCTAGCAGAATTGTGGAAGTACACTCATTTTAACCACAAGCAAATATTTGAGTGGCCCATGAATACACTGTATTTTCATTTTGCAATAAAAATATATCTAATCCCTCATAATCACAAATAGTTAAACTGAGAAAAGTGCTTAGCCAGCAAATTATTTGTTGGAAAGCATTAGTCCAAATTCTACCTTTCACACAATAACTTCATCAGAAATCATGGAGTGCACTTAACATATTTTAGTATAAATTTATTGATGGCATCTTTGTTCATTCAGAAAGAGCCTATTAAGACTTAAGATCCAGGCTGAACAAGAAAAGATACTCTTTTAAAAGTGCACAGGTAATTCCAGTTACATTAATGAGAGTTACACAGATACATTAAAGAGACCCCTTACAGTGAACAAACACTTTGAAAACCCTTATAATTTAAGGTTTATCTCCTGAACAGGTTTGATCAAACTTTGTTGATAGTGTAAACAATTTTTCAAAGGCACACAGGACCAGATTTGAAAAGGTTTCCAGATGCCTAAAGAAGCAGATAGGCACCTAGTGGAATTTTTTAAAGCATCTTGTTGCCTAACTTCCATTGATTTCAAATAAGAATTAGGTACCTAGGTGCTGTTAAAAGTCCCACTAGGTGTCTGTCTACATCTTTAGATGCCTAAAATACCTTTAAAAATCTGGCCTCAAGTTCATAAGTTCTAAACATTGCAAGAACCCTTACGTATCAAAAGGCAAAATCTCAGAAAAAACTGGTGTAACTGGAAGGGAGAGAAAAAATAGAAATATGACAACAGTTCACAATGTCTTTAGATGTCCAAGATAAGCATCATCATTCAATAAATTCAGTGAATTGGATAATGCAATTCCTTGTTTGGAAGCATCAGCAAAGTTTCTGGTTACACTGAATGCTGTGAAGTCTGCATAAATGAATAGCTGCAGAAAAAGAAGAATAGACATACACACACAGGTCAAACTTACAGTTTATTCTAGTTTTAAAGATACTAATGGTTCCAACAAAACTCCCCATTTTAAATACAGGAATCACTATCAAACCAGCAAAATCTTTCAAAATGCAATGAACTTTTTAAGTGTCACCCACTGCACATACACAAAATATGATTTTTAGGATGTCCTAATGACTTGAGTGGTAGAGATATAAATGTCCATAGGAGGACCCAAAACTCACTTCCTGGGCAGGTCAGTGCTGGGAGTGTCAGAAAGAATGTTCTCCATCTTGGGCATACATTTGTACTGAGCAACATTTCCCTTTTTTTTCATTCCAGGTTGACACTACAGGCTCAGAATACACTGTGTTGTAGGGTAAATGCTGTGTATTCTGTCCAGGGAAGGGAAATTGAAAACTTATACATAGAAATGCTGGCCTAGCACACAGGAATAGGTTGAAGTACTCAAATCGCACCAGGAATAGCCTTATTTTCCTTTGAATACAGGACATACTGCCTTATGCAAGCTGAAAGCATGTTCTCCCCCATCCCAGCCCTGCACGGCACATTTTAAAAAAAAATCAGAGCTAACATATACTTGAAAGCATGTGAACCTCTTCCCACTGCAGAAATAATACACAAATTTAAAAACAAATTATGGCTTTCTGGTCTAAGAAACTGTAGACCTTTAACTGATTAAAGAATACATTTTAGGAGCAACCAGAAGATTCTTGTTTCTCCATTGAAAAAATTCTGGTCTGATTCTGATCTTACGCATATACAAGTGTAAATCAGGAATAACATCACTGAAGTCAGTGGAATTGTATCAATTACAAACAATTTAAGTGAGATCAGAATCAGGCCCCTTATATACTGCTAAACTAACTGCAGTGCTCCCTATTAACTAATTAAGTTATTTATGCAACTCTCAGTAGGTCTACTAGAGGTTAAACTTCACAAATGGAGTGCAGAAGCCATTATGGGAGATGGGAAGAAGCATGGAGGCAAATTTAAGAAAAAAGCATCAGACAAAAGAATGAAGGCATGGACCAGGACTTAATGGCAGAGCTGAGCAAAAATCAGAATTTCCACCCTGTCAGAATTTCAATATTTGGACATTTGTTTACATACCAGATCAGACAGAAAAGTAAAACTGTTCAGGAATTTTTCAACGAAACTTTTTGCCCCCATTAAAAATGTCAATTAATCAAAACCAAAAGTTTTCAGGGAAATATATCAGTTTTAACTAAAAACTTTCCAGATGAAATTTCTAGTTAAAATCACAGCCAAACAGAGAGAAAGAGAGACACGCACTTTAGAATAGCCAATAGCTCAATGGGTAGACAAGACATTCAGCTGGGAAGTGGGAGACCTATGTTCAAGTCCTTGTTCTGAATCTCTCTTGTTGGAGCTGTTTCACTCTGTATAAATAATTAAATATTCATTGAGCCAAATAAAGAGAAAGACTGGTTAGGACACTCA
The DNA here is from genome assembly GCF_009764565.3 of Dermochelys coriacea. NCBI lineage: Eukaryota > Metazoa > Chordata > Testudines > Dermochelyidae > Dermochelys > Dermochelys coriacea. The sequence goes on from NC_050070.1 coordinate 124,103,861, forward strand.
TCTGGGATGTATGGGAACCAAGGTAGTCCTTGCTCTCAATCAGGAAAAGCAGAAATTGGAACCTGGGTCTCTCAAAACATATAGGATGCCCCAACCACTGGACTATTGGCTAGTCTGAGTGAATCTCTCTCTCCAAAAAAACCCTCAAAATTGCAAAACAGATTTCTTGTTTCCCATATCTGTTGCCCTACTGAGAAGTCAAAACATTTACATTTTTTGAAGAACAAGAAGTTCCAAAAACATTTCAATTCAGAAATGTCAAAACATTTTATTGACATTTAGATCAAAACAAAAAGTTTCTAACATTTCCAAATCAAAATGTTTCCTTTTGAGTCAGGTTGATGTTAAAATTCATCTGCATAAATTACCATGGTGCCTCATGTCATCATTCTTCTCTATGGCTGGGCTCCCTGGCAGGATGACTTCTCCCATGATGCTCTGTATTCATGCGAGTCCCATGTTGGCACATGTGATTCAGTCAGAGGGGAGAAAAGAGATGTAGCCTAGCCAAAGAGCCCAGTTCACAGGAGAGAATAGGGGCACAAAGCACCTGAACTACAACTCTCATATGGCACTGCAGCACTCTAAGCAGATGCAATTTAATGTCAAACTGACAAGAAAAGAAATGTTTCATTTTACTTCAACAACAACAACCCAAAATATTTTGATTTAAGTCAAACTGACCCAAAATTAAATATTTCATTTCAAAGTTTTCCAAAGGAAAAATAAAATTTCTGAAAAAAATCAAACTTTGCTCTCACAAAATTTTACTTTTACAGAAACTGTATCTTCCATTGAAAAATCATTAACTGTATGTAATGGCTTTCAGTTGATTTGTAACTGACTAACAGAAAGGTCCTACCACCATCCACAGTAGGCCACTAACAGAAATAAGTTACCAAATAACAACTGTCTAGTGATCTCTGTGAAATAAGCTTGTCTCTAATTGGTCACCCTGTCAAGAAGGAGTAAAGTACAATACTGTGACATTTACTTGTCATTCTCGAGGAGTCCGAAGTGTTTTACAAACTGTATATTAATCAATCAATCACCAAACTGGAAGCAGCAAAACAATACAACTGCTTAGTGCAGACTTAAAGTATACCTATCTAGTTGAAGTTACAGAGAGGAATTGTAGGAAGACATAATATTAGAACCTGAACTGGCATTTGAAAAAGATTCCAAATCCTTCAGCTCTTTCTACTCATGCAAATCGTTCCAAGGCTTCTTTAATGATGTAATGCCATTAGCTCCATAATGGGCACTGTTTCAGTTCTGATTCAGAGACAAAATCTACATCACTCCCTGCAGAAGCTGGGTTCTCCTATTTGTGAATAAACTACTAGGATATAGTCTTGGTATACAGAGGTATTATTCTAGGCTCTAAAAAACTAATCCGTGCCAAGAATGAACAAAGTTTATCTATTACTGCATCACTGAACTGAAGTTTCAAAATTACTGCTAACATTAACAAGAATAGCCAGTTCCTCTTAATTTCCTTGTTCACAAAAGAATACAATTCTTCTTTCCTGTACAACAAATGAAAGGCAGGCTGATTTAGGCCATTTAGGGTTTTATAGGTCATAATCAACCTCTTAAACACCAGAGACCAATGGGCTGCCAGTGCAGATGCTGGAGCACTGTTGTCATGAGCTCCTAGTGAGATGCCTTGCTCAAGCTGCTGTGTTTTATACCAGCTTCAGTTTCCAAATGATTGTGCGGTGTAACACCATGTAAATTGCATTGCAATACTCTAACAGTATAAGTTGTCCCTGTATAACCACTTACATTGTGGGATCACTTCCCTCCTCTGGGAAGAATGTGCCTCTCTGATCAGAAACATGCTTGGTTATAGCTAGAGCTGGGTGAAGATTGCCAAAAAAAATTCCATAACAATTAGCTCAAATTTTAAAGTAATTTTTTTAGTCTATGCTTGTACTTATTTCACGTTCACTTTAAATGAAAATTTGAGCAATTAAGTTTTACTCAAATGAAAGCTCATGGAAAGTAAATCTGAAATTGAAACATGCAAATATTCACACCTTATGTGTTATACATCATAGATGGAACACGGACTGAAACCTAGTGATTGAACAGTATCCTCATCCCCACTTTGTCCTGAGCTCTGGCACACATGCAATAAAAAAAAGTAATACAGAAATAGCTAATCTAATGATATATTCATAGTGACATTTCCTTAAAAAGCCTCTTTTCCTGATAAAGTAATTTCCTTAGACCTATATAGCCTAATGTACACCCACTGAAGTCAATGCCAAAGCTGTCATTGACTTCACTGGTACAGGATCAGGCTCATCCAGTATGTTGTCCAAAATTTAAACTGATGCTACACTGGTCTTTAATATACTTCCATGTCAATGAGGGTCCTTAATCAGTCATTTCCATATTCTATAGTCTCACCCATTCTGTGTTAGTATATTGAGTCCCATCTTTAAAAACAAAAATACAGTTCTGGAGCACTAAAATTCCACTTGTCCTCCAGGAATGGCATGTCTTTTTTTTTAAAAAAGAAGAACTCAGTGTAATGCAATAGAATTCATGCAGATGGGCATAAAATCCCTGCCAGGACAGGTGATATATTATTATAACTCCAAGACTGTGATGTAATTCCAAACCAAAGTGACTTTGGCTATGTCCACACTGTGCACAGTGTGGACTACAAGGTGTGAATTCCATACTGCACCAAAGTATTACGCTCTAACTGTCTCACCTACATGCTGCTGGCGTGAACAAAAAGGCACCAAATTGTGTTAACCTAGTTCTGTGTGAAAGAGGACTATGTTAATATGAACTAGGGTACCTTTTTAATTTGTACCAGCCATGTCCACACGGGCCAGTTAAAGAACAACACTTTTGTGTCCTCTGCAATTCACACATCACTAGTCAAGCCCTAAGATTCCAGGGCTAAACCAATTACACTTAGTCCACATTCCCCATAAAATTGAACAATTTTCTCGTATGACACCTACATACTCGTTATGACTAGTTTCATTATGTCTGAGTTGAAGACCTAGACAATGATTAGCATGCTAATAGGTAGTGAGGCTTCAGTAAGATGGGATTTTTCTTAACTTCCCAGAGAAATCAAGTTTATCTCCTCCCCGCTGCAAGCTAGGATGCTTAAAAATTTTCAAATAACAAATATTACAGTAACAGTTAATGTAAATAAAATACATTGTGACCAGAGTGATAAGTTTTGTTTCTTTTGGCATGTCATAATATGGTATCTCAGTATTACAGTTGCATAACTGTAACACTCTGGTACTGTATGCCTGGACTCTTTAGAAAGCAAAAGGCTGTGTGATTAAACAATCCTGGGAGAGGAATCTTGGGAGTAGCCATTTCTACAAGGAAAACTTGAGCTGGATTTTGTGTCATTTCTTTTTCAGTTCCTATTTTCAATGAAACCAAACCTCAAGGAGAAAGGGATAAAGCCTGCTATATCCTATCCTGCACTGTGTTTGGAGCACGGTGGGGAAGCCACCTGCCCATAATAATACAGGCATGACAAACACCTCAGTCTCCTTAATTCCTTAATATTTGAATTCACAAGTTTGTTTCATTTACCCATTCTATCCCTGTGCATTCATATGTTACTAGAAAGGATTATGAAAACTCATGGTGATCGGGGGAGGGCCTGGATGACTGGAAAAAGGCTAATGTAGTGCTGATCTTTAAAAAAAGGGAAGGAGGATCTGGGGAACTACAGGCCAATCAGTCTCACCTCAGACCCTGGAAAAATCATGGAGAAGGTTCCTCAAGGAATCAATTCTGAAGCACTTAGAGGAGAGGAAAGTGAGCAGAACAGTCAGCATGGATTCACCAAGGGCAAGTCATGCCTGACTAATCTAATTGCCTTCTATGATGAGATAACTGGCTCTGTGAATGTGGGGAAAGCAGAGGACGTGTTGTTCCTTGACTTTAGCAAAGCTTTTGACACGGTCTCCCACAGTATTCTTGCTAGCAAGTTAAAGAAGTACGGACTGGATGAATGGACTATAAGGTGGATAGAAAGCTGGCTAGATCATCGGGCTCAATGGGTAGTGATCAATGGCTCCATGTCTAATTGGCAGCCGGTATCAAGTGGAGTGCCCCAAGAGTCAGTCCTGGGTCTAGTTTTGTTCAATATCTTCATTAATGATCTGGAGGTGTGGATTTGCCACTCACGGCCAATGGGGGCTGTGGGAAGCAGCGCGGGCCAAGAGATGCGCTGGCCGCCCTTCCTGCAGCCCCCATTGGCTGGGAGCGGTGAACCGCAGCCAGTGGGAGCTGCGATCGGCCAAACCTGTGGATGCAGCAGGAAACAAACTGGCCCAGCCCGCCAGGGGCTTTCCCTGAACAAGCGGTGGACCGGCTTTGAGAACCACTGATCTAGCGCATGCTTACAAGTGAACTTGGTTCTGCCTCAGGAGAGGGAGAAGGAATAGATGACCTCTAGAGGTCCCTTCCAGCCCTACATATCTATGATTACCAAAGCAAGAGACTGGACAGGAAAACAACTGGGCAGCAAGAGAGCAAAGCCAACAAACGTCTCTTCAGCAACAGCATAGGGCAGGGGTTCTCAGATGAGGGCCTACAAATCTGAGGGTGTATGTGAGGGCTCCCCCAGGAATCTCCAAAGAGGTCAGAACATGTAGGGATAAAGTGAGACAGACTAAAAGTCGAGTAGAGTTGGACCTTGCAAAGGGAATTAAAACCAATAGTAAAAGGTTCTATAGCCATATAAATAAGAAGAAAACTAAGAAAGAAGAAGTGGGGCCTCTAAACACTGAGGATGGAGTGGAGGTTAAAGATAATCTAGGCATGGCCCAATATCTAAACAAATACTTTGCCTCAGTCTTTAATAAGGCTAAAGAGGATCTTAGGGATAATGGTAGCATGACAAATGGGAATGAGGATATGGAGGTAGATATTACCATATCTGAGGTAGAAGCAAAACTCAAACAGCTTAATGGGGCTAAATCGGGGGGCCCAGATAATCTTCATCCAAGAATATTAAAGGAATTGGCACCTGAAATTGCAAGCCCATTAGCAAGAATTTTTAATGAATCTGTAAACTCAGGAGTAGTACTGAATGATAGGAACTATATTAGCAATTCTCCTATTTTTAAGAAAGGGAAAAAATGTGATCCGGGTAACTACAGGCCAGTTAGTTTGACATCTGTAGTATGCAAGGTCCTGGAAAAAATTTTGAAGGAGAAATTAGTTAAGGACATTGAAGTCAATGGTAAATGGGACAAAAAACAACATGGTTTTACAAAAGGTAGATCGTGCCAAACCAACCTAATCTCTTTTTTTGAAAAAGTAACAGATTTTTTTAGATAAAGGAAATGCAGTGGATCTAATTTACCTAGATTTCAGTAAGGCATTTGATACCATGCCACATGGGGAATTATTAGTTAAATTGGAGAAGATGGGGATCAATATGAACATCAAAAGGTGGATAAGGAATTGGTTAAAGGGGAGACTGCAACGGGTCTTACTGAAAGGCGAACTGTCAGGTTGGAGGGAGGTTACCAGTGGAGTTCCTCAGGGATCGGTTTTGGGACCAATCTTATTTAATCTTTTTATTACTGACCTTGGCACAAAAAGTGGGAGTGTGCTAATAAAGTTTGCAGAGATACAAAGCTGGGAGGTATTGCCAATTCGGAGAAGGATCGGGATATTATACAGGAGGATCTGGATGACCTTGTAAACTGGAGTAATAGTAATAGGATGAAATTGAATAGTGAGAAGTGTAAGATTATGCATTTAGGGATTAATAACAAGAATTTTAGTTATAAGTTGGGGACGCATCAATTAGAAGTAACGGAATAGGAGAAGGACCTTGGAGTATTGGTTGATCATAGGATGACTATGAGCTGCCAATGTGATATGGCTGTGAAAAAAGCTAATGCGGTTTTGGGATGCCTCAGGAGAGGCATTTCCAGTAGGGATAAGCAGGGTTTAGTACCGTTATACAAGGCACTGGTGAGACCTCACCTAGAATACTGTGTGCAGTTCTGGTCTCCCATGTTTAAAAAAGATGAATTCAAACTGGAGCAGGTACAGAGAAGGGCTACTAGGATGATCCGAGGAATGGAAAACTTGTCTTATGAAAGGAGACTTAAGGAGCTTGGCTTGTTTAGCCTAACTAAAAGAAGGTTGAGGGGAGATATGATTGCTCTCTATAAATATAATCAGAGGGATAAATACAGGAGAGGGAGAAGAATTATTTAAGCTCAGCACCAATGTGGACACAAGAACAAATGGGTATAAACTGGCCACCAGGAAGTTTAGACTGGAAATTAGACGAAGGTTTCTAACCATCAGAGGAGTGAAGTTTTGGAATAGCCTTCCAAGGGAAGCAGTGGGGGGAAAAAGATCTATCTGGTTTTAAGATTCTACTCGATAAGTTTATAGAGGAGATGGTATGATGGGATAATGTGATTTTGGTAAGTAATTGATCTTTAAATATTCAGGATAAATAGGACTAATCCCCTGAGATGGGATATTAGATGGATGGGATCTGATTTACCCAGAAAGAATTTTCTGTAGTATCTGGCTGGTGAATCTTGCCCATATGCTCAGGGTTTAGCTGATCGCCATATTTGGGGTTGGGAAGGAATTTTCCTCCAGGGCAGATTGGAGAGGCCCTGGAGGTTTTTCGCCTTCTTCTGTAGCATGGGGCACGGGACACTTGAGGGAGGATTCTGTGCTCCTTGAAGTCTTTAAACCACGATTTGAGGACTTCAATAGCTCAGACATAGGTGAGGTTTTTCGTAGGAGTGGGTGGGTGAGATTCTGTGGCCTGCGCTGTGCAGGAGGTCGGACTAGATGATCAGAATGGTCCCTTCTGACCTTAGTATCTATGAATCTATGAATCTATGACTATTCATTAATCCTGAGGCTACTTAGCTCACGTCAGTGCAGCGAGGAATTCTGTAAGCATGGCTGTGGGCTGGCTGCTTGTGCTGTGGGAGCTAGGCCATCCTCAGCGCCACCCTTTTCCAGCTCTTCTTTGAAAGAAAAAAAAAAGAGAGATGGCAGAACAAAGATAGGGATAGCACTTCCCCATCTCCTGCCAGTGAACAACTGGAGGTGGCATATCTGGGTGTCAGCCTGGCTATCCACAGCACAGGCAACATATGGCCATGTTTAAAGAAGCCTCTAGATATGTGTCAGCAGGAAGTCCTCATGCAACCTCTGACCCTAGGTACTGTAGAAGAAATACAACTTCCAGTTTGAAATGTTTTTAAGCAGATGCTTGTTTGAACTCTTTGGGATAAATTCTGCTCACAGTTACCAGGGATAAATTCTGAGTAACATCACTGACATTAGTGGAGTAAACTAGGATTTATATTGATGTAAATGAAAGCAGAATTTAACCCCTTTAGTCTAACAAGTTACTATGAGACTATAAAATGTGTGTTCCTCAAAGAAACAGCCGTTACAGTGTAAGAGAAAAGATACATCTGTGCCTGTCTTTCTCCTGAAACAAACAAACAAAAAGCAGGGGTGGGAGGAGTGGAGCAAAGCTCGAAGATTTGCCACATTTCAAAGATAACTTTGTCCCTCTTGAGTTTTTTTGGTGTTCTATCTGCTTTTGTCTTCCCTAGTAATTTTTAAAAGTTTGCACACTGCATCTTTCTCTGGTATCTAGCTCGTACCCAAATAATAAGTCTCCCTTAGGGAATGAACTCTTAAGATATGATTTAGATTCTAAGTCCAAAACCCTGCAAAATAGCCAGAGGCCACTTTTGCCACATTATATTATATGGTATGACCTGGCTGCTAAAAATATTGCATCATAAACTATATCTGCTACAAAATACGGAGCCAGTTGAAGAAAGGAAGTATATATTTCTAGCACTCTAGAGTTACAATGCAGTTGAATGAGTGGAGTATACTATCTAAATATATAGATATTGGCTATATTTATACTCTCTAAACCTTGAGTATATTTAAAATACTCTCTACATAGGCATTCATCGTCACCCACAATAAGTATCAGAATATAATTTTATAAAATCAATTTCCATTTTTTAAAGTCCTGTAACAGAGTCAAATCATGCAGTCCTTATTGAGTAAATTGAGTTCAATGGGAATTTTGTCTGAGACAGAAGGGACTATAGGATTTGTCTGACAAAAATTTACTTGAGATTTCTAATCAACTATCTTTACAAATATAAAATAAATTAAGAACCTTGATTCACCTTGCAGTGCCTATATACTCTAGGACTCAGATCAATCAGTGATGTTTTGTACCATATGCTTTGTAGTACCTGGGTTGAGTAGGACATACTGAAAATTATAGCAACTACTCAAAATTGCAGAAGGGATTTTTCTCAAACTAATATTATTTAAATCAACTTTGAGCAGAGACAAAGAATATTGAACGCATGTGCATTATCTATGTGAAAACACACAGTAATGAAACCCATGTGATCATTTGCAAAGCTATGCAATTAATTTTTCATGTACTTTTTTAAAACTCTATAAGCTCTCTAATCACACACAGTGTGACCCACACACCCACACATAGCCGCATTACTTTTTTATTCAAATTACATGATTCTGAAATGCTAAAAGGGCATATGTTTAGGCCTAAACAGCAGCCTAAGTTTTACGCAACATGCTGTACCAATCAAAATGTCTAATCAGAATTAAAGAAATTGATAATTTGGTCAAAGGTTTTAGAATGTGAGAAATTTGTATAAAGTAAGTATCTCTGAAATTAAATCATTTCAACAAGAATCAGAATTCTGAAATAACACTGCTACTTAAAACTGGAAATACTGACTAACATTAAATACCAATGTATGTAACAATATTCTTGAAATACACCATCCTCAAGGAATTCATCACAATTGATGCTTCATCAACAAAGTGCAATTATAAATTCTACATCAAACAGGGCAGAAGCTATTTTGCCCATCACAGAACAATTAAGAGGTCATGTTTCTTTATTAACTTGTCTTATAATCATCATTGCTTTTCTTTTCCTTTTTTTTTAAACTGACTCAGCACACCTGTCATTATTTAGATAATTAATATAATTTATTTAGTAGGCGTTTTTCTTCTCCTTGAAAAGATGCCAAAACATACCATTGTTTGGTTTAATAATATATCCACAGTAATTTTTTTTGCATTAGTATCATGGAAACTGCAATAATATTTGCTTACACTAGTTATACCATTTCAACATAACAGTTTCATTGCCACGATCAACATCTTTTAGAAGGACATTGTTTACACCAAGCAGAGAAATCAACCAGTGTATTAAATTAAAAAGGGAAAGTTACTTACCTTGTAATTCTACTTTTATGAAGATATCATCCAAGTACGATTCTCACTACTAGGTCTCATCTTTCTAAAACAAGACAGGCAAAACTCTCAATGAAGTTTTGGCTCTTAGAGGAAGTGCGAATGGCCAGGACCACAAGATAACTCCATTTCTACAATAGACCCATGACTCCCTGGATGTCCAACTGCTATGCTTATGAGTCACAGTGAAGAAATGTCAAGGCCTTTCAGGGCAAAAATGGCCAAGGCCCTATGAAGAAACGAAGGCCTTGAAAAGAACAGAAAAGCACTAAAGGCTCTACCCAAAACAAAGTGCTAAAACCTAACTTTGAAGACGGTAAACAGTCATGGGCTAATTAGACCCAATGTCAGAGAACATTAATTTAAAAATAAATACACAGATGTGACTGGAAGGCAAGGATAGTACACAAAGGACACATGGAGAAGTTAAAACGGAATGGGACATAAATTGGAGACAGAGGAGAGACAGATCATGTGGAGGATGGGAGGACAGTTACTTCAATGTTCAGTCAAGAAGGAACCAACTGCTTATTGGTTGGGAGGCCCAGGGAGTGGTGTAACTACCAGTACAGAGGGGCAGACTTGTACATATATTTCTCAACCTATCAAGTCCCAAATATGGCATACAATGTAGGACACAGACCAGAGAGGAGGAACGCAATAAATAAACATATATCTATGCAAGCAGAAAACTTAAATTAGTGTGGGATTCATTACTTTAGAGTAATTTACTCTGTCATCTCAGTTTCGTGATGCTTTATTTCTGATGTAAAAAATTCTCAAAAATAGAAGTGAGTGGACACCAAATTTGTATAAAATGTAGGTAACTCTGGGATTAGAATGTGTGACAGCACTCTAAGGGTACGTCCACACTGCAGGTGGGAGTATACTTCCCAGCTCGGATAGAAAGAAACATGCTAGCTAAATGCACTAAAAATAACCATACAGCCATGGGTAACCCAGGCAGAGGCTCAGGCTAGCCATCTGAGAATGTTCCCCAGGGATCTGGGTGGGCTTGTACTCAGATGGCTACCCTGCACTGCCACTGTCCTATCCCTGGCTACACTGCTATTTTTAGCATGCTACCTTGAGCAGAGCTAGTGTGTGCATGTCTGTCTACCTACGCTGGGAAGCATGCTTCCAATTGCAGCGTAGCCATATCTTAAGTGAGATACACTTGAGAAGAATGCTCCCATTCCAGGCTGTTTCCCTGAGGAGCCAAAAACATATAGAACTTGTGGAGCTCTTTATGTCTCATGCTGAGGGTATAAATGCAGCATAGGCAGTCTCATTAGAAACATAATATTTACCTTATTTCCTTTCCATAAATTTTGTTCTCTTTTTTTAGTGAATGTTTAATTTTTATTTCACAAAATCAGAAAAAAACTGGTAGAGAAATTGGAGAGGGACACAAGTCAAAGACTTCATCACAATAACAATAAAAAATATTCTAGCCCATCTTCCATTATCTACTCCCTATGCCATTTCTATCTTTTGTGAAAAAGTTAAATAAAAGTAACATGTTTTAGAAAATCTACAATTTCTAGCAGATTGGCATAAAAAAAGTTCCAAAAAGACAGAGAAATTACTAAGTCAGCAATAAATTCACAGTGCATGAATGTGAATCTATCTGTTTTCTGAGTAATAAATAACAAAAGCAGCATCAAGGACATATCCTCAGCCTAACAATTTATAGTTTCAGGGCTCCCCAACAAAAAAGCATGGTCTGGCAAATGTATCTTATTTTAGTAGATGGACTTTGAGAAAACTTACTAAAAGTAAAACATTCAATAAAAGGTCTATAAAAACAGATTAAGAATCATAGTGAAAAGTGTCTTCAAAAATGCATACTTCATTAACCAAAATACTTGCCTAAATTGCCAAGTATAAAAATAAAGGCTCTAAGAATCTGTAACCCTCCTAAATGAAGGCATGGACAAATGGACATTGTTATAAATATTATTATGAAATATCCAGTCTTTCACACACCTTGAATTAGTAGCAATATTGTGCCATTTCAAATTATTCAGCATTTCCATTCCATAATTTAATTGTGCTTGTCAATGATACAGTCACACTCTATGTCAGTGGTCACCAACCGGTCGATCGTGATTGACTGGTCGATCCTGGAGCCTCTGTCAGTCAATCGTGATCTCTGGTCCCTAAAAGTCTGGCGATGCAGCATGGCTAAGGCAGGCTGCCGGCCTGCCCTGGCCCCACACCACTCCCAGAAGTGGCTGTCATGTCTGAGGCCCCTGGGGTGGGGGGAGGGGCAGGTGGCTTGGCATGCTGCTTCTGCCCCCACCCTCCAGCGCTGACTCCGCAGCTCCCATTGGCCGGACCTGCAGCCAGTGGAAGCTGCCAGGTTGGTGGTTGCAGCCCCGGGAGGGTTGGGGGCCAACGGGTCATTTTGGATGATGATGCAACATCTGCTCTATCTTACTCACGCGGCCCATGTCCTCAAGGGGCTTATTCGGCAGCCAAGGAACAAATGGATACAGTAGGGCCCTGGTTATGAACCCCGTAGTCTTCACAAATCAATAAAAGATGTAAGTGCTCAGTGCCTCTGAAAATCATGGCCAACCTGGGCTTGCAAAAACTGATGCACCCAAAATCATTGGCCAACTCTGAAAATTGTGTTTTAAATGACTTGCCCATCATCACATGGCAAGTCAAAAGAACTAGGACAAGATATTCTAGCACCTTGCACAGAACACTAGGCCTATGGTTCTCAACTCTTTCTATACTGTGACCCCAGGTTACAAAATAACAGTGGTTTGCCTCCCCTCCCCCTATTCCCATACTTTAGTGCCCCTTTCCATTTAGCCACAAAGCCCCACCACCTGGGGCTAACAGCCTGAGCCCTGCTGCCTGGGGCTGAAGCTGAAGCCCCACCTGCTGCTGCTCTGCCTGCTGAGCAGCTGCCTGCTGCTTGGGTAGCAGTACTTAAAGGGCACCAAAGAAAGTTCACTCAGGGTGCTATTTTCCCTAAGGCCAGCCATGTGTAACAATTCCTGTTGCACAGAAGTCTCTATCCCCAAGAACCATGCATTAAATGACAGTTATCCTCAAATGCAACAAATCAAAATAAGGAACACTGGGCTTGATTCTTCTCTCACTTACACTGGTGTAAGCCAGGAGTAACTCAGTTGAAATCAATGGGGTTACTCCAGTCTGACAGAAGAATCAGGTAATGTTGCAGAGGAGTTGCTTTTGCGACCAAAAAGATCAAGATACTTCTGGCCCTTGTTATATGGGACAGCCTTGGTGTTGTGCAGCCTCCAAAGTTCACTGAATCCACAACCAAGGAATTTCTGTCAGATGTCAGAATAAAAATTCTGTATCAGACTGGGTATCACAAATCTTATCCTTTGAAGCTCTCTATGACCTTGATCTGGAGGTAGACAGGCTATCAGCAGCCTTACTCCTTGAGACTGGAAATCCTGACACATCCCAGAAAATAAACATTCAAAATGACTCTGCAAATGGAGAAACAAGTAAAAGAGAACAGGCAAGAACCCCAAAAGGAACTAACTATATACTATATACTATATACTAACAAACTAACTAACTATCTAATATTAAGACACCTAGCAGAAGTGGGCACACTCAATGCCCATCTCAGGCTGAAGGTGGTCAAGAAGGAACAGAGCGGTTCATCTGCGCAGCTCTATATATCTTTCCTACAGGGTATGAGGATGTGTAGAGCACATGCGCGGGCTGAACAGGCACTGCTACCAAAAATCTGCAATCAAAGGCCCAGGAGAGAATGAATACCTGAAGTCGAGTACCCATAGGGATGCTACTCGAAGAAGTTGGATTTTCACTGCCCGCTGTTTGTTCCATACCAGAAATGCTTTGAAAAACTGAGTTGCGTTCTTTCAGCAGTGGGAGAAAAAACAACAAAACAGTTGGCTCCCTATTTGAAGGGGATTATTTTTAACTGAGCAAACATGATACAGCAAGTGCTTATTTTTACCCTTACTGTGATTTTCAAGTGATACAGGCAAGCCAAATGTTCACTAATCGATACAGTAAACAATACCATATAACATAATAAGGAGCCCAGAGTCTGCAGCCTCTATTTCCCCCTGTTAGTCTAGCATGAGAGACAGATTTCACTTCTCCTATCTCTTTGTTGAGTAGGTGGTTCTATTACATATCATTTTCTAAAAATTATTTTCATTATATGAGAACCTGTCAAACTACAGTGGTGCTTTAAACCTAGGTGAAAACAGGTAGTCTTCTTGAAATAGCGTTACTTTGTTCAACATGTCTTATCAGAATAGGATAGAGCCCCTTAAGTAGATTTTTATGCTAAGACAGTACATAAATTAACATGATAAATTGCTGGGAATCCTGTTCATAGCAAGGTAAATTTTTATTTCTTTGCATGAACAAGTTTTATGGTCTTAGCTGTGGCTTTTACATAATACAGACTTACATTTTGTGACAAAATAGGCCTATTCAAGCAGGTGGATACTTAGCCAACTCTCAATCATTGTCACCACGAGGGAGTGGTTGATTGGTACATTCAAAGTACTACTGTCTGAAGAAATAAATCTCAGTATTATAAAAGTAATGTAAGGAAAAAAATCACATAAGGCGGCTATATTTTTGTTAATTTAGCCTTCAAGACCAGTCTGATCTTCAGTATATTGGCCATTTTTCTCTTTAATTTTCAAATTCCTAGTGGAATCCCTGAACACTGACATGAACGAGATGGCCCATCACACTGTCTGGAGTGGCTCATGACCAGGAATGCCAACCTCAGGACAGATTGTCAAAAGCAGGGAAGAGACCCCAAACTGGTGGTATGTTCTATAATTAGATTTTAGCAACCCAGTGACAAATGTGAACTCCTGGAACACTGTAACACTTACCATGGAGTCATAGATAGTCCTCTTGGGCACTCTAGTTTATCTTGACACCCAGGCAAACTAGACTTAGTGATAAATGGTCACTTACACCAAAAATCACAAAATATTCAGGTTGCTCCCAGTCCTAAGAGACCAGTCACTTACCCCAGATCAATTTGTACCTTAGATCTCATACTAAAGACAATGCTGGTAGTCAATCTTATAGTAAACAAATTGAAGCTTTTTTAACTAAGAAAAAGAAATGAGAGAATTTTTTACAGGTTAAAACAGGAAACATATATACACAAATGAGTTCAATCTATGATTCCAAAAGGTGATAAGAGATGTAGTAATATGTCAGCACTGAATGTCTTTTTAGGGCTAACCCAGTTTGATTCTGAAGATCTCTGCTTTTTTATTTCTTAGATCCAGCCCTTGTAAGGGTCCTAACAGCAAAGAGATGAAAAATCTTCATGTTAGCTACCTTTATTTCCCTCTTCCAGAATTCAAGTCGATGGACATGCTTTCTCACATGGAGCACCTTCATAGGTGTAAAAGGGACATTAAACCAGCCTTTGTGTTGTGATGTTCCACAATGGCCCATTTAGCCTTGATACTTCTTCTGGATGGGTGGGTGAACTATTTTTCCTGCCTAGGTTCACAAGTTCAGAGCAGCATTTTTACAATTATAAAGCAAAACTTCCATACTACTTGATAACATGAGATACAGACATTACAAGTATAATGCACGCAGCAACTTACAAGCATTTTATAGAGACTAAACACATTCTTATAAGTTCAATAAACATCTTTAACAATATTAACATACAGGTGAGCTGTTCTGGTTTCCAGTGATGATTTTGTCAGTGCTCAGCTGATGCCTACACTCTTGGCAAGAGCTGGCACCTTGTTTACCAGCATCACAGCCACCTCTTGTAAAAGATGGAAACTGAAACCTAGTGCCAAAAAGACAATTTTGAGCTGCTTCTCTCTACCACACAAAGGCCAAAAAACAGTTCAGCATCTTCCTGAATGGACATAGCCTGGGCCACAACCCAAAACCTGTGTATCTAGGTGTAACACTGGACCATAACTTGATTTTCAAGGAGTACCTTACCAAGACCTTGCTGAAAATAAAGACGAAACAACCTGATCAGTAAATTAGCTGGTTCTACAGGGGGAGCCAACATGCAGATATTGAACATACTGGGCTTGCCTTGAGCAATTCTGCAGCACAGTATTGCTCCCCCAGTGTGATTCAGCTCACAAAACTCATAGACACTCAGTTAAATAAAAATATGCATATAACATGTACCAGGAGACCAACCAACCTGACCTGGCCGCCGGTTTTGTCCAACATCACCCCTCCTGACACCAGGTGACAAGTCACCTTGCAGAATCTGCCTCTCAAGGTGCAAGATATGTCATAGCTAACCTTGTTAAAAGATATTTTTAAGTCACTGAACCACTATTTTTGCTCAAAACATCCCATTTGGACAATTTCCCTAAGGAACCTCAATATCACCTCCAGGTGGCATACTAGGTGGCAAGAACAAGCTTTGAACATCGCCAATGCTTATCTCGTGACAAATGCAACTATCTAGTCCCTGATTTTCACCTTCCATGCCATATCTGGGTAAAGCTCCCTTGCTTCCGATGTGGAATGATCAGATGGGCTGCTAATGACTGTAAGTAGGGCCTTTGTGACTTCACCCCTTGCTGCCGTGGCCAGCTAGAAGATGTATGCCACATACTTTCAGGCTGCACTCACCAGCAAGAGATGCCTGGTTCTCTCATGGATTTACATAATACCCGTCCATAGCTATTGAATGGTTAAGATGCATAGCACATTTTACTTGACAGTTTATATAGATGCAATCACAATTTTATACACACATGCGAGCATACACACACATTTTTTACATTTAAGAAAAGTTTTTCTATTCCTTTCCTGGTTCTGGAAGGAAGTATCACACTATTTATAGACCTATAGTACAAAATTGTTATAAGCAACCTTTTTTTCCATGTTCTTTTAATAAGGCATACCACAAGGCATACCTTTAATAAGGTATACCTTTTAATAAATCCTACCATAGAGAAACCCAACCTCAATAAGTTGCTACACCAAAACATTTTCAGGAATAAGACTAATCATGGGTTGGTAATTCCTAAACCTGACTCATCAAAAGTATAAGCTTAACCTTTGGACTGACAAATAAACTATGTTCTTAGAAGGGATTACAGACCTCTTCTTTGGAGGCCATTCCACTAGATATCCCAGTATCTCAGGAAATAATTTATTTTTCTTGGGTAAAGAGAACTGTCACACAAGAATGCCACCGGCATAGGCTGGAGTTCTTGTTTATAGAGCTGGCCATTAAGAAATAACATGTACCATATTTGGACAGTAGTTAGGGTTGCCAATTTTGGTTGGACATATTCCTGGAGGTTGCATCACATGACATAATAGTCAATTAAAGATTAATCTTTAATTCCTGGAGACTCCAGGACAATCCTGGAGGGTTGGCAACCCTAACAGTAGTCCAATCTCATGGTATCAATGCCATGTTCAGTTCAGCTCCATCAGCTGTCCACAGAATTTATTCTCTGAAGACTGTTGTCGTAAAATTTAGTTATACTCTTCAACTGCTAATATTTTCACACATATACTTCCAATTAGGAACATATCTAATGAAATGCAATATCTCGTTGCTTCCTGAGTCCTCTGCAATTTTTATCCATACTTTTTGAAATACGTTTTCTAATGCCAAGCAAGAAACCACCAAAGCAAGTATGTACATGAAAAAATAAACTTCAGAACATCCACTGAGGCCTCAGAATCATGCCCGAGGGCATAATCAATCCTTATGTTAACAGTATTGTTGGGGGCAGCAATTGTCTCTGTCAGAATGATCAAGCTTTTAGATAGTAACAGAAGGACAGCATCCACTAACTATTTTTCCTTAGGCAATCTGCATAAATGCACAGCCAACTTGTTCCGGCCTCACTCATTGTCTAAAGACTAATATCATGGGGTACATTGCACTGGAACAATGGAAGCAGGTAGAAGGGAAAAAAGCAGGTCTCTCTCTTTAAAAAGAAAGCCAAATAGGAAGCACATAGATTAATGCCTTTTACCTTCCAAGTAAAAGCTAGCAGTAATCACTAAGAAAACATTAAACAAACATGTTCAATGGGCTTTTCAGGGACTTAACTGAACAGCAACCCATGAGATATAGCTTAGGACAGAACATATATTTGCACTGAAAAAAAGTAGCACTCATATATGAGTGCTACTTTATACACACAGACACACACACAACTGATTCACACCAAAAATCTTAATTTAGTTGAATAAATTACAATTTCATGAAAGTAGTCTCTGGTGGTGTCAGCAACTCTATTACATAAATCTATATTTTATGGGGTGTAGTTCACCTGTAAACATTTCCTAAAGCCAGAGATTTAACATACACAAAGTCAGCAAAGAAATAATTTATCTATAGTGAATGTGGTAGGGGAAAGTAGAAGTTTGTGTGTTTAAACACTTTTTCTGAACATGTATTAAAAATAGTATGTGTGGTATTCAAAGTGAAATAATGCAGGCCTTTAATGTATTAGTGGCCTTCAGTTATTCTGAAGAAAAATTATGAAAAATACTATTTAACATTTTAAACAAAAATGTACATGGACTTTTAGCAGGGCACCTAGATTAATAGTATCACCAGCAGTCTCTTGGGTCATAATCAATAAACAAAGAAAAAATGACAGAGAGATCACACAGCTTTTAAGATCCATTAGGAGACAAATTGCCTTTTTAATTAATACAACACTCAAACAGATCATGAAAATATTATGCATATCATTACAAAAGAGATTATGTAAATAACATGCATCTGCAAAATTAGTAAATGTGCCAAGATTTCTATTTATTCAGTACAGAAGTCTAATCCAAGTCTATCCAGTAAATCATGCAGGCTTTTGAAATAATCATTCATATCACAATATACATTTATCCAATATCCAAACTCTTACGTTTTATCAAGTAAATAATGCATAACCTTTAAAAGAATAATATGTATGACTGAACATCTGACCAGAGAAATAATACATATTTTAAAAAGACTAGTGTACATGTAGGATGTTGTTGATCTTGTTTCTGTAGGGTTACTCTCTCAAGTACAGAGTGCATACTTCATAAGTTTAGACTGCCTGTGTGTATATATTATTGGAGGGTGGTAGCTCCACTAGAATTAAGGCTGAGATGAAATCACAGTTAACGATTGATTTCTCTAAGTGCTCTAAAAACTGCATGCGTGTTCAAATTAGGTTGAAAATTGCTGTGCCTGATTAGAATCCAATATAGCCTTAGCCCTGGTCTACACTAGGCGTTGAGGTCAAATTTAGCAGCATTAAATCAATTTAACACTGCACCCGTTCACATGATGAAGCCCCCTTTTTTTTTTTTAAACTTAAAGGGCTCTTAAAATCGATTTCCTTACTCCACCCCTGACAAGGGGATTAGCGCTGAAATTGGTTTTCCTGGGTTGATTTTGGGGTATTATGGACGCAATTAGACAGTATTGGCCTCCAGGAGCCATCCCAGAGTGCTCCAATGTGACCGCTCTGGACAAAACTCTCAACTCAGATGCACTGACCAGGTAGACAGGAAAAGGCCCGCCAACTTTTGAATTTCAATTTCCTGTTTGGCCAGTGTGGCAAGCTGCAGGTGACCATGCAGAGCTCATCAGCAGAGGTGACCATGATGGAGTCCTAGAATCGCAAAAGAGCTCCAGCATGGACTGAACAGGAGGTACGGGATCTGATTACTGTATAGGGAGAGGAATCCGTGCTATCAGAATTACGTTCCAGTTTTCAAAATGCCAAAACATTTGTGAAAATCTCCCAGGGTATGAAGGACAGAGGCCATAACAGGGACCCGAAGCAGTGTCATGTGAAACTTAAGGAGCTGAGGCAATCCTACCAGAAAACCAGAGAGGCAAATGGCTGCTCCGGGTCAGAGCCCCAAACATGCCGCTTCGATGATGAGCTGCATGCCATTTTAGGGGATTCAGCCACCACTACCCCAGCCGTGTTGTTTGACTCCTTCAATGGAGATGGAGGCAACATGGAAGCAGGTTTTGGGGACAAGGAAGACTATGATGATGAGGTTGTAGATAGCTCACAGCAAACAAGCAAAGAAACCGGTTTTCCCAACAGCCAGGAACTGTTTCTCACCCTGGACCTGGAGCCAGTACCCCCCGAGCCCACCCAAGGCTGCCTCCCAGACCCGCCAAGCAGAGAAGGGACCTTTGGTGAGTGTACCTTTTAAAATACTATACAAGGTTTAAAAGCCAGCATGTTTAATGATTAATTTGCCCTGGCATTCGGGGCTCTTCTGGAGGTACTCTAAAAGCCTTTGCAAAAGATTTCTGGGGAGGGCAGCCTTATTCCATCCAGCCTGGTAGGACACTTTACCACTCCAGGACAATACCACGTACTCGGGAATCATTGTAGAACAAAGCATTGCAGTGTATCTTTGCTGGCAACATCCGTTCTTTATCTCTCTGTGTTATCCTCAGGAGAGTGATATCATTCATGGTCACCTGGTTGAAATAGGGTGCTTTTCTTAAGGGGACATTCAGAAGTGCCCATTCCAGCTGGGCTGTTTGCCTATGGCTGAACAGAAATCTTCCCCACTGTAAGCCACGCGGTGGGGGGAGGCAAAATGTGACCTTGTAACGAAAGCACATATGCTATGTATGTAAAGTTAACAGCAAGGTTTACTGTGAAAGAGTGTACCCATTGTTCTATAAAATGTGTCTTTTCAAATACCACTGTCCCTTTTTTTTCTCTCCACTAGCTGCATGTGTTTCAAGGATCACAGGATCTTCTCCTTCCCAGAGGCAAGCGAAGATTAGAAGGCGAAAAAAATGCACTCGCGATGAAATGTTCTCTGAGCTCATGCTGTCCTCCCACACTGACAGAGCACAGACGAATGAGGCAGACAATGTCAGAGTGCAGGAAAGCACAAAATGACCGGGAGGAGAGGTAGTGGGCTGAAGAGAGTAAGTGGCAGGCTGAAGAGAGGGCTGAAGCTGAAAGGTGGCGGCAGCGTGATGAGAGGAGGCAGGATTCAATGCTGAGGCTGCAGGAGGATCAAACTCATATGCTCCAGCGTATGGTTGAGCTGCAGGAAAGGCAGCAGGAACACAGACCGCCGCTACAGCCCCTGCGTAACCAACCGCACTCTCCCCAGTTCCATAGCCTCCTCACCCAGACACGCAAGAATGCGGTGGGGGGCCTCCGGCCACCCAGCCACTCCACCCCAGAGGATTGCCCAAGTAACAGAAGGCTGGCAATCAATAAGTTTAAACTTTTAAAGTGCTGTGTAGCCTTGTCCTTCCCTCCTTCACTACCCCTCCTGGGCTACCTTGGTAATTATCCCCTCTATTTGTGTGATGAATTAATAAAGAATGCATGAATGTGAAGCAACAATGACTTTATTGCCTCTGCAAGCAGTGATCGAAGGAAGGTGGGGAGGGTGGTTAGCTTACAGGGAAATAGAGTGAACCAAGGGGCGCGGGGTTTCATCAAGGAGAAACAAACAGAACTGTCACACCATAGCCTGGCTAGTCATGAAACTGGTTTTCAAAGCTTCTCTGATGTGCACTGCACCCTCCTGTGCTCTTTTAACCGCCCTGGTGTCTGGCTGTGTGTAACCAGCAGCCAGGCGATCTGCCTCAACCTCCCACCCCACCATAAATGTCTCCTCCTTACTCTCACAGAGATTGTGGAGCACACAGCAAGCAGTAATAACAATGGGAATGTTGGTTTCGCTGAGGTCTAACCGAGTCAGTAAACTGCGCCAGCACGCTTTTAAATGTCCAAATGCACATTCTACCACCATTCTGCACTTGCTCAGCCTGTAGTTGAACAGCTCCTGACTACTCTCCAGGCTGCCTATGTATGGCTTCATGAGCCATGGCATTAAGGGGTAGGCTGGGTCCCCAAAGATAACTATAGGCATTTCAACATCCCCAACGGTTATTTTCTGGTCTGGGAAGAAAGTCCCTTCCTGCAGCTTTTGAAACAGACCAGAGTTCCTGAAGATGCGAGCGTCATGTACCTTTCCTGGCCATCCCACGTTGATATTGGTGAAACGTCCCTTGTGATCCACCAGTGCTTAGAGCACTATTGAAAAGTACCCCTTGTGTTTTATGTACTCGCTGGCTTGGTGCTCCGGTGCCAAGATAGGGATATGGGTTCTGTCTATGGCCCCACTACAGTTAGGGAATCCCATTGCAGCAAAGCCATCCACTATGACCTGCACATTTCCCAGGGTCACTACCCTTGATATCAGCAGATCTTTGATTGCGTTGGCTACTTGCATTATAGCAGACCCCACAGTAGATTTGCCCACTCCAAATTGATTCCCGACTGACCGGTAGCTGTCTGGCGTTGCAAGTTTCCACAGGGCTATTGCCACTCACTTCTCAACTGTGAGGGCTGCTCTCATCTTGGTATTCTTGCGCCTCAGGACAGGGGAAAGCAAGTCACAAAGTTCCATGAAAGTGCCCTTACGCATGCAAAAGTTTTGCAGCCACTGGGAATCATCCCAGACCTGCAACACTATGCGGTCCCACCATTCTGCGCTTGTTTCCTGGGCCCAGAATCGGCATTCCATTGCATGAGCCTGCTCCATTAGCACCATGATGCTCACATTGCCAGGGCACGTGCTTTGAGAGAAGTCTGTGTCTATGTCCTCATCACTCTCGTCACCGCACTGACGTTGCCTACTCGCCTGGTTTCGCTTTGCCAGGTTCTAGTGCTGCATATACTGCTGGATAAAGAGTGTGGTGTTTAATGTGCTCCTAATTGCCAAAGTGATGTGAGCGGGCTCCATGCTTGCCATGGTATGGCGTCTGCACAGAAAAAAGGAGTGGAACGATTGTCTGCCTTTGCCCTGATGGAGGGAGGGGCGACTGACGACATGGCTTACAGGGTTGGCTTACAGAGAATTAAAATCAACAAAGGGGGTGGCTTTGTGAGAAACTGAATAGCCTCCACAAGGATAGAATTCAAAACCTTAAGGACAGAACTCAAAACTGGGTTTAGCAGGCTGTTGATTTTACAGAGGGAGGGAGGAAAAAATGCATACAAAACAAATCTGGTCTATTTCTTGTTTTGAGCCACTTCATCTATCTTTATACATCTTGCTGGCAGCAGACTGTGCAGTAAGACCTCTAGCCATCGCCAGCTCCTGGGTGCTCGGCAGAAGACGGTGCAGTATGACTGCTGGCCATCATCATCTGCTTGCTTCAGATTAAAAGACAGTGCACTGCCGGTAGGACTCAATCGCCATGAGATGAAACAAGGGAAATGACTTGGCTGAGTCACTCCCATGTTTGCCCGGGCACCCGGTTAAAAGAGCACCCAGGACTACGTCGATGATGGCTACCAGTCATACTGCACTGTCTGCTGCCAAAAGGCAATAAACTGCTGCTGTGTAGCAATGCAGTACCACGTCTGCCAGCACCCAGGCGACATACAGTGATGGTTAGCTGAGCGGGCTCCATGCTTGCCGTGGTATGGCGTCTGCCCAGGTAACTCAAGAAAAAAGGTACAGAGCGATTGTCTGCCCTTGCTTTTACAGAGGGAAGGAGGGAACGGGGGCCTGATGATATGTACCCAGAACCACCCGCAACAGTGTTTTAGCCCCATCAGGCACTGGGATTTCTACCCAGAATTCAAATGGGTGGTGGAGACCGCGGGAACTGTGGGATAGCTACCCACAGTGCAAAGCTCCGGAAGTCGACGGTTGCCTCGGTACTGTGGACACACTCCGCCGACTACATGCACTTAGAGCATTTGTGTGGGAACACACACACTTGACTGTATAAAAATGCTTTCTACATAACCGACTTCTATAAATTTGATCTAATTTCGTAGTGTAGATATACCCTTAGTGGTAAAAATTTGTAGTCATTCAATTGATAGGTTCTCAGATACAGCACCTCCCCACAAAAGTAACATTTTATGGTTCTGCTAATGTTTTTGCACACTCTAGGGTGCAAAGTATATTAATGATCTGCCCCCAAATGGTATCACCTCATTGTGTTTGAACTCAGCTAGTATCCAGTAGATAGGACACAAGACTATTCTATTTCCAGTTCTGCCCCGACTTGTTCTTTTACCTTGTGCAAATCACTTATCCTTCACAGAGCCTCAATTACGACATCTATAAAATTGATATACTTATTCAACTATCTAAAGCAGTTCATGATTTAGATATGAAAAGGTGCTAAGTATTTTACTATTAGAAGTGTATTGAACTGTCTTCTAACTATTCCTCCTAACCATTAAAGTCCCCTTGTAGCTTCAATTCAGATTTGTATGCTTTTTAAATTTGGACCGTATTCAGCTATCTAGGTTACTTATATGGTCTTCAATGCCATACTATGCAAGCAGCTCCCAATCGTGAATGGGTTTTACCCTCACAACACTCTTGTGAAGTATGGAAGTATTAATGCAACTATTCATGTACTTAAAGTTAAACATGTTCTCAAGTGCCTCACTTTTGATTGGAAGGATGGTCTAGTGGACAAGACACTGAACTGGGACTCAGGAAAGCTCAGTTCAGTTTTTGGCTCAGGCAGACTTCCAGCGTGACCTTTATCTAGGATAGATAAAGTGAGTTGCCAAAGGTCACCGTGTCAAAAAGAGCTGAGGGATAAAGGAGGAAGAGGATGGTGTAAAGAGCCTGTGAGATGGCCAATACAAGGTCATTAGAGACTTTAGTATTAGTGGATGGAAGAGGGCAAAATTAAAACTGAAGAGGGTTTAGTTCAGGGGTCTCAAACATATAACCCGTGGAGTTATTTCCTGTGGCCCACCATAGGCACCAACTCCACCAGCAGCTAAGCTCCCCATTCCTCTCTTCCCCTCCTTGAATACGTCGCATCCCCGCTCCTCTGCCTACCTGCCAGTGCTTCCTGCCACCAAACAGCTGTTTGGCAGCGCTTAGGACTTTCCAGGAGGGAGGGGGGAGGAGCAGGGACATGGCACGCTCAGGGGAGGAGGCGGAGAAGAGGTGGCGCCGGGGCGGGGATTGGAATGGGAGCGGGGCCTCATGGACTAGACAAGCAGTCTGAGGTATGAAGTTCAGCATGTCTGACTCTTTGCTGTGAGTAGTTGGGAAGAATGTTTGTTAAAAGTGGCAATGTATTTTGTATGAATGTTACTTTAAAAAGTTCCTGTCATTACAGCTATATTGATAGTCTGTTAGTAGAGATCATCATCAGTTATGTGTTACCGACCACATAAGGAATAGTTTACAGGTGTCTCTCCTCTTCGCATTACAGTTTTAAAAAAGTTAATACATTGACTTTTAATAGCATACTATACTACTCTTCATTTTTTACTATACTTTTGTATCGTTGTATAAAAAGGTTTCAGTGATGTAGCCCTCGGGCCAATGTACTAGTCCTCATGTGGCCCTCATGGTGATTTGAGTTTGAGATCCCTGGTTTAGTTGGAAGACAGGAACTCAAGGCTGCAGTTGCAGACAGCACATTCAGGGAGTCTAGAGGTGAAGTGGGAAAGATGTGGGGTACCAATTCAGAAGTGTGAGAGAGAGGAATATGTAGAGCTTGTGATAGCCATAGAAAAGGGAGAACAAAAAGGGGTGTGAGATGGAAGGGGAGAGAAGAGAATACTATATAGCGAAATGGCATTGAAAGAATGACAGGTGAACAGAGACTGGCCATACTGACTAGTAATCAATTATCCCAAGAAACAGTTACAGGGGAATTGCTGAATAGTGCGAAGAACAGTAAGCCTTGAAGCAATTATATGATGAAATCAACTACTGTATGCAGTAAATATGCAGAGAAACATGCAATATGAATCCATAACACAGATAATCAGTTTTGGGACAAATAAAAATGGTGATAATTAATTACAGGCCATGTCAAATATTAAAAGAGTTGATAATGGAGTGACCAAAATGGGATGCTGGGTAAGGTTAGCTCATCCTTGGCCTTGATACTCTACCACTCCTGAAATAGATGCCCATAGGCAGAGGTCATGAGAATGTGCACAAACACTATCCTCAGTACCTTCCCTTCATTGTTTTTCAGATGGACTGATTTCTTGGAGCCAAATAGTACCCTCAGGTACACATGCACTTGTATTAAGCCAATGGCAGTGGCATACTCATATCTGAGGACACAATTAGGTGTCTAGCTATACTGGATACTTCTCTCGTACCCAGTAGCTGGAATTGGCCTTTTACTGATTTATTTTTTACAGTTTTACTCCATGAATTGGCATTGTTATATGTTGGCTGATAGAACAGGACACTGGGAGCTGCTGAGATTATCAACACACATTTTTTTTTTGTTAAGAGCTATCTATGTGCATGGACACAGAAGAAAAAGAAATAAAACACAAGGTTAAAAAATAGTCACTGCCATGAGATGCATACATACAAACCAGTGTGGTGATCCAGAATGCTAAACCCAATAAAATGCAACAACCCTGTTAGGCCAACAGAGAAAATTTACACTTTTTTATAAAGATACAATTAGAACTTCTGGACATGTGAAAAAGGACTCTTAATTTAAAAATACTCAATTTGTGGTCAAAGAAGTTTGTATGGTTAATCTTCTAAAAGTTAGACCATGATCCCGCAAATCTTTACTCACTCAAGTGTTCTGTTGGCTTCCATGGGGCTATTTGCATGAGTAAAGAATATTTGTGTGAGTAAGCATGATCTAGCCCTTAATAAGCAAAACATTTCACATAATAATGTTTGAATCGTAGACAAGAAGGTGATAAAAGTCTTCCATCCTGTAAAGCCATTTTTTAGTTAAAAACAAAATACAGGTTTTGAACAATCAATATTGTTTCAGTGTCTCCTTCAGTGTAACAATTAAACAATAAGATACATGGCAGGCATTGGTTTGTGATTACACACATGCTTTGGCAGGGAGTGGGGCAGTAGAAGAAACAATGTATTATTGGCAATATAACAAATTAGTTAGTATCCTGAAAAAATTTACAATAATGAATTTTAAATTGATTCAGCATAAGAAAATATTATAAAAGGAACGTGTAAAAGGCTACTATTTTATTTTGAATTTATTACTAGCTTTCTCTTTCTTAGCTTTTCTTGCACCAAATGTAGGAGAAACTAAAGGGTTTGCCACAGTGCTTCATTCTCAGTCTTACACATACACACACATGCACATCAGAGTGCTTAAACACCACTTACTTTTAAAAATGCAAACTAAAAGTGGGGCAGTGCAGTGTCAAATGGCATGTCTGTCCTGTACCCCCAGCTGATCAAGCATGGCTCTGCTCAGTTTTCCCTTCTCTCTGGGCCCCTTAAAATCTCAACGAAGTCTGAACGGTATAAGACAAAATTTCCCATGCATTATAAGCCCAGATAAACTTGAAATAGTCTCTTCCACTCAGACTCAACAAAGTCTCCCTAACTTGTACTCTCTTCTCTAAGGTTCTGGGGTTGCACAGCCCCTTTTCTTGGTGCCTGTGTTTCTTAGCCCTAGCCTGTAGTCTCTATCCTTGGGTTAGGGAGTTGCATAGTTCTTCTTCTTGGGGGTCCAAGTTCCTGGGCTCTCAGCAGCTTTCCCAACTGCTGCCTTCAGGAATGCTTTCAACGGCTCTCTATGTAGTTCTTTTCCTTACATTCTTGGGCTAAGAGAGGTCCACGCAGAACCATTCTTCCTCTGCTGCTGTCTTCCCTGTTCTGAAGGGAGACAGAATATATACAGCTTTTTTCCCTGGAAGTTGTGCCGATTGGCTGGGAGAGAGGAGAGCTATGCCCCATCCACTCTACAAGGCTCTGGGTCCCAGACCCTTAAAAAAAAGAAACTTGTATTTTTCCCGAGCCTATTCTCCTGGGACCATCTTCCTCTTTTCTGACACCTACCTCTGCCCTTCCCTAGGTCTTCATCTGCTCTAAAAGTCTCAGGAAATTTAAAGGGCTGCATGAAAGAGAAGGTGTTGACTGACCACTAGTCATTACTACTCTTAAGGAAACAATCAGACAGTCACCCTGTGACTGGGTCGTATTGGGGAAGTAGTACATGAAGAATGGTCTTTTGATTAAAGCAGGATGCTGGGAATCAGGGTTGGGTTTTGTTTTGGTTTTTTTTGCATTCTGTTTCCCAGTTTTTTATGTACTCTATGATTCTGTGCAATTTACTTACGCTGTCAGGTTCTCCACCCATACAAGGATAATTATTGATGCCACAGTACCAAAATGATCAATGAAACTATAAATTTTTGGTTATTTACTATATCTCCTAGCACACCAAATCAAGTACACAGGAGACCTGGGAAAAGAACAAATTTTTTGATTCATTGGCAATTCTGGAAAAAAAATCATTTTGGGTCAAACCAAAAATGAAAAGTTTTGAAATTTTTGGCAAATTGAAAATTTAAAAAAAAAATGTTTTGGGTCAAAGGAAACATTTTAATTTGATAAAACTGAAATAATTCATTTCAATTTTTGTCATTCTAAAAATGTTTGATTTTTTAAGAATAAAATTGAAGAAAATTTGGAAACATACAGCTTTATCATTCTGGACAAAAAGAAAAACCCAAAACTGAAATGTTTTGATTTTTTTTGTTTCAGAATGAGGTTTTGATTTTATTTTTTTGAATTTTTAAAAGTTTTGTTTTTCAATTGAAACAATTTGCAAATGTAACATGAGCTGATGACATTTTTCTGTAATGTCAAATCTGCATTTTTTGCTTAAAAATGTTTGGTTGAAGAATTATACCCAGCTCTAATATATGGCTCTTAACTTATACTTCGGAAACATTTTTATTTAATTTTATACGAAAAAGCCAAACCCTAATCCCTGAAGGTCCCTGTTCAGGCCCCAGCAAAAGTCAGAAGAGCCTGACAGGTGCTCTAACTTGTGCCAGCTGGATTGACAGTTTCCAAGAGGCCTTTTCTTCACTCTGAATTGCTGCAGCACAGAAACGTTCCAATCACAACCTCTCCCCTAAACCACAGGCTAGACACATCCCCTGTGCTGAGTGACATGAAAGTATTGATTTGGTCAAGTGTCACTGGCTGTATGCCTACTGGGAATTCCCCTTAATGGGGAATATTAAACTGCCCAATTAGGATAACTTTATAGCCCCTCAGTACTGCCAGAATGAGTCAAAGAGACTTCATCAGACTTTAGGCTCTAGCTATTGTCTTCTTCCCCCATCTCCACTTAAAGTATTTGGAAAAGAGAACTAGGAAAGTCCTTAAATACAGAAAGAAGATATAGTCATACAGATACATGTTTACACCCAGTCCTACAAAGGACTATGTATGCAAGTAACCTCACAGAGAAGTAGTTTCTCTGACCTCAATAGACTACTCACATGCTTAACGGTCATAAGTCATAAATCACAGTCATAAGTCTTTGCAGTATTGGTGACTTGGGGAATATTTCATTCACTTACATATAATTACTATGCAAACAAAAATATTTAAGTGAAATAAATACACATTCATGGAGTTTTTTTAAATGCAGATCTGCTCTTGTAAATATGAATTGAGTGTTTTTAAAAATATGCACTGTCGACTACACAGACCATCAGAACAAAAACAACTTTGCTTTTTATATAGTGCCCATCATAACAAATATGTCCCTGAACACTTCAGAGTAGTTACATTAAGCACCGCATGACAAATTGGAATTAAACAAGATTAAAAACCCAAGTGCTGCCTTAATTTTGTAATTTAGCCATAATAGCTTCTTTACAGTCATTATGGTTTATCATGTAAATCCATATTTAATACTGGTCAATTTGTTGTATGGATATGGACATTGAAAACATTATGAAAGAATTACTTTGAAAATTGCTGTACATGCAAGGTGGACTATAAAATAAATAGCTTTCTCCTTGTTACACTTAAAGTAAAAATAAAGGACTGGATGACTCAGGGGATGTTTCATTCTATCACTTGTTTAAATTCAATTCCCATCAGAGTATGGAGGAACAAAGCTTTTATTCTGAAGTTTGGCAATGAAATATTGTTGGTGTGCCCTGAGAAAATTTGATCCTCTCTTTGATCTGGGACCACATGTGTGTGTCAGTTCTTTTGGGCCGAACCAGTCTGCTTCTGTGTTCTCTTTCCCCATCAAGTAAGTGGCAGTCAGGAATTTCTTGAGGAACACTGCCAAGCCTCACACCTTGAGAGCTTTTTGACAAAGAAGGCAGACACAGTCTCTTCCTGTTTGTTGGAGTAAAACACTTTGACATTTGAGTCAGAATCAATTTTAGTAAATCAGATCTCCATATGCCAAAGTGTACGCAAGTCTATCTTCTTCTGCAAAATTGTTCTGGGATGAGGAATCCAAATGGGATGAAAGACCAAATATATTGGGTGTAGCACTCAGCTATATGAACTCCCCAATCCAGAGAAGATGTATCTATCACAACTATGATATGGACTAGTGGAATTTCAAAGTACTTTCCACACTGAAGAATAAGCCTTGGGGACTTACCAGATCATTATGTCTCAGAGGAAGTATGTCACCTCAAGAAGGTGTAAGAATTTCCATGTGTTCTGTGAGACAATTCTGTCTTCTAAAATAAGTCATGTGAATGCTTCGGAAGGATATCACAGATATTCTTAAGGTCACCGAGCTCAACATGTACAACATTATCTAAGTCAGCACCTGCTAGCTCTACTGATTCCTCCCTATTCCATCAATTATATCTTGTAATCTTAAATGGGGAAAGCTTTCATTAGCATCATATATTCCCAACAGGCAGCTTTTGGGTACAAGCTGGAACTTTTCAGGGATACACAAGTGAAATTATGCCCCCACTGAAATCAATGATAAAATACTCATGGTTTTCAATAGGGTTAAGATTTCACCCATAGATTTTAAGACAAAAAGGAATAATTATTTGTTTGTTATTATGGTGTCTGACCTCATGCATAACACAGGCCATAGAATTTCACAGTGATTCCTGCCTCATGTCCATATATTTTGACTGAGCTATAGCATATTTTTTAGAAAGACTTCCAATCCTGATTTACAGATTTCAAGTAATGAAGAATGTACAACATCCCTAAATAAGTTGTTCCAAAGGTTAATTACCCTCACTGTTAAAAATGTGCACCTTATTTATAGTCTTAATTTGTCTAGCTTCCGTTTCCATCCATTGGCTCTTGTTATGTCTGTTAAATTAAAGTGCTCTCTATTATCAGAAATCTTTTTCCTGTGTACGTACTTATAAACAAGTTACCACTCAACTTTGACAAAACTTTCACTTTTGGCAAGTGAAATAGATTGAGCATCTTTAATCTACAACTGTAGGGCAGGGGAGGAAGGGGGTGCAGAAGCTCACTGTGAATGGGTGCGTGTGCCCAAGAATAGGAAAGGGATTCACAGAGTCTTAGATTCCTAGGCCAGACGGGACCACTGTGATCATCTAGTCCGACCTCCTGTGTAACATGGGCCATAGAATGTTCCCAAAATAATTTCTATTTTTTTTAAAAAACCAAAACCATCCAATCTTGTTTTAAAAATTAGTTAGTGATGAAGAATCCACCACAATCCTTGGTAAATTGTTCCAATGGTTAATTACCCTCACTGTTACTCTTTATTTACTAAATTTACTCTTTATTTCCAGTCTGAACTTGTCCAGCTTCAACTTCCAGCCATTGGATTGTATTATACCTTTCTCTGCTAGAGTGAAGAGTCCATTATTAAATATTTGTTCCCCATATACTTATATACTGTAATAAAGTCACCTCTTAGGTTTCTCTTTGTTAAGCTAAGTAGATTGAGCTCTAAGTCTATCACTATAAGGCATGTCTTCTAATCCTTTATCATTCTTGTGGCTCTTCTCTGAACCATTTCTAATTTACCAAATACTTCTTGAATTGTGGCCCAAAACTGGACACAGTATTCCAGCAAAGGTCACACCAGTGCCAAATACAGAGGTAAAATAACTCTGCACCTGCTTGAGATTCCCCTGTTTATGCATCCCAGTAATACATTAGTTCTTTTGGCACAGCATCACATAGGGAGCTAATATTCAGCTGATTATCCACTATGACTCCTGAAGCTTTTTCAGAGTCACTGCTTCTCAGGATAGAGTCCCCCATCCTGTAAGTATAGCCTGCAATCTTTGTTCCTAGATGTATACATTTACATGAATGAAAGCACACATTATTTACTTACACCCAGTTTACCAAGTAATCTGGATTGCTCTGAATGAGTGATCTGTCCTCTTCATTATTTACAACTCCCCCAATTTTTGTGTAATCTGCAAACTTTACCAGTGATGATTTTATGTTTTCTTCCAGGTCATTGATAAAGCATTAAACAGTGTAGGGCCAAGAACCCTACAGGACACCACTAAATATATACCCGCTTGATGACAATTCCCCATTCACAATTACATTTTGAGACCTTCAGTTAGCCAGTTTTTAATCTATTTAATGGGCCATGTTAATTTTGTATTGTTCTAGTTTAATCAAAAAGTTATGGGCTACCAAGTCAAACGACTCTCAGAAGTCTAAATATATTACATCAGCACTATCACCTTTATCAACCAAACTCGTAATCTCATAAAAAACATCAAATTTGTTTGACAGGATCTATTTTCCATAAACCCAGGTTGACTGCCATTAATGACATTACCTCCCTTTTAATTCTTTATTAATTGAGCTCTGTATCAACGACTCCATTATCTTGGCAGGGATCAATGTCAAGCTGACAGGCCTATACTCACCCAGGTCACCCCATTTACTCTTTATAAATATTGGCACAACATTAGTTTTCTTCCAGTCTTCTGGAACTTCAGCAGTGTTCCAAGAGCTATTGAAAATCAACGTTATCAGTCCAGCAAGAGCCTCAGCCAGCTCTTTTAATACACTTGGATGCAAGTTCTCTGGACCTGCTCATTTAAAAATGTCTAACTTCAGCAGCTTCTCTTTAATATCCTCCAGAAGAGAGTTAATATGATGAGACTATATCATCTGTTTTTCCCACAAATACAGAACAGAAACATTTATTCAGTGTGTCTGCCTTTTCTGAATGATTATTGATAATTCTACCATTTCTATCTACTAATGTCCCAATATCATTGTCAGGATTTTCTTTGTTCCTAATTTATTTTAAACAAAAAACCTCCTTCTTATTGTCCTTGTCTCTGCTTGCCACAGATTTCTTCTTTTGTACCTTCATTTCCCATATCAATTTCCTACAATTCCTAACTTCTGATCTACTTCCCCCTTTTTTCCATTTGTTATATATATTTTATACCTGCCTTCAATTCCCCTCTAAACCAGATCATTTTTTAAACTAGCACAGCCTTCTTCCTCAAACATGGGATTGGGCTTTTGGGGCAGCTAGTAAGGTGTTTTCAAATTATTCCCAATTATCATTTATATTTTTCTGATTAAATTCTCCCTCCCAGTTGATTTGGCTCATAATTGTTTTCAGCTTTGTGAAACTGGCCTTATTAAAATATCAAGTATGTGTATGGCTGGTCTGGACTTCATTCTGCTTGCACATTATAAGTGTGAGCAAGTCATGATTACTTGTACCTAAGCTACCATTAATTTTTAGTTCTGTGATCAGCTGCTCTTGAATAGGTTAAACAAACAGAGACGGTCAGAGACGGTCTAGAACTTACTCCTGTCTTTGTGCAAAGGACTGGACTAGGTAACCTGTTGAAGTCCCTACATTTCTATGATTTCCATTGACGGGGCATTAGCTCCCCTCTGACTGCCCCCAGTTACATTGCCCCAGGAAGGTCAGAATTTCAGGACCTTGAATCACTCTTGTAGTGCTTTTCTGAATCCCTTCCAATCTGTCAATATCCATTTCAAAGTATGGACACCGTCACTGGACACAATACTCCAGAAGCATTCTTACTGATGCCGTACTCAGAGATAACAACACCCCCCTACTCCTACTTGATATTCCCCTGGAATATCACGTTTTCTGTCTTAGCCACTGCATCACATTGGGAGCTCACGTGCAGTTGGTTATCCCCCCCAGATCCTAAGTTCTTTTCTGAGTCACTGCTTTCCAACACACAGACCTCCAACCTCAAAGTATGACTTTCATTCTTAGTTCCTAGATGTATGACCTTGCATTTAGCTGAATTAAACATTTTGTTCAAGTTAGTTCATTTTATAGTGCAATGAAGATCACTCTGTAGAACTCACCTATCCTTATTTCCACACCTCCCATTTCTGTGTCATCTGCAAACTCTTGCAGCAATGATTTTATGTTTTCTTCCAGGATAAGGTAACTTATTTTGAATGCTAGTGACTCCAATACCCTCATGATGAAATTGACAGCCCCTTTAACAGCTGCCAGAGTACTATACTTGATCAACAAATCATTCAGAGGGACCACCACTTTTATGCTGATATTCTATAACAATCATTAAAATTTCATAAACAAATATGGCACTGATACCCCACTTAAAGGGCAATTTTCCAGATTGGGAATCATATCCATGGGTGGCATGTGACTCCTCCATTTGGGGAGGATGCACACAGCTGGACCGTGACCCCACCCCGAGGCCTGCTCCCGCTCAGCCTCCTCCCTCCCGAAGCCCCTCCAACTCTCCATCTCCTACCCTGCTTGGCTCCCTCCTCAAGGCTCCTCCCACCCGCTACTCATACCTCTTCACCCCCTCTCCTTGCCCCCCCAACCGCCCACTAGCCAGCTGATCATTCGCCTCTTCGCCCCCTCTTCCAACCCTCCCATCCCGCTGCTCACCACTCACATGCACACACCTCTTTCCCTCCTCCCCCGCCTGCTGCTCGTGCCTCTTCACCCCCTCCCTTGGACCCCCAATGGCCACTTACCACTCGTGTGCACCTCTTCACCCTCTCCCATGAGGTCCCCATGTGTGCAGAGCAGGGACAGGAAGAGGAGGAGCCTCAAGGGGAAGAGGACGAGCAGGAGTGAGGCCTTGGGGCAGAGCATGGGTGGGGCCATAGAATCTATGAATCATTTGGTATTAGGATGACCACCTTTTCAAAAGGCAAAAGCAGGATACATGCAGGAGCCCCGCCCCCTCCATGGCCTCTCCCCTACTAATCTTTTCTTCTGAGGCTCTGCCTCTCCTCTTCCCCTGAGTCCTCACACCTCCTGCTCCTCCTCCAGCCCTGGAGGCCCTGCCCCATGGCCAGGCCGGAAGCCGGAACCAGGCCATGGTAAAAGTTGCCGAGGGAGCCCGGGCTGCTGTGAGGAGCCCCATACCTCCACCTGCCCTGGGTGGGGGGCCAGGGTGCCCAAGAGCAGCCCCTGACCCATATCCCCACTCCCTGGGATGCATCCC
Source organism: Dermochelys coriacea (assembly GCF_009764565.3). Lineage (NCBI taxonomy): Eukaryota > Metazoa > Chordata > Testudines > Dermochelyidae > Dermochelys > Dermochelys coriacea. The sequence continues at coordinate 124,138,402 of NC_050070.1, forward strand.
CCAGAGAAGATGGAGGGTCTGGGGCTCCTCACAATGGTTCAGTTAACAAGAAATCCAGAAATATTCAGCAGCATACTAACATGCACAGTACATTTGGCAAGACTGTATATTTGAATAAAGATTTCAGCATGAATTTTGACGGGATAAAGTAATCAAATCACTCTTAAATAGTCATCAAACTATATAGTTTATATTCATCAAAGATCCAGGCTCTGTCAATGTACAGTGAACAAAATCAGGCTGAAGTCATGGAAGGATGAAAATGAACATTCTCAAAATATTGTGTTCATTGGGCTACTTCCACATCTAATGCCCTAAAATGCTCCTGCTTTCACATCCTATCATTTTCACTGCAATATGAATGACTAAAAGGCGCCTCCTTCCTCACTGTCAAGGCTGAATCCCCACTCTGTCACTTTGAGTGCAGAAGGTGGGGGCCTGCAAGGATTCTAAAAAATAATATTTTCCACTCCAGGCTTGTATTAAACTCCCAAGGTTACAGCTTTTCTTTGACCTTAGCTTGGTAAACACTGCAACCACCAAAATGCAAAAAACCACAAAACCCTTGAACCAAGGAAGAAACACTTGGGAATTCCTCCCGGTAGGGTACCCTTAAGCCCCCCCCCCCCCCCCCCACACACACACGGGAAAGAAAACAAAGGAAATTATCTGTTGCCACCAGCTAATTAAACAACATATGCACAAACCTCTTTGGGACCCAAAAAATCCAAAAGGTAAATTTTATTAAAAACGAAAAGAAAGAAAATACATCTGGAACTTAAGCTTTTGCTAGATTTTAAAGAGCAATTCCAAAAATCAAGCACCCAAAATAGCTTTCTTGGGGGTTCAGCTTAAAGGTTACAAGCAAACAAAAGCATCTGGGCTTCACACAGAGGAGATCCACAGGCCGAAATAAAAGAAAAAATCCTAATAGCATCTTTTTAGACTTTCCCTAATTTTACTTACATATCTGAGGTTTCAGATAAGTAGGTTTGAGGTATGTATTGATAATCTATAATCATACCTGGTTTAAAGCTGTTTACAGCATTGCTGCTCCCTGTCCCTGCAGCCCAGAGGGAACAACACACAAAGGGAAAGTTTCTTTTCCAATTTAAAAAAGTTCTACTTTCCCATTGGCTCTTTTGGTCAGGTGCCCACTTCCTTTTCTTTACCTGTGGCACTTTTAACCCTTTACAGCTAAAGCAAGCAGAGAACAGCTACCAAGAGGGATTTTACAGTTAACTGGCTGGTTGGATGTCCATAAAAGGGAGCTCCCTCCTCCCTTCATTTATTACACTCACATTGCCACATGCTAAAACAAATAAATTCTGTTTCCAGCCCACAAAAGGATTACACATGCAAAAGGTCACTAATGCCTAATTATATAGCTGGAGCCACAAAAGGAGATTATGAGACTACAACTACAGACATGATCAGGTTGAAGATATAGTTTTCACAAAGTCAAATATGACTATGATTTGAGACCATGGTAGTGTATGAATTCAAAACCAAACACATTTTAGTAAACATTTTTCCTTGGCCGAGAAGCCAATATTAAAATCCACCACGACCACATAAATTTACAGTGCTAATCATCTCAAATGACCTGACAGTTTTTACAGACTAGAATTACTTCAACCACTACTGAAATACAGGCATCTCTGGAGACAGAACACAACAACTGTTTAAAACCACATGTGCTAGTCATCAGAACACAGGTGAAGTCTATGTTTTGCAATTCATTCTTTCCTTGTCATAATCCACATTTATACAGAGATTATTCAACCACTGTATAATCCCCTTCAGATTTTTTTCTCAAGTCAGAATTCCATGAAGCAGAACTTTGTTTTGGTAACAACACTTTTAACAAATGCTTCCTTGTTTTGATATGCATTCTAGGACACCTGAAACAATCTGAGTAAGGAAGATGGAAACCTACCTCCAAATGGAAACCTCCCTCCAAATCATACATCACCTACAAAATAGACATTGGCATTTGGACAGGACTGTATACTGCATTGCTGCCTTGGTAGTGGACCACAGGAAAACTGCAGGAAAGTGGCATGTGCTGTTTTCCTAGCATTAGATGTTGGTGAAATAATGCAAAATGCCATCTCACAATAACATACATGCCTGATGTTAGAAATAAATCATTGTCTCTGCCCAATAACACTTCATCCTAGTATAAGTGTTGCTTGTGAAAGTTATATCTGTCTGGGGGCTTGTTGCACAACTGATTTTAAAACATTCTTATTTTCTATTTCATGAGGGAAAGTATTATTTGAAGTTTATGAAAGTTTCAATAATCTTTCCTCATTCCTGGACTCTTTTCAGTTTGCATCTCCTCCATCTTGCTATCCCTCAGACAAGATAACTGTCTTGTACTGCACAGAAAAAGAGAAGTGTGCTCACGAAATCCATTGAACTATACAAAAGATAAATTATGGTATTTTTTCATTTAATTTATACAAAATTGTATATGGTGTGACCTTAACATCTCATCCACATTTTTCGAGGTCAATGTTGGGATATTTATATAGAACCATCACCATTTAGAATCCTGAAAACACTACTGAGTAGAATGAAGTTAATGGACCACATAAGGATTGCACAATTGGGACCTTAGATGCATCTCTGGTATCTAAAAAGCTAAAAAAGACTAGATGATTTTTCAACTCTTTAGTACAATTTCACAGATAAAAGGATGTAATAATAATAAATTAAAAATAAATATACTGTATGCCTCCTCTTCCTCCTTCCTTTGTATGTTGCTTATGTGTAAGCTCTTTAAGGCTCTTTGACAGGGACCTGTCTTCTTACATGTTTATACAATATCCAACATCCCTAGGGTGTTATATGAATAAATTATACAATAATTTATCCAAGTATTTATACCACTCTCATCAAAGCATCAAAGTGCCTAGTCATAATAAATTGCAGCATTAATAATTAAACTAGTTAAGACAAGATTTCATTCATTTTAAGAGGGTTAAAAAAAGCCGTAAACCGCTGAAAACACATCAGTGTATTACTCATTGGCTGCACGGACAGAGGAGTCTTGTGAGGCAATCCGGAGAGAGAGGGACGAACTGCTGGGGAGAGTAGGAGACTCAGAGGAGGAATTGTATCATTGTAAACATGGGGGCAATGGACTTGGGGACCCCAAACCATCTGCGCCACTAATGGAACTGAAGGAGACACCTCCACCACCCTACCCTGAAAAAACACTGTACCCACCACTGTCAGTGGACGTTGTAAGCCGGCGATCCACAGTTAAAGCCCCTGCGAGAGAGGCTACCCGGGAGGAACTGCAGGAGGCAGGAATAGTGGCCCCAGTTGTGGGGTGGGGGAGGACCATGCCGCACAAGTACTAGAACAGGCAGAAATCCGCCCCTTGTCCCTGAAGGCAATACTGGGCCGTTTGGGAAAGGTACCCCAGAATGATTGGGATCAGTTTGTGCTGTGGCTAGTGGAGGTGGGCAGGGAGATGGAGGGTCTAACTCGTGAGGACCAGGTGATGTTATGGTGTAGTCTTTTGGGACGAGGTACCTTGGGAATCGATGTGGCAGGAGTGGCACACCCATTTCTAATCCCCGGACAGGTGGCAAAACAGTTGTTTGGGGTGTACTCTCATACTGTGGGGGTGAATAAGATGAAGCGAATCCCTGGGGAAACAGGGCAGGATACACTTAATCGCATACAGGCATAGGCACGGTGCTGGGTGGATCCCCTGGACGGTCCATGGGTGATGCCCCAGGCAGGGGCACCGGGACCTGGTGGGGGTGTGGAGAAGGGTAGGGGTGTGGAATTGCTGGAGAAATGGTTGGAGATGAGCGATCCGCAGTTCATGGGGCATTTAAGGTTGCAGCACCCTGAACTGCTCCCAATCAGCTACCCCAGTTTCTGGAACAGGCAGATGTGTGGAGGCAGATGCGTCAGGCGGAAGAGCCAGTCCAAGCCATTACTGCAGGGGATCAATACAAGGTGAAAAGGGGTGGGTCAGCCTGGAGAGGAGGAGGTAGAGGGAGAGTTTGTGGCTTTGCGGGGGTAGTCAGGGACAAGCGGGCAGCTATAGAGCAACAGATCCAGAGACTGCAGGCTAACCTGACTACTCAGAAGCTTACCAGATCAGGGGGAAAGTGGCCCCGGAAGCCAAGAGACTGGGACTGCCTGAAATGCCAGACACACAATTTTGCGTGGAGACAGGAATGTGTTTGGTGCCAGGACCCCCGGTCCCCTGTGAACCAGTGGGAGGGACAGAGGTGCATGCTGCAACTTAGGGGTGCCCTGGGAGGCATCCTGTCCATGTTCCCAGTTTAGGACAGGATGCATCTGGTCACCCCACGCTCCAGGGGCAATCGAAGGGAGTCCCATGAGGAATTTTTTGATAGACACTGGAGCAGCCATCAGTTTAACCACATGGGGCAGGGGAGACCCTCAGAAGGGACTGTGACAATTGTAGGGGCAACAGGAAGGGAGACACAATTAACCCTGAGGCAGGGACAAATCAAAGGAATCTGGGGGGAAGGGAAGATTATGTGGGGTTTTAATGATATGCTTAATCTGTTGGGGACAGGAGATTTACATAAACTGGGACTTGTACTGGATTTAGCCAATTGGGTGTGTTTACTGGGGCAAATGCAGGACGGTCAGGGCTATACCATTCCCATGGGGATAGCCACTATGACCATTAAAGCAGCACATGCCCTCCCACCACCCCTGACTGGGTGGGAACACATCCATGTGTGGGCTAAGGATAACCTGGATTGTGGTAGGGGCAGCATGGAGGTATTGATGGAGGGCGGGGACCCTCCCCCACAGAAACAGTATCCTATTTCTTGGGAGGCATTGGCAGAGGTGGGGGCAACTACTGAGGAATTGGAACAGAGTGGACTGATTAGGGCAGTTGCATCCCCTTGTAATGCTGCTGTGTGGCCAGTGAGAAAGCCAAATGGTACCTGGAGCCTCCACTGTGGATTACAGGGCACTGTATGCTCTGGCCAATTCGCCAGCCTCAGTGGTGGCAGCATACCCTGAAATGTTGGCCTATATTGAACCCCAGTTCCAAATTTTCACTGTTTTGGAAATAGCTAATGGGTTTGGTCTCTGCCACTAGCTACCTCGTGTCAGTATAAAACTGCATTCACATGGGAGGGCAGACAATTCTGCTGGACAGTCCTACCCCAGGGATATAGGAACTCCTCTGCAATTTTTCACAGATACCTGAGACAGGCTCTGGAGCGGGTGGATTCAGCAAGGTGCATACAATATGTAGATGACCTGTTGCTAATGTCAGGGAAGGAGGAAGAAGACAGGAAACTAACCGAGCAGGTCCTGCAAGCTTTGGCAAGAGCAGGATTGAAGGTCAATGGGAAAAAAGGCTCAGATGGGACAGACAAGAGAGACCTACTTAGGAGTGGAAGTGTCTCAGATGGGAAGGGAAATCGAAAGGGATGGGTGCAACTGATCCAGTCCCTGCCACTGCCTATGGATGTTAAAAGCTTGCAAAGTTTTCTGGATCTAACTGGATTTTGCAGGGATTTTGTGACCATTTATGCAGAAATAGCCCAGCCTCTATTTGACCTAACCCGAGCCTCAACTTGGGAATGGTCAGAAATGTTTACTGAGGCAGTGAGAGTGCTAAAGGAAAACCTGGCCAGTGCTGGCCTCCCTGGATGGGGAGAAATTCTTTTATCTGTACCCTTTGGTATCTGACACTACCATTGATTGTGCATTAACACAGGAGTATGGAGCAAAGGACCAACCTGTGGCCTTTGCCTCTCGACTTTTGAGTGCTGTGGAACTGAAGTATGGATGGTGTGAAAAGATGTTGTTGTGCTCCTACTGGGGGTAGGGAAATTCAAATACCTCACGGGAATGCAGAAAGTAATAGTCTGATCTCATCATGACCCCCTGTGGCTGTTAAACATGCATACTATCTTACAGGGACAAGTGAGTGGGCAGCATATTGCCAAATGTTTTCTGCCTGTAGAGCCAGAAACCATTAAAGCAGAAGTGTTAAGGGAACCCATAGTCTGGGTAGCTGGATTACATCTGACTGGCACCCCACACCAATGTGAAGCCAGCTCAGGTAAAACCCAACATCAGGTGTTTCGGGCGGCTAACCCCAATCAGGTAAAGGAAGGGACACTGGTATGGTTTTTGGATGGAAGTTGTAGATATCAAGGGGGATGGAAAACTGCAGGCTTAGCTGTTGTGGGAATCAGAGACAATGAGACAGTCAGCACCATTGGTTTCTCACTAGAAGCAAGGTCAGCTCAGGAGGCAGAACTGGCAGCCTTGCTAACAGCTTTAAATAAAGTGGATCCCAAATTTGAGCCAGAATGTTGGGTGGTGGTAGATTCAGATTATGTATTTCGTGGTGTCACATTAATGCTGAGATGGTGGGCAGATAATCATTTCAGGGCAACAGACAGCTCCACAATCAAGTATGCTACCTGGTGGAAGCGAGTGGAGGAGCTCAGTCACTGTTTTACACAGATCAATGAGGTAAAGGTAAAGGCATACAAGAAAACAGGACCCCTCAGCAAAGGAAATAATTTGGCTGATGTAGAGGCCAAGAGGGCTGCAACAGAGGCACCCCCATGGCTCTGGGAGCCAGAAGAGAGTGTGCCTGAAGCAGTGTTAACAAGAAGTGGGATGGATACAGATCAGGGAGGGCGAATTCAAGAGTTGCAAGAATCTGACCCAGAACTGGAAAGCATCATAAAACTTGGGGACAGGCCTGTGCCAAAGGTTGAACTAATGGAAGGGATTTGGTGTGTCTTAACAACTGGGGGACCAGTAATGTTGTGCCCTCAGGGAAGTCGGATGGCTTTCTTAAGATGGGTGCATAGAGGCTTGGCAGGTTTGAGGAGGCACTGGGAACTTTAAAAAGGTTGTGCTGGTGGCCAGGAATGGCAGCTGATTTAAAAATCACATCTGGAACATTGTTTGGACTGTGCCAGGCACAGCCCACCTCACAAGGTGCTAAGGGGAGAATTAATGAGACAAGCCCCAAGGAGACCATGGGAAAGAATAAAATTGACTACACAGGACCCCTACCACCAGATCACAGGAAGAACCGATTCATGTTAGTGGTAGTGGATGCTTTTAGCAGGTGGGTGGAAGCTTTCCCCACAAAGTATCAAACTGCCCGGGTAACTGCTGAAATACTGGTAAATGAGGTATTCAATCGCTGGGGGGTCCCAAAGGTGATTGACTCAGACCAAGGAGCTGCTTTTCGGTCAGATCTGTTAGGGGAGCTATCAGCCCTCACTGGAATCACACAGTTGTTTCATATTGCTTATCACCCATAGCTGCGGGGCAAGTGGAACGCATGAACTGCACCATTAAAAGTGAGCTAAGAAAGGGAGTGGAAATGGGAGGAAAAAACTGGTCACAGTTACTGCCCTTTGTCTTAATGAGAATAAGGGCCCAAGAATCAAAGGACACAGGATTTTCTCCACATGAAGCTCTCATGGGAAGGCCCATGGAACGGTGGGAAAATCTACTTACCCCAGTACCTGGGGAAGTCACTACACATGGCTTAACACAAGAATGGATTTTAACTCTAATCAAACATGTAAAACAAGTACAGCAGGCGGTGGCCTGGCGAGATGAGCAAGGAGCAGTAAGAGTCAAAGCATGGTATGACCTGCCTGGGGAGCATAATCTACCCATGGTGGGAGATCTAGTGATGTACAAGATTCCAGGTCAACACCATCCATTCCCAGCTCCTAAATGGAAGGGCCCCTATCTTGTCCTTGACCAATTCGGGCCCAGTCTGCTATTACTGGGTACAGAGAATGGAGGACGGGAGTGGGTTCACAGCACGCAAATAAAGAGATACAAACAGGGGATTGGGAAAGGGGATGTGTAAATTTTGTTATGTGTGTATTACAGGTTAATTCAAAAAGGAGAAAAGGATGAAAATTCCCTGGCCCTAGATGGAACAATCACAATTGTCATATTTACAAATTCTATTCAGATCCCACGATGTGAAGTGTCAAAAGCAGGAAACACATGGACGGCTACACATGCAACCTGTGGTAATAAAGCTAATGAAGACTATAAGAATCTCCCCATAGAAAGATAAGTTTCAGAGTAGTAGCCGTGTTAGTCTGTAACCATAGAAAGATGTACCACTAATACTCCAACAGGAATTTGGCAGTGTCGGTATATGGATTAAATGGGGGAATCCCAACCAGGTGGAGAATATCAAATTTATCAGGAAATATCGCATGGTACTCCCAGGGTGCTGCCACGATTAACGATAGTGGAAAACACAGTTCACCAACTATGTGGTTTGTTACAGAGGGTCCAAAGAATATAACCCTCTGGTCTCCTGGAGCAAATGAACCCTCTTGGGAAAATAGGGCCCCACATTTAGGATGTGATGTTACCATATGTAACCACAATGGTACTTCCATGGAAAAATAATCCCCGAAGGTGTGATTTTTATGTACATATTACATTAGGGGTAAAATCCCCTTTGGGACGCTGGGTGTATGATGAGTTAACCATTTTACATAATGTAACCCTACAGGCGATATGGATGCCAAGTTGGAAGAATCCAAATTTAAAGTGGCCACAGCCTGGATCCGAGAATATTCCCTGATGAGCAAATGTATGGGAGCCATTGTGGGAGCAGGTGCAGCCAGCACTTTTTAACTTGTCCTTTCACTCTATTACATGGGTGGTACACCCCAAGGAATGATGGGTGGACCAAATTCATCCTAATTGTAGTATCTACATAAAAGGATTGAAACAACAATTCAATGGATGGGTGAGGGGACACACCTGGAATCGTCGTCAGAAAAGGGGATTGTGGGCAGTGGGGAACACTATGCTGGGTACATGGAATCTGGGGGACGAGTGGGTAACCAAACAATTGGTAAGCCAAAATGTGAAATTTCAACAACAAATTAATGAATTAATGGCACAGCAACTATCAGCAGTTGCCACAGGGTGGAGGACAGCAGTAGAGGTAAACTTGCAGTTAACTCATTGGGCAGGGGACCTGGTGACATGGGTAGGGAATGGCTTCAGAAGACCAACATGGGGAGAAGTGTGTGTAGGCATTCAAAATGCTCAGTTAATAATGTTAATGGATATTATGAGAGATGCTTGGTCAGAACAATGGCCTTCAGTATTAAATCAGGAGGCTAGCCCATATTTATCTACAATTGCAAAAACATACCCATCTACCTAGAAAATGACATCCCCGACCTGTGGGGAAAGTTCTTGTATAATTGTTACTACGATACCATGGGAAGGAAATGCAAATAAGGTGGTTCCCTTGAACCCTATGGGAGCAAGTAGGGAAGGGGGAGCACGTTGGGAGCCACTAGGAAATAGGTGGGGGGGGGGGGGGTGGAATGGGGTAAATTGGACTGTCATCACATTAAGCAGTTGTATATCCAGAGGAGGAATATGGATGTGCCCCTCTCCTATGACTATGGAGGAGCAGGATCAATGGTCTATTGCAAAGGGGGGGTATTTAGGGGTAATGTATATGGGGTACGGTGTATTCTGTTGGGAATGTATGCAATCCTGCAATATAACACTAGGAGGCAAAATCCTTCCAGTGTATGACCAAATTATGAACTTCTATACACTGCCACCTGGATTATGGTGCACCAATGGATCAGTTGACTTAATCGTTGTAAACAATCGAACCGGCACCTACTACCCCATACTGTACCAAGTAGTTGAATTGGTTTGGACAATACCAAATTTCACTGTGGATATTCAATGGACACACAATATGGACAAAAGTACACAAAGATTACAAGAGCAACTTGCTGCAAGTGCCAACAGTTGGACACACTTACAATACACACTACAGGATGGCGCTGACAAAATTTTAACCTTATCAAAGGAGGAGAAGCAGTGTTTTTGGTGGTGGCCAGAATGTTGGATCATACTGCAGTGCTCAGGACTCTAGGTGTTGCTGTGGATTATCATAGCAGCTGGTGTATTATTAACTATATGTGTGTTATATTGCATATGGAAACGATCAAGGGGGGGCACAATCTCCTAGAGAACAGCCACTAATTTTAACCTATAAGTAATGTAGTAAGCCCCCGCCGCCCCGCAGTGTACTAGACAACCAGAACCCAACCATCTCAGGCCCACTATATTGGGAAGTCTGGAACACTAAATGGAATAGGTGTAGTATGCCAGTACAAGAGAAGGTACAGGGCATGGTACTACACAAGGGGCAGTGGGACAGATGGAGCATTGACACCTTCCACCTTGATGCCTGGCCCTATCAGAAAGTATGTCGCCATATGTCCTATGCTTTTCCAGGGACACCTGGGCAGGAGGATCCCAAAAGAAAAAAAAAAAAAGGGGTGGAGTGTTAGGATATAGGTATTCAGGCCTGTCTGTAAAGGCCTATACTCTAAAAATGTAGGTATATGTTTATCATTTAGCTAGTAATAGAGGTGTACAAGAAAGAATCTGTGTAAGGGCCTTCTCTCACTGTGACAGTCTGAGGCCCTGTTCTTAGGCCAATGCCTTTGGCTAAGCAGCAGAGGCAGCCATAAGCTGGGAAGCGTACGGTCACAACCTCACATTCCAAACTAGTCAATCTGGGGCTGTTAAGGTGATCCGATCTGTCACCTCCAGAAAAAGGAAAGAGCCTAGAAGATGTAAAAGGAAATGTAGATTGATAGTTTTCTGTCTGGTAAGAACTCACTTATCAACAGACACAGCTGGGAAACCCTTATGTCTTTATAGATGTAGTTGTGAAATCCTCACTTCTGTATTGTTTTGTCATTATAGTTCCCACTTTGCTATTGTTTATTGGCATGGTCTCTGTCTGGTTCTGTGATTGTTTCTGTCTGCTGTAAAATTAATTTTGTTGGGTGTAAACTAATTAAGGTGATAGGATATAATTGGTTAGCTAATCATGTTACAATATTGGTTAGTTAAATTTCAGTAGAATGATTGGTTAAGGTATAGCTAAGAATATTACTATATAAATTAGGGGCAAACAGGAAGTAAGTTGGGATTCGAAAATAAGGAAAAAGGAAATTGGATTTAAGCTTGCTGGAAGTTCACCCCAATAAACATCGAATTGTTTGCACCTTCGGACTTCGGGTATTGCTGCTCTTTGTTCATGCGAGAAGGACCAGGGAAGTGGGAGAGTGAAGGAATAAACTCTCTAACAGTGTACTACTCCTTGCTCTTGCTTGACAGTTCTGTTGTATGACAGTTCAACAGAGCTAGGATATGCTTAGAGCAGAGCTATTGCTACAGAGTGACTCACTTCAGTTTGTGTGCAACACTACGAAAAAGTTATTTGTTTAAAAATACAAATGAGGCCAAATTCTAACCTCAGATGTGCACACCTCCCAGTAAATACAATTTTTAAAGGTATTTAGGTGCCTAAAATACAGATAGGTGCTTAGTGGGATTTTCAAAAGCAAGTAGGTGCCTATCTCCAATGGTAGTTGGAAGACTAATATGAGGTATCGTCAGCCTCAAACCCCAGCCTAAGGGTACTCAGTTCAAAATCACCACCCATCAGCTCATCTGAGTAACCAGAGAAGGGAACCAGTGAAGTGCTGGCTCACAGAGGGCCCATCCCTGAAGCTCCTGATTGGGGGAAACATCCAGCACCACCCTCAGCTGGCTCAGGAGCTCTACGTATACCATGAATCAGAGTAGCAGCTTTGTTAGTCTCTAAGGTGCCACAAGTACTCCTTTTTCTTTTTGCGAATACAGACTAACAAATTTATTTGAGCATAAGCTTTCACGAGCTACAGCTCACTTCATCTGATGCATGTACTGAAGTTAGCTGTAGTTCACGAAAGCTTATGCTCAAATAAATGTGTTAGTCACTAAGGTGCCACAAGTACTCCTTTTCTTTATACACCTGGAAGTAACACAAGAAATTGTCTGAGCAACTAGAGGAATTCCTGGCTGACTGCTACTATGGACCCCTCCTGCTTACTTGACTCCTGAGTCCTGGATTCCTGCCTGCTCATGGTTCCTGTCCTCCCTATCCCAGATCTTCGTCTATTCCCAGTTCCTGCTTTACTCCAGATCCCTGCTCCTATGCCTTACCCCTGATGCTGTCTCCAGTTCTGATCTTCGTCTTGGCGCCTGACTCTGGCTCTGACCCCGACCCCTGGCTTGGCACCTGACTCTGTATCCAGATTGGAACTTCGGCTTGGTACCAGATTTGGTTCTGACCTCCTGCACCGTCAGTAAGCCTGATCACCAATGCCTGGGTCATTGCATGTAGGCACTTTTATAAATTCCACTAGGCACCTATCTGCATCTTTAGGAACCTACAAACCTTAAAAATATGGCCCAGAGGACCATGGGTACTAGTATCGCTCCGCTGTATGTCAACCTCTTTATAGGCCACTTCCATGGAAAATTGAGGTACATTGATGATATTTTCATCCTCTGGACAGACAACTTAAATTCCCTCATATTTCTATTACAACTTCAGCTACAACTTCCCATCCATCAGACTCCCCCTAGAACACTTCCACACCAGTATCAACTTCCTGGACACCACAATAGGCTTCAACAATGGAACCCTACAAATTACTACATACAAGAAATTCACGGATCACTACATCTACCCCCACACATCCAATAGCCATCTGTTATCTACAGCCTGGCACTCATATACCACAGAATATGCTCTGAAGAGAAAATCTGAAAAACACACTGAACTGCCTTCACTAAATAAGGACACTCCACCAGAGAAATAGATTGCATCATAGAATGGGCCACCCAAATACCCCAAGAGAAAATACTTCTATACAAGAGAAAATAAAACCGCACTAACAGCACACCCCTAGTTGTCAACTACCACCCTGAACTAGAATCTATATGGGATATCAAACACTTACAATGCATAAATTTATAGGGACCACATCCTGAAATAAATCTTTCCAGAAACTACTCTTCTTCCCTTCAAACAACTCCCCAGTGTCACCAAGGTAATCATCAGAAGCAAGCTCCCTACAGACCAGAACCCACCATTTCAAAGCAGCACCAGACCCTGCCAGAACAACATATGCAAAACCTGCAGACATATCTCCACTGCTACAATGATCAATACCCCTCAATTCTTCTATCTAACATTTTGGTAGATTTCCAGCTCTCACAGCCATATGTTAGCACTGAAATTACATTTGAATGTAAAATTCTCTGTTTTCTTCTGGTGTTGTATATATTTGAGTTCCATACGCTGCATATTTCAGTAGATGCTGTGAATGCTTTTCCTACTCTTGCCTATCAAAACACGTGGTGATACCTCATCCAGTGCACCAAACTCCCCAACAACAATGCATGTGAAACCAGACAATCACTATGTTCTCAAATGAACTCACACAGAAAAATGACACAAGATAAAAACACCCGGTCACCTGTGGCTGAACACTTCACAAAGTGATCATTCCATATCTCTCAGTCCCCATCCTCAAAGAAAACCCACACAGCACCTTCCAAAGATGAGCCTGGAAACTTCCAGGTACTGTTGAGTTTAGCAGATGATGTAAATGCCTTTCCTATCCTTGATTTCACTTTTTTCTTCAGGTCTCCATTGACTAATATGGTATTGCCCAGACAGACAAAGTGTTCTACTTTCTTGAAATTTTTGCCTTCTAATGTGATGTTTCATTTCATTCAAGCATTTCATATGGACCCTGCCAGTTAGCCAAAAGCTTGGTCTCTGAGCTGTGCAATAACAGGAGCACCTGATCCCCTGGCTGAAATTCCTTGGCCCTAGCCCCTTTATTGTGTTGTTGCATTTGGGTCTACTGGCCCTGGAATAGGTTACTTCTAGTAAAACAGTCTATATGCTCCAATCTTTCCCTTGGCCAAAAGACATACTGCACAATATGCATATTGCATGTAGGCTGGGCTTCCCAGGATTTCTTAACCAGGTCTAGATTACCTCAAGACTGTGTCCCATAAAGCAGCACAAATGGAGAGAAGCGGTGGAGGCCTGTGGTACCTCCTGCATTGCAAGTAACAAATATGGGAGTAATTGATCCCACTCTTAAGCCTCCATCTCCCTTTTTTTAACATGGATTTAAGGGTTTTGTTGAACCTTTCCTCCAGACCATTCGCCTGGAGGTGGCAGATAGAGACACGAAGCACGATGACTTTTAGAAATCTCCACACCTGCCTGAGGACCTGGGATATGAAATTAGTTTCCTGGTCTTTAAGGACCCCTGAAAGAAGACCAATCTGGGAAAATATTTGGATTAATTCCAACACAAATGTGGAGGCCATGGTACTTCATAAGGGAACTGACTCAGGATACTGGGTGGCATAGTCACACAGAACCAAAGTGAAGCTGTGCTCTTAGGCAATCTTTCTAGAGGATCTATTATGTTCATTCCCACCCTCTTGCAGGAGGTTGCAATGAGAGGTTGTGCACTTAAAGGGACTCACCTCTTGCCTTTCAAAGCTACCCTTTTGTAGTCAGGATATGAGTGGCAGAAGTCTGCTACCTCCTTTATAGTCTTAGCCAAAAGATTTGGGCCAACAGACTTCCCTATGCTTTAGCCTTACACGGGTGCCCCACAGCTGATATAATGTGGGCCAGCTCTAGGAGCTCCCTTCAAGCATGTTGAGGCACCAAGAGCTGATATCGACTCTGAGGGTGCCTCTCCCCAGTACAATATCTCATTTCTCAGCTCACACCGGAGAAACTACTAGGCTGCCTGATCCATTACAAACATCCTGACAATGGCTGCCAAAGTATCTGGTCTTCATGCTGGGCTGCCACAATGTCAAAATTATCAATCAGGGCACTTTATTTCAATGTAGGAATTCAGTCTGAGATGCCCCTTTCTTGGTTGTCAGGCTGTCTGGGCTGCTGGGAGGTTTCTTCTCCAGTATCCATCCCCCGAGAAAAGTCTTCCTCAGATTCCACAGTATCATTGACAGCACAGGCCCAAACTCACCTGAGCTTCCATCCCTGATTCCATAACTTCTGGAATTTTAGGGGAATCCCAAAAAGATCTGACTGGGCCATAGGAAATCGTTTCTACGTTTCTGCTGAGTGAGCGCCTTCTTGTCCCTCCAAAGGTACACGGGTTAATGGGGTAGATTCTCCTCTATTAGATATTTCCAGTCCCACCATAGGTGATCTGTGACTCCCATTCAGGGGTGACCCACCTGGTTCACTCCCTGTAAGATTACAGAGGCAATTGAGTCCAACTGAACATCACCATGGATGCACAAAACTTCAGTGGGTTGTCCTGGATGTAAAGTCTTGGGTGACTCCACATTTCATTGAAGCAGGGTCTCTCCCAGTCTTCCATGACAGTTGGACTCATTTTTGTTTGAGCTACATAGAGTCCTAGATGTGTCCTTAGAGGTTGATTAGTTCCTCCTGGGACAGACTGGAACAGCTGCCCAGATAGTCATGTTCTCACTGCATAGATTCATATTGGATATGAGCAAACAGCAAGAACACACTACCAGACCATCCTGCAGCCTCTGCATGGCTTGACCTTTGAGGAGGTAAGTTCATTCAACAGGCCATGCAGCAATGGATGGGTCCTGGTTTTGAAGTTCGATTGCTCTGGGACAACTTCCCTTACAAATGTTGCTGGGCTCCTGGAGTGTCATCTTACATCCCCATTCTTGGCCAGGCCGCTGGTCATGGGGGTAAGTTTTCCAGCCCTGGGTATCTCCTGGAACACCTCTGTCATTTCCACAGTGGCTGCTAGAGATGTTAGTTGGAAGCACCAGAACAAAGCTTGTACAGGAGATGGGAAGACAAGCAGGTATTGATCGAGGAAATATTGTCCATTAGTTCCCCAACAGTCTTAGTTGCCAGTGCCAGCCAGCAGGAAGCCAGATCCTGGAATTGCTGGGCCACTGCACATGGTTGTACATCCATAGGAAAGGGTTTTGCCTGAAACCTCTGTCAGTATGCCTCTGGGGAGAGGCTGAGTTCATCTGTTACCACCCAGAGCAGTATGCGACCCAGCTTCCTCTTCATCCAGCATAGGATAGGCTGCTTGTGCCTCTCCAGTAAGGTAAGATATACTGTCCAGGTGCTTTCTTCCCAGCTATCCAGGCTAGCAACCCAATCAAATGTGATCACACTGGCCTCTTGGTCATTGACCAAGCTGAACAGTGACAAAGTGATGCCTTGGTAGACCCAAGTGCACCCAAATTTGTTCCTTCTCCAGCAGGATACCGGGTAAACTGCCTGACCATTTCTACCCAGAACTGCTGGTTCCATTCATGCTCTGCCAGCTGTGTTTCTTGCTGGGTAGCCAGCGGTGTGTGCTGGAGTTGGTGGTTTCTGTTATTCTCTGCTTGTTGCTGTTTTACCGCTAATTGGAGAATGTCCTCCATGACCTTTCCGATGGAAAAGGGCTCTCAAGGGATCCTGCCTGGCTCACCACATGTGAAAGGGCATGCATGCCCTGCAGCACCTATGGCTGGCCAAGTGTGACAATGCTGGGACCTGCCTGTTTCCCCTTTGATGGGACAGCACAGGGCTCACTTTAACAGCCTGGGCAAAGAGAAGCCAAACATTCTAATTAACATAAGAGTGTCTCCCTTTAACTAAGCCCCCTCAAAGGGGCACTTCAACAATAATTTACAGGTTCTTACCTTAGAGCCTACGTTTGGACTACTCAAACCATACAAGTCTCAAAACAAAAAGTCTCTGGGACTCCTCAGAGACCTGGGCCAGAGATGACCATTCCTTAGCAGTTATACAACTTCTAGTTTCTCAGCTTCCTCTTCCTGTTTTAAATAGGGAAGCCCCCCAGGTGGAGCAGGAAGCCTCCTTGATTATACACACTGTGGTTCTGATTGTAGCCATGTTTTACCTTAAAAATGTAGCAGACTCCATCACAGGCAAGGATTACATAGAGAAATCTTAGTATCAAGTTTTAAGGAAATGGACAAGACTAAACAGACCACACCTGAAGTATTTCTTAGTCATACCTCTAGCTCCTGCCAAGAAAACTACCATATCCTCACAGACTCCACCTGACATATATGGGCACAGAAAATACAATAACCCTATCAAGATACAATATTCATAAATTAGTCCAGGCATAAATTAGTCCATCACAGCATGACAACAGAAAAGCCATGGGATTTGCACTGACTCAGATACTATTTAAGTTCTCTTCGATTTTGAAATGAATACATAACTTACTTGAGCCCCACTCTGCATTACTACACATCTGGCTGAGTAATAGTACTCCTTAAGAAAAAAGGATATTCACAAGAGACAGATGGACTGAAGGATTTCAAGTAAGTCACCCCATGAATGTACAAATCCTATTTCTACAAGAAAAATACAGAAACAAAAGCAAACTCATAACTCAGCTATCAGGCTAAAGAAATCAGTGTAGGAGAAGGTGACTAAAAAAGGCAAAAGTGTGCCCTTGGGTCCATCCATGCAACTCCACTGACTTCATGGATGGGACTGAGGGCAGAATTTAGCCCCAGGTGTCTGGCAATGAGAATATTTCAATGAAAAAGGCTTCAGGAGTATTGATTTTGTGGCAGCATTCTTTCAATATTCTGGGGGGATAAACACCATTCTATTTATTATATTGACATTTTAAACTCTTTTGTTTTCAGACTTAATTGTCTTTATTATACTGTCCATGAAAGCACGCACAGCAGGCCCTTCAGCCTTGTAAAAACTCCGCATTTCTTTCAATGATGTGCAGTGTGCACTCAATGTACCTGCTTACTCAAACCTCTCTTTGCTCTCGCCAGATGGCACACAAACAGCTCTGATTCCTCACCCAACTTTCATAACAGAAGTCCAGCCATCTGGCTCAGAGCTTGCTACAAGTACCTTTATGGGATAGCTACATAAAGTAAAAGTACCAGTCCAGCAACTTTGATCATATACATGGATCCAAGTGAAAACAGGAAAAATGCCTATTACATGTTGTGGAATGCATATGCTACCCTTTCTGCTAGAAGTAGATTATGATTTTATCTCACTCATGTGAGACCTCATGTAACTCATGCATTCATAAGACATTCCTGAGATTTTTTTCCCCATACTTAATTCATCTGCAGAGCAGTTAACAGTCATTTAGGTCAGTTAGATAGCCAATTCTTTATACATGCGTTTGACAGTTTCAGCTCAGCCCCTTGTGGACTGTGGCTTATAGCAAAGAAGAAGAAAGACACAGTTCAACATGCATTCACACTAATTTTCAGGGAGTATAAGATTAAAAAACCCCAAATTTAACTTTCTGGTCATGGCTCAGATGAAGAAATTAGGCCAGACTATTTTGTATCTAGTGGATTTAACAAAGGATTTCAGCCATAGCTTAAAATTAAATCATTCTTCATACATCCTGAAATCAGCACTTTTGAGAATTAAAATGACAGGTTTCAGAGTAGCAGCCGTGTTAGTCTGTATTCGCAAAAAGAAAAGGAGTACTTGTGGCACCTTAGAGACTAACAAATTTATTAGAGCATAAGCTTTCGTGAGCTACAGCTCACTTCATCGGATGCATTTGGTGGAAAAAACAGAGGAGAGATTTATATACACACACACAGAGAACATGAAACAATGGGTTTATCATACACACTGTAAGGAGAGTGATCACTTAAGATAAGCCATCACCCACAGCAGGGGGGGGAAAGGAGGAAAACCTTCCATGGTGACAAGCAGGTAGGCTAATTCCAGCAGTTAACAAGAATATCAGAGGAACAGTGGGGGGTGGGGTGGGGGGGAGAAATACCATGGGGAAATAGTTTTACTTTGTGTAATGACTCATCCATTCCCAGTCTCTATTATCCAGTTTGCAAATTAATTCCAATTCAGCAGTCTCTCGTTGGAGTCTGTTTTTGAAGCTTTTTTGTTGAAGTATAGCCACTCTTAGGTCTGTGATCGAGTGACCAGAGAGATTGAAGTGTTCTCCAACTGGTTTTTGAATGTTATAATTCTTGACGTCTGATTTGTGTCCATTCATTCTTTTACGTAGAGACTGTCCAGTTTGGCCAATGTACATGGCAGAGGGGCATTGCTGGCACATGATGGCATATATCACATTGGTAGATGCGCAGGTGAACGAGCCTCTGATAGTGTGGCTGATGTGATTAGGCCCTATGATGGTATCCCCTGAATAGATATGTGGACAGAGTTGGCAACGGGCTTTGTTGCAAGGATAGGTTCCTGGGTTAGTGGTTCTGTTGTGTGGTGTGTGGTTGCTGGTGAGTATTTGCTTCAGATTGGGGGGCTGTCTGTAAGCAAGGACTGTTCTATCTCCCAAGATCTGAGAGAGCGATGGCTCGTCCTTCAGGATAGGTTGTAGATCCTTGATGATGCGTTGGAGAGGTTTTAGTTGGGGGCTGAAGGTGATGGCTAGTGGCGTTCTGTTGTTTTCTTTGTTGGGCCTGTCCTGTAGTAGGTGACTTCTGGGTACTCTTCTGGCTCTGTCAATCTGTTTCTTCACTTCAGCAGGTGGGTATTGTAGTTGTAGGAATGCATGATAGAGATCTTGTAGGTGTTTGTCTCTGTCTGAGGGGTTGGAGCAAATGCGGTTATATCGTAGCGCTTGGCTGTAGACAATGGATCGAGTGGTATGATCTGGATGAAAGCTAGAGGCATGTAGGTAGGAATAGCGGTCAGTAGGTTTCCGATATAGGGTGGTGGTTGCCAACTCTGTCCACATATCTATTCAGGGGATACCATCATAGGGCCTAATCACATCAGCCACACTATCAGAGGCTCGTTCACCTGCGCATCTACCAATGTGATATATGCCATCATGTGCCAGCAATGCCCCTCTGCCATGTACATTGGCCAAACTGGACAGTCTCTACGTAAAAGAATGAATGGACACAAATCAGACGTCAAGAATTATAACATTCAAAAACCAGTTGGAGAACACTTCAATCTCTCTGGTCACTCGATCACAGACCTAAGAGTGGCTATACTTCAACAAAAAAGCTTCAAAAACAGACTCCAACGAGAGACTGCTGAATTGGAATTAATTTGCAAACTGGATAATAGAGACTGGGAATGGATGAGTCATTACACAAAGTAAAACTATTTCCCCATGGTATTTCTCCCCCCCACCCCACCCCCCACTGTTCCTCTGATATTCTTGTTAACTGCTGGAATTAGCCTACCTGCTTGTCACCATGGAAGGTTTTCCTCCTTTCCCCCCCCCTGCTGTGGGTGATGGCTTATCTTAAGTGATCACTCTCCTTACAGTGTGTATGATAAACCCATTGTTTCATGTTCTCTGTGTGTGTGTATATAAATCTCTCCTCTGTTTTTTCCACCAAATGCATCCGATGAAGTGAGCTGTAGCTCACGAAAGCTTATGCTCTAATAAATTTGTTAGTCTCTAAGGTGCCACAAGTACTCCTTTTCTTTTTGAGAATTAAAATGTAAGGAATGCATTCATACTACCAATAAACAATAATCTTCTTCTTGCTTTAGTGGGAAGTAAATGAAATAGCCAAAATTTGGCACTGTAGTCAGAAAATAGATTTTGAAGGAATCATTTCAGCTCAACTTTAATAAAGCAAAGCAATCATGTCTTGGGAACATCAGCTCCAAACCCTGACAAGCTAAACAACATTTTCTGGCTAAATGTCTTCATTAGCTGCATTTATATGCTTCTCATTTACCACAAGAAGGAGATATAGGAACTACCTTTTGGCATTTATACTCTTGTATTAGCACAGATGATACTGACTCAATATTATTGTAAGTAATAGCAACAGATCACTGCCACTATTCGAACATGATTAAATCATTGATGTTTATATTTGTGCCCCATCACAACTCTATCATGAATAATAGAGGATTTTTCTGCTTCACTTTAAATTAGTTTTATGTAATAACTAACAACCTTCATATAAAAAGCCAAGTAACTTCACCAGCTTTCTGTTAACTAAGATCTACTTGCACTATAATATTTGGATCCTTTTTAATGAAGACTGAATGTTTGTGAAGCAATTTAATTCTGCAAGTCATCTATTGGAACAGGTAAACAGCTGACCTTAAATTGCCTTATCTTATATGCAAAGTGCGTCAAGATGCCTTTTATAGCCTATTGTCCCTTCTAGCTTATGACATCAGACACAAAGCTAAACATAAAGTTGAAATTAGGGCTGTCAATTAATCACAGTTAACTCACACAATTAACGCAACAAAATTAATTACAGTTTTAACCGTACTGCTAAACAATAATAGAATACCAATTGAAATTTATTATAAATATTTTGGATGCATTTCTACATTTTTAAATATATTGATTTTAATTACAACATAGAATACAAAGTTTACAATGCTCACTTTACATTATTATTTTTATTACAAATATTTGCACTGTAAAAAGATAAACAGAAGAAATAGTATTTTTCAATTCACTTCTTACACATTGCATACAGTAGTGCAAATTCTTTCTCCTGAAAGTGCAACTTATAAATGTAGATTTTTTTGTTACATAACTGCACTCAAAAATAAAACAATATAAAACTTCAAAGCCTACAATTCACTGAGTCCTACTTTTTGTTCAGCCAATCACTAAGACACACAAGTTTGTTTACATTTACAGAAGATACTGCTACCCGCTTCTTATTTACACTGTCACCTGAAAGTGAGAACAGGTGTTCGCATGGCACTTTTGTAGCTGGTATTGCAAGATATTTACGTGCCAGATATGCTAAACATTCATATGCTCCTTCATGCTACGGCCACCATTCCAGAGGATATGCTTCCATGCTGATGACACTCATGAAAAAAAAATTCATTAACTAAATTGTTGACTCAGCTCCCTGATGGAGAATTGTATGTCTCCGGCTCTGTATTTTACCCACATTCTACCATATATTTCATGTTATAGCAGTGTCAGATGATCAGCTAGCACATGTTGTTCGTTTCAAGAACACTTTCACAGCAGATTTGACAAAACACAAAGAAAGTACTAATGTGAGATTTCTCATATCATTACAGCACTCGACCCAAGGTTTAAGAATCTGAAGTGCCCTCCAAATTCTGAGAGAGACGAGGTGTGGAACATGCTTTCAGAAGTCTTAAAAGAGCAACACTCCAATGTGGAAACTACAGAACCCAAACCACCAAAAGAGAAAATCAACCTTCTGCTGGTGGCATCTGAGTCAGTTGATGAAAATGAACTTGCATCAGTCCACACTGCTTTGGATCATTATCGAGCAGAACCCAGCATTAGCATGCACGCATGTCCTTTGGAATGGTGATTGAAGCATGAAGGGTCATATGAATGTTTACTGCATCTGGCACATAAATATCTTGCGATACTGGCTACAGCAGTGCCATGCGAACGTGTGTTCTCACTTTCAGGTGACACTGTAAACAAGAAGCAGGCAGCATTATCTCCTGCAAATGTATACAAACTTGCCTGACTGTGCGATTGACTGAACAAGAAGTAGAACTGAGTGGACTTGTAGGCTCTAGAGTTTTACATTGTTTTATTGTTGAATGCAGTTATTCTTTTTTGCATAATTCTACATTTGTAAGTTGCACTTTCACAATAAAGAGATTGCACTACAGTATTTGATGAGGTGAATTGAAATTTTATTTCTTTTGTTTCTTATTTACAGTTCAAATATTTGTAATAAAAATAAATATAAAGTGAGCAGAGTACACTTTGTATTCTGTGTTGTAATTGAAATCAGTATATTTGAAAATGTAAACATCCAAAAACATCCACAAATATTTAAATAAATGGTATTCTATTATTTAACAGTGTGATTAATTGTTAATTTTTTTAATCATGCAATTAATTGGTATTAATTTTTTTAATCACTTGGCATCCCTTGTTGAAATACAACCTGTTACAATAATTCAAAGTGGAATACACAGTTGTTGTGATACGAAAGTCACTGCTTTAGCTATTAACTTCTGAAACCTTTTGTAATCTTTATTATAAGTTAAACATTTTTTTCATGGCAAACAAAAGTATACAATAGCATAAAATGCCATGTTTTTTTCATGCAGCATTCAACAGACCAATCCATCTACCCACACAGAAGACATTAAACATCCTTATATGGCAAACATCCATTGCCAGCAGATCGAGGAATGTGATCATTCCCCTCTATTCGACATTGGTGAGGCCTCATCTGGAGTACTGTGTGGATGTGGAAAAACTGGAAAGAGTCCAGCAGAGGGCAACAAAAATGATTAGGGGGCTGGAGCACATGACTTATGAGAAGAGGCTGAGGGGACTGGGATTGTTTAGTCTGCGGAAGAGAAGAATGAAGGGGGATTTGATAGCTGCTTTCAACTACCTCAAAGGGGGTTCTGAAGAGGAAGGATCTAGACTGTTCTCAGTAGTACCAGATGACAGAACAAGGAGTAATGGTCTCAAGTTGCAGTGGGGGAGGTTTAGGTTGGATATTAGGAAAAACTTTTTCACTAGGAGGGTGGTGAAGCACTGGAATGGGTTACCTAGGGAGGTGGTGGAATCGTCTTCCTTAGAGGTTTTTAAGGTCAAGCTTGACAAAGCCCTGGCTGGGATGATTTAGTTGGGGATTGGTCCTGCTTTGAGCAGGGGGTTGGACTAGATTACCTCCTGAGGTCCTTTCCAACCCTGATATTCTATGATTCTATATTACTATGATTATGTTTATATATTATTTTATTATATAAAAATCCTTATATTATGATGCTTTCAGCTGTCATCAGAGCAGTATGACTTAAAGGTGAATATGTAACTCTTAAAAGTGATATTTATTCAGGTTAATACAGGTTTTCTATAGTGAACAGTGAAGATTTGGTTAAATAAAACATAAAATAAAACAATTTGTTGAAATATACTGATTAATAAACTGCCTTTTGGCTTACTTAAAATGGTTTTCCAGCATAGACAAATGGCACAAACTCAGTAACGGACTTCAATATTTTCATTCAGACGTAGATAAATGATTTGGGCAAAAAGTCCCAATTTTGAGCTTTTCTTTTGTTACAAAGAGATCTAATGCTTTACTGTTCAGGAAAACAAAACTATTGTCCATGGATCTAAACCACTGATAATCTACGAATGCTGGGGGGAAAATGGAATACATGGATAGTTACCAGACATATAGGTTTCTTTAAAAGTCATATAAATTAAGTTGCAAGAATGTAATGAATAAAAAAGAAGCAAGCAAATAAAGAATCCCTTTTTATTATGATTTTTGTGTTAGTTCAAAAGTACTGTCCAACAGTGCAGTGGACCTATGTAATGACTTATGACTTCAGAAGTTAAAATTCTTAGTTGACAAAAAAAAAACAAAAAAAAACTGAAAAGCAAGAACTTTGGAAACTTGAAACTTCCACAAATCTAATTAATATCAGGAAGTTTGGGAACAACTCTAAAGTTTAATTTTATAAGTATAAATTGAAGGACTTCTGTCCTTCCCTCTCTACCAAATATAGATGTATGGTTTTGGATGGATTTATTTAGGCAAAACTCCCTCTGAATGGGGTTATAGAATACCTGAGTAAGGAATGCAGGACTGGGCCTACAAATGACCACCAAATATATTCCAAAATGTTACATAACCTATACATCAGAAGACTAACCTTTGAGTTGGTGCTGAGTGCAATGCATCTAAATTTTAGAGCAGGAGGAAAAAAATCAAAAGCAACAAGCCTTACAAAACAGCATATTTAAAAAAATACAGAACATACTAGACTCCTTGGCAGCATTTATTACCATTAATTACCAAACTCTTATGTCCCAGCCTTAAGTACCTGCATGAGTGAAGGCACAGAACCTAGGATGAAGTCCTTCTTCTTAGAGCCCTGCAACCTGACCCGAACCCAACAGGACCTGACTACAAATGTCTGGGTTGGGGTGGAAAACAACTAGGCATGGGTCATCTTGCCCACAGCATCGGTACAAGGGCAGATGCATGCCTCACTCCTGTTAGCCGCCATCACCTTACTGCTGTGTGTGTGTTGTGGTATGGAATGAGTGTGCGTGCCAAAAAGTGGCAGCACCTCTTACTCTGCGCACACATGCAGTGCAGCAGGGGGCAGAGGATGGCAGGAACAGGTTACATAGGTGCCACCAGGCAGGTGAAGGAGAACCAACTACAAGGCAAGGCAGTGTCAACTCAGGTGTGTGGGGAAGGATCAGGGTCAGGTCAGAAAATGACTCTAGCCTCTCAGACTTGGGTCAGGTCAGGTGGGCTTGGGCCTAAAATGTAGGCCCCAGAAGTCCTCTTCTCAAACCAAACCCAATTCTGGGCAACTGTTTTTCCATCTCAAAGCTCTGATCTGTGAAGGTATACACAGTTCAGTCCTCTGCCTCATATTATTCAACATCTATATGAAGCCATTAGGAGAGCAGTACATAAACAACACCAATCTCCTTTATTTGAAATATTAGCTCCACCTCCCAGCTTTCTCAAAGCTTAGGCAAAGTCAAGATACAATTGAATAGAGGTGGCTTAAGTTGAACTCATACAAAAATGAGGTGATGTTGGTAGGAAAAGGGATGTACTTTGAAGAATATGCCTCCTCTATAAAATTCCCCATTATCACAAGCATCTGCCCCTCAGATTGTTAAATTAGCCCAAGGCCTCGTGGTTCTCAATAACACTAGATGACCAAATTGCCATAGTGGAAATAAATGCCTACTTTCTTTTGTGACTGGTCATAAGTCTGAGTTCCATCCTATCATTCCCTGATCTGGCTATGGTAATCCATGCATTTGTGACCTCCAGGATGGATTACTTCCACTCACGAGACTGATTCTCCCTTGCCTGGCACTTTGTGTAGCTCCAAATGGTACAAAATGCAATAGCAACACAGGTCACTCTGAACACATCCCCCACTGCTAAACTCTCTGCACTAGCTCCCCATCAAACATAGAGAACAGTTAAGTAGCTGTCCTGATTTTTAAAGCCCTCCAATATATTGTACTTTGCTACCTGAGAGACTCCTTCCACAACTATGACCACCCACAACAGCTAGAAAATTAAACTAGAACTAGACTAGAACAATTAAACTGTAGACCAATAAGGACTGGTTCATGAGTGCAGGAAACAGAACTTTCACAGGGACTAGACATAGTCTATGGAACTCATTCCTGCAAGAAATAAGAATTACCACCAAATAACCAATTTCAGAACTAAATGCGGCACTCATTTCACCAAGTTAGCTTTTCTTCGGTAATAAATCTACACATATACACTCTCACATATTAACATAAACAATGCAATAAACTAATCAGGCTATTCCTTTTATAGTCTGAGGATGAAGAGAGCGAGAGAGATTATTATTATCTCTATTTTTAAAAGGTGGATAGTGGCTTACATACCAAAGCCAGTGAACTATAAAGTTCCAATTCAGCAAGGTATTTAACCACATTCCTAACTTTAAGTATGTGAATAATCCCATGTGTTATTTCAATGGAACTACTTACATGATTAAAGATAGACACATGCTTAAGTATCTCGCTGAACTGGGGCCTAAACTGATCCATTACACAGAGTGATTAAATAAAACAGAAAAAATACATATAATATAAAGAAGATATTCCTGATGATGTCATGAGCATAGTTCCATTACAATTAATGTTTTCATTGTTTTCACATGTTACAAATTTAAGGTCAAATATAATCTGTGCATTTCAGGTTAGAACCTAGCCTCTTTGGGCCTTAACCAAAGCACACTGAAATCCATGAAGATACTTCCACTGAGTTCAATGAGCTCTGAATACCTGTGTTAGGTGCTTTGGAGGATCGGACTGATTTGTATCTTAATCATGGTATATCAAGATCTTTCACAATCAATGAAAGAAATGGTACATTTTTAACTTTTTACTATTATCTGGAGCACAGTTCTTCTTCCTGCTTTGTGCTCATTGCTATATTATGTTAAAATCTTATTTTTTTAAATCTAAATAGATGGGGAGGGCTATGTTTTTTTTAGTGTGTCTTTAAAATCTGATGTTTTTGTTTTATTTTAGATATACTAAATAGTGCAAGACAGGTTTAGTTTGAGCTTTTGGGGGCCTTTCGGCATATAGTGACAACATCAACTACCTAACACAATAGCTCTGACAGTGAGATTCTGTTCTTTATTGGCAGCAGGTTATTTATTACAACAGGTAAGATTTCTTTGGATCTAAATCAAAAACCTAATCATAATATCCAAATAGTCTGTCCTCTGCCAGGCAGACTACTATTCAATGCAATATTAACAGACCACCATATTTTGAATAACTTAGCACCCACTAATAAATAAATTATTTATACACACATAGAGATAACCCTCATAAATAACAGTGCTGAAAAGTGAATGTATATGCATTTTATTATTACAGATAGAAAGAAATCTGCAATGATTCATATGGAAAAATACTATGTGTATGTGGGAAATCCATTTTCCTTAGCCCCTACTGTTAACTAATGTTGCATACACATGGCTGTCACCTAAGACAGAAATTAAAAAACAGTGCGTGCTTCTTTTTTTTTTAAAAAAAAGAACCATCTTCAAGGGGTAGGTTCTTACACCACATCAGATGAAAATGTGATTATTTTTCGTGGCTTCTCTTCTTCTGCAGAGTAGGCACGTTAAAAAGACACCACTGTCTATCTCAGTATACACATGCAACAGTAAAATGTGTGTTATTTACTGATAAAAACCACATGACAGCAACTGAAGAACAGGACTTATTCTGTCAGTCAAATTAGGGAGGCAGAATATCTTCCATGCCAATTGATTACTGTCTGGGTCTAAGTGTGGTGAACTGCCAGATCAATTATAATGGTACAGAAGAGGAAATATGAATTAATTCTTAATTCTAAACAGAATCATCAGTAAAATAGAAACCCAGGGACGTTTTAATACAGCAGTCAATTACTTAAAATTAATCTTTGGCCTATACTGCAGTTTTTATGTATATTGTTTCCTTTTACACAAAAGATTAAAAAAAGGAAATCAACATACTATGGCATATTTCAGATGTAAATAACAACCATATATGGAAGACGCTGATAAAATCTACATAAGGATGCCACTGAGAAAGGCACTCTTCTGAACTAAGTTTTTTGTGACAATGACCCAGGAATATAGCCGGATAATTCACTATGCAGACAACTCAACCGACAACATGTAAGAGAATTTCATCACATTGACACATTGATGTACTCTCTACCTCTTTTTTCTGTTCTGCTATAATTAGTAATAGCAAAAAGAGAGGATTAGACCTTCTCTGACATCCAACTTTCTCCTCTAGTGTTTATTATTCTATTAGTGTTTATTATTCTAGGACTTACCTCTCCCAACACTAGAATAAAAAGGATGGCAGTTTTATTAATAATGGAAATATGTTGAATCAGATTCTTCATCCTTTGAATTGCAAATGCCTGTACCAGTCCCGTAATGTCCACATGGAAACCCCAGATTTTCTACAATAGAGTCCAACAGTATGTTCATCACAGAGCTCATAAACTAAGCATGGTCCAGCCTGGTCAGTGCTTGGATGAAATCTCAAGGGAAATTTTCAAGTGCTGATAAAGAAAAGATTATGATCCAGTAAAAGGGCTGTTCTTTTTGAGTTGGTGTTGAACTCATGATCAAATACAGTGCTAAGTGACATTGTGCTGAATGAGACATAAAAACTGAGACCATGGAGATCTCATAGCACTTTCCTATTTTAAAGAGTTTAGGGATCCGTCAGAATAAAAATTACAATATACATTTAAAGATATTGGATCCAATACACTTGCACTGGTGTAAATAAGTACAAAATTTGGTCCATTATTTTGCAGCTTGCTGGATTAAAACTATTAAAAAGATGCAGTATTATAGTGCTTAAAGCTATTTACCACTGTTACTATTTTCTGTTACTGTTTACCACTTACATTGAGAAACCAACCTTGAAGAGAGTCTTTTCCAAGTCCTAAGAGACATGTGTCCTCTATTTCTGTAGGCAGTGAGACATTGAGATATGGTAAAAAGTCTAAAGGAGCAGTGATAGGAAGAATGTAACATTCCTGACTCATTAGGAAGGAAACTCATCCTTAGCAGAAAAAATGGTGTTTTTGAGAATGAACATGAGAATATCTTTCTGAAAATCTAAAAATATTAGATTCTCCCATTTTTTATTAAGCACTGTATGTTGGTAAATGAAAAAATGTATTTTCCATACTTTAAATACAGCCAGTATTACAGCAATATATTTATTATGCATCAAATTCTCTCTCCAATAAACAAATATTAAAAGTAAATAATCAGCCTACATTAAATGGATTGAAAACTGATTGAGTGACATCACAAAAATTAATTGTAAATGGGGAATCATCATCCAGTGAAGGTGTTTTTAGTTGGTTGGACAGAGATCTGTTCTTGGTCCAATGCTATTTGATATTTTTATTAATATCAGGAAGAAAACATAAAATCATTGCTGGTAAAATTTGCAGATGACACAAAAATTGGTGGATTGATAAATAAAGATAGGGACAGGTCAGTTATACGAACAGATCTGGATCACTTGGTAAAGAGAGCTCATTTGAACAACATGCACTTTAACTCAGCCAAATGTAAAGTCATGTATCTAAGAACAAGCAACAACACTCTAGGGTTCAGAAGGACCCCGTATGGGGGGGCCTAGAGAGCTCAATGAGAAGCTGGTCTCATTGATTTGATTATTAAGTAGACATGTTGTCATAAATATAAAGGGAAGGGTTAACACCTTTAAATCCCTCCTGGCCAGAGGAAAAACCCTTTCACCTGTAAAGGGTTAAGAAGCTAAGATAATCTCACTGGCACCTGACCAAAATGACCAATGAGGAGACAAGATACTTTCAAAGCTGGAGGCGGGGGGGAAACAAAGGGTTCTCTCTGTCTGTGTGATGCTTTTGCAGGGACCAGAGCAGGAATGCAGGTCAGAACTCCTGTAAAAAGTCAGTAAGCAATCTAGTTAGATATGCGTTAGATTCTGTTTTGTTTAAACGGCTGATAAAATAAGTTGTGCTGAATGGAATGTATATTCCTGTTTTTGTATCTTTTTGTAACTTAAGGTTTTGCCTAGAGGGATTCTCTATGTTTTGAATATGATTATCCTGTAAGGTATTTACCATCCTGATTTTACAGAGGCAATTCTTTTACTTTTTCTTTGATTAAAATTCTTCTTTTAAGAACCTGATTGCTTTTCATTGTTCTTAAGATTCAAGGGTTTGGGTCTGTGTTCACCTATGCAAATTGGTGAGGATTTTTATCAAGCCTTCCCCAGGAAAGGGGGTATAGTGCTTGGGGGGATATTTTTTGGGGGCAGAGGTTTCCAAGCGGGCACTTCCCCTGTTCTTTGTGAAACACTTTGGTGGTGGCAGTGTTTAACCTAAGCTGGTAAGAATAAGCTTAGGGGGTCTTTCATGGAGGTCCCCACATCTGTATCCTAGAGCTCAGAGTGGGGAAGGACCCTTGACACATGTAGTTGGGCCTTTCTGTTCTCCCTAGCTCTGGAGCTGAAGGACTTACAGATTGTACATTTACTAGGAATGTGGAACTTTCCCAGACAGAGGTACTTCAAGTGTCCATCTGAAGCTGGGATTGCTCCTCTGCACAAGGGACAGCGTTTAAACCCAGGTGAACTGAATGATGGCTCCTTAATAGGATAGCTGCTTGAGAGTCACCATCAGTGGAATGGACATATGGGCAATCATTCCAAGGAGAAAGGAAAGTTACTTACTGTATACAATAACTGGAGTTCTTTGAGATGTGTTATCCATATGCCCTTTCCATGATCTGTCCTTCCATCCCCTCTACCTCAGAGTCCACTTCTAGGATTTCTGGGGTGAGGAGGAATCAGTCAATGGGCACGCCTCACCCTTATATGCCCTTGCAATGGACCACGAGGACTGAAGAGCACATGCATGCCTGATGGCTGGCCAAAAACACTCCAATCTCTGTCATGATCAGTGGATTACATATCTCAGAGAATTCTAATTACTGTATCCAGTAAGCACTTGTCCTTTCCTTGAACAGTAGGATGTCTGTGGGAGGGAGCACCTTTCCTGTGAGCCTTAGGAGCTTTGGAACTGCTTGTTAGGCCTGAGGGCCTTCAGCAGACCCAGCCTCTGAGCAACCTAAAAAGTGCAGCTGGTATATAGTAGGCTGCCTGGTTAGCAATATTGCCTGATTGCTGGGAATAGTCAGCAGACCTGTTTTTAAGCTCAGCAGCAGTTCAGCAGCTGCTTAAAGCAGTCATCCACAGTTGCCGTAGCTCCTGTGACTGCTTGTTTCCGATCTTGTTCCTGCCTTGCTCAAACCCTGCTCCTGATTTGGCCCAAGCCTTGCCTCACTCCAGGAAACCCAACTCTGACCTTAGGCTACACTTCCTGACTTCTGACTCTGGCTCTGTCCCTTGGCTCTGGCATCTGACTTCAGCTTTGACCCAGGGCTCCTATTCCTGGCAACTGACTCCTGCATTCCTGCATGTCTTACAAAGCACGCAGCAGTCCTTCCTAACTTTTATGCACCTTCACTACTTTTTCACTATGCAGCATATTTGCCTAAATTTGAAAACCATATGTATGCTCTTTTAGCAGGAATTGTTTTATAAACTGGTCTGCTAATGTGGTTTAATTGTTGAGGGAACATAAGTGTAGGGCTTCAGTTCCAAAGAATGGGAATGTGTTCCTTGACTTTTGCACAACAAATGAAAACAGAAAACAAGAGTTGGTTTATAAAGCTAGAATCCACTGGTAAAATCTTGGCAATGAGAAACTTCTCAGTCAAGTAGAAAATTCACCACTTTCTCTCTCCCTTCTGAACCTTGAGGTTCAACAAAAAAAAATAAAATGTAACTAGACAGAGACGATTCAAGAGTCATAGATTTTTAAGGCCACTAACTACTAACACTGAACTATTAAACTACTAAATTTTAAATTACTATCTATTCCACACAAAAACTGTAACTACTTAGCTAAGAGTATGTAGAAGACTGGTAGTCTCTTGGACTCTGGGGCTCTGCCTCTAAGCCATGAGGCAGTGACAGGAACTGAATGGTGGCAGACATCTCTCTTCCTTATATGCCCTTGTAGCAGAGCACAAGGACTGAAGAGCACATACATGCCCTACAGGTATTGCTAACCAAAAAGACTCCAGTCTCTGTCTCATGCGGTACATGCGCACCATCAACGGAATAGGCATATGGACAATCACTCAAAGAAACTGATCAAGCTTCCAAATCGTTCTATGTAATCATAAAGATGCACAGAAATCCTTAGAAAATAAAAAATGTTATTACAACTAATTTCTGTTTATTAATGTCATTCCAACATATTGACACCTGGATAAAATCCTGCTTTTGGATTGCCCAGACATTATAATCAGCAAGAGAAAGCATTGCAGTACATTCCATTTTGGATAGTATCATGTCCCATTACTGTGAACAGCAGCAAGATTTCTGGCTAATTAAAATAAGTGTCAAGTACTAATAATTGCCAAGGCACTGATTAAAAAAAACATTTTTTCTCCCTGGATATTGCATTTTTCTCTTATGTGACAGGACGTGAATATACTGCAGCATTAACCAAAAGAAATTAACTCTTCAACATGTCTGAATTATACTATCAATGGACTTTCTGCATGATTATTACACAGTTGCCATGTCACATAATGGCAATGCCAAACACATGCCACTCAGAATAATCAGTAGATACTGGTTAATAGATACTTTGCATCTGGTCAGTAGATACTGGTTTCCTGTGTACTAGTACAAAAATGGATTTCTGACATACCTCAGGTACAACAGATTTTTAATTAATTTTTCACAGATAGAACAATAGAGAGAAGTTGCAGAAAAAAGAAATAGACATAGGGAATCACCCAAAACTCCCCAAAAGGTAATGCAAATCATTTTTGGCCTCGAGGTGTACTTGAATGAGGCAAGTTGAGTATGGGAGCCTTAAACCTTCTCAACCCTTGAGAATTTTTACAAGTAATTAAGACCATAAGAACGGCCATACTGGGTCAGACCAAAGGTCCATCCAGCCCAGTTTCCCATCTTTCGACAGTGGCCAATGCCGATGCTTCAGAGGAAACCAACAGAACAGATAATCATCAAGTGATCCATCCCCTGTCGCCCATTCCCAGTTTCTGGCAAACAGAGGCTAGGGACACTCAGAGCATGGTTTTGCATCCCTACCCATCCTGGCTAATAACCACTCATGGACCTAGCCTCCATGAACTTATCTAATTCTTTTTTTGAGTGCTGTTATAGTCTTGGCCTTCAGAACACTGTCTGCCAAAAACATCCACAGGTTGACTGTGAATTGTGTGAAGAAATACTTCCTAATATTTGTTTTCATTTGGTGACCCCTAGTTCTTGTGTTATGATGAGTAAATAACACTTCCTTATTTATTTTCTCCACACCAGTCATGATTTTATAGACCTCTATCATATCCCCTGCTTAGTCATCTCTTTTCCAAGCTGAAAAGTCCCAGTCTTATTAATCTCTCCTTAGAAGGAAGCCGTTCCATATCCCTAATAATTTTGTTGCCCTTTCTGTATCTTTTCCAATTCCAATATATCTTTTTTGAGATGCGGTGATCACAGCTGCATGCAGTATTCAAGATGTGGGCATATCATGGACTTATATAAAGGCAATATTATATTTTCTGTCTTATTATCTATTCCTTTCATAATTGTTCCCAACATTCTGTTCGCTTTTTTGACTGCCGCTGCACATTGAGTGGATGTTTTCAGAGAACCATCCACAATGACTCCAGATCTCTTTCTTGAGTTCCCAGCAGTTCAGCAGTACTAGTCCTAGCACCATTGGGAGCCTGAGTGTCGCTCTCGCTCTGGCAGCCATTTTCAGCATTGTGTCAATTAAACCTGCTCAAAGCAAGTCAGGCTGACATAGTGTTGAAAGGCTGCCAAATCCAGAGAGCTGTATATGTAATGGACTTCCTGAGGAAACTACAATCCATCAGTGATCTTCCAGAAAACACCATCCTGGTCACTATGGATGTAGAAGCCCTCTACACCAACATTCCACACAAAGAGGGACTACAAGCCATCAGGAACAGTATCCCTGATAATGTCAGGCCAAACCTGGTGGCTTACCTTTGTGACTTTGTCCTCACCCACAACTATTTCACATTGGGAGACAATATATACCTTCAAGTCAGTGGCACTGCTATGGGTACCCGCAGGGCCCCACAGTATGCCAACATTTTTATGGCTGACTTAGAACAATGCTTCCTTAGCTCTCATCCCCTAATGCCCTTACTCTACTTGCACTACATTGATGACATCTTCATCATCTGGACCCATGGAAAAGAAACCCTTGAGGAATTTCACCATGATTTCAACAATTTCCATCCCACCATCAACCTCAGCCTAGACCATTCCACACAAATGGTCAATTTCCTGGACACTACTGTGCTAATAAGCGATGGTCACATAAACACCACCCTATACCGGAAACCTACTGACGGCTATACTTACCTACATGCCTCCAGCTTCCATCCAGGACACACCACACGATCCATTGTCTACAGCCAAGCTCTAAGATACAACCGCATTTGCTCCAATCCTTCAGACAGAGACAAACACCTACAAGATCTCTATCAAGCATTCTTAAAACTACAATACCCACCTGCTGAAGTGAAAAAACAGATTGACAGAGCCAGAAGAGTACCCAGAAATCACCTACTACAGGACAGGCCCAACAAAGAAAAGAACAGAACGCCACTAGCTGTCACCTTCAGCCCCCAACTAAAACCTCTCCAGCGCATCATCAAAGATTTACAACCTATCCTGAAAAATCCCTCACTCTCTCAGATCTTGGGAGACAGACCAGTCCTCGCTTACAGACAGCCCCCCAACCTAAAACAAATACCCTCCAGCAACCACACAACAAAAACACTAACCCAGGAACCTATCCTTGCAACAAAACCCGATGCCAACTCTGGCCACATATTTATTCAAGTGATACCATCATAGGACCTAATCACATTAGCCACACCATCAAGGGCTCGTTCACCTGCACATCTACCAATGTGATATATGCCATCATGTGCCAGCAATGTACCATGTACTATCTCTGCCATGTACATTGGCCAAACCAGACAATCTCTACACAAAAGAATAAATGGACACAAATCTGACATCAGGAATCATAATCAAAAACCTGGTTGGAAACACTTGAACCTCTCTGACCACTCAGTAAAAGATTTAAGGGTGGCAATTTTGCATCAGAAAAGCTTCAAAACCAGACTCCAGCGAGAAACTGCTGAGCTTGAATTAATATGCAAACTAGATACCATTAACTTGGGTTTGAATAGAGACTGGGACCGGCTGGGTCATTACACATATTGAATCTATTTCCCTAAGTTAAGTATCCTCACACCTTCTTGTCAACTATCTAAATGGGCCATCTTGATTATCACTACAAAATTTTTTTCTCCTGATGATAATAGCTCACCTTAATTAATTAGCCTCTTAACGTTTGTATGGAAACTTCCACCTTCTCTGTATGTATATATATATCTTCTTACTATATGTTCCATTGTATGCATCCAATGAAGTGAGCTGTAGCCCACGAAAGCTTATGCTCAAATAAATTTGTTAGTCTCTAAGGTGCCACAAGTACTCCTGTTCTTTTTGCAGATATAGACTAACATGGCTGCTACTCTGAAACTTAAAACATCTGTATATTTTTACAAGTCTGTGAAATCTGAATTGGGCAACTTACCTCATAAAATCTCTCAAGTTAGTTAAAAACTGAGGGCATTTATAAAACTGTGAGCCAAATTACTTTTTCTATTGCTTTTCCTCTTTTTGTATCTCCTGCTAAAATAAACATGCCTGCCCTGCAATGCATTTGATTTTTTTAAACCCAGTGGTATTGATACCTTGAGCTGGGAGAAAGGGGGACAGGGAACAGTGGGGAAGAAGGGAGAGCGAGCAGAAAGGAGCTTGGAAAGGAAAGTTTAGAGGTGGCAAATGTGGCTGATGTTTGTGGAATTTGATACTGCAGGGAAATAAAACTTGTTAGCTTTAAGTTTCTGGCACAGATGCTGTTTTAAGCACACTTGAGAGGGTGAAGGGCAGAGAGAGAGGTGTCTCGCTCCACTCAACATGGTGATGAACAGTGGTTATCAGGAAAAAAATTGCTTAAATCACATTTTACAATTGTATTGTAATGCAGCAATAATACTGACTAGTACAGCTGCCATCTAGAATATTTTCAGGTTGGCTGTTTGTAGAAGTCTCCTCCATGGCAGTCTTAGTTTGTTTGCATGCAGTTCTTGTGTAACCTTCAAATTTGCTGGGTCATACAGTTCTTGGCTGCCCATAAAAATCTCCTCCTGGTACATGTGGAATTAAGGGTGCTTTTAGTCAAGGCTTGGGTGTTTGACATGCTATCTTAATTCCTGGAAAACTATCCACCACCAATCTGGAGTGTCTGATGTTGTCACTTGCAAAAATGTGGTCCAGTTCTTCATTGTATGGTCAGGTAGTGGGAGCATTACCAAAGGTTCTGTTCTTGTACCTTGTCTTCAGGTATTTTTTCTGGGGTTCCATTGCTTTGACTTGGCACTGGGAACAGCTCTGGGAGTGCCCCCCACCTTCCTGTGCTCTGACAGTGCCCTGTAGATGTCTGCATTCTGGTGACTCTTCTCCACATGGGACTGGACACACAGTACTTCAAAGATGACAATCAAGTTGAGGCGCTCTGCAGAGATCCACATGGAAGCTGTCGGTGGGTGAGGGGGCAAAGTTGCAATCGGTATTTGAATCCAGGTGTGTGAACTCACCACTACCTGGTACTGAAAAGCAGTGCACCTGGCTGAGTGCCAGCATTTAAACCAAGAGGTGACATCTGGTCGAATGACTGTGAAGCAGTGGAGGGCACACAGGTACACAGACAGGCTGATCCATGTGTGAAGCAATACAGCCAGATGAACCCTAGAGTGAATAAGCTCACTGTGGAGTGAATTTACTCCTGTTCCAAGAATTACTTACTGCAGCCTAAGATGCCAATTAATTCATTTTAAAAAAAGTGGACATAAGGTACTGTAAGGCAACCAAAAGTTACTCCAAAGTAACATTCCCATGTAGATGAGCCTTCAAACATCCATCCCAAACACACTGCCAAACTCATCCATTTCATCCTCAACCATAACAATTTTACATTCAACAATAAACACTTTGTCCAAACCATACCAACTGATATGGGTACTAGAATGGCTCCCCAATATGCCAACCTCTTCATTGGCCATGTTGAAGGAGAATTTTTGGACAAATGCATCATGAAACCAGTATACCTGAGATACATTGATGATATTTTTATCCTCTGGACAGGTGACTTAAACTCCCTCATAGCTTTCTAACCACAACTTCAACAACCACCACCCATCCATTTAACTCTCACTGGAACACTCTCACTCTAGCATCAACTTCCTGGACATCACAATCAGCTTCAACAATGGAACCCTACAAACAATTAAATATAAGAAACCCACGGATCACCACACCTACCCTCAAAGATCCAGTAACTACCCCAGACACACTGAGAAATCTGTCATCTACAGCCAGGCACTCAGATACCACAGAATATACTCCACAGAGAAAGTCCGGGATATACACCTTAACATATTCCAAACCGCCTTTACCAAACAAGGACACTCCACCAGAGAAGTAGATCACATCATGGAACTGGTCACCCAAATATCCTGTGAAAAACTGATTCAATACAGAAATAAAACCTCCATGTCAAAGTAGTAGGCCAAAGGGGGACAAAGGAGGGGAAACTCGCTCTTGTTTGCAAGGCAGCGAGGCCTTGGCGGCCAGCATCAGTAAAGCAGCCGTTGTCCTCATGGCTGAGAGGCCTAGTGACTAGAGTCAGTAAAATGGCCCTTCTCCTCAGGGAAGTGATACCTAGTGGCCAGAGTCAGTAAAGCCATCGCTGTTTGCAGGGCCGTGAGGCCTAGTGGCCGGAGTCAGTAAAGCTGGACTGTGCTGCCCAGTGTCTATCATTTCAGATAGCAGCACCCAATATTCCCAATATTAGGCCATTGCTCCTAATTCCTTGGGCAGTCACCACTCCCCGCAGTGGATGCAGGAAAGAGTAGGAGGACCCAGGCCCACCCTACTCCACCAGGTCCCGACCTGTAGAACAAGTGGTCCCAATTTCAGGTTCCAATTCCTATTTCATTAAATGCGCTCCCTCGGCTGCTATCTACCTGGGATTTCAGCTCCGGTGGTTCCTCTCATGGCAGCAGTCACCAACCTCTCTCTGTCTCTCTGGTCACCTGGGTTCTCGTAGTAGATTCAGCGGGTTTGGCCTCCTCTGTTTGGAACTCTGGTGGCTGCCTGGCACTCTTCTCCTCAGTCAGCCCAGAATTAGCTGCTTCCTTTTATACCCCGTCTCCAGCTGCAGCGTACCCAGCAGGGATAAAGGGGTGGGCCCACAGGGAACGGTTAACCCTTGCTGGCCCAGGGACGGGGTTGATACAGCCCGTCATGCCTCTCTGACCACACATCCCTAGTTGCCACCTGTCACCCCACACTGGAATCCATATGGGGTATCATCAAACAACTACAAACAATATTCAATGTAGACCACATTCTGAAATAAATCTTTCCTGAACCCCTTCTTCTGGCTTTCAAACAACACCCCAACCTCACCAAACTCATCATCAGAAGCAAGCTCTCCACAGACTAGGACACAGCAACTCAAAGTGGCACCAGCTCCTGCCAGAAAAACAAATGCAAAACCTGCGGACAAATCTCCACTGCCTCAATGATCAACACCCCTCACAACACCCCTTTCAAGATCTGTAAGTCCCTACACATGCCTGTCACAACATGTGGAGTACATCCAGTGCATTAAATGCCCCAATAAGAACTATGTGGGTGAAACCAGGCAATAACTACACTCCTAGATGAACTCAAACAGGAATACAATAAAAGACAAAAACACCATATCACCTCTGGGTAAACACTTTTCAGAAAGTGATCACTCTGTATCTGACTTCTCAGAACTCATCCTCACATGAAACCTGCACAACACTTTCAAAAGATGAGCCTCAGAGCTTAAATTCATAACTTTGCTAGATGTTAAAAATCATGGATGAGTAGTCACACCGGATTTATGGTTTATTACAACAATCTACAGCCCACTAATAACACCCCTCCAGTAGCCTCTCCCCTTTCTTTCCCCCCTATGACTGGAGGGGTGTTAACAGGAGGCGTTACCTCGATTGGTCTGTTGAAATATGTGCTGACTACCTATGCTAAACACTTTGTTCCACCTTGTGTTTAGCTGTGACACTGAGTACATTGCCCAGACCTGAAAAAGTGCTCTGTGTAAGCTTGAAAGTTTGTCTCTCACCAACCGTAGTTGGTCCAATAAAAAATATTACCTCACCCACATTGTCTCTGTAAGCCTTCAGAGAGTTACTTGCATAAAATATGCATGACTCTAGCTAGTGATATCCAACTCAATTCCATTAGTGCTAAAATTAACCCTTCTCCCCCTCACCTAAAACACAGAAGACAGTTCATTATTTGGCTCCTTAGAACTGAATATTCACAAATCCAGGCACCAAACAAGGATCCTCTCCAGAAGAGATCTCACAAACTAACCATCTGTGGTACTTGGTACACAGTGCCCTCTCTGTAAAGCTATTTTTTGGGTGGCATTATGATGACATACATTGAAATTGGGCCAAATTCCTCTGAAATCAATGGAGCTTCAGGCATTTATAGCAAGAGATAATTTGGCCCACTAATGGGAGTTTCTGATGTACAAGGAATGCAGGGTAAGGCTTTGTAAAGAAATTATTGATGAATATTCAGGTAAAAGTACAACAGACTACACAGAGGAGTCTTATATATGAGTATGGTGTTCATTTTCACACATATAAACCCCAGCATAATTACTTCTCCCTCTGATCCCCCAGTCTAGCAAACAGATTAATAAGATCCCCTTCTACCTGAATTCCAGCTGCAGGAACTAAACAGACACTCACCAGTTTTGACAAAACCAACTGAAAAAACAGATTGGACAACAGAGATTAATGATCATTGAACTATGAGCATGTTTCTTTTCTTCTAACTGGCACAATTTTGTTTATTTTTATTTATTTATTTGTCTTTCCCCTTCTTCTTTTTAAATTTTCTAGTGAAGGTTATGTCCTCTACACCACAAAACAGTTGCTAGTAGTGGCAGGGCCAGGTGATACTGTGAGCTTCTCCTCAAAGCATTAATGGACTTACTTGCCAGGTTCAACAATTATTTCAAAGACTGGTGTTTTGGTCTAGACTCTCTGTCACTCAAAATCCCTCTATTTATGCCCTTCATTCCACAGAGAAAACCATTCTAAAGAGTTATCCCTCGTTGCATATGTTAAGACCCATAAACTCTCTGTGAGCACAATTGAGGGCTTCCATTATTTACTTAATTGGTATCTATTTTGATTAAAACTGTCCTATAAAATAAAGAAAAGAAACAACAATGAAAATCCCAAATCATTAGAAATTGCCACTTTACTGCCTTATTGAGTGTTCAGTGTTTAGTAATGTCACAAAGAGTGGTTTCTACTCTGCTTTATTTGTAACCCTAATCCATTCTCTAAAATCTAGTGACGAGGTTATTGACCTTTGGTAGGGACGAATGTTCTTTTATAATCATTAATTTGTTTTAGTTTTCTAGAGGGAAGCATTTTATTCTTGCAAAAGGAATTTCCTTTTTCAATTACATCCATGAACAGTTAAAAAAAAAACTCAACAAGCCCCCAGCTATATAATAAATCTACTGAAGAGCGTGTGTGAAAGAAGGGGACATAAGAATTAAAAGATTATTTTAATCTCAGTGCATGGGAATTAAAGAAGTGAATCCATTACTTGTTAAATAATATTTTAATATGAACAATCATAGCACTGGGCTATAGTGAATGTGAATGTTCAGTTTATGCACTGTCTTAAAGGGATCCAGGCTTGGATTAGAGTAAACTGGATGAAACTCAACCCCAAGAAAACTGTAGGTATGTCTACACTATGGAGACTACATTGGCATAGCTATGTCAGCATGCCTATGCCAGCATAACCCTTCAATGTAGCTGCAGCCTCCACTAACAGAAGGGATTTTTCTATTGGTGTAGGAACTCCACCGTCCTGAATGACATTAGTTATGTTGATGGAAGAACTCTTGTGTCAACATAGCTTTGCCTACACTATGGGTTATGTCCGCATAGTTACATTGGTCTGGGTGTGTTTTTTTCACATCCTTAACCAAAGTAACTATGCCAATATAACTTTCAAGTCCGAGGTTATGCTGGTAGGTTGGTGAATAATTGATGGAGGTGATAATGACTCCCTCAGAAAGGGAGTTTGCCCACCTTTTGTTAGGGTTTGTTTATATAGAGAGACTCAGGAAAGCTAAGATGAATTAACTAAAACCGCGACGCGCATAAATTAAAACATTAAATTCATTCATCGATGCTCCTATTCAGGAGTAAAGTGACCTTAGTTTGCTGTAGCGAAATCCAAATAGGATTAAACTACAGTGAATTAAGACCACTTGACTTCTGAATGAGAGAGTCCACGGAGGGGGTTAGTATGTTTAAACTTATGTGCTTTCACTTCACACATTTAAGCCCTCTCTTCACTGCTAGAAAAGCTGCATTTTTTTACCTCAGCTTTAACTAATGTATGTGAACTATCCCAAGGTAAAAATACAGTGAAGACAAGGCACTTTAATTTTGTTGTGAGGTAATCTAGGCAAGTTCAGCACTACAACCCCACCTGCTGTTGACCTTGCCTAGTTTACCTCATGGCAAAACTGAAGTGACTATTCTTCACTGTGTTTTTACCTTGGGATAGCTCCTGTGTGTTAGTTACCCTGAGATAACTAATATCTGTCTTTTAGCAATGTAGACAATGGCTTACTTAATTCATCTTAACTTTCTTGAGGGTCCCTGTGTAGACCAACCCTTACTCGCATTCACAATGCAGCTTTCCTGTTTTATCCTCAGTTATTTGGGGATCCCAGCAGAAGCAGTGACCAGCAGTGTATCTGTCATTGATTCATTATGATTTATATATACAGCCTCTGAAAAGGAGCACTTACCTCTTTCTATAGGTGGTCTAACAATATATTAAATATGCAATTACAAATTGGCTCCAGTACTCTTTTCTTGGCCATTAAACAACAAATCGATAACAGCTAACAATAGCCCTGCAGCAAAACATATTTAGAGGCTCCCAACAGAGGCTTTCCCATTTATATTTGGCCAAAAGGTTTAAACTTTTTCTCTTGGCTGGAAGAGCCATCCATGCTTTTGTTAACGCTACACTCTATTACTGCAATGTGCCTTCAGTGGGGTGCACCTTCAAAACCATTTGGAATCCTTAGCTAGTGTTTAATGAAATCCCTAATGGCATGAGTTTCATGTGGCTTCAGATTTTATTGTGAACATTTCTCCCAATTATATCTATAAAAACCCTACCTTACAATGGTATTATAGATTACTTGAGGTGATTGTTCATGACCAAGGTTAAAAGGAATAGTTGAAAAAAAGAAAAAAGTATCTGTATTAATTTAAAAACACTGGGAGATCAATGCTGAACACTTTTGAAAATCTGACGTATTGTGTGCACATGACTGGTAATCAGAACAACAAAGGTGAGACTTGAGAACAGAGAAAAACTTAGGCCCAATTCAGGGAAGAATTTAAGCATATGTTTGATTTTAAGCGTGTGGGACTGAAATATGTGCTAAGTACTGTTCTGAATAAGGATTTTTTTTTCTGAATTCGGGTCTTAGAGCTGAAGATCAGGAGATGTAATAAATAAAATAATTACAAGGCCATAAATTCTTTACATAGTTGCAGAGAGTAGAATGGGGGAGGGAGGGGAAGAACAGGTGGTCTATCCACTCTGACACAATGCTTTTTGCAGGAGTATGGGTCTTAATGAACACTTAATGAAGTAAACTGGAGTTCTTCCATTGCCTTCAATGAGTACTGGATCAGGCCCTATATCACTAACATATGCCATTACTGCCTCTTCCTAACCTATAATCACTGTATTAATATACTACAACCATTACTTAGTAGTCCATTTTACTGCTAAAATACCATTAAGTGTGTGCTTCTAGTAACTAAACTAAACTTTTTATTTCTTAGCTTCAGGCTATTGCTTGTTCTATCATCTTTAGAAAATGAATAATTCTCTTCTTTCATTTATATAGCTTTTTATAATCCTGTAGTCTCCTTGAGTCTTTTCTAGACTATATTGATTTAGCTCCCTTGGTCTCCACTTGTGCCTTATTTGTTAATGTTTCTATAATTTTTGTTCCCTTTGTATTTTCTTCAGGTTTTTCTCGGGTCTTTTTGAACAGTAGATATCAGAAATGAACACAATATTCCAGGTGTGACTGCACTTGGACTATGTAGTGTGTCATTATTACCTAATTTGACATGTGGTCCCTTACATACATTCAAGTACTGCATTGGCATTTTTTGCAAAGGCATCACATACTGAAGTTCGTATATAGTTTACTCTCTGCCCTATATCTTTCTCATACTCAGTGCGCTCCATATCGTCATCTAACCCCCATCTTTTAGCTGTGCAATTTCTTCTGAGATATATGACTTTACATTCATATTGAATTTCACCTTGTTGAATTAAATCGGGACCACTTTGGCCATCACTCTGAAATGCAACAACCTCTGAAAGGAAGGAGACAGCCTTTAAATAGTACAGAGCAATATTATCAGACAGTTCAGGC
Organism: Dermochelys coriacea; assembly: GCF_009764565.3. Taxonomy (NCBI): domain Eukaryota; kingdom Metazoa; phylum Chordata; order Testudines; family Dermochelyidae; genus Dermochelys; species Dermochelys coriacea. Next base: position 124,182,139 of record NC_050070.1, read on the forward strand.
CAAGTAGAGAAGACCGTCTTATCCATCTATCGCTAAGGCGGCCTAAATGACTTTGCCTTGAGGAGGTACACATGACAGAGCCAATATATTTCAATGGAGTTTTCAGTCCGCTCTTTTACAGCTACCATGCCAAAGCATCTTTTTTAAGCAGTTTATTGTTACATAGACTATGGAAGAATGTGAAATTCAGCGGTCACTCCTTCCCTTACAAAAAGTTACATGAGATTTTTAAAGATCACAAGTGGTCAGGATCTTTGCTTTACATTTTATATGAAAAATGGCACCTGCTGCAATCCAGTGAAATTTAACACTATGCAGGGGCATTAGATTAGTACTGACTAAGAAAATAGTACTATCCTGAAATAGTTGAATTACCAGCATCACTTGTTATAACACAGATATTTTCCTTAGTGTTTTTTTGGCAGGTCCAAACCTGCTTAGTTTATGAGATCTCAGAAACTCAAGAGCTAAATTGGTATGGTGTTATGTTTTCCTAGACCCAAACAGAAAATAACTATTTTGAAACAAAATTATTTTTCTTTTAAAGAAAATAAGTAAAAATAAAATGTCCATGAGCTCACAAAGGGTTTGTCTCCTCTGACAGTCTGTACTAACTAGACCTGTGCAAAAATAACCAATTTTTTTGGTTTGGTTGCTGAACCAAAAAATAAAAAAGGTTTTGCATCAACTCAAAACGACCAATTTTAAGCCAAGCAAAAAAATACAATACTAATTCATTTCAGGTCAAATGAACTGTTGCATTTTGTTTAAGATTTTTACCTTTAAAAATAATAAAATTAAAATACAATTCAAAATGAAAAGTTATTTCAAATAAAAAAGCTGAAACATTTCATTTTAAAAGTGTCGAATGAAACATTTTTTCATTTTCTGAAGAAGAAGAAAAAAAAACATTATCAAAACAATTAGACAAATCTGATTCAAATTAACAATATATTTCAGTTGCTCTGAATTAGCATTTTTGGTGAAAAAATTTTGCTCCAAAAATGTCACACAGCTCTGGTACAAAGCTCTGAGAACAAAATGATGGCTGAGAGACAGGGTATGAACAAGGAACTGAGTGGAAGCATGAATTGGTTGCTCCTGCTTACTTGCTTGATGCAAGGAAGGTTATTTATTTGTTTCCTACACTAAATACACTAGAAAGCAAATGCAAAATTAAAATCCTATGAATACTTCTGACATAAAAGTATTAACCCACTACAATGCAAATCTAGGGAGCTCACTTCATTCAGGTTATAATGTGAATTGAGAGGCAACACATCACTCTTGACAGGATTTAGGTACAATCTTTTTTTTTTAGTCATTATTATTGAATGTCATTCAATATATTGATCAAACTACTAAATTAAAAGATCAACTAATGATCTGTATCTCAATTTTATGTCAACCTTAATCTACCTTTTTAGCCACCAGCCTATTTTCCTTGTTAAGAAAGTATACCAAGGAAGGTTAAATGGTGGCAGTTAGTAACAACAATTTCCAAAGCATTCATTGATCTTGTTGATGGTTTTGCCACTTTTCATTTGCATCTCTTCTTAGCCAGTCCAGTACACAACAAAAACTGAAGCCAATTTCTGAGGTCTGCGTATTGCTAAAAATAAATTATTCTGATGAAAAGGATAAAAAGGAGACACCAGGTTTGATCCTGCAAGAACTCTATGTGAATAACTCCCACTGACTTTGTTGAAATTCCCAGAATCGCGCCCTATAAGTTGAAAACTTATCACAAGAACAGAAATCAAAACTTTGAACAAAAACTTTATCATAATCAAAGTATAAAACACATGAATAATGACAACTCAAATGACTGCCTCTTGGAACATCTAATTTTGGAGACCACAAAAGGAACAGCTGCTTTTAACTCAGTCCTAACTAACATATAGGAGTGGGTAAAGGAAATAACTTCACTTGCACCACAAAGTAATGTAGTCCAGAATATTACCGATTTAACTCATAATTAAATTGGAGAATTCACCACCACAAATTAATACGGAAAAAAGACCATAAAAGGATTTTGAAAAGGATTAGAAGATTACAATACATGGATAAAATGAATGTCTGAAATTAGAATAAAAATTGCTAAAGAATATAACTTCATGATTTAGACTATAAGACAAAACCCAGCAGCACCTAGGAGTTAGGAAGAAACTCCTCCTATAGTTCTATTATTATAAAATAGGCTTCTTCCTAAGCATCTAATAGTAGCCACAGATGGAGACAGGATACAAGACTAAATGGACAATCATCTGATTTGTTACCACAATTCTTATGTTTTTATGTAATATATAGGGCTGTCAAGTGATTAAAAAAATGGATCAAGATTAATCGCACAATTAAACATGTGAATAATCATGCTGTTAAATAATAATAATAAAATATCATGTATTTAAATAGTTTGGGGGTAATTTCTACATTTTCAAATATATCGATTTCAATTACAACACAGAATACAAAGTGTACAGTGCTCACTTTATATTTATTTTTATTACAAATATTTGTGTAACGCCGACAGACCCTGGTTGTCAGTGGGATTGAACCTGGGACCTCTGGAGCTTCGTGCAGGAGCCTTTACTACATGAACTAAAAGCCAATTGGCTGTTAGTTAAGGCTATAGAGCAGACTCATAATCCATCAATCAATCAATAAATCAATCTCTCTCCCCCCCCACAGTACTACTAGATTGAACAGAACACCATAACCAGAAGGTGTGTGGGTTAAAGTTGCACTGTAAAAAAATGAAAGAAACAGTATTTTTAAATTCACCTCATACAAGTACTGTAGTGCAATCTCTATTATGAAAGCTGAATTTACAAGTGTAGAATTATGTAAAAAAAATTACTGCATTCAAAAATAAAACAGTGTAAAACTTTAGAGCCTACAAGTCCACTCAGTCCTACTTCTTGTTCAGCCAATCGCTCATACAAACAAGTTTGTTTACATTTGCCAGCTTCTTGTTTATGTCACCTGAAAGTGAGAACAGGAGTTCTCATGACACTATTGTAGCTGGCGTCGCAAGATATTTACGTGCCAGATGCACTAAAGATTCATATGTCCCTTTATGCTTCAACCACCATACCCGGGGGTGAGCATCCATGCTGATGACGGGTTCTGCTCGATAACAATCCCACCAGCGGAAAGGCTAATTTTCTTTTTTGGTAGTTCGGGTTCTGTAGTTTCCACATTGGAGTGTTGCTCTTTTAAGACTTCTGAAAGCATGCTCCATATGTCGTCCCTCTCAGAATTTGGAGGGCACTTCAGATTCTTAAAACTTGGGTTGAGTGAGATAGCTATCTTTAGAAATCTCACATTGGTACCTTCTTTGTGATTTGTCAAATCTGCAGTGAAAGTGTTCTTAAAACAAACAACATGTGCTGGGTCACCATACGAAACTATAATATGAAATATATGGCAGAATGTGGGTAAAACAGAGTAGGAGACATACAATTCTCCCCCAAGAAGTTCAATCACAAATTTAATTAATGCATTATTTTTTAATGAGCATCAACAGCAGGGAAGCATGTCCGCTGGAATGATGGCCGAAGCATGAAGAAGCATACAAATGATTAGCATAACTGCCATGTAAATACCTTGCAATGCCGGCTACAAAAGTGCCAGGTGAATGCCTGTTCTAACTTTCAGGTGACATTATAAATAAGAAGCGGGCAGCATTACCTCCCATAAATGTAAAAAAACTTGTTTGTCTTAGCGATTGGCTGAACAAGAAGTAGGACTGAATGGACTTGTAGGCTCTAAGGTTTTACATTGTTTTGTTTTTGAGTGCAGTTATGTAAAAAAAATCTACATTTGTAATTTGCACTTACATGATAAGAGAGTGCACTACAGTACTTATATGAGATTAACTGAAAAATACTATTTCTTTTGTTTGCTATTTTTACAGTGCAAATATTTGTAATAAAAATTATATAAATTGAGCACTGTAAACTTTGTATATTGTGTTGTAACTGAAACCAATATATTTAAAAATGTAGAAAAACATCCAAATTTTTTTAATAAATTTCAATTGGTATTCTATTGTTTAATAGTGTGATTAAAACTGAGATTAATCGCAATTAATTTTTTTAATCGCAATTAATTTTTTTGAGTTAATCGCATGAGTTAGCTGCGATTAATTGACAGCCCAAGTAATATAAAACATGTTTTTAAAAAAACAAATTCTGCCTTCAAATGTGTATTTCGGTCTCCCTTCTGAGGGCAGAATTTGGCCCTGTAAATATTTCATATTAATTTCTAACATAAAAATAACAGAACCATTATTAGACACTAAGCAATTTTACTACAGCAGTACCAGCATTGTTCCTTGTTAAATAAGATGATAAGATAGTGTTCAAAACCATGATTTCTAGTGATAAATATCTCAATCAGGTCATATTTGACTAAAAAATTAGCCAGATCAGGATAAGCGTTGTTCATCTCTTTTTGCAATAATTGCTTTTAAAAAAGCAAGGTGAAAATTTTTTTTATGGATTTATGCAGTTAGGGTGAAAGTGAAGAGTGCCAGCACAAGGTCTATGTAGAATGCTCCATTAAAAGCCTCAACATAGGGCTTAGTTGAGACTTAAGTGGTGCATAGACCTCTGCACAGGGTGAATTTCACCTATAGGCCTGATCCTAATTTCCTTGCACACCCAAAACTCCCAGGAGGTCCAATTGTGAAATCCTTCCCCAGTCAAATCTCTCATTCTTTCCTATAAATCAGGCCCACTGATTTCATAGGGCTCAAATAATATTCGGGGTGGGGGAAATTGATTCTCAGCTGGTGTATTTTTTCAGCTCCATTGACTTCACTAGAGCTTTGGCAATTTACAAACAGCTGAGGATCTGCCCTTGGCTATTCAAGGAGTTCAGTGTCAGATCATTCCTAGTACATTAATGAAAGCTACATACATACATTTCCCATGCACTTATGAGGGGGAATACCCGTAAAAGATTTGCTCCTAAATGAAAATACTGCAGGGGGGAGAAGGGAATTTGAACTTTATTTCACATATTTTTTAATTAAAGGAGAGTAAACTTTGAAGAGGTGCAGAGATATTTAACTAGTTGCTAAGCTTACATAGCAACTATTTTTCATTGCTTTTTTTTGTTCACAATTAATTGCTCACTTGAAAGGAACTTATCACAGTCAGGATGTTCTCATTGCCATGTTCATGGAAGTCTACAGGGAAAACTACACAATGTCAAATTGAAATGGAAATGCAACTCAGTGGGGGAAGAACACTGCAATGTATAAATAATAAGATCGTAGAACAGTTAGAAGTATTTTGGCATGATGCAATAACAAAACTAAATTAAATTATATCAATAAATAAATAAAGAACATTTTGTGGTGTAAAAAACAAATCATGTTAATGCTAACCAAACAAAACTGCCTTATAATTCCAAAATGTAAAAGAAACTATAACAAGGCAAGTCTGTGAAGACAAAATCATATTTTCACTGGTTAAAAAACAGAGGAAATTAAATACAATAAAATTCAAAAAACCACTGTTCCTTGCAGTGTTACAATATGAGCAACATATCACCATGTAAAAATTCCTAGTTCAGTGGTCCCCAAACTGTGGGGTGTGTCCGCAGGGGGAGGCACAGGAATGTTCAGGGGGCCCGGCGGGGCCCGGGACAGCCCCCACCAGGGGGCAGGGAGGGAGCACCACCCATCCTTGTGCTGCTCCCCCTCAATTCCGGCTCAGTCCCCAGCTGCAGCTGTGGCAAAGGCCCTGCTCCTGGCCCCAGCTGTGGCCCTGCTCCTGGCCGCTCTCAGCCTCTCGACCTCACTTCCAGCCCAGGGGACACAGGCACATTTTATTTCTGGTAAGCGGAGGCATGAGAGGAAAAGTTTGGGGACCACTGTCCTAGTTCAATATATGAGGACACTCTTAGCCTCTGGCGAGAGGAGATGAAAATACATTCACAGAAACCATTACTCATTTCCAAATGATCCCTTGCTTCAAGGAATGTGTTTTCCATGTTGTCTGACATGAAAAACTTTCTATGCACACTGCAAGGAGTTTTCTACCTGAAGTGACATGAACCTTGCACTTTAATTAATTTTATACCCCTTTTACATATTTTTTTTTCAATTTTGTAAAAAGCTTTATTTACAGGGTGCATATTTTAGATACACAATTCATCATATCTTGTAAGAAAAAAATTGTGCAACTCTTAAGATTTGTAAAAGAGGGCCTCTCTTATTCAGATCTCATAAACTGTGTGGAATAGAGCTTTCCAATATGGTGATGATAGCATTTTTAACTTTGTTGTGCAATATAATCAAGAATTATATGATCACACGCTGTTTCTCAAATAGTGCAATTTAACATCACATAGCTTTTTCTATATAGTTTGATTCACATACCTAGCATCTTGTAATATTGTATACTACTTTGTTCAAGCTAAATAGAATCTAAACTCAATTTTGGGCCAGATTTTCAAAAGAGCTCAGCTCCTTTTTAGGCACCTAAGTGAAACAGCCAGATTTTCATAAATACTCAGCACCCATCAGCTCCCACTAAAAACATGAAGGATCTCAAAGCGTATTACCAATATTAATTAATCCATTTTATGGATACTGAGGAAAGAGCAGGTAAGTGTATCACCAAAAGCAAGTTGGTGACAGAGCCAGAAAAAAGGACCCCAAACTCCTGATTCCCCACTCGTGTATAGAACCATCAGATAATGTTTCCTCTCTAGCCCTTGCTTGAACACAGAACTAATATATTCTAACATTCAGTATTGTTGCTGAAATAATTGCTGTGAACAGAATCTTTGCTTGCTTAATTTTTTTATTTCCTAAATAGTGTGAAAAGCACGATCAAGCTCTCATATATAATTTAAGTATATTTTTCCCCAATGTCAAATAACTAAAAACCAAAACCTTTTTATTTTAGAGTATTTGCAAATTTAAATTGTAGATTTTGCTTCAGGGCCTGGAAACTGTTACAAATTCAAATTAAACTTTAATTAAATTAATTAAATAGGAGTTTTTAAAGGGTATTGCATGCATAGTTTACAATTGTAACAATTATATAACAAGTGTGAAGTGATCAAGTATCCTGACTTTAATAGTAACTATCACATTAAGTAGATTTCCAATTACATTATGGGTTGCATACAGAAAACCACAATTAGTGAGCATCTGACTTAGAATCTTTCAAATGTATTGAACTGTGGGAAGCTCTACTTGCAATATGCAAAATGCTGGGGTTATAATGAATGAAGAGAGGGAACTCGATAGCTTGGGGGATTAATATGGAGTCTTTCATGTCTAGGTTAGTAATTCAACTCCAGCCCAAATCAATAATTAACAACAACAACAACAACAAAAATGAGGAGTACTTGTGGCACCTTAGAGACAAACAAATTTATTTGGGCATAAGCTTTCGTGGGCTAAAACCCACTTCATCAGATGCATGCAGTGGAAAATACAATAGGAAGATATATATACACAGAGAATATGAAAAAGTGGGTATTGCCATACCAACTGTAATGAGACCAATTAATTAAGGTGGGCAGGAGAAAAAAACCTTTTGTAGTGATATTCAGGATGGTCCATTTCAAACAGTTGACAAGAAGGTGTGTGTAACAGTAGAGGGGAAAAATTAGCACTGGGAAATAGCTTTTACTTTGTGTAATGACCCATCCACTCCCAGTCTTTATTCAAGCCTAAATTAATGGTGTCCAGTTTGCAAATTACTTCCAATTCTGAGGTTTCTCATTGGAGTCTGTTTTTGAAGTTTTTTTGTTGGAGAATTGTGACTTTTAGCTCTGAAATTGAGAATGGAACGGGTTCCATTTTTCCCAGCCCCCCCCTGAGGAAGGTTGAAGTGTTATCCAAGATGGTTGAATGTATAATCTAGGTATGATTGTGTCCATTTATTCTTTTGTGTAGAGATTGTACCGGTTGGCCAATGTACTGGCAGAGGCGCATTGTTGGCACATGATGGCATATATCACATGGTAGATGTGAAGTAAAGGCGTGAACGGCTCTTATGGTGTGGCTAATGTGGGTTAGGTCCTATGATGGTGTTGCCTGAATAGATAGTGGACACAGTTGGCAACGGGCTTTGTTGCAAGGATAGGTTCCTGGGTTACTGTTTTTGTTGTGTGGTGTGTGGTTGCTGGTGAGTATTTGCTTCAGGTTGGGGGGCTGTCTGTAAGCGAGGACTGGCCTGTCTCCCAAGATCCGTTAGAGTGAGGAATTGTCCTTCAGGATAGGTTGTAGATCCTTGATAATGCACTGGAGAGGTTGAAGTTGGGGGCTGAAGGTGATGGCTAGTGGCGTTCTGTTACTTTCTTTGTTGGGCCTGTCCTGTAGTAGGTGACTTCTGGGTATTCTTCTGGCTCTGTCAGTTTGTTTCTTCACTTCCCGCATGGCCCCACAGTATGCCAACATCTTTATGGCTGACTTAGAACAATGCTTCCTTAGCTCTCGTCCCCTAACGCCCCTACTCTACTTGCGCTACCTTGATGACATCTTCATCATCTGGACCCATGGAAAAGAAGCCCTTGCGGAATTCCACCATGATTTCAACAATTTCCATCCCACCATCAATCTCAGTGTAGACCAATCCACACAAATGGTCAATTTCCTGAACACAATTGTGCTAATAAGCGATGGTCACGTAAACACCACCCTATACCGGAAACCTACTGACTGCTATACTTACCTACATGACTCCAGCTTCCATCCAGGACACACCACACGATCCATTGTCTACAGCCAAGCTCTAAGATATAACCGCATTTGCTCCAATCCCTCAGACAGAGACAAACACCTACAAGATCTCTATCAAGCATTCTTAAAACTACAATATCCACCTGCTGAAGTGAACCTATCCTTGCCAAAAAGCCTGTTGCCAACTCTGTCCACATATCTATGCAAGGGACACCATCATAGGACCTGATCACAGCAGCCACACCATAAGAATTTGCTGACTACAGTTTGGGGGGAGGGATAGCTCAGTGGTTTAAGCGTTGGCCTGCTTAAAGCCAGGGTTTTGAGCTCAATCCTTGAGGGGGCCATTTAGGGATCTAGGGCAAAAATTGGGGATTGGTCCTGCTTTAAGCAGGGGGTTGGACTAAAAGACCTCCTGAGGTCCCTTCCATGTATCTTTTTAATTTTGTTAGAGCAAAGGTCAGTTTAAGAAGACTTGGGAGATATATCTGAACTTAAATGTGTTGTGTATTTATTTGTTTTGGTTCTACATTTTCCTTTCCTTTATTTGTTAATATTTATAACAGATGAAAACACAGTAGTCTTGAAAATATTTTTTAAATTATACAAATTTGCTTGATACTTATGAAGTGTTTTGAAGATATCTGGAGGAGAGAAATATTTGTGACTCCCGAAGTTGCCAACTCCTATTCTGTTTGAGGAAAGGGAAGAGATAAAAAGTGGAAAGTAACATAGAGATGCCTATAAATATATCTAAGTGTCATTGGCTAAAATGCATGGGCTAGTTCTCAGATTGCCAGCTTTGGTGGGCCTTTGTAGTTAGAGCTGAGCTGAATATTCTGCTGCTGTGTATTTAGCGCACAACAAATAGCACAGCACTGTCTTATTTTCTCTCTCGCACTATAAAGGGATTTTTTCACTTCATGCATAATTCAAAATTTGCGACAATGATACCACAATGACAGAACATCTCTTTAACACAAAGAAAAGAAGAAAAAGAAAATTGTGTTGTCCTTGATTTAAAACTAAGTCACGTTGGACACAGATTTTATTTTCATTGCATTACCACATCATAAGCTTCACAGACAGCAAACTCACACATTCTTAACAGAAATAAGACAATAAAAATACTATATATATTTTTTAAAACTTCTATCTACTGTCTAAGTATATTAGCTACAATTTCCATCTCAATTCAACTCTATTTACTGCAGTCAGATGTCTGAAGTTGTTAAAAAAAAAGTACAAAAGAGAAATAATATATAAACTGTACTTATTAAGAGGAAATGTTTCTTTTTGGAAATCCAAGAGCATAAAGTGGATGTTTCGAGTTTTCTGAAATGAACCTACAATATCTGGACTCAACAAAGAGAAATAATATTTTAGAGCTATCAACTGTACTAATACCAGTGTAATGTTTACTGAATCCCAAGTTAAGAAGAGAGTATTTCTTCTTTTTTAGTAGCCACATATTTCCTCAATTGTCTAAATATTAACTACCAAGCAAATTAAACTACTTTATGCTTACATTAGATTAACAACTAAACTGTTTGAGGAAAGATGGGAGAAATGGGATTAAATTATTTTGAAAAAAATCACTGAGATAATTTTTATGAAAAATAATGAGCCAAATCCTCAGCTGGTGTTAATTGCCATACAGTCCATTGACTAAAACAGAGCTCTGGTGAGTTACACCAGCTGAGGATGAGGCCCAAATGCATGCCTGCTGCAACTCAGAACCCCTGCAGAAAAGGGCCTAGCGGTTACAGTGGATGAGAAGCTGGATATGAGTCAACAGTGTGCCCTTGTTGCCAAGAAGGCCAATGGCATTTTGGGCTGTATAAGTAGGGGCAATGCCAGCAGATCGAGGGCTATGATCGTTCCCCTCTATTTGACATTGGTGAGGCCTCATCTGGAATACTGTGTCCAGTTTTGGGCCCCACACTACAAGAAGGATGTGGAAAAATTGGAAAACGTCCAGCGGAGGGCAACAAAAATGATTAGGGGACTGGAACACATGACTTATGAGGAGAGAATGAGACAACTGGGATTGTTTAGTCTGTGGAAGAGAAGAATGAGGGGGGATTTGATAGCTGCTTTCAACTACCTGAAAGGGGGTTCCAAAGAGGATGGATCTAGACTGTTCTCAGTGGTAGCAGATGACAGAACAAGGAGTAATGGTCTCAAGTTGCAGTGGGGGAGGTTTAGGTTGGATATTAGGAAAAACTTTTTCATTAGGAGGGTGGTGAAGCACTGGAATGCATTACCTAGGGAGGTGGTGGGATCTCCTTCCTTAGAGGTTTTTAAGGTCAGGCTTGACAAAGCCCTGGCTGGGATGATTTAGTTGGGGATTGGTCCTGCTTTGAGCAGGGGGTTGGACTAGATGACCTCCTGAGGTCCCTTCCAACCCTGATATTCTGTGATTCTGTGATATACTGTCTCAGCTCTGTGGTATTTATTCCCTTTTGTATGTGTCACTATCTCTTTTAATACTTGTATAAGAAAGTAATTTGTGCTGCCAACAATTCTGTTAACCTTTTTTTAGAAAAAATTATAATCATAATTAATGAAAGACGCACAAAAAGAAAGATAATTGCCTTAGCCGCTCCTATGACTCACTGAAATAAACGGCATGTACTGGTGTTCTGTAAATAGGTTTGACATGCTCTTCTGACACAATCTCATGCAACATGGATGTTAACAAATAGTTTTTTTCCGAGCACAAACAGTTATCAGCCACACAGCACAACCATATTTGTATCAGTGGATTCTGGGAAAAATCTCATCAGATATTGTCTTAACTTTGGTGCCAGGACAGAGGACATGAGTGTTTTTCACATGCTGTAATGTGCTTCTGAATGTCCACCTGCACAGAGAACTGTAGGCTGATTCAATTACACATACATGATTAGGTGGTCCCTCTAAACAGAAGAACTGTGCTTGAACCTGGATGCAGCTGACAAACATGTCACAGTCCTGCTCATACAGTCAAAACCTGCACACCTGTATGGTTGAGAGTAGAGCTAGCCAGGAATTTTCAGACTGAATATTGAGTTTCTGCAAAATTTTAACTTTTCCACTGGAAAATCTTAATTTTTCTGAAATTTTTGGATTTTCTGTCAGGAAAATAATAAAATATTTTGTTTTGGGTTAATTTGACCCAATACTTTGTTTTGGGCTAATTTGACAGAATATTTTGTTTTGCTGAACTCACCCAAAATGTTTTGACTCAGTGCAGTAACACATTAAACTTCATTTTCTTACCAGTACATTGCCTTCTGGGAGCTGTAGTTCAGGCCCCCAATTCTCTTCTACAGGCTGAGCTCCCTGGAGCTCTACATTTCTCATAATGCAATGTGATTTTTCTCTGATCATGCAATGGGTGATGCATCAGGGGAATCACATGACTCTGTCTGCATCATGAGAGATGTAGTCCCATCAGAGAGCGCTGCCCATGGGGAGAAGTGGAGCATAAGGCTCTTGAACTAACTTCCAAGAGGCAACACACCAAAATGGGAAAATACAATTTATACTGAACTGACTCAAAGCAAGCATTTTGGGTGAGTCCAATAAATCAAAAAGGAAACATTTTTATTTTGGGAATCTCAAAACTGATTTTAATGGCTAACTCCACAGCAATGATTTCAAAATATAAACCAGTGCTGGTTGCCAAACTAAGGGGAAAATACCCAGACATTCTCACTATATTAGAGAAAAATAGTAATTGTCACCTATTGTGTCTTCCTCTTGAATGAACTGCTCTTTTTTTAAAAAGAGCAGTTTCTCCTCAGTTGAAAGGAATTGAAGAATGTGATGCAAATATTGTGTGTGACAGCAGTATTAAGAATAGCTTCAGTGACAATCTAAATAGTGTATTCGACATTGAAAAACTGGTATATCTTGAATACTGCAAAATGTACAATATGTTTCTAGGTCTTGCAAAACGTGTTTGAGAAAGAACTGAAACTAATAGAAAGTGTATTAGGTCTAAATGAAAGCCCACTTGCACCTCTTGATGACTGAAGTCCTAAAATCTGAACATTTTTATCAGATGTGTGGAACATTTGATTTTCATGTAGATATGTTCAAGTTATTTGCTATACTGCAATAAAATAGTAAGCCATATGAAGTGTGAAATCAATCTTGTTATATTGACAAACAGTAGGCTATTTGACAATGTGGGAAAATCAACAATATTTCCAAACAACATCAAGAGCCCATTGTCTCGTCCTTCTCTTCTACTGACAAATTGTTACAAAATCAAGACCAAAAATAGCTGGCAAATTGATAGCAACTAAAACTGTGCAGCTAGTGTTATCACCTTGCCTATATACTTTCATTACATTGGTCAGTAAACATTCAGAAAATAGTAAACAATCCTGGAAGTATTGATCCACTACAGTGAAAACATGTTTAACTTCTATTTAGTTTACCATATGACTTTTTTCCTAATAGTGCTAAGTATTATTCAATGGTAGTGCAGAATTTAAATTGTTGTTTTACGGGCTACATTACTTGGGTGTGCGTGTCTTAAATTGTGCTATAGAAAACCTTTCTATTAGTTAAGATCATCCAGGAATGAACTATAAACCAGTTCAATATCTACAGCTATTTAATAACTTATATAACATTTTTCATACACAAGAATAATAATCTGTTTTATCTACAGTACATAGCATGCTCAATCACCCACAACTAAATCACTTGTAGGGGAAGAATGTAACAATTATTCTGCACCATCAACATTACACAGGCAAAGAGCCCAAGTGAGCCATTAGTGCAGTCCAGAGTAAGGAGTAGAGGATGAGTTCCATTGCACCAGGGGTAGCCCTGGGAGGAATTATGCTTCCTTAGCAGACCCGTAAGGGAGTAAGTTACTTCACCTCTTTTCAGGATACAATTTATTCCTGCTCTGGTGCCTGGATGGCTTCTCCACTGGATCACAGGAGGAGAGGGAATACGGTACTTGGATCAGTCACTTCAATCAAGATATTAGGTATTGGACAGTTATTCAGCCTTTAGAGGAAATGACTGTCACAGATTGCACAAATGATTGTCCCATAAGCATTCGGTGGCAAAGCAAGAAGTAGGCCCTTATGTTTTCATTTTTAACTGATCTGCAGAGAAGGAAGGGAATGTGGAAAATGATTGTTATATGACTGCAGCTCCCTGTTATGAGTATTTCAATAGTCTACCATGTGTAGCAGACAAAAGTAAGGTGCAACCTTAATTACATTTCCAGTTACCGTACAGGAGTTTTCAAATGAGTAAGTGCAAGCACTTTGCAAAACATATTAACTGTGCAACAAGTGCTTCATTAATGCACCTACTACAAGCCTGATAATGTGGGAGAGGGGGCAAGGAGACTTTGCCCACCCGATATCTCACGTGCAGGAGCTTGGCACAATGGGAAACTTTGTACGCACAGAAGGAAGCACATGCTACACCCAATTTACAGTAATTGTGCTCCCTGGGGCTTCCCACAGATACTGTGCATCAGGCACAAAGCCTTTTAAGAGTTCTTGTTTTGGGGGGGATGTCTCCAGCACCTCCAATGCACAGCTGTGGTTTAAAGCACCACTTTTGCCTTATGTTAGCATCATTGTTTGTCAGTGATTTCTAAAATATTCCAGACATTCCATCTCAAAAGGATCACTCTCTCTCATTCCACTATACATTAAGCAACTGGGATGCAGTCTCTGCCGATGGATCAACAGTAGCACATAAACAGCTGTGAATATCTGGCACTCAGGTATTTCATCTGTATTTTCCAGCAAGACACATTTTTAGATCATTGCCTATACTGGTCCCACTGTTCTTATTTTCCACCAACTGCTTCATTCCACTATAGCTCAGTTATCACAATGTTTCATCCCTTTCAACATTACTAAGGAGGACATAGATTTAATTTTGTTATCACACAAATCAGCATGTTGTCAGACTGAAATAGGTGTGGGAGTGTAACATTCTGAAATGAAACAAAGTTGAAGGAAAGAGAACTTCAGTAGGTGTCGTCAGAAGTATACTAACATTTCCTCTTAATGAACACTGACATTCAAGAAACTTATCATAAAGCCTTTAAGAACTGATATTCATGCTTAGAAACTCTAATGTAATTTCTATCGATTCTGCCAATACAAATATTAATGAAATCCAAGGTTCACATGACTAATTAAATCAATAGGAACAGCAATGTTAATCCAGGCTAGCATCAGTCTGAAAACCCAATATTATCATGCAAGCCAAGACATTTATTAAACAGGTAATAAAAAGTTTTCTTGCAAGCATTACTTTTATCTAATCTGAACTACAATGGTTTTCATTTCAGTAGTTTTGTTTTTGTTCTGGGTTGTACTTTTTTCTTAAAACAGTGGAAGGGACACCAACAAAATCTATCCCTCAAAATTATTTTCAGTATCTCTCATCCTTAAAGTAATTATCGGTCTCTACAGACCACATTATATCACGCATGCAAAGGTATTATTTCATTTGGTGATGTTTCCACAGAGGCTAGAGCAAGATTGGTAAAATTTGGGCACTTCTATACTACAATAGTCAACACTGAAAAGTCAATATTTGCCAACAGTTGTCAAACATGGTAAATGACACACCATGAGTTTTTCCCTCTATTCATAGAAAATAACTGCCTATTTCACATGCCACTGTGTGATAACTGATAGTAAATATTGAATTTTTAATTGTGATCACTGTGATTATGAAAACTGATGAAGGAGCAGTCTGTATTTGTAACTGTTATGATCCCTAAACTATAGGTCTGACTTGTATTCCAAATTAAGCTCTGCTACGTGTTAGAGCTAAGCAATGGCAAAATAATTCAGAAAAATTAAGAAAGGCGTGAACCTCAACAAAAATCTCAAATATAGCCAAAATTCTCAGTTTTCTGAAATTAACTACAGCCAAACCATACCAGGTAGTGGTTTTGTCACATTTCATAAACTATGCAGAATGTGGTCTGGTCAGAAATTGGATGGAAGACCTTCAAGGACAGTTTGGATGCTACAGGAAGGGGTGTTGATAACACAGCATGTGGCACTTTTCCCTTTGAATCAGTATTGAACCAATGTTCCTACAATGAATGGTGCTTGAAGGTATGTTGCTGCTGGAGGTACCTGATATTTGGAGAAGGTAGGAAAATTAGGTTCTGAACACTTAAGAAAATTAGAGACCTAATAACACTATAAAAATATAATTGTGAGCTCTGTTGTCCTGACCACATTCCCATGACTACTTCTGGCTAATTAAAATTTCCCAAACAGTTTCACTTGAATTAGTTATTCTTTACATTGAGACTTGAACTATTGAACAGACTGCCACATTGCCTTCTTCTCCTCCTGACAGCAACTAGCAAAAGACTCAGAAACTAACAGCAAAACAAATTTTAAGTACATCAGAAGCAGAGAGTCAGCCAAACAATCAATGGGGCCGCTGGATGACTGAGGTGCTAACAGAGTACTCAAGGGATTCAAGGCCATTGCAGAGAAGCTAAATGAATTATTCACTATAGAGGATGTGAGGAAGATTCCCACACCAGAGCCAGTCTTTTTAGGTGACAAGCCTGAGGAGCTGTCCCAGATTGAGGTGTCAATAGAGGAGGTTTGGGCAGCACAGCATGGGAGGAGGTGACCAACCCCCTGTGGAGAAAGAAGTGGTTTGGGACTATTTAGAAAAGTTGGAAGAGCACAATCCATGGGGCCGGATGTGCTGCATCCGAGAGTGCTAATGGAGTTGGTGGATGTGATTGCAGAGCCATTGGCCATTATCTTTGAAAACTCATGGCGATCACGGAGGTTCCAGATGACTGGAAAAAGGCTAATGTAGTGCTCATCTTTTAAAAAGGGAAGAAGGAGGATCCGGGGAACTACAGGCCAGTCAGCCTCACTTCAGTCCCTGGAAAAATCATGGAGCAGGTCCTCAAGGAATCAATTCTGAAGCATTTAGAGGAAAGGAAAGTGATCAGGAACAGTCAGCATGGATTCACCAAGGGCAAGTCATGCCTGACTAATCTAATTGCCTTCTACGATGAGATAACTGGCTCTGTGGATGAGGGGAAAGCAGTGGATGTGTTATTCCTTGACTTTAGCAAAGCTTTTAACATGTTCTCCCACAGTATTCTTGCCAGCAAGTTAAAGAAGTATGGGCTGGATGAATGGACTATAAGGTGGATAGAAAGCTGGCTAGATTGTTGGGCTCAACAGGTAGTGATCAATGGATCCGTTTCTAGTTGGCAGCCAGTATTAAGTGGAGTGCCCCAAGGGTCAGTCCTGAGGCTGGTTTTGTTCAGTATCTTCATTAATGATCTGGAGGATGGCGTGTATTGCACCCTCAGCAAGTTTGCAAATGACACTAAACTGGGAGGAGAGGTAGATACACTAGAAGGTAGGGATAGGATACAGAGGGACCTAGACAAATTAGAGGATTGGGCCAAAAGAAATCTGATGAGGTTCAACAAGGACAAGTGCAGAGTCCTGCACTTAGGATGGAAGAATCCCAAGCACCGCTACAGACTAGGGACCGAATGGCTAGGCAGCAGTTCTGCAGAAAAGGACCTAGAAGTTACAGTGGATGAGAAGCTGGATAAGAGTCAACAGTGTGCCCTTGGTGCCCAAGCAAATTAAACTACTTTATGCTTACATTAGATTAACAACTAAACTGTTTGAGGAAAGATGGGAGAAATGGGATTAAATTATTTTGAAAAAAATCACTGAGATAATTTTTATGAAAAATAATGAGCCAAATCCTCAGCTGGTGTTAATCGCCATACAGTCCATTGACTAAAACAGAGCTCTGGTGAGTTACACCAGCTGAGGATGAGGCCCAAATGCATGCCTGCTGCAACTCATAACCCCTGCAGAAAAGGGCCTAGCGGTTACAGTGGATGAGAAGCTGGATATGAGTCAACAGTGTGCCCTCGTTGCCAAGAAGGCCAATGGCATTTTGGGCTGTATAAGTAGGGGCAATGCCAGCAGATCGAGGGCTATGATCGTTCCCCTCTATTCGACATTGGTGAGGCCTCATCTGGAATACTGTGTCCAGTTTTGGGCCCCACACTACAAGAAGGATGTGGAAAAATTGGAAAACGTCCAGCGGAGGGCAACAAAAATGATTAGGGGACTGGAACACATGACTTATGAGGAGAGGCTGAGGGAACTGGGATTGTTTAGTCTGCGGAAGGGAAGAATGAGGGGAGATTTGATAGCTGCTTTCAACTACCTGAAAGGGGGTTCCAAAGAGGGTGGATCTAGACTGTTCTCAGTGCTGGCAGATGACAGAACAAGGAGTAATGGTCTCAAGTTACAGTGGGGGAGGTTTAGGTTGGATATTAGGAAAAACTTTTTCACTAGGAGGGTGGTGAAGCACTGGAATGCATTACCAAGGGAGGTGGTGGAATCTCCTTCCTTAGAGGTTTTTAAGGTCAGGCTTGACAAAGCCCTGGCTGGGATGATTTAGTTGGGGATTGGTCCTGCTTTGAGCAGGGGGTTAGACTAGATGACCTCCTGAGGTCCCTTCCAAACCTGATATTCTATGATTCTATGAAACTGATAAAGTAAACAGTAACAAAACACCAGGATCAGATGATATTCACCCAATAGTCCTGAAGGAACTCAAATATGAAACTGTAGAACTACTACAGAACTGTAGGCTACTGTGGTTTGTAGCCTATCATTTAATTCAGCTTCTGTATCAGATGACTGGAGGATAGCTAATGTGATGTTAATTTTTAAAATAGGCTCCAGAGGTGGTCCTGGCAATTACAGGACAGTAAGCCTAACTTCAGTACCAGGCAAACTGGTTGAAACTACAATAAAGAACAGAATTATCAAAAACATAGATGAAAACAGTATGTTGGGGAAGAGTTAACACAGCCTTTGTAAAGGGAAATCATATCTCACTATTATATTAGAATTCTCTGAGGATGTCAACAAACGTGGACAAGGGCAATCAGTTGATATAGTGTACTTGGAGTTGCGGAAAGCTTTTGAAAGGGTCCCACACCAAAGGTTCCTAAGCAAAGTAGACTGTCATGAGATAAGATGGAAGATTCTCTCATGGACCACTAACTAGCCAAAAGACAGGAAACAAATGGTAGGAATAAATGGCCAGTTTTCACAGTGAAGAGAGGTAAATAGCAGGGTCCCCCAAGGTAATGTACTGGGTCCAGTGCTGTTCAAAATCTTCATAAATTATCTGGAAAAAGAGGTAAATAGTGAGGAGGCAAAGTTTGCAGATGACAAAATTATACATGGTCGTTAAATTCAGTGCCGACTGCAAAGAGTTAGAAAAGGATTTCACAAAACTGGGTGACTGAGCAACAAAATGGCAGATGAAATTCAATGTTGATAAACGCAAAGCAATGAATATTGGAAAACCGAATCCCAACTATACAAACAAAATGATGGGGTCTAAATTAGCTGTTACCACAGAAAGAGATCTTGGAGTTATTGTGGATAGCTCTCCGAAAACATTCACTCAATCTGCAGAAGCAGTCAAAAAAGTTAAAGTTAGGAACCATTAGGAAAGGGATAGATAATAAGACAGTAAATATAATGACACTATATGAATTCATGGTAGCCCATACCTTGAATACTGCATGAAGTTCTGGTCGTCCCATCTCAAAAAAGATGTTTTAGAAATGGAAAGGTGCAGAGAAGGGAAAAAAAATTATTAAGGATATGGAACAGGTTCCGTATGAGGAGAGATTAAAAAGACTGTTCACTTGGAAAAGAGACGACTAAGGGGGGATATGACAGAGATCTATAAAATCATGAATTGTGCAGAAAAAGTGAATAAGGAAGTGTTATTTACTCCTTCACATAACACATGAACCAGGGTCACCCAATGAAATTAATAGACAGCAACTTTAAAACAAACAAAAGAAAATACTTCTTCACACAGTGCACAGTCAACCTGCGGGACTTGTTGCTGGGGGATGTTATGAAGGCCAAAACTACACCTTGGTTCAAAACAGAATTAGTTAAATTCATGGAAGGTAGGTCCCTCAATGATTTTAGTCAAAGTGGTTAGGAATGCAACCCCAATCTGTTGGTGTACTGAAGCCTCTGACTGCCAGATACTGGGACTGGACCATAGAGGATGGATCACTTCATGATTGCCCTGTTCCCTTTGAAACATTTGGCACTGACCACTCTTGGAGGATAGGATACTGGGCTAGATGGATCATTGGTCAGATCCAGTATGGCCCCAGTATGGACCCTTTCATTTGGTATCTATTTCCCTTCTGCCAAGGCTAACTCTGGTTTTAATAGGGATCAGTCCATTCATCTCCTCTCACTTTGTTCCTCTGTTCTCTCCCATGGAATCCCTCTGATATGCCATACATCTAGACTAAAACATTAAAAATCCTATTTGCATGGAACCCATGGTTTTCACAAATTGGACTTCCTGGTTTGTGCTGCGCGAAGTTCAGAAAAGGGCAGGAAAAGGCCTTCAGTTAATTCATAGCAAGTTGACTGTGTATCTTCATTAAACAAGTCATGCACTCAGAAATGCACTCAGAGTATATTTCTATACTTGAAGAAGAGCTCTGTAGAAGTTCAAAAGTTTGTTTTGCTTGCCAACACAAGTTGGTTCAATAAAATATATTACCTCACGGTGGCATGGTGCTGGTTGAGAAGCCCTTAATCAGCTCCTGCCACTCCAACCCCAATCAAGGGGAATGGATTGGGACTGGGTGAACAGCCCTATGCCTGCCTGGTAACTGGCTGTACCTGCCAGTCTTATTAACCCAGAGCTATAAAGGCTGGGAGGAAGCCAGGGAAAAGGGGGAAGAGGGAAAGAGAAATGTCAGGCACAGAAGGAAATGGGAGCCTCCTAGTCTGTTGCTGGCCAGGCCTGTTGTAGGCAAAGTAGCTGCGAAGCCTGTATATAGTTGTGAACTGGTGGTGGGAAACATTTTGAGAATAAAGAGCATGGGTGTTGCACCAGACTGAAGTGTCCCTGACTCATTGAAGAGGGAGGCCCAGGGGCTGAATACCCAGGGATGCAGGGTGAACCATGTGACACTCACCCACCTTGTCTTTCTTACATAACAGAAAAGCATCATTATCCTCTTATGTAAAGTCTTATTCTCTTAGTGACATGGCCACTCTGAGGTCTTGTCTACACTGGGAGAGGCATGAAGGATTTGTGTAGCTACACATCACAGTAAAAAGCAGACTGCATCCACAGTGAAGCGTTTAGCTACATGTGGCAGTGAAAGCTCTGGCAGAGGGGAGGCAGCAGGGCACTACACTGCTAAAATAGCAGTGTAGATGTGGGAGGAACAGCTTGGGCATGTAGACAACCATGTAGGGTACATACCCTAAGGTTCTGGTGTGTCTTTACTCTACTTGCCGAAGCAGTACCTCACTGTCTATACTGCTATTTATATCCACGCTACAGGGGACATGCATTGTATCTACTCTACACACTGCTGTAAGTATAGGCATAGCCTTACTAATTGGCCCCATACCCCCATGTACATTCACTAGTCTGTTGTGAGTGGATCTGATCACTGGGCCTCACATGCTTCCAAGTCAACTTAGTGTGAGCAGAGTCTAGTCAGTATTACTAGCTCTTGATCTCTAGTGCACACTTGCATATTCCGACCTCTTTTATGACACCCTTCTCTGGAACATGGGGTGCTATTGCTCAGCCACTCTAGACACCCAAATCAAAGCCTGAGACTTCCCAAACCCCACCCCCTTCCCTGTCCATTCCACATGCTCTCCCAGTGTTCCACCTCAGCAGTGGGCACTCTGGGCTTCTAGTGTAGCCTCTTTAGGCACAACGGTAGGAAAGCAAGAAACACAGGCTTAGCAAAGGAATTATTTAACCACAGAAACTTTACTCTTAAAGCACTCTAGAATCTCAGATCTTTGAAAATAACAGAAGCCCTGTTATGCACCCTTCCCTAGTTTGACCTCACCCGATCTGTGAGACCAAGGCTTGTTAAGCTGAACAAAGTCTCTTGCCCTCTTTCTCCTGCAAGTCCTTGTGTGTGGTGATGGTCAACTCCCTCACCCTGGCCCATACTAAACAGAAGCCCAAGAGGGTACCGTATAAACAAAACTCAAATTTCTGGAGTCAAGGCTGGGTCTAAGAACATGCAGGTGTCACCATGTATGTAACTCATGAGTGGCTGGGAAAGCATTCATGTATTTAGCTGGGAGTGAATTTGCATGCTGAAGGCTGTGTGTGAGCAGGCCAGGTGTGGTACAACAGCAGTGTAAAAGGCACCCAAGGCTAGAGCGTTAAGAAAACACTGCTGTTCAACAGTCTAGATTGTACCCTAGGAAATTTCACAGGCTCCTTTGCAGAAAAGGTACTTTTCAACCAAGATCCATAATCTCCCTAATTAATATATGCTGATAAAATGCTTGACAGAGTGGAGGGCTTTAACGCCTTGCAGCTACAAATTCAAGGATAGGATAAGCCTTTCTTTCTTTGACATGATCAACAAAATAAAAAAATCACACTTTTCCTGTGTTTAGTGTGCATGGGGTTTTTTTTTAAGGAAAGGGGATAGAGAAGTAAAACTATGTTCATTTTTTACTCAAACAAATTGCTAAACACTGCTTTAAACGCATTCCAACTCCAAACACTCATATATTCTCCCAGGCACCTTTTGTAATTCTTATTTGTTGCATAGCATTTACAGAATAAAAAGCCTTCCAAGTTGAACAGCTGGGTCTACATCCATAGTTTCACCCTCTCCCCTCCCCTCTGTGCCCTACATGACCAGGCTAGCATGAAGACTTCTGAAGTACAGAATATCAATTGGAAGCATACTATGGATTGCTTGCACAGCAAGTTAAATTATTGTATATGGTATATATTTAATTTCCCACATATAACAATAAACATGATTGATTCTTCAATTTCAGAGCATCATTTTGGTAATTAAGAAAATAAATACTCTTTCCATATATAGCTAACTTATTTTTTCCAAGGAAATTTCTGTAGTGCAGTAGCTCATGTGTGACAGACAAATAACTATCCCTCTTCCTGTAGGCCCCTGTTTTTCTTCTTTTTTTTAGAACCTGCCATTCATTTTCACACCTGACCGTATAAACCCCAGGACGTGGTTGTTGTGAAGAGGATTATCTTTCAGATCAATGCTGAAATTGATTCCAAACTGCACTATTTATCAGCCTGCAGCTAAAGCAATAGGAGTCAGGAAATATTTCCTCTCTTTCAAATCCATTCTTATTTACTGCTGGAAGGAACATTATAGTACAGCCTACATTAATACACAGTTTTATGTTCTTTGTCCATGTGGAGAATCAAAGTCAAATAGTCAGTGCAGCTAGTTACATTATCACATTTTTTTAAAGACAGACAGAATGATGTTTGCCACAGAATAACTAACCTTTGTGCTGTCGCCAAGTAATTACTTAAACCTTTTAAGATAGACTCATTATGACTAATAAGGCTTCTGAATGCCTCCTATATATTTTCAAATAAAAAGTACCACATCTTCAGCCTAATATGACATAATGATCTGGAAAACATACCTATAGTCTCTTTTTAAAATTAAGTTTAAGGATGAATTTCATGCACCTGAAAATTGAAAGTTGATTGGACTGACTACATCCAGGCCTGCTATGAACAGATATAGTAAATTAAATCAACAGAATTTCATCAATCTATCTAGGTATTTGTAACGTGTGTGTCACTATCACATCTGAACATCAAACCAATTCAACCCTAAGCTATCCATGGGCCTATTCTTATCACTGACTGACAAACTGTGGCGGACAGAGTCCAATGCCTGGTAAAAGTCAATGGGAGTCTGTCCATTGACTCCAACGGGCACTGCATTAGGCCTTTTTTCACAAGAGAGTATGTTGAGGCCATTAGCTAATTTTCACCTTTCACCTAAATGGTATTTGAATACAGGTCTCCAGTAGAGAAAAGCTGGTAAACTTTAACCAGCTATAGCACACAGACTCCAATATAACTTAAAATTTACAACATAACATAATATACCAACAAAGTATTTATATACATTGCAGAGAAATTTAAATAACATCAATTACATAGTCTAAATAGCAACGTTAAGAAGATGATGAGAAACAGCCTGTTTGGAAGAAGCATTGGTTTCTTTTCATTTCAGTTTATCATAATAAGAAACATTGCATTGTTTTTAATCAGGATGACTAAAACTGAACTCTAAAGGTTAATAGCTATGTGGGGCCACTGATGACGACATCGGAATTTTATCCATTTCACAAAAGCTTTATTAAAATTAAATTTTTCTGAGTTATAATCAATTGAATACCTGTGAAGCTTTAAAATTAAATAAGAAAGCCTACATTTTCAAAAGTTACTAGTGATTTCTGGTGTCTGAACATTTGGGTGTACCAAGTGCTTGGTACTTTCTGAGAATCAGGCCCTTTTAAGGCATGTTAAGCTGGATAGCCAGATATTGACCATACCAAACCACGTTTATCCATTGAGGCTGCAATGTCTACCATTTACATAGCAGTTTTCATCTTTGGAATGCTTTACAAACATCAGATAATTAATCCTCACAATATTTCGGTAGCTAAGTAGCTAATATCCCCATTTCACAAGTGGAGTGAATGAGGAAGAAAGTTTAAGTGATTTATTGAAGACTACAAAGGTAATCAGCATCAGACACAACTTTAAATCTTAGGAGTTCCTGGGGTCCTATGCTCAGGTCCAAATACTGTTTCTCTCTCACAATTCATGCACATAACAAAACCTTCACAACAATATTTTTGCACTGTCACCTTTACAATGTCTTTACTTGGAATATTTAACTTGAATGACAAAAATAAATATTAGACAATGGTAAACTGAAAACTTTCCTTTGGGGTGCGTTCTGGGGTTTTTTCTTTTTTGATTTTTTGAATTTCAGAGTCCTAGGATTTTTAAAATAGTCAATTTCATGGTTTCATGAAATGTTTACATCTGAAATTTCACAGTGTTGTAACGATGCGGGTCCTGACCCGAAACAGGGTTGTGGGGGGTTGTGAGATTGTCAGCCTTACTTCTGTGCTGCTGCTGGCTCGGGTGCTGCCTTCTGAGCTGGGTGGCTGGAGAACAGCAACACAGAAATGAGGGATGCAGGGTATAGGAAGGTCATCACTTTGGGGAGGGAGGCAGGGCCGGCCTCACAGGTGAACAACCATCCAGGACCCCATGGTCAGGGGCACCCTACCCGCAGCCAGACCAAGGTCTCTTTAACTCCCAAAGGCTGGGTCCGGAGCCGGGGAGGGGTTGGGCTGGGGGCGCCCCAGCCAGGGGTTCCTACCTTCAGAGCACAGCCTCACTTCTGCACTACCTTGAGAGCTGCGCTCCCAGCCAGGAGCCACAGAGCTTCTTGAAGCCATGGGAGGGTCCCAGAGGTGGGTCTGACCCAGCCCCCGGAGAGGCCCCTGCAGGGGAAGAGGAAGTCCCGTCCCTACCAGCCTGGCCAGGACTAGCAGTTGGAGCCCAGAGCATGGTATGAGTCCTCATCGCTGACAACAGTCAGATTTCATGGGAGAGCTCAGATTTCATGGTCTGTGACATGTTTTTCATGGCCGTGAATTTGCTAGGGCCCTACAGATAAACCATGCTAATGTCAAATAGCAGTGCAAACACCGCCCTCAAAAAACAATCTGAAAAAAAAATCAACATTATCTCCCTGTATTAAAGGTTCTCAAGACAAATCATGTCACTTTCTGTTTTGCATTTTTTAGGTTGGTTTGTTTGCTTGTTTTGGGGTGTTGTTAATTTATGGTATGACTGCCTTTTATTATATTAGCATAAATTTATTCTCACAACAGAACTAAGAGACACCCTTAAAAACTATCTGAGAGATGGTAAATCAAGTAGCATGTTAAATCTCAGACTTTTGCACTTCAATTTAAAACAGTCTTATAAGACATGGTTTCAAAAATGTGCCACTACTAGAATAACATGATAAATGCCGTTCACAATTGTGATCTGTTGGCAGAGGTTAGTAAAGTGGCTTACATAGTCCTTGCCCACACTGCATGGTCTTATAAAATGCTTTAATTGAAGCACTTCCACAAAAATATACATTTATTGAATACATCAGTTCACTGATACTACTAAAATAATCTTAGTGTCTGCAGGGACACAAATTTAAGCTTTTTATAATCCTTTATTGACACTAGTAATAAACTTGGGGGAAAGGGAAACCATCTTTTATAGCAAACTGTTCTGAATTATTAACCAATCAAATAACTTGATGGGTGAAGCATGAAAAGAATGTCATTGTAAGCCACAGAGAGTCCAATGAGTTGTTTTCCACTACCATTGTAGAAGGAGATTTTTTTTTCTTATTATTTTTAATTTATTTTAATCAAAAATTCAAAACAAAGTATGGAAAAAGCCTGATAAAAATCAGGCTGCCAGATAAAATATTAACAAAGACTTCAGATGTCTCATTTTCCATTTCAGTTTCCCATGTTCATTTTCTGTATGAGACAAGAGCAAGGAGGCTCCCCTATTGTTCATGAGATACCACTCTAACAGAAAGAGATACTGTCTGCAGAACGTATCAATATTTAGAGTAGCAAAGCACTCGGCAGGACAGTGGATTACAAATTTTAATGATCTGTGTCTAACGCACGAGTGCTAATTCTAAACATGATCAATACAGACAAGAATTCCCGTCAACACACCCAGAATTTTATTTTATTTTAAATTACATTTATATTATTTTATTTTACTTTTTCACTGAGAATTGACAAAATCAAGTTTTTCACTGTCCATGTAACTATGCTTACATCAACAGAAGCAATGTCATTTCTAAAAGGTTTTTGTTTTTAATAGCACTTACACCTATTTGATAATTAGACTTGACTTTACAACATATAACTAATGGAAACAACTACAATGAGTCTTTTTATATACATTTATATCTTTGAAAAGTCATACTGAATTGTTACCATTTCATTTCTGTGATAATGCTTTGAAAGCACTTAACAACTTCTCCATAAAACCACTAAAAATGCACTCTCATGTGTGTTAGAAAAAAACAAAACAATAATTTTGTTCAGTTATATTTGCTTGGGAAATTGCATTTTAACTATCCTAGTGCGTCTTGAGAATAACTGGTAAAGAATGATTGCAAAAAAGCCCTGATTAATGGTGGGATATTAGATAAAACTGAGTTTTCTTTTATAAAGTATGTTCTTAGTAAAGAAACCTCTTGGGAAATTATTTCATTGACTTTTACAATTATGACTAATGCACTAGCCCTTTATTTTGGGCATAATATACTACTGTTGGCCACTTTTCAACACAGAGGCAATTGCTTTCCACAACAATTCTCAACTCATCTCTCTCTCTCTTTCTCTAATACAGATGTAGAAAGACAGAACTCAGATAACTGTCATTTTATAGCTATACATCACTGGTTTCTTATGAAATCACACTAACCAAGTGATCTGAATTGTTTGTCAAATTACTGGAAATTCAAGAATGTCACTAATGCTTTTTAGCATGGCTTTTCAGAGCTTTATAGCCTTATATTACAGTTTTTAAATTACTTCAAAGGGTTTTGCAGGGGTATAACTGAGGGCTAAAATTGATTATACTTATACATATAAAATGGTTGTAAATATCGATTTTATGTTATATTTTTGTGTATATTAACATACGGAGGCAGCAAGGTCTAGTGAATAGGGCACTGTACTACAGTCAGGAGACTTGGTTGTTTCTAGCTCTGTCACTGGCTTTCTGTATGACCTTAGACCAGGGGTTCCAAAACTTGATTCGCGGCTTGTTCAGGGTAAGCCCCTGGTGGGCCGCGAGATGCTTTGTTTACCTGAGCGTCCGCAGGTATGGCCACTTGCAGCTCCCAGTGGCAGTGGTTTGCCGTTCCTGGCCAATGGGAGCTGCAGAAAATGGTGGTCCAGCCCGTGCTGCTTCCTGCAGCTCCCATTAGCCGGGAATGGCGAACTGTGGCCACTGGGAGCTGCGAGCAGCTGTACCTGCAGACGCTCAGGTAAAAAGCATCTCGCAGCCCACCAGGGACTTACCCTGAACAAGCCGCGAACCAAGTTTGGGAACCCCTGCCTTAGACCAATCTTTCCATCTCTTTGTGCCCTCTTCGTACCCTTTGTCTTCTCTATTTAGACTGTAAACTCTTCAGAGCACAGATCATTTTCTACTATGAGTTTGTAGAGCACCTAGCAAAATGGGGCACCAATTTCAAGTGAGGTATCTAGGAACTAGTATAACACAAAGAATAAGAATAAGAACTTTCAACTTAAAATTTCTATTTTGACTAGCAGTTCCTATGCAGCCCAATACTGGACAAGCAGATTTAGGTAATTTTTGAACTTTGGAGGAAGTTTAGCCAGTAGCCATATTGCTTGACTTTTGAGGGCTGAATTTTATAACAGTTACATTCTTTTAACGATTACTCAGTTGTGTAACTTTTTGTAACTGAAAAACAATTAAATAGTTTGTTTAAAAAATAAGAGAGAATGTCCTTGATAATTAGGAAAGGAAATAAATTATACAAGTATCAGTAACTGAAATCTGGATTTATATTCAAATTCAAGCTTTTTATCCTCAACATCAAGGCCCTGCACAACTCTGCCCCTGCTACTTTTCTGCTGTCATTCCATCCCAGCCATTTCTTCTTCCATCTATCCTCTTCCCCAGTTTCTTCTATACTTCTTTGTGCTGTCCTGCTACACACTTATTTGTGCTTTCTTCCCAGTCACCCCTTATACTTAAAACTCTCTCCCTCTCCTTCAGTGCCAAATAGCCTCCACCTCTTCATATACTGCTCCTGAAAAGATTTTCTGTGACAATAACCCTGAGATTCAGTAGATTAAAAAAGGCCAACCAAGATATCTACAAGACTGAACCATCACTCAGTGTATTATGACAGCTGCAGCGGCACAGGAACTAGCAAACAGAGTTGTAAAAAGGGGAGTTTGAGTGGGAGTTTGAAAGGGGAGTTTGTATTGTGGTGCTTGTTTCGGGTTTGTTTTTGCTGGAGGGGGGTGGTCTTTTTGGTGTGGCTTGTGTTTCCCAGATTAACAGGACTTAGGTGGGAAGGCGATGACAGATACGGAGGCAGCTGTGGGAGTGACTCCTGTAGTGGAAGACACAATCAGGATGACTGGATGTGGAAGCTGTGGTATGTACATGATCCTGGAGGAAGGACCTGGTAAGAGTTTTTTCTGCATGAAATGCCGTCTGATAGAGCTGATGGAGGAAAAGATCTGAGGTCTGGAGATGCAGGTGGAAAGTCTCGTTGAGTTTAGGAAGGGGTTTGAGCAGATGATGGAGCAAAGACATAAGGTATCTGAAGGGAAAAGCTCAGACTGACAGATGGAAGCAGGGCTGGGGAATTCTGAGGGGAGACCGAGTGAGGAAAGTGGTCAGTGGAAGCATGTGACTAAAAGAACCAAGCAGAGGAAAAGACAGGCTAGTGAAGGAGAAATAGAGCTTAGGAACAGGTTTGCAGAGTTGGAAAATGAAGAAGGGGCTCAGCAGGTACTTGTTGAAGGTGGAAGGGTAAGGAAGAAGAGAGGCTAGTCCTATAGGAAAAGCAGAAGAGTCAAGGGAGACTACACCAAATATGAGCCCCAGGAGGATACAGGATGGGTTGAAGAGGATTATAAGGGAAAATAGGAATGGAAAGAACTTGCAGCCAGAGAGAACAGGGGAGAGACTGGAGAATAGCACTGTCACCAGGAAAAGGTAAGTCTATGTGATTGGGGACTCTTTATTGAGAAGAACAGACAGGCCTGTAACCAGAGCTGTTCCAGAGAATAGAAAGGTGTGCTGTCTTCCGGGTGCTAAAATACGGGATGTAGACCTGAGGTTGAAAAGGATCCTAAAGGGAGCGGGAAAGAATCCCCTAATTATCCTTCATGTGGGAACAAATGATACGGCTAGATTCTCGCTGGAAAGTATTAAGGGAGACTATGTTAGGCTGGGGAAGACGCTTAAGGAAATTGAGGCTCAGGTGATCCTGCCTCTTCCTAGAGAAAGGCAACAAAGGTGTGACAAGATTATGACTGTCAACAGATGGCTTAGGCAGTGGTGCTATAAGGAGGGCTTTGGGATGTATGACCACTGGGAGGCATTCACAGACAGAGGACAGTTCTCTCGGGATAGACTTCATCTGAGTAGGGAAGGAAATAGACTTCTAGGATCAAGGCTGGCACAACTGATAAAGAGAGCTTTAAATTAGGAATTAGGGGGAGATGGTTGGGAGATGTCCAGGTAATCTCCACGCCAGATTTTAGCATTGAGAGGGAAGAAGATTAAGTAAGAAAGGATACAGCCGTGGGTAGGAGAATGTATAAAAGGAGCGAGGGGGGTGTGGATACTAGTCTAATAGGTTATACTGGCTGTAGAATGACTGTGCTTAATAGGGTACAAAATGTGAGCGAGGCCAAACAGCAAAAATTAAGATGTTTGTACACCAATGCGAGGAGCCTAGGTAACAAAATGGAGGAACTAGAGCTACCGCTGCAGGAAGTGAAACCAGATATTATAGGGATAACAGAAACATGGTGGAATAGTAGTCATGACTGGACTAGCGGTATTGAAGGGTATGTGCTGTTTAGGAAAGACAGAAACAAAGGTAAAGGTGGTGGAGTAGCATTGTATATCAATGATGAGATAGGATGTAAAGAAATAAGAAGCGATGCAATGGATAAGACAGAGTCCGTCTGGGCAAAAATTATATTGGGGAAGATAACTAGTAAAGCCTCTTCTACGATAGTGCTTGGGGTGTGCTACAGACCTCCGGGATCTAATTTGGATATGGATAGAGCCCTTTTTAACGTTTTTAATAAAGTAAATACTAATGGAAACTGCGAGATCATGGGAGACTTTAACTTCCCAGATATAGACTGGAGAACTAGTGCTAGTAATAATAATAGGGCTCAGATTTTCCTAGATGCGATAGCTGATGGATTCCTTCATCAAGTAGTTGCTGAACCAACTACAGGGGATACCATTTTAGATTTAATTTTGGTGAGTAGCGAGGACCTCATAGAAGAAATGGTTGTAGGGAATAATCTTGGCTCAAGTGATCATGAGCTAATTCAGTTGAAACTGAATGGAAGGATTAAGAAAAATAAATCTGCAACTAGAGTTTTTGATTTCAAAAGGGCTGACTTTCAAAAATTAAGGAAATTAGTTAGGGAAGTGGATTGGACTGAAGAACTTATGGATCTAAAGGTAGAGGAGGCCTGGGATTACTTTAAATCAAAGCTGCAGAAGCTATCGGAAGCCTGTATCCCAAGAAAGGGGAAAAAATTCAAAGGAGGGAGTTGTAGACCAAGCTGGATGAGCAAGCATCTTAGAGAGGTGATTAAGAAGAAGCAGAAAACATTCAGGGAGTGGAAGATGGGAGGGATCAGCAAGGAAAGCTACCTTATTTAGGTCAGAACATGTAGAGATAAAGTGAGACAGGCTAAAAGTCGAGTAGAGTTGGACCTTGCAAAGGGAATTAAAACCAATAGTAAAAGATTCTATAGCCATATAAATGAAGAGAACTAAGAAAGAAGAAGTGGGGCCACTAAACACTGAGGATAGAGTGGAGGTTAAAGATAATCTAGGCATGGCCCAATATCTAAACAAACACTTTGCCTCAGTCTTTAATAAGGCTAAAGAGGATCTTAAGGATAATGGTAGCATGACAAATGGGAATGAGGATATGGAGGTAGATATTACCATATTTGAGGTAGAAGCGAAACTCAAACAGCTTAATGGGACTAAATCGGGGGGCCCAGATAATCTTCATTCAAGAATATTAAAGGAATTGGCACCTGAAATTGCAAGCCCATTAGCAAGAATTTTTAATGAATCTGTAAACTCAGGAGTAGTACCGAATGATTGGAGAATTGCTAATATAGTTCCTATTTTTAAGAAAGGAAAAAAAAGTGATCCGGGTAACTACAGGCCAGTTAGTTTGACATCTGTAGTATGCAAGGTCCTGGAAAATATTTTGAAGGAGAAATTAGTTAAGGACATTGAAGTCAATGGTAAATGGGACAAAATACAACATGGTTTTACAAAAGGTAGATCGTGCCAAACCAACCTAATCTCCTTTTTTGAAAAAGTAACAGATTTTTTAGATAAAGGAAATGCAGTGGATCTCATTTACCTAGATTTCAGTAAGGCATTTGATACCGTGCCACATGGGGAATTATTAGTTAAATTGGAGAAGATGGGGATCAATATGAACATCAAAAGGTGGATAAGGAATTGGTTAAAGGGGAGACTGCAACAGGTCCTACTGAAAGGCGAACTGTCAGGTTGGAAGGAGGTTACCAGTGGAGTTCCTCAGGGATCGGTTTTGGGACCAATCTTATTTAATCTTTTTATTACTGACCCTGGCACAAAAAGTGGGAGTGTGCTAATAAAGTTTGCAGATGATACAAAGCTGGGAGGTATTGCCAATTCAGAGAAGGATCGGGATATTATACAGGAGGATCTGGATGACCTTGTAAACTGGAGTAATAGTAATAGGATGAAATTTAATAGTGAGAAGTGTAAGGTTATGCATTTAGGTATTAAGAACAAGAATTTTAGTTATAAGTTGGTGACGCATCAATTAGAAGTAACGGAAGAGGAGAAGGACCTTGGAGTATTGGTTGATCATAGGATGACTATGAGCTGCCAATGTGATATGGCTGTGAAAAAAGCTAATGCAGTTTTGGGATGCTTCAGGAGAGGCATTTCCAGTAGGGATAAGCAGGTTTTAGTACCATTATACAAGGCACTGGTGAGACCTCACCTAGAATACTGTGTGCAGTTCTGGTCTCCCATGTTTAAAAAGGATGAATTCAAACTGGAGCAGGTACAGAGAAGGGCTACTAGGATGATCCGAGGAATGGAAAACTTGTCTTATGAAAGGAGACTTAAGGAGCTTGGCTTGTTTAGCCTAACTAAAAGAAGGTTGAGGGGAGATATGATTGCTCTCTATAAATATAATCAGAGGGATAAATACAGGAGAGGGAGAGGAATTATTTCAGCTCAGCACCAATGTGGACACAAGAACAAATGGGTATAAACTGGCCACCAGGAAGTTTAGACTGGAAATCAGACGAAGGTTTTTAACCATCAGAGGAGTGAAGTTTTGGAATAGCCTTCCAAGGGAAGCAGTGGGGGCAAAAGATCTATCTGATTTTAAGATTCTACTTGTTAAGTTTATGGAGGAGATGGTATGATGGGATAATGGGATTTTGGTAAGTAATTGATCTTTAAATATTCAGGGTAAATAGGACTAATCCCCTGAAATAGGATATTAGATGGACGGGATCTGAGTTACCCAGGAAAGAATGTTCTGTAGTATCTGGCTGGTGAATCTTGCCCATATGCTCAGGGTTTAGATGATCGCCATATTTGGGGTTGGGAAGGAATTTTCCTCCAGGGCAGATTGGAGAGGCCCTGGAGGTTTTTTGCCTTCCTCTGTAGCATGGGGCATGGGTGACTTGAGGGAGGCTTCTCTGCTCCTTGAAGTCTTTAAACCATGATTTAAGGACTTCAATAGCTCAGACATAGGTGAGGTTTTTCGTAGGAGTGGGTGGGTGAGATTCTGTGGCCTGCACTGTGCAGGAGGTCGGACTAGATGATCAGAATGGTCCCTTCTGACCTTAGTATCTATGAATCTATTATATGTAATTCAACTGTATTGTCCGAGTCTAATTTAAATCAAACTTTGAGAAATTACAGTAATGACTTGAATTAAACTCCTTAGAGTAGTGATCATGTCTCCCTGTTTAGCTGTAATGTGCCAAGTACAAAAAAAGCGCTCAGAAAATAATTAGCAACAACAGTATTTCTCCTGGGACTTCTCTTTTTCTGTATGTCGAAGGGTCTGATTCACCACTGCATTACTCTAATTTTTATTTCTATGTAATGCTTTTGATTTCAAAGTAGTTACACTGGCGTAAAAGTGGAATAACATAGTAGTGAATTAGCCCTAAGAGATGTCAATGGTGGTCTTTTGCTTTATTCAAACCAATTAACAGTCTGTTCGATATGAGACTGCAAGAGTATCATTATGTCTAAAAAGAAAAGGAGTACTTGTGGCACCTTAGAGACTAACAAATTTATTTGAGCATAAGCTTTCGTGAGCTACAGCTACAGCTACAGTTCACGAAAGCTTATGCTCAAATAAATTTGTTAGTCTCTAAGGTGCCACGAGTACTCCTTTTCTTTTTGCGAATACAGACTAACCCACAAAAGGAAGCCATAAAACATGAGTTAGGTTGTCTTCCAAAATTGAGTTCAATAGGCAAGCTATTAAATTGTCTCTTTTTACAGTTATGTATTTAAGGACATGCCTTTATCTTACAGGACACATTAGTGTACCATAAAATTCAAAATTCACATAATTTTTGCAGATATGACCTTAAAAACTGAGGTGCTCACTATTCTACACAGACACCGTGAGCATTCAGATCCAGTAGGTGGCTTTGAAAACCTCAGCCTAAATTGCCAACAGCACAGTTTTAAAGAACAGTGATTTATCCTAGTATCCTGCTCAAATTTTTCTCTCTCCCATTGTTATACATTGTGTACTGTTTGGCTGCTGCTCTCCACCCCAGAGATAGCTGCATTTTAGCTGTGTTTCATGTACATACTGTAGTTTAAGTGTTTGAAAATATTTTGAAATAAAAGGTGATAAGTGTAAAATATCTAACTATAATTATGATACAGGAAACCAAGATTTGCTCCCTATTACACATGCTCCCCTTGAGCTATGAATCTGAATAGCAAGTTTTACTCTGGATGGAATTTGTATTGCAGATTTATAAATCCCTCAGGTTCGTAATAAAAGTGCTGAGATAAACTTAGCTTGAGCATCACAAATGCAAGGCTGTGATGTTTCTCAATTTTTAAAATGTATTTATTTATTACCAGAGTCCTAACAGATATGTTTTGTTCTGTTAAAATTCCCCCCAAAAGTTAATTATTAGTCTATCAAAAAGAGATTTTTTTTATGTTTTGTGGATATTACATTTTTAAAAATACAGAAATAAGAGTGTTGAATGTCCAACATTCATACAAAGCAATGCTCTTATAATTTCCTCACAGCTATTGAAACACCTATCGGAAATAAATGCCCCAAATCAACCCAAGTGTTGGCAGCAGTTTCATCAGGATAAAGACAGACTCCAACTGGATGAGATTCATGTGCTTGTTTTTGCTGTAAGAAGTAAAATATCCCTACATATAGAAAAGGAGTACCCGTGGCACCTTAGAGACTAACAAATTTATTAGAGCATAAGCTTTCGTGAGCTACAGCTCACTTCATCGGATGCATTTGGTGGAAAAAGCAGAGGAGAGATTTATATACACACACACACACACACACACAGAGAACATGAAACAATGGGTTTAGCATACACACTGTAAGGAGAGTGATCACTTAAGATAAGCCATCACCAGCAGCGGGGGGGGGGGGGGGGGGGAGGGGGGGGAGGAAAACCTTTCATGGTGACAAGCAAGGTAGGCTAATTCCAGCAGTTAACAAGAATATCAGAGGAATAGTGGGGGGGTGGGGTGGGAGGCAGAAATACCATGGGGAAATAGTTTTACTTTGTGTAATGACTCATCCATTCCCAGTCTCTATTCAAGCCTAAGTTAATTGTATCCAGTTTGCAAATTAATTCCAATTCAGCAGTCTCTCGCTGGAGTCTGTTTTTGAAGCTTTTTTGTTGAAGTATAGCCACTCTTAGGTCTGTGATCCAGTGACCAGAGAGATTGAAGTGTTCTCCAACTGGGCGATGGCTTATCTTAAGTGATCACTCTCCTTACAGTGTGTATGATAAACCCATTGTTTCATGTTCTCTGTGTGTGTGTGTGTATATAAATCTCTCCTCTGCTTTTTCCACCAAATGCATCCGATGAAGTGAGCTGTAGCTCATGAAAGCTTATGCTCTAATAAATTTGTTAGTCTCTAAGGTGCCACGGGTACTCCTTTTCTTTTTGCGAATACAGACTAACACGGCTGCTACTCTGATCCCTGCATATGCTTTCCCATGATTAGGGGACAGAAAAAACACAGGTTACCTCATTGTTAAATGTAATAGTGACTGTGTTGGCAGAAGAGTCTCTTTTCTTCTTAAACTTTGTAACTGAACTTGCTTTACATAACATAAAATGGTGTAATTGTTCCTCTAGTACATGATAAAACTTACACACCAAAAAAAAATCAAAAGTATTACATCATTCTGTTATGAGTATATGTTATACTTAGATGTAAGGATGCCTATTGCATTTATATTATTGAAACATGATATACAGTTGTTAAAAGAAAAATAAATCATGTTAAGCTTAATTTATTCACTGTTTCTAAGATGCTGGAATTACTGCTGACTACAACTGACTATCCTATCTGTGTGAGTTTTAAGAGCCTAAGCCCATTGACTTCAATCCCTTTTGGAGCAGGTCCTAAAAGAAATCATATAATTAATGGTACAAAAATACATTCTCTATTCTATAGTCCAACACAAACAAGCTCATTAGCAAAGTAAGCACACAATCCTGCATTGCTGTACTCCCCAAAACCCCCCAATAGACTTCAATGGGAAATTAGGAATGGGAAATAACTCTCCTAATGTACACATTGAGTAAGAAGGGAGCCAAAGTAGATATAGGACTTGTGATATATAGGGTGCGAAAAGCACTATTATATCTTCTTGTTCTAATTTTCATGTAATTTAAATAAACTTGTGTAATCTCAAAAACAAGACAAATTTTAAGTTAGATCCTCATGGAGCTTTGCTACTTTACAGCTGAGGATCTGGCCCTTAGTTTTTTATAAAGTGATCTCTTTCATCTGGAAGATTGTTCACTTCTTTCAGCTCTTCATCTATGATAAAAAACATAGTAGCACATTCTTTTGTGCCATGCTACTTTAAAAGTGAAGGGAAAAGCTCTTTCCTTGTTTTCTTTCCGTAATTAGAGAGAATATTTTTTCCAGAAAACAGTGCTGATGTCTTAAAAGCTACATTGATGGATGCTGGTATTAGTAACAGACACATCACAGCATTAGACCTTACAAAACAAGTACTCTACACTTTTTGACCAAAAATAAGATTTCTTTTTGATATTATAAACTTACGAAAGCTAAGGCAGGCTTAAAAGAAATGTAGCACATTAAAATAAAATATGGGTTTTCTTGTTTAAAAGGCTACAGTAAATTAATATATACTGATATTTCATCATGGTTGGAATCTGATAGAAACATGGATGTCTTTCTCCCTAATAGAGCAAGTTAACTGTAAAACGCATGCTATGTGCTGCCCAGCTCCATTCTGTTAATCTTATTTGCCTTAAATCCCAACTACCAATGCTAATCTTAAACATGTCAAATGCCATAAAAGATATTTACTTAATCTGACATTTTTAAATGTGAAGCACATATTTATGAAAAGTTGGTTAAAGGTAATGATAATTTTGAATATTTTTAATAAAAACTATGGGAGGCTGGTATTTTATGTAGTTTTAATATTGAATTGTATTATAGATAAAAGCTGGAATAAATTCTGAGAATAGGCAAGACAAACCTGTTTACTTACTTTGTTTCAAATGTGGTTCAAGACACAGACATTGGTGAAATAGGGAACACAGATGGTTTGATGGTAACTACACATGTACACCATGCCATATTTGCAGTAAAACTATAGACAAAAGATACAGAACAATATGTTTTGTATTTCTTGAATTTATATGCTTCATACTATAGACTTTAAAAGCAAATCGGATTCACTGAATTCCAAAAAGCTGAAATATCCTCCAAAGTATTATCATTTTGTTACCACTTATGTATACCATTATGTCATTAATATTAATGGATAAGATTTATATGTATTTTATTATAAAAATTACATCTTGAAAAAGCACTGTTAGGCATATGTAGGAGTAGTATGCATGGTTACAAAGCAACTGAGATTTTGCTTTTTCATTCTGGAGTCGGTTAGAGACTGAAACTAAGAATATTGTGGGGCTGAATGAAGATGTTAACAAGGGCTATAATTTATTTTCTTGTTGCCTTTATTCTGCTGCAATCAAAATAAATGTGGTGAAGTTAAAAGTTATGGCTGGCTAACTGGAGACATAACACTTACAATCAAGTCTGGGCCTGATGGAAGGTAGTCTGGCTCCAAAAGAAAAGGGAGAAACTGGAGAAACCTAAGCTACTTACTGCTTTTTGGCTGGTTGAAACTATTTTATTTTTCTATGCAGTTTAATTGCATAAATGTATTTTATATTGTCCTATCTATTTATTGTTCCTGTTCACTCACTTGCACTCAGGACCTACATTTAGTTAAACTTACATATCACTGTGTTGCATTACAAAATCTCGACAATCTTCATTTACCATCCTTTACTCCCTGTCTCATTGCACAGCAATGAGTTTTCATTAAAGTACATGCCTCTGAATTAGTTTTCATTTAAGTACATGCCTCTCTATTTTTTACTTTTTCTCTATCAAAGTCTCAGTTTGGTTTTATTTGCAAAATAAAACAGAACAGCCTTTGAATTTAAAAATAAATTTTAAAAAACCTGATTCACTCTGCCTCACTTCCTGGTTGAAGGCAGGGGCTACAGCTGCTGTTCTGGAAATATCATGAGAAGGAACCATCAGAGCATCACCAGGAAGAGAGGCATGCACAGAGCGGGACTATACTTGTTAAAAGACAAATGGCCTGTTTCTCTTAATAGGTTTACAGGAGAGGAATAGGAAGAACCCCAAAATCCAATTGTTGCTGAGGAGTGGGAAGGGTATAGAGTTTAGCCTGAGTGGAGCCAGAAGAGCTGGAGGTCAGGCCCCTGGTTTCTTCAGAAGAGCTGTGCTGGAACTGGCAGACAGGTTTTCCAGCAAAGTGTTACTGATTTTCTACTCCTCCAAATATCTAAATCTTGGACCATATTCACAGATTCATAGATTCCAAGGCTGGAAGGGACCATTGTAATAATTTAGTCTGATCTCCTGTATAACACAGGTCATAGAACTTCCCCAAAATAATTCCTACAGCGTATCTTTTAGAAAAACACAATCAAATTGTATGTTGAGTTAGTGGTGCAGACAAATTCCCAGTTGAAATCAGGCCTTGGTATATATTATCCCATATTTGCCAACATTCTTTAAAAAACAAAACAATTGTTTCTAATTTGCATAAATAAGGAGCCAACATTCCCCACTCCTGCATTTAATTTTCAAGTCTCTCATCAATTATACACTTTCCTCATTCAACCCCAGCATTTAATTTTCTAGCTCCAACCCACAGTGCCCACTCCTGCAGTTAGTTCTCACTTAAACTTCAGATGACCATCGGCTCTGTGAACATCATTAGTGCCTATGCACCAACACCCAAATCTAGACCCAAGGAGAAGCATACATTTTATGACTCTTTGTATCAAGTCGTCAAAAGAATACCATCAACTGAGCAACTTTTCCTCCTTGGTGACTTTAATGAAAGAGTTGGTGCAGACAACAACTCATGGCCAGATTGCCTAGGACATTTTGGCATTGGCAAGATAAATGAGAACGGCTAATGACTTCTTGAATTCTGCACCCAAAACCAAATGTACATTACCAATTCATATTTTGCAGGAAAAAATCACCACAAAATGTCATGGCGACTTTCACAATCAGGCCACTGGCACCAATTAGACCTTGTTATCATCAGGAGGAAACACCTACCCTTAGTGCAGAACATTCACACATTCCACAGTGCTGACTGTGACACTGGCCACTTCTTGAATATTAGCAAAGTGAAGATTACAGCCAAGAAACTACATAGAGCAAAACTTAGGAGCAAGCCCAAAATCAATGCTATTAACACCAAAAACCAGACGAAATGCCGAGAATTTGTGAAGGTTTTTGAACTTACATGCATGGGAAGACATTACCAGAGAAAGCAGAGGAATTCTGGGAAAATTTAAGAACAATCCATGATACAGCTTTAGCTACATTTAGGGGAAAGAGACCATCAAGAAAGGACTGGTTTGAAGAAAATGAAGTGGAATATTACCTCTCATCAACATTAAGAACACAGCCTAACTGGAACACAACAAGAAGCCAACAGAAAGCACCAAAGTGAGACTTCAACATGCAAAAACTGAGGTGCAGCGAGCAAGCAGATGCTGTGCAAATCATTACTGGATGAAGCTCTGTGAAGAAATACAGACAGCCTCAGACCCAGGAAATCTCAAAGTCATGTATGATGGCCTGAAGAAAGCTCTAGGTCCCACTGTCAACAAGGTTGCCCCTCTCAAATTGCACAGTGGTGAAATCATTACAGATAAAAGCAAGCAGTTGTCTCGTTGGGTTGAAAACTATTCAGAGTTATAAGCACAAGAAAGAAACATCATCAGTGAATCACTGGACCAAATACCAACTCTACAGGTCATGGCAAAGCTAAACGTGGAGCCCACTGTAGAAGAGCTAAACAAGGCCATTGATTTGCTATCAAGTGGCAAGGCTCCTGGAAAAGATGGCATCCCAACAGAAATCCTCAAGTGCAGGAAAAGACAGCCTATTACCATATCTTCATCAGCTGCTACTTAATGCTGGAAAGAGGGTGAGGTACCACAAGAGACGCTTGTCACAAACATCATTACTTTCTATAAAAATACAGGCGAAAAGTGCAACTGCAACAACTACAGGGGTATCTTGCTACTAAGTGTAGCAGGAAAAGCTTTCACAAAATTCATCTTAGTGCACCTGCAACAGCTGGCAAATTGTGTCTACTCTGAATCACTGTGAGGATTCAGGGCTGGAAGATCAACTATAGACATGCGACAACTCCAAGAAAAGTGCAGAGAGCTAAACTTCTTTGTACATTGCCTTTGTGGACCTAAGCAAAGCATTTGACACCATCAGCAGAGCAGGTCTATTTGCAATACTAGAAAAGATAGGATGCCCAGCATCTTAAGTCTTATATGTTAATTCCACAACAACATGAGAGCAATTGTCCAGTTTGACGGGTCCACTTCAGACAGCTTTGAGATGAAAAGCGGAGTGAAGCAAGAATATGTTCTTGCCCCTACACTCTTTGGAATCTTCTTCTCAGTACTCTTGAACTGTGCATTTAAGTACATGAAAGATGGAATGTATCTCCACATGCAGTGTATCTCCACACAAGATCAGACGGGAAATTATTCAACCGGTCCCGACTTAAGTCAAAGTCCAAAGTCAAAAAGGTGCTAATCAGGGAACTTCTATTCACTGATGATGCAGCCCTCAGAGCCCACAATGAAGATCTACTAAAAGAACTCATGGACTGCCTTTCAAGTGCCTGTCAGGCATCTCACTATCAACATCAAGAAATGGTTCTATTAGGACAGGGGGTTCCACAAGATCCTTCAATTACCTTAAATGCAAAAGAGTTAGAAGTAGTCCAAAAGTTCAGCTATTTAGGTTCTACACCAACCTCTGACTAGATGAAGAACTAAATGTTCGCATTGGAAAGGCTGCCACCGCGTTTAGCAGACTAACTAAAAGAGCATGGAACAACTGAAAGCTTACCATCAAGACCAAAATGTTAGTGTACCAAGCTTGCATCCTCAGCACTCTCACGTATGGTGGGGAAACATGAACAACTTATGCTCATCAGGAGAAAAGGTAAAACAGTTTCCACTTACACTGTTTACGCTGCATACTCAACACCAAATAGCAAGATAAAGTCACCAACACAGAGGTTCTTCAAAGTGCAAAT
The DNA here is from genome assembly GCF_009764565.3 of Dermochelys coriacea. Classification (NCBI taxonomy): domain Eukaryota; kingdom Metazoa; phylum Chordata; order Testudines; family Dermochelyidae; genus Dermochelys; species Dermochelys coriacea. The sequence continues at coordinate 124,223,572 of NC_050070.1, forward strand.
TTACTAAGTGTGACAGCCCTGCTCAAATAAAGATGACTGTGCTGGTTGGGCCATTTGAGTAGGTTGGAAGACAGAAGCATACCCAAGGATATGCTATATAGGGAGCGATCAGAGGGAACAACAGGACATCCCAAGCTTTGCTATAAAGATACATGCAAGCTAGATATGAAGGAAATTGGAATTTTGTTTTGGGCAGAACTTCAGGTGATTTACTTCTAATAATAATAACAGAATGTTTATTATTATTATTAATTTTCTAATTGCCTATTCTTTGCTGGTGTGTGCTATATAAATGCACAAGCAATTACACATGAAAAATGTATGCTGTCACCATTGCAAATTCAAAGCAATGTTTTTATTAACCAAGCACACAGAAATCAGAGAATGTGTCTTAAAGGACCCACAGCATGGAAAAACTCTGCTAGCAGTTAGCATATGAATCAGAAATATGAGAAACAAATTCCCTTCTAGAAAACACGGGGTCTTCTCTCATATCAAAGTTTTTTTTTAAATGATCATCAAAGAAGATGATGGATGATGGATTGGATTATTATCAAAGTAAGATGATGTTGTTCTGGTGACCACAACAAACTGCCGTGTAGTAAAGTCCAATACTATATTAGCCATCTTCAGTTAGTAAAAAGTGTTTTCAACATACAGTCAATGACAACATTAACAAGTGTATTTTAAAAAAGAATACACTTTGATGATGGCAATCTCTCATGTTTGTCCTTAACATTTTTAATATCAAACGAGTTTTCCAACTGTGAACTGTACTGCGTGATTTCATCTAATATTAAGGTTTCCAAAAAGATATGTGGGAAAGGGCAGTCCAGTAACTGAACTCTAATCTGACAAACAAAATTGCCTAAATAAATGAACACTGCATGCTCCCATCTGGAGATCATAAGTAAAATTTCTTGACATTTCATATTTTTGGTGATCAACCTTTCAGAAATAGCCTGCTCGTAATTTTCTCACTTTGTACTTTTTTACATTCTCTTTGTTGTCTCAAACCTGCATTCTGCGATATTTTTCTTTTACTTTTATTGCTGCCACAATATATTTTTCCCAGTTTTGACCTACAGGACCATCTTCTGGGTAGGAAGGTAGTTCAGGCTGCATGCCCATTCACAACACTTTGCTTGGCTGCTTAGACTGCCAACAAGCTTAGCAACCAGTCTCAGTTGCAGGGTGTTTTTTGTGACATGGACAAATTTTCACCAGAATCTGTATCTGAGTCAACCAGTCTCATTTCATATCAACTACTAAATAGCCTTTATATGGTAATTTTTGGCCTCCACCAAATTGTGTTGGATTAAAACAAGTGACCAGAATTAAAGAGTTCTATATCCTATTAGCAGTCCAGTTATTCAGTTGATGCACAAATCCCATTCTAATTGCTTATTGATGGTAGGCCATATTCTGAGCTTGTGTAAATCACTGTAGCTTCCCTGAAGTCAATTGAGCTACACTGATTTACTCCAGGTCAGGATCTGGCCCTGTAAGTCCAGTGCTAAAGCATCTAGGACCGCAGGTGGCTAGGGCTAGAGAAGGCTCAGTCCCCTAAAACTATCACCTGAGCCATCCTGCCACACTTCATGCCTAGCTCAGCAGGAAAAATCTCACGTCCAGTGGTGCCAGGGCCAGGAAGAGGGAGGGACCGGGTGGGGCATCATGGTGTGAGGGCCCCACCTGCACGCTGGATTCCCAGCAGGTAAAACTAGATTCCTCAGTCCTGGCAGATGGTGCTGGCTCCTCAGGAAAGTTTGGGAAGGTTTGCTGGGATGGGGTGAGAGTTCCAGAGAAAGAGGGATTGGTGGGGGGAAGGGGAGCCCTGGGAGAAATCCTGAGGGGACTGTGGGGGGGTAGAAGAGAAGTCCCGAAGGAAAGGGGGATCCAGAGGTGATGGGGGTAGAATAGTCCTCGAGAAGGGGGAGAGCCTGAGACCCTGCATCTGCCAGCACCAAGGCCAAGAAGGGACAGGGCAGGGCGTTGTGGTGAGAGGAACCAACCTGCACACAGATACATGCAGCAAGTTATGCTGTATGCACGCACCTCTGAATCTGTGAGCAGCAAGAGCCAACAGGCCCAGAGCTGGGAGCCAGGTCCTGCCACCACTCCACCTCGCCCAAAGCCCCTGCCCCTTCTCCTGAGCCTGCCATGCCCTCGCTCCTCCCCCCTCCCCACCAGAGTCTCCTGCGCACTGAAAAACAGCTGATTGCAGTTGGGCGGGAGGAATGGGGAGGCGGCGGGGCTGCTGGTGGGCAGGAAGCGCTGGGGGCTGGGGGAGGTAGCAGATGGGGGGCTGCTGCCATATTACTGTGGCTCTTTGGCAATGCTCATTGTAAATTCTGGCTCCTTTTCAATCTCAGGTTGGCCACCCCGATGTAAGATATCAACAGAAATCTAATAGCATACTGATCATTAATATTATTGCCTGGTGTATGTATTAAGTACAAATTCAAAATTACAAACATAGTGAAAATTATGTTAACAAACTGTGTCTGCCAGGCAGGGCTAAAGTTACCCCTTCCTAGACAAAGGAATGTGGTTTGGCTATGTAAAAGGTATTTCCAAGGTTCACGGGAATGCAATTTACATAGAAAATAAATAGGAACATCAAACCAACAAGAGGAGAAGATTATAAGAACAGATTGATTAATATTTTAGTAAACACCAGCAGGGGAAGAAAATAGCATGAAACTTCCTTCACCATCAGACTCCATGTCACCTTCTTCACAGCTTGAATGAACTTCTCTTTAGGGGGGTAATCTTCAGAAGAATCCCTTTCAAAGGTTCACGGGACTATAAAAGAGTGCTATTTCACCTAAAAGGACAAAGGAACCAAGCACTTTGGATTTTGTGGGAGATCCTGACCAGAGGGCTGGTCCATCATCTTCCTGGAAGGTAGATTGGTAAAGAAACTACTGAATAAAGGCTGTAGCTTGTTTTGTTAAGTCTTAGCCTCTCAAAAGCGTTTTTCACTTTTATTTCCTTATAACCACTTCTAACTCTATCCTTTATACCTGAACTCACTTAAAATCCTATCTCCTTTTGTTAGTAAACTTGTTTTACTTTTAATCTAAACCAACCCAGTACTGTGTTTGATTTAAATGTGAATATTAACTACAGTTAAGGTGGCAAGCTGCTGGGCATTGTACCTTTAGAGTAACAAGAAAACCTTAACATTGCAGAGCACATGGTTTGGGGAAAAGGAGGGAATGAGGAGGTCAGCTTGCTAGGTGTAACCAAAGTGTGGATGGGGTATAACAAGCAGGCTGCTGGAATCAGAATTCCTGAGTCAGAACTGCTTAATACAGAGACACTCAGTGCTTGCTTCTGCTGACTAGAAGCATCAAGGCAAGGGCAGCTCTAGCACCAGAACATTTTGAGGCATTTAGGGTTACAGGGCAGGCAGTGACACAATCCCTCACAGGTCTAGACTGCACCCTAGAACCTAACACCACCATTAGTGCATTAGATGATGGTTTAGGCTGAATTCCCATTTGATCCTTCACTTATCTTTTGAGATTGTCAACAATGTTAACAATTGCGAATTGTTGTTAATTTTTTTTTAATTTAGGTAATTATTCCTTAGGTGTTTGCACCACTGAAAACTATGGAAACTTTGTTGTTAGCTTGGGAAGTAGAATGAGAACCTAAGGGGAAAAAAATCATAGATGATAACTTCTGGTAACTCCCACTCTGGGCTGGATTTAAAATTACAGACTTTCTACTTTATTGCCAATCAATCGCCTGCTCAATTCCATTGATAATTTGGCATAATAGTATAACAAAATGGGAGGAGCAAGAGAGTAAAAATGATAATCCATTTTAAACCCTCATTTCAATTTCAGTTACATACATCTTTGGGTAGATAATTCCTTTCAGGGTTAAATTTAATATGTTGGATTCACAGCTTGAGAAGGTATTTTGTTTGACAAATATGCCAGTTTTTAAATTGAGACACAAGTAAACTATATATTTCCCCATATATTTTCCTTACATTTCAATGGTTTTTATGTACTCTGAGAAATCATATATTGCTTTACTCTTTTCAAAACTAGTTTGGTCAATTGATTAGGTCTTAATGAGAAACATGTACTTTGACTATTTTGAAAAACCATGATTTTAAAATAGTGAAGTACATAATCTTTATGATACTTCAATAATTGTGAAATACAAAGAACATTTACCTTCCATTCTGACAGTTTCAATACATTGCTGTCATATTCAAAATCAAAACTGTTTGTATTTGACAACACTACATTGAACATGCATTTCTTAGCCTCTATATTAATTTAATAACCGTATACGTGAAAATCAGGAAATGAATTTGTGGGAAGCGTGCAGAGGTGTTATATACACCCTACAAAGCTTGGGACTTTTTTCACTGTTAACAATCCTGAACAGCCTTGTTCACCAAAATTACTCCTCCAAACTTGTTCTTTTCACAGACAACCCTTTATAAAATTGTAAATGAATTACAGTAAGTGGCAAACAGGTTCCTTCCCCACTCTGAACTCTAGGGTACAGATGTGGGGACCTGCACGAAAAACCCCCTAAGCTTATTTTTACCAGCTTAGGTTAAAACTTCCCCAAGGTACAAACTATTTTACCTTTTACCCCTGGACTTTATTGCTGCCACCACCAAGCGTCTAACAAATATATAACAGGGAAAGACCCCGCTTGGAAATGTCTTTCCCCCCAAAATCCTCCCAAACCCTACACCCCCTTTCCTAGGGAAGGCTTGATAAAAATCCTCACCAATTTGCATAGGTGAACACAGACCCAAATCCTTGGATCTTAAGAACAATGAAAAAGCAATCCGGTTCTTAAAAGAAGAACTTTAATTGAAGAAAATGTAAAAGAATCACCTCTGTAAAATCAGGGTGGTAAATACCTTACAGGGTAATCAGATTCAAAACATAGAGAATCCCTCTAGGCAAAACCTTAAGTTTCAAAAAGACATAAAGACAGGAATATACATTCCATTCAGCACAACTTATTTTATCAGCCATTTAAACAAAACAGAATCTAACGCATATCTAACTAGATTTCTTATTAGCCCTTTACAGGAGTTCTAACCTGCATTCCTGCTCTAGTCCCGGGAAAAGCAACACACAGACTGAGAGAGCCTTTGTTTCTCCCCCGCCTCCAGCTTTGAAAGTATCTTGTCTCCTCATTGGTCATTTTGGTCAGGTGCCAGCGAGGTTATCCTAGCTTCTTAACCCTTTACAGGAGAAAGGGTTTTTCCTCTGGCCAGGAGGGATTTAAAGGTGTTTACCCTTCCCTTTATATATATGACAGATGTATAAATATAACCTGGGATAAATAAATTATAGAAATCATTGTAACTTGTAAAAACAGGATCTTTGCAGTTCAGAAGTGAAGAATGGATAGGTGGTCAGTGATATTATAAGTATGGGACATTGACAAGTCTCCTTTAGATGATTAGGTAGAGCTATTCCTTTGGTAACCACAAATGCTTGATTCAAAGGGTGATATTAGGTCAACATACCCCCAATTTAGGTTGAATAAAAATAAGTCTTTACAAAACCAAAGACCAACAGGAATAGTGTCCTTTTTTAAAAAAAAAAAATATAATGGAAATAGTATTTCCCATAAAAAAATTTCCTTACAGCATTTGCAACCTAGATATTTCAGCACTGTGTTAGTGCATCAGAACCTGAAAGTGAAAACAACCAAAGTACTGTTTGCTTTTATTTCTCAATAAAGTAATACAGCCCTAAGGCAAGGCTGAATATAAACAAAAAAAGGCCTGATTCTTATGTACATCAAGATCACTTTACACTGCTCTAGTTGTGTATAGGAGCTTTATAGTCAGTGTAATAATTTAGTCCCCTCTGGTCCCAACAGCTCCCCACATGATACTGAATTCTGACACTTCACCACACTAGAGCTAAACTAAAAGTGAAACTAACTAGTCTACTTTCATTGTACAAGCTAAGAAATGCAAAAAGTAAACAAACCTTGTAAATAATGAAAAGGAAATAAATTTTTAATCTGGCCTGTTACTGGAGAGGGACAAGTGAGAAGCCTGAGAAGAATCCAGGGGTTGGAGAAGGTAAATAATGAGGCCCAAGAGACTTAGAGTGACTAAATGAAAAAGCCTAGTTGGTGCAGCTAGCAATTGGCCATTCCTAGTAAAGTGTGTTTATATTTTTATGTGTACAGTCCAATCAGTTATCCCAGTCAGATGGAGTGACTGCCAGCAAGGCTCAGCACAGGCTAATACATCAGACTAATAACTCAAAAGCAGGACTCAATAGCACCCTAACTTCCACTTTTCACACAAGATGATAAACAGCAGGGCTGAGATTACCAGAACTGTGTTTGCAGTCCTCGCAATTCTGAACACAAATGGCAAAATGTCTAACTGGTTGTTTGCATGCACAATTCTGAAAATTTCAGACATGAGAATTGAAGGGCAGGGTTTCAGATGTGCATCTGTCATATTAATCAGCATCCCAAGGTTACAGTGATGCCTGTTTCTCTCATTCCTTTGTAGTTGACCTTTTCTATATGTATTTTTGAAGTAACACCTCTCTGCAGATAATTTGCAGACACTTCCCTGACAATACACTGTAATATTCATTATTTAATAACCTTTTCTTTCAATAGGTGTAATTCTATTACTTTTACCAGGTGTCTCAGAAAATCATTTGAACATATCTGCTTGGTTTGGGTTGTTATCCCCAGATGATTGCCTGCCTCTCCTAAAAGTTACAGAAAGGAACCAGGTGGTTTAAGCAGTGAATTGGAATGTTGAGGGCTCCAAAGCTGGAATATAATGATCCTAAAACGGTCCCCATAATACGTAAAAAAGTTTGAGATTCTAAGTCATATATTTTTAAAAGATAACATGCAACTTTAAAATTCAAGCTGGATGCTTTTCTCATATTAAAGCAATATCAAGAGATAATAGTACTCACTTTAATGTCTCAGTCAAATTTTGCACTACAACAAGCACTGAATTTTAATTCACGGTATTTTCTTTTTACCAGACTAAACACATGTAAACATCTTTATTTTATCTCGGTACATTAAGTTATCATGTATTTACATTTAGTCAACATCAAGTTATAGCAAGCAACAACCCATATTTCCAACATCACTCAGTGTACAGTATGCCATATTTCTATACTGCCATATATTGTAGTTAACCTATATTAACAAAATAAACATTTGATCATCATTATTTAATCACCCTAGCAGAATGCATATAGTTCATGCAAGAGGCCAGAGTTTCAGCTGCCATGGGAACCATAACCATTCATTTCTTGTCTTATGTGGGTTTAAAAACCTCAAAAGTTAAACTAACACAGTTTTGTAATATGATAATATTGAAGACTTCCACAGTTAGATAAGAACAAACAGCAAATATTATAATTATGCACCATGATTCTGATGATCTCTGATTAATTAAGAGGAATGGATTTTGCCTCCAGAGCCCTAAAAAGTATTTCTGAAATTATGCCATAATACTTAAGGATTATTTATCTTTGTTTTCCTGATTGTCTTCTCATATTTCCTCATAAATTAGACTCAGTTATTAGGAATCATCAATATTTTCTTAGCGTTGATCAGCAAATCAACAAACAAGAGGAACTGGAATTGCTCATTTATGAGCATAAATTTGATCTAGATGGTATTACTGAAAACTGGTGGAATGCTTCCCAGGTTTGGAATGTTAAAATCAATGGTTATAAACTATGTAGGAAGAATTAGGTGAGCAAAAGGGGAGGGGAATAGCACTCCATGTAAAAAATGGAATTACTGTTTCCAGGATTCTTACTACTTAAAAGAAAATGATCATGAATGCTTATGGATCAATCTCCTAACAGCAAAAGCACAAGAAGTTGGAGTCTGCTTAGGACTTGGAGTCTGCTTAGGGGAGATCACCAAATCACACTAGGGAACAGGATAATCGATTCCTTCCACAATTCTCTATAATATGTAGGAAAATAAGCTGCATGATCATAGGGAATTTCAATTTGAGTGACATATGCTAGAGCTCTCATGCTTCCAGTACTAAAACATCCTTGGAATGGCTAAACATTATACATGATAATTTCCCACATAAAAGTGTCTTGATCACATTGTATAATGTGCAAACAGAATAAAGTCCAGACCAGTGATATACTTGGTGTTTAAAACAACCATTTTCATAAAGTTGAAAACAATTGTGAGCTCAAATGAGCTATGAGAAAGAATTTAATCAGAAAAAATGTGAACGATGATTAAGAATTGTTGAAGAACACTTTATTAGATGCTCCAAACCCCACAATTCCATAACTGAGGACGAAGGCCATACTGGTTAAAAAACTGCCCTTAGAAGGGAAGGCAGCTATAAAAAATAATATATATTTATACATACATTCTCTTTCTATATATATATAGCATCACAGGACTGGAAGGGACCTCGAGAGGTCATCTAGTCCGGTCCCCTGAACTCATGGCTGGACTAAGTGTTATCTAGACCATCCTTGACAGGTGTTTGTCTAACCTGCTCTTAAAAATCTCCAATGATGGAGATTCCACAACCTCCCTAGGCAACTTATTTCAGTGCTTAACAACCCTGACAGTTAGAAAGTTTTTCCTAATGTCCAACCTAAACCTCCTTTGCTGCAATTTAAGCCCATTGCTTCTTGTCCTATCCTCAGAGGTTAAGAAAAACAATTTTTCTCCATCCTCTTTGTAACATTATATATGGAAGAAAGGGGAAGATGATAGTAATGAACATAAATCAGAAGCTAGGAACTGTAGTCAATTGATTAGGGAAGCAAAGGAAGAACAAGGTTAAGGACAATAAGGAGTTTTTTAAGTATGATAGGAACAAAAAGAATTTAATAATGGTATTGGTTTATTACTAGATGGCAATGGTTGGATTATCAATAATAATGCAGAAAAGGCAGATGTGTTCAATAAATATTTCTGTTCTGTATCAGGGAAAAAAGATGTAATATCATATTCCACTTATATTTCAGAAGGATGTTAAACAACAGCTAATAAAGTTAGACATTTTTAAATCAGAAGATCCAGATATGTTGCAGCCAAGAGTCTAAAAGAGACGTTGAGGACTTGTTGGATAGTTAATGTTGATTTTCAGTAAGTCTTGGAACACTGAGAAGTTCCAGAAGCCTGGAAGAAAGCTAATGTTGTGCCAGTATTTTAAAAGAATAAATGGGATGATCTGGTTAATTAGAGGCCTGACAGTCTGACATCAATCGCAGGTGAGATAACAAGTGCCTGATACAGGACATGATTAATAAAGAATTAGAGGAGGGAAATATAGTTAATGCCAATCAACATGGGTTTACGGAAAACAGATCCTGTCAAACTAAATTAGTTTTTTTTATGAAACTACAAATTTGTCTAACAAAGGTAAAAATGCTCATATAATAGACTTCAAATTCTTTAAGGCATTTGACTATAACACTTAGAAACTAGAAAAGTAGAAACGATATAAAATTAGCATGGCACACAGTAAATGGATTAAAAGATGGCTAACTGATAGACCTCATAATGTAACTGTAAACAGGAATCATCATCAAGCAGTTGTGTTTTTTTAGTGGGATCCTGTAAGGATACATTCTTGGCCCTAAGCTTATTAATGACCTGGAAGGAAACATAACATCATCATCAATAAAGTTTGTAGATGACACAAAAATTGAGGGAGTGGTAAATGAGGAAGAGGAAAGGTCACTGCTACAGAGCAATCTGGATAACTTGGTAAACTGAGTACAAGCAAACAAGATGAGTTTTAATATGGCTAAATATAAATGTATATGTAAACCACACACCTCCTGGACGTGGTGTTCTGTCCCATCTAGTGGCACCTAGATTACTTAGAGAGAGATTAATGACTCTGCTCTACAGCCTTAGCTAAGGGCTATGTGGCTTTTAACTCATGCATTTAGCTCCCAAGTTTGATCCTGCCCACTGATGACCAGGGTCTGTCGGTGTCTATACATCTAGGAACAAAGACTGGAGGCCATGCTTACACAGTGGGGTACTCTATCCTGAGAAGCAGCAACTCTGAAAAAGATTTTGGGGTAATGGTGGATAATCAGCTGAACAAGAGATCCCAATACAATGCTGCGGCCAAAATGGCTAATGTAATCCTTGGATGCATAAACAGGGGAATCACAAGTAGGAGCAGAGAGGTTATTTTACCTCTTTATTTGATACAGGTATAACCACTTCTGGAATACTGTGTCCAGTTCCGGTGTCTACAATTCTAAAAGGAAGTTGATAAATTTGGGAGAGTTCAGAGAAGAGCCATGAGAATGATTAAAGGATTAGAAACATGCCTTAGAGAGATAGTCTCAGGGAGCTCAATCAATTTATTTTAACAAAGAGAAGATTAAGGGGTGACGTGATTACAGTCCATAAGTACCTACATGGGGAAGAAATATTTAATAATGAGCTCTTCAATTTACAGAGAAAGGTATAAAAATGATCCAATGCCTGGCAGTTGAGTCTGATGCACTGACAAAGACATGCTGCTTCTATAAGGAGCTGCACACCATCCATAGGGGTGACCTGATCTCCACTGCCAAGAGTCCTGTGGATACTTCGGGGGAGGGGGGGAAGGGGCTGGAGATAGTGGCCAGCAGAGTGAACCCCGAGGATGACATGGTGGATGAGGAAGTGGGAGTTGGAGGAACATGGGGGACAAGTGACAGGGACATCAGGTGGCATGGCAAGCCAAGACCTCTTTTTAACTCCAGAGGGATCTAGCCAGTCCCAGCACTCCAGCTCTGGCGTGCGTGATGCAGGAGAGGAACTCTGATACTGTGCTTCGATACTTCAGGGAGACATGTGGCAATGTTCTGCTTTTTTAATCACAGTAAAAGACGGATTGAAATAATCAACACAGGTACAGTTTGTATCTGCTTCTCATTCCCCTGTGAAGCTAGGCAGAAAAGGCCCTGTGGAATAATTGGTTTATGCACACCGAGATGTCCCAGGAATCCTCCGTACAGATCTCTAGTGTGACAAAGTTCCTCCTCTACCTTGGTGGGTCCTGCACTTATTGGCAAATTTTCTCACCTCAGAGGTTCACGGCAGCCCTCAGTTTGGCCACTTTCGTGGCTCCAATCTGCCGTTCATTCAGTTAGCCTCATCACTGGCCAGCATGGGGAAAGGAAGAAGAACAATCCCTGCACTCTCTGCTGATGCACCTAGTGGATCGGGGAACAGGCCAGAGACCCTCCCCTCTGGTGGAACCCACAGTCCAGTTCAACTCCTCTGGTATTAAGTAGGGAGTTTGGGGGATAAGAGATGGGGGGAACCTGGGCCCGCCCTCTACTCCAGGTTCCAGCCCAGGGTCCTGTGGATTGCAGCTGTCTACAGTGGCTCCTGTATCAGCTGCGTGAAGGATACAACTCCCTGGGCTACTTCCCCATGACCTCCTCCCAACACCTTCTTTATTTATTTATTTACACCACAGGACCTTCTTCCTGATGTCTGATAATGCTTGTACTTCTCAGTCTTCCAGTAGTAAATCTTCTCAGTCTCAGCTTCTTGTGCCTCTTGCTCCCAGCTCCTCACACCACAAACTGAAGTGAGCTCCTTTTTAAACCCAGGTGCCCTGATTAGCCTGCCTTAATTGATTCTAGCAGCTTCTTGATTGGCTGCAGGTGTTCTAATAAGCCTGTCTGCCTTAATTGTTTTCAGAAAGTTCCTGATTGTTCTGGAACCTTCCCTGTTATCTTACTCAGGACAAAAGAGACCTACTTAACCTGGGGCTAATATATCTGCCTTCTATTACTCTCCTGTAGCCATCTGGCCCAACCCTGTCACACTAGGAAATTTTCCTGGAGGCAATGTGCAATCCACTGCCAAAGGTTTCTAAGGAGGGCTGCCTTGTTTCTTCTCTCGCGGTAGGAAACTTTGCTCTGCCAACCGGCAATTACTTCCGCAGGCACCATAGCAGCATATGAACCTGGTCTGTAGCCATACACATGCAGAAGTTGTATCCTCTGTTGTATCTTGTATCCTCTGTTACCCACAGGAGTGACATATCAGCTGCTATTACCCCAACCTGTGGAAAATGATTCTAGTATTTAGAACAGTAGTCTGGGCACTTGTATCGCTGAACCCCTCCCCCTTTGTCCCATCTTGTCCCTTCCCCTCCCCCCCCACCGCCACCCCCAAGCCAAACTCACCATGGCTGGAGCTCCTGCCATGCTGTATGCCTGTCAAGGGAAAGTGAGAAAGTTGTGTTCTAACTTGTTTGGATCAAGCATGTGAGTGCACTCACAAGAGTGCCTCTGTCTGTTGTTTCTTTAGCATCTGCAGATGTGCTCTTGATGGCCTCCCCATGCACATCAATTGAATTGCTCTGTCTGATAAGGAGACAAAACAAGAGGACTAAGAAAGACATGTTCTGGGATGTGCTGCAATCTTCAGATGCTGCAGATAGCAAGCACAGAGCGTGAAGAGAGGCTATCAATGACAAACTGTGAATGGATAGTCAGGATAGGAAACAGGAGCAGAAGCAGATGATACAGCTGCTCAGGGAGCAAACAGACATGCTGAGGTCTCTGACTGAACTGCAGGCGGAACGTATCCATGTTCACCTACCCTTGCAGCCCATACAGAACTTCCTTCCATACTCTCCCTGCACTCTCCCCACCCACCACAAATTCCTCGTATGTTCCAGGCCCATCACAGTACCCCAGACACTCCACCCGGGGAAGATGTTTCACAATGATAGCTTCACATACACCCAGCTGTGAGAGCCTCATTGGCAAGTGTGCTCTTGATTTTCATGTTCCTTCCAGAACATATAAATGTTTACATGAATGCTGAATAAAAATGTACTTACAGAAAGTGAATGAATCTTTATTTGTCTCCTAAATACAGTGATTGCTGCTAAAATTCATAGGCAGTGCCAATAGGTCCATTTGCATTGTTAAATTACTGCATACACAGCAATCATTACAAGGTTCATACTACGGTGCAAGAAAAGAATGCCAGGCTCAAAGCATTACAGAAACCCGCATTATTGTGGCTCATTGTCAAAATGCTCCATTAAAGCCTCCCTGATTCAAATAGCTCTCCATTGAGCCTCTCTAACTGCCCTGGTATGTGGCTGCTCAAAAACAGCAGCCAGCCGATTCACCTCAACCCTCCACCCCTGTGGAAACTTCTCCCCCTTAGCTTCACAAATGTTATGCTGATCTTAGCAGGCTGCTATGACCATGGGAATATTTTCCTCACTGAGGTCTAACCTGCCAAAGAGGCAGTGCCAGCACCCCTTTATGTGTCCAAAGGCACATTCAACAGTCATTCTGCATCTCCTGAGCCTGTAGTTGAAGTGCTCCTTGTTGCAGTCAAGGTTGCCTATGTAAGGCTTCATGAACCACAGGAGCCAAGGGTCTCCCATGATCACTATTGGCATTTCCATATCCCCAATGGGAATCTTCTGGTATGGAAAGAAAGTCCCTGTTTTCTGTACAGGCCAGTATTCCTGAAGATGATTGTGTTATGCCCCTTCCCTGACTAGCCTGCGATGATGTTAGTGAAATGACCCCAGTGATCCACCAGCACTTGCAATACCATAGAAAAGTAGCCTTTTCTGTTGATGTACTCCGTTGCAAGGTAGTCTGGGTCCAAAACGGGGATATGCGTTCCATCTATTGCCCCACTGCAGTTAGGAATTCCCATTTCCGCAAAACAATCCACTATTTCATGCACTTTGCACAGAGTCACTGTCCTTCAGAGCAAGAAGCGACTAATGGCCCTGCACATTTGCATCACTGCAACCCCCATGGTGGACATCCCCACTCCAAACTGATTCATGACTGATTGGTAGCAGTCTGGCATTGCCAGCTTGAACACAGCAATCACCACTCACTTCTCCAACTTTAGGGCAGCTGTCATTTTGGTTTCCTGGTGTTGGAGGGCAGGGACGAGCTCCAAACACAGTTCCAGGAAGGTGGCTTTGAATATCCAGAAGTTCTGCAGCCACTGCTCGTCATCCCATACCTGCATCACAATGTGATCCCACTACTCAGTGCTTGTTTCTCATGCCCAGAACTGATAGTCCATCAACTGCTTCATGAATGCCAACATCAATTTTGAATTGTTTTGTCCACACAATAAGGCAGACACCATAGTAACATGATTAGATTCACAGCTCATTAAATGCTGCAGGATCAGGTGCGTTGTGTTCATAACACTCATCATAATACTGGAGAGCAGTGCAGGATCCATGCTTTCTGACAGAAATGGTAGGCACACAGTTTACAGGGTCTGTCGAAAAGCAACATGAAAAGTACTAGGAAGCCCATGGAATGATGGGATGGAGAAAACTGCATCATGGCACTGCAACCCCTTCCCACAACACCCACCAGCACATGGTGGTGAGTTGCGCAGTGGGATGGCAACTCACAGTGCACTGCTGTCTTTGTCGATGCAAGAGCACCTACTGTGGATGCGCTCCACCATCTCAAGGAGCATTCTGTGGACGTGCAACAGTGGTTTAATTACAGCGATGGATGAATGTCGACATAACTTAAATTGAGTTAACTCTGTCATATAGATATAGCCTAAGCTAAATAAAATTAACAGCACTTGAGGAAGGTTGTGAATAGCACAAATGGAAATGATAAAAACTTCTATGATATCACAATATTTTATGTAAGAGGATTCCAGAGGACCAAGAATTCTATAATGATAAGTAAGACTGAGGGGAAAATTTGAGAAACACTGAATCTACAATTGTTTCAGCCATTGCTACTACTGTAAAACAAGTTGACAATCTCAAATAAGAGGCAGAGAAAACCACTACTCAAATTATCTGAGCTGGATAAATTTAATCATACAAACATTATTTTCACAGGGTAACTCCAATTGTGTCAGCCTAGAGGATGTTTTCAGTCCCAACAGTTATAGATGATTTAGCTTTAAGTTCAGAGGCTGAAACCTTCCCAGTATGCTCAACCAGACTGTAAACTTGTGGACTGACTCAGTAGAAGTAAAACACAGATTTAGTCAGGAAGGGTTTACTTCGAAGGATAATGTTTGTAACCAGAAGTCAAAACATGTTAACATATGTGGGAAAAAAGTAACACAAAACTCCCCCCTGGCTGGTGTTCAAGCCCATCTTATGACCCTAGGTGCAGAGCCCTGACCTCTCATAGTCATTCTCCAAAGAAGCCAATTTAGAGACATACAGCTATGCAAAGGAAGAGGAAAGATGAATTAAGTTAACTTCTTGGTCATTGAGAATCAGTTAGATCCCCTGCAGCCTGACACACACTTTCTCAAAATGCTCATTTATAATGAAAATAAAGGGAGGCATATGTTCAGAATGAATTAGCTGACAATGCTGCACTACAAAAATCTTTACTTTTCATTGGCTAGATCTACCCAATTAATTATTTCAAGCCAGTATAACACAGTCATATATGGTCAGTTTGTGAGAGCAGCAGAAATAAATGGATTCATTCTACAACCATTTTTTATTAAATAAAATAGCCGAATCTGATTTTTTATGGCTTCTTTTTTCAGCAACATTCTAACTAACTGATGAAAGATTCCTCATTATTATGGTTAGTAGATTTGATATGACAGAATCTGAAGTAAAGCAGAAAGCAACCAGAGTCCCAAATGTTTGCTGTCTGTATCGTCTCAGGAATCCTCAAGACTTTGGTAAACATTGCATTATGCCAGCCCAAGCATACAGGTAGTAGGTAGATAAGGAATTGACAAAATTAAAGTTGCATTCAAGTACAGGAGGGATATGTTTTATCTGTAAACAACAGCTGAATTGCCTAGTCTTTCTCCTTTAAGGCCCTATCCATTTTGTCGCTCCTTGTCTGTCATACCTACTAACATACCTAATCATTGACTTCTGCCTTATTCTGCTGACAATGGCAGCCTTGATGGCCTGTAGAGTTGCCAGCTTTGGTCGGATGAATTCTTGGAGGTTTCATCACATGACATTATCTTTAATTAAAGATTAATTTTAATTCCTAGAGACTCCAGGACAATCCTGGAAGTTTGGCAACCCTAATGGCCTGCTTCTTCCTCAGCACCTTCATACTTTCTCCCATGCTACCCCTTGTCCATGGGAAATATCCCCATCAAGATCCAGAAAACCTTATCCTCTTTCAAACCTACTTCTGCCATAGTGCCTACAAATGACTGCTATTTTGGCACTAGTTAGGCAAGTGGTGAAGCCTTTGCTTCTCCACTAAATTCTGTTCATTTTATTGTTACCTCATCCTCCCAACACACCTGCATCCTATTTGTTTGTGACTCCCACTTCTGGTGTCATGTCTGACATGTGGACTATCTTTTTTTTTGTTGCTTGTCTGTTCAGTTCCAAGCACAATGGGGCCCTGATGCTTCATTTAGTTCCCCAGGCACTACTACAATATAAATAAAATAATTATAATGGTGATGATACATACATATCCTGCTTCTTTAGTTTAAATCATCATAGTCAACTGGCTTTCTCCAGTCATGGCCCAACTTTAAAGTAAAAGCTATCTTTCACTAGAGTCCAAATGTAAAGCATAAATGAAGTGAGCTCTTCTTCGCCATAGTGCCTGGAAACAGCAAAACGAAAATACCTTTTGTTTTTTTCCAGACTGTTTTCATCTCTGCCATTCTTGGCTCCCTCCCTGCACGGGTTTACAATCCCTCTTGGGAAAGGGAGGCTCATTTACATTCCACCTTGGAGAGCCTGCTGATTCACTCACCCTTACTAGCAGATTGCAAGCAGGCAGGAGGCTCAATTACACTTTGCAGGAGCACCTAGCTCTGTGGGGCAGAGTTTTACTCTATCCTTGACACTTATTGAGCGCAGTTCATTCACTCCATACATACTTGTACTTTACAGCCTTTGAACCATGCATTAGAACAGTGGTCCCCAAACTTTTTATGTCATGCCCCCCCTTTGCCCCAATGTAAACTGTCTGCACCCCCTGAGAGCTGCAGTCAGGATCTGGGGGCGGGGTGGGGGCCAGGAGCTGAGGCTGCACTCAGGGGCCGAGACTGCGGTGGGGGGTACAGCTGGGGGTGGGACTGGAGCAGAACTAGGGCAGAGCAGGGTAGGATGGTGCTCCCTTCCCGCCCTCCAGGAAGGCTGGTCCAGGCCCCACCGTGCCCCTCCAAATATTCATCTGTGCTCCCTGCGGGGGTGTCCCACAGTTTGGGGACTTCTGCATTAGAAATATAAATAAATCATGTAAACAACCTGTACCAAAATGTTTATCAGTTTACTCTCAAAAGAATTAAAATATGATTTTGTATCGCTCCATTTTCTGTTCTCCTGATAACATATGAACAAAAATATAAACTTAATTGATTCTGCACATGCACAACACACCTCATGTAGAACTGTACCCTTGCCTCTCCTTTCACAATTGAGAAAATTTACTGCAAATGGCCAGATTATAAAGCTTCTGTATATTCCTAAAGAGTGACACATAAAGAGATACCTCCATGGTACACACTAATGCGGGTGTTCTAATATTTATTCTTTTGAAATAAATTATGAAAATAAACTGTTCTTCTGTTAGGAAACTGAGCCTGATGCTCTTCTCATTTACACCAATTATACAATAATGTTATTCCACTGACTTAAATGGAATTACTCCTAATTTACACCAGTAGTAACAGGAGAATCAGGCTCATTGCCTTCAATATTATCAAAATCTACGTACCACTAAAGCAATGCAATTTGCTTTCAATTTTGTCATCTTGTATTCTCTATTCTTGGGGGTGTTTCATGTATCATTTTCTTAGCACAGAAACTTAAGAATTCATTTTAATCTTTGTAGTAAGGCAGTGAATCATTATTTCAATTGATGACTAAGTTTTTCTTGATGCCTGAAAAAGATGCTCTTTTAAGTCAAGGTTTTTATTTACTGCGACTAACCTCAGCAGAAAGATTCTATTACGTACTTCATAGATTTTATCACCTGCGACATGATGAACTAATTTTCTTTCCACAAGAAAAAGGGTGACAGTAAGATATATTTCAAGAATTCCACACAGTTTTTCAGTATTCTTTCTTAGGTTACATTGTAAGAAAACCCACTCTTAAAGGTCTGATCAACGTTCGTTTCTCATCAAATATGCCTCACAATGAAAGGCATTTGTTCATTCCTGGAAACAACTGATGTAACCTATTCAGCCATATGCGGCCTCAAAAGTTTGAACATGATTGTTATGCTTCCTTTGAGGACAGTAAACAAGGAAACAGCAGAACACTGTTTTCCACATACTCCAGATTAACTTTCCATTTACTGGAATATTTTTATGAAATCCTTATTCACTTGCAAGATTGGCTTTGGTTAGGCACTTGTTTCTAAACACAGGTTTCAGAGTAGCAGCCGTGTTAGTCTGTATTCGCAAAAAGAAAAAGGAGTACTTGTGGCACCTTAGAGACTAACAAATTTATTTGAGCATAAGCTTTCGTGAGCTACAGCTCACTTCATCGGATGCATTTGGTGGAAAAAACAAAGGAGAGATTTATATACACACACAGAGAACATGAAACCCATTGTTTCATGTTCTCTGTGTGTGTATATAAATCTCTCTGTTTTTTCCACCAAATGCATCCGATGAAGTGAGCTGTAGCTCACGAAAGCTTATGCTCTAATAAATTTGTTAGTCTCTAAGGTGCCACAAGTACTCCTTTTCTTTTTGTTTCTAAAGAGTATTTCTTAGAGGTGGACTTTGAAACATGCCATAGAAAGGAACTGTTCAGGCCCAGACTATTTCCCTCTGTGGAAAATATATTATAATATTCTGTTTTCCCCAATCTCTCTTTAAATTCAAACCTAGATTTATGGGGGATTTGAAAAGACAATTCCCACTGTTGTAACAAAACTGATCTTCATTATCCTATTTTTTTTCCAGATACTATTACACTAAAGTTATTGTGTGGGTGTAATACTCTCAAAGCAGAAAAAGAGCTGTTATGAGTATTAATGCTAATATTTTCTAAAGACAGTGATAAGTACCCTCCACTCCAAATCAAAGCTCAGCTGGCACTTCTTGTGTGTTTAAACTTTAAAGCACTTACATTTAAATGTAGGTGCTGAAAGTTTAATCACACAAGAGATGCCAGCTGAGCATTGGCTCGGTGTGGAAGTCTGGAGGCCATGCTGCTGGGAATGGCTGAAGCGGAAGGGCAGTGGGATGGATTCCTATGAACCAGTGCCTGGGAAGATACCTTCCAGTGGAGGCAGGACTTAAGTCTGTGAAATTTTTAAGTTGAGTGTTACAAGTCGGCATTACGATTAAATGAATGTCTGAAGTGTAATTTATCTGTAATCAATTTAATATTGAAATAAATTACCTTAGGTGATCATTTTCATACTTTTTTTAATCCTTGAAGGTTTTTTTAAAAATTAATCTGGCTATGTTGTTGACATAAGAGTATGTTAATCAGGAGAACCTGTAACGATAAGCTAATATTTTCTTTGTGGGAGTAGTTTTTATGCAAAGAAGTTACTTTTGGAAATGAGCCATCCTGATCATCACTACACAAGGCTTTTTTCTCCTGCTGATAATAGCTCACCTTAATTGATCACTCTCATTATAGTGTGTATGGCAACACCCATTTTTTCATGTTCTCTGTGTATATATATATCTTCCTACTGTATTTTCCACTGCATGCATCCAATGAAGTAGGTTTTAGCCCACAAAAGCTTATACTCAAATAAATTTGTTAGTCTCTAAGGTGCCTCAAGTACTCTTCATTCTTTTTACCTACATAGTAACTGGAGTTATTTGAGATATGTTGTCTACTCATATTCCATACCTGGTGTGCATGAGCCTGTTATGTTCTGGGGTGCAGATCGGTGAAGAGTGGTGTCACTTCCTACCCTGTAATGCTGAGTGCCACACAATGCGCTGCTGATGTAGCTGGGATGCTCACAGGCAGCAGCCAGTATGCAATCTATGTCTATGTATTGGGCACCCTTGGTCCATGCTTTGGATCCTGGAGCCTACCTGCAATAGCACAAAGTTCCGTTGGTCTCCACCAGCCTTTAACAACTGGTAAAGTGATTCCCCAGCCCTGAATTTCCCCAAGAACGTGTCATATGAAAGGACCAGCCCTATCCTGGAATCTTAACATTCCTCTGATTGTCTCCTTTGCCCCTGTGCTGAGGGCCAGAACAAGGCCTATGTTCCACTTAAGTCCCAGTGAAGTCCACAAAATAAGTGAAATTAAAATGATGCATGCGCCTGGTGCTAGCACTTTACACACAAGTGAATATTACTCTGTGTCCTTTCAGAGTAGCAACCGTGTTAGTCTGTATTCGCAAAAAGAAAAGGAGTACTTGTGGCACCTTAGAGACTAACAAATTTATTTGAGCATAAGCTTTCGTGAGCTACAGCTCACTTCATCGGATGCATTCAGTGGAAAATACAGTGGGGAGATTTATATACACACACAGAGAACATGAAACAATGGGTGTTATCATACACACTGTAAGGAGAGTGTATTACCAACAGGAGAGGGGGGAGGGAGGGAGAAAGAAAACCTTTAGTGGTGATAATCAAGGTGGGCCATTTCCAGCAGTTGACAAGAACGTCTGAGGAACAGTGGGGGGTCGGGGGGGGAAATAACATGGGGAAATAGTTTTATTTTGTGTAATGACCCATCCACTCCCTGTCTCTATTCAAGCCTAAGTTAATTGTATCCAGTTTGCAAATTAATTCCAATTCAGCAGTCTCTCGTTGGAGTCTGGTTTTGAAGGTTTTTTTTGTGAAGAATAGCCACTCTTAGGTCTGTAATCGAGTGAACAGAGAGATTGAAGTGTTCTTTGACTGTTTTTTGAATGTTATAATTCTTGACGTCTGATTTGTGTCCATTTATTCTTTTACGTAGAGACTGTCCAGTTTGACCAATGTACATGGCAAAGGGGTATTGCTGGCACATGATGGCATATATCACATTGGTAGATGCGCAGGTGAACGAGCCTCTGATAGTGTGGCTGATGTGATTAGGCCCTATGATGGTGTCCCCTGAATAGATATGTGGACAGAGTTGGCAACGGGCTTTGTTGCAAAGATAGGTTCCTGGGTTAGTAGTTCTGTTCTGTGGTGTGTGGTTGCTGGTGAGTATTTGCTTCAGGTTGGGGGGCTGTCTGTAAGCAAGGACTGGCCTGTCTCCCAAGATCTGTGAGAGTGATGGGTCGTCCTTCAGGATACGTTGTAGATCCTTGATGATGCGTTGGAGAGGTTTAGTTGGGGGCTGAAGGTGATGGCTAGTGGCGTTCTGTTATTTTCTTTGTTGGGACTGTCCTGTAGTAGGTGACTCTGGGTCCTCTTCTGGCTCTGTCAATCTGTTTCTTCACTTCAGCAGCTGGCTATTGTAGTTGTAAGAATGCTTGATAGAGATCTTGTAGGTGTTTGTCTCTGTCTGAGGGGTTGGAGCAAATGCGGTTATATCGTAGAACTTGGCTGTACACAATGGATCGTGTGGTGTGATCTTGGTGAAAGTTGGAGGCATGTAGGTAGGAATAGCGGTGAGTAGGTTTCCGGTATAGGGTGGTGTTTATGTGACCATCGCTTATTAGCACTGTAGTGTCCAGGAAGTGGATCTCTTGTGTGGACTGGTCAAGGCTGAGGTTGATGGTAGGATGGAAATTGTTGAAATCATGGTGGAATTCCTCAAAGGCTTCTTTTCCATGGGTCCAGATGGTGAAGATATCATCAATATAGCGCAAGTAGAGTAGGGGCATTAGGGGACAAGAGCTGAGGAAGCGTTGTTCTAAGTCAGCCATAAAAATGTTGGCATACTGTGGGGCCATGCAGGTACCCATCGGAGTGCCACTGATTTGAAGGTATACATTGTCCCCAAATGTGAAATAGTTATGGGTGAAGACAAAGTCACAAAGTTCAGCCACCAGGTTAGCCGTCACATTATCGGGGATACTGTTCCTGATGGCTTGTAGTCCATCTTTGTGTGGAATGTTGGTGTAGAGGGCTTCTACATCCATAGTGGCCAGGATGGTGTTTTTAGGAAGATCACCGATGGACTGTAGTTTCTTCAGAAAGTCAGTGGTGTCTCAAAGTGGGAATGCTGGTAGCATAGGGCCTGAGGAGGGAGTCTACATAGCCAGATGATCCTGCTGTCAGGGTGCCAATGCCTGAGATGATGGGGCATCCAGGATTTCCAGGTTTATAGATCTTGGGTAGCAGATAGAATATCCCAGGTCAGGTTTCCAGGGGCGTGTCTTTGCGGATTTGTTCTTGTGCTTTTTCAGGGAGCGTCTTGAGCAAATGCTGTAGTTTCTTTTGGTAACTCTCAGTGGGATCAGAGGGTAATGGCTTGTAGAAAGTGGTGTTGGAGAGCTGCCTAGTAGCCTCTTGTTCATATTCCAGTGTATTCATGATGACGACAGCACCTCCTTTGTCAGCCTTTTTGATTATGATGTTAGAGTTGTTTCTGAGGCTGTGGATGGCATTGTGTTCTGCACGGCTGAGGTTATGGGGCAAGTGATGCTGCTTTTCCACAATTTCAGCCCATGCACATCAGCGGAAGCACTCTATGTAGAAGTCCAGTCTGCTGTGTCGACCTTCAGGAGGAGTCCACCTAGAATCCTTCTTTTTGTAGTGTTGGCAGGAAGGTCTCTGTGGGTTAGTATGTTGTTCAGAGGTGTGTTGGAAATATTCCTTGAGTCGGAGATGTCGAAAATAGGATTCTAGGTCAGCACAGAACTGTATCATGTTCATGTGGGTGGAGGGGCAGAAGGAGAGGCCCCGAGATAGGACAGATTCTTCTGCTGGGCTAAGAGGATAGTTAGATAGATTAACAGTATTGCTGGGTGGGTTAAGGGAACCACTGTTGTGGCCCCTTGTGGCATGTAGTAGTTTAGATAGTTTAGTGTCCTTTTTCTTTTGTAGAGAAGCAAAGTGTGTGTTGTAAATGGCCTGTCTAGCTTTTGTAAAGTCCAGCCATGAGGAAGTTTGTGTGGAAGGTTGTTTTTTTATGAGAGTATACAGTTTTGAGAGCTCATTCTTAATCTTTCCTTGTTTGCTGTAGAGGATGTTGATCAGGTGGTTCCGCAGTTCCTTTGAGAGTGTGTGGCACAAGCTCTCAGCATAGTCTGTGTGGTATGTAGATTGTAATGGATTTTTTACCTTCAGTCCTTTTGGTATGATGTCCATCTGTTTCCATTTGGAAAGGAAGATGATGTCTGTCTATATTTATAAATGGACACAAATCAGACGTCAAGAATTATAACATTCAAAAACCAGTCGGAGAACACTTCAATCTCTCTGGTCACTTGATTACAGACCTATGAGTGGCTATTCTTCAACAAAAAAACTTCAAAACCAGACTCCAACGAGAGACTGCTGAATTGGAATTAATTTGCAAACTGGATACAATTAACTTAGGCTTGAATAGAGACTGGGAGTGGATGAGTCATTACACAAAGTAAAATTATTTCCCCATGTTATTTCCCACCCCCCACTGTTCCTCAGATGTTCTTGTCAACTGCTGGAAATGGCCCACCTTGATTATCACCACTAAAGGTTTTCTTCCTCCCTCTCTCCTCCCTCTCCTGTTGGTAATAGCTCATCTTAAGTGATCATTCTCCTTACAATGTGTATGATAACACCCATTGTTTCATGTTCTCTGTATATATAAATCTCCCCACTGTATTTTCCACTGAATGCATCCGATGAAGTGAGCTGTAGCTCAGGAAAGCTTATGCTCAAATAAATGTGTTAGTCTCTAAGGTGCCACAAGTAATCCTTTTCTTTCTGTGTCCTTTGTCTCCCTCCTTTTGATCTCCAAAATCAGGAATCCTTCTTCTACCACAATTAAATGATTACTGCTGCTTCAGAGGAGGTGAAAAGAAGGGACTGGGTCCATTTTACTAACTCAGCTGATCAGTGGCTCTTTCAGGTGACCAATCTGCAGATTTTACAAAACACTCTTAAGCTGATATGGATACCTTGGAGAGACACTGGAAAAAAGAGCTTTCAAAGGAGACACGTGCTCAATGTATGTGATTAACACTTCGTAAGTACTTCTAAAAACCATCTCTTTGATATCTAATGTAAATATATGACTATGGTCACACAAAAAGAATCCATTCTGGAAAATTTATTTTCTATAGTAACAAATAAAACTGCAAAAATATTTCTCATATTCCATTTTCTTAATCCCAACCTCAATAAAAAAAAGGTATGCTAAAGCCTTCAAATATGATTCAGTCACATTATCTTGAAGAGATCTTTCTCTAAAATTGTGAATAAAATCATAGATCAACTTTAAATCCTAAAACATTCAGTTTACACATTTAGATCACTGGTCTATAACAAAATGCCAAAAACATACCCAAAATGACACTTATGCAGGTCTGCTGCCATCTAAAATTAGATAAAAGAATAAAATCCCACCAGTTTTTCCATCTGGAAAGGAAAACACTGCCTAAAATACCAAAACGTGTTGACATATTTACATTAATTTACAAATTACATTTTAGTTTTGTACAGAACACACTGCATAAATCAAAGGATAACACCAAGTTAATTAGGGAAAAGGCCCATTCTGTAACAATTTTTGCATGAAAAATAAGTAATGCATAATGCCTGACCATATGGTCTTTTAGTCCTGTTGGCTAATTATCTACAAATTGCTGTACCAATTTTACAGCTGCTGGTTATTATTTACTGGAGTGTGTTTTCTCCTGAGAATTGTTCCTCCCTTTCATGTTTTTAATTTTACCAGAGACAAAGAATTTAGCATTCAAAATGTTTAATGGACTGAACTGCAAAGGATTCCTAGAACTGTCTAAATGTAGATTCTATAAAGCAGAGATATCTACTCAAACAAAAATATGGTTAAATAAAAACTATGCTTCTATAAATTTAGATGTTTTTAAAACATTAAGTTGAAGTTATTAAAGCAATTATACCTGCATCAATATTTTCATGTGTTCGGTTAAAGCAATGCAACCCTGAGCATACAAACTGACACGCATTAAAATGGTGCAATAATGATTTTTGATACAGAAAGCAATTAACATTTTTAATGATCTATTCTGTAGGAGCCATGTCTCATTTGGGACATCTGCTTCTAACAATACTTCACTATCCATATATTAGAGTTTAAATCTTAATTATTGCTTTTGCAATATAAGAACTGTAACATAACTATCAATTATGGAAACTACAATCACTTACAAAGCACAGCTGAGGCATTTTTGCCAACTAGACAAAACTAAAAGAATGAGTATAATCCTCTTTTAACCACCCTCCTGTCCAAAAGAACCTTGAAATTCTATGCTTTGATTAGCAAGTAATTATGCAAATTCAGATCTACAATGCCAAAAGTTGAGAATAAATTATTTTGCTTCACTTATTCAAAGTATACATATAAGAACATAAGAACATAGGATCGGCCCTATTGGGTCAGACCAAAAGTCCATCTAGGCCAGTATCCTGTCTTCTGACAGTGGCCAGTGCCAGGTGCCCCAGAGGGAATGAACAGAACAGGTAATCATCAAGTGATCCATCCCCAGTCGCTCATTGCCAGCTTTGGCAAACAAAGGCTAGGGACACCAAATATATATTCTATATTTCTCCTTCATACATGTATGAAACAAGAAACAAATCATCATACTAGAGATCAATGATCTTTCAGATGCCCTTTTGGTAGTAACCCTGTAAATATCATCACAGTTAAACAACAGGCTTCATCTCCCATATGCTAGAAATATTTCTCATTGAAACAGCTGTGATGTTCTGTTAAATTAATTTCTATCACTAATTTCCTAGGTTGCCAAAAATGCTAACTGGAACACAACAATTTAAAATAATTTGTTTTAAATCAATCCCAGAGTTGAGCATCTTCCCATTTAGTGTCAAAATGAACATTCTTAGATGTGTGTAAACGTCAAAATGTTTCTGTATTGTCAAAGATTTTAAAATTTTAATAGTATGATTAATGCACTTTCATTTTGAAAATATATAACCTAGCTTCCAGAAAGGAGGGCTTCAGCTAATTATTTAAATTTTCCTTTCCCTCAATTTTATTAAACACACTTATCAGAAAACTCTATGTATATCAAAAACTTATTTCTGATGTGAAAATTCATTATTAAAAAAAATTCAGGATGATCAGAGCAGACTGATTACCATCTGGGATTTGTCTGTAAAGAAGAACATTGATGGGTCGATGCCAACTCCTCTCTCATCTGTACTCCTTTGTTTTCCTCTCTCTAGGCAATTATGTATAAGAGGAAAAAACGAACAAATATAAACAAAATAAGTATCATAATCCTACGTACTCCTACTTTATCACAGTTCTGGATAGGTTTCTGGATTGTTACAAATCCAGATAGTGAATTACCAGGCAAAATATCATTTTGTGAGATTTGAACTTCCCACCTATTCAGTTTGACAGAGTTCTAAAACACAGAGCTTGTCTACACAGTGTAGCAATGCATAGGATGGTTCTGTGATTTTTTTAAGTGCACTACCATATTGGACATTAATCGGTCTGTTGGTGTGCATTAAAATTTCCCTACGGTGTTTTAATGTATTAAATACCACTATGTTAAGGCATAGTACTGAACCTTTAGCATGCAAACTAATTATCCCTTCCCTGCCAAAATTCAGGAATGTTTGAACAATGGATTTAGTTTGAGACAATCTCTATAAGAAATAGAAATTCTAGCAAATTAGAGAAGTTAACAGTGCTGATAAGAAGCATTTTTTTAAGATTTTGGCTTAAAATATATTACAAATTTAACTATATTATGTGCAACAAAATATATGTGTACAATAATTTAGAGCTACTGTTTAAAGAAGAAAGAATAGAAAGATTTACTTCCCATAGAGTGGTACCAAAATATTCTGTGTTCCATATAGGGTTGCCAACCCACCAGGATTGGCCTGGAGTCTCCAGGAATTAAAGATTATGCTATGTGATGAAATCTCCAGCAATACATCCAACCAAAATTGGCTACCCTAGTTCCATACAATGTACAGACTAAGAAGACTAAAGGTATGTCTTCATGATAAAATTAGCTCAAGTAATCTACATTCAAATTAACTCCTCTTGAATTAGTCTAACTCAAGTGAGAGTATCCACACTAAAAGATATCACTGCACAAAGTAATTGCATTAGCAGCACAGAGTGACTGATCTGGAATGAGGTTTGGATTTTAAGCAGCAGGCCACAAAACTTAACACATGGGAGGGGCACGACACAGGCTGTCACCCAAACTGTCACATACCAGGCATTTTAAGTGATTCCAGTGCAGAGGTTACAGGGCTCCCTACCACATAACCCATAACTCGAGGTAGACTCTCCTCACCCACCCCTAGGACTCAGTTTGCACTTCTGAATCCTACCACTCCCATCCCACAAGGGGGATAGAGGGTACTAAAGGAGAGGCCCCTGGCCCGTGAAGGCCACACTGTCTCCCCCTATCCCATGAGCACAAGGCCCATCAGCAAAATCCCACATCTTTTCCTTCTAGGAACTATTCCTTTTAGCCTTTTAACTGCACTGGATCTGTCCGCAAATTGCGACAAACTAACACTCCTACCAACTACTATCAAAAAGTACTAAATCCTATTCCTATTTAACTCTGTCTCCAAGATGCTGTGAGGAAGGCAAAAAAAACACCACAAAGCCTATGCCAATTTGGCCCCAATGGGAAGAAAAAAGTCCTTCCTGACCCCCCAAACAGGCGATTAATCAGACTGGCAGCATCTCCAAGACACAGCTCTGAAACTACAATTACAGGGCAGGGGGAGGGGGAATGGGCCAGAAATAGAACAAAATGAGCCTCCACATGGCTTGGGCTAGGATTTAAACAAATGAAAGAGGAGAACGAACAACTGCTGCCTCACCAGTGAATGGATAAAGCCTCTGGAGGCAGAGGGGCTACCCCAGTTAGTGCTCTTCTCTCGCTTTCTACTGGGGCTGTTCCAATCGCCGGCTGCTTCATCAAGTTTTCCACTGGTTGAGGTAGATGGGTAATATTGTACTGGGAGCACAGAATTGCTGCATCCCCACTGTATTACTAGCTTGAGTATCAGTAGAGCTTAAACCAACATCCTCGGAAGGGCCAGCTAACTTGAGTTCAAAGCACCACTTTACTCGAGCTACAGATTTGTGTATGTGGAGTCAGATTAGGGCAAAGCTTGAGTTATACCTTGAGCTAATACTTCAGTGAAGACAAGCCGTAAAAGACAAAGAGTCAGATCCTCAAGTGCTGTAAATCAGTGTAGATCAATTGACTTCAAAAGCACTGTTCCAGTTTGAACTAGCTAAGGATCTGCTCCAAAAACTAGAAAAAAAGATCAGACTTTAATTTAGGCTGTAAATAACAAAGAGTGGTTTGTATTAAATTTATTTAACTGATTTTAATCTACAGTTTTACAGTGAATTAAAGCTTTTATTTAATATATATTTTCCTAATTTATTTTTTTCTTCTGTTCCTGCCTCACTCCTTCTTATCCTGTGACCAGGAAATTTAGACATCATAAAATTCAAATGAATTTTGAATGGCTGGCCCTTCAGGGATAAACCCATCAATACAATTACAAATACACTTCTTGAAAGGACCATACGCATGGCTATAAGGCTAACATTATGACTCTACATTTGACCATTTTTTGTCTTATAGCAATGTCATTTTCATGCTAGATTTCAAATGCATCCTGACAATACAAAAAGAAAAGAAGTACTTGTGGCACCTTAGAGACTAACAAATTTATTTGAGCATAAGCTTTCGTGAGCAACAGCTCACTTCATCGGATGCATTTGGTGGAAAATACAGTGGGGAGATTTATATACACACACAGAGAACATGAAACAATGGGTTTTATCATACACACTGTAAGGAGAGTGATCGCTTAAGATGAGCCATCACCAGCAGTGGGGGGGGGGGGAAGGAGGAAAACCTTTCATGGTGACAAGCAAGGTAGGCTATTTCCAGCAGTTAACAAGAACATCTGAGGAACTGTGGGGGGTGGGGGGGGAGAGAAATAACATGGGGAAATAGTTTTACTTTGTTTAATGACTCATCCATTCCCAGTCTCTATTCAAGCCTAAGTTAATTGTATCCAGTTTGCAAATTAATTCCAATTCAGCAGTCTCTCGTTGGAGTCTGTTTTTGAAGTTTTTTTGTTGAAGGATAGCCACCCTCAGGTCTGTAAGCGAGTGACCGGAGAGATTGAAGTGTTCTCCAACTGGTTTTTGAATGTTATAATTCTTGACGTCTGATTTGTGTCCATTCATTCTTTTACGTAGAGACTGTCCAGTTTGGCCAATGTACACGGCAGAGGGGCATTGCTGGCACATGATGGCATATATCACATTGGTAGATGCGCAGGTGAACGAGCCTCTGATAGTGTGGCTGATGTGATTAGGCCCTATGATGGTGTCCCCTGAATAGATATGTGGACAGAGTTGGCAACGGGCTTTGTTGCAAGGATAGGTTCCTGGGTTAGTGGTTCTGTTGTGTGGTGTGTGGTTGCTGGTGAGTATTTGCTTCAGATTGGGGGGCTTTCTGTAAGCAAGGACTGGCCTGTCTCCCAAGATCTGTGAGAGTGATGGGTCGTCCTTCAGGATAGGTTGTAGATCCTTGATGATGCATTGCAGAGGTTTTAGTTGGGGGCTGAAGGCGATGGCTAGTGGCGTTCTATTCTTTTCTTTGTTGGGCCTGTCCTGTAGTAGGTGACTTCTGGGTCCTCTTCTGGCTCTGTCAATCTGTTTCTTCACTTCAGCAGGTGGGTATTGTAGTTGTAAGAATGCATGATAGAGATCTTGTAGGTGTTTGTCTCTGTCTGAGGGGTTGGAGCAAATGCGGTTATATCGTAGAGCTTGGCTGTAGACAATGGATCGTGTGGTATGATCTGGATGAAAGCTAGAGGCATATAGGTAGGTCCACCCCACCCCCACTGTTCCTCAGATGTTCTTGTTAACTGCTGGAAATAGCCTACCTTGCTTGTCACCATGAAAGGTTTTCCTCCTCCCCCCCCCCCGCTGCTGGTGATGGCTCATCTTAAGTGATCACTCTCCTTACAGTGTGTATGATAAAACCCATTGTTTCATGTTCTCTGTGTGTGTATATAAATCTCCCCACTGTATTTTCCATCAAATGCATCCGATGAAGTGAGCTGTAGCTCACGAAAGCTTATGCTCAAATAAATTTGTTAGTCTCTAAGGTGCCACAAGTACTCCTTTTCTTTTTGTGAATACAGACTAACACGGCTGCTACTCTGAAACCTGACAATACAGCTATCATGCTTTCGTTTTGTTCTTAATGCTTCCCTATTTTACTCATAATACTATTTGTTTTACTTTTCTGTAGAAATGTTTAGTTCCTAATTTGGCTGGTATCCAGCGTTTTCTGCTGTCTTTGTGATTTATAAGTTTGCCAATACTTAGTTATATGAATGAAAAAAAATCTTCTCCAAGAAAAACAATTTGCAATTGCTTAATATGACCTGATGAATGTGCTAATTATTTCACACAAGCAGATATGCTGTCACCTTTCATTGTTGAAAGCTGCATGCCAGACTTTAGCTCCATCTAAATAGACACCATGCCTCTTTAATGTATAAAAATGATCTCGCCCATACATAACGAATGCTTAATTTGTTCACAATACAATGAATTGCACAAGTCTTCTTGGGGTGGGCTGGGGGTCTGTGATTTATAGCATATACTGTTCACTAGCTTGTAATTTGTGATCCTGTAAGGGTTTGGGATGCACTTTAATGAAAAGTACTATATAAAGTAAAACTGCATTGTATTGTAAAATGCTAGAAAACATATTTTAGTTTTATCACTATAACCACCCTGAGCCCTATAGTCAGCTTTCAAGGGGTGAAGTGAATAACAATAGATTCTGAGCATAAAAGGGGAAAACCTTTGAGGAAATTCCTAGTCCAACAAAATAAAGCTAACAAGACTGTTTAGGCTACTGCACAAAACAGTCTGCAGTGGAGGGTTAAAAAATACCTAAGGTTTTTCTATTACATTAGGTTTTGAGCATTACATTATACTTGTAAATATATAGCAGAGAAGCCAGTTCACTTAACTGCCGAGTTGTGATGATAAACTCTCATATTGCATATTTTTGGTCACATTTGCCTATTACATGCTCTCGTTCTTGTTTTCTTAATTCCTTCCAGATGATCACAGTATAAATTAAAGCCTTTTCCCTGTAGAAAAAAAATCACTTGATAAAAATGACATCTCAGGGCAGCACTAATTTACCTCCTCAGAGTCTTACTTGTAATGTTTGCTCAGCATGTTTGCTTACAGAAATATATGCAGCTCTAGGGTATCATCTTTTTTTCAGCAATTTTGTATGCCACAGGACCATTTAAAACTGAAAGCCATCTTTAATTGAAAACAGATGTTCTTCTACTGGCCTAGCAAAGAAGTGGCTACGCACTAAGTTAATTATACTTAAAAATATTGGTTATCTTTCAAAATTTAGAATGCATTTATTTTCAGGATTTATTCTGACAATTTTCTTGGAAGCTCTCTAACACCTTATTTCTTTACTGATTCCCCCACCCAGTTCTCATGTTTTTGGTAATGTGATACAGAGCTTTTCATCTCCAGATAAAAAGGTACGAATGTGGTCCAGCTTGGTAGTGACCAAACATTACTGCTGTTTGTAAAATGGAGATTTTTGTTGTCTAATTTTTAAAAAATTAATCTCAGTTCAGCTACTACTGGAAAACTGTTCTCAAAAACCTCACTTATTGGCAATCTCAATACTGAATGGATATGGAGAATGAACTACCCTCTCACAGATACCCCAGAATAGGAAAACATTTCTATTCATGATTGCACTTCAACACATGCTTGACTTGAAGCCAACAGTACTTAGGAACATGCTGAATGGTGATGGACACTGGCATATTCTTAAGTGCTTTCCCTTAATTGATACCCTAGAGAAATAATCCCCAAAGTTCACAGCTGAAGAACAATAGCAGGGGAGTTGGAAACAGTTTCGCTATACGCTATAGTTCAGTGGACTACGATACTATTGATCCTGTTACTTTCACAATTACTCTTCAAGGGCTCCATTGGAACTGTATTTCCATAGAGCTGGAGGCCAGGTCTAGTGCTGGCCTCTAGCAGATCCTTTAAGATCTGTGGATTTGAGTGGCTTAACATGCTGGTGGTCCTTCATTAGGGAAGTAAAACCTTGATCCTCATTGCACCCTCTCCCCCTCAAAAAAAAAAGTGTAGAAAACTCCATGTAGGAACCTCAACAAAATTCCCCATGTGTTTTTTTTCTTTCTCAGAGCAAAAATTTGTGGCCCTGCATGCCTGTAAAAGTACAATGGTGGGCTCCTGGACCCTAAGATACTTTGGACCGTCAGCTACAGAAATAACTTAAGTGAACCTTAAGTAATCAAGAAAAGACCACTTATCAAACATACTAGAGTGCCTGGGGTCCTGGATTCTATCAGTATTGTTAATTTAGACATTTTTTGTTTGTGTGTGGGTCTGTTGTTATGGTTTTTTTTGTAGAAGTGGGTTTCTGGATTGGCATTATTTTCTAAATCCCACTAGTCTGGATGCAGCAAAATCTATGAGAGTAGAGAAAACTGAGAGACAGACATGAGTGTCAGAATCTATATCCCAACACTTATTTCAGTATTAACAATTACAATACAATCAATTCCCTCTTCCCTCCTTGAATGTGCAAAATGGAATTATGAAGGAGCCCAGAGAATCAGCTAGAAGTCTGTGTGGTAGGAAATAAATCTAAGTATTTCCAGATTATAATTAAGGCCGCGTGTCTGTCATGGAGGTCACGGATTCCATGACTTCCATGACCTCCGTGACTTCTGCAGTGGCTGGTGCTGGCTTGGGCAGCCCCTGGGCCAGCAGCAGTTTGGGTGTGGGGGATGGGCCTCAGGGCTGGAGGTTGGGATGTGGGGCGTTGTTTACCTCAGTGTGTGGGGGGGTTCCCGGCTCCCACCGGCATGTCCCTGCAGCTCCTAGGCAGAGAGGCCAGGGGATTCCGCACACTGCCTGCGCTTACAGGCGCCACCCCTGTAGCTCCCATTGGCTGTGGTTTCCAGCCAATGGGAGCTGCGGGGCCGGCACTTGTGGTGGGAACAGCATGAGGAGCTAGGAGCTACAGGGCCATGCCGGTCGGAGCCAGGTAGGGAGCCTGCCAGCCCTGCCAACCCTCCCGCCCCCAGCACCAGCGGGGGTCCTGGGTTGCACGCTGCTGTCTCCTCCCTCCCCCCACCTAGGACCCCAAGTTTTAGTTAGGAGTATATAGTAAAGTCATGGAGAGGTGATAGCCATGAATTTTTGTTTACTGCCCATGACCTGTCCATAACTTTTACTAAAAATACCCGTGACTACAACGTAGCCTTAACTATAAGCCATCTTTACTGAAGCATCAAAACTCTTTTGTGGATGTCAAAAAACATTAAGGATATTGTTTGCCTTTTTCTTTCCAGACGGCAAGTTTCCTATGGTAAGCAGAGTTTATTTTAATGTTTGCAAAGGAGGCCAAACATTAATGGACTAGCAAGTGGCACAAACACATAGAATGATAGAAGAATTTCTTTCAGAATCCCTGGAGATGCAACTGAACTATTGACGTTTCTGTTTAGAAAATTCATTTTCTACTTCTAAACACTCTGAATATTACTGCAACAGTATAAAAGTGTCAGGAGTGTGATTTAAGGTTTCTTTAAACTACAAATATTCCTTTTGTAGCTGAACTCATATTATTATTCTCATTAAGAATAAGAAATACACATATTTAATTTTATCGTCAAAATTATTTCTTTTCTTATAAGTGCTATTAGGAGGGAGAACTTGGATATTTCTTAACACTTATTCATAGCATTTTGCCAGGTTAATTGTACTCACAAAACTTAGAGTTGAATGATGTGAGTGAAAAACTGTTGCTCCTACCATAACTAAATGTAATTGTGTTGGTTTCCTTGGCAGAGAGATTATTAAGATAAATGTAATGAAGTTATGTTCAAAGTGAAGAAGCGTTTGCATAACATTTTATTTCTAGTTAATTTAATTTCATACTAGGTATTGTGATAGTTTTTCATTGGAATGTTACCCCCATTATACTGTCCAGACGAAATCTCTCCGAAGGTGACAGCTGTGACCTTTGGAAATGTAAATACTTATATTCTTGTATAAGTTCTAGTAAGAATAGATCCATAAACCCTGTTTATAAAAAAAGTGCTTGGCACACTGATACTATTCATTATAACCTTTGGATATACTTAGTGGCTATAATTTCTGATATGGCTTTTTTCTTTCTATTAAACATATTTAAATTAAGAAAGTTAAGAAGAATGAGTTTCTTGTTAAAATGTTAATCATTTTTTTCTAGGTCCTAGTCTCCAGTGCTGCTTTAACAATTTAGCATTCTGGCTAATGATATAATGTAGTCTATGAAGACAAGATGAATATTGCAAAGAATTCTATGCCTAGCATCAGCATTCAATAGCTTAATTAGTCAATTTCCATGTGGTTCCTATTCCCAGTGGAAGACAGCTTAGCTAAGTACCTAAAAACAAATGTTTGTAGTCCAACAAACAACTTTTCACTTTTCTTATGCCTAATATGTGCACAGTTTTTGTCAGGAAGATACATAATAAGCTGTAGTTGTGTAACTGGTGAAGTGCACAAACTTGGAATTGACCTTCCTATTCTAGCTTTAGTTTTCAAGACAAATAGGACAACTCACAAACCAATCATAAAATTCAAACGATCATTGAGAGGTGGTGTTAATGTTGGCATTAAATGAAAGTATCTTATCTGCTTTGTTTTTGTTTAAAGGGTACTGATATGAGAGTAACCAGCATTTCAGTGTGAGAATTAAACATCTAGTCATGTGTTGTATTCAGTTCTGGAACACACATTAGCAGAAAAATCTCAACAAATTAGAAATAGTTCAGAGAAAAGCAACAAAAATTATCATGGGGCTGGAGGATTTGAAATTATTAGGAAAGATTAAAAGAAGTAAAAAGGTATAGTCTTGGCTTTGGTTTAAAGTAATCTACGTATAAGGCACACCCCAGGAAGGTGTACAAGTGTACATCATATTAAGAACTGTATGAGAACACTACCTGCATACACTGATACCAATTCCTCTCAAATGTTGGTCTACACTTGTAAGTGATTTCCTTTTACAAATGAGCATTATGAGAGGTGACATCTGTTTGTTCAGAATATGTGGGTTTCTGGTGTAACTGTATAGGTTAGGACTTGTTTTGCCAATTTGTCTCCTTGAAATTATTACATCAATCAAAAGAGGAGGACTTAGAAAGGAATAATAAGAAATATTTTGTACATCATATTTTAATGTAATTATTAATATTATTTGTACAAATAAAAAGATCTACAGACTAGACCGTTAAAGTCTGTGAGTCAAATTCTCTCCTGGCAAGAAGGCAATGGAAACATACTTGAACAGTTGCTACTGAGAAAGTGTAAGCAGGTGGTGTTCCCACCCTGTTCCTAACACAGCACGCACACAATGACTATTGTCCAAACACATCATCCTTTTGGGGGCAGGGAGGGGTCTGTCTTGATATTTAAACTTCAAACTCCTGACTCAAAAGCTTGAAACCAGTTTTCAAAGGGTTCTAGTGTGGTTTCCCTAATCAATGAATCTTGGACTCGTAATTTTTTTGGGAGAGAGAAAGCTGGTATACATCTATGTTTTTCCATAGATTCATAGATTCCAAGGCCAGAAGGGACCATTGCAATCATCAAGTCTGACCTCCTGGATAACACAAGCTATAGAACTTCCCCAAAATAATTTCTAGAACAGATTTTTCAGAAAAGCATCCAATTTTGATTTAAAAATTGTCAGTTATGGAAAATCCACCACAACCCTAGATAAGTTGTTCTAATGGTTAATTTCTCTCACTGTTAAAAATGTATGCCTTATTTCCAGTATGAATTTGTCTAGTTTCAGCTTCCAGGCATTATATTGTCTTATACCTTTCTCGGTTAGATTGAAGAGCCCATTATTAAATATTTGTTCCTCATGTAGGTAATTATAGATTGTAATCAAGTCACTCCTTAACCTTCTGTTTAAAGCTAAATGGACTGAACTCCATGGGTTTATCACTCTAAAGCATGTTTTCTAATCCTTTAATCATTGTTGTGGCTCTTCTCTTAACTGTCTCCAATTTATCAAAATCCTTTTGGAATTGTAGACACCAGAACTGGACAAACTATTCCAGTAACAGTCACACTAATGTCACATACAGATGTAAAATAACCTCTCTAATCTTACTTAAGATTCCTCTGTTTATGCATCCAAGGATCACATTAGCCCTTTTGGCTACAGTGTCATACTGGGAGCTTATGTTCGGTTGATTATCCACCACGACCAACAAATCTTTTTCAGAACTACTGTTTTGCAGGATAGAGTCCCCCATTGTGTAGGTATGTCCTACATTTTTTGTTCCTAAATGTATACATTTACATTTAGCCATATTAAAATGCCTATTGTTTGCTTGTTTGTGACCAGCTTACCAAGTGATCCAGATGGCTCTGTATGAGTGCCCTATCCTCATTATTTATCATTCTCCCAATATTTGTGTCATCTGCAAACTTTATCAGTGATGATTTAATTTTCCTTACAGGTCATTGATAAAAATGTTAAATCCCATAAGGCTAAGAACTTACACACACAGACCCCCTAAAAACACACTCATTCAAAGATGATTCCCTATTTACAATTATATTTGGAGACCTATCAGTTAGCCAGTTTTTAATCCACTTAATGTATGTGATGTTAATTTTATATCTTTTTAATATTTTAATCAAAATGTCAAGTGGTAGCAAGTCAAATCCCTTACAGAAATCTAAGTATATTATATCAACACTACTATCTTTATTGACCAAACTTATAACCTCATCAAAAAAGATATCAAGTTAGTTTTACAGGATCTGTTTTCCTTAAAGTTTTCTTGATTGGCATTAATGCTTTATTAATCAAGTCCCCCAGCAGCCACTCCATTATCTTGCCCAAGATCAATGTCAGACTACAGGCATATAATAATCCAGGTCATCCCATTTACTCTTTTAAAATATTGGCACAAATTACCTTTCTTCTTTCCTTCTGGAACTTCTCCAGTGTTCCAAGACTTATTGAAAATCAACATTAACTGTCCAGTGAACTCCTTAGCCAGCTCTTTAAAACTCGTGGATGCGAGTAATCTGGAACTGCTGATTTTAAAATATGTAACTTTCGTAGCCGCTGTCTAACATTCTTTTGAAATATTAGTGGAATGAAAAGAGTGTCATCATCATATGACATATGATGCCACTTGTTTTTTCTCCAAATACAAAACAGAAACATTTATTCAGCACTTCAGCCTTTTCTACATTATTGTTAATTAAACCACTTCAATCTATTAATGGACCAATACCATTGTTAGGATTATTTCTGTTCTTAATATACTTTTAAAAAATTCCTTTTTAAAATAAGCTTTGTTGTAGTGCACATTACTTGGCTAGCATCACTTTGTTTAATATATGACTTCAGTCTCAGACAAATCATCCTTATCCACGGTGCTATAGGAAACCATATCAGTACTCTGACAGCAAAAAAAATCTTTAAATGTGGTTGTAACCAGTATGGTTCCAATTTCAGCAGGGACAGGTCAAAGTGAAAATGAAGCGTTTCTAAAAGTTCAGATGCTGAAGAATGAAATGGACACTGAATGGGTGAGAATTAGATAAGAATTTCAGAAAGCATATGTCTTAAAAGGCCATCTTCTATGCCTGACTTAAATCCATCCAACTTCCTTCTCTGTGATCCCTATATCTGAAAGTGAGAATGTACTTTGCCACTTTCAGCTAATGCCGTCTGGTGATCAATGAAAATACTCTCTGACTACCTTTCCCAGACCTGAAGAAGAGTTCTGTGTAAGCTTGAAAGCTTGTCTGTTTCACCAACAGAAGCTGGTCTAATAAAAGATATTACCTCATCCACCTTGTCTCTCTAGTATCCTGGGATCATCATGGCTACAACAACACTGCAAACAATTTGTTACAAAAACAATTACAGCTTTCAGATTTGCTCTGTAATAAGAGACTCTTGTACTAGAAACTTGATTTTATAAAAACAAAGCAAAAAAACACCCAGCGCTCCAGAATTTCAAATACTATTGTATTTTTAAAACATTTGTAAGTAACACACATTTGAAGTAATGTAGGGGTCCTGATACTACTAAAACTTACACTGGTGAGTTTCAGTAGTCCTTGCATTGATGGTTCCACTGACTTTAATGAGACTTTAATGAATAAGGACTGTTTATGTAAGAGTTTGAAGGATCAGGCCCTTACTTTTAATACACTGCTATAGAGCATAAAATACTGTATTACAATGTTTGATTCTCATTGTCCTGTTTGGTGATTTCTGTCATTGATACACAGATATCATTATTTTGTCTACATTCTCATACCTTTCACATTTCACTGCATAATACAACAATTAGATTAATTTCTTGCTTAATGCCAGTATGATGTCTAATTTTATAAATTAACACGCTATCTGGCACTTCTTTGGCCAGTGGATTTTTAAATAATATCTCTCTGGCTACCTATTGAGATATGGGAAAGACATCACACATAATGATCTGTTTTCCATTTTCATATGTCCTTTGCAATGAGTCATCCATAGTACCTCAGGTACAACATTTAAAGACTGAAATTTTATATGTATTTTATTACTCAAAAATAAATAAATATATACATAGTGTATTGGGCTACAGTTAGTTCACATTAGTATTTTTGTTTTTTTTATTATATAACTTCAGTTTCAAAGTTAATGTAAATTTTTTTTCTGAAATCTGATATAAAGTGTACGACAAAAGCATTCCAATCTAAAATATATTACGGCAAAACTGGGAAAGTGAACAAAAAATCTTTTAATTAGGCAATTGTTTAAAATACAATTTCTTCAATTGCAACGGAGTCTGGAAACATTTTAAAGTTATAAATTCACTGTGCAATGACAACTAAGTAAAAGTAAAAGCAGATACAAGATCACCATTAAGATATTTTACAGAATAAAATGGCACATTTATATAGCACATTTCCCTCATAGGTCCCAAAATACTCAACAAATTTTACGAAGAGATTATATACAATATATACAAGCAACCATTCACCCCTTAATGACATACTACTGTATGGCGAGATGTCAGCAAACCGGTAAAGTGCCTGAAACCACTATGGCTTATTGCTAAAAGCAGCCAAGTCAGCAGGCTGTAAATTGGCCATGTCACTGCCTCAGCTTGACCAAGGCAGGAGGGGAGGGGGGTTTGGGTACCACAGAAAGGGAAGCTTGACACCGCATCCTTCCTAATAAGAATTGTGTTGAAGTTGCTGATACATGCATCTTAGAAGAGCAGGATGTGCCCCAGGATTGTCTATTGGGGCCTCAAGGCTGCAAACTCTGGAAAAACCCACACCTGGTTAATCAATAATCAGAAGACAGCATCTTGCTTGACCATTGGAACTGATTGCTTAACAAGTTTTCTTTAAGGGACATGTCATTCTATTACTAATTTATAAATAAGAGGGAAAAGTTTGAGATAGTGCAACTCTTCGGGATTGGACTCTCCCCCGGATGCATCTTGTGTTCCCCACCAGCAGACAGGTTGCCGCTGTGCCACTCAAGAGCCACACTCAGCTTCGCAAAAAGAAAAGGAGTACTTGTGGCACCTTAGAGATTAACAAATTTATTAGAGCATAAGCTTTCGTGAGCTACAGCTCACTTCATCGGATGCATGAAGTGAGCTGTAGCTCACGAAAGCTTATGCTCTAATAAATTTGTTAGTCTCTAAGGTGCCACAAGTACTCCTTTTCTTTTTGCGAATACAGACTAACACGGCTGCTACTCTGAAACCTGTCACTCAGCTTCAGTAATTGCTGAGGGTTTGTGGTGTTTTACTAACCTGGTGCAGACATGTGTAAGTGCTTGAGACTAAGTAATGTTTAGCTTCAAGTGAAAGCACTCTTGTGTTGTCCTGTTTGTGCCAGCCATCTATCGGTCAGACGGCCATGTCTCCCCTGATGTATTTTCTAACATCACCTCGCATAGAGTAAAAGTTGCCAAGAGCTTTGGGTTGAAAGAACCCCAGGTAACACTGCCACTTCGTAGTAGAAGGCAGAAGCATTTAAATCATGCCCAGCACCACTACAAAAATGCTTTACATAAGTAAAACTAAGTTAGGTAAGCAGAATGTAAATACCCCCAATGTCACAACAAAACAGACTGAGAAAGAAAAGTGCTACATGCTGAGCTAGATCTCACAGGCTATGTAGGGCCAGGCTAGGTCAGAATTGGAAAATGTATCTGTGCTTACCTGAAAATTTCTTTTCTTCGAGTATTAAGGTCCACATATCTGTTAACAATGCTACTTCACAGTGTTTACAGCTTGGAGACAGAACCAGACCTATCACTGGCAGCAGGGGAACGCCCCACCCCCTGAAGTTCCCTCCATAAGAATGGCAATACTGGGTCAGACCAAAGGTCCATCTAGTCCAGTATCCTGTCTTCCAACAGTAGCCAATGCCAGGTGTCCCAGAGGGAATGAACAGAACAGATAATCATCAAGTGATCCATTCCCTGTCACTCATTCCCAGATTCTGGCAAACAGAGGCTAGGGACACCATCCCTGCCCATCCTGGCTTATAGCCATTTATGGACTTATCCTCCATGAATTTATCTAGTTCTTTTTTGAACCGTGTTACAGTCTTGGCCTTCACAACATCCTCTGGTAAAGAGTTCCACAGGGTGACCATGAGTTGTGTTAAAAAATACTTCCTTTTGTTTGTTTTAAACCTGCTGCCTATTAATTACATTTGGTGACCCCTAGTTCTTGTGTTATGAGAAGGAGTAAATAACACTTCCTTATTTACTTTCTCCACACCAGTCATGATTTTATAGACCTCTATCATATCCCCCCTTAGCTGTCTCTTTTCCAAGCTGAAAAGTCCTAGTCTTAGTAATTTCTCCTCCTACAGAAGCCGTTCAATACCCCTAATAATTTTTGTTGCCCTTTTCTGTACCTTTTCCAATTCCAACATACCTTTTTTGAGATGGGGCGACCACATCTGCACGCAGTATTCAAGATGTGGGCATACCAATCTTCCAGTTCCTCCAGTTGAAGAAATCAGTCAGGATAATTCCATTCTACTTTCCTAAATTATAGATTATGTTAGCTATATTTTGAAGAAAAAATGAAAAACAATTTCTTCTACAGCAGAGCATGGGAATTTCCCCCAGTGAAGTAAACCTGAATCTTTCTATGTCAATTTACATCTCTACTCTGCATGTTCTGCTTGTCTCCAGGATGGATCTGTGGAAAATATCATTTAAAGAAAGGAAATTCTCAGGTAAACAGAGATAAAATGGGATTTTCACAGCAGTGTGCTTGCAGGGTGAGAAGCATAATCATCACTTAAATATGGACATCCAAAATAAGCTAAATTACAACTCCTCTAGCTTCTCCTGTCTATTGAGGAACAGAAAAGACTTCTGAAAAATGGCTATAGACTGGATGACCAAGACGTAGTTTTTTTGGTGAGTTTATGTAATGATGGCCATGTGATCACCTAGTAGATATTACAGAAGACATGACATCTCTGCATTGAGCCTGTCAGTACTCCTATAGATTGGACTTTAATGCTTGATGGAAGAATGAGTATTTCTTTAATTTATTCAGTGAATGAATGATAGAACAGTTGTAAGGACTACTTGTCTGAATTAAAAGTAAAATACTGGATCTCATCTGAGAAAGCTCTCAACATCTGACTGGTTTCAGTTGCATCCGATGAAGTGAGCTGTAGCTCACGAAAGCTTATGCTCTAATAAATTTGTTAGTCTCTAAGGTGCCACAAGTACTCCTTTTCTTTTTGCGAACATCTGACTGGAGATAGTATTTATCAGGAAATCACTTTAATGGGTAGAAAGCATAAAGATACTTGTCACCGCGGTTCAACTCGGGTAGTGCTATAAGGTCTAGAATGAGGTTCCAAGTTTGTGCTTTATAATCTTGTGGGGCTGGAAGCAGGACAGCTGCCCTAAGGAAGCATTTAATGTCACGGTTTGTACAAAACTTTCTTTTTTTGAACATGCTGACAACATCATAGAACAGAGACTTTACCTTTTTGCTTGGACCCTTTCATAGGCCCATATTAGAGTCCTCATGGAGGAATTCAAGTTTTTATTTCACTTATTTAATGTGCACTTTGTTTCAGACAAGTAGAATAAATTCTATTGGCTGACTTTTTTAATGGCCCATGACAGTGACAATTGCCTCATCCAAGTATCCATTTTAAACTGTCTGGTGCTGGATTGATGACTGTTTTTTGTAAAGGAGAGCTTCTCTGTAACATAGAGGCAACAGAAAATACAACGCTAAATACATCAGACCTGAGAACCATAGCCTCTTCAGAAAGATATAAACAGTATCATTGCTACTCTCTCCTTCTTGTCATCTGTATGGTCCTAGGGAGCAGTGGAATAGGTGTTAAGGCATATAACAGAGATATTGCCCAGTTGTGCAAGAGATTATCCATCATCTTGCATCCCAGGTCTGACACATGAAAAGCCCACAGTGTGCTTTATTGCTTTTTCCATGTGCGAAGAGGTCAGCCCATCAAACTGACTTACAATGAATGAGGATACTTCTGAATGCAGGTTCCACTCTGCTTAATCCAATATCTGTCATGCAAATCTTGGGGTTCATTCTCCCTTTGATGGGTGGTGCAGATAGATAAGAAACTCTGCTTCACTCAGGACACAAGAAGGTGATTTTCTTTCTTTCCACATGTTCTTCCTAATTTATTAACGAAATATCATCAGACATGTTGACTCATGACCAGAATAAGTCTGTTTTCAATGCAAGGAATAATGCTCTGAGACCTCAATAAATCACTGTGTTCAGTAAATGGATACTGTGCTCTCTCTCTTTTTGCTATCCACTCCCTGGACAGAACGGGGGACATGAATCAGCCCTCTCCATTATCCCCAGCAAGCATCTGATGTAAGGATCACTCTTCTTGGTTCACTAATGAGTGGATCTCTTCAAAAAATCTGATTCTTTGAATTCACAAGCTGAAGGAGTGGAAAATAGAAAATGGGACCTTGACCTCTGCAATGGATGTGATAGAGTGAGAGGCAGAGGGGATAACAAGAATTCCTGGACTGAGTTTATGTGAACTCTAGGTCTTTGAAACAGGTACAGAGAAGGGCTACTAGGATGATCCGAGGAATGGAAAACTTGTCTTATGAAAGGAGACTTAAGGAGCTTGGCTTCTTTAGCTTAACTAAAAGAAGGTTGAGGGGAGATATGATTGCTCTCTATAAATATATCAGAGGGATAAATACAGGAGAGGGAGAGGAATTATTTCAGCTCAGCACCAATGTGGACACAAGAACAAATGGGTATAAACTGGCCACCAGGAAGTTTAGACTTGAAATTAGACAAAGGTTTCTAACCATCAGAGGAGTGAAGTTTTGGAATAGCCTTCCAAGGGAAGCAGTGGAGGCAAAAGATCTATCTGGTTTTAAGATTCTACTTGATAAGTTTATGGAGGAGATGGTATGATGGGATAATGGGATTTTGGTAAGTAATTGATCTTTAAATATTCAGGGTAAATAGGATTAATCCCCTGAGATGGGATATTAGATGGATGGGATCTGAGTTACCCAGGAAAGAATTTTCTGTAGTATCTGGCTGGTGAATCTTGCCCATATGCTCAGGGTTTAGCTGATCGCCATATTTGGAGTCGGGAAGGAATTTTTCTCCTGGGCAGATTGGAGAGGCCCTGGAGGTTTTTCGCCTTCCTCTGTAGCATGGGGCATGGGTGACTCGAGGGAGGCTTCTCTGCTCCTTGAATTCTTTAAACCATGATTTGAGGACTTCAATAGTTCAGACATAGATGAGGTTTTTCGTAGGAGAGGGTGGGTGAGATTCTGTGGCCTATGCTGTGCAGGAGGTCGGACTAGATGATCAGAATGGTCCCTTCTGACCTTAGTATCTATGAATCTATGTCTGTGCATTAGATCAGCATTCCCAACAGACTTCACTAAGAACTGGATTTCTGATT
Source organism: Dermochelys coriacea (assembly GCF_009764565.3). Lineage (NCBI taxonomy): Eukaryota > Metazoa > Chordata > Testudines > Dermochelyidae > Dermochelys > Dermochelys coriacea. The sequence goes on from NC_050070.1 coordinate 124,267,718, forward strand.
CTTTGACACCACTTGTTTTCCTTTATGGCTATCTTCATCTTCTGTTTATATTCTTCTGAGATGAGACCTTGTATCTAATAGGATTCATCCTCAGCTTACACCTATGATCAGTTTTTTTCTGGCAATATATGTCTGCGTTTATCATGAATCCAAGATACTCCAGAAACTGTATCACTCTCTGTGCTTATTTTGGCTCTCTCTGTAAAGATCCTTGATATGTAGAATTTTCCAGAAGACATGAGTGAATTTCCTTCTTCCTTAAAGCCAATATTAATATAACCATGATCCTGAAGACATCCTTGGAGAACTTATCAAATCAAATGGTAATGACTGAAATTGAAAAAAAATCTCATCAATCTGCCACCATATGCAAAGTAGAATGATAAAATGGGAACTGAAGACAGGCCTCTTTTAAGAACTTACTCAGATGGAGCCTTACTCTGTTCATGATTCTAGGTGGCTAGAAATAGGATGGGGAACAGCAATTGATGGGGAACATAAATCTGATCTGAAGTAAATGATGTATGGTTCATTCATGTCCTGGCATATCCAGGGACGGCCTGAGATTGGGAATGGAACAAAACTGTACATATAATTCTTGCACAGTACCATACAGTAACCCTTCTGGTAAACATCCAGAGACCTCATTTTGACCAAAACTGTAGGTAGCCATTTGTTCCCAAACTGAAAGAGTTTGGCACCAACTGGGAGTCTGACTGAAGATAGTGCTGGTAGGGAAACACACAGCTTGTTCTGAGGCAACTGAGGGAAGATACTGACTTCACCTCAGCATCTTGCATTTTTTTCAGCTACAACTTGCAAACTGGTCTTCTCTATTGTTTTACCTTCAACTTACCTATGATCTGTATTCCTTTCTTGTGTCTGTCAGGAGCTAGGACTGTAAATTTACTTTTTCAAAGCCTCAGTTTTCCATAAAGTTTCCCACTATAGTATTGACAGAGCTGGAAACTGATGTGCCTGAGTATCTGAGGTCAATAAGGAAGGCCCCATACAGTTGATTGAAACAGATTTGTGTCCCACTGTCTTTTCAGGGAGAAGCCTTTGCACCGTGGGATCTTTACGCTGAGAGGGACCATATTTGCAAGAGCATGTAGCTAGGGGATAGTGTGCTGTCACAGCTATTCTTTTCAGATCGGATGTAAAGTGGAGCTCCTGACTACTTCCAGTCATTGCAGTACTTTTGGCACTTTTTAAAAGAGTACCAATATTATCTCTGGTAACGTAGTCAAAATCTAACTCAGGAAATTACATTCTGTTGACCTAAATTCCCACCAGGTATGTTTTTTTTTCACTTCTTATTATAAAATGTCATTGTGGGTTGCTATGTGCTGTCAATAGCCACTACATTTTATTCCTGAGGTGGTAAGATAAGTGATTTCTTTATATTGACACCTAGAAATACAGATAGTTTTTATATATATATACACATACACCCTCACACTCACACCCACTTTCTGAAGTTTGTATGAACTTTGGGAAGAAAGGTATAATGCACATGTCATTTATTATTAGTTTTGAAAGCATCCAGAAACTGCACAAAATATAGGTTCTGGAAAACTCCTGATCAACTTGATCACAGAAATAATAGAACAAAGAAAGCACTGTAAAAAATTAAACAGTTAAGAATCAAACAGGAAAAAAGCATTTAAATAGAGAGAAAGCTAGCTACAATACTGAATGAAAGTTAAGCCTTTCAGCAGTATCACAGACAACACAAAAGAGGACACTCTTAAACAAATAACAAAAGGAAAACCCATAGCACTTCTAAAGATAGTGAAATTACTTGAATTGTTTTCAGTCTAATGAGTGATTAATGATACTTAAATTTACTACAAAAAATTAATTTAAAAACATATCATCCAATCATCTAAATATGCAGGTTGTTCCTCGATCTTGATTTTAATATTCTGTATTAGTTTATTGTACAATGCTTAGATATCTATCAATAGACACCTTATAAAGATTTTAAATAAATAAATGTCAAATAGCCAGCCTCACTTTAAATAGACTCCTAGTATTTTCTGCAGAAAACTACAATTCAAAGTAAGTGAAGACTCTTTTTTTTGTTCTGTCCCTGTCACTCATACTGAAATGATTCAAGAACATCGTGTAATCATTTATCTCATCATGTCCTTTTTGTATATAAAGCTAATAGCACTATGAATAAAGAGAAATAATGGGTTCTCCTTTTCAGTCTTTGGTATCAAAGCATAGGTAAAATATTTTTACACTATTGCCAACAGGCCATGAGAGAAGCAATCATCAGAAATAATAGCAATTGAAATTTACCTTCCAAAAGCTGAATACTTCTAAGCGAAAACTGATTCACATCTAAGCACTTGTCTAATCCGGAAACATTAATCCAAATTAACTGAAGAAAAATTAATCTGAATTAACTAAGGCCTGGTCTACACTGGGGGGGGTGTCGATCTAAGTTATGCAACTTCAGCTACGTGAATAACGTAGCTGAAGTCAACGTACTTAGATCTACTTACCGCAGTGTCTTCACTGCGCTAAGTCAACAGCTGATGCTCTCCCGTCTACTCCACCTGTGACTCTCGCCCTGGTGGAGTACCGGAGTCGATGGGAGAGTGCTCGGCAGCCAATTTATTGCATCTAGACTGCCCGTTGATCCAGTGGGTAATGTAGACAAGCCCTTAAGATGCAAATTTAAAGTGAATTAGTTAAACTGCATTAAACCCCTGTGTGGACACTCTCATTGAGAATTAAAGTGGCCTTAGTCTGTGAATTAAGGTAAACTGTTTTAAGACTATTTTAACTCTGAATGATTGTCCACACAGTGGTTTAATGCAGTTTAACTGATGCACTTTAAATTCACACCTTTAGTTAATTCAGATTAATTTTCCTGTGTGTCCCTCTGTGAATAAGCCCTACCTCAGAAAATGATGTTAAACTAGCATTCCTGGATAGTTCTGTAATAATCATTAATTCAAACCTGGGCTCCAGAACTGAAATATGAACAGGTAATACTCAGGAGACGATGCTCATTGTGACAGACATGGACATGTCCTATAATAAGATACGAATACTATGGCTGTTAAGGGATTAAAAAAATTAATTGCAGTTAAGCATGCTCTTAAACAATAACAGAATACCATTTATATAAATATTTTTGGATGTTTTCCACATTTTCAAATATATTGATTTCAATTACAAAACAGGATACAGAGTGTACAGTGCTCACTTTATATTTATCTTTATTATATATTTGAAAATGTAGAAAAACATCTAAAATATTTAATAAATTTAAGTTGGTATTCTATTGTTTAACAGTGCGATTAAAACTGGAGTAATCATGATTAATTTTTTTAATAGCAATTCATATTTTTGAGTTAATCACATGAGTTAACTGTGATTAATCGACAGCCCTAAAGAATACTAAGTATAACAATTTTATGAACACTGTATGCGAACTGGTCAGTGGGGAAATATAGTCTCTTTTATGTTATAACTGTACTGCTCTGATCTAGCTTAAGTGGCAAGAACAAGCAGGAAGGCAACACAATGGATCTCCACAAAAGCAACTTCCAACCAAATACTTCAGTGGGGGAAGGAAGGGGTGCAATTACAAGGCAATAGCATGCTTCCAGACTCCAGTCCAAAGTGACAGAGCAGTTTTGTGAGGCTGGGAACTACAGAAAAAAAGGACAGAAAATAGTTTAAAAAGTCCTCCTCAGGGGATGGAAGGTCAATTGTCAGAGCTATTAGGCAGACAGGTTGATACAGAGAGAGGCTCTGTGAAGAAGTTTGAAGGAGTTGGCTGATCTTTCCCCAGATCCAGGAAATAGTAAGCCTGAGGGAAAGACAAGCAAAAGGGTAGACAGCTTTATTGTTTTAAGACCTGTTTTCTCTTAAATGTTTTTGTTCTGAATATATAATACTTAGTTTGAAGAAGGCTGTTTGGTCACTGGTTCCTACTGTCATTTCTCCTTGATGGCACAAACTACAGGGTCTGAGCCCAAGACCTGTTGAGATAATCGTGGTTAGTACCAGGAAACTGTAGCCTGGTTTGAGAGTAGGAAAATCGTACAGTTGCACCCCAAGAAAGATGGCAGCTAGAGGTACAAGACCTGACAGGGGTCCACTTGAAGAGAGAAGGAGGGATCAGAGGTGCAATTACGCTGGTAACTGATTTCAGAGTGGTAGCCATGTTAGTCTGTATCAGCAAAAAAAACGAGGAGTATTTGTGACACCTTAGAGACTAACAAATTTATTTGGGCATAAGCTTTTGTGGGCTAAACCCACTGCATGCATCCAATGAAGTGGATTTTAGCCCACGAAAGCTTATGCCCAAATACATTTGTTAGTCTCTAAGGTGCCACAATACTCCTGGTAACCGAGATACTCATGTACTAATAATTATCTCAATGCCAATAATAAAGAGCTGAATTGTCCTCAACTAAGACAGAAAGTAAGTTCTGCTCTACAGATTTCTTTCTTCCAGTGGAAATATCTAAGACCTGAAAGATACATGCAGAGGGGTTGAAGAGCAAAGCAACGAAAATTACTTTATTATTTAATTGATATACTAACAACAAACAATAGCCATATTTTCTCATTATATATGAAGAAAGGGACATATAAGAAAGATGAAAGTGGATGGAAAAGGCATAAAATCAGCATGTGATAGATAACAGCGGTTCCAGCAACCCAAACAAGAAGCTCTCACCAATGTTTGTGAATGATGACCAAAATAATAATACTCTACATTTCTTTAGCACCTTCTATCCTAGATTCTCAAAGAACTTTACACTGTCAATGATTTAAACTTTCCAACAACCCAGTGAGGTCAGTAACCGCCATTATCCTCATTTTACAAATAAGAAAATGTAAGCACTGAGAGGTTAAGTGACTTGGCTATGTTCAAACAGGAACGCTGTGGCAGAATAAAGAATAAAACCAGATCTCTTGATTTTTCTTTGTTGGCAGAGTGATTGCAAATGTAGGGATGACAAGACAGAAAACATACACACAAAAGGGAACAGATTAAGTGGTATAATAGATTAAGGTATTTGACTGAAACCTTTCTCCAGAAACAGGAGTATAACGCAAGCTTGAGTACAAATGGAAATTAAATTGATAGCCTCTTCCAGTTCCACAAAGGAGCTTTAACCATATCACAAAACAGCAAATAGTTCAGCCCTCTATCCTCAAAAGAAGAACACCGGCTAGATTATAAAGGGTAATTTTTACTGTAAGTATACCATACTTGAATCTGTGAGAGGCAATCAAATATTCCAAAACCCGCTAATTAGGATTTCAATGTCAAACAATACCATTTCTCTAACTTGGAAATAAACAAAATTATTTTTAAAGTTTTACGTATACAACAAGGACTCTTTCATACACCCACACATGTGTGTGTGCTCACAGTCACCCATGTTCATAATGAAGGGTTTTTTAAAAACTCAGATTTTGAGAAATTCAAATGTCCACATTAGGTTACTAGGTAATTTTGTGACTATGCCATAGCAATCACAAGACTTCCATTAGACTCTGCAGAAAACTAGCTGACGGTTTAGAAAAAATTTCTGACAACCAACCACTGTTACAAAGTCAATCTCAAATAATCTATTTGTAAGAAATAGAATAGTCAGTTCAGACAGTTTAGTTCTTTATACTATGACTCTCCTGATAAAGGTATCTTCCACTGTTGTCTGATGTGTAGTTGGAGTCCTGTTGGTCCCAGAAGATTAGAGAGACAAGGTGAATGAAATAACACCCACTTCTGGCCTTCAAACAACCCCTCACCCCTTCCAAGTTCATTATCAGAAGCAACCTCCCCACATACTAGGATACACCAACTGAAAGCAGTACCAGACTCTGGCTGAACGACAGATGCAAAACCTGCAGACATATCTCAACTACTACAATGATCAACACACCTTTCAAGATCTATGGAGCCTACCCATGCCTATCATATCATGTGGTATACTTCATCCAGGTCACTAAATGCCCCAATAACAGCTATGTGGGTGACACCAGACAATCACTATGCTCTCGAATGAACTCATACAGAAAAATGGTAAAAGACAAAAACACCCTGTGATCTGTGGGTGAATACTTTTCACAAAGTGATCAATCTATTTCTAACCTATCAAGTCCTCATCCTCAAAAGAAACCCATACTACACTTTCAAAAGATGAGCTTGGAAGTTTGAATTCATAACTCTGCTAGACACTACAAATCATGGATTGAACAGAGACCCTGGATTTATGGTTTATTACAGTGTTTCCCTCCGTAGGCCGAGGGATGTACAGGCCGCCGCTTCCCGCAGCCCCCATTGGCCTGCAGCGGTGAACTGTGGCCAGTGGGAGCCGCGATCGGCCGAACCTGTGGACGCGACTGGTAAACAAAATGGCCTGGCCCACCAGAGGCCTTTCCTAAGCAGGCAGCATCCCAAGTTTGGGAAACATTATTATTACAACAATCTATAATCCACTAACTCCTTTCTTTTTGTCCTATCACTGCAGACGTGCTAAAGGGCCACTCTATTTTGCGTGGTCCCCTAGAATATGCTCTTACTCCTTATGCTGAACAATTTGTTCCACCTTGCATTTAGCTGTGATGCTCAGATTACCTTTCCCACACCAGAAGAAGAGCTCTTTGTTGCTCAAAAGCTTGCCTCTCTCACCAACAAAAGGTGGTCCAACAACATATATTACCTCACCCGCCTTGCTTCCCAATAAACTGAATCTCTGTTAAACAAAAAGAAAAGGAGTACTTGTGGCACCTCAGAGACTAAAAAATTTATTTGAGCATAAGCTTTCGTGAGCTACAGCTCACTTCATTGGATGCATTCGGTGCCACAAGCACTCCTTTTCTTTTTGGCTGCTACTCTGAAATCTGTTAAACAAGTCTTTGTTGTATATTTTCTATCTTTAGAACCTCTCCCATGATTAATGATAGATTTTCAACTAATGAAATTTTCAATTTCTTCCTGCCAACTGCCCATTAATAATAACTTTCAATGTAACACAGTAAAAAAAAATGGCATTTTTCCATTCGAATATTTCTGTGTGGTGCTCTCACACTGGCTAGAGCTACTGTAGTATTTGCTCTTAGAATTTTTCTTTTTCTAAACACCTCAGTCATGACTTGCACTCTTTTCCAAATCTTGACATGTATTGAGCAGAGACTATTGAATTAAGGTTCTAATTCTACAAACTCATATACAACTACTTAACTTTATATACGGCGAGAAATCTTATTGAAACTAATGGAAGGTAGTCCCCCTTGCCTTCTACCAGTAGTTTGGGGATGATGCAAGCACTTCAGATTAAAAGTCACAGGGTATGGTTCAGGGTGTACATTTTCAATTCATAATCAAATACATATTTTCTTCTTAACACAATTACCTTTGAGGGCCACAGTTTAGAAGCTGGGGGACCACAGGTTGGACACTTCTGCTCTTCAGCAATACTTTTAATGCCTTTAATGTGGGCTCTCATTTTCAGATGAAAACTATACAGAATAATAGGTAGTGATGTTACATATAGTTTAAATGTAATTGATGGCACTAACTACCATCTTCTTTCCCTGTTCACACTTTTATAAGATAACATACACTAATTAGACCTGATTAGTAAAGTGAAACACATTCCTTTCTTCCCAGTTAGAAGGCCTTCATATTTAATTTGTGTCTAAAGAAATTTTACTAACTTACAGGCCTGGGGATATAAATTTTAATTTTATGGTTATAATAGAAAACAGGGGAACTGAAAAAACTTCTTCAGAGTTCAATCACAAAAAGAAAGGATTCAATTACTTTGAAGGTCTTTGGAACCACAAAATAGAAATACAGGAAATGATGAGCCAACCTGGGGGGCCCCATTAATTATAATCCCACATGGCATTTATTCCTTGGCTTCTACTGTACTGTATTTGGACATATTATGAGCTACAAATCAATAAAAAAAATTGGTGAGCTAGCTACACATACCAAAATGTAAACTATGCCTTAATTATTCATTAGTGGAATAAAAGTCATTTTTAGCTACATAAATGTTACTGTTGTTTGTCTGAACAAAACTGACCTTTTAAATTAATTTGGGTCTCTGTAATATGTCTACCTATATAACCTCCTTATCAGTATTATAACATTACAGTGTAAACAGAGAAAGGGAATAGCTATTAATGTAATTTTTAATTCAGTGATGCTTACTCTAAAAAATATCTAATAAAATAACTGGATGAGAATACGTTTTAATATTGCATACTGGCATTTTCACTTCTTGGACCTGACTCTTCTTTCACTTACCTCAATTTTACACCAGTATAACGCTACTGATTTCAGTAGAACACTCTTAACATACATGGAGAGACAGATCAGACCCCTTCTGTCTATAAATCTTTGATTTGATAAAGGATGAAAGTGAATTACCACTACCCAGCTCTATGCATCAAATATCAAATACATGAGATACCTGCACGAAATAAACAGAATGAGGGTCTGACCAGCTGAATTAATACAGTTGTTAAGAATAACCCTTCTTTCTGGACTGCTTCATTGCAGGGATTTGTATTTGTCAGCAAACATATGGTGAAACCCAAACATATATGTCTTTTCAGTGTTCTCAACTGTATACAGTATCTGTCAAAATAATAGGGATATTACATACCAGAACCACACATTTAAAATACATTTTCCATGAATTATATTATGTCAACATAGTATGTTCTCATAAAATAATAAATAACATACCATAAAAAATAAAGACAATGGAGTTCAAGAAGGCAGACTTTAGCAAACTCAGAGAATTAGTAGGTAGCAAGTGGGAAGTAAGTCTAAGGGGAAAAAAGATCAGGAGAGTTGGCAATTTTTTATAGAGACATGATTAAGGGCATAAGAGCAAACTATCCGAATGCATAGAAAAGATCAGAAGTATGGTAAGAGACCATCTTGATTTAATCAGACAATCTTCAATGACCTGAAATTCAAAAGACACTCATATAAAAAGTGGAAATTAGGTCAAATTACAAAGGATTAATATAAAAAAAAAACAGAAACCTGTAGGGACAAAATTAGAAAGCTGAAGGCACCAAACGAGATTAAACTTTCTAGGGGCATAAAGGGTAACAAGAAAACATTTTACAAATACATGACAAGCAAGAGTAAGACCCACGACAGGACAGACCCATTACTCAATGAGGAGGGAAAGACAATAACAGAAAATGCAGCAATTGCCTAACAGTTCAATGCCTTTTTTGTTTCAGTTTTCACCAAAAAGGCAACCAGTGATCGGATGACTAACTTAGTGAATATCAGTTTAAATGGGCTAGAATCTGAGGCTAAAATAAGGAAAGAACAAGTTAGGAATTACTTACACAAGTTAGACATCTTCAAATTGGCAGTATCTAATGAAATACATCCTAGAAGACTTAAGGAACTGGCTGAAGAAATCTCTGAGCAATTAGTGATTATCTTTGAGAGCTTGTGGAGTACAGCAGAGAGTCCAGAGGACTGGAAAAGGACAAATACAATATCTATCTATAAAAAAGGGAATAAGAACAACGCAGGGTATTATAAACCAGTCAGAGAGAAAGTCCCAGAAAGACAGTGCACCAAACAATCCATTTGTAAGCACATAGAAGAAAACAGGGTGATATTTAACAATCAACGTGGATTTGTCAAGAACACATCATGTCAAACCAACCTACTACCATTCTTTGACAGGATAACAAGCCTTTTGGATGGGGGAAAGCAGTAGATGTGATATATCTTGACTTTGGTAAGGCTTTAGATATTGTCTCACATGATCTTCTCATAAACAAACTAGGGAAATATAGCCTAGATTAACCTTATATAAGGAGGTTAACAACTGGTTGGAATAGCTTACTCAGAGAGTACATATCAATGGTTCATAGTCAAGCTGGAGGGATGCACTGAGGGGGATATCACAGGGATCCATCCTGGGCCTGGTTCTATTCAATATCTTCATAAATTATTTGGATAATGGCAGAGAGGGTATACTTACAAAGTTTTCAGACAATACCAAGCTAGGAGAATTTACAAGCACTTTGGAGGACAGGATTAGAACTTAATATGACCTTGACAAACTGGAAAAATGGCCTGTACTACATAGGATTAAATTCAATAAAGACAAAGGTTGTGAAATCTCTGTCATTGGAAGTTTTTAAGAACAAGTCAGAAAATACCTATCAGAATTGGTTTAGATAATATGAAGTCCTGCCTCATTGCAGGGGACTGGACTAGATGAGGTCCCTTCCAATCCTACATTTCTATGATTTCTATGTTATTTACAGAAATATTCTGATATTCTTCCTAGGTTATTGTTCAATCTTTCAAATTATTGCTCTATAAAAGGTTGATCAATTTATTTTAAAATTTAGGATTGTGATGTTTAGAGTATTTTGTTTCTGGTTTCTCTAGACAAGAATAAGTTTTCTTATCATAAGCACCAATAAAAATAAGTGAATTTAAGATTTGTATAAACCAGTTTTAATATGTGAGTGGACCATTAGAAAAAGCACAGTATGCAGTCACATAATATATAAACATGAGAAAAAGAATCTCATCAAGCTGCAAAACTGCATTCTTCAAATTCCTTTGTACCAACCTAGTATTGATAGTTTATACCCTCCAGCTAGCAAACACAGTGAATTTTTTCCAACTCTGACTCCCTGATGACACAATTCAATTTCATGAATCATCTAGTTGTAAAAACCCTTGGTAATATACAATAAAACAATACTGTACCACCTTCACCTTTCCTTCTGTTGAAAGAATTCTTAGATTGGTACAAAGGAATTTTAAAAATGTAATTTCAGATATGTAAAACAAATTCCTCTTTCTGTAGTATTTTTGCATGAATCTGAATTTGGTACTAATGAGCAGTACAAGAAACTGAATATATAGAACTGAATGGCAGCACGTAAAACTCTTCTACCAAACAAGATCTGCAAAGAAAACCTTATCTCATTACTAGTTACATGAGAAAATTGACCTCCCTGTACACTGCCTTACAGTTTTCCGGGTGTACACAGAGGTTTCCAACAGCCCCATATATAAGCATAGTCAGAGCAGCCAAAGACTTTGGACATGCATAGCACAACATTTACACCCTATTCTGATCAGACTAGTCTTTTTTCTCTGAAGCAAGGGCTCTAAATTCAGCCTGAATTCAGAGCTCTTGCTCCACTAAAAACCACTGTGGAGGTCTGTCCCCAAAGACCTGTTGTAACTTTCAAAACCTCCTAAAGGAAAATACTAGAAAGAGAGAAAAAGCTTTAAGAAATAAGTTAAAAGGAGTTTCCTATAAATTCAAAAACAAATGGCTAGATTGTGAGTTTATGACTGACACTGAGTAAAGGGCAGCACAGAGCTGTCCGGCCCCTGCAACACCCAGAGATTGTGCTCCCAGAGTCCTACTCCCAGAGTCACAATCTCTCTCTTGGTCTCCTCGCAGAACTGTGAAGGCAACACACTGCAACAAGTCTATACCCAGTGCTCTGTATCATCCCTGATACACCTCTATAGTTACGACATTGAGCATGTTGGAGAGAGGGGAGGAGCCAAGACATATAAAATTGGGATATGACCTCCATCCTGACTACATTAAAAAAAAAACATGTACATAAACAACTGGCAGTGGCAAATATTTCTCGTGAAATATATAGAACCATAAAACCAATTTTAATTTATGTAACAGTCCTATTTTTTCTATTATTTCAAAGAAGAAACTTTGGATCTAAGGTCATGTCATTTACCCCATTTTGGAGTAAAATTATTGATGAGGAAAAGTTGATAGACCTACTCTTGGATCTGCCTTTGGGATTGTTCAGGCTTACCATTTTGGATTATTTGACTATCCATGCCAAAGATTATTCTTGTACATTACCTTGAGATCTTATGTCCGCCATAAAAAAAATGGTTACCTACCTTTTCGTAACTGCTGATCTTCAAGATGTATTGCTCATGTCCAGTCCATTCTAGGTGTGTGTGGGCCCTCGTGCACAGTTGTTGGAGATTTTTGCCTTAGCAGTATCCGTAGGGCCAGCTGTGGCGACCTCTGGAGTGCTGGGCTCATGCGACTGTATATCAGGTGCCAGTAACCATACACCCTCTCAGTTCCTTCTTTCTGGCAACTCCGACAGAGAGGCAAGAGGGCAGGTAATGGAACGGACATGAGCAACTTATCTTGAAGAACAACAGTTACAAAAAGGTAGGTAACTGTTTTTTCTTCTTCGAGTGCTTGCTCATGTCGATTTCATTCTAGGTGATTTACAAGCAGTATCTATGGAGTTGGGCTCAGAGTTCACAGCTTACCACATGTTTTAACAGTCTCAGGCTCATGTGGGCCATGGTGAATGGTTGGGCACACAGAGACGAGATGAGATCCACCATGGCTTGGAATTGAGTCTCGGGGAGGAAGGCTCTGGCCTGAGTGGAGTCTAGTACCCCCCCAATAAATTCTATGTGTTGCACTGGAGTCAGGGTTGACTTTTTCTCGTTTATTTTTAGGCCTGGGTCATGACAGGTGGAACAGACCAGATTGAGATGCCTCCGTACCTGATCTGAGGACCAACCCCTTATCAACCAATCGTCAATGTACAGGTAAATTTGGACTCGCTGACATCACAGGTAAGTGGCACTAGTGCTATACACTTTGTGAACACTCTTGGGGCCGACGGGAGATGAAAGAACTGGAAATGGCGCTGGCCCAACATAAAATGGAGGAAATGACAGTGCCATGGGAATATGGAAGTATGCATCCTTTAAATTGAGGGCAGCGTACCAGTGTCCCAGATCCAGGGATGGACTCACGGAGGTTAGGGAGACCATGCGAAATTTCAACTTTTTGAGAGACTTATTGAGGCAACACAGGTCTAGAATAGGTCTGAGGCCCCCTTTTGCCTTTGGAATTTGGAAGTAGCAGGAGTAGAAACCTCTTCCTTCCATGTTCTGCAGAACCTCTTCCAATGGCCCCAGGCACAGGAGGTTTTTGACCTCCTAAACAATGAGTTGCTTGTGAGAAGGATCCCTGAAGAGGGACGGAAAAAGGGGGCGGAAGGGTTGGTCAGCTATAAATTACAGGGTATAGTCCAATGAAACTGCGTCAAGCACCCAGCGATCCGAAGTGATATGGGACCAGGCCGACCAGGAAGGGTGGAGGTGGTTGAGGAAGATGGGGAGCGGATCCAGTGCATTCACTGGGGCATCGTCCTCAGGCACACCCTCAAAATGACTGCTTTGTGTTGTCTTGGTCACTGGAAGGACCAGGCTGGACAGGGGGATGAGATGATGACTGGTGGCATTGCTTAAAGCCCCTGTCTCTGTCCTTCTTTCTGTAGGAGCCAGACCAAGGGGCACTCCAAGACCTTAATAACAGCGGAGGAGGTGGGGGGCAGAATGACTTTCTAGCCTGATGAGGAGTATGCAGGCCCAAGGAGTGGAGGGTGGCCCAGGAATCTTTAAGGCCATGGAACCTTGCATCAGTTAGCTCCAAGAATAGCACCATTCCCTTGAAAGGGAGGTTCTGGAGAGTTGTTTGCATCTCCTGGGACAGCCCAGAGGTCTGTAACCAGGAGCTGCATCTCATGGATATTGCAGAGGCGACCACTCTGGATACCACGTCCGTGGTATCCCAGGCCATCTGGAGGGCACCTGTGGCCACAGCCTTGCCCTCCTCCACCAAGATGGCAAACTTCTGATCCTGATCCTGATCCTGTGGGAGGCTCTCCTTGAACTTGCTGATGAAGTCCCACTGATTGAAATTGTATCTGCCAAGTAGGGCCTGATGGTTAGATACCCTAAACTGGAGGCTGGCTGTTGAATAAATCTTTCTGCCAAATAAGACCAGCCTCTTGGCATCTTTATTCTTGGGGGGGCCATTCGCCTGTACCTGCCTGTCCCTCTCATTGACGGTGGACACAACCAGGGGAGGGTGCATGTACCGGTATTCAAACCCCTTTGCAGGGACATAGTACTTCTTTTCTGGCTTCTTCGATGTGGGTGGAATGGAAGATGAGGTCTGCCATACAGACTTGGTAGTTTTCAGGACCTCTAGGTGAATGACCAATGCGACCCGGGCTGGGGCGGAGGAGAGGATGATATTGAAGAGGTCGTCGGACTCCTCAGCTAGCTCCTCAACCTCCGACTTTGGGTTGGCCGCTGGGCCCGCTTCAGGCGCAGATGGTGCTGCGATGGGCCAGAACCCCCTACCGCTTCCTGGAGTCAGGTCCCTGGCTGGGCTAGGGGATCCGACCACAGTGGTAACCTCGAGACCCTCCGTTGTGGGCACAAGGCTTAACACAGGTCCTTTGCCTGAAGTTCCCTTTTTGCGTGGTACCTGCGGACTTAGATCACTTCTTTGGTACCGGTGAGGGGGAACGGTGCCAGGCGGATGCCAGTGCCGGCGGTGCACTACGTGCCCAAGCCCAAGTACCGGGTGTGGAGTCCAAGTGGGAGGACTCCAATGCTGGATGTAGAGCAGCCTCCATGAGGAGGGCCCTCAATCGAATGTCCTGCTCTTTCTGAGTCTGGGGATGAAAATTTTTGCAGATCTGGCATCTGTCTTTTCTATGGAATTCCCCCCAGCAGCACTTTAAACAGCTATCATGAGGATCACTAATGGGCATCGGCCAGCTGCACTCAGAACACGGCTTAAAGCCTGGGGAGCAGGGCATGCCCAGCTCTGGGACAAAGTCCCAGCCACGATTCTAACTACTACTAAAACACTTAACAGCTAACTAATCACTTTACTAAACAACAAAGGAGAATTATCTAAACTGAAAAAAAGCTAATGTTTTTGCTAAGCAAGACCAGGTGCTCCAACAACCATCACAGGCAGTAAGAAGGAACTGAGAGGGCAGAGGGCTGGCAGTGCCTGATAGACCGCCCCATGAGCACAGCACTCCAGAGGGCGCCACAGCCAACCCTATGGATACTGCTAAGGGAAAAATCTCCAACAACTGTGCACAAGAGCACAGACCTAGAATGGAATGGACATGAGCAATCACGCGAAGAAGAACCTAAATAGTTAGACAATTTGGTAAAATAGATAATTTAATATTTAAATTGGTTATTCTGTAGAAAGGTATGCTTTAGATCTCATCTTTGAAATACCATCAGCAGTAGGGGATGAACACTGTAACCTCGTCATAGTCAAGTCATCCCTATCTTCCTCCTGAATCAGGGTACATAATCACTCCATTGATTCACCCTCAGAGGCTAACAGACCTTGTGAGGATTCAGACTTCTCTGAGAATTTATAACAACCCCCCACCGGATCCCACTGTCAATGGCCTAGTAAAACAAGAATACAAATATTGTCATCACACAATGGCATCTAGAAGTACATTCTTCTTTCATCATCTTCATAGATCACCATGATTTAGAAATGATTTGAGCCAGTAATGAAAAACCTATATAAAATACCACCTTTCTCTCTGCCCTGTCTATTTAGATAGTAAGCTCTTCAGGGTAGGGGGTCTCTCATACTATGTGTATGTATAATACCTAGTACAATCGGATCCCAACTGTGGCTCGGGCCTTTAGGCACTACCCAAATACAAGTTAACAATAACAGAGCATTGAAGCTGGTCAGTTTCATTCCATGCTAAATGCTGTCCACTGTGGCAGAAAGTTTTCTCAGTCTAATGCTGTGGCTATGGTGATGACTCCTTTACCATAGTATCATAGAATCAGAAAAATGTCAGCTTGGAAGGGACCTTGAGAGTTCAAGTCCAGCCCCCTGTGCTGAGGCAAGACTTGACAGCTGTTCTTAAAAACCTCCAATGATGGGGATTCCACAACATCCCTCAGAAGTCTATTCCAGAACTTAACTACCTTATAGTTAGCATTTTTTTCCTAATATTAAACCTAAATCTCCATTGCTGCAGATTAAGTTAATTAGTTCTTGTCCTACCTTCAGTGGACAAGGAGAACAATTGATCACCATCCTCTTTATAATAGCCCTCTAACTCCATCCATCTGTGATGTTCAGACCAGAATACCAATGGTACTCCTCTGAGTGGTGCGCACACTAATGAATCTGGGCTACTCTGAGTTTGAAGCACAGACAATTAATTTCCACTGCAGAATTTTCTTTCACTTTGCAGATACGAGCAATCAGATGTGGGCTATTTGTCCAATAACAAGAGAATAGCATGGGAGCAGGAAAGGAAAAATACATCAACTTCCATTTCTGAGTTCAACTCAGCTTCCGCCTAAATATCCCATTTCTTCCTTTTCCATTACTTTTAGTTATACCCTAAATAACAATTCTCCCTCCTTAGTTGATTACACAATTTAAACACTTGTAGACTATTCTCTTTAACCCCATTCATCTAATTTATCACAATTTTTCCTCCATAACATGTTTTGTTAATTAGTAATAATAATGCTAAAAATAAGGAGTCTATTGATTAGTGTAAGAAATATTAAAAAAGAAGAAAACAGATTCCAAACTATTTTGGTAGTAATATCTAAACGTTGCTTGATATTAAATGATGTCTAATATCTAAATGTAACTTGATAAGAGCAACGTTAGTATTTCTTTTCTACAACCCAATAGTTAGTGCTAAAATTATTTGTCTTCTGAACTACACTGCCCAGTAAATCACTAATAAAACTGAATTGTCTTTATGCATGAAACTGTATTTACTCCTTCAAATATAAAGAAAAAAGGGAATAGTAACAGAAGTATATCACAATACTGTCAAATAATTAATGTATCACACTGTATAAATCATTAAGGGGTTACCCTAGGCTAATTCATTAATCCATTAACAGTTAGTGACCACTATAAGTTGATTTCCCTTCTACAAGGGGAATTTCAGTTGGACTCCACACTCACACTATACCACTCCAGGGACTCAGAGTAGCAGCCGTGTTAGTCTGTATTCGCAAAAAGAAAAGGAGTACTTGTGGCACCTTAGAGACTAACAAATTTATTAGAGCATAAGCTTTCGTGAGCTACAGCTCACTTCATCGGATGAAGTGAGCTGTAGCTCACGAAAGCTTATGCTCTAATAAATTTGTTAGTCTCTAAGGTGCCACAAGTACTCCTTTTCTTTTTACTCCAGGGACTCTTTACCAATCCTGCCATTGATCTCTCAATCAACTCTTCCCCCACCCCAAAATGACTTTAAAGGGAGTTCTTCATATGGTACCTTACTGGTTGGAATACTTGGTATATAAATTAAAGACTGCCAACCTAGTAAAAGTATTCTTCCACGTTCCCTCCTCTCTCCATCCATACGCCTCAAGAGGTAATAGGTCTAAGGCCTGGTCTACAGGATGCGGTTATTTCGGAATTAGCGGAGTTAATTCGAAATAAAACTGATTCTGTCCACACGACCAAACTGGTTTTTTCGATTTAAAGGACTCTTTAATCCGATTTCTGTACTCTACTTCAGCAAGTGGAATTGCGCTAAAATCGAGATTGCAGTTCCGGGTTAAAGGTACTGAGGACGCAATTTGACGTTATTGGCCTCCGGGAGCTATCCCAGAATGCTCTCTAGTGACGCTCTGGACAACACTCTCAACTCCGATGCACTAGCCAGGTAGGCAGTAAAAGTCCCGGGAACTTTTCAATTTCATTTCCTGTTTGGTCACCATCAGCACAGTCCCAGTGCTGGTGACCATCCGCACAGTCCACCATTACAGGGGACCATGCAGAGTCCATCATCACAAGAGACCACGCAGTCCCGGATTCGCAGACGAGCTCCAGGATAGTCCGAACAGGAGGTACTGGATCTCATCACATGTTGGGGAGATGAATCTGTTATGGCAGAGCTATGTTCCAAAAAAAGAAACATAAATACGTACCCTAAAGTCTCCAGGACCATGACGGAAAGAGGCTACTCCAGAGACACAGAGCAGTGTCATGCAAAAATCAAGGAGCTCAGGCAAATGTACCAAAAAGACAGGGAGGCGAACGGGCGCTTTGGGTCACAGCCCCATACATACCGCTTCTACCGTGAGCTGCATGCAATTATGTGGGGTGATGCCACCACTATCCCACCACTGTCCATGGGCACCTGCAAGGGGGGAGTTGCACAGAGCGAGGAGGATGAGTTATTGGAGGATGAAGAGGAGGAGGACAGTGCACTGGCGGCAAGTGGGGAATCCATTTTTCCCCCAGCCAGGAACTATTCTTAATGCTGGACCCAATAGCCTCCTCTGACTCCCAGTGCGGGTTCCCGGACCATGACCCTGGAGAATGCACTTCTGGTGAGTTAGAGCCTGATCGGAGCCACGCAGTGGGGGGTTGGGGGGAAACCCAGCCGTGCTAGACTGTTTGCGTTTAGTTTAAAGGGCTTATCCCTGTTCAGAGCTTCATCAGAGCCATGCGGAGGGTGCAGGGTGGGGGCGTGTTGTGTGAAGCGATCATCCCAGAGAGCCCGCAGTCCCTCCTTTTATATGGCAAACCCATCAGGCATTGCTTGCTATGGGAAAGGGGGCCTGGCAATTTGAAAGCTTTGAAATGAATGCAGAAAAAGCAGAACCCAGCATGCCCCTAGGGCTTACCATGGCTGCCTGCAAACTGAATTCTGTTGTCCGGCCGCCTGGGATGGCTTACTCACACCAAAGTGGCAGGCACTTCAGTACAAGAGGCAAAATGCAAACTTGTACAGAAAGAACATGTAGTATGTACTATGAATTGCCTGTTTCACTGAGAAAGTGTCCCCTTTGTTCTCTAAAATGTATCTTTTAAAATACTATCCTCCCTTTTTCTCCTCCCACAGGTGCAAATGTTTCAACGCAGCCCCTATCTACTCCGTCCCAGAGGCTGGTCCAGATCAGAAAGCGGAAAAAACAAACTCGGGACGACATGTTCGCTGAGCTCATGCAATCCTCCTGCACTGATAGGGACCAGCTGAATGCATGGATGCAAACAATTGCGGAGTCCCGTAGAGCATTAAATGAACACGAAGAGAGGAGGGACGCACACGATGAGAGCAGGCAGGATGCTATGGTCAAGCTCATGGGGGGGCAAATTGACATGCTCCACTGTATGGTGGATCTAATGCGGGAAAGGCAGCAAGACCACAGACTGCCGCTGCAGCCCCTGTATAACCGCCCTCCCTCCTCCCCAAGTTCCATAGCCTCCTCACCCAGACGCCCAAGAATACGGGGAGTGGGAGGATATGGGGCTACCCACACACTCAACCCCAGAGGACTGCACAAGCAGCAGAAAGCTGGCATAGCCGAAATATTGATTTGGTTTCTGGACTTGTGCTTCCCTCCTCCTCCACCTCTTCCCCCAACACCCCTCCTCTCCTGGTCTACCTTCTGATTTCTTTCAGTGTGTTGTGCAATAAATAATAAAGAAT
The DNA here is from genome assembly GCF_009764565.3 of Dermochelys coriacea. Classification (NCBI taxonomy): domain Eukaryota; kingdom Metazoa; phylum Chordata; order Testudines; family Dermochelyidae; genus Dermochelys; species Dermochelys coriacea. The sequence continues at coordinate 124,287,062 of NC_050070.1, forward strand.
GGTTTTTAAACAATTGTGACTTTATTTCCTTTCATAAATATAGGGGTCGGGTAACTTCAAGACAAACAAACACAACTGTCACACCATACCCTGGCCAGTCATGAAACTGGCTTTCAAAGCTTCTCTGATGCGCAGCGTGCCCTGCTACGCTCTTTTAATCACCCTGTTGTCTGGCTGTGTGAAATTGGCCAGCAGGTGAGTTGCCTCAACCTCTCACCCCGCCATAAATGTCTCCCCCTTACTCTTCCAGATATTGTGGAGCACACAACAAGCAGCAATTACGACTGGAATATAGGTTGTGCTGAGATCTAACCGAGCCAGTAAACTGCACCAGTGCGCTTTCAAACGTCCAAAAGCACATTCTACCACCATTCTGCACTTGCTCAGCCTATAGTTGAACTGCTCCTTACTACTGTCCAGGGTGCCTGTGTATGGCTTCATGAGCCAGGGCATTAAGGGGTAGGCTGGGTCCCCAAGGATAACTATAGGCATTTCAACATCCCCAACAGTAATTTTCTGGTCTGGGAAGTACATCCCTTCCTGCAGCTGTTCGAACAGACCAGAGTTCCTGAAGATGCGAGCGTCATGCACCTTTCCCAGCCATCCCACACCGATGTCGGTGAAACATCCCTTGTGATCTACCAGTGCTTGCAGAACCATGGAAAAGTACCCCTTGCGGTTTACCAAGATAGGGATATGCGTTCCGTCTATCACCCCACCACAGTTAGGGAACCCCAGCGCACTAAAGCCATCCACAATGGTCTGTACATTTCCCAAAGTCATGACTTTTGATAGCAGCTGGTCAATAATTGTGTTGGCTACTTGCAGCACAGCAGCCCCCACAGTAGATGTGCCCACTCCAAATTGATTCCCGACTGATTGGTAGCTGTCGGGCTTTGCAAGCTTCTACAGGGCTATTGCCACTTGCTTCTCAACTGTGAGGGCTGCTCTCATTTTGGTGTCTTTGTGCTTCAGGGTAGGGACAGCAAGTCACAAAGTTCCATGAAAGTGGCCCTATGCATACGAAAGTTTCTCAGCTACTGGTAATCATCCCATACCTGCAACACTGTGCGGTCCCAACAATCTGTGCTTGTTTCCTGGGCCTTGAATCGGCATTCCACGGCATGAACCTGGCCCAGCGTCACCATGATCTCCCAATTGCCACATGCCGTGCTTCTAGGAACGTCTGTGTCCATGTCCTCATCACTATCGTAATCGTGCTGTCGTCGCTTCCTCGCCCCGTTTTGCAGGTACTGCACATACTGCTGGATAATGTGTGAGATATTTACAATGGTCAAAACCGCAGTAGAAATCTGAGTGAGCTCCATGCTTGCCGTGCTATGGCGCCTGCACGGGTAATCCTGGAAAAAGGGCTCGAAATGGAGGAGAGTAGAGTGGCAGAGGAAGAGGTGCTGTTTGGTTCAAAATAGCTGAAAAAAGGCGGGAAATGGTTGTCTTCTGTAGCTTTCATAGAGGCGGGATCCCAGGGCAGACAACATGGAGAAGCTCAGTAGCGCGGCAAGAGCGGGAGAGCATAGTTAGTGGCGGAAGCTGTGCTGCTTGGTTCACGATGGCCGAGCAAAGTTGACAGCGGAAGCAGTCGATGAGGAAGAGAAAGAGTAGATACTTATAGAGATTACATAGAAAGACGAGAGGAAATGTGAGGTGGATTCATAGTACCAGGAGAGAAGCGGTGCACCGTACTGCACCATCTGCTGAAAGCAGTATGGCGTCTGCACACCAAAAAGGCGAGAAATGATTGTCTGCCATAGCTTTTACAGCAGGAGGAGCAACTGACGACACACACCCAGAAACAGTCACGGGAATGTTTTTGCCCCATCATGCACTGGGAGCTTAACCCAGAATTTCAATGGGCAGTGGGGACTGCAGGAACTGTGGGATAGCTACCCACAGTGAACTGCTCTGACATTCGATGCTAGCCTCGGTACTGTGGACACACTCCGCTGAATTCATGCACTTTAGTGGGGACACACAAGACCGAATGTATAAAATCGCTTCTGAACATTCGAATAGAATAATTTCAAAATAATTTTGTACTGTAGACATACCCTAATAAAGTTTCATAAGTAGGTTTAAGGTAAGAGGTAAGGCATCTTGTCTAATTTTTCATACTTTTCCTAGCTGATGCTTGATCATTCTAAGATATACAGCGGCAAACATTATAAAATCAGCATTTGCTAACATTTATTGCACAGTGGTACCAGAAATTACCACCATTTCTCCTTATACTTAAGAGAAATCTGTGGTAAGAGTGTGCTATGGCTGGCAAACGTTGGCACATTTTTCAATGTTCTGCTGTAGTCACTGAGAAGTATAAGAAGAAACAAAAAAAATATTCATTTCAGATATTTTTAATAAAAGCAAAGGAAATAAGGGGGTAGATTAACAAAAGCTGACGAGTAGGAGGTGATGGTCATGGTAGCCCCCTTATACTCAATAGCCCAGTGGTTAGGGCACTTGCCTGGGATGTGGGAGTCCCAGGTTCAAATTACCATTCTGGATCAGGGACTTGAATCCAAGTCTCCCCCTTCTCATGTGAGTGTCCTAATCACCAGGGTTTTAGCTATTCTGATGTGAGTCTCTCTCAATCTCTCCTGTTAAGTGGTTCCACCTTATATAAATAATTAAATATTCTTTGGAACAGGGATTGGAACCTGGTGTCCCCACTTCCAGTTGAGTGCCCTATCCACTGGGCTATCGTGTCTTTTTCACCGAGTATAAGGGGGGCACAGCTGCACTATCACCTCATCCTCCACTTTTGTGAATGGTGCCTAAATCTCCTTGTGAATACAGAATGAAAAAGCAAAATGTTTCATTTTATGTCAAAAATAGTTTATTTTGACTTTTCTCAAATATTACATTTTGAGTGAAACAATTTGCCAAAATTGACATCAATTCATGAAATATTTCAGTCAACCCAAATCTGCATTTTTCGGCAAAAAAAGTTTCAGCCAAAAAATTTCACCCAGCTCTACTTATAATGTTAATACATCCTTCCTGATAAAAAATAACAAGTTTAAGGCCTGGTCTACACTGGGGGGAGAGATCAATCTAAGTGACGCAACTTCAGCTACGTGAATAACATAACTGAAGTCGACGTACTTAGATCTACTTACCACGGTGTCTTCACTGCAGTAAGTCGACGGCTGAAGCTCTCCCGTCGACTCTGCCTGAGCCTCTCACCCTGGTGGAGTACCAGAATCGATGGGAGAGTGCTCAGCGGTTAATTTATTGCATTTAGATTAAACGCGATAACCGACCCCCGCTGGATCAATCGCTGCCCGTCGATCCAGCAGGTAATGTAGACAAAGCTCTACTCCTATCACTGGCAGGTTCACATTGGATATTATGTCATATAGACTCCATTGTTCAATATACAAGATCAGTAAACTTCCATCAAATGCCAGTCAATAAGCATTCCAGTCTTTAAAGTCTTTTAGGCCTTCTTTCAATGATCAAATTAAAAAAGACTGAAAATACTTTATCAATTTGCCACTTACTTTTAGGTTGACATCAAAATTCAGAAACACAGACAATATATTAAGTAATACAGAAGAGAAAACAGAAACCACGGAGAGCATACACAATAAGACGACAAACTACACAGGTTAATACTATCTTATCCTGCAATAAAATACTTAAAAGAATATTAATAGATAAACGTACTAATGCTATTTAACTGAGCTACTCTACTGGAACAGGAAACTAAAAGTCTCCATTGTAATGCATTGGCATGTACTGCAGCACAAGTGATTCATTTAAGGTGCCTCAATGTTATTTTGTCTTACCCATCTTAGCCAAATCAGCTAAGAGGAAAAATTTAATCAGAAAAATGTGAATAATTGGGAATTGTTTAAGAACACTTAACTAGATGCCCCAAAAGCCACAATCCCACAAGAAAGGAAGGTCATATTGGTTAAAAAATTGACCTGCTTTAGGGGGACAGTAAAGGCAGCTATAAAAAATTTAAAAACAATGTATGGCGATGGAAGAAAGGAGAAGCTTAAATGAACATAAATCAGATGCCAGGAATTGTAGAAAATTGATAAATAAAGCAAAGGAACACAAGGAATAATCCATGGTTAGCAGAGTTAAGGAGAATAAGAAGGAGATTTTTAAGTATATTAGGAACAAAAAGAACCCTAACATTGGTATTGATCCATTACTAGATGGAAATAGTAGAATTATTAATACTAATGCAGATAAGGCAGAAGTATTCAATAAATACTTCTGTTCTGTATTTTGTGAAAAACAGACAGTGTAGTCATATCATACAATAACACCGTTTCCATTCCACTAGTATCTCAGGAGGATGTAAAACAGCAGCTATTATACATTTTTAAATCAGCAGATCCATATAATTTGCATTCAAGAGTTTTAAAAAAAGAAACCTGAGGGGCTCACTGAACCATTAACTCTCAGAACACCATGGAAATTCCAGAAGACTGGAAGAAAAGAAATGTGCCAATATTGAAAAAGGGAAAATGAGATGTGTGACGTTATACCCCATATTCTTTATAGAAATATGGTTATAGTATGAATATGGCATAACTAAGATATACTTTAAGCAAGATGGCTCATGTGAGGTATCGTTGAAAAGGTTATGACCCACTGAATGCGTTTATCCAACTTGTATGCATGTATAATTTTTGTATCCAAAGCTACGAATACTGACCATATATCTATATTTCAAATGTGCTACTTTGGGTGACACCCAATATGAGCTCTTAAGGTACAACAATGAAAAAGTCAGACAGGGCTGGTGGCCCATCAGCAAGAACAATGGACTGTGAAAGAGCTTAGTCTTCCTTTGGACGCTCTATACAGCCTGTGAATAATGGCTGCACGATCTGCAAAGACACGTGACTTAGTCACCTGGTACCGGACCCCACCTTGGAATGCCAGTGTTTTTCTACTGGAAGACAAAGGGTTCCCACCATACACAAAAGCTATATAGGGCAGGGGAGTGGCAGCATCATGGTTCTCCTCTGCCTCCCCGCCCAAAGGGACACTGGAAAACACCTGAAAACAAGAACTGAACTGGGGGAAGAAGAGCTGAGCCCAGGCTGGAAGGGTGTCTAGCCTGTGAGTAATAATACCTGAAGTTTCAAGCTGCAGGCCAGTGCAGCTGACTTTCAAGAAACTTTGCAATCTGCCTGAAACAACATTTAGAGTGAGAAATTACTATTTGTAGCCAATTTCTGTAGTGTATTCAGTTTAGTCTGTGTGTCTTGTTTTATTTGCTCAGTAATTTGCTTTGCTCTATTTACTACATCTTATAATCACTTAATATCCTCCTTTTATAGTTAATAACTTTGTTTTGTTTATTATTAAACCCAGTTCGTGCAATTTCTAAGTGGGGTGGGGGGCAAGAAGTAGTGCACAACTCTCTTCACATTGAGGGAGAGGGCGAATTTTTATGAGCTTGCGCTGTGCAGATTTTTCTATATACCGGAAGACAATATACCTTTGGGTCTGCACTCCAAGGGAGGTGGGTACCTGAGTGCTGTGGCAAGTCCCTTAAATTGAGTCTTCCCAGAGCTGATCTCAGTGTCTGTGTCTTTCTGCAGCTGGGTGTGGCCCTGCCTCTGTGTGCGCTCATGGAGGTTTAAGAGCTTGGCTCAGCAAGACAGATTAAAGGGAGCCCAGGCTGGGAGAACAGGCAGGCTCAGTGGTATCTCAGTACATCAGGTGGCACCTTAAGAGGGTGCGGGGGGCAAACAGTCACAGGATGACCAGGGTAATTATATATCTGTCTGATACTGATCACAGACAAGTTAATGGAGTGGCTGATACAGGGCTTGATTAATAAAGAATTAAAGGAGGATAATATAATTAATGACAGGTTTCAGAGTAGCAGCCGTGTTAGTCTGTATTCGCAAAAAGAAAAGGAGTACTTGTGGCACCTTAGAGACTAACAAATTTATTTTTGTGAGCTTTCATGAGCTACAGCTCACTTCATCGGATGCATTTGGTGGAAAATACAGTGGGGAGATTTATATACACACACAGGGAACATGCAAGAATGGGTTTTATTATACATACTGTAAGGAGAGTGATCGTTTAAGATGAGCCATCACCAGCAGCAGAGGGGGGAAGGAGAAAAACCTTTCATGCTGAAAGGCAAAGTAGGCTATTTCCAGCAGTTAAAAAGAACATCTGAGGAACAGTGGGGGGGAGGGGTGGGGTGGGGTGGGGGGAAGAAATAACATGGGGAAATAGTTTTACTTTGTGTAATGACTCATCCATTCCCTGTCTCTATTCAAGCCTAAGTTAATTGTATCCAGTTTGCAAATTAATTCCAATTCAGCAGTCTCTCGTTAGAGTCTGTTTTTGAAGTTTTTTTGTTGAAGGATAGCCACCCTCAGGTCTGTAATTGAGTGACCGGAGAGATTGAAGTGTTCTCCAACTGGTTTTTGAATGTTATAATTCTTGACGTCTGATTTGTGTCCATTTATTCTTTTACGTAGAGACTGTCCAGTTTGACCAATGTACATGGCAGAGGGGCATTGCTGGCACATGATGGCATATATCACATTGATAGATGCACAGGTGAACGAGCCTCTGATAGTGTGGCTGATGTGATTAGGCCCTATGATGGTGTCCCCTGAATAGATATGTGGACAGAGCTGGCAACGGGCTTTGTTGCAAGGATAGGTTCCTGGGTTAGCGGTTCTGTTGTGTGGTGTGTGGTTGCTGGTGAGTATTTGCTTCAGACTGGGGGGCTGTCTATAAGCAAGGACTGGCCTGTCTCCCAAGATCTGTGAGATTGATGGGTCGTCCTTCAGGATAGGTTGTAGATCCTTGATGATGCGTTGGAGAGGTTTTAGTTGGCGGCTGAAGGTGATGGCTAGTGGCGTTCTGTTCTTTTCTTTGTTGGGCCTGTCCTGTAGTAGGTGACTTTTGGGTCCTCTTCTGGCTCTGTCAATCTGTTTCTTCACTTCAGCAGGTGGGTATTGTAGTTGTAAGAATTCATGATAGAGATCTTGTAGGTGTTTGTCTCTGTCTGAGGGGTTGGAGCAAATGCGGTTATATCGTAGAGCTTGGCTGTAGACAATGGATCATGTGGTATGATCTGGATGAAAGCTAGAGCATGTAGGTAGGAATAGCGGTCAGTAGGTTTCCGATATAGGGTGGTGTTTATGTGATCATCGTGTATTAGCACCTTAGTGTCCAGGAAGTGGATCTCTTGTGTGGACTGGTCCAGGCTGAGGTTGATGGTGGGATGGAAATTGTTGAAATCCTGGTGGATTCCTCAAGGGCTTCTTTTCCATGGGTCCAGATGATGAAGATGTCATCAATGTAGCGCAAGTAGAGTAGGAGCATTAGGGGACGAGAGCAGAGAAAGCGTTGTTCTAAGTCAGCCATAAAAATGTTGGCATACTGTGGGGCCATGTGGGTACCCATCCCAGTGCTGCTGATTTGAAGGTATACATTGTCCCCAAATGTGAAACAGTTATGGATGAGGACAAAGTCACAAAGTTCAGCCACCAGGTTAGCCGTGACATTATCGGGGATACTGTTCCTGACGGCTTGTAGTCCATCTTTGTGTGGAATGTTGGTGTAGAGGGCTTCTACATCCATAGTGGCTAGGATGGTGTTTTTAAGAAGATCAACAATGGATTGTAGTTTCCTCAGGAAGTCAGTGGTGTCTCGAAGATAACTGGGAGTGCTGGTAACGCAGGGTCTGAGGAGGGAGTCTACATAGCCAGACAATCCTGCTGTCAGGGTGCCAATGCCTGAGATGATGGGGCATCCAGGATTTCCAGGTTTATGGATCTTGGGTAGCAGATAAAATACCCCAGGTAGGGGTGCTAGGGGTGTGTCTGTGCAGATTTGTTCTTGTGCTTTTTCAGGGAGTTTCTTGAGCAAATGCTGTAGTTTCTTTTGGTAACTCTCAGTGGGATCAGATGGTAATGGCTTGTAGAAAGTGGTGTTGGAGAGCTGCCTAGTAGCCTCTTGTTCATATTCCAACCTATTCATGATGACGACAGCACCTCCTTTGTCAGCCTTTTTGATTATGATGTCAGAGTTGTTTCTGAGGCTGTGGATGGCATTGTGTTCTGCACGGCTGAGGTTATGGGGCAAGTGATGCTGCTTTTCCACAATTTCAGCCCGTGCATGTCGGCGGAAGCACTCTACGTAGAAGTCCAGTCTGCTGTGTCGACCTTCAGGAGGAGTCGACCCAGAATCCTTCTTTTTGTAGTGTTGGTAGGAAAGTCTCTATGGGTTAATATGTTGGTCAGAGGTGTGTTGGAAATATTCCTTGAGTCGGAGATGTCGAAAATAGGATTCTAGGTCACCACAGAACTGTATCATGTTCGTGATGGTGGAGGGGCAAAAGGAGAGGCCCCAAGATAGGACAGATTCTTCTGATGGGTTAAGAGTATAGTTGGATAGATTAACAATATTGCTGGGTTGGTTACGGGAACCACTGTTGTGGCCCCTTGTGGCATGTAGTAGTTTAGATAGTTTGGTGTCCTTTTTCTTTTGTAGAGAAGCAAAGTGTGTGTTGTAAATGGCTTGTCTAGTTTTTGTAAAGTCCAGCCACGAGGAAGTTTGTGTGGAAGGTTGGTTCTTTATGAGAGTATCCAGTTTTGAGATACTACTAGTATCTCAAACCTGGAAATACTAGACGCCCCATCATCTCACGCATTGGCACCCTGACAGCAGGATTGTCTGGCTATGTAGACTCTCTCCTCAGGCCCTACATTACCAGCACTCCCAGTTATCTTCGAGACACCACTGACTTCCTGAGGAAACTACAATCCATTGGTCATCTTCTTAAAAACACCATCCTAGCCACTATGGATGTAGAAGCCCTCTACACCAATATTCCACACAAAGATGGACTACAAGCCATCAGGAACACTATCCCCGATAATGTCACGGCTAACCTGGTGGCTGAACTTTGTGACTTTGTCCTCACCCATAACTGTTTCACATTTGGGGACAATGTATACCTTCAAATCAGCGGCACTGTGATGAGTACCCGCATGGCCCCACAGTATGACAACATTTTTATGGCTGACTTAGAACAACGCTTCGTAAGCTCTCGTCCCCTAATGCCCCTACTCTACTTGCGCTACATTGATGACATCTTCATCATCTGGACCCATGGAAAAGTAGCCCTTGAGGAATTCCACGAGGATTTCAACAATTTCCATCCCACCAGCAACCTCAGCCTGGACCAGTCCACACAAGAGATCCACTTCCTGGACACTACGGTGCTAATACGTGATGGTCACATAAACACCACCCTATATCGGAAACCTACTGACCGCTATTCCTACCTACATGCCTCTAGCTTTCATGCAGATCATACCACATGATCCATTGTCTACAGCCAAGCTCTACGATATAACCGCATTTGCTCCAACCCCTCAGACAGAGAAAAACACCTACAAGATCTCTATCATGCATTCTTACAACTACAATACCCACCTGCTGAAGTGAAGAAACAGATTGACAGAGCCAGAAGAGGACCCAGAAGTCACCTACTACAGGACAGGCCCAACAAAGAAAACAACAGAACGCCACTAGCCATCACCTTCAGCCCCCAACTAAAACCTCTCCAACGCATCATCAAGGATCTACAACCCATCCTGAAGGATGACCTATCACTCTCATAGATCTTGGGAGACAGGCCAGTTCTTGCTTACAGACAGCCCCCCACCCTGAAGCAAATACTCACCAGCAACCGCACACCACACAACAGAACCACTAACCCAGGAACCTATTCTTGCAACAAAGCCCATTGCCAACTCTGTCCACATATGTATTCAGGGGACACCATCATAGGGCCTAATCACATCAGCCACACTATCAGAGGCTCGTTCACCTGCGCATCTATCAATGTGATATATGCCATCATGTGCCAGCAATGCACCCTGCCATGTACATTGGTCAAACTGGACAGTCTCTACGTAAAAGAATAAATGGGCACAAACAAGAATTATAACATTCAAAAACCAGTTGGAGAACACTTCAATCTCTCCGGTCACTCGCTTACAGACCTGAGGGTGGCTATCCTTCAACAAAAAAACTTCAAAAACAGACTCCAACGAGAGACTGCTGAATTGGAATTAATTTGCAAACTGGATACAATTAACTTAGGCTTGAATAGAGACTGGGAATGGATGAGTCATTACACAAAGTAAAACTATTTCCCCATGTTATTTCTTCCCCCCACCCCACCCACCCCCACTGTTCCTCAGATGTTCTTGTTAACTGCTGGAAATGGCCTACCTTGCTTGTCACCATGAAAGGTTTTCCTCCTTTCCCCCCCTGCTGCTGGTGATGGCTCATCTTAAGTGATCACTCTCCTTACAGTGTGTATGATAAAACCCAATGTTGCATGTTCTCTGTGTCTGTATATAAATCTCCCCACTGTATTTTCCACCAAATGTATCCGATGAAGTGAGCTGTAGCTCACGAAAGCCTATGCTCAAATACATGTGTTAGTCTCTAAGGTGCCACAAGTAGTCCTTTAATATAATTAATGCAAATCAACATGGGATTATAACAGATCCTGTCAAACTAATTTGATACCTTTTTTGATGAGATTACAGGTTTGGTGGATAACGGTAACAGTAAAATACTTAGACTTTGATAAGGTATTTGACTTGGTACCACAGGACATTTTGATTAAAAACCTAGAAAGATATAAAAGTAACATAGCACATTTTAAATGAATTAAAAGCTGGCTAACTGATGGGTCTCAAAATGTGATTATAGATGGGGAATTATTATCAAATTGGTGTGTTTCTAGTGAGAGCCCCAGGTACCCGTTCTAGGCCCTAAACTATTTAACATTTTAATCAATAACCTACAAGAAAATGAAACCATCACTGATAATATTTGAAGATTACACAAAAATTGTGGGAGTAATAAATAATGAAGACAACAGGTCATTGATAAGAGCAATCTGGATCACTTGGTAAAATGGACGCAAGCAAACAATACGTGTTTTAATATGGCTACATGAAAATGTATATATCTAGGAACAAAAAATGTAGGCCATACTTACACAATGGGAGATTCTGAAAAAGATTTGGGTATCATGGTGGATAATCAGCTGAACCTGAGCTCCCAGTGCAACATGACTGCCAAAAGGACTAATGCAATACTTTAATGTAGAAACTCTGCTCAAGTAGGACTAAAGAGGTTATTTTCTCTGTGTATTTGGCACTGATGTGACTGCTACAAGAATACTGAACTTCCATCTTACACTTTTCTAAAGTGTTTGTTTACTTCCAATGCCCTAATTTTGTTTCTACTTTTTAAATGAACTGAAGTTGCAGTTATCTGGATCTTTTTTAATCACTCTATTTGAATTTGTGAGCACAGAGATAAAATTAACAAATTATCAAATTTCTGAAGAGGCTTCTGCAGAGCTGTAATATTTTAAAGATACACTGCAGCGATAGTAAATGCATCCGATGAAGTGAGCTGTAGCTCACGAAAGCTTATGCTCTAATAAATTTGTTAGTCTCTAAGGTGCCACAAGTACTCCTTTTCTTTTTGCGAATACAGACTAACACGGCTGCTACTCTGAAACCAGTCTTTTAATGTTGAACTTAAAAGGAAAACTCTACTACTTCTCCAGTATCTATTCATCCCATGTTTTGCCAGTCCTAAGGACTGGTGGTATGATGTCAGGATCAGCAGCGTTTTACTGGACTCTTTAATTACACTTAAAAATATTCCTCAGGTTACACACAAGTTACACACAGCTAAACAACCTAAAAGACAATAAACAGATACATGTTCAAAGCATACCCCCAAAAGATACTGTGTCAACAAACAGAGTTTCAAGGGGAGTGGGGGTTGCCCAAAACTCTTCCCTGAATGATCATCAATCCATTTCTATGAGCAGCATGACAGAAATTTTACTGCTATGATGCTGAAACCAACAATTAATTAGTATAATTCCTAGTGGACAATTGTCTATATCACAAAAACAACTATCATGACTATCATCTTTGTAGTCAGTCTCTGCAGAGAGACTAAGAATAGAACAGTCTTAGAGACTGAACTTCTCATTCTGATAAGTGGTCCCTCCTGAACACAGGTTGAGGAACATTGACAGATTATTATAGGGATGTTTATGTTTCTGCTATTTCTGCTTATAGGTGTTCTGTGGATAAATCAAGGAATTCCAAGTCTCTTGTGCTGTCAATATAGAATCAATCATAATCACACTAAATTAACTTTTTAAAAATTTCTAATCTCTGAAATTCCTATACATATTTTTATAGATGTGGATTTTCACTGAGGCAAAACAATTTAGTACCATTGTAATATTGGAACTTTCAATAATATTTTCCTCTCTTTAGGCATATTTGAATTAGCAATAGACTGGGTGATGAAGCAGGCAACAAAAGGCATTGTGGGAGTGTAAAATGGGTTAGTGGTGCAAGTTATACAACCTTGACATTGCCAGCAACATTCCTTTACTAAATATAATATGGAATAGAATGATTGCCTTTACATCAGATGTAGAACACAAAGCAGCAAAGCTGGATTGAAAGTAAATGCAGAGAAAGCCAAAGTTATGAAGATAGAAAACTGGACAATAGATACAAAGGTGTATGTGGATGGAAAATAAATCACACAGGTAGAAGAGTTTTGCTATTTGCGAAGTGTGATGATATTTGAAGGTGGCAGCAATAAAGATACTCATACAAGCTTAAGAAAAGCAAACATTGCTTTTGGCAGGATGAACAACATCTCATCAAACAAAGGTCTCCACCCCACTCTAAACGTCAGATTACAGAATCATGGACTGGAAGGGACCTCAATAAGTAATCCAGTCCAGTCCCCTGCACTTGAAGAGAACTAAGTAATAAGTAGACCATTCCTGACAGGTGTTTGTCTAATCTGCTTTTAAAAATCTTCAGTCATGGAGATTCCACTACCTCCCTAGGCAATTTGTTCCTGTGCTTAACTATCCTGACAGGAAGTTTTTCCTAATATCCAACCTAAACTGCCCTTACTGCAATTTAAGTCCATTTCTTCTTGTCCTATCCTCAGAGGTTAACAAGAAAAATTTTTCTCCCTCCTCCTTGTAACAATCTTTTATGTACTTGAAAACTGTTATCATCTCCCCCCTCAGTCTTCTCTTCTCCAGACCGAACAAACCCAAGTTTTTCAATCTTTCCTTGTAGGTCATGTTTTCTAGACCATTAATCATTTTTGTTATTCTCCTCTGGACTTTCTCCAGTTTGTCCACATCTTTCCTGAAATGTGGTGCCCAGAACTAGACACAATACTCCAGTTGAGGCCTTATCAATGCAAAGTAAAGTGGAAGAAATATTTCTTGTGTCTTGCTTATACTCCTGCTGATACATCCAAAAATGATTTTTTTTTGCAACAGAGTTGACTCATATTTAGCTTGTGATCCACTATGACGACGCAGTGAGGTCCCTTCCAGTCCTACACTTCAATGATTCTATGACCCCCAGATCCCTTTATGCAGTACTCCTTCCTAGGCAGTCATTTCCCATTTCGTATGTGTGCAATAGATTGTTCCTTCCTAAGTGGAGTACTCTGCATTTCTCCTTATTGAATTTCATTCTATATACTTTAGATCATTTCTCCAGATCATTTTGAAATTTAATCCTAACCTTTCTAATTTTGGCCCTACTTGCTTGTGTTGTTTTTGTTTTTTTATATTCCTTGTTTGTAATTTGACTTAGTTTCTACTTTTGTATGACTGTCTTTTGAGTTTTAGATCACTGAAGATCTCCTGGTTAAGCGAGGGAATTCTCTTGCCACACTTTCTATCTTTCCTATGTAGTGGGATAGTTTGTTCTTGTACCCTTAATACTGTCTCTTTGAAAAACTGCCACCTCTCTCTTTAAGTAACCTGAAAGAGAAAAAGCCAACCAGCCAAAAAACCAAACAGCCAAACAAGCTCACTCATCCCAAGATTAGTATTTGCACCTTGTTCAGCAGGGAGATCTCCTTTTCTCTCTCTCAAACTCCCCTTTTTGCTAGCTCCCCTTGGTGACTTAGCCTTGATTTTTAAGCCCTTCTCTTCTTGATCAGCCTTATCCCCACAATCAGACAGGGTGAAGGTGATCACGAGGCTGATCATAGATGATCAAAGATGATCAAAGACTCAAAGAGTCACCAAACACACAATCCCAATTGACAATGTAACTTTAAGTAACCTGAAAGAGGAAAAAAAAACCAGCCAAAAACCCAAATACCATGTGATTGTAGTGAACAGGCTACTGTGCAGAGCAGAGAGTTGGCTGATGACAGTCGCTAAGAAGAGTTTGGAGGCTGCTTGTCAGAAGGCTGGGGAAGAAACTAGGGAGACAAGGTGACTGAAGTAACATCTTTTATTGGACCAACTTTTGTTGGTGAAAGAGACAAGCTTTCGAGCTTACACCAAGTTCTTCTTAGGGTCTGGGAAAGGTACTCAGAGGTACTCGCATCTAAATACAAGGTGGAAGAGGCTGTTTAGCATAAGAAGTTAATCTATTGTAAGAGACCATTCAAGGTAAAGTGTCCTTTGTAGGACAAAGGAAGGTTAGTGGGTTATAGATTGTTGTAGGTAACCACTTTTACATATGCATTATGATACACTCTTTAATTACACAATCACATACTATTTTTCCATTGTAGTAGCTCTATAATAAGGTTGTCATGGTTACAAGGCTAGCAGCACTACTTTCTCCTTTCTGGTATCTCTGAATACAACTTCTCCGGTTGATAGGCCTTGTGCCTTTACCTGTCTCAGGAAGGAAATTCACAATTCTATCACACCTAGACTGGGTCACAGGAAATAGTACACTATCTATCAGTGGTTCTTACCCTGAGGATCAACTGAGTTAGGGCACCTGTGGTTCTTTGCCTTCTCGTAACTGTTGTTCTTCGAGATGTGTAGTTCATGTCCATTCCACATTAGGTGTGTGTGCGCCGCATGCACGAGCGTCATAAACTTTTTTCCTTAGAGGCTCCCGGCGGGCTGGCAGGGGGCCCCTTGAGTGGCCCCACTGTGCCGTGCATATATACCCTGCCGCCCGACCCCTTCCAGTTCCTTCTTGCCAGCAACTCCGACAGAGGAGTAGGAGGGTGGGTGGTGGAATGGACGTGAATAACACATCTCGAAGAACAACAGTTATGAGAAGGTAAGTAACCATTTTTTCTTCTTCGAGTGCTTGTTCATGTCCATTCCACATTAGGTGAATCACAAGCTTACCTCTGGAGGAGGGTAGGAGTCACGGAACAACTGATTGGAGGACCGCATCCTCTCTGGCCTGCTGGTTGACCACGTAGTGGGTCGTGAAGGTGTGCACCGAGGACCAGGTGGCTGCTCTGCAGATCTCCTGGATCGGGACCTGTGACAGGAAAGCTGTGGAAGTCGCTTGCACCCTGGTCGAGTGGGCTCTGACCGCTGGGGCCAGAACACCTGCGAGCTCATAGCACGCCCGGATGCAGCTTGTAATCCAAGATGAGATCTGCTGTGCCAACACCGGGAGGCCTTTCATCCTCTCAGCTACAGCCAGGAACAACTGCGCGGATTTACGAAAGGGCTTGGTGTGCTCCAAATAGAACGTGAGCGCTCGATGGACATCCAGGATGTGTAGGTTGTGGTGACTCAGGTCCATATGGGGTTTTGGAAAGAACACCGGCAGACAAATATCCTGGCCCAAAAGGAATTGCAAGACCACCTTAGGGAGGAACTTGGGGTGTGGTCGGAGCTGCATCTTATCCTTGAGAAACACTGTATACGGTGGCTCAAAGGTGAGAGCCCTCAGCTCAGACGCCTTCTGGAAGAGATAATGGCCACCAGAAATGCAATCTTCCAGGAAAGGTGGAGGAGGGAGCAGGTAGCGAGGAGCTCAAAAGGGGGTCCCATAAGCTTAGAGAGGACCAAGTTAAGGTTCCAAGGAGGGACTGAGGGGTGTGAGTATGGAAAAATCCTCTCCAATCCTTTAAGAAACTGTCCCATCACTGGGTGGGAAAACACTGAGCCCCCCAAAAACCCCGGATGGAAGGAGGAGATGGCCGCCAGGTGCACTCTGAGCGAGGACAGGGCCAGCCCCTGCTGCTTGAGGTGCAGGAGGTACTCCAGGATGGCTTGCACCGGGGTCTGGCATGGCTGCACCTGTCGGGGCTCACACCAACATGAGAACCTTTTCTACTTGGCCATATAGGTAGCCCTGGTAGAGGGCTTCCTACTGCCAAGCAGAATCTACTCCTCTCCAAGGTGTTTAGCCACAGAGCTTCCACGCCGTAAGGTGTAGTGATTGCAGGTTGGGATGGAGAAGCCGCCCGCCGTCCTGCATGATGAGGTCCCGGTGTAGGGGCAGGACTACTGGGGCCTCCATCGCCAGCTCTAGAAGCATTATGTACCAGTGCTGGCGGGGCCACACCGGGGCGATGAGGACCACCGCAGCCCTGTGCCTGCGTATCTTGAGCAGGACCTTGTGTACCAAGGGAAGTGGGGGAAGTCATACATCAAGCTCCCTCCCCACAGGATCAAAAATGCGTCTACGACTGAGCCAGGGCTGTGGCCCTGGAACGAGCATAACCGTGGGCTCTGGCATTGACCCTGGTGGCAAACAGGTCTACTCGGGAAAACCCCCACCTGCAGAAGAGTGAAAGCATGACGTCTGCTCTGAGCGTCCACTTGTACATGCAATACGACTTGCTGAGGGAGTCCGCCAGCTCGTTTCGCACCCCCGGGAGATATGACGCCTCTAGGTGAATGGCATGGGCTATACAAAAATCCCAGAGAAGGAGAGTCTCATGACAGAGTGGCAAGGAACAGGCCCCGCCCTGCTTGTTTATATAAAACATGGCAGTAGTGTTGTCTGTCAGAATTGTCACGCTGTGACCACTCAGAGCGGCGTGAAAGGTCTGGCAGGCGAGACCTGAGCTCCTTCACATTGATATGGAGTGACCGCTCTGCTCCAGACCACAAGCCCTGAGTCCTGAGGTCCCCCAGGTAAGCCCCCATCCACGTTCTGATGCGTCCATCACCAGCGTCAGGTCTGGTTGTGGGGCAGCAAAGGGGATGCCTTCGCAAACCATTGGCTGGGACTGCCACCACAGCAGGGAGTCCAGCACGTCCCTTGGGGCTCTCACTACCAAGTCCAGGGGGTCCCTGCCTGGGCGGTACACCCGAGCGAGCCATGCCTGCAGAGTCCTGAGTCTCAGTCTGGCATGCCTGACCACATGCGTGCATGCTGCCATGTAGCCCAGCAGCCGCAGGAAGCACCTGGCCATTGTCGTTGGAAACTGGCACAAGGAGGTCAACGCTTGCTGGATAGCCCAGAATTGGGATACTGGAAGGCTTGCCCTGGCCTGCACCACGTCCCGACCACACCTATGAATTCCACTCTCTGCATGGGCACAAGAGTGGACTTGGGGACGTTGACCAGGAGCCCCAGCTCGCGGAACAATCTCAGGGCCACCTCCACATGGCCCCGCACTTCTGCTTTGGATCAACCCGTCAGGAGCCAGTCGTCGAGGTATGGGTAAACCCGGATCCTCTGCCTCCATAAGAAGGCCACGACCACTGCCATGCATTTCATGACCACCCATGGGGCTGTGGCTAGACTGAACGGGAGAATTGCAAACTGGTAATGTTCTTGGCCCATGGTGAAGCGCAGGAACCGCCGATGTGCTGGGTGGATGGCGATATGAAAGTACGTGTCCTTCATGTTGAGGGCAGCTTACCAGCCCCCTGGACCCAGGGAAGGGATGATGGTGCCCCGAGAGACCATGCGGAACCGGGCCTTGACCAGGAACTTGTTGAGCCCGCGCAGGTCTAAAATGGGAGAAAGGCCCCCTTTGGCCTTGGGGATGAGGAAGTACCGGGAGTAGAAACCTTTCCCCTTTAGGCCGTGTGGCACCGCCTCTACCGCCCCCGCCTCTAGCAGCAAGTGAACTGCCTTCTCTAGGAGATGCTCATGAGAGGGGTCCCTGAAGAGGGACGGGGAAGTGGGGTGGGAGGGAGGGAGGGAAGAGAATGCAGTGAGTACCTGTTCTATACCGTCCATAAGATCCAACGCTCCAACGTAATGCTGGACCACACACGGGAGAAACGGGACAGGCGGTTCAGGAAACACAGGGATGGATCCGGTGACTAGTCTGGTACACTGTCCCCGAGTGCACCTTCAAAAGCCTTGCTTAGTGCCCAGCTGTGATTTGTGCTGATCTTGGTTCTGACCTGGTGCATTATTGTTGTTAGTATTACACCATTGCTTGTTATCCCTGCCTCACCTACGGTAAGACTCATGCCTATGACGAGGCTGATACTGGTGCTGAGGGGGAGGCTGCGGCTTAAAGGGCTTCCTCTGCATCACCAGGGTGTACATACCCAGCGACTTAAGTGTAGCCCTCAAGTCCTTGACGCTATGCAGCCTCGCGTCTGTCTGGTCTGAAAAGAGCCAGGACCCTTCAAAGGGGAGGTTCTGAAGTGTATTCTGGACCTCAGGCAGCTGGCCTGACTCCTGAAGCCATTCCAAGTGCCTCATGACCACCCCCGATGCAATTGTTCTGGCCGCCACATCCGTTGAATCCAGGGAGGCTTGGAGAGAGGTGTTAGCTACTGCCTTGCCCACGTCCACCAGGGCTGTAAACTCCTGTTGGGAACCTTGCGGGAGGTTGTCCTTAAATTTCCCCACCATCGCCTAGGAGTTAAAATTATGCCTGTTGAGGATGGCCTGCTGGTTAGCAATCCTCAATTGAAGGCCCCCTGACGAGTATACCTTTCTGCCTAAAAGGTCCAGGCGTTTTGCCTCCTTGGCCTTAGGGGCAGGACCTGTTGTCCATGGCACTTCCTTTCGTTCACCGCCGAGACCACCAGGGAGCATGGACTTAGGTGGCAGAACAAGAATTTGTAGCCCTTTGACGGTGCAAAGTATTTGCACTCCACACCTTTGGCAGTTAGAGTGCTGGAGGCTGGGGTCTGCCATATAGTCTTATAATTCAATTGGATGGTTTTAATGAGCATGAGCGCTAATCTAGATGGACCTTTGGGGCTCAAAATGTCCACCATGGGGTCCTCCTGCTAAACCGTCTCCTCGGCCTGCAACCCCAAGTTCTGGGTGATCCTATGCAGTAGCTCCTAGTGGGCTCTGTGGTCTATGGGTGAAGGGCCGGACACCGCTATACCTGCCACCGGCTCATCCGGGGATGACAAGGAGGTTAGCAGCTGCTCAACCCCTTCTGGCCGGTCCTCCTGCTCCCCTTCTCCCATGGGATGGGCCTCTGGTTCGGGCCGGGGAGGGAGACCTTGGGGCGGCACCAGACTCGGTGCTGGTCTCTCCAGTTTATCCTGGGGGAATGCTGGAGGCCTGGATACTGTAGCTTCCGAAGCCGTCGGGCATCGGTGCAGGGACCGGGACCGCTGCATTGAGTATCTCGCCCTGGATGGGGCCCCTTGGCACTGTTGATAAGCCCAAGAAATCCAGAAGGGCCAATGACCTGGCGGTCCCAACCCATCTGAGGGTCCCTGCTGTCCAGAGCATGGTGCAAATTACTGTAATGGCCGGAGTCGGCACCGGACTGTGGCGATGCCGACCATGAAGGCCACGGCGGTGCCAATGATCTGTGTCGGCAGGAGATCAATGAGTGGCTCCTAACTGAACGGGAGCGGGACTGGAACCGATATCCCTGGGACCGGGACCAGGATGTGGACCTGGGCCTGGAACCAGTGCTGGCGTTCCCAGGACTGGGATCAATATCTGCTGGAGTCCTCTGGCGAGGGCCGTCTCAACTCCTCCTAGTGCTGGTCTCTAATTGGTGCTGGAGAGCATCGTGCCCCTTCTGTTACTTCTTCATGCTGACCCACTCCCAGTACCGCGACTTCCTTCTGAGCTGTGGGTAACTGGGAGTCCGCAGACCCGGAGCTCGATCAGGACCAACTCTGGGAGCAATGCCGGGACGGTGTCCTCGAATGGCACACCATTTCCAGCTTATCCCTCGACGGCACCCGTGGCATGGGTGCTGGAGGATTCTCCCTGTACGGGAGGGAACTCGTCGCCCACAGCTCAATGAGGTCCTTCGCCACCTCAAAGGTGACAGGCGTGGAGGGCTGATCCATTATGTCCTTGAGCCCATCGTCTACACTGAGCTCACTTAGGGCTGGGCTCGGTGGGACTTGTGGTGCTGAAGCCACCAGTACCAGCGCCGGTACAGCGACCTTCCCACTCTTATTGGTGCTCGGGGCCTTGGAAGGCCCGGGCCTCCTATGCAGGGAACGTCCATGACTTCCTTTTGGCTGCGCTGTGGGCCGCACTGGGGAAGACGAGCGGTGCCAGGGCCTAGTCTGGAGCTCTGGGGCCGACAATTTTCGATGTTTAGCCAGTGCCGGGTCTCTAGACGGCTCCAGGGCACTACACACCGAGGAAGCCGGAGCCAACATCGGGCACTCCGGGCCCGGTGGCTGCAATGCAGCCTCCATCAACAACTGCTTCAAACGAAAGTCTCTTTCTTTCTTTGTTCTTGGCTTGAACGCCTTGCAAATCTTACACCACTCAGATTGATGCTCTTCCCACAGGCAACGTAGACATGAGTCATGGGGGTCACTAACTGGCATAGGCTTGCGGCACATGGCACAAGCCTTAAACCCGTGGGCCTGCGGCATGCCCCGCAGCCCCGGGCAGGTGCTGGAAGCTTCCAAGCACTTAATCACTTAAGTGTCCCCAACACAGGTATGCTAACTAACTGATAACAGCTATCTACCTCTGAGAAAGGCTAAGGGACTGCTCTCATACAAGAGAGAAAGAGGTTGTTCAAACCCCGCCACAGACAGAAAGAAGGAAATGGAGGGGGTCGGGTGGCAGGGGTATATATGCATGGCGCAGTGGCGCCACTCAGGGGGCCCCCTGCCGGCCCGACAGGAGCTGCTAAGAGAAAAAGTTTCCGACGCTCGTGCACACGGCGCGCGCATACCTAATGTAGAATGGACGTGAACAAGCACTAGAAGAAGAGTCTTATTTGTTTTAACAATTGGAACAAAGCATTACAGAAAAAAAGGATCTTAAAACAACAGTCTGCATGTATGTCTCTCTTACTTTAAGCCCTACCATCCTTTGATAGTGACCCTGATAGGCCTAGTTTCTCCAGGCACCCCAGACAGTGCCGGTATCTCAGTCTGGTTCTCCACAACAATTACTGCCTCTCTTTTGTGAGAGGTTCCCTTTTAATCCTGCCAGAGTTCTTTTGTCCTTAAGTGTTTACAGCTTTTTTCCTGTCTTGATCCAACACAGTTTTTTAGGAGAACGGGTAAAATAAGCAAAGTTAATAATTCTAACATTGTCCCTTAACAACTCTTAAATTTTTGCTGAGAAGTGGCTTATCTTGAGCCATTCTTTTCCTTCCTGGTTGTTCTTCCAGGCAGACTCCTGTTGAGTTAAACCAATATAGTCAGACGTAAAACACCTCAATAACCAGGTCAACATACAGTGTTCATAAATTATTACCGAGAAGCTCCAAATTCATCACAAAGGTATGCTATTTTAAAAGATATATATGGTAGATAATACATAGAAATTATATTGCGTGAGGTTACTTAATGAGGTTAACTGAGAAACCAGTACCAGCTTTACATTTTTAGTCAAGACTCAGCCCAGCCTCCACTTCTCAAGCATTTTTGAAATTCTAATACTTAAACACACAAGTGTTAGAATTTATCTACTGCTTGGACAGGTGTAGGCAATCAACTTTTTTATATGTCAGTGCAGGTGTCCATACCTATGAAATACAAGAACATGTATGTGCGCATATAATTTTACACAGGTAAAAGGGAAATTGAAAATATACCCCTAAAATAGGAAAATGAGTACATTTCATGATTGTGCTGTCCTAGATTATGGAATCACAAATGTTCTGATTTTGCTCTATAGTACATGTTCATGTTTTTGCTAGTCTTGCTAAGTACTGTGCTATTCTTTGACAACAATTTCTTAATTAAAGTGCACTTGAAAATTTTTTAATTAGAACACATCAATACTTTGAAAAGGAGTTTTAACTGGCAGCTTTCCTTGAATATTCTGGGAAATCACCTTGCTCTTTATATAGCTTGATCAACCTTGTAGGAAGCTTTATTTGTTTACTGTCTTTAAACTAAAGGGTCCTGATTTTAATTCCATGGGCCAGATGCTGAGCTGATGTAAACAGATGTAGCTTCATTAAAGTGAACTGTTTTTCCAACTGCTCAATCCCAGCACACCTACTTCAGATTCTTAAAGCCCCAGCTATAAATTTCTCATATTTTCTGCAGTTATGGTGGTGCATACTTTTGAGACACAGCTCTCTCTCTACTACATGTTCGCGGGTTTTTCTGCCTATAGGATTCTGCTCTCTGTAGTGGAGAGGATCACATGACCTTATGTTTGCTTCACAACAGCCAATTCTGGACCTGCTCCATGGCTCATTGACGTCAATAAAAAGACTCCCATTTACTTCAATGGACTTTGGATTGGGACCTATATTACAACCCCAACAAAGTACTTATTCCTGTTCTGGTTTAGCTAATTTCAGTGCCATCCGCTATTTCTGGTCAGGACTAGGTAGGTAAATTACGAGATCCTTTCAACAATTTTTTTAAAAATATATAAACGCATTTTTAAAACAGAGTCTACATTTAAGTTACTGATTAATGATATCACATCAAATATTTTTGTGTCTTTTTTTAATTTTACAAACATTTGCAGTTCACCTTTAAATTACATAACCAAACTCTGTGAAAGCACAATTTTCTAGCTCTAAGAGCCATGCTTTCTCATAACCATATGAAAAACAGAACACACAGTATGTATGGATTGATATTAACTTCCCTCTCATTTATTCTGTATATATTGCTGTGCTCGCAAGAACTGAAATTCTAACATGAAATGCTGCACTATATATTCTTGTTCTTAACATATTAGTGAAAGGAGGTGCATAACTGTACTACAAAAAAGGTTAACAATATTCTCCTGAAATTAAAACAATCTGAATTGTTGTTCTCAGTTCACCTCCTGTCAGACCAAGTGCCCACACCATAGGCACCACCACCAGTAATTGGTACACTATGGTAGCACTATAAGGAGCATTCTATCGTTGCAACTATTGTGTGTAAACAAGGACTAATTCTCAGTGCCAGCAGAGACAGTGAGGACTGAATGGGCATGAGCACTGATTTACCTTCTCGCCCCAAGATGCAGTTCCTCTATATCAGTGTAGAGTCCTTCATAGCCACTGCGTGGAAGATTCCATTCCCCATGCTTATATTATAACTGTTCTATGGTTAAGTAGATTTCAGTCTACGGCTTCATCAACTCACCTCTTTTCATGAGCAGGTAAATTTACTTTAAAATGCTTAGAAGAAAAAAAATCTTCTGTGCTTATTTTTTCCAATTAAGGAGGTATGCCTTGTATACAAAAATAAAATAAATAAATAAAGAAATAGACTATGCCCCTGATTCTTCCCTCACATATACCAGTTGTACAGCAGTGTGACTCAGTGATGTGAGTGGAGTTACTACTGATTTACACCACCGTGAGAATAGAATCAGAGCTAAAATTTGTAATTTTCACTTGGCTCATGTCAAATAGACCCAGGAGATTCGACGGTCCCTACCCAGGCCTTTTCCTTCCACAGCATTCTTGTCAGCAAGTTAAGGAAGTATGGGCTGGATGAATGCACTATAAGGTGGGTAGAAAGCTGGCTAGATTGTCGGGCTCAACGGGTAGTGATCAATGGCTCCATGTCTAGTTGGCAGCCGGTGTCAAGTGGAGTGCCCCAGGGGTCGGTCCTGGGGCCCGTTTTGTTCAATATCTTCATAAATGATCTGGAGGATGGTGTGGATTGCACTCTCAGCAAATTTGCGGATGATACTAAACTGGGAGGAGTGGTAGATACGCTGGAGGGGAGGGATAGGATACAGAAGGACCTAGACAAATTGGAAGATTGGGCCAAAAGAAATCTAATGAGGTTCAATAAGGATAAGTGCAGGGTCCTGCACTTAGGATGGAAGAATCCAATGCACCGCTACAGACTAGGGACCGAATGGCTCGGCAGCAGTTCTGCGGAAAAGGACCTAGGGGTGACAGTGGACGAGAAGCTGGATATGAGTCAGCAGTGTGCCCTTGTTGCCAAGAAGGCCAATGGCATTTTGGGATGTATAAGTAGGGGCATAGCGAGCAGATCGAGGGACGTGATCGTTCCCCTCTATTCGACACTGGTGAGGCCTCATCTGGAGTACTGTGTCCAGTTTTGGGCCCCACACTACAAGAAGGATGTGGATAAATTGGAAAGAGTACAGCGAAGGGCAACAAAAATGATTAGGGGTCTAGAGCACATGACTTATGAGGAGAGGCTGAGGGAGCTGGGATTGTTTAGTCTGCAGAAGAGAAGAATGAGGGGGGATTTGATAGCTGCTTTCAACTACCTGAAAGGGGGTTTCAAAGAGGATGGCTCTAGACTGTTCTCAATGGTAGCAGATGACAGAACGAGGAGTAATGGTCTCAAGTTGCAATGGGGGAGGTTTAGATTGGATATTAGGAAAAACTTTTTCACTAAGAGGGTGGTGAAACACTGGAATGCGTTACCTAGGGAGGTGGTAGAATCTCCTTCCTTAGAGGTTTTTAAGGTCAGGCTTGACAAAGCCCTGGCTAGGATGATTTAACTGGGACTTGGTCCTGCTTTGAGCAGGGGGTTGGACTAGATGACCTTCTGGGGTCCCTTCCAACCCTGATATTCTATGATTCTATGATTCTATAGGAGAGGCAGTTATGCATTTATGAGTTATGAGATCACTTTGGCAACACATGACCCCAGTAAACAAAGAAGGATTTATAGGGAGAAAACAAATCTTTTGTAGAGTGGTAATATACCTTTGACAATATCCAGTGGATGTTACAACTTGAAGGACAACTTAAAATTTCTGAACAGCTAGCAGCTGTATAAATTTAAGTGTGCTTAGGCAAATCCCTCCATGCTTTCTTCCTTTTTCTTATATGTACACAAAACTCACTATATTCCTTTAGAGTAGCAGCCGTGTTAGTCTGTATTCGCAAAAAGAAACGGAGTACTTGTGGCACCTTAGAGACTAACAAATTTATTAGAGCATAAGCTTTCGTGAGTTGTAATTTGTTAGTCTCTAAGGTGCCACAAGTACTCCTTTTCTTATATTCCTTTAAACACACATGGAAAGGGTTTACGTACCTACTGTTAAATATTGGGTGTAATGGCAGAAAATTAACTCCATGAGATAAAAAAAAAAGCAACATGTACACAGAAAATGTTTTAGTTGATATGTGAGTAAATAACAACTATTTGACAATTTTCTATCAAAAATAATATGCACAATATATTAATGCACAATCATATAAAAAGGGTCCATGCCTCTCATTCACAATCAAAAATAAATTTAATTATGTTAGCCCTCTGCAAACATTGAAATTACTCATATTTTCATTAAGAAATTAGATAAAATGTATTCAGATATTCATACACTTGAATAATTTAAAGAAGATCCTAAAAACAGTAAGATCCTAAATAGAGAGGGGAGAGAATAGACAAAAGTTTAAGCAGAAAGTCAAAGGAGAGAAGAGCTCACCAAACCTGTCCCCCACTCTTCACAATGTCTTCCCACAGAATATTGTAAACCTTGGACATCATCTCTGGAGAAATATGGTGAAAGTGCAGAAGCTGGATGTTAGGCAAATCTTCTTGAGACAATTGCAGTACAATTGCAGGCACCTGAAACTTAAAGCCCCAGTCTGGTAAGAGAGGGCATGTGGGTCATTGCCCAGAAAGAGGTAATGGCTAGAGGGCTGAGACGGCACTCCTTCAGAAGAGCTCATAGGAGGCCAAAACGGTGACAGGAACTTTCTCCCACACTAATATAGTTGTCCATGTGGGAGATTTTTTTCTCAAGGGCTGGTCTGAGACTGTGGAATGAACTCCCATAGGGAAATGAACTCTCATAGGAGCTAAGGACCATCACAAACCTCACCACTTTCCACTCCAAATAGAAAGCACACTTCTTCAACCTTACCCTTTCTAATTTAAACACATTAAAAAAAATAAAAACCACCAAAACAAAACATTACACTGCAAGCACAATTCTCCCCCAGGGAGAGAATGAGAGAAAGAGTTAACCACATGTGACAGTTGCTAGTCATGTCACTTAATGCACTACTGAAAAGTGCTCAGATACTGTGATGATGAGGATCGCATAAGAACCTCAAAAGACTATATTAGACTAGCTGTAATAGATTAGTGGAATGAGAATGTATTAGAGGAAAGTAGAATTGCTTGGTCAAGAACACAGTAGAGCTCAAGAAAATGTAAACATATAATGGAAGAATATGGCAGTGCCACAGGACTTTCTTCACAATCATTCAGCAGAGTGAGAACAGGAGCAGAGGTGACAAAGACAAGCCTGGGGACTTGTGTAAAGTTCAAAGCAATGTGAAAGAGACTGTAGAGTTGAGGGTAGTAACTATGGAAGGAAAGTTGGGGTGGAGAGCAGCTGAAAAATCCAATAGGCTAAGGAACTAAGAATCACATGAGTAAATGACATGGAACAAGAAGATTGGAAAAGCTAAAAAGATAAGATGTTGATTGGAAAGGCAAAGTCTGAGATAGAGAGATCAGAGAGGGAACAGTTTATTGAGAAGACCAGGTCAAGAGACTGAATCTAGTGGGGAGTGGGAGAAAGAGTCGACCCTGAGTTGGAGATCAAAGAGAAAATGAGGCCTAGTCTACACTACACCTGGTGGTCGATTTAAGCTACGTAATTTGAGTTACATTAGTAGCGTAACTTAAGTCAACGTAGCTTAGATCCACTTACCGTAGGGTCCACACTACACTATGTCGACGGGAGATGCTCTTCTGCCGACACTGTTTCCACCTCTCGTGGTGGTGAAGTACAAAAATCAATGGGAGAGCATTCTCCCATTGATTGAGCATGTCTTCACTATGGAGCTAAATCGGCGCTGCTCCAACCAACTCAGCGGCATCGATTTAATGGGTCTAGAGAAGACAAGCCCCGAGAGAGGAACTATGAGGCAGAAGAGTCAGAATGGATGTTGAAATTGCCTAGGGTGACAGGACAATGAGGAAAGAGAAACAGGGACAGCCACGCATTAAAGTCAGAGAGGAAAGTGAAAGCAGATCTGGGGAGAAGTTATATTCCCATCACTGAGAGGGACAGAGCAGAGAAGAAATGGACTGTGTGCAGCTCAAAGGTGGAGAAAAGAATGGGAGGAAGAAGTGGAAAGATGAGGGGCTGGATATGAATAAGAGAGGAAAGGAAGAACCAGGGACTCCATAGGAGAAGGCTGCAGCAATAGCACAGTTAGAAGACAGCCAGGTTTCTAAGAACCTTAAGATGAACTTTGAGAGTTTAAAAGCCAGTGAACAGTAGTGAACTTATTGGAAGTAGGGCAGGAGCTCCCGAGGGAGAACAAAAGAGAAGTGTAAGAGCAAGGGATAGGAATAAGGTTAAGTGAGAACAAAGCCTCAGGAACAGGAAGGGAGACAGGACTGATAGGGAGAAACAGGGAGTGCGTATATGTGCTAAAGGCTGGGATTAGGACAGACAGCAGCAGCTAGGAGGAGGCTGAAAAGGGAAGGGCACATGTCAACTGAAGATATGTGTGAGTGGGAGAAAAGAAGGGAAAAGGAAGAGGAGAATATGAGAGTTCATCAGATCAGAAGAGGGAGGAGGAAAGGAGCAGAGAGAAATGTATATGATGAAGGGGGAAAGGGAAGAAATAGCAGTGTTGAGAAAGAACAGTAAAAGTAGAAGAGTTAGAAAAGAATGGAGAGAAGAAGGACAAAGAGCAGGGTAAGAAGGGTAAGTGTTGCTGTGCTGATGTCACACATAAAACAAAAATGAAAAGTTATACTGGGTTGCTTTGCTTGTGAACATCTCAGGTGGTGTGGAGTAGCAGTTGGATGGAGCCTTAGCAACTTTGCTTTAAATCTTTCTCCTCTTACTTTGGATGATTTTGGAAGAGAGTCCCAGGGGAAGATCCTGCTGGCAGCTGCAGGAATGTTTCTGTCCTTTAGCATAATCAATGAAAATCAATTGGTTGATAATTGCACTGCATCAAATTAAACTATGGGGGAGTAGATGGCTCAGGGGACTGGAAATAAGATGTGAAGCCTTTCAACTCTAGGTCGCTGCCACAAACATAGCCCAAGTCAATGATGACTGAAAGTCGTTACTGTTGTGTTAGTAAAGAGATTGATGCTAAGCTTTGCTATAACAACATTTACTGTATCACAATCTGTCATAAATATAAAGGGAAGGTTTTAAATCTTTAAATCCTTCCTTGCCAGAGGAAAAAACCCTTTCACTTGTAAAGGGTTAAGAAGCTAGGATAACCTCGCTGGCACCTGACCAAAATGACCAATGAGGAGACAAGATACTTTCAAAGCTGGAGAAGGGGGAGAAACAAAGGCTCTCTCGGTCTGTGTTGCTTTTGCCGGGACCAGAGCAGGAATGCAGGTCTGAACTCCTTTAAAGGATTAATAAGCAATCTAGTTAGATATGCATTAGATTCTGTTTTCTTTAAATGGCTGATAAAATAAGTTGTGCTGAATGGAATGTATATTCCTGTTTTTGTGTCTTTTTGTAACTTAAGGTTTTGCCTAGAGGGATTCTCTGTGTTTTTAATCTGATTACCCTGTAAGGTATTTACCATTTTGATTTTACAGAGGTGATTCTTTTACTTTTTCTTCAATTAAAATTCTTCTTTTAAGAACCGGATTGCTTTTTCATTGTTCTTAAGATCCAAGGATTTGGGTCTGTGTTCACCTATGCAAATTGGTGAGAATTTTTATCAAGCCTTCCCCAGGAAAGGGAGTGTAGGGTTTGGGAGGATTTTGGGAGGAAAGACATTTCCAAATGGGCTCTTTCCCTGTTATATATTTGTTACTAAAGTTAGTTAAAAACAGAGAGGCAAACATGACAGAAAATAAGGAAACAGCCAAAGAGGTTGCCCACAGGAGAGCTATGGAGGCAAAGGAAAAAGAAATGGACAAAAAGGAAAAAGGCCAAGAGGCTACCCACACGAGAGCTATGGAAACAAAGGAAAAAGAATGGAAGCATGCTGAGGAGGAAAGGGAGGCTGCCCACGGGAGAGCTATGGAAGTAGAAAAAAACCAAGAGGCTGCTCACAGGAGAGCTATGGAGGCAAGGGAAAAAGAAATGGAGAAAAAGGAAAAAGAAAGGAAGCATGCTGAGGCGGAGAAGGAAAAAGAGAGGAAGCATGCACTGGAGATGGAGAAGGCAAAGGTTGAGTGAAATCTACTGGATAACCCTAGCCATCCTTCCCCAACAATCCACAAATGGGAGCGACTGTCCACAGTATGATGAATCCAGTGATATTGATGAATACTTTCTCACCTTTGAGAGACTGTGCACTCTCCATAAAATTCCTGAAGCTCACAAGATGACCACATTGGTCGCAAAATTAATTGGAAGAGCTCTGGACATATTCAATAAGATACCTATTGATGAGGCTTCTGACTATAATAAGTTCAAGGATTTGGTTTTAAAGCAATTTCAAATTACATCTGAAACGTAAAGAGTAAAATTTCGAATCCTTAAGAGAGGGCCTGGACTAAGTAATGTGGCTTATCTAAACCAGATGAAGGATCTGTTAGATAAATGGGTGCAAGGAAGGGGTGTCACTATCTTTGACGGTATGTGTGATTTGATAGCTCAGGAGCAATTCCTGAATATGTCCAAGGAGGAAATAAAACAGTGTTTATGGGATAAGGAAATGGACTCAGCAGAAAGTCTTGCTTCTTATGCTGATTGATATGAGCAGCCCCAGACCGCCAGAGAGGCAGGGCAAGCCGGAACAAAACGGGTGGCAGGAGGAGAGAGGAACAACCCTAGTTGCAGTTGGAGCAGATACCAGAAGGGACACCCTCAGACCAAATCCTACTACCGGGGGCAGCCCAAGGCCCCAACGACACACCAAGGAATACTCCAGATACCTTATACCAGATACCTGCCACACCGTTCTCCAGCAACCCACCTCGCCCCAGTGACCCGTCAGCCAGGGGCATGTAAAGGCCAACTACCCCAAGAACCCCAACCGATTACAGTTCATTGCACCAGAATCACACCAGAGGTCCTCAGGCCCAGATACCTCCCAGATACCCTCAGAGCAGAGGGAAACTGTGAGTGTGGGCGAGAAGCAGGTCACCACGTGGAGGAACACCGGAGCACAAGTGTCGGATATCCATGCTTCCTTAGTGGACCCCAATTTAATCGACCCAGAGATCCAAGTAACAATTCAACCCTTCAAGTCCAACTCTTTCAATTTGCCTACAGCCAAGTTGCCTGTCCAGTACAAGAGCTGGTCAGGAACATGGACTTTTGCAGTCTATGATGATTATCCCATTCCCATGCTGTTGGGGGAAGACTTGGCCAATCATGTGAAGCTAGCCAAGAGGGTGGGAATGGTCACCTGGAGCCAGGCTAAGCAAGTCGTCACACCTAGCTCTGTTCCGGAAACTTCTACCAGGACCCGGTCAGAGGTGATGGACCCGGACCCCATGCCAACGTCTGCAACAGCAGTAGTGGATCCAGTCCCAGAGACCCAGACAGAGCCAGTCCCAGAACCGAAACCGGCAGCAGCTGATAACCCTACACAAAAGGCTCAGCCGGAGCCTGAACCGCAACATAGTGCACCAGCGGAGAGTGGTTCATAGTCAACGGAAACAGCCCCATCCCTTACATCGCTTCCAGAGGGACCAAGCAGGTCCACAATCCAATGAGGAACTGATGTCTCCAGCATCAAGGGAACAGTTCCAGACTGAACAGGAAGCAGATGAAAGTCTCCAGAGAACTTGGACGGCGGCACAGAGCAACCCACCGCCTCTCAGCTCTTCTAATCGATCCAGGACTTTTATACAAGGAAACTCTTTCTGGTGGACACCAGGAAGACTGGCATCCTCAGAGACAGTTGGTAGTTCCAACTAAGTATTGGGTAAAGATCTTGAACTTGGCCCACGATCATCCTAGTGGCCATGCTGGGGTGAACAGGACCAAAGACCATTTGGGGAGGTCATTCCACTGGAAGGGAATGGGCAAGGATGTTTCTACCTATGTCCAGTCTTGTGAGGTATGCCAAAGAGTGGGAAAACCCCAAGACCAGGTCAAAACCCCTCTCCTGTTACTCCCCATCACTGAAGTTCCATTTCAGCGAGTAGCTGTGGATATTCTGGGTCCTTTTCCGAAAAAGACGCCCAGAGGAAAGTTGTATATACTGACTTTCATGGATTTTGCCACCTGATGGCCGGAAGCAGTAGCTCTAAGCAACGCCAGGGCTAAAAATGTGTGCCAGGCACTAGCAGACATTTTTGCCAGGGTAGGTTGGCCCTCCGACATCCTCACAGATGCAGGAACTAAATTCCTGGCAGGAACTATGGAAAGCCTTTGGGAAGCTCATGGGGAGAATCACTTGGTTGCCACCCCTTACCATCATCAAACAAATGGCCTGGTGGAGAAATTTAATGGGACTTTGGGGGCCATGATACGTAAATTCGTAAATGAGCACTCCGATGATTGGGACCTAGTGTTGCAGCAGTTGCTTTTTGCCTACAGAGCTGTACCACATCCCAGTTTAGGATTTTCACCATTTGAACTTGTATATGACCATGAGGTTAAGGGGCCATTACAGTTGGTGAAGCAGCAGCTCCAGGAACTAACATTCTGGACTTTGTAACCAACCTACAAAACACCCTCCGAACCTCTTTAGCCCTTGCTAAAGAAAACCTAAAGGATGCTCAAAAAGAGCAAAAAGCCTGGTATGACAAACATGTCAGAGAGCGTTCCTTCGAAGTAGGAGACCAGGTCGTGGTCTTAAAGGCGCTCCAGGCCCATAAAATGGAAGCATCGTAGGAAGGGCCATTCACGGTCCAGGAGCGCCTGGCAGCTATTAATTATCTCATAGCATTCCCCACCTCCAACCGAAAGCCTGAGGTGTACCATATTAATTCTTTAAAGACCTTTTATTCCAGAGAATTAAAGGTTTATCAGTTTACAGTCCAGGGAGGAGATGACGCTGAGTGGCCTGAAGGTGTCTACTACGAAGGGAAAAGTGCTGGTGGCATGGAAGAGGTGAACCTCTCCATGACCCTTGGGTGTATGCAGCGACAGCAGATCAAGAAGCTGTGCACTAGCTTCGCACCGACGTTCTCAGCCACCCCAGGACTGACTGAACGGGCATACCACTCCATTGACACAGGTAATGCTCACCCAATTAAAGTCCAACCTTACCGGATGTCTCCTCAAGCTAAAACTGCTATAGAACGGGAGATCCAGGATATGCTACAGATGGGTGTAATCCGCCCCTCTGGCAGTGCACGGGCATCTCCAGTGATTCTAGTTCCCAAACCAGATGGGGAGATATGTTTTTGCGTGGACTACCATAAGCTAAATGCTGTAACTCGCCCAGACAACTATCCAATGCCACGCACAGATGAACTATTAGAGAAACTGGGATGGGCCCAGTTCCTCTCTACCTTGGACTTAACCAAGGGGTACTGGCAGGTACCGCTAGATGAATCCGCCAAGGAAAGGTCAGCCTTCATCACACATGTCAGGCTGTATGAATTTAATGTACTCCCTTTCGGGCTGCAGAATGCACCCGCCACCTTCCAAAGACTTGTAGATGGTCTCCTAGGAGAATTAGGAGAATATGCAGTCGCCTACCTTGATGATGTGGCCATGTTTTCGGATTCCTGGGCAGAACACCTGGAACATCTACAAAAAGTCTTCAAGCACATAAAGGAGGCAGGACTAACTGTTAAAGCTAAGAAGTGTCAAATAGGCCTAAACAGAGTGACTTACCTTGGACACAAGGTGGGTCAAGGAACTATCAACCCCCTACAGGCCAAAGTGGATGCTATCCAAAAGTGGCCTGTCCCAAAGTCAAAGAAACAGGTCCAATCCTTCTTAGGTTTGGCCAGATATTACAGGCGATTTGTACCGCAATACAGCCAAATCGCCGCCCCACTGACAGACCTAACCAAAAAGAAACAGCCAAATGCTGTTCAGTGGACTGAAGAGTGTCAGAAGGCCTTTAACCAGCTTAAAGCAACACTCATGTCTGACCCTGTGCTAAGGGCCCCAGACTTTCACAAACCGTTCCTAGTAACCACAGATGCGTCCGAGCATGGTGTGGGAGCAGTTTTAATGCAGGAAGGACTGGATCAAGAATTCTACCCTGTAGTGTTTCTCAGCAAGAAGCTGTCTGAGAGGGAAAGCAACTGGTCAGTCAGTGAAAAGGAATGTTACATCATTGTCTACGCTATGGAAAAGCTACGGCAATATGTTTGGGGACGGCGTTTCCACCTGCAAACCGACCATGCTGTGCTACGGTGGCTTCATACCACCATAGGAAATAACAAAAAACTTATTTGGTGGAGTTTAGCTCTCCAAGATTTTGATTTCAACATACAACACATCTCAGGAGCTTCTAACAAAGTGGCTGATGCACTCTCCCATGAAAGTTTCCCAGAATCAACTGGTTAAAATCATCCTTCAGATGTGGGAAATATTGTTAATCTTTATATATTTGATAGTATATTTAGAGTTGCATGTGTCTTATTAACTCTGTTTTCTCCTAGACCTCCAGGAAGAAATCCCAGCCAGCGTTTCATCCTATCTGTGATTTGGGGGGAGTGTCATAAATATAAAGGGAAGACTAACCACTTTTAAATTCCTCCTAGCCAGAGGAAAAAACCCTTTCACCTCTAAAGGGTTAAGAAATTGGATAACCTCACTGGCACCTAACCAAAATGACCAATGGGGAGACAAGATACTTTCAAAGCTGGAGGAGGGGGAGAAACAAAGGCTCTCTTGGTCTGTGTTGCTTTTTGCCAGGACCAGAGCAGGAATGCAGGTCAGAACTCCTGTAAAGGGTTAATAAGCAATCTAGTTAGATATGCGTTAGATGCTCACAAAAGCTTATGCTCAAATAAATTTGTTAGTCTCTAAGGTGCCACAAGTACTCCTTTTCTTTTTGCGAATACCGACTAACACGGCTGCTACTCTGAAACCTGTTTTGTTTAAATGGCTGATAAAATAAAGTTGTGCTGAATGGAATGTATATTCCTGCTTTTGTGTCTTTTTGTAACTTAAGGTTTTGCCTAGAGGGATTCTCTACGTTTTGAATCTGATTACCCTGTAAGGTATTTACCATCCTGATTTTACAGAGGTGATTCTTTTACTTTTTCTTCAATTAAAATTCTTCTTTTAAGAATTGGATTGCTTTTTCATTGTTCTTAAGATCCAAGGATTTGGGTCTGTGTTCACCTATGCAAATTGGTGAAGATTTTTATCAAGCCTTCCCCAGGAAAGGGGGTGGAGGGTTTGGGAGGATTTTGGGGGGAAAGACGTTTCCAAATGGGGTCTTTCCCTGTTATATATTTGTTAGACGCTTGGTGGTGGCAGCAATAAAGTCCAGGGGCAAAAAGTAAAATAGTTTGTACTTTGGGGAAGTTGTAACCTAAGCTGTTAAAAATAAGCTTAGGGAGGTTTTCATGAAGGTCCCCACATCTTTACCCTAGAGTTCAGAGTGGGGAAGGAACCTTGACACAACCTTAGACTCTTTCTGCTAGTCCCTGAACAATGGCTGGTGAAACTTCCAATTCTTGCCATGTGACTCTTACACTGTTTAGGATTAAAAACTATACTAACACTGTTTCTAAAATGCAGGCACACTCTGCATGACTTCAGTGACCAGAAGGCTGGATCCTTCTCTGAAGCTTATCTTCAGCGCTCCAAAATGATTTAGTTTGGAACTAAGTCTACAAAGTGCATGAGATAAACTTGCAAGATTGTAGTATATTAATTTTAGACTGGGCTGGGAAAACATGAAGCATGGTCTTGTTTCAGTATTTCCTTTTTTCCCTGCCAAAATGAGACAGAACAAAGATGCATAAACATTAAAACTGAGTTAAACCAAACTCTAGAAACCTTGAAAATGTTCGTTTAGTATTTTCATTAGAATGTTGATTAGAATTTTCTGTTCTTATTTAATTCAACCATGTCTTCCATGCTATTTGGTACTCTGTTGGCAGTTCAGTAGAATGAGCCCGCATTTGACACTGCACTATATACTATCAGCTCTACAAGCAATCCCTCCACGGAAGGAACGATACATTCTGGTGGATGTTTTGTGGTATCTTTCACTGTTGCTGACCAAATTATATTTGTGATGTGCTTCAAGAAAGTAGTCAAGGCTATCAAACCTGCACCTCTCAGGAACACTAAACTAAGTTCCTTAAAGAGCTTTAAAAGAAACCCCCAAAACCACACAATCCTCACAACACTCTACTATCATGAAGTTGTCATAAATATAAAGGGAAAGGTAACCACCTTTCTGTATACAGTGCTATAAAATCCCTCCTGGCCGGAGGCAACATCCTGTAACCTGTAAAGGGTTAAGAAGTTCAGCTAATCTGGCTGGCACCTGACCCAAAGGACCAATAAGGGAACAAGATACTTTCAAATCTGGGGGCTGGGGGGGCTTTTGTTTGTGCTCTTTGTTTACGTGTTTGTTCTCTCTTTGGACTGAGAGAGGCCAGACAGAAATCCATCTTCTCCAACCCATCCTAATCCAAGTCTCCAATATTGCAACCAGTAAGCCAGGCAAGGCAGATTAGTTTATCTTTTGTTTTATGTGAATTTTCCCTGTGTTAAGAGAGAGGTTTCTTCCTGTTTTCTGTAACTTTAAGGTTTTGCCCAGAGGGGGATCCTCTGTGTTTTGAATCTGAATACCCTCTAAAGTATTTTCTATCCTGATTTTACAGGGGTGATTCTTTTACCTTTTCTTTAATTAAAATTCTTCTTTTAAGAACCTGATTGATTTTTCATTGTTCTTAAGATCCAAGGGTTTGGGTCTGTGTTCACCTGTACAAATTGGTGAGGATTATTATCAAGCCTTCCCCAGGAAAGGGGGTGTAGGGCTTGGGGGGATATTTTGGGGAAAGATGTCTCCAAGTGGTCTCTTTCCCTGTTCTTTGTTTAAAACGCTTGGGGGTGGCAGCATACTGTTCAAGGCAAGGCAAAGTTTGTACCTTGGGGACTTTTTTAACCTAAGCTTGTAAGAATAAGCTCAGGGGGTCTTTCATGCAGGTCACCACATCTGTACCCTAGAGTTCAGAGTGGGGAAGGAACCCTGACAGAAAGTCAATACTGATCTTGATTTGACTGACTGAGTTGTACAGAATTCTGTAACTGAATAATGTCAACAGACCAGGCCATCTGAAATATAAAAACTATCTAATAGGCTTTGAATGTGAAACCAAACCAAAATATGTATGATGAAAGGAACAGAAATCTCTACAGAAAATGATTATACTAGTTGCTTAGCAATGGAAGACATGAATAAAAATGCAATATTCATAGCATAAGAGGTGACAAGAATCTTTATGAAACCCATTCTTTTTCAAACATTGGAGGAGCAAGATACATCAAGAACAGTTCAGCATGAGAAACCTTTGAAGCACTCCTATGCTGGCTTTTACTCCTTTGCACTAGATAATATATTGGAAGACCAAGGAAAGGAGGCAGACATAAGGAAAATATGGTATGCATTACTTGGGTGTGTCCACTGTTATAGATTAGAAGCTATTTTGCACTGTAACCCTTTGATGAATTAAAATGCTAAATATGATATTTGTTAAGCAGTTAGCTTGACTAAGAAAACATAAAAGGGTAACTTGATTACAGTGTATAAATATCTACATAGGGAACAAATACTTAATACTGGGCTCTTTCTCTAGCAGAGAAAGGTATAACATGATCCAATGGCTGGAAGCTGAAGATAGACAAAGTCAGACTGGGAAAAAGGTGTAAATTTTTTACCGTTTGAGTAATTAACCACTGGAACAATTTACAAAGGGTAG
Source organism: Dermochelys coriacea (assembly GCF_009764565.3). Lineage (NCBI taxonomy): Eukaryota > Metazoa > Chordata > Testudines > Dermochelyidae > Dermochelys > Dermochelys coriacea. The sequence goes on from NC_050070.1 coordinate 124,323,987, forward strand.
CGGTGAATACTCCAGCATTGGTATGTTTGAAATCAAGACTAAATGTTTTGCTAAAAGATATTCTCTAGGAATTATATTGGGGTGGTTCTAGGGCCTGTGTTATGCAGATGGTCAAGCCTACGTAATCACAATGGTCACTTCTGGCCCTGGAATCTATGAATATAAGTATTAGTATTATTTTCTCTTTAATGTGTGATTTGCTTTATAATGTGTTTGGATAGTCATCTTCACAAGGAAAATATGCAAACTCTCTTAAACATCGTTTATCAATTTATGTGCAGAAAAAAGTAACTTATATGAAATGTTCCTGTACGCTGCTTCTTGAATTTAGCCCTTTAGGTTTCATTGTATTGGTAACTTGCATTGGGAGAAGCAGAGCTCCTCTGCATCATCCTGAGGTCTGTATGCAGGCGCAGTGTAATTACAGATAAATCATATAGTAGCAGATGAATCTTGTTAGTTCCAACCAGAATGTAAGAGGGGTTGGAATATCTCTTTGGGCACAGGTTACTAAGATATGTAATAAAATGGTCTTTCAAGGAAAACCTTGGAATAGTCAAACTTAGAGGGAAATCTGAAGATGAGATTCATTTTGGTTGTTTTTGAGATATGAATAAAGTCAAATTCAGGAAGAGGGTAAGTTTTGACTACATTCAGAGTATGCATATTTATGTTGTGACAAAGCTCTGTCCTTGCCTCCGTGGGTCCCGCGTTTCCTGGAGGATCTCGCTAGCCTCAGAGGCTCACTGTGACCCTCCACGTAACCCTTCTTTCTCTAGAGATAAGAGTCACAGTCTACTGAGCCATTTTCATCATAAGCCAGCGAGGGACGTGAGGAGAAGTTATCCTTCCTTGCACAGTCTCTGTTGTCTCCCAGTCTCAGTGATTAAACAGGGGGCAAAGGTGGGGGGGGAGCCCGGGCCCACCCTCTACTCCAGGCTCCAGCCCAGGGACCCTAATAGTATCAGCTATGGTAGCTGACCTTTTAGAAGATGACATGTACAATTCCCTGGGCTACTTCCCCCAAAGCAGTCCTCACTTCCTCAAGCTCCACTTCACCCTTACCTCAGGGCCTCCTTCCTTGTACCTGATATGGTGTCTACTACTCAGCCTCTCCAACAGCACAACTTCTTCCCACATCTCCTGACATCCACTCTCACCTGACTAACTGGGAGGCTTTTAACTAGTTTCAGCCAGCTCCTGATTGGTTTCAGGGGTCCCAATCAACCTAGCCTTCTCCCTGACTTCCAGGAAGTTCTTAATTGGCCCCAGGTGTCTTAATTGACCTGGAGCAGCTGCCATTTCACTTATCCTGGTACCAGGGATTTGTTTAGCCTGGAGCTAATATATCTATCTCCCACTACTCTTCCATAGCCATCTGGCCTTGCCCCGTCACAATGTATATTCTTTTCAGAACAGAGTTGGAAATACAACTATTTACACTATCCCTTATGCTTACAGTCATCAAGTTGATATTAAATTGAAACAAACAAAAGGAAAAGACTGTTTATCACCTCGAGTACTCAAGACCAAATTTTGTTCTCAGTTACAATGCTGCAAATCAGGAGTAGCTCAATGTGATAATATAACAAGAAACCAAACTTCTGAATTCGTCTACAGTGGCCTTGCTTTACCCAAAAAGACTCAGCCTATGTTTTGGAGGACATTTCAATATATTCACCTTCCCGAAGAAACCAAATTGCTTCATTAATTTCTGAACTGTAGAAACTAGTATGGAAATACATTCTGTTGGTGTGCAATAAATCACCTCAGAGATTCAGGTGACTTGAACTTTAATTATTCAGTTGGGATTTGGAAGTGTATATTACAAGTTCTCTTTCCTATTACAGATTTTGTTTTATACAAACTCAATCAACTGACGTACTTATAGTTCATATGTGTAACCCATGCCACATACGATGATTATTTTAAATAGAATTCATTGCATTCAGAATGTTATTCAGTGCATGTTTTTGAACATGTGTGCACAGTGTGACATTACATTCCATATTCTTTACGGAAATATGCTTGTGATATGGATATGACATAACTGAGATATACTTTATGCAAGATGGCTCATGTAAGATATCATTGAAAAGGTTATGATTTACTGAATGTGATTATCCAGTTTGTATGCCTATATCATTTCTGTATCTGAAATTAGGAATATTGACCAGAAAGCATACAGGGAGTGGAAGATGGGAGGGATCAGCAAGGAAAGCTACCTTATTGAGGTCAGAACATGTAGGGATAAAGTGAGACAGGCTAAAAGTCAACTAGAGTTGGACCTTGCAAAGGAATGAAAACCAATAGTAAAAGGTTCTATAGCCATATAAATAAGAAGAAAACAAAGAAAGATGAAGTGGGACTGCTAAACACTGAGGATGGAGTGGAGGTTAAGGATAATCTAGACATGGCCCAATATCTAAACAAATACTTTGCCTCAGTCTTTAATAAGGCTAATGAGGATCTTGGGGATAATGGCAGCATGACAAATGGGAATGAGGATATGGAGGTAGATATTACCATATCTGAGGTAGAAGCGAAACTCAAACAGCTTAATGGGACTAAATCGGGGGGCCCAGATAATCTTCATCCAAGAATATTAAAGGAATTGGCACCTGAAATTGCAAGCCCATTAGCAAGAATTTCTAATGAATCTGTAATCTCATGGGTGGTACAGTAAGATTGGAGAATTGCTAACATAGTTCCTATTTTTAAGAAAAGAAAAAAAAAAGTGATCTGGGTAACTACAGGCCTGTTAGTTTGACATCTGTAGTATGCAAGGTCTTGGAAAAAAATTTGAAGGAGAAAGTAGTTAAGGACATTGAGGTCAATGGTAAATGGGACAAAATACAACATGGTTTTCCAAAAGGTAGATTGTGCCAAACCAACCTGATCTCCTTTTTTGAGAAAGTAACAGATTTTTTAGACAAAGGAAACGTAGTGAATCTAATTTACCTAGATTTCTGTAAGGCATTTGATACCATGCCACGTGGGGAATTATTAGTTAAGTTGGAAAAGATGGGGATCAATATGAAAACTGAAAGGTGGATATGGAATTGGTTAACAGGGTGACTACAGCAGGTCATACTGAAAGGTGAACTGTCAGGCTGCAGGGAGGTTACTAATGGAGTTCCTCAGGGATCAGTTTTGAGACCAACCTTATTTAATCTTTGTATTACTGACCTCGGCACAAAAAGTAGGAGTATGCTAATAAAGTTTGCGGATGATACAAAGCTGGGAAGTATTGCCAATTTAGAGAAGGACCGGGATATCATACAGGAAGATCTGGATGACATTGTAAACTGGAGTAATAGTAATAGGATGACATTTAATAGTGAGAATTTAGGGATTAATAACAAGAATTTTAGTTATAAGCTGGGGATGCATGAATTAGAAGTAACGGAGGAGGAGAAGGACCTTGGAGTATTGATTGATCACAGGATGACTATGAGCTTCAAATGTGATATGGCTGTGAAAAAAGCTAATGTGGTCTTGGGATGCATTAGGCGAGGTATTTCCAGTAGAGATAAGGAGGTTTTAGTACCATTATACAAGGCACTGGTGAGATCTCACCTGGAATACTGTGTGAAGTTCTGATCTCCCATGTTTAAGAAGGATGAATTCAAACTGGAGCAGGTACAGAGAAGGGCTACTACGATGATTCGAGGAATGGAAAACTTGTCTTATGAAAGGAGACTTAAGGAGCTTGGCTTGTTTAGCCGAACCAAAAGAAGGTTGTGGGGAGATATGATTGCTCTCTATAAATATATCAAAGAGATAAATACTGGAGAGGGAGAGGAATTATTTAAGCTTAGTACCAATGTGGACACAAAAACAAATGGATATAAACTGGTCATTGGAAAGTTTAGATTTGAAATTAGACGAAGATTTCTAACCCCCAGAGGAGTGAAATTTTGGAATAGCCTTCCAAGGGAAGCAGTGGGGGCAAAAGATCTATCTGGCTTTAAGATTAAACTCGATAAGTTTAAGGAGGAGATGGTATGATGGGATAACATTATTTTGGCAATTAATTTATCTTTAAATATTCATGGTAAATAGGCCCAATGGCCTGTGATGGGATGTTAGATGGGGTGGGAGCTGAGTTACTACAGAGAATTCTTTCCTGGTTATCTGGCTGGTGAATCTTGTCCATATGCTCAGGGTTCAGCTGATCACCATATTTGGGGTCGGGAAGGAATTTTCCTCCAGGGCAGATTGGAAGAGGCCCTGGAGGTTTTTCGCCTTCCTCTGTAGCATGGGGCATGGATCACTTGCTGCAGGATTCTCTGCTCCTTGAAGTCTTTAAACCATGATTTGAGGACTTCAATAAGCTCAGACATAGGTGAGAGGTTTATCGCAGGAGTGGGTGGGTGAGATTCTGTGGCCTGCATTGTACAGGAGGTCAGACTAGATGATCATAATGGTCCCTTCTGACCTTAATATCTATGTATCTATGTATCTGTATTTCAAATGTGCTACTTTAGGTGTCACCCACAACTAGCCCTTCAGGTACAACAATGAATAAGCCAGACAGGGCTGACGGCCCATTAGCAAAGACAATGGACTGTGAGAGAGCTTAGTCTTCCTGTGAACACTCCAGACAGCCTACGAGTAATGGCTTCTACAACCCCGCAGAGACGTGGGTCTGAGTCACCTAGTTCTGGACATCGCCCCCACTTAGAATGCCAGTGTTTTCCCACTTGAAGATGAAGGGTTCCTGCCATACACAAAAGCTAGATAAGGTAGGGGAGTGACATGATCATGGTTCTCCTCTGCCTCCCCACCCAAAGAGACATTGGAAACACCTGAAAAGAAGAACTGAACTGAGGGGAGAAGGGTTGAGCCCCGGCTGGAAGGACATCCAGCTTGTGAGTAATAATACCTGAGGTCTCAAGCTGCAAGCCAGAGCAGCTGGTTTTCAAGACTCTCTGTAATCTGCCTGTGACAATATTTAGGGTGAGAAATTACTATTTGTAGCCAATTTGTTTAGTGAATCAAGCTTAGTTTGCGTGTTGTGTTTTATTTGCTTAGTAATCTGCTTTGTTCTATTTGCTATTCCTTTAACCACTTAAAATATGCCTTTCCTGTTAATACAATTTGTTTTATTTGTTATTAAGCCCAGTTCATGCAATGTCTAACTGGTGCGGGGGAGGCAAGGAGCTGTGCCTATCTCTCTTCACCTTGAGGAAGAGGGCAAATTTTTATGCGTTTGCGCTGTGGAGATTTTTCTATACAGTGCAAGACAGTATTATTTTGGACTTATCTCCCAAAAGAGGTGTGCACATAAACGCTGGGTGAATCCTCTCACAGAGAACTGACTTCAATCTGTGTCTTCAGCTGGGTGTGGCCTTTCCTGTGTGTGTGTGTGTGTTCAGCAAAACAGGGAAAGGGAATCCAGGCTGGTGGAACTGGAGAGGCTCAGTGAACCCCCACCCTAACCGTTAACCCCCAGCCCCGGGCCGGCCTGCTGACTCCAACCCCAGCCACGCTGGCCCACTGACCGCAGCCCCGCCAGCCGGCTGGAGCGACCCTGAGACAGAGAGCTAGGTATGACCCCCTGAGTGAGCATTCTGTTCACATCAGCTCCGATCAGGCATAGCAGATTGGGGCTGATGAGGCAGACCTGTGCTTAAGTTGTGGGTGGGGCGAAAGACTAATTAAGCCATTAGCCAGAGCCCACAAATAGGCACAAGATGAAAGTGAAAAGGGGGAAAGCACACAGTGAGAGGGAGAGAGAGATTGCTCTCCCCTTGCTTATAAAGGCACTAGGTATGCTGTGAAGGTGGTGGGACTTAATTTTAAATTAACTGCATAGGGCAGGAGTGGCCAAACTGCGGCTCCAGAGCCACATGCGGCTCTTCAGAAGTTAATATGTGGCTCCTTGTATAGGCACCAACTCTGGGGCTAGAGCTCCAGGTGCCAACTTTCCAATGTACCGGGGGTGCTCACTGCTCAACCCCTGGCTCTGCCACAGGCCCTGCACCCACTCCACCCCTTCACCCCCCTCCTCTCAGCCTGCCATGTCCTCGCTCCTCCCCTGATCCCAAGCCTCCTGCACGCCACAAAACAGCTGATCTGGAAGTGCAGGGAGGGAGGTGCTGATTGGTGGGGCTGCCAGTGGGCAGGAGACACTGGGAGTGGGGGAGCTGATGTGGGGACTGCTGACGTATTACTGTGGCTCTTTGGCAATGTACACTGGTAAATTCTGTCTACTTCTCAGGTTCAGGTTGGCCATCCCTGGCATAGGGTGTTGAACCAGCACAAGGATTTCTGCGTGGTTTGTCGACTGAGACAGAAGCAGGACCAAGGAGGTCCTTTTATAGACCCCAGCCCTGGGCTGGCCAGCCGGAGCGACCCTAGCCCCTCTCCGTTTAATCAATTAACCTCTTCCTTTAAAACAGTTAACTTTTTAAACAATATTTACGTCTCTAATGGGGCCTATTTCTGCATGTTGCTGAACACCCCAAAATTGCAATGAATTCTAATAAATAACAACAATAATACAGGTTTCAGAGTAGCAGCCATGTTAGTCTGTATTCGCAAAAAGAAAAGGAGTACTCATGGCATCTTAGAGACTAACAAATTTATTTGAGCATAAGCTTTCGTGAGCTACAGCTCACTTCATCGGATGCATTTGGTGGAAAATACAGTGGGGAGATTTCTATACACACACAGAGAACATGAAACAATGGGTTTTATCATACACACTGTAAGGAGAGTGATCACTTAAGATAAGCCATCACCAGCAGCGGAGGGGGGAAAGGAGGAAAACCTTTCCTGGTGACAAGCAAGGTAGGATATTTCCAGCAGTTAACAAGAACATCTGAGGAACAGTGGGGGTGGGGTGGGGGGGAGAAATAACATGGGGAAATAGTTTTACTTTGTGTAATGACTCATCCATTCCCAGTCTCTATTCAAGCCTAAATTAATTGTATCCAGTTTGCAAATTAATTCCAATTCAGCAGTCTCTCATTGGAGTCTGGTTTTGAAGTTTTTTTGTTGAAGGATAGCCACCCTCAGGTCTGTAATCGAGTGACCGGAGAGAATGAAGTGTTCTCCAACTGGTTTTTAAATGTTATAATTCTTGACATCTGATTTGTGTCCATTTATTCTTTTACGTAGAGACTGTCCAGTTTGACCAATGTACATGGCAGAGGGGCATTGCTGGCACATGACGGCATATATCACATTGGTAGACGTGCAGGTGAACGAGCCTCTGATAGTGTGGCTGATGTGATTAGGCCCTATGATGGTATCCCCTGATAGATATGTGGACACAGTTGGCAACGAGCTTTGTTGCAAGGATAGGTTCCTGGGTTAGTGGCTTTGTTATGTGGTGTGTGGTTGCTGGTGAGTATTTGCTTCAGGTTGGGGGGCTGTCTGTAAGCAAGGACTGGTCTGTCTCCCAAGATCTGTGAGAGTGATGGGTCGTCCTTCAGGATAGGTTGTAGATCCTTGATGATGCAGTGCAGAGGTTTTAGTTGGGGGCTGAAGGTGATGGCTAGTGGCGTTCTGTTGTTTTCTTTGTTGGGCCTGTCCTGTAGTAGGTGACTTCTGGGTACTCTTCTGGCTCTGTCAGTCTGTTTCTTCACTTCAGCGGGTGCGTACTGTAGTTGTAAGAATGCTTGATAGAGATCTTGTAGGTGTTTGTCTCTGTCTGAGGGGTTGGAGCAAATGCAGTTATATCGTAGAGCTTGGCTGTAGACAATGGATCATGTGGTATGATCTGGATGAAAGCTGGAGGCATGTAGGTAGGAATAGCGGTCAGTAGGTTTCCGGTGTAGGGTGGTGTTTATGTGACCATCGCTTATTAGCACCATAGTGTCCAGGAAGTGGATCTCTTGTGTCGACTGGTCCTGGCTGAGGTTGCTGGTGGGATGGAAATTGTTGAAATCATGGTGGAATTCCTCAAGGGCTTCTTTTCCATGGGTCCAGAGGATGAAGATGTCATCAATGTAGCGGAAGTAGAGTAGGGGCATTAGGGGACGAGAGCTGAGGAAGCGTTGTTCTAAGTCAGCCATTAAAAATGTTGGCATACTGTGGAGCCATGCGGGTACCCATCGCAGTGCCGCTGATTTGAAGGTATACATTGTCCCCAAATGTGAAATAATTATGGGTGAGGGCAAAGTCACAAAGTTCAGCCACCAGGTTTGCTGTGACATTATCGGGGATACTGTTCCTGACGGCTTGTAGTCCATCTTTGTGTGGAATGTTGGTGTAGAGAGCTTCTACATCCATAGTGACCAGGATGGTGTTTTCAGGAAGATCACCGATGGATTGTAGTTTCCTATAAGTCTTTTTCTTTAGCAGAGTAACTACTCCCATTTTTAGCAAATCTCAAAACAGTTTGTCATGATTTTTACACATACTTTTTTATTGGCATAAACCAGTGTGATCTTATCTTGATTTATAATACAGATTTCATAATGTGTTATTTTTCTACAGTAGCTCTGAAAAGCCACTTCCATTCAGATACATTGTAGAGAACAAAAAAGTTACACATAAAAAGTAATGTGCCACTATAATTTGAAAGTATTCATCTCATTCACGTTCCCCTGCCTACCTACACTAAAAGATTTATAACACGTCTAAAACAGGAATTGATGAATTCATCAGTGTCTGGGACATTTTGATCATAATCAATAACATAATTTTACCCTTTAAATGAGATTTCAATTAAAGTGCATTTTTCAAAGTAATTTTACTTTTATCATGAAAATGGTTTCCTTGCAGACCAACAACATTAACCCATTTGTTGCCCAGTTGAAAGTGATTTAAAGGATACTTCACTATGTAGCTAAAGAAAAACAACAAACATACTTAAAGGAAAGCACATAAAATTAATTGTGGTATTTCACAGGTCAAATATAAAAGGTAAAATCTTCTTTAAGTAAATTTATGTGAACATAAAGTGTTATCACAATCACACCTTTCTGCAGTAGTTTAAAAGGATCACAGCCCATAAAGAGACTGCCTTCTCCCTGCAAGGAGGAATCCAGGGGCAGCAGCAGAATAGTAATAAAATAAGGAACATAGGCCACATTTAAGACCTATATTTTGAGGCACAAGCACCGATGCTCCCAATCCAAAAGCCTCTTCCAGTTCCTGGGGGTATGTGGGGCAGGAAACAAGCAGTACATGCAGGAAGCTTGCCGGTAAAATCACTTCACTTCCCACCCTGCCAGCAGAACAGAACCAGCAGTTGGAGCATGGTCATGAGAGACATAGATTCATACATTCAAAGGCCTGAAGGGGGCATTGTGATCATCTAGTCTGACCTGTACTTCACAAAGCATAAAACTTCCCCAGAATAATTCCTAGAGCAGATCTTTTAGAAAAACTTGACTTAAAAATGGTCAGTGATGGAGAATCCACCATGACCCTTGGTAAACTGATCCAATAGTTAATTAATTACTTTCACCGTTAAATATATACATCTTATTTACAGTCCGAATTTCTCTAGCTTCAACTTCCAGCCATTGAATCATTTTATATCTTTTTCTGTTTGACTGAAGAGGCCATTATTAAAAATTTGTTCTCCATGTAGGTAATCAAGTCACCCCTTAACCTTCTCTTTGTTAAGCTAAATACAGACACTCCCTGGGTTATGCAAGACCCGACTTACGCCAATTCACACTTACAGAAAAAGTTCCATAAGCCAGAAATAGGATTTTCGAGTTGCGGAAATTTTTGCGTCATGTACGGGTATACGTTTCCTATTTTCGCAAAATTCGAGTTATGCAAGGCTTTCCGGACTGGAACGATTGCGCAAGTTGGGGGGCATTTGTACTGTAGATTGAGTTCCTTGACTCTATCACCATTTTTTCTAATCCTTTGATCATTCTGTTCTCTGAACTCTCTCCAACTTACAACATCCTTCTTGAATTGTAGGCACCAGAATTGGACATGGTACTGCAGCAGTGCTAGAACCAGACCAAATACAGAAGTAAAATAACATCTCTACTCCTACTGAAGATTCCCCTATTTATTCATCCAAGTTTGCATCAGCTCTTTTGGTCAGTGTCATACTGGGAACTCATGTTCACCTGATTATCCAGCAGGAACCCCAAATCTTTTTCTTTTTGGGCTCCTGCTCCCCACATCTAAACTGCACTGCCCTCTCAACTTCTGAGCCTTCTTCTAGCCCCCCAGTGATATGTGGGGCAGGAGCTTCCAGCAGCACCTCTACAAGGCTAGTCTATAAGTGGTTCCCCTGGGTGGAGAAAATGGAATAACAATAGAGTAGCACCAGACAGACCATCACAAAGCTACCATCAGATGACATTGCGAGACACAAGAACTCATTTGGACTTTCATTTTGCAGAGAGTGATTCCTACTGGAAGGGTGTAAAGGGAAATTAGGTGCGAGAATATATGAGGTATTGTATTCCTTGGAATGTGCTGTGCTTTGTTAATTTTACAAAGAAAAATTGGTTGTTTTTTAAATGGCTAAAGCAAGGGCAATTAATTAAAGAAACAGAAAGAAGTACGCATAAGAACCTGTAATGCAGTGGGTGAATGGGCACACACAGACAAGACCTCCTTGTGGTCCAATGAACACATGATTATCTCCAAGAGTCACTTATCACTGATTGAACTGGTTCAGGTACTGAAAGACTATCAGTCTCCCCCGGAGGTTGACAGAGATTGGCCTGGGGTAGCATGGTTTTACTGTGAATTGGTGTCACAACTGGCCCTCTGGAGAGAGGAGGAATTAAAGAGAGAGGAGAAGTTGAAGGATCATTTTGCTACGAAAGGATGAAAGGGGATGATATAGGTGTTTGTCATTTCTGCCTGAGCTGAACCCACATCTGTGTCCAGAAGCCAGAGAATGTTCTCTTTTCTTAATCCTGGGAAATTAACTTTATCTTGATCAAACTGTGGCACAAGACACTGCCAAACAGTATCTTATTAATGGATAAGATGAGATCTGGATATGGAGATTGAAATCTTGGTCCCATTGAAGTTAGTGGAAAAGCTTTGGAGACATACCCATGTCCTTCATTGAGCTGGCATGCTAAAAATAGACTGTAACTGTGGGAGTGCAAGGTGCAGAAAGAGCTAGCTGCCCTGCACACATACCCATCCGAGACCCAAAGCAAATACTCTGGTCGCTCCCACTGCTGCAACTATACTCTATTTTTAGCACACTAACTGGATCAGAGATACTGCAAGTATGTCTCCTTGAACTGGGAATCACAGCCCCAGCTCCAAGTGCAGACATACCCTAATTATTACCAAAACCCTAAAAGCCAGAGAAGTAAACTAATCAGCCAGAGGCAAATTGGAAAATAGATCCATTGATGTTCAGGGACAAACACTCCTAGTATCTCAACTGCTTCTCAGAATTTTGCCAAGCATCAGTGAAGCAAAACTGCCAGTATTCTTGTCCGTTTCACTGCTAACAGATTATTAAACAGGAACAATGAAACCTAGCAGTCTTATTAATTTCACTTAGAAAAACTCTGAGCAACTGGAGTTTGTCTATGTACAGACTCTCAGGAAGATGATACTGCATCAGTTTACATTTGTTCACATTTGAAATTTAATCTTCACAAACTCGATCATTAAGGAAAATCTCCCCTCCCCAACTGGTGAACAAGCAATCAGGTACAGATTTGAAGGCATGATTGATGAGATTAGGGTTAGTGATGCAATGGCAAGCCAGAAAACATGTTACAAAGACCTTGAGAGGACTATGGGAGAGAAGTCTTCATTGCAGGATTCTGCAATTTCCCAATTAAAAATGTCTAGACCCCTAAAGGAGCCACTAAGCCACCAGGAAAGTCTGAGCAATTCTAACCCATTACCCCAATTAAATTACACTGAATTTTTGTTTTTATGTCCATCTTGTTAAATGGAGTTCTTTAATTTAAGAGACCGACTGTTACGACTAGCCTATATTACTACATAGGTCCTTAGTTCTCTGATGCTGTGAGTTTAAATCCCAGCTGGGGGGGATTCAAATTTACAGTGGCATTCTAGTGAGTTTCTGAGTCTCAGTAAATCTGGCATGGGAGTCAGTCTCCTCAGAAAAGGATGACAGCAGATGTCCTCAAGGGAAGCTTGGAAACATGAGACATCCTAGACTGCTGAACTAGGTGCACACTGTTGACTCTATAAAAGAAACTGACAGGCAGCAGTCATGGATAATTGAAGACCTTCCATTTATATCTCTTCCAGCAGGTGTCACTATGAGGTAGCATTGCTATAAAATCTTAAAAGGGTAGCAATCAGACAAGGAGGGGAAAAAAAGATAAAAGAAAAGAGGCATATATGCATAACAACAAGTAAATACAAAAGGATTGGATTTTTTCTCAAAATGGCAAAATATAAAATATACATTTACTATGCCAAATACGGATGATAACTGCAGAAATCAGCTTTCGGGGAAAAATAAGTTTTGTGGTAGATGGAAAATATTATTTGAATTCTAATATACCTAATTTTCTGCTTACAAATTGCTATATCTCTGGAAGATCCATCTTTAAGTGTTTAATGCAAACATTAAATGCTCCTTTTATGCTATGAATACAGCAGGCATGCAACCACATACAGTATACATCAATCATCAATTCATCAATTTCAAATTGTTAAGAAACTACTGTTGAATTCTATTCTTTTGGAGAGATGAAATATAATAAACACAGAACCCACAACCAAGTTTTCTTGTAACTGTCTCCTGAAATAAGAGCTTTATGACAATAAGAAAATGAATTTTCATTTTAAAAGGCAGTCTCTATACAATTGCTAGCTATCCTGCCACCCAACTATTCTGCAGACATTCAGACACTTCACTGTAATGTCTAAGAAATCAATAGCAATTTATTCTCTCTTTGGACCCCAAGCAACAAAAGTAAATAATACTGTCACCTCCAGCCAGCCTGCAGAACATGGCCACAAAACAGTCTTGCCACTATAATACAACCCTATATGGCTCTTTATCTATGCTGGCTCTGCTGATTGTATCGGCTTTCATAAGGGACAAATACTCCAGGAAAGCAACACAAAGGGGTCAAGTTCTTGTACTCCAGCCAGAAAGAATGCTGGGTCTGAATTAAGAGAAAGGCTTGGCATCTGTTTCACTTCAGTTTCACTTACGTTGATTTGATTGGGAAAATAATAGGCAATATTAGAAACCTGTTCTTTTATTTAATAGAATAGCCAAACAAAAAGGAAAGAGTTTGAAAAAAGAGTTTGAAATGTGTCTTTAAGAATTTCATCGCATCCAAAGAAGGGAAATTTTACAAATTCTGCCTTTGAAGGTAAATGGCAGAGTCCGGGGGTGGGGTGGGGGGTTAAGCAACCAATACATATTTTACATCACTGCTTAAGAATCAAAACTACGAGCACAAATGAATCCAGAATATGCAGACAGATTTTTTTTTAAATCACAGGAGTTTCCAAAAATATTTGGAAACCAATTCCTTCTTCATGTAGATGCCAGTAGAATTCTCCTGCAACTTTGATAAGCTCACAAACACCACATACACATGGAGCTACATAGTTTTAAAATATATTTGTAATGTTTAGATCTAAGCATGCATTCAATAACAACTGGCGCTTACATATGTTCACACTGAAGAAGGTAAAAAGAAAAGGAGTACTTGTGGCACCTTAGAGACTAACAAATTTATTAGAGCATAAGCTTTCGTGAGCTACAGCTCACTTCATCGGATGCATTTGGTGGAAAAAACAGAGGAGAGATTTATATACACACACACACAGAGAACATGAAACAATTGGTTTATCATACACACTGTAAGGAGAGTGATCACTTAAGATAAGCCATCACCAACAGCAGGGGGGGGGGAGGAGGAAAACCTTTCATGGTGACAAGCAGGTAGGCTAATTCCAGCAGTTAACAAGAATATCAGAGGAACAGTGGGGGGTGGGGTGGGAGGGAGAAATACCATGGGGAAATAGTTTTACTTTGTGTAATGACTCATCCATTCCCAGTCTCTATTCAAGCCTAAGTTAATTGTACGGTGCTAATAAGCGATGGTCACATAAACACCACCCTATATCGGAAACCTACTGACCGCTATTCCTACCTACATGCCTCTAGCTTTCATGCAGATCATACCACTCGATCCATTGTCTACAGCCAAGCGCTACGATATAACCGCATTTGCTCCAACCCCTCAGACAGAGACAAACACCTACAAGATCTCTATCATGCATTCCTACAACTACAATACCCACCTGCTGAAGTGAAGAAACAGATTGACAGAGCCAGAAGAGTACCCAGAAGTCACCTACTACAGGACAGGCCCAACAAAGAAAACAACAGAACACCACTAGCCATCACCTTCAGCCCCCAACTAAAACCTCTCCAACGCATCATCAAGGATCTACAACCTATCCTGAAGGACGAGCCATCGCTCTCACAGATCTTGGGAGACAGACCAGTCCTTGCTTACAGACAGCCCCCCAATCTGAAGCAAATACTCACCAGCAACCACACACCACACAACAGAACCACTAACCCAGGAACCTATCCTTGCAACAAAGCCCGTTGCCAACTCTGTCCACATATCTATTCAGGGGATACCATCATAGGGCCTAATCACATCAGCCACACTATCAGAGGCTCGTTCACCTGCGCATCTACCAATGTGATATATGCCATCATGTGCCAGCAATGCCCCTCTGCCATGTACATTGACCAAACTGGACAGTCTCTACGTAAAAGAATGAATGGACACAAATCAGACGTCAAGAATTATAACATTCAAAAACCAGTTGGAGAACACTTCAATCTCTCTGGTCACTCGATCACAGACCTAAGAGTGGCTATACTTCAACAAAAAAGCTTCAAAAACAGACTCCAACGAGAGACTGCTGAATTGGAATTAATTTGCAAACTGGATACAATTAACTTAGGCTTGAATAGAGACTGGGAATGGATGAGTCATTACACAAAGTAAAACTATTTCCCCATGGTATTTCTCCCTCCCACCCCACCCCCCACTGTTCCTCTGATATTCTTAAAAAGAAAAGGAGTACTTGTGGCACCTTAGAGACTAACAAATTTATTAGAGCATAAGCTTAATCATAATGCATCCGATGAAGTGAGCTGTAGCTCACGAAAGCTTATGCTCTAATAAATTTGTTAGTCTCTAAGGTGCCACAAGTACTCCTTTTCTTTTTGCGAATACAGACTAACACGGCTGCTACTCTGAAACCTCTGATATTCTTGTTAACTGCTGGAATTAGCCTACCTGCTTGTCACCATGAAAGGTTTTCCTCCTTCCCCCTCCCCGCTGTTGGTGATGGCTTATCTTAAGTGATCACTCTCCTTACAGTGTGTATGATAAACCCATTGTTTCATGTTTTCTGTGTGTGTGTATATAAATCTCTCCTCTGTTTTTTCCACCAAATGCATCCGATGAAGTGAGCTGTAGCTCACGAAAGCTTATGCTCTAATAAATTTGTTAGTCTCTAAGGTGCCACAAGTACTCCTTTTCTTTTTGCGAATACAGACTAACACGGCTGCTACTCTGAAAACTGAAGAAGGTAATTTACTTTTCCAGTACATTACCACATACGCTTTTAAAATAATAAAGGACCCCCAATACTAGAAAAAAATCTGCTCCCATGGACTCTTATGCCTGCATGGGATCCTATTAACTTCAGCTTGTCTCTCTCTGCAGACATAGGTGTGTCTGCATTAACATATCACATTGTGAGACTGGGGCCACAGATGTTTGATAGTTGAACAATTTCCCCCTCATATCCCAATTCCATTTCTTGTTGACCATACAGTGATCTTCACAGATGTTAAGTCTAGGAAGGGTCATTAAATCATCTAGTCTGAACTCCTGTATAACACAAGCCATAGAATTTCACTCATTTACTGAACCCAGTAACTTATTTAACTAAAGTATATCTTCCAGAAAGGCATCCAGTCTTGATCTGAAGACATCAATAGATACAGAATCCACCATTTCCTTGGGTAGTTTGTTCCAATGGACGTAAAGGAGGAAACAATTTGATTCTCTAACATGAGGGGGAAGTTGATGATTGCAGAATTTATCTCTCCCCCTACAGCCTCCAATATAGACAATGATTCAGGAAAACTGTTTCCCTCCAAAAAAGAAGTAGTTACTGACATTAAAAAGCACATTTAAAAAACCCATATCTGAAGGAATTTATATTAATATTTGACAATTACATGAAAAACAGCAACATCTGAGAAGATTTGATATCAGTTTTCAATAAATCAACAGAAAAGGGTGGAAATCTGAGGGTTTTATCAATAATAGACTATTAGAGGAGAAAGTGGGAACATTTGAGGTATTTTACAATATCCTATAATAATCAAGGGACAAAATCTGAGTCAGGGTCTGGCCAACTGTCTGGTTAGCAGCTGGAAACAATGTTCCCCCATATACTTTTCTCTTCAGGCTGTTACTCTGCCCTCATCACAGTAGTATCTCAGCACCTTCTAGGAGGCATCAAGTGACATGACCAGCATTGGTCACGTGTGATTTTCTCTCTCTTTCCCTTTTCTCCCTTTCAGAATGGACAGATTTATACCTTCAACCTAAAGACAGAAACATAAAAGAATGTATTCACATACTACAGGTTGAGCTACAATTGATCCAGTTTAGGCAACATTAGAAGCAGATAAAGGCTGATCAAAACTAGGTTCACAAACATCCTTTTTTCTCTTTATTAAAAGTGATTTAAAATCGATTTGAAAAAAAAAAACAAAAATTGCATGGATGTATGTCTACAGAATGCTATTCCTATTTCCAAAGTTCAAAGAAAAAAGGTATCTCAAATTAAAATCACTGCTGAATATATATTATCCCACTTTTCTGTTGAATAAAAGATTTGTTATATTAAGTTATTTATTGAGCCATTTTCTGGTCTAATCATAATTTTAAAATGTCAGGAGGAAGTAATGGCTAATATTTTAAATAAATGTGATTTCTGGTAATGTTAATCTAATATCTTGCCATAGTTTTGTATTTTGCTCCTTGGCCATTTCATCTCTTCACTATAGATTCACAGTAAGCAGGAAAAAAACCTCTTGAAAGCTACAAAGAGACATATTATTAATTATTATTAAGTGTATTACCATAGTGACTAGGAGCCCTAGTCATGAACTAGTATGCCATTGCACAAGGCACTGTACAAAAAGGAAGTTCCTGATCCAAAGAGCAAACTTGAGCATACTGATTCCACTATTTCAGTTTCTAAGAGATCCACTTTTATTTAAAAAAGAAAAAAGTAGTAAAAGTAATGCCTCTGAAAGTTGACAAACTTGGAGTTTTGAAGCTTAAATCATCTGTCCACAGAGTACGTACCACATAGGAAGCAGCAATGCATGCTTCCTACCCAACCAATTCTTTACCAATGTGCCTCAGTCCTGTCCTGGAGGAAAGCAGAATTAAGAAGACAGTTCCCTATTAGTAACCATTCAGTCCTCACCCTGGGTACTGATACTCCCAGTAACGATACTACTAGGATGCCACTTTTCTACTAGGAGATCAGCTAAAACCATAAACTCCTTTCATATCTATTGGATAATGACTTTTGGTCACTACCAAAAATGGACAGATTTACACCTTCAACCTAAAGACAAAAGGATAATAAAGATAGTACATTTAAAAGATAGTATTTTGGTCCTGCAATTAAGCTGAAGTTGGCCGTTAGTATAAAATGGTACATTTGCTCTTATTATTTATTGATTATTTTCTTGGTCTTTGATATATATACCAGTTTTCTAAACATTACCCCATCAGGGAGAGATAGTATTTCACACTTTAAAAAATAGCACTACTGAGGGAAGATAGACTCTAAACACTAATCTGATCACTTAACAAGATTTAGGCAGCATGCAACATTTTATAGAAGCTAACTGAGTATGCAGTGATCCTAGAATACTGTAATTGGAATATCTCTGAATACATTTAAGAATAAAGTGACCTTGAAACCAGAGAAAAAAGGGCCGGGTTACAGCCTCTGCTGAATCCCCTTTATATTGTTCTAATGTAGGGTAGCCCCAGACCCTAGATCAGCCCAAACGCTGAGAGATTCAAAGGTGGCATAGAGATACCTTTGTTTTTGTTTATTCCTAGAGAATCACATGTATGAACACTCTCAAATATTTCCTTTAGATGTATTTGGGTTCAGCTTTTTTGTTTCAGAAGGGTTACCCCAGGTCTGTAGGTGTAGATACCCAAATACAGTAAGGAGGGATGGTCTTGTAGACAAGGAATTGGACTAGGACCAAAGAGATCTAGGTTCAGTTCCTGACTCTGCCACACACTCTTTCTGTGTGACCTTGTGTAAATTGCTTAATCTTTCATGTACCTCCATTTTCCCATCTGTAAAAGGGGATATACATCCCTATTTCACTTGGCGGTTGTGATAACAAATTCATTAATAGATACACTCAGATGATATGGTGATAAGAAGCATTACAAATTCTATAAATAAAAAAAATAAAAATCTAGTTATTCTGAATGTTCTTTGTGTTATAATTTATACTGTACTTCACTACCCTGGTACCTGAACACCTTTTACTTTGTGTCCTGTATCTCATCTGAATAAAGACGCTGACATCCCAGTAGCGTGTATTTTCCCAGAATGTCTCTAAAACCAAATCATGGCTTTGTTCACATAAAAAGACTTGTAGTTCTTTGTATCTATTTTCTATATGTCTCACACTGATACCAACTTTTATTTCCTAGAGTAACTGTAGCGGGGTGGTTACCCTCTCCTGCCCTGTGGGGCTTAAAAGCCAGCCCTGGGAGAAAGCCAGGGCTGAGGGAAAGAAAGGCTAGGCTGATTGTGGAAATGGCCGCAGCTGGGCCTATAAAGGGGCTGCTAGGCTCAAGCTTAGACAGAGTCTCTCTCTGCATTCAGAGAGGGAAGGGCCTGGCTGCAGGGACCTGAGGGAATACCTAGATTGAGGCAGGGCTGAGGGGGAAAGGCCAGAGGAGCAGGGGAGCTCCAGCCTGGAAACCCCCAGGCTGCGAGGACTAGACTAGGGCCTATTAGGTACTGGCAGTAACCAAGACTAAGATGAGGTGGGGGTAGTGGGTGGGGGTTCCCTGGGGAGGGGAGACCCTCAGAGATTGTTCGGGTTTACTGCCAGGTGGCAGCACCCCAGTGGGATGAGGCACCAAGTCCTGGGAGGGACTGGGGTAGGCGGTAAGGCGGATCATCAGATGGCAGAGGGCGCTCCAGAGGTTGATCAGCTAATTCCCAAGGACAACAAGCAGGAGATGCCGCCAGGTGAGTCTGGCTCTATTACAGTAACACTGACCTTCTGTGATTGAGTTATAACTTTTCCAGGGCCTGCCACCCTCTTAAGCAGCAACTCAGACTGAGAACTCACAATACATGCTTTATAGCATAAAAATATTTTTCCTGAAGTTGAATGTGTAGCTGTATCTTGCTCTTGTTTGTTCTCCAAATAGGCTAGTAACAAAAACACAATGTTAACTTCCACCCAGCATTCATACAGCAAGCAATTTCCCTCTCCTTTCCCAGATATGAAAAACTGATAAAGAAGTGGCAAATTCAGCATTTTTTACCTCTCTTCACCTAAAGCAGGGGAGTATTCGAGGCGTTGTCAGGATTAATGTTGTTATGTTGTTACTTATGCTTGGAACAAAGCAGTAGCTGTATATTATTAATGGTTTATTATTCATCAATGATTAAGATAATGGAATAGAAAGTACATTTATAAAGTTTGTGGATGATAACAAGCAGGGATGAGTTGCAAGCGCTTTGGAGAATAGGATTAAAATTCAAAATGATCTGGACAAACTGGAGAAATGGTGTGAAGTAAATAGGATGAAATTCAATAAGGACAGATGCAAAGTATTCCATTTAGGAAGGAAAAATTAATTGCATACATACAAAATGGGAAATGACTGCCTAGGAAGGAGTACTGTGGAAAGGGATTGGGGGTCAACAGTGTAGTAATGTTGCAAAAAAACCAAATATCATTCTGGGATGTATTAGCAGGAATGTTGTAAGCAAGACACGAGAAGTAATCCTTCCACTCTACTCTGTGCTGGTAAGGCCTCAGCTGGACTATTGTGTTTATTTCTGGGTGCCCCATTTCAGGAAAGATGTGGAAAATTGGAGAAAGTCCAGAGGAAAGCAACAAAAATGATTAAAGGTCTGAAATATCTTCTCTTTAATCCAAATAAAGATGGAAGCAGTTCACAGCATCCAGATGAAGGAATTTAACTTGGAGATGAGGTAGCTCACATCCACAAAAAAGCAGCTGGAAACTCAAGATGATGGAAACTTACTTCTAGATTAAGGCAGCTCACGGCATCAAACTGATATGGAAGTGGAGAAAATTTATTCACCTTCAGAGACACATGCAGAAAATGAAGTAGAAGGAAGAAAGGATGAGGAAGTTACAGTTACAAGTTACAGAATAGGGACCCAGCTTCATGGCCCATATGTGATGACAGTGTGCGGCAAATTCTCGTGGAACATGGACCCAAACAAGTTCATGAATTTCCCTTCTCTAAGGATGAAAATAAAATAAAATTATCTGCTCAGATAAGACAAGAGGAAAATCATTAATGGGGAAGAAATTCATCGAAACTGGTTACAATATTCAGTGTCGAAGGACTCTGTGTTTTGCTTCAAGTTGTTTAGAAATCAAGCAATTGGTACATCACTTACTGAAAATGGTTCGAAGGACTGGAAAAACATCTTCAATTCTCTCTTCATATGAAAGTAGTACAGAAGATTTGGAATGTTTTCAAAATTGGAAAGAACTTAAATTACAATTGAAAAAAGGAAAAACTATAGATGAAGAAAATTTACATGTGATCAAGGAAAAAGAAGAATATTGACAACAAATATTAGAGCGTCTGATTGCTTTAGTGAGAGTTCTCGGTGGGCAAAATTTAGCATTCCGCAGCCGCGATAGAAATGAAAAATTATACACTCCAGGTAATGGAAACTTTTTAAAATTTGTTGAATACCTACTTTTGTTTGATCCTGTCATGAAGGAGCATCTACATTAAAATAACTGATCACGAAACACAGATTCATTACTGAGGAAAAAATATGCAGAATGAACTGATTCAAATCCTAGCAAATGCCATTAAAAAGAAAATTGTAGAAGCTGCCCATTCTGCAAAATACTTTTCAATAATACTGGACTGTACACCAGACATGAGTCATGTTGAACAAATGATGATGATCATTCGTTTTGTGGATATGGAAAAGTCTGCGCATAAAGATAATGTTGAAGTGCTCATAAAGGAACATTTTTTGGGTTTCGTACCACTGAAGGAGACGACTGGAGCATTTATGAAAAACTATTCTACAAGAGCTTGAAACAATGTCATTATCTGTTGAAAACTTACATGGCCACAACTATGATAATGTGAGTAATACGAAGGGTAAAGACAATGGTGTGAAAAGGAGAATGATGGAAATCAATCCTAGGGCCTCTTTCATTCCTTGCAGTGTGCATTCTCTGAATTTGGTTGTCAATGATGCTGCTAGATCAGTGGTTCTCAAACTTTTGTACTGGTGACCCCTTTCACATAGCAAGCCTCTGAGTGCAACCCCCCCAGCAATAAATTAAAAACACTTTTTAATATATTTAACACCATTATAAATGCTGGAGGCAAAGTGGAGTTTGGTGTGGAGGCTGACAGCTTGTGACCTCCCCATGTAATAACCTTGCAACCCCCTGAGGGATCCCGAACCCCAGTTTGAGAACCCCTGTGCTAGATGCTGTTTGGAGGCAAGCAGTTTCTTTTATCTTGTGCAACATGTTTATGTCTTTTTTCTCAGGCTCAACGTGCTGTTGGGAGATTCTGACTCATCATGTGAATTCTCTAACTGTGAAACCACTTAGTCCAGGGGTGGCCAATCTGAGCCTGAGAAGGAGCCAGAATTTACCAATGTACATTGCCAAAGAGCCACAGTAACATGTCACCAGCCCCCATCAGCTCCTGCCTGCCCCTAGCAGGGGGGGAAGGAGTGAGGGCATGGCAGGCTCAGAGGAGGGAGTGGGAAGGAGTGGGATGGGGGCAGGACCTGTGGCAGAGCCAGGGGTTGAGCAGTGAGCATCCCCTGGCACATTGGAACATTGGTGCCTGTAGCTCCAGCCCCGGAGTCTGTGCCTATACAAGGAGTCGCATATTAACTTCTGAAGAGCCACATGTGGCTCCGGAACCACAGGTTAGCCACCTCTGACTTAATCAGACAAGATGGGAGAGTCACACTGATACTTTGAACTCTCTTCGCTATGAACTTGGAAACATTTATGATGCCCTAATTAAAATTTCTGATGATACTACCTTTACTGGATCATCTGGCAATACGGCACGTTCAGATGCAGAAGCTCTTGCAAATGGCCTTTCCAAGTTCAAATTTGTGACTTCACTCATTTTGTGGTATAATATCCTTTTTGAGATTAACCTCACTAGTAAGCAGCTTCAGGAAAAGAACTTGAACATACATTCTGCTATTCAAAAACTGCAGCAAACTAAAAATATTCTGGAGGAATTCACAAGTGATGAAGAGTTCAAAAGAACACTGGTAGATTCTCTTAAGTTTGCTGAAGAAATAGACTTTTCGACAAATTTTAACCCGAGCCAGTACACATTCGGCAAAAGAAACAGCAGTTTTCATATGAAAGATGAGACACACCTATTCAGAACCCAAAACAAAGGTTAAAACTGAATTTCTACTTTGCAGACCTTGATACTGCTATTCACTCTGTTGACTAAAAGATTTCAATAGATGCAGCAGCTAGAGTCAGTATTTGGCTTTCTATATGATATCCACAGCTTGCAAAAGAAAACTGCAAAACAGACAAGCAAATTTTGTATAAAACTGGAGTCGGCATTGATTCATGAAAATTCAAAAGACATTGATGCTACAGATTTGTGTAGTGAGCGTCAGGCTTTTTCAAGACGACTTAAGAAACATTCCACTCCTGAAGTACTGAAGTTTGTTTGTGAAAATAAACTCACAGACAGTTTTCCAAATATTTTTATAGCTCTACATATTCTTTTAACTTTGCCAATTTCCATAGCTAGTTGGAAACAAAGCTTCTCAAAGTTAAAATTGATAAAAGCATATCTGCGTTCAACAATGGTGCATAGTTGGACTGGCCCCAATGTCAATAGTGCATGAAATAGCTAGAAAACTGGATCTACAAGAACTAGTGACTGAATTTTCGAAACTTAAAGCAAGAAAAGTCATATTTTAAGAGCACAGAGTGTTTTTTATTGGGAATGTTTTGTAAATATTAAAGTTCATTGAAGAGTTTTCTTTCTTTCTATATTGGATGTGGTGGTAATGGCAGTTAAAGCAGGATAGAGTAATGGATGGTTTTGGATTTGTAGTAATAAAAATTATAATCAACATTTTAAATGCATTTTTAGTTGAAATCGGACTGAAATATCATCTAGCTGTCGTAAAAAAATCTATTCTGAAAATTTCATGTCTCCATTTTATCTGATCTCAGAAACATTGGTTGGACAGATGTACAAACCAAAAAATTAAGCCTCTATTTAAAAAAAAACGCTTAAAAAACATTAAAAGGAAAAAAGGGGCAAAATGTTTCCCAAAAACCTCAGCCTAGATCTGCCCTTGGGGTTTGGGAGTGGGTGCTGCCGATTGCATGGTTCGCCTAGGCGGCCTGTTGCTAGCAGCTAGTCTAGGGCTGCCCCTGATTGTTACAAGGAATAGGGAGAAAAATTGTTCTTAACCTCTGCGGATAGGACAAGAAGCAATGGATTTAAATTGCAGCAAGAGCGGTTTAGATTGGACATTAGGAAAAGCTTCCTGTCAGGGTAGTTAAGCACTGGAATAAATTGCCTAGGGAGGTTGTGGAATCTCCATCATTGGAGATTTTTAAGTACAGGTTAGATAAACACCTGTCAGAAATGGTCTAATTATTACATAGTCCTGTCTTGAGTGCAGGGGATTGAACTAGATGATCTCTCTTCAGTCCCTTCCAGGTCCTACACTTCTATGATTATAGGTAGGGTTGGTAGTACTGCCTTTTTTATTAAAGTTGCCTGGCACATCCCAATATAAGATCTTCTTTTCAACTTTCAGTTTATAACTTTATTTAGGCTTAAATTTTCTACGCTGGGTGTCTGCCTCAACTTGGAGGTGCAGTGGAGCGGGGGGCTGGAGGGAGCATGCATGCAAATTTTCAGCTAAAATGTTTCACTTGTTTCTCAAGAATGAGGCTAGGAATAATACAATGTTTTACAAAGTGAAAGCAATTCCAAAGATCTTTACTTTGAACAGCACTAGCACCTCCAGGTTGCTTGCGGGGGGTGGGGGTGGGGAGGAGCAATTATTTTAATTTTGGTAAGGAGTGGCCTTTGTGTCAGGTGTGTGCCTTTTGATTTCCCTGTGAAAATCCATCCAATCTGTAGCTCTCTGAAAAATATCAGTACACAAATACTTAGTAGAAACTCAGATTTTAGCAGCTAAAATCTCCAAAACTTCTCAGTGCACTGAGCATAGAATCCTAGAAATGTAGAGCTGAAAACCTTGACAATCAGTGCAGAGGAAGGACCATATACATAGGACATCTGTGAAAGGTGTTTGTGTAACCTGTTCTTAAAAACCTCCAATGACAGGGATTCCACAACTTCCCTTGGTAGCCTCATCCACTACTTAACTATCTGTACATTTACAAAGCTTTTCCTCATATATAACCGAAATTTCTCTTGCTAAAGATTAACATTTAGGAGTGGACACAGAACGACTGAATCTCATCCTCCTTTTTGAACAGTCCTTACTATATTTGAAGACTGTTATCAGGTCCAGCCTCAGTCTTCTTTTCTCAAGACTAAACAAGGGCAGGTTTTTTTAACCTATCCTCATAGGTCAGGGTTCCTCAATCTATTACCATATTTGTTGTTATCCTCAGACTCTTTTCAATTTGTCCGCATCTTTCTTAAAGGATGGTGCTCCAAACTGGACTCTGTATTCCAGCCAAGGCCTTGCCAATGCCAAGTAGAATGGAACAATTACCTTCCGTGTCTTACATATGTCACTTCTGGTAGTACATACCAGAATTATATTAATTATTTTTCCAACTGCAACTTTTTGTTAGTTCACATTCGATCTGTGAATCACGATAAACCATGGATCCTTTTCTGCAGTATTACTGTATAGCAGTTTTTCCGCATTTTGGAGTTGTGCCTTTGATTTTTCTTTCCTCACTGCAGTACTTTGGATTTGTCTTCATTTAATTCCATGTTGTTGATTTCAGACCAGTTCTCCAATTTGTCAAGGTTGCTTTAAACTCTAATTCTGCCCTGCAAACTGCTAGCAGCCCCTCCCATCTTAGAGTCACCCACAAATTATATAAGCTTACTCTCTATTCCAGTATCTTAGTCATTAATGACAATATTGAATAGTACTGGACCAAAGACAGGCCCCTACTAGATATGTCCTCTGAGTCTGACAGCAAACCACTTATAATTACTCTTTGAGCTCTTTGTGCCCCCTGACCACTGGTGCCCAGGCACTGTGGAGGAGGAAGCTATCTGATTCAAATAAAAAAGGGAGAAGAGCCAGACTTGGAGGTATGAGAGGGGAGGGAGCAGATTGGGAGATAGAGTCTGGGGACAGACTGGGATAGGAAACTGGCAGGTGAAAAGAGGGAAATTGGGATTAGGATCTCGGAGGAAACTATTGGGAGTTGGGGAGGTGCATGGGAGGCACTGTGAGTCAGTGAGTGGCAGGAGACTGGGACTAACTGAATAAGAACACTGGGAACTAATAGGGCAGAGGAAAAAAGGTTTGGGGAAGAGGAGACGGATCTGATAAGGATCTGGGATGCGAGGGGTCACCCTGTCTGGCTGGACAAAGAAACTGGAAGAAGTAGCTGAGGGAGGTGGGAACACGGATATTGAGCAATAAGTCTTGGTAGGAGAACGGGACTATGGGCCAGTTGGAACAGGAACATTGGCTTGTGGGGGTGGGGGGCACTTGGAGGACAGGAAGAGAGAGACTAATCAGTGGGTGGGTGAAAATAGGACGGGGCAAGGAGACTGGGGACAAGGAGCCGGGGGATGAGGAGGAGACTGGGATTGAGACAGGGAATTCAGAGTGCTGAGACCAGGACTTTCTGGACAAGGAAATTGAGATGAGAAGCCTGAGAAGCAGAGACTGGGATTGGTTAGATGAACTGAATGGGACTGGGCAAGAAGCCAGGGGTAAGAAAGAGACAGAGCTGGGTCAGGGATGGATTGGAAAGGATGACCCAGAAAGAGTCAGGGGAATGGGTTGAAGTGTCTGGGCCCACAACAGCACACTTCCCTCCAGAGCCTGGAATGGAACCCAAGATCCCCTGATCCATTCAGCAAATATCTATGAAATGCACTAGGAAAGCATGTGTCTCATCCCCCTCTACTGTCAGCCCACAGAGAGGACGACAACCTACAACTGCTATCTGGAGTCCATTAGCTTAGGTGTCAGAGGTCTGTGTGACACATCTAAAAGTTGTAACCCTGCTGATGAAATGTGGGTGTCATATGATGCTACTTGATGGAAATTGGGGGGGGGTTCAGTTTGCCTTTTTAAAAACCTTGGAAATTACACAATCCTTCTCTGTATTTAAAAACAAAACAAAACAAAGCTTTAAGGTTGCAAAATCAAGCACTCAAAAGTTAGGAAAAGCCAAAATTAAGGTTGACTGTGCAACCTTAATTTGGTCCCCTTGTGCATATACATTATGATATAGTCTTTATTTACATGATTACATATTATGTTTTTCTACACTAGCCCTGCCTCATTCAGTGCATAAGAAAGAAAGGGCTCTAGGAATTAATTAGAGATGCCTAATAAAGGGGAGAGAGTTGTATGTAGAGCCTCTGCTTTATTTGCTGTATAAATTGGAAGGTGTGTAGTGAATGAGACAAGGGATAGCAAAAAGGAAAGGATGGTCTCATGGTTAAAGCAGTGGAATGCAGTCCTGGAGATTTGAATTCTATCCCTGCCTCTTCCAAAGAGCTCCTCTGTTATGGTAGGTAATTCTCTTGAACCAAACTTTTCATTAATTGTGTGTTACTTATTTTCTGGGTGATCAACTTGAGAAGTCTGATTTGCAGAAGTGTTGATCACTGACAGCTGCAACTGAAGTTAACAGAAGCTATGCTTTGAACATATAAAGCATATATAATGCTAAGTACTCTTAAAAATCAGGATGGAGGTATCTCAAATTGGGCACCCACAATCAGTGGATACTTTTGACTTAAATCTCTCTGTTACTCAGTTCCCCGTCTGTAAAATGGGGATAATGCCACCTCTCCATCTCACAAGGATGTTGTGAAAGTAAACTAATTATTGTGAAGCTCTCACATACTAGAGCTGCAGTTCTCAAACTGTGCGTCATGATACCAAAGTGGGTCAGGAGTTCTTTTGAATGGGGTACCAGCACTGGTGTTAGACTAGCTGGGGGCTAGAGCAGAAAGCTGAAGCCTGAGCCCCACTGCCTGTGGCTGAAGCCAGAATCCAAGGGCTTCATCCCCTGGAAGTGGGGCTCGGATTTGGGCTTCAGTTTCCCAGAGGGTGAGGCTCACACTTGGTCTTATGGCCAAGTTTCCCATATGGCAAGGCTTGGGTGTCAGCCCCGGGTAGCAGGCCTCAGGCTTGGACTCAAGCTTCAGCCCCAGGCAGCAAGACTCAGGCTTTGGAATGTGGGGCTGTAGCCCAAGCCCTGACGTGTGGAGCTGAAGTGGAAGACTGGGGGCTTCAGCCGTGGGAAGCGGGGCTTGGACTTCGGCTTTTGCCCTAGGCAGCGCGACTCGGGCTACAGCCCCAAGTGCAGGGAGGTAGAGTAATACAGGGCATTGGAGTCATATAGTAATTTTTGTTGTCAGAATGGAATCATAATGCATTGAAGCTTGAGAACTGCAGTATTAGAGTAATGAGAAGCACAGAAAATCCCATGAGGAAATTAATAATTCTGTCTTCAGAATAGGGTTCAAATAGTGTTCAGCAAATAACTCCTGGGGCTATACATTGAACAACAAGGAGAAAACATAATATTGAACAGTTGCTCAGTAAGTGGGCACCATCCATTCTGTGCACTGAATGAGGCACAGGTCTTGTAGAAAAAACAGTATATGATTATGTAAGTAAAGACTGTACTATAATGCATATGCACGGGGGGCTGAACTAAGGTTGCACAGGCAACTTGAATTCTGGCATTTCCTAACTTCTCAGTGTTGGACTTTGTACCCTTAATAATGTCTCTTAAACCTAGTCTTTTTGTATGTAATACTAATGTCTGTAGTTCATCTTAATTAGAAAATGTGTACTTCAATATCAACTGAAAATGTAAATAAAAGGTTTTAGGAAGTTAATATATTCTGGAAACATAATATATTCTGTAAATATAATGGCAAGGGAGGGAATAATTCCATCCACATAGTAAAGAATTCAAAAAGATAGGGAAATAGTCTAAAATTAGCCTACTGTTGGTACAATCACATGAAAAAAATAGTTCAAAGCTGGTCAAATACTATAAACTACTTTAAACTGTAAGTAATAAAACTTTGTTTTAAAATAAATGGACTGCCTGACTTAATCCCTTTTACTTGTAAGACTGCAAACAGAGAATAGAAGAAGGATGTAAAATATTTGAGTTGTTCATACTATGTTAGACCAACATGCATCTTGGTAACGTGACTTTCTTCATTTTCTCCTGTTATTTTAATGAAACAATGAAGGACAAAATTAATAACTTCCGATCTGAACACAACTCTCTCTGTAGGATGATTAACAGAAGTTCAACAAATAGGGATCAATTCCAAATGAAAACTGAAAGTTTAACTTTTTTAGCTTATTTTACAGACAGAGTGGTTAAATATATCTGAAAAAACTTAAGTAGTTCTCCGATACAAATGTGGACTAGAACCACAGAAGTCAGTAGCTGAGTTAATAGACAGAATGATACATATCCTTACAATGTGACTTATGTTCTTCCTCTGCTAACTAAAACAAATAAGCAAATCTAAAGATACAGAGCTTATTCTTATATAATGCACCATGTTATCATCAGTGAAAGCTTCATCTACTGTAACATCTTACGCAGTTGGTATTCCATTACATATTACACATTTCCCATTACTGAGTGTATTTAATTTTCTTGATTTACCCTCATCATTTCTTGATGTTCCAATCAATTTTAAATTAATAGACTGTCTTCATTCCAAATATGCAGTCTACATTTTACTGACAGATTATGAACAAGACAAAAGACTGATTATGTTTGTTGAAGTATGCCAAGCTCCTTTGATTTTAATGCACTACTTTCTACTCTTCAATTTTACCAAGAAAATAAAGGTGCAACTTAAAGTAACTGGCCCTCAACCTAGATTTAAGAAAGTGATATTCTCCAACAAAATTCCCTTAACTATTAACCCACAATAAAACAAGATTTTAAAAAGCTAAATGTTCTGTATCAATATCTTTATAAGTAAGTAGGAAATAATGTTAACAAGTCTTCAGTAAAAGAAATGGCAGGTTTAATGTTTGCCTTTAAATAGTGCCTTTTCACAAAAGTTAAAAGGTCACCCACTTAAAATCAGTTCTTTTCTGAATATTTATCTATGATCCTGACAAGCAGCACCCAAGATTACTATAATTGAAAAAGATTAGAGTTTTTCCCAATTTATTTGTACATTTGACAGTACTCTGGAAAAAGTAAATTTCAGCACTTCCCCTATTGAAGACAATGGGATTACTCATATGAATAACATTATGCATCTGAGCACGTTAACAACCTGCTGGCTGAATTTAAACAAATAATATAATGTGATGTAAAATACTTTTTGTATTGTTTCAGCTATCTAGCTTTAACAAAAATAGAAAAATGTAGCAATCAACCATAATGAATTTAAAGGTTTTTTTCTCAAAATCACACTGGACAATTCTGAGAAATATAATAAATTAATGTCCTAGCCTGTACAAGGTGGCTGGAGTCCATGTAAGGAGGGCAATAAACCAATATAGTCAAACATGCAAAAAGGACCTACTTGGCTCTCTTAAGCCAAATCCTGCATGAGAGAAGAAGGAAAGAGAACTCATCATCCTGACGGGCTTTGGAGCCTGCTCTCCTCCCCACAAGCCATCACAAGGATGCCACTTTCCAGGTGGGTACAAAATCTTTACCCTTATCAGACAGGTACCTCAGAAACAATCAAACAGCAGTTATATTTGAAGATATCTGTTTTAGGCAATGTACCACAACTGTAGGATTTGTTTTTTATATCCTCGGGAAATAATTTACTGTTCCTCTTGGGGCCGGTTAATATTTATGTATTACTTTTATAGACATTTATTTTAGAGCCTGAATCAAAGCTCATTGAAATCAATAGGGTTAACATTTTATGTTGGGCTTCTAAGAGGCACAGCTCAAAACTTGAAGTCCAAGAAGAGGTGGACTCTGGGGCTTTAAGACATCTTTATGCTCTCCTAATCCTGTGCTGCTCTGGGGACTACCATGGCCCTGGACATAATTTAGAGAGCTTGGAGTTATGGTAGCCTCCTTGCACTGCCCAGAATCTCCACAGTGCTGAGTGCTGCAGCCACAACCCTGCAGAACCCTCAAACCCCGGCACGCTCCCTATGCTGTGACTTGTGAACGGGTGCTCAGAAGGCAGCCTTACAGCTGTCTACTGAATTGCCTACTCTGGGAGAAGTCCTTTCCACCCCCCAGAGCTTTTAAGGCCTCTTCATGCCACCTTGGGCTGTAGTGTAAAGGAGCTAGAGAGGGGGTGTGGCTCTCACTCCATAAAGTTTTCCATTGACTTTAGCAGACTTTGGATCAGGCCCTTATCTGGAATACTGTCTCCAGTATTTTTATAAAGATTACACATTTGCTTTACTGGCCATATTCAGATCATATTCTCTCTTTAGTCAGATTTCATAGTTCCCTGAATCCCAAATGCACTCTACAACTAATTTTTTGAAGCTAATATGCTAATGGCTAAACATGAATTCTTTGCATTTCAATTACAATGAAAGGAATAGATTATCAAAATAAAGGGCACAGTTGTAAAATCTTCAAGACAAACCTCTCATTTGTCTCATTAAATTTAATTCTCATTAAATGAAATGAGAATTTTACCAGAGTTTGTCAGGACTGGGACCAATATCAAGTAAACATGAGACATCCTTCCCTTCCCAAACTAACATAGACCCAAAAAGAAAAGGAGTACTTGTGGCACCTTAGAGACTAACAAATTTATTAGAGCATAAGCTTTCGTGAGCTACAGCTCACTTCATCGGATGCATATGGTGGAAAAAACAGAGGAGAGATTTATATACACACACACACACAGAGAACATGAAACAATGGGTTTATCATACACACTGTGAGGAGAGTGATCACTTAAGATAAGCCATCACCAGCAGCAGGGGGGGGAAAGGAGGAAAACCTTTCATGGTGACAAGCAAGGTAGGCTAATTCCAGCAGTTAACAAGAATATCAGAGGAACAGTGGGGGGTGGGGTGGGAGGGAGAAATACCATGGGGAAATAGTTTTACTTTGTGTAATGACTCATCCATTCCCAGTCTCTATTCAAGCCTAAGTTAATTGTATCCAGTTTGCAAATTAATTCCAATTCAGCAGTCTCTCGTTGGAGTCTGTTTTTGAAGCTTTTTTGTTGAAGGATAGCCACTCTTAGGTCTGTGATCGAGTGACCAGAGAGATTGAAGTGTTCTCCAACTGATTTTTGAATGTTATAATTCTTGACGTCTGATTTGTGTCCATTCATTCTTTTACGTAGAGACTGTCCAGTTTGGCCAATGTACATGGCAGAGGGCATTGCTGGCACATGATGGCATATATCACATTGGTAGATGCGCAGGTGAACGAGCCTCTGATAGTGTGGCTGATGTGATTAGGCCCTATGATGGTATCCCCTGAATAGATATGTGGACAGAGTTGGCAACGGGCTTTGTTGCAAGGATAGGTTCCTGGGTTAGTGGTTCTGTTGTGTGGTGTGTGGTTGCTGGTGAGTATTTGCTTCAGATTGGGGGGCTGTCTGTAAGCAAGGACTGGTCCGTCTCCCAAGATCTGTGAGAGTGATGGGTCGTCCTTCAGGATAGGTTGTAGATCCTTGATGATGCGTTGGAGAGGTTTTAGTTGGGGGCTGAAGGTGATGGCTCGTGGCGTTCTGTTGTTTTCTTTGTTGGGCCTGTCCTGTAGTAGGTCACTTCTGGGTACTCTTCTGGCTCTGTCAATCTGTTTCTTCACTTCAGCAGGTGGGTATTGTAGTTGTAGGAATGCATGATAGAGATCTTGTAGGTGTTTGTCTCTGTCTGAGGGGTTGGAGCAAATGCGGTTATATCGTAGCGCTTGGCTGTAGACAATGGATCGAGTGGTATGATCTGGATGAAAGCTAGAGGCATGTAGGTAGGAATAGCGGTCAGTAGGTTTCCGATATAGGGTGGTGTTTATGTGACCATCGCTTATTAGCACCGTAGTGTCCAGGAAGTGGATCTCTTAACATAGACCCAGACACTGCAACCACTTATGCACATAATGACAGGTTTCAGAGTAGCAGCCGTGTTAGTCTGTATTCGCAAAAAGAAAAGGAGTACTTGTGGCACCTTAGAGACTAACAAATTTATTAGAGCATAAGCTTTCGTGAGCTACAGCTCACTTCATCGGATGCATTCACATATGTGTGGTTACTCACACACACCAGTGTTTGGAGGATCAGGCCCTAAACTGTAAAATCCTGTTATTTTATGTCATTCAGCCAAGACTGGAAGAGACAGTCCCCCCAGAAAAAATGACAGAAAAATATGCATTCACATGGAAGTA
This sequence comes from Dermochelys coriacea, assembly GCF_009764565.3. Lineage (NCBI taxonomy): Eukaryota > Metazoa > Chordata > Testudines > Dermochelyidae > Dermochelys > Dermochelys coriacea. The sequence goes on from NC_050070.1 coordinate 124,356,817, forward strand.
AGAGTTAACATTTTTCAGTCAGGAGTTTGCCTTCAGAAAGTGAAAGTGTGTTCCAGTATTTTCTAAAAATCATCTAAATCTATGGACATCAAGGTTTTCAGCATGATTTTGGGAACAAATATTAATATTTGGAAAAAGTTCCAAACAAATATTGTACTGGTACAAGAAAAAATATAGTAATTTGTCTCTGAGCAAGGGGGCCAAGAGTGGGGAAGAGGAGAGAGAAAACCAAAGCATGACCTTTTCCAACACAGTCATTTTAGTAACATATACATATATATGAAATTTTTGGGTCTATCTAAAAAGAATCTAAAATGAACACAAATTATATTACGAATGATTTACCTAAAGAGTACAAAGGACTGCCAACTCAAATGGCAATGTACAAGAACAATCTACAAGCCAAAAAACAGCTGAAAAAATTGGAATTATATGGGAAACTTTTATGAAATACTTTATGGAAAGCTGATTTCAGTCCAGAGTAAAGAAGAGTGTTTAGAAGATGCACAGGATGGAAGCACTGAGCCACACTCCAAAAAACAGAGAAGGGGGTTCTTTTTCCCTACTTCGATTGCTACTGATTTTGTCTGCCATTTAAGAAAAGTTTCTGCATACTTGGAAATGAGGATGAAATTTGGAAACCCTGGAAAATTAATAAAACTTCTGAAAACCAGAATTTTAGACTACAAAAATGTATGTAAAATATCCAACAAAGGTTGATGAAATAACTTGTTACTCTTGATTGCGGGACAAACTACCAGTAATTTCAAATTATTAAACCAGTGGGATCATTTAACAAAGGTGTTGCTGCAGTAGAAACACAATTTGTTTCACAGCATGACTGACAGACTGGTAATTTACAGGCTACACTCATAGTGAGTAACAATGACTTTTCAGATTTGACAAATTCACATAAATCCCAAACTGCACAGATTTTTAAGAAGAAACTGAAAGGAAGTATTTGAGTAATCTTGCACCACTATATTCCAGTTACCCCTATGGGTAGTTTACAACTGCATGAAAACCTTTCCAGTAGGTGTTACTATGGGTATTGGTACAAACTACTACAGTAAATAGAGTAACTCTGCTCACTTAACAGAGGCACTTTTTTGTTTCAATTGGCAAGCTTTCTAAGTTTGGTCTGGTTGTGGAAGGTTGTTAAACTTGTAAATTAATGGCTAAGCAACGGAGGAACTAGAGTAGACAGTCAGTTGAGAGAGACAGAGACTGACACACACCTATCTACACACATCTGCACATATTAATAAACTACAATACATCTCTCTCTCTACAAAAAAATTTCAACGGTAGCATTCTACGATAAGTACCAAGAGTGCTCATGATTAGATTATTTTAAACTACATCTCTTTGTATATTATAGCACCACATATTTTATATCTCAATGTTGGTGGAACTCTTAATGCGCCCATCACCATTCCCATGTAAGCTGGTCTACTGAGAGACAATTGCTACTGGTTTTTAAAAGAGAATCATATTTGCTCCTGTTGCCTAATAGGTTTTACACAAGAGAAAACATATTTTAAAGTATAAAATATTATAAGCATAAATGACTGTGTATGGAAAACTTTTAAATGTCTTTTCTTTTAGCTTTTTCTTAAACTGTAAAACAGAAATGGAACCATAAAGTTTAACTTGACAGAAAGGTATTAGCCTAGTGCATTAAAGTACAAAGATAGGAGAGACAGTTATTTATGAAACACTGTTCACCATTATCCTTTTGAGATTCTACAAAAGGGGATAATATTGATGCATTCCCCAGTCACCTTCCCTCCTCCCCCCCAGTGTTAACAAGTAGGAGTGTGTTTTTGATGCTTCCAATTTGTCAAGATCAGGTGAACATAATGGTTTTACAGAGTACACTATTCTTACTCCTTCAGGGGCTATAAAACCACATTAAACTCTGCTGGTTATTAATAATTCATGGCAACTTCCTTAGTTCACTACAGGGGCATCACTCTTAGTGCATCATTCTTATTGAAAGAAGTTAACAAGGAAAGGCAGATAAACAATGTCACAAGCAAAACTGGCAGAAGCCTCCCATGAATCCTGGGACACTGAAAGCCCCAAAGGACTTCAGTTATTAGTTTTCAGACAAAACCTGGCATCCTACAACACTGCCCACAGTGTACAACAGGGTAAGGTTAACAACTTAACAGATCTATGCTGGTTCACTAAAAATAGCTAACCTTTCCCCACCTACTAAGATTTGGCTAATCTGAAAGTTGAAATGTCAAACATTGGTGTATTTGGATACACTGTGGATGTGTTTATTATGTTAGTATTCAAAAACAGATTTCTTTGACTGGAAAACTTTACTCCAATTTTCAGTTAAACGGAATACTTTCCATATGAAATGATTAGGAGGCAAAAATGTTTAGATGGGGAATTTTACCACATTTCTATTCCAAATGCAGAAAAACAATTGATTATTAAAATTGTTTAACTGCTTTTTGCATTGCTCTTTCAACCGTTTTTACACTAATCAGAACTTTAATATGTCAGTCTGTAGTGGATTTTCCAGAATACCAATACTACTTAAACATAGCTTTTATACGGTTTTTTTTACATGGGGGGGTGGGCAGAGGAAAGGAGAAGGTATGGTTCAATTCTGCTGATTAGAATAAAAAACTGAATTTCAAGATTTTAAAGAATGGATGTCTGTATGTTCAGCTTTATTACTATCCACTTTTACTTTTTGTATTCATTTTTGTATTCATTCATTGTATTTTACACTTTTGTATTCATATTTACAGATACAAAAGAGCAGCTTAACACTGGTAGTCTTGATTGGGATTCAATCTAACTTTTTTTGTACAAAGCCCATCTCTGGTGCTTTGAACTCAAACACTCACAACTGTCAATACTATCCTATCTTGTCCACCCCTGCCATCTGCATCACAAGTTAGTGTAATCTGTAGTCAGAAATAAGAAGAAATGGAAAATATTTTGCAGCTGTTCTGCTTGAGGGAATGAGAAGACACTAAATCAATATCACTTGTCATTTCCCAAGAGTGCTGTATTCTCCCAGACATTTAGACCATTTATTAATTTAAGCAAAGGTCAAAACAAAAAAAATTTAACTAAACAAATTAGCATGCATCTCTATATGGGAGAATAAACTACATACAATTGTACTGAATTTGAAAAACAATAACTGTGGAGATTTTTATCTAGATATTTTCATCTAGGATGTCTGGAAAACAGGCAGAAGCTCATGAAGTTATATCCTCCCATGAAAGCTAAATGTCAGATACCATAGCTCCTTCATGTTGTTTGAGGGACTGCATCTGTGATGTCACCCACTTTCTCGAACAATACACATATTAAAAAAAATGCAAACATTTCAGGACTAGACAAATGAACAATTCACAAACTTAGACATCCTTCTTATTACAGCAAAATAGCTTTTGGGGATTTCCAAGGAATCCCATCAATGAACCTCTTAAACCTCTATGCAAACATCTTATACTAGCAGCCAATGTAGTAAAACACAGAACTTCAAACAATGTTATAATTGGACAGAAAAGTTTGAAACATCATTTCTATAGAAAACTTGTTCACTATGCAAGTTAAATATACTGACTTCATAGTTACGTGATCACTCTTTTTTCTGAAAGAGCTGAAGAAGGAAAAACCATCTGGTCAATCCCCAAATATTATCTAACTTTGAGTTCACTGAGCTCTCTCACTTTCAATTTCTTGTTCCTACACCTGCCTACTACATACAAAGGCCTTCATAATGAAGACTGTCTTTGAACCATCCAGATTCATCTTTCTTTTTGGTTTAAGAATATGTGGGATTAAATTGTTATGAAGTTGATATATTGTCAGGATATTAATGGATACTTTTAGGTGTGAGTTTAACTGTTCACATGGGAACCCAAAATGTTCAGTGATTGCCAGTTTTATATAAAATATCAAGACTAGATAACCTCCATATGAAGCTAGAACTGAACTTAAAATCCCCCACCCCCATCACAGCTGGATGGGGTGCGTGTTTGTTAAGACCACAGAGAGAATGCATTGTTCCTGGAAAGAAGGTAGAGGTTGGAGAGGGCAAATAGGAGAAATGCCCTTGCCACCTCAATAGGCTGAAGAATGTTGGTCGGAAAAAGCAGCTAATTTTTCCTATTCAGCTTAAACTAAACTGAAATAAGTCACTTTTAAACCACAATAAGCGTGTCCACACAGCCTTTTGAACCAGTTTTAACTATACTGTTTAAAGTCATATGTTAAGTTATACCAGTGTAACTTTCTATGATATCACTCAGGCCTCCTTTAAGGATCATTTAGTCAATCTTTACAGAGTTCTTTAATGATAAATGCAATGAATAACATTTTCAAAAAGGCCTACTTGTCTTAGAATTGACTTTCAATGAGACTTGGGTTTCTTAAGACTTAAGTCAATTTGAAACTAGGACTTAGTTTCCTAAGTTACTTAGGTGCGTTAGAAAATTTTTCAGTGTTCTGAAGCATCTTTAACATAGCACTTGCAAATTATGTGGTGGCTGTAAAATAAGATAGCATAGCAGACTGCCAGAGAACATTGAACTTTAGATAACCCTAATGTATGGCTTTGTCTACACTGGCACTTTCATCTGTAAAACTTGTTTCGCAAAAAAGCACCCCCTAACAATAAAAGTTTTAGTGACAAAGCCAGTGCCCCTCATCGGAGGTGTTTTTATTTTGTTGCTGGGAGAGTTCTCTTCCAGCAATAAAGAGTGGCCACACAGCGCACCTTACAACGGTGCGACTGCAGCAGAACAGCCACGCCATTGTAAGGTGCGCAGTGTAGACATAGCCTATATTAGATTATTAACAGACCACTTGACCTTGGACATTCAAGGTATATCCAAGTACAATTAAACCTTCTATGCAACTGAATATGTATAACTTTATATTCAATATTAATGGATGATGGCAGAATAGCACAGCTGGATAACCACCAGTGAAAGGGTTTATAAAACATTCCAATTCTTTATACAGTGTTTTACCTCATACAGTATTAGTGTTCAAACATGTCTAGTGATTACCAGTTTGTAAGTTCACCACACTTCTGTTATTTCTGTGCTCAATATATGTTACGTGATATGCATCTGATATTTTACTTTATCTTTAAAAAACACTAAAAAATTAAAAATAATTACAAGTACATATTTTGAAACAAAAAAGATATCAAATATGATCACAGAAATTTGTGCATTCCATCGATAAACAGTTCACATGGTTTAGCAAATCTGATTTACATATATTTCTTTAAAAAAAAACCCCACTCGGATTACAATGGAAGTTCCAGTGCTAAATTTCATATACAATAATAAGGAGCTGATTGTGACATAAAAATCTGCCCTGAATAATGGGCAACAGATAGCCATGTTGCTCCTGAAGCAGATCAGAGAACTAACGGTGATCCTAAAACTCACAATTTGTTCCCTGGTTCCTTGCTTCCTTTGCAGTGGGAGGAGGGGGTGAAGCGATCTGTTACTTATCTATACCAGTATACCATTCACACTGGCTCTCCTTTGTTGGCCAGCACACTGAAGATGGAGGGAGCAGAATCAAAGCTCTGCTCATTCTCTACCTCTTCCCATTCATTCCCTGTGCAAGAGAGCTGTAGCATGGCTTGTGAAGGCTCTTCTCCTGTCTGTGCTGTCATCAAGAATGTGAGTAGCTTATGCAGAAGAGTAAGGAGACACCTTGGATCTTCTTACTGCCCTTTTGTAAAAGCAAGTGACAAGCCTCCCAATGGGTGGCTTGGGTTCTCTTAATAGATACTAAGGTCAGAAGGGACCATTCTGATCATCTAGTCCGACCTCCTGCACAACGCAGGCCACAGAATCTCACCCACCCTCTCCTACGAAAAACCTCACCTATGTCTGAGCTATTGAAGTCCTCAAATCATGGTTTAAAGACTTCAAGGAGCAGAGAAGCCTCCCTCAAGTGACCCGTGCCCCATGCTACAGAGGAAGGCGAAAAACCTCCAGGGCCTCTTCCAATCTGCCCTGGAGGAAAATTCCTTCCGGACCCCAAATATGGCAATCAGCTAAACCCTGAGCATATGGGCAAGATTCACCAGCAGGATACCACAGAAAATTCTTTTCTGGGTAACTCAGATCCCATCCATCTAATATCCCATCTCAGGGGATTAGGCCTATTTACCCTGAATATTTAAAGATCAATTAATTACCAAAATCACATTATCCCATCATACCATCTCCTCCATAAACTTATCGAGTAGAGTCTTAAAACCAGATAGATCTTTTGCCCCCACTGCTTCCCTTGGAAGGCTATTCCAAAACTTCACTCCTCTGATGGTTAGAAACCTTCATCTAATTTCAAGTCTAAACTTCCTGGTGGCCAGTTTATACTCATTTGTTCTTGTGTCCACATTGGTGCTGAGCTTAAATAATTCCTCTCCCTCTCCTATATTTATCCCTCTGATATATTTATAGAGAGCAATCATATCTCCCCTCAACCTTCTTTTAGTTAGGCTAAACAAGCCAAGCTTCTTAAGTCTCCTTTCATAAGACAAGTTTTCCATTCCTCGAATCATCCTAGTAGCCCTTCTCTGTACCTGCTCCAGTTTGAATTCATCCTTCTTAAACATGGGAGACCAGAACTGCACACAGTATTCCAGGTGAGATCTCACCAGTGCCTTGTATAATGGTACTAAAACCTCCTTATCTCTACTGGAAATACCTCGCCTAATGCATCCCAAGACCACATTAGCTTTTTTCACAGCCATATCACATTGGCAGCTCATAGTCATCCTATGATCAACCAATACTTCAAGGTCCTTCTCCTCTTCCGTTACTTCTAATTGATGCGTCCCCAACTTATAACTAAAATTCTTGTTATTAGTCCCTAAATGCATAACCTTACACTTCTCACTATTAAATTTCATCTTATTACTATTACTCCAGTTTACAAGGTCATCCAGATCCTCCTGTATAATATCCCGATCCTTCTCTGAACTGGCAATACCTCCCAGCTTTGTATCATCTGCAAACTCTATTAGCACACTCCCACTTTTTGTGCCAAGGTCAGTAATAAAAAGATTAAATAAGATTGGTCCCAAAACTGATCCCTGAGGAACTCCACTGGTAACCTCCCTCCAGCCTGACAGTTCGCCTTTCAGTAGGACCTTAACATAGTTAAATAATTTTTATACTATTATAATAATCACACTTACTGAAAAGAAGTAATTCTACGAAAACAAAATCTTCTGCTTTTGAAACATTTATATCATTTTATTTGATTGTATGATGTCATTGTAAAGAAGCTCACCATCCCTTAATTCTCAAGTAATAACATGCAGCAAGTAGACATACATAATAGCTTCATTTAAGTAAAATGAACAAAGAAAACAAACATTTCTTGATCTTGTATCTGACCACGCACACCCACCCCCACGTTTTTGTAAATTGTAAAGTAAAATTAAAGCTTTCTCCTTATGCACAGTTCTTTGTCCCTGAAAAATTGTCTGATCATATTCATCTCAAAAAATGAAGTAAGCTGTATTCATATGAAACCAACTTTCTCATGTGTACACTGCAATTGCAATTGGTTTAAATTGGTTTGCAGCAGGTTGTCTACTTCATCCTAGTTCAGGGGAACTCATTAAAAAATTGGTTCTAAAATAATATGTTTGAAATGAAATGGGGATTAATAGTACACAATAATTTCACATATTGTTGAGTGAGAGGTTTTTTTTAATTGCTTAAAAAAATTACATCATTGAGTGCCAAAGTGGTTTCTGTACTGTCCACAGAAGTTCCTCCTACTTTGCTCCCTTTTATTTTACACTAAACAAACACAGAGATGGTGAGTTCTTCTTTAATTTTGAAAATCCAGCTATGACCAAAATATTTTGGGATCAGCGTCATGTACAAATGAAAGTTGGAAAGGTCATGAAGTTAAAGGTTTAAAAGTGGCCTGTAACAAAAATATTTTTGTAAAGATGTCATCAAATGTTAAAATATTACAGGACAGAGATTCAGTAAGCTTTTAAGAAAATATTTTACTTAATGAGAGGAGGAATAGATTCAAATTGTCAGTGGGTCCACTAAGTGTGACGGCGCCACAGTTCTATGGATTTCACTGAATCTAATGTCACAAAATAGTTTTCACGCAGTGTTGCAGATTTCTATTCCATGTGCCAAGATTCTACCTTCTAAGAGCACAAAATTCCAGCAAATGAAAGAATGTGTCAATGCACAACAACTGTTCTTTGGCTTGATACAATGTCAATTAAAAACATGGTGGAAATCTTTTTATAGTATAATATGTTTTAAAATGAGAAAGGAAATTATTTCATTAAAATAACTTATAAAGAATAATAAACAGACAAATATAAGTAAATTCAGAGATACAAGTGAAATTCTGATTACCATGCCTAATTGTGGGTGTGCACACATGCATACTCACACCGTATAGTATGCAAAAATCAACCTAGATTAAGAGTACTTAACCCTCAGCAATTCTTAAGCACAACTGGGAGGAGGACGTTATGGACAGAAGCAGTCAGTTTAATTTAGATACTTAGAGGTAAATATTCAAAGAGCAGTGCAAGGATTAGCCACATGACTCCCATTGATTTTAGGCAGAGTACTGAAGTCCTCTATCCACAGAACAGGTATGGCAGGAAGTGATACTACAGGGTTATCAAGTGCCTCCCCAAGCTTAAAATGTTTATTGAGAGTCAGACAGCCAAAGTCCCATGCTATGCATTAAAAATCTCAGTTTTAATGTTATTTCAGTGCAGTGTTTGGTATTTAAATATGTCTGTACTGCATTTTCATTTTACCTGTATGGGAATAAATATGGGAGAGCAGCAGGAAACCTTCTATTATAAGAAAGAAGGGCATAAAATGCAAGCACAATGAAATAAAGAGGCAAATGAAGGAACTTTTCTTTTCCTTTATTAGAAATATAGGAAACAGATTGTGCTCATCTTGCTTAGGGCCAACAGCCTGTCTCCGTAACACAGCTCACTAAGGAGTTTCACTGTGTTAAAGAGTAAACCAGATGCGATATTTGCTTCCAACAAGATAATTCTCATGGATAGTGTTTTAAGTACTGTAAAAGAAACTTTTTAGCTTCATCTGCTATTTCAGCATATATAATGCAGGCATGGGGAAAAAATGAAAAGCCCAATAAGTGTAGAAAAATGTAAAAAAAATCAACACATTGAATTCATTTATCCATTTTTAGGATTTATTCTGCCTCAAACACAAAATCTACAGCAGATTTAAATTAGATCTAACAGAAGATTAACAGCATAATTGATCTGAATAAAACACTTTACAAATTATAAAGTCAGTCGAGGCCATGTACTTGTTTTGATGGTCTGACTGTGGAGCTGGTTAGGTATGAGATGGCTTTAAGGGAGAATATTTAAAGTGTCAACAGATCACTGTACTGAGGGTCTGGTGAGACTACAATGAATTAGCTTTTGTTCAAGATGATCAAGACAGTGGTACCTAAAGGGTATCTGCTTGGCTTCATTCTAATAGATCACTAGGTTTACTGATGGTCTGCAATAGGAGAAGCAAGAAAAAGCACTGGCTAAAGCACAAATGGTAGAAGTCTTATGCTAAATCTGAGCAATTATGGAATAAAGTATTTTTAAAGTCTTGCGCCCTAACCATGCAGGACGAAAATAAAAGGTTCTTTGTTACCACCACAGTGTCTGCAAAGTCAGCTTCTTCAATCCAGGTTACAGCCATTTTGTTAAAATATCAAATTTTTCTCATGGTGAGGAATTTTGTAGATAAAATAGCTCAGCTCTGGATTAAACTTTTTGGTTTTGAGTGATCAGAGCAACATCATGAGGGAAGAAACTCAGTCTTTTCTGATTGGGTTAAGCAAACCCTGCCCAGTTATCAGTTCACATCACAAAAATAATTACCATTATTACACCAGGCATTAATTTGGACCCTTATGTTACAGTCTCAACAGAGAGGGCAAGGATTGCATTGAGCTTATTGTTCTTCACAAATAGCTGGTAGCAGCAGAATGAAGGGAGTGTCAATTTGAGCCTACCACCTTCTTCTTCCTCCCCTGAACAAGGCAGGAGCCACTTGTTGGACCATCCTTCCCATCTCTCTACATGGCTAGGACAAGTATGATTACCCCTAGGGCAGTCAATTAAAGGCCCCGCCTTCAAAAATGCCTCACTTTCTACCAGTTGTTGACAGCGGCAATACCTACAGGCCAGCAACACTCACAGCCCAACAACCTCCTGATGTCATCAGAACCTCAAATTCAAAACCTGAACACTGGACTTCTTTTAATTTTGCTGATTGGTGTTGATTCTAAGCTTCTCCCATGTCCCACCAACTACTCTACTCCTGCTCCCTGAACTCACTCTACCTGCATAGCATACGACTAACAGAGCTTCTCTCTCTCTCATCCCATTCCTCCCTTCCAGTGTTAATCCACCATTACTCCATCCCCTTAGCCTGGTTACCCACTCCCATTCTTCCTTAGCCTTAATATTTTGTTCCTGCAAATTCATCTCCTCACCTCCTATGCCAGGGGTGGGCAAACTTTTTGGCCCGAGAGCCACATCTGGATATGGAAATTGAATGGCAGCCCATGAATGCTCATGAAACTGGGGGTTGGGGTACGGTAGGGGCTGAAGGCTCCAGCTGGGGGTGCGGGCTCTGGGGTGGGGCCAGAAATGAGTTCAGGGTGCAGGAAGGGGCTCCGGGCTGGGCAGGGGGTTGGAGTGCGGAGGGGGGTGAGGGCTCCAGCTGAGGGTACAGGCTCTAGGCTGGGGCTGAGGGTGCAGGTGCTTGCTCCAGGCTGGGACCAAGGGGTTCAGAGGGCAGGAAGGGGATCAGGAAACGGGTAGGGGGCTGGGGTGTGGGAGGGCATCAGAGGTGCAGGCTCCAGATGGCGTTTACCTCAAGCAACTCCCAGAAGCAGCAGCATGTCCCCCCTCCGGCTCCTACGCGGAGGCGCAGCCAGGAGGCTTGGCACATTGCCCATCTGCAGGCACCACCCCTGCAGCTCCCATTGGCCATGGTTCCCGGCCAATGGGAGCTGTGGAGCCCCTTGGCTGACCCTATGCATAGGAGCTGGAGGGGGGACATGCCGCTGGTTCCGGGAGCCACAGCACACGCAGAGCGGTGCAGGCCTCCAGCTGGAGTGCCAGATTAAAATGTCGCAGATCCTGCTCCCTGGCAGGAGCTCGAGGGCCAGATTAAAATGTCTGAAGGGCCAGATGTGGCCCCCGGGCTATAATTTGCCCACCCCTGTTCTATGCCAATATACTCCATCACAAGATCTGCCACTAACCTTATTAATATAATATGCACATTAATTAAAACAAAAAACAATGGCTGTGTAGAATAAAACTCATAACTTTGTATAGTTACTCTTCTCCTCCTTTCCACCTATCAATCCTCTTCTTTTAGGCTTTACTTGTCACATCTTTGTTTATATTGTAATCTCTTTAGGGCAGAGATCATATCTTCTATTTCTCTGTAAAGCATATATTACACTTTGTGAGCTGTCTAGTAACTAACTTAATAAATAAATGGGCACAGAGACTGAGCTAGTCTCTCACTCCTACAGATGGTTCCTTTAAGTCAGGTGTGTACATATTGGTGGGGCAAACTGGGGAGGCTGCACTGCTGCTCCCTATGCTGTACTTTGTCAATGGCTAAATAAAAAACTTCAGGCTCCATGGCTGTCAATCAAGTACTAAAGTCACTAAAAAGTGTATGAAGCATCTGTAATTAAATTCAGTATTTAAGCTTCTTTCCCAAATTTTACTGATCTTCATATTTTGTTATTAAGCAACACTGCCAAAATCTCCTCTCAACATGTGAAAGTTCAATAAGTTTTGGAGGTACAGCAATACTATGAATTCTCTCAACTGCTGGCCCAACAGTACAGTGTGATGCCATGTAAAAAAAAGAACAGATCTGGTACTGTCACCGATCAGACCATTAATGCTGATTCAGATCAAAGGAGATGCCAAACAAGAAAGTGCTTACATAGCAACTATAAATGGAGAGTAGCTTATTTTCTTATTGTATTGCTTTTAACACAAATAACCCTACCTATAATATATACTAAAGAGAGTGAACAGAACACATACAAATGGTAAAATAAAGCACAAAAAGTACCTAACTGTAATAATACATTACTAATAAAAAAGCATCTCAGTACCCTGTGTTCCCAGCCAAATTAAATTTAATTTGTGTATTATATATAAAAAGGAAAGGAAAGCAGAAAACCTTCTCATCTTCACCTGACCCAGCCAAACCCCACCCCCCTCAACCTTTCATTCACAGAGAAAACACCCTATATAAAAATAACAACAGTTCTTTCACCAGGAAGCAAAATGGGCTTCCAAAGTCTCAATCAAAACATACAGACAGAATTTCAGATGTTCACTTTGTGACAGACTAACAATATCTTGCAATATCCTGAATGAGTTAAGTTAAACCTTGTTGAATTAGTGTTAACATCTTTGGAGTTCATTGTATCAAAAATGAAAATATTTATATACTACTGTGAGATAGCATGGAAATTCTTTAGCAGGAAGACTAGGTTAATTCAATCTCTGGAAGGGATTATAAGAATCTTCAAAGGACCTTTTGAAACAATGTAAACTTTTAAAATTAAGGGGGTTTCTCTAGGACATTGGGAGCCACAATCGGCCGAACCTGCAGACCCAGCAGGTAAACAAACAGGCCCAGCCCGCCAGGAGCTTTCCCTGCACAAGCGCGGAACAAGTTTGGGAACCATTGCTCTAGAAGAATGAATTATATGCTAATATAATTTCTCCAGTTATCAACCTTTGAAGCCATCCCACCCCACCCCCGGGGGTTGGGGGGGGTGGAAGATACATGCAAAGTGTATATTCAAAGTGGATTCTCCAGGGACCCACAAAGACAAAGAAAGGATTTTTGGCTAAATAACCTATGTTTAGACCAGCTTAGGGCCCTCTTCCTGATCCAGTAAACAGACAGGACCTCTGGTCCACAGAATTCCCCAATCCTTTGGGAAGGATTGGAAGAACTTGGCCCACTGAGGCTTCATAAGACTTGGTTCTTATTCTCTGAAGCTGCACAGAACTGCTAACCACAAGGACTTCCCCTAATGTGGAGGACTGGAGGACTTATCCTGCCAAAATCCCAGTTAGGACTAGGGAGTTAATTCTGGTAAATTTATTAGCATGCATGTAGGTTCTCTTATTGTTTTTAATATGTTTTTTCTGCCATGCTTTTTACTTTATGAATAAAGTAGGCTTGCACAGAAAGACCTGTATGAGAACTTACATCTGTAGCAATTATACTGTAATCAGTGTCTAAAGAGAAAGCAAGAAGGTTTCTTGAGCAACCTATCTATGCTGGGAAATTCACAGTGAAGACAGGAACTGTGCAGCCTGGAAATATCCTGGTCAGAAGGCAGAGATATGTAGGCCTCCATCGAAGAAAGGTAAGAGCTGGGGAGCTGAACACCAAGAGTGGGTGCCCTTGCTGAACCACCAAGGGGGAAATACAGGTGCAGTTGTCCTGAACTGTGACTTTCTTATTTGCATCCGATGAAGTGAGCTGTAGCTCACGAAAGCTTATGCTCTAATAAATTTGTTAGTCTCTAAGGTGCCACAAGTACTCCTTTTCTTTTTTCTTATTTGTGTTACTCAAGTTTTGGCTTCCCTATTCAATGCATGTAGTGCCTGGTTTTCAGGGGTGTTGAAGAGCCACAGCTATGCAGCTAATTAAAATTAGTGAACACTCCTGAAAATATTTGGCTTTACTCTAAGGTAGCAATAATATGGCCATGTTCTCCAAAACACCAGTAGGAAAAACAACACACGCCCCCCCCCCCCCCGGGAAATTGAAGAAAATCCTCTCTCTTTTGGGAAAACTCCATAAAAGAATGATAAAAATACTTTCATGTCTCAAATTGGATTGACTTAAAATTTTCTCTTGCTTTAGACATTCTAAATACTCTTTGACTTTGTCCTGTCATGTTTCTTCAATCAATCACAGAGTAGACTGGAATCAAATTGAAATGACTGGATCAAGAAAAATCAAATTTTTTAACATTTAGTTTCAGTAATCTGATTATGAAGCTTTTAGTGATATTATAATTACTTTAAGTTTTTACCATATGTTTCTACTGAAGATTATTCCAGGGAGATCATTGCATCAGGAGAGGTTTGCAATGCAAAGCCAAATGTGCCACAAATATTTCAGATCACCTAAAAATTAAAGTTGAAGGGGAACCATAAGAGTGATGCAGTGTGATGTCTAATATGAAATATCGTATTTCCACCATAAAGATTTTTTATTTTACACCCACATAGAAAATTAAAAACCATTTGTTTTCATACTCTCAAAGGCAATATTATGTCATTGGATAACTGCAAGGACAGCTGTACAGGAAAACATCAGCAATCTGTGGGAGATGAATAAGAAGCAAAGCAGCTGACCCCTGCTCCTTGATTTCTAGGAAGATTTGAAGAAAAACCTAATATTAATTTGGTTAGTTCTAATTTACATTGATTTTGTTGTTGTTGAATGTGTCCATAGCAGTTATCAAAGTGAAAGTCCTAGCTATTTCAGTTTCCAATGAACCACTTCCTTCTAAGATTAATTAATTATCCTCAATTTTGTACATTGCTAAATTAATTTGAATTTGAAAAATGTACAATTTGACACAGGCCAGTTGCATTTTTCAGGTTTCTGGGAACAAGCTGAATTAAAGATGAAATTCACCCCTGAGCAGAGAGCCTGCACATGCCCATTCACTGCTTATATCCCACTTCATCTCCTGTTCAAACGCGTGAATTTCATATCATGGGCCAAATTCTGAACTAGGTACATTGTAAAATGGATTCTTTGGGAGGCCTGAAGGAGCACTCTTGTCTTCAGGTGTTCCAAAGTTGTGTTCAAGAATACACCAGGGATTTTCCCAGAATAATTAAAAGGCCAATGAAAAATGTACAGGATATAGTTCAAAGAGAAGATGCTGAAGCGGTAAACATAGGATTAAAAAACAGAAGTAAAAGCAAATAAAATACAATACAAGGAGTGCCAGGAAAGACTGGAGAAACCAAACTAATGGTGGGAGGATAGCCTCATTAAATAAACAAAACACATGCGCTATTAAAAAGCAATGGAGAAAAAAGGCAAATGTACCCTGGACTCCTGACAGCTTCAAAGTTTTTTTTTATATCAAATACTTGTTTGACAATGTGAATGAGTTTGTCACAAAGTTCACCTCAGTTATCACAAGTAAGCTTAATATATAAGACTATGGTTATTTTCTCTTTTACATCGCTATATTGTAAGAACTTTTTATAGACTTTAATGAGACTTTGTAAGGACAGGATAAAAGTGAGTAAGGACCTCAGGATCTGGCACAACGTAAATACATTGCTCATTCCACCTTCACACACAGTGCAACACAAACAAAATATTTGTGTTGGAATCTACTCTCTAGATAGCCCCACTCTTTCATTTCTTCTCCATTAATATCCTATCACCTTGCCATCCTTCAAGTTGCCATGGAATGAAAAGCGCTTCCTTTAGTTAGTATCTTTATTAATCTTTACAAGCTTCTTACACTCTTAACCATTAAATCAACTATTTTTCCTTTATGCACTCACTTCAGGATTACATACCCTTGCAATGGAACATTTAAGTTCAGAGTTTAGAGGCCAAATTTTGCCTTTGCCACCAAACACAAGAAAACACACACAGAATTTCAAATCCAATGGTATAAAGAGAGGCAGAACATTCTGATCACCTTAAAACGATAGGAGATGATAATAGGATTTATTTTTTAATTCACACCATAAAAGCTAAGTCACAGGGACAGTTGATAAAAAATTAAAGAACTTTGAGGTATAAATATAAAGGATGCGAGATCTTACAAGATACTATCATCAGAGACACCTGAGCTCAGACTTTGGGTTCAAATGGGAAGCCACTTCGGGCAGAGTATTCTTGGTGAGGTATTCTCAACTCTGGAATAAACTTTCCTTCTTCAGCTCAACAAAGCCCAGATCTGCTGGCTGCCCACACTCTCTACGATTTTCCCTGAGAGACAGGGTTGAAAAAATGGAATGGGGATAAGTGTTATGGGACTGTCTTTTGTTTTTGGTATTTTGTGTTTGTAGAATGTAAAGTGCAAAGAGTCATGGTCCATGCCTAGAGCTTCTAGGCACTTTGGTAATACAAATAATAAATAAATAAATAATAATAATAATACATCAATCTATCTGACAAAGTTTCCACTAATAGTTTACTTTCCCCTGGGTTTCCACTAAATAGAAGAACTTGGAAAAGCTTCATCACTCAGAGTATTATTCTTTGCCCTTGTGGCCTAACCACTTATACAATTGAAAAGGTATCAAGAGACTGTCTGCTACTTCAATCAATATATTCCAATAAATGTGGATAATTCTGTTTCTAATTAAGAGGGCTAACCCTTAATGAATATGTTATCATAATAGTATACAGTAATGTCTTGGGGCATAAATACATTTTAAAAAATTCAAATTACTTCAGCATGAGCCACTTAGCATTTGCTGCTGTCTATTCTGCAGCAGCAGGGAGGTACTTAAATACCTGGTTGTGCCTTATATGGCTGATCAGTTTAAATATAAACTTTTCTAATATAACTAGCAATAAACAGAATTTGCAATCATGTCTCATGCATAGGCAGGATTAAACACTTTGATAAGGAAGCAGTACTTTCATATTTACTATATCAAGAACTTCCAATCTTTTTGTGTATTTTTATTTGTTTGCTAATTGGAAAGTAAATTAGTTAGAAATTTAAATATAATATAATCTTATATGTATATAGTGTCTTTTATATCAAAGGTTCCTAAAATATTTTACAAACTAGGAGCCTGAGCCTGATGTCAGTGGGAGCTGAAAGTGTTCAGTGCCCCCTAGAAGACTCTCATCCCCATACAGAATCAGGACCTATATTTATATGTGTACACCCTCCGCCCCCACATCCCCCATCCGTGTAGCAGTCAGCTGGTGCAGAACATGCCATGTAACAGTGAAAGGAAGAGAGATTTTGGCAGAAGGTAGTAGGGCAAATCCATATTCTGGTGTGTCAGGGGATCTTGATTGTCTACAGAGAGGAGAGATTTTAGAGTAGCAGCCATGTTAGTCTGTATCCGCAAAAAGAAAAGGAGTACTTGTGGCACCTTAGAGACTAACAAATTTATTTGAGCATAAGCTTTGGTGAGCTACAGCTCACTTCATTGGATGCACTGTTAGTCTCTAAAGTGCCACAAGTACTCCTTTTCTTAGAGAGGAGAGAGAACTTAAGGGGTGGGTTTTTTTGTTTGCTTGCTTGTTTGTTTGTTCATTTTTAAAGGCCTTCTTTGAAAGATCCAAACACAGGAAACTGCAAAGAAGAAGGTGTTGCATTATACATCAAGAATATGTACACTTGTTCTGAGGTCCAGAAGAAGGTGAGAGGCAGACCAGTTGAAAGTTTCTGGATAAAGATAAAAGGGGAAAAAATAAAGGTGATGTCATCGTAGGGGGTCTACTATAGACCACCAAATCAGGAGGAGGAGGTGGATGAGATATTTCTACAACAAATAACAGAACTCTCTGAAACACAAGACCTAGTAGTAATGGGGAACTTTAACTATCCAGACAGCTATTGGAAAAGTAATATGGCAAAACACAACACTTCCAGTAAGTTCTTGGAATATATTGGGGACAACTTTTTGTTTCAGAAGGACAGCCATTTTAGATTTAATTCTGACCAACAAGGAGGAACTGGTAGCAAATCTGAAGGTGGAAGGCCATTTGGGTGAAAGCGGTCATGAATTTATGTCATAGATTTTATGATTCTAAGGAAAGGAAGAAATGAGAGCAGCAGAATAAGGACAACGAACTTTAAAAAAGCAGACTCTAACAAACTTGGAGAACTAGTATGTAAGGTCCCATGGAAGAAAATATAAGGAATAACAGAGTTCCGGAGAGCTGTCAGTTTCTCAGGAAGACAATATTAAAGGCACAACATCAAACTATCCCAATGCAAAGAAAGATAAAAAGAACAATAAGAGACCAGGATGGCTCCATCAACAGCTCTTTACTAACCTGAAAATAAAAAGTGGAAACATGGATGAATTGCTAAGGAGCAGTACAAAAGAATAGCACAAGCATGTAGGGACAAAATCAGAGAGTATAAGGCACAAACAAGCACTTAGGAAGGGATACAAAAGGCTAGAAGAGGTACTTTAAATAAGAAGCAAGAGAAAGACAAAGGAAAGTGTAAGTCCTCTACTTAGAGGGGAAAGATAGCTAATAACTGATGACATCAAGAAGCCTGGGGTGTTTAATGCCTATTTTGCTTTTCTCTTCACTAAAAAGGTTAATCGTGACCAGATACTTAGCTTAATTAATATTAACTACGAAGAGAAAAAAGAATGAAAGCCAAAATAGAATAAGAACAAGTTACAGAATTTATTTAGGTAAGCTAAGTATATTGAAGTCAGCAGGATGAGATGAAATTCATCCTAGGGTACTTCAGGATCTAGTTGAAGCAATCTTGGAACAGTTAGCAATTATCATTGAGAATTCATGGAAAAAAGGTAAGGTCCTAAAAGACTGAAGAATGGAAAACATAGTACCTATCTTCAAAAAGTGGACTACAGAGGACACAGAGAATTATAGACTAGTCAGCCTAACTTAGATAACTGGAAAGATACTGGAACAAATTATTAAACAATCCATTAGTGAATATCTAGATGATAACAGGGTTATAAGGAATAGCCAGCCTGGATTTATCAAGAACAAATAATGCCAAACCAACCTTATTTCCCACTTTGACGGGGTTACTGGCCTAGTGGATGGGAGGAGCAGTAGATGTGATGCAACTTGATTTTAGTAATGCTTTTGAGACAGTCCCACATGACATTATCATTAGCAGATTAGGGAAATGTGGCCTAGATGAAATTACCATAAAATAGGTGCACAATAGGTTGAAAGATCATACTCAAAGAGCAATTATCAATAGTTCAGAGCCAAAATGGGAAGGTGCATCTAGTGGGGCACTGAAGGGGTCAGTTCTGAGTCTGGAACTATTTAGTATTTTCATCAATGTCTTGGATAATGGAATGGAGAGTATGCTCATAAAATCTGCAGAGGACACCAAGTTGGGAGAGGTTGCAAAGACTTTGGAGGACAGGATTAGAATTCAAAACAACCTCAGTAAATTGGATAACTAGTCTGAAATCAACAAAATGGAATTAAATAAACACTAATGTAAAATATTTCACTTAGGAAAGAAAAAGCAAATGCACAACTACAAAATGGGAAATAATTAGTGAGCTGAAAGTACCTCTAAAAAAGATCTGGGGGTCATAGCGGATCACAAATTGAATATGACTCAACAATGTGATACAGTTGCAAAACAGGCTAATACTATTCTGCGGTTTATTAACAGGAGTTTCTTATGTAAGACACAGGAGGTAACTGTCCTGCTCTACTCAGCACTAGTGAGGCCTCAGCTAGAGTACTGTGTCCAATTCTGGGTGCCACACTTGAGGAAAATCTCCATCATTGGGGATTTTTAAGAGCAGGTTAGACAAACACCTGCAGGAATGGTCTAGATAATTAGTCCTGCCACAAGTGCAGGGGACTGGACTAGATGACCTCTCAAGATCCCTTCCAGTTCTATGATTCTATGAAAGATGTTGATAAATTAAAGAAACTCCAGAAGAGAGCAACAAACATGATAAAAGGTTTAGAAAACCTGAGCTATGAGAACAGGTTACAAAAACTTGGCATGTTTAGCCATGAGAAAAGACGACTGAGGAAGGACCTGATAACACCAAATATATTAAGGGCTGTTAAAGAGAAGATGGTGTTCTTTTTTTCCCCATGTCCATTAAAGATAATACACAAAGTAATCTGCTTAATCAGTAGCAAAGGAAATTTAGGTTACATATTAGGAAAAATCTTTCTAAATATACTGATAGTTAAGTACTGGAAATGGCTTCCAAGGGAGGTTGTGGAATCCCCATAACTGGAGGTTTTTAAGAGCAAGAGTTGAGAAAAACCTCTCAGAGATCATCTAGGTTTACTTTGTTGTGCTTCAGCACAGCAGGCCAGACATGATGACTTCTCAAGGCCCTTCCAGCCCTACTCTTCTATGATTTTATTTACCTGACATTATTTAACCATTGGTTTTAAGAAATCTGAGCATTCAAAATTTGAAACATTAATTATCCCCCCTTTTTTCTGACCTACTGATAAAAGGAATTCTGATATCTGTGTTAGTATTGTGTATAGAGGGCAATACTAAAAAGACGGAAAGAAAGACAGAAAGAAGGATCTACCACATCCACAAAAGAACCCAACCCTCTATATGCTTTGTAAGATACAAGAACTTTTCTGCATATTTTCCATATGCCATAATACATAGGTGGCCAACCTGAGCCGGAGAAAGAGCCAGAATTTACCAACGTCCATTGCCAAAGAGCCAGAGTAATACATCAGCAGTCCCACATCAACTCCCCCCCATCCCTCCCAGCGCCTCCCATCCACCGGCAGCCTGGCCGATCAGCGCTTACCCCTCCTCCCCACACCTCCCAATCAGCTGTTTCCTGGCATGCAGGGGAGGAGCGAGGGCATGGCAGGCTCAAGGGAGGGGGTGGGAAGGGGTAGGGTGGGGTCAGGGCCTATGGCAGAGCCAGGGGTTGAGCAGTGAGCACCCCCCTGGCACATTGGAAAGTTGTCGCCTGTACCTCCAGCCCCGAAGTCGGTGCCTATACAAGGAGCCGCACATTAACTTCTGAAGAGCCACATGTGGCTCTAGAGCCACAGGTTGGCCACCCTTGCTAATATAATATTAAGATTTACTTTAGTAAATGCAACAAGATTCTTCAGATACAAAACTTTCATCGAACCAACGTATTTTCCAAACACAAGATAACCATATATATAACTGCATCAAGCACTAGATTTTATCGACTTACAACTGGCTCAAAAACAATCAAATGAACAAACAAACAAACAAACCAACAAAAATAAAAAACCACCATCACCAAAGAAAGCAGAGAGGTATGCAGGAAATACGTGAGCTCCGCGAACTGTCAGATATATAAAAGGCTTTAGATAATTTTATACTATCAGTTTAAATACATTAAATGGTATGATATCATATCTTCAAGAACTGGGATCTAAGTAACCACTTTAGCACCTTTCAGCTTACTTATTAGATGAAGCAAAACACATATTACTGAGAACTGTTGACCCATGTACCTCACTTGAAAACCCCATTGTTCAACTGAAACACCCACTGTGATACACAGCAGCAAAGGCATTAAACTGAAAGGCAATACTGGCTTGAAAACGAGCAACAACAACAAAAAGATATTTCAGCATGTCATTACACTATTTGGGTAACATCAGGGAGACAATTCCTGATATATAACAGATTGGGAAATGAGCTGCCTTCAAAACATGCACCAGTCCTTGGCCTTAATCTCCCAATGAGGTATATCTATATTACTTCATGTGCATTATGAGAATTACCAGCCATCTGTAATTTTCTGAGCACAAAATGTAGGTTTAAACTCACAAATCTAAAATTATACCACTCATTTTTATAATTGTTAGAGGATGGATCTCTAATCCCACTTAGCACATGAAAAAAGGGATAAGAAATACAGTATAGTAACTATTGTCTAATACTGTCTTGGTTGCACATGCACAGCTACCATTGAAATCTATGGGAATTTAAGCACACACTTCCAAAGGCAGAATTTGGCCCTAAATCTGAAAAAATCCTAATAGTATAAGGTATATTTTCACACCAAAATACATAAATAAAATGTTTACAAGAGTTTTGGTCTTTTAAAAGACATAAGAACAATGAAAATTATACTCCTACAATTCATGTATGGCATACCACTGATTTTAGAAGTCCCCTTTACAGAAAAGTACATTCATTCAGATCCAAATAACAGTCTATTTTTATCACTCTCCAGTACCTCTGTATTTGTAAGAAGTCAGGAAGTTTTGCAGTTCTCAGAAATTTGTTGCAAACTTGATAGGATTCACAGAACAATAAAGTAATTTGCAAGATATAAGATCTCACGCTATACAAGTCAGCTAATCCTTGGAATGGTTAGGAGGGAATACTTTTCACCCTGTAAAAGCATTGCATAATTGGCCAGATATTTTTTCCCCTTTCCAGTGGATCAGACTGAAGTATAAGGGGATGTCTATACTACGAATTTAGGTCAATTTTATAGAAGTTGATTTTTAGAAATCAATTTTATACCGTCGATTGTGTGTGTCCCCACTAAGCACGTTAAGTCAGCAGTGTGTCCTCACTACTGTGGCTAGCATTGACTCACAGAGCGGTGCACTGTGGGAAGCTATCCCACAGTTCCCGCAGTCTCCGCTGCCCATTGGAATTCTGGGTTAAGCTCCCAATGCCTGAAGGGGCAAAAACATTGTCGCGGGTAGTTTTGGGTACATGTCGTTAGTCTCCCCTCCCTCCATGAAAGCAACTACAGACATTCTTTTTGCACCTTTTTTCCTGGGTTACCCGTGGAGACGCCATAGCACAGCAAGCATGGAGCCCTCTCAGCTCATCGCTGCTGTTGCAAGCATTGTAAACACCTCACGTATTATACTGCAGTATGTTCACAACCTGGCTAAGAGATGGCAGCACGAGGACGATTGTGAGGAGGACATGGACACAGATGTTTCTGAAAGCATGGGATGTGGCAATTGGGACATCATGACGGCAGTGGGGCTGGTTGATAGAGTGGAATACCAATTCTGGGCCCGGCAAACAAGCACAGACTGGTGGGACCACATAGTCTTGCAGATATGGGATGATTCCCAGTGGCTGCAAAACTTTTGCATGTGTAAGGCCACTTTCCTGGAACTTTGTGACTTGCTTTCCCCCACCCTAAAGCACAGGAATACCAAGATGAGAGCTGCCCTAGCAGGTGAGAAGTGAGTGGCAATAGCCCTGTGGAAGCTTGCAATGCCTGACTGTACCAGTCAGTCGGGAATCAATTTGAAGTGGGCAAATCTACTGTGGGGACTGCTGTGATTCAAGTAGCCAATGCAACCACTGACGTTCTGCTATCAAGGGTAGTGACTCTGGGACATGTGCAGGTCATAGTGGATAGTTTTGCTGCAATGGGATTCCCTAACTGTGGTGGGGCAATACACGGAATGCATATCCCTATCTTGGCTCTGGACCACCTTGCCAACGGGTACATAAACCACAAGGGGTACTTCTCAATGGTGCTGCAAGCACTGGTGGATCATAAGGGACGTTTCAATGTGGGATGGCTGGGAAAGGTGCATGACACTTGCATCTTTAGGAACTCCGGGCTGTTTGACCAGCTGCAAGAAGGGACTTACTTACCAGACTGGAAAATTACCATTGGGGATGTTGAAATGCCAATAGTTATCCTTGGAGATCCAGCCTACCTCTTGCTCCCATGGCTCATGAAGCCATACACAGGCAGCCTGGACAGTAGTAAGGACCAGTTCAACTATAGGCTGAGCAACTGCAGAATGGTGGTAGAATGTGCCTTTGGACGTTTAAAAGCTTGCTGGCGCTGTCTGCTGACTAGGTTAGACCTCAGCTCAACCAATATTCCCACTACTATTACTGCTTGCTGTGCGCTCCATAATATCTGTGAGAGTAAGGGGGAGATGTTTATGGCAGGGTGGGAGGTTGAGGCAAATCACCTGGCTGCCAATTTTGAACAGCCAGATACCTGGCCGATTAGAAGAGCACAGGTAGGCACATTGCGCATCAGAGAGGCTTTGAAAACCAGTTTCATGACTGGCCAGGCTACGGTGTGACAATTGTGTGTGTTTCTCCTTAATGCAAACCTGCCCCCTTTGTTGATTTTAATTCCCCTAAGCCAACCATCCTCCCCCCTTTGATCATAGCTGGCAAAGGAAATAAAGTCACTATTGTTTTGAAACTATGCATTCTTTCTTTATTAATTTTTTTAAAAAAGGAGGTTTTAAAAAAACCTTAACTGATAAGAAAAGGAGTACTTGTGGCACCTTAGAGACTAACAAATTTATTAGAGCATAAGCTTTCGTGAGCTACAGCTCACTTCATCGGATGCATAGCTTATGCTCTAATAAATTTGTTAGTCTCTAAGGTGCCACAAGTACTCCTTTTCTTTTTGCGAATACAGACTAACACGGCTGCTACTCTGTTAACTGATAAGGTAGCCCAGATGGGGTAGGGGAGATAGGGAGGAGGAAATAAGCCACATTGCTTATTGTAGCCACACTATGAATCAAAACTGTTTGAATGACAGCATTCTGTTGCTTGGACCATCCATTGGAGTGGAGTGGCTGGGCACCCGGAGCCTCCCCCCGCGCATTCTTGGGCATCTGGGTGAGGAGGATATGTAACTTAGGGAGCAGGACAGGTGGCTGTACAGTGGATGCAGTGGCAGTCTTGCTCTTATTGGCTTTCCTGCAGCTCCATGAGATGCCTGAGCATGTCCGTTTGCTCCCCCATTAGCCTCAGCATTGCATCCTGCCTCTTCTCATCACGCTCACTTAATGCTTTCCTGGACTCTGCCACTGAATGACTCCAT
The DNA here is from genome assembly GCF_009764565.3 of Dermochelys coriacea. Classification (NCBI taxonomy): domain Eukaryota; kingdom Metazoa; phylum Chordata; order Testudines; family Dermochelyidae; genus Dermochelys; species Dermochelys coriacea. The sequence goes on from NC_050070.1 coordinate 124,381,448, forward strand.
GTATTCAGCTGAGCCCTATCAGTGCAGGAGAACTGCATGAGCTCGGAAAACACGTCATCATGAGTCCATTTTTTTCGCCTTCTAATCTGCGATAACCTCAGGGACGGAGATGATAGGGGGAGCATAGAAACATTTGCACCTGCAGGGGGATAAAAAGGGAGAGTAAAATTTAAGATGATACATTTTTGAGAACTAAAGGGAGACTCTTTCACAGTGAATCAAGCAATTCACAGCAGACAGCACATGTGCTTTAGGTACAAGGTCGCATTTTGCCTTTTATATTGAGTGTCTGCCGGTATGGTGACACATCACACACGGCTGGGCAACAGAATCTGATTTCCAGGCAGCCATGGTAAGCCAAAGGGTACACGGGTTTGGCTTCTAACGCCTTCATAACATGTGGGAATGTTTTCAAACTGCAGCGTCCTCCTTTCCCATAGCAACCAATGCCGGTTGGGTTTGACATTTAAAAGGAGGGGCTGCGGTTTTCAGGTGGATGTGCAGCACACACCTCTACCAACCCCTCCCCAAGGATATTTGGGATGATCCCTTCACCCCTCCCCCCACCACGTGGCTATTCTCAGGGATGATCCCTTTTAGCCAAGCACAAATAGCCAGCATGAACGGGGTCCTTTTGCTGTTCCGTTACAAAAATTCCCCTATTTCAACGAGGTGACCATGAATGAGATCACTCTCCTGAGGCTAAAAAGAAAGATAAAGACCGAATGTTGCTTGAATGCGACCAAAACCCAGGGCCATTCGCTGCCATGCTTTGTGCTACAATGATTCCAGACTACTTGCTACTGGCTGACCAAACAGGAAATGGCTTGGCATGGTAAAGTGTCCTACCGTAGAGGACGAAATAAGTCCTCCCCAGAAACCTTCTGCAAAGACTTTCAGAGTACCTCCAGGAGAGCTTCATGGAGATGTCCCTGGAGGATTCCCGCTCCATTCCCAGACACATTAACAGACTTTTCCAGTAGCTGTACTGGCCACGATTGCCTCCCAAGTCTTCAGGGTAAACCAAACATTAAACACTATTGCTTTTAAACCCTTTACTGTAGTTACAAATGTGCACTCACTAGAGGTGTCTTCTACGCCTTTAGGGTCGGGGATCCCGCCTTGGGAGGGTATTGGATTGGGAGGGTGATGAAAAGGTCCTGGCTGCCGGGGAGAACGGATTCACCACTTGCCTGCTGTGCATTCTCCTCTTCCTCCTCCACAAAATCCTCCTCCATGTTGTGAGACTCCCCATTTGCAGGTGTCCATGGACAGTGGTGGCGTAGTGGTAGGGCCCCCCCCCCGAATGCCATGCAGCTGATCATAGAAGCAGCATGTATGGGGCTCTGACCCAGAGCGACCGTTTGCCTCCTTTGGCTTTTGGTAGGCTTGCCTGAGCTCCTTGACTTTTACGTGGCACTGCTGTGCGTCCCTGTTGTAGCCTCTGTCCATCATGCCCTGTGTGATTTTGGCATATATATTAGCATTTCTTCTTTTTGATCGGAGTTCTGCCTGCACAGATTCTTCTCCCCATACAGCAATCAGATCCAGTGTCTTCCGTTCGCTCTATGCTGGAGCTCGTTTGCAATTCTGGGCAGACTGCACGGTCACCTGTGCCGTTGAGTTCGTCATACTGACCAAACAGGAAATGAAATACAAAAGTTCCCAGGGCTTTTCCTGTGTACCTGCCTAGTGCATTGGAATTGAAAGTGCTGTCCAGAGCGGTCACATTGGAGCACTCTGGGATAGCTCTCGAAGGCCAATAATGTCAATTTGCATCTGCACTACCTCAAATTCGACCCAGCAAGGGCAATTTTAGCGCTACTCCCCTTGCCAGGGAGGAGTACAGAAGTCGATTTTAAGAGCCCTTTAGGTCAACGGAACGGGATTGCTTGTGTAGACGCATTCATTATAAAATCGACCTAACGTGGCTAAATTCGACCTAACCCTGTAGTGTAGACCATGGCTTAGTCATAGATCTCTGCTGGAAGAAAGCTACTTAACTAGATACACTACTGCTCCAATATAGTATAATAAACTATAAGTTCCTTTAAGTCTTAAAGGGAAGCCTTCTGACTGTGATAAATTTAAAACCTTTGTTACAAACTCTTTCAACATATATATTACCAATTAATCCTTTATATAGTTCAAGATTTATGTATAATAAGTATGTATTTGCAAAACATTGTGTACTCTGAGGCCTGCTAGACCGAAATGCTTCAGCAGACTGGAAATTTTGCAACTGGGTCACCTCCAATTGTACTAGAATGCTACATGTAACCCAGGTAGAGGGGAAGAGACACCTAACCACCTATAATTTAGTTAGGCTGCCTTAATTATCAGAGATGTAGTCTCAACATGAGCTTCAAACTGGGAGTGATCTGACCTTCCCTGTCAATTCAGTAGACATATAAATATATCAATTGCCACTGAAGCTGAGAATGTCCTGTTACTTTTGGAACTGACCACTAAAACAAACTGCTTACCAAATTACTAGCTAATTTACTAGATTAACCTGTTAACTAATTTGATTTGTTATATTATCCCATTTCCTTTCATTTGACTTGCTATATGTATTTTATCTAATGCTTTTTGCATAGTTATTTAGTTAATAAAATGCATAAAACTGGAAACCTGTCTGGTTAGGATGTTTGTTCTCCACTTGTCAGGGTTCAGGACCTGAGGAGACAGATAACTGACTCAACTCTGTAGCCCCTCTAGTAGTGCTCCAAAGAAATGTCCCTGTAGTCTTCACATAACAGGTGACCAAACACAGATACTCTTTGTTTTTGAAGGAAAGTCAATTTATGTATTGATCATTTCTTTTAATAATCAATGTAGGCTCCAGAACAGGGATGGGCAAACTTTTTGGCCCGAGGGCCACATCTGGGAACAGAAATTGTATGGCGGGCTCACAAAATTGGGGTTGGGGTGCACAAGGGGATGAGGGCTTTCGTTGGGAGTGCGGGCTCTGGTGTGGGGCCAAAAATGAGGCGATCAGGGTGTGATGGGGGCTTTGGGCTGGGGCATTAGGGTGCAGGGTGGGGGGGGTGAGGGCTCCAGCTGGAGGTGTGAGCTCTGGGGTGGGGCTGGGGATGAGGAGTTTGGGGTGTAGGGAGGGCTCCAGTCTGGGACCGAGGAGTTTGGAGGGTGGGAGGGGGACCAGGGCTGGGGCAGGGAGCTGGGGTGCAGGCTCCAGCTAGGGGTGCGGGCTCTGGGGTGGGGCTGGGGATGAGGGGTTTAAGTTGCAGGAGGGTCCTCCAGACTGGGATCGAGGGGTTCGGAGGGCAGGAGGGGGATCAGGGCTGGGGCAGGGGTGCAGGGAGAGGCTCAGGGATGTAGGCTCCGGGTGGTGCTTATCTCAAGCAGCTCCTGGAAGCAGCAGCATGTCCCTTCCTTGGCTCCTATGCAGAAGCACAGCCAGATGGCTCTGCATGCTACCCCATCCACAGGCACCGCCCCTGCAGCTCCCATTGGCTGCAGTTCCTGGTCAATGGGAGCTGTGAGGGCAGCATGCAGAGCAGAGCCCCCTGGCTGCCCCTACACCTAAGAGCTGGCGGGGGGCCATGCCACAGCTTCTGGAAGCCGCATGGAGCGGCCCCTAACCCTGCTCCCTGGCTGGAGAGGGACAAGCCGCAGACCCCGCTCCCCAACAGGAGCTCAAGCACCGGATTAAAATGGCTGGTGGGCTGGATGCGGCCTGCGGGCCGTAGTTTGCCCACCCCTGCTCCAGAACCTTTGAGGTGAATACCAGCTGGTCAATTGAAAGGCTGAACAATTCCCCAAAATTCCTACACTCATCACAATTCACATTATCAGAAGAACAAAATGTGAACAGGCTGCACTCATACAAATCATATTTAAACTATATAAGTAGTTTGTTGGATAACTAGCGGATATGATAAAATAGGATTTTATATTTCTTGCCATCCAAGCCAGTAAGTTATGCAAACATTAATTATATAATTTATGTCATGGCCTCAGTCTACCCTGAGCCATCATTCTGAATCTCTTCCAAAACCTAGGTCTCCTGTCTTGCTACACTGCTGGCACTTACTTAAACTAGTATTCTCTCTGCATAATTAACTCAAGTGGTTTTACTCAGCTACCTAAAATCTAGTCACACCCTGGCTCTGAGGCCGTTCTAATTTACTCAACATGATATATCAAGGAATGTTTTGCTTTGGTTTGCTTTAGCTTAAAGGAAATGAATATTAGTCTAGTTGAAAAACTATTTTTAAAGGGAGTTACTGAAACATGAGATAAATATCCTCGATCTAGATACATTGTAAAGCCTTCAAGAATCCGACTCAATGATAAAAATGGATGCCAAAAAGGCAAACTTACTAGTGAATTGTACATTTTGTGTTAGGCTACTGAAAGTACTCATCTACTGAATATCTATAACCTATATTACCTATAGTTTCCCTTTTTAAAATTCTAGGTCCTTTAATGACACATGAACCCTAAGAGCAAAGAATACGTACAGTAAATAATAAATTAAAATATGGGCAGAGGATTAAGCATAATTTACAGTATCTGTCTAGTAATGCCTCTCCACCCACATTGACCCTAGCACTGCTACAGACCACATTCCATCACTATTTACTCAAAAATTGAATTTATGGCCAAAAAATAGGAAATAGGAATATTGCAGAGGATAATATAACATATCTTGTTGACATTATTAATAATATTATATGGTTTCATTGATCAAGGCTGCAATACTTCAGTATATTAGAATATAGGAATTGAGTCTATTAAAGTCAAACATGAATCAGTTGGTACAGAGATATAACCAAGACTTTAATGTTTGATTTCAGAAAGCGTGTCAACAAACAGAGAAATCGCTCAGATTTGAACAAAACAAAACAAAGAAAACCCCTTAAATATGTCCTCATTAGATGCAAATTAAAACGCTAAATAAGCAGTGGGCCACAATTACAGGCTAAAGAAACAGCAGGTAAGAAACAATTTTCATTGATCAAAGTATAAAAAAACTAACATATTATAGTAAATATTCTGCATAAATTCTCCCTTCATGAACATGGAACATTATGAAATAAGAACTTTTTTGTGTGTCAGTTGAAACTTTGGAGCCAGAAAGGGATTTACGTATCATGCTATATAATATGTACAGTACTACCCTGAGACTCTGGTGTTTTTAAGGATACTTTAACAAGTATATGGTTTTACAGTATGCTAAGATACTGGGAACTTTAAGAGCTGCTAAAAAAACCACCCTTTAAAAATGCAGGCCTTGAACATTAGGATTCTGAGGCCAAAACTTTTACTATTGAGCCATTTAAACTTATCTAATAAAACAGCCATGCAGGGACAGATTTCAAAGGTATTTAGGTGCCTAAACATCTACATATGTGCCTACTGGGATTTTCAAAAGCACCTAAGCAAGTTTTGGCACTTAACTTCCGTAGTCACCAGGAACCACTGGATAGAACTTCTTTGTAAAAAATCATTAAACACTATTTTCCTGCAAACTTCAGATCACCTTAAATATTAACTCATGCATGGTACAGTTATGACAGGTGAAAGGTATGACTTCTCCTCTAAATTATTTATCTAGTGAAACTTTACAATGGAAATGCAAACACTCCTTACTATCATCAATAATAATTAGTACGTAGAGTTTGCATTTCCATTATAAAGCCCAATTTTCATGTTTTAATATCCCAGACTTTTAAATTATATCAAGCTAAAACTTGAAAAGTTGATAGCCTGAATGCAAAGTTTTTTGCTTGTTTCCATCCCCTTATAAATAAATGTGTGTACAGAATGACACTATAACGTTGGTGTACTTTGAAAATCTTTTAATATTCATGAATAGCTATGTGCAGCATCAGATTGTTCAAGATCCACTGCGGTGAATGTCCATGCATGTGAAACTAGATTTAAGCTTACTGTATTTATTCATGATGAAGACCACACTGGTGAAAATATGTCAGGATTCACTTTCCACTGAAGATAAATCAGAAGCTGAAGGCATACTGTATTAGATCACTGATTTCACTGCAAGTATAGTCTCATTATGGAAGGCACATCAGATATTAAACTGACACCAAACTTTATCTTAGCTAAAAGACTAAGATGAATCTTATTTATTTAATTCTTGAACACTTCTGCTCTTCTAAACTACTTTTCCCAAAACTTTTCTCCATTAGATTATACTTCTAAACCTCTCCTCATTCACTTACTTTTAACAATTAAGTTACTGACCAACCTTTTTAGTACACTGAATGAAGAGTGTACTGTAGATTGAGGTGAAGGCAGTACAGTCTTGTGAAGAGGACGAGGCTCTAAAATTCTGGGGTTCTATACATGCTCTTATCATTGATTTTCTCTATATGACCTTGGGCAAGACATTATTTATGTTCACCTACTTAATATGAGTGTTGCTGTTGTTGTATTGTCCAACAATAAATGTATTAGGCCATGAAGTTCGGGAATGAACAGGCTCCTTTGTAAGGACTTGACCCAAGATGTCCACTCTGAAAAGCCTCTTTGCCCTTTTAAATAGTTTCCTGAAATCATTAACTGCACAGCCAATCAACAAACTGAAACTATATATAAATAGGCTACAAAGTTTTAAAAACTATTAATAAATGAATTGGGCAATTCTGGAGTCAGAGTATTGCAACTTCACTTAAAAGGGGAAAACTTCAGGAGACACACAGTTCCTTCAAGAGTTTAGGCAACAAATATTGTCTTTTGTATTTACCTTGCTGAATACTTTCAAAGATGTATCTAAGAATTAGAATTCAGGAAACACTCGTGACTTCAATGAAGATCCATAACAGTAAAGCTTGTAGGACAAAACCCTCTTAGTCTATCAGTCTCTCCATGGATAGTCTATCAGAAGTCTATTGACACTTACATAACTAATTTGTTGATATGATGTTCCAAATAAAGATGTCACACAAATAAAAATCAATATATTTCCATATTTTGAAGGCTTAGGAGTGTAACCTCTCTACTGAAATAATGAACACATATAAAGTTATGCTTTTTAATACAATTCAAATTAAATGTCAGCATTGAAGTCTTGGACTACATGGTAACCCATTTCCAACCAAACTGCTGTTGTTATTTCAGAAAAGTTACCTGATACACATTATAGGATTTTTAATTAACTACCTTACTCATACACCTTACAGGTTCTAAATTAACTGTATCAGCTGAGGAATGGGACTGCAGTGTCACTGTAGATAGTCCAATGACAACCCATCCACATTGTCCAGCTGCAGCCAAAAAAGCTAAGTCTTAGGATGCATATGGAATGAGAGGGTGAATAATACAAAGAACATGATAATGCTTTTACTTCACTCAGTGGCACAGCCTTATCTGGAATACTGCATGCACTACCAACCCATCTCACAAAGGATATTGCAAAACTATAGGGGAGAGCACAAGGGTCTGGAAAATCTCTCATATGAAGAGACTGAAAAGTTTAGGATTGTTTACTATAGAAAGCAGACCACAAGAAGTACATGATAAAATAACAAATGGTATACTTCTGTTCTCCCTGTCTCATAACACACAAAAAAGGGAACATTCAATTAAACTAAACAGTGGGAAATTAAAAATTGATAAAAGGAAATAAATAAGTCATTGAGGCCTAGAATTTTATAAGATTCTAAAAGAGATTGGATAGTTATAGGAATATCCAATCATCATAATTAATTACAACAGATTTTGGAAGGGACAGTCAACTTTATGCTTCAGGTTTTAAACCAATCTTAACTATTAGAAACCAGAACGAGACCTTTGCAAGCAGATTATCCCTCATCTCCCTACTGTAGGGTTCTTACCCTTCTGTTGAAGCATCTAGAGGCTACTGTCAGAAACAAGATACTGAAGTAGATGGACCTTGGATGGCAGTGTTTTATATACATCTAATCTTTTGGATTTTGTTTTTTTTTCTACTTTTTGTCTCAAATAAAAATTTGTTGCCATCACATAAATCACTCAAGGCTTTAAGTAATTAATATATTGTAGTATCAATAATTTTCCACTAATCAAAATATATTTTTAAATTTTTTATGCATTCACTATTTGCTACGGTGAAAAGACAAATACAGCCTCATTGCTACCAGGATTTACACATATGCTTAACTTTATATACTGTGCATGGTCCCATAGACTTGAAATCTGACCCAGGTGGGCCACACCCTTATGCCCACACAAATTTTCACTGAAGTCAGTGGGACTCTCTGTACGAATGCAGGGACCAACCACACAGATCAAATTGCTGGATCTGTAGTCATTACGATTCCTAACTAAATCATCCACAAGAACACTATACTGTAAGAATATATGATTCCTGTATTTTTGTCAGGCTTGAAAAAACATTATATGTTTAAAATACACACATATATACTTAGCATCTGACAATTGCTTTGAGACTTTATTGATCAGTTTATAAATGATCCGTTTAAAGTTGATCAAAAGAGTTTTTGTCTTACTAGGTCATTTCCTACAAACCCAGGTCAACTAGGTACTGTAATTTGCATTAGGTCATATGCAAACAAAATCAAAGACTTGTGCAGATTTATTCCTAACAGGAAGGCTTGGGCTCAGTTCATGGTCTTTCGTCATTGTCTTCAAGCAAGGTCTACTGGCCACACAATAAGAAGCAATGACATTCAAGCCTTTTTTTACCTTCAAAATTTTAAGTCACATATGCCTTTTTAAACTGTATTATATTAACTTGCTAAAGAAATTAGAGGAATTTTTAAAAAGAACAAGAATTGCAGTTCTGTAAGCACATAATGTGATCTGACCTTTATAGAATTCATCAAGATATATAAATATTTGGATATGAAAACACTTTTTTCATTAAATCAAGCTGTCTCATAAATGCTTTCTACTGCATTAGAAAAAAAAAGAAATAGATATACGCAACTAGGCACAGATTGCAGTAGATGTTGCATATAATATTCACATAGAATAAAAAAAATCACAGAGTTGCAAAATTACACTTAACTTTCTTTTGCCTTTAGATGGTTTAAAGAGAATAACAGTGCACTAACATTTTGGAAAGCCATACATTAATGAGAAAGGAAAGAGAATTTCTAACTGTAAAAATAATGGAGATTATGCAGCAATTTCCAAAGAAATTCAGTGACAAAACTTTTAGAGGATGAATGTCTCATCTATACATCAGCTATAAATTGCATACATTTAATCTTGATTAGGTCTCAGAAAGGAGACAAAAACCCAATATCAGAGACAGGAAAAAAAAGGTGTTTAAAATCAGGGGGTTGGGAAGAATTCCTTTAAGCATAAATAACTTTATCTACCACCTCAATTCTATGCTCTTTTTGTTTTATCTGTAATTAACCAAATAACAAAAATGAAAGTGAAAGAGAGGGAGCATGTAAAAAGGAAAGTTTACAGTTTTTGAGGGGATCACATGGTGGCTCTTGTGATTTGTGGGACCCACAATGAGGGAATGGGGATACTGGGAATTAATTGCCTCTTCTTTCCAAATACCAGAGGGAAATTTTGGCTAGTTGGACAAAGTCATGTGTTGTAATACTATCAGAGGGCTACATGTTGCCAACTTTGGGACTACCCTAGTCATTTTACCCAGTGCCCTCCTAACCTCCACCACTGTCTGTGAGGCCAGAATGTGGGTTGATTGCTCCACTACATGCCTGCTGCCTGAAGGGATAATGGCAAGCAGGACTGCACAAGACAGCAACTCACAACCAGCATGAAGGCAGTGAAGAAACATCAAGATGAACCATGACTTATTCACAGCTGCCATCAAGATTTATAGAGACAAGATGGGTGAGGTAATATCCTTTATTAGATTAACTTCTGTTGGTGAGATAAACAAGCTTCTGAGCTTACACAAAGCTCCAATAAAAGATATTACTTCACCCACATTGTCTCTCTAATATCCTGGGACCTACTGCATACATCAAGATTTATATGCAGGCCAAAGGGTGAATGGACAAAAGGGATACACTTCATTGAAATAGGCAAGAATTTTCTGGAGGGAAAAAAAGGAAAACAATCAGTTTTTAATGTCAGGTTTCAGAGTAGCAGCCGTGTTAGTCTGTATCCACAAAAAGAAAAAGAGGAGTTGTGGCACTTTAGAGACTAACAAATTTATTTGAGCATAAGCTTTTGTGAGCTACAGCTCACTTCATCGGATGCTGTAGCTCACAAAAGCATATATTCAAATAAATTTGTTAGTCTCTAAGGTGCCACAAGTCCTCCTTTTCTTTTTGTAGTTTTTAATGTCTCACTCTTTTTGTGGTAACCGATGGCAGTGCAAAGTGGGTGTAAAAACCTCCCATTCTCTTCTGTGTAGCTAACTCTGCAAAGGAGGAGTGAAGAGTCCAGTCCCTTGTACTATCATTTGCCTGTAAAGCATCATCCACATTGATGGTGCTGGCGAAATAAGGAATCCAGTCTTGCAAGATCTCAATTCACCAATATGTACTGTGTGTGGGTGTGTGCACATACTACATGGGGGGGGGGGAAGTGTATGTACTCTGGGTGCATACAGTATGTGTGTACTGTGGGTGCATGGTGTGGGAATGTGCATACGGGGCGGGTGTATTATGTTGGGATGTGCATACGGTATGGATGTGTTGTGTGGAGCCAGGGGACGTGTACCGTTGGGGGTCGGGCGTACAATGAGGGTGGGCAGACGAGGTGGGCATTTTATGTGGCTGTGCTCTGGAGAGGGGTGGCAGGGGTGGCTGTGTGCACAGTGCGGGCACACTGTGCGTGGGGGAGCGCACGGTATTTTCTATGTCGATGGCTGGGCAGAAGGTCACTCGGTGTCCTCGGGACTGGCCTCGAGGCGGGGCGGCCGTTTGGCGGGGGCGAAGAAGAACCGCCCCGCGGCTAGTGGCGGAGGGCCAGCGAGGCCAGGCCTGAAAGCGGGCGGCAGGGTGGAGCTGGCGGCCACGAGCCACAGCCTGTGCGTGGTGCGAGCCCAGGCGGGGGAGAGGCACGACAGGCTGCTCGCTCCTGCGCCGGCAGAGCAGGGCCCAGAGCCTGGGGGGGGGGGGGGCGGAGGCTGGAAAAGGGGAGGGGGCCGCTGCATCCGGGTCTCACTCACTCACCGATCATGGCCACGGGGGGGAGGGGAGGGAGCGCGCGCACGCACCCGTCTCGTCCGCGCTCGCAGCTCAAAATTCTCGCCTTCAGCACTCTGACTGAACACGCAACTGCGGGGCGAGCCGGCGGGACTGCTGAGTCATAGTACGCATGCGCACACTTGGAGCCAGCCTGCCGATCGCTTAGTACTCTGGGTAGTGTAGTTCTCTCGTGCGTGCGCTCTTTCCTGTTCTAGCCCAGACTGTTCCACGTGATCGGCGCAAATTTCCCCCCCCCTTCTCACGTGACCGCAAACAGAAGCCGGGCAGGCTGTTGACACGTTGCCCAGCAACCTAGAGGCGTCCCTGGAAGCGTGTTGGTGTTAGTGACAAAGTGAGTCAGTGTCCCGCCCCCCCCCAAGCCAGACCCCACACAGGAGCCTCCAAGGCAACAGCAGGGGGTGAGGAAGGGCAAACAGAGCAGGGGCTGAGGAAGAGGAAGGGAGGCAGGAGGTGAGGAAGGGCAGCAGGGCCAGGGAGTGAGGAAGGGCAGCAGGACAGTGGGGAGGATTTGTTTTTTTCCCAAAAATATTATTTTCGCCTATATATTTATTTCCTGTCCCCCACAAAGGTGCCTGGTGAGATGGTGGCAGAGAAAGATGCTTCGAGCCCCCCGAAACTCACTGGAGAGAGACCTCCACAACAACAGCAGCCACTGGGGCAGCTGAGGAGAACCAAGCAGCAGGTCACCGATGGATTCACTATTAAAGCCATGATGAGAAACACTGTGGTATGTTTGCTGCCACTAAAGAGGCTTTTAATTTGATTAGTCTCATGTGCCCATGAAGCATGTTGGAGGGCGGGAGCAGTGCCTGCCAGAAAGTATGTAGGGTTGGCATGATTTTTACTGGTATTAATTGATCACGGAAATAGCTTTGAGGCCTTGAGGAAATGTCTTCTCAAGGTAATGGGTGGTCTCTCAGGATATTGTGATACCTCAGGTTAAAATGTGCCAATTTTGTGTCACTGTGTGTGTTGTTATATTGTTTTCCATAATCAAATCATATTGAATCAAATTCCAACCTATCATGGAGTTATGTCCAAACATAATTATGTTGTACTTCATTAAAATGTTATCATGTCATGCCATGACAGTGTGTCAAAAAGTCCTCACCTTGTGTCACTAGTGAAATTATGACATAAATGTCACATCATATGGTGAAAGTTTTTTCTTTCAAAGGAGATAGTCCTTAAATCCTCAACTGAAAGATGCTGTAGAAATGCAACATATTACTATTATTGTAAGTATGTATTTTAGTTAAAGGAAAGCCTATACAAAGAAGTAAGAGAAAACAGTTGAACATCATTACATAACTCTGAAAACAAGAAAAATACAGCATTTTTAAAAGAACGTCCAAAAATAATCATCAAAAACCTTTCACGCAGTATTAGAAAATATCACCTTGAAAATAAACATTCATTTTCTAGTGGCTAGCTCTTTAGCATGAGGATGACAAATAGGGGTTGATCCATCAACCTTTACTTTCACTAACAGTCTTAACAGAAGCAATTCTATTAAAGTGTGTGGGACTTCTGCCATGAGTAAAGATTGCAATATCACACCTTGTGTTTGTGTTTGTAGCGAACCTTTCCTACAGTAATTGTTGTAACTGATTGCTTCCATTAAATTTAATAAATAAACCTCAAAGCTTCTGGTAATGCTGCTCAATTTCTAAGTGGTATGTGCTGTTATGAGCACATAACAACTGTGCTCAAAGCTCTGGATTGGCCTTTTGTTTGCTTTTGGGTACAATTCAAGGTGTTGGCAACATCTTTCTCTCTCTCTCTTTTTAATTGCATATACGTTCCCAATAATAACTACAAAATGCATGAAAAAACCTCTAGAAACTGATCTCACCCAGCCTCTGGAATTCATTATAAATATCAAAATTTAGAAGAAAAACAAACAAACAAGTCTACCTTAAATATAATGAGAAGCATTGTATTCTGTAGAATATATTTGAGAAATAACATTTTCCCCTTCTAGAGGTCTCAGTTGAACTAACAAAAAACAATAATTAAGAGCAAAGCCCCTCCCAGCATTGACCTATTATCATGTAATAATAAAAACACGTTTATTATTTAATGTTAGCCTATTACATAATAAACATCATACCCGGGTGCTTAACTTTATGCATATGCTTAATCAAATTAACTTCAATAAGATTATTCATAGTGCATAAAGTTAAACACATGCATAAATCTTTGCCTGAATTAGGCCTTAAAGACACAAAACACGAAGTGTAAAAAACAGGACTATAACATAAAACAAGGATTTGAACAAAAATGATTAGGGGTATGGAACAGCTGCCATATGTGGAGAGATTAATAAGACTGGGACTTTTCAGCTTGGAAAAGAGACGACTAAGGAGGGATATGATTGATGTCTATAAAATCATGACTGGTGTGGCGAAAGTAAATAAGGAAGTGTTATTTACTCCTTCTCATAACACAAAAACTAAGGCTCACCAAATGAAATTAATAGGCAGCAGGTTTAAAACAAACAAAAGCAAGTATTTTTTCAGACAATGCACAGTCAACTTGTGGAACTCCTTGCCAGAGTATGTTGTGAATGCCAAGACTATAACAGGGTTAAAAAAAGAACTAGATAAATTCATGGAGCATAGGTCCATCAATGGCTATTAGCCAGGATGGGCAGGGATGGTGTCAGAAGCTGGGAATGAGCGACAGGATGGATCACTTGATGATTGCCTGTTCTGTTCATTCCCTCTGTGGAACCTGGTGTTGGCCACTGTTGGAAGACAGAAGACAAGATGGACCTTTGGTCTAACTCAGTATAGTCAGTCTTGTGTTCATATGAACCGTCAACAAACTTGAATTCTAATCTGATTTTAGTGATCAGTATATAGAGAACTGTTTGTTAATTATTATTACTATTGCTTTTAATTCACAAAATCTCCAGTCAGGATTTGGGCTCTGTAGAAACACAAAGAACTGTATGATCACCGCTCTGAAGAGCTCATAACTATAATCTATGCTCTACCACATCTGAAAGATTGAAATCCTAACTTTCAAATGGCATAGAAATTTATCTCTAATTCTGGGGTTCATGAGTCCTCCATTTAGAGCCCATCAGTGTGTATTTCCTAGATCAGTGGTTCCCAAACTTGTTCCGCCGCTTGTGCAGGGAAAGCCCCTGGCGGGCCGGGCCGATTTGTTTACCTGCCGCGTCTGCAGGTTCAGCTGATCGCGGCTCCCAGTGTCTGCAGTTCACTGCTTCAGGCCAATGGGGGCTGCAGAAGCAGCATGGGCCGAGGGTTGTGCTGGCTGCTACTTCGAGCAGCTCCCATTAGCCTGGAGCAGCGAACCGCGGCCACTGGGAGCCGCAATCGGCCGAACCTGTGGACGCAGCAGGTAAACAAACTGACCAGGCCCGGCAGTGGCTTTCCCTGCACAAGCGGCTGAACAAGTTTGGGAACCACTGTCCTAGATCATAATTATGTTTTTCTAATAGTTCTCACATCTACAGTATGTACTAGCAAGCTATGGGCCCTCATGTCCAAAACCTCATTTTTACATTTTCACCAAGACAAGCTGGTCTTTGTTGCTCGTTTCAAATTTGTTCCCAATTTTGTGCGTGATTTTCATTAAAATCAGTCTATTACTTTGGTATTTTTATCTGCAATCACATTCATCCCACATTCTCCATAAGATGAACATTAGACAGTTTCCATCCTTTGATTTAGACAGGCCATAGATCTTTTGTGAATTCTATTTTCTCTTCTTGAGTCCTGTGAATAAGTTTAGTGGCATTTCCATCCTTCAAATTGTTGGGCAATTATTGGCTGCAAATGCACAGGCATGAGTTCACGAGACAATTTTCTCTATATATACCTCTGCTGGAATATTATATAAAGTTCTGTGTGCCTTGGGTCAGGTCCACAAAAGGACTTAGTCATTGCAATGCTAAATGTTTCAGCACCTAATTTTTACGTGCTCAGAAAATTACAGGAACAACAAACACTGTGATCCACAAAGCCTGAGGTTGGCGTGTAGGCTCCCTATACAATGAATGGGGAGAGATAGGTACCTAAGAATGTGATCCACAAAAGCTAGCATGCTAGGGATGGAAGCCCATCTCCTGGAATCAGGATGCTTAGGTGTCTAAGCTATTTTTCACAGGAATGAGTGAGGTGTCTGCCTTGCTCCACACAAAACAGCCAGAGGAGGTGGTGCTCACTGTATAACTTTTAGTCTATTGGTTAGAGCACTCACCTGGGATGTAGAGCCCCATGTTCAAGTCCCCACTCTGTTGACAGGGGAGAAAGGATTTGAACAGGAATCTTCTCTCTTTTTGGAATGTGCTCAAACCACTGGGCTATGGGATCTTCTGATGTGGAGGTCCCTCAATTTCTCCTGTTGTAGCTTTTCCACTGTAGATAAATAATTAAAGAGTGACTGGAGAAGGGGGACTAGACCTGGGTTCCCCTACATGAGTGCCCTACTCACCAGGGTACAGAGTTATTCTTTCTCTCTCCTTGGTCCTATGACTTCCTCCCTGTGGATAAATATTTAAATAGTCACTGAACAAGAGAGAGCTGGGAGTTGGGAGATTCAGGTTCCAGTCCCCCTGCTCCAATCACTCTTTTGTTATTTATCCATGGTGGAACAGCTTCAAGAGGAGAGACTAAGGGAGCCTGCTGTCAGAATTTCCCAGAGCTCAGTGGTTAGAGCACTCTCCTAGAGCGCTCACTCTACTCATAGGTAGACCTCTATGCAAATTTTGAATGAGACCCAATCTAGTAGGTTGCCTCAAATGTTCATCCACCTAGCCTCCCCCCAGTTTTTGGATTGTTCTGGGGCTAGAAGGGAGATAGGCAACTGGACTCCTTCCATAAAGCAGCAATGTCACTCTCAGAGGCAGAAACTTAGGCACAGAGGGAACTTTTTCCATGAAAATTTAGGTACGAGAGAGTTTAAGTGCCTACAGTGTTTGGTGTACATTTTATGAATCTCACTGGAGACAAAAAATGGGACTTAGGCACCCAGTCTGGGGCTTAGGCCCCTTTGTTGATCTTGGGTTCTTGATACCAGAAAAATACTGACACACTGGAGAGAGTGGAGGGAATTTCTAATCTTACTTCTTGCTGTTCTCCCAATGTTGGTAAATTAACTTGTGAACTTCCTACCATTAATGTCATCTTATTTTCTGGTATTGTTTTCTGTCATACACTTCATATCTTGGGTAGATTGCATCTAATGTATCAGAAATGTTTTAAATAACAACTCCCTCCTGTTTTCAAACCAACAAACCCCAGGCAAGCCCCAAGAAATGACATTCTTTCGGCCTTCAGCAGACATATGGGCTATGGAAACCAGATAATTTCTTTTTAATTTTGTCTTCATGCTGCAGCTTTATCATCTAAAATCTTCTGTGCCTCAACATACATTTGTTTATCCATTATATAACACTTTCATCATCATATTGATCATTAATAACTTCTAATTCACCATTACTTTCCACAAAATTTCCCCAAATTCTGGAGATGCTGAAATATATCAGTTTACTGCAAAGACTTTTAAGACACCTTTTTTATATTAATAAATGCAAGGTGAATTTGACCTTGGTGGAAAGAATGCAAAAAAAAAAAGGAAAAGGGTTTATTTTACAGCCTTTTTTAATTCTAGAGATGTGGAGAACAAACTATATTACCACTTCAGTGAGTTTAAGGATTAATTTTTTTAACACCTTTCCTCCTCTCCAGATACATTCAGTTCACACAGACATTTGCATATCTTTGTATAAGCAATAGTATATAAAAGAATACTTGATTTAGTCAAGAAATTCAGAAGTTTTAGCGGGGCTTGAAAAAAATTTACTCAATTCATGACAAGTGGAAAGCGTTGGCTGGTGATTGTGGATACCTAAACTTTCACGCTTTAAGTGAATTTAAGTTATTTTTAAACAATTAGGATTCTAGCTGTTATGGTTTCTGTTATGGTTATGACAATAACATTTGGAAAGTTAATAGAATGTGAAAAAATTCAGTACTGTCTTCCTACTCTGCAAACAAGTAAATCCACTGTCACTGCAAGGGCTCCTAGCTTTGATAATCAACAGCAGAATTAAATTAATAAAATTCTGATCAGTTTCACAGCTGATATTTAGAACACTATAGGAAGCAGTGAAACTGGTAAGAATCATGGTGGTTTCTTACTGACACTACTGTTGCTTGAGAAAGCTATAAACAACAGTATAAGCAGCCACTGGAGTTATTTTCGTGGGAGGACTCAAAAATGGAGATTAGGGAGTTGTCGAGTATCAGGTTCAGATATACAAAGGGATCTAGGTGTTGCAACACCTAACTTTTAGGTGCTTAGAAAATCATGGGGAACAACAATTGAATTCACAAAGCCTAAGTTAGGTGCCCAGCCTCCTATACAATGCATAGGGAGAGATCAATGTGTGATAACGGGACCCACAAAACCCAGCATGTGAGCTTGGGAACCATTTAACCATTTAAACTAGCCAATAAGAGTTACTGAGGAGGAGGAGCTGTCCAAAGTGGAACAGCTTCAAGAGGAGAGATTGAGAGAAACTCACATCAAAATATTGCGAACCCCAGAGCACCCTTCTGAGAAGTAGGGGACCCTCTGTGCAAATCCTTGCTCTCCCTATAACCTGGGTGTGCTACATGAATGTACTAACTAGGGGGCTGTAAGTTGTAAGAGAGGCACCACCACCATAGCTTCCTCTGGCTGGCTTTTTAATGGGGCCTCATCCAGTAGGCCAGCTCTTAGCATCCCAACCAGATCAGCTCCACCTATCTTCTGCTGGTTTGAGAATTGTGCTGGGGCGTAGGCATTATATAGGTGTCCAGTCACCTAAAGTGAGGAGCAGTGAACATGCCCAGAGGCAGAAACCTAGATGCCTCAGGGACTTTTACAGCAAAAATTTAAATGCAGAGTGAAGTTTGGTCTACTCTACAGAGTTAGGTCAACATAGGCAGCTTATGTCAACCTAACTATGTTAGTGTCTACACTACAGTCTTGCTCCCGCCGAAGTAAGTACCCTACTCCATGAGAAGCTAAGAGTTTATGTTGTGTAGTTAGGATGACACTGCATTGCTAACATGGGTTGTTGGCTGTCTTGGAGCTATGAAATTGACAAGAAAGCCAGCTCCTAGCTCCCCAGCTGGCTGCTGTCAGGTCTCCGCTCCAAAGCATGCTGACACCCAGGTTCCCTGTTTGGGCTGCTACCCGGGCTCCCCACTCCCTGTTGGGAGCCTGTGACATTGCACTCTATATGATTTTATGAAAATATGCTAATGAGTGTGAATATAATGTAACTGGAATATGCTTCATGCAAAAGATCTCTTGTAAGATATTATTACAAATCTTATAATCTACTGAGTGTGGTCCTATTTGTATGTATGTATTATTTTTTGTATCTGAAACTAAAAATATAAAATATAACTCTGAGGTTCTGTGGTAATTATGCAAAGTGTGGGCCATTAATGGTAGTTTGGAATCTTGATGGCTCCCATTAACCAGGACAATTGACTGTAGATGGCTCTGTTTACTTGTAAGTCTTCCTGTATACTTGTGCGCTGGCAAGTGGGTAATGAAGTCTTACAGTGACATGTGATCATGTCACCTGAACTGGAATTCATCTTTAACCTGGTGTTTTTTCATTTAGAAGGAGGGGTGGGAATCTAGAGAGGGACAAAGGATTTTGGCCTTGTGCAAAAATATATATAAGGGGGTAGAACAGAACAAAGGGGGCTGCAGTCATGAAAATTCCCCTACCTACCAGCTGAGCTGGAACAAGGGCTGTACCAGGGGAAAGAATTGTGCCCAGACTAGGAAGGCTTCCAATCTGTGATAGAAGCTTATTGAAACATCTTTGATGGTGAGATTTTATCTGTATTCAGTTTTCTTACTGTATTAGGCTTAGACTTGCATGTTTTATTTTATTTTGCTTGGTAATTCATTTTGTTCTGTCTGTTATTACTTGGAACCACTTAAATCCCACTTTTTGTATTTAATAAAATCTTTTTTTACTTATTAATTAACCCAGAGTATGTATTAATACGGGGGGGGACAGGGAGAAACAGCTGTGCATATCTTTCTATCAATGTTATAGAGGGCAAACAATTTATGAGTTTACCCTATATAAGCTTTATACAGGGTAAAACGGATTAATTTGGGGTTTGGACCTCATTGGGAGTTGGGTATATGAGTATTGGAGACAGGAACATTTCTTAAGCTGTTTTCAGTTAAGCCTGTGGCTTTTGAGGGATGTGATTCAGACCTGGGTCTGTGTTTGTAGCAGGCTAGCATGTCTGGCTCAAACCAGGCAGAACACTGAAGTTCTAAGCTGCCAGGTAAAATGGGCTCAGAGGTAGTCTCAGCACATCAGATGGCAGTTCCCAAGGGGGTTTTCTATAATCTAACCTGTCACAGAGCCCTGCTGCCCCTCAGGGTCCCAGCTCCCCACCAGGAGAATGGCAACTGACTGGACCCCAGGCAGCTTCCCCCCTACTCCCAGCTGGGAGCAGCTTGCCCCCCCCACCCCAGCAACCCTCCCACTTCCAGCACAGAGCAGGAAGGCAAGAAGCCTCTGGGGGCAGTTGGGCTCCCTGTGGGGATCTGCGTGGAGCTAATAGCCGGGGCTCTCAGCCCCCCACCCTTGTCCCTCTTCAGTCGGTGGAAGCGCTACTGGTGAGGACGCGCACCATCGACAGGAGGGTAGTGTGGACATCAGTAAGTACTGCGGTAGCTGTAAATCAACCTAACAGGTCGATTTAAGATTGTAGTGTAGACATGCCCTGAGATTAGCTACCCACAGGGTTAAGTGATAGCTGAGTGGGAGAAAGATTGTGAATCACAGTGGTGCCTGAAACTGGGACTTAGATGCCTAAGAGCTTTTTCAGATGTGGGGCCTTGTGAAAATTCCTGGAATCCACAAAGCCTGAGTTAGGTGCCCAGGCAATATGTACCAAAGTATAGGAACCACAAAAGCCAGCAGGCGAGGCTGCTCCCCATCTAAGCTAGACAACAGCAGATGTGAAAAAGAGGGTATGTCCTACGCTCACCCTTCTCAGGGAGTTTGGTACTTATCTCTGCTTGGGATCTTTGGCCATGAACCCTCTCTTGGAGTCATGTATCTAAGCCATTTTATGCAAGAAATGCAGGAGGAGCAGATCATAGTAGCATCCACTTTATAATTTTAACTCAGTGATTCAATACCACCCAGCCCCTGGTTCAATACCACCCTCTGCTCAATGGGGAGAAAGTATTTGAATGTGGATCTCTCACCTCTCAGGAGACTGCCCTAGTCTTAGGATGTAGCTATTGAATAGTCTGGTGTAGGGCTCTCTGAATATCTCCTTCTGAAACGGTTCTACTTTATATGAATACTTAAATAGTCATTGGGCCAAGAAGAGTGAGAATGACTCTATAGCCTTGTGGTTAGGGTACCTACCTAGGCATGAAAGATACAAGGTCTACTACCCCGGTCCAACATGGAACTTGTTGGTGAAAGGTCTCCCACCACCCCAACAGTAGATAGAAACATTTAATCCCTGGCTAGTCTGGTAAAAAATTCAAAAGTTCTCAGTTTTAGTACACTGTGTTTAAAATGTATTACAGTAGAACCACAGTTACTAACATCTTAGGAATAAAGGTTGTTCGTAATTCTGAAATGTTCGTAACTCTGAACAAAACATTATGGTTGTTCTTTCAAAAGTTTACAACTGAACATTGACTTAATATAGCTTTGAAACTTTAATGTGCAGAAGAAAAATGCTGCTTTTCACCATCTTAATTTAAATGAAAAAGCACAGAAATTGCTTCTTTACCTTGTCAATCTGTTTTTAAACTTTCCCTTAATTTTTTAGTAGTTTACGTTTAACACAGTACTGTACTGTACTGTATTTGCTGTGTGTGTGTGTGTTCTGCTGCCTGATTGCGTACTTCTTGTTCCAAATGAGGTGGGTGGTTGACTGGTCAGTTTGTAACCCTGGTGTTCATAACTCTGAGGTTCTACTGTAGTTTAGATAGCTGGCTTAATAGATATACACCAAAAGAAAAATGTTTCTGATCCTAAAGTAACTGGGATCCTTTTTCTTTGTTCACTTGTAACTTTTTACTTATCTAATATGTTTTTTCTCCAAAAACTGTGGAACAGATGAACTGATATGTCAAGTTGGACTAAAAATTCATGAAAAAAAGAAAAGGAGTGGAGTACTTGTGGCACCTTAGAGACTGACAAATTTATTTGAGCATAAGCTTTCGTGAGCTACAGCTCACTTCATCGGATGCATTCGATGGAAAATACAGTGGAGATATTTTTATACACACACACAGAGAACATGAAACAATGGGTTTATCATACACACTGTAAGGAGACTGATCACTTAAGGTGAGCTATTACCAGCAGGAAGGAGCGGGGGAAAAGGAGGAAAACCTTTTGTGGTGATGATCAAGGTGGGCCATTTCCAGCAGTTAACAAGAATGTCTGAGGAACAGTAGGGGGTGGGGTAGAGGGAGAAATAACATGGGGAAATAGTTTTACTTTATGTAATGACTCATCCACTCACAGTCTCTATTCAAGCCTAAGTTAATAGTATCCAGTTTGCAAATTAATTCCAATTCAGCAGTCTCTCGTTGGAGTCTGTTTTTGAAGTTTTTTTGTTGAAGGATAGCCACTCTCAGGTCTGTAATCATGTGACCGGAGAGATTGAAGTGTTCTCCGACTGGTTTTTGAATGTTATAATTCTTGACGTCTGATTTGTGTCCATTTATTCTTTTACGTAGAGACTGTCCAGTTTGACCAATGTACATGGCAGAGGGGCATTGCTGGCACATGATGGCATATATCACATTGGTAGACGCGCAGGTGAACAAGCCTCTGATAGTGTGGCTGATGTGATTAGGCCCTATGATGGTGTCCCCTGAATAGATATGTGGACAGAGTTGGCAACGAACTTTGTTGCAAGGATAGGTTCCTGGGTTAGTGGTTCTGTTGTATGGTGTGTGGTTGCTGGTGAGTATTTGCTTCAGATTGGGGGACTGTCTGTAAGCAAGGACTGGCCTCTCTCCCAAGATCTGTGAGAATGATGGGTCGTCCTTCAGGATAGGCTGTAAATCCTTGATGATGTGTTGGAGAGGTTTTAGTTGGGGGCTGAAGATGATGGCTAGTGGCGTTCTGTTCTTTTTTTTGTTGGGCCTGTCCTGTAGTAGGTCACTTCTGGGTACTCTTCTGGCTCTGTCAATCTGTTTCTTCACTTCAGCAGGTGGGTATTGTAGTTATAGGAATGCATGATAGAGATCTTGTAGGTGTTTGTCTCTGAATGAGGGGTTGGAGCAAATGCGGTTATATCGTAGAGCTTGGCTGTAGACAATGGATCGTGTGGTATGATCTGGATGAAAGCTGGAGGCATGTAGGTAGGAATAGTGGTCAGTAGGTTTCTGATATAGAGTGGTGTTTATGTGACCATCGCTTATTAGCACCATAGTGTCCAGGAAGTGGATCTCTTGTGTGGACTGGTCCAGGCTCAGGTTGATGGTGGGATGCAAATTGTTGAAATCCTGGTGGAATTCCTCAAGGGCTTCTTTTCCATGGGTCCAGATGATGAAGATGTCATCAATGTAGCGCAAATAGAGTAGGAGCATTAGGGGACGAGAGCTGTGGAAGAGTTGTTCTAAGTCAGCCATAAAAACGTTGGCATACTGTGGGGTCATGCGGGTACCCATCGCAGTGCCGCTGATTTGAAGGTATACAATGTCCCCAAATGTGAAATAGTTATGGGTGAGGACAAAGTCACAAAGTTCAGCCACCAGGTTAGCCGTGACATTATCGGGGATACTGTTCCTGATGGCTTGTAGTCCATCTTTGTGTGGAATGTTGGTGTAGAGGGCTTCTACATCCATAGTGGCCAGGATGGTGTTTTTAGGAAGATCACCGATGGATTGTAGTTTTCTCAGGAAGTCAGTGGTGTCTCGAAGATAGCTGGGAGTGCTTGTAGTGTAGGGCCTGAGGAGGGAGTCTACATAGCCAGACAATCCTGCTGTCAGAGTGCCAATGCCTGAGATGATGGGGCGTCCAGGATTTCCAGGTTTATGGATCTTGGGTAGCAGATAGAATACCCCAGGTCGGGGTTTCAGGGGTGTGTCTGTGCGGATTTGTTCTTGTGCTTTTTCAGGGAGTTTCTTGAGCAAATACTGTAGTTTCTTTTGGTAATCCTTAGTGGGGTCAGAGGGTAATGGCTTGTAGAAAGTGGTGTTGGAGAGCTGCCTAGTAGCCTCTTGTTCATATTCCGACCTATTCATGATGACGACAGCACCTCCTTTGTCAGCTTTTTTGATTATGATGTCAGAGTTGTTTCTGAGGCTGTGGATGGCATTGTGTTCTGCACGGCTGAGGTTATGGGGCAAGTGATGCTGCTTTTCCACAATTTCAGCCCGTGCACATTGGCGGAAGCACTCTATGTAGAAGTCCAGTCTGTTATTTCAACCTTCAGGAGGAGTCCACCCAGAATCCTTCTTTTTGTAGTGTTAGTAGGAAGGTCCCTGTGGGTTAATATGTTGGTCAGAGGTGTGTTGGAAATATTCCTTGAGTCAGAGACGTCGAAAATAGGATTCTAGATCACCACAGAACTGTATCATGTTCGTGGGGGTGGAGGGGCAAAAGGAGAGGCCCCGAGATAGGACAGATTCTTCTGCTGGGCTAAGAGTATAGTTGGACAGATTAACAATATTGCTGGGTGGATTAAGGGAACCCACTGTTGTGGCCCCTTGTAGCATGTAGTAGTTTCGAGAGTTTTTTGTCCTTTTTCTTTTGTAGAGAAGTAAAGTGTGTGTTGTAGATGGCTTGTCTAGTTTTTGTAAAGTCCAGCCAGGAGGAAGTTTGTATGGAAAGTTAGTTCTTTATGAGAGTATCCAGTTTTGAGAGCTCATTCTTAATCTTGCCCTGGGATGTTGATCAGGTGGTTCCACAGTTCCTTTGAGAGTGTGTGGCACAAGCTGTCAGCATAGTGTGGTATGTAGATTTTAATGGATTTTTTACCTTCAGTCCTTTTGGTATGATGTCCATCTGTTTGCATTTGGAGAGGAAGATGATGTCTGTCTGTATCTGTACGAGTTTTTTCATAAAGTTGATAGATTTCCACTCCATACAGCTAAATTCAGTGCCTTGCATAATAACAGGTTTCAAAGTAGCAGCCGTGTTAGTCTGTATTCGCAAAAAAGAAAAGGAGTACTTGTGGCACCTTAGAGACTAACAAATTTATTTGAGCATAAGCTTTCGTGAGCTACAGCTCACTTCATCGGATGCATTAACTTAGGCTTGAAGAGATACTGGGAATGGATGAGTCATTACATAAAGTAAAACTATTTCCCCATGTTTCAGAGTAGCAGCCGTGTTAGTCTGTATTCGCAAAAAGAAAAGGAGTACTTGTGGCACCTTAGAGACTAACAAATTTATTAGAGCATAAGCTTTCGTGAGCTACAGCTCACTTCATCGGATGCATTATGCTCTAATAAATTTGTTAGTCTCTAAGGTGCCACAAGTACTCCTTTTCTATTTCCCCATGTTATTTCTCCCCCCACCCCACCCCCTACAGTTCCTCAGACGTTCTTGTTAACTGCTGGAAATGGCCCACCTTGATTATCAACACAAAAGGTTTTCCTCCTTTTCCCCCATCCTTCCTGCTGGTAATAGCTCATCTTAAGTGATCAGTCTCCTTACAGTGTGTATGATAAACCCATTGTTTCATGTTCTCTGTGTGTGTGTATATAAATCTCCCCACTGTATTTTCCACCAAATGCATCCGATGAAGTGAGCTGTAGCTCACGAAAGCTTATGCTCAAATAAATTTGTTAGTCTCTAAGATGCCACAAGTGCTCCTTTTCTTTTTTGCGAATACAGACTAACACGGCTGCTACTTTGAAACCTATAAAAATTCATGTAGTCCAATTTCCTGTTTCAGATAGTGGACAGTACCAGCTACTAAAAACACTCCCCTATAGTAGACAATTATGTAATAGTTTGCCTATGGGAGAATTTCTTCTTAACTCCAGAGTTAATTTAGTGGTTGGTTTATGTCCTGAAGCAGAAGAGGTATAATATTCCTTATGAACTTTTATACAAGCTGAGTAACTGCAAATATTCTTATTATTCATATAGATAATACTACCCCCTGTCTCTGGAAGCCGACAAGGGAAGAAATGAAGAATAATAGGGAAATAAGGCTTCAATTCAGCAAAGCACTTAAGCACAGGTTTAAGTGTTTGCTTAACTGGGGCCAATGAGAGGCAGACACAAGCATCCACAGAATCAGTAGCCTCTCCTAACCAGAGGGGTGAAGAGCATCAAAAATAATTCCCTCTCCCATTAAAAATAGGATACTTGTGAGTACTAATGGTCACACATTCAGTTTAAAGCATTGGTATTTTTATATGAAGAAGTAATGATTTGATTACACAGTCAAATCAAAGCACTTGAAATTTGCAGACTAGGATCTGAGAGGTTTTCTGGGTCCCTTCTAATATGAATTAAATGTAAGAAGACAAAAGTTCATATGTAACCCCCACTCCCTGTGCATTCCCACAAGCATGCCTTTAAGATGATATTAGAAGGGGATCCTGCTTTGATGTCTACCCTAGTATTCCTCTACCAGCTGTCATTTTCTCATTTTGTACGCTATCTAGAATGCACAAAATCACATATTGAACATTCAAATAATCCTAATGGGAGGAATTCAGGAAAAGAGATGACTATTCAGGATAAAGATAAATCTCACTTTGGCTGAGATTAAGGAAGGCCAATCAAGAAACATGTTAGTCTGTCTTAAATGCTTTACTTTGTATTTTGATGGACAATATTTTAGATGTATGCCCTCATGTATGTACATTTGTCTGTAACTCTGTATATTGGTGTATTTTTAAAAGAAGTTAGTAGACAATCACATATTGCTTGTATGGTGTGCATGATTTTTTAAATACTTTATTTCTAAATCAGATTTCTGCAGAAATGCCAAAAGGATGTAAGGGCTAATTGAGGATTAAGTTGGTTTAAATTTGGATTTTTAAAACAGAGTAATTGAGCAGAGATATTCATGTGCAAAAATAGCCTATGAAAAAATCTTAATTGGTGAAATATACACTTCTTTTATGGTCCGACATTCTCCAACACATTTTTTAAAGGTGAAGTTAAGATAACAGCCACATATCAGTAATCTGAGTGCATATTATTTTTGAAGAATGTTAAAGTTTAAAAATCTTTAGGCTTGTGAGGGATTAAGATAGATGGAGGAGGAATTCTTCACTCTAGACATCTGAATGGTGCCCAGGAACAACAGGAAAATGGAGGAAGGAGCCGACATTACACAGGGGCCTGGGTGCAATAGGAGATAAGCAGGAGGATTGTGAAGGGGGTTCATAACTTTCCAAGGGCCTCTTGCATGGTGCCTGAGAAAAAGCATGAGGTGAAAAGAAGGAGCAGGTACAGGAATCTTATACACCTTAATATGCTGCCCACAGATGCTAAACTGTCCCTATTTCCCCCACCTTGCAGATCTTCAAAGCAGGGTTCCATTTTTGCTTAGGAGTTCCATGGTGAAGGAAGACAGGGTGCTAACAGGAGTCTTGGGGATTAACATCTGTAGCGGCATTTTCTTAATCTCATTATTGCCATTCTTTGGTTTTTCTCACAAGTTGTATAATATTTGATGTTTTTTCTTGAAGCCCCAGCTGCTGGAATCAAGAGATTGCATGAGGATCTCTCAGCTTACATTAAAAAATTAAATCTAGCCAGTGTGGTTCCAGAAAAAATCTTGAAAACATTACCCTAGTGTACCATAAAAGCTCAGAAACTAAAAAGCCAATAAAAGGAACCCACAATTTAAAAAAAAACAACTCATGATTTTGAGGGCCTAACTCATGATTTTTGAATTATTGGGAATGGCAATATTGTAGTTTTGCTCACCTGGCTCCATGCAGAAGGCCTCCACAAACATTTCCAGCTGATCTCTGCCTTGGCTTCTAGTGAATATGTATATTTTAGGTGTCATAATAAACTCCTTGTCCAATTCTCTTTAAATATGATAGAAAAAATCTACCTCATCTCTATAGGTAACATACTAATGATGAGATTGCTATTATTTTTGTGTGTTTTATAAGGTAGTACCGACATTGTTTTATAATAGAAATTTAATTTCCATCTTAACTATGGATCAGTTACAGATACACAACAATAATATAATCACACCATTTTCAATTATTTACTTACAAGTATTTTGAAATAAATTACCAAAATAATTGAAAATGGTGTGATTATATTGTTGTGGTGTTTCTATGTTATTTTGACAAATAAAATATGCAGAACTTTGCAGAATTTTAAAATATTGTGCACAAAATTTTTAATTTTTGGCACATAATTCCCTCAGGAGTAAATAGGTGATAGCCTTAGAATGTTAACCCTCATCCGTTAGTTCAAAAGGTTGATTTTCTTGCCTTTGCCTTTATGAACTGAAGCACAGCCTCAGAGAGATCCAAAGACTGGTCAATAGCATTTTGAAACAATAAAATAGCAAGTGATGTCAGTCTCTTCTCGGCCATCGTTGATCAAAGATATATTTTAATAAGTCTGAGCTTCGAAAAGCTGCATTTACCAATCGCAACTGTGAGCAGTAGCGTGAGCAGAATCCTCAAAGCTACCCACACATTAGGAAAAGTGTCCTTCAGCTCTGCATCATGAATATATTGGAGAATTGGGAGTGGAGAGTGCTTGCTGTATGGCAAAATGGATGTTGTCCAGTTTGACATAGTGGTCTTTATCATTGACATCTGAACATTCCCCAGGTGTCAGTGTCTGATGAAGGCCCATACAATTGTTAAAGAGTGTTTTCCTTCTGCCAGCAGCTTACAAAGGTCATTCAAAAACCCACGGGGTTTTTTCATGATGCGTCATTGTCCGAACCTTTCTTTGATGGACACTCAAGCAATGTCAACGAGTGAGCGAAAAAACTTCCTCTTGAATTTTTCTTCCAAGCTGCTGGTCACCTCATCTCTATCCTTGTAACCAAACTATCTCTTCTTCCAATGAATACAAGTTTCCTTGAAGACAGGCACAACTCCTAAGTTTTTCTCCGTTTCTTTGGCAGCAGTGATGGCATCTTCAAATCTGTTGTCTCTGTAGGCCACAATGAAATCAAGGCAGCTTCTCAAAGTAGTAATGATCACAATGTCCACTGACTGAATGTATAATGCCTTGCTTTCAGCATTTACTGAGAACCCAGAATATCATGCCACACAACAATTGAGACCAGACATTTGAAGTCAGTGATCTGGTTTGCATGCTTTGCACCTCATGTCAGATTCCAGCCTTGTCTTTACTCGACCTCGCCAGTTCCATCAGGCTGTGGTAACCTTCAGTCACTTGGTTTCTCACTGGCTTTATGCTGTCAGTGCAGCTCTCCCAGCAAGTATCACTTAGCGGCTTCATGGTCAGATTTGTAACATTGTCTGTGAGGATCTTCCACCTGATAGTTAATGCTAAAACAGGATGCTTATCCTTTGCAGTACTTCAAAGAGAGATACTGAATTTAAAGAAGATGACACTGTATCTGATACAACAAGGTTGAGGGAATGGCAGTCACAAGGCATGAGGAAAGCTTTTAGATTCAGCACAAAGATCCTTGCCTGAACACCATAGTTTCTTCCCTTCGTGTTCATGCTCTTATCATAGCTTTGGCTGCAGCAGTCCTGAAGCTTTATTTTATTCTCATTCAGAATGTTCATAAACAGTTCTGTTAGGCCTTTTCCAGTAGAGTCGTCCATAGATCAGAAACAGATCAAGTGTTCCTTTACTTAGATACAGCCATCCTCCTAATCAACAAATCTTACTGTAAATGACATCTTTTCACTGTGACTAACATCGGGAATGCAGTTCATTATTATGGTGTAGTACTTCACTTTGTCAAGCTGCATCAATATGTTATCAAGCACCTTCCGTGCCATAAGGTCCATCAGTTCATTTTGAATTGTTTTGCTGCAGTAGTGGTCAATAGCTTCTTTATGAACTACTCAGTGTAGGGTGCTCATGCATGACATCATCATATTTCCCAAGGAGCTATACCAAACCGAGGAAATTACCGTTATGTTCAGTGAACAATTTATCCAATGAGCCCTGGAAAGCCAAATTATTCTTTGTAAGGAAGAGGGTAATTGAGATTAGATGCTTGAGCACGTTCCTTTAATGCTGGATTTCTACATTAATAACATGCTGGTTTTCTACATCTATGCATTTATTCAGCTTGAGCTTGGACTCAACCTCCATCCATTTGGGGTAGGCCATAAAATGGCCAGGTGACTTTTCAGGTTGCTTCAGAGCATCAGCTAAGTTATGCCAGTAATTGTACCCAGAAAGCACAAGCAACCATTTGGCATTCTTGTCAAATATTTTGCACCAAAAACAGAACACTTTGTCAGTTGATTTAGAGTAAACTAGCAAACACCAAATCAACTTCTCAGCAATCTCAAGCACTCTCTCAGTGTGATTTTGAGAAGTGTCTCTTCTGCTCATTTACTAGAAACATCATATCCTCAATTTTGCCCGGCTCATTCAAAATTGTAGGACCAATATCAGCAGAGTTTAGGATCGCTGGTCATAAAGCAGGGTCTGATGTATTCATTTGTGGTGTGCAGTTTCTCACTGCTGTTTCTGTCATCATGTGAGGCAGATTCTTCTTTATCATTTCTCTCCTTTTCATGTAAACCAGATTTTTCTTTGTCATTACTCTCCTTTTCATGTTAGCCACATTCTTCTTTATCATCGCTCTCCTTTATGCCGCCAGGAAAACTGGACAATTCTCAATCACTTTCCTCAAATTTCCATTCCTTATCTTCAGGTAAATCTGCTAATTCTTTAGTAATAGGACTTCCATCATTTATGCTTTGCTCCTCAATTTCTTCTGTGTTAGGACGATCACTACTGCCTAAAGTCCAGTCTGAGTTGTTCTATTTCAGATATTTTCCGATCAAATTTGCCCCTTGCTGCAAACTAGATTGCAGGTGAGCTTTTTGCTTAATATACTGAGCTCCTGAAGGCTTCTTCAGGGGCATCTTTTATTTTCAATGGGGAAAAATAGACAGTATTAGAGAGAGCAAAAGTCTATGTTCTGCAGTCTTAGAAAGTCATCAAACATTACATGTTAAGCATGGCAAAAGAAGTAACACTATTTGTAATACTGTTGTGTAGCTAGGGGTTCGATAGATATCTCTGGCATCTGTTTAAATATGTCCTTTATTAGTCACTGCTTACACTCCTCAAGTCTTAAAACACAAGTACACTTTCATAATTGCATAATAAAACAAGGTTCACAATATTGCATTTCAGCTCTCATTTCATTTCGTTCTTATATCTCACTAACGGACTGGAGATGCTGTGCCCCTTATGTATCTGCGAAGGCATGGCTGACAACATTCTAGGAGGTTCGAGGACAATGTATTTCTCAGAAAGTCAGGAAAGTTCCACAAGATTCCTCAAAGGTCCAGAATATTCTAGAGGTTAGTGAAAAATGAAACCACATATGGAATACTGAAGCATTTTACTTCAAACATTCTATTTTCCTTGCTGCTAACAACAAAAAGAGCACCTTAAGCCCAGTACCCTTCAAGCCCAGCACCCCAGATGGTTGGCTGGGTTGCCTGCCCCTAAATCTGTCCCTAGCATGACCCAGAGTGTTAAATGATTGTCAGGGTCGTCCCTAGGGGGATGCGAGACCTGGGGCAGAAGTGACGTCAGTTCCGGGACCGACCACGCCAGAGGTGGGCAGGGGGTACCTCCCCAGACAGCCAGCCTGGCCCCGCCCACACTGCACACACACACACACACCTGGGCCCCGCTTTGGCAGCACCGCTGGGCTCCAGGAAATTGCAGCTATTTTGCCTGCCTTCCCAGGGTTGGGGAGGCTGCGGCGGCACCACGTGTGCTCCCTCCCAGCGCTGCAGGACTGAGGAGGCTGCAGTGCCACCGCTGCATGCTCTCCCTCCTGGGGCTCCGGGGCTGAGGAGTTTGCAGCGGTGATAACGTGCACTCTCCCTCCTGGGCTCCACGGCTGAGAAGGCTGCAGCGGTGCCGACATGCGCTTTCCTTCCCAGCATGCTGTCCCTCAGGTGGAAGGGGAGGTAGAGCTGGTGGTACCCTCCCCCAGCCAGTGGTTCACCCACCGCCCATACAGTGCCGGCCAATTGCGCCGGCCCTCAGGGTCCCCCAAAGCATGGAGACAGGAGCAGTTGCCCCTATAGAACGAGGAGTAATGGTCTCAAGTTGCAATGGGGGAGGTTTAGATTGGATATTAGGAAAAACTTTTTCACTAAGAGGGTGGTGAAACACTGGAATGCGTTACCTAGGGAGGTGGTAGAATCTCCTTCCTTAGAGGTTTTTAAGGTCAGGCTTGACAAAGCCCTAGCTGGGATGATTTAACTGGGACTTGGTCCTGCTTTGAGCAGGGGGTTGGACTAGATGACCTTCTGGGGTCCCTTCCAACCCTGATATTCTATGATTCTATGATTCTATGATTCTATTCACCATCCCATAGGGATTGCTCTGATCATTGTGTTAATGAAAAATCCTCATAGGGCTTGACTCTTAATTACACTGACTCTGGGGACATTATGCCACTTTGGGGACAGAAATGATCACCTGATAGTACCTGCGGCATAGGGGGCCTCTCTGACTAGCACAGAGTTGGAATAAGAATTATGCACCAATCTTGTTCCAGCCACTGTTGTAGAAGGCATGTCAGGACTCAGCGGAGGCAGGGAGTGAGAGGGAGGGAGCGGGACAGCTACAGGGAGAGGATGTGAGCAGACGTTGTGCTACAGCTATTCACCTTTTCTCCGGCTCCATGGAGGACCAAGGGAAGCAGAATATAATTTAGATTAGTCCTATAGCTGCTTTAACAACTGCCAAATGGTTCCTGACTACAGCACATTTATAGTTGTCCCCTCTCCCTTTATTCCTGCTCCAATTACAGTAGGAACAGAGATTCAGGACTACTATATGTTCATAGATGTACAAGAGTGCTAAGGTTGTCATTCAAATTTTAGTATGGAGTTTTTTGCTTTTTTTTTACATTAATGTTTAAAATTTCCAATTTTGGTATACTGTATTGAAATATTTTGTTGCATTAATAATAGGACTGTTGATTAATCACAGTTAACTCATTAACTCAGAAAAATTAATTGTCAGTAAAAAAATTAATCACAATTAATTGCAGTTTTAATCACACTGTTAAACAATAGAATACCAATTGAAATTTATTAAATATTTTGGATGTTTTTCTGAATTTTCAAATATATTTATTTCAATTACAACACAGAATACAAAGTGTACAATACTTACTTTATATTATTTTTATTACAAATATTTGCACTGTAAAAATGATAAACAAAAGACAGTATTTTTCAATTCATCTTATACAAGTACCATAGTTGAATCTCTTTATCATGAAAAGCGCAACTTCCAAATGTAGATTTTTTTGTTACATAACTGCACTCAAAAACAAAACAATGTAAACCTTTAGAACCTACAGGTCCACTCAGCCCTACTTCTTGTTCAGCCAATCGCTAAGAGAAACAAGTTTGTTTACATTTATGGGCGATAATGCTTCCTGCTTCTTGTTTACAATGTCACCTGAAAGTAAGAACACACATTAGCATGGCACTTTTGTAACCAGCATTGCAAGGTTGTGCTAAGATTTGCTAAACATTCCAGACATGCTAAACATTCGTATGCCTCTTCATGCTTTGGACACCATTCCAGAGGACATGCTTCCATTCTGATGATGCTAGTTAAAAAAAGTGTTAATTAAATTTGTGACTTAACTCCTTGGGGAGAATTGTATGTCTCCTGATTTGTGTTTTCCCACATTCTGCCATATATTTCATGTTATAGCAGTCTTGGATGATGACCCAGCCTGTTGTTTGTTTTAAGAACACTTTAACTGCAGATTTGACAACATGCAAAGAAGATACCAATGTGAAATTTCTAAAGATAGTTATCAGCACTCAACCCAAGTTTTAAGAATCTGAAGTGCCTTCCAAAATCTGATCAGGATGGGATATGGGGCATGCTTTCAGAAGTCTTAAAAGAGCAACACTCCAACGGGAAACTACAGAACCTGAACCACCAAAAAATAAACCTTCTGCTGGTGGCATCTGACTCAGATGATGAAAATGAACATGCATTGGATCGCTATTGAGCAGAATCCATCATCAGCATGGACCCATATCCTCTGGAATGGTTGTTGAAGCATGAAGGGACATATGAATCTTTTGGTGCATCTGGCACGTAAATATCTTGCAACGCCAGCTACAACAGTGCAATGCGAACACCTGTTCTCACTTTCAGGAAACATAGTAAACAAGAAGCGGGCAGTATTATCTCCTGCAAATGTAAACAAACATGTTTGAGTCATTGGCTGAACAAGAAGTAGGACTGAATGGACTTATGGGCTCTAAAGTTTAACATTGTTTTATTTTTCAGTGCAGTTATTTTTGTACATAATTCTACATTTGTAAGTTCAACTTTCACGATAAAGAGCTTGCGCTGCAGTACTTGCATTAAGTGAATTGAAAAATACTATTTATTTTTACAGTTCAAATATTTATAATAAAAAATAAATATAAAGTGAGCACTGTACACTTTGTATTTTGTGTTATAATTGAAATCAATATATTTGAAAATGTGGAAAACATCCACAAATATTTATATAAATAGTATTCTATTATTGTTTAACAGCACGATTAATTGTGTGATTAATCACTATTAATTTTTTTAATCCCTTGACAGCCCTAATTAATAGGTAATAAACTAGGTAACATGCTATCAAAGTACAATCTTTAATATCTCAGTCAAATGGATTCATGAGCCAAAGTCACATTTTTTCTGCTAAATTTTAAATTCTTAGTTTAAGAACATTTATATCGACCCCCACTGAAGCCTCCAGCTGTTTTGTGTGAAGTGAGGCAGATGCCTAACTCATTCCCACAAGAAGTGGCTTAGCTGTCTAAGCTGCCTGACTCCAGGCAGCTGGTTCTTGTTTCCAGATGGCAAGCAGAGATGGATGCTTCCCTGCAGCCTGATCTTAGGCACCTATCTCTGAAAGAGGGGAAGGGGTTGGCACACACCCCTCTCATTGGCGTATCCTACTGGGTATGTTAGCACATACATATGGGTATGACTCCACATCTAGCATCTAGCATAGTCATACATGTGGGTATGACTCCACATCTAGCATGCTGGCTTTTGTAGATTACATTCTGAGGTGCCTATCTCTCCCCATTCATTGTATATGGAGCCAAAATGTTTAACTTGGCTTTGTAGATCACAATGTTGCTGCTCTGATTTTTTTAGGTGCCTAAAAGTTAAGTGCTGTGATGCTCAGCATTGCAATGCTTAAGTCCCTTCACGGATCCCACCTACTGGCAAACTGTGTAATGAATTGTGTTAGTCAAATATATATACAAAATTATGTTAGAAAAATGAATATCTATAACAATTATATATATGAAAATATGAAGGAATTTTGTTTTTGCAAGTATCCCTGTTGATGCAGCAATCCACAACTTAACTGAAAAATGTTCATGGATCTGCAAACCGCGAAACCTGATTTGTGTGTCTTACTTGGTCTGTGTAAATAGCAGGGTGAAACAGAATGTAATGAGGGAATTGTTAACTTCACATGCCCCTCCAAGACAACCTAATAAGCAAAAACCCAAAGCCACACAAACAGACCTGTAAATTAAGAGCAACTGAATGGGGCCAGTGAGATTAATAGCAGAGAACAAATGATAGGAGACAAATAAAAATGAATTTTTGTAGGATAAGCAAAAATGTATTAGCTTAGATTAGTGATTGTGATTTATGCAGTCAGGGTTTACACTAGATAGGTACACAGATGAGGTAACTAAGTAAGCTGAGTCTGGGCTAAGTTATGAAACAAGGTTTAAAAGATAAGTGATTGACAATAGGAGAGTGGAGAAAAATGGGAAGAACATAACAGAGATCAGAGAAAAGAAAAAGTCACCCTAATGCCAGGAGAGGTAATTTGGCCAATTATTTTTCTTGCGTGCTGTGTTTTTGCATGTAAAAGTAATTCAGAGGTGATAATAGCATTGTGTGAAAACATACTCAATAAAGGCTACAAGAAAGTATGTAAGTCTAAATTGGAGTGGATCTCGTTTGTCACCCAACACACACTTCAACTATATCTACCCTATAGCCTATGTCGGCAAAACTTATGTCGCTCAGGGGTATGAATGTTCCACCCCGCTGCGTGACATAAGTTACACTGACATAAGTGCTTGTGTGCACAGCGCTATGTCGGTGGGAGAGCTTCTCCTGCCAACGTAACTTATTCCGCTCACGGAGGTGAGTTTTTTATGCCAACGTGAGAGCTCTCTATCGGCATAGAGCATCTTCACCAGATGTGCTGCAGTGGCACAGCTGTTTGGGTACAGCTGTATCGCTATAGCACTATTCGTATAGACATGGCCTTAGACTCATGAATAGTCTTGGAATTATTGAAGTTAATGAGAATTCTCATGGAGAATGGTTCAAAAAAGAGCTAGATAAATTCATGAAGGATAGGTCCATCAATGGCTATGAGCCAGAATGGGTAGGGATGGTGTTCCTTCTGTTTGCCAGAAGCTGGGAATGGGCGACAGGGAATGGATCACTTGATGATTAACTGTTCAGTCCCTCTGGGGCACCTAGCATTGGCCACTGTCAGAAGACAGATTACTGGGCTAGATGGACATTTGGTCTGACTCATATGGCTGTTCTTATGTGTTTAAAGTTAAGCACATTCTTAAATATTTTGCTAAATTGGGTGTGAATGTTCAGCATCTTGCAGGACTGAGCCATTATAGGATATAAATATGTTATTGTTATACTGACGTGTATTTAAAAGGTAAAGCTCTTGCAAGGCAGTGTTTATAGACTTGATCCTTTCTGGGGATGTGATTATGTCATTTGTTTAAAATGTTTGTAATATTTTTTGGAGGGCAGCATCAGTGCAATTAACGTTATAATTGAGGTGGTGTTCTAAAATACATGCTGGTTATCTTATATTAAGATTACTTTGGGGGGGGTTTCAGCCTCTTTTTCTTTGTGTACAAAGTTGTGTCATCAACATAAAATAGAAACAACTATAAAGTCAACAAACAGCCTCATTTTGTATTAGAAAAACTGCTGGATATTTTTGAGAAGCACAATAGCAAAAATACTGTGAAAAATTGAGTGATTCCTCACAGCAATAGCTGAGTCCTTGATAAATTTGACATTCATGTAAGCAGTTTGCCATGGGTTTTCATTTTGATAAGATAGTTGCATTATTTTTGCTAGAAAATTTACTGCTCCCTGATAACTATTTCTTAGATAAAATACATGTCAGATAAGATAAAATACTTTGTCGTAAAAGGGGCAGAATGAGGGCGTAATATGCTGAGGGGCTGCTGTTTAGAGATCTTGAGTTTCTTAGTTACATTTCTAGCACTGCTGGTTATATTAGGATTTGCAGCTATAATAAGCATCAAGCTTGTAGTTCCTGATATGTTAAATAAAGGGATTGCTCTTCATATTAGGGCATGTCTACACTTGTCATTTAAAGAGGAAAAAGTCTCTTTTTTGTGCAAAAACCATGGGAGTGTCTACACTTCCAATGATTTTTTGCGGTGAAACTCAGAAGTTTCACTGCAAAAAGAAAAGCACCTCCACGAGAGAGCTCTTACTGGCGGTGATGTGCAAATGAAGACACATTCTTCCTGTTTACAGAGCTTTTAGCCTCCACAGGATATCCCACAGTGTCTAGGTGACCACTCTGGCCAGCAGTTCTGCTGCTCTGATACCAAGTAAATAGACATACACCCCTCCTGCTGTAAAGCCCCAGGAACTTTGAAACTCCCCTTCCTGTTTTCTTGGCAAGTGCTCACTTATCATCTGACCAGGTGCCAATGTCTGCTCCACAGAGCAAACAATCCCCTCCTTGCAGCAATTCTGA
Organism: Dermochelys coriacea; assembly: GCF_009764565.3. Taxonomy (NCBI): domain Eukaryota; kingdom Metazoa; phylum Chordata; order Testudines; family Dermochelyidae; genus Dermochelys; species Dermochelys coriacea. Next base: position 124,418,616 of record NC_050070.1, read on the forward strand.
GCTACTGGAGCTGATTAGTGTTTGGGGAGAGGAGGCAGTGCAGGGACCCAGGATGCCCCGAAATCACCCTCCCCTTCCCATAAGACCTATCGTCAAACTGGAAAGAGCTGCACTATGGGATAGCTGCTCTCATTGGTGATGGAAGTGCTGCAAATGTAAACACTCTCTGCAACTGTGGAAGTAAGTGAGTACACAAACCAGCACTTTTCTTTTACTGGTTCCGTATAACCATTGAAACTGACAGCGCAAAACCTCTGCAAGTATAGACTTCAGGCTCTTTTACACTATAAACTTAGGTCGAATTTATGTAAGTCGACATTTAGCCTCCAATTTTACAAAATCAATGCAGTATGTCCCCACTTTGCATATTCCGTTGGCAGAGCGCATCCCTCCTACCATGGCTAGTATCGACTCACGGAGTGATTCACTGTGGGCAGCTATCTCATAGTTCCTGCTGCTAATTGGAATTCTGAGTTAGGCTCCCAATGCCTGATGGGACAAAAACATTTCCTCAAGTTATTTTGGGTACATGTCGTCAGCCTCCCATGATGAACTTGGCTCCTCCTTCCCTCCTGAAAACAACGGCAAACAATCATTTTCACGCCTAAGCCTGGGTTACTCGTGCAGACGCCATACCATGGCAAGAATGGACCTCGCTCAGCTGTATACTGTTTTGAGCATCACAAACACCTCACGCATCATCCTGCAGTATTTGCAGAGCCTAGCCAGGAGCCGCCACGCAAAAGAATGTGATGCCACGCAAATAGCTGTGCTGGAAGCCATGGAATGGAGCAATTCGCACGTGCTGACAGTGGCAGCTGGGCTTGTTGACACAGTGGAACACCACTTCTGGGCCCTGGAAACAAGCACAGACTGGAGGGACCGCATAGTTATGCAGGTATGGGATAAGGAGCAGTGGCTGCATAACTTTCAAATGTGTAAGGCCACTTTCAAGAAACTTTGCGAATTGCTTTCCCCAGCCCTGAAGTGCAGAAATACCAAAATGAGACCTACTCTGACAGTTGAGAAATGAATGGTGATAGCTCTGTGGAAGCTTGCAACGCCAGATTGCTACCAGTCAGTCGGGAATCAATTTGGGGTGGGCAAATCTACTGTGGGGACTGCTGTGATTCAAGTAGCCAATAAAATCACTGACGTTCTCCTATCAAGGGTGGTGACTCTGGGAAATGTGCAGGTCATAGTGGATGGCTTTGCTGCAATGGGTTTCCCTAACTGTGGTGGGGCAATAGACGGAACGCATATCCCTATCTTGGCACTGGACCACCTTGCCAACCGGTACATAAACCACAAGGGGTACTTCTTAATGGTGCTGCAAGCACTGGTGGATCTCAAGGGACGTTTCATCAACATCAACATGGGATGGTCAGAAAAGGTACATGACATGCGCATCTTTAGGAACTCCGGGCTGTTTGAGCAGCTGCAAGAAGGGACTTACTTACCAGACAGGAAAATTACCATTGGGGATGTTGAAATGCCAATAGTTATCCTTGGAGACCCAGCTTACCTCTTGCTCCCATGGCTCACAAAGCCATACACAGGCAGCCTGGACAGTAGTAGGAGCAGTTCAATCATAGGCTGAGCAAGTCCAGAATGGTGACAGAATGCGCCTTTGGATGCTTAAAAGGTTGCTGGTGCAGTTTACTCACTAGGTAAGACCTCAGCAAAACCAATATTCCCATTGTTGCTGCTTGCTGTGTGCTACATAATATCTGTGAAAGTAAGGGGGAAAAGCTTCTGGCGGGGTTGGGGGTTGAGGCAGATCGTCTGACTGCCAATTATGAGCAGCCAGAAACCAGGGCAATAAGAAGAGCACATTGAGGCGCACTGCGTCTCTGAGAGCTTTTTGAAAACCAGTTTCATGAATGATCCAATGCTGATGTGACAATTTTGTGTGTTGTTCTTTATCAAGCTGTTCTCTTTTTTGTATGTACTGTCCTGTAAACTAAACCCCCATGAACCACAGTGTGCACAGTGAATAAAGAGTCTCTTGTCCTCAATTCATGCGTTTTATTATGCTAACAAACACTGAACAGATACAGCAATGAATAGCAAAGATAACCAGGGTGTAAGGGCCTGATAACATGGCGGGAGGGGCAAGGACACATAGCTTACTACAGTTGTACTGTCTAGCAATCAAAGCTGTGGGAATGAGAGCTTTCTGCTTCATGAACCATCCCCTGGAGTTGAGTTTAAGGGATAACAGCCCCCCACCCCCACCGCTGTGCATTCTAGGACGTCTGGGAGAGGAAGATATGGAACTTGGTGAGGAGGGCAGCTGATTCATCACTGGGTGCAGCAGGACTCTTAAGGTCTAGCTGCCTTTCCTGCACCTCAACCAGATGCCTCAATGTGTCTGTTTGCTCCCCCATAAGCCTCAACATTTCCTCTTGCGTGTTATGTTCTTGTTCCCTGCATGCTTTCCTGCCCTCTTAGTCGGTGTGCACGCTCTCTGACAGCGTAAACCTCCATGCATTCAGCTGGGCCCTATCAGAAGCATGCATCAAATCACAGAACATGTCTTCCCTTGTCTGCTTTTTTTGCCTTCTAATCTGGGACAGCCTTTGTGCTGGTGTGGAGGAAGCACCCGCATACTATGCTGCAGCTGCAAGGAAAAACATACATTGTTGAAAACAAAAGGTTAACTCTTGCAATGAATGAAACAATTCACAGCAGTAAATACATTCCCTGAGGTACATGGCCACATTTTGTTTTCTAAAAGAAGTGCCTACCAGTAAGGTACAACACATGGCAGAGCACTGGGCAGCAGATTTTGATTTGCGGGCAGGCATGGTAAACACACAAGAAAGGGTAGGTGGTCTGAGGGCACACCCGGGGACATTTTTTGGTGGGGAATCTCTTGGCACATAAACAGGCTTTTCCAGGGAACACCCTTTGAGTGGCTGGACTGGCCGCCACTATATCCCAATTGTTTACCTCAAATTAAACATTAATTACAATTACATTTAATCCCTGTAGTGTTATTACAAGTGTGCACTCACCAGAGGTGCCTTCCCCACCATCACAGTCCCACAACAATAGGTCCTGGGAGGCGATTGGCTCCAGAATTAGGAAAAGGTCCTGGCTGTTGGGGAGAATGGCTCCTCTGCTTGCCTGCTGCGCATTCGCCTCCTCCTCAACAATGTCCTCTTCGCTGTGGCCCATGGCCGCCTGGGACCCCTGGGAGGTATCCACAGAGAGTGTTGGGGTACTGGTGGGGTCTCTGCCTAGAATTGCATGCAGCTGCTTATAGAAGTGGCATGTCTGTGGCTCAGAACCAAAGCGACTATTCGCCTACCTTGTCTTCTGGTATGCTTGCCTGAGCGCCTTTATTTTCACACGGCACTGCTGTGTGTCCCTAGTGTAGCCTTTGTCCCCCATGCCCTGTGTGATTTTGGCATAGATGACAGTGTTGCTTCTGCTGGTTCAGAGCTGCCTGCACAGACTCTTCTCCCCAAACAGCAATCAGATCCAGTGTCTCCTGTATGCTCCACGCTGCAGCGCATCTGTGGACCTGGGCAGGCATGGTCAGCTATGAGCACTCCACGCTGATCAAACAGGAAATGAAATTCAAAAGTTCCTGGGGCTTTTCCTGTGTACCTGGCTAAAGTGCAGTTGAGTTGAAAGTGCTGTCCAGAGCGGTGACAATTGGAGCACTCTGGGATACCTCCTGGAGGCCAAACCAGTCAAATTGCACAGCGCTGTGTCTACATTACCCTTAATTCGACCAGGGAAGGTCGACTTTAGTGCTACTCCTCTCCCTGAGGTGGAGTACAGACGTCGGTTTTACAAGCCCTTTAGGTCGGCGGAAAGGGCTCGGCAGTGTAGACACACACATTTATAAATTCGATGTAATGCAGCAAATGTCAATCTAATGCCATAGTGTAGACCAGGCCATAGCCTTAATTGCAACCCTGGAAGCACAACAGAATCTTAACAAATATCTAGTGCCTTTTACCTGCCAATCAGGATTTGTGTTAAGTGGCCAAAATTGAAAGAATGAAAGTTGGATACACTTACTGGTCAGTACATATGTAATTTAGCTTCTTACATTTGCAGCGTTATTGTCTGTTGTTAAGGTACGTGTAAAAAGTTTGCGAAGTTACTTAGCTATTTCAAAACCAGATTTTTAAAAAATTGCAAGACTTCTTTGTGCTGGTATTGCTACAAAACAGATGGAAAAAGTTGATACTAAGAACATAGTATATTTGAGGGTTAATAGCTTGTGAATCTGACAGTGTATTTTAATTTAAAAATTAGGTAATATTTAGGAATGTTTATATAAAATATGTTGAACACATCTCACTCAGAAACTTGCATGCATCAAATATATAGAGTCAGATTAGCATTGTGATCTCTGATTATCAGAAAGGCGGGAGGAGGTTTTATTATTTCTGTTCAAAATCAGCAATTAACAATGGTTTCCCTTGGGTTAAAAATTAATACATAATGTCTACCTGACATTTAATGTATAAGTTAAAATTATAGCAGAGTGCCAACTCTAAAATCTACATGCTTACTTGAATTGCCTTGAAATTTGCTGCACTTTATAGGGATGCAGCATAGGGTTAGTGATTGAAATTTGGGGTCATTTGAGCAAGGTGTTCCTGAGATACAGCCCCACAAAAAACATAATTTCTTAACATTGATACATTCTACCATTGTTTTGTGCATACACTTGGGGCTCAAAACATGGCTCTGATCATGTCCAAAATGTTCCTGGTGATTCAGTATTTATCCCAGGTAATGTAAGGTAATTACCCCTTTTGGGGAATCAATATTGATACATTTATTCAAAAGAGTTAAGATGCCTGGATAAGATCATGCACCAAACAGATTGGAATATGCACGTGCAGAAAAACTAGCCAAAAGGGTTTCCCATTTCATATGACCTGGGTGGCTCAAAGGGACGTTGTGTGGCCATGGAACCTGAGCTACATCCAGGCCTGTTCAAAACTCATCCTTGGAAGAAATTCGAGAAAGACCTTTAGCCATGTTGCTATAATGAGTCGATCAAGTATTTTTTTCTTAAATTTTGGGGAAATGTAATCTACATACCATAGATAATTCAGAAGGTATTCAGATTATTTTTTAAAAGAAAAGTACACATGTCAATGCTTGCTGGGAGGGATTAGGGGCTGGAGGAGCAGGATAAATTGGGATGGGGGAAGAAGAGTGTTTGGGGAGGTCAGACCAGGAGGAGGGACTGGGGTTTAGGGAGAATGGGACAGAAGGGGTGGGAAATGGCAAGTATGACATGGGGATGGGTGGCAGGAGGAGTGGGGAGATTAGGGGCAGGGACCTTGTAAATCCCACATTCTCCTCTACTGTGTGTGTGACAGGAACTGGGCAGACCTGGTGGTAATGCAAATGTAAATATATGAAAACCAGGAAATACAAAGTTAAGGGGTGGGGGAGCTTGTTGGAGTGTAAGGAAAAGGGGCTAGCTTGGAAATGGGGTAGACTGGGTGGGCCACAGGCATGGCTTGGGAGACTGGGTGGAGGCAGAGTGGGTCACAAAGCCCGGCTCAGTCTGCAACTAGGCTTATATGGATTGGAATGGGAGGTTGAGCTGTCAGTGGAGCTATATGTTGCAGAAGGAGATGAACAAGGAGAAAGACACACCATTCTTCTTTCATGCACTTAAAGTTACTGTAACCACAGCCTCAGAAACAACTCTGACATCATAATCAAAAAGGCTGACAAAGGAGGTGCTGTCATCATCATGAATAGGTCGGAGTATGAACAAGAGGCTACTAGGCAGCTCTCCAACACCACTTTCTACAAGCCATTACCCTCTGATCCCACTGAGAGTTACCAAAAGAAACTACAGCATTTGCTCAAGAAACTCCCTGAAAAAGCACAAGAACAAATCCGGACAGACACACCCCTAGAACCCTGACCTGGGTTATTCTATCTGCTACCCAAGATCCATAAACCTGGAAATCCTGGACGCCCCATCATCTCAGGCATTGGCACCCTGACAGCAGGATTGTCTGGCTATGTAGACTCCCTCCTCAGGCCCTTCATTACCAGCACTCCCAGCTATCTTCGAGACACCACTGACTTCCTGAGGAAACTACAGTCCATTGGTGATCTTCCTAAAAACACCATCCTAGCCACTATGGATGTAGAAGCCCTCTACACCAACATTCCACACAAAGATGGACTACAAGCCGTCAGGAACAGTATCCCCGATACTGTCACAGCTAACGTGGTGGCTGAACTTTGTGACTTTGTCCTCACCCATAACTATTTCACATTCGGGAACAATGTATACCTTCAAATCAGCGGCACTGCGATGGGTACCCGCATGGCCCCACAGTATGCCAACATTTTTATGGCTGACTTAGAACAACGCTTCTTCAGCTCTCGTCCCCTAATGCCCCTACTCTACTTGAGCTACATTGATGACATCTTCATCATCTGGACCCATGGCAAAGAAGCCCTTGAGGAATTCCACCATGATTTCAACAATTTCCATCCCACCATCAACCTCAGCCTTCACCAGTCCACACAAGAGATCCACTTCCTGGACACTACGGTGCTAATAAGCGATGGTCACATAAACACCACCCTATATCGGAAACCTACTGATCGCTATTCCTACCTACAGGCCTCTAGCTTTCATCCAGATCATACCACTCGATCCATTGTTTACAGCCAAGCTCTACGATATAACCGCATTTGCTCCAACCCCTCAGACAGAGACAAACACCTACAAGATCTCTATCATGCATTCCTACAACTACAATACCCACCTGCTGAAGTGAAGAAACAGATTGACAGAGCCAGAAGAGTACCCAGAAGTGACCTACTACAGGACAGGCCCAACAAAGAAAAGAACAGAACGCCACTAGCCATCACCTTCAGCCCCCAACTAAAACCTCTCCAACGCATCATCAAGGATTTACAACCTATCCTGAAGGACGACCCATCACTCTCACAGATCTTGGGAGACAGGCCAGTCCTTGCTTACAGACAGCCCCGCAACCTGAAGCAAATACTCACCGGCAACCACACACCACACAACAGAACCACTAACTCAGAAACCTATCCTTGCAACAAAGCCCGTTGCCAACTCTGTCCACATATCTATTCAGGGGATACCATCATAGGGCCTAATCACATCAGCCACACTATCAGAGGCTTGTTCACCTGCGCATCTACCAATGTGATATATGCCATCATGTGCCAGCAATGTCCCTTTGCCATGTACATTGGCCAAACTGGACAGTCTCTACGTAAAAGAATGAATGGACAGAAATCAGACGTCAAGAATTATAACATTCAAAAACCAGTTGGAGAACACTTCAATCTCTCTGGTCACTCGATTACAGACCTAAGAGTGGTTATCCTTCAACAAAAAACTTCAAAAACAAACTCCAACGAGAGACTGCTGAATTGAAATTAATTTGCAAACTGGATACAATTAACTTAGGCTTGAATAGAGACTGGGAATGGATGAGTCATTACACAAAGTAAAACTATTTCCCCATGTTATTTCTCCCGCCCACCCCACTCCCCACTGTTCCTCAAATATTCTTGTTAACTGCTGGAATTAGCCTACCTTGCTTGTCACCATGAAAGGTTTTCCTCCTTTCCCCCCCGCCTGCTGCTGGTGATGGCTTATCTTAAGTGATCACTCTCCTTACAGTGTGTATCATAAACCCATTGTTTCATGTTCTCTGTGTGTGTATATAAATCTCCCCTCTGTTTTTTCCACCAAATGCATCCAATGAAGTGAGCTGTAGCTCTCGAAAGCTTATGCTCTAATAAATTTGTTAGTCTCTAAGGTGCCACAAGTACTCCTTTTCTTTTTGTAACCAGCATGACAGGTTTCAGAGTAGCAGCCATGTTAGTCTGTATTCGCAAAAAGAGAAGGAGTACTTGTGGCACCTTAGAGAGTAACAAATTTATTAGAGCATAAGCTTTCGTGAGCTACAGCTCACTTCATCGGATTCATTTGGTGGAAAATACAGTGGGGAGATTTATATACACACACAGAGAACATGAAACAATGAGTATATCATACACACTGTAAGGAGAGTGATCACTTAGATGAGCCATCACCAGCACAGGGGGGAAAGGAGGAAAACCTTTCATGGTGACAAGCAAGGTAGGCTATTTCCAGCAGTTAACAAGAATATCAGAGGAACAGTGGGGGGGTGGGGTGGGGGGGAGAAATAACATGGGGAAATAGTTTTACTTTGTGTAATGACTCATCCATTCCCAGTCTCTATTCAAGCCTAAGTTAATTGTATCCAGTTTGCAAATTAATTCCAATTCAGCAGTCTCTCATTGGAGTCTGTTTTTGAAGCTTTTTTGTTGAAGGATAGCCACTCTTAGGTCTGTAATCGAGTGACCAGAGAGATTAAAGTGTTCTCCAACTGGTTTTTGAATGTTATAATTCTTGACGTCTGATTTCTGTCCATTTATTCTTTCATGTAGAGACTGTCCAGTTTGACCAATGTACATGGCAGAGGGGCATTGCTGGCACATGATGGCATATATCACATTGGTAGATGCGCAGGTGAATGAGCCTCTGATAGTGTGGATGATGGGAGTAGGCCCTATGATGGTGTCCCCTGAATAGATATGTGGACAGAGTTGGCAACGGGCTTTGTTGCAAGGATAGGTTCCTGGGTTAGTGGTTCTGTTGTATGGTGTGTGGTTGCTGGTGAGTATTTGCTTCAGGTTGCGGGGCTGTCTGTAAGCAAGGACTGGCCTGTCTCCCAAAATCTGTGAGAGTGATGGGTCGTCCTTCGGGATAGGTTGTAAATCCTTGATGATGTATTGGAGAGGTTTTAGTTGGGGGCTGAAGGTGATGGCTAGTGGCGTTCTGTTCTTTTCTTTGTTGGGCCTGTCCTGTAGTAGGTCACTTCTGGGTACTCTTCTGGCTCTGTCAATCTGTTTCTTCACTTCAGCAGGTGGGTATTGTAGTTGTAGGAATGCATGATAGAGATCTTGTAGGTGTTTGTCTCTATCTGAGGGGTTGGAGCAAATGCGGTTATATCGTAGAGCTTGGCTGTAGACAATGGATCGAGTGGTATGATCTGGATGAAAGCTAGAGGCATGTAGGTAGGAATAGCGGTCAGTAGGTTTCCGATATAGGGTGGTGTTTATGTGACCATCGCTTATTAGCACCGTAGTGTCCAGGAAGTGGATCTCTTGTGTGGACTGGTCCAGGCTGAGGTTGCTGGTGGGATGGAAATTGTTGAAATCATGGTGGAATTCCTCAAGGGCTTCTTTTCCATGGGTCCAGATGATGAAGATGTCATCAATGTAGCGCAAGTAGAGTAGGGGCATTAGGGGACGAGAGCTGAGGAAGCATTGTTCTAAGTTAGCCATAAAAATGTTGGCATACTGTGGGGCCATGCGGGTACCCATCGCAGTGCCGCTGATTTGAAGGTATACATTGTCCCCAAATGTGAAATAGTTATGGGTGAGGACAAAGTCACAAAGTTCAGCCACCAGGTTAGCCATGACATTATTGGGGATACTGTTCCTGACGGCTTGTAGTCCATCTTTGTGTGGAATGTTGGTGTAGAGGGCTTCTACATCCATAGTGGCTAGGATGGTGTTTTTAGGAAGATCACCAACGGATTGTAGTTTCCTCAAGAAGTCAGTGGTGTCTCGAAGATAGCTGGGAGTGCTGGTAACGTAGGGCCTGAGGAGGGAGTCTACATAGCCAGACAATCCTGCTGTCAGAGTGCCAATGCCTGAGATGATGGGGCGTCCAGGATTTCGAGGTTTATGGATCTTGGGTAGCAGATAGAATACCCCAGGTCGGGGTTTTAGGGGTGTGTCTGTGCCGATTTGTTCTTGTGCTTTTTCAGGGAGTGTCTTGAGCAAATGCTGTAGTTTCTTTTGGTAACTCTCAGTGGGATCAGATGGTAATGGCTTGTAGAAAGTGGTGTTGGAGAGCTGCCTAGTAGCCTCTTGTTCATACTCCGACCTATTCATGATGACGACAGCACCTCCTTTGTCAGCCTTTTTGATTATGATGTTAGAGTTGTTTCTGAGGCTGTGGATGGCATTGTGTTCTGCACGGCTGAGGTTATGGGGCAAGTGATGCTGCTTTTCCACAATTTCAGCCCGTGCACATTGGCGGAAGCACTCTATGTAGAAGTCCAGTCTGTTATTTCAACCTTCAGGAGGAGTCCACCCAGAATCCTTCTTTTTGTAGTGTTGGTAGGAAAGTCTCTGTGGGTTAATATGTTGGTCAGAGGTGTGTTGGAAATATTCCTTGAGTCGGAGACGTCGAAAATAGGATTCTAGATCACCACAGAACTGTATCATGTTCGTGGGGGTGGAAGGGCAAAAGGAGAGGTCCCGAGATAGGACAGATTCTTCTGCTGGGTTAAGAGTATAGTTGGATAGATTAACAATATTGCTGGGTGGGTTACGGGAACCATTGTTGTGGTCCCTTGTGGCATGTACTAGTTTAGATAGCTTAGTGGTCCTTTTTCTTTTGTAGAGAAGCAAAGTGTGTGTTGTAAATGGCTTGTCTAGTTTTTGTAAAGTCCAGCCAGGAGGAAGTTTGTGTGGAAGGTTGGTTCTTCATGAGAGTATCCAGTTTTGAGAGCTCATTCTTAATCTTTCCCTGTTTGCTGTAGAGGATGTTGATTAGGTGGTTCCGCAGTTTCTTTGAGAGTGTGCGGCATCATACCAAAGGGACTGAAGGTAAAAAATCCATTACAATCTACATACCACACAGACTATGCTGACAGCTTGTGCCACACACTCTCAAAGAAACTGCGGAACCACCTGATTAACATCCTCTACAGCAAACAGGGAAAGATTAAGAATGACCTCTCCAATGCATCGTCAAGGATCTACAACCTATCCTGAAGGACGACCCATCACTCTCACAGATCTTGGGAGACAGGCCAGTCCTTGCTTACAGACAGCCCCCCAATCTGAAGCAAATACTCACCAGCAACCACACACCACACAACAGAACCACTAACCCAGGAACCTATCCTTGCAACAAAGCCCGTTGCCAACTCTGTCCACATATCTATTCAGGGGACACCATCATAGGGCCTACTCCCATCATCCACACTATCAGAGGCTCATTCACCTGCGCATCTACCAATGTGATATATGCCATCATGTGCCAGCAATGCCCCTCTGCCATGTACATTGGTCAAACTGGACAGTCTCTACGTGAAAGAATAAATGGACACAAATCAGACGTCAAGAATTATAACATTCAAAAACCAGTCGGAGAACACTTCAATCTCTCCGGTCACTCGATTACAGACCTGAGGGTGGCAATCCTTCAACAAAAAAACTTCAAAAACAAACTCCAACGAGAGACTGCTGAATTGGAATTAATTTGCAAACTGGATACAATTAACTTAGGGTTGAATGGAGACTGGGAATGGATGAGTCATTACACAAAGTAAAACTATTTCCCCATGTTACTTCTACCCCCCACCCCACCCCCCACTGTTCCTCAGATGTTCTTGTTAACTGCTGGAAATAGCCTACCTTGCTTGTCACCATGAAAGGTTTTCCTCCTTTCCCCCCCTGCTGCTGGTGATGGCTCATCTAAGTGATCACTCTCCTTACAGTGTGAATGATAAAACCCATTGTTTCATGTTCTCTGTGTGTGTGTATATAAATCTCCCCACTGTATTTTCCACCAAATGCATCCGATGAAATGAGCTGTAGCTCACGAAAGCTTATGCTCAAATAAATTTGTAGTCTCTAAGGTGCCACAAGTACTCCTTTTCTTTTTGTAACCAGCATGGAATAAAACTGTTAAAGTTTGGGACATAGACCATGTCGGGGGTCTTTTCCTGCTCTGTTAGCAAATTCACCATCCAAATAGTTCAAAGCATGACCTTTATCAGCATTCTACTATAACAAATTGCACAGAAGAGGGGCAAACCATTTTAAAATCACCCAACACCCTTTAGCTTTAGGTAGCCACATAGCTCTTCATCTGTGAATTTACATAATAATTACATCTGCCTAAAGGAACATTATCTCCTACAAAAACATTTATCTTTCTGTTAAATAATGTAGGAAATTCAGTGACACAAAACTTTGTTAACACTAATTTTAGTTGGCCTGGTAATATCTTGTGCCCTTCCAGAACATTGGGTTCACCAAAATGTAAACCTCTGAAAACCAAGAAATCCAGAATTAAGGTACATGTCAATGCAGCTGTAACTCTGCCCTCTTTGAGTGATGTTACAATATGTAGACAGTGCAGAACACTCAGGAAACAGGGGACATAACGTATACCTACCCTACACTCAAACACTTAGTCAATTCCACAGAAACAACCCTACATCTACTAAATGTTACAACCCCTTCACTCGTAGGCACAGGTTGCCATTTAATACTATACTTTCATTTATCCATCATTAAACCCACAGACCACTATCATATCCCATCTTGCTGCTGATCCCTGATGGCAAGAAAATTGCTATATACTGTTACTGACACAACCTTCAGAACTAATGGCTGACATGAGGCATACTGGATTTCTCTAGGTACATATGTACCTCTCCTATGATCACACACAAATGCAGAGAGAGGGGGATCAGACCCTCCCAGAGTGCAGGGCCCTCCAAATGTCCTCATATCACAAATCACAGCTCTGCCAAGCTACTCCATCTAATTCCTTCACTATTCAATTTGTCTACACCTCATCAAGTGGATGCAGCTAGAATCCATGCAGATAAATCTCAGCAGCTATTTCCAGCTCCAGTTGGCAGAGTTAAAGTTGTGTTGGCATGTACCTTAATTCTGCATTTCCGGGTTTTCAGAGCTCTGAGTTTTGCTGAACTCAATTTTCTGGAAGAGCATGAGTTAAAGGCAACTTTAACTTTGTTGTCAATGAATATATATAACACAAATATCAATTTTTAATAAAATTAAATATTGGTTGCTTTTAAACTAGCAAGGAATTAATTTTGAGTCTAGTTTTAGAATGCATTTTGAAGAGGAGTGCACCTGTATGCTTGTGGCTTGGTTTGGTGCCTACTTCATTAATCATTATGAATCTCATTACAGAGTTTGCTAATTGAGACCTTTGTGTGATTTGTTGAAATGTATAGTATACATTGTAAGAACTAGCAGTAATGGTGATGCAAACCCTAATTAAAGAGTACAGTGTACTTACTTTCTTTTCAGAGTAGCAGCTGTGTTAGTCTGTATTCGCAAAAAGAAAAGGAGTACTTGTGGCACAGTCTCTAAGGTGCCACAAGTACTCCTTTTCTTTTTACTTTCTTTTGTTCATCTTCCTTCTGTAGATTTTTTTCATATGGATAATTATGCAGGATTTTCTCAGTTATAATTACTAAATAGTATATTAAGTAAAAGATAATTTTTGTTTATATTGTTTGACCTTATTTTTTCTTTGTGCTGTCTTAACCCTATGACAATGAAAATCTCTCCAAATCCTAACAGTCTCCTAAAGTACCAAGTTTATGATGGAATTCATTCCTGAAATTATTACTCAGGCAAGAGTAATTTCAATGGAAGTTTTACCTCACTCATGAGTATATGGTTGACCCCTTAGTTTGTCTATGTAGAATGAAATATTGATTCATACAAAAGAAATCTTTTTTAAAAAAGGAGCTATCTTTCTAGATTAACATTTAAAAGATTTTCTAAAAATATATTAAAAATTTGAAGGTCTAGAATTAGTTAACTATTCCTGTAAATTTAGTTAATATAGAATCAGGGTCATCAATCATGGTCATAAAATGTTAAATAAGTATAGTAGTAAGGCAAAAAGCAACCAAAGTGCAATGAGAATTTGGTCACTAAAGTTGCTGAACAAAATGTTCACAGAATTAATTTAGTATACTACATTAGAGAGCCATAGGTCAATTAACTTATACTTAGTCTTTTGGAGAAATCAGGTGAATTGATTGTAGTTTCTTTAAGAATGAGTTGTTTTGCATTTAAAATAAAACAAAGCAATTCAGAGTGCTTAGGTCTTTCCTGAGCCAATTCCAGTTAAGGTCACCAATACAAAGTAGTTCTTAGGAAATGAAACTAGTGGGATTTAATTAGTAAATCAGATGCTGGAGAAAATAAATATGTTCAAGTGAGAATTACATTGTTCTCTTGGGCTAAATTATGAGTTCAAAAGGTGATTTCTGTACTTAAGAATCAATCTAGTTTGATTGCTTGTAGGTTAAATGTCCCGAATGATGGTGAGTAGCATTAGTCAGATTGAAGCAAAGTTATCAGAGTTACTTTCTGTCTCCTGTGGTCCACACTATTCACTTTACCTCACCAGGAGATGGTTCCAACAGAGTATTGTTGTGTGACAGAAAGAAAATCCCTAAAGTAAGTCAGAAACACACAAACCAAGAAAAAAAGAATCCCACTTATGAGAATCCCTGTAAAGTTACTATTGTGAATCTATCTGTCTCCGGGCCTACAAACTGACAGTCAACACTCTGTAAAAGTCATCTGATAATCCTGGACTTGCCATTTTAAGGCTGATCAACTTTTTTAGAAAAAGCCATTATGGCAGCACAAAAACCATGGAAGAAACTCTCCTGTTCCTCGTACTGCTTCAAAAATGTATATGACAGTGATTCTCAAACTTTTGTACTGGTGACCCCTTTCACATAGCAAGCCTCTGAGTGCAACCCCTCTTATAAATTAAAACACTTTTTAATATATTTAACATCATTATAAATGCTGGAGGCAAAGCGGGATTTGGGGTGGAGGCTGACAGCTCGCAACCCCCCACATAATAACCTCATGACTCCCTGAGGAGTCCCGACTCCCAGTTTGAGAACTCCTGGTATATGATCTTAAGATAGGGTGACCAGATAGCAACTGTGAAAAAAAGAGGACGGGGGTTGGAGGGTAATACGCACCTATATAAGAAAAAGTCCCCAAAATGGGACTGTCCCTATAAAAATGGGACATCTGGTCACCCTATTTTACTCTAGTGAGGTGAGGCTGCAGGAATATCTTTCTTATCAAATTCTGGCTGTCAAGCAGGAAAACCTGCTATTTTTCAGAGAAAATCAAAACAGATGCTCTCCCTTCCCAAGGCAATTAATTCTACTTAGCCAAGCAGGCATCAGAGACAGAGGAAGTTTAGGAGGTTGCTGATGAACCTAGAGTAACTGACTATAAGGACAGGGCTCCTTTTTTGGATTTATATCAGATTATATATCAATTCCAGCAGTTTCCTTGTCCCCATAACATTGTCATGTCCTTCATATTAACCTACATCAAAGTCTAGTCACCTCTTTCACTGCACTCTGTTGCTATCCACTGTCCCCTTCTTGTGTCTTCTCTGACTTATTCCTTTTTCTCTCCCTCTCTTTCCAGTCCTCCACCTTTTGTCCTTGGTGATTTAAATTCTCATTTAGATGGTACATCTGATCCTTTAGCCTCCCATTTCTTTACCTCTTAAATCCCAATTTGATCTTCAACCTTAAATAAGTTCTCCCCTCCTGGATTATTTTGATCTCATCTTTACCCAGCACTGCTTCTCTCTCTGACCTTTCAATCTCAGAATTTCCTCTTTCTGACCAATTTTCTCTTTTAGTGTCACTCACTCCACTCTAGCTCTCCATCTTCCCCCCATTCTTGTGATCTCTGAAACCATCAACAATCCTGATTTTTTTCTTGAAGCCTTATGCCCTTTCCTACTCTCTCTCTCTCTTCTCTTTCCATCATTGACTCTGTGCTTGACTCCCTCAACTCTTTTGTTTACCCTTGACTCCTTTGCCCTTCTTCCTCCCCCAAGGATTCTCACAACAAACCCCAATATTAGCTTGCACCTAACACCTGATATTCTGCTTCTGTTTCCTCGAGCACTGCTGGAGGAAAACCAGGGACCCAACTGACTTTACTCTTTAAAAATTTGTCCTCTCCTCCTTCAACTATGTCACCTACAATGTCAGTAAATAGATGTCTCCCTCATTGACACTTCAATCCATAAGTCCTGTTGCCTGTTCGCCACTTTTGACTCAATTTTCAGGTCAGCCTGCCTGCCCTCATCCTCTCCTCTGTCAAGATTTTACCAGCTTCTTTAAGGAGAAATATCAACAATATCCAATACGATCCCTTCCCTCCCTGCTTTCCTTCTCTTCCCTCTCTTGTGGATCTATTTCAGTTTCATTTCCACCAGCTTCCCTTCTCTGAAACTGCTCTTACCAAAATATCCAGTGGTCTTTTCCTACTGAGATCTAAAGACCTCCATGTCCTCCTTGATCTTTCTCCTGCCTTTGTATGGCCATTCATTCTTTCCTCTTTAGTATTCTATCCTCTCTTGGAATTTGTGGCAATGTCTTCTCATTTTCCTTCAAGTTCTCCACTTGCTTATTCAGCATTTTCTTTTGGAGTTCCTTCTCCCCTGTACTCCCATTTTATCTGTACCTGGACTGGCTCAGTACTTGTTCCCCATCTTTCTATGCCTTTATACCTTATCAGCTAACATTGGTTCAGAGGTCATCTCTGTGCAGATGCTTGTCACATCTGCTTCTCCAAATCTAAATTATCCCCGTCTGTACAGAATTACATTTTTCACTTTCTCTCTGACATATCCTTATGAATTGCTTGCTGTCATCTCAGACTCAATGTGGTCAAAGCTTAGCTGCTTCTTCTTCTACCTTTACCATCTTCTTTATCTCTATTTTCCATCATGATTGACAACATTTCCATCCGCCTTGGCTCCCAGACCACGAACTAGGAGTCATCTTTGACATCTTGCTCTCTCCATTTCCAAGATGTGATCAAATCCTCCCATTCCTTCCTTCATAACATCTCTTAAATTTGTCCAATTCCTCTCCATCCCTATTGTTAAACTGCCTGGCCAGGCTCTAATAATCTCCCACATTGACTACAGAAACCTGCATCTCTTTGGGCTTTTTGCCCCATGTTGCTCCCCTCCAATTCAAAATTCTGTTGCCAAAATACTCTTTTTTTGTCTATTGCTGTAAATATGTAAACATCCTCACTTATTAAAATCGTCACGTACTTGCCTTCACTCTCTGTATCAAATTCAAAACTTAATTTTTTTTACTTCTCTGCCCGTCACCACTGTGCCTCTGCCCGTGTATCTGACATGGTCTCTTATTGTGTCCCTCCCATCTTTCCACTCCATTGATAAGATCAGCTTCATCTCCTTATTGCACAAATGTTTTCATGCTGCCTGATATGCCTGGACATTTTTCAGAGAATGAATCCACCAATAAACCACCCTAGCTCATTCAGATTCCTTTTGAAGACACTTCCTCTGTAAAACCTACAAGAAATAAACTAATTACACTTTTAAATTACTACTTAGTAGGGTAAGAGAGAAAGATAATTCTTCATTAAGAAATGTACATGAACTAACTGAGTTTTTGTATGTTATTATTTATGTGATTCTGTCCTACATCATCCCCTTCCTATATAGTTTATGTGCCACCTCACTTGTTATGTCATGTTTAAAAGATTCACATATTTTAAGTCCAGAAGGGTTCATTATGATAATCTAG
Source organism: Dermochelys coriacea (assembly GCF_009764565.3). Taxonomy (NCBI): domain Eukaryota; kingdom Metazoa; phylum Chordata; order Testudines; family Dermochelyidae; genus Dermochelys; species Dermochelys coriacea. The sequence continues at coordinate 124,436,117 of NC_050070.1, forward strand.
TCTGACCTCCTGTAAACCCAAGCATAAAGTTTCACAAGTGATTTCTGCATCATGTCCATAATTTCTGGTTGAGTTAGCATATATCTTTTACAGAAGGATATACATCCAATCTTGGCTGAAAGACTCCATGTGATAGAGAATCCTCTACACCCTAACTAAGGTTATGTCTACACTACCACAATAAGTCGACCTACGCTACACAACTCCAGCTATGTGAATAATGTAGCTGGAGTCGATGTACCTTAGATTGAGTTACTGCAGGGTCTACACTGCAGGGGGTCGACGAGAGAAACTCTCCCGTCAGCTTACCTTTCTCTTCTCGTCAGGGGTGGAGTACAGGGACTGACTGGAGAGCGATCTACTGTCGATTTGGCGGGTCTTCACTAGACCTTCTAAATCGATCACTGGTGGATCAATCTCAGAGCGCTGCTCAGGGCTGTAGTGTAGACCTGCCCTAAGTTGTTCCAATCATTAATTAGATTCATAGATTCATAGATACTAGGGTCAGAAGGGACCATTCTGATCATCTAGTCCGACCTCCTGCACAGCGCAGACCACAGAATCTCACCCACCCACTCCTATGAAAAACCTCACCTGTGTCTGAGCTATTGAAGTCCTCAAATCGTGGTTTAAAGACTTCAAGGAGCAGAGAAGCCTCCCTCAAGTGACCCATGCCCCATGCTACAGAGGAAGGCGAAAAACCTCCAGGGCCTCTCCAATCTGCCCTAGAGGAAAATTCCTTCCCGACCCCAAATATGGCAATCAGCTAAACCCTGAGCATATGGGCAAGATTCACCAGCCAGATACTACAGAAAATTCTTTCCTGGTAACTCAGATCCCATCCATCTAATAACCCATCTCAGGGGATTAGTCCTATTTACCCTGAATATTTAAAGATCAATTACTTACCAAAATCACATTATCCCATCATACCATCTCCTCCATAAACTTATCGAGTAGAATCTTAAAGCCAGATAGATCTTTTGCCCCCACTGCTTCCCTTGGAAGGCTATTCCAAAACTTCACTCCTCTGATGGTTAGAAACCTTTGTCTAATTTCAAGTCTAAACTTCCTGGTGGCCAGTTTATACCCATTTGTTCTTGTGTCCACATTGGTGCTGAGCTTAAATAATTCCTCTCCCTCTCCTATATTTATCCCTCTGATATATTTATAGAGAGCAATCATATCTCCCCTCAACCTTCTTTTATTTAGGCTAAACAAGCCAAGCTCCTTAAGTCTCCTTTCATAAGACAAGTTTTCCATTCCTTGGATCATCCTAGTAGCCCTTCTTTGTACCTGCTCCAGTTTGAATTCATCCTTTTTAAACATGGGAGACCAGAACTGCACACAGTATTCCAGGTGAGGTCTCACCAGTGCCTTGTATAATGGTACTAAAACCTCCTTATCCCTACTGGAAATGCCTCTCCTGATGCATCCCAAAACCGCATTAGCTTTTTTCACAGCCATATCACATTGGCAGCTCATAGTCATCCTATGATCAACCAATACTCCAAGGTCCTTCTCCTCTTCTGTTACTTCTAATTGATGCGTCCCCAACTTATAACTAAAATTCTTGTTATTAATCCCTAAATGCATAACCTTACACTTCTCACTATTAAATTTCATCCTATTACTATTACTCCAGTTTACAAGGTCATCCAGATCCTCCTGTATAATATCCCGATCCTTTTCTGAATTGGCAATACCTCCCAGCTTTGTATCATCTGCAAACTTTATTAGCACACTCCCACTTTTTGTGCCAAGGTCAGTAATAAAAAGATTAAATAAGATTCGTCCCAAAACCGATCCCTGAGGAACTCCACTGGTAACCTCCCTCCAGCCTGACAGTTCGCCTTTCAGTAGGACCCGTTGCAGTCTCCCCTTTAACCAATTCCTTATCCACCTTTTGATGTTCATGTTGATCCCCATCTTCTCCAATTTAACTAATAATTCCCCATGTGGCACGGTATCAAATGCCTTACTGAAATCTAGGTAAATTAGATCCACTGCATTTCCTTTATCTAAAAAATCTGTTACTTTTTCAAAAAAGGAGATTAGTTTGGTTTGGCACGATCTACCTGTTGTAAAACCATGGTGTATTTTGTCCCATTTACCATTGACTTCAATGTCCTTAACTAATTTCTCCTTCAAAATTTTTTCCAGGACCTTGCATACTACACATGTCAGTTACCTTCAGTGTTAAAATTTTTCACCTTATTTTGAGTCTGAACTTGTGTATCTTCAGCTTCCAGCTATTGGATCTTGTTATGGCTTTCTCAGATAAATTAAAGAATCTTCTATTATCAGAAATCTTCTCCCATGTAGGTACTTATAGATCATGAGTAGGTAACGATTATGGGTGGAGCCAGAGGCCGGTTAAACTATCTATTATGTGAGGTGTCTAGTATGCCTTTAGACATGATAAAAATAAATTATAAACTGAAGAAGATTATTCTATTTTTTATTCTGTTCTTTCACCTTATGGTGATACCTAGTCTTCAAAGATACAAAGAATACAAAAATAGGAAAAAATGGATAATTCAATCTCCCTGTAATTGTAAGAGGAACATCTCTGACACACTCTGGATACTTTGTCAATGTTTTATTTTGTCAGTGTTCAAGGATTTTTGGTCTTCTGACTAATTATTCATCTTAAAGGAAGAGCTCAGGGACTTCTTTGACCACTTTGTTTGAACTGGTAAGCTGTGTAATATTTCCTGATAATTAAGTACACCAGCTATAATTTGCTGTTTCCTCTAAGTTAGTAACACTAAGCAAAAGAGTTTTGGTGTCCTCTTCCATTGTTAAACATACAGCTGTTGTTGACGTTAATTTGTATTATATACGAATATTTAAAATAATGTTTATATAGTGTGATGGGACAAGGCCAGATGACTATAGAAAAGTAGTGGGAGATAGATATATTAGCGCCAGACTAAACAAATCCCTGGTACCAGATTAAGTGAAATGGAAGCTGCTCCAGGTCAATTAAGACACCTGGGGCCAATTAAGAACTTTCCAGAAGGCAGGGAGAATGCTAGGTTGATTGGGACACCTGAAGCCAATCAGGGGCAGGCTGAAACTAGTTAAAAGCCTCCCTGTCAGTCAGGTGGGTGTGCATGTCAGGAGATGTGAGAAGAAGTTGCGTTGTTGGAGAGGCTGAGTAGTACACACCATATCAGGCACAAGGAAGGAGGCCCTGACGTAAGGGTGAAGTGGAGCTTGAGGAAGTGAGGGCTGCTGTGGGGGAAGTAGCCCAGGGAATTGTACATGTCATGTTTCTAAAAGGTCAGCTACCATAACTGATACTATTAGGGTTCCTGGGCTGGAGCCTGGAGTAGAGGGTGGGCCCGGGCTCCCCCCCACCTTTGTCCCCTGTTTAATCACTGAGATTGGGAGACAACAGAGACTGTACAAGGAAGGATAACTTCTTCTCACCTCCCTCGCTGGCTTATGATGAAAATGGCTCAGTAGACTGTGACCCTTGTCTCTAGAGAAAGAAGGGTTACGTGGAGGGTCACAGTGAGCCTCTGAGGCTAGCAAAATCCTCCAGGAAATGCGGGACCCACGGAGGCAAGGACAGAGCTTTGTCACAACTGGTGTCAGGAGTGGGACTTCGTTCACAGCGTGGTAGAAGAAAGAGGTTTTAAAAAAAAGTGCACTGGGGTTTTGGATTTTTTGTTTTGTTTTGGTTTTTTGTTTGTTTGCTTTATACCACAATGGAGGAGGTGATAAGAGCTCTGGTACAAGCCACAGCAGTCCATCAGGAGGCCAACCGTGTTCAGGCAATGGCACAACAGGAGTCTATGTGGCTATAGCAGGAAACCAATCAATTATTGATGAGCGAGGCAACCCAAGATCATGCCCTTTTGAGAGAGGTGGTGGACCAGCTGAAGATCCTCACCACCCAGGCCAGGGGATCCAACGGGACGTGAACCCTGAGGGTCACTGGTTGTCTGCCAAAGATGACGTCAGGAGATGATGTAGAGGCATATCTCCTCTCATTCAAAAGGATTGCTCAGCATGAGGCGTGGCCCCAGGAGCAGTGGGCCAGCATTCTCGCCCCTTTTTTGTGTGGAGAGGCCCAGAAGGCCTACTTTGACTTGCCTGCCACGGATGCCACTGACTATACTCGTCTGAAGGCAGAGATCCTAGCACGATCAGGGGTAATGGCAGCGGTAAGGGCCCAGAGGTTCTATGAGTGGAAATCCAGGAGAACAAACCCCCGAAGTCCCAGCTATTCGACCTCATACACTTTTCACGGAAGTGGTTACAGCCTGAGGTGTGCAGGCCGGAGGAGATTTTGGAGACCCTGGTCATAGACCATTACATGCATGGACTGCCGCCAGATCTCCGCAAATGGGTAGGCCAGAACGATCCATCCACGTACGACGAGATGATCACACTGGTAGAAAGATGGATGACAGCCAGGGAACTGACCCGACTACCCAAGGAAGGCCCCTTTCGAAGCAAGCACCCGAGCCCAACCCTGGAAGGTTGGGCAGCCAAACCCCTGGGGAGTCCTAGGAGAAAGAAGGGGGGGCCGAAAATCAGCGGGGACCCCAGATATGATAACGCCAGGAAAGAGGTGGCCGAGATCGATGGGATACCTGTGGATGGGAAGGTCCGGGGTACCAGACCTTACTTTATAGTGAAAAAAGATCTCCTGTACCGCGTGCTGCAAATGCAAGAGCAAGAGATACAACAACTTGTGGTGCCACGAAAACATCAAAAAGCCATATTGAGTCTCGCCCACAGTCACCTGTTTGGAGGACACCTAGGGGTAGAGAAAACCCAGGCACGGATCCTGCGGAGGTTCTTCTGGCCAGGAGTACATGAAGATGTCCGGCGATACTGCACCTCTTGTCCGGAGTGTCAGTTACATAGTCCTCGCCCGCACTTCCGGGCTCCTTTGATACCTCTTCCAATAATAGAGGTTCCTTTTGAACAGATAGCCATGGATCTGGTAGGGCCCCTAGAGAAGACAGCTTGGGGCCACCAACATGTGCTTGTTGTACTGGACTATGCAACCCGATACCCGGAAGCTGTTCCCCTGCGCAACACAGCTTCCAAGACAATAGCTAAGGAGCTAGTACTGATCTTTGCCCGGGTTGGGCTACCCAAGGAGATATTGACTGATCAAGGGACACCTTTCATATCCAAGTTGATGAAAGATCTCTGTTCATTGCTCCATGTACAAGCCCTACGGACCTCTGTTTACCACCCACAAACAGATGGCCTTGTGGAAAGGTTCAATAGGACCCTCAAGGCCATGATCAGGAAAGTGGTGAGCCGGGATGGGAAAGATTGGGATACCCTATTGCCTTACCTCATGTTCGCCATTCGGGAGGTTCCACAAGCCTCCACAGGTTTCTCTCCATTCGAACTACTATATGGGCGCCACCCTCGGGTCATATTGCATATAGCCAGAGAAGCCTGGGAAGAGGAGCCAAATCCCGGAAGGAACATAGTTGAGCATGTACTGCAGATGAGAGATCGGATAGCCCGAGTTACGCCCATTGTGCGGGAACACTTGGAGAGAGCACAGGAGACCCAACGAACCCATTATAACCACCAAGAAAAACTTAGACGGTTCCAACCAGGGGATCGGGTGATGGTACTGGTGCCCACAGCAGAAAGTAAACTGTTGGCCCAGTGGCAAGGACCCTACGAAATAATTGAAGCCGTGGGAGAGGTGAACTATAAGGTGTGGCAGCCAGGCCTGCGGAAATCGGAGCAAATTTACCACATCAATCTTCTAAAACTTTGGCATGATCGAGAGGCATGCTTAGTCATGCAGGAGACCCTTCTCCAGGAGGATAACTTACATGAGCAAGCGAGGATATCATCCGACTTGACGCCGATCCAAAAGATCGAGGCAGCCGACATGATTAATCGCAACAGAGATGTGTTCTCTACAGAACCAGGGCAGACGACTGAGACCTATCACCATATCCGCACAATCCCCGGAGCCAAGGTAACATTGAGACCCTACCGAATCCCAGCAGCCAAAAGAGAGGAAATCAAGGCCGAAGTAAAGAAAATGTTAGAATTAGGGGTTATTGAAGAATCTTACAGTCAGTGGTCCAGTCCAATTGTTCTAGTGCCTAAATCTGACGGTACCATGAGATTCTGTAATGACTTTCACCAACTGAATGAAATATCCCAGTTGGATGCATACCCCAAACCACGCATCGATGAACTGGTTGACCGACTGGGTAGTGTCCGATTCTTGACTACACTGGATCTGATAAAAGGGTACTGGCAGATTCCTCTGACCAAAGAAGCAAAAGAAAAGACAGCATTCTCCACCCCGGAAGGGCTATTCCAGTACACCGTCCTCCCTTTTGGGCTACATGGGGCCCCAGCCACATTCCAGCGCCTCATGGATAAGCTGCTGTGCCCCCATACTAGTTATGCAGCTGCATACCTAGATGATGTCATCATCCATACGCCAGACTGGGGAACCCACATGGAGAAAGTTGAGGCAGTACTGCGCACCTTAAGGCGGGCTGGCCTCACTGCTAATCCCGCTAAATGCGCCATAGGGCTAGCAGAGGCTAGGTACCTGGGATATATTGTGGGAAGGGGCATAGTGAAGCCCCAAACAAATAAGATAGAGGCAATTCAAAACTGTATAGTAATGAGATGTAAAGTAAGTTGTTATCTGCATATTGCCAGCACTGAAGTTCATGTCATCTCATGATCTCTCTTTGGGTTTTTAAAGCTATATTGGATAAAATGGGGGATAAAACAGAAATTCTCTGAAATCTAGCTGATAGGAACGAATATATCCAGTTTAGTGTGATTTGACTTGCTCGTGCTCAGTGTCCTAAGCAAATCAGCATATCTTCAGTGTCAAAAATTGCTGACAGCTTGAATGAAATAAGTATAGATGTTTGCCCTTTGCCTGTACCAGAGAGGAGATGATTCACCAGTAAGGCTAATGCTGTCTGAATGCTATAACCAAGTCTGAAATCCCAAATGCGAATGATTTAGGATGTTAATAAGAGAAGTAAGATGCTGTTAGAGATGACTCTTCGCTAGCTTTAACTTTTTCAGTTATTTTGCCCAAGAAAGGAAGATTAGATATTGTGTGGTAATTGGAGAGAACATTCAAACTGAGAGATTAATTTTTTTTCAGCTTGAGACAAACTATTACTTGTTTCAGGTTCACTAGAAAATTGCCCTTACCTACAGAGATATTGATTTAACTCTTTTAGCAAAGGGCCCATTCTATCTTTGATGGCTTTCACAAGCCCTGAGGAGCACCTAAGGAATTTAGAATCATATGCCTCATTGATTTTCAGTGTGCATTGAGCTGAGGATTTCACTGATTCTTATTCTGAGTGGTTACAGTTAATTGAGAGCCCAGCAATATGTATGAACAGTTCAAATTATATCCTCCAATGTGCATTTACTTCTGTTTCTCAACAGTGAATTTCATCTGCCACTGTGTTGTATTCACCTAGCTTTTTTAGATTTCCCCTAAAGTTCTTCAATCATCTCCAGTCTTGACTAACCTAAACAATTTTTTTCTTCTGCAAATTTTTCCACCTCACTTTTAATCCCCCTTTGCAGATTACAAATAAATGTATATGTCCTAATACCAGTCCCTAGTACAAATGTTTAGTGTATCCCATTCTTCTTATCCTTCATTATAGTGATACCTCTTCAGCCAGTTTCTAATCTATTGCAATAGTTGACATGTCACTCTATGATTACATAATTCCCTGTAATACCCTCTTGTGAGGGACTTTGTCAAAGGATTTTTGAAAGTCCAAATAAATATGTCAAATTTATCTACTCTTTTGTTGACACATTCAGAAAATTCTGGTAGACTACAAAGACAAGATTTTTCCTTTGCAGAAGTTTTGCTGGTTCACCCCTATCATATCTCATTCCTCTGGGTGTTTTATAATTCCATTTTTATTATAATTTCAACCAATTTTCTGGGTACTGAAGTAAGGCTTGTTGGGCTGTAATTCACAGGAACACTCCTAGAGCTTATTTACTTATAAGTATATTTCTGCCTTGTAGTCCTCTAGCATAACTGCTGATTTTAGTGAGCAATCATTTAGCTTTTTTGCAATATCCTTATCCTTATCCTCCAATCTTTCCAAGTACCTTGAGGTCGTCCAGTGTACCCACAGTATTCTTGCAGGCCTCCTACTTTGGGTACACTTAAAGAATTTCTTGTTATTGTGTTTCTCTTTGAATATTTACCACTTCACCACGCCAGGCCAGTAGCACGTAGTCTGGAATCTTTGCATAACAAAGCATGGCAGCGTATGGTCCTGGTGTTTGCTGGCATTCAAGCAACATCCATTCTTTATCTCTCTGTGATCCTCAGGAGAGTGATCATCCCAGAGAATTGGGGGCAGGAGGGCAGGGTTAGTTGGCTTTGTGTTGCACGTTAACCCGAAAACCACAGTTCCTCCTTTTAAATGGCCAACCCAATGGGTGTTTGATATGGGAAAGGAGGGTGCTGCTGTTTGAAACCATTCTCACATGTTATGAAGGTTGAAGAAGCCAAGAGACTGTGGTTTACCATGATTGCATGCAAGCCGAATTCTGTTGCCTTGGGTGTGTGATCTCTGCAGTGTGGCCTTGTCCTTCCCTCCGCCCCTCATCCACCACCCCACCGGGTGCTTCCCTCCCAGGCTACCTTGGCAATTGTCCCCCTATTTGTGTGATGAATTAATAAAGAATGCATGATTTCGAAACAACAATGACTTTATTGCCTCTGCAAGCAGTGATCGAAGTGGAGAGGGCAGTTGGCTTACAGGGAAGTAGAACGAACCAAGGGGACAGGTTTTCATCAAGGAGAAACAAATAGAACTGTCACACTGTAGGCTGGCCAGTCATGAAACTGGTTTTCAAAGCTTCTCTGATGCACAGTGCACCCGGTTGTGCTCTTCTCATTACCCTGGTATCTGGCTGCGCATAATCAGTGACCAGGCGATTTGCCTCAACCTCCCACCCCGCCATAAACGTCTCCCCCTTACTCTCACAGATATTGTGGAGCACACAGCAAGCAGCAATAACAATGGGAATATTGGTTTTGCTGAGGTCTAACTGAGTCAGTAAACTGTGCCAGCGCGCTTTTAAACATCCAAATGCACATTCTACCACCATTCTGCATTTGCTCAGCCTATAGTTGAACAGCTCCTTACTACTGTCCAGCCTGTGTATGGCTTCATGAGCCATGTCATTAAGGGATAGGCTGGGTCTCCAAGAATAATGATAGGCATTTCAACATCCCCAACGGTTATTTTCTGGTCTGGGAAGAAAGTCCCTTCCTGCAGCTGTTCAAACAGACCAGAGTTCCTGAAGATGCGAGCGTCATGTACCTTTCCCGGCCATCCCACGTTGATGTTGGTGAAACGTCCCTTGTGATCCACCAGTGCTTACAGCACCATTGAAAAGTATCCCTTGTGGTTTATGTACTGGCAGCTAAGGTGGTCTGGTCCCAAAATAGGGATATCCGTTCCGTCTATCGCCCCACCACAGTTAGGGAATCCCACTTCAGCAAAGCCATCCACTATGACCTGCACATTTCCCAGAGTCACTGCCCTTGATAGCAGCAGCTCAGTGATTGTGCTGGCCACTTGGATCACAGCAGCCCCCACAGTCAATTTACCCACTCCAAATTGATTCCCGACTGACTGGTTGCTGTCTGGTGCTGCAAACTTCCACAGGGCTATTGCCACTCACTTGTGAACTCTGAGGGCTGCTCTCATCTTGGTATTCTTGCGCTTCAGGGCAGGGGAAAGCAAGTTACAAAGTTCCATGAAAGTGCCCTTATGCATGCAAAAGTTTCGCAGCCACTGGGAATCATCCCAAACGTGCAACACTATGCGGTCCCACCAGTCTGTGCTTGTTTCCCGGGCCCAGAATCGGCATTCCATGGCATGAGCCTGCCCCATTGCCACCAGGATATCCAAATTGCTGGGACCCATGCTTTGAGAGAAGTCTGTGTCCATGTCCTCATCACTCTCGTCACCACGCTGCCATCACCTCCTCGCCTGCTTTTGCAGGTTCTGGTGCTGCATATACTGCAGGATAAAGTGTGAGGTGTTTACAATGCTCATAACTGCCGCGGTGATCTGAGCGGGCTCCATGCTTGGCGTGGTATGGGGTCCAGAGGACAGCAGAAAAGCAGAGTGGCAGTGGAAGTGGTGGCTGACAACAGATGCCACAAGAATAGATATTTATAGAGAACGACGAGAGGACCTGCGAGGTGGATTCATGACAGCAGGAGAGCAGAGTTGCAGCGGAAGTGGTGGAGGACAACAGTTAGCACCGTGCACATTTCCAATGGAAGAACACACGTACCTAGTGGTGTATGACAATGGTTAGCAGTCCTACTGCACTGTCTGCTGCCAGCAGCACCCAGGACACAACAGCGGCGGTGTCGGTGAGCTGAGCTGAGCGGGCTGCATGCTTGTCATGGTATGGCGTCTGCACAGAAAAAAGGTGCAAAACGATTCTGCCGTTTCTTTCACGGAGGGAGGGGCGACTGATGACATGTACCCAAAACCACGTGCAACAATGTTTTTGCCCCATCAGGCATTGGGAGCTTAACCCAGAATTCCAATGGGTGGCAGAGACTGCAGGAACTGTGGGATAGCTATCCACAGTGCACCGCTCTGTAAGTCGATGCTAGCCATGGTTGTGAGGACGCACTCCACCGACTTAATGCGCTTAGTGTGGACATACACAATCAACTGTATAAAATCAATTTCTAAAAATCAAATTCTATAATATCAACCTAATTTCGTAGTGTAAACATACCCTTATTGGTTCAAGTGTAGTACTTCTTGAATCAATTCTTATGCATTACTGAGGCATAAGAGTAAAATTTTAAGAAACATCTCAGCGAAACAGCTTCAGCAGGAGTGATTAAGAGGATGCTACCCCAGAGTACCCTATAGGCCAGTGATGAAGGCATTCTCCTATGAGATGGGAGGTTTGTGTTCAACTCCCTTCTCTAATTCAGGCAAAGTGCATCTTGAACCTGGGTCTCCCACATTCTGGGTGGGTGCTCTAAGCCAGTGTTTTTTCAAAGTACGGGTCACGTCATATGCAGCTGTACTTCCAAAAGTGAAAACTGCTCTGATTTTTAAAGCTCTCATAATTCTCAAACACCTTGGCTGATAAATCAAGGGAGAAATTTCAATTAAAAGGACATTTTTAAAAATTAAGATACGGGAGAGGAAGGGTTGTCAAGTCAGTCTTCATAAGGCAAAGCTTGATTCCCACAAGAGGAAAGGAGTATCAAAAACTGGGGGAAAGGTAATCTTGGAAAAGCTTATTCATTTATATATAAATATAAAAATGTCTCACCTGAAACTCCAGGTTTGTTTTTAGTCATCTGTCCTCTATGAGAACTACATTAATAGCAGAATATTTTGTGGATGGTTGATTAATTATTGTGTAGTTACCTGCTACAGATTTTTTAATTTTTCAAACATCTGTGAGAGCAAAGTTTAAACAGTCTGTTGTATTTGGGTCAAGGACTTTAAGAAGTTTTGGAAGTACCACTTAAACAACTTAATTACCTTCCTAGCAAGTGAGAGGCAAGATATACTAATTAACACAGCTGCCATTTGAAATCTAATCTAATTTACATACTTGCTGGAGAATTAATAGTTCTGCATAGCAAGTTGCCAGTATTTAACCTTATCAACTTTATCAACCAAACCAAAAACCAACAAACAAAAACCTTTAATTAAGGTGAATAAAGTTGTAAATGCAGATCAAGTTTTTAAAAAGGTCTTATTAGAATGATATGGTTATAATAAATCATTGACAGCTATGAAATTAAAGTTAACAATAACGTTTTCAATTTTTAAAAAAAGTTTGGAAATTCACTTATATGTATAAGTAAGTATAAGTATAAGTATAAGTATAAGTATAAGTACCCATCCTGAACCGATTCATCAGCATCCCCTTGACAGCCTGCCACCATATCACAGTACATCTAACATATTTTCCATTATAGACCCCAAACATCCTTCTACGACACTATAAATACAAATCTCCTCCACCCGTCACATAAAGGCCATTGACCCAAGCACATATTCTCCTCCACTTCAGCTGCCTACACATTGAGAATGAGAATCACTGACATCATCACTTGTTTTATGCTCTATATAATTTAAAAAACCCACTGTCCACCGTTCTGTTATAAGCTTGACAGCTCTGTCTACCCCATTCATCTTTGAAGTATATAGTGGCTATAATTCCTCATAACATCTCTCTCACTCACCTCCTGATATGGCTCAGATACTCTACCATAAGTGGCTTATCATATACTGATCCTCCCTCCTAAAAATATGCAGAAACTGGAACTTAAGATGTTAATAATATAGAAGTCCTAGATCTACATCTCCAAGTAAATTATAGGCATGTAACATAGGGGCAGTGAGGAGAAATATAATCAGAGTGAAAATTGTTATGTGACTCTGAATTTGTTATAAGACTATCAATTGTTATGTAACTTGGAATTTGTTATAAAACTATGAATTTCCAGTTTTTCAAAAGTATGTTTTTATTAAAACCTTTTTAAAAACTTTTACTTCAAATGTAACTTAATTGCAAGTTATGTGCAAGTTTTTCTTAAGAAATTGGTATGTATTTACATTCTTAACTTAGTGAAGATTTTTAGGGGGATATAGATAAAGTCAGATAAGACAGGCACAAAAATAATACAATACAGCAAAGTATTTGTAACCATATCTTCATTTCATGCTTAGGGAGCAAAATGATTTCACATCACAGTTAAAATTGCCAACTCTCCAGGATTGTCCTGGAGTCTTCAGGAATTAAAGATTAATCTTTAATTAAAGATAATGTCGCATGATGAAACCTCCAGGAATTCATCCAACCAAAGTTGGCAACCCTAATCACAGTGCTATTCTTTAAGTGACCTTTATTTAGGGCAGCAAAGTCCATCTATTTGGGCAGATGTTTGGAGGAAAGGGGGCTGAATTTTGTAGGATCTGGATAGTAGTTGTATTTTTCATTTGGGATGTTAGGATTTTCCAGGAGCTGAGGTGAGGGGAGTTTGGTTGCTACTGCCTGGTTGTTTTGTGTGGAAAAATACTATTGGTTTCTAACCTCTGGTTTTGTCTCACTTTGACAGTAATTTTAATTAGGTCAAGACAATTGGAATAAACATCTTTTTATGGAAATACTTAAGATAGTGATGGTCCTTAAACCTCACAAATGTTATACTAAAAACTGGCTTCACCCTTAGAAATCTGGTTTTAGTTTAACCCCCCCACCCCCGAAGAAAGGGAGGGAGGGAGGGAGGAGCAGTGGAAACTTTAGGAGGAGAGCAAAGGCAGCCAGATGACCAGGAGTTTAAATAAGGAACCCAGGGGGTGAGACAGGAAGAGGAAGTGTGGGACAGGAAAGAACAAGGGTCACAAAAGCTGGTTAAGAGCTCCAGGATGGAGAGGTTATTCAGTAGGTAACAATCTGTATGAAGCAGGGGACACTCTCCCTTCCTGTACACCAGTGGTCTCTAAGGTCTCCTAAGGGAAGGGTGAGAGAGAAAGGGACATGCATATAATGTTTGGTTTTTGTATGATGTATATACTCTCCTGTGCTTAACATGATTAGGTATAAAAGAGCAAAATGCTATTAGACTGTGCAAAGTGTCTGTTGGCTTCTTCATAACTACTGCATGCCTCCAAGAGAGGTAAACTGTAAACCAGAAACTGGGAGTGGAGTTCTGGGACAGGATGTATTGAAGTAAGTGGGGTTCCCTGGAGCTCAGTGCTGGATCTGTGGGCCTAGGGTAGGTAGGCGGAGGAGCTCAATTTCTGTCAAGGGGTGGCAGACTGAGAGTCAGTGCACAGGAAATGTGCCAGAGAGGTCAAGGGAGGAAACAGTGCTGTAGCCTGCTGAGGCTCCAGAAGCTTGATACACTCAGGAGTACGGAGAAGCAGAGGCTTGGGTTTCTTAATGTGTGGCCATGAGGGGCGCTTGCTAGGATCTGTGACATCTGGTCTTTAAAGGGCTTCTCTACACAAACATTCTGTTTGCAGTGAGCTGGGCTGTGAATCTAACAATCCTTAGCCTGCCATGCACTAACAGATTGTGTGAACCCTACTGACGTGCACTGACAGTTCCTTAGTGCACTTTGATCTGCTCCTGTTTCAAAGCAAAAACAGTGAGAGAAAAACAGGTCCTATCTTGGGAGCCCTTCTTTGTCCCAGCTGATTTTTTTTTAAATACAAATTATTCTAATCTTAGAATGTGACAGCAAGCCTTCATGAATATGGTTTTCAGTATATCTAACATAATCAGCCAATTAATAATAGATGAATGAGGGGATGTAATTTAAAAAATAAATGGTAATAAATGACTTGGAACCATCTAATTATTCACCTAACTAACTTATGTAATCATGTGAACTTATTCTTCTTAGCCTTTTCCACCCTCCTTCTTCCCTCCTTTTGTTTGTCCAGTTGAGATTAGAGGCTGTGTCTTTGTATTTGTTCGTACATGCTTAACAAACTGGGCCCTGATACGGGACTCTAGGTCATTATCTTAGTACAAATAATAATAAAATGAGACTTTGACATGTGATAATTATGCCAACAGTAATTTTACTGTATTTCTACTGCTATTTGAGAGATTTGGCTTGCTTTTTATACAAAAAACAAACAAAAACCCCAATAACAAATGAACTAAATTATAATTGAACAACAGGTTATAATGATTATGAATTAATCATAATGTTCTGGAGCTATATGGCAGAATTCAAGTGTTGCTAATTCTACCAGTTATTACCTCATGATATCTGCTGTCTTCTAGGTGTTTTTTCTGATATTAAATTCCTGCAGAGGGAAAGTGTGTTTTATGAAAAGTTTTGTTTGAAGTGTGTAACTCACATAGGTTACTATTGCTGAATGGTAGTCAAGTTGCATAATATAAAGAGACTAATTACCTAAAGTTGAATGAAAAAGAATTTTGAAGAACTCTACTTAAATTTAATCTCATAGTATGTTAACTGGTAAAGTAATAAGTTTGGAGACCGTTAGACAGAAAAAATATGTATTTCTTGTATTTCTTTATATTCACGTGGCCACAGGACACTTGAAAATAAGACTTTTTTATTATGAGGCAAGGAATATGATTAGATTAATCATTGGAAGTTTTACTCTCCCCTTTAAAAATACTTTATTTGACATTTTTAAAATGGCTTGTTATAAGTATCAAATTTCTGTTTCAGTCTGAAACTAATCTTCATACCAGTTTGCAATAATTACAGTAGGTCTGCTATGGGATTTGGCTGTACTTAACCATGATGCATTTCTAATGTTGTAGCATACTATGCTTTAGGCTGATTTGATGAAAATGTTAAAGCTAGAAACATATGTAAGAGAATTAAATAGCCTGGAAAGGTGTTGAATTGACAACAATGGAGATAGAAGTCTTCTATTTGTTCTCAGAACAGATATTATTCTACCAATATATTTACCAATACAACTGAAAGGGAACCTCTTATGAGGCAAGTGATCAAATCATTTTACAGCCTGATTCAGTGTTTGTCTTCACTGCTGGGATTATAAGCGAAGATGTCAATTTGTCAGTTAAAGGGCTACTTATACTGGTGGCTTTTATTATAACTAGGAATTAGAGTGGGACCATTAACCCATTTCACCAAACAGTAATCCAATAGTAGCAACTTTCAGTCACTGTTAAGGGCCCAGATAAGATTCAAACTAATGACTCAGAAATGAAAAGATTTTTCTATTCCATTACAAAACCTTAGGATAATTCAGTCCTTCTGTTTTTCTAGTTGTATTAAATATTACTGAACAATGAACTTCCATTCTGCAAATCATAAATATTAGTTTTTTACATTTTCACCAGATTTAGTATGGTAATATAAAAATGAATTCTGGTTATAAGAGCCCATTTAACTATATTGGACAAATTGGAGAAAGTCCAGAGAAGAGCAATAAAAATTATTAAAGGTCTAGAAAACATGAGGGAAGACTGAAAAAACTGGTCCCTTCCAGTTCTATGATTCTATGATTCTATATTTAATTTAAACTTATGACTAAATAGCAAAAAAAAATGCTGAAAAAATGTTACATTTTCTAAAGGTTTCACAGCATCAACATTGGGTACTCAGTTCATCCAAACTTAATATTATGGAAGCTTTTGCATAATTGTGCTAGGAAGAAGGGAATGACAAAGAATGCAGCACTCTGTTACTTCACAGAGCTTTATTAATCACTGTAGTCCTCTAATATTTTAACTACATATAAATTAGATGCAGAAAGCTATTACATATTATGTTATAGGTTTCAGAGTAGCAGCCGTGTTAGTCTGTATTCGCAAAAAGAAAAGGAGTACTTGTGGCACCTTAGAGACTAACAAATTTATTAGAGCATAAGCTTTCGTGAGCTACAGCTCACTTCATCGGATGCATTTGGTGGAAAAAACAGAGGAGAGATTTATATACACACACACAGAGAACATGAAACAATGGGTTTATCATACACACTGTAAGGAGAGTGATCACTTAAGATAAGCCATCACCAACAGCAGGGGGGGGAAGGAGGAAAACCTTTCATGGTGACAAGCAGGTAGGCTAATTCCAGCAGTTAACAAGAATATCAGAGGAACAGTGGGGGGTGGGGTTGGAGGGAGAAATACCATGGGGAAATAGTTTTACTTTGTGTAATGACTCATCCATTCCCAGTCTCTATTCAAGCCTAAGTTAATTGTATCCAGTTTGCAAATTAATTCCAATTCAGCAGTCTCTCGTTGGAGTCTGTTTTTGAAGCTTTTTTGTTGAAGTATAGCCACTCTTAGGTCTGTGATCGAGTGACCAGAGAGATTGAAGTGTTCTCCAACTGGTTTTTGAATGTTATAATTCTTGACGTCTGATTTGTGTCCATTCATTCTTTTACGTAGAGACTGTCCAGTTTGGCCAATGTACATGGCAGAGGGGCATTGCTGGCACATGATGGCATATATCACATTGGTAGATGCGCAGGTGAACGAGCCTCTGATAGTGTGGCTGATGTGATTAGGCCCTATGATGGTATCCCCTGAATAGATATGTGGACAGAGTTGGCAACGGGCTTTGTTGCAAGGATAGGTTCCTGGGTTAGTGGTTCTGTTGTGTGGTGTGTGGTTGCTGGTGAGTATTTGCTTCAGATTGGGGGGCTGTCTGTAAGCAAGGACTGGTCTGTCTCCCAAGATCTGAGAGAGCGATGGCTCGTCCTTCAGGATAGGTTGTAGATCCTTGATGATGCGTTGGAGGGGTTTTAGTTGGGGGCTGAAGGTGATGGCTAGTGGCGTTCTGTTGTTTTCTTTGTTGGGCCTGTCCTGTAGTAGGTGACTTCTGGGTACTCTTCTGGCTCTGTCAATCTGTTTCTTCACTTCAGCAGGTGGGTACTGTAGTTGTAGGAATACATGATAGAGATCTTGTAGGTGTTTGTCTCTGTCTGAGGGGTTGGAGCAAATGCGGTTATATCGTAGCGCTTGGCTGTAGACAATGGATCGAGTGGTATGCTCTGGATGAAAGCTAGAGGCATGTAGGTAGGAATAGCGGTCAGTAGGTTTCCGATATAGGGTGGTGTTTATGTGACCATCGCTTATTAGCACCGTAGTGTCCAGGAAGTGGATCTCTTGTGTGGACTGGTCCAGGCTGAGGTTGATGGTGGGATGGAAATTGTTGAAATCATGGTGGAATTCCTCAAGAGCTTCTTTTCCATGGGTCCAGATGATGAAGATGTCATCAATGTAGCGCAAGTAGAGTAGGGGCATTAGGGGACGAGAGCTGAGGAAGCGTTGTTCTAAGTCAGCCATAAAATGTTGGCATACTGTGGGGCCATGCGGGTACCCATCGCAGTGCCGCTGATTTGAAGGTATACATTGTCACCAAATGTGAAATAGTTATGGGTCAGGACAAAGTCACAAAGTTCTGCCACCAGGTTAGCCGTGACAGTATCGGGGATACTGTTCCTGACGGCTTGTAGTCCATCTTTGTGTGGAATGTTGGTGTAGAGGGCTTCTACATCCATAGTGGCTAGGATGGTGTTTTTAGGAAGATCACCAATGGACTGTAGTTTCCTCAGGAAATCGGTGGTGTCTCGAAGATAGCTGGGAGTGCTGGTAACGAAGGGCCTGAGGAGGGAGTCTACATAGCCAGACAATCCTGCTGTCAGGGTGCCAATGCCTGAGATGATGGGGCGTCCAGGATTTCCAAGTTTATGGATCTTGGGTAGCAGATAGAATACCCCAGGTCGTGGCTCCAGGGGTGTGTCTGTGCGGATTTGTTCTTGTGCTTTTTCAGGGAGTTTCTTGAGCAAATGCTGTAGTTTCTTTTGGTAACTCTCAGTGGGATCAGAGGGTAATGGCTTGTAGAAAGTGGTGTTGGAGAGCTGCCTAGTAGCCTCTTGTTCATACTCCGACCTATTCATGATGACGACAGCACCTCCTTTGTCAGCCTTTTTGATTATGATGTCAGAGTTGTTTCTGAGGCTGTGGATGGCACTGTGTTCTGCATGACTGAGGTTATGGGGTAAGCGATGCTGCTTTTCCACAATTTCAGCTCGTGCACGTCGGCGGAAGCAGTCTATGTAGAAATCCAGGCTGCTGTTTCGACCTTCAGGAGGAGTCCACCCAGAATCCTTCTTTTTGTAGTGTTGGCAGGAAGGTCTACATAGACTGCTTCCGCCGACGTGCACGAGCTGAAATTGTGGAAAAGCAGCATCGCTTACCCCATAACCTCAGCCATGCAGAACACAGTGCCATCCACAGCCTCAGAAACAACTCTGACATCATAATCAAAAAGGCTGACAAAGGAGGTGCTGTCGTCATCATGAATAGGTCGGAGTATGAACAAGAGGCTACTAGGCAGCTCTCCAACACCACTTTCTACAAGCCATTACCCTCTGATCCCACTGAGAGTTACCAAAAGAAACTACAGCATTTGCTCAAGAAACTCCCTGAAAAAGCACAAGAACAAATCCGCACAGACACACCCCTGGAGCCACGACCTGGGGTATTCTATCTGCTACCCAAGATCCATAAACTTGGAAATCCTGGACGCCCCATCATCTCAGGCATTGGCACCCTGACAGCAGGATTGTCTGGCTATGTAGACTCCCTCCTCAGGCCCTTCGTTACCAGCACTCCCAGCTATCTTCGAGACACCGCTGATTTCCTGAGGAAACTACAGTCCATTGGTGATCTTCCTAAAAACACCATCCTAGCCACTATGGATGTAGAAGCCCTCTACACCAACATTCCACACAAAGATGGACTACAAGCCGTCAGGAACAGTATCCCCGATACTGTCACGGCTAACCTGGTGGCAGAACTTTGTGACTTTGTCCTGACCCATAACTATTTCACATTTGGTGACAATGTATACCTTCAAATCAGCGGCACTGCGATGGGTACCCGCATGGCCCCACAGTATGCCAACATTTTTATGGCTGACTTAGAACAACGCTTCCTCAGCTCTCGTCCCCTAATGCCCCTACTCTACTTGCGCTACATTGATGACATCTTCATCATCTGGACCCATGGAAAAGAAGCTCTTGAGGAATTCCACCATGATTTCAACAATTTCCATCCCACCATCAACCTCAGCCTGGACCAGTCCACACAAGAGATCCACTTCCTGGACACTACGGTGCTAATAAGCGATGGTCACATAAACACCACCCTATATCGGAAACCTACTGACCGCTATTCCTACCTACATGCCTCTAGCTTTCATCCAGAGCATACCACTCGATCCATTGTCTACAGCCAAGCGCTACGATATAACCGCATTTGCTCCAACCCCTCAGACAGAGACAAACACCTACAAGATCTCTATCATGCATTCCTACAACTACAGTACCCACCTGCTGAAGTGAAGAAACAGATTGACAGAGCCAGAAGAGTACCCAGAAGTCACCTACTACAGGACAGGCCCAACAAAGAAAACAACAGAACGCCACTAGCCATCACCTTCAGCCCCCAACTAAAACCCCTCCAACGCATCATCAAGGATCTACAACCTATCCTGAAGGACGAGCCATCGCTCTCTCAGATCTTGGGAGACAGACCAGTCCTTGCTTACAGACAGCCCCCCAATCTGAAGCAAATACTCACCAGCAACCACACACCACACAACAGAACCACTAACCCAGGAACCTATCCTTGCAACAAAGCCCGTTGCCAACTCTGTCCACATATCTATTCAGGGGATACCATCATAGGGCCTAATCACATCAGCCACACTATCAGAGGCTCGTTCACCTGCGCATCTACCAATGTGATATATGCCATCATGTGCCAGCAATGCCCCTCTGCCATGTACATTGGCCAAACTGGACAGTCTCTACGTAAAAGAATGAATGGACACAAATCAGACGTCAAGAATTATAACATTCAAAAACCAGTTGGAGAACACTTCAATCTCTCTGGTCACTCGATCACAGACCTAAGAGTGGCTATACTTCAACAAAAAAGCTTCAAAAACAGACTCCAACGAGAGACTGCTGAATTGGAATTAATTTGCAAACTGGATACAATTAACTTAGGCTTGAATAGAGACTGGGAATGGATGAGTCATTACACAAAGTAAAACTATTTCCCCATGGTATTTCTCCCTCCAACCCCACCCCCCACTGTTCCTCTGATATTCTTGTTAACTGCTGGAATTAGCCTACCTGCTTGTCACCATGAAAGGTTTTCCTCCTTCCCCCCCCTGCTGTTGGTGATGGCTTATCTTAAGTGATCACTCTCCTTACAGTGTGTATGATAAACCCATTGTTTCATGTTCTCTGTGTGTGTGTATATAAATCTCTCCTCTGTTTTTTCCACCAAATGCATCCGATGAAGTGAGCTGTAGCTCACGAAAGCTTATGCTCTAATAAATTTGTTAGTCTCTAAGGTGCCACAAGTACTCCTTTTCTTTTTGCATATTATGTTATGGTTATTTTGTACCCACAGACTCAGTTATGGCTCAGGATGCTTTCATCTGTTGACATGTTTACACATATAAGAACTTATTTTGCAAAAGGCCACATATGGATGGATTCCTGAGTCCATGTACAGCCTCACTGAAATCAAGGGGGCTGCATGTGGGCACAGGAGTCTGATTGCAGCTTTGGGGCTTACATTAACAAATTTTTAGAATACTTAGGGCTTGTCAACGCTTATAGCATTGCAGCAGCGCAGCTGCATTGGTGTAGCTGCACCACTGTAGTGCTATGTAAAGAGCATCTCCCATTGGCACAGGTACTCCACCTCCCCAAGAGGTGGTAGCTACGTTAACGGGAGAAGCCCTACACCACAGGTTAGGTCGATATAAATGCGCCACTTAGGGGTGTGGATTTTCTACCCCGAGTGAAGTAGTTATACTGACATAAGTTGTTGTGTAGACAAAGTCTAAAAGAGGCTATTGTAATACATTGAGAATTTTGACATATCTTTGAATGTACATGGTGGACTCATGTCCAATATCATATATAAATTGGTATCTCTGAAAATTGGTCTCCTCACATCTATTTGAATTAAAATTGATTTATTTAAATGTACAGATATTCAGATACACTGGTATTTATATTCTGTAACTAAAAATTATAAACACTGTTAATTTGTGTGTATTTTATATAATTTTTCAAACTTCTTTTTTTCAAATTTTTATAAACCACACATTAAGATATGTGTATGTGACATACTTTGAATTTTGAAACCAAGCTATTTATTGCATCTGAAAATATATGCATATGAAAATCTGTATGCAATCATAAAGTAAATGTGTATGAAAATCACCTTTTGACATGCTTAGATAACTCAGAAATGGCAAACAGTTGTTAAAATCTATCTTTAAAGAACTTCATCTTTTTGCAAATAATAAGCTTGAGGCATTTTAGCCCCAAGGGTAACTGTTCCACAGAATTATAAATTATTGAAAGTAAGGACTCAGAATGAAAGTATTTCTTCAGCTATAATTAGTGTTGCGTTCTTCATTATGGCACATGATTTCTAACTCCGATGTTATAGGAGGAGTTGGTAGTAATCCTGTATTTAGGTTACCTATCACTTTCTGTTATAAAGAATTCATTTAACCTTTTCTTTGAGAAACTCTCACACTTTTGTTTGCATCAGGCCTTGATATTTAGTAGAGGGAACAACATGAGTTTGCAGAAATGCCTTTTCTTTATGCCACGAAAGTCTGGTCAGCTTTGTCTAGATATAAAAATGTTGAAAGTTGCTGTTTCCCCTCTCTCGCTTAAATTCAAGGGAAAAATTATGGCAGCACTGTTCTGGGAATACCTGAGAGCTTCCTGAACAGCTATAGCTGGTGGGTGGGGCAGGAGAAAAAGTCAGGTTGACCTACGCCTGGACCTGTCCCATAGCCCTAGTAGCATATGATGTTCCTCCCACCCCCCATGATGACACTACATGGGGCAGGAACCAGGCTGGTCTCCTCCCCACAGTAACCACCACCCCAGACCTACCACCTTGTTCCAGAAACCTGTTTTTGCCCAGCTGTGTTTTCCCCCATCCCCTCTCCAAGGGATAGGAGCTTACCCAACATGCAAGTTGTAGCAGGGAGGAGAGAGAGAAAGTGAGGGTGTGCATCATGCCAGATTCCTCCCAACTACCCCACCTGGCCCTAATGTCCCAGCACACATGTGTGTGCAGTAAGTTAATGTAGTTTACTCCTATAGCTCAACTGGTAACAGTACTGAAGGTTTAGGTTCAAACTTTGATGATGCACAATGGGGTATTGTTACAGTTGCAAATAAGAATTTAATTTTTTTTTACCTTTTTCCTCAAGTGACAAAATAAACCTACCACCCTAGGAAACTACATACAAATAAACATTATTTAAGTTGCAAAGTCAAGCACTTGAAAGTTAGGAAGTACCGGATTTAAGATTGCCCACACACCATTAATTCTGTCACACTGTGCAGCTACATTATGACACAGTCTTTAATTATGTGATCACATACAATTTTTTGCTATGGGACCTCTATCTCTTTCAGTCCATAGGTTGGATTGGAAAAGGGCAGATTAAAGTTGCATAGGCAATGGTAAATCAGGCATTTCCTAACTTTCAAGTGCATGATTTTGCAATAAGTTTCTTTTAATTTTTTTGTATGTGATTGAATTTAAAATGTTTGCAAACTCTCTTTATTTTTATGTAGGGCCCAATACTCACTCAGGCAAAATTCCTTCTGCCTGAAATGGCCTTAGCACCTACATACTTGTGTGATAGAGACTTTAGAAATATGCAGACTAGGTGGACATTTATAACCCTTTGGAAAAATAACTCTTTGGGAATTCTAAAACTTCAGTAATCATTATTGATGATTACCAACAGTTACAAAGAACATCCATAATACTCTAAACATAGTTGCCTTAAATGGATTTATCATTCTTATGTCCATGCACCTAGTGTGGGCCTGGCAGGAACTCCCATAATTATAAAATTCTAAGCCATTCAATCCACTAGAGTATAGACATAAAAAAAAATATATGGTGGTGCAACCTGGTGAAAAGATTTTATTACACTCATTTGAGCTGACCTTCATAATTTACTTGTAAGCTGCTTAGGGCAAGAATTCTCCTTACATTTGTGTCCTGTATTATATTGTCATGCTTAATAGATAATTAATAATAATTGTTTTGACACTCACAAATAATGCATTCCTACCAATTCATGCCAATAAAACTCTTATACCACTCCACACCATAATGTTACCTTCTTTTTGTCTGAGTGTCCCTGTGAATACAGAGGGATAAGGTGAGTGAGGTAATGTTTTTTGAACCAACTTCTGTTGGTGAAAGAGAGAAACTTTCAAGCTACACAGAGCTCTTCTTAAGGTCTAGGAAAGGTACTCTGAGCATCACAGCTAAATGCAAGGTGGAGCAGATTGTTTGGCGTAAGTAGTGAACACATATTCTGGAATACTATTCAAGTTGAAGTGGCCTGATAAGATAAAGTGGCCTTTGCAATCATAGTACAAAAATGAGGGGTTAGTCAATTACAGATTGTGATAATAAGACATAAATCCAGTGTCATTATTGAGACTATGATGTTTAGTATCTAACAAAGTTATGAATTTAAGCTTCCACACTTGTCTTTTGATGGTGGTGATGTGCAGGTTTCCTTTGAGGATGAAGACAGAGAAATCTGATATGGGTGATATTGTGTTTTTGTCTTTTATCATTTTTCTGTGCAAGTTCATTTGAGAACTTAGTGATTGTCTGGTTTCACCCATATAGTTATTATTGGGGCATTGAGAAAACTGGATGATGTACACAACATGTTGTCATAGACATGTGTTGGACCTATGGATCTAGAAAGGTATGTTGTGGGGGCTAGGGTATTGATCATCAGAGCAGTGGAAATATGTCTGCAGGCTTTGAATCTGTTGTTCTGGCAAGGTCTGGTGCTGCTTTGAGGTGGAGGGTCCTGATCTCTGGGGAGCTTGTTTCTGGTGATGAGCTTGGCGAGTTTGGGGGGTTGTGTGAAGGCCAAAAGAGGGGGTTCAGAAAAGATTTTTTTTAGGATGTGTTTCCCATTGGGTATGGGTTTTAATTGTTTAATGATTCTCCAGATGGGTTCCATTGTAGAGTGGTAGATGACAACTAGAGATGTGCAGTCAGAGGTTTTTTTCTTCTGTATTGAAACAGGTTCGCTCTGGGTATTTGGGTGGCACATTCCATACAGCAATCAGCTTTTGGTGGAGTGTCCTTGTTTGGTGAATGCAGTGTGGTTGTAGCCTTCTTTGTCCCAAGATATTAGAGAGACAAGGTGGGTGAGGTAGTATCTTTTATTGGACCCACTTCTGTTGGTGAGAGAGACACACTTTCCAGCCAGGTGACCTGAAGAAGAGCTCTGTGTGACTCAAAATCTTGTCTCTATCACCAGTAGAAATTAGTCCAATAAAAGATATTACTTCATCCCTTTGTCTCTCTTGTTTGGTAAAGGCAGTTTTAGGTGTGTTAAGGTGTGTATTCTAGACTTCCTCCTCAGAACATATTCTATGGTATCTGGCTGTAGATAGCAGATTTCTTGGTGTGTTTTGGGGTGGTTACTGGATCTATGGTGACCTGTGGGTTTCTTCTATATAGTTGTCTGTAGAGTTCCATTGTTGAAGCTGATCTTTGTGTCCAGGTAGTTGATGCTGATGCAGGAGTCTTCTAGAGAGTTTGATGGATGGGTGATTGTTTTTGAAGTTGTGAAAATCTCTGAAGTTGTGAAAATTTCTGGTCATCTGTCCAGAGGATGAAAATATCATTGATATTTCTCAGGTATATCATTGGTTTCATGATGCATTTGTTCAGGAATTCTTCCTCAATATGGCCCATGAAGAGACTGGCATATTGGGGAGCTGTCCTAGTACTGGTCGCTGTTCCTGTGGTTTGGACAAAATGTTTGTTGTTGAACATAAAATTGTTATGGGTGATGTATAATTGTTATGTACATACATAACTATCATTCATACTAATTAAGACATGTTCCCCTTGTTGATGGTGTTTACAGTACCTTTTCCATTTTTGTTTGTTAGACTCCAATGACCAAATTCAGAGGAGAGATAAAAGGTTGTGCAAGTTACATGGCAATAAGCAGATCCTTACTTTTTACTGTACCTCAGCCCTGTTGTTGGTTGCTGTTTGCATTACAGCCTTCCCTTTTGCTGATTCAACTTATTGACATCTAATGTACAATACCCTTACATTATGTTTGAATTTGGCCTCAAGAGGAAAGCCCTTCTTGGGTATCTTTAATGAAGTAATTACATATTTGCATATGTTTTCTGAAAGTATACATTTAAATGATTTATCACTTATCCAGCTTCCTCCCTACAGAACTGAGTTCTCTAACTTTCTAATTTCTATTATCCTTTTAATGGGCTATTGCTATAAGAATATTTTTAATTTCTCTTGAAAGAAATGTATCAGACCATTACAGCATCGAGGGGAGATTAAATATGGAAACAGGGGTAATGCAAGATACCTCCTGCTGGACTCAGTGGATTAAAATTAAAAGGCCGTAGGGTTTCCCACTAGATCTACATGACCTAGGAGTCCAAAAAGAGGTGTGAGATCTAGAGATGTATATTTTTAGAGGACCACAATTACATAAGGAATTTATGCATTTTAAAAAGCTTTCATACAGGGCTTTGCACATACCTGCTACTTTACTGTTTATTACACACACACACACACACACACACACACACACACACACACACACACACAAACTACTTTAAAATAATATTGTGCACAAAGTCTAGGACTCAAAAGTTAGGAAATGCCAGAATTAAGGTTGCCTGTGCAATCTTAATTTGTCACCCTTCTGTGTATACATTGTGACACAATCTTTAATTACTGCTTCATTCAGTGCACAGGATACATAATGCTCAATTAAATGAGCATTTGATATTTTGTTTTATCCTTATTGTTCAGTGTGGCCTTAGGGCTAACTTATTGCACACCAAGTGCTTTACAAACATTACTTAAATTATCTTCACAATCCCCCGGTGAAGCCAGGGGCTGGTATTAACATCATTTTTCAGCAAATTAGCTAAGGCACAAGAAGCTTAAGGTCAAAAGTATCCATTAATTTTGGGTACCCATTTTGAGACATTTATTAGGACCTGATTTTTCATAGTACATAGCATTATATAGCACAGGGGTTCTCAAACTGGGAGTCGGGATCCCTCTGGGGTCACAAGGTTATTACATGGGTGGTCGCGAGCTGTCAGCCTCCACCCCAAACCCTACTTTGCCTCTAGCATATATAATGGTGTTAAATATATAAAAATGTGTTTTTTAATTTATGAGGGGGTGGTCGCACTCAGAGGCTTGCTATATGAAAGGGGTCACCAGTAAAAAAGTTTGAGAACCAGTGATATAGCACTTTATACATTCAAGCACAGTTATTGACTTCAGTTGCAGCTGTGAGCGTTCAACACTTCAGCAAATCAGACTCCAGAAAAGGTGTCAGGAATTCAGAAAATGAGGACCATAGAATTAATGACCATTCCAAAAAGTTTGATTTACCCAACATCACATAGGAACTCTGGCAGAAGTAGGGATAGAATCTAGTTCTCCAGGGCAGCATTCAACTGCCCCAAATTCAAGAGATCATCCTTTCTCTTCGTGCAATCCCTAGTCTCATTCACTAATCACCTTCCAACTTTTGCAACATCTGAAGCAGGGGTCCTACAGACGACAGACTCCTTTGCTACATAATCCTGATTAATTGCCAGAGAAGGTCCATCCTGTGCTTTTAATGAGGCAAGTGTCCTGTGGAAAAATATGTGATATGTAATTAAAGTGTGTGTCATGAGGCAGATGGACAAGGGGTCAAATTAAGGCTGCACAGGCAAGGTTGAGCAGGCAACCTTAATTCTGACATTTCCTTGTCCTTTATTTGAAATCTTAGCAATGTTATTTTAACATAGGTTTGTTTGGGTTTTTGGATGTAATTTCTTAGGTTTTTAAAAAAGCAAACTGAAAAAAAAATTCTAGTATGTGGAATCATATTCACAGTCACACGGTTAATCAGCAGGGTTGGAACCTTTAGGTCCACCACACAGACTTCTGCTACTTGAGCTAATGGAGTTACTTATAGTAATAGTAGGTAGTCATCCTCTATTTAGATCATGCTAGAGGGGTTTGGATGCTTTGAAAATGGGTTTCACAGATATTTGTGAACAGCAGAGGAATGCTGAAACTCCAGAATCTTGGATTCCATTCCAGGCTCTGGATGGGAGTGTGCTCTGGAGGCACAGACTCTTCTGCCCATTCCCCCAACTTGTCTCCTTCTGCCCCATCCCATCCAACATGTTTCTGTCCCAGTAATGTCTCTTTCCCATTATTAGCAATTATTATTATTATTATTTATTATTTGTATTATTACAGCACCTAGGAGCCCCAGTCATCCTCCAGAATCCATTCTGCTAAGCGCTGTACAAACACGGAAGAAAAAGACAGTCCCTGTTCCAAAGAGCTTACAATTTAAGTATAATAAAAGAGACTGCAGATGGATACCAGCAGACTGACGGGGGAGTACAATGAAACAGTATTTGTCAGCGTGATAGGAAGTGGTCTCGGCACATCAGCAACCTAACTGCTGTCAAATTTTTTGGAGGTATTCTTTCAGAGGAGAGTTTTGCAGAGGGATTTGGAGGAGGACAATGAGTTAGTTTTCTGGATGCTTATGAGGAGGCCCTCTCAGACATAGATTCAAAGATTCATAGATACTAAGGTCAGAAGGGACCATTCTGATCATCTAGTCCAACCTCCTGCACAGCGCAGGCCACAGAATCTCACCCACCCTCTCCTACGAAAAACCTCACCTATGTCTGAGCTATTGAAGTCCTCAAATCATGGCTTAAAGACTTCAAGGAGCAGAGAAGCCTCCCTCAAGTCACCCATGCCCCATGCTACAGAGGAAGGCGAAAAACCTCCAGGGCCTCTCCAATCTGCCCTGGAGGAAAATTCCTTCCCGACCCCAAATATGGCGATCAGCTAAACCCTGAGCATATGGGCAAGATTCACCAGCCAGATACTACAAAAAATTCTTTCCTGGGTAACTCAGATCCCATCCATCTAATATCCCATCTCAGGGGATTAGTCCTATTTACCCTGAATATTTAAAGATCAATTACTTACCAAAATCACATTATCCCCATCATACTATCTCCTCTATAAACTTATCGAGTAGAATCTTAAAACCAGATAGATCTTTTGCCCCCACTGCTTCCCTTGGAAGGCTATTCCAAAACTTCATTCCTCTGATGGTTAGAAACCTTCGTCTAATTTCAAGTCTAAACTTCCTGGTGGCCAGTTTATACCCATTTGTTCTTGTGTCCACATTGGTGCTGAGCTGAAATAATTCCTCTCCCTCTCCTGTATTTATCCCTCTGATATATTTATAGAGAGCAATCATATCTCCCCTCAACCTTCTTTTAGTTAGGCTAAACAAGCCAAGCTCCTTAAGTCTCCTTTCATAAGACAAGTTTTCCATTCCTCGAATCATCCTAGTAGCCCTTCTCTGTACCTGCTCCAGTTTGAATTCATCCTTTTTAAACATGGGAGACCAGAACTGCACACAGTATTCCAGGTGAGGTCTCACCAGTGCCTTGTATAATGGTACTAAAACCTCCTTATCCCTACTGGAAATGCCTCTCCTGATGCATCCCAAAACCGCATTAGCTTTTTTCACAGCCATATCACATTGGCAGCTCATAGTCATCCTATGATCAACCAATACTCCAAGGTCCTTCTCCTCTTCTGTTACTTCTAATTGATGTATCCCCAACTTATAACTAAAATTCTTGTTATTAATCCCTAAATGCATAACCTTACACTTCTCACTATTAAATTTCATCCTATTACTATTACTCCAGTTTACAAGGTTATCCAGATCTTCCTGTATAATATCCCGATCCTTCTCCGAATTGGCAATACCTCCCAGCTTTGTATCATCTGCAAACTTTATTAGCACACTCCCACTTTTTGTGCCAAGGTCAGTAATAAAAAGATTAAATAAGATTGGTCCCAAAACCGATCCCTGAGGAATTCCACTGGTAAACCTCCCTCCAGCCTGACAGTTCGCCTTTCAGTAGGACCCGTTGCAGTCTCCCCTTTAACCAATTCCTTATCCACCTTTTGATGTTCATATTGATCCCCATCTTCTCCAATTTAACTAATAATTCCCCATGTGGCACGGTATCAAACGCCTTACTGAAATCTAGGTAAATTAGATCCACTGCATTTCCTTTATCTAAAAAATCTGTTACTTTTTCAAAAAAGGAGATTAGGTTGGTTTGGCATGATCTACCTTTTGTAAAACCATGTTGTATTTTGTCCCATTTACCATTGACTTCAATGTCCTTAACTAATTTCTCCTTCAAAATTTTTTCCAGGACCTTGCATACTACAGATGTCAAACCAACTGGCCTGTAGTTACCCGGATCACTTTTTTTCCCTTTCTTAAAAATAGGAACTAGTTTTAGCAATTCTCCAATCATTCGGTACTACTCCTGAGTTTACAGATTCATTAAAAATTCTTGCTAATGGGCTTGCAATTTCAGGTGCCAATTCCTTTAATATTCTTGGATGAAGATTATCTGGGCACCCCGATTTAGTCCCATTAAGCTGTTTGAGTTTTGCTTCTACCTCAGATATGGTAATATTTACCTCCATATCCTCATTCCCATTTGTCATGCTACCATTATCCCTAAGATCCTCTTTAGCCTTATTAAAGACTGAGGCAAAGTATTTGTTTAGATATTGGGCCATGCCTAGATTATCTTTAACCTCCACTCCATCCTCAGTGTTTAGAGGCCCCACTTCTTCTTTCTTAGTTTTCTTCTTATTTATATGGCTATAGAACCTTTTACTATTGGTTTTAATTCCCTTTGCAAGGTCCAACTCAACTCGACTTTTAGCCTGTCTCACTTTATCCCTACATGTTCTGACCTCAATTAGGTAGCTTTCCTTGCTGATCCCTTCCATCTTCCACTCCCTGTATGCTTTCTGCTTCTTCTTAATCACCTCTCTAAGATGCTTGCTCATCCAGCTTGGTCTACAACTCCTTCCTATGAATTTTTTCCCCTTTCTTGGAATACAGGCTTCCGATAGCTTCTGCAGCTTTGATTTAAAGTAATCCCAGGCCTCCTCTACCTTTAGATCCATAAGTTCTTCAGTCCAATCCACTTCCCTAACTAATTTCCTTAATTTTTGAAAGTCAGCCCTTTTGAAATCAAAAACTCTAGTTGCAGATTTATTTTTGTTAATCCTTCCATTCAGTTTCAACTGAATTAGCTCATGATCACTTGAGCCAAGATTGTTCCCTACAACCATTTCTTCTATGAGGTCCTCGCTACTCACCAAAATTAAATCTAAAATGGCATCCCCTCTTGTCGGTTCAGCAACTACTTGATGAAGGAATCCATCAGCTACCGCATCTAGGAAAATCTGAGCCCTATCATTATTATTAATCTGAGCCAGACATGAGGGGTGGCATTGGAAAAAGCATGTATGTGTTTGAAAGTATAACAAGTTCTGATTGAGGCTGGCATCATGGGTTGATGGCATCATGATCAGATACTGAATGAGAGATGATAGGAAAATAGGTATTGGTTGTGAAGGGCCTTGAAAGGGAAGACAAGTATCTTGTATGTTTGATACAGTAGAGAAAAGGAAGCCAAGAAGGAGTGTGAAGAGAGGGGTGACATGGTCAAGTGACAGGGTAGGACAGCAATCTTTGAGGTAGCTTTCTGAATGGATATGAGCAGGCCAAGATTGCATTTGTCAAGGCCAAAGAAAAAGATGTTGCAGTAGTTGAGGTGCAAGATAATGAGAGTCTGAACATGAGTTTTAGCTGTGTGTATGGATACGAAAGGCCATATCTTAGAAATATTATACAGAAAGAATCTGCTCTTTCCCCATACCCTTCTCATTACCTACACAGTCCCACTCTTCAGACTTCTTGTCCAGTCTCCTTGACCAGTCAGTCTTAGTGTCCTTTCTCTGACTCCTTATTTGATCTCTTTCCCCACTGCCGCATCTCTGGATCCTAGTCTCATTCTTCCTCCCTGGTCGCCTCATCCAAACTCAGTTTTCCTCCAACCCCTCCCTGGCTTCTTATCCCAGTCTCTTTGACCAACAAATCCCATGACTTCTCCACCTCACTCCATGTCAAAGATGTCTCTCTTCCTCCTCGCCCCTATTCTGTCCCCTGGTTCTTAGTCCCAGTTTCCTTGTCCAGTTAGTCCCAGTTTTCATCCCTTCCCTCAGCTCCTCATTCAATTTCTGTGTATCCTTCACAGCAAACTGTCTCCCTGTCTTGCTCACCCCCATTTTCCTCACTGGCTCTCAGTCTTCTTGTCCAACCAGTCCCATTCTCCCTTCCAACTACCAATCACAGTTTTTCTCCCTGACTCTTCTAAGCACAGTCTCACCTACTCCTTTTCCTGCCCCCAGTTCAGTTTTTCCCCCCTCTGCAATTGAATCAGACAGATTTCTTCTCAATGCTGCCTGTGTGCTAGTGGGAGGGGGACATGATGGTCACTGAGAGTACAGGAGGGACAGGCTCCTTACTCTCAGTTCAGGTGCCTGACCCCAGCCTGTCCTGGAAATCCTTTAAATCCTTCTGTGCCCCCATAGCCTTGGGCTGGAACATGATTAGTTGCTTTGTGGGGATGGTGTATGCACAGTCCAGTCATATGGAGGAGTCATCTGAGAGGCTGGACCATGGTCCGTGTAGATGGCATCTACAGAGATTTTTACTAAGCTCTAGCAAGTGTCTACGGAGAATGTGCGAACTGTGATTGTTTTGAACGCTTATAATTTGGCAAGATTTGGGTATATAATCATGGGGACAGCAAAAGGCACATCCCTAGTACAAAGGCCACTGCTCTGCCAAATTTCAATTCCCTGTTCCAAAGTCTGGGGGACTAGATTTGTTAAAAGAAAAAGAATTTTATCTTGGGCAAAGCAATGTATTTTTCCCTATCCTCATTCTTGGAAATGCTGAAGTGGTTTGGCTAAAAAAATATTCATCCTAAAATAGACACCCACCATGGAAAATTTCAGCCCAAATAGTTAAAGTTAGGCAAAGTTATAAGTAACTGAAAATAGGGTCTTATAATAAGAAGTGTTATGCAACCTTAATCATCGATAATGTTACTAGCCCTGCCCATAATATTCATCAGAGAGAAATAATTGAATATTGCTATGGCGCAATATTTGTATTTTGATAGTTCTGTTGTTAATTGTGGTAGGTGTAAAATTTATTTTGCATATATTTGTATTCCAGGTTGAATGAGGAAGCCTTTTGTTGAATCTTAAATCGCTGAATTTAATTAGAAGTCTTACATGCTTCTGTATTTTTGAAATATCATTTTCTTAATTTAGGTAGGCAGTTTGTCTGATAAAATAAAGTGTGTTCATGGCAAAAATGTATTTGGAATGGGGACTTCAAAATAGTTAAAAAATATTTTTGCAACTCAAACCTTTCAATATGTCAGCTGTTTGCAAAATAAATGACATGAATACATTTTCTCTCAAAAGATTAATTCTACATTCAGACAGATGAAATGAAGAATAAGCAATTACTTTTTTCCTCAGAAAAAGTCATAGGTTTTTTAAAGTGCAAACCTTGACTAATCTTTTATTTGTCATATTTTTACCCCCAAAGAGACAAACATTTGATTTAAAATTACATAAGTTGTTATCTGGAGGATGCTAGTTTCAACCTATTTTTTCTAACTAGGCTCAATGGAATTTCTTTTTTATTAGAAAAAAGTTTTTGATTGTTGTTTTTTGATCTACTGTAATAAATTCAACAAATAACTCTGAATAAATCAGCTTCTAATTTCATTTTCTACATATATGAATGGGGTTAGGGAGGATTATTCATGTGATAATGAGAAAAATCACACTGGAACCCAGATGTTGCATTGATTTCTGCTGATTAGAATTGACCCAATTTTTAAGCCTTTAAAACCAGCTGTCTTCTGAGAAAACAATAAATTGATGCAGACAGAGTTAGAAAAAAAAATCCTATCTGAAAGATGTGCCCTTTCATTTTCTATACTTATTTCTCAACCCAATACCTACATCTTGGATGGAATTTTTTAAACTGGGATATTATCACCTAAGTCTCCAATATAGAACAATCTGATCTAGCTGCAAATATCTGCTGGTTTTTTGCTAATAACAGAAGAATGCAAACCCTGAAAAGTTATAGTTGCTGGCCCTACAATAAGTCTTCTGATTTACAAGCTTGTTCACAAGTGAATTACAAAGTTGTGTAGGAGGAGTGAAGTTAATGCAAATTAGCTCTGCAGCTCCCCTGCATTTCTAGTTGACAGGACACTTACTCTCACCTTAGCCATTGAGCCTGCAAAAGTTACTAGAGTACTTGAACTGTAGTAACAATCTTGTACAAGTGAGGATTGAAGGAAATGACTGGCTTCAAGCTGGCCACTGCTTGGCTCATAAATAATAAGTAAATATTACCTGGTAAAGTCTCTGGCTCTTGCATGCTGCCTAGCTGCGAGATTATTATGGAAAAATGATCTCCCATCACTGTTATTAGACTCCTGATGGGTATGTTCTCTACCACACTAGTCTTGACTAAAGTTTTGAAGGGGCTAGGGGATTCATTTTTGGACTATCTGCATTCCTTCACTGAGGACTACATTTTGGAGTGGTCAGTCATGAAGAAATGGATAATGGGTGTCAGTTCTGGTACTTTTAATGTCTGCGAGTGCTGATTTTAATGAACTAAACTATACATTTCCCCCTAGATTAAAAAGAGGATACGTCAGTTATTTTGTAAATGTAATTTTGTCTTACTGTTTGATAATATTTTTTTCAAATGGTGTTCATATGAACAAGTCTTTGAATTTTCCTAGTCATGTATACTATATTGAGGTGCACAGTGTGCTGATCAAAGAATTATAAATCAGGAAATAACCATAAAGTTTAGTTCAATTAAAAAAACAAGAAAATCAAAGTAGACTTTAACCTCTTTTTCTTCTAAAGTTAACATTCTGCTTAAAATACGACAACTAACAGAATCAGAGTAAGTATGGATGAGATTTATGCAAGACTACAAAAGTCTTACAATAACCTAGTAATTATGTTATTTAGAAGGGCTGCAGTACTATACATAATCCATTCTTACTAAGTTGACAAAGCATATGTTGATTTATTCAGAAGTGTAAAATGTCACTGCAGTAGTGCCAACCTCAAGCGATCAAAAAAACACGAGTCAGATCCCCAAAATAAAGAGATTGACCCAAAAATAAAGACTATATTGGGGACTTTTTTGGGGTCTCTTTTTGTGTGAGAGACAATTAGAGTTGTCCGCTCTCCCAAATGTATTGGGTAAGATGATTTTAGCCCAAATGAAGAACTCTCACCCCCATATTGATCTGTCGCAAGCAATGAATTCTGTCCACATCCCCATCAGTTCAGCCCCCAGCCTCACCTCTGCCCCTCTTGGTGTTCTCCCCCATCTCCTGGGCCTTGGTGGCTGCATCAGGGTCCTCCTTCCCCTTCCAGGCCGGAGTTGGGGGAGTCCAATGGTTCTTCACTCTCCTCTGCCCCTTTCCAGGGCAGGTGCTGCCAGGTGGGAGGGGGGCTGGCTTGTCCCCATTGCTTACAGGAGGAAAGGGGAAAGAAGGGATGGAGCCACCCTGAGTTGCTGGGTTCTTTAGCTCCCTCCTCTGAGAATGGTTTTGGGTGATGCGGGAGGAGAGCTCTGCCTGCAGCAGCTCTGAATGGTTATTCTGCTCCAAGATGCAGGCAAGTGGGGCAAACAGCCAATCAGTGGGTTCAGATTTGCTAGCGGGATGGAGTTTTTCGCTTCACCAGAGACTGGCTTCAGCTCACTAAAATCATATGTCCCGAAAAACATCATGAGACTTGGCATCATTGTCATTGTATTTGTATATCACTGGAATCTCTTTCATACCTGATCAAGTAATAAGAAATTTAACTGATATTTAACCAAATTTGAAAAATATAATTTGTATCACTTGATTCTTTGAATGCCATGTACCTGTAACAGATTCCCAGTCTTGGGTCTACCATATCATGTTTGAGGTAGAGGTTTCAAAACATCCCACTTTCAAAGTTCTTAGGTATTATACCACCTCACCATCAGGTGGTTCATGCCTCTTGTCTGATGAGGCAATGCAACCCTAGAGCACCTCTCCCATCAATTCTTTTTCATTTGCCAATGTTCCCTTTTGCTGCTGCAGATCTTGGTTCATTATTCACCTTATCCTACTAGATTTGACTAGGAATGACTTCAGCTAATTTTTTTCACTTACTGTTAACAGTAGGAAGAGGTGGGCTGTGAGGAACTTCAAAAGGATTATACAAGTATAACAAAGTTGTTTGGGCCATAGTGTATTTCTCACAACTTCTCTCCTCATTCTGTTTGATCCTACTGTGAGGTCGTAGTGCTGAAATTGTACTGTAACAACCATTGCCATGACAGAAACATACACTAAAAATGTGCAGATTTTGCTTTGAATAAATAGGTAAGTTTAGCTCAGTATTAGTAGAATCCACTATTCTTACTATGGCAATAATGGTCTAAGAGTTTTTCTAAGGCAATTGACAAATTTTTAAGGGAAACACTATCATGGCATAAACTGTTGATTATTATTTCACTTCAAGGTACAACAGAAGCAAGTATAGGGCAAAATAGAGAATTATGATACAGACACAAATAGTTTAAAATAGAAATGACAATGGAGAAAGTTATTAGCAAAGTAAATTGCTTTGGTATAAATATTTATTTTCCTCTCCTCCTACTTGTCTCTCTTTAAGCTGAAGGGACATGACCTGGGACATGAAGGGACATGACATGCAAAAGAATCCACTTATTCAGTACTGTTATACTAATTATTCACCAAGATGGTAATTGATTTAAAAGTAAATTAGTTTCTATATCACCACATGATGAGTTTACAAAAAGGAAAACACTGTGGTGGTACTAACACAATGTATAGCATGCACTTGCCAGGCAACAGAATGGAACACTAATAATAGGTTCTGATATAATTAAATTGTACAAAATTATTTTCTACGGTAGTCTTAATGTAATATATGTAGCATGCAAATACAATATATTATGATATTGACCTTCTTGGATGTTTAGTGGTAAAAGGCAAAACATCAAAATGTAATTTAAACAAATTATATACCTTGACTGTATTTTAACTTTGTAATATATTGTGATGTATTTTTCACTCTTAGTATAACCACCAACAAATCGGTGAATGTATATGTTGACTCTTTACTAAAGTCAAATATCGTTTGTGGCAGTTTAGGTGTGAAAAATAATCTCAGTATCAAGTTTCCAGATATGTTTCTAAATTTTCTATTATGCTGCTATCTAAATATATTTTTTCTTTTTATCAGTGCAACCAGTGATGTATTAAAGGGTTGCATGTGTAACTGAGCATTGCACATATGGCAGGTTGAGAGCTAATGCCAAAATGCGTATCGCAAGCCTTTAATATATTTGACTCAGTCCCAAATAATAGATATGACAAAAACAGTAGAGGAGAAGACTGGAAATTATTTCATTTAATCTATAAAACTTTCTGTGATCTATGCTCCCAGATTGATCATTTGAAGTGTCTAATTTATAATAATGAGTAGGATAACAGCAGGTCTGTATGAAAGAGATCTAAACTGATGTCTAAAATGAGTAAATAAATTATACCTCTTAAAGAGGCGCTGATATGACTGTGCTACTTTTCTCTCTGTGTACTGTCATAGTTTTTGTTCATTTAAATTGAAGGCTTTGTTAGTGCTGTTTGGGGGCAGAATAAGGCTGCTGGCTAGGGTAAAGAGGAACCCCCACCCCCAATCAGATTTTCTGTTTCTTTCCCTACTCACTGAAAATACTGAATTATCAAACTGTGTTTCTGGCTTAAAGAATGTTAGAGAACCAGGAAAACATGTTGATGTAACGTAAAAAAACAAAATAAAAACAAGTTTTCATTGATTACAACACTATCTAATGGAGGCAGTATGTATGAGTGCACCCATTCTGTATCAAATACCTTTCTGTGCTTTATTTAAAGATGCAGAGATCAGCAGTGATTCAGAATGGCTGCATTTTTAGAGCCTTCTATTGATTAGCAATTGAAATGTGATTGGGAGTATAATCACTTTTTTAAATGCAGTATAGTTGTAACCATATCAGTCCCAGGATATTAGAAAGAGAAGGTGGGTGAGGTAATATCTTTTATTGGACCAACTTCTGTGGGCGAGAGAGAGAAGCTTTTGAACCACACAAAGCTTGTCTTCAGGTCTAGGAAAGATACTCCAGGCATCACAGCTAAATACAAGGTGGAACAGGGAGTTCAACACATATTAACGGCCATTCAAGGTATATCTGTGTAACCGTAACCCACCTAGCTACCATCCAGTAATTAACATTTTATTTGTTTTTAAATAGGGTTAATCTTTCACAAAGAGATCACTCTATGTCTGATTTCAGAGTAGCAACCGTGTTAGTCTGTATTCGCAAAAAGAAAAGGAGTACTTGTGGCACCTTAGAGACTAACAAATTTATTAGAGCATAAGCTTTCGTGAGCTACAGCTCACTTCATCGGATGCATTTGGTGGAAAAAACAGAGCCTCTGTTTTTTCCACCAAATGCATCTGATGAAGTGAGCTGTAGCTCACGAAAGCTTATGCTCTAATAAATTTGTTAGTCTCTAAGGTGCCACAAGTACTCCTTTTCTTTCTATGTCTGATGTATCATTCCTCACCCTCAAAGGAAACCTCCACAACACTTTCAAAAAACGAGCTTGGGAGCTCAAATTCATAAATCATGGTCCAAACAGAGACACTGGATTTATGATTTATACAACAATCTGTAACTCACTAACCCCCTCTTTTTGTCCTATGACTGCAAATGGGTTAACGGGTCACTCTACCTTGAATGGTCCCTTATATTTGTTAACTACTTATGCTAAACAATTTGTTCCACCTTGCATTTAGGTGTAACACTTGAAATACCTTTCCCAGACCAGAAGAAGAGCTCTGTGTGGCTCAAAAGCTTGTCTATCTCTCCAGCAGAAGTTGGTCTAATAAAAGATATCACCTCATCCACCTTGTCACTTTTTTAAATGTAGGTAGGCATTGAAATCACTGGGCGTTAGATGCATAGGTGCTTTCGAAAATCCCAGTAGGCATATATCTGCATCTTTAGGTGCCTAAATACTTTTCAAAATGTGGTCCCAAATCCTTATCTTATCTAGATCTTGTGGTGAATGTCCTGGATAGAACTCTTGAAGTGTGAGTAGGTGTATATACTTCCTTCTCCAGGTTATCTGTGTAAAAACAGCTGAACTTCTGTGGTGACCTGGCTAATTGAGGCAAGTGGACTTAATATCCCAAACAGATCAATTAAGACAATTATAGGAGAGGCTTGTCTCCGCTCAGAAGGGAGAGTGGAGGACTCTGTCCGCATAGAAGCCAGAAGAATATTTAGATATTCAGCAAGAGTTTGTTTCCATTGTTTACTTTTTGACTCTTGTGTATTCATAAACATGGGCCTGAGCCATACCCATAGTTCAGTGAAGTCAGTGGAAAGATTCCTATTTATTTCAGTGAACTTTGGATCAAGTGAGGGATAATATGGTCATTGATGGTCATTGATCTAGACTGCTACTTTTTATGTTGAAGCACAATGATGGAGGAGTATAGACTAGTGTTGAAAGCACAGGACTGATTCAGATGTGAGTTCTGTTCCCACTTTTGTCATGAAATTGGTGTCTGACCATGGGTCATTTCCCCTGTTTATAAAATGTGGTCTAGTCTAGACACGATAAATCGACCCTGAGCACTCTCCCATCGACTCCTATACTCCTGAGAGGCGCAGGCAGAGTCGACAGGGGAGCGGCAGCAGTTGACTCACCGCAGTGAAGACACCATGGTAAGTCGACCTAAGTATATCGACTTCAGTTATATTATTCATGTAGCTGAAGTTGCGTAACTTAGATCGATTCCCCCTCCCATTTCCTCCCCCCATGTAGACCAGGGCTTAGATTTTCTTCCCATGGGACCTTACCTACCAGATTTCTGAGTTTGTAACATTCTGCTTTTTTAAGTCCATTCTCCTTATTCTGCTGCTCTCGTTCCTTCTTTTCCTGAGAATCATAAACTCTTATCATTTTATGATCACTTTCACCCAAATTGCCTTCCACCTTCACATTCACTACCGATTTCCTCCCTGTTGGTCAGAATGAAATCTAAAATGGCTGTCTCCCTGGTTACTTCCTCCACTTTCTGAAATAAAAAATTGCCCCCTGTACATTTTGAGTACTTATGGGACATTTTGTGTTTTGCTATATTATTTTTCCAACAGGTGAGTGGGTAGTTAAAGTCCCCCATTATTACCAGGTCTTGCGTTTTGGATATTTTTGTTCTAGAAATGCCTCAGCCACCTCCTCTTCCTGGTGGTCTGTAGTGGACCTCTATCATAACATCACCCCTATCTTTTACCCCTTTTATCTTTATTCAGAGACTCTTCACTGAATTGCCTCTCACCTCCTTTTGGACTTCAGAACAAATGTATATATTCTTGATATATGTATGTATTCTTGATCCAACACCTCCTCCCTTTTTATCCTGCCTGTCCTTTCTGAACAAGCTATACTTCTCTATACCAGTATTCCAGTAATGAGACTTATCCCACCAAGTCTCTGTGATGCCAATTAAGAGTGAGCTGTAGCTCACGAAAGCTTATGCTCAAATAAATTTGTTAGTCTCTAAGGTGCCACAAGTATTCCTTTTCTTTTTGCGAATACAGACTAACACGGCTGCTACTCTGAAACCTGTCAATTTAGCTTGTGCGCTAATACTTCCAGTTCTTCCTTTTTATTCCCCATACTTCTTGCATTTGTGTATTGACATCTAAGATGTTGAGCAGATTCCCCCACTGATTTCCCTCTTGTTGTTCCTTTGACCCTATTGTATTTTTACATGCCCCTCACATCTAACCCTCTTTTAAGGTTGCTTTATTTTATACTTACTTGTGGGCTTTTGTCACAGGCCCCCTTTGAACATAGTTCAAATCTCTCCTCACTAGGCTAGTGAGTTGGTGCATGAAGGTGCTCTTCCCTTTCTTGGTCACATGGATTCCATCTCTTATCAGAATAATATCCCATGGTCAAGGAAGTCGAAGCCCTCCTGTTGACACTATCTGCACATTTATCTCCATTGTGCATGTGTGTCCCTGCTTGGGCCCTTACCCTCAAGTAGGAGGATGAATGAGAACAAAACCTGCACCCCTGACTCATTCATTCTACCTCCCAGAGCCTTGTAGTCACTGCTGATCTGCTCAGGATGAGAACTGGCAGTATCATTAGTACCCATGTGGATGAGCAGCATGGGACAGTGATCAGAGGGACATGGTAATCAATATCCCAAAAAAACTTACCCTGTATAATACACATTATAAATATTGCCACACCAGAAGAAGCAAACACAATGAAGGCCCCAGAGTTGCAAGGCCTATTATTAAAACAAATTTTGACATTCTCAAAGTGAATTTGTTTCTTCTGTTGGACAGGAAAGGCCAAATTTTCAAAATATGTCCTCAGTGTGCACACAGGTCACTTACATGCACAGCTTTCCGACACAAATGTGTCAAAAACTGTAATCCTCCAAAATGTGGCCAACCATAATATTTTTTTCAGTGAAATAATAGATTTTGCAAAACAACTTCTTCATAAGGTTGTCAGGAGGGGAGGGTTTGGTGTCTGTGCCTGGCAGTACCACCTAGTGGTGATACTCTGAGGTGTGTTGCCCAGTGGCAAATGTCCATGACTGCGTTGCCTACTAGCTGAAATCAGTGGCTGTATAGCTGAGTGGCGAGAGTCAATAGCCCTGTCACCCAGTGGTGAGAGTCAGTGGCTGCAGGGAACCCAGGCCCTCCCTGCTCCACCAGATTCCAACCCAGGGCCCAATGAAAGAATAATTCAAAATGTTTGGCTTAGGGGGGCATTGCCCTTATGCTTGCTCCCTGGGCCACTTCCTACCCTTGCTTTGGTTTCTCTGGTGGTGCCATAGGTTAGCTTCTGATTTTCCCCTGGAGTCCTCTCTGGTTGCAGTCTGGAGGGTCTTCTCTGTCAGTTGGGGTTAATCAGTGCCGTCCTCTGCAGTTGCTGGGACTGCGGTGGCTTGGTGGAAGGCCCTAGTCCTGATGACTTGGTGTCCCAGCAGCTTCTCCACAGGAGCCTGTACAGCACAACTACTGTCCTGCTCTGTCCCCCTATACTGAGCTGAGATACTCCCTTTTGAGGGAGTAAAAGAATAAATGGACACAAATCAGACATCAGAAATGGTAACATACAAAAGCCAGTAGGAGAACACTTCAATCTCCCTGGACATTCTATAACAAAAAAACTTCAAAAACAGACTTCAAAGAGAAATTGCAGAGGTACAATTCATTTTTCAAATTTAACATCATTAATTTGGACTTGAATAGGGACTAGGAGTGGCTGGCTCACTACAAAAGCAATTTTCCCTCTTTTGGTATTGACACCTCCACACTGATTGAATTGCCCTGTCAGCACTGGTTCTCCACTTGTAAGGTAACTCCCTTCTCTTCATGTGTCAGTATATTTATGCCTGCATCTGTAATTTTCACTCATGCACCTGAAGAAGTGGGTTTTTTACCCATGAAAGCTTATGTCCAAATAAATCTGTTAGTCTTTACGGTGCCACAGGACTCCTCGTTGTTTTTGTGGATACAGACTAACATGCCTACCCCTCTGATCCCTTTTGAGTGCAACTTCCATTGTGTGTGTGGCTTTCTGGGCCCAGAGCTACTCCTTAACCTTTATGTCCCCAGGGTGGGGCTTGCACACCCCACCACAAAGATATTGGGATCAAATTGCAAATCATTATATCCCTATATAGAAAGCCTGTAGTAAATCAATTTAGCAAACAAATTAAGGGCACGACCTTGAGTCCCTGCTGTGAGGTATTGAGCTCACTCAATGCCTGTTGAAAGACAATGGGAATCTGGGGGCTCAGTACTTCTCAGCAATGGACTTTGCCTTAACTTTAACGGCTTTTTCCTCTTCAGTGAAATTTTTATTGCCTTGTGCAGGATAAAAGAAAAATTTTAAACTGTCTTGTTCTTTAGTTGGTTAAAAGTGGTGTTACAAATGGATGGAACCTTAACCGTTGATCAAATGTGGCATTTCATTGAAAATAAATGTGCAGTTGGAGCTGTATTTTTAATATGTTTCATTAATTAGTGATAATGTATTTTTTCTGAATTTTATGCTTGTCATATACTAATTGGAAGAATCAAACATATTTTAATTTACAATATCCATTCAATCCTTAAATGCCCTTGATGAATAAAAATACACGTGACAGCAAATTATAGCTGTGCTTTTAAGCTAAGAACATAAAATGATTATCATTTGCAGTAAATGTTACTATGGTTCTAAGATGTTTCCTGAGGGATCAAGCAATCTTCTGCACTTTTCTTAAGACTGACCCTATCACCTTGAAAAACAGACAGGAAGGAGAGCTGCAAATGCAAGACCACTGTCAGGTCAACCTATCGTGGCACTGACAGGTCTCTGATATAAAACCCAATTTATACTTTAAGAAGCACATCCATTATCTTTCTGATTTTAAAATAGAACATACATCAGCAAAATGATAAAAGAAAGTACTTAAGAATTATGAAAGTCAAGGACTATTTCCTATCAGAAAGTCACAATCTTTTTTGCATATCACTGATTAAAATTACACTGAACCTTAATGTTCATTTTTGTGTCTTGTTCTCTTTCAGAAAGTTAATAGTTTGCATTAGTTTGAAGTTTAATAATCACAACTCTGCATGTACTATGCTGTCATCTGGACTAGTCATACGATATATAGAGTTTTCTGTTAAAGGATTTCAGGGTTTGGGGGTTTTTTTGGGGTGGGGCATTTATTTTTAGACAAATTTATGACTCATTTTTTGGGAGTAAGAATCCTTATAATTGGTATTGAAAAATTGTTTTCCTAAAATTATTGCAAAACTTGTCCCCCTCTGAAGCCTCATGTTATGATGAAAAGCTTCCAATGAGTTTCCTGTATAAACAGTCTGCTGGCCCCTCCACATTTCAGATTTTTGAATACTGAAAGTAGTAAGTTTGAGATATATTTGGTGGAAACTTAAAAACAAAACAAAACTATTCTCATTTTTTTCTTTCATTGACTTGTATCAATTTAAATCTAAAACCAGAAACCCTATTTATATAATACTCTTTGACATCTATGAACAAAACATTACTTATACTTTTTGGCCAGATGTTTGCCAAAATAGCCACATAAAACATTATTGTGACCTGATTTGTGAAAAGGAAGTTTATGGAATTTCACTGTCAGAAACATTAGATAAAATTATTCCCAGTATTATCATATTCGAGAAACTTTCAAATGTTGTCATGTAATTTGCATCAATATTTTGCCATGCTTTTGTGATTTTTTTTCCCTCTGGCTTGTTTACTAATAGAGGATTAGGGATCTGCCACATAGTATTTCATCTTGCAAAACTTCCAGGCATACAGTCACCTGCTTAAATGCAATTTTTACCTTAAAAATTAGCTTGTGAAAATGTTTTGTTGGATTTCAAATTTGTTTTGTCTCCCTGAATTTCTTACATAATCTGTCCAGTTTGCATGAGAAAAGGTATTATTTTTCTAACTACTAGCTCCACAAACTGACCCTGGGCTCTGACAATCAAGCTGAGTTCTTTTGATCCCATTGAAGCTGTACCAAGTGGTCCTCATGGCATTTGGCTGTTCAGATGTGAAGGGGTAGGGGTAGTGCAATCCCCAGTCACCTTTGTTCTTTTCTTTCTGCAATAAACTATGAACATAGGGACTTCTGCTCTATGCCTGGAGAGATTT
Source organism: Dermochelys coriacea (assembly GCF_009764565.3). Lineage (NCBI taxonomy): Eukaryota > Metazoa > Chordata > Testudines > Dermochelyidae > Dermochelys > Dermochelys coriacea. The sequence continues at coordinate 124,480,600 of NC_050070.1, forward strand.
GGTTATTTTTTTCACTGAGAATTTCTTGTTGCCTTGTTAATTAGGACATTTTAAATAAATTTTAGATAACCCAGGTTGTTCTTAGTATAATTATTAGGAAGCTTCTGCACCAATGTACAGTTTAGAGCCTTGTTCCATCTCTTGGTTCTGGGGCATTACGTCTCATCCAGAAGATATGGAGAAATAGACTAGCTTAGTGATGTATCTCATACTACTCTGTTTTCTTAGAGTCACATGCACATCTTGACTATCTGATATGTCTTGGACAAGTACCATTCACAAGATCATTTCTCACCATGCCGCACCTGTATACTTTGTACTTGAAAGGACAGTCACAGCAGGCTGCAGCCTTCATGATGAAGGCCCAACTGAACAGACCCTTGGATCTGAGGGTTCTTTAGCATTCATGTGAAAGGACAGTTTAGGCCTTCATTGGATTCAGAGTCCCGTAAAATGAGGCGATTCAAACCTTCACCATATACACAGGGACAAAATTATTCTGACTCATCCAAAATAGTAGTATCTGAGTGCTGTCTGAACCACACCATTATTCTCACAGATTTCTTTTCAAAACTTCATTTTTAGTAGAAGTGAAGTAGGTTTCATACCCTACATGTTAAGAAGGTTTGAGGTTTCATTTGGCTGGGACTAAAGAATTTAGGAAATCCAGTTTTATGCCCTGTGGGGAGCAGTGTAAAGTGAATACCATTTGCAGTAAGTGCCTGTCAAAATAGTAGACTTTGCACTGAGATAGTTTATGTTTTAGGAGACTATGAGTACCTGAAGGTCTTAGGGATTATTCATCTAGAGCTAAGACAACATCCTGTCATCAGCCTCCATAATGTGTCCAGTATAGCAATCTGCAGGACTATTATCTGAAGTGCTGTTCAGACATTTACACAACATTCCTCTCTTGAGTTGGCATTTAGACCTGATACTAGCCTTGAGAGGCAATTCTGCATTTCCATTTTTAATAAAACTCTTTAGCTCACCTTCTGGGTGGTAGTTATTGTGGTTCTTTGAGAATGTTGCTTCTGTATATTTGGAGTACTGCCAACCTGTCCCTCTTCCTTAGATTTGTATTCTCCAGTGGAATCTGGGGTTTAGCAAAAGAACTGGGGTTGTTGGGTAATGCAAGGCCTCTTATAACTTCTGTTTGAATGTTTGCTGACATGTTGGGTTACTCACATGGTCTGTGATTTTCTCAAAGGTTTCCTAAGCTCAGTGGAGCTGGGGTGACAACTTGCCCTCCCACAAGAGTGAATATGTGAAGGGAATACTTTTGAAGCTTCTGGTAAAATAGCCTCTCTTTTCTGTAGGCTAGAGTAGGTATTTAGCTGAGCCTGTGTGACCCCATTATGTTTAGATTGTTTTCAGTTTATGCAAATTTACTAAAAACTAAAAGAATTACACAGGTGTCACTAAGTGCATTATCTGAAGATAATGGGGATGTAGAGGTGTGTTTCAGAGTCAGTTTGGCCTGCAAGATCAATATTACAGGTTGTGATATGCAAGCTGGCATGAATCTATCTTGACTGTCAGAGTACACAGATAGTTTGTGAGGATGACAATTAGAAAAAAAACCAACAACCTTCTTTTTACTGGTAAACTGAGCAAATTTGATATGGAAATCAGTGAGATACAATGAAAATGAAACCCCATTATGCCATTTTTATGAAGTCACTTTGTGGAGCAGAACCACTTAAACATTGTCAAGATTTTATTTTCTGTTGCTGTAGATCTCCAGAGATAATACAGACCTGAGACATAGTGCAATAAAAAAATTTTGAATTTAAAAAATAGTTAATAGTTAATTTATTAATAGTTAATAGTTAAAATACAATAGTTAATAATAGTTATATATATATATTTAACTATTATATATTCATATATATAAATACAATCATTAATACTAGTTAAAATTAATAGTTAATTTATTAATAGTTTAATAGTTAATAGTTAATTTAAACACAGTGCAATAAACAATTTTTTAAAATTTATTTTTCATTATTTCCATTGGGTATAACCCTGTTGACAGACTTTTAAGGTAAGTAATGGAGGTCTGGACCAGTGACAAGCGCAGCTGTTTGACAATATAAGGTTCCGAAATCCTGTTTGTAAAGACTGAAGATTGTTTTGTGTACTATGGCTTTAGTGCCTTTAGCCTCCTTCAGCTTCTAAGTCATGTATTTTTAGAAAGCAAAAGTCAATATCCTAATCAGTGTTGTTTAACATTTGGTTCACTTTAGCAATTTGGTGAATAGAATGAGTTCTTGCATTTATTGGAATGGTAGAAAGAATGGAGACATATGGGGTCCTTTCTCTTATTGGTACCTGGTCTTGGATCTAAAATGAATTCCACAATGGCAGGGTTTTAAGGTAAATAAAACTAGTCTGTGTCATAGATTTTGGACATTGGCTAGGCACTTTTTAACCAAATGTAACTATTTGAACAGACGGTGCAGCTATTTTCAACTCCCACAGAAGGCCAGCCATTGATTAAAATTTTCCAGGTAAGGATCAAAGCTTGTTCCAAATGAGGCAGAACTAGTGAAATCACTGTTATTCTCTATTACACCAGTGTTATAACTAACTGAAATAAAATTGAATGAGTTAGCAAACACAGGTGCTTGGAAGAAATGTCTTGAATACAGAATGAACTGTGAACCTGAATATTTAAATGTTATATGTACATGTGTTAAGAATCACTCAAACATTCTGAAGTTGAAGAGGCATATAATTTGCAGGATTTACTTTTAAATCCTATCTATTTAGCTATCTCCACAATAAATATGCTGTACATAAGAGATCCCTGTGAGAGTCAGAGGGAAGGAATTTTTGCATGCATTGTGTCCACTGGTCAGGGCATTACTCATGGTTTAGACCTGGTTATTGGAGGCAGCTTAGGTTGCTTTTTTCCCCCCTTATTCTTTTGAGTTTAGACTCTTTCTACAATATTGTTGGAGCACCACACTCTGACCCATTTACTCATCTCCATCTTAGAGAACAGCTTTAGGGTGACTGCTCTCAACAAAATGGAGATTTGAAGTCTGAGGATTTTTCTCTTACAAAGTGCTGAGAATTCGAACCTACTGAAGTATTTTTGCTGCAGTGCAATACAGAAGTCAACACCTATTTTAAGCATTGAAACAACACAGAAAGTTTTTGTTTGAGACCTTAAATGTAAAGAGAAAACTAAAAAAATGTCCTTCCTCCTTCATGACTAGTTACCAACCTGTCCCACAAATGCATTTGAGATGTCATACAATAAGGGGTTAGTAATAATGATTAGATTTCCTCTCTTCTCCTTCTCTCCTTTATTCCAGTGAATTTATATTTAAAAAAAGAAATAAAATATATCCAGACAAGGAAACCATAACTCTAGTATCCTCTGCAGAGCATCAGCCCGGTATTTTCTGCAGGTTGCTTAAAGTCCCTATATAGATAGGGAGATTCTGTCCTTGTTCAGTCTATACCTGTAACAGAAACCAGAGTGAAAAGTATACATATTCCACAACGCATTCCAAGAAATGATTCTATTCTTCCTTTTTTATATTCTGTAGAGCTCAAGAATCCTACCTCCCCTTTCCCAGATGATTTGGTTACCATCATTCTCATGTCTATGCACCCTTTCTTCCCTTCTTTTCCTTTTCCTTATTCCACTTCTTCTCCTCCCTTCATTTCCTCTAATGTGCCCTCTTCTTCTGTTTGTCTCTCTGTTTAGCTAGTTCCCATCCATTAAATTTCTCTTCCCCCAAAAAAGGAACAAAGCAACCCCCCAAAATTGTGGAATTAACATGACATTTGCAAACCGTCACATTGTTCACACTTCTTGTGTATGAGACAAAAGGTTGGAGGGAAGGGATGTATATTTTGTCTATTTTAATTGTAAACTCTTCAGGACAGGGACTTTCTCTTACACTGTGTTTGTACAGTGATCTTGGTTGGGTCCCCAGATAATACTGTAATATAAATTAATAATAATTCATGTCCATATCATCTGATATAGCATTCTCCAAGATGGTTTGATCTTGATAGTCTCACCAAGGAAAGAATGCCTGGATATCTGCACTACCCAGATGAGATTCTGCTTTCTACATTGTTCAGTAATTGTGCCAGCAGCAATTCATAATGAACCCAAAATAAAAAATGAAATCATCCTTGCTATCACCTGTCTTTTCAATATATCTTGGAGCTGATTTTTAAGGCATCCAAACTGGTAATTTGCCAATTCTAATGTCTAAAAATACATTTTTTTAAAATACAAAGGTATTTTTCTCATACAAAGGTTTCTTCAGGTTATCTTCTAGCATCTATAATTCATGCTCATGCTGGTATTGTTCATTGGATTTGTATGTGCAAAATATGGTATCCCTAAATCCTAGTCTTCCCGAGAAATTAGCACTAATTAATAATGCCTCCAAAGTGGTCCTGATTCACAAAACTTCTAGGAACACCTTGTCATTCCACTATGAGGCAATAACTGGCCATGATGGCATACATAATCTATCAGGGAGGAGCAAAGAACACAAATCTGAACCACAGAGTTACCACTTTTAATTCCTGAGAGAAGTAGGGCCTGTGTACCAAAGCAACACTGCAAGAAAATTTCATGTCTGACTGGCTCAGTTGCCACATGCTGGCAGCAAACAAATGGGAGTCAAACTAAGACATCTTCGATAATCCGTCCAAGTGCTTTTTTCTCTCAGTTAGACTTTGTTGCAATTTACGAAAACAGGAACATACTAGTATTTTTCTCCTGATGTACCTGGTTGTGGAGGATAGGCACTCTTCTAGACAAATATAGCCAAATATAGCCATGTGCAGCTTTTTGAAAGCTGCCTTCTCTGGACAGTGGAAAATTGGTGATTCAGCTGCATTTAGGGTATTCCACTTCTGATGGGACATGATTTGGCAGACTGTGTTTTTTCACAGCCGGTGTGAAGCAGGAAGTCAGACTTAGATGATTAATGGTCCTTTGTGACTCTCGTCCCCTAATGCCCCTACTCTACTTGTGCTACATTGATGACAAATGTGAAATGGAGAAATGTGAATTTGTGAAAATGAAGCCTGATGTTCCAAAATTTACTCTCTTCTGATTAACCTTGCTTTCTCTAAATACATATCAATTTCCAAGTCAACATAATTTTCCCAGCTTCCAGAATAGCACGCTGTGGCTGTCAGGATGATCTTGTTCTTAAAGACAGGACAGGGAGTCAGGAGTCTTGGGTTCTGTTCACAACATTGTCACTTAACCTTTCATTGTCTTAGTTTCTCCATGGGCAAAATTGAGATAATGATAGTGCTTTACTTCAGAAGGGTCTTTTTAGTCTACTTTAGGGTTTACTACAGCACCCATCACCACAGTACTAATTGTTTCCTAAGTAAATTAAATTTGCATAATGAGATCCCAAGTGGATTTCTCGGAATCTTCCACTCTTCTCACTTCCTAATTATAGGACGTTCAGGTTGGAATATAATTTTCTTTATAAAAAATATCGTAATTCCAGTTAATGGAAATACTTTATCAAGAGGAGGATTTACAGCATGTCTTGATAGTGGTCAGATTTTTTATTAACAAATCTCTTCTGGTAGTTCATTCCAGAGCAGAGCCCCATTAACCAAGAATACTTTATCTTCAGCTCTCACCCAGTTTTTCCTGGTCTTTATAAATTACATTGTCCCAAACATGTGCAGCTGTCCTGGAGGATCATGGATAGATGTGGTGTCACTGACAGAGTTTGTTACTGACCCAGAGATGGCTTTAAGGATCAGGCACAAAGCCTTAAAGAGGCATTGGAATTGTACTAGAAGCCATTGGAGGGTTCAGAGCCTATAAGACATTACTTCACAATATCCCATCTTATTAAGGAGGCAGACAACTGCACTCTACACAAGGTGGACTTTTTGCATTGCTTCTATCTTGAGACCCCAATACACTGAGTTACAGGAATCTGGTCTGGAATGTTGAGATTCGTGTAATTAATGTTTGTAAAGTACTTTGAGACCCTCATATGGAAGATGCTATACAAGTGCAAAGTATTTTATAAGCTCAACCTAGTAAAAAATAAAGTTGTTTCTTGTGCTTCATGTCTATATTGTTCTATAAACACAATTTAGAAGTTTCATTGACTCGTGAAGCCATATAAACTAGGCTCTCATCAATTTTTTTTCCTGCATCAACAAAACTGATAAGTAATTATTTTAAAATCAAAATACAAATAAACAGAAAATGTGTAACCATAAAAGCAGTGTTTGGCTATATTTCTTCTCTAAATTTTAATTTAAATCTTGCTGCATTTAATGTGGACATGCCAAAATTGCAGTATATGTTTATTTGCTATATAAATAACATTGACTTTGGAGACACCCAAGGCCTGCATCTGCCTTTTAAGAACTTCTGCACAGCTTCTATAAAATCCACAGAAATAGTGCATATGCAACTGAGGGTTGAATTTAGCCAATGGGAAGCAGATGTGTGCAGCTAGCCATTAGATAAAGTTACTAATAACTACACTTTTAATCATAATTGTGAACATTATTTTTATTACATAAGCACTCTATGGCACCTATCGCTGTAGTACACCTATCGCTGTAGTATCCACTTTGTTTGTACCTGTAATGGAAATTTAATAATTCTAGTTTTAATTCCCAGAGATAACCTTAACTCCATTTTAAGGTACTTTAAAAGTATTTAGGATTAATATGGGACAAAAAAATTACAGGGATGTTGTATTTATCCCAAAAATAAGCCTTATGTACCCAGGAAGTTCAGAGAAAATACATAGTTTTTCCTATGTTAAAAAATTCTGGTGACCCTTAAAAAAAAAGAAAAGCTCTAGTGCCTTCATGTTTTGGAACAAGGGATTGAAATTTGGCAGTGGGTGTCCTTTCTGGCAGAGATGTGCCTTTACCTTATCTGTGAAGAGCTACCTAAATTTGGCCAAGTTATAAGCCTTTAAAAGTGTATACGTGCTCCATAGATATTTTTGATTTTTAGAAGTTAATATCTCTGAGGATTCCAACCTCATTGAGCATGTTCTCGCTCTCACAACTTCTAGTGATGACCAAACTGTGCATGCACCATCCCAACAGGGCAACACAGCATTCTTCCTCAAGCCCAGGGCTACACAAGTGAAGCCAGAGTTTCCCTGTCATTACTGATCTAGGCTGGGGTCGGGGCTGCGCCCTGTGTTTGAGAGCAAGGAACCTTTTTCTCCTGTGCTCTCAGTGCCCCCTCCACTACTGATACCGAGAATATAGAGGATGAAGCTATCTGATTCAAATGCAAAGGGGACACAACTCAGCCAGGAGGGAGAGGGAAAGGGATAGATTGGAACAAGAAGTCAAGTGAGATTGGGATTGGTGTAAGGTGAGAGAAACTGGAAAGGGTTGGATAAGGAGAGCTGGGAATGGCTGGAGAAGAAGACTGGAACTAAGAGCTTGGGGGAAACTGGGACTAGGAGCTGGTGAAGGAAACAGATTGGGGAGCCAGAGAGCCAGTTGGTTGTGTGTGTGGGGGGGATGAGGAGCTTGGGGAAGGGGTTGGGTTTGGCTAGACCAGGAAACTAGGTCTAGGAACATGGGTCTCAGAGTGGAGGGGAGAATTGAGGCTGGGGGAGAAGCAAGGCAGATCTGACAAGGAGCTGGGGTGAGGGGTGAAAACTGTGACTGGCTGGGCAAAGGGACTGAAGCCAAGGAAGATGGAAACTAGGGAAGGAGCCAGGAAGGGAGTGAGTGAAGAGACAGATTGAATGATGAGTCCAAAGAAGGAGATTAAGACTGGGAGCCAGTGGGGTGAGAAGACAGATGGATCAGACAAGGAGCTTGGAAGCCAGAAATGGGATAGGCTGGGAAAGAATATTGGGACTGGGTGTGGGGAAGGAGAGAGGCTGGAAGTAGGGGAGGGTGGATTGAGACTCAGAGCTACCCCAGAGAGGGAGACTAGAGGTGGGTCTACACTACAAATTTACACTGGCACAGCTACACCAATGCAGCTGCACCACTGTAGTGCATCTGGTGAAGGTGCTCTGAGTTGACAGGGGAAGGCTCTTCCATTGGCTCAATAACTCCACCTCCATGAGAGGTGCTAGCTAGGTTGGCAGGAGACACTCTCCTGCCAGCATAGCACTGTCTACATGGGGGACGTAAGGTTGGTATAACTAAGTTGCTTAGGAGTGTGGATTTTTCATACCCCTGAGTGACGTAGTTATATCGAAGTAAGTATGTAGTGTAGATCAGGCCTAGACTGTCTGGGCAAGGAGACTGGGTCTAGTATGAGAAGCTTGATGACTGCACAAGCAACCTTAATTCTGGCATTTTCTGACTTTTCAGTACTTGACTTTGCAACCCTAATAACGTTCCTTTAATATAAGATATTTGTATATGTGTAATAAAGAGGTTGAATTTCTGCTTTTAATGCAAAACTGACCCCAACTTTAACTATGATTGCTAAGATTACACATTAAGATCATTTGGATTTTGACTTAAAATTTCAATGTTATATCAAATGTCCCCTATTTCTGAAGAGTGTCTATTAGCAAGGGTGAACTGATTTAAATTGCCTATTTTAATCATGATTTAAACCAGCAGATACCTGAATTTAAATAATCCATTTTAATGGTCTACTTAGCTTTCAGAGTAGCAGTCGTGTTAGTCTGTATTCGCAAAAAGAAAAGGAGTACTTGTGGCATCTTAGAGACTAACAAATTTATTTGAGCATTAGCTTTCGTGAGCTACAGCTCACTTCATTGGATGCATTTGGTGGAAAATACAGTGGGGAGATTTATATACACACACAGAGAACATGAAACAATGGGTATATCATACACACCATAAGGAGAATGATCCAAGATGAGCTATTACCAGCAGGATGGGGGGAGGAGGAAAACCTTTTATGGTGATAATCAAGGTGGGCCATTTCCAGCAGTTAACAAGAATATCTGAGGAACAGTGGGTGGTGGGGTGGTGGGGAGAAATAACATGGAAAATAGTTTTACTTTGGGTAATGACCCATCCACTCCCAATCTCTATTCAAGCCTAAGTTAATTGTATCCAGTTTGCAAATTAATTCCAATTCAGCAGTCTCTCGCTGGAGTCTGTTTTTGAAGTTTTTTTGTTGAAGGATAGCCACTGATAGCCACTCTCAGGTCTGTAATCGAGTGACCGGAGAGATTGAAGTGTTCTCCGACTGGTTTTTGAATGTTATAATTCTTGACGTCTGATTTGTGTCCATTTATTCTTTTACGTAGAGACTGTCCAGTTTGACTAATGTACAAGGCAGAGGTCGTTCACCTGCGCATCTACCAATGTGATATATGCCATCATGTGCCAGCAATGCCCCTCTGCCATGTACATTGGTCAAACTGGACAGTCTCTACATAAAAGAATAAATGGACACAAATCAAAAATCAAGAATTATAACATTCAAAAACCAGTCGGAGAACACTTAAAATGATTTGAATAGATTATAGTGAGTTTAGGCCTAAAGATAGGCTGTCAATTTCAAACTTAATTTTAAATATGCATATCTTTTTAAAACCTGGTTTTAATTTAAATTTAAAAATCCAATTATTTTATTTTATTTTATTTTTTTAAATCATCAATTTTTATACACCGTGCCACTAGTAATAGTTTGATAAGAAGGGAAATTGGTTGGTATGCACCGGGTGATTTTGTAAAAAGAACATAACTTACAACTGGCAAGTTATTTTAGTACAGAATACAAAAAAAATACTGAGTAGACTTACGTTTTTAGCATGAATTATTTATTTTGAAACTATTTAAAATGTTTTAAAACTCAGGAAAAATATTAAGTATTTACAGGGAAAGACCAAGAGCTCACCTACTCTTTGTTTTTTTATCCTGAGCAAGCTGTATTGTTGACATATGAGACATTTCCTCCAGTTTCATAGGGTTTTGGCATGATCATAAGAATGGCCATGCTGGGGCAGATCAGTGGTCCATCTAGCCCAGTATTCTGTCTTCTGACCGTGGCTGGTGCCAGATGCTTCAGAGGGAATGAACAAAAACAGGTCAATTGTTGAGTGATCCATCCCCCTGTTATGCAGTCCCAGCTTCTGGCAAGAAGGTGCCTAAAACATAAAATAACCACAAATAATTTATTTTGTATTTTATGGAAAGCTAATCACAATCATAAAGTAAACATTGAACAATAATTTGCACTTGTGTAATGCTTTCCATTTTTGCATGCTTTATGACACTAGCGAATTAATCTTCATTGCAATGCTTTGGGGTAGGTAATACAGAGCATTTGAAAACAGATATTGTTTAGAAAATATTGTCAACCTTAATTATGTAATCTTAGTATCATTTCAGTTATAGGGGAAAACATTAAAAATTATAAAACCTGATAATTGTTAGTATTGGTGAGAACAGTGTTAAACATACATTAAAAATTTTAATTTAATTATTCAATTTTGCCCAAAGGCCCCAATCAGTATCAGGGGCCCATTGTGCTAGCCTTTATACAAATGTAGCTGACTCAGTCCCTGACCAGAACAGCTTCCACTCAAAGGCTCCAATTCTGCAAAACTTAGCACCTGCTTAACTTTGTGTACTATGAGTAATTCCACTAACTATAGTAAGACTCATGGCATGTAAAGTTGTGTGCATATGATTTTGCAGGATTGAGGCTTACCTAGATCAGACAAACAGTAATATACAGACAAATAGAATATAAATAAAAAGTTAAAACCTGTTCATAACCTATAACCTGCTGATTAGACACATACCCTCACACTGTAAACTAACCATTTTTCTGCCACTCTCTTCAGGTGCTCCTGTCATTGCTGATCCAAAAATGCACTCTTTTCACCTTGTTCACCTCAGAACAATAGCTTCCTTCCATCTGCAGAAACTGCTAACTCTAGAGAAGGCAGTTCTCAGTCCTCTGAATGTGTCTTCCCCAAAACTCCCTTCTTCTCCCACCACTTGCTCTGAAACCAACTGGAGGAAATGTCTGGGCTTATATGGGAGTTCTGTACCTGTCCCTAGGAAGTGTGTGGGAGAGGAGTTCCTGCTTCACATAATGCCTCCAGAGAGGGGAGAAGGACCAGAACTGTTGAGGGGACATGGGAGGGAGGGAGCTCATCCTGGCTTTCTCTCCCCTCCATCACTGCCCTATCTGCAGCTGATGGAAGTCTCTTGTTTCACATGGTGATGCTGACACCATGTTGGAGGTAGATGGAGTTGGGTCACAAGGACTATATCTTATGTCAAGATAACTGCGCCATTCTATTAAAGTCCTCTGCAAGTCAGGCAAATAAGGGCAGTATTTAGCCCTGAGAGCTTGTCTACACTTGGAGGTTTAATGAAATAGCTATTCTAGAAGAAGAATGCCTTTTTCTGACTTAATGGATCAAGCTTATACCAGGGGCTTCTGTCAAAATAACAATTTCAGCATAGCTATTTCAATACGATTCCAAGTGTAGACAAGTCCTTAATCTGTGCTGTTTGTACTTGAGCCAAAGCCTATTGATGTTAATGTGAGTCTTTCCTTTTACTTCAGTGGGATTTACAGCAGACCTTTCACTGTTTCTACTGTTCTTTAAATTGTTTGTTTTACTGTTATTTAAACCAGATTTTAATGTATACCACAGTTGTCACAACCAAACCAATATGAATTTTTCAAGTAAAATTTTATGAGGCATTCAGATGATTTACTGATTGTATTTCCTTTGTGTCTGGCCCTTCTCAGGTATGAAGGAAGGGGGATGCATAAGGAGATGTCCCCTCTCCTTGTAACACCGTGTGCAGTGGCCAGCCACTATGTGGCTGAGAAGTACAAATACTATGCTTGGTTACAGCCACCAGTGGTATCTGTTTCTCCAAATCAAGCAGCAATGAATTCTATCTAAGTTCACAATATACCCTCTTGCAGAGTGGCAAAGATGCTCCTAAAGTTCATACTTTGCAGGAGTCTCCAGGAGAAATTCCAGCAGGCAGACCTTCCTATTGCAGGTCATGGATTTAAGACTCCCAGACAGCTGCAGCGGCACAGGAGCTAGCAAACAGAGCTCTAAACAGGGGAGTTTGAGTGGGAGTTTGGAAGGGGAGCTTGGATTGTGGTGCTTGTTTGGGGTTTGCTTTTGCTGGGGGGGTGGTCTTTTTGGTGTGCCTTGTGTTTCCCAGATTAACAGGATTTAGGTGGGAAGGTGATGACAGATATGGAGGCAGCTGTGGGAGTGACTCCTGTAGTGGAAGACACATTGAGGATGACTGGATGTGGAAGCTGTGGTATGTACATAATCCTGGAGGGGGGAACCGGTAAGAGTTTTTTCTGCATGAAATGTCGTCTGATAGAGCTGATGTAGGAAAGATCCGAGGTTTGGAGATGCAGGTGGAAAGTCTGGTTGAGTTTAGGAAGGGGTTTGAGCAGATGATGGAGCAAAGATATGAGGTATCTGAAGGGAAAAGCTCAGACTCATGGATGGAAGCAGGGCTGGGGAATTTTGAGGGGAGACTGGGTGAGGAAAGTGGTCAGTGGAAACATGTGACTCAAAGAACCAGGCAGAGGAAAAGACAGGCTAGTGAAGGAGAAATAGAGCTTAGGAACAGGTTTTCAGAGTTGGAAAATGAAGAAGGGGCTCAGCAGGTACTTGATGAAGGTGGAAGGGTAAGGAAGAAGAGAAGAGAGGCTAGTCCTATAGGAAAAGCGGAAGAGTCAAGGGAGACTAGACCAAATATGAGCCCCAGGAGGATACAGGATGGGTTGAAGAAGATTATAAGGGAAAATAGGAATGGAAAGAACTTGCAGCCAGAGGGAACAGGGGAGAGACTGGAGAATAGCACCGTCACCAGGAAAAGGCAGGTCTATGTGATCGGGGACTCTTTATTGAGAAGAATAGACAGGCCTGTAACTAGAGCTGATCCAGAGAATAAAAGGGTGTGCTGTCTTCCGGGTGCTAAGATACGGAATGTAGACCTGAGGTTGAAAAGGATCCTAAAGGGAGCGGGAAAGAATCCCCTAATTATCCTTCATGTGGGAACAAATGATACGGCTAGATTCTTGCTGGAAAGTATTAAGGGAGACTATGCTAGGCTGGGGAAGACACTTAAGGAAATTGAGGCTCAGGTGATCTTTAGCGGGATCCTTCCTGTTCCTAGAGAAGAGCAACAAAGGTGTGACAAGATAATGACTGTCAACAGATGGCTTAGGCAGTGGTGCTATAAGGAGGGCTTTGGGATGTATGGCCACTGGGAGGCATTCACGGACAGAGGACAGTTCTCTCGGGATGGACTTCATCTGAGTAGGGAAGGAAATAGACTTCTAGGATGGAGGCTGGCACAACTGATAAAGAGAGCTTTAAACTAGGAATTAGGGGGAGATGGATGGGAGATGTCCAGGAAATCTCCATGCCAGATTTTAGCATTGAGAGGGAAGACGAAGTAAGAAAGGATACAGCTGTGGGTAGGAGAGTGTATATAAGGAGCGAGGGCGGTGTGGATACTAGTCTAATAGGTTATACTGGCTGTAGAATGACTGTGCCTAATAGGGTACAAAATGTGAGTGAGGCCAAACAGCAAAAATTAAGATGTTTATACACCAATGCGAGGAGCCTAGGTAACAAAATGGAGGAACTAGAGCTACTGATGCAGGAAGTGAAACCAGATATTATAGGGATAACAGAAACATGGTGGAATAGTAGTCATGACTGGACTACAGGTATTGAAGGGTATGTGCTGTTTAGGAAAGACAGAAACAAAGGTAAAGGTGGTGGAGTAGCATTGTATATCAATGATGAGGTAGAATGTAAAGAAATAAGAAGCGATGCAATGGATAAGACAGAGTCTGTCTGGGCAAAAATTACATTGGGGAAGAAAACTAGTAAAGCCTCTCCTACGATAGTGCTTGGGGTGTGCTATAGACCTCCGGGATCTAATTTGGATATGGATAGAGCCCTTTTTAATGTCTTTAATAAAGTAAATACTAATGGAAACTGCGAGATCATGAGAGACTTTAACTTCCCAGATATAGACTGGAGGACCAGTGCAAGTAATAATAATAGGGCTCAGATTTTCCTAGATGCGATAGCTGATGGATTCCTTCATCAAGTAGTTGCTGAACCGACTAGAGGGGATGCCATTTTAGATTTAATTTTGGTGAATAGCGAGGACCTCATAGAAGAAATGGTTGTAGGGGACAATCTTGGCTCAAGTGATCATGAGCTAATTAGGTTCAAACTAAATGGAAGGATTAACAAAAATAAATCTGCAACTAAGGTTTTTGATTTCAAAAGGGCTGACTTTCAAAAATTAAGGAAATTAGTTAGGGAAGTGGATTGGACTGAAGAACTTATGGATCTAAAGGTAGAGGATGCCTGGGATTAATTTAAATCAAAGCTGCAGAAGCTATCGGAAGCCTGTATCCCAAGAAAGGGGAAAAAATTCATAGGAAGGAGTTGTAGACCAAGCTGGATGAGCAAGTATGTTAGAGAAGTGATTAAGAAGAAGCAGAAAGCATACAGGGAGTGGAAGATGGGAGGGATCAGCAAGGAAAGCTACCTAATTGAGGTCAGAACATGTAGGGATAAAGTGAGATGGGCTAAAAGTCGAGTAGAGTTGGACCTTGCAAAGGGAATTAAAACCAATAGTAAAAGGTTCTATAGCCATATAAATAAGAAGAAAACTAAGAAAGAAGAAGTGGGGCCGCTTAACACTGAGGATGGAGTGGAGGTTAAAGATAATCTAGGCATGGCCCAATATCTAAACAAATACTTTGCCTCAGTCTTTAATAAGGCTAAAGAGGATCTTAGGGATAATGGTAGCATGACAAATGGGAATGAGGATATAGAGGTAGATATTACCATATCTGAGGTAGAAGCGAAACTCAAACAGCTTAATGGGACTAAATCGGGGGGCCCAGATAATCTTCATCCAAGAATATTAAAGGAATTGGCACCTGAAATTGCAAGCCCATTAGCAAGAATTTTTAATGAATCTGTAAACTCAGGAGTAGTACTGAATGATTGGAGAATTGCTAATATAGTTCCTATTTTTAAGAAAGGAAAAAAAGTGATCTGGGTACCTACAGGCCAGTTAGTTTGACATCTGTAGTATGCAAGGTCCTGGAAAAAATTTTGAAGGAGAAATTAGTTAAGGACATTGAAGTCAATGGTAAATGGGACAAAAAACAACATGGTTTTACAAAAGGTAGATCGTGCCAAACCAACCTAATCTCCTTTTTTGAAAAGGTAACAGATTTTTTAGATAAAGGAAATGCAGTGGATCTAATTTACCTAGATTTCAGTAAGGCATTTGATACCGTGCCACATGGGGAATTATTAGTTAAATTGGAGAAGGTGGGGATCAATATGAACATCAAAAGGTGGATAAGGAATTGGTTAAAGGGGAGACTGCAACGGGTCCTACTGAAAGGCGAACTGTCAGGTTGGAGGGAGGTTACCAGTGGAGTTCCTCAGGGATCGGTTTTGGGACCAATCTTATTTAATCTTTTTATTACTGACCTTGGCACAAAAAGTGGGAGTGTGCTAATAAAGTTTGCAGATGATACAAAGCTGGGAGGTATTGCCAATTCGGAGAAGGATCGGGATATTATACAGGAGGATCTGGATGACCTTGTAAGCTGGAGTAATAGTAATAGGATGAAATTTAATAGTGAGAAGTGTAAGGTTATGCATTTAGGGATTAATAACAAGAATTTTAGTTATAAGTTGGGGACGCATCAATTAGAAGTAACGGAAGAGGAGAAGGACCTTGGAGTATTGGTTGATCATAGGATGACTATGAGCTGCCAATGTGATATGGCTGTGAAAAAAGCTAATGCGGTTTTGGGATGCATTAGGCGAGGTATTTCCAGTAGAGATAAGGAGGTTTTAGTACCATTATACAAGGCACTGGTGAGATCTCACCTGGAATACTGTGTGCAGTTCTGGTCTCCCATGTTTAAGAAGGATGAATTCAAACTGGAGCAGGTACAGAGAAGGGCTACTAGGATGATCCGAGGAATGGAAAACTTGTCTTATGAAAGGAGACTTAAGGAGCTTGGCTTGTTTAGCCTAACTAAAAGAAGGTTGAGGGGAGATATGATTGCTCTCTATAAATATATCAGAGGGATAAATACAGGAGAGGGAGAGGAATTATTTCAGCTCAGCACCAATGTGGACACAAGAACAAATGGGTATAAACTGGCCACCAGGAAGTTTAGACTTGAAATCAGACGAAGGTTTTTAACCATCAGAGGAGTGAAGTATTGGCATAGCCTTCCAAGGGAAGCAGTGGGGGCAAAAGATCTATCTGGTTTTAAGATTCTACTTGATAAGTTTATGGAGGAGATGGTGTGATGGGATAATGGGATTTTGGTAAATAATTAATCTTTAAATATTCAGAGTAAATAGGCCAAATCCCCTGAGATGGGATATTAGATGGATGGGATCTGAGTTACCCAGGAAAGAATTTTCTGTAGTATCTGGCTGGTGAATCTTGCCCATATGCTCAGGGTTTAGCTGATTGCCATATTTGGGGTCGGGAAGGAATTTTCCTCCAGGGCAGATTGGAGAGGCCCTGGAGGTTTTTCGCCTTCCTCTGTAGCATGGGGCATGGTTGACTTGAGGGAGGCTTCTCTGCTCCTTGAAGTCTTTAAACCATGATTTAAGGACTTCAATAGCTCAGACATGGGTGAGGTTTTTCATAGGAGTGGGTGGGTGAGATTCTGTGGCCTGCACTGTGCAGGAGGTCAGACTAGATGATCAGAATGGTCCCTTCTGACCTTAGTATCTATGAATCTATGAATCTAAGACACAATCTAGAAGACTTTTATAATCAGATCTTTAAGAAAAATAAATAAATAAAAATTGTCAGGTAGGATTTGCTCTTTATTAAACCCATGATGTTTATCACTCATGATTCCTTTATCCTCTGAGTGATTTCTGATTTTTGTTTCTTTATAATGTATTCTATTTTTACTGGATTGAAATTAGATTTATCGGATAATGATTTCCAGGTTGCTCTTTTTTTTAAAAGGAAAAGTACCATATTTTGCTTTTCTTCCATTCCTCTGGTTGCCTCCTTAGTTTTCCAATGTTTTTCAAAAATAATTAAATGATTTAGTAAATTCTTTTACTCTAACCCCTAACATACTTGGGTTCTTGTCATCCAAAACTTAAAATTTGGATATAGTACAGTATTTTCAGTATTTCCACATATTCTGTTACTTGCTGTCACAGTTCAGGACAACTACATTTGTATTCCCCCTCTGTGGTTGACTGAAGACACCTACTTCAGGCTCCCAGTTCTTCAGTCATCACCTCTCATAGGTAGAGATGTGTATTTCTCTCCTTCATGACCGGGGTTTCTCCAGGCTGCACAGTTCCCTTAGGTTCTGTGATATTTGCAACAAGCCAGACTTCCTAAACAGGCCATCATCTGCACTTTGCTCTCTCTTCAAGGCTATGAACATCTATAGTTACCAGCGGCTACAAATTACCACACAGCTGTCTTTAATCAAGCTCATTTATTCTTAAGATGAAAGCATTACGGAGAGAACATATTAAAACAATAGAAGAACCTACATGCATGCTAATAAGCTTATAAGAGATCACCCCCCAACTCCAACAAAAGCTCTGATGGGTGTCAGTCCTGCAAACCTCACCAATTTTTCTGTGGTTACAAGTTCATTACAGCCTTGGGTCAGAACCAGAATAACCATGAATAGTTTAATTTTTCCTTTATACAGTTTGGGTCTTTGATCTTGAGACTCCAGGGACAGGTAATCAGCAGATAACAGTCCTCTACTCAGGGCATAGCTTCAGAAGCCTGGGATTTTGCATAACCAGAGGTGGGGGGAATTGTCATTCGCTTTTCCCTAGTGAGTCCTCAAACAAATCATCTGATATTTTGTTTGTCCCAAAAGTCCATTCTTATCTGGCACATTGTTCAATACACACATCTTTGAAGTTCATAACACTTTCCCGGGGTCACATCACATCTGCCCTCTAGAAAGATTACATATACTCTTGGCCCACAATAATACATATCCTTTGCATTTAATACATGCATTACAAAGATACTTAAACTTAACTCAATAAGGTTTTTCAAAGATACTGCAAGATATTCCCATATCTGCCACACCTGCTTTTTATTGACAACTACACTGGTATGATCTTCATTATTTTATAATTGTCCATTTCTTTTTACTTTTGTTCCAGATTTATTACTAACAAACACTTCAGCATTTCAGTTATTTTAGTATTCATTTTTAGTCTTTCTTCCTTTTTTCCTATTTCTAGTTTCTCCTCCAGTAATAATCTCCATAGTAAAAGCTTTTGTTTTTGCTCTAAAAATATTTTGGCCAGCAGTAATTTGTTCTGTTTATTTGCTACCCTTATCTTTTATCAGTAAGCCCTGACTGATTTTTGTGGCATAACCCTGTTATGTTCATTCTTCCTTTCCAGCATAATATTTCCCCCGTCATGTCATTGAGCAGTTCTTTGAAGGTCACATTGACCATTCCATGTTCCTTGCATTTTTTTCCAGTGGAACTATACGTGGTTACTCATTAATTATGATGTCTTTGGGCACAGGCACTGACTTCCATTTTTCTGGGGTGCTCCACCCCCACTCCGCCCTGAGGCCCTGCCCTCACTCTGCCCCTACCCCAAGACTCCACCCTCGCTCCGCCTCTTCCCACCCCTGCTCCACCTCCTCCCACCAGCACCTCCTGGCTGGGGCCACCAAACAGCCGATCAGCAGGTAGCTAGTGGGTGCTGAACACACACTATTTTTTTCTGAGGATGCTCCAGCCACAGGTACCAGCTTCCTCCAGGCCCCAGGGGTGCTCAACCCCACCCCCCTCCACCCACGGCCCCACCCCCACTCACCCACTTCCCCTAATGTCTAACCCCTGCCCCGCCTCTTCCTGCCCCTGCTCTACCTCAGGTCCTGCCCTCACCCCTTCCCCAAGCCCCCGTCCTGCCTCTTCCCACTCCCACCCCACCTCTTCCTCGCCTCTTCACACCCACTTCTGCCCTCTCCTCTGAGCGCGCCCCATCCCCTCTCCTCCCCCTCCTCCTGCACGCCGTGGAACAGCTGATTGCGGCAAGTGGGAGATGCTGGGAGGGTGGGGGAGGAATTGAGCTGCAGGGCTGCTGGTGGATGGGAGGCACAGCGGGAGGAAGGGAGGGAGGGAGTAGTTCATTGAGGTGAAGTCTGGGATGAGACTGATGCTTTACAGGAGTGTTATCTATACCCACTTTCTGTTGCTGGTGTTCTTGCTATGATATTTTATAGGATAGCATACTGGACAATCCAACAGCATTTTTGAGTTTAATAAATGTATATGTCATAAATGGTACCTCAGTCACACCATAACCCAGATAATTATTTTTTTAAATAAACTAACAACCTACCGAAGTACTTTAGTAAATACTTGGCATTTGTAGAATATTCTTTATGTTAAAGTGACAATGAAGGTTCTAAATTTTAGTTCAATTTGTATGCTGGGAGGAGGGGAGAGGAGAATCTGAGCACAGGAACCTACATTCTCAAATCCACTAAGGCCACTCTGCACCACATATAGCACAAAATGGCAATAAAGCAACCATAGATGGCCTGGGGAGAATTCATACTGTGGATCTATCTAAACTGCAATTAAAAACTCACAGCTGGCCCAAAGCAGCTGACTCTGGTTTGCAGGGTTTGGACTAAGGGGTTGTTTAATTGTGGTGTAGACATTGAGGCTTAGGTTGGAATCCAAACTCTAGGCCTGTGAGGTGGGCGGGTCCCAGAGCTTGTGCTGCAACATGAGCCTGAAGGTCTACCCCGCAATTAAATAGCCCCACGAACCAGAGTCAGCACATATGAGCCTGCTGCGGGTGTCTAATTGCAGTGCAGAAATACCCTGTGAAACTCTTCGCTGATTGAGATCTGGCAAAGGCAACTATCCCATCTCCTGTGCCAGCAACCTCCGGCATAAGAAGAAAAAGCATGGCATGATATGGTGTGGGACGGATGGGAAGGGGATGGAGAATGGTGGAGCAGAGCTCTGTTATTTTGGTGTAAGTTAGAGCAGCCACTGTGTAGCCCTAACCTTCATCAGGGCTGGGCAGCTTTGAATCAGGAAGCTGCTCGTGGCTCGCTGCCAGAGCCCCTCACCATTCTGTTTGAGCACTGTTCGATGAATGGAGAATAAAACTCAAGAAATTGTGAAGATGGTCCAGATTGATGTGCAACAGAATGCTGGACACACACTTTTCTACCCAAAATTTGTAATTTTATCAGGTTCTGATCTGAACAGCAACCTTTGTAGCAAACTCCAAAGAATAAGGACATAGAAAGGTGAACTGAAGTTGAGAAATTAATAAGTTCTGTATGGTCTTCTGATTCTTAAATATTTTCTGGGAACCCCTTAACAAAACTCCAATTTATCAAATTATTTTATCCATGTTTGTCCAATGCACACTGCTGGTCAGTACATTTAATGTTTTATATCAGTGAATGGGTGAAAGCAATTAAAGCAAATATTGTTCATAATCATATGTGTGCACAGGAGACACTCACAAACCACATCCAGTCAAATATTGTTTCAGTCTACTGCTAGTGCCATATAGGCTTCTATTGCAGGCACTCTTCAATATGGTCTTTAATCATGCCTTTTTAAAAGATTTACACTGTATATGTCTTAGAGTCTAATACCTAAAAGCAGCACTGGTAGTGTCACAGTTACTGAATTCAGGGTTCATAATACAATCCCGAACTGTGAAGAAAATTTTGTGGCTTTGTAATTCCTGAAAACATTAGGAGAGTTTCAAAGTAATGGCATGTACAAGAAAATAGGAAAGAAATTTTTTTTTATTGCTTCTCAAACAGCTCTTTTTTGTATTACCTTTCCATAGTGGCACATATGCTTTCAGTATGTTTTGCATCAGGAAACACATAAAACTGGCTTTTTTTTATTGACTAAAAATTTATTTGTGCTGGTAAATTTAAGTCTGCGCAAATCGTTGCATTGCAAAAATGAAACAAGAGAACTGTGTTAAACTTTTTAAGAGTTTTATTCTGTGCTCATTAATTACATCTATCAGGAAAAGTAAAATGTGCTGTCATAGAAAAAGGCAGACATATGTGTGTAAAATACAGTGAAAGTGCCATACAAATTAAACCACACTTTTATAAGTTTATCTCCTATTTGGTAATGCGGTTGCTTAAGTTTTACTCACATTGTCAAGTCAATGGAGAAGTTCAGATGATTAATAATGTGTAATATAGAACCTTTTCTCTTTAGACATCTTGTTTCAATTATAGTAGTCCCTCCTTGAGCCATATTGGTGGGACAGTCCTTGAGAAGCATATGTTGCTGATGCCTATGCTCTATCTGTTCTGTAGATGAGTATAGGATTTCATTGGCCAGGAAATTTGACCCCCTTTCCAAGAACTAAATTAAATTATAGTTTTTGTTACTCATTATAGACAAAAAAGAAAAAGTGTAAGTAACATGCACTTTCTCTTACTCAGGATAAAATTGCCGGGCTTTCTACTATGATATGTAAGAACTTTAACAAATATTTAGCAATATAATATTTAGAAATTGATCAAATTTTTGTTTGTATTTCTAAAGATATACATTTCCTTTACATTTCTCTTAATAACTTAATACTGCTAAAAATGTTCAGCATACTTTAGGTTCAGGTAAAAATATACTGCCCTATAATTATTGAGACAGTACCTGCGAGCCAAAGTGATGGACCAGTATTCCATTGACAAGGCACTATATAAAAACAAGCACAAAATATGGTGTTCAGGGGTGTCCTGTAATATTTTTTTAATTTTTTATATATCTACATCAGGGATTGGCAACCTTTGGCACGCGGCCCATCAGGGTAATCCGCTGGCAGGCCGTGAGACATATTGTTTACGTTGACCATCTGCAGGCAGGGACCCCTCAACTCCCAGTGGCCATGGTTCGCCATTCCTGGCCAATGGGAGCTGCGGGAATCGGCAGCCAGCACATGCGGGTGGCCCGTGCCGCTTCCTGCAGGTCCCATTGGCTGGGAGCGGTGAACCGCGGCCACTGGGAGCTGCAGGGGGCCGTACTTGTGGATGGTCAATGTAAACAAAATGACTCGCAGCCCACCAGTGGATTACTCTGATGGGCCGCATGCCAAAGATTGCTGACTCCAATCTACATGAATGTGACATAATGAAAATGACTATAATAGAATATGAAGATTAGGACCTTATCTGGAGTATTATGTCCAGTTCTGGGTGCCACATTTCAGGAATGTTTTGAACAAATTGGAGAAAGTCCAGAGGAGAGCAACAAAAATGATTAAAGGTCTAGAAACATGACCAAAGTGAAAAGATTGAAAAAATTGGGTTTGTTTAGTCTGGAGAAGAGAAGACTGAGAGGGGACATGATAACAGTTTTCAATTACATGAAAGGTTGTTACAAGGAGGTGGGTGAAAAATTGCTCTCATTAACCTCTGAAGATAGGGCAAGAAGCAATGGGCTTAAATTGTAGCAAGGGAGGTTTAGGTTGGACATTCAGAAAAACTTCCTAACTGTCAGGGTAGTTAAGCACTGGAACAAATTAGGCTTTAGGGTTGTGGAATCTCCATCATTGGAGCTTTTTAAGAACTGTTTAGACAAACACCTGTCAGGAATGGTCAGGAATGGTCTAGTTATTACTTAGTCCTGCCCTGAATGCAGGGGACTGGAATAGAAACTAGGAATGGGCGACAGGGGATGGATCACTTGATGATTACCTATTCTGTTCATTCCCTCTGGGACACCTGGCATTGACCACGGTCGGAAGACAGGATACTGGGCTAGATGGACCTTTAGTCTGACCCAGTATGGCCGTTCTTATGTTCTTATAGTCTTATGACCTATTGAGGTCCCTTCCAGTCCTACACTTCTATGATTCTATGTACTGTATTTGAAATATAGGGTGGAGGATGATGGAGAAATACTGTGAAAGAAAATGCTTATCAAATAAAGAAAAATGGGGGAAATACTTTCATGTATATGAGATAAGGCTTACTGGTGACTTAGTCAAGTTAAATTTGCATGTTTGACATAATATTCACATTGTCCAGCTAAGAACATCTAAGATATTGAAACAGAGTAAAGTATTAGAAGTGATGTATAAGACACAAACAAAACTCTTGTTCATTTCTAAAATACCATGTTTTGTGTCTTCAGGTAAAATAAAGTCATCACCTGTGCAAAGGTTACCTAGTTCACCAGCTGGTATGATAAAAATCATGTATCAACTTAATGAAAGTGACATCAGTGGAAATGGCATTTAGGCTTTGTCCTTATGTAAGATTATTTTACTTCCATTCCATTTGCCTGTAGTCTAAACGTATCCAATTCTAGCTTGTAAAATGAACTAAATTTGGTATCATCTCCTTTTCCCTGGTGCTAAAAGAGAAAGAGACAAGTGGGACAAAAGTCACAAGAACTTATTGTCAAAGTTGTTGTGGGATAATCTACTTTATACATTTTTGAAACAATCTGCCTGGTCATTTAGGCATCACAGTAAGATAATTTACTAGAGTATTTTCTGTGTTTACAGTATCATATTTAGAAATTTATGTTCTATCGTTCTTCAAATAAGCCGTATTTGAATATAAAATTCCCCAAATTCTTGTACATTATGTTAGTCGTTCTGTCCAAATAGTTATTTGGTCAGATGACTAACTTTCAGTTGTTTGGTCAAGTAATCATTTCACTTGCACATTTGACTAAAACTTAATGCATTTAGTCAAAAGACTGAATTTTTTATCATGATTCTAGACAGAGAGGGTAAATTTGTTCTGGAGACAAATTTTGCTTGATATCTAAACAGGCCATCAGTCAAACTATACAGTAATAGAACTTCACTGATGAAACAGTAAGTTGAGTTTCACCATACACAGAATTTATATTTTTGTAAGTGTACTCTTCAGTTCTCTCTTGGCCTTCTTCCTTTTCATACTCTGCTGCAGGGGCACACCTCCAATGTATCTTCCTCACTTTTTGTCTGCATAGGGTGGTCCCCAAACTTTTTACCTTGTCCCCAAACCCCCCCCCCCCGAGCCATGGTTGAAAGCCGGAGCTGGGAACTGGGAGTGGGGCCACCGTTGGAACCAGGGCTGCAGCTGGAAGCCGAGCCGCAGTCAGGGCTGGGGGCCGATGCTGGAGCCGCAGCTGGGGGTGGGTCTGTGGCTGGGACTGGAAGTGGAGTCACATCCAGGGACTGAGGCTGGGGGCGGGGCTGGGGCCACGGCCAGAGGATGAGGCTGGGGGTGGGGGTGGGGCCGTGGCCAGAGCCAGGGCCAGGAGCGGAGCTGCAGCCGGGCCAGGAACCAGGGGCTAAATCTGGGGCTGCCGCTGGGGGTGGGACTGGAAGTGGAGCCGTGGCTGGGAGCGTGTCCACAGCTGGGGACAGGGCCAGGAGAGGAGTCACAGCTGGAAGCCGGGGCTGGAGCAGAGCGGGGAAGAAGAATGGGGCTGGGTGGTGCTCCCCTTTCTGCCCCCTCCCCCCCGCCATGGGGGCTGGCCTGGCCCCACAGCCCTCCCAAATGTTCCTCCACATCCCTCTAAGGGGGCATGCCCCACAATTTAGGGATCACTGGTATAGGGACTTGCAGAACAATGAATGTTTTTCCTCCTGAAACACATGTAACTATATCTCCTCTTCCCTCAACATGTCTTTCTCTCTTTCTCTCTAACCAGTCAATGCACAGCTACAGAGAGTTCTGGCCAGGACTTCACTCCCTCAGCAAAACGGGGCCACCAGAAGGATATGTCTTTGGTTCCCATGGCTGAGGGGGACTTTGGCAAGATATTTATTCATCTCTGCTGCTTCAGGGGAAGCTGGAAAAGATGTATCTTAATTGCCCTGTTTTGTACAGCTCTAGGGACTCAGTTGAAGATTATAGAAACATCAAATTTGGCAGGGACATAAAGCCAGGTTTTCAAAGCTATTTAGGCATTTAAAGAAGTAGATAGGTGCAAAGGGAGTTAGGAGCCTAGATGTTCCTCTGAAAATCCCACTAAACTCTTGTGCACGTCTGCTTTTTTAGACACTTAAATACCTTTGAAATCTGACCCATAGTCCCCATCTCGTGGATGCATTTTTTGGTGGTCTGGTAAAAATCCATTTTGATTTGGCCAAGTTAAAATGATTTAAAATACACACCTATGCATGCTATCTGGTCTTTTGAATATAATAAGCTAGTTATCTGCCTTGCCTGGCACACTGTGCATTCAGGTATTTGTAAGAAAGGAGTATATGGAATGAGGCATGGCTTACAAGCTGTGCTTGATTTAATACACACATTGTGCCAGACTCTGCATTCTACTGGTATCTAGAATTTCTTTGTTTTACCATTTTTCTGCTTCAAAAATTCTTTGCAAAAAGAAAAACACATTAAAACACATTAAATATTGGCAAAATTGCAAAGGGAAGCACTAGAAAGTCTGGAAATGCTGAAGTTATGATGAACCACACAATCTTAATTCTACCCCCTCTTGTGCATATGCATTACAATAGTCTTTGAGTTGTCAGTGAGTTTTGCATTCTCCTTTCTAATATTTTTCAAAAGATAATTTGAAGATTTTACATCTCAGAAGATATGTTTTATCAGCGTAACCCACTTTCAATTTAGCAGGGAATAGAAGCTATATTAGTTCCATCCTCCATACAATCATGTTCGGTCAGCTTAAAGTCTCTCTAATTGCTTTGAGTGGTAGGGTGCAAATCAGGGGAGATAAGAATTCTCTTGTCTTTAGATTCCAGAGCTTTCTTTTTCCTTGCAATCTGAAGGATTCATTATTTTATTTCTGATATCATACAGGGAAATTAACAAAGTCCCAGATGAAGTGTCTGATCCCTCTCTACCACAAGTGTAGATCTTTACATATAAACAGGCCCATCTTTCACGGTTCAATCAAGCAGTTTAACAATCAAGTTAAGCATAAAAATTCCCCCTGCTGGAATCCCCAGTATTTTCACGCGTCTTGTTCTTAGTTTGTTTTCCCGATTTTTAATTTTCCTTTTTAAGATCATACTGTTTTAGTTTTGGAAATACTTTCCTTTAGTGTTTTTTTTTCAGTTGTGTCTACTCTCCCAACTAAATTGTTGATCTGAGAATTAATTGTCTCCAATTTGTGTCATACACATGTCATGAAGCCGACAAAGCATCAAATTTTGGAAAGATTTGTTCAAATATTTCTCTTACTCACTGGTCTTATGTGTGGCGAATCGGCATGTTAACTTAATTTGCGAAAGTGGTGCCAGCGTACCTTCTGAGTTTTTGGAAGGCTACTGCTTGAAAACATTTTCTGCTGTCTTGTTTTTGAATTTTACTATTCATCAAAGTTTACAAAATCTATCCTTAATAAAATCTGACAGTTTTAGAAATATTTTGTCTTTATAGGCAAAAGTCATCTGGAACAGTTCTCTGTGTTGGAAGCTAGATTCTGTCTCCCTGTTTCAACTTGCATTTAACTTCAATGGAGTTAACACAGATAAACAACTTTTATATTTTTCCTTTTTCTGTGATCCTCAGTACTCTAGGTTATTATTCTGTCTTGTTATTTAAAAATCAAATCTTCCCAAGGTGTAGTACCTTCTGAATTTGAAACATTTTATATCTCATCTGCTACAACTGCAAAGTTGCATCAGCATCAGATTAATGGGGTTTTATTTTCTCACAAGATTTGCACCTCTTATGAAGTAGAGATCCATACAAGTCTGCTTTATTCTTTGCTCATAAGTAGATGTGCTACCTGCTTTCTAATGATGGAATGCACCAACAGGTAAAGTGTTAGGAGTAGACAAAGAAATGTTAGAAAACACTGAAATAGACAGAATTCTTGTAATTAGGATATTTTGCCATTCATTTTATGATTAGTGTATTTTCCTATTTCTTTGAAATACCTGTGTTCTGAGGAGGAAAATAAAGTATATTGATTTTTTTTGCTACTATTTTTGGTATTCTTTAATAATACACAGATTCTTCTGTTATGTTATTACATAATGGAATATTATGTCACTTATGACAAAAAATGGTGGTTTTAGGGCTGTACCGCAATGTGAGTTATCTGCTATAAAATACATCACTTCATGTCGTATCTATTTCATGTGCCAATGTCTTTGTCAGCCTTGCATGAAAGAAATTTTGTAAAATATTTAAAATGGCAAATACTGATGGAAATTTTGGCTCAAATAACCTGCTAACAAACATTTTCTTCATTTGTGTGACAGGCTATAGATATGTTATATGTGTTGTTTCATAATATTTCCTTCCCAAAATACAGATATTGATAAAGCTAATGTTTATATTTCTGTGAAAGATTAACAGAAAGAAACATTTAGAAAACTTGCAGTAAAACAGAAATATCACAAAAATATATTCTTTAAGTACACTGTAATAATTAACATCATCCTTCAGTCTTTACATGAGCAAAATTTGCATTAACCGGGAAATATGATTCACTTATTATTACCGTCCAGTACTTTACTTGTGGATGCACTAGTCACAGCATAGAAGACAGTCATTCATATTGTGACAAAGTTCCTCCTCGGCCTTAGTGGGTCCTGCGCTTTTTGGCTGATTTGCTCACCTCAGAGGTTCACGGCAGCCCTCAGTTTGGCCCCTTCTGCTAGAGGCTCAAACCTGCCATTCACTCAGCTAACCTCATCACTGGCTGGCATGGGGGAAATGGAGAACAATCTTCACAGTCTCTGTTGTCCCACCTGGGTCGGAGACAGGCCAGATCCCTTTCCAAATTAGACCTTCCCTTCTGGTGTTGTTCACAGACCAGGTCAACTTCTCCTGTGTCCGATCAGGAGTTGGGGAGATGGGGGGAACCCAGGCCCGCCCTGTACACCAGGTTCCAGCCTAGGGCGCTGTGGATAGCAGCTGTCTATGTCTCCTGTATCAGCTGCATGACAGCTACAGCTACAACTTCCTGGGCTACTTCCCCATGGCCTTCAACCAGCACCTTCTTTATCCTCACCACAGGATCTTCCTCCTGAGGCCTGATCATGCTTGTACTCCTCAGTCCTCCAGCAGCACGCCGTCTCACTCCCTGCTCCTTGCATGCCCTCCATTAACTGATGGGAGGTCCTTTTTAAACCAGGTGTCCTGATTAGTCACCTTGCCGTAATTGATTCTAGTATGTTCCTAATTGGCTTCAGGTGTCTTAATTAGCTTGCCTGTCTTAATTGGTTCTAGCAGGTTCCTGATTGCTCTAGCACAGCCCCTGCTCTGGTCATTCAGGGAACAGAAAACTATTCATCCAGTGGCCAGTATATTTGTCTTCTACCAGACTCCGGTACCCCACTGGTCTGGGTCTATCACAATATGTTTTATTTGCCCTATTTAGGCTGAGGCAGATTTGAGGACCCGCTGGTCACATCAGATTAACAGTTTTAATTATTTAGATTCAGGGCATTGTTCATTGCTACACATACAAATTCCTTGTTGCTTTCTGTTTAGTTTCTGAGAGATTAGATATTCCATAGTTTGATATTTCTGAAGAGGCACACCAAGGCCTTCTTTGTATTCAAAGGACATTCAGTGGAAGGTCATTTAATATCAATTGTCATTAGCCCATTCTTTTAAACCACTTTGTTATTGTAAGCTCAAGTTTTTAATATGGAAATTTTTCTTTCCTCCAGCTGCAATTTAGGATGGTTTAGCCAATGGGCTTTACACTCTGGTGAGTTGCCCAACCCATGCAGTCCAACTGCTTTAGAACTGACCCTTTCATTCCACTGAAACTGATCTCATCTAAGCCTTGTCGACACTACATAGTTTTGCCAACAAAAGTCAGATTTTGTTGAAAAACAATGGAGGTGTACACACTGCAATGCTCCTTCTGCTGACAAAACTATCCTGCTTTGCTAACAAAATAAAACCACCTTGATGAGAGGTGTGGAGCTTTTTGCGGCAAAGTTATATCGACACAATGCCAGTGTAGACAGCATGCTTGGTTATGTCACTGCAAATGACCTCCAGGAGGTGTCCAGTGCCTATCCTGACTGCTCTGGTCAGCAGTTTGAACTCCGCTGCCCTGCACTCAGGAACACAGGCATCCGCCCTTCCCCTTTTAAAGGCCTGGGAATTTTTGAAATTTCACTTCCTGTTTGCTCGGAGTGGAGAGCTCCCATCATATTTTCCCAGCTGACCATGTCGGCTCCATGCAGCAAACTCTCTCCAACTTGGAGCACACCTGAGTCGTTGAATCTGCTGGCACTGTGGGGAGAGGAGGCTGTGCAGTCCCAGCTCCGCTTCAGCCGTAGGAACTTTGATACTTATGGGCAGATTTCTCATGGCCTGTTGGTTAAGAACTATGAAAAGGACATACAGAAGTACCATGCAAATATAAAGGAGCTGGCGTATCAGAAAGCAAAGGAGGCAATCCATCGCTCTAGTGCTGTGTCAAAGACATGCCACTTCTATAAGGAGCTGGATGCCATCCTTGGTGGCGATCCTACCTCCACCACTAAGAGCTCCGTGGATACTTCAGCGGAGCTGGAGGTGGTGGACAGTGGACCTAACCCTGAGGATGAAGTCGAGGAGGAGTAGGTTGAGTTGGAGGAAGATGTGGAGCACACTGCAGGGTCATCGGTAGTGTAGCGAGTGAGAAACACTTTTCCATTCCGGAGGGGTCTAGTCAGTCCCAGCAGTCTGTCTCTGGCACCCAGGATGCAAGAAAGGAGAGCTCTGGAAAGTGATCTTTTTGAGCTGATGCGGCTTGGTTATATGAGGTAGAGCTGTCCTTTGCTCTGTATATTCTAGAAATGGGTGAAGGGATAGAAATGTACAAGACTAGCTGTGTTTGAGTGTGCTCCACATTCCTCTGTGTAGCTAAGTAATGCAGTGGAACTGTGTGTTAATGCACACTGAGATTTCACGGAAAACCTCCAGAGAGATCTCTTGGAAACTTTCCTGGAAGTACTTGCCAATCCTCTGCCGAAGGTTCCTTGGCAGAGCTGCTTTGTTCCTTCCCCCATTGTAGGAAACTTTTCCACGCCACTCAACAATCACTTGTGCAGAGACCAAAGCGGCACACAGGTAAGCAGCATAGGGGTCGGGTCTAAAACCACACGCGTAGAGGAGAAGCACTTTTGCATCCTTGCTTACCCTGAGGAGTAAGATATCAGCTTCAATGACCCCTGCCTGTGGAAAATGGTGGCAGAATTTACAATATTGTCCCTACTCGCCTGCACTGATCCACTTAAAAAATCACCTAAACCCTTTCCCCTATCTTGAATGCCCAACTCCCACCCTAGTTGGACTCACCATATTTAGGGTGTTTTCCAAGATGTGTTCTTGCCAAGGGATCGTGAGAAAGTGATGCATATGTTAAAAGAGGTGTATTTTACGATAATGATTTAGTGCTGTGCGTGAACTAACAATCATGCTCCTGTGTCTTGTTTCTTGTGCTTCTGCAGATGTGGCTTTCAGGGGCACCCCCTACACACTGGTGGAGTACCTTCACCAGATAAGAAAGTGACCAAGGTAGAGCAAGGAAGACATGTTCTGAGAGGTACTCCAATCCTCAGAGGCTGAAAAAAG
Source organism: Dermochelys coriacea (assembly GCF_009764565.3). NCBI lineage: Eukaryota > Metazoa > Chordata > Testudines > Dermochelyidae > Dermochelys > Dermochelys coriacea. Next base: position 124,511,158 of record NC_050070.1, read on the forward strand.
AGAACACAAAGAATGGAGAGAGACCCTGAAGGAAAAATTTAAAATAGAAAGGCAGGATGGAAAGGAGAACGAGGAGTGCATTGTAAAGGGCCAGGAGCAGATGATAAAAGAGATGGAGGAGCAAACAGAGATGTTGAAGTCTCTAATCACACTCCAGACTCTACCCCCTGGAGGTGATAGAGAACTGCTTTCCATGCCGTCCCCAAACTCCTCCCACATAGTCCTTGCAACTTCCTGGAATGTCTCGGATACCCCGTTCACTCCACTCCTTCAGACAGCTTCCAAATGATAAGTGGAGTTACACACAGCTATGAGAGCCTTTACTGCCCTGCACTGTTATCTCCCTTCCCACAAGCCTTTTTGTGTGCATTGTTAGTTGGTATTTAATAAAAACAAACTCTCTGAAAGATAACCAATCTTTGTTTCCTACACGTGGTGGTTGCTGCTGGTAGTATACATAATGACAGTTTGATCATTTGCTGACTACAAATCCTGGTCAGGAATCATCACAATTTTCATGGAAAGTGGCAAGTTAACAAAGCATCACAGAGTGCTGTATAGAAAAACGAATTACTGTGCTGCTCATTATCAAAATGTTGCCTCAAAGCCTCCCTGATTCAAATAGCCCCCTGTTGTTCCCCTCTAATAGCCCTGGTATTTGGCTGCTCAAATTCAGCAGCCAGGAGACCCACCGCCATGCTCCACCCCTGGGGAAAATTTTCACCCTTAGCCTCACAAATATTGTGGTGTGCACATCAGGCTGCTATTACCACGGGAATGTTTTCCTCATTTAGGTCTAACCTGCCATAAAGGCAGCACCAGCATGCCTTCCCACAACTCCTAGTTGCAGAAGGTGGTGAGTAGCACAGTGGGATAGCTACCCACAGTGCACTGCTCTCACTGTTGATGCTGGAACATAAGTGTGGATATGCTCCACTGACAGAAGGAACATAGTGTGAACATGCATGAGTGATGTAATTATACCAGTTTTTGATTGTTGTCTTAACTTGCATGAACAAAACTCTAGTGTAGACAAGACCTAAGGCTTGGTCTACACTAGGAATTTATGTCAATATAACTACGTCACTCAGGGGTGTGGTATACTGACTTAATTCTTGGTATAGACAGTGCTATGTCAACAGGACATAGCTTCTCCCGTCAACATAGCTACTGCCTGTTGTGGAGGTGGAGTACCTACACTGATGGGAGAAGCTCTCCCATAGGTGTAGGTAGCATCTTCACTAAGTGCTACAACCACTGCAGTACTATAGACAAGCTTTAGGTCTCTAATAACATCTTCCTAGCTAAAGGTAAGAATAGAATTCCATTCTCATCTTCCTTGATACGGCCGCTGCCTTTGACAACCATCTCTTCCTTTTCAAATCTTGTCTTCCCTTGGCTTCTATAACTGTCCTTTCCTGGTTCTCCTCCTACCTCTCTAGTTGTACCTTCAGTGCATTGGAGGATCCTCCTCACCTGCCCTCCAACTTTCTGTTGGGGTTCTACAGGTCACTGTCCTTGGTCCTCTTCTCTTCTCCCTCCAAATCATAAATCTGGCTAATCTTATCTGCAAACACTAATCCAATCACATATCTATGCTACTTCAGACCAGTCTCCTTCTGTCCAAACGATAATCTTGGCCTGTCTCTCTGATATCTCCTCGTGGATGTCTATCCATCAGCTCAAGCTCAAAGTGGCTAAAACAGAGCTCTTAATCTCCTCGCTCCACAACCACTACCCCTTACTGCCTTTCTTGATCACTGTGGACAACACGACCATTCTACTTGTCACTCAGGCTGTAATCTGGCTGTCATCTTTGACTCAGACCACTTTCTAGGTCCTCACAGCCAGACTGTGCCTATGTCTTACAGATTCTTTCTGTATAACTGCTCTAAAATATAACCTTTTTTAGCTATCCACAGAGCTAAAACTCTCATCCAGGCTGTCATAAACTTATATCTCAATTACTGCAACATCCTTTTCTCTTGATTAATATAATCTGCTATATCCACTGAGAAATGCTGCTTCAAAGAACATTTTCCTATCATGTCTCTTTGACTATATCACCTCTCTCTTTGCATCCATCCATTGGCCCCCTTCTCTATTGCATCAACAATAAAGTGGCTGTCTTCACTTCTAAGGCCAATAACAGTCTGTTCCCACTGTACCTACCATTTCTCATTTAGTATCAAAAGGTCTCACCTCTGATCATTTCACAACATCAGCCACTGACACGGATTTGTTGAACGTACAAACAAGCAGCTTTGTGCTTCTCCCATGTAGCCCCTCATGCTTGGGAGGAGCTCTCCGTAAACATCACCAAAGTTATGTCATTATCTACCTTCCAAACTCTCCTCAAAACTCTCCTTTTGTGTGATGACTACAAAAAAACTCAATCACAGTTCGGTTGCTTGTGTGCTGAGACCACTTGCTATCTTGCTGACCAATATTGTCGTGTTGTTTTTGTTCTGTGTTTGTATAGTACCTAGCATAATGGTCGTAGGCTGTGACTAGTACTCCCAGGTGCTACTGTAATACAAATAATAAATAATAATAATGTGGTGCTGTTAAATACTCATGCAAAAGTCTTCTCTAAATGAAGTTCCAAACTAATTAGTCACCATGTCAATATTTTCCCCATTGTTGTCTACCCAATTTGACCAAGCTATTTAGATTAATAAAAGTAACTAGAATTTCATCTGGCTGTAAGCAAAGTCTTTAAAGACTACATTCACCCAAAGTTACTGGTTTACTTTAATTCAAGAGTTGAGTGAATAATTCCCAGCAAATAATTAGTTTGATAAATTTGCCCTTTTCTGCTTATAAAATTTTTGTGAGCAGATCAAAATTTCCTCAATTTTATTTGTTGTTCTGATTTACTGAAAAATATTTATTAGTTTCTTCAGTAAATTGAGGGTGAATAATTAGCTTTGAATGGTTGGTATTTCATTAAGATACTAACAGGAATGAGAAGAGCCCCTGAGGCAGAGAGAAGGGCATGCAATCCTTCTCAATCAACACCCATAGCCCTGACAGGTTTGAAGCTAACTTGACTTTTGGGTGAGGATCTGTGGTTTTAATTAGGCTAGAGTTTATTAGGATCTTTTGAATCAAAAGGAATAGATTGTTAAGCAATTTGAATCTTGTTTTACCTCCACTCAGGTGCATAAATCCACCTGCAGGAAAATTCAATCTTCAGTATTAAGACTAAGATCTCCCTAATAAGACTGCATAGAGTTGGGATCAAGCAGTTGGAATCAAGAAAGTGTCCCTTTTAGAAAACAACAGTTATAGGTAAATTATCTAAGTATTTATACTGCACTATACTCTTTATCGTAGGATCAGAATTCAAATGGCAGTTAGTTTTTTGAATAAAAATATATAGTTGTGGAAAGTTTCATTCTCTTCAAAACCTTTCCCTTGCCCATCTATATTCATCCTAAGAAATGCATTAAGTGAAATCACAAAGTCTTCTGAAGTCCCTTGCTAGTTTACTTTCTGCTTACTGCTTTCCAGAAAAGTGGCCTCAGGTAGAATATGACAAACTGCATTTTAATGGGAATGCTTTCAGCTGTTTTGTTTCTTTTTTTGGTACTGAAATAATACCTTTTTATTAATGAAGTGAAATCACTAATGCTTTAATCTTTAAAAAATATAGAAAAGCATAACTATATTAAAAATAGAAAATACCGTGATTTGCATTTCTGCCATAAGAAATACTACATGTTGTGAAGAAAAATAAATATGTGATCTGCCCATAGCTTTTACATGATAGCAGAGAGGGAATGATTGATATTGGGTTCGTCGTTTACGTATAGCTCAACTGTGTTTTATTTCTGATCCTGTCAGGCTGAAAAGAACTACCAGTTTTATTAGGGCTGGTGATGTACTCCATACTTGTAGTTTTACTACCTGTTTGAGAAGCTACAAAATATTGGCGCTCTTTAATAACAAGCACTTTATGTTTCCTTGTGTCAGCAAATTTCCTGGATTAATACCCTCTGTTAGATTGATAGAATCCTACAGTGCTTTTTTATAAGGTTCTGGGGCACTAATTTCTGAAGGAGCTTGTAACAAACTAGTGGGAGGACTTACATATACATCCTTTTCTTTCTTCTGCTTAAGGCATATGACTTTCTTCTGTGTCCTGGTTAGTTGCAATACCTGTTTTTGTTCAAACTCCCGTCAGTGTTGCTATTAATTTCTCTGAGATTTTGACAATTGTACCATCAAGTACTGTATCACTCCAGAGTCCAGACAAATCTCTTCTTATAAAGATAATAGGTGGTTGATAACTAAATAGCTGTCTAATTTTATCAATATACCTAAAAGTTATCAGGTTTGCTCAATAATAGACCAGGAAAAAAGAGCTAGAGAAAACCAAAAGAGAAATCTTATTTATTTTAGTTACAAACCTAAATACTTGTGGGCTTCTTATGCACTGCAGAAACTTACTTCACATCTTTATTAATTTTTATTAATTTATGACAGTACATTAATTTATGACAGTTGCACTCCATGGTAACATATGGCAAAGGATTTTACAAGTGATAAGTATGTGGAATGAAGGAGAGAGACTGTATAAAAAGGAAGTCCACCTTTTGATAATACCAGTTTTATTTTGTTGGACCTGATTCAGCAAAGCACTTAATCTTATGCTTAAATTTCATGAAAGTCAATGGTCATATGAGTCAATTTAGAAAGAAGGGGTGGGTAAAGCCTAAGATTCTACTCTGATATAACCCTTCTGCCAAGTGGAGCAAGCAGCAACTAGGGCCGGGTTCAATATCTAGGGGTTCCTTTCCAACCCAAACAGGGTTCATAAACATAAACAATGAGTAAAAGACCTACCCCCAAGTAGGTTGGGCTTTGCCCTTTTCCCCTGATGTTCTTAAGTCCAGGAACTCAAAAGTCCCTTTCACATGCCTGACCCTTCTCTGCATCCCACTCACAGTTGCTGTTCTTGGTCAGTGCAGACCCAGAGTTCAGAGGTGCATCTGCAGCGTTCACCTCCCATCCTGGGTGGGTGGGTAAAGAGGTATCTTACTCACCAGCCACCTGCTCACCGCTCTTATTGCGCTCCTCCACTAGCCACCCAGCTAGCTGCTTGTTGCGCCTCTACACCACCGCCCTGCCACGAGCCTGGATGAAGGTGCCTTGAACTCCCAGTTGACCATCCAATATTTTTGATTCTAGAGCTGGTCAGGAATTTTTTTGACTAATGAAAACATACGTATGAGCGAGAGTGCACTATCTGAGACCTGAAAATTTTCACCCAAAACCCCCCCCAACGTCACTGAAATAAGCAGAGCAGGGACTTGAACCTCGCCCTCCGACATGTGAGGTGGGTGCCCCAACCACCAGATTATTGGCTATTCTGGGGTTTATATCTTATGTTTTTTGTGAAAAATTCAAAAAGTCTATTTTTCATTCTAATACAGAATAAAAACAAATCTCTTGAAATTTTGGCCAAATTGAATTATTTTTTTCCAGCTGGCCCTATTGTAGACAGAAACCAGTTACCCTACTGCCTCCCCCGTCCAATCTCAAATTCCAAGATCAGTCTCTTTATCCAACAATGGATAAACACATTAACTGGATATTTCTGATAAAATGGCCCAAACTGAAATAGTTATCAGTGCTGACATATAAATACCATCATTAGATTTCAGAACTCAGATGACTGGGGCTGTTTTTTCGGTCTTTCTGCAGAGTCAATATGACAATACTGCATTGTTTTAAATATGTAACGTAGCTTGACAGGTATGGTATTCAGACCTGTTGGTCCTGTTGTGACAGACTTCATTTTTCCTACCTACAGTTCCACATCTCCTCTTTAAAAAAAAAAAATCAAATCCTGCACCTGGGATCACAAGCACTTCATACGGTGTCTGGGTTTTTTGGATTTTAGCAGAAGAGCTTTTCCAGTATTCATTTTTTCCTGGAAAACTGAAAATTGTCTATCAGACATTCTTATTCTTTTAAGTGGAAGCATTCTGTAGAGTGATTTGTTCATTTGAGTGTTTCTCCCTCAAAATGCCCCATTATTATATTTAACCTGGACTATCACTTATCTTTAAGTCAAATTCAACATTATAAAGTCAATGAGAGTATATCTAGTAACCATTATAACTTATCAAATTCCTGTGCAACATTGGCTGCCTTGACTCATCTGACAGGCAAATGTTTTCTTGAAGTATTTATACCCTTCAGTCATAAATCATTTACGTCCATAGGATATAAATGTAATGCTCAAGACTCACCATTTGAATCAATAGTCTCCCTGTTTTCCCCTTCTGTTTTGAAAACAACCTTCTTATTAGCCATCATCAGTTGGAAGAGTCCATGAGAAACTCTCTCTCATAGCTGACAGGTCTGACATGTTATTTAACAAAGATAAGGTGCTGATGTTGTTCTATTCAAACTTTTGTCAAAGGTAATGAGAAAATTACATGAAAAACTAATCTGTAACTCTTCCGTTCTTCTGATGCAAAGTTCCAAAGGCTGGTTGTTAAAAGGGCCACTGATTACTACCTGGGTTGAAATTTGCTGGCAGAATATTGTTTACTAATTTGTTTTTTAAAGAAATATATTTTTAAAAATAAACTCTAATTTTAAACTAATTTAAGTTTAATAAACATGTACCTCTGGCAAATGAACTAATCCCTTAATTTTTTTTATTCAATACTTTTGAAGATTTAGAATCAATTTAATGTCTCTTTGAGCAAATGATACAAAATAGTAATTGCCTGCACTTTCTGATTCTTAGTATTCTGCTCTTCTCTACTAACAGCTGCATGTTTCTTTGCTGTTTTATAATTTTATTTGAGGTGGGATTTTTATTTTCTTCACTTTCATCCATTTGAATCTGTGATTTTAGATGTGAGTCTTATTTCCAAATTGTTTATTTTATTGCCAATTGTCAATACACAGAATTTTGATACACTGATGGAAAAGTAAAGGTGTATTGACAAGTTTCAGAGTAGCAGCTGTGTTAGTCTGTATTCGCAAAAAGAAAAGGAGTACTTGTGGCACCTTAGAGACTAACAAATTTATTAGAGCATAAGCTTTCGTGAGCTACAGCTCACTTCATCGGATGCATTTGGTGGAAAAAACAGAGGGGAGATTGATATACACACACAGAGAACATGAAACAATGGGTTTATCATACACACTGTAAAGAGAGTGATCACTTAAGAAAAGCCATTACCAGCAGCAGGGGGGGGAAAGGAGGAAAACCTTTCATGGTGACAAGCAAGGTAGGCTATTTCCAGCAGTTAACAAGAATATCTGAAGAACAGTGGGGGGTGGGGTGGGGGGGAGAAATAACATGGGGAAATAGTTTTACTTTGTGTAATGACTCATCCATTCCCAGTCTCTATTCAAGCCTAAGTTAATTGTATCCAGTTTGCAAATTAATTCCAATTCAGCAGTCCATCTGCACCGCAGTCCCCTTTGTTTGCCACTGAGGTCTCACCCAAACATTATAGTGTGGGGCAACATACTTCTCCTGCTGCCCTACACACATCCAGCAATGAATATGATGAGCAGGAGCCATGCAACTTCTCTTCCTCCTCATTGGATGAAGCAATCATGCCACCACGTCCTACCATGGCTGATGATTTTAAACAGTTTCAAGAACTATTCAAATGAATTGCTCACAGTCAAGGCATCCCATTAGAGGAAGTTCAGGCAAACCAGCACAAACTTGTACAAATTTTACAAACATCTTCTACTTTCAAAATTGCTTTGCCCATAAATGAAGCCATTATGGAACCAGCAGAAATGGTCTGGGAAACACCAGCCGCAATTCTGCCTACATGTAAAAGGGCGGATAGGAAGTACTACATCCCACCAAAGGGGTAGACCTCCTCTTCTCTCACCCGCCTCCTAATTCCTTGGTGATTGACGCTGCTAATCAAATGGCAAACAACAACAGTTTAGATCAACTCCACAGGACAAGGAACACAAGAGACTCAACCTCTTTGGATGAAAAGTTTACTCCCTGTGACATTAAAGTTCAGAGCCACCAATTATACTGCTCTATTAGCAGAATACGATTATGACAATTATGGCAAATTGAGCACTTTCACTGAGGAGCTTCTAGAGGAGAAACAAGCACAATTCAAGGCCATTTTAAATGAGGGCCAATTTGTTGCACAACAGCCCTCCAAGTGTCCTTGGACGTAGTGGACACGGCAGCCAAAACCACAGCCGTGATTCATCAAGCATACTGGTTACAATCCTCTGGCATACCTAAGGAACTCCAAACTAAGGTCAAGGATCTACCTTTCGACTGAGAGAAACTGTTTTCAACCAAAACGGATAAGGTTCTCCATTCAATGAAAGATTCTTATGCTACTCTTTGCACTTTGGGCATCTACACACCACCTGTAAAGAGACAACGATACCAGCGTTACCAGAAGAACAGAGATTCTTCATGCAGCCGACCACAACAGAAGCAATAGGAGAACCAAAGACACAGGCAACGTTCACAGAGACAGAGAACACCCCAATCTCAGCTGTCGACATCTCAAACAGCTCCAACCAAACAATTTTAAAGTTTTGGTCAAGAGTCTGAACGACATCTCTCACCAGTCATACACCCAGTTTGTCTCAATGCTTGGTCATCGCCTTCACTCATTCTACCATATCTGAGTGTCAATAATCATCAACCAATGGGTATTAAAGAGAGTAAGATCAAGCTATACCATCCCCTTTACTTCCCGCCCACCTACTCTACCTCCCCCCACAGTCCCTCTTCAGGGACTCTTCTCACAAGCACCTGCTATGACAAGAAGTTGATCATCTCCTACAGTGAGGTGCTGTAGAATGAGTTCCTTCACAATATGGGGGAAGGGGTTTTACTTCCTCTACTTCTTGATCCAGAAGAAGAATGGGGGATGGAGACCTATCTTGGACCTCAGGACCTCAACAAGTTCATACGAACTCAAAAGTTCAAGATGGTCACACCTGGCTGCAAAAGGAGGGCTGGTTTTAGCCCTCAACCTCCAAGATGCTTATTTTCATATTGCCATACACCCCGCTCACAAGAAATGCCTGCATATCACAGTAGGACACGAACACTTCCAATACAGAGTACTACTGTTTGGCCTGTCCACTGCATCAAGAGTTTTCTCCAAAACTTTAGTGGTAGTAGCAGCACATCAATGCAAACAAGGGATAATGATCTTTCCATACTTGGACAATTGCCTTCTCAAGGGCCCAACTCAACAAGAAGCGCTGGACATAGTCCAGTTGACAATGACACTCTTCGGGGATCTAGGGTTACAGATAAATGAACAAAAATTGACCCTAAATCCTGTTCTAAAACTGGACTTCATCAGTGTACATCTCAACACCATAGAGGCCAAAGCATCCCTGCCATGGAACAGATTCACAACGCTAACAAACCTTATCTTGGAAGTCAGAGTCAGCCCCCAAATACAAACTCATATAAGACTGCAACTGTTAGGAAACATGGCAGCCACAATGTTTGTGGTAAGACACACAAGACTTCACACACCTTCAGCCCCCAACTAAAACCTCTCCAGCGCATCATCAAAGATTTACAACCTATCCTGAAAAATGATCCCTCACTCTCACAGATCTTGGGAGACAGGCCAGTCCTTGTTTATAGACAGCCCCCAACCTGAAGCAAATACTCACCAGTAACCACACACCACACAACAAAAACACTAACCCAGGAACCTATCCTTGCAACAAAGCCCGATACCAACTCTGGCCACATATTTATTGAAGTGACACCATCAGAGGACCTAATCACATTAGCCATGTCACTAGGGGCTTGTTCACCTGCACATCTACCAATGTGATATATGCCATCATGTGCCAGCAATGCCCCTCTGCCATGTAAATTGGCCAAACTGGACAGTCTCTAAGCAAAAGAATAAATGGACACAAATCTGACATCAGGAATCATAACATTCAAAAACCGGTAGGAGAACACTTCAACCTCTCTGGCCACTCAGTAAAAGATTTAAGGGTAGCAATTTTGCAACAGAAAAGCTTCAAAAACAGATTCCAACGACAAACTGCTGAGCTTTAATTAATATGCAAACTAGATACCATTAACTTGGGTTTGAACAGAGACTGGGAGTGGCTGGGTCATTACACATATTGAATCTATTTCCTTAAGTTAAGTATCCTCACACCTTCTTGTCAACTGTCTAAATGGGCCATCTTGATTATCACTACAAACGTTTTTTTTTTCTCCTTGAAAGTTTGTATGGTAACTTCCAACTTATCTGTATGTGTATACATATATATATATACACATATATATCTTACTATATGTTCCATTCGATGCATCCGATGAAGTGAGCTGTAGCCCACAAAAGCTTATACTCTAATAAATTTGTTAGTTTCTAAGGTGCCACAAGTCTTCCTGTTCTTTTTTTAAGACTACATATGCATTGCCTAGAGGGCTGGTTGAGCTCTGTATACATACCTAGCAAGCATAGCCTCCACAAATGACTAACAATACTACCCCGAGTCTTGGACACTCTACGCTGGTGGACAAGACCAGGAAATGTAGGCATGAATATTCCCATTTCAACAAGAGCACCCATCAATAGTAATCACGACAGATGCCTTACTGATAGGATATGGCACCCACCTGCATCAGCACATGGTTCAAGGAAAATGGTCTCCTGAGGAGACTCATTTACACATCAATCTACTAGAACTACACGCGGTAGGCAATGCCTGCAGACATTTCCTACCACATATAAAGAACAAATCAATTAGTATAATGACAAACAACACTGCCTGCATGTTTTACATCAATTCCCAAGCGGGGCTTGATCACACTCACTATGCACCGAAACCATGAAACTGTGGAACTGGTGCATACACCGCAACATAAACATCTCAGCCTCCTACCTTCCTGGCTGTCAGAACTCAATGGAGGACATGCTAAGCCAATACTTCTCTCGAGACTATGAATGGGAAATGAATGAGGGAGTCCTGCAATCCATATTCCACAGATGGGGATCTCTCCTCATTGACTTATTTGTGTCCCCAACGAACCACAAATGCCCGATGTTCCTCGAGAGTGGGGACGGGGCCAAAATCTTTGGGGGATGTCTTCCTCATCATGTGGGAATCACAACTCATGTACGCATTCCCACCGACCCCCTTGATATCACGCTTAATACACAAGATATGAGTAGACAAGGCCAAGGTCATCCTGATAGTCCCAACGTGGCTCAGACGTCCCTTACCTGATGCGAATGTTGATATGTGCTACTTGAGCTCTCCCTCGCCAACCGGATCTGCTTTCACAGAACAATGGTCACACTCTTTACCCAAATCTGGAGAAACTCCACCTGCAAGCATGGCTCCTGCATGGTTCCATCACAGCGAACTAGCCTGTTCAGAACAAGTCAAGCACATATTACAAAACAGAAGGAAATTGACCATGTGTAATACTTTCCTTCGAAAATGGGAAAAAATCTCCTCATGATGTCAAGAGAAACAATTGATGGCCACTACAACGCCATTACTGATATTGCTGGAATACCTATTTTAGCTAAAATGCTTGGGTTTGGCAACTAGCTCAATAAAAACTATTTATCTTGTAGCCATTACAGCATTCCATCAAGAGATCAAAGAGACCGTGATCTTCGCGCATCCAATTATGAGATGCTTCCTCACTGGCCTCCAAAACATTTACCCAGAGGTTCACCAAACTACTCTGGCCTGGGATCTAAACCTGGTACTAAAATGCCCCACTAGACTGCCATTCAAACTTTTAGCTTCCTGTTCCTTACTACATTTGTCCATGAAAGTGGCATTTTTTGGTCACTATCACTTCCGCCAGACGAGTGAGTGAGATAGGGGCCCTCATGGCTGATTCCCTGCTACACAGTATTCTTCAAGGACAAGGTCACATTACGACCACACCCAAAAATCTTACCAAAAATATCATCCTATCATGTAAACCAACCAATTCATCTTCCCACGTTTTACCCAAAACCACACGGGACTCCAACAGAAACCATCCTGCATACATAAGACATAAGATGCATTTGCATCCGATGAAGTGAGCTGTAGCTCACGAAAGCTTATGCTCTAATAAATTTGTTAGTCTCTAAGGTGCCACAAGTACTCCTTTTCTTTTTGCGAATACAGACTAACAAAGCTGCTACTCTGAAATAAGACATTAGACGTATGTTAGCATTCTTCTTAGAAAAGAACCAAACCTTTCTGAAAATCCCTGAAACTTTTTGTGTCTACTATATAGCGTTCAAAGGGATACGCTATATCCACTCAGAGATTATCAAAATGGATCTCCACATGTATTCAACAATGCTATCAAATTCAGAATACTGAACCTTCTAAGGACATCAGAGCTCATTCCAGACACTCATTATCAACCTTGATAGCATTCCTAAACAATGTACTTATAATACAAATATGTGGAGCAGCCACTTGGGCCTCTGTCCATACATTCACTGATCACTATGCAATCACTTAAGGCTCCAGATCTGATACCATAGTTGACCTAACCATACTTGTCTCTACAGCATAAACAAACCCAAAGTCCCTCCTAATCTCTGAGGGGCACTCTACAATCACCTGAAATGGAGCAGCCATAGGGACATCACTCAAAGAAGAAGAGAGGATTACTCACCTTGTGCAGTAACTGAGGTTCTTCAAGATGTGTGTCCCTGTGGGTCCTCCACTACCCACCATCCTCACCTCTACTTCATAGTTTTCAGTAAGGACTATACTGTAGAGAACGAACTGGAGGGGTTGGGTCGTGCGTGCACTGGATGAGGCACCAATGGCACTGTGAGAAACCTACTGCGTACGCACAGCCTGCACGGACACTGCTACCATAAATCTCCTATTGATGACGCCAGGATGCACGACACCTGAAGTGGAGCACCCAAAGGGACACACATCTTGAAGAACTTCAATTACTGCACAAGGTGAGTAACCCCCTCATCTGCTGGGCCCTCACTCTCCACAGCTGCTCACTCCATAGGCACTGAAAAAAATTATCAGGTGCTTAGCACCCACTGGTAGCCAGCTTCTCCCTTCCCTCCCCCCAGCACTTCCCATCCACTGGCAGCCCCGCCGATCAACTCCTCCCCCGCCCTCCCAGCACCCCCTGCCCACCATGATCAGCTGTTCTGCAGAATGCAGGAAGTGCTGGGAGAGAGGGGGAAGAGCAGAGATGGGGCGCGCTCGGAGGAGGGGCAGAACTGGGTGGGAAGAGGTGGGGCTGGGTGGTGCAGGGATAGGAAGAGGAGGGGTGGTGGTCTGGAGGAAGGAGATGGGTCGGGGGGAAGGTGGGACCAGGGGTAGAGCAGGGAGTTGAGTGCTCCGAGGGCCCAGAGGAAGCCAGCACTTCTGCACCACTCTCAACTTCATTATTACTTGTAGCACAGCAGGAGTTTGCTATCCTGGCAGCTCCCTGCTGCAGCTTAGCCCTGGCTCACCATCAGTGTGGTTTGTCTCTGCTGCTCCAAGTCCCCAGCTCTGTGCTGCTCCAGCCCCATTCTACCTCCTCCAGCTCAGTGCAGCTCTACCTTCCACCCAGCTCTGCCTTCTCTGTATTTGGGCTTCTGCACTCTCCTCAGCTCAGCTCAGGCTGCTGTTCTCACTTTAGCTCTGCCCCCACTCTGGCTCCTGCAGTTTCAGCTCACATGGAGGATGGGGTTTTGGGCTCCTGACTCCCTCATTGGCCTGCCTGCCCTGTCAATCCAGTTGACTTGGAGTGCTGGCCTCTACCCATTGGCCCTGGGGACTTTCAGTCTCAGGATCCTGATTTCTCTTTGGCCCTTCCCCTTTTTCCTGGTATTGGGAGAGGGCCAACGAAAAAGATCCCACTAAGTTTCAGTAAGGGGCCAACAGCCGTCTTACACCATGAAAAGTTCCACTGACTTCATTGGGAGTACACATGGGCCTAGGGGTCCACATTACTGGGTCCCAGTATATGATCAGGGATATAGATTGGAAAGAACATTTTTAATATGAATGCGTTATACCCTAATTCCATGAAGATTTCATTTTAATTTAGATTAATCAGTCAGTGTTCACTTATTTCAAGAACCTGTATGTGAGTGTATCAGTACATATCATAATGACTAATTACTGTGGGCAGATATTTTACTTTAATAGAGAGAAAATTCAGTATTACTTAATGTATATAGAGGCCTACAGTATTTTAGCAATGTAATTGTCTATTTTAATTTATGTCATTTTATTGATCAAAATTTAGGCATATTAAATCAATATATTCAAGACTATATCAAGGCAGGTGAAAATCGTTTATGGATGCGGTCTCTATATAATATCTATTTTTGATGCCAGGATATTTTCTGTCTTCATTGACTTGCACTTTCTGGCTTTCCTGGTTGTTCACAGGTGTTGTACATCCCTGAGCTGATATTTCTGAGGTAGTAGGAGGGAGAAAGAAAGAATAGAAATGTTAATGCCGTCTTAAGTATCTTGTATTGTGAAGTATCAGAGAGGTAGCCATGTTAGTCTGGATCTGTAAAAGCGGCAAAGAGTCCTGTGGCACCTTATAGACTAACAGAGGTATTGGAGCATAAGCTTTCTTGGGTGAATGCATCCGACGAAGTGGGTATTCACCCACTAAAGTTTATGCTCCAATATGTCTGTTAGTCTATAAGGTACCACAGGATTCTTTGCTGCTTGTATTGTGAAGTGGCTTGATCTCTCAACTCTTGTCATTGCCATACTTCCTGAAACCAAATGCTTAAAAAGGATATTAAACTCCAGTGTTAAAATATTCATGGAGTGAAAGAGAAAGTGAATTGAAATAAGAAAAGGAGTACTTGTGGCACCTTAGAGACTAACAAATTTATTAGAGCATAAGCTTTCGTGAGCTACAGCTCACTTCATCGGATGCATTTGGTGGAAAAAACAGAGGAGAGATTTATATACACACACACACACACAGAGAACATGAAACAATGGGTTTATCATACACACTGTAAGGAGAGTGATCACTTAAGATAAGCCATCACCAACACTCTCCTTACAGTGTGTATGATAAACCCATTGTTTCATGTTCTCTGTGTGTGTGTGTGTATATAAATCTCTCCTCTGTTTTTTCCACCAAATGCATCCGATGAAGTGAGCTGTAGCTCACGAAAGCTTATGCTCTAATAAATTTGTTAGTCTCTAAGGTGCCACAAGTACTCCTTTTCTTTTTGCGAATACAGACTAACACGGCTGCTACTCTGAAACCTGTGAATTGAAATAGTCTCCTAATGGGAAAAATCACAAAGCTGTGTTTGACAATAGGAATCTAGTGAGAGTGATCATCATTGCAGGACATAAAGAATCTCTATCTCACTGTAGGACCAGGGATAGAATTTTTACCAGCTGTACAGTACTGTAGTCTTCTGATGAAACAAATACATTTTAAGCCCTTACTTATTTCTTTCCTTTTTTCATATTCATCCAACTCATTTCTTTGGCCTTAATGTTAGGTGTGACAGTGCATTAGCCAAGCTGTCTCAGCCATTCAGGCATTTTATCAGCAAAATGAAGACAGATGTTAAATAGCCTGAACTAAATTGAAATCTTTGATGACTCTCTTGAGATGGGTTGGTAGCAAGAGGCACACTGGTGGGACTGGAGATAAGACTCTTTTTATAGTTTCGAGGAAGAAGGGGGCAGAGTTTTCTTAGAAAAACTTACTCTACCCACTAACAGAAAACTTTTTTTCATTCTTTGATTGTCACTATGAAGTGAGGTAGTTGTTTAATAGTTAAAGTTGAACCAACCCTCCCGTTATAAGCCTAAAAATAAATTGATCCCCCGGAGACTTTGCATATTGTATCTCATCCCACAGTAGAGTTTTTCTGGGAAGTTTAGTGAAACTCAGAAGAGGTGTTGTGAAAAATTAACTGTCATTCATCTTCAAATTAGTTGTTTGCAGCAATTTATTACTCATGCTGCTTGATTTCTTGATCTGCTCTGCTCTCACTTCTGCCAGTGCCTGTTTCAAGGGCTAGGAGTAACTTTTCCCACATCACATGATTGGGAGCTGGCAGTGTGAGGTTTCTTTCTTTCTTTCTTTCTTTCTTTCTTTCTTTCTTAAACATTCCTCTAATGGTCTAACCCAGATAGATAGACCTTTCATATCTGTTGCAACTTTGCGGCTGGTATCCAATGTGAGCTATTAGAGATACTGGGAGTCTATAATACCATTACAGTTATAAGTGACTTGTAATACAAATACTGGCTTGGTGGCATTTGGCTGGGAACCCTAGCTCTCCGTTGCAGGATGAGGGAAGGGCATCAGTGTCTGGTGCATAAAATGGCACCCTTCATCCCTCACCGGAAAAAAAGAATCACAAATCCCTGCGATCATCTTGGTCCTGATTTCCAATTGATTTTGAAAATGAGATCTAAGCATAGCCTCCTGTTAAGGTTTGGGTTTGATATTAATAGCAATTTATTAGAGAATCACACTGGACTATTCCTGTTGGATAGTTTGTGGGAAGGAGCTACATTTTAGTTCCTCACTGGTTCTTATACATTCTTAAATTAAAATTATAGTCTTTTGTCTAACCATATTCCTGTGGCTCGTGTCTTATTTGCTGTGGTGTTGGACCAATGCAGTTTTGTATATTTTTAATAGCAATATGGAGGCAATTGATCCTCCTATTAGCTTTCAGTGTAGGTGGATATGGCTACAGTAACTCTGCATATTTAATTTAATATGATCTTTAAGTGCTATTTTTAATTTTTACTTGAAGAAAGTAGACTCCAGTTTCATTAAGTTCTTCAGATGATGTGATAGTTATATTTGTTGTATATGATATTATGTAAGTTACAAAAGTTTCAAGCTTTAAAAAATATTAAAATTAATCTAGTCAAATGCAAAATGCTATATTTGCATCCTGATTCTAGAGTTGTCAAGTAGCAAGGAAAAATTACTTTATCTTGTAACCTATGAATTACAGATCATGATGTTATTATGATAACACAACAACACATAATAGTACTGAGGAAAAAATTTTTACTTGGTGTTGCTAAATTAAAGTTACAAGAGAAATTCCAATCCAGCTAACTTCAAGTGTGAATTCTCTTCAGGTACTCGATGTGCTCATGTTTGACCAAGGAGATTTGAACAAACAGACTCAAACAAAAAAGATATAAACTTTTCTTTATAAAGTAAATCAGTACAAAATGTGGCATTAGAATATAAATCTCATGCTGTTTTCTCTTAGCTTAGCTTGTGGACACGGGAAGAGAAAACATTGTAGAAAATTGATATTCCAGTGCTTTTTGTGTTTGAGCATGTTTGGCCAAGGAGATCTGAACAAAAGAGATGATGTCATAGTTGTGATACAGCATGGCCAGAAGGCAACAGGAGAGTGATATAGGAGAGATATGTAAGTCCCAGGATGAAGAGAAGCCTTATTCCCTGTAGAGTGAAGAAAGGTTTCTATAGTTAATTAAAAGCACCTGAAACCAATTAGAGCACCTGAAGCTAGTCACCTGATAAAAAAACCCCTGCTTCAATCAGCCAGGGGAAGGAGTTGGAGCAGAGAGTAGTTTGAAGGAGTTGAAGTAGAGGAGAGTTTGGAGAAGTGCTGTGGCTGGCTAGAAGACCAAGACCCTAGGTAAAGAGACACCTGGCTTGTGCAGAGAGAGAGAGAGAGAGAGCGAGAGCGAGCGCGAGCGTGCATGTGAGCGTGCGCAGGAAGCCCCACAAGCTGAAGATCAGGAGAGGGAAGTAGTTAAATTGGTGCAACTTCTGTGTATAAGCCATTTCATGTAAGTGGAACAGAACTCAGTTTCAAGTAAGCAACATAAGATTCCTTTTTTTTTCATAAGAAAGGAGTAAGTATAGAATTCACAAAACAAGTTTGTTAGAAACAGTAATATCTGATGTATGACTCATCCTTCCTTTCTCTTCCCATCCCATTCTGCTTCATTTAAGTTATTTCCAGTAGTGTTTCTATAAAGTTCAGCATTGTATAGATTTCTTTGAGTTTGAAAAATTCTTTCAAGTGATTTAAAATTATTTTTCTGTCATTCAGAAGGACTGGGATATTCAAATGTTCTATTCACAGATGATTTACATACTATAGATTTAATTTTTGTGTGATTTGTATGTGAATCTCCTATACAACTTCACTGAAAATGAAATTCGTCAAAGGAGATTACTTTGAGCTAAAAAGAACATTTATCCTTTATGCAATTAAAAAATGCAACTGAAAAATGTGTTGCAGATAAATGTGGTTATCAGCACCATCATAAACAAGTAAAAATGCTGATTCATGACTAAAAATGTATTTAAAATTAATAATCTGAAAAGTTTGTTTTGCAAGTAAGACTAGTTTCTTTTACATGTCCAATACTTGCACGTCTGACAATCCAAGCTTGATAGACTTTTCCAGTGTTAACGGAATAATATTTATATTAAGATGGTCAATATGGACTGAAGAATTGTTATAATGATTTAAGTTGAGCTGAAGCCTCCTGTGAATTTAATGGCTGCACCTATCTGTCTAATTCTGGGCTCAGTGGTAAATCAGGTGTGATCGCACCTACCTTTTAAAAAAGTTGTGTGCAAGTGCCATGTACTAAAGGATATCACCAATTATTTCTTTATCTTTTCCCATTAGAGTTTGGTGGTGAAGGCTGCAGTGCAAACACCAAATTCAGCACTGAATGGTGTCATCTCAGACACGTGTTCTTGGCATTTTTTTAGTAGGGACACAAAAGCAATTTGGTGTTGGGGGAGCTTATTGTAAGGGAACAGGGCATTGGCAGTTTCGCCTAGCAGTCACAGCTGGGCTGGAGCCTACATATCAGGGACAGTAGTCAGTGAGCAGAAGACAGAGAAATTGCTAAAGCCAGGTTCAATAAGCAAGAATCGGGGTCAAAGTTAGGCTGATCTGAGACAGTACCAGACTGGAATCGGGAGGCAGAAATCATGGTCAGTGTCAGGCAGCAAGAGTCAGGCTTGGATCAGAGGCCAGAGATGAGGCTACAAGGTGAGGTCTGGAGTCACAGCAGGCCCAAAGTCTGTATTGTTGCCCAGACAACTTCCTAGGCAAGCCTCCAGGATTAAATAGTGTGGTTGGTCAATCAGAGGGCCACAAAGTACTGGCTCCCTTGGGAAGTACTTCCCGTTGAACCTAATCACTATAGTGCTCCCTGGATGTGGTTCTGAAGGGCCTTGTGGGGATACTGTGAGAATATCGGTTGTCCTAGCTTCTGCAGACCCAGGTCCTAGTTCCTTTATCCTTACATGTATCAGGTAGATTCCCTCAAGCAAGTAGTCAAGTTAATCAACATTATAACTAGTTATAAAAATCTACTCCTTTCTAGAAAAAGATGATGTTATTTAGCTGCTATTGGGAGACAAGAGATTTTATGGCTAGTGCTTCCTCAGTGTCCCTGTTTTGCCTCATTCTGGATCTCATAGACTTCACCCAATTGATTACAAAAGATGAAAATAGTGACTGTGGGAATAAATTTACCATTGCTGTAAAGATGAGACTGTTGTGCTGTAGACCAGATCGATGTTTATATGCATTTAGAGACATCCTGTGAGTAGGCTTGTTACAGGGTGTCTTGCTCCTTTTAGGGAAGATGGGACTGGTCCCATCTGTGGCATAATTCATTGGCTGACTCCTAACCTGAGGGGGCCAGCCTCAGGTGATAGTTTAATAGACACCTGAGCCTTAGAACAGGGCCAAGAGAAATTAGTCTGAAGATCTGCCTATATTGGAGCTAGGAGATGTAATTCCAAACTTGCATAGATAATATCCACTCTAGCTGTGCTCAGGCTAGCACTTAAAAATAGCAGTCGATGAAGTGAGCTGTAGCTCACGAAAGCTTATGCTCTAATAAATTTGTTAGTCTCTAAGGTGCCACAAGTACTCCTTTTCTTTTTACAGCAGTGTGGGCAGCCTGCTCAAGTGCTTACCTAGGGAATCGAGCAAGATTGTACACAGGGCAGCTAGCCTGAACAGCTATCCGTACCACCATGGACACACTGCTGGTTTTAGGTGGGAATCACACCTCCCATCTTAAATGTAGATGTATGCTGAGAGTGGAACCACAGGGAGTGGGTAGGCAACTATGGAAAGTCTTGAGGCAGAGTTTCCAGGGGCTGAGAATGATACTTTAGGGGAACCAGCCTGGGGGCTGAGTGCTCTATCCCAGAGCCAGAGAGAGAGTCTAAAAAGGTAACCCATAAAGAGGCTGGAAACAGGGCCCAGGGACAGACTGAAAAGTCCAAAAGGGTTGAAGAACCCTTTTTTGTTGGGACTTTGTAGATGGACTTTTGTTATTCCAGAAGGGGTTACATTTGTTTGTGTCTTGGCTGGAGGGGTAAGGTATATCTCCATAACATATCAGTGTCTGGAAAGCTGAGGAGATCCACCCTGGGGAGAGAAACTGAGGCAGGAATTGCCTGCAGTGCCATACCTGGCCAGCAGGGGGCTCTACAAGGCAGCCACAATTCCACAACAATTCTCTATTTCTGTTTTCTAGAGCACCGACATACCAACTTAAAGTGTTCTGTTTTCTCCAAGATATAGTACATAATTAATCTTTGGAGCTCATTGCCACAAGGTATGGAGGCCAAAAATTTATTAAATTAAGAAAAGGAGTAGACAATGGACAATGAGAACTTCTTCAGTTACATCAGGTGGGATTAAAAATATTTTAAACAGTTACAAACCTTCATGCTTAATGATACATAAGCAAACCCTAGAGGGGTTTAGAAAGAGATTTACCCCTGTGGTTAGGAAAAACTTCCTATCTGTCAGGCAGGTTAAGCATTGACATAAATTGCCCAGAGACGTTGTGGAATCTATCATTGGAGATTTTTAAGAGCAGATTAGATAAACACCTATCAGGGATGGTCTAGATAATACTTAGTCCTGCCATGAGTGCAGGGGACTGGACTAGATGATCTGTCAAGGTCCCTTCCAGTCATACAGTTCTATGATTCTATCCATAATTGTCCACTTTGAGGTTTCTTGCAGCTTTCTGTGGAGTAGCTGATTCTGGACACTATCAGGAGCAGAATACCAGGCGAGATGACCACTGGCTTGAACCATAGGGCAATTCCTATGTTCCTCCATCTAGTTTTTCTTGTAATCTTTGTATTACAGCAACAGGTATACTGGGTGCTTCACAGGCAGGAATTAAAATAAGGCCCTTGTCCCAAAGAGATTTTCATCTAAATAAGTGCTTACAGATTGTAAGGCAGGTTTTTCTAAGAAATCATGTGTAACTGGCTGTCTTATTTGCATGCCACGTTGTTGTTCCTTAGCAGATCAGAACATTTATAGTCATATTAAGGGACAGGAATTCCTGTTACCTATTGTCAAGGTTCCTTCCCCACTCTGAATGCTAGGGTACAGGGTGTGTGTCATAAATATAAAGGGAATGGTAAACACTTTTAAAATCCCGCCTGGCCAGAGGAAAAACCCTTTCACCTGTAAAGGGTTAAGAAGCTAGGATAACCTCGCTGGCACCTGACCAAAATGACCAATGAGGAGACAAGATACTTTCAAAAGCTGGGGGGAGGGAGAAGCAAAGCCCCTCTCTGTCTGTCTGTGTGATTCTTTTGCCGGAGACAGAACAGGAATGGAGTCTTAGAATTTAGTAAGTAAGCTAGCTAGATATGCGTTAAATTCTGATTTCTTTAAATGGCTGAGAAAATAAGCTGTGTTGAATGGAATGGATATTCCTGTTTTTGTGTCTTTTTGTAACTTAAGGTTTTGCCTAGAGCAATTCTCTATGTTTTGAATCTAATTACCCTGTAAGGTATTTACCATCCTGATTTTACAGAGGTGATTCTTTTTACTTTTATTATAATTCTTCTTTTAAGAAACTGAATGCTTTTTCATTGTTCTTAAGATCCAAGGGTTTGGGTCCGTGGTCACCTATGAAAGTTTTTTTTATTGTTATTAAGATACAAGGGTTTGGGTGTGTGGTCACCTATGCAAATTGGTGAGGATTTTTATCAAATCTTCCCCAGGAAGGGGGGGGTAACTTTTGGGAGGATTTTTTGGGGGGAAAGACTTTTCCAAATGGACTCTTGCCTAATAATATACCGGTTAGACGTTTGGTGGTGGCAGCGAAAATCCAAGGGCAAACAGTAAAATAGTTTGTACTTTGGGAAAGTTTTAACTTAAGCTGGTAAAAGTAAGCTTAGGAGGCTTTCGTGCAGGTCCCCACATCTGTACCCTAGCGTTCAGAGTGGGGAAGGAACCTTGACATGGTGGCAGTGGTGGGATTTTAAAGGTGTTTACCCTTCCCTTTTTATTTATAACACCTATAATAGCAAGCTTTGGTCAGGTCCTATCAAAAAAAATCTGTAGGCTAATCACTTGGAGTTCTCTAAATAGTTTTCCAAATTATTGGTTTTAGACTGTCACAGCATATATTCAAGAATGGACTATTTGTGTTTTGGTGTTGAGTCTGTCCCAGTATCCTTGTACTTCGTTATGATTTGGTTTCTGTATTTAGTTTTTTTATGTTATGAGTTTAAGGTATCTTAATTCCTGTGGTTTTTTTCCTGGTTTATTTTTTAAATTATTTTTTTCTTTATATATTTTTGGAGAGTACTATTGTATTTGGGGCCTTTCACACTAGCTTATTCTGTGATTGGTTATCCCTTTTCTTTATGAACCAGGCTTTTTTTTTTACTTAGGGATTGTTTACATGGGGAAATTAATCCAGATTAAAGATGTCAGTTTCAACCAGATTAGTTAAACCAGATTAAGCCCCTATGTGGGCACTCATTTCAAATAAAGGGACTTTAATTTGGTTTATCTTAATACACTTCCAAAGAGAAGTAATTATCCTGAAATAAAATCATTTATATTCTGGAACACAGTATCCACCTGGGGAGCTATTCTAGAATGGTGTATGTTGCAAAAGATACAATGGTCAATTTCTCTGTGTAGACAAGCCTTTGAGTTTTTTCAGTGAGAACTTTAAGATTTTTAAATTCCACAGGGAAGGGAAGGGAATATCTTCTAGCCACTGGAGAAAGAAAATTACCTTTCATTCTTGTTCTCAGAATGTAATTATAATAGAGCTCCTCAACCCACCTTCTGTGCAGGGTTAGGTTTGGTTGACTTTTGATTTTTTTTACAGTTTGAACAAAAAGGAACTGATAGTACATTCTGTTGCTGTCTGTTATGTATTGGCAATGAGTATACTCATGTGGCCTTCTGTTTAACTTTAAGCAGTTTAACAGCTCGTGATTTGATCTCATGATATTAATAAAAGTATAATAACTGAATATTGAAAACTATTTAATTCTTCTTTTTGAATCAAATATAAGATTTTTTATTACCTAAGGTTATAAAGTTATATTGAGTTCAGTAGAAATTCTCATATGCTTATAGTTAGGCATGTGCTTAAGTACATAGCTGTATTGGAGTCAAAATGCTTTCCTTCCTGGATAGAATGTTATAAAAAAAACTTGAGAAAAGTCAGATAACTGTATAAATACATGAAGATTTATTTTAAAAACTTTTACAGATTTATCCTGCTAATGTTTATTACTGTTTTTGTGACTGTATGACAAACTGCAATAGTAAGTTCTGAATTGATTATTGCACGCACAACAAGTGTAAGCATATAAAGTATTCTGTCAACAGGAGTAATTTCATACTGTTTTTAAAATCTTGGTTTCCAAGTGCATTGGTTCCTGTTAAAAGCATTTCCTTACCCCATTCATTCTTCCTAATTGGTTTAAGGATCACCAAACAATTCAAGCAAATCTTAACTTCATTTTTTTTCTGCACTTCTTTTTTGTTTTATGGTATATTATCTCATTTTATTACATTTGCAGTAAATTAGGGTAAAAAAACCAAAGGCACACACACAACTTTATAGTTTTTGGATAACAAATATTCAAAATTTCATAGAGGCATACCTGTGGTTTCACTATTCAAAAACGTTTATTCAAATTCCAGGTAACAATAGGATATGAGACTCTTCAGGTATGTCTAAACTGTGATAAAAGACCCGCAGCACAGCTGTGGTTAGCCCAGGTTGGCTGACTCAGCTCATGAAGCTATAAAATTGCTGTGTAAATGTTTAGGCTCAGGTAGAGTCCAAGCTCTGGGATCCTCCCCCCTCCAGTCCAAGCTCGATTTTATAGCCCTGCAGCCTGAGCCCTTCAAGTGGAAATTATCCAACACAGGCCAGCCACAGGTATCTTACAGACATACCCTTAGATCTCCATTGTAATCATGTGAACTTAAATATATGCCCTCTATCTGCTGGCAATGCTCCTACGCAGCCTAATATGCCATTAGCCTTCTTGGCAACAATGGCACACTGGTGACTCATATCTAACTTCTCGTCCACTATAATCCCCAGGTTCTTTTCTGCAGAACTGCCATTTAGCCAGTCTGTCCACAGCCTGTAGCAGTGCATGGGATTCTTCCATCCTAAGTGCAGGACTCTGCACTTGTCCTTGTTGAACCTCATCATATTTCTTTTGGCCCAATCCTCCAATTTGTCTAGGTCACTCCGGACCCTATACCTACCCTCCAGCTTATCTTCCTCTCCCCCCAGGTTAGTGTCATCCATAAACTTGCTGAGAGTACAATCCATCCCATCATCCAGATCATTAAATGAAGATGTTGAACATAACTGGCCCCAGGACCGACCCCTGGGGCATGCTGCTTGATACTGGCTGCCAACTAGACATCGAGCTGTTGATCACTACCCGTTGAGCCTGACGATCTAGCCAGCTTTCTATCCACCTTATAGTCCATTCATCCAATCCATACATTTTTAACTTGCTGGCAAGAATACTGTGGGAGATCATATCTAAACCTTTACTAAAGTCCAGATATATCACGTCCACCACTTTCCCCATATCCACAGAGCCAGTTATCTCCTCATAGAAGGCAATCAGGTTGGTCAGGCATGACTTGTCCTTGGTGAATCCATGTTGATTGTTCCTGATCACCTTCCTCTCCTCCAAGTGCATACTATAACACTTAAAGGTGTTCCAGAGTGAATTGCGATGGTGACTGTCAGATGCTTTTTTGAAATCTGTGAAGTTGGAGTGAAAATCTGGTCAACATGGGATCTTCTGAATCTGGGTCAAAATCCAGCCTGTTCTTCCTTTAGCTTGCCTCAACCACTTCTTTTATTTTGATACTGCTGAAGACTTTGCCTACCATTGAAAAGAATCTAATACCTTGCCAATTGTTGCAGTTGCTTAGGTCACCTTTCTTTGGTATTTTCACTATGATGCCATTTTCCTATTGTTCTGGAGGATTTTCCTGGTCCCATACTTTGTTGAAAAGTTTGATTTTTTTTTTCAAAGGCCTCATCGTTATAAGCTTTTGACATTTTTCCCCATGACGTGGTCTTTACCTGCAGGTTTCCCAAGTTTTAACTTTTTTATTGTGCTCTTAACTTTGCTGTTGCCATGTCTAGTTCTGATTATTTGATTTCTTTGTCAAAATCAATAGTTTCTTGTGATAGTGGTCTGTTTGGCACCTTCTGAAAATGTCCATTATTCTTTCTCGTTTTTCTCTTCTTAAGATACTTCCTTATTTATTCTTAATAGGCCCTTCAGCTGGTGTAAATTTGCCAGTTGGAACTTTGTTGTGTTGATAAAGTGTTATACTATCATCTCTTTCAGCTGCTGGTTCAGTTCCTTGTTGATGTTGTTCATGTATTTCCTCTTTTATTCCTTGCTTTTTACAGATTTTTTGCTGCTGCTTTTTCTGAAGGTGTTTTTGAGGAATTGATCTTTGCTTTTTCTTGTTCTCTTTCTTTCATGGAGTTCCTTGTATCCTTACTTATCCAGACTTTAGGTTTACCTGTCTGGAAACCAGATACAGTTTTTGTAGCATCTATGATAGTACCATTCAGAAAGGACCATGCCATGTCAACGTTGACTTTTTGTAATGGATTGAAGTCTTGTAGCACTCGTTCTTCAGTTCAATTTGAAATTGTTGCCAAAATGTCTCGACTGTTAGCCTTTTGCTGTCAGTTTTCTTGGTGTATTTTGTGGTTTTGTTTTTCTTAAATTTCATCTTCAGTCTTGCCACACATAAACTGCGGTACTTCTGATTGTCATCTCATCTGTGTGCTCTGATTTCCTGGAGAGTTGATCTAAATTTCTTTTCATGGATGGTTGATCTGGTTCATGGTGACTGCCACACTTTTGGGTAACTTCTCCTTTGTGACCCCTTTGTGGTCTTTTCTAGGAATGCCCGTTCATGCCTCAGGCCTCTAGCCTTCACCTCTCTCTGGGTGGAGACCCATGTCTTTTCTTTTTCCAGACCGGGGTTTTAGGCTTCAGGTCGCTGTGGTGCTCCTCAGCAAGCAGGTCTGATTGAGTCCAGTCTCAGTGCTGTGCTTTCTCTCCAAGGGCTATGAACAGTATATGCCAAGTTACCACACAGCTCTCTCCAAAGCAAGCACATTTATTTAAAGACAAAAAATCATACAGAGAAAACATATAGAAAAATGGATGTATACAGTTACTAAACATTCCGTAGGTCACCCATAAGTCCTATGTGATCCTGGCAGGTTAAGGTACTTCCAGACCTTCAGCAAAGGGCAACCTCTTGGACAAAAGTTCATGTCTGTTTTCTGGATCAGAAAGAAGACCCCAAGGCTGCTTAAAATTGGCCTTTGTATCCCAAAATCCTTTCCTTGCCAACTTTGGGACTATTTGCATATTATCTGCATAGCTAGCCTTTGGGTTTTGCATTAATCACCCCCTAGTGACTCCAGATTCTTCAGGAAGCCCTCTACCCACCCACCCCTTGCTCCAGGTGAGCCAGGAACACACAAATACATATCAACCATATTGGCACAGTATTGGCTATAAATACTCTGTGGCTCATACCATCTGGCCCATTTCAATATAATGGCTTTTTGAGGTTTTCCTGTTTTCAGTGTAAAATACAATATGGTCCCGAAACACACTGCATGTGGTTGCAATATCTGTTATGCTGACACTATTTGGGGACTTCCAAGCAATTTTATAGACATTTTTCTTTGGGAGTAGTGTTCCACCAATTTTGAGCCTTGAGACCAGCCACAGTTCTTTCAGTCTTCTACTGTTTGGCTGTTAATTGGCTCCCAGTCTATAAGCGATGTATTCTGTTTTGGAAGTTATAATTAATGCTGCTCCCTCTGACTGGTGATCATCTTACCTTCCAGAATGTTTAATGACTTTTATTTTCATTTTTGAATCCCTTTTTATCAGCCCTTGTTCATTGACATTCTTTTACTCCAAGAATTTTGAGATAACATTCATCCATTTCTTTCAGCACCTACACAGTTTTTGTTATTGCAGCCATTGTTATGTTCCAGAAACCTACTTTCATAGTTTGTTTTACCTTTAATAAAGAACTTCTCAGACTCTTGGTTTCCTGATTGCTTTTACCAAGACTCAGCATTTCTAAGTGATCACTTTGGCATGCTGGTTGCCTTGTTGTATGTGTATATAACTTAATGTTTTTACAAGAATAGGTTATTGGCATATCGTTCAACCTGGAGGACCAGTTTACTGTATTTCATCTTGTCCCTACCAGTCTGGCTGGGTGACCCTACCAGAAGTTAAAACTCCTGTGGGCATCGTTCTTATGGCCATTGGAGCACACAAGCCTCAGTGTAGTCTCCAGGGAAGGAACAGAATGTGCTATTGACATTTAAATTGAATGTGCCAGTCCTTTTCCAGCTGCTTATTCTAACTGCAGAATATTCTAGCTCCAGATAAGCACTGAAACTAACAAATGAAGTTTCTCTGGCAGGAGGAATTCTGAAAAAAATAATGAGATTAATCCAAAATAGGATTGATGCATTCATTTAGAATATCAAAACCACATTTTGTTACAAATTCAAAATAACTGGTTCTCGGTAGTGAGGGTGGTGGTGAAGTAGGTTATCTATCTTCATTTACAAATCTTGATGCTGCTTATAAAATGTACAAAATAAAATTAATTTAAAATAAATTTGTTTGCTCTCACCACACTTCTAAATACATGTTGAAAATTAACTAGAACGTGTTCATTCAATACTTTTCCTCAATGTAATCAGTCGAAGTTGTGCCTCCCCACAATCTCAGCCCATCTCCCTGCACTCCCCTTGTGCCACCTTCTTTGGAGTCATCATGGCATCTACCTGTATGGTGGTCAGGAAGTGCAGAGACTCCATCTGCCTCTTTCCACTACCTGTGCTTGCACCCTGACCCTTGAAAAATAGGTTTTGACAATGAAGACATAATCTGCTCTCTGTCCAACATCTCTACCCCCTGAGAAACTGTTTTCTTGAATCTGTAGCACTAGTTAATCCAAACTACTGGTATTAAAAATGAATATGCCAAACCTATTTTATATTAATTTTTTTTTTACACTGGCTGTCCTTCGTGCTTGAGAAACATAATCTGTTAGTTTTGGCTTTTTTTTTTTCTCCTGTTAAAATAAAGGGCACACAAATGGTGCAGTGACCTGACCAATGAACTAGCCCCAGGGTTGAAAATTTCATCCCAGGACACTCTCATAAAGCCCATTTTACTCTGGGTTTGTTAGTATTTCATTAATTTTATCCTTTTTCTATTAGAAAAGCTAAATAAAATTGTAGGGATTGTTGTATGTTTTCTCAATATACATTTTTATAACCAAAATAAATGTATTGGTACAACAGGAGTTTTACAAGAGATTAATTTTTAAAAGCATTTTCAAACTGATTACTGATTTTGTAGAGTAGCTACTTCTAGTGCCAGAATGTATCATTTCTAAAATTAAACAAATTAATAGTGACATGTCTTTTTACAGGTTTTTTTGTTTGTTTGTTTGTTTGTTTTAAAGAAAAACGTTTCCTAGTAGTTTTCAGTAATTCCCAATGTGGTTTGTGAGAAAGTAACAGATTTTTTTAGACAAAGGAAACACAGTGGATCTAATTTACTGAGATTTCAGTAAGGCATTTGATACCGTGCCACATGGGGAATTATTAGTTAAATTGGAAAAGATGGGGATCAATATGAACATTGAAAGATGGATAAGGAATTGGTTAAAGGGGAGACTACAACGGGTCCTACTGAAAGGCGAACTGTCAGGCTGGAGGGAGGTTACCAGTGGAGTTCCTCAGGGATCAGTTTTGGGACCAATCTTATTTAATCTTATTTAATCTTTTTATTACTGACCTTGGCACAAAAAGTGGGAGGGTATTGCCAATTCGGAGAAGGATCGGGATATTATACAGGAGGATCTGGATGACCTTGTAAACTGGAGTCATAGTAATAGGATGAAATTTAATAGTGAGAAGTGTAAGGTTATGCATTTAGGGATTAATAACAAGAATTTTAGTTATAAGCTGGGGACGCATCAATTAGAAGTAACGGAGGAGGAGAAGGACCTTGGAGTATTGGTTGATCATAGGATGACTATGAGCTGCCAATGTAATATGGCTGTGGAAAAAGCTAATGCGGTCTTGGGATGCATCAGGAGAGGTATTTCCAGTAGGGATAAGGAGGTTTTAGTACCATTATACAAGGCACTGGTGAGACCTCACCTGGAATACTGTGTGCAGTTCTGGTCTCCCATGTTTAAGAAGGATGAATTCAAACTGGAACAGGTACAGAGAAGGGCTACTAGGTGATCCGAGGAATAGAAAACTTGTCTTATGAAAGGAGACTTAAGAAGCTTGGCTTGTTTAGCCTAACTAAAAGAAGGTTGAGGGGAGATATGATTGCTCTCTATAAATATATCAGAGGGATAAATATAGGAGAGGGAGAGGAATTATTTAAGCTCAGTACCAATGTGGACACAAAAACAAATGGATATAAACTGGCCACCAGGAAGTTTAGACTTGAAATTAGACGAAGGTTTCTAACCATCAGAGGAGTGAAGTTTTGGAATAGCCTTCCAAGGGAAGCAGTGGGGGCAAAAGATCTATCTGGCTTTAAGATTAAACTCGATAAGTTTATGGAGGAGATGGTCTGATGGGATAACTTGATTTTGGTAATTAATTGATCTTTAAATATTCATGATAAATAGGCCTAATGGCCTGTGATGGGATATTAGATGGATGGGATCTGAGTTACCCAGGAAAGAATTTTCTGTGGTATCTGGCTGGTGAATCTTGCCCATATGCTCAGGGTTTAGCTGATCACCATATTTGGGGTCGGGAAGGAATTTTCCTCCAGGGCAGATTGGAGAGGCCCTGGAGGTTTTTCTCCTTCCTCTGTAGCATGGGGCATGGGTCACTTGATGGAGAATTCTCTGCTCCTTGAAGTCTTTAAACCACAATTTGAGGACGTCAATAGCTCAGACATAGGTGAGGTTTTTCGCAGGGGTGGGTGGGTGAGATTCTGTGGCCTCAGGAGGTCAGACTAGATGATCAGAATGGTCCCTTCTGACCTTGGTATCTATGTTAGAAATCACATTAGATAAGCAGAAAGCTAAGTTTTTAGATTTTAGCTTTTCAAGATGTTTCAGTTTCTTCTTAAAATAGAATGGTTTCTCTACTACATTCCATGACTGTATATACAACTTTACATATGCCATTTTTTTTTAAATACCCACATTATTTCCTTAACGCTACAGGAAAAATGGTTGTTTGTTTTTTGCCACTTGCTACCAATTAGAGTTGGCAAGATTTAATTCCAGTTTTTCTACATTTCTAAATTTCTAGTAATGTATACGGAAGTGTTAGAAAATAAATAGATATATCTTTACAGTAAATATTTTATGTGTTGTCAAATGTAGGAATTGCCATACTGTATTAGGTCAGTAGTCCATCTGTCCTGGACATCATCTGCTTATAAAATAAACAAAATAAAGTTATTTTAAAATCAATCTGCTTACTCCCACCACATTTCTAAATACATGTTGAAACTTAATTTAAAAGTCTTATTCCAACGTCTTTTTCCACTGTAATCAGTAGATAATGTGCCCTCACCCCCCCACCTCTTCATCTCCCTGTGCTTCCCTTTGTGAATTTTCTTTCAAGTCAGTGCAGAGCCAACTAGTGTGGTGGACAGGAGATATAGAGGGGTTAATAATGAAAAGGATAGCTCACTGATAGCGCTATCTGGATTGCTCAGTAAACCAGGTATAAGCAAATGATATGTATTTCCATATGGCCAAATGTAGTCATATATCTAGGAATAAAGAGTGTAGGCCATACTTAAATGATGGGCGACTCTATCTTGGGAAGCAGTGACTTTGACAAGGACTGAAGGTCCAGGTGAATAAATAACTGAACATGAGTTCCCAGTGTGATACTGTGACAAACACAGGTAATGCAATCCTTAGATATATAAATAGAGGAATATTGTGTAGGAGAAGGGAGGTTATATTACCATTATATTTGGCACAGGTGCAACTGACACTGGAATACTATGTCCATTTCTGGTGTCCACAATTCAAGAAGGATGTTGATAAATTGCAGAGGATTCAGAGAAGAGCCAAGAGAATGATTAAAGGATTGGAAAATTTTACTCCAGGAGTTGAATGTGTTTAGCTTAATCAAGAGAAGGTTAAGAGGTGACTTGATCAGTCTATAAATACCTATAAGGGGAACAAAATTTTGATAATGGGCTCTTCAATCTAGCGGAGAAAAGTGTAAGAAAATCCAGTGGTTGCAAATTGAAACTAGACAAATTCAGACTAGAAGTAAGGCACAGCTTTTAATTCTGAGGATAATTAATCATTGGAACAACTTACCAAGGGCTGTTGTATGTTCTCCATCACTGGCAATTTTAAAATCAAAATTGGATGTTTTTTCTAAAAGATATGCTCAAACAGGATTTAATTCAGGAAAGACCTCAGGCCTGTGTTATGCAGGAGGTCAGACTAAATAATCAGTGGTCCCTTCTGTCCTGATAACATAGGAATCTGTGAATTCTGGTAGCTTGTCTTTCACAGTAGTCAGAGCCTGAGGCTGTAGAGAGAGGACAGACGTTACAGAGGTGTTCAGAGACCAAGGTGAGGAATACGGTGTAAATGCCTACATAAATAAGTGTAAAATCACCATAATGGGCAATTAGGTAATTGCATGTTAATGACCGTGGTCACCAACTCTTGTTGTGTTATCACAAATCTCAGAATATTACATTTTATTGTAAAAGCTTTTGATGATTTTCTGCAGCAAACTTGTGAACTTTCTCTTTATTGAAAACAGTCACCATCTCATATTACTTTCAGTGGACAGGAACGAGAGCACCTTCTATAAAGATGGTTGCCATTTTTCTACCACCTTTACATGTGGATGTGAGTTGACTTCTTGTAAAGCTGACCACTGCCTCCTGTTGTCTTCAGTGGGTAGAAGCTAAGCTGCTCTCAGTGAAGATGATTCCTTATCTGTTATCCATATGTGGCCTTAGCAAGAGATAGGGAATGAACAGAGAAATGTTTTCAGAGTGTGTAGTTCGGGGAGATTGCAGATTATGTATTACTTATGCCACCCGCTCCTAAACTGAACTTCACACCCCTTGATAATCTGTATCTTATTCCCTGATAACCAGAAACTTCTATGCCTAAACTCTGTACCGTTTTTTCTTTTTACTTCAACATTATCTTAATAAAATTATTAATTCTGTAACTATTGTTTCAGCTGATTTTCCTGATATTAAAGTAAGTGGGGACCCTGGATGATCGGTGGGGCCCCTGGACCATCGAGATACAAAAGGAGCGCTTAAAGACGATAAAGTCATTGCGGAGAAACTAAATGAATTCTTTGCTTCAGTCTTCCTGGCTAAGGATGTTAGGGAGATTCCCAAACCTGAGCTGTCTTTTATCGGTGAAACATCTGAGGAATTGTCACAGATTAAAGTGTCACTAGAGGAGGTTTTGGAATTAACTGAGAAAACTTAACAGTAACAAGTCACCAGGACCAAATGGCATTCACTCAAGAGTTCTGAAAGAACTCAAATCTGAAATTGCAGAATTATTAACTATGGTTTGTAACTTGTCCTTTAAATCAGCTACTGTACCCAATGACTGGAAGATAGCTAATGTAACACCAATTTTTAAAAAGGGGTCTAGAGGTGATCCCAGCAACTACAGACTGGTAAGTCTAAGGTCAGTACCGGGCAAATTAGTTGAAATAATAGTAAAGAATAAAATTGTCAGACACGTAGAAAAACATACATTGTTGGGCAAAAGTCAACATGGTTTCTGTAAAGGGAAATCATGTTTTACTAATCTATTAGAGGTTTCAGAGTAGCAGCTGTGTTAGTCTATATCTGCAAAAAGAAAAGGAGTACTTGTAGAGTTAGTCTCTAAGGTGCCACAAGTACTCTTTTTTTCTTTTTAATCTATTAGAGTTCTTTGAAGGGGTCAACAAACATGTAGACCAAGGGGATCCAGTGGACATAATGTACTTGGATTTCCAGAAAGCCTTTGACAAGGTCCCTCACCAAAAGCTCTTATGTAAATGAAGTTGTGATGGGATAAGAGGGAAGATCTTTCATGGATTGAGAACTGGTTAAAAGATAGGGAACAAAGGGTAAGAATAAATGGTAAATTTTCAGAATGGAGAGGGGTAACTAGTGGTGTTTCCCAAGGGTCAGTCCTAGAACCAATCCTATTCAACTTATTCATAAATGATCTGGAGAAAGGGGTAAACAGCGAGGTGGCAAAGTTTGCAGATGATACTAAACTGCTCAAGATAGTTAAGACCAAAGCAGACTGTGAAGAACTTCAAAAAGATCTCACAAAACTAAGTGATTGTGCAATAAAATGGCAAATGAAATTTAATGTGGATAAATGTAAAGTAATGCGCAGTGGAAAAAATAACCCCAACTATACGTACAATATGATGGGGGCAAATTTAGCTACAACTAATCAGGAGAAAGATCTTGGAGTCATCATGGATAGTTCTCTGAAGACATCTATGCAGTGTGCAGCGGCAGTCAAAAAAGCAAATAGGATGTTAGGAATCATTAAAAAAGGGATAGAGAATAAGACGAAGAATATCTTATTGCCCTTATATAAATCCATGGTACGCCCACATCTTGAATACTGCGTACAGATGTGGTCCGCTCATCTCAAAAAAGATGTACTGGCATTAGAAAAGGTTCAGAAAAGGGCAACTAAAATGATTAGGGGTTTGGAATGGGTCCCATATGAGGAATGATTAAAGAGGCTAGGACTTTTCAGCTTGGAAAAGAGGAGACTAAGAAGGAATATGATAGAGGTATATAAAATCATGAGTGGTGTGGAGAAGGTGAATAAGGAAAAGTTATTTACTTGTTCCCATAATATAAGAACTAGGGGCCACCAAATGAAATTAATGGGCAGCAGGTTTAAAACAAATAAAAGGAAGTTCTTCTTCACACAGTGCACAGTCAACCTGTGGAACGCCTTGCCTGAGAGGTTGTGAAGGCTAGGACTATAACAGGATTTAACAGCGAAACGGATAAATTAATGGAGGCTAAATCCATTAATGGCTATTAGTCAGGATGGGTAAGGAATGATGTCCCTAGCCTCTGTTTGTCAGACAGTGGAGGTGGATGGCAGGACAGAGATCACTTGATCATTATGTGTTAGGTTCACTCCCTCTGGGGCACCTGGCATTGGCCACTGTCGGTAGACAGTGTATTAGGCTGGATGGACCTTTGGTCTGACCCAGTATAGCCATTCTTATGTTCTTAAGTCTTAATGGTTTATAATTCCCAGGCTCACTCCAATGCCTCATTTATAAATAGGTACAAGACTAGCAACCCTCCAATTATCAACAGGGCCCCCTTTAGTCCCATTTCAATGGTTAAATTTAAGCCCAGGCTTAAATTCTTAGCTGAATAGGGGGCAAAGTGCTCTACACTTTGCAGGATCAAGTCCATAAACCCTCTGTCTTAATGTAAACGAAGTTGCCCCTGAATTTCCAGTCTGTCACTGGAAAGCCCTGTATATTGTAGCAAGCCAGGGAGCTTGCTACAATATATAGGGCTTTGATAACAAATTTATTTCAACACCACTTCTTCTGGCAATTCACTGTCTACATATTTAATTTTTGGATCGAATAGGAAGGTAATTTTTAAAAAATAATCAAGGTTTTCAAGATAAAAAAAGCTCCTTTTTGTTGTGGAAAGTGTTTAATTGAAATTCAGCAACCTCTAAATGTGGGGGTCACAGCACACCAAAGAGCTGCTCCCACAGGAGTGAATGGAATTTTGCCTTTGACTTCAAAGTGAGCAAGAACAGGTCCTGAATTGTCATGTATATTAAGTACCTTGTTAAATACATTAGCATTAATTGTCTACCTGAACAATATTTGGAAAGGTGACATTAACCTTTATATTTTGTACAATTACTTTTTAGAGGTGTACGTGTGCATGTGTGTGTGTGTGTGTATATATATATATATATATATATATATATATATATATATATATATATAATTGCAATTAAGAAGCAATTATTTTAAATTTCCATCATGATGGGAAAGAGTGGGGGTTATGTAGGTGAACTAATAGTGACATCTTGCTTTCAGATCTATCATTCTTCTTCTTCTTCTCTTTGGTTTTTGATGCCTGTCACAAGATGATTGGATCCATGTGATGTTGCTAGGTGACCTGAACAACTCTAAAGTTTCCAGTGGAAAGATTTCTGAAAACCTAGTTTGTCTTGATTTATTTACATAAATATGCTAAATTGAATTAATTATTAAAATACTAAACCATTACTGGATGTTTTAAAACCCCACTCCTTTTCATAGCTAGAGGTTTCACAACAGTTTGATATCCCCTTTTTAGTGGATAATGAAGTTTCCCTAATAGCCCTATATCTGATGGGTGGGCAGGCAGGTGGAGGTGCAAACACTTTGTGTTTGTTTACTTGATTACTTGATAGGGTCTAGAGTAGCAGCCGTGTTAGTCTGTATTCGCAAAAAGAAAAGAAGTACTTGTGGCACCTTAGAGACTAACAAATTTATTAGGTAATCCACTGTCACTGCCCCCTTCTTCAGCCACAGTTTTCACTGTTCACCACCTCCCAAATGTAGCAGATTCCCATTGACTTTGATCACATTACAGTGCAGGATTTCCTGAGGATTCTGGATGGAGGGTTGTTGGCAAAGGGATTGATTAATTGGGAGACTTTGCAAATTTAGTGTACTCATTTTACATTAAAAAATATGGGGGGGGAGGGAAAAGAGAATTCTTTGAGTATTTAAATTGGGAAGAAACCAAAAGAGTTTTATAGAAAATCTTCTAAAAACCTACTTGGCCTTCCAGCCATTTGAGACTTTTATGTGCATTCTGAGGAATTTTAGTGTGTACATATATATATGCTATATTTCATAATCATTCATTGCTTACTCATCACAATACCTTACAATCATCTGTCTTTCTATTTGTTATGAGGTAGGCAAGTATTTTTATCTCTTTTTTACGGATGAGGAAACTAAGGCAGAAATGTTAAGAGACTTGACCAAGACTACAGAAGGAGTTTGTCAGAACTGGGATTAGGATATAGTAATCACCTATTCTCAGTCCCAGGATTAATCCTTTAAACAATGATGCATCTGGCTCTTACCTTTTAACTCATCAACAGAGACTGTCTGTAGCTAAGCAGATTACTGGGAAAGAGCTTGCAAAAAGCAAGTGCTATCACTGGAAGCCTTGGCATCAATGTCCATTCTCTCCACCCCTCCCACTCTGCTTCTGACTGATCTGGGGCCCTTCCAAAGTTGAAGGCCATGGTTTACACTGGTGCCAAAAGCCAGCTTTGGACAGCTGAAGAGAGACTAAAGAGACCATGATCTTCAGGAAAAATGAAGGGAAAATGTTCAACTCTAGGAAGTAGTTTTCATTGCTTAATATTAGCTTGCTTTTTCCTCCTTTATAATGTTCAGATTCCAGAAATCGGGGGGCGGATGGAGGGAGGGGGTTTGGCAGTAGCATGAAAGCAGAGTTCTGAATCTCATAGATTTTAAAGTCAGAAGGGACTATGGTGATCATCTAGTTTGACCTCCTGCATTTTGCAGGGCACAGAACATCCCCCACCCACTTCTGAAATAGACCCCTGACCTCTGGCTGAGTTACTGAAGTCCTCAAATCATAGTATAAAGACTTGAAGTTATAGAGAATTCCCCTTTACACTAGTTTAAACCTGCTAATGATCCATCCCTCATGCTGAAGAGGAAAGCAAAACACCCCTATGGTCTCTGCCAATCTGACGCAGGGGAAATTCCTTTTCAACACCAAATATGGTGATCAGCTAGACCCTGAGCATGTGGGAAAGACCCACCAGGCAGATACCTGGGAAATAATTCTCTGCAGTAACTCAAAGCCCTCCTAATTTAGTGTCCCGTCTCCAGCCATTGGGGATTTTTGCTACTGGCAGTTGCCGATGGACCACATGCCATTGTAGGCGGTCCCATTATACCATCCCTGCCATAAACTTATCAAGCTCAGTTTTGCAGCCAGTTAGGTTTTTTGCCCGCATTGCTTCCCTTGGAAGGCTGTTCCAGAACTTAATTCCTTTCATGGTTAGAAACCTTCACCTAATTTCGAGACTAAACTTGTTGATGGCCAGTTTATATCCGTATGTTCTTGTGTCCACATTGGAGCTTAACTTAAATAACTCCTCTCCCTCCCTGGTATTTTGTGTCAAGGCCAGTAATAAAACTGTTAAATAAGAGTGGTTCCAAGACTGATCCCTGAGGAACTCCACTAATGCCTAACTGAGAGGTCTCAAAATGTTCTTGTAAATGGGGAATCATCATCAAGCTGGTGTGTTTTTAGGGGGGGGGTCTGTTGTATTAATTTTGGTGGAATATATGGGATAAATTTGTGGGCCCAATTATTACAACAGCTCCCTCTGGGATCAGTTCTTGGCCTTACACTATTTTAACATTTTTATCAATGACCTGGAAAAAAACATAAAATCATTTCTGATCAAGTTTGCAGATGACACAAAGATTGGGGAATGGTAAATAATGAGGACGTGTCATTGTTTCAGAATGATCTGGGTTGCTTGCTATACAGGGTGCTAACAGAAAATATGTATTTTAATATGGCCACGTAAAGTCATACATCTAGGAACAAAGAATGTAGGCCATACTTACAGGATAGAGGACTCTATCCTGCAAAGCAGTGACTCTGAAAAAGAGTTGGGGTCATGGTGGATTATCAGATGAACATGAGCCTCTAGTGCAAAGCTGTGACAAATATAGCTAATACAGTCCTTGAATGTATAAACACAAGAATATGTTGTAAGAGTAGAGAGGTTATATTATCTCTGTATTTGGCACTGCGCAACCACTGTTGGAATACCATGTCCCGTCCCGGTGTCCACAACTCAAGAAGCATGTTGATAAATTGCAGAGGGTTCAGAAAAGAGCCATGAGAATGATTAAAAGATTGGAAAATATGAATCCAGGAGCTCATTGTGTTTATTTTAACCAAGAGAAGGTTTCTAGCCATGTTCAGGCTAGAAATAAGGCATACTTTTTAAATAGTGTGTTTGTTTAAACATTGGAACAACTTACCAAGGGTTGTGGTGGATTCTCCATCACTGGTAATTTTAAAATCAAAATTGGATGTTTTTTTCTAAAGTATATGCTCTAATTCAAACAGAAATTAGTTCAGGGAAATCTTTTAACCTGTGTTATACATAGAATTGGAATAATTAGATTTTTTATTAGTAAACATTGTTAAATATTGATTTTATTGAACATGCACAAACTGATAAAATATTTCCATCAATAATTAAAATTTACAGTAAGGCAAAGTAAACAAAAAAAATGCTCCTTTAGGATTTATTTGAATTTAATTTAAGGATATTTACTTTGTATATTTTGACATATTATGTTGACAATTTGTGTTTTAACACTTATACATTTTTTTACTTTTTAAATCTCAGTGCATATTGTAATTAAATTATAATTGTCTGATACACCCCAATAATTTTAGAGGTGTGAAAATTTAAATTGATAAAGATAGAAAAAAATGCTTAAAAATAAGCATTGATATAATCTGTCAAAATTATAAAAAAATAATTTGGACAAGCCTAGTTGTATCAGACATCAGACTAGGTGATCACTATGTTCTCTTCTGGCCTTGGAATCTCTTAATATATCATTTTATTATTATTTAATATTTGTATTGCAGTAGTGCCTAAAGGTCCCAATTATAATTGGTGCCCCAGTGTGCTAGTCACTGTACACATAAATAACAGTAAGATGAGCCTTGCCCGAGAGAGTGAGAGTATGTGTTGAGACACAACAGGTGAATGGAACATAGTAGTGATGATTAGTGTAATAAGGAGCAGCCACAATGTATCAGATGTCTAGCTGTTCTCATATGCCTTTCTACTTGTATAAATTAGAATTGTTATTCTTAATGATTTATCTTGTGATACTGGAAGGTTTAATGTTATTTTACTGGAACATATATCTTTAAATGTTTGAGTTATTCATAGTTAATACAATTTGGCAAGAAGTATAGCTGGGAAAGAGTAAAGAGTCTGAAGTTTTTTCTAATGCCTCGTGATGGATGAGTTGGAAGTGTTGAGGGTTGCTTTATTTTTGAATGACTGACTTTTTCTGTTTCCATGATGAAATAATTGGCAAGGCTTAGTTCCAGAGCTTGATGTGACTATGCCTGATGTGGATTGTTGAGAGTGGGATTGCCTCTTTATGTTTTGTTTCCTTTTTAGAGCATTGGTCTGTATTTCAACTGTGAAATGTCATATTGAGTTGCATCATGTGGCGTCATGCTGCATTATTAAATGCATGATCTGACATAATGCAGTTTGACCTACATAACTTGATTGTACTTGACATGACACATCAGGTCAGAAGGCACTAGTGTAGGTTAGATGATTGGAGACAAAGACTGTTCCTTGAAGGAATCACACTGGTGATGGGACAACTTTAACACAATGACTATACCCTTTTTCTTTCTCTTCCCCATTTTGATTTGTTTTGCAGCATCACTACAATCCGCTTTAGTTAGGAAATGCATGTGATAAGATTAATAAATCAATGTCTACAAAACTGAGGCTAAAGAGAATCTGATAGGGTGAAATAACTAAATATTGGCCTAGGTCCCTTCGTAGTTAGCCCAGTGAAGGCATTTCTCACCTATTCTTAAAGCACATTGAAGGGGGTTTTAGATTAGAGGGAAAAAATCCAGCTTCAGTTAAGAAATTGATAGTTACAGTGAAGTTTATAGTGTACTGGAAAAGCTTATTGCAACTAACAGTGTATGGCACTGGTCAGAAAGTGCAATATTAATGCTAGATAGATTAACTTGTCTGCAGGATCTCTGCAGGCACAATATATAGTGACACTGGAGGAGATTATGGCAGTAGTAAGCCATTGGCTTTTCTTGAGTATCTCCTATGCATCTCTGCTTTATATAATATTTTCATTGGAGGGGAATAAGTGACCTTTATACACAAGAGGTAAATATACCAATCCATAAGTATTTATGGACAGAATGGCTGTACTTTCTGTGCAGTCTTAGGCTACTGGTACTGCAGCTTGGCATATATCTTCTTGCCCTTCCATTCCAAGAGAATAACTTTGTAAAGCATGAGTAAATAGATTTTTGTGCCTGTATTCATAAATTTTCATGACAATTTTGTAAGGCTGTCTAAAGGCTTATATCGTATAGAAAGACATAGGGCTTTTGTTTTATGAATAACAGCTGCAACATTCTTTGACTTCCATTGGCTATATGCACATCACCACTATCTTGCCTGTCACTCAGGCCTGGAACTTTCGCATCATTTTTGACTCAGACCTCTCTCTAAGTCCTCACATATGAGTTATAACTAAATTTTGCAGATTCGTTCTGCAGAACATCTCTAAGATATGGCCATCCTATCCAC
The DNA here is from genome assembly GCF_009764565.3 of Dermochelys coriacea. Taxonomy (NCBI): domain Eukaryota; kingdom Metazoa; phylum Chordata; order Testudines; family Dermochelyidae; genus Dermochelys; species Dermochelys coriacea. Next base: position 124,551,984 of record NC_050070.1, read on the forward strand.
CCACAGAGCTAAAACGATTGTCCAGGTTCTTATAAATTTACATCTCAATTATTGCAGTATCCTTATGTCTGGTCTTTTCTCTGTTCTCTTTGGTCCCTTCACTTTTACATCAAACATAAGCTGCTTGTCTTCACTTTCAAGGCCCTTCATAACTTATTCCCACTCACAAAGGGGGTATCATATTCTCAGTTCCTGTCTTGAGTAAATGACTGCAAGTGCCAATGGGAAAATGAGGCCATCTACCCGCAGAGCGACAAAAAGGTGATTTTAAGGAAGACACCCTGTCACACGAGTTCAAGTGCTTGCTCATGTCAATTCCATTCTAGGTGTATGCATGCCCACATGTGCGGTCATCAGAGATTTTTGCCTTAGCAATATCCATAGGGTCTGCTATGGTGCTCCCTTAAGTGCTGAGCTCATGAGTTGGCATATTAGGCACCACTGGCCCTCCGCCCTCTCAGTTCCTTCTTACCACCCGTGGTAGTTAGTCGGAGCACCTTTTCTTGCATAGATTTCATCTCTTCTGACTTTGAGCCTTAGGGTCTTCTAAATAGTTTTTTCATAGTAGTTAGTGTTAAGTAGTTAAGTGTAGTTAGAAGTTAGTCCCATTGGGGACTTTGCCCCAGGTGGGACATGCCCCATTCTCCGTGGTCTAAGCCCTGCTCAGACTCCCAACAGGCCTATGCCTGTTTGTGACCCCAACAGCAGTTGCCTCAAGTGCTTGGGGAAATCGCATGTGAAGGAAAAGTGTCGCATCTGTAAAAGTTTTTGACCCAGGACCCAGAAAGAGTGTGATATCTGTTTGAGGGCTCTCCTCATGGAGGCTGCCCTCTGACTGACTTCCAAGCCATCCTGGCCAGGCTCTACCCCTAGTACCTCAGCCTTGGTGAGTAGTTCACCCCTGGCACTGGGCTCCTCCTGGTACCACTCTCCATTGCCAGTGCCCAGAAAGAAGTCCAAGAAACACAGCTTCCCGGCACTGGGCAAGAAAGTACATGGGGTATTGGGCAAAGGACCCAGTTCGGGCCACCCACCCACACCAGAGCAACATGGATATGCCTCCCCTGTAGGGAACCCTTAGCCCCGCAAAGTATCCACCACCAACTCCCAGGAGCGGTAGGAAACCCAGATTGACTCCTTCCCAGGCTCTCCCTGCACATACAGAGCAGAGGCCTCTATCAGTGCTGCTGGCACAGCGTGTGCCAAAGAAAGCAGCAAAGGCTCCTTATGAGGGCAAACCAGCTGCCAAGACCACCCAGAGGGCAGTTGAGCACTGCCAATCTCCTGAGCCGAGGCAGTGCCTTCTGACTCTATGCTGCAGATCTCCAGTTTCTCAGCCCAGATCCTCAGGGGCTCACCCTAGATCACCAGCACTGTGTTCGCGGTCTCCACCCTGTCGACATGGATCACCTAGGAGGAGGCGCCATTCTCCGTATTACCGGCACCGTTCATCCTCCCACCAGTTGTCTTCTCAGCACAGGTCCCTGTGACATTCTATACCTTGGGGTAGCATCCTGTAACCCCCATATTCCTCATTTATTATAATTGTGATATTGAATATAAAGCAGGCAGGGTGAGGTATCAAGGGAAAGATTATGATCTGCTGAAAATCATTTTTTTGTCTAAATATGTATATCAAGTTATGAGAATGTTGTATGGTTATCACAAAAATATGCTGTGGGTTTGGGAGGCACTCAGATATTGGCTCTCCAGAGACAATAACAAGGGAGGTAACCAACACCCAGGTTGGTGCTGAACAGACATAACCAGCCATTGTCCAGCAAGGGAGCTACTATACAATGACTCACCTGCATAAGGCCATACTAGGGGAATTGCTCAACCTTGCCTGGGGACTCAGCAATGCCCACCAGACATGCTTGGACTTGTGTTCTCCAAGCATTTGGGACTGAGGGTATAAAACAGAACACGGGGACCCCATACCTTTCTCATGCCTCCATGTATGCTGCAAGCAACAAAGACGCTCAGAAGACTGAAGACTCCAGCTGAGGAGACTGGCCCAAGTTTAAGGACTGCAATATCCAGTGGGGTAAGAAAAACAGCTTAATCTAGATATAGCCCCCTCTAATAGGCTTGAGAGTTTAGACTGCATGCTTATATTTTATTTTGGTAACTAAGTCTGACTTTTTTCCTAACACTAATAATCACTTAAAATCTATCTTTTGTAATGAATAAACTTGTTTTACTGTTTATCTTTACCACTGAGTTTATATGAATTGTGTGGCAAATCTGCTCAGGTTTGGAAAGTCTGGTGTATATCCATGTTCTATTGATGAAGTGATGAACCAATTAATAAATATGCATTGCTCACCTTGGGCAGTGCAAAACACTATGTTCCTGAGGTACAAGGCTGGGAGCTGGAGGGATTTGGCTGGTGCATTTCTCTGTGCGATTCATGAGTGGCTCCGGGCACATTAATGCAAGTTAGCTGGGTGTGAGGCTCCACATGCTGTTGTGCTGAGTGATCACAGTGCCTGGAGGGGTTTGCTGCTTGTCACTAGCAAGGCATTGTGAGAGACAACCCAGGCTGGAGAGTTAAGGGGGCTCAGTGGTCCCACAATCCCAGGCTGTACCCCAGGGATCCCGTCACAATCCCCATCACCAGCTCCGGCATCCGCTCCATGGCAATGATCTCCGTTGTGGTACCAGTCCTCCTATTCGAAGTGCCAGTCTCCAGCAGCGATTATCAGCTGACAAATGCAGGCATCAACGGTTCCCCCATGGTCACTGGAAGGGGATTCCTCTGGAACAGAAGAGCAGTTTAGCCCCTTGCCAAGGCATCACCTGTGTGATTGGGCATCAGAGGCTGTGTCGACTGCTATGGCGCTGCTTTGGCAGTGCAGCCATTGGCCAGTGCAGTGGCCCTATTGGAGTGCATGGAGTGATGCCGATGCCCCCTTCACACCATTTGTGGGCCACTGCCTCAAAGCAATGGTTAATGGCACCAGCGGCACCGGGCTTAGTGTGGGAAATGCACTCAGAGGTTGGGGCAAAGGAGTCAGTACTCACCCCAAAAACCTCTTCCCCCATGGGAGATGATGCCCCAGGGCCTCCTGCAGCAGTTCAATCATCATCCTCCACCGCGGATGAGGTGGGAGTGGGACTCTCGAAGGCCAGCCTGCTGGATGATTTTAAAGAGCACCAGGCTCTGCTTCTACGGGGTAGCCAAGAACTTGGGTTTAGAGGTGGAGGAGATAGCTGAGCAGGCAAACACCTTGTTCAATGTGCTCTCTGCCTCTACCCCTGCCCATGTTCCACTACCAGTGCATGATGAGGTCCTGAAAATTGCCAAGGCCCTCTGGCAAACCCTGTCATCCATCCCCCTCACCTCCAAAAGGGCCAAAAAGAAGTACTTTGTCCCAGCCAAAGGGTTCAAGTACCTATATACCCACCATGGCAGCAAGGTGCTTCAAATGGCATGAGATGCAGCTGACTTGGTGGCTAGGTTGGTTGCATCGGCGGTGGTCATGAGCACAACTCCTGGCTTCAGACCGCTGGCCTGTCCCAAGAAATGCAATCCTCAGTCCAGGACCTCCAATTTGATGGGAATGGATTCTCTGCAGAGCAGATGGACACGAGGCTGCATGGATTGAAGGACACTCAGGCCACCCTTTGCTCACTGGGTATGTATACGCCGCAGTCTGCAAGGAAACAATTCCAGCTGCCCCTGCTGCCAAGGCCTTGGCAGCCTTGACAGAGGTCTCAAGGAGACGGGATAGAGACACAAGCTTTAGTCGTCGCCATCCTTACTCCTCCCACTCACCCACACAGCCCATCAAAGCATCCAGGGGCCATAAGCACTCGTTTTCAGGGTGTGCTTGATGCCCCGTCATCTCCCCAGATCTACCTGTTTCTTTCCTCAACACTGTCCATCCCCACCATTCGGCCTGGTTGCAGGTCACCTTGGACTGCTGGGTACTAAAGATAGTATCTCGAGGCTATACCCTGAAATTCTTGGCCGCACATCCCTCCCGCCCCACCTCTTCCCCGTCCTTCTTCAGGGACACTGGTACGCCACCCTCAACTTGAAGGACCCTTATTTCCATATTTCACGGTCACAGATGCTTCCTCCCTTTCATGATGAGCGGACACCATGTCCAGTTTAAGGCGGTGCCATTTGGCTCTCATAGGCCTCGATGATTGATTGGCTCATCAAGGACAGATCTTCAGAACAAGTGTAGAGGACTCTTGATCTGGTGCACGTCACCTGCTGTCCCCTGGGCCTGTTGATAAATGACAAAAAATCTACCTTAAGGCCCGAGCAACAGACAGAATTAATTGGAGTGGTTCTCAACTGCACATGGGCCAGAGCCTTCCTTCCAGAGGCATGTTTTCATACCCTGTTGGACCTGATTTCCCGTGCGGAAAAATCAACTGCTCAGCATAGCTCGCACCTGCCTGTGGTTGTTGGGCCACATGGTTGCATGTAAATACATGGTCAGTCATGCCCAGCTCTATCTCCAGCCTCTGCAGATGTGACTGGCCTTGGACAACATTCTCAAGAGACATGACCTAGACCGGGTAGTCAGGGTGCTGGATTGCATCCGGTTGTCCCTGGATTGGTGGTTGGACCCTGCGTCGGTGTTGGAGGGAGTTCCTCCAACACCTCGGCTGGGGAGCCCACCAGGGTTAGCTCAGCCTGCAGGGCTACTGGTTGCGGGACAACCTTGCCCGCCATATCGATGTCAGGGAGCTCAGAGCAGTTCATCTGTCCTGCCAGGCTTTCTTGCCCCACGAGAAGGAATGGAATGTATTAGCAGATCACCTCAGCGGGACCTTCTCATCTTGCCATGAGTGGTCACTCCATCCAGAGGCAGTCAGTACATTCTTCTAGAGGTGGGGGACTCCCCAGGTGGCCCTGTTCATGTTCAGGAAGAACAGGAAGTGCCATGTGTTTTGTTTGATCCAGGAGTTTGACAGGGGGCTCCCTGTCAGATGCATTTCTCATCCCATGATCGGGGGTTCAGATGTATGCCTTCCTGTCAGTGCCGTTGATTCGCAGAGTCCTTGTGAAGATCAAACAGGACAGGGTGAAGGTTATCCTAATAGCCCCCGCATGGCCTTGCCAGCACTGGTTCGGCACACTGCTGGACCTTTCAGTAGCTGCCCCACTGTGGCTGCCCCTCCAGTTGGATCTGCTGTACCAGAACCACAGCAGCCTTCTGCACCCAAACCTAGCGGTGCTACACTTGACAGCATGGCCACTGCATGGCTAAATGCAGACAAACAGGAATGCTTGGCCCAGGTGCAGCAGGTCTTGTTGGGTAGCAGGAAACCCTCCACCAGAGTGATTTTTCTGGCCAAGTAGAAAAGGTTCATGTGCTGGACGTCGAACAAAATATGGGGACCCAGCAGGCCTCACTGCAGGAGATCCTGGATTATCTTCTGCACCTCAAACTCCAAGGCTTGTGCCTGTCATCGATCAGGGTCCACTTGACCGCTATTTCGGCTTTCCACCCTCCATTCCAAGGCAGGTTGGTATTCGCTCACAATATGATGGCCCGTTTTTTGAAAGGTCTGGAGTTTCTCTATCTACACGTCTGAGATCCTGTCCCTCCTTGGGACTGGAATTTCGTGCTGTCGAGGCTCATGAAGCCTCCCTTTTGAGCCTCTGGCTCCCTGCTGTCTCCTGCTTCTCTCCTAGAAGGTTTTGTTCCTGGTTGTGATAACGTTGGCCCGCAGGGTGTCCAAGATCAGGGCACTTACTTCAGAACTGCCATATACAGTATTCTAAAAGGAGAAGGTCCAGCTGTGACTGCTCCTGGCATTTCTGCCCAAGGTAGTTTCCAAGTTTCATGCTGACCAGGACATATATACTTACCTGTCTTCTTTCCAACACGTCATACATAGAGGAAGAATGCAGGCTACATGCCCTGGACATCAGGAGGGTTCTGGCCTTCTACCTAGAAAGGACAAAGCTGTTCCATAACCCTGATTCATCCCCAGAGCTGGTCCACTCTGTGCACTGAGGTAGGGGTTCTTTGGGAAGAAATAGTGTGTGATCACATAAATAAAAACTGTATTTTAACTCATAATCACAAGGGGGCAATTTAAGTTTGCACAGGCATTTCCTAACTTTTGAGTATTTGACTTTGCAACCTAAATGTTCTTTCAAATGTAGTTTTTTAAATGTAATTCTTTATAGATTGTATAATACATGAATGTGATATTTTAATTCTCAGGGAAGGCAAATAATACAGCTTGTTTGAAAAAATCAAACAAGTAATGAGACATTCTGCACACCATGCAATCATACCAAACTTAGGAACCCTGCATGATATAAGCAAACTGAAAATAACAGAAATGCCATCATGTGGCATCATATTGATAGCCATATGATAAATCATCAGGGTTGGAACCTTCAGATTTGACATGCAGATCTGTGTTACTAGATACCACAGAATATGCTGTGAGGAGAAAGTCTGGGATACACACCTTAACACACTTAAAAGCGCCTTCAATAAACAAGGACACTCCACCAAAGGAGCAGATCACTTCTACCTCTTGCTCCTTGCCCCAGATACATTCTCCTTGCCTACCCAGTCCCAGTCTCCACTTCTCAAGTTTCTCATTCCAGTCCCAGTCTCTCTAACCAGCCAGTCCCAGTTCCCATCCCCCGACTCTGAGTCCTAGCTTCCTCTCTCAACCAGTCCCAGCTTCCCTTCCCTACCTCAGCTCCCAGGACCAGTCTCCTCTTCCTTCCTCCTCATTCTTACTCTAGTCTTCATGCCCAACCAGTCCCAGTCTCTCCCCTCCAGTCCCAGTCTCACCAGACTCCTTGTCCTAATCTACACCTTTTCCACCTCCCCTCCGGTCCAGCTTTTGTTGCCTCTATATTTGAATCTGATAGCTTCCTATACCTTTCTGCCTGGGTTACAGCAGGGTAGTCATTGAGAGCATAGGACAGCCACAATTCCTGCTTTCAGTTCCAGTGCCAAGGCCCTACTTGGGAACAGCCATTGCCCTGGTAACCCTGGTCTGGAATGAGCACACCCTGTTGCTTTCTAGGGATGGTGAATGCACAAGAAGCTGTGAGGGGATGGAGGATGCTCAATCATTGTGTGGGGATGGTTCATGCACAGTGTGGTCAGCTTTAGATGCAATGAGAAGTCTGAGCATGCTCAGTGAGGATGGAATCTTCTTTGAGTTTAGAAGCTAAAAATCTCAGAAGTCTCTATTCAGCATGCATGAACTGCAATTTTTCAAAGGCTTATAATTTGGGTAGATTTGCACAGGGCTAGCAAAAGTCACATCCGTGACACAAAGGCCACTGCCCTGCCAAATTTCAAGTCCCTGCTCAAAAGTGTGAAAGTTCTAGAACTTTGCAAAGAATGGATTTTTTCCTTGCCTCTTTCTTGGAAATGATTGAACCATTTTGGATTACATTTTCCAAAAAAATTCAACCTGAGACAGACACCTGGCCTGGAAAAGTTTCAGCCTGAATGGTTGAAGTTTTGCAAAATTAAAAACAATTAAACGGGATCTTATAATGGGAAATGTCAGGCAACCTTAATAAGCGTCATTTCCAACCTCACCTATAATATCTATACCATGTGCTTATTTTAAAATTTTCCAATTATTACTGTAATTTTTGTTTGTATTGCAAGGTTTTTTTGTATCCTCAAGATTTTGGCTAATTTCTACCTTGTCTTGTATGCTCTAGAGGAGAGGAAAAGGTGCAGACATCTCTCCCTCCCTACCCTCTGAAATCCCCTGTGTCCCAGCACTCCTGTACAGGAACCAGGTACAGTGGTGCTCTGTTGAGACGGTATAGCAGGGAGTGTTACTATTGCGCAGGTGATGGTCCCTAGCCCTGAAGTGGCTTGAGGAGTATAACCACTTACTAGTAAACACTGCTACATTTTGGATGAGTTGCCATTATAACACCACTTCCCACACATACCCCATGCTCAGTTTGAGTACAAAGAATCAGAATGTAGCCCTTTGGTTTCCTAACCAACTTTCTCCATTGTTCAAGATAAGAATATAGTACCATAATAATCTGCAATTAAGATTGCAAAGAATTTTTCAGGCAAAACAATCCATGGAAAAAACCCAGCACCTTAACTGGTAGTCAGATGACTTCTGATACCAATAACTTTGTAACTGCTAAATATTTTATAAATATTCTGGAAGATTTATGTCAGTAAAAGATGATAAATCCATTCATCCTCAAGAATCCATCTAATAAGTGATTAGCCTCTAGGAAGTGATGTTCCACCTTTTCTGCCTTTCTAGTCAGCATCCAAATATATGAATCAAAGAACATGAAAATCTGTTTAAACCTTTCAAATAATAATTTACAAATTTACCAAATATATTCTGCACTATTAGTTGTTCATAAGATTTATTATGGAAACAATAGAATGTTCTCAGCCAATCATAGTTTTAGGAAGTCTAAAAAGTAAGGCTCTTACTAAGAATACTAACCCTTTTTAAGATTACAGGTGTCTGATCATGTCATTCATTTTCCATACCAGCATTTGAATGGTTATTCACTTTTTATGACTGAGAAAATATGTATTTGCACATACAAATTGAGTAACAGTCAGTTGTGCCCATACATATTTACTTAGTTTGAATCAACACGACCAGTTTGCACTTGCAAAATATAAAATTTTTTGTTTTCTTTTATAGGTCCAATGGTGTGTATACATTTTGTCTCCCTCCTTAGAAATGTTGGCCCTGTACTTCTGTCCTCAAATAATTAATCCTCGTTTAAACCTGCCCTCAAATAATAATCTGTCTAGCTCATGTTATTAATGTGCTGTCACTGAAAAGTCCAAGCAAATAACAGTGCAAATGGTTTTAAACACCCATGAAGCAAGGGAAAATTGTGGATTTTTTTTCCCTTTTTTTGCTTAATGGCTTGTATCTTTTATCTTGTCACATAGCAGGAATAACATTCAGTAGCATAGAACTGCATTAAAGGACTTTTGCAATTACCAGACTCTTCAACTTATCTTTGGCATTTAACGAACCTCAGAAGCTGTTTATTGCTTCGTATACTTTGCCATTGTGAATATTAGCCTTTAATTAACTGGAAGTGATCAATTACACTCTGATCTCAGTCTTTCTAACTACAATATTGCAGCAAAGTATTTTTCTCAAATTGTAAAAGGGAGGGTTTTTTGTTAAAAAAGTAATGGAAAACTTTCATAATGCCTTTGTTACTAGGTATAACAAAGGAATCCATAACATGTAGGGGCAACTCACAGAAGTGACTTTTAGTAAAAGTAAAGCATTTTGTTTATTTTTTAATATTTAGAGATTATGCGGTATTGTTTAGTTTACTCCAGTGTCCCAGTCACAACATTGGTCCCCACGTAAATGTTGAGAACTCATATACATGGAAGGTTCTGAGAAAGATAATTTGAACATTTATCTTTTAGACAAATAGGGACATACTGTATGCATTTATGAGACACTGGGTTGCTTTAAATAAACAGAACTAAATCTTCCATCAGCACTATATAAATAAGTAATCCTATTAGACCTGGTTGAAAAAATGCCAATTTTTGGTAGGAAATTTTGAAAAGAATTAAGTTTCCAACAAAAATGTTGTGGTTTTTAAGTCGTCATCTTCTCGTTTTATCAATTTCTTATCAACAGCTTCCCCTTGATGGTGCTCCTCTGTACTTTAGGCAGAGGAGCCTGAACAGCATCATTGTGACATCAGGGGAAACTCCACCAAACATCACTCTCTCCCTCCAGTAACCCTACCCTAACCTTAAATCCTAATTTTACTGCTTTTCTTGACCATCTCTCCCCTTGGCAGACCCATTTGGATTCTGCACCAAAGGATTCTGCACCAAATGAGCACTGTTTATATGAACGAAAACAGTTTTGACTGGACAAAAGTAAATGATCTTGTCCATGCCAGAGATAGCATGAGGGGAGTTACTGTGCAAAGTTCCATTCCTAGTCAACTAATGTAGCTCCTGATCTGAAGCAATCCTGGCTATTCCAGTCCAGACCCTTGTACCCCCCCAACTCTGTAAAAACACCACAGTCCTCCATTTGCTGAGACCTCACTTTGCTCAGCTAATAAAACCTATCCCACAAGAAGAAAAAATATTAGGCAAAGGATATTTGCCTGACCCTGTCTTCTTTCAGAAGAATCCCCTATAAAGGAAGAATCATGGAAGTGGGAAAGTTAGGCCTTATCTACACAAGGGAATTTGATTGGCATAGCTATTTCAGAATAACTGTTCAAGTATAATTGAGCTATTTTGGAATAACTCTCCTGGAAGGACATTATTCTGGAATAAAATTGCCTATTTGTTTATTTATGTATATTATCACAGTGCCTTGGATCCCTAGTCATGGACCAGGACCCCATTGTGCTAGGCACTATACAAATACAGAACAAAAAGATGGTCCTGCCCCAATGTGCTTATAATCTAAATATCAGCTGAAACATCAGACACATACAGACATGTATTTCGGGGGAGTACAAGGAAACAATCAGACAATATTGGTCATCATGATAAATAGTGGTAGCAGCACACCCATGGCTTAATGGTTGTCAAGTTTATTGTAAGGCATCGAGGAAAAAAAGTTTTAAGGAGGAATTTGAAGACGGTAATAAGGTAGCTTTGTGGATACTTATGGAGAGCTCCTCTCAAGTGAAGGGCATCATGGGAGAAAGCGCAAAAGTGCTTGTCTGAAAATGTAACAAGTGGATGAGGAAGACTGGCATCATTGGCTAATTCTAGGCAGTGGTTAACATCTCGATAGTGAATGACAGATGATAGGCAGGGTGGGGATAGACCATGAAGCTCCTTGAATGTGAAGAAAAGTAGCTTAAGTTTGGCATGATAGACAGGGAGGAGCCAGTGGAAGGATGCAAAGAGAGGGCTAATATGGTCAAAGCGATGGGTTAGGCAGCATTCTGAATGAATATGTGCAGGCCAGAGATTGATTTGTCAAGGCCAGGGAAAAGGTTGTTGGAATAATCAAGATACTGAAAGCATGGATGACAGTTTTAGGTGTGTGGGTGGATAGAAAAGACCATAATATATAAATGTTGAAAAAAATCTTCAATACTTAGACGTAACACAGATATCAGGAGTGAGAGACAGGTCTGAATTAAGGTGATACCTGGGGTAACAGGCCTGAGAGACGGTCAGAACAGTGTTAAGAGCCGGTTGGAAATTTTTCAACAAACTGTTTTTTTGTTGTCAAAACTGAAACTTTTCACTGAAGCATATTGGTTTCAACAGCAAAGTATCTCAAGTCCAGGATTTGAAAGAAAGACAGACACCCACCACCCATCTCAAAATAGCCAATATCCTAGTTGTTAAGGCATTCAACTTTGATGTGGGAGAGCAGGGACATGAACATAATTCTTCCACATCCCGGCTGAGTACCCTAGACACCAGTTTATTCTAAAAAAAGAAAAGGAGTACTTGTGGCACCTTAGAGACTAACAAATTTATTAGAGCATAAGCTTTCGTGAGCTACAGCTCACTTCATCGGATGCATTTGATGCATTTGAAAAAACAGAGGAGAGATTTATATACACACACAGAGAACATGAAACAATGGGTTTATCATACACACTGTAAGGAGAGTGATCACTTAAGATAAGCCATCACCAGCAGCGGGGGGGGGAAGGAGGAAAACCTTTCATGGTGACAAGCAAGGTAGGCTAATTCCAGCAGTTAACTAGAATATTTGAGGAACAGTGGGGGGTGGGGTGGGGGGGAGATATACCATGGGGAAATAGTTTTACTTTGTGTAATGACTCATCCATTCCCAGTCTCTATTCAAGCCTAAGTTAATTGTATCCAGTTTGCAAATTAATTTCAATTCAGCAGTCTCTCGTTGGAGTATGTTTTTGAAGCTTTTTTGTTGAAGGATAGCCACTCTTAGGTCTGTAATCGAGTGACCAGAGAGATTGAAGTGTTCTCCAACTGGTTTTTGAATGTTATAATTCTTGACGTCTGATTTGTGTCCATTCATTCTTTTATGTAGAGACTATCCAGTTTGGCCAATGTACATGGCAGAGGGGCATTGCTGGCACATGATGGCATATATCACATTGGTAGATGCGCAGGTGAAGGAGCCTCTGATAGTGTGGCTGATGTGATTAGGCCCTATGATGGTATCCCCTGAATAGATATGTGGACAGAGTTGGCAACGGGCTTTGTTGCAAGGATAGGTTCCTGGGTTAGTGGTTCTGTTGTGTGGTGTGTGGTTGCTGGTGAGTATTTGCTTCAGATTGGGGGGCTGTCTGTAAGCAAGGACTGGCCTGTCTCCCAAGATCTGTGAGAGTGATGGGTCGTCCTTCAGGATAGGTTGTAGATCCTTGATGATGCGTTGGAGAGGTTTTAGTTGGGGGCTGAAGGTGATGGCTAGTGGCGTTCTGTTGTTTTCTTTGTTGGGCCTGTCCTGTAGTAGGTGACTTCTGGGTACTCTTCTGGCTCTGTCAATCTGTTTCTTCACTTCAGCAGGTGGGTATTGTAGTTGTAGGAATGCATGATAGAGATCTTGTAGGTGTTTGTCTCTGTCTGAGGGGTTGGAGCAAATGCGGTTATATCGTAGAGCTTGGCTGTAGACAATGGATCATGTGGTATGATCTGGATGAAAGCTAGAGGCATGTAGGTAGGAATAGCGGTCAGTAGGTTTCCGATATAGGGTGGTGTTTATGTGACCATCGCTTATTAGCACCGTAGTGTCCAGGAAGTGGATCTCTTGTGTGGACTGGTCCAGGCTGAGGTTGATGGTGGGATGGCAATTGTTGAAATCATGGTGGAATTCCTCAAGAGCTTCTTTTCCGTGGCTCCAGATGATGAAGATGTCATCAATGTAGCTCAAATAGAGTAGGGGCATTAGGGGACGAGAGCTGAGGAAGCGTTGTTCTAAGTCAGCCATAAAAATGTTGGCATACTGTGGGGCCATGCGGGTACCCATCGCAGTGCCGCTGATTTGAAGGTATACATTGTCCCCAAATGTGAAATAGTTATGGGTGAGGACAAAGTCACAAAGTTCAGCCACCAGGTTAGCCGTGACAGTATCGGGGATACTGTTCCTGACGGCTTGTAGTCCATCTTTGTGTGTAATGTTGGTGTAGAGGGCTTCTACATCCATAGTGGCTAGGATGGTGTTTTTAGGAAGATCACCAATGGACTGTAGTTTCCTCAGGAAGTCAGTGGTGTCTCGAAGATAGCTGGGAGTGCTGGTAACGAAGGGCCTGAGGAGGGAATCTACATAGCCAGACAATCCTGCTGTCAGGGTGCCAATGCCTGAGATGATGGGGCGTCCAGGATTTCCAGGTTTATGGATCTTGGGTAGCAGATAGAATACCCCAGGTCAGGGTTCTAGGGGTGTGTCTGTGCGGATTTGTTCTTGTGCTTTTTCAGGGAGTTTCTTGAGCAAATGCTGTAGTTTCTTTTGGTAACTCTCAGTGGGATCAGAGGGTAATGGCTTGTAGAAAGTGGTGTTGGAGAGCTGCCTAGTAGCCTCTTGTTCATACTCCGACCTATTCATGATGACGACAGCACCTCCTTTGTCAGCCTTTTTGATTATGATGTCAGAGTTGTTTCTGAGGCTGTGGATGGCACTGTGTTCTGCATGGCTGAGGTTATGGGGTAAGCGATGCTGCTTTTCCACAATTTCAGCTCGTGCACGTTGGCGGAAGCACTCTATGTAGAAATCCAGGCTGCTGTTTCGACCTTCAGGAGGAGTCCACCCAGAATCCTTCTTTTTGTAGTGTTGGCAGGAAGGTCTCTGTGGGTTAATATGTTGGTCAGAGGTGTGTTGGAAATATTCCTTGAGTCTGAGACATCGAAAATAGGATTCTAGGTCACCACAGAACTGTATCATGTTCGTGGGGGTGGAGGGGCAAAAGGAGAGGCCCCGAGATAGGACAGATTCTTCTGCTGGGCTAAGTGTATAGTTGGATAGATTAACAATATTGCTGGGTGGGTTACGGGAACCATTGTTGTGGCCCCTTGTGGCATATAGTAGTGTACATATGCCATGTACATTGGCCAAACTGGACAGTCTCTACGTAAAAGAATGAATGGACACAAATCAGATGTCAAGAATTATAACATTCAAAAACCAGTTGGAGAACACTTTAATCCCTCTGGTCACTCGATTACAGACCTAAGAGTGGCTATCCTTCAACAAAAAAGCTTCAAAAACAGACTCCAACGAGAGACTGCTGAATTGGAATTAATTTGCAAACTGGATACAATTAACTTAGGCTTGAATAGAGACTGGGAATGGATGAGTCATTACACAAAGTAAAACTATTTCCCCATGGTATTTCTCCCCCCAACCCCACCCCCCACTGTTCCTCTGATATTCTTGTTAACTGCTGGAATTAGCCTACCTTGCTTGTCACCATGAAAGGTTTTCCTCCTTTCCCTCCCCCCCCCCCCCGCTGCTGGTGATGGCTTATCTTAAGTGATCACTCTCCTTACAGTGTGTATGATAAACCCATTGTTTCATGTTCTCTGGGTGTGTATATAAATCTCTCCTCTGTTTTTTCCACCAAATGCATCCGATGAAGTGAGCTGTAGCTCACGAAAGCTTATGCTCTAATAAATTTGTTAGTCTCTAAGATGCCACAAGTACTCCTTTTCTTTTTGCGAATACAGACTAACACGGCTGCTACTCTGAAACCAGTTTATTCTAGTGTGTGTCTTTCCCTCTAGTGTGTGTCTTTCTCTCTCTCTCTCTCTCTCTGTTTTTTCCCAAAATTTTGAAAAGTCTTGCTTTTGTTCTGATATGGAATGAAATTCTGAAACTTCATAATCTGTGAAATGGAATTCTTATTTTCTGGCCAGCCCTAGTGATATTGCTCACAGTGATTGAGAAAGGTGATAGTTGGGAGGATTTGAAGGGGGGAATTATGAGCTTAGATGTAACCATATTGTGCTTGAGCTGACAGCTAGACATCCATGATGTGATGTCAGAGAGACGAGATGAGATTTTAATTTGGAGAGAAGGAGACAGATCTGAAATACAGAGGCAGATTTGTGATTCATCAGCACAGAGATGGTACTTGAATTTGTGTTTACAGATGAGATTACCCAGAGATAAGGAATGGAGGAAGAAGAGAAGGGACCAAGGACAGACCCTATGGATTCCCCCACATAAAGTTGAGGTGGGATGAGGAGGATCCGCTAAGGATATGCTGAAGGAATGACTACAGAGATAAGAGCAGAATCACTAGGAGAAGAACCAGGATAGAACAGAGTCACAGAAGCCAATAGAGGACAAGACTTAAAGAAGAGCATGGTTGACTGTGTCAGTGATCATAAGGGTCCCTTTTGGCCTTGGAATCTATGAATATAAGACACATCAAGAAAGATGAGTATGTAGTGTTGATTATGAGCTTTGGATAGGAAGACATCATTACAGATTTTGGCAAGAGCTGTTTCTATGGAGTGCCAGGGAGAGACGCCAGATTGGAGAAGGTCTAGGATAGACCTGGAGGAGACTAACTCCAGTCAGTGATTGCAGACAGTGTGTTGACTAAGTTTAGAGATGAAAGAGAGAAGGGAAATGGTGTGGCAGTTGGAGAGGCAAATGGGATCAAGGGTACATTTTTTGTTTTTGTTTTTAAATGGGAGAGACCAAAGCTTTGTACTGTGAGGGGAAAGCACCAGAGGTAGTGAGAGGTTAAAGAGATGAGTAAGAGGGAGGGGATGAGAGTGGACAAGAGGGAGATCAGGAAAGAGGATGGGGTGGAGTCACGGAGGCAAGTGATGAGGTTAGAGGAAGAGAGCAGACAAGAAACTTCTGCATCTGTGATAAGAGAAGGAGAAGAGGTGTAGGAGGGGACAGGAAGGCAAGCCAAGGGGAAGGAGAAGATCATGTTGTATTATGCTAATTTTCTCTTGGAGGAAATTGGCAAGATCCTATACAGAGAGAAGTGGAGGCAGTAGGAGAAGAGATACAGAAAGAGAAGGGAAGGAAGGAAGGGGGTATCGGTGTGATTTTAGGAAAGATGGCACAAGAGAGGCAGAGGTGGTGGTGGGGAGGCATGTGCTAGGTGCAAATGGTGGGGGCAGGGCCAGCTCTACAGTTTTTGCTACCCCAAGCAGTGGAAAAAAACTGCTGCTGTGGACGGCAAAAGGAAGAAGCTGCCACTGATTTGCCGCGGTGGCAGGTGGAACAGAGAAACTGCTGCCCCTTTCTAACTGCCGCCCCAAGCACTGCTTGGAACGCTGGTGCCTGAAGCTGGCCCCGAGGGGGTGGTGAGAGAATCAGGGTTAGGACAAATGTCACCAGATATATAGAGGAGGATGTGGGACCTACATTTGTGCTGGTGGAATAAGGCAGGAGATCAGTGTGAAGAGGGGAAGAGGAGTAAGTAGAGATAGTGGAGATTGTAGAGGGATAAGACAAGATGGAGCCACTGAGGGTAGGGGACGGGAGGGGAGGGGGAGGAGGAGGAAGATGGATACTATGATACAGAAGATGCATGTGCTGAGGAGCCATGGGTGACCGTCAGATGAACAAAATTACAAAAGAAAAAACAAAACAAAAAAACAAGCACAAGTCCCTGCTTTCTGGGAAATGTCTTCTATTATAGGAGGAGCCCTCTCACTCACCACTGTGGCAATCATTGTCCCTGTTAGTGGCAAGGGATCAGGGCCAGGCTAAGATGTACTAATATCAGCTACTCCCGGTCCAGCACTTCATCTCTACTGACAGGGAAGTGCCCCCTGTAATAAGCAGGGCCCCCAACTTGCAGTCCCCATTGGTGATGAGGGATTGGAGACATAAACTCATTTTTTATTCCAGAATAAAGCATCACAATGGGGAGCTATTCTGGAACTACTTATTCCATAATAGTTATACTGGTCCATTTTCCCATGGAAACAAGGCCTTATTTCCAGGCGAGATTCTTGTTTTACACCAGTGTTAATGCATTGACTTTAGTGAATTTGCTTATAGAAGGCACAGAGTGTTTTTTTTGCAGAAGTCAATACTGATGGGGTCACATTAACTTTAACTAGACATTGTGAAGAAATTTCTGCACATTATGAGGAGGATACTATTGTGTTTGGTGGCCTAATCCAGCTCCACCCCTTCCTCTTGGACACATCTCCTAAAGCCCATATTGCCAAAAACATACTGTTTGTACATTCAGGGCTGCTTAGAAACCTTTCCCTCTTAAACATCTACGTACTACTGCAGCCAGTATTTGGGTGTATCTCACCCCTCTCCCATGCCAAAAAGCAAAGCGGAAGTGATTTGTGTCTTACTTTCATATTAAAGCAAATAGAAAGATGCTTCCCAAGGAGACATGTTCTTCTAGATGCTGATTAAAATAGTTTACACTTATGTATTGTGTTATATTTTAACTGCTTTACAAACCAGAAGTAATTAAACCTCCTAAAACATGTCAGGTATTGTAAAACTTGTGAGCATGTAGTATTATTTCTATTTTAAAAGTGTGAAAACTGATGCAGAGTTTAAAATGAAAAGACAATTTTTCATGGGCTGATCCAAAAAACAGACAATGCAAATTAGTACCTACAGGGCAATGCAAATAAAATTCTAAATCTTCATTTAAGAGTAATACTCCTTTCCTTTAATGTCTATTAAAAACCCTAACAGGACACTTAAATTGAAAGAAGTATAATATGGGAAGAGTGAAATCAGTGCCATCTGCTATCTTACCAACCCCTTTTAAACCACTAACATTTCTAAACAAATTTCAGCATTATTATTTTAAAAATGCAGTTGCATTATGGTTTGTTTGTTTGTTTGTTTGTATGTGTTTTTTAGGTAAGAGGACCCCCAGTTGCAGGAGCATTTAAAGAAAGACCAACAAAGCCTACAGCATTTCGCAAGTTTTATGAGCGAGGAGACTTCCCAATTGCCCTTGAGCATGATTCGAGAGGAAATAAAATAGCCTGGAAGGTAAGTCAGGGCACAGCTGTAACAGCCAGCTGCATTTATTGAAGTGACATATCTCATTGCCAAACAAAGTTGGTTTATAAGTAAATATACTGGAGTAATTTCTTAGCAAATGGAAGATGGTGGAGGAGCTGTTTGAGAAAGGCCCCCTGAGTCAGCCATATACCTTGGCTAACAATTAAATTATATGTTGCAAAAAGGAAGATGACAGAGTTGCTTTGTCTGAGAGTATTGTCTCCTGCCCAATTCGTCTCTATTTCTATGAGGACCTGGCAACCCAGCCTATTTCAGGCAGTCCATCAAATGATAGAAGTAGCTGGATACAGTGAACAGCAGCCATTTATCTCCCCCAGATTTCACCTTCCTGCAGGACACTTCCAAATGGAAGCTTTAATTACCTAAATGGATAGGTCAAGATTGCCTGCTCCCTGGAAATGCAGAGCAGAATACAAATGAAGGCAAATTCTCATTCCACGGCTGTACTCTCAGTATGCAGCATATGTCAGGCAGCGTAATCGCTGTCATACGTGCCCCTGTTAGAGGCTGACCTCCACTGCAGAAACCATTACGACTCCGACATTTCTCTGACAAAAGGTTAATTGGCTTCAAAATAAATGTATTGCCTAATGACTCCATTCTAATGCATCTGTGTTTCTCTCTAAAAGGCTCAGTGATGTTATTTGTAAAACTTGCCAATCTTCTAAGTAACTAGAGCAGGCTTTTAAATTTAATTTGAAAAATGAATGCTGATCTTTAACCTGCTCCTGCTATTT
The DNA here is from genome assembly GCF_009764565.3 of Dermochelys coriacea. Taxonomy (NCBI): domain Eukaryota; kingdom Metazoa; phylum Chordata; order Testudines; family Dermochelyidae; genus Dermochelys; species Dermochelys coriacea. The sequence continues at coordinate 124,570,664 of NC_050070.1, forward strand.
AATTATTTTTGTTATCAAAGAATTACTTAACTTTTTGTGTTATTTATTGGGCTAGAATAAGATTTTTCTGGAAACAGAATAATTGTTACACAGGGTGAGTGTGATGTACATGAGGAAAAATATATCAGATCTGTAGAATTTGAATTGTTCATGTCAAACATGATCCTAATTTAAAAATATAGCTCTGTTAATTCAGTAAATGGAAGGGGGATTTCACAATACAGGGTTTGATCCTCCTCTCACTGACATCAATGGGAGCAGGATTAGGATTATAGCGTGGAAGTGAAAGTATGCAGTTTAATTACTGGTTATTCAGATATAGCTTTTTACTTACCAGGCTATAAGTTGTTGTGAAGGCAAAGACTATAACAGCGTTCAAAAAAGAACTAGATAAGTTAATGGAGGATAGGTTCATCAATTGCTATTAGCCAGGATGGGCAGGGATGGTGTCCCTACCCCAGGGTGAAAGTAGCATTATACACTTACCGGCACAGGAGCCTGGCTCTGGACCCCCAGAAGGGGCAGGGCCTTGGGCGGTAGTGGTGGCCAGAGCCCCGGGCCCTTTTAAATTGCTGGCCCTAGGGCAGCTGCCCATTTTGCTCCCCTCACCCCGGTCGGTGGCTTAGGAAGGCAGGGGAGGGAGGAAGGGACAATGACATTTAAGCACTGCCCTGGCAGCGCTTTAATGTTGGCTACAATCGGGCCAGACCAGTGGCCACTTTTTACTGGTACACCGGCCTGGCCCATACCAGCCCACTTTCACCCCTGCCCTAGGCTCTATTTGCCAGAAGCTGGGAATGAGTGACAGGGGATGGATCACTTGATTACTTGTTCTGTTCATTCCCTCTGGGGCACCTGGCATTGGCCACTGTCTGAAAACAGGATATTGGGCTAAAAACCTTTGGTCTGACCCAGTATGGCCGTTATGTTCTTAGGGTCTTAAAAAGTGGGAAACATATGTAATAAAGTTACAGTCTGTTCCATAACTATTAAATCAATGCAGGGAAACAAGACATAGTGCTTGCAGCAAGGGGAACCTGCAGCCAACCTCTCAACCATAGCTTTTCCATGTTCTCAGTGAAAACTAGGCGATTCAAACATCCACTCTGACTGGTCCATGGATTGACTTGGACGTGCCAACTTCCAGGATTTATCTTATTCACACTAAACTCATAAAGAGGTCTAACTAGTGTTAAACTGCTCTCCAGCATTTTCTGCCACTGGGGATCAGTGTCCTGAGATATTTCAATTTCTAACCTCATAACATTAAATTGAGAGATTCCAACCACTTTTACCCCATTTTAATTGCTATTTGGCCTACATATTCCCACCACTAGAACCATCTTGCTACTAGATGCTGCTAATGACTCCTTGGCTAGTAACTAAGACCATTTGTGTACAACGAACCTTCCAGGCAAATCTTAATGTCTAGAATAAAGTTGTTCCCAATGTCTGAAAGGTGGATTGTGTTTGAATGGAATGGCCCTAGATAATCATAGGCTATGTTCAATGTGCCACGGTGCCGCAAACATCATCCAGGAAAGGCTTTCTCATTTCTCATAGTTCACAATGGCTCCCTCTCCCTCCAACCTCTGCAGTAACATGTTGGACCATTATACAGTAATATGGTCAGCAAGAGGTAGGACTGCAATGTCATCCAGGCCCTTTCTGATATTCCTAATCCCTGTCTGATGACCATATTATACCATTGATTTCTACACAGTTTAAGCATATACTGAAAAATAGAAGATGGGCTTTTTTTGGTTCCCACCTTACCTTATGAGGGGACCAGATAGAGATCCTGGCAGTTGGGAGGATACCCACTATTGCAGGACTGTGGGCAGGATAAGGAGAGTGGTGTTCATACACGTTAATAGTTGTGGGGGTAGAGTTTGTATTTTTCTCTTTGTTTTAAGACACAGACACCTAGCTCAAATACAGACACACATCTGAATACTAATTTTCATCCATTATATTAACTTCTAAATCTGCCTAAATCATGAAAACAATGATCTAATATTTCTCACTCAAAACCTTTGTTTTCCTTTACAGTTTGCTAGAACTGCATTAATAAATGAAACTAGTTGCCTTTAATGATACAATGTTTGGAAGAGGTTTTTCTAGAAAATGCTTTATAGAAACTTCATTCTATTGCATTTATTTCCATGTATCAGCTGGTTTTACTGAAACAAGGACAAGCAGAGAAGAAATAAATGATGTCACATTTATTGTAGATATTTTAGTCTGATATTACCACATAGTATCACGGTTTTATTGTTTTTTCTTGTTCTGTTTATATGTGATGCATTCATGGTTCATTTCACTCGTTAGCTTGTCTGTTCAGTGGTGCACGAAAGCTAATGCAAGGGGAGTCTCAAAAACGTGATTTGTTCTGACAAAGGAAAACACCTCAGGATATTCTTCCTTCCCATGAAATATACAATATTTAATTTTCTAATAATTATTAAAACATGATGTAAAATGATAATAATTATGAGACGTTAAAATAGTGGAAAAAAATGTGTTGATCACTCAATTATTCCATTATAGTGGAGTTAGACTCAACATGGTGGTCTTCAGTTAGCTGAAAAAAATCTGAGACTTATATAAAAAGTAAGATCAATGATCTAACAATATGTATATAGAGGGGGTTTATTTGTCTAGTAAGCAAACACAGACCTACAAACACTTATATACATGCTTAACTTTAAGTATGTGATTAGTCCCATTTAGGGAGTTGTCTACACATAAAAGTTATTCTAGAATAAAGTAGGGTGTGAATTTAAAGCAGAATAACTATTCCATGTGTACACAAGCCCTGTGTGCAGAATTTGAGCCATAATTAGGACCTGATTTTCCTCTCATATGCACTGGTAGAGTTGTACTGGTTTGAGAACAGTATCAATGGAGGACTACAACTATCTAACATGTTTTTAAAGGTATTAAATCCTCTCTACAAAAGATACTAAGTAGTGTTTAAAACTGTGTTAATAAAACCATGTTAGCTAATATGTTTTTAAAACACCACCTTTTTTTCTAGTTTAGACAGGGCCCTGGAGGTTTGAATTAATCCCTTCCCAGGTAAAGTTCAAGTAAATGGGCTTAGTGCAGGGGAATATGCAGACGTTTAGAGGAAATAAAACCCAGGAGTAAGTGTGGATTGAATGGCCCCTCCAAGCCATCTTATTTGGAGCTAGTTTCGAGATCTGCTTTGCCTGCACTTCCAGAAGGTTTATTCTGGATGTGTAGTTTGTTGAGTTGCCTTTTACCATTTATAATTTGAAATTTCACAATGGAAAATGAAAGGAGATGTGCATTTTATGACTTTGCAGGGTTGTGACAATGTCTGATCTCTATCTGATCAACTGGAGACACAATACTATTTAGTAGATTTTTTCAATAGAGGCCAAAGAAAATTAGATTTTGCTACAACAAAGTTAACTCTTACTGTAGGTTTTTAAGTTTACCATGGAAAAGGGCATCTCCTTGGATGCTCCTGTAATATTGGGTATTGTGCTTCAAAGGCAGTCATATTAGACTTTCTTCTTTTTCTCTCCCTCCTTTCTCTTTTTTATATTATTCAGATTTTTTTCTTAAAAGGCTGTTTCCACCTGATAGGAGAAATCAGATAAATAAATAAAATGTATTTACAATCTAGGGCTAGAAAAGTGCTCTATACAAAAATTAAAAAAAAAATTGAACCAAGCTTGAAAAAATAACAAATAGACAAAGTACTAAATAACTCCTGCAACACCTTCCCCGCCCCCCACATACATTTAAGAATAAAAAGTAATACCAATCTAAACAATCTAGGTTTACAAATTATAATCACTTCCCCATCTAAAATAAGAAAACAGGAACCTCTTGGTCATAGCATATGCCTGTGTTTGTGGAAAATAGGCCTTTTCAAAGAAACTTGGTGTCTTTTATTGATGAGATTATAAATTTGGTTGATTCTTTTGCTTCAACAATTTTAGCATTTTCAAGAGAATGGAAACCAATTTCAAGGTTAGCAAACTTTTTTGTGCAGCAAAAACAGGAAGGTAGGCCTGGTCTATGTTTGCTAGGATAACTGTGTCAGCAAAAGTCATATCCCTTACCGATATAGCTATGTGAACAAAAGCCCTAGTATAGATGCAGTTTCATGGGCAAAAGTACTTTGCCAGCATGGTTTGTTTCACTGGGGAAACTGGTTTTATCTATACCAGCAAAATAACTTTTTTACTGGTTTATACGGCATCTACACTAGGAGGGTTTACTGATACAGCTATACCAGCAAAACTTTTTAAGAATAGACAAGGCTGTAGGTAAAAAGAATGACGGGTGTTTCTATTATCTTCTAGTGGGTGATAGTGTTTTGTTTTTCTTAGCTTCTATTAATCAGAAAAGGCATGTATGGCCACCTACATCGAATACTTGTATTGAATCTGGATTGTGCACACAGCCTTCCATCACAAAGTTCACTAGGCCATGGAAGCCTTTTTCTTTTTGAGGAAGGTAGAACATGGGAGGAGACTCATGTAAATGGGTATCCTATCCTTGTTTTGTTCTCACTTTCCGTTGAATCAGTGACCTCCTTGCATATAGTCACAAAAGAGATGCTGTTGTGACTGATTCAGAGCTCTTATTATTATGTTGGTATGTATCCTGGACTGGGGGAAAGTGGGGAAGTAGTTTTCTTCTTGACAGTACTTGTTTTTCTGCCAAAGGTTATCCTCTTCCCTTCAGTTGAGAGTAAAATGCCTTGAATATTTTTAAATTTGGTAATTATTTTGGATGATATTGATCAACATAAATCAGTATTTACTGACTCTGCATATACCATACTCCCAAATGTTGTTTTAAATTCATTTATGAAATGCATTTCAAAATTTAAACCACTTAAAAGTCAGTAAAAAAAAATATAGCAATGAGTTCATTTCCATAAAAAGTCTCACTGCCAGGCTAATTTGTTGTATTTTGTAAAGTCAGATTTTTGGCAACAAATAGGACATATTGACTGCAAGAGAACCTCTTTTTTGAAAATAAAATATAGATATAAATTTATTTGCTCCTTCTTTCATTTCTTCGTAAGCAGTATTTAACATTTTTGTTAATAAAAGATGCTAAAAGGGGCATACTATTAGGTTAAAAACCAGGAACAATGTCATATGGATTGAAAACTGTCTGAAAGATAATATGCAAAGAGAAGTGACAAATGGCAGTATATCAAGACTGGGCCATGTAGGTAGTGGGTACCACAGAAACTGATATTAATTCTTGTTTTATTTATCATTTTCATAAGTGATCTAGAAGAAATAAACTGTAAAATAGTGAAACTTCAAGATTATATTAAATTGGATGGATCTGCAAATACCAGTGAGCATAGAAATAACACACAGTAATCAAGAGACATTAAAAACATCAGGAGATGATATGAAAATAAGTTCTTGGAAAATTGAATACTAAATATATTTGGGGGGAAATAGTCTGCACACATATTCAGTGGAAGGAGAGGTGAAAAGCAGGTATGCTAAAAAACTCACCCAAATGTAGTAGCGATAGTGCATAGAAAATTTAAACATATGCAATTTGATATAGCAGCAAAAAAAATTCAGTTTTGGGCTAGAAACACAGCAATAGTTCCTCTTCAGTTAGGCAAATTGCTATTAAAAACTAAGAAGCCTACTGTGTCGACTTTCTGATATCAATGCAATATAGATGAATACCACTTATCCTATATGGCTGTGATGCTAGTTTGCTATTTTTCAGCTAATCAGTCTCAAAGTGCTATCATCTCTGATATGCATGTGAGTTTTTCAGAGAATTCCAAAAATTCAAACCACAGTTCCAGTCTCTTGGCTTCTTTGTCTTCAAGTTTCTGATTTTAAAAGATGCAGACAGTTTATCACATAAACTTGATTCTCCTTTAAATAAAAGTTTCTTTATACCAGTCTGACAGTATAAGGTGGATGTAAATTACATTTACACTCATTTTAAAGCCCTTTTGCACTGCCAGAGTATTGTAAAGGGGCCTTAGAATGGATAAGCATGCACCCACTGATTTCATTAGGGCCAGGATTTCACCCCGAGTGCCTATTGGCTTCTCCCTCCCTCATCCCCCAGGTTGTATAAAAAGGCTTTTCCTGCTGATATGATGATATTCAGTGGGGTCCACTTCTGGTCAGCTCAAATATAAGACATAATGTCCTGAGCTACAGCTCACTTCATCGGATGCATGAAGTGAGCTGTAGCTCACGAAAGCTTATGCTCTAATAAATTTGTTAGTCTCTAAGGTGCCACAAGTACTCCTTTTCTTTTTGCGAATACAGACTAACACGGCTGCTACTCTGAAACCTGTCATAATGTCCTGAGTCACAGAAGTCAAAATGAAGTGCTCAGCATTCCTTTTGATAATTGTAAACTAAAATATCTTACTAGCAGCTAGGAATGCTCAGTTATCTATCATTATATTTAGTATTTATATAGTTGTATTTTGTCTCCAAGCACTTTACAAACATTAACTTTCACAACAGTGGACACTTTTAGAAAATTTTGCCCTAAATAACTTGCACAGTACCAGATGGGGTCATTGAAAGAACTAGGATTCTAGGCTCTCAGAATCAGGGTTTTCAGCTGTTGGTATTATAATTTATACCAGTATTCCAGATAAAAGTGGTCTTTTCAAATCTTATTTTTAAAAATAGTCTAGTGTTCTCACTAAATATACTAAAAATAGTTTTTCAAACAGATAATCAAAGTTTTCAAAAATGTGCATAATTTAATTGGATGCTTAAAGTATTCATTAAAATTTCGACAGAAGTGGTTGTACAAACACCTACAATTTTGTGGTGACTCATCACTTGCTTAATATATGAAGAGCATTATTTTATTGTTATTATTTTATTTCATTATTTTACTCCTTTTCAGTTCTTTTTGCTTCTGGAAGGATACTTCTTTGCATGTCTTGGTGGATTTGCTATTCATGGAGTGAAAGATGGAAAACTGTATCAAAACAAAGTGTTTTCACTGACATATCTGATAATTTCATAGAGTACTATAGAATTTTAAATAATTATTTAGCTAAATATGCCTGGTTCTATTTTCTTATGAGTTTTTTTTTTAAAAACAATATTTTAAAATGGCACAGTATCCGTGAAACAGTAAATTATATAATGAATGAGAGACATCATTGCACTCTTCTTCACCACTTGTGGCTCACTTTTCTGAGGCATCCATTATCGATTCAGTTTACCATAATTCACTGTTCTTTTCCTTTCCATTTCTTTCATCTTTATAATTCAAAAATGTATAAACTGTTTCTCTTCCCTCCTCAAATAAACTAACATATTTATTAAAAATTGTGACATGCACATTTCTTAACAGCATAATTTGTTTCCTTTAAAGAATAAAGGATGTTGTCCCAGAGTTCTTTTCTTTTAATAACAGTAAGTGCTAGAATTTGAATGCCAGTCTTCAGTAGGAGTCTAAAACAGGCATTGCAAAGAAAAGTGACAGTTTACCTGATTTCTGTAATACAAAGCTGCCATATTTCAATTATTAATTCCTCTATGATTGATTAATAGTCGCAGCTTATCCTAGGATTCTAGAAAACGGTAATCTTGTGGCAGCTAATTTACTATTCCTCTTTTTTTCTCCATACACAATTAAAGCCATCCCTTTATTTGATGTAAATTGCTGTCTTTTGAAAGTGTACTGAATGAAAACCCAGCCATGTATCAGAAATAACTTTAATTTAAATGTGCTAAATGACCTCTGAAAGCTAGATGAAAGATTTTCTGCTGAATGGGCTGGTGCTCCCTGCCTGTATAATTTATGTGAGAAATTAGTGCGAATAGTTCACTTTTATGAAGCAGTGCTGCTTGTAGCAAGCCTGCAGAAACAATTTTCCCCCAAGCCTCCATCTGTTCTTCAAACCAGGGCATATGCCATCTCATCGAGCTTGAAAGTCAACTGATTTATAACTCTTGAAAAGTGCATAGATTGAAAAGAAAGGTCGACTGCTGTTATGTGACAATGGTTTGTTGGGCACTTGGATAAAGGCAATTCACATTACTATGGATCCAATGGGAAACAAGTGACGTTGTAAGCTTCAAAAGTTGGTAGATTGACAACCAGGAGGAAAACAAATTGCTCCTCCTCTTTGACTTAAACAACTACATCTCTTCAAAAAAGGGAGGGTGTTCAGAAGGTGGCGGAAGGCAACATAGCCAAGATACTTTATTATCACCGTGTTTCAGACAGAATAGTCGTTTTTTTCCCCAGCTACAAAGGTTGTCCTCTAAAAGTGTCAGAGCTCGTTGCACTTTAATCTTTAAACTGTAAGCAGAAACATCAGTCTTAAAAGCACTTGTTGCTGCTTGTCAGAAAGTTCCATTCAGTGGCACAAACAGGGCTTTGATGAATTTTCTGTATCTGCACTGAAGGTGAATCCATAGCCCTGTCCCAATTAGTAATTTAATGAATAGCTCATTCTCTGTCCCATCACTTATGATTCCCCTTCCCTTTACTCAAGGACTACAAAGAGCTAAATCTCTGTGGCAGGTGACAAATCAAATCAAATTGACAACTTGACCATAAGAAAGTCAATGTGTTTGATGTTTTCATTTATGTTGGTGAAACACTGTATCTTCTGATCTGAGGCTTGGAGACAGTGAATTCTCAAATCCATTTTCTTTTATCACACTTGTAATTTTTTTTAACCATCAACCAAAAAGCGAGAAACAGTGTTCAAATGCATAAAATATTTTAGCTATGAAAAGTAAATATAATTAGTGCAGAGAAAACTTTTTAATGTGAAAATTATGGGACAGATCTTGACTTAGAAAAGCACCAAGAGACAAAAGAAAAGCATACGTAAGCAGGGAAATGAATTGTCTTCCACACATATGAAATACTACTTTAATTTCATAGTTGGGGTCTCTTAAAGAGTTGTAAGAGAAGTCTGGCATTGTAACTGCTTACATATTACTGGAAAAGCCTATTAGAGTCTACAGTTATGAGGTGTTATATAACCATGTCTATCCTGACCTGACTTAGTTAGACACTAATAATTTTCTAATGTTCTGCTTAGTATAGCTCAGTCAAGAAAAGCCCAGAAGGGCAGATTGAGTAGGTCATATTCTGGATGTTTTCAGTTATATAAAATAGATTTTCTCAAGGCCATCACCGATGCCACTACATGATATAACAGAAATAAAACTATATAAATAAAATAATAGACATCATATAATTTGCCTTTATAAAATGGGCTTTTTGAAAAGCAGAATCTGATTGGCTATTGAAACTTCAGGTTGTGTGAGTATTCCCTATTTCATGGAACAAAGTTCAATGTGTCTTTTCTTGCTGTAAACATATTATGTCCCAAAAATATATTAATATAATAACTCCATTTTTGGAAGTGTGTTATACTGAATACACATACTTCTCATGTGGCCAGATCAAAGGCTCTTAGCCTTTTATCTACTGCTTTGCCAAACCCACTAGGCATTTTTTTTACCCTTGCTTTATTTATTTTTTATCCAATATATTTATTACACCTCTATCCCAACATAATGCGACCCGATATAACACGAATTTGGATATAACTCGGTAAAGCAGTGCTCCAGGGGTGGAGGGGGCTGCACGATTCTCTGGATCAAAGCAAGTTTCACCTATAATGCAGTAAGATTATTTGGCTCCCGAGGACAGTGTTATATCAGGGTAGAGGTGTATATCGATGTTTCTTTATTATAATGCTGCAATTTTTGAAGATGTAGTCTGTATTATTTTCAGCATGGCAGTATTCCTATGTAGTAACAGTCCCAGATGTGCTAGGCTCTTTGTCTTGTGGACAGAATAAATTTCTTCTTTAAGTTTTAAGGGAAACAGCCGCCTATTGCCATCCAATTGTTGCACATAATGCTTGGGTAACTGTTGCTTATAGGGAATCTTAAAATTCAGCTTCATGCTCACTAAGAGGCAGAATCTCCATGTTGTTAATTTTCTTTTCTGTGACTTGCTGTAGTATCAGACAGAAGAAAATGTTTTGTTTATTAAAGATACACCCACTAAAAATAGCCTTTGTATAACTAAACAAATTGTGTGCTATAGGACATAAGAGATGCCTGAAAATTAGTGCTAGAATTGTAACCCAAAATTATTGAATTAACAAGATTTATATTTTATTTAAGTATATATTCTAATTAAATGCTTTAATTGAAGAATCATGCATTGACTCTTTTTTTTCTGTGTTTGAAAATAAATATTCTGTGCAGATGTTGCTTGTAATGAAGATTAGGAGCATGAAAGTGAAGTTCTTCTTTGAGTTATTGTGCACATGTATTCCACTCCTAGTGTACATGCACACCATGCATGTGAGACCGGAATCTCTTCTGAATAGCACCCTACCCCATATCCAAGAGCATAAAGAGATGGGTGGCTGCATCTACTCTCCATTTCCTTCTTATAGCATGTGACTTCAAAATGGAATGCCTGTAGTGTCTGCATCTGTGAGACTTATTTCCTATAAAGAAAAGGAGTACTTGTGGCACCTTAGAGACTAACAAATTTATTTGAGCATAAGCTTACAGCTCACTTCATCGGATGCATCCCAATGCATCTGATGAAGTGAGCTGTAGCTCACAAAAGCTTATGCTCAAATAAATTTGTTAGTCTCTAAGGTGCCACAAGTACTCCTTTTCCTTTTGTGAATACAGACTAACATGGCTGCTACTCTGAAACCTGTCTTAATTCCTATAGTTAGCTTCTAGTTAGTTAGTTAGTTAGTTTTATTGGTTTCTGCCCATTGGCACAACAACAACAAAAACTCTCCCCCAACTTATTAGCTTAATAGATGAGGTCTTTGAGCCCACATGCTGCCTCTTGACACTAGAACCCCACTGAACATAGTGAGCCATTCCTATCAACAACAGATGCTGTAAGATGCTTGGAAGAAGTGTATATACCACATAAGCGGTGTATATGCTGCTCCTTTTCTCCCCCAAAGAACAGGGAGTCTCTCGCCTGAAGCTATTTCTCCTTGAGTGCTCCTTGAGGACTTTGTCAGCTCCTGAGTGTGAGAAGCCTACCTGACTGGATCCTAATGTCTCTCAGAGTTCTCTGGTAAAAATGACAGTCTACTCCAGGATCCAGAGCTCATTCGGTGTCAAAGTGCCACTCCTCAACCACAGAGTTGCCCAGAGCTTCCTTTGTATCTTCAGCTTCATCCTCAGAGGAGAGGGGCTGCAAAGAGCACTAATCCCAAGGTGAGTAGAAACACAAGTCTCCACAATCATCACCAAGCAGGTTCAATGTAGGAGGCAGTTCAAGACCCAGAATGGATTCCACTGACACCTCAGCACTGAGTTACCACCATAAGACCCCTACTTAGCTTCTGTATGTTGCTGACATACCAGTACCAGTGACGGTAGACTGAAGATCTCAGCACCAACACAATTAGTACCAAAGACCTTGGTACCAGAGTTTCCATCACACAAGCATACTATTCTGGTATTGACCTTGAAAATTCTGGTACCAAAAGATTGTGGCCAAGACTCCTTCGGAAAATCAGATATAATATAGCTCTGATAATACTGGTAATCCCAGTATGACCCATGCAGTTTTGGTACTCCAACCTCATGAACCTGTCAATAAGGTCATGCTCCTACCATGCATGAGGGGATCACAAAATTGGAGGGACAAATTCTGCATCTGGAGCTTGCTTACCTTCATCTTGCTGCTCAGATGCAGGCTGGCTGACTTCTGCTGATCAATCTTGCTCCACGGCAGTTCAAAATATTGTAGCTTGCTGGAGAAAAGAGTTCATTAGACTCACATATGCTGCTAAATGGAAGAGGTTGCTTTGGAGAATCAGCTTTGGTAGCTCCACTTCCTGCCATTCTCGACTATCTACTTTTCTTAAAGCACTCCGAGATCTCTGTTAGCTCCATTAGAATGCACCTGTTAGCTATCTCCACTCCTCACCCCCAGTGGAAGGCCACAACATCTTCTTCTAGCCAACTGTAGCTTAGTTTCTCAAGTGGCTTATTCATGTCTTCCTGATGGTAGGGTGACCAAACAACAAGTGTGAACAATTGGGATGGAGGTGGGGGATAATAGGCACCTATAGAAGAAAATGCCCCAAATATCGGGACTGCATTACAAATCACTGAAATTAGGATGCCTCACAGAAGTGCAGCAAAGCCTTCCTCGGCTGTGGTGGAATGAGCCCTAAACTTCGGGACTGTAAATGAATGTACCAGCCTATCTGAAGGGTTTTTTAATAAACCCTTTTGCCTCTAGACCTTTTGCCTCCCATCACTGCAGATCATAGTAAACAATGTAGCATTTGTTTTCTTGTCAACAGAGTTACTAATAATTAGAAAAGTGAATCTCTTCACTATCAAGAAGCATAAAAACCTTAAAGTTATTCAGAAACCAGGGGCCAACTGAACAGTGTGTGGGGAAAGCCTCAAGTATCAGAGGGATAGCCGTGTTAGTCTGGATCTGTAAAAGCGGCAAAGAGTCCTGTGGCACCTTATTGACTAACAGACGTATTGGAGCATAAGTTTTCGTGGGTGAATTCACCACGAAATGGGTGAATTGGGTATTCACCCATGAAAGCTTATGCTCCAATATGTCTATTAGTCTATAAGGTGCCACAGGACTCTTTGCCATTTTTGGAGAAAGACTGTGATTGAAATACCATCTCGCTTCTTCCTCTCATACACAAAGCTCTTAAAGATTAGAAATGGTAAGACAAAAGCAATTCCTTTACTGCAATGTGACAAATGTTTATGGTTTGTAGGTTGCTTTTTCATTTTATTTAAGGATGTGTCTCTTGTGTCCAATGGGTCATTTCTCCAGGGTCATCAGGGCAAGCAATCTTCAATGGAATGGTTTATGAAAAGATTAATCTAAAGAAATTACTAAATTGCAAAAAGTAGTAGATCCCGACTGGTGACTAGTATATTTAAAGAGTATGGAAGAATTAATATATGTAAAATGACTTTGAAAATGTAAAAAGCAATACAATGGATAAAACTTTCAAAAGTGCCTTAGTCCCATTGAGAGTCAATGGAATTTAGGCTTATTTGTCACTAAAAGGCTCTTGACAACTTTACCCACTACATGGTTCCAAGCTAAAAATAAACCTCCTGCATAATGTACTCACACTACTCCCCCGCCACCCCACCACTAGATTTATTCCCACACAGACCTGGATTTCTAGGTGGATGTTTTTGTGGAATGGGTAGAATCTCAGAAATCAGGAACTTTAAAGTGTCATATACTCGCAAAAATCACAGCAAAACAACAAAAAGAATTAGATCTAAAGTGTGAAAATTCCCATGTACATCAGGAACTTGTCCACAGGTTGGTTTTTTGCAATTGTAAAGGTTCATGTACATTTTTCAGAATTTAAGTGTTCTCAAACCACTTCAAAACATGCTTTATAAAAGGTTATTTTTATTCAAACTTAAATGTTTCAGACCTTGGGGCCATTAGATGTAGAGTTGTTTGCTAATGTTCCTAAGCTTATCATTGTGGTCCATCAGAGCAATATCTTAATTAAACTTAGAATTAGAAAGGTGAAATTCTTCTAGAAGTGGACTTTGTTTTCCAAAAGTTGATTGATTAATATATCTATGACCCTTCTTCCTCATAAGAGAGTCCTTTTGATTACTACTACCTCTAATGGGACGGACAGAGAAATTATTACTTTGTGCTTCTATGAGGAAAGCACAGGATTAGGAATCATGTCTAAATTTCTCTGTGAAATAAATTCATCCTTTCATATCAATCAAGAAATCTCCTTATTTAGCTTTTGCAAATCCTCATCTTCAGATAAGGAAAAAAGTTGTGATGTAAGATAAATGTTATCGTATCTAAAATGTTACCTAGATAAAACATGCTCTTCTTATCTAACAATCTGTTATTTCCTGGAAGGGATTTTAAGAAGTCTAAGAAGTATCTCATCTGCATTGTGAGAAGAAGTAAATCTTATATTCAAGGGACTTAAGTCAGAAGGTCTTCCTTGTCCTACCATAAAAAACATTTAACACCTGACCAATGGAATCCACCTCAGCTACATAAATCTGTCATGCAGCTAATTGGAAATTCATTCAGCAAACACTACAGTCTCAGTCTGGCAGTTTGACATTCAAAGTACTTTGTACAGTTGTTGAATAGCCAGGCTCTTCACTCTGTTAGGTTGTAAAGGCACTGCTACTCAAAAGAAACTGTCTGGACTCGTGGACTTAATGAGCCAAAAGAAAAATTTTCTATACTGTGAAATGGGTTTATTCTATTCATATTAGTCAGTATGGTGCCTTTCCTTACATGTTTTATAGCATGTTAAAATAGAAGAGAATTTTTTTCCTTTAATTCTTAGACAAGACCTTATCTTGAAGTGATGCCACAGATAGTCTGATGGGAAATTTGGTGGAAATTGGTTCAACTATGGGCCAGTAGGAAAAGAAATGGAGATGTCATCTATCTACATTTGTGGATCAGAATAGCAGAACACAATTTTACAGTTAAAGAAAATTCTCTTTTATATTTGTCTCAATCAGGCTACACAACAGGTTGGAAAATTTGAATAATCTGATAGGTTATGATGATGCTATGGTAGAACATTTAGGAACATATTGCTAAGCTCTTGTCTTTGGAAACATTATGTGGCAATGAGTTCCGCAGTCTGTTTCTGCATTTTTTTTGTATATTCCCACTTGTGGAACTTGGGGAACACAGGGAGGGAAATACAAGAAAATAATACTAAAATCTAGACTAAGGAAAAATCTGGCCTAAGAACATGAAAGCATGTTTTGTTTGCTCTCTGAGGTAGCTGAGAAGGAAATGAACCAGGTGGTGGGGGAGGGCATTCCCTTAAAGAGTAGGGTGACAACATCACCCTTACACAAGATCTCTCATGCACACCCCAAAGGACATGGTTTTTCAAGGCAGTTCTGCAGCTTGAGGCCAGGGGTCATATCCCACAAGTGTGAATACAAAGAGATGACTCTCAAAGCGTAGCAGTTATTGGTAAATAACTGCTTTTTGTTTGAAAAAGTATTTCTTTTTATCAGTTTTGAATTTGTCACCTTTTATTTTCATTAAACTTGTTATGTGGCAACAGGGAGAAAAGAAGCTCCTGATCTGCCTTTTCTCTACTATTCATTATTATATATTCTTTTATCATGTCCCCTGTTCATATACTTTCTAGGGTAAACAGTCCCAGACGTTTCAATCTTCATATAAGAGTTTTTCCATTCCCCTCATCATTCTTGTCATCTTTGTCTGAACCTCCTCTAATTCTGCAATATCCTTTTATGATGGGGTGACCAATCAACTACAAATATTATTTCAGATGAGATTACTCTTGATTTATGTAATGGCACTGTATTTTTTGTATTTTCTCCATCCCTTTCCTTATTCATCCTAACATCTTGTTTGCTTTTTTGACAGCAGCTGCACATTGAGCAGAGGTCTTCATTGAGCTGTGTACGGTAATGCCCAGCTCTTTTTCCTGAGTTGATATGATTAATTTAGACCCTTGTAAAGTATATGACTAGTTCAGCTTTTTCCCTCCAATATTCATTACTTCACATTTTTCAACATTTAAATTTCATCTGCTGCCTTTGATTGCCCATTCATCTAATTTGGTTAGGTCCCTCTGAAGTTCCTCATAGTTTTCTCTGGATTGGACTAACCTAAATAACTTTGCCATCTCTAACTGGTGCTGCCACACTGTTTACCTCCCTTTTCAGATAATTAATAAGTATATTAAACAAAACTGATCTTAGATGTTGAACAACTCTGCTGCTAACCCTTTTGCCATGATGAAAATTACCTATGTATCCTATTTTTCCCTTTGTTTTAGCCTGTTTTTGATCCATAACAGTACTTTGTGTCTCATCCAATGACTCCTTAGTTCCTTTAGTAACTTCTTGTGAAGGACCTTGACAATGGCCTTTTGAAAGTCTAGAAAATTATGTCAGCCACCTCTCCTTTATCCACTGCTTTACTAACATATTCATAGAATCATAGAATCATAGAATATCAGGGTTGGAAGGGACCCCAGAAGGTCATCTAGTCCAACCCCCTGCTCAAAGCAGGACCAAGTCCCAGTTAAATCATCCCAGCCAGGGCTTTGTCAAGCCTGACCTTAAAAACCTCTAAGGAAGGAGATTCTACCACCTCCCTAGGTAACGCATTCCAGTGTTTCACCACCCTCTTAGTGAAAAAGTTTTTCCTAATATCCAATCTAAACCTCCCCCATTGCAACTTGAGACCATTACTCCTCGTTCTGTCATCTGCTACCATTGAGAACAGTCTAGAGCCATCCTCTTTGAAACCCCCTTTCAGGTAGTTGAAAGCAGCTATCAAATCCCCCCTCATTCTTCTCTTCTGCAGACTAAACAATCCCAGCTCCCTCAGCCTCTCCTCATAAGTCATGTGCTCTAGACCCCTAATCATTTTCGTTGCCCTTCGTTGTACTCTTTCCAATTTATCCACATCCTTCCTGTAGTGTGGGGCCCAAAACTGGACACAGTACTCCAGATGAGGCCTCACCAGTGTCGAATAGAGGGGAACGATCACGTCCCTCGATCTGCTCGCTATGCCCCTACTTATACATCCCAAAATGCCATTGGCCTTCTTGGCAACAAGGGCACACTGCTGACTCATATCCAGCTTCTCGTCCACTGTCACCCCTAGGTCCTTTTCCGCAGAACTGCTGCCGAGCCATTCGGTCCCTAGTCTGTAGCGGTGCATTGGATTCTTCCATCCTAAGTGCAGGACCCTGCACTTATCCTTATTGAACCTCATTAGATTTCTTTTGGCCCAATCCTCCAATTTGTCTATGTCCTTCTGTATCCTATCCCTCCCCTCCAGCGTATCTACCACTCCTCCCAGTTTAGTATCATCCGCAAATTTGCTGAGAGTGCAATCCACACCATCCTCCAGATCATTTATGAAGATATTGAACAAAACGGGCCCCAGGACCGACCCCTGGGGCACTCCACTTGACACTGGCTGCCAACTAGACATGGAGCCATTGATCACTACCCGTTGAGCCCGACAATCTAGCCAGCTTTCTACCCACCTTATAGTGCATTCATCCAGCCCATACTTCCTTAACTTGCTGACAAGAATGCTGTGGGAGACCGTGTCAAAAGCTTTGCTAAAGTCAAGAAACAATACATCCACTGCTTTCCCTTCATCCACAGAACCAGTAATCTCATCATAAAAGGCGATTAGATTAGTCAGGCATGACCTTCCCTTGGTGAATCCATGCTGACTGTTCCTGATCACTTTCCTCTCCTCTAAGTGCTTCAGGATTGATTCTTTGAGGACCTGCTCCATGATTTTTCCAGGGACTGAGGTGAGGCTGACCGGCCTGTAGTTCCCAGGATCCTCCTTCTTCCCTTTTTTAAAGATGGGCACTACATTAGCCTTTTTCCAGTCATCCGGGACTTCCCCCGTTCGCCACGAGTTTTCAAAGATAATGGCCAAGGGCTCTGCAATCACAGCCGCCAATTCCCTCAGCACTCTCGGATGCAATTCGTCCGGCCCCATGGACTTGTGCACGTCCAGCTTTTCTAAATAGTCCCTAACCACCTCTATCTCTACAGAGGGCTGGCCATCTCTTCCCCGTTTTGTGATGCCCAGCACAGCAGTCTGGGAGCTGACCTTGTTACTGAAAACAGAGGCAAAAAAAGCATTGAGTACATTAGCTTTTTCCACATCCTCTGTCACTAGCTTGCCTCCCTCATTCAGTAAGGGGCCCACACTTTCCTTGGCTTTCTTCTTGTTGCCAACATACCTGAAGAAACCCTTCTTGTTACTCTTGACATCTCTTGCTAGCTGCAGCTCCAGGTGCGATTTGGCCCTCCTGATATCTTTCCTACATGCCCGAGCAATATTTTTATACTCTTCCCTGGTCATATGTCCAACCTTCCACTTCTTGTAAGCTTCTTTTTTATGTTTAAGATCCGCTAGGATTTCACCATTAAGCCAAGCTGGTCGCCTGCCATATTTACTATTCTTTCGACTCATCGGGATGGTTTGTCCCTGTAACCTCAACAGGGATTCCTTGAAATACAGCCAGCTCTCCTGGACTCCCTTCCCTTTCATGTTAGTCCCCCAGGGGATCCTGGCCATCTGTTCCCTGAGGGAGTCAAAGTCTGCTTTCCTGAAGTCCAGGGTCCGTATCCTGCTGCTTACCTTTCTTCCCTGCGTCAGGATCCTGAACTCAACCAACTCATGGTCACTGCCTCCCAGATTCCCATCCACTTTTGCTTCCCCCACTAATTCTACCCGGTTTGTGAGCAGCAGGTCAAGAAAAGCGCTCCCCCTAGTTGGCTCCCCTAGCACTTGCACCAGGAAATTGTCCCCTACGCTTTCCAAAAACTTCCTGGATTGTCTATGCACCGCTGTATTGCTCTCCCAGCAGATATCAGGAAAATTAAAGTCACCCATGAGAATCAGGGCATGCGATCTAGTAGCTTCCGTGAGTTGCCGGAAGAAAGCCTCATCCACCTCATCCCCCTGGTCCGGTGGTCTATAGCAGACTCCCACCATGACATCACTCTTGTTGCACACACTTCTAAACTTAATCCAGAGACACTCAGGTTTTTCCACAGTTTCGTACCGGAGCTCTGAGCAGTCATACTGCTCCCTTACATACAGTGCTACTCCCCCACCTTTTCTGCCCTGCCTGTCCTTCCTGAACAGTTTATAACCATCCATGACTGTACTCCAGTCATGTGAGTTATCCCACCAAGTCTCTGTTATTCCAATCACGTCATAATTCCTTGACATCACCAGGACCTCCAGTTCTCCCTGCTTGTTTCCAAGGCTTTGTGCATTTGTATATAAGCACTTGAGATAACCTGTTGATCGCCCCTCATTCCCAGTATGAGGCAGGAGCCCTCCCCTCACAGACATTCCTGCCTGTGCTTCCTCCCGGTATCCCGCTTTCCCACTTACCTCAGGGCTTTGGTCTCCTTCCCCCGGTGAACCTAGTTTAAAGCCCTCCTCACTAGGTTAGCCAGCCTGCTGGCAAAGATGTTCTTCCCTCTCTTCGTAAGATGGAGCCCGTCTCTGCCCAGCACTCCTCCTTCATGGAACACCATCCCATGGTCAAAGAATCCAAAGCCTTCTCTCCGACACCACCTGCGTAGCCATTCGTTGACCTCCACGATTCGACGGTCCCTACCCAGGCCTTTTCCTTCCACGGGGAGGATGGACGAGAACACCACTTGCGCCTCCAACTCCTTTATCCTTCTTCCCAGAGCCACGTAGTCCGCAGTGATCCGCTCAAGGTCATTCTTGGCAGTATCATTGGTGCCCACGTGGCACCAAATTCAAAGAGTTCTTATAGATTAGTGAGACATAGTTTTCCTTTCTGATTAGACAGAATCATATATGTTCTCCGGGGGTGGGGGGGAGAGGTACGACTATGGTTATTATTGTATTTTTAATTATCATTTCAACATATTTACCAGGTGCAGATGTAAGTCTTACTGGTCTGTAATTCCATGGATTGTTCATAGAGCCTTTTGAAATACAGGTACAACATTTGCTACCCATGAATCCTCTGCTATAGTAGGCTTGCAGAGGGCAGCAGAAGTGTTTCAAAGAGATACTGAAAGTATACCTTAAAAAGGAAGGCATCAACCCAACAAACTGGGAGAATTTGGCATGAAACAGAACATAGCGGTACCACACCATATACCAAGCCACAGCTCACTTTGAGGAGAACAGACATGCTCATGAGACAGAAACAACAAAGGAGGAAAGAAAGGGCACAAAACTCTAGCCAAGAACTATGTCTTCTTCAAGATTACACCTGTCACTTCTGTGGGAAAATCTGAAGTGCATGAATTGGGCTCCTAAGCCACTTAAAAATCCACCAATGAACCCCCTTGGCAGACATCATCCTCGCATCAAGGGGTAGCTGAAGAAGGCATAGTAGCTGTTTTTAATGAGAGGTTTGTTGTAACAATCAGGCAAGGTACTAACAAACTTCAACAGGCCTTTATTCTTAAAGTGGGAACCTCTTTACCAAGCTGCTGCTGCACCCTTGGTAGCTCTTACTCAGCCTCCTCAACTCCCCCCCGCTTCCTGTTTCCTGTCCTTTCAGACTCCCAACAGTCAGTGCTCCCAGTTCTAATAATTACAAGTAGCATCTAAACACCACATTCCCTCCTCTCTTAAGAAACTCTCCCAATTAAAATAAACGTTGTTCTAACCACAGGAACAAATCTGAAACAAGACACATACTGTGGGCAGAAATATTACACTGAAAACACTGTAGATACTACATAACATAGTCTCTAGTCCAGACAGGTGGTCGTCCGGGTCTGACAGGCCGCTTCTCAAGCCCCCATTCCAGTGCAATGTCTTGTTGTGTTGATACTACGGTGAAGTCATCCAGTGCAGACTGGGTGTTAGCATAATCTCCTCTTGGTGCATAGGCAGGTGCAAGATAAGAAGCATTCCATACCTGCCCATCAGAAAGTTGACAGATGTAAGGTCTCTTCTTCTCTATGATTTTAAGAGGAACTGTGAATTTATGGTCCCCTTTTCATAAAATTCAAGGTTTTTGTATCCTAATGAAGAAACCACACTCAAACTTTGGTTCCTTAGCACCCCGCCACTTGTCTGTGAAAGCCTTATACTTTCCTTGGTTCTGTTCAACTGTTTTTCTCACATCATCCTCAGTTGTATCAGGTCATGCCTGTAACAATCCAGCAATGTTCAGTTTAGTATTCATCTGTTTCCCATGCAGTAACTCTGTGGGCGATCTTTGTGTTTGTGTCATGTTGTGTAACCTGGTATGCTTGCAAGAACTCAGTAGTGAAGGTTTTCCACAATCGCCCTTCCAGTTTAGCTGTTTGCAAACTCTCTTTCAAACTTCTGTTAAACCACTGGATTTCCCCATTGGCTTAAGGGTAATATAGGGTTGACCTTCTGTGTAAAATGTTCCTCTCTGCTAGAAAAGTTTCGAACTCCAGGGAAGTGAATTGACTACCATTATCTGAAAACAGTTCTTTGGGATTACCTTCTCTGCTAAAAACTGAAGAGAAACTTAATAACTGTAGCAGAAGAGATTTGCGATGTAAACGCTACCTCAGGCCATTTACTGAAATAGTCTATTAAAGTGACGGCAGTCACTTGGAGCAGTATCAAAGGGTCCTACAATGTCAATCTCCACTTTTTTCCCATGTAGATTCAGGAAGAGGAACAGGCTGTAATGGAGGGGTACATGTCACTGCTGTTTTATCATGCATTTGGCAAGTGACACAGGATTTTATGAGTGCTTCAGTTTGAGAGTCCATCCCTGGCCACCAATACAGACCCCATAGTCATTGTTTGGTTCTGACAATTCCTTGATGAGGATTGTGTGCCAGGTGTATGAATTTTGACTGTAATTCTTCTGGCACAAGTAGCCGGTGTGTACCTTATAGCACACAGCCATCAAGCAAAGAAAATTCATCCCCAAACTCTAAAATAAAGCAGCAAAACTGGGTCAAGGTTTTTAGGGTTACTGGGCCATCTCTTTGTCAGAAATTCCCATCATTTTTGTTAGATTGGACACGCTGAACAAGCAGCTTGAAATTGTTCTCTTCTAACTGCAGTAAGAGTGCTTGTACTAAGCGCAACTACTACATCCTCATCCTCTGGTGGACCATCTGATGAAGGCAAAGGCAGGTAAGAAAGGCAATCAGCTACCACATTTTGGTTTCCAGGCTTATATTCCAGTTCAGAATTGAAAGAGAGTAGTCTTGCAGATCATCTAGCAATACAATATCTTGCTCTTCCCAGTCCTTTCGTGGTGAGCAATGTCGTCAAAGGGCTGTGGTCTGTGCACAACTTGAACGTGCGGCCCCACAGGTAAGTTCTCCATTTTTCAGTAGCCCAGACATAAGCAATAGCTTCTTTTTCAACTGTAGAATATTTTCTCTCATCATTACTTAGTGTCCTTGAAGCAAATGCAACAGTCCTCTCTGTGTTGTCCTCATGAAGTTGTGTGAGAACAGCCCCAAGTCCATAATCAGAAGCATCAGTAGTTACAATTGTGGGCAATGCAGGACTGAATAGTGCAAGTACTGTGCTATGTACAATCAAATCTTTCACCGTTTCAAAACTAGATTGTGCAGCTGTTGTCCACACTAAGGCTGAACTTCTCTGTAGTAATTCTCATAATGGTTCAATGACAGAAGCACAATTGGGAATGAATTTTGCATACCAGGAGGTAAGACCCAAGAAGGAACGTAAGGTTTGCAAATCTGTTGGAGGAGGAGCATTTGAAATTTCCAGGATATGATCTGGATTAGGTTTTAGTCCAGCCTGTAAAATTGTATGCCCCAGAAAGGAGAGTTCAGTTTGTCTAAATTTGCATTTGGACCTATTGAGCTTGAGGCCTGCTTTGCTGATGCAGTTTAGTACAGACTGCAGGTTATTGTCATGCTCCTCAGAAGTATTTCCAAACATGATAATATCATCTAGATAGCACTGAACTCAGTGTTGATTCTTCAGAATCAATTGCATCATTTTTGGAAGGCACTTGGGGCAGATGTGAGACCATATGGAACATGTTTAAAATGGAATAGTCCCTCGTGTAATAAATGCTGTGAGGTCTCTGATATCTTCATGCAATATAACCTGTTAGTATGCGCTCTGCAAATCAAGAGTAGAAAACATCTTTGCTCCACGGAGTTCTGCAAATACTACTTCTATGTGAGGAAGAGGATGGCTGTCAATCACAATAGCTTTATTTGGCTCTCTTAAGTCCACACAAAGGTGAATGCCTCCACCCTTCTTCTGCATCACTGCTATGGGCGAAACCCATTCCGAGGAGTCAATCTCCTCAATAATGTCCTTTTGAACAAGTTTTCTAAGTTCCTCTGAAACAGCTTCTCTGACTGAAAAGGGTAAGTGCCGTAACTTCTGTCATACAGGCATCACATTATTCCGCATTTTAACTTTATGCAGAAACCCATAAGCATAGCCGAGTTTCTCCTCAACCTGGTGTTGGGTCCCAGCTGAAACTGGTGTGTGTACCGTAAGAGTGCTTTGCTGAGGAAGATCAATTTGTCCATTAACTACCCTGAGATTTAAAGCAGCCAATAAATCTGTGCCAAGGATAGGAGTGCCTCTGTGGACAATGTATAACTCTGCAGTTACACAGCAATCCCCAAAAGTAACTATTGCTGGCAGGCAGCCATGTACTGGAATATGGTTTTTCAAATAGCACACCAAGTGAAGTTTGGGTTCAGTAAGAGGCACATCTTTAAAGTAATGCAAATAGATGGAATCAGGTAATATAGATACTGCTGAGCCAGTGTCCAACATTAGCTGAATAGAGTGTGGTTTGCCTAAGGGTATGGCAGAAACGTTTATAGTGCACTTTATTTGTTCTGGAATATGTGCAGTAGTGATTTTGTCCACGCTCAGCACAGTAACATCTGGTATTGTAACTGCATGTACCTGGTCATTGAACTGGCTCCTGCGACATACTTTAGCAAAATGCCCAATCTTTTTGCAGTGAGTGCACTGAGCTACTTTTGCCGGACATCCTGTGTAGCCTGCAATGTGTTGTGGGGATCCACAGTGAAAGCATGCTTTTACTGTATTTTGAATTTCCTGATTCAGTGGTTTTACATTAGTTTTCCTCTTAGTCATTTGTCTGCAGAGATAGTGAACTTTTCTGCAAAGGACTGTGCCTCCTGTATCCATGCTCATTATTTTGGCTTCAGCTGTAGCTGACTCAATCTGAGTAGCAATGGTTATTGCTTTTTCTAGAGTAAGTTGTGGTTCTAGAAGTAAGCGTTCTTTTACACGAAGCATCGTTGTTTTCTCAATGAGCTGGTCTCTAATCATCTCATCTGCCATATTCCCAAAGTCACAAGTTACAATCAGACTCATCAGGGAAGCAATATACTCCATTATAATCTCCCCTGTTTTCTGCTCACGCTGTTGAAATATGTAGCGATTATCTACTACATTCACTTTTGGCACAAAAACGTTCTTTAATGCAGTGAGTGCAGTCTCATATTTATCATCTGCAAGGGGAAAAGTGTAAAATATACGCTGCCCTTCTGCTCGAAAGCAGTGGATTAGCAGAGCACGCTTTCTTACCTCAGAAATCTCTGTAGCACTGATTGCAAGCAGATAAGTCTCAAACATATGGATCCAGGCAATAAAAGCAATTGGAGGCTCACCTGGGCTTTGCAGAAAGGGTACAGGTGGGTTCATAGATTCATAGATACTAAGGTCAGAAGGGACCATTCTGATCATCTAGTCTGACCTCCTGCACAGCGCAGGCCACAGAATCTCACCCACCCACTCCTATGAAAAACCTCACCCATGTCTGAGCTATTGAAGTCCTTAAATCATGGTTTAAAGACTTCAAGGAGCAGAGAAGCCTCCCTCAAGTCAACCATGCCCCATGCTACAGAGGAAGGTGAAAAACCTCCAGGGCCTCTCCAATCTGCCCTGGAGGAAAATTCCTTCCCGACCCCAAATATGGCAATCAGCTAAACCCTGAGCATATGGGCAAGATTCACCAGCCAGATACTACAGAAAATTCTTTCCTGGGTAACTCAGATCCCATCCATCTAATATCCTATTTCAGGGGATTTGGCCTATTTACCCTGAATATTTAAAGATCAATTACTTACCAAAATCCCATTATCCCATCATACCATCTCCTCCATAAACTTATCAAGTAGAATCTTAAAACCAGATAGATCTTTTGCCCCACTGCTTCCCTTGGAAGGCTATTCCAAAACTTCACTCCTCTGATGGTTAAAAACCTTCGTCTGATTTCAAGTCTAAACTTCCTGGTGGCCAGTTTATACCCATTTGTTCTTGTGTCCACATTGGTGCTGAGCTTAAATAATTCCTCTCCCTCTCCTATATTTATCCCTCTGATATATTTATAGAGAGCAATCATATCTCCCCTCAACCTTCTTTTAGTTAGGCTAAACAAGCCAAGCTCCTTAAGTCTCCTTTCATAAGACAAGTTTTCCATTCCTCGGATCATACTAGTAGCCCTTCTCTGTACCTGCTCCAGTTTGAATTCATCCTTTTTAAACATGGGAGACCAGAACTGCACACAGTATTCCAGGTGAGGTCTCACCAGTGCCTTGTGTAACGGTACTGAAACCTCCTTATCCCTACTGGAAATGCCACTCCTGAGGCATCCCAAAACCGCATTAGCTTTTTTCACAGCCATATCACATTGGCAGCTCATAGTCATCCTATGATCAACCAATACTCCAAGGTCCTTCTCCTCTTCCGTTACTTCTAATTGATGCGTCCCCAGCTTATAACTAAAATTCTTGTTATTAATCCCTAAATGCATAACCTTACACTTCTCACTATTCAATTTCATCCTATTACTATTACTCCAGTTTACAAGGTCATCCAGATCCTCCTGTATAATATCCCGATCCTTCTCTGAATAGGCAATACCTCCCAGCTTTGTATCATCTGCAAACTTTATTAGCACACTCCCACTTTTTGTGCCATGGTCAGTAATAAAAAGATTAAATAAGATTGGTCCCAAAACTGATCCCTGAGGAACTCCACTGGTAACCTCCCTCCAACCTGACAGTTCGCCTTTCAGTAGGACCCGTTGCAGTCTCCCCTTTAACCAATTCCTTATCCACCTTTTGATGTTCATATTGATCCCCATCTTCTCCAATTTAACTAATAATTCCCCATGTGGCACGGTATCAAATGCCTTACTGAAATCTAGGTAAATTAGATCCACTGCATTTTCTTTATCTAAAAAATCTGTTACTTTTTCAAAAAAGGAGATTAGGTTGGTTTGGCATGATCTACCTTTTGTAAAACCATGTTGTATTTTGTCCCATTTACCATTGACTTCAATGTCCTTAACTAATTTCTCCTTCAAAATTTTTTCCAGGACCTTGCATACTACAGATGTCAAACTAACTGGCCTGTAGTTACCCGGATCACTTTTTTTCCCTTTCTTAAAAATAGGAACTATATTAGCAATTCTACAATCATTCGGTACTACTCCTGAGTTTACAGATTCTTTAAAAATTCTTGCCAATGGGCTTGCAATTTCAGGTGCCAATTCCTTTAATATTCTTGGATGAAGATTATCTGGGCCCCCCGATTTAGCCCCATTAAGCTGTTTGAGTTTTGCTTCTACCTCAGATATGGTAATATCTACCTCCATATCCTCATTCCCATTTGTCATGCTATCATTATCCCTAAGATCCTCTTTAGCCTTATTAAAGACTGAGGCAAAGTATTTGTTTAGATATTGGGCCATGCCTAGATTATCTTTAACCTCCACTCCATCCTAGGTGTTTAGCGGCCCCACTTCTTCTTTCTTAGTTTTCTTCTTATTTATATGGCTATAGAACCTTTTACTATTGGTTTTAATTCCCTTTGCAAGGTCCAACTCTACTCGACTTTTAGCCTCTCTCACTTTATCCCTACATCTTCTGACCTCAATTAGGTAGCTTTCCTTGCTGATCCCTCCCATCTTCCACTCCCTGTATGCTTTCTGCTTCTTCTTAATCACCTCTCTAAGATGCTTGCTCATCCAGCTTGGTCTACAACTCCTTCCTATGAATTTTTTCCCCTTTCTTGGGATACAGGCTTCCATAGCTTCTGCAGCTTTGATTTAAAGTAATCCCAGGCATCCTCTACCTTTAGATCCATAAGTTCTTCAGTCAATCCACTTCCCTAACTAATTTCCTTAATTTTTGAAAGTCAGCCCTTTAGAAATCAAAAACCCTAGTTGCAGATTTATTTTTGTTAATCCTTCCATTTAGTTTGAACTGAATTAGCTCATGATCACTTGAGCCAAGATTGTCCCCTACAACCATTTCTTCTATGAGGTCCTCGCTACTCACCAAAATTAAATCTAAAATGGCATCCCCTCTAGTCGGTTCAGCAACTACTTGATGAAGGAATCCATCAGCTATCGCATCTAGGAAAATCTGAGCCCTATTATTATTACTAGCACTGGTCCTCCAGTCTATATCTGGGAAGTTAGTCTCCCATGATCACGCAGTTTCCATTAGTATTTACTTTATTAAAGACATTAAAAAGGGCTCTATCCATATCCAAATTAGATCCCGGAGGTCTATAGCACACCCCAAGCACTATCGTAGGAGAGGATTTACTAGTTATCTTCCCCAATATAATTTTTGCCCAGACGGACTCTGTTTTATCCATTGCCTCGCTTCTTATTTCTTTACATTCTACCTCATCATTGATATACAATACTACTCCACCACCTTTACCTTTGTTTCTGTCTTTCCTAAACAGCACATACCCTTCAATACCTGTAGTCCAGTCATGACTACTATTCCACCATGTTTCTGTTATCCCTATAATATCTGGTTTCACTTCCTGCACCAGTAGCTCTAGTTCCTCCATTTTGTTACCTAGGCTCCTCGCATTGGTGTATAAACATCTTAATTTTTGCTGTTTGGCCTTGCTCACATTTTGTACCCTATTAGGCACAGTCATTCTACAGCCAGTATAACCTATTAGACTAGTATCCACACCGCCCTCGCTCCTTATATACATTCTCCTACCCACGTACCCACCTACTCCTTTCTTACTTCGTCTTCTTTCCTCTCAATGCTAAAATCTGGCATGGAGATTTCCTGGACATCTCCCAACCATCTCCCCCTAATGGGAGGGAGGTTCAGAGGCAGAAGATCCATCCTCATCACCAAAATGTTCTAACAACCAGGCAAGGTACTAACAAACTTCAACAAGCCTTTATTCTTAAAGTGGAAACCTCTTTATCGAGCTGCTGCTGCACCCTCAGTAGCTCTCACTCAGCCTCCTCAACTCCCTCCCCCCCATTTCATGTCCTTTCAGACTCCCAACAGCCAGTGCTCCCAGTTCTCATAATTACAAGCAGCATTTAAACACCACAAGGTTGCATATTTTTGCTAGCATATCAGCTGCTTATTACTTATGTTTCTTCCAAACTCTTGGATGACTTGTTTCTTTTTAAATTGTCAGTTTGGTCCAGCACCTCTTCTTTTGACATCTCAATCTGTGTTAGTAATTCACCTTTGCTATCAGGAAAGGACATGTCGAGGGAACATATCTCCCCGATATCCTCTGTGATGAAGACAGATGCAAAAAAATCATTTAGCTTTTCAGCAGATATCTTCCTTAATTGCTCCCTTAAATTGCAGGTGATTTAGCAGACACCCTGTTTCTTTTACAGGGTTCCTGCTTTGGATATACTTAAATTCTTCTTTGTTTTATCATCTTTAGCTATTTGCTGTTCAACATCTATGTTAACTTCTAATTTCCCCCTTACATATTCTCTGTAATTTATGCTCCTGAATACTGGATTCGCTGGAGTTTAGTTTTCCACATTTTGAAGGATGTCTGTTTGTCTTCAGTGAGTTGAAATTTTGGAACATGAGAGCTGTGTCACCAGACTGA
This sequence comes from Dermochelys coriacea, assembly GCF_009764565.3. Classification (NCBI taxonomy): domain Eukaryota; kingdom Metazoa; phylum Chordata; order Testudines; family Dermochelyidae; genus Dermochelys; species Dermochelys coriacea. Next base: position 124,599,113 of record NC_050070.1, read on the forward strand.
TAATATAATATTACTTTGCATTTTTCTAACACCTTCTGTGAAAGAGTGTATAGACCCCACGTGGATGAGGAAGGTGCCAGAGAGGCCCGTGCATGATAGAGAGGAGGTCTTTAAAAAGAAAACTGCAGTCAGCAGTGGGGAAGAAGCAGGATCACCCTAAGCAGCAGACTGCAGAAGTGACTCCTCCAAGCTGTGGAGAGAACTCCTAGGCAGGAAACTTTCACCCTGATCCTGAGGAGATGACAGCGAGCTCCCAGCTGAGTCTGTCTCAGACCTAGCCACAGCAATTGATGTGCCCACCCACACTTTTGCTGGGACTGTAGCGGGGGAGTATGAATGCCTGAATGTGCTGCGTTTTTGACTTTCATTTTAATCCCCCAGCCATAGAGACTTAAGGAGGCCCACAAAGGGTAAAGGCTCCCTTGCAAAAAGTAGGGAACTTGGGCCTGTGTTGTGACTACACAGTGTAGGTAACTGGGTGTGGTCCCTTATCCCCTGAGGGAGAAACCACCCAGGACTCTGTTACACCTTCCTATTGAGAACGTTAAAACACTTCACAATCATTAATGAATAAAACCTTAAAACACTTCTGTGAGGCAGATATTTTACACTTGAGGAAACTGAGGTACCGAGGCAATGTTACAATGGCTATCATAATGCACTTCAGTAAGATATGAGAGTACTCAGCACCTCCTGTGAAGACACTCATCCTCTCAGGATCAGCCCACCTTTTCTTTTTACATGACTGTATTTTCTCCATATACTGTATTGCTACATATACCTAAATATATAATACCATTTTCCAATCCCACATATAAAATTTTACATTTAAGTTTGTAACATGTTTGAGATTTATATTCATTTATTTTATGCATAGTTCACTGTAACTAAATGTAAAATCACCTCAGGCTTAAGATCCTGTAGTAACTATAGTAAATGCATTTGTCAACACACTGTAGCAACCCTTTAAAGCCGTGTTACTAAGATTCTTCTTGAAGACACTTTGAAATTGATGTGGCTTAGTGGAGTAAATCCCTTTTTGATGCAGGAAAGCCAGCAATATTTAAAAGGACTATGTCTAGTTCATAGACATTGTATAAAATCCTTTGGGCCAGTAGATTTAATTCAATGTAAATTAAATCCACCTCGTATGGGGTCCTAAATATGATTGGAGTAAACCGTATATTTTCTTTAAGAGTTATTTAAACACTTACTATAAAAAAATTAAATAACTATAATATAGGATTATTTAATATGAAAATCTGTCAAAAGTAAACCAAAAAGTCTGAGTTAACTGTCTATTTGTCCTAGTTTGTCCACAGAATGACTGAAAATTAAGTCACAACTTAATTAATAAAAAGAAAAGGAGTACTTGTGGCACCTTAGAGACTAACAAATTTATTAGAGCATAAGCTTTCGTGAGCTACAGCTCACTTCATCGGATGCATTTGGTGGAAAATACAGAGGGGAGATTGATATACACACAGAGAACATGAAACAATGGGTTTATCATACACACTGTAAGAGTGAAAAGAATACAATCTTTTTGCGAATACAGACTAACACCGCTGCTACTCTGAAAACTGTAAGAGTGATCACTTAAGATAAGCCATCACCAGCAGCGGGGGTGGGGGGGGGGAAGGAGGAAAACCTTTCATGGTGACAAGCAAGGTAGGCTATTTCCAGCAGTTAACAAGAATATCTGAGGAACAGTGGGGGGTGGGGGGGAGAAATCATGGGGAAATAGTTTTACTTTGTGTAATGACTCATCCATTCCCAGTCTGTATTCAAGCCTAAGTTCATTGTATCCAGTTTGCAAATTAATTCCAATTCAGCAGTCTCTCGTTGGAGTCTGTTTTTGAAGCTTTTTTGTTGAAGGATAGCAACTCTCAGGTCTGTAATCGAGTGACCAGAGAGATTGAAGTGTTCTCCAACTGGTTTTTGAATGTTATAATTCTTGACGTCTGATTTGTGTCCATTCATTCTTTTACGTAGAGACCGTCCAGTTTGAGCAATGTACATGGCAGAGGGGCATTGCTGGCACATGATGGCATATATCACATTGGTAGATGCGCAGGTGAACGAGCCTCTGATAGTGTGGCTGATGTGATTAGGCCCTATGATGGTGTCCCCTGAATAGATATTAAGATTTATAAGATCAAGAATTATTTTCAGTAAATATCTGCAACAGAGCTATTTGTACGTGCTTGTCTAAAAGTTGAAATGCAAATAAATTATAGGAAAGGAGAAATGCCTGCACTAGTTCATTGCAATTTATGTGATTGCATAGCATATATTCTTATGTCTTACATTTTCTAAATTGACTATTGAATTTGGACACCTCAGATTTTGGGTGCCCAATCTGAGACACTTTAAAGAGGCCTGATTTTCAGAAATTGTTGAGCACCTCCCTCTGAAAATGAAGCCCCTTTAAGATGTCTCAAGTTGAGTATCCAAAATCACTAGTAACTTTAGAAAATGTAGATGTGTATATATATCTATGTTTTATATATGTGTGTGAAGTGGTTCTGAGGTTCATAAGGTTGTCTTGCATTTTGGCATGCAAACATACCCACACTCTACCTGAATAAGCAAGCTGGGGGTGGCAGCTCAACTGGGTCTTCTGGATTCTATGTTGTGCATTTATCCTAAAAATAAATAGTGATTGAATACATTGCCTTCATTCAATGAAGTATAGATCACTGCAATTTGTCTGGTGCTGGGTTGGCAGGAGAAAAACCTTTTCTCTGCATATATGATCTTTTTAAACTACGTGGCATGCCTGACCCAGCTAACAGCAGGACTTATTGGAGATCCTGTGACTCGGCAAATTAGGGATCCAATTCACAGGTCCCTTGTGATTGGTCAGATGGTGCCATTTGAGAGCTCCACTAAGTAGCTCCACCAAGTACATTCTCCAAACCTTAGGTTCTGATCTTGTACTAATTTTCATTGGGTCTGTTTTTAATCAAGACAGAAACTAGCTGAAGGTCTTAATTTTTTGCTGAAATTAGTATTCTGTCCTCAAATATACATGAGGTCCTGTGGAAGCTGTTAGGGATGAAGTGGTGTGAGTACAGAATTTGGCCTGTGTTGTAACATTGAAAACTCTGACTGTGTGACATGATGATATCATTTTTAGAGTACTTTTGTAATATCACAACATGGTCATTTGTTATAAAAGACATTATGAAGATTTTGGTTGCTACTAAGTACTAATGCAAACTGGATATTTTGTGGTCACTGATTGTCCGAAATCACATTTTATTTGGCTTGGGGGTGGGGTGGGTGATTTTTGATGGTGTCTTGTTAACGCCTAATGATGCACGGCTGGGTCCTCATCAAAGAAACACACCTATTCCAACAGATAAAATGGGCATGAGAGGGTAAATGTAAATGGGAGAAAAGGGAATGGTGATAATTAAGCACCTCAATGGATAGGGAGAGGGGTGGAGATAGTTAGGCAGTTGGGAGAAGGTGGAAGAGTGAGGGGCTCATGAAGAAAAGCTGAAAAATGTATAATGGCCCCCTCTTTTGAAAGTATCAAGCTTCCATTTTGCATGTGCATAGCTATCTTCAGGATTGGGACCCAAACTGATCATTCTTCAATATTCACAATTAGTTTTATATAAAAGAAAGTGAATTGAAACTGGCTCTTGGGCCACACATTGCTGCTGAAAATGAAGTTATGTTTGTAGGAGATAGTCCAAATAATACAGGAGAACTTGAGAGAGGGAGGTTTAGAAAAAACTGATCCATAAGAATGTATATCCTTTCCTATAATATTTTCTCTTAAATATTTACTAAGAGCAAATTTCCATGGTAGAAAGATGTTTTGCAATCCCTTCCCTCCTCTATATTTTACTGTATTAAAAAAAAAGTTTAACTGTAGAATTAAACAGCCATACTGTAATAGCAACAAGCCACTCAAGCATGTGCATTTATAGTCTATTGATGCACTTCTTAGTTTGGGTAAAGCTACTTTGCCTTCAGCTTTATGCCTCTCAACAAATGCAAGACATGTAGCAGTAGATTATTACTATTATATAGTTTGACTTGTTTCAACACCCAAAATTAAAGCAGTGTGCTTCAGAAAATGTTATTAATTTAGAAAAGAAGATGTTTACAATTTATTTTCCCCAATAACTGAAAAGACTAAAGCTGTGGTATTAGCGTTTGCAAACCTCACAGCATGGCTACTTTCAAGTGTTCTCTTTCTAACAATCAAACACAATTAAACTAAATGCATATTCTTGTTGTAGTAAGGTTACAAATAGTTGTAGTGATTGGCATTTGTGATTGACATCCTAAATTGCCTAACAACTTTTCTCAGTTATTTATTATATTCTTCGGTTCATGCTGGGATTTGATCTTTAAAGGAAAGTGGAAAATAGTGGAAGATCAAAATGTATCTGTAAATTATATGTTTTTGCCTAAGTCTAAGATATTAAACAAAGTAACCAGAATTAATGAGAACTAGTGTTCTCATTTCAATTTAAAAAACAATTATGTTTAGGAAGGCAAATTTTAGGTCCCTGCTCTTGGAATGAGGAGCATATTTTGGCTGGAAACTTATTTTTTTTAGAAAAAAGGGAAGGGGGCTGAAATTTTGACATAACCACATGAGTCCAGGAGCTGGGCCCCTAGGCACATGCTGATGATGTCTATTTCTTAACCCAGCTCTGCTTTAATGGGGACCCCTTCAAAAACAGACTTCCATGCACAATGCAGTTCTGTGACTAGCAAGAACTGAAACATAAATGGAGGTTGGGTTTCTTTGAACAATGAACCAGACAACTATGTTTAATGAAGAAAAGGCCTGTTCATAGCAAACAAGTAAAACTGCGCAAGAATAACTCATATTTTAAAAAGGAGTACTTGTATGCTGCTACTTTGCGTGGAAGATCAGCTGAGTTAGTAGTGGTTATGCAAATATATGGCAGTTATTCCATTTGTTCATTTGTTCCCTAATTTTAAGAAGATGTAGACAAGATACTAAGTAAAGCAAGGTGTCAAGCACACTCTAGGATGCTGAAAAATAAGGAGACAAATGTATCTCTGGTTTAAGTGTGTTGAAGTCAGTGAAGAAGATATAAGAGGGATGAATGTAACCCACTACGTTTGTTTCACTTGTCTTATGCAGGAAAATTTTCCAAGCATCTCTTTGGTCCATCTTGATCTGGTAGCCCTGTCTATTATTAAGGCAGCCCATTATAAAATTCTTTAGAATCCTTATTATTTGGAAGAGGGAGCTGATATTTGGCCCCCCTGCTGGCATTTTTATCAGGGATGTGTCTTTTGCTCACTTCATGAAAATTCACCTAAATTTTGTCAAGTTATAAGCCACTGAAAGACTGAAGTTTGCAAAACTTCATTCGAGATGACTTAGGTTTTAACAGTTAAAAATCTTAGAATCATCTCATATAGAGCATGCACCATCTCCCCACACCCTGCATGCTACTGAGACTGCATATATACCATCCCTACAGGCATACTTACTCCAGTCCAGGGCTATAAGGGCAGAGCCAGATTTTCCCTATAAGGGTTGTTTAAAGCCAGAATGAGGCCCTGGCACTGGAGTTGAGAGCAGGGAGACTAGTATTCCTGTGCTCACAATGAGCCCACTTCTGGCACCCAGGAAATGGAAGCTGTCTGATTTGAATTCAGAGGGAAATTAAAGCTAGACAGTAAGAATCTACAGGACTAGAATCTGGGATTAAGAGGGTTATATGCAGCTGACACTTCCACATCACCACTAGAGGCTTAGATTGTATTCCCGTAGGATGACCCTGTGAGGCTGGTGTTGGCAGGAGGTACTGCCCAGCAGGACCTGAGTGGCAGCCCTTCACAGCCCACTGGTTGGCTGGTAGCAGTATTTAAACCAGGAAGACACACAAACTGCTTGCCTACCTCTGCTTCAGACCCTAGGTTCTGGCTTCTGATGCTGGCTTGTCCTTGATTTTGCTATTCAGTTGCTGTTCATAACCTACTACCTGATCATCTGATAACCTGACCCTGCCCGCATCCTGATGTCTGACACTCAGTTTGCCCTCTAGCCTGTCTTGAACTCTGATCTCCTGGGTATCTGCCCTGACTCTTGTTCTGACCACTTAGTCTTACTTGCCCTTCTCTTGGTTGTGACACAGACCATGGGGAAGGAAAGGAATAGATTGGGACAAGGAGTCTAGCAATTTCTGTACCCGAAAGATAATGGAGCAAATAATTAAGCTATCAATTTGCAAACACCTAGAAGATGATAAGGTGATAAATAACAGTCAGCATGGATTTGTCAAGAACAAATCATGTCAAACCAACCTGATAGCTTTCTTTGACATGGTAACAAGCCTTGTGGATAGGAGGGAAGTGGTAGATGTAGTATATCTTGACTTTAGTAAGGGTTTTGTTACTGTCTTGCATGACCCTCTCATAAACAAACTAGGGAAATACAACCTAGATGGAGCTACTATAAGGTGGGTGAAAATCATTGAAAGATCATTCCCAGAGAGTCGTTATCAATGGTTCGCAGTCATGCTGGAAGGGCATAATGAGTGGGGTCCCACAGGGATCAGTTTCTGGGTCTGGTTCTGTTCAATATTTTCATCAAGGATTTAGATAATGAACACTTGTAAAGTTTGCGGATGATACCAAGCTCGAAGGGGTTGCAAGTGCTTTGGAGGATAGGATTAAAATTCAAAATGATCTGGACAAACTAGAGAAATGATCTGAAGTAAATAGGATGAAATTCATTAAGGACAAATGCAAAGTACTCCAATAAGGAAGGAAAAATCAGTTGCGCACATACAACATGGGAACTGGCTGCCTAGGAAGGAGTACTGCGGAAAGGGATCTGGGGGTCATAGTGGATCACAAGCTAAATATGAGTCAACAGTGTAATGCTATTGCAAAAAAGAGCAAACATCATTCTGGAATGTATTAGCAGGAGTATTGTAAGCAAGACACGAGAAGTAATTCTTCTGCTCTACTCTGTGCTGATTATGCCTCAATTGGAGTATTGTGTCCAGTTCTGGGCACCAAAATTCAGGAAAGATGTGGACAAATTGGAGAAAGTCCACAGAAGAGCAACAAAAATTATTAACAGGTTTCAGAATAGCAGCCATGTTAGTCTGTATCCGCAAAAAGAAAAGGAGGACTTGTGGCACCTTAGAGACTAACAAATTTATTTGAGCATAAGCTTTAGTAAATTATTAAAGTTCTAGAAAACATGGCCTATGAGGGAAGATTGAAAAAATTGGGTTTGTTTACTCTGGAGAAGAGAAGACTGAGAGGGGACATGATAACAGTTTTCAAGTACATAAAATGTTGTTACAAGGAGGAAGGAGAAAAATTGTTCTTCTTAACCTCTGAGGATAGGACAAGAAGCAATGGGCTTAAATTGCAGCAAAGGCAGTCTAGGTTGGACATTAGGAAAAACTTTCTAACTGTCAGGGTAGTTAAGCACTAGAATAAATTGTCTTGGGAGGTTGTGGAATCTCCATCATTGGGGATTTTTAAGAGCAGGTCAGACAAACACCTATCAGGGATGGGCTAGATAATACTTAGTCCTGCTTTGAGTGTAAGGGACTAGACTAGATGACCTCTTGAAGTCCCTTCCGGTTCTATGATTCTATGATTAGGACTGAACATGGTGGGGAGAAACTGTGACTGGGAATTGGAGGGGAACATTGGGATTGGTGAGGAAAAATGGAGCTAGATATTGTGGAGAGATTGGGACTGGCTAGGCAAACAGACTGAGTGTTGGAAGGAGGGCTGGATGGGACTGGTAGGGCAAGAAGACTGGGAGCTAGGAAGTGAAATGGGAAGGAGTGGGAGCCAGTTGGCCGTGAGTAGTGCTTAAATTTATAACTCTAATAAATATTTTAATGTAGTTTTTGTATGTGAAACATTATGTTATTAGTAGTAGGTTCTCCAGTGCTAGAGTTGCAACCAGCTTCCATGATAAAGACCTGTATTAGTCCCTATATAACCTTGTTTTAGAATATTGGATTTGCTAGATATACACTGGAGGTAAAGGAGAATATTTCTGCAAAGTTTTTGAAAAAAAACATCAAGTATCTTGAATAACAGGTTATTAAAAATTACTCATATAAAATGTTGGCTTTTGTCTAATATGTTTCTATCTAGCTGAAAAAGATAGATCTTCTAGAAAACTTGTATATCAGTTAAAACTGAAGAAAATAAACTTCAATAAACAAAGTTATTATCAATGCTTTTTGTTGATAATTTTGTACCAATTCCTGCTCCCACTGATAGCAATAGCAATTGTTTTGCCTTTCACTTCAGTGGAAGCAGGACCCGGAATACATGTATGTGAATATGTTGTCCTTTATTGGTTGGGTACAATTTAGAAGAAGCAATGGGGGGTTTCTATATCAGATATGTACCTGTGATCTTCTTTTAGCTCACATAGGAGAGGCCTTTGGTCTTGGAAATGTAAAATCAAGTTTCCGATTGTGGCTCTGCAGGTGTGTGAGACACCAATTTAAGCTAATTTGCTATAAGGAACTTTTAAACTAAAGTAAGAGTGACACACAAGGGAGTTGTACCAGTTTAACTATGGGCTTGTCTACACCTGAAGTGCTACATTGGCAGAGCTGCAGCTCTGCTGCTCTAGCACTTCAATGTAGATACTATCTATGCTAACAGGAGGGGTTCTGTTTCCAGTGTAGGTAATCCACCTACAGCAGTAGCTAGATTGACACAAGAATTCTTCTGTTGACAGCATTATCTACACCAAGGGCTAGGTTGGTTTAACTACATTGCTCAGGGTGTGTGGATTTTTCACACTGCTGAATAACCTAGCTGGGTTGACCTAACGTTTTAGTATAGACGAGGCCTAAATTAGTTTATAAATCAATTTAGTTAAATAAGTACAATTTTCTCAAAAGACTAGACCTCAGAATCCCCATATTAAATGTCATATCTCTGCAGCCAAGAAGGATGCCTGAGCTTTTGGAATGTTAGAATAAGTCCCAAGGATATGGATTGCCCTCTGTGCACTAGCATGATGAACTTTATAATGCTTTCTGTCTAGTAGTCAGTCAAAAAATCGCTCCAGCGTGGAGGACAAAGTCCTGAAAACTAAAATAAATAATAAACTCCCTCCAGTTGTATATTTTGAGGATTTTAAAAGTTAATCTTCCACAAAAACAGTCTAGACCTCAGACTAAGGTGCACATGTAGTTCTTGGTCTCCGTGTAATGCTGTTATCCTAAGGGGAAAGGAACAACAGCATAAATCTCTTTGAGCTGAGGAGTCCACTTCCACTGTGAAAAGTTCACTGAGAAGGCATGTCATGGTAGTATTGGAAACCATCGTCTGCCGAAGCAACTAAACAGCCATTGGGAGACATGATTCCCAGCTCGTCTGGACAAATATGCACTAGCTCTGCTTGGGCTAGCACTCTAAAATAGCATGGCTATAGCAGCACAGGCAACAGCTTGGGTTTACCCAGGGGTTCTGGGATTGTATTCAGGTAGCCAGCTGAGCTGCTGCTTGTGCTGTGGCATACATATCCAGAGGGTTGGGCAGGATTGTACTTGAGTGCCTAGCCTGAGCTGGTGCCCATGTCACCGCAGCCACGCTTCATCTGATAACTTCAAAATGCAGCAACCAGGAGCAGACACTTGAGTGAGATCTACTCAAAGGAATGACACCACAGCGCTGCTGCAGTGGATGCACTGTCACAGGAGTTGCTATATTTTGAAAAATATTATTTAATGCAGAAAATTAAGAGGAAACAAACCAGTGTACTACTAGTGACCTTTCACTGTTCTTGGAGTCTATACTTTCATGAGCTGATGCCTTGCAACACATCCCTTCAGCTACCACCTTTTCGGGGCTCGGTCATACAGGAACAAAGATACAAAGCCTGAATCTGGCACTTTGTCTACTGGACATAGTTAGATAAGTAGAGCTGAGTATTCAGATGAAATCAGTACCTTTCTCCTTGAACAGGGCATCAACCATCTATCACAATTTGTTACCCCTAGACCAGAGGATGACAAAGGTGACAGGTAGCATATTGTGACAGATGGTTGATACATTCTCATGGTGCACTACACTCTGAATCAGTACACACATTCCTGGTTAGCATACTCACACTGGCACAAGGAGCCAAGTAGGCACATGCACAAGTGACATACTAACTGCTGTGACTGTATGCTGATGTAACGCGAGTTAACAAAAGTTTGTAGTGTAGATATGGCCTTAGGTATATGAATTGTTTGGGAAATGTGACAGCAAAAGTTTGAGATTAGGCCAATATTTGCTCAGGGGATTAGGCTCCTACTTTGTGGATCTGGGCCTTCTGTACCCTAAAGGCTCAGGAACATAAAAATAACCCAATATCATTTTTTTTTTAAATTTCATGACTTGGGGGTGTATAACTCATGATTTTTAAATTATTGTGGTTGGCAAGCAATCTTGGGGTTGTACATGTCTGTTCATTATGTTGTGAAGGCCAAAACTATAAATGGGTTAAAAAAAGAATTTAGATAAGTTCCTGGAGGATCGGTCCATCAATGGCTTTTAGCCAAGACGGACAGGGATAGAACCCCATGCTCTGGTTGTCCGTGTCCCTAGTCTCTGACTGCTAGAAACTGTGAGTGGACAACAAGATCACTCAATGACTGTCTGTATTGTTCATTCCCCCTAAAGCATCTGGCACTGTCTGCTATTGTGAGACAGGATACTGGACTAGATGGACCATTACTGACCCAGTATGGCCTTATGTTCAGTAATTTTGCCTTTGAGAATTTTGCTTTTGAGAAGGATTTAATCTGCGATAGTATACTGCTCTTAGTAAATATTTGTGAACCAAGTTTTACACACAAGCAATGACATGCGAAAAACCACTAAAGTCTGCATTGAGAGGCAAAATAACAGTTGAGGAAAGGCAATCCCCATTGGTGGATCAAATGAAAATGAAGAAGTTTTGACACCAGGCTAGGAAATCAGTCAGACTGGAAGTTACATGATCCAACAGAATAAACTTATGCTATAAAAATAAAATGAAAAATTTAGAATTAAAAATTCCAAATTAAAAATCACAATAAAAACATAGGAAGTGATATACTAGAAACACAGATATTGCTAAAACTACTACTAACTATTTATTTATAAACATTTTCAATAATTATTTGCTATTAAAATATAAATTAAATATTACAATGACATCCATCTGCACAATGTTGACAAAGGTAAATGATGAAGTGTTAAGAGTAATAAAATGAACATTTTAAAAATTAAACAATTAGAAGGAGCAAAACTGTATTTAAAATGGATTACAATAAAGGGGGTGCAATTCAGGAAATCAGAGCAGCAGATAAGACACATTTGTGAACTGCTCTAAGACTTTATGCAGACTTATAAACTGATAAGGGATTCTTTTAAATACTCAAATGGTGTGACACATAGTTTTGGGGGGGGTATATGTAAAATATTTCACTGAATCAAGTCTCATGTACCACCTCAGTATGTTATATCAGACAGAGAAGAGCTGCCTTGTGTAGGCATTGGAAGCAGGTGCTGAGACATATGGTCATGAGCGAGAGAAAATAAAAAAGCCCCTCTTCCCTCTCCCTATTTTTGTAAACACTGCAGGGGTAACTGTTACCCCCTCTGTGACTCCCTATGCCAGGGTTTTTGCCCTCTGCCACCCTCTTACCCCAGGCTTAAACCTCGCTCTACCCTTCATCCCTGATTTTACCCCTTGGTCCATCTCCTGCCCCGTCTCCAGCTATTTTACAACTCCGTGCAGTCAGTTTCTGCCCCCTGTTCAGACCTTGCCCATCCCCCCCCCCAATTTGCCCCCTTTGCCCTCTTTTAACTATGTGAACAGCAGCAGATTTTAATCCCCAGCAAGGAAGGGCAGCAGCTTCAGCAGATGTTACTGAGCATGCTTAGTAAAAGCCAAGCAGCAGGCAGGCAGACCACGCCATGCCTGCCTGCCACCGTGCTGCAGTCCTAGCGACACGGGGAGAGTCTGCTGTGGCTGGGCTCACTGGGCCCACAATCCTGCCAAAAGGTGGGGGGTATAGAGCACCCTGGGCTCTGGCCAACACTGGTGGGCCCAATCCTGCAGGGGCAGGCAATGCCGTTGGGTTCGATCCTGTGTGCCATCCCATTTTTGCACCACCACCAGCTCTGCGCCCTGGGCAGCTGCCCTGCCCTAGTTACGGCCCTGCTTCCGTACTTCGGTTTCTTTAGGTAGGCCTGATCATAGATTTCAGAGGCAGCATTCTGAAGGGACATAAATCAGCATTCAGTTTAGTGGTCTGCCTATAGATGGAAGGATTGTAACCATCTCATCCTCATTGGGCAAGATTTCTTAAAGCAGCAAAGAAAATCAATCTACAGACGTATTCCAATCTCTGCTGTGGATCCATAACTAGTATTGAGGCTCATAATGAACATCCCTTGAAGATACTGAGCTCAGCACTTCTCAGCTTCCTGACTGCTAAAGTGGTGTTCCTAGTGGCCATTACTTTCAATTGGAGCGTAATGGAATTAGCAGCCTTGTCAGTCAAGCCTTAATTATGCTCCATTTGGACAAAGTGATCCTCAATACATTAGAGAACTTCATACCCAAAAGAGATTGCATCTTTCATAGGACACAAGGCAAAACACAAAAAAAAAAAGGGGGAGGAGAAGAAGTAGTAGGGGTAGAGGTTGGTGACACATTCTGAGTGTGTCTATGGAGCCCACTAGTCTTATTTTAAGAGGTCAAAGTAGCAAAGGAAGTGATACATTTGGTACTATTGAAGTCAGTAGCAAAACTCACATAGATTTCAGTGGATCTAGGATTTGAACACCCCCTCACCCTTAGTGTTTATTTGGATCAGATGCTGTTATTCTGAAGCATATGTGACCAAAAGCCTTTTAGTTCCAGAAAGTGACAACGTACACTTCACCAGCTAAACCAAAGATTACATCTCACCAGAGCACTACTCTTAGCTGTTGGCTTATGTTTCCTTTTATATGCTCTGAAAAGGCTTACAGATGCCAGGTATTTCCTTGCCCTGTGCTTGTTAAGCTTTGCCTCACAGTGGAGCTCCAGGGATGTCTGATCTCATCACCTTCCTGTCCTCACTCCCAGTCCCAACTGGGTAACACTCCATAATTAAGGCTAAAGTTTTGTCACAGATATTTTTAATAAAAGTCATGGACAGGTCATGGGCTTCCATGAATTTTTCTTTATTGCCTGTAAAATGGGGAGCTCAGCTGCAGGGTCCCCACACCGCCCACAGCATTTGGGCAGCTACAGGGGCTTGCTCTGAGCTCTGAGGGACCCCACTGCCTGTGGGGCTCAGAGATCCAGAGTCCCCCCTCCACTCGCAGCAGCTGGGAGCTTAAGGGTCCCCCCCGCCCGTGGTGGCTGGGAGCTCTGGTACCCCCACCACCTATGGTGGCCAGGAGCTGCAGACCTGCCACGCTCCGGGGTCTCTGTGAAAAAATTGTAACCTTATCCATAATACGTTCATATATAAACAAATACATGATATTATGGCATGATATAAACATTTTATAAGTATGTGTTTGGGATGGCATTTTAAGCATGATCATAAGTAGTTTATGCAAATAATCTAAAGCACAAGTACCAAAAAAGCTTTTGTAATTTACCATATCATCATATTTTTAAATATGATTTCTCAAATTTCCACTGGCACATGCGCATAGTTAAGTTCAGTAGATTTCATTTTTAGAGTTTAGCTGTATGAGAAATATGGTGCATGACTTTGTTAGAAATGAACTGGTCTGGGGTGGGGGAAAAGGGGAAATACAAGCCTTACCTCATTCCATACAGAGAATTTCTTCTCTCTCTACCATAAATGAAGATGAGTAGGGAATAAAGCAAAGCACTGAAGAGCTAATCACATCAGAGTATTTCAGTGAGCGCTGGTTGTAGTGCTTAATTTATAATGAAAAAGGTGCTGAGGTTCAAGCAATTAGGTGCTAGGGTTCAAGCAGTTTTTTTATTTTCATAACTGAGGTAGCAAACCTAGAGGTGCCGGGGCTATGAACTGCCAAGCCTAGAAGTGCAGGGACTCAGCTTGGCAAGTCCTGGCACAAATTAAACACTGGCTAGTTGGCTTCTTCCTGTATGGGTGTGCCAGTGGGAAATGGGCCTCTGAGTTCTCTCCCCATTTTCTTATCCCAAAGCAGAGACAGGCATAATTTGGCTCTATATTTCCAGATGCATACTATAACCTATAGAGGATTTAACATTTTAAATCCATGAGAAAAGAATATGTGGATAAACTATAATGGGTTACATTTACAGAGAATAACAGAGGAGTTTCATATAATTATCAGTCGTTTAAGTTGGCCAAGTGCTTTTGACTCTCACCGATACGTGGTGGGTATAATAGGCCAGGGGAGGCTAAGCCTCCCCTATGGCGCAGCAGCCAACCCACTACCTTTGAGAGCACAGATGCCTGGGCACAGATGGTGCCTTTATGGTGGCTCTGCCTGAGCTCTGTCCCGAGCCCCCCTCCCGCTTTTCCTGCATGGGCCTACACACGCTCCACCTCTTCCAGTCCCTGCTCCACCCCTCCACCCAGGCCTCCACTACACACCGCTTGCTGCATCCCTCTTCTCCTTCATCCCCATACCCTGAGGTGCTCGCCGCTCACCAAGTCCCTCTCTTCCTCCACAGAGTGGAGGAGAGGAGGGATGCAGTGAGCAGCAGATGGTGTGGTCTTGGGGGAGGGGGACTGGAGCGACTCAGCGAGCAGTGGGTGGCGGGGGCCTTGGAGGAAGGGGGTGGAAGAAAGGAGGAATGTAGTGTCTCAACAGGTGGGGGTCCTTGGGGGAGGGGGTGAAGGAGGGAAGGGACCCAGTGGGCGGCTGGCAAGGGGGCCAAGCGTGAGAGGGGCCTGGGGCGAAGCGGGAGTGGAGTGTGGGTGGGGCCTCAGGGTGGAGCAAGGGGTGGGGCCACCATCTGGGTGCCAGGGGAGCTTCCGGCACTTGGGTCAGCCTTCCCAAATACCAGAGAGCTGCCCATGCTTTCATCTTTATTAGATGCAAAATATCTTAGCTTTTTAAAAGACTTTTTAAACTTTTAAACTTTTAAAAAACTTTTTAAACTCACAAAAAAAATGCATTATGCTGAACACATAACAGCTAACCCTACAGAATATTTACTTCTCACAAACTGGTAAAAAGTTAGCAATTGGCTCCCACAAAGTTATAGATATGCCACATGTAGGCCTCCTAGTGCTTCCAGGTGGCTTTAGGAATGTTTTGTCTACCTTCCTTGGGAATTGTGCCCAGTAGATTCACTTAAATTGTTTTTGATTGAGGTGCCACAAGTACTCCTTTGCGAATACAGACTAACACGGCTGCTACTCTGAAAAATGTGCCCAGTAGATTCACTTAAACTTAGATTCACTTAAACTGTTTTGATTGAATTATCATTTTGTCTATAGTATTTTAATATAACATATTAAATTGAATACAATCTTTATTTTATATGTATACCTATGGTATTTAAACAGGAGAGGCTTTAAAAGCAACTCATATCAGCATGAACACAAACTAAATAAACAAACATTTTATTAAGTAAAAATTGTGTTGTTTAAAAAATTAAATTTAATAAAAAGCCTGTAGTATAATTAATAAAGAACTTTAAAATATACCAGAGCATATTTATATATTCAGCAAATTTATCTATAAATTACAAAATCATTCTAATTTGCATTCATAATTCAAAAATGATTCTTTTAGGATTATGTGAACCATCTTTTCACTTCACCCCAGAGGCACATGACAATTTAAAGAATAATTCTTTATACCTGACATTAATTTGCCTCTGAGACTTCTTATTCTTACCCAAAAGGTTGCTAAACATATTTAAAAATTTAACTAGGGACTAGTGCCCTGGCTGTTTTCTTCAGAATTCATATTTTCCCACCTAGTTCTCTCTGCTTTGGCAGAGAACATATTTGGATATCTTCCAGTGCCTATTTGCAAGGCTCTCTTCCTCAGGAACTTTGATTAGAAATTAAATGGAGAAAACACTTTGTCACCATTAGGTGGCTCACTATGAATGTGCTTGTGATTGTACCAGTAATGTCACCCCTCCTCCTTTCCCTTTGCTTCAATCCCTGCGGCTTCTGCTATGAGCTTTTCTACAATGTGAGTCATTTACAGGAAGAAGGAGAAAAAGACCCTGCCTTTGAGTTCTAGAATAGTAGAGACCTGGGTCTTATTCTAAAGACAGTGTTCACAACTGTAGCCTAAGCAGAGAGTTCTATTTGCCTCACATAACTGCTTGCCCCTTTGTTCCTTGTGTCCTTGGCAGAGGCTGAAAGAGCTGGGCCTGTAATACTTGGGCCCTGCTGTGCCACTTAAAGAAATAATAAGCCATTGTCTTCATTAAGTAACCCTTGTTTTAGCAAACAGAATCCAGATACTGAAAAGAGAACATATTAAGGGAAGAGAATTAGAGAAAGGGATGCTTTACAAAATTCCCTAGAGAAACTGCTTTGTTTCCACTATTTTATTGGTACTTACTGAGAAGATTCATATTCAAATAGGTTGGGGTTGTGAATCGGTCGTTTGCACATTCTCATGCACCCAGGAAGGCTATGATTATGGCTAATTACAATGACGAATGAAATCCTAACAAGAGTGCTCAATCAGATTGCTGTTCATGCATGAAGTAACTAAGACCAGCCAATGGAGGTGTGATTTTGGTAATTACAAACAATGTGTCTAAGTTGAAAAAAGCTTAGTAAATCTGCTCAAGACAAAATAAGGTCTAATTAATCACTTTAAGTTTTGAATTCTCCAGATCATCTGCTTACTCTGTTCATTTTAGCATTCTTTTAATAGACTTGATCTAAGGGATAAGAATGCGTCCCTGTTGCCCACACTTTCACTGGATAGAAGAATGTAACTGTTTCAGTGTTCCCAAGTCTCCCTTTGTGACAGTAATATTTCAACCTGTTTTTAATGCAAGTAGATGGAATGCTAGAAAAATAAACATGAGTACTTTTACAAAAAGAACAGGAGTACTTGTAAAAAGAAAAGGACTACTTGTGGCACCTTAGAAACTAACAAATTTATTTGAGCATAAGCTTACAGCTCACTTCATCGAATGCATCCCGATGCATCCGATGAAATGAGCTGTAGCTCACAAAAGCTTATGCTCTAATAAATTTGTTAGTCTCTAAGGTGCCACAAGAACTCCTTTTCTTTTTGCGGATAGAGACTAACACAGCTGCTACTCTGAAACCTGTCATTATGCAAGGAGTACTTGTGGCACCTTAGAGACTAACAAATTTATTAGAATATAAGCTTTCGTGAGCTACAGCTCACTTCATTGGATGCATAGAATGGAACATATAGTAAGATATATATAGAATGTTGTTCTAAGTTAATATGCAAACTAGATACTATCAACTTGGGTTTGAATAGGGACTGGGAGTGGCTGGGTCATTACACATATTGAATCTATTTCCTTAAGTTAAGTATCTTCAACCTTCTTGTCAACTGTCTAAATGGGCCATCTTGATTATCACTACAAAAGTTTTTTTTTCTCCTGCTGATAATAGCTCATCTTAACTAATTAGCCTCTCACAGTTTATATGGTAACTTCCAACTTATCTGTATGTGTATATATATATCTCTTACTTTATGTTCCATTCTGTGCAGCCAATGAAGTGAGCTGTAGCCCACGAAAGCATATGCTCTAATAAATTTGTTAGGGTCTAAGGTGACACAAGTACTCCTGTTCTTTTTGTTTTAGGTACATTTGTTCTAGATTTATAAGATTGACCAATTATAACTTTCTCTCTAAGACTTGGTTAGTTGAGATCATAGTAGTGAGAGCCTTACAAGCTGAGAGAAAAGAAAAATATTAACAATACATTTATTTTACAATGCCAAAACATTTCTAAAATAGTTTTTCTCTGCAATTTGAGGCATTTATAGAATTCATAATGGTGATTTGTGGTATAAAATTTCAACTGGCACTCGTTTTGGATAGCCTGCATATTGCCTATAAAACCTTTATTTCACAGCACCATGTTTTCTCTGTGTATAAAGTGTAGGTGGGTGGATTGGGGGTACTACATTAACAAAACTATATTACAGATAAATTAATTTGACAAATAGGGGATTTGAGACATTACTTTAAAGCTGGAAGAAATCTATGTTCATAACCACTAACAAAAACAATACAAAATATAAGTTAGACTTGAACCAATTAATTATCTTCATGAATTATTTGTACACCTTTGGTGAAATTTTAGAAAAGTGATTTAGGGAGCTCTCCAGTAGATAGCTGTACAATGAAATTAGATTGTATTTTCCCAGCCTAATTCCTATGGCAAAAAAGTAAAACATATAAACTATCCATAACTAGAGTTAAAATCATTCATCACTTTTAACTGCAGGAATATCTAAAGTTGTTAGATAATCGGGCATGCATTACAAACGCAGGACAGATTCTCTTCCACTTTTCTGGCTAATGTGCCTTTCTGAGAGGCACAAAGTGGCCGAAATCTGATCTTAGCTATCTGATCATTCTGATGATGGGGAGGTCTCAGCTGCCTTAAAGCCAACCAAGTTAGTATCTATGCCAACTTGCTCCCTCATACATGGCACGGCATGTTAGGCAGAGGGTACGTTAGCGCTCCTCCATTTCCTAACTGATATGTGGTCCTTTGGAGATTGTAGCCAGCTGACATAAATTAGAGTAGCCACAAGGTTGTCCAAACCCAGGGCAGCTTGAGAATCAGGGAGCTGCACATAACTCCTTAAATACCCATTCTTCCTTGTGTAAAATGGCTCTTGGCATAGGCGTGATTCTTGGCTGTGATACCTGTACAGTGCAATATATGTAAAGCGACCTAGTGATTTATTCACATACTATTTAGTACACTTAGATAGATAGATAGATAGATTAGATACTAAGGTCAGAAGGGACCATTCTGATCATCTAGTCCGACCTCCTGCACAACACAGGCCACAGAATCTCACCCACCCACTCCTACGAAAAACCTTACCTATGTCTGAGCTATTGAAGTCCTCAAATCGTGGTTTAAAGACTTCAAGGAGCAGAGAATCCTCCCTCAAGTGACCCGGGACCCATGCTACAGAGGAAGGCGAAAAACCTCCAGGGCCTTTCCAATCTGCCCTGAATGACAACATTCATGTCGTGAATAAAATAAAGCCTTACACTTTCAGTGTGGCCATCCATTTCCTTCATAATTATTTTTTCATGATTAGGAGTAACATTATTTTTATTCTTTGCTCATTTTTGTTAGGCCCTAATATGCCTTTGCTATTTTTGTCTCTTTCCTGGGGCAACACATTCCTTAAGTGGTTAATCAAATCTGCTTGTTCTGTCACATGTATACGTGTGATACTATCAAAATAATACATAATGATAAGGTCAGAATAGACACAGATTACTTTTTATCTGGTAACTGCCATTCAGTTTCCAAATTCTACCTTAATTTATACCCAATATAATCCTACTAACTTCAGTGGAATTGCATAGGGTTTAGGACAGAGCAAACTTTTCCTCAGAAGTTCAACATGCTTTTATAACAAAATTTGTAATCTTGGTTGTCAAGATGATTTTGTGGATAGCAGTGTGCATTACCACAAATGAAGGGTACATGCTTGGAAATAACCCTCAGAATGTCATTCATTCCTCAAGTTAGTTGAGACAGATTTTTGCAGAGGCTGCACTTCTAATCTGGTGGAGAGGTAGTAGGCATAGCCAAATGCAGTTTTTCTGAGACAAATAAAAATAATAAATAAAATGGTAATACAGTGGTTGAACGGAAATTATTTCTAATTACACAAATAGAAATAGGGATAATGAAAATAAACAACAAAATTCAAGGGGCAGTGGCAAAGTTGTGGGTCTAAAAAGCCACATATTTTCCCGACATTTTTTTTTCATTTTATAGATTTATGTTCAGGAGGATTGTAGGGTTTCCATATATGTGAATACTTTTTTTTTTAAAGGAAAATGCTTCATTCAGTAGAAGACTCAGAATTGTTCATTACATTCAAAATGAAAAGTTAATTTTTCAGTAGTTCCCACAGTTTAATCAAGGCTAAATGGTTGCAGTTTTCTTTTAGTGTAGGTGTAATAGTTACAGTTTGGGATGATTTCACAACTAGGCCACTTTGAAAGGGTGAATTTCATTCTGGAGCAAACACGATGTGGAGAGATCATTTGTTTATATATACAAGTTTCATCACAATATAAAGGTATCTTTTTAATAAATTGTAATTGTGGCAAGAAAAAAAACCCACAAGTAATGCTTTAGGTTTGAATTCTAATAACCTTGATAAGTGCCCCATTAATTTCTAACAATAAATTTTAAGTGCTGCAAACATTTTAATTTAAGGTATGTCTTTGAAGAATTTACACTGTATAAAATAATTAAAACAAGGGATCTTCAGAGGCTTTCTCAATTTTTATGTTTTCTGAATAGAAAAGGTCTCTGCTCATCCTTCCCATACAAACATTGCTACACACCATATACTGATTTTTAATTGTTTTTCCTGTGGTATTTTACAGCAAATGTTATTGCAGCTTTCCAGCACAGGCACTTAAAGTACTTGTTTGCTAATGGACTGATCCAGTTTGTTCACTTTCAGTGAGGCTGAATCCTATCTAAATTAATTAGGTTGGAACTTCATGTGCAGCTGCTGCAGCTTCTACATTTTAACTGTACGTGTTGAAGACCTGAACAACAGTATTCCCTTCAGGACAGTTTTAGAAAGAAAGAAAGAAAGAAAGAAAGAAAGAAAGAAAGAAAGAAAGACAGCTGAATTCTTGCTTTTGACTGAGTGTTTGTTACTAACCCAACAGGAACTGACATGTACTGGTTGCTGGGTAACATGCAGCTGCTCCAGTAAGAATATTCTGTGGCAAGTGTTCCTCTGGACAGTGCTATTTAGGACTATGCCTCCTACAGAAATAGGAAATGGTATCTACAGTCAACTGAAAAAATGTGTTATCTTTGCTGAAAGCCTTAAAGGATACATTGAGAACTCTTTTTTCTTTTAAAAAAATGTAAATAAGGTGGCACGGATAAAACCATTAAATTGTTGACATCTATTGACTGTAGTTGTATTATGTTACAGTGCAACTGAGTTACAGTGAGACATCCTGAGTTAAGGTAACTTGTTGCCAGAAACGTTATCGTCTTGTAAATGTGAGATGGCATAGTATAGTTAAATAACATCAAACAGGCATTTACAATCTTGTATTGATTGACTAAAAGTGTCATATGACTGTGCAGGTAAATACTACCACATAGTCTGGAACTTCTCTTCCACTAAGTGATTCATTGCAATCTTAAATAAAACTATGGATCCGTATGCCAAGAATATTTGAATAAATCAATCCATTTAAAACCACAAAAATACTTTTTAAATATCTTTTCTTCCCTCCTGTTCAGTTCTCTCTCAGCTCCCCTCTCCCTGCTGCTGCCCAGGAAATCTCCCCAGATCCCATAATGCTGCTCCTATGGCTGATTAGCTGAGTTAGTTTAATTTTTTATTGTGAAACTAATCCAGTTAATTTGTTGAGTGGGAGGAGGGGAGCAGAGCACTTTTGTTTTTCAGAGGAAAACTGCTGGTTTAAAAGTTTCAGAAAAATGGCTGCAGATCTTTTCAACACTAAGTTCTTCCCACTCCAGCCTGCACATGCAGCAATCAACTGGGTTAGCTTTAATTTTGTGTTCAAATATTAAACTGGGAGCATCAAAAATCTCCTGGCTTAATATCTCAAGCATGGCACTGGAGAAAATGCTAGGTACCAGCTGCTAAATGTGGACTGAGAATAAATCATAAAGAAAATACAATCCTAAAACAAATCAGTAAGTAAAACTTTAAAATAACAATGTATATAATTTGATTTAATAAATGTTAATCATTTAACAAAAGTACAGCTCCAATTAGTCAGACTTGCAAACAGTGCAGTTGCCCATGTATCTGCTTGATGGTCAGAGTACTCCTAATGGGACTTGCAGCAAGCAAGTCTCCTCAAAATAGGAAGAAGATAAGACTGAAAAAAGCAGGACCCTCCAGGGAATGAATAATGGGAGAAGGGCAAGAAATTAGTACTGCCCCCTCATCAGGCCTCTAAGACAATTTACTCACTTCCTTTAGAAATGTATAAAGTCAGCAGTACAAAAATCACTAGGCATTTAGATGGTATACATTGTAAGAATAGTTTAAACGTCCTTTTTCATTATAAATATAGCTATTTAAAACTATACCTATTTCATCATTGCAGTGAGACATGACTGACCATATAGTAACGTGATGAATTCAACATGAGAGTCTTGTGACAATGGCACATCTAGTGTGCAATAAACAGCATCAACCACTCATTTGAAAGGTTTTATTGTGATTATAAAATGGGCTTTGTTTGCATTAAATACAATTGAGAGCTTTTTAATGTATGAAATATGTGCTAAATAGTCTTCTGCTCCTCAAATAGCTTGGAAAGGTTTTGTTTTGGAAATAAAATGTAAATTTATAAAAATGGGACAAATTGTTTATTGTTCAAGGACCACTAACTACCTCCCTTTTTTCTCCCACCAATCAGCACAGCTGTAAGTCTCTCCATTGCTTCTTCTGGCCTGCTTGACTATTTAAATTTACAATTGAAAACTTGAGCTTCTGTGAATGGAGGTGAACCAAAACCCATGAATCCTGCCTAGCACAGGGGAAAAAAAGAACCAGTCTCCTAGGAATGCTTTTCCCACCTTCCCTTTTGTTGTTTTGAATGTTTGTTTCCTTGACCAGATACTTTTCTTGTTTAAGTATGGAGTATTCTACTAACAGTAGAGGTAGTATGTGTTTTAATTCAGAGAATAAATTTTAGTGAAATAACAAAATGAAAATAATTCCCATTATTACTTTTTCAACTGATCTGTAAATATATTTGACTGGCAATTATTTAGGAAGACAAGTCATTTATTTAGGTCACTTAAAATTGAATTTAGGTCCTGATCCAAAGCCTGCTAAAGCCTATAGAAAACTTCCCATTGACTTCCATGTGCAGTGGACCAGGCCAATAATGAAACTAGAAATGAGACAGGTCATATTTGAATTCAGGAAACTTTGAATTCTAGAAGCAATGTTCTAGAGTACACTTCTAACTCTTTAACAATCATATCCTTTGCTCAGCACACAGCTGAGGAAATTTTCAGGGGGCAGTAACTGTTGCTGCTATGCCCCTCCTCGGTGTGTGGAATGGTTGGTGGATCTAAGTAATCATCTCTTTACATCAATTCTCTCATATCCCTTTAAAGCAATACCATACAAGCTCTGCTGTACTTTATCCTCTTAGAAGCCTGGGGTGGGGTATCAGGATTGGAAGGGACAGAGAGCATAAAATGTATAAAATCCTGAAAATTAGGAAGGAACAAACAAAATACTCAACATACCTCAAAATACCATAAAAGCATACATTTTATGCTTGCATCTGTCATTAATATACATATTAACAGCCATGTGGTAACATATTCTATTTTTTTTCTATTTTATATAGATTATTGTACTGCACTCATCATCGTAGTATCTCAGTGCCTTCCATGGGAGGAAGCCAGAGGTCCTAGAGAACTCTGCAGTATTCAACTTGTGGTTTCTGACAAGGACACCCTTTAGGATGAGATAAAGGCATACAGCCTTCAAATCTCTCAGATTCTGGGATCCAAGGTTGCTGCATGACTGCCCCTCACTTTGGACATGAACTAAACTAAAGTGAATTAAGGCCCCTTTAACTCTGAATGAGGGTGTTCACAGAGAGGTTTAATGCAGTTTAACTAATCCACTTCAAATTCACACCTTTAGTTAATTTAGATTAATTTTCCTGAATGGCCCACTATAGACAAACCCAGAAACTCCTATAATACATAAATAGGCAGCAAAGTTCTCCAGCTTGTGGCACTTCTGTGGACTGGCAGTTGTGGAAAGAGAGCTCTTTATTGTCTCTCTAGTTTAAATTATTGGCAAATCCCCAGATACGTGATAATTTCTGGAAACAGAAATTGGTCCAAAATTTGCATCTTGGTACCTTATAATGCCTGTAATAATAACTGGATTTGGAAAAAAGTGATAAAACTAATATAATATTCTGGTTTCTTGTTTGCAAAAATAATTCTCATAAAATCAGGATTAAAAACTTTAATTTCCCATTAGGCTTATTGTCAGCAAAAGGAGGAGGAAATTGTGTCTTCTGTAGAGATAAGCAGTACATAAAGAAAATGTTTTTTTCTCTTATTGTGCTGAGATAAATACAAAAGTAAGTGCAGTACAGTAACAGATAAATTTTGATTAGTCATTTTGGTTTATTATAATAAAATTAATTAATTATAATTCTTACAAGAAGTCTGCAGGGTTTTACAAATACATACTCCATATCAGCCCACAGCAGTAAGAACAGAGAGAAGGCTAAACCTTGATAGGATCATTTCTAGGCAAATCACATACAGAATAAAATTGCAGGTTTCAGAAGTCTCATTTAATTATTACTATGTAACCCTGATAAGATCACTTATGTTGAGATAAATTTGACAAGATAATTTTCAGAAGTTAAAATTCGTTTTTTAGAGCAAAAGTATGATAAGGTTACAGCTGTCAATGTAAAACATAATATAAAATTAAAATTTTACATATTAACTTTTTTTGTACTTGATTACTGATGTATTTCTAGTAAAGATTTCAGTATACACTGGATCCTTTTATTTTCATAAAATGATCCTAGTAGTTAAATTCACCAATTTTCTCTAATATGGAAGTTGCCTACTATAGCATTTGATTTTCCTGATGCTTAGAGTTTTCAGAGCTATGCAGCTTGATTTATTACTTCTCCTTTAGTCAATACTCAATACAAATATACTTTTATTTTTGACTTGCATTTTGTTTGGTTAAGTATTTCTATTATGGATATAATCTTATAAAGTTAATCCATTTATATCATCCCACTATATCAGAAAATGCAAAGAAAACCAACACATCCATGCAAATCCACCTCCTTCTTTCAAATATCACACAATAATGTATTGTTGTTCACTCAATATATCTGGGGTGAAATCCTGGCCCCACTGAAATCAACAGGAATTTTGCCACTGACTTCAGTGGAGCCAGAATTTCACCTTTGCTGTACAGTTTGCTCTTTCCTAAGTAAATTTCCATAACTCTTGTTTCTCAGGTCCTTTTTTGAGTATTCACTGTGGGTGTGCAAGCGCTCTGTGCTCCTGGAACTGGAAATTCTTCAACAACAGTGTCTGTTGGGCTGCATCTGCATCCTGCACCTCCATATGTTCCCTACTGAGGGCATAAAGACTCACTGCCTCTCCAGTTCCTTTCTGCTGCTTGTGATTTGGGACAGAACAGCTCCTATGTCCACATTCTGTAAATATTATAAATAGTTGTTAGATTGGTTTTGTTTTTAGTCTAGTTAATTAGTTGGGGATCAGGATATTTTCTCCTCCTTGCTTTTCCATCATGTGGGGGCCTCTATTGTGCCCAAGGTTCTAGGCTTTAGACCCTGTTTGACTTGTCACCAGGTTTTCCCAGTGAGCAACCTGCACCAGATCTGCCTTTAGTGCCTCAGGGACGCACATATCTCTTCCAGATGTGGTATGTTATGCCTTTCCTCTGTGTACCAGGCATCTTGGGAATTTAAACTGAGGATATACCTTATGGAGCTCTCTGTGAGGCGCCAATGAGACCCTGGGCTCTTCAGCTCAACCATTTACACACCAGAGCCACTGTATAGTGCCCCTCCTACTCCTAATATTAACAGCTCAAAGGACTCCATGAAATAGAGGCATGAGGAAGTCAAGGACAAACATACTCACAAGAAGAGGGGCAAATCTACCACTAAATCCTCAAAGAAGAGATCCTCTTCACCCCTTTTTCCGTTGCACTCTGAGACTCCATGCCCCAGAATGGGTGTTTCCAGAGCTCATAAAGAGAAAATGGTGCCAATGGTACCATGAGCTACCAGTCCCCTGACACTGCATTCTGAAAGGGTGATACCAACCCCCAATAGAGACAGAAAGGGACAGTCTCCCTCTACACTGTCAGTGTTGGCCCAAAGAAGGTCCACCATTTCCAAAGTGGCACCATCAGATCAGGCCAGACCTAAGATACTTGCCAGTTCTTGTCCGAATGGAGCTCAATACATGTTTTCTGAGGAATTGGAAATTTATATAGATCCAGAATCCCCTTTCTTGCAGATCCAATCCCGATGAAAGAGATTCCAACATCATCAGCCCAACACTCATTGGTCCTGGACCCCAGCCGTGAAGCAGATAATCTGGCACCATTGAGGTGTTACGCACCAGTCCCCACTCTAGGGCACAATGGGTCAGACCTCAAGGTACCATCAGATCCACTGCTGAAGCTGGAAGTCAGATGAGACTGATCCCATACCAGTGGTCCCAAAGCAGTCTGGTAGAGAACTGTCAGCCAAGACAGGGCTTCTAGATCCATACACATGCCATCACATCCTTGAAAACCTCACTACTGGCTGAGGGAGCAACTGTACTACTGTGAGATCCACCTCTGTACTTTTATGACTACGATCACCATCCTTATTGGGCCCTAGGACCCATATTTCTGAGTGCTGGAGTACAAGGACCCTCCACACCATCCCCAGTAATGGTCATCCCCCAGAAAAGAGTGTATCAAAGTATTTGCTTGAGCATCCACACTGCATTTTAAACCTGGGTTTACAATTGATGGACCTGGCTCTCACAGCAGTGCTATGTATCCATATTGCACTACACAGACCTTTTGACTCAGATCTGTGGCTTGACCTGTGTCTGCAGTACAAAATGACAGGGCTTGGACCTGAGTTACAGGACCCCTAGCATGATACTATGACTCAGGTCCTGAGTATTTGCTGGCCCAAGTAAGATTGATTTGTGTGTGATTGGAAGTGGAGATTGGGTTCAAACCTGAGTTGGAGCCTGGGCTTAGTGTGCAGAGTAGATACACTTTATCATACCCTCCCTCAGCTAAGGCAACTGGTTTATGGCCCACGGACACATATTTTCATGTAGACATTCACCTGGCTCACAGAAAATTCCCTCGTTTCACTGTGGAACCAGAGCACTTTCAATTCAGAATGCTCCCCTTTGACCTCTCAGCAGTTCCGAGAGTCTTTACAAAGGTGCTCGCAGTGATAGTTGCTTACTTCCACAGATAGGGCAGACCAGTATTTCTCTACCTATATCATTGGATGCTCTGGGGCTTCAGCTAAATCTAGAAAAGTCCAAGACAACAACACAAGTTACAGACTTTATCAGAGTAAATCTGAACTCTATCACGGCAACACGTACTTACCTTACGACCAATTCCTTGCTATGAAGGATAGCATAGCCTAGCTTTATCTTAGCTCTCAGATGATGGCTTGATCCTTTCTGATCCTAGTAGGTGATATGACCACGTGCACCTATGTCACTCTTTTTGAGATTACATCTGCAGTGTCTCCAGACCTTCTTGAAAATAGTCTACTCACCAGCAGGGACTCACTGGACAAGAAGGTCTGTCTTCCATGGAATGTGCTGATATCCCTTACCTGGTGGCAAATCAGACACAAGGTCTAGGTGGGAGTTCCCTTCATTCCCATACCACCTACAAAAACACTCATCATGGGAAGCACACCTTAGTGACCAAACAGTCCAAGGTTCCTGGTTCCTGCAGGTATCCAGATTGCATATCAACCTGCTGGAGCCATGGGCACTCCACAAGACATGCAAGGCATTTCTACCCATAGATTCATAGAATCCAAGGCCACAAGGAACCATTATGATGAATTAGTCTGACCTCCTATGTAACACATGCCGTAGGACTTCCCCAAAATAATTCCTAGAGCATATCTTTGAGAAAAACATCCAATCTTGATTTTAAAATTGCCATTGCTGGACAAGCCACCATGACCTTTGGTAAATTGTTCCAGTGGCTGATCACCCTCACTATTAAATACTTTATACCTTCTTTCCTTTCTGAATTTATTTAGTTTTAACATCCAGTCATTGAATTGTGTTATAACATTCTCTGCTAGATTGAAAAGCTCATTATCGAATATTTGTTCCCTGTGCAGGTTCTTTATAGACTGCAATCCAAGTTATCCTTTAACCTTCTTTTTGATAAGCAAAATAGATGAACTCCTTGAGTTCAATCACTGTAAGGCATGTTTTCTAATTCTTTAATCATTGTTGGGGGCTCTTCTCAGAACCCTTTCCAATTTATCAGCATCTTTCTTGAATTGCTTAATCAGAACTGGACACAGTATTCCAGCAATGGTCACACCAGTGCCAAGTACAAAGGTAAAATAACTTCTCAGCTCCTACTTAAGCTTCCACTGTTTATGCATCCAAGGATTGCATTAGCCCTTTTGGCCACAGCGTCATATTGGGAGCTCAAGTTCAGCTAATTAACCATGATGACCCCCAAATCTTTTTCAGAGTCACTGCTTCCCAGAATAGAGTACCCCATCCTGTATGTATGGTTAGGTTCTTTGTTAAATGTATACATTTATATTTGAGACTTCTTAAAACTCATATTGTTTGCTTGCTCCCAGCTTACCAAGTGATCCAGATTGCTTGGTATTACTGACCTGTGGTCTTCATTATTTCCACTCACCCCAATTCTTGTGTCATCTGCAAACTTTATAAGTGATAATTTTATGTTTTCTTCCAGGCCATTGATAAAAATGTTAAATAGTGTAGAGCCAAAAACCAGTCCCTTAGGGACACCACTAGAAACACATTTGCATCACGATGATTCCCCATTTGCAATTATATTTTGAGACATATCAGTCAGCCAGCCTTTAATCCATTAATGTGTGCCATGTTAATTTTATATCGGTCTAGTTTTTTTTTACTCAAAATGTAGTACCAAGTCAAACACCTTATAGAAATCTAAGTATATTACATAAACACTAGAACCTTTATCAACAAAACTTGTAATCACATAATAAAACTAAGTTAATTTGACAACATATGTTTTCCATAAAGCCATGTTGATTTACATTAATTATATTATCTTCCCTTAAATCTTTATTAATCAAGTTCCATATCAGCTACTCCATTATTTTGCTCAGGTTCGCTGTCAGACTGACAGGTCTATAATTACTTGGGTCATCCCATTTCCACATTTTCTATATTGGCATGACATTAGCTTTGTTCCAATCTTCTGGAACTTCCCCTGTGTTCTAAGACTTATTGAAAGTTAACTTTAATGATCCATTGAGCTCTTCAGGCAGCTCTTTTAAAATGCTTGGATCCAAGTTGCTGGTCCTGGTTTTAAAAATGTCTGACTTTTAGCATCTGCTATTTAACATCCTCATGAGTTACTATTGGAACAGAAAGAGTATTATCATCATCATATGATATTACTACATCATATGTTTTTCCCCAAATACAGAACAGAAATATTTATTGAACACTTCGATCTTTTCTACATTATTCTTGATAATTTTACCATTTCCATCTAGTAATGGACCAGTGCTTTTTAAGAATCTAATAAAGTGTTCTTAAACAATTCCCAATTATCATTCACAATTTTTGATTAAATTCTTCCTCTCTTCTGATTTGGCTCATAATTGTTTTCAGCTTTGTGAAACTGGTCATTTCAAAGCACCAAGTATATATATTATTGATGTGGACTTTATTTTGATTGCATTATAAATTACATTACATTATAAATATAATCAAGTCATGATCACTTGTGCCTAAGATCCCATTAATTTTTAGTTCTGTGATCAGTTCCTCTTTATCAAGATGAGGTGTAATATAGAATTCCCTCATGTTGTATGCACCATGTTTTGAGTCCAGTCCACATGTGTTCAGGTCAGATCCGACAACATGACCACTGCCTAGTACATGATTAGGCATGGAGAAACAAGGTTCTCTTCACTCTTCAAGGAGGCAGTCCAGCTCTGGAACTAGTGCATACAGCATCAGGTCACACTTTTGGCAGTTCATATTCTAGGAATAATGAACTTCCTAGCAGACAGCACCAGCATACATTTCCATATGGATCATGAATGGGAACTCCCCCCATTGACAGTGCAATAAATCTTTCACCAGTGGGGTCTTCCATCCTGCCACCCCACTGAACAGAATGATTCTGTGATTTTGTGGGAATGCTATGCCATAGGTTGGGCTGTTAAGCAATTTAAGCAAGAGATCCCATAACATAGCTTTGGCATCTTCTTGTTCCATCTGCCCCATTATTCAAGCCCTTGCTATATATTTTAACTAGTACTACTTCCTTTTTAATATCACCCTAATTTATCCTCTCATCACAATTCCAGCAACTATAACTCTTATCCACACTTTGCTAACTTCTTGGCTTGTTGCCTTCTCTTTAACCTCCCTGCAACTTCCATCTTCCAACATATTCAAAATGCCACTGCTAAAGTCATCTTCTTCTCATACTGTTCTGACCACATCATTCCTACTGTATGAATACTTTCCCTGGCTTCTTACCATATAAAATGTTGTCTCTGTTCTCCTTTCCCCTTTACTTCCCCAAATCTCTCTCCTCACTAATGCATTTATCTCCTCCCACTATTTTTTGTCTTCACCCATTCTACCTCCTGTTCTTACAACTATCTTCCTCACTTGTGTGTTCAAACTCTACCTCTGTTTCTCACTCCACCTTCAAGTTACTCCTTAAAACCCCTTTCATCAAGAAAAATGTGTTCTCAGCACTAATCATAATACCCTCTTTGTTCCTTATCCTGTTTTGTGTTACTTAGATTGTTGCATTCAGGATTGGGAATGTGTCTCAATCTGTTCATAGGATAAATTTACAGCAATATATAAGTCATTATTATTTATTATTAGTGGAGTAGTGGGGACACTCATCGTTAAGGCTGCTGTAATGGCTTCATTCTTAGACTCTGTTTTCAGTCATACTATTTTTCCAAAGACTCCTGGAGCCAAAATTATCCATGTTTCTGCCCAAGGATGATTTCTTTTAAGTTGAAGACAAAGTAATTCAACCATTTTTGAGTATGAGGGAAGTGAAAAATATGTTACCAATTATTTTTTAAAAGAAAGAAAAAAGTAAACTTTCTTTTTAAATAGTACAATACCATATTTTTCATCTTAATAACAATAAAAATGGAAACCTCTTCAAAAATTTAAATATACAGACATTTTCTCGCCATTCTTAATGCTATGTAGCTGGAGGTCAATGAAGACTTGTAGACCTGATAATTCACTGATCGAATATGACTATTCTTTTACTTTTTGCTATACTCTGTAGTTTTAGACCCTTTACATTCTTGATTTTTTTTACCTTTTGGGTTACTTTCAGTGTCTTTCCATATAGTTTATTTTTCATGGCCAAGATTTCACAGATCACAAGTATAGTGTCCAAGAAGGAAAAAGAAAGTATGCTTTTTGTCAGTAGTTGATGCCTCTAACTCAGAAAAAAGAGGACTCGTTAAGTTCAATATCTGTCATGAGGGGGAAAACTATGCCAGTGTCCTATGATTTCGAATTCTCACCTTGTTCTCCACATCCCCAACTATATTTCAGTACATAATTGTCTTTCATTAATGTAGTAGTTAAGACCTCAAGGTCTGAATATCTCTAGCTGAGTAACTCTCCTGCTGCTTCCTGCATTCTGCCACTAACTGATTCAATTTTTAAGTCAAAAGAAGATAGAGAGTTTAACACAGAATGTAGATACTTCTGAGGTAAGTCCAAGCTTTTAGATGAATCAATTAGAAATTCCAGGAAGACTGAGTAAAAGCTTGGACCATCTATAAAAAATTAAAATAAGTGCATAATCCTTGGTTTAAGAGGTATGGGATCCAAAAAAATGAATCTTGCAGCTAGCCAAACTGGTTTGGGCATCTTACTTCCGAATTGTACAATGCCACACACCAATAAAAATGTTAAAAACTGAGAAAAGAGAGGCAAAATTCCAGTAAAACAAAGAAAAATGTTAACTTAAATTAAGTTATATGTTCTGACGCACACTTGAGTATTAATTGTTCTTTGTCAAGCTAGAGGTACCAAAAATCCATTTCAAAGAAAGAGTTTTTATAGTGTAGCTCTGTGCTGAGCAAACTGCTGAATATCTCTTTCTAGAGGCTGTGATTATATTAAAAAGCAACAGTAAAATAGACAAATTATTCTGAAAGCAATTATGATTGAATATATACTGTTAACACATATTACTATTATTATTTTGTCTCATCCTTAGTATCTCCTGTAATCTTGTAACTTTCTTTTTTAAAGTGCTATGTTTTATTATAGCGTCACAATACAATTGTATTTAAATTTCTTAGCTTTTTTTATTATAAATCCAGGTTAGGGCCATTGCAATCATATTCAAGTTAAAAAGCAGTCAGGATTTTGTGTTGTGTTTTGTACTTTCCACCCAGAAAGTGTTTTGAACTTGTTAACTGGTGTAAATTTTGGATATCTAGAAAATTTTCACCTTGTTCCATATGCTTTCTGTCCATGCTCTAGATGTAACATGGCTCAGTTTTAGAAAAATGGGGCCAAATTCTGCTGACTTAAGGGGAAAAGCTCAGTGGCAGAAAAACAAATTGTGCACCAAGTTAACTAGCCTGAATATGTGATGACTTGATACATAAGATTGGAGGAGGAGGGGACTCATTCCTACTTTAGAAATGGGAGATCATGAACTACAAGGAATGGGGGCATGGAACTCATACAAATCAGCTCATATCTTATCTCAAATAATCCTCCATTGATCCTTAGCTGCTCTCCCCCTACCGCAGCTACAGAGGCTATAACCACTATAGTGACCCTTGGACAACTTCTATCAGAGAGAAGGCAAAGTATAGCCTCTTGTACCTGATGAGAGGGTTTGGGGGGATCTCATAGGGGTTTTTCGCTATCCTCTGCACTACCACATACACACACTCTTGCCAGAAGAGGATTCTTTGGTGATAGGTGCCATCTCCATACTCCTGACAGTTGTTTTAGAGCTCTTATCAGTTAAGGACACTTCTTAAGTTACACAACCCATTCACAAAAAGAAAAGGAGTACTTGTGGCACCTTAGAGACTAACAAATTTATTAGA
Organism: Dermochelys coriacea; assembly: GCF_009764565.3. NCBI lineage: Eukaryota > Metazoa > Chordata > Testudines > Dermochelyidae > Dermochelys > Dermochelys coriacea. Next base: position 124,632,210 of record NC_050070.1, read on the forward strand.
GCATAAGCTTTCGTGAGCTACAGCTCACTTCATCGGATGCATTTCACAACCCATTCAGTCTCTTTCCAGCTGTCAGCTAAGGAGGACCTTGCCCTACCCCTCCATAATATAGGCCTGATTCTCCCATTGAAGGTTACTGAAGTCAATGGGAGTTGTTCATATCCTTTCAGGGAGAATCTGAACGGCAGCATCTTTAAGGTATTGTCTTTCCTGAGATAATTCCCCAGCTGCTAACTACCATATACAGTAAAAGGCATTCAAATGTTCATAGCTGCAAACTATGAATAATAATTACTGTCATGCTGTCTGGAGTGGCTCATGACCGTGAATGCCTCTCTCAGGGAAGACTGTAAAAAGCAGGGCAGACACCCCAAATTGGTGGTATGTTCTATAATTAAATTATATCAACCCAGTATCAAATGTGGACTCCCAAAGTACTTAGCTAATTGTATAATGGAGGTACAGACAGTGCTCTTAGTCCTGGTCTACACTACAGGGTTAGGTCGAATTTAGCCGCGTTAGGTTGATTTTATAATGAAAGTGTCTACACAAGCAACCCCGTTCCATTGACCTAAAGGGCTCTTAAAATTGATTTCTGTACTCCTCCCCAGGGAGGGGAGTAGCACTAAAATCGACCTTGCTGGGTCGAATTTGGGGTAGTGCAGACGCAAATCGGGAGCTCCAATGTGACCACTCTGGACAGCACTTTCAACTCTGATGCACTAGCTAGGTACACAGGAAAAGCCCCGGGAACTTTTGAATTTCATTTCCTGTTTGGTCAGCATGGCGAGCTCAGCAGCACAGGTGACCATGCAGACACCCCAGAATCGCAAACGAGCTCCAGCATGGAGCGAATGGGAGACAATGGATCTGATTGCTGTATGGGGAGAAGAATCTGTTCAGACAGAACTCCGATCAAAAAGAAGAAATGCTAATATATGTGCCAAAATCACACAGGGCATGATAGAAAGAGACTACAACAGGGACACACAGCAGTGCCGCGTGAAAGTCAAGGAGCTCAGGCAAGCCTACCAAAAGACAAAGGAGGCAAACGGTTGCTCTGGGTCAGAGCCCCATACATGCCGCTTCTATGATCAGCTGCATGGCATTCTAGGGGGTACCCTTCCACTATCCCACCACTGTCCGTGTAGGAGTAGTGTGGGGAGTCTCACACAACATGGAGGAGGATTTTGTGGATGAGGAAGAGGAGAAGGAGGAGGAGAATGCGCAGCAGGCAAGCAGTGAATCCGTCCTCCCCGGCAGCCAGGACCTTTTCATCACCCTCCCAAGCCAATACCTCCCAAGGAGGGATCCCCGACCCTGAAGGCCGAGAAGGCACCTCTGGTGAGTGCATATTTGTAACTACAGTACAGGGCTTAAAAGCAATAGTGTTTAATGTTTGATTTTCCCTGCATTCGCGGCCAGTACAGCTACTGGAAAAGTGTGTTAACGTGTCTGGGGATGGAGCGGGAATCCTCCAGGGACATCTCCATGAAGCTCTCCTGGAGGTACTCTGAAAGCCTTTGCAGAAGGTTTCTGGGGAAGGCTGCCTTATTTCGTCCTCCGTGGTAGGACACTTTACCATGCCAAGCCAGTAGAAGTAGTCTGGAATCATTGCAGCACAAAACATGGCAGTGAATGGTCCTGGTTTAGGTCACATTCAACTAACATTCGGTCTAGATTTTTCTGTGTTAGCCTCAGGAGAGTGATATCATTCATGGTCACCTGGTTGAAATAGGGGAATTTTTGTAAGGGAACAGTAAAAGGACCCTGTTCATGCTGGGCAGTTTGCACTTGGCTAAAAGGGACCATCCCTGACAATAGCCAGGTGGTGGGGGGAGGGGTGAAGGGATCATCCCAAATAGCCACGCGGAGGGATGGGGGAAGGTGTGTGCTGCACATCCACCCAAAAACCACAGCCCCTCCTTTTAAATGGCAAACCCAAACACCATTGCTTGCTATGGGAAAGGAGGGCGCTGCAGTTTGAAAACATTCCCACATGTTATAAAGGCATTAGAAGCCAAGCCCATGTACCTTTTGGCTTACCATGGCTGCCTAGAAACCAAATTCTGTTGCTCAGCCATGTGTGATGTGTCACCATACCAGCAGGTGCTCAATATAAAAGGCAAAATGCGGCCTTGTATCTAAAGCACATATTCTTTCTGCTGTGAATTGCTTGATTCACTGTGAAAAAGTCTCCCTTTTGTTCTCAAAAATGTATCATCTTAAATTTTACTCTCACTTTTTATCCCCCTGCAGGTGCAAATGTTTCTATGCTCCTCCTATCATCTCCGTCCCTGAGGTTATCGCAGATTAGAAGGCAAAAAAAAAAAAAAACGCACTCGCGATGACATGTTTTCCAAACTCATGCAGTCCTCCCGCACTGTTAGGGCACAGCTGAATGCATGGAGGCATTCAGTGGCAGAGTCCAGGAAAGCATTAAGTGAGCGTGATGAGAAGAGGCAGAATGCAATGCTGAGGCTAATGGGGGAGCAAACGGACATGCTCAGGAGTCTCGTAGAGCTGCAGGAAAGCCAACAAGAGCACAGCCGCCACTGCATCCACTGTACAACAGCCTGCCCTCCTCCCCAAGTTCCATGTCCTCCTCACCCAGACGCCCAAGAATGTCGGGGGGGGGAGGCTCTGGGCACCCAGCCACTCCACTCCAGAGGATGGCCCAAGCAACAGAAGGCTGCCATTCAAACAGTTTTGATTTGTACTGTGTCCACAATAAGCAATGTGCCCTTGTTCTTCCCTTCTTCCCTCCTCCCCCACCCCACCCGGGCTACCTTATCAGTTATCTCCCTTATTTTTTAATTAATAAAGAAAGAATGCATGGTTTCAAAACAATAGTGACTTTATATCCTTTGCCAGCTGTGATCAAAGGGGGGGGGGGGGCTTGACTTACAGGGAATTAAAATCAACAAAGGGGGTGGGTTTGCATTAAGGAGAAACACACATAATTGTCACACTGTAGCCTGGCCAGTCATGAAACTGGTTTTCAAAGCCTCTCTGATGCGCAGCGCGCCTACCTGTGGTCTTTTAATCGCCCTGGTGTCTGGCTGTTCAAAATTGCAGCCAGGTGATTTGCCTCAACCTCCCACCCTACCGTAAACGTCTCCCCCTTACTCTCACAGATATTATGGAGCACACAACAAGCAGTAATAACAATGGAATATTGGTTGAGCTGAGGTCTAACCGAGTCAGCGAACAGCGCCAGCTTGCTTTTAAACGTCCAAATGCACATTCTACCACCATTCTGCACTTGCTCAGCCTATAGTTGAACTGCACCTTACCACTGTCCAGGCTTCATAAGCCATGGGAGCAAGGGGTAGGCTGGGTGTCCAAGGATAACTATTGGTATTTCAGCATCCCCAACAGTAATTTTCTGGTCTGGGAAGTAAGTCCCTTCTTGCAGCTGCTCAAACAGCCCAGAGTTCCTAAAGATGCGAGCATCATGCACCTTTCCTGGCCATCCCACGTTGATGTCGGTCAAATGTCCCTTGTGATCCACCAGTGCTTGCAGCACCATTGAGAAGTACCCCTTGCGGTTTATGTACCTGTTGGCAAGGTGGTCCGGTGCCAGGATAGGGATATGTGTTCCGTCTATCGCCCCACCACAGTTAGGGAAACCCATTGCAGCAAAGCCATCCACTATGACCTGTACATTTCCCAGAGTCACTACCCTTGATAGCAGAACGTCAGTGATTGCATTGGCTACTTGAATCATAGCAGTCCCCACAGTAGATTTGCCCACTCCAAATTGATTCCCGACTGACTGGTAGCAGTTAGGTGTTGCAAGCTTCCACAGGGCTAAGAGACTTGATTCTCAACTGTCAGGGCAGCTCTCATCTTGGTATTCCTGTGCTTCAGGGCAGGGAAAAGTAACTCACAGAGTTCCAGGAAAGTGGCCTTATGTATGTGAAAGTTTCGCAGCCACTGGGAATCATCCCATACCTACAAGACTATACGGTCCCACCAGTCTGTGCTTGTTTGTCGGGCCCAGAATCAGCATTCCATTATATTAACCAGCCCCACTGCTGCCATGATGTCCCAATTGCCACATCCCGTGCTTTCAGGAACGTCTGTGTCCATGTCCTCCTCACAATCGTCCTCATGATGCTATCTCTTAGCCAGGTTCTGCACATACTGCAGTATAATGTGCGAGGTGTTTATAATGCTCTCAATAGCAGCAGTGAGCTGAGCAGGCTCCATGCTTGCCATGCTATGGCGTCTGCACAGGTAACCCAGGAAAAAAGGTGTGAAATGATTGTCTGCAGTTGCTTTCATGGGGAGGGACAGAGGGAAGGAGGGAGAAAGGGGAGACTGACGACATGTACCCAAAACTACCCGCAACAATGTTTTTGCCCCATCAGGCATTGGGAGCTTAACCCAGAATTCCAATGGGCAGCAGAGACTGTGGGAACTGTGAGATAGCTTCCCACAGTGCACCGTTCCATGAGTCGATGCTAGCCACGGTAGTGAGGACGCACTCCGCCGACTTAATGCGCTTAGTGGGGATATACACAATTGACTGTATAAAATCAATTTCTAAAAATGACTTCTATAAAATCGACCTAATTTCATAGTGTAGACATACCCTCAGACATTCAAGACTATCTTGCCACCCAGGCAAGATGGACTATGTGATAAATGGTCACTTTCACCAAAGATCACAAATATTCTAGGTTACTCCTAGGCCCAAGAGACCAGTCACTCACCCAGGTCAAGTTGCATCCTAGATGTCACACCAAACATAATGCTAGTAGCCAATTCTATAGTAAACTAGCTAAAGGTTTATTAGCTAAGAAAAATAAATGAGAGTTATTGAGAGTTTAAAGCAGGTTAAGTACATATAAAGGTGAGTCACAGTCTATAATTCCAAATGGTAGCAGAGATGTAGTAATCTGCCAGCTCCCCAAAAAGTTGCTGAGGGCTACTCAGAATAACTCTGGGAATCTCCACCTTCTTGTTCAGTTATTCTGCCCTGTTAGAATCCAAACAGTCCAGATATGAAGATTTTTTCCCCGTGTCCATCCTTACAACTTTTCACAGAAAACAAGATGACAGGGGAGAAGCACTGTGTCCCTGACCAAAGGAGGACTGGGGAGCACCCAGCAGTGAGTGAATCTTACTAGCTGACTGTAAGGACTTTGTGGAGCTAGGCTCCTGTGCTCCTCTGCCCAGAGGGACCTGAGGCTGCAGCAGGATGCAACACTGCAAAAGGTCCACAAAGGAATGCTACTCTAGGCAAGCCACCAGAGATTATTTGGACAATAGAGGCCATGCCCCAAACTCAAGGGACATAGGTAGGAAGCAGTCCAGGGCAGCAGACTTAGACTTTCTGCTGTGAGGACCCTGCTCGTATTGATTCCCCAGGGCCCTGGGCTAGGACCTGGTGGAGAGGGAGGGCACCCCTTAACACACTTCCTTAAGAGCTGAGGCCAGAAGATTCCTGGCTAAAGGCCAGGAACCAGGAACCTGTGCCAGCCAGTGAGAGAAGCAAGGGGCTGGAAGTCAGGTGTGCTAACTGCTAGGTTGCCCAGCCTTTCATACACCCGATCACATTCAAAAAGTGTAAACCAACATCTAGTGGCTGCTGATAGTGATGGGTTGAATGTAGTATGGGAAATTTGCTCTCATTTATTCTAGACTTACTGTAATTTTCAGTCAATGTCTTCTGTAATCTATTTTAAAGATTCTAAATTAAACTGAACATTTAATGCCTGTACCCTGTGTGGTTACTTTTTATTTTGAAGTATTATATATTAACACCTTATATTACCAGTATTGTTAGATCTTTCTATGGTTATTTTAGGAACATGTCTAGGAGATCAAACATGAGATCAAATTTTCATCAAATATGTGCCCAGAAGCTAATATGCTATTTTATAACTACCAGAATAGATCACCACAGAGTCCTATATGCATATGTACTAGCATCCTTCTTACCAGTAATTGAATGCTTTGATAGGTATAACTTACTATGACATCTATGGGGGAAGGTACTACAACCAAAAGATTTCAATATTATAATACTTCATAAACTTTTGCTGTCTAAATGTATTGTAGAATACATTATAACACTTTATTAACAATTGAGGTGTGGGGGGGGCAAAGGGGGGGAATTGAACCTATTTCAGAAGTTATCATTGCCTCTTGTATGTTCATAGCCACATAAATAAATTATATAATTTAAGGTATAAACCTTGGTTTCTGTGGAGGAAGGCCTTTGCAAAGAATAAAGAGTTTGGCTTTAAGGTTTGGAATCTTCCTATAGGGGACAGAGATACAGATTTGTAAGCATGTTATAAATGCCCAAGGATAAATGTAAGAGAGCCAGGCTGTGAGTCCAAAGCGACAATCCTTGAATTAGATAGGCAAAGAGAATGAATGCTGAAATGTAAGATCTAAATACTATAGATCATTTATTTATTTATTTATTTATTTATTTCTAATGTGTTGTGTCCATGATGGTCTCTGAGCTGTACAAAGATTAAAATAAAGACAGTCCCTGCCCCGAAGATCGTATGTGTAACACAATCTAAAAAAGACACACATGCTAAAAAATGAACTAGCAAACCAGAGCAAATGGTAGTCTTGAACGTTACTTTTTTCCTCATATATGATCATATCTTCTCCTTCTGTGTCCCAATTTGTTCTCTCCCCTCTGCTTCTGTTCTATGCTCCACTTCATTTGCTCTTGGAGTCACCTCCGTGCACCACTGTTGTGCCTCACAACCATACACCCTCTCCTTCTGCCTTCCTCAGATCCATCCCAAATTTCAAGATGAGGGAGCCCAATTTTCAATCGGTACATAAATTTTAAAAGTACTGCTAGATGTTGTCATTAACATGTAATTTATTGTATTTCACAAAAATGATTTTTTTAAACTTCACTGCTTCCAGGAGTTGATTAACTCCCTGATCAATGCTGAACATAATCTTGGCTTTACATGTTGATAACATTTGCTTTTTGGATGCTAAAGTAACTCTGAAGAAAAATTTGTATTAGAGACTGAAAAGCTATATCCAGATTTATCCAGAACATTCCAGAACACAAGTGGAAATGCAAGGTGCCAGTGTTGAGATTAGTTAATTCTCTCTAGTATTCCAGTCCGAAGGAGAGTTACTACCAGAGCATGTTTAATAAAGTTCTGTGACTCTTGGAGCATCTCTAGTATGTATTCATGTTCAGGAGACCCGTTCTATGTGGATGAGATATGGTTAGATATACATTACACAGTAAAGTATCAGAGGGGTAGCCGTGTTAGTTTGGATCTGTAAAAGCGGCAAAGAGTCCTGTGGCACCTTATAGACTAACAGACATATTGGAGCATAAGCTTTCGTGGGTGAATACCCATTTCGTCAGATGCATGTAGTGGAAATTTCCAGAGGCAGGTATAAATATGCAAGCAAGAATCAGGCTAGGGATAACAAGGTTAGTTCAATCAGGGAGGATGAGGCCCTCTTCTAGCAGTTGAGGTGTGAACACCAAGGAAGGAGGAACTGCTTCTGTAGTTGGCTTGCCATTCACAGTCTTTGTTTAATCCTGAGCTGATGATGTCAAATTTGCAAATGAACTGAAGATCAGCAGTTTCTCTTTGAAGCCTGCTCCTGAAATTTTTTTGTTGCAGGATGGCTACCTTTAAATCTGCTTTTGTGTGTTCAGGGAGATTGAAGTGTTCTTCTACAGGTTTTTGTATATTGCCATTCCTAATATATGATTTGTGTCCATTTATCCTTTTATGTAGGGACTGTCTAGTTTGGCTGATGTACATAGCAGAGGGGCATTGCTGGCACATGATGGGGTATGTTACATTGGTGGACATGCAGGTGAATGAACCGGTGATAGTGTGGCTGATCTGGTTAGGTCCTGTGATGGTGTCGCTGGTGTAGATAGATATGTGGGCAGAGTTGGCATCTAGGTTTGTTGCATGGATTGGTTCCTGAGTTAGAGTTACTATGGTGCAGTGTGTAGTTGCCGGTGAGAATATGCTTCAGGTTGGCGGGTTGTCTGTGGGTGAGGACTGGCCTGCCTCCCAAGGCCTGTGAAAGAGAGGGATCGTTGTCCAGGATGGGTTGTAGATCACTGATGATGCGTTGGAGAGGTTTTAGCTGAGGACTGTATGTGATGGCCAGTGGAGTTCTATTGGTTCCTTTCTTGGGCTTGTCTTGCAGCAGGAGGCTTCTGGGTACACATCTGGTTCTGTTGATCTGTTGATCAACTTCAGGACCAGACTTCAAAGAGAAACTGCTGAGCTTCAGTTCATTTGCAAATTTGACACCATCAGCTCAGGATTAAACAAAGACTGTGAATGGCTAGCCAACTACAAAAGCAGTTTCTCCTCCCTTGGTGTTCACACCTCAACTGCTAGAAGAGTCTCCTCCCTGATTGAACTAACCTTGTTATCCCTAGCCTGATTCTTGCTTGCATATTTATACCTGCCTCTGGAAATTTCCACTACATGCATCCGACAAAGTGAGTATTCACCCATGAAAGCTTATGCTCCAATATGCCTGTTAGTCTATAAAGTGCCGAAGGACTCTTTGCTGCTAGTACACAGTAACTAATATTGAAATGAATAATCCTGAGAAAAAAATCCACTGATTTGTCATGAATGTTTTTAAGGATGCATTTCTGACTCACATGTGACATGTGCTCAGGGTTGACCCCAGAAAGGCTGGACAGGCCCATGAGGGGATCCCTAGTGCAGGAGCTGGCCACATGGCACTGTCAAGGAGAAGCAGTGCTGGTACCCCTCTGGCTAGTGAGCATACTTAAATTCGGCCCCATGGCCCTTCCACCACATTGTGGAGAGGTCATGGGGTCAAAATTAAGTGAGCAGTGCTCAGAATACCACTCACTTAATTTTTGTGCAGCCTCTCCATTATGACAGAGGGACTGTGGGGCCAAACCTGAGTGGGCAGTGGGGGCCAATGCTGCTCCTCCTTGCTTCTGCTAGTGGTTCGCACTATATGTAGCATGCATAAAGCTGCAGGCGCCACTTTGTGTGCTCAACACTGTCTTAGTCCTAAAGCATCTGTAGACTTTGATAGAAATCTAGAGAATTATTTAACAGCTTCTAAATGTTAGAGGTGGCATGGCTAATCTTGCTCATTCAGACCAGATCAGATGGTTTTGAGGTGGAGCTTTTAATTTTGTAGGTTGTTGTAGTGCTACAACTTTTATGCTGAAAGTATTTCCTGAATAGATATGCGAGGAAATTCTAATCCTAATAATGTTTTTTAAAATGTATAACTGTATAGTATTATTGTCCAGAACCTTGCTCAGGGTATAAATGTGGTCTAGTCACATATGCCTGATGAATAAAACTCTCCTGACCTTTAGATGAGACACAGGGCAGCCTTAAGGATTCAAAAGAGATTAAATTGCAGTATTGCAATTTAATTGCCTGAATCTAGAACTTCTGGCTATTGATAGCCAAGGACTTAACATTTTTAGAAGGCACTTTTTTACTTTTCTAGATTCACTCTTTAATGCCAACGTCTAATGAGCATAAAATATACATTCTTGAAGGAGGATTGCCTACTGGGCAAGTTGTTGGTAATTTACAAGCTCTGAGAGGCTAGCTCACCAAGTTTATAATAACTTGAGACATAAACCAGTAATCTCCATCACTAATTCCAAGCAGGATGAATGAATATTGTGGGATGCTTAATTATTTCCTGACTTTCATTAATAAAATAGTTACTCCTCCTATGATATGTAATTGTGCTCTGAAATATAGCAGAAATGGAATAGCAAAAGGCAAGACAATATTTCATACAGATATTACATCTCTGATATAATCCACTAATTCTCCAGCAATAACAATAAGCCTTAAAAATATAAATATTACAAATTAAATATTTTAATACCAGTTGTGCCTACAATGATAAATTGTATCTTTTAGATTAAATGGATACTATCATCTCCATTGTTTTGTAGATTAGTTGGGAGTAGGGGGTGTGTGCTGATGCATAATGTGATTAATGTACAGAAACTAATGTGAAGCAGTGAGAGTTTTTACACACAAAAAATACCTGACACAAACCCACAAAACCAAGAAAATGAAAAGTTAAACTACTTACCACTGCTTATTGTCTGTTCTTCCTTGCATAGGGAAACTCCTTACCATTTCTACAACTACTGTATACCATAGGCCATGCACCACAACCTTAGCTCTGCCCCCATTTTACCTTTCCACGCATATCCTTTTACTCGATTATTCTTTCCTAACACTAATAATTATGGATGTTTAGTGTAGTCGTTTGTTGTGTTGAAAGAGGGTGGTTTGTTTAAGGGTTGTATGCAGAAAGATGGTTAAAGGAGGTGATGGACGGATGGAAAGAGAGGACTAGGTCTGGACATTCAAGATGCAGGATGATCAGGGCTTGGACAAGAGTTTTTATTATGGACAGAGAGGAAAGATTGCATCTTGAAAATGTTGAGGAAGAAGCAGCTAGTAGTAAATAGAAAATAGATGTATGGATCAAATAAAAGGCGAAATCAAAGAGAAAAGCTGAAATTATTAATTTGAGCAACAGGAAAGATGGTGAATCTGTCAATTCATAAATTTGTTAGTCTCTAAGGTGCCACAAGTACTCCTTTTCTTTTTAGGAAAGATGGTGGTGGTGCTGCTGTCCATTGAGATATAGAAAGTGTATGAAGGGGAGGACATCAGTGGAAAGATCAAGAGCTCAATTTTTCCCATGCTAGGTTTTAGTTGATGGCTTGACATCCACAAGGAGATGGTCAGAACGATAGCTCATTGCTGGATGGTGAGTTTATAACAGAAATGAATCAGTCAATAATTTTTCCTCCCACCACAAACACCCCCTTTTCCTCCCCTTTCTTCCCAAATGGGCTTATTGGAAATTTGACACTCATAAGCTTCTCTATTTTCTTCTGTTCTTGTATCCATCTCTTCTTTTAGCCTTGCCCTACTTATAAATTCATTTGCAAGCCCTGTTAGTTAAAATGACTTTTAAAAATGGCTGATCCAAATGTTTTGATGGCATACAGAACTTCTCCATAAAAATAAAACTGGACTGACACATCTACTTATCCAAATTGTATAAGAGGTGAAAAAATAGTTTGCTGAACACAAAAACATACAGTCAGGCAGACAGCTCATGTTTAAGAGAAGTATATTGCAAGTAGATCTGTGGCTTGCTGACTCTGGTCTCTAAACAATAACTTAAATTTTGAGAAGAAAATGAAAATTTGAAAACAGATGGTTTTCAAAAACTATTCAAAAATCCTTTGGACTAATGGGGCATTGTGTCCCTTTTACATGATAGTGGAATAGATTCCAGTGAAGATCACATGTATGCGAATTATACTTTCTAGATAACCCACATCTACAAATTAGTTTAAGATTAAAGAGGCTACATATAAGCAACGCTCCATTTTCAGATAGCAAGATCAAAGATGACTGTAGCAAAGAGTCTGTCAGGCATGTGCTTGAGAGGGCATGTTAACAAAATTGTACATTGTAACAAGATGTACAAGAAGCAAAAATAATCTGTAAATGAATGCCTTTTATTGTGTTTTCAACTTTATATATCTCTAGGGTGAACAGATAGCAAGGGTGAAAAATCAGGACGGGGGGGGGGGGTAATAGGCACCTATATAAGACAAAGCCCCAAATATCGAGACTGTCCCTATAAAATCGGGACATCTGGTCACCCTATATATCTCCTGAAAGCCAATGGAAAGTAATAATCTATATTGGTAGAATGAAAAGTTGAGCTACACAAGTTAAAAAAAGTTTGCATCTGATTCAGCTCATACAGCTAATGTTAAAATGTAGCAACCAATCTCTATTTGAATTTATTACCTGTGTAGATAAACTCTGAGTGAGAGACTCTAAATGAAATTCAGAAAGCTAAAACAGGGCCCTTTCCAGAACTCAGTTGGCAGGCAGCTGAAACATGAAGTATGAATTTTTTCATCAAAAATAATGCTCTTATTTTCTCTATCATAATATGCACATTTGAAAGGGTAACTAATGTTTTTTTATTATTTTTACATTTATCTATTAACAACCTAGTAAGTTAAGTCCCAAAGCTTCATTACTTTGAAATATCAAATCTCTAAGAGTCCTACTTTGACTTTTATAAATTATGTATGTGTATTTTTCTCCTGATGAGCTACAGTGTGACAAAATGGGTATGTTTGCTACATATCTTATTAAACAGGGCCAGATTCTGCCACCCTTACTCATATTGAGTGGTACTTTATTACATGAATAGGCTCATTCATTTCAGTGGGATTATTTGTAAAGGAAGGCATTACTCAATATGAAAGGAGTTCTCCTATGCCAGTTGTGCATTCAAATTCTGATTTCAAATGTGGGCCTAGACATTCTATTTCTTGGTAGGATATAGGTTGCAGTGCAAATCTTAATATGTTTTGTACACTTTGAACTGCTCTTTGCTGGGAAGATGCAATTGGTAGCACTGCTATAAAGACCCATTGTGTAACCTGGAGAAATACTGTGGTTCTGTAGCTAACAAATACTGAGTGGAATCCCCACTTTGCGACATAAAGCTCATTTTTCATACCATGACTGACTTTTTTGTAGTTTGTTACTTTTCCCTGAATCTGTATTGTAGCTTGTTGCTAGCAACTAACTGCTGAGGTTATAAATAACTAGATTGTGTGACAGGGTGAGGGGTGTTAACTGAAAGAAACTAATTCAATTCTATTTGACAAATATATACTGTTTGTTTAACTATCTAAAAGTATACCAACTATTTATTTTGCATTATGAATTGAAGAGGAAATATGCAAAAAATTAGACTTGAAATATTTCCTTACCTAGAATATTGTTTCTTTGTTAGATTCATCATCCAAACTGTAGCATTTCTTGTGTACCAAAAATATGAAGCATAGGAACTGCCAGCCTAGATCAAATCCAGGGTCCATCGTGTCCTGTCCTGTCTCCAACCATGGCCAACACCATATGTTACAGAGAAAGGTTAAGGAAACCCCACAATATGCAAATGTGGAATAATCTCCCTCCCCCCACCCCATAAAAGTCTCATCCTCACATCTAATAGAGACTGATTTAAACTCTGAAGCATAAGGATTTATTCCAAACTTCCAAAATTCTCTTTGTTTTTTTTTTATCAGAACTGACGACTGTAGATCTGGATATTCTTGTTGTTCGTATAAATATCCAAATCCATTTTTGAATATTCCTAAATTCATGGCCTCAACAATCCTGTGGCAATTAGTTCTGCAGTCTAATTATGTGTTGTGAATAAGAAGTTACTTTTTTAGTTTTGAATTTCCTAACTTTTAATTTCACTGAGTGCCCCCTGGTTCCTTTGAGACAATAAAAGCAGAAGCTCTCAATTTACCTTCTCCATACCATTCATTATTGTATATACTTTTAGCATGCCTCCTCTTACTATTTCCTGTGTAGACTAAAAATAATCCTCATTTTTTCAATCTGTCTTCATATGAGTTTTTCCATCCCCTAATCATAATCATCCTCGTTACCTATACCCTTTTTAATTCTACGACGTCTTTTTGAGAGGAAGTGACAAGTATTGCACATAGTATTCCTGATGAGTCTGTACCGTTGATTTATATAATGGCATTATGTTTTTTCTGTAGTCTCCATTCCACTCCTTATGCATTTTAACATTTAGTTAGCTTATTTGACTACAACTGCACATTGAGAATTGGTCTTTATTGAACTGTACACAGTGATGCCCAGTTCCATTTCCTGAATTGATAATGATAAATTCGCACTGTGCAAAGTGTATGAGTAGTTCAGCTTTTTCCCTCCAATGTTCATTACTTTGCATTTGTCAACACTCAGTTTCATCTGCAATTTTGTTGACCTTTCACTATCCCACTGAAGTTCCTCACAATCTTCACTGGACTTGACAATCCTAAATAACTGTTTCGTTTTGCCATCTCATTGCAAACTCTCTTTTCCAGAATAGCACCAGTCTTAGTATGGAACCTTAGGCACCCCATTGTTAACCTTTTCTTATTATGAAATTTGACCATTTATTCTTATTCTTTGTTCTTCTTTTAGACAGTTTTACACTTCATGAATTATATGCTGCCCTTATGAGGTATACAAGAACCTACCTATAATCTCCTATATTTAATAACTATTTTTAAAAAATTGGATGAGGATCAATTATTAATGTTTAGCTATGTCAATTTGCAGCATGTTTTGGGCTTGATCTATGAACATCTTTTTAGGAGAGGAATTGGCCCTTTTTGGCAGTGATGCAAAAGGCTACTGGAAGCTGAGACATGTAGAGTATCAAGGCTGCAGTATCTAAACATGTTTCTATTTGCAAGCCTGCAAAGCAGTTTATTTAAAACAACCCAAAACACTTCCTATGAGAGGTTTGCATTTTACACATAATGACTGTCTTACATAACATTTTTCTAGCTCTACAAAAAGAGGAATTTTGCTGTAACTACAAATTCTGTTCAAGTTATACTTTTGAATAGAGAAAAACGGGTGAATATCAAAAACATGTCCTAGAATTTGGTTTCCTTCCAATTAGACTACAGTTTTTTTTCTACTTTGTATGAAGCATGAGTATTTGAAAATACATAAGATTTTAAATGTTCCAGTAGGTAAAACTAGAAATCTGTTACATCAAACTATTGTCAGTTGCTACTTCAGGCAAAAAAAAAGTGATTTATAACTTGTTAACTTACATTTCATGGATATCCTTTTTGTAATAATGTGTGCAGATCATTGTTTACTGTCTAAATCAGCCTGGTCAGAGGAAAGTTCTTTAGTGATTTTTTAAAGTCAAAATAAACTGATACATTCTGCTGTATTTTGTGAATGGCTGATTTCTTTCTTATAGTTGCATATGAAATAAGAATGACAGAGCATCACTACTTAGGCTGATTTAGGCTTTTTATGAAAATTTTATATTGGGCTTGCAGCCACTCATTATGTCAGTATCTACCAAATATTCTGATAGGGTCTTCTATTCTGATTATTTCCTATTTAAGAGTTACTTCTAAATTGTTTGAGTATGTGCTCACATGCTTCAATATCAAAATATTGAACTCAACCTTATCTGTGATATGCTACTGGTTTAATATAGTTTGTTTAAGTGTCTGTTACTACAGGTTTAATATAGTCTGTTTAAGTGTCTGTGTATTTGTTTGAGAGCAAACTGCATCAATAAACAACTTAACAGGAGCATGGAACTTTATGACCCAAAATAAAACATATAAAACCTATTAAGGAAACCTGAGTACATGTTTGAAAATGGCAGACATTTGAGAAGGAAATTACTTGGTGCTATTGCACAGATACCCAGCTAAATTAGAAGATTAAAATGTATATTACTTAGAGGAAGAATTGTCAAACTCCCAATATGAGATATTCAATAGAAAACAAAGATTAAATTACTTTTCTTGAAATATAAATGAATAGTATATTTTTTTATTCTATCCAGTTATAAATTACTATCTTTCCAATTTTCTGACCCTTATGAGCCTCTTCCCCTTTAGTGCAAACTGTGATATTTATCTGTTTCAGAGTAGCAACCATGTTAGTCTGTATTCGCAAAAAGAAAAGGAATACTTGTGGCACCTTAGAGACTAACAAATTTATTTGAGCATAAGCTGTGTTATTTGTCTGCACAAAGTAATAGGGCCAAATTCATAGGTCTTTACTCATTTAATATTCTCACTTAAATCAGTAAAACTAATCTGAATAAATACCTCAGGATTTTCTTCACAGCAAACTGTTACACAACATACAGAAGACAGAAGGAATATATACAACATCAAAGAGATGAAAGGAGATGCACATTGCTAAAAATGGCTTAAATGTTAGCATTGTCAATAGGGAAGAAGACACTTCCTCACCTCTGAAAACATATTCACTGGGCGGAAAAAACATAGCTGCAGAAGTAGTCAGGACTAGGACCTCCTCAGCCACAAAAAAAGAAAGCTCCCATTTTGTCTTTTACCTTTGAAGTCATTTGTCCCATCGCCAATCTTCTATGTCAAGGAAAAACATGAAATGAAAACTTAGTCCCACTGAAATCAATGGGAATTTTGTCTTTAACTAACGTGGGGTTAGGATCTCACCCATGTTGTGGAGGTAATCTCCATCCTACACAGTTGGTACAGCATGATGAGGGAGCACTTTGAACCATCTTAATATTTCCTTATTTTTCTGGCAGCATTGTAAAAAATGAGATTATGATAAGGGAACTTCCTTCTCCCGTGAACATAAGGTTGGATGTGTCAATATAAATTTTCTTTCTGACACAAGTAGAAAAGGACACTTTGTAAGATAATTCCTTAATGAGGCAAAGTACCAAATGGAGTAAAATGTGATATCAAGAAAATAATTTTATCAGTACAATAATAGATGTTAAAAAAGACTGATTAATATATTCTTTCCTTTAAAGCCTTTGTGAGTAAGATGGAAGCAGAAACTGGTAAAGAAGATTTGAAATCACAAAAGAGTTATAGAGCTGCTGTTGAGGAAACAGCTGAGGCAGTTTTCCTAGGCCTGGGATGTAGGGGTGGGGGCTATGACTGGCATAACTGCATCTGTTGCCCTATGCTTTTGTAGTACAGTCTGTCACTATGCAGCCTCGTAAAGGCTGAGTTCTGGTGGAGGCACTGTGTGACATCATCACACAATATGAGAAACCTGATCAGCTGACCTGCTTGACACAGGTGGATCTGGTAAGAACGGAAACAAAAAATCGTTGGGGAAAATAGATGAGGGGAGAATAAAAATGAGGGCGAGGATTGCAGAGAAGAGAGGAAAGTACAGTTTGGTTAGAGGGAGTAGAAAGAAGAGAAGAAGGAGGCAGCAAGAAGAAACTAAAAACATGCCCAGAAAAATGGGGCCGAGAGGCAGAGAGAAAAGGAGAAACAGAAAATGGGGACATTTAAAACATGAGGGGGAGTAGTGACAAGGAATGGGGAATGAAAAATACCGTGGGATGGCAGAAACAGATGAAGGGGTGAGCCATCAAGGAGGTAAGAATGAAGAAGCTGGTGTGGGACTCTATGAAATGGAGCCATACGGATCACCTGGGTTCTTGTCTCAGGACTGTAAATCCT
Source organism: Dermochelys coriacea (assembly GCF_009764565.3). Lineage (NCBI taxonomy): Eukaryota > Metazoa > Chordata > Testudines > Dermochelyidae > Dermochelys > Dermochelys coriacea. The sequence goes on from NC_050070.1 coordinate 124,649,308, forward strand.
GTACTGAAGTACTTAATATGCTGGACATTGGCATAAGAATAAGAAATATAGATATATATTCTTTTTAAAGGAATATTTTGTTTCCATTCTAAGCTATACTTTTTTTTCCTTTCAGTGAAATGTCAGTGTGTATTTGTTGTACAATGTTAGGGTTATAGCTTGTTACTCCTAACATTAGATTGTTCAGTGAAGCAAATGACTTTACAAGTTGTCAATGCATACATTAAATTCCCTCCACTTTCTGAAGTGAAATGCACAAAAATCTTGTTTGAATTATGCTTAATTACTTTTATTATTTGAATACTTGTTGCTTCTATTTTTATTTCATGAAATATAGTTACAAAAGTATATTTGTTAATTTGAGTATATGCTATCCTTAGAATACTGTCTTTGTAAAAGCAAATAGGTCAATTGTTCAGATTAGTTGTATGTAATTCTTCAAACTATAATAGGTTCAGACCTGTCTAATCTGTAGATAGAACCTACCTTTGTGTCTGTAATTTATACACTATAAATGCAATCCTGTCCTTTTTAGAACTTCTAAATTGGCCTACATACCTGACATTCACTTGGGTAGCCTGGAGTTATATTACATGCATGAATCAACAAGCTTTCCAAGCCTATACCTGTACCATAGGTATGCACCTAAAGTTTTTTCCTTCTTAATAAATTTTAAACTGTCCTTGCCTCTACTGCTTACCATCTACTGCTGCAGTTTTGACACAGACAAGCCATGCATTGACTCCAGTGTCAGTTTTGCTGCAAGAAACGTGCAGAATCTTTGAGGTCCTTTGAGAGCAGCTTCAAAGTTTGAGCTAAGATTTTGATTTCAGTATGATGCTTTTATATTAATACTACTGGGAACAGATTGGGAAGTCAAGAGACAGGGTTAATAAAATAATAAAAAAAATATTCGGATTAATTCCAGTGTCATTTAAATAGCTTTGTATATCTAGCATTCTTTACTAAAAAGTTATCTTAAATTTTGGAGAGAGACCTTTTTACCAGACACAAATTTTGTCTTCTCACTGAGCTTTCATAGCACTATTGTAAGTATAGATAAGATAAATTAATCTTTAAAGAAATGGAGAGACAGGGCAGAGGACTGTTGTGAGTTCAGCATCACTAGGGGTCGGTGTGAAAAAAATCTTTATTTACTGAAATCTAATGATACTGGTTACATTTTCAAGTAATCTTTGAAACTGTTATGACTCAGTGGGGTATAATATATTTATTTAAGGCTACTGAATGATGTGAGTTGATATCTACTCTGAATAGTGACTATGTAAAAATGTCATCGCCTTACTCAACAGATTTTTAACATGTATTCCGAGTCACATCTGTTGACTTTAGTGACCAAAATTAGTTTTTATTTTTGTTATTTCTGCAAAATAAACAGACACTGGAGGCTGAGAGGATTCTGTCCTGGGTCACTTATATATAGAATCGTTTGCTAAATTCAAAAAATATGGTCAAATACTGCCTTCAGTTATAGGTGTGCATCACCAGTGAAGACAAAGGGGTTGCATATGTGTAACTCTGGGCAGAATTTGGCTTGTAGAATCTTTATTCAGATCTTTCAGATCACAGTTTCCATTTGCATCTCTAACAAGAGGGGTATGATGGTTTGGGGACTCTGTCTATGTAAACCTATGAATTCCAGTTGATTTTATTTATTTTTATTAACTCTATTTCTGACTGTGACCTCCTGTGTGGACTAAAATTTCCATGATATGACAGAAGACAGACCACGTTGACAAATCTGAAACAGGGCCATCAACATCTACAATTTAATAGCCTGACCTGTATGGTACAGTGGGGCTACATGCTAAGCAGTTTCATGCATGCAACAGGCTAAGCCAGTGGTTCTCAACCTTTCCAGACTACTGTATCCCTTTCAGGAGTCTTGTGTACCCCCAAGTTTCACCTCACTTAAAAACTACTTGCTTACAAAATCATACATAAAAATACAGAAGTGTCACAGCACACTACAACTGAAAAATTGCTTACTTTCTTGTTTTTACCATATAATTATAAAATAAATCAATTGGCATATAAATATTGTACTTACATTTCAGTGTATATATATAGAGAGAGCACTATAAACATGTCATTGTCTGTATGAAATTTTAGTTTGTACTGACTTCACTCACGCTTTTTATGTAGCCTGTTGTAAAACTAGGCAAATATCTAGATGCGTTTATGTATTCCCTGGAAGACCTCTGCGTACCCCCAGAAGTACACGTACCCCTGGGTGAGAACCACTGGGCTAAGCCATTGACTTTTAACAACCCTCTGCCAGAAATGCCACTTGAGGGTGGGAAAAACGAGAAATTCCCAGCTTGAGAAGAGAAGCAGACAGATGTCAGAACCTGCTTTTAAAAGGCACAGGCTCTCTAGCAAGAGGGGGACAGACTGTCAACAGAAGCAGAAAGATTAAGTAGCAGAAGTGGAGGGCACTGGAGGGGGCAATTTACATCCAGTCTTTTGTTTGACCTAGAACTGTACATGCCCTATATACCATGTAAAAGAAACATGAGTGCATTTAAGAAGCTCCTTTGCAAAGACCATGTTTCTTGCTTTAACTCTCATGTGTTTCTGGAGAATTAACTACACAGTGGAGTGCCCGCAAGGTGGAGCCCCGGCGGAAATGTGCATAAGCTACTGAAGAGGCCTGAGGAATTGGTTCCTGTCACAGTGGACCTTGGGGTCCCACTGCCAAGAAGGGGGGTCAAACCCAGGATCTCTAGATCTGAGTGAACCAGAGTTAGGAGCAGCTATCAGACACTATCCAAACCCAGGGAGCTTAGCAGTTGGTGGGCTTCAAAGGTTTGGGTCTGGTTATTGCAGCCTGATAACCATCCAGACAGGAGGACTCAGCTAAGGCTGTAATAGGGGGGAAAAGCAGGAATTTGAATCTATTTCAGACTCCCTGAAGTTATCCGGCAGTCAGTGCCTGATGTGGTGTGGTTTGTAGGAGTATTTTAGAAACTGAACTGTCTGAGGGAAAAGCAGGCCAACCCGTAAGAATCAGAAGCCATGGATTTCTAACTGTCAATCTGGAGAAAGAAATAAAAAACATAAATTTCAATTTGTTACCTTCTTTATATACAGTAAAATATTGAATAGCTGCTCATTAAATGAGCACCATCCACCTGGTATACTGAATGAGGCAGGGGACCTGTGGAAAAAATAGCATATGGTTGTATAATTAAAAATGCACAAGCAATCTTAATTCTGACATGCCCTAATTATTGAGTACTTGACTTTGCAAACTTAATGTTCTTTTAATGTTGGGGTTTTTTAAATTTTATAATATTTAATTTTGAAGACTGATTATAAGAATCTTAGTTACCTATGCATCTTAAATTGCATACTCTTTTTTTCATTTTTTAAGCACTGGGGGGAAAATGTTTATAACTTGACATGATATATCATTTTGTGGTTGAGCTGATAAAACTGATTGATTTTAATAAGACATTATAATGTTCCATCATTACTTGCTGTGGCAATATAGCAAAGGGAAAAATATGTAGTGACTAGCAGTCCTTGGTATAGCATCAATAAATTACTTTATTGTTTGATACATCTGTTGCTTAAAAGTTATGTGATGGAATTTTTACCATTATTGATAAAACAATGCTCCTGTAATTTGCTCAGGACATGCAGAGGAATGAACACAGACACAGACATGGATCATAAAGTGGAAGAGAGCAACTTCATTAAATTTTCATTTTAATGGGAAAGTATATAATTACTTGGGTCCAGTACAGTATAAAATGGACTCCATGCCAAATAACAAGTATTCAGGATTGGCCCCCTTCACCCTAACCCTTAGTATTCAGCTCATCTTCAAACCCTCTTGCCCTCCCCAGTGAGGGCGAATAAGGGTACATAGAAAGGTATCTCAATTTGTGAAGATTTAAGGTGTCTCTCCACCCTACTGATTAATAATGTCTACCTGTCATCTTCTGGTTTTCACATTCATGTTTACTTTCAGGAACTGACCGCTTTTGGCCTCTTGCTTGCACTGGACACCAGTGCAATGAAATTAAAATATTCCACTTATAAATTTACAGCTTTTTAATTGATGTCCTTACTCTTTACTAGCCTAAAATTGAACTTCCAGGATGTTATGAGAATGGATTAGAAAACCAAGCCCACCAGACACTTTGTCACTCTTGCCTTGAGGAAAATTTCCTTCCTGATTTCAAAAAGTGGCGATCTGAATGGCCAGTCCCACAGCATCTTGGAAATACAGTTCAAATTATATCTTAATTACAGAACAGGGAGGGAAGGGCAGCAGCTACAGTAGAATGGTTGCCGCCATACCTTAAGGGTTTCATATATAGCAAGGAGAAGGGAAGATGGTCTGAGAGACAATCATCTCTTCCCTTTCCCCCCCACTGCCTAGTCAATGAGCACAGGGTGAGTCAGAGAAAACCCTTCTCCTCCCTTATCTCCACCACATCCTCAAAATATGATCTCCACATGTGCCGTAGGCAAGGGCAAGGAGGAAGACTACAAAGCAGTTGAGCCTGCCTCTCCCTTTTCTTCCCTCCTCCTCTCAGGTCCCACATGGTCCAATCAAATATCCCCACTACTGAGATGGGGGTAACATTTTATACTTGTCAAATCGTTCCACAGAGGAACAAAATGGGGTTTTTGTATGTTTAATTAAACTGTTTTTCCTGAGGTCCCACAAAGGGTAGCTAGTGTGTTGCTATTTATTGATTTATCCCTTGTAAATGTCCTTCTTCTTCTAATCCACAAGTCTTGAGAAAATTTTAGCTGGGTTTACCAAAAGGTTTGGTGAAGTTCACATGGGCTCTTGGTCCACTTATCTTTTGCTATTCACTGGATGTGGGAAGGAGACTACAACATGTGATCTTTCCTCCTACTACGACCCCCTCTATTTAAGGGGTGACTAGTTCTTTTGAAGAGCAGCCACTACTAAGAGCTGCCAGTAGGTACTAACGTATCCCAAAGTTCCCCATTATCATCTTCAAGGGCCATGTGACTGCCTGCAGATGCACTGTATCTGGCTTTTAAATATATGGAGTACAATGGTTCTTTTTTTTAAAATGGATCCAGAATTCATGCACATGAATAAATAGATAAATATGTACAATGCGCTTTTCCATTTATGAAATAGGTGCAGTGGTATGAAGGGATGTTAAGAAATATATGTGGAACTTTCTTTAGTGAGGATAATTGATTTATACCAGTACTCCCAACCATGATATACATTTATATTTATAACGATTTGTTTTTATTACCGAAAACAATTAAAAACAAGGACTACATTATTTTAAGCAAACATCTTCATTTTAAATTGATCTATTTTTGTTTTGAGTGTAGCACAGCTGCATTGTAATGTGATCAAGCACAATAAAATCTGCTCTATTGTTTATGGATGGCAGAACTTTACAATCCAGGTAGTGTACAATTATACCTAAAATGTCTTGAAAGTATAGATTAAGTATACAATAAGTCTGTTAATTTTAAAGTCTAAGAAGTGTTAACATTTTCACCTACAGTTTCACATATGTTAATAGTCTTAGACTTGGTCATATAGCATTTTTATTATCTGTTTCTCTATTAATCCATCTCTGAACTTTCCATCTATCTGTGAGGTCTACTTATCTGAAATTCCTGTGTATGATCATAGTTAAGGCTAAGATTTTGTCATGGATATTTTTAGTAGAAGTCATGGACAGGTCACGGGCAAAAAAGAAAAATTAATGGAAGCCATGACCTCTCCCTGACTTTTACTAAAAATACAAAATGGGGATATACGGGTCCCCACACCACCTGAAGCAGAGTAGCTGCGCAAGGGTTAGGAGCCGTCTGCTGAAGCTCGGGGCTGCGGCGTACCCCTGCTGCCTGCAGCTCCGAGGCTCCTCTCCGCTGTCCTCAGGGGCTGTGAGCTGTAGTATCTTCCGCCGCCTGTGGGGGCTGGGAGCTTCAGGGTTCCCCTGCCACATGCAGCTGCGGGGGCCCCATCACACCCAGTGACTGGGAGCTCAGGGGTTCCCCCACTGCCCGCGGAGGCCAGGAGCTCGGGGGTTCCCCCGCCACCCACGGTGTCTAGTAGCTGCAGTCTACCTCACTGGGGTACCCCCGCCGCCTGTGGCAGCTTGGAGCTCCAGGGGCTGCTAGAAGCTGTGGGCGTTCCCTGCAGTTCCCAACCACTGCAGGCTGAAGTCACAGAGGGCACTGGAAGTCAGATTCCATGACTTCTGCGACCTCCCTGACTAAATCTTAGCCTTAATCATAGTATGGATGTTTTTTTGACATGAAGGCCCATGGCGACTAATTATAAATCAGTGATCTTCTGGAAGATGGAACAAATCCTCTTCACTCTTTCATCTTCCTTGGCTCCACTCAATCCAGGATCACATATGATTATTGTGGGTTAGAATTTACATTAGATACCTCACGGGATAAGAGTGTAAAGACAGTCCAGGGAATCTTCTAAAAACAAGTACAGTGTTAAAATTAAAGTGTGGACTTAAGCAAAGACTGTCATAATAAGGAAAACACTCAAATACATTTTTTTTATAAACCAAAACCTCCATTTAGCTTTAACTAGTTTAATTCACGTATGGTCAGTTTCATGTATGCTTAGTGTGCTTAGAACACAAGGATAAGTATATGCAATGAGAAATATATGATATGTTCTCAGTGTAATGGGCAAATATATTGTAAAACTAAACCTGAGCATGACTGGAAAATGGTGTGAGTGGAAATATGAATCCATTAAAACGTTCTGTGTTTGATCCAACCAAAGTAAACTGAAACATTTTGAGTTTTGGAAGTAGAAATAGATGGAGTTATGTAGGTGCATGGGGGCACTGATGAAACAATGCAACTTTAGAGGAGACCTCTGTTTTAGTTGCCTATGGGAGAATAAAAGGCTTTTTTGGTTGTAGATGGTCAACTTTCGAAATTATCTGTGGGTGTCAATGGAAGAACTTTCATATGTTGGAGAAATAAATCAATAGTTATTTATTACAAACCTGCAAGCCCTCCACACTTGGAACTAGTTATAACTAACTTTACTGGAATAACAATTAATGTTAAATTCATCCTGGAAAATAACAAGGAAGAGTAAACTACCCTGCTAAAATTGGTTCCCACATAGACTTGTGCAGGATCGAGACAGAGCTGTACCTAAAAGAGAGCCTTCACCTACAACTTTAATCCAGAAACTGACCACTCTTCTCTGGAGCTGGAATTTTTCTCACAAGTAATTGTTTCTTGGCAGTACATAGCATTACTGCAAAGTACTTAGTATCTAGTGACTATAACTTATATAGAGGTAATAGAAAATGATTAACTGGTTATTCTATGTGTTTAGAGTGACTAGCATTTTTTTATATGAATCAAGAAAGTTCCACCCAAAATGTTTTGTTTGGAGTAGGCAACTGGTAGTTGTTATAAATGTTTTATTTTTCACCTCTTTAGTAAATGGATGTGTAGATATTCAAAGAACTTTGTGATTGACTATATCTGAACCTGAATCTGAACATCTCAGGTTCACTTAACCCTAGAAAATATTTTCATCTGGTACAAAACATCCTCATTATACTGAAACTCTCTCCACTGAACTTTTCTTGGACCTCCATTAGATATTATTTTTTCACATTGTTACAAGGAATATGAGATGCCCTAGACTTATCTTTTGCACTGACAAGTCATCCACCTTCTCTTCTCAGAGAGCCAGCACTGATGTATGGAGTAGCAATATTGCCACAGATAAGATCTGTGGTCATCTAATTCTTAATCTAAACATGGTTAATAAATACTGTTTTTAGAACAGGGCTTTGCAAATTGCACTTGTGATTAATATTTTTCTGTATATGGAGATTTTGGTATTAGCCTGACTTACAAAATTTCTATCAAGATCAGAATAGCATATAAGTAGAAGTTGGGAATGGTTTGAAAGATGTCACTAACAGTATCTTTGAATCAATGAGAATTTAGAATAAGGGAATAATTAAGAACAGAAATTAAACTAAATCAAAATGTGATAGCATTTATAATTTAAATATAAAAATTTAGGCACCTTATACTAGATAAACATCAACGTTTGCTGCCAGTTGTCTCATTAGTTAATCAATATAGTAGTTTCTTATTCACAACCACTTTTAAGGGTTTTATAATAACCAAACTAGGTGCATACTGTTCAAAGGTTGAAAGTCTTATAACACTGTATTATATTTTCTTTGATATTTGCAATTCTGGAATTATTCCCTTAAAACAACCAGATTTTTCAGGAAAAAGGATTCAATAAGTCAGAAATTAATTTTTCCCCTCTGTTGTATATCATAAATAATTATCAGAGCTATAATCCATTAATTATTTTGAATTAAATTCTTTTAAAAAGTGGTCTGTGAGAAAATTTGATACCATTTTATTTTAAGTGTCCATTAACTAATGCTAAATTACAGAGTAAGGCCTCTGGAAGTACATGTGACATCCATATGAATACCTAATGAACTCATTATAATCTGTGCTACTATGAACACCAAATCAATTTATAATGGTAGTACACTTAAAATAAAGTACTACTGAAATTTTATGTTCTCATCAATTTTAAGAATGAGATGTGAAAATAGTTCAGTGGAACAATTGTTGGAATTGCCTGTGTAAGAGAGTAGAAGCCTGAAACTGTGTCATAGCAAAACAGGAACCAGAATATTGTAAGAATTTAAGAGGGGAAAGATTTAAATTCAAGCCAAAACTATCAGGTGAATTCCTCTATCATAAATTTCTACACTGTTTCCAAATTTAGCTTTTCTTGTAAGTAATTTGGAGAGTTTGATAGAAGAATGGTGATTTTTAGAAATTCTCTGACACTAATACTGACAATTTAGGAGCCTTTTATTTTATATAACATCTTAAACTATGTTAAACATTATTTAGGTTGCAAAGTTAACCATTTAGAAGTTAGGAAATGTCAGATTTACAGTTGCCCGTATAACTTTCATTCTGCCACCTTGTGCCTTCATCCTGTGCACTATGTTCATGTAGTGAAAGACTGTATCACAATGACTGTACACAAAGGGGCCAAACTAAGTCTGTCACAGCAACCATAAATCTGGCATTTCTTAACTTTTGGGTGTTTGACTTTGTAATCTAAACATTCTTTTAACATAGGGTTTTAAACCATAATTTCCTAGGAGTATTTTAAAGAGAAAAGATAAAAAGTTTCTGTTCCGTGCATGTGTAACAATATCGTACATCATTAGCAGGCTTTAAACCCTGAACCCTCAGTACTGCAGCAAAAGACTAGTTATGTATGTGCAGAGCCCAGCCCTGCATTCTTCCTTTACCCTTCCAGCCCTAGAGCTGCTCTAGCATTCCCAGTACAATGTCCGTTGCTGTTTAGCTGGTGGCTTGAGCCCAGCCTTAGAATGTTCAAGTGTTCAGTTGTTATTTTGTCAGGCTGCTGAGATTTCCTGATCATAAGTGAGAGAAGGAAAATGGCAATTTTTAACAGTTTAGATCTCAATAAAAGCCCCATGGAATTTCATGGGATAAAGAAAAGGTACTTCCTTAGCCTGAATGAATATGAAAGGTCTGCTGCAAACAATGTGGGGAGCCTTTGTCAAAGAAAAGGTCCCAAGAATTTTTATAATGGAAAGTATTAAGCATCTCAAATATAAGGTCACTAGCAGTCCCTTCACCATCACCCCTAGACGAAGTCACATTTTAAAAATCTTACTTAATTTCAACATTTTATTCATTACTCTCATGCTATCGTTTGAGGTGATCACAATGAATCTGTTGTAACCAAATGTTCTGTTATAACTTACAAGGTTAAGAATATTCTATTAACCTACTCTATTGTGCCGAGGCACTGTTGTTTAATTGAGCCCGGAATTCCTTACTTCATTACAATTCTGCTAATGATTTGCTATGTGGCCTTGGACAATCCACAGTCTCTGTCTTCTTTTCCTAGTCTGTAAAATGGAGATAATACTTAGCTATCTCACAGTTATGTTGTGAGAACTGAATGTTTGCAAATCACTTTGAATATATAAAGAACTGAATAGGTGCTAAATATTATTATTGGAATGTGATTTGCTGTTGAATTACTGTTTGAGATGGAATAGATCATCTGATTTAACAGAACTTTAATTTAAATATTGCTCTATACAGTACACGAATATCACTTATATGCAGTGTTGTTGTAGCCATGTTAGTCCCAGGATATTAGAGAGACAAGATGGGTAAGGTAATATATTTTATAGGACCAGAGCTATTCTTCAGATCTGGGAATTGTGTAAGCTCAAAAGCTTGTCTTTCTCACCAACAGAAGTTGGTCCAATAAAAGATATTACCTCACCCATCTTGTCTCTCTAATATCACTTATATTACAGTAACCAGACATATACTGCCTGATTTAATTGTGAAGATAAATATTGTTAGAGAAATAGTTCAAAATCCAAGAGAGATGACAAAGTTCATTGTCTGTTTTCGAAGTAGGCTGTATTTTCTTCCAAGATAATGGGAAGAACAAAAAATATTACTTCCGTAGAGTATTTTCAGAAAAATTGCTGAAAGAAAGATATTCTTAGGTCATGATTGATGATTAATGATTAATGAAATGTTGTTATAAAAATAGTGTCTTCTATGCTTCTTGTACACAGAGACAATTAATAGCAGCTGCATAAATATTTACACCAAATATTTTATGTCATGCATTTTTCTGCAGCTCAGTCACCAGCTCCAATCAGGAGGTTTCCTCAGCATTTCACCAAAAGACAGAGACAAGCAGCAATCTAACAGAAAGAAAATGCTATGATTTGGTATTTTAATCATTCAGTTGTCAGTGGACTTCATCTCCATTTTTCACTTTGCTTCTTCAAAGTGTAATTCATGGCAGCTTTCAGATTGGTTTGAATTTTGTGACAGAATTATTATTTTTTTCATATTTGGATTTATTCCTGAGTTTGTGACACCGTTGAAAAGAGTAGGAAAATGGGGAAACAAAGAAAGGGATACAAGTTTTCCCTGTTTTGGCCATCTTTAATTTTCATCTTTGTCTCAGCTGTATTTTGACTTTTTACATTAATATACCTAGAAATTTTTTCTTTGTGATTTATGGTATCGTCCCTTAAAGCCACCTCCTGAGATTTGGGCTGAGTGCTTAACTCAGGGCTGGGGAGGGAGTGAATGATAGTCTACTTCTGCATTTTTATTTAGTGCATTTACTGCTCAAACTTTATAATTTATAAAAGATATCAGTGAAAACATTAACACTGAACATCAGTTAAACAAGTCTGGAAAAATAATTACTCTGTTAATAGAGATTAATTCAACTGCATGATCAAGATAGACTCTTTTTTAACTTCACAGACAGTTAAATGACTGACACACTCAACCAGTGAAATACAAGATAGAAATATTATATCATTGGAACAAAAGTTTTCATTGGCTGATCAGTGATCTTGAAGGTGAAATGTTTACTCAGCAACTTGTGAGACCTGATGTTCCCTTTGAATATCAAATCTACCAGAATAAACTACAGACTATCCAAAGGTTACAGAATTGAATTTAAATAGTTTCCTAGAAAGGAATGAGGATTATCCATCATATACTTAGGGTATGGCTACACTACGAAATTGTCGAATTTATAGAAGTCGGTTTTGTAGAAAGCATTTTTATACAGTCGAGTGTGTGTGTCCCCACAAAAATGCTCTAAGTGCATGTAGTTGGCGGACTGTGTCCACAGTACCGAGGCAACAGTCGACTTCCGGAGCTTTGCACTGTGGGTAGCTATCCCACAGTTCCCGCAGTCTCCACCGCCCATTTGAATTCTGGGTAGAAATCCCAGTGCCTGATGGGGCTAAAACATTGTCGCGGGTGGTTCTGGGTACATATCGTCAGGCCCCCATTCCCTCCCTCCCTCCGTAAAAGCAAGGGCAAACAATCGTTTTTCACCTTTTTTCTTGAGTTACCTGTGCAGACGCCATACCACGGCAAGCATGGAGCCCGCTCAGCTAACCGTCACCATATGTCTCCTGGGTGCTGGCGGACATGGTACTGCATTGCTACACAGCAGCAGTTTATTACCTTTTGGCAGCAGACAGTGCAGTATCACTGGTAGCCTTCATCGACGTAGTCCTGGGTGCTCTTTTAACCGGGTGCCTGGGCAAACATGGGAGTGACTCAGCCAGGTCATTTCCCTTGTTTCATCTCATGGCGATTGAGTCCTACCGGCAGTGCACTGTCTTTTAATTTGCAGCCAGCAGAAGACAATGGCCAGTAGTCATACTGCACCATCTTCTGCCGAGCACCCAGGAGGTGACGATGGCTAGCAGTCGTACTGCACAATCTGCTGCCGGCGTGATGTATAAAGATAGATGAAGTGGCTCAAAACAAGAAATAGAACAGATTTGTTTTGTATTCATTTTCTCCTCTCTCCTCCCTCCCTCGACAGCCTGCTAAACCCAGTTTTGAGTTCTATTGTTGAGGTTTTGAGTTCTATCCTTGAGGCGGCCATTCAGTTTCTCACAAAGCCACCCCCTTTGTTGATTTTAATTCCCTGTAAGCCAACCCTGTAAGCCATGTTGTCAGTCGCCCCTCCCTCCATCAGGGCAACAGCAGACAATTGTTCCGCGCCTTTTTTCTGTGCAGACACCATACCATGGCAAGCATGGAGCCCGCTCAGATCACTTTGGCAATTAGGAGCACATTAAACACCACACGCATTATCCAGCAGTATATGCAGCACCAGAACCTGGCAAAGCGAAACAGGGCGAGTAGGCGACATCAGCGCAGTGACGAGAGTGATGAGGACACGGACACAGACTTCTCTCAAAGCACGGCCCTGCCAATGTGGGCATCATGTTGCTAATGGGGCAGGTTCATGCAGTGGAACGCTGATTCTGGGCTCGGGAAACAAGCACAGACTGGTGGGACCGCATAGTGTTGCAGGTCTGGGACAATTCCCAGTGGCTGTGAAACTTTTGCAAGTGTAAGGGCACTTTCATGGAACTTTGTGACTTGCTTTCCCCTGCCCTGAAGCGCAAGAATACCAAGATGAGAGCAGCCCTCACAGTTGAGAAGCGAGTGGCAATAGCCCTGTGGAAGCTTGCAATGCCAGACAGCTACCGGTCAGTCGGGAATCAATTTGGAGTGGGCAAATCTACTGTGGGGGCTGCTGTGATGCAAGTAGCCAACGCAATCAAAGATCTGCTGATATCAACGGTAGTGACCCTAGGAAATGTGCAGGTCATAGTGGATGGCTTTGCTGCAATGGGATTCCCTAACTGTGGTGGGGCCATAGACAGAACCCATATCCCTATCTTGGCACCGGAGCACCAAGCCAGCGAGTACATAAACCTCAAGGGGTATTTTTCAATAGTGCTGCAAGCACTGGTGGATCATAAGGGACGTTTCACCAACATCAACGTGGGATGGCCGGGAAAGGTACATGACGCTCGCATCTTCAGGAACTCTGGTCTGTTTCAAAAGCTGCAGGAAGGGACTTTCTTCCCAGACCAGAAAATAACCGTTGGGGATGTTGAAATGCCTATAGTTATCCTTGGGGACCCAGCCTACCTCTTAATGCCATGGCTCATGAAGCCATACATAGGCAGCCTGGACAGTAGTCAGGAGCTGTTCAACTACAGGCTGAGCAAGTGCAGAATGGTGGTAGAATGTGCATTTGGACGTTTAAAAGCGTGCTGGCGCAGTTTACTGACTCGGTTAGACCTCAGCGAAACCAATATTCCCACTGTTATTACTGCTTGCTGTGTGCTCTACAATATCTGTGAGAGTAAGGGGGAGACATTTATGGCGCGGTGGGAGGTTGAGGCAAATCGTCTGGCTGCTGGTTACACACAGCCAGACATCAGGGCAGTTAGAAGAGCACAGGAGGGTGTGGTACGCATCAGAGAGGCTTTGAAAATCATGACTGGCCAGGCTATGGTGTGAAAGTTCTGTTTGTTTCTCCTTGATGAAATCCCCCGCCCCTTGGTTCACTCTACTTTCCTGTAAGCTAACCACCCTCCCCTCCTCCCTTCGATCACCGCTTGCAGAGGCAATAAAGTCATTGTTGCTTCACATTCATGCATTCTTTATTAATTCATCACACAAATAGGGGGATAATTACCAAGGTAGCCCAGAGGGGTGGTGGAGGAGGGAAGGACAAGGCCACACAGCACTTTAAAAGTTTAAAACTTATTGAATGCTAGCCTTCTGTTACTTGGGCAATCTTCTGGGGTGGAGTGGCTGGGTGGCCGGAGGCCCCCCCACTGCTTTCTTGGCCGTCTGGGTGAGGAGGCTATGGAACTTGGGGAGGAGGGCTGTTGGTTACACAGGGGCTGTAACGGCAGTCTGTGCTCCTGCTGCCTTTCCTGCAGCTCAACCATACGCTGGAGCATATTAGTTTGATCCTCCAGCAGCCTCAGCATTGAATCCTGCCTCCTCTCATCACGCTGCCACCACCTTTCAGCTTCAGCCCTCTCTTCAGCCCGCCACTTACTCTCTTCAGCCTGCCACCTCTCCTCCCGGTCATTTTGTGCTTTCCTGCACTCTGACATTGTCTGCCTCCATGCATTCATCTGTGCTCTGTCAGTGTGGGAGGACAGCATGAGCTCAGACAACATTTCATCGCGAGTGCGTTTTTTTCGCCTTCTAATCTTCGCTAGCCTCTGGGAAGGAGAAGATCCTGTGATCCTTGAAACACATGCAGCTGGTGGAGAAAAAAAAAGGGACAGTGGTATTTGAAAAGACACATTTTATAGAACAATGGGTACACTCTTTCATGGTAAACCTTGCTGTTAACATTACATATATAGCACATGTGCTTTCATTACAAGGTTGCATTTTGCCTCCCCCCACCGCGTGGCTAACAGCGGGGAACATTTCTGTTCAGCCATAGGCAAACAGCCCAGCAGGAACGGGCACCTCTGAATGTCCCCTTAAGAAAAGCACCCTATTTCAACCAGGTGACCATGAATGATATCACTCTCCTGAGGATAACACAGAGAGATAAAGAACGGATGTTGTTTGAACGCCAGCAAACATACACTGCAATGCTTTGTTCTACAATGATTCCCGAGTACGTGCTACTGGCCTGGAGTGGTAAAGTGTCCTACCATGGTGGATGGAATAAGGCTGCTCTCCCCAGAAACCTTTTGCAAAGGTTTTGGGAGTATATCCAGGAGAGCCCCGAATGCCAGGGCAAATTAATCATTAAACATGCTGGCTTTTAAACCTTTTATAGTATTTTAAAAGGTACACTCACCAGAGGTCCCTTCTCCACCTGGTGGGTCCGGGAGGCAGCCTTGGGTGGGCTGGGGGGTACTGGCTCCAGGTCCAGGGTGAGAAACAGTTCCTGGCTGTCGGGAAAACCGGTTTCTCTGCTTGTTTGCTGTGAGCTATCTACAGCCTCCTCCTTATCGTCTTCCTCACCCCTAAAACCTGCTTCCGTGTTGCCGCCATCTCCATTGAAGGAGTCAAACAACACGGCTGGGGTAGTGGTGGCTGAACCCCCTAAAATGGCATGCAGCTCATCATAGAAGCGGCATGTTTGGGGCTTTGACCCGGAGCAGCCGTTCGCCTCTCTGGTTTTCTGATAGGCTTGCCTCAGCTCCTTAAGTTTCACGTGGCACTGCTTCGGGTCCCTGTTATGCCTCTGTCCTTTATGCCCTGGGAGATTTTCACAAATGTTTTGGCATTTTGAAAACTGGAACGTAGTTCTGATAGCACGGATTCCTCTCCCCATACAGCGATCAGATCCCGTACCTCCCGTTCGGTCCATGCTGGAGCTCTTTTGCGATTTTGGGACTCCATCATGGTCACCTCTGTTGATGAGCTCTGCATGGTCACCTCTGCTGATGAGCTCTGCATGGTCACCTGCAGCTTGCCACACTGGCCAAACAGGAAATTGAAATTCAAAAGTTGGCGGGCCTTTTTCTGTCTACCTGGTCAGTGCATCTGAGTTGAGAGTGCTGTCCAGAGCGGTCACAATGGAGCACGTTGGGATAGCTCCCGGAGGCCAATACCATCTAATTGCATCCACAGTACCCCAAATTCGACCCAGCAAAACCGATTTCAGCGCTAATCCCCTTGTCGGGGGTGGAGTAAGGAAATGGATTTTAAGAGCCCTTTAAGTCAAAAAAAAGGGCTTCGTCATGTGGACGGGTGCAGGGTTACATCGATTTAACGCTGCTAAATTCGACCTCAACGCCTACTATAGACCAGGACTTAAATGCATACACGCCAAAGTGTAATGGTTGCTAACACAGGTAACTGTATCTTAAATGCCATTTTTATTCACACACATGACGAATCCACTTTGAGTTTTGTTTAGGTGTTTGCTTGAATAATACCCTGCAGCTCTGACTTTCACAGGTTAGTTATATGTTGCAGTACAAATATTTGCCTCTATTCATTGTTAGATCATTGCCTTGTAGGGCCCAATTTTGCAAATTCTTACATTAACATGAACAGTCCTGGCTTAGGTAAGTAGTCCTCTTAACTCCAGTGGAATTACTCCCATAAGTCAGGATTGTTTATGTAAATACAGTTTAGAAGATCAGGCCCTAATTTTGTCATGGTCTCTTTTTCCTTGTGTTATGAGAAAAAGTAAATAGGAATATTCTTGTCTTTGTTATACTACTGATTACTTTCTATACAATTTATCATCTCTTTCTTTTCTCCTTTCTAAAATAAGTACAATTACACAAACTCCCATCCACTTTTAATTACATATAATTAAAATTTTGATCTGCAACTCTCTCCCAGTTGCCAGTCTATTAAAAGGCTAAATTTAAGACCAGAATATATTTATTAGAATTACCATACCTGGAATTTTTAAAGGGGTACTGTCAGTTTAACTATCATCATTTTATCTGATTATTTTTTACCTATTTGTCTTACAAGTACCACCTAAGATCAGTATAATTGAAAGAAATTAAAGTTAGGGGGAACATTTTTTTTCTATTTAAGTCTGTAAATTGTGTTCTTTTGAGAAAATAGTGTCAATAGCTGCACTGTTTCTCCTGTATTGCTAGCCAGTCGCTCATTTCCTCCTTTTGTTTGTGCAGATCTTCCACACCACAACAGAGAGAGAAAAAACACTTGAAAGATAGGGAAATATGAAGGACTACTTCCACCAATGACTTCATCAGTGATCACTTTCATCAGTGTTTCAGAGATCCTCTCACACAAAAGTACAGCCTAGCAGGCTGGAACTTGTAGTCTGGTTCAACAGCGTTCCTCAGGGTGCCTAATTGTTACAAAGTCTGTCAGCAGCCCAGTTTACATTCTCTCCACCCCACAATCCAGCCTGAGAAACTAAAGAAGCTTTGTAATGTAGAATTAATTTAGGGGTTCCTGCCATAGAATTTAGGTCATTGTGCAAACTACAGAGGACCCTGTCTATGAGAGCAATAAGCAATTCCCCCCTCCTCCCCCTGGTAACATCCTTACCCCCAAAACAGCACCATAGGTAAGCTTGAAGTGATCTCTGTATACATAGCTACATATTTCATAGTTGTTCTTTTTTCTAGTTCTGCTGGTTCCTTTA
Organism: Dermochelys coriacea; assembly: GCF_009764565.3. Lineage (NCBI taxonomy): Eukaryota > Metazoa > Chordata > Testudines > Dermochelyidae > Dermochelys > Dermochelys coriacea. The sequence goes on from NC_050070.1 coordinate 124,666,862, forward strand.
CTCATGGGGGTTTTGCTCAGTATACACTCTCTCTGTCTGTGTGTAATATTTGTTTTGCCACCAGAGGGAAAGCCATTTAGAAATTTAAAGATCTGCTTGTAGTAGAAACTTCTGTGTTTTGTTAGAACTGTGCATTTTCAGTGGCCTCTATCCAGGACCTTTGCTTTCAGTTGCAACGTTTTTCCCAACCTACTTAGTAGGAGGTTTCCAAATCAGCATAAGAAGCCTAAAGTGGGTGAGCCAAAGGAGGTATTAGGAATGTCCCATAAGTTGATGAGAACTATAACAATACATTAGACTCTCAGTTATTTAACCCAAGTTAATAAGTGGTTTCTAAACTGTTGATCAAATGTTCATTCTCTGATCTGGCCCTTTACAAGCTGACAGAGGGCTGAATGAAGAATACAATGCAATATTGAATGCAGATTTATAAGCCTAAAATGACATTCTGAATCCAAGCTAAAATCTTGGACACTGGGTGATTCAATAGGATGTTAGCATTATTCCTTTGGAAACACAGCCTCTCACCCTAAATTAAATGATTTTGGTAGTATCAGTTCAGTTCCTTCTCAACAGCTGTCTGAACTATATGAGTAAATCCATGATTAATAGTCTTTGCTCAAGAAAGTCTCAAGACTGAAGACTGAACTAACATATGCATTAAATTGTATCACATCTCTAAAAACCGGGTCCCTCTTAGATTAAGGTATTTGATAGGGACATAGTGGAATGACTTCTACTGTTCATTAGCCTATGGATTAATTGAAGAGAGTAACTCTAATGGTTAGCTCTCAGTGCTTGCATCCCTGTGCTACCATACATGTGCTGTACTAAGTTGTACTAGCTTTGTCAGCTAGCACTAAGATGTTACTATTATGTAATGCTAGTACTGAGAGTTAATGTTATGGTGCTACCAGGAAAACTTTGCTTTCACAAGCTGTAAGTTGGATACTTTATGTTCATTATTGTATTCAGCTTGAATTAAAGTATGTGTGAATGGAGGTTTTAAAATTCACTGGTAGTGTAAATGGGTGCAATTCATGGACGTTATTGGAATTAAATCTGCTTGTGCCAACAGTTAAATTGACTCATGAAGTGTGTGTGTGTGTGTGTGTGTGTGTGTTTGTATTATTACACTTTCTAAAGATAGCAAAGGATCAGCAAGGAATATTTAACTTCTGTAAAGCAGACGCTTAAAATTGTTTATCATTTTAGTTTGTTTTAAACAATTTATAGCTATTAAGGTCATTTTAAAACAAATCAACATATATGGTGTCTATTTTATTTTACTCTTCAGCAAATAAAAGTAAAACAAATGTTCTTTCAAACTCTAAATCAATTGCCAAATAGGAGAACTGAGCTGTTTATAAATCTTATATTGCTTATTATACATTTTTTATTTATATGCTTGGTCGATCAAGGTAATAAGTATCTATTTACCTAATATTGGCATGCCATTTTTAGTTTAATCTAATGTACATTATAATGTATTTGCTTGTCTTGTATATTATGACAGCGCATGGGCCAAATTTACATCTAGTATAAAAAGGTTCAACTCCATTTACTTCATTAGAGTTACCCTTGTTTACAGAAGTGGTGAATTTAGCATTATCTATGAAGAAAGATTAAGGTTGTGGAGGAGAAAATAACTGATGGGAAAACTTGCCAAAATATGATATTTCAACAAGATGAAAAGAGGGAGACAGACAATAGAAAGAACCAATAAAAATTGTTCTACAATAATTGAATTAAATTGCAGTCAGTGATTGGGAATATTAAGATTTGGATGACCTTGAGATTTTTCAGTGACCAGCAGTCAGGCATATCAGTTGGTGTTGTTTGTCTCAGGGCTTGTCTAGAAGAACTAAGAGTATTTGACTGATGGCACTTGCTCTCTCTCCTGTTGTGCTACCAGTAAATGTCAATCACTCATGATTAAACAGGAAAGGAAATTGATGACACCCTCTCTACTCAAATGTTATTGCCCTTTTTAGGCTACTCTTAGTAAACCTTACAGTGTGTAGTACTGATTTCCATTTTATTGAAAAGTAACCAAAACAAGCTTATTAGAAAATATTAGACTAAGAAAATGTAAACACTATATTTCTTAGGTCCTTTTGAAATTAAAGCAAATTTAGTTTTTAGTAATTCTAAGGGAAGTGTGGAGAGATGTGACCTTAACATTTCCCTTGGTGAAAACTTAGCCACATTTACTGTTGGATAAAAGAGAGAGCTTCTGGACATGCAGCTTAAACATTATGTCAAGGAAGAAGAAGATCTCTTTAAACATAAGATCTAGTAATTTTCAGGATATTTTTATAGATATTTTTTCAGCTACAACAACACTAGGGATACATTTTGTTTACACCTCATATCAAAAAACTTGTGGTTAGTTTGTTACAATTTGATTTTTACCATCTCCATTTGTGATATTAAAGTGGATATTGTCATATTGTATATGTATTAAGGATGTATGAAACCCTCTAGTTTCAATCCATATATTTTCTGCTAAACAAAACCAATAGCTTTTATTTCATGATCACAAACAGCAAAAACTCCAGAGAAATTCTAAGCACTGCATGACCCACAGTTCCCAACATTTCTGTTCTTGAGTTCCGTAATCTGTTCCTTTTGCTAGCTCATTTTGAATTTTTCTGATTTGTGATGTTGTATTTTCTTTTCACAAACCCGAATGGCTGACTTATTTTTAATCAAAGTTGTTTCACTTCCATCTATCCATATTTTTTGCCAGAACATTAATATAGGGTGTCAGTTAGTTCAGTTTTCTATCTTAGGTTGATACAATGCTCTTTAAATTGTTCAACTAGAGTTTATTTCCTCTAATAACTCCCTTAGAAGCTTATCTCCTGCAAGGGCCATCATAGTTGTTAATGTGAGTTGATCTCCATTTATGCCAGCAGGTTCACAATTCCTTGGGTGCTTGCCAATCAAGTCCAAAACACATTCTGCTAATGTGATTTATTGTTGCTCTTTGGCATGTTTATTTGCGTACCAGCTGATTAAACTGACTATTTCCAAGTGAAAGTCACAAAAAGATCAGAAAGGAAGCACAACTGATATCTACAAAGGGATTAAGGTGCCTAAATCTGGGTTTTAAGCACCTAAATCCAGGATTTAGGCAAGCCACAAAACCTCCACTCAGCTGTGGCCTAAACCTGTAGTTGCCTAAACTAGAAGCCTAAATTTTCATTGTAAAAGTGGCCCTAAGCAATTACATTTCTATCTTTCGGCATGTGCACTGCTGCCTCAAGCAGGTGACCAGACAACTATCTTACACCTAAACCCCAGCAGAATTCTCAAACTAGGTGAAGGTAAGGATTCCCCCACCTATTTCATCTGCATGGCCTGATCTGAACATGCCTAAATCTGCACTAAATGATCAGCAGAAGGAGGTGTCTCTTGGATGCTTTAGCTTTGTGGTTGGGGTATTTACTCAGTAGAGGGCAGACCCAAGTTCAGACTAACCACTGGAGTAAAGCTTTTCTTGCAAGAAATGGCTTAGGTGCCTGACTTGAGGAGAGGGTTCCTGGCTATAGATCCCAAGCAGAGATAGATGCCTCTCTCCAGGCTGGAATTAGGTGCCTACATTTCTGAGAGGGGTGGGGTTTAGGACACATTACTCTCCTTGGCATTTGCTACTGGCTAGTTTAGGCAGCTCCCCATGTTACATGCTGAATGTTTTATGGATCCCATTCTTACATGCCTGTCTCTCTGCATGCATTTTATAGGAAATCTAATCCTTGCAAGTAATTTAAATACAAAACTGAACCCTCTTATAATCATTTATAGAATTTCTAAATATATTTAATTTTGTAACATTCTCATATTCCATTCATGTATTGATATTGTTACCCCTTGTGACCTAAATGGTTATTCAGTTTTTGAGATCTAGTGGGTTGTTTCCATTCGGAGGAGAAATTTATGATGGAGTCAGATGTTGCTTTGATGCAGTCCTGTTTGTTTACAAAGACTGTATGTAAAGTCATGTTTCCCTGAGAATAGTATCAATCAAACAGCCCGAGACAGTTCCTTGACTAACAGTTCCAACCTCATTCCAGCTAGCCCTTTACCCATAAGCTCTCTCTCTTAGCTTTTTCTCAGAGTCATGCTACTGGGCTTCTCCGAATGTGCCTATCTTTGCTCCTTCTCTGCATACTTCTGTGGGGTTCCAGCCCCTTTACTCTCTCACACACAGCTGCAATCAAAATCAGTCCCTTACCCATATGTTTACATTCAGCCTGCAGTGAAAGCCCTCTGTCCACATAGTTCAGATTCCTGAGCAGCCTTACATGTTGCTTGACTTTTGGGTGGAGTTTCCTATTGTTTCAGCATCTCAGCTGGCGTACCTTCTGGCAGTGTTCCAGATTGCCTTTTCACTTCCAGCAGGTGTCAGGGTGACTTCCTCTTCCCCCTCCCTCTTCTGTGTGTGGGATTGCACAGGGGGCAGGGGGAAAGTTACATGCTACATTTGTGTCCCGGCTCTGGGATTTGTTTCATCCACTATCCCTACCAGTGAGCAGTGCGGGTGGAACATGGTTGTGTGACTATCTCCTGTCTATTGGCGGGGTTGGAGGGGTTTAGCCATTGTAGGCACCCCATTTCAACCCAACCTTCCAACTCTTAAATAAATATGCCAGATCTCCTGTCAGAGGCTAAGCTGATTGCCAATTTTGGGGTCTGGAAAGGATTTTTCCCATATGATGAAACTAGCAATCTAATTTTGCTAAACTTTAATTTTCACCTTCCACTCAGCATCCAGGAAATTTTAAATTTTAAATGGTTAAATTTTGAGGTGGTTAAATTATAATGGTCATAACTGTGGTGGGCTCCAGGGGGCTCAGAAGGGTCCAGTTAAGGGCCCTAAAACCCTCTGGGCTGACTGGGCATTGCTCCTGGGCATTCACACGGCATGGTAACTAGGTATGTTTCTGTGTCTGATGCAGTTTGCAGCTCGCTCATCTTGTCTCTCCTATCTCCAGTATGGAGAAGGCTAGGAGATTGAGACTCTGGCATCCAGTCAGAATCCCTTTAGAGACCTGAGGGTGTACTGTAGAGGGATGTGATAGGGTATAACTGTTCCTTTGTGACCCCCTGCTGAAGGCCTTAGAGTCCTACTACACCCTGCCCCAAGAAGGAGTAGCAAAGTTGTGGGTCCTCCAGGCTCGCGTAGAGAGGCCTGATGGAAGCAGTCAATCACAGTCCAGCAGGCTCAGATAAAAGGAGCTACAGGTCAGTTCCTGGCTGGGATCAGGGGTGAGGAAGGGTGCTCAACTCTGACCAAAGCAGCTCAACCGGCTGCATTTACTGACCCTGGAGAGAGAGGACCTGAGAATCTTAACCATAAGGTAATGGGTGTAGGTAAAGGGATCTTGTGGGAAGAGGCCCAGGAAATGCAGCAGCAACTAATTGAAGGAATTAAAGGGAGCAGTGCATGGTTTCTGTTGATAGGGACCCTGAGTTGGCACCTGAGTAGTGGGTGGACCCGGATTCCCCCACTGGCCACTGAGAAAGTGGGCTAAGCCCCAACAAGGGGACAAGGCTTGTTTAGAAGCCCGAGCAAAGAGCTGGATTTAAAGGGACCAGAGATGGGGCTGAAGACCCTGGTGAGGGCAGACAGTTGAACTCTGCTAACCTGGAAGGGATTCATTCATTTTTTGGCTGTGTGACTTGGCTGGAGGGCTGAACCTCTGAAGACCTGCCTCGACAGGTCAGCGATTTACAGGGGATGCCAGGAGCAGGAAAAAAATTGTGGTGTCACACCTAGCTGCTAGGATGCACTGAGGAGATGTGTCCCCCATTACAAGGGGCTATGGCCTTCATACTCCACCTCAGGTTTATAATGCCTGTTGGAAGCCACACTGGAACAACTCCATTGGGTAGTTTGGAATAGTTACCACAGTTAGATATTACTTGTTCAATAAAACCGCAGCCTCAGCAGTTAACCATATTAAGGCGTCTGTCATTGTTGCTGTGTCCACATCAACATTCAGTTTTTTAATTAAATAATGTCTGATAGGGTAGACACCATCAAACTTGTGTTTTTGCTCAAAGTGAGTATTAGCAATGCTTTTTCAAAAAAAGAAAAGGAGTACTTGTGGCACCTTAGAGACTAACAAATTTATTTGAGCATAGGCTTTCGTGAGCTACAGCTCACTTCATCGGATGCATTCAGTGAAGTGAGCTGTAGCTCACGAAAGTTTATGCTCAAATAAATTTGTTAGTCTCTAAGGTGCCACAAGTACTCCTTTTTTTTTTTTTTTGCGAATACGGACTAACACGGCTGCTACTCTGAAACCTGTCAAATGCTTTTTCAGTGTTTCATGATAAGCTATTCAGAATACTAAGTTACTGGAAAAAACCCTCCACTCCAAGAAATATGCACATCACTGTTGAATCTGGAATATATGTTAATGGAGGAGATGGTATGATGGGATAACATGATTTTGGCAATTAATTGATCTTTAAATATTCATGGTAAATAGACCCAATGGCCTGTGATGGGATGTTAGATGAGGTGGGATCAGAGTTACTACAGAGAATTCTTTCCTGGGTATCTGGCTGGTGAATCTTGCCCATATGCTCAGGATTCAGCTGATTGCCATATTTGGGGTCGGGAAGGAATTTTTCTCCAGGGCAGATTGGAAGAGGCCCTGGAGATTTTTCTCCTTCCTCTGTAGCATGGGGCATGGGTCACTTGCTGGAGGATTCTCTGCTCCTTGAAGGCTTTAAACCATGATTTGAGGACTTCAATAGCTCAGACATAGGTGAGAGGTTTATCGCAGGAATGGGTGGGTGAGATTCTGTGGCCTGCATTGTGCAGGAGGTCAGACTAGATGATCATAATGGTCCCTTCTGACCTTAATATCTATGAATCTATGAATCTATATACTGATACCACCACACATTAAAATAAAAGTGGGTTTTTTTCTTTTGTATGTCTGTTTTGTGACCCTAAAATATACTACCACAAAAATGATCCAATATTTGATTTGGAAAAATATGGTCATTTTACTTCTGGCAGACACATGCACATGAATTTTTCTTGAAACTTGAGCAATGTCCCTTTAGTTATTTTTGAACTGAGAATGAAAAAAAAAAACTTTTTGCAGTTTTCTGGTCTAGCTTGCCTCTGCAAGTCTTGAGTTTTCCCTTCAATCTCATCTCTTCTTCCTTCCATCATCCATTCAAATCCCCTTAGAAACTCAACATTTCTAGCTGCATCTCCAAACCTCAGATCATTTCTTCCATCCATTTCTTCTATCAGGCTGCACTACATACAAACAATGCCCTGTACAGAATAATGTACATCCCCCAACTTCCACATCCACTCATCTTCATTGTCTCTTCCATTCTTCAGGTCAATACCACTGTTGCTTCTGTAGCTGTCATTCTTTCACATTCTTTCCTAAGCTCCTGTCAAAACAAACAAACAAAATATCCCACACAAACCGAAAACCAGAATACCACCCAGATCATAGCCCTGAGGAAGGTACATGAATTGAGAAGGAATGGAAGGAATTGTTGTGGTGGAGGTGGGGAAATGTTTGGGGAAAGCATTTTCTTTGTTTAAATCAGAGAAGAGCTGATTTAACAAAATGAGAGGGAAGGTTCAGAGAGTATCAAAGAATCATTTAGGCTCTTATTGAAGAACTGATATCTTTTTTGCTTGAATTTATATGGGTCCTTTGATAAGATTATTACAGTACAGTAAATAGTTATATAAACATACCCTGTAGTTATTTTTGGTTAGTTAAATTTGTTCTTGAGTATCTTTATCCTTTGTATCTCCCTTTAAAAACATTCACACTTTTTACATACTCATTTTTCATGTAGACACATTCCTTGTTATGCTTTCCATCTTGGGAGTTTAGGGAAAAGGTGGCAGCATGCTTGTCAAAAATATATTGTTAAAATAATTTGTCAGAGTAAAAGCAGAAATCTTCCAGATGCCTCTCCATTTTTTTTATGAATGACATCCATTGAGGGTAAGCAACTAATACAATTTGGGGTTAAAAAAATAAGAAAAGGACAGTTGGTCATAAATGCAAAGGTCAGAAGAGAGGCCACGTAAATAAAATCAAATGAATTGACACATGTTGACTGTAGCAGGCCTGGAATTAAACTGTGTAGCATCTGATTTTGGTGTATAAACAGGGTCTGAGTTTGTCAACTCCTGAACAGGGGCAGCTCTCCTGGCAGGGAGTCTAAATTCACTGCCTTGGGCTACTTCCTACTAATGTCTGTTTGGTTTGGGGCATGCCCCCCTTTAGTGCACTTAGTTGGGAAGCCTGTTTCCCCTAGGGTCCTCTCATAGGTCTTGAGCAATGCCTCATCACAGTCCCAGGCTCCTTCAGATGTGTGGCCACCAGTTGGCAAGCTCAAGCCCCACAATGTCTCTGGGCCTACCCACTCATTTGCCTCCAGAGTTGGAGGCTCGTAGGTTTCCTCCAGAGCCTCCGGCGGCTCTGTGTGTGTGTGTGTGTGCGTGCATGCGTGTGCGTGCGTGCGTGCGTGTGTCCTCTGTTAGAGAGCTAAATAGTTCTTGCTTCTTCTCCAGTGAGTCCCAAACTGATCCCGGCTCTCTGCTTTTCTCCTCCCTCCAGGCAAGCTCAAGCCCCACAATGTCTCTGGGCCTACCCACTCATTTGCCTCCAGAGTTGGAGGCTCGTAGGTTTCCTCCAGAGCCTCCGGCGGCTCTGTGTGTGTGTGTGTGTGTGCGTGCATGCGTGTGCGTGCGTGCGTGCGTGCGTGTGTCCTCTGTTAGAGAGCTAAATAGTTCTTGCTTCTTCTCCAGTGAGTCCCAAACTGATCCCGGCTCTCTGCTTTTCTCCTCCCTCCAGGCCTGCTTTTCTCCTCCCATTACAGGCTGCAGGTGTAATGGGCTGGGACTAGCTGGGCCCAGAGACTCTGTTTAATCCCTGCTGTATTGGCTGGCAGTTGCTCTGCTTCATCACACCTCCCTAGAAAGCAGTGAAATAGTGCTTCCTTTGTGGAGAAGGAAGAATCTTGTTTGCTGTTTGTAAGCTTTGTTAAAAATGTCCTGATCCTTAAAGGTTTTATGCATAATGCCTATTAACCTTAGAGAAACCTTGTGGTGCATAGAAACTTCTTTTCTAACAAAAAACACATTGCAAATCTGAAACTGGGATCAGGTTTTCAAAAATGTTTATTGAATTTTAAGTACTTGTGGCACCTTAGAGACTAACAAATTTATTAGAGCATAAGCTTTCGTGAGCTACAGCTCACTTCATCGGATGTATTTGGTGGAAAAAACAGAGGAGAGATTTATATACACACACACAGAGAACATGAAACAATGGGTTTATCATACACACTGTAAGGAGAGTGATCACTTAAGATAAGCCATCACCAGCAGCAGGGGGGGGAAAGGAGGAAAACCTTTCATGGTGACAAGCAAGGTAGGCTAATTCCAGCAGTTAACAAGAATATCAGAGGAGCAGTGGGGGGTGGGGTGGGAGGGAGAAATACCATGGGGAAATAGTTTTACTTTGTGTAATGACTCATCCATTCCCAGTCTCTATTCAAGCCTAAGTTAATTGTATCCAGTTTGCAAATTAATTCCAATTCAGCAGTCTCTCGTTGGAGTCTGTTTTTGAAGCTTTTTTGTTGAAGTATAGCCACTCTTAGGTCTGTGATCGAGTGAACAGAGAGATTGAAGTGTTCTTTGACTGTTTTTTGAATGTTATAATTCTTGACGTCTGATTTGTGTCCATTCATTCTTTTACGTAGAGACTGTCCAGTTTGGCCAATGTACATGGCAGAGGGGCATTGCTGGCACATGATGGCATATATCACATTGGTAGATGCGCAGGTGAACGAGCCTCTGATAGTGTGGCTGATGTGATTAGGCCCTATGATGGTATCCCCTGAATAGATATGTGGACAGAGTTGGCAACGGGCTTTGTTGCAAGGATAGGTTCCTGGGTTAGTGGTTCTGTTGTGTGGTGTGTGGTTGCTGGTGAGTATTTGCTTCAGATTGGGGGGCTGTCTGTAAGCAAGGACTGGTCTGTCTCCCAAGATCTGTGAGAGTGATGGGTCGTCCTTCAGGATAGGTTGTAGATCCTTGATGATGCATTGGAGAGGTTTTAGTTGGGGGCTGAAGGTGATGGCTAGTGGTGTTCTGTTGTTTTCTTTCTTGGGCCTGTCCTGTAGTAGGTGACTTCTGGGTACTCTTCTGGCTCTGTCAATCTGTTTCTTCACTTCAGCAGGTGGGTATTGTAGTTGTAGGAATGCATGATAGAGATCTTGTAGGTGTTTGTCTCTGTCTGAGGGGTTGGAGCAAATGCGGTTATATCGTAGCGCTTGGCTGTAGACAATGGATCGAGTGGTATGATCTGGATGAAAGCTAGAGGCATGTAGGTAGGAATAGCGGTCAGTAGGTTTCCGATATAGGGTGGTGTTTATGTGACCATCGCTTATTAGCACCGTAGTGTCCAGGAAGTGGATCTCTTGTGTGGACTGGTCCAGGCTGAGGTTGATGGTGGGATGGAAATTGTTGAAATCATGGTGGAATTCCTCAAGAGCTTCTTTTCCATGAGTCCAGATGATGAAGATGTCATCAATGTAGTGCAAGTAGAGTAGGGGCATTAGGGGACGAGAGCTGAGGAAGCGTTGTTCTAAGTCAGCCATAAAAATGTTGGCATACTGTGGGGCCATGCGGGTACCCATCGCAGTGCCGCTGATTTGAAGGTATACATTGTCACCAAATGTGAAATAGTTATGGGTCAGGACAAAGTCACAAAGTTCAGCCACCAGGTTAGCCGTGACAGTATCGGGGATACTGTTCCTGACGGCTTGTAGTCCATCTTTGTGTGGAATGTTGGTGTAGAGGGATTCTACATCCATAGTGGCTAGGATGGTGTTTTTAGGAAGATCACCAATGGACTGTAGTTTCCTCAGGAAGTCAGTGGTGTCTCGAAGATAGCTGGGAGTGCTGGTAACGAAGGGCCTGAGGAGGGAGTCTACAGAGCTAGACAATCCTGCTGTCAGGGTGCCAATGCCTGAGATGATGGGGCGTCCAGGATTTCCAGGTTTATGGATCTTGGATAGCAGATAGAATACCCCAGGTCGGGGCTCCAGGGGTGTGTCTGTGCGGATTTGTTTTTGTGCTTTTTCAGGGAGTTTCTTGAGCAAATGCTGTAGTTTCTTTTGGTAACTCTCAGTGGGATCAGAGGGTAATGGCTTGTAGAAAGTGGTGTTGGAGAGCTGCCTAGTAGCCTCTTGTTCATACTCCGACCTATTCATGATGACAACAGCACCTCCTTTGTCAGCCTTTTTGATTATGATGTCAGAGTTGTTTCTGAGGCTGTGGATGGCACTGTGTTCTGCATGGCTGAGGTTATGGGGTAAGCGATGCTGCTTTTCCACAATTTCAGCTCGTGCACGTCGGCGGAAGCAGTCTATGTAGAAATCCAGGCTGCTGTTTCGACCTTCAGGAGGAGTCCACCCAGAATCCTTCTTTTTGTAGTGTTGGCAGGAAGGTCTCTGTGGGTTAATATGTTGGTCAGAGGTGTGTTGGAAATATTCCTTGAGTCTGAGACGTCGAAAATAGGATTCTAGGTCACCACAGAACTGTATCATGTTCGTGGGGGTGGAGGGGCAAAAGGAGAGGCCCCGAGATAGGACAGATTCTTCTGCTGGGCTAAGAGTATAGTTGGATAGATTAACAATATTGCTGGGTGGGTTACGGGAACCATTGTTGTGGCCCCTTGTGGCATATAGTAGTTTAGATAGCTTAGTGTCCTTTTTCTTTTGTAGAGAAGCAAAGTGTGTTTTGTAAATGGCTTGTCTAGTTTTTGTAAAGTCCAGCCACGAGGAAGTTTGTGTGGAAGGTTGGTTCTTTATGAGAGTATCCAGTTTTGAGAGCTCATTCTTAATCTTTCCCTGTTTGCTGTAGAGGATGTTGATCAGGTGGTTCCGCAGTTTCTTTGAGAGTGTGTGGCACAAGCTGTCAGCATAGTCTGTGTGGTATGTAGATTGATTATCAGAGGCTCGTTCACCTGCGCATCTACCAATGTGATATATGTCATCATGTGCCAGCAATGCCCCTCTGCCATGTACATTGTCCAAACTGGACAGTCTCTACGTAAAAGAATGAATGGACACAAATCAGACGTCAAGAATTATAACATTCAAAAACCAGTTGGAGAACACTTCAATCTCTCTGGTCACTCGATCACAGACCTAAGAGTGGCTATACTTCAACAAAAAAGCTTCAAAAACAGACTCCAAGGAGAGACTGCTGAATTGGAATTAATTTGCAAACTGGATACAATTAACTTAGGCTTGAATAGAGACTGGGAATGGATGAGTCATTACACAAAGTAAAACTATTTCCCCATGGTATTTCTCCCTCCCACCCCACCCCCCACTGCTCCTCTGATATTCTTGTTAACTGCTGGAATTAGCCTACCTTGCTTGTCACCATGAAAGGTTTTCCTCCTTTCCCCCCCTGCTGCTGGTGATGGCTTATCTTAAGTGATCACTCTCCTTACAGTGTGTATGACCCATTGTTTCATGTTCTCTGTGTGTGTGTATATAAATCTCTCCTCTGTTTTTTCCACCAAATGCATCCGATGAAGTGAGCTGTAGCTCACGAAAGCTTATGCTCTAATAAATTTGGTAGTCTCTAAGGTGCCACAAGTACTCCTTTTCTTTTTGCGAATACAGACTAACACGGTTGCTACTCTGAAACCTGAATTTTAAGTGTTAGTGTAGAATACGTGTTCTCAGTTGGAAACCATGAAACTTGGTGGTTTGTTTCCCTTCAAGATTTTGGAGTTCCTTTTAACCCCAAACTTGAAGCAAAACTGAGACAAAGAAAGGTTTCACAAGGCTCAAATTGAAAACACTGAATTCTGCACAGCTCTAGCGAAAACACTGAATCTGACACATAAAGTATCTCTCTCCAAAACCTATAGGATTTCCAAAGCAGAAGAAAGTAAAACTGACACAGCGAACATGCCATAGAATTGCACAATTAGACATCTGCCATCTACTAGAGATTCACTATATGTGCAACTGACTCAATCTGTGCCTGAAGATAGGGAAACGTTTCTAAATATTTTGGCCACTTCCAAGTTGCTAGATCTAGTTCTTTCCTTCATCAGTTAGTGAGAGCTGTCAGTTGATATTTGGTATCAAATGTAATCTAAGTAGATCCTTTACCAATGACCTAAAGTTCCCCATTAGGGATTTAGCATACTGAATAAGAGCAACAGGATGTAGTAGGTCGAATAAAGGCAACCTATTTACATGTTGGAGCATATGGTGTGACTGTAGGTATTTAGAACTGTGCTTTGGCTAATGGATACAATCTATGTCTTCCTGGCTTGAGAAAATAAAACACTTCCATCCATTGTGCCCACATCTGTGGTTTCCCATTCTCTCTCTGCCATTTGAGGAATATTTTCTCTTTTAAAAGAACAAAAGCCTAAATAAAATGCCTTTCTTTACCTGCTTTTGTGCATCACTGAAAGCAGCAGAAATGCACATGGCTCTGAGCATTATCTACCTACATACCTGCCTGTCTAGATGCTTATATGGCCTCCATCAATGTAATATCTTTGTGGGTGGATAAAATGTCATATTAACCAGTCAATAGCCCATGGCTCTCTTGCACTACAGAGAATCTTCCCATTGCCATAAGCCTTGCTTTTGTGGTTGCTCACAGCTTTTTGCTCCTTTTTCACACCAACTCAAACAGCAAAAAGACTTAGCTGTTTGGGTCTGGAGGCCAATTTTACTCACCTTTGGGACCCATTTGTGTGCTTTTAATAGGTGATTAATAAGTCCGCTAATATCACCCCTTTTGCTACAGGAAGTGAAAATATTTCAAAACCAATATCTTTAGATCTAGAGTTCTGAACTGCTCTGTGATGGTGTAGTTATTTCAGCCTACACAAGCTGAATTTGTACTGAGACAATGTGTTCAGGAAGATGTCAATGCAAATGAGTTTACAAAGTAGATATGAACACAGAGAGGTAGTAGTGACATGTCATATTAAAGAGCTGGAATGTGAAAGCTTAGCCCAAGACAATTTCCTAACTCTGCATTCAAGATGTAATTTTTAAATGAGAAAATACAAAACCACAATTCAGTTAGCAGGGCTGTAAGTTTTGAAATCTGTATTGAAATTATGGTTGGTATATTTCCATATTTGTTATAGGCAGAAAATCAAGGCTTAGGTGATAGAGATAGACTGTCTGTCTGTACAAGATTTTGTTTTATGTTGTAAGATTTACCAGTTGTGGTGATCTGAAAAGGCATAGTTAAGTGATCAGAAGTATTTCATTCCTTTGATGTACAGTGGTAGAAAACAGGATTCATGACATGCTGGTTTAATTCAGCTCTCACAACAGCTTGTAACAGATGAGGAGGTTGTTGGAAAGATATTATTGGATGCTCAAGAACTGTTTTTGATGTTGCTCTGAACTGACAGCTAGTGGGGAGAAGCTTTCTTTGATAACTGGTATATTTGAGTGTAGATAGATTTTTACTGTTACTTTGATTTTTATTTGGAAGATGATAGTTTAAGTATGTGCTTTGCTTGCTGTCTCTATAATACAAAATCTATGCTATCAACTAACTAAAAGTTTGTTAATTTTCTTATTTTTTTTCCTAGGGAGGATTTTCATTACTGCATGTCAAATCTGATTAGCAATGTTTTGGCATATCTAAGATGACAAGAAGTCTGAATTCAAAACTGAACAGTATATCAGTGTGGTTGTGATAAATATGTTTGGTCTGATAGCAAAATGTATTATCACCAAAAAATAAGTTACATGCATATTATGTGATGGGGAGAACTTTGAGTGTGAGATGCTCAGAAGGTTATGTATGAGTTGGAAGGATTCCTTTGTTGGTTTCCTTTTGGTAGTGGGTTCATGGAAGGTGTTCCGTTATGGTGGGCTGAGGAAGTAGGAGTTGGTTTTGGCTACAGATGGACTTTACAGATGCCCTAGAATTATTTGGGTGCCCAAATATGGCAATTAAGACCCTTTGATGACCACTTCAGGATGGCCAAGAGGCTAGACAAGCACTGTCATGTGTTGGAGACATGAAGAGCTTGTTTTCAAGGGTTTGGAATTATCAATTCCTGTGGTAATGTGTAGGAGGAGACAAAGTGTCAAAGTGGAGGAAACACAGAATGAGGCACTTAACCTCAATTCATTGTTCTCATCCACTGTTCTCAGAAGGAGGAACCTCTCACCTGGGTCTCCAGGATCTAGCTCTTCTCTTCATGCAAATTAATGTAAGATTGGTTATTAATAAAGTATCAATCATCTACAGTTTAATTAAGAATGAGGCCCGTGACTTTGTATGTATAACTAAGATCTGGCTGGATTATGTTTCAGGACTAGTTTTGGTACAGCTAGTTCCACCAAGGATTGTTGGATTAGGCTAGTACTAGTGTACAGCTTTCCCAGCTGCATCACAAAGTCTACACAAAAAGGGATGAATTTCTTCATTTTGTTGGCATAGGATGTACCAAAGATGATGTTTCATGATTTCAGCATTCATATAGATATTAAACATTTGGGGTCATCTGAGGATTTAGGGTTTAGAACCCACTGAAGTTGATAAAAAGACTCCCATTGACCTCAGCAGGCATTAGATCAAGTCCTTAGTGGCCATCATAGCAATCAGAGGATTGTCTTAGGTAGCTGCAACTTATACATCTGGCCACATTTTGGATCTAGTGTTTGGTTTGAGATTAGGGTGTTGGATATTATTCCCATAGCATACACTGATCATTGTCTCCTTTGGTTTTATATTGGGAATAAGTCTTCTGTTACAGATGAGGGATTTGTTTTTATAGTCTGCCTTTGGGGGTTGATGGATCAAGAATGTTTCCAGACAGCTCTGAAGAAACATATAATGCTTTGAAAGGACCATTGTGTTGATAAATTCTTTTAGACAGGAAATGAATAAGAGGACATGATAGAGGTACAAATTAGTGAATGGAATAGAGAATGTTAATCACATGCTCCTTTTTACCATCTCTGATAATATAGGATCAAAGGACATTAAAGTAAATTGAAAGGTAGCAGAACACTACATGTAATTAACTTGTAAAACTCCTCTCTGCAAGATATCAGAGGCCAACACTTGAGGGTGAAATGGACTAAGTATTTATATCAATAATGAGAATGTCCACAATTTAATTTGTTAGAATAATATTTTGGAGGGGATACAAACCTCATACATAAAGGCTTCATTTGCTTACTGATGGATTTTAGGAAGAAATTTTCCCTTTGAGCAGCTTATTCCATAGTTGTCTGTAATGAAGTTTCTTGTACCTTCCTCAGAAGGATGTGGTACTGGTCAGTGTCAGAGTCAAGATACAGGATTAGATGGACCCTCCATCTGAACCAGGAAGGCAGTTTCTATATTCCTAAATATGATTTTTAAACCTATTAACCAGTTTGTTTATTTCTCACTCTCATATTGTTCATCCTTCAGCACATGTGCATAACTTCCATCAATGGCCTAACCTTGCAATGTACTGGGTTGCAGCAAGAGCAAGCTTCCCAAACAGTGTGCCTCAACCCTTAACTGGAAGCACATCCTCTGGATTTGGAAAGATAGTTCACTCTCTTTCTCAGCTCAGTACTTGGCCCCTTTAATACAGCCAAAAAGGGTGTCAGTTTTGCTTGTGGTGACATAGGTATCTGTCCACTAGGAAATGGTTTAAGAGTGCCAATTAATTTGCATGGGCCCATAGCCAGATTCAGCTGATTTGAACTGGTGGCTTAAAGGTGAAAGTTTTAGTATCCTAATACCAATTCCCTGAGCTAAATAATTGTCTGTGCTAAACATCATGCTCCTCTGAGTTTCAGAATTCCAGAACTTGCAAATTATGTGAGAAAGACACTAAATTTGATTATTAAAGTGGGATATAAGTTTGTGGTCACAGAAAATTGTTGATTTCTAACCATTCAACCGTTGGGTTTTGTGGTATTCTCAGAACCTAGTCATTTGTTATAACAATAATGTCATTGGAGGTAAAACATGAAACATTTATCTTAATGGAGCATCAAGTCTGAAATCTGATTATGACCGCTTGCATCCAAATATGTTTAATATTTTTTCTCGTTCATCACTGTACTAGAAACATCCAGTTAGTGTGCTTGTCTAGGGTGGTTGGATGAAGCTGTCATGTCCTTAGGTTTAACTGATCTTACTAAATTCCACATTATAAGAACAAAGCAGTAAGTGTTATACCATCATTTGGATTATTCAGATAATGAAAAGATTGGCTAGTCTTCTCAAAAAATGGTTAAGGGGATTTGATGATGTTACCTGCTAACCGAGTGTTTGATTTCTGCAGTAGGATTTGGGTAATCCTGGTAGAAATTGCTGGAGTTTGTGCAGTTTTTAATAAATGAATATATTATTTTGAAAGACCCATTTATGTCTTTTGGTGATATCTGATGTAGGATAGAATGACATGGAATAGAAAATAATAGGAAAAATATTGTTACATATGTTACTCCTACACCCCCACACCTCTCATCTTCCAGAGCACATTGGGGAAACTCTTTACAGCTGTTAATAATCCCCCCTAACAATTTGTGCCTGCTATTTATTTTTATTTTATTTCATTATGTTTAAATATAAACTGAGCTTAGCTGCAGCCCAGAAGCCTATGGCAGTGGCAGGCAAGCAAGACTTCACACAAAAATAGAAAGTGTGTGGAAAAATTGCAATGAAAAGGTTTTGTTTGTAGCTTGTTATGTAGCGAAATGGAGTCCCTGCCTAATGTGCCAAGACAATACAGATAGTGTTAATGTTCTATTTTGGGCAAACACCCTAGTTTAGTCCAGAGAGGCTCATCCAGAAAATCTACCAATGACACACCTACTTTATTCATTTTACTTCCCAGACAACAAATTCTGCTACTAATATAACATCAAAATGATGTTAAAATGGATATACTTATGTAACATATTTAAACCCACTGTGTAAAACAAAAACAAAAAAACCTAAATTATTACACAAGGAGCCCTACTCCCATTGTGCTAGCCAGACCAGTCAGCAAGAGTACATGCTTGAGTAAGGCAGATCCCAGGTTCTACTCTGGGGTCAATTCATGCTGCCTTTATCTTTTATATGCCCTTCCTTTCAGCAAGCATGCATAACTTCCATTAATGTTAATAAGAGTTGCACTGCACTGAGTGGAGAACAGACTTTGTAATGTTTGATAAGTACCCAGGAGGCAGATTGCTCGAAGCACTTTTCTCAACTACATGAGCATTCAACCTGAGTCTACTTAGCCTTTTGGAAACACGGAATTCACACCACATTAACACAGTCCCTTTCATACAAGCATTGTATCTTATTACCATTCATTCCTATGTTAGTAGCATGACAGCTATCATTTCATTACACCTTTTTATAACAGCTTTAGTTCCTCTCAAACAACACTTTTTATTCCCCCGCAATAGCATAACATAACTAGTCAGTACATTTTTCATGACCAAGTCTATTCAATTAATTAGTTAACTATAGTATATTTAGTCCTGCATGTATCACCTTTGAGCAGTTTTCCCAGGACACAACTTCTAACACAACTCACTCCAGGTTGATGAAGCTATAGCTTCATCAGGTGCTACTTGGATTTAGAAACTTTGGTGATGTAAAGGTTTTTCAAGTGGGGCTGGATCCACAAACGAACTCTATTAGATAACTGCTACTTCAAAAGCCTAAATCCAACATTTAGATCCTCCCCTGCACAGTTGCTACCTAATGTTGCAAGTGCCTAAAATCTCTTGGCACCTACATTTTCAGAATAAAAGTCCCTTAGGCTCGGAGCTCACAGCTGCCTCACTTCTGACCCCACCCAGCAGTGTAGCACTTATCTCACCCCTAAAGACCAGAGGGATTCTCAGACTAGGTGTTGTCCTGCCTATCTTGCCTGTGGGGCCTAATCTGCTAGGTGTGCTCAGAGTACATCTAACACCACCCAAAGTGTCTGGGGTGAAAAAGAGGAGGCACTGCTAGCTTCTCTGTAAGCTTTAGCCTGTGGTCAGGGTACTCAGTCAGGATGTGGGAGATCTCAGTTCATTTCCCCCCTCTGCCTGATGTGGAGCTGAGATTTGCACATATGTCTCCCTCATTCTCAGGTGAGTCCTAAACATTGGGTAAAAGATTATAAGAGAGGCTGCCTCCTTCTCCTTGGCTGTTTCGTGTGGTGTTAAGCATATTCTGCCATGTGTCTTGTAAGAAACAGTTTTCACAGTCCTTTCCTGTATCAAAACATCTGGGATGTCTTTGGTATTCCAAGTAAGTCTCTGATTTGGCTGGTCATTTCCACAATATATGACTCTGGTTCTGTTGACACTTACTAGCCTGGAGATTTTTATCATTGGTTCTTAGGCTGTTTGCCCAATTGTTTATATAAGGGCTTGTCTACTTGGGGAATTTAGTATGCAGCAAGTTGCAGTGCATTGGCTGGTAAGTAGTATCCGATGAAGTGAGCTGTAGCTCACGAAAGCTTATGCTCTAATAAATTTGTTAGTCTCTAAGGTGCCACAAGTACTCCTTTTCTTTTTGCGAATACAGACTAACACGGCTGCTACTCTGAAAATAATCTACATTGAATGTGTACTCACAGACACCTGTTTCAACCTGTATCATTGTGTAATGGTTTTGAATGCATAATATTAATATTTTTTTTTTACATATCACTAAGTGGGGGCTAGGTAATACCTAAGCAATCATCCAACCTCACCCCGCAAGGCAGTCTGTGACTTTTCTCCCACAATGCTTTATATTCACTCTTCTTTATATTCACTCACATCCCATGAAGTGAGCTGTAGCTCACGAAAGCTTATGCTCAAATAAATTTGTTAGTCTCTAAGGTGCCACAAGTACTCCTTTTCTTTTTGTGACTACAGACTAACATGGCTGCTACTCTGAAACTTCTCTCAGGAGGAGCTGCATAGGGATTATTGCGTTAGTGGGGTACTATAACCTCTGCAATCCCAGAGACAAGAAAAAAAGTCATAGGATCTACAAAGAACTGGATTATAAAAGGGGCACAGAGCCCCTTAGCTACCACTTTTTCCCCCGCTATCTAAATTGGTGATAACCATTCATAGGATGTCAGTCCAATGAAGGGCAGGTACATGCAACGGTAAGTTGCTATTGTACATTGGACTGCTCCATAACATTGTCCCAGGATTTTCCCTTTGTTATCTTTCAACCAAAGATATTGTTACCCATTTTGAACCCAAGCGGTTCATCAGTTTTCAGAGTCTAGTGGCTTGCTTTTGTTAAGAGGAGAAATTGATGATGGATGAGGCATTTCTTTGATGCATTCCTGTTTATTTACAAAGTCCTGGTTTGCTGAAGAAAGTAGGAATGAAAAACAAGCAAACAAACAAACCCCAAACCACGAGATAATTTCTTTGTTCCCAGTTTCAGGCTCCCAAAGCTCTCTCGTTTAGATTTTTTTTCTTTGTGGTCTTACTACCAGGGCTTCTCTGGCTGTATCTGTGTCAGGGCCCATAATGGAGCAGTCTGACCTAGTGGACAGAGTCAGGTGTGGTGTTAGGGTCAGAGTTGGAAGCCATGCCAAGGGTCAAATTCAGAGTCAGAAGTCACAGTAAGGGTCAAAGATATAATCCACAGCTGGGGTGAGGGCGAGTAAGCAGGAACCAGATATGGTAACAGGAGCAGGGTTGAGGCATGGTAGCAGGAAGAGGGAGCAAGGGAATGTAGCAGAAACCGGGGAGCAAGGAGTAGGAACTAGGTAAGGAGGTAGGGACTTGGTCTCAGGTGTCTGGGCAGCAACAGGCCTACTTGCTTAAACAAAGGGTAGGACAAGAACAGGAAGCTATATATCTGGTGGTATCCCAGCTGTTAATCACTGGACTTCACATAGTCAGTGGGTTAGTTTCTGGTGGTGGTGGATCAGCTGCAGTTCCCTCCTCTAACCCTGCAGCACAGAGGCACAAGTATGGCTCTCACTTGGTAACTTGGTAACTTTGAGACCAAGGCACCTGACAGAGTGAGGCTTCTTTACTCCTACTTTGTGTCCTGTTTATTTCTGCTGCTTCTCTCACCCACTCAGAGAGAGAGAGAGACAGACAGACAGACAGCTCCATCAATCAGTGCCCTACCTCCTGCGTTTCCTATATCAGTCTCCAGGAAAACTCACGCCTTGCCATGTGCCTGTGTTTTCAGCAGTGATGCCTATGGTTTCAGCTATCGTATTCCATAAAGGAACTTGATTGTTTCTTATATTTATCTGAAATGATGGGCAGGAGTTACATCCACCAGCTTCAGTGGAGCTTCACCCACCCCCCACCATAGTAAGATCACACCCCCTTACAAAAGTTAATTGATATTCATGCTTTCCCTGTGAGTTACTGTACTATACTTGCTTTACAGATACATGACCCAACTGTAGTCAACTGAAGCTACAGATGCTCAGCACCTCTGAAAATCAGACCCTACTATAAAAAGAAAAGGAGTACTTGTTGCACCTTAGAGACTAACAAATTTATTTGAGCATAAGCTTTCGACGTCCGATGAAGTGAGCTGTAACTCACGAAAGCTTATGCTCAAATAAATTTGTTAGTCTCTAAGGTGCCACAAGTACGCCTTTTCTTTTTGCAAATACAGACTAACATGGCTGCTACTCTGAAACCAGACCCTACTATAGATGTTCAAAGGAGGACAAACAAAATTTCAGGCATTCCCAGAAATATGCCTCTAAGTGACTTTCCCAAAAGCACAGCTAATTAGTGGCAGAGCTGGGCATAGAACCCAGAATTCCTTACACTCACTTCCTGCTCTGACAATTAGACTACAGTTTTTTCTTGTTTTACAGGGCTTGATCCAAAGACCATTGAAGTCAATGGTAGTCTTTCAGTTTATTTCAATAGCCTATGAATCAGGCCTATGAAACATTTGATTAAATATCACATCACATTGTGATTAAAAAATCTAGCACTATATAAAATCAATATGATATGTGAAATAAATGAAAAACTAGCTAGTAGATCTCAAAACATAGCTGTTAATGGAGAACTATCAATTAAAGGGGGTGTTTCTTTTGTGGTCTTTCAGGGATCGATTCTCAGCCCAGTGATATTCAATATTTAATATAGTCCTCCTAGTACCCAGGGTTTCTCATTGACTTCAATGGCAGTTGTTGGGCCCTGACTCTGCTTGTCTCACCCATGTAAGTAGTCCTTTTGAAATCAGGGCCACGGTATTTGTTTGGAATATAGTGTTATTTTGTATAAGATGGAAACAGTCACTTTATTTTATCTTGTGAAATTTTTTTGCTTTTATATTTGGTTTAATTTGTTTGTTTTTATTTAACTCTCATCTGCTCATAGGTGACTTCTTATCTCTGTTAGCCTAATTGTGTCTAAATGTATTTTGGCCTACAAAATGTTTAAAGAGAGAGAAAAGTAATTTCCATTTGTTTAAATGTAATTTATTTTGTTTCCTTCACACAAATAAATGGCAAGAAATTATGAGGTCTATGTAGAAATAGACGTGTATGGGGTTTTTTTGTTTGTGTTTTTTTTAAAAGCAAATATAGACCGTATCTTTCTTTTTAGTAACTTGTGTACTTTGGGTAAAGGTTGTAGTAGAGAGATGCGTAAATGTACATATCTACTGCTGTATCATTTTCATATAAAAAAGATAGATGTAGGAAAGAACACAGCCAGACACAATATGATGTAGTTAGCCTCGTTAGTGTGTTGGTTCCAAGGGCAGTTTGAAGATCCCAGGACCTGATTTCATCTAGTAAAAACTATGAAATGCCTGCTTGTTTCAAATTCAGTTTGCAACATGCTAGAAGACACAGTTCATTTTTCTCTGATAAATTAAATAAAAAGGACAAAGAACTGGACAATAATCCTCTGTAATCTAATCTGACTTGCTGTACTATATGATACTGAACTCTGCATACAGATGTAATTGTTGAGGTTTGCAGAAAAAATAACACCACATTGTAGCCAACATTTTGTTGTGTTATTTTGCTTAAAAGATTAGTTTTCATTCCACACGTGTCTTGTTTTTCACATTTCATTGCTTCAACAGGATCAAAAATGAGAAGGAACTATGATGGTTATAGTATACTGGTGTTATTGATCTAAGCAATTGCGATAGGAGAAGGTAGTCTTGTGCCATTGTTTTCAGAGCAGTTCAGTTGGGCTGACATAAATAGAACTCTTGTATCAATAAGGTAGACAGTACAAATTCACAAAAAGAAAAGGAGTACCAGTGGCACCTTAGAGACTAACAAATTTATTAGAGCATAAGCTTTCGTGAGCTACAGCTCACTTCATCCGATGAAGTGAGCTGTAGCTCACGAAAGCTTATGCTCTAATAAATTTGTTAGTCTCTAAGGTGCCACCGGTACTCCTTTTCTTTTTGCGAATACAGACTAACACGGCTGCTACTCTGAAAGTACAAATTCAGAGCATTACTGTGGCAGATATGTAACATCCTAGTATGTAACATAATCCTAGTGTATGTGACCCTTTTTTCTCTTCACTATAGTTACAGTAGGAAAAGTTAACAGATTACTTTTCTGTAAGGAAATGTAGTTCAGGTGTCTGTAAAGTTTATGCAGGTGAGAAAGATGAGATTTCAAATTAAGGCTGGTAAAGCTCAACATCTAGTGGACTGGAAAAACAAGACCTTCTGCTTGACTCGTCAATACAGACTAATGTTAGCTTATTGTGTTTTGAAAAGTGAACTTTAAATACTGAGAACAATGACCGCTGAAATTATGAAAACAAATCCATAATAATGGTGAGCATCATGGACTGAAAAGCAATGAGCTTTTAATACTTGTAATTGAGATTAAGTCAGTAAATAATTTTAAAGTTTTGATATAGGCTCCATATGAAGCGTATTTATGCTAATTGGTTGAATAAACTGTGCAGAAGTTCAATGTCTATACCTTTTTTCCAATAGAAAATATTTAATTGTAGTTCAATACATAGTGAATTCAATGCATATTGAGAAAACAAAACAGCTGTTTTGTCATTAGGGTTACTCTTGAGTTTTCAAGAACCTTTTTGAGGGGAATAGGAGGGCACTACAAAAAATTTCTATCTTTAAGTTTAAGTGTCTGTGCACTGACATAGCAGAACTTCAGAATATGAATACTGTCTACAACTTCTTGTCAGTCCAACAGTCTGCATTAGAGTGCCGCCATCACCAGAGTTTCTGATTGCCTACTTTATGTAGTTGAGTGTATTCTGACTTTGTACAGTAATTTAACAAAGAATCGTACTCATTTTTACTAAAAAATATAGACTTTTGTAACACTTTTTTAAAAACAAGATTTTTACCAGCATGTGGTATATCTCCCCAACATATATTTTAAAAATGATTTCCAAACAAGTTCTATAATGAATTATGAATACTCTTCGCTAAAAATAATTTTTAACCTGCCAGTCAAATCAGCAGTGCTAAAATGGTACTCCATTACTTCAGTGTCATAATTTGGTTGTGACCTATGCAAAACTGACATCTTTCACACTAGCTTTAACTGGAATGCATAGTCAAGACTGTTTTAGGGGTTATAAAATGTAGTTATTGTATATACTCATCCCCTACATACAAATATGAAGTAAATTAAGCTATAATTGTCAACCCAAATGTTATTTCATTTTATTCCCCATTGTTCAAGGCAAGCTTATTATGGAGTTTCTCAATTTTATCATGCATACAATTTATATCTTAAGAAAATAGAAATATAACCATAAAACTATGAATTTCCAGCATCTAAGAGGACACACCAAACACTTTATTCTGTCACCTCAGAGAAGCATGCAGTAAATATAATTTTCATGTAATTTTGACACTGAAACAAAAACAGCACTCTAATTAAACAATCAACTTCAAAATATATTATGCTGAAGAGAAAAAACACACTTTTGACACTCTAAATAGAGTTGATTCATCAGTTTTAACTCATAAATGATCCTGTACCTAATTACTCAGTTGCTATGTGTAGTTTTTACTGTAAGAAATTTCATTGCATGATAAATAGTCAAAACTTGTATGTAGCTAAATTATACTTGGGTTTTCCCACTTGTAATAGTCAATTTCAATAGTTTAAATTTCAAAGAAAACTCCATCTACTCCTTTTCTATTTATAACCTAGCAAAAGAAAAAAATTGCATATTGTAGAATAGTTAATATGCTTTAATCCCTTTAATCAACGTTCCCTCTGAAACTCTCTTTCCTTCTAGGAACTACCCATTTCCATTCACTGAAATAAAATATATTATTAGAAAACTGAGTATATGGAAAGAATTGATAAATGCTTAATAGAACAGATTCTGTGCATGAGGTATGCCAACAGGCCGTCTGGAGATTTGAATTAAAAAGTCTGACAGTGAATTTGGGACTGTTTTGTCCCTGGACAGTTGAATGAAATGTGCAAGGAACAAATATTGATCTAATTCCTGTTTACTTTACTTTAGTGGTCTGGTTGGGCCTAAAAGTTACCCCCATAAGAGTTGAATCATTTTCAAACTAGACCCAACCCCACCCCTTCCCCGCACAAAACTGAGTCAGCACCACCACATCCTTCCCATGGGATTGGTTCTTCTCTTCCTGCCTATGCAGTTGGTGCAGCGGTGGCTGCATACCCTACACCTGCCATTCACCGCTGACTGCTGCACTGTGGGTGTGCTGAGGAGTGAGAGTGATGCGACTCCTTGGCACACGCACTCTGCAGCACACAAAGCACAGCAAAGTAGCAATGGCCAGCAGGAATTGGGCACACAGCTGATCAAGCCCCAACCCCACAGGCAGGAGAAGGAGAGGTGAACCTAAGATGAGCCTGTGAGGATCTGGTTTTTCTCACCCAATCCAACCTAGCCCATGTAGTCTGGCCTTATTGGGTTGCAGGGCTCGATTTCATTGGAGCTTGGAACAAACCTCTTGTGAATGTGTGTTGCCGGGGCTGTACCTCCTTAGCTGCTTTATAATAGTTCTTTCTGGGTGATCATTCTGCCCTGAGGAACTTCTTGTCCTGTCTTCTAGAGTAGACAGATATATCAAGTTGCCATGATGACAACTGACTCATGAGGGGGAAGGTTTCAACTTAATTTCATTAAATAAAGTAACTTTCATATAAAAGTATGTAAAAGTAAAAACATGCCTGGAGTCCCTACTAAATCACTTAATAGGTTATCATTTATGGCTAAATTTGATTATTGAGAAGACAAGCATTTGCAAGGTCCCATGTTTATCTGAACATCCTTGTGTCCCAGGAAGGAAACAGGAATTATTACACATGTATCTCCTCCTAAAATGTAGCTCTCATGCAGATCTAACTTGAGAAGGGTTTCTAAATTCACATTGTATTTTACTAAGTTGAAGTCGTTCAAAGTAATTTGTTCTACTTACCAAATTCAACAAGGGACTCCTGAATTCCTCATCTGAATACATGTAGTTTATTATTTTAACAGCCTAATGCTATTTGTGCTAGAAGAACAGATTTACACAGAGAAGCCAAAATATTGTTTCTTGACTGATTTATAGCAAATGTTTTCCACATGCATTATGTCACAAAAAGCCAAAGATCAGGTAACTGCTGTATTCAGCCCTGTATCAAGACATGTTTACTGTCAACATAAGCTTTTGAAAAAAGAGCAGTGAAGGTCACAGCATTTTGTGGCATGCGTGTCATTGAACTGAAAGGCATGTCACACGTGCTTTTCATTTTAGCATGCCATCTAGGCTGGTACAGCCAATATAACAGGTGTGTGATATGCCTTTCCCTTCACTGACACCCATACTAGATGCCACAAAATGCTGCTACCTCCACCTAAAGCAGTAGTGTTCTTTTAAACTGCATGAAAGGTCAGAGCAGGATTCTATCAAACACTGCCAAAGAACATTCAAAATACATAAAATATATTCAAGTGGTAAAGTGTGCACTGAAACCTTTATTTAAGCAGATGTATTTGATGGACACATATATTTTCATAATCTCCTTATTGGATCTACCTTTCCAGAGGTTTCTGTGTGTTCTTCATTCCACCTAAAGTTAGTTCAAGTAATGTGAAGGGGGAAGAATGCAGCTGGTGACCAGTCCGTCATTTTGGCTCTGCTGTTGACTCCTCTTGGAGATCTATGAGCCACAATGCAGAATAGCTGCAGTTCTGGAGTAAAACATTATGGGTCATTCTTCAACCAGTGTAAATCTGCATAGCTCTCCTAACTTAACTGGTGGTACATTGATTTACACCAAGAGAGGATTATCAGGACTTAATTGGTAGCCATATATATATGCTCTTAGAACTTGACTATATTTGGAATGCAAGAGAATCTCGGGGTTCCCCAGTTTCGTAGTGCAGCCCCGAAAATACTTCAGTTAAAATGCTTATTTGTGCATTACGCTATGACTCTTGGGATTACATTTGGCTGTAGGTATGATCATAAGGTCAACAAAATATGATGTCACATCTCAACATACCTCTGTGATGTCTCTGGTGGGGAGAAAGGACACTGCAAATGATATAGTCATGGAATTTAATACCCACTCTAAATCAACTAACTTGCTCTGAATTCAGCTAACACAAACTGATTAGCAGGTGCTTTCCATAGGCATACCAATGAATCCCGTATGCATAAAGCACCTGATTCTCTGAGGGTTGGGTGGAATATCTAATCAGAGGTATAAAACAGAGAGCTGTGAGCGAGTAGAACTGGGGAGAGGGGGTGTCTGCATGCACTCACCAAATCCATGAACACTGAAATAAGCCACATTTGATTGTATTATTATTATATATTTGTATTAACATGTCACCTACAAGCCCTAGTCATAGTCAAGGACCTCATTGTTCTAGCGCTGTACAAACATAGAAAGAACATGGTCCCTGCCCTAACGAGCTTACAATGTAAGTATAAAACAAGAGACAACAGATGAATACAGAGAGAAGTGGGAGTACCAGGAAACAATGAGACAGTATTGGTCAGAGTGATAGGCAGTGGTTTCAGTGCACCGGTGGCCTAACTGATACATTTTTTGTAGGCCTCCCGGCAAATGGGAGTTTTAAGGAGGGTTTTGAAGGAAGATAATTGGTTAGTTTTGTGGATGTTTACAGGGAGCATCTCCCAAGCATAGGGGGCATCATGAGAGAAAGCAGGATGGTGCTTGTGTCAAAATTTAACAAGTGGGTGATGGAGATTGGCATTATTGACCAATCAGAGGCAGGAATCAACATCTCTATAATAAATGACAGATAGGCAATGAAGGGCCTGGAAAGTGAAAACAAATAGCTTATGTTTGATGCAATTGAGAAGAGAGAGGAGCCCAGTGGAGAGTTGCAAAGAGGGATGGCACAGTCAAAGGGACGAGCTAGGATAATTAGCTGTGTGGCTGCATTCTGAATGGATATGAGAGGCTCAAGATTGCGTTTGTTAAGACCAGAGAAAAGGATGTTGCAGTAATTGAGACACAAGAGGATGAGCGCCTGGACAGAAGAGTTTTAGATATGTGGATGAAGAAGAGAGAACATATCTTAGAGATGTTATGCAGCCAGAATCTTTAAGATTTATATTAGTTACTGTGGGTTTTGGCTGTCATATAACTTTTATGTTGGACTATGACTGTTTGAAATTTGAAGGGGCTCAAGTTTTAGATATATTTAATATTTTGTAACCAATCATATTGGGGAGGTGAATAAGCAGTTGTGGACAATCTGACAGCAGTACTAACAGGGAACTGTGGAGCAGCAGGTGGCACTGCTGCTCCTGTGAAATACCACAGAAGCCCAAAGATGGTACTGGACATGGCAGACATAGGCCACCATAAAAAGAGCCTACACCCAATCCTAACCCACAATGACAAATGGAAAGGCCAATTAATCCCAAGAGGTCAATTGCATTTGCTCATAGAAGAGAGTTGGGGGCCTCACTGTGAAACTGTCCTCTAGTAATCACTACCAGACACGGAAGGTCAAGTAATTAAATCAGCAAAGACTCCTTGTGATCTGGCTAATAGTTGGTGTAGATTTGTATCCAGACAGGACAGTGTAAAATGGACTACTGGGTGACTGGGCATCCTGAATAAAATGACTACTGGAAAATCAAAAAAGAAACATCTTCGATTGGTGAAAATTGCAACTTGGAATGTAAGACCACTATCAACAAACTTCCAAAGACTTGTGTTATTGAAATTTAAAACTGTACATCTTCACTAAATTGCTAAAGTGCTACATATGGCCAACTCTCCTGTCCAGATGCAGGAGCTGGAGACATAAAAAGAATGCTCTCAGAAGACTCAGAGCATTCAAGTTTTGGCATATTAAAAAAATGTTTAAAACTAATTGAATAACCAGAACTTTGAATGAAGAGGTGAAGAGAAGGATGAATTTAAAAAGAGCACAATTACTTGGGACCTTAGGTAAAAGAATAACATCTTTTTGTGGACACAGAACTCACTAATTGTGGAGTGACTCACTTCCAGCACTCATACTGTCAGGTAAGATCTCAAATAAACTAGGAAAAGGAAGAAAGAAAGCCAATTACATCAAAAATATCATCAAAGGAACTGGTATTCAAAGGAGAGAAGTGGAAGATTTACAACTCTGATGAACTGTGAAAGATAGAAGGTGATGGTCAATGGCCTCCACACTAGAGATGCCCAAATACATTTGTTAGTCTCTAAGGATATAAGCTTTCGTGGGCTATAACCCACTTCATCAGATGCATGGAGTGAAAAATTCAGTAGGCAGGTGTAAATATACAGCCCCATGAAAAGATGGGAGTTGCCTTACCAAGTGGGGAGTCAGTGAAAGCTTATGCCCAAATAAATTTGTTAGTCTCTAAGGTGCCACAAGGACTCCTCATTGTTTTTGCTGATACAGACTAACATGGCTACCACTCTGAAACTTGTCACACTAGAGAAGTCACTTGAAGAAGAATCTTTGCAGATGATTTAGGATTCATTAACATCATACAAATTCCATTTCTTAAGTGTCTGCCCTATCATACGCACCTTAACACATTCCTGGAGTAATTTTTTGCTGATTCTCAGTTTTTAGAAAAGTGAAATGCCCTTTATAGTGATCAATCTGTCTGTTTAAAAACAATATATTATACTTTATCCCTCAAGAAAAGATATTAAATAAGCTAAATCTTGCTCCTTTGGGGATTTGCTTTCTGTGTCATCAGCAAAGGATGGGGCAGGGTAAGCAGCACCAGAGGCAGCAGCAGTTTGCTGAAGGTAAAGTTGATATTGGTCTTAAAGAAGTGTCAGGTCTGTCAATACCAGCGATCAAATTAAATTAGTACAGATCAATATTTTACAGTGTGGACTTTAAATAGCTTAATAATGCCCCCTGGCCAGTGACTGACCAACTTCAGAAGTATTTACTTTTAGGTGGGTCTGCAAACCTATATGACCCCTCCTGCTTTATGCCTTTTCTGAAGGTAAGATTTTATGTTTGCACTAGAGATGGAAGGTATAATTTCCATCTTCAGTTGACACCCCTCAATTAGTTCAGATTGAGCTAGCATGCTAAAAAGCAACAATGTAGCCACATTGGCATAAAATGGATTAGCCAACCTAGGTACGATACCCTGCGAGACTCTAGGTACATACTCAGGTGACTAGCCCTTCCTGTTGCTTGTGCCATGATGGCTACACCTGTATATTTAGCATGCTAGCTTGATGAGAGCTAACAGATGTATGTGTACTGGAGCTGGAAATGATGATCTACCCTGAGGTAGTTCTGGTGCTGCTTTCAGAAGGAACAGCTTTCAAAGGAAGAGCATTCATGCCCCTCAAAACATCTTGTAGCAGGACTGGGGAAAAGTGATTGAGTATTTTTAGGTGTCATGATTTTGGAGGGGCTGACCCATGACTTTTGAAACCCTTGGGATTGGCAATTCTATTGTTAACTTATCTTTAATGTGGCTACTTTTCTAAATATCACATTTTAAAATATTTTATACATATCAGTTCAAATAAATAATTATAAAAATTGTATATGAAAAACATAGTGAATGAACAAAGTATCCCAAACAATTATCTGCCAGAAGTATACTTATGAACAGCGAGGTACTAGACAGTCCAAAACTCTTATTAATGGTTTATTATTTTACTTCATACAGTAACTCTAATTTTGCTGGCACTTTAAATTTCACCTAAAAAGACAAGATCCTTGATCTGGAGAGCTTGCAGTCTAGTTTTATGACTAGATATCTAATTATAGTAGAGCTGAGAAAGAACTCCAAAGGAAAGTATAGCATTTTATCTTACCTGCTTAATAAAGGACTTTTTTTTTAAACATTAGGTGTTATCTAAGAGAATACTGATCCAAGCAACTGGATATCATGGCTGAAACCCTGGCCCCATTGAAGTCAATGGCAAAACTCCCACTGACTTTGATAGGGCCAGGATTTCATCCACAGACTCTTCAGTGACTTTCCCATCTCTCCTGTTTTAAATGTTGTTACTTTTAGCTTTAAGATGAGATTATCTGGCACAATATCACACAAGGAATGAGCAGCGTCTAAGGTATCCAGACACAAACCAATTATAGTTCAAAATCAATACTTTGGGTGAAATCCTGGCTCTGTTGCAGTCAATGGGAGTTTTGCCATTTGTTTCATGGAATCATAGGAATGTAGGGCTGGAAGGGAACTCAGTCATCAAGTCTAGCCCCCTGCCCTGTGGCAGGATCAAATAAATCTAGACCATTCCTGACATGTTCATCCAAACTGTTTTTTAAAACCTCCAATTATGGGGATTCCATAACCTCCTTTAGAAGCCTAATCCAGGGCTGTCCTTATAGTTGTCCTTATAGTTGGAAAGTTTTTTCCTAATGTTTAATCTAAATCTCCCTTGCTGCATATTAAGGCAATTAATACTTGTCCTACCTTCAGTGGACATGGAAAACAATTGATCACCATCTTCTTAAAAGCCTTAAACATATGTGAAGACTGTTATCAAGTCCATCCCTCTTCCCCCCATCTCCTTTCTCAAGACTAAACATGCTGGGGGATTTTAACCTTTCCTCATATGTAAGGTTTTCTAAGCTTTTTATAATTTTTTTTGCTTTTCTCTGGATGCTTTCCAGTTTGTTCACAACCTTCCTAAAGTGTGATGCCCAGACTAGGACAGAGTACTCCAGCTGAGACATCACCAGTTCCAAGTAGAGTGGGACAACTACCTCCCATGTCTTACAGATGAAATTCCTGTTAATACATTCCAGAATTATATTAGCCTTTTTCTCAGCTGTGTCATATTGTTGACTCATTCAATTTGTGGTCCATTTTAACCCAAGATCCTTTTCAGCAGTATAACCACCTAGCCAGTTATTCCCTATTTTGTAGTTGTGTATTTGATTTTTTTCCTTCCTAAATTAAGTATTTTGCACTCGTCTCTTTTGAATTTCATCTTGTTGAATTCAGGCCAATTCTCCAATTTGTCAAGGTCTTTTGAATTGCAGTGCCATTCTCTAATACTAGAACCTCCCAGGTTAGTGTCATCTGCTAATTTTATAAGCATTATCCAAGACATTAATGACAATATTGAATAGTACCAGACCCAGGCCTGACCCTTGTGGGACCCACTAGATATGCCTTCTCAGTTTGCATGTTTGCACCATTGATAACTGTTCTTTCAGTCAGTCATGCACCACCTTATAATCATTTCACCTTGACCACATTTTCCTAGTTTGCTTATGAGAATGTCATGTGAAACTATGTCAAAACATTAATAAAATCAAGAGAACACATCTACTGCTCTTCCCCTCCCCCTCCCCCGTCCCTAATACACTAGGCCAATAATTTTGTCAAAGAAGGAATTAGGTTTGTTTGACATAATTTGTTCTTGATAAATCCATGCTGACTATTCCTTATAATCCTGTTATCCTCCTAATGCTTACAAACTGATCGTTTAATAATTTGTTCCAGTATCTTTCCAGGTTTCAAAGTTAAGCTGACTGGTCTATAATTCCGTGGGTCTTCTTTCTTCCCATTTTTGAAGATAAGTACTATATTTGCCTTTCTCCAGTCCTCTGGGACCTCACCCATCCTCCATTAGTTCTTGAAGATAATCACTAACTGTTTCAAGATTGCTTCAACTAGTTTCTTAAGTACCCTAGGACAAATTTCATTAGGCCCTGCTGACTTGTATACATCTAACTTGTCTAAATATTCTTTAACCTGTTCTTTCTCTAATTGTGTTGGGTATCAGGTCACCATCAACCTTTTTAGTGATGACTGAAGCAAAATAGGCATTAAATACCTCGGCTTTCTTGATGTTGTTAATTATTAGCTTTCCTTCCCTGAAGGAAGCTTCCTGAAGTAGAGGACCTACTCTTTTGTTGCTCTTTCCCTTGCTTCTTATGTATTTAAAGAATCTCTTCTTATTGTGTTTTGCGTCCCTTGCTAGATATAACTCATTTTGTGCTTTACCTTTCTGATTTTGTTGATACATGCTTGTGCTATTCTTTTGTGCTTCTCCTTAGCAATTTGTCCATGTTTCCATTTTTGTGGGATTCCTTTTTTGGTGTTCAGGTCATTAAAGAGCTCCAGATGGCCTCTTACTATTGGCCTCTTCCTATTCTTCCTCTGATTTCATGATCACTTTTATCTAAATTGTTTCCGCCTTCAGATATGCTACCCGTTCCTCAGAATGAAGTTTAAAATGGTTGTCCCTGGGTTACTTCGTCCACTTTCTGGGGGTGGAAATTGGAATGTAAGGGGAACAATAACTTATTGGAAGTTTTGTTGTTTTCCATATTAATTTTCCTACAGATGTCTGAGTAGTTGAAGTCCCCCTCACCCCCCATTACTACCAGGTCTTGTGTCTTGGATTTTTGTTATTTGTTCTAGAAATGCCTCATCCACTTCTTCTTCCTGTTTGGTGGTGTATAATACATCCCACCATAACATCTCCCCTATTTGTAACCCTTTTATCTTTACCCAGAGGCTCTTGATTGGTCTTTCTCTAACCTCTTTATGGCTTTCAGAACAAGTATATATATTTTTGACGTACAATGCAACATCACCTCCTTTTTTACTGTGCCTGTCCTTCCTGAACAAGCTATACCCCTCTATACCAATATTCTAGCAATGAGATTTATCACAAGTTCCTGTGATGCCATCAAGTTGTAATTTCGCTTATGTACAAATATTTCCAGTTCTTCCTCTTTGTTCCCCATATTCCTTGCATTTGTATATAGATATCTAAGATGTTGAGCAGATTCCCCCCACTAATTTCCCTCTCATTGCTCCTACCCTTTTGTCGTTGTCCATGTTTTCTCCACCCCCCCCCAGCATCTACATCTGTTACATATACAAATACTCACCAGCAACCACACACCACACAACAGAACCACTAACCCAGGAACCTATCCTTGCAACAAAGCCCGTTGCCAACTCTGTCCACATCTATTCAGGAGACACCATCGTAGGGCCTAATCACATCAGCCACATTATCAGAGGCTCATTCACCTGCGCATCTACCAATGTGATATATGCCATCATGTGCCAGCAATGCCTCTGTGCCATGTACATTGGTCAAACTGGACAGTCTCTACGTAAAAGAATAAATGGACACAAATCAGACGTCAAGAATTATAACATTCAAAAACCAGTCGGAGAACACTTCAATCTCTCCGGTCACTCGCTTACAGACCTGAGGGTGGCTATCCTTCAACAAAAAAACTTCAAAACCAGACTCCAACGAGAGACTGCTGAATTGGAATTAATTTGCAAACTGGATACAATTAATTTAGGCTTGAATAGAGACTGGGAATGGATGAGTCATTACACAAAGTAAAACTATTTCCCCATGTTATTTCTCCCCCCCACCCCACCCCCCACTGTTCCTCAGATGTTCTTGTTAACTGCTGGAAATAGCCTACCTTGCTTGTCACCATGAAAGGTTTTCCTCCTTCCCCCCTCCCCGCTGCTAGTGATGGCTCATCTTAAGTGATCACTCTCCTTACAGTGTGTATGATAAAACCCATTGTTTCATGTTCTCTGTGTGTGTATATCAATCTCCCCTCTGTATTTTCCACCAAATGCATCCGATGAAGTGAGCTGTAGCTCACGAAAGCTTATGCTCAAATAAATTTGTTAGTCTCTAAGGTGCCACAAGTACTCCTTTTCTTTTTACATCTGTTACAGTTGACTTTATTATGCTTACTGTGAGTTTTTGTCACTTGCCCCCTTTGAATCTGGTTTAATGTCCTTCTGACTTGGTTGGCGAGTGGTGCACAAAGGTGCTCTTCCCCTTTTTGATCAGTTTTCAGAGTAGCAGCCGTGTTAGTCTGTATTCGCAAAAAGAAAAGGAGTACTTGTGGCACCTTAGAGACTAACAAATTTATTTGAGTATAAGCTTTCGTGAGCTACAGCTTACTTCATCGGATGCATTTTCCACCAAATGCATCTGATGAAGTGAGCTGTAGCTCACGAAAGCTTATGCTCAAATAAATTTGTTAGTCTCTAAGGTCCCACAAATACTCCTTTTCTTTTTTTGATCAGTGTACCCCATCTTTTTCCATCAGACTTTCTTCAGTGGAATAAGTATTTCACCCTGTGAATTTAATCTAGAAATCAGCTGGAAGCCAATGCAAACCTCAGACCACAGGTTTAATGAGTCTGTTCAATAAAGTATTACTGTATTTTTAGATATAGGACCTAATTTTCAAATGTGGTCACTTAGGTTATGGTGCCCAATTCTGTGGTTTGGCACTCAAACTGATACTTGCATCATAACCTATTTTTGGTGTCTGAGTGCCAGAATAAAAGCTCAAATTTGAAAACTGGGTTCCCTGCCTAAATATTGCATATGGGCATAGTTTGGAGTGCAACGTTGTTAAACATCTTAAGTAAATTTGGATATATAAATGTGTGCAGCTAAATATGGTAACTTAAACTGTCACAGTACAAGTAATATTTGTTCAAAACCAGACTTTTTTTTTTCAATGATGAATGTGTAGATCTAGAATTTGAGGTACATTTTCAGCAAAGGGCAGAAACATCAATACACACAATTCCCATTAACAACATGGCTTTGTGGTGTTTCCTGTGCACAATACTGAAAATGATTATTTATTATACCCATCAATTATCTCTAGGGTTTTACAAAGATGTTTAAAATCACACTAATTAAATCTACTCAAAACAGCAATTAAAATGAATCTCCCTGAAAGTCTCTCCCCAGCCCTAAAACAAGGCAGCTTCTCATTAACCCGAGCTAACCCCGTGGGATATAATGCCACATATAAAAAATCCCTCAAGAAATATCTCCAGCCGTGAAAGAAAACAGGTTCTTCCCTGACATTCAGCCAAATATAACCCCATCAAATCCCCTTCCACAAGAAAAATCAGACAGAACATAGATTCGTACAGCATGTCTGAAAGGTCACTAAATCTGGGCTCTGGCCAGCAAAGAAAGGAATCCAGTTCCAGACCTTACCAGGAGCAGCCTGGCACCAGAACTCATCCATTAGTACCCTCGTCTTATTCTTGATGTGCATCATTTGGCTGTATAATGAAGTGATCTGTTTGCATATATGAGAAAAATCTTACTCAATTTCCAGTGAGAATATAAACATCACTCAGTTAAAGTATTTTCCACATATTTCATCATGCATAGTATTGACTCCCTAAATATGCAGATTAATGTGCTTTTTAAAAATATTTATCCACATGGAGCAAAGTGTTTCAGATGCAAAAATCAACAATTTTGTTGTACTCAATTGCAGTGTGGTTAATGAGACCAATGCATCTCAGTAAGCTCTAGACAGTTTGTTGATTAGAGTTGTTAAATAATTGGGTGCCCTTTAAGCATAATGACAGATTTCAGAGTAGCAGCCGTGTTAGTCTGTATCCACAAAAAGAAAAGGAGAACTTGTGGTACCTTAGAGACTAACAAATTTATTTGAGCATAAGCTTTCGTGAGCTACAGCTCACTTCATCAGATGCATTCAGTGGAAAATACCACTGTAGCTCACGAAAGCTTATGTTCAAATAAATTTGTTAGTCTCTAACAAGTGCCACAAGTACTCCTTTTCTTTAAGCATAAGTTTGTTTTGTAAATTAGTTAAATAAGCAATGGAAACAACCTTTGATTAGAAGTCTTTTACTTATTGGCTATTGCTTTTATATGACTTACGTACATTCACCGTCAGATTTAAAGAACAATAATTTAGGCGCTAATAGGGCTGTCTTTAAATCCCAGTGCTTCATTTTTTTAAAAGTAGCTCCAAGAAGTGCTTTGATGGATAACAGACAGATATTAATTGTTGTGCCTTTATGCTAAATTCTTCCCACAGTTGAATCTGTAGTAGGTGTCACTTAGATTTGATTTTGTGCATTTAAGAGTCTGGCATAGATCTCCATTTTTGTGTATCTACTGATAGCGGAGCTCTAACCAGGGGTGTAGTGCGATTAACATGGTTTACAGGGGAATGACTATGGAATTGACCTAGCCCATTCTGTGGCAAACTCCTTCCACCATGGAAGATTTCAGAGTAGCAGCCGTGTTAGTCTGTATTCGCAAAAAGAAAAGGAGTACTTGTGGCACCTTAGATCCTATGTGGGATCTGCTGGTCTCTGCCCTTGAAGGGAGTGAAAGCTTTCGTGAGCTACGGACGTGATGCATCCGATGAAGTGAGCTGTAGCTCACGAAAGCTTATGCTCAAATAAATTTGTTAGTCTCTAAGGTGCCACAAGTACTCCTTTTCTTTTCACCATGGAAGAGTCACTCTCCCTAGAGAGAGAAGGAAGAACTCATAAGACACACTCCCTTCAAGGGCAGACACCAGCAGATCCCACATAGGATGCTCCATGGGTGAGGCAAAGACCCTGGAAAGAGCCTAATTAGGCAGGTAGCCAAGTGTCCACGCTTTCTTCTCAGTTAAATCCCACCTTTTTGAACCTCATTAATTGAAGAATTCTTCTTCAATTCCTCAACTCTTCCAAGTTGAGGATAATGCCCTGGCAGAGTCCGAAAATCTTTGTTCTTCCTATGCTGGCATTGCACGGGTCCTCACAAATGTCCCTTTAAGTCTTGCTAAAAGAGGACTTTCCAGAAGTCCTACCACAGGGTTGCCCTGAGGAGTAAGTTCAAACTGGCAGTATCCACCAAGTCAGATAAGCAAAGATTTTGGTGCTGGGAAGCAAGACTTTACCCTTGGAGAGATTGGGCTCCATTTCTTGCACTAGCAATAGCATCACAATACTTTATGAATTTCCAGTCTCTGACTTCCCATAGAGGGTTTTTTTTTTTGTTTTTTTTTTTTTGTATCCATCCTCCTTCATGAGCCAGAGCAGTCTGAAGAATATGGGGCAGGTCCTATGGCATCATCTGTACATCAAAGCTGCCTGAAGAGTTCCAGAGCATGAGTACTCTGCAGAGGATTGGTCTCTACTGTTTGTAATACCAGAATGATTGTGGGTGTAGAATAGTCTCCATCTAGTCTGAAATCTGATTTGACTCAATCCCTTTGTGGCCTGCAAAAATTTCAAGATGGAGATGACTCAAGCAGTTATTGCAGCAAAATAAAACATGGAGAGTTCATTGTATCCATGGATTTAAAAAAAACCCGCCTATATGTAGTTGTTTCCATGTTATCATCTAATCCTTCTTCTTTATTTTATTATTTATTTGTATTACTGTGGTGCCTAAGAGCCCCAGTCATGGACCCCATTCTGCCAGGTGGTGTATAAACACAGCACAAAGGACAGTTCCTGCCCCAAAGATACTTATACTTACAATCCAAGTATAAGACAAGAGACAATGGATGGATACAAACAGATTGGGAAGTACAAGGAAACAATAAGACAGTATTGGTCAGCATGACAGGCAGTGGTTTCAGCGCAGCAGTGGCCTAACCATGGTCAAGTTTTTAGTAGGCTTCACAGCAAAGGAGAGTTTTACAGTGGTTTGAGAGGATAATGATGTTTGCAGATGTTTACAGTGACCTTCTCCCAAACGTGAGGGGAAGCATGGGAGAAAGCATGAAGGTATTTGTTTGAAAATTTAACAAGTGGGCAATGAAGACTGATATTATTGGCCAGTTAAAGGTGTGAGTTAACTTTTGATGCTGAATGAGAGATGATAAGTAGGGAGGGGATAGGTCATGAAGGGCCTTGAAAAGGAAGATAAGTAGCTTATGTTCGATACAATGGAGAAGAGGGAGGCAGTGAAGGGATGTAAAGAGAGGGGAGACATGGTCTAAGCAACAGGCTAGGAAAATGATCTTTGCAGCTGCATTCTGAATGGATATCAGAGGGGCAAGATTGTATTTGTCAAGGCCAGAGGATAGGGTGTTGCTGCTACATGTGGTGCTTTTTTCATTGATTTCCATGATTCAGAACATATTAGTTCGTAAAAGCAGTTTATTTAGACCATGTTCTCTGTGTGTGTGTATATAAATCTCTCCTCTGTTTTTTCCACCAAATGCATCCGATGAAGTGAGCTGTAGCTCACGAAAGCTTATGCTCTAATAATTTGTTAGTCTCTAAGGTGCCACAAGTACTCATTTTCTTTTTGCGAATACAGACTAACACGGCTGCTACTCTGAAACCTATTTAGACCATAAGATCTTTGAGGCAGTGACTGTCTTTTTGTCCTTTGTACAGCTCCTACATAATGAGACCCTGATCTGTGATTGGGGCCTCAAAGTGCTGCTGTAAGAGAAATAATAAAAGCAATATTCCTTTATTTTCTTGCCTATATTTGAATTTTATCTGCTGCCATATTACAAAATAATTTAGTTTTGTCAGGTTCTTCTAATGTATTTTACAATCTTCCACAATTTCTACTGATCTAAAGTGCTTTTAGTTTAAAAATTTTGCAGCCTCACTAATCACCCTTTTTTACATCTGTGATAAATATAGAACATTAATCCTAGTACTGATCCCTGGGGCATCTCTACTATTAGCTTTTTTTGCTTTCTTTCTGTAACCAGATTTTAATTCATGAAAGGATTTTATCTCACCCCCTGTGGCTACTGAGTTAACTTAATCTCTTGTGAGGGACTCTACTGAAAGCTTTTGGAAAGTCTCTAAATAGGTATCTAGAGGGCCAGATGTGATTTAGCTACTATTTTGTTAACTCTTAAAGATGTCCTTCAGACCACTTTCATGAAAGATCAACAGGCTGCAATTCTGGCTCTTCAGAATCCAGTCTAAGGGCAGGTCTACACTACAGCCAGGATTGATGCCAAAGACCCGCCAAATTGACTGCAGATTGCTCTCCAGTCGACCCCTGTACTCTACCTCCGATGAGAAGAGTAAGGTAAGTCAATGGGAGATTTCCCGTTAACCTCCCCCCGTGGTAACTCAACCTAAGGTACGTCAACTCCAGCTACGTTATTCATGTAGTTGGAGTTGCGTCGCGTAGGTCGACTTACAGCGGTAGTATAGACCTAGCCTAAGGGAAGCAGACTTCTGCTCAGTCTCTAGCTCTCTTATTTAAAAAAGAGCAAGAGGGGTATACAACCTTCTACTTAAAAAACATTTCATGTCAGAGATATCAGCTTAATCCTTGCCAAATTAGTGAAACAACAACTTGAATTACTTGATTCTTGTAAATTTAAGATTCTGATTTGGGAAATTTCACATATAGAGTCAATTCTAGTTTGTAGAATTAGTAAAATATGGGTTCTTCTGATGATCTACCCAACAATCTATGTTAATGATCAGGTGGTTTTGCAAATGCAATATGAAGTCAATGAGATTAGTGGCTTAATAAGGCATGAGTCCTTATATTCTAAATTCCTTTAGACAAGAACTGTGTGTTCCTTTATGTTTTGTACAATGTTTTCCATGCTTAAGAAGTAGTAATAAATTCTGCCTAGGCATATATTTAAGTCACTGGGGTTTAATAAAATATAAGAGAAGGCAGAATTTTCCCAATGTACTGTGGATGTGATATCAGAATAACTTCTAAAACAGATTTAACAAAGAGTGTGTGGGAGGCTTGGAACAGCAGTTCTGTTGTTTGTCTCTTAACATCTGTCAGAACTACCCAATCAATCACGATGAGTATTTGGATCATGTGATCAAGAATATGATTTGTTTATCACCCCAGAGAGGCCATCAGTAAACAAATTACTTTGTTCTAAATAAATGAAAGTGGGGGGAGGGTTAAATAATGTAGAGCTAACTAAAAAGTAACCCAGTTATAGCCATATAGAGAAGCACATCTGTTTTTGTACATAAACTCTATTTATTCCCTTATGTAATCTTCTTAGTTCCTTAAATAATGATTAGCCTAATGACAAAATGTTTTCCCCACTAATGTGTTTAAAATTGGAAGATTCAAGGCTCCCTCAGTTCAATTTTTATTTTTAGTCTTGTTTATAATTAAGGTTATACATTTTTAGACTGGGTAATCTAATTCATCAGACTTGAACCAGGGTATTATATTCACAACTTAGTTGGGCTCCTTTTTCACAGGCAGGGAACTGCAGAGGGAAAAACCTCTGGGGGGGTTGAGATGGGAGAATGTATGTGAGCCTGGATTTGAGAGGTAGTCAAACCAGGAGTCCCATGTTGTGAGTATTCACTGAGAGTTTTGGTTAGCTTTTGAATGAGCATCCAAGCCTACTGAGGTTTATATTGTACTGAGGTATCTTTATTGTACTTGTAAAATAATTTAGGTGCCTCCTTGGAAGATTAGACCTCAGCCCCAGATTTGTGTGAATGGTGTCTTTCCTCCCTTTCTATTCTGTGTTTCTTAGTGCTATAAAATGACAATACAGTAGTCTTGCCACTTGATATCTGTCCTCCTTAAATTGTTTACAAAAGTGTATCTTGCCATTGTTCTGACAAGGAAAGCTGGCAGTGTATCTTTGTATTTGTGATGGCCTTACTATCTACTTTCAACTTTAGAGACAAATGTCAAAACTTGGCACCTGATGGAAAACATAACTACACCGTTTAAATTCAGAAAAAAAAGAATAACTTTTCTTTTTGTCATTGAGCCATGTTTTTGCTTTTTTATTATTTTAAGAAAGTAGTATTGATCAATAAGCAAAAGAAATGCATGACAGAATTTGTCACTTAGACTTGTGTTTTACATAGTTTAAAACCTTCTCCAATAAATAACATCTAAACCCATAAAACTGCCACAGTCATACAATTAGAAAAGGAGTACTTGTGGCACCTTAGAGACTAACAAATTTATTAGAGCATAAGCTTTCGTGAGCTACAGCTCACTTCATCAGATGCATTCGATGCATCCAATGAAGTGAGCTGTAGCTCACGAAAGCTTATGCTCTAATAAATTTATTAGTCTCTAAGGTGCCACAAGTACTCCTTTTCTTTTTGCGAATACAGACTAACACGGCTGCTACTCTGAAACCAGTCATACAATTGTGTATGTCTGGAACACATGACAAAATATTATAAATGAACAAAATGTTAAGTATGCATTACATTGCAAAAGGTCTCATAATGTTCATTTTGTGCTATAGCTTCATTATTCAAGCAGGGTAATTCTTTAGATTTATTTGTAATTTTGCCTTCAACAATTTCACTAGGTTGCATCCCACTGGTTCCACTTCCCTATGGATTTTTTCTTAATTTTTTTAACATTACTTTCATGTGCACCAACAAAATAGAAGCTGATTTGGCAGACAGCTTTGTCTGAGTAACGAGGATAAAAAAATAAGGTCGGTGTCCAAACAAAAAATTGTTCAGCTGCTGTCTTTAAGAATAGGATGAGGTTCCCTTCTGCTTTACCCTAATAATTCATTCTTGAGAAATAATGTATAATTCTATACTTCAAGATCTTTTCCCTATTATCTTAATTTCTTTTATCATCAATTTTATCACATCTCCCAACTGCAATCATCAGTTAAAAATGACAGCTGGAATTCTTTCAGGGATGGGAAAAATCAGTGTTTTTTCCAAAAAATCATTTTGGGGAGTTTTATTTTGTGTTGAAACCACCATTGTGCATTTTGCAGGGAGGGGCAAATTAATCCACTGCCTTTTTAACAGGGTTTTAAAGGGCGTGCCCTATTGTAAGGAGCAGAAAAGACATGGGAAGCCTACATGCCTCAGCAAAAGAAATGGGAGATCAGACACCTGCAGCAGCTTTATCTGCTGCTCTCCCTGGTCTCAGTTCTCTGTTGTGGGGGGAATGTGTTATGGTCAGAGGAAGGGGCTCACAGGGAGATGTGTTATGAA
This sequence comes from Dermochelys coriacea, assembly GCF_009764565.3. Lineage (NCBI taxonomy): Eukaryota > Metazoa > Chordata > Testudines > Dermochelyidae > Dermochelys > Dermochelys coriacea. The sequence continues at coordinate 124,710,075 of NC_050070.1, forward strand.
CAGATGAAAGGGCTGCCCCTGGCCTGACTGTTACTGGGAGTGTCTTATTCCTCTTTGCTAAACATCTGGGTGGGAGGTGGAGTTCACTAGTGCCTGCCCTAGACATCTTTAATGCAGAACTTAAGGGGTTTTCTTCACACACCCATCACTGGCTGGGAACCCTAGTAAGCCCTCTGATGCTTCACAATGATAGCAGATAGGCTGACCTAGGATGCAGCCCTAGGGATTTCTCAGATGTCAAACTGTGGGTGAGGCTTAATCCTGTTTTGTACCTAGGAGTGTCTGTGGGCCATTAAACATACGCATTCTCCCAAATTAAACACATACATTAAAATGATACTTTATTTGGCAATTGCAAATAACTGGGTGTGATGTTATTGACATGAACTGTGACCGTATAGACCATTGTTGCAATCAAGGTCCTATAGTTGCACCAAATCTTGTACAAAAGAGGTCAAGTAAGGTGTCTATGGAAAGGCTGTAATTTGCTGGTTATGATTATGCTGTCTGTATGTGTGTATCTTTTTTGTATTTGAAGTTATGAATATTGGCTATGTACTTGATCTCAATGTGTTTGATTCTAATTAGCATCAGTGAAGCATTTGGTCAGCTTCTTGAGAAAGGACTATTCTGAGTAAGTACCCAATCAAGAAACACTTAACTGAGATGGACTTTAGGAGACACCAATCCACATCTGAGCTTTCCTGGGAATGTCCAAACTAACATGTAAACAATGGTGTCGACCTGAAAAAATCTGAATCACTCATGGACATGTGACTTGCCCAGGTGGCTACAAACTCCATTTTGCTGCTGTGATTTTGCACAGAAGAACAAAGGGGTTTCTGCCCACAAGAGAGAGAATATAAAAGGCCCTGGAAGCCTCTCCATTTTGTCTTCAGCTGGCTCAAGAGATGGCCTCTCCACCCCAAAGAGATGCCTGAAAGAAACTGGGACAAAGAACTGTAACTGTGGGGGTGTGAGTGATTGCTGGACCCAGGTCATAAACCACAATGTTGGTCTGAAAAGGATTGGGCCCAGACTAGGAAGGAGTCTAGTCTGTAAAAGAAGCTTATTGGAACATTTCTGAGGGTGAGATGTACCTGTATTCAGTTTCCTACTATATTAGGCTTAGACTTGTGTGTTTTGTTCTATTTTGCTTGGTAACTTACTTTGTTCTGTCTGTTATTACTTGGAACCACTTAAATCCTACTGTTTATACTTAATAAAATCATTTTTGCTTATTAATTAACCCAGAGTAAATAAGTAATACCTGGGGGAGCAAACAGCTGTGTATGTCTCTCTATCAGTGATATAGAAGGCGGACAATTTGCGTTTACCCTGTATAAGCTTCATACAGAGTAAAATGGATTCATTTGGGGTTTTGGCTCCCAGAAAGACTGAATACTGGTGCTGGGAAAGTCCCTGTTAACTGAGAAGCCCCTGGGCTAAGTGAATCTTAGTTTCTGTGCACTTGGTCTGTGCTGTAGCTGACTGGAGTGTCAGCAAGATGGGAGTGGAGGGAAGCCTTCTCTGGCAGGGGGGTTTGTTCTCAGTGGTATCCCAGCACATCTAGTGACAGTCTTGAGGGAGTTTCTATGACCCAACCCGTCACACTGGGGGTCAGGGTTTAGTAAAATGGGGGTAAGCAATGAAACATTTCTTTAAGTCATGTGCAACACCATTTATATCCCAGTCTAAAAATTCTCATCTTTTGTGCCTGTGGATTTCTTATGACATGTTAACATGTCTCATAAAAGAGCAGAGATAAAGCAACTGTGTATGTTTGAGGTGTCTGAAGGTTTTTTAGCACCTAGAAGGTTATGAATAGAAAACATGCAACCTGAAGTAGGGGAGATAGGTTTTTGTCTGTCACTGAGATAGCAATGTGTCTCCATTACTTCCTTCACAGAAACAGTTCTTGAGCACATTCCACATTTATCAGAGCTATGTTTACAGAACACTTTTTTCTGAGGGTACATCTGGCTGCCATACTGTCTTTCATCAATTAATAGAAAGCAAATCCATTTAAGTGTGATCCATAATAATTTGTTATATTAGAAATATTTCACATGCCCTTGAGAAAACTGAGTCAGAAAGTATCAGTAGAGCCTAACTAAATTAATAGTTAAATACAACCACTTAATTTTCTTTACTTTTGTATTCTTGGGTATCTTGCACATCAGGTAGTCTTTGCTATTTTGGTTCTAGAGTTAATGAGAGTGAAGCCTGATATCCTATATTAGGACAAGTTAGTAATAAAATATTGGATCACACTCATTCAGAACTACCTTAATAGGTGGTGGTAGAATTAAATATCTGCCTCTCAGATGAGACATAAAGAGAAAATATCATTAATTTCCCCAAGCTCTGAAATATCATGAGTTAATAGAAACTTAAATATGAATAAACTGTGAAGTACATTTGAAAATAAAGGATCAAATTTAACTCTGATATAAGCCATTGGGAGTTGTCTGCTCACACCATGGCTGAATATGTTCTGCCATCTATATTATGTTCAGAAATGTAGGGCAAGGTCTTATAGGAATTGGGAATTAACAGCATAGAAATATAATTCCCTTGTGATGCAACTGGAGATCCACAGGATGCAAAGTGCTATATGCTTATGATTTCTATGACTGATTATTGATAACACTGCTATCTTTACTGGAGGGTTTGTTTTGGTTAGTTCTTCAAGTTGATGCAGCAGTGTATTCCACTTAGAGGTAGGGGGTGTGTGTGTGTGTGCGCCCAGCACACCAGAGCCAGAGAAGTTTGCCTAGCATTACCCCTAGGAGGTAGCACTTGCACCTCATGGCCATAGTCCTGCCCTTGGCTATGTGAGGCAGCGCTTTCTCGACACCTCCCCTCACCCCCTAGTTCCTTCTTACCCCCTGTGACTGGAGTCGGAGCTCTGTGTGGTTCTTAACCTCACAATCTTTCTCTTTTACTGACTTGCTCTAATTATATATAGTTAGTTAATATCCTTAGTATTAGCAGTTAAATATTTCCCTGGTGATGACCTCACTAGGGTTCAAACATTGTCCATCATGTGGGGGTGCTTGCTGTATTTAGATGAGGCCCATGTCAAAAAGTAGTATTCAATTTACAGGTGATTCACAAAGCTCACTCAGGTGGCTAGGGACCTTCGCTCATGTGGCCTGCTTCAGCACTGAGACCTACATCAGAGCAGAGTTTGCCCTCGGATTCAGAGAATGCTATTGTCAGAGCTTCAAAGAGATGGAGGAACTGCTTTCCATCAAGTGCACCAAGGAAAATATTGCATAAGACCAATCAAGACCATTCCAGGTCTCATGGAGACTTTTCTGCCTCCTCCAAGAAAAGTATGGACTTGCATGCTAGTACTGCCTTGGGAGATCAGATCCCATACCATTGACTCTGGTTCCAGCCTCAGGGAATCCAATGAGTCTGGTACCAACAAAGGTGATGCTGACATGAGCTATGTCTACACTAGCAGTATACCACGTGGCAACAGACTTCCTCTGCCTTTCCATCCTGACCTCTGCCTTGGTCCAGGATTTCACCAGGGCTACATCATTTACAGCCCAGCTGTCTGGGTGGGCTGCTGAACCATTGGGTTTGATGTTTCCCTGCTGTAGAAGTGGGGCTGGTGCCAGGCTCAGTATAAGGGATCTCTTCAGCACCAGGAAACTCCTCTGTACTGCTACACTTTTGCACCACCAGTGTTACTGTGGTGAAACTCCCTGCCCTCCATTTCAGCACTGTCAGCTGTGTTGGAACCACAAACGACTTCCAGGCTGTTGCTGCTCTTGGCACCAGAACCGACTGAGGCATACTCTGTGCTGGTGGTGCTGTTTTGGCTGACAGGTGAATCAGATCAGTTGCTCGCAATCTCAGGGCTGGCTCCACCTGTACCCTGGGACTCCTCAGTTTCAAGGATGGAGGTCCTCCTCCTGCTCTCCATTGCCTGGCCCATATTGGGGATTATCATGAGTACCAGAATTGGCATTCGTCTCTTGGTGAGGACGGGGGCCCCTGGCACAGTGCCTACTGGCTACTAGTGCCTTACCCTTGAGACCAATGGCCTCAATGGAATCTGTGGGACATTCCTCAGTTTCAGAGGTCACGCTCCTCATCTTGTTTCAAGGCAAGATCACTGGGCATTACTGGGATCAATGTTGCAATTGACCCACCGCAGATTCAGGTACCAATTGAGCCTTCCCCATATGGAGCCTCCAGAGTTGTCCTGTCCAGGTCTGCCATTCCAGGACTGGGATCTGGCCCTGGCACAATTAAATGCTTCCTCTTCTTCCCCAGAAAATTCAATAGTGCCTGGCTTTTTGTCTCCTTCAGTGCCTGAGAACTTCAGGGCCTACCAGGACCTTTCTCAGCATATGGCTGCTTCCTTGGGCATTCCGGCAGAGATTCTGCAGGAGAATACCTTTAAGTTGTTCGTCATCCTGAAGCCATCTGCCCCTCAAAAATTCTTTGGAGCGTGCCAGCTTTGGTGTAGCCTACTGCAAAGTGTTTGGAGAAATGCTACTTTGCACCAGTCCAGAGATTTGAGGGCTTTTATTCCCCCCACCCCAGCCCCTATTTCCCTGGTCATAACCATGGTGAACAATGGAGCTCAGCAGGGCAAATTTAAGTCCACTCTTAAGGACAAGGACTCAAAGAGGATGGATTTAATGGGAAGAAAGATCTATACCTCCTCTGCCTTGCAAATGTGGATTGCAAACCAGCAGACATGTTGTCCGCACATGACTCTTTGAATTGGACAGCTATGTCTAAATTTACAGGCCAGCTGCTTGAAACCTCCAGGGAGGAATTTCAGTCATACATCACTGAAGTCTGCTTGGTAGCCAAGACATCATTGAGTAGTTTGCTGCTCTGGACTTTCAGGATGTTTATTTTCATGTGGCAATTTTGCCAAGCCACAAAAAATTCCTCTGGTTTGTCATGACAAATCACCATTTTCAGCACATAGTGCTACCTTTTGGCCTCTCTTCTTCCCACCTGTGTTTTTTACCAGATATGTGGTCGTGGTGACAGCATACCTCCAGAAAGAAGAATCCATATCTTCCTGTATCTGGACAACTTACCTTGTAAACTGGAGTAATAGTAATAGGATGAAATTTAATAGTGAGAAGTGTAAGGTTATGCATTTAGGGATTAATAACAAGAATTTTAGTTATAAGCTGGGGACGCATCAATTAGAAGTAACGGAAGAGGAGAAGGACCTTGGAGTATTGGTTGATCATAGGATGACTATGAGCTGCCAATGTGATATGGCTGTGAAAAAAGCTAATGCGGTTTTGGGATGCATCAGGAGAGGCATTTCCAGTAGGGATAAGGAGGTTTTAGTACCGTTATACAAGGCACTGGTGAGACCTCACCTAGAATATTGTGTGCAGTTCTGGTCTCCCATGTTTAAAAAGGATGAATTCAAACTGGAGCAGGTACAGAGAAGGGCTACTAGGATGATCCGAGGAATGGAAAACTTGTCTTATGAAAGGAGACTTAAGGAGCTTGGCTTGTTTAGCCTAACTAAAAGAAGGTTGAGGGGAGATATGATTGCTCTCTATAAATATATCAGAGGGATAAATATAGGAGAGGGAGAGGAATTATTTAAGCTCAGCACCAATGTGGACACAAGAACAAATGGGTATAAACTGGCCACCAGGAAGTTTAGACTTGAAATCAGACGAAGGCTTTTAACCATCAGAGGAGTGAAGTTTTGGAATAACCTTCCAAGGGAAGCAGTGGAGGCAAAAGATCTATCTGGTTTTAAGATTTAAGATTCTACTCGATAAATTTATGGAGGAGATGGTATGATGGGATAATGGGATTTTGGTAAGTAACTGATCTTTAAATATTCAGGGTAAATAGGCCAAATCCCCTGAGATGGGATATTAGATGGATGGGATCTGAGTTACTATAGAAAATTCTTTCCTGGGTATCTGGCTGGTGAATCTTGCCCATATGCTCAGGGTTTAGCTGATTGCCATATTTGGGGTCGGGAAGGAATTTTCCTCCAGGGCAGATTGGAGAGGCCCTGGAGGTTTTTCGCCTTCCTCTGTAGCATGGGGCATGGTTGACTGGAGGGAGGCTTCTCTGCTCCTTGAAGTTTTGAACCATGATTTGAGGACTTCAATAGCTCAGACATGGGTGAGGTTTTTCATAGGAGTGGTGGGTGACATTCTGTGGCCTGCGCTGTGCAGGAGGTCGGACTAGATGATCAGAGTGGTCCCTTCTGACCTTAGTATCTATGAATCTATGAAACTGGCTACTAAAGGACAGGTCCAGGGAAGAAGTTCTTTCTCATGTACACATTACACTGCACTTATTCAATTCTCAGGATCTCATCCTAAACACCGGGAAATCAACTTTTGTTCCCACTCAGAAAATCAAGTTCAGTGGGGCCCTAGTACTCTGAGTTTCAGAGCATTTTTGCCAATTGACCATTTTCAGGCAATTCACCAACTTTGCTTCTGTTTGCAGGTTCAACCTTCCATGATAGTTTAGATATGCCTGAGGCTGCAGGGCATGCAAGAAGTACAGTTTGCAAAATTGTCTTTGCCCTCTTCAGATGTGGTGCAGGACAGTTTACCATCCAACTCCTCACAGCCTTGGACACATTGGTCCATCTCCCTCTGCTGGTCAGGGCATTCCATTTGTCCAGCCCTTACCAACCAGGACTGTTATCACTGATAGGCTGGAGAACACATCTGGGATCACTGAAAGTTCAGGGTCTGTGGTCAGAGTAGGAAGGATTTTCTGGTGCTTAGTGGTTCACATACATTGCAGTGGTACAGTCAGTAAGTATTATGTGAATAGGCAAGGGGGAGCACACCCTACGGTGCTCTGCCAGAAGGCAATTAGGCTGTGGCAATTCTGCATTGAAGAGCATATCAATACTATAGCTGATCGCTTGCCCAGTGTCCAGAATCATCTCGTAGACTATCTCAGCAGGTTTTTTTAACCTGAGTCATAAGTGGCCCCGGAAACAAGTGTTCTGAGAGTCATCTTTGCAACTTAGGGCATCCTGACGATCAACCTGTTTTGCTATAAGAGACAACAGGAAGTACCATCTGTTCTGCTTTCAAGGGAACCTTGGCCCAGGCTCCCTGATCGATGCCTTTCATCTCAACTGGCATTGGCTCTCTTGTACACTTTTCCTCTGATCCTGATCATTCCACAGGTTATCCTGAAGCTGAAAGCGGATCAGACCAAGATCATCCTCATTGTCATGGGGTCCGCTCATGGCACCTCCTCCTGGCTGTCCTGGGGATTAGCTCTGCCAGGTGCTGCCCTCTTTGGCGGTGTCCCTATCCATTGTACTTTCTTACCCTGTGGGTCCCTCTCTCTCTCTCTCTCTCTCTCTCTCTCTCTCTCTCTTCAGAAACTGCAGCCTCCTCTTTGTGACTTGATCCTCTGGTTTCCCTTTCAGGGGAGCAGGGGGCAGGGAACAAAGTATTTCTGGAACAATTTGTCTGAGGCAGACCACCTCAGACCACCACTTTGCCTGGTCTGTGCCAAATACTTGGTGGTTGATAGGAGAACCCAGCTCCGCCCTCTGTTCCAGGTTCCAGCTCAGGGGCCTTCTAATCAGCAGCCAAGGTCTACACTCCCATTCCTTGCTGCTTTTCCCCTAAGCCTTCTCATCTCTTCCTGGCTCCCCTCGTCTGGGCTTGCCAGCATCCCAGCTCTCTCCTCCCAGGGAGTAACTGTGGCCTTCCCTCTATAGTCCAAAACATAGCTCCTTCTCCCAGGGAGTGATTGCACCCTACTTCCCTGCAGACCCCTTTCTGCTCTCAGCTCCAGGGCTTTGAGGAACAGGGGCCACTTCCTGTTCCTATCCAGCTGAGCCTGCTTCCAATTAGTGGCCCCTTTGTAGCTAAATCTCTCCCTTGCTCACTGCTTAATTGGTTGATTTGGGCCTGCCTGGCCTAATTTAACGCTCTCAGGGCCAGTATGGGGAATACACCACATCACACCTGGCATGGTCGAGGGAGTGTTGATTCTCCAACCTTCTTGTGCTATTGATTCAGCCTCTCATATCCCTTCTTCTCCATCCTGACCTGCTCAGGCAGAATCACAGTCACACCTTGCATTCCACACTCTGCTCCCAATGGAATTCAACTGACAATGGCTTCTATGCAGGACATCTTGGAGCACTCACTGCGTTTTCAGTCATCAGGCCTTGTGCTTAGCTCTATGAGGGTGCATCTGGCAGCAATCTCAATGTTTCATCCCCCTGTTAATGAAAAATGAGGTTTTTCCAATGCCATGGTAGTTTGATTCTTAAAAGGACTTCATCTCCATCCCTTGGTCTGAGAGCCAGCTCCTTTGTGTGTAACACAGTAGTGGCAGCACTGATGAGACCTCTGTCTGAGCCTCTGGCATCTTGCCCCTTTCCCTTTTTGTGTCAAAACTGCAGTCTTGGTTGTGGTAACATCCACAAGGAAGGTCTGTGAGTTGCAGCTCTCATGGCAGAGCCTCCTTATGAACAGTTCACCAAACACAATGTGACTTTATGGCTACTCCCAACATTTCTGTCTAAAGTGATCTCTCAGTTTCATTTGAACCAAGCAGTATATTTGCCTGTGTTCTTTCTTAAGCTGCATTCATGCCCAGAAGAACAGCATCTTCATATGTTAGATTTCAGCTGATGTCTTCTGCCTGAATAGGACTAAACTGTTTCATGGTTTTCCTCATCTGTTTGTGTTATATGCAGATCATGTGAATGGGCAAGTGCTCTCTTGACAAACGATCTCTAAGTGAATAACATCCTGTATCAAGGCTGCATATGAAATAGCTTCAACTATGCCTCCTCAGTGGCTGTGAGCTCATTACACGACATTTGCAGGGCTGTCAGGTGGTCATCGATACATATGTTGACGAACCATTATGCCATTAATGCATCATCCACAGCTGATGCAAACTTTGGGAAGGTGATCCAGCAATCCATGTTTTAGATGGATTCTGAGCCCAATCTCCTGTGAGTACTGCTTGTGGGTCACCGAAATGGACTACATGGCTACAGCTACTCAAAGAAGAAAGTTACTTACTCTTACTGTGGTTCTTTGAGATGTGATGCAGATGTATATTTCATGACCCAACCACTGTCCCATCTGCAACAGAGTCTATTCCCTGGGTGAGCGGTGCGAAGGAACTGAAGGGAGTCCAGGTGGCACTGCCTCATATAGCCAGGGGTGGGGGTATGGCCATGAGGTGTGAGCATTGCCTTGTACAAAATTCTCCAGCTCCACCTAAGTGGAATATACATCTGCATCACATCTCAAAGAACCACAGTTACAGTAAGTAACAGTTTCAGTTGTTTTGCATATTACCTTGTGCAAATCAATTGCAACACAACCCGATTTTTAAAAAACACTGCCTAAAATGCTCTATTTGTTTGCCTCAGGATAAAAAACAGAAGAAAGTAGGTGGGCTGCACTGGAACTGTTAACCTACAGTTGGAAATGAAACCAACATGGATTTGGCAGCCGTCTCAGCTAGGAGATAAGGCAGCAGCAAATTAAGGCAGGCAGGAAACAGTAACAGTCAGCCTGTGGTAAGGGGTTGTGTTGCCTCATTTTGCAGAGTAGATATGGGTGGAACCTCCTTCTGTGAGTGAGAGGTGTAGCTGTGGAATTGACAGGGCATGTGTTACCAAGGGGGGAGAGAGAAGAGGAACTAAACATTCTTCAGTTTTCAGTGCAGATCCTAGTCGTATACTCCTCCTTGGTGTTCTTAGGATTAAATGTCTTTGCATTCCACCTCTTTTTGAAAAGTGCATTGGGAGATCATAAGCATGGAAAATACTATAAGAACTAAATTATGTTCTGTCCTATTGTATTAAATATATTGAAATAGTTTCTCTCCCTAACATTTCCCAACCACTTAATTTTTTTGTGATATCATACTTTATAAACAGATTGGGGGGAAATCATCTTGTTTAATTCTGTAAGGAAAAGCTATCTGAAAAGGTCAGATCATTCAGCTCTCACATTATATCTTTTGCAAGTAACTCCTTAGTTATAAATTATATTTTAAATGATTGCCTTAGCAAGTTTTTAATGTTATATTTTTGATGAATTAATACTTGGAGGGTATATCAGAACTACTTCTGCCAGGACAGTAACACATGATGGACAAAGTTATGTTGCTTCATTTAATTTAATTATGAAAGGCAGCTATTTGCTTTTGTTCTACTTTTCAGAACATTAATACCTCTGCAGTGTGTTGAAAAGATTCTAAATTCATCTTGGCTTCTGTTGTAAGGATTACCATTGGAGTGCCTAAATAATCTTTCCCTCTTTCCCTTGTTATGTTTCCTTTAGTGCCCATAGCCTTTTGTCTTCTGTTGTGCTTTACAGTAGATATTTTATTATAAGATATAAGCTTTGGTGTGTCTACTTCCTTTTTTTGACAATACATTAAATAAGATACTAGAGATAATTCAAAATAAAACTCAGTAGTGAGTGGATTTATGCACTGAGGCTATACATTAAGTGTTAAAAGATGAGCGGAGATTGAAATGTAGGAGAATATTTCTGGCTGGGAAACTGGAGAGGACTAAAGCTATGGAGTATAGCAGTCAGAGTAGAGATGTGAAGAATAAAAATGACATACAAAGGTACTACATCTGAAATTGCACTTGCCCTACAGTGGAAAGATACTGTGGGTCAGCAGTAGCCATTCATTAGGTGAGGTTAAAGCTAGCTTCCCGTTATAAGCCCAAATTTCAAATCTACTCCCATTAAGAAACTAATGCCCCTGAAAATTCACATGCTCCATCTTTTCCACAGCCAGAATTTTTCTGGGAAGTTTGGGAAAAAATCAGAAAAGGAGCTTGAAAATTATTATGTTTAAAAAATGTCCCCATCTTTGACTTTTTGAAAAGTCCGGGCACCACTCACAAGCACCAAAATTCACATTTCAATTAAAACCACCAACAATAAACAAATACTCACTATAATTGGTAAGGAGTAAGATTTAATCCTGGAGAAAAGGGGGAAATTAATGTATGCCACATTAAGGCTATGTCTACACTAATCTGCCAGCCTGCTTATCACTCAGGCTGAGAATTTGCTAATTCATATCCTACCTATCTAGTATGTTAAGCTCAGTTTGCGGTTTTGTTTATTTACTAAGGAATCTGCTTTGAGCAGTTTGCTATCACTTATAATCACTTACAACCTATCCTCTGTAGTTTAAATTTATTTTGTTTTAATCCAAACCAGTGTGTGTTTGATTAAGGTGTCAAGGGAAAATCGCATCTTGGTTACCACAAGTGTGCATGGTCCTCTTCATGTTGAGGGAGAGGTGGACCAGATATTAAACCCATATACTGGCCAGATTTGACCAGGGCAGAATGGTACTACTCTGGGGTCCTAGGCTGGGAGGCTGGTGGTTAGAAAGCTTGCATGTAACTGCAGCTGGATGTGTCCCTACCTCTGTGAATGCTGATGAAAATGCAAGCTTGGAGGGCTTTGCAACTTGTCAGAGCACCATTGTGTGAGAGGGAGTCCAGGATGGTGGGTCAGAGGGCTCAGTGGTACCCCAGTTCCAGGTGGGACCCCAGGATGAACCGGTATTTTCCTTTAACTAATAAAAGGTGGAGAGGTTAACTATTTCAAGCAAAGACATTCTAAATTACCCAGAAGTACTTTGGGTAGTTGGCAAACTGTAAGAGATCTACCAGATGATTTAGAATTCCACCTGTTCCTATTATCTAAGCTATATTTGGATCAGACGTTTTGTATCTTCAACTATCTGCACTGCCTCAACTATTTTAAAAACAGCAGATGAAAAAAATGAAATTATCAAAAGATTGGAGAGCTCTTGACATACTCTGTCCTTCTCAGTATAGTGAGCCTTGCTTTGCACAAGACTAAAAATTGGGCAGAAGGAGCAGATTACAACAGAGGATATTTCAGAGTAACAAAGAGCAGTTATGCACTTTTTTGATATGCAAAATTTGGGGATTCTGCATTGGGAGCATGAACATAAAGAAGGGTTTTCAGGTCAGTGACCCCAAAGTTCTGGAAGCCCCACAGACTTTTTAAAATGGCATTATTAATAAGGCTGTAACAGTGGCAGAGATTCATAATCCCTTAATTATTTTGTTGGTCTTTCTTTTAACTGACTGGTGAAAATCAGCATTTTTTTTAATTAAAAGGGGCACATTTTAATAAATTCAGATAACATCCTAGATTGTGGTTTGTTTTATATATAGTGTAAGAGATTACTTTTACATTTTGTAACTGCATAAATGGCAAGGCCTTACAGAATCTCCCTCCGAGCTGACAGATGAAAGGTGCTCAATCTTTCAGATCCTCCATCTGTCATAAAGTATGTTCTCTGTAAATCTTTATTGACCATTATCCTCGTCTCCTGTTTGCCCATGTATCTCTCTCACACACACACAAGCACTATCACTAATATTTAGGGGAATCCTTGAGGGAGCTGTAGGGAAAAGTACAATAAAAGAGGGGCGGGGGGGGAATAACAGAAAAGAGCATCATTACACTTTTCTTGCCGATATTTTACCAAAACTAATATAAAGTTTTATATATATTCTTAATATAAAGAAAAATTAATAACTATGGTATAAATGATGTAATAGGCTGGATGATATAGTTGGCACTGGCACACAGGTATGACCACAGGCAGGTACAGTGTATGATTCCAGAGATCCGCATTATAGGCTCCTTGACAGACCCTTTTCAGAGTGCTTAACTAATAGCAGCGTGCACACACATCCATCTGATCAAATGACCAAAACCAGGGGTATAATAAACCCACTTCCTCATTATCTCTATTTTTGGCCAACCTGTACACTTGTGGAATACATGCCATCTCCCTGAGCACTTGTAGATAATTTAGGGAGTTTTAGATTTCTCTGTTGAAGCTTGTTCATTTTTATCATGCGTTGCATAGTCTGGTTGTTAAATGTTGTGGGGGTTTTTGTAGAGTTTAGAACTTTGTCTACTCTGGCAATTGCTGAATAAACAATAGAGTTTAAAAGGTGTTATTCCCTTCCCTACAAAAATGTCCATTTCAGACCAGTGTCCCAGTGACTTGGATGAAGACATTCATTGAAGTGCACATAAAATATAGCACATCCACTTGCAATTAAAATTACTACACCATTGAATATGATGTCTCCAGGAAATCAGATCCAACTTGTGGGCAATGTTATCTAAAAACATATTACATTAAGTAATCAGCTGAGATTGATTTTTATGAAATTATATGGGAATGTAAGCCCTACTTGTTTGTGTATCTGAAACAGTAGCTTCTAAATGCCAGGGTTGCTTTGTAGCATATAAAATTTAAGTAAGATGGATTGAAGAAGTCCCATGGTTTATTTATCAATTCGGGTCTTCATTATCAAACCTCTGTCCCTCGAATTCTGTCCAACTGCCTTGCTTTCCTTATTTAATGGATAGAAGAGCCAAGGAGCTGGTTTTTTAACAAGTTACATTGTTTTTGTCTCATTTGGAATTTTTCCTTTAAAGCTTAAATTTGTAAAATAGTCCAATCATCATCTATCTTCCATGAAACATTTGCAGGTTTTTAATACAGATGTTTATAAACTGTGATCACTCTTTTTTGGAATATATTAAAATACCATTAAAGGCCTGACCTAAACTTAGAATATTCAGAGGTAAGGTTGCCACTGGAATCTATTTCTATTCAGCTCTTACAATTTATACAGTGCCACCAGATCTTACAATTTATACACTGTGACCAGTATATAAAAAATTTAACAACTATTGAGGACTCTTCATGAAACCCAAAATTGCAACAATGTCTTGGCAGTTTTTGAGCATGTTCAGCCAAGAATTGCCGCTTTAACTCAGAATATTTTTGTGGGTGGAAGCAAAAAGAAAAAGGATTTTGTGAGCATAAACAAAAAATTTGCATTTTTCTCAGTACATATGTATAATAGCCACTTTTCAAAGCTAAACAATAAACAGAAAAGCAAAAGGTTTCACACCACAGAATTTAATGCAAAAATATTTCTGGCTTCCATATTGTAGGAGGACATTCAAGTCTGCAAAATCAAGAAATATTGGCTGTACACTTGGTCAGCTGAAGTGGTACTAAGCTAAGCCACTGAGAGGCTGAAAGCCAACTAGGAGTGAAGATCTCAGTCAACTAATCTCTCTTTCATAGATAGAGATATATCTATATTTCCTGTTGTTCATGATTTTGAAGAAGTTTTGTAATCCTCATCAAAAGTCATATGCTGTATTTTATTAAACCCAGAAATCATATTCTGCTCAAGACTGAAATATACTTCTGATGTAACTGTAGTGTGTAGAGGTAACACGAACTGGAGTGCTCCCGAGAGGCTAATTATATGACTTGGATCAGGGTTACAAAATGTTTTATTTATGGCAGGGGCCAGTACCATTGGCTCAAGTGGCTATTGTACATTTTTTAAAAAATAAAATGCAATGAAAATATAACAACCAGTATTAAAAATGACCAACTAATACATCCACTTCAGAAAACACAAAATTAAAGATGTCTAGTAAGAAAGTAAAGGGGGATATTCCTTGCCCCCTTGACAGATGACAGGATTGTTCTGCCTCTTGTTGGTCATTTCTCAATACCTACCATCTCTGAACCTTGACGGCTTTCTGCTCACACCACCACTTCTTACTATATATCCCAATAGTTCCTTCTGTAGTGGCTAGTTTGGTTGCTGAGTTGGATCTCACACCTGGAGCTTGTATTTGCTGTTCCTATTGGTTTCTGTTGTCAGGGACTGGGTGAGCATGTTATTTTTGCCAGCTCACAAGCACTGTTTAGTAGCAGTAGGATGTCCTTAAGAAACAAAGCCAGCATCCATCACTTTTTAATTTAAATGTTTTCTGTTTCTGCTGTAGTAGAGATATTCAGAGTTGATTATGTTGTGTGTCCTCTAGACAGAGACGAGGTAGGTGGTCCTTTTATTGGACCAACTTCTGATGGTGGAAAGTACAACCTTTCATGGTACACAGAGCTCAGACACTCTTCTTCAGGTCAGGCTTGTACCTTCCACCAATATATGTTGGTCCAATAAAAGATACTACCTCGCCTACCTTGTATCTCTCATATCCTGGGACCAACACGGCTACAACAACGCTGCAAACAACTGTAGATAAATATCCTGTTTAAAAACTCTGTCAAAATAGAAATTCCATTCCTGATATCAGTTTTGGAAGCTGTTAGCAGAGAAATGACAACCATTTGATATGTAAAAATAACACATAGCCCCAAGCTCAGTCTGTTATTTCATGAGCCAGTAGGACCGAGGAGCACTTTGAAGGCCATACACTCCATCTCTGGGGATAGCAAGTGCATCAGTGATGAAGCAGCTTTCTTATCTATGCTCAGAATGGCATTAACAGATCTGGGGAAGTAGCCTCTAGCCTGGTCCCTTTGGCTAGAGAAAGTCTGCAATACCAGGCCTTTGAGGGGCTGACAGAAATAAAAGGGAGAAAAGTCTGATTATTTTAGAGGACACCACCTCCTTCTAAAAAGACCACAGGTGGTAAGGTTATTGCTCCATCAGGATACTCTCAAACTTTAGACACAGAAGGACAACAGAAACGGGTAGGAGTCCTCAATAATTTTCTCTTAACCTGTGTTATTTCTCTTAATCATTTACTAAATTAAAAATGAGGACTATATTCTAGGGAACTGTAAACCATATATATATTGCATTCCTATAAAATTATGATTTTTTTGTTGATCAGACAGATTTTATTTGATCCATTTTGCATCTCAAGTTAATATATTAAGGCCAGATTTTGCCATTGTTGCTCAAAATAAGTAGTACTTTTTTCTATAAGTAGTGCCACTGGAATCAGTGGAACTATGCATACTGTAAGCTCCTATTTACCATGAGCAAAGATAATGGAATATGGTCCTAACTTTACTAGAGTACTCACATACTGGTTTTAGACACATGCATTTTATGAGAGTCTGGAAAAGACTGACAAAAGATTGTTTGTTCGTTTTTATTGTCAACAGTACCAAAAAAGAAGTCCAGGAGCAGGTTCTTCTTAGGTCTCCACTTTAGATCTAGTGGTTAAGGACTTGAGAATTTCAGCATCATGCCAAACGCCATACTTGAGAGATGGTGATATCTTACTGTGACACACTGACTTTATTATTGCATATTAAAACTCTTTGTGAATGTGGCATGAAGTTAAGGTGACCAGATAGAGAGTGTGAAAAATAGGGACGGGGGAGGAGGGTAATAGGTGCCTATATAAGACAAAGCCCCGAATATCGAGACTGTCTGTATACAATCAGGACATCTGGTCACCCTACATAAAGTATATCAGTCACCCTCATTCAGTTTGTTTCTTCTGTGTGCCTTCTCAGGTGGAGATTGAGAAACTGGACTATCATCACTATCTGCCTCTGTTTTTTGATGGGCTTTGTGAAATGATATTTCCCTATGAGTTTTTTGCTCGTCAAGGAATCCACGACATGCTGGAACATGGGGGAAACAAGATTCTCCCTGTCATTCCTCAGCTCATTATCCCAATAAAAAGTAAGTGAGTATGTGGAAAAAACCCAGAAATGAATGTATATAGTGTTACTTTTTGACAAGTAGCTAATTAAGCAATAAAACATGACAGGTTGTGCATTTCCAGGAGATTATTGGAAACCTGAGTAAATGGTGAGGTATGGGGCCAGAAGGCTTGCGCTTTCAATCACCTAATATGTGCAGCTATCCCAGAGAAATGTGCTGTCTGGCATGTATTTTTCTTATTACAGTGTGGCTCTTGGTATTTAGAAAACTGAAATGAAGCTTTTACTTGATTTTATTATATTTTGTTAAATATATCCATCTATTTTATAAAATAGCTCATCTCAAAAGACATGAGAAAATAGCAGAAAAAGTTTGGGAATTTTTTTATTTTACAGTTGTTTTAACTAGACCTCTCCTTCTACTTATACGCACCATTCTTCCTCATCCCCTCCATTCCCATCATATTCCTCATCAACATGTCTACATTTTGGCTACTGTTTGACTCAAGGATGCCTCATTTAAAATTTTTGTTGTTTTAAAAAACATTCCGTTTGGAAGTGTTTACAGTTTCAAAAACAGATCTTTATTGAAATGCAGTATGACAGTTAGAAAGTTGTATAGCTTCAGAATGCTGTTGAAACTCATTTCACTGTAAAGACCACATCTAAGAATACGTTTCTTTATTTTGCCCTTTCCTGTTTCTTCAGCCCAATGGCTGAGCAGACCATTCTTCTGCATCATCCTTCACCTTCTAGCATGCATTTTGACTTCTGCAAAGATTCTTATTGTATTCAACCGTCCAGCCAATAAATATTTCATGGGATTCCCTTGAAATTCCATCAGCGCCTTTCCTTAATTGATCAAAGTCATTATTGCCAATAAACAATAAAACAGCCCTCCCCACTCAGCTGTTGTCTCCACTGCCTCCACAGGAGGATGGGATCAGGACCTCAACCAGAGTTCTCCCACATGGAACTGTTGAGCAATAACTAGTTAACCCTTAGTTAAGCAAATGTATATTACATGGGGAAGCTCAGAATCTCTCTATGTAGACAGGGCCTTAGAGTGAAAGTGGAAGCTTCTCTTTTTTTCTCCAGTCTCAGAGTGATAACTTGATTGTTCAGTCAGAAAGGCTATAACATGAAATTGTTATGTGGCTTATTTTGTGAGGAAGATTCATTCAGCATCAGGAGGGAAAGAGGGGTGGGATCCTCTGGGTGAACAGAGAGTAGATTCACTTCTGGAATACAGCAAGATGAACTAAGTCAAGCAGAACTCTGGGAACAAGAAAAAGAAGCTGCCGTTTAGTTGGGACCTAATATCAAAATATATGTATTTTAAGGACCAGGATTGGTCTTTTATTTACCTTGGTATTCTCCTTTTTAAAAAAAAGATTAATTAAACAGTGTCTCTGGCTGTACTTTAATGTACTCATAGATTTTGTTTGAGGGGATATAATTTCAAAATGTCAAAAGGAGAAATTGTTTTAAAAGTGACACAATACTGTAGGAACTAAGTGCAAAGTGGTTCAGGCTCCTGAAGGAATTATGAAAACCCTCCAATCATCTTTTAGTTCCTCTATTTGAGGAGGGACGCTATTAAGTGAGGAGTTTTGTCTTTTTTTTCATTTTTATTAAGTATTTAAAATTGTATTGTCGGTTATCAAGATATATTTGAATATAGGAAACATTCAAGTATGTTTTTAGTAATAAAACATAAAGCTTCTTGAAACTGTGAAAGCATCTGCAGAAAGGACTCTCTTAACATGATGGCTGCAAGCTCTATAGTCAGGACTTAACAGAATCCTAAGGGGACTGTGGACCCTCTGTACTTTTAAAGTGACTACGCAGTAGCTTAATCTACTACACAATTTTCAGCCTTGTAGAGAGATATCAACATATAAATATATATGTGGAACTGAGAGAGAGCTTTTTAAATAGTGTCATAATTTTGTTGAGTCAAACATTCAAGAACACACTCATTTATTTTCTGTTTTCAGTTTTATTTCAGTGTACAGTCATTACTTTAATTCATTTTTATTCTTTATCAGTTTTAAAATTTGTGAAGTCCATATATCTTTTACTAAGAAAGACTTTCTCCTTCATTCATATCAACATTAATGTCAAAAAGGTCATTGTCCTCTCAGGCAAATAGAGTAGGTACCTATAATAGACTTTAAATTTGCTATGAGCAGGACCAGCTCTAGGCACCAGCAAAGCAAGCACGTGGTTGGGGTGGCACAATTCCAGGGGCGGCATTCCAGCCTTTTTTTTTTTTTTTTTGCTTGGGCAGTTGCGCTGTCGGAGCTTGGGGTGGCAAAAAACCTAGAGCCAGCCCTGGCTATGAATATGTACTGTAGTTACAGCTATAGATTTGTGGAATGCTGCTACCTCCACGATAAACTCAGTTGTCTTTTGAATTCACTGCAGTCTCTCAAGTGTCCTCATCAGTGAGTTATATCTGACTAATCAGCTGTCTCCTAGATCACTACCATATTCCCACTGGGTGGGGGGAAAGAGTAAAACAAATGGAAAGAAGATTGTTAGGCAAAAGCGTATTTTTGGGAGCGGGAGAGAGACAAATAAGTCTATAAATAGTCTTTTATAAAAAAAAATGTTCCCTTCCCCATGTGCATCAAAGAATATCAGTGAGGGGCTGCTTTCTAAAAGACATTTAAAATGTGGCATAGCAATACTGTATCATATTTGTAATGCTTTTAAAGAGTAATTTATCCTTCTCCTGCCCTACATGTTCTTGCTTAACACAGTTCATAATTTTGACTATTACAACCCCAAGTTGACAAATATTAGTTAATCAACATATGAAAATCACTTCCTTCATAACAATTTCTCTCCAATAGTATAGCTAGGCAATGTCTGAAGAGAAGCAAAATAGTGATAGCAAAAAATTGAATCAATTCATTACTCTAATGCATGAACAGGATTAAAATAATATGGACGAATGCAGGTTAGGTCCAAATATTATTGCCTTTCATCATTTCACACCTTTGAAAGACTGTCTGTCCAAACTCCTTGTAAAAATATTTTTACAACACTTTATAACAATAATTCACAACACTGAAGAAATTCAGAACAAGAATGAATGACTTATCTGGAAAGATTAAAATATATGTCATCTTGCAGTGACTAAGTCTACCTGTACAGCTAGATGGGTATAAAAACAAGGTAAAACAAATTATTTCAAGGTGTTCAAAATAGATACACCTATAAGTGATATCATCCAACTAAAAGAATATCAGGAAAAATTTCCTAAGAGCAAAGGCTGTAGACCCTTCATTATCTTCCAAGAGAAGTGGAGAAAGCCCCATTGCATTAATCATCTAGACTGGAAATGGATCAAGCATTTGAGAATATGCTGCAGGGAATTTTCCTGAGTTGGCCACGAGATGGACAAGTTGACCAAATGAGAGGTGGGTGAGTGCTTCACTCAAGAAGTACTGGAACACAAGTACTGGAACTGCCGTAATGCGCCGTTTCCACTCACCAAAAAAGTGGTGGAACAGTATCCCAGAGTATTGCAGCAGGACTCAAGCACTGCAAATGAGTCTTTTCCATCTCTATGTTCCATGATAAAGTATACATTTCACAAAGTCACACTGGAATAATTCTCCCTTCATCTGATTGGAAAAACTCATTCTTCATTCCAAATTCAAGCCCCTTGAATCTCTAGAATAATTTCACAAAAAAGTATCTTGCAGAATTACTGTGCAAGTTCTAATGCATAACACACAGTGAAATATCTTCACACTTGTGAGGCAGGAGAATATTTTTATCCTCATATTACCGATTGGGAAAGCAAGGTAGAAGATGATTAAACTTGCCTCAGGTCACAAAGTGTGGCAGAGATAGGAATACAATCCAGATCTCTCGCATCTCTGGACTGTGTCCTAGAATGACCATCTGACCAAAACAAAAATTTACCATGAGAGCTTTGAATCCAACATGAGTTCCCAATTTGTATCCATGTATGTATTCAGGCAATAATTAAAATAGTACTGCAAAGACCCTGTTTCTCGATTACTTTGTTCCAATGTTTGGCACAGAGATGGGGGACAAACCTGCCTTTAAGCAATATTTGTGTTTCATCATTTGCAGTTACAGTAGCCCTAAGGCTGCACTAATTTACAATCAGGTGGATCATGGCCCCTAGTGGCCATGGGCTGCCAAGAATAGAACAAAACTGAATGGCTATTGTAGTATTTACTTAGCAATGGAAAGCTAGTGTTTTAGATTTCGATCTAATCATTAAAGGAGTATGTAAAATTCCTTTTTGATAGCTATTCTGTTACAAAATTGTTGATTTAAATCTTAGATTTGCCAGAATAAATTATAAATAACATTTGAATAATAATATACAAAAATGTAATGCACAATGACTGTTACTTTAAGAAGCAGTAACTGCACCCATGTATAGTCCACTTTAGATGTTCCGTAGATGCCTGAGAAGCTGTCTTTGTATTAGATATTTTATTGTAAAACAGAATTCATATTGCTCTTTAAAAATGTAACTTAGATGGAAATACTGCTACAACACAATTTCATTTACAAGAATAAATTGCTGATTGAGTCAGAAGTGAACCAGTTCCATCTCAAACAGCCGTGGAATTTCAGTCTGAGAGGCTGTGTTACCATGCTCAAACATTTCTGCTGTGACAGGCTAGATCAAAGATATCTTAAGCTTTGCTGAAACTCAATTTCACTAAGGAAAAATACCTTTTTATAGCTTTTAGATATAGAGAAATATGTGAGAAAAGAGCTGAACAGTCCTCCATAGTCTGACCTACAGCGTCCTTTCTAATGTCTTCATAGATCTCTGAATTAATGTGATTGTTTCCTCTGACTTCCCATTGTATTGATTTGTAAAATGTTGGTTCATTTCATGGGTAATAATATAGTTTTTAAATTTAGTATTAAATCAGGGTCACTGTTGCATAAAGCATGTGAGGCTGTAGTTATTACTGTTAGCCACTATTAAAAGTGGATTTACACTGTAGTACTATTTTCCCTTGGATATCTTCACATTATTGAGTAGCTTGTTGATATCGTACACCTCCCTCTTTTGCAGAAAGCTTAAACCATATTCATGCAATGTGCTCATAGATCTACCTTCCTTAACTGGACATTTTTACCCTCCAATAAAGTATACCTTTAGTAAATTGACTAATTTCTGTTTAACTATAGGCCTAGAGAAAAAAATCCTGACTATTAAAATCAGAGATTGAAAACTAATTCTGAACAAACTTCCTCTTTTTTGAAGACATGGCTTGCATTCAAAGAAAGCGAAAGTCTTTGATTTTTGTTTGTTTCCTGATTCTGAAATATTGACGCATTTACATCCAATAGCTGAAAAAACAAAATGTATGTTGGCAATTACCAGGCTTAGATTGGATTCTGCAGCTCAGAAGATGTTACTTAGCATTTCCAGATATTGTAGGGTTTTTTTTTATTACCTCCAATCTTAAATTTACTTCCATCCTCTAACCACTACAAAATTACCTGACCTGTTCTATAGGAAAAGTTTCATCCAAAACTGACTATCATCTCACCCACATTTAGAGGGTGAAATCTGCAAATTAATTGTATCATCCAATAAGCCTTTAATACTTATGAGGGCTGGGGTTAGAAATAGAGTTTATGTGGTAGGACTTTGTGTAGTAAAAATAGAAGAGGGGAGAGGTAATTGCAGAAAAATAGGGACAAAAGGGGGAGAGGAGGAGGCCAAATCAGGAAAAAGAGAATGGAAAGAAAAATTAGACTCAGGGAAAACATGGAAAAAGACTGGGAAAAAAATTCAGCAAGTTAGAGAGGAAAGTAAGAAATCAGATGAAAAGGGAGGGAGAACAAAGGAAGCTTAATTTTTTAAACTTATGGAAAGTTAGCAAAATATTGTACAAAGCTAACTGTTAAAATATTTGTGTACACGAACATTTTCCCAGCTTTGGAAGAGGAGGCATTGACACTCCTTCCTACATCTGGCCTTCTTTGGATGCTATAAAGCACACTTGTTTTCTTTCTGAAAAGTTAACAAATGCTATTGGAAGTATTATCCAGGTAATAAATAGGGAAGGATTAACTGCTTTATTAAAATCCATTCAAGATATTGTCTTGGTGGTAGAGGCTGAGGATGTCATCTATATTGCAACTAAAAACCCATGACTGGCCCATGCCAGCTGACTTGTACTCACAGGGCTTGGGCTGTGAGCTGTTGGAGCTCTAGTTGGAGCTTAGACTCCAGGACCCTGTAAGGTGGGAGGGCCCTAGACAGTGATGAGCTGCCAAAATCTTAACAACCGGTTCCCTTCTCACCCCATGAGAGGGTCATGGCCTGCCCCTCGGGGACTTCTGCCCCATCCAACCCCCGGCAATCCTTGATGCCCCCCCCCGGACTCCTGCCCAATCCACTCCCCTCCCCTGTCTGCCCCCAGAACTGGGCAGGACGATCTAGTGGGCCACCGTAGTGGGTGCCCACCCCGCCTCTAAGAGCCCCTGCACCCCCCCGCCCAGGTTACCTGCTGTGGCGAAGGTGGCCCTCCTCGCACCCCCCTGCCCCAGCTCACCTCTGTTCCGCCTCCCTGGGCCTGAGCACGAAGCTGCCGCCTGCTTCTCAGCCCTCCCCGGCTTTCTGCGCAAACAGCTGATTTGCGGGAAGCCGGGGGGTGGGGCAGAGAAGCAGAGCAGGGTGGCGCATTCAGGGGAGCAGGCTGAGGTGGAACAGAGGTGAGCTGGGGCTGGGCGCGGGGCGGGGAGCTGCCGGTGGGTGCTCTGTACCATCAAATTTTCCCCGTGGGTGCTCCAGCCCTGGAGCACCCATGGAGTCGGCACCTAAGGTGCCATTTTTGGCCAGTTGTTAAATTTAGAAGCCCTTTTAGAACCGGTTGTCCCTTGCTTCTAAATTTAACAGTTGGTTCTAGCGAACCCGTGCGAACTGGCTCCAGCTCACCACAGGCCCTAGAGCTAGAGCTGCAGCCTAAGCCTGCATGTCTACATTGCAGTTAAACAGCCCTGCAGCCCGAGTCCTGTGAGCCTGAGGCTGTCACAAGCCAGCCATGAGTGTCTAACTGCAGTGTAGACATACCCTGAGAATCAGAACTCGTAGCCTTTGATCCATCAATGCAATTAGATATATATGCAACTGAAATTAATGGGGACTACTCATATGCTTAAGTGTTTTGCTGGATCAGGGCTCCAATTCTGTTCCCAGCTTGGTCAATAAGTCACTGTGTGACCTTAGGATTTGTGTACCTCAGTTTACTCATCTATAAAATTGGCATACTTCCTTAATGTGAGTATTTTGTGCTGAAAGGTGCTATGAGCGGGGGAGGAGATGCAAGCCTGAGCAAATGTATTTTTCAGAGGTTACGAATCATTTGCTCTTTAAACTTTACTTTTTTCATGAATTTCCACTATTTAAGGAAGTTAGATTGTAATATCTAAGACAATAAGTACTTGAAGTTTAAACAACAAAATTAAGTATGCCACAACAATAGAAGTGTCTTTGCCCTGTGGGCTCGTTACCCTGCAGGAGAACTGATCTACATCATTTTGTCCCACTCTAATAGAGGAGAATTCTACTTAAGACAAAGAATCTGCTAAAACAAATGCTGCTTCTACCAGTATGTGGGAGGTGAGGAATGCAAAACGAGACAGGCTTCAGTCTTTGGTCTTGAGAACTGTATTCATTTAGATGGAATATATAGGCCCAAAGAGTCAAAAGTGTTAACGTGACCCAGTCCACTCTCCAACATTAAACAGTTTTAAACAAGGTTCGCTGTTTGGTATACAGAGACTTTAGCCTGCTTAGTATGATGGCAAAAACGCCATTATAAATCTTAACTTTTGATTAAAGATACAGAAAAGAAGGAAAATCAGTTGGAACATGTGTTTAATGTAGAGTACTAAATAAGGCTTTTATTTTAACTATTCCCCTTGTTCCCTTTTCTTTTAGCTGGAGAGAGCTTTTAGAAGGAGAAAACTCTTGTTTGACAGTGGGGTCTTTTTTGTTGTTGTGTTTTTTTTAAAGCTAATTTTAAAGATGATAGCAACAGTCCTTTTGGGGGGAAAGAGATGAAGTTACTTGAGGTGTGCTGGAACTCCTATTATTGCTGTTAAAGTCCAATCCCATTTTCTAAAAGACACAAGAAGACAGACAAACACACAAAGGGGAAAGAAAACAGCAAAGTTAGAAAATGCGGCTTCTGTCTCTTGTGTTGACTTTCACTTGCAACCTCACTGCTGGAAAAACACAGGCCCACCACATGGTCTTATCAGCCACTCCAAGACCTGACAAACTTGTGCCAACATCAGGCTGTTTAGGGAATTGCATTTAGCCACCTTTCTGGTCACAGGCTTACAGCAGGGTTGCAAAATATACAGTCTTGGCTGGCTAAGCAAGACTTTATTAGACAGAAGGAAAAGAAAGGGATAGGAAAGAAAATAGGAAAAGAAAAGGAAATGGTTGGGATTCAGCTGGATCTGGTGGAGGTGGTGATGTCTACCTTTCTCTCTTTGGTCTGGTCTGGTCTGGTCAGCACATCATTCAGATTCAGGATGAAGAAGGTCCAGCATCCCAGGAGATGGTGAGGGTAACAGCTATGATAGTGAAGCCCTCTTCTTCCCCTTCATTTGTCTTTTAGTTAGCCCATATTGTAGTAGCCTTCATCCATGTTTTTCCCTAAAAAATTTTTTTTGAGACCTCAAAAGGGGAGTGATGGGAGGAATGGTCCATTTACTTGTTGTTTTATTCATCCAATTAGGCCTAAAATTTGACATATCAATTTCAGTTAATTCATTTTTGGTTCTTAACTCCTTTTGATTACAAGGCATGATTTTTAACAGTTTGTTATATTAGTAGGCCTTTTTGTTAGGACTTTTTTTCCCCCCTCCCTTTGTACCTTTTCTCCATCAACACAAGTGATTGTGAAATTGTGAAATTTTACTAATTTTTTATAGTTGAGCTCACAATTAGGGTAAATTTTTATAGGCCAAGTTAGTACAACAGGAAGGAAAACAAAATGGAAATTGTCAGCACAAGCTTTTTAATATGGATTCTCAGGAAAGTGCCTTTGAAAAGTAGGTTTAAACTGATGAAAGTGAAGCTCAAAGCAATCAGAAGCTAATTATTAAAATACTTTAAAATAACAAAACTAACCAAATTTGTTATGTTTTGAGAGGAAAATAGAATATTGGAGAATCCAATTCAATTCTTCAATGTCTGGGTTCTCAATAATCTATCTGGGAAAAAGGGTTCTAACCTGATCAACTTTATTAAAAACATCTAGTCTGATATATTAAAACTAGATCTCCAAGAGGATCCACTCTGGGGTGGGGGGATGTTAGCTGCATTCCCTTGTGTATGAAGCCTATTAATACCAAAGAAGGTGACATGAATTTTACAATATCTGACATCTGAGACTGACACAGGAGATACAGCAGCCTCCAAAGTGCCAGACAAAAACAAAATGTCAACATAGATGACTCCCAGGTCTTTATCACCCAGATGTTGGAACTATTGCTCAAGGAAAAAGAAAAAAAAGCGTTGAACAATGGAAAGCAATTTATAGCAGGGAATGAACAAACTGCATTACTTTTATCTAGCCAAGCTGTGAGTTAACAAACAAAACAAAACCAAAAAAACCCTATATATATATATATATGAACAAATTTCAGCTTTACAACTCTTTGAACAAATAAATGAATACTAAATTAATGGAGAATTTGAAAATTATGAACTTGCAGCCACTGGTAATAAAGTGTAATGACTGAAAATTTTCAGTGAATTGTTTATTACATATTGAACTCAGGGTTGGTTGTGTTGTTGTGTTTTTTTGTTTTGTTTTTTAACTAATTTTAATAAGCCGCAGTACTGGGAAATAGCCCCTAAAAAGAAACTTACAGTGCTGCTAATGTACTTTAAAAATCCAGATATATCTATTACTGTGCTTTAAAAGTAAAGGAGGAAAAATTGGGCTTATCCCTTTTAAAATCAATTATTTATCCTCTGTTTTATTTAATATTGCTTTCCCATAGTTACTGTAAACTTCAGAAAAATTGTTAATTATGTGAAGGATTCATTAAAAAGTACACAGTTTTACTTACAAAATTTTCTAAAGTAAAACTAACTTAACTAGATAAGCAGCACAATCCAAAGTGTTTTGGATTAGAAAAGTTAGAAAACCTGTAGCATTTACATAGTTTAAGTATGGATCCATAAACTGAGGTATTTCCATTGGAAAGATTATAGGGACTCCCTTAATCTATCTCCCTATCTATATTCTTATCACTGTAGTATTTGAGCAGCTCCTTCTGAAGAAAAGTGCAGCCAAAGCACAAGTCAGACAGTCAAATAGCACTACATCCATCTTCAAGTATAGGACAATACAATTCATTGTAACCCAACCCACAAACAAATGGAAAACAGTTCTTTCTTTCTTCTTAAAATTGCTGCTCAGCAGAATCCCACAATCAAATTAGTACAGTGCAGGCTTGCTGAGCAGAAAGAAGCTACCTACCATTAGAGGAATGGAGTCCTCTAAGTAGCAATTAGGAAATGGAAGTATGTCTTAACTATCAAGCAGTCAGAATAGACTGGTCATTGACTTATTTGCTTTGTTGAGAGCTGTAAGGGTCCCACCTTGGTCAGCAGATTCCAAGAACACGAGACAATAGCTCAGGTTGCTTTCTCAATAAGAGCACTTTTGATGGCTTATATTTTCTTCAGCTCCTTGAGGAGTATATAGTGAGTCTTATCCAAAAACTTTCACAGAGGCCTGGTTGCAGGCATTTTTAGATTGGCGCCCTGGCTCTATATAATGCTGCTAGCACCTCCACACATCCTTCAATTCTTGCAAACCTCAGAAAGTATTAAGGTTCTCCAGAGTATGTGGACGCTGTGGAGGCATACTTATTTCAGATACTACAGTGTATGCCTCCTCCTTTGGTTAGTGTGGAAGAATGCAGTGACAGTAATTCACAGAGAATAATTATTAGATTAAGAAATTAAACAAATATTTACCTCATCTGTTTCTAATTGATATATTGGGGCAGATACTGACCCTAATTATATTTTTATATAGTGCCTAGCATAATGGAGCACAGAGTTGGCTGAGGCGGCTATGCATACCAAGCATAAATGTTTAGTAATAAAAGTTGCATGGGCAACTTGATCTTACTTTTGATACTTACAAGCATTTCCCTATTTTGCATTGCAGTTTTCTAAAATTTAGAGGCCTCCAAGATTGAGTGTGTATATGCTATTCTATTCAGATTCTTATACCATCACCATAGCAGTGGACATCATAAGCCAATTCTTTCTTTTGCTGCATATGTGTTGCTACCATTGAAATTAATAGGAATTTCACAAGTATAGCTCTTTTCTATTAGTGTAACTGTCTATTAGGGATGTATTCTACACTTTGTGCATGTATGGAAATAAAGTTAGCATTTAAGGAGGTTACCTATGCAAATCACAAGGATACATATGCCCGTAGTTTTTCCATGAATCTGTTTTATAGACACCTGCGGTTAGATTTAATGTAAAATATGTTTTTGCTACTTTTGATTGCAATTCTGAGCTAGCTTATGATTTTAGGTGATGGCAGCAGAAGTGAAAATTTATTTCTTTTAAGGCCTCTATGCATTCCCACTAAAGGGACTCAGCACCTCTAGCACTGAGCTGTGAAATTATATAGACAAGCCACATCTGCTGTGGGGTACAGTAGCGCTCTTTCATTAGGATGATATAATTGGCTCAGTCTATATACAGGAACATGCTCCTTGGCCCACCTCAATTCCTTCTCTGTTGAGAGCTAATGGAACTACCTTTCTTGTCTCTGAGGGTAGTTAGCCTGATTTCTACAAATAGTTTATTAGTTAGCTAGCTAGAACTCTTGGCCTTTGGTTCCCTCGGAGATCATGTTGGGTCCTAAAACCTCTATAGATGTGCAACATGCTCAGCTTTCTACCCTGAGACAGACTCATGGGTTTGGTGCTTGGTGTGCTTGGGAGAATTGCACACCGTCTCCCATTGCACTATTTGCCTAATTTTTACTCCTCAGACATAAAAGAACAGGCAGCTCAGACCAGGCTATATGTACATTTGGCTTTGGTAAGCCTCCAGACCATCCTGATATTCCGGTGGGAGCTTTGAGGTCTGCTTCTGTGCAGAGGTCTTCTGTAAAGAAGCCTAAGATGCACATAGACCAGTGATACTCAGACCTCAGTGGTTCAGGAGCCAAACTGAGGATCAACATTCCAAAGAAGAGCCACAGTAGTGTGAATGCATTGTTTCATTTGCTATAATACTATATATTCATATTTATACAGTTTGACACAGGAAATATTTAGTTTATATAAAATTCTCACAGCAAAAGGGATGGATCACTTGATGATTTCCTGTTCTGTTAATTTCCTCTGAAGTACCTGGCACTGTCCACTGTCAGAAGACAGGATACTGGGCTAGATGGACCATTGGTCTGACTCAAAATGGCCATTCTTGTGTTCTTATATTCAAAATGACTCACCAAGCATTATTATATCAACTACAATTAGTTATTAGCATAGTAAAAGCATCCTGATTGGTTAAGAACTTACATTGGTTAATAGTAAAACACTGTGAGATTTAATTATCATGTGCTGCAAAGAGCTGCAGCAGACACATTAAAGAGCCACTTCCAGCTCCTGAGCCTCAATCTGAGTATCACTGACCTTGACACTCCTGCCTCAGCACCTTCCTTGATGTTGGGCCTAAGGTTAGGGTTGCCAATCCTCCAGGATTGTCCTGGAGTCTCCAGGAGTTAAAGATTAATCTTTAATTAAAGATTGTCATGTGATGAAACCTCTAGGAATATGTCCAATCAAAATTGGCAACCCTAAAATCCACCTACTCAACAGCTAACGCAGCAGCTGAGCTTCCCACTCAACACTGTCCAGTACTGCAAACTCTATCTAGACAGTCCACACCAGTGCCGTGATATGTATCAGCAATACTGTCAGGAGGAACAATTCCTTTGAAGCCATTAGAATTGACACTGGTTGATGCCATAACCAAAAGGCATGCTTCCACATCTCTGACTCTGCTACAGGGAAAAAGGAGAAGAGGTAGCATTCCAACTCGCAAAGGGACTCTGAGGAGAAGAAGAAGAGAGCAGCCATTGTTCTCTTTCTATCACTGGCATGGTTTCTTCGAGGACTCCTTATAGATGCCAGTGCCAGCTTTGGCCCACACTCCTCCATCTGAGACTCCAGTTTTTTAGACATATCACTGGTGTGTATTCCTCCAGTGCCATAAATTTCTCTTTTTTTTTGTGAAAACCCCACCAGAGCTGTTAGCTTTGCCTCCACTGCTTGATCACACAATAGCATTTTCCACTTACTTCAGTTCAAAACATTCTGGAGAAACATGGGTTCCTCTCAAAACCAGCCATTCAAGTTCTCCTGGTCAACTCAAACGAGCCCAGTCGCCTTCCTTCAAAAAAAGACTCTGTCAGGACAGAAAGATATTAGGAAGGATCCTCATCAATTACTCATGTTGCCCTTCATTTAGGAGTCCATGGAGGTTCTTTTAGATGCTGCCAAACCCCGTTCAGCACTGACTTGGGCATCAGCATTAACGCAGCTGCCAATGATCCTGGCACTGGGCGCCGAGTGTTTTCCCTACATTAAAGAGTCTGGGGCCCTTAAAGGGAAAATCTTCTATTACTTTCTGAGAGGCTAGATCAAAGCCTATTGTTTGGAGTCATAAGTATCTCCTCAGAGCTGTGCCGGTGGCCGCAGATTTTGTAGTTGTATCTGAGGGGTTGTAAACTTCCCTCAGAGTACACTTGGCTAATGTCCTTCCCTCAGCAAATTCTTTGCAGCTGCTCTGTGCTCTTCAGCTAAAATACTAGGGAACAGATTAAGAATCATAGCCTGGTCTCTGGGACTTTCCCAGTCTGCATCTACTGCTAAAAGAAAGTCAGATTATACAAACTTTCAATTTCAGAAACAGTCCCCCTCCCCAATTCAATACCAACAGAGTATCTCAGTGGTGATACTAGTCTTCAGCTTCTTTTAAAATGGCTTCTGTAGAAAGAACACAGTCCAGAAATCCCACATTGCATGTTGTCAAAGGTCCCAAACATCACTTCTGATGGATGTTCAAGAACCATACCCCTCTCCCTCGACAGGTCAGACCTGATCCTTCTTCAATGCCTGGTGCTAGATTATTTGGATTGTTGGGTATTGGAGACCATAAATGATGGCTACATAATCCAGTTTCATACAGGCCTCCTTCACTCTCCTCTCACCGCCAAACCTCCTTTGGGGACCCTTTTTGTGGAAAAACTCCTATTGGAGGACATAAGCTCCCTTCTTCAAAAGGGTGTTGTAGAGGAGCAATACCAAGGGAAAGGGTTTTACTCCAGATGTTTCCTAAGGCCATCCTGGACCTCAGAAACCTCAACAGGTACATAAAGACTTTCAAGTTCAGGATGCTAACACTGGGGGACATCATCCCATTCCTGTTCAAGGGGAATTGGTATGAACCACTTAACTTGTAGGACATTTGCTTCCATGTAGTAATAAAACTCACCCACATCATAGAATCATAGAATATCAGGGTTGGAAGGGACCCCAGAAGGTCATCTAGTCCAACCCCCTGCTCAAAGCAGGACCAAGTCCCAGTTAAATCATCCTAGCCAGGGCTTTGTCAAGCCTGACCTTAAAAACCTCTAAGGAAGGAGATTCTACCACCTCCCTAGGTATCAAGTACCTTTGATTTTGTGTGGGAGAAAATCACTTCCAATTTCATGTTCTCTTGTTTGGTCTGGCCACAGCATTGGGTGTATTTGCAAAATGCCTTTCAGTAGTTGCACCACATCTCAGACACAAGGGCATATTCATGTACCCTTACCAGGATAATTAGGCTACTTATGGCCAGCTTGCTAAACAATCTTTCTTCTGGAGCTTAATACCTATGAAACCTCCCAACTGATGAAATCTAGAGACTGCAGAAGAAGTTCTTATGTGAGCCTACACAGAAAAATCACCTTTATCAGGTTGGTCCTGGACTCCATTCAGGTGAGGGCCTAACTCCTGGAAGATAGATTTCTGAAAATAAGAGACTTTCTGCAAACTTGCAGGGATCAACCTGTGCAAACACACTTTTCGCTAAATCTTATAGGTCTCATGACCTCATCAACTTACATGATAACCTTTCCTTGCCAAAGAATGGGGCCCCTCTAACTTTGGGTTGCATGTCATTACAGACTCACTGTACACAGCCTGAAAAGGATTGCTTCAACAGCTACCCTTGTGTAAATTCAGAGACAATGTACTCCAGGGACTGTTGTTCAGTCTTCTATCCCCATTGTTACAATCACCACAGATGCCTCCAGTCTCAGTTGGGGTGCTGATTGCCAGGACCTCTGTGTAAATGGACAGTGGAACATTTTGGAGTCCAAACTCCACATCAGTGTCCTGGAACTCAGAGTGGTGAGATAAGTCCTAACGGCCTTCCACACAACATCAAATAGTACAGGTACTTACAGACAATACCATGGCCATGTATTAGATCAACAAGCAGGGAGGAGCATACTTCTGTGTATGGTGGCAAGGATATTGTGGCTATGGTTTATCCACCATCATATTTACCGTAAAGCAGTACACCAATCAAGGGAAGAGAACGTATAGGCAGAAACACTCAGCAGGAGGGTGTATGATCCACACTAATGGTCCCTGAACCAACGACATCCTCACTTTTATTCAGGTAGGGATAACTAAATATCTGATCTCTCAGTCCTTGTCCTCAAAGGAAACCCACACAACACCTTCAAAAGATGAGCCTGAGAGCTTATGTTAATTCTGCTGGACATTAAAAACCATGGACTTAATAGATTTCAGAGTAGCAGCAGTGTTACTCTATATTCGCAAAAAGAAAAGGAGTACTTGTGGCACCTTAGAGACTCACAAATGTATTTGAGCATAAGCTTTCGTGAGCTACAGCTCACTTCATCGGATGCATTTGGTGGAAAATACAGTGGGGAGATTTATACACACACACACACACACACACACAGAACATGAAACATTGGGTTTTATCATACACACTGTAAGGAGAGTGATCACTTAAGATGAGCTGAATAGATATGTGGACACAGTTGGCAACGGGCTTTGTTGCAAGGATAGGTTCCTGAGTTAGTGGTTCTGTTGTGTGGAGTGTGGTTGCTGGTGAGTATTTGCTTCAGATGGGCTGTCTGTAAGCAAGGACTGGCCTGTCTCCCAAGATCTGTGAGATCTATTCAGGGGACACCATCATAGGGCCTAATCACATCAGCCACACTATCAGAGGCTCGTTCTCCTGCACATCTACCAATGTGATATATGCCATCATGTGCAAGCAATGCCCCTCTGCCATGTACATTGCTCAAACTGGACAGTCTCTGCATAAAAGAATAAATGGACACAAATCAGACGTCAAGAATTATAACATTCAAAAACCAGTCGGAGAACACTTCGGTCTCTCTGGTCACTCGATTACAGACCTGAGGGTGGCTATCCTTCAACAAAAAAACTTCAAAACCAGACTCCAACGAGAGACTGCTGAATTGGAATTAATTTGCAAACTGGATACAATTAACTTAGGCTTGAATAGAAACTGGGAATGGATGAGTCATTACACAAAGTAAAACTATTTCCCCATGTTATTTCTCCCCCCCCCCCCACCCTACACCCCACTGTTCCTCAGATGTTCTTGTTAACTGCTGGAAATGGCCTACCTTGCTTGTCACCATGAAAGGTTTTCCTCCTTTCCCCCCCTGCTGCTGGTGATGGCTCATCTTAAGTGATCACTCTCCTTACAGTTTTGTATGATAAAACCTATTGTTTCATGTTCTCTGTGTGTGTGTATATAAATCTCCCCACTGTATTTTCCACCAAATGCATCCGATGAAGTGAGCTGTAGCTCACGAAAGCTTATGCTCAAATAAATTTGTTAGTCTCTAAGGTGCCACAAGTACTCCTTTTCTTTTTGGACTTAATAGAGGCACTGGTTCATTACAACAATTTGTAATGTAACCTGCTGCCTGCTAACCCTTAATTGCCCACTTCATTTTAAGTGGTCCCTTACATGGTTTGTGAAACCCTTATGCTTTACAATGTGTCCCACCTCATATTTAGCTCAGACACTCTGGTTACTTTCCCCAGACCTGAGAAAGATCTCTGAAGCTCAAAAGTTTATCCTTTTCCCCAATGACTAAAGCATTAATCCCATCACAAGAGGGTATACCTGCAATTTTAGAATATCTATTGTACTTGAAATCACAAGGATTAGCAGTAACTTCCCTCAAGGGTCATTTGGTAGCTAAATTGGTTTATCATAACTTGGTCAGGGATAATCCTATATTATCTCAACCCACAGTTTCATGGGACTAATGCCTTTCCCCGTGAGAGGACTTCCTCCTACCTAGGACTTGAATCTAGTACTTACTATGCTTATGTGTCCTCCCTATGAGCCACCAACCCAGGAACCCTTAGAACATCTGTCTATCACAACAGAACTCTTAATCTCCTCTGCAAGGAGGTTTAGTGAGCTCAGTACCTGGATGGCCATTCCATCCTATCTGGTAGTACACAGAGAGAAAGTTGTCATGGGACCTCACCCTAGTTTTATGTCTAAAGTTATCTCAGATCTTCACCTTCACAATCTGTGTCCCTCCCCATTTTCTTCCTCAGGTCTCATGCTCACCCAGGGGAGTCTCGTGATAGAGCTTTGCAAATTAGCAACGTAGAGTTCAGTCCATGCTTTCATTAAGCACTAGTCATTGGACATGGCATTGTGTACTGGTGCTTAATTTGATAGAGCAGTGCTGTAGTCCATTTGTGCCTAGAACTCCTTGCCCACCATACTCTAATGGGGCACTGTTTGCTAATCTCCCATTAGTGGGAATGCACAGAGGCCCTAAAAGAAGAAATATAGTTACTTACTGGTAAGTGGTGGTCTTCAAGAGTTGCTTCTGTGCATTCACGCTACCCAACCACCTTCTGCTCTGCCTAGGCATTCTTTGTGTTTCAGCACTCCTTGGGCTAGGGAGAAGGAACTGAAGTAGGCTTAGGTGTGCACTGCCTTCTATATACAGTGTTGATGATGTCATCTTACCATGAGAGCACTACTGCATCTCCCAGTGGATGTGGCTTTTATATATAGTTCCATAGCTCAATGCCAGAGATGTTAAATGTCACTAGTGTGAATGCCCAAAGGCAGCTCTAGAAGAACAACAATTACTAGTAAGTAACTTTGATTTTCCCCCCAAATATTTACAATTAATGTGTGATCTGCAGTTCATGAACACTTGACAGTGTATACAGACAGTATATCAGTTATGGTAATTTTATCTAACTGACATCTATATCATGAAAGGTGATGTCATCAATTACTTTTTCAAGCTTATTTCAGAAATAAATATTTTGTTTAAAAATATTGGGTTTATTTCTTGGGGGGGAAAAAGCTATCATTTTATACTGGCTTTGCACTCCCTTTGCACAGGTGAAAACATTTACATATCATGCAGGCCAGAGGAGAATCAGACCCATTCACTTTATAGTATTATATGTGGCAGTTGTTTCCAAAATGTGGAATTTTGGGAATAAGCAGTATAACAGGAGGAATTTTGTAAAAACAATAAATATTTTTCAAATAGAAGTCATTTTGAAATAAAAAAAGGGAAAGCAAACTAATTTCTCTATTATTAAAACCAAGAAGGAACTGAGACAAAAGGTATTTATGAAATGTCATAAGACTGAAAGCAAAGAGAAAATTCAGCTGCAACTACTAAAAAAATCTCAAGTAGGCAAGACAGAATCTTTCTTTTTTCGTATCAGAATGTGTGTCTTTTAAAAGAAGCCTACAGGGTTTTTTTTCCCCTCCCTACAAACATTTGCCTCATTGTACTAGTTCTCAGAATAGCAGGAATTGTTAATTGAAATGAATAAAGTGATAGCTAAGCAAATGGGTGCAAACTCACAAACAGCCTAATTGTTGCACTAGAATGTGTCTGTTGTCAACCTTCACAGGTTGTCTTGCAATTCCATTGGCCCCAGTGGTACTTGCTGAGAATTTCTTTTTATTATTTATTTATTTGAATCAGACTAGTAACACAGACAGCATGAGAGAATAATGAGCTGTATTCTTGGGGTTAGTGAGGACTCAGCACAAATTGTGGGAACAAATAACAATCAGACAAGGCAGTGTTTTATAACGTTGAGGCCACAATCCGTCTCTGGGATCTTTCAGAGCTGGGCTAATAAAGGCCCACTTACAATCCCCAACAAAGTATAGTTTAATTACATTTGTCCATTAGAGAACTTCTCCCCCTCCCTTTTACATTCAAAAATTAATTCTTCTGCTTTCAGCCTGTCTTTCTTTCTACATCACAGATGCACTGAACCTTCGTAACCGACAGGTCATCTGCATCACGCTCAAAGTCCTCCAGCACCTGGTGGTGTCAGCTGACATGGTGGGGGAAGCCTTGGTGCCCTATTATCGTCAAATTCTCCCCATCCTAAACATCTTTAAGAATATGAATGGTGAGTTATCCTACTAGTCACTGTGTCTTTGAACCCTAAGGCAAAATGGGGCTTGAGGCAGGGTTAATTAACAATGTCGTTAGGATTTATTACTGCATATAAACCCAGATCCATTTGGAGCTCTAAATAATGTAACCCCTACTGCTATTCCCTAGGGATGCAGTAAAATTAACAATTTCATTTATTACTCCTTGCACGTACAGCTTACTTAACACAGTATAAAAGCACTGAAGCAGTTCTGTAATCTTCCAATAATTAAATTGTAAAGTTTTGTAATAGTCTTTTGACTACATTAATAGATTGCAAAGGTTTTTTCTTTTCTTTTCAGCATGGTAATTTTAAGTTCACAATTTTAATTCTGTCCTGGGTTCTCCTCACCAGTAAAATTCATTCTTACCCATTATTGCTTTTTGGTTTAGGAGAGAATAAAAAGAAAATTATTAACCAGTTTAGTCAATTTGACAGACAAGAAAAATTATCTCTAGCAAAGCAGTGAAGTTTGGAGTTATTGTTGCACAGTTAACAGGTTTTACTATGGAAGAAATTTAGAACCACTTCATGCTCCACACTCTTGAGTAAGTTGTTTTCTTTGTAGTTCAAAATTCCATGGCCAGTTTTGTTGTTGTTTTTGTTGTTTTTTTAAAAAAAACAACAACAAGTCCAGTATGGAGTATTATTATACCATTCTCACAAACCTGAACCAAACTATCTCCAAAATGTCTTGTTCCTGTAGTAAACCTCTTGACATATTATCTGTTCAATCACTTACTAAGTTATTGACTTTGAAGTTTTATGCTATTCACGTGCAATACTATAGGTTAAAATAAGTTAATCGCTAACCATGCTAATAAAGGTTATAATGTAGGCAGGGTGTCTATGAAACTCATGTTTCAGAGTAGCAGCCGTGTTAGTCTGTATTCGCAAAAAGAAAAGGAGTACTTGTGGCACCTTAGAGACTAACAAATTTATTTGAGCATAAGCTTTCGTGAGCTACAGCTGAATCCAATGAAGTGAGCTGTAGCTCACGAAAGCTTATGCTCAAATACATTTGTTAGTCTCTAAGGTACCACAAGTACTCCTTTTCTTTTTATGAAACTCATGTTATTTCAGTGTTTAGCCACTGGGCTACCTCCTGAGTTTTGGTTTTATTCTTTATTAACTTTTTATTAAGACAAAGTTACAATAAAATGTTAACATACTATATTGTACATTATTTATTCGGGATCAACACAATATTCAAAGTACCTGGCTAAAGATTCTAGTTTGCTGGCTGGGGAGCCCTGGTTTTCTGTGTATGCTGAAAAAGGATGACCAGATTTCTAAATACTGGTCTTCTTTTTGGCGCTTCTCTTGTGTATTGGGTGTGAAAATTTGTCCATTACATGGACATATTTCCATATTTTATTATACAACAGGAGGAGGAGTCAAATTTTTCCAATAATGTGCAATACAGAGTCTAGTTACTAAGAGTAAAAAATAAATTAATTTGTTTGGTTTTAAATGTAGATCCTTTACTGGAGCATTAAGTAAGAAGGTCAGGGGATCGCTAGAAAGCCAGCATTTAGTCATAAAATGAATCTCTAATAATTTCCTCCCAAAACCAACTAATTCCCGAACACAACCACCCTATGTAAATATGTTCCCTTTTCCTGCAACGCTTCCAACTGAGCACCTCCCCAGTAGCAAAAATATTATGCATCTTAACTGGAGTCAAATACCATCTATACCTGCAGCTCATCAGGGTAATCTGCTGGCAGTCTGCGAGACAGTATGTTTTCATTGACCGACCATCCGCAGGCATGGCCGCCCACAGCTCCCAATTCAATGTTCCCGGCCAAAGGGAGCTGGTGGAGGTGTCAACCAGCACGTCTGCACCCGCGCCGCTTCCCCCAACTCCCATTGACCAGGAGCGGCGAACTGCAGCCACTGGGAGCTGCGGTCAGCCGTGTCTGCAGATGGTTGGTCAATGTAAACAAACTGTCTTGCAGCCTGCCAGCGGATTACCCTGATAGGCTGCAGGTTGCCCACCACTGATCTATACAGTACATTTTCTTATTTATTTATTAACTCTTTTTGAGAAATGCAAAAATATCTCTCCAGAGACTTTAATGGGGTTTAGACTTCTAGGTTCCTTTAACAACTGTATGTAAAGGACATTGAATTAAACAGCCAACATGTTCTAATAAGCTGTAGACAGTGTACCATGTATAAGGCTATGTTTTAGTCACAGGTATTTTTAGTAAAAGTCATGGACAGGTCACAAGCAGTAAACAAAAATTCACAGCCCAAGACCTATATCCCTGACTAAATCTTGCAGGGTGGGAGCGACCCGGGGGGTGCCATGGGTGTTGGGGCGGGGGAGGCGGTCGCACACGGTCCTGGACCCCTGCTCATGCTACAGGGGGGACTGTTGGCAGGGGTCCCTACCTGGTTCCACTCCTCCCTGGAAGCAGCGACATCCCCCACCATCCGCTCCTCAGCGGAGGCATGGCCAGGCAGCCATGCACCGGCTCCACAGCTCCCATTGGCTGAGAACCATGCCCAGTGGGAGCTTTGGAGACGATGCCTTCAGATGGACGCAGAACACAGAGCTGCCTGGCCACGCCACCACCAGGAGCTGAGGGATGTCGCCACTTTCGGGGAGCCTCCCATGAGGTAAGTGCTACCGAGAGCCCTCACCCCCAGCCCTGAGCCCCCTCCTACACTTAAACTCCTGCTGGGAGGAGTCCGGGGGGGGATGGCCTGAGACTGCCCCAGCTGTGGCAGATGCAGCTGGCACGGGGGCCACTTGATCTGCTCAGGCAGCCCCCGGGCCAGCTGCACCAGACACTTCAGAAGTCACGGCAGTCCCAGAAAGTCACAGAATCAGTGACCTCCATCACGAACTTGCAGCCTTAACCATGTATACAGAGTGGAATGGAAGAGAACTGTCAATGTTGGGGAGTTGTAGGATTAGGGCTGTGATTAAAAAAAAAACCCAATCATATGGTTGAACCTCTGCATCTGTGTGGAGCCCCATAAACTCCAGTTGGGTTTCTCACAGACAGAAGGGTCCAACTTAGTGGGTCCAATTGCAGGATCTGAGGCCAAATACAACACATCAAAAGGAACTATATCATTTAAATGGTAAGTGATTTATCTGCTGAGCCCCATTTTCCAAATTTTAGCCTGAGGCAGGCTGTGAGCAATCCTGGTTCCCTTGCTGCTATTGTGTCAGATGAATAGTAGGGAAGGCTCATGTCTGCTACTGGCACTACATAGACAAAGATGTACACAACTGGTTAGATCACACTTGCTATACAAAAACCAACCAACTCAATAAAAATCAAACAGGTTTTCAACCATTTGTATGACATCTTATTGTGTGGATTTGTATCTGATATCCAATTAAACATAAGACTTCATATTTGTTGTTCAGGAACTAAAAAAATTCCCCCCAAAGCCACGCTGGATTCATCACTCTAAACAGCCAAAAAGAATAGCCCTAAATTCTATTTACTATGTTATGTTGTTGTTGAAGTTGAATAAGGCAAGAGTAACATGACTGTTTGTGATGATGTGAACATTTTAGTTTTGTGCATTCTACTTTTAATTAAATAATTATGTAACTGTGTTTTTACACTGCATATCGATTGAAAACTGTAACTAAGCATAGTGATTCAGTATCTGGACTTGGTTTTCAAACAAAGATCTATGGAAGAAACCAGGCACAATGAACTGTGACTATACAAAAAAAGCTAAGAGTTTGCCTTTCTTGTAAATTTTGTTGCCCTAAAAGCTGTTTAGGTCAGGACAGAGATGGGGAGCATAGTGAAAGAGAGTAAAGCAGCCTAACATCAACATATTTATCTAAGACTTCTACTTACTTTCTAGGCAGAGGATGAGGAGAAGAGATCTCACTACTCTGAGATCTTGGGCTTCTTTCCCCTTCCTTCCAGCTTCCTCCTTTCCCTTCCTGTCTCCCTTTTAACCGTCCCCAGCTGACTAGCTGAATCCCCTTGTTAACTGGTTAATCACCCAGTCCGTATTCAGTTATCTCCCCAATTTGGCCCGTGCAGGGCAGCTTACAGAGTACAGAGTGGTGAGTCAGTCGTAGGCTCCTCCCACTTTGTCACAGGCCTATCATTCTTTTCTGTCCCCATCCTCTTTTCCCAGGCATATTCAACAGGACACAGTTCTAAATGAACACTGAAATGCCACTAGGTCTTCAGGCAGAAAGGGGAGTGCATTCATTAGCAAGCGCAGCACTTTCTCATTCATTTCACTCTGCTGAAGCTCTGCTGCTGAATTAGTCAACCACAGCTCTGGGTCTGAATATGGTTTTGCAACTCCAACATCAAAGATAATATTTTGATATTTATGCAAACACAGTATCTGCTGGCACTCAAGGTATTCTGAAAATATACAAAACACATCTCCAATCTCTACCGTACTCAGATATCATGCCAAAATACCAAGATATCATGCACTATTTTTCTGTAAATGTTTATTTTAGTCTTGGAGCAATCTGACCAAAGAAAAGACAAAACAAGTAAGAGTTTTCCCCAGGAAGATTATTTTGCTAATATTATCCTCAGTACATAAACTTGCCAAAGAGCTTCAAATGTTAGTGGCACTTTTCACATGATGCTAATCATTTTTTTCAACATTTTCATAAAATCTTGTTTCCAGCTGTTTCTGATGCAGCCATGGATATTTTCTCTAGGCTGAAATTTTACTCTACCATATAAGTACTCAGTACATTTTACTCTACCATATAAGTATTCAGTACACTTACTGTAAATTATAAGAATTTATTTTTCCAAGTGGCATTTTGCAGGTGAAGTGTCTTTTGGTATTTGAAAACAAACTAAAAGCAATTGAAAATTGTAGTTATTTATTCTATTCAGTGCCTTGAGACAAAATTCTGAACATTGCTCTAATTTTTAAATAAGAGAATAAGAGTTTTCAGCAACTAAATATAGCATGTGATTCAGCTGTTGGATCCTTGGCACACAGTGGGCCTGATTCTGATCTCTAATACTAATTCATGCCGAGGTAAATTATTTATCTTCAACTGGGATTTATAATGGCACATAATAAGTGACACTGGAATCAGGCTCAGCATCTCTGATGACTTGGGGCTATTATTATTTCTTTCCAGGAAGACCTGTATGGAAAGTAAATAAAAATTCAGAGTTGGAACTTGTAGTGGACCACTTTATGTCCTAGTGAAAATATTTGCAGGTTGTGGAGAAGGCATTGGTACAGTCTGCGGCTTTTCCTTCCCAGAGAATTTTTAGAG
The DNA here is from genome assembly GCF_009764565.3 of Dermochelys coriacea. Taxonomy (NCBI): domain Eukaryota; kingdom Metazoa; phylum Chordata; order Testudines; family Dermochelyidae; genus Dermochelys; species Dermochelys coriacea. Next base: position 124,751,464 of record NC_050070.1, read on the forward strand.
AGACAATGTGAGTGAGATAATATCTTTTATTGGATCAACTTCTGTTGGTGAGAAAGACAAGCTTTTGAGCCACAGAGAGCTCTTCTTCAGGTCTGACAGGTTTCAGAGTAGCAGCCGTGTTAGTCTGTATTCGCAAAAAGAAAAGGAGTACTTGTGGCACCCTAGAGACGAAACAATTTATTTGAGCATAAGCTTTCGTGAGCTACAGCTCACTTCATTGGATGCATTCAGTGGAAAATACAGTGGGGAGATTTATATACATAGAGAACATGAAACAATGGGTGTTACCATACACACTGTAAGGAGAGTGATCACTTAACGTGAGCTATTACCAGCAGGAGAGTGGGGGAATGGGGAGAACCTTTTGTAGTGATAATCAAGGTGGGCCATTAGTCGGAATATAAACAAGAGGCTGCTAGGCAGCTCTCCAACACAACTTTCTACAAGCCATTACCCGATGATCCCACTGAGGGTTACCAAAAGAAACTACAGCATTTGCTCAAGAAACTCCCTGAAAAACCACAAGAACAAATCCGCAGAGACAAACTCTGGAACCCCAACCTGGGATATTCTATCTGCTACCCAAGATCCATAAACCTGGAAATCCTTGATGCCCCATCATCTCAGGCACCCTGAAAGCAGGATTGTCTGGCTATGTAGACTCCCTCCTCAGGCCCTTCGCTACCAGCAGTCCCAGCTATCTTCGAGACACCACTGACTTCCTGAGGAAACTACAATCCATCGGTGATCTTCCTGAAAACACCATCCTGGCCACTATGGATGTAGAAGCCCTCTACACCAACATTCCACACAAAGATGGACTACAAGCTATCAGGACCAGTATCCCCGATAATGTCAGGGCAAACCTGGTGGCTGAACTTTGTGACTTTGTCCTCACCCATAACTATTTCACATTTGGGGACAATGTATACCTTCAAATCAGCAGCACTGCTATGGGTACCCGCATGGCCGCACAGTATGCCAACATTTTTATGGCTGACTTAGAACAACGCTTCCTCAGCTCTCGTCCCCTAACGCCCCTACTCTATTTACGCTACCTTGATGACATCTTCAACATCTGGACCCATGGAAAAGAAGCCCTTGAGGAATTCCGCTATGATTTCAACAATTTCTATCCCACCATCAACCTCAACCTCAGTCCACTTCCTGGACACTATGGTGCTAATAAGCAATGGTCACATAAACACCACCCTATACCGGAAACCTACTGACCACTATTCCTACCTACATGCCTCCAGCTTTCATCCAGACCACACCACATGATCCATTGTCTACAGCCAAGCTCTACGATACAGCCGCATTTGCTCCAACCCCTCAGACAGAGACAAACACCTACAAGATCTCAATCAAGCATTCTTACAACTACAATACCCATCTGCTGAAGTGAAGAAACAGATTGACAGAGCCAGAAGGGTACCCAGAAGTCACCTACTACAGGACAGGCCCAACAAAGAAAAGAACAGAACGCCACTAGCCATCACCTTCAGCCCCCAACTAAAACCTCTCCAACGCATCATCAAGGATCTATAACCTATCCTGAAGGACGACCCATCACTCTCACAGATCTTGGGACGGAGGCCAGTCCTTGCTTACAGACAGCCCCCCAACCTGAAGCAAATACTCACCAGCAACCACACACCACACAACAGAACCACTAACCCAGGAACCTATCCTTGCAACAAAGCCCGTTGCCAACTCTGTCCACATATCGATTCAGAGGACACCATCATAGGGCCTAATCACATCAGCCACACTATCAGAGGCTCGTTCACCTGCGCATCTACCAATGTGATATATGCCATCATGTGCCAGCAATGCTCTGCCATGTACATTGGTCAAACTGGACAATCTCTACGTAAAAGAATAAATGGACACAAATCAGACATCAAGAATTATAACATTCAAAAACCAGTTGGAGAACACTTCAATCTCTCCGGTCACTCGATTACAGACCTAAAAGTGGCAATTCTTCAACAAAAAAACGTCAAAAACAGACTCCAACGAGAGACTGCTGAATTGGAATTAATTTGCAAACTGGATACAATTAACTTAGGCTTGAATAGAGACTGGGCGTGGATGGGTCATTACACAAAGTATAATTACACTATTTCACCATGTTCATTCCTCCCTCCCCCGGACTGTTCCTCAGACGTTCTTGTCAACTGCTGGAAATGGCCCACCTTGATTATCACTACAAAATGTTCCGCCCCACCCCACTCTCCTGCTGGTAATAGCTCACCTTACCTGATCACTCTCGTTACAGTATGTATGGTAACACCCATTGTTTCATGTTCTCTATGTATATAAATCTCCCCACTTTATTTTCCACTGAATGCATCTGATGAAGTGAGCTTTAGCTCACAAAAGCTTATGCTCAAATAAATTTGTTACTCTCTAAGGTGCCACAAATACTCCTTTTCTTTCTTCAGGTCTGAGACAGGTATTCCAAGCATCACATCAGAGCACCTTTCTCAGGCCTGAAGAAGAACATTGATTGGCTTTATTTTCCACTGAATGCATCCGATGAAGTGAGCTGTAGCTCATGAAAGCTTATGCTCTAATAAATTTGTTAGTCTCTAAGGTGCCACAAGTACTCCTTTTCTTTTGATTGGCTTGAGAGCTTGTCTCTCTCACTAACAGAAGTGGGTCCAATAAAAGATATTACCTTCCCCACCTTGTCTCTCTAATATCCTGGTACCAACATAGTTAAAATTACACTGTATATGGAGAATTTTTAACATTTCCATCATGTTTTATGCTCATCTGTGCTCATTCAGGCAGCACTCCCATTATTTTGTGAATTTGGTTCTTTTTGTAAATTCTCAGGGTCTAAAATTAATGTATTTTATTTATCTAATGATGTGCCTGAACACCGTCTTTAAAATATGAGTAGCTCCAAATGGGTGGCTTTCTAACAAAAATGAGCAGAATTACTGAAGTGCTGAGCATTTTTGTATGGTGTCATCATTTCCAAGGTGATTTTGTCCCAGAAGGACCACAGACATTTGAAAGAAAGGTCTAGGCATGTGGTCCTAAAGACACTCACATCTGTACAGGAAAGTAATTAAGACAGGAGTGGGGGTTTATGTGTTTTGGAGTGGGGAGGGGGTGTTCAGCTCTTTACATGGAAAATCATCAGTACCTATTGATGTCTCTATATAATGTCTCTCAATGAAATATGTTGATCCATTAATTTTGTAGTTTGGTCTATGAAAGAAATAATCTTGATCTGATTAGCTGATTTTTCCATAATTTTTATAACAGTCTTTGAGAGAACACATCACAATGGAGATTGCTATTGAACAATAATATAAGGTATGCCAAATATATTTTATGACTAGAGTTTGTTGGTTGCAAAGCAGATGTAGTTCAGAACTGAGAAAATGAAACATGTTCTATACTTCGGATTTCCGCAGTTATGCAAGTGCAGAAGAGATTATATGGCTTAGAACTGGGTGAATGCCACAAATAGTATTCCGTGACTATTTATTGAAATTTTTCAGTGAATCCACTTCAGCTGTGTTTGTGCCTTCTTTGTTTTCACTCTTCATAGATATGGTGAATGACTTTACTGTTAAGAATATTTATGGAAATTGAATTTTAAACAAATATTGGTGCTATTCATGGAAAGTGAATTTTAAATTTGGAAACATAAATGTTCACACTGAAAACTTATCCGAAGTCTTACACTCATCCAGTTAGGGAATAGGTCATGTAATATATTTCTATCTGTCAATAAAACAATCAACACACTATGAATAGAAAATATTAAATATACTCATAATGCATTGCTTACACACAATCTGCAAACCAAAAATTATGTGCCAAATTTATTCAGTAAATAATTTCAAATGAAAGACAGAACTGCTAGCTGTTCTCAAGGCTAAATTAATCAACTACACTTTTTATCCAGCTCTAATACTCATCAATATTTCCTGTAGTTCATCAAGAATTATGATTGACATTAATCTCTTTAAATGTGGTGTCCCCGAATGATATTTGACAGGTGTGAGGATGTGCTGCCTCCTAAGGTATAAAAGACAACGGAAACATAAGGAGCTAAAAATACATATCACCTTGAAAAGGAGGGCACAATTGCCACCCTAAAGGATGCAGTTACTTCTGATTTCCAGGTTTAAAGGACCAGCCACTAAAATAGTGTAATTAGCCCCACCTATTGGAGTCATTGATGTGCTGTGATTCACCCATTTCTTTCATGTACTTTGTTGTGTACCAGATATACCTCAACTTAGGAGCAAGCACCAAAGCAAGTTGCCTCTGGCCCAATAGGCTCTACTACCCAGTGATTTCCCAATATGCACTCTCAAGCAAAAGGAGTCTTTACTAGGGTTGACAGAAATGAAAGACTAGAAATACTGTAGGCAGTATGACTTGACCATCTACAACAGAAGATAGACATAGACATTCCTAACTCAACCAGGTCAGTAGGAAACAATCCAAAAGAAGGAAGTACTGGAGTAACCATGAGTACCCCTTCTAGTCCACAATTCCTTAAAAAGTGCATTTAAGTACTGATCTTCATGTCCTGCTATCCAGAGCTCAGTTCCATAGTCATGGTGTTGTTGGAGAGCTTCTCTACATTGTCTTACATTGTGTGGGTGAACAATTGCCTAATGCCTCTTGTAGGCAGGTGCCCTTATGTCCTTCTGCTGCTAGTCTCCTCTCACTGTCTGCTTCCCATCTTGGATTGTGACTCTTCACCCAACCTCAGTTCCAGCTCTCAGGCTGCCTGTTACCTGGTCTTCATTGTGCAGTTGTCTCCATCTTGCTGCTCCACACAGAAAACTCTAGCTGTCTCCCCAAACCTAATCCTCTCTGTTTGTCTCCTCCTTTTTCTGTTCAATAGGCATTAAAGAACCCTCTGCCTGTTGTCTGCTGAACTAGTTCTTGCTCCTCCCAGAATGACCAGTAGCCCAGTTCTCTCCATTCAACTCATTCTTGAGAGAGTGTTCTTTGTAATGAGATTCCCTGGGAAAGGATCCTATAAGAGAATGAACCCAAAAGCAGTGGTAATCAGGCAGCCACTGAGAAGGTAGCACTTAGGGAAGAGGTTGAAATCCAAATTGCCTGAGGGCCAGAGATTTCGATAGAAAATATTGTGAGGTCTCTAGAACTATGACTTTATAACATTCTCCACAAAATTATCCAGTATTCATTTACACTTTCATTATTGGGCAAGTTTTCTGAGATATTTGCCCAATTTCCAAATGTGTATATTTATTCCAGAAAACTTTGAGAATTGTCAGCTGTGTAAGGTTGTCTGGAATTAATTGGTTTGGCAGATTGTAACGTTTCAGGAAAACATTAGTTAGTCAAGAGATAATACTATTTGCAGTTGGTTGGATGGACAATGCTATTACTTGCAAATACATAATCAGGAAACATGCTCCGCACTTGAGAATCTGTTTCTCCAAAAAGCAACTTCACGCTTTATTCCCTGCCAACTTTTTCATGGAATATCCTCACTGAATTAATCTGAAAGTCACTACCCTCACCTCCTGTAAAACCTTATTCTAGGCTCACTTCTACTGTGATACTTACTGTAAATTGCCACCTGATGATAGCTGGTTGGATGCCCAGTAGGAATTATTGTTGTATCTCTGGTTTGTTTCATATATAAAAAGAAACAAATCTGATTTCAAACTTGCAAATTGTTTGTAAAAACATGTTCCTCTCACTGGTTTCAGAGTAGCAGCCGTTTTAGTCTGTATCCACAAAAGGAAAAGGAGTACTTGTGGCACCTTAGAGACTAACAAATTTATTTGAGCATAAGCTTTCGTGAGCTACAGTTCACTTCATCGGATGCATTCAGTGGAAAATACAGTGGAGAGATTTATATACACAGAGAACATGAAACAATGGGTGTTACCATACACACTGTAACAAGAGTGATCAGGTAAGGTGAGCTATTACCAGCAGGAGAGCGGGGGAGGAGAACCTATTGTAGTGATAATCAAAGTGGGCCATTTCCAGCAGTTGACAAGAACGTCTGAGGAACAGTGGGGGGTGGAGGAGGGGAATAAACATGGGGAAATAGTTTTACTTTGTGTAATGACCCATCCACTCCCAGTCTCTATTCAAGCCTAAATTAATTGTATCCAGTTTGCAAATTAATTCCAATTCAGCAGCCTCTCGTTGGAGTCTGTTTTTGAAGTTTTTTTGTTGAAGAATTGCCACTTTTAGGTCTGTAATCGAGTGACCAAAGAGATTGAAGTGTTCTCCGATTGGTTTTTGAATGTTATAATTCTTGATGTCTGATTTGTGTCCATTTATTCTTTTATGCCCCTACTTCCTCTGTTTGTTTGTTACATCTGTGTTTGCATCTTGACTCAAATTATATTGTAAGAAGTTTAGGACAGGGACTGCCTCTTGCTTTGTGGTTTATACAATGCCTAACACAATGGGACCCCAAGTTGACTGGTGTCTCTGGGTGCTATTTTAATAACTAATAAAACTGAAATTAAAAAGACTAAGTAAAGAGCTATACCCTGGTGAGGGAAAAGTACAGTAGGTTAAAAAAGTGAACATGCTGTGTTTGATGTGAGTATCAAACTCTGCAGAGTTAGAAATGTCACCCATAAACTAAACTGTCAATGTTGTTCTTCTAAAAAGCATTGGTAACATACTCATGCAAAAAGTTCTATTGGTCTTGTACCACAGACACTGCTGCTAAAAACTTCCTGAGTAGATTCCTGAAAGAATAAAATTTGATTGCAGTGTGCATATGTATCAGTCTTAAAGGCTTAATGTCTCTATGTGAGCTATCATGATCTATTGTGTAGTTATTAGCAAATGACAGAGTCTGCACTGTAAGTACACTATGAGCAACTGAAAAACAGTTACAATGAAAACAGGACAGAGGTTAAGGTTCAATCTTTTTAAGGCCTGAACTTTTTAAGTTCTCTGTGGAATTACTTTATAAGAAACCAAAAAAACTAGAGAACTCAACATCTAACTGCCTTGTTATCTTTCTTTCAGTCCTAAAATTATATTGAATGTTTATGGACGCTCAAAGTAAATTTGAAGTACTCTTTTGTTCAAGTGAAGCAATTGTAATCACAGACGCAATACAAAATGCACATAACTTCTCCTTATAATATTGCTAGTTTTAATGATGCTGCTTTGCTGGCTTGCTTGCTTTTAATATTTCTCTGGTGTACATAATGAGAATCCAATGGTTATTATTCCAGGTCATGAACAGAAAAGTAATGACAATGACTTAGGCCTATTATGAACCTTATAACACCATTTAAAATCTCTTTTTCACTTAAATACAGTACTTAAATATGGCATGTTTTTATTAGGTTTATTTCAGGGTTTTTTTTCTTTTCCTTTTTTTGGGGGGGGGGAACATTGCATACTATAAAATCTGTTTTCTTTTTTATATCATGAAACCTTTGCTGTGCATCTCCTCTTCTAAATTGTTTCATAGACCTATAAGATGTCTGAGATAAATACATTTAAGAACAATAAATTTAAGAACAAATAGAATAAAGTTTGTGCTCTTGTGACAGCACTGAAGAGAAATAAAGAGAATAAAAAGGAATCTTCAAAGCTTGATATAAATTATAATTGTATACAGTGTTGTATTTATACCAGAATGAACACTGGAAGCAGAAGTTTGATAAGAGTTAGACAATTATATACAGAAAATTTCTTTTGTATAATGTAGTCAGGTAAATGAACGTTTCATTGATCTACTTTAACAACTATTATATGCTGTCAAATCAAAGCAGTCTAACAGCTGTGCTACATCGATTCATATGCATTATAAAACAAAAATGTTTTCACGTCATCAGTTTATATTATTCAGTAGTGATCAATAACAGCATATGAAAAACGCAGCAGATTAAATCATGTAAAATGTTTTGAAATCAAAACAGCACCAACCTTAACAATATTCAAAGAAAGAGAGACAGGTTTTAAAAACAATAATTTAAACTAAATCCTCAAAATTATATGTGTAGATTTATATTTTACCCACATATTTTGGTCACATTTAAAAGGCTTCTTCAGGCAGATTCCTATTTTTCCTTTTTTCATAATAAACACCATGCACATCTGATCTATGGTACTGTATAATTTAAAGTAGTAATAATTATAATTTCTTTAAAGATTCCATCAGCACTGAATTCCCACTTACATTTCCAGAATGAGATGGACTGGAAACTTGCCTCACCCTTAGAATTTTGACTCTCTGAGGCACTGGTAATTAAGCCTGAGCCCCGCATCCCACCCCTCAGTTTTACACCATGGGATGATCCCCCTACACTAGTGTGATCCTTCAGTGGGCAGCTTCACTAATTTAGGACCAATTTCTATTGGTGCAGAGCAGCTGAGGATTGGAGGCTAAGTTTCTATGAGCTTCAACACAAGCTATCTGACACTATAACTAACTTTTAACACTCAATATGACCTTTTATCAACCTCCTCCTACCTAGTCAGTCCAACACCCCCTGCCCCCCCTTCCTTTCCCCTTAATCTCAGGAAACATGATCCAGAATTCCTGAAGTAGCTGAACTGTTAGGTAAGGTTTTAAACCACCAGAGCAACTACGCTTGAGATGCATGCCTGGGACACCAGTCTCCTTTGAGGGGCTTCCAGGGCCCTTCTTTGAGAGGTACTTCTCATATTTAGCTCACTAGATTGCACAGAGCATGATGGACTTCACACAGTAGGAGAAAGAATCAGAACTTCGAAGGAGTATTAAATTGCAGAAGCAATAGATTGTGCCTAAAGGTGGTCAGTACTCTGTGCATAAGGGCTGGAAGTATTTCTAGAAGTCCTTATGAATTCAGGAAGCAGCAATGCTCTTCGAAGTGCCTCATGCTCATTACTGGAAGTTATCCCTGCACATGAGTGACTGCTCTGAAGAAAAACCTCATGCCCAACATATTTCAACTACTTCTTCCACCAGGAAATGCTAAAAACACTTGGCATTGAGAATGTCAACTCTATTCAAGAATATCTTACAGTATTATCAAACCAAGTGTTCAAAAATCATGTGTCAGGCTCCAAAATTTTGAGATTTAAAAAAATAGATTTGGGGTTCTTTCTATTTGCCTTCTGAGTTTTGAGCTTTTAGGTTACACTCACAGCATGTTTTCAGCAACCATGACGACCAACCAACTTTTCTGCAACCATGAGGATTAGAAACTCTTCTTTCATTGTAATAAAAGCCATAGGAGCTCCAACCCTTCTTCTTCCCCCCCCCACCCCCGCCACTCCATTCTGTTCCTTTAACCAGAACCTCCTTTTTAAGTCCTTTACCAGACCATTTATCTGGTCACTGGATGCCTTCCCTATGGAGTACCTGCACTGGACATCCACCACAAGGAGGTGCCAGCAATTAGCTTGGCTGCTTCCCCCCCAAACCCAGTCAGGTTCCCAGACATCTCCCAATGGCCACTTTTGTAGCAGCCAAAAATCAGCTCCCAAGTCTAATAGGGGAAGCCCCATCCTCACGAAAGAACCCAGTTGCCCCTTGTATTATGCCAGGATTGTCAAGGATGCCAACAGCTCTGTTGTCAACCCCCATGTACTACAATACCCGCCCCTCTGTGATGGGTCATGTTAGTAACCAGCATTCTGGATCCTGAAATTGGAAGAACTCATTACAACTTCCTTCATAGCTCAGCCTAGCTCTGAAGTCAGAGCCACCACCAGGAGCAGCATAGTAGTAAGGATGGCTTGGTATAGTATTGCCACCCTTACTTCTGCACTGTTACCTTCAGAGCTGGGCAGCTGGAGAGTGGTAGCTGCTGACTGGAGGTCTAGCTCGGCAAGCAGCAGCACAGAAGTAAGGGTGGCAATACCAGGCCATGCCATACTTACATCTATGCTGCTTCGGGCTGCAGCTCTGCCTTCTGCCAGCAGCTGCTGCTCTCCAGCTGCCCAGCTCTGAAGGCAGAACCACCAGCAGCAGCAGCGCAGAAGTAAGAGTAGCAGAACCGCAACCCCTCATATAATAACCTTGTGACCCCCCCTCGCCCCACAACTCCTTTTTGGGTTAGGATCACTACAGTTATAACACTGTGATTTTTCAGATTTAAATAGCTGAAATTATTAAATTTATGAATTTTAAAATCTTATGACCATGAAATTGGCCAAAATGGACCATGAATTTGGTAGGGCCCTATTCATAAGCCTATGTAATTTGGAAGTTTGGTGATTGATAATGTACAACTGCCATGTTATCACACCAGAAACATACCCTTTTATTAGCCAACTCTGGCCCCAAATAACCACTGCAACTAAAATGGGGGGAAATTCCAGGAAAGTCATATCACACAGAACCCCGTTTTGTGTCCAGATGGCAGGCCTGGTAGAGGGCAAAGGAAAAGGAGACAAGGGACCAGTGTGGCAAACTGACTCATTCCCTGGGAACCAGATGATGGGAGGGCTTAAAAGGGGCATCCCTGTGCCTGAAGCCCCCTTTTACACTGAGCAGGTTGAAGCAGCACCTCCCCTTCCTCTCCTTTAGGTGCTGAAATACTAGGTTTGGCCAAGACCTGCTGTGGGTATTATGCTAACCAACATGATGCAGACAGATCCAAGTTGCCAAATTCAGTTCTGGATCCAAATCTATCCTCAGCTCAAGAGGATTCAGATCCTGTGTTCTGGGTTCAGGCTCATCTTTACTGCAAACTGTTGTGGTGGAAGTTCACAGTTCTCATAAAATGGAGTCTCATGCAAGTAAATTTCATTAAGCTGATGACTGTAAATTATTGAAACTTAAAATAATTACCACACTACAGCAGTGGAAATAAAGGCAATTTTGTCATTCTCAGTCCTTATTTATTATTATTATTTTAACTGAGTTCATATGAATTACAGTTCCCAGAATGCTCATGTAACTGTTATGACTGAAGAATTCAGGATCAATTTTCTTATGTCAGAACAACTGATTGGTATCTTTAATGTTTTTATGCAAAAAAGTCTATTGTCTTTTGCAGTTGGGAGGTCGCAAAGTCATGGATCACTGTAATAAGGCCCATATCTGAGAGAATGAAAAAGGCTTTCTTGGCCCTAGGCCCCAAATGTTGCTTTTATAGGCAAAGGGTAGACCAACTCCATCCAAAACAAAGACAAGTCTATTGTCTTTGATCCAAATCATAATCCTTCAAGTAAAACCCCAGGCAAAAGTGTTTTTCATAGTAATTTACCTGGGGACTAGTAGGGATGGAGTCCTCAACCCCAGCTTGCTGCATTTCTGTAAGCATTTTTATGGCTTGATAGTTACAAAACGTGCACTGGTTCACTGACGATATCCTTTACCTGCCCAAATTCCTCTTTCTCCATACTGAGCTGCAGAAAATTACAGGGGAGCTTGTTAATGCAGAGTCTAGGGCTTACCGATATGCCCCTGTATAGAGATTTTTGCTGCTTTCTTACCCCGGCACAACCATCCAGCTGCTTTTAGCCCTAATGTTCTTGCTTAAATGAGCATTGGCTTTGGTCTTTGTATAGTTATGGAATTACTATAGTAGATACTTTTCAGAGTAGCAGCCGTGTTAGTCTGTATTCGCAAAAAGAAAAGGAGTACTATAAATTTGTTAGTCTCTAAGGTGCCACAAGTACTCCTTTTCTTTTTATAGTAGATACTGAATTTTGTAACACAAGCTTTCAGATATCTGATCCAATAGCCTTTAAGAGGAAGTTGCATTTAGTGTGTGAGGGGGAACTCTATCTTAGACAATATGCCTTATGTAGTGCTATTATTTCCAGTCACTTAACAAAAAGATAGTTCTGTTTCATCACTTTTCCATGCTAAATGATTTACAGGTCTCTGTAAATCTAAGCAGAGTAACTATTCTTGCAAAAGTTTCAGAGTAGCAGCCGTGTTAGTCTGTATTCGCAAAAAGAAAAGGAGTACTTGTGGCACCTTAGAGACTAATAAATTTGTTAGTCTCTAAGGTGCCACAAGTACTCCTTTTTATTCTTGCAAAAATGACACTACTTACTCTTTCAATTAATATTATAAAATGCATATTGAAAAGTTCACATTTATTTCTCATTTTTCATATCAGTGCTTCAGCAGATGTGCAGTTTAGAGATTCTGGCTACAGGTCACAGTCTTCAGTACTGTAATTTAATTCTGAGCCATAACAACATCTCATATAAGAGTATTTTTATATAATCATAAAAAGAAGGACCAGAAAAAAACCCAGTAATCTAGTCTGGCCCCCTGCATTTTGCAGAACTACTTAATACTTTATCTGACACATTATTGTGTATGTGTAGTGATGGTTGGATAATCCATTTCTGTCAATTGTCAACTCCACTGCAAGTTGGTCTTACTTACCTGATGGATATTATTTCAAACTACATAGTTTTTTTTCTTTGTTATGCTCTAGTTATAACACTTAATTTGTGTTGAGATAATTATAAATGCCAGTTGTTCCTTTTAAATGATAGCTTTATTTAGTAAACTTTTCCAAATATCTATAATCCAAAGCTGTAAATACATTCCAACACATTTAAAGAACTATAACGTAAATTATAATTGCTGGATAATTTCTAATTGCTATCTAATTTCTTATCTGAAAATACCGTATTACACTTTGTAAACTAAAATTGACTCAGCAGTGATTAAATAAATGTTATTAACACTTCTGATGTGTTAATAGCCCAATTAATTTGGCATCTTTAATGTCTGACAAAAGAAAAATGTAAGGTTCATCAAGTCAAAGGACATGCACTGTAACCAGTATAAGTTACACAGGGGCTATATTAACAACAATAATTAGTTGTGGTGATGCTCAGCATGACCACCCCTAACTTTTAGGTACTTAGTATATCACTAGGATTCACAAAGCTTGAGTTTGGTATCAAGGCTCGCCATACAATGAGTGGGGAGAGATAAAAGCCCGAGACTGTGATTCACAAAAACCACCATGGTAGGCTGCTCCCTGCCTAACCTAACCAATGGGAGATGCCAACCTGAGGTGTGTATCCTAAACCCCATCCCTTAATCCAGACTGCAGGGAGGAGCCTCCCTCTGCTTGTGCTTCACAGCTACACACTCTCTCTTGGGTTTAGGCACCGACACCGTTTTTGCAAGAAACCAGGAGAAGGCAGCAACTCCCTCATAAACTTCAACCCAGTGATTAGGGTACTCACCTGGGATGTGGGTAACCCATGGTTCAGCTCCCTTCTCTGCCTGATGAGGTGGTAGAATCTGAACTGGGACTGGTCACCTCTCAGATGAAGGATCTAACCACTTGGTTAGGCTAAGGGCTATTCTTATATGGGGTGCCTTCAGTGTCTCCTGTTGAAATTGTTCCACTGTGGATATATAACTTAAAAATTCACTGGAGCAGGGGGACTGGATTCTGGGTCTCTCACTTCTCAAGTGAATGCTCTAACTACCAGGCAACAGAGTTATTTTCATGCTTCCTTGTTCTCTCTCTTTAAATAATGAATCATTGGGCCAATCCACAGGAGAACAGCTTCAACAGAAGAGATTTAGGGACCCACTACACCAGAGGTGGGCAAACAATGGCCTGCAGGCCACATCCGGCCCCCGGGACGCTCCGGCCTGGTCCCTGAACTCCTGGCCTGGGAGGCTAGCCCCCAGCCCCTCCCCCCCGTTCCCCATCTTGTGCAGCCTCAGCTCACTGCGCCACTGGCGCATTGCTCTGGGCAGGGGGGCTGTGAGTTCCTGGGGCAGTGCAGTTGCAGAGCCTGGCCTGACCCGGTGCTCTATGCAGCGTGGCGGCACGGCTGTAGCGGCTTAGGCAGCATGGTAAGAGGACACGGGGGGTTGGATAGAGGGCAGAGAAGTTCGAGGGGATGGTCAGGGTCGGGGATGTGGATAGGGGTCGGGACGGTCAGAGGGCGGGAAACAGGGGGGTTGAATGGGATCAGGGGTCCCAGGAGGGCAGTCAGGGGTTGGATGGGGCAGTGGGGGGCAGTCAGGGGCGGTGGGGTCTGAGGGTGGTCAGGGGACAGGGAACGGGGGGGGTTGGATGGGGTAGGAGTCCCAGGGGGGCTGTCAGGGGGTGAGAAGCAGGGAGGGTCAGATAGAGGTCAGGGGCTGGGCTACTCCTGGGTGTTTGGGGAGGCACAGCTTCCCCTAACAGGCCCTCCATACAATTTTGGAAACCCGATGTGGCCCTCAGGCCAAAATGTTTGCCAGCCCCTGCACTACACACGCACCAGAATATCCCATTGCTCAGTGGTTAGGGCACTTTCATGGAAGCTGGCAGGTCCTAGTTCAAATCCCTTCTTCTCACTAGCAAGAGCTTGAAGTAGAGGTCTCCTACATCCCAGGTGAGTGTCCAACCTAGTAGGCTGAAAATTATGAGGGAGCCCAACATTTTGGGTAAGCTTGTCTATTGGTGCCCAATCCAATAGGAAAGCTCTTAGCACACTTACCTGATTGGACCTCACAGATGAGTTAGACGGAGGAACATCTATCTTCTTCTTATTTGTGTATCACTCTGGGTCTTAGATGTTGAGATACCTGGTGTGGCTGCAGTGCACATGTTAGAGACAGAAACAAAGGTGTTTAGGGAATTTTAATGCAAAATTTAGGCACCAAGAGCATTTGGTGTCAGCTGAATGAAGGCTTTGTAAATCCCACTGGGGCCAGATTCTGAGATTTAGGTGCCTAAAATGGTAGTCCTTTTATCAATCTAGCTGCTATTTTTTTATACCGTGTTGCCTGAAGCAAAGGAATGTTGTTAAATGCATAGAGCACAGGGTTTAGAGCTAGCACTCCTGAATTCTATTCTCAGAACGGCACCGGACTCACGATGTGACATTGGGCAAATCACACCCTCTTTGTGCTTCACATTATCATTCTATAAAATGGATAGAATAGCTGCAGTACCTCACAGGTGTATTGTGAGCCTTAATTAATATTTGATCTGGTTATAAACCAGAACTTTCACAAAGTTCCAGGCAGGTGTGTGGCAGTGGGGAGAGACAAAGAGAGCTGTTTCCAGTGCAGGGTTCTGGTTTGGACTCATGTCATGTTTCGTCTAACTTTTTTCAATAGGACTTGTGCGCCTAAGTCACTTACATGCTTTTAAAAAGCCTACTGGAAGATTCCTAAATATGGATTTAGGAGCCTAAAGTTTAAAAAAATTGACCATTATCTTTATGATAAGAAATTATTCCCTTCTCATTGTTATCTCAGTTCTGTGTTTCTCACAACAACAGAATTGCTTATATTCTCATCTTCACTTGGACTGAGACTACCCATTTCTCTTAAAGCTACATGCACAAGACAGGTTAAATAATTCAAAGAGTGATATTTATTTTCTACTTAATTCTTCACATCTCATATATGTTTGCAAACAAATATGTTACAATTTGAGGGGACATATGTTTTCAAACTTGCTACGCTTATTAAGGTGACATTTTTATTTTAAATATGCATCTGAATGTTGTGTTCATTTAATGATTCTAGTGGGTTATATTTATTTATCACACATTTTTAATGAGGATTCTATTCTGGGGAGAATATTTCTGAGAAAGTCAGTGCAAAGTTGGCAAAATCACAGAAATTGGCTCTGCACCTGGCTGTCAGTTTTTATATACAAACAGAAAACAGGGAAATGGGACAGAGAAGCTTTAGAAGGAAAGGGAATTCCCTGTCTGGACCACACTGCTATTCCATGCACAATGTTGTCCTTTTCTTTGAGGTTTCTTTCTGATCCACCAGGAAAACAGTAGATTAAATGGCAATAACATGATGCTTCTGGGTGTATATCCCATATGAATTAAAAATCCAAAATGGTCACAGGGTCCAGGTGGGCCTGTCATATTATTTTCACCACAGCTGGAGAAACAATGTGTTTGTTTTCTGGCAACTACCCCACCCTGTTAAAAATATGCATCTTATTTGAATTTTGAACTTTGCTGGCTTCCTTTTCAGCTGCTGGGTTTTGTTATACCTTTATCTGCTAGATTAAGAAGCCTCAAAACATCAGATCTCTTCCTCCTTAGTAGGTACTTATAGACCATAATTCATTTGCCTCTTATCCTCCTCTTTAAAAATCTAAATTAAGTACTCAAAAGCTAGGAAATGCCAAAAATAAGGTTTCAACCTGTCAAGAGACAGGATTGTAGGTGGGTCTGAGCGGAAGGTCAGAACCGGAGTCTGAGCCCGAAGGCCAGAACTAAGGGTCAAGTTAGAGCTGGAACCAGGGCTGAGGACAGAAGTGAGTTATATGGAGTCAGGAGCAGGGCTGGTTCCAAAGCAGGAGCTTGGCTGGGATAGAACTGGCACAAGACCTGGAATAGGAAAGGAGCAGGGCTAGGAGTGAGGTGAGCACAGGAAGGCAGAGAATCTACAGACTAGCTGCATTGAGGAGCTAGTGCTCTGCTGTTGCTGCTGGGCTTATAAATCAAGCTGCTGATCCAGCAGCCGTTCAGGCACTGTGGATTAATCAGGCAGTTCCAGGGCAGTAGCTGAGCTATTCATTGCCTAGAAATGAAGTTATCTGGGAACAGGCCAGTAGCTGGTCTTAGCTGGTTTAACTCCTGACAGTGCTCTGCCCCACCCCCCCCCATTGTGGGGGTGCCTTCCAGGAGCCCTGGGGCCAGGTTTCTCTGGGTATATATGGTGAAAGGAGAGCAGGAGGTCCAGGTTCCATTGATCATTTGTTTGGGCTGTATCCTTCCCACTCTATTAAATATTGGAGTTTGTCCCAGTTTTGATGGGAGTCCAGAACTTTCTAGACCACTTATTCTGCTTGGCCCTGAATGGTTATTGGCAAGGGAGAGGAGGAGTGGTGCAAAGCAGGAAGGTATTCTCGACATACCATTTTAAAAGGAAAACATGAAACACCGAGTGAACTTTAAGAGATTCTGGTAGCTACAGTCTGAATGTTACAGGGTTAAACTTATCTGTGATCTGTAAGGGCCCCAAGTACTGGTGGTTCAGCTTCACTGAGGGATGTGTTAATTTATGATTTCGGGATACAGGAACACCTTATGCACTACTGTGAAACTGGGAGCCAGTCAGCATGTCATTTGTATGTTGCTTGGCTTCTTCTGATTGTCTTCTTAGCTCTTGGTGTACCTAGTGGATGTGAACAGTAAGGTCAACAGTGGCAGGTACTGACGAGTTGGTGGGGATCTCATGGTGAAAGGGAGGATGGAATCTATAGTTAGCAAAAAAAATGGGGGTGTCTGTTAGGTGGAGGCAAGTGTGACATTGTAAGCAAATTCATCATGGTTGATCATAAACAGCCAGTTGTCATGGTGATAGTTTAGGAAGGAGTGCAGATACTGTTCAAGGACCTGAGAGGCCTGTTGTTCTTGATTGGTTGCGCTCATGTGATAAGAAGTGGAAGCCAAGGCATTGATACCCAGAAGACCTAGAAATTCCCACCAGAAGCCAAATAAGAACTGGGATCCATAGTCAGACACTACTCTCATTGATAACCAATGGAGGTGGAAGATGTTATCCACAAAAAAGGCAGGCTGTCTATTGGGCAGTGGGGAGGGCATGACACGGGACAGAATGTTCCATTGTTGTTAGATTGATCACAATAAGAAGTACAGTGTTCCCCTGGGAGGGTGGCAGTTCCATGATAAAGTCCACAGAAATGGTGGATCAAAGCCAAGGTGGAGTGGACAAGGACTGAAGGAGGTCAAGTGGTCTCATATGGGGAGTTGTCTTTGTCCTGGCACAGAGATTGCAGGACTTCATGCAAGCCACTATGGAAGAGCATAAAGCCACTGACACAAGCTTCTAAATAGCAGGTCTTGGATTTTGGAGCAACCAAATTGTCCTACCAGAGGAGCATCTCTGAAGCCTTGATAGGCCTTCAGACACCTAGATGTGCTCCTTGTGATACAGAATCCCATCTTAGATCATGAACATCGCGGTAGCTGGGTTGCTGGCATTGTCTAAGGTCCGAGGGGTTTGAACGTCAAAGACATCATTGGGCAGCAGGGACTGGATGACAGGGATCAGGGTACAGACTGCAGTACCAAAAATAAAAGTTGAGGGTTTGAGGATTGTGGATGGGGCTTCATTGCCAGGTTCACAGTATTCAATCATTTTAGACAAGGTTTCAGCCTTCCCATTCCTTGTCCCTAGGCAGTAGGTGATCACAAAATAAAATCACCTAAAGAGGGACTAGCAGGCTTATTGCTAGTTCAGTACCTGGCTGTCTTTAGATACTCCAGGTTTTTATGGTCAGTGAGAACTTGGATTCAGGACCTAGCCCCCTCCAAGAGGCGCTCTCATTCCTCAAAGGCCACTTAATAGCCAGCATTTCTTTATCCAAGATACCATAATTCTGCTCTGCTGGAGTCAATTTGCATGAATAGAAAGCACAAAGGTGAAGATGACTATCCGAGTTGGACAGCTGGAGTTCTCCCAGCATGAAATTTGAGGCATCTGCCTCCACTGTAAATGGTTTGGCCAGGTCCTGATGCATCAAGATGGGGGCCACGACCAATCTCTTTTTTAAGTGATTTGAAGGCAGCCTGCATTTCTAGGGACCAGACACAATGGGCTCCCACCTTTCAAAAGGGCACTGAGAGGAGAAACCAAACCAGAGAACCCCATAATAAACTGCCTGTAGAAATTGGCAAAGAAGCATTGTATCCTATGGACTTCTTTTGGTGCCACCCAATCCACGATGGCTGCCACTTCACATGGATCCATAGCCAGTCCCTTAGGGGAGATGATATAACAGAGAAATTCCATTGTGTCCCGGTCAAATTTGCATTTCTCTGGCTTTGCATACAGATGCTTCTGGCAAAGTCTTTTGAGGACACTGAGTATACAATGATTGTAAACTACCCGGTCCTCTGAAAAAATAAGAATTTTATCCAGGTAAATAATTATGAATCAGTCCAGCATGTCCTAGAAGATGTCATTAATCAGATGCTGGAAAATTGATAGGCCATTGCACAGACGGCATGGCCAAATACTCAAAGTGACCATACTAGTGCAGAAGACAGCCTTCCATGCTATCTTCTTGTTGCACATGCAACAGGTTATAGGCCCTGCGCAAGTGTAGTTTTGTGAAAATTTGAGTAGAGCGCAGTCGATATAAGAGTTTGTGGTTGAGAGGGAGTAGACAGAGGTTCCAAATAGTCGCCTTACTGAGG
Source organism: Dermochelys coriacea (assembly GCF_009764565.3). NCBI lineage: Eukaryota > Metazoa > Chordata > Testudines > Dermochelyidae > Dermochelys > Dermochelys coriacea. Next base: position 124,770,589 of record NC_050070.1, read on the forward strand.
GCTCGATAATCGATGCAGGGCCTCAAGGAGCCATCCTTCTTCTTAACAAAGAAAATAGGGGCTCCTGCTGAAGATATGGATAGATAGATAAAATCCTTCTGTAGGCTTTCTTTCAGGTAGGTGCAAAGAGCCGCACCAAAGCCAACAGATTAGGAAATCAGACTAGATGATCTAACAATCCCTTCCTGCTTCAAAATATGTGAATTAAAACAAGCTTTAAATTTCCATACCAAGCGGCTTTGGAATAATGATGAGTCATAAAACATTTAGGAAATGTCCAATAAGTAAAGACTACCTTTTTTTTAACCCTCATATCTTCTAAGTGGCTTGTCTAGTTTGCTTTTTTCTGGACAGTTAAATTTCACTCTGGCAGAAGATCAAAGTTCACAGGCCAAGTGAGCATTGTTGAAAAATCAAGCTTATAATGGAATGTTTGTTTCAACCTTAAGTTTTGAGAAACTAGCATCTCCTCATAACATAGATGTTTGTGGGAAATGCATCAGATCTACCTTAAAAAAATATAAGTAACTTTCAGTGCAGAAATTCTTACTGAGGTCTCCATTTTTCTTACATCATTGACGGTTATCAAGCTGGATGATGATTATACTGTACACTGAAGATGACTTGCAAGTAAACTTTGAAATACTGTGAAATACTATATAGCTTCTACCACAATATGGCAAGCAGTGTTTTCATTTACAATAAGATGCCAAAATGAGCAAGTATTCAATAATTCTCTTTAAATGTTGCTTCTCATTGATCCCGTTACTGAAATCATTCACTTGGACAATTTATCCCAACTAATGTTGAGGTAGCTTGATAGAACAGCAAATGTACAAAATGATGAATACCCTTCATCATGCAAGGCAACTGATTTCATTTCCTGTGCCAGGTTTGTGCCACATTTTATTTTTACACAGAGTTGAACTTGAGAATGACTGTAATATTTCTGAGGGTATTTACAAAAAGAACAAAGAAAATGCAGTTAGACTGGTCACAATATTCCTTGCAATTTCAAGTAGACATTCTGTGTCATCCTTCACTTTTCTATTTGACATATTCTGAATAAAAAATGTGACATAATTTGATGGCAGAGGTGGTTTAAGGGACACCTAGTACAGGAAAATAGTATGGGTTTTAAATTAAGTCTAATTATTAAGCCTCTTCTTTTAAATAGAAATCTTGGTTAATTTTATAAGAAAAAATGGGTCTAGGGAGCAGAAGAAAGAAAGGAAAAAAGAAAACTAGGGATGGAGAGGAGACAGAAAAACACCCAGTGCTGACACTGTTTAGTGGTTGCTATAGTCCTATACAGCAAGACAACATCAATACCAGACAAGGCAGACTTTGACTACATCTACAGTCTTCTTTACTGCTTCTAACTCAGAAGGACGGTGTCAACTAGCATTGTGACAGCACATTGAGAAACACAAATTTGCTTTTGAAAGATTTAGTATTCTTGCAGTGTTGGTTTCTAAACCAAACACTCAAAATTCTGGAACATTTTAAACATTAGCAGCTACACAATATTAATAGGATGCTGTGAAATTTTGTGTTAATTAAGAATCAAAGTATTGCCCAAAATCTATTGTTTAGAATGCAAGAAGGAAAGCCATTAGAGAAACAAGATAATTAACTGTTTTTTTTAAGCTTCCAGTAACCCAACAAGCTTTCCCAAAGTTTGTCTGCAATGGGGAAAAAAGGCAAATTCTGAAGATATTGTTTCACAATAATATCTTAAGAATACTGGTGTCTAAAAATACTTATATGTAAAGACAAGACACTACAACGATATACAGTATTAGTAACTGACTGTTTTTATGTTCATTTTGTTTTGTTTTTTTCTTTTGAAAATGCCCATTTTTGATTTGCTGCCTGGAATGGATCAGTCTTTCAGCTCAGACAAATAGTCATAATTGCCATTAAGTCTGTTCTTTCTGAAGAATCTTTCCGATGACAATGTGTTTGATTCATAACTATACAAGCTCATTTTATGACAGCTATTTTGCTGTAACTGCTAAATTAGCTAGGTTGGAGGATATGCTTAAAATGAAAAAAAGCAAGGCAAAATACTGTAAAATATGTACAGTTTTCTTCCCCCAACAATTATTTACTTTAGATATGGCTTATTTTTTATTCATAAATATATTGTCTTTGCATTTTCAAACTAGTCTGATTATTTTTAAACATATGCATATTACACAGTTTAGAATTTCTTTATTCTTTGAGTAAGGTTCTGTTGCCCCCCTCACATTAGACTGTTGCACTATTTGTTGACCAATCATTGTTTCTTTACAGTGAACTCGCTTTAGTATATATTTTAAAGGTTATTGGGCAGAGTGTCAGGTCATATGAGCCAAGCTGAGGGCAGAAGAAATTACATGCAATTTTGCATTTGAAAGGCTGAGTTATACAGCAAAGGGGTTCTGCAACTAGTATTCAACCACATAAGACTTCTTTGAACCAAAATGTTACAAGATAACACACCAGGTCTTTTTGGAGCCTCTCTTTGCCTTTATCCTAAAGTGAGGCAGTACTAGATTTTATTGAAAGAGACACTGGTGACTTATAGTTTGTGGTCTCCCCTCTTTACAAGTGCTGTGCTTTGGCCCCGATCAAGCACTTTCACATCTTTAAAGTTAAGCACATACTTAAGTGTTTTTAATTGCTTTCCTAGATTGGGGCCTGAGTGCTCAATCAACATCTTGTAGTATTAGGCTTTCTAGAAGCTATTACATTCAACTGAGATCATCTGCATTTTCCCATGACTGGGTTCCTTGGCAATTCCTTTAGGAACTGTAGGCATCTGTTGAATTTTTGCCTGCTGGTTTTAACTATTTGCCTACCAAACATTAGTGAGGGTCTAAAAAACATGTCTCAAGCAGTGACAAGAGAACATCCACAACTACTTATTTTGCTATGCTCTAGAAAAGTGATAATATAACATGAGCACATTGGGTGTCTAAATTTCACATGGATTTTGTCATGTAATATTAAGGCTATTACTCAGATGTAAGTAATACCTTGTGGACTAAATTTTGTTTCTAAATTGTAAAAATAACAGCACTGTATTTAGAGATCTCTGAAAATTCCAATTCCTATATAACTTTAGTTAGAAAACGAATTATTTTAAAATAGAAACGTTGTGGGACTAGCTGGAGGAGGTAATTACACATGTCCAGCAATATAGTCACAAACAGCCCTCTCAGCCCTCTTCCTTTCTTGATCACTGTAGACAACCCCACCATTCTGACTGTTGCTCAAACCGGTAACCTGTGCATCATCTTCGATTTGGACCTTTCTCTAAGGCCTCTTATCCGGGTTATGTCTAAATCTTGCTGATTCTTTCTGCACAACATCTCTAAGATATGGCCTTTCCTATCCTTTACACAGCTAAACTTCCTGTCCAGGTTTTCATCATCTCATGTATCAATTATTGCAACATCCTTTTCTCTGGCCTTGACAAACTTTCCCTAATGATATCCACTTAGAATGCAGCTGCACAGATCATTTTCCTAGCCTATCACTTTGACCATGTCATTCCTCTCTTTGCATCACTCCACCAGCTCTTCCTTCTCTATTGCATCAAACATAAGCTACTTGTTTCCACTTTGAAGGCCTTTCCCAGATGGATAAAGGTTGGTCTACACTATAGAGTTAGGTCAACTTAGGGCAGCTTAGGTCAACCTAACCATGTCAGTGTCTACACTATAGCCTTGCTCCTGTCGATGTAAGTGCCCTACAACACTGATATAGTAACTCCACCTCAACGAGAGGCATAGGACTTATGTCAGTGTAGTTAGGGAAACCCAGTGTCCATGTAGACACTTTTACTTACATCAGCTGTTGGCTAAAATTATTGTCAATTTCATGGCTCTGTGTGGGAGCCCTGAAATTGACAAGAAACACTGGTAGGTTCCCTGCTGTGAACCCTGCACCTGACTCACTGCTCAGACTGTTACCCCAGGGTGGGTGGGGGTCCAACTGGAGCCTGGCTGCCCTCTGGGCTCCTCACTACCCTCTCCCAGCAGGCTGTTTCTTGGATTCCCTTCTCCCTGCTGAGAGTTCTGCTAACCCCGGGCTTCCGGCTGCATGCTCCCAGTGGGCTGCTGCCCAGATTCCCCACTCTGAGCCTGGGTGCTGAGTTCCCGGGCTCCCAGCTCCGCACTGAGTTCCCAGAGCTGTTAGAGTGCAGCTACTCTGAGCAGAGACAATAGCAGTGTAGGCTGTGTGTTGTGAAATTGAGCCTGGGGCTCACAGCTGAGGCTGTCACGCTGGGTTGGATGGGGGGCTCCAGTTGTGAGCCCCATGTGACTTTCAGTGCCTCCCTCTTGGCTGTCAGTGCCCTATAATGCTCCACTTCAGTCAGTTCAAGCACTCCTGGTGAGGACGTGCTCCACCAGCAGAAGGAGGGTAACATGGACACAAACAGCTGATTGAATTATTGCAGTGACTGTGGTCGACCTAATTTTGTAATGTAGACAAGCCCAAAACCTTTTGGTGTCAGATTGTTTTTTACCAGTCAGCCATCTTTAAAGGAGTGTTAAACTACAGCAAACTGAGGTCACTCACTTTACTTCTGACTAAGAATGTCCTGTCCACACAGGGATTTAATGTACTTTAACTTCACACCTTTAGTTAATTCATCTTAACTTCCCTGACTGTTCCCATGCCCTTAGATGGCCAGAATGGCTGACTGGGAGAAACCAATCTGAGACAAAAGAAAGACTTCACACCTTTGCCCTGTAACAAAAAACATTGATTAAATATGGTAATTGGACTGAAGCTCACACAGGGAGTGTGTGTAAGGATAGGGATGTGGACATTAGGCCTACTGACTGGGGTAGGAGTTGGTAGCAATGTGCCAGAGTCAAGCGTTGGAGCCCATGGTCAGAACCAGAGTCAGGGTAAGTCTATGCTGCACACTATGCCCAGGCACTGACTCAAATTTGAGCCCAATCCCCACTTCTGTCCACACACAAGTCAGTCTGATTCGGGTCAGCAAGCACTCAGGATCTGGCTCATAGGACCCTGCTGAGAGAGTGGGTCAGATCCTGAGTCCTGCTGTGACTCAGGTTCAAGCTGTGTCAATTTACAGTGTTGATGCAGGTCAAGCTGCAGACCTCAGTTAGAAGGTCTGTGCAGTGCAGCATGCTTGCATTAGCATTGCCGTGAGATCCGGGTCCAGCAATTGTGAACCCAGGTTTACAATGCAGTGTGGATGCTCAAGCACAGGCTTGGAAACACCAAGTCTACAAGCCCGGGTCCCCCATAGTGTGCAGTGTAGACATCCTCTAAAGGGCCAGATGCCAGAGCAAAGGGTTAGAGCTGAAGTCAGGAATCGGAGCTGAGGGTCAGAATTGCGTACCTGGAGTGAGGCAAGGCAGGAGCACGACTGGAACAGGGTGGGAGCAAGAGCAGGAGTTATCGCAGCCATGGGCAAATGCTTTGAGCAACCAGTGTCCTTTCTTACTTCTTCCATTGTTTTGTGGAGCAGCAGCCTCAGCATGTGAGGCTATGACTGCCACCTACCGCAGTTTTCACATAATCAAAGTTTATGTCTCACCCTGTCCTGTATCCTTCCAAAAGAACAGCAATGAGTTGTTTTTTTTTAATGCTACCCCACTTTCTCAGTACTCTGACCAATCCTTTCAGACTGTATTTTTTTCACCTGGAGTCATCTCAATTCCTCATAAAGAAACTCTCTCTATATAGATTTCTCCCGACATTGCCACAGGAGATGCTCAACTCTTTCTTTAACTTTGCATATTTCACACAACCCGTCTTTGTTGCATTTAGCCAGCAACTTGCTGCTGCTGCTGCTGATTTCAAGAGCAGGTCTGCTAATCCTCTCAGCCAATCTAGCAGCTCGGCCAGTCAGGAGGCTCACTTGGGGTTTAGCTCCCCTTGTTAGATTGCCTGGGGTTAAGCTAGCTGGTAACCAGGCTAGCTGTGGGCACTTACTCCTGATAGGATGGAGTTTTGAGAAAAGGCAGTTTTCCTGAGATGGGGGATGTTCTGGGGGAGCCAGTCTCTGGAAGACAAACTGGACCAGACTGGGTCATAAGTGCTAGAACTAGGGATGCTAGGGGTGCTGCCGCACCTCCTGGCTTGAAGTGGTTTCCATCATATACAGGGCTTACGGTTTGGCTCTCAACACCCCCACTATACAAATTGTTCCAGCACCCCTGGACTGGATCCCAAGAGCTCCTAGATGTCCTAAAAGAATGTAAGTTGGTTTTGTTTTTTTTCTTATAACTCATGAGGGTAGCCCATTGAACTTGCAGCGATTCTCAAACTTCATTGCACCGCGACCTCCTTATGACAACAAAAATGATTACACAACCCCAGGAAGGGGGATCAAAGCCTGAGCCCGTCCAAGCCCTGCTGTCCTGGGCTTGGAAGGTGGGGGCGGAGTCCAAGCCCCACTGGCCTGGGCAGGGGGGCCAAATCTGAAGCCCAACCCCAGGCTGCCCATCCCTATCACTCAGGGCTGAAGCCCATGGGCTTGGGCCCCAGGCTGTGGGGCTTGGGTTTTGGCTTTAGCCCCAGCAAGTCTAACACCAGCCCTAGTGATCCCATTAAAATGGGGTTGTGAGCCACTTTGGGGTCCCGACCCACAGTTTGAGAACCGCTGGGCCTATAGTGATGTGAAGATTAGATGGGACAAAGTATGGGCTGTTTGTTGTTTTGAAATAGTTTTGTCTAATGCTCATTCTATTTACTAAAAACATACTTGTTTAAGAAGGCAGCCGTATCAGTGGTCACAGACTCCCAAAGGGAAAGATGCTGCCATCCAGTCACACTTGCATCGTAGCATATGATTGATGTAGATCAGCTGTTATACCCAGATCCCAGTCTAAGAATGGGAGAATTGTGAAATTCCACACCATGACATGTAAGGGCACAAGGGCTGATAACTGAAGGGCTGCACTCAGAGTGACCGGAAAAGGGACAGTAACTGTGACACACTCTTTTAGTCAGTCAAGACAGGGCCATACTCAGGATCCTTCCTGTTGTTTAATTCATGTGGTTTTGAGCAATTCGTAGATTTAATCATTGGCATCATGGAAGTATGTTTACTGCAAAGATTATGCTGTCTCTTTGAAGACTAATTCTCTAGCATTCTAGTACTAATAATACTTTTTCATGGGCTCCAGAGAATGATTCAAGTACAGTTTAACTGGGGGTAGTGGTGTGAATGAAGGAGCTGGTAAAAAAGAAAAAAAAATTAAATGTGCTGCCTCTGAAGAGTATTCTTGCCAGCTGGTCTCCATCTAAAAGTTATGGGCAATGAAGACTCGGTTCTTGGATGTCTGGAGTCCCTATCATAAATATTTATATAAATACTCATAGATCAATTGTCTGTTAAATCATTTCCCACTTAGATTAATTATATACAGATCTCTGAGTGATGTAAAAAAAGAGAAAGCAACCATGTCCTCACTATTTAAGGCCTTATCCTCTGACACAGATAGATGTGTATTGTCATGCATGTTTGCCACCCTGAAAATAAATGTTAGGAGCCTGTATTATGTCTGTTGGTTGAATATATATGTTGGCTACAATCCAGCTAAATTCATGGAGCTACATTGTTTAATTTGTTGCTGAAAAGGAACACAAGGTTGCTAGTGCAGTAAAGCCCTGCTTACATTGTAGGTGTTTTAAGCTTTCAGAAGTTATTTAGTTCTTTACATGAATTGTGAAAAGAATTGAACTGATATAAGCCATTAAAATAATTGGGTACAAGATCCCTGTCTATTATTTTCAATTGAACTAAATCCATGTGTCTGTTATGTGTAGAACAATTTACACAAAACAGATGACTAATGAATAAAATATCTCCTGATAAATGAAAGTTTCAGTTAAATTTGTCACAGTTATGGAAAGCTATTAGTGGATCTATTTCACCAGGTTTGCAGAGGTAATTATTATAACAGCATTCAGTTCCACCTCTTCTGGTAGTGTTTCTACTACTAATCCTGCATTTTAAGGAGGTTCTGTAATTTGAATATCAAAATTTATTCTGGGGTCAAATTTAACGTAGATTACTTGGCCAGGAGGGACCATTGTAATAATCTAGTCTGACCTTCTGTATAATACAAACCATAACACTTTCCCAAATTCATTTTGAATTAGAGCATATCTTTTAAAACAACATCCAATCTTGATTTTAAAATCACCTGTGAAGAAGAATCCACCGTGGCCCTTGGTAAATTGTTCCAGTGGTTATTTACTCTCATGTTTAACATTCATTTCCAGTGTAAATTTGTCTAGCTTCAGCTTCCTGCCATTGGATCTTGTAATACCTTTGACTGCTAAATTGAAGAATCCATTATCAAATATTTCTTCCCCATCTAGGTACTTACAAACTGTGATCAAGTCACCCCTTAACCTTCTCTTTGTTACGCTAAATAGATTGAGCTCCATGGGTCTATCACTCTAAGGCATGTTTTCTAATTCTCTAATCATTCTAATGACTGTTTGAACCTTCTCAAATTTATTAACATCCTTCTTGAATTGTGGACACCAGAACTGGACACAGAGTGGTCATACTAGTGCCAAATATAGAGGTAAAATAATCTCTCTACACCTATTCAAGATTCCTCTGTTTGTGCATCTAAGGATTGCATTAGCCCTTTTGGCCACAGTGCCATACTGGGAGCTCATTATTCAGCTGATTATTCACCATGACTCCCAAATCCTTTTGAAAGTCACTGTTTCCCAGGATATAGCCTCCCATCCTGAAAGTAGGGCCTACACCCTTTGTTTCTACATGTATGCATTTACATTTAGCCTCTTAAAACACATATTGTTGCTTGCGTCCATTTTACCAAGTGATCCAGATTACTTTGTATCAGTCACCTGTCCTCTTCATTATTTACCACTCCCCCAATCTTTGTGTCACTTGCAAACTTTATTAGTGATGATTTTATGTTCTCTTCCAGATCATTGATAAAAATGTTAAATAGCATAGGGCCAAGAATCAATCCTTGTGGGATTCCCTTAGAAACTCACTTCCTTGATGATGATTCCCTATTTAAAATTACATTTTGAGACCTATAAGTTAGCCAGCTTTTAATCAATTTATTATGTGCCATATTAATTTTGTATTTTGTATAATTTTATTTTTTAATTAGAATGTTGTATGGTACCAAGTCAAATGTGTTACACAAATCTAAAGATATTACATCAACACTATTCCGTTTATCAATCAAACTTGTAATCTCATCATAAAAAGATATCAAATTAATTTGACAGGATCTATTTTCCATAAACCCATGTTCATTTGCATTAATTAATTAAATTTCCCTCCTTTAATTCTTTATTAATCAAGTCCTATATCAGCCACTCCATTATCTTTCCCACGATCATTGTCAGAATGACAGGTTTATAATTACTTATGTCATCATATTTACCCTTTTTAAACATTGGCATAATGTAGGCTTTCTTCCAAGCTTCTGGAACTTCCCCAGTGTTCTAAGACATACTGAAAATCAACATTAATGGTCCAACAAGCTCCTCAGCCAGCTCTTTTAAAACTCTTGGGTGAAAGTTATCTGGACCTGAATTTAAAAGTGTCTAACTTTAGTAGCTGCTATGTAACATCCTCATGAGATATTTTTGGAATGGAAAGAATATCAACATCATCATCATATGATATAACTACATCTATTTTTTCCCCAAATACAGAACAGAAATATTAATTCAGCACTTCTACCTCTTTTACATTATTACTAATAATTGTACCATTTTCTTCTAGTAATGGACCAATACTATTGTTAGGATTCATTTGTTATGAGTATATTTAAAAATCTCCTTCTTATCCTTAACTCTGCTGGCTATCGATTTCTCCTTCTGTCCTTTGCTTCCCTTATCAATTTTCTACAATTCCTAGTTTCTGATTTATATTCATTACCATCAATTTCCACTTTTTTTCCAGTTGTTGTATTTATTTTTTATAGCTGCCTTCACTTCATTTGTAAGCCAGATTTGTTTTGAACCAGTACTGCCTTCTTCCTTGATTATGGTATTGTGGCTTTTTGGGGCATCTAGTAAAGTGTTCTTAAACAATGCCCAATGATCGTTCACAATTTTCTGATTAAATTCTTCGTCCCAGCTGATCTAGCTCATAATTGTTTTCAGTTTTGTGAAATTGGCCCCCTTTTAAAGCAACAAGTATATATATATATATATATTACTGATTGGACTTTATTCTGTTTGCTTATTACAGATGTGATCGAGTCATGTTCACCTCTACCTAAGCTAGCGTGAAAAATCTTAGACCTGGAGTGAAGCTTTTTTACAAAGCGAAAAACAAACATGCAGCCATTTTTAACTGCTTATATTATAGGAAAAGGGGCCAGATTTACAACTACAGTTTACCTCCATTTACATCAGGGAGGAATTTGGAGATACAAATATAGTTGTTCAATATGTCATCTTAATCCCAGATCCTGTGATAATATCTTCTTTGGAAGACTGTTACGTCTGCATGGACTCCCAAAGAAATCAGTGAAACTCTGCATGGGACTGTGTCTGGAGGCTGATTGCAGGATCAGGGTGTATTATATTATTTAAAAAACAATAACTTTTGATTTACAAAGTGGAGTTTATAAATCCTAAGCCCCAAAGTAAAATGCCAAGATTTATATTTCAAAATGTCATCTAACTTGAATAGTAATTACAGTACAGAGGTATTGCACATTCAAACATGTTTTTTAAATGTTCTGAGTGTTTGTATAAGAAACCTTGGCAGCTTTCCAGGACTATCTCTCTTTAGAATCTCCATTTTTGTTTTTGTTTTTAAATAGGAAATTGATGCAACCCTCTTATATTTAGATAATATTTAAGATCAGTATGGAAAACAACAAAAGTAAAGGCTCTGACCTTGGATCAGACTCTGCCCTTTAATACACACATACTGCAGCTTCTTGACTTCATAGTTTGAGGGCAGAATTTGACATTGGTCCTTAACTCACTTTGCTTTGATATTTCGGGGGTCTGAGATAAGGTCATGACATGTAGTATTTGTTTTGCACTATTAACTAATCAGCACTAGATAAATGGTATCCCTGGTCACTGAGAGCTCCTTAAATCATAGCCCTGAGATGTAATATTGACATACATAAACTATGGGTTACTTCAAGCTGGAGTGGTATTTCCAGCTCAAAGAGACATACCTGCACTAGCTCTGATTAAGTGTAGCATACAAGCAGCTGGCTGCCCCTGAATTCATGAGTGTTATGCAGGAGTATCCACACGGTACTGATTAAGGGCCAGATTCTTCTATCAATCATTGTTCAAATGAGTAGCTCTGTGGGAACTACGCAGGTGAATAAAGACTACTACTAAAGACTATGAAATTGCAGGATATGGCCTAAACCAGGGGTCCCCAACGTGGTGCCGGGGCAGTTGTGTGGGCTCGCAGGACACCGCCCACCGAAATGCCTCCGAGAAGCGTTGCCGTTTCTCGGTGGCATTTCGGCTGCGGCACTTCTTGCCGCTGCCACTTCTCAGTTGGGGATCACTGGCCTAAACTCTCAGGGTGAAATCCTGGTCTCACTGAAGTCAATGGGAGTTTTGCTTTCACTTTCAGAGTTATGTTCCATCACAGTAAAATATAAGATGAGTTTCTGAGGTCTGTCTCTTCATTAGTTCCTCAAATTTCTTTTCAGGAACAAGGAAGCACTCTTCCCATGAATATATAAATCATAGTAAATAATATTTTTAAATGCTCTTTTTCTTTAAAGCTCATTTTATGTTGCTCTCAGCCATCGCTCTTATCTATGCCTGTTCTAGAATTAATTTATTTGAGCATAAGCTTTCGTGAGCTACAGCTCACTTCACTGGATGCAAGTGAGCTGTAGCTCACGAAAGCTTATGCTTAAATAAATTTGTTAGTCGCTAAGGTGCCACAAGTACTCCTTTTCTTTTTTGCGAATACAGACTAACACGGCTGCTACTCTGAAACCTGTTTTAGAATTCTGCCTCAAATATTCTTGTCATTATCTTTAGATTTAGTTTTTTGTCACCGAACATATGTTTCTAAAAGAATAAAATATTTGACATTGCTCCATGGTAGCTCTAACAATTTTGTATCTATATTTATCTGAATAATCAAATTCATTACCAATTAAAATTTAGAATCTCTATTTTGGCAACATTTCAGTAGTCTCAAATGACTATACTATTATAAATTGCTGTTAGGACTTCTGAGATTTATAGGCCTTATAAACATTGAATATCAAATAGTTTAGGAATTACCTCTGACTTTATTTGAAATAATTTAAAATAGTGTCTCTTTTAAGGGGCATTTTCTAATCCCTTTTCTGCTTAAAACAATAACAAGGTGCAGAAAAAGAAACAAAGACTGTCAACACAAATCTATGGCACTCTATCCATGTTTTATAACCTTTAATCATGTTTAACTACAAATGATAAAATATCAGTTGGATGTGAGTTTTCAGGATGAGATTTCATAGGATCAAGCCTCTGACCTTTATGCTGACTTTCAACTGTGCTTCCCTTTGACTCTCTCGCCATCTTCTATCCACCAGGCTGTCACTATTCACTTTCTGCCTGACCAGCTTGCTACTCCATGCACATCCCCACTCCACAATCAACTAGTAACTGATGCTCCAACATGCTCCCTCCCACATTCATGCCTCCCATTCTGAAAAACTGAAAGAAGTATCTTCTGAGGAAGGGTGAGATATCTGTAAAAAGTAGACTATTGTATACCTAAAATGGAGGTTTGACTGGAATATTATTGATCTAAAATCTATATTGAGCACCAACTGTTTCCTTTCATTTCTGAGATGATCTTGTGTTTTTTAAATGTACACACTTTCCTTGGTAAATAATTTTCATAAAACTGTTAATCATAATATAGTCTCCAATGTGAGGTTAACATTCTCAGATTCCTAATCTCTGAAAACAATATTTTAAAAAATAAAAATATATGTAATTCTAAATCCTTGGTGTTGGGATCATGTTACAATGGTCAGGCAATGAATAAATACACAACGACAAGAAGAATTCAGATTAGTGGATTCGAACAGCAATGCTTTTGTTCTGTCTTCATTTTCAAAGAAAACTAACTGTAGTTCAACAAAGAAAAATTTAGGGTGCTGTCACTACCAGCATCTCGTGTCCTTATGAAAACAATTGAGTATTTCTCTGTTAGCAGCATTGTTGTTTCCAGAAATGAATGTTAAACACCATTCATGAGGACAGCATTGCTTTAGGAGGCAAAAGAAGGCAGAGTTTTCATGAATGAATTGCTTTGAGGAATAAAAATGAACTAAACTAATCATTCTGATAAGTTGGAGCTGATGTCTTGGGATCCTGATGCTGAAATTGAAGCTGTAGTAATTTGGAAATTGTGATCATCCAGACTACATATTTATCATTCTATTACATTGCTTTAAAGTTTACTCTGTGTATCTAAGGAGGAGATGCCTTAACATTCTTAAGCCAGATCTCTTCTGAGCCTGATGATGGAAGTCAAATGGGAGGTTTGCTTTTGACCTCCATGAAAACAGGAGCAGGCCCTCTTTACTGTGTTATACCTGCCTTGGAGAAAATTAAATATATATTTTATATGCACACTCTTTTGTGTGTACATTGAGCAGTATTGTCAATGCCCTTAAATTATTTTGAACATACATTACAATCTCAGAACTGTTTTTTAAGCTGCTTGTCAGACTTGAAATGGTCTCCTGACTTTCACATTGAAGATAAATTGGTGACAAGGAAGGGTTTTCCAACTCCTCTTTAGTATTTAGACTCATGTCAAGTCCTCCACTATAAAGATTATTAAACATTAGCTCTGGGCAACTTAGTCTCCTCAGTACTGGACAAATATATTAAATGTTATATCCTGAATCTTCTGTGAAACAATTTTTGATTCAAACAAAACAGACCCTCATGTAATTTTTTCATTCTCTATATGGGAAGGAATGATATATACATTCTTATACCATAGTGACATTAAGATATTATGAGGATGAGCTTATTCTGTAAACCTAGAGTTAGGTCAAGCAGTAAAACTTAGCTCAGAGTAAGAAGTGACATGTAGGTGTGCACTACCCTAGGAGGAGTTCAGAGAAGGAATTGCAATGCAAAGTCATAATTCCTTCTTTTCTTCCTCTTTATTCCTATGGGAAAGTGACTTATTGCAGCCCTGAAAGGGTGCAGTTTACTTTCCTCCTTGCACTGGTTCAGCTGTGATGGTTAGTTCATTTGGGTGGGGGGCAGAACCAAGGTTCTTCCACTCTCTGCCCACCAGCTCATGAGGGATTACCAGGCACACAGTCCCTTTTCTTTCCCTACCAAGTTATCATCCACAGTGAACAGAGCCCTAACATGGCTGCAGAAGGGACAGGAGGGGAGGGGGATCTTACACCCCTGTGTGTCTTGCATAAATACAAATCTGGCCCTTAGATAGTAGAATAATTATAAAAAACTTCAACATGGTGTAATCCTGTCATTTAAGATATCCTTTTTCTTTCTGAAACTCATAAGTTTCCTTTATTTCATTTCACTGCCAAGGCTTTGCCAAACCATCAAGCCATCTTCAATGAGACAGCATAGGTCAATTCTTCTTTTAAAGAGATACTTATAATGTCCCCAGAAAGGTCCAAGCCTACCTGGTGAATGCTCTGCCATTTTAGAACTTCTAGTGCCCAACCTTCACCTCCCTTCCCCTATTTCAAAAGTCCCAAGCTTGGCACAATTTACGGCTCTTTTACAGCTGGCAGTTTTGATATATTTGCCCCCCATTAGCCCTTCTGGTCTGCTCTTCCAAAAAGGTCAGATTTTTCAACAGAATTCTGCCTTGTTCAGCCTAACAACATGAAACCTAATACACTAAATTTCTAAGATTTCTGTCAGTCTCAATTGTTTGTATATAGAGTTCAACTGATGTGAGGACTTGCTTTATCTATGACTTGGTACATGAAGGAGGCAAGGTTCTTTGAATTGTCTGGACCATGTATCTTATCCGTATTTACCATTGCTGCTAGATTATCTTTTCTGCCTTGCCCAGTTAGACTAAATGATGACCTCCATAAAAGTACACCTGGCCAACTTCTTAGTTTTCTGCTGGTTAATTGAGAACAATCTTTGTCTGCACAGCAGGTCATGTCTAGTTCTGTTAAGGAGCTAATACATCTCTTCACTCCCATCTGTTCTGATTCTCTGCTATGGTAATTAAACTAATCTTAAAATGGCTGTTCAAGATCTGTTGTAGCCTTTACACGCTTGCAGCCTTTGGTTATTACCTCTAGAGATGGCCTACATTATCATAACATCAGTCTTTAACTGCATGCTTAGTAAACACTGCAGAAACTGTCCTTTACAGAGACAGAGTGGTCCTCCATGATGTAAAGTTCCCCCTCAAAACTGACAGAACTTAACAGAACAGGTCCAACTCTGTCCACATATCTATTCAGGGGATACCATTATAGGACCTAATCACATCAGCCACACTATCAGAGCCTCGTTCACCTGCGCATCTACCAATGTGATATATGCCATCATGTGCCAGCAATGCCCCTCTGCCATGTACATTGGCCAAACTGGACAGTCTCTACGTAAAAGAATGAATGGACACAAATCAGACGTCAAGAATTATAACATTCAAAAACCAGTTGGAGAACACTTCAATCTCTCTGGTCACTCGATCACAGACCTAAGAGTGGCTATACTTCAACAAAAAAGCTTCAAAAACAGACTCCAACGAGAGACTGCTGAATTGGAATTAATTTGCAAACTGGATACAATTAACTTAGGCTTGAATAGAGACTGGGAATGGATGAGTCATTACACAAAGTAAAACTATTTCCCCATGGTATTTCTCCCCCTCACCCCACCCCACCCCCCACTGTTCCTCTGATATTCTTGTTAACTGCTGGAATTAGCCTACCTGCTTGTCACCATGAAAGGTTTTCCTCCTTCCCCCCCCTGCTGTTGGTGATGGCTTATCTTAAGTGATCACTCTCCTTACAGTGTGTATGATAAACCCATTGTTTCATGTTCTCTCTCTGTGTGTGTATATAAATCTCTCCTCTGTTTTTTCCACCAAATGCATCCGATGAAGTGAGCTGTAGCTCACGAAAGCTTATGCTCTAATAAATTTGTTAGTCTCTAAGGTGCCACAAGTACTCCTTTTCTTACTGCTAACATGAAAAGTTGTGCTGTAAGACTTTAACAGCCTGTTCCACCAGGAACAAAGCAGCTTTTTAGTTTTTCAGGAAACTTCAAATTTTAAAAGTTACCTAGGCAGCTAGTGAAGTTGGTTCACGGTTTTACAAATATTAATGCTATAATGCTATGTGAACTCTTTGGCCCCAGTTGTCCACTCTGTCTGTGGACAGTGGCTGCTCCAGGGAGCCGTCTGTGGCAGTGTTTGGTGCATTGAAATTGTAGCTTTACTCTGCTAATGATCCCAATGAAGTAAATGGAGCTATTCATGTAGTAAGGTCCTATTCAAAGTCAGTAAGGATTGCAGAATGTGGCCCAAAGAGAGAGAGAAATATTTAAGTGCAAAGCACACTTTACCCGCTCCTGTGCCAGTTACCATACCATCTACCACTCTTTCATAAATTACATGTACCTGAACAACAGTTCAATTGGACTGGGTTTGGTATATAAAAATTATCTCCACCTGGGTGAATG
Source organism: Dermochelys coriacea (assembly GCF_009764565.3). Lineage (NCBI taxonomy): Eukaryota > Metazoa > Chordata > Testudines > Dermochelyidae > Dermochelys > Dermochelys coriacea. Next base: position 124,787,272 of record NC_050070.1, read on the forward strand.
GAATGGGTCCGTTTTTCCTTTTAGCTCCTATTACTTGTATGGTCTGTCACCAAAACTTGTTTTAGTCTCAGAAACTTCTGTGGTACCTTGCTGAGCAAAAGGCCAGTTTAACTGTTGCAGTCTCTTAACTGTATGGTATCACTAAATAATTGTTTATTCATCTTCAGTCCCACAGCTCTGTGTAACATACAGGTGAGAACTAGTGATGTTTAACTGCACATTTTCTAAAGCACAATCCTGTGAATTCTCACAAACTTGTAGACAAGTCCTGTGAGTCCTATCCCCTATCTCTAATTACTGCCTAGACACAAACATTAGAAGAGATGCTGTATTTTTATATAAATTATCCCTGAAGTTGCAGTAGGTTACTGCTTTAGCCTTCACTCCAGAAGACAGGAACTTTGGAGGAAAACCATGACTGAGAAAAAAGAGTTGTTTTAATGGACTATCTCTTCGCAGATCCATACAACTCCTCTTTTGTATTGGCCTAGCCTCAAGTATAACTGGGGTTAGGAGCCATGATGAAGGGAAATCTGGAAAGGTATATGCAATATTTAGGAAAGGGAAGGCAGTGTTTGGCACTTGCCTCGGTATACATCAAAAGCTTACCGGAAATTTTAAAAGTCAATTGCTTTTGGGTCAATGTGGCACAACAGGAGAAGGTTCCAAATATGTGGCTGTTCAAAGGCTGTCACCTATTTGAAGATTTCTAGTTGGAGGTAAGTCAGTTTTACTGATTCATGGGTAACTCCCATAGTTACTGTTATCATAATTTAAATTTTAGTGAGGTGGTAACTTGATCCTCTGGTCTTTTGTCACAGAATTCATTTTAGTTTAGCAAGCTGCAGAATGGTACAAATATAGACATTATGTAAGGAGAAATATATCTTATAGGAACTGCTATATTAGATAAATTATGACATTCAAGATAGTTTTTCATTTCCTCTACTCTATCTTCAATGATATAGTCTTCCTTTTCAAAAGTAGTACCCTCATTTCAATCCCTTCTCCTCTTTTCAGATTTTTTTTAAACTTCATTTGTAATAGATCATTTAACATGATATATTACATTGCTCCTGAGAAAGGAAGAGAGATTGATAGCACTAAAGAATGAAGTTTCATATTTTTTCATGGGTTTAGAGATAGTGCAGGCAAGTATGACAGAGATTCTCAGCATTGCTTCAAGAAAGGCATTTCTTACCCCCAAAGATCATGTGTTTACATTGAAATGTATGAGTTAGGTTTTACTTAGATGTTTTGTATTGGAACATTGAATTATAAATACTTCTTCCTTTGTTGATATCTGAGGATAATTCAGTTTTTATGCTCTTTCAATCCTGGAGACTTGTAGTTATACGGAACAGGTAATTTGGTGAATGTGAACTTTTGTCAATTCTTCTAAAAGATAAAACCACTGAATTCTTTTGCATTATATTTCAAAGGACATAACTTAAAGAAAAGGTACTTTTTGGAGTTGTTTTCTAAAGCCTCATTAAAATTGAAGAAATCATCAGTTTCCACAATGGCTCTATAAGCGCTTGGGTTTTGTAAACATTTTGGAATATCGCTTAATAAAGAATTTTATTTGAAGCCTATTCTAGTTGGGCTTAAATGCCAGCATTGTTTTGGAGAAGAATAATGCATTATTTTCAGGGATTTTTTTCCCCTTTAATTCATTGTTTTTCAGGCCATTGTTTACAATCTGGTGCTGCTGGCTGGGTTACTAGGGAGAGAATGTGACACACGATTCCATAGAGTATAAGCTACATTATTTTTATATTTCTCTGCCATTCTCAATAAGGTTTTTTTAATTTGCTTTGCTAACCCCTTTTTTTATTTATTTTTTTTGCAAACATGTACTTATTAAAACCAGAAATAAATAAAAATAAATGAGTAGTTAAGAGCAAATGAAAATCTGTACATAAAAAGTTGAATATTGATTAGTAATTTGCTGATTTGTTGTACACCAGTGCTATATAGAATGAGTACAGGAGAATTTTTATTTACATTTTTCTGCTACTTTTATTTTCCAGATTTCAGAATTCGTCTTTTCCCTTAATTGTAGTGTATGAAATTTAAAAATCAAGTACTGCATTGAAAACTGAATTATAGGGCACCTTTCAACATAAGACAAGATTTTACAGTAAATTAATTTTATACGTGTGGCATATTTTAATGGCAGTGTGGTTCCAGCCCATGCCGTGTTTGCTTCTGACACTTCATTCTGCAGATGCTAAGCAGCTGGGACTGAAATTGTCACCGTAGTCAGCTGACTCTGCAAGGTGTACGCTGCAGTTGGGGTCTGTAGGACAGCATTGGTGAACTATCAGTAGGGCTACTAAGCATAGTGTTTTGCTATTCGTGATCCAATAAAATTAAGTGAACTGAAGGGACTGGTCACTGAAGATTGGTCAGCCAGCAAGAACACTGTGCTCATCATAAGCCATGAGGTATTACTGAGTAACTGTCTGAGGAATACTGTTTTCTTAGAATTTTTGGAGGCATTTTTGTCAGTGGTTGAACTTCATGCCTTACCCTATTATCTGTTTCTTCTAAGTGCAGCTCTTAAGTACACTCAGAACTACTATGCTTGGCTGACAGAAGTAAATAAAAAAAATATTTTAAATGGCTGTTCTTGCACAGTATTTGTGTGTGTAGTGTATGTCCTGCCCTGGTGGAAGGGAATTCTCAGCTTTAGCTCTTTTAAATCTGACTTAGCCAACTTCTGTGCCACCCCAGACCCATCATAAGTGGCATGTTAGGAGCAGGTTGGAGAGGGAAGTGGCATGGCTAGAGTGCTGTTTATGGATGGTAGCCAGCTGAAATAGTTTAAAGAAATAGGCCTAAATGCACAAAAAGGAATTAGGTTTGATGATGGTCATCATCACACCTCCTCACCTTTAGGTACCTAAAAAGTCTCTGTAAGTCACAAAGCCTGAGTTAGGCTCTTGAGCTCCTATAAAATGAATGGGGAGAGATATGCACCTTAGACTGCAGTTCACAAAAGCCAGCACTTTAGGTAGAAAGAAAAGGAGTACTTGTGGCACCTTAGAGACTAACAAATTTACTTTAGGTAGGGAGGTAGGAAGCTGCTGAGCAGAGGGGAATATGTGAAGTACCACATCAGTCTTAGCCATAGGAACCTAATCATGGGCTGTAGAGAGGCACCTATCTCTGGTTGGTATTCTCAGGTGCAAACCCTCTCTTGGCAGTAGGTATCTATGCTGCTAGCAAGCAGCAGTGAACCTCCCTCATAACTTTTAGCCCAGTGGCTAGGATACTCACCTGGGATGTGGGAGATCCCTAATTCAAGTCCCCCCTCTGCTAGAGGGGGCAAAGGGATCTGCCACCTCTTAAGTGAGTGCTCTTAGCATTGAGCTATGGTCCATTCTAATATGGGGCTCCTTTAGTCTCTCCTGTTGACGCTATTGCCCTCTGAATAAACCATATAAGAGTAACTCTATAAAGTTATTCTCATGTTTGTGCTCACTCTTGCTCCCCCCCGCCCGGGTCATTTGGTCCAGAAAGAGAGAGCGAGAGAAAGAATACAGGCATGAGAATGACTTGATAGTGTGGTGGTTAGAACACTCAGCTGGAAGGTGGGAGACCCACAACACAATGACTCTATAATTATTTAATCCAGAGTGCATGCCCAGAGTTAGAAACATAGGCACCTAGGGAGATTTTACTGCAAAAACTTAGGCACTGAGTGAGTTTAGGCACCTACAGAGTTCAGTGGAAATTTTGTGCATCACAATGGAGCCTAAAACTGAGACTTAAGCAACTAAAAAAGGGACTTAGGTGTCTAACTCCTTTTTTGTACATTCTGGCCTCCCTCCTACGATGTTCTAACCTATGTAGGGGCTGGTGCTAAAGTTGCATAAGGTAGAGAATCAGCTATGACTAGCTCCCTGATAGCTCTCAGCCATCTTCTGTTCTAAGCAGATCTCAGTGCAGGAGAGAATCTGACATATGATTTACATATGATAACATAAATACTATATAAGAATCTCTTTATCATAAGTTGTTTGCAGTGTTGTTATAGCCCCAGTGCTGTTGGTCCCAGGATATTAGCGAGACAAGGTGGGTGAGGTAATATCTTTGATTGGACCAACCATAGGTGCTGACTCCGTGGGTGGTCCAGGGCTGGAGCACCCACGGGGAAAAAATGGTGGGTATAGAGCACCCACTGGCAAGCCCCCATCAGCTTCCCCACCACCCATCCGCAGTGCCTCCTGCCCACTGGTGGGCCCCGCAGATCAGAGCCTCCCCCTCCCTCCCCGAGCCTGCCGCCCACTGTGAACAGCTGTTTTGCAACATTTAGGGAGGCTGGGAGGAAGGGGGAGGAGTGGGGACGCAGCGTGCTTGGGAAAGGGGATGGAACTGGGTGGGAAGAAGGAGGGCCTTGGGGGAAAGGGGTGGAGTTGGGGGGGGGTCTGGGGCAGAGCTGGGGGTTGAGCACCCCCGGCAGTTTGAAAAGTCTGCGCCTGTGGGACCAACTTCTGTTGGTGAGAGAGATAAGCTTTCTAGCTTCCACAAAGCTCTTCTTCAGGTCTTTTTGTCATAAGGACCATTGCCAGCTCAATGGCATCAGTTGTGCATCTAATAAAATCAGCTCCCTTGTATGTGTGGGAAAGGTGACTTTTTTTCTTTTTTTTTTTTTAAGATGTGCCACATTCTGGAGAGCAAGACTGATGTCTTACACTTATTCTTTAAAACTTCATGTCCATCATACTAAATTCCAGCTGACTTATGTGCATTTCTGATAGACCTATCATCAAGGTACCTTTGTGGGGTTTGATTTTGATAAGTCATCTCTTTATAAACTCCTATCTACTGGTAGTTTCAAATTTTAGCAGATAGTTCTAGTGATATCTACTGAAGCGGATATTAAGAGTTTTATACATACAAAGGAAAAAAGACACAGAAACCCATCTGTTCAGAGGCTTATAGCATTTTTTTCAGGCATCCAAAGCCATTATTAATTGACCTTGGTAGCTTGAATTTAAAAAAAAAACAACTTTCATGTGTATTCCAGTACAGATGGTGATAGCCCCAGAACTGTTGCTTCAAGTCAGCGATCACAAGCTATTTTAAAAAGAGCATATCCCTTGATATACTTCTTACTGATCATGGCCCATTAACAGTGCTAAGTTCCAGTAGGAGAGAGGGCTAGTCAAGAACTCTGCTTGGCTGCTTCAGGGCAGAGCCAGTGTTATGCAGTCTACTGAACTAATTATACAACTTGATGAGGTCATTAGAGAACAATAAAAGAAAATGCAATCAGTTTGCAATATGTGTGGACAAATTAACCATATAGAGAAATTATGGTTTGTTGGCTCAAAACTTTCCATTTTTAGAAAAGTTAGATTCTCATATAGTCTCAGCAACAGGATGTTTGAACAAAATTTTATGGAACTTTTATTTTTAAAATTGGGATTTGGATCTTGTTTCTATCTGATCAGAATAGATAGTGAGAAAATGAGGCAGCTTGACACCTTGAGCCATCTATTTAATGGAGGCACTCCCGTTGATATAAGTCAGAGGGAGCAGATCTCAGATGGTACATGGCCCTTTTGCCAAGTTTTTTCTGCTGATCTGGAAAGCGTTTACCTGAGGTAGACATGAAATCCTGGTGATTACAATGGCAAAACTCCTATTGATTTCAATGGGATAAGTATTTCACCCTAGCCAATTTGTGGTAGTTTGAGGAAAACTGGATCGTTTTTTATAGTTTCCTTTTTAAAAAATACTGTATATACATATTCTATTTTATATACAAAATATCTATTAGTCTGCATGGATATTGAAAGTGAAATTAATAATACGTAGCACTTTTCATCTATAGACTTCAAAGCTCTCTTACAGCTGGGGGAGAGCATCATTAACTCCATTTTAAAGATGGGGAAACTGAGACTAAAAGAGGTTGAGTGAGTTGTTCAAGGTTACACAGTGAGTCACTGCCAGAACTGGTTCTTCATCCAATAACCTGTCAAAGGGACCACATTTATTCTATATAGCATTTTTTGAGCAAACTGTATTTGAAATTTCAACTAAATTGAATGTCTGTGCCTGTGAAGTTCATGAAAAGCATCAAGCAGCCTTGAGCTATGGTTATGAGTCTCCCTGAATCTTTTTATACTTCATTTTATTCCAGTATTTTTATCCCATTTGTTTTCCCCTTTCCCCATTTGTTACTCATCATAGCAATTCTACTGCAGGCCAGATAGCTATCACACACAGCTCTAGAACCAGTGCTGGATTTTAAATTTGGTAGAGGCCTGGTAGAGGCCTACTTTAATAACACAGTAGCCAGAACTCCACTAATTTCCCCAAGAACTAGTTATATTATCTCTGCTGTTCACTCTGATCTAATCTAATCAAAAAGTGCTGGGGATAAACTTGCCACAAAGATTTCCCCATATTTGCAGATTTGATATTATCATGCACTATAATTTTGAAAATTTGTAGAAGTAACATTAGCATTATACCATTGCTTTTCATAATGCAATATGTAAGTATATGTTTGTTTTTCCATTATAATAAAGCCTCTTTCCAGGTTTCTTCTGGACTGAAATTTCGCCAATATTCATCCTTGAAAAGCAATTTCCTTTCTCTAAATGTAAAAGAAATGTGGTATAACTATTTGTGAGTTAATCAAGTACTAAATTAAAAAAAAAGTTTACCAGACCGAGGTGCTTTTGGATTCGTAAATACATCTTACAACTTGAATTTATAAAATAATTTTGAGAAGGAATTAATCCATTATATAATCTAATCATTTCTTTCATTTCAAACCCTCCCCCTAAAAAAAAATGAAAATGGCTACTGTAGATCTACTGCAACTATTTTTTAAAGAAATTGCACCATTAAAATAATGTGTTCTTTCTAAATGAAATATGAATTAACACAAACATTACAACATGGTATGTATTTAATTGTTTTTATGGCTAACAAACAAAACCAGGAAATTCAAATGCAAGTTTAATGTCCTGTTCTCACTGACACTCTGATGTATCCAGGACAATTACATTTCTATAGGGGACATTTTCTATATTTCTTTTCCATTATTAACATTATTTATTGATAAGGTAGTCCCATGAAAACAGAATTCTTGTTTCTAATCCTACTGTGTGTTCACTACCTAAAGTCATAAACAGTGTGACATCACAGTTTCTATGTAAATGATTATTAACAAATATTCCATTGCAGACAAAATAAGAACTATCAGGACCTTTACCCAGCCATAGAACCAAAATTTTGTTCAAGTTTGGACTGAGTCAAATTAATCCTCCTCAGCTAATCTCAACTCTAATCCCTATAGATTCTCTTGCCATCCCCATCCTGTTCCAATCCTAGACCTTCATCCCTAATCTTTGACAGCACAAGGAATGTGTCAGAGAAGCTAGATGCATTCTAGAACAAACTAGTGTGGAATCCTCAATGTGCTAGCAATTTTTCCATGAGCAGCAAAATAGAGCCCACCAGAGAGGATCTGAGACCCCCAGGCTGCATTATCTAAAATGTAGGTAAAAAGAGCAGGAGTGGGGAAGGAAATATCAGATAGAAATTGGGATAGGATAAAGAACAGGGTCCATGCATTTGAAGAGTTATATTGGATGGAAAAGGAGGTTTGGGAAGTAGATCAGAAGGTGAAACAGTGGGGAGAGGAGTAAAGTAAGGAAGAGAATTCCATGGGTTTGATAGGATGGAGGCATAGAAACTCTCTAGGTTTGAACATTCAAACAAGCAGCTGAAATTAACACATTTCACTCTTTATGTCTTTAGGTGTGTGTCGGGGAGGGTAACAGGAGATGATGAACATTTAGAAACAGAATTTTGTTTTCAAAAATTGTCTCTAGTACTAATATCCCAAGGAAGAGAAATACATAAAATGTATAGGTAGAAATGTTTTCAAACAGAAAGTTTTTCAGTATTTTAATAGGTGACATTAGTTGTTAATTATTGGTGTTGTGACCCTTTTTTCTTTTAAAAAAGAGCTTTTTTAAATGTAAAATTATTCAAATATGGCTTATGAGCACAAATGATCTGACAAGTTAATGGTAACTGATAGCCAAGCAATTTTTGCTACTGATATCACAGGTATATAGTATCCTGTACCTGTCCTCATGCAGATTTGATATCATTTTAATTGTGGCTTTTGTTATCTTTCTTTTTTTTAAATATCAAAGATCAATCAATTTATTGATAACAATAAAGAAATCTAGGGAATGCATTGTTGTGTCAAACTTGCACTCTTTGGGTGTACTGTGACAACTCATGATATAAAAGTCAGAAGCACACCTTTATAAAATATGCCCTGTTACTTCTTATTGATTAACTCCAGATAACTGAAATTCAATTTATGAGCTGCCAACTAGAGCTAGGCAAAGTTCACAACATTTTCATGGTGAAAACATATTTTCTTAAACATCTGAAAATTTGGATCCAAAAAGAAAGTGATTTGTCACCATTTTCACAGGGAAAATTGGTCACTATTTTGACCAGTTATCCACCTCTTATCTAGCTAGCACTGGTGACAATAATAGTGAAGACATGGTTGCAAGGGCTTCAGTGCAGGCTAGCCACCCCAGTACAAGCTTGTCAAGGACTCTGGGTACATACCCCCTGAAGCCTTTGTCACCATGTCTTCACTACTTTTGTTACCTTTGCTAGCGTTATTAAAGTTAGCATGGGTATGTCTATCTGTGCTGCAATCACACCTTCACTTGGAGTATAGACATACTCTGATTACTCTAGGCAGACCACAAACTGACAATTTACCCATTGGTAGCTACATAAAAATGACCTGCTTCCCACTATTTCAGAGATTTGTGTTTTGCTCACCATCTTGGCAAATCAGGCAACAGTTTTTAGGAGTTGAAGTAGAAATTTAGGACCCAATGTTTAGGCCCCCAAGTTTGAAAATATTGTCCATAAAGCTAAGTACTTTTGCCAAATTAAACAGTTCTAATTCTGCTTTAAAATTATAATGGCTACTGTTTATAATATTTTGTCCCTAAACCGGAGTAAATGAATGAACATTAGGACTCTTTATTTGTCCTAAGGGTACTTACCATTTAAAATATTAGAGGAGATTAATGGTTTCCAACGTTCTCTCAATTCTAGCAAAGTCAAATTAGTCAGGCAGCTCTGAGAAAGAGACTACCAATTTTATTACCAAGAAGCTGTGGTGAGGATGTACTGCAACGAGTATTGAAAATCCATCTATCTCAAGGCTGAGTCATTACATTCAAACAATGTTCTCAATCATATGCCCTTTCTATGGCTTGAGATGTTTTGTCAGGTATATTTAAAATTCAGGATAATTTATTTTACGCCATAGTAAAACCACTACCTAGAATGCACTTGTATGGCTTCTCCTGCAGTTTTGTATGCCACAAATGGCTGAAATAATGCAGGGGCTCATTTGTGTGTGAATTATTGTTTCCTTCTCACATGTATACTATATTATTTACTGATGGGTGTTAAGAGGACATCATTCCCCTTTTATACCAAAAGCCTGATAATAAATACAACCAAAATCAGAAAGCTATCTTGAAGTGATGTTATAAAGTTATTAGCCCTTTAAACTGTGAAGTTACACTTAGAGCTAACCTGAGCCTCCTTCCCTTTTCTGACCTCCCAACTGTGAGACAGTTTTTCACTAATTATGTCCATGCTTTACTTAATCGTATAAATAGCTAATATTGATGCAATGTGACTGCTTGTAGTTAGCATACATTTATGTGGTTTAGCAAGTTTGTTGAACTTAAAATGAAATGTTTTGGATCAAATTTAATCCCCTGTACAGTGTTACAGTTAAAGAGTAATATTTTTCAGATGGAGTATCTTTGCTGTACTCATTTGTTTTTAAGTACTACAGAATATACCTTTCCCTACTATCTTATTTATAAATGCTGCTGCTGAGCAGGGAGTTATTTTTCACTCCATCCTTATCTCGCCTTTCAGGTCAGGCCATGTACAAATTCTACCTCTTCTTCCTCCATAATATTTAAAATATCGAACCTTTTCTTCTGGCCTAACAGCACAAGCTCCCATCCATGCCCTTATTCCCCATCTTGATTACTATAACTCATTTTCTTTGGCTTCTCTGACACCCACATTGGCTCCTCCAGTCCCATGTAAAAGGCAGCCTGTACATTCATATTCTTTTCCAGTCCCTCTGACCATCTCTAGTAATTGCCATTATTTCTGTATCGAAATTAAAACCTCACTTAAGTCATTATATTGATACATTTTAATGTTATAATGGCATTCTTTCCAGGGACAATAATCTAAAAATAATTATAGAATCAGTAAAGTTAGCAATGGAAAAGGCTTATTAGGTCATCTAGTCCATCCTCTGCTAGTCTGGGATTGTTCCCTGCAGAATATTACAGGCATGATAGAGAGTAGTAATAAAATATTAATAATTTTGTTTTTCATTTCTAAAATATAACATCCAGTTATAAATAGGCTGTGCAACACACTTAGACATTAAATTCTCCCATGTGTTTTGTTTCTTAGAATAAATAATGAGTCTAGTGATAGACGTAAAATATATATATTAAAGAAGAAAGCAACTGAAAAGCTGTTGCTTAATATGTGAATCCTTGCGTAACGACACAGTAAATATAATTGCACAGAATATAAATTTTTATTTTTCTGTTGAACAAAAATAAAACTGAAGAAAACTCTGCCAAAGTTCTACAGCAAATCACCTGAGGACAGAATTTTGGCGTATGTCATTTTCTTACTGAAATATAGCATGGCCACTGCACATTAGATAGTGTGAAGTTCAAAAGATTAAAAAAATCAGATTAATATAAAAAGTTAAATGTTTTTAAAAAGTGATCATACTTATTATCATTTCACTGAAAATATTTAATTAGAAAAGACATTGTAAGAATCTGTTTCATAGGCTGCACAAGAAATGTGTGGTTGGCTGATTCAAGAGGTTTCAAGTGTTCAAACAATTTCTACATTTATTTTTAAAAACCTAAATTACATTGACACATATATTATTCAGAACAACACTGTTACTGTACTGTGTACAGTATCTACAATGAATCTGAACATTTTATTGCTCATGTAAACAAGAACAACAGAAAGATTGTTTATTCCCAGAATGGAGGGGGGAAATAGTCTAATTAAAGTTTGCATTGTTTTGCCTGTGGGCCCCCCAGGAGCTGATCTCTGACGGGAAGCTGATGCCTCACAGTCACTGATGCATGAACTCAGGCTCTTTGTTGTGCAATAGGAAAAAAGGGATCTGCGCGGTGCCATTACTTGACTACTGCATGTAAAAGGTTATTGTACTTGACTCCTCTGCATCTGCACAGAGCTGACACAGAATCTATCCTTTTTTCTTTCTGCGTCTCTGACTGTTGTGTTTGTTTCTTTGTTTTTGCATCAAAAGACAACAGTAAGAATAGATTAGAATCAACCTTTTATCTCTATACCAGTGAAAGAATTATTTTGTTAACTGGTGTTTTGATATCCAAAGAATTGCTTACTATGCCAAATTATTCAGAATAAGTATATGAGGGGCAAATTAAACTTTGAATCACCTGTTCCTTTGGGCAAAATACATAAACTAAATCAACAGCAACCAAATCTCATATTATTTACATGGTGTGCAAAAATGTTTTTCTAAAAATGTGCTTGACAAAAGATTTGAATTGCCTCATGAGCATATAATTGAGCCCACTTAATACTGAAGCTCTCTTTTGTACACCTCTCTATATAATTAAATCACATGGAAAAATATCACAAGGCAAAATAAAATATATTTATTCCAGTCATATCTTCCCACAGCATGACATGTAGTCTGAAAACAACACTAAGCATTTTATGCCATCTGTGCTAATAGGGGATACATTTACAAGGCATGTCACTGTAAATTATTCCTTTTTGAATTGCACAGAGTCTGCTTATAGATATAAGCATCTAAATAGAATGATCTACAAAGATAGAAAGTCATCAGTACTTAGCTCAACTTCAGCCATTTCTCAAGTGCTGTTTGCACTTTGAGAAACAGAGCTTGTTCATCATGACATCATTTACTGTTTTATACAAGGAAACAGAATATTGTCACAAATCTTTTTATGCAGACAGTAAGGTCTTTTCAGTATGAAGAATAAAGCTCAATAATAATTATATAAAATGCTATAAATATTCCTAAATAAGATGGTTTCTCATATATTTACAATTTATTTGTTTATTAAAATAATCTGAAAATATGTGTGTGGCAAATCGTGTTATAATTCCTCAGATCAAGAAGTATGCATAAAACATTTGTGAAGCCAATTATTTGTAACTCTGATGATGTTTATATATCAGAGTCTTTATAAGGGATGTGTAGAATCAAAGAATGTGTTTAAATCCGCATGTATAGTGTAAAATTACTCCTTTAAAATTACCTTCTCCGTAGATAACCATTCTGCAGATAAGATTTATACTTTATAATTGCCGCTCTTGAGATTAGATCACTTATGATATCTAAATTTTTCCTTGGCTCAGTAACACAATTTAATAATTCTTTAACAGAAATTTGCAGATAATATTGGCCTTGATTCTCTACTCTTTCAGAGCAGACCTCAAACACATGAGTGACGGGGGATCGTAAGGAACCAGCTGCAGCTCCCTGATTCAGAATCAACCATCCCCAATATAAATTAGGACTGTACAGGGGCAGTTCTAATTTATGCTACTAGCATAAGGTCCCTCTGAGACCTTAAATCAGAAATCTCCATTTCCCCCACACCACTTATACAACCCCCAACATATCCCCTCCTTCCTTTTATTCTGCGGATTCTTTGGTCACATATGTTAACTATCACAAAATAGGGATTTTTTTTCTTTTCTGAGTAATTAGTACTTCTTACTGTGCTTAGTTTCTGTAGTCTGCAGCATGCTCCTGGGTAACTTCTGTGTTGTTATTGCTGTAGCAGTAGAATGTGGATTAGTAATTAAAAATAATATCTAGTTCTTTTGCAGTGCTTTTCATTCGTAGGTCTTTGTTTGAAATGTATGACCTGTTTTTAACATTTGCAGCAGATAACAACATTTAGGAAAAACTGTAAGATTTGTGTACCAAATCAATCTTGTTGATTTTTTCTTTTTGCCTTCTAAAATCCATGGCCTGAATTTAGGGTTTGCATTCTTTTGTTTTCATATTGTTTCAAAAAAAATGTATAGCGTTAGGTTTAGTAATTCTTCTTAAAGTAATGATGATTGAAGGAATAATAATACAAATGATGAAATATGCAATATGAAATGCAATATGGCCAAAATGAAAACCCTATAAATAATCAGTCGAGCAAGAAATACTGTATATTGTGACAATGGTACTGTAAAAATTACATATAAATCCACAATCCAGGGTCATATAGCCACTGTGCATCAGAGGAAACAGATGTGAAGCTTGATTATTTAAGATGCACTTTGTCATCTTATTGTAGCATTAGTCTGTCCTTTTCTGTATATATGCTGAAATGGAGGAGCAAATTTAGATGCATCCTTCAAGCATATGTAAATTTGAAATCTTCAGGAGCCAGAAACAACAAAAGCTTAATATTTGACATTCAGAAATCACCATTCCTATGTTAGAGGGAGAAAAGTAGGACAATACATTTCAGATGCCCATTTCGGATACAAATCAGCTGATGATTGAACTCTAGGTTTCCTTCATTTTGCCTTTTTTAAACAGGTTCAGCTTGATTTAACCATGCTTTGCAACTCTCACTTGTTTGGCTGCAATCCAGTATTCCAACATGGTCCATTGTGCAAAATGGAGAATTAATTTCTTTTCTAATATCATTGTAGATTATGTATTTTATATGCTTGCTACTTTCAGATCAAGAACACATTCAAAAATATATTAGGAATAAATCTATGCAGTTGAATTCGCTATTTTTTGTAGAGCTGTGTGAAATGGGTAAAAAAGAGTAAACATTTTTTGTCAATTTATTTCCAACAATTACGTGCCCTGAGATTTTAGGCAACCTGTTTTTCTTTTGCATATTAGCTTGCAAAACCTACTTCTGGTTTGAAATTTCACACTTACAAAAAATGTCATTCTTGTAATATTTCACACACAGGTCCTGTTTTGGAATAACTGTGAAATGATGTTTCTCCTGCAAGAAACATGCCTATTCAGATTCTACAACAGTTATATCATCAGTTTCTGTGTAGACAGTTTGCTCCCCCACCACTTGCCTTAAAAAAATACTTCACAGACCCTGATTGCATGCATGTTTCAGGCTAATCAGTCATAAATTTTTCTTGCTTCTCTCTGTGGTGTGCTATCAGCAGAATTATCAAGTTGAGAGATGTTAAGTGGTGACAGTACTGTTCCTCTTTTTGTTTGCAGATGCCTCAGTTGAAAAGAACTGACTTCAATGGGGAGTTGCTCTTAAAACATGGGATCTAATTGTAGTGAAGGCAAGAGAAATATGAAACCAGTGACAATGTAATAAACTTCTGTCAGGTCTAAGTTAGAGAGCAGTTTCCCTTAGAACAAGGAGACACACAAACAGTAAGCTTTGTAAATGTGGTGAAAAATAAAAATCAGGCAGCATGTCAAAGTCAGAGAGACATAGTGGCCTAAACTTATTTTACTATGAAATAACCTTTCAGTCTGCTTTTCTCAAGACTAAACATGCCCAGTTTTTTTAACCTTTCCTCATAGGTCAGGTTTCTAAAACTTTTATCATTTTTGTTGCTCTCCTCATAGGACACTCTGCAGTTTGTCCATGTCTTTCTTAAAGTGTGGCACTCAGAACTAAATACAGTTCTACAGTGGAGGCTTCACCAGTGCCAACTAGAGCAGAACAATTACCTCCCATGTCACTCCTGTTAATACACCCCAAAAAGATATTAGCTTTTTTTGCAGCCACATCTCGTTGTTAACTCATATACAATCTGTGATCCACTATACCCCCCACATCCTTGTCAGCAGTACTGTCACCTATCCACATTCCCCATTTTGTAGTTCTGCATTTGGTTTTTCCTTCCTAAGTATAGTACTTTACACTTGTCTTTACTGCATTTCACCTTGTTGGTTTCAGACCAATTTTCCAATTGGTCAAGGTATCTGTGTCATCCACAGATTTTATAAGCATACCCTCCACTCCATTATCCATGTCATTAATAAAAATATTGAATAATACTGGACCCAGAACAAACCCCTGTGGGACCCATCTCGATATGTGCCCCCCAGTTCGACAGTGAACCAACGATAACTACTCTTTGAGCACAGATTTTCAACTACTTGTGCTCCCACCTTATAGTAATTTCATTCATAAATGACCATTACGACACATAAATGACAGGCATGCTTTTTAAATGTGAAAAAATCTAAATTATAAAATAAATTGATAATAGATTGCACATTAGACTGTTTGAAGTAGTATAGGCTAGATATTTTACTTTCTCACAGAAAAAAAATATAATGAACCCTGTTCCCCATGGCAGATGACCTTCATTGTCTTGACCTCCAAGTAAACAGTATTCACACCTGGACAACTGAGAGATTGGGTCCAGAAGTCCGCTCTATCAACAGCTAGCACAACACATTATACCTGTGGTAACAGAGATAATAAATAATAAGAGATAACACACACAGGAAAATGTACAGATATACTGAATAAGTAATGTATATAACATTCTCTCTTTGCTGCACTACTGCTTAGGCTCAGAAGGGGACATTAGAGAGTCTTTTCAATGGTTTTAGAGTCTCAGCTGTATAGAGGCAGTCTTCTATTCCTTAGTAGCATCTGTATTTCTCCCACATTAATGTGTTGTAGATTGGAGAAAGAATTTGCACTTCTGAGTCACCAGTTTGCTGGTGACTGTTTGCTCATGCCTCAGGATACTGAGTCCAACAGTATCATGCAAATTAGTTGTCTCATTTTGCAAAATTCTGAATGTATCCTCTTCAGGCTCACCTGAGTGCTTAGTATTTTCTCAGGCAGCAGTATGGTGAACTTTTCCTTTCAATGTCCTTGAGGAGTTCTCTTTGCTCAGTGCTAGTCCATTATCATGATAGAGATGGATGCTTCCAGCTTAGCTTGGTTGCACACCTGTGGGATTTAGTCATATTGTCAAATTCCTGGGAAGCCAGATTGCAGATAAACATTTTGAAAATCCAGTAGTAGTCTATACTCATACCGAGTACAACACTATGCATTTCTGTGGTGAATAAATCAATCCCACAGGCAAACCACTTCCAGAAAGTATGTTATGCTTGGGTCCTCAATAGGAATTCAGTAATATGTTACTGCAGAGTTACATAATAAATCTTATCCACATTCCCTAGCACTTGATGATTGGCTGTCACAAGCATGCACCCACAGAAGCACTCAGCGGGGTCCAGGTAAGGGGTGTGTGGCAGAGGCAGTTAAGTCCCTCTTTTACACAAAATGAATGAGACATGCACACGGTGGGTCCCCTTCCTTGAGGAGATCTGGTCGCAAGAGCAGAGATCTGTGTTGGCAGTTCCAGTTAGTGATTGATAACCAAGATGTGCCATCTAAAATTTCAGATGGAGTTAAGCGAAGTGCAGATTACATAAGAGTACTACATTTGGCAAATAACTGAGAAATTATACCATAACATTCGATATATGAGACTTTGGAGACATGCTCAACTTGACAGTATTTCAAAATCTAAAAATCTCAACTTGACAGAATTTCAAAATCTAAAAATAATCATTTATTTCTGTTTTGCACTGTTCTGAGCATGGTTCTGTCCCTTTTCTTTCTTCGGTAATATCAACTCATCTGCCTTCAATTTAAAATTTAGTATCTTTGTTCCTGTTTCTCTTATGCATTAGGTGTGAAATCCTGGTTCCTTTGAAGTTAATAGAATTTTTGCTATTGACTTCACTGAAGCCTAGATTTCACCCCAAACCCTTTTAAGCCAAATCTTGATTCCACTGAAGTCAGTTGGAGTTTTGGTATTGATTTAATAGGATCAGGATTCTGCTCTCTGCAGTTATTTTATTGTCTGTTTTTTTTCTTCTTTGTTTTTCAAGAATAAATATGTGTGAATGGTCAAGGAAAAAATGTTTATTATCATGTGAAACAAGTTAACATGTGACTACAGAACAAGTTTGCTGTCTTCTTCCAAAAGGATTATCTCTGTTTTTCACCAGGATATATAAATGGGACAAATAAGAGTGAAAACCATGGCATATTGTATAACTGATTTACTTTGTTTTGTAGCTTGGTTAAGTTTTTCATCTGCCTTTGGGAGAATTGGGCTGTATGAGACAGATGGTTCAGAACTTAGGCTTTGGATATGCAATTCTACTGATATTGAAAAAATGCATATTTATATGAGTGAAGAATCTGAGATTTGTCCAGCAGATGCTTAGAAGCTGATAAGCCTGTTCAACTTGCTGAGTTGCAGGCTTAAAAGATGAATGCTAGCAGATATGCCTGCAGGGCTGCCAGGCCACTCAGGAGAATCTACCAAAGAAACTACATTGAAACGAATGCTATGTCACATATAAATTTCATTTAATCAGAAGACTCCATATGTCAAAAGCAAAAAAGCCATCTCTTCTGATTAACTTCTGAAATATCCACACCGAGAATGTATAGATGCATACTCAAAATATAAGTGGCTGGAATTACATGTTCTTCCTTATTGATTTAGTTATGAAACATTTCAGTTTTGTTTTCTTAAATCAGCACAAAATAGATGACAATGATTTAGTTTAAATTAAAATATCACAAATCCCATCTACTGGGGTGATTCTTCAACATAATGGGAGTTTAATTCTCTCTCACATTGTTTTTTGCTGTATTGGAACCAAGTGAAAGAAACCAGACATTGCCAGAAATTTCACTGCGTAAGAGTTTGCTATAACAATGTTTTATTATATTCTTATCGAACTTCAGTCATTTGAAATAGAATCTTCATTCCATTCTTTTAAATTGACCACAAACAATAAACAAAAGACATAGCCAATGTCCATATTTAGCATTCTAATTCCTTGTACTCTTCCAGCATATACAAAAATGTATTAACATGGAACTTGAGGTTGCTGCTACGAATTTCTAAACAGTTTCTGTACACTAAAAATACAGGACAGCCTGAGTTAAGATTCTAAATTAGCACTTGTTAGTGACTAGTCACTAGCTCTAGTCACTAGCTCTTTCACACATAATACTTCAACCATTACATTCTCAAATGTAACCCTTCTGCCCATCAGAGTTAGCAGCATCAAGGGCCGGGTTCAGTATCTAGGGGTTCCTTTTCAATAACACAATGCAAAACTGGCTCGAGCCCCCACCCAGTGACCTGGGATAATTACATACCACCCCCCTGGGCGCCTCTAAGAGGCAATACTTCCCCTCTCACAAGCACAGAATCTGAGTGAAGCAAAAGCCTTTTAATAAAGGAGGGAAATGATCCAGCATTATGTGGGGAAAAACCACAAACAGGATTCATAACAAAAACCATGAGCAAAAGACCCACCCCCAAGTAAGTTTGGTAGTGTCCTTTTCCCTTCAAGGTCTAAAGTCCAGCAACCCAAAAGTCACCCCTCCCACAGTTTCTGTCCTTGGTCAGTGCAGTGCCAGAGTTCAGAAGTTCATCTGCAGAGTTTACCTCCCAGCCTGAGTGGAAGGGGGGAGGTATGGGGGCACCTTTCATGCTCTGCTGCTTGGGATGACAGCTGATTGCCACACCTTCCCATGGAGGTTCTCCTGCAATCTTCACCGCCAGCCACACCTCTCCACCAGCCACTCACTAAAATGTCCTCAACCCCCCCCAAATACAGCTCTCAGTGATTTCAGCTCTTAGTAACTTTAGCACTCAGTGATTTCAGCTGTTAGTAGGGGGTCTCAGTGCTGGCACACTCAGAACCACTAGCCCAAAGTAGATTTAATGCTTAGACCTAGGAATCAGTGATTTCAGCTCTGCAACACACAACAAGACTCTTAACGGAGTCAAAATTAGCTCTGTTATCACACTGTGGAGAAAGGAGGGATCAAAGAGATGTTTGGGACCCACAGTACCAGGTACACATACCTATCCTCAGCCTCTCTCAATTCACCAGGCTTTGGAACCCATGTCCCTTGCTTAGCGAGTGCTACTTAGTTGAGGGTGAGTCCCTCTGTCATAAAATGCCAAGTACAGTTCTACTGCCCTTGATTCACATAACCAGGATAACAACACTTTATTACTCCTTCCCCAATAACAAAGAGACTGGGGATCCCACAGCAGCCAAAGTGACCATTTGAGCAAGTAGTCCCATCATGCTAGGCAGGGTGGGTGTGTCCATGCAAAGTAGATTAGCCCCTGAAGTCCTTTTCCACAGCTCACCACCAGATGTCAGGGTAGAGCTCATTCTGACTCTGCTTACTCATGCATACGTATGACTAAGAAATCCAAATTCATATAGCACTCTTAACCATGATCATATATATATAATGCTGTTTCTTACAATATTTCACTATACACTTGTGGGGTCAGAAACAAGGGGCAGATGAACCCTCTGACAGGAGGGTATAGAGCTTCAAGGTATGATGTAAAAGGCAGCCACTGGGAGCGGGGTCACTGCATGCGGCACTGCTGCAAATACTTGACATCTTGTCCTAGCCCCTATGAATATCCTGGCTGTATCATTTGTCATGTGCCTTAGGGTAAATGGAAGAAATTATGTCACAAAAGTAAATAAATAATTTATTTTGTAAATATTAATTCAGCACATACCATAAACTAGAGATACTATCAATAGCTTTGTAGTAAGTATAACTTTCCTAAGTTTTAATTAGAGAGACCCAAAGAAGTGTTTTAAACTAGTGAAAATTTTCAGAAAAGGGGCATTTACAAAATGCTTCTGACTTTTAACCTTTTCAATTCAGTCACTTAAATCTTTCACAAATATTCAGTCTATATGTCTTTAATAAGAGGTCTGACTTTGGAGAGGAAATATTTTTGTTGTACCTATAAAAATTAATGGAATTCACTTTGACTTCATTGTTTAAGGCAGCCTTAATGTTGGAGTCACAACAATAACTCCATAATAATAATGTGTCTAACTCCGTGGAAGGATTATTCTGACAGATAACAGACTATACAGTAATGAAGAATTTTCATTTTACACTTGTGACTGTTAAATGAATGTTAAGTGTCCAGAACATTCCTTTTATATATAGCCATCTAATGCTGCAGGAGGATATAGAGTATTGAACAGCCAGAAATGTTATTTTTCAGTTTGCTTGGATATTGCATTAGAAATTATACTTAGACTCATGATCTAGCAGTGGTGATGAGTTAATGTGGAATTTTTTCAGACATAACTGTAAAAATTACTTTAAATGAGGAGGCTAGTGAAAACTGGTAAACCTGGGAATGGATACTTTTTAACAGGGAAATGTGAGTAATTCTTAATGATTATTCGCAAAAAGAAAAGGAGTACTTGTAGCACCTTAGAGACTAACAAATTTATTAGAGCATAAGCTTTCGTGAGCTACAGCTCACTTCATCGGATGCATTTGGTGGAAAAAACAGAGGAGAGATTTATATACACACACACAGAGAACATGAAACAATGGGTTTATCATACACACTGTAAGGAGAGTGATCACTTAAGATAAGCCATCACCAGCAGCAGGGGGGGGAAAGGAGGAAAACCTTTCATGGTGACAAGCAGGTAGGCTAATTCCAGCAGTTAACAAGAATATCAGAGGAACAGTGGGGGGTGGGGTGGGAGGGAGAAATACCATGGGGAAATAGTTTTACTTTGTGTAATGACTCATCCATTCCCAGTCTCTATTCAAGCCTAAGTTAATTGTATCCAGTTTGCAAATTAATTCCAATTCAGCAGTCTCTCGTTGGAGTCTGTTTTTGAAGCTTTTTTGTTGAAGTATAGCCACTCTTAGGTCTGTGATCGAGTGACCAGAGAGATTGAAGTGTTCTCCAACTGGTTTTTGAATGTTATAATTCTTGACGTCTGATTTGTGTCCATTCATTCTTTTACGTAGAGACTGTCCAGTTTGGCCAATGTACATGGCAGAGGGGCATTGCTGGCACATGATGGCATATATCACATTGGTAGATGCGCAGGTGAACGAGCCTCTGATAGTGTGGCTGATGTGATTAGGCCCTATGATGGTATCCCCTGAATAGATATGTGGACAGAGTTGGCAACGGGCTTTGTTGCAAGGATAGGTTCCTGGGTTAGTGGTTCTGTTGTGTGGTGTGTGGTTGCTGGTGATACAATTAACTTAGGCTTGAATAGAGACTGGGAATGGATGAGTCATTACACAAAGTAAAACTATTTCCCCATGGTATTTCTCCCTCCCACCCCACCCCCCACTGTTCCTCTGATATTCTTGTTAACTGCTGGAATTAGCCTACCTGCTTGTCACCATGAAAGGTTTTCCTCCTTTCCCCCCCCTGCTGCTGGTGATGGCTTATCTTAAGTGATCACTCTCCTTACAGTGTGTATGATAAACCCATTGTTTCATGTTCTCTGTGTGTGTGTATATAAATCTCTCCTCTGTTTTTTCCACCAAATGCATCCGATGAAGTGAGCTGTAGCTCACGAAAGCTTATGCTCTAATAAATTTGTTAGTCTCTAAGGTGCCACAAGTACTCCTTTTCTTTCTGAAATTAATGATTATTGATGTTCAATTCTCTAGAATTCTTCTGGACAACTCACCTTTTACATTAAATTTGTTCATTTATTTTTAATGGCCTAATCAGATTGCCTGGCCTTTTAAACTTCTACCCTTCATTTTACTTCTTGGAACAAACACATGGACCAGCTTCTCAGCTGGTGTAAATTGATACAGCTTTGTTATCTGACCCATTCTCTCTGGTATCTGTGCATTGACTGTACTGATTGGTGGTATTCTGTATCTCACACCTTTTATACCAGTTTCCTTCCTGCTCCGCCATACAGTAATAATACTTAGCAGAGTGGAAAATAATGATGACAGCAGGAAGTTTTCTTCTATAGATCTTCTCACAGATTTTACAGCTGAGGAAACTGAGGGGCAGAAATGTTTAGTGACTTGCTTAAGGACAAAGAAGGAGTTTCAGGCAGATCTGGGAGTAAATCGCAGGGCACTTATCTCTCAGTCTTCTGTCCTCCTCACTGGACCACAACATCTCTGTTTAAAAAAAAAAAGAAAAAAGAAAACACTTTTAAAAATTATTTATTATTTGTATTACAGCAGCACTTATTATTATTATTATTTATTTTTATGTTTACTATGACAGTGCCTAAAACCAATTGAGAATGGGGCCCCATTATACTAGGTGCTGTATAAACATAGTATAGATTAAAGCCAGAAGGGACCACTAGATCATCTAATCTGATCTCCTGTATATCACAGGCTATTAAATTTTACCCAGTAGCCCCTCACCTGAGCCCAATATCTTGTATTTGACTAAAGCATAACTTGTGTTTGGCTAAAACATATCTTCCAGAAAGGCATCAGTCCGGATCTGAAGACCTCAAGAGACTTAGAATCTGCTACTTCCCTTGATAGTTTGTTCCAGTGGTTAATCACGTTCACTGTTAAAAATTTGTGCCTAATTTCTAATTTAAATTAGTCTGGCTCCAGCTTCCAGACACTGGTTCTTGTAATGCCTGCCTCCACTAGATTAAAGAGGCTATTAGTATGCAGTATTTTCTCCCCATGAAGGCACTTAAACACTGTAATCAAGTCACCTCTCAATCTTCTTTTTGATAAGTTCTTTAAATCTCTCACTGTAAGGCATTTTCAGGATTCAAATCATCTTTGTAACTTTTTTCTGTATTCTCTCCAAATTTTCAACATTCTTTTAAAATGTGGGCACCAGAACTAGACACAATATTTCAGTAAAAACAGTGAGGAGATGGTGGCACCTTAAAGACTAACAGATTTATTAGTACATAAGCTTTTGTGGGTAAAAAACCCACTTCTTCAGATGCAAGGGGTTTTTTACCCACAAAAGCTTATGCCCAAATAAATCTGTTAGTCTTTAAGGTGCCACCGGACTCCTTGCTGTTTTTGTGGATACAGACTAACTAACTCCTCTAATATTTCAGTACTGGTCTTGCCAATGTCATATACAGAGATAAAATTACCACCCTATTTCTGCTCATTACATTCCTGTTTATATAATCAAGGATCTCATATCCTTTTCAAAGGACTTGTCTATACAAAGAGTTAGTGCTGGGGTCTAAATCTACAGCACAATAGACAGCTGTGCACTAACTGGCCAGGTGGATCCTGCTACCACCCACTACAAGTTTTTTACTGTGCTTTGATCTGAAATGGGAGTAGATCAGATTGCATTAAGGAACTTTTAGTGGATGGTGGCAGGCTCCACAAAGCCAGTTAGTGGTAGGCTCGGGTACTGTAGAGTTATAGCTACATTTACTGCTCTAACTAACTCTCTATATAGACTAGCCCAGAATCACTGCTTTCCAGGATACACTCCCCTATTCTGTAGGTGTGGCCTGTATTCCTGGTCCTAGATGTATAATTTTGCATTTGAGCATAGATACCTAAGAATGGCCATACCGGGTCAGACCAATGGTCCATCTAGCCCAATATCCTGTATTCTGACAGTGGCAAATGTCAGGTGCTTCAGAGGGAATGAAAAGAACAGGCAATCATCAAGGGATCCATCCCCTGTCGTCCACTCCCAGCTTCTGGTGAACAGAAACTAGGGACACTCAGAGCGTGGTGTTGCATCCCTGCCCATTCTGGCTAATTGCCATTGATGGACCTGTCCTCCATGAATGTATCTAGCTCTTTTTTGAACCATGTTATAATTTTGGCCTTCACAACATCCCCTGGTAAAGAGTTTCACAGGTTGACTGCGTTGTGTGAAGAAGTACTTCCTTTTCTTTGTTTTAAACCTGCTGCCTATTAATTTTGTTTGATGACCCCAAGTTCTTGAGTTATGGGAAGGTGGAAATAACATTTCCTTATTCACTTTCTCCACACAAGTCAAGATTTTATATACCTCTATAATATCCCCCTTAGTCATCTCTTTTCGAAGCTGAAAAGTCCCAGTCTTTTTAATCTCTCGTCATACAGAAACTGTTCCATTCCCTAATCATTTTAGTTGCCCTTCTCTGTACCTTTTCCAATTCAAAAAAACATCTTTTTTGAGATTCGGCATCCAGATCTGCACACAATATTTAAAATGTCTATCATTTTCCTAATGGTTCCTAACATTCTGTTAGCTTTTTTGACTGCATCTGCACATTGAGCAGACATTTTCAGAGAACTATCCACAATGGCGCCAAGATCTTTTTCTGAGTGGTAACAGCTAATTTAGACCCCATCATTTTATATGTATAATTGGGATTACGTTTTCCAATGTGCATTACTTTGTATTTATTGAACATTGACTTTCATCTTCCATTTTGTTGCCCAGTCACCCAGTTTTATGAGATTCCTTTCTAACTCTTCACAGTCTGCTTTGGTCTTAACTATCTTTAGTAATTTTGTATTGTCTTCAAATTTTGCGACCTCACTGTTTACCCCTTTTCAAGATCATTTATGAATTATGTTGAAGAGTACTGGTCCAGCATAGATCCCTGGGGGACACCACTATTTACTTCTATCCATTCTGAAAACTGACCATTTATTCCTACCCTTAATTTCCTATCTTTTAACCAATTACTGATCCAGGATAGGACCTTTCCTCTCATCCCATGATTGCTTACTTTGCTGAAGAGCCTTTAGTAAGCGACCTTGTCAAAGGCTTTCTTATAGTCTAAGTACACTATATCCACTGGATCACCCTTGTCCACATGTTTGTTGACCCCTCAAAGAATTCTAATAGATTGGTGAGCCATGATTTCCCTTTACAAAAACCTTGTTGACTCTTTGCCAACAAATCATGTTCATCTATGTGTCTGAGAATTCTGTACTTTACTATAGTTTCAACCAGTTTTCCTGGTACTGAAGTTAGATTTACTGGCCTGTAATTGCCAGGATAGCCTCTGGAGCCTTTTTAAAAAATTGGTGTCACATTAGCTATCATCCAGTCATCTTGTACAGAAGCTGATTTAAATGATGGGTTACATACCACAGTTAGTAGTTCTGCAATTTAATATTTGAGTTCCTTCAGAACTCTGTCTTTGTGGATCCTGCTACCATCCACTAACAGTTCCTTAATTTGGCTATATTGTATTAAAATGTATTTTTATTTGGATGGACCCAGTTAACCAAGTGAGCCAGATCACTCTGTATTACTGCCCTGTCCCCATTATTATTTACCACTCTGGTAATCTTTGTGTCATTTCAAAATGTTTATCAGTGGTGATTTATATTTACTTCCAGATCATTGATGAAAATGTTAAATAGTTTCAGACCTACTACCGATCCCTGAGGAATCCCAACAGAAACACTTGGTGTAAGGCTAACTGACCTGTAGATAGTTGGTTCATCCCATTTACCTATTTGACTGTTGACACAATATTAGCATGTAACAAGGCTATCTTCTCTGCCCTTTGGACTACCACAAACAGCCTAGATGCTTCTTCATTTGTAAGCACCACTATCTTATTTATTGGGTCCCCTTCACCAGTACAGCCTCATGCAGCAACACACAAGTGGACAATAGACTTCCCCCTTAGCTCACTCTTGGGGAAGGGAGAGGGAAAGATCTCATCCTGATTCTGTATCCACTGGCCCCTGCCAGCCTCCTCCCGTTGCACTTCCTTCCTCTCCTTTAACTGTTACCAGCTGATGAGTTGATTGTTCTTATTAGCTCCTCTACCTCCTGCTAATTAAACATTGAGCGCTCATCTCCCAATTAAATCAATTCCAGGGGGAACAGCTAGTGCCTTGCTGACCAGTGTGCTGGGTCAGCTCTAGGCTCCTGGCTCTCTGTCACATAGCACTCTTCCAGGATTCTGGAATTTCCCCAGTATTCCACGATTTATTAATAAATTAACAGCAGTGGCCCAGAGATTTCAGATTTTTGACTTACATTCTACTTAAAAATATTGAGGTGAGGTTTAGTTAAAAAGGGATACCGTAAATAGAAGGACAAAGGAAGGGAGGGGCCAAGGTGCTAGAAGAACTGTTGTTGGTCATTCAGGAGGTAACTGTCTTCAGTCTAAATCAGTACTGAACCAATAACTCAGTGTGATTTTAAAGGGCACTGCACTTTTGAAAGGGCCACCTTTCTTATGAGACACAAAACTAAGGCCGCAATTGTCACTACAAGATCCCGTTACACTTTTTGAAGGAGTGGAAAGTGTTAACCCTAGTTTCCTAGCCAAAATTTAGTTTTGAGAATTCTCATATTAATATTACTTGTCATTCATAATATCATTTCTCATTCATTGATTTCACAGTTACTTTATGAACATTAATTCCTCAACACCTGTGTTATGATAATTGTAATAATGCTTTGCTCCTAAACAGAGTCTTTCATTGGAGGATATGAAAATGCTTTACAAATGTAATATTAACTTTGTCATATAGAGGGAGAAACTGACACACACAGAGGTAAATACATCGTCACTGATAGAGCCACAAACAGAACTCGCAGTCCTGTGGCTCTGACCATTAGACATGCTCCTTTCCATTACATTTGCTCACCTTAATTCCTCCCACAGTTCAGTTAGGTACAGTATTTTCACCTCATTTAATAAAATACTGTGCATAGTGCTCTGTTAAACAACCTTTTGTGTTCCTCTTCAAAAATGCCTTTTCCACAGTGCTGGGTGAAGTTATTCTCATTAAGTTTAAAAAGCACATTGAGAATGAGATCCTTTGGGATGACAGAGATACTGGTATAAGAATAGGATGATAATATTAAGGATAAAGATACCCTTAGTCAGTCTCATCTTTCGCTCCTAATATTTCTCTTTTAAAAGATGAAAATAATAAATGTAATTATCTTATCTGATCGAGAATTGCATTTCCCCCACTTCTTGCAGGATTTCTATCCCAGTCTTTTATGACTGGAAACTACTTTGATGTAATTCAAATGAAAGGAAATTCTACAAAGATCTGAGATGGGTGTGTTGTAACTGATGGCTGAAAATTGCCCAAAAGGTTTACCAAGGATGCTAAATTTGAGAATTATAACTATAGTATGTTACCCATGTTTAATCAAAACAAATATTAGCTATATGACTAAATTCTTTCTCTTGTGTGATTTTGGCATAGGCAAAGCCACAAGATGAACTGACAGCAGGTTAGTTTTGGTGTGGAATATAATATAGCGGGTAATTACTCCATACTGCTTTATGTAATGTGAATCCAGAAATGGACATTTGTTTTGTATGTAAAAAATGGTTTGTATGATGGTGAACTATGGAGCAAAAAGAAACATGCATCAGTTACAAAAAGTTTATTTGTAGAATCAGAGAAGATTAGAGACCTCGGAAGGTCATTTAGCCAATCCCCTGCTCAAAGCAGGACCAACCCCAACTAAATCATCCCAGACAGGGCTTTATCAAGCTAGGCATTAAAAACCTCTAAGGATGGAGATTCCACCACCTCCCTAGGTAACCCATTCCAGTGCTTCACACTCTCCTAGTGAAATAGTTTTTCCTAATATCCAACTTAGACCTCCCCCACTGCAACTTGAGACCATTGCTCCTTGTTCTGTCATCTGCCACCATTGAGAACAGCCTAGCTCCATCCTCTTTGGACCCCCCCCCTTCAGGTAGTTGAAGTCTGCTATCAAATCCCCACTCACTCTTCTCTTCTGCAGATTAAATAAGCGCAGTTCCCAAATCCTCTCCTCATAAGTCATGTACCCCAGCTCTCTAATATTTTTCGTTACCATCGGATGGACTCTCTCCAATTTGTCCACATCCTTTCTGTAGCAGGGGGCTCAAAACTGGACACAATACTCCAAATGTGGTCTCATCAATGCCAAATACAGAGGAATAATCACTTCCCTCGATCTGTTGGCAGTGCTCCTACTAATGCAGCCCAATATGCCGTTAGCCTTGTTGGCAAAAAAGGCACACTGCTGACTCATGTCTAGCTTCTCATCCACTGTAATCCCCAGTTCCTTTGCTGCAGAAGTGCCGCTTAGTCAGTTAGTCCCCAGCCTGTAGCAGTGCATGGGATTCTTGTCCTTGTTGAACCTCATCAGATTTCTTTTAGCCCAATCCTCCAATTTGTCTAGGTCACTCTGGACCCTATCCCTACCCTCCAGGGTATCTACCTCTTCCTCCAGCTTAGTGTCATCTGCGAACTTGCTGAGGGTGAAATCCATCCCATCATCCAGATCCTTAATGAAGATGTTGAACAAAACCGGCCCCAGGACCAACCCCTGGGGGACTCCTCTTGATCCCAGCTGCCAACTAGACATCGAGCCATTGATCACTACCCGTTGAGCCTGATGATCTAGCCAGCTTTCTATCCACCTTATAATTCATTCATTCAATCCATACTTTTTTAACTTGCTGGCAAGAATACTGTGGGAGACCGTATCAAAAGCTTTACTAAAGTCAAGCTATATCACGTCCACCACTTTCCCCATATCCACAGAGCCAGTTATCTCATCATAGAAGGCAATCAGGTTGGTCAGGCATGACTTGCCCTTGGTGAATCCATGTTGACTGTTCCTGATCACCTTCCACTCCTCCAAGTGCTTAAAAATGTATTCTTTCAGGACCTGCTTCATGATTTTTCCAGGAACTGAGGTGAGGCTGACCAGTCTGTAGTTCCCCGGCTTTGCTTTCTTCCCTTTTTTAAATATGAGCACTATATTTGCCTTTTTTCCAATCGGACCTCCCCCAATCACCACCAGTTTTCAGAGATAATGGCCAATGGCTCTGCAATCACATCAGCCAACTTCCTCAGCACCCTTAGATGCATTAGATCCGGACCCATGGACTAGTGCATGTCCATGTTATTAATGCAACTTTTTTAACAGGGGAAAAAAAGGTTAATTCATTCAGATATTTTATACACTGGTCATTTATTATCCAGTGCTTTGAAACATTGCATATCACAACCAGAGTTTCTGTGCTGGCATCCTTTCAGTTCAGAGTGTTTTTCTGTTCTGTTTTATCTTTCACATTGGACTGCAGTATTATATGTTAATCTTTTTACAAAAAATGTTACATTTGTGCTCCATATAAACCATTTCCATGTGACTTTTTATAATGAAAAGAAATGAGTTTTAAGAGGCAAGCTTATAGCCAGCATTTAAACAATCAGTATCAATGGATCCTCTGTTGCTCCCAGTGCAAAACAAAAATACTTTTAGTGGTTTAAAAGACAGCATATAGATTATCTTTTCAAAGATGTTAACTGCAACTAACTTGGTAGCCTAGTAATAGTGCTCTGCAATGTCAAATTCTCCCCTTGCCAGGCCAGATTCTGATATCAGTTACAACTCTGTAAATACAGAGTAATTTCACTGGCATTTGCCCTGGAGTCTCATTCCTTTTTATGTCAGGAGGCTCTGGGAATGTTCTGAAGATAGATAACACATTTGAACTCTGATTTTTCACAGGAGTTGAGCAATCATATATACCACTGACTTCAACTGGAGTTGGGTGTGCTTAGTAGCTCTAAAAATTAATACTAAGAAGAAGAAGAAGAAGAGCCATGAGGGACAGAAGTTAAGATGTAAGGAAAGGGCTTTTTCAAGAAAACAAAAGTTCCTGGTGGGATGAGGAAAGAAAAACATAGCAGCTTTATTGAGGGAGATGTAGTACCTTCCAGAATGGTTAAGCTACTTTTCAGTATACCTTGGACAGGAAGACTAGATGTCCTGATTTGCTAGATCAACACAGTTTAGCAACATAATTCTGGTGCCTCAGTTGGTTATATTGATGCTAGGATTTTGTCCAATTTTTAGTAGAATCAGCCAACCATGTAGAAGAGTCTTTTTTACTCCTTCTTCCACTAGTATACAGGCTTCCTACACCACTTTCTTTCCCTCCCTTATCTTAACAAGGGCCACTTCTGTCATCCTACCACAAGGGAGGAAGAGTTTTCACGTCACACCACATAATCTCAGTGCTAGGTCAGACTTTATCTTCCAGCAACACACTGAGTCCAATGGACATAGTTGTGTCTAAATACAGCAGTAAGTTGGAAAAAGTGGAGGACCTCAGAGGAAGAATATTCATAGGATGAAAGGCAGACTGGAAGGTTATTGTGGAGGAAATAGGCATCCCAAGCATATCACTCCAAAGCCATTTCCTCCCAACCACTGCCTTTCCTCCTTGGGCCCCACCTGCCCCAAGAAATGGAAAACTTGAGATTTCCACTGCAGCGTTATACATTTAACATAAACAGTTATTATTAATAATTATATATCAAGTGAGGGACCTATTCAACACCTAGGGAAGAGACTCTTGCTGGGTCCCAGAGTTGGGCTCCAGCCTGAAACCAAACCTCTATGCCACAATTTTACATCCCTGCAACCTGAGCTCCGGAAGCCCAACTCAGCTGACACAGGCCAGCTGCAGGTGTTTAAGTGCACTGTAGACATACCCTCAGATGCTCTGCAAATTTGGTGGGGGTGGAGGAAATTGAGAGTAGGAGTTCCTCTGGTGAGAATGTGTGGTGGCTGCGTGGGGATTTTAGTCATATTAGTCTGTTGAATGGTGATTAGATTAAGTTTGTAGGGTGAAGGGAAGGAGAAATGCTGCTGTTTTCAGTGATTTTGTTTTAATTTCTGTACTATTATGGTTTTGCATGTCTGACAGAGTTGCTCAGAGTTTTGGAGCTCTACCCATTTTGGTGTGGAATTATTTTAAAGTCCAAAATCTAAATAAATAATTAACATAGAATAAAAGGGAGAATTTTTCAGAAAATTATGAGTGTGAGAGAACATTTAAACAATTTTGCAACCTTTTTGCTACCAAATGAAACACTATAATTATTTTCTGCAAATGAACTAATTGTAGTTCTCACTTTCTCTGAGTAACCGAACACCCCTGCTTTAAAGGCATTCAACCCTGTAATTTTATCCACTTATATGTGCTTGGTTAAGAATGTGGATGAAAGCAGCATAATGCACTTTTTGTGTCCACCAGCCCTCAGTAGTAGTTACACTTTTAGAATGCTCTAAAATTATTCTGTAAATAATAAAGTTTTCATTGTAGTCACATTGGAATTAAATTCTTACACTATAAGGGAAGGATTTTAGACAGTCACAGCCAAAAAATCAAACATCTTCTCCCAAACATGAAGTTCTTAATCAAGTGGCGCATATCTTCTCCCTTGAAGTGACTCAGTTTTTACCTGCGATGGCGCAATTCAAAAGTATCCAAGTTCACTTTTGGTTTGGATAATTTATCCCAGAATTTGAATTCTTATTCAAAGTTTACATGTATTCCTTGAGTCTCCAGAATTAGGCTGGGAATCTTGGAGGGGAAAGGGTCTTTCACAAGATTTCTACAACATTCTGCTTCCAGATAGGCAGAAAACCTGCAAGAGCAGCCTTTCTTGTGGCATTTTAGCACTTCCAGTTCTACAAAAGTTTAAACCTGACAAAAGATAATAAAACTGTTTCAGATCTCAAAAGAGATTAATTCTGAGTTTGCCTCAAACTTTGGGCAACTGTTCAGGTTGGTTCTTATTTTAACTACACCAATTCACCCCTCTCTGCTTTTTAGCCCCAGCAACAAGCAATTATTTTTCTATCTGAACCAGCCCTGAGCAGATTTTCTAAGCCTAAAATGGAAAGCCCTAGAAAGCATCAGAACTTTCAGACTCTCACAAAGCAAGAAAAACATTGTTTCCTTTTTTTTCTCTTATGGTTTGTTGAATTTCCTTTGTTCTGCAGAAAAGGAATAATGTTCACTATGCTGGAGTTTATTCACAATAAAGAGCTTCTGTGGATACCAAATGCTTTAACATTTAATTAACCACAAAAATAATTTATTGTCTTGTATGGTCCTTGGTGAGCATTATCTCTTAACTTCACTTGCACTTTTAAAGTTTTCAGAAAAGGCTAATTCAAGTATAGGTTCATTTACACAGTTAAATGGCCTGTACGTGTAGATGATGAGGCCAGTGGCTTGGAAATAGAACTGCAAGATGGTGTTCCTGTGCTCAGGTGTAACTGAGAGTCCTTCACTTCTTTGACTGGTGAAACAACATATTACTTCAAGTGCTTTGTGCTGTCTGATTTCCTACTGACACTAGCAATAGAGGTCACAAAGTTCCCTTTCTAATCAGAGTAAGCACAGTAGTTGCAGCTATCTGAAGAAGGGGTAGAGGTTAGAGTGAATAAAATAATGGGGATCCTCAGAACCCAGCTGTTTATTGGTCAGACCAGGTGCAAGCTCAGAAAAATTCCACATCATACTGAAAGAAAGAAAGAAAGAAAGAAAGAAAGAAAGAAAGAAAGAAAGAAAGAAAGAAAGAAAGAAAAAGAAAATGAATGCATACTAGAAAAAAAGAACAAAAACATTCTTTCTACTGCGCTCTGAAGTATCATTAGTGGAAAGAATGCAAGGGGTTATTCCAGCTCTATTGTTGACTAATGTGTATGTTCTTCCTACAGATAGTTTCTGAAAAAGACCTATTGTTTGTTTTCCTGTATACTGACACATTATCTATTGTTTATAATTGTAATCATAGCACGCATAGCTGAAAATGTGGGACTGTGGGACAGGCTGTATTTCCCCCTCTGGTTTGTCAGACACTGTGTCCTTTATCTTTTATCACAGCTCCTTTGTCAACTATTTAATGATTCTCTAGCCAAATTTATGTATTTACACCAACTTCTTCTAAAATGTTTCTGTTACCTTTAATGTTTTGAAAACACTTGTCCATTGTTTTTTTCTGTCATGTGTGTACGGACAACATTTTTTGTCCCTTACTTTTTTGGTGATATTTTAATTTTTTTTTCTAACTTTCTGAGCCTGGCTACCTCTATTCATTCCCAAGGTCTGGTATGTTAGAACACTTTGTCAAGTGTTGTCCAGGTGCAGACATCTGCAGCTTTCTGAAGCACATGGCTGTCACAAGATTAGCTGTTGTGGAGAGGATTTGACAAACTCTGTTAGCTCCTAAGATCTCAATTTACTGATTCTGCTGGACTATCCTTCAGTTCAAGAACAAGTTCAGAAATCCCATGTGTAAATGAAATATGTAGAAATTACATATTAGTGATGCATTATTTCTCTCACATTCTGCAAATGCATTGTTTCCTAGATACTTGAAGGTTTACATAAAAAGAAATCATTCTGACTCATTCCAAAAAAATCAAAGAAAAGAGGTTCTAAGCATATCTGACATCTAACTTTTGTGCTTTATTTTTTAATAGTCATCACAGAATCTGTGTAAATGTGAGCTGATAAGTATTGCTCTCTTTAATACTCTAGAATACTGAAAATATATTTTATTCTAGGGGGTTTCTCTAAGCATTTTCTTAGGCTTAATGCTTTTTATAGCAAGACTAAAGACTATTATCTGACTTTAATAATAACTTGAGAGAAATCCATGATTTGTGGTGTTTTTAGGCAGTGATCTTTGCTTTTGCTGGAACCATCTGAAAAGTTAACGTCAAGTTACCATTTGCTGGAGTGTTGGAATTTGCTATTTCTCTTGCATTATATGAATGATCTTGTCAAAGTTGTGGAAAATTGTCAACAAGACAATTTTGTCCAGCAGGTGTCAAGCAAGTGATCTGGCTATATAGACTCCCTCCTCAGGCCCTACGCTACCAGCACTCCCATCTTATGTTTATTATTAGACCCAGTTTGTGCAAATTCTAACTGTCGGGAGGGGGGCGGACAAGAAGTTCTGTGTATCTCTCTCCACATTGAGGGAGAGGGTGAATTTTTATGAGCTTGCACTGTGAATGTTTCTATACAGCGCAGGACAATATTATCTGGGGTTTACTTATCCACAAGGGTTGTACACGTGAGTGCTGGGTGAATCCTCTCACACAAATCTGACTGCAGTCTGTGTCTGCAGCTGGGTGTGGTCTTGCCTGAGTGTGTGCTGGAAAGGGGCTTGAGAGCCTGGCACAGCAACCCAGTGCAAGGGAAACCCAGTCTAGCAGGGCCGGAGGGCTGAGTGGGACCGCAGCTCATCAGGTGGCATCCCAGATGCGGGGGAGAGTCTAACCCATTACAGACCTTGGTTTATGTCTTTCAACATTCCTTCTTCCTTGTACTAGACAATTCCTATTACTTCTATAGTGCAACAGTTATTTACAGTGAAAATCAACAAAATTCTGTATAATCCTCTACATATGAAAACTATACTCCCTACATTCTTTGATTGTATATAGCATTTCACATTATTTAGGACTTAAAATAGAACAAGAGACATTATCCAAATATGGAAGGATGTAGATCTGAATCACAAAGCAAACAAATGAGCAGCTTCTGATTTGAGGCAAAAAACAGATTGTCCATGATATAGTTGATTTACAAGGAAAACAATGTATAGTTTATAATTCAGAGTGAAAACATGTGGCTTGGATTTTTTTCGGGTAATGGCAGTTTGCCCTATTAGACCTTCTGTCTTACAGCCAGTGATTGCTAGTTTGCTTCACTTGCAGCTTCCCCATCTATCTCTTGATCCATTCACAATATGCAATGGGTCACTTTGCATAGGAAAGCAGGGTGACACTCTTGCTTGGTAATTTAGGCCAATCTATACTTCCACTTATGTTGGCAAAACTTACGTTGCTCGGGGTGTGAAAAAACACCCTTCTGAGCAACGCAAGTTTTGCCAGCATAAGTGGTAGCATGCACAGCGCTATGTCAGTGGGAGAGCTTGTTTAGGGTGGTTTTATTATGTTGATGGGAAAGCTCTCTCCCTTCAGCATATAGCAACTGCACAAGCGATCTTACAGTGGCACAGCTGGTACATTGGTACAGCTGTACCGCTGTAAGCTTGCTAGTGTAGACATAGCCTTAGAGTTTTTTTAGGTAGGTTGGGAGGGAGAAAGAGATTTTATGCATATACACATTATGAGAGAGATTCTTGCCTAGGTGATTAACAATACTCTCATTTAGCTGTTTTAGTTTCTGTTCTTGTGGAAAGGAGCTCTAGACCCTGGCTGCTCTTTGGGTCCTTAGACAAAGTGTCTCACATGAAGTGAACATTTTCTTATTATCTTTACTTCCTAGTTGGATCCTATTTTAGGATAAATAGAGGTGGATACTTTTTTATTTTTGCAGGCTAGAAGGAATCAGTATTTATTTATCATTCAAGGCATATCTGTTGTATTCATCCCTTACACTTTCATAGGAGACATGACAGAGAATTGCATAAACAGAGAAGGGACTTTGGATTATTAAGGGAAAAGACTAAGGACATGTCTACACTACCCTGAGTTCAGACTCCTGGGGTGTGAATAGCAGTGCACTCTGATGTGCTGCACTCTACGTTCCCATGTGGACGCTGCAAGCATGAACTAAAAGGTTCCTAGTTCACCCTAATGTAGTCTTATTCACACAGGTTTCAGAGTAGCAGCCGTGTTAGTCTGTATTCGCAAAAAGAAACGGAGTACTTGTGGCACCTTAGAGACTAACAAATTTATTTGAGCATAAGCTTTCATGAGCTACAACTCACTTCATCGGATGCATTTAGTGGAAAATACAGTGGGGAGATTTATATATACAGAGAACATGAAACAATGGGTGTTATCATACACACTGTAAGGAGAGTGATCACTTAAGATGAGCTATTACCAGCAGGAGGGAGGGGGGAGGAAGAAAACCTTTAGTAGTGATAATCAAGGTGGGCCATTTCCAGCAGTTGTCAAGAACGTTTGAGGAACGGTGGGGAGGGGGGAAATAAATAAATAGTCTCTAAGGTGCCACAAGTACTCCTTTTCTACTCAAACAGGACACATTAGTGTGAACTAGGGATCTTCAAGTTTGTGTCCACAATGTTCACACAGGGGAGTTATAGAGCAGCACTTTTCTGTGCACTGCTATTCACACACCCATAGCCTGAACTGTGGGGCAGTTCAGACATGCCCTAAGAGAGAAAAGGCCAAGAATAAAAGGGTCAGGGTGTTTTTTGTAAAAAGAAAAGGAGTACTTGTGGCACCTTAGAGACTAACAAATTTATTAGAGCATAAGCTTTCGTGAGCTACAGCTCACTTCATCGGATGCATCCGATGAAGTGAGCTGTAGCTCACGAAAGCTTATGCTCTAATAAATTTGTTAGTCTCTAAGGTGCCACAAGTACTCCTTTTCTTTTTGCGAATACAGACTAACACGGCTGCTACTCTGAAACCGGTGTTTTTTGTGAAGCAGTGTCCCATTGGGAGGTCTGCATTCTGGAATGTGGATTGGTCAGATTTAAAGACAACAGAGATTTTAAAACTTCCCAACTAGTCAGTATCTAATAGAGAAGCAATAATGACAAGCATGCAACATGTTGCAAGCTTTCAACTGTTTGTATTAGGAAGATCATACTTATTACATTTTCATGATAAATTGATGTTCAGTTACAATGATCTTTAATACCTTGAATTATTAACCTTGAACTCTAAATGCCAAGATCACAAACTATGTAGTGTTCATGTGTCAAACATGTCTGAGCTCATGCATGCTTTCATAACAGGATATAAATACCACGGGTAGTACAGAGGACTCACATTTCGTGAATACTGTTGAAGATAGATTGATAAAAGGCTAGTACTAGGCTGCAAATAACTATGACCTCGGCAGGTGTCTCTAGGCAATAGGCTGAAAATAACATATGATTCTTTCCATTTCTATAAAATTGTTGATTTATATAAACTAAATTGCACACACCTGATAGATAAGTTGCAAAAGCTAAAAAATGGAACATGTTACTTCTTTCTAGGTAGAAATAATGTGCTAAATATGAATATGTTGCCATGTTTTATTTCTCTTCCAAATCATTCACTGTCATTTGTTTAGCTCTTTTTTTGTTTTTTCACCAGCTCCCAGTGTTTGTGTCCTTTTCTTCTCTTTCTTTGGAGTCATAAACAACCCAGCTTGATCAGAATGAAACTGGATATCCTCATATCTAAAAGGTGGCATTATGTTACTGAACTTTTGAAGCTATTATTGGGCAAGCAGGCTTCACTGTATGCTAGGTATAATGTACAATCTACAAAATAAACCCAGCTGGCTAAAAGCTCATAGAAAAATACAATGGTAGGTGGATATTAAGTTTTAAAAGGTGCCATTGCTTCCCATAGACACTGAAACAATTTTTAAACCCCACTTCATTATGGTCAGTCATTTTTCAAGAAATGGAATGCAGGCTGTGGTAATATCATAGATGATCTTTTTGAATTAAATTATTTTACATCCTTCCAACAACTCAAGATCCAGTGAAAAACCCACACCCCTGAGCGACATAGTTATACCAACCTAATCCCCGGTGTAGACAGTGTGGTAGAGATGGATTAACTACACTGATAGGAGAACCTCGCCCATTGGTGTAGAAACATCTTAAGTGCTACAGCAGTACAGCTGTCTCAGTGCAGCTGCACCGATGCAGCGCTGGAAGTGTAGACCTGCCATTAGGTACTAATCCTGAAAAGACATACATGCGTGAATAACTTCATTCACAAAGGTAAATTGTTATTATAACTCACCCCTGCACAGGCTCAGCTACTCTCCCCAGTAAGTAGGGTGAGTGGAGTCAGGGAAGAGCTAAGTGGGTCAGTAGTCCCACTTACTCTTTATGTGTGATTTAGGTACACACATAACTATGTAAGGGGAGTCTTAAACTCCTTTTACTCCTTTGCATGGTTATATTGGCTGAGTCACAATCTAGCCAAATATTATGGAATTGTGTCAATCCATTAAATACCTGAAGAAATAAACTATGAATAGTGACTAAGTAATTGGCTTTATTTTCTGGATTTAGAAAGTGTCAGAGTGAAAAGAGAGACAAGGTGGTTGAGGTAATATCTTTTATTGGACCAACTTCTGTTCAAGATAACATCCCTGCAGTCGTAGGACAAAAAAGGGGGTTAATTGGTTACAGATTGTTGCAATAAGCCATAAATCCATAAATCCAGTCTCTTTATAAAGATCATGATTTTTAGTGTATAGCAAAGTTATGAATTTAAGATCCCAGGCTCATCTTTTGTAAGTGTTGTACAGGTTTCCTTTGAGGATGAGGACTGAGAGGTCAGATACAGAGTGATCGCTTTGTGAAAAGTGTTCACCCACAGATGATATGGTGTTTTTGTCATTTATCATTTTCCTGTTTGAGTTCATTCGACAGCATAGTGATTGTCTGGTTTCACCCATATAGTAGTTACTGAGGCAGTTAGTGCATCACATGTTCTGATAGGCATATGTAGGGTCATGGATCTTGAAAGGTGTATTGATAATTGTAGCAGTGGCAATACATCTGCAGGTTTTGCATCTGTTCTGGCAGGGTCTGGTGCTGCTTTGAGTTGGTGTGTCCTGGTCTGTCGGCAGCTTGCTTCTGATGATGAACTTGGAGAGGTTGGGGTGTTGTTTGAAGGCCAGAAGAGGGAGTTCAGGAAATATTTTTTTCTGTATGGAGTCCCCATCAAGTATGGGTTGTAGGTTGATGATACCCCTAATGGGTTCCAGTGAGGGGGGTAGGTGTCAACTAGGGGCATGCAGTTGCAAGAGGCTTAGCCTCTGTATTGAAGCAGGTTCTCTGGGGGTATTTGGGTGGCCAATTCCATGAAGAAGAGCTCTGTGCTCGTCCCCCTCACCAACAGAGAGGGCCATCCCTAGGGTGGTGTGGGGCCTGGGACAAATCAGCCTCCCCACTAGTCTCCTCGCCGTCCACCCGGCGCACCCACCCACCCGACTGCTGCTCGCCTCCTCACCCCATCCCCCCCAGCCCACCTGCACTCTCCTCCTCGCTGTCCGCCCACCACTTGCTTCCCTGCTAGTCTCCTCGCCGTCCACCTGGCATGCCCACCCACCCGGTCACCACTCACCTCTTCACACCCATCCCCACACTCCTGCCCACTGCTCTCCTCCTTGCTGTCCATCCATCTGCCCGCCGCTCGCCTCCCCTCTAGTCTCTTCGCTGTCCACCCAGCGCGCCCCCCTCGTCCGCCCAAACTCTGCTCTCTTCACTGCTCACCTGCCGCTCACCTCCTCATGTGCCTGCCCACTGCTTGCCTCCCTGCTTATCTCCTCATCGTCCATCCAGCACCCCCGCCCACTGCTCTCCTCCTCAGCGTCTTCCTCCCGCCTGCCTCCTCACCCCCTCCAGCCTGCCTGCCTGCCACTCACCTCCTCACATGCTTGCCCACTGCTTGCCTCCCCGCTAGTCTCCTCATCGTCCCACTGCTTGCCTCCCTGCTAGTCTTCAGCGTGTCCTCCCCACCACCTCTCTCCTCCTCACCGTCTGCCCATCTTCCTGCCTCCTCACCCCTTCCCACCTGCCTGCCTGCTGCTCACTTCCCCGTTCGCCTCCTCACCCCGCTCACCTCGCCGCCCAACTCCTAGTGGCAAATGGCATCCTGATTGTACATCAGTTAGGATGCGGAACAAAGGGCAGGACCCAGGGCAGTCGCCCCAATTCACCCTACCCAAGAGATGGCTCTGCCAACAGAAGTTGGTCCCCCACCTTACCTCTGATATCCTGGGAGCAAACATGGCTACAACAACACTTCCTACAACAATGAATATCAGAGTGAAAAGTAATTTAGGTTTTGTTTTAATTTAGTTTTAGTAATCTACACTTATTTTGAAAGAGATAAGGTGGGTGAAGTAATACCTCTTATTGGACCAACTTCTGTTGATGAAAGAAACATTTTGAGCTCTGCAGAACTCTTCTTCTCACCTGAAGTTGCTCCAGTAAAAGATATCACATCCATCTTTTCTATCTCATATCCTGGTACCAACATGGCTTCAACACTGCAAGCAATTATTTCTAGCACATTTAAGGAAGTTACATTTTTTTAAAATATGTTTGGCCTAGAGTAACCTTGTAAGCATATTTTACTTTGAATTCACAAAATTATGTCTTTTCTCCTAACCCTCTCAGTGCCCCAAAGTAATACTTCCCTTATATTTTGGAGATTCGTGTTAGTTCTGCTCTCCAAACTGAAATAGCACAAGTTATATAATTAGCTCTAAGTATAGGTATCATCAGTAACTAAGTGTTTTCTAAAGAATTCAGATGGAAGCTAAGGTATTTTAGTTAGACTTTTATTAAATAGATGGCCTGATACTGTTACCATGGAATTCAGTGAGAGCAGGATCAGTTCTAGACAGTAGCCAAGGGCCCTAAAAATAATTCTATATTTCTGGGACAATATGGGCTCACTTCTGCCCTGACTTACATTTTGACTTCAGTCAGATTTACCAGGGGGACAAATCCTTCTCCCTTTAGGCACGCAACTAATTCCATTGACTTCTGCTGGGAGTAAAATGCTCTAGGTTTGGCCCAGGGAGGAAATCAGTGTAGAATTTGTCTATGCATATTGACATAAACATGACAATTAACACATAGCAAATGTTGACATATAGCAACTAAAAGAGATGGCCATTCATCAGGATAGTGCTGTAGCATTCATTGTCATTATGGGCTTAGTTTAACAGCTAAAGAAATTCACTTCGAATCAGGTTTTTGTTGATGTTTTATTTTCTTTCAGCTGATTAGTTCATAGAACTAACTTGCATCACACTTGTAAAGCCCCTAAAGGAGAAGTTAATTCAGTTCCTTTTTCTGTAGTGCAGTAAGGCAATCCCAGGTATTGTTAACAAGCATGGGTATAATAATGTGATCAAAAAGTGCTACAAGCAGTGTGTACCATAGAAAGATACTAAATCTGGCCATTTTAAGACTAATTGTTTTAAAAACAGTCTGGAGATATACTTGTCCATTATTTAGTGCATGCAAGAGCAGCTTCTAGAAAACAGAAGTTACTGCATAGGATTTGGTAAAAATACCTTTTTCATTAAATTGTATGACTCATTGAATCATTTAGCCAGTTAGAACCTTCTGTTCCTGAATATTCCGTGTTCTTTTATCTTGCCTTAATTGGCATCATGCAGTCTGAACATGAAGGACTAAATCTGAGCTATTAGTTTCACCAAAGTCAATGGGATTATTTGTATCAGCAAAGTGAGTGGGATATTACCCACCATGTACTTGTGCAGACACTGACACAACTGTATAACTTCTCAGTATAGACCTTTTTCTCCCTTCATTTTATTTATTTTCAGTTACAGTCAATAAAATCTTATTGATTAATGACAAATAGTAAAGCCGATTGGCCAAATCCTCGCTGGTGTAAATAAATGTAGCTCCATTAAAGTCAATGGAGCTGATTTACAGCAGACAAGGTTCTGGCCCAATATTGGACAGAAAATAATAATTGTAAAGAAAAAAATTGCTATTTGTCAAATAAAAGTCTTCAGATCACTTTGTAACCCATATCAGAAAAAAAGACAGTTACTAAGTACTGGTAAAAATAGTAAGAAAAATACATTACAGTGTAAGGTTTCAGAGTAGCAGCCGTGTTAGTCTGTATTCACAAAAAGAAAAGGAGTACTTGTGGCACTTTAGAGACCAACAAATTTATTTGAGCATAAGCTTTCTACAGCTCACTTCATATAATATGCATTCATGTTAATATACATGGAACTACTATAGCATGTCAGAATGTCTTACTGAAAATCTGAAAGACTATACTGTCACAATATTGTCCTCTTAACCATCTAGACTCTTCTTATTCTTCTCTTCATGCATATTGTTCATAGATGGCTGTTATGGGGCATGCTTGCCCTGTAGCACTCCATGTTGACCTAGTGTGGTGCTGCAGGCATTCCCTGCCTCAGTTTCCCATCTAGCATGTCCCTTTAAGAACTCCAAACAGCCCAAAAGGGTGTAAGACAAAATTCCCCTGCTGGGTTTCTAGTTTATCAAATCCTAAATAAACTTGAAATAAAAACGTTTCCCCTTACTGCTCCACTAAGGTTTTATAGTGTAGAATAGCTTCAACAGAAGAGACAGAGAGACCTGCCCCCTAATACAATAGACTGGTGTTCAGGGTTCTCACGTGGAATACTAAATTTAAGGATCTACTCCAAATCAGAGAGAGCAGGTATTTGAAAACACATCGTTTTTTCATGAGAAAGGACTGACCTGGCTTAGGCACTTAATTCCAGGAGAGGGTGAATCCAAAGCAGAAATAGGCACCTCTCTCCAGTTCAATGTTAGGTACCTAATTATCTTTGAGGGGCAGGACCTAGGCCCTGCTCCTCTCCTGTCCTCAGCATTTCCTGCTGGCTTAGGAAGATCCCTGCTCAGCTTGTTGGCTTCTGAGAGTCCCTTTGTGGATATAGCCTTAAGGGACTTCGCCAAGGTCATACAGGCACTCGGTGGTGGAGCTGTGACT
Organism: Dermochelys coriacea; assembly: GCF_009764565.3. Taxonomy (NCBI): domain Eukaryota; kingdom Metazoa; phylum Chordata; order Testudines; family Dermochelyidae; genus Dermochelys; species Dermochelys coriacea. The sequence goes on from NC_050070.1 coordinate 124,829,542, forward strand.
TAAAAATATATATCCCAAATCTAGAGCTGGAACCCTAACCACTGGGCAATCCTTCCTCTCTAAGGAGAGCCTGTGAACAACCTGTGGAATGCCATATTACGTATGTTGTATTACTTAAATGAGCAAGAACAGACTATATATCACATACCTGCTTTCCCTAAGTTGGCTCTGATTCAACCACAGCTGCACTCCCTCCTCCCATAACCAGGCCAGAGGGTGGGTGTGCCCTGTTAACCCTGGCTGCTTGCTTCCTTTTCCTATCTTCCTTTAGGAACAAGGGATATTGGTGGTTCTGGCACAAAAGACTTCCCTGTTGAGTCCTCAAAGGGCTGGTAGAAGCCATTACAGTCTCCTGTGTAGATTGTCTGCTAGTGTTGTGTAAGGATTTGAAGTGTGGCTCCAAAGACCAATGATTATCCTCCATTTTGGAAGTCAGGGTTCTGTCTTGCAGGAAGCTGCAGGCTGCTTTCAACACCAGGCTCTTGGTTTTTTTGTGTTAGAGTTTTGTAATGTTCAATAAATACAAGCCCTTCTTGACTTAAAAAAAGAACACTACATTTCAGGCTGTAGAGCTCAATAAATGATGAAGCCTACTCTTGACCCCAATTCAATAAAACTGTTAAACTTCTGATTAAGCTGCCGATTTTTAACAGTGTGGTTAATTTACCACTGGAATAATTTATCAACTGAAGTGATGGATTGTCCATCATTTGAAGTCATTAAATCAAGAGTAGATGTTTACTAAAAGATACCTTGTACTACAAGCAAAATTTGGGTTTGAGACAGGAATTACTGAGTGAAATTCTATGGCTTGCGTAATGCAGGAGGTCAGACTTACTGATCATGATGGGGCCCTTCTGGCCTCAGTCTCCAAATCCATTCATTAAGTCCATGCCTAATATAATGGGAACACATAAAAAGTGCTTAAATTTAGCACAGCTGTAAGTGTTTTCCTGAATCAGAATGCTTCAGAGAATGGGGTAAAGCACACCTTATTGATCACAAATTTCACTGGCTGTATACCACTAATGGGTTATTGATTATGATTGAATTGGGTTTTTGCCACTGTCTTTTGTGTTGTATTCTGTGTCATGTGCCAACATGCCATGGAGCTGTGCACATAGTAGTAATTAAAGTAAATAAATTACAGATAGATAAATTTTCAAATCAAATATTTGAAAATGACTTTCCTGCATAATTTTGAGTTCAGGATTCCATCTTTCCCTTTTCACAGCTGACAACATCATAATCACCTAAGCAAGTCCAGTGTATATATACAACTCCTTGCTTAGTTTTAGGTGTTTTGATATGTTTTTAAACTGTTGCAGGTGAAATACAGAATACTGAATGCAAGCCAAGCCATAGGAGTAAATTACTGATGATGTTAGCTGAAATCATTTATATGTATGAGACCATTTACATACATAGGCAACAGGGAACCATCTGGTTATTAGAGGCACTTGTTTAAAAAACATTTTAGAGCTCAAATGAAAAAAAATATCAATCCAGCATGATACAGACCTGGACTTTATATCCATAGACCAATTAATAGATTACTTTACGTTTACCCTGATACAGTTTTTTCCATCCATGGCATACATGCCAAATTTTCAAAAGCATGCTTTTGCATGTGCATTTTGAACACTTGAGCCATAATGTAGGTAATATTTTTCATGTAATAAGAAATTCATGTATAACTTAATGTAATTGAAAACATACACAAAGACAATTTAGGGAAAGGACAGCTTATTCATATAATTGTGTAAGATCTATAATAACCATTCTAGAAAAGGGTTAGCAATTTAAATTCTCAAGTTAAACAAGATGCAGTTAAAGAAAACTTGCCCTCATATCCTGCATAGGCTTCATAAATCCATACCAGGGAGCTCCGAATTGAGTACAGGAATAAACAAACAAGTCTCAACTATTTCCTCTTTTTAACTTGACCACTTAAATATTGAAACCTTTCTTGTTCAGATGTTACACTCTTAAGTGACCAAAGTCAATCATTTCTCTTCGTTTTTTTTTTAAATCATGAAATACTTTAGATTTTTCTTTTGTTTTAGAAAAAGAAAAATTGTTCTATAATTATAATGCTGGAAAAGGTTAATAGAAAAGTTATGAAAACATGGCATCCCAAAAATAATGCGAAATTGTTCGCCTAAACTTAGCCATCATTTATCATTTATTTATGCACATACAGCCAATTGCTGTAATGATCTTTAACGCAATGATATTTGGAATTTGAAAATTTAAACCTTATTGACCAAATTTGGGTGCTGGCAGTTAGGCATCTAAATCAATAGTTGGGCACCTAAATCAGTGGCCTGATTTTCAGAGGGGATTCAGGGTGATAAATAAAGATTCATAGATTCACAGATTCTAAGACCAGAGGGACCACTGTGATATCCAATCTGACCTCCGGTATAACACAGGCCAAAAAATTTCCCCAAAATAGTTCATAGAGCAGATTTTTTAGAACAATATCCAATCTTGATTTAAAAGTTGTCAGTGATGAAGAATCCATCATGATCCTCGGTGAATTACCAATGGGTTAATTACCCCCAATGTCAAAAATGTACCCCTTATTTCCAATCTGAATTTGTCTAGCTTCAACTTCCACCCATTGGTCCATTATATTTATTCTCCATGTAGATATGTACAGACTGTATCAAGTCACCCCTTAACTGTCTTTGTTCAGCTAAATAGATTAATCATTCTTGTGGCTCTTTTATGAACCCTCTCCCATCTATCAATATTCTTCTTGACCTGTGGGCACCAGATTCAAGCACCCAATTTTAAAAAGTTGGCGTATGTCATGAAGATTATGGATGGTTTTATATCATGACGTAACGCTGAAAATACACTGATTTCTATGTTATATAGAACAGTCAATAAGAGTTTAATATGCAGCCATCATCCCCAACCTATTCAGTTCCATGAATGAAGTTTATTCATTTACAGGAATCATTTACAGTATTCTTATAACAAAAAGCTAACTGCTGTAGAGTTTTAAAAGTTTCTATTGTGTGCATACTGTGAATACACAGAGGAAGTGACTGGAAACTTCAAGATACAGACAATCCTGGTGCAAAATGTCATTAGAAATTGATTTAACCTTCTGGATGCTATGGGCATCCTATCCAGTCATTTGACAGTCAGATTGGAAAGCATCTGCATCCTAATTTTATAAATATACTAAATCATTCAAAACAATGTCCTGCTTTGCCAGTTACTGAATCTAAGGCCTGGTCTACACTACTGGGGTTAGTCGACCTAAGTTATGCTACTCTAGCTTTGTGAATAACGTAGCTTGAGTCAAAGTAGCTTAGGCTGACTTACTGTGGTGTCTACACCACGCGTTTATGGGAGAGGCTCTCCCGAGAAAGAATTACCTTACTCCTCTTGTTCCGGTGGAGTATCGGAGTTGATTGGAGAGTGCTTTGTAGTCGATGTAGTGGATCTTCACTAGACCTGCTAAATTGAACCCTGCTGCATCAATCACAGCAGCATTGATCCCCGGGGGTAAGTGTAGACATGGCCTAATGTTAATTGTTAGGAAAAGGTAGGTATTACAAACAAAAAGGTGGAGTAGAGACTCAATACAGAGAACAACATTCATATAAAGATGCAACAGAAGTGTTCTATTGGGTTTATAAAAACAATTACTCCCTCAACTCTTCCAGCCAGTCAGTTAACGACTAGGAAATGCCCTTCCTTTTGCCCATTATTGCTTGAGTATATTTTACTTCTTCAAGTAAAAAAGGCTGCCCCTGTGATTTTCAAAGCTGCCTAGGAGATTTGGATGCCCAGTTCCAATTAATTGTTTGACCATATCCTTTAGGCATCTTTGAAAAATCTCAGCCTTTGCCTACTTTATGCCAACCTTTTTATTTTTCTCATATCTCTTAACATTCATTGTGGTAGCAGCAGTGCTGTTTTACCACTGCTAGTGACAGTGAGAATGCTCGTGTGTGCTGGATGCTGGCATTTTCACCACCATGTCATATAATGCTGCTCAGCGCGGAGATAGACGAGATGGGTGGGGAAAAAATCAGTCAGTCTGCACTAGTGCTCTGACTATCAGTAACCTCAGTGAAGTTGCACAAATATTACAGCAACGATGAGAGATTTTAAGTAAAAACTATGTGTAGTCAATGCTCGAGTGGTTCAGTTAATCAAAGTACCCAATTTAACTTTTGCCCAAAAGTTCACGCAAACATTTTGAGTGGTTCAAAAGTTTGGGGTACATCTGGCCTGCCCAAAAGCTGAAAATATTGAAAATTTCACAAGAAAGTTTATTCTCATAAGATTTTCAGAGCAAATACTCTGATTCTAGCAGTCTGTATGAACCCCATCTGGTTTAGGTTACATTGTTTCAGCTGATGGAGGAGCTGTTTGAAAAGATTGTTGGTTGGTTCACTTCCCCTCATATTTGCCACTAGCATTTTTAGGGCAGTAAATAGTTTCTCTGCCTCACCATTCTACAACAGCAGAACCTGGAAATGGTCCTTTAATTCTGCTAGTGCCGCATATAGTTTTTATGTCCTTACCTCATTCTTGGGCTAAACTGCCCCAAATGTATCAGAGAACTAGGGAATTCCCAGAACAAGCCATACAAAAGATCAGACTTGTCTACTATTTACCCCCTCAGATCTGTTACTGGTGGACTCTTCCAATTATCTACATTAGCATTATTTTATGTACAGTGGAAATGTTAATAAACTCATTTGTAATACCTACTGGAGCAATTAGGAAAAGCTGCATAGTCACTGTTTTGATAGGCAGAATACAAGCACACGCCTTTTGCTACTTATTTACCCTTCATTAATAACATTCATTTTCTGATAGCAAATAAACCTTACAGCTTAAATATCAAGGGCATTTGTTTACTCCATTCTCATACAAATGGTAATAAGAAGTAGCAAGTAAAGATAGGAACAAATAAGAATACTGAATTAAAAATGGCATATTCACTAACTTGTACCTTTAGTAATTCTGTTTTGGGACCCAGTGATCTCCCATCAGGGCTTAAAATGAGTTGTAACTTTCCCCTAATCTCCCTCATCCTCCCAGCTCACATCTCTTCCTCCTTCCATGATTTGCTAAGGTCTTTCAGAATGCCGATAGGTGTGCGGTGGAGGCAACATATCCAGCTACCCTTCTACTGGTTGTTGATGCTGCATGAGTGTTCTAAAGCAGTATTTCTCAACCTTTTTGATACCAGGCATCAGCTTGCTGCGTTCTTAAACTGTGTCAGAGAGATCTCAGGGACTGGCGCAGGTCCACAGACCGGTAGTTGAGAAACACTGTTCTAGAGTCAAAGCACTCCAATATGCAATGTTGTATACCTCCCCAGAAGAGACAATGTGTGTAAGTTCTATTTCTGGGGTACAGAAGGAAAGTTTTCAGATCTGAGGGATCACTTAGTGGGGACTCTAAAAAATTGTAATATTTTAAGAGATCACAATACCGTTGAGATGCAAATAGGGAGCAGGGTCACATTTCCATAGGTAAATCGCAGGCAGTATCCTGGGAAAGGAAATAACATTACAGATAATCACAGGGTGGAGTATGTGAGTCAAGGAGGTAGATAAGTTCTAAGTTGAACCCCAAAATGAAGTCTCCTAACTCCACACTGAATCTTAAATGTAAGGCCCATGTAAATCTCCTACTAACGTGTTTAAAATGAATACCTTGTGGGGAGGAAAATACTACTCATTATTGATACATGCTTTTGGAGATTAAGGAGCCCAAAAGTGCTAGGAAATTGTCATATGTTATTCATAGGCCAGTGAATGAAAGTAGAAATAGCTATAGAACAAGAACCAGTTCACAGTTCGGAACCAGAGAAGCTTTGTTCCCAAATTAAACTAAGATTATTAGTCTTCTCAGAACTATAAATGATGTTGTGATGCAGCCATTTCTTTACATCAGGAACAAAAGTGAAGGGATTTCATCAATGTAACTCACCTATAACATTCATCATTTTTAGTTTGAAATAAAGCAGTAAATAGAGTTGACAATTTTTTAATACAACATACAGGAAATTAGATCATGACTTTTAGCAAAGGGTAATATTAAAACTTTCCATTCCATATGGATGTCACCAAAAGGAATTGTGATTTCAACCAAAGCTGCTAGGCTTTGAATGACATATGGAGTAGCCTTTTTTTTTTTAATACAAATACTTATAGCAGTGCTATTCTTGCCTTCCACATTTTTCCTGCCATCATTTTTTTAAGCATGAACATAGTTTGAGGGTCAACATGAATTTCAGATATACTATTTGTGCTTCAGTTAGCAATCTAATTTGAATCTCAAAATTAGCAGATTTAAATCTACTATTCATTGAAGACCCATCTACATTACAATATATATTTTTGATTTGCATGCTAATTCTGAGATTGATGTTTAGTTTAAAGTATAGTTTTTCACATCCACTTGGAAGTGAATTTAGCCTTTTATTATGGTGCAGATTAGAAAAGGGTTGATTTCCTGATTCTATCGTTATAGGATATTTTAAGAGAAGATAAATATTTGAGATGAAAATTGAAGTAAAAAGTCGTTTAATGGTATTTTATGTAACTATTAATATATTACATAAATGGATGTAATACCAAATATGCAAAAGCAACATAATAAATCTTAATTGTATATTATTTAGTGTCCCTTGGACAATAAAATGTGCTTTAAATCAGAGACTACTTTCACTGTAGCTGTCGGAGTAAAAGCTGAGCAAAAGGTATCTATACTGGAATATTCCTTATAATTCAGTAAACCTGTTTATTTTTGTGAGGAATAAAATTTCAAATAATCTGGGGAAGATACAGTTTGGGATGTTTATTTTGTTAATAAAATATCTATTTCAAGCAGTGCAAATTAGCACTCTGAATAGATGTGTTATACTGCAACATACTTAGAGCTAGAGAGAGAAATTTTGCCTTTCCAGTTGCCTTTCCAATTTAAAAAAGTAAATTGCTGCATGAGGATGGTTTAGATTACCTGGAAGCAGTCCACATTAATTGATATGATAGGTTATTTTCCCTTCCTCTTTGGCTCTCTTTGCGAAAAACAGGACTGGAAGGACAAGCTGCAGTTTTGTGCAGCTACGAATAGAAGCACTAGTCTCACATAATCCATATACAAACACTTCAGATTTATTTACTAAATAAGGTAATGGGGAAGGTATTGTGCAAATTCCTCTGATAACCTTTCCTGCTGACAAAGACCTTGGTGAGGTTAGCGAAGTAAGCCAATTATGAACTATTGTTAGCATTTGACAGAAAAGGTAATGAGTATTTCAACTCAGAGTTTTCAGTAGAATTTGGAGAAATGAATTACAGTGACTTTAAATAAAATTAATGCTGTGTTTTTAATTTAGTAATAGATAAGTAACTTTATTGGCAAGTGGCAGATCAGTGCTACACCTTAATTAATGGGAAGTTTGTAAATTGCAATTCTGTTAGAGTAAAATGGTCTCATTCAGTTATGCATTTTTATTTTATATTTAATTCAGATATGGGTTTTGCATCAATGAATGCAAAGAACAGCATATGCTACACCAAGAACAATAATTAATAAGACTGGCAAATTATATAAATAATGCATTCCCATTCCATCACAGAAGATGAAACAAATATATAATGCATATTCTAATGGAATATGATATCTTTAGAGTTTTTTATAATTCCTTTTTATTTACTATTTTCATACTACACTAAACAAACATATCAGCATGGCTGATTTCTGCAGAAGCACAGCACACAAGCAACAAACTTCAGTGGTAACAAAGGAAATGCTGTGGGGGTGAAAGCATTCCAAAAGCACCAAATTGTCAGTGCTTTCAAAAATATGAATATATAGAAAAAAGAATAAAGTAGATACAGATACAAACCCAAATAATAACTCAGCATCTAAACATCACACAGCTGCTTCAATTAACTGCAGTAGTGGCATTCAGGTTAAATAATGGAATGCAAAAGTCCATCTACGCTTCTGAGAAGCGGCAGGGGGACGTGCTGCCCTAAACTTATCAATAGCCCATCTCTGAGAAATGACTATAAATGTTACATTTATGCAAAAAAGGGAATTCTAATAAATCTATTAAAATATCAAACACATCTTTCTACCAATTTAAACATACCATATATTAAAGGAGGGAGAAGTCTTGCTGGCAATGCCGCAACCCAGTTTTAACAAGAATTTAGTCATCAGAAGTCTCTACCAATGGTCTCCTGATCAGATCTCTCTTCTCTTATTTTAATAAGGCAAACAATTAGCAGTCTGAATTCAGAAAATATACCATTTCTTCTTGTGGGTAACTGAGTTTTGCTTGGAACAGTTAATACCTTGTCCTCTGTTCCTTCATCCATGAAGTGTTTGATTTCCCTAAATTCTTTCCTCTAGACTTGTCATGGAGTTCATATCAGAAAAGAAGACAATCTCATTCTCTTCATAGAATAGTTCTTTATATTCTTGGCAACCTTTAATACTCATTCACACTCCCTGGCATCAGTCAATGTGACAATGAAGATTTTCACCATTCTCCTTTACCACCTGATCTCCTCATAGCACAAACTGAGGGTAATAATTTATCCACAGAACATAGTTCTTTAATATTTAGGGTGTGTGTATGATTTTCAGAATGAGTTTTCCATAAAAATTACTGGATCAGGATATTTATCCACCAGGATCCCAATAATCTTTATATGCTGGGATCCTATTAACCCTTGCATTTTGAGCAGTTTAACATGCCTCTCCCACCACACACAAAATACTTTTAATCACTGATTTAGCTGAGCAGCTTCCACTGAATCAGTTGAACAATGTGCATAGAACTGGAAGGAACCTCGAGAGGTTATCTAGTCCAGGCCCCTGCACTCATGGAAGGACTGAGTATTCTCTAGACCATCCCTGATAGGTGTTTGTCTAACCTGCTCTTACTCTCCAGTGATGGAAATTCCACAACCTCCCTAGGCAATTTGTTCTAGTGCTTAACCATCCCGACAGTTAGAAAGTTTTTCCTAATGTCCAACCTAAACCTCTCTTGCTGCAATTTAAACCCATTGCTTTTTGTGCTATCCTCAGAGGTTAAGGAGAACAATTTTTCTCCCTCCTCCTTGTAACAACCTTTTATGTACTTGAAAACTGATATCATGTCCTCTCTCAGTCTTCTCTTTTCCAGACTAAACAAACCCAGTTTTTTCAATCTTCCCTCACAGGACATGTTTTCTAGACCTTTAATTTTTGTTGCTCTTCTCTGGACTTTCTCCAATTTGTCCACATCTTTCCTGAAATGTGACACCCAGAACTGGACACAGTACTCCAGCTGAGGCCTAATCAGCACAGAATAGAGCAGAAAAATTACTTCTTGTGTCTTGCTTACAAGACTTCTGCTAATACATCCCAGAAAGATGTTTGCTTATTTTTTTTTCCCCCCCTCACAACAGTGTTACAATGTTGACTCATATTTAGTTTGTGGTCCACTATGACCCCCAGATCACTTTCCGCAGTACTCCTTCCTAGGCAGTCATTTCCCATTTTGTATGTGTCCTTCCTAAGTGGAGTACTTTGCATTTGTCCTTATTGAATTTTATCCTATTTACTTCAGATCATTTCTCCAGGTCATTATGAATTATAATCCTATGCTCCAAAAGACTTGCAACCCTTTCCAGCTTGATATCATCCACAAACTTTATAAGTTTACTCTCTATGCCATTATCTAACTTGTTCGCTGCTATCTGCAGTCGCTCCTAGTCTCTCCTAATCCATTCCTTTTAATTGGATATTCTGAATGACATCGCCTCCAACTCCCCCTCTGCCAATGTCAAGGAAGCTTGTAAACTCACCTTGCTAAGTAGCAGTTCCTTCATCAGTTTCTTTCTAGAGCTATCTTTATCCACGGTTGACATCTGTGTGAGCACAGCCAGAGAAGGAGTCAAAGATGGCCTCTGGGGAACTGGAATTGAGGTTGAAGGTCTCACATTAAAAAAGTCATTTATTTCTGGTTTAGTTTTGCTCTTAGGCATTATTCACAGCTCTTCTCTCTCTTCAAACAAAAGGAACAGTGGCCCCACTAAAGAAAATCCAAAGTTATTGAATGTGCTAGACTTAGTAAATATTAACTTTGGCTCTCAAAGCCCATCTACAGCATGTCTTTCAACAAAATCAGGCTCCCCCTCTTACCTCCACCCTCTGTTTCCCTTTCTTCTTCATTTACCTCTCCCTTCACAACGTATTCCTACTAATGACAGCCTCTTCATCACATATAGCTTCATGGTTTTCAGTTTATTTGATTTCAACTCTTCTCCTATAGTCAGTTCCGCCTGTGATAACTAGTAGTGAGAATGCAACCAATAACAATAAAATATTAATTGCTAATAATGTACAAAATATTGACCAAACATGTGATCTAAGGTTAGGCACATAAAGTCTCAAAATGTACATTAAAGTATCTGTGTATTAGCAGGAAAAATGCTCTGAAATAGGTCTCCACAAATTACATATACAGATCTTGATTTACATTACAGCGAAATTTCTGGGAATAACAGAATATCAGTTTTATATCTCTCATGTCAGGGGAGGTTTACATTCTCAGAATTTCAATCCAAGGCAAACCTTTCTATGTTAAGTCTCTACCTAACTACATTTTTCACCCAACATGGTTTCAGACTATTTGTACTCATGTAACTTAAAACCAAATTTGATTTTCTTACACTTTAGATTTGCCAAAGGATTAGTCCTTAGTGTATTCTTAAAAGATGTTGGAATTGTGGACGACAAAGGGCCAACTTTCAGTTTAGAGTAAAAAGGCATCATTCACATTGACTTCAAAGGAAATTGCTCCCTCTCACTTGGGACTAAATTTGACCCAAAAAATTTAAGCTACCAATATAGTTAACACTGAAAAGTGAGCATATCTTATGCAACTCTGATATTTTATTATGATTTTGGCTTTATTTTTATGGTTCTTAGAATAAAAAATGGGCTAGAGACAAACAAATAAATGCAACCTTTACTGTTCTTCACTGTATAAAGTCCTCAGTTTGCTCACCGTATAAAGACCTCCATTTGCTAATAAAAAAGGATATAAAAACACATAAGTGTTGGACAATTAACCAAAGGCCAATTAAACACAGAAAAGTGCAAATAAAGCAGTTTAGTCAGAGTGTCATAGTTGTACAGCAAAATATTCACATTGACCTCAATAGACAAGCCTGTCCTAATAGCATAATCTAATTTCTTAGTAAATTATAATCAGTCTCTCTGTCTCTTGTCTAATGTGTGTGAGAGAGAAATTAAAGCACTCAGATGTACTTGCTGATATGATGGTACCACTACACTTCCATGTCAGCCAGCCATGATCCTTGCAATCATTACTATCATCACAGTGGCTGGCCCTTGTGTTCCAAGAGCACTAATTTCACAGCCGGATGACTGAGAATTTCTGTGGCTGTACTACTGTGACGTGAATGTTTTCCTTAAGACCACAGTTTTAACACTAAATACATGGTTAACTTTACACACATGAGTAGTCTCATTGAAGTCAGGATGCAGGCCTAAATCCATGTACAATTTAAGCAGAAAACATTACTATTTTTTCTCCTCCTCCCCCCAATATGAGAGCCTTCTGTTTTAAGAGACATTATTTTACATATGACCTTGAGATGCCCATGCAGTTATTACTCTACAAGTATTGTCCCTGACTTCTGAAATAACCATATCTTTACCACAATGGAAGTCAGAGACTTGATCAAAATCTGACAGAGTAATCCTTGTTTAACCAGAGAGTTATCTGAGATATTTCTGCTAGAATGTTTGTCATGTTTGAAGAGGGAAGGGGGCTTTGTTGTTGTTCTTAATCTAAAATAGATTCTAATAGCAAAGAGACTTTCACAAAGATCTTCCCCTTTAACTCCAGCAGCAAAGCCCAGTGCAGTCAAATTACAGTTTGTGCTGTTATTTTCAAGAATTTCAATCTTATGGTGTAACCTTGTATTACAGTATCTCTTATCAGAGTGCCAGAAAGAGCGTTTAAAACTATTAACCTCTGTTTGAATTCTCTGGGCACTGTCACTTACAGTTTTAATATCACCATCACCTTAAAGTACTACAATTTTTCCCTCTAAACTGGCTAACAGAGTCAATCTTTTACTCTACTTCTTCCTCCAGTAATCTTATAGGGTCAAATGCTTGTTCTTGTATACAGCCTGTATTCAGGTTGTGCACAGGGGAGATCTGGATGAATCCAGAAGGAATTTCCAAACCAATTCTGTAGACCTAATAGATTTAGAAAAGCATCTAACTATTGGATGTTTATCCTAACTTGAATTTTGAAACTTTTTAGGGTTACACAAAACTAATCTTTATTTATGCAATGATTGAGAAGCGCAGTTCTAAAGAATGCATACATGGAATGTATTTTTATCAGGATTTTATTATAAAATATTGTATTCAACAAACTAAAGGTAGACAAGAATTGAAGCTGATTATCTTGTATAGATTATTCACCAATGTTAAGTATATTGTTTGATAATTAAATATATTATTTCTCTCCATCCAAGTGGCATCAACAGGGTTTTGCTCAATATTAGAACTTAAGGGAGTGATTAGGTTGTTCCTTTCAGAGTGCGTGGCTGCCTTTTGAGGGAATTTCACTACTATATTAGGAATTTCCTCTGAGAAAGGAAGTGTTCTCTTTTTTCCTGGAGAGAAAAGCAAATTCTATAGTTCAGACAGAAGATCTTTGAAAAGACTGGACAAGTTATCTTAGCAGTAACCCCTTCTAAGACCAGGCCTGAAGATCATACCTTGAGAATCAATTTTAAAAGAGTATTTTCTGAACATAGACTCTAATCCTGCAAGTAATTATGCACATGCTTACCTTAAAGACAAAAGGAACTACTAACCTGACTATGATTAAACATGTACATAAGTGTTTGAAGGAATGGGGCCATGTGATGGAGTGTATAAACCCTACGCTGCCAGGGAAGGGGCCTGGGAGACTGTGTGCTAAAATAGCCCCGCCCCTCTGGTGCTATCAATCATGCACGGTAGAGAGGAGGGCTATAAAAGGAGGAAGCTGCAGTACACAAGGGGAGAAGTCTTCAGAAGGGATTGATTAGAGTAGCTCTTGGAATGGCAGGAGGAACCCTCATGCGAGAAACTGCCCACCTCTATAAGGAGTCTGGCAAACCTCAGGGGTAAGTCTTGTAGGGAGAGTCTGACCTGGCTACCTAGCCATAAAGACTCCAGCAAAGCTGCTACCCAGGCACCCCTGAAATAAACTAGTGCCTCAGGCTTTTTATTGCCTTGTTATTGACCCCAGGAGGTTTGTGTTGACCTAAACTTTTGCTTTTCCCCCACCCAGAGGTAAAGAAAACAGGCCCCCAAGAGTGGGGTCACTACCAGGAAAGAGGCTGTGACCTGTACTAGGCCAACCCTGTGATGGAAACTGGGCATGGCGAGGACCCCCAACCCAACTAGGGAAGTGCCTCAGAGATACTCTTTAATGTAATCTAGTCTGAGATCGCTAGTAATTATTGCATAACTACAATCCATAAACTCAATTTCTCTGGAAATGGAATGGAGAAATGGAGAAAAATTGAAAACATTTTATTGTATTTTAAGACATTGCTTTCAGTGATATGACAAAATCTTCACAAGATTAGAACTTCTGTTTTTTCACCAATATTTGTATTACCTTAGCAAATAGAGATTATGATAGTCCTGACCTGATGCAGGCAGGGTATTCATGATATTTCATTGATGAAGCTGATCCTGTGGGTGGTGTGTGGCAGATGCAGTTGGTGTTTTAAGTCCAATTAAAGTTGTCTTCAAACAGTTTCACTCTATCATTATTTACCATTCAGAATAAATTTGTTCATTTAGTAGCTATAATTTCCTTAGGTGCATTGATGTTGACACAGCTACAAAACAAGGACAGACATGCATGGAATTAAGCAGCAGGCCACAACTTTTATTAAACTTTTAGCACAAGGGAGGGGCACTGCCTTCTCATCACCCATACTCTCGTATACCAGGCATTTAATTGGTTCCGGTGCAGGGGTTTGAGGGCTCCATATGATATGACCCATAACTGGAGCCAGGATTACAGGGCTTCTTACCATATAAACCATAAAGCGATGTAGGCTCTCCTCAGCTCTCTGAGTCCTAGCATCCTCCCCCCTCGGAGGAAGGACACAGGGTGCAGCAGGGTGGGAACCTTGGTCCGCAGAGGCCACAAGGTCTCACCCTACCACATGAGCTCAAGGCCCATCTCAAAAATCCCAAATCTTTTACCTCTAGGAACTATTCATTTTATTCTCTTAACTGCACTGGCAACCGGCTATGAATTGTGACGAGTAAACACCACCACCCCAGTACCTCAGCTAGGTACCATGCACATTCCTAGTTAACCCACTGTGGCTTGCAGATGCTGTGAGAAAGGCAAAAAACTCCCCGGTCCTCTGCTAATTTGGTCCATGGGAGAAAATATTTGTTCCTGACCCCCCTAAACAGGCAATCATCTAGACCCACAGCATCTGTCAAACCAGGTTCCCATTCCTAGTTCGGGTGGGTAGGGTGGGCTGCTGGAACGGAGCCAAAAGAGCTCTCCACATGGCCTCTGCGTGGGGCTAAATCCTAGGAGCTGAGGAATGTTGGCCAATCAGCAACCCTCTCCCCCAGCTGGCCAATGGGTGCCAGAGATTCCCATGGGAGAAACTACCTATTGTCACTGGCAACTGCCTCCTTCCCTAACTACTGGGTGTCCCCCCATCTCCATCAATATCCCCCACCTGTTGATGCGAGTGGATAGCATTTGTCTATGATGCTGCTGGAGTCTCTCTTTGAGACAATCTTTTAAAGGTTTCCTTTGTTCACTTTGGGTTGTTTTTCTATCTACTCACTTTGATGTGTGCTTCTTATACGTTTGTAGGACATGACCTAGGTGAATCTTCCTGGGGCTAATTCACTCCAGTACAGGTAATTCTAGTTATTTTATCTTACACTTGAAACAAAAAATGCGTTTCATATGGAAACTAACATTTTGATGTTTTATGGATAGCAAGCCCATGTCTGTGCCATTCCTTAGGGTGGAAAACACAACTGCATTTTAGTTAGATTTTTGAGCACAGTTGAATAATGTTTCCTTCACATAGCTGTGTAGATGACCAAATGGAGAACTGGTTTCCTGTGTATATGATGTCATGCCCCCATACTTGGGAATGTAGGTAGGGAGGACCCTTATAAAACACATATTTTGGTCCCCACATTTAGCTCTTGTACCATTAATCCTAACATTTGATCTAATAGAGTGGACCTTATCCTTCAACCTTTATTCACATCAGTAATCCTTAATCACAAGAGTTGTCCCCTATTAGTCAATATGATTAAGGACCAATGGATCAGCCCCATTTTTCAGTGCTGGTTGGTACAGACTTGAAAGAGTCTGCAATACTACTAATCAAATCAAAGTTTTCCAAGGCATTTGAACCAGCACACAGAGTGCAAATTGCACCACCTTGCAACCGCAAGGGCCACTATGCTCTAGCGATAACAGGAAGAGTCGTCTCTGGTACAGAGCCAGGGCCAGCTCCAGGCACCAGCGAACCAAGCAGCTGCCTGGGGCGGCAAACGTAAAGGAGCGGCAGGATGTCGGGCTCTAGGGCGGCAATCCGCCCTTGGCAGCGGCGGGAATTCGGCGGCCGCTCCGTCACAGCTCGTTTTGCGCTTGGCGGCAATTCAGCGGCGGGGACGCGACTCTCCTTCGGTTGTCGGCAGCAATACAGCAGCCACACCATCACTTCACCTCCATGTTCGGCAGGCAAGATTCTGCCTCTCTGTTCGGCGGCAAGTTGTGGGTTTTTTTGCCGCTTGGGATGGCAAAAACGCTGGATCCAGCCCTATACAGAGCAGGTTGTATTGTTACTGTTACCCTCCCACAAAAGTTCCTGAGGGAGAGCAGCTACAGTTTCTATCAGGCCCTCCAGCAGAGGCTGGACTGGGAATATTCTAAAATAGTGCATCTCCTGGCTACTATGGCCACACCCCCTCCCAGACCAGAGCTACTCATCTGGGGCTGTACTGACACCTTACAGGCTTCCCAATGGATGGGAGCCTGTATATATAGGTTTATGCAGACAACCTAGAAAGCAATAATGATGAAAATGAACTGGGGTGATAGTGGACAATAAATGAGTTTGCAATGTGATATACAAAACAGCCAATGCAGATTTAGGTTACATATGCCAAGCACATCATAAGGCAATGAAGTAAAGTTGTTTAACATATGGTTATGGTATAGCTGTACTTGAACATTGTATTCAGTTCTGGGTATTACATTACCAGAAAGATATTAACAAATAGCAGGCAGTCCAAAGAAGAGCAACAAAAAATATATTGACAGGTTTCAGAGTAGCAGCCGTGTTAGTCTGTATATGCAAAAAGAAAAGGAGTACTTGTGACACCTTAAAGACTAACAAATTTATTTGAGCATAAACTTTTGTGAGCTACAGCTCACTTCATCGGATGCATATATGTTATGCTGGAGGACTGACTTCTGAAGAAAGGCTAAAAGAGCTAATAGCTTTGCTAAGGCAGGACACAAGTTTATGAATATTTTGAGTGCTTTAAGCATCAAAGAGAAATTATGTAGAATGCTACCAGGGGACTATAACTTTGAGTAATAGGATAAAACTAAGAGAAGGAAATTTTAGGCTAAATATAAGGAAAAACATTTCTTGAGATGATGATGTATCAAACTACGGAATTATCTCCCAAGGGAAAAGATAGGAGTCTCATCATTTAGGACTTTTAAAACTAGACAATATGAACAGTGGGAAATGTACCATAGGGAACAGTTATGTCTCAGCAGAGAGATAGATTTGATAATCTAAAAGGTCTTTCTCCATCTCCAGTTTCTATTATTCTGTTTTTATGTAAACAGAAAGATGCTTAGGTCTATCACCAAAAGAGAAAATCTTCACTTTCATCAACTTGATATGATTTGTTTTAATCTCTACTGATATGAAATTAAGTCAACATCAGCCATGCCTTAGCCAACCTCAGGAGAAAACTTAGGCTGAGATTTATGGCTTTTGTTTATGTTACCAATAAATCGCTATGAAGGGGGTAAATTTGAAGCATATGTAGTGCATGAGCACTTCGTGTGGAGCAGAGTGGAATTATATCAAGCCCCATGGACTCAGGATGTACTCAGACGTGAGCACCAGAGTGTTTAGTCAAAACTGACTTACTGCACACAAAAGGACTGCATCTCTATGGAGGTCCTGGAACCTGTCCCCTCTGACAAGCACATTTTCTCCTGGGGCTTTTCCTCAATCTAAGATACTCATCCAGGAAGTGATACATATATCATCTGGGATGAGGTATTGGCCACATTAGAGTTGTTTATTTTTATTATTATTGGAGCAAAAAGAGGAAACAATATAACATGACATGTTGATTATGACTACTTATGCAAGAACAAACAATAGGGCATGTCAGTCCAAATAAATTGGAGTAACTTATTTTATTGTTATGATTACTGTATTTATTCCCAGAAAAGATACTGCTAGGAAAAGAGTTAAAGTGCCATAAATTAAACTAGTGTAAGGTCACAAAATCTCCATGTAATAATCTACCATCTCATGAAATATGTAGTCCCTATAGAAATCATAGCATAAAATTGATACTATTTAGATGAACATTAGGGCTGTATGTTTTGCTCCCTACTCTAGGCCAATTAACAAAGAAATGCTAGTTGGTGCCAGCAACAACTGTCCTCTTTGACATGAAGGAGGGGGCGGGGAATACTTTATGTATATGCAGGTGTTACTTATTCCTGTTTTGAAGACAAATGCACTTTATATGCAGTTAGAATTCCTGCCAGCCTGTAAGTGATCAGCAGGAGGAAGAAAATACCATAGATGCTTTAAAGAACAGCTGTGTAAGACTGTTTCCAAGTGAGCTGTAGCTCACGAAAGCTTATGCTCTAATAAATTTGTTAGTCTCTAAGGTGCCACAAGTACTCCTTTTCTTTTTGCAAATACAGACTAACACGGCTGCTACTCTGAAACCTGTCATATCTTTTATGTAAGATCTTGATAAAATTTCCCAACTGGTTGATGGTATAAAGATAACTTCCATTAGCATTATAGGCTTGCACCAGGCATTTGTTTTTATCCTACTCCGACATTTAATTGAACTCCATCCAACTTATAACAACTACAGTTTTCATTTGATCTATTCAACTGCCAAAGCCTGTCATTACCATAACACTGGAGACCCTCACAGATTAGTAAAGGGTTCCTTATCCCACAAGTTTTGACATTTCTCAGTCTATTAGAGGTTTCAGAGTAGCAGCCGTGTTAGTCTGTATTCGCAAAAAGAAAAGGAGTACCCGTGGCACCTTAGAGATTAACAAATTTATTAGAGCATAAGCTTTCGTGAGCTACAGCTCACTTCATCGGATGCATCCGATGAAGTGAGCTGTAGCTCACGAAAGCTTATGCTCTAATAAATTTGTTAATCTCTAAGGTGCCACGGGTACTCCTTTTCTTTCAGTCTATTAGAGACTCTGTCTCGATCCTGAGTGGTGCTGATCTCTGAACTCCCACAGACACTGGTGGAAGCTGATACTTTGGGGGTTCATCCAGACCAGTAAGAGGTTGCTTTGTAATCCTGGGTGCTTCTGTGCTGTGCAGCTTTGACTCAGAGCTCTGACACTAGCAGCCAGTTTACAGCACAGTGACGTCACCCTGCAAGGAGTAACCAGGGTGGTGGAAGCCAGAGGTGAGACCAACAAGCCTTCCAGTCCTGAGTCTCCCCAAAACCATCTCCTCTGCGGTGCTCAGCCTGTCTCACTGTATCACTTAGAAAATTGTATCGAGTTTGCTGCTCCTTTAAAGAGCCAGTACATGGCACCAACCTATTAGTTCAGATGAAGATTTTACTGTTCACTTTGGAACACTGCACTGAGATGACTGTGTAATAAGACAAGATTAAATTTATTAACAAAGAACAGATATTTAAGTGATATCAAGTAGAAGGAATTGAGATAGAAATTGTTGCAAACAAAAATAGGTTTTAGTCTTTTTTTTTCAGACTAATTTTCTCACCAGGATCCAACACAGAACTCAAAGCACTTGGTTTTTTTCAATCTCTTCAGGTAAAAGATGCCAAAATGACTCTCTCCCTCTGCTAATATCCTCAACATTTATCTTTGTTTTCCAAGTCAGGAAGCCCTCCTAGGGGCTTAGCTTGCTGTGTCCGCCAGGGAGCTGATACCATGTTAATTTTTGCAGTCTCCTTCCCATATTGTGATAGAGTGGCTATTTCCCTCCTCTCACTAGTTTGATGACTTTGTTTATTTTTTATGTAAATGTACTTTCATTGTGTCTTTGTTCAGTTTACACTGAAGACACATTCAAGCAGGCAGGACCACATTCCTTTGTCTAGGGTAAAATGACTTAAACCCTACCTGCCAAACACATTTAAAAATATATTTCCAGCCTATATTTAAAAAAACTTTTCACATATCTGCACATATACCATGCAATAATACCAATGACCAGCATGTTACCAGTTTGCATACGATTCCTTAGTTATGTGATACCTTTTAGATACAGGTTAAGAGAAAATCAAGCCAGAAGAAATACTGTGATACGAGTCCATGCCTCTTTTGCTTTCAGTTGTCTGAGAGCTGTTATTTTCGTCTTTAAATATCATACTGTGCATCAGTCTTGAAATGTTAGCCTTTCATTGCCTATCTCCACCCACCTGTTTAGATGGTAAGCTGTTTAGCTCAGGGACCATCATTTGTTCTGTATTTGTACATTACCTAGCACAATAAAGTCTTGGTCCTGGACTAGGGCTCTTAGGCACAACAGTAATACAAATAAGTATTTATGAATTATTTCTTATACCATATTGAAACATCAGCCCTTTATGAAGAAGACTGCAGAAAATAATCTAAACTACTATATCAAGCCAAGGATTCAAAATTTTTTGGAAAGTAGAGTTATTTTATTTCTCAGTCTCTCAACTATTTCTTCATAGGCGACACCGTGAAACTCATGAAATCCATTAATCTATTGTACCATTTGGATTTGTTCTTATTTCCATTTTCATGAGATGCATTACAAGTGCATACAATAGATGGGTGTATTCTTATTGTTTATCCCATGGAAAGTATAGATTTCCTCAAAGCTCTAAAGGGCAACAAAGAAAAGTGTAGGTTCACTACTTAGCGGGAAGGAGAGCTAATAACTGACAATACCAAGAAGGCTGAAGTGTTTAATGCCTATTTTGCTTCAGTCTTCACTAAAAATTTTAATTTTGACAAGGTGCTTAACAGAACAACAAGGGGGAAGAAACACCAGCCAGAATGGGCAAAGAACAGGCACAATATGTTAAAAAATATTTAGAATAAAATAGAATTTGTCAATAAAATAGATGTATTCAAGTCATCAAGGCCTGCCAAATTCACCCTAGGGTTCTTAAAGAACTAGCTGAAGCAACCTCAAAACCATTAGCAATTATCTTTGAGAAATCATGGAGGATGGGTGATGTCCCAGAGGACTGGGAAAGGGCAAACAGTTTCTTTCTATAAAATGGGGAACAAATAGAACTCTGGGAATTATAGACCAGTCAACCTAACTTCAATACCTGGAAACATGCTGGAGCAAATTATCACACAAATTTGTAAGTACCTAGAGGATATTAGGGCAATAAGTAATAGCCAGCATAGATTTGTCAAGAACAAACCATGTCAAACCAAGTTAATTTCCTTCTTTTATTGGATGACTGATTTAGTGGATAGGAAAGAAGCAGTAGATGTGATGTATCTTGATTTTAATAAGGCTTTTGACATAGTCGAGCACAATATTCTCATAAGCAAACTAGAGAAATGTGGTCTAGATGACATTACTTTAAGGTGGGTGCACAACTAGTTGAAAAACTGTACTCAGAATAGTTATCTATGGTTTACAGTCAAAATGGGAGGATGTTGTAGCGAAGTCGATGACCCACCAGCACAGCGCCTCCTGCTGGTCATTTTGGGAATTAGCTCTCCAGCATAAGGAGTGCCCTCTGCAGGCTGGTGCCTCACCTGCCACTGGCCCCTGTGTCCCTCCCTGACCCTCATGCCCCTTTACCTTGGGGTGCTGCCCCCTGGCAGTGTCCCCACACTCTGGGTCTCCCCTCCCAGGGAACCCCCAACCCTCTAATGCCACCTTGCATCAGTGGCTACTGCCAGTCATCATCTAGCCCCTGCTCACTGGGGCAGACTGCAGTCTGTAAACCACTCATTACTGGCAAGGGAGGTTTGGACCTGCTGCCTCTGCCTAACCACGGGCCGCACCTTTGCGAATCCAGTACCTGTTTTGGCCTTTGACCAGGCCCACAGCCTCAGGATTTGCCAGGCTGGAGTGCCCCAGCTCCTCCTCCCTTTCCCCAGCACTGCTTGGTCTCAAGTTCCTTTCTCTCCCAGGCAGCCAGGTCCTTCTCTCTCAAGAGCTAGAGAGAGATTGACCCAGCTGCTGGTTCACAGCCCTTTTGTAGGTCCAGCTGTCTCCTAATTGGGCATAGACCCAGCTGTGGCTGCCTTCCCAATCTGCCTTTTCTTATTGGCTCTCAGCCCCAGCCATCTCCAAGGGCTGGCTTTTACCCCTTTCAGGGCCGGAGTGGGGTGACTGCCCCACTACAGGCGTATCTAATGGTGTCCTGTAAGGATCAGTCCTGGGTCTGGCACTATTCAGTATTTTCATTAGTGACTTGGAAAATGGAATAGAGGGTATGCTTATAAAATCTATGGATGACACTAAGCTGGGAGGGGTTCCTAGCACTTTGGAGGACAGGATTAGAATTCAAAATGACTTTGACAAATTGGAGAATTAGTCTGAAATCAACAAGATGAAATTCAATAAAGACAAACACAAAGTACTACACTTAAGAAGGAAAAAAATCAAATGCACAGCTACAAAATAAGAAATAACTGGCTAGGGGATAGTACTGCAGAAAAGGATCTAGGGGTTATAGTGGATCACAGATTAAATATGAACCAACAATTTGTAGTTGTGAAAAATTCTGGGGTATATTAACAGGAATGTCAGACATAAGACATCAGAGTTAATTGTTCCACTCTACTCGACACTGGTGAGGCCTTAGCTAGAGTACTGTGCCTAGTTTTGGGCACCACACTTTAAGAAAGATGTGGACAAATTGGAGAGAGTCCAGAGGAGAGCAACAAAAATGATAATAGGTTTAGAAAACCTGACCTATGAGGAAAGATTTAAAAAACTGGGCTTGTTTAGTTTTGAGAAAAGTAGATTGAGGAGGAACTGAAAACAGTTTTCAAATACATTGCAGACTGTTGTAAAGGGCTGTGATCAATTGTTCTCCATATCCACTGGAGGTAGGACAAGAAGTAATAAGCATAGTTTGCAGCAAGGGAGATTTAGATTAGATATAACAAAAAACTTTCTAACTATTAGGATAGTTTAGCATGGGATTAGGCTTCCAATCCCATCATTAGAGGTATTTTAAGCTCTGTTTAGACAAACACCTGTCAGGGCTAGCTAGTCTAGGTTTACTTGGTCTAGCTTCAGTGGGGGGGATGGACTAGATGACCTCTCAGGTCCCTTCCAGCCCTACATTTCTATGATTCTATTAAATCCTACCATACTTACCTACTCTGAAACATTTTCTTTCCTGAAAGCCTCCTTTGCCCATCGTTGCCACCACCTTTAATTGAATCTAACATCACTGTCTTGCAACTGCACTGCACAGACACAACCATGCAGAGATAACCCCAAGAATGCAGTTGTGGCATTGGAGCCAAAAATACCAAAATAAATATTTTAAGCTGTATTTTATATGTCCACACTTTGCATGCTTTTGGGGTGCACAGTGAGATTATTTGATGGTTTACCTCAACCTTCTTTGGAGGAAATGCAGAAAAGATGACTTAGAATTAATGTATACAATACATTTTGCATTGCTTTTGTGCTAACATTTTAAGCATGTGTTCTAATCAGGAACCTTTTTATATCCCATCTAAATTTCATTTCCTCAGTGATGGATATAAATATAAAAGATGATGTTGAACCAGTAGAAATCATATCACTTTAATTTAAATTTATGACCTATACTCATCAGGGAAAAGTAAGTACAGTATCCAGCTGGACCATGTAGATTTATTGTACTACTCCAATAGCACTCTATGTCAAAAATAAAATAGGCCACTACTTGAAGGCAACCTGAGGGAATGTAGTTCAATTTATATTTAAAAATACCTGCTATTTGGAATTGTTTGTAATGGAATATACCATATCCCACTAACCTCTGCACATTCCTAACACAAATAATTTTAGAATTCCAAATACACAATAAATGGGATAATTTGGAAGCATTTCCATCTTTGGAGCAAAATTTCTGGGCTCATGTTTCATAGTAGAATCTGGGCATACACAATAGAGGTTAACATTTCTATTGGCTGTACTATCCTGCAGATGACATAATGAACTAATGTCTCAATTTGCCTGATCCTGATGAGTTGTTCAGGTAAATGATAAAGATATAATGAATTAAAGTAAAGACTAATGGCTAACAGATGTACAGACACTATCCACTCTGTTAATTAATGCCTGTATATATGTTATGTGGAACTAGTTCAAATTACTGTATGTGGAAAGTTTACATATTGGAACGGTGTTTAGAGTGTCAGTGTACAGCTCAATGAAAGCATTTCAAATATATTATGAAAAGTGCTTACAAATAGCTAATAAAGTACAATAACTGTGGCATTTATTCTTGACCTACAAGTCCTAATTAACTTTCCTCCATTATGAAATTTCTCTTCTAAGACTAAGTAAGTGAAGACAGCATTTTTACGATCACATGCAAAAATATAAGATTATATCTAATTTTCTGATGGAATATTTAAAAAAGTACAAATACATAAATTTAATATTGCTGATAAAATGTTCTTCAGTCTGTAGAGACTCATTTAACAAAGTAACTTCAGAAAAATTTAATAGGGAAAAACTATGGCATATTTAAAATTCTTGATAGTTTACTGAATTGCCATTTAATACTAAGTTTCTTCAAGCTGCAAGAGAGAAAATTATTTTTTCTATTGCTTCTCAAAACCAGATGATGTCTCCAAATACTACAGAAATTGTTTCTTTTTATGTTCAAATGAGTTCAGACCTAAACTAATGAAACTCAGTCATCATAAATAGTGATTAAAATGATCATTGTTTTGGTGATAGTTCAGTCAAAACCCAATTGTCTCTTTCCTGTAAATACTATGCATACTTGACTAAGAGTCTTTATTTTTCATAGCAAGGAAATGTTTGTTTGAATAAATTAACTGGATGAGAATGACCTTTGGGTTCTGACCTGTGTTTAACATTTTCTAGTAGCAAAGTGAAACACTGCAGATGATCCCTTAGACAAATGGTTCTGTACTTTGTCCATGTAGCTACGAATAATGTCCACATTATTAGAGACAAACTTCATATTTTTCCCCTAATTCAGGAAATGAGAGCATACTGGTAGCAAAAAAACAGGGATCCTTCCTAAAAAAATCCCTTTGATATAAATCAAAAGTGCTTGCCCTTATGCCTATGCAGTAGTCAGAGTTTATAGAATTGGTAATGGAGCCCAATACAAATCTGATGCAAACTGTGATTTAATCATCAGAATATATGTCCTCGTTTTAAGAAACTTCATGAAGAATATCTGCAACTGCATTTAGTGAAATAGATTATCACCTCTAGCAATCCAAACCATCACACAAAACCAGATTATTTTATCATGAATAAAATGTACTTATCTTACAAAGGGCTCTTGTACCCCTAGCTCTGCTTGTTTGGTGTTTTTGATGTCTGTCTATGTCCTTGTATGTTTGCAACTCAATTATTCAGTTCTCACCATAAAGAGAGATGTATCTGCACAGTACCATTCATGAGTGTCTTGCAAACAAAACCAAAATGTTTTGCTGTTTTTGAATAGTGTCCTTGCTTCATTTTGCAAGTCAGTTTTGGAATAAAGACCGGTTTCAGAGTAGCAGCCGTGTTAGTCTGTATTCGCAAAAAGAAAAGGAGTACCCGTGGCACCTTAGAGACTAACAAATTTATTAGAGCATAAGATTTCGTGATCTACAGCTCACTTCATCGGATGCATTTGGTGGAAAAAGCAGAGGAGAGATTTATATACACACACACAGAGAACATGAAACAATGGGTTTATCATACACACTGTAAAGGAGAGTGATCACTTAAGATAAGCCATCACCAGCAGCAGGGGGGGGAAAAGGAGGAAAACCTTTCATGGTGACAAGCAAGGTAGGCTAATTCCAGCAGTTAACAAGAATATCAGAGGAACAGTGGGGGGTGGGGTGGGAGGGAGAAATACCATGGGGAAATAGTTTTACTTTGTGTAATGACTCATCCATTCCCAGTCTCTATTCAAGCCTAAGTTAATTGTATCCAGTTTGCAAATTAATTCCAATTCAGCAGTCTCTCGTTGGAGTCTGTTTTTGAAGCTTTTTTGTTGAAGGATAGCCACCCTCAGGTCTGTAATCGAGTGACCAGAGAGATTGAATTGTTCTCCGACTGGTTTTTGAATGTTATAATTCTTGACGTCTGATTTGTGTCCATTCATTCTTTTACATAGAGACTGTCCAGTTTGGCCAATGTACATGGCAGAGGGGCATTGCTGGCACATGATGGCATATATCACATTGGTAGATGCGCAGGTGAACGAGCCTCTGATAGTGTGGCTGATGTGATTAGGCCCTATGATGGTGTCCCCTGAATAGATATGTGGACAGAGTTGGCAACGGGCTTTGTTGCAAGGATAGGTTCCTGGGTTAGTGGTTCTGTTGTGTGGTGTGTGGTTGCTGGTGAGTATTTGCTTCAGATTGGGGGGCTGTCTGTAAGCAAGGACTGGTCTGTCTCCCAAGATCTGTGAGAGTGATGGGTCGTCCTTCAGGATAGGTTGTAGATCCTTGATGATGCGTTGGAGAGGTTTTAGTTGGGGGCTGAAGGTGATGGCTAGTGGCGTTCTGTTGTTTTCTTTCTTGGGCCTGTCCTGTAGTAGGTGACTTCTGGGTACTCTTCTGGCTCTGTCAATCTGTTTCTTCACTTCAGCAGGTGGGTATTGTAGTTGTAGGAATGCATGATAGAGATCTTGTAGGTGTTTGTCTCTGTCTGAGGGGTTGGAGCAAATGCGGTTATATCGTAGCGCTTGGCTGTAGACAATGGATCGAGTGGTATGATCTGGATGAAAGCTAGAGGCATGTAGGTAGGAATTGCGGTCAGTAGGTTTCCGATATAGGGTGGTGTTTATGTGACCATCGCTTATTAGCACCGTAGTGTCCAGGAAGTGGATCTCTTGTGTGGACTGGTCCAGGCTGAGAATGATGGTGGGATGGAAATTGTTGAAATCCTGGTGGAATTCCTCAAGAGCTTCTTTTCCATGGGTCCAGATGATGAAGATGTCATCAATGTAGCGCAAGTAGAGTAGGGGCATTAGGGGACGAGAGCTGAGGAAGCGTTGTTCTAAGTCAGCCATAAAAATGTTGGCATGCTGTGGGGCCATGCGGGTACCCATCGCAGTGCCGCTGATTTGAAGGTATACATTGTAACCAAATGTGAAATAGTTATGGGTCAGGACAAAGTCACAAAGTTCAGCCACCAGACTCCAACAAGAGACTGCTGAATTGGAATTAATTTGCAAACTGGATACAATTAACTTAGGCTTGAATAGAGACTGGGAATGGATGAGTCATTACACAAAGTAAAACTATTTCCCCATGTTTCAGAGTAGCAGCCGTGTTAGTCTGTATTCGCAAAAAGAAAAGGAGTACTTGTGGCACCTTAGAGACTAACAAATTTATTAGAGCATAAGCTTTCGTGAGCTACAGCTCACTTAATGCATCCGATGAAGTGAGCTGTAGCTCACGAAAGCTTATGCTCTAATAAATTTGTTAGTCTCTAAGGTGCCACAAGTACTCCTTTTCTATTTCCCCATGGTATTTCTCCCTCCCACCCCACCCCCCACTGTTCCTCTGATATTCTTGTTAACTGCTGGAATTAGCCTACCTTGCTTGTCACCATGAAAGGTTTTCCTCCTTTCCCCCCCCCCCCCCTGCTGCTGGTGATGGCTTATCTTAAGTGATCACTCTCCTTTACAGTGTGTATGATAAACCCATTGTTTCATGTTCTCTGTGTGTGTGTATATAAATCTCTCCTCTGCTTTTTCCACCAAATGCATCCGATGAAGTGAGCTGTAGCTCACGAAAGCTTATGGAATAAAGACCAACTACTTAAGCAACTTTCCAGTGGTTTTCATTAAGCAAAATATTATTATATATTTAATTTCCACACTGGCATTTGTCGGTCTTGGATAGAGCTGATTTACTGCCAACTTCCATATACTGTAGATGAATTTAAACAATAATCTATGCCTTGAACGCAGGTTGCATTTCTGTAATGTTGGGACTGTGGGAATAAAAGATTTAAAACAGTGCACTTTTTGGACTTTTAACAATCTGCTTCAGTGTCACTTTATAAAAGACTGATAATCTTTGTCTGATATCTGGTAGGAATTGGGTTAAATTCCTGATTTATGTAGGCAGGAACTCCTGCAGCCATTGCCAGGGAACAACTACTTGAGGCTTGGGCTGCCTACAGTCAAATAATTAGTCTAACTGAATAGCAGAAGTTCTAGTAGGAGATTACTAATTAATTTAATTGACATACTAAACCAGTTCAACAGAGGGGAGGAGGAATATAAACCAACAGCAGGGCAAGAGCTAATGGTAGAAAATAACAAAGAGTTAGATAAATGAGTTCCCTGTATGGTTTGTGTGCTTTAAATCTACTTCTCTAAGAAAAGCCTATGATTGAATTTATGGCTGTCTGGCGTTCTGTCTCTCTGCCTAAGAAACAATTGTTGTTTTCAAAATTTTGATGTGATGTTGTCTAAAGCCTCCATGTATTCTATTTAAACTTGGGATAAACAATTCCTTGCTTTGGAACTTGAATTAATTGTGGATTCCCTTTCCTCTGCAAATGCTCATAATAATGGTTAGTATAGGAGACTGAACTAAAATCTGGAGGGAAAGGATGGTCTAGTCGTTAGGGCACTAGCCTAGGACTTGGGATCTGGTCTCTGTTGCACTACAGAATTACTGTGTGATCCTGTTGGGCAAGTGAGTTGGCCTTTCTGTGCCTTGGTTCCTCATTTGTAAAATGAAGCTAATAGCACTTCCATACTTCATAGGGGTATTGTAAGGATAAATACGTTAAAATTGTGAAGTGCTCAAATACTATGATAATGAGGGGGGCATATAAGTATTTAAAATAGCTAGCTATTGCATGACCTTGAGCAAATCTTGTAACTGCTCTCTGGCTCAATTTCTCAATATTTAAGACAGGAATAATAGTTAACTACTTTTGTAAAGTGCTTTGAGACTTTTAGATGGAAGTATTATTGACTGGTTCACTTGTAGGCTCTCTACTGCACTTCTTATTTAGGAATCTTTGCTGATTTGGACATTAATTGTAAACAGTCACACTGAATGCACCTCTCTCAACTAAGAGTTCCTTTTCTGTAATGATCATCAGCTTCATAGAATATACTGTAATTATTATACTATATTTATAATAAACTGATTAAGCCAATTGAACTAGGAATTAAATCAGAGTAAGCCGAACCGGGGGGAAGGGAAAGCCACAGACTATCATAGCTTCAGATAACTGTTTAAGTATGAAGTATTCTTTCATTTGCAATGCATCTGTTCTTCTGCACTACCACAACTCACACTAATACTTCATTTTGATGTAAAACTTGATCATAAACTTGAACAGATAAAATGAAAGTCCTTTTGCCAAAGAACGCAGTGTAACAGCATTGAAAACTGGCATTTTAGCTTTGGTTAACAAGCTATTTTAGCCACAAGGATCATCAAAGCCGTGAAGAACAGCTGAAGCTTTACCAATGATAAAATTAACTTCCCCATTACATGTTTCTCTTTTTAGTAGCCAGTCATCAAGGATGTTAATCTCTGTCTATATTAGGGAAAGATTTAACTTCCTGTCCATTCCAGTTTTCTTTCCACCCCCGCAACCATCATTTCCACCAAATGCATCCGATGAAGTGAGCTGTAGCTCACGAAAGCTTATGCTCTAATAAATGTTAGTCTCTAAGGTGCCACAAGTACTCCTTTTCTTTTTGCGAATACAGACTAACACGGCTGCTACTCTAAAACCATCATATGTGTCTATGAGAGAATAATCCCCCAGAAGGCTAAATTGTGTTTTTTAGTCAAAACAATCACTTTCCCAGATTTCAACAACCTATTATGGATTAGAAAACATTTAATCAAGAATCTGCTTAATCCTATAACAGCTTGCAGAGTTTGCCTGAAATTGTACCATCAAGGGTGGAGTTTGCCCTGTCTCATGGAAGACTTTGAGTGTTCAGCTTCCTAAACTCACCAGTCCCTCTAGCTCTGGGGGCATCCTCAGGAGGCTTCTACACTGTCACCACCCCCATCCTATTGGACCTTGCACTCTGTTCTCAGCACAGGTCTTGCAACAGTCACTGCACCAGTGGGAGTTGAGAGGTCCATGGCACAGGGAAGAAGCTGCATTATTTACTGCAGACTTGGTCTTCAATAACTTGGAAGCATGCTGTGGAGACTGGCTGGACCCCAGTCCTTCACCTTCCTTAACTGTGGATATAGATGCCCAGGAAGACACCCCCCCCCACCCTGCCATGTGGTTTAGGCAAAGAGGGGAAACTTGTCAGAAACTTGTTCCATCTGTGTATTTCTGAGCCAGATCCATAGATGAAGGCACCCTTCAGGAAGCAGAAGTGGGGGAAAGTATGGATTCCTCTGCTGGTTTGAAATTGTGGTCCATGAAAAACTGCAGCTCTGCAGAGCACTGGCTAACAGTTTGTGGAGAGTGGGCAGGTCACATGATTTTGGCTCCTCCAACTTGCAAAGAGGAGGCTTGAAGCAGCTGGCAACAAAGAGAAGGCTATAGCCCATCTGCCTCAATAGAGGGCATAAGTATGTAGGAGAGGAAGGGACTGAAGGCACAAGTGTGAATGGAGTTTCCAGCAAAAGAAGGGTCAAGAGTTGCTAATGGGACTGGAGAAGAGGAATGTCCAGGAAAGCAAGACAAAGCAAAGGCATACAGCATGTCCAGAGGAGGGCTACAAGACTAGGCAGCATATTTTTCTTTCCCCCAAACAAGAACCAGATGCAAAAAAAAGAGTATGACTAGGGAAAGGAGGAAAAGAAGAACAGAATAGATGGGAAGAGAAATAGCATGATTAATTTTTTTTAAAAGGACAAAGCACTTATCATACTATAGATAGCTAAAAACATAACAGTACTTCCCCAGTGTTACTTCAACAAATGAAGCAATTGCTGTAGTTGCTACTGGGAAGCCGCACAATCATGGTTGATAGGGAAGACACAAGACATTTTCTTTACTGAGATGTGATCCATACTGTGAAAAAGATTGAAACTCCTCCATTATGTCATACGCAGTTGCTTTCTCTCCAGCAAAGAACCTTGATTATCTGCAGAAGTTGAAATTGGAAGAGTAAAGATGTTTGTAAGAGAAGCAGACAAATGAATGTTCAAGGCATCACTGGCAAAGCAAGGGGTCAGGCAATAAGTGACAAAAATAGATGAGTGGTGAGGGACAAAGTTGTGAAGGGTCTTGAAAATGGAGACAAAAAGGTTGAGTTTGATGCAGTGGAAAATGGGGAGCCAGTGGAGGGATTCAATGAGCATTTGACCATTACATCAGGTCAGGAAGGTGATCTCAAGGTCCATTTTGAATGGATTGAAGTAGGGGCAATTTGTGTCTAGGCCGTCAGAGAAGAGGTTGCCGTAGATGATAATGAGGACAATGCTTTGGTAATTGCTATTCTTTTAATTAATAAACAAAAGTCCATCCTATGTCAAAAAGTTTTCGGGGCTGCAGGGGTGTTAGTGTGGAAAATTAAAATCTGGCACATCTAGTTCATTCACTTTTATCCACATAGGATTTGTGCAACCTTAGTAGACTTTGTTACTGTATTAAAATAATTCTTATTCTGTCACAATGTAGAAAATCTATTCTTTTACATGTTTGGAAGAAATATACATCATTTATTATCCAAGCCATTTAACAGTTCATGAAATAAGTAGCTTCTGTAATCACTGCTTTGCCGGCTCCATTAACCTGCACAAAAGCCAATTTCCAGCTAAGGTGTGAATCCATTCCAAAAATCAATGTGGTGTCCGATATTAATTAGCCTTTGTAATGTTTTGGAATAAGATACAGTGCATTTTTTGTTCTTGGGTACATGCATATCTCCTATGGAAGAAGACTATAGAATGATTTCCAAAAGACTTTATTTTTGTTTGACTTCAGGTATCTGTAAGCAATTCATCCTCACCCACCCATTTTGCTAAGGGATTTGTGAGTGAAAATGTGCTTCCAAGGGATTAGTGGGCCAGTACAGTTTTTTCCCAATATCATTTTAAACCATCTGTAATCAACATTCCTCCATTCATTGGTGTTTGGTTTTGTTCGTTTGTATTCCCATAACACCTAGTTATGCTAGGTACTGTACAAACAGAAGAAAAAGATGATCCCTGTCCCAAAAAGCTGACAAACATTGGTCAAATATTATTTCTTATTGTGGACTATTATTCACCCATTTAATTTACAAACATGAACTCTGAGTTACATTTTTAAAGGAGATTCATTTGCCTCAAGAGTTAGTATAGAGAAATTAGATGCCCAAACTAATATTAACCCATTTACTGCAATTGTATTTATGCAGTAACATGTGATACAAGCTTCTACTCTCAGACCCGCTTAGTGGATATTGTCTCTAATATTCTGCTCTTTTCATGTGTAGAATCCCAAACGATGTTAAGGGAGGGAGAAAAGGATATTACTGTAGAACTCTGCCATGTGAATCTTAACAGAGAATTTTGCTCTTATATGTTTGAGTATCATTATTATCCTAATGGTATCAGTGCAACACAAATTTATTATTAATAGTCAGGCTTAGCTAACTTGGAAACATGATATAAATTTGGATGGTTTCTCAGCAGCAAATGTTGAGTGTAAAATGTAAACTTGCACAGATTAATAGAGCCTAAGTACAGTATTTTATTTACAGCTTTGTCAGAGTTTCTGTTTAATGCAAACAAAAGAACAGGTTAGAGTAAGCTCTTCTTATTCAGGCAAACATAAGGAGTGCAGGATCCAGGCCTCTTCTCTCTCAAATGAAAGAGGTGTGATCTAGCCAAATCAACATTGATCTTCTTTTGTTCTTCTGAAAAGGGAAGTGAAGCCAGCTGGTTGGTATGAGGCAAGTTATATTTGCAAATGCTAATCATATGACACTTTCCTTCCACATATGCAATTTCTACCACAGGGAATATAAATGACAACCCCCTAATAACACATCATCCAAGACTTTATTTCTGAAACATTAGTGGCATCCTTCCAACTGGCCATAAGGTTATAGACACATTTTTTAATCATTACATTGCCCATTGGAGGAAGCTGCAGTCACACCATTTAATGTGTGCTCATGATAAATTTTACTGTCTTGTATAATAAAATGGAAGCTAATGAAGCATAACACAATTGTGGTGAATTAAAGAGAGAGAAAACAGGACAGCAAAATAGTCACTTATTGACTAACAAAACATGTCTTAAAATGCATTTACTTTTAAACCATTTCATAGACAAGTATTAAAAAGCAAAAAAATTAAGCTTATTGATTGCCCAGTAATGAAGATTGTACCAGTGCAATAGCTATTAATTAATTGACATTCTCAGTGCTTAAGGGCTTTGCATTTAACAGATTCTGCTGTACCATATTACTGTGTTCTGTCAAGTGTATTTTTCATTAACATGTAAAAATGTCATTTTGCTTTTTTTCTGACCATGATTTTGAGGAAGTAAGCTAGTCATTGTGTTACTGTATGTATCTTAGAATCCCTAAACAAATATACTATTTACAGGTAAATTATCAAGTTGTTTTCTATAGGCAATTAATTAAAACTGGAGATAGAGATATAAAATAAGATGTGCTCTTTTACATATAGATATTATTATTTATATGAAGTTGTTGCTTCTGAATTAAACAAGCCACAAGTTACTAGCATTAAAACTGTTGTTAGAAAAATTAGGATATGTTTGTTTTCAGACTGAAAAGAGATATGCTGTAATTGCATGAAAGTTTCCAAAATAATTAATAATAGTGTTTGATAAGAATGAAGAATAGAGACAAACGCAATCATTCTACAGTAAATTAGAGTGTATTGTGTATTGTAGTTTCTGTTCAAAATTTTAAAAGGTTGTTTTTTGTATATTGTAATCCCCAAGCTGTCATCTCACATGCTAAGGTCCTACTCTTTATGGCATAGTACAAACTGTGACAGTATTTGCCACTACTGGTGTGTCATTTGTCAACATTGACACCATTGTAAACAGAGATGATCACAATGAAAGTCTCAAGGGAAGAAAATAGTAGGAAGAAATAAGAGAGCACTTTTGTAGTGAATGAAAGATCTTTGAGAAAAAATGGACTAGAGTCCCCAAAAAATCAGAACTCTGAAAAAAAGAATTCCTTTGGGCTAAGTGGCTAGACATTTCTAAGTTGGTTGTCACAAAACAGTGATTATTGGATTTATGAACTAATGTATGAGTAAATATTTTTAAATTGTAATGTAGAAATCAGGGAGTTGCCATAAAGTTTCCAGAAGACTGTTTTGGAAATAATATTTTATTAGTCATAAAATAATCTAAAAGTGCTGACAGAAAAGTCATTAGTGAAAGATAATTAGAGATGACTTAAAAAACTTGTGAAAAACACCCAGGAAACCAAAAAACATGACAGAAATGAAGAAAGCAGCAAGAGTGCCGCCAAATGGGGAAACAGAAGATAAAAACACCTCTGTCTGAAAAGATTTCATAGTTTATGAAAAATGCCACTACTCCAAAAGAATGAAAGTCCATCCAACAGGAAATTGTAAGATCTGAAAAGTACCTGGAAAAGGAGATTATGGTAATAGAACAGTTAACATATGGCAAAATCTCACTTGTACAGATCAGCTTTCAATGAGTTTATGAATACTAAAAAAATAAACCTGGAGAAATGCATTTCTAGAAATTCTAAAATTTTTGCACCTCCGGCAGTTTTAGAGGGATATTCAAGGATTGCTACAGATCTGTTTTCAATTAATCAGAGGTTTAATAAAAGTTTAGACAATTTTGCAGGTGTTAGTACTTCAATATATTTTAGGAAAGCCTAGATTTGTTTGTAACAAGGGAAAAGCTTAGAGAAAGTTTTCATTTGAAGACAAAGGAGCAATTGAGACCTAATAGAAGCAGACATTGAAATAATTGGAATTGCATCCATTTATACAAGGGCTCAGTTTGATCTAAATAATCTAAATTCTAACAAAGCGTTTATCTCTCTCCGCCCCCGTAGACTCAACTTTTCTAACCCTTTTCCCAATCACCTAAAACACAAGTATTTGGATCAGAAAGTTCCTTTCCTGGTACACGATGGGTCATCACCATTATGATGTTACTGTGTTACATTTCCTGATCATGCTTTGACTATATTTGGGTTTTTAAAAAAAAATTAAATGTGATAAAGCCTGATCAGATCCTAAGTAGTTTATAAACAAACTGCTATTAAAATCAGAGATCGATTCAAGGCACAAATTTTAGATCTAAATCCAAATTTCAAACACCCCAAAGTTCAGCATTGTTCCAGTCCTATGTTTGTATTAGTTCGTTCTAGAGAGGTCCAGCTGTGAAATTCAGATCCAGATCTGAATTTTGAAATGCTCTTTTCCTCAGAATGGGGTGTTCAGATCCAGGGATTTGGCTTGAGCCATTTTTAATCCAAAATTAATTTCATTCTCTAATACATGTGATCTGTAATTTAGTCTCCTAGCTTGAGCACTAGTTAACTCTGTTTCAATTACTTTTTAATTGCTAGGGCACAATCCTGCAAAGTGATGAGCATTTTGGCTATGATCCAACAAAATGCTTAAACCCATGCTAGTACTTAACAAACTGAGTAGTCACACTGACTTCCATGGGAATCCAGCCCCCGTGACTAATTCTAATAGGAATAAAACTTTCTAAAATAGGTTTTTTACAAAAGGTTCAGTAATAACTTGTATGCTAAGATTTTTAAAAATATATATTGGTATAGGATTTTAGCATACCTGAGAAGGAAATGCAGTTTAAAAAGAAGCAAAGGAAAATTAATACAGAAATCACGATAGTATAGGTATCATCCAAGCAATTACAGCATTTCATTCTGACTGGGAAATGCAAGCTATAGCTTGTGGTCCATAATTTTTACCTATGTGGCTTTTGTATTAACCACCATCACATTGTTTAATTTTCTCTGTTTCTTTGAATCAGTACAAGACATTGGTAAGTCATTTGTATGATAATGTCCTGAAAATGTTGTGGGATTTTAAAATCTTTAAGCAGATAAAGCCTTACCTTGAACAGACTATCTAGGCCAAGAATTTCAAAAGTGACCAGGATTTTAAATGCTTCAATTTTTGGGAGCCCAACAGGAGATATCTTACAGGGGCTGATTTTCAGGAAGTACTAAACGTCCATCCTCTGAAAATTGGTCCCCTTAAGGGGCCTGTGGTTGTGCACCCAAAAACTGAGATTTTGAAAGGGGTCATTTTTTCCTTCAGACATATGTGCACAATTCTTGTTTGCTTTAATGAGAGTTGTATGGACATATTTGAGGGCAAAGTTTGGCTCTAACTTTAAATGATAGACTAGTTTATTTTCTCTTTTTTTCTTTTCAGAAGTAGATTAGAAGTTTATAAGTGTTTTTAGAAATTAATTCACGTATGCATCACCTGTATTTCTGTATAAATACAATTTCTGTATTTATAATCTTTGTTTATTTTCATTACAAAATTGCATTCATTCATTACAAATTTTTTAATTCCTGTTGGCTTGAATTTTAGTAATATTCTGTGATTTCACTATATGTTCTTCAGGTTTAGAAGTTGGGAGAATTGACTCATGCATAATAAAGAGGGCTAATCTTGCAAACACTCCTGTGTGGTATTCTGTTTTAACTCATTGGAACCAACCATATGGGTATATGTTTGTAGGATCAAGCTCGAGCCCTGGTCTCCACTACTTATGTTGGTATAATTACATCGCTCAGCGGTGTGGCAAATCCACACCCCTGAGTAACGCAGTTATACCGACCTTACTCTCAGTGTAGACAGTGCTGTATTGACAGAAGGGCTTCTCCTGTTAACATAGCTACCACCTCTCAGGGAGGTGGAATGCCTATACCGAACGGAGCAGCTTTGCTGTCGGTGTAGGTAGTGTCTTAACTAAACACTACAGTGGCACTTTAAATGTAGACAAGCCCCTAGTCTAGATCTCCCATAACTTGTGGAAAATCAGGTTTATTTAATGGAATAGCTTCCCATAAGTAAAAAGAAAAGGAGTACTTGTGGCACCTTAGAGACTAACAAATTTATTAGAGCATAAGCTTTCGTGAGCTACAGCTCACTTCATCGGATGCATTTGGTGGAAAAAACAGAGGAGAGATTTATATACACACACACAGAGAACATGAAACAATGGGTTTATCATACACACTGTAAGGAGAGTGATCACTTAAAATAAGCCATCACCAACAGCAGGGGGGGGAAGGAGGAAAACCTTTCATGGTGACAAGCAGGTAGGCTAATTCCAGCAGTTAACAAGAATATCAGAGGAACAGTGGGGGGTGGGGTGGGAGGGAGAAATACCATGGGGAAATAGTTTTACTTTGTGTAATGACTCATCCATTCCCAGTCTCTATTCAAGCCTAAGTTAATTGTATCCAGTTTGCAAATTAATTCCAATTCAGCAGTCTCTCGTTGGAGTCTGTTTTTGAAGCTTTTTTGTTGAAGTATAGCCACTCTTAGGTCTGTGATCGAGTGACCAGAGAGATTGAAGTGTTCTCCAACTGGTTTTTGAATGTTATAATTCTTGACGTCTGATTTGTGTCCATTCATTCTTTTACGTAGAGACTGTCCAGTTTGGCCAATGTACATGGCAGAGGGGCATTGCTGGCACATGATGGCATATATCACATTGGTAGATGCGCAGGTGAACGAGCCTCTGATAGTGTGGCTGATGTGATTAGGCCCTATGATGGTGTCCCCTGAATAGATATGTGGACAGAGTTGGCAACGGGCTTTGTTGCAAGGATAGGTTCCTGGGTTAGTGGTTCTGTTGTGTGGTGTGTGGTTGCTGGTGAGTATTTGCTTCAGATTGGGGGGCTGTCTGTAAGCAAGGACTGGTCTGTCTCCCAAGATCTGAGAGAGCGATGGCTCGTCCTTCAGGATAGGTTGTAGATCCTTGATGATGCGTTGGAGGGGTTTTAGTTGGGGGCTGAAGGTGATGGCTAGTGGCGTTCTGTTGTTTTCTTTGTTGGGCCTGTCCTGTAGTAGGTGACTTCTGGGTACTCTTCTGGCTCTGTCAATCTGTTTCTTCACTTCAGCAGGTGGGTACTGTAGTTGTAGGAATGCATGATAGAGATCTTGTAGGTGTTTGTCTCTGTCTGAGGGGTTGGAGCAAATGCGGTTATATCGTAGCGCTTGGCTGTAGACAATGGATCGAGTGGTATGATCTGGATGAAAGCTAGAGGCATGTAGGTAGGAATAGCGGTCAGTAGGTTTCCGATATAGGGTGGTGTTTATGTGACCATCGCTTATTAGCACCGTAGTGTCCAGGAAGTGGATCTCTTGTGTGGACTGGTCCAGGCTGAGGTTGATGGTGGGATGGAAATTGTTGAAATCATGGTGGAATTCCTCAAGAGCTTCTTTTCCATGGGTCCAGATGATGAAGATGTCATCAATGTAGCGCAAGTAGAGTAGGGGCATTAGGGAACGAGAGCTGAGGAAGCGTTGTTCTAAGTCAGCCATAAAAATGTTGGCATACTGTGGGGCCATGCGGGTACCCATCGCAGTGCCGCTGATTTGAAGGTATACATTGTCACCAAATGTGAAATAGTTATGGGTCAGGACAAAGTCACAAAGTTCTGCCACCAGGTTAGCCGTGACAGTATCGGGGATACTGTTCCTGACGGCTTGTAGTCCATCTTTGTGTGGAATGTTGGTGTAGAGGGCTTCTACATCCATAGTGGCTAGGATGGTGTTTTTAGGAAGATCACCAATGGACTGTAGTTTCCTCAGGAAATCGGTGGTGTCTCGAAGATAGCTGGGAGTGCTGGTAACGAAGGGCCTGAGGTAGTACATTTTCTAATGCCACAAAGTACTTTAAAAACATTTGTTTCATAATTTGGTACTGGATCTGTAATTCTTTAAAATATTTTATTTGCCTTTCCATTTCAGGTGTAAGTTAGATTAAAGCTCTGTTAGAGAGATGCACAAGTCTATTTGCCAATTGCCTGTGAATCTCTTGAGCAGAAGAAGCACACTTGATCCCACTTTAAATCCTCCTCTGTCTTCTGTTTAGATCTGGCTCTGGGAGGATTGTTCAGATCTGCACTCTCCCTGTTCAAGCCAGTGATGTGTCTGGTATCTGGGGTTATAGTTTATATGTGTGTTCTTACTTTTAAGATGTGTTGTTCCAGCTGGCAAACACAGACCATGCTCCTATCAATTTATGTGAATGCAAACAGATTGGGACTTACCCTACTGAAAGTACATTTATGTTTTTGTTGGAAGACCAGGGTCACACAGTTCATCCAAAGATTGTTACATAATCGATTATCCCAAACAGTGCTTTCCAAAAGTAAATATACAAACCAAAGATCATGTACCTTCACTGCTGAGCCATCCATCAAGTCAGGTTTACTGTGACCAAGAAGCTAGATTACAAACAAAAGGAGCAGAGAATGCAATATTTTGTGGCATGCAAAGAATGTGACACGTCTGATGTGTGTGATGTGTTAACTAAGTTGCCACACGTTTTTGCCTGTCAGAGGAATTGCTAGCACTAGCATGAGATAAGCACAAATTAAGTGTATCATCTTTGTTTCAATTCACTGAAATTCATATCATATACATCTGAAATGTAACAGAAAACTAACATGCAAAAATCAGTAACAAGATGTGACCCTGAATGAACAGGGATGTTAAAATGTTTCAGTATTTAACATTAGATTTTCTAATTTAATTTAACTAATTCTATAATCTTAATCATGGACATTTAGACTCTGATTCAGTAAAGCACCTTAATTCAGAAAAAGAATTTAACCACATGCTTAAATCCGGTTAACTTCAATGGGACGTAAGCACATATTTAAAGTTAAGCGCATACTTAAGTAGTTTCCTGAACAGGGATAAACTTAAACACATGCTTAAGTGCTTTCCTGAATCAAGGCCTTGCTATCTAATGACATTTTGATTACCTCCCATTTGACTTGTGGACAGTAATTTGATTCATAAATTTAATTAATTTAATGGCTGTGGTCTGAACTAAGTAGCTAATTGCTTATGTTCTACCTGGAATACTATTTAAAGTGCATTTGTAAGGATTTTATGGCTACCATAATGACTACAGGACTGTCCCAGGGGTTACTGGCTCTGTTCACATGATTGGTCACACTTTTGATGTAGTTTTTGGGCTGAGATTGGAGGTCAGACAGTAAGAAATTTTTCCTAAATCATGGACCAATCATTACCTCATGCAATACAACACCCTGTTAGGGACCGGCTTCTGTTTTGATGGACTGTCCATGGAGGTTAATGGAATGAGAGTACTTCCAGAAGTTCCTGAGTGAAGATATGGTTTATTTGACAGACCACTCCATTGAGCTTTTGATAGGATTCTATAATCATCTTTTTATCTTTAGCCATCAGTTGGGTGCTTTCTACAAGCCTCCTTCTCTGGCTCCGTTCCCATATCACCTGGGTTTATAGGTGTTCTGCAACAAATAAAACAGGAGGAAAGTTAGAGAGCAGGTGGCAGAAATCTTAAGTTGAAGCTTCTTTATTGTGTCATAAAGACTGTTTGGATCCTTCTGGAAAGGCAGTGCAGGAAGCAAAGAAGAGGTTCCCTGATTCTCTGATAAGTCCTGCAAAGTCTCAATCAGTGGACTTCGTTGTTTTTGTAATTACCAGTATTTCTTTTTAAAAATATGTTAATCATTCCTCTACCTTCAACAAACTCCAAAAGAAATTTTCTATTTGAAGTGCTTTGTCCCATTCCAGTTTTGAGGGTGTTCTTTCATTTGTCTTTTCATTATTATTTACATTTTTATTGCTTTATGAATGAATTCAGTGGTTGGACAATTGAAAGACTGTGCAATGTGGCTTGAAAGAAACAGAATATAGGCAGGTGCCATACAACCTTTCTTTTATATAGTAGCTTTGCAGTTCCAGGCTCCATCTGAGCACAAGCTGCCAATCATGATGGATTGTGGCAAATTGTGGGATGATTTTGTAAAGTGAATAAATAGGAACAGGAATGATACCAGCAAATGTATTTCATTTAGAATGTGAATACCTAGTTAGTGCATCAACTTAATCTGCGCTTTTCTTTCTTTCTTTCTTTCAACCTTATCTTTATATCAATTTCAGTCTAGAAGTCTCCTATAATCTTGTTGAACCATGTCCATCCTTCATCCAGAAGATGAATTAACTTTTCATACAAACCACTGATTTCATCATATGGGTGCTGTGTGGTTGCCAAATAAACGTGGATGATTTTCATCTTGTGTCTTTTGAAAATCTTCAGGGTTAGTTGAGCATTCTTGTTAGTGACTCAATTTGTATATTTTACTAACCTCCAGGGCTTTGGCTAAAAGAGAGAAATGCTTAAATATTATTCTTTTCCTGGACTGACTGATTTTATAGGGGATGCTGTGCTATCCACTTGGCCTCTTGCTTGAAATTTTTCTGAGGTTTTGCTTGTCTTTATGCCAGTGTCAACTAACTAGAGCCACCGAGTGCAGGAAGAAGCCCTGGCAGTCATATTAATGAGGACTGTAGGAGTTAATAATGCACATTGACCAAAATCTGCCGCCAAATGATCAGGAAGAGGGATAATTGTGTAGGATCTATTTATAAATATGAGGGTATGCCAGCCTATGTATGTTGTCAGATCTGGATCCAATCATGCTGGACTTCAGGGCATTTTGAAACTGGGGTTTTCGTTTGGGGCCCATTACTAATATTCACATTGGGTGAGGGGTTGAGGAGACACAAAAGACATATATTTATTCTTTCAGATCCTTGTTTTAGATCACATACAATGGTAGGCTCCAAAAATATGTAATCTGTCAAGAGAGACATTCAGAAAACAGCATCAATCAAAATAAATGCTGGTAAGAAACTCTATAATTATAAATACAAAGTAAAATAAGACATTCAAAAGTGATGCTACATAATCCAAATACTGTATGAAAGTTGAGCTCTGCTTAAGTTAACCGTATGATCTACTAATTTAGAAAAAGGAACGAGACCTCATTTCTAGCATGCATTCTAAATTCAATTAAATCTAACAAACTTGCTGAGAGTGTGCTTTTCATTTCCTTATACACAGAGAACCAATGTATTTAACCAGTTTAATTGTTCAGCATAAAGCAATGATGAGTACCATACTAACAAAAATTACATCAATTTCTGTTGGAGTATTTGAAAGGCATGTCTGCAGCAGATAACATCTTTGTGAAGAGAAGAATTTTGGATTTTTTTTCTTGCTTGCTTGCTAATAAAATCTTTAATTTATCCTCAAGACAAAACAATATAGTCTGACTATGGTTTTTCCCCATAAAATATAGTGCAACTAACTAGTGTGCTGGTACAATCAAGAAATATAGAGATAAGAAACCATTAAAATGCATAGCTGGAGTATAAGTGAGGATTTACATTCAAATGGCCAAATTCTGCACTTGGATCTAAATGTGCAAATTCCATTGAAGTCAATTTAGTAGGTATATGGCATTAAATAGATTATACAAATCTCATTCAAACTGCCTTGTCATAGATCACTGTGCCTCAATTTTATTTGTGCTGGTGTTTGCACATCCTGCTGACTATAACAGGAATCCTATGCACGTATACTTGAGCAGAGTTTGACACCTACATCTTAAAGTTAGGAGGGACCTCATCCTTAGTCATGTATTACAGGTCCCTTCACAAAAGCAGTTCTTCTTTGTATTGTAACCTTTCTGTCAACTGGTGTTGGCAGCAATGAGGACCGGGTTCCTCTTAACAATACAAAGCTCAAGCACCTGCCCCAAAATCTGGAAAAAACACACCAGCATACCTGGGTGCCTCTAAAAGGCAATGCTTCCTTCTGTACTTGCAAACATTGAGAATGTGTATAACAAAAGAAAACTTTTATTAAGAGGAGAGGGAACACAATATTAATTTGGGACAATACAGCAACAATTTTGCTTCCCTTTTGTCATGCAATAAAGATAACAATATTTCATTACTCCTTCATCCAAGAGTTTAAGTGAATTTTAACACAAACCAGGCAAAGCTGATCACTTTGGCCAGGTAGAGTTGCCAGCTGATCACTGAGGCAAAGTAGATGTGTCTACTTTACTAATACAGTCTGCTCCTGAGGTCTTTTCCCCCAGTTCATCAACAGATGGCAGGGAAGAGCTCAGCCAGACCACTGCCTTACATTGTCATTAGCCACCTCTAAGGGGCACATGCTTACCATGACCCTTCTTATCACTCACATGAAGAGTCCCATTGGTTTAAAATGTGACTCCTTGCATTTGTAAATGCAACTTAACGTGAGGTATGTAGATCAGACCAATGAAAATAAATTGTATTTACTATATATATTGCTGCAGGGAGGTGCATAGCATCAAACTGTGGGCTTTTTTTTTTCTGTATCCATGATTCCAGTCACAGTTTGCCTATCCAAAAAGTTCACTTTTTCTCCTGCACACTAATACCATTCTTCTCTCTCTGAAGCCAAACTGAATACTACACATTTGCTATTGTAAGGTTTCCCCCCAAAAAATTTACTCTGCTGCTAAGCCAACAAGCCCTGTGTGAATGCTGGACTTTGGATCCACCTCTGTAGATCAGTCCTTGATCTCCATACTCTAAGACCTCAAGTTTCTGCACAGTTTTTTAAGTTTTGCCAAATGCCATTAGAAACATAGAATGCACATTATGACTTCAAAAAATAACAAATTTAATTAGGTTTGATAAGGACTATTGCTTTTATTCTGGTAATTAATTATTAGAGGTAGAATGTTTTGAAAATTCTGAGCAAGGTCTTCAGCTGATATAAATTGGTGTAGCTCCAACAAAGCTGCTTTACACCAGCTGTGGATCTGGCCTTTCATTTTGTGAAGAACATTCTGAAAGTTTGTTCTCACATTTTTTCAGAGATTTTGTTATGCCCAAAAGTGGAAAATGCACATAACTCAAGAGAACAAAACCGAGGCACAGATCAGCATTCTGATTACTCCTACTGAGGTTATGGTTCCACACCCTCCATGTTACTGTTGATTTGCCCAACAAAAACATACTAAAATTCAACAGTTAAATAAACAGCCTTCATTTAATTTCAAGCTTTATAATTGACTGTCAGTCAATTACACAGTTGTAACCCATATCTTATTACAAATACAAAGTACTATAGACATGCATTTTAAACATCACATTTTCCTAACTGGCAGCATTTCCCTTTTTTGGAAGCCATTGCAATCAATTGTGATTATGGTAACAACCGCAAAACATTTATTACTTAATGTCAGTTATTTAAATGTAAATCTGAAAAAAGAGAAACTGTGT
Organism: Dermochelys coriacea; assembly: GCF_009764565.3. NCBI lineage: Eukaryota > Metazoa > Chordata > Testudines > Dermochelyidae > Dermochelys > Dermochelys coriacea. Next base: position 124,873,379 of record NC_050070.1, read on the forward strand.
AGTTGTCTATTAAGCCAATATATCCCAGCAAAACTATTTACAGTATATAGATAGATATTATTTGAGTGCTTTCTAAAGAATAAATAACCAAAATCACAATAGGCCAGTGGTCTCATGCCATCGTTTATTTTTTTCCTTTTATATCTCCTTCTTTCCTTTTCTTTACTCATTTTAGTTGTGTCTGTGGGAAACTCTCAGTTCGAGAAGGGAGTTTTCTGCTTTGTTACTTGATTTGTGGTCATTGTAATGTCCTCTGGTACTGAGTTCCAAAATGTTTGTCCTGTTTCTGAAAGAGCCCTGTCTCCTGCTCTCATGAGCTTCACCTTTGAGTTAATAGTTGAGTTCATAGTTAATGGGAAATGTAGCAGCTAAGAGAGATTGTCAACACAGAAAGGAAGATGTTCTTTAAACTTCCTGTAGACAATTCCATGAAGGGCTTAGAACTGATGTGCCTTTGGCCTGCAATTCAGTGGGGATCCCATCTAGTGGGGTTGGGAACAATAGGGTGAGGCTGATAATTGCTGAGGATGTGGACGAGTCTGTTCTGGGATAATCAAAGGTTTTGAAAATTTGTTGTGCTCATACCGAGGGAAAGTGAGTTGCAGTAATCCAGCCTGGAGGTTTCCAAGGTGTGGATCACCATGGTGAATCATAGTCCAACAGGATACGGCGCAGTTTTCTCACCAGTCTCAGGTGGAAGAAAGCATTTTCCATAACTAGATATTAGAGCAGTGGTTCGCAAACTTGTTCTGCGGCTTGAGCAAGGAAAGCCCCTGGCAGGCCGGGCTGGTTTGTTTACCTGCCGTGTCCGCAGGTTCGGCCGATCGCGGCTCCCACTGGCTGCAGTTTGCTCCTTCAGGCCAATGGGAGCTGCGGGAAGCGGCGCGGGCCGAGGAACGTACTGGCCACTGCTTCCAGCAGCTCTCATTGGCCTAGAGCAGTGAACCGCAGCCAGTGGGAGGCGCGATCAGCTGAACCTGCGGACGCGGCAGATAAACAAACTGGCCGGCGCGCCAGGGGCTTTCCCTGTACAAACAGTAGAACAAGTTTGGGAACCACTGTATTAGAGCATCCTGCAACACTGAGGAATCCAAAGGCATCCTCTGGTTGTAGACTGTTTTGGTTATCTGAGGGTAGACGCTCTCCATTTCAGGTGATGGGATGGAGGATGCTAGTTCTTCAGAATGGTTTCATCTTCCCACTGATGTTACTGCTATCATGCCCAGATTCAGATTCAGGCAGTTGTCCTTGGTCAAAGTGCTGATCTCGGCCAGTCATTAGGATAGTTGGAAGATGGTGCTATTTGTGCTACAGGTAAAAGAGAAGTATATCTGAGTATCACCTGCATATTATTGGCAATTGAGATCACAGCCTGTCACAATTTCTACCATCAGAAATATTCCTATGCATATAACTATTAACATTAATAATATTTTATCAGAGGTATTTTCTGTTATGCCCCTATTTTTAACCGTGGAATTTAAAAGGGAAAGAAAATCTACATGGGTCTTTTGGTCTTTCAGTACATGAATAGAATGACAGAATTATGATTCACCCAGAAGATCAGTTATCACGCTGTATTGCTGCCTAGGCATTGCAGTGATTAAGTAGTAGGAAGGAAGGAATCAATGAGTGTATAATGGATGTCCAGACCACATTTATAATCTGCGTTATGAAAACACATTTGAAAAGTATGTAGTGTTCCACCTCTCATTTGCAACATCTAATGAACATATATACAGCATTTAAAATACCAGCTGACCAAACACTTATCCCCTATTAAGATGCTACAAGTAAACCTTATGCACAATTTTAAATAGAAATGCTATATTATACAGGACTCTGGCATTTGAATTATTTAAAAATGCTAGTCTGCCATGTATAACGTTAGGTATGTTTCTCTTTCCATTTTAACTGACTGTGAGTGGAAAACTGAACATTTGCCTATGTAGTATTTCACTACAATATGTATTTTTGGACAATTCATATTAGTTTTGTTATCCATATCTATTGCCTCGAATGTGAGTTCATCATTCTGGGGTTTATAAAATCTTCCAGATGGGATGCTGAACCCATATCTCTTGCAATAGATGTGGATAATAAACTATTGTGAATTGTCTATACATAATTATTGGGGTAAAATATTCTGATATTATTAAGTTTTACACTTTTAAACTTCGTAAAAGATCAAGTTATAAAAAATTCCAGTGGCATAAGCACTCTCAATATTTTAGTTTCTGAAGGTGGAGTATTTTTGATATGCTAAAACTAAAATGCAGCCTATCCAATTAAAACCATTGTTAAATTTAAACAGATTCTCCTGCTGTGAACATGCACCCAGAGGCAGGCCATTAAATTAAAGGTGAATTAAAACAGTAGAACTATAAACTCCTAAGAAAGCTGGCATACACCAAAAAACAATGAGAGCCAGTTTCCTTGCTATAGCAAAGATCTGCTTGGTGCAGGAAAAGGCAGGGAAATCATAGAGTTGGCTGCAGCTTTTTGATTCTCTGCCTGGTTCCTCCTCAGCCCAGACATACATTAGACTAGTTCAGGGGCTGCTCTAATCTACAACAGCTGGCAGCTGCATCTAAGGGAGCATCTCTGGCTGGGAATAGTCAGAACACTACCCATCCCTGTCACTACACTGGGACCACAGGAAGAGGCATAGGAGCCAGTGCTACCAGCTTTACTTATGCTGGGTAGATGCAGGAAGTTTCTGCTCCCTTTGGGCCATATCAGTCAGGCCACTAACCAGGTTAGTGGTTCTGTTGTGTGGTGTGTGGTTGCTGGTGAGTATTTGCTTCAGATTGGGGGGCTGTCTGTAAGCAAGGACTGGTCTGTCTCCCAAGATCTGAGAGAGCGATGGCTCGTCCTTCAGGATAGGTTGTAGATCCTTGATGATGCGTTGGAGGGGTTTTAGTTGGGGGCTGAAGGTGATGGCTAGTGGCGTTCTGTTGTTTTCTTTGTTGGGCCTGTCCTGTAGTAGGTGACTTCTGGGTACTCTTCTGGCTCTGTCAATCTGTTTCTTCACTTCAGCAGGTGGGTACTGTAGTTGTAGGAATGCATGATAGAGATCTTGTAGGTGTTTGTCTCTGTCTGAGGGGTTGGAGCAAATGCGGTTATATCGTAGCGCTTGGCTGTAGACAATGGATCGAGTGGTATGATCTGGATGAAAGCTAGAGGCATGTAGGTAGGAATAGCGGTCAGTAGGTTTCCGATATAGGGTGGTGTTTATGTGACCATCGCTTATTAGCACCGTAGTGTCCAGGAAGTGGATCTCTTGTGTGGACTGGTCCAGGCTGAGGTTGATGGTGGGATGGAAATTGTTGAAATCATGGTGGAATTCCTCAAGAGCTTCTTTTCCATGGGTCCAGATGATGAAGATGTCATCAATGTAGCGCAAGTAGAGTAGGGGCATTAGGGAACGAGAGCTGAGGAAGCGTTGTTCTAAGTCAGCCATAAAAATGTTGGCATACTGTGGGGCCATGCGGGTACCCATCGCAGTGCCACTGATTTGAAGGTATACATTGTCACCAAATGTGAAATAGTTATGGGTCAGGACAAACACAACAGAACCACTAACCCAGGAACCTATCCTTGCAACAAAGCCCGTTGCCAACTCTGTCCACATATCTATTCAGGGGATACCATCATAGGGCCTAATCACATCAGCCACACCATCAGAGGCTCGTTCACCTGTGCATCTACCAATGTGATATATGCCATCATGTGCCAGCAATGCCCCTCTGCCATGTACATTGGCCAAACTGGACAGTCTCTACGTAAAAGAATGAATGGACACAAATCAGACGTCAAGAATTATAACATTCAAAAACCAGTTGGAGAACACTTCAATCTCTCTGGTCACTCGATCACAGACCTAAGAGTGGCTATACTTCAACAAAAAAGCTTCAAAAACAGACTCCAACGAGAGACTGCTGAATTGGAATTAATTTGCAAACTGGATACAATTAACTTAGGCTTGAATAGAGACTGGGAATGGATGAGTCATTACACAAAGTAAAACTATTTCCCCATGGTATTTCTCCCCCTCACCCCACCCCACCCCCCACTGTTCCTCTGATATTCTTGTTAACTGCTGGAATTAGCCTACCTGCTTGTCACCATGAAAGGTTTTCCTCCTTCCCCCCCCTGCTGTTGGTGATGGCTTATCTTAAGTGATCACTCTCCTTACAGTGTGTATGATAAACCCATTGTTTCATGTTCTCTGTGTGTGTGTATATAAATCTCTCCTCTGTTTTTTCCACCAAATGCATCCGATGAAGTGAGCTGTAGCTCACGAAAGCTTATGCTCTAATAAATTTGTTAGTCTCTAAGGTGCCACAAGTACTCCTTTTCTTTTTGCGAATACAGACTAACACGGCTGCTACTCTGAAACCTGTGATCTCAGTGTGTTAGCTTCAGTGGACACAGGCCTGAGCCCATAGCTGAGTCCAGCTCTGCACCAGCAGCTCCAATCAGGATTTAACTGTATGAGTTTATTTTTTCCTTTTTTCCTTCATTTGCCTTGATTTGACTGCAGTTCCACCAAAATCTAATAGACTAACCATTAACTGCCTTGCAGTTTATATTACAGCTTCTTTGAAACTTAGAATTGACATTCTTAGCATTAGAATACCAGAAACTTACAGAAGCGTAGCTGTTTCTCCTGCTGGATGAGTGATAATTGTTTTTCTGCTCATTTACATCCAAAAGTAATTAAACTATACAAAAAAACTATGTACTATAGTCTTGGTGCAGTGTGCACTGTTTTCAGGTTATGCAGAGATTCCATGAAAACATTACAGTGGGAGCTGTAGTTCATTTATATTGTCAATTCCTAAACATTTGCCAGAATGCAACCTTGAAAGAATTAGGTCACACAAAATGTGGCCTAAGGGTTTCTTCCTTCTGTTTTCTTCAGTGGAGCTCTGCAGCTGATGCAATAAAACTGTTCTACATCAATAATTTTTAGAGTTTGTTTCCTGAAAATTTTATTTGGTTTATGGAAATAAACCAAGTTTTTAGTTCAATAGGGAAATTCCTTGATTTTCATTCTGGATCTATTTATATAAGTTTAGTGATATTTCAGCACAAATACATGTGTACTCTAAGCATTAGCAACATTCTGTTGTTGTAACTATTACCATCTAACTCTTCCTCACATTATGCCAGTTAAACCCAGATATTAGATATCTAGTTTGCACTCTTAAGAATTAAAAAATGTCTAATGTAGGCCTTGCTTTGCTACTGGAGGGTTATAATCACAATCTACATATAAAATAAGAGCATCTTCAAAGCTGATTTCCACATCCTACATATAAAATAAGGGTAAGTTAAAAGCTGATTTCCCAGAGATAACTACTTATCACTCAGTGTTACTTCATTCTAAACTCTGTGTGGTATCTCATGGACAAAAATGTGCCTTTTCTGGTTATAATGATACTACACATTTGTGACTTTCTTTTATCCAAATACTGTAAAAGTAAGAAAGAATAAGGGTGTAGTCATAGATTCATAGATTCATACATTCATAGATACTAAGGTCAGAAGGGACCATTCTGATCATCTAGTCCGACCTCCTGCACAGCGCAGGCCACAGAATGTCACCCACCCACTCCTATGAAAAACCTCACCCATGTCTGAGCTATTGAAGTCCTTAAATCATGGTTCAAAACTTCAAGGAGCAGAGAAGCCTCCCTCCAGTCAACCATGCCCCATGCTACAGAGGAAGGCAAAAAAAAAAAAAAAAAAAAAAAACACACCTCCAGGGCCTCTCCAATCTGCCCTGGAGGAAAATTCCTTCCCGACCCCAAATATGGCAATCAGCTAAACCCTGAGCACATGGGCAAGATTCACCAGCCAGATACCCAGGAAAGAATTTTCTATAGTAAATCAGATCCCATCCATCTAATATCCCATCTCAGGGGATTTGGCCTATTTACCCTGAATATTTAAAGATCAATTACTTACCAAAATCCCATCATACCATCTCCTCCATAAACTTATCGAGTAGAATCTTAAAACCAGATAGATCTTTTGCCCCTACTGCTTCCCTTGGAAGGTTATTCCAAAACTTCACTCCTCTGATGGTTAAAAACCTTCGTCTGATTTCAAGTCTAAACTTCCTGGTGGCCAGTTTATACCCATTTGTTCTTGTGTCCACATTAATGCTGAGCTGAAATAATTCCTCTCCCTCTCCTATATTTATCCCTCTGATATATTTATAGAGAGCAATCATATCTCCCCTCAACCTTCTTTTAGTTAGGCTAAACAAGCCAAGCTCCTTAAGTCTCCTTTCATAAGACAAGTTTTCCATTCCTCGGATCATCCTAGTAGCCCTTCTCTATACCTGCTCCAGTTTGAATTCATCCTTTTTAAACATGGGAGACCAGAACTGCGCACAGTATTCTAGGTGAGGTCTCACCAGTGCCTTGTGTAACGGTACTAAAACCTCCTTATCCCTACTGGAAATGCCTCTCCTGATGCATCCCAAAACCGCATTAGCTTTTTTCACAGCCATATCACATTGGCAGCTCATAGTCATCCTATGATCAACCAATACTCCAAGGTCCTTCTCCTCTTCCGTTACTTCTAATTGATGCGTCCCCAACTTATAGCTAAAATTCTTGTTATTAATCCCTAAATGCATAACCTTACACTTCTCACTATTAAATTTCATCTTATTACTATTACTCCAGTTTACAAGGTCATCCAGATCCTCCTGTATAATATCCCGATCCTTCTCCGAATTGGCAATACCTCCCAGCTTTGTATCATCTGCAAACTTTATTAGCACACTCCCACTTTTTGTGCCAAGGTCAGTAATAAAAAGATTAAATAAGATTGGTCCCAAAACCGATCCCTGAGGAACTCCACTGGTAACCTCCCTCCAACCTGACAGTTCTCCTTTCAGTAGGACCCGTTGAAGTCTCCCCTTTAACCAATTCCTTATCCACCTTTTGATGTTCATATTGATCCCCATCTTCTCCAATTTAACTAATAATTCCCCATGTGGCACGGTATCAAATGCCTTACTGAAATCTAGGTAAATTAGATCCACTGCATTTCCTTTATCTAAAAAATCTGTTACTTTTTCAAAAAAGGAGATTAGGTTGGTTTGGCACGATCTACCTTTTGTAAAACCATGTTGTATTTTGTCCCATTTACCATTGACTTCAATGTCCTTAACTAATTTCTCCTTCAAAATTTTTTCCAGGACCTTGCATACTACAGATGTCAAACTAACTGGCCTGTAGTTACCCGGATCACTTTTTTTTCCTTTCTTAAAAATAAGAACTATATTAGCAATTCTCCAATCATTCGGTACTATTCCTGAGTTTACAGATTCATTAAAAATTCTTGCTAATGGGCTTGCAATTTCAGGTGCCAATTCCTTTAATATTCTTGGATGAAGATTATCTGGGCCCCCCGATTTAGTCCCATTAAGCTGTTTCAGTTTCGCTTCTACCTCTGATATGGTAATATCTACCTCTATATCCTCCTTCCCATTTGTCATGCTACCATTATCCCCAAGATCCTCTTTAGCCTTATTAAAGACTGAGGCAAAGTATTTGTTTAGATATTGGGCCATACCTAGATTATCTTTAACCTCCACTCCATCCTCAGTGTTAAGCGGCCCCACTTCTTCCTTCTTAGTTTTCTTCTTATTTATATGGCTATAGAACCTTTTACTATTGGTTTTAATTCCCTTTGCAAGGTCCAACTCTACTCGACTTTTAGCCTCTCTCACTTTATCCCTACATCTTCTGACCTCAATTAGGTAGCTTTCCTTGCTGATCCCTCCCATCTTCCACTCCCTGTATGCTTTCTGCTTCTTCATAATCACCTCTCTAAGATGCTTGCTCATCCAGCTTGGTCTACAACTCCTTCCTATGAATTTTTTCCCCTTTCTTGGGATACAGGCTTCCGATAGCTTCTGCAGTTTTGATTTAAAGTAATCCCAGGCTTCCTCTACCTTTAGATCCATAAGTTCTTCAGTCCAATCCACTTCCCTAACTAATTTCCTTAATTTTTGAAAGTCAGCCCTTTTGAAATCAAAAACCCTAGTTGCAGATTTATTTTTGTTAATCCTTCCATTTAGTTTGAACTGAATTAGCTCATGATCACTTGAGCCAAGATTGTCCCCTACAACCATTTCTTCTATGAGGTCCTCGCTACTCACCAAAATTAAATCTAAAATGGCATCCCCTCTAGTCGGTTCAGCAACTACTTGATGAAGGAATCTATCAGCAATCGCATCTAGGAAAATCTGAGCCCTATTATTATTACTAGCACTGGTCCTCCAGTCTATATCTGGGAAGTTAAAGTCTCCCATGATCACGCAGTTTCCATTAGTATTTACTTGATTAAAGACATTAAAAAGGGCTCTATCCATATCCAAATTAGATCCCGGAGGTCTATAGCACACCCCAAGCACTATCGTAGGAGAGGCTTTACTAGTTTTCTTCCCCAATGTAATTTTTGCCCAGACGGACTCTTTCTTATCCATTGCATCGCTTCTTATTTCTTTACATTCTACCTCATCATTGATATACAATGCTACTCCACCCCCTTTACCTTTGTTTCTGTCTTTCCTAAACAGCACATACCCTTCAATACCTGTAGTCCAGTCATGACTACTATTCCACCATGTTTCTGTTATCCCTATAATATCTGGTTTCACTTCCTGCACCAGTAGCTCTAGTTCCTCCATTTTGTTACCTAGACTCCTCGCATTGGTGTACAAACATCTTAATTTTTGCTGTTTGGACTCGCTCACATTTTGTACCCTATTAGGCACAGTCATTCTACAGCCAGTATAACCTATTAGACTAGTATCCACACCGCCCTCGCTCCTTATATACATTCTCCTACCCATGGCTGTATCCTTTCTTACTTCATCTTCTTCCCTCTCAATGCTAAAATCTGGCGTGGAGATTTTCTGGACATCTCCCATCCATCTCCCCCCATTACATTTGTTGGTTTTGTGTTTTAGTCTCATATAGAGGAAATGAGCATGTTCTTCCTTGAACTAATATAAAAACTATTTTATATCACTAGGATAAAGTTAATCTATGTTCCTACTAACATTCCACCCACTAAGAACAAATGCTTAGCACAATCACAGAGCTTGGTCCTTCTCCCACTGATCTCAATGTGTTAGCTTCAGTGGACACAGGCCTGAGCTCATAGCTGAGTCCAGCTCTGCACCAGCAGCTCCTTTCCCCCTCATATTAGCCTCCCAGGGGAGCCTGCTGTAAGTTCCCTAAGGAAGTCTAAGTCTGCTTTTCTGAAGTCCAGGGTCCGTATTTTGCTACTCTCCTTTCTTCCTTTTGTGAGGAACTCAACCATCTCATGGTCACTGCTGCCTAGGTTGCCACTCACTTCTACTTCCCCTGCCGAACCTTGTATGTGATTGCCTTACAGATCTATTTAATTAGGATATTATTAGAAATAAGATAAACACACTATGGCCCTGATTTTGCAACCTCTTACATATGTGTGTAAGAGGTTGCAAAATCAGAAAGTAGATCTGTTTGGGTTTTTTTTGTGTAGTGTGAGCTTTATAATATTGAGCAACTTGGATTCATTTTGTAAATCTAATTTTGCAGAATTTTGCTGAGCTTTGCGTTCTGGGGCTTCTAAACATAGTTAAATGTTCTCTCATCATTCGTTCCCCCTCTCCGCCTTGTCACTGAGAGGGTTTTTTTTTAGCATATTACAAAGTGTGGATGTTATAGACAAGGGGAAAAGCTGAGTTACATTTGTTGTTCCTTTTACTTCATGATCACTCTCTATTTTTTCTTTATATATTGTAAAGGATCTTCTTGTAATGGTCTTTACCTACACTGGAAGCTCTTTGGAGCAGGGATCATCTTTTTTGTTATCTCTGTACAATACGTAGCACAGTGGGGCGTCGATCCCTGGTTGGGGCCTTTACATGTCACTCCAGTACAAACAATTTAGAAGAACTATAAGAAGTTCTGCAGGAGTTTTGTCACTTTTTTGTTGCTGACTTTGTATAGAAATAAAAACAGCTATGGTTAAATAAAAATAGAAGAACCACCACCACACTGATCATTTAAGACAAAGCATTTCAAATTTTGGGATCTAAGGGTAGACAGATATATTTAGATACCTAAGTAAGCAGCCTCATTTTCAGAGGTGCTGAGCATCTGCAGCTTTCATTTCGTGAGTCGGGGAGGGGCAGGGCGGAATCTCAGGGAAATATTGATATCAGCCCACTTATTTAGCTGTCTACAAATGGAGTTAGTGCTTAACTTTAGGCATGCACATTTGAAAATTTTGGCTTAAATTGACAACATAACAAAAGGGCTTCTCTTCCAGTTCGTTATTAACTTTGATTTGTTATTTTCAAAAATTGATAGAAATGTTTTAATTTTGCCAATATAAGATGAGGTCTTTTCTGGTTTTGTTTCATTTTTGCTGTTAGTTATTGTTTCCAGTAGCGCTCACAATGAGCTAGTTGCTGTACAAACACAAAAGAAGGCACAGCCTCTCCCCGAGGGAGCTTACATTCTAAAAAAAGAGGATAGAGATGGAGGATAGAGAGGATAGAGGGGGAAGGAAACACCAAACACATCAGAGAGCAATTTGCCATGTCCTCATAATCAAAGTTTTTAATACAGCCTTCCCTGTAGATAAAGATTTTTAGATAATCCCAAATTAGTTATTTTAAGGATCACATTAAATGTGGGTCTGAAGAAGGAATTGCAAGCATAGGAAAGTGTCACTTTTAAAACTAATAAATTGCTCAAAAAAATGTGCTGGATTTACAACACTAGAAAAGAAAGCTTTAGATTTAGTCACAAAACACGCAGCTGCAATGTAGACTTCCCTAAACGGCTTGCCAGTGTACATCATCCCTGGTCTAGAAGGACTTGCCTCATTCCTTGACCTCACAGCTGAGACTACCCACAAGGGTAGGGTGACCAGATAACAAGTGTGAACAGTTGGAACAAGGGGTATGTGTGTGGTGGAGGTTGGGCGGGGGGAGGAATAGGCACCTATATAAGACAAAGCCCCAAATAACAGGACTGTCACTATAAAATCGGGACATCTGGTCACCCTATACAAGGGAGCCAGCCAGACTGTGATTGTGGCCCATGAATGCTTCACAGTCCTTCTGCAGTGACCCAGGGGTGCAAAGGACAAATTGCAAATCTTGTAAAAAATTGTGCGTTTTCAGTGCCTGCAAAATACCTATTTTAATTTACACATTGTGCCTATCAAAAGTTATAGGCACATGTAAAATAAAAACTAAACCATATTTTACAAGACAAAGCTAAAGCGACACAATGTTTACTGATCACCCTCAGCCCAGAAACACAGTTGCCGAGGTTAGTAGAGCTCCTTGACTGACATTTTTATAATTAGAATTATAATGGAGACTCTGTTCCAAATATATATGGCAAGACTATCATTGTACCACTGTGTATGTGTGGGTGTGTAAATCAGAAACTTCAAGAAATGCCTATAACAAAGCTCAGTAACCATATGACTACATCTTTTGGCTTCCCATCTCCCTATTTTCCCTCATTGTTTGTTGCTTGCCACTTCCTCTGTCATGTCTACATTTATACTGTAAACACTCTGGTACAAGGACTGTCTATTTTATTTGTCAGTAAAGAAGCTAGCACGTCTAATGTTTTATATATAATTATTATTATTCAGGAAGCATCCTCCATAAATCAGTATTCAGTGACCCAGCCGTTTGGTGATATATGGAGAATTATTTGCAGTTGCTCATCATGTTAACGGGAATTGAGAGAAGCTAGTATAGTGTATCCCTCCCTCTTTAAAATGACTTTCAAAGATTTTCTTCAAAGGCCTCCATGCTACATGAGCTGCCATGGCCCACTATTCCGGAAATCCTCAACAATCTTTTTCTCAAGTAGTGCTTTCTATTAATCGCTCCTGAGCCATTGTTTCCAGGGGAACCAATTCAGCACTGCATCTGCAGAGTTGGGACACAGGCCTTTAAACACAAGGCTTCCCTTATCATAAAACAAACTATAAGATGAAACAGCCGTGTGTGCTCTACTGGAGAGAGACAGAGAGGGCATTCTGTGAAGTGTCGCTTTTCCATCTCTTCCCAGGAGGTTGACTACCCAAAGTGAAGCAGTGAAGAATAAACATTTCAGGAAAAGTGTAAGAAGATCTTTCTTTTAAAAGCTCTCCCACTTGGATGCTTGTCATTTTCCTCTTGCAAGCCATCTTTTAAACTCGACCAGGGATCAGCAACCTTTGGCATGCAGCCCGCCAGGATAAGCCCTGTGGCAGGCTGGGCAGGTTTGTTTAGCAGCGCAGGCTGAGGCATGTGCTGGGCACCACTTCCCGGAGCCCCCATAGGCCTGGGACAGTGAACCGCGGCCAGTGGGAGCTGCGATCGGCCGAACCTGCAGACCCGGAGGGTAAACAAACTGGCCCGGCCCACCAGGGGGCTTACCCTGGTGGGCCATGTGCCAAAGGTTGCTGATCCCTGAACTAGGCTATACCACATACTTACAAAAACCTAACTGTTCATGGAAATGGCTGTTTCATTGGTTCTAATGTAAAACTAAATACAGTCCAAGCATATCTATGCTCAAAGATCATCAGTGTGCAAGAAGGCATGTTTTAGTCACCAAAGTAGATTTTCTTCACAGTGTTTTATTTTCATTCTTCATTATAACATAAGAAAATGTAAACTGACAAATATTCAACCAGACAGTACACTACAATGCTAGTTAGCTGTGTTCCTGGCTGTTTGTAACAAATCTCTAGACTAGTCAAGTTGACCTGGAGCATCCAGTAATCTCTCTCTCTTGTCTTCCCCACCTGTGCACATATGTATAAAATAATCTTCAGCTTCAGTCAACAGCTTCAAGTTCTCTGAGGCTCAGAAGTCACAGGCATAGAATCTGAGAACAATGAATCAGAGGTTAAAATTGTAAAGACAAACTTAATAAACTTGTAGTAGTATTTATAGAGAACATAAAGGGGTTGTATTCTGCCCTGTTCTGTGTGGATGTGCTGAAGGTTGCACAGAGAGCCTCTGACCCCATGTCCCTCGGTCCTAGCATAGCAATATGTCAGGATACATGGCTAGACCTCAAGAAAGCATGAGATGGGGAGCTTCCATTCTATGCTAATTGGCCTGTCCCCGTACTCCCAACGGGGACATGGTTTAGACTCCCAGACTATGCATCATATGCTAGCTGGGAGTGTACACTGCTCTCTTTTAAGGACGGGCAGTATATAGCCCACCAAGCTCTCCTCAGCATCCACACTAAGTCATTCTGCCCTGCTTATGGAGGATGACTCTGATAACCACTACACAACTAGTACTACTTCACTTCCTGCCTTCCCAGAACATCAGCAGCAGGTAAAGACAAAAATTAAACTGAGAAGCAACATTCATATCCAGATTTGATTTTTCCCACATTTGGGGCTGTTCCAATCCAGAATTTGGTTTTAGGTCAGTCTCTAGACAAAAATATATACAATAAATATATTAAGTACAAGAGTGCCAGGAATATTTCACTTGTAAGTCACTGGGTCAGGTTTTGCTTGCTGTTGCAACCATGCAACTCCCTAGACTTCAGTAAAGTACTATAGATCTAAAGGAAGAGAATTTTCCCCACTGTGTGTCTCATATGCCCTGTTCAAAAGAAAAGCAGTGGAGTTTTTCCTTCTATGTACATTACATTCATTGGATGTGGAAAACAAATATGACTATAGGGGACGATATGCTAGTCGATTATTCCAGTTCTACAAATGTAAAAATTGTTTCAAATAGTAGTACTAGACATTTTTTAATATACTTGCCAACAATAGAATAATAGCATAGATACAGTAAAGCAGAAACTCCCTTTTTTATTCCCTCTCCTGTAAATATATTTTATTATTGCTTTTTACAAAAATACTATTTTAAATGGGGAGGGAGATAATGAGATAACATTTTTGGAAGAACAATACTATTATCTTAAAATAATGAACAAAAAGAATAATACAATAGTTAACAAAATAAATTATGCTTGCTTATATGAAAACATTTTTCCTCTTAAAACATTGGAAAGTGTATTAACAATAACAATCTTTCAGAAGAAAATGTTAGCAATTTCTGATTTTATGGTTTTATGTAAACCAGTTTTATTTATTTATATATTTATTTATCAGATTATACACAATTGCATTAGAGTTTTGGAAAAATTAAATGTCTTAATACCATTACATTGTAGTCCCGATGGAAAATTTGTAGGTGTTTTGAAAACACATTGTACAAAGTATCATGCCATCAGAAAAATGACAAAATAAGAGATGATTTTATAGTAAGTAGCAAAGGAACTAATCACATAAAGACTTGCATAAGTATCCGGAGAAAAACATTTTCTCTGTGTTGCCACACTGTATGTCTAATTCTGCTGTCTTTGGTCCAAATCTAAAGCTTATTGCCTGACCCAAGTGGCAGTACCAAGCTCTTGATAGATGGGGTGGGGGGGGGAGATGGAATCCTACATAAGGGCCATATTCTACTCTCTCTCTCTCTCTGTACAAAACTCCCATTGTTCTGAATGGTAGCTCTGTCGTTGCTTGAGGTTATTATATGATTATGTCCTAGATATGTAGAGCTGGCCCAGAGACTATACTGAACATGTCATTTGGTCTTCTCCACAGAATGATGGGATATCCCGGCTTCTAAAGTTTAATTTCTAGTGCCATTACCAACAGCCACAATCTAGTTCTCAGCTTTTCAGACTCAGAGAGGTTCTTAGTGGTAGATCCAAAGTGGCAGACAGTTCCAGAGCTGGTACTCCCATGACAGACCACCTATCTCAGCTCCTGCAGCAACTTTTATTAGCAGCTGGGTAGAGTGGATTTACTTCACATTATGGTAGTAGCCTCACACATAGCTGCTCACTGTGGAATACAAGCACATCACTGTTTAGCAAGATTACATATCAAGGTGCAGTCTCTTCAAGCATTATTTCATACAGTCTGCTTCCCCTTCAGAGGTCTGAACTGCCACACAAACCAGGAGAAGTCAATTTCTTACAAACTCAGGAACTGCCCTTCCCCCTTTCCCCCTTCTGCATCTACAGCTTTTTTCCTAGAAGAGACATTCATGGACATGAAGCTAATAATAGTACTGCAACCCCAAGGATCAATCAAGTCATTTTTAGTGCTGCTAGGTCTCATACTTTGCTGCATGAGATTTCCATGTGATATCTTTAAGGAAAACCTTCTACCACAACTATATTGTAGGAGGTTCCTCTTGGCAGATCCCAGATCTATACACTATGAATTTCACCAGTGTCATAGAATATAAAATGTAATACAACCAAGATTTATCACTTCCCTTTGTGTCTGTTGGGGAATGTTCTCCATACTACCTCTCTCGGAAAGTTACATTGTTTGTGGCTAATAAATCAGTGTGGAGGGTGAATGAGTGAGATTCAGGTATTCATTCCAAATCCATCTTTCACAGTCTTCCTCAAGGACATGGTGGTGCTGCACTCCCACTCCAAATTTCTCCCCAAAGGGATTTCACAATTTCACCTTAACCAGTGTATTAACCTCATCTTGTTTCCAAAAATCTCATGACTTGTCTGAGGAAGCAATATTGCACTAACTGAACATTTAGTGAACGCTGACCTATCTGGGTAAGGCAAAGCCTTTTCAGCAATCTTCTTTGATTTATTCATTGCTTTTGAGGGGAAGTCTGAAGGGAAAACCATTTCTAACTAGAGGATATTCTGAATTCAGATCCACTAGAACTAGGGTGACCAGATGTCCCATTTTTATAGGGATAGTCCCGTTTTTGGGGACTTTTTCTTATATAGGCACCTATTGCCCCCCACCCCGTCCCGTTTTTTCACAGTTGCTATCTGGTCACCCTAACTAGAACCAAACATCAGTCCAGAATCAGATATCCTCAGTGTTTATTCTATGAGAAGAAAGTCATTTTCTATAGCATGTTGAAAAGCCTGCCTGTTTCTGTAAGGCTGCTGTGAGGAGCTCAATGCTCAGTTTTAGTCAACATTATTCTGTCAGTACTGGTGCTAAAACGGATGCTTAGTTGGAGAGTTCAGTCTTTATTGAACTAAGTGCTCCTCAGTCTTCCACCTGGGTCTGTTACAGCTGCTAAGTCCCAAAAGAGTGGGGACATAATCTCAAAGAAGAAATGAAGGTAACTCATCTATAACTGAAGTTCTGAGTGTTTCTCCCTTTGCCTCTTCCCAGCTACTTATCTTCCTGCAAGTTCTTTCAGAGAGACTTTTGCAAAGCAGAAATAACTGGGAGGGGCCAGTTTGAAACAAGGATTCTTATAGCCTCACTCAAAACATTTGGTTCTGGATAAGGTATGTGTGTGCAGCCCATGGCGTTACAGCTTTCAAAAGGTTTCAGCATTCACAGTACAAAAATGGTGCATCTGCAAAGACAGTGTATTCAGAGAAGGCTAATGACAAGTGAATAACCTTCCTTCCATCTTTTAGCTGCATCACATCTTCCACTGTAAATAAAGACTGCAGCATTATAATGTGTCAGTTTATTGTAAAGTTGGCTTACTGCCAATAATGTAAAACGTATACATACTTCATTTTGTTTGAAAAGCTGCCACCAATTCAAATGGAAGCTTTCTCTGCTGAAAAATGCATGTTTATTAACTGGCTTTTGGTGAGCATTCATTTATTGCGACTCTCAGACTGTTCATAAAAGGAATGCAAATTCAACCCATGGGAGGGTCATACACTTCTAACCTTCATGTACATTGTTCAGGTGACAAAGTTTGCCTAGTTCTGTTTAAACGAGATATCAGTATAAAGAATGAAATATTTTTTGCTTTAGAGGTCAGGGTTAAGGTTATTCTTATGGATTTGTAAGAAGCTCATTTTGCAACTGTCAGCACTGTATACCTAGCTTGAGAATAAATAAGCACACTTAAGTTTCCTGAACTGCCAATCCTCTAATCTTCATAAATACAAGTGTTCAATCCTAGTTCTGTACATAAACAAAATACGTCTTAGAGAATCTGCACATCCCTCCACAGCCATTTCCTTCTCTGTCTTTAAGCACCCTTCACTGTCCTAAAGTTTCCATTTAGGTCCACTTCATTAGGGAACAGTAAAAAAGGGATAAACAGGCGATTTTAGGCACACTTAGTTTCTTCATTTTTGTCACAGGAACTCAGACTAATGCTCATGGAACAATTTATTTCTTTAACTTTTTTCTCTGGTTACATTATAATGACAATTCTGGGCCCACTTCTGCAGTCAGTGAAGTTCCAAATCTCTCACTGAAGTCAGAGGCTTTTAATCGTGCAAGTTATGCAGGGTTGAGCCCTTGAACTTTACATTCATTTTTGTAAAAGAAAAATTTAAAGAAGATTAAACATATTCCATAACAGATGGTGACAGGTATACAAACATATCCTAAAGTTTTATTAATATTAAGTCATGAATTACTGAACTTTCCACTCGTACAGCCCTGGGACCCTGCTCCTTTCAGCATTTTGAATATATGAACAAAAGCTTTCCTAAAGAAGGAGACATATTATGGGGCATCTCTATTTTAAGTATGAACTAACATGGTTTTATTAAATATGGATTATTGTGTGATTATGGTTTATAATAAAATCAATGATCTTTACAATATTTTGGACTTTCTGCTTTGTCACTTCGTTACTTTATCAACTAAATAATGCTTATTCCATGTCTATGTATGTTTATATATTGTTATCATGAATTTTGCATTAATTGAGCAGTTGGAACAGAACTTTAGCATAAAATAATATCAAATGTAATTTCAGCTCATGGCTAGTAAATCCATTTTGCACATAAACACTTTTTTTCTACAAACAAAAGATACTTTGTACAAGCTCAGTTATATCCAAAATAATTGGGAAAACATCTGATCTGCACAAATGGTGCAACCTTTTTTGCACTTTAAGCACGATTTGTGACCTAATTTATTATTTTGCAACAGTAAACAGTGCATCAAGGCCATTAAGGTTTCTGCTTCATGCTTCTGTCCCCTGTCATGCCTGCTGTTTATCTAAGATTATTTAACACTGCTTTGTTATGATATTGATCACTAGTACAAACATGGGCAGACTTCAAAGATAAAGTTTGTTAGAGAAATGTAAGTACTTAAAAAGACAAATAATTTTAGAAATATCTTTTTCCCCTTTATTGGTTGACTATGTTTGCTAATAACATTTGTCAGAAAATCTGTGATTTGGTTTTCATTTTAGTGTCTCAATTAAAAAAAAAAGCTGGACTTAGAATGGATTGCATCTGATGTTGCTAATGTTTTCTGGAAACGGAAAACTGTGATAACAGCCGCTATCTTGGCTCATTTAAAAAAAAAATTTACAGCAGCAATTTACAAGTAGTTAAAACTATTTCCAATAGGCTTGCATCTTTACTAAAAACGTAAGTAAGTCATATGTTTCCTTTCCAATCACATTATTTCTTCCATTCTTTCACCAGGTTGTTGACTATCAGAATTGTTTTTAGCTAAACAATACATTTATTCTAAAAATAAATATTAATTTACGAAGTAAACTAAAATTTAGCCACATATGGAAGACAACACAAAATATAGGTTCTTTCTATTGTTAAAGCAAGAAAATGAGGGTAAGAATTAAGAAGGTATCATCAAATACAATACCTAGAGAGACCAAGTAAATTTAGACCAAAATAAAGGTTTTGTTAAAATACATTTTAGAGAAATAGAAAATGTTTCCATGGGTGTGTATGTTTTTGGTGTTTGTTTAATTGCAAACATATCTGGTTTCTCCTTAGATTTAAACTTTCCCCTGTAGTGTTTGCAACTAAACACTGTAGCATCATAAAAGATAAATGATCGGCCTCAATAGTAAAACGTAAATTAGGCAACCAAGTTTTGCCTTTGGATATGCAACTACAGCTCTTGGTAAAGTCAGTGGGAATTCTGTGCATATTAGAGGGTAGAATTTGGCCCCATAGCTTTGTGAAATACTTTCAGTTTGAATAATTAAAGATGTTTTTAATACAAGGAAAGCAGAACGTTAAAAAAATTAACATGTTGGTGTCCCTTTTTATGGTCTCAGCAAAGTAATGATAAGGACAATCATACTTTTTTTTTTTAACTTTAACTTTGTGCCTGATCATTTGGTATATGCAGTCGCTTTCAGAATTACTCCATTTATGTAGTGGAGACTATTGTCAGTATGCTAAAGGAATTGTTTATTTCTGTCATGCGCAAATATAGATTTTATTTAGTTGGTGTATGCAATCCAATCAAGCCAAGCCACAGTGTTCTTATCAACGATATTCAAGGCATGGAGACCTCCAGGAAGTTGAGTCATTTTGCAGTCCTCAATAATAGGTGTCATGGTTTGTGACTGCCCACACTGACATAGCGGACTGTCGCTAAAATGCCACAAAATTCTGCTGCAGCACAAATTTCATGTCTGGTGCGAAACTGGTTCAGCAGGCTCCATTTTCTTTGCAGTAAATAAACCCAGGATGACAATGTCAGCTCCCAGACTACTGCACTGGGCAGCACAGCATGGGGAGGAGGTGACCAGCCCTCTGTGGAGAAAGAAGTGGTTGAGGACTATTTAGAAAAGCTGGACGAGCACAAGTCCATGGGGCCGGATGCGCTGCATCCAAGAGCGCTAAAGGAGTTGGCGGATGTGTTTGCAGAGCCATTGGCCATTATCTTTGAAAACACATGGCAATCGGGGGAGGTCCCGGATGACTGGAAAAAGGCTAATGTAGTGCCCATCTTTAAAAAAGGGAAGAAGGAGGATCCTTAGAATGGTCAGCCTCACTTCAGTCCCTGGAAAAATCATGGAGCAAGTCCTCAAGGAATCATTTCTGAAGCTTTTAGAAGAGAGGAAAGTGATCAGGAACAGTCAGCATGGATTCACCAAGGGCAAGTCATGCCTGACTAATCTAATTGCCTTCTATGACGAGATAATTGGCTCTGTGGATGAGGGGAAAGTAGTGGACGTGTTGTTCCTTGACTTTAGCAAAGCTATTGACACGGTCTCCCACAGTATTCTTGCCAGCAAGTTAAAGAACTATGGGTTGGATGAATGGACTATAAAAGTGGATAGAAAGCTGGCTAGATTGTTGGGCTCAACGGGTAGTGAACAATGGCTCCATGTCTAGTTGGCAGCCAGTATCAAGTGGAGTGCCCAAAGGGTCGGTCCTGGGGCTGGTTTTGTTCAATATCTTCATTAATGATCTGGAGACTGGTGTGGATTGCACCCTCAGCAAGTTTGCAGAGGACACTAAACTGGGAGGAGAGGTAGATACGCTGGAGGGTAGGGATAGGATACAGAGGGACCTAGACAAATTAGAGGATTGGGCCAAAAGAAATCTGATGAGGTTCAACAAGGACAAGTGCAGAGTCCTGCACTTAGGACAGAAGAATCCCATGCACTGCTACAGACTAGGGACCAAATGGCTAGGTAGCAGTTCTGCAGAAAAGGACCTAGGGGTTACAGTGGACGAGAAGCTGGATATGAGTCAACAGTGTGCCCTTGTTGCCAAGAAATCCAATGGCATTTTGGGATGTATAAGTAGGGGCATTGCCAGCAGATCAAGGGATGCGATCGTTCCCCTCTATTCAACATTGGTGAGGCCTCATCTGGAGTACTGTGTCCAGTTTTGGGCCCCATATTACAAGAAGGATGTGGAAAAATTGGAAAACGTCCAGCGGAGGGCAACAAAAATGATTAGGGAACTAGAACACATAACTTATGAGAAGAGGCTGAGGGAACTGGGATTATTTAATCTGCAGAAGAAAAGAATGAGGGGGGATTTGATAGCTGCTTTCAACTACCTGAAAGGGGGTTCCAAAGAGGATGGATCTAGACTGTTCTCAGTGGTAGCAGATGACAGAACAAGGAGTAATGGTCTCAAGTTGCAGTGGGGGAGGTTTAGGTTGGATATTAGGAAAAACTTTTTCACTAGGAGGGTGGTGAACTACTGGAATGCGTTACCTAGGGAGGTAGTGGAATCTCCTTCCTTAGAAGTTTTTAAGGTCAGGCTTGTCAAAACCCTGGCTGGGATGATTTAGTTGGGGATTGGTCCTGCTTTGAGCAGGGGGTTGGACTAGATGACCTCCTGAGGTCCCTTCCAATCCTGATATTCTATGATTCTATGAATGAGTGGGGTCTGAGACACGACAATTATTTATCTCTTTCTCTGTGGACCATGAAGCTCGCCACACGTCTTCTACCGTAAATCCCTCACTCAGTAAAACTTATCCACAATGGGCGAAGTGAGGGCAGATGACCATGTGGTGGATTAAACAAGCCTTTAATTAATGGTGGCTGTGACATATCATGCAATTTCATCATGAGCTTTGCTACGCTTTCCTCTCTGTGAACACTCGGCAGAGCAATATTGCAGTATACTGAATATAGATAATACTTCTTGATATGAGGTTCCTAAGGCATATTAAATGGATTGTATCCAGCTACACAGTGATGATTTAAAACAGTCCAGGCCACAAGGTGAAGCAAAAGAGTAATTTAGAACTGCACCCTTTTCATCACATTTGAGATGGCAATGAGGATTGATACTAACTGGTAAGGGGGAGTAGAGTTTTGGCAAAAGAATGCAAAATTCACTTCCTTGTGCGTCAGTTTCTCCAAATGAAAAAAGGGAAGAATGATACTTACCCTCCATAGTAAAGTGCTTTGCGATCTATGAATAAAAACCATTACATAAGAGCTATGTAAAAAGAAAAGGAGTACTTATGTATTATTGTTATTATTTATTATTGATTTGTTCAAAAATGTCTGCTGGAACCAGCATATCCCAGGATACAAATTTTAAATCCTTTTTTTGTGCATTAGAAATGAAATAGTTGAATGGTCTTTGACTACAGTCTCATGTCTTTGTTATTAAAAATAAAAAGTTTAAGCTCGGAGTAAAGGGCCTGCTTCAAAGTCTCTTCAGATGGCTGTTTGAATCTCATTCTTTTCAACAAGACCTGAGCAGATTTGAAGAATTTAAAATCTTGGGAAGTTGTAATATTCCAAATGCTATGACTTCTCTACCTTTATGGTTGTACAGCCATTCCAGTTTTAATTCATGTGGTCCATGAAGTAGGACCTTGGAAACAGTCATTGTCAATGGCAAGCTTTAGTACCATTGATTTACACAGAGGTGCTTGAGCACATCCAGCCGATTAAAACACCTTGAATAAAAGGAGACCAGGTCTGCCTAAAAGAGAGCGCTAATAAACTAAAAGAATTTCGAGTACACTTTAAGGTTCTAAAGAACTCCCAGAGATAAGAGTAGATCAGATTGAATCTTGCAAATTGGTTCCCCTCAGGACAGGACGACTGCCCTCATATACTCAATCCTTAACATTTTGAGAGAGATTTTGCTTTTCCTTCTTTAATATGTCATGATTTTAATATTTGTATTTGTAATACTAACTCTCTGAAACTTAAAAATGAGCTATAATTAAATAAACTGGAAAACAAATAATATTTTAGTATCCTGTTTAGTATCCTACACTTTAGTATCCTGAATCATGAAAAGAAACATGTCTAGCCTCAAATACATTTTAAAGCAAACTTCACATCCTCCTGCACTCCCCTCCCCAGACCTGTACTGAGGCCCTCAGAGCTCTGTGTTTGCCCTGCTACAGCAGATGGCATCACTAGAGCACTGTAAGGAATGCCACTTTGTTCTAGTGATTTCAATCTTTGTTCTAGTGATTTCATCAACTAAAGTAGGTCTTTCAATTCACCTTTGAGTATCATATACTGTTAGGAGGCAGAGAAACTATTTTTTTGATCCAGGAAAGGAATTAAAAATATTTTCCCAATTCCAGTCCTCTAGACCTGAAATCTTAATATTCTTTCAATACGCATGTTCTATACAAGTAACAACATTTTCTCTAAGGACCAGATTTCTTGATCCATGCTGAATCTGCCAGATATTTCACTTTGACATCGTAGTATGACAAATGTGCTTTCTAACATTTCCTCCTTGTTAATTACTGTTGCAAAGGACAGCTTCTTAAAGAGCATGAATCAGATCCAGGTTCACACATCACATATGCAGCATTTTTGTGGCGGACAACATGGGCTCCATATACAAGCTAACAGTGAAATAAAGTTAAACCGGAGCAGGGAATACTGAGACTGCTGTAATTCGGTAGCAATTTTTTTCCAAGTACTCATCATTATTATGGACTAGATATTTAGCCTTCGGTGTGCTGAGGAAATCAGTCTGGCTCATCCATCTAGTGTTGACAAATGCTGGGGTGGATATTGTCCTGTTAGGTTAATCATTACTTTATTTGTCTGAAAGATTTGCTAATTCCTATAGCTATGTAGGATGGCTATTGTGGTACTTAGCAGAGGACTTCAATGCTGCAATAACCTTTTTAGTATTGTCATTTGTAAGCCATGTCTTGAAATTAGAGTGGACAATAACTGGCTTGAGGATATGAACCTTGCACAGGGTGTGCATGTCTGATGAATTTTTTTTGTAATGATAGTCTGCACATTACTTCAGCCATCCCTTGCATACTATTTCCCTTATCATTGCCTAACCCTAACCTTTACCTGTCAAGACCTGCTTTAGTTGATGAAATCACTAGAACACTACCTTTTAATCAAACCTCCAAAGCCATTTAATGTAGGAAATATTTTACACGTCTTTTCCCAGTATTGAATGCTTCTACAAATTCTTCTGCACAGGAAACAGCTGGAACATAAATCCTGTCCCCACCACAACTGAAGTGCATAGTCATCCTCCGGAGACCTAATCCAGATCTCCCATTTCGTGATATATCACTGTTACTTCAATATTATGGAATTTTGAATGGACTTTTTAAAGACATATGAAAGCTGTTTAAACTCATTATCAGAGAGAATGTAGGATTAAAAATTACAGATTTTAGCAAACAATTTGAAAATTGATAATTCCTTTACTTATCTACCAAGACGCAAGTTCACGGTTCAGGGCTTCCCCTGCTGCAGCTAATGAAATCACAAACACCATCAAGCGCTGTCAGGAATGTTGGCAGTACTGCTCTCTTCATAGATGAAGTGCTACCATCAATTTACAGCCTTTTTTTGGTTAGATAAAAGCATATTTAACCAAAACACCATTTGATTTGTAATGCTTTCTTGCTTGCTTGCTTTCTTACCATTGCTGATTGACAATCTATCTTGTGTAAATTAAAATGATCTGCGGCAATACCACCTTGTTGTCTTCTACATGATGGTATAGTCGATTATTTCTAACATCATAGCCATTTCCATAGTAGTGAATGTTGGTGTCACGAATGTGTTCTGAAATCACTAATGTAATCAGATAGAGAGGTGATTTTTTTTAAAAGGGAGCCATCATCATAATATCTTTCAGATGAGAATACCTGTCTTTACATACCATAATTTTATACAACATTTTGCAAATAAATAAATAAAGCATAAGAGTTTACAAGGTTGATAAAATGTTATACATATAACTGTAACAGAGTGTTAGCAGTTCTCTAGGACCAAATTTTTACCATTAGGATAATTTTTCACGTAACCATTGTTCAGCTGATCTCTGCATGTGTACAGGGCGGCAAAACTTTTACCAGTTTCTCTCTGTGAGAATGAAAGAAATCCAGAATCCAGATCTAGCTCTGGGAGTCATTTGGGCCCAAATCCAGAAAAACACTTAAGCATGAATGATGCCTAAATTTAAATACGTGAGTAGTCCCATTGAATTAATGTGCTTAAAATTAAGCATGTGGCTCAATGCTTTGCTGGATTGGGGTCTTGTAGATCTGCACTCTAAAGAACAGGCACTGCAGATATGGCAGCAGTAAAATCTGGCCCACCCTTTTAACATGCCTTAGTCCAGACCTGAAAGGAACCATTGTCACTAGCAGTGAGAAGTTGTTTCAGTGTCCTTGATAATTGTATCCTTGGCCTGTCTGCTAAACCTGTCAACAAAATGGCTAGATAGTATTATTTGAGATGCTGAATTTTACGATGTAGATTCTTGTCCATTAATAACTGGAGCGAGGCCACTAACTAATTTCCCATTGACCACCAAACAAGCATCAGATAGTAACCACTACCAGAGACTACATATCCTGGCTGGACTAGAGCCCACTGACAATTCCCTAAGCCATCCAGTGTCCTTACCAAGTTATAGTTGTTGTACGTTTTGGAGAATATTCATGCTGAGAGAGTCAGCTCTTTGGAGATTTCGAAGTGCTGTTTTCCGGCAAATTGTAATACATTTTTCCCCTTTAAATCTCTCTTAAAATCCCTGGGAGCAGAATTATCCATCACTATTTTTCATTTTTAAAACTTTTGTGCAACAGTTTACACTGAGCTCTTAACATTAGCTAATATGCTGTTTATACACAAATAAACATCACAGCCACTTCTCAACCTGCTCCATATTAGAGAAGGCTGCAAAAGTTGTTGTTCTGTCTATGGGCTAGAATAATGTGTCCTCTTGACATTGACTTAATTTAACACATTTTTCAGAGAGTAGAAGTAGACTGAGTGGTACGTTGTGCTCCAAATATATCTCTTTGGCGAAGTGACACCTCCTCTTTGAGCTCCACTATCTGAAACACTGTAGGCATGTGGATCTGGTGTTTAGCATGGAACAATCCCAAAAAAGCATCCACTAAGGATTTCATACCACAACAGACCCTAGCTTCTCAGAGATAAGCATTTATATATTGGGCAATTGAGTTTTGTCCCAACTATCACTACGAAATGAAGCTGTAATGGTTTTAAGATGTTACTGACTAGCTATGGGAATTCCAGAGCCAAAGCCTGTGGATGTTAATAAAATTTGTTTTCTGTATTTTTAAAATCCAGAATAGCACCGAGATACTAAGATAATGGGCACATTACAAATAGATTTTAGACCATAGTGACAACTTCAGTGGGAACAGGATGGATGATGAATGGATCGATAGAATTTCATATATTTAAATCCTGCAACATTATATGTCACAGGATAAAGATTGCAGTGAAGTTATTGTCATTGACCAGCAATTCTATTTAGCTAAGTCATGTTTTCAGAAAGCTACAAGGAAAACTCTAACATAATGTTGTATTTTGTTTTTATTAACCAGTTAATTCAGGAGACGGTATTGACTACAGCCAGCAGAAGCGTGAAAATATTGGAGATTTGATTCAAGAGACACTGGAAGCCTTTGAGCGCTATGGTGGAGAAGACGCTTATATAAACATTAAATACATGGTCCCTACCTATCAATCGTGCTTGTTAAACTAACAGATAGGACAGTTGTATCAACAGGAGTGATTCCATTTGTATTCTCAAAGGCTACATCCAATTCTGTATAATATCTTGTTATTCACGCTTTCTTTCTCTACAGCTGCTAAAGTAGTGGCTTCTGGACCATTAGACTGCTAGCACTATTGTGAACAAGTCTTTCTAATACATAAATAGTGCCTGTTCCTTAGATTACAATGGTATACTGTGCTTATTTATTCTGTGAAAGAATTACTTCTTTATAACAGAGCTGATGGGAGCAGGAATCAGAGTTAAACCTTCAGTTGTGTAGACAATAAAACCATAATTTTCATACGCAATTCAGTAATTGCTGTTCTGTGTCCACTTGCTGTGGGGTGATGTCAGGGGTTGTAACAAGAAGAGTTTATGCTGACTGCTTAATAGGTGTTTGTCAAGGAAAAGAAAGTTCAGCAATGCCTCTCCAGCAGCTGTGCAAAATTATGTGCTCTGACATACAATAAAACTGTTGAATGTATATACCAATTACAGTAGGAAACTTTATACTCTTTATACTCAGGTCCATTATAAAGCCCTGTGATAAAAAATAATTAATGTTTCTTCCTCACTCATATATGGGTTTCCAGGTGTTTCCCTTTTTATGTAGTTTGGGTTTTTATTTAGGAAAATATAACGTGAGTAGTTTTACAAAAAAAAAATCTCAAATTTATCAGCTGGGGTAAGGTGAATATGTATTATACAGTCCCAAAACAAAGTGCTATATTAGCCAAACATTGCACAGTCATTTATGTAAAAAGGACACTGGTATTTTTCATAGCTCTTAAAAGCATTTTTTAATTGTTTATAGTGTATAATTGTTCATAAGTTTCCTCACTAAATAAGTTGTTGTCACCCTTGCATCCCCGTAGCAGGTTGTTTTCATAGTCTTGCATATACGTTTCAGAGTAGCAGCCATGTTAGTCTGTATTCGCAAAAAGAAAAGGAGTACTTGTGGCACCTTAGAGACTAACAAATTTATTTGAGCATAAGCTTTCATGAGCTACAGCTCACTTCATTGGTTGCATTCCGATGAAGTGAGCTGTAGCTCACGAAAGCTTATGCTCAAATAAATTTGTTAGTCTCTAAGGTGCCACAAGTACTCCTTTACATATAAGTGAGGCTTTTGGAATTGATTTATTAAATACATATATAGAAAGTACACCAATAAAGAATTACATGAACTTCAGTATTGCCACACCCACTCATTCAAAATCATGAGGTTGTTTTTGTTGCTGTTTTTGGGGGGAGGGTTGATTACAAATTTTGGGCTCATTGTGTTTATCTTCTAGTTTCTGATCTTTTAAGCTGCACCTGGGTCACATTTTCAAGCTTGTCTATGTAAACATGAGGGCTAGAAACTTACTTTTTTAATGAAAGCTGAGATCCTCATGAATCTGGGCGCTTGGGTTTTGAGAAAAACATCACTATAGTCATGATAAAATCATGGAAGTTGAGAACACAGGAACTTTAAAAATTAGACCATTTTGGAAAATCATTTTAGTAAGGTAAATCAAATTGTAGGGCTGCCAACCCTGAAAAATGTACCTTTAAGCATGACAGGCAGTGTGTTTCTGGGCAATTATAGCATAACTCAAAGTGCTTTATAAAGCACAAGACCAAAGGCCAAGTGATTTAAAGCACTTCAGTAATGGTATGACTTTCAAATACACTCCCTAGTTGGTTTACTGCTATCACGAGATGGGATTTATACATAAAAAATGGAAAATTGAACTCCTACAGTCACCGGTTCGTATAGATGCAGTCACAGACATACAGATAGCCTAGAGACAATTTCTAATTGAATATAATTATCAAACAGCCTCAGCTGATGTAAATAAGCACAGCTTCAGTGAGGCCAGTTAGCTACATGGATTTAGACCAGGTCAACAGTAAAGCTTTTTTACCTCAAGTTTATTGCTAGTTAGCTCAAAGGAGGTAAAAGTTGTAAAGGCTGGTGTAGACACTAAACTGCAAGGTAAACCACAATCCCTTTGTATTCTGGAACAAACATTTGGGGAGTGTCCAGATAACTTGAGTTAGTTAACAGGGCTGGAAGGTAAACTGGCAATCAATTAACTCAAGGTAAAAAAAATGACTAATATAGAAAAGACCCTACTGTGGATCCCGGCTTTTTACCTAAATACCTCTCTGAAACAAGGGTTGACTGGATAAGTCTTTCACAGGTAGACCTGATCCACCTGGGATGGATGACCCCTCTATATGCACTTAAAAATGAACAGGTTGTTGAGGTCCTAAAAATTTGTGGTGTGGGTTTAATGGTGCTAAAAGGACTCAATTCCTATGGCTAGATTTAAGTATAAATATTATTGGCCCCGTCTATGGCCCCAGCTCCTGGAGTCATGTGATTACATCAGACTCTCCGCTTACATTTTTTAAAAAAGGTAAGTTTCTGGTTTTCATGCTTGTGAAGATAATATTGAAACCTGTGACTTGTCTAGTGACTACTAGCTGAGCCCACTGAAATCATAGCTCTGACAGAACTGCCTCATGTATTGCAGTGGCTGTAAGCTACCAGACCCTATTGCTCTGTATCTCCTGCAAACCCTGCTCCTTTCTCCTCCCCACCCCAGCAACAGGCTTTCTGCATGTGGCAGGAGAAGTGGACTGTGGGGATCCCATGGGGAAAGACCTCTCCCCAGCAAACTCTGCTCTCTGTGAGTAGGGGAACTCTGAATCCTGTCCTGGGGGAAAGACGGGGGTCCCAGGCCTCTGCCATGCTAGGCCACACCCTGAACCCAGACTGGCTTCCTTGTCAGTTTCTCTCATGCTTTCAGTGTTCTAATACAGGGGCATTGTTTGCACTTGGTTTGAGCAATCTGTGCTTTCAGAGAATGAAACAATGTTTTTAAATGTTAAGTTCAAGTTTAACACTGTGTTGAATGTCCCCTTCTGGGTCTAATTTGATCATTCAGTGTATATAATCCTACAGCTACTTAATTTTAAAAAAATTCTAGGAGCAAGCTAGACAGCTTGCATACTGTTTGGAATATGTAGTACTTAAGGATCCTGTTTATAAAACTATTTGCACTTGAGGAAAAAACACAGTTGGTGTTTAAAGTATAAATCAGCATCAGAATGTTTCAAATTTGTGTTCAAGCCACTGGAACATTTGCACTTCCCCATTCTAAACAGAAGTGTCTGAACTAAGTCAGCTCAGAAGGCTTGCAGGTCAAGTGAGCCTTCAATTCCTGTTTCTCAAAGGGGGGGAGGGGAGAGCATAAGGAAGAGAAAAGATGTTGCACAAGTTTCTGTGACGAGCCCCTCATATAAAGCCTCAAGTTGTAGAAGAATTGGTGCATTCACTAGACAGGAACTGTAAGTGATCAGAGGCAATTCTAGCTTGGCCAATGCAATAAACGTTCTTCAGGCCACATCTTAGTGCTGCAGTTTGTCTATGGAGGCCTATCTTGGCACACACAAGCAAGAGAAAATTTTAGACCTCAAAATAAAATGCTGTGGTCTTGCTAACCATAGCATGTTGGAACAACTAATAAAACCTATGAAATGGGAACTAATCCTGGTACCTTAAACACAGAGTGACGCAAAATCATCTTATCATGACTCAGTGGAGAAGCACAAGAAGGGAAGGATTAATTATCTTGGGGGGGGGAATGGGATGAACAGGAGCATGTGGAAAAACAGAAAAAAATTGTGGGTCTGTTTGTAATCAGATTCTAATGACACTGGCACTTATAACAATCACTTATTACCTGGTTTGAAATAGAATATAGTATGGTTTTTAGCAGACTGATACAGCAAGATGTGACATGTCTAAATGTCAACCATGCCAGTATTCTGATGCAAATTGTATGAAAAAGCTGTCATTAAAGTTGAGGTGGCTGGACAGGGAGGGTGATAATCTGTAGGCCAGTATGCTTCTCCCCACACATCCCTTATTCTGTTTTATGCCACAGGGGAAGGAAATGCACATCATTTTCAGGGCTTGTCTACAAGCAGGTTTTTGCATCGCTATGCCGATCTTCATTTAGAAGCCAATAAAGGTAACGTGGTGCAACACCCTAATGTAAAGGCCGAGATATCGTATAAAAGGTGCTTCTACTGGTATAGCTTACTTGCATGCATTTACAGGAATAAGCTATACCAGTAGAGGCACTTTTTATACCAGTAGAACTGCATTCAGACAAGGGCTTGTAATGACCTAGCAATTCCTGTATAAAAAAAATCACACAGCAGTGAACTAGTTAAAATCAGGACCAAAAACGTGTTGCTCAAGTCTCAAAAACAGACCTGGAGAACAAGGGAAAAGGCCAGATAAGTGTTGTGATCCACACCTTCAATGCGTAGTCATCACCACCCCCAAAGTCCTGGAGTCCCTGGCCCTTAGGCAGTCAGCATGGTGGGACTGCCCTGGCGCCAGGGACCCTTAAAGCCTGCCACAGGACACCCAAGCTCCTACCTCTGCAGCAGCTGCCGTGAGCCTAAAGCCAGAAAGGCCCAGCTTAAACCAGGATTCTCAGGGCTTCTAGACTCCCTGCCATGGAACTGTAAGCCAAGCCCTGGTTAGAACTGGAGCTCCCAGGCATCCAGCTTTGTGGCAGCTGGGAACCTGGAAGCCCTGGTGTCCTCAGGTAGCCTGTATACTGGCAGCTACCCAGAGTTTTGAACCCTGTAAGCCTAGGTTCAGCAGCTCACCAGGTGAGATAGAAGCCTGCCTGGTTTCCTGCTATCTCGATCCTGCCTGTGGTTTCAGAGGTTGTCAAACTAGATATGTTTCTGCAAAACATCTTAGCCTCAACAAATTGGAATTTTCCAATGAAAGTTGTTTTCATCTGAAAATTCCCAGCCAGCGCTAGTTGGGACCAAGCACGGTTTTGAGTGATGTGGCCAGGTGGTGATGAGGTTGTTGTATGCAACTTGTTCCCAGAAAAACCCACCCTAACTTGCATGCTAAGATGTGACATTAGTTAGTGATGGCCCTGACTTTAAATTTGTGGGACAAGGACTTGAACACCTTGTCCTCCCATCCAGACAGCCACTGCCAAGTTACAACAAGAAAAGGGTAACTCCGCTTAACCCCTTCCAATACATAATCTTCCAAAAAGCACAGTCAGGCCTCAGTCTCTCCTCTCCCCTGGCCTATGCGCAATGACTTAGCTTCGCCTCAGCTCCCTGTCACGTGTTAGTCGCCAAACCTCTGGGCTTGGCCTGTGTCTCTCTCAATGCTCCATGCACTGGGCCTCCGCTGTGCTGCACTGAACCAAACGGCAAATGGAGAGGATGGAAGAAGGGGCACTGACCAGCAGCCATGAAAGTGATTGGCTGTAGGGGGGGAACTATAGAGGCAAAGGCTTTTCCTCTGCAGTTTTCACTGTATGGTGAGAGCATTGGGAGATGGCTGATGCTTTGGGGCTGGTGCTGCAGAGCTGCTTCTGCATTAACTAATGCCAGGACATTTCTGCAAGACTTGCCCTCTGTCATTTCTACCACAAAAAAGGCATGCCTGGGGACGAGGGAGCAATAGCAGCTGTTTTGCTGAGATACAGGGACTGGAATGAACATGATGAGGTGAGCAGCACTTTGCAGTAATGGCCCAAATATCATGAGTGGATGTGTTCTGAGCTACACTGGGCCGTTTGGGGTTATAAGTCTCATATCCCTCAGTGCTGCCATAAATCTCTCCCAACAAAAGGGACAGGGCATTAAATTGTCCTAGTGTTGCAGTAAGTTTGTCTTCCCATGGTCAGGGACAACTTGGCCCATGGAATCCTAGCAAACAGAGTGGGGAACATTCATCTCTATGTTTGTGTTTAGCTCATCCCTGCCATATTCAGATTTGGCCTCCAAGTCCTAATCTCGTGCTTACACTAGATCCCTAAACAATGTTATGGTCAAATTTCAGAGACCTCCAGTATCCTGTTATGTTGCCAGGTGGTGGGATACCATTTATTGAGCAGCTAGCCAATGGTATTTGACACGTGTGCACTAATTAACTGATGCAGTGCATGTTGATGAGTTTCAGAGTAGCAGCCGTGTTAGTCTGTATTCACAAAAAGAAAAGGAGTACTTGTGGCACCTTAGAGACTCACAAATTTATTTGAGCATAAGCTTTCATGAGCTACAGCTCACTTCAGATGTAACGCATCCGATGAAGTGAGCTGTAGCTCACAAAAGCTTATGCTCAAATAAATGTGTTAGTCTCTAAGGTGCCACAAGTACTGCTTTTCTTTTTGTTGATGAGTGTGTCCTTTTGTAGCAAATCACTTGTGTTCGTGGGTTGCCTGAGGTGGTTTCTTTTCAGTTTTCTCTCAGAAATGTTTTCTGGATGGTGGTTTATTCACTTGACCCTTCCACCACTGATGACTGAAATTCCTACTCTGGCATGAAATGGATTTTTTTTTTTTAAATATTGCTTATGTTTCATCATTTAGCATTGGGTTGGGGGGGGTCTATTTTCCGTCTCTAATCAAGATTATTTACCCTTATATGCTATTGTACAGAGTTTCAGTATAAATATAGGGGTTGTAAAGACTGGTCCCTACTAGCTATATTCTTGTAATAGTTTTAGTTTGATAGTGGGCGATATTTACTTAAGAGCCTACCCTAGAACATTTTTAATAAAAAGATGACTAGAAGGTCCCACACTTGGCTGCTGCTGTAGCCTGAGCTCATTGCACATGCCAGAGGCTCCTTGAATTCCCCCCCGCATTTACAATCCCTTCCCCCGCACAAGTGCCCTTTATCCCCCTCTATTTCAGGGACTCCTTGTAACCCACCATACTCCCATCATCTCCCTTATACCAGGAACTCTTTGTGCCCTGTTCCACACCCCTCCCTACTGCCCCTTCCCCACACTAGCAGGGACTCTGTGTACTCCCCTTGCCACCCCCCCCCATGCTAGGAGCTGTGGCCTGCATGTCCCTCTTTCCCCGTAACACTATAACCCATTTTCCCCTTCCCCTGCCAGAGATTGAGTGCCCACTTTCCCCTACCATTTTTTATTCTCTTCTTTCTGACTGGAAAATAAGTCCTTGAGTGAAACAACATTTTAAACTGCATCAAGACAATGGGCAAACCAGAGATGAGGGCTATCGTTATGCTGGGAGACAGATATTAATGGATGTCATCAATCTATAACAATTCTTTGAGCTATAAATGTTACAGCAGTAGTAGGAGCTGTAGGGTCTGCTAACCCAATGAAAGGGCTCTCTGTGCATGTCTCCCCATTTTAGTTGTCCTGTTTTCACCACAAGCAATAGGATTCTGCCCTTTCATGCCTAGAACATTCCCTGACTCCCCCCCCACACACACCCCTTTTTTTTTATATACACACACATTTGATTAGATGTGGCATTCAACAGTTATATTACAGGCAAGCTGAGGAACACCTTCAAGTTGAGTTTAGGGCCTTGCTTTGCGAATAATAGAAGAAATTCTTTAAATGTATTTTTCATTTTCTCCTTGTGGGCTGGATCCTGCTTCTGTTGGTCACTGTCAATTACCTCAGATTTCAATGGCATCTGGACTGTCTCCTTTCCTCACTTTCTGTGAGCTGGAGAGAGGTTTTTGTTAACTGTAATTATGATCTCCAGCCTCAGGAACCTAGGCAGCAGGCAAAGATTCGGGAGAGTGAAATCTATGAAGTCGCCTACAGAACCATTATATGAAATTCTCCAGTATGTGATGGGATGCTCAGGGCAATTACTTTAATGCTGCCATTAACAGCAATTGGAAGGCTAAATTTTCCCCTCCTCTGTGAAAGTTTTTTATTTTCCTAAGAGTTGAAAAATGAATAATAGATGTATCTAGGAAAAATAAAGCTTAACTCAATTATTGCAAAGCCAATGGTAAAACCTATATTTTTTTCTAATGTACTCTTGGAAAAAAGCTTAGAAGTCTTACTGTTCAATTCAACAGCTCAGTGTTGATTTTATTTCTCAGCTATTCGCTCTAAGAACTCAATGCCTGAAACTTTTTTTTTTAATAACACTGAATCATTTGTGGCTGCTACAAAAGTAGAAATTGCTACTCCACTGCCTCAAGAATTGAAGTGAAGGGAACATCTGCTCTCAACTTCTTGCATCCAATTATTGCTTGCTATGCGTTATTACTTATGGGAGTAATGTGACTAAAGCTTTTTCCTGCCGATGTGTAGTACTTTGGCCTAAAATATGTTTGGCTTAGTTAAAACCAACCTACAGCTAAAACTATGTCCATATATAACCAAGCCCACATGTAGTTTGATGCAATTAATTACTTTTAAAAGGCCTTTTGTCCATTTCCCCCCATCTGACTTGGGTGTACAAGCATGTAAAAATGCAAGTCAGAAAAAAATCCATGAAGAATTGTATTGACATAAAGGGGTGTGTGTATTCAACAGCAGAGAAATAAGGTGTGTGGGGTGGAGGGGTTGTTAGAGTTCTGATAGAAATCCCACCTACACATTCACATTTAAAGAATGTTTCCAATGAAGAAGGAAAAACCCACTGAAAAACATTCCAGAAGAGTGAACCTTTTTTATAAAAAAAAAAAAAACACAAAACCGCAAACACACCCCCCCACACACCCTAATGTTGTGATGGCTCTTTGTTTGGAGAAAGACAAGAATCAAGCTAGCTGTGCAGGAGACAGACTTATTTCCCCCTCCTTTTAAAGTGCATCAAATATTGCCAACCAACTTAATTGACTGAAAAGTATCTGGAAAATAAAGCCCTTGAACTTGAATGCTTAGCAGCCTAACAATGTCACGTGTACAGCAAAGGCCACATATCTCACAAAATACCACAACATTTCACAAAGGAGGCTTAAGAGCTCCAGCTGAATAAAGCTTTCTCTGTGAAATATCTTTATGGATCTACAAAGCAGTTAAACCCTCTTTGGGGGTGGGGGGGGGAAATGTGTACATCTTATAGCGTGACAGCAACAAGTGTAACTACAACAGAGGCTTCATTAATAAGGGTTCTCCCTTATCAGTAGAAGGAAAAAATAAATCCTCATTTCAGAAAAGGAAATTAAACTACTAAATTCCAGCTGTTTTTAAATCCTAAGTATATTTTTAAAAAACCCAAAACATCTTTCTAGGCTCTGATTGCCTTGAAGGGCCAGATCATGACCACTTAAGCAACTGGGAGACAAGATCAGTGCCTAAATATACTAGTTAGGACTCTTTATTATCAGTCATTTTAATTTAGCTAGTACATTATTATTTGCAGTGGTCTGCACTGTAGCACAAGTGTAACTAAAGGACAAATAGGAGTGTTTTTTTTTTTTTTAATAAAAGCAAACACTGAATCCTCTATTTCCAACCTTTTTAATGAGTATTTCTCAGCTCCCTAGAAGATGTTTGTATCTCCTCTATTCACTAGTTCCCCTTCATGTCCACAAATATTTCCAACTTTTTATTACCAGCATGTAGTGTCTAGCTGCCTTTTCATGTCTCCCACAGCCTTATTAGATTTTTTTTTCCCAGAGCTTTCACTCACTCATAGTTTTCATAACCTGATCAATAGAAGGCAGTTGTACAAACACAGCATTTTTTAATTTCCAGGGAGCTACATGAAGAGACGAAGGTGAGGAACAGCCATGGCTCAATCCAATATTAGGTTTAATTTTGCTTATTTTCAGTTTCTCATGAAAATTTAAGTACATCTCTTAAATTATGTACAGCTGTTTCATTTGCTCTGCTTAAGGGTTCTGAAATAACTTTTGTCTAGATTTCCATCCACAGGAGTGAGAGTTGCTCATCTGAGGCATATTGCTTCCTGATGCACTCAGGATGGGATGTTAGATTAGTCTGAGACTCATCTTCTCTAGAGGGGAAAAACACTGACTGCAGGCCTCAGCTAGCTAAGCAGAAGGAGGAAGAAACAAAAGAGGGGTCCAGGAGTCAATCCCCCTCCCCTACTCCTGAAAAGTTTCAAATACGTGGTGCAAGTTCCTTCATTTCAGATCATTTACAAATATTTCAGAACAAAATGTTGACTGAGGAGGGGGAGGAAAAAAGGCATCTGTATTCTGTAGTCGTCTAACTCATCAAGTTGGGTTCCATTAAAATACCAAGTGCTCCCAAACTCCAACTAAACCTCAGGGTCCTAAACACCATCCCATTTCACACAACAGATGTTCTAATTTTACGGGGACAGTCCAGATGTGGGGCTGTATCTTTTATAGGCACCTAAACCCCCACCCATCCCAATTTTTCACATGTGCTATCTGGTCATCCTATTCCATGTGGACAGACACATACAGGGCCTGACTTCTCAAAGGGACTTGGAAGCTACAGCACCTTGGAAAAAATCAGGCCCTCAGTGTTTCAAATTGAGGCACCAAACTTAGGTAACAGGTCTGAAAATTTGGCTGTATATTTGTAACAACAAATTGTATTTAAGGCACATCTTGCTTCCTGTTTGTTGAGCTAAACAACTCGGAGCTTAAGGCACTTGTATGGGAAATGTATTGTAATAATCACCTCATTGTCTCAAAGGCAGGAGTTCATTGCAAATGTAATGGGATAAAATGACCTCTTCTATAATCTGAAAATGCTCCATTGCTGACAATGGGTGTAGCGGTGCTGAGCACACTGTCACCTTGTCTACCCTGAGGACATTTTTTGATCCAGCTTTAGCATCACTGGAAGTCTGTTGGCTGCCAATGCTATTTTTGGACCCAAACTGATCAGACTTGCTCTGAGCAGGATTAGTCGTCAGTGCTGAAAACTGTCTACAATAGGGCTCCCTGTGTTACTAACACTGATTCAGCTGATTGCTAATATTAGTTCAGAACAGCCATACTGGGTCAGACCAAAGATCCATCTAGCCAGTATCCTGTCTTCTGACAGTGGCCAGTACCAGGTGCCCCAGAGGGAATGAACAGAACAAGCAAAGTGATCCATCCCCTGTCACCCATTCCCAGCTTCTGGCAAACAGAGACTAGGGACACCATCCCTGCCCATCCTGGCTAATAGCCACTGATGGACCAATCCTCATGAATTTATCTAGTTCTTCTTTGAACCTTTTTATAGTCAGACTTTTTTTTTTATGCAAATGCTCCTAGAGCAAACAAGGCCTCCAGGCATAGCCATTTGAAAAACGGGTGCTAAAAGAGCAGGCTTTAACCTCAGATGCTGAATGTGGTTTATCCTGTGCAGATACACCCATTGCTGATACTGGTTGTTAGCTACAGATAATTTTCACAATTTAGACAAGGCGCAAAACAATGCCAGATGACTTGGCACCGCCTAAGTGGCTAGAGGCAACATACCAGCCCAACATCCAGGGCCATTTGGCCTATGTGAATGTAATGATTTGAGTGACACGCCATGTACACATTCTTTACAAAGGACTTCCCTGTTATCGGGATAAGGGAAAGACACAAGGGCTGTGTCTACGTGTGCCTTTTTTCTCTAAAGTGTCCAACTTCTGCTAGCACCAGTGGAGTGCCACTATCAGCAGTGATAGTGAGTGGGCTAGAGGAGATGAGTGCCATGTCATCTAATCCTGCCTAGATATGGTGCATAAAATGCTGCTACCTGCTTGTGTCTACACTAGAGTTCCTGCTCCTGCTACCAGTGTGGGAAATGTTAGGAATAGTTTCCTAACCTAGACCAGGCCAGAGATGCAGCAGTTGGAAGCAATGCCCAAGAGAAATAGTAACCAGAGGAGTAGTAGTAGTAGTTTGAACACAGAAGAACGTATTGCTGGAGCCCTGAAGTTAACTATGTGTAAACTTTCACTGCTGCTTTTGCTCTTTTCTCCAATTTTGCTCAAGGCAAGAATAGGAATTACATGTATACTCTAAATAAAATTAGACTGGGAAAGAATATCAGTAGACACAGAAGGTCTGTGTCCACTCATTACTATTGTTCTCCCAAAGTCCAGACTCTACTTCACTGTCTGGAAGCAGAGCTATTAATTTTTAAAAATTGTACTCCGGTAGCTCCGTCCATCTAAGGCACTCAAAACATTTTACCAACACTAAGCAGCTAAGCCTCATAACACACCAGCGAGGGAGGGAGACGTTATTACTCCTGAGTAAACACAAGTCTGGTCTTGTCTACACTACTGGGGTAAGTTGCCATAAGTTACACTCCTGCAGCTACATGAATAATGTAGCTGGAGTCAATGTAGCTTAGGTCGCTTACTACGGTGTCTACACTATGCTTTGTTGATCGGAGACACTTTGGTTGACTTCCCTTACTCTTCTGTTTGCGGAGTACTGGAGTTGACCAGAGAGCGCTCTGGGGTCGATCTAGCAGGTCTTCATTAGACTCACTAATCTACCTGATCTCAGCAGCATGGATCCCCGGTAAGATTAGACATGGCCACACACAGCAGTCAGTGACAGAGCTACAGCTAAAACCCAGTTTCTTGCTCTATGTTGATAACTCCTCTTTCAGTGTTTTATCCTCACTGTGAGCTCTTGATCTCAATGAGACTAAAATGGGGAAGTGATTCCATAAGACTCTCAGTTTCAGTTCAGCATGTACAGAACCTGTTGTAGTTACACAAAGTAACATTTGGAGCTAAATCTTGCTTGTCTTATCCTTTGTGATTTGTCTCAATGAAGTCAATGGGGTTGTGTGTGAGAAAAGAGAGCAGGAACTGACTCCTGACCTTCTCTTTAAACCTGTGTTGGTGTATCACAGGCTGTGAGTTTTCCCTCTAATTCTTTTTCTACCGTCAGAAGCACTTTGGAGGGCTTGTGCTTACATTATAAGCATATCTTCATGTAGCTGCTGCACCTTACTTCTGTGTCTTGCTTTGTTCTCTGTCCCTTTCACTTGTCTTTTAACTCTTATGTCTAAAAGACTCTCCTGCTTATCTCAGAAGACTAGAGATTTATTTATTTATTTTTCCTGTATAGTGATTTGGAATAAAAGCCGCATACATCATTTGCTACGAAAAAAGGGCCACTATTAAAATCAGTGATGGGATGTATGTGTTCAGAAATTTGGCAACAATAAGAATCATGAAATATGCGGTGAAAGACATTTCTTTTAGTGTGAACTTTGTCTCTTCACACATTTCAGTAAATACACAGCACAAGAGCAATAAATCCCCCAGCAGGAAAGCATGTTTGGGAAGAATACCTTAGGATGTCACTTATCTGCTTTTCCTAATGTAACTTCAAACTGAGGTTGAACATACAACTCAAACACTTAAGTTAGACAGCTCCTGCTTGTACAAAGGAGTTTTATCAACAAGAACAAACATGAAACTGATGAACAGCTCTGAAACTTAAATTAAACCAAAATTTCCTTTAAAATATATTTTAACAATTCCCTCCCATAAAATAGGCTCTAATAAGAGAGAAGACACAGCCAATAAATAAAATACAGCTGAATCTAAGTGAAATTAACTTATGTTAGGCCAACTGTAAGCAGTCTATTATGACACCAGGAACTCTAGTATCATTTCTGTATTATTGAATGATATTCATAGGAGAATGAGATTGTCTGTACATGGGTTCTCTAGCTATGCACAAGAAGAGCCTCACAAATCCCTGTTTCTTCTACATTAGCCACAGAGTAAAATCCCCAGGTAGGTTCCATTACTTCCCTTCAAACCTCCCTAGGAATGAGGATACAGTGTCTCACATGTTGAAGTTCAATGAAAACAGACAAAAGATGGAAGTCTGGAGTTTTCTCTGCAATACGTGGAGAGTTGCTGGGACACAGATTAGGCAAGAGATGAAGTTTATTCACTAACCACAAATCTCTAAAGAGTTCTTGTTTTAGAGTAAAGGCTAGAAAACTGACTTGCATCCTGTAGATCTGTGCAGTTTGTCAGCTCTGCCAGGCCAACCATTTCCTGGGCCAACAGACTGCCAAACCATGGGTGACTAAGTGGGGAATTTTCTGTAATATTTTTATGAATGATCTGCATGGCAGTGACTTACTTGACTGGGGATTGCTTGCCAGAGGGTGCAAAAGGGTTAAAAGGCTGTTCTTGATGCAGAGTAGGAGCCATGAGGGGTTTGTGTCAGGAACTGCCTGGGGTAGTACAAATGGGTTGTCAAGGACTGGCTGAAACTAATCCATATCTAGGGAGGATCCAGAAATACAATGAAAACCCCAGAGATGGAACAACTGACACTAACAATGGGAAGCTCCAGGAGGCGGAACTATGTGAACTCAGCATGGCTTGGCAGGAGGACAGTGGAGTAAAAGGCGACTGGAGGCTGGGATAAGAGCTGGCCTTTGGTAGAGACACAGAGCTCTCACTTGGGACTAGCAGACAGAGACCAAGGGCAAGAGCCAAAAATAGTCCACAGCAGCTTGGCTGGGTAGAGTGCTGGCATGGCCAGTATGCATTAAATCTTAACCTTTGCTTTCCTATGCTAATCTAAGGACTTCCTGATGCTGTACTCCAGTTCACTAATAAATCCTATTCTGTTTTAAAAAGGCTGCCTGGTGTCACTGCAAATACTTGCAGAGGTGCCCTGGTCCCTGAAGAGTGTAAATGTGTCTGACCAGGAGTCTCTCAGTTGGATCACAGGGCAGAACTCCCAGCATGAAACAGTAGTGCTGGAGCCCAGAGGCTCAGTCTCTGAGGCCC
This sequence comes from Dermochelys coriacea, assembly GCF_009764565.3. Classification (NCBI taxonomy): domain Eukaryota; kingdom Metazoa; phylum Chordata; order Testudines; family Dermochelyidae; genus Dermochelys; species Dermochelys coriacea. The sequence continues at coordinate 124,914,219 of NC_050070.1, forward strand.
CATGGCCTCCCCTTAAGGAAGAGTGGAACCCCATTGGAGGCTTGGCCCACTAAAGAGGATCCTCCAAGGGACTGTTTCAAAGTTGGGGCATAGCACAAATCTTACAGATCTGTGACGCCCGGGGGGGAGAATCCTGTGCTCTTTCAAATGTATTAAATGACCAGTGAATTATATATTCCAGGCTCTCCATGCTTTAACAATTACTTAAAAACAAGCCATGCAACAAAAACTAATCCAGAAGCAATCTGCCCCATGAATAAACCAGCTAATCAATTACTGGCTGAAAATAACCCACATACCAGCCTTGAGGCATCATCGCCTTCCCAAAAGCCAGTGGGAAGAAATAGACTTTGCTCATGCAGATTAATAGAGTTGGGCTATTTTGGACCAAGGTAAGGGAATGAATTCAAACTCTGAGGGACCCTTGCAGAGAACACCTTGCCAACAACCCCTAGCCTTTCAAAGCAAGGTGGCGCCAGCCTGAACATTTCTGCCGCTAGCAACTTCAGCAGCATCACATAGAAAAGCACTCTCTCAGATAGGCAGGTCTCAACTCATTTAAGATTTTGTAGCTCAAACCTGGACCTTCAGATCCTCCTAGGAACACACAGGCAGCCAATGCTGCTCACAGAGCTCTGGTATTCTGTGCTCATGTGATACATTTTGCTTAATAATCAGCTCGCTGTGTTCTGCACCAGCTTCAATTTCCAAATAGATTTAATGTGTAACCCATGTAAGCCCTGTCTGCCCAAAGAAAACTGCCATACTAATCACTAAAAGAAAAGGAGTACTTGTGGCACCTTAGAGACTAACAAATTTATTAGAGCATAAGCTTTCGTGAGCTACAGCTCACTTCATCGGATGCATTATCCGATGAAGTGAGCTGTAGCTCACGAAAGCTTATGCTCTAATAAATTTGTTAGTCTCTAAGGTGCCACAAGTACTCCTTTTCTTTTTGCGAATACAGACTAACACGGCTGCTACTCTGAATACTAATCACTGTACAGTCCTTCAGGAGGCCTGTAACACCTCGGATCCATACTCAAAAATGCTCCCAACAGTGCACAGACACGACAAGCATTACCTAGATTAGAGTTACTTCAGGAAAGGGTAATGACTCCACTAGTCTCCATCACAGCATTGCCTGGGTGGCTGGAGGTCACTGGTATAATAACCCCAACAGTGCAAATAACCCTCCTCCTTCTGTGCCAGAGTGCTTAAATGGCCTGTCTGGTTTGTTTGATACAGAAGGGCTAGATTGGCTGGAAGCAACTCCCCCACACAAATACCAGCATACGCCGGAGAGCTCAACTGAGCATTCATTTGCAGTGGCCAACATCTACTTTTTCATTGAGAGAGTCTAGTGCTAGAATCAGGTGGAGAGGAGACTAGCCTACTAACTTGTTGCCATCTGGATGGAGGGTAACACACAGACTCTGGTACCCACTGGTGGGGCAGAAGGTGATTGAAAGCCAGCTGAACCCAGTTCTATGCAACTTATTACTGTCTGTAGGATGTTGTTACAAATTTGTATAGCTCTGATCACAACCCCACAGCTCCTGTCTTCCTGCCTGGAATTAGGCAGCATTCTAAGGGATGACTTTTTGAAACGGGAACATTTTTCCTCCAATATTATGTGTGTGAAAAAACAAAATGGAAACTATTTCTCCCAAACAGGTGAGTCATTCTTATTGTAATCTGGCAAAGCACAGCCATGACGCAGGTATATCAGTGCTTCTACTTCCCTGCCATGCATACTGCATACCACAAGACACTACAACTCTATTCCTGTTTTGGAATCCAATCTCTTTGAGACAGTAAACATGACTTGAGGGAGGGTCCAACACAGGAACATCAGCAGAAGTGAGAGCAGAATCAGGCCTGATGTCTTTAACAATCCAATGTGGAATACCTCTTCACATGAACTGTTGTGACCCTGGCCTAGCTATATTTCAGAGTAGCAGCCGTGTTAGTCTATCCACAAAAAGAGAAGGAGTACTTGTGGCACCTTAGAGACTAACAAATTTGTTAGTCTCTAAGGTGCCACAAGTACTCCTTCTCTTTTGGCCTAGCTATATATATTCTCAGTTAGGATGATAGCCTGTGTACAACGAGCTAAGGCCTTAACAATGGAAGTCAGTCTATGACTTGAGCCTGACAAAAAGCACACAGAAACAAAACAAGGGTAAGTCTAGGTACAGATGCAGAACTAGTGATTTGTTGGACACCCTTAGTTTGACTCCATGTGTTTCAGACCCAGAAAACTTGCACAGCCAAGTTGCCAAAAGAGAAGCACGCAATTTGTCATGCTACTTTAACTGCAGAGAAACCTGCAGCTGCCTATAGCTCTCCCATCCATGTTTTCCTCAAGCCACATGACTGGGGCCCATGAGAGCAGTAGAACTAGTGTGCTCCTGCAGAGAGTGCTGCTAAGACCTGTTTTACCCCCCCCCCCCCAGTGTTAAACTCAGCATGCTTCTCCCTCATGGTCAATGGGTGCTCTGAACTTCCTTTGAGGAGCTTTGAGCTCACAGTACAGGGAGAGAGAGAATGGAGCTAAGAGTCTTTCAAATAAAGCACTGCAGGACAAAACATGACCAGGCAATATGGGTCATCCTAAGAAGCTCTCAACCCCATAAGGAAGGGGTTGAAGGCTTGAGAGATTTTTTTTGCAGGGCAGATGGTAAGAGGGGAGAGGAAACAGAATGACAGGGTTAGAGGAAAGGGATGCGCTGCTCAGGTAGAAGACAGGAGGCTGGTAGTGCAAGAGACAAAATACAGTGTGGCAGACAAGGAGAGGGAGAAGATACAAAAGGGAAAAATGGGAAAGTGAGGGGAAAGGAGGTGGGAGGAACAGCAAAATGTAAAGAGAATGAAGAGGAAACAATGGTAATTGTGACCATGGCACGGGAAGGGTACAGGGAGATGGTGAGCATCACAAGTGAATCTGGAGAGGATTCATCATCTTTTTCCCTCTTCAATCAGTGGCGCTGGAATTGTTTTTATTTTTTTTTATTTTTTAAAAAACAGTAGGCGAGCTGAAAGTCAGTGGTCCCCAAACTTTTTACTTCACATCCCTTACCCCTGTCCATTCCCCCTCTCCCAGAGCTGGAGCCAGGACCTGGCTGTGACTCAGGTGGGGAGGACATAGACAGGGGTAAGGGGGCTGAAGCTGGGGCTGGGAGCAGAGCCCCAAGTGTGGGGCCAGCAGGCATCAGCCAGGACCCTGTGCAAAACCTGGGGATGTTTCAGCATCCCCACATCCCTAGTTCCCATGCCTATATCTTCAACCCTTAAAGCATAGAATATGGGTAGCAGAGCTCTAGTTGTGACATCTTTCAGTCAAGGTGACATCTCCTATAGTAGTTAAAAATGTGAGGATATCAGAAACTTGTAATGCATAAAGCTATTTCAAATAAGAGGTAAATATACCACTATATGAGAGAGAAATACTACATTATTCATGTTTTGGTTTACAATATTTGTATGATAAAACATCTAACACATGCTCACAAAAATCAGCATTTTAAAGTTCATGAATTATTCTGGTGTGTGGGGTGTTTTGTGTTTGTTTTTTGTTTTTTTTTTAAAAACCAGAGCCAAAGGTAGCCAGCTGCCTGACCCATGATAGTCTCATTCCACACTAACCTATTCTCTCTCACACCCAAACTAAAGCACTGAGACGGTAATAAGTGATACTTCAGTTACACAGGCTATGGGAGCTAATAGCTTCCTCACTTAACTGGGCTCCCTGGTTAGAAGGTAAGATAAATTCAGGCTGTACACATGGGGAAAACACAATTGCAATCACATCAGAGATGAGCCAAATCAATGTTACTAGTGTAAAATCCTCAGAGTTACATGTGGGAAAACATCACACATCTCCTTTGATAATGATAAAAGGACCCCAAGGATACTGTAAATCTGCTGAGGCTCAGCATCCCAGCAAGTACCTTTTATTCACAGCCCTCATAGTGGAGCAAAGAAGTTACTGATGACCCACACTTAATTTTGCTTTTTAGCTAGATATAAAAAGCATCTCCCAGTGAGGCTGCAAGAGCTATTTCAGTATCATCTCTAGATATACATACATGGGTCAATGCACCACTCAAAAAAGAAAAGGAGTACTTGTGGCACCTTAGAGACTAACAAATTTATTTGAGCATAAGCTTTCGTGAGCTACAGCTCACTTCATCGGATCCATTTGCTGGAAAATACAGTGGGGAGATTTATATACACACACAGAGAGAGAACATGAAACAATGGGTTTTATCATACACACTGTAAGGAGAGTGATCGCTTAAGATGAGCCATCACCAGCGGGGGGTGGGGGGGAAAAGGAGGAAAACCTTTCATGGTGACAAGCAAGGTAGGCTATTTCCAGCAGTTAACAAGAACATCTGAGGAACAGAGTGGGGGGTGGGGTGGGGGGGGAGAAATAACATGGGGAAATAGTTTTACTTTGTGTAATGACTCATCCATTCCCAGTCTCTATTCAAGCCTAAGTTAATTGTATCCAGTTTGCAAATTAATTCCAATTCAGCAGTCTCTCGTTGGAGTCTGTTTTTGAAGCTTTTTTGTTGAAGGATAGCCACCCTCAGGTCTGTAATCGAGTGACCGGAGAGATTGAAGTGTTCTCCGACTGGTTTTTGAATGTTATAATTCTTGACGTCTGATTTGTGTCCATTTATTCTTTTACGTAGAGACTGTCCAGTTTGAGCAATGTACATGGCAGAGGGGCATTGCTGGCACATGATGGCATATATCACATTGGTAGATGCGCAGGTGAACGAGCCTCTGATAGTGTGGCTGATATGATTAGGCCCTATGATGAAAGAAAAGGAGTACTTGTGGCACCTTAGAGACTAACAAATTTATTTGAGCATAAGCTTTCGTGAGCTACAGCTCACTTCATCGGATGCATTTGGTGGAAAATACAGAGTGGAGATTGATATACACACCATATATCAATCTCCCCTCTGTATTTTCCACCAAATGCATCCGATGAAGTGAGCTGTAGCTCACGAAAGCTTATGCTCAAATAAATTTGTTAGTCTCTAAGGTGCCACAAGTACTCCTTTTCTTTTTGCGAATACAGACTAACACGGCTGCTACTCTGAAACCTGTGTTACTCAAGACATTTTAAGTTTTGATTGAGTTACACTGGCATGCAACTGGAGTAATATAGCACGGAGTCAGGCCCATACATGTGTATCTGTATTCACCTACAAAGGGCATCCTAAGGAATTGCTGCATGTGATCCTAAGAAGCTTTCTAGAGTCCCTTTAAATAGATTAGAAGAAAATAGCATTGAAATCCAGGTTAGAAAAGAAAAGGGTATTTACCTCTTAAGCCTTCATATTGTGGCAAAGCATCAAGAGGATACTTTGAAACATCAACACTTAAATACTGAGTTAGATTTGTGGTGACTGTCCGCCTGTATTGGAAAAAAAAAAGTGTGTGTGGGGGGACACTGCTGATACAGAGCTGGTATATTGAGTGGATACACACCCCATTGGTCAGACAAAAGAAGAGATCTGCCATATGTTTGCTAGTATAGAAAAAATGCATTTTTATGGATAATACTATGTTGATTTATTAAAGGATGTGCCCCTCCAGCAAATTTTACTATATCATAAAACACCACTCTTGTCGGGTATATTAAGCTGAGTAATTCTGCTGGCTCTTCATTGGGTCGGAGGGAAGTATATTTTGGTTGTTTCATATTTGTTGGTAAACAAAAAAAAAGTTGTAATTCTAAACAAGCCACCACCAATAACAAAAGTTGACATTTGTCTTGTCCATTCAGAATGTGACACTTCATAGTACAGAGTCCCAATGTGCAAAGGCAGAAAGGGGAAATGCTGCAATCACTTACAAAAATGCCAATCCAGAGTAATCCCATTTACTTCAGTGGAGTTACTCCAGACTTACACAAGTCTCATTAGAGACAGCTTGTCTCTCTCACCAACAGAAGTTGGTCCAATAAAAGATATACCTCACTTACTCCAGATATATTCCACTTTGTGTTGCTAATATCCTGGGACCAACACCACAACACTGCAAACAATTGTAATTGACAGCAGAATTTGTTCCTTGTGTTCAAAGGTCGGAGCAGATTATTGGAGCTACTTGGTGCTTTCCCCAGCTTTGCCAGTGACTGGCTGCGTGACCTTTGGCAAATGTCTTTACTTCTGTGCTTCAGTTTCCTGATCTGTAAAATGGGGATTATAGCTATCTCATATGGGTGTTGTGAGGCTTAATTGTTTTAGGTTTGGTAAAGCATTTCGGGATGCTCAGATGACAGGCACACCAGAAGTGTAGTATTAGGATGCATAAATGTTTAAACAAGTTGTTGACAACATTTTAATTCCACCTCTTAAACCCTTTGCAAATAAAACTTGCAGAGAGGGAGGGCAAGCATTGCTAACACTGCTTCACCACACACTGTCAAGTACTTATAACCCCTATTTATAGCTACAGTTAAGGATTCAGATATGGAAGTACTCTATTAAAAGCCCACATTAATGAGTCCTCAGAGAAAATATCTCACAAAGCCTTTTGAGATCATAACTACTCCCTCGTGCAGAGCTTCTTGCTTGTTAACATTCATAAAATATAAATACTGTGTACTAAACACCAGCACTTTGTAGATCACAATGACTTATCTTGCTATCAAGAACTTAAGTTATGCACTTGGGAGATGCACTGCTAGAACTCCACTGCATGTCATACATCTCTAATGGCATGTACAGTAACTCATTCCTATTTGGGGACCTCTCTCTTTATTTGGAAGCTGAGGGTCTCGCTACTTGTTACTTATTAGGTCAGTATCCGTGAGTATAATTTCTAAGATAACAATTGAGCCTGTTACTTGGGAGTAGTAGAGAAATCCTCGTTGCAGCTCCAGCTCAACATACTGACCTCTGATTGTTAGAGCAAAATCTAACAGATTAAAAGTTTGTGCAGGAATTTAAGTAATGGGGAATATTTTCCATTGACATAAACTAGTTCATAAGAAGTGTCATTTGAGAGAAAAAAATTGCAATGTGGTTTTTAAAATTTTAGTATTGTCTGTTTATGGTCTGGTAGTTCCCATTTTTACTCTCAAGATTTCACTTTTTAATTTATGACATCAGCTCTTATTTTTAAGACATTTTGATGTGGTATGTTTTACATGCCATTGCCACATGAACACAATTATGAAACTAAATATCACTCAAGTTTGTTTAGTAATGCTCCATACCCTTTATGTAGCATTTTGTCATCCATAGATCTCAAAGCACTCTGCAGAGGTGGGTAAATTCTCTGTTCTATATTTTCCCATCTGTAAGATGGAGAAACAGTTAGAGAGGTAAAGGGACTGGCCCAAGGTGTCACACTGAGCCAATGGTAGTACCAGGAATAGACCCAAGGGCAAATGGCTCCTAGACTGGTGCCCAATTAACTGCACCTTTGTACTTTTGTCTTCCTAGCCATTTTCTTTCCTCTGTGCTGCAAGCTCACTGAAGCAGTGTCCTCCTGAAAAAATATATAACCATGGGAAGAACTGTTGTGCACCCAAATTAGAAAATAAATACACGTTTAACGGTCATTGACTTCAACAGGAATGTTGCCTGTGTTTTATTATTATGCAGGATTTACCCCATATTTATTTTATAACATAGGATACTTTACAACAGTCATAAGAGGTTATTGAAAATATCAAGATTTTATAGTAGCTGCAAACCGCCTCACCTCAAACTACTCAAATGATCATGAATTGAAAAATGTAGTGACACTGTATTTATCATGTAATTAATAAATGCCTGCTAAAATACAGTACCCAGCCTGTATGTGAAGGAACATACAGGTTGGTGTGTAGTGTAGGCAAAGACAGTATTTTGGCACTCCCATCAAAATAGCTTGTTACTGGCTCACTCATCCCAGATTCTTCCAGTGTCCTTTATTTTTTCAAAAGAGCATTATTGTTTCTGCTCTGTCACATTAGAGCTCATCTGTGTCCCAGAATCCTTTGCACTGGCTGCAGTGGTGCTTCAAAAAGAGGTGCCACAGGAGCTGTCAAGGGTCCTTCCCCACTCTGAACTCTAGGGTACAGATGTGTGAACCTGCATGAAAAAAACCCCTAAGCCTATTTTTACCAGCTTAGGTTAAAACTTCCCCAAGGTACAAACTATTTTACCTTTTGCCCTTGGACTTTATTGCCGCCACCACCAAGCATCTAACAAATATGTAACAGGGAAAGAGCCCGCATGGAGATATCTTTCCTCCCCAAACCCTACACCCCCTTTCCTGGGGAAGACTTGATAAAAATCCTCACCAATTTGCAAGGTGAACACAGACCCAAACCCTTGGATCTTAAGAACAATGTTTTAAGACTCCATTCCTTTTTTTGTTCCTGGCAAAAGCATCACACAGACAGAGACAAACCTTTGTTTCCCTCCCCCGCTTTGAAAGTATCTTGTCTCCTCATTGGTCATTTTGGTCAGGTGCCAGCGAGCTTATCCTAGCTTCTTAACCCTTTACAGGTGAAAGGGTTTTTCCTCTGGCCAGGAGGGATTTTAAAGGTGTTTATCCTTCCCTTTATTTTTATGACAGGAGCCATTTCAGGTGATTCTGAAGTGCACCTGAAACAGAGGCACCTACCATACATATATGATAAACTGAGACAATCTATCCACAGGGGGACAACATAGTGAAACACTGTCTAGTCAGAAAACAATGGTACATAGCTAGTGTATAATGGAATGACCACAGGCAGATGTGGATTTAAAGGCTCAATAGATGTGGAAGTTTAGGAGGATTTCTTCTTCTAATAGAACTGAATGCAAAAAGGCATAGATTCAAAAACTCAAATATATATTAAAGTGTCCAGTGATGGAGACTCCACCACAATCCTTGGAAAGTAGTTCCAATGATTAATTACCCTCATTGTTAAAATGTTCACCTATATTTCTGACTTGAATTTGTCTAGCTTCAACTTGCAGCCATTTTACCTTGGAATACCTTCGCTAGATTGAAGAGCCATCTATTAAACTTTTTGTTCCCCAAAACCTTAAACTTCTCTTTGATAAGACTGAGTTCCTAGAGTCTACTGCTATAAACCATGTTTTCTAATCTTTTAATCATTCTTGTGGCTCTTCTCTGAATCCTCTCCAACTTAACATCCTTCTTGAATTGTGGGCATCAGAAATGGACACAGAATTCCAGCAGCAGTCACTATGCTGCTAAATACAGATGTAATATAACCTACCTTCTCCAACTCAAGATTCCTCAGTTGATACATCGAAGGATTGTGTTAGCCTTTTTGGCCACAGCTCCACATGGAGCACTCAGTTATGTAAGTTATGACATTTTAAATGTTAGAGACAAAAGCAGGGCCCTGTACTTCTGAAATCAATGCAGTAGGTGGCAAGATGGAGGTGATGGGAAAAGAGACTGTGTTGGTCTCACCATTTTTTTCCCTTCTCCTCCTATGTATTGAAAAACAAGTTCTTAATGCAGAGGCCCTTCTTTGAAGAATCTGGTACTTTAAAAAAAAATTTAAAAAGTGACTGGCTCTTCTGTGCTGTGCTACCAAAGTGCACAACTGCAAGAGTGTCTTCCAGGCCCTTGCAAGCTGTTGCACAGGAAGTGGTGCTGCACTGCATACAGCCCAGTTCTTTCTTCACTCCAGAGCAGTGGTTCTCAGCCTGTGGGGCTGCTTGTGGCTCAATCATCACACAGCTGCGGCCCATGTGACCCCTCAGGGCCAGACAGGTAGTGCATATAGTGTGGATGTGGTCCACATAACACACACAGGGTTGCATACGTGGCCCACCATGATAAATAGGTTGAGAACCACTGCTCTAGAGTAAGCAGTAAGCTGTGCCTCTGTTTGCCCTCTGCCCTTTCAGCTCCAACGTGTGGGAGATATGAGGGCTAGAGAAGGTTATCTATGCATGAGAAAAGAACAGGTAAATGGCGAAGTATTGGAGAAGACAGGTTCTGTGCATGGGGCTGTAGGACAGGAAAGGAAGCAACAGAGTGGTAGAAATAGGGAGGATTTTTAGCTGTGAAAATAGACAATTAAAATTTTTTTGTTCCACCATGAACTCCCACTGGGTGGATGAAACATACACCAGCTTTCAAACTTACAAATGCAGGTTAGATGTGTTTCAAGAGGCCCCATCACTATTTTAAGATACTGGACTAGTGCTTCTAGGAGACTTGGATTCTGTTACTTGTTCTGCCACGGGCTTTGTGTGGTTGTAGGCAAATCAAGTAATTGCTGTGCCTCAGTTTCCCTTTCTGTAAAGTGGGGACAATAATACTTCCCTACCTCACAGAGGTGTTTGGGGACAAAAAAAATATTTATGTCCTCAGACTATAATGATGAGCATTATAGGAAAAAATTACGAATGAGTAAAGTTCTGGGCGTACTTTGTGGTAACTGGCACCTTACCAGATTTGCCTCTTATACTCCCCATTTCTGCATGATAAGAAATACTGACCAAAACATAATTAACTTTGAAATTTAGACATGGTGATTCTCCAAAACTGGAATTACAAAGAAAAACTTACAGAAAACAATATTCGGAAAAGCATATGTAGTGCTGAGCAGCATACATGGGAAAACTGAAATTAGCAAAGCAGATACATCAGGGAAATAGTAGGTCCTAAAAGGCAGATTGAAGGGAATTCAACAAATATGTATACCATTGAGAAATAAATATAGTAGGAGTGGAAGTGAGCAATGTGGATGACCAGGGAAATACAAAGAACAATAAAAGAAAAAATGAGACCTATAACTCAGCAGGGTCAGCGCTGCAGGAACTGGTACAGAAGAATAAAGACTGCAAGAAAGTGATCTGAAAAAGCTAAGCCTGGAAAGGAAAGGGAGCCAAGAAAATATGAGAACACAATAAAATATTTTATAAAATTTGGTATAAGAGAAGGAAAAGGAATGAGATGACAATCCTCTTCTTGGGGGATGGTGGGGAATAACTTGACAGAAGAGGTAGATATTGCTGGAAAAGTGAATCACTATTTTTGTCTCAGTATTCAGCAGGAGAGCAGGGAAAATATGCCAGAAATAGAGATACATTTTTCAGGGTTAGATAATGAACAATTACTAAATTAAAAAAAAAACGTAGTAGAATAGGTTTAAAAAATAAAGGAAATTGTTGAAACTGCTGAAAATGAAAACTACTCCAGAATGGGATGGGCTGCCTCTCAGAATTCAAATTCTAAAAACATGCCAAATGGATTAAACTAGTAGGGAAATTTTTAATTCTTTACTGGAAACTGGAGAGGTATGCAGGAACTGAAGAGGAGTCAACATTATATCCCTATTTGAAATGGGATCAAGGGAAAAATAGGAGGTTGGTACTAGATAAGATTTTATACTCTTTGATTATGACCATTACCAGGTACAGAAAACTTGAATTATTGAGCATATACTTTTTCAGAGAGATCACACTTAACACATTTATTTTTTTAACCTTGTTGAGGATTAGAAAATGAGAGTTGACATGGGTGGAGGAATAAGGTGTAGCATACCTGGATTTCAAGAATGCTTTTGATACAGTGCTGCATGAAAGACTAATACATAAGGTTAGATTGTAAAGGATTGATTGAGTACAGGTTACTTAGGAGGAAGTGGTTAATGAAATGCCACACATATCATTAGTGGACCCTTTCAGTTAACACTATACATCAGTTTTCGAGATGAAAGAACATAAGAATGGGTCAGACCAAAGATCCATCTAGCCCAATATCCTGTCTTCCAAGAGGGCCTAATGCCAGATGCTTCACAGGGAATGAATAGAACAGGGCAATTTATTGAGTGATCCAACTAAAGTCCCAGTTTCTGGTAGTCAGGCCATCCAGAGCATGGGACTGTGTCCATGTCCAACTTGGCTAATAGCCATTGATGGACCTGTCCTCCATGAACTTATCTATTTCTTTTTTTGAAGCCAGTTATACTCTTGGTCTTCTCAGTGTCCCCTGGCCACAAGTTCCTCAGGTTGACTTTTGTTTGTGTGAAGTTCTTCCTTATGATTATTTAAAACCTGCCTATTTATTTCATTGGTTGACCCCTGGTTCTTGAGTTATGTGAAGGGGTAAATAACACCTCCTTATTCACTTTCTCCACACCAGTCATGATTTTTATAGACCTCTTTCATATCTTCCCCCCCCCTCAATAGTTTCTTTTCTAAGCTGAAGAGTCCTAGTCTTTTTAATCTTGTGTCATATGGAAGCTGTTCCATACCCCTAATAATTTTTGTTGCCCTTCTCTGTACTTTTTCCAATGCTAATATTTATTTTTTGACATGTGGCGAGCAGGACTGCCTGCAGTAGTCAAGGTGTGGGCGTACCATGGATTTATATAGTGGTATTATGATATAGTCTGTCTTATTATCTGTCCCTTTTCTAATGGTTCCTAACTTTCTATTAGCTTTGAGTGCCACTGCACAATGAGCAGATCTTCTCCAAGAACTATCTAGGATGACTCCAAGATCTTTCTTAAGTGGTAACTGCTAATTTAGACCCTATCAGTTTATATGTATAGCTGGGATTTTTTTTTTCCAGTGTGCATTACTTTGCACTGATCAACACTGAGTTTTTCCTACCATTTTGTTGCCCAATCATTCAGTTTTGCTGAGATTCCTTTGCAGTCTGCTTTTGACTTAATTATCTTGAGTAATTTAGTATCATCTGCAAATATTGCCACCTCATTGTTTTCCAGATCATTTATGAATGCGTTGAACAGCACAGGTCCCAGTACAGAGTGAGGTGGAAATATTTGCAGAGGATGGAACAACTGTGGAGGTAGCATGCTTAGCCCCTGGAGACAAGGTGTGACTGCTGTCACTTGATAGTAGCCCATAAGGTCAACTAAAAAGCAGTTTTAGGTTGGAAGAATGGTGTCCATGAGGGAGTCAAGAAAGCTAAAGCAGAATAAAAGAGGCAATTCTCAGGTTTCCGCAGAAATGTAAATATATTCCATTCTTTGACTTAAGAAAAATGAAGCCAGACATTTAGAGGAAAGAAATATTACAAGACCTATGGGCCTCCTTCAATCCAAATTGTTGCTATTAAACTAAGTGTAATTCACTTGTAGAGTGAGTCACAAGGAAAAACTAATGACATAATTGCGATATCTCTGTAATCCATTACATGATTCTTTGTATCCTGTACCCCAAAAAATTAAAAAAAAAACCTACCAGACTCTTCATTTAGCTTCAGAGTGATAATCCTGGTAGTGGAGTCTATACTTCTAACTCCATTGGCTGACTGCCTTCATCTATCTTCTAAAGCATGCATATCTTGCCTTCATGTCTATCCATCCATGCAAAAGTCTTATAAATGTAGTCTCCTCTGCAATTAAGTTTTTCTGATTCACTAACTATTTACCATCATCACCTTATGCTTCTGCCTGCACATATGGCACTCTTTTGTTGACTTGGCAGAGCTTTATTAAAGGTGAAATTCACCCCTGTGTAGAGGGTGAACACAAGACCTATACACTATTAAAATCTCTCAAACCCTACTTCAAAGGCTTACATGGGACCTAAATCTCATACAAGTCTTTTGTGCTAGCCCTCAGCACATGGGCAAATTTCACTCTGGAAGCTTGGTTTGATGATACAATAATGCGGCGTTTGTACTACATTTTGATCCATACATTGAGCATGCAACATGAAATCTTTTTCCTTTGATTAATTTAAATCATTGAATAAGAATGGCTAAGTTATGTTAATTGATACTACTCACCCACAGGGCATCGTGAAGCATGAAATGCATTCATTCACTACTGACATCTCAAACGCATGAGGTCTGCCTTGAGAATCTGTCTCCCACATATGATTGTTACTATACAGTATGGCACTAGAATCAGGAATATCATGTTTTTAATTTACTCATTTGTCTGGGGGTGGGAAGGGAAGGAAGCTTACCGTTCTTAAGTTTACTTTTCTATCTTGAGGTTCCTAGAGGTTGATAATACTTGACAGACACAAGCAGACCAGCCCCACAATGTTATCCTACTTTAAAAAAAAAAAAAGGCAGTTGGAATTGGTAACATACATTCCACAGACAAGCGGAAAACTAAATCAGTTTAAAGCTGGTCAGATTAATTTCCCCTTTTTATTTTGGGAATCAGAGTTTCATTTCCCCAAAATGCACCAAGTGCTCAAACAGGAGCTCCCATGCTGTCTGGAGCACTGCTCCATAATGGCATTTTAAAAGAGAAGCAGTTAACAACATGATCAGGTTTGTTCTCTGATATGATAGTTAGGCATCTAATAGCTCAGCAGATGAAAATTACACACATATGGCTCAGGCACAAAGTCGGTTTTTAGGGAGAAGGGAGGAAATGGTTGGTTTGGGGTTTTTTTTTTTTTTTTTCGATTTTCCTGCAAAGCTTGTTCAGAAGCATCTATTGCCATTTTTGCTGCATATGCAACATTTTCCCCCACAGCTCTTTTGCAAACTAAACTGCCCTTGTGCAGAGGAAGTGAGCCGCTTCATGTTGTTCATGTCATTTCCTCTTTCCAAATGTTTGTAGTCTTAAGACAAATTCTGCCTCATCCACTAAAACATGGTTTAAAAGCTGAGGAAATTGTCAGCTTTGTCTTTCTCTGGCTGCTCCTAGCTGCTGCTATAAAATCTTCACTGCACCTTTAATTCAGCTAGATTGACAAGCCTATTGAGTACTACTATTTCTGTTATATAAATGGATTTATTGGCGTGATGATGATGTCCTTCCTTACCAGTGAGGAACAGGTCCAAGCTGGCAGTGTCCCGAATGAATGGGTGTGTTCATTAGCTAAATGCAAAATAACTTAATGTCCGCAGTGTAAGTTTTCAGCTCACTGAGTGGTCTCTTCAAAGGGGATTAGTCATACAAAATAATCAGTAGAATATTTATCACAGATGAAGGCCATGGCACGAGAGATAACCCTGCAATCAAGAGTCCTGTAACACAAGCACACGTTGTTCTTGGAAATGAAGAGACATTTATCTTTGTTTCTACTAAATCAATAAAGATCAATTCAAAGTCAATAAGTCAAGAGATGGATAGATAATCAGGGGTAAGAGCCAATATACTTCCAGGATAAGCCAAAACTCAGGAATCGGCAACACTGAAGGAGTGCACATCGTGGCACTAAATGAGCAAGCATCAAAGCATGAGCAAAAAGGAGACTAAGACACAAGGGATTTATATAGATTTAACTTTAAATATTTGGTGTTCTAGGAACAGAGATTTCCAGTGTGACACACTAATGAATTAGTGCTACAAGCAAGAACTAAGGACCAACTGGCTCCATGGGGTTAATTATTTACTAGTCAGCCAGCTGTAACAGAGGATATGACTAACTGACTTGAAGGAAAAGGATCCGCATCAGCTGGGGACAGCTTATTCACCCTCAGCATATTACCCTGGGTGTTGGAGGCAGCTTTCCTAATATGTCAAAGGGAGAATCTGCATTTCAAACTTTCCCACACAAGTGGAAAAAAGCCTTGGTTTAGACACTCCTTTGGAAAGGCTTGTGCACTAGAAAGACTTATGAAACACAGCTCTAACGGGGAAAAATAGGGGAAAAAATTTATGGTAGTAATGAAATGGAGAGAGAATTCACTATGAAATCTGGAATCTCAGTGATGTGGTTGTGCTGTAACATGTCTCAGGCATGATGCCATTACTGAAAATGAGTCTCTAAAAATGTATTAGTCGAACATTCAGAGAAGAGAAACACTTGCAGCTTTTATTGCAGTTAGAGGGAGATGTGGGTGCTCAGAACCTTGGAGGGGAAATCAGGCTATTCATTTGTAATGAATATACACTGATCTTATGCTGGGCCTCTGCTGTGTTCAAGCACAGAAAGAAAACTGAATCTACAGCAGGAAGCAATAGCCTTGTATGTTTGCATTCCTTTGTCCTGATGTCAGTGTTTATGGTGGTT
The DNA here is from genome assembly GCF_009764565.3 of Dermochelys coriacea. NCBI lineage: Eukaryota > Metazoa > Chordata > Testudines > Dermochelyidae > Dermochelys > Dermochelys coriacea. Next base: position 124,930,169 of record NC_050070.1, read on the forward strand.
GTAGAATACCATGAGCAAGACATTTAAATTACTATCTTTTGCATTATTTTTGCAATATGAATAAAGAACTGTGCAGGCAATACTACATAGCCACTCTGCTCCACTTCCCTCCACAGCAGTAGCATAGAGGGTGGGTGATACCAATGACAGAGAGATGCTGTTGAATAGAAACCATAAAGACAGTGGACAGACTTTTTACTGAGAGCCACACACTTTTGTGGACAGGAGGCGCTGATGGCATTTGATTTACTCCAAAGTCTACTTTTGCTGAGAATTAAAGCAAAGATTGCAGACACTAGTTGGGGAGTCAATCTTCTAGAGAAGAGAGTTGGGTTAGGCCTTGTTTTGAAGAAAAGCTCTAATGCAGTACAAACAAATTACACTGGTGACATCCGGTACTAAATATAGACAGAAGACTTGGCACGCCATTGGCAGATTCCAAGCACAGGCCTCTGGGAGCTAAAATGTGATAATTAGGAGTGCCCAATGCACAAATACAAGAGTTAAACACCCCCCCCCCACACCATCAGATCTTGGGGATGTGAATGAACATTTGAAGTACTCACCCTGCTGTCACAGAGCAAGTAGAAAAATCTTAGAGACACTTGAACCTTTTAAGCATCATCTCATGGCAATAATGACCCCTCATGCATATTTATGTACAGTACTTAGCTTTATAATAGCTACTTGAAAGACCTAGGGTTTTTTTTTTTTTTTGCCTAGGAATGAAACTATGTGAAGTGTGACCAAAATATTCAAAAGGTCCAAATAGTAAAATACTTCAGGTATTTCCTGCATGCCAGTCAAAACCACCTTTGCAGAGTATGTGGTTTAGACATTTTATGTAGTGTGTACACACACACACACACACACACACACACACACACACCCACCCACCCACCCCTGCATTTGCTGAAGAACCTCAGTCAGGTATTTGTTGAAAGAATGTCAGACAGGTTCTATAGCCTGGGTTGTTTTATAAAACCTTTTCGTTGCACAGAGCTTAATGTCATTCATCAAGCACCTAAAGCAAAATCATATGACCACCATTTCCTAAATAACATAATTATCTTATTTATTCTAATGGTGCCACACACTACTTTTATTGTTAATTAACACTGCCAAATCTGGTTATGCAATTCTGGATATTGGGAATTCAGTTTAGTGTGTGAAAGGGGGATGGGAAGACTAATAAATGCCATCAAAATCTATTTTTTTTTCTGTGTGTATTTAGATATTTGTTGTGCAAATCTGATACCAACTGCGACAGCAAAGTACATGATATAAGCTGCTGTCACTTTTATCAAAGAGATAGAAATACAAGCTCCGAAACATATCTTAGCAAAATACTGATTTTTAGTAAAGCTTTAAGTAGTTGAACAGAAATGCACAAAGGCAAAGAAATACAACCCTGCTGTTTCAGAACCAAAACAGTTTTATGAAAAAATGAGAAGAATTCTTGGACTAATTTCAGGAGCTTAGCATCTTTCTTAAAAATCAAAGTGGAGATATACCAGAAAATGCTTACAGGAAGGGCAAATTGCTAATGTTTGGTCTTCCCCATAGTAAAGACCATATGAAAGTTGCATCAGACACTAGGACATACAATGACTTTTTGAATCTTTCAGTTCTTAGCCAGTGCTCTAATGAAATTCAAACCTGCTACATCTGCCATACTACACTGTTAATTAGTTTGCTTTCCACTTCTAGATCTGCTAAATAAATAGAAATCTATTGCCAGTGAATTGTTTGACTTCTGTGCTAAGTAGGCTGCATTCCAATCCTCTGATGTTGAAACTAGCATGAGCCCAACTTTCATCTCATTGCCATGTCAAATTAGCACCCAGCAGATTCTAGATACAAAGACTTTTTTTTATTATTATTATTATTTTGGCTTGCAAAAGACCAACAGTTCTTAGTCAAACTGAAGCTAGGAGTTTTCTGCGTTTTGTTATATCTCTTTAGCTTGAGGAGAAAGAATAAATGTAGGATATATGTGGCATAGGCCTTGCAGTTTACATTATAGAAGGAACAAAATTTCAGAGACTGTTTCTTATATGAAATAAGAAATATTGCAGAATCTGCATCAAGAGTTGAGAAAAATCCTACCCAGTACAAATAAACCCTAGTTTGACAAAATTAAAAAGGAGATATTTACATATGTTTTGCCATTTTCCATTTCTGTATGTTTGTAACAGGTTGTGCTCACCACTGTGGCACCTCCTGCTGGTTGCTCCGGGAATTAGCTCTGTCTATCAGCAGGGCACCTTCCTCTTGTGGTATCTCCACAGTCTGTGGGGACCAACATTGCTCCCAGATTGCAGCATCCTCTTCAGTGCACAGCCCCAACTATGCTGTCTTCCCCCACTTCTGGGGGAACTGACAGTCCTTCACCTAGCCTTTCACTAGTGGCAAACTGCAGCCCCTAGTGCAGCCCCTTGCTCGGGGGCAAACTGCAGTCCTTTGGCTGGCCACTTCCCTCAGCAGTCAGTGGGACACAGGGGGGCAGGCCCAGGCCCACCTGCTACTCTGAGCCCCAACCCAGGGACCCTTTAGCTGGCAGTTGCTCACTTCCTCTCCTTCCCCTCTGCCGCTACCTGCTTTCCTTGGGCCACGTCCCCGTAGCCCCAGCATCTCCTCAGCCCTTGTATCAAGGCCTCAGTCTGGGAGCCAGCCAGGCTGGAGCTCCACTTTTTCTTTTTCTTTTTCTTTTATCCCTGCCCTGCCCTGCCCTGCCCTGCCCTGCCCTGCCCTGCCCTGCCCACTTCTCTCTACAGGGAGCCAATCCCTCTCCCTTAAGCTCCAGGGGGAGACTGAGCTCTTCTCTGCCCCGCAGCCCTTCTCATAGGGCCCAGCCTGGCCCCGATTGGCTGCTTCTAAGCCTTCCTCTGATTGGCTGGGTTCTGCGCAGCTGCTCCATGGGCTGCTATTAACCCTTTGCCAGCCAGTGAGGGGCAGCTGCCCTGTCGTAACATCCGTATACTACCGTATACATTTCAGCATCTAAATACAGCACTCGCGCCCTCTAAGTGATGCACTCCCATCCTGTCATTTAAACAGGTTCACAAGTTAGTGTAAGTGTAAAACAAAACCTGATAAAATTAAACTAGAGCTCTTTAATCTAAAACCCTGATCTTTGGGTATTGGGGAATGATGGAGGGGAATGTCAGAACAAATCCAGATCCATATTTTGTAGTTGGCCCTTGAACTTTGGGTGCCTTAAGTCTAGACCTGGATCTGAATTTTGTGGCATGGGCCTCTCAAATCAGACTAGTCCAAATGTAATCTATTTGGTGTTCAGATATCCTGAGATACATCAACACACCATGATTAAATTTACCTTCCACAATATTATTTATAAAGACTCACTTGACTAAGCTCATAATAAAGACAAGGTCTCTGCCCCAAGGAGTTTACAATACAAGTCAGACAAATATGATTAATTGTATAGGACAACAATACTCAGGTTAAATTGTGAAGTCATTGTCAGTGGGGGAAGGCATCATCTAAGAAAGGGGGTTTTAAAAGAGAGAAGAGAGTGATGCTTGACACACAGGAAGTAGGATGCTGTGCCATGGTAAGGGGTGCTGTGAAAGAAAGATGAAAGCCAGGACCAGAAGCAGACGAAAGAAACAGTAAGAAGAAAGGTTAGGAAGAAGCATAATGTGTGAGAGTGTGTTGGAGAGATAAGAGCAGAGATGTAGGAAGCAGAAGAGTTGTGCAGAGCTTTGATCAGGAGAAGCGTTGAATTGGATTTGGGACAGAAGGCAATGAAAGGATTAAAGAAGGTATATGCAACATATCAAGTGATGAGATTGTCAGCCTTTTCTCTGTTTAGAATTGGAGGCTGAAAGAGTCTTTCTTTCTTTCTTTCTTTCTTTCTTTCTTTAGTAGATTGGTTGTTTTTTTTTGTTTTGTTTTTTTGTTTTTTATTAAATGTACCTCTTATATTGTGGGCCTCAGGAAAGCAACCTGTCTAAAAACATGATACTTCTGTCTGAACTTGGGAAATAGAAAACCAAACCCAACCATTACAAATGCAACGTTTACTAATGGAATGTTCTGTTAATCAGTATTAACAGCAGAACACCTTCAGAATATACCTTTTCCAAGAAGGTGGTTTTGGAAAATTTGAGGAAATACACATAACAGTGACGTATATAGCTCAGATGTAGGCTTGCTTTGACATGTGTTCCCCAGTGCTTCCTGAAAACCTCTATCCTAGCAGCAGTGGACATTATAAATGGAAGTTGGCTGTTGGAAGGGAGGGAAAAAAGTGTGTGAGAATAGTGATAGTGGAAGGAGAATATTTCCTCAAATTTTCCAAAACCACCTTCCTTTTTTCTTGGAAAAGGTATATTCTGAAGGTGTTCTGCTGTTAATACTGATTAACAGAACATTCCATTAAGTAAATGTTGCATTTGTAATGGTTGGGTTTGGAATTTTAGTAGTCAGGAGGGGGGAGAGGAAAAAGTAGAATTTGTTCAGAGCTGAATGGGCTGAAACAGACAGCTGAGGTTTGAGGAAGAAATCTGAAAGCTACAGTCCTAATAATGAAGCTCTGCAATGTATAATCATGTCTCCTGATGATTAGGAATAAATCCATGAGTTTCAGGATCCTTAAATATATATAGTCTGCACTTTTTGCAAATGGATAGATTATCTGCATACATACATGAAACAACTGCCAGAAAGACTTATGCTTATTATGAACAGTTCATCTTCCTGTAAGTTGCCAGCCCTGAATCCCGGCTACAGAGCCCCTTGTTTCTGCCCATTTGGGAAAACCTGACTTTATCATTTCTGTCTCTAAGCACTCAGGGTGCATGGTACACTATATCCCCTCATTCTGATTCCATCTGCCCAGCACTGGTTGGGGCGGGGTGGAGGTGGGGGAAGGACAGGGAGACCATGCTGCAAAGAAAGCTGCTGTAGTACCATTCTCTTAAATCAAGATATGGATTTGTGTCTTCTTTGGTGCAGTGGTATAAAGAAAGGAGTTTGTTTTTCTCCCATATGCAACAAACAGATGCTGGGGACCCGGGACATCACATAATCAATGAATGATAAGTTGTAAAATCTTTAAAACTGCAGAAAGAAATCAGAATTTCAGCAAATTCCCATCTTGTCTGGCTGCTCATTTTGATCAACTGCAGGGGGGAAAAAAGCCAGTTGTGCATAAAACTCCATCTGTTATTATAGCCTGGTATGTATGTGGTTGGGAGAAGAATATTTAGAGAGAGATTTGAGCAGTGTTATTGAAAAAGGAGAAGATGTATATGGCATTAGAATCACATTTGTTGATATCGACTAGGCTGCAATAATCAACTAGCATTCAACTTTTTGCAAAGATCTAGGAGGAGACAATAGATTCTTTAGATGTAATGTACGCATTGAAAGAAATTTCATAAGTTGTTTCAGTATTGCCTCCATTTTACAATACTACGTAATTCGATTATACAAACTATACCTTTAACTCCTGGTTATGCAGATGTTACATCAAAATGCTTCTTTCAGTGTTCAGTTGAACATGATACAGATTTTACTGAATGGCAGAATAAAATACAGAATGTTATGTGTTGTTTCATATTAACATGTGATTGACATAACTCAGACTGATTGTTTTCCTGGGTCTGTGATGCAAAGACACATCACTTGTTTGTTTTATTTTAAACTAAATCTCATTCCAAAAATCATGAGTTTGAGCCAAGATAACAATACATTGCTATGGCTCTAGGAATAATATAGATTATATGGAACAGCATGAGGCACACACTCTATAGGGTCTGAACATACATATTGCTTCCACAGCACTTAAGTCCTCTCAGCTGTGGGAGTGAGAAGCCAGGAAGTGATGTACGGTTTTCTGCATGACAGCACTAGGACAGCCACATTAACAACACAGACTATATCAGCCACCAAAGAAACCACTACATTCAGTTGCAGCAAAAGAAGCATGACAGCCATGTTGAAATCCTGTATAAGCCAGGAGCTCTGAATTGCTTTTGAGAGCAGTCAAAAAGAGACACACAGAGGCAATGTTGTTCTGGTTTCTACAGAACAAGACCTCTTGAAATAAAATGCAACTTTAACAAATTACTAATTTAAAGTGCTGAGAAGGCACTTCATAGTACAGATAAGGCAGGATCCTTGCCCTAACAAGCTTACAAATTCATTTCAAACATGATGCAACTTCTATGTGTATGTATGTCTATGTAATAGAATAGTATGGAGAGTGAAAGGAGGAAGGTCAAGGATGACAGCTATTCAGTGAAGGAAGGGGAGTTAATAACCAGAAATAGTAGTTCACTAATTTTTTGTAGATGTGATGAAAAAAGTAGGTCTTAAGGAGGATTTGTCAGAGAGGGTAGAACCCTTAAGTATCAGGTCAGAAAGGGTTTGCCACAAGTATGGGCAATGTGAAAGAAAGGGCAGAGATGGCTGTGGGAAAATGGGGCACTGAGGCTAGTATCATTGGCACAGCTTAGTAGGGAGGATGCACTAAGAGATAAGATTGAATACCTACACAGGAAGACAGTTATGCAGGGCCTTGAAGACAAGAAACTTCAACTTAAGATGGTGAAAAATGAGGAGTGAGGGAAGAGATTCAAGGAAAGACTGATGTGGTCAGATTGACATGGGGGAAAAATGGTTTTAGCAGCTATGTTTTCTGTGGACTTGCCGTCATCAAGAAAAGAGCTGATGAGAGACTAGATGACTGTTTTTAGCTCCCTGGACAGACAGACAGACAGACAGACAAAACATTAAATCTTAGAAATGTAGAGGAAGAAGTGGCAAGATCTGGACAGTCTGGATGTGTGTGGCAAAAGAGAGGGAGAAACTGAAGATCGGGGCCTAAATAACGGGGAGGGTGGTGGTGTCGTCAGTAGTGACAGAGTATGGAGAGGTTTCAAGAGGAACAATAAGGAGTTCAGTTTTGGCCATTTGAAGTTTAAGCTGATGGTGAAATATCTAAGAACTGATGCCTGTGACACAGGCTCAGATATGGGTTTGGATGGAGGGAGTTAGGTCAGGAATGGAAAACTAGATTTGTGAGCTGTTGGCATAGCATGATAGCTGATATCAGAAAGGAGATTGATACACTGTGTATATGTTTACACTGCAGCTCAGAGTGTGCTTCTCAGTGCACATAGACAGACATGTACTAGCTCTGCTCCAGCTAGCATACTAAAAATAGCAGTATGGTTTCAGCAGCACAGGTGGCAGCTTGAGCTAGCCATCTGTGTACATACTCAGGGGGTTGGGTGGGAGCGTACTTGGGTATCTAGCCTGAGCCACTAAGCCAGCTGCTGTGGCCACCTGCTATTTTTAATGCACTGGCCTAGCAAAGCTAGCATGTGTCTATTTACCTCTGCTGGGAAGCATGCTCCCAGCTGCTGTGTAGACACAGCCTGTGTGAAAAGCTGTGGAGGGGCCCAGGCGGATGAGGACAAAGTAGAAACCCTGAGACTTGGCCAGGTAGATGTTGTCTGAAACAGTTTCAGTAGAGTAGAAGGAATGGAAACCAGAGTGGAGGGAACCATATGATGTTGGAGAAGAGGCACTGGAGACATCACTTCTAAATGACACCTTTGAATTGAGAGCTGAAAGGAAGATGTGAGTTGGGTCAATGCTCCGAGAAGCAGGTGGGTTTTAAGATCAGCTTTTTAAGAATGGGTCAGACCTGAGATTGCTTGTATTGGGAGAAGGAGCCAGAAGAGAGTGAGAAGCACTTAAGAAGGAGAGAGAGTGGGTGTGAAGGAGATGAGCAGCAAGGAAGGGATGGATTGAGGGGGTCAGTAGAGTGGTGGGGGTGGAAAGCAGCTGAGATGCCTTGTTGTGTGTGAGGGAAGAATTGTTACAAGGAGGAAAGCGTGAGAGAGTGGAGAAAGAAGAACTGAGGGGTGGGGGTGGAGCAGGGAGGTCACAGTGGATCTTGTGTGTCTTCTCTTTGAAAAAGTAAGTAAAAATCTTATGCAGAGGGAACAGGGCTAACATTGCTCCAAAGTGTACCTCACTATACAATCTCAGTAGAACTGATTTAAGTAACCAGGGATACAATATGAGCTTTCAGCTGGAGAAATATAGGCATGATATACTAGGCAAATATGGAGAGTGAACAAGGGGAAAGGGTTTCAGTGACACAAACAAAACAAAACAAAAAATTGTGTCTGAAATAAAAACAAAGTATCATGTTTTTTTAAAAGTTAGTTAGGGTGGGGGTGGGCAGATGATTCTATGCAGTGTTGGACCTTGTTTTCAATGAATCAACAATTTCTCAAAATCTCTGTTACATATTTGCTTTGTAATACTGTCTGATTCCTGCTGTTGTTCTTTAACACGTTTATTGTAACTACTGCATCTCATTTTAGTTTCCCCTGCTTCCCAGCGGAGTAGAAATGTGTTCACCTTTGTCATTTTGTACGTTGCTCTATGTTTCAGTATATCTGTGCCATAGTTTTTTTTTTGTTTTTTTGTACTGTTGTGTTTGGTTACTTTCTGGGATACACCAACTCCAGGTTTGATTTCACTTTTTTTTCCAATTTCTGCTGATGAATATTTCTCCTCTTGCTCAGAATGTGGAATCTTCCTCCACAGTAGATTTGGCAGCCACAGAATTATTTGTGCCTTAAAAAGCTAAGCTAGCTAACTTGTTTCTTTCCCTTTCTGCTCCTGCGGCTTCCCTCCCCTTTTCCTCAGTATAGCTGTTGCTGAATAGCTGCAGTTTCTGGCAGCAAGAGAAAAGGCCTGTTTCCCATCTGGTGAGACTGAGACTTTCCTCTGGAAAGTGATAAAAGCATCTTGGTGCTCTTTATGTGCCAGGAGAACTGATTGTCCCCAGAGAGAAAACAGCTCTGCACACTGATCAAGGGGAATGTCCTCTGCTTATGCCATTTTTCATTGACCATTGAGAAATTTGAACACCAGGTGGCAGAGCCCTGACCTGGGATGAAGGATACTCCCCTCTCCCTAAGTGAGAAGAAAGGGTTAAATAGGGGGTTTCCTACCCCACTCAGTTCCCAAACCACTAAGCTATGGGTAGTCTGATGTAGGGCTCCCTCAGTCTCTCTGGATGAAGCCATTCCACTGTCGATTAAATAATGAGTCATTGGAGCAGGGGAACTAGATCCAGGATCTCCTAAAGGGGTACTCTAACCACCAGGCTACAAAGTCATTCTCTTCCTTCCCGCGCCCCCCCAGTGACTCTGTAGCCTGGTGATTAAGACATCCACATGAGTGACCCAAGGTCCAATCCTCCTGCTCCAGTCACTCAGTCATTATGTAATCTACTGTAGAGCAGCTTCAACAGGAGATTGTGGGAGCCCTACATCACACTATCCCATAGCTTAGTGCAGTGGTTTTCAAACTGCGGGTCGTGACCCAGTACTGGGTTGCAGAATGGAAGGCACTGGGTCACAGCGGCTTTGGTCAGCACCACCAACCAGGCCATTAAAAGTCCTGTTGGTGGGGCTACCTGTTCTGACACCGTGCTGTGCCCCGGAAGCGGCCAGCAGCAGGTCCAGCCCCTAGGCGGGGAAGCCACAGGGCTCCACATGCTGCCCCCGCTCCGAGCACTGGCTCCACACTCCCATTAGCTGGGAACCAGCCAATGGGAGCTGGGGGGCGGTGTCAGTGCCTGCAGGCGAGACCTGCGCGGAACTTCTTATGCGCCTCCGCCTAAGAGCCAGACCAGCTTCCGGCCATTTCCAGGGTGCAGCATGGTCTGTGGTGCCAGGAAAGACAGGAAGTCTGCCTTAGCACCCCTGCTGCACCGCTAATTGGGAGCCGCCCGAGGTAAGCCCCTGCCCCAGCCCTGAGTCCCCCAAACCCGGAGCCCCTTCCTGCACCCTAAACCCCTCATCCCTGAACCCACCCCAGAGCCTGCAGCCCCAGCCCAGAGCCCCCTCCAACACCTTGAACCACTCATTCCTGGCCTCACCCTGCAGCCCTCACTCCCAAACCCAAACCTCTGTCCTAGCCCTGAGCCCCTCCCACACCCCAAACCCCTCATCCCCAGCTCCACTGGGTCATGGGCATTAACAATTTTCCTCAACTGGGTTGCCAGAAAAAAAAGTTTTACAACCACTGGCTTAGTGGTTTGGGCAAGCAACTGAGGTGTAGGAGATCCCTGTTCAAATCCTTTTCTTCCTCAGGCAGAGCAGGGAATTGAAGCTGGGTCTCCTACATCGTAGGCTCTAATCTATAAGGGGGTGGCAGCACCCCCTCCAGCCATCTTGTGTGGAGTTAGGTGCCTGCCTAACTCATTCTCACAAGAAGTGGCTTAGGCACTAAAATGGCTTGACTCCAGAGGAGCAGTTTGTGAATCGCTTGCAGAGATAAGTGCCTATCTCAATGAGAGGGGCAGGGCTTAGGACACATACCTCTCATTTCAGAGTAGCAGCCGTGTTAGTCTGTATTAGCAAAAAGAAAAGGAGTACTTGTGGCACCTTAGAGACTAACAAATTTATTAGAGCATAAGCTTTCGTGAGCTACAGCTCACTTCATCGGATGCATCCGATGAAGTGAGCTGTAGCTCACGAAAGCATACCTCTCATTGGCATTTTCCATTGGCTAGCTTAGGTTGCTCCACCTAGCGTGCTGGCTTTCATGAATCAGAGTGTAAGGTGCAAAAAGAAAAGGAGGACTTGTGGCACCTTAGAGACTAACAAATTTATTTGAGCATAAGCTTTCGTGAGCTACAGCTCACTTCATCGGATGCATTCAGTGGAAAATACAGTGCGGATATTTATATACACACACAGAGAACATGAAACAATGGGTGTTATCATACACTCTGTAAGGAGAGTGATCACTTAAGATGTGCTAAAAAGGTTTTCTTCCCCCCCTCCCCCCCGGTAATAGCTCATCTTAAGTGATCACTCTCCTTACAGTGTGTATGATAACACCCATTGTTTCATGTTCTCTGTGTGTGTATATAAATCTCTCCACTGTATTTTCCACTGAATGCATCCGATGAAGTGAGCTGTAGCTCATGAAAGTTTATGCTCAAATAAATTTGTTAGTCTCTAAGGTGCCACAAGTACTGCTTTTCTTTTTGCGGATACAGACTAACACAGCTGCTACTCTGAAACCAGTGTAAGGTGCCTATCTCTCCCCATTCAATGTACAGGGAGCACAGGCACCTAACTCAGGCTTTGTGTGTTCCAGTGATTTTTTTTCTAGGCACGTAAAAGTTAGGCATTGCAACACTCAGCATCACAATGCCTCAGTACCTTTGTGAACCTGGGCCTCTGCCCTGCCAGCCTGTGGAGTTCCCTTGGCAAATAAATATAAAAAAATATAAAGTCTTTCTTCATGGTATAATTCAGTACTAATGTGATTGATTTACAAAGTTTCCATTCACTTCTGTTAAGTTATTGCTGTGTGTGTATATAGATATTAATGTGTCAACATTGCTCTTTTAATCAATGTAATACCCTGTTTTTTTGGAAATTAACCAGCTTGCCTCAAAAAGACATGATTGATCAGTGAATCTTAGTTTATAAACAGTTAAGGACAGGGTTTTGGGGTGCTTGTATCTTTTTATTATCCTTTTGTCTTTTTATGTTTGTGGTGGCTGGCTCTGTTGCTGCTTCACTTGGAGTCTCTGTCATTATTTCCAGTTTCACTGCTATTTGCATATGTGAGCTTTTCAAGATGAAATGACACAGATGAAATGCCCATCACATCTTTACTGCACCATATCTGCCAACATTTATAAGCTATATATTGGGATATTGTTTTAATACCTTTGAAATACATTGGACTTTTCATAAGATGAGTTCTTTTAGGGCCACTCACTGGTCCTCCCAACTTCTCCAGGGCAATAAAATAGTCCAAGAATAAAGAGACCTCCTTGTTCTGTATTTCTGATTTTTACAGAGTATTTATGGCAAAATACTAGATCAAGAGAGGAAATAGCTACCTCATTCCACATTCTGATACCAGGGACACCCCTCCTCTGTACCTTCTCCTATGCTTTGGACAGAGATGTCACGTGTCCTCACACCCCTCCACAATCCCCCCTTTTTTTAACTAGAATACAGCAGGCCACCTTCTTTTCCTCCACCCCTCCAATTCCTGCGTCATGTACAGGAAGAAAAATAATTAAGAACTGTAGCTCTCATTTTCAAATGCATTTTCTAAATCATTGCTTAGACCTCCAGCATTCAATACATTATGATCTCATGCGAAGCCTTCCATGGATTTAGACACTAACATCCAAAATCATCTTCTCATGTTTCCAAATCAATTATGATAAAATTCAAAGCATTGCCCTGCTTGGATGAAGCTAAAGAAACTTAAAATTCAGACATTTCCTTTAAAGGAATGGTCTGTTAATTGGTGTTGAAGTTTAAATATTTGAGTTCAATTTCTCCCTCTCTCCCAAATAACATCTTGGAAATGTTCCCCTGTTTATTACAGTCTATTAAATCAGACTTATCAAAAAGGAAACATTTATTGATATCTTGAGAGACGTGTATGTCTAATTAAGACTGTGTTATTGTGCATATTTTATATTAAAGCAAATGTTTCCTGTGATTTTGATTCTAATTAGGCCTGAAGGGTCTTAAGTGTTTGACTGAGGGAAGACACAGTGTATCAGTTTGTTAAATCACATTACTAACCATCACTTCAGAAGTTTTTGACTCTGTATTTATACTGTAACTTCACTCCTGGAAATTGTGATACTACATCCTAAAAGGACATTTTAGACGGTAGGCCAAGTTTCTAGTATCCAAAGGAAGGTTGAGTATTTGTAGATACTTGTTTGACAGCTTTGCTAATCAGTTATTTCAGTTACTGATTGGTTATTTCAATGCCTAATTCTGCTTAGGTCCTATAATTATTAAAAATCAAAGGATTCATTTTTTTTTATTCCTGGTTTATCTTTTACAGATTACTGCTATAAATAACAGACTTGACCTTTCATGAATTGATGCAAGCTTGCTCTTGCTTCCTATGCTCCCTCTTTGAACAGCACTGTCATCTTTTACAATGTTCATTCTTTTCACCCAATCAGCCTATAAGATACACTGTTGGAATGAAATTCATGCATGTGTGCAGGGCCAGCAAAAGACCTATGCTCTGCCTGAGTTCTGCTTGAACTCTGTTTTGAGGATTTATGCAGGTCTTTAGTGCAGAGGCCTTGTGCTGTGGTGCTTGAGTACCTTTGTGAACCGTAGGCCTTATGCATAGAGGTGAATTTCACCTTTGATGAACACAGAAGTTTTTGCAAACTATATTGTAATGATGTGATCTATAACATGACTTTAAAAATGGCTAAAATGATTAATAGGGTGGTGCTAAAAAGAGGGATTTGCTATTATTTCTTTTTAAAACCAGTATTTTTTTACTGTTTATTTTATACATCAAATGTGTTAGTTTATTTTGAGTTCAAATGTAGTGTTATCAGATTTTAGAACAGGAATTATATATGATGCAAAGATTTGTTTGTTTAGGAAATTAACTACAACATCTCTGTCAAATACATATTGAACATGTTCTTTATTATTATTCTTTGTTTTTAAGTATTGTAATTATGTTGTCAGGAAGATACAATAACCTAAAGTTTTGCACATTTAAGCATGTTTATAAATATATTTCAGTGAATGTATTTGCTCTAGATCGGAGCGCTAATATCCCTCTGTTACAAGGCTCCTCTTTCTTTTGCTTTGCAAACCCCTTTTTATTAGCTTATTTGTACTACAAGCTCCAAATGCCTTATGGTCCCATTGTACGGGATGCTGTACACAAGGAAGAGACAGTCCCTTCTGCACATATCTCATAATCTAAATAGACATGACAGATAAAGGGTGGAAGAAAGGAAGTATCACTATCCTAATTTTACAGATGGGAAACTGATGAATAGGGAGACTAGGGGCTGATTTAAACTGGGAATTTATATTGGCATAGCTTCAAATCTAAGGAGTGTGAAAAATCTACACCCTACAGAGACGTAGCTATGCCAACGTAACCCCTAGTGTAGACACTGCTAGGTCAGTGAATGAATTCTTCCATCAACCTAGCTACCACCCATCGGGTAGGTGGATTAATTACATTGATGAGAGAACCCCTCCTATTAGAACAGATAGCGTCTACACTGAAGTGCTACAACTGTGCTGCAGCTGTTATAGTATTTTCAGTGTTAAGTGTAGGTAGACATACCTTTAGTGACTTGCCCAAGGTCACAGAGGACATCTGTGGCAAAACTAGAACGGAAATGATCTCCTGCATCCCACAACTCTGCCTTAGGGACAGAACCACCCTTCCTATTTGTGACATTACTCTTAAAACAGCTCTAGTAAAATCATAACAAAGGTGTACTATTTGCCTATTTCCCATAGTAAACCTTCACAAAATGATAGTACAATGCTTTTTGTCTCTAGGTTGATACTTTTAATACTTTGTGAAAATCAAAGAAAATCAAAAACAAATTAAAGAAGGGCAAGAAAAGTTAACTGGTTCAGAGATTAACTTTTAAAAAGCTCCAAATTAGATCATCTAATTAGGACTCAGTTTATGAGCATCAACATTTGGCAGAATTACATTTATGCAAACAAATTCAGTTGACATAGTTTAGAAAGACTGAATGATCTCTCTCAGAAAAAATATGCTTAAATTTGAGGTTTATGTAAGCTTCCTGCCTAAGTTTACTCCCTGATGTTCAACAGTTATTTAAAATCAAGAAAAATCAAATGCTGCTATTCACAGAAAAATACTGTCTGACCAAAAAAAAAAAATGGTTATTATTAAAGTGGCAAGACTGCAATGGTGATAAATTACTCTATCTTGATTTAAGGTCTACATAGTCCTTAACTGGAAACTTTAGGCCCAAACTACTGTATGTTGTATTTTTTTTACGTTTTGTATGTTTTTTCAAAAATCAGTGTAATTGTTTTGTTTTTGTTTTTTTTTAAACCAAGTTTCATTTAATTTTTTTAACTAGAAGCCCAGAAGAGGGGCCAATGGGAGAAGAAAACTCTCCCAAGTTCACTTCAGTTTTTCTTAAATCAATCTGTCTGGGTGAAATATCATAATTTTGGACGCTGTTTTACTTCACAATTACCATATTCTTGAGGATTTGCAGGAAAGGGATTGTCTCTGCAGAGAGTTGGGGGAATGCTTTGTTGGACTCTTTACCATATGATATCACAGCTCCAAAATGGGCATTTAGATACTGTAGTGATGGGCATATTAGAAAAAAACAATTATAGATGGAATTCCCATTGGCTGGGTTCCTCTGCAGCTGTTCAGTAGCAGGGTTGGGGGTGAGAGACTCAGTGGGAAGTCATACAAGTCTGACAGTTTATTCTGCTCTTACATTGTGGAAATCACTAGACTCTTTGTGGGTTGTGTAGAGTGGTACGTTCCCAACTCCATTCCTGAACTCACTGAAGCTCCATCTTGGCATCACATACGTATCGACTCCCTTCCTTTTGGGATAACTATTCATTAATCCATAAGGAACAATCTTAGCCCAAGCATTATACAAATTATGAAAAATCTTTGAGTTTTTTCAAGGAGTATCTGATTTATTTAAGATAAAACGTGCCAATATTTAAAATTAGATTGAAAGAAAAGAAAGCCTACTCCATTTTAATAAGTTAGTTGTCAAGGATGAATATAGGCAGAAATGATCTACAACTTTGTGTGTTGTACACTTTTTACAGCCTTAACTACATTTGGCTTCTGAGTATGACCAAGATTCCTTGGTCCCATGGAAACCACTTTCTTTGATTCTTCAGGTTCTTCATTTGGCAAGCAACAAAGGGCAAAGTTGTGCTGTAAACTTTACTCACTTGAGTAATCTTGCATAGCACTGTGATTTGGCTCTTTATATTTAAGTCTGTCTCACTGACAATCTTACTCTGCATAAGTAAGGATTTAGAATTGGGTCCTAAACTCTCAGTTCACTGCTGAACTTTTGATTCAGGAGGGTGAAAAACTTGTTCCTAGCATTGCGTGCTTTTGAAGGAAGGTTGGACAAGCACAGAAAGGGATCCTTAGGCAAATTTGTGGCCCTGGCTGCAAAATTCACTGAAATTGTTATTTTAAGAATCTTGATTTATTTGTTCTGCTGCATTTGAGCATTTTCTTCTTTTGGAGGCAGAGATGGTGCTCACAGGTTTGGAATCTGTGGCTACAGATGGTTCCCACAGGAAGTGAAAGCACAGATTATGCACTGTATTTGTGTTTCAAACTCTATATTAGTAGTGTAAACCAGCTGAACCAAACTTCTCACTAACACCTGAAATCTGTTGGCCCCGACAAGTTTCCAGCTCCTCAGAATTGACATTTCTTTCCCACAAACTCGTGAGACTTACAAAGAAGGCACTACAGAGAAGAAGGCTGGTCTTGTTGTTAAGGCCCTGGATTGGGATGCAGTAGATGAGGGTTCAATTTCTGTCTCCGCCAATGACACCCATGGTAACACAGGAAAAGTCCCTTATTCTTTCTGTGCCACAGTTCCCCAACTGGGAATTATATTTTTTTCTTCCATCCTTTGTCTAGTTAGATTATCAGTACATCAGGAAGGGACTTTCTCCTACTATGGGTATGTACAGTGCCTACGACAATGGGGATCCGGATTTTAGTTGTGGTCGCTGGGTGCTGCTGAAATACAAATAAAAAATAATAGTATTAAGGGTGGAAACACTGTCCTTTCCTTCCTCCCTGCGGGTTGCCTAACTTAGAGGTCCTGTGGCTGCAACTAACTGGCTCCTTTTCTGCTCCTGCCATTTTCTGGTAGCTGCTCTTCTCCTGATTAAGGCCTTTTATTGGTTTCCCACATTCCACAGGACTGCTCCCTAGCTTGGGCCTATTTTTGTTCTCCTTTCCCACCTAAAGCTGCTATTTTCACTGACCAGGAACTTCCCTCATGCCCTGAAGAGTTTCTCCTGGTTCCAGTTTAGCCCCTGCTGCCCCAGTATAGGGACTCCCTCTATGCCTCATCACCTCTGTTTACTTGCTTGCTGGAGGCATATGCTGCCCCCTTTTGAAGGGACTTTCTTTTCCTGCCTCTGGCACTGTCCTGCTATTTAGAGTTTTCTCCCATGTTCTGGACTTTCCTCTTCCATAGCTCATCTGCCCCACAATTTTTTCTTTCTCCTTTTACAGCCTCCCACCAGCCTGTCCTTATGCCATAGTGCTTTTTTATCCTATATGAGGATAAAAATAATCCACAAGAAAGCACAGGAAAAGGAGGGACAAATTAGTATGTAGGAGGGGGCCAAATATTTGCTTCCCAAGGATCCCCACAGTGGTTGGAGCACTGGCGGTAGGATGTGTTCAATGCCATTGCAGCCAGGCCAGGAACTGGGGCCAGAGGTCAAAGCCAGAATCAAGAGCAGGGCTGGAATAAAGCAAGAGTAGAGCTGGGAGTTACGCTGGATGAAGACCAAGGCTGGAACAGAACTGGGAATATGTTTAGAGTCAAAACACCATTGGAGCAGGCAACAGCCTGTGGAGTCTGTTATCACTATCAGTGACAGAAGAGGTTTCAAGCCATGAAGTAACACTGCGCAGGCTGAGCTGCTGTTTGTCCTGTGAGGCTTATATACCTGACCTAAGAGTCACCAGGCCAGCTGCTGGCTCCTGGATTGGCTGGAGTCTAGCACAGGAATGACTCATCACTGCATGGGGATCAGGCAGGCTCTTGCTCAGGGATGACTCATTACCTCACTCACATTTGCCCTCTTTGGAAGTAACAAACAATCTTTTGAAAATCAATTCCCAGTTGGCAGGATGAATTGCTGGCAACCAGACTAGGAGAGTTACTTCTGCTCCCCCTTTCTGAAATCTGAAAACTCTTCAGATGTATCTAGTGAAGTTCTCTTGATATGGGGTAAAATTTTCTAAAGCGCCTAACTCCTATTTTTAAAAGTGATGTTGGCACTTCAATAGTTTTTGAAAAATTAACCCATGGTCACTATTGGCAATATATCTTTTATACAGCCAAAAAAGGGATTTTTGCCCATAGGATGAAAGAGCAGAATGAGTGTTTTAAGGTAATTTTATTTCTCAATACTGAATTCAGATTTGGCTATCTAGAACTTCTCTACCTTGGGACCTATTGAGCTGAATTTTTGCTTATCACAACCCTTAGGTACCACAGGCAAAGTCGCTGAAAATAGTAATGCCAATATTTGGAGCTGACATAAATGATAGCTGTAGAATAAATGAAAGGTAGATGGCTTTATCGGATTCAATTACATATGAAATTAGACATCTTGAAAACAAACTACAATAAAAACAGGAATATATTTATTAGGGTAACTTTT
The DNA here is from genome assembly GCF_009764565.3 of Dermochelys coriacea. Taxonomy (NCBI): domain Eukaryota; kingdom Metazoa; phylum Chordata; order Testudines; family Dermochelyidae; genus Dermochelys; species Dermochelys coriacea. Next base: position 124,948,453 of record NC_050070.1, read on the forward strand.
TATGAAATCCAGATAGAAATATTATAAATATGAATAACAAAGCTTAGACACTGAAATTCTATTGCACTTTAAGAGCTATGAGTTAACATTCCGGCATTCGTTGAATGAGTTTTTAAATGATAGTACAAAAGCATTTTTAAAATCTCATGTCCTGGTGCATGATTATGAAAGGATACTATGGAATTACTGTCTCACTTTTATGAGCAGGGCCTTGTCTGCAACAGCTATGTGTGCACTCGAGAATAAAAAAGGGAAGGGGGAGGATAGATATGATTAAAGGTTGAGAAGATGACTCTTCTGGACAATGTGATATTAAAGCAGTTAATATGTCCATGTTTCAGTTCTAGTATTTTAATGCAATATATTCTTCCTTCTATAAAAAGACCCATAAAGGTTCCTTAATTTATACTTTTGCATTATTCATATTTAAAGGAGATTCACATTCAGCTTCTTCTAGCCAAAGTCTTATTTTAAGTATATTGTAGGCTTTTTTTTTTTTTTGGTTAAATGTAGGTTCAGTTTCCAAAAAGAAATAACCAAATCAAACAAGGAGGGAAAATGAAATAAAATTTTACCTGGCATAAATAATTTAAAACAGTGTTACTCAATGTGTGTGTGTGTGTATGTGTGTGTGTGTATGTATATATATATATATATATATATATATATATATATATATATATATATATAATCAAGCTAAATGAAGGCACCTGTACAGTGTTACATACAAGAAAAAAATCTGAGTCATATTTTTGCTGTTGGTGTTAAGACAAACTGTGTGTGTGTACTATACTTAAGCTTAATCTTAATTCATTATTGAACACACAAAACTAGCTAACGCTTTTTAGAAAAGCTTTCATTTTTCAATTAGCATGTTTTATTTCAAATCTCTTCTGAGTTGAAACAAGAGTTACATTTGCAGCTGAGGAAAGCAAAGATGAAACTTTGTTCTCTCTTTTGTTTTCAGCTGTACAATTTATTTTTCTCCTGGCATCAGATTTTAAATCTCTTTGCCTTTTTTTTTTTTTCCATGGGAACTGTTTGGTAAGTGCCGACATTAGAGCTGACAAAGCTTTGTGTGTTTTTTTCCCTTTTGCCTGGTTTCTGTGTCTGTGTGTGCAGGCATGCATTCATTAACGTAATTCCTCAACATTCAACAAGAGTGCATCATAAACCAGAAGAAAAAAAGCCTCATAAATATTTAGATCCTCCCGTCTACCTTCCAAACTAAAGTGAAAAAGAGTATTTAGTAAGGACTTGGTCTAAGTTAATCTGCATGTGAATTGAAAGGGGGTACAAAAAGATGAAAAGCTAGTGGAAACTAGCATACAAACCCCATGGTCTCCAGGGGGTCATTCATCTTGTTCTTGTCAATACAATCTCAGTCTCACTGCTTGGCTGTTTTCTGCGCATGACCAAACAGAGGAGCTTTGCAAAGGTTGCAAAAGGATGTGCATGTTTTGTTCCATCATCTAATTTTTCTGGAAGAGAAGCAAAATGCCTCAAAATTTGGGAGTAGCTGGCTTCTCTAATGGCCTACCTGCTTGTTTGCTTCCTCTCCATGTGCATCAGATATCTGAATTTAGTAACTGACAAAAATAGACAAACAGGATGTATGTAAACAATTTTTGGATGATAGTTAATGATGGAAAAGACTTAGGACCAAGGTCTATCTCCCTTCCCATAAAGTACACAGAAAAATCTTACATTTTACTATTATTTGACATACAGCTGAAAAATAATACACGATGGGCCTGATTCTCCTGCAACACCAAATCAGAGTTAGTGTCTCTGTGTATGTATAAATATTAAGCCCGTTACATCCAACATATGCTATTTAAATCTTGTGGTAGTGTTCACAAAAGGCCCAATAACCTTCCTGTGAGAAATAAGAAAAATATTGAGTTTCCCGAATAAAAATATTGTGAATGAATATGAATATTGCATTTATACAGTGCTTTTGTCCCTGAGATTTCAGTGAATTATACCAATCACTTGTTATAATGCAGTCACTCTTACACCACAAATGTCATTTTTATAAATTTTAGCTTTTTACAAATACAAAGATGCTTATTGTGTAAGTATTTAATTCTACATCCTTCCTTTATGTGCTATTGAGAAATCAAATTAGTGAGGAAGAATTACAAATTTTGTAAGAACTTGGGAGGTGCAGTCACTGTGTTTAGACAATCTCCTTTTCTAAAATGATCCAAGGACCTCTGAATTGTGTAAGATGGTGAAAATAATGGCTTCACACAGGGCTGAGCTATTGATCAGAAACTACCAGGTCACAGCATCTTTTTTTATGAGAGCAAGGCCAGAGGAGAGCCAAATGGTGAGACCTAATGTAAATTGTTGTCTTTCACCTAATGGATTCTCCAACCAAAACATTAAAAAGGCAAAACAGAAACCAATACCTTAAGTAAAATGGCTCTCCTTGGTCACAATATAGTTTACATTTGAAAGTTAGTTGGGATCAAAATTTGATTAATGTACTATGTTGGTCTCATGCTAACACCCAACCCAGCTGGCACAGAAAAGATAATTTTTTTCTTAAACTTACTTGATTTCTATAATCCAATCTTTTCCCCACTAACATAATCCTTCAGGCCCAGGTCCTCAAAGTTATTTAGGCACTGAACTCCCATTGATTTCAAGGGAAGCTAGGTGCCTAATTACCTTTGAGAATTTGGGCCTCAACCTTTTTTTATTTTATCATAGGCCTCTTTAAAGGACTCCATTACTAATCATCTTAAATGCTTTCAATCTGTCTCAGGGATCTCCACCCAATCTGAAATAGAATCATAGAATCTCAGGGTTGGAAGGGACCTCAGGAGATCACTTAGTTCAATCCTCTGCTCCAAGCAGTACTAATCCCCAATTTTTGCCCCAGATCCCTAAATGGCCTCTCAAGGACTGAACTCACAGCCCTGTGTTTAGCAGGCCAATGCTCAAACCACTGAGCTATCCCTCCCCCCAATACTATTGGTGGAGTTTTCAGATAGCCTATCTATAGCCAAAGACACAATGGGTATATAGAAAATCCACAATGGAGCAGGGTAGAAAAGGATTAATACGACCCTCCCATGAATGCAAATCAGCTGTGCAGTATCTCCAGAAATGCTCCACCTCGAAGGAATGATCAGGAGAGGAACATGAAATAAAAGCGAGGAGTTGGCTTTTTAGGATGAAGACCCTCTGTTATTCTTGGAAGAAATTGGCTATCAGGGGTCTAAGAACTAATGCTTGTTTGTCAGAGGGTAGGAAACACAGAGTTTCCTTGCGGTAAGAGAAAGCTGTGAGTCTAGTTGTATATCCCCAATCTCCCATCTTTTGGGAGTGTAGAAATAGTCTGCAAGCTTGGTGAATGTGAAGGACTTTCCAGGCCTTAGTGAAGGAAAGAAGACTGCCTAGGAATGGCTAGTCAATACCTGACTTGCAGTAGTGACTTTTTGTTGATTCTTTATAGTGGTATTTTAATTAAAAAGGATTTCCCCCCTCTTTGCCTGAGGAGTGTTTTCTTCACAGTTCCTGCTGTGACTTGTTGGGTCTCTGACTGTGTTGTCCTAATCAGACAAAAGGTTAACTTGTGAATAATAAAAACAACAGTAATATACAACCTGCAAAACTGGATGTTGGATTACAATATTTGGGAAAATGCAATAATCAACATTCTGCTGCCTATGAAGATAGGGAACAGCCTCTTCCTCAATTCAGGAAGTGGAGGCAGGAGCTGAAAGACTTAGCCAATGCAATCACATAGCCAATGCAATCACTGATGTTCTGCTACAAGGGTAGTGATTCTGGGAAATATGCAGGTCATAGTGGATGGCTTTGCTGCAATGGGTTTCCCTAACTGTGGTAGGGCGATAGATGGAACGCATATCCCTATCTTGGCACCAGACCACCTTGCCAACCAGTACATAAACTGCAAGGGGTACTTCTCAATGGTACTGTAAGCACTGGTGAATCACAAGGGACATTTTACCAACATCAACATGGGATGGCCGGGAAAGGTGCATGACACTCGCATCTTTAGGAACTCCGGGCTGTTTGAGCAGCTGCAAGAAGGGACTTACTTCCCTGAACAGAAAATTATCGTTGGGGATGTTGAAATGCCAATAGTTATCCTTGGAGACCCAGCATACCCCTTGCTCCCATGGCTCACAAAGCCATATACAGGCAGCCTGGACAGTAGTAGGAGCAGTTCAACTATAGGCTGAGCAAGTGCAGAACGGTGGTAGAATGTGCCTTTGGATGTTTAAAAGCTCGCTGACGCGGTTTGCTGACTAGGTTAGACCTCAGCGCAACCAATATTCCCACTGTTGTTACTGCTTGCTCTGTACTCCATAATATCTGTGAGAGTAAGGGGGAGACATTTATGGTAGGGTGGGAGGTTGAGGCAAATCGCCTGGCTGCCAATTTTGAACAGCCAGACACCAGGATGATTAGAAGAGCACAGGTAGGCACATTGCGCATCAGAGAAGTTTTGAAAACCAGTTTCATGACTGGCTAGGCTATGGTGTGACATAGTGTGCGTTTCTCCTTGATGCAAACCTGCCCCCTTTGTTGATTTTAATTCCCTGTAAGCCAACCACGCTCCCCCCTTCGATCACAGCTGGCAAAGGAAATAAAGTCACTATTGTTTTGAAACCATGCATTCTTTCTTTATTAATTTAAAACAAAAAAAAAGGGAGATAACTGATAAGGTAGCCTGGGTGGGGTGAGGGAGGAGGGAAGGACAAGGCCACATTGCTTATTGTAGTTATGCTACAAATCAAAACTGTTTCAATGACAGCCTTCTGTTGCTTGGGCCATCCGCTGGAGTGGAGTGGCTGGGTGCCCGGAGCCTCCTCCTGCGCATTCTTGGGTGAGGAGGATATGGAACTTGGGGAGGCGGGCAGGCGGTTGTACAGTGGATGCAGCGGCGGTCTGTGCTCCGATTGGCTTTCCTGCAGCTCCACCAGACACCTGAGCATGTCTGTTTGCGTCCCCATTAGCCTTAGCATTGCATCCTGCCTCTTCTCATCGCGCTCACTTAATGCTTTCCTGGACTCTGCCACTGAATGCCTCCATGCATTCAGCTGTGCCCTATCAGTGCAGGAGGACTGCACGAGCTTGGAAAACATGTCATCAAGAGTGTGGTTTTTTTCCGCTTTCTAATCTGCAATATCCTCAGGAACGGAGATGATAGGGGGAATATAGAAACATTTGCATCTGCAGGGGGATAAAAAGGGAGAGTAAAATTTAAGATACATTTCTGAGAACAAAAGGGAATCAAGCAATTCACAGCAGACAGCACATGTGCTTTAGGTACAAGGTCGCATTTTGCCTTTTATATTGAGCACCTGCTGGTATGGTGACATATCATACACGGCGGGGCAACAGAATTCAGTTTCCAGGCAGGCATGGTAAGCCAAAGGATAGTGGGTTTGGCTTCTAATGCCTTCATAAAATGTAGGAATGTTTTCAAACTGCAGCACCCTACTTTCCGATAGCAAGCAATGCTGGTTGGGTTTGCCATTTAAAAGGAGAGGCTGCGGTTTTCGGGTGGATGTGCAGCACACGCCTCCCCCCACCGCTCCGCATGGCTATTTGAGATGATCCCCTCACCGCTCCCTCCTCCACGTGGCTATTTTCAGGGATGATCTCTTTTAGGCAAGCACAAACAGCCCAGCATGAACGGGGTCCTTTTACTGTTCCCTTACAAAAATTCCCCTATTTCAACCAGGTGACCATGAATGATATCATTCTCCTGAGGCTAACACAAAAAAAATATAGACCGAATGTTGCTTGAATGCAACCAAAACCCAGGGCCATTCGCTGCCATGCTTTATGCTGCAATGATTCCAGACTACTTGCTACTAGGCTTGGCGTGGTAAAGTGTCCTACTGTGGAGGATGAAATAAGGCAGCCCTCCCCAGAACCCTTCTGCAAAGGCTTTCAGAGTACCTCCAAGAAAGCTTCATGGAGATGTCCCTGGAGGATTCCCGCTCCATCCCCAGACACGTTAACAGACTTTTCCAGTAGCTGTACTGGCCGCGAATGCATCCCAAATCTTCAGGGCAAATCAAACATTAAACACTATTGCTTTTAAACCCTGTACTGTAGTTACAAATGTGCACTCACCAGAGTGCCTTCAGGGTCGGAGATCCTGCCTTGGGAGGGTATTGGCTCCAGGGTGAGCTCCAGGGTCCTGACTGCTGGGGAGAATGGATTCACCACTTGCCTGCTGCTCATTCTCCTCTTCCTCCTCCACAAAATCGTCCTCTGTGTTGCGAGACTCTCCCCTTGCAGGTGTCCACGGAAAGTGGTAAGGTAGTAGAAGGCTCCCCCCTTAGAATGCCATGCCGCTGATCATAGAAGCAGCATGTATGGGGTTCTGACCCAGAGTGACTGTTTGCCTCCTTTGTCTTTTGGTAGGCTTGCCTGAGCTCCTTGACTTTCACGCGGCACTGCTGTGTGTCCCTGTTGTAACCTCTGTCTATCATGCCCTGTGCGATTTTGGCATATATATTAGCATTTCTTCTTTTTGATCAGAGTTCTGCCTGAACAGATTCTTCTCCCCATACAGCAATCAGATCCAGTGTCTCCCATTCGCTCCATGCTGGAACTTGTTTGCGATTCTGGGGGGACTGCATGGTTACCTGTGCTGCTGAGCTCACCACACTGACCAAACAGGAAATGAAAATTCAAAAGTTCCCGGGGCTTTTCCTGTGTACCTGGCTAGTGCATCGGAGTTGAAAGTGCTATCCAGAGCAGTCACATTGGAGCACTCTGGGATAGCTCCCGGAGGCCAATAATGTCGATTTGCATCCGCACTACCCCAAATTCAACCCAGCAAGGTCAATTTTAGCGCTACTCCCCTCGCTGGGGAGGAGTACAGAAGTCAATTTTAAGAACCCTTTAGGTCGACGGAATGGGGTTGCTTGTGTAGACGTATTCATTATAAAATCGACCTAATGCGACTTAAATTCGACCTAACCCTGTAGTGTAGACCAGGGCTTAGAATAAAACCGAATATGCTTGATGTTTTTCAAAAAATGTCAGTATTAGCAGTACATAGCTTTTCATACTAGCAAACTTCACATACAAAAGTCTATAGAAGACAGGCCATGAAACTCTGGTGGATCCAAATATCCTATTCTTAATAAATACCATACTAGTAGCTCTCTCTCTCCCTGAGAAACTTTCAGTGCTAGAGTTCTAACGAGGAGTGATCTTGTAAATTCTAGATATAAAGCTGCTTAGCTAACCACCTTTGCCAATGAGATTAAGTGGCCTTGACAAATTTTTGTCTTTTCAGTGAACTTGTAAACACACTTAAATTATCATACACATACATAAGAACTTTGCACATGTATAAAACAAGTCTGAAGCTTTAGATTCAGGTAGTTTTGAGTTGTACAAGCAAAAAAGTCTCTTGAACACATGGGAAGTGTTTGCTTCTCTCTCCTCTTTCCACCCTCATAACTCAAGCACAGCTCCACTGGTTTGGTTCAAGCTTTCAAAAAAACCCTCTAACCTCTGGGTTTAGAGCAACCATGGAAAATTCCAATCTGCAAGGAATTTGTTGAGAAAACATTATGAGAACTGGAGGAAAAAGGAGGGTCAGAATGGAAGTGACATTGGAAATGACAGTCTAGTTTGACCTATAGTGACTGCTACACTAAACAGTAATCTATCTAGTATCTGGGGTATACTTCCAGCTTGAAGTCCTGATTACACATCTGGCTTTGCTCTTATGCTTAGACAAAAGAACTTCTTGATGGACTTCTAATTTACATTCCATTTTCCCCATTACATATACTTAAGGCGAATTCACAGCTCTAAAACAACTATTATGCTTGTGAAAAACAAGACATGATAGCATTTTAATCAATGGGACTATACCATGCACATTAATTAAGTTTATCTTTGATTTTTTTCTTATAGCACAAAAGGTATACAGGCACTTAGACAGTCTGATCCTGCAAAACTTTATTCAAATGAGCAGTTCCTTTAAATTCAGTAGCTATCCCTTTTTTTGGTAACAATTCTGGCAACCAACTCACTGTTCATAACTGTTGAAAGCAAAATTTTAAAAGTCAAGTGTTTCTGCTACCTCTTGTCAGAATCTCACAAACCATGGAGTCAGACGTATAGCAGGTATTGTTTTAATTTTTTCTTTTAAAAAATTATAGATATAAGAATGGCCATCTAGCCCACTATCCTGTCTTCCAACAGTGGCCAATGCCATATGCTTCAGAGGGAAAGAACAGAACAGGACAATTATTGAGTGATCCATCCTATCATCCAGTCCCAGAGTCTGGCAGTCAAAGACTTAGGGACATGCAGAGCATGGAAATGCATCCCAGGCCATCTCATAAAACAGAGGAAAATTCAAAGATATCAAAAGGTCTTAATGCTACTCCAAACTACACCAAGTTCATGCTTGTGAGTACCATCTCCTCAGAACTCCTTGGTGCATAGACAAATCTGTAGTGTTATAGGTCCCAATATGTGTATATACTACCAGTTTCCAATCACAATCCAATTGTCTTAGATAGGAACGTGTCTTGTACACTTCCCCTGCCACTAAACCACTTTATTTTAAACTGATGAGTAGCAAACCATTAGCTAAATAGGGTCACATGATTTTGTATCAAATAATTGGATTGTTTTGTAATCCAAGTGATCTGGCTTTCTTCTGAGCCACGGCAGCTGCCACTTTTTGGCGTTGAGCCCAAGATCCTGTTTACTGATTGCAGTGATCCCTCCTTAGATGTCCAGTGATAGCCAAACAAGTATCTCAGGCTGAATCTGAGTGCAGAAGTGCCAATACAAGTGGCATGTGCTTTGGAATGCTTCTTGAACCATCAGAAAAGATCCTGTGGTATGTATAAGTCTAAGTAATAATTTTTTGCACTTGTATAGTGCCTTTCATTTAACATCTTAAAGTACTTTAGTAAAAAATGTTTCATGGCCTTTGAAGTGCTGTGGAAACTGGGAAAAGGACCCTAGGGGATATCGGAGCTACAAACTATATGGCTGCTATATCCAGTAGATGATTCCCAAGTTCAACGGAAAATCTGTGGGTAGAAGGGTGAGGAAGACAAAGAAAAGAATGTCAGATGCTTCCAGAACAACCAAGACCCCATCTTCCTCTCTCAGAGAAAAACAGTGAACTTTTCCACTTTCCTGAGATTTCTGAGAGATTAGACACTGTTCCTGCTGCTCAGCTTTAAAGGAAGGATGTGAACCCCTATTAAGGCAGGACACTAGGCCTCTGAACATATTAGAACATGAAGGTATGTAGGCAAACTCCAAGCATAAGAACCTCTGTGTGGGGAACCAATGGCCACAGTGGTGCCTGGCTTCCCCTTAGCTTGGCAAAATGCTGTTGAGTGGTGGTCTGCCTTTCACAATTTTTGAGACTCTTCTGACCTTTATTGTTTCTGCCTTTCCTTGCCTCCTACAGCAGAGGGGACATCTGGGGTTATGAGGGGTAAGGGATGCCAAGCAAGTGAGTGAACAGTTACTCTTTCCTCCTCAATCTTTTGTAAAGTATGCAATAAAACATTCTGTATTTACTGAACTTGGGAATTTATAGAGAACTATTATTTGAAAAGGAACAAGACCTTTAGATGGCTGAAAAACTTAACCATATTCTGTGTCACTCTTTCAGACTGACAGGCAATAGTTTATTACCAAACCACATCAACAAAAATGACATCAGCTCATTACCAAAAAGCTTTAAAAACTTCAGAACCTTATTGTTGGTCTCCTTATGTGGCATTATTTGTCTTTTTAGAATACAAACTTTTTGGAGGCAAGAACTGCTGTGTATTATACAACAGGAAATACAGGCAGCACTTCACAGCCCCTCACTGCAAGTCAACATATATACATATCTATATATTTCAGTCTTCTAATCAAAGAGAAATTTTAAAATATTGTACCAAAGTTAATATTCACACTTAAAACTCTATTGTCGTAGAATGTGAGTCAAGAAGCAGAATGAATATGTTTAATCAGGCTGGGTAATCTCAATCTATTCTTAAACAGAAAAAGTTAAGGTTGAAAGATGCAGTATTTAGTATCTTTGTTTATGCCACCCAGTTAGATATCTCTCTCATCCAACTCTGACAGCGATGTGGCTCAGTACCTCAGCCACATATCTAGCTGACACTGGGACATGAATGAGAGAGAGCTGGCTGAAGCAGAACTCAGACAACAGAAGGGTGGTGATGACAGGTTCTTGGAAGCAGCTGGAAAAGACAGTGGAGGTAATATCAACTCCTCTGACTGAAAGAGTGATCTAGCATTGGTTATCAGAGTTTGCAGCTTGGGAGTGATATTAAACACCGCCCCTTGCAGCTGCTGTCAATGATCCCATTACAGCAGTAACCAAGTTGGGTTTTTATGATCTGTGCCAAGCCTTTTCTTTCAGATACAGACATTGCCAGTGTTATTTATGTCTGTTACCTCAAATTAGACTACTGCAATATGCTCTATGGGGGCTATACCTTTAAAACCATTTGTAGACAAGCTTATGCAAAATGTGGCAGCTTGCTTGTCACACAAGACATCAATACTTCAGAATGGGGACTGGATACCTACTGATGTTCATGTAGAGGTTAAGGTGCTGGTTATGGCCTAAATGGCCTGAAACCTGCCTGAGAGATTATCCCTGTGACAGACTGCCAAAGATGTAGTCAGAGACGCTCAAGTTAGATCAGGGGTTCTCTATATTTTTCTTTCTGAAGTATGCACCCCACATGCTATTTAAGAACTCCTTGGCCCACCTTTGCCACAACTGTTTTCCTGCATATCCAGTAGACTAAAAGCCATGGCCAGCATTAGGGGGTAGCAAGCGGGGCAATGGCCTAGGGTCGGACACCACAGGCAGCCCCGCAAAGCTAAGGTGCTCAGGCTTGGGCTTCAACACTGGGCAGCTGGGCTCAGGATTGATTTTCAGCCCCGGGCAGCAGGGCTTGGGCTTCATCTTTCTGCCCTGGGGCCAGTAAGTCGAACGCCAGCCCTGCTCTCCGGTTCATTTTGGCAGACCCCCCTGAAACATGTTCACAGCCCCCTAGGGAGCCCTGGACTCCTGGTTGAGAACCACTGAGTTAGATCATATCCCTTGCCACAATCAAGAAAATGGTTTGGGCAGGCTGTTCTGGATGAGGGCCCTAGGACTCTGAAACCTACTCTCATCCACTCTCCCAAGCTGAAGCAGCCCAAATTTGATGACTGTTCAGGTATGTTGCAAAACCCATATATCCGACAGGGTTTTTGGGGAAGGATGAGGGTATGCTTCTGAGTATGATTCTGAGAGAGAACTGTTATCTTCATTTGATTATAGTTTATCTTCTACTAATGTTGCTAGGAAATTATTACGAGTTATTGTCACCACACAGCTTTTGTACAGATATGCTCTGTGTAATAGACATTAAAAATAAAGGGCATCTTTGGAGTAATTTGTGCCTAGCTACAGTGATGGTCTCAGTAGAAATGCCAACAACTGGCTCATGGAGATTGATCTACCATCTCTCTACATCTGATCCTTCAGATCATAGTTAAGACACAGAGACAGTATGAGTTGCTCACATTACTACTTCCATGCTTCCCCTATTAGCTCTCCAGAATTGTAAATTTGATACAAGCTTTAAATTCACTAAATTATTAAAGTAAAAAAAGGGGGGGTGTCTTTGCTCACTGATGTCCTTAATAATTGCATTTGTTTTTCAATTTGAGAACAGACCCCTAAGAATGACTTAAATATAGGAACACAATATACACACATCAGATTAAAAAACTAAACCGTGGCACCCAGAAAGGACACACATGTTGCCTCAACACTGACTTGTCTGTATGTGACAAACCCTGTTCTGTTACATATCCCTAAAATGTACTTGGTCAAGATGTGAACAACTCAGGTACATCTGAGAAACAGCCAAAAAATTCAAGAGCCAGAAGAAAAAAATTAAGCCTGTAACCTTGCTGTTCAACTGAGGCAGTGTTTTTATATCTTCAACACCATGCTTCAAATGTTGCTGCAAAGGTATTGGAAGAGTAAGAATCTAATTTAAGAAACTAATTCATTATACTGCTACTCCCTCTTTGGGAACAAAACTAATACTGTATGTGTTTATTATTTTCCAAATACAGAGAAATTAAAAAGCCACAATTTGGACTTACCTGATCTTTGCTCAAAGTATTGGTATGTAAACCAAACCCTCATACAGAAATGAGATGAGGTATTCTCTAACTCCAAGATATATCTATTTACAATAGGAAGATATAGAAAACACTTAAAAATACAGTCATTTTAATTAGTTTTGCTAAACTGACAATTCTGCTTTTCCCTAAACATTCTGTCAATACTAAACAATAACCAATAAGTAATCAAGCACTAGTTAGCCCAAGAAGACTTACTCAAAATGTGGTTTTGCTTAGTTTAGTTTTGGTTGCATTTTATTTAGCATAACAAATTTAAAATGTTTTATTTTCAAAAGAGCACTGATTTGTATATTCAGATTTTGAACTACTATCATACTTGAAAAATCAACAATAATCCTAGCTCTTTGAATGTTTTTCACTTATAGATATCAAAACAGTTCACAACACAGGTCAGTCTTATGTGAGGCATGTGGCTAAAGATCAAGTGACTTCAATCACATGAACTATAACATCACTTCTAAAGTGGCAAATGAACAAATTCCTTTACTTGGTTCATTTTATTAAAAAAAAGCATCAGGCAGACTATGAACTATAATATGTTAAAATTTCATTAAAAGTTTGATGACTAACAAAATCAAAGCAGAACCAGGAGAGTGAGTATGGGTATGTGATACTGTTGCTCATAGAGTAAGAGGGGAAATACCCACAAATAATGCTCACCTATTTATTTGAAAACATAAACAATGTTTTCATTTACTCTGCCAGCGAAAATATTACTCTTGACACCTGATTTCAATTATTGCTATTTTCAACCATTTTTTGAGGCCTGGTCTACAGTACAGTTAGTTCAAGAGAAGGCCTAATAACTCCACCTCCATGACAGGCACAGGGCTTACACCAGTGTAGTTAGGCAACACAATGTCAGGGTAGAGACTGTGGGTTATTTACATTGGCTGTTGACTGTCATTCTTGTCAATTTCACAGCTACATGCCCAGAGCCATGAAACTGACAAGAAAGCCACCCAGCTTAGACTGTCAACCTGGGGCTGGTGGGGGCTCTACCTAAAGCTTGGCTGCCCTGGCTCCCTGGCAGGCCATTGCCGGCCCACCTGCACTGAGGCTCTCCATTCCCCACAGGGAGCCCAACAGCTGCCCAGGTGTTGGCCCCAGAGCTCCCTGCCGGGTGCCCAGAGGGATTGGGGGCAGCCAACTTCCTGGTAGGGAGCGGCACCGAGCTGAGAGAGCCTGGACTCTCAGTGCCCCACACTGGCCCTCTTAAACCCGTGGAAGTGCTCCTGGTGAGGATGTGCAGCATCGACAAAAGTTGAGCAGCGTGGGCATCAACTGCAGTAATTACTGCAATGGCTGTAAGTCAACTTAATATAGGGCTATTTAAGTTTGTAATGCAGACATGCCCTAAGTCATTTTACTCCTGTTGAGCAAATCACACATGATGCCCTTTATTTCTTGATGATCTTATCACTTAACACTACCATCATCAAATGAAATACGGAGCGCCCTCAGCTTCTGGTGCTTGGGCGTTCTAGACCCTATGGCCCTCCGGGCTTGGGCGTTGCTTTATAGCTGCCCCCTCCCGCCCCGCTAGTCCTCCGATTCACGGCCGTCGCTTCAAGGAGAAACGCCGTGGTCGGGGCCCTGGGGGCGGCGGGCAGGACACTCCGCCGCACCCAGCAGCGCCGCGCAGCCCAGAAAGCAGCAGGGCTGCCGCGCCTGAAGAGCCGTGTGGGCTGGGGCCCAGGCAGGCGGGCTGCGCGTCCAGCTCGGGACAGTAAACGAGCCCCGCCGCCGCCGCCGCCGGCGCCCCGCGAGCTGGCCCCGAGCCTGTCGCTCCCCTCAGCCGCTAGCACCCAGCGCCCGTCACGCTGCTGAGCGCCAGGGTAAAAGAAGGCCGCCGGCTCCGCGCCCCCGGGCTGTGTGCGTGCAAGGGGGCGGGGTCGCCTGAAGGGCCGCTACCGCGGGGCGTTTCCCTCTTCCCGTCCGGGGCTGCCGGAGGCGCTACAGCCTCCCATTGGCCCCGCACCGCCGCCTCCGCCGCCGTTGTGAACGTTGGCCGTTACTGCTCGCGCGCTGCCGAGCTTCCCCCTCCCCCATGACGCGCCCCGCCTCCCCTCCCCATGCCTCAGCAGGAGGCGGCACCCCGGCGACACCACCCTCGGAGCACCGTCGCGCATGCGCATCGGCGGGGCTTCCCCCCGCAGCACGTGACTCAGCCCCGCCCCCTCGCGGAATGAAGTAACAGGAGTTTGTTGTTTTGAGGAGTTTTTCATGCGTGCCTTTAAGAGGCGAGCCGGGGCCGCGCGCAGGGGGAACAGCGCGAGCCTCTCCGCGTGCGCCGCACGTAGCTCTTCACGTGGGTGTGGCGGGGCCGTAAGAGCCGCGGAGTGGCCGGCTGGCTCCGCCTCTCCTTGTTCCCGTCAGAGCTTCCCTGGGGAGCTGCGCCCCCCCCAGTCCCGAGAGTGCGAGTGAGGCGCGGGTTGGCTCCGCCAAGTGGCGCCGCCGCTGCTCCCTGACTAACGGCCGCCCCGCCCCTGCTCCCTCCCCCCCGCGTGTCCCTTCCCCTCCCCCCCGCGTGTCCTGCCCCCTCTGCTGCCGCCGCCACTGCTGCTACCAGCGCAGCCTGGACTAAGAGGAACTCCGCAGCGAACTGAGGAGAAGTGAGGAGGCGGCGGCGGGGCTGAGACTCACCAGCCAGAGGCAGCGGGAGGGAGGCGGCGAGGACACCGGGCGCAGCGCGACGCGGCGGCAGCAGCGACACCCGCAGCGGCCGGGAGGAAACAAGCGGCGGCGGCGGCGGCGGCGGCGACTCCTCGGGAAGAAGCAGCAGCGCCTGCCCGCCCCCTCCCCCGCTGCGGAGAGCAGACAGGGGCAGTACCGCGGAGAGGAGCTGGGCTCCGTGCGTGCGTGCGCGCGGGAGGAGGGGGAACCTGGAGGACTGCGCCGGCCGGCCGGGGGCGCACGGAGCCGGGGAACGGGGGGAGACCGAGTTTCCTCTTTTCCGCACCCGGGACCCGGCGGCGGCGGGTTGGTTTGTTGCTGATTGAATCTTCTTTCTCCTCGGGGAGCCCACCGTCCCCTCCGCTCCCCTCCCCGCCCCGCCCCGCCCGGATCCGGCCGGGCGCCCAGTGCCGTGGTCGGGCTGCGCGGCGGACGCTCGCGGGCTCTGCGCGATTGGAATATGGTTGGGGAAATGGAAGCCAAGGAGAAGCCGAAGCCGAGCCCCGATTACCTGATGCAGCTGATGAACGACAAGAAGCTGATGAGCAGCCTCCCCAACTTCTGCGGGATCTTCAACCACCTCGAGAGGCTGCTGGACGAAGGTAAAACACTCCCCCCGCCCCGGGCCTCCGCGCTGCTCCCTGGATCCGTCTCCGTCCTCCATTCCTGCCCCGAGAGCCGCGGGCGGGCTCTTCACTGGTTCCTTCTCTTCCCGGGTGTCTCTAGATTCGGTCTTAGCCTCCCATTTCAATCCATGAAACAAAGGAGCGGCCGGGGACCCCTGGTTCCTGCCTGTAACAGCAGAGATTTGGTGGGGGGGTCCTCGCCTTGTGTGGTTCCCCCCCCTCCCCCGGTTCTCTGCACATCGTCTGTTAAACGGGGAAGGGGAACCACCACCTTATGGAGGAGAGGGAGCGAACAGGAAGGGGAACGACGCTGAGGAATGTGGTTTAGGGGGACGGGAGGGTCGTTTGCAAGCTGTGTGGCTACTGGATCACGCTGGAAAGTATTGGAAGGAGAGAAGGATCCTGTGTGGCGTGTTTTATGGGAGAGTTAATGGACTCATTTTGTGGGCCTGGAGCAAGGGAAGGGTGTTTGGTGTCGGGATTTGGCTGTTCTGGAAACTGTTTGAACTTGAACGACTAACACCGGAATGGCTGAGCTCCCTTCCCTGCTCTGGCATGGGCCCCCGCGTTACCCCACCCCAAACTGATCACAAAGTAATAATTAAAAATTTCCCAGCGTGTGCGAAGGGAGCAAATGCTTATCCCGGTTGTCCTTGTATTTTAAGGA
This sequence comes from Dermochelys coriacea, assembly GCF_009764565.3. Classification (NCBI taxonomy): domain Eukaryota; kingdom Metazoa; phylum Chordata; order Testudines; family Dermochelyidae; genus Dermochelys; species Dermochelys coriacea. The sequence continues at coordinate 124,964,647 of NC_050070.1, forward strand.
AACTAACGTAAAGATTCCTACGTGTGACTAGTTACTGAAAAGAATTACGAAATAAATTCTCTTCTGCTGCCAAATGTCCGCTGCTGCCTCCAGCCAGGGCGCCGTTTTCTCTGATCCCCGCACCCAACTCCTGCTTGCAAAGGGTGCAGAGAGGCCGCTTATTCAGAGCCACATTCGTTCTCAGTTAACACTTTCCGTGAAAATTAATTTACAAATCAGTGGTCTCATTTTAAAATGTCAAATGTTTGAAACCTCACACGTTCTCTGCCTTTCCCCTTTTTGTATCTGCTTTATTGTAATTTCCTTGTATTTAGAGCTTTTTTTAGATTCTTTGTATGTGTGGGGTGCCCGTTTTTTTCATTGTAAGTGCACAAACAGTAGTACTCAACTGAATGTACAGCCATTCAGCTTGGTGGGGAAATATGGAAATCTGTTTAATATAATTACAATAGTTAGTTTTTAATTGTAGAAATGAAAACCATTGAAAGAGTTTCAACTTGGATTCTAGGGAGTTTTAACATAAACTATGGGATTTTGAGATTTTTATTGGGAAGGATTTCTGCCTGCAGTCAAATCCTTATTTGAAAGAAAACTTTATCAAGTGATTGACCCCAAAGGAGAAAACTGTTTCTATATAGTTGATATGACAAAACATTCAAAGACGATATGTAAAAATGAGACTGACCATATTGCAGCAGAAAATAACATACTTTGAAAAATATTACCTTTTTGAAGGAAATGACCTGAGGTGAAAAACAAGAATTGGTACAACTGGACTCTAGTAAACAGTATTTATTCGAAGAAGTTTTTATTCATGTGTTTTGGAGGATTGCTTTTATAAACCTTGAATGGATGAAGGTGGTCATCAAAAGGAAAACCACTTAAAATGTATAATTATGGTCACTGTGAAATATTCTTCAGAAAGATTTAAAAGCAAGAGATGTAAAATCAAGAAGAAATTGGATGAAGACACATTTAAACATAAATGAACTTCACAGAGGCCTGGTGATGGATTTTAAATTCCTGAATATATGATCTGCATGGGGGGAGTCCTCCTAAGTTCGTTGGTCACAAGAACAAAAGAGAAACATCGCTGGTGTCGAAAGGATATTGAAATAGAGGAATACATGAGGTCACTGCATCTTTTGAAGGTGGTTGAATCCTGGAAGCCCTGGAAATCTGTTTTTTACCAAAGTTTCCTAAATCCAAAATAATGGATATGAGGAATGTGGTGGAAGTTTAAAACTGTTACTGAATGTTCAGGCTGTTTTCCACCTTCTCTTTTTCCAAACAGTTCATTTTTTGTTTCTGAATAGCTCAGGAAGCATTCTACTTCTTTAAGGCTTCCTGCTTTTTCCTGATTGTGTTGGTGTTTGGATGGAAGAATTGTGGAGGCAGAAAACTTTCTGGAATGTCCCAAAAAAAAAAAAAAAGTTTGCTTGTAAATCTAGTGAATTATCTGAAGATTTCAAAATGTGAACACTAAGGGGCGCCATTTATTTCTTTTTGTGAGAAAGATGAGGACAGATTTGTAAGATCTTTACTAACCTTAATACTAAAATTAGCAATTTTACTAGAAGACAGTCAAGAATTACATTTGAGGATGTGCTTAAATATCATAGATCTCTGTATTTAAATAATTATGAGCTTATATGCAGTGTTAGTGTGAGATGTTTCATAAAAAAGCATGTATCATAGGAAAGTTTACCCAACTTTTTACATACAAGTCACAATGGGCTAGGAAAAAATTCTGCAAAACTGTGCGCTGTGGCAACAAAAAGAGCAAGTTAAATATTTTGAACCAGACAATATTAGTTTCACCTTAATTTGTTTTGCTTTTTAGGGCACCCAAGATTTTATTTAGAGCACTTAAAGGTTTTTTATATAATTACAGTAATTTTAAGTTTCCTTAGAAGTAGCTCTCAAAAGAATTAATTAGCTTTTAGGAAGGCAGGCATAGAAAAGTGAAGAAAAAAGGGAGTTTATTTTTCATCAGCAGAAATGTATTTGATTCACTTTTCAATAGATCACATTTCTATTTTAATAGTAATAGTTTCTGTTCTAGGTGTGTTTCTTTGTGTGTGTGCTTTTTTTAAAACTTGTTACCTTTACCTTGTAAAGATTCTGTTATCCATGCTTTTGGAGGCATAACATTTCTGAAGGATTAGCAACTGAGTCCTTTTTCTTTTTCTTTTTTCTTTTTCTTTTTCTTTCATCCTAATTAAAGTAGTGTAGCAAGCACTTAAAATAACCTTGATTTAAAAAAAAATACTTTCTAAGTAAAATTCATTTTCTCCACTGTTACTGGATTATAGAAGTTTTCTTATGAACACTTTTTACACATGGCCTTATCTAAAGACAACAAATGGAGTGCATGTGATCTTGTAGTTCCTGTGTTAAATCAGAAGCAGAAATTGAACCAGCTATTCTGCTATGATTGTCTGGGCTTTTGTTACTCTTTACTCTCCTTAGTTGTTAGAACATTAACAATTAAGTGACTTGTAAAACAGCCCATTCTACTCTGAACTTTGTTATCCAAAACATATTTTCATTTTCTGTACATTTCTCTAAAGGTTGGTCTTTGAAGATATTGATACCTTGTGCTGAATTTTGATTGAAGACCACTGGCGTAGCTTTTTTTGCAATTTATCGTCAGTTTAAAGGTTATAGTGGCTGGTATGAATATGGACTTTTAAAAAAAATCAACTTTACTGTAAAACTCGAAGATTGGCTTTCTGCTTAGCTTACAAGTATTTTTCAAGTTGTAGCCTTTTTAATTCATGTGTAAAATTCTTTGGTAGATTAACAGGGATGTTTAAAATGAGCACCATGATAAGTGGGAAGTTGGATTGTTTTTATCAGACTAGTGCAAACCTGTTGGAAGGGGGGGCGTTTTTCCTGAATGTCAAATGGGCTGTATTTCCTGTAATTGTTTGCACCGTCAAATGGGACTTGAATTTTTTACATTTGATTTTAGTTTCTAAAATACTGAAATATGTTTAATTTAACCTATATTATTTTTGGTAACTTAATTTTTTGCTTTCCCCTTTATAATATGACCTCTTTCACACAGTGAATCACTTGTATCTCATTTCTTGGACTCTGTTATCTAGCAATGAAAGTTTCAGAACTCTAAACATAGACTGAGATTTTAAAATAAATGGAAGTTATTTAGTTCAGATACTTTCTGAAAACTAAAAAACATTAGGTTTATGAAACTAGTTGTTTTTAACCAATATTTTTTACTATTTTAGAAAAAGTATATGCTGATCTTAACAGACAGTAATTCTAAAATACAGAAATTCCATCAATGAGTATAATAGCATGGACATTAAAAATTTTTTATATGTGGCAGTGATCCTGACTTTTAGAGGAACTTAGCTTACTTTTTAAGAATATCTTTGAACTCCTGAAGCTACAGATGGCAAGATTCTGATACTCTTTGGTAGCACGTATCACTAAGAGTAACGGGTCTTTGACTGTCCAAGGATATGCATGTGGACTCCTATGAAGAATTACAGCTCTTTATTTATTATTCTTTCCTCTGAAAGCCCTACCCAAAAGTCTTTCACTTCACAGTTGTTAAATTGCTCTCTTTAGGAGTGAGGGAATTATTACAGATAAACCCAATCAAAAACGCGTGTGTGTGTATGCACTTCCAAAAGGAAATGATGAATTGGGTGATGGTTTTTTGCTTACTTTTGGAAATGAATAGGATTAGTTGCAGCATGTTTTACATTTGTCTGAAATCAATCTGAGTAACAGTAGTTACAACAAATTAAACTATAAATGCATCCAGACTTACATTACTTACATGTTACTGTCAATTAGCCAGTACACTGGCTCTAAAAAAAAATTTGTATATGAAAGTTGTGGAACTATGAAGGGCCAAATCATACAGTTTTTTGGAGTAATCCAGTTGGCTTCAGCCAAGCTGCCTGCTTGACTAAGGTTTGCAGGATTGGGTACCAAGTCTGTAAATATTTTTCTTTGAGATAATTCACTTAACTTCGTACATGAGTAGCTCACTTGACTTAAATGAGAATACTTTCATAGGCAAAGTTAAGCACAGATCTTTGGAGGATCAAGGCCTTAAATATTACATCTTTTGTCAGAATTTATTTCTAACTAACTTTAATTAATTAAGAGGGTATATGTCCATTAAGAGTGTACACAATAAAAGGCTAATGTTTTCTGTGTAGGTATCAATAGTACCCACTTTACTGTTGAGCCTTTTCACTTGGCGTTGCAACTATATGTAAAAGCATGGGGCAAACGCGAACATTCTCTTTATAGGAAATTTGCACCTCATAAAATGGCATAATATAGCAGGGGTCTCCAAACTTTGAGACGAGGGCCATATTAAATTTTTGAAGGGGCTTTGCAAGCTGAAGCGACTGTGTAAGAAATTAAATATATGCAAAATAGTTAAAACAGCACTACTCTACTGTGTCAGTGTTGCACTAAATTCTAAATCCAGGTATAAAAGTTAATTGATGCAGGTACTGTGAAATCGCACAATATTTGTCAATACATTATCATTTCACATTTTTAAATTTTATTTTTAAAAACTTCCTTGTATCATACAACACACATTCAAAAATAAAGAAATATTATTTTAGAATTAGTGAGAAGTATGGTACTGATGTTTTTCTGACAAAATTGCATTTAGCTGTGGTTCAAAGTTAGTGTTCCCATCATCAAAATTGATTGTAAATCTTCATCAGACAAGGAGATGCAATTAAGCAGGGGTTCGTGCCTGCTTGGCTGCAACAGCAACACTCCCCTAAGTTGGCTCCCCTTTTGTGGGGAAACTGGCTCCCGGGGATACTCACCCCTCCGCACAGCTCAGTTGAGCTACCTCCCCACCTGCGTGAGCTGCTGCCGGCAGCCCCTCCCCCTGCCTACTCAGCTGCAGCCTGCCTGCTTTGTGCTGATGGGTATCTATGCCTGCCTCTTTGCTTCTCCTGCTCGGCTTCAGCAACGACTGTCCCCTAGTTGGCTCCCCTTTTGGGGGGACACTGGCTCCCAGAGGCACTCACCCCCTCCGCACAGCTCAGCTGTGCTGCCGCCCCGCGTGAGCTGCTGCCGGCAGCCCTTCCCCCTGCCTGCTCAGTGGCCTGCCTCCTGAACTGTTGGCTCCTCACCTGTTGGTTGGAGGGCCGGACAAATGGAAACCCCGGGCCGGATAGGGCTCACGGGCCGTAGTTTGGAGACGCCTGACATATAGTAACAGACAAGATTGTAGGGCTCCAGAATGTTTTTTCAAAAGTCTGTAGTTGTAATGGGGGGTGGTGTGTTCCTTTTCAAAATCTGTTAGAATACTTTTCAAAACAAAAGTCACATTAGACTTTGTAATAAGAAAGTTTATTCATGCACAGTCTCCTGAATTATTTGTGGACTACAATTTAAAATATTACTTGTTTCTCAAAGAAGCATAAAGAGTTTAAAACTCCCTCACAAACGTGGGGTTTTTTCTCCATTTTTTTGACACTCTTTTTACCAGTGATTGCATATTTTTTGCATTGTTGGAAGGGATGTAGTCAACTAGACAATCACTTTCTAAAAATTTTATATGCAAGATTATGCAGAAGATTAAAACAGAACAGTTTTTTAGTGGAACAGTTTTTTCTGACTTTAAGCATTTGACAGCAAATTGTGTATGTTCCATTATCAGCTGAAAAATTGACTATCCCTTATAAACATAAGCTGAACAGAAAACCCCTTTTTTCAAATAAAAGGTATTTTAGAACATATTCATGATATATCATTTAAAGGGTACACTAACAAAATTATTTTAAGTAGTCAAAAAATGTTTTAGCCTTTATTCGGCCAGTATAGAAAGCACTCTTGATTTAGAGATCTGCATTTTCCATACTTAACATTTTTTGCTTACTAGAATTATTTTCTGTAATAGGGTCACTTTCATGTTGAAAACTTGACCTTTGCATTTTCAACTGATCAGTATCAGTAAATCACTTTTTGTAATTTTTGTATTTTTAAAGAGCTGTCAACACCTAGGTAGTTTGGGGGAAAAAAATTAGAAACACTTCTGTTGATGAATCCATTTTCCCCTTCCTTTTTCCGTTAATACCTGGGTACGGCCATTACTTGCTAAATATTTTTTACTTTCCTTTATCATTGTATTTATACAAGATACTTGTTAATTTAGAGTTAGTATTCTCCTGGCTGCATATTCCTTATCTGAAGTCATGCACAATAATTAGTTGTGTTATAAATAGCTGACACTTCAGGTAAGGAGTGATTGGCCATCAGCATATCAGATTAGTTATGAAATAAATACATTGCTTAATGAACAGAAAAAATACTATAAAATATTAATCAACAGAAGTGTTTCTAAATAGCTTTTCCCCCCAAAATTACTTGGGTGTTGGCAGCTCTTAAGAATACAATAACTACAAAAAGTGATGTGCTGACATAGAAGGATAGAAAATCCAAAAGTCAAGTTTCCAAAGCTAAGGATTAAAAAATCTGTGACTGTCCTCTAGATTTCAGAGTAGCAGCCGTGTTAGTCTGTATTCGCAAAAAGAAAAGGAGTACGTGTGGCACCTTAGAGACTAACAAATTTATTAGAGCATAAGCTTTCGTGAGCTACAGCTCACTTCATCGGATGCATCCGATGAAGTGAGCTGTAGCTCACGAAAGCTTATGCTCTAATAAATTTGTTAGTCTCTAAGGTGCCACACGTACTCCTTTTCTTTTTGTCCTCTAGATAGTATGTGTATTAGAAAGGGAAGGTCGGATGTGAAATAGAAATGAATTATTTCACTAACCATTTTTTTGACACATACACTTTTCCTGTTACCGATCTTTGTTAAAGAAAAGCTTCGTGTCTGGAAGAGAAAACACTTTAAAATGAGGACTATAAAACAGGAATCGGATATATTTAAAATAGCATTTTAATTATGTAGACCTCTAGAAAACCAACACTTTGAGTTTTGTCTTTTAATTAGTCTTCCTAATCTTAAAGTACTCTGTTTATTTGACAATCTGTTTATATAAAAATTGTTGTTAATTAGATGTATAGTTAACTGCTGATCTCACGTATGGGTGTCAGGGGAGATGACCTGTGTTAAGCTAACTGACTACTGGGCTATCCTGACAGCTCAAGCTGATTGTTATACAGCCATAGAAACTGATGGGTTATACTCTGCTGCTCTGATGAAGGGAGGGGAAAAAACTCTTTACCAAGAGGAGTGTAGAATAAATGAAATGCCTCCACTTGCTGACATTTGTCTTTATTGAAACATAATTCAGAAGCTTCTGATTGAGACTTGTGCATTCTGCCACATGGATTTTGTTCAGAACTGCATATACCAAAATATTCCTTGCATTCTGAAGTTTGTTAGTTTAAAAAGAAACAATATTCTAATACTAAGAGAACTAGTTGAAGCAGTAAAATAGACTTCATGAAATCAAATTCAGGTTAACTCAATTGTTCATTGGATATATTGAATTTCTCTAATAGGAGGACCTTTTATTGATAAGCAGACTGGAGCTATGATTAATCTTCATAATGGAATCTTGTTTGCTGGCAGTCAACAGATTTTGTTTCTATTTTGTTGTGAATGGCTTGAGTTAAACCACCATTATTTCTAAAACCAGCGACTGACATCTTCGCTGCTTGTCCTGGGTTGTTTTAAGTATTCTAAACTTCTTTATAGATGATCTTTAAAAAAAATGAACAGTTAATTTTTAATAGTGAAGTTTTTCTAATTATAATTAAACAAGCAAAGTGATGCTCAACCTTAACTCTGGCAGAGCTAGTGTTCTGCTATGTTATCAATGGTCTCTTAAGTATGCTATATTTTTTTACGTGTATCTAAACTGTCAAATTACTATAGATAACATTTGTCATGTGGCTTTAGAACTTGAAGTTCCGGTTTTCGATAGTCCATAATTCCTTAACAGCTGGTAGTGTCTACATTTGAAGGAGGTAACAAAATGCCAATTTTAAGTCTGACAGTGTAAAAGTACTGATTGTAAGTATTTTCTAGTACTTGTTTGTTTTTGGCATACATTTTTATCCTTGTCTTGACTTAATCATTTTTTTCAGACTCCTAATGATAAATGTGATTCATTTTTACTACAGTTACTGGGAAAAACTTATGCAGAGAAGGGGAGATGGAATAGGTCCTTTTTATAACTTTGTGCAAGACGTTTGCAGTAAGCACTAAACTTCTTTGTGTAAGTAAACCTCTCCATTAAGTCTTGTAGGGTGGGGTTTTCAAGTGCGTAGAAGGTGGTTATAGGAGCACAAATGCTGTTGAAAGCCAGTGAGATTTATGGTCTCAACTTAAGTCCTTTTGAAAATCTCATCCCTTGTGTGGAAATAGAAACAGTGATTGAACGTTGAGGATATTTTTATTCCATTTTAATGAATTAGGGTAGGTTTCTATACTTTAAGATGGCATGTCCTAGGAATTGTGACATCTTGTGATCTTATTCTATTCTGGGAAGTGCAATCCTTATTTTTAATTTTAAAAACAGAAATATATTCAGGAAACTTCTGAGGAAAATCAATTAAGAAAACTTTACTGCACAGTTGACATTCAGTTGGGCTTATCAGTATAGCAGTATGAGAACTTGTAGTAGTATTTTTAAAGAAAAGTTCAAGTAGTTATTTCTGAATAGATAGTACATGGAGAGCTCCAGAGACTTAAGTTTCTCATTTATGAACAGAACAGGTAATATGTGAGCAGAGGTGGTGGAAGATTCGCACCTACTTCATCCCTGTTCTGGGTGGAACTTCTCTGGGGTAAGAGATTCATCGCAAATCCTCGTGTTCGGTTCTTTGCATCTGAGACTACCAACAGGTGTCAAATAGTGCTAATAGTGTTTGTGGTGGTGGTGTATTTTTTGGTCTCTGTCATTTTCAAATGGACACTTCCATCTCGTAGGCCTGCTAGCATCCAGTGTTAAACGTTGCTGGAAGCTTCATTGTTTAAACCAGGGGTTCTCAAACTGGGGGTTGTCTGCAAGCTGTCAGCCTCCACCCCCGAACCCCACTTTGCCTTCAGCATTTATAATAGTGTTAAATATATAAAAACATGTTGTTCTTTAATTTATAAAGGGGGGGTCACACTCACAGGCTTGCTATATGAAAGAGTTCACCAGTACAAGAGTTTGAGAACCCCTGGTTTAAACCTCTCCCCTTCTGAAATAGTGTCTCTTTTTATTAGTTATTCAGTCCGTATTAAATACAGTATCTTGGAGAGCCACCTACCTTTTGCTTTCTGGAAATTTTATTCCCCTCTTCCCCTAGCCAGGTATATTCTCATTAAAGTACAGCAGTGAAAGTATGCCTAGTATCTGAGAAAGGGAGTGAGGGGTTTCTCCAAAGGAGATGCCAGTGGCACATTACATTTTATTTAATATCAATTTTTTGTTTGGCAGAAAAGGATAAAATCAATACTTTAAAAAAAAAAAAAGCTGTTAGCTTCGTTATGTAGTGCTTGTATTTGTGATGGTGGTCAACTCTTTAAGTGGTGGCAGCTTGTTTAGTACATGTGTAAATTATGGGTTAATTTGGTCTTAATCTAATTGCCTTTAAATCTTCGCATGAAAAGTCACTGCACAATTATGGAATACAGGTATGGAGGACGTCTAAACTTGTAGTAATTGAGGTGCTGTGCTTCAGGTTCATCTGGTTTAGATGCATGGAAAAAACTTGTTTAAAGTTCCCTCTGTCCTTACATTGTCCAGTGCTAGTTTCTCATTTAAGTGCTCCAAATTCAGTCTACTTCAGTTTATTTTTAAGTGTTAGTGTGGACAAGCATGAGTTGCTTCATAGAACTTAGTTTACATATGCCCTGTGAAGCATCTACAAAACAACTAAAACAAAATTTCTAAATACTGTACTTAGAGAATTCTCTTGTCAATAGTTTATAACAGTTTTGAGTTAATCTGAATCTGGTCCGAACAAACAGGTGTTGCAGAAGATCCCAAGTGACTTTAAGAGCACTAGTCCCATTGAAAATCAGTGGGATTTGTGTTCCTAAGATTATGTCTTTGATATAAAAAGGGTGTTCTTACAGCAAGGTAATATGTATTAGCTATCTCACTGTAAAATCATAGTGGAGAGAAGGCATAGACAGTTTTCACCATGATGTAACTAGGTGAGTATGTGCCTGGATGAGGGATATAGTATTGACTTTCTCACTTTCTTGCAGTGAAGACATAGCCACAGTCAGTGAAACTTGTGCTCCTAAGTCACTTGTGGTTTTTTTTTTTTTTTGGAAATCCTGCCCTAGCTGTGAATATACCTATTTGCATGAATTTTAGTAAGGATTCTATTATTAATCTCCTCATCTAACTGCTGATGTTAACAGACTTGTTTTTATGGCCAGCCACTGAGGCATAAATCATTTTAGGAGAGAGAATTGAAAAAGAATGTTTGTTGAAATATTTACATTTGTTTAATCAAAATCATCTTGGTAGAAATATAAAAATGTGACACAGGCTTGTTTCAGGTAGGGCTATTCATTTAAAAAAAATTACAGAACTTATCAAGTAAAACATCTGACAGGCTCTATGCAGAAGCTGTTACGTGTGTTTCTAACTAATCAAGCCTTAAGTGAAACAATTTGCAGATAGGTGTTCCACAGTGATAAAGGGTTAATTTAGATTAAATTCCATAGGTATTGCATTGTTTCCAGTTGCTAATAATTAAAGTGTAGATCCTAGGGAACCAAAGGACAGTGCATCAGTTATATAGATAATGGGGTACATAAAGCTAGTGTCTATTGATTTACTAACTGTGTTTTATTCATAACTATTCATGAGGAAACTTGTTGGTTCCAAATGGGAGGTTTAATGCACATTGAGGCTACTTGGTAGTTCAGAGTTTTAATATAGCTAAATGTCTTCAGTCAGAAAGGTACACTTGCGTCAGCCTCAGATTAACATAGGGTGAATAACAGAGCAATTTGTCAACCAGGCAGCCCTGAAGAGTGTTAGCAAAAAGGCTGATGATGATGAATTGGATGAAAGTAGGTGCTGCAGTAGATAGCCACTACGGCCACTGTTAAGACTACAGTCTTGAAAGATGGTAGCTGATATTTAGCTATATGCAGGGTATTTGAGGAGGAGCTGCAATCCTGTGCTTGGCTGAATAGAAAACATGTCCCTTTATGCTTAAAGAATTTTAGCAACTTCTGTAGCTTAGACTGGCAAATAGATAACAGAATCGTACAATTTGGAAAATGAGTTTTGAACACCAGATGTATTTAGGACTGATAGTTGCTACATTTCTGAGGCAGATACCTGAAGTTCAGATAAATGTCATGATTATTCTCAGAAATGTTACAGGTCAATGGATTTCTTGTGCAGATATTGATTTGGAAGCAAGATGATTTTAGTTTATGCTTCAAAGTTAATTTTCTCACGTTTAACTATTTTATATATTTGAGTTCCAGTTATTTGGTATTTCTGCAAGTGCACAGAAAATAAAGAAATAGTTACGAACAAAAGGACATTAGAGATAAAATTGCCTGTTGCTTCTCCCAGCATTGCATAAGAAGATACAGAGAAGGAAGCTTTAACAAAAGTAGGTTGAGGTTCCTTATTTTTGCCATGTGCAGATGTTTATCCATTTTATTCGGTGAATATTAAAGATTTTTTTTTGCTGTTGATGTTTGTTTTATTTTGTACAGAAAACTTGAGTATATTTTTCACACACATTTCAAATGTTTACATTTAAGGCTGCGAGCCACCTGTATCCCTAACTCAGTATCTTAGACCATTATAAGGTGTTAAATTTATAAAGTGAGTGTGCAATCAGTTCTATATACTTTGGCTTGTCTAGGGCTTGTCTACCCTTAAAATGCTGCAGTGGAACTATAGTAACTGTAGTGCTGCAGGGCAAGTCTATGCTACATTGGTGCAGCTGCACCGCTGTAGCATGTCTGGTGAAGATGCGCTACGCCGATGGGAGAGCACTCTCCCGTCGGCATAATTACTCCACCTCGGCAAGAAGTGGAAGCTATGTCAACAGGTGAGTGTCTCATGCCGACACAGCAGCAGTGTGGACAACGCAAAACTTGCTTTGGGGGAGGGGGGAGGCTTTGTCATGCCCCTGAGTGATGTAAATTATATTGACTTATGTGATCGTGTAGACTTCCCTTCTGAAGGTGCTACCTACGCTGATGGAGAAGTGGATTACCTACACCTCCCAAGTGGTGGTAGCTAGGTTGAAGGGAGAATTCTCCCATCGACCTAGAGCTGTCTGTGCTGGGGGTTACACTTGTTTGTTATTTGGGGGGGGTGGATTTTTAACATCCCTAAGTGACATAGTTAAACAGACATAATTTCCTAGTGTAGATCCAGGTCAATCTTTAGCTGAACTTCTGATTTGCAGCTCGAGTCCCTAACAGAGGCAAGTATTTATTAGTACAAAAACACTGAGCAATCCTAATTAGTATTATAATTGGAGGGTGCAGATTCACCTACTTGTGTAGTCATGAATTAATATGAATTCTGTTACTACTTAAGTCTGAAGCATCAGTTGCATTCTCACTTCAAATATTTATTAAATATAAATTCTGTTTGACTCATTTCTCTGAACTTGCTAGATTGAGTGATGAACAGAGTATTTTGGCTGCTGCAATATCTGATCAGCTGCTCTGTGCCTAAAATATATTCTAAAGTAATCAGAACGACAGGTCTGTGGAGAACAATTTTTTTCTTTTTTCTAAATTTTTGCTATGTGACCTTGATATTTGGTAGATATAGAAATATGATTCATCTTTAATATGGTATTCGTTTACTGACAAATCTTAGAGGATCTCTTGTTTCTAGTGGTAAAGCTTAGACTCTTTAGTTTGATTAATAGTATAACTACTAACCAGTAGCTTATATATGTTGCCTCATGGAGATACTGTAGATGGAGGACAGTTTAATGTGATCGTAAAAAGCTTGGGATTTTTAAGAAGGAATGAATATGACTACTAATGAAACCTGGATAATTTTCAAGCCCTGAAGCTAATTGGCTTCTTAATACTTCAAATATGAAGGCAAATATTGTGCACTTTTTAATATGAGTGGGATTGTACCATAAATGTGATAGACTAAACAAAACGTATTTACTTTCAAAAGAAATGCATTATGTACTATGTAAATTACTGCAGAAAACATGCATTGATTTTGAAATAGAAAGTGTTATGGGTTTCTTACAAATAGTTAATGATCTTCATAGCAAAGCCAGTAAATTTAGATTTGAATAAGCAAAACAGTCCAGTTTTTGGATAAAAGACATGTAAAGTAAAAAACTGCCCTCCTAAAATTAAGTGTTCAGCATTTTACACTGGAATATATTTCTTTTCTCAAATGATATCCATCCTTCAGAAACTGTTTGCTTAAAATAGCAAACTAGCTTTTAAACTTAATAATTGGAATATAATCAAATTATACTTCCACCTTCTAAAAACTTTCAAACAAGCCATGAAGTAGCATTAAGGGAAGTCTAAAGGTGGCAATAAAATTACAGTATGAGCACCAACATTGCTTTTCTCCAGGTGTCTTAATCTGAAAATAACTTGAAGGAAGTATAGAAGTTTACCTTTTAAAGGTTTACTGTCAAATATCATGTTTATAGTATATAGCTTTAGCTTATCTTTTTAGATTAAAGGAATGCATTTGGGTTAAAATGCGTATTTTTTTCAAAATTGCTGTTACCTGCAATGTATAAACTTTTGATTATTAAAACAGTTTTATAAAGCTATTTCCCTGTTCACCATTTATGCTGTTTATTTCACAAAGGTTTTCTTCAGACTACAGAAATCATAAAAATATTTCTGTTGACCTTAAGCTTAGTACAATCTAACTTCATGAAATACACTTGTTTGTATTAACTTAAATTTAACAATGTGTTGGTGAGCAATTTCATCTATAGTTTTGTTCTTCCATTTTATCTCGCTGACTACTTTTGCCTTTTCTCTCATTTGCCCATTTTTATTAAGGCTAAAAGTAACACCTGTTTGATTTCCATTTTTTTGTATGATCTGGCATCATCAGTGATTGTCAGTCAGGCTCTGTAAGTATGCTTGCACAAAATGTAGCATAAAGAATGTTTATGGCAAAGGTTCTTTACTCAGTTTTGTGATTAGCCTTCCACACTATCACATGAACCATGATCTCAGAAGTGAAACGGATCTCTTCATACAGTATTCTCTGCACCTGAAGGAGGCATCATTAGATAGCAAGGTTGCCTCTCTGAGCTAATCTACAGGGTGGGATAATGCACCTCTATGGAGGTGTAATTTCTGAAGCGCACTAATGTGTTGTGCATTAATTGTTCCATGTAGATCCTGCTGATGCACTTTTTACTGTAGTGCTGCTTGAATCAGTTCAATGTTAAAGCTCCTCTTTGGCCTTTTTTTCTTCTAAATGCTTTAAAGACACCCTCAAGATAAACATCAAGAGATGTAGCTTTGACACCACACGCTGGGGGACGGACAGCAGCCCAGGATAGGGATAACTGATGAAGAAGGGGAGAGGGAATGTTCACTTTTGAGGAAAATCACCTTGCTGTGATTGCAGAAAAACGCTTGAAAAGAAAGGAAACATAACTGTCGTGTAGCAATCGTGGCCCAACCCTGTGTTTCAACACCACCTGCAATGTTGTCAATGAGCCTGTGTGGCTCAAGGATCAGACTCCTCAGTCACCAAAGGACCCGTGAAAGAGATCATCCTCGACTTTGAGGGATCACTGAAGATGATGATAAAGCTCAATAAGGAACTTTTAGTGCGTATCAGCAGGGTCTACAGACCCCATGATAATGCAGTTAAATCACACTTGTGGTGTGCATTGACTCACTTTTCATATCAAAACTTTAAAACCCTTTTCTGTTTTGTTACTGAAAATGACTGAGGATAGATGTGTAAATGTACCCTGCTAAATTGTGTGGTAGTATTACAGTTGCATTAGTAGAATGTGCCCAAGAACATCATGGCAATACTGTTTCAATTCTGTGGGAACGCTCCCATAGATATCATCAGTAAGGATTGTGGGATAAGGCTGCAGATGTTAAAGTACATGGGGCTTAAATATCTTCGTTTAGATTTAAATATTTTTCTCAGAAACTTCACTTGACTGTCAGAAAAAGCAGTTGTGTTGGGTGATAGGACCTGCCAAATCAGTTAGTGTTAGTGACGGGTTTAATTTTCTTTTAATTTGTCACTTAAGTTAGGAAAGCAGTTACATTTAATAGGCTGAACACTGGTTACTGATCCCTCTTTCCAGCATGTATACACAAATTATCCATTGTTTTAATATGTAAACATCCTTTAATTTGGGTAACATTGAAAGGAGACTCCTAAAACTACTGTACTCAATCATGTTAAACTTTTTAACTTATTTATTACATTTGAAGCACCCACAATGAAATACTTTGTTCGTTTGGGTGATTTTTATTAACATTTGTTTTAAATAATTAAAAAGACACACTAACTCAATTTGATTTCTACTTCTGGCAGTGCATATGTGACGTTGCCAAAAGAGGCTGTCTTATACTTCAAGAGGAACATCTCCCAGTAAAACAAGAGAATGCTATTGCTGTTTAGAGCAGTTTCTCAAACTGGGTCAGGACCCCAAAGTGGGTCGCAACCCCAGCTTAATGTGATCACCAGAGCCAGCATTAGACTTGCTGGGACTCATGGATGAAGCCTGAGCTCCACCCCCACCCAGGGTGGTGGGTCTTGAGCTCCAGCCCCTCTTCCCCACCCGGGGTGGCAGGGCTTGGGCTCCGCCTCTCCTCTCTGTGATCATGTAATAAGTTTGTTGTCTGAAGGGGTTGCGGTGCAATGAAGTTTGAGAACCACTGGTTTAGAGTATGGACATTTTAAACTGTCTTTGTACAATGTAGAATAAAAGTGCTTACATCTATTGTTAGTTCACAATAGTCTACCAGCTGACACTACTACTATCAACAGTAAAATAGTAATTTTATATGTTGATTGACCATGCAAATATTGAAATTGCTGCCTTATAAGTTTGATAGGATTTAGTAGCCAAATAATAATCTGTGTTGATAGTAGGTGTTAACTTGAGTTATTGTTATAGTTACATTAACTTGAAAATCCCCTTTGAAGACTTTATACATACTGTATTTAAGTTACATATACAATTGCTGTAACTGAAAAGTTAGTGAAGAAAATTCAGATCTGTTTAATTTGTGATATAACAGCTCTTGTATTGTCGGTTTCATTGTTTTTCCTTATAAAAAGAAAAGGAGTACTTGTAGCACCTTAGAAGCTAACAGATTTATTTGAGCATAAGCTTTCGCGAGATACAGACTAACATGGCTGCTACTCTGAAACCTGTTCTTCCTTATGTGGCCTGTAAGTTTCACCTGTGCTGGAAAGATGACTTCTAAATGGAAGAGAAGGAAAAACTTAACACTTCTAAAGGAATTTAAATAAATCAGATCCTTCTCCTCTGAAGTCAATTTAAAAATAAATTAAGATTAGTGGCCCTTTAGTTTTAGGTTTTCTTCACTGGTGCTATTTGTGGTACATTTTTGAATCTAGGATAGCAAAGACCAAATGAAGGGTCAAACTTTCATTCTGAATGGTGCTTCCGCTTTATAGTGCTCCATTCAAAATCTATGGTTGGTTCCCTTGTGTCAAACCGTATGGTCAGAGCAAAATATACACCTGGCTAACTTGTATTGAGAACAAGGTGGATGTGGTGATGTAAACCTAGTAAATAGTGTTTTGTTTCCTTTTTCACTACAAAGGATGGAGCCTTGTGTGTCACAGAGCACTTGTCTCTAAAATAATCCATGTTTTGCTTCAGTTTTGATAGAATTTGACATAACAGTAGTCCCCTTGTCATGCATTGGTTTGAGAGCTGTAATTGCAGATAACATTAAAAAGACAAGAAATAAATACTGACAGTGCATTATCTTACCTAGTTAATTTCATCAAATAGTCCTAGAAATTTGGTGTACCAGTTGTTAAAAGCAATGAGCTGTGAAATAATCGGAACTGCAACTTGCAAATACCAGCTATTGTTTTCAATAAAGTTGAGCTGAAATCAGCTTTCCATGCTGCATTGCAGTGGAAAACCAGTTAATTACAATGTGACAAGGAATGTCATTTTCTCACTCATGTCAAGAAAAGGTTGCTAACAACATCCCATCAGAGGAACAAGCATCTCAAATATCCAGCACTTCTGACTGAAGTTTAACGTAATCTAATTAAGCAAAGAATGTAGTCTGTTAATGAAGTAACTGTAAAACAGATGTCCAGTTATTTATCTTAGGCTGTAGATTCAACACTTTCCAAAGCTATGCAAAACTACTTATCTAGCAAACCAATACTGGAGCTATACCTTTGATAATCCCCTGTAGTAATAGCTTTTTATTATAACTCAATATAAACTGTTAAGTGGGATAAAATAATATGGAAATAGTATGCAGTAGGGTATAAATAATACGTCATGTCTGGAGCTAAAGTCTAGTGTTCAGGCTAGATTTGTAGTTTTTGGCTGTACACAAATTCCACACCAAAAGTTGCCTGTGTTACAAAATTTTTTTTAATGGTCTTTGGTATGAATTTAAAAACACCAGAACATGGGAGATTCAAAGTAAAAATCAACCAAAACAATAGCACTTTTTCCTCCTGTTCAGCCATTTTATCCCTAGTCATGTGGCCAGATGAAGTGTCTGAATAGAAGAGAGATTAGTGGCTGGCTGGGGTGCAGTTCCTCTGAATTTAGTACAGTCACCAGCTATTGAAATCTTTTAAATCAGGAATGTGCCTTGAAGAAGAGAATAGACGTGATAAGAGTTTGGGGTCCAACACTAATTTATGCAATGTGGCAACAGCTAAATAAGCTCAGATTGTGAAATTCAAAAAGTGGAATATAACTGATAGTAGATATTGTCTGGTTATCTTTGATATGACTGTAATGCAAACTAGGGCTGTCAATTAATCGCTGTTAAATCAAAGAAATCAAATTAAAAAAATAATCATGATTAATTGTACTGTTAAGCAATAAAATACCAATTGAAAATTATTAAATATTTTGGATGTTTTCTGCATTTTCAAATATATTGATTTCAATTACAACACAGAATACAAGTGTACAGTGCTCACTTTATATAATTTTTTATTACAAATATTTTCACTGTAAAAAACTAAAGAAATAGTCTATTTCAATTCACCTAATACAAGTACTATAGTGCAATCTCATTATCATGAAAGTTGAACTTAATTCTACATTTGTCTGTACAAAAAAAAAAACTGCGTTCAAAAGTAAAAAAAATGTAAAACTTTGTTGTAAAACTACAAGTCCTCTCAGTCCTATTTCAGTCAATCGCTCAGAAAAACAAGTTTGGTTAAAATTTTCAGGAGATAATGCTACCCGTTTCTTGCTTACAATGTTACCTGAAAGTGAGAACAGGTGTTTGCATAGCACTTCTGTAGCCTGCGTTGCACAGTATTTACGTATCAGATATGCTAAATATTCGTATGCCCCTTCATTCTTCGGCCACCATTCCAGAGGATATGCTTCCATGCTGATGATGCTCATTTAAAAATGAATACGTTAATTACATTTGTGACTGAACTCCTTGAGGGAGAACTGTACGTCTCCTGTTCTGTTTTACCTGCATTCTGCCATACATTTCATGTCATAGCAGTCTTGGATGATGACCCAGCACATGTTCATTTTAAGAACATTTTCACAGCAGATTTGACAAAATGCAAAGAAGGTACCAAAGTGAGATTTCTAAAAATAGCTATAGCACTGGACCAAAGATTTAAGAATCTGAAATGCTGACCAAAATCTGAGAGGGATGAGGTGTGGACCATGCTTTCAGAAGTCTTAAAAGAACAACACTCAGATATGGTAACTATGGAACCCGAACCAGCAATAAAGAAAATCCGCTTCTGCTGGTGGCATCTGACTCAGAGGAAGAAAATGAACATGAGTCTGAACACGGTCTGCTCTGCTTTGGATCGTTATCAAGCAGAAACGGTCATCAGCATGGATGCATGTCCTCTGGAATGGTGGTTGAAGCATGAAGGGACATATGAATCTTTAGTGCATCTGGCACGTAAATATCTTGTTGCACCGGCTACAAGAGTGCCCTGAGAACGCCTGTTCTCACTTTCAGGTGACGTTGTGAAGAAGAAGCGGGTAGCATTATCTCCTGCAAATTTTAACCAAACTTGTTTGTCTGAGCGATTGGCTGAAATAGGACTGAGTGGACTTGTAGGCTCTAAAGTTTTTTACATTTTTTTTTTTTTACTTTTGAATGCAGTTATTTTTTTGTACAGACAAATGTAGAATTAAGTTCAACTTTCATATGATTGCTCTATAGTACTTGTATTAGGTGAACTGAAATAGATGACAATTTTGTTTTTTACAGTGCAATTATTTGTAATCAAACTTAAATACAAAGTGAGCACTGTACGCTTTGTATTGTGTTTGTAATTGAAATCAATATATTGAAAATGTAGAAAATAAAATAAATGGTATTCTATTAACAGTGCCATTAATCGTGATTGTGATTGTTTTAATCGCTTGACAGCCCTAATGCAAACATGTTTAACAACATCTCTTTAAAGAATCTTATTTTAACTTTTTTTCATCTGATTGTATTGTAGGTTACAAGTATCCTTTTTAAAAAAGCTTTAAATAGCGTGGTGTTGGTGGTGGTGCTTACCTTTTGGCAGCTGTTGATTTCTATCCTCTTGTTTTACATGTAGCATGATTTTTCACTTCGTCCAATAGACATAACTATGGCAACTGCCTTAGCCAACTTGAACTCCTGGTGGTTGGTTTTGAACAGCAGACCAAAAATGAGGTATGACCAATTTATGTATTGTATTCTTAGTTCACATCTTAAAAATTGAGATGTTTATGTTCTAGGTTACTTCTCACCAGGTAACCGTGGATAGGGTGACCAGATGTCCTGATGTTTTTTATAAGGGCAGTCCTGATATTTGGGGCTTTTTCTCATATAGGTGCCTATTCTTCCCCTCCCACATCCCCTGTCCTGATTTTTCACACTTTCTATCTGGTCACCCTAACCATGGATGGCATGGTATTTACTAGAGGTGGCTTTTACCAGGTAAAATCTTGTTTGTTTTTGTTTTGGTTTTTTTTTGTTTGTGTTACTACCCTGGGAAAAATTAGTCATAGTTTAAGGCATTTTCTATTTTAAAAGCTGTTTTGTTAATGCATACCACATTACACAGTTTTAGTTACATATTCAAATTGTGGTTATGTAAAGCAATAAATTCATAGATTAATTTAGGTTGGAACAAATCAAGTTAAATTGCAGTGGGTGTAATACTAATATATCTAATGATACTGAACATTGGAATGTCTGCATATGTTTTGCTTTAGTGTTTTCTAATGACTCATTTCTGTTTGTGATATTGTATACAAGTAAAACATGCGATTATATGAAAACAACAATCATGCAGAGCTGTAGGCTTGAAGCATTAAGCAATCGGAAGCTTGCAGAGTTGCAGGCTAACAGTCCGGACCCCAGTAACGAATGAGTGAGAGAATGCAGAATCGGTCAATTTGCCTGATGGATTGTATTTTCTAAGGGATAACCTATCCTACCTTCTCAAATAGTGAGGGATAGTTTTCATTCATTGCTAAATTTGCTTTCCACAACCAACTCTCTGTATAACTTTTCATGAGTGATGTACCCAAATATTTGGATACTAATATCTAAAGAATATCTTTAGATTTATTAATCTAAATTTGGGTTATTGCTGATTATGTAGTCTATATATTGTCTGACTTTTTTTAAATGAACCTTTTTACTTTTGCATACACCTGGATGTATAGACACTCTTTGTTTAACCTGTGTATTATGTAATTTTAACATAATTTTTTTTAATAAAATTTTTAATTCTGTAACAGAAGTCCAACTTTGAAGATTGACTGTATCCATTCAAAACTGCTGAATAAGCTCAGTCTAAGTTTGAAAAGATTCGTTCTGCGCTTGCTGGATACTGATGGAATTGTTTTTCCTGGTTCAAACCATGTTGAAGCCAGTATTTACCAGCATCCTGTCCTAAACTAATTTTTCCTGGGAAATTGCCAGCTCTGAAGGTGACAATTTTAAAACCAAGCAGCCTGGATCTAGAATGTTTATGACCCTTTTTAAAGTAATGCATTTTGTTGTTTTTTTTAAACATAGTATAACTGTCCACCGACTGGTTTATTTTAATCTAGATAGTAGTCTTGAGGATAACTTTAGTATCAAATAATGAAGAAAAAAAGTACCTCTGCCAGTATTTTATCAAGCATTGTTTTAAGCCTGTGTTTAAGATTTCTCAGAATATATCCAAAAAGCGGATGCCTACATTGTAGTTCATTAACAAAGGAAAAGCCAGGTGAAAGAGCAATGTAATGTCCTGTGCATGTACGTACATCTTTTTATTTTCATTTTCCCCATTGGGTATATGCCAACATGACTAAAGTTTAAACTGTAAAACAAACCCCAGTTATTAATAATGGAATTAAAGGTATCAGAACTGTCAGTCCTTTGAGGTTTGTTAACTTCCTATAAGTTTACAGAGGTGAAATATTTCGTTTGCTGCTTAACGTTTGAATGCAGGTAAACAGTCAGCTTTAAAAAAGCTATCCAGAGACCTAGAAAACTTGACTTGTCATAGCATTTAATGTGAAATATAATTGTAGCTTTTGTCCAAAAAGCTAACTGAAAGATGCAATCTGTTCAGAACTATTTCTCTGCGGTTTACAATTGTTAGGGGTTTCCCATGTGAGTGATAGCTTCTCCAACATGATGCAGGGACCTAATGTCTAAATGGATGTGGTGACTGCCTTAGAGTGATGCTGCCATTAGCAATGAAAAATGTCTGTCTTGCAATTCTTGTGCAGCAGGCTGTGGAGTGCAGCACATTTTTATAATAAAGGTGATGAATTTAATCGCAAACTGGCAGCCAAATGGAAATTGCAGACCTTGATACTGGGAGAAAATTGCCTATAAAGCAACTCCTGAGAGAGCAGGCTTTAAATTTATCCACCCATTTCGACATTGAGGAGAACATAGGTATTGGAGGATATTTTGCTTGGCCTGCTTAGTTCAGATGGATGACACTTCGGTCTTTTATTTAAGAAGCAGTGATACAGTTTGTTAAAAGAATGACCTTGTTGTTTAAACTTTATGTGTAAGACTTTTGGAAAATATATTAACATTTTGAAATATTTGCACTGCCTTTTGAAACTGATAAGCACGATGATCTTAAATCTCTGCATTTTTGTCCTGTTTTCCATTGTTTGTGGCTGGAGGCCCTGTTGCAATTTGGGAGAATGAATGTGAAAAACAAACCTTGAAGGTTGCAGAGTATTGCTGACCTAAGTTATCCTATAAAATGATTTAGCTAGTCTCTAGTCACATTGGTGGAGATGGGGATACTATCCTTTCTCTGGAAGAACTCATGATAGACATTTCTTTTTTGAAGATGTTACAAATGTTTGTTTGCAGCTTATTAAGTTAGATTACAATAAAATAAATAGTATTAATAGTACTACATGTTGATTTCTATTATGGTAGCACCTGGGAACCCCACTTATTGATAAGGTCCTCATTGTTGTAAGCACTTTACAAAAAGTAATGTGCATTCCAGACTTGGGGTGTCTATGCACTGTGCATAGTTGCTGGAAATTTTTCCTCAGTGGTACTTGTGGAGATGGCTCCAGTGTCCTTTGCTGTCGTGCTCCCCGGCATTAGTATAGAGCAGTGGTTTGTAAAGTTTTTTGTATTGGTGACCCCTTTTACAAAGCAAGCTTCTGAATGTGACCCACCCCTTATAAATTAAAAATGGGGAGTTAATTTAATTTAATGGGAGCTCAGGGCAGTCAGGGTCATGGAGCTGATCGCTCAAGACCTACATGTTAACCACCTTGCAACCCCTGAGGGGTCATGACCCTCAGTTTGAGAACCCATGATGTAGAGGGCCCAGCTGACCCCAAATCCCGTCACTCCTATAACAGTTGCTGGATCTGCTCTTCTTGCATTTTTAAGGGGTCTCAGTGCACTGTGTACTTTTATTGGGAATAGTTGGTGTCATTCAGGTGGTTAGTTGTTTAGTTTTTTACCATCCCAGGGTTTTGATTGACCTGGTGCTGAGGGATGCCTTGGTCACCAGGCTTCAAGTCATGCATTTCCTGCAATAAGGCTATCCCTGTAAGCAACCCATGCTCAGGTTTCTTGAAGTTCTTCAGGGAAACTCATATTGGAGAGCACTGCCAAATTTGCAGGTACTTTCAGCCTAGCACAAAGAAAGATTGTGAAGCCAAATTAAAGGTTCTACTCATAGTGCTGTTGAGACCTCCATCTGAGCCAGGTTGGTAAGACTCTCAGGGTTGGTAAGGAGTGTGCCTCCTACCATACCAGAGACTTGACACCACTTATGATCCCCAGTGCCTAAGAGGCATAAGAAGCAGATGGCTGAAAGGGGGAGCCGGCTTGTTAAGAGTATGTTGGTCAGGTCTTACTAGATAGCAGAAAGCCCTCCACCAGGGCCACCTACCTATAAAAATGGAAGTGGGTCTCTATCTGGGCTTGTTAAACCAGAGTGTTACTGGTTGCATTCGTCCACCCAACAAATATTCAACTATCTGCTGTGTCTGAAACAGCAAGGCGTAGCAATTTCCTCTAGCAAGGTTCAACTGGCAGCAATATCGGCTTTCCACGCTCTCACATAGATGTTCCGTTTGTTCTGATGACATGACAATTAGATTCCTTAAAAGCCTGGAAAGATTGTACCCTCAGGGAGCCAGTTTCCCCTGGGGACTTGAACTTAGTTTTGTCTAAACTTATGGGACCATCATTTGAGCCTCTAGCAATGTGTCTCTGATTGCACCTTTTCTGGAATGTTGTTTTCCTGACAGAAGAGTTGCCCTCACATTTGAGCCACGGAACAGTCTTCTTTAAAGATTTAGTGTACTTACGCCCTCATGCAAGGTTTCTCTTTAAGGTAGTTCCAGATTTTCGTATCAATCAATTTACTTACCGGTTTTACCCACAGCTACGTGCAAATAAGGATGAGCAACGGCTACCCACATTGGATGTGAGATAAGCACTGATATTCTACATAGACAGGACCAAACATTTTAAATGGTTCACCCAACTGTTCATGGCCATAGTGAACAGCATGAAAGGTCATCTAATTTTCATACAGGGAATTTTGTCTTGGATAACTTTTTGTATCGTGTTATGATCTGGCAGGTGTGTCTCTTCCAGACAAGCTGACTGCCTACTTCACAAGCATCCTGAATGGCATTCCTAGTGCAGATCCCCATCCTGGACATTTGCAGAGCAGCAACCTGGTCATGGGTGCGTGCTTTCTCCTTCCATTATGTCATCACTCAGTACTCCAAGATGATGCAAAATTTCAACGAGCTATACTGCAGCCCATGTGTACTTGAACTCGAGTCTCTCCACCTATTTAACTGTTTGGGAAGTCACCAAGAGTGGAATTCACATATGCAATCGCTCGAAGAAATAAAAATGCTTACTAAGCTTTTGTAACTGTTGTTTGAGATGTGGTGCACGCGTCCATTCTACAACCTGTCGTCCTACCCTTCTGTATTGGAGTTTCCAGAAAAGCTACTGAAGGTGGTCAGCTGGGTGCTGTATAGAGACTGCAGTGGCTCATAGCAGCAGTGTGTGCTCAATCCGCCCCAACAGGAACCACAGGGGGAAAATTTCCAATGACTGTGGGCAGGAATGGATATGTGCAACATGTCTCAAAGAACACCATTACAGAAGGTTAGTAACTGTTTTGTTCCTTCCCTAGAAGTAAAGTTAATGTAATAAGAGTGCTTGTAAGTACACTAGTTAAAGAAAATAGCTGTTCTGTATAGGTACCTTTATGGGCCTTATCACTGTGGTATTTTGGAAAATTCTTGTGTAAGATGTGCAAGCTAATCATCAAAACAGTACCAAGAGTGCATAAACTGGATTGGTTTTTTCACCCTCACATCAGATGTGTTCTGCTCACGGCTTACTCTTCAGAAAATAGAGTAGTTCCATGAAACCTTAATATGGATCTAGATGTTCTCTCAGGAGTTTCCATTTGACCCCTTGTCTTCAGTATGATATTGCCTTTCCCTGCAGGTAGAATTTTTGGTAGTTATGACAGGCCATATAGTTTTAGAATTTAAAGTTGTAGTGACTTCCCTTTTGATATTTTCAGTCTGACAGTTTAGTATTTTGATCCAGCGCTTATTTCATGTGTCAGCTGTTATTGATTACAAGTAGTAGTCTTTGCATTTTTCTGCCCAAATTCAAAACTTTCTAAAGAAAAGCAATGACATTTGCTGGATGTGTAAAACAAACATTAAAGAAAATTGCAGCGCTTCTTGTTCTGTGCTATCTAGGTATAAGAGAAAATAAAGCCTTAAATAAAGCCTCATTCTGTAGTAAGGCTGCTAAAATTTTGTGTCAAGGAATCCTTCAAATCAAAAAGGCTACATTTCAAACTTTACTAGATCAATGCAGCATCAGCATCATAGGTAGAGAAATCCTCTTTCAAGAGGAAACTTACAAAGTGGCCACATGACAAATCTCATGTCAGTCACTATTTGATCTGCATGCTGCAATCGGTGTCTGGTACTGCATTCCATAGTACCACATCAATTAGACACAAATTATTGATTATGTAAATAGATTTGTTTATAAAGCCATTGATGGGGTGTCACAGCTGTTAAACCCCATTTTTTAACGACAAAGCTGACTGATCAAGAAAAATAAATCTGTTTACCTGACTTCTCTTCTCCAAATATCTAGGTTCCCCATTCCATCCTTAAGTTGGAAAGAGGGCATCTAATTTTCCCCTGGGCTCTCTGGCCTTCCCTGAAGGGTATTTCAGTGGAAATTTAAATAGTAAAGGTTCATAATTTGAGTTTGTGAGACATCTTTCAGCTTTGCAAGCAGTCTCACTAGGGATTTTCCCAGAAGTTTTCCAAGCCTTTTTCCCATTTAATGACTAGTGTGATCCTGTCTTGTAAAATGAAGAGCAGAAAACTCATTCAGTGTTGAATCTGGCTGTTCAGAGAAATCTGGTAAGCATATTTCTTTCCATAGGTTTTCAGTCAAGTCAAACACTTCTGTTTAATAAGATCAAATGGCTCTGTCTGTGCTGGACTGATTCTCTTGATAACATGCTTCCCAGATATTTTGACGAGGTTAATCCTCATTTATAATTTAAAGAATTAGTCTCAATTATACACCAGAGGAAGTAAGAAATAAAGACCTTACTGAATACGGCACTGCTAATAATTTGTTTGTCTATTAGAAAGTTGAGTTAGACATGTGCTGAATTACAAATATCAGTTGTTAAACGTGGCCAGATTGCTGTGCCAGCATTTAAGAGTCTTATTACTGTGTGAGTGTGATGAGACAGAATAGCTCCCTTTCTATTTTAAGCTGCTTTTCAGGTCCATTCATCCCTCTTTTTTATCTAGAAAACTGAAGTTTGGTTATGATAAGGCACCCGGGGTGTGTGTGGTTTTTTTTTTTTTTAAAATCTAAAAAAACACCCGGTTGTAATGGTTCCCCTGTGTATCTCACATTTGTATGATAGATCCTTGATGCTCCCACCTTGATTTGAGCCACTGAGGTCAAGGACACTCCTGATTTAGACCAGCTTAATCTGCTTGGATAAATCCAATGCATACAGTTTTTGAACTTCCCATTTTTGTAACTCATGGGACAGGAATACCATACTGAGCCGGCAGCATGGCTGGGACTGTTCAGTGATTGCTTTGGACCCTCAGGAGCAGTGCGATCAGCCAGGCTGGAGCAGGAGTGGGGCTTGCCTGGCAGGGGCTCCTGTGTTGGACTGCTGAGCTCTTCCCCTGCCACAGGGGACTCATCCACCTTCCCTCCTGGCAGGAGCCCTCTAGCCAGGCAGCATAATGCTGTTTTCCCCCTCAGCTTCCCTCCTCTCCCTGCTGGATTGGAGCAGGAAACTTTGACATTTTTTTAGCACACGGCTGGACTGCAGCTGTGTGCTAATTGGGCCGCATGCAGCCCAGTGGCCATGGGTTGAGAACCACTGTCTTGCACTCTCATTTACTCTATACTGTAATATTCTGTGTGTGTGTTAGGGCTAAGTAAATCAGTTTACTCTGCTTCCGTGATTGATATGGTGATAGTGGAAATTATTACAAGCTTTGCTTAGAATTATTGTTTACACCTCAAAAAGACAAGTTGCAATAAATATAAATTGTATAGTAAATTGTGACCAATCCACAAAGAGGAAGACTATTCCATGAAATACTTAGTTTTCATGCTGCCATATATAATTAAACCAAAATCTGTTTTTAAAAAAATGAAGAGGCTCTCTTCGGGTATGTCTACACTTAAAATGCTATAGTGGTGCAGCTTCAGTGTAGACACAACTTATGCCGACAGGAGGGCGTCTTCTGTCACTGTAGGTAAAATCCACCTCCCCCGGAGGCTGAAGCTAGGGTCAATGGAAGAATTCTTCTATCAATCTAGTGCTGTCTACAATTAGGTGTTAGTTCAGTATTGCTGCATGTCTCGGGTGTGGATTTTTCACACACCCCAAGAGACGTAGATCTAAGGATGTCAATTCCTAGTGTAGACCAGCTCTTCGTATAGTTCTCTTTAAAACATTTTACCTTTTTGGTGGATTTATGCTGAATCTAATTTTTTTTTTTTAAGGGAAGTAGCTTCCTTTTGCTGACATTAAGATCACTCCATTAATATCTGGCATTAAAGTATAAAGAGAGAATCTTTGCTTTATAACCTTTATATTTCTGTAGCTTCTAATGTTCATTGGTCTCTAATGAAATAATCTTAAAATAGTTTCCCTAGGGGTCTCCTCCTTCCTAGGACAGATAGTGTGATTCTCTGTGTCCTCTATTTTTAATTGAGCATTTTATTGCTTCTTTCATAAGTGCAGCAGGAATCCTTTAATTTCAGGACCTTTTGGAAGTCCAGTCATCTTTAACACTTTTCAGTTATGGTTCTTGAGATCTCCCAGTTGGTTGGCAGAGGGCTGGACTAGATGACCTCTCCAGGTCTCTGATTGTGTGACTTACCTTTGCTATTGTGGTGTTCTGTTACCTGGCTGTGTTAGGTCTGTCCAGAGGTTCTCAGTCTTTTCTAATCTTCTGTAATAACTATGAAAGTTTTTTGAAGTAATAGTGTGCTAACTGAATTTTGCCATTTCTGTTGCTCAACATGCTCCTTTTTAGATCATTGTTGGCTGAGCTTGAGGCCCCACACTCCGTATAATCACATCTGTTTATCTCTATATGTAATGTGATAACTTTTGAAAGCAACATTTGATCAGGTCCAAAATTTCAGCCCACTGTTGCCTAGAACTTCCCTGAATCTGTTTGTCATGATTAAATAGTTTCTTTGAGGGACTTCATGAAAAAGTTTTTGAAAGTCCAAATTTTCAGCTGGTTCTCAGTTATCCACTGTTTCGCTGACATGCTCAAAAAATTGAGGCATGATTTTTCTGTGATTTATTCCTCTTGTCAGTGTGTGTGTTTAGAATTCTGTTTTAGGTTTATTTCAATTTATTAATCTGATACAGGAACTCAAATTTATATCCTCTGATCCTGGTGACTTGTTCAGTTATAAATTTATTCCAGTACAATTTCTTTTGATGCCTCAATCTGACTGAATCTCCTCTTACTACCTGGAACAGGCAGAGTAATAGGAAACTGCAGATGGATACATACAGCTAATTAAATATTATTAAAAAAAGGGCTACTCGGAGCTTTCATGCATCATATAAATGTCTGTTAACTTTGAATATTTGGTTATGTATATTAAGGCAGAACACTGTTTTAAGACCAGGGTCTGCCAAGAAGAGAAAACAATGTCTCCAGTACTGCACATTTAAATAACTGAAAAACAGCCTACAATGTGTGTGGGGAACCATTAAAGTATGCTTCTAGTCCTGCCAAATGCTGCCCCTCCCTGCATGAAGGAAATAGGTGGAGGAGAGTAGGGATAGAGGGTTGGAGCTTTTCTCTTTGGTGAAGAGAAGCAGGGGAGATGGAGAAAATGGGAAGATCAATATGGGAGGGAAGAGGATGGAACCAAAATGATCGGCTTCTCTTCCTGTTTTCTTTCTGCGGGCTCCGGTTTCTCAGATGAAGGGGTGAGATGATGCACAGCAGTTTGTAGTGAGAGTGGAGCAAGGTGGCAGTTACTGCTTATGCAAAAAACAAATTGTGGTGCAAAGATGAGTTTCCCAGATACTACTAACTTGAGTTTTCATAAAAGGACTTAAACATGGGTTTGAGACTTGTAATTGTTCAAATATCAACTATTTAGACATATTTTTAAAATCTTAAATTCCTTGGAATGAAGGGGGGGGGGGGAAATCTTCAGCTGGTACAAAACACAGCAGCCAGTTTGCTCAGCAACTCGGGTCACATCTCGCTCCAGAACTCATCTCTGCACTGGCTGCCCAATGATAAGTCTAATTAAAAGGTCCCTTTCCTAATACTGAAAACCCTCCATAGCATTGACTCCAGTCAACCAAAAGGGGAAACTTGTGAATACAGGAAACAACTTTCTTGGGAACCGAAGCTGAACTTTGGAACTTGCTCCCTCAAGAGCTAAGGATGACGCAGTATGCAAAACCCTTTTCTTGAAACTGCTTTTCCCCCATTGGCTGCTCTTCACACAATCTGTAAGTGGATGGAAGGGGTGGGAGCAGGAGAATGTATCGGTGAACCTTTCAAGCTACTCTTGAAGGTTGGTGGGTGAGGGGAAAGATGGTTTAATTATTGCAAGGTACTTGGAGCCTTACGTGATCTAAATATCTAAATTCTCAGGATATGTCTACACTTAAAACCACTTCAGTGTAGATGCTACCTATGCCTGTAGGAGGTGTTTTCCTGTTGGCTTGGGTAATAAACTTCCATCGACCCGCTACCACCTCTCAGGGAAGAGCTCTTCCATCGACCTAGTGCTGTCTACATCAGGGATTAACCATGGTCTTAACTATGTCTCAGTGCTGTTGATTTTTCACCCCCCCCTGTCCCTCCCCGGAGATGTAGTTATGCCGGTGTAGGTTCCCAGTGTAGATCAACTCTTTCATTATCCTTATTTACCCTAACAAGTCTATTTTTTTTTTAAATAAACCTTTTTGCCTAGAAGTAGCTGCTCAACACAAGTCCACTGAAATACCTGTATCTGAGATTGTTTAGCTATTACTTTCAGGGAAAGATGGTTTCAAAAGCTAGTTCTTTGCTTCGTTTGATTCTTCTAAATTCTAGTTAGATAAATCTAAACTTTGACATACTCCGATGAGCAGTTTATTCAAGAAGAGTATATATAGTCCTTTGCTTAGAGTAGGCCTTAAGGGTGAGATTTTCAGAAGTGCTCACAGTTGGCCTAACATTGCTCCATTGAAGTCAGTGGTAGTCTTACCACTGGCTTCAAAGAAAGCGGAGTTAAGGCCCATCGTGAGTATTGTGAAAATACCACTTTGAATGTGTAGGTGGTATTGATTTAGCTATAAATGCTTAAGGAAGGCTGTCGAAATATAAAAGTCATTGTTTGACATAGCATCCCAAATATAAGCTGAGTACTTCACACTCTGTTGAGAACTTTGTAACTTGTTCATGCCAAGCTCTTTTCAGGTAGAACCCAAGCAAGAAAGGACTTGCTTGAAAAGGCCACATAGACAAGCCTTGTGTCTTGTATTTACATAATTAAAAATTGTCCTTTAAAATTGGGTGAAAGCATGAGTTAATTTGTAAAGTAAGACAGTAAGCTCACATTTTTTGTTTAGTGTACTTTGTGTTGGTTTTAACATCTGTGGTACTTGTTCCTCTCTCTGTATTAGGGATTAAATTTCTAGATCAATTCACTAACTTTAATTTGTTCAACCCTGGACAGAGCCAGGAATCACTTCAAACTGTTGGATTGTCACCTGGAAGTGCAAACCTGACTTGTTGTGGTATGTTCTCATAGGTCTGCATGGTGCATTGAGTTGGAAGGTATAGTAAGAAGCATTAGCTAGCAGTGTTGTTGTTGAGGTCACTTCTAGTATTGGGTACAGATAAGTTTTGGGTTAAACATAACTGTTTCAAGAGTGTAATGCTAGAAGTTTCTAGAGTCTTAACGCTCGTAGTAATTTGTATAGGAAAAAGTATATGGGGGGTCAGATGAAGCAAGAGAGGCCTAAAAGATGTAATTTATTTGATAAGAAACTGCATCTTTTGTCAGCTGTAGGCAAAAAGCATTTTTATTAATTATCTAAATATAGAAACAAACTGGGGCATTGTTTATTTAAAATGTTGACTCCTATTTGTCAATATAGAAATACCAACTTGCTATGACATATATTTACAGTGACTACACTGAGGAATGTGAGACCCTAGTAGTCTTGTTAAAAATACTTTAATTTTTAATTTGTAGTAAGTGATGTAACTGAAAAGCTTTTTTTGCACAGCAGTTTTGTTGGCACTTAGTCAAGATAATGCAAAATGATAAAATTGAAACAGCAAATTTTGCTGAAGCCATTTGATTTGCATGCATGGATGAGTATGAAGTGGATAATGTCTTCATGTGTTCTTCATACATTAAAGAAACCAAGTACTGAAGCACAATTTCTGAAAACTCCTTCGTTCGGGTCACCTTTTAATTTTTGGAATTTTGTGGTATTTAAGAGTTAGCATTAAGGTAGCAACATTAACACAGCCTTTCAAAATTCTCGTGAAAATTTGCTCACCAAGAGGGAATCTATTCACACGGTTTTTACAAAAGGAATAAAATTAATGAGATTTCACTCTGTTTTTTTTTTTAAAACTTTTTGTCTAGGCAAGTAGAACTTTTTCCACTGCATTAATACTGATTTTTTTTTTTCCACATGGACTATAAATAACTGATATTCCCTCTTAGTTTCCAATATTTGCTTTGAGGTTTTGCAGTGTTATGTTTCAACATCCACAAAACTTAACTCATTGTCCTCCTTCATATTCTTTCTTAAAACTCTCCTTTGCCATGATGCCTACAAAAAACTTGATGGTAGGTACAGCTGGTGCACTTTTACCACTGCCTATCATGATGGACCAATATTGTGTCTTTCATTTTTTTCCCACGTCTGTCTGTATCTACGTGACTCCTGTGCTATGCTTTGTTCATAAGCTCTTTAGGTCAGGGACCATCTTTTTGCGTTGTGTTTATGCAGCACCTAGCATGATTGTGTCCTGGACCTTGACTAAAGCTTCTAGGTGGTAGGGTAATACAAATAATTGATACACAGCTTTTGGGTCGTATGCAGTTAGAGTTCTAGTGGCAATCAGTAGATAAGGAGAAAGTGAAAATTTCGTTGTCAGGGAATAGTTTAAAACTTACTGTACTCATGAGTTTCATTAATCAACAAATTGTGATTATGCTTGTATGTTTCACATTAAAATGAACTGTGGGGAAAACAATGAAATGGACACTTGAGACCCTTTATGGTCTTCAAACTTAGAGTAGTGAGGGAAGAAAACTGCAAGCTGCATTACAAAAAGTGTTAATCAGAGAAAATAATGTAGTGTGGATTACTGTGTTACTGATGCATGTCTCAGGTGCACTGTTAATTACAAGGCTGAAGAGCAGCCCTAACCACTGAATGTACCAATGGCCTGTTGCACATCTGACAGAACTTGCTACTATTTAGTGATGCTCTTTCATGTTTGCACTAATCTCATCCCCCTCCGCACTTTTTGGTGTTATATGGAACATATTATTCCACACAGAAAAATAATTCTATAAGGGTAACTTGACAATAGAGAAACATGTTAAACACCCATTTTTCTCTGCTATACCATAGATCTAGTTTTATAAACTTTACCAGGGCCATTCATGTATCTTCACTTTCGATAGCAGTTTGTGATCCTATAGTCATTTTTAATTCTCATTTTCTATAAGAAAATAAACTATTATGCTGAAATGAGATTTTGTAAAATAGCAGTCACTAGTGACCAGAGAAGCAAAATTACTTCCTCCTTTTTTCCTCCTATCTCCCTTTCTTCCCTGCCTCTGTTTTCCCCCTTCCAGTACAGTTTAATTGAAAAATAATCAAGTTTTTAGCAGATGCTGCAGGCCAGGTGGCAGAAGGGGAGTGGCTGTTTGTTTTTTTTTTTAAAGCATTTCTGCCGAAGGAGCATAGGAAATGTTTCTTCAAAAGGGAATTGTTTCTCCCTGCAGTGGAGACATGGGGAGGAGTGGAGAACAGGATGTGAGGGATGGTAGAGAAGCCAACGGAGAAGGTAAGCCTAAATGGCTATTTGAGGTTTCATCTGCTTTTGTAGCCAAACCCTGTTAAACTCTACAGCTATTGCATTGAATGGAGGAAAGAGATTATGGTCTTTCCCCAAATTCCTTTGTTTTTATACTCATTTAATGTAATAAGCATTAAAGTTTTCCTTCCTTTTGCTGATGTGGCCTCAGCAGCATAACATATGCATTGGTGCATGACTATGATATCAAAAAGGCTCACCTGTCATAACATAGTTTTGGGCAATTGTTGTTGAAAATTGTTGTTGTTGAAAGCCATATTTTACATATTAAACTTAATTGTAAAGCTTCGTCAGTTCCATACCAATATACTATATTAAAAAGCAGAGTTGCATCTTGACTGATTTGAACCCTCCTGTATAAGCCAAAGGATTAACTCGTGTTTAGAAAGGAACTTTGACTATAGGCAGGTTATTCCATAATGGTTGATTATACAGAATTTACTTTCCTTTGGAGCATGTGTTACTGGTTGCTGTCAGACCAAAAACTAGATGTACAGTTGGTCTGATCCTGTATGACAATCCCAATGTTTCTAGTACATGTTAGTTTATTACATATCTTGTTGCACATACATGCCTGAAGGAAACAGCATATTCTGATGACTAAAATGTATAAGGCACTAAATCCTTCAACTCCTTATTTTGTGGTTGTAGCTACTGAACTGTGGAATATTGCATATTGTATGTTTGGTTTTTTTGCCTCCTCAACCCCAGTTTTTAGATTGGAAACTTCCAGTACAATGTTCTATGGTATGGCAGAAGTTTTGATCATACTTACTCTAAGCAAAGCTGATAGCTCTGCTTATTAAGGTTGCCCAATGCTTCCCATTATAAGACCCTGCTTTCAGTTGCTTGGAACTTTGCCAAACTTGAGGCCATTTGGACTAAAACTTTCCATCTGCTGGCACCAACAAAGAGCACCAGGTAGGATTCATCTCCAGTGGTACTGGCCTGATTCCATAAGGATCTGCCAACCACTAAGTAAGTGGAGGCACCAGATCTGATGGCAATAACTACAGGACACCTTGCATTCCAGGACAGACTGAGATTTATACCTCCTTGGAGGATATCTACGACTTCCCTTATCCAAATTCTCCTTGGCTTCCAGGTCATTCCTTCTGAGAGACGTTTCAACACCAGAAGAGGAAACCACCTTGAAGAGAAGATGCTATTCACCTACTGCCAGTGAGCTGGAATCACCAACTGGCACCAACAGTAGTGCTGACGGAACTGGATCCAAGCTCTTTGTTGGCTGAATCTGGTTTCCAGGATGAACTGTCACTGCCACAACAGGAGGTTGGCCCAGGCAGGGCTTCTAGACTGCTCTCTGCCCAGATAAGCTTACGCTCCAAGGGACCGCAGGAACCTGATGCCTTGGGGTTCCTGCAACCAGCATTTGGACATACTGGCTCTGGGGCCCATGGGATACTTATGCACCCTGGGTCTGTGTGTGTGTCACCAATTCTCTTCTCCTAAACAGCAGCAACCAACTCTTCTGGAATGTACAGAAGAGGAAGACATCGAACTAGGTCCATTGGGACGGAACCGACAGGCATTTTGTCATTCTTGTCTGGTTAAGCTGTCTCCCAGTCCCCTCCTTATGACTACACACAATACCAAAAACTCTTGCAGAGGGGAACTTCATGTCCACTTGAGGAGACCCATGATATACAGCATAATCTCCTCGACATTCTGCACTTCACTGTTCCCAATAGAGTGGCTCTTCCAGTAAATGAGGCCATCATGGAACCAGTTAGAGAGGTCTGGCACACACCTGCATCATGCATTCCTATCCCTAAAAGGGCGAAAAGACAGTTATTCCTGCTAAAGGAACAGAATTTTTGTTAATTTGCCTTGTTCTCAAGTCCTGAGTAGTGCAAACAGTCACAAAAAGATCCGAGCAGTAACACCCCCAAGACCATCCTTGTGGACAAGAGTGCAGAACGCCTTGACCTGCTGGGGAGGAGAGTATTCTCATCCACCAGCCTTCTGTTTAGAATTGATAACTACTGTTAGTGAAATACAATTTTTATAAACTACTCTAAATTCCTGGAGTTTAAAAACAAATGGCTTCAGGAGGACCGGGCTCAGTTTCAAGCGCTTATTGATGAGGGTAGACTTGTGGCAAAGACTTTGCTTCAGGCCTCAGTGGATGTGGCCAGTACTGCTAACTAGAACCATAGAATCCCAATAGTAATCTTTTGTGAACTGTGGCTTAACTCTTTGGTGTTCCCTGGAGAGGTTTGGAACACCATTGAGGATCTGCCGTTTTTGAGTCTAATTCTCTAATGAGAAGACAGATGAATCTTTGCACTCATTAAATGACTCCAGCACTGTATTCTGCTCCCTCTGCATTTATACATTGGCCCAGAAGAGAAAACGTGATAAGCAGATATACAAGCCAAGGTCTCTCCAACAGGCGTTCTATGGACTGCCACACAAGCGTCAGAAGAAGCAAGCGCCAAGGTTATGCACTGCCTTCACCTTGATGTCAGCCACCCAATCTCATCCACTGACCAAAGGTTGCTTTTGGCAGGATGCTCGAAAGTTGCGAACCTTCATTGGTGCCATCGCCAACTGATTCCTGAACCTTTGGCTGCCTCGTAAACTTTGTCCACAGCAGAGGGCCATAACAGGTAGTAGATATCCTCCATTCAGACTATACTGTTGAGTTTCTTTTCTGTCCTCAATTTGGGGACCACTCTCATGAGGAGATCTGCTGACAGAGGATTCTCTCCTAGAACAAGGAGCTATAGAATGAGTGCCACTTCAACATCAAGACCAAGGATTCTCCTCCCAATATTTCACAGCTCTCAAAGAAAAGGGAGGATGTGAGACCATACAAATATTTAGCTGATTCAAATTGAGAATTTGCAAATTAAAATTCTGCATGGTTACATTGGTATTGTTGATTTCCATCCTGGATGGGAAAAGGCACATGGGTCAGGACTCTGTACAAGTATGCTTACTTTCATGTGGACAATCATCCATTGAGCCAAAGATTCCTCAGATTTCTGGTAGGACACTGCCAGTTCGGAGCACTCCCATTCAGACCAGTACCAGCTTGAAGGGCCTTCACAAAGGTTGTCTTGGTGGCAGCACAGATGAGACAAAATGGCTATGCTGTCTTCCCAGATCTGGACAACCAGTCCTAACAGGCAAATCCAGATGGCAAGTTCATTTGACAGCTTACCAGTGTTCCTAGGAGCAACCTTAAACTTGATTTCAGTAAGGGCCTACCTTCATATGGACATGTTCCAAGCTATGGAACATGTTTTGCCTCCTTAAGCTATGAACAGCCTGATAAGACAAGTCACTCTCACATCTGGAACGTCAAGCTTTGTCTTTCCCTGCTAGGCCACATGGCCAGAAGTATTTACATAAGGCTGTTTGCCATGCTGTCTCTGTTGCATACAGGGCAGGCTTTGGTTTGTTTGTCAGACAGTACTAATACTTAAGTGACAATCCCCATCAATGTCGCAGCTTCCCTCATTTGGGGGATGAATCCAGAGCAAGTGCACGCCAGAGTCCATTTCCTGACTCCCACACCCAAAGCGACCATAATAGTGGATGCCTCTCTCATAAGCTGTGGAGCCCACTTGGGCGACTGCATGGCACAAGTTACATGGATACCTCAGGAGGCCAAGATGCGTATCAGTCTTCTGGAACTAAGAGCAGTCAGACAGACAGGTCTGGAATGCATTACTCCCACTTACATGGTCCCAACATACCCAGATGATGTCAGGCAACATCACAACAGTCTTAAATAAAAAGGAGCATAAATAAAGAGTGAAATCTCATCTCTGCTTAAAGTGATACACTTATGGAACTGGATTATCCTAAGTCACATCACACTGTTGGTGAGGTACCTCCCAGGTGCACAAATCTCACAGGCAAACAATCTCAGCAGATACTTCATCAGCCGCAAGTAGGAGGTACACAAATCGGTGCTTAAAGGAATCTCCACTCAGTGGGGAATGCCATCTTGGGACTTGTTTGCCTCCCAGATGAACAAGAAGTTCAACATATATTGCTCCCGATTAGTATTAGGTAGGGATTCCAAGCCCTCTACTATTCTGGATAGAGCACATGAGGTACTCCTTTCCTCCATTCTACTGCTGCAGCAGGTTCTGTTGAAGATTTGCCATGGCAAATCTTCAGTCATTTTCATTGCACCCAACTGGCCTGGGCAGTTCTGGTTTCTGGACCTCCTACAAATGTCAACTCATGCTGCCATCAGCATTTGACCCTTTCCAGATCTGTTAACTCAGGACAGTGGGACCAGACTTTCCAATCCAGGGTACCTTCACCGTGGGGCATCAGGTCTAGAGCATTCATGTTCAGAGGCTATTAAACTAAAAGACTCCACTATAAAATGTTATCCAGCTAAATAGAGGTGTTTGTGTACCTGGGCGCAAAAAAATCCATATGTTCTAGACCTTTCACTCTCAAGACTTTGTGCCTTTCTGTTAGCTCACTGCAGGTCCACATAGCAGCAATTAGTGTCTTGTCACCTTGGGTAGATGGCTACACTATTTTTACTCGCCTGATAATGAGATTCCTGTAGGGTCTCATTAGGACCTTCCCATCAGTAGTGAAGCCGACACCACAATGGGAACTCAGTCTTTTACTTTCAGAATCCCCTAGAAAAAAGAAAAGGGGTACTTATGGCACCTTAGACTAACAAGTTTATTAGAGCATAAGCTTTCGTGAGCTACAGCTCACTTCATCGGATGCATACAGTGGAAAATATAGTGGGGAGATCACTATATTTTCCACTGTATGCATCCGATGAAGTGAGCTGTAGCTCACGAAAGCTTATGCTCTAATAAATTTGTTAGTCTAAGGTGCCATAAGTACTCCTTTTCTTTTTACGGATACAGACTAACACAGCTGCTACTCGGAATCCACTAGGCCACCCTTTGAACCCCTGGCGACGTGCTCAGTGTCCCACCTGTCTCTAATTTCTTATTAAAGCTGCAGAGTTTCCAGAAGAGAACCAGGAGCTCCTGATGGAATTGGCCTTCCTTGTTGCTATCCTGTCAGCCAGAAGGTAAATGAGCTGAGAGCACTCATGGCCAACTTGCCATACGCTACTTTTCATAAAGAGAAAGTATCCCTTCGCTTCCACCGGAAATTTATCCCTTTAGAGTTCTGCAAATCAATTCATTTAATAGTTTCCTTTCTGAAACCTCATTCTTCCATTGAGAAGAAGATCCTTCACGCTCTTGATGTCAGATGAGCTTTGGCATTCTACATACAACGAATTTTTAAACTAGTTAGCTTAGGTTATATGATGCTAGAGCAGAACGAACACAGGATCAACTGATATCTGCTCAGAGACTGGGTAGATGTTTGGCTGTTTCTTCCTTTGATCTCACTTAACCATCTCCACCCCCCAACCGCCCGACTGGAGTGAGGGCCCATTCCACTAGAGTACAAGCAGCTTCTGTAGCATCTCTTCAAGAAGTGCCTGTGCTGGACATTTGAAAGGTAGCAACCTGGAATTCCATGCACAGCTTCGTGAAGAATTTATGCTTTGGTCTAACCTCTTCAGCAGACGCAGCCTGTGGAATGACAGTATTGCACACATCTTACTGTTTGCATCTTCTCGCACCCCACTCCGACTTGACTTACTGCTTAGCCGTCGTCCTTGTGTAGAATACACCTAGGGACCAACACTTGGAGTGAAGGTTACTTGCCTGTAGCAGGAGGTACTTTGAGATGTGTGGTTTCTTTCTGTATGCCACTACCTGCCTTTCTTCTATTCTGCTTGTATTCATGGTAGAGAAAGAACTGGTGAGGCAGCTTGTTCGCACTTCCCTTTATATCCTTGGTGCTGAACCAGAGGAGCTCCAGGGCTCAGGTGTGGACCAGTAGACACTACTCAAGATTTTCTGGTCTCAAGCATGTGGTGTGTACCCACATGTGGAATACAGATAGAGATCACACATCAAAGAACCTCCAGTTACAGGTAAGTAACCTCCATTTTTCATAGAAGAAACTTACATGTTGACTACCTGGCTATTGGTGTATATACCATTTCCAAACATTCTAAACTCTGTTGATCTTTCCAGCATTTGGAACAAGGGTTCTTCATGTTTGGTGGATAAATAAAACTCTAGCTCTGTTAAGATAATATTTAAATGAATGTTTTGTTTTCACTTTTGCAGGTGTTGTCTCATGAGTGGTTATGTCCCTTCTTGCTAAGTGCACTGATTAGAGAAAGTTAGTTGCTAGTTTCCCCCCATCTTGGTATTATGTCAAGTCAGATGACTGAACTAATAAATACAAAAGGGTGGATTATAGTAAGATTAGTATTCTAGTGTGTGGTGGTTCAGTTTAACACAAGATTAGGTCTGAAAAATACTCAAGTTTAATGACTTAATACAAACTGTTTCAGTTTGAAGTTAATTTTTGAGATATTGTGAGACTGCGCCTGAGTTAACCATCTAGGACTAAGTTTCTCAACATTTTCAGTGGCTCTGACTTGCAGTTGAAAGGGAATAAAAGCTGCATTTAAACATGAATATTGGAGTATAGGCTTCCAACCATAATTGACAAGCTGTTTTATTTTTCAAAGTTAAATATTCAAATATATATAAGAGGAAATAGTTTCTGAGAAGAAGATTGTGAAACACATTTTATTGCTGCCACTAAAGTTGTACCAAACCCAGGCTGTATTCTAAAGCAGACTAGACTGCATTTTTATTTAAAACAGATATTTTTTTTGGTTATTTTGAACATGAAATTCAAGTTGTAGAATACTTTTCCATAGAAATTCTAAGAATGTAGTTCTTAAGTATTGGTTGATTGTGCATTGCCTTGCATATGAAGAACCTGAGACAAGGGTTTTATTTTTTACCCCTCAGCTTCTCTAAGTGGACAATTTAGAATGAAAACAGCTTTCACTTGTCCGTTGTGAATTTATAAAATGAATTGATTTTTATTTTTTGCGCTATTCACATGCTAAATTTGTATATTTAATCTGTATAATTCATTCTGTGCATGCATTGTGGGCAGAATTTGATAGTGAAACTGAACTTGGTTGCATAAGTGGTGTTCTTTAAGGATTTTCATTTTTTAGCCTAAAGTATGTATTGTGCGGAATTAAATTGTTTACAAACATTTCTCTTTAAAGCTAGGCATATAAATGTTTAAACATAGGCTGCAAAACAGTTGGTAAACCAGCTATGTAAAGATTTGTTTTATCCAATGATAGATAAATGGAGAGGCTAAATTTTATAATGTGGTGATCAAGTCTCAGATGATGCCCATGCTAAGGGAGACCAGCAATTTGACAATTAATACCTTAAAATGTCAGAAATTCATACAACTTGCTGTTCTTCTGTGACAAGCAGCATTTGATTTAAGGCTATCATTCAGTCAGCTGTCCACCCAGTTACTTGAGCTACATGCTGACTGCATAGTTTTTAGTGAAGGTTTCTTGTAACTAAGCAGAGCTGTCATATATGTACAGCTTGGCCATAAGAAGAATAAGAATGGCATATCTGAACATTTGTCAATCTATTTAATGAAACCAAAAATATCTTCCATAGTTAGGCTTGGCAGTATTTGATTATTTTTTTTATAATGGTGGCTATATTGATATTTAAGCTTTGTTTATTTTTATGTATTTAAATTTTCAGTTGTAGAAAATTATTGGGGATATTTAATTTAATGATGAGATTCAGAAAGTTAAGGCTTATAACTATTAAAACGTGAATCGTCAATATATGAAAGGAAATAAACTTAAATCAATCTTTAATAAATTCTCAAGCTGCATTTTTCATTCTTTTCCTGTCTGTAAATTTCAGTCATCGATGGAAGTATTTTTTTTTCTGTGTACAGTGAAGACTTCTACTGACAAAAATGTAATCGAAGCCTATCCATAAACTAAAAACTATGTAGTAACTAATACAGTTGCATTATCTGGTGTCTAATTTGTCACTGTAAGAATTGGCACCTGTCAGCTAAAAAATTGTGCCTATTGCTCCATCCATCCTTTGGACAGAGTGATGGGGCTGCATTTTTTATACCAGGACTAGGGCAAAATTACACAACAACTGTAGTCTGGGGATAGGGAAGAAGATGTTAAAGTGGGAGTGAGCTATCATTAGTCAGTAAATTGTCAGAGTTCATTATTAAGTGAATTGGGAATGTGTGAGGAGCTAGCAGATCCTGTTCCTGTGGATTAAGGCTCTAGTTGAAATGATGAA
The DNA here is from genome assembly GCF_009764565.3 of Dermochelys coriacea. Taxonomy (NCBI): domain Eukaryota; kingdom Metazoa; phylum Chordata; order Testudines; family Dermochelyidae; genus Dermochelys; species Dermochelys coriacea. Next base: position 125,006,176 of record NC_050070.1, read on the forward strand.
AGCTGTCAGCCAGCTCAGCCTCTTATGAAATCGTGTTCATTTACATAGACATGCATGGTTTTATAAATATTGGATTGGCTTTATTATTTTGCTGTACCAGCAGATTAAATTAATTGAAGATCTCATTTGAAAACTGAGCCAGTTCTGGAAATAGTGACATGGTGTTTCTCCTTTTTCAGTGTTTGCTGTGTTGCAGTACTAGGTTAATTTTTTGGCAACTCCACTGATCCTGATTTAGATGACGACTAGTAATGCACAAAGAGAAGACAGAGGGATGCTTATATTCAATTTTGCATATCTGATACAGTCTCAGCAAGTTGAGCTGTTATAATAATGCTAATAAGTTCCATTAATAGAGATCTCAAAAGTTGAATGTGATTCTTTGTAAAGAATACATAATCATTCTCAGTGACTCTGATTGTATTTAAATATTTTTTATATTTTACATGAGGAATCTCAGAAGATGTATATGATTCTTACTGTTTTATTTTTATATTTTTGTAAACTCTGAGATGGGCTTGCTATTCTAGTTATGATTCTTTTTCAACAAGTTTAATTCCAATCCTTACTTTAGTTTGGAGATACAAATATTTAAGGTTGAGTAATGTAAACTGTTAAAGCTGATCCCTCCTATTTTTTATTAAAAATCAGAAATAGACTTTCAAATGACTTGCTGTAATTTAATGGCAATGTAAATGATTAAAATAAATATCTAATTTATAGTATTAGAGTGTAGATTACTACTGTGAAAATATCCACTGATTAAACAGCTTGCTCAAACTTGTGGCAGTTTCATAACACCTGCACATAGTTTTTTTGGGTTTCCATAGATATGAGCAGTTATAGACACTTGAAGAAATATCGGAACAATGTTAACTGGAAAGGTCGTATGAGATGCTTTCAAACCAAATGAAGGTTTTCTTGATACGAGTCTGAGAAGGGCAGAAGACATTCATTCTTTTTCGCAAGACTTAAATAGACCCAAGCTTTCATCATACCTTGGGGAATCACTGCTTCTGCCTCAAAGAAAGGGTGAACAATTGAACTAAGTGGAAAAACCTGTTGCACAGATCATCTTGCTATAAAGAATGTCGCACAAACAGCCATTTTCTTCCTCTTCAGGATAGTGGTGATAACCAGGAACGATCTATATTACGGTATGGAAAATACCTATTGGCAAGCTAGTCAACTGACTGGTCAGAGAATGTGAATTGACTGTCTACTGTTTGATCATAGTCAAATATTCCAGGAAGAATGTTCTGATATAGCTGCTGGCCTACCTTTTTGATTGCATCATGGTGCCATTCTTTTATCTTTTAGAACTTTTTTTTCTGGGTTAAAAATAACTTAGTAACATTTTTTTATTATTGGGTCTAAGTATCTAAGGCTAAGCCTACTGGAGACAATAGTGTTACTCTTTCGTTGCTGTTGTAAATATTCTAATAAATTAGTGAGTTAAAATATTGGACCATTTTTGATGTTTTGACCAGTCAGTTGACCGGTTATTTTTGGAATGGTTCAACCCTGAGAAAACCCTTGGGAAAACCTTTTTGCGGTATTGGTGTGAACAGTGGAAATATGTAGATACGTGTCTTGGAATTAAATATCAGAATAACCTGTCCACTCACTGTAGTTATTGTTGATAGAATTTTCATATTGAACTATTGGATCGCTAAGCTACTTGAGAGCAAGGGCTAAATGAGACCATTCAACTTTGAAGACTGAAAAGTAAATTCCCAATCTCTTCAGACTCCACTAATGGTTTTTACACATCTCCAAGGGACTTTTTCCTATGCCCGAACAAAAGAACTATTCTATAAAGTGGAGAAAGGATTCCAGAAAATTACTGTTCCCCAAATAACCATTTATTCTGAGTGATGGTGGAAGAAAAAAGGCAATTCTTTCATCACACAAAGGAGCAAGACAGAAGTGTAGTAACCCTTCCCCAATTCAGAAAATGGTTAGGAAAAAAAAGGCTGAATGATTTTCAAATGAACCCATTGGCAAAACAGCTTGCTTCTGATTTGTATGGTTGTTCACAAATGGAAAATGATAGAACATGCTTTAGACCTGGAGAGTACTGGAGGTTATCAGATCTGGGTCCTTTGTGGTAACTGTTGAAACCAGAGAGCACTGCCTTGTTTGTTAATGAATACTTCCAGTCTGTGTGCATTTTCTCCATACATAACAGGTAAGGCTATTAGTTGTACGTTCAAGTTCTTGTCATTAATGGAATGAGCCACGAGGCTCTCCTCTCCAAGAGAGCCTATAACCTTAACTGTTGTAAATAACATCAGGTTGTCTGATATTTCTCAAGTTCTGGGGGTTTCTCTGACCATGCTTGTTCATCTGTATTTCTAAAATCCACTCTGTGAGGCTTTGGAAAACATCTGATGCACTTATAAAGGTTCTGAGAGTTGGGTATTATGTGTTCAGAATTACATTGAAGAGTCCCTTAATCTTTCAGTCCAGTGTATACTTATAGTGCCAGTACTATCCAGGAAAATAGTCAATGTATCAGTACAAGAGATATGATACACAGACGTAGAGGTTCCATGGGCAAAGTTCACATAGCTTTTGAGAGAACCTCAATCTCAAACTTAACTTTCGGCAGTCAGGCTCAGCATGAGAAATAAAATTCTCCCATCTCCTGGAAAATTTTAGTGGAAGGAAGGAATGATAATCCCCAACCATTAGAAGCATTTGCCAAGAGGAAGAGCATCAGCTTCTTGAGGAAGTGTCTTGGAACATCAGTGGACTAGTATTTTTTTCTTTCTCTCTCATTCACAACATGGAAATTGACTTAGGCTGTCAATTATGACAAATATGACTTTGGCTGTCATAGCATCTGCCTAGAGGGCTGAGAGAACTGGTGCTTCTGTCTTGAATTTCTTCTTTCTTAATTGTTCATCCAGGAGTGTGTGTGTTTTGGACTTCCATTTCAATTAGGACTCTTCAGTATCCAGTTCCTCTACTCTGCTCATGAAAGGGAGTGAAACTCTGAAGTTCAGAAGGAACCCATATGGTTCTTAATCTACTTTAAGTAGTGGTGTTCTTTCCTCCTCATTTCCAAATGCAGCTGATTATTTTTGGAGGGGCTCCAACTAGGGATTTATTTGTTTATATGTATCAAGGCCTGTGTTCTCAAGACTTGTGAAACAATTTGCTCTTACCTAGTAAGGAAGTATGCTTTTTCTGAGTTGAGAATCCAGGATCTTCAGTTGAACTCTTCAAGGTAGTCATTAAGCACTCCTTGCGCATGTTCATGAGTCATGATAGCCTGGTTTTAGTCAAGAGTTTAGAATGGAATTTAGCAGAAAGATGCTCAGGATATTTACTGTCTGTAGCATCTAATGGGCTTGTCCAATAACTTGCACTTATGCACCCTGCCTTCTGCTTTCAGCTGACAGTTTTGTTAATGTGAAATGAGTTGATGGTCTCATTAGTTAGTATTCTTAGTATATCCAAATTGCAATGGGCATCAGTTGGTACCCTGGCCTCAATAGGTAGGATGGAATGGGTATGTAGTCTAGAAATAAAGTGTAGCATCAATAATCTCAAAATATTAATGGCACAGTGTGGGAAAGCAACTGTGCTTACCCTGTTCTGTGGCTTGAAGATGTCTGTCTCCAGGCCTGTCAATGTGGTACTGTTCATGAACACTAAATTCTTTTAAAAGCAAGAAGTAGGAAATCAAGTAAAGGTAAACTGTTTACACAAAAACAGGCATCTCTCTCCATAAAGTTAAAAGCTACAGATAGAACTTACAGAAAATATGAATTAATTCATATCAGTAATCATAGTTTTGCTATCTGAATGTGTAAAATAGGAAGCTTCTTTTAATACCATTATTTAGTAGTCCTTAGAATGGTATGCTACTGTTGCTTAGTTGTCTGTACCTAGTTAATCTTTATTTAGTTATGGAACATTACCAAAGTTAACCACTAAGTAAATACAAAAGGAGTACTTGTGGCACCTTAGAGACTAACAAATTTATTTGAGCATAAGCTTTCATGAGCTACAGCTCATCCGATGAAGTGAGCTGTAGCTCACGAAAGCTTATGCTCAAATAAATTTTAGTCTCTAAGGTGTCACAAGTACTCCTTTTCTTTTTGCGGATACAGACTAACAGGGCTGCTACTCTGAAACCTGTAACTAAGTAAATGGATCACAATTCAGGGTATAAATAAAATTTATGTATACAATCAAGAAGCAACTAAAATTAAGTGTTGAATTTGGCCATCTTTGCTTTGAGGGGACTGGGACAACAGAGTAAGTGGTCATATTTTAATCACTTCAAAACCCAATAATAACAATACAAGTCTTTTATGTATACAGCCCACTGTAGTGGTCATGCTGAAGAACTTGTCCAGTGAAAACTGGAGAATAGTTGACACTGTTAACCTAATTCATACTGCCAGGAAACTTTATACCAAAACTGAACAGTAACAATTTACTCACAATAACTGTTTTGTCATTTTGACTTGTCCGATGTTCTTGCTTTTGAATAGTCAAGAAGTTGACTACTGTGTTGGATTTCCTTTCATTATAGAAACATTTTTAACTTCAATTTGGACCTTAAACACCCAATTGCCTTGATTAGAGAGACTTTATTTTGTTTAGGTTTCAGAGTAGCAGCCGTGTTAATCCGTATTCGCAAAAAGAAAAGGAGTACTTGTGGCACCTTAGAGACTAAAATTTATTTGAGCATAAGCTTTCGTGAGCTACAGCTCACTTCATCGGATGCATTTGATGCATCCGATGAAGTGAGCTGTAGCTCACGAAAGCTTATGCTCAAATAAATTTTAGTCTCTAAGGTGCCACAAGTACTCCTTTCCTTATCTTGTTTAAGCATTGTTTTCTGTCTCAGCTGGTCCTGGACCATCATTCTGCTCATAGCCAAATGCTTAATTTTTCGCAGCAGTTAAGGTTGAAGATGTGAAGATAGTGTAACTTAGTTGGTGTGATGGTGTACGTTAGTTAGATTGTGTGGCAGTGGGTTATTGAGTGGATCACTTAACTATTTACATATGGACTTTTTAAAGATTTAGAGTTTTTGTAAAATGTAGTAATTTGGGACATTGTTGTTACTTCAACTTTGACACAGCTTTTAAAATCATGACTAGCTTTCTGGCTTCTCCCTTGTTTGGTATTCTGTTTCTCATTTCCTGATGGTTTTTCTGAGCTCTGGAGGAGTGAGTCAGTTTTCTCCTCTCTCCTTGTTAGGAGACCCTAGTTAACTCCTCTCTGCCTAACTTAACATGGAGGTATGTACCTCCCCTTAGGAGTTTTATACAAATATTTGTAAGTACTATGTTAGCCACCCCAAAACCACTAAATTCTGTTGCCCCTTAGTGAGGCCCCCCAGAAATGTGGGGTCATTTGGGGGTTAGGATGAGCTAAAGAGAAAATGGCTGATATTTTTAGTAAGCATTTGAGATTGCTCAGTTTTGTATTTTAGCAAACCCTAATTAAGCACTGCTATGATACTACTGCACAGGAATTCATATCTTGCGGCGTACGCCTTGAGGCAGTTCACCTTTCAGCACGAGGTCCAGTATCCATTTCATTTGAGAGATAATTACCATCATCCAGACTGAGGAATGGACAAATACATTTAAAAATCTTTCAGCATATTTCTTTAATACTCCAGAGGGTCATTGTTGAACAGCATGCCATTTCGCATTTTTGAGGAGGATAGGGCAGAGTGTAGTACCTTAACGGTAAGGGTATTTTGTTAGCAGTTTGCAGTGTTTGTGAGTAAAGGATTTTTAAAAAACATTTTCAGCTTTGTTTCTCAGGGTTAAGTGTGTAAGAGAGAAAGCTGACTCTCTCAAAATTGCAAACAATTCTAAAGATTATTTTAAGGTTTCAGGTGTTACTTGTTATCAAAGATTTTCACTTGCAATGCAAGTTCCTAAAATTAATACAGGTCATGTCTATACAAGTAAGATTGTTCTTGAGGGCTGAAAACTGGTTGCAGGGATTTTCAGGGCTGATTGATCATCTCTTGAAGTGCCCTCCAAGTAAGTTGATGCTCAAAGCTTTGTCCAAATAACAGAAGTGCTGCTGAGCTATTAATGCTTCTGTCTTGAGAAGGATCACAGAATCTTAATGTTTCAAAGGGCTTATAATAACTTTAACAAATAAAGTTGATGCAGATCAGCCTGTTGCAATGTCTAGTAAGTAGTTCTTTAAATTTGGATTGAAACATGCATTATTTTTGGTCTGTCTTGAATATGCTCAGCAAAACATAAATCATTATGGTCCTGGCCCCTTTAAGCCTCTGTAATGTTTGAATTGGCGAGGGGTGCTGCAGAGAAGTCTTTGAACGTACTTTGGAACATAATTTGGAATGTTACCATTCAGTTTTTAATATAAATATAGGTTTTAATAAGAATTAAAAGCAAATGCATAATGCAGTGAATAACCTTAATTTGAAAGTAATTTAGTTATTTTTTAAAATCTACTAGCTGATTATGTAAAATAAAATAGTTTAGTGCTGCAAACCAAAATTGATGTATTAGATTTTTCCAGCCGCAGATTCTGTCTGTAGATCCTTGTACCTTTCAACAAAAGTGTTGGCTCATCTCTGATGTCAGAAAATACTTTTTCAAGTGATGGTTCCTAAGTGTATTCCACATCTGAGTCAAGAAGTTCTTCATTGGCCCGCACATGCATAATAACTCTCTTCATACTCCCTGCTGAGGGTGTAAGAGACAGTGTAGGTTGACACCTCTCCAGTTCCTTCTTACTGCCTCATGACCTGAGTCTGAATCATGTCCTCCTTCACTTTGTTGTATAACTTGGATAGAAAACATTTTGTAAATAGTTATATACTTAGATTAGTAGTTAAAAAGTTACAGTATACAATATATTTCCCTGGTTGAGGAATCCAACTTCAGGACTGTGTCCAGCATCCCGGGATTCAAGAACTATCTCCTGCCCTTGATCCTTCTCCATCAATGGTGGCTGTGCTGTTTGGGTGAGGTGCGTATCTCTGCAAAGTGCAATATCTGTCACTTCTTCCCACTGATAACCTGAGGAAACCCAGGAGCTTTATCTGTGGAAACACCGGATGGAGAAGCTCTCAGATTCATGCCAGGGAACCCACCCCCTGCCCTCCTGCCCCATGCATTGGACTCAGCTGTCTAGTAGATCGTCTCTAAGCATGTGCCTTGAAGCAGAGCCATCAATATCTAAAACCAAGGACTAGTCTTCCAGGGGTCTCCATGAAAGTAGAGGGCAAACTCATGAGAGCAAGGAGAGATCCCCATTGAGGACTGTCAATAAGAACTGCATTTCCTCCCCGAGATGGTCCAGATTGGGTGAAAAGAAAAGGAGTACTTGTGGCACCTTAGAGACTAACAAATTTATTTGAGCATAAGCTTTCGTGAGCTACAGCTCACTTCATCGGATGCATTTGGTGGAAAATACAGTGGGGAGATTTATATATACACACACACACAGGGAACATGAAACAATGGGTTTTATCATACACACTGTAAGGAGAGTGATCGCTTAAGATGAGCCATCACCAGCGGGGGTGGGGGGGAAGGAGGAAAACCTTTCATGGTGACAAGCAAGGTGGGCCATTTCCAGCAGTTAACAAGAATGTTTGAAGAACAGTGGGGGATGGGGTGGGGGGGGAGAAATAACATGGGGAAATAGTTTTACTTTGTGTAATGACTCATCCACTCCCAGTCTCTATTCAAGCCTAAGTTAATTGTATCCAGTTTGCAAATTAATTCCAATTCAGCAGTCTCTCGTTGGAGTCTGTTTTTGAAGTATTTTTGTTGAAGGATAGCCACTCTCAGGTCTGTAATCCAGTGACCAGAGAGATTGAAGCGTTCTCCAACTGGTTTTTGAATGTTATAATTCTTGACGTCTGATTTGTGTCCATTTATTCTTTTACGTAAAGACTGTCCAGTTGACCAGTGTACATGGCAGAGGAGCATTGCTGGCACATGATGGCATATATCACATTGGTAGATGCGCAGGTGAACGAGCCTCTGATAGTGTGGCTGATGTGATTAGACCCTATGATGGTGTGCCCTGAATAGATATGTGGACAGCCCCCTAACATGAAGCAAATACTCACCAGCAACCACACAACAGAACCACTAACCCAGGAACCTATCCTTGCAACAAAGCCCGTTGCCAACTCTGTTTTCCCCTCCCCCACCACCTGGGTTCCAGGGGCCACTGGTACTGATTTCCTTTGGGTCCCCCGCAACCAATCAGTCCCTCTTTCTGACCTTATATGGGACCTTAGGGCAGGCATCCAGGTGCCTCTCAGGAGTTGTATTGCTGATCATCTTCTCATCAACCAGTTCCGTTGGTGTACGAGGAGGAAGAGGCAGAACTGGATCTACAGGTACCAATAGTTCTCGCCAGTACCCGGAGCTGTTACAAAGACTGGGCAGTGACCTACAGATCTTATCAGGGGAGGTCCAGAACCTTCAGCACTGGCTCCTGGACATCTTGCAGCTGGAAGGACCAAGTAAAGTGGCTTTACCCATCAATGAGACCATATTAGAACCAGAAAGAGTGGCATGGCACACTCCAGCATCCTGTGCCCCAGCACTGATAAGGGCCAAGAGATGTTATTTTGTTTCAAAACACCATCCAGGATCTCCCTTTTGATGAGTTGAATTTTTTCAATGAGAAAACAGATGAGTCCCTGGTCTCACTAAAAGATTGGGATAGACACCATGTTCCCTGGGGATTTTTTCCTTGCTCCCGCCCCAAGAGGGAACACCAGAGGCAACCCTATAGACTGAGGCCACCTCCTCCTCATGTACCTTATTACCAGCACACAGCTGAATCACTGTGCAAATATTAGTCAGAGGCCTCATTTCTCAGTCCCCACTACTGCCACAGCCTCTGCTCACTGTCAACCACCAGCGAAAAGTCACTTTAGACATATTGATTGAGACCTGTGTACCATTACTGATGCAACCCTCTCGTCCCCAGTTACCTTGGGAGCTAACTTGCGCTCTTCATTCACAGTTGGAACAAGATCACTGCGGACAGTTGAGTTCTGGTAGTTAGCCACCAGGGATACTCCATAGTGTTGTGTGGTTTTTTTGTTTTTGTTTTTTGTTTTTCCTTCCCATCTAACAAACCCCTGTCAGGGACCACTTTCATAAGGTAATTCTTCAATGGGAAGTGGAATCCATCTGCCATTAAGGGGCAATAGAATGTGTTCCACCTCATTAACATGGGCAGATTTCACTCTCCATATTTCATAATTCTCAAAAAAGATGGGAGGGTGGAGACCTATCCCACTCCTTCAGTAACTCATCTTTATTCAAAAACTGAAGTTGTAAACTATAATCCCCTCCCTTCAGGAAGGGATGTGGTTTGCAGATCTTGACATGAAGGGCACACGTTTCAGTGTGAACGCTGACCCATCAGACAGGAAGTTCCTGTGTTTTATGGTAGTTTCAGTTTTGAGTACTCTCCTTTGGGCTGGCTACCGCACCTAGAGTATTTACAAAGGTTTTCTGTGGTAGCAGCCCAGATGACACCAGGGCTATATGCTATTCCCATACCTGGAAAATTGGCTCCTGGTAGGTCGATCTTGTAAGGAGTTGAGGTCAGCAATAGGTTCTCATACAACTTTTAACAGCCCTAGGCATTTAGAAGTAAATTTTGTTACCAAAAAGGTTGTTAAACTTTGTGGGGGCAAGGTTGAACTCTGTTTCTGCAAGAGCATTCCTTCCCTCCAGAAAGGATCATCATCCTGATTTCACATACAACTTGCAGATCATGAACCACAGTGCACAAGTGCCTCTCACTCTTTGGCCACATGGTTGCTGTATGCATCTATGTGACTCCTTTCACCAGGCTCCACTCAACCTACTAAGCAAAGACATCATCAACTCCAGGGTGGTCATTCCCGCCACAGTTGTCACCTCTCTAACTTGGTGGTCAAATGGGGAAAAGGTCATGGTGGGAGTTCCTTTCAGCTCTCCCACCCCCAGGACTACCATTGTGACTGACACCTACCTTCTGGGGTAGAGTGCTCACCTGGACAGTCACACTGTTCAGGGTACCTGGATCCCATGAGAACTGGAACAGAGGGTGATCCTCGTTGTGTACAAGGCCTTCCTTCCAATTCCACTTCAGCTTCATATTTACTTAAAGGTAGTATCACTGCTGTGATCTGTATGGGAGGCGTGGCATTTTGTTCCCTCTGTCAGGAAGCCAGCAGATTTTTGTGATGTGGTTTCTGATGCACCATACAAGCTGTGTGCCTTCCCAGTATTCACAACTCCTTGACTGACAAACAGAAGCTTCTCAATAGACCATAAGTCAGAAATTAACGACAGTCCCAAGTGAGAGATTTAGGCAGTGGGTACTCCACTATGGGACCTCTTTGCATCCCAAACGAACAGAAAGCTCCCCCTGTGTTGCTCCAGAGGAGTCATGGATTGTGATTGCCAAGGTGATGCTCTCCTGATGTCTTGGATGAATGGTCTCATATGCCTTTCCTCCCATTCCCTTGCTTCCATAGCTTATAGGGAAGATATGTCATGACAGAGCCAACATCATTCTCTTGGCTCCTCACTGGCTCAGACTGTTCTGATTCACAGAAATTCTAAGTGTCTGCCCATCCACTACTCAGGATTTGCCTGTTCTCAGATTTCCTACCCCTCAGTGGGAGGGAAGACCAAGCACCCTAATGCGGGCTCATTCCACCTCACAGCCTGGACTTTGGGTGGGCATCAGAAATAGAACATTCATAGTTGGCCCCTGTTCAGATGAGCCTTAATTGGAGTAGAAAAGAGTGTACTTAAACCTGCTAACAAGCCAGTTAGAGATTTTTTTTTTTTTTTTGGCACAACTGGGCACAACTGCATCAACATTCTCCAGATATTGTAAGTCTAGAACAACTGAAAATCTTATGTCTTATCCCTAAAGAAGGCATAATAAGTGCCTTCCTATATCCGGTAGAATGACACCCTGTCATTACTCACCCAGCTACTGCACAATTTGTGAAAGGCCTGATCAGGACCTTTCCACCAGTTCTTAAACCTACCCCTCAATGGGACCTTAACCTTGTTCTGTCCAAGCTCATTAGTCTGCTTTTCGAACCCATGGCAACTTGTACCAAGACCCACCTGTTCATGAAGGTGGCGTTCTTAGTAGCTATCACCTCAGCTATGAGAGTTAGTGAGCTTAGGGCTGTCATGGGGAATCCTCCTTATAGTTTTTCACCCCCCCCCCCCAAAAAAGTTTTTTAGACTACATTTCAAGTTTCCCCCTAAGATTGTTTGAGTTCTGTGTCAGTCAAATGATATTTACCCAAATATCCCAGTTATTTACTCTTCCCAAAACTCAGTGCTTCAGCTGAAGACAAGAGACTTAACTCCTTCCACATCCGGGGTGTCCTGGCGCTCTCGTACAAAGAACCAAACGCAGTGGGAAATCAGACTCTCTATTGCCATAGGAGAGAGGTTGCGTGGGCAAGCCCTATTCTCCCAGGGGATTTCTATGTGGGTCTCAGGATTCATCTTTAAATGCAAGTTAGCAAACATTCCTCTGCCTGGGTGTCACAGCTCACTCTATGTGAGCACAAACTGCCTCCCTGGCATCCCTGTCAAACATTCTGCTGCAAAGCATCTGCAGAGTGGCCACCTGGAGTTGAATTTACATGTTCACGACACACTGTGCCCTAATTCATATCTCGGCTGCGGATGCAGCCGTGGGATTGGCAATATCGCAAGCATATTTGTTACCAGCATCCTCTTACCTGCCTCCGGTCTGAACATTGCTTGCCAATCACCCACGTGTGGAATACATATAGGGACCATCACTTGAAGTGGAGATTACTTACTGTAACTGGAGGTTCTTTGAGATGTGTGAATTGCTATCCACTACCCTCTCTTCTCCCCCCTCTCCCCGTACATTGGATTGTGGTAAGAGGAGGAACTGGAGTGACGTTGACCTCCATTGCCTCTTGTACCTTCTGTTGGGAGCATGGGGAGAGTTACTGCACTTATGCAGGCCAATGGACACTGCCTGGAACAACTTCCAGATTTGGGTGCATGGCACACATGTGTATCCATGTATGGAATACAGTTAGGGACCATACAGCTCAAAGAATCTCAGTTGCAGTAAGTAACCACAACTTCTTGCCTGACACCTTTTTATTTTTAGCTGTATGTATGTTAGCATTTTTTGGAAAAAATTCCTACTGTTACCAACGCTGGTGCAGCTCCACTGCTGGTGTTAGCAGTAGGAGTGTGACAGTAGACCAATTGGGTGGTTACCAACATTTTATCCACTCTATTGCCAAAACCTGCTTAGAACAGATCTGCATGATAATAATAAAATGCCAGTGTCTCCCAGTTTTTGCCTGCACTATCATTTCAGCTGTTGCTATTGTCAGTGGATTTGAAGCATGGGTGTTCGTGGTGGAAAACTTTCTAGAAAAGACCAGCGAAGGATTGACTTTTAATGAATGGAAAAAGGCTGTCACTTCACCAACTAAACTGTAGTTTTCAGGTTAATAAAAATGCTAGATTAAGAACTCTATGAATTATTGTTTTCTGCCAATAAAATAGAGTGTACTTAAAAATGTCGATTGAAGGCTTTTAGGAAGTGAACAGCCTGTGGGTGTGTTTGGTCTGAGTTTTAAAGTCAGTTCGACGCAGGCCTTCAGGCCTTGCTCACAAAGAAAATGATTGAATTCTAATGTTGAAAGCTGACACAGCGCTAAAAGAACTGTCCATTAATCATTGGACTGACAGTTTAATCATCCTAAGTACTATTCTTGAATTGGACTCGCAAAGGAACAAAGTCAGTAGAAGAAATGAGTTTTGCAGAGGCAGTGGAAGGTGAGCAAAAGCATCAAATATAAACCATGTTTTTAGTGAAAGTCATATAAAAATATAACTTTTACATATGCTATATTCTTGAAGGTACGTCTATAGTTCTGAAAACAGAAACAAACAGTACATACAGTACCTACTGAAGGTGCTGGTGGATCTTCTCAGTGTACATATGAGGTTTTTTTATTTCTGCATTTGCTGTTTTAGAAAAAGAAGTCACCTAGCTTGTCTGATGACCCATCCTGTATTGGCAGGATCTGCCCTCCCTCTTTTTAAAAAAAAAAAAAAAAAAAAAAAAAACCAAAAACTTTGCCAGTGGTTTGCATTTTGAATGGATATTGTGTATTAGGCTTTTTTAAACACTTGTAAAGGGCTATAAGGCTGCTAGTTCTAAAAAATGTTCCTGGACTGTCAGTTTAATGGAATAAATTAAAGTGTATGATCACTTACACTGCTTTATTGTGTATATTCTCAAAGATGCTCAATTAAAATTCAGGAGTTTTGCTCAAGAGTACTACTAGTTCTCATGTAAAGAGAGCTATATAAAACACATTGATACCCAATTACCAAGTTGTGTAAAATAGAATTTGTAGATCTTAAGGGCTAAAAGGCCTAGAGAGTATGTGGGGGTTGGCTATTAAGGTATTGTAGCTCCTTCTTTTATTTTTTTGCAAATACAGTTGTTTAGGTAACTTTGGAGCTTTCTTTTCTAAAACCTGTTTTCATAGGAAGAGTAAATTTGTAGAGCAAATGGCCTCTGGAGAACAGCAAGGGGACAGTGACGAGTAGACCAACAACTGGTCCCGCAAAATCTAGACACGAACAGTAGGCCCATAGTAGCCTTCCCTTTACCCACACCAAGTGCTACTTGGAGTAAGAGCCCCACCAGCAAACTACCATGGGTAGTTTGTAGTAGAACCTGATCCCCCAGGAAAGAAGGCTTCAGTCAGTGGCAAGAAATGTATAGGGCAGTCTTAAGATATGTACATATCTAATTTATACTGTCCAATTAAGATTTTTTGGGGTGTGTTTAGAATAGATAGGCAATGGTTAAACCAGTGAAGTAGGGGGAAAAACCCTCACTGAATACAGTAAAGAATAAAACAATATCTACACAGGTGAGAGTTGGGGAAAGAGTGGGTGTGGGGGGGACAAATTAAAACTCAATCTGAAAAGAAAAATAGGCAAAGTTTAAAAACTAAACAAGTGGAATAGACTTAACATTTGCATACCTACACCAGAAATAAAAGCTAGGTATAAGGGATATAAAACAATTAGGGCTGTCAAGAGATTTAAAATAATTAATCGCAATTAATCCCTCTGTTAATAATAGAATAGCATTTATTTAAATATTTTTGGATGTTTTCTACATTTTCAGATTGATTTCAATTACAGTGCTTACCATATATATATTTTTATTAAATTTTTGCACTGTAAAAAAAGAAATGGTATTTTTCAATTCAGCTAATACAAGTAGTGTAGTGCAGTCTCTTTCATGAAAGTTGAACTCACAAATGTAGAATTATTTCTAAAAGATAACTGCATTCAAAAATAAAACATAGTAAAACTTTAGAGCCTACAAGTCCACTCAGTCCTACTCCTTGTTCAGCCAATCGTTCAGACAAACAAGTTTGTTTACATTTCCAGGAGATAATGCTGCCCGCTTCTTGTTTACAATGTCACCTGAAAGTGAGAACAGGTGTTCACGTGGCGCTGTTGTAGCTGCTGTTGCAAGATATTGGTGCCAGATGCATTGAAGATTCATGCTTCAACCAGCATTCCAGAGGACATGCATCCATGTGGATGACTGATTCTGCTCAGTAATGATCCAAAGCAGTGTGGACTGATGCATGTTCATTTTCATCATTTGAATCAGATGCCACCACAAGAAAGTGGTGGTTCGGGTTCTATAGTTTCCACATCAGAGTGTTGCTCTTTTAAGACTTCTGAAAGCATGCTCCACACCTCGTCTCCCCCAGATTTTGGAAAGCATTTCAGATTCTTAAACTTTGGGTCGAGTACTGTAGCTATTTTTAGAAATCTCACTTTGGTACCTTCTATGCATTTTGTCAAATCTGCAGTGAAAGTCATCTTAAAACGCAACATATGCTGGGTCATCATCTGAGACTGCTATAATATGAAATATATGGCAGAATGTGGATAAAACAGAGCAGGAGACCATACAATTTTCCCCCAAGGAGTTCAGTCAAAATTTTTTTTAATGCATTATTTTTTCCACATCAGCATGGAAGTATGTCCTCTGGAATGATGGCCAAAGCATGAAGGGGCCTATGGATGTTTAACATATCTGGCATGTAAAAGTCTCCGTCCTTCCCACACTCTGCCTCTCACCCCCGCTTCCCCCAAAGCAAGCCAAACAGACCAAGCCCTCCAGGTGGGCAGGGAGCAGGATGGAGCAGCTGTTCCTGGTCACTACCTCACCAGCTGGATGCTACCTCCTGGGTCCTAGTGCCCATGGGGGACGAGAAGGGGATGGGGGAGTGAGGCAAGGGGGATGGGATGGGAAAGACGGAGACTTCCTACGCCCTTCCGCAAGCCGAGCAGAGCAAGCCCTGCAGGGCAGCTGGGCGCTTGCAGAAATTGGGGTGTGTCGGGGAGGAGAATATGGCACATGACCATGTGTTCTTCCACATCTCATCTCTGGGGGGCAGTGCTTCCACTTCTGCTCTTCTCCTCCCCCCCCCCCCGCACCTCCCCAAACTCATGCCCATGTGTATTGGTGTAGTTTCATATAGTTGTTTTTCCAACACCCTAAACTTACTGTCAGAAGATTTTGGAAGGAAAAAATATCAGAGCTCATTTTATCTATGTATGATTAAATTCTTTTGCAATAATCACTTTGTGGCTGCTAGACACAAGCGCCAAAAAAAGAGGGCCATGTATTTGTTAGGCCTTAATACTTTTGCAGACCCCATCTAGGAATTTACATTTCAAAGTGGCCCAAATTAATGGAAAATCTGTGAAGATGATAGATAGGATACTGACTGCCAAAAGTTAACACACTTGTTTAGAGAGGTGTGCTGAAGAATTGCTCTAGTTATTGAAACCAGGAGCAGTGCTATTTCTATGCATAGGATTTCATGTTCAGTTGCTGAAGCTGTTGAGGTGTGAAAGAAGCTTGAAAAATCTTTACTGAGCCACAATTACATGATGACAGAATGTGTTCCACAAGTGTGTTGGCCTAGTTTTAATACGGTTGTTTTCTGTTATATATAATTGAACCTTGTGTGTGCCCATTTTTTACTTTTAAACCTAGGGTTCAGAATTTGCTTATGAATATGCAGAATAGGCTTAGGCTAGAAGTAGAAGTAGTTTCCTGCCAAGAGAAACTCCACTGTAAATCAACTTTTTCATTTCAGAAAGCTATATTCTTCAGTACAGAAATGCAACAGCTCTTCAATGGGGGGGGAGGGGGAATCTCAAACTTAAGAAAACAGATATGATCATAAAAGTAGTGTCTCAGATTTTAACTTATGTCTTTTGTTGAAGTTGTAATGACTATTTTCATCATGTGGCTGTTGTACTACATGATGCAAACTGCATAAAACAGATAAGGTTTCAGTTTCCTTTTCAATTTTAATTTTGAAGGCTTTGAAAGCATCTTAATAAGTCTGACTAATGGAAATAAGTTGTTACTGTCTAGCTATTCTTGATCATGGATTTTAGTTCTCTTAAATGTTGCATTTTTAATTTAATGTGGCTATTTCGGTAACAGGGCTTGTGTAAATGTGCATTACATTTTTTTCACAACTTTCAATTTAGTTCCAAACTCTAAACAACGTTTCAGTTAACCTTGTAGTAGACTTGGCTTGTATTGATCAAGGTTTGATGCCACTTGAGATTTATTAGTTATAAATGAAATAGTTTTAATAACTTTAGTATTTAGGCAAAAGAACAGTAGTTTTGTAAAATATGTAGATACCCTACCAGTAGTGGCAGTTAAATTGTCCAACAGCATTTATAATGTTTCCACCAAATGCATCCGATGAAGTGAGCTGTAGCTCACAAAAGCTTATGCTCTAATAAATTTGTTAGTCTCTAAGGTGCCACAAGTACTCCTTTTCTTTTAGCATTTATAATGTAGTTCATTTTAAACCATAATCCAAAATAGCACAATTTCAAATTAGGTTAATGTTTTTGTAATAATTGACTTAAATCAATGATTTATTTTTTTGAAGTGACTTTAATGACCTTGATTTAAATTTAATTGTAACATAATCTGTTTTTGTAATCTATTCAAATAATAATTCTCCTGTTTCTGAACTATTGGAGTTTCTGTAGCAGAGAAGTAGTAGGCTCTTAGTGTCTTCCATGATGTTGTGATTTAGGCTAATACAGTGTTTGTTTTTTCTGCCAAATTACATGTGTTCATAGCTTGCTATCACTGATGTTTTGAAATTCGTTCCTTTCTGCTACCCCCCTTGCTAGTTGGACAATCTTGTGGACAAAGATGCAGTACGGTGTTCTTTGAGTGATTGATTGCACACGTCCATTTCTCTTCTGTAAGAGGAGGAGAGTCAGATGTTTTTCACTAGCCGTACCTGTCAGGGTAATGCATGCACCCCAGCACTTTTGTGCTGCTGCCTGATATTATGAGGGGCAGGTACACCCCTGACCTCCCCTCAGTTCCTTCTTATAATCTGTGATAGGTAGTTGGAGTGTGTTGGCTTGCTATTGCAAGTTTTCTCCCACTGCAGGGAGTTTCTCTCTTCTATAAATCGTTAATTAGTAGTATTTGTTAGTGTAAGTTAAGTATAGATTTTCTTCATCTTCTATAGCAACTTTGGGTATCGGTTTTTGTTAAAAGGGGTATCACCACCTGTTATCAGGGTGTTCCTCAGTCTCTGGGCTTTAAACTCTGTGCCTGCTGCAAAATATCTGTGCTGGTGAGTTAGCCTAATTCCGGATGCCTAAAGTGCCTTTTTGAGGGTCACATTGGAGACAAGGATTGCCAGATCTTCAGGGACTTAAAACCCTGGACAAAAAAGTCTAGAGAGGTGAGACTGCATTATCTCCTTGTTTGGTTCATTTAAGTATATCAGTCACATTTCCACTGTAACAGTATCATCAGTCTCTAATCTGTCAAGTTTCTCTGAAACCACCGCCTTCCTTTGTAAATTTATTGCCTTTCTGAATAGTCTCTTCATGCACTTTCGCTATGTTTTGACCAAGTCTACCACTTGCTGGTCTTTTCTCATGTTTGACCAGCCAGCTTGCACTGATGTCTGATCTTGTAGTTCTTGCTTCTAAATGTTCTTCTTTAGTTGCAGTATTTAGCAGTGGACCTCTCTCTCTCTCTGAGAATATCAAAGACCACGTTCTTCAGTCATTTTATTTAAATTATTCATTTGTGCTGTATTGATAGTGATGTTTACAGCTTTCTTACCAAGTTCACGAATTTGCTTTTCAGTTGTTTTTGACATGATCACCGATAGATGGCTGCCATTTTTTGGGTTTCAAAGATGAAAAGACTAGTCTTGAATGAAGTTTATGATGAACTCCTGGAAGGCTTGGACCAGGATTTTAAATGATCATGGAGGGAAGTTTTGGTGTTGGTGGAATTGCAGAATCACCAAAACTCATCAGTGTTCTGCTCTTGAAGTTCAGTGGACATATGGATTCATTCAGTAGGACATTTGAACTTAAAGATTAGTTGCACTCTGAGATGACCCCACGTATAGTCTATTTTGCCACTGAACAGCTCTTTACAGTGTCTAGGCCTTACATTAGAGGAATTCAGTTTTTATTACTTTAGTCAGTTTAGTTGTTCATGTCACTTCTTTCAACTTTAGGCATGTTGAGTCAGATAAATTCATAAACTGTTCACCTGTTCGCAGTATTGGTCAGGAGCAAACCAAGTCAATCTAATAGGTTCAGTTGCATCCAATCTCCTGTTTTCAATATTAATCCTTTAATATTGTCACTGCACCATATCTAACTTTTTAGAATGCTTATTATAATTTGTAATGTTCCTAGTACAGAAACCTTTTAAATATGTCCATAGTAACACTTCAGAGTCATGTACCTGTTGGGGGTGGAGGGTGGAGAATCTTCATTCCCCCACTTAAAAAAAACAAAAAACAAAAAAAACCCCATGCAACTACTGGACCTTTTACTTTAAGCAAGGGAGGGGAGAAATCAACAGTCTTCACAGCTCTAGTTGTCAGTAGGAAGGTAGTCTAGAATACTAAGTCTTCAGAACTTAATCACCATGTCAGTTTCTGACTCTTGCAGAAAACCAGGTGGTTTTTTTTTTTTTTTGAACTCTTATATTGTTGTGTACACATGTAAAGGATTTTGTTTCAACGACACTTCTCTCCTGCATTATTCCTGGATGGCATAAAGGAGTGATTTTTTTTTTTGGTTACTGATATTAAAGTATCAAAGATCCTTCCTAATTAAATGTTTTATTATTTGAGTAGATAACTCAGAAATGTGACAAGTTAAAGGTTTGACAAGATTAATTAAAAAAAAGCTGATCCTTTTTCAAGGGATGCCAATTTGAAAAATCTCTTGTTTCTGAAGACTTTGTACTTAGGAAGATTACATTACTATACCTGAGAGTAGTCAAAATAAATCATTTTTCAGTTTGTTTACTTTTTGAATTTAATACTTTGTATAGACAGCTTCAGTTTGTTTACTTTGCAGAAAAAAATACATTTATAAACACCAGTGGAGCTGAAAAACAAGTATACTATTTTAAAAAAAATTAAAAACAAACCTCAAAACGTTCTCTTTAAATGGTGCTCCATGACCAACTTGAATAATTTTATATTGGTTAACTTCAAATATTTTATTGTTTAGTTACCCAAGGAGACTCAAGTGGCCCCAATCACCATAATATCTGAACACTTTACAGTCTTTAATCCAATTATCCTCACAACACCCTCTGAGGTATGGAAGTATTATCCCTGTTTTACAGAAGAGAATTGAGGCACACACAGGCTAACTGACTTGCCCAATGTAGCCTTATCAGTTATTACAACTATAAAATTATTTATTGGGATGCAACAGCACTAGTCACAAAGAGAACAGGTTTTTTTTTTTTCACATGGCTACTTAGAATTAATTAAGAAGATAAAATTGAAGTACACACCAACTTTGAGCTTTGGTTAACAGACAGATAATTAAAAATCTAAGAAAAATCAATATACATCAGTATAAAAATAGTACAGTTACAGCAAAGTGGCTTCCTGCGTTGTTCGTTCTTAAAACGTTATGGAGCTCTTTTGAAACAAAGATGGAAGAAAAAAGCACTGAGGGTGGTCAGGCTTCATACTCAGTTGTCCCATATCATCCCCCCCCCCTTCCTGTTCCAACAACATTTTATACACCTTTTCCTATTCCACCCACACATGTCCTGTCCTATTCCACCCACACATTTTATAAGGTTTCAGCCCCTGCCCATCTGTAGAATTCTGGCTAGCTGTAGTTAAACTTTCAACTGTTTAACATCTGTTTTGGGTTAATTGATGTCCCAATAGTTTCAATATGTGATTACTTTATTGCAAAAATACCTTATGATGCTATCGTATGTTTGTGGTTGACCTGTTTATCAGACAGTGTATTGCTAAACTATCACAAGATCTATATTGCTAAATTTTATAACTTTTTATTTCAGGAACATAATACACATGCTAACTTATGTCAGCTGCCAATTTCTTCTAGGCCTCACTCTAACCCCTTAACACTTCATGCTTAAAACCTATAGCCAAGCCTATTTTTAGTAATATATTTCGTTTTTCTACTTGCTGTTACAGCGTCAATAACTTCCAATATTATTTCTATATGCATGCGTAGAAAATAGATTATATTTTACCCCAAACTATATTTCCTCCAGGATCGGGGTCATGGGTCAACTGTCAACCACACCAAGGGAGCACAGGAAATTTGTGGTGCAGCAGAGAGTTTCACCCAGGACTTTTAGGTTTGAGGCTAATTCCCTATCCATTGGATTATCCTGCCTCTGAGTCTTGAATGCACTGCTTTTATATTCGCTATTGATCAGTATTACCCGATACTATTCATTTATTGCAGGAAAATCTCCATTTCAGAATGCTGTTTGATCTTTAAACTTCCCTCAGCTCAAAATTAGGAAAAAAATTAATCCTATGATGCAAATTCAATGTTCTGAATAAGGAAACGAATCTGGAATATAGACATTTTAATGCCTTTGTACCCTTCACTGCATAATAATTCATCATTGACTTTGACTTTAACTCTTTCACTCACTCACAATGTATATTCATGTTTTGCTGAAGTCTAGGTTTGAAGTTGGCAGTACTAATTTTTATCCCTAAAAAATGTTATAACAGCAGTTTTTTGTAGGCTCACTTTGTGTGCAAATAGAATGCAAATGGAATACTGACAACTTAGAAAAATAAAAATCCTTCATGTGGTTTGGTTTGAATCAGTATGAGAAATATTCTAAAATTACAATAACATGACTTTAATAATTACACCATATTTAGTTTCCAAATACTATAATTATCAACCAAATACCAAGTATGGATTACTGTCAGAATTCATTGTGGTATTGTTTGATAATTAAATCATGTGAATGAGTAAAATTATTCTGTTCTCATCTTTCTGGCACCTTTACACCTAATATTTAAATGGAAGATAAATTAACTGCTTTTTTTTTTTCTCCTAAGTTCTAACATTTCGTGTGCACATTTTTTCCCGGACTTTAGGAATTTCACATGACGCTTTTTCCACTTGAGTGCAGTTTATTTCCTAAATAGGTTGGCTAGGTAGCAGACTGACAAACATGAAAAAACACTTCCCCCAAGTATCAGCATGGACTCTAGTAAATTTAAAAAAAAAAAAAAGCTACATGTTTGTGTATACACTTCCCAATGACTTTCAGGAAGTTAGGAGAAGTGTTAATATAGGAAAGTTGTAATCTTTAAGATAAAATCGCTGTCATACAAGAATTATCATGTTTAATACATAATATACGTTTTTCCCCTCCCCACAGAAATTAGCAGAGTACGGAAAGACATGTATAACGACACATTAAATGGTAGTACGGAGAAGAGAAGTGCAGAATTACCAGATGCTGTGGGACCTATTGTACAGTTACAAGAGAAACTATATGTGCCTGTAAAAGAATATCCAGATGTAAGTATATATTTTTTTAATTCATAAACTGTTCTAGTCCTTGTGGTCCTCTCTAAATGTATATTGTATGTGATGACGCCTTTGGATCACAGTAAAAGCTTCTTTTGAACCCTTAAGTATTTCTTTCTGAAAGGAAAGTCTATCTGCACCTTTTATGGTTGGGTGCATTAGTTAAGTGGGGTGGGGGAAGATAAAAGTTTTAAATATCAAAATTAAGTGCAGGTTATAATTTTAATATATCCAAGATTGGAAGGGTCACAGGTTTTACTCTTGGGTACTATCAGCATAGTACGCTGCTTAGAATGCTGTGCTCTTGGCAGGAGGTAAAAATCTGCATGAAAGAAATAGCTGTTTACTCAGAAGTAAACATTTGCTATATAAGCTATCTAAGGGCTTGCCTACATTTGCAGAATTGTAGTGATGCTGCTGTAGTGTTTAGTGAAGAATCTACCTACACCGACAGGGAAGCTTCTCCTGTCAGAGGAGGAGTACCGACACTCTGACAAGAGATAGATAGCTATGCTGATGGTAGAAGCACTCCTGATGACATGGCATTGTCTATACCAAGGGTTAGGTCAGGAAAACTGTTGTTCAGGGCTGTGAAAAATCCTGAGTGACATGGTTATACTGGCATATGTTTGTAGTATAGACCAGGGCTAAGAAGCTGTGTTCCCATCTTCAGATTCTTTAGATTGGATTTGAAACTATCAGTGTTTGTATTCCAAATTCTCATTTGACCTTTCTTGTTGTAATTTAGTAATTTGTTTCTGATTTTTTTAAAAGCTAAATTTGTAGTTAGTCATTAGCTCTGCACTATTTTGCAATCCAGTCAGTGCTTCTTCTCTCGCATCGACTTTATGGATGACCACGTTTCCAATCCTATTATGCAGATAGCCTTTCTTTTTATGTGGCTGCATGCCATCGAATTTGTTGGCTCAAATAGATCCTAGAAATCATTTAGCAAGGGATACCCTAATTTAATTCCACCTTGTCCCCTTTTCACGGAACCATCTGATTAGACTCAGGAAAAGTACAAAATCATATCCTTCCTTCCAATAAGAATAATACAGATACTTGAGTAATGAAGGGATGACTTTATTTTAGCTGTTTCCTCATGCCAAAGAATAGATGGAGATATGCCAAAAAAAAAAAAAAACCCCCCAAAGCAGACTAACAAAAATGACGTAATTGGTATGATATATGCAGACCATAGTTGCTCACTGTGTGTGTTATATTCCCTGCCCTTTTAATACTGTCTCTGTCTTGTCTAATTAGATTGTAAAATCTTCAGGACGGGGTCTGTTTCATTTTCTGTTTATATACTGCCTAGCACGTTGCAGCTTTCCACCTTTGTTGAGCTACCATAATACAAATGCCCTATTGGACCCAAGAAAACTGAACAATTATATGTAATATGTTCAGATTTCACATGACTCCTTTCTGACTCTTCTGTATCTCAAAGGACCTTTTCCAAATACCTGGTAATGATTCCAGAACACTTAAGACTTCTAGATATCTAAGTGAGCTTTTACCTGTATAGGGCTGGCAGAAGCCAACTCCCAAGTTGGTTCAGTTGGGCTTTCATACGGTGTGTACCTAATTTCAGTCTCTAGGTCTTGATATCAAATGTGAAAAGTCTATAAACTCAGGCTGTGAAATGCAGAGGGACTGTCCTGGACACAGTCTGCAACTGCTTACCACAGTGCTAGATTCAAGAAATTCAAAAGGGAATAGTTTTTCTGAAATCTTAATCTTGCAAAACTGGAAGGTTCTTTCTGAGATCTCTAGGCTTCATGGATTTCTGCGTTTACATAAAGAACACCTTTCACATGACACTGTGAGTTAAGAGTTAATCGGTCCACTTTTGTAAAGTTTTAGGATGTGTGGTCACTAGTGACCATGTTTCAGGAGATAATGGACTTCTTAGAAATGGTCTAAACTGTTTGTAAACCAGTTAGTAGTTATAGTGGTACAAAAATGGACATAAAGTAGTAAACTCCCTAATGTGGATGCAGATATACTGATATAAAGATGCTTATATCAGTATAGCTTATTCAGTTTTTACAAGAATATCCTCTATTGATATACGTACTTTATACCAGTATATTTGTTGCCACACTAGGGAGTTACACTATGTCTATTTCTAAACTGATATAGTGGTGCAAGAACTCTGTAGACCAGGGATGGGCAAACTACAGCCTGAGGGCCGCGTCGAGCCCATCAGACCTTTAAATCCATCCTGGAGCTCCTGCTGGGGAGCAGAGTCCAGGGCTTGACCCACTCTGCGCGGCTCCCAGAAGCAGCAGCATGTTCCCCCTCCGGCTCCTACGTGTAGGAGCAGCCAGGGGGCTCCACACACTGTCCCCGCCCCAAGTGCCAGCTCTGCAGCTTCCATTGGCTGGGAACAGCAGCCAATGGGAGCTGCAGGGACGGTGCCTGTGGACAGGCAGTGTGCAGAGCTGCCTGGCTGGCACCGCGCTTCTGTGTAGGAGCCAGATGGGGGACATGCCGCTGCTTTCGGGAGCTGTGGGGGCGGCGCCTGCAGATGGTGCAGTGTGCAAAACCTCTTGGCTGTGCCTTCACGTAGGAGCCGGAGGGGGCACATGCTGCTGCTTCTGGGAACTGCTTGAGGTAATTACTGCCTGGAGCCTGCATCCCTGACCACCTCCCATGCCCCAACCCCCTGCCAGAGCCCTGATCCCCCTCCCTCCCTCCCTCCAAATGCCTCAGTCCCAGCCTGGAGCACCCTCCTGCACCACAAACCCCTTGCAGAAGGGTACCTTAAATTTTCCTTCAGCCATCAATTGCAATTTTGATAAATGCTTCAGGCATGGCTTGGTGACATCACATTGGCTTGTTGACAAGAAGAGGCCAGACTTCATATGGTTTAACTTTGAGCTTCCACAAGTCATTTTTGACAGACATCCAACTCTCATAAGTTAGGGAAATATATAGGGAGGAGCTTACTCATGACCACTATTAAAGACCACTTGTCTGACTTTGGGAATGGCATTTCCTGCATCATACTACCACCATGGTTCTTTGTCTTCCTGACAAAGACTGTATATTAAAAAATGACTTGAGCCAAAAATGTACTGTTTCTCTGTAATTTCAGATGTACAAGTTTTTTCCAGTAGTGATATCACTTTGCAGCATATGTTCTCAAATACTGTGCCAGAAGCAGCGGAGATCCTGGCTCCTTGAGCAGTGCCTACTTCAACTGAAAATTGAGCATTCGTGTATGCACTTATTTTTGGTTATCAAGGAGTCAAGAATAGCTGACAAGATGAAGCACAGGTGATGTTGATACTACAGCTTATTGGTTTCGGTTCTCAACCTACTTGACCCGTTACCGTGAGCAGAGCCTCAAATCCTACCACCAATTAATTCATCAAGATAGTGTGTTAGAGAACCAGAGTCGCTTTTTTTAAGTCTAGATCAGAAATTGGAGTCTAGCATCCTGGGTTGTGATATGATACACTAAGTATTTCATTGCTCCTAAGGCGTCATAACATATTTTTATAAAAAGCTGTTATCCCTTCTACTTGGAAGATATAAACTATACTGCATTGAACTCCACACTCACTTTGTGTGATTCAGCACTGAGAAGTAATTGTGCAAAAATTTTTTTTTTTTCTTCTCTGATATCCAGCCAGATGTCTTTGGTTTATAGGTAAAAAAATTGTTAGTGCCTAACTACCAACCCTGGAAACTATATACCAGAACTGAGACTTCAGCAATGCTAACCTTCTTCCTGATGCATTGTCATCAATAACAAGTTTCTGCTTTCTACTTAAATCTGCTGTCAGTGACACCTTTGCATCCCCAACTGTCTTCCATGGGTTTGTACAGGTGTAATTGGTTTTAACTTGGTAAATTATTGTTTATGCACAAAAAGGGGTGGAATTAGCTATCTTGCCTAAAAGTCTTAGGGAAACATTCCATTGTTTCCAAAGCAGCATCTACAGCATTCTTTCTTTTCCTTTATGAAGATTAGCAATATGATCTGGCATTCAGTTAATATTTTTATGTAAGTTATTCTGCATGTCTGATGCCTAATTTAGGAGAACAGTTCTGTAATCTTCCTATAACTATTTCTTATTAAAAACTTCAAGTAGGTAAGCTTAATCAGCTTTCATTCATGGCAAAGAGTTGAGTGGCGTGCTGCAAGGTTCTGTAATATGAAAAGGGAATGAGCAGTGAGGTGACAATTTCAGCTAATGCTCATGATACCTAATCAAGCTAGATGAATGGGCAGTAGAAAACACTATTGTAGGTCAGAGTCAGTGTTGACAAACCTTGTACTCCTTACCAGGTTCTGAATTAACTATAGTGATTCAGGAAGAAGGCCTAGACATCCTTATGGACAATTCAATGAAGAAACAAAAACAGGAAGTATTGGTAATGGAAAATACTGAAAATATAATTCCATTATATAAATCAGTGATAATATTTTGTTCTGTACAGGTTCTTGTGTCATCCGCAGTGGCTTCTAATAATGTTTTAAGTATCATGACTAACATCTGTCGTGGTTGGTTGGTTCTTATAATTTTCCCCAGAGGAAGAAGAATTGTGTGCACTGGAGTGTTTTGTTGCTGCCAAATGTCAGAGAAGGCAAGGATGAAGTACACCTTGCACTTGGAAGAGGAAGATAGGGAGGTTTGTGATGGTCTGTACTTTTGATGGGAATTCATTCCAGTGCCTTGGACTGACCCCCAAGAAAGCAGTTTCCTACATAGGTGAGCTTTATTTTTATGGCAGAAAGTTTCATTGTGCTAGAGGAGTGGAGCTGTTGATAGTGAACTTCATCCCGGAGGTTTAGGTGATCTTTCAGATAGTCTGGATCCAGGCTATTGAGTGCCTTGAAGATAATTATTCAGTGGAAAACGAATGTAGAAAGCATGGGACAGATGTGCTTATGATAGCCTGAGTAACTGAGGAGAGATACTGTAGTGTTCTGTACTAGTTGCAGATTCCTAAGTGCAAAAGGCTTCATGTCCAGATATGCTACATTGCTGTAGTCCATTTGAGAGGTGGTGGGAGTGTATAAAGGAAGCTAGGTGATTGTCTACCAGAAAGGGATGGCATCTCTTAGCCAATGGAGATCATGAAAAAGCGTTACTTGTGGGTACTGGTGTGTGAAAGCTTAATGTCAGGAAGGACTCTGGGAGTATTAAGCTACAAACTGAATTGACCAGTTTTAGGTGCATCTTTCAGCAAATGAAGATGACACCGTGGCTGCGAACTCTTCATAGTGCCGCCTTCTGCTCACCACCTCTATTTTGCTTGGTTTCAGTTTTGGCTAGCTTATGTTGTCCAAACAGTTTGCCGTCATTGTGGCAGTGACATGGTCGTATTTGTTGAAGAAAAGGTAGAGCTGTATCATCTGCATATTGCTGGAACTTCACTGTCATCTGACCACTTCACCTAGTGGCTGCATGTATATGTTGAATAAGACGAGTCCGAGCAAACTGATTCTTGTCCGACTCCACAAGTGAGAGGACGAGTGGTGGAGTTGCAGTTTTGCATTACTACTTATTCAGTGTGTTCCTCCAGGAAAGATTCACTATTTCAGCATGTTCCCTGGACCTCTGCCACCTCTCAGGTTGACAATACCAAATGTAGGGATGTAAATACCATTTTAAAATTAACTGGTTAAACAATTAAAATTATATTGGTTCACTGATTAAAGGGAGAGAGGCTGGGGTTGCTCCAGCCAGTGGGCACAAGGCCGGGGCTCCTACTGGGGTTGGTGTGCCAGCCCACCCAGGGCTGGAGGTTAATGGTTAGGCTGGGTTAACCGGTAAGATTAATGCTTACTGGTTAACCGTGTAATCGTTTACTATTTTACATCCCTAATCAAATGCTGCAGAGAGATCTAGGAGGGTGAGAATGGATGTCTGCCCTTCTTCCGCTGACAGCAGGAAATTATCCTTCAGTGCCACTAGAGCAGTTTTCATCCCATAACCCAGAGTGAAATCCGATTGTGCTGGGTGTATAAGAGATATTAGCCTTAATCAGATAAGCTGGCCTTTGGTAGTGTCTCTGAGCTTATGCAAAAATAGTAGGATTGAAACTGGATGGTAGGTAGTTAGGACTGATAAATCCAGAGTGAGGTTTTCAGTGTTGGTCGGACGTTTGTTTGAAAGAGGAAGTGAAGATTCCTTCCTTGAATGAAACATTGGTTATTTTCAAAAAGAAAAGGAGTACTTGTGGCACCTTAGAGACTAACAAATTTAAGTACTCCTTTTCTTTTTGCGAATACAGACTAACACGGCTGCTACTCTGAAATTGGTATTTTGATTGTGAGTGGTACCAGTTGCCCATGATTCTTTTACAAGCCAGGGAAAATACAGGTTGGATTCCTAGATCTTGAGTTGAAATTCCTTTAGGGTGTCCAGTAATTCTGTATGAGTTAGCATACTGATTCCAAGAATGCAGGCAGGTTGTTGGCTGGTAGGTATAAGTGGAATGGATTCAACAACTAATCTGGTCTGTACTATGTTCAATTCTGGTCATCCTTTTTAAAAAAAAAAAAAAAAAAAATGGATTTCAGAGAAGAGTAGTGAGTGATTACCAACATGTAAAAACGTACATAGAAAGTGAATAGTTTGGGACTATTGATGAATAAGAAGGGACATGATAAAAGCATAGAAAATAGTGAGTGGTATGGAGAAGGTAGATCAGGCACTTGTATTTATCCTTTCTCATAATGCAAGAACTGTGGGACATTTTAAAGAACTTGAAAAGTGGCAAATTGGGGAAATTAAATATTATCTTGAATACTGCTAAACTCTTGGCCTTACCATAATGTGGCAATGAAGTACACAGTGACATTATATGCACTTGTTTTTGCCACTTACATAAATAACACAAATATCGAGAGTTGACAAAATATGTCCAGAAGGGATTTTTTAACAAGAATATTGGAAAGGATCTAAACCCTCATGCTTCATTGAACAAATCAAACTCTTTTAACTAATGAAGATTAGGAAGGAACTTTCTCTGGGGGTCAGTTATTCCATATTTGTCTTATGCAGGGTTTCTTGCATCTTTTAATGCAGCTGATACTGACTACAGTTGGAGACAGGATATTGCATAAGGTAGGAATTGCCATACTGGATCAGACCGATGTTCTGTGTTCCTAATGTAACTTGGTCTACCACAACTGGGGATTTAAACTAACAATACTCAAAGAAGAAATAGATTAATTAGTAATTTTACAATCTATTCAATGAATTAGATAGGGAAATAGTATCTTACTCCCCACCCACCTTCCTATTACTTCCTAGTCTCTAATATGGATTCTGATTATGCAGCACAGACCTGAGGTGGAATGTGGGCTATTGATCCTTATATAATCTTGTAATGAATGTTGAGTTTAGTGATGGACATGTATATGGCTCTGGCAACCAGCGCTTTCTGGAAGGTTGTGAACTTCATACCAAAAGACAATATGCATACTAACAATCTAATAGAACTACAGTTCTTTTATATGAGGATATCAGACTATTTTTTCTGTATTTATAATTTAGAAATTTTAAACTGCAGGCCCTCTATTAAGGAGCTGCAATAAAGGTTTTACTTTGAGAAGCAGTAAATGAGCGGCCTGAAGCTTTCCTTTAAATTGTTTTCCAGTAAACACTGTGAGTAGTGTAATTACTGGATTTGTGGTTCATATGCAAAATTATAAAAATGTAATATATCCTATGATTTGAAATATCTATGGCTGATGTGTTCAGGTTAAGTCTGGAGTGCAATGAAATGTAACTTATGCAACACTATGCTTCCTTTGACCTCAAGAATTTGGGATTTACCATTGGGAACCATCATTTCACTGTATAAGATGCAGTTTTAAAAACACAATGCTGCGTATAAATGCCAACTCAAACTTTAAAAGCATGACTTCAGTTTCATTGAGACTTGAATGTGTGCAGTAGGTGAATGAACTGAGTTCAGATCAGATTGATATAATTAACTCATTCTGTCACTATCCTTCTCTTCTGATTGTCAATCATTTATCCCTTACAAGGACATAAAGATTGATAAGGTTTATAGATTTGTGGAAGAGTTATGACCAGAGGACTACTATCTGAGGGGAAATTCAATCATTTTATACAAAATCCTGATTAAAATTATGAGTATTTAATAAATAGCACCCTAAACATTCAACATGACGTATATAGATCTGTATGCTGGATAGTGAGACAATACTACGGCATAGTTCTCTATGCAGAACTTTAAATTAGTCATGAAGCACAGAAATATTAAATTATTCTTAGGTTACCCTTATTTCTAGATAAGGGTAGGAACATGTATAAAGTTTACACTATTGAGGTATAAATGGCAGTTTTATACAATTTTTTTTTAAAAGAACCACCCCCTTGTATATTCCAATGCAGGATGTTAACATACCTCTTGATTATGGATGATGATCTTTATTTCTGTGCATATTAGATCACTTATAATTAAAGAAAATAACTATATCTAAATTAAATTCAAACTAGCAAATTAAAATTAGTGCAACTATGGCAACCCTGCCTTTGTATATTTATGGCAGAATCTACAAGCACTTCACTCTATGGCCTGAATCTCTAGGAAATTCCTAGGGTAAATTCTTCATAATTAGCCACATTATTCTTTTAGGAGAGATGAAATTTGTAATGTTAACTTTATAAAAATGAGTATATGTACGCACAGTGCACATATGAGGGGTAAGCATTTACCTTTGCATAATATTTACTGTAGTCTTAGACCTCAGTCTATACATTCTTCCTAACTTTTGCTAATGTGCAACTTTCTGCTTCTGCAGATTAATATATGATTGAACACTTGCATAGATAGCTGAACATTGTGTAGACAGTGACTCTGCCCAATTTTTCCAAATAATTTATTTGCTGGAACAATGTCTTCACAACTTTAAGTAAAGCAGATTGTGCAATCTTGATATTTTCCTGTTTCTGAACTAGTAATTAGAAATATTTGAATTTAAAAAATCAAATTAAGGAATGATGTAGTGGTACACTGTAAGACGGTACATGATACTGATTTAGATCAAGGATTTTTCTATCCATAGTCAACTCGCCTAGAAAATTTCCTGGGGAAGAATTAGTGACTTTGGAGAGGTGTTAGTAAGTTAAACCAGTTTCGAACAGAACAATGGGCTGGAGGATTCTTTTTTTCGAGGTACACCAGTAAGCCTTAAATATCTGACCTGGGATTTGTTCTCCATTTCATCGTTTTCTGCTGTTAAATTCATGTAGTCCCTTAACATTATCAGTCAGTATGATGCAACACTGTAGATTCCAGAACAGTATTTCTTTGCTCAGTTGTTTCAAACCAGTCTGCAAAGCCCACGACTATGTGCTATTTATTCCATTCATTCTTACTACTTTGGGGTGTCTATTTCAGGGATTAGAATTCTGACAGTTTTATTACACTTTTTCTTTTTAAAAAATTTAAAATATTTGATCCTCCTGTATACATGTTAATCCCCTTGTGGTTTCATTTGACTCACTGATATTAGAATTTGCAGGTATTTCCTATTGATTGATGTTGGGAAATACCCATCTTCAGAGTTAATTAGTGAAGAGTTGGGTCTAGAAAAGATAATTGGAGCCTTAGTAAACAGGGGAGTAAAGAACTTAATATTGTTTTATGGATGAATATTAAAAATTTGATTAGTATTTCTGATGCAGCTGATAAAAGATTAGTTTCTTTAAAATTCCCTCAATGGAGCTTAGGGTAAACCTTTTATCAATTTAACCAATCTCTTGGAATTTGCACCCACAAATATTGTGCTAAATAAATGTTTTTAGATGGTAATCACGGGCTTAATAATAAAGTGCCCTGTTAGTTCTGATTAATGTGAAATTCTCTGTTGGAGCTCTTCTGTGGCTTCTTAGCAAGCAAAAATGTAAGAGCTCAGTAATTAACACATCTAAAGTAGCATGTCCTTTGAGTATACTGAAGCTCAAAGACCAACACTGATAAACAGCTTGTGCATACTTTCTGACCATTTTAGTTAAAATTATTTAATTAGTACAACAGAACAATGAACATTGGGGATTCATTTGGCTACTGGGAACTTACTGACATAACAGCATTTAAATAATTTCTGTATTTCGTAAAATCAAAGTTAAATCGCATTCTTAATATGGATTACGCAAATGACAGCACCCTCTTTCACTTTTATTGTTCTCATTCTTTTGTATTGCCAATCAGGAGGTATCTGAAGGCTTTGTGATTGAGTGTACTTATGCTGTGTATAGACCATCAGAAATTAGCCATAGCAGTACTAAAGGTGGGAGCAGAAACTTTGTGGTATTCATCCTCTCCTCCAAACCCATGGAAGCCCTTTCTCAAAAGTACTGCATGGTCAGTGTGCAAGAGGACCAAGGTGAAAGTCAGATAACTGCTAGTCCACATGGCACACTCCATTTCCAAACCTGGTGGAAATATTGACAGCAAAACTAGTGTTTGTTTAATGGTACTTAGTAAATCTGCACTACACTGTTCCCTGCACTTGGTGGGGAATTGATGTTTGAGGGGTTGGGGTATATGTTGGTAGGGCACAAGCATGTGATATGGACTAGAGGGTTAGCTAATGGCATTGTAACTCAAGTAGCTTGCTACAAGAGTAGAGGAGGATCTGTAATGCAATACAGATGGGCAGATGTTCAGGGCAGAATCTGGGGGCCTTCAAGGCTGTGTCTTGTCAGTGGGGAGAATTTATCAAACTACTGGAGCTTTCCTTTCCTGTATCCTTTTCTTGTCAGAAAGTTTATTAGCGTTGTGGGCAGAGGCATGAGAATAATTGGTAGGAAGGATCTTGCTTCTTCAGAGTAAATTTATATAAATAAAATAGATTTGACTTGATTATGGTGTTGTGAAGTCACATTTTGGCTACAGTAGAACAATAAAAAGTCATGCTTGGTGATTTCGTTCATGTTTTGGTAGGATATTATAAAAGCATGAATTAATAGGTTTCCTAAAAATAACTTATTGCATATGAAGATGTTTTTTAAATCTCAAAGGAAAATGGTTTTGTTTTTATGGACCCTCATTTCTGGGGAATATATGCATCCTTGGAACTTAAGGTATAGAAATATCTGTTGTGGCCATGGGCTTACCAACTGGACAGATAAGATGAAGACTCTTGGCTTCAAGATGCACATGATCCTCAACTACTTTCCAGTGGAGGTTATGAAGCTGCCCTTATCTGTTATCGCTTTACACTTTAGATGAGATGCTTCCATTATTGAATCTGTCTCAGCAATGTCCACCAGATCCACAACAGAATCATTGGGTTTCTTCTAGTCATTATGCTGAAAGATCACTTCAGATTCTAGAATTAGATAGCTTTTGTCACTTAGTTCAGTAGCAGTCCTCTCAGATTTCAGAAACAAGTTTTTGTGTTTTTTTTATAGCAGGCAGTGGTAGAGGGGACTAGAAAACGTTGTAAATTGAAATCTGCTCTTTCAGCCTCAACCTGTAATTGTTGCTCCAGCATCTGGTCAGCAATATTGACAAGAAGCTTAGTCAGTATCCATTACCTGTAACAATACTGTTCTCCTTTTTGAAAGGTGTACTTATTTTGAGCATGGAGTAGAATTTATATATACCAGTGGGCACTTTGTCATTTAGAGAAAAGAACTTATTCCAGTCACATCTCCCAGTTTCCTTTCTTCACTCTTTTTTGGAGAAGACCTCCTTTCCTGAGAAAGTATTTACCCCACTCCAGAGTGGGGATTGGATGAAGGTGGGAATGGACAAGTGGGGGACTGAAGTGCAGCTGCTGACAGAGTATTTTATCCGTCAGCAGTTGCACCTGAATCGGTGTTTTGAATAATAAAATTTGACAGAAAAGCATAGTCTTCATGGAGAAGGGTATGTGCACCCAGCCCTCATCTACCAGTCAGACGTGCATCTGCCCTCAGAATCAGTGAAGGAGGATTACCTGCACAATACATAAACTTTGTTACAGTATGAGTAACAGTTGTAAATTTAAGTAAATGCCTTAAATCCAGTGTGAAAAAGCCCAGCGGCTCAGTTCTGTTCAGGATACATATCTCTACTAAATTTTTTGTACATTAAATATATTTGAAGAGCTACTAGTCCATAATGAACAGTAGGATTCCCAGGGAAGAAATTCAGATGGAGCCCAATTCAGAACTACATAGAAAATTCGGAGGCATAAATACTATGTTTGAAATTTCACACTGGCCTCACCTATTTGGAGAGTAACAGGAATGTATTGCCCTATTTTTAGAACACAACTCTAATTATGGAGTTGGTACTAGTGCCTGTGTAATAATCTTCATTTTGAAAGTAGTTGAGGCTGTTGGGGATTACCATTCTGACATTTTTCCACTGAATGCATCCGATCAAGTGAGCTGTAGCTCACGAAAGCTTATGCTCAAATAAATATTAGTCTCTAAGGTGCCACAAGTACCCCTTTTCTTTTTGCAAATACAGACTAACATGGATGCTCCTGTGAAACCATTCTGACACATGTGGTTCATTCTGTCTTGCTGCATAGTTTAGGTACAGGTTACCATGAAACATACAAGACCTTTCATATAAATGTCACAGAACTAAAAGCAGTTTGTGCGGCGCTCAAAGCATTTTATCTCATGAAAAGTCTTGTTCAGTTATTGATGCACAATACCATGGAAAGGGTATTATATCTTTGTCAGAGAGCAGCCTGTTTACAGATCCTGTTTAAAGAGCAACATTAAGTTGAAAAGGATGCAGGACAGAACTCATGTTACATTATAGAGCCAGCCTGGGCATTCTGTATTGATATTCACTTCATTTTAGCATTGGCCCCAGAACCTACAGTAAATATGGCAATATGCCTTAGAGCTCTAAATAAGGATAGATCTAGGATCAAGATGGAAGCTGGGTGCTTAGAAGTTGGAACTTCATTAAATTCCTCTTGCTCACTTTTGAGAAGTAAGCAACTAACTTCTGTTTAGAAAGTAGGAAACCTACAAAGCAAATTTATGAAATGAAAAGGTTTTTTACTTTATCTTCTCATAGAGATTACAGTTAACAAAGGTGAGACCTTTGACACTGTTTTCTTTTAAATTCAGCTAAAGTGTAATCTAGAAGCTATATCATTTTATCACTCTCCTGTTCAAGGTTCTTCCATTTTTGCACACTTAGTAGCCAATATACTTTTAAAAAGGCTTCTGTATTCCTTCCTGTTCTTGGTAGCCTCCAGTTTTAGGGCTTAGTCTGTGCTCACAGATTTATGAAGTCACCCTTGGGAAAGACATTGTTCCACCTTCCTTGAACGGTGTTCCTTTTGAGTGGAAAATAACTTCATCCAGGAGAATAAGTGAAATGCAAGTCCTGATGACTGTTGCTAACACCAGATTTCTCAAAGATAAGATTGTATTGGGCCTGCAACCTAAATTATGCCTGGCAGTAGTTTTAAATTTCTATTTACGTCTATTAATGTCTGTATTTTTTCTAAGTCATAGTCTCTCTCATTGGTAAAACTAGGGTACATGGTTGAAAGGTTAAAAGAGCTGCCAGTAATTACCAGAATAGGAATAGGTCTATTTATTCCACTTTTTGTAATTCAGGCTGAAAACTGCCCGGAAAAGGGTACACATGGATAAAATTTTTCATTGTCTTCAAATGATTTTGTGGTGTCACAATTCCTGAAGGTCTTGGTTCATGTTTTACTAGGTATAAAGTAGGTTCTATTGCCTGACAAGGAAATGTCTCTAGTTTTGTGATACAAAAATAGAATTTGACCATCTTAATATATTGTAAACATCTCTAGTTAGCTACATAGGTTCACCAGTTCAAGAGAACAATCCATCCAGTCTCCATTTCAGTGATCTTCTTTTGACCTACATTCTTTCAGGGTTGTCACTGCTAGTCAGTTTTCTAAAAGGGGAAATCCCTGTAGACCAGCGGTTCTCATCCTTTCCAGACTACTGTACCTCTTTCAGGATTTTGCTTTGTATTGAGTATCCCCAAGTTTCACCTCTTAAAAACTACTTGCTTACAAAATCAGATCTAAAATAGTGTCTCAGCATACTGTACTAAAAAATTTATTTTCTCATTTTTATAATGTAATTATAAAATAAATAAATTGGAATATAAATATTGCACTTACTTTTCAGTGTCTGTATGAAATTTTAGTTTGTACTGACTTCGCTAGTGCTTTTTATGTAGCTTGTTGTAAAACTAGGCAAATATCTAGATGAGTTGATGTATCTCCTGGAAGACCTCTGCATACCCCTGTTTGAGAACCACTGTTGTAATCAATATGTGGAGAAAGAAGGGTAACAGATAGGTACCAGCTAAATGAGTATATTAACTCTATCTGGATCCAGAATTCCCACCTTCCCTTTCGTTCTTCAGAATATTTTTCAGCCATCTGGATATGGGGCGGTCATAAAAATAAAGGGAAGGGTACCACCTTTCTGTCTACAGTGCTATAAAATCCCTCCTGGCTAGAGGCAAAACTCTTCACCTGTACAGGTTAAGAAGCTAAGATAACCTCGCTGGCACCTGACCAAAATGACCAATGAGGAGACAAGATACTTTCAAAGCTGGAGCAGGGGGAACAAAGGGTCAGTCTGTCTGTGTGATGCTTTTGCTGGGAACAGAACAGGAATGCAGTCTCAAACTCTGTTAAGTTAGTAAGTAATCTAGCTAGAAATGCATTAGATTTCCTTTTGTTTAATGGCTGGTAAAATGCATTGTGCTGAATGGAATGTATATTCCTGTTTTTGTGTCTTTTTGTAACTTAAGGTTTTGCCTAGAGGGATTCTCTGTTTTGAATCTGATTACCCTGTAAGGTATTTACCATCCTGATTTTACAGAGATGATTCTTTTACCTTTTCTTTAATTAAAATTCTTTTTAAGAACCTGATTGATCTTAAGATCTAAGGGTTTGGGTCTGTGTTCACCTGTACAAATTGGTGAGGATTTTTATCAAGCCTTCTCCAGGAAAGGGGGTGTAGGGCTTGGGGGGATATTTTGGGGGAAGACATCTCCAAGTGGTCTCTTTCCCTGTTCTTTGTTTAACATGCTTGGTGATGGCAGCATAGGGTTCAAGGACAAGGCAAAGTTTGTACCTTGGGGAAGCTTTTAACTAAGCTGGTAAGAATAAGCTTAGGGGGTCTTTCATGCAGGTCCCCACATTTGTACCTTAGAGTTCAGAGTGGGGAAGGAACCTTGACAGGAGCAGAGTGATTTATGTCCGTAATCTAAATTTTGGATTTACAAGGAAGCATGTATACTACTTCAGACACTCCTGTAACACAGGGTTCTGAGTTTGTGCTCTTGGAAGGCTTGTATATTTTGCAGTATGGATCTATACTGTCTACTCAATTATCAGCAAGCAAACTTTTTTTTGTCAGTTTAAGACAGTTAGGGCATAGTTTTTGACATACCATGATTCTTCCTGCTTTACGTGGATCTGCTTATTGTAATGGGCAACTAAGTCTGTGAATACAACTTCTGTTTTGCTCATTCAAAGAACAGTGTAATGTAGTTCAATTACTGTATGCTAAATGCATTGATTTCTTTTGAAATCTATGAATCTTAAAGG
Organism: Dermochelys coriacea; assembly: GCF_009764565.3. NCBI lineage: Eukaryota > Metazoa > Chordata > Testudines > Dermochelyidae > Dermochelys > Dermochelys coriacea. Next base: position 125,043,742 of record NC_050070.1, read on the forward strand.
GATTAAATATACACCTCTTTTTTCACCCTTATAAAAATCCACATCCTCGCTCAAGCAACACCTCCTGATTCTTGAACACTCAGTTGCCTGTCTCTCAATTTCCCTCCCTCCAGATTAATTGCCTACTCTTGTGTTGGGTCGTCCTGGGAATGGCAGTGGCCCTGTCTCCTGGCATCACTGTCTTGGTCATCTACACAGTGTGTAAACATAAAAGTTGTTTGATTCACTGTATACCTAGTTTTTCTTTCATACTTCCAGAAAAAACTTTTTATTGGAGCAAAAGCTTGTCAATAATTCTTTATAGTCACCTAAGTAAGTCATTAAAAACTGAAAACTGATTCTAGTAGTTTTAGAAATTCAACACCTAATAGTTATAACTACTGTCCATGGTACATTATTTAAAGGAATAAAGTGAAGATTACTGACTCTGTATGGCGTAGAAGAGGCAGTTAAAAAATGGAAAGCTTATAAGCAGAGTTTTGTTTGCTGCTAAAGGCTAATTTTTTTTAATGAATACTATCTGATCTCGTGTCTTGCACATTAAAAACGGTATTGAATAAATGAAGATTGTTAATTTAGTCTCTTCACATTGTGGCTGTGAATTATACATGTGGGTAGTATAAATGACAAACTGCTCTTTGGTTTTTGAATCAATAGGTCTAAGAGTTAAAGATTGTTGTGCTTAATAGATTCTGGCATCTTGTGGTAATTAAAGAGCCCCATGGTTTGCTTTTTTTCCTCAAAAATTGGATTGTAAACCGTGGTGCAAGTATAGTGGTACGGTCCAGAATGCTGTACCAGTGAGCTATTTATAGCTGGTATGGTGTACCAGAAAGACACAGGAGGAGCCCGCCCCCAGCCCTTCAATGCAGCTGAATCTCCTGAGCTCTCTTGCCTGAGGTCTGTACTGCAGCCTTGCCGGAGGACAGGACTGCAGGTGGGGGGGGGGGTACAGCATCCCCCAACACCAGCAGCTCCTCTGCTGTGGCTGTGCTGCTCCCAGCCCTTCCATGCAGCTGCATCTCTTGAGTCCTCCTGCCTGGGGTCTGTACAGCAGAAGTCTCTGGCGCAGTGGGAGGAGGATAGAGCTCCCAGGTAACATAGGATGGATGTGGATCATGGGGAGGGGTGGAGAGTGTGGGGGTCCCGGTCTGGGGGTGGGAGGAGTCAATGGGGGGGTCACATGGGGAGGTCAGGTGCCACCCCTTTGTGTCCCTCCCATGAGTACCAGGAAGAAATGATTTCTACTTGACGACTGGTTGTAAACTTGCAAAAGTAGGGTGGTTTGATAAAATTGTCACAATTTAATTTAAATAAGCAAACAGAAAAACTTGATTTTTTTAAAATAGATTTTAATCTTGTTTAGCTTTTGTACTTATTTTCCTAAAGAGAGGTTCATTCACATTGGTTGTTGTAATCATTAAACCGTGTTAATTTACAACTAAATGTAGCCTTTATACTAAATTTTGTTAACAAGGATGCGCTATATCTATATATACCTAATCAGTTGCATAGCCCAACATTTATTCATTCCTAATTTTTTTCATTTTTGTTACAACGTGCATTATTCCTCACTTTCTGGTTTGTTTGTTTTATGTTTTGTTTTTTGTTTTTTTGTGATTTGCATCAGGCTGCATTTGGTTGGAAATTGGAATTCAGTTACAGATAAAAAAATAAAAATGCTGTTTTTGTTCCCCATTAGTTAAAACTACCTTAAATGTGCTGGATACATAAGAAAAGTTTATCAAAACATTTTATATTTAAACCAGATTTAGTAAACAAAAAGTAGTATTAAAAGTAATTAGTGAATTGGTGGATTGTTTCTGGTCACTACTGACCAGATTTTCAAAAGTATTTAGGTGCCTAAAGCTGCAGATGGGCACCTAGTGGGATTTTCAAAAGTGCCTTAGCAGGTTAGATGCCTAAATCCTGCATATTTAGGAACCTAAGCATCTTTGAATATCTAGCCATATGTCCTTCAGTTTTTTAGGTGTAGTGGATCTGATCCTCTTCTACCTGGTTTTAGTAAAGCCATTTCCCTTTGAGTCTGTATATAATTTAAAAAGGCAGCACCCTTCAACTCATTAATATTTGAAGAGGGCGCATTCCTAGAACATTTTTTAGTTAAATTTAATTAAATAGATTATAATGCCACTGTTCGTGATTTAACTGCATCTCTGACCCCTTCATGGCCCCTTTAATGATATCCCTGTTAGGTCTCAGGGCTCTATCTGTTAACTTCAAGGTGAAGTTCTGTGACACTTTCCTTCTAGACCTGGACCTTGGGCTGCAGACTTCTGCAATTCATTGTGATTATTTCAGCAAATCTGACTGTTTCAGTCCTTTCTCTGCGGAGCTATGACAGTTAACCAGGGACCAGCCCAACTTTCATTTAAGCAAAGTACTGTTTGTTCAGAACAAAAGCATCATGAAGAAAACATAACAGAAACAATATCCAGCTTATATGCAGCTGCGTTTTATCAGTCAGTTCTCCATGTTCCACATGGAGACCCTGAGAGGACTAAACTATTTCATGCCCTTTCCACAGGGCCTGTCTCTAGGTCACAGGTTCTTGTCAGCTCCTGAATCAAGTGAGACATCTCTCTCCCTACTTCATAAAGCTTACAGTTTTGTCTGCCATGCCTCTTGAACCAGGTTAAAGCAGTATGTGCTATTTCCCAGGGGATGAAACAGACTTGTTACCAGCTTTGTTTCAGCATAATGGATTTGCCTTAATTACCCCTAGTGATATTAGTTCTTACAGGAAATATCTTTTAGCTCACCCTTCAATGTGAATACAATCATGAGACAGCCCGTAAAAATACATACCACATTTATAAAGTTGATACAATTGTCTTCGAATATTCGATTACAAAGCATTGGATTTGTCACAATAGGTCTAAGCTTATATTAAATAGGTTGTCATAATTTCAGATTTAATTGTAAATGTTTATTTTTTTAAAAAAGTATTAATATGATTTGTTCACTTTAAAAATTTTCTATCTACCCTGTGCAAAAGGTACACAATTTGTACTCTTCATTGTTTTTTTTTAAATGGTATATTAAGGTCTAAGAAGTTACTTTAGTACTTTTCTTTTTTTATATAAGACGTTTGGGGTGTAATTGCCCCTAATTTTGTTGGCTCCTCTGTAGGACTGGAAGTACTGGGATTGACTTCAATTATACTGAAGCCTGAGCTTCTACTTCCTAAATCTCTACTGAGAGCAGGGATGTGTAGTCAGAATAAGGGCAAAACTGTCTTCTGATTTCATTTTTACCTCTGCGGTCTTTGCTAAATACCACTCTGAGCAACTATGTTCTTCCTGCTTAACATGCCCCTTGTAATTTAAAATTAGTGATTTTTTTCCCCCATTTTTTCTTTATACCTGTTTATGGAATATTTGCTGTGCTTTAGTTAACATGTTATCCTCCAGAATAGGTTTAATTTCAATGACAAGTTAAGGGATTGTTTTGCATTCATGTTAACTAAGTACTTTAGGATCCAGAGCGAAAGATGCTAATAATTTCCTGCCATTTTAAGATTAAGTATTTGTTGTATGGTAAATTACTAGTTACATGCTTCTCTGAGCATAAGAAAATGAAAATATCTAACACAAATTGAAAGTTGAAGCTACTTAATCGTAAAGTTAAATTGTTGTAGAAGGTGGGTATACAACAATGTAAAGTTAAGGCTTTGTCTGTCTGTCTGTCTGTCTGTCGCCATCACCTTCAACCCCCTTCTAAAACCTCTCCAACACACATCAAGGATCTACAACCTATCCTGAAGGATGACCCATTACTCTCTCAGATCTTGGGAGACAGGCCAGTCCTTGCTTACAGACAGCCCCCCAACCTGAAGCAAATATTCACCAGCAACCACACAACCAAATCACTAACCCAGGAACCTATCCTTGCAGCAAAGCTAGTTGCCAACTCTGTCCACGTATCTATTCAGGGGACACCATGATAGGGCCTAATCACATCAGCCTCACTATCAGAGGCTCGTTCACCTGCGCATCTACCAATGTGATATATGCCATCATGTGCCAGCAATGCCCCTCTGCCATGTACATTGGTCAAACTGGACAGTCTCTACGTAAAAGAATAAATGGACGCAAATCAGATGTCAAGAATTATAACATTCAAAAACCAGTTGGAGAACACTTCAGTCTCTCTGCTCACTCGATTTCAGACCTGAGAGTGGCTATTCAACAAAGAAACTTCAAACCCAGACTCTGAGAGACTGCTGAATTGGAATTAATCTGCAAACTGGATACAATTAACTTGTTAGATAATTCACTCTTGTTAGTGTGTATGGTAACACCCATTGTTTCATGTTCTCTGTGTATATAAATCTCCCCACTGTATTTTCCACTGCATGCATCTGATGAAGTGAGCTGTAGCTAACAAAAGATTATGCTAAAATAAATGTGTTAGTCCCTAAGGTGCCATAAGTACTCCTTTTCTTTTTATAGTGAGTACTGTTACTTCCACTCTCTGGACCTCAGAGGGCTTGTTTACCGTGTAAAAATAACTGTTGATGACAATGGACAGTAGCAATGCTTGCAGCTGAATACCATTTAAATGCCAATATAGACAAGGACCATGTCCAGCATGATTTCAGAAACTGATTTAAACTTTGTTTTGAACACTCAGAGGAAGTCATTTTTTTGTAGTGCAGACCACACTAGGCTTAAGAGCTTGTTTATTATAGATTACCTGCTGATTCTTTGGAGCTTGGATCTAGAGTAGCAATTAAACAAATGAACTATATGCCCATTTACTGGACTCTAGGGTAAACCCCAGTTTTCAGCATTTGAAGAATAGTTGGGCAAAGAACCCATTCTGAGGAGTAGTTGGGATAGGCTGACCATAAAACTGGGTAGGAGGGAAAAAATGTGTCTTGAGCTTTAATGCCAGATTTATTAGCATATTTTGCAAAGGTTTTAAACCAAACCTTCCAAAACGAGCTCAAAAAGCACAGCAGAAAAGGATTAAGAGGGGTATGTTAACACTTCGTTGTTGGGGCATGAATGCTGCTGGTATAACAGCTGACAAAATGATATAGCAGTGCATTTTCAGTTCTGTTGGTCCCAAAGATTGTCAGATGTTTGGGATAGATACTAGCTATTGTAAAGTAACTGTAGTAAATCAACATTTGCACTTGAACCCACAAACTTGCAGATCATGCTTCATACAAAAGTACTATAAAGCTTGATGGTAAAGTTTAAGATAACGTTTAGATAAACAACAAATATACTAAATGAGAAAATAGTCCAGAAGGTCTAAAACTGTGTAATTCACTTATTTTGTCCCTTATCAGAACTGACTTTTCTGGAAGAGGTGCTCTAATCAAAATAGCTGCGTCTATAGTGGCTCTGATTTTTTGATTTGATGCAGAAAAATGGGATTTTCCTATGTAGCAGAGTGCAGCTGGCCCTCCTGGCTCCTGCCTCCGATAAAGTCACTCAGAGACCCTCAGGTTCAGGAACCACTGGTGATTTTCTTTACAAATTTGTGCTCCCACCACCTTCTCAGCAGACAGTGTACACAGCTCTGGGTTCCTGGTGTCTGAACCCAGGAAGGAAGGAAGGGCTTTCTCCCTGCAAATTCCCCAATTAGGGCAGGTTCTTTCCAGCCAGCTCCACTTCATTCACCGAAGTGGGGCTGGAATGGCAGGGGGCTGATTCTGCAGTCGTCCTGCTCAGCACCCTGTCACACCCTAACTCTGTATGCACTTTCAGAATTTATTACCATCTTTGTGGTTTCCTTTGGGTAATTCAAAGAAATATACTAGTGTATGTCACAGGAGACTATGGAAGGAATTAAAAATGTTAGAACTAATAGCAGGGCTTAAAAATTTACCAGAGAATTTCTAGCAGAAGGACGATACAAAAGATTTTGTGATGGAGGGGTAGCCTAGTGAGACCAAAGTCAGAACCATGATTTGAATTCTCCCAATCTCCTGGCTGGTGGTAACATGTAGGACTTCTTATTTCAGTGCTGATCCTGTGTTTTGCCATGGTAGATCCCTGTTTTTTCTGCAGTAGTCTTGTATGGTTATGATTTATTGGGTTATTTCCATGATAAATTTCCCTTTCCTTTTCTCCATCACCAGTATTTTTGCTGTTTCCCTTCTCCACTGATTTTCTTAATTCCCCTGCCCCAGAGTCCACCATCACTTGGAGTGGGATAAGGAGATGAGGTGGTCATCCCAAACTAGCAAGGATCTTTTATGTTTTTGAAAAGTTCAGTGGGTTATCTTTCTTCCCTTCTTTACTCCCAGGAGGCATGGGGCGGGGGGGGGAGGGGAGCCAAGCCACCAGGTTTTTTGTGTGGTTTGTTAGTGAGGCAATATTGCTCAACCTATAGAGGACAGCAGCACAGAGGGAGTTGCTTGTGTGCAGTTTTACCCATCTCTGCTCAAGGTAAATGAGACCTATGTATTTTGTAAATACATAAATTGCACTGAAAATACCCCGATTCAAAGTCACCAAATTATCAGCTGACAGGAAACTGACTTGCTACAAGACTTCAAAATCTTTACACCCACTGCTTCAAATGTTTGTCATCCTCCAGAGACCCTATAAAGCCCAAAGACAAGCCCTTTGGGGGCTTTTATGAAGGATGGGGTGTGCGTGTGTGTATGGGCCAGGGAGAGAATGGGACAGGACTGGCTAGCTGCACAGTGGGGATGGACCTATAACTAGCATTGAACCAATTGGGCTGGGAGACACTTCGAAACCCAGGAGCAGACACCGGAAGGGAAGCCTACTGTAGCCTTTTTATTTATTAAAATTGAATTTAGTAATTTTGTATTAAACTATCATAGGTACAGCTTCTATTGATACAGTTTCAAGCTGAACAGAGTAAACATTACCTCTGTTTTTCTCAAATGTGGAGACTCTAGGAACACATGAAGTCCAAGAATAGCGACCACAAACATAATTGCAAGTACAAAGTCTTATTTGTACTACAAGTTTTATTAAAGCAATAAGTTAAAATTAGAATTATCCATGCATATTTAAATCCTACAAAAACTCATGCGACGATCAAAGACTGTAGTCATACTCACATCCTCAGATATTGTAGGGTCCAATGAACCTCTCGATAGATTATCATAGTTAGTGGGATGGTTTCTTGTGGGGTCGTTTTGTGGGTCTTCCCACTTTTACCCAACTTGGGAACCTTTCTTATTGTAGTCTGACCACATCTAACACCTTACGCATATGCATGAGGGTTTCAACCCTCTATTCCCCATCTGTACTTCCACACCCCATGAATATTGGGGTGCCCCATTTTTCATAGGTTATTCTTAGTTCCTTTTATTCTCATTCGTATCTACACACATGTACCCTGTGGTCAGGACAGGAGTGTCCATGATGCTACAGTCAAGTGTCTTGTGATCTTAGACAGTACCTTGCTGTTTATTGCAATCTAATTTTTTGTAACATTACCTGTTTGTACACCTTTTACAGTTATCTTGCTGGCATAGGGTTCTTCCTAGGTCACCCACTCATGTCAAGTGTTCTTAAGGCTATGCCTAGCAACTTAAATCAATTTAGCATACATTGATTATATATGAAATAGCATATGAATTGACCATAACATCACATAATGAGATAAGTGGATGATAAAATGAGCTAATTGGCTACACTACATCCCAGTGGAACTTGGTGCTGAACGAGAAGCCCTTAGTGAGAGTGCTGAGATGTGCTGGCATGTATTAGTTGTGGTGGGTAAAACTGCACCTGTGATCATAATTCTCTTGTGGAAAATGACTGAATTGGAAGCAGGGCCCAGAATGGCCAGGGACATGCTCAGAGAGGAGCCCCTTCAAATTAGAGCTTGCTTGGTCTGAGATATTTGGAGCCTGGAAGAATTGTTGCAGTAGAGTTGATTGGAGTAGCTGAGTGGGGGAGGTGCAGACTTGTTCACCTATTTTCCTCTTTGCCTCTCCATTCATTTTTCTTCTCCTTCCTACTAAGAAAGGCGGAGGAGGCGGCACAATCAGTTCTGGAAAATATTTGAAGAAAAGGTGACCTTGGAGCTAACCTACTGTAGTTGATTGACAAATTGTCTCCTACTTCATGATAGGTGGAGTCATAATGCTGATTAGGCTGTTGCTAAGTACGATGCCAGGGACTATGCACAAAGTAAACAACATGCCAAAAAGAGTAGTCATCTCGCTCCCTCCCCAAAAAATTTGTTTTAGTAATGCTAAATGTTACTGATAGCTCTGGTAGGTACAGGGTGTTTAGGGGGGCTGTGGTTTAAGATGAGAGTATTTTAGACTTTTGAAGTGCTCAAATGTACTAATCCGATGAAGTGAGCTGTAGCTCACAAAAGCTTATGCTCTAGTAAATTTGTTAGTCTCTAAAGTGCCACAAGTAACTCCTCTTCTTAATCTTGACTAGGAATTTTGTAAGCAAGTTGTTTGATTGCTGAACCTGTCTCCCTTGATCAGTGGGGTTTTTAAAAGGCAAATATTGCTGTTTAATCTATGACTAAATATTATAGAATCATAACATGTAGAACTGGAAAGGGACCTCAATAGGGCAACACTTAGGATTATCTGCATAGACAATCCAGGAAGTTTTTGGAAAGCGTAGGGGACAATTTCCTGGTGCAAGTGCTAGGGGAGCCAACTAGGGGGAGCGCTTTTCTTGACCTGCTGCTCACAAACCGGGTAGAATTAGTGGGGGAAGCAAAAGTGGATGGGAATCTGGGAGGCAGTGACCATGAGTTGGTTGAGTTCAGGATCCTGACGCAGGGAAGAAAGGTAAGCAGCAGGATACGGACCCTGGACTTCAGGAAAGCAGACTTTGACTCCCTCAGGGAACAGATGGCCAGGATCCCCTGGGGGACTAACATGAAAGGGAAGGGAGTCCAGGAGAGCTGGCTGTATTTCAAGGAATCCCTGTTGAGGTTACAGGGACAAACCATCCCGATGAGTCGAAAGAATAGTAAATATGGCAGGCGACCAGCTTGGCTTAATGGTGAAATCCTAGCGGATCTTAAACATAAAAAAGAAGCTTACAAGAAGTGGAAGGTTGGACATATGACCAGGGAAGAGTATAAAAATATTGCTCGGGCATGTAGGAAAGATATCAGGAGGGCCAAATCGCACCTGGAGCTGCAGCTAGCAAGAGATGTCAAGAGTAACAAGAAGGGTTTCTTCAGGTATGTTGGCAACAAGAAGAAAGCCAAGGAAAGTGTGGGCCCCTTACTGAATGAGGGAGGCAAGCTAGTGACAGAGGATGTGGAAAAAGCTAATGTACTCAATGCTTTTTTTGCCTCTGTTTTCACTAAGAAGGTCAGCTCCCAGACTGCTGTGTTGGGCAACACAAAATGGGGAAGAGATGGCCAGCCCTCTGTAGAGATAGAGGTGGTTAGGGACTATTTAGAAAAGCTGGACGTGCACAAGTCCATGGGGCCGGACGAATTGCATCCGAGAGTGCTGAAGGAATTGGCGGCTGTGATTGCAGAGCCCTTGGCCATTATCTTTGAAAACTCGTGGCGAACGGGGGAAGTCCCGGATGACTGGAAAAAGGCTAATGTAGTGCCCATCTTTAAAAAAGGGAAGAAGGAGGATCCTGGGAACTACAGGCCGGTCAGCCTCACCTCAGTCCCTGGAAAAATCATGGAGCAGGTCCTCAAAGAATCAATCCTGAAGCACTTAGAGGAGAGGAAAGTGATCAGGAACAGTCAGCATGGATTCACCAAGGGAAGGTCATGCCTGACTAATCTAATCGCCTTTTATGATGAGATTACTGGTTCTGTGGATGAAGGGAAAGCAGTGGATGTATTGTTTCTTGACTTTAGCAAAGCTTTTGACACGGTCTCCCACAGCATTCTTGTCAGCAAGTTAAGGAAGTATGGGCTGGATGAATGCACTATAAGGTGGGTAGAAAGCTGGCTAGATTGTCGGGCTCAACGGGTAGTGATCAATGGCTCCATGTCTAGTTGGCAGCCGGTGTCAAGTGGAGTGCCCCAGGGGTCGGTCCTGGGGCCCGTTTTGTTCAATATCTTCATAAATGATCTGGAGGATGGTGTGGATTGCACTCTCAGCAAATTTGCGGATGATACTAAACTGGGAGGAGTGGTAGATACGCTGGAGGGGAGGGATAGGATACAGAAGGACCTAGACAAATTGGAGGATTGGGCCAAAAGAAATCTAATGAGGTTCAATAAGGATAAGTGCAGGGTCCTGCACTTAGGATGGAAGAATCCAATGCACCGCTACAGACTAGGGACCGAATGGCTCGGCAGCAGTTCTGCGGAAAAGGACCTAGGGGTGACAGTGGACGAGAAGCTGGATATGAGTCAGCAGTGTGCCCTTGTTGCCAAGAAGGCCAATGGCATCTTGGGATGTATAAGTAGGGGCATAGCGAGCAGATCGAGGGACGTGATCGTTCCCCTCTATTCGACACTGGTGAGGCCTCATCTGGAGTACTGTGTCCAGTTTTGGGCCCCACACTACAGGAAGGATGTGGATAAATTGGAAAGAGTACAACGAAGGGCAACAAAAATGATTAGGGGTCTAGAGCACATGACTTATGAGGAGAGGCTGAGGGAGCTGGGATTGTTTAGTCTGCAGAAGAGAAGAATGAGGGGGGATTTGATAGCTGCTTTCAACTACCTGAAAGGGGGTTTCAAAGAGGATGGCTCTAGACTGTTCTCAATGGTAGCAGATGACAGAACGAGGAGTAATGGTCTCAAGTTGCAATGGGGGAGGTTTAGATTGGATATTAGGAAAAACTTTTTCACTAAGAGGGTGGTGAAACACTGGAATGCGTTACCTAGGGAGGTGGTAGAATCTCCTTCCTTAGAGGTTTTTAAGGTCAGGCTCGACAAAGCCCTGGCTGGGATGATTTAACTGGGACTTGGTCCTGCTTTGAGCAGGGGGTTGGACTAGATGACCTTCTGGGGTCCCTTCCAACCCTGATATTCTATGATTCTATGATTCTATGATCTAGACCATTCCTGACAGGCGTTTGTCTAACCTGTTCTTAAAACCATCCAGTGGTGGAGATTCCACAACCTCCTTAGGTAATTTGTTCCAGAGCTTTACTCTTACAATTAGGAAGTTTTTCCTAATGTTTAACTGAACTCTTTTGTCCCTAGCTAGCTTAACCTCATTTTTTTTCTCCTGACCTTTCTAATTTTTGTCCCTATATGCTCGTGTTGTTTTTTAATACTCATATTTCATAATATGACCCACTTTTTGTATGACTTTTTTGAGTTTCAGGTCATTTAACATCTAGTTAAATCGGTGGGTCTTGTACCATACTTCCTATCTTTCCTATACATTGGGATAGTTTGTTCTTGTGCCCTTAATAATGTTTTTCTTTAAAAAACTGCCAACTCTCCTGAACTCCTTTTTTCCCCTAAGACTTGCTTCTCATAGGATCTTACCTACCAGTTTTCTGAGTTTGCTAAAGTCTTCCTTCTTGAAGATTTTTGTCTTCATTCTGTTTTCCCTCCTGCTATTCTTTAAAATCATGACCTCTGTCATTTCATGATCGCTTTCACCCAAGTTGCCTTCCATCTTCAAATTCTCAACTAGTTCCTCCCTGTCTGAGTCAAATCTAGAAAGCCTCTTCCATAGTCACTTTCTCTATCTTCTGTAATAAAAAGTTGTCTCCAGTGCATTCCATGTACTTGTTGGATAATTCGTGCCCTGCTGTATTATTTTTCCAACAGATGTCTGGATAATTCAAGTCCCCCATTACTACCGAGTCATATGTTTTGGATGATTTTTTTCTTTTAAAAAATTCATCCAACTCTTCTTCCTGGTTAGATTGTCTGTAGTGGGCACCCACTATGATAGCACCTTTATTTATTTTAGACCTTTTATCCTTACCCAGATACGTTAAATAGGTCTGTCTCCCCCTTGTATCTCGGCCTCTGTGTGAGTGTATATCTATATATCTGTGATATATAAGGCAACGCCAGCTTTCTCTTTTCCCTGCCTGTCCTTTTATGAACAAGCTTTACCCTTCTATATCAATGTTCTAGTTGTGAATTATCCCACCAAGTCTCTGTGATGCCATTTGTCGTCATTGTCATTATTCACTAGTATTTCTAGTTCTTTCTATTTATTCTCCATAGTTATTTAGTGTTGGTATACAGACATCTAAGATATTAGTTTGATTTTTTTTTCCCCTCTATATTCCCTTCTCTCCTTTGTCCTTGGTGTGATTGCCTACGTTTTCCCCAGTTTCTTATCCTTCACCCAGGTCTCCATGGCTCAACTTAGCTGTGGGCTTTGTCTCCTGCCCCATCAAACCTAGTTTAAAGCCCAGCTCCTAATTTAACTAATCTGTATCCAGAGATATTCTTTCGCTTTCTTAATAGGTGAACTCTATATCTGCTCAGTCGGCCTTCTTCTCAGAACAGCATCCTGTGTTTGAGGAAGTCGAAGGTTTTCTGGTGACACCATCCGTGCAGCCATGCGTTTACTTCCAGGATGTCTGTCTCTACCTCTGCCCTTGACTAGGAGGATCAGTGAGAACACCACCTGTGCCCCAGCTCCTTCACCCTCACTACTGGAGCCCTGTAGTCACCTCTGATCTGCTCAGGGTCATACCTTTTGTTTCCTCTTGGGAGTGGTGGCCTCGATCCTCCCCGCTTTGGGGGTACATGCGGTGTTCTCCACCGTTGGGAGAGATTCTTCATCCCTCGTTGCCAGGACAGCATACCAGCTTTTTATTTCTATGGACGGTGGGTTGGGGGCTGTTGTGGAGTGTTGCTTGAAGTAACCAGTAGCTAGCTTGCTTTCTGTGAAGAAGTAATTTCCTCCTCCTCCTCCCCAACTGGTGCTACTGAAGTTCTCTTCAGCTGGATTCCTTCCTCAACCTTGGAGGTCTCCATATGCATGTTTTCAATGAATTCCTCATGTGCACAGATAATCCTCAGCTGTAGCCACCTCTTTATGCAGCTCTCCCACCTCCTTTATGCCAATATACACCTTTCACTATAAACTACTATATCTCAGTAAGAGATCTATTTTTACAATATTTCATTAAAATGAATTGAGCAGCAAGGAATAATAACAGAGAAAGCTACTATTCCTTTAAACCTTTACCTGAGTGAAACATAATGACACTTGAAAGGTCTGTGGCCAACAAATATAGACAAGGGCCCCTACTTAAACAGCTTGGTTAATGAATGTTACTTTTTTCATTCTTTTGGCCTTTGTAGTTGCACTCATCTCAGGCTGTTTGAAAATGATTTTCTCTGAAAGTGTTGTGACATTGTTTTAATTGAATAAAGCTCTATAAATGGTGTTATAAATCAACACAATGAATTTCTAATGTAATGCAAACAATATTAACTTGGAAATCAGTTGCTGTATATAAAGTAGTTACTGTGATTAATCTTTCTTGTTTACAACTTAAAGAGTTAAGGAGATGGCCTTGCCAGGCCTTTCCGAAAACATTCGGAAATGCCAGTGGTGTGGGTTTAAAAGGCTCCATAGATTATTTCTCTTGAGGCAGTATGAGTTAGCCTGCTTTGAAAAAGTTTGAGAATTCCATCTTTCACACTGAATGCATATAGCAGAAGGATTCTGTTAGAAAAAACATGGTTTTAATCCTATAAACCAGGTTTTTGCTGAAGTGGCCATATAACTATGCTCACAGGATACAAGACTAAAAAGAAGTCCTACATTTAAAAATTAAAGGATAAGAGTAAAATATTAAAACTGTTACAGTAAAGTTAGAATTTTCAAACTTAAGGTGACTAAATTTATTTATATGTAAGTGGCTTGACTTTTAGTGGTACTAAGCACCTTCCCTTGAGCATTGGTGGAAATTCTGGGTACTCAGCACCCCTGAAAATAGTGTCTAATTTTAGGCACCCAAGTTTAGCTTGATATAGTTGTACGTTAATCAAGTAGGTTGTTTCAAATTTGACAAGTGTGATCCGTTTTGGCTGAAGAAATTTCCCAAACCCTGTATTTCCCATCTATTACACATGACTGGGTAGAACGGAGTTTAAAAATAAAATTACACAAGTAATTAATTAAATATGGAGATACTTACTTTAAAAGCCCAATTGGTAAAGAAGCAACCAGTTAAAGGATTTATTATTAATACAAGAGAAACATTTCCTCCTCAACCCCCACACTGACTCCACCTACATTTTCAAATAAATAATCCTTGTGCTGATAGATTGGATCTTGGCTAGATTTAAAAAATATGATGCAATATGGTATACTGATGAAAGAATGCTGGGCTGATAATGGTGATTACAGATGGCCATATGGTGACAGATCTTCATAGAACAAGTGTGGGTAAACTATGGGCCACGTCCAGTCCATCAGACCTTTTACTCCGATCCTTGAGCTTGGCTGGCAGTGGGGTTGGGCGCTTGCCCCACTGTGCTTGGCTCCTGGAAGCAATGGCATGTCCCCCCTCTGGCTCCTACGCACAGGGGCAGCCAGGGGACTCCGCACGCTGCCCCCACCCCAAGTGCTGCCCCTGCAGCTCCCATTGGCTGGGAACCACGGCCTGTGGACGGGGCAGCGCGTAGAGCCGCCTCATCACACCTCCACGTAGGAGCTGGAGGGGGGTACATGCCACTGCTTCCGGGAGCTGCTTGAGGTAAGCACCACCCGGAGCCTGCACCCCTGACCTATTGCCACGTCCGAACCCCCTGCCTCACCCCAATCCCCCTTCTGCCCTCCAAACCCCTCAGTTCCATCCCAGAGCCTGCATCCCAACCCCCCTGTGCCAGTCTGGAGCCCCCTCCCACATCTTGAACTCCTCATTTCTTGTCCCACACCAGAGCCCGCACCCCCAGCCCTCACTCTCACCCTCTCCCACACCCCAACCTCCAATTTGGTGAGCATTCGTGGCCCGCCATGCAATTTCCATACCCAGACGTGGCCCTCAGGTCAAAAAGTTTGCCCACCCCATCCTAGAATGAAGTTCCGGGAAGTACAGTACCATTAACTGTCCTATCCACTGGCCTGCTTTTCTTTGCTCCCTTTTTCCAGCATCTTGTGTCCGAAGCTCTTGGGCTCCATCCTTTGCTCCTCCCTACCCCGCTTTTTTGCAGGAATGTGTGTGTGCGTGCACGGGGGAGTGATGGTGGCTGTTTGACTCCTCTTCACATGGTAGCTGTTGGGTTTTATTCTTCATGGAGGCAGCTAAGCTCTTATTGACAGTAAAGCTGCCTTCTAGAAGAAGCTGGGCTATTCCTGGTGGTAGCCACATCTGTTTTTATGGAGAGTTCTCCCCAGTACACATGACCCTCCTCTCAGTTTGCAGACTACCAGCAAGTGATTCACCAACCATCAGGTGTGTATAGACTGTTTGAGAGCTGCTGTCCCACTTAATTGTTACTTTTCCCATAGCATTCAGGTAAGCAAGTGCTCATAAGATTAAACTAAATTTCACTGTAGTAAGAAATACAAGGGGGGAAACGGTCAGATAATCACTTCATGCAGTATTGTTGTAGCTGTGTCAGTCCCGGGATATTAGACAAGGTGGGTCAGGTAATATCTTTTATTGGACCAACTTCTGTTTGGTGAGAAACACAAACTTTTGAGCTCTGTGTAAGGTTGAAAGCTTGCCTTTTTCACCCAACAGAAATTGGTCCAATAAATTAATCACTTTTGTAAGAATGAAACAAGGTTTAGGGCTAGTGTATCTTTGCAAAATCTTGGCTTGTATCCCACTTTATCTGGTTCCAAAAAGCTGGTTTACCAAAATTAATAAGTAGATAGGGAGTAATAAATAGAAGTCATAACTGGATACAAAATGTCATCCCACTGTAGGAACTGTCTTACCATTTCAGACCAGTGGTCTCTGTTCTGGTATCCTGTGCTTTACTCTATCAGATGGTTTAGAGAGAGGTATGAAAATGGGTGGATTGATTTTTTTTTATTTTTTTTTAAATCAAGGTGATCTAAATCACCAAATAGGCTCAATTTAATAATCAATTTTAATACTTTTTCAATATGTACTTCAGTTCTTTTTTAAAGAAGGCTACATCCCATTAAAACATATTGACTGATAACTAACTAGAGTCTTTACTCTCCTAAATAGCAAAAAGATGTACCAAATCTAGTATAAACTATAACTTCACTTATTTAAGCAATTGTATAGCTGGATTTCAGTTTCTTACTAAGTGTACATTTTTAGTATGTTAGAAAATGGTGACTTATTTAACTTTTTTGCTCTATCTGTCAAACTGCATTAGGATGGTAACTGGAATTTAATTAAACAAAACAACATATAATGTTTGTTTTTATTAAACAAAATTACCTTAAATGTTTTGGATATATTAACTTCTCTTATCAAAACATGTTTCACGTTTATAACACAGTGATATATTAAAAGAACAGAGATTAACTATAGTCAGTAATTAAATTGATTTCAAATGAGCCTGAGAATTTTCAAATATGCCTAAATGAAAGTGACTGGCGCTTAAATTCCTACTCATAGCTGAGGCCGTGTCTATACTACACACTTATGTTGACTCAAGTTATGTTGGCATACAGCAGTGGTCTCCAACCTTTGTACGCCCAAGATCACTTTTTGAATTTAAGGGCAAACCAGGATCTACCCCTTCCCCGAGGCCTTGCCCCTTCCCACTCACTCCATTCCCTGCCCCAGTCACTCGCTTTCCCCCACCCTCACTTTCATTGGGCTGGGGTAGGGGGTTGGGGTTCGGGAGGGAGTGCAGGCTGGGGCCGAGGGGTTCATGGTGTGGGAGGGCTGGGGTGTAGGAAGGGTTGCTGGCTCTGGGAGGGGGTCAGGGCTGGGGCATAGTGTTGGGAGGCAGGAGTACATCAGAAGCAGGAAGCTTGCTAAACAATCAGTGGGACGGTCGAGATACAAAAGGAGCACTTAAAGATGCCAAAGTCATTGTGGAGAAACTAAAGGAATTCTTTGCTTCAGTCTTCACAGCTGAGGATGTTAGGGAGATTTCCAAACCTGAGCCATCTTTTGTAGGTGACAAATCTGAGGAATTGTTACAGATTGAAGTGTCACTAGAGGAGGTTTTAGAATTAAGAAACTTAATAGTAACAAGTCACGGGGGCCATATGGCATTCACCCAAGAGTCCTGAAAGAACTCAAATGTGAAATTGCGGCACTATTAACTATATGGTTGGTAACCTGTCCTTTAAATCGGCTTCTGTACCCAGTGACTGGAAGATAGCTAATGTAATGCTAATATTTTAAAGGGGCTCTAGAGGTGATCCCGGCAATTACAGACTGGTAAGTCTAACGTCAGTACCAGGCAAACTAGTTGAAAGAATAGTAAAGAATAAAATTCAGACACGTGAAGAACATAAATTGTTGGGCAAAAGTCAACATGGTTTCTGTAAAGGGAAATCATGTTTTAGTAATCTATTAGAGTTTTTGAAGGGATCAACAAACATGTGGACAAGGGGGATCCAGTAGACATAGTGTACTTAGATTTCCAGAAAGCCTTTGACAAGGTCCCTCACCAAAGGGTCTTATGTAAATTTAATTTGTCTTGGGATAAGAGGGAAGATCCTTTCATGGATTGAGAACTGGTTGAAAGACAGGGAACAAAGGGTAAGAATAAATGATAAATTTTCAGAATGGAGAGGGGTAACTAGTGATATTCCCCAAGGGTCAGTCCTAGGACCAATCCTATTCAACTTTTTCATAAATGATCTGGAGAAAGGGGGTAAACAGTAAAGTGGCGAAGTTTGTAGATGATGCTAAACTGTTCAAGGTAGTTAAGACCAAAGCAGACTGTGAAGAGCTTCAAAAAGATCTCTCAAAACTCAGTGATTTGTCAACAAAATGGCAAATGAAATTTAATATGTATAAATTTAAAGTAATGCACGTTGGTAAAAATAACCCCAACTATAGATACAATATGATGGGGGGCTAATTTAGCTACAACTAATCAGGAAAGAGAGCTTGGAATCATCATGGATAGTTCTCTGAAGATGTCCACGCAGTGTGCAGCGGCAGTCAAAAAAAGCAAACAGGATGTTAGGAGCCAATTAAAAAAAAGGGGTAGAGAATGACAGAATACCTTATTGCCCTTTTATAAATCCATGGTACGCCCTCTTGAATAGTGCATACAGATGTGGTCTCCTCATCTCAAAAAGGTATACTGGCATTAGAAAAGGTTCAGAGAAGCGCAACTAAAATGATTAGGGGTTTGGAACGGGTCCCATATGAGAAGAGATTAAAGAAGCCAGGACTTTTCAGTTTGGAAAAGAGGAGACTAAGGGGGGATATGATAGAGGTATATAAAATCATGAGTGGTCTGGAGAAAGTGAATAAGGAAAAGTTATTTACTTGTTCCCATACTATAAGAACTAAGGGCCACCAAATGAAATTAATGGGCAGCAGGTTTAAAACAAATAAAAGGAAGTTCTTCTTCACACAGCACACAGTCAACCTGTGGAATGCCTTGCCTGAGGAGGTTGTGAAGGCTAGGACTATAACAGGGTTTAAAAGAGAACTGGATAAATTCATGGAGGTTAAGTCCATTAATGGCTATTAGCCAGGATGAGTAAGGAATGGTGTCCCTCGCCTCTTTTTGTCAGAGGGTGGAGGTGGATGGCAGGAGAGAGATCACACGATCATTACCTGTTAGGTTCACTCCCTCTGGGTCACCTGGCATTGGCCACTGTCAGGAGACAGGATACTGGGCTGGATGGCCCTTTGGTCTGACCCAGTATGGCCGTTATGTTCTTAGGGGGTGCAGGCTCTGGGAGGGGGCTCAGGGCTGGGGGTTGGAGTGCAGCTTCCTGCTAGGCAGCACTTACTCGACAGTTCCCAGTCAGTGGTGTAGTGTGGCCCCTGCTAAGGCGGGCTTCCTGCCTACCCTGGCCCCATGCCACTCCTGGAAGGAGCCAGTGCACCCCTGCGGCCCCTGGGTGGGATGTGGGCAGGTAGCATGTGGCTCCATATGCTGCCCTCTCTGCAATCACCACCTGCATAGTTCCCATTGGCCACAGCTCCCTGTTCCTGGTGAATGGGAGCTGCGGGGGCGGTGCTTGTAGGCAGGAGCAGCGCGCAGAGGGAGACCCCTGCCCCCATGGCCATGGGGATGCGCTGGCCACTTCCGGGTGCAGCGTGGTGCCAGGGCAGGCAGGGAGCCTGTCTTAGTGGCAGCCCCGCTGTACTGCTGGAGACGGTGATCAACCGATTGGTGACCACTGGCATACAACCACTTGTGAGCGTGCATACTTGGCTTCTTGTGTTGGCGGTGTGCATACTCACTGGGAGAGCTCTTATCAATGCAGTGTCTGGTTCACCATGGGAAGGTATTTCATTGTGCAATTCGCACCGTCCAGCGCCCTGTGTTTTGAGAGGTTTTTGCAGTGCATGATGGGGCCCAAATGAGTCACGCAAGGGTGACTGGTAGTGATGTGAAATGTTAACCGGTAATCATTAGTCTTACTGGTTAACCTATCTTAGCTGTTAACCGCCGCGCCAGGCTGGAGTAGGACCGGTCAACTGGCCCTGGCTGCTCCTGGCCAACGGGATCAGCCCTGGCCACTTAATTGGTTAACTGTTTTAATGAAATATTTTTAATCATTTAAATGGTTAACTCTTTAAATGGTATTTACATCCCTAGTGACTGGGAGCATGGGGACAAATTCCCAGTTTGCAGCTGTTTCCATCCCATAATTTTATCTGTATCCTATATTTTTTTTCATCTTTTTCAAAATCCCGCAAACCCACATGGTCTTCTGTCTGCAGTCTCTGACAGAAACATGGAGTCTGAACAGCTCTGCACTATTGTCATGAGCATTGCAAATACAGGATGCATGATCCTGGAGTATTTGCAGAGCCAGAGAAAGAACTGAGTCAGTTGCGATTGTGATAATTCTGTGGAGGATACATTATTGTTGGACATGGCAAGAACCAATTAAGGTTGTTGGTGTCATTAGCAGAGTACAGTGTAGCAGCCGTGTTAGTCTGTATTCGCAAAAAGAAAAGGGGTACTTGTGGCACCTTAGAGACTAACAAATTTATTTGAGCATTAGCTTTCGTGAGCTTATGCTCAAATACATTTGTTAGTCTCTAAGGTGCCACAAGTACTCCTTTTCTATTAGCAGAGTCGCTGCAGATGGTGTAGTGCTGCTTCTGGGCCTGAGAAACAAGCCCTGACTGGTGGGATTGTGTCTTGATGCAGGTTTGGTATGATGAGCAGTGGCTGTAGAACTTTTGACTGTGCAAAGTCACATTCCTGGATCTGTGCACCGAGCTTGTCCGAGCCCTCCCTCGCAGGGATACCAAAATAAGAGCTGCATTGACAGTGGAGAAGCAAATGGCAATCAGACTGTAAAAACTTGCAATGCCAGAATCCTCTTGGTCAGTCAGGAATCAGTTTGGAGCTGGGAAATCCACTGTGGGGGCAGTTGTGATGCAAGAGCGCGAGGTCATTAATCGCTCTCTGCTACACAGGAGTGTGAATCTGAGCAATGTGCAGGACATAATGGATGGATTTACAGCTATGTGGTTCCCAAACTGTGGTGGAGTGGTAGACGGTGTGCATATCCCTATTTTGGGCACCAGACCACCTTACCACTGAGTACATCAGCAGAAAGGGCTATGTTTTCAGTGGGTATGTAAGCACTGGCGGCTCACTGGAGGTGCTTCACTGATATCAGTGTGAGCTGGTCAGGGAAGGTGCATGATGCTCTCATGTTTCTGAACACTCCTCTGTTCTTAAAGCTAAAAGCACAGGGATTTTCTTTCCCGACTGGAGGATTACCACTGGGAATGTTGAAATGCCAATAGTGCTCCTGGAGGACCCAGCCTAACACTTGCTTCCCTGGCTCATAAAGCTGTACCTCGGCCCCCTCAGCAGCACCAAGGATTCAAATACTGGCTCAGCAGGTGCAGAATGACTGTTTGAAGGGTTGCTGGCATTGTTTGCTCACAAGATTGGACCTTGGAGTAAAATATCCCAGTGTTTCTAGCTGCCTCCTGTGTCCTGCATAATGTATGTGAAACAAAGGGGGAAAAGTTTCCTCCAGGGTGGAGGTGGAGTGGCTGTCAGCAGAATTTGAATTAGATACATGGGCTATTAGAAGAGCTCAGTGTGGAGCTATATGGCTCAGGGAGATGGTGAAACATTTCAACACTGAACTAGAGTACTGTGTGGTGTTGTAATGTCTGGCTCTGTATGGTACCACACAATGGTTTTTGTGGCCTGTTGGGAGTTGAGTTGGTTTCTGTACATGTAGGAATATAACATTGTCAGTGCAACAGTTTTAATTTTGTTTGTGAATGATCCTATGAGTTGTCACATTTTGCAGTAACAGGACATTGGTTGCTTTCAGAACTGCAGAGGACTTGGCAGGATATGTTTTGAGCTTTAAAGATGAATTATTTTCCAAATAATACAACTTTATTCTGTAACAAAATCTCCTTTTCCTGGTAGGACTCCTGAGCTTTTCTCCTGTTTACTCTTTCCTTCTCCAGACTGTCTGTAATGTTCATCCTCTAGGCCCTGTGCTCATGGACTGATGCCGCACCGACTTGCAGGATCTCACTGAACATGTCATCCTGAGTCCTGTTCTTTCTCCTCTTTATACGGCTCAGGCAATCTGCAAGTGTGGAGGGGGAGACCCTGAAGGCCACAGTTGCAGCAGCTGAAGATAAAACACACATAGGTAGCATAGTGAGAATTCTTTACAAAAAGCTGAACTTAAGATGCCTAACTCAGTCCTCTTGCTCCCCAAAAGTTTTCAGCACTACATTGTCACTTCTGCTTGGGATCGCTTGTGCGCGCTGCCAGGCACTGCACCAGCCATGGTGAGTACTGTCCACTGAGGGTAGAGGAAATGAGGAGGAAATTCCTTGCTTGGTTGCAAGATTCAAGTAGTATAGATCAGTGACACTGAACACTGGCACCATTTCCCATAGGTGGAGGTGATTTTAACTCACAGCTCACTCCTGAGGGTAATAAAGGGAGAGAGCACAAATACTGCTGGTGTCTCGAAGCTGCTTGGACCAGCATGCTGCTAGCCTGTATACAGTAACTCCTCACTTAACGTTGTCCTGGTTAACATTGTTTCGTTGTTGCATCACTGATCTATTAGAGCACATGCTTGTTTAAAGTTGTGCAATGCTTCCTTATGTTGTTTGGCAGCCGCCTGCTTTGTCCACTGCTTTCAGGAAGAGCAGCCTATTGGAGCTAGCTGGTGGGGACCTGGAACCAGGGTGGGCTGGCAGCTCTTTAATTTTCCTGTGTGGCAGCCGCCCAGCAGGCTATCAATTGCTGGACAGTTCAGGTGTCCCTCCCCCTACTGCCTTGTGCTGCTCCTGCCCTCTGCCTTGGAGCTGCTTCCAGGAGCCTCCTGCTTGCTGGGTAGGGGGGGAAGGGGGTGCTGTTTTCAGGGTATCCCTGTCCCCCTGCTCCGGTACTCCATCTCCACATGCAGGGCTCAGGACGGAGAAAGCTTGCTGGCAGCAGCTTCTGTCTCAACTTGCTGATCTACTTAAAGGCAGTGTACTTAGAGTGGGGTCAGCATACTTAAAGGGGCAATATGAGTGTCGGTCTCGCACGTGCACGCGCGTGCACACACACGCAGCCCCTGGCACTTTGGAAAGTGGAGAGAGTGGTGTGCTCCAGTGGGATAGCCTGGGTTCATCATCACGTTTAGTTTCCGCAGGGAATGTTTGCAGCCACTGCCATGTGTCTGTTGTCTCTTCCCTCCGTTTGTGCTGCCTTGTAGAGTGTGAGACTACATTAACAGCAATGTGTTAACCCTTGAGGGCTCAACTGAATGCTAGTTCATCATGAGCAGCAAGGTATTCCCTGGGAAATGTCCCACCCTCTGACTCCACCACCTCAACCAAACTTTATAATCATTGCTGTGTACAGTATTAAATTGTTTAAAACTTATAGTTTGTGTGTGTGTTATACTGCTCAGAACACATAGACCTCGCAAGAGGCCAGACTATATATCAGCATCCTTGAGCTGTATGTAGTCCACCTTGCATACAAGGCCAATCATTCGCGATCTCTGTATCCAAGTGATCTTGGAAAATACCACCCACCATGGTCTTCATAAACAAACAGGCAGGAGCAAGGCCACTCATGCTTGATCTGGAAGCAGGCAGGCTTTGGAACTGTTGCATTCGGTACAACATGACTGTCCCAGTGGAATAACTCCTTAGCAGACAAGCTCAGCAGGCACTTCTTGGTAGACCATGTGTAGGAAGTATCAGGAGTAGCTGTGTTAGTCTGTATCCACAAAAACAACAAGGAGTCTGGTGGCACCTTAAAGACTAACATTTATTTGAGCATAAGCTTTCTTGGGTAAAACCCCCACTTCTTCAGATGCATGGAGTGAAAATGTGTGGGAAATCCACAACTCCATACTGACACACATTCATGCAGTCAGGCACATCTTTGTGGGATCTCTTTGCATCCCAAATAAACCGAAAACTTCCCAATATATTGTTCCAGAGGAGCCATAGGCCACAACTCCCAAGGAGAGAGACTCCGATTATTCACAAAAAGAAAAGGAGTACTCGTGGCACCTTAGAAACTAACAAATTTATTAGAGCATAAGCTTTCGTGAGCTACAACTCACTTCATCGGATGCATCCTATTATTGTGGACAAATGGTTTTTGGATATGCATTTTCTCCCATCCCCCCTGATTCCACAGGTGCTAAATACATTACAAGGCCACCATCATTCTCCTAGCCCCCTACTTGCCCAGACCACTTTTATTCCTAGAGCTTCTGTCGATGTTGTTAGAGGGCTTATTCCTTCATCCTCCCACTTCCTTGATCCTTCTTGCATGAACAGAGAGCAACAATACCCTAAGTCCAAAGGTGCAAACAATTTGATGTTTATTGGGGTGAATTTCCAGCAAGCTTAAATCCAAGTTCCTTTTTCCTTATTTTCGAATCTCAACTAACTTCCTGTTTGCCCCTAATTTATATAGTAATATTATCAGCTATACCTTAACCGGTCATTTTACTGAAATTTACCTAACCAATCCTAACATGTTGTAACATGATTAGCTAACCAATTATCACCACCTTAATTAGTTTACACCCAGGAAAATTAATGATACGGCAGACAGAAACAATCACAGGACCAGAGAGCATGCAAATAAACAATAGTAAAGTGGGAACTATAATGACAAAACAATACAGAAGTGAGGATTTCACAACTACACCTATAAAGACATAAGGGTTTCCCAACTATGTCTATTGATAAGTGAGTTCTTACCAAACAGAAAACTAAATTTCCTTTTACATCTTCTAGACTCTTCCCTTTACCTGGAGGTGATAGATCAGATCGCCTTTCTAACAGCCCCAGATTGCCTTATTTCAATATGACTAGTTTGAAATGTGTGAGGAGGTGACCGTGCTTTCCAGCCTATGGCTGCTCCCACTGCTTAGCCAAAGGCCTTAGCTTAAGAACAGGGCCTTACTGTCATAGTGAGAGAAGGTACTTACACAGGCAGACAGTGATTTTGATTCTTTCTTTTATACCTCTATAACTAGCTAAATGATAAACATATACCTAAATTCTTAAAGTATAGGTCTTTACAGACAGGCCTTAATATCTATATCCTAACAGACGTCGGCCAATCCTCCAATCAAGATGCACCCCTTCCCAGAACTCTTGACACAGGAAAGGGGCACTGTCAAACACCCCAAACTGGGCTCACTCCACCACATGGACGTCGGAAGTAGAACACATTGCTTGTCCCCTGTCCAAGCTATTCTTAACCAGAGTAGAAAAGATTGAAGTAGGACCTGCTATTTAGCTAAATGGAAGTGCTTCGCCGCCGGGGTACAGCACAGTCAGTCTTACCCTGTTACTTCAAGCATCCTGATTGTTTTAGATTACCCCCAGTCTCTAAAGCAGTTTGGTCTCATGATCAGCTTATTACGAGTCAACCTTAGCAGCCATTAGTGCCTTCCTCCCTCTGTAGACGGGTGCTATGTCTTTACCCACCCAACTAAAACACAATTCATGAAGAGCCTTTTCAAGGCCTTCCTGCCAGTTAGTAAACCAACACTGCTATCAGATCTTAACCTTATGCTGTTGGAACTTATCAGACCTCCATGTGAACCCGTAGCGATATGTTCCATGTCTGTCTGTATGTCTCTGTCTCTCCCCCGACCCCTTCAATGAAAGAGGCACTTCTCATGGCCATCACTTCAGCCATGAGGATCAGCAAGCTGGGAGCCCTCATGGGGGACCCTCCTTTTATAGTGTTTCACAGGGATCTCTTTGCCTTTACCCTACATTTCTTCCCAAAGTTATCTCCGAATTTCACCTTAACTAATATATTCACTCACCTGTCTTTTTTCCCCAAAACTTCCATGTTTTTCCTGAAGAGAAGAGACTTCACTCCCTCAACGTCTGGTGCACGCTGGCTTTTTATGTGCAAAGAACCAAACCCATCAATAAGTCACCAAGAGTCTTTGTCACGGTAGCAGAGAGAACCTGAGCTTAAGCTATATCCTTTCAAAGCATTTTTAAGTGGGTTTCTGGCTGTATCATCGAATGGTACAGATTAGTTCACATCTTGTCTTCTGGTGGTATAATACCTCACTCCATGGAAGCATGGGGCCACCACACGAGCTTCCCTGCATGAAGTCCCGATGCAGAACATATGCAGAGCAGCCACCTGGTGCTCCATACACTTGTTTGCCAGACATCATGCACTAGTCCAGGCCTCTGCTGGGAAGCAGTAGTGGGATCTGCAGTATTGCACATTCTTTGCTTCTGGCTTCCTGATCCCTATCTCCAGTCTGTAGAATACTCCCAATCACTCACTTGGAATGCACATAGCACTTGAAAAATAAATGGAAGTTATGTACTGTAACTGGAAGTTCTTCTAGAGGTGTGGTTCCTATCTGAATTCCACTACCCGCCCTCTGTCTCCTGTACTTAAGATCTGGTTGGATTTGTGGTGAGAGGAACTGAGGAAGCACCAGTCCTCACTGCATCTTATACCGTCATGGTTCTCAAACTTTTGTACTGGTAACCCCTTTCACGCAGCAAACCTCTGAGTGCGACCCCCCCCCCCTTATAAATTTTTTAAAAAATGTTTAAAATATATTTAACACCATTATAAATGCTGGGGGCAAAGCTGGGTTTGTGGTGGAGGCTGACAGCTCGCAACCTCACGAACCACTCAGGGATCACGACCCCCAGTTTGAAAACCCCAGTTATACCCTGTCTTGGGAGCATGAGAGCTACTGCACACATGTAAGCCAATGAACACAGCTTGTTTAAAATCTCCAGAGTAGGGTGCATAGTACGCATGCATACCCACATATGGAGTACAAATAGGGACCACACATCTTGAGGAACTTCAGGTTACAGTAAGTAACCTCCATTTTGTTTTATTTTCATTAAAACCTGTAGCTCAAAGTTCCTATAAAGAGTTGAAAGGAGGGATCTTTCCACTAAAGATAGACCTGAGTGCGCTCACAATACTCGAGTCAAATCTAGAGAAGACAAAACATGACATCTGAAATTTTTAGATGGAAAAAATGGCAGAAGACTTTGGGAATAAATTCCTGCCTTAATACATCATAAAGAAGCAAAAGAGGGCACAACACTTTTTCTATTTTGCAGCTGATGATTAAGGTTGCTTCATAAATTAATACAAAGGACTCTTTAGGATCCTGAATCGTTAACGGAACAACACAGGTAGACTTAAAATTATTCAAAATTTACAGACCAAAAGTACTATACAATTGCAGGTGCAGGAGGAAGTGAGTTCTGTTCTTCTGCCATCAGCATCATTTGAGTAATACCTTCTAAAACCCTGTTTTAATAAGAGATGAGGCAGGAGATTAAAGTAATTTAATTGGTAATAAACTATACTGATTTTAAAGGAGGTGTTCTTTTTAAAAAAAAAAAAAAAATTGGTGTCATAGCAAAATTCTTGAATTTCTGCCAAATCTTGTATACATAAAATATAGTGGTCCCCTAATTTCAACAGAATTAGAATTTCAGTTAGAAATCTCTCTAATTAGAAGTAAGAATATAATCTATAACAAAAATGCCCACTTAAGTTCCTTGGATCATGTCACATAGAGTTGCATCAAATTAAAAGGTTTAACTGTGGCAATTCAATATTAGCCTGCATATCCTGAGGATATTTTAATGGAATATGCCTTTAATGATAAACCTGTGAGGTTTAGGAGGCAGTGCTCAAAGGATTAAAAACTGGAAATAAGTTTTGGAGACTGACTTATACATGGCATGACTTGTTAATTCTCCAGATGTTATGATTTCCAAGTAGGTCATGGAATTGGGTGAAATTTGCTGATCTTCTGGTGCCACAGTGGCGATATAATTTTAGCAATGTTCTAAAGCAACTCATCTTTGTGTTAACAGGATGCACACAGTTCATTCACTATTTTGCCTAAAAATAACTGCTATTTGTTGGGATCTGATTTTTCCAAAAGAGTTTCTGTTAACAGTTCTTTCAGTTTCTGTTTAAAGGTTTTATGATTGCTTAAAGAAGAAGCTACCAAAATGTACTGTGGATCTTTAAATCATTGTAAATGGGCCTACAACAAGTAGTCTCCTATTTTAAAACCATGAAATCTTTAATTTTTCTGTCATTACAGCTTTCTCACGTTGATAATTCTAAGCAATTTCAAATCCAATTATTCCCAAAATATGATAGTAATTAAATTAGTGTTTTTACATGAACAGAATTTGCAGCATAACATTCATTTTGAAGACCCTTCCATACTTGGAAATAGAATAAAGGCAGCTCCATACAGATTGTAATGAGTTCTTTATAGTAGCATGAACTGAAGGGTTAATTCTTTGTTTTAAAGCAAGGTTTTAGAGGTGAAATTTGTTGTGATATTTGTGTTCATAGTACAGGGATTGTCAGAATGGAAGGGAAAGGAAATGAGAAAAGAGGATCAAATTAAATAGTACAACTGTATATAATCTTGTTTTATGAAAATCTTTGTAGATGTTCTGTAGTTCTTGAAATGCTATATGCCTGTTTGTAGCAGTGTTTTTAAGGGTTGTGTTTTAAACAAGTTTTGTGACCACCTGTGTAGGATTTCATTCACTATATTTTTCCTTGAGTGATGTAGGATTGTTTGACTAGTGTCTGGCTTGCATGGATTTGTATTCTTTTCTGACTGTCTTCCGTTGACCAGATGAGAGACCAGTATAGAAAACAATTGGGAAAACATGGAAAAACAATTGGGTACTCAGCAAAAATTCAAATGGCTTAGAAATCAGTATTTGTGTCTCTGCAATAGCAGTTTAAAATGATGTATGGTCACTTATTGGAGAATGGTATGCAAACCTGAAAATCAACAGAAGTGACTACTTAAATTGTTCTGAAAAGTTATGTACTAGTCCAGACACGCAACCTATTTGCCTGCCTTTATCATGATGGTATAATAGAAATATAGATGTATTTTATTTTCTGTGGGGAAAAATTACTTGGTGCAGATGAATAGAAACTTGCACAGCTGCAGTAGGATCACACAGGATGTATGGCATTGTTTTCAGTTTCTCTTAAAGCTTTTTTTTAAATTTCAATTTCTTCAGACCAAGAGTTAAGCTAATAGTAATGGGGTATGGACATGTTCCATGTCTGCTATATTTAATCTCCAAGACACTGATTATGTAACATTTCTTAGAATCATGGAGCCAGAAAAGACCTCTCTATAATTCATGAGTTTTCCTACACTTTTGAAAGGAAAATGAAGAGAGATCCATTATAATCTCAGACCATAACTATTGTAGTCTTTTTTCAAATATTCTGCTTAGAAGATGGGGCTCAGGGGTTTAGGAAATTCAGATGTGATATTAATTACACTAATGTTGTGGGCAAATGTAGGAAATTACAGTTGTACTATCTGAATTTTATTTATAATCTGTATTCAAAGTACTGTTAAAGTGCTTCGAGGTACTATCACAGCTCCTAGCAAGGGCCCATTCCTGACCATGCACTAGGACTATGGTGAGAAGAATCCAAGCCTCTGTGGTCCAAATCTCAGGTGTGTTCCAAGCTTCTGGAACCTAAAGTGAGTCTAGCCACTGTCTCTCAATCTCAGGTTTTTGTGCACACCCGCAGTGCACACATTCTATCTGGCATCTCCCCTCTCCCACAACTGTCCAGCCACCTAGTCCATCTGGATGCAGATCTGACCCTTCAGAAACTCCCTAGTATTTAAACATACCCCTTTCCCAGAATTTCCCCTAAAAGATATGAAGTTTCTGGTTTACAGTGAACTCTCAGGGGCATGAAACAGTTGTGAAGCAGCCAATACACATTCTCTGTGCAGACTAACATCTTTATGCTCTTTTATCCTTAACCATGTAAAGCACAGGAGACTACATATCATACGAAATCGCAAACTTATTTCACTTCCTAGCTCACCCTTTTCTTGTGAATCCTTGGGAGAGCATCTGGGTCCAAGCAGGCAGTTTCCTCCTCTTCTTTGTGTACCCTGCCGCTGCTGCAGCCTCCCTCATGTTTCTCTGGTTAAAATGTTGTATGCGTTGTTTTTGTTGTAGCCATGTCTGTCCCAGGATATTAGAGACAAGGTCGGTGAGATAATATCATTTATTGGATCAGCTTCTATTGGTGAGAGACAAGCTTTTGAGCTTACGCAGCACTGAAGAGACCTGAAGAAGACTCTCTGCTGCAAAATGGCTGTCTCCCCAGTTTCCTCTGAGCTCCATTATAGATTCCTGCTGGGGTCACCTACTATATTTATTCTCCTCCTGGTAACCTTCCATAACTCTTAACCCCCACTCCTTTCAGACAAGAGGAAGGGGAAGTGTGGTCTTCTCTCAGAGCAAACCCATTGGCTCAAGGTTTGAATATTTGAGTGCTCACCATTGTCTCTGGCCTGGCTGAGACATGATACAACGTTGCCAACTCATAGTGGAACTGCATGCATGTAGGCTTTCCATGACACATTAATTTTTTTGTGGTCTCTGCTGCTGCCTGATTGATTACTTCCAGTTTCACTTGGTGTCAAGTTGTCTGGTCGGTCTGTAACTCTGGTATTTGTATGTTGGAGGTTCTACTGTACTGTTTTTCTAGCTGTCAATAAATAGTGCTCTAAACCAGTGTTTCCCAAACTTGGGACCGCTTGTTCAGGGAAAGCCCCTGGTGGGCCGGGCCAGTTTGTTTACCTGCTGCATCCGCAGGTTCAGAAAGAATTTGGGAAAAAATTTGATTTAATTCCATTGTGAAAATAGTTGGGTTCTGTTAATTTTAATGTTTTATCTAGTGTTACGTATTCAATTTGATAAGATAAAGCAGTAATACATAAATTAGACCAATGATACTAAGCCTCTGTGGTTCGAGAGCCCAATTAGTGATTAGCTTAACCCAAAAGAGCCACAGTTAATTCATTGTTTCATTTACTATAGTACTATATATTCATATTTAAGCAATATGATGGGAAATGTTTAACAAAATGATCAAGTATAATTTTATCAACTACAATTGGGTAATACATAATGAAAGTATCCTGATTGGTTAATAATTAAATCAGTGTTTTAATATATGCTGCAAAAAGCTGCAGGAGACTCATCAAAGAGCCAATTGCGGCTTGTGAGCCTTAGTCTGAGTATCACTGAATTAGACATTGAGTTTGAATGGAAGTGTAATGTTTTGTCCTTGGAAGCAATTTGTGATGACCGAACAGTTTTCATACATTGATCTGTGTAGCATAATTGTTCTACAATCAAGGATATCTATCTTTGGTAAATTATCAAACACTTATCTTTATTAAATTTAAATCTGTAGCATTTTGTGGAGAATTTAATTTTAGTTGCACATTGATCAAGAAGTATTTTAGGAAATATTAGAGTGAAAATCTGTTTTTATCACAGAAATTCACACAAAATACAGACTTTTTTCAAACTATTGCATAGATTAAATTATAATTCCAAGGGATATTGATGGGTTGCAGGAATAAAACAGGTTTCAGAGTAGTAGCCTTGTAGTCTGTATTCGCAAAAAGAAAAGGAATACTTGTGGCACCTTAGAGACTAACAAATTTATTTGAGCTTAAGCTTTTGTGAGCTACAGCTCACTTCATCGGATTCAAGGAATAAAACAGTACATACATAATCAGTGTACGGTGAAAAAAATGTGCATATAATGATTAATAACCTGGTCAATCTGATTATGCAAGGATTTCAGCCTATATGTAAAAAGCTCTTTTAATTGTAATGTTTAACACGAAGGAAATTTGTGTTTAAAGCATTTTTAATCTGTGTGCTACTCTGAGACCTATGTGTATGTCTACACTGCCAGTTAAGGTGTGATTATAGAATGCTCACTCTAGTTTTAATCTAGTTAGCACAGGTAACGGTGGTTGTGAAGATGTGGCAGCGTGGGCTAGCTGCCCCAGTACAAACCTGGATATGTATTTGGGTTGCTAGCCTGCGCTGAAGTTGGTGCCACCACGTCTTTTGCCACTGTTACCTATGCTAGCTAGATTTAAGGTAGAGTGAGTATGCCTAGCCTTGCTACAATCATATCATAATTTACAGTGTAGATCATTGTTCTCTTTCAGAAGGTGCATGATTACCTCATGTTAAGACAAGGAAGTTTGTAATTTTAATGTATTAGCAGGTTGAAGTAAATCTTGGGTTCCTACCTAGTATGTACTTTGACCTGCTAACACATGTGAAAACGGCAGGCTGGTTTGTCTTCACTGGGATTTTACCTTTTATTAATTGCTATGTGTTAGCTTACCCATGGTAGGCAACATTTTTTCCCCCTAGTATGGAGGCACATAAAATATTGAGTTTCAAATATTTGTGATGGCCAATATTAAGCCCAGTCCTTGGCTCTGGGGGAGGAGAGCTTTGTCTGACTTGGAGTGCAAAGGTGCATTTGTGCTCCTGGGTCTGATTCCATATGTGAATTAGTGGCTTGATGAATTTTTTATTTAAGCTGGTTCCCAATGGTCTGATGGAGCACTTAGGGCAGCTGGTGATTAGTAGGATGTATGAGGCTTTCCTGGCCATTATCTGTACACTGGATACAGAAAGTGGGTGGCATGGGAGCTGGTAAAAGATAGTTCTGTGCAAGCCAGTATCCCCCCATGCACAGGGAGACTCAATCCAGTAGGCTGAGGTTGCATTAGGGGAGAGGACAACTGGAAGAGGTTAACATTTGCCTTAATGCAGTACATGATCTGTCCCACTGTGTAATACTGTCCAGATATTATCATACGACTTTCTAAAAAAATACCTGTGCACTTAAACACAGCATAAATTTAGATATAAATGTAACATTTTAAAATTACTCTTTCCTTATTACCTCTGCTTAAACTAAATGGAAGAATAAACAGAAGTAGATCTGCAACTAGAGTCATTGATTTCAAAAAATTAAGGGAATTAGTGAGGGAAATGGACTGGACTGAAGAACTCGGGGATCTGAATGTGGAGGAGGCTTGGAATTTAAGTCAAAGTTGCAGAAACTATCTGAAGCTTGCATCTCAAGCAAGGGGGGAAAAGTCATAGGGGAGGGTTTCAGACCAAGCTGGATGCGCAAGCATCTCAAACAAGTGATTAAAAGAAAGCAGAAAGCCTATAAGGAATGGAAGAGGGGATGGGTCAGCAAGGAAAGCTACCTCTTGGAGCTCAAAGTGTAGGGATAAAGTGAGACCTG
Organism: Dermochelys coriacea; assembly: GCF_009764565.3. Classification (NCBI taxonomy): domain Eukaryota; kingdom Metazoa; phylum Chordata; order Testudines; family Dermochelyidae; genus Dermochelys; species Dermochelys coriacea. The sequence continues at coordinate 125,076,376 of NC_050070.1, forward strand.
CTAAGAGCCAAGCAGAGTGGACCTGGCAAGGGGAATTAAAACCAATAGTGAAAGGGTCTATAGCCTTATAAATGAAAAGAAAACAAGAAGTGGAGACCACTGAACACTGAGGATGGGGTGGAGATTAAAGATAAATTGAGCATGGCCTGTTTCAGGGTAGCAGCCGTGTTAGTCTGTATTCGCAAAAAGAAAAGGAGTACTTGTGGCACAGGTGCCACAAGTACTCCTTTTCTTTTTGAGCATGGCCTAACACCTAAACAAATACTTTGCCTCAGTTTTTAGTGAGGCTAATGAAGAGTTTCGGGATAGTGGCAGGGTGGCTAATGGCAATGAGGCTATGGCGATAGAAATTGCCACATCCAAGGTAGAAATCAAGCTTTAATGTAAATCAAGCAGAATGGGACTAAATTGAGGGGCCCAGATCATCTTCATCCAAGAATATTAAAGGAACTGGCACATAAAATTGCAAACCCAATAGCAAGGATTTTTAATGAAACTGCAAACTCGGGGGTTGTACCCTAAAACTGGAGAACTCCTAATATAGTTTCTATTTTTAAGAAAGGGGGGGAAAATGTAATCTGGGAAGCTACACGCCTGTATGACCTCAATTGTATACAATGTCTTGGAACAAATTTTGAAAGAGAAAGTAGATAAGGACATAGAGGTTAACAGTAATTGGGATAAAATGCAACATGATAGATGTTACCAGACCAACCTGATCTACTTTGAACTAACTGATTTTTTAGACAAAAGAAATACAGTAGATCTAATTTACCTAGATTTCAGTAGTGCATTTGATCAGTTCCACATGGGAAATTATTAGCTAAATTGGAGAAGATGGGGATTAATATGAGATTTGAAAGGTGAATAATGAACTGGTTAAAGGGGAAGCTACAACAGGCCATTCTGAAAGGTGAACTGACAGGTTGGAGTGAGGTTACTAGTGGACTTCCTTACGAATCTGTGTTGGGACCACTCTTATTTAACATTTTTATTACTGACATTGGCACAAAAAGTGGAAGTGTGCTAATAAAATTTGCACATGAAATAAAGTTGGGAGGTATTGCCAATATGGAGGAGGACTGGAATATCAAACAAGGTCATTCAGATGATCTTGTAAACTGGAGTGATAGAAATGGGATGGAATTTAATAGTGTAAAGTGGAAGATCATGCATTTTGGGACTAACGAAGTTGTTTTGCTACAAGCTGTTGTATCAGTTGGAAGTGAGAGAGGTGAAGAAAGACCTGGTGTATTGGTTGATCACAGGATGACTATGAGCTGCCCATAGTCATAGTAATGCGGCTGTGAAAAAGGGCTAGTGCAGTCCTAGAATGCATCAGGTGAGGTATTTCCAGTAGAGAGGGAGAAGTGTTAGTACCGTTCTAAAAGGCACTGGTGAGACCTCATCTGGAATACTCTGTGCAGTTCTGGTTTCCCACGTCTAAGAAAGATGAATTCAAACTGGAACAGGTGCATAGAAGGGCTCCTAGGATGACCTGAGAAATGGAAAAGCTACCTTATGAGAGGAGACTCAGAGTTTGATTTGTGTAGCCTATCCAAACAAAGGGTGACAAGTGATATTTTTCTCTCTAAATACATCAGATGGATAAATACCAGGGAGAGAGAGGAGTTAAGTTAAGCGTCAGTGTAGACACATGAACAAATGGCTATAAACTGGCCAACAAGTTTAGGCTTGAAATTAGGTGAAGGTTTCTAGCTATCAAAGGAGTGAAGTTCTGAAACAGCCTTCCAAGGGGTGCAGTGGGGGGACAAAAAATACCTGACTGGCTTCAAGACAGAGCTTGATAAGTTTATTGAGAGGATGGTATGATGAAATTGCCTACAATGCCATGTAGCTGGCTTGCGACTGCTAGCAGCAAATATCTCCAGTGGCCAGTGATGGGACACCAGATGGGGAGAACTCTGAATTACTACAGATAATTCTTTCCCTGGTGTCTGGCTGGTGGGACTTGCCTGCATGCTCAGGGTCCGATGGCCATATTTGTGATTTGGAAAGGAATTTCCCCCAGATCAGATTATCAGACACCCTGGGGTTTTTTTGCCTTCCTCTGCAGCATGGGTCATTTGCAGGTTTAAACTAGTGTAAATGGTGAAATCTCTGTAACTTGAAGTCTTTACACCATGGTTTGGGGTGGGTGAGGTTCTGTGGCCTGCAATGTGTAGAAGGTCAGACTAGATGGTCATGATGGTCCCTTCTGACCTTAATGTCTATGAATCTGAAACTTAAACTGTTTTTTTCAAGTTACTTTCTAAAATGGCAGAGCTCGTAATAGAATGTATTGTTGAGTTATTTTGTCTCCTCTAAAATCAAGTCAGTATTGCCTCTTTTCATATCTCTGCAGTTAACTCCTAAATTTTGTATTGTGTGGGCATGCACGTGTGGAGGGGTGGGGAAGATTTTTGTATGGCTACAGAGTGGCAACCTAGAAATAATACTTTAAAAAAAAAACCCTACTATATACCTTCAAAAGGTTTATGAGGTTTTATTTGTCATTGCTAATAGAACTATAAATTTCTGTGCACATGTAGTCATTCAACTTTTAAAGTTCTTTTTTTTGTGATGTTACAAGTTACTGCAGTAGTCTTTAAATAAAGATGGAAAGTGAAGAATGCTAGGAATGGTAATGCCTAACTATATTGTGACTATGAAAATGTTTTCATTTTGAGTGCATGTAATGCACGTACTTTGGCTTTTCTGTCTGTCTCTTAAAAAGGATAAGCTCTTTATTTTGTTATGTGTTCTTGTACCCGCCTACCTGCTGATCCAGACAACAGTGTTGTCAACTTGGTGAGGAATGTCAACAGACTGTAGCAAAAAGGACATTAAGCAACTGACACTGCAGGATGGCAATAAATGAGCTCATAGCTAAATATACAGGTTTGTGACATTCTAGCAGCTGGTTTAAGCCCTGCTATTTGTTGCTGGGGTACACTGCCTTAAAAAGGAAGAGAATGCATTGTAGTACTGGGAAGAAAAAAACAGCTGGTGGGCTTATCACTCTGCTTAGTGACAGCAAAGGTCAAACACTTTGGAACGACAAAAATACACTTTGAAAGACAATGCTTTTATTAGCTGCATTAAATGTACGATATTCATTTACAGATTAGATCATTCTATGAAATGAGTCTAACTTTGTAACTGTTAGAAGTTGTGGGAAGAGAGTAGGAATGGGTACTTTAGTATTTGCAGTCTATAGAATAGCTCTCTAGAAACAAATTAGATGTCTTGGGCATTAGGTGTTTTACTATATTTTACCTGAATTCAAACAATTTTTTTTAACATCAAAATTCTGTAGTTACCTTTAAACAAATCTGTAGTCTTAAGTATTTAAGAAACACTTATAACTGCTTGGATTTGAAGAGGTTTTAACATGTTTCCAGATTCTTTAATGTAACTGTCCTTTTAAAAGATTACATTTTAAAAGCTATGCATTTGTTTATAACAAAATAAAATAAAGGAAAAATTCAGTAGTTGCATAATTAGTGATGGAGAATGCTATCTTAATGTAATTTTTATTTTATTTTATGTATTTCCAAAGAAAAGTTGGAGACTTGGAAAGTTCTAGTATTTGATTGTGGTAAACCTTTTTAAAGGCGAGGGTCACCATCAAGTTATAATCATATTTTTCTCTGAAAACCCACCTACAACTGTTACCTGTAACAAAGATTCCTGTAGAATTACAGGGCTGTGAAAGGGACCTGAGGTGGTCATCTAGTCCAAGCTCCTGTGCTGGGACGGTATTAAGTACATCTATGAACAATCCTTGAAATATTTAAACAAAAAACAAAAAGCCCTTTCTTCCCAACAATTGGGAATTCTGAGCAATCTTCCTCCGAAAAAGATGCTTTTGCTGACACCCCACAGAGCTGCCTTCTGGGTTGACAAGGGGGGGAGGTTTATTTTCCCCAGAACTGTTACTCTGGGCCAGCCAGTAGGCAGAAGAGGACGATGAACCCCTGTCAGCCCAAAGGCTAGAATGGCAGGCCAGGAGCCCTTCACTGCTATCAGAGCTCTTGCATAAGGGCTCTCATTGCCACTACACTCCAAGAAGAGGACTGTGGGGAAGGAGGCTCCTGCCCACCCCTATTAGGGTTCCAACTTTGATTGCAGAAAACCGAACACCTGTGCCCCCCCGCCCTGTCCCTAGGCCCCACTACTGCCCTGCCCCTTCTCCAAGGCGCCCCTCCCCCCAGTCGCTCGCTCTCCTCCATTCTCACTTGCTAATTTTCACGGGCAGAGGGTTGGGGTGAGGGCTCTGACTGAGGGTGCAGGGTCTGGGGTGTGGGGCTGGGTTGCAGGAGGGGCTGGGGTGGGGCCAAGGTGTTTGGACGGTGGGAGGAGACCCCTTTATGGCTCCTAGGCAGAGGCATGGCCAGGCAGCTCTGCGCACTGCCCTATCTGCAGGTGCCACTCCTGCAGCCCTCATTGGCTGCAGTTTCCGGACAATGGAAGCTGTGGAGCTGGCGCTTGGGGCAGGGGTAGCATGTGGAGGCCCCTGGCTGCCCCTATGCCTGGGAGCCAGAGGAGGGACATGCCGCTGCTTCTGGGAGCTGTGTGGAACCATGGCAGGCAGGGAGCCTGCCTTAGCTCCTCTGCGCTGCCAACTGGACTTTTAATGGTGTTCTGGTCGAAAACTGAATGCCTGACAACCCTAAACCCCATGGAGGACTCTGGGAGGATGGTGGGTGGGTGGGTGGGTGAGGGTCCAACTACCCCAACAGTGACCATTGCTGGGCTGGTGGAACAACAGGAGCCCCCAAACTATTTAATGCTGGAGAAACAGGGACTCCCTTTATTGAGGCCTCTATTGGGGTGGTTGGTGATTCCATGCTGTCCTCTAGGAAGCAGTATCCCATATTTCAGGGGCTGAAGGTGGCATCACACAGGACACCCTACTTCTAACAGCAGGGGGCCTCACATGCCTAACCCTGGTGAGAGGTGGATTTCCCCTTAACAGGAAAAGCTGTCCCCCTGACAGGTTTCAGAGTAGCAGCTGTGTTAGTCTGTATTCGCAAAAAGAAAAGGAGGACTTGTGGCACCTTAGAGACTAACAAATTTATTTGAGCATAGGCTTTCGTGAGCTACAGCTCACTTCATCGGATGCATTTGGTGGAAAATACAGTGGGGAGATTTATATACACAGAGAACATGAAACAATGGGTGTTGCCATACACACTGTAAGGAGAGTGATCACTTAAGATGAGCTATTACCAGCAGGAGAGTGGCGGCGGTGCGGGGGTGGGGGAGAGAAGAGAACCTTTTGTAGTGATAATCAAGGTGGGCCATTTCCAGCAGTTGACAAGAATGTCTGAGGAATGGGGTGGGGGCGGGAAACATGGGGAAATGGAAAAGGAATACTTGTGACACCTTAGCCACAAGTACTCCTTTTCTTTTTGCGAATACAGACTAACACGGTTGCTACTCTGAAACCTGTCATTATGCATGGGGAAATAGTTTTACTTTGTGTAATGACCCATCCACTCCCAGTCTCTATTCAAGCCTAAGTTAATTGTATCCAGTTTGCAAATTAATTCCAATTCAGCAGTCTCTCGTTGGAGTCTGTTTTTGAAGTTTTTTGTTGAAGAATAGCCACTCTTAGGTCTGTAATCGAGTGACCAGAGAGATTGAAGTGTTCTCAGACTGGTTTTTGACTTTCTGCAAACTTAGAAAGGTAGTGGTTGTATCTATTAACCTTCCAAATCGTAACACTGTTTAATCTTCCCGACCATAAGTACTAAAAACTTGTATTTTAAAATGAAAGGTTAGCTTCAGCAGGATCTAATAGCACTCTAATTCACTCACACATGATAGGATTTTTTAAACTTGGAATAAAACAGATTAGAGAAATCCATTTTCAGATTTGTACTTTGTGCATTTGATAGTATATTGTATATAGTCAGATTGTTCTGTTTATGGTCATTTTCACATCCTATTTAATGCACTAGCATGGTGACATCTTTCATGTTGCTCTTCTAGTCAATTTTAAACTAGCTTTATAATCTTCCTATCAAGCCTCAACTATAAATTTCAGCAAGTATGGTTATTTATGCCCATTTTAGTGAAACAAACATTAATAATGAAAACTTAAATTTTCATGGTTTACCATATTAAACCCCTCAGCCTATTGCTTCAGTACTTTAACTTCTAATTATAAGAAGCAAGAGAGTAGAAATTATATGCTGTTTACATTTTATACATTGAGTAGCTTGGTAAACTTGCCTTTATAGCTTCTATTACTATGTATTTGCAATCTCTTGTATTGTAGTATAGTTCTCTGTCTACAGGACTGTTTAATTTTTAACACTGAAATTAGAAGCATGCAGTTTATCATTTGATTGTACAGTCATCAGTAATTTATTTTGAGGAACTTTGTTTTTTAATTTATTAGTCTTCAAACTTAAGTCAGGTTTCAGAGTAGCAGCCGTGTTAGTCTGTATCCGCAAAAAGAAAAGGAGTACTTGTGGCACCTTAGAGATTAACAAATGTGAAACCTGTCATTATGCAAGGCACTGAATTTAGCCCTATAGAGTGAAAACTTAAGTCAGTTTATCTGACTCTTGCTGACAGTACTCTTGTGGAAAACTGTATGGCCAGTGCAAATTTCACTTTCCTTATTTCTTTTCCTATTGACACTTGAACATACAATTTAGTTCTATGGTGACAGTGTCGCTAACCTTTATGAAAACACAACCCCTTTCTATTTTAATTAAAATATATGGTTTCCCACCCGTTGTTCTACAAACAACCTTATTAGTACAAAAAACATTTTATATCCATACTATATAGTTATCATTTCAGAATAGAGGGGAGTAAAACGGTCAGCATAAATATTGGCACTAGCCTATCAGTTAGTATTTAATACTAACTCTTTTAGTCTGTCATTTTGTTTTTATCTTAAGCTAAGAATATAAATGGAATATTTTTCTTTGCATAAATGCTTGTTTGCCTGTTAGGTTGATCATATTTTGAAAATAACCGCAACCTTTCAACCTGAGAGGGTAGGAATGTTTTTAGAAGCCCATGAGTAGGACTGATATTTAGGTTTGTTTGGCTGTGAGGGGAACTGTACCAAACCAAACTAGCAACAGAAATTTTTAAAGGCTCACTTTTTTCCACTTTTTTTTTCCCCCTCAGTACCCTATAGGGGCACTGATGCAAGGTAGGCCATTAGGGGAGGAGATGAACACAGCAAGATGTTATGGGGCTGAGGAGGAGATTGAAAAAAGTCAGTGCAAAGAATGGTAACATGTTCATCTCAAGGTTTACATAGGTGTGTTGGATTTTTGTGAGAGTTAAGATGCCAATCTAAATGCTACTAGTTATGGTCTAGTAGCTAACACTTGCAAAAACCCAATTTGTTTTGATTGAAGAAGCAGTAGATTATGCACCCTACCTAGCTGTAATGCATTACAGGTTTTGACAAGTAGCTGCTGATTAGATTCTGCTGTTCTATGCATACACATTTTTAAGCATACTTATAAATTCTACATATTATATAATATATATAACTTAAAAAAAAAACCTTTCAGACCTAAGGATAATATATAGGAAATATTTTACAGTAATCTTCAGATAGAGTTGGTTGCTAATCTCAAATAGCTAAGAGAATCTTTTAGGAATGTGAAGAACTGTAATAGGATAAATTGTATGTTTAAGTGCATTATTTTGTTCCTAGAGCGTACTGTAGAGAAGTCTTGTAAAAGGTTGTGTATTACTATTCTTAAAATGACCTGGAAAACTAGTCTGGTTTTATGCATCTGATCCATTGCATTTACATGGGGATTTTAAAGCTGTTTGTCAGTTAAACAAGCTCTCAAACCATTCAGCACATAGGTTATTAGAGGTGAATAATGTGGATTTAAAGGATTTAGTAATTCATTCTAAATCCCAGCTGCATTTATCCATTTTTATTATTTGCTTTTAAAAAGGTTGTTTTTAAGTACGGGAGGACCTGCTGCTGAGTAGAATGTATTTTATCAAGATCACAGGAATAATCTGGTTAGTCTAGATTAAAGATGCAATGATCAGACAATCATTCAGAGCCTTTTGAATTGACTGCCAGTGACCTTTTTACCAAAGCAAAAAGGAATGTAAATAATTTGGCAATTCTGAGAGGTTTCCTTTAGCAGTAAAAGTAATCTTGCTGAATTCTTTGGCATCTTTGAGTGGAATATCTTGTTATATATAAAGCAGAGGTGAAATCTCTTAAAATAATGTTGCTATTTTGATTTTGATTAACCTTAGCAAGCAATTCAAAATATATTTATTCTAATGTGGCATGTAACATTTAATTACATCTGACTCAGATATTGATAAAGTACATTTAAATCCCCCCAGAATTATAAATTGTTGCAGCGTACAAGCTACCTTGACAAGTTTTAACCTAATTTTTTATCATGTAGTTTTGAATTTGTAACCAGTTACATTTTGTGTAATCCAGATTATACTGGAAACTGAAATTCTAACACTTACAGCACTTTTTGTAAGTGTTTTTGAAATCCTAGCTCTGTTTACTATGAGCTTTGAGCTATAAATCCACAGCAGAAATATGTAATAAAGCCAATTTCTTCATTGCACAAGCCTCTGAGATATTCCTGAGTGAAACCAGTAATATCTCTTGGGAGAGATTTTTGATCTGTAAATAAGAAAAGGATGTTTTGTTTTGTTTTGTTTTCAAGTGACCTGTGTGCTTTTCTCAATTCTTCAGTGGAATCCTGATTATCACAGCTGCTTCCCTGACAGATTCTCTGAAATATAAAGGCAGGATATAAATTTGACATTGTTTTGTGGACAGCCCTGATTTTAGGTCTGTCAGAAGTTTGTGTTGTGTAAATGAGGCATGGTTTCATGTGAATAACTAGCAATGGAAAGGTATTACCATATTTCTCACAGCTAGATTGATTCTTATCTGTACTGATTTAAGCACTTTTTTGAACAATCACAAACCTTTCTAAGACATAAGACTCATCCACTGCCGCCATATTTTGTAGAGAGGATTAACAAGTGCCCTTTGGATATACAATGGAAAGTTAAACTATCCAGAGAAAAAGTAAACTTCTAAACATTGTTAGATATAAAAGTGTAACTCAAAACTAACAACTTTCTGGCCAAGCAACACAAACAAAATTGAGATTTAACTCTCTGTTCCCCAGAGATTTATTAATTATGCTTGTCCTGCAAGGCTGAGGGATTTAAAAGCATCTTGAAAAGAAACCAAATGTAATTTACCCTTTTGAAAGCACAAAATTTGGAGCGTAAATTGAGTTCCTCAAACTGAAGTTGGAGCTATTGCATATCTGGTGTGTAGTTTCTGTTTTCATACTAGACCGAAGCTAGCTAAAGTTCCAGTGAAGAACAGAAACAAAGACACTGGAAAAGTACGTTTTAGTGTTGAGTGGCACTGCAATAACTTGTATCCTTCTGGAGAGGTTTATGTTAACAAGAGCAGGGCAGTTTTTGTTTTGACTAATTGTTTATTTGCTGAAAAATGCAGTTTCAGATCAACCAAGACTATTTGCGAATCTGATGAGTTTCTCTAATAGGTCCCCTCCCCCCTCCAATGGGAGGGGGCGCACTAGATTCACAAGCGAATTTAGGTGCCATTCCCAAATCTTGTGGTGGTGGTGTTGGTACCCACCTCTTATATTCCATAGCCTCATGGTTAGAAACTCATCTAGGATGTGGGAGAGGTGCAGGCTCAAGTCCCCACCCTGCCTGATTCAGAGCAAGGATTTGAACTTGGATATCCCACCTTCCAGAAAAGTGCCCTAATCACCAGACTACTCGCTAGTCTGGGGTGGGTTTTCTCATCTTTTCCTTTTTAAATATTTAAATATTCATTGTGCTGGGGAGAGAGAGTGGAAATAACTCTAGCCTGGAGATTAGTGTACTAACTTGGGAAGGGAGGCGTTTGGGTTCTAGTCTCTGCTCCAATGAAAATTTAATAATTTGTGTACAGTGGAACAACTTCAACAGGGGAGATTGAGATCCACCCCAGAATACCCTATAACTCAGTGGTTAGGGCAGTGTGGGGAGACCCACGTTCAAGTTTCTGTTTTGAATTTGGGTAGAGTGAGAATGCAATCTAGGTCTCCAATGTCCCATATGAGTGCTCTAGCCATAGTGCTATACAGTGTAAGAGGCGCTTATCCTCTTCCAGTGGTTTTAAGAACATAAGAGTGGCCATACTGGGTCAGATCAAAGGTTCATCTAGCCCAGTATCCTGTCTTCCAACAGTGGCCAATGCCAGGTGCCCCAGAGGGAATGAACAGAACAGGTAATCATCAAGTCATCTGACCCTTGTTGCCCATTCCCAGCTTCTGGCAAACAGAGGCATCCCTGCCCATCCTGGCTAATAGCAATTGATGGACTTATTGTCCATGAATTTATCTAGGTGTTTTTTGAATGACGTTTCCAAATTTCCTTTATTTTTAATAAAACAAAGTAGTTAAAGTGCAAAAAGATTCAAGTTTTATTTTGGGTGGAACAAAGCATGTCAACCAATATTGTGTGTGTTTCACTGAGAAAACCAACATGATTTTGTTTAAGGTTGGTCTGAAACAATTTCACCCCCCCCCCCCCCCCCCCCCCCCGGCATGTTTGGCCAGTGAACTGTAAAATCACTTATTCACACAGCGGCTAATGTTAACCCCCCACTGTGAAATGGTTGGAAGTTCCAATCCTGCTGATTGTGGAAAGGAAGGTAGGTTGACAGGCTGTCCCTCAGGTAGATTCTGAAGCCAGAATCAGACTTTGGAGTATACTTGCTAAAAGGATATTCAGCCAGCACAAATAAAAGAGCAAACTCTCATAAATGAAGGTCTTTGAGCAATAACTGTTAATTACTAATTTTCTAATGTTGGTCCAAATGCTCATTACAGCAGTCCAGCCTTGAGGTCCTGATAGCGTGCATTAGTGATGTCCAAGAGGGAAAGGCTGCAGTTTCAAATCTTTTAGAGAGGAAAAAGTTATTGCTGTCCATGGAAACCTTAGTTTCTGGGTCAGGGTTTTGGTGAAAAAGATTCACCAATTGAGTTCCTTACCAATTTGTGTACAACCATACCCATCAGATAGGGCAGTTCCTGGGCAAGCAGGATCCCCCACCAACAGTAAGTCTTGTGTTGGTTCAGCTTTTTAATCAGTCATCTTGCATCCAGTCTGCAGTGTTGTTCAACAATAAAGATTAGTCTCACACATGAGACCATATAAAGCATTCAGCAGTTGAATAGGACTGATACCTCAGATTATGCCACTGTAGCAGTTCTCTGAATGGCCTCAAGTAAAAACTAAACAATGTAGATAGGACCTATTCCTGTGTAATTTCATACATTAGCCCTCCATGCCAGTGAATAAATTACATGTCATCACTGAGCTCTACCTCCTTGAAAGAACTGAACCACTTCAGATTGTTCTTGCCTGTACAGTTGGATTAGCTTTTGATACCATGGTATTTAGAACTGGGATTTAAACCTGGTTTTCTCTAATACTGTACTCTCTGCTTTCTAGTCATTTTCACAGACCAGCATTTTTCTCCTGGAAATGCTACCGAGGCTATACAGATGAAGTTATTTGGAAATTCAGGAGTAATCATTTATCTAATTTAGAAACACAAAAAATCTATCGTATTGAGAAACTTTACAAATTTTCATGTTTTATCAAAATTCCATGATATTGAACTAACTGTTATACACTGGATTATGTGATTACTAGATTATGTAGGTTGACACCAAAAGGGAACACATAGTAGGAATCAACGGGGTGGTGGTGGGGAGAGCAGGTCACAATTTCTTTACGTTTAAAATATTTTTATTTTTGTAAAATAGTTGTCTATTTTGCTAGATTGAAGGCATCTCACAAAACACGAATGTGAACAGTGACAGTGTGAGCTTCCCCCATGTGGTGCTGCCAGTATAGTTCTACTTTTAGAAGTGTTACCTTCTCTTGGGGATGTTTAGTAGTTTGGTCTAATGTCTTAGGTCTATCTGCTGAAATTGCCAACAGGATTGACAATTTGGGTGACTGTTTGAGTATTGTGGACTCAATTTCACTAGTGAACTGAGATCATCAACTCACTTTATTGGTAATGGGACAATCTCTTGAGCACCAATATTTTGAGCTGTCCACATAATACCACTACAGGAATGAAGAGGTACCGGTCAACCAAATCAGGCAGAGGAGTAGAGTCCTATAGAAAGTTGATCCCATCTCTCATCAATCTAGAGATAATGCCAGCTTTGGACAGGTGGTCGTACAATTCCTGTTCAAGTAGACTTCAAGTCTACTTCCAGTTCGAAGTGCTTGAGTTACCTGCTGTGGAATAGACATGTGCAATCACTTGAAGAAAAAATGGTTACCTACCTTTCCATAATTATTGTTCTTCTAGATGTTTGTCCATTCCACCTCCCCACTTCACCTCTCTATCAAAGTCTTTCCGGTAGGAAGGAACTGAGGGGAGTTGGGGCAGCATAGTGTTTTATACCGGTGTGCAGTGGCATGAATCACCAAGAGGTGATCATGCTGCCCTGACTGGTACCATTAAGAGAAAAATTTCTAACTGTGTGTGATGCACCCACCTACAGTGGAATGGCCATGGGCAACAGCCCTTGAGGAACAACAGTTACAGAAAAGTAGGTAACCGTTTTTTCCTACCAATTCTTGGTGGCTTGATCCAACTGGCAAGAGCAGTATGGTCCACATAAGCCTATTTCTAAGAAAGCTGAAAAGTTGTACCAGACACTATCAAAGGGTTTTTCAGACTTTCATACACATCCTGCTCCTAATTCACTGGTGGTGGCTGCGGCCAGTGGCAGGCAAGATCTGAGCATCACTCCACTCCCCAGTCATGGGGGAAGATCATAGATTTATGGGGAAGGGTGGTGTCTTCATTGCTCGATATGAGGATGGCCGCTTTTCAAGTGGTCATGGCCCATTATCAGTTCCACTTGTGTGAAAAGTTGGCATTGTTTGTAAAGAACTTGCCTGAGTGCATGTGGTGACTGGCAATTACCATTTTACTGGAGGGCCATAATGTGGCTAAGCATTCACTCAGAGCTTCCTTCAGTGCCTTCGACTCAGCTGCTAGAGCAATGGCTTCTTCTGTGATTATAAGGAGATATGCTTGGCTTCTCTCTGTCTCTGTCTTTGGATACCTAGCCTTAACTTGAGGATCTTCCCTTTGAAGGGGACAGCATTTTCATTATAAAGACTGAGTTGCTGGAAAAGGACAGAGGTTAGCGGCGTACTCTCTGGGTTTGATTTCTTCTATCAGAAGGAGACCACCTAATCCTTCCTTTCACTATCAGAGGCAGTTTTACCCTCAGTCTTCCTCTTATTTTTTTGGCTATTCAGAGGCACCAGCCGTATCAGCAGCCTTCTTCCTATTAGGGCTAACCATAAGCAAAGGCCTTTCTAATACTGGTCTTAATCCCAACAACCTGCCACCTCTGTCGTAGTTGTGAAACATCAAACTTCATATTTGACATGGTGATTGGTTAGTTCTTGATTCTCAATCAGGACTGTTCTACCCTTTTGTTTGGGGACAGGCTGGCCTCTTATTAGTGCTTGGAGGCGAGTTGCATTGGATCAATGGGTTCTAGAAATTACTGAAAATGCCATACTTCTCAAAAGATTGCCCCTTTTCAATTCTCCATACCCTTCTCACAAGGCCATTCTTCTTTTGGAAGTAGAGAAATTGCTTTTGATGGGGCAGTGGATGAGGTGTCTGACATCTCAGAGGTTGGCGATTTTATTCCTGATACTCCCTGGTGCAGGTGGGAAGTGGGGGGTTTCCATCCAATCTTGGATTTAATGTACCTGAACAAGTACTTTTTTGTTTAGAAATTTTAAATTCTGGACATTAACATTGGCCTCTATAATCCCTTCCCTTTTGGTCATGGATTTGTTTGCAACTCTAGATTTGAAGGACACACATTCTTCAAGAAGTGTCCCTGTAGGTGTGCTTGCGTCCCTGCACTGCTGATCAGAGAACTTTGGTAGCAGTGTCTGCTAGGTCCGTACATGCAGTCGCTCCTTGTGCTGCATCACGAGGTGAGTCAGCATTCGCAGGCTAACTCCCCCTCAGTTCCTTTTCAACTGCCCTGGCTAGAGATGGAGCTATTAGCAGATATTAGTAATAGACAACTATTACTTTTGTAGCCCAGAGCTTAGTTTTTAGTAATAGTTATTGTAGTCTTTTATTTTCTCTCTCTCTCTGTATAAATGTTGAGGAGGGTGCATCTGAATCCTCTGACAGTTCGAGGGCATTGTTCTCAGAAGAGGAGTCTGTACATTAGTGTGTTGGAGTTGAGCCATTTGTCTAGCCCTCAGTCGTTCCTCCCTCGTTCAGGGGAGGGTTTTACAAGTGGTAACAGGCAATACTTCTGCAGTGTACTATATCAACAAGCAGGAAGGTGCTCACTCCACTTCTTTGTGCAAAAGTAATAAGGTTATGGGATTGGTGCATCTTTAACAATGTCTGTCCGGTGGCTCAGCACTTGACGAGAGAGGGAGAGAGCGCAACTTGATTACAGACTGTATCAGCAGGCACCTTTCCCAGATGGCAGAGTGGTTCGTTCCTAAAGGATCAGCTGGTTTTGCACATGTTCTCCAGATAGGATTTGCCACACAGATCTAGCAGTGTCACCTCTTCTGTTCCATAGCTGGCACAGTGTCTGACAGATGCTTTTCTCCTGCTTTTTCTCCTTTCCATTGACCCAGAAAGTGGTAAAGATTTGCAGGGATGGGATGAGGATAATTCTCATAATTTAAGCATGGCCTCATCAGCAATGATATATTGATTTCCTCTGGCTGTCCAGCAGAATCTTCACACACCTTCCTCTGTCACTAGATCCTCTGAGCAAGAAGTGAGGATTCTTCATCTGGACCTCCAGTCCTTTCATCTGATGGCTTGGGCTATTGGTCTTTGACTCTGCCTAAACTTCAGCAGACCTCTTCGTTAACTGTTCAAGATGTGCTATTTAATGCTAGAAAGCAGTCTACTAGTCAGTGTTATAAGTCAAAGTGGACCAGATTTGTAACTTGTATGACTGAGAAGGACAATTCTCCTACTTCAGTATCCATACTCTGTTTTAGAATACCTAATGTTTTTAAAGTGTGAAGGGCTGATTCATTGTGGAAGGGTTCATTTGACAGCCATTTTGCCTATCATAGAATATCGGGATTGGAAGGGACCTCAGGAGGTCATCTAGTTCAACCCCCTGCTCAAAGCAGGACCAATCCCCAGTTTTTGCCCCAGATCCCTAAATGGCCCCCTCAAGGATTGAACTCTCAACCCTGGGTTTAGCAGGCCAATGCTCAAACCACTGAGCTATCCCTCCCACCTCATACCTCAGTTGATGCTAGATCTGTGTGCATAGTATTGCTAAGAAGTTTTTGAAGGTTTAATGTGTATTTTCCTTTTGAGAAACCCTGTTTCTCCTTGGGATCTCAGTTTGGTTCTGGTCATGCTGATAAAATCACTGTAGTAGAAAGAGAGAGCCGTAGGCCTCTTACCAGGCCTCATGTTTCAGGTTCTCTCTAATACAGTCACATTTTCAACCCTTGGCTGAGTTTTCTTTATATTCTTTATCTATTAAAACAGCTTTATTGTTGCCATAACCTCTGTCAGAAGGGTAAGTGAGTTAAAAGATCTTAGAGCTGATCCACCTTTCACAACTTACTATTAAAAAAAAAAATTTTTTTTTTAACCTGATCCCAGCTTTTTGCTAAAGGTAGTTGGATTTTCATAGTCATGTCAATTAATCTGCCAGTTTTTTTTTCCCAAGCCACATTCTGATAAGGGGAAATTGGCTTTACATACTTTAGATGCAAGAAGGCCCTTTGCTTATTATTTGGATAGGACAAAAACTTTTTCGAAAATCATTAAGATTGTGTCTTGTGCTAAAAATTACGCGGGATATAAGTTTTCTTCACAGACTATTTCTATATGGATTAAGCAATGTATTGTTGAATGTTTCTTCGCACTTACTCCTATACCTGATACAGTGCAACCACATTCTGTTAGTTATAGCAACTGTCCTTACTTGCTTTAGACGGGTCCTTGTCGTTTAAATGGCAACCTAGAGTTCTGTTCACACTTCAGCTAAGCATTATGCCCTGGACTTGGCCTCTAGGGCCAGTGTTGGATTTGGTAGAGCAATGCTCTCTATTTAATTAGGTCTCTGCCTCCAGGTTATTTTCAGCATTCCTTGTCAGTCTGTCTGTCCTGTAAGTGGGAATATGCAGAGCCAGTGCAAGGAGGAAATGAAGGTAACTTATTTGCAACTGAAGTTCTTAGAGATGGCTCTGCATAGTCACGCTTCCCACCCACATTTACCTCTTTGTCAGAATCCTAATCTTTTTGTTTTGTCATTGTGGTGGAAGTATCTGAGGTGGTAAGAGGGTGCTGCCCCATTATATCTCATCGGTCTCAGAAATTTCAGAGATGCAGAGGGAAAGGGTTGGGGGCTCAAGTGCTCTAATGCAGTGCTTCTCAAGCTATCTGATGTGGTGGACCGGAATTTTTTTTTCCCCAATGTGCACACAGACCGGCAGCTGATGGCTTGCGGACCAGCACCGGTCCGCGGACCACCACTTTCAGTAGCACTGCTCTAATGGACAGTTAGGAGGTTCTACCATAAGGCACCACAAGGTGGCAGAGTACCCATCTCTAAGAATTCAGTTATAAGTAAGTAACCTTCATTTTTAAATCACAAAGTATATATATTACTGGTCAGGACTTAATTCTGCTTGCCTGTTATAAGTGTGATCAAATCATGAGCGCTTGTGTCCAAGCTACCATTAATTTTTAGTTCTGTGATTGGTTCCGCCTTATCTGCCAACACAAGATTTAATCTAGAATTCCCCTCTATCGGCTGCAACACTCCTTGAGTTTGGAATTTTCATCTATTGTGTTTAGAAATTCCAAAAACTGTTTTAGTAGCGGCAGCATGAGAACTCCAGTATATGTCACTCAGATTGAAGTCCCCAGTTGGTCATGCAGCTCTTTTTCGTACATGATAGGTACATAAGGTGGCAGTCATCCTGGTCCTTAGTGTGATTTTGAGGTCTGTAACAGACATCTGCTAGTACCCCATTTTATGCTTTATCTGTTAGGTCATTGATCATAAGCATTCAAGATAATTTTTTTTTGAATTTTCAGTGACTCAAAATGGGTAATGCCACTCCTTCTCCCCTTTTGCCCACTTGATCCTTCCCAAATAGGTTATAGCCATTGATTTTAACATTCCAATCATGTGACTCAGACCTCCAGGTTTCAGTAATACCAAGTAGATGGACTTCATGCTCATAAATGAGCAATTCTCTTCCTCTTGTTTGACCGAATAGAAGCCTGGCTGTAGATGTAATGGTTCTCAGGGTACTCAGGACTGAGTCATCTTGTTCCCCTTGCTTCCAGCATGAGGGATTCTTGCCTGTGCCTGCCTGGGTGTCAGCTCCCTAATACCACCAGCCTTTCAAGCACTTTCTGAGTTGTGCCAGCCCTGTCTTCGCTTTGCAGGTTAAAAGTAGGTGCACCCCAAGTCCCTTTGAAATATTCCCCTGGCTTCTCTCAGAAATTGCAGCTCCTCTGTCCCCCCACAGGGGCAGTGTACCTCCAGTTTAATAGTTTTACCTTAAACCACCGCTCATGTATACCACACAGCACTTGTAATAATACAAAAAAGATTTATTTAAGAAAAAATAGTTTAGAAACGAGTGGTAGAAACAAATGGTTACAATACAAAACAAAATCATAAAATGTGAACCTACATCTATACTTATTAATGGTTACCTTTATTAGATAGGAAAGTAGGTTTTCCCTGCAAAGTTCAGTCTGTTGCAGAGCTAACCAGGATTCAAATGCATCCGATGAAGTGAGCTGTAGCTCACGAAAGCTTATGCTCTAATAAATTTGTTAGTCTCTAAGGTGCCACAAGTACTGCTTTTCTTTCAGGATTCAAATGTTCATGAAAATTCCCCTGTTCCACAAGGGGTTTCCTCAGTGAATGGATCCAGAAGGACATCTTCCTTCTCTGTTAAAATCTTAGTATTGTGCAAAGCTAAACAATTGAGCCTTGGATTGCATCACTGGCTAAACAGGGCACCGTGACAACTCCCTCATGCCTGAATGAGCCATCACAGAGACACATTATCCTCTGCTAACTAATTTTTATTCCAAGTCCATAAAGCATACTTTCAGTATAAATCCATTATTCCTTCAGTATTTCCCATACATACACCACAAAGACAATGAATCTTGGCAAGTTATGAGCTTTTTGTAGATACCTTGCATGTTGTTCTTTATCCTGTAAGACGTGTTTGGTATAGAAGGTTTATCAGATCTGAGGTGAAAGTTTTTTGCAAAGAATGGGACCCTTTGCTATTGGCCTCTGTGTCATAATAGGCAGTTAAATAATTTCTTCATGTTGTTTGGTTCCGTGACTAATTTTGTTTTCAACTTCTTGATTTTATGCTAAATGAGTGCTCATGTCTTCCTTTTTTACACCTTCCCCTTTTGTTATTAGTTTAACATCCTTCTCATGGGTCTAGCCAGCCTGTCCCTGATTTAGATTGGATGGCCTCCACCTCAGTAGAAGGGAAACCAAACTGTGCAGCCCCCCTGACCCTATAGGAGGTGGACCAATGTTCCACAAAACTAAAATCTTCTACCCTGGACCACTTACCTAGCCAGCAGATCACTTCCAGACTATTCTGTCTTCCTTTGCTCATGGGACAGGAAGTACCTCTAAGAAGATTGCATAGATATTCTTCTTCAGTACACTCGAGGTTCACTGAACTCCCTTATTTCTGAGACCTGGCAATAAAGTGTCATTAGTACGGATATAAACCATCATTAGTGTATCCTTGCCCATCTACTTCAGAATGTCTCATATCTTGGCTCAAGGAAAGCAACACATTGTCCCATATGTCATTTAGTTCTTTGTAGAATATTGGTTCGATTCTTCTGAGTATTGAATCCCTCAGCAGGGATTGTCTGTTTCTTGGACAACTTAAGATCTCATTATTGGTGAACTTTTTTTTCTTACAGCTTGGGCCTAGCTGTCCTGTGTATCTCTCTGTTTGCTTGGTCCATCTGGATCTTAAGAGGTATCTTCACAGTTTACATGCTGAGGATCTGGGATCAATTTGGAACTTTGTGGAATTCATCCTTGTCCTCTTATCTGTGGTGGTCACAGCCTGTCCATCTTTGTTTGTCTCCAGCCATGTAGAATGCCACCATAACCTTTTGCCTCTGGTGGTTGATCGATTAGAAAGGCCATAAGGGACTATTATGACCATCTGGTCTGACCTCCTCTATAACACAGGCCATGGAACTTTCACAAACTAATTCCTAGAGCATATTTTGTAGGAAAAAATCCAATCATAGAATATCAGGGTTGGAAGGGACCTCAGGAGATCTAGTCCAACCACCTGCTCAAAGCAGGACCAATCCCCAATTTTTGCCCCAGATCCCTAAATGGCCCCCACAAGGATTGAACTCACAATCCTGATTTAAAAATAGTCAGTGATGGAGAATCCATTATGACCTTGGAAAATTGTTCTAGTCATTAATTACTCACTTCATAACCAAATAAGACATACATTTTTAGAAGTGCCAGGCATCCTCTAACTTCTTCTCTCTCCAGCTCCTTGGTGCCCGATTCCTTTCTTCCTTGAAGCTGGGATACTGATATTTCCTGAACCTGGCTGCCTGCAAACTCCTCAGCTTCTCTGATTCTCAGTAGTGTCTCTGCTTGCCCCTTCAGTCCAAGAATCTTTTCTCCAGCACAGCCACCAATTTGTATTTCATGCACAGGAAGTTCCTTCTGGCTTCAGGCAGGAACGATAACTGGGCATATCTGTTGCAGTTTGCCACTGCTAGACCACTGCTGGCCATCGTGGAATAACACACAGAGCTGAACCTGGAAGGAAAGACTCTCATTTCCTCAAACTCTTCTATTAGTTGCCTCTGCTCACAGCTCTGAGATCTCATGTTTGCCTTGTAAGTGACCATTGTAGGCTGCACTAACAGGATATGTCTAGGAAGGTAGCTTGGTGGAACCTGAAAGGATTACTATCCCCCAGAGGGATGAACAGGGAGATAGCACCCAACAACTATTTATACCAAGTCTTCCTGTTTCTTAGCTCAATCTGCCACTTACAACCAGAGAGCAATTAACCAGTCAGACTTCAAACACTGGGGCTGATCAAAACTCCCAGGGTCAGAGCCTCACAGTGTTTACTGAGGCACCAACAAACAGACCTGTTTCAGCTGTTTACTCAAGGGCCCATGGGCCAGTTGTGCAGCCTGCACACGGGGAACAAACGGGCACACAACTCACTAATGGACCAAATGCACAAAAGAATAAATGGTATTGTCGGAATGTATTTCTAAAACTGGGAATCTGTTTCTTTCCTGTTTGTTTTTATTTAATTTTGAGCTCTGTATGCATGGGTTTTAAGGCCAGGGATAGCCTATGAAGGAAATTAACCTGAAGGAAATAGAAATTAGGAGTCAGGGTTTGGTTTTTTTTTTTTCTTGTGGGAAGAAATTGTTTGTCAGCAAAATATTTCAGTGTGACCTTGGTAGTAGATTAGAGAGTTGGGCTGGTCATGTGCAATTGTCAGAACAGAATATTGAAGTATGTAGTAGAAAGTTGTCTGTCTTTATACTCTGTTGTACTGTACTTGGCTTTTAGGGTAGGCTGCTTTTGTGAGCTATTTTTAAGTAGTTTTTAAGATTTTAGCAGCTACTAAAAATGTCTGGAAACCACTTAATAGAAGTATTGGTCTACTGTATTACCTGAACACGTATAGTCTGTGACGGTTATATATCAGGTAACATAAAAGGGAAAGAAAGTGTTAACTGCTTAGCAAGGGAAACTCTCATCTAGTCTCATTACGCAGTAAATCAGTTACTATATCTCAATCAAAGCAGCCAAATTTTATTCTCCTTAAGTTTCATTCGTGATGTAAGTCCCTTTTATGGGGTGGTCAGTGCTTATTTTCCATATTTGTGTGCACTGTTAACACCTTGTGTACATAAGGGCGAAGTTAGAGTTCTGTGTGTGTACTGCACTGAGTTTCAACTTCTTCACTACCTAGCTTGCAGGTAGGTGTGGTATGAGACAGAAAGAGTCTGAGGGACATGGGAGCTGAAAAAGTGTTCTTTGGGTAGGTGGGCTGCTTGTTGCCAGCTAAGATCCATGCTTTGTGGTGAAGGCTCTATATGTATTAAAATGTGCCGACAGTGAATGATTGAATATTTGACAATGTGGTCTTGCCTCATTCCTTTGGATACTCTTGATGCTGCAGTATTTTTTCCCTCTGTGTAATATTAATATATTACATACACATTTGTTTTACTAGATGTTGACTCATTATACTGTTATATATAAACTGCGTTGTTACAATTAAATAAACTAATCTGTATGTTAGGTTTATTTTTAAATTCCTTTAATTGGGTTTTTATATTAATATCCTCCACTCATTTGCATTATTTTACGGATTTTTTTCTGAATGGCAAATACCCTTTATTTCGTGAGGAATTTTAATTTCATGAGACGACATTACTAACTCTCACCCCGATCAAACTGGGAGGCTGCCTGGCACGTGTGTTCTCTCTCCTCCACCGCCCCCAGAAACAATCTTTTCTTTAGCTGAAAAAACAAAACAAAAAAAATCCTTCATTAAAATTAAAGATTAAAAAAATTAAATGGTAGGTACCGGTGAAACAAGCTTTAGTAAACTGAATATACAAGACAAAAATGGCATTAAACTATTTTCTTGAATTCAGTACCTTCCCCTGCTGCCTAATGCTTGTTTATGGTTGGCGAAAACTATTTTTTGCCTGCTTTCTCTACAACCAGTCACTTTATCAAATTAGAATGAATGATTCTAAATTTAGAAAATGTTGTTTTTACTCCTGTTGTAGAGGCTACTTCATAAAAAAGCTGTCTTATCACTTCTGTGATTTATGTGTCTGGTCAACAATTTAAACCAATTCAATATCTCAACTTTACTGATGGCTTAGCAGTTAACATGTATTTTAATGGTTCTCATTCGGCTCTCAAATATTGTTAGGCAGGGCATGATTCCATTTATTAACAGGTTTCAGAGTAGCAGCCGTGTTAGTCTGTATTCGCAAAAAGAAAAGGAGTACTTGTGGCACCTTAGAGACTAACAAATTTATTAGAGCATAAGCTTTCGTGAGCTACAGCTAGTGAGCTGTAGCTCACGAAAGCTTATGCTCTAAATTTGTTAGTCTCTAAGGTGCCACAAGTACTCCTTTTCTATTTATTAACAGATATCCTTGTCAGAGTGGCATCCACCTCGTTTGTACTTACACATCTACTATACTGGGTGGAGAATGTGAGCAAGAAAAAGCTGGAATAAGTGCCAGATTCATCCATTTTTATTACTGTCTGTGATTTAACTTTATCCTTCAATATGTACCCTTAAATTTCTTCCAGATTTAAACAGCATTAGTAGTAATACAGCTATCTGCTTGCAGTTTATCCACTGCAATACCTATAGACTTCTGTATATCATCTGAAATTATCATTAGAAATCTGTTTAATATTTTGACTGTGATGGTGCCATTCATTTGTGAATATTATCTTAAACTGTCGTCTGGACAGTCCAATTCTTATCTTTTCAAAGCACACTTTTGCCAAATTCCATTATACATCTTGGGACAGAGTTTTGCCTCACCTGTTATCTTAATGGAAGTGGATACATATCTGAAAGTAAAAATGGATTTTTTTAAAGGACTTTCAAGGAAACCTGTTTGAATTGAAAGACCCATCTTGAGTTAATATTAAGAAATTTGTGTTGGTGAATTTTGCCTTTCTCGATCTTCCTAGCTAACAAACGGCTAGTTACTATCTCAGCAAAGCTAAAATATAGTTAAGCCATTGGAAACTTAATAGGGTACATTTTGAAGAAACTGTTTCGTAATTAAGCAAAGTGTGATTGATTGTTACTAAATGTTCTCGTCTTAATGGCTGCTCTAGTCCATCAGTTAGTCTGAAGCCATAGGCTCCTTGTTAAGATGGCTGCTATTTCCATAAAGCCTTCTCATATGGACATAAGTAGAGGTCTGCTTGGGCTTAATTTTAAAGTCTGGGTCATTGTCACTGCCTCATGCTTGTGGGGTTGACTCAGCAGTGAAGTGCCCTGCTGCCACCGCACCTGGATGTTGTGAAGTGAGAGGCAGGCACTGCTGTGTTTCTCAGCTCAGCACAGCAAAGTGGAGGTGGCCAACAGGAGCGGGGCATGCAGTTGCTCCTTTGCCAACCCATGGGCAGGAGAAAGAGAACCCACCTAAGCTCAAGAGTGTGCAGTTATTTTCCCTTCTGACCTGACTTCACCACACCTGGCACGTGTAGTCGAGTGCCGTCAGATTCCAGGGCTCTAGAAGTAAGGTCACTCTTGGTGAAGTTAGCTATCATCTGATCTGAGGGAAGATGGCTGCTTCGTATGCTCTATGATAGACAACTGAACTGAAAAGTGAGACAGGAAAAAGTGAGGCAGGATGGAGAAGTTCCAGATTTCCCACCCCAAATGTTAAAAAATCATGAGTCAGACTACACAAGGGCTAGAATCTTCTTCTTCTTCTTCTTCTTCTTCTTTTTTTTTAAATCTGAAAACTGAGATTGAGTGGAAACTAGGTCTGATTACAAAGGATGAATATAAACAAATAGTCCAAGGCGCAAAGTGAGATTTAAATTAGCTAGAGACATAAAGGGTAACAAGAAAATATTCTATAGATACATTAAAAGCAAGTGGAAGACCAAGGACAGGCTAAGCCAGTTACTCAATGAGGAGGGGTAAACTATAACAGAAAAAGCGGAAATGGCAGAAGTGTGAAGTGATTTTGGGGGGGGGGGGGTTCACCAAAAATTTTGTAGCAATTGGACATCTTACTTAATGAATGACAATGAAAATGACGTAGGATCAGAGACTAAAATAGGAAAAGAACAAGTTAAAAATTAACAAGACAAGTTAGATGTCTTAGTCATCAGGGCCTGATGAAATACATCCTAGAATACTCAAGGAGCTGACTGGGGAGATATCTGAGCCATTAGAAATTATTTTAGAAAAGACATGGAAAACGGGGGAAATTCCAGAGGACTGGAGAAAGGCAAATATAGAGCCAATCTGTAAAAAGGGGAATAAGGACAAACCTGGGGAATTACTGACTAGTCATCTTAACTTCAGTACCTGGAAAGATAATGGAACAAATAATTAAACAATCAGTTTCCAGACATCTAGAAGATAAGGTGATAAGTAACAGTCAACAACGATTTGTCAAGAGCAAATCATGTAAAACCAACCTAATATACTTCTCTGACAGAGTAACAAACCTTCTGGATGGGGGAAAGCAGGAGGTGTGATATATCTTGAGTATAGTAAGGTTTTTGATGCTGTCTCACATGACCTTTCATTAACAAACTAGAGAGAGACAGCCTAGCTGAAACTACTATAAGGCAGATGCACAATTGGTTGGAAAACCGTTCCCAGAGTAGTCATCAGTGATTCACAGTCAAGCTGGAAGGTCATATCAAGTGGGGTCCTGCAGGGATCAGTTCTCGTCTGGGTCTGTTGAATATCTGCATCAATGATTAAGATAATGGCCTAGAGAATACAATTCTAAAGTTTGTGGATGATATCAAGCTGGGAGGGGTTGCAAGTGCTTTGGGGGATAGGATTAAAATTCAAAATGATCTGGACAAACTGGAGAAATGCTCTGAAGTAAATAGGATGAAATTCAATAAGAATAAATGGAAAGTACTCTACTTAGGAAAGAACAGTCCATTTCACAGATACAAAATGGGAAATGACTGCCTACAAAGGAGTACAGTAGAAAGGGATCTGGGGGTCATAGTGGATCACAAGCCAACTATGAGCGAACAGTGTGATACTGTTGCAAAAAACGCAAACATAATTCTGGGAGGTATTAGCAGGAGTGTTGTAAATAAGATACAAGAAGTAATTCTTCCACTCTGCTCTGTGCTGCTTAGGCCTCAGCTGGAGTACTGTGTCCAGTTCTGGGCATTGTGTTTCAGGAAAGATGTGGACAAATTGGAGAAAGTCCAGGGAAGAGCAACAGAAATTATCAAAGGTCAAGAAAACATGACTTATGAGGGAAGATGGAAAAAATTGGATTTGTTTAGTCTGGAGAAGAGAAGACTGAGGAGGGACATAAGTTTTCAAGTACATAAAAGGTTGTTACAAGGAGAAGGGAGAAAAATTCTTCTCTTGAAAACGGGACAAGAAGCAATGGGCTTAAATTGCAGGAGGGGTGGTTTAGGTTAGACATTAGGAAAAACTTCCTGTCACGGTATTTTAGCACTGGAATAAATTGCCCAGGGATTTTGTGGAATCTCTGTCATTGGAGATTTTTAAGAACTGGGATGGTCTAGATAAGTGGTTTTCAAACTTCAGGTCGCGACCCAGTACTGGATTGCGGAATGCAAGGCACTGGGTCACTTTGCTCAGTACCCAGAGAACCTGGTGGCCGGTCAGTAAAACTAGTAGTCCCTACCTGGTCTGACACCATGCTGCGCCCCAGAAGCAGTCAGCAACAAGTCGGGCTCTGTGTGCTGCCCCCCAAGCACCAGCTCTGCACTCCCATTGGCTGGGAACTGGCCAATGGGAGCTGGGGAGAAAGCGGTGCCTGTGGGCAAGTGTCGTGTGGAGCTGCTTGCACACCTCTACCTGTGGAGCCAGGCCTGCTGCTGGCCACTTCCAGGGTGCAGCGTGGTCTGCAGTGCCAGGAGAGGCGGGAAGCCTGCTGCTGCACCGCTGACTGGGAGCTGCCAGAGGTAAGCATGCGCCCCAATCCCCAGCCCCAGTCCTGAGCCCCCTCCAACCTGCAGCCCCCCCTTACACCCAAAACCTGTCATTCCCGGCCCCAGCCCTCACCCCAGCACCCCAACCCTCTGTCCCAGCCCTGAGCCCCTTCCTACACCACAAACCCCTCATCCTCAGCTCCTTTGGGTGGTGGGCATCAACAATTTTCTTCAACTGGATTGCCAGGAAAAAAGTTTGAAAACCACTGGTCTAGATAATACTTAGCTCTGCCTTGGGTGCAGGGGACTGGACTAGAAGACCTCTTGAGGTCCCTTTCAGTCTTACGATTCTTACCTAATCACTTGTTTCCAGGAGCTGGGGCTATAAGAAAACAACCATGAGTTTCACAGTTAAAATTACTAGAGTTGGCAACACTGAAGTTCCCATTGTCTCCTCTGAGCATTGCCTCAGTTGGTATGCAAAGTTCCTAAGCTCTATGTGCTTTCCTTTGGTCCCACTAGATCATGCTGCCTTTTGGTCCATCATTCACAACTTTCCAAAGTCTGTAGATGCTCTTCAGTCCTTTTAAAGTAGTCCATATTTTGTCTGTGATGGGAGACTCTCTCCTCCAATTTGAGCTCCTTAATGCCACTTCAGCCCATCTACACAGCATAAAGGGGCTGGAATGGCTGGGAGAGAATTCCCCTCAGTGCAGGAACTGCAGAAGACAGAGTGGTGAGAAATGGATTGGCCTAGAAGGGAGGGAGAATCCACACCTGAGAATGCAGATCTGGGGCCCTCCTCCTCGGGCTTTCTGCTTCCCATTGGCCAGCTTGGCAATGGGAAAAGAGCTGGGAGCTGAGTGGCCCCATTAATTTGAACTTATTCCACAGATTTTGGGGATGTTTGTCCCCTTTAGCTGGAAGAAATTTTTCCTGTTTTGCCAAATTGGCAATGGCCTGGTGTTTCTTGGCCTTCCTTGAAGTTGTCATGGAGGTATGGTTGGGTTAAAAAGAATAGGATTTGATTATTTAATATTAGGAGTTTATAGGAATGTTTAGTTTGTCGCAGTTTGCAGCCAGTGTCCAGTATGAGTAAAAGTTAAAAGGGTCAGCTCCTAGAGAATAAGAGACTTAAGATTTTATTGGTAGATCTTGTACCTCTGGGAGAAAAGGGCAGACCTGAAGTCTTTGCAGACTAAGATCCACCTTTGTGGAAAGAGCATGACAGGATTCAGAAGTGTGCTGAGTCATAGGAGCAGACTAAGGAGTATCCTGAGTTTATGGTGGGAGCCCTGTAACCCCACACTGGACTCAGTTAAATGGCTGTTATGCGACAAACAGTGTAAGAGAGAGATGAGGTGGGGTGGGCATATAGAGCCTGTGCCCAGTGTAGCGTTAAGAAAGTAGAAGCTTGGTGTTTGAATCCATCCCTGACCGTCTTCATTCACCTCTGTGTCTTGATCAATGATAAATAACTTTCAGCATGCTGTTTATGAATTTAAATATCTTTGTGTGGATTTGCAGGTGACTGCAGAACAAGTGCACAGCTAAGATCTTTTTAAATCAGAAGATGTTAAAAATTAGACTTCTGCAATATTCATCAGATCTGCGTAAACTTTAACATTTGAACACATTTGTTTGTCTTGGTATTTGTTAAAAGTAGCTGTGGTTTGTACCATGTGATAGTTGAACATCTGTTAAACCTCTTTGTAGCACATAAGAGTTTCATTGCTTGTATTTCCATTTTTCTATTTCCATTTCTGTTCCCATTGCTGTTCCTTTGCGTTGAACACAGAGGAATTTTACTGCTGAATGGTAGTTTTCTGGTTATTTAACATACCTGAATGATTTAAAAGTAAAATTATCACTTACCAGTGACATTGTCAGAATAATGTACAAAATTAGGACATGTAGTTCAGGTTTATACTTCAGATTGGGCTAGCTGGTAGCTTCTCTTCCTATGTGTTTAAAAATATCCTTTAATGTGTTCCCAAATGCCCAGGATACAATGAAGAAAATAGCATTGCAGTGATATTAAAAAGAATAAACCTGTTAAAAGAAGAGGGTTTTACTGTATATTAGTTTGTTAATCAGATCTGAACTCCTTTCAGATGCTTTATAAAGGGGCAAAATGATCAAAAGCATAAGTACCAGATCAAGTTATTTTAAGATTAAATAAAATTTGTAAAGCTTACAACTTGTAAAAACTAAATGAATTCCTGATGATGTGTATTATTGGATATCTGCTGTATTCAACAGTATACGAAACAGTATGTGGTAACATTTTCTCCACAAAGAAAAGGAGTACTTGTGGCACCTTTGTTAGTCTCTAATTTATTAGAGCATAAGCTTTCGTGAGCTACAGCTCACTTCATCGGATACATTTGGTGGAGAATACAGAGGGGAGATTGATATATACACACACAGAGAACATGAAACAATGGGTTTTATCATTCACACTGTAAGGAGAGTGATCACTTAAGATAAGCCATCACCAGCAGCAGGCGGGGGGGGGGGGGGGAGGGGGAGGGGAAGGAGGAAAACATTTCATGGTGACAAGCAAGATAAGCTATTTCCAGCAGTTAACAAGAATATCTGAGGAACAGCGGGGGGTAGGGTGGGGGGGAGAAATAACTGGGGAAATGGTTTTACTTTGTGTAATGACTCATCCATTCCCAGTCTCTATTCAAGCCTAAGTTAATTGTATCCAGTTTGCAAATTAATTCCAATTCCACCTCAGCCTGGACCAGTCCACACAAGAGATCCACTTCCTGGACACTACGGTGCTAATAAGCTATGGTCACATAAACACCACCCTATATCGGAAACCTACTGACTGCTATTCCTACCTACATGCCTCTAGCTTTCATCCAGATCATACCACACGATCCATTGTCTACAGCCAAGCTCTACGATATAACCGCATTTGCTCCAACCCGTCAGACAGAGACGAACACCTACAAGATCTCTGTCATGCATTCCTACAACTACAATACCCACCTGCTGAAGTGAAGAAACAGATTGACAGAGCCAGAAGAGGACCCAGAAGTCCCTACTACCGGACAGGCCCAACAAAGAAAACAACAGAACGCCACTAGCCATCACCTTCAGCCCCCAACTAAAACCTCTCCAACGCATCATCGACGATCTACAACCTATCCTGAAAAACGACCCATCACTCCCACAGATCTTGGGAGACAGGCCAGTCCTTGCTTACAGACAGCCCCCCAATCTGAAGCAAATACTCACCAGCAACCACACAACAGAACCACTAACCCAGGAATCTATCCTTGCAACAAAGCCCATTGCCAACTGTGTCCACATATCTATTCAGGGGACACCATCATAGGGCCTAATCACATCAGCCACACTATCAGAGG
Organism: Dermochelys coriacea; assembly: GCF_009764565.3. Taxonomy (NCBI): domain Eukaryota; kingdom Metazoa; phylum Chordata; order Testudines; family Dermochelyidae; genus Dermochelys; species Dermochelys coriacea. Next base: position 125,105,576 of record NC_050070.1, read on the forward strand.
CTCAAAAAGAAAAGGAGTACTTGTGGCACCTTAGAGACTAACAAATTTATTAGAGCATAAGCTTTCGTGAGCTACAGCTCACTTCATCAGATGCATCCGATGAAGTGAGCTGTAGCTCACGAAAGCTTATGCTCTAATAAATTTTAGTCTCTAAGGTGCCACAAGTACTCCTTTTCTTTTTGCGAATACAGACTAACACGGCTGCTACTCTGAAACCTATCAGAGGCTCGTTCACCTGCGCATCTACCAATGTGATATATGCCATCATGTGCCAGCAATGCCCCTCTGCCATGTACATTGGCCAAACTGGACAGTCTCTACGTAAAAGAATGAATGAACACAAATCAGACATCAAGAATTATAACATTCAAAAACCAGTTGGAGAACACTTCAATCTCTCTGGTCACTCGATTACAGACCTAAGAGTGGCTATACTTCAACAAAAAAGCTTGAAAAACAGACTCCAGTGAGAGACTGCTGAATTGGAATTAATTTGCAAACTGGATACAATTAATTTAGGCTTGAATAGAGACTGGGAATGGATGAGTCATTACACAAAGTAAAACTATTTCCCCATGTTATTTCTCCCCCACCCCACCCCCCACTGTTCCTCAGATATTTTTGTTAACTGCTGGAAATAGCCTACCTTGCTTGTCACCATGAAAGGTTTTCCTCCTCCTCCCCCCCTCCCCCCCCCCCCCCCCCCCCCCCCCCCGCTGGTGATGGCTTATCTTAAGTGATCACTCTCCTTACAGTGTGTATGATAAAACCCATTGTTTCATGTTCTCTGTGTGTGTGTATATCAATCTCCCCTCTGTATTTTCCACCAAATGCATCCGATGAAGTGAGCTGTAGCTCACGAAAGCTTATGCTCAAATAAATTTTAGTCTCCAAGGTGCCACAAGTACTCCTTTTCTTTTTGCGAATACAGACTAACACGGCTGCTACTCTGAAACCTGTCTATTTTCCCCACAGTAACATCACTCTAAAAAAGCTTGACATTTAGGCAAGACCATGTTTGTGTTTGTATTATATAGAGTAATTATGGTCAGTGTCTTAACCAGTGGAAAATATAATGAAAAAGGAATTATTTTTTTGTGCCTGCCACATGCTGTGAAATTAATATAATGTTCACTTACACCTGTAGGTATTCCAGCAACTCAGTGTTGTTTCCCCTTTATACAAATATTTTAATGCATGCTACTTTGCACTTACAGAATCCTGTTAATCAGATGATCTGAAAGCACCTTATTAAAATTAATTAAGCATCACAACATTCCTGCTAGGTAGGTAAATAGTCTATCCATTCTAGGGAGAACCAATGGCAGGAATGTTTTAGATTCTTTGGGTTCCCATGCTATGCATTTCTTTATCTTGATGTTTAAATTTCTTTTAAATTCAACGTTTACTCTGAATTTCCTTTGTTTTATCGCTAGTTTTAGAGATAATTTCAGCATTCCTGTAATGTTTATTACCCTAAAATACTGCTGTGTATTCTCTATCTAGCTCCCTTACTTCATTTTTCGTCTGTGAAATAAACGCTATTTTAAATGTTTTCATACATATTCCGAACCTTTTTCATATATATTATATGGATATAAATTCCAAGATGTATTGAATATATAGTTAGTTGGAATTTAAGTGTTAAGAGAGGAACTAATTTTAAGAAACCACAGTGTGGATGTGTCAGGAATATATCAGTGCTGAGTACAATTAATGTAAAAACAATAATATAAAGAATATTCTCCCTTGTTGGTGGCAGTCAGTTTCGTAGTGAACATTTAACACACACACTGAACTGAGTAAAAGCTGTCATGTGTAAAATCTTCCTCCTTTGTGACTGAAACTTGCAGCACCCCAAAAATTCTGTTGGCCATTTTTTGTGTAAAGCTAGTAGTAGACCAATAAAATAGAAATCTCTTTGGTTTCTTAGACCCTGGTCATGCAAAATAGGATAAGTCCAGCATTATGCTGAAACTTTTCTCTTTTTAAAAACTGAAGTTTACTCATAATTTTTTTGCAGTTGTATATATTTTCAGCATTTTTATGTAAATTATTTCTGTTTTTATTCTCTCAGATGTTTTCGTATTCAGTAAATGTGTAAGAATTTTGGAAGGAGGTGTTTCAGGAAGATATTGATGTAGATTTTAATTTGGTAAATTGAGAGAACTTTTGATGTAAGAAAATAGTGAAATTACTTTACAGCATGAAGATCACACAAACATCTGATCTATTTAGTCCACAAATGTTAGCTGCCTTGTCTTTAGTTACATCAAGGATTTAGTGTAGGCTCTTATGCAACAGATGATGACATCTTAGAGCTATAAATACATCTTGATAGATTTTTTTGAATAATTATGTCATTGCTATATTTAAAGATTTTTCTCCCTCCTCTTTATTCCAGTTCAATTTTGTGGGAAGAATCCTTGGTCCCAGAGGACTAACAGCTAAACAGCTTGAGGCAGAAACTGGATGCAAGATAATGGTCCGAGGAAAGGGCTCAATGAGGGACAAAAAGAAGGTAAGTTTTTGAAAAGCAGCAGTTTTCAGCATATGGATTTTACGTATAATACATAAGGCAAACATTTTTCTAAAGCACAATAACTGTGAAGGCCTTAAAAACTATTTCTCCTACTTAACACTTTTTGCCATAAACTGTTACAATATATTTAATTTTCTTCTTTGAGTAGCGTCCCTATGAGTGCTCCACTTCATCTGGAGAAACACCTGCAAAAGTAAGAGATTTCACCACTTGTGTATCCAGCAATAGTTCTCCCCCATTTCTCTCTTCCCTCTCTACTGGTTTGGATTACCTTTTGAATTTTAAAAAGTTGGGTCTTTCTATGAATGTCATCACAGTTTGATTGCACTTAAAGCTTTTCATTCCCCCAGAGAGGGATTCTGTGTTTGCCCCCCCCACAACAAGGGTTGATTAATCTTTTTCTGTAGCTTAGAGAGCCCACACTTGTATGGGTTTTGAACTTGTTCCTTAATTTCCTAATGAAACCCATCTTTGAATAATTGACTAACTGTGCATTGCTACACCTGTCTTTGAAGGCAGCTTTCTTGGTAGCCATCACTTCTTCCTGGAGAGTGGGAGAATTAGGGGCATTAATGGCAGACCCTCCCATTGCAGTTTTCTTCAAGGAAAAAGTATTGTTACGGCCACATCTGCCTAAAACGTCTTCTGAGTTCCACATTAACCAGGTTAGCCACATTCCATTTTTTTTTTCCTGAAGCCACACAAGACCAAGGAGGAAGTTGCCTTCCATAGCTTGGACGTTAGAAGGGCATTAGTTTGGTTCTGTCCACATTGGGAGACTTTCTAAATAGCATTCTAACTGTCTTATTTGTGGATAGATCTAAGAGACCCCCAGTTTCCAAGGAGACTTTCAAAATACATATCCAGATGTATTCCTTCTTGTTATTAGACTGGTCACAATGAGCCCCCTTCTAAAATAGCCCATACTACAAGATCCCAATCCAAGTCCGTGCAGTGTTGAAAAATGTATCAGTTGCAGAAATATGCAAGGCTGCAACTTGGGCATGAATTCATGCTTTTCCCAAACACTATTCCCTGGTACATGCTTCTGTACATGTTGCTACTGTTGGCAAGGCAGTCCTGTTGGCATTAAATTTGGCTCCAAAGGTCACTTCCTTCTGCCATGAGTACTATTTTGGGAGTCACCTGAAGTGGAGCACCCACTTCAGGACACTACTCAAAGAAGGAGAGGCTACCTACTTTGTACAGTAACTGGAGTTCTTTGAGACCTGTTTCCCTGTGGGTGCTCCGCTGCTTCCCCTTCCCCTTTGACTCTCATCTTGAGGGACTTTACAGAGAAGGAACTGGGGGTGGTTCTTATCCTCGATATGGGACATGAGGAGGTCTGGAGCTCATGCATGGGCTGAATGCGCACTGCAACTGAAAATCTCAGATCAAAGGCACTTAAAGTATATGTGCATCTGAAATGAAGTACCCATAGGGCGCACATCTCGAACTCCAATTACTGTGGAAAGAAAGTAACCTCTCCTTTTTGCAGAATTGCACAATACTTCAAAGCACAGTATATTATTTTAATAAATTCTTAAATTTGGGTGCATTGTAATTGCACAATTCAGTTTTCAGTTAACCAATTAAAATATTATTCTCCACTACTTAATCAATTTCTATTAGTAGTTTATGATGTACAGCAAAGTTAAACATGAAAATAGAGCCCCAAAATGTGTTCAACTGTATCTATGGAAGGGCCATACATCAGAGAAGTAATTTTAATTTAAAAAAAAATCCCTTTCCATAATTGTTTAAAAACATCCTGGTCCGCTGAAGGTATTTTAGAACTTAGAAAATCTGATTTTGCAATGATCATGGATAGTATGTGTTGGGAAAAGACCATGAGTATTTGTGGTGATGTAACCTGAATATTTTGTTTGAATCAAGATGCACCAAAAGTGTGTGTTCACATATACCAGTTCTGGGCTAAGAGGGAGATGACACCTAAACTGCCTGCCATGGAGCATTAGGCCCCACTTCTCCTCCAGCCATATGAGCTTAGAAGGGCAAACCTTCTGGCAGGAGTCATCCTGTGGGCAGATGCTCATGATGGCAGAAGCAGTTACAAAAGCAATATCTGCAGGCACCATCAGATGCTGATATCATCAGACTGTGCTTTCTACAATGTTTACTCTGGTCACTTTTTCCTCTCTGCTACCTGGCAAACTGCTTGCCTTAACTCTCTCCTGCCCCCCTCCCTCAGTCTCTTTATTTCAGTCTTAGTACACCATGATCCTTTGTTCTTTCCTTTAAAATATCCCTGAATGTCCCTTCATCTTTGTTTTTCCTTTCATCTAATACCTTCCCTCCTCACCCACTCTGCCCTATGATACAGTGTGTGTGTGTGTGTGTGTGTGTTTAAACAGAATTACAAGCATAAGTAAAATAACTAAAAGCCACCCAATAATTATTTTAAACCTGAAACTAACCACATTTTCAAACCATTACTTCATTCACTGTACTTTTATGTTATAACATCCTTTTCTTTCATCCCATAACTGCCTTGTCTAGTTTGATGGAAAGCTCTTGGGCAGGGACAATGGCTTACCTTGCCTAGTTTCTAGTTAGCAGGGACATTCCACATATAAACAAATCCTTAACTAAATTTCCATTTTTGCTTTGTAATTCACTTTTTGAGATTAAGGCATTGCTTGTATGGAGTTTTAAAATATAACTTGCCAAATGTAACACTGTAGATTTGACAGTTTGTAAAGGCTTTTGAAATAATGGTTTTCTTCTGGATGGGGGTGAAATGAGAACTGTTTGATAAATGAGTAGCTTCAGAATGCTTCAGATGACCTATAATGTGAGAGTGTTGAAGCAAAGGATGTGTGTTAAAACAAATCATATGGTTGACCATATGTAAACAATCTTAGGTGACTCCATAATGTTAAATACTAATATTAAGGGTATTAATCTTTTGAAGTACACTACTGTAAATTTTTACACATTTTAAAAAAATATATATGTATTGTAGCAGAAGCTTGCTAATGAAAATAACGCTTTGAAAATTCTGTTAAAAATCCTAGTAAAAACTTGTTATATTGAGTAAGAAGAACGTACATACCTTACTCAGAGCCAGCCTCCACCTCACCAGAACCTTTTAGGATTTTCAAACCTCATTCAGCTTTAATCTAGTAGAAGATCATTCTGGCTGTTGTTCATGGAAGCTTTATTGTAGCTACTAGTTTACCAACAAACAGTTTGATTTCTACCTTTTTTCAGATCAGATTCTGCAGAGTGGGTCAAATGTGAAGACACAATATGGTTAACATTGCAAGGGTGAACTGTCAGACTTTCTCTCAAAAGTGAAACATTGGTCTGTTTAGAAAGCTGGATGCTGTTAAATTCGTTCAGTCTTTGTTTGTTTTGCCTAAATGTAGATGTATACCTTGGTTTCCAAGAGACAGATGATAGTCTTTAATTCTTTAGACTTTGGTATAATTCTTAAATTGTAGTAATAAAATGAGTAATGTGTAAACAGACACAAAGGGATAGGGGAAGAATTTTGGGAGAGAGCTCACTTGCAGTTAGGTTGAATAGTTGCCTGAATGAAGGTTTATTAATTCTTAATCTTCCATATTATGGGTATCCTGGTTGAAAAGTTTTCAGACACTTGTTCTTCACAGCCCTAAACTTATTAATTGTCATACAAAATGAGAGATTACTAACCAACAAGATCCAGGGGCACTATCTAATTAATAACCCACCTGCATGTCAGGAAGGAGGAGGATGCTGATATTCTTGCTTGTGGGCTACTCTGAATGCTGCTGAGGTGCACTGAGCTCTGGTCTACACTTAAGTTTTGCCGATGTAGCTATGTTGAATAGGAGTGTGAAAAAACCACATCCCAGCCAACAAAGCTGTGCCAGCAAACTTCTTAGTGTAGACAGTGTTATACCAGCAAAAAAATCATTTGCTGGTATAAGTAGCGTCTACCTTGGGCAGGTTTGCCAGTATAGCTATAATTTATAGATACATTGGCAAATCTTTTCTAGTGTAGACAAGGCATTATTCTTTTATCTGCTTCTAGCTTAGTAGTTTTCAAACTGTGGGTCAGGACCCCAAAGTGGGTTGCAATCCCATTTTAATGGGGTCACCAGGGCTAGTTTAGACTTGCTGGGGCCCAGAGCCGAAGCCTGAGACCCACTGCCCGGGCCGAAACCAGAGGGATTCAGCCCTGGATGGCGGGGCTCAGGTTATAGGCCCCCTGCCTGGGGCTGAAACCCTTGGACTTTGGCTTCCTCCCACCCTCACCCTGGGCAGTGGTGCTCAGGCTTCAGTCCTGCCTCTTGGGGTCGTGTCGTAATTTTTGTTGTAAGAAGGGGGGGATTGGTAAAATGAAGTTTGAGAACCCCTACTCTAGCTAGTCAGGTGACTGATGCTGAAAGCATCCTTTCCACCTCTGTGGTGGTGGAAATGAAAAGGAGCATTCTCATTTTTCCTTCTGTCATTGCCACACTGGAGCTTCTCCAGTATTCGGAGTTATTGGGTCCAGAGCTCTGCCCTGTCCCATTCTTTTGGTTCACAGGAGGGTACCTCATCTATTTTGCTCCTTCTTGGCCTGCTTGTGGTGTGGTCTGTTACTCTAACCCTCCCTCATCATCCATTTCTTGAGTTGTCATCTCTTCACTGTTGCTGTTCAGCTTTCCTAAATTACATCAGCAGAGTTAAATGTACATTCTTGTCATTTATTGCTGCCCACATGGTTCTGAGCAGCTGCAGTGAAGTTGACTTTTCTTCAAGTATTTGTCCATATGTATTCCACTTTTGGGTGCACATGCACTGGAGATTGGAATCTTTTAGCCAGAAATGTCCATTGGGGCCACCCATGCACTCTGAGCATCTTCATACCACTGACGTCAGAAAAGGCAAAGTGGACCCAAACATTCCTGAGTTCCTTCTTACTGCCCTTGGCTGCAAGATGGAATGCTGCCAGTGTCTACATCTCAAGGCATTTTCTTCGTGCCCCCCCCCATATACTGTAGATGGTGGTAAGATTAGTTAGGTCTACGAGTGTAGATATAGTCTATTTTTCCTATTGGCGTTTGTGTAATTTTTCTGTTTTTTGTTACTCAGAGTGAAAAATATTTTTCCTCGGTACTGGGATTTAGTCATGATTGAAGCTTTAGGAACTGCCCCTCCTGTGAAGCGACTTAATGATGGCTGCAACAGATGCTTCTTTTGCTTCAGGAAGGGCATATTTCTGGCAAATGTTGCATCTGTGTATGTCTTTTTCAAAATGGACCCAAGAGGCAGTAGAGGCTCACCTAAAATTTTTCTTTTAGACTGCCCTGTTGACCTACCTCAGACCCAGGTAAGCAAGACCCATCAAACTAGTTTATCTGAGTACAGAAGTGCTCTGGGAAGGTCCAATCAGCTGCCAGCTCCTGAGCACTGTCCTCCAAATGGCCTTGGTTGTGTACTCTGGTAGGGCTGCTAAATCCTCAAGTCAAACTTCAGGCAAGAGTAGAAAGATGCATTGCTTCTCTGGAAACCAGGGAGATTTCCCTTGGCATACCAGAGCAAAAAGAGGTTAAGATTACCTCCTTTTTTCCAGCCTAAGAGGATTTTAGGGCCCAGATCAGCTACTGATGGAGACCTGAAGGAGCATAGTACCAGACTGTTGGCACTGTCTCACAAGATGAGAGTAACTACCTCCAGTATTGAGTCTGCATACCAACAACTTGCTCGGTACCATTCGCTTTGGCACCATCAACTCCACTTCTGTCAATGCCCAGTCTGTTTTTTACAGCACCGTCTTTTTTTCAATATCGTGCTCAGTTGTGGTACCAGGAGATCTCTCTCTACTGAGCCACCACCTCCATTGCTATCTTGTGTGCTGACTGTCTCAACTATCGTGTCCGCTACCATTACTGATTACCTCTTTAGCACCACATAGGGCACAATCTGAGATCTCCTGAGACCTCAATTAGGGTAGCCTCAAATCTGGATGAAGACTGTTGCCTTGTCTGATTCAGAGCCAAGTAGATAGGCATCCTGTTCATATTTCCCTTATTAACTCAGTTAGGAAATTGAGGGCCTCCTATATGCATCTAATGTTTAGAGGTAGGTATCCTCCACCTTGGCCTGTAATCCCCCCCCCCCCCCCCATTTTCCATGTAATATGCATTCATGGCCCTATTGGAACTTCTGGGTCTTAAAATATGTGAGGCAGTGTCCGTCTACACTCCCCCCTTCCAGAACTAGAATCACCTCTTCTGCACCTTCCTCTCAAGGGGCTCAGTTTGCACTCCTACATACCGAATACTCAAAAAAGGTATTAGAGGAATAGCATCCTGCATGGAAAAGATCACCCTATGCCAACTAACATCTCATTGTTCCTGGATATGGCAGTGGTGTCCGACTCACTCAACTGGGCAACAATTGAAGACCTTCCCTTCAAAGGCCTTTTTAGAATTAAAGTGGATGACTCCTTGCATATGTTAAGACTCCTGGGCCACTCTTTGGTCACCAGGTGCATACACACCAGTTGCTAGAAAGAAAGCCATGATTCTACACCAGGCAAGGGTCATTGCCTAATGTTTTTTTTTTCATCAAAGATTCTCAGAACTTTCAAGAAAAGACAGCATTTCTAGAAAAGGAGACCACCTTCCTCTTACGTTGCAATGATTTTAAAGAAATCATTTTGATGTGTTAGTTGAAAGCTGCCTTACAGAAACCTGCAGGATTTATATTTATTCTCCCATCCTTCCAATTCTGAGGATTTTGAGAACTATCAGACAGGATTTGGCAGTAGTGATCTAATTGGCACCAGCCTGGCCAAGGCAGATTTGATATCTAGACCTGATGACCTTGTCAGCATACTCTCTCTAAAACCTTTACCTCTATTCTATTGGAATTAATTTCCCAGATTGGAAAGAAGGTGCATCTGGATCTGACCTCCTTACATTGCACAGATTGGATGACTGATGTGGAAAGATCCTGTTCTCTGGAGGTACAAAATATTTTGAGTTGAAAAGACTCCACCAGATTAATGAATGCAACCAAATGGAGGAGATTTATTACTTGGGCTGATCACCACCATTTATTTCCTATTGACACCCAAGTCCAAACTGTCCTGAACTTGCTGATTTTTAAAGAGCCTGGGACTGTATTAGTAAGTGTGTGTTTGGCAGCTATATCAGCATACCACTCCCTGCTCCCCTTACAGGACTCTGCACAGTTTTCTCTCACGATTCCTAAACCAGTAACTTTTCTGATTGCAAATTGTTGCTTTTTAGTATTACATAGTTGGGTAAAACTCATGAGCAAATAATTAAAAGCTTAAATGTTGTACTGCACCACATTTTAACAGTCTTCATACCTCAGAGCAAAGATCTGTTCTTGAAGTTTATTTATCTTGACTTAAGTTCTGTGATATAGGCTATATTTGACCTTTTTATTCGAAAATACTGAAGAAAATAACTTGTCTAATTTTCAGGCACCTGATTTGTAATACTTGGTGTTCTTCTGTAATCAAATGTAAAGCTGCTAAATTAACTGTGGTAATTCTTGATGGCAAGTTTTGTGTTGTAAACAATGTCATAAGTAGAGCCAAAAAATAGATACATTATCCCTTGCTGGTTGGAGGAATAATTAAAATACAAATGGCAACAAGGGAAAGGTTTTGTAGAAGTATCATGAGTTGATGATGAGTGGGGTTTCGGGAGTGGCAAAAGCCATTTAGTTACAAGCTATTTTCTTAAGTTGTGAATTTACCTAGAGGCCAGGAAAACCTGAACATGAATCTTAATTTACTGACAGACTGCCTTTGCCAGAAGCTGCTTTTTAAAAAAACAAACAAACAAAAAAAAACACCCTAGGATGTAGCATGTGGTTCAGCTGTGCTTCTATCAGTGAGGAAGTGGTACCAAAGTTTTTTTAGATAGCAATGGTTGTCTCAACTATCATACGCTGAAAGACTGCATTATAAAAGTTCAGCAGCTTAGGGAGGAGTAAAAATTTGGGGGGGAAAAAACGTGTAAATGGTAACATTAATCTTCTAAATACATTTAAAATTTTAATTTTTAAATTTAAATTAATTATATCTAAATAGTATCAAATCCAGGGCTTAAATTTAAATAATTTCTCTGAAGGTGCATCTACGGTTCCTTACTCAGTGATGTTACATAAGCTCCGGAACTGTAAAAAACTAAACTAGCATCATGCTTTGCTACAATGCACAACGTGTCAAACAATGCACAGAACATAGCTAGAAAAGAGGCATGACCCTTCTCTCTTCACTGTTCTTTAACCCTATCTGAATCTCCAGATCTGAAATAATTCTCTTTATAGTTGCACTTAGTCATACTTAAGAATTCTACATTTATACCCTGTTTTTATGATGCATTTAAAAGTTTATCTGTTGGTTTCCTATTGAGATTCTTCTAGGGGTTTAGTCGCTTATATCATGGGTGACCAGGACTTGAAGTTAGGTTGCAGTTTACATGAAGGAGTCACTCTTAAAATAGCAATAATATTTTTAGTACTCAGCCATCCAGTTAGGGGTTGTGGCTTATGTTCCTGTACACCTCAAAGTCTAAAATATTTTCAATTCAAAATGAAAAGTGTAATTTTGATCCAACATGAACTTTTTGTTTTGATTTTGGCATATGGACAAAATGGTGAGGAGGGCCTCTCTTTATAACCTTTCACCCAGTGGTTAGGTACTCATATTGGATGTGTGGGAGACTCTTGACTCTGCTTACTGTGGAGAGGGGATTTGAACTGAGGTCTCCCATATTGCAGGAGAGTGCGGTAGCCAGTGTTGACTGCATATTCTGATCCGGGTCTTTTTCAATCTCTCCTGTTGAAGCTGTTCTGCCTTTGTTAAATAATAAGTCATTGAAGCAGGGATTTGAATGCGAGTCTCCCACTTTATAGGTGAGTGCCCCAAGCCTTTTGAGCTATTAAGACATTCTCACTCTTTTCCTGGCCAAGTGACTATGAATTCCCCCATTCACCACCTCCTAGCCATTTTATGAATCTAGTCCTCCTTTGCTTTTGTCAGAACGCCCAAAAAGCAAAATTTTTTGCATCAGATGAAAATGAAACTTTTTTTTTAACATTTTCAAAACATTCTGATTTTTTTCATCGGCTGAAAATAACTATCAATATAAAAGATAACAAGAAAATATCCTACAAATATATTAGAAACAAGAGGAAGCCCAAGGAAGGCTAGGTCTGTTACTCAATGAAGGGGGAAAAACCACTAACAGAAAATGTGGAAATGGCAGAAGTGCTAAATGATTTTTTTCACCAAAAAGTTTAGTAGCAATTGGACATCCAACTTAATGCCAGTGAAAATGAGGTAGGATCTGAGACTAAAATAGGGAAAGAACAAGTTAAAAACTACTTAGACAAGTTAGATGACTTCAAGTCAGCAGGGCCTGATGAGAGAGATCCTAGAATACTTAACTGGCTGAAGAGATCTCTGAGCCATTAGTGATTCTCTTTGAGAACTCGTGGAGGACAGAAGAGATACCAGATGACTGGAAAAGGGCACATATGGCACCTATCCATAAAAAGGGTAATGACAACCCAGGGAATTCTAGACCAGTCAGCTTAACTTCGGTACCCAGAAAGATAATGGAGCAAAATAACAAGTCAATCAGTTCATAAGCACCTAGAAGAAACTAAGTTGATAAATAACAGTCAACATGAACTTATCAAGAACAAATCACATCAAACCAAATATCCTTCTCTGACAGAGTAACAAGCCTTGTGGATGGGGGAAAGCAGGAGGTGTAATATATCTTGAGTATCGTAAGGCTTTTGATGCTGTCTCACATGACCTTTCATTAACAAACTAGAGAGATACAGCCTAGCTGAAACTACTATAGGGCGGATGCACAACTGGTTGGAAAACCATTCCCAAAGAGTAGTCATCAGTGATTCATAGTCAAGCTGGAACTCGTATCAAGTCGGGTCTTGCAGGGATCAGTTCTCATCTGGGTCTGTTGAATATCTGCGTCAATGATTTAGATAATGGCCTAGAGAATACAATTCTAAAGTTTGCAGGAGGGGTTGCAAGTGCTTTGGGGGATAGGATTAAAATTCAAAATGATCTGGACAAACTGGAGAAATGCTCTGAAGTAAATAGGATGAAATTCAATAAGGATAAATGGAAAGTACTCCACTTAGGAAGGAACAATCAGTTGTAGATATACAAAATGGAAAATGACTACCTACGAAGGAGTGCTGCAGAAAAGGATCTGCGGGGTCAGTAGATCACAAGCTAAATATGAGTGAACAGTGTAACTCTGCTGAAGAAAACCCAAACATAATTCTGGGAGGTATTAGCAAGAGTGTTACAAGCAAGATATGAAAAGTAATTCTTCTGCTCTACTCTGCACTGATTAGACCTTAACTGGAGTATTGTGTCCCGTTCTGGGTGCCACACTTTAGGAAAGATGTGGACAAACTGGAGAAAGTCCAGGGAAGAGCAACAGAAATTATCAAAGGTCAAGAAAACATGACTTATGAGGGAAGATGGAAAAAATTGGATTTGTTTAGTGTGGAGAAGAGAAGACTGAGGAGGGACATAAGTTTTCAAGTACATAAAAGGTTGTTACAAGGAGAAGGGAGAAAAATTCTTCTCTTGAAAACAGGACAAGAAGCAATGGGCTTAAATTGCAGGAGGGGTGGTTTAGGTTGGACATTAGGAAAAACTTCCTGTCACGGTATTTTAGCACTGGAATAAATTGCCTATGGAGGTTGTGGAATCTGCCATTGGAGATTTTTAAGAGCAAGTTAGTCAAACATCTGTCAGGGATGGTCTAGATCAATGGTCCCTAAACTGTGTGGTGCGGGGGGACAGTGGAAGGCTTGGGGGTGTTACATGGCAGGGCCTGGGCCATCTCCTTTGGGGTGTGGCGAGGGAGTGCCACCCAACTCAGGCCGCAGCTCTGCTCCCAGCCCAGCTTCTGCCCCAGCTCTGCCCTCATTCCCTCTTCTCCCCCAGGCCAGCTCCACTTATAGGCCCAGCTCCTCCACCATCCCCAGTTCTGCCTCCAGCTCTGCTTTAGGCTCAAGCTCGTTCATTGAGCCAACTGTGCAGTAATGGGGAAGTGGGTACAGACTAGGTATATAAATATCATTTAAAAAGTTAACCATTTAAACTATTACAATTATATCTGTTAACCGATTAAATGGAGAGGGCCAGGGGCTGCTCCGCCCAGCCCGTGGGCCTGGGGGTTAACGATTAGAGTGGGTTAACAGTTAGACTAATGTTTATCAATTAACTGTTTAACCATTAATATTTTACATTCCTAGTACGGATGGAATGTATTACTTGTAAGGGGAGGGGTGCAACAGGAGAAGTTTCGGTGCCATTGGTTCAGATCAGTGGTTCTCAATCAGGGGTCCGAGGCTCCGGGTGGCCATGAGCAAGTTTTAGGGGGTTTGCCAAAATAAACCAGAGAGCAGGACCAGCATTATGCTCACTGGGGTTCAGGGCAGAAAGCCAAATCCCAAGCCCTGCTGCCTGGGGCTGCTTTGGCTGGCCCACTGAAGCCCCTCCTACCGAGACTGAAGCCAAAGCCTGAGCAACTTTGCTTCACAGGGCCTTGGGTAATTGATCTGCTTGCTACCCCTAACGCTACCTCTGGCTTTTAATCTACTGAAAAACAGTTGTAGTACGGGTGGGCCGTGGAAGTTTTATAGTATTTTGGAGAGTAGGGGACTCAGAAGGACAAAGGTTGAAAACCCCTGATCTTGATGACACTTAGTTCTGCCTTGAGTTCAGGGGATTGGAATAGAAAACCTCTCGAGGTCCCTTCCAGTCTTATGATTCTATTTCGCGAACTCATCAGTAAAGTACACATAGTTTCAGATTGAATGAAACTGCATTTTTTGGCAAACAAAAACTATTCACTAAACAATTATCACCTAGTTCTGCTCATAACTCATTTGTAACATTTCTGTAGTTACTGGTCCCTGACCTTGCTCCAGACTTGCTTTCCTCCAATAACGCATGGTCTTGAGCTGTCTGTGTGAATAAATGTAATCAAATGTAGAGTTGCTGACCTTAGGAAATAATAACCATAATGTTTGCTGGAGGGTCTGTCTCACTTGCTGAGTCACTTGACAGCTGCCTTAAACATAGAGTAGTTAATGTTCACAAATCGTGAGAAGTGCTACATGTACTATGTGTGTATGAATAACCAATATAAAGCTGTTGTACTGGCACTTTTATTCAACTAGAATATGTTTAGCAAGTGTTAAGGCTTTTCTTTTGTATGTCAGAATTAATTTTGTCTCCATTTTCTTTTTTTAAACCCCTTGCAATTAAGATATTTATAAAAACTTAATGTAAGCTAGTGCCCCCAAGCTGAACCAAAGTTTAAAATGTATGGTGGTGATAATTAACACCAGAAGAGTTGTCTGAAAATTTTCATTTTTTTTTCGTTTGCTTTATGAAGATGACCTACATGAATGAAACACTGCAAGTGGTTATGAATATTCTAATATATGACGCAGGTTTTTAAGCCTGTTTTGCAGATCTTGTAAAGTCGAGAAAAATAGCATTGGTGACTGGATACATTAACTGTAAGGAAAACCTGTTAAACACCTTTTAAAAATAAAATGTATCTTCAATAGAAAAAATAGTAGGGCTGTTAAGCGATTAAAAAAATTGGGATTATTTGCACTGTTAATAGAATACCATTTATTTAAATATTTTCCAGTGTTTTCTACATTTTCAAATATACTGATTTCAGTTACAACACAGAATACAAGTGTACACTGCTCACTTTATATTTATTTTTGATTACAAGTATTTGCACTGTAAAAAACAAAAAAGAAATAGTATTTTTCAGTTCACCTAATACGAGTACTGTAGTGCAATCTCTTTATCGTGAAAGTTGAACTTCAAATATAGAATTATGTACAAAAAAACCTTGTGTTCAAAAATAAAACAACGTAAAATTTTAGAGCCTGCAAGTCTGCTCAGTCCTACTTCTTGTTCAGCCAATCACTCAGACAAACAAATTTGTTTACATTTGCAGGAGATAATGCTACCTGCTTCTTGTTTACAATGTCACCTGAAAGTGAGAACAGGTGTTCTCATGGCACTGTTGTAGCCGGTGTTGCAAGTTATTTATGTGCCAGATGTGCTAAAAATTCACGTCCCTTCACGGCTTCAACCACCATTCCAGAAGACATGTCCGTGCTGATGATGAGTTCTGCTCGATAACAATCCAAAGCGGTGCGGACTGACACGTTCGTTTTCATTATCTGAGTCAGATGCCTCCAGTAGAAGGTTGATTTTTCTTTTTTGGTGATTTGGATTCTATAGTTTCCGCATCAGAGTGTTGCTCTTTTAAGACTTCTGAAAGCAAGCTCCACACCTTGTCCCTCTCAGATTTGGAAGGCACTTCAGATTCTTAAACCTTGGGTCGAATACTGTAGCTATCTTGAGAAATCTCACATTGGTACCTTCTTTGCATTTTGTGAAATCGGCAGTAAAAGTGTTCTTAAAATGAACAACATGTGCTGGGTCATCATCCGAGACTGCTATAACAGGAAATGTATGGCAGAATGCAGGTAAAACAGAGCAGGGGACGTACAATTCTCCCCCAAGGCGTTCAGTCAGAAATTTAATTAATGCTTTTTTTTTATGAGCGTCATCAGCATGGAAGCATGTCCTCTGAAATGGTGGCCAAAGCATGAAGGGGCATATGACAGTTTAGCAAATCTGACACGTAAATACCTTGCGATGCCGGCTACAAAAGTGCCATGCAAATGCATGTTCTTGCTTTCTGGTGACATTGTAAATAAGAGGAGAGCAGCATTATATCCCTTAAATGTAAACAAACTTGTTTGTGTTAGTGATTGGCTGAAGTAGGATTGAGTGGACTTGTTAGCTCTGATATTTTTATATTGTTTTGTTTTTGAGTGCAGTCATGTAGGAAAAAAATCTATACAAGTTGCACTTTCATGACAGAGATTGCACTGCAGTATTGTATGAGGTGAATTGAAAAATACTATTTTTGTCATTTTTACAGTACAAATATTTGTAAGCAAAATATATACTTTGATTTCAATTACAACACAGAATGAAACGTATATATGAAAATTTAGAAAAAACAGCGAAAATATTTAATAAATTTCAATTGTATTCTGTTATTTAACAATGCAATTAAAACTGTGATTAATCGCAGTTAATATTTTGGAGTTAATCGCACGAGTTGACTGCGATTAATCGAGAGCCCTAGAAAATAGACTTCATTTTGAAAGAAAATGTTAAAGTTTAGAAATAATGTGAAGTGTATATTTTGCCTTGAAATTTAAGGTTGGTTGATATTGAATGCCATAATAGAGAAATAAAATGCACTGCTTTTTAAAGTTAGTGTAATACAGCATGGATTTCAGTGATTCAGAAGTGATCAGTCTGGAAGGAAAATGTTATATTACTAAGTAACATTCCTTTGAAAACAACCCCCAATTTTAGGATCTAAAATTTTTGTGCACATAGTAACCACTTCTTATGAACGGTGAAGTGGTTTTAAAAAAGTGTTTTCTCTTATACTTGGGACTTCATGTGATTTCTCTCTCTAGGTATTTGCCAGGTATATAACTTCATCAAGTATCTAAAAATTCCTTCTTAGGCTTTAGGAGGAACAGCCTGCTTACTTTAAGTAGCTTTTTGTTTGCTTGAATGGATGTTGAGTGTCTGTCTCTGAATATGAAGAATTTTGAGGGGAAAATTAATTTGAAGAAATGAGTATAGCATTTAGTTCTGAGAGTTGAAATCTGCCATACTTCTCTTCTGTGGGAGTGAATTGCATAATCTAAATCCAGTTCTTGTGAAACTTCATCAGTCTCCTGCTATCGGCTGACACTTCAGTAGTTACAGCAGAATGTAACTGTCATGAGAGAGTCGGGTCGTGGTTGTGGATGGAAAGGTGATCTCTCAAAAATCTAGGGCCAATGCCATAGAGCACTTTGCATGTTATATTCCTGATTCTTTCTAGCTATGTTGACAAGACACATTTTAAATATTTGGTGCTCTTGATAGCTAGACAAAAATGAAACATGCAGTCTGTATACAGAATATACAACCAAGATGATCAGTGTTCGATGCAATCATTTTGTGATAATGGCTGTCAAGGAAATTCATGCTGCTCAAAGGCTTACTTTTGCAGTTATTAGAACTGTCAGAATCAGTTCACAAAAATCCATTATCAGGCGCACTAGTCTTTACAGTGCATTGATTTCCACTTACCAGATACTTCCTAGCTTGGGCCTGCCCGGCATGCTGCAGTTTGTTAAACTTCACGGGTTGAGCTTGGAACAGTGTTTCCTGAAGATGAGTGTTGCCAGTTGTCTGTAGAAGAAAGTGCCAGGCTGATAGTTGCAGTCACATGTCATCACTGTCAGATTTTGTTTCTGCAATCTGAAAAAAGAAATGTGCAAGCAGGCAGCTGAAGAGAGAAGCTTCATATATTTACAAAGTGGCTCCAGGAATTTTACTTTTAGGTCATGACTTTATCTAAATTTCATTAAGGTTTGTAAAAAGAAAAGGGGTACTTGTGGCACCTTAGAGACTAACAAATTTATTTGAGCATAAGCTATTGTGTGCCATAGCTCACTTCATCAGATGCATTCAGTGGAATGTAGCTCTCGAAAGCTTATGCTCAAATAAATTTGTTAGTCTCTAAGGTGCCACAAGTGCTCCTTTTCTTTTTGTGAATACAGACTAACACAGTTGCTACTCTGAAACCTGTCATTAAGGTTTGTGTTTTTAACAAACACATATACACACTTCAGGCATTCAAAATGCAGTATTTGAATTTATTACTCTGTGATCAATGAATTTGCAACTGAAGTAAAATGTTTCTAACTTGAAGACAGACTGATTCCATTTTAAAGCTTCCATTTTAGCAGTCCCTTCAGCCAAATTTTCTGTGACCATTAGTTATTAGGCTTTCTTTGTCAATATGCAATTCCAAATCAGAAGTTACCCTGGTTCAACCATATATATTGAATTTGTTTGGACAGTGTCCGAAAGATCCAAGTGTATCATATCTTTTCTGTGTTTAAAAAAACAAACAAAAAACCCCTATTCTAAGCTTAATTTTCTTGTGGAAGTCATGTATTCACTTAAAAGATGTTGTATTAAAAGCGCTTTCTTGCTCCATCTAATCTACTAACAATTTTATAGCACAATGAAAAATCTGTCATATCAGCATCTATAGAGTAGATGATTTACAGATAGATTTACAAATTATGTGGGGAAAATTGCAGAATCTAGAGGTATTGGAACAGTGTCGATAGAAGATTACCTACTTATTTTCCCTACTATCGTGCTTCCTTGTAGGACATGTGATGCAGTGGGGTCTTGGTGACCCAGTATGTTTTTACCAATGATAGATGCTTCTAGAAGTGGGCTGTTCTATTCAACTTCCAACAGCTTCACTGCTTCTGTGGCTGCTATTGCCTGCAAAGTGAACAGAGAGTCTGTTCTGATTTATTTGGAAAACCATTTTAGCTTGAGCTGTGTTGCCCTTCCATCTAATATGAGAAAGACCTTTCTCTTTCTAACTGTGCTTATGGCTTCTCTGCACTTAAAACATTGCAGTGGTGTAACTGCACCACTCTAGTGCATCAGTGAAGATGCTACCTATGCCAACAGGAAGCTTCTCCCATTGGCATAGATACTCTCTGCTCCCCAAGAGGAGAATTCTTTTGACCTAGCGCAATCTACACTGGGGGTTAGGTTGATTTAACTGCGTCATTTGGGTGTGGATTTTTCACACCCCTGAGTGACATAATTATACCAAACTAGTTTCCTAGTGTAGACCAGGCCTTAGTTTCATAACTCTGGTGTTATAATTAAGAGGACTGGAGTTTTACAACTTAGTTGATCATGTAAAACACTTAAAATGTATAAATGCTGATTAGTGGAAGCCATACTCCAGGAAACTTGAAAGAAAGTGTCAAAGACTTGAAAGTAGTAATTAGAAATTCTCTTGAATTACCCTAATGAAATAAGTTGTTTGTGTAGGGAGCTTTGTAAGCAGTCTGGGAAGAATAATTAACTCTTTACCCTACACACTTTTTCTCTTCACAAAGTAGTTTACTTCACCCTATCACTTCCAGTATGTAATTAAGTCTTTACTGATCAAGAGGTGAATGAGAAATATCACAGGTATAACATAATAATTACAGGTAACTTGTCTACATTTGAGAATAGTAGTTTTTTTTAATGAGAGAGGCTGTCTCCTCCTTTTGTACAGGTCTTTTAACAGGTTCAATGTTGATGCAGTATATTTTAAATAAACTTTTTGTAAAAGCTTACCAAATGAATGGCATTCTTAAAAGAAATGATTGCATAAAAAGTCTATTTAATCTGTTAAGGAACTTTTTTACTTTCTAGTGCAGAATGACTTTGATTTGCTTTGAAAGGTAGAGCAATGCTGATGTCTGAGGGCCACTAGAATCACTGTAGAGCCATATTAATCTTTCAGAAAAAATACAACCGATATTTATCTGATGTAATGTCCTCAGACATTAAATAGTTTTGTCTTTTACATATTTGAACTTTCTATTTAATGTTTATAGAGAATTGTGCTTATCTAAATACTAAGCTGCAACTCACCGGATGGGGATTGTCATTTAAAAAAATTCAGCCTTTATGGTTTGACAGCAGCCTCATCCTCGGATCAAATTCCGTCCTTGATATTAAACCTTGATCAGGTATTATTTTGTATTAAACTTGGATTAAGAGGATAATTACGATATTTGTTCTATAGGTAGTTAACTGTTAGGCTATTTGAATTCAAAATCTCTGATGTGGGAAGAGGATTATTGAGCTTGTGACGGGGGGGGGGATTTTGAAAATAGGATACAAGAGAATGTAGACTACATTGAGGAGTTTTATGAAAATATATAACTTTTAGTAAGAGTTCAGTTTCTTTTGTTTCACTAATATTTTAGTTTGTCACTTTATCTAAACTTTCTTCTGACAACTCCAGAGCAAAAACCCCTTAAATACCAGAAGGGGAGAGAATTCAGATTGTTTTGAAATGGACAAAATGGTAGCTGATATACAGCGAAAGTGTATATCAATGAAACTCTTGAGTCTTGATCTGTATGAATAAGCATAATGAGCCTGCTTTAATTCCATAAATGACACAATAAATTAATGGTCAAATTATGTGCTTGCTAAGAAAACTGAAGAGATCACCAGATCCATGGTAGTAGGCATACACCTACTAAATTCAGAATTATCTCAGTGAAAGATGGTTAGGGAAGGAAGGTAGGGATTAAAGTGGTGGTGTTTATAGGCTGAATATGCTGGAATTCACAGCTTTTGACGTCAGTTGTTTTGAACAAAAGGCAGGCTTAAAAACTATATAATATTTTAGGGCAATTCATATTGGAGTCTATTTTGCAATATTATGAAGATATACGTTAAAGGTTTAGCACATGCTTTATATCATCAACTGCTATTTAAATTTAAGATGACGTACAGTAAAGAGAAACAAAATAATTTACTACATCCTGCTAGTCAGTACTGAGATTAAAATGAATCAGAAACATGTTTTGAAAGGGAGCTGTAAGGAACAGTTAACTTCTCCATCAGTGAAATAACTTACTTTTAACTAACCTGTAAAACTTAGACTAATTACTATGGCATAGATCTAATACTAAGATTAGTTAATTATCCATGTCCAATGGAATGAGCTAAGTTTCTTTTGAAAAAGGAGAGTCCATTTTATTTCTAGCTGTTTTTAATGAGTCTTTTTCAATTAAGTCCTGATTAGATTGCAGTCAGTTTATTTAAGGAATATTGAAGCACCTTGTACTTGTACTGTGTTTTGCTGAATAACAAAAGATTTTCCTTTTAAAGGAGCTAATCCTCTCGGCAGACAGAAATTAATAGTGAATTGTTGCTTACATGTATTTTATCACACAGAATGTGTCAATTGAATTTTTTCCCCTAAATTATTGAACAAGAAGTTTTGATGCTAAGAGATTTTCTCCATCAGAGTGTCACAAGGCATTAAACATTATGAGAAAATTCAGCTGTCTTGTTTTGAATCGGGTCACTGAGTAAAAAAAATACTTTCAACGTGTTTGCTACTTCAGCTGCACAAGTCCATGGAAGAAACACAGTATTACTTTTCTTGATGTTTCAGTTTTAGAACACCCATGAGGTAGTAGACATGTTTCATGCTTTACTTCTATGTGCCAAGGGATAAGGAAAAGCAACTTTATATTGATCAATTGAAAACAAAACTTTCTGCTTCTCAAGGGTTTTCTCTTGCATTTTATTTACCCAATAATCAGTTTCTCAACATGTTGCTTTCTGATGTAAACTTAAATGAATCAATATTTTACTATGAACAAGTTGAAATCAATATTTTACTATGAACTATGAAAATACTGTTGTACGAAACTGTTTTTGAGCCATAGAAAAATAGTACTATTAGCCTGTTGTTGTACTATTACTTTTTGGAGAGTCTTCTCTGCACTCACTTGTGGTAACTACATGAAGCCATCTTTCAAAGCATAGCTATTGTTTGGCATTCGAATTCTTCACACAGTACCTTAAGTTGGACACTCTAGTCTATATTATGGAGTGCACTCCCCACAGCTGCCTCGGTGTCTTTGCTGCTGTGGGGAGCAGTCCTCTTTGGTTTAGCTTTAGCCTTTGATATAAAGTTATAAATAGTTGTTTTGTTTTAGTTTAGTGTAGGCTAGATAGGGAAGGATTTTCAAAATTCTTCAATTTTCTCTGGAGCCCTTGAGGTCAGTGCATGGGACCATGCTTGATACTGATCCTAAAATACATTTTAAAAGATGTCTTGTGCTCATCTAATTTTCCAGAGTTGGATGAGCATGTCTGCTGTACTTGAGGGAATCTCACTCAACCACATGCTATTTTTGTAAGGCTCTTACCCTTTGGATTCACAGGGAAAGACAGCTGGGCTCTGATGCCCTTAAGATGGGCAATCCATCTGTGGGCCAGAGGCCTGCATCTCCCCAAAGGCAGCCCACTTCTTTTCTGAGGGCCCTCATCTTCCGATCCTAAGAAGCACTTAGGCTCTGGGCTGCCACTGAAGCCTAGAGGTTTGGTTCCTGTAGACCTACCACCAAAGGCACTATTGCAGGTCTGTGCCCTTTGATACCATAGACCTCTAAGCTTAAGTGAGCTCCAGCATCAGTAACTTCCTTTATGGTGCTGGGTATTCCAGCACCTGGAACCCTGCACTAGAAGCACCTGAAAAGTATACATACACTTCTTGCTCCCATGCCAGTACCAACACATCTTCCCAATATTGATACTCCAGCATCAGCTACTACCTCCCACAACAGTTTTTTCCCCCAAAAGGAAGGAGAAAAGAGGGCAACATTTTGCTGTTGAGGAGACTTGTAAAATGATACTCTTCTTCCCCTATCATCCTGTTATGGGATCCCTCAGTGCGGACTGCACATGAGCAGTTCCTCTTGGTGGAGGAGCACATTAAAAACCAGTGTCAAAGGTGTCTCTCTAATGCCTGATTCTTTCTCTGTCTTTGTGCCACAGTACTGAACCACCTATGTGGTTCCTGACATCCTCCTCTTCGAATTCTGAGAACTTGTCTACGCTTACCGGAGTATCGACACTGCGGCGATTGAGGCATTGGTGGTCAATTTAGCAGGCCTAGTTAAGACCCACTAAATCGACTGCCAATCGCTCTCCCATCAACTCCTGTACTCCACCTGATCGAGAAGAGTAAGGCAGGGGTTCTCAAACTGGGGGTTGGGACCCCTCAGGAGGCCATGAGGTTATTTTGTGGGGGAGGGGGGTCATGAGCTGTCAGCCTCCATCCCAAAGCCCCGCTTTGCCTCCAGTATTTATAATAGTGTTAAATATATAATATGTAAGTGCTTTTAATTTATTGGGGGGGAGGGCACACTCAAAGACTTGCTATGTGAGAGTGGTCACCTGTACAAAAGTTTGAGAATCACTGGAGTAAGGGGAGTCAACAGGAGAGTGTTTCCCATCGGCACCAGGTAGTGTGGGCCCCACAGTAAGTAGATCTAAGCTATGTCAATTAGAGTTACACTATTCATGCAACTCAAATTGCATAGTTTAGATCCACTTTTCCCTTTAGTGTAGACAAGGCTTTAGCCATCATGAGTACCTCCTCCTGTACTACTGCCGGAGCCAGTTTTCCCAGGTCTGGGAGTGGTTTGGAGATCCTTCACGCTAAGGCGATCTCTGGAGGAGTCCCCCTGGCCATTACTGGCTTTCGGTCTCAATTCCTCAGCTCATTTTCCACACCCTCCTGGCTGTTTAGCCCTCTGAGTGAGATTTTCTAAGACCATCTCCAGTCTCTGATGTGGCCATTCATACAAGTCAGTCCAAACCTTTATTGAAATAACTAAGTCCAAACATTTGCGCAGTCTGACTCTCAGGCTGGAGGAGCTATGTATACTTTTGTGACACCAGCTAAGACCCCACAGCTGCTGATGTTGACTGAGATGATACCATTTCAGCCTATCGCTCCCAGTGGACAACAAGCATATGGAAGTCTGGGAAGAAAATGCCCCCAGAACACTGAAGAATCTCCTGTTGGATGTGCTGGAGATACCATTTCGCCTGCTGTTAGGTTTAGTTACCGCTGTATGTAGCAGAGGTTGCAGCTGATTTAGTACTTGTTCTTCTTTGGTTTTAAATAATTGCCAGGGATTCTTAGTGCTTGGATTAAGTGCCTTTTTTATACTTTATAAATCTAAATTTTTGAGTATAGGTGAATTTTTTTTTAATATGCTGTAACACTTCACTTTTGAGTGATAATGTAGAAAGGTAAACTATTGTGACTGTTTGCAAAATATATTCACTCTTGCAATGCAGAAAAGACAGTTTGCCATTTAACCTTGATTTTTGTTTTAATTTTGCTTTTGGGTAGCTACTTTATATTCACAAATTCAGTGGCTAGGATGAGGTGGCAGCATATGTAGTATTACCTCCATACTATCTTCATTTACATATGCTCAGTTGGTCAAAAAATTATTGTAAGGGTCAAGTTCCATATCCAATATCTTACGGGTTCTCAACCTTTTTCTTTCTGAGGTCCCCTCCCCCACAACATGCTATTAAATACTCCAGGGCCAAGCAGGGGGAGGCTTGGAACTTCTAACCCATAGGCTTGCAAGCTCAGGGCTTTAACCCTGTGTGGCTCTGTGCTCTCACCCTGCTGGGTGCCAACCAGTCTAATGCTGGCCCTGCTTCGAGGACCTCCTAAAACCAGCTTGCAGACCACTGCTTCAGAACTGCTGAAATATCTGATATGAAATCATAAACACATTAGCCTTGACTCTGTTTCTTTCTGCATTTTGTTTTATATGTAAGTCAATTTTACTATTCTATATAGGTTCTTATACTACCCTCATCACAATAATATCTTAATGCCTTCCAGTAGTGCAAGGTAATGACTAATATCTGTTGTGTGGTTTGTTCTTTGTCTTTTTCTTTCCCCAGGGAGAAAACTCATGTGCTGTGTAATGTGGTGTTTTGGTAGTATGTTTTTAAAATGTACATGCTACTGTGTATTTGTTGGATGAGGTGAGGTTTGTGGTGATCCTTCGTTTCATTGGACTTCGTTCTTCAGTCTCTACCCAGCACCTGGTCTCCTGCACCAATAAACTTTACCCTTATGATAGAAAGTTCCATTGTGCCTGAGAAGTGGAATTGTCAACCTGGTCTTCATCCTGAAGCTTTGTGATCTTTTAGATAGCCTGAGTGCATAGGTCATTGTGTACGTAATATATAAGCACTTAGAACATGAACTTCTCTTGATATTGTATGTTTCAGAGTAGCAGCCGTGTTAGTCTGTATTTATATAAATGGCTTCACACTCAGATATATAGTATTGTTGTAGTGCTGACAGCGTGTATAACTGAAGCTGGGTTATCTACCAGGATGGGATGAAGTCTCCTAGCCAGCCAGAGATGGTAGAAAGTGTTTCTTGTGGTTGTACTATATATGACTTAGTGTCAAGAAGGAATCCATGTGTACTTCTAAGCTACAGACTTGCTTGACCAGTTGTGGGTATATACTGTAAACCAAAGGAGACGACGCCATGGGTACAGATTCTTCAAAGTGCTTTCCTTTGGTCACCAACATAACCTCTGACTTGCTCAGATTCAGCTTCAACTAGCTGTTTTTGTTCAAACAGAAGGCTATCATGATCATAGTGGTGCGGTCATAAGTGCTGAAGAGCTGCATGTTGGCTGATCAGTTCATTTAGTAGGCTGCATTTAGATGTTGAATTAGGCAAGAGAAAGAATTGATTCTTATGAGACTCTGTAAGTGAGGAATCTGTGGTGTATGTGCAGTTTCCCATCACCGTTGTTGAATGTGTTTCTCCAGTAAGAACTTGTACTATTTTAGTGGTTTTCCCTTGGATCCTTTACACCTCTTAGGTTGGTGAGTAATATCTATGGGTTGACGGTGTTGAATGCTACCGAAGGCAAGGAGGATAAGAATGAATGTTTGCCCACTATTCATTCACAGTAGGAGATCATCCATCAGTGCCATTCTGTCTGATGCCTTGGCCTGAATCTCAGTTTTGCTTGGTCAAGGATACTTGCTTCAATTTGAGTTTGTAGTTGGCCTTTGGCTAGCTTCTCGTATCAAATGCATGGTTTGACACTGGCTGGTAGCTGGTTAGAAACGTATCCAAGGTGAGGTTTTTCAGTGTTTGTCAGACTCTAACATGTTTGAAAGAGGAATGGAAGAGCCCTTCCCAGAATGAAGTGTTGGCTGTTTTGGTAATGAATGGCACCAGTTGCTGGTAAGTCTTTTGCCATCCAGGAAAGAATACAGGTGGCTTAACAGCTGTTGTGTTGAGATGCCTTTTGGGTGTCCAGTATTTCTTGCAGTGAATGTATTCAAATCCAGGAATGCAAGCAGGCTGTTGATTGGTGTAGAGAAAATGGATCCATGCTGTTTGAGAAGTCTTTTCAAATGTAAGTGATCTTTTCACTGAAGTAGAATGATAGTTCTTGTTAGTGCTTGGTGCAGGTGGGCTGTAGGCACTTAAGATCAAGAGGTTTACCATCCTGGATAACTCATGAGGGTGGGATTTGGCAGCTTCAGTGGAGAGAGATAGAAAAGTTCTTTTGCATAAAGAAAAGGAATGATAGAAAAACATGACACCACCATTCATTTAAAATAAGCAATTAAATTATTGGTTATTTAAAAGATAAAGGGATGTTTGACTTCTTTTTATCTGCTGTTTTATCACTTTCAAAATAAGGGAATGATCTTTATGGTGTTTTAGAGCAAGATAGGATGTTCTTCGACTTGGTTAATTACATCAGGAATTGCAATTACAAAATAGATTTACTAAGCGGTTATTTAGTACCAAAATAGTTTAACTAAAAGCAGACTTCAATGATATATTAAATCATCCCCATTTTACAAAGGTCTGCCAATATTGCAGGTTTTCATCTACCTAGTGTTTAGGGGTAGAACTAGAGGTGTCAGTCATGGCCTTTTGTCATGTAAGTAAGTCTAGCAGTAGAGCTTACTCAAAAATGAGTAAAGTTAAAATAGTTGTGAAGATCCAAATGGATTTTCCATGGGATTAAGTCACTACTTTCAGTCCATTCATCCACAGTTTCAAGTGTTTATGGTGCTTTTATAATTTGTAAAAGTAAAAATTTGTAAAATTAAAGAGAAATTCATTGTTGCTAAATGTTTATATTCTTCTGATATTTTGGATTATATTAATTTTGGAAGTAATTTCCTGCAATTTTTTGTACATAATAATTGATGATTGATGTATCAATCAATAATTGATGTATTGATGATGATTGGTTGTTGGGGAGTTAATTTTGATTTATTTGATTCCTCTGAGATATGAGTGTTTTTATGTGGGGAGATGTTTGGTTTTTTTGTTTTTGTTTTTTAATTACTGAAACTCTGAAAGTTGATTACTTCATCATGAGATAAACTCAATTTTTTATGTAATTACCTGATTAAGTTCCATGTAATGTATGGCAGGGTGGATTTTGATTTAAATCACTGGTCAGGAAGACTCAATTTAATCATGAATTTCTACATAGAAGTGCATTCTTGTTGGTTGTTATAACCTTAATACATATTCTTCACAACTGAGAGATAAATGTAGGTTTCATTTTTAGTAGGTACACACTATAAATTTTTCAAGTGATTTATTTTGAAAACTTTTCAGATTAGTTTTATAGCTATTTCAGAAAATGAATGATTGTTTGGTTATTTCATTTGTCAAAGGTAATTGAAGCAGATATTTATGAAGTCACTGGGACGTGAATGATCTCCAGTTCAACAGGTTAATGATTAATATTTGGAAGATTTGCTTGTCATGATGTATTAGGAGGAGAACATCACCAGACAGACATTTAAATTGTTTAACTAAAACAACAACATTATGTATTCTGGATTTTTTTCTTCAACAGCAAACATAATATTTTAACAAAACAAGCCTATGATTTTTTTGAATTCAGGTTTGTTTTTGTTAAAATTGTTTTAAACTAAAATAGTAAAATGAAATATTGAGGGGGGGGGGGGAGAATTTGACTGTCAGCCAGGTCAACATGAGAAACTTAAAATATTGGCTTCTGCAGCTAACTCAGTTCTCTTCACCTTCAATTTCCTGTTAGTTCATAATCTGGAAAAGAA
Source organism: Dermochelys coriacea (assembly GCF_009764565.3). Taxonomy (NCBI): domain Eukaryota; kingdom Metazoa; phylum Chordata; order Testudines; family Dermochelyidae; genus Dermochelys; species Dermochelys coriacea. Next base: position 125,133,793 of record NC_050070.1, read on the forward strand.
AATCAAGCTTTCCTGCTTTTTCAGGTCCCAAACAATTTCTCAATTTGGAATGAATTAGTCCAAAGGAAGAAAATATTCGTTCTGCACTGGCAGAAGAAGCTACTGTTGCTAAAAGTGAGATTATCACTTCAACAGTCTCTGAATCCAAGAATTTAAGTGACTTTCACCAATTCACTGGTGTGACTTTCTTTAAAACATCAGCAAACATATATTTGTTGAATGGTTCTTATTCCCAAACTCCATCTCTTTTAAGGCCTGCTGCCATTATAGGTTTTCTTAGTGAGAGAATGGTATGGTAGATCTCAAATCAATGAAGGCTGCTCTCAGAAAGACCTCAAGACTTCTGGAATATGCTGCTCAAACAGTTTCACTTTTGTTTCTACTGCCTGTCACTCCCTTCTCACATTTATCTCCAGACTTCTCCTTGTCCAGATCTATTCCGCCCCCAACAATCTTCTATTCACTGAACTTTTTGAAACTTTGCACTTTTAGAGAACAGTAAGAGATTGTCTCTCTGCAAATTTGTATACATAGTCAATAGGGTTGAGGGCTGTTGTTTCTCACCTCTATATATTTATTTATTTAAAACATTTTTGCTGTTAACAAGCATATTATCTCTGGAGTCACAAATCCTCAGTTTAGAGCTGCAAAACTAAGCATCTTCGATGGTATCTTCTAGAGTGAGCACTGAGTCCCATTGGGTAGCTGGAAAGATTAACCTAAATAATATATACAGAAGTCCCTGGAATCCCATAAGATTGGGTTCCTATTCCATGGACTATTGGAACTCATTTACAAAAATTTCTTAAACATTACATGAATATATGGTCTCATACTATAGAATTAGAATTTATAATCCCTATTCTGTGATGAGATATCTTTAAGCTATGTATCTTAATTAAAACTATCTTTAGGTAGGTTTTTTCCTCAAAAAGCATTATCAAAAAAAATCCTATTTTTTTTTTTTTTTTTTTTTTTAGAAAAATCATTGATTTATATCCTCCCTGATGTATGGCCATATGCATGTAAATTTTTTAAAATCGTGCATCTAAAAATCATGTAATGACTAATACTTTAAATGTAAACTATCCTGGAAGTCAAGTCCTACTGATGAAAACAGAAAGGAGCATAAACTCTATCAAGTCAAGTGTAAAGGTATAAAGTGTAGGCAGTCCAAACAAGAATTTCAAGAGCAACTAGCAAAAGCCATAACTAGTAGCGCTCTACCCCCCCCCTCCCCCCCCCCCAAAAGTGTTTCAGAAGCAGGAAGCCTGACAGACAATCAGTGGGGCAACTGGACGATCATGGTGCAAAAGGAGCATACAAAGAAGACAAAGCCATTCCAGATAAACGAAATGAATTCTTTGTATCTGTCTTCACTGCAGATATGGCAGATCCCCACACCTGAGCCATTCTTTTTAGCTGACAAATCTGAGGAACTGTCCCAGATTGAGGTGTAAGTAGAGAAGGTTTTGGAACTAAGTGATACAGTAGTAAGTCACCAGTGGCAGATGGTATTCACTCGAGTTCTAAAGGAATTCAAATATGAAATTTCAGAACTAACTACTATGGTATGTAACCTATCATTTAAATCAGTCACTGTACCAGATGACTGGAGGGTAACTAATGCAATGCTGATTTAAAAAAAAAAAAAAAAACCACACTCTAGAGGCAATTACAGGCTGGTAAACTTAATTTCAGGACCAGACAAATAGATTGAAACTATACTAAACAATAGAATTATCAGATGTATAGATGAACACGATATGTTGGGAAAGAGTCACCACTCCTTTATGTAAAGGGAAACCATGCCTTACCAATCTATTAGAATTCTTTGAGACTAGCTGTATAATGTAACAAGCATGTGGACAAGAGTGATCCAGTTGATGTCGTATACTTGGACTTTCAGTCAGCTTTTGACAAGGTCCCATACCAAAGGCTGTTAAGCAAAGCAAGCAGTCATGGGGTAAGAGGGAAAGTTCTCTTATGGATAAGTAACTGGTTAAAAGATAGGAAACACAGGGTAGGAATAAATGGTCACAATGGAGAAAGATAAATAGCAAGGCTCCCCAAGGATCTGTACTGGGACAGGTGCTGTTCAACATACTCATAAATGATCTGGAAGAGGGTGAGCATTGAGGTGGCAAAGTTTGCAGAGAAGCCTAAATTACTCAAGATAATTTAGTCTAAAGCTGATTGCGAAGAGTTGCAAAGAGATCTCAAAAAGAAAAGGAGGACTTGTGGCACCTTAGAGACCAACAAATATATTTGAGCATAAGCTTTCGTGAGCTACAACTCACTTCATCGGATGCATTCAGTGGAAAATACAGTGGGGAGATTTATATACACAGAGAACTTGAAACAATGGGTGTTACTATACACGCTGTAAGGAGAGTGATCAGATAAGGTGAGCTATTACCAGCAGGAGAGCGGGGGGTGGGGGGAACCTTTTGTAGTAGTAATCAAGATGGGCCATTTCCAGCAGTTGACAAGAATGTCCGAGGAACAGCGGGGGGGGGGGCGGGGGGAGAGAATAAAGGTGGGGAAATAGTTTCTTTGTGTAATGACCCATCCACTCCCAATCTTTATTCAAGCCTAAGTTATCCAGTTTGCAAATTAATTCCAGTTCAGCAGTCTCTCATTGGAGTCTGTTTTTGAAGGTTTTTTGTTGAAGAATTGCAACTTTTAGATCTGTAATGGAGTGACCAGAGAGATTGAAATGTTCTCCGACTGGTTTTTGAATGTTATAATTCTTGATGTCTGATTTGTATCCATTTTATTTTTACGTAGAGACTGTCCAGTTTGGCCAATGTACATGGCAGAGGGGCATTGCTGGCACATGATGGCATATAGCACATTGGTAGATGTGTAGGTGAACGAGCCTCTGATAGCGTGGCCTTATGAAGGTGTCCCCTGAATAGATGTGGACACAGTTGGCAATGGGCTTTGTTGCAAGGATAGGTTCCTGGGTTAGTGGTTCTGTTGTGTGGTTGCTGGTGAGTATTTGCTTCAGGTTTGGGGGGCTGTCTGAAAGCAAGGACTGGCCTGTCTTCCAAGATCTGTGAGAGTCCTTCAGGATAGGTTGTAGATCCTTGATGCATTGGAGAGGTTTTAGTTGGGGGGATGAAGGTGATGGCTAGTGGCATTCTGTTGTTTTCTTGGGCCTGTCCTGTAGTAGGTAACTTCTGGGTACTCCTCGGGCTCTGTCAATCTCACTGTAAGACAATGGCAGATGAAATTCAGTGTTGATAGATGCAAAGTAATGCACATTGGAAAAAATAATCCCAATTATATGTACAAAATGGTGGGGTCTAAGTTAGCTGTTACCACAGTAGAAAAAGATTTTGTAGTCGTAGATATTTGTCTGTCTGAAAACATCAACTCAATGCGCAGCAACAGCTTTTTAAAAGATATATTGGTATCAAAAAAGGAGAAGAGCAACAAAAATGAGAGGAGTTATGGAACAGTTTCCATATGGAGAGAGTGTGAAAAGACTGGGACCACTCAATTTAGAAAAAAGACAACTAAGATGTAATATGATAGAGGTCTATAAAATCATGAAAGGTGTGGAGAAAATGAATAAGGAACTGTTATTTACCCCTTCCATAACACAAGAACTAGGGGTCACCCAATGAAATTACTAGGTAGCAGGTTTAAAACAAATATAAGGAAGTACTTTTGTGCACAGTCAGCCTTTGAAGCTTGTTGTCAGGGGATGTTGTAAAAGCCAAAAATATAACTAGGTTCAGAGAAGAATTAGGTATATTTGTGCAGGATAGATCCATCAATAGCTATTAGCCAAAATAGTCAGGGATGGAACTCCACACTCCTTGTGCCTAAACTTCTGACTGCCAGAAGCTAGGCCTTTATGACAGAGGATGGATCACTAGATAATTCCCCTGTTCTGTTAGTTCCTTCTGAAACATCTAGCACTGGCCACTGTTGGGTGACAGGATACTGGCATAGATGGACCATTGGTCTGACTCAGTATGGCCGTTCTTATCTTATGTTCAATATGCATGGAAGAAAACAACTAAAACTTGTTCTGCTATTTCTATTAAGGCTAAATCTATTTTCCCTTACAAGAAACTATATTACTGCAAAAGTGTAATATTTTACAAAACTTTCCTATGACATAAATTGAGTTTGCAGCTGTTTAGAGGCATTTGAAAAGATCTTAAGAATTTCCTTGCAAATTTTCTTCAGTTGGTTATTAATAGGTGACAAACTATTTATTGAGAACACATGGGAAACAGTGGAGTCATGTTTTCTTGATTGCTTTATTTCTAAAAGTAGTTGACAAATGTAATTCAAGTACTATAAATGAATTCATAGTGAGTCAGATGCCCTATGACAGCCTTCCCTGATACTCTACTCTTAACAGTTCAATTTAGAACTGGAATGAATTATTATTTTCTGGCTGGTGAAAGTAGAATTTTCAGAAAATACTCAATTTGCACAGCTTCAATTATTCTAAAAAATGTGAGGGAAATGATAGGAACATCCAAGTTCTTCCTAATTCCATTAGGAAACAATTACAGGTTATATAATTATCTAGAAACCTAGCCCAGTGGTTATTGGTGATTGGAAAAATTGGAGAGGTTCTCTTGGCTAGTTAGTGGGTGCAATCAGTTGTCAGCACGTTCTGTGGGTTCCAGTTTTCGTGTGAAGGGTTGGATTTCCGGGTGAGTGGATATGAAGGAACTGGAGAGTAGAACTGATGAATAAGGGATTTTCAGTTTACTGGCAATTTTGAAAAATAAAAAAAATCATTTTGGGTCAAACTGAAAATACATATTTTTCCCCCAGCAAATCAAAAAGACAGAAATTTATAAGTTGAAACAAAACATTTTGGTGATGTGGTAGTGCTTTCGTTATAACCATTAGCCCAGTGGTCAAGGCACTCACCTGAGAGATGGGAGACTCTTCCTTGCAACTGTTCTGCTGTATATAAATAGTCATTGGAGCAGGGACTTGAACTTGGGTTTCTCCATTCTAGGTAACAGAGTAGCAGTAAGTGTCCTGACTACCAGGCTAAAGAGTCATTCTCATTCTTTTTCACTGGCCAAATGACTATTCATTGTTATTGATAGCGGTAGTTCATAGTCATTTGGTGGGATAAAGAAATGTGAATGTGTAAATGGTGTCTTTGCCAAAAATGCAGGTTCCAGCAACCAAAAATATTTGTCTGAAAAATGTTGCCTAGCTCTACTATAGAGTGGGGGGCAGTCTGAAAAATACCATTGTGCTACGTGATACTGATGTATTGCCAGGTGGCCAGTTTTTGAGTCCGTTATGCTGTTCTTTCCTGAGCCCTTATCATCTCATTAAAATGTTCTATTTATAACTCTTCCCTAATGTTTCATATCTCTGTTCTTTTTGGAAATAGTCCAGTATAAATTATTTAGCTTCTACCTGTGCTTATCCTCTTTCATACTTGGTCCGCATTTCCTCCACTCTGGAACATGCACTTTAGTCTCTTTTCATCTCCCTCAGCAGGTCATCTCTGGTTTACTTTTACCACCACTGTAATACCTGTTGGCTCTCTGACCTCTTCCACTGCCCATTGTACTGTATTGATCACTACAATGAAAAATAGAGAAGATAAGTGTTAATTACTGTAGTAGCAGCTTGTCCATCACTGGGAATACTAAGTAGGAATAAGAGTGACTATTTAAATTCAGTTTTGAATTCAGTGTAGTTTTACAGACAATTCAATTGCATGTTAAACTGGATATCCTGAAGACACAGAATTTATGTAATGAAGGTATGCACTTAAGAGGAACGTGGAATGTTAGATTATTGTGGAAATTGAAGGGAATTAGGTAGGAGGTTTACGAAGCTCAGTTGAACTGGACAAACAAGTTATTTATTCAAGGTAGGGTTGGGAAATTTGTGCTAGTTATTCACATAGAAGATACTGGAATACCAACTCTGTGAATGTAGAGGCTGTGAGCTTCTTTGTGAGAAGAGGGAAATAAGGTTGGCCCCAAACTTGGTTGCAGGCTATAGCAGTGGCTTCATAAACAGTTTGCAGAAATAACTCTTGAGGACTGGAGAATATAAAATTAATTGGTGTTTCTTGTTAGATTTTTTTTTTACATGCCTTTTGATTCCTGACAGCAGGTAGAATGGGCAGTGAAAATAAATATAAGCCTGACACCCATGGCCTGGGTATACCTATTTGCTATCTATATATGCCACTGATGGTTTTTCATCCTTTAAGTAGGAAGAATGAAATGTGATTGCAGGTAGATAAGAGCAGCATCCTGATTAGGTGCCTAGATCTGGCATGTCAGCTGACAGATGCATATAATCCAACTGCTTTGGCCGCAGTGCTCATTGTATAATTTCTTACAATAACATTTTCTTTACAATTGTTAAATGATAGCTTCTATGTTACTATTTCCCCACCTCCACTTATCTGGTAGTGTAGCCACAATGTATAACTAGCAAGCTGTACTCTTTAACCCTAACTAGGAATAGTAGCTCATGTAGTCAGAAAAGGAGATGGAGGAACCAAACTGAGTGGCCCATAGCTGGGATTAGCTGCTGCCATGTGCTGTGGAGGGGACTGGCAGAATGCATGGGAGGTGGACTCTTCTACCCTCCCTTTTAGGTACACCCTCCAATTTTAAACACTGATGGCATTCAGTTAATACTTGCAGAACTTCTGTCAGCCTCATAACCCTGCAAAATGAACTTGCATTGATATATACAAAGGCTTGCAGTTTTTTATTGCAGTAAAAAATCTCCTCACACCCTAATCTTCTATTGAACCAGCTCAATTGTAAGCATTTCTGGATTCTAGAACTCTGTGAACAGTTCCTGAAATCCTTCTGTGGTCTTGGACATCTCTTGGTCTGTGTTCTCTTCCTTCTACTTTGCCTGATTCACAGAGATAATGTTCCCCTCCTCTCTTCTTCACTGCCACTTTCTATAAGGACATGGAGCCGCCATGCTATTCATAAACTCAATGAACAGCATGAGATGGTAAGCAGACAGAGGCTTTGATCTAGGTCTCAAAAGAATGGACATGTTCTCTTCCTTGCCCTGGATTTAGTGTTGTACTGGACCTCAATCCTCTTAATATATTTCCATGTGTACTTGTTGCTGCAAGTGATGCCCATCTTAAATAGGTATTTGGCACTATAGTGGGAGAACTATTGGTGTCTTTGGGACTATTGTCCATATTTTCTGTCTAACATGGCAATTGCACTGGTGGGTGTTTGGCTTTGTGGAGGATGAAATGGTGGTTTGTATTGCCTAAAAAAGTTTCATACTGGTCACTTGTGACCATTTGGAGCATTTTTGTTTGAGGGTGTATGCTGTGCACTAGGCAGACTAACCATTGGTTTAATTTAACTATGTGGCAGTCAGATGCGGATAGAAGAAAAGAATACCAAACCAGTGTTGAACCAACCAACACAGCTATGTCTATCTGCCAGTACTTGGTCATGGTGGTTATTCACTGGTCTAATTAGGTTATTTTGGAGCCCCTCTGTGGAGAGTTAGTATTGCTGACTTTTAAAGCCACAGACTTCTCTGAGATTACAGGTAGAATTCATTAGTTAGATTTGATTTTTTTTAACTAAATTGGCAAATTATATATAGTACCAGACATTCCTAAGAAATAAAGGCTAATTGGTGGTAGAATAAAGAGTAATTTGAGGAACACAATGTTTCTTCTTTGGCAGAGAAAGCAGTCTTGGAAATGTTTTTGTGAGAATAACTTCGGTATTTATTTTAATATCTGTCTATGGAGTAAAACCACAATATGTGACCGGGACTGTAGTTGGTATAGCTTTATGAGGTATCAGCATTTATGGAGTGGCTTTGAAACAAACATTCATCTTTAAAGATGGGATGTTTAAGTTAAACTTTTGAGTTAAATTTATGCCCCCTTAAATTTTAACTTGCATTTAACTCCTTCCAACACCCCAGCTTTTTTGTGTGTGAAATCCCCTTGGTTCACTGAACACTCATCAAAAAGGGACATATTGGAAGCTGCATTGCAAGCTTGCAATCATTGGTAGTAGTGGTGTCATTTGAATGACTTGAAATATCTTCACCAAGCTTAGAAGTAGCCAAAGGATCTGACGGGAGGATGAGTTATGAAGAGGTTAGTTAGAAATTTTGCTTAACTTAATTTTTAGTTTTGCTTGTAATTCACCTTTAAAAAGTTAACTTGTAAATAAGATGTTAAAATTTTACTAATTTATTTCTTAATTGCAGCTTTCCTAAAAATCTTGATGTCTTTAATTTTGCAAGTTTCATTCTTTTATTTTTTTAAATATAATATAATATAATATATAATATATATCAAATTTATTTTGAGTAGAAACCTTTTTTGGTTATTTTTGTGTTTGCATTAACTGTGAGTGCACACCAGTTGTATTTGCTAGCTGCTTGTTGCCAAATATATTTTTTGTCTCCTGTAAATAAGTAATGTGTTTAACTTGATTGTCATAGTTGGAGAAAGTTTGCAGTCAGCATACTATATAGAAGTTTTAAGATTAATCGTATTTTGATCTTGTATTACTTGTGCCCTTATGAAACCCATAGACAATGGCAATTTCAGCTGCTTTCCTTAGCAAGAAGTTAATTTGCTCAACTAGTGTGAGCATACTGAAAGTTCAAAGTGAGAGCAGAAAAGCAAATCTGAATCCTTTAATCAAGGACAGTCTTTTGGTTTTGTTTATAATATAAGCTTCACCTTTAGAGAATCCAGTGAATTTTTCCAGACAGATCCACAGAAGAAGTTCATCTTGAAGAAGCTGTAATCTCATAAATTACAATTATTGAAGTAATTAAGATATAAGGGGACTGTTGCCCCCTTACTAGCATTCAGTGGGGGTGTTTTGGTTGGCTAGCTCCCAGTACTAAAAGGGGAAGGGTCTATGGGAAACCAGGATCCTGAGACTAATAGTCCCCAGAAACAATGGGGAGAGGCCAGTGTTCTCAGGTCAGCCTGAATGACAGGGTGGGCAGGCTAATCAGAGAGTCAGGAGGCCAGGGAGGTCCCGTCCTCTGTGTGAGCTGGATTTGCCTGGGTCAGACAGTTTGGGGCCGAGCTAAGGAGAAAGCAGAAGCCCAAGCTAAGCTGGGGAGCAGAGCTGTGCCAGATCCAGAGGGACCAGAAAAGCAGCCCATGAAGCAAGTCAGTGCTGGGAGCAGTGTCACAGAAGCAGCCTGCAGAGCAGACCTGTCCTGGGAGCAGAGCTGCAGCAACCAGAACCAGAGGGGCCCGAGAAGCAGTCCAGGGAGCTGGAGGCAGAGCAGCAGCAGCAGTGCAGAGACAGAGTGGTGGAGCTGGGTGCGGTGAGCAGCTGGGGAGACCGAGGGGGACCCTGGGTAGCGGGCTCAGCACAGGGAGACGCCTCAGCCAAGAGGCTCTGCAGGCCAGGCTTTGATCATAACCTCGACAGGGCGGGGGCGACACTGGGAAGAAGGGTCCTACCACTTAGAGCCTGAGAGCGCATGGCCACCACCAGAGCAAGTATCCAACCCACAGCATCCCTACTGCACAGCCAGGGCCTGAGAAGGCGGCCTGGGACTTACAGGGAGCAGACTGTGAACTTCCCTGACATTCCAGAGACACTGTTTGTGATGTTCCTTGCCACAGAGCGGGTTGATGTGTTTTCTTTAACCTTTCCCATTTTTCCTTATTTTTTTTAAAATTAATTGTTGATTAAATAACTTGCATTTGCTTTAACTTGTATGTAATGGTCAGTGGGTCAGAGAAGTGCCCAGTGCAGAGAGAGTACCCCAGAGTGGGAACACCCTAGCCCCGTCCGAGGTGACCACAACAGGGTTGGGGGTCGAGCCCCCCAGGAATCCTGGGCCCAGCCTTGTTGGGGTTACGAGGACTCTGCCGACAGGAGAGTGGAAGGGGAGTACTCAAGGGCAGAGAGGCCACTGGGTAAAGGAAGTGGGAGCGAGGACTCGGATCCTTTCACGAGCCCACTTCACCAGGGTAGTGCAGAAGCCAGGAAAGTTCCTCACAATAGCAAGACTATTCCTACACTTACAAAGAGATAGTAAGAGAAATGGCTGGTCATGCAAATTCACAGAACGTCCAACTGATATCTGGGTAACTGCATTTAACATAAGCTATAAAGTACTGGAGAACACTAGTGCTCAGGATTGAGAATATTGATCACATTACACTTAAAATGCAAATGCTTATGTGCTATTTGTCTAGTAGCAGCAAAATGTGGGTTAGCAGATTTGGCTCCCAGGCACTATCACATAGTTTAACACAGTAATGGTGAGTCAAACATACTTTGGAATGGAAAGATCAGGATCATTTTAAAAAGGAAAAATTACACTTCTTAAATTCTAAAGTCTCATAGGAACTGTAATAACTTAGGTTACATAAATTCCTAAAGTAACTCCTTAACAACTTAGATCTCAGTTATAGTAAAAAAGCGCAGTTAAAGCTTAAAAAAAACAAGTAGTAGTAAAATGTTAGAACAAGCATTAGGCTGGTCTGAGCTTCCAGGCTAAAGAGACTCTTTCAGGGATAAAGCAGGTCTCTACCTATGCTGGACTCCCAGGTTAAACTGAGTTGTTCAGATTTTGATAGAGCACTTTTTAAATTTATGTTGCTTCTTGTGTCCTCGTACTGCTTCCTGCCACATCCATGCACATGTGATTGCCCATTTGTTGCAGTTTGCCAGGTCACTGGAAGAACATTCACACTCAAGCAGCTGCATATTTTGAAGCTCTTTGCTGCAGTCACAGGTATTGGGGGCCTGTACTGTAGCTTTGCTTGGTCATCTTGTGACATGTTCCCCCTGGGGTGCCACTTAGAACTGGGGTGCCACTGAGTCTGCCTGACTCACCAGCTTGGGCTCCCTTCACACTGTAATGCTGAGGCAAGCCAGCCAAGCCCTCCCTCAGGCTTCAGGCTGTACTTTACCAGCACACATACCAGTAGGGACACACCCACCTGCAGCTTTACACACACATGCTGAGATCAGTTCTGCATGGGAAGACTCAGCTAAGGAATTGCCCAGTACTCAAGTGCACGCCTATCTAGAGGATAGACCCAAAATTGTACCATCTTGCGCTGCACAGAGAATTGTACAACGTAAGCTCATGAAATTCGCCTTCTCCCTCAATGTGGAGAGAGAGAGAGAAATGCTTTTTGCCCCCCAGTTATGAATCCACACACAGGCTTTAGACCAACCAAAAACAAGTTTATTAACTACAAAAGATAGATTTTAAGTGCTTATTAGGGACAGCAAACAGATCAAAGCAGATTACCCAGAAAATAAAACAAAAAGTCAATCTAACCTTAAAATACTAAAGAAACTGGTTACAAGTAGTAATTTCTCACCCTAAATGTTGTTTTACATAGATTGCAGAGATTCTTGAAGGTCAGCTGCCCTTGCTTGCAGCTTAAAACTTCAGATATTTCATTCACAGGCTAGCCAACCTTCCAGCCTCAGCTGTCCTTTTCCCCTCATTCAGTCTGTTTCTTAGATAATTACAGCAGTCATCTTGGGTGGGGATGCAGTGAAGAACGAACCACGATGATGTCACTACCCTGCCTTAAATAGGTTTTACATATGGCAGGAATCCTTAGTCTTTCAGTGTGATTCCCATCTGCAATCAGTGGAAAAATATTCATATTATCACGGTGTCCACTATCAGGTGACTCAATCATATGACCCTGCAGCCATAACTCAGTCTGCTTGCAGCATCCCCAGGAAGGCTTTCCTGGTGAAAGATTAGCATCTTCTAAAACCTATTGTTGTTCCTAGTGGCCCTTTCCAGGCAGCAGTCTAGACTGATTGCATTCTGTCTAGTGGGCGTTTCCCCAGGTATAAACACGTTTTGTAATAGGTGCATAGACAATATTCCTAACTTCAGATACAAAAAATGATACATGCATACGAATATGGGAATCATACAATTGAAAAGGTTCTGATTTACTGAATATCTCACATGCCTTATCTTGCACAAAATATTATAATTATGCCATACTCATATAATAATAATAAATACTATGAAGAATATGGGGAGCATAGTGTCACACATCTCATCTCTAGCCTGGCCAACTCCAGTGTGGATTCGATTAAGGTAATGCCATATAGTGCAGGATTGATCTGCACCAGGTGGTAGGTGCTTGGCTGGTGGAAGCCTGAGTGCACAGGGTCATTCTCTACTTGCATTTGTCATAATTGAACCCCAGTCTCTTTGGGTGACAATGTTAGGGATTTAATGGTGACAAGAAAACTTTGTCATAACTTCAGCTGACACAGTGTTATATCATAAAAAGAAAAGGAGTACTTGTGGCACCTTAGAGACTAACAAATTTATTAGAGCATAAACTTTCGTGAGCTACAGCTCACTTCATCGGATGCAACCAATGAAGTGAGCTGTAGCTCACGAAAGCTTATGCTCTAATAAATTTGTTAGTCTCTAAGGTGCCACAAGTACTCCTTTTCTTTTTGCGAATACAGACTAACACGGCTGCTACTCTGAAAAGTGTTATATCTTGTAGTGGATGCCTTGAATGTGTGTATTACTTTTTGTGCTCTCCTCTATCAGCATATATTCCTGGCATATTTCAGGAGGAGCAATACCTGGGAAGATGTAGACTGTTGATGTGAATAGGCTTAAGGGATCCTGTAGTATAGTGGCAGGTGGTATAAAGCAGGAGTTCTCAACCTTTCTTTGAGCCTCCTCCATCCCCCTGCTATAAAAACTCCATGGCCCACAACTACTGGTTTTCTGCATATAAGATCAAGGGCCAGTATTATGGGGCAGTTACCCAGGGCCCCACGCCACAAAGCTAAGTGGCTTTGGCTTTGGCTTCAGCCCCAGGTGACGGGGCTTGGGTCACCGGGATTCAGCCTCAGATGGTTGGGGGCTTCGGCTTTCTGCCTTTGGAGTCTAACGCCAACCCTGCTTGATGGGCCCCCTGAAATCTGCTCAGGGCCCCCCCAGGAGGTCCCAGACCACTGGATGAGAACCACTGGTATAAAGTACAGGAACTAGCTTCTTTGCATGAGGCGATCATGTCCACACTGCACCCATGTGTTCATCAGAGGAGTAGCAAAGTGCAAGTGCTGTTGATTGCAGAGTAGACAGATCTGTACCCCATTTCAATGTAACCAGCTTGGTGAGAATGTTGTTTCCCATGCTAACCTTAACTTTAGTTTTCTCAGTGTGGGCTCTTAAGGAGTGAGAGAGAGATCAGGAGCAATACCAAGGTATATAGGATTTATGGAATGAGTAAATTTTGTCCTAAGCTAACTGATGTTGAGTTCGTATTTGGCCTTTCAGTTTATGAGCTGGAATGCACTGACTTGCATCTTTGTTGGGTTTGTTTGCAGTTGGTTGGCAACTTTTAGTACTTCTCGAGGATGCATTCATCAGAGTACTCTCTAATATGCCAAACTCCTTGTGGTATGTGGTGAGGCACAGATCAGTTCTGCTTAGAGAAAGCACCTTGTGCCAGGGTAGTTTGGCTGGCCATTTGAATAGATGTTGAATAATGGTCATCACTACGGCTCAGATTTTGTCATGGATATTTTTTAATAAAAATCATGGACAGATCACAGGCAATATCCAAAAATTCATGGAAGCCCATGACCTGCACGGGGGGTTGTTCCTCTGCCACCCTCCTCAGCTGGGTTGCTGCAGGGTCCTCATGCCCTCCTCGGCTGGGCTGCTGTGGGATCCCGCTGCCTGACGCACCTGGGCTGCTGTGGGGAAGTCCCCTTGCTGTCCTCCACCGCTGCCCGATGTGGCTGGGCAGCTGTGGGGGAGGAGGGCTCCTGCCAATCGCTGTGACTGGGCAGCTGCGGGGAGCCCAGCTGCCCGCTGCAAGTGGGAGCTATGGGATCCCCTGCTGCCCAGTGGCTAGGAGCTGCTGGGAGCCTCCGCCAGCAGTGGCTGAGAGCTGCAAGGCTGCTTGCTGACAGCAGTCCAGCCCTGGGGCAGAAAATGTCACAAAGTTCTCTGGAAGTCATGGATTCCATGACTTCATTGACCTCTGTGACATAATCATAGCCCTTGTTATCACTTTGGTGAATACTCCCAGATACATCCAGTTAATACAGACATACTGGAGAACAGAAGATTCTTATGAACTTTTGTGGCAAATAGGAGCCAATGACAGAAGAATGGCCTCCTTCAAGGTAGTGTCTTAGTACCTACATTATTCAACATCTACACAAATGACCTTTTAAATGCTGACAGTTTAAAATTCCTTTAAAAACTTATGATACATTTATTTTTTTTCTGTGAAAAAACTTATTTTCCCCCGGTATAATCTGTAGAATTAGTGAAAACATTTGAATGAATTCTGCAGATTATAGAGGGGGAAAATAAAACTTGCCATATACACAATGCTATCAAATGAAGAAAGAAACAAAGTGAAGAAAATAGATTTTTGCTGACTTTACAGTATAAACTTAGATGTCAGTGGTAGTTACAGTAAAAACAAAAATGTGATTTTTAACTTTTCTGATGTCCTTCAAATTTATTTTTAGTGTCTTTTTGACCACCATGTCTTGAAATGCAACTGCTCTCTCTCCTACTTTTTCTAAGCTTAAAGTTCTTTGGGGCTGTGAGAGTCTTGCTATATGTTTTATACAGTGTTTAGTACAGTTGTGGCCCAATCTCACTGAGGTTTCTAGGCACTAAAGAAATGTAAAAAAAATATAGTAATTGTTGCGCTCTCATATAATTTTGATTACAGGATAGTTAACTACTACAATATAAAATTAATCCTAGGATTTTTTCATTCCCTGTTGAGCCATGTTCTCTGCAGTCTGAGCACATACACTTTTACTTTTGAAAAGTCTGAAATTCAACATTGAAAGAACAATGTTTTTATTGACCCCAAATAAATGGATTTTATTTGTATTATTGGAAAGGGTTTTTTTCCATCTTAGCTGTCATATTTCTTTGAGCTAGACTCCATTTTCTCATCATTTTAATTAGTGTAGGTCATTGGTTCGCAGTCTTCATTGATTCATATACCTGCAATGGCATAGGAGAGTGTTCATACTGATTACCTAGGGAAGATACCAGAATAGGCCGTTTTGATAGAAACTCTGTCTTATTGATGTAAGTACACAGATACAGCTACACCACTGTAAAATGTCCCCAGTCTGTTTTTCAGTGGAATCTTAAAGGAAAATCTGACCCATTTTGCTTAACATAGTAAGACCACCTGTGTACATTTGTAGTCTTCACTAAGAGGGTGGTGAAACACTGGAATGCGTTACCTAGGGAGGTGGTAGAATCTCCTTCCTTAGAGGTTTTTAAGGTCAGGCTTGACAAAGCCCTGGCTGGGATGATTTAACTGGGACTTGGTCCTGCTTTGAGCAGGGGGTTGGACTAGATGACCTTCTGGGGTCCCTTCCAACCCTGATATTCTATGATTCTATGATTCTATGACTCTAAGTAGTTGTACTAAGATCATACAGAAGGTAAGGTCCAAAAGAGATAATTAAACTTAAAGACTTCAAAGTATCATGCACGTTAAGCAGTTTTTGCCTAATGTTTAAGGTTAAAAAAAAATCAAGAGATTTGTAGGCAGATACATTTGTGAGACAATAGCTATTTAATGACTAACTTGTGTGTACAGGAGAAAAGAATAGGCTTGATTGCTCACAATCTGAAATTTGAAAAAGCATTTTTTAGATCTCTGGCATTTGCATATCTAATTGCTGTGTAATCAAAACTAAGTGAACTGTAGCTACTTGAAACCATAAAATGAAAGGCAATCATCTTTACAGGGGGAAATAGCCCACTCATATGTAAGACTGTTTGATTATTAGAATTATATTCTTCTTGTGTTTAATTATAGGTGTCTCACTGAGCAGTAAATATATGCTTGTGTATTAAAGAGTGAATGTGACCCTGAAACATCAGCTCTGCTTTGTTGTAGCAAAGCGCTGGCATTGAGAGAACTTAGCAGTGTTGTGTATTTTGGTGATAAGGGATTGTGCCAGAATAGCTGTTAATTACCTGCTTTGTTTGATATGGAAAGTAGTGGTTCTGCACTTTTTCTTTCCACCAGTGACAGTACTCAATTAAAACTTGTATTAAACAGTGATAATGCCCTTGTTTATCTGGTGGGGAAGATGTGAGGTGAAGAAAATTAAAAGGATTTTTTTTTTTGGCTGCTTGGAAGCACTTTGTCTCTGAATCTGGAAGGAGTAAAAACCTGTTTACTTACAAGGTGAGTCTTTTATGCTTTTGTAGTCCTTAAATGTTTTATTTTAACAGTTCTGGCTGTCACCAAAAAGTGTTAACTTCCTTGGAAGGAAGTTGGGGAGGGCAAAAATATAGTTTGGATCTTATTCACTTACTACTTGCTCATGTCTTGGCATTCTTGGAGGGGAATCCATTTAGGCTATGTCTACACTACAGAGTTTTGTCGACAAAAGTTATGTCGATGACCAAAAAGCAGTGTATAAACATCGCTATTGCATATTCACACTATGCTCTCTCTGTCGGCAGAGCATGTCCACACGTAGTGCTCTAGCATTGACAGTGTTACTCGCCACCTTATACTGCTGTGAATTCTGGGTTGGCAGAATGGATGGCAGTGCATCATGGGTGCAAGCGCAGAGTGCCATGATGCATTCGTTTTGGTCCCAGCATTCCATGGTCTTCCAGCTTCAGTTTGCAGCATTTTTCCGTGTCTCTTGTTCGCTGTCTGCCTGCCATCTCTGTGTGGAAAGGATGGAGCCTGCACTGCTCTCCAATGCTCTGCTAACTGTCATTAACACATCGCCGAAGGCAGTGGCAGTTAATCATAAAGTTCCTAACTGAACAGGATTCAGACTAGCCTGACCTCCTGGGTGACATGGATAGGAGCGATTTATGATTACTTTTGCAATTCATGGAGCAGCTGCACACAGTGGACTGTTGCTTTTGGGCTCGGGAAAAGAGCATTGAATGGTGGGATTGCATAGTTATGCAGGTCTAGGATGATAAGCGGTGGCTACAGGATTTTCAGACAAGGAAGGCCACGTCCTGGAGTTGTGTGTAGAGCTCGCCCCAGCACTGTGACGCAAGGACACCCAAAATGAGAGCTGGCCTCTCGGTGGAGAAATGCATGGCGATTGCAGTGTGGAAGCAGGCGACTCCAGACTGCTATGTCAGTCGCTAATCACTGTGGAGTGGGGAAGTAGACTGTTGGGGCTGCGTTCAGGCAAGTGTGCAGGGACATTAATCTCATCCTGCTTTGAAGCACCATGACACTTGGCAATGTGCGTGAAATAGTGGATGGCTTTGCGGAAATAGGTTTCCCTAATCATGGAGGGATGATAGATGTTTCATACATTCCGATTTTGGCGCCGGACCACCTTGCAATGGAATGCATCAATAAAAAGGGGTATTGCAGGTGCTTGTGGATCACCCGGGCTTTTCACTGATGTATATGCTGGTTGGTCTGGGAATGTCCATGATGCATGTATTTTCAAGAATGCTGGCCTGTACAGAAAGCTGCAGATGGGGACTTTATTTTCAGACCAGAAGATTCTAGTGGGGAATGTTGAAATGCCCATAGTGATCCTGGGAGACCCAGCATACACCTTACTCCCATGGCTCATGAAGCAGTACACAGGAAACCTGGATAGCAGTAAGGAGTGCTTCAACAATAGATTGAGTAGGTGCAGGCTGACCGTGGAATGTTTGTTTGGAGATTAACAGCCTGATTGCGATGTATTTTTGGCAGGTTAGACCTCAATGAGGAGACTATTCACATGGTCATAACCGCCTGCTGTACGTTGCATAATATTTGTGAAGCTAAGGGTGAAAGATTTGTTCAGTGATGGATTGCTGAGGCATAGCACCTGGCAACTGATTTTTGAGCACCCTGATACTAGGGCTATTAGAGGGGCACAACAAGGGGCAGTTTGAATCATAGGAGCTTTGAGGCAACACTTTGAGAATGAGAATCAATAATGTATATTTCTATGCTGCAAACTGCAATGCTTCATTAAATTGAATTTTTCTAGGAAGCACTTTCAATTATTTGTGATCTAGGATTTCAGAAAGCAAAGTATTAAACTTCCTGTGTTATCTTGCTGCCACCTGCTATCTCAATTTTTATTTTAGATCAATTATCTGTCAGATACACACACAAACACTTGGTGGGACAAGAAGGGAGCGGAGAAGGACAGACTGTAGGAGCAGGGCATAGGTCCAGCAACCATTTTGAAAGTGGGGGTGGAGTGAATGGGAAACTGAGAAGTTCTGGGAAGTGTCATGGAATGCATGGTGGGGAAGGAGGGGGGGGCTTGAAAACAGTTCTGAATTTGCTGCAGGGGGGCATGGGCATGCATCTGTTCTGACAGCAGCTTTATGAGGGACTTGAGCATCTCTGTTTGCTGCTCCATTATTTTTATTATTCGCTCAGTGGGGTCCTTAATTAAGTAATGATATTCTTTTCTGTCCTGCCTTTGAACATGCCCTCCTTGCTCCATCTTGGACACTTCCTTATCTGGCAGAGACGCTCTGTCTGTGTATAGGAGGTTCCCCTGAAAGCCATATCTGCAGAAGCACAAGAAACATTACACAAGCATGATTGTTCATTCACACACAGCATTGAATCATTGCAATTTAGTACACCTCTTATAACATACCAAGTACTTTCTCAGTGTCTCTTGGCAAGCACATATCTCTGTGAACATATCCACAGATCCCTCGTGTATCCCCCGGCCTGGTAAGTTTAGCCGACGGGTCTCGTACCTGGGGTAAATAGCGGTGGTGCTTATGGAAAGGACGCAGTGCTGGTGATGAGGGACAATATTGTAAATTCTATAATCCTTTTCTACAGGGGACATTGAAGCAGGTATCTCACTCGTGAAGGTAACTAGGGAAGCAAGGCTGCGTCTGCTGCATGCTTGCAACTTCTGACCCGGTGCCTATGTTCCTTGCCTGTGTGCCGCTTTGGTCCCTGCAGGTGATTGCCGAGTGGCATGGGAAAGCTTCATTCAATGCAGAAGGAACAAAGCAGCTCTGCCAAGGAACGTCCAGCAGAGAATTGCCGAGTACCTCCAGGAAACTTTCCTAGTGATCTCTCTAGAGGATTCCCATGAAAAGTTGGTGTCCATCAACACACCGTTCTGCTGTATTGCTTATCTGCACACGGAAAAGTCCAGCACACAGAAAGACATTTCTGTCCTTGCACCCATCATGTAATCAAGCACCACTGACTTTAAAAAACAGAAAAACAAAACAAAACTTACCAGCATCTCCTCTCCTGCTTCTTGCTTGCTGGACTGTGTGTGACAGGACTGGCTAGACCACTCTGGAGTTAGAACAGTTCTTAAATGGTCTGATGACCCCACTGCAGGCGCCACAGCATCCTGTAACTCCACCTTCTCGTCCAAGACCGAGGTCCTCTGGATTAGGTCCGCTTTCCACCACCTCAAACCCTGCCGAAGTGTCCACTGGGTTCTTGGTGGACCACTGAGGGTGATATCCAACTCTTTATAGAACCAGCAGGTCTTGGGCACAGCACTGGAGCAATGGTTTGCCTCCCTTGCCTTCTCTTCACTCTGCACTGTGTCTCGATTGTACCTCTTTTCACACAAGCCATGAGAAATCTGCCTGTAGGTATCTAAATTCCTACAGCTGTAGCACAGCTGGGACTGGACAGCCTCCTCTCCCCATATACTCAAGAGATCCAACAGTTTTTTTGCATTGGTCCAAGCAGGAGAGCTTTTGCCATGTAGAGCTATGTAGAGTAAGGTGGGAAGATGTAATGTGAGCTCTGCATGCCATGCAAGCAGGAAGTGGAACTTCAAAAATTAGTGGGGCTTTAAAGGGGGAGAGGTGGAAAAGGTTGTTTCCTGGCTGCAGGGCAGCGGAGTTTGAACTGCTAACCAGAGCGATCAGCACGGACATCACCTCCTGGAAGTCATTTATAGTGGCAAAACCAAGCACGGTGTCTACACTGGCATTTTGCTGCTAAAACATTGGCACAAAAAACCTGTTTCTTATCAAGGTGGTTTTGTTTTGTCACCAAAACAGAGCAGTTTTGTTGCCAAAAGCTGCCTTTTGCCAACAAAACTCTAGTGTAGACAAGGCCTTAGGTTTGGGGCCCCTGGCACTAGACATTGTACCAGCACATATGAAGAGACGGTGCTTTCCTCAGAAAACTTGTACGTTGCAAATATCGGCAAAACCACTTTTGTCAAGTAATGTAACTATTGGAAATATGATAGGTCAAAAGTGCAGTACTAAATATAATTTTCAGACTTCTTATTACAGACCCAGTAAATACATCAGACAGACATTTTGCAGTTTTAAATTGGAACATAAGAACATAAAAATGGCCATACTGGGTCTGACCAAAGGTCCATCCAGCCCAGTATCCTGTCTGCCTACAGTGGCCAATGCTAGATGCCCCAGAGGGAGTGAACCTAACAGGTAATGATCAAGGGATCTCTCTCCTGCCATCCATCTCCACTTTCTGACAAACAGGCTAGGGACACTAGATATTTGTTTATAAATCTGAGTTCAAAGCGTTTCAGTTTAAGGATTTTTTTATATGTTTGAGTTAAATTTTAACTATTGATTTAAAAAAGTTAGTCTTAAATAAATAGTTGAATACATTATAAGAAACAGTTACTAATTTTTAAACATCCAAATAGAGGGTAAAATGGAAGATGTTAGGAGTTTGGGCAACATTTTCTTGCTCCCCTAAAACACATCCTCAATACTGGCATTCAGTCACTGGAGTCATGAAAATGGAAACATTTTTAAAAACAATAGTCATTTTTATAGTAAAATGTATAATCTTGGAGCTCATACTAAAATAAATTTGAAGAAATTATTTTTCTAATACGAAGAATTTCTATTCCTAATATTAATAGGTAGATGAAATATCCCATCTGCTTGTCCTGTTCTTGGTTATTATGGTTCAGATTAGAGCTATTACTTACAAAATGGCCTAGAGAAAAGGAATATAGTGTGCCCTTGAAAATTATAAGTCATGTGTGTACTCTAATGGCAAGTTCCAGACTTAGTTAATAATGGTATATCAGTTATATCCAGAATTTACATATTTGGGGTCCTAATGTTGGGCATCTAAATAAAGAGCCTGATTTTTTTTTAGGGGTGCTGACCACTCCAGATGGAGCTTTGGGTGCTTATCCCCTCTTAACAACCAAATCCCTGAAGGTGCTTAAATATGTACTTAGTTGCCTAACTGTGCACGCTAAATTTAAATTTATCTATATCCATGCCCTATTGGTAGAGCAGAAAACCACTTAGGTAGGTTTGTGATGTACCTTCAGCAGCTTCTTGTCACTTCCCAGAGGTCCCCAATCTTTCTTTACTTATTCAATGACTGCAACCAGTATCTTGGGAACAGGCTTTTTTTTTGTCCTAAACCTTTAACAAATTGCCCCTTTCTGCCTCTCCCATAAAGATGATTCTAGTTGTCTTTCAGAAGTAATCATCTTGAATTTTCTACAAAAGTTTGAAATAAAAATATTTTAAAATGATCAGAAACTTGATTTAATCTGATAAGTAGATTTGATTTAATTTGAGAAGTTGAAGAATCTAATAGAAATCTTTGATTTACATGAGAAATAAGTCGAGAATAAAAATGTGCACATCTTTAAAGGTCATCCTATGAACATTCTCAGGCTGCATGCGGTATAGTTGTAGCCATGTCTGACGCAGGATGTTAGAGATACAAGGTGAGTGAGGTAATATATTTTATTGGCTCCACTTCTGTTGGTGGGTGAGAGAGAGAGAGAGAGAGAGAGAGAGAGAAGCTTTCGAGCCACACAGAGCTCTTCTTCAGGTCTGGGAAATTTACTCCCAACATCACAGCAAAATGCAAGGTGGAACAGATGGTTTAGCGTAAGTAGTTATCTTACCCACCTTGTCTTTCCATTCTCCAAGCTGTCAGTTTATCTTTTTTTTTTTTTTTTCCCCCATGATGTACTTCATCTCTTTAACTTAGACAAGGTAATTTTATGGTGAGCTCTGAATGTCAAGGGCCAATATGGTTCCCAACATGGGGGAATTTTTTTCTCAAATTTAACTTTGTGAAAAACATAAAAAATTACATCCAAAAAGACTATCTAAAAAAAAAACATTATGGTTGCAAAGTTAAGCACCCCAAAATTAGGAAATGTCAGAATTTAACTAATTAGCTGTCAGACTAATACCATTAACTTGGGTTTGAATAGAGACTGGGAGTGGCTGTGTCATTATACATTGAATCTATTTCTCTAAGTTAAGTATCCTCACACCTTCTTGTCAATTGTCTAAATGGGCCATCTTGATTATCACTACAAAAGTTTTTTTTCTCCTACTGATAATAGCTCATCTTAACTAATTAGCCTCTCACAGTTTGTATGGCAACTTCCAACTTACCTGTGTGTGTGTGTGTGTGTGTAATTATATGCTATTCTATGCATCCGATGAGGTGGGCTTATGCTCAAATAAATTTGTTAGTCTCTAAAGTGCCACAAGTACTCCTGTTCTTTTTGCGGATATAGACTAACTCGGCTGCTGCTCTGAAACCTGTCAGAATTAAGGTTGCCTGTGAATCTTTAATTTGCTTTCCTTGTACATATGCAGTGATACACTTTTTAATTGCATGAACACACATTTTTTCCAAAAGACCCCTGCCTCACACAGTGCAGAGTATGCTCTGGGAATGAATCAGAGTTGTGTAGTGAATGAAGTTATATATGACCCCCTCCATCACTTGTTGCGGAAGGTGTGAAGTGAATGAGGCAGAAGACTGCAGGAAAAGAGATTAGTCTGATCATTAAGGCAGTTGAATGCTGCTCTGGAGAACTGGATTCTTCCTATGTGATGCTAGACAAGTGATGTAGACCAAAATTTCAGCTGGCCAGTGTTTCTCATTTTTTTGAGACCTGGGATCTGATTTGCAGAGTGCTAAGCACTCATCTACAACTGAGGTCAGTGGGAGCTCTTTCCTGAACATATAAAGTGTGATATAATGCTAAATACTCTGAAAAGTCAGGCCCTAGCTGTCTCAAATTGGGCACACAAAATTAGATGACTAATGCCAAAATTGTCAGTTACCATTTTAGGATTTTATACTGCTGCCCATCATGGTAGTATCTGAGCCAGTTCCACATAAAATCAGATAACAATGCAGAAGTCCTTAGTGAACTTCATGGAATCTTTGGCATGTATCAATTTTAGGGGTCAAAACTTGGCTTGGAGTCTGTTTTTGTTCTGGGGAGGGAGGTTGATAGGTATTTATAAATAGAATGGGGTCATTGTGTTCTGAACAGCACTTAAGAAGGAAGGACTTTCTCAAAGAGGAAAGTTCTACGTTGTTTCCTAAAGATGGTCACACATGGGGTCAGCCTGGCTCCTCCTTCAG
The DNA here is from genome assembly GCF_009764565.3 of Dermochelys coriacea. Taxonomy (NCBI): domain Eukaryota; kingdom Metazoa; phylum Chordata; order Testudines; family Dermochelyidae; genus Dermochelys; species Dermochelys coriacea. The sequence continues at coordinate 125,157,158 of NC_050070.1, forward strand.
TTCCATCTTACCACCAGTGTTCCCTGTGAACAAAACTACTTGATTCTACCCGCTGGTACTCAGATTTAGTACTTCGACGTTCTTTTTATTTTTGTTTTGTATTTCATTTTCAGATTTAGTTCTCAGTTTGATTTTTCCAGTCTGGTGGGTCTGTGGACCCTGCCAGGTACTGGGGAAGCCTATGTCTGTCAGTGACTCTCATTCCCCCTATTTCAAATCTTTGGATGAGGGCCATATTAGAGACAAGTACTCCATTTGTCACAGCTTCAAGACTAGACTGAGGAAGCTGAGAGAGGAGTGTTTCCAATGTAATCTGAATCAGGCTGCTTTTAGACTGACATCAGATCCCCCTTGATCATCCAAGGCAAGCTTTTAAAAGTCTCCTTGCTGGAGTGCTCCCCACACTGTGGATACAGAGAGGTCGCAGGAGATTCCTGTCATCCGGGAGGATAGTCTTTGATGCACAAGACATCAGAACAGATCTGGCCTCAAAACATAGCAGAAGTTGGCATCAGAGTATGGGACTCTTCCATAGAAGGTTGTTCCAGTACCAACGGTAGAGAGCATCCTTTGGCTCATCACTCTGGTATTGGCTTATTCAGAGTAGGGATGTGAAATATTAAATGGTTAATCGGTAAGCATTAATCTTACTGTTAACCAACCCTAACTGTTAACTCCCAGCCCTGGGCTGGCTGGAGCAGCTCCAGCCACGCTGGCCCACTCTAGCCCCAGCTCCACCCCCAGGCCAGCTAGCCAGCTGGAGCAGCACCAGCCCGGAGCAGCCCCGGCCCCTCTCCCTTTAATCAGTTGACAGGTTACACGATATAATTTTAATCATTTAAACGGTTACCTTTTTAAACTAGATTTACATCCTTAATTCAGAGAGACCTAATCTGTTGACTCTGGTGCCTTCTCAGGGACTAATGAGACTACTTGCTTCTTCAGTGGTAGCAGAGCAATCATCCCTGATCACTACAGGACAGTAGCCCATGTCTGTACTATGTTGTAGAGTCTATGCTATGGCCAGTGATTGTTGTACCTGTTTACCACCATCACTGTTACTTCAGGGCAAAAGTCCTAGGTCATGGGCACAGAAAATCCTTTTCTAGGGCCACCAGCTTTGGGCTCAACACTATTTTTCTCCTCTGGTTTGGTTCAGAACCCGGACCCTGCACTTGGTTTGTTATCAGCAGCTAAGAAGCCATCCATACTTCCTCCGGTGCTGCATCTCTGACATAGATCAAGATCTCGATCGCTGAGGACCCCTTTCTGGTACCATGCCACCCTGGTTCTTGGAATACTTTGATTCCTCGTCAGACTCAAAGTAGTCTCTCAGGTATATCCATAATGAGAGTCCAAACCTTCCTCTTGGTTCCACTCTCACCGGTGTTGTTTTGAGAAGAGTTCAGCCAGAGAGTTCAACGCTTGGGACAGACGTATCTGGGGCCTACTACCATACGTCCCCATCAGTGGCCTGTTGGATGCCATGGGGGGGATGCCCCAGCATCCAGATCTACATTGCCAATACTTCATATGAGTTAGATCCTCCAGGAGGGAGCCTTCTCCTCCTGGTATCGAGACGTGTGCTGGTTGATACTGATCAGCTTTTGGATTCTTAGGTTACAGGACTTACTTCAGCCTTCTCTTGAGCCACACCCTGTTCTGATACTGCAACAACAGCCACAGGAGCTATCTCCTTTGCTTAAGGCATCTTCCTCATCACTGATGAGGCTCTAGTATTGGAGAGATCATCTCCAGTCCCGGATGACTGTGGTATATCAAGAGGTCCTCAGGAAAATGGCAGCTTTTTTGGGCATTTAAGTGGGTGAGATAGTGGAAGAGAATACCCAGAAGCTCACTGAAGTTTTCCTTTCCACAGTGTCAGGAAAGGTGGTCCCGCCTATAAATAGGGTCGTTATGCAGCTGGCCAAAATATTCTGTTTCACCTGTAGCCAAATGAGCAGAAAGAAAATATTGGATTCCATCTTATGGGTTTGAACTATTTTGTTTACATCCCGCACCTGGCTCATTAGTTATGCATGTGGTGAACAAGAGAAGCTGTCAGGACTGGGCTACGGCTATCCCCAAAGACAAAGGTGCCAAAAATGTGACCATTTTGGTAGAATGGGTTATTCTACGGTGAGTTTATAATTCCTTATTGCTGATCACCATGTTCTGTTGTGGAGATATGACTATCTAATTGAAAGGAGTCCAGTTGTACTTGCATGTCACTCAGAGATGCCTCATCTTTTAATCAGCTCTTCAGGCTTCTTTGGACATGGTGGATTTTGCATGAGCACTGACTATGTACCATTCCTCCTGGTTGCAGTCAGTGAGGATTCCTGTGGAGGTGCAGCAGACAATTGAGGACCTCCCCTTTGAGGTATCTTGCTTTTATCTAAAACAGATGAGACTTTGCATTCCCTGAAGGACTTGAGAGGAATTCTGAAGTTTTTGAACCTCTATATGCAGGTGATGAAAAGGACAAAATATAATTCTCAGTAACATCCTAGACAGCAGTATTACATCTTCCAGGAGACTGATAATCTAAGAGGAGGCAAAGGTCACAGAAGAGAAGGCCAATGCCTTCTACTTCCCTGGTTTCTTCATTTAGATGTCCTCAGGACTCAAAGCAGCTGATTTGACTCTTATGTCAAAAACAGCATGCTACCTGACCAGGATTTCACTGGCCATTCCCCACTTTTCTGGGACAGGTTATCCCATTTTCTATATATGTGGTAGTCCATCACCTTGCACAAATGGGTACTAAGCCTGATGCAATTGGGATATATCCTGCAGTTCCTTTCTATTTCCCTTCTACTACCCAGTCCATCTCCAGGGACCTCCTCATTAGTCTGTACTAAAACAAAAAAATGCAAACCTTACATTCTTCAGAGGCCTTAGAGGAGGTGACCCTTCTACATCAAGGCAGGGGTATGGATTCCAATTATTTTCTAATACCCAAGGCCAAAGGGGAACTCAGTCCCATCATAGACTTTTGGAACCTGAACAAGTAAAGAAGATAAGGAGCAGGATGGTATTCATGGCTACAATTATCTCCTCCCTAGATCTGGGAGACTGGTGTGCTGCCATTGACTTACAGGATGCCTGCTTCCATGTGGGTATTGATCCTGGCAACAGGAAGTTCCTGAGTCCTACTTCTGCCAGAATATTCCTGCCACTTCCCAGGTATGTCCTTCAAGAATCATCATCAGATTCTTTGGTCAAGTAGATGCATGTACATACATGACTGCTCAAGGCACTGCAGGCTTGGCTGAAGTCGGTCTGTCGTCCTCCGCTTCACCACCTAGACAAGTTGGTATGCATCTTGGACAGGATGTTGGATTGATGGATAAGCCAAGACTGTGTGTAGAAGTTCCCTTCTCTCTCCCTTCCCTTCCATCAATTTAGTAATGGATACCTCTGCTGCAAGGTGGGGGGCACATCTGAGTGACCTGTAATCTCAGGGATTGTGGACTGAATATGATTCCAGGTTATACATAAATATATTTGAGTTGTGCACAATATTCCATGCCTGTGAGCATTTCCTGCCTCATATTAATTCAGGGCAAGACTGTGTAGGTACTTATTGGCATTGTCACAGCGGTGTTTCATGTGAACAGACAAGTCCCAAGAAGATGAGTAACCTTTTTTTCCATGCATCCGAGGAAGTGAGCTGTAGCTCACGAAAGCTTATGCTCAGATAAATTTGTTAGTCTCTAAGGTGCCACAAGTACTTCTTTTCTTTTTTTCCTTCTGTGCTTTTAGCATAGACTCTAGAATGGCCTATTGAGGATAGAGAGAGACAGGAGCACCATCACATGTATAATCCAGCATCAGGAGCAAGGATATAATTAAGGAAAGCAAGCTGTTGATGTTATGGGCAGAGAAGCATAGAGGCGCCCCATAAGAAAAGGACCTGGGGATTACAGTGGATGAGAAGCTGGATATGAGTCAGCAGTGTGCCCTTGTTGCCAAGAAGACCAATGGCATATTGGGCTGTATTAGTAGGAGCATTGCCAGCAGATCGAGAGAAGTGATTATTCCCCTCTATTCAGCACTGGTGAGGCCACACCTGAAGTATTGCATCCAATTTTGGTCCCCCCATTACAGAAGGGATGTGTATAAATTGGAGAGAGCCAGCGGAGGGCAACGAAATTGATCAAGGGGCTGGGCACATGACTTATGAGGAGAGGCTGAGCGAACTGGGCTTATTTAGTCTGCAGAAGAAGAGTGAGGGGAGATTTGATAGCAGCCTTCAACTACCTGAAGGGGGGTTCCAAAGAGGATGAAGGAGGCTATTCTCAGTGGTGGCAGAAGACAGAACAAGAAGCAATGATCTCAAGTTGCAGTGCGGGGAGGTCTGGGTTGGATATTAGGAAACACAATTTCACTAAGAGGGTGGTGAAGCACTGGAACGGGTTACCTAGGGAGGTGGTGGAACCTCCATCCTTAGAGGTTTTTAAGGCCCGGCTTGACAAAGCCGTGGCTGGGATGATTTAGTTGGTGTTGGTCCTGCTTTGAGCAGGGGGTTGCACTAGATGACCTTCTGAGGTCTCTTCCAATCCTAATATTCTGTGATTCTATGATAAGTAGTTTGCATAGCCTGAACACTCTCTCATATATATGCTCCCCTCACACACAATCTCTCTCACTTCCCCAGCATACACTCTGTTTCTGTCTCTCCCTTTCCCCACACACACTCCCTATCACATTCTTCCCCCCACCCCCATACACTTCAGTTGAAAAGTGGCTGGCTATCTAGTAGGATGCCAATGGAATGGTGGGATTGAGAAACCTGCATCATGTGATGCTGTACCTGCCCCATGAGGCATTGTAAACCCTTTCCAAAGCACCCTGCAGCCAGTTGCACAGTGGGATAGCTACCCACAGTGCACTGCTCTCTGTCAGTGCAAAAGCTACTTAAGTGGATGTGCTCTTCCAACACAAGAAGCATAGTGTGGACATGTAACATCGGTTTGTTTAAAGTGCTTTAATTAAAGCGGCGTAACTTTTGTCGTCAAAACTTGGTAGTGTAGACAAGGCCTTAGAAGAGTGGAACATCAACACTTGAATACTTAAAGTGAATTTGTCACATCTGGAGTGTATTGTATTCTGAGTCTTTGTTCCCTGGTTCACTGTTCTCTCTCTCATATTTTTTTAAAACTGGAGAAAAACATTTTGTGTGCTGGTGAGAACATCAAATTGGAGCCTCCTTTTAGAAGGCTACCTTAGTTAATTTTACCCCACAAGTTCTCTAATTAAAGTTCCCAGGCATCTATTTCAAGAAACATTGATATGAGATAGCTCCAGTTTTATATGTTTTATTAACTATACCTAGCTGTAATCTAAAATAAAGCTATACAAACACATTGTCGTCGTCCCCCGCAAAAAAATCCAAATAACTAGGTTAAAAATAAAATAGATTAAAATACAGTAATTTCACATCAGTAAACAATTATGCAACGTCTAAAAAATTGATTGTTCATAAATTGACTTCTAAAACACAAAAAATATTGGAGCCAATTCAGTATTCAAACAGTTCGGTCAAACAAGGAACATGCAGGGGAGAAAGAATTCCAGTTGAGTTCGCTAAGAATTATTTATAAACCCAGAGAAACCACCTTGTTTCTTTCGTTAATATCAGTGTTTTGGTTCTCTCCCTCCCCTGCTTGGTGGCTGGCTACAGGTATTCCCATATGCTTTATAAGGAAGACTTTGATAATCCAATTTATGTTTAACAAACCAAAAATTTGAGTGTTTATCCACAAACTCCTGTAATGGAAAGCATGGATTATTTATGCTTATTTATGAATAAGAAGCTTAAGTCATAGCTGCTGTTGGGAAATTTAGGAGCTGTCCTTTGGGGGTTTACACGTGTTCAGTTGCATACTTAAGATCATGTGACCTCTTCAATCTTAAAACATTTCAAACATTTATAGAATATTGCTTGCCATAGAAAGTGATCTTTTCAGCTTCTTCTAAAGTTTGTTTGCTAGCCGGTCTCCTAGTCTACAGGCTTGTTTGTGTCTTAGTTGTTGGCTCATGAGGAGGTGGTGGAACCCAGCAACAATGGTCAGTTGCCAGAGAAGGAAGCATGGGCCTTTCTTGATGTCGCATGGCTTTGGAGGTCTGATTGTGTGGGCAAGGACAAGGGCATCAAGTCATCTTCTGTCACTACATCTAAGAGTTTATGGCCATGCTTCCACCTTCCCCGTAACTTATTTTTGGAGTACTTTGAGTTGGAATAAGGCATTCTCCCGGAGTGGCTAGGCCAAGCAAGAGTAAGTGTATCACTTGAAAAATAAGGGTTCTTTCCTACTCAGCAGTTTGGATGAAAAAAACCTTTAAAGAATCCATCACGCTCGACTAATCTGTATCTGAAATTCACAACTATCTACTTCAGTGGTTCTCAACCTTTCCAGACTACTACAGTAACTCCTCACTTAACATTATGTTCCTGAAAAATGTGACTTTATGCGAAACAATGTTAAGCGAATTCAATTTGTAAATGGGGGGGGGGAGAAGGTTAGGTTCCAGGGAAATTTTTTTCACCAGACAAAAGACATTATATACAGTATAGTTTTAAACAATTTTAAATAGTTTACTACTGTACACAGCAATGAATGATTGTGAAGCTTGGTTGAGGTGATGGAGTAAGAGGGTGGAATATTTCCCAGGGAATGCCTTGCTGCTAAATGATGAACTAGCACTCGGCTGAGCCCTCAAGGGCTGTGTCCTAGCCTCTCACTCTACAAAGCAACATGGACTGAGGCAGGAGGAAGGAAACACAATAGATACAGGGCAGTAGCTGCAAAAACTTCCCTGCAAAAACTGAACATCATGATGAGCCCAAGCTATCCAGCTTGAGCGCACCACTCCCTCCTCTTGACAGCACATGCATGGCTGCACAGGTGCTGACTTTCCAAAGGGCTGGAGGGGGTGCATGCATGAGTGAGAGAGAGGCGTGCATTGCCCCTTTAAGTACACTGACCCCACTTCAAGTATGTTGCCCTTTTAAACAGTTCAGCTAGTTCAGACAGGAAGCAACAGCTTCCAGCAAGCTCCCACCCACCCCCTTCTGTCTCTGTCTCTGAGGCCCTCCACTCCTTTGTGTAGAACGAGTGAGCAGGGGGACATCCTGATATCAGCACCCCTCTCCCCACCTCTCCCAGCAAGCAGGAAGCTCCTAGGAGCAGCTCCAAGGCACAGGGCATGAGCAGCACGGCAGTAAGGGGAGGGACACCTGAACTGCTGCTGGGCAGCTGCAGAGCCACATACCTTACAGGGAATTTAGGGGAGCTGTGTCCCCGTCCTCTCCACCTCTTTCCCCTCCCCTCTTCCCCCCTCCACCCTGTTCTAATCGCCACAGGGAGGCTCTGCTCTTCCAGAGAATCCTGCAAACAGCGGGCAAAGCAGACAGCTGCCAAATGGCATTATAAGGGATCATTACGCAACTTTAAACGAGCTTCTTCCCTAATAGATCAGCAATGTAACAACATTAACTGCGAAAATGTTAAGTGAGGAGTTATTGTATACCTCTTTCAGAAGTCAGATTTGGCTTGTGTACCCTCAAGTTTCACCTTACTTAAAAACTACTTACAAAATCAGATATAAAAATACAAGTGTCACAGCACTCTATTACTGAAAAATTGCTTACTTTCTCATTTTGTCAGTATAAAATTAGTTTGTACTGACTTCGCTAGTGCTTTTTATGTAGCCTGTTGTAAAGTAGGCAAATATCTAGATGAGTGGATGTCCCCCCAGAAGACCTCTGTGTACCACCCTGGTTCAGAACCAATGGTCTACTTAGTAGTCCCCAAAATCAGTCTGCCTGGACAGATTGTCTCTTTCAGGAAGCTGATTGCAAGATTTTTCTAATAGTGAACTGGACAAAAAGTTGAACAACATCATTGATCATTTTACAAAAGTTCTAATTTTTTAAATATCCATGAAATACAAAATCAGATCTTTTAAAGATGAGGAGTTGGAACTGAATTCTATTACTTAGTTATAAACATTGGATTTTTTAAATCTATTTCACTTCCTTTCATCTAAGGGCATGCAAATGAGTAAAGATCCTTTTTGAAGCAACGATTTAATGTATTTTCCATTGACTAGAATAGAAATCGAAATAGTTGTTAATGACAATTTTACAGAGGAAAACTTTATTTTAATTTGACTGAGGGATTGAATTCTCACAAGATCCCACAAATTGAATAATCATCACACCTTAGCTTATGTTTTGGTATTGCGTATCAGAACAGCTAATGTGTGGTGTCTCAAGAAGTTTTAAATTACAGCTGCTGATAAATATTTACAAGGACAAAACTATTTTTCAGAAAGTGACTTTTAATTATAATTGTTTCACAAAAATCTGCTACCATTCTGTACGTAGGCTGATCCAGGTAACTATAGGCTAGTTAGTCTGATATCAGTCCTGGGCAAAATCTTGGAATGGTTGATGTGAGATTCAGTAAATAATATATTCTGGGTTGTTAACATGACAGTATACCTGGGTTATGGAAAACACAATTTCAGACAAATCTGATACCTTTATCAACTAAACTTGTAATTTTATTTAAAAATAGCTGTTGACTTACAATATACTTAAGTCAACTCCCTTATAAAAGCCTACTACTCCATGATATGCTAATACAAAAATTAATATTATGCAAAGTTGATGTGCACACACAAAATGGATTAAAACTGGTTAATTTATGGATCAGAAAGCAGAGTTGTTACTGGAATCTGTTAAATGAGGGGATTTCTGGTAGGGTACTCTAATTAATTATCTATTCTTGGCTCAGTGCTAGTGTGTGTGTATGTGTATGTGCGCACACATTATCAGTGATATGAAAGAAAATATAAAAGCTTTGCTACAGATATAAAAATTGGTGAAGTGGTAAATAAGGAGAACAAGTCAGTTGAACAGGGTAATATGAGTTGCTTTTTAAACAGGGCTCATGCAAACATGCATTTAAATATAGCAAAATGGAAGGTTCTGAGCTTAGGAACAAGCATTAATATCGGTCACAATTACAAGATGGGGTACTATATTTTGGAAACAGTCTCCCTAAAAGATTTAAGGATCATGACAGATAACCAAATGAATGTAATCTCCAATGTGATGCTGCAGCTAAGAGAGCTATCATCATCTTTGGATGTTAAAATGGAAATATCAAGTCGGAGTAGGGAGAGAAAGTATTAAAATATATGTAGCATTGGAGAGACCATTACTGGAATGTCTGCTTCTGGTGTTCAGACTTTGTAAAGGGCTTAGAAAAATAGGAAAGCATTCAGAATAGAGTAACAAGAATGACTATTGTCTGGTAAACCTGCCTTATAGAGAGAGATTTAAGAAACTGTTCAGTTTTATCCAAGAGAAGTTTAAGAGATGACTTGATCACTGTCTATAAATACCTTATTGGGGATAAGATTCCTGATTTTAGAGGGTTCTCTAATTCAGCATAACAAGATCTAGTGGCTGGTAGTTGAAGCTTGACACATTCAAATTTGAAAGAAAGATTAAAATCTTTGAAGCATGATTAACCACTGGAACAACTTAATGAAAAGTAGTGAATTCTCCATCACTTGAAGTGTTCTAATCAAATTGGATGTCTGTCTCAAATAAATAAGTAAATAAATAAATAAATAAAAATTGGGTATAATTCACCCAAAAGTTGTAGGCCTGATGCATGAATATGGTGAAAGTAGGTGAAAATGCTAAGTCCGACTAGATGATCATGGTTTCATCTGATTGTAATCTAGAAAACTTTCAGAAGATATGCCTAGCCAAATGCTGGTTGCTTTTATGTATTTATTTTTTTGCTGAATGACATTCTTTTAGAAAAAACAAAATGCATATTTTATACTCTTCCATGATTTCTGTGTGTATTCATACTTTATACTTTTTAAATAAAAGTATGGTATCAAGTAATTTTAGACTTACAATTTGTAAATTTGTTTCACTAACCTGGTGTCAGTAGCAATGTTTTATGAGGCTTTGAAACATTCTCCAGTAGTGTTGGAAAGCTAAGCACAACATTGTTTAAGTGAATGATACACCTCAAAACTGACCAGTCTGGTTTTGTTGTTTACGTCTAATAAAATGCCGAAAGCGGACAAACAGCATAATTGGTGAAAAGCAAACTGGCTTGGAAATTTTTTTTCAATAATCTTAGCTGATGTTTGTAAGCTATATAAAGAAACTTTAAAATGACTTGCCTAAAGACAGTGTTTTTAATAGAAAATGTAAGATTATACATTTGCTATGTTTTTCATCTTTTGATAAGTGTTTTGTTGGGAGTATAAGTGATGGATACATTTCATAGAACATTCTGGGATAACTATTAGAAGTCCAACTTATTGCATGACTAAAGTGAATATACAAACAGTTATTAAAAATGGGAAAAGCAGAGTGTTTTGTGGGAAAATCTAGGATTTTGGTTGAACTGGTATTTTGTAGACTGACATTTTCAGTATAAAGTGATCTCCATGTGGTTTCTTCTGTTGGTGTCCCAATTTCCTCTCAAGTACTACAGACAAGTAAGGATGCTGAATTTGTAATGAATAGGAATGGGTCAGTGTAACATTTAGCTTCACATGAAGTTGATTCATCTGTCTCTCGAATGTCAGTTGTCCTAGATGAATGCATTATTTCATTTTGTAAGTTGTTTACTAATATTGTATGTGCCTCAATTTAAGTCGAATACATGATTTCATATAACTGATTTTTGTTATCTGCAATACTTGACTGATACTTGACTTATTTTTTTAACTGTGTAATTGTTAATTTCTTCCTAAACTTTTCTTAGCTTGGAGTTAAGATTGTGCATTTGAATAAGATTTTGAGGTGTGCATTTTGGGTTTTCATATATAATGAGTGAAAATCCCTCTTAATTATCAACGAAAGCTTAAGTAGCCTTGGTATATGATGTCTGGAAGAGAGGAATCCTGTTCAAACCAATGTCAAGTCACCATAATGAGGTTGGTCACTGTAGCAGAGCTTCTCTGCTATAGACTTTTTGAACATCAGTATTTAGGGAAGCTGTGAAGGGAGATGGAATTGTGGGAAATTGTAGTTGTCGGATATAGTGGAAAGGAAGCCTTTCCTCCGTGTTGAAAGTATTCCCAATTTTAAGCATGTTAAGCTTAAGATTGGAAAAATATTCCTTCTTTTCTTTGAGTGTCTGTCCCCGTCACCAGAAGACCTCCTCAGCCCTGAGCATGTATGAAACCGCTGCCTTCCCTGGTGGTCTTAACCACACCTGTACATTTTCCCACCATTCTTGGATATGTGTACAGTTTGCCACATGGATTCCTATCTAGTCTTCAGAGTAGCAGCTGTGTTAGTCTGTATTCGCAAAAAAGAAAAGGAGTACTTGTGGCACCTTAGAGACTAACAAATTTATTAGAGCATAAGCATAAGCTTTCGTGAAACAAGTACTCCTTTTCTTTTTGCTATCTAGTCTTGTAAGGCTTCTTCGAGAGAGGCTTCACTTTGTGGTGATCCTTAGGAAGTTGCCTCCCCAGTGGAGCTGGAAATTGTTTCTTGGGCAAATTGCTATCATTTCTGGCATGAACAGTAGTTGGGGAGCAGACAGGGCAAGAGGACTGTTGAGTCGGGATGAACTGGGGGAGCAGAGCTGGGAATCCAGATGGGTAGCAGAGTAAGGGATGCAGCTTCTCAGAATATAAATTTTCCACTGAGATCCAATATTATTTTGATCTTCAAGTTGGAAAAATACCAGTTAAGGTGAGCAAGCCAAATAATTTTCTGATTTTTTTTTTAAAAAAAAAATCTACACTCCTACCGAAAGGTGCCTTGAATTTGGTGTTTAAATTGTCTGAAAGCTTGGTGTGAAATTGTAGGTTTCACTTTTAAAATCTGATGATGTAAAAGCCTGAAAAAATAACTCTGGGGAAATTTTAAAGAGATGTGATCTTAAATTTCTTTCAACTCTAACAAACAAAACACTTTTTAGAATGTAAAATGTATCTAGAAACTGAAGTTTGGCCGCCTCCTTGGAATAGTCCATCTTTTGAGACTAACTTCTGTAAATTGTCAAGTTTAAAAGATTTCCACACAACTTAGTGGAAAACCCAGCACACCTTTTCATGATCAGAGCTGAAGATGTGCATCACTAGGAGCATCACTCCTGATGTACACCTTTTGTAATGTTCTATTCTCAAATAAAGGAAGAATCCTGCAAGAAGTATGTCATGAAAGTGTGCCCTGAAACTTGCTTTACTGGCAGAGGTTTTCAGTCTGCCGTGTACCCGTTACACCATCACGTCTGATTTTTGTGGACTCGTGCTCAAATTTTGTCTGTATTAAATCAATGGTACAAATACTTAGCATTCTGTTGTGTGTTGTGGTGTTGGGGCCTGTGGAACATGTTTCACAATGTAGCTGCCCCTATTGACTATGGGTCTGTTCTATAGAACAGTTGTACTGCATCCAGCAGTTAAGGTGACTGGACGTCCTGATATTTAACTTTGTCCAGCGTCCTGACCAATATATGATTGGGACGCCATTTGTCCCAGTATTGTAGGGGTGCTTGCCAGGAATCTGGCTGGTGCAGGGCTGGCAGGCTCCCTATCCGGCTCCCCGGAAGTGGTGATAGCTCCCTCTGGGTCCTAGGCACAGGGATGGCCAGGGGGATTCTGTGTGTTGCCCCCAACATAAGCACCAGTTCTGCACCTCCCATTGGCTGGACCCAGAGGGAGATGTCGCCACTTCCAGGGAGCTGCCTCAGCTAAGCCCTGCCCGGAGCTCACACCCCCTCCCACACTCCAGTCCCCAAAACTGAGTCCCCTCCTGCTCCGAAACTCCTTCCCAGAGTCAGCACCCTGAACCCTCTCCCATTCCCTGCCCCTTTCCCAGCCCTGAGACAGACACCCCCACCCCTTGGGTGTGGAGCCGGGGGTGTAGAAAACTTTAAAGTATTCTTTTTCCTTAAATATCAGGATTATAAAATTTTATTATCAGTGTTTATATGTTGGCATACTTGGAGGCTTAGAGAATTGGAGCAAAAACTTTTCTCATTTGTCAGTCAGAGAAGTGTTTGGAAACTATAAAATATGGTTTTTCCTTGGAGTTTTGGTAGGGGTTTGAGTTAAATAGTTGTTAAAAACATTGTTTGTTTTAGTTTAACATCTAAAAATTGATCATACTTCAGTATCTAATCTCTTGTGATATTGTCCCAATACTGTTCTTCTGTCCTCTAGTCTATAGAGACTACCAGGGGGACAGGGACAACTTTATAATGTAAAAATAAGCAGAAGACAAGACTTCATATTTATCATGTAAAAGTAAGCAGAAAATGACTCTTGTGGTGGGGAAGGTATATTTATACTTTCTTTAAGAATAATAGAGGCAAAATAGGATTCCAACAATTATTTTCCTTTGCAGGTCATCTTGTCAGGATTACTGCATTTTAAAATAAAGTCAGGAGATTTGTTAGGTCAAATTTTAGATCTCCTTTATTTTTTCAGGCGGTAGTGCTTTCAGTTTGTCCTTTGTCATATAAGTGAGTTTCACATTTTGGTGGTTCATCCACACTCCATAGTTACAAAAAGTTGTGGTACATGTTTGCATCTGAGATCTTTTCCCAAAGATAGTTTTACAGTGACATTGTGGTTAATTACTCTGCTAATAGGTTTCTCATACCCTCATCACCATTTCAGAGATGCCCTCCAAAAATCTGGATGTAAAATAGGCTGTCTGGAAGGGAAACAAACACTTAGTTAATCCAGCAAATAGGTTTACATCAGCAAATAAATTTCATCTGGCCTATCTTCCACCAAACTGCATCTAAAAATACATCTGACTGCATTTTTCATTGTGGATTTTTTTTTTTTTTAAGCATCATTGATGCTTAAAGGTCCTGTTCACCTTCAAGGTTCATTTAGGTAGAGTAATGCCAGCAATGGTAGCAAGGCTTCCATCACTTCCCATCCAGAAGATTTACAGATCTACTGTATAGTTTTCTATTTATATTTTTGAAACAAATATATATTACTGTATACACATTTTGTGTCATGACATTAATCCAGTTTTGGTTTATCAGTGACATGTTTTTAAAAAGAGAATTGTAATGATCCAATGATTCAACTCATTTATTTCCTTCCGGTCTCCTCTCAAGTTGTACAGTATATGTTTACTTGATTGAGACAATCCTACTTCTTAAACATTTTTATTTAAATGTTCTTGTTCACTGTCTAGGGTATCTTTTTCTTCCAGAAGAAAAGTCTTTAGTATTTGCGTGCTTTGTTCTTCCAGGGACACACCTGCATGATTCATTTCTCATTGTCAGATCTGTTGTAACTCTTGTATTTGGAGAAGACAAACTGTATGCCCGATTTGTCTCTGTACATAGTGACTAAAGTAGATTTATGTTCCTCCCTCCCCCCCGAAGTTGAGGAATATTTACTTACTAAGCCCTTTTAAAAATTTGATCAAAACAATGTAGATGCATGAGGCTGCGTTCATCTGCTAAGACAATTTAGTGAGTCAGATTTTGCTACTGTTCCTTCCAGATTTGATTATCTGTGTGAGTAGGAACACAAGACTGGGATATATTTTAACTCCTATCTTAAAAATTAAATTAAATTAAAATAAAAAATTACAGGTAAGTAGTATTCCTACAATACGTACACCTTGCAGACACTTTAGCTTACTCTGAAAGCTTTTTCCTGAATGTTGTGTATTCCTGAATGTTCCCTTAGCTAAGCACAAATGTTACCAATATCATCAATATTAAATGGATTAGCACAATAGCTGTAGTTACTTTCTCATGGAAAATAATTTATAATCCTGTGACTTCTTAAATATTAAGAAGCGTTGATCATCCAATGGGAAAGCTTTATGAAATTCAGCCTGAGTTTCAGATATTCAGCATGGGCAGTTTGGCATAGGGATTCTGTTAAGGTATTCTTCGCTTTAAACCTTACACCAGTTTCATATGTAAGAAATGGTGAGAGCAGCAAAGTGGCAGGAAGCTTTTTGTACTGTTCATTTACTTATCAGCATCATTGTTATGTAGTTTGAATACATCTCTAGGGAGTTTTTTGACTGACAGTTTTGTCACAGAGCTGGTGTACAATACAGTTAATGCTGTATTCTGTGATTTAGGTACTCTGAAGGATTAACAGTTTTAAGTGTCTTCCTTACTAATGTATCTTCTTAAGAGACCAGATGGGTTTGTAGAGAGAGAACTTTCAGTATATGGTCTAGTAGTTGTGTGTTCTGTTGTAGCAAATCTCTTCTGGAGTCCCTGACTTTCAAAGATGTTCTCTCATTTAAAAAAGTAATTTTTAAAATAAATTACATGTTAATAGAAGGAAATATGTTCTGACAGTGAACTGGAATTCAGGATGTCTTGGTTCAGTTCCAAGCTATGGCACAGAATTCCTATGTCAATGCTTTATGGTCAGTCTTTCTGCCTCAGTTTCCTATATGTAAAATGAGATAACACTTCCCTACTGCAGTGGGGTGGGGAGTGGCTAAATTAATGTATGTGAAGCATACAAGTATTCTAGTGTTGGGTTCATATAAATAAGTACATAGGACTTGAAAGAAAACAAGTAATTTGCTGATCTTCATATTTGGCAACTATCACGGTATTCACAACCACTTGCTTAATTTATACAGTTGTGTAACAATAAACTTTTTGTCTTAAAAACTCTTAACTTTGAAATCAATAAATCTCAGACTTAAAAGTAGATTCATCTACTACACCTGTCTTTGAGTCCCACTGCTAACTTTGGGGTTCACAATCACTTTTTCATATTTTTAAATGTTTTTCTCCCCTTCAATGTGTGAAATATTTGAACAAACAGGGAAAAATGACTGTACAGAAAGTGGTATCAAAAACACAAAGTAAAGACACTGGAACAATGAGATTTTTTTTCCCCTGCTTTAATCTATTTCAGTTATAGGAATCTTAAGTGTTACTAGTAATGATAGGAGTACTTGTGGCACCTTAGATACTAACAAATTTATTAGAGCATAAGCTTTTGTGAGCTACAGCCCACTTCATCGGATGCATAGAATGGAACATATAGTAAGAAGATAGATAGATATATACATACACACATACAGAGAAGGTGGAAGTTGCCATACAAACTATAAGAGGCTAATTAAGATGAGCTATTATCAGCAGAGAAAAAAACTTTTATAGGGAAAATCAAGATGGCCCGTTTAGACAGTTGACAAGAAGGTGTGAGGATACTTAACATGGGGAAATAGATTCAATGTGTAATGACCCAGCCACTCCCAGTCTCCATTCAAACCCAAGTTAATGATATCTAGTTTGCATATTAATTCAAGCTAAGAAGTTTCTTGTTCTATTTTTGAAGCTTTTCTATTGCAAAATTGCCACCCTTAAGTCTTTTACTGAGTGGCCAAAGAGGTTGAAGTGTTCTCCTCCTGGTTTTTGAATGTTATGATTCCTGATGTCAGATTTGTGTCCATTTATTCTTTTGCATAGAGACTGTCCAGTTTGACCAATGTACATGGCAGAGGGGCATTGCTGGCACATGATGGCATATATCACATTGGTAGATGTGCAAATGAACGAGCCTCTGATGGTGTGGCTAATGTGATTAGGTCCTGTGATGGTGTCACATGAATAAATGTGGACAGAGTTGGCATTGGGCTTTGTTGCAAGGATAGGTTCCTGGGTTTGTTTTTGTTTTGTGGTGTGTGGTTGCTGGAGAGTATTTGCTTCAGGTTGGGGGGCTGTCTGTAAGGGAGGACTGGTCTGTCTCCCAAGATCTGTGAGAGTGAGGGATCATTTTTCAGGGTAGGTTGTAAATCTTTGATGATGCGCTGGAGAGGTTTTAGTTGGGGGCTGAAGGTGACAGCTAGTGGCATTCTGTTATTTTCTTTGTTAGGCCTGTCCTGTAGTAGGTGACTTCTGGGTACTCTTCTGGCTCTCTGTTTTTTCACTTCAGTAGGTGGGTATTATAGTTTTAAGAATGCTTGATAGAGATCTTGTAGGTGTTTGCCTCTGTCTGAGGGATTGGAACAAATGTGGTTGTATCTTGGAGCTTGCTGTAGACAATGGATCGTGTGGTGTATCCTGGATGGAAGCTGGAGGCATGTAGGTAAGTGTAGCAGTCAGTAGGTTTCTGGTATAGGATGGTGTTTATGTGACCATCGCTTATTAGCACAGAAGTGTCCAGGAAATGGACCACTTGTGTGGATTGTTCGAGGCTGAGGTTGATGGTGGGATGGAAATTGTTGAAATCATGGTGGAATTCCTCAAGGGCTTCTTTTCTGTGGGTCCAGATGATGAAAATGTCATCAGTGTAGCGCAAGTAGAGTAGGGGCTAATAAGCAATGGTCACATAAACACCACATACTTACCTACATGCCTGTATTTGATAGTACGGATCTAACTAAAATGACCCTTGGATGTCATCACTTCCAGATTTAAATGCAAAGCTCTTTTATTTGGCTTAGCTTTGCCACAATAAATTTTTCACTCGTACATAGACACACAATGGCACTCAACCACTTTCTCAAACAAAGTAATAATAACCCCCTCCCATAAACCATGTAAACTAATCGAGTAAATTTTCCTTCAGGCTGGGAAGGACAAAAGTGATTTTTTTTCTATTTTTGAGTATTTGAGAGCTTCTCGGATGCCATTATATGACCACCTGGATAAACCAGAAAGAGCAAACCTCTCTGTTCTAGAACTGTTCCAGGATCAATGTACCATTTCCCTAAAGAGAGGGGAAAACAAGTTGTATAATTTTCACAAGTGTTTTTCAATCCTAGCTTTTTGAGTCAAAATGGCTTTATATTAGCTTGGAACATTGCACTTTTCAGAATTTAACTAGAAATTAAACTGTTCTGAATAAACATTCAGTTTCTTAGTTTGGTTTTATTTCCTGCTATTGTGGAAGTTAGTTTCAATGAAGTAAGGATGAAATAAAATAAAATCAGAGTTCTGTTTCCTTAAAATTCCTTTTCATTCTCCCTGCTTATTGTTCTGGTTTGGTTTGGTATTCCTTGATTTCCCTAGGAGTAATTACAATTCATGCCTTCACTCTCTATTTTTATTAATATAAGTGTAATTTTATACACTTTAGGGGTGTATGGGAGCAGTACAAAGGACTTTCCTTAAAGCATTTTTCTAAGGGATTCTTGTACTAAATTTCTCTGTCACGTTGTAATAAACTTGTTTTCAGGATAACTAAAATTTATAATGTGCAGTTAAGACAACCGCTTAATTGTTTTGCTACTAAGAATCAGATCTTCTAAGACGCACTTTCGGAGCATCTGTTTGAAGAACAGTGATACTTTAGCATTATACTACTTATGCAGGGGTATATGATCAGTGTTTTTAATGGAGTTATTTCTGGTGCCTCAATAATCCATAATTAATATTGCAGCTGTCCTGTTACAATCCCTACTTTTACCACCATTCTATAACTTTGACTTGAATTTCCATTTTAGTCCAAAAATTGGCAGCTTGCTCTTAGAGACCAGAAATTAAATTTTTTTGCAATATTTCGGGGAAACTGATCAAGAAGTTTGTTTCTTGTTACCACCAGTACATATATGCCAACTTCTCTTTTTTTATTTTTTTTTTCAAAGAAAGGTTAGTGAACAGTGAGAATACGCAGTTTGGGTGCCTTTAGTTAACCATGTCGTGTTTCTTCCTTTGTCTCCCGTTATGTTTTGATGGAAGGTGACCTGCAAAGGATATTTTAAAATTGGGCTTGTACTCTTTCTTTTTGCTTTATGTATAAAGAGGGCCTGAAAGTGATTTTGAATATTTATTTTCTGCTTGCTTTTTACCTTAGAAATATCAGAAATGTTCTTACTGGTTTCCCCTGGTTTTTCTAGAGGACTTGCAGCATGTTTCAGAAGATGCATAATGTTAGCTCTCACAACTCAATTGAAGGCATGGGAATATTGGAACTTTAACTCAGCATCCTTTTTCCAAATTGTAATTAGACATGGAAGTGAAATATGTTGAGAAAACAAAATATTAAACTATGTAACAGTCTCTTTCCCTCTCAATTGCTAAGTTTTCCCTCTTGGCTCTTGTGATGTTGTCTTGTAATTAGTTCTCTATTCATCATGGTGTCTTCCTGAATAGACAGGACCTGAATCTTGAGTGTAAATAAGCAGAAAAAATCACCTTAACTAAACCTTCACGCCTCTTTTAAACATTCTAAAGAAGCAAAGTAGGGCACAAGCCCAATGTTTTTTTTCCTTTGCAGGTCTCCTTTAAGAGCAGAAGCAACCTTGATCCAGCAGTTTTGGAGGTAGAGGCAAGTAATTTTTTACTTTTTTGTCAACATTTCAATAATTTTTGGGGGGGTACATATAACTTAAAGAAGGCCTAGTTTAAAAACCTCAAACATTGTATACACTTTGTATGAAGAATATATCTTTAGATTTATTCAAGCTTTGCTTGCTTACTGTTTGTCTATGTGAGCAATTAAACTAGTGAAACATGTTGTAGATAATCTTTTTAACCCCACTGGATGTTATAGCCCATGTAAGCATTTAAAAAAAAGTTTCTAGATCTTTTCCTTGTGGGACCATCTTCAAAATATAAATCAGTAAATGGAAATTTCATCAGGTTGATTTCCTACTAAAAATTAGTTATTTATGCTCCATACCTCCAGCTGCTGGAGCTTCTCAAGTTTTTGCTTCTTAGATTCTTTGATTTGTTAGTTGAAAATACACACCTCTATAAGTAGAATTGTCTTTCCCCTTCACACTCCAACCTTCCTCTCAAGACTGTGGCGGCAATTCCTACATTGCTATGTAGGAAAACTCAACAGTTCCTCCTGTCCCCAGGCAATGGTTAATCCCCCAGGAGGTGACATTTCTTTGGCTAGGGTAAGATGTCTCCTACAGACATTCTTGGGTCCTGAAAAAGAGGGAGCTCTTGTCCTCTTTTTGCCACCCACAGAAGAGTTTGGGGAAGCAGCTCTCTGTCTCAGTACCACAATCTAAACGCTGAGCCTTTGGCTGCTGCCGTGGAGTAATCTTGGGAAAATGGAGTAGTTGCTGATGTACTACTTCAATTAGATTGGCATGGTTTACATGGGTCAATTTGTGCATGTCTCTTTAGATGTGATTCCTGTAGTCTTTCCATGTATAATAAATAATCCTTTTGAGATTTCATATCCATTGTAATAAAGGCTTTCTGTGTCCACCAGGAATGAACTACTGTGTACTGTTTTTAATTTTCTTGTTCAAAGATGCACAGGTATAAATGAGACTTCATTTTCCAATAACTAGAACTTCTTCACCTCTTTGCCCTACAGATGTCAATTAATGTCCATCTAGGTTCAAGGTTAAGTATTTACATCTTAGTTTTTAGTTTCTTGAATTATTAGAGTGCTAAAGATATGATGGAGCAAATAGTGAAAACTGTGGTCGCTCCATCTCAAAAAAGATGTATTGGAATTGGGAAAAGTTCAGAAAAGGGCAACAAAAATTGCAACAAAAATTATTAGGGGTATAGAATGGCTTCCGTATGAGGAGAGATTAATAAGACTGGGACTTTTCAGCTTGGAAAAGAGGTGACTAAGGGGGGATATGATAGAGGTCTATAAAATCATGAGTGGTACAGATAAAGTAAATAAGGAAATGTTATTTACTCCTTTTCATAATACAAGAACAAGGGGCCACCAAATGAAATTGATAGGTAGCAGGTTTAAAATAAACATAAAGTATGTTTTCACGCAACGCACAGTCAACCTCTGGAACTCCTTGCCAGAGGGTGTTGTGAAGGCCGTTACTATAACGGGGTTCAAAAGGGAGCTAGGTAGATTTGTGGAAGATGGGTCAATCAATGGCTATTAGCCAGGATGGGCAGGAATGGTATACCTAGCCTCTTTTTTCCAGAAGCTGGGATTGGGTGACAGGGCATGGATCACCTGTTGATAACGTGTCCGTTCATTCCCTTTGGGGCACCTGCCATTGGCCGCTGTCAGAGGACAGGATACTGGGCTTGATGGACCTTTGGTCTGACCCAGTATGGCCATTCTTATGTTCTTAGGTTTATATTTTGGCTCTGGTTCCTATTTCAGTGATTACTTCCATTTTTGAGAGATGCAGGAGAATTCTTAGGTCATAACAGTACAATGTAAAGATTAAAATAAAATGGCTAACATTTAAAGTAAGCATTAATCTTTGTCTTCAAAATACTGTGCAACATAGAATACTAATGAAAAATGACACACTAAACTTTTTAGCACTCATCGTGGTGTTTTGAGAATGGAAGAATACATTTATGCTGGATAATAGGTAACTTTTTTTCTGTCTCTATACAATATAAAGCTTGGTCATGGCATTTAGACACAGCCAAGTATTAAGAAGCAGTGCAGTTGTATCTTTTTGGGGAATCCTCTGCCTCAAAATTCCACCTTCATGCCAGGAAGGTAGTGTGTGTGCTTCTGTGGTTCATTAAGGCATTCAGCTTAACCACCCACATCAGAGCAGGAAGGAACCTATCCCTGTTCTCTACTGCATGCAGGGACTTCAATTGTGCTTGTGCCTAATGCAGGCTGCACAATGGAGGGACAACGGTTTCTAGTTAGCCCACTGCCCCCTAAGTACCTGTGTAGGGGCCAAGCAAAATCTGGTCCACAGAAAGCAGTTGCATATTTTGTTGTATAGCAATTGAATTAATGTGATTATTTTTCTATTTTATTAAAAGAATTAAGCATGTATAGAGTATAAATGAGGGCATACTCCCAATATTTTTCTCCCCACCTCACTGCCTTTCCTCAAGTTGTGCTTTGTCCATCAACATTTAAGTGTAGTAACCTCACTGTGAAATTTTGACTGACTTTCATCTAAAGGCAGAATGGATTCCTGAATCAGTTTCAGTAGACATTTTTACAAAACGTAGTAGTTTTACAAGATTCTGAAAGAGTAGAACCAGTGAAAATGTTCTTACAAATCTCTGCAAGTTTCTGCCAATAAAGGAGAACAAGAATACATTAATTATTGATAAATGTATTAATTTTTTTGTCCTTCTAGGAATCCTTGCTGATTTGCTCCCCTCTTCCATGTAGTTTTTCCATCCCTGCTTTGTCTGAATGTTGTGGCAAAATTCCTTCTAGCAAATATAGTTGATTTATGATGCCCTCCAGTATTAGTCAGTGCTGCTCCTTCTATGGTCTGAGAGGGTTGACTTGAAGATACCACAGAAAGAGGAAGTATCTCATCTAGGACCCAAGTTGTTTCTCATGTGGCAGCATATTGTTGTGCTAATAGACTGAAAAGCTCAATCTCTTCAGACACATTTAATTTGCCTGTTCTGGACTTGATTTTCCAGATGCAGAGAACATGTACTGGATTTGTGATGAAATACATTTTACTCAGTGTTATGGTGAATATAATTTAATGCCAGATTGGCTATTTAGGAGAAAAAGGTTAATTTTTTTATTAACACTCAACAAAATGTAATTTTGAGAATTTTATATCTGTGGACCTTACCCCCCACCCCCGCATATCAGTTTATATTAACTAGTCTAAAGGATAAGTGTGCCATTTTGTGTTGGTAGCTTTGGAAGAATAAAAATCTCATAAGCAACAGCTGTAGAGCTACTAACTGCAACTGATCTTGCAGGAAGCATGTTTAAATAGAATTTTCCTTGATAGTACCATGTTAATATACACTTAACTTGAAAGCAATTCTTAAGTTGAATTTCCCCTTGTTGATTATTGACTTACATTCATATAATATATGAGGGTTATATGAAGCTTGCTAAGAGCCCATTATTGACAGTACCCAAAACTGCAGTAATTGGGTACTTTGGGACCTAAACAAAATACTAGTCATTTCTAACCCGAATACACAGTGACTTGAAAATTAAACAAAATGTTCAAAAGGGATTTCACATTATCTATTTTTATACTGTAGTGTTTGGGTGGTATCTGGGTACTGTAAAGAATAACCATTAAAATTTAAAATATAATGGATTTTAAATACTTATTCATGGGAAAAACTGTAATCTTATGTATCTTTTAAAAATATGATACTGGGTAAGAGAGATGCAGTCATAGCTTGGCTGTAAATTTAGTGGCAAATAGAAAATCTATGATAATATAGTATTTCAAGCATTGGAGAATCAGAAAGAGACTGATTTCACGGTCTAAAAAATATAAAATTATTTTAAAACCCTGCAGTACTCCATTTCAGTTTTAGTTTGACTACTATACTAATTGAGGCCCCAATCCTGCTCCCATTAAACTCAATGACAAAACGCCCATTAACATAAATAGCTCAGGATTGGGCCCTAAATTTCTAGCTAGCAAGGAATGACAGAAATATATTTCCAAACAAAAAAAGCTGTTAAAATGGAGTTAGGGGTTGAGAGTATATATCATTAGCTTAAAGGTATAAAAATCACTGGGATGTTGTCATTATCTGAAAACCTGGAAATTCAGGGTTAAGAATTTTATTCTTAAAAATTCAAACACATCAAGATAAGAAATGCACAGTTTAGGCAGCTAGACTACCTTAAGATGTTCCTGTAGTAATGATTAGCGTGCAATAATCATATAATTATGGACATAGTGTACTTAGATTTCCAGAAAGCCTTGACAAGGTCCCTCACCAAAGGCTCTTAAGTAAATTAAA
Organism: Dermochelys coriacea; assembly: GCF_009764565.3. Lineage (NCBI taxonomy): Eukaryota > Metazoa > Chordata > Testudines > Dermochelyidae > Dermochelys > Dermochelys coriacea. The sequence continues at coordinate 125,180,794 of NC_050070.1, forward strand.
TTGTCATGGGATAAGGGGGAAGATTGAAAACTGGTTAAAAGACAGGGAACAAAGGGTAGGAATAAATGGTAAATTTTCAGAATGGAGAGGGGTAACTAGTGATATTCCCCAAGGGTCAGTCCTAGGACCAATCCTATTCAACTTTTTCATAAATGATCTGGAGAAAGGGGTAAACAGTGAGGTGCAAAGTTTGCAGGTGATACTAAACTGCTCAAGATAGTTAAGACCAAAGCAGACAGTGAAGAGCTTCAAAAAGATCTCTCAAAACTAAGTGATTGGGCAACAAAATGGCAAATGAAATTGAATGTGGATAAATGTAAAGTAACGCACATTGGGAAAAAATAACCCCAGCTATACATACAATATGATAGGGGCTAATTTAGCTGTGACTAATCAGGAAAGAGATCTTGGAGTCATTGTGGATAGTTCTCTGAAGATGTCCATGCAATGTGCAGCGGCAGTCAAAAAAAGCAAACAGGATGTTAGGAATCATTAAAAAAGCCAGGATGGGTAAGGAATGGTGTCCCTAGCCTCTGTTTGTCAGAGGGTGGAGATGGATTGCAGGAGAAAGATCACTTGATCATTACCTATTAGGTTCACTCCCTCTGGGACATCTAGCATTGGCCACTGTCCATAGACAGGATACTGGGCTGGATGGGCCTTTGTCTGACCCCGTATGGCCATTCTTATGTTCTTATGCAGTTCAGTGTTTTTGGTGCCAGATTAGATTAAAGATCCATTTCATTTTTTTCATATGTATTTTCCCTTCATGACATAATTCTAGAGTTGTTTGGGAGTCTTAACTTAAGTGTACACTCAACCTTAACTCCATTTTAACATAGTTTTTCCTCTGGGTATTTCCTTTGATTTTTTTTTAAATTCTTATTTTAAATTTCACCTGCAACCACTGAACAAGGAGCCCAAAGAGTTGCAATACCATGCAATAGTTCTAATAATGTATAGATGTGTAGCATTGAGTTTCATTTTTAAGGAGAGATTCTTAAATCTCTCAAAGTTTACAAGGTCATTCTTAAAAGGGGGAGGCTGTGTTACTGAGACCATTGCTATGTGAAATGGGGCAAGAAGAGCCCAGCTCTTGCATTCCATTGTGTTTGTGCTTTAAGGGCTTCTGCTGTGAGTCAGTGGCACTGCTACCAGGAGCCTTTTAAACACTGATGCCTAAACCGGTGCACAGCCACACTACCTTTAAATAGCAGTGACAGTTGGGCCAGTTAATCTACTTATGCCAACTTTTGACAGTGTTCCCTCAGTGGTATGGTTCCCTCATATCACTGAGCCATTACAACTAATAGAATTGCTGTGTGCAAACTAACTATAGAAGAACTGGTGGTTGGGTGAGTTACCACTGTCACAGTAGGCCCACTTAAGTGTTATAGCCTTTAAGGTCAGAAGGGACCATTATGATCATCTAGTCTGACCCCCTGCAAAATGCAGGCCACAGAATCTCACCCACCCACTCCTGTAATAAACCCCTAACCTATGTCTGAGCTACTGAAGTCTTTAAAACACAATTTGAGGACTTCAAGGTGCAGAGAATCCTCCAGCAAGTGACCCGTGTCCCATACTGCAGAGGAAGGTGAAAACCCCGCAGGGCCTCTGCCAATCTGCCCTAGAGGAAAATTCCTTCCTGGCCCCAAATATGGCGATCAGCTAAACCCTGAGCATGTGGGCAAGACTCGCCAGCCAGACACCCAGGAAAGAATTCTCTGTAGTAACTCAGATCTCTCCCATTTAACATTCCATCATAGGCCATTGGGCATCTTTATCTCTAATAGCCTAATTTTGGCATTTAATCGATCTTTGACTATCCCATCGTACCATTCCCTCCATAAACTTATCAAGCTTAGTCTTGAAGCCAGATATGTCTTTTGCCCCCACTGCTCCCCTTGGAAGGCTGTTCCAAAACTTCATTCCTCTGATGGTTAGAAACCTTTGTCTAATTTCAAATCTAAATTTCTGGATGGCCAGTTTATATCCATTTGTTCTTGTGTCCATGTTGGTACTGAGCTTAAATAATTCCTCTCCCTCCCTAGTATTTATCCCTCTGATATATTTATAGACAGCAATTATATCTCCCCTTAGCCTTCTTTTGGTTAGGCTAAACAAGCCAAGCTCCTTGAGTCTCCTTTCATAAGACAGGTTTTCCATTCCTCGGATCATCCTAGTAGCCCTTCTCTGTACCTGTTCCAGTTTGAATTCATCCTTCCTAAACATGGGAGACCAGAACTGCATAAAGTATTTGAGATGTGGTCTCACCCAGTGCCTTGTATAATGGTACTAACACCTACTCATCTTTACTGGAAATACCTCGCCTGATGTATCCCAAGACTGCATTAGCTTTTTTCACGGCCATATCACATTGGCGGCTCAGTCATCCTATGATCAACCAATACTCCAAGGTCCTTCTCCTCCTCTGTTACTTCCAACTGATGAGTCCCCAGTTTATAACAAAAATTCTTGTTATTAATCCCTAAATACATGACCTTGCACTTTTCACTATTAAATGTCATCCTATTACTATTACTCCAGTTTACAAGGTCATCCAGATCTTCCTGCACGATATCCTGGTCCTTCTCTGTATTGGCAATACTTTCCAGGTTGTGTCATCCACAAACTTTATTAGCACACTCCCATTTTTTGTGCCAGGTCAGTAATAAAAAAATTGAATAAGATTGGTCCCAAAAGCCAAAAGACTGATCCCTAAGGAACTCCACTACTTACCTCCCTCTAGCCTTTCAGTATGATCCTTGTAGTCTCCCCTTTAACCAGTTCCTTATCCACCAATCAATTTTCATATTGATCACCATCTTTTCCAATTTAACTAATAATTCCCCATGTGGAACCATATCAGATGCCTTACTGAAATCGAGGTAAATTAGATCCACTGCATTTCCTTGTCTAGAAAATCTGTTACCCTCTCAAAGAAGGGGATCAGGTTGGTTTGGCATGAGCTACCTTTTGTAAAACCGTGTTGTATTTTGTCCCAATTACGTCAATGTCCTTAACTAATTTCTCCTTCAAAAATTTTTCCAAGACTTTGCATACTACAGATGTCAAACTAACAGGCCTGTAGTTTTCCTTTAGGTGTTCACCTGAGTGTGTTTGTTATGACTATGTAGGAATAACAGATACAACGTCGGTTAGTAATGTAGCTTAATTACAACTTAATGTCTTCAAACATAGCCTGTTCATGAGGTTTCAGTTTTAACTGCATTAAAAGTTTGAATTGTGTCTGTTCCATTTGTAAATTCACTCAGGACAAAAAAAAGACAGATGCCAAATTTCTAAAAGGACCCAGTTTTTAATTCATAGACTAACATTTACTTGTAAATTCTTAAATTAATTGTGTAGTTGGATTAAATGCCATACATTTCAGGAAGATGGACTGTATTTTTCATACAAAACAGATGTTGAATCCTTGCTGTAGACCTTGTCTACACTACAGAGTTTTGGCTGAAAAAGGCCGCTTTTGGCAGCAAAACAGTGGAGTTGCAATGGCTCTGCCACTTTTGGTGACAAAACTGTTCTATTTTGATGTCAAAATAAACCACATTGGCAAGAGGCATAATAAAGCTTTTTGCAGCAAACTTAGTGACAAAACATCAGTGTGTAGGCACTGCCATTCATTATATCACCATAACTGGCCTCCCCCAGTATCCCACAATGCCCGCCATTACTGCTCTACTCACTGTTTTGAACTCGGCTGCCCTGCATTTCTGCTACACAGGCATGCACCCTCCCCTTTCAAAGCTCCAGGAAGTTCTGAGAGCTGAGCATGCCACTCAGCTCTGGCAGCAGAGAGCAAATCATTAAAGAGGAATGCTGCTCTCTCCTGCACTACACACACAGAGGGAGGCAAGCAAAGGGTGTGTGTGGGGGTGTGTGTGTGTGTGTGTGTGTGTGTGAGAGAGAGAGAGAGAGAGAGAGACACTGCTGTGCTGCGTAGAGCCAGGGAAGGAGGTGAGGGCTGATGTCGGTGGTGTCCCTCTCCCTCTGCCTCAGATGTGGTTGCTTCTGGCGGCTGTCGGAACGACACTCTCTCTCTTCCCCAGTACACACCCCATCTCTCTCTCTCATACACACTCCCCTCACTCTCTAACTCCCCCAGCGCGCGCGTGCGCGCACACACACACTGCCTGCCTCATATACACACTTCAGTTGAAAAGCAGCTGGAACAATGGGATTGAGAAACCTGCATTGTGATATGCTATACCTGCCCCATGAGTAGGGCCCTCATGATTTCAGCTATTTAAATCTGAAATTTCATGGTGTTGTAATTGTAGGGATCCTGACCCAAAAATAAATTGGGGGGGTCGCAAGGTTATTGTAGGGAGGGTTGTGGTACTGCTACCCTTACTTCTGCACTGCTGCTGGCGGCGGTGCTGCCTTCAGAGCTGGGCGTCCGGAAGGTGGCAGCTGTTGGCTGGGAGCCCAGCTCTGAAGGCAAAGCTGGCACCAGCAGCAGTGCAGAAGTAAGGCTGGCATGGTATGATATTGCCACCCTTACTTCTGCACTGCTGCTTGCAGAGCTGGGTCCTCAGTCAGCAGCTGCCACTCTCCAGCCGTCCAGTTCTGAAGGCAGCAACACAGAAGTAAGAGTGGCATGGTATGGTATTGCTACCCTTACTTCTGCATTGCTGCTGGCAAGGCACTGCCTTCAGAGCTGGGAGCCTGGCTAACAGCCGCTGTTCTCTGGCTGTCGAGTTCTGAAAGCAGTACAGAAATAATGGTGGCAATACCGCAACTCCCCTAAAATAACCTTGTGATTCCCCCTGCAACTCCCTTTTCGGTCAGGACCTCCCATTTGAGAAATACTGGTCTCCTATGGAATCTATATAGTATAAGGGTAAAAGCACACAAGACCAGATTTCACAGGCCATGATGTGTTTTTCATGACTGTGAATTTGGTAGGGCCCTACTCATGAGACATTGCAAACCCTTCCCAAAGCATCCTGTGGCCAGTTGCATTGTGGGATAGCTATCCACAGTACATTGCTCTGTATCAATGCAAGAGGTGCTAGTGTGGATGCACTCTGCCGACACAAGGAGCATAATGTGGATATGCAACAGTGGTTTGTTTAAAGCGCTTTAATTAAACAGCATAACTTTTGTCGTAATGTGAAATAGAACTCAGGTTTAAGTATGAATCAGAACCAATGCCTCATTCTACATAAGTGCAGAAAGTCTGCTGATATTTTCCCATGCCATTTTGTTCTGGAATCCATACTGTTTTTTACGAATGTTCTTCTACTTGCTTTTTAATTGTGGCAGTTTTGAAAAGTTGGAAAGAACTTAAAAAGCATTACTTTTTTTTTTCTTGAACTGAAAATGTGTCCCCTTTTTGGTCGGCAGAGTTTTAAAAAAAAAAAACTGAAGAATTTGTGTAACCATTGAAATATAAAGCTAAGGATGTTAAGCAAAATTGCTAGTTAATTGGCTTAGCATTTTGTAAAAAAGACAGATGAGGAGTTAAATATGAAGATGGACAGAGTACTATATGTCAATGTATCAAGCTCTGAGGGTCTTCACTGAAATTAAGAAAACTAAGAACTGTACTTTCCATGGCATTTGGTGAACTGGGCAATCTTTGCTCTGCTTGGAGCATCCCTCTATGAAATCTGCTACTTTCCAATTGCAGTTCACCATCCAAGAAAACAGAAGAATACACACAGGAAATTGGTCACCAGACATCTACTACTTACCTATTGCTTAAAACCATTACCTAGGCACAGGCCCAAAACAGTCAGCACAAAACTACATGAAGCTCATGGATGAAGGACAGCTGGTTGAAAGTGAGCAAGATGGAGGTTATTTTGTTTGGCAGAGGAAAGCATTTTGAGAGATTGTGGCCATGGTCCAGTCTCCTTTGGTTGAAGGTTTATATCCACAGTTGGTCAATTCAACCCATAGCTTGAGAGTTCTCCTGGATTTCACATTACTTGCGGGCACTGCTGCGTGTAATGCTTTCTACCATTTCCAGATGGGAAGGAGACTCTGTTCCACCTTGATGGATGATGACCTGTCCTCGGTAATACATGCACCCCTCACGTCCTGGCTGGAGGTCTGCAGTATACCTGGGCATGAAGCCATAAACCATTAGGATACTCCCTCTAGCAGCGGTACATCTCCTCAGCAACACAAGTTACTGTGAGCACATCATGCCAGTCTTCCATTTTTTACACTGGCTTCCGATTGAATATAGTCAAATTCAAGGTCTAAGCTTTACCTTCAAGGTGTTTAATGGCCTGAGCTCAGAATACCTAAAAGATCACCTAAAGCTCTGGGATGAAGAATATACTTGGGATAGTGGATCTTTCTATCACAAGGGTGCAAAGCTTTTCTGTGGAGGAGATGGAGCTTTCACAAGGCCATTCTGAGGCTGCGGAATGAACTCTTGCAGGAACTAAGGATCATCACAGTCCTCACTATCTTCTACCCCCAAGTGCTAGGGACACTTCTTTGACCTTGCTTTTTGTACCATAAACATATAGCATTATGTGTGCATTAAAAACAAAGCACTACATTATAGTCACTTTTCCCCTCGTTGCTTAATGCACTACTGGAAGATGCTCAGATACTACAGTAATGAGGGTTTTATTGCATACTTCTAGTACCTTTGATAACAGTACACTTAAATTAATGAGGGGGAAAGGACTGGTAAGAATTGATGTCTTTAGCAGTGAGCCTTTAGAAAGTATGTAATTCCCAAAGACTAAAATTAAAATTCAGCTGTATTACACAGTGGTAAAGCAGATTGAGAATTTGTGGGAATAATTTTATTTGAAACCTTAGGAAAGTCTTTAGGATTCATAATAAATATGTGAAAGATGACCTATAAAAAGCATTAAAACAGTTATGAAATTGGAAGTTCACACAATTATATTTCCTTGCAACAGTTTTATTGATCTATACAGTCAATTATAGATCCTAGCTGTTCAACTTTTACAGACTTAAAATAATTTTTAAAATGCCCCATTCTACATTTAGGGGATTTTTAAAACTTAATTACTAATCTTTATGGGACTGCATTAGATATCTAATGAATTAAGAGAATCAGAGTTGGGTCCTTTTTCAGACTAGCATTGCCCATACAGTATGTAGTGGATTAGCTACTTGATTTAATTTATGGAGCTTTGCTAGGTAAATGTCATGAAGTTCTGCAGGATTTAAGCTTTTATTTAAAAATAAAACCTTTTTGTAGCTCTTGCGGCTGCAAAGTTAACTTTCTACATGTGAACCAAGTGTGAACATATGGGCTGTTGTCTTCCAAAGTCTGAAAACAGACGGTTCCAGTTTGTCTGCAGCGGCTCAGAACTTTTCCAGGTAACACAGTAGAAAATGACCAGAGTATTGTCAGCTTTGATGTTGCTTCTCTGATATCCTGTGAGAAACAGTATAACTGACAATTTGCTCAATTTGGGGAAGCTATTCAGTAGGAGCTATGGGACAGTCAAGAGGAAAGATGTAGATTACCTGAGATGGTCTAAAGATTAAATTTCTTCCCAGAGTCCACAAACAGGCGGTTTGGATATTTTTTTAAACCCTTTATTTCTGTCTAAATAGTTTCAGCTCTGACATCCAGGACATGTGACATCATATCCCCTGGTTGACTATGGAGATTTGGGGAAAATGCAGGCAGAGAAATGGAGTGAAACAGTTTTGATCAAATACATTGGAAGAGGCTGAAAACCACCTTGTGAAAATAATATAAGTGGATTAGCCTTTAATGTTTGCATCTCTCATACCCACCTGACCAGAGAGAGGGCCTTCAGAAAGACCTCTACCTCTTCACCAACTCTCACTGAAGATCTCAAAGACTCCTTCATAAGCTTGATGAACACCAAAGTAAAGTTTCAAGGATCAGTAGATTTCCCCAAAAGGAGTGCAGAGGTTTGTAAACCACTTTAAAGGCTATTTCACCAAAGGTTGCTCAGGCATTGACTTTTATTTAACAGGGACACAATAGTAGAAATAGATGCTAAATAAATCTTTGCAATTGCTATGGGTAGGTTTGATAGATTCAGACTGGAGAATAACCAGAATAGTTGGAACCAGATAGGAAATCGGGTTGAAGTCTCTGCCTTGAGCAGATGTTTTTTAAACTGGTTCCATTTGGCAACATAACAATAGTATAAGGCTTCCTGGATTTGAGCTGAACTTCCTTGACCAACTCCAACACATACAAGCCATTTAGCCTTGGGAGGCCCTGCGGCCATACTACCAGCTGAAGAAACTTGGGCTGGGTGAACTAACCTGCCCCTCTGCTGGAACAGATAGCCTGATTCAAGGGAGGAGTGAAAGGATAACCTTTTGACAGAGCTAGCAGCTCTGAGAACCAAGTCTGCCATACTCAGGCTGGCATTACCAAGATCACTTCATGTCCTGTTGAGTCCTTCAGAAATCTTGGAGATGAAAAGAAGTGGACGAATGTTATAAAGATGTCCTTTTTGCCCCAGTGGGAGGGGGGGAAGTATCTCTGCACTGTAGGACCTTGTCTGCTCTCATGCAAAACCTCAGATATTTGGAGCCAACAAATCTCCCTGCCTAACCCCACCTGGCAAATATCAGATTAACCACTAATTTCCTGAGTGACAGCTTGTTTTGATCTGCACATGAGAGACTGAAATCAATCGCTAAGGTGTTCTTTACTCTTTCTCGGCGTATAGCTGTTGGGGTCACATGGTTCCAGATGAATCATTCACACAAATTGATTGTTTCCTGTTACAACAGCAGTGAATGAGCTCTGCCAGATAGATGGCAGCCATGCTGTCTGAGAGTATCGTCTGGCTCTCCCCTATGCAGAAGAAAAGCTTTTGATTGCCAGCCTAATTTACATGAAGTCTCAATTCCTAAGTATTCCAAAGACCATAAATGGTCAGAGCTCTTATGTGCTCCATACCTCAGATTGGGGAAGCTATTGAGTAAGCATCCATGTCTAGTACCAGCTGAGAACAGGCTGAAACAACAATCCTTTTAAGACATTATCTGGTAAAGTTCATCATAAGAATCCTTGACCTGCTGAGAATACACTGTCATACCTGGACTTTAAACATGTGTGCACTAGACTTAACCATCCTTTCATCCAGAGCTTTGCAGAGGGAGAGAACGATGCAAGAAACCTTTAGGCCTCTCACTCAAATATAAAACTTCACAGGGCCGCCTTAATCTGGCAGGGTCCACTGCCTGGATGAGATCCTTGAGCCAGGCAAACTAGAGATCTTGTGGAATCTAGAACACCCCATCTGAAGTCCTAAACTTGAGTCAGAAGTAGGGTTGACAGTTTTTTCCTTTTTCATGTTTGGACAGATAGGAAAATGGAACATTCTATCAGTTGCAGGGTATAAACTACCCTGCTGTGAGTTTCAGAGTAGCAGCCGTGTTAGTCTGTATTCGCAAAAAGAAAAGGAGTACTTGTGGCACCTTAGAGACTAACAAATTTATTTGAGCATAAGCTTTCGTGAGCTACAGCTCACTTCATCGGATGCATTTGGTGGAAAAAACAGAGGAGAGATTTTTATATATACACACACACACACACACACACACACACACACACACACACACAGAGAACATGAAACAATGGGTTTATCATACACACTGTAAGGAGAGTGATCACTTAAGATAAGCCATCACCAACAGCAGGGGGGGAAAGGAGGAAAACCTTTCATGGTGACAAGCAGGTAGGCTAATTCCAGCAGTTAACAAGAATATCAGAGGAACAGTGGGGGGTGGGGTGGGAGGGAGAAATACCATGGGGAAATAGTTTTACTTTGTGTAATGACTCATCCATTCCCAGTCTCTATTCAAGCCTAAGTTAATTGTATCCAGTTTGCAAATTAATTCCAATTCAGCAGTCTCTCGTTGGAGTCTGTTTTTGAAGCTTTTTTGTTGAAGGATAGCCACTCTTAGGTCTGTAATCGAGTGACCAGAGAGATTGAAGTGTTCTCCAACTGGTTTTTGAATGTTATAATTCTTGACGTCTGATTTGTGTCCATTCATTCTTTTACGTAGAGTCTGTCCAGTTTGGCCAATGTACATGGCAGAGGGGCATTGCTGGCACATGATGGCATATATCACATTGGTAGATGCGCAGGTGAACGAGCCTCTGATAGTGTGGCTGATGTGATTAGGCCCTATGATGGTATCCCCTGAATAGATATGTGGACAGAGTTGGCAACGGGCTTTGTTGCAAGGATAGGTTCCTGGGTTAGTGGTTCTGTTGTGTGGTGTGTGGTTGCTGGTGAGTATTTGCTTCAGATTGGGGGGCTGTCTGTAAGCAAGGACTGGTCTGTCTCCCAAGATCTGTGAGAGTGATGGCTCGTCCTTCAGGATAGGTTGTAGATCCTTGATGATGCGTTGGAGAGGTTTTAGTTGGGGGCTGAAGGTGATGGCTAGTGGCGTTCTGTTGTTTTCTTTGTTACTTTGCAAACTGGATACAATTAACTTAGGCTTGAATAGAGACTGGGAATGGGTGAGTCATTACACAAAGTAAAACTATTTCCCCCTGGTATTTCTCCCTCCCACCCCACCCCCCACTGTTCCTCTGATACTCTTGTTAACTGCTGGAATTAGCCTACCTGCTTGTCACCATGAAAGGTTTTCCTCCTTCCCCCCCCCCCCCCCCGCTGTTGGTGATGGCTTATCTTAAGTGATCACTCTCCTTACAGTGTGTATGATAAACCCATTGTTTCATGTTCTCTGTGTGTGTGTATATAAATCTCTCCTCTGTTTTTTCCACCAAATGCATCCGATGTAGTGAGCTGTAGCTCACGAAAGCTTATGCTCTAATAAATTTGTTAGTCTCTAAGGTGCCACAAGTACTCCTTTTCTTTCTGCTGTGAGTTGTAGTTTGTATGAGTCAGTCATCTAGATATGGATAACTCTACAGACCCTGATGGTGTAGGTATGTGCCACAGCAGCCCCTCACGTGATGGACACCTTTAGTAGTTGTAGCTAGCCAAAAGAGTAGTATCTTGCAGTAAGCTTTGCCCACCATAAACCTGAGGTTTGTTTTTCTTCTGCCTTACCAAGATGTAGAATTTGGCTGCACAGAGATAAAGGGCCCTGGAACAGTCCTCAGAGTTGAAACTAGGAATTATATTCACAGAGAATTAGTTTCTGTAGATATTTGAACAATGGTGGTTGTCATCTTCCTCTACAATAGAGTTGAGTCCACTAATTCTTTGGGAATAAGAAAATATCAGGAATAAAATCCCTTTCTTTGCTAAAATTATCTTTTCCTGGTGTGTGGCTTTGTGTAGGCTCTATAGTCAGACCAAGAGTTTGAGGGGTCTCTGCATATTCCAACTCTTGGGATGTGCTGGCATTGTAGCCTGAAACAATGGAATCCTCTAATAGTAGTATCCATTGGAGCATTGTCGCATTCTTTGTTTCTCCTCATGGCTTCAAATATTGGGAGAGCAAGGCTAGAAAGGGTTAGCAGGGACGTGCCAACTACTTCTATCCCTGCCAGTGCCTACTGAGGTCCAAAGTTGGGAGCTCATTTGGAAGTACAGTTCGGCTCTTTGGGGGCAAAATTGATTTAGAAGAAAAACTTAAAGAAATGGATAATGATTTCCTTAAGAATTTGGATGGGCCAAAAAGCCACAATTCTGCAATCAAGAAAGAGGACAATTTTGGCTAATTAGAAGTGTGTGTGTGAGAGAGACAGACATACAAATGGAACAAAAGGGGCAGTATATGACAACTTCTAATGTATATAGATTGCTAAGTATAGAAAATTGATAAGGGAAGCTAAAGATATCAAGGAAAATCAATGACTGGCCGAGAAAACGATAAGGAGGAGTTCAAGTATATTAGCAAAAAAGTATTAAGAATGGTATTGGCTTATTATTAGGTATAGATGATAAAATTGTTAATGATGCAGAAAAGGCAGAACAGATATTTCTGTTGTGGATTTGGAAAGAAGCAGGATGATGTAATTGTATCCCATGAGGATTATGAACTTCTTTCCAGTCCATTAGTAACTGTGAGGAGGATGTTGAACATCAAATAGGGATAAACATTTCTAAATCAGCAGTCCTGGCAACTTGGACCCAGTAGTTCTAAAAGAGTTCCGTGAGATCTGTGTCCTACTGCTGTTCACTTTTAATAAATCTTGGAATATCAAGAGAAATTCTAGGAGACCGGAAGCGTGTTAATTTTGTGTCAGTATTCAAAAAGGTCAAGTAAGATGAACTTGGGTGGTAATAGGCCCAGGTAATCTGGAACAAAATAATGGAAAAGCAGATGTGGGATTCAATAATAAAGAATTAATGGATGGGAATATAACTAATGCAAGTCAACATGCTTTTATGCCAAATGGGCCTTGTCAAAGAAACTTGAATTAATTGTGTGAGATTGCAAGCTAGCTTGATAAAGATAACTGTGTTGCTGTAATATATTTAGACTTATAAAAAAGTCTGATTGGTATAAGATGGCATTCTTATTTTTAAAAAGTACTGTACAATATCAGTAGAGCCTATATTAAATGGATGAGGAGCTGGGCTACCTGACAGATCTCAACAAGTAGTCATCAATGGGTAATCATCATCCCATAGGGATGTTTCTAATGGGGGTTCCACAGGGACTGGTACTAAGTCAGGTCCTATTCAGCAGATTTCTTATCAATGATCTGCCAGTAGATATAAAATCATTACTAATAGCATTTGCAGATCTCACAAAGATTGGTGGTGTGGTATAATAATGAGGACAGGACAGTCATCACAGCAATCAGGATCACAAAGTAAGCTGAACCCATTCAAACAAAATGTATTTTAATACAGCCAGATACACATACATACATCTCTCCCTGTTACTCTGGCAGCAGAGGAATCGGGAGACTCAGGAAACTTGAATTCCATTCTAGGCTCTGAAGAGGAGTGTGCTCTTTGGGCAGACTCTTCTGCTTGTTTCCCCCCAACTTGATCCCATCTGCCTTTTCCCGTCCAACCTTGCCCTGCCTTCCCCAGGATTGGGTCCTATTCCCATTAGCCTCACTTAGCCAGTCCCAATCTACACTCCTCAGGCTTCTGATTCCACTCTCCTTGTTCATCCAGTCCTAGTCTCCCCCTCTCCACATCCATTCCCAGAGTCTTTGCCCACCGAGTCTAAGTATGCCTCTCCCCTCCCTCCTTCCCCCACCAGCTTCTTGGTCTCCTTGACCAACCAGTCCCAGTCCTCTCCTGCACCCCAGCTCTTTGTCGGAGATCTGTCTCCACATCCCTATTCCCTCCATACTAATTTCTAGTCCTAGTGTCTTTGTCCAGCCAGTCCCAGTCTCCACCCCAACTCCTTGCCCTATTTCAGTGTTCTCTCTCCTTGTATCTCATTTCCAGTAATCTTAAGTTTCCCTCTCCAGCTCTGTTTCCACAGTCCCAAGATGCACAGCTATGCATTCCAGTAGTGCACAGTGTCTCAAACTGATGGACGGGCCCCCCTGGAGGGGCATGGGTATTCCGAGGGTGAGTGAGGGGCTTTAGGAAACCTCACCGTGCACATCTTACCCACAGCAATGAATAACTAGCAACGCTGATTCCTCCAGACCTATCAGATTCTCAGATGGAATTGTGCATTTTGACGGATTTCTGTTAAGCTTGCATAGCATTATGCAAAGTTGTTGCCATCTGTACTTAATCCATTTGCTACAACGCGGTGTGCACGTTTAACTGTAAGCATGGACCACAGTCAGTTTTGCTTTTCCTCTTCGTACAATGAATTGTTGTCTCATTCATGCAACAGAAAACAAATTCCTCCAGAGAAAAACAAAGAAGCCAAAACTGATTCAAGCAAAGCACCACCACATATATCAGTATATGTACTTGTGTGGTGTGGGGAGGCTTAAACTACTACAAACGCAAAGTGGGGCATGATTAAATAATTTTGAGAACTACTGCAATAGTGCAAATGTGCAGAGGTCATCTTGAAGACCTCAGTTATGTAAGAAAACCTTCATTTCCTGATGGTTACACCATTGTCTCATTTTTGATGATGGTTCCCTGTCATGTCATTGGTCTCAGAGTACTTGATTTAGTCTTTTATTGGAATGTCAATATCTTAAGTTATCTTTACATCATGCATCAGGGTTGGGGAAAGGAGTCTGGTCCCAATAGTTTACACTAACAGTTACTTTCATGTGGATGAGTCTCAGTAGTTGTGGAAGTCTATTTTAGAATTAGAGTAAAGGATAAGAACCAGGAGAGGCTGTTTGCATTGATGGCTAGATATACGGCTAGATATTGATGGCTAGATTTCCAAATATTTTCAGTCTCTTTCCACAAGGGACTCAGTCGCCTTCTGCTTCTTGTTATAAACTCTCATTCCCACATTGGATTATGGTCACAGCAGGAAAGAATAGTGGAAAAACTGCTCTGGGTTTAGCTGTGGGTCATGCATTGCTCAGCCTACACATAAATTTGAATAAAATGTGAGATTTTTATGTTGTCACTGAGCATAATTGTTCTTTAAGACTGACCATATTTTTGCATATGGTGCTATTGTGTAGAATAGTTGGAACAATGTGATTTGTATAAAAATAAGTGGAGGGATATTGAGCTGATTGAGGAATTGATCTAGCGTTATTGACCTGGAGTCCACAAGAATCTTTGAGCATTCCTTCATTTTTTTTCCCCTAGATAATTTAATAAGTTGAGCGTACAGTGACCTAATTTGCTAAAAATATGAAGTTAGGCGTAACAACCAGCAATGAGTAGGAAAAGTGGAAATGCAGCAGGAACTACAACAACTAGAGAAATGGATGAAATCAATATATTTGTGGTAAACGAAGGTAGAATCCAAGGGGTTCTCTTGGATATATATAATACATTGATGTACCGTAGAAATACCTTGACGATATCTGTGGGTGGTGATTGTATTCAAAAAATTGTATGTGACCATACAAAATAAGTCAGCAGCAAAAACGTGTGTATAAAGATTACACCAAAGAGATAATTGTTCTGTCTACATGCATAGCTGGCGTATATATTTAGTATCAGTTGCAGAGCTGGATAAAATGTTGAGGCAAAACTTTTTGTGTGAGAAAAATGCAGATTCAGCAAAATCAAAATGTTTTGTGAATGCGTGTCAGTTTTGCCAAATTATTCATGTCAGCGGGAGGGGGAGTTGAAAAAGTTGAAATGTTTTTTGTTTTAAAATTTTCAAAACAAAACTTTTTGATATTTTTATTCAAAACAACTTCATTTTGAAATAGCCTTCAAATTTTAAAAAAAACTCTTGAAAACAGAACTTTTTTTTTTTTTAAACTTCTTGGTTAACTGAAAATTTCAAAAAAATTTAATGTAGAGACTACCTGAAACAATTTTGGATTGCCTCAGCTCTATTCAGTTCTGTTTTGTTCTCTCCATTAACATATTTTAAAATATTTATTACATTTTTATTTTTACGAACGCTAATAAAAGTGCAGTCCTGACAAGCTTTTGATAATGTGCTAAAAATACATTCAATAAAGTAATTTTTTAGAGAAATTGATTAAATCCTTATAATTGAGGTAAGTAAAGGTAAATGCCTAGAGTTGCAAAAGCTTCAAAAAGTGTTTAAAGAATATTCAGTGAACTAAATACGTGCAGTCTAAGTAGAATACCGACAGGCAAACATGATATTTAGAAGTGTTAGAAGGCAGGAAACAATGCACCTCTGTGTAGATGTAAATAGGTAATGGCCTAAAAATGAAGTTAATATTAAGATAATTTAAAATCCTATTGTAAGAGTTAAATCAATAGACTAGAGTAACCTGTAAAAGCTATTGGACGTAGATAGAACACTTGTGATCCAGACTTGACTTAGGTATTTATATGGCCCCTATTGCCATAGTATCTGAGCACCTCACAAGTGTTAATGTATTTACTCTCACAGCTCTCCTATGAGGTAGGGTAGTGCTGTTATCCCCATTTTACAGATGTGAAATTGAGGCACAGGGAGGATAAGTGACATGCCCAAGGTCACACAAGAAGTCTCTGACAGATCAGGGAATTGAATCCAGGTCTCCTAAATCCAAGGCTAAAGCCCTAATCCCTGGACCATCCTCTTTCTCCTGAACAAGAGTAATGAATCTTATTTTCTAATGGAATAGAACACATTAGAAATTAAGGAACAGGTTCTTCAGTAAAATTGTGAAATTGAGATACAACAAACATATTAAATTTTCTTTTATAAGTGCAAATTTTATGTCCAGTAATGTATAATAATGCTCAACACACTGTAGAATCTATGTTGCTCATACCATTAATTGCAAAAGATATCTTTTTAGAAATGCTGAACTGTTTTTATAATCTGGTGATTTTTTTAATTTGAATTTAGTGCCCTATTGATAGTTTGTTAAAATTGCCTTTTAAGACTTCCTATTAGCTGAGTAATTTATTTTATAGTGATATGATATTGCATTGCTTATAGCCAAAAGATATTCATTTTAGTCAGTTTTTCTAATGATATTGATTGTCATAGAACAGGAAAATTTGCTTAGTATTGATCAACATAATTAATTATTAACTTAGATTCAATGGGGTACATACAGAAGGGATGTTAAATCCGGTATAGATTTTCTTAAATGTGAACTCTGTATAATTAACTGTTAGTTTAATTGGTAACTGCTAATAGATTTCAGTCATTAGTTTTAATATAGTTAAAGCTCCATTTATTCCATGACTACAGAATATGGTGAGGAATCTGCCCATTGCTACAGAATTGTTCTCTTGATCCACACTTCCATTCAAAAAAAAAGTGTGTAATCGTTATGGTTGCAAAAAACTTTGAAAACATGAACTGAGTTTGAACTGATACTATTTCTGCAGATTGCCTTTGAAAGTCATAAATCCACACCATGTAGAGGTCAAGCATAGGAGTTTGTTATGTACAGCGCTGACGGAGTGTCACCTCACTTATTAGGTTCAGAGACACTGTCAATTAATTGATTATAATGGAATATATGGATTTTTTATGGGTGGAGAAAGTGACGGGGTAGGCAGTCCCACACCCCTGGATAGGTTTAGCTGCAAGACATGATAGCACAATAGCTAATGGTCAAAAGGTTACATAATGTCTCTGCCCATGGTTTTAAGTTAACAAATTAACATTTAGCATTTAATTAGTACTTTAATAAATGTATTAGTATAAAATATATGTTGGATTTAATTTGGGGTTTATAGGAATGAAGTAGCTCCTTTGATTGTTTAATAGATACTTACGTAGGGGTAAAAGCAAAGAAACAGTGAAAGTATATGGCAATAAAGATTGTCTTTTAAGTTGCTTATTTGTGTTTTAAGGCAGGCATTGGTTCCTGGGAAAGGGAGGTGGGAGGAGGCTATATTTTATACTGACATGTTCCAACCTTTCATAAACTCAAGGTTGGATGTGTGGGAAGAACATTTCCCTACAGAAGAAACTAACACAACAGAAACAGGGCTTCTTTGTTCTATTTGCAACTTTGAATAAGACACAATTATTGCCCCTAACATCTGACGTTTTGCTGACTAGGCATATCTTAGCAAAAGCAAGGTTATTTTGGGTTATTTTGCCTTTTTTTAGCTATTGCTAGGCCTTTGACCTTTTGACCAAACTCTGGACTTTGGGCCTGAACACAAATCCATATACCAGGTTATTACATCTGCAATGGATTTTAACCCTTCACCTGAAACAAAGTTTGGTCCACCCTTGTGTATTTTGTCAGTATACAGTTTCCATTAGAGGACTGTGATTCTTTAACTGAAATAATTGTACTGGTACAGACATTAGTGTGGATATACTGATATAAATATGCCTGATACCGGTATACTATCTTCCCCTTACTGTGTGAGAATAGACTATACCAAGATAAGCACTCAGATAACTGTGTCCACGTTAACAGCATTATATTGTTTTAGCAGTGTGTGTATAGGGAATGGTGTGTATGTAGGTATACGCCCCCCTCCCCAAAAGCTTTTATGTGTAGATAAGCCCAAAACTCTGTGAACATCCCCATTTGTCTCAATGGGTTAAGTCTGAAACTTGAATTTAAATGTCAACATTTCACTATGGATCATTGTAGTAGAAATATTCAGCTAATGTGCTTATCCCATGATTGTCACCTATTCCCTAGGTGCCAAATCCCCATTTGCACCCAGCCAAAGCCTCAGTTTTTGCCAGTCAATATCTATGATACAAATATGAATACAAAAGTCTTCGGATTATCAAAGAACAGAAATGTGGGGACCTTGTGACATAATTAAGAGTAACATCAAAATAACCTACTGTTGATGGTTCTCTTTGATGCTTAATTAAAAACCCATGATACTATTATATTAGATTATATTTGACAAAATACAAATAATTAACATATCTTGAAATGAAAGGCATAATCTCAAAATAAATGTTAAATTATTGAGCATTTAGGTTGGCCCAGGACATTAGAAACAAGTGGCTATGGGAACACTTCAGATAGTTCATATTTTTTAAACAAGATTACTGTTTGAATCGTTCTTTTTAAGTCATAGATTTTTGTTTTCCTGTGGGAAAATCCCCTTTAAATTAGACATATTTTCTTTAAAGCAGTCTGTAATTGTCTTATGCATTGAGTTCCATTGCATATCACACATGGAACTGGTGACCTAGTTGTGGAAGTGTCCCTGGGTGAGATCCTCACCATGCTCCAGACCCTTCATGCCATGTAGAAGGCTGGAGCAGCATAAAGGGGCATCTGATGTAGGTGTTTTGAAAGACAGGCATAATGCTGCCTCCCAAGGACCCCCTCATAATTCTGCATAAGGGGCATGCAAGGGTGGGGCTGGAGGCAGAGGGCTCTGCTGGTGCAGCAGCCATATCTCACGGTGCTATGAATATTCCAGACAGTGCTGCAGCCCATGGGTAAGACTAGAGAGGCTGCAATAACTTAGATCCACAGGGTCAGTGCCAGGTTTACAATGGCGCCATGGAGCTGGCCCCATGCTCACAAGGAGCCCCAGCCTGCTCTGCTTTCACTGTGCCCTGAGACCTCGCCAGTCCGCTGGCTCCCCCCACCCCACCCACTATTTGCTCCTCTCGGCCTGCTCACTGAGGGCTCTTCTCACCGACTGGCCCCATCTGCCAGCTTTTCTCTGCCCCTTGGCTGGACCCCAGTGCACTTCTGGCTCCGGGCAGTCTCTACTTCCCACCACCTGTGGGGCCCCACCTGTCTTCCCAGGGCTGAACTGCCTGGGACTGGCCAGTCTCGGCCAGTTGTGGGGGACAGTGTTGGGAGCTTGGCTGGGCCCCTCCATAAAAGTGGAGCCCTGAGGGAGCCTGACTGGGGCAGGTCCTGGCCTGGTTGATTGCACCACTCCCGAGGGGCCGGAGCGATTCCCCACCCCGGGACCAGCCCTGGCAAGATAAGACATGTTACATTTACAGTAAGCTACAATATTTTTTTCCTAACCAGGAATAGCACAGCCAGTCCCTGCTTCAATGTTCGTGTTTTCCAGCAGCTTTCTCTGTGAACTCTCATCATTAGGAGCCCAGTAGGAGTGAAAGCCTTTGTTAATTTGCCTGACTATAAATGCACAATTAAAGCAGTGTATCAGCAAGAGGCTAGGACGATCAGTGTGTTCTGACGCTTCATGTTATGGAATTACTTCTATTGTTCAAATAGATATTGTAGTTAGTAAGTTATTTTAAACCTGTTTTCTTCAAAGGGCTGTCACAGTGCTTTTATCTTGAAAATTTTTTAAAACGCTGAGTTTTTGCTATTTAGCTAATGCTTATTTCAGTTATATGCAGCCTACTTTTAAAATATCAGATAAAGTTTTATGAAATGTTAGTGTCAGCAGTGTATCAGTATGTGAATAAAATATTAAATGCTGGTCACAGTTTTGTTACAATCCTATCCGGGTTTTTTTATAGCTGTTCAAATTTGTGGCAATACTGTTAATAGGAACCTGTTGTTATAATCTTCCATATTATGTTTAAGCAGATAGTAATTCTTTTACAGATTAGTGAGTTCGGTCCAGTTATCTCAAGCAGATTACTAGTGTAGTAAATTAACCATTTTTAATGGAATTTGCAAAAAATCATGTCATCTGAAGCATTCTTGTAGCGAATGCTACAAATTTTGTGGTATTGGTTCCTCAGATGATGACGATTATCTGGCAACATGAATTGTGCTCCCTGTGGACACTATCTTGGATACTTTAATGTTTGTTTTAGAAATCTATTTTGCATGCAAAGTATAACTGATTTTATTATTGTATTTTATTTTAGCGCACCATTGCAGTACTAGTTCCATAAACACATTCCCTGTGAACACAGTTCTTTAGTGCTTACAGTACCTATGTCCAATTCTTTATTTTCTAAAAGCTGCCGTTTGGGGTTCTCTGCTGTGGCAACTCAAGACTGATTTCAGACACTATTTTGTGTAGAATACATTAAATAACTTTTCACTTGAAGTTTTCAGCTTTCCTTTATCACTTTTTAGAGTACATTCCCTGACTACCTGGGCCAGAGAAGTGGACAGAATTTTAAAGAAAGTAATGTTTCTGTTCTGTGGTTTAAACCAACAGATATTGGGTGTGTTCTGCCCCTTTTCCTTCTGGCAAGTGAAACCAATTAGAGTGGAAAAAATGTTGGACTTTTCCCCATCTCCTCTCTTTCAAACATGCTCACCACGTGTTCCTTTTCCACTGCTGGCCTGGGAAATCAAGGGGAAGAGAGAAAGGAGAGAACAGATGCGCGCACATGCACGCACACAAGTATGTCCAAGTTAGCAATGGCTTATCATGCCTATCCTTTATCTCTACCACTAGGGCCCAAAACAATAGTCTCTTTTCTCTCTCCAGATAAGAATTTTTAGACCTGCTGTTTCATGTTGTTTTTTGGGCTCAGCTGTCTCAGTGTTTGGCCTACCATATATGTGTACTCCTGTCATTTGCGATCTCTTGTGTTTTGAATTTAGCATGTTGTACATTAAAGAGCATCTCATATCACCTATGCATATCACTATAGTGTGTTAAATTCAAAAGATGGCAACAGAGGGCAGTTACACCTGAATCCCAAACACCTACCCCACGCTTTTACAACATTGGGCTCCTTTTCTTCTCTTCACCCCTCCAATGCTTAAATCTTAACTTTCAACATCAGAATTAGTGAAAGCAGTAGCTTCATAAAATGTCATTAATAAATAGGTATTTCTTCAATGAAATAGTTGAGTTCCCAATATATTCATACATTTTTCTATTTTTGGTTTGCAACATCACCCTGAAGACTTAATGTGCTATAATGTAGGCATATACTCCTGTTAAAGCTTTACAAACCATTGAATGGAAGTTCACGTTCATTGGACTATTGAGGTTCTCATTATAATTGAAGAAATAGAGGGGACACAAGAATAAAATAAGATTGTTTAAATGGCAAAAATTTGGTAAGTGGAAATAGTTCTGAATATTAGAAGATTGTATCATGGGTTTTTAGAGTATGTCAGTGTGGATCCCACTATAGATGTGTATATACACAAGACCAGAGTGTTTTGACTAGTAGTGTCCATCAAGGCTATGCATGCATCCTGTGCCTCCTTGTGATCCTATAAAAAGGACATAAAAGGGTCACGACTTTGTCTGACAGCCCATGGCAGATGCATGGAACATGGCAAGTATCCAAACCATTAGTTCTTAGTTCAGACTAAACTACTTACTATAAGGCGGATGCACAATTGGTTGAAAGACTGTAGTCTGAATAGTTATCAATGGTTTGCTGTCAACTGAGAGGAAACATCTAGGGGTCCCACGAGATCAGTCTTGGGTGCAGTACTAGACAATATTTTCATTAATGACTTAAATAATGGAGTGAAAAGTATGCTTATAACATTTGCAAATGATGCTAAGATGGAAGGAGTTATAAGCACTTTGGAGGACAGGATTAGAATTCAAAACAACCTTGACAAATTGGATGAAATTCAGTAAAGACGAGAGCAAAATACTTAGGAAGGAAAAATCACACACACAACTACAAAAGGGGGGAATAACTGGCTATGTGGTAGTACTGCTGAAAAGGATCTGGAGATTCTAATGGATCATAACTTGAATATAAGTCACCAATGTGATGCAGCTGAGAAGGAGAAGGTAATTGTCCCTCTATACTCTGCATTGCTGAGGCCTTTGATGGAGTATTATATCCAATTTTGGGCACCACATTTTAAAAAAGATGTGGATAGATTGGATAGAGTCTAGAGGAGAGAGAAAAAAATGATAAGGTTTAGAAAAGTTGACCCATGAGGAAAGTGTTAATTAAAAAAAATAAATAAAAATAAAACCTGGACATCTTTAGTCTTGAGAAAAGACTACTTGGGGTAGGGGGCACCTGATAGGTCTTCAGATAAGTTAATATAAAGAGGATGTGATCAGTTGATCGCTGTGTCGACTGAAGACAGGACAAGAAATAATGGTCTTAATCTTCAACAAGTGAGATTTGGTTAGATACTAGGAAGAACTTTCTAACTCTAAAGGTAATTAATAGTGGAATAGTCTTCCAAGGGATGTTGTGGAATCCTTGTCGTAGTTTTAAAAAAAACAGTTTGGACAAACAGCTGCTAGGGATGGTCTAGGTTTCTTGGTCCTGCTTCAGCACAGAGGGCTGGACTGGATGATTTCTTGAGGTCCCCACCAGTCCTACATTTCTATGATTCTGTTCTTCATAATCTTTAGAACCCACTTTTGATTTCCTCCTTCCACTGCTGTGACCAAACTTTAGTGGTCAGGATCCCTCCCTCTCTCCTCTCCCCTCACCCCGCATAGCTCCTCAAAATGATGGGCTTGATGTCTGAGGGCTTTAAGCCCTATCATTCTGTAATGAACTAATCCCCTACTCCCAATGGACAGGCACAGTAAGTGTCACATCTGCCTGTGGGGAATCATGTACCATGCAGATGACTGGTATGCTTATCCTTATCTGTGTAGACTCACGAGATGCAAGGCTGAAACTGTCTTCTGAAACAGGCCAGGAATGTCTCATCAGACCCAAAGGAAACAAACTTCAGAAACGTTTGCTGGTGGACAAGCCACCATGTATGAGTACGCCATGGAGCAGCCAGACTGTGCCTAAGTGTGGAGAAGATTGCACCAAAGAAAAGTCATGGCCGAAGCTGACACCAACATTTCTGTTGTCAATGCCAAGCAATGAAAGGGGCTGCTCTGAGCATGAAGGCAGACGCTCAAGAACCTTGGTGTCCTTCCATAAGAACAGACACAACAAAACCTCCAGAGAGAAGTCCTCCAAACCCTACATGGCATTGATGGCTGGGAGAACAGAGTAGAGGATAAAGCAATAGTTTCAGCTAGCACTGATGGTACTCCAGTTGGCATTGACCTGGCTTCAAGGGATGAAACTATAATCAAAGTAGGTTCGTTATTGATGCTGAGACATCTGCCAGAACTCATGCAGACTCTGGTACCAAGTGTCTTACATGTTAGTGCCCCATATCTAGGAAATCAACATCTCCTTACTGTCATCAGGAGCATACATCCCTGTCGCTGAGCAGAGAACCTTCTGTTCTGAGGTCCGTGATTACTGGCTAAGACAGACTTTTCCTATAGGCCCCGGTCGCTACCCATCCATTAAGACCATCATTAGTCCCCCTGGCAACCAGCAAGCCATCCATATGTATACAGTACACCTGTATACACAGCTGACTTCAGAGCATTCCAGGAGCTCTTTGTATGGATTGTCAAGATTTTGTAGATTGAATCTTTGGTCTCAGATAAATCCCACAAGCTATTTTACATCCTGTCAGTTTCTGATTCAACTAGTCACCCTCTCCATTAACGTGGGACAACCAAAGCTTGGCAAAAGCTTTGTGGCAGACACTAGCCACTTTACCACCAATGGCGCAATCAGTCAAGAAGAGGTACCAGGTCCACTTCGGGGTTTGAATATTCCTGCACTCACCTCAACCTAGATTCCTTAGTCTTATCAGCTATATGACAGGAGTTGACATTAATCAAAAGCATCCTTAAGGACAAACACTACAAATGCCTTGACCTGTTTGGGAGGAAGCTGTACGCTTCAACTTTGCTGCAATTGCAGCTCAGGCACAGCTGGCCAAATAAACCTTTCTTATAAGGGACAAAGTGACACCTTTGCTTGCTCCCTCATGACAGCAGAGAACTACTGAAGGACATAATGAAGGAAAGCCAGTTGGTAAGCAAGATGACCTTGCAGGTCATAAGTCTCAGACACCACAACTGGCTGCCATGTTGAGCATTTGTAGAGCATTGTGACTCCAAATATCACAAGAGATGCAGGCCATTAGCAACTAAAGTAGCCAGAAGCGCTGTATTTTATCTGCTTAGCTAAGATTAGTGTAAGGTTTTAACTAAAAGTTAGTGAAGCATTTGACTTCAATCTTGAATTTTTTAAAGTCAAATTTTAAACAGATGCCCCGTGGCTTCTAATTATACCTCTTAATTTGATCTGATATTAAATGAAAAATGTACTTCCATTATTACCTGTTTTTTCTTTTTTTTTTTTTTTAGTTTTCCAATCTTTTCATCAATTTAGTCTTGCAATGAGAGCTACCGCATTGATCAGTTTTAGCTGAAGAAAGATGTTGGGATAATGAAATGTATTAAATACTTATAAGCCTAAATGTTTTGCCACTTGTGTAAATGTGTATGGCTGGTAATGCGGCTGGACAGAATTTTTTCAAGAAATCCAGGAAAAACGCATAGCACAGGCATTCATATTTGTTCATAGTATAGACGGTATTTTAATTTAAAAAAAACCTGCCTTGTGGACCACCTCCTCTCCCATTTTGATCACACAGGTCATTTCCCTTCGCATTCTCAATTATACAACATCCTTCTGGCAACTATATACATTGCTTATGTGTAAAATAATTTTGGGAAAGTATGACTTTATAGTACTTGTTAGCACCTGGAAGTGAGAAGAGACATCTTCATTTCACCAGCAGATTTCCTGCACACAACAGTTTATGAACCCATCTTAAGAAACTAAATGAAGTGACAGTTTTGTACAAGGTCTTTGTAACACATTTCTTTTCAGCCTCGGAGCTTGCTTGCAGGCACCCTGAGTAACCTAGTCTTTGATTTTTATTCCTGGTTTTAACTTTGCGTAGTTTATTTTCTTATTTTATTATATAGATGTCTAAAGTGGTTAAAATACAAAGTAGCTTTAGAAAGAGAAATTTTTTATCACCTGATTTGCAGACTTTAGTGACGAGAGAGAGAGAGAGAGGAGTTTAAGCAAGTCCATTATTCTGTCTAGTAACACTGAGGATAGTGAATATCCATACACAAAACTGAGTAAGAGCCGTCACAACATTGGGCTAAATTTAGGATTCTGAAACTTCTGCCAAATTAAAAGAATGGAGTAAAATTTCACCTGCCAGTTTATATAACTCGTAATGTGGTTTAATTTAGCAGACAAAATAGTTTGGTTGTAATTAAGCTTCTCTAATACTATTGTTCCACAAGGTTGTGTCACAAATCATTTTATTCAGTAGTAATTTTCTGTATCTTCTTCTACTTGCCACTTCTTGTATATAATTTAGCAAAACCAGTCAGGAATACAGTGAGATTTTCAGTCTAAAATACTATTTTTTATTTTGAATAAATTTGTCTGAAAATTTATTTTTCAGAACCTTCCTTTTATTCAGTTTTTTCTCTGCTCAGAATAAAGAGACTTACTCCACATGGTTAGTCTGTCTGCTCTGTCAACAAATGTATTTGGCTCAACAGCATTGTCCAAATCTCCTCTTATAAAAGTAACACTGAAAAGTATTCAAAACACTCAAGTGGCATTGGCCCTGCCAGCCTGGCTAAATTGCTCAACTGGACTACATGAGCAGGCAGGCTTTTGTTAGCTGAAATTCACTTAAGGCAGCTGGAACTTGTAATTCTTTTATTCTGTCTCTCTGCAACCCACTCCTAACCATTCTTTTGTCACCTTGCCTTTCCTCTTTTCCCTAGCTCCTAAATTAAGTTAAAATAATGATTAAAAAAAAAATCTGTATTGGTAACTTTAACCCATCTTCCAGGTCAAATCCCTCAATGAAACTTAAATTTTCAAGCTGCTTAGTCTCCACTTCCCTTTTAATGGCAGCCCTGGGAGAGGAGACAATTTCTGAGATTTACTGCTTGAAGAGGACTGGTATATTTTAAGTAAAGATTTGATTGAATCGGGAGCAGATTTGTCTCCCAAATCAGTTTTTTTCCGAATTTGGGAGGGGGATAAGAGAGGATAGGGGATTGCAGCTCTAAACTACTGCTTCCTGCTGTTCCGTGTCCTCCTGTTCTCCTCCCCCCCCCCCCATCCCCCCCCAATGATCCCAGCTGCTAAGTCCACATATTATATAGGACTGGAAGGGACTTCCTGGCTCAATAAATCCAGTCCCTTGCTGGCAATCCTGACGTATTAAATTTATCAAACTCCAATTTAAAACTAGTTAGGTGGTTTATCTCCACTACTCATACTGGGATGCCGCTCCAGAACCTCACTCCTCTGATGGTTAGAAATCGTTTTCTAATGTCCAGCCTAAATGAATTCAGGACTAGTTTATACTCATTCTTGTGCCAACATTGTCCCTTTCCCTATTATTTTCTCCTAATCTTTCTTTAGTAATTATTTTACAAAGAAGGAGAATGTATTGCATAGCTCCCTTCTCCAAAACTTTGTTTTTAAAGGAATCATAGCAGTAAACCACTCCAAAGTGGTGATTAGGAGGCTATTGGTACACTTGTCTTGTGATTGAAGGAAAAGAGCAGAAAAGGAAATCTGTGCCATTTGCCTAGTAATATACATTCTTTTGTGTCTTATTAATATATTGTTGCATGATTGTGATACTATAGGGGTATGACAGGGCAATTAGACTGTGGTTATGGACAGTGTATTCCCTATTCCACTACAGTAAATAACATGGGGCTGAATACAAAAGATAATGAATCTAGAATACTATCTAAGACTATCATGTTACACATGTCACCTTTTAAATCCTAGTGATATAGCAGAATTATACTTTTATATCTACAAAGTAGTTAATGTTTTCAATATTAGTTTTGTGGTTCTCATTAACTTGAAAGTAATTGATAAATATTAAGTAACAAAGACAGATCCCTCATCTGCATATAAGAGAATTAATTTTTTCTCTATTTCTGTTAATTACCATATACTCGTTCATTAGCCCATTCGTTTATAAGCCGACCCCTCAAAATGGATAGGTAAAAATAGTAAAAACTGTATGACCCTTTCATAAGCCAACCCAATATTTCAGGGATTGGCAAACTCTGGCTCCCAGCCCATCAGGGTAAGCGTCTGGTGGGTTGGGACGTTGTGTACCTGGAGCATTCACAGGCCACTTCCCGCAGCTCCCATTGGCTGGGAGCAGCAAACCGTGGCCACAGAGAACCGAGGGGCTCCGTGCCTGCAGACGCTCCAGGTAAACAAAACAACAATGTATTAGCTATTCAATTCAATGATTTCGTAGAGTTTAAAATCATCACATTTTGGTGTAGACGCGTTTGAGCCAAGCCCTGCTTTTTGATGCAGCACTTTTTTACCAAAAATATTCGGCTTATGAACAAGTATATATGGTACTTATTTTAAAGTTATAGATCAGCTTTGTAAGTCTATTGAGTGTTGTACTTTCCACTGCTGTCAGGTTGGAACTTCAATAAAGAGACTATATTGTTGCCCCACAGTTGAGCAGTACCCTGTTTAGAGGCTTTGCACCAGATCAGTTTCCATTATTAGAGAAAGTGGTGACAGAATTGGGTATCTTTCTGCGTTTTATTTATTAACGCTATGAACAGAGGTGGTTCAAATTGCATGCAGACAATCCCCTCTGCAGAAACATCAGTTCATTTAGCATGTCCCTCCTACTCTAGGGCA
Source organism: Dermochelys coriacea (assembly GCF_009764565.3). Taxonomy (NCBI): domain Eukaryota; kingdom Metazoa; phylum Chordata; order Testudines; family Dermochelyidae; genus Dermochelys; species Dermochelys coriacea. Next base: position 125,208,670 of record NC_050070.1, read on the forward strand.
CCTTTTGTTGTCATTGTCCCTCTTGGACTACAGCAGTCCTTTTGATAGTCCTCTAAGGGCTCCAGACATTGTCTCTGACCCATTCCTCACCAATCATCCACACAGTTTCAGTGGAACGCTCCTCTTCCTGGCGATTTATGAACATCTAGTGCAAAAGTAAAAGCAGGCAGTAGATTCATACTGTTCTCGGCTGGTTTAACAATGTTAATCTGATCTGTCATAATAGGATTTAAAAAATATGGTTCAGGTTGGTTCCTATTAAGGTACTGTTTGTTTCCATCTTTATAAAAGAAAATTTAACTTACTCTTGCTTAGGATAATATTTTAAAAGTTGAATCTGAATTTTGCAAATGGTAATTTACTCTGAGATGAAAGCCAAGGTACCAGAGCATTGACCATGATATGGTGAGTGAGCCAAATATGCTTCAAATGTCCTTTGGTGGATTCTTTTGTAGCAGATTAAATTATGGCAGAGCACATAGTGAATCTTCTGAGTTTTTTGGTGTCAGACTGTACCCCAAGAATCTCAATAGCTGATACAGTACATGTGGGGAGAAATATTTTATTTATTGATACTTTATATTCATGTATGTCTTTCCATTCCTCCAGTATAACAAATGATAGAATCATAGAAATCTAACACTGTTAATTGACAGCTGAACACTTCTCACTTTTGCAGTGGAGTTTTTAAAAGGCGAACATGGCTGTTGAATCTTTGACCACATATCATAGAATCATAAAATTTAGGACTGGAAGGGACCTCAGTAGGTCAACTAATTCAGTCCTCAGCACTGAGGCAGGACTAAGGATTATCTAGACCAGTGGTGAGCAACCTGCGGCCCATCAGGGTAATCTGATTGTGGGCCGTGAGACGTTTTGCTGACATTGACCATCTGCAGGCACGGCCCCCCACCGCTCCGAGGCCTTGGTTGGCTGTTCCTGGCCAGTGGAAGCTGCAGGAAGCAGGCGTGCCTAACCTGTTCTTGGTCTTTCTGTTGCTGTGTGTGTGGTGTGTGTGTGTAAAATGTTTTGTTGTCCTTAGCTAGTTTAATTTCATTTTTGGCCTTTCTAATTTTGTCCCTACATGGTTGTAGTGGTTTTTAATGTTCATTCTTCATAATATGACCTAGTTTTCACTTTTTGTATTACTCTTTTTTGAGTTTCAGGTCATTTAACATGTCCTGGTTAGTCAGCAAGTCTTGTATCGTACTTCCTATCTTTCCTATACATTGGGATAGTTTGCTCTTGTGCCCTTAATGTTTTCTTAAACTGCCAACCCTCCTGATCTCTTTATTCCTTTAGACTTGCTTACCCGTTCTCTGAGTTTGCTTAAGTCTGCCTTCTTGAAGATTTTTGTCTTTATTCTGCTGTTTTTCCCTTCTGCTGTTTTTTAAAATCATGAGCGCTGTCATTTCATGATCACTTTCACCCGAGCTGCCTTCCATCTTCAGATGCTCAACTAGTTCCTCCCTGTCTGTCAGAATCAAATCTCCTGTAGTCACTCTCTCTACCTTCTGTAATAAAAAGTTGTCTCCAGTGTATTCCAAGTACTTGTTGAATAATCCGTTCCCTGCTGTATTATTTTCCCAACAGATGTCTGGATAGTTGAAGTCCTGTGTTTTGGATGATTTTGTTCGTTTTTTTTTTTAAAGCCTCATCAAACTCTTCTTCATTTCAACCTCAGTGCAAGTATATACATCTTTGATATACGAAGCAACACCACCTCCCTTTTTTCCCTGCCTGACCTTCATAAACAAGCTGTATCATTCTATACCAATATTCCAGTTGTAAATTAGACCACCAAGTCTCTGTGATGCTATGTCGTAATTGTGATTATTTACTAGTATTTCTAGTTCTTGCTGGCTGTTCCCCATATTTCTTGTATTAGTATACAGACATCTAAGATGATCATTTGATTTTTCCCTTCTGTATTCCCTCTTCTCTCCTTTGTCCCTGCTATATCCCCCAGATACTTTTCCCTTACATTTTCTCATGCTCTCATTTTTTAGCCATGTCAGTTCCATAGAAACTTTTTATAATGGGTTAAATTTAAAATATGCACACTATTTGTTGATGGTGGAATACTCAGGTTTTTATCACTTTAAATTACATAGAAGTGTATTTTTTGATTAAAACTTGTATAAATAAAAAAACCGGTTGAGAGTTGTTGGAAGGATTTAAAATAATTTGAGTTTAAAATGTCACCTCTGAAATCAACACAGACTGCCTTCCATTTCTTGAAATATTAATTACTGGTTTGGGTTTTTTGTTTTTGAAAGTTAATGTTAAAAGCTTGTCCCACAAGAAGGTTTCAGAAGAACATTCTGTTATGCCCAGTATATTTTTAGATAAATTTAATTCCAGAGTTAAGAACTGCCTCTGTACGTATTGGGTGGTACAAGATTTTTTTTTATTTTTATTTTTTGTGTGTGTATCAATCTCTGTCTTTAATGGGACTTAATTCTTTTAGAGCTTTTAGCCGTTGTTTTTAATGTTTTAAAATATTACACACTGTTATTTCATTCTAATATTGATCAGGTAGAGGCAACTTTTTCTGTTTGCTCTCCATTTAAGACAAAGATATTAAGACTAACTCTTGTCATCCTAAGCAATTAAATCAGTCTAGAGATAAACCTGTATTTTATGTTCTGTTGCTGTCCTTTTGGAAGAAAAATGCATATTTGTAAATATTTGAGATCAAGAGAAGATTGCCTCACTTTGCTTTTCTTGAGAGCAGTTAATATGGCGTGGCTACTGTAGCATCCCTTTAGGTTTCCTTGAAATTGCTGAGTTCTTCAGGTGATGGTCCCTATGTGTATTCCATACCTACGGTGAATGCCCATCTGCCACCTCCTGCCTGGATCCAACAGCACCACCAGCACAGAACGAGTCCAAGTCAGAGGGTCATAAGTGCTCACGTGGCCATCGCAGCAAGTCCTTGTTGCGGACTGCAGTGAAGTACAGCATTTTCTCCTCAAACCGTGCCAGGTCGGGCAAGACATCATGTGCAGATCTCACCACACCACCTCCTAAGTTTCCCCATGCGGAGGGTAAAGCCAAAAGGAAGGAGAAGGAATAGGTACCACAAGCCATTGCACCAGCTGTACCAAGAAGCGGCCCACCGCAGCATGCACCTCTGGCGTGACTGGAGTCACAGACTCCACATGACTCCCCCCTTCAGCAGTCAGCAGGATGTACCTTGGACACCGGGGCTAGTCAAATCACTGCTCCAAACTCGCACTTAGACCTGCCGGATCCACCCTTGCCACTGCTCTTGGCACTGCAGCCCACTACCACTACTCTGGCTGCCCCAAGGAGGTCCAGACCACCATCCCAGACCTCCCCTTCAATGAGGACAAGTTCTCTTCTAAGAGAGTCCCTCCCCTCTCTGTAAGACTTGAGAGCGAGACTCCCATCTCTCAGGATTTACCCCTGGTGCACTGTTGAAAACCACAGAGGTTGCACCGTACCAGCCCAATTACACTCCGTATCAAGAGCCTGTATGATGCTGCCCTAGATCACAGCATCCGCAACCATCAGCCACAGCCACTTCCTCCTTCATAACATGGTATCAACCTAAGATCCAGTTCTGACGTGCATTTGAAGAACTGCAAGCCCCCCACATCACCACCCCCGCCTCCTCTACCACCTTTGGGGGCCATCTTGCCCTATTCACCCACAACTGGGGAAGATCACCATGGACTGTTGGGTACTGGAGATCATACTGCATGGTAACTCTATTGAGTTCCTTACTTTCCCATCCTACTGGGCTCCCCCCTGAGCACCCCCTGAGAATCTCTCGCATCGTAGCCTCCTTCAACACAAAGCTGATGCTGTCCTGATGAAAGGTGCAATCGAACCAGTGCCAGCAATGGCTTCTTCTCACCATATTTTCTCATCCAAAAAAAAGGGAGGAGGTCTCCACCCTTTACTTGATCTCCAACTATTCAACACCTTCATCAGGAATTGCAAGTGCCGTATGGTGACACTTGCATTAATTATTCTCTCCCTTCCCCAGGGAGCATTGTTCGCAGCCCTTGACATGAAAGACGCACACTTTCGCATTGACATCCATCCGGCCCACCGTAGGTTGCTTCATTTCAGTGTGGGTGACAGCCACTACCAGTTCAGAGTTCTTCCCTTTGGCATTGCAATGGCCCCAAGGGTCTTTACCAAAGTCGTCTCAATCATTGTGGCCCAATTGCAACTACGGGGTACTCTGTGTTCCCTTACTTAGATGACTGGGCTATTGGTGACATCAGCCCTCGCCAAAACTGTAGACCATCCATGCCCTCTGCTTGCTCCTTGCCACTCTTGGCATCTGTATGAATGAGGAGAAATCTGTGCTTGTCCTGACATAGGCAGTCCATTTAATCGGGGCATGCCTGGATTCTGGGGGAGCGCAGGCCTTCCTCCTGTCAGACAGTTTCGCCACTCTTATGGCCCTCATGGCAGCCCTACATTGCAATCCACACACCACAGTGCACCTCTGCCTCCTCGGCCACATGCCCACTTGCACGTGTACTGTCTGGAACTGTGGCTCCTTTTTTCTGCAGACCCCCACATTGCCCACCTTGATACCATCCTGATTGTCCCATGCCCCGTCCGGGCCTCCTTAGCTTGGCAGACCAATGCTGCCAAAGTGCTACTAGGCACCCCCTTTGCCACTCTCACCCACACAGCCACCATTACCATAGATGCCTCCCTAGCCTGTTGGGGTGCCTACCCAGACAGACATGCCACCCAACAGGCGCGGACACAGCGCAAAGCATGTTTGCACATCAATATTCTGGAGCTGCGAGCAGTCTACTTAGTCTACCATGTGTTCCTGCTCCTCATCCGAGCCCAACACATTCAGCTCCCGTCCGACAATACCATTGCAATGGCATACATCGACAAACAAGGGGCTACCAGGTCCCGGTCACTGTGTGGATTGTGTCTGCCTCTGGAACTGATGTATCCACCACAACGTAACATTCCATGTGGTGTACCTCCCGGGGGCACTGAACTCTCCGGCATGCACACTAAGCCGGACCTGATTCCTCAATCAGGAATAGGAACAATACAACCCCACTCTTAGCTTCATCTGTAGTGTTTGGGGCACCCCTCGCTGGAACCTCTTTGCCACTTGCAAAAACTGTGTGTTCCTGTTCTACTGCTCCTAGGAGTTCAGGGGGCACGATTCGCAAGGAGATGCTCTCCTCTTTCCATGGTGGGGTGGTCTCTGCTACGCCTTTCCCCCTGTTCCTCTCCTTCAAATCCTGTACAAGATCCAATGCAACCAGGCCATAGTCATGGCAGTTCTGGTTTTCAGATCATCTCAGACTCTCCGCCCACCACCCAATCCATCTCCTCACTCTGCCATACCTCACCCAGGACCGAGGAAGAGTTTGGCACCCCAACCCAGACCTGCTTCAACTGATAGCCTGATTTTTGGATGGGGCTCGCACATAGACAATGCCTGCTCAACATCAGTATGGCACATACTTATGCACAGCAGGGAAGATTCCACACAGGCATACTACACAGTGAAATGGAAGCGTTTCACCTACTAACATAGCTGTAACATAGCTGTCTCCTCCTTTAGGACATCTCCATCCCCACCATCCTAGACTACCTCTTAGAGCTTAAGACTTCAGACCTTGTCCTTAGCTCGCTGCGGGTCCACTTAGCAGCGCATAGTGCTTTCCTCTCGCTGGTGGATGGACACTTTGTCTTTACTCATCCCACCACCACCTGATTTCTGAAAGGGCTGATGAACAGCTTCCTCCCAGTCCTTAAACTACCCTCACCCCTCTGAAACCTCAATCTTGTGTTCTCCACTCTCACCAGACCTCCCTTTGAGCTCCTGACCATGTGCTTCCTTTCACATTTATCCCCTGGCATGACATCTGCTGAGGGGTGACCTGGCGCGCTCTACATACCTTCACCACCCACTACTCCATCGACCAATGAGTGGCAGAAGACATGGCTGTCGTCTGTGCCCTCCTGCAGAAGGCGATACCTCTTGCATTCTCATACCCACCTCTAAGCTGATCACTTCTTGATACTCGCCTGCATTTGAATACACATGGGACCATCACTCAAAAGCTGAAGAGGTTACTTAACTGTAACTGGAGGTTCTTCAAGATGTGGAATACAAATAAAGACCTCATGACCCACCCACCATCCCCTCTGCTGCAGACTGGGCTAATCAGCGGTAACAGGGTGGCTGAAGGAGCGTTGCCCTGCATGGTCTCTTATAATCTCACATGGAACATGAGGCAAAGTATGATGCACATGCAAGTCGAGGGACGCTGCTGCTGAAAATTTCCAGCACGTGGCATGCATGTGCATCTGCATTTGGAATACAAATAGGGATCACACATCTTGAAGTACTTAAGTAATCTCTTATTTAACCAACAATGTGCTACATCTGTTTAGACACTCCTCTCTGGGGCCATTTAAGGATTAAAAGTTTTTTTTGTCCCTGTCCTGCTCTTTCTTTCTTCCACATGCTGAAGGAAGGGGTTACTTGTTCTAAAAGTTTTATTCATTGCAGTGCTTGTTCTTTTTTTTTAAAAAAAAAAAGCCTTATTCATTTTGCTGTTATCTTAAATGAAAGAGGAGTTATTTTAGTAGTCAACTGGAAATTTTGCAGTTTCATATTCATGCCCCCCACACCCCATTAACATTAACTTTTTAAATTGTTTGAAAATTGTAAGTAAATTTTAGTACTGTCTTAGGTTGATTGTTCATTTAAAAACAAAAACAAACATGTATTCAGTTTTCAGATCTGCTCAGACTCTCCGCTTGCCACCTAATTTGTCTCCCTACTCTGGAAACTCTTGTCATCTGTTGTAAGGCACCATAACTTGTGATGGTCATTTTTTTTGTTTGGCTTTTTTAAACCCTAAAGACAAAAAAGGTTGATAAAGATTGCATGAAAATACAGTAGCCAAGGAAATTCAATAAATTCCATGCACCTTTGATTGAATGTATTTATTTATTTATCTTAGGAGGAACAAAACAGAGGCAAGCCAAACTGGGAACACCTGAATGAAGATTTACATGTATTAATCACTGTGGAAGATGCTCAAAACAGAGCAGAAATCAAATTGAAGAGGGCTGTTGAAGAAGTAAAAAAATTACTGGTACCTGCAGTAAGTAATTACATTCAGATCTCTCCAAAATTTGAGCTGTGACTTCTAAAATACAGACTCCAAGTAATATTCCAGTAGTAAGAATAAAGCTGCAGTACAGAAAACTGCAGTTTAAGAACATAATTTTTCACAACTATTTTGTAGCGTCCCAGTTCTCTCAAAATGTAATTGGGGTAGGTGGGGCGGGGAGGATGGAATTAGCCTTTGCAATAGACAGGGTGGTTTTTTTTCAGAGAGATTTTGATCTTTTTGTATGTGACATAATAAATGGAAATCTAATCCCATTAAGGGAATGCTAATTAAAGTGTGCTGGAAGAAAATGTGATATGCTTTCATGTGTCTCTCTTCTATGAAAAGATTGGGTTCCCTACTTTTAAGGGAAAATAACTTTTCACTAAGCAATCAATCCATATCTTATCTATGTCCTCCTCAAAGAAAACCTGCACACGTTCAAAAGGCAAGCCCAGGAACTTAAATTCATAACTCTCCTAGGCACTAAAAAACATGGACTCAGTGGAGACACTGATTTTTATGGCTCATTCTAATAAATTTTAAGGAGGGAAACTGAATTTTAGAATTAACAGGCTTTGTATGTATGGATATTGTTTTTCCTTAGATTTCATACCTTTAATGTTGAAGTCCCTATATGTATAACATGTTCGCAATTTGTTTTACTATTAGAACTCAGTGGTTTTTAGAAGGAACACCAAATAGATGTTTAGCCTGGAAATGCAAAACAAGTTGACTACTATTAAAGACAGTATGTGGATCACAGTATTAGATATAAGATGCCCAAGGTAAATCATGAAGGAAATAAGAGATGAATTTGCTCCTTATTTTTAGCCAAGCATAACTTGAGAGTTGTGAATGAGTTATTTTTACATACAATGAGCAGTTGAAATGAGTAACTAATTTTCTTCCCTGGTGCTGGCTAACACTTTTAGTTTTAAGTCTTAGTATTTCCATTATATAACATTATTTTCAGTTGTTTGTAGCTGTGTTAAATGCTAGCTCTAAATTACTACTTAAATGAGAACAGTTTTCATAAAAATTTCTTCAGTGCTTAATTGGCTATTTTAAGTTGTAAGAATATAGTCAACTTTTACATAACTTCCTATGGTCCTCCACTTCCAAGTGATTGTATGTAAAATATGTTTCCTATTTTTAGTCAACAAGTACGTGTAAAAGCTATCCCTTCTTATTCCAAAATGGTCTAATATTTTAATACTAAATACAAATACGACATTTATCTGTGTAACTAAGGCTTGAGTTGGGAGGGTCCCAGAGCTCAAAGAATGTCTACACTGCAGTTAAACAGCTCTGAGACTGACTTAGTTTACATGGGCCAACCACAGGTTTTTAATTGCAGTGTAAATATACATGTGTTCATCTAGGCATGCTCCCTAAGCCTTTATGATGATAATTAGTGTGTGATACTGCTGAGCTCCTTTCCCCGATGAATGTGGGAGAATAAGCCATCAAATTCTGCATAAATTGACATCTTTTTTTTAAATTAAAATTCTAGCACTTAAGGTTGGAAAGTTAGTCTCATAAATATGAAGCAAAACTCAATTGATGTCTTACTGTTTTCCTGCATCTGCACACTGAGCCAGCCCTAGTGCTTCTACTTATGGTCAGAGTTTTATCAGGTATCAGTGGAATGAAATTAACAAGATTCCAATTAATTTCTCTGCTGCTATTTAAAGCCCTGTGGGTAGCTATCATGAACCTATCAAGAACTGTGTGAACTTCATACTGCAGCTTGGAAAAACTGAGACAGATCAGAGACTGGAGTTATTCGAGGGAAGCTCAAAAACCCAGAAAGTATGTGTGTGGTGTGGGAGAGCGCAGGGTGAGTGTAAAATAGCTTAGAGAGGTTTAGTGTGGTAGAGACTTGTCTGCAGGGAGCAGCCATTCGACTCTGGAGGTGTTGGAGACTGCTAGAGGGGAGTCAAACTTCACATTTATCAGTTTGCAAGCTAGAAGATTCTCTTCTCCCCTCCCCCCCCAAATGTGGAGGCTGCCCCCACCCCCCAAGTCAGCATCTTGGGACAACACTAAGGTAGAAATTCTAGCAGTCTTGATTTTTTCCAACAATTGGGGGTGATCTTTTCATTGCCCTGGACCTTGCTAGTGTGATTCCCAATAATTTCCTCTTGAATCTACCTTTAGGTGGTTGGTTTAGTCCAAGAGTCTTGACCTGTTGAACAAATTTTTTAATGCACCCTAGTGAGGTTTATTTCTTTTTTTAACGGTTCCGGAGCCTGTGCAACCTACTTTTCTTACTACATTGTTAGTGTCTCTGTTTCACCTAGCTTTGAAGAGTATATGGATTATTGTGCTGTGTACTGATCTTTGACTGGTGCAATATCTGGATGTCATGGTTATATTAAAGATGGAATGGAAGCTCTACATCTGGAATTCCTTGCTTCCTCTATTATTTTTTGTGTTAATTCGAAATATTCATATTGCAGTTTGCAGCTTTGTTGTATGTGTTTTAGACCTCACTATAAAAATTTCCATTCTTTTCTTGAAATCTTCAGCTCTTGGTTTTCTGTGATTAACTATTTATGAAAGAGAATCAATTTCTTGTGTAGCTCAGCTTACTATGTCTAGTGGTTCTCTGTATTTCTCTGTTAGAGTCTGTAGGCCATGTGGTACATTATCAGCCAAGAGACTGAGTTATTGGAAGTTTTCCTGTACTTCGGCTAAAACTAAAAACACAGTTGTGGAGACATCAATAAAAGAATTGAAAGACAAATTAAAACATCTGTTTTTTTAGAAGTTTGATGATAAATACCATATAGAGATCTATTACAAAGAAAATAGACTTAAACATGAGCAGAGGTAAAGCAGAAGTCAGTTTGTTTTTTTAATTTTATTGTACCCCTACAATCTCTCCAAGAGGGAGACTTATGCTCCATCAGTCTCAAGAATGTGTACCTTAATATACCCACTTGCCTAGCTTTGTTGTACTCAAACAGGAGTATGTGCATCTCTGGGGGTACACAGAGGTCTTCCAGGTGGTATATCAACTCATCTATATATTTGCCTGGTTTTACAACAGGCAACATAGAAAATCAATACAAACTAAAATTTTATACAGACGACTTGTTTATACTGCTCTATATACTATGCCCTGAAATGTAAGTACAATATTTGTTCCAATTGATTTATTTTATAATTATCTGGTAAAAATGAGAAAGTAAGCAGTTTTTCCCTAGTAGTGTGCTGTGACACTTTTTTTTAAAATTTTTGTCTGATTTGTAAGCAAGTAGTTTTGTGAGGTGAAACTTGTAGTACACAAGCCAAATCAGATTCCTGAAAAGGGCAGTAATCTGGGAAGCCTGAGAACCACTGGCCTAGTTCATTGGCAGTTCCTCCATTTTGTTCTTGAGGATTCCCATTTTCAGTTCATCAGCCTGCCCTTTGGTGAAGAACCTAGGCTGAACAGAGACCAATGTCCCAGTGTCTTGGCAGCATATCTTTGCATTTTATCTTCAGAGAGAGTATGCGTACAGTTCAGGAGCAGATTGATTCAGCAATCAATTCCTCTCCTTGAGAAGTGGAATCTGAACCCCCATGTACTTCAGTTAATCTTTAAATTTGGCACCCCTGGATACGTTTGTTTGCTACAACCAGTTTCCTTGATTCTGCTCTGAGTCCATGGGCACACGAGTCATTTATATGGAGCATAAAATTGGTGCTATTACCCTCCTATTTTTCCTCCCAAGCGTGCTTTGGAAAGTCTGGAAGTACAAGGCAGGGGTGAGCTTGCTTGCTCTTTGATGGCATCATCTCCATTGGTTTTCAGACCTCATGAATCCAGGAATGATATGATGGTCTTTTCCTGAGATTCCCAAGTCTGTCTCGGGGATTGATATTTCACTTCCGACCCAGCCTTCTCAAGCTAACAGCATTCCACTGAATGCATTCGATGAAGTGAGCTTTAGCTCACGAAAGCTTATACTCAAATAAATATGTTAGTCTCTAAGGTGCCCCAAGTCCTCCTTTTCTTTTAGCGGATACAGACTAACACAGCAGCTACTCTGAAGCATGAAGACTGTACACACAATCACTTTCTAGATGAGACGCTCTGAGGTGGCAAGGTGAAAATTACTTACTGGTAATTCCCTTTGTTCTCTCTTCGGTCATCCTACACCCCACCTTCATCCTCTTTGAGGAAAGGTGCCACTGTCTCTATATCTCTATTTACTATACAACTTTGGAAGTATCTAACTGAAGAGGGATGGGCTTGACTGGTAGTTGCTTCTAGCTAAGTTTCAAACAGGATACATAAATATGACAGTTACACAATGTTATCCACTAACGGACAACTTTAACAATATTCGCAAGTATGACATCTGCTTAATAATGGGGGAGCTTTAATGCCAAAGTTCAAGATGATGACAATCGAGTTGAGAAAGCAGTGGGGAAGCACAGCCTTGGTTCCCAAAATCAGAATAGTGAAAGACTGAGAGAACTGTGCCTGACATTAGGACCCATAGTTGTGGAACACTGTTAAAAAGTAACTGGGATTCTCCAGACTGGGTCACTGGGAGCCAGATTGACTCTGTGTGTGTGTGTGTGTGTGTGTGTGTGTGTGTGTGGAGGAAGGAAATTTAGACAAATTCTCCAGAACATCAGAGCACACAGATGAACTGATATCAGAAATGACCATAATTTATCTGTGGCAAGGCTGAAGATCAAACTTGAAAAACAACCCCCACAAAAGTACAAAGAAAATAGACAGCAAAAAGTTAAACAGACTACACATTACAACAGCAATTTAAAATTGAAGTGAACAGATTTCAGGTGTTACAGCTATACTATATACTTATATAGGTTCTTGTACTGCTTTGATCACTGCTCAGTTCAGTTTCAGCCAGCTGTTCTTAATCCATGAGCTGATCTCATTCAAGCAGAAGCTCATTTTGAGGATAGTGGTGTGATTGTATTTGGTGAAAAGTAGATATCTGCATATTGCTGGCATTTGAGTCCATCTAATCTGACCAGTTTGCCTAGTAGTTGCATGTAGATATTGAAATGAGCTGGGGAGAAATCCTTGTGGAACTCCACAATTGAAGGATCTAGTGGAAGAGGTGTAATTTCCCATTACTATTCATTGAGTGCATCTCTCCAACAACAACTCTCAATTTTAGAGCATTACCCTGGATTCCTGGACTTCAATCCAGCACTGGAAGTTATATCACAGTCCTTTCTGCATGACAGTGTCATGAAGTCCTCAATAACTGTAGCTGGTTTCCAGACAAACGAACTTGAAGCCTGCATAAATAAAGATGTGTGAAAGAAAGGAAACAAGCAAAAGCAATCAACTCCCCAAATACCTCCAGAAAAAGCATTGTTGGGGGGGGGGAAATGGAGGGAGTGTAAAACAAAAGAGAAAGTAGTAAAAAGCGGCACACACACAGAGATGAGAAAATACATGGATGTCATAAGCAGAGAAGCTGATGAGGCTGCTGAGAGAGGTGATAGTAAAGCATGAAAAAGGTGATCGTAAAGCACTTTATCAACACAACAAGGTTCTAGCTGGTAAGTTTACACCAACTAGATGGCCTATTAAGGATAAACAAGGAAAAAATCTGAATGATGGAAAAAGAAAAAACAAAGCAGTTGGCAGAGCAACAGACCAACATCACAACAAACTATTGATTTTGACAAAGAAATTGAACACCTAGAACTAGACATTGTAACATTTCACTTCAAAAAATGAAAAGTTAAAACTTGAAGATCAAGTCACTGGGGAAATGTTAGAAAATAGTGGTGATGAGGCTATTGATAAAAATCAGGAAACTTTTCAAAAAAGTATGGGACTAGGAAAATTCTCTAGGACAATGGAAAAAATGGCATAGTCAAAATACCCAAAAAAGTGACCTAAGCAATTGCAGTAACTAGTGAAGTGTTACATTCCTTTCAGTGATACTGCAGAGGACTGCCTGTCATCTTAAGCAGAATAAAGGAAGCTATTGAGGCAAAGCTAAAGGAAAAACAAACTGGATTTCACCCCATAAGATTCAAATGTTGTCCAGATTTTCACCCTAAAAATAGTCATCAGAGAGCATCAAATGGCAAAAACCACTCATCAGGAACGTCAAGATGTTTGAGTGGATTGTGATGGAAACTGTCAAGCGCCTTTCTTAAAATCTATAAAGTGATAATGGTATGCCAACAAAAAAATTAATATAATCAAGGCTTTATATCAAGTTAAGGTAAACACGGACTTGAGCAAATGGTTTAATATAAACAGTGGTTTCAAACAAGGCTAGATTCTCCTTATTCTTCAGGTTGGCATTCCCCTTTGGCATCATTATGAGAAGAAATGTGGATAGATGCAACACATGCATCCTGTGGTTTAACAACACATTAGAATATTCAGATTTTAAGGACGATGTAGCTCTTCTAAGAGACAACTTAACCAACATGTAAGCAAAGACCAAAAAATTGTCCAGAATCGCAAGACTGTTGTTAATCAGTTATGAAAAAAATGATTCTTCACATCCCCAAGAACTCTCAATTTAAGAAGGAAATAATGTCACAAATTGTCAAGGGAGCAGCAATATTCCCCAAATTAAACAAGTCTTGGTTATCACAAATCTATAACTTAAACTACCTTATGATGATATTTCCACCTTAACAAAGAATCATTGAAATGTAGGGCTGCAAGGGACCTTGAAAAGTCAAGTCCAGCCCCTGGGACAGGTGTTTGTCTAAATTCTTAAGAACTTCCAATGATGTGGATTCCGCAATCTCCCTTGGAAGCCTATTCCAGACCTTAGCTACCTTATAAGCAAATAGTTTTTTTTTTTTTCCTAATATCTAACCTAAATCTCACTTGCTACAGATTGAGTCCCCCTGCTCGTTGTTTTACTTTCAGTGGACATGGAGAACAGTTGATCACAGTTCTCTGCATAACAGGCCTTAACGTATTTGAAGACTGTTTTGTTTTCTAAAGACTAAATATGGCCAGATTTTTTTAACCTTTCCTTGTAGGTCAGGTTTTCTAAACCTATCATCTTTTTTTGTTGCTCTGAACTTTCTCCAATTTGTCCACATTTTTCCTAAAGTGTAGCATCCAGAATTGGAGACAGCACTCCAGCTGAGGCCTCCCCAGTACTGAGTAGAACAGGATAATTACTTCCTGTGTCTTATGGACAATGCTCCTGTTAATAAATCCCAGAATATTATTAGTCTTTTTAGTAACTGCATCACACTCACTGTTCACTTGTATTCAATTTGTGTTCTGTTATAACCCAGATCCTTGTTAGCAGTACTATCACCTAGCCATCAGCAGCTGCTTCCAGACCATAGAAGCAGGGATATAGTGGCATAGAGGCATGCCCACTGGGTGGTGGATGGTGGAAGCCTGCCTTGGGAAACCCAGAAGTGTTGCACTGAATATAATGGAATAAAGGGGCCATTAACCAACAGTATCTAGAAGAAGGAAAACTGATTTCAAACCAGGGCCAACACACCTCACTTAGCTCTCTTTAGGCAAGTCTGTCTATGAGAAGGAAACCTCTTCAGTTCCAAGCAGGCCAAGCTCCTCAGCCTTGGAAAGCAAGCAGAATGGGGTAGAACCACTGATACCTGGTCCTAGCCAGCTAGGGCTATGACATGGCGTTACCATGAGTGAGATGGGGTGAATTGGTCTAACAAGTCATTACATCTGAAACTCACTTGTTATAGAAATAGAACAGTAAATCAAGCTGACTATATAGATTATGACCCAGGATCAGACCTAACAAATGGAAATGGTCATGAGTTTCGGTTAACTGCTATTGAAAGCTGTTAGAATGTTAGAACTCCATTCACTACAAGCTAGGCTGAGCTAGTAGAGGAGGAGTTAATCAAGTTACAGGTTTCCCTTGCTGCCATATAGGAGACATGTTGGCTGGGTACAGGAGTGCTGACAATTGGAAAGTTCACTTCTCTTTAGTCAGGACATCAGGAAAAGGTTAGTTATTAAATAGAATGAATTTATAACAAATGCTGAGTTTCGTCAACATGCAACAACCCCATCTCCAAAGTTATCAGTAAAAGATGATGGAATCATCTGGGATGTGTTAAGAATGTAGCATAGAGCAGCTGGAGAAATGTACACAAAAGGAGCTAACCGAAAGAATTCACCCCTCTGAACAATAGCTAGAGAGGGATAATTTATGGGTCTTAACATAAAGGACACGCAAGGAATAGTTCAGGATAGACAGAGATCATGGAGTCTTGTTTGTATCCTAAGCAATGTCTGACAGTGTAGGAAATAAAATGTTCTGGAGATAGTAAAACAAGTATTTTTGCTGTGATCTCTTTTGTAGAGCTGCTATTTTACTAGTTTTTGAATAGGAACTGCGGTCTGACTTTAAGGGTATGTCTACTCTGCAGTTAAATACGCACACCTGTCCTGTGCCAACTGACTCAGGCTCACGGGGCTCGGGGTCCAGGCTGTTTAATTTCAGTGTAGACGTTTGAGCCCTGGCTCCAGTTCAAGCCCAGACTTATACACTAGTGCTGGATCATCTTTTCAAGAACTTCTCACATTTATCATTTGTAAAAGTAAAGGGAGGAGGGGCTGCTAATCTCTCTTCTGACAAAATTCAGCATATATAGAGAAAATGCATGTTTTAATATTAAAAACAGACCTTACAGTATCCCACAATAAATTTCATTTTATTGAATCTTCTTTATGGCCAGGTACAGGGATAGTCCAAAGGGCCTAAGTCATGTAGGTGCTTTTGAACAATTTACCTGTATTGTTTAAAATTTTATATGTTGTTGCATTTTACTTTTAAAGGAAAATACTAATATGAAAAAGAAACAAGATAAAAAAGAAGAGTAGATGGACTCTGAAGGCTGAGTTAAGTTTTGGTTTATGCCTTTATGATGTACAAAGACAATTGCTGTTTTTAAACATTTTTCTTTTAATTTTAGAAATACCAAATCATCTCTTTTTGTTCTAGGAGAAAATTGGCAAGCTAGTGCCTAGAACATGATGATTAATTACAGCCTGAGCTTAGGAACCTTAGCTTGAATTCTCTAAGGCCTAATTGAGGACATTTTGAAGCTTAGATTGAGAGCTGCTCCTCGGGTTTTTACCTCCAGCTCCTTTCTCATGTTCCAGGTCTTTGAAAAATTGCTAAATTACTAAAGGAGAAAGAAGCAAGTTGGGACCTGATAACTTCTAATTTTAAAAAATGTTTATACAATGTACATTTTCATTTATTTCTTTATTTAAATTATTGTAGCATGTAGGAGTCGTAGTTCTAGAGCCCGTTGTGTAAGGCGTTGTACAAAGACAGTCCCACTCCCAAGGAGCTTAGTTTTAAGTATAACATCAGAAACAACAGATGGGGATATACATGGAAATAATGAGACACCACATTTTGGTCAGCATGATGGGCACTGGTCTCTGCATACCAGCAGGTCAGCTGTTGTCAAGTGTTTTGTTGGTGTCATGGCAAAGGAGAGTTTTGAAGAGGGTTTCAAAGGTGGATAATGTAACTTCACGCATTTTTATGGGAATGCCTTGCATGTATGGGGGAAGTATGGGAGAATTCAAACAAGCAACTTTGTGCTAACTTAACAAATAGGCAATGAAGGCTGATGAGCAACAACACCTCGACAGCAAATGAGGTGATAGATGGCTAGGGGAAGATAGACTGTGAGGACCTGGAAAGTGAATACAAGCGTCTTACACTGGATGCACTAGAGAAGAAAGGGGAAGCCAGTGGAGGGATTTAAAGCAACAGGCCAGGAAACTTATCTTGACAGCAACATTCTGAATGGATATTAATGGGACCAGATTGTGTTTGTCAGAGCCTAGAGAGAAGGATATTGCAATATCAAGATGCAAGATGACAATAAGCTTGGATGAGAGTAAAGGGGCAGTGATAGGTAAAGCCAATGTATTGCTTTGTAGTTCAGCTTTAAAAGTTAACACTTCCCTCAGTTTGAAAGTCCTTCATTAAAATCTGACCATATGACTAATTTAAAACGTAAGTAAAATGGAGAAAACAATTGACTTGCAGATTTCAAGTTTGTTTTCATGAATTGCTTTCGTTTGTTACAGCAACCTGTTCACAATACGTTTCTGTATGTCTCCTAGTATCAGTGAAGGTGGAGACAGCAACCTATAATAGTAAATTTGTGCAAAGAGAAACTCTATTTTTGATACCAGGGAGTGGTAAGTGGAATTGCTATGACTATTTTACTTGTGGATTTAACTCTGAATGATAGCTGTTCCCTTTCCCAACAATAGCAAAAGACACCATAGAATGTTTAATCTGGCTGAATACAATGTCTACAGAGTGCTTTTACAGTTTTTATTCTTGGAACATTAATTATCATTGTCATGCTTGTGTCTCAGCCCTTTACTGGGATAAGGAATAATTAGGATTCTAGTCCCCTCATTCTCCACCCTTCCCTGTATACACCACCTACACTAGAGATTAAAATAGCAATGTGATGCATGTTTTATGCTCTAAAGGTGTGCAGAAATACTCTAAAATGTACATATCTTATTTCCAGTCTGAATTTATCTATCTTCAATTTCTGAACATTGGATCATGTTATACCTTTTGTCTCTTAGCTAGATTGAAGAACCCTTTATCCAATATTTATTTCTTGTGTAGGTACTTAGAGGGCAATCTGGTCTTCCCATAACCTTCTCTCTGTTAAGCTAAATAGATTCAACTCCTTGAATCTATCACTATAATGCGTGTTTTATAATCCTTAAATCATTCTCGTGGCTCTTCTCTGAACCCTCTCCAATTTATCAATATCCTTTTTGAATTGTGGATACCAAAACTGGACACAATATTCCAGGAGCAGTGGCACTTGTATTAGATACGGAGGTAGTGTAACCTCTCTACTTATACTCGAGATTCCCCTCTTTATGCATCCAAGGATCATATTAGCCCTTTTGCCACAGTATTGCACAGGGAATTCATGTTCTGCTAATTATCCACCCCATTCCCATTTTTTCAGAGTCAGTTTCCCAGGATAAAGTCCCCCATCCTAGATGTATACATTTACATTGCTCTGAATCAGTCACCTGTACTTTTCATTATTTACCACTCCACATGTTTTGTCATCTGCAAACTTTCAGTGATTTTATTTTTATTCTAGGTCATTGATAAGTTAAAGCATAGGCTAAAAACTGATCCCTGTGGGATCCTACTTGAAACATCCACTCGATTTTCCCATTTACAGTTACCTTTTGAGATCTCTGATAGGAAGTTTTTAATCCATTTAATGCATGCCATGTTAGTTTTGTATTCTAGTTTTTAATCAAAAGTTATATTGCTAAAGTTGAAAAATGGAAAACAGTTGAATATACAGTGATAGGAAAAAAGTGATGGTTATGCCATTCTTCCTTGTTAAATGTGGTTTTTAAGTTGTCACAGGTCTCTTAGAATGAGTGACATATTAATGATAGGAAGAAAGTGCTGTTGTGTCCTTGTCCAATACCACAGTTCCTAGGGGCTAGGGTAATACAAATAATACTAAAAAATACATGTTTAGGCACAGTCAGGCAGCCAAGTTTTGGGTAGGTGACTGCTGACTGATGATGGTCTGTCCCATGCACAAATAAACAATTCTCTTCTAGTACTATGAAGCATTCTCACTATGTTCAATTCCAGGAAAGATGGGAATAACTACAAACAGTATATTTATGTGGAGAGGAGTATATTTGAAAGTGGAAGACAAAAGGAGAAAACCAAATAGGTTCAAATATTGTTAATTTGAATAACTAGGTTAAATGAGCCTATAGGTAGGAGTTTATCATTTGAATAGTCCTTTGGATGACATTTGTGTGTGTCTGAGTCTTTTTTAAAGTAAGAGAAGAAATTATGTTGTAAGTCACTAAAAGATATCCAGAAGGTACTATTGATGTGCTTTTATACTATTTCGTTTTTGAGCTTGAATAAGGAGTGTGTGCTGACATTTAAAAAAAAAAAAAATCAAAAAATCTGTCTCCCAAGTCAGCTCTGTGAGAGGAGGCACCTTAGATAATTGCTCATGCTGGAAGGAATCCTGGGAATGAAAAGCAACTTGCCATCAAAATGAGCTTCATTGGTAAAAATTGATTTTTGACACTGTATTTATTGCAAGCAATCTAGATTATTTACAAATTACTTAAATTAAATGCTGCTTAATTCTATAAATCCCTCTGGTTTTTTTTTGAAGTGATCTCTGGTACTGGCTGTTTGCCACTTAGCTCTACAGAATTAATAATACTGCATTTCTGAAAGTGAATTCTTAAGAGATTTAAAGCAGGAGTTGACAAGTTTTGGTTTGTGTGTGCGTATACAATTATACAAGATCATATCTGCACATTCCCACTTTCAAGTAGATGGAGAACACTGAAAAGGCAAATGAAGATGAATCGAGAGGAGTCTGTTCTCTACAGACTTCAGTGGATGCTTAATATAGATTTGCAAATATATCATTTATGTATAAAGTCTTACCTGTATTAAGTTTAACCATATCAAAATGTATGGATTGATTATAGAATAAGTTCAAATTTCCAATCTGCAAACCTTCATCCTTTGTTTTTCTCGTCCCAAAAAACTGTCTCCCAGATGCCCAACCCACCAATAATCCCCAGAAGAATAATCTAATCACATGCCCCAAACTGTGATATTTGCTCAAGGAAACAGAATTGCAGAAGACTAGTATAAAGCCAATATTGGGGCTTTGTTGAATTTCTTCCTGTCAGCTGTGAACAGTAACAAATATACTAAATATGACTCAGTGATCTGTAAAAAGTAAAATTAATGTACTAAACAGATAGATGGTGTTGGACATGATAGAAATTCACACCAAAAATAACAAAATGATATCAAGTTTTGGATAATGTAAGCTCATATATCTGAGGAGAAATAATTTTTAAAAATTAAGTAATAGGGGAAAAAACTGCTAAATAGTAATGCTAAGCCCTTAGGGTATGTGACAAATTAGACATGAGTAGTGTGGCAGCAAAACTGGCCAGTGCAATTTTGGGCTGTGGAGCCATGACTGCGAGATCTGTTGCACAACTGAATGATTTCCCAAAGGGAAATGGTAAAGCTTCGTTCCTTGAGAGACTTAAAACTAAACCCAACAGAGCAGAAACAACCCTGCATTAGTAGGGCAAATATTAGAAAATCTAATAGCCCCTGTATTGGTATTTCCCAGCTATGTCTTTGGCAGACTACTATTGGTGGGATGGAAAAAAAGCCACACCTTAAGGGAAACTATATTCTGATCATTCCTTTTGTTGTAGTCCTCCATTCTCCTGTCCTACATGTAACTCTTTTACCTTCTGAGAAGAGATACTGTCTTTATCCTTGTCTGTCTTTTCTCTAAGTTCTCTCTCACTCTGAAATTTCTTGACAGAAGTGGGGGATAGAATGGGGCCTTAAAGGTAGGTCTTGATTGACAGATGCCTTACCTCCTTGCTTCCTGGTAGGTAGAGCCATAGTGCTCCTTTCCTGTCCCTGTTGTGGGGTGGGATAAGAGAGGGCTATCACAAAAATAACCAGTGAGTGTATTTTCCTTTTTCTCATAGATTGCTTATCTTAGATAATGGTGTGTCCAGTTTATTTAATTGTTTTGTCCTCTCAGATTTCTTTTTATTAAAATAAATATGCCTTCACTTGTTATGCTAAAAGCTGCAAAAGGTTGAAATGAAAGCTGTTATAAGTGCTACCTTCTCTTAACAAGAATATTAAGTTTTGGTAAGATTGATCTGAATACAGACAAATACTGGATAAATCCTACCCTTCCTCTTTAAGTACACCTAAAATATTAAAAGCAAATAGAAATGAAATGTAATGCACTTCGGAAACCCACAGGATCTTATTTGAGATTTTTGAATGAGAGCCTGTGGGGATAGATGTCCCAATCCCATTGAAATTCTTTGGGTCTTGGGCACCTGACTCCTCATAGCTTGCTTTAAAAGTCCCTGCATTATAGCTTGAGGAGAGAATATAATGGCCTGGCGCTTTTTCTTGGGTAGATTTTTATATGAAGAACAAATGTTTGGTTTATTCTTGTATTACAACTAAACATCTATATAAATAATAAAAAGGTGGATGTTAATTGGAAGATGTTACAGCAGTAAAGTGAATTTTGAGTCCTGGTTCTTCCTGGCAGCTGTGTCTGGAAAGGTTTTCCTGGTGAAACAGATTTTGCATGGGTTAATGGCAATGGAATGGTAAAAGACTAAATAGATAGTCTAAAATGAGCAGAATTAGAACCAGTATTGCTGATATTGCTAATTTTTGTTTATAAATCCAAACAAATAAGCTTTTTGCTGTACACATCACTGTGGTATCTGGGTGAGCTTTGTGGCTTAAAACTGGGTCTAATATTTCCAAATAATAGTAGTTAATACTAATACATCATGCTTCCCTGCACTGTGCAGTCTTAAAGCCAAAATAGAGAGAAAATACTAACATTTGGCAAAGTGCCCAGTTTTTTTAGTCCCTGTTCAGTGAAAAGTTTAGGAAAGAAGTGACTGTCTATAAATTTGGTGAAATTTTAACTTAAATATGTTTTCTAGAGATAACTAATTGCAGAACTTATGCCTAGAATGCCCTGCTTCCTTTGTCAGTGAACTTCACCCTTAGGGTATTAAGTACTTGTGCTCAAGATGAGGATAGGTAGTATATCAGAGCTGCAGAAACCAATCTTTTAAATTACTTGCATCATGTAGGACTTTGTAGATAGTAACCAGCGCCTTAGATTTCATCTGAAGGGGACTGGCAAACCAGTGCAGAAAGCAGAGCACCAGGTCAGATCTTGTTGAAGAGTATTAGACAATTTAATTAAATGGGAGGAGGGTAGAGAATTTCTCTCAAAACACACTCATACTGTAAAAGAGCCAAACTAGTAGTCCCTCAATAAGGCTGTGACTTAGTCATGGGTATTTTTAGTAAAAGTCACGGATAGGTCATGGGCTGTAAACAAAAATTCACGGCCCGTGACCTGTCCATGACTTTGTACTATATACCCCTGACTAAATCTTGGATGCTCTGGAGCAGGAGGTGGACCAGGGGCTCCGCAGGTGCTCTGGGGGTGACAGCAGCCTGGGGGGCGCAGTGGATGCTCGGGGTGGTGGGACAGCCTGGGAACCCCTCCTGCTGATGGGAGAGGTTGCGGGAGTGTCAGGTTCCCTACCTGGCTCCGCGCAGCTCCCCAGAAGCAGCCACACGTCCCTCACCTCCTAGGTGGAGGCACGGCCAGGGGGACTCCGCGCTGCCCTCACCCTGAGGACTCTGCTGTTCCCATTGACCGGGAGCCATGGCCAATGGGAACTGGAGGTTGAGGCAGTGTGCAGAGCCACCTGGCCACACCTCTGCCTCAGGCGGAGCCAAAGGAAATGTCGCTGCTTCCAGGGAGCCCCCACCAAGGTAATCACCACCCGGAGCCCGTGTCCCCTCCCAACCCCTTGCCCCAGCCCAGAGCCCCGTCCTGCACCGAAACTCCTGCTGCTGCTGGCAACAGGTGGGGCGGGGGGGGTGGCCCAGACTGCCCCAGCAATGGCCCAAGCAGCTGGCCCAGGAGCTGTCAGAGCTGCTCAGGCAGCCCCCGGGCCAGCCACTGCAGAAGTCATGGAGGTCACGGAATCTGGGACTTCTGTGACAGTCTTGCAGCCTTAATCCTGAATAACTGTGTACTAAACAAATATGCCAGTCTATGGTGTTGCAGTGGTTTTGTAATAGGAAGACCAAATATGATTGAGCAAAGATAACTTGCTGTGAAATTGTCACAGCCATTGTGATCTTTTATTCAAAGTTGCCAGCACTTGAAGAGTTACATATTTTCGAGTGCAGGATTGTCCTGCTAAATAAGACAAAAATGAATCCCTTCTTCCCAAGACAGTAGCAATCATGCAGCAAGATTAAGTTTAGTAATCATACCAAGGGATGATGTTTAGTGCAGTGAAGGCTTGTGACGGTCAACATAATCTCATCACCATGTGCATTGGACTGTAGAATTTGATTTGCTTTTCACTTCTAGGGATCTGTTTTTAATCTGTTGAATCTATGTATTGGGATGTTTATTCCTAATTCAAAATCTAAATTTGTCTAAAATTCCCAAATCTATCATTACTACAAATGTAAGCGTTACTATGAATTTATCTGATCCAAAATATTTCACAAAGAAGCTGTGTCAAATAAACAGATTCAGCTGTAAAACTTCTACGTTAGAAAACAAATAGCTATTTAAATAGATTAATCCTACATGTTTTATTTAACCTTTCTCTTCTTTCTAGGCTGTGTACTTGACACCCATAGCCACAGTTTTACTCATCCTCCTAGGGTTCTCAAAGGGCTCCCCATGTATGAACTCTAAATTGAGTGTTTTTTTTTTCTAACTTGGCTCAAGAAATAGTCATTGAATATTAAAATATATTCAAAGTTTAGAATATTTACACATGTGCATGCAATATTTTGGGGTGGGAGGACACTTAACTGATCTCTGGATATTGGTTCCACTCCTACAGTAGAGTTCTTGTGAAATGAAAACTGACCCACGCAGACAAGAAAAGATGTTTTAAATAAACCCTATGCTGAATAGGTGACGGCCTTCCCCGCCATTCTGAAATTCTATAGGTGTATAGATCGGGGGGGGGGGGGTGCAGTTTGTTTAACTCAAGTCAACCCTGTTTTTCCTTATGTTTTTTTTTCCCTTTGTTATTTTGTTCTGAGTTTTTCCTTTTGAAAGCTGTTCCATATTTAGTTACTGAAATCTTAACTTCTGTCTGCTAGATAGGAAGCTGATATGTCATTTGAATTAGGTCGCATGCCATATAATGTATAATGCTGGAAATATAGTCTTAATGTTGCCTTTAATTGTTCAGAAGGTAGTTTGTGGTTTTCTGGCCAAAGATTAAAACAATAATTATATTTAATTTAGGGTTAAATTAATCTTATTAATGTAGCAGGATTGTGTCTATACTATATGGGGCCATTTCCTAGAAGAAGATTGTAAGTGGCACAGTTTTGATAGATCCAGTACAGGGGGGGGGAAAAAAATCACATTTGTCTTCCATAACTGAAAAGACAAAAATCAGGTATAATGGTTACAAAAATGGGTTTTATGTTGTTGCCAACCTCGAGATCAAAGATCATGAATCTGGCCCCCAAAGATAATGAGATTTGGCCCCAAAAATCATTAAATAAACTAAAAACATGATTTGATTTTTTTAATCTCTTGACTTTCTACACACAGAGAGAGACAGACAGAGAGTGGTGTGTGTGTGGTTTCAGGTTGAAAAGTCAACTTTAAATGTATGTTTCTTGGCTGCTCAGATGGAGACTCCATTTTCCTTTTTCTCTCCTCTAAGATAGAGACACTGCCATCCATTTCCTATTACTGTCTTGACTCTCCCCTCTTGAATTTAGATCCTTTGGTAAATAGTATGAGAATTACTGACCTAATTAATGTATCAGGAGTACACACTTGTGTATAGAACTTACCACTTTTCAGGATTGATGAGTTCCAAATATACATGTTAAAGAACTGTAAACTTATATCAGTTATTCATATAAGCAATAATGTCATAGTAAAAACAATATGGGCTTGGTTTAGCTTTTTGCAATAAGCTGAACTTCCCTGATTCTCTTCCCTCTCATTGACCACTTCTCTACCCAAGATGAGGCTGCATTCTCGCTGCTCCAGACCTCTCTCCACTCCATACTCCTCCCTTTACTCCCTCACCCCCACATCCTCCTGCACCCTATTTTCCTAATTCTGCCTCTTGTATCCCCTCACTCTGCCCATTCATCGTCTTTTTGCTGCTCTTCACAGTCCCTGGATCCTGTCTAGTTTCCTGAACTATAGAGTAACAGCCACTTTGCTTGTGTGCGTGGCTTCAGTTTAACTGAAAAGCCTTAGAAAGTGGCAAACAGCTTTATCGAGGGTAGCCTCAGTTCCACTTGCAGAAAAACTGTTGGGAAATGGCAGCCATTTTTCTGGCTTCAGCCCTGTTGACAGTAATAGGAGTTGGTTGCCATTTTATGTAAGGGAAAATTTGAAAGTGAGCAGCCTTTCATCATGTTTTCATGAGAAGTTTAAAAAAAATCCATACCCCAGAATTACTACTGTTGTAATAATATGGGAGAATTGGCTTTTTTTTTATTAATATATTGTTTTCAGATTCTTAAAGTACTTTATAGTAGATTTGGGCATCGTAATTAAGAGATCATTGGGGTTTGTATTAAACACACACATTTAATGACTTACTCAGACAAGATTAGGCTGAAACTTGTCTTCCTGAATTCAAATTAATTTACTACTAAACCTTTTTACATCTAATGTAGATACAGGTGCCATTGTCCTTGGTTTCTTTCATAGCTGTAATTTAAATCCTGTGGGTTTGCATTAAATTTTAGACCTGTTGTACTTCATGATTCATTTGGATACAGTATTTTATCTAGAAATACCATTATTCTTATTTTTGTTTTTACACCCAGTTTTTAGTACAAGAGACAACTACATGAAAACAACATCTTTGTATGAGCTCCTGTATCTCATCAGCTGAAATAAATTATCTGTAACAGTACCTTCTATAGAACTAATTTTGATATCAGACTATTACTGCTTTAGGTGGAGAGTGAACAGCACAGCTTGTTTAAAGAAAATAATTCCAAATAATTAAGAGTTGGTATGTGAACTTTTTTATGAATACATTTACTGTTAGAATTGCTTTTCAAATGTTTTATTTCTTCTTCATCACATGTGGCAGTCCCTGAGTTCCAGAGTTCTTGATCAGCACAAATCCTTAAAACAACCAGTCCTAGTGTTGCCAACTCTTGTGATTTTTATCATGAAACTCACAATATTTTGATTTGCTTAAAGCCCCAGCTCCTGAGAAAAGTGATATGAGAATATCAACCGTTGTTTTAAAAAAAAAAAATTCTAGTTCCCATTAAAAAGTTTTTATCCCTCATTGTTGCAGAGAAAAACTTGAAAATATAAGTGTACCCTAAAGTCTTAGAAACTAAAAGGTAAATAAAAACTCTAAATGTACTGGTTTAAAAATAAGATCTTAAAAAAATAATCTGATTTTTTTGGTGCTTGACTCCTGATTTCTTGGCACATACGATCTTAAGTTTTGTAATCACCAGCACTATTATGCTTTCCCATCAGCCAATGGAGACCTCTTAAAAACCCCTTTATCCTCACCTCAATCTGCATCCCTAAATTCAAAATGGAATTTTTGCCTTGACTATACTGGGATTTTATTTTGTTTTATTGCATCTATGTAGCTACGTTGATTTAGCGGCACGGATGCAAACCATTAGTGTGCCCAGAGAGAAGTGGGAAAGGGAGGAAAGAACAGACCTGAGTATATTTGTTCTCATGGGCATTCTGATGAAGGTTATGTAAGAATGTAGCTGGATAAAGAAGGTACTTGAATTAGGCTGGTATAACACCATTTTTATGCAGCCATCCTGTGTTTAGCAATCTAAGCTTGCTTTTTTTTTTTTTTAAATAAATCAGTAACTGTTACGGTTGTCATGAGAACTTGTGAGCAGTGCGTAAACTGATGACATAACATTTGTCTGAGTTTGCAACAAACTGAAAAATATTCTGAGAGGTGAATTTCCTTACCTCAGTGAGGTGTTAACTCAGATGCCTGATGATTTAAATGTCAGTGTTAACTAATTCACTTGTGTTTAAAAGCGTGTATGAAAGAGGGATGGTCATATGATATCTGCAGAACTTAAAATTAGTGAAAACTCATTTTGGCTCCACAAGTAATGCTCATGTCCATAGTGACAGTTTTCAGAGTAGCGGCCGTGTTAGTCTGTATTCGCAAAAAGAGAAGGAGTACTTGTGGCACCTTAGAGATTATCAACTTTATTTGAGCATAAGCTTTCATGAGCTACAGCTCACTTCATTGGATGCATTCAGTGGAAAATAGTGTAGATAAGAATATGTACATTGTGTAAATAAATCACACTACCTGATTATGCAACTTCAGTTTCTCTAGAACAGAAGCTGATCAGCTGCAATGCCACAAACTCGACCACAAGTTGGCTGAAGGGCAAATACAGTAAACTGCCCACACACAACTAATCTGAGAAAGTGGGGTTATGGTTGATAGTTATCAGTTGCACAAAGAAAAGTCTTCTAAAATTGTTTTTAAAACTTCAAGGATTAGAACACCAAGAAATTATAAATTTAAGATTAAAACAATATATCCATCTTATTTCTTCTTTTGTATTTAGGGATTGTAAGCTATTTGGGGCAATGACTGTCCTTTTTGTTTTTGTTTGTACAGTAGCTATTACAGTGGGGGTCCTGGTCCATGATTAGGGCTTTTAGGCACTACAGGAATATAAATAATGGTGCGAGGCAATAGATAGGCACCTAGTTTACAATGAAAGGATTGTAGCAACCTTAACTGGAAAAGCTTGGCTGTCCCTAATTGTCAGTATGGGAAGTAGTAATAGAATCTTATATGCATAGCAGAGCAAAGAGCAACATTTTGAAACATTAGGTGTCTAATGATCTATCCTGTTATGCCAATAAAGCAAATTTGGAAATGTCGCAGTAATCATTTATATTTAAGATATATTTGGTAGATTTAAGTCAAAAATGAAAATGGTTTTTCAGATACCTAATTACTTAAAAATGTTTCATTTTGTAGCATTTAAATCATAACAGATTTGTATTTGAACTTTTCCTTGAGGTATGTACAGTCAAGAATGTATCCTTAGAGCTGGAGAACCAGAAAGTGAAATTGACTAGACTATTTTCATTGTCTGTGATCAGTTGAGGTACACAAAATAAATAGAATAAATGATTAAAAACAGGTTTTAATGTTTTCATTTTTAATAAATGAAAGGTGGTGCTATTGATAAAGCAGATTGTTTAATTATGCCTTTAACACTGAAGTTATGATTTATTTTAGTGTAAACTCTAAGCTTTCTTGGGCTTCTTCTGAAGCATGTGGATTTGGCCACTGTCTGAGACAAGATACTGTACTAAATGGACTATGGTCTGATCAATTAAGGTAATTACCAAGACTTATTGTATTTTCCTTGGCATTATAGTTGGTTTTATTAAGAATCAACATAAGAAAATTATAAATGTTTTCTTGAAAACTTGATGTGCCTAGGGATGGTATCAGTAAGACAATATAAGGATGAAATGAACTTTAGTTTTCACAAGCTGCTTCCTGTGATTTCTCGCTTGCTGATAATTGCATCAAGGCCTGATCTATCACAGAATAGCATACAATAATAGTTTTTTTAAATGTGTTAGCAAACTCAAATTTTTGAACAGTACATCTTCCAAATGTTGTTGCTTTTACCATGATGACTCTAAGGAGAATGTTTTCAGAAAATGACTATGTAAATTAAGTTTTAGCTACATTGGTATGGTAGATTTTTTTTTTTTTTTTGCTTGGTCGCCAGTCATTCAGATTATTTCACTTTAAAAAAGGTCAGTATAGCCAATTGTATCCATATAACAAAGCTGAATTTGTTTGAAGAAACTGATTAACTTGAAAGCATTTTTTGTGACTATGGCATGATAGCTTATAGATTTAAAGTAAATGTGCTGTCCTTTACAGTTAACTCTACAAAGTGACTATTAGTTAGGCAAGGAAGAGTGATCAGACCTTGCCTCATTGTGTGTGCATGCACACACACTTTTACAGAATGATCTACCCCCTGAAACCTGCTCATGGTCACCTAGGGGTCCCCAGACCTCTGGTTGAGAACCACTGGGTTAGATCATATTCCTTGCCACAATCAAGAAGAGGGTTTTGTCAGGCTGTTCTGGATGAGGGCCCTAGGACTCTGAAACCTACTCTCATCCACTCTCTCTCAATCTGAAACAGCCCAAATTTGATGTCCATTCAGGCCTGTTGCAAAACCCATATATCTGATAGGGTTTTTGGGGAAGGATGAGGGGGTATGCTCCTGAATATGATTCTGAGTGTGAACTGTTAACTTCCTTTGATTATTTAAGGCTGCTGACTGGTATCTTCCATTAATGTTGCTAGGAAGTT
Source organism: Dermochelys coriacea (assembly GCF_009764565.3). Classification (NCBI taxonomy): domain Eukaryota; kingdom Metazoa; phylum Chordata; order Testudines; family Dermochelyidae; genus Dermochelys; species Dermochelys coriacea. The sequence continues at coordinate 125,237,845 of NC_050070.1, forward strand.
ATACTAGTTACTGTCACAACACAGCTTTTGAACAGATATATTCTGTATGATAGACATTAAAAATAATACCAGATCTTATTTGTGTGTGTGTGTGTGTGTGTGTGTGTGAAGGCACAAAGCAAAAGGGACAGCAGGAAAAGCCTTCTCTAATATCTCTTACAGAGTCTCCTTAAAACTCCTGTAGCATCCTTAAAGATGTTTCTTTAGCAAGAGCATCCTTTATACTTGTAAAAATACATTTTTCTTTAAGGTATCCACATGTAAAGAATAAGGATTAGTTTGTGATTTTCATTTTTTCCCCATACAAACATATGTTCACTGCATAAGCACTGATGCAACATGGCAACAAAAAAACAAAACAAACAACAGAAAAAACATGTACAGAAATTGATCCCTTGAGGACATAAAGAATGACTTGCGCCTGACTCCTTGTCAGTAGGGGAGACGTTTTATTTGTGTGACTTCACTTGTATAAAACTAACAGTGCATTTTGAAATGTGAATTAGAGCAGCATACGTAATTTAGTCATTTCTAAGACTGTGCTCTAATGTGAGCTTTTGGGAGGGTCAGAATGAGGTATGGATGACTGTAAAGGTAGTTTACATTTCTAGTAAACAAGTAATTTCCTTTCATCAAAACACTGAAGTAAAACCATGAGCTAAAGCTTCTGTGTAGTGGCTCATTGGTATGTGTGGGTAACAACAAAAGTGCCCCCTAGGTTACCAGCTAGGCTAGCCTTTGTGTCTGTTTGATGAAGATGTTAATACGGAAAAATAACTGCTGTCTGCAGATAGAGGAATGCATGAAATAATTGTTGCTGTATAGAAAAGTAGATTCCAAAGAAGAGCAGAAGTTGCTGTAGTATAAAACAAACTGTGTAGTTATCTAATGATGCCAAATACTATTCATGTAGGTTGATTAGTTGAAGCATACACAAAAATGACAAATAGGGTTGTACTTCAACAGAGGAAAGTAGGGTCTGCTGGTATGCATAAATTTAATAACTTAACAATAAATTGCTGCAAATACAACTTTTCACTCGTAACCTGCCAAATACAGGCACTCAGTGGGCAACACAGAGCATGAATTGAAATTCCAAAATGAAAACTCAATTGCTTTTTTCATTAAAATATAAGTAATAACAAATCTGTAGGCTAAATGATTAATTCACTGTGAATGACTGTGCCTAATAGGGTACAAAATGTGAGCGAGGCCAAACAGCAAAAATTAAGATGTTTATACACCAATGCGAGGACCCTAGGTAACAAAATGGAGGAACTAGAGCTACTGGTGCAGGAAGTGAAACCAGATATTATAGGGATAACAGAAACATAGTGGAATAGTAGTCATGACTGGACTACAGGTATTGAAGGGTATGTGCTGTTGAGGAAAGACAGAAATAAAGGTAAAGGTGGTGGAGTAGCATTGTATGAGGTAGAATGTAAAGAAATAAGAAGCGATGCAATGGATAAGACAGAGTCCGTGTGGGCAAAAATTACATTGGGGAAGAAAACTAGTAAAGCCTCTCCTACGATAGTGTTTGGGGTGTGCTATAGACCTCCGGGATCTAATTTGGATATAGATAGAGCCCTTTTTAATGTCTTTAATAAAGTAAATACTAATGGAAACTGCATGATCATGGGAGACTTTAACTTCCCAGATATAGACTGGAGGACCAGTGCTAGTAATAATAATAGGGTTCAGATTTTCCTAGATGCGATAGCTGATGGATTCCTTCATCAAGTAGTTGCTGAACCGACCAGAGGGGATGCCATTTTAGATTTAATTTTGGTGAGTAGCGAGGACCTCATAGAAGAAATGGTTGTAGGGGACAATCTTGGCTCAAGTGATCATGAGCTAATTCAGTTCAAACTAGATGGAAGGATTAAGAAAAATAAATCTGCAACTAAGGTTTTTGATTTCAAAAGGGCTGACTTTCAAAAATTAAGGAAATTAGTTAGGGAAGTGGATTGGACTGAAGAATTTATGGATCTAAAGGTAGAGGAGGTCTGGGATTACTTTAAATCAAAGCTGCAGAAGCTATCGGAAGCCTGTTTACCAAGAAAGGGGAAAAAATTCATAGGAAGGAGTTGTAGACCAAGCTGGATGAGCAAGCATCTTAGAGAGGTGATTAAGAAGAAGCAGAAAGCATACAGGGAGTGGAAGATGGGAGGGATCAGCAAGGAAAGCTACCTAATTGAGGTCAGAAGATGTAGGGATAAAGTGAGAGAGGCTAAAAGTCGAGTAGAGTTGGACCTTGCAAAGGGAATTAAAACCAATAGTAAAAGGTTCTATAGCCATATAAATAAGAAGAAAACTAAGAAGGAAGAAGTGGGGCCGCTTAACACTGAGGATGGAGTGGAGGTTAAAGATAATCTAGGCATGGCCCAATATCTAAACAAATACTTTGCCTCAGTCTTTAATAAGGCTAAAGAGGATCTTAGGGATAATGGTAGCATGACAAATGGGAATGAGGATATAGAGGTAGATATTTCCATATCTGAGGTAGAAGCGAAACTGAAACAGCTTAATGGGACTAAATCGGGGGGCCCAGATAATCTTCATCCAAGAATATTAAAGGAATTGGCACCTGAAATTGCAAGCCCATTAGCAAGAATTTTTAATGAATCTGTAAACTCAGGAGTAGCACCGAATGATTGGAGAATTGCTAATATAGTTCCTATTTTTAAGAAAGGGAAAAAAAGTGATCCGGGTAACTACAGGCCAGTTAGTTTGACATCTGTAGTATGCAAGGTCCTGGAAAAAATTTTGAAGGAGAAATTAGTTAAGGACATTGAAGTCAATGGTAAATGGGACAAAATACAACATGGTTTTACAAAAGGTAAATCGCCCCAAACCAACCTAATCTCCTTTTTTTGAAAAAGTAACAGATTTTTTAGATAAAGGAAATGCAGTGGATCTAATTTACCTAGATTTCAGTAAGGCGTTTGATACCGTGCCACATGGGGAATTATTAGTTAAATTGAAGAAGATGGGGATCAATATGAACATCAAAAGGTGGATAAGGACTTGGTTAAAGGGGAGACTGCAACGGGTCCTACTGAAAGGCGAACTGTCAGGTTGGAGGGAGGTTACCAGTGGAGTTCCTCAGGGATCGGTTTTAGGACCAATCTTATTTAATCTTTTTATTACTGACCTTGGCACAAAAAGTGGGAGTGTGCTAATAAAGTTTGCAGATGATACAAAGCTGGGAGGTATTGCCAATTTGGAGAAGGATCGGGATATTATACAGGAGGATCTGGATGACCTTGTAAACTGGAGTCATAGTAATAGGATGAAATTTAATAATGAGAAGTGTAAGGTTATGCATTTAGGGATTAATAACAAGAATTTTAGTTATAAGTTGGGGACGCATCAATTAGAAGTAATGGAAGAGGAGAAGGACCTTGGAGTATTGGTTGATCATAGGATGACTCTGAGCTGCCAATGTGATATGGCTGTGAAAAAAGCTAATGCGGTTTTGGGATGCATCAGGAGAGGCATTTCCAGTAGGGATAAGGAGGTTTTAGTACCGTTATACAAGGCACTGGTGAGACCTCACCTAGAATACTGTGTGCAGTTCTGGTCTCCCATGTTTAAAAAGGATGAATTCAAACTGGAGCAGGTCCAGAGAAGGGCTACTAGGATGATCCGAGGAATGGAAAACTTGTCTTATGAAAGGAGACTTAAGGAGCTTGGCTTGTTTAGCCTAAGTAAAAGAAGGTTGAGGGGAGATATGATTGCTCTCTATAAATATATCAGAGGGATAAATACAGGAGAGGGAGAGGAATTATTTCAGCTCAGCACCAATGTGGACACAAGAACAAATGGGTATAAACTGGCCACCAGGAAGTTTAGACTTGAAATCAGACGAAGGTTTTTAACCATCAGAGGAGTGACCTTTTGGAATAGCCTTCCAAGGGAAGCAGTGGGGGCAAAAGATGTATCTGGTTTTAAGATTCTACTTGATAAGTTTATGGAGGAGATGGTATGATGGGATAATGTGATTTTGGTAAGTAATTGATCTTTAAATATTCAGGGTAAATAGGCCAAATCCCCTGAGATGGGATATTAGATGGATGGGATCTGAGTTACCCAGGAAAGAATTTTCTATAGTATCTGGCTGGTGAATCTTGCCCGTATGCTCAGGGTTTAGCTGATTGCCATATTTGGGGTCGGGAAGGAATTTTCCTCCAGGGCAGATTGGAGAGGCCCTGGAGGTTTTTCGCCTTCTTCTGTAGCATGGGGCATGGTTGACTTGAGGGAGCTTCTCTGCTCCTTGAAGTCTTTAAACCATGATTTAAGGACTTCAATAGCTCAAATGGGTGAGAAGAAAAGGAGTACTTGTGGCACCTTAGAGACTAACAAATTTATTAGAGCATAAGCTTTCGTGAGCTACAGCTCACTTCATCGGATGCATTTGGTGGAAAAAACAGAGGAGAGATTTATATACACACACACAGAGAACATGAAACAATGGGTTTATCATACACACTGTAAGGAGAGCGATCACTTAAGATAAGCCATCACCAACAGCAGGGGGGGGAAGGAGGAAAACCTTTCATGGTGACAAGAAGGTAGGCTAATTCCAGCAGTTAACAAGAATATCAGAGGAACAGTGGGGGGTGGGGTGGGAGGGAGAAATACCATGGGGAAATAGTTTTACTTTGTGTAATGACTCATCCATTCCCAGTCTCTATTCAAGCCTAAGTTAATTGTATCCAGTTTGCAAATTAATTCCAATTCAGCAGTCTCTCGTTGGAGTCTGTTTTTGAAGCTTTTTTGTTGAAGGATAGCCACTCTTAGGTCTGTGATCGAGTGATCAGAGAGATCGAAGTGTTCTCCAACTGGTTTTTGAATGTTATAATTCTTGACGTCTGATTTGTGTCCATTCATTCTTTTACGTAGAGACTGTCCAGTTTGGCCAATGTACATGGCAGAGGGACATTGCTGGCACATGATGGCATATATCACATTGGTAGATGCGCAGGTGAACGAGCCTCTGATAGTGTGGCTGATGTGATTAGGCCCTATGATGGTATCCCCTGAATAGATATGTGGACAGAGTTGGCAACGGGCTTTGTTGCAAGGATAGGTTCCTGGGTTAGTGGTTCTGTTGTGTGGTGTGTGGTTGCTGGTGAGTATTTGCTTCAGATTGGGGGGCTGTCTGTAAGCAAGGACTAGTCTGTCTCCCAAGATCTGAGAGAGCGATGGCTCGTCCTTCAGGATAGGTTGTAGATCCTTGATGATGCGTTGGAGAGGTTTTAGTTGGGGGCTGAAGGTGATGGCTAGTGGCGTTCTGTTGTTTTCTTTGTTGGGCCTGTCCTATAGTAGGTGACTTCTGGGTACTCTTCTGGCTCTGTCAATCTGTTTCTTCACTTCAGCAGGTGGGTATTGTAGTTGTAGGAATGCATGATAGAGATCTTGTAGGTGTTTGTCTCTGTCTGAGGGGTTGGAGCAAATGCGGTTATATCGTAGCGCTTGGCTGTAGACAATGGATCGAGTGGTATGATCTGGATGAAAGCTAGAGGCATGTAGGTAGGAATAGCGGTCAGTAGGTTTCCGATATAGGGTGGTGTTTATGTGACCATCGCTTATTAGCACCGTAGTGTCCAGGAAGTGGATCTCTTGTGTGGACTGGTCCAGGCTGAGGTTGATGGTGGGATGGAAATTGTTGAAATCATGGTGGAATTCCTCAAGAGCTTCTTTTCCATGGGTCCAGATGATGAGTTTTTTCGTAGGAGTGGGTGGGTGAGATTCCGTGGCCTGCGCTGTGCAGGAGGTCAGACTAGATGATCAGAATGGTCCCTTCTGACCTTAGTATCTATGAATCTGTGAATTCATTAAAATGAATGAGCGCAAATGATTTCTCCATAATTAATTGAAGATTGATAAAGTTAATCTAATTTTCTAGGGAAGATTTTAATACCATTAATCTGTCTATACTAACACTTGTGGGAGGCATCTTTTGTGAACATAGGAATGTTATTCTTTTTTTTTCCAGAGAGTATTGTGCATTTCGTTCTAAATTCCAGGCTCAAAACATTTTTAGGCTTAACAGCTTCTACCTTATGTACTGAAGATGTTAAATGTCATACCAGAAAATCTTTTATACATTCATTCTGTAGGTTGCTGCAGTTCTTTCCAAATACTATATCTGCTGGTTTGATGGAAGTGTGCATGCTGTACATTAAGAGAAAGCAACGGAGTACTTGTGGCACTTTAGAGACTAGCTTATGCTCAAATAAATTTGTTAGTCTCTAAGGTGCTACAAGTACTCCTCTTCTTTTTGCGAAAACAGACTGACACGGCTGCTACTCTGAAACCTGTCATTAAGAGAAAGGCAATTACAGTTTCATACTACAGATATCCATATAATGCTTTGCAAACATAATATTCCCAGACACAAAATTACATTAAGATGCAATTGAGAATACATAGCAGAAAGACAGTTAAGGTGCCCCAGCATCCTTAACGCAGCCCTGTACTGATGCATAGGATTAGGATAAAGACATATCCTGTTAAATTGCTGATAAATACTTCCAGTGTTAGCATCAATCTCATTAACACGGCCCTATAAACCAGTAAGCCAGTTCTAAATTAAAGTTACATTATATATTTGGTTTTCTTGTAAGTCTAAGATATGTACAGTTATAGCACACAGACAACCTTCATTCTGTAGTAATACCATGAGGGGGTGGGGAGAGGGAAATCTGGAAGGAAAAACTAGTGTGCTTTTAAAAATCAGTTCATTCTAATTTGGGACCACAAATTAACATTTTCGGTTTTTTGCATGATGCCACTTTGAATTAAGATAAACAGTTGGAGTGCTATAGGCTATAAATGTAGACAAGCCCTTAGTCCTGCTGTGAGTGCAGGGGACTGGACTAGATGACCTCTCAAGGTCCCTTCCAGTCCTACAATTCTGTGATTCTGACTTCCTTTTCTGCCAACAGAGTTAAATATTTTTTGTAGATCAGCATTCACACTTCAGGGATCTCTTTTTGTTATCAGTGAAATGATTATTATGTGGGAGGAGGGATAGCTCAGTGGTTTGAGCATTGGTCTGCTAAACCCAGGGTTGTGAGTTCAATCCTTGAGGGGGCCATTTAGGGGATCTGGGGCAGAAATTGGGGATTGGTCCTGCTTTCAGCAGGGGGTTGGACTAGATGATCTCCTGAGGTCCCTTCCGATCCTGATATTCTACGATCAACATTATATATAATGCTAGCTGTTAGTTTTTAGTTTGAGTCTACTGAAAATTTCTTTCCATTTTCTGGATTAATTTCAAAATTCTTCCTATTCAAACCACTGTATCTTCTTCCCTCATCGCTCTCGATTTCTTTGATAGCATCTCAGTTTCCTGCACTCTGTTTAGGCTTCTGTTGCCATAACACTGTGTCGTCTTCACTCACTCAAATCTTCAAAGCTTTCTTTCACTGCATTTGCTTAAAGCAGCCTTCGAATTAATGTATTCTGTGCTCCCTTAACTTGTTAAAAACCCTCAAATCCAAGTTGTTCCACATTATCCATGTAGCATTCTGGTTTAATGACCATATGCTATTCTGCTGGTAGAGTACTGAACTCTTGTACTCCCATTGTCCTTGGATAGCAAGCTCTTTGGAGCACAGACATGTTTGCATTTAATTATCATACAACACCATGTTCCTGGGTCTATTTTAATATTTGTATTATGGAAATGCCGGTTGCAGTTCCTTAGTTAAGGCTGAGGTTTGAGATTCGCACTTACAGCATGAATTTAAACTTTGTTATAAAGAATACAGTCTATCCTCTGAAATTACAGCACTTTTTGAGCGCAGAATGAAAATTCTGATAATTTACAAGTTAGTCTGTTAGTTACAATTAATTTTTAATAGGTCCTTTTAGAAGTTTAGCTCCATGTTCAGTTCATTGAATGATCTTAAGAAAGTAACGGACTTTTCAAATTACCCTTAGTTAAAATCCATTGAAATCTTGTTTACTGGCTACATTTGAAGAAATGGGGTGTGTGGGGTTTTTTTGTTTTGGGGTTTTTTTGTGTGTGCCATTATTCATAACTGAAAGCTGCTTCTTCAGCAGAGGCTGACGAATGTTGTTCTACAGAGAATTCAACAAGGAACTGCCCTCTTTCAAAAATGGCTATTGCATACTGTCTCCGATGGGAGAGGTCAAGTTGTTCTTAGAGAAAATGATAGCTCATGACAGCAGAAAGTGACACCATTTTAGCTGAGGGTACTTTGGCTTCACTCCCATTGGTCGCGGGTATCCCCGAAGGTGGTCTGTGGCTTCAGTCTCATTGAGAGCAATAGGAGATAACTGCTTTGAAAAAGGAGCAATTCTTCAGCAGAATTCTTCTACAGATAATTTAATGAAGAAACTAAGATGTCTGCTCATGCAGGAATGTGCTGCTCAAAAGGTGGTGGAAGAAATTGGCATTTATGCTGCATTGGAGTGGAGTAAAGCAGCCTTAAAACTTCAAATTAAAAAATTAGATTATCTTCAAATCATTACAAATATAACATTCTCCCTGAGTTTCTTGTGTAATTTAAGTGTTATTAAAAACTGCAAGAAACTGAAGTTAAGGTATGTAACAGTAATTTAAGGGTAAAAAAGCCTTATCACAGCTAAGTCTCTGCAGTCTTATTTTGATCATAGGTTTCAGAGTAGCAGCCATGTTAGTCTGTATTCGCAAAATGAAAAGGAGTACTTGTGGCACCTTAGAGACTAACAAATTTATTAGAGCATAAGCTTTCGTGAGCTACAGCTCACTTCATCGGATGTCTCTAAGGTGCCACAAGTACTCCTTTTCATTTTGATCATAGCACATTTAAAATTTTGTGTTTAAAAAAACATAACTTTGATTAGCTGTTGTGAAAAAATGATTTAATTATATTAGATGCCTTCATCTTATTAAAATATATTAATATGTATGTGTTCACTTTAGCTTTCCCTAGGTTTCTCCCCAACATAGGTATTGTTTTCATTAATATTTTGCTGTAACTATTTCGTTACTTTTTCTTTAGAGATGTTTGAAAAATGGAAGCTTCCTTTCATGAGAAAGTTCAACATTTTGTTTTAATTCTCCCACTAGGAAAACTGAAAACTTTTGTTGAAACCAGCCTTTTTCTATGGCAAGTTTCACTTTCAGTTACACTACATTTTCCGATGAGAGAAATTTTGGGTCATGAATAGGAAAAAAAAAAATCCTATTTTCTGGAAGTGGAAGGTGGAAAGAGATAGGTGGAAGCCATGATTATTTTCTCTTGAAGTTCTTTTGAAACAGCTTGCTGCAGAGTTGGCAGGTATGATCAGCTCAGGAACTGCTGGAATCAAGTGTAGCTTACCTAATCCGAAGCAGCATTTTGTATGTCCATGTTAGAACAAGTCTCAAAGGCCTTGTCTGCACTGGTGGCAACATGTAGGATACGTGTAGCTATACTCCACTACGAAAAGTAGGTTGTGTCCCTACTGTGGTGTGCAGCTACATGGAGCTGTGAAATGCTCCAGTAAGAGGAGTCAGCAGAGAAAGGCTCCCTTGCTGCCAGAGCCTTTCACCCTGCCTATCCCCTGCCAGAGCCTTTCCCTACAGTGAGGAAAGGCTCTAGCAGTGGGACACTACACTGCTAAAAACAGCAGTGTAGATGTGGGAGACACTGCCTAGAACTGTTGTAGAGTTCATACTCCAAGGTTCTGGCATGTCTTTACTCTTCTCATCTAATCAGTGCCTCATTAACTACACTACTGTTTATACCCATGCTAGGGGAGTGTGCAGTATATGTACTCTACATGCCATCATAAGTGTAGACGTAGGCAGAGTCTAGTCCTGGGAGGTGGAGGGAAGCAGAATTTAAGCTAATTCAATTTTCAGGTGAGGGGAGAATCAGCAAGGAAGCAAGGGGAGAGCTGTAAGGAACAAAATGAAGAGATGGGGGGAATAAACTGGAGGAAAATGATAAAGAAATATGGGACTTTCATAATGGGTGGGTTTCCTTGCTGTTCTAATGAGTGGCAGATTTCTGTAAATCATGGGTGTGGCATAACACTTAAGCATTGTTTTGTGCACAGATTCCAGTGGAATTAAAACTTAAATCCATGCATTATGCTACCTTTTTGCCAGAACGTATGTATACTGACTTTAATTACTTCATATTCTTCAAGTGATTGCACATGTATGTGTGTGCACTCCCTGAGCAGTTGCTGGAAGTTTTCCCATCCGTTGGAGTGGCTCTGGCATACTTGGATGCCATGTGCTCATAGCGCAGCACCAGAGCCGTCCCGAGGGATACCACTGAGGGGAAAATTTCTGGCAACTGTACGGGCACACCAGGCCCAGATTAACCTTTTGTGGGCCTGGCACCAAACATATTTGTGGGCCCCCAAGGTAGCAGTGGAGCATGGTGCAGGGGGGTCGGTCCCCGGAGCGAGGGGCTGGGCAGGGGCCTGGCACGGGTGGCCCTGCTCAGTCCAGCCCAGTGCGAGGGCACTATTTACAAACCTGCAGTTGCCAGATGCACAGTGGCCTGCCCAGCCCTGTGCTGTCACCGGGCCACTTCCCCTCAGGTGTGGGCCCATGCCATGCCACACAGCCCCTCCCCCCACCCCACCCAACACTGGAACACCCCTCCAATTCCCTATGGCCAGACCTCCCCCGACCCATTATGCCTAGGGCCCCACCAGAACCTGCCACAAATGCACAGTGCCCTGCACAACACCACCCCTGCCCAGCGCCCCCCTGCCTACAGTCCCACCACAACTGCTTAGCACCCCAGACAGAATCCCCACTCCCTAGTGCCCCAACACACACACCTTCCCTGCCCTCTCACAGCCCAGCACCACCACCCCTCCAGACACCCTCTCCCCACACCCCGTCTCCCAGACGCACTCACCAGCCCTGCTGGGAGGTGACTGTCTGCCAGGCTGAACTGCCAGGGCTAGTCCTGGGGTGGGGAATCGCTCCAGCCCCTCAGGAGTTGTGCAATTAGCCAGGCCAGGGCCTGCCCCAGTCGGGCTCCGTCAGGGCTCCACTTGTATAAAGGGGCCAGCCAAGCTCCCAACACTGTCCCCCACAACTGGCTGAGACTGGCCAGGCTTCTGCACCAGTCCCAGGCAGGTCAGCTCTGGGGAGACAGGTGGTGAGAAGCAGAGACTGCCCGGACCCGGAAGTGCACTGGGGTCCAGCCAGGGGGCAGAGAAAAGCTGCCGGGTGGGATCGGGGTGAAGAGGAGTCCTCAGCGGGTAGGCTGAGAGGAGCAAGTGTTGGGCGGGGTGGGGGGAGCCAGCAGGCTGGCAGGGTCTCAGTGTACAGTGCAAGCAAAGCAGGCTGGGGCCCCTTGTGAGCATGAGCCCCACTGGCGCCATTGTAAACCCGACACTGAGGCATACACATTGGAATGGGCATGTATAACTCATCTCGAAGAACAACAGTTACAAAAAGGTTAGTAACTGTTTTTTGTTGGGTATGTTTAAATGTGGCACTGGATCCAACAAAGCAAACTCCAACATTTGCTAAAAGTCCCCTTAAAAATTGTTATCGGGTTTTTAGCTATGTTGTGTGAAAGCAAAACAAAACTATTTGCTGTGCTTTCCAGATGTTTATACATTGTGACTTCCTTAGTAACTGCTTGCTATATTGGTAGTAGTCTATCTGTGTGTATGTGGGTGGGGGAAATCCCAAAACAGAAAGTATCAGAATATATTTAAACTCTGTGATTCTTGAAACTGTCAGAACGTTACCCTAATTGCACTAAATACAGTTGCATTTTTGCATTTACTTTAATTTAGTTTGAAACAAGACTGGTGGTGGAAAACAGTCTTATACAACAAAAAGGAAGTTAAAGTTGGTCAAGAGGGGGGCAGATAGTCATCACTGGAATCCTGTCCTCGAGATACAGTTGGTCACCAGTTTTTCCATTCAACAGTAGGATGGGCAAGAAACCAGGAGTGTCCTCCCAGCATCATGCTAACCCATGAAGGCAAGGTTGATTGAGTGGCCTGCTCTGAAGACCTGTGTCCTTCCTTTTTTATGCTGTATACAGAGAATTCAGTTCTCCACTTACATACGGTAATATGTTCAGTACCAAATTTTACTAGATAAGCTGCTATTTTTGTGAAAGTACTGGTTAAAATGTAGTGACCATTTTGTGGTTGAATTAAAAGTATGTATTTTCATGCTCAAGAGGAGATACATGGACTTGTCTCAACACAGATCTGTTCCTTTCTGTATAAAATAGATAAGTACTTTGAGTTCAGAGCTGGAGATAGGTTCAACGTTGTAATATTTCTCATCCAAAGTGTTACCTGATACGGGGGTTATGTCCTGACTTCAGCTGTGGGCATGACTGTTTCAGATTACATTGGAGGAAGAGACTGCCAAATGAGTGGTGGGAGAGGACACAGTGTCCTTGAATCTCCATTCTCGTCCACTTAATTGAGTCTCCAGGGCAGCTGATCTACATCTTTGATTAAAGCTTACATACTTTTTAAAATCAGGAATTAGAAATTCTTTTGTATTAAATAATTGATAACATTTAACTATACTTTAACTATTACAGTACTGTTAAAAGTACATCCTTTGAGAAATTTTCACGCTTATAAGGTCACTTGTTACATTTTGGCTTCTGTACCTCAAAAAAAAATACATTTGTAAACAAATTCCACATTAACGTAAGAATGTTCTACTTCCCTACAGATGGCCCAAACGCATATTTTGGGGTAAGGAAATTAAAGTTCTTTACTGCACATTTAATATTAAGTGTTGACAAACATTTAACAAAGGCACAGTTAGAAATGGGTTTCCACTGTGGAATTCCAAGCGGGTTGTTGGGGGGGGGGAATTCACAGTAGGACATTCCTTAACTTAATCTCTTCATGTTCAAATTATTACAAATAAAAGAAAAAGGTGTGGGCATTAATGTTCTTCAAATATAAGTAATTTGCAGATTACAAGGGCCATTGAAAACAGAAACAGGACATGAGGAATTTTTGGCCAAGTGGCCACAACTTACTTAATTCCATAACAGGGTAACTTCTTGGGAAATCTATCCTGGCACCAGGGGTTATATTGGATTCAGTCACCAGAGCAGCACCTCCTGCTGGCCATCTCGAGGATTAGGTCTTTCAGCCGGTGCACCTTCTCCCATTATTGTCTCCATCTGAAGACCTGCTTAAGTCCAAGTCCCACAGTGTCCTTTTCGTGACTCAGCCCTCCAGCTGTGCTACCATCCGTGTTTTCCCCCTTCCTGGGAAAAAGTATCTCCCAGTTCTACAGTCCACTCACTTCCTGAGTCGGGGGTGGAGGGGAGGGACCCAGACCCACCCACTGCTCAGAGTCTTGGCCCGGGGACCCTGTAGATAGCATTCTCCTGCTGTCTCTCCTTAACTTCTCCACCAGTGCTGCTTAAGCTCCCTGGGCCACTTCCCTGTGGCCCCAGCACCACCTTTGCCCTCTTATCAGGGCCTCCAGCACACAAGTGACAGCAGCCAGCCAAGAGTTCCCTCTTGCTTCCCCTGTCCCTGCCAGTAGCTGCTCTGTCAAAGGTGCTACCTTCCTGTAGCCCGCTAGGAACACAGTCCTCTTTCTTTGGGCTCCCGGCAGCAACTAACCCTACTCTGCCCTGCAGCTCCATTTTATGTGAACCTGCTGGGCCCTGATAGATTGCTCCGTACAACCTCTTTGTAACTCACTGTCCCCAGTGCATCCTTCCTAGGCTGCTTTTAATCACCTACCGGTTTCGGGTGAACACCCCATCACATGGGGGAAGGTCATTAATGCTTCCTCTGTCATCATCCTTCCTCCTTTTCGATATTCAAATCTTGAGGGTGGCTTACCAGCTGCTTTTAACTAAAGCCCTATCAAACTCTGCATTGCCCCAAATTTTTATCAGCATTTAATATCCTGCTAAAACAGGCCCTATCAGTAGGGCTACCTTTTTGTCTCAGAAATTTTTAAGCCATTTCTCTGCGGAAGTGCTGGGGGAGGAAGGGGAACAAGTCACAGCAAGGGGAAGGAGAGGGGGGGCCGGTGGAGGTTGGAGCGTGAGCTCCATCCTACAGCAACTGCTCCTGTCCTGAGGTACTTGGGCCTGGCTCCCTGCTCCAGGCATTGCAACCTAGCGCATGTGGTCTTAACACCACTCAAGTTTAGTGCATCCATCTCTCTGTAGCTGGAGATGAGTCAGACCTGTGTGGCACTGCAACCCAATGTGCCAAGTTGCAGTGCCACTTGGTTTTGGGAACATTTTGTGGACTTTATTCAAATTCAATTGACTTTTGTGACAAAGTAATACCCCTACTTATCAGAGACTTGATTACTTCCAATGTCTAGGCTGTTCTGGGTTACAGACCATAGTAATGTCTGGGATTCCTCCTGAACTTATAGGATAGCTCAAGCTTGCCCACAAATCCAAACCTTTTTCCTGAGAAAGGTGTCATTGCAGTCTAGTGACCTGCAGAAATCATTGGCTGGAACTACAGCATCCTGTAAAACCTGAAATGTAGCATTCCAACCAAAGATAAGTACAAATTTTGTTAATGTCCTTCACCAAGAATCATCATGAGAGTAAAATGGGGAGGGATTTGTAGTGGAGGGCAGAGTTGGAAGGAGGATTTTTCTGTCTTGCTTGCTACTATTAACTGTCTTATGTCCCAGCCAGCCAACCCAAGAGTTCCTGCAAGTACCAGGACTACCCAATGAGAGTCCGCCCCTTAGAAGTATTGTCCCATTGGTTAACTGTTACAGTAGGATAACGTAAGTGGTGTGCAGTGCTCTCCAGATCTCATACTGCAATTTCAAACAGGCTGGTAAGGCCATCCTGCCTTAAATACAATCTCCTAAAAATCTAGAGTACTTGACAGTGTGGGCTAGTGGTAAGAGCACTGGACTAAGACTCAAGACTTGGGTTCTATTCCTCTGTTCCTAGCTCTTCCACTGGCCTGCTGGGTTACCTCAGATAAATTGTTTCCCCTCTCTGTGCCTCAGCTTACCCTGCTGTAAAACAGGGATGGTGATGCTGACCATCTTTGAGAAGCACTTTCAGATATATTGGTGAAAAGTGATTTTATATATATGTGTGTGTATGAACTAGTTGATATTACTCTGTTATTGGCATCCTTAGCAAACCTAGGCTGGAAAAAAAATAAAACTAACCAGTGTGTTACAATAAAACTAGTCTTACCTCATTTGGTGGGGATGGGGGAGTCGTATTTGTTTTATAATTTACATATCCTGAGATTTAGTGTGTTGTTTATAGGTTTCAGAGTAGCAGCCGTGTTAGTCTGTATTCCCAAAAAAGAAAAGGAGGACTTGTGGCACCTTAGAGACTAACAAATTTATTTGAGCATAAGCTTTCGTGATCTACAGTTGCATCCGATGAAGTGAGCTGTAGCTCACGAAAGCTTATGTGCAAACAAATTTGTTAGTCTCTAAGGTGCCACAAGTACTCCTTTTCTTTCTGTTTGTTTATAATTACATGTAGTAGGTGCTGGTATATTTTTAAAACTTTTCCAAGGACAAATCTCCATTTAAGTTTGAGGCTTCTAGGCAGCAGTGATCCTCTCCCCACCCTAAAAATATTAGTAATTCCGATGTGCCCCTTCCTACCTCCAGGTACTTAGAACAATAGAGAAAGGTGGGAGAAGAGAAATGCCACCTCTTTTTTTTTTTTCTTCCCTATCCCCTCTGTAGAATTAAGGCAGGGGTTTGGGCTTCCATTGTTTTGTGCAGGAGGTAGCTAGTGACTCTTCTACTTCCTGCTACTGAACTACACTTTTCAGTTGGATAGCAGGGGAAACGGATGAAGAATGGAAAGCAGGGGAATAATCATCAGTTAATTTACTTCCTAGTCAGCCAAAGCTAACAAGTGACAGAAGATGAGCATTGCTTATAAAACAAAAGAAAACCCCACTTGAGGAGCAGCTCTGAGTAACCTCTCTCCTGTTAACCTGGGGCTGTAAATACCCCAGATCGGTTTATAAAACCTGGGGCAATCCCAGTCAAAACAAGATTATGGGCTGCCATATTATTAAATTACATTTTAATGTATTTTATACTGTATGATATTCAGTAGTGCTTTTATGTAGTGTTTTGATCTATAACTTAGATTTTAATATTTAAAATAACTAGAAATATATTCTCATAATGAAACAGTATGATGAGTGAAAGAAAGGTGGTTGAGAGTCTCTTCAATAATGTATTAATTCCTGATGGACAGATCCACAACTTTGTTGTCCTGGCAGTGACATACTTTTATTTTAGGCGAGGGGCTTCATCCCTGGGACCCTCACCCAGCTCACAAAACCCTTCAGCATCTGAGGCTGCACCACCCAGGGCCTGACAACAGTTCTCTAGCTTATGCTCAAATAAATTTTAGTCTCCAAGGTGCCGCAAGTACTCCTTTTCTTTTTCCGAATACATATTAACACGGCTGCTACTCTGAAACCATACTTTTTTTTTTGAGAGCAAGGCACCAGATGCTGAAAGGTTTTTTTTGCACACTTCATATTACTTTTGTTTCTCTAGTTCAGAATTTGTTAGGCAAAATATCTGTTGAATTGCAAGATTGACTTTGCAGTAATGGATCCTCCCGTGGATAAAGCTGTAATGTGAGAGTGCATCCTTCTCATGTACAGAAAGGTGTTTGCTACTGTTTTCAACCGTGCACAGCCATTTTAATCTGAATGGGAAATCTGTCTGGGGACCCAAAGTACAGTAATTAGCAGTCTCTTCAGAGTGTCAGAGCAGAATTACCATTGTAATGGTTTAGCTGGAGGATAAAAGGATTGAATTTGGGTCTGCCTGCCTGCCAAACTAAATGAGTTGCCATGGGAATTTTCAAATGTAAGAGGCGTTTACTTAAAGCAATTTGGCGGGTTTGAATAAACTCATAAATTATGGGTTTTAGAACAGAGATCCCTGCTTTCTCTGGCATAGGCTGAACAGCAAAGTAGGCTGTTAGAAAGCTGCTTACATTCTTAATGAGAATGAGTTGATCCATGCTCCCGTGCAGACTATCAGCTTATTAAGGCTAAACTGTTTCTGCTAAATACAGTACTGTAAGCACATTTCAAGAGACAGAGTTTTCAACAAATCCCTGGGGTAAAAAAACAAAATCTGATTGCTCTAAAAATAAATTGAATTTCCCTTGCTAGATTAGATCTGTTTTCAAGTAATGGTATTAAAAATGGTTCATTGTATTGTTTCAATAAACATTAACCTGCTATTGATTTTAACTTTCCTGTGCATGTAATATTTATTACAACACTTCTCAAATCCCTCTCTGAAAGGAAAGAGGGCATCGAAGGCTTCTTTCAAAAACAAATAAGGTGCCTCGGCCCTTTGAACTGATTCTTTCAGGTCACATGTAAATGCTTTCAAAGTTCAGGCTCCGTCTTTCTGAAAGGAGTTGGGCTTTGACCTGCTGACTTGTTTGTCAGCACCAATGGTACTGAAATGTGAGAAGATGGACTCTGCTTTCACAAATGCCAAAAGTGATGAACATCACTTATGCTTGTTTAACCTTTAGTAATGCTCAAGAAGTCAGTTGCAACAATAAGATGATGCACTGGTGTTTTATGCCAGCCTTTGGAAGCATAATTTTAAGTGAAGTCTTTGATTGATAGTCTTTTATATGTATTAATTAACCTAAACGGGGGAAAGATCTATTTTCCAGAAGTATGAATTGTGGTCTTAGATTCCAAGATAAACGTTCTAGTCAATTTATTAATTAGAAAACTAATGTGTACTTGTCATGCTGTCTGGAGTGGTTCACGACTGTGAGTGCCAACCTCAGGGTGGACTGTCAAAAACAGGGCAGACACCACAAACTTGTATTATGTCCTATAATTAGATTTAACCAACCCAGGAACAAATGTGAACTCCTGAAGCACTATAATAGTTTTATCATGGAGTTCCCCTTGGACATTCCAGTCTATCTTGCCACTGGAGCTAGCTTGACTTACTGATGGTTGGTTGCTATACACCAAAGATCTCGAAAGATTTAGGTTGCTTCCAGGGCCAAGAGACCAGTCACTTACCCCAGGTCAATTCGTACATCAGAGTACGTCTTCATGGCAGCTAGACACCCACGGCAGGCTTGTGGGGCTCATGCTGGGAACTGTTTCATTGCTGTGTAGACTTCTTGGCTTGGGTTGGAGCCTGGACTGTAGGACCCTGCGGGGTGGGAGGGTCCCACAGCTCAGTATCCTGCCTAAGCCTGGAAGTCTGCACAGCAATGAAACAGTCCTGCAGACCAAGCCAATCCTATAGTCAATTAACTAAGGATTTATTAACTAGGAAAAAGAAATGTGGTTTACTGGTTAAAGCAGGCAAACATATATACAAATGAGTTGCCGTCTATGGTTTGAAAAGTTGAGAGTTAGTCATCTGTCAGCACTGAATGTCTTTTAGGAATAACCTAGGTTGACCCTAGGGATGTCTGCTTCTGTTTCATAGCTCCAGCCCAGTGAGAGTCAAAGCAGCAACAGAGATGAAACATTTTGTTGTTCACTATCTTTATTTCCGTCTTCCAGAATTGAAGCTGATGGGATCATCAGGAGCAATTAGCAAGGTCTTTGTATTGTTATGTTCCACAATGGCCCATTTAGTTTTGGTAGTCCTTCCTGATGGGCAAGAGACCATCCCTTTTGACAGTTTTAGGGCAAACAGTTTTTATAGTTATAAAGCAAAAAATTAAATATCACCTTATAACTTGTGATAAAGATATAAGTGAGATTAGTGCATGCAACAGCTTACAAGCATTTCACAGACTAAGTATTAATCACATTGTTATAAGTTATATTGTTTCAGAGTAGCAGCCGTGTTAGTCTGTATTCGCAAAAAGAAAAGGAGTACTTGTGGCACCTTAGAGACTAACAAATTTATTTGAGCATAAGCTTTCATGAGCTACAGCTCACTTCATCGGATGCATTCGGTGGAAAATACAGTGGGGAGATTTATATACACACAGAGAACATGAAACAATGGGTTTTATCATACACACTGTAAGGAGAGTGATCACTTAAGATGAGCCATCACCAGCAGGAGGGGCAGGGAGGAGGAAACCTTTCATGGTGACAAGTAAGGTAGGCTATTTCCAGCAGTTAGCAAGAACATCTGAGGAACAGTGGGCTGTGGGGTGGGGTGGAGAAATAACATGGGGAAATAGTTTTACTTTGTGTAATGACTCATCCACTCCCAGTCTCTATTCAAGCCTAATTCATTTCCAGCAATGAATGTCAGTGCTCAGCTGATGCTGAGACCCTTGGCGAGAGCTGGCACTTGGTTTTCCAGTGTCACAGCACTGTTTTTACAAAATGTAATTTAAATTACATTCTGAATAAAGATAACGTTTAATTATCTGCCTTATGCTGATAATTGTTAGTACCTGCCTCAAACTTTATGGTGAATTAAAAGATGATCAGTGGAAGAACTTTTAGTAGGTTAAAAAAGAAGGCAATATTGCTTTAATTGTAGTAACCTAAGTTTTGGTAAAAGCACTGTGTAGTTATACTTTGAACTCCTTGACCAAATATGATGTCAGTAATGGTGTGTCCGTAAATTAGCAAAAACTTAGTAAGTAAACCATACTACTAAATTCTTCTCTCATTAACATTTATAGTGTACTTGTCATTCACTTGTTGAACAGCTGCTGAATTCTGACAAATTCCTAAACTTGTATTAAGGTGCAGCTGAAATTTTGCTGGGAGTCTTGGGGAACTGTTTACTATGAAACTTTTAGACCCGTCTACCAGGAAGTCAGATGAAGTGGTGATGGGCATTTACTTATTACTTATATTCTCTATTGTAGAACTTCAATTAAACCTAATTTAAAAAGCAGTGGTTTCTCATGTTGATTAAATACTGGTGTTTTAGAGCATACTTTGAAACTCTCCACATACATAATTTCATCATAATTCATCTTATCTTGGTTTCTAGAAGAAGAGAGAACAAAGTAAAAGAAGTAATGTAATAGCTCATAGGTTTGTGATCTTATTTATGGAGCTTTCTGTATATTTTCCACACTGGATTATAAGAAGGATAATGGAGAGAGACTAAATGCTCAGAAGAGGTTAACTGATAAAGGGTTTTAAGAGTTGAACTATGAGAAAAAAAATAGATGAGTTTTTAATCGATTTCAGCTGCTTTCTAGGGTGTACATGCTTATCTTTAGGGACTGGTACATTTTGCAAAGTTCATAGAATCGTAGTTCTGTATCTTCTCTAATCCTGGGAAAATGCTGATGTCTGGTACTACTTATCCTTGCTCTATCTCATATTAACCAAAGTTCTGAACAGTAGAAATTGCATTACAGTGCAAATTAATGGTCTTGGACTTCATAGAAAGTATGGAAGGGGACAGGATAGCCAAACTAGAAGGTGTTTTCACTAGCTGTATAGTTCATATTTATGCAACATGAAAACATGAGTATGTTACTTAAAATGTATATACTTAGCTGCCATTTGTTTTTCTATAGTGGTTGATCAGACCCTTCCCCGGCATAACAAGCTATAACTACAGAGCTGTGAATAGAGTAAAACAGAAGTTGGCAAGAACAAATAGAACAGAGCATCTCCAATTTTACCATATTATACATTCAGGTTATAGCAAATGTTGTAATTAAACTTAAATTTGAGATTTCCATTTGACTTACTCTTTCACATATTCACACTTTGAGAAAAATACTTTTCTTGGATTAAAAATGTTTTTATTCCATGGTCCATCATGGCCAAAAGATTCACCCATATTTAAGTTATAGGAGTGTTTAAATGTATAAACCTTTTTTTTTGTTTTTTTTTTTTGCTCTAGAAAGAGGATTCTCTTTATATAGACGTAACTTTAAAATGTCCATACCTCACAAATTGAAATTTTCCAAGTGGCTTCCCGTCACTGATGATTTGTTTCTAGTCCAGTAAACCAAATTAAAATAAAAATAAAAGTTAAGAAATCATAAATCATTTCATTTCTGCATGTGTGTAGTGTGACATTTCCATTGACATTAGTAGAATTATCCTGCTGTGGCATCATGTAAAATTTTAAATTCACGTTAATGATGTTAAATACCTATGTGGGATTCGCAAACTGAAAAGGAGTACTTGTGGCACCTGTAGCTCACGAAAGTTTATGCGCAAATAAATTTGTTAGTCTCTAAGGTGCCACAAGTACTCCTTTTCTTTTTGCGAATACAGACTAACATGGCTGCTACTCTGAAACCTGTCATTATGTGGGATTGTTACTCTTTCACTAAATAGTTGATACTTCCATAGTTTATGCAGCTGAGGAAGTACACAGTTAAAACCAGAGATTCTTTAAAACTTTTTCATGTTCCTTAAATATTGGAAAGTTAAACACACAACATACACATTTACATTTTTATAACTTAGTTTAGGAAAAGAAAATATTACGGTTCTTTGGATTACTAGTTATAATATTAAACATCCTTTAATGTACAATAAGCCAAATTCTGCCCTTATTTTGGTTTTAGCCTAAATTGCTTGCAAATTGCTTTAAGCTTAAATCTGAATGTGTCTCTCTAAAGTGCTGTAAAGGGATCTAAAATTCCTGTCATTCCCACGTATGAAAACTCCCTTTTTCTACACTTGCATCCTAGAATTCTTCTTTGTGTAGTGTTCCATAAGATTCAAATTTTTACTCCATTGTTCTTTTCTTCATTTCAA
Source organism: Dermochelys coriacea (assembly GCF_009764565.3). Classification (NCBI taxonomy): domain Eukaryota; kingdom Metazoa; phylum Chordata; order Testudines; family Dermochelyidae; genus Dermochelys; species Dermochelys coriacea. Next base: position 125,259,514 of record NC_050070.1, read on the forward strand.
TAAATGTCTGTCTTAAACCTTGTCTGCAACTTCTGTGCTAATGATTCTCAACTGCACATTGTTTGAATCTCTGTGGAGTACTTATAGTCCATCCTCTATCTATAAAAGAGGACTTGCCTCACCAAGTCAATTTCAACCATAGGTTGTTTCTTTTATCGAAAGGATGTCTAGTTCTGTTATGCTGGAGGAGCATCCTTAAGCACAGCTCTGTCTCTTCTAGCTCAATTATCAGTTCAGACTTCTTATTTGCCTCTGTTGTTTGTAATCTTAATTTCAACCTTGACTATGTACACATCTTTCCCCAACATCTATATCTGAAAATCTGACTACCATCAGCTCTGCTTTAGTGACTATTTGTAAAACAGCTTTATTGCCCCTGTTTCTCTACACATTCATGTCCTTCCCCCGGAACTAGAGATCCCAGCATGTGCAGATGTATGTTGCATGCCTTTTTATACATAGCAATAAATATAGTGACATCACAACAATATTCACTCTTCCAGTGGTCACCTGTTCACTTACCATAGTCTTCAGTTTTTCTGCCTTTCTTTCTCTCTCTACTTTGCTTGACTCACGGAGCACTAGTATCCTGTCTCTTTCCACAGTCTGTCTTCTGTTCAATGAGAACAGAAAACTTATAAGTGTTTGTTTGAAATAATGTGTCTAAACTGAGTGACACATTATACAATAAGATATATTTAAGTCTGACTTTCTTACTAAAATAAGTCTGAGTGATGCATAAGAATGATTTAATCATTTTTGGTACTGGGGAATTATTAACAAGTGAAATATGTTAAATTTTGAAAAATAACTACTGCTTATGGACATTACTGCTTTGTAATGATTTACTGATCGTCTATTAATCTCTAGTAATTATACATTTGTTTTTATTAGAGATGTGCAATATAGCATTCAAAGTAAACATTTAAAAAAAATCTAGTGTAAATACATTTAGTTTCAAATGGGTCTTTTAGATAGATTAGTCAGAACTTTCCTTTAAATTATATTTAATACCAAAGTTATATGGAAACAACTTTAAAGTTGTGATTCAAACTGGCAGAAAAGGCATCCATATTTTACTCTGGCTCTTTTTGTATGACGTGATTCAGTTTTCAATGTTAACTGAATTTCTTGACTTTTCCAATTCATCACAACCTGAACTTCTATTTAGCTAACATTTTAACCTAATAAAAAGAATCATAATATACATTACTGCTTAGAGACAGCCACAAAAGTAGGAAAATTCACCACATAAGGAATATTAGTGTTTCATTTTGGTGTTGCAAAGGGTTACTTTCTGACAACCTAGCCACAGATTACAGCTCCATTTAAAAATAACTGAATGTAGTTAGCTGGTCACATGAGTGTGCAGTCATCTAGCTTTTTCAAGAAGGAGTGCTCTTCTAAGCCCCTTTGTTTACAGCCTGAGCTAGGCAGTTCTGAGTTCACACTAATTTCTCTGGAAAATAATCATTGGCTAGTCTGTTAGGAGCTGAAAAGAAAGCTCAATAAATAGCAAAGAAAGCCTTCTCCCTTACAACACAGTGCCTTGAGCAGCTTGAACCTTCAAATAGAAGGTCATATGATTGGCATATTTGTCCCCTAAAGAGAGTGCACGCAATTCTTTTATTCACTACTCTGTATTTTTAAACTGAGCGAATGCAGGTCTTAGCCAGCTGTAAGATGAGCTGTGACTAACCAGCTGAAATAGTACCATCATCTCATTCTGATATTCATAAACTGTTACAGAGCAGCAAAACACTGAAGACAAATAAGACACACACATTTACAATATTCATTGTAAAAGTTTATTTAGATTTTTTTTTAACAGTAACAGATTTATGCTATTTAAATTGGTTAGCAGCAAAATGTACAGATCATGTATCTGTTCAGTAAAGTATTGGAGGCAGAATTCTCATGGTCTTCTATGAACTTGGAAGTAAACATGAATTTTAAGTACTTTTCACATTTTAAAAGTTTTTGAATTATTTAAGGGTCGTGTGTTGAGAGTCGGAGGTCTCTTTCATCTTTCAAATTCTTGCATTGACCCCAACCGAGACAGAAATTTAGGATTTGAACCAGTCATATACTCCTTGTGCCTGCACATACGAAACAAAAATACCCCTGTCTGAATGAAGGTTCCCTCAAAAAGGTAGAATCTACATAAAGATTTAGAGATATCAAGATATATTACATTTTCAGTTTGTCTGTTATGCTACTACATATCTTCTTGCCTTGAAAAATGCATGCAGAAAAAGTAGGGCAATCTCAACGAAAGTATGGAATTCCACCATTACATATGTTAAAAGGTTAAAATTTTTCCCAAATAATTTTAGACAGGAGGAAAATACATTTATTCCAGCTATTCATGTTTTAAATTCTCATGTCATATTTCCCTCCCACCCTTCCTCGTCCCCACTTACCTTTGCAGTCCATGTAGCCTACGTGATAGAAACTGTAATGGAGAGAATAGACAATATGTGGTGCTGTTACATAAGACAGATGGCCTCCAAATACTGACATACTTCATCATATCTATCCTAAAATGTTAGTATTCCATAATGTTTTTGATGATATATTATCATAAAAAAACTTATTCTAATTAAGTCAATGCTACCTAATTCAAAATTAAAACATATCCTGCTGGAGATGAAAATGTATCTTATTTTCAATAACAATATTGTTCTAACAATATTCAGTCCCAGGTGTCAACATGCAATCTTAAATAATACATGTAATGAAAATATTAGAAAGGAAGCAAGTATTTGGGCTCAGCAGGTACTTGTTGAAGGTGGAAGGGTAAGGAAGAAGAGAAGAGAGGCTAGTCCTATAGGAAAAGGGAAGAGTCAAGGGAGACTACACCAAATATGAGCCCCAGGAGGATACAGGATGGGTTGAAGAGGATTATAAAGGAAAATAGGAATGGAAAGAACTTGCAGCCAGAGGGAACAGGGGAGAGACTGGAGAATAGCACCGTCACCAGGAAAAGGCAGGTCTATGTGATCGGGGACTCTTTATTGAGAAGAATAGACAAGCCTGTAACTAGAGCTGATCCAGAGAATAGAAGGGTGTGCTGTCTTCCGGGTGCTAAGATACGGGATATAGACCTGAGGTTGAAAAGGATCCTAAAGGGAGCGGGAAAGAATCCCCTAATTATCCTTCATGTGGGAACAAATGATACGGCTAGATTCTCGCTGGAAAGTATTAAGGGAGACTATGCTAGGCTGGGGAAGACGCTTAAGGAAATTGAGGCTCAGGTGATCTTTATTGGGATCCTGCCTCTTCCTAGAGAAGGGCAACAAAGGTCTGACAAGATTGACTGTCAACAGATGGCTTAGGCAGTGGTGCTATAAGGAGGGCTTTGGGATGTATGGCCACTGGGAGGCATTCACAGACAGAGGACAGTTCTCTCGGGATGGACTTCATCTGAGTAGGGAAGGAAATAGACTTCTAGGATCGAGGCTGGCACAACTGATAAAGAGAGCTTTAAACTAGGAATTTGGGGGAGATGGTTGGGAGATGTCCAGGTAATCTCCACGCCAGATTTTAGCATTGAGAGGAAAGAGGACGAAGTAAGAAAGGATACAGCCGTGGGTAGGAGAATGTATATAAGGAGCGAGGGCGGTGTGGATACTAGTCTAATAGGTTATATTGGCTGTAGAATGACTGTGCCTAATAGGGTACAAAGTGTGAGCGAGGCCAAACAGCAAAAATTAAGATGTTTGTACACCAATGCGAGGAGCCTAGGTAACAAAATGGAGGAACTAGAGCTACTGGTGCAGGAAGTGAAATCAGATATTATAGGGATAACAGTGCTTGGGGTGTGCTAGAGACCTCCGGGATCTAATTTGGATATGGATAGAGCCCTTTTTAATGTCTTTAATAAAGTAAATACTAATGGAAACTGCGTGATCATGGGAGACTTTAACTTCCCAGATACAGACTGGAGGACCGGTGCTAGTAATAATAATAGGGCTCAGATTTTCCTAGATGCGATATTTGATGGATTCCTTCATCAAGTAGTTGATGAACCGACTAGAGGGGATGCCATTTTAGATTTAATTTTGGTGAGTAGCGAGGACCTCATAGAAGAAATGGTTGTAGGGGACAATCTTGGCTCAAGTGATCATGAGCTAATTCAGTTCAAACTAGATGGAAGGATTAAGAAAAATAAATCTGCAACTAAGGTTTTTGATTTCAAAAGGGCTGACTTTCAAAAATTAAGGAAATTAGTTAGGGAAGTGGATTGGACTGAAGAACTTACGGATCTAAAGGTAGAGGAGGTCTGGGATTACTTTAAATCAAAGCTGCAGAAGCTATCGGAAGCCTGTATCCCAAGAAAGGGGAAAAAATTCATAGGAAGGAGTTGTAGACCAAGCTGGATGAGCAAGCATCTTAGAGAGATGATTAAGAAGAAGCAGAAAGCATACAGGGAGTGGAAGATGGGAGGGATCAGCAAGGAAAGCTACCTAATTGAAGTCAGAACATGTAGGGATCAAGTGAGACAGGCTAAAAGTCGAGTAGAGTTGGACCTTGCAAAGGGAATTAAAACCAATAGTAAAAGGTTCTATAGCCATATAAATAAGAAGAAAACTAAGAAGGAAGAAGTGGGGCCGCTTAACACTGAGGATGGAGTGGAGGTTAAAGATAATCTAGGCATGGTCCAATATCTAAACAAATACTTTGCCTCAGTCTTTAATAAGGCTAAAGAGGATCTTAGGGATAATGGTAGCATGACAAATGGGAATGAGGATATGGAGGTAGATATTACCATATCTGAGGTAGAAGCGAAACTGAAACAGCTTAATGGGACTAAATCGGGGGGCCCAGATAATCTTCATCCAAGAATATTAAAGGAATTGGCACCTGAAATTGCAAGCCCATTAGCAAGAATTTTTAATGAATCTGTAAACTCAGGAGTAGCACCGAATGATTGGAGAATTGCTAATATAGTTCCTATTTTTAAGAAAGGGAAAAAAAGTGATCCGGGTAACTACAGGCCAGTTAGTTTGACATCTGTAGTATGCAAGGTCCTGGAAAAAATTTTGAAGGAGAAATTAGTTAAGGACATTGAAGTCAATGGTAAATGGGACAAAATACAACATGGTTTTAAAAAAGGTAGATCATGCCAAACCAACCTAATCTCCTTTTTTGAAAAAGTAACAGATTTTTTAGATAAAGGAAATGCAGTGGATCTAATTTACCTAGATTTCAGTAAGGCGTTTGATACCGTGCCACATGGGGAATTATTAGTTAAATTGGAGAAGATGGGGATCAATATGAACATCAAAAGGTGGATAAGGACTTGGTTAAAGGGGAGACTGCAACGGGTCCTACTGAAAGGCGAACTGTCAGGCTGGAGGGAGGTTACCAGTGGAGTTCCTCAGGGATCGGTTTTAGGACCAATCTTATTTAATCTTTTTATTACTGACCTCGGCACAAAAAGTGGGAGTGTGCTAATAAAGTTTGCAGATGATACAAAGCTGGGAGGTATTGCCAATTCGGAGAAGGATCGGGATATTATACAGGAGGATCTGGATGACTTTGTAAACTGGAGTCATAGTAATAGGATGAAATTTAATAGTGAGAAGTGTAAGGTTATGCATTTAGGGATTAATAACAAGAATTTTAGTTATAAGTTGGGGACGCATCAATTAGAAGTAATGGAAGAGGAGAAGGACCTTGGAGTATTGGTTGATCATAGGATGACTCTGAGCTGCCAATGTGATATGGCTGTGAAAAAAAGCTAATGCGGTTTTGGGATGCATCAGGAGAGGCATTTCCAGTAGGGATAAGGAGGTTTTAGTACCGTTATACAAGGCACTGGTGAGACCTCACCTAGAATACTGTGTGCAGTTCTGGTCTCCCATGTTTAAAAAGGATGAATTCAAACTGGAGCAGGTCCAGAGAAGGGCTACTAGGATGATCCGAGGAATGGAAAACTTGTCTTATGAAAGGAGACTTAAGGAGCTTGGCTTGTTTAGCCTAAGTAAAAGAAGGTTGAGGGGAGATATGATTGCTCTCTATAAATATATCAGAGGGATAAATACAGGAGAGGGAGAGGAATTATTTCAGCTCAGCACCAATGTGGACACAAGAACAAATGGGTATAAACTGGCCACCAGGAAGTTTAGACTTGAAATCAGACGAAGGTTTTTAACCATCAGAGGAGTGACGTTTTGGAATAGCCTTCCAAGGGAAGCAGTGGGGGCAAAAGATCTATCTGGTTTTAAGATTCTACTTGATAAGTTTATGGAGGAGATGGTATGATGGGATAATGTGATTTTGGTAAGTAATTGATCTTTAAATATTCAGGGTAAATAGGACTAATCCCCTGAGATGGGATATTAGATGGATGGGATCTGAGTTACCCAGGAAAGAATTTTCTATAGTATCTGGCTGGTGAATCTTGCCCATATGCTCAGGGTTTAGCTGTTCACCATATTTGGGGTCAGGAAGGAATTTTCCTCCAGGGCAGATTGGAGAGGCCCTGGAGGTTTTTCGCCTTCCTCTGTAGCATGGGGCATGGTTGACTTGAGGTAGGCTTCTCTGCTCCTTGAAGTCTTTAAACCATGATTTAAGGACTTCAATAGCTCAGATATAGGTGAGGTTTTTCATAGGAGCGGGTGGGTGAGATTCTGTGGCCTGCGCTATGCAGGAGGTCGGACTAGATGATCAGAATGGTCCCTTCTGACCTTAGTATCTGTGAATCTATGAAATAGATTTATTAATTCAGAGCACTAATCTTTCCTTTCTCCATCACCAGCAGCTAGTTTTGTCTTGTTTCTGTAGTGATACAGAATTGTCATTTTCTTTCAAGATTAGTTAATCTGCATCTGGAATAAAATATCTCTTGCCCTTTTTGTGGAAAAAAAATTAAAAAAATATATATAACTTTTGCCACCCAATAGGAGCTACAGTACAGCTTTGAAAACTTCATCATATTCCATTTCCATATTGGGAATCAGAGACTGTATTAATGTATTAACTGTATTAATGTAATTAACTAAAACACCAGCACAGAGGAAAGCAGCAAAATTTACTGTAAGATATACAGCAGTAGAGTATGAAATGTTTGCATCAAAATGCTAGTTTAGAAAAAAAAGAACTGAAAAATTATGTTGGTTTGTAAACTGCATTCTTGGTCTTGCTGTACCAAGGGGCAGATTCATCTGTCAGTGCAGATACACCTGTTCCCTTAATAGTAAATTTTTGAGTTGGTAAAAAAAAAAAAGAAAAATGCATGTGGCAATGAGATCAGAATTGACCTATCTGCAAATATTTAACTGTATTGTGCCATCAAAAAAAATTTTGAACAAACCACTCTTTTAATTGGTTACTTTTTTGTAAAATGAACTCCTTGTTTGGAAGCAGGTGGTGGAGTTGGGTTACTTTTTAATTTTAGGTTAGGTTAAATGTGTGTTTTGAATTAATCTGAGTTCTCATTTTTTTCTCATGGTGATATCTCTATGCAGTTGTTCAAAAGACACCCAAGACTGGAATAACATCATTTGTGTTGCACAGTTCAGGCTTGATTTCTATTGTATTCAAATTCTTATACCATACACATCATTGTGGTATCTGGACTGCGCTGGCAGAGTTGTATGTGGAAAAGCTTGCATCCTGTACCTTTGTGTAGTTGGTATGATACCTCATTGAATCTGGTTATTAGTTCATCTCTAGTTTTAAAGCACTCCGTACATTCACAAAAGAAAAAAGATTTATAAACCCTTAGCTAAATAAATCTCCTTCAAGTAGTAGCCCTATGGGTGCTCCACTGTAACTATATCTGCGCCGCTACTGAGAGAATTTAGGTAGCAATGTCCATTTGGCCCTCACATGCACCTTCCCTCCCTCATGGTCTGCCTCACAGCTACCTTGCATTGCACGGGCAAACCACCTTCAGTTCCTTCTCAACAGTTCCTTCTCCCAAGATGGCGCAAGTAGTAGTCCAGTTTACTTACTTATTTACCTCTTTTTATATTTGATAGGGTTTAGTTTATAGTTTTTCTTAGAGTTACCATTCCTTTTGTAGTAATTTTAGAGCTTCCATTTTTAATTTAAAAAATTTTTTTCTTTCAACCCATTTTTCCACAACTTTGTGTGGGATCGCCCCCATAGGGGTATGCCGAGCTCCCCTGGCTTCAAAAAGTGCTTCTCCTGCAGAGATGGCAGGTCCCGTGACAGATGGACACTCGTAGAGAGGGACATATTCCACAGAAGTGCACCTACTGCCAACAGCTGAAAGCTAACACTCCTCCTCATGGAGGGTGCCCTTAAACTGGCATCTGACCTCAGTCCTGAGTCCTCTCTAGGATGAAGGTAGTCCCCAGAGCCATCAACCTCCAGAGAGGGAGAATCACTGAGAAAATCAGCTGACTCTCCCTACAAAGCCTCTAGAAAAAGGGCAGCAAACCCCCAAACAGAGCTCTTGACCAGCCAGAGGAGATCCTTGGTACACCTCAGCACCGATTGCACCAAGACACAATACCCAGAATAAATAGGGACCCCCAGGTGCAAGCTCCTCTATAAAGCCTAAAAATTCAAGGGGCATAGGCTCTGAAGTGACAGCACCACCTGCCAAAAACAAGAGCAAAGACTGTCTGCAGAGAGAGTACTGTCTCTACAAAATCAGTACCAAGAAAAACATCCTCTGCACTGAGCGCTTCAAAACAGACCTCATCGAAATGCACCTCCCATAAGATACCATCAGTGCTGACGAGTCAGCATCTGCAATCCCTGAAGGTATCAATTGCAATAAGGGTGTACTGCTGGAGTTCTGCTTCTCAAGGGACCTTTACGATCTCAGATGAACCGGAGTCCTCACTACCCTGTACCAGAGCTCCAGTACCAAGCATGTCTTGGTCCCCAGAATCACCAGTGGCACTGGTGCACTCACCTCCAGCCACCCTGTCATCCCCATCATGTTCCAGCAGGGAGTCAGACTGTGACAAGGGCAACAGTTTCTCTCTGCTCTCACACCATAACTCACCATTACAGCATCTGGGATCTCCTCACCTACACCCATGCTCTGATCCCCAGTCTTCCTGGTATCGTCACTCATGGGTGCCACCATGCATTTCCTCCCCCACACCTCCCTCATACGCACACATCTCCCTCCCCCATGGCTGTACTGGGATCCAAGGGCAGCTTACAGATCTCACACTTCTTGGTCTTCTAGTGTTTCCTAAAGGGATCCCACCAGATGTTCCCCTGTGGCCTCTGTACCCAGAGCCCTAGGAAGAAACTTTTGAGGAACAGGAGCCAGACTAAAGGTGAAAACCACTCCACTGCTGAACATCTCCTCCTCACTGGACGAGGCAATAATGCCCCCTCCTACATGGTTAGTTGATGATTTTAAACTTTTCCAAGATCTCACTAAGAAGGTGGCTGATGCGCTGCAAATTTCCCTGGAGGAGGTGAAAGACGCACCACAAATTGTTGGACATACTACACACCTCTTCCTCCAAGTATTGCCCTCCTGGTCAACAAGGCTCTTTTAGACCCTGCCAAGGTCATCTAGCAGACACTAGCCTCTATTGCCCCAATAAGCAAAAAGTCTGACAAAAAGTATTACATGTCTCCCCCCAAAGAGGCAGACTTTCTCTTCATGAACCCTCAGCCCAAAAAGAAAAGGAGTACTTGTGGCACCTTAGAGAATAACAAATTTATTTGAGCATAAGCTTTCGTGAGCTACAGCTCACTTTATCGGATTCATCCGATGAAGTGAGCTGTAGTTCACGAAAGCTTATGCTCAAATAAATTTGTTAGTCTCTAAGGTGCCACAAGTACTCCTTTTCTTTTTGCGAATACAGACTAACACGGCTGCTACTCTGAAACCTCAGCCCAATGGTATTGCAGTGGATGCTGTTAGCGTGGAAGGGAAGCAACCACATACCAAATCGACCCCCTGTGGCAGAGAATGAGAGGCTCAACCTGTTTGGGAGGAAGGCATACTCGTCAGCGCCTTAACAATTCAGGGTGTCAAAATACCAAACCCTAATGGCTAAATATGACTACATGAACTATTGCAAACTCAACAACTTTATTGACCTCTTGCCAGATACACAAAAGGAGCAATTTGAAGCCATCATCCAAGAGGGCCATTTGGTCACAAGAACCGCACTACAGACTGCACTGGTTGCCACAGATACAGCAGGCCACTCAGTCTCGACAGTGGTGGTGATGAGTTGGGTATCCTGGTTACACCTGTTGGGGTTGCTAAAGGAAATGCAGATGACGATTGAGAACCTCCTGTTCGAAGGATCCAAATCTTTGTTGACAAGATGGATGCATCAGTCCACAACTTAAAACATTATAGAGCCACACTATGCTCTCTAGGAATCTACACACTGGGACAGAAAAGGAAATTCAGTTTGCAACTTCACAGATCCCAAGAACCCCAGTTCCCTCCTGGTGCAGCAGTATTATGAGCCACATGTAAGAGACCCAGGCTGCAAAAGTGGAAATAATCCGCTTTCCAATCCTCAATGTCTCAACTATCACGATCAAAGCATCAGTTTTGATGCCTTGGTTAAGGCCCCAGACAGGCATTCCTTTGTAGCAACAACAGCTCCTACAAGAGTCACTTGACTCTTCCTCATGAGCTGGGAGAACATTGCTTCCAACAAATGGGTCTTGGAGATTATCTCCAAAGGTTACTCCATCCATATCTCTACGCACCCTCCCTCCCTGTGCCTCTTCATAGACCCTTCTTATGAGAGACTATTACATCAGGAAATAGATCACCTATTATGCCTATGTGCCATAGAAGCAGTCTGTACTCACCTCAGAAGCATGAGTGTTTATTCCAGATATTTCCTGATCCCCAAGAGAAACAGAGGTTGGAGACCCATGCTAAATCTATGGGTTCTAAACAGATACGTGAAGGCACAAAATTTCAAGATGGTCACACTAGTAGCCATTTTTCCATCTCTGGAGCAAGAAGATTGGTTTTTGGCCTTCAACCTACACGATTCTTCCACATTTCAATCCGACCATCCCACAGAACCCCTCTGATTTATGTTTGGGCAGGACCTTTATCACTACAGAGTGCTCCCATTAGGCCTCTTGTCCACCCCCAGGGTATTCTCCAACTTCCTCTTCATCATAGCAGCACATCGACGAACATTAAGTATTGTAATTTACCCAAACCTGGATGACTACCTTCTCAAGACTCGTTCCTTCAAAGATGCCCTACGAGCCACCCAGAGGACCATGCCCATATTTATGCAACTGGGTCTGCAGCTCAATACCCAGAAATCAACCTTGATCCCAGTACAGCGTCTGGAGTTTTTTGGGGCCGAACTTGACGCAGTGCAAGCATGAGCGTTCTTCCCACTGCATAGATTCAGCACCAAGTTGAGTCTCATAGAGACAGTCCAGTCCAGGCCAGCCCACAAACACTGGCCAGGAATTGTCTCCAGTTTTTTGGGCACATGGCGGCATGTACATTTGTGCCCCCATACACCCGATGGTACATGAGATGTTTACAGATATGGTTCAGATCTGTCTACTCTGAACAGGGACAGGTTAAACACAGCCCCTGTTGATGCCCTCTGGGGTCAAACACTCCCTGGACTGGTGGAAAGAACCGTCCAATGTCCCTGCAGGCAATCCTGTTCATGCAACCCACACCAATACTGATTCTAAAACAGATGCCGCTCTAATAGGTTGGGGAACCCACCTAAATGACTGCAAGGTCCCTGGCTAGTGGTCTCCCACATCAATCTTTTGGAACTAAGAGCCACTAGAAATGCCAGCACACACTTTCTCCCTCTCATCAGAGATACTCAAATGAAAGTCATGACATACACTATAGCATGCATGTTGTACATAAATTGTCAAGAAGTGCCAGATCACCCTCCCTTTGCCCGAAAGCACTGAAACTTTGGAATTGGTGCTTCCTGCCATGATGTGCTCATTTCAGCCACTTACCTGCCAGCGATACAAAATGTGACAGCAGACCATCTCTCAGAATTTCTCATATGACCACAAATGGGTGATAACCCAGCAGTGCTTCATGGCATATTCGACCTATGGGAACCCCAACAATAGACCTGCTTGCTACTTACAGGAACAAGAAATGTCTCTGCTACTGCTCCAGAGCCGGACTGGGGAAACAGTTTCTAAGGGACACTCTCACCTTTCAATGGGGCAAGGAGCTGCTATACCCCTTTTCCTCCTTCCCTCTGATGTTGAAGGTCTTAATAAGGGTATGCCAAGAGAAAGCAAAAGTCATACTGATTGCCCCCTCCTGACCAAGGCAAGTGTGGTATCTATACCTTACACAGCTGGCAATATGTCTTCCAATTCCTCTCTGACCCATTCCTCACTTCCTCCCAAAATGATGGACAAATCCTTTACCCCAGTCTACGGATCCTCCTACACCGCAATCTACAGGCTTGTCTCCTTCATGTTTCCAACACTTAGAGAGCAATTGCTCCAAGGAGGTGAAAGAAGTATTACTGCACAGTAGGAAATCAACGACTTGTCACACTTACCTGCAAAAATGGAAACTACTCCAAAATTGGTGCAATTCCACACAAGTGGTTCCGACATCTTCCCTCCTTTTGATTCTAGACTATATTCTGGACTTCGGAAGCACTGGTCTCTCTGAGCTCGCTTAAAGAACATCTAGTGGCAATAACGACCTTACACCATCAGGCGGATGAATGCTCAGTATTCGCTCATCCAACAACATGCAGATTCCTCAAGGGCATGGGAAGCCTCTTCCGCAAATTAGACTACTCAATCCAGTGTGGAATCTCAATCTGGAAATTAGGAATTTAGGAAAATCCTAACTAGTCCACCATTTGAACCTATGCCACTTGCACCTTCCTACACCTTTGCATGAAGACAGTATTTCTAGTTGCTATTACCTCAGCATGCAAATAGAGGAAATAGCGATGCTGATGGCATACTCACTGTTCACGGTCTTTTTTTAAAGACAGTCACCCTGAGACCACACCCAAAATTCCTCCCCAAGGTAACCTCCTTCGTCTCCCTTCCTTTTTCCCAAACTACATTGTGACAACAGGGACGCATTTCTTCATGTGTTCATTTTAGAGCCCAGCATTCTATTTGGACCAGACTAAGGACATTAGGAAGTCTCCTAAACTCTTCCTTTCATTCACAGAAAGATCCAAAGGCTCTGTAATAACAGCTCAAAGACTCTCCAAATGGGTCTCCAGTTGCATTAAACACTGTTGCCATGCATAACCTGCTGCCCCCATCAGAAATCCTTATACTGCATAAGATTGTTTTCTGCCTCAACGGTGTTTGTTAAAGATGTCCTCATCTCAGAAATCTGCAGGGCAGCAACCTGGGCCTCTGCCCATACTTTTGTGGAATACCACGCAATTACTTGAGACTCAGCCATGATGTCATCTTCGACTCCACAGTACTATCATCAATAACAGACTCCACGCTAAAGCCCCAGCCTTCCATGGGGAAATGACTGTGGAAGCACCTACAGCGGAGCACCTGTAGGGACACTACTCAAAGACAAGGAAGTTACTAACCTTGTGCTGCAATGATGGTTCTTTGAGAGGTCCCCCTCTCCCCTCCCCTCCCAATGGATGCTCCACAACCTACCCTCCTCCCCCTACTCAGGAGTTCTCAGGAAGGGGCTCTGCGGTAGTGAAAAAACTGAGAGTAGTTCTCCTGCTCAGCACTAGATAATCTCAAAGGAGACTACAAGGGGAGGGAGGGCGCATGTGCAGGCCGAACGGACACTGCTACCTAAATTCTCTGATTAGAGGTGCAGATGCACTTACAGTGAAGCCACCCTTAGGGGAACACCTCTCAAAGAACCATTGTTACTGTACAAGGTGAGTAATTTCCTCTTTAGTTCTTCTTTTAATGCTGGTGCCCGTTTTTTCTACACACGGGTTTATATGTGCTCCATGTGCCTGAGACTAGAGATTTCTAGCAAGTAATGTCCATTGATCTGCGTCTGTGAAGTTGCTTCCCTCGTGCTCAATACTGAGGGCAAAAGGGTCAGCGCAGACCAACACCTTCCTAGTTCCTTCTTGCTTTATGGCCTGGGTTAGAATTCTCTGTGTTTGAAGCACTCTTCACATTGTCTCTTTTCAGAATCTAAATGTATTTGTACATAGTTTTAGAGTTCTTAGTATTTTAGTGTTTTTTATAGTCTAGTTAGGACCTTCCCATCGGTGTTGAAACCTACACTGCAGTGGGACCTCAACCTCATACTATCAGTATTTACCAGACCGCCCTTTGAACCGCTGGCCACATGTTCTGTGTCCCACCATTCCATGAAAGTCACCTTCTTATTAGCTGTCACATCTTCTGGAAGGGTGGATGAACTGGAAGCACGCATGGCTGACCTGTCAATTCCCTAAGAATGTTTCCCTTCACCCAAAATAAATCCCCAAGGTAATTTCTCAGTTTCACGTGCATCAACCTATTCATTTACCAGTATTCTTTCTAAAACCTCCTCATCAGACAGCTTTGATGTTCTATCTGCAAAGAGCAAAACCAATTAGGAAAACGAGGTTATTTGTCACTATAGCCGAGTGATTGAGGACAAGTGCTGTCTGTCCAGAGTCTCTCTAATTGGATATCCAGTTAATTCATCCTCTGTCCCCATCTGTGTTCTTTACGTGCCCTCCTTCCCCTCTACTTTGGATTTTATGTAATTTGCAGTAAGAGGAGGAACTTGAGAGGCATCAGTCTGCACTTTCCCTTTATAGCCTTGGTACAGAGCAGAAAGGGAGCAATGCGCAGGTGCGGTCCAGTGAACTCTACTCGCTAATAATCTGCGGTCTCAAGTGCATGAAGCACATATGTACCAACATGTGGAACACAAGTATCACACAGCTCAGTATCACACAGTTACAGGTAAGTAACCTCCATATAAGTCAGAACCGAGGTTTAACTTCAGAGATTTCTAGCAGTGCTCTTGATAAGTAGGTAGATATTATAGATCATATTAATGCTGGCTACCTAATTTGGATCTTTATTAACAGGATTTGAGATGATCGTTTTTATGAAAACATTTTTAGTAGGCACAGTGTAAGTAGATTTTTTTTCTCCAGTTTTTAAGTTACTTTTCTCTGTGTGCTATCAAACATGCATCTTGTTCTAAGTTTTTAGTATAAGGTCCCTTAACACACAGGTGCACACTTTCTCTCTCACTGAAGAGTTACAGGTGGGAGAAGGAGATTGGTCTATTCTGAAGTTTTAGTGAGTTAAAGAGCAAGTTATAGAATGATATACTGCTGAAAAAGAATATCTTTAGCATGAAGGACCAAACTTCTATTCATACCAATTTGAAGATGATCCCTTAATTTTCTGCAACATGCTAAAGGAGTGCCAGTACACAACAAATCTCCTTAAGGTCACAGAGAATGCTGTAGGTGATTTTTTTTCTCCAGAATTCATTCTCTTCATATTAGAGCAGTTAATGGCCCTAGGTTGCAATGATGCTGTATTTCAGCTCAGCTTATAAAAATGTACTTCACACTGTTTTTCTGTACCTTATCTTGCTTTACTTGTTGCAGAAACAAAAAAAAGGACTCTTGAAAATGTTGCTCCTAGTCCAAATATCATGATTAAATGGGACTATGTCAGATAGGGTGATGGGAAATGTAAGAAGATATGCTGCCTTTTTTCCCCGGTGTATCTTTAACATTATGACCAATGAATTTGTCAAGTGAAATAGCACAGTCGTCTTTGCATATCATTTGAACTGAGAGCTTGCTTTGAAGAAGGTAAGCAGGCTGTGTTGCCCAGAAGAAATAATGATGCTAATTTATCTTTGCCTGTCTGCCTAGGCATAGTAGTCTGCATCAGTGTTGAAAAGGAAATTGAGAAATAACTGAGCCCATCCCATGCACCTATTAAACACCACAATTCTGCTTATGGTACTCTGGGTTTCTCTAACAGTGCATAGACATGTAGTGTTCATTTATTTTACTTTTGAGCTTCAAAGGTGTTTGAGACTCAGGGAACTGGTATACACTATATCAGCAAAAGAACTCTCAAACTATAACCTCAGAAGAACTTCTGCCGGTGTAAAATGAATCTCCTCTACTGGCAAACCCTTTCTAATGTAGACAAGGCCTTACTGAGGACTGTTTCTCTCTCTCCTGTCAGCTACACGTTTACTTTATTTAATTGTAACCAAATACATGTTGAAGTCCCCATGATAAATCACTCCTCTGGAGAAATGTTTATATTCTGGATCTAGAAACCAGTGCATGGTGGCAAGTCTTTGTTTCCCTGTCAAAGTTGTTTTTTGTGTACATGAAAATTGAAGTTGAAAAGTGTGCTATTTTCTTAAATTCAATAAAATAGAGGTTAAAATTTTCTTACTATAAATCAAACAGCCGAAAATAAAAGATAACCATGCTGAAGTTTGATGTTGTATAGTAAATTGAATCAGTGTACTAACTAAACTAATCTTCTGATGTACTCAAATTCAGGTCTTCAAAAGGAGACCTTTTCTCAAGTCTTACTGGGCATATCCTATTTTATTGACTGTTAAGATTTCAGTGCTTAGAGACTCTAGAAAACTGAGAGCACAATAAAAACTTTGAAGCAGTACAAGCAAAAGCAGTAGTCCTTCAAAGTGTACAATGAATTTGACATGTATACTTTTGCTTCAGTAGTTCCAATAGCTTTTAACCCATAATTTTTTTTACAAGTCCCATATTCATGGCTGAAATCTGAATTTAAAAAAAACCACCACGTGCATGTCTAGGAATCTGTAGTATACTGTGTGAGGTTATTTCTTTATAAATTATGAATGGAAGGTTTTTGCCCCTGAATGGAAACATTCATGTGTAAAGGATATTTGACTGGTGCATAGTATGTTTGAAATACTTACTGATCTACAAGTGAATTGCAGTGGAACATTTTTCTTTGTCAGCTAGAAAAAAGCATTCCACAGCATGTTGTGTCAAAAAGAGTTTCATAGTGCTGGCCTATGAAGCTGCAGTTGTTAGTCCACTGTAGTAGTGTAGTAGAGGGCCAGAGTTAAGGCAGCATGCAGAAAAAGGTATAGGCTGACAGACCCCTTTGGGCCAGAGGGGCTCATTGGATAAGAAAAATACGCTCAGCATTAGCAAACTATTCCCTGCAGATATTACGCTTTAACTGAGCTTAATGATATTTCTGAAAAAATCTACAGTTGGCATTGTCTGCAATACATATTCAGTGAATTGCTCAGATATGTGAATATGGCACAGAAATGGATTTTGAAGAGCTTCTTCCCCCCTTTTTATGGGGGGGGGCATATCCTCTTTACACGGATATGTAAAAGGTGGTTGTATAAAAGTAACATTGTTGTGCAAATACAGGATTTGAATGACTTTTTTATTCCGGGAAAAAGTGCAGCGCTTTTTCATTCTTAGTAATACTTGTTCTCCACAGCTGGCAAGTTTGCGATTACATGTGACATTTATGTAAGTTATTTAATGCACTGCTTTGCATAGTTGAATATTCATAAATTTATTGTATGGTCAACACACCCTGCCTCAAGCAGTGGTGAGGAAGGACATGGAGTTGCACAAAATGTAATAGTTGTAGGTGGAAGAGGTGGCTGGATGGGTGGCGAAGGGTGACTGGAGAGGCTAAAGTGTTGGAAGAAGCTGGGTGGAGGTGTCTGGGAGACAGCTAGTAGTGGGGTGGATCCTGAGATACCTGGGCTGAGTGCCTAGGGTTACTGGGTCTCCATGGAAATTTGGGGGAATGGTTTCTGGATCCATGAGAGGTTTCAGAGTAGCAGCCGTGTTAGTCTGTATTCGCAAAAAGAAAAGGAGAACTTGTGGCACCTTAGAGACTAACAAATTTATTTGAGCATAAGCTTTCGTGAGCTACAACTCACAAAAGCTTATGCTCAAATAAATTTGTTAGTCTCTAAGGTGCCACAAGTTCTCCTTTTCTTTTTGGATCCATGAGGTTGCCGAGGTGCGTGGGGTTGATGCTCTCATGGCTGCATGCTGCAGAAAGGTGGAACTGCAGGCAAATGTCTGCAGCCTTTCCTGCAGCTCAGCTGCATGCACAAATATCCAGCTGAGATGCAGTAATGTGTGACGTACAAAGAGATGCATTTTATTCAAAAAATAATCATATTGTCACATTTTTTTCAAAAAAGTTGTTTTATGGAGAAAGTTTGTTAATGCATGGGTGAGAGAGACAAGGTATGTGAGATAATATATTTTATTGGACCAGCTTCTGTTGGTGGAAGTTACAAGCTTTCGAGATACACAGTTCTTTTTCAGGCCTGGGAGGGAAGCCCTTGGATGTGTAGAGTGAGTGCATAATGGCTTTTTTACGCTTCATGGTGATCTGCAAATTGCATTACAAAACATGCACAAACTTTGAAAACACATACTAAACCCAAACACCAAGGATAAGAGATTTAGTTACTGATGGATTGGGGCTATGTCTGTATAACTTATGAATTCTGGTTGATATTATGTAGTTGAATTAAGGAAAACTGCTGTGTCATGAGTGTTTGTCCACCATTGCTGACAGATCCTGTATCAAGTACGCACCACTGGGAAATTACAATGGGAAATAGAAAAGGAGAACTTGTGGCACCTTAGAGACTAACAAATTTATTTGAGCATAAGCTTTCATGAGCTACAGCTCACTTCATCGGATGCATTCAGTGGAAAATACAGTGGGGAGATTATATACACATACAGAGAACATGAAAAAATGGTGTATACACACTGTAAGGAGAGTGATCACTTCAGATGAACTATTACCAGCGGGTGGGGGGGGAGAAAACTTTAGTAGTGATAATCAAGGTGGGCCATTTCCAGCAGTTGACAAGAACATCTGAGGAACGGGGGGGGGGGGGGAATAATATGGGGAAATAGTTTTACTTTGTGTAATGACCCATACACTCCCAGTCTCTATTCAAGCCTAAGTTAATTGTATCCAGTTTGCAAATTAATTCCAATTCAGCAGTCTCTCGTTGGAGTCTGTTTTTGAAGCTTTTTTGTTGAAGGATAGCTACTCTTAGGTCTGTAATCAAGTAACCAGAGAGAATGAAGTGTTCTCCGACTGGTTTTTGAATGTTATAATTCTTGACGTCTGATTTGTGTCCATTTATTCTTTTACGTAGAGACTGTCCAGTTTGGCCAATGTACATGGCAGAGGGGCATTGCTGGCACATGATGGCATATATCACATTGGTAGATGCGCAGGTGAACGAGCCTCTGATAGTGTGGCTGATGTGATTAGGCCCTATGATGGGTCCCCTGAATAGATATGTGGACAGAGTTGGCAACGGGTTTTGGTGCAAGGATAGATTCCTGGGTTAGTGGTTCTGTTGTGTGGTGTGTGGTTGCTGGTGAGTATTTGCTTCAGATTGGGGGGCTGTCTGTAAGCAAGGACTGGTCTGTCTCCCAAGATCTGAGAGAGCGATGGGTCATCCTTCAGGATAGGTTGTAGATCCTTGATGATGCGTTGGAGAGGTTTTAGTTGGGGGCTGAAAGTGATGGCTAGTGGCGTTCTGTTCTGTTCTTTGTTGGGCCTGTCCTGTAGTAGGTGACTTCTGGATAGTCTTCTGGCTCTGTCAATCTGTTTCTTCACTTCAGCAGGTGGGTATTGAAGTTGTAAGAATGCTTGATAGAGATCTTGTAGGTGTTTGTCTCTGTCTGAGGGGTTGGAGCAAATGCGGTTGTATCGTAGAGCTTGGCTATAGACAATGGATCGTGTGGTGTGATCTGGGTGAAAGCTGGAGGCATGTAGGTAGGAATAGCGGTCAGTAGGTTTCCAATATAGGGTGGTGTTTATGTGACAGTTGCGTATTAGCACCGTAGTGTCCAGGAAGTGGATCTCTTGTGTGGACTGGTCCAGGCTGAGGTTGATGGTGGGATGGAAATTGTTGAAATCCTGGTGGAATTCCTCAAGGGCTTCTCTTCCATTGTTGTGGCCCCTTGTGGCATGTAGTAGTTTAGATAGTTTAGTGTCCTTTTTCTTTTGTAGAGAAGAAAAGTTTGTGTTGTAAATACTCACCAGCAACCACACACCACACAACAGAACCACCAGCCCAGGAATCTATCCTTGCAACAAAGCCCGTTGCCAACTCTGTCCACATATCTATTCAGGGGATACCATCAAGGGCCTAATCACATCAGCCACACTATCAGAGGCTCGTTCACCTGCGCATCTACCAATGTGATATATGCCATCATGTGCCAGCAATGCCCCTCTGCCATGTACATTGGTCAAACTGGACAGTCTCTACGTAAAAGAATGAATGGACACAAATCAGACGTCAAGAATTATAACATTCAAAAACCAGTCGGAGAACACTTTAATCTCTCTGGTCACTCGATTACAGACCTAAGATGGCTATCCTTCAACAAAAAAGCTTCAAAATCAGACTCCAACGAGAGACTGCTGAATTGGAATTAATTTGCAAACTGGATACAATTAACTTAGGCTTGAATAGAGACTGGGAATGGATGAGTCATTACACAAAGTAAAACTATTTCCCCATGTTATTTCTCCCCCCCCCCCCACCACCACCACCCACTGTTCCTCAGATGTTCTTGTTAACTGCTGGAAATGGACTACCTTGCTTGTCACCATGAAAGGTTTTCCTCCTTCCCTTCCCCCCCCCCCCCCCGCTGCTGGTGATGGCTCATCTTAAGTGATCACTCTCCTTACAGAGTGTATGATAAAAACCCATTGTTTCATGTTCTCTGTGTGTATATCAATCTCCCCACTGTATTTTCCACCAAATTCATGCGATGAAGTGAGCTGTGGCTCACGAAAGCTTACGCTCAAATAAATTTGTTAGTCTCTAAGGTGCCACAAGTACTCCTTTTCTTTTTGCGAATACAGACCAACACGGCTGCTACTCTGAAAACTGTAACTAGAAGCTTCCCATATTTAGGATGAAGTTCTGAGAGCGCCTGTTAAGTAACTTCGGATATCTTGAAGTTAGTGCTAGTCCTAGAAGCTTAGGGCAGGTGGGCTGAGAAGCCCCCTTTCTGAAAAGGGAATCATACTGGTAGTCAATGCCCAGGAAGTGTGCCAGAGAGGCCAAAAGTAGAAACTGCTACAGCCTGCTAAGTGTCTTGATGTTTCACACCCCAGAGCACACAGGCTTGGATTCTCCTCACAATAGTCCTAGAATAAGGCCATGAAGGGGAGCACTTGCTAGGATCTGTGACAGAAAGCAAATCATTTAGTTTGAAACTAATTCTCTCAAGCTCTCCCTTTCTTCAAATCTCCCAAAGTATTAGATCATTAGTTCTTATGCAATGTGACTTTATACCCCTGATAGAAATCTCTTGACCCATGAATTCAATTTAATGGATGGGATGGAGTCCAAGGTAAATGCCATTAGTTTTAGTATATTGCTGGGTTTAAATAATTGTTTTAAATACCTTAGACCATCTGAGGGTTTAAAATAATGACAGTATAATTTGAAACCCACACAATATACCAAAAATAAATGCTTAACCTGATCCCTCTCCTCCACTACCTTTCAAAGGTTGATGTGTGCTTTAGCACACTTATTTAGTAGATGTAATGTTGCCTGAGCAAAATCAGATGATCCACTTCTTCCAGGAAGCTGTATAAGATACATTAACAGTAGATACATGTTGAAAGTCCTTACTTTACCTTAAATGTGTGGAGTAATACATATTTAATGTGAAAGGTGGTACATTTTTTTTAATGTACTGTATTTGAATATTTCTTCGTACCTCACTGATATTAATGTACTTACTGCACACTTCCTTCAATATTCCTTTTTTTCCTTTTCAGCCCTCCCCATATATCTATTCATGTATGGATCTCAGTGGATGACCATTATACAGATAAACACATGTGTTTGTGTAGTTCTCACTTCATGTACCTAAACAAGATGAAGGGACCGTTTTGAACATGTGATCGATCCCAAGGTGACTGGGTATTTCAAACCTGAGACTTAGGCTGCTAAGACCGCTTAATCTTGATAATAAGGTTTAGTGGTGGTCAGTTGTTGTTGTTGTTTTTAATTTTTATAAATGTTTCTTTTAAAATCTCGTTAGGAGTATCTTTTTGCTCTCATGGACATTTATTGTTTAATACTGATTAGAGAGGGGTGGTAATATAGCATCAATACCATAATTCATAAAACTCCTCTTTCCAGTAGTTTTCTACCCAAGAGGCAAGAATTCTAAACTCTAATGCATGCAATAAAATAAAAATTATGATTGTATTCACAACAGAAATTATGCAAAAAGTTTTGAGCAGTTTCTAACACCAGCTCTACAGATATTAGTAATTTTGGAAGCAGTGTTATAGATGGGCAGCCAGCTGTTGCTAGAATTTTAAGCACTGTGCCCATTAGTCCTGCTCTGTTGAGAGTTAGATGGCACATTGCTTAAAACGTCATTGGTAGCTCCTGACATTGCTACCACAGGTGCAGCTGAACTGCTGTTAGCATCAGTGAGAAATTGTTGCAAAATGTAAACAGGGCATACAGTATACTTTCTCTCACTATACATTGTACCTTCTTAGGAATTCCTACCTATTTTCCTTCAGCCTTTTACATTCAGTAAGAAGTGTTGAATGTTCCCATTGCAAAGAGATGTTTCAACAGGGAGGTACCAAACTGTTTTATTACTTAATCTGCATGTTATATTGTACCTGAGAAATACAAGGGAAGCATTGAAGAATTAAGCGGATGAAAGGCTTGAGTGAATCACTTGAGTTTAAACTTAAGCAATGCAAATCTGACTTTAAGTAATCTTATTGATGTTTGCTTAAAGCAGCTTCTTCTCAGTACAAATGACTGGGCTTTGTTGTAGATACTGAACAGGTAGCATTCTGTCTCTTTAGTGATTTGCCTTCGTATCCTTGATGCAACCTGTCTTTGCTTCAGCAGAGAGTGCCTGCAGAAATGCCCGGAGCTAAAATAGATTGCATCAGTGTGTCTCATTTGATCAGCTGTCAGCTGTGAAGAGAGAGGACAGGTCAAACAGCACATGCCCATTTCTGCATTCTGTGTCGCTAAAACTAGTCTCTGGAAGCTGAAGAATAAGGGCCAATGAAACTGGAGTGGAGGATTTGATAGTACAGGATGTGTGGCACACAAAATGGCCCTGAACACTTTTGTACTTGGCAGTTTGAAAAGAGGTGGCAAGCAACTGTGACAAGTTACTCAATGCATAATCAGATACAAGTTATTAAACAATACAGGTGGAGCAATACAGTGACAAGATAACCACCAATGCCTAGAGGTGATAGCATTATGTAATAAACAGTGCCATCTTCTGGGAAGAGTTGGAATCATGCCCATGTGATTCGCAATTCTGAAGTTTTTTTCAGGTGTTTTCTTTTGTACATAAATACTGCTCAAAAATCCAAACTAAAACTGGGAAAAGCTGCTGATATGGCATTCCAAGTTCCAGATCTTACAACAGTGAAGTACCATGGACAAGTAGACATATCTTCTTTTGAAGCAGAAATTTAAAAAGTGATCTTGAAGCTGTATAAATTAGATGAAGAACCGTTAAGTAGAACTGCAGAGAAGGCTGAGAATGAACAGTTGACAGTCATGTCTGTTTTTGGGGGCTGAAGGTACAGTACCTTTAAATGCACTTTGTATAAATTCTAAATACTTGCCTCTTACTATAGGAAACTCTCACCAATCTACAAAAACGTGTTACAGATCCAAGGAGATACTAATGATTTTATTGTTGCTTAAGCAGCTACCTATTGTTTTTCTCCACACCTTCTCTTCCTTGGAAGTCTGCTATGCTATGATCAGTTACATTAGCAAGGTTTTCATCATGATTCAAGTATATTCAGCGCCTAGGAGTTGATTGAGATCTTCCAGGGAGTTTAATGTAAGATTTGTCACCTACACAGACATATTAATAACTCTCAGATCAATTCCCTAAGCTGATTTTGGAAGAAACACAAGTTCTGGTAATAATTAATGGTACTATGCTTGGTCTTTTGCATTTCATTGATAGCAGTGTTGCACATCGCTTCAGAGAAAAGCTAGATTCTTGTTGATGTTCCAGATATTACTAAGACTGAAAGCCTTTATCAAAAATATAGATTGGTACTAAAATGAAAAATCAATAAAAGTATATGCTTATTATAAATAAAATAGAAATATGAAGTAAAATAGCATCCATAATTATGTGGTCAGTTATAGTGCTACCATAAGTAACAGTAGAAAAAAAGACTAATGTAAGTTCTTTTCAGTTAGTGCATCGTAATTAGCTTCTTACATGTATTCTGACCAATTTATCAGCAGTGATAAAATGGAATACAGTTCCTGTTTTTTTTAGAGCTAGACAACTTTCTTAACACTTAGCCAATTTGAAAATTCAGAGCATACTAGATAAGGGATAGCATAATGACTATTCTGAAAAGTTTAATTTCAATTAATATGAGAAGTAAGTGAAGCTTGGGACTGCATTTAATGGTACAATTTGCAGTTAGAGGTAATTGACAAAGCATTTACTTTTCCAGAATTAGTGTTAAACTAGTCTAAAATCTATGTATGCCACCACACAGTAATCACAGTATATCAGAAAGAACCCATCACTCTTATAGGTTTAGCTTATTCTGAATATTTTACCAAGAACAGAAGTTTTATATGGTATGTGTACATGTATGGATACTGTGTATATAGCCTATTTTGTGGTTGGGATGATGAAAGTACTTGAATGAGCTCATTTAGTGAATTTTCAAAAGTTATGAAAATGTAAAGTTTATATAGTCTTGAACTCTTTAACAGTTACATGAAATTATTTTGTTAGCAAACTTTTTTTTTGGATTTTATGATGTCAGAACACATTCTTCATGGTATAATAGGTATACTTAGTCTGCATATTCATAATCATATCTTTCTCTTGACTTTGTCTCTTCATAATTTGTTAAATATGTTCTTCCTTTGCATTTGGAATAAAATATTTAGTTATTTTTTCCTTAAGTCAGCATAAAATATGTACCAAAAATTTTGGAACTCCTGTAGATAGACATGCTCTTTTCCTTTCCAAGTTGATCACAAAATATGAATGGAGTTATCGCCATATTGTAACATAGTTATGAACAGTAGTTATTGGAAATATGCAATAATGGTTCATTTTAATTCATTAACTAGTCCATTTGGGGCAGGTCAGTAAGAAGAAAGGAAATAGAAAAAGGTACCTTTCCTTACCATGAACTCTTCCCAAGATTTTAAACAGTAACTGGCAATTTTGGATGCCTTTGTTTTTGGACACCTAATTTGAGTCACCTTAAAGGGGTCTGGTTTTGAGTGTAGGTGAGCAATACTTTCTGAAAAACAGACCCCTTTAAAATGACTCTAAGTTGGGTACCCCAGTATTAAAGCACTCAGTCACTAATCACTTTTTTAAAATTTTGACCTAAATATCTACAAAAATACATTTTTATAGGTGACTTTTTTAAAAAATTCCCCAAACACAAATTTAGTGAACTTTTCTTGTGGACAAAACATGTTCAGGCTGGCACTTTAGATGGCCAATTTTCCATCCAGCTTTAAATCCCTGAGAGAGCATCATGTGTAGTAGTAATTGTTGTTAAATATATAGTGGTGACCTGGCATGGTGGTATAACCAAATATACAAGTCTTTTTAATCTCCAATAAATGTTATTTTGCTATCTGGATAGTGGAGTGCAAGTTAAGAAAATAGCAGTATTTCTGCTAATGGAAGTGTGTGACATTAATATTGGGAAATTGCAAATTAGACAAAAGAACTATTTTTGTTTAGCAAGTGAAAAAACTAACTTAAATGAGCAGCTGTTCCGTTACCTTTAGACCAGCAGCAAGGTACTGAAAGAAAGATGCTAGAGCTATTATGTGATAACTTTATTGGTTTGATACTGGATCATAAAATGTTTTAACACATTGGAAACTAAACTGAATATATTAAAGGCCTCTTCAGGATATCAAAATACAACTTTTTAGAATAAAACACATGAAACAGTACCAGTTTTACTTGCTGCTTTTGAGTTAAAGTATCGAAACTCGGTTCTCTTTTTCCTTCATTTACTTTTTAATGAGAATTAATATTATTATTGTTAATGGGATACATATGGGGGGGGGGAATCTAGACTGAGCCAAATTCCAACAGTAACATAAATGGTGTGAATAACCCAGGTGTACCTTAATCAGAAAATGTGTCTATGTGGCAATAAAATGTAATTTACACCTATTCATCGTTTAGTGACTGTACAAAATGAGCTCAATTTAAGATGATTAGGTATTCTGTGGGAATCGAATTCCAGGTCTAGTATAAACATGTATAATTTTTATTTGAAATCAATAAGTATTGT
This sequence comes from Dermochelys coriacea, assembly GCF_009764565.3. Lineage (NCBI taxonomy): Eukaryota > Metazoa > Chordata > Testudines > Dermochelyidae > Dermochelys > Dermochelys coriacea. The sequence continues at coordinate 125,285,815 of NC_050070.1, forward strand.
GCCCTTTTTTGCCAGGGCTGATGTTCATGACGTTTTGGGTTTGGTGCTTGGCCTTGACCCAAAAACAATTTGCATTGACTTTAGTGGAATTACTCACATACTTTTAAGTATGTGTTTAAATGTTTTGCAGGAGTGAGGCCTAATTTGGAGGAGGTCAGGCTGCTTTATTATTATACAATCTCTTGTTAGTTACTTTCTAGAACATTCATCTTCCTGACCCCTAGCTTGTAAATTGCACAGGTTTGGCATTCATTAGGAATACAAAATGATTACAAGTTGTACTACTTTGCTACTTATTTTTATTTTGTGACCAGTTTGCATCAGCATTTACATCACTCACTGCTGAATTTCAGGAAACTTGCACCAACTTACCTGCAAGCTTTATTTGGCTGAATTTGGCCTATCTTAGTTCAGAATTTGAAGCTGTGGCCGTGAATGTTGACTTTCAACAGTGGTAGATTTCATGTTCAGAATAGCTGCCCAAATTATATCTTTTTATGTAATAATCAATATCTGGCATAATAAAGCACATTAATCTAAGCCCCAGTTATTTAATATTTGCATTTTCTGTCATTTTGTCCACCAACCAAATATCTTCTACAAGTATTTAGACGTTAGTACCTCTTCATTTAAAATCTTTAAATCTGTGTGTGAAAGGCGATTTTAACTTTAACTCTGCTTTTGTAATTTTTTACTTTTTTTAAATTCATTTTTATATGATCATCCAGCAATTAAACAATTTTAATACTTTCAGATCCATGGAGGTTAATAATACACTAATGTTCCCATAAGGTTTATGTGTAATATAAATAAGTGTTTCCATCCATTCAGACTCGGAGAAGTCTTCTTTTTTTTTTTTTTTTCTTTTTTTTTCCCCGTCTCTCAAGTCCTAGGCACAGGTTTGGCTGGTAAAATAAAACGTTAGTCTAACTTTCTTTCCTACTTTTCATATGCAGGCAGAGGGAGAAGACAGCCTTAAAAAGATGCAGCTAATGGAACTTGCAATTCTGAATGGCACCTACAGAGACGCCAACATCAAATCACGTAAGCATGACAAAATCCTAAGGGCCGGTAGGAGAGCATGCTCCACAGGTTTTGTTTCCCAACCTTTCTCCTTTTGGCAAATGCACAGTTGCATATCTTTTGAAGAGATTGAGACAGTGTACTTAGTACTGTTGCAAATTCAAGACATTTTGATTTTTTTTCTTTCAGTATGTCTGAATTGAAACATTTTTAAATAAGTTTTTATTTTTTAACTCTGATCAAAGTTCAGCCCTACAAGCAAGCTTTTTAGGCTAACTATACTTAAAACGCTACAGGGGCGTAGATGTTCCACTGTAGCAATTCAGTATAGACACGTACTACAGTGACAGGATGGTTCTCCCATCGCTACAGGTATTCCATCTCCCTGAGAGGTGGTAACTAGGTTCACAGAAGAATTCTTCCATCAGCTTGGCACTGACTTCATTAGTTGGCTTAAGAACATCTGTCAGGGAGGTGGATTTTTCAGACCCATGAGAGAGAGAGAGAGAGAGAGCTATATTGATGTGACTTTTCAGTGTAGACCAGCTCTTTTATGTTTTGTAAACTACAGAAGCTATGGTATTCCTCATAATTTTGTTTGTTTCTTGCCATGCATAAAAGAGGATAGATTCCTTTTCACATTTTTTAGAGAGATTTAAGGGAATGTAACTGTTCAAGATAATGTTAATTACATTTTCTGTATTATATTCCTTCCTGTCATCTTGTTTGCATGTTTCCCCAATGTTATGTTTTTCCAGTGATTCATCAACTGATTTCACATGCAAGTTCACAGAGATCAGTGATGTAATGAGCCCTTTTGTAATGATTCTTCTTCCATTAGATTGATTTGAGCATGCATGTATGTACAGTTTTATACTTTAAGCTGAATGGCATGCACTTAGTTATCAGAGTACATGTGACATGTGCCTGCTATTCTTTATGGTATAAACTCTTTTCTCCATGTTAGAACTAAAAACTTGTTAATGAAAATTCAAATGTTTAAAATCATTTGCAAACCTTTACTCTCATTGAGACAGGTGTTAAATGTAAGCACAGTCATGTGAACCTTTTCACTAAGGGCATACTGATATTCGCAAAAATTGTCTTCTACATATGCACTTCTGTAACAGTTTATAGTGAATGATGGTTATGTGCAAAACAAACCAGTGAGAGATGTAATTCCAATTAGATTTAGCCACTTTAACATCTTCAGATGCCATCTGATAAAGGTAACCTGAAGAGAGAGAAGAACTGGATTTGTGCCTTTTTTTTTTTCTGCTTTTGGATTTTTTAAAAAAAAATCTTTAAAGGCTTGGGGTGGGAGAGGAACCTGCTTTTTTTCTCCTCCTTAAAATCTGTCAGGAATGTCAAATCTTCTTTTACTGGAAGCCTGTCTTGAAGGACCCAGATTTTGTGGAGGTGAAACTTTTCCATAATCAAAGGAGCAGAGTAGTTAATCTTTAACAAAAGAGCTTTTCTTCCTACTGCTTATTCTGGCATTTGAGTTAAATTTGTCTTAATAAAAACAAAGCACAGTTTTGAAAATTGTGATTAAAAAACCTGGTCCTGTCACTCAGGTTTCAGTCACTTTGATATCTGTGGATTGTAGGCTTTTTCAAAACATAAACTTACACAGGTTTAACAAAGGTTGGTTAACACACGTGCACTGAAATAAGGCCTAGTCTACTCACAAAGGTTGTACTGATTTAACTATAAAGGTATAATTAAAGCAATATGACTCCCCAAGTTCTAGTCTAAACTTAAAACTTAGTTCAGCATAGCTATATTTATCAGATGTGGGAGGAAAAAAACACCCCTCACCAACACTGCTATGGGGACAAAACCCCACATAGATGCAACTGTGTTGATGTAAGCATGCTTCAATCAGCATAGCTAACATTGTTTGGGGAGGCGTTGGTCCTTCTGGCAGAAAAAGTTTCTGTTGTAGTACATTTTGTCGCACTAGAGGGCTGTGCCAGCATACATGTAGTGTAGGCATAGCCCTAGTGGGGTTGCAGTTTTACCGATGTGAAAATGTTTATACCAATATGGATTATTTTTGTTTGGGAAGGGAATAAGCTATACTGGTATAACTATGTTCACCCTAGGGGTATATCTACACTGCCCACCTTACAGCACGGCCACGGTAGTGATGTGGGTAGTGTAGACACGCTTTATCACCGGGGGAGAGCTCTCCTGGCGATTTAAAAAATAAAGGTATAAGTAACATGCTCCTGGCGATAAAGTGCTGTCTTTATTGGCGCTTTTCAGTGCTAAAACTTTTCACACCCCTGAACGACAAAAGTTTTAGCACTGAAAGTGGCAGTCTAGGCACAGCCTAGGTTTTTACTGGTATAAGCTGGCAAAACAAAACAAAAAAATCACTCCCAACATAGTTATACTGCGTGTAGTATATGGATTATTTTGGATTCATTTCACACCTTGTATATTTTTGGCTTGAATTTTTAATAAACCAGCCATTAAACCAGTTTAGTTAAACTGATGCAATCCCTTTTTGGACACTCTATATTGATTTAAGTTAAAGCCTGCCAAAAATAAGAATAAAAACGAGGACAGCTTATGCCCAAATAAATTTGTTAATCTCTAAAGTGCCAAAAAGACTCCTCGTTGTTTCTGCTGAAACAGACTAACATGACTACCGCTCTGAAACCTGTCAAAATAAGAATGCCCATGCAGCAGTTTAACTAGAGCTTGTTCAAGTTTTCAATTTTTTCTTCAGAACAATTTCTAGCATTCTTTAATTTTGAAGATATTTTGAAATGTAACAATTTTCAATTTTTCTTTTCATTTTGACTTATCAAAAGCCTGAAAATCCAGAAACAAAAATGGAAAACAGAAATTTTTCAGTTTCCAGAAAACAAAACAAAATTTAAGACTACATGAAATACAATTTTTATTTCATTTCAAAAACTTCCACAGAAAACCTGAAAATTTTCTGTCAAAAGAATTCTAAAGGGCATTTTTCCAGTGAATTTTTTTCCAAGAAAACTTTGGATTTCCAACCAGCTATGGTTTAACTAAATCATTTTAAAAGCACTTTAAGTTAAACCATTGCAATTCTGCTTTTACACAAGCCCATAAAATCTATGCTTGAGGGTTGACCCCACAAGAGTTAAAACCTGTCTACATTGGGTGCTAAAACATTTTAAACAGCATTTAATTAAAATGTGTTAGCTCCACTTTTTTTTTTAAGTACTTTTTTTCCCTAACCTACACTTCCAGGAAACAGTGTGAAAAACACATGAATTTCTAATGTAAAATGGAAGTAGAGAAAAAAAAAATTTATTCTTGAGAAAGCGGGGTGGGGGATATCGCCTTTTGGACCTATTCATTCATCACAAAGAAGCAAAAAAAAAAAAAAGACACCCACATTACTAGGTCACCTTTAACCCCAATGATCCTGGGGAGAGTTATGTATTTTGAAATAGAATTTTAATATAAACAAAAGTATTACGAAACCGTTTTCCATTTTGTATGAAAGCTCTGCATAACTGACTATCTGTGGATTCTATAGTTGCACTATATTTTACATTCCATGTATGATCACAACAGTATTTTCTGTGCATCTCCTGCATGCGTGTCAGTCTCATGCAGTCTTGAAAGCATAGGTAAAAGAAACATGATTTAAATTGAGCTTTTGTGCTCTGTAACCTGTTTTAGAAATCTGTTTTATAATGGCTTTTTTATTTTTGCATGTTCATACTTAATCACACTGAGAAATGGAAAGCTGTTTGCATTTGAATGGTGTGCTTTGGCACTGTGTGATCAGCGCATGTACTAATGATTTCCTTTTATTTTCTTCTTTCCTACTTTTTCCCTTTTTTCCCCATTTTTCACGTTTTGTACTGCTATCTCCATACTTTCTTCTAAATTTCTTTGCTTACTGTAGCAGCCCTTGCCTTTTCTCTTGCAGCCACAGCCCAGGCTCCAAGGATTATTACTGGGCCTGCTCCTGTTCTCCCCCCAGCTGCCCTGCGTACTCCTACGCCAGCTGGCCCTACCATAATGCCTTTGATCAGACAGATACAGACCGCTGTCATGCCAAACGGAACTCCTCATCCAACTGCTGCAATAGTTCCTCCAGGACCTGAAGCTGGTTTAATTTACACACCCTATGAGTATCCCTATACACTGGCACCAGCGACATCAATTCTTGAGTATCCTATTGAACCTAGTGGTGTATTAGGTAAGTTTCTCTACTAAGATGATTAATTGAATTGTAGATCATTTTTCTAATACTATTGTATGACTTGAAAAGTGTGAGCCAGTGGTTCATTGAAACTTTGTTTTTGAAAGAGAGCTCTGACCCAATTTAGTTTCATTTTAAGACTCATAAATTCTCCTGGAAAAATGCATTGAATAAGTGCAGCTCTATATTTGTTTTATATAGATTGCTAAATTCATATGTCTTTAAAAGGTCAATATTTATTTTGGAGCACTTTTAATTTTAACACAAAATTGTGCGTTATTTTAATCAAATTGCATACATTTACTTTTTTGTAGTGCTGTCAAATGAACATCTTTTAGACCAGAAGAAAAGCAAATAGAAATGAAATGCATAGTTAATATAAATATTTGTACTGTCCCAAATGGAGAACTTGAATGTACTTTCCTAAATTGTAAATACATTTACAATAATATTTAAAGGAAATCATTTTTAATTTTGCACAATATTTTGTGGTATCAAACAAATCCTTGGAAAAAACTAAAAATATAGCTTCAGTTGATAGATCTGATAGATTAATCCTGTGGCAAGAACTTATGAATCTGTCTTTAAGCAGAAAACAAAATAATAGTTTCTGTAAATAAACGTAGTTCTTTTAAGATGTGATTGGAGAACAGTGCAATTAGAAACATTATTGACACCTTTTTATAGAGTTGACTGAAATGCCAATCATATCTAGTATTTCAGTCCATTGACTTGCTAGATCAAGGCTAGACTACATCTGCTGTTTATAATGCAGTTAACCAATCAATATAAAACAAACTGTTTCAATGCAATTTCTCTTCTCTCTACTCCCTTCAGAATTTGAATAATCTTTCCTCTCTGGTTCTTTTACTGAATTGTATATAACCTTGGTGCTGCATGATTTTGTTGACTTACAAGACTTTGATCTTTAAAGTTTGTTCAGCAGAAGTTATTGATTTACACAAATTCTAAAAGTCTCTAATGAACATTGGACACTAAGATTCTAAGTCAATATCTTATTGAAAGAAGCACAAAAACCAATGCTCAATGAAGTGAATACTACTAGATGCTGTGTGTATGCATGTGTGTTTACATGTTCCTTTTGGCACTGTAGATAGGAAAATGTACTTTTTTTGCATTTAGTCATTTATTTTCAATTTTAGCACTAGTCATTTTTTTAAAACAGTTAATTGGTCAAAAGAATGCAGTCAAGAATAGCTTATTTCTATTGTGTAATATCTAAAATAGCCAAAAAATGATGATAAATAAATTAGTAACAGTGTAACTTTATACCTTTTTGGTAATCTTTTCCATTTTAATAATAATTTCTCCTGCAACTCTGTGCATGTTGTTTTTTCCACCTATGAATCCTCTGTGCTGGCATTTACAGGGTCTGTTGAGGTAGTTTCACTGGGGTAGGTATCATTGTAGCCACTGGCTGAGTCCAGTTACAAATCTCTCTACTGTCTGACATAGTTGAGCAGTAAAGAAATAATGATGCAATGTGTTACTGCATGGTGGTAATTGATACAATACAGAGAGTTTTTGTGAATTTCAGGCAAGGTTTTTATATAAAAAGAATGGGGAAGTGGAGAATTACTTTAAAAAAAAAAAAAAAGTGCATGTATCAGAATCCTTCCTGTACAGTCAGTGTTGCTTAGAGCGCAAAAAATAATGTAGAGTAGGGCTGTCTAAGCAAATGCCCTTTTGGCTGACAACTGAGAATGAGTTTTCACTAAAGAACTTCAATTATAATACAAAGTAACCTGGGCAAGTAGAATTACTGATTCTAATATGTGCTCTATCATTTGAGCAATGAAATTGAAAGTAACTTGTGCATTGCTGACCGAACTGATATATTTGAAATGGTTCATTGTTGAGTTTTAACTTCTAATATATATGTATCTATTTTGCCCATTTTTATGGTGAACTATTTAGGAATATTAAAGCAATTCCCTTAAAAATTACAAATGGGGGGGGTGGTTGTTATGGGAAAGTCGGTATCTGTGTCAAATCTTAGTTGGCAACTAATTTTTAATTCCCTTCCTTTTATCTGTAGGTATGGCTTTCCCAACGAAAGGCTAAGAATTCAAGAACGGTCTTAACTGAACCCTCATCAGATCTGAATTTAACAAATGCTTAGTTTCAGCAGTCTTGGAAAAAAAAAGTAGCCTAGCAGTCAGTGACTTACTTGCACTTTTTTGCACATAGATATTAAAAAAAAATAGTGCTATTAATTTGGTTTAGTCTCTATTATTACAAAGTAGCTGTAATTTATGAGTGTATAGTAGTATACTGACTGCTAAGTGTTCTATACTGTTTGCTTTACTAATCACCTAATTCATTGCAGTTCATACTTTATTGACTTAAAGTTTAAAACTACATCTGTAAGCATGAAGAATGCTTTAAAACTTTTTTTAATGATAGAAACTGGAAGTGGTTTAAGGATAGCAAATAATTGTCAGTATTAAAAATGGCATATTTAAAGTAGTGCTGCTGCAAGAAAGGCACTTCAGTGAATATGTGACTAGTAAAGCTTAAATGTTCTTGGATCTAATTAGATTTCATAAAATACTGTAATGTTGGGATTGAAAATGAGTGGATTAAACAGGTTAAGGCCAGGATGTTTGAAATAAATGCAATATCTGCACAGATACTCCAATATAAAGTTAAGATTGAAACTACTGTGCCTTAACTTGTTGCTTTCTTAAAATGAATTTGTAGTAGTAAATGATCACTAAATCCATTTGCTAAACTCTGTGAAGTTTATCTTGAATGTTTTCTAACTTGTGTCTGGATATAAGTGCAATTTAACTAGGTGCGGTGGCTACTAAGTTCGAAGCCGATATGCGTGTCCATCCTTACCAAAGGATTGTGACCGCAGACCGAGGTTAGTTTAGTTCTGCAGTTCTTTTTTATAAGAGATGCTTTGAGTGTACATGAAATTTGCAACACCACAGCTGGTTAACCAAATACCATATTTTGACCCATTCATTAATATTTTTTTCTCAAAAATCTCAATAGTGACTATTTTAGAGCTTTGGAAACGCTTGCAATTTTAAAGACATTGTGTAAACTTCTTTAGCTTTCCCATCTAAAAATATAAATCATGTGATATGTTTAAAATGCTATAACTGATTTCCTTTATAAGAACTATATAAGATTCAGCTTCATCAGGAAATAAGAGTTTAGTGCAACATTAATTAATTGGTTTTTCCCTTCAAACTTGCTCTTTTAACTGGTGTGGAAATATCAGATTGGTGTTGCAAAAATAAAATGAATGGATGGGTGCTAAATGAGAAGGAAGTAAAGAAATAAATGCCTCCTGTCTGGAGAAAACTGAAGATTTAGATTCCTTTTTTCTAATAAACTATTTGAGCCACTGTACTGTATAACTCTAAAGAAGATTCATGTTCTCAGATATCTAACTTAATTCAACAAAATAAGGACTGTGAAGATGATACTTCAGAAGTTTGTTGAGTTTGAGTCAGTAAAGGCAATATTCTTTTATGTTCTTTTGCCAAAATGGATTTCTTGGTATTTGTCATTTGCTGCTAAAATACACTGTCTGAAGAGAAGCAACTTTTGAAGTCCTGTTGGTGAGATGACATCCAGTATTTGGACATCTCTCTTAACTAACCAATGAATGGAAAATAAATCTTCATTTTTCTCCTGTTCATCAAATTTAACTTACCATCTGTGTATGCCCTTGGACCCTTGAATGAATTACTTAAGCTTATTAAGAAAAGTGATGTTTTCGGTTATTTGACATTGGGCTGTTCATTGACTAGGAAGCAATGGAGGTTGAGCACTGAAACACCCAACCTCTTATCCCAGCTCTGCCACTGACTCCTGTCTGAGTCACTTAACCTTTCTGTGTATGTTTTCCCATCTATAAATAAGGATGATAATAATTCCCAACCTCATGGGGTGTTGTGGGGATTAATGTTTGTACAATGCTTTTGAAGATGCAAAGTGTTCTGAAATTGCTAAGTGTTATTATTCTAAGGACCTATTCTCAGCAAAATAGGATATCCACATTTGATTTGATATACTTAAGGCCAAATTCAGGTGACCAGGCACTCCTAATATAGAATTTAGCCTACATTCCACCTCTCTCCTTCTGTTGATTCATTAAGATCTGTGTCAGATTACCATATATAAGGAGGACATCATGGACACCAATATCGGAAAAAGGGGCTCTCTAAGTTATGTATTATATTTTATGTAGTGGCTTTACCTTTTAATGTTTTATAAAAGGCAGAAGCTGATATATAAAAACTATACAGTTACCTGAAAAATTGCTTTCCCCTTATATAGTGGTTACAGTCTGCTAGGTGGTAGTGGTGGTTTGTTGAAAGATGGGCAGCAGGGCATTGCTATACAAGGCCCATGTCTCTAGAATCTGCTCCTACTGGTGGTCTCTCAGAGTCCAGATTTGGTGTCCTTCATGCCATAGTTGAAAAGCTTATTTGTTTAGGCAGATATTTCCGTGGAACAGCTGGTGACCAAATCATTGTGACAGGCCATGGAGTTTTTTTAGTCTATTGGTTACTTTATTTCAATAGACCAATGTAGTATTTACTAATTTTGTTGTTTTTAATTCGTGTCAGCTGTTCAGCTGCCTTGGCAATGGTTGCAACTATAAATCATTGAACTGAACATAGTAAATATTGGAATCACCTCACCTTCTACTGAAACACAGCCACTTCTTTTGTTGATAAATTGTCCATATGTACAGCTCTTCAAAGTTAATTTGTATGTTTTAAAAAAGAATACACAGAGCTATTCTCTCATGGAGACCATACATGTTTCTGTGACCTGTATATTTTTTATATTAAAACTATGCTGATAATTTCTGATGAATAGAGTTCTTAATTACCCTTCGCAACTTACATTACAAACAATAAGTTGCGCAAAGATTTTTTAAAGACTGTACTTCATTTTATTTCAAATTTTAAAAAGCAGACTATCAGTGCATGCTCTTTGAAGATTTAGAAGAGGGGTAGGTTTTGGAAAGAATACCTTTTGGCATACTACAAATATTTTACATAGAGGAGGTTAATGCGAGTTTTGAAAATTTGCTGTAAAATTAAAATACCAGAAATTGATCAACACTTGCCATGTGCACCTTCTGTGCAATTCATGACACACATTTTGATTAATTTGCCATTATTGGTATTTAAAAAGCAATGTCAGCAAACCGAAATGTTAATTTTTTCAACATGAAAGCATTTTAAACAGTTGTTAAATATCACTAAAATAAGTATGCATTCATTGGGTCTAAGATTACAAAAGACTTTTAAACTGGTTCTCATATTATATAGTACTACTGTATTTGCTCTTTGAGTATGTTTTTTGTTTTTTACATAGTTTTTTAGATATAAGCACTGCATTTAAAACAAGAGCCCCCAAACATGTAAATGTGTTGTTCTTATAACCAAGCATTTAGAATTGGTGAAGGGTTGACAAGTATAGTTAATTTCTACTAAGAATAAGATCCCGCTCTATAAATAATCCAAAACTGAATTTGATTCATATAATAGAGAGACTGACTGATTTAATTGTAATAAACTGTAAATGGTGTTGCACAGTTGACAAACCTGTGTGTACTGTAGAAGGCCAGGGACTTGGCAGAGGATGTATCACAGGTGTTCTGGTATCTTAAAAAGGTAGCTTACTTTGATTATATACTCCACGAGAAATGTTAATCCTGATAATTTTTCTGAATGTTTTTATCAAAACCAACTGTCACATAATTTATATATAAAATTTTAATACCATTTTAATCAAAATTGCAATCAGTATCAAAATGCTTTAAGATTCTGTGTTTTTTTCGTATACCTGTAAAGTGGTGAGATGGAGCCACATTAAATATTTTTTTTTTTTTTTGCTTATATTTGCAACAGCAGTTTTAATTTAAACAAATCCCACTTAGCAGAATTTTGAAGAAATTCAGGGAATATGTGGTCTCATTATGTTACAGCAGTAATTTTTAGTGTTTATAAACTGTATCCTAAATGATAGGCCATAGAAACCATTTTTATTATGTGAAGGTAAATCAGCCCATGATACAGATCATTCAAAATATGCTATCTGTGAACATTACACCTACTGGATTTCATTTTATGAAATGGCACAAATCTGACTTTGCACTGAATACCTTTCTCACTTTCATCTCCTCTGCCTTAGTCAGAATGGCAACAGTACAAAAACTCTATCAAACCTCAGAATTTATTAGATATGATTAAGCTGTTGAACAAGTCTTAAAAATTGTACTACTGTTAAGTGGACCAAGTTTGGTGAAGGAGAATGTGAGAGAGAATGATTAAAGAAGGAACAGCTCAAGAACATTGGGAATGATAACTTTCCACTTGAGAACTTTTTTTATGTTTTACTGTAATTTTTTTGTTTTTTTTGTGTGTTTTTGTTTGTTTTTTTGCAAAAGAAAATAGTATTTACAGGTGGCTTCTTTTAAAAAATAAAAATATAAAGCAGGAATGTATGAAATGTCAGATTTTATTGTATTTGCAGAGTTAGCTTTGAAAATGAATAAAGAAAGCTGTCTGTAGTTTTAAAATGCCTTATTAGTATCAGTTAGATACTTTCTCTATTTTTTGATGTACTTAGAGCTTTTGAAGTATAGAATTTAAAATGGCAAGACTTTTACAGTGTTTACATGCAAGTGCATTTTAAAAGTGTCCTATGTGTAAAATAGTATTTTCAACAGGAAAATGCTGGCTAAAGTAATAGGCTTAGCCTTTACCTGGTTTCCATGATGATGCCTACACTGCTAGACTACAGTTTAGTATTGCTTTGTATCATGAGGCCAAGAAATTCCATGTTGTTTGTAAATAGAATAATTGAAAAGCAATAAAACTTTTATTGAACAAAAGAAACTTTGTTTGGCCCATAGTTTATGTTAACCCAAATTGTTTATGAAAATTCAGATTCCTTAGATTCATTTCTTTTAACAAACAGTTATTAATAATCACATCCATCATTAATAGTTGCTTTAATGCTTGCACCTGGGGAAATACTAATGCTTAATAGCAGTCAGATACTGATCTTTGCGCTGACTGTTTCAAAATTCTTTTACCAAGTTCCAAAAACTGTTCATTGTTTTTGTTTTCCAGTTTCCTTCATCGACTGCTACTAACCATTAGTTGTTAGTTGTATTTTATTTCTATTTTTTCCTGTTAACCAGTTTTGTGGGAGTGGGCTTCTCCTTCACATGTTCAAATCATGATACAAGGCTGTCATGATTTTATTGCATTCTGTAGATGGTGTCAATCAGTGCGTCAGAATTAAACATGCTTGTTTTTTATTAGTTGTGATTAGTTTTCATGTTGTCATTAAGCCGTCACTAGCTGAAACTAATCTCTTCTCTATCTTTTCTTTCTCTTTTTTGTTTTTTTTATTTTGATTTTTTGTTTTTGTTTTTGTTTTTTGTTTTGTTTTTGTTTCTAACCACCCAGCCGCCACCGGCAACTAACCTATGACCTTCTGACCTCTGAACTCTTCACCCAATGATGACCTGACCATGCCTGCCTGCTGATCAGTTAACTGGTAATCGCCTTTGCTTGCCTGTCTTCAGTGCAGCGAGCTGAGGCACTTGTCCGTTCGTCTTACCATCTAACAAAAAAGACAAAGAAATTATTGTCCTCCAACTCAGCTTTTTTTTCCTGTTTGGGTGAAAGTGGTTCTAGAACCTGCACTGAATAGTAGTAAAGCAATAAGGTCCAATTCATCCCTCAGCACTGATCATCCTTTAGTGTCCCACCTTAAACGAACGGTAAGAAGGCCTCACTTAAGTGATGGAGACAGATGTCCCTTAACTACCCGATGACAGAGGCAGTTACTGTGAGCGACTTCTAGGAATCTTTTTCTTCTTTAATGAAGTCAGAGCTCTCTTTGAATGTACTGTGTGATGATGCATCATGCATGAACCTTTGGTCAGGGATGTCATTGGTGAAGGGAGTCCAAAAAGTATTCAAAATTTGACTTGCTGTTTAGTCACTACCAGTGCCCTCAAAGGGCAAAAGTTGCAGCCTTTTTTCTATTGCCTGCCAAATTGGATGTTTTAAAAGAACGTGTGCCATGAAAGATAGATTTCAGTGAATTTTCAGAACTATGTTAATGCAAAGAACAAAACAGCAACACTATCAAAGCAAAATCTGAGTTAAGATTACTTTAACCGTATTTAAACTTTCTTAAAAGATTACATGAGAACAAGGTACATGCATTATGTGTCACATTACTGGGCAAACTGTTCAAATATTTTTTTTAAACCTCCCTGTATAGAAAAATTTCATTAAGGATGTAAAAGCCATGCTTGCCTATTTGCTGTATACATGTAATGAAATTGTAGATAAAGTGTAGTCCATTGAAACAAAATGAACAAAAAAGTAGATACTTTTACTATACAAGGGTGCTGGTGCAGAAAAATATATTTTGGAAATGTAGCATTTTATACTTTCAAGTGTTATTAAAAAAGAAAAAAAGAACAAAGAAACAACCCTTTATTTCATTAAATGATTTTTTCTGGTGGTTGTCAAGAAACAAAAGACCAAAAGAGCCTTTTTGTCTTTCTTTTTTATTTTTTAAGTATTGGAATAAGTCTAAAGAAAAGGAAGTGCCTTATTTTCTTCATGGTCATTTAGTCAAATGTCTCGTATAATCAGCTCCTCCCTCAGACAACAAGTTAATGCATGCCACTTAGTCGCCCAGTATGTGAAAAGAAGCTGGGAAAGGAAGACAAATGAGTTGACCGTTTGAAATACCTGATTTTTGCCATATTAGCATGATGCAACTTTGCCAAATCTTATAATGTGAAATGTTTGATAATTTTTCTATCAAATGCTGGCCCCCATTAGTCTTGCAACATTTTCATCATCTCAAACCATAGTTAACGCATATTTTGTTTCATGTACTTGCTCAATCTAAACCAAAGGGTTCTGACTCATTCTAAATCAGAGCATTAGCTGACAAATGTTTATAAGGCAGCAAGTACTCCATTTTGTTCAGGGGATGGCGTGGAGTTGTCTTGATTTGAAATATTGACAAGTATATCAGACCTTATACTTGTCCACAGAAAAAAGTTTGGTGGATAATGAAATTGAACATGTTTAACTAATTTGAAGTCTGACCTAAGCATGTCCCAGTATTTTGTAAGCAGCTCCCACGGTGTCAAATAGTGTATAAGATATTGATTTCTCATCAGCCCCTGCTTGATTAATATTGATTGATTGTTGCTTTTTATTCCAAAAAAAAAAAAAGCAGAAAGACTCATCAACTATTTTTTTAAAAATTCATCTATAGTTCAGTATTATCTTTAAGCGCCACATGAAATTCATCTAGCTAGACCAGCATAACAGCTGAAAAGCTTTTTTGAAAGTGTTGAATTCTGAAAATATTGAGCAAGTATTAGTTTGCTAATGGCTCAGTATTAGACTTGGCAAATATCAGGTGGTGATTTATTTTCCCTCTTGTCAACTTATTCTCCTCCTGCAAACCTTCATAGCTTCCAAATCAAAGGTCAATAGTAAGCTAAGAAAGAGGGCTTATGGTTTAAGCACCTGTATGGTGATCTCATCTAACATCTTGTCTCACCTGGAAACAATTATCAGTTTATTTACTATGCAATAGACATTCATCCTTTTGTATTCAGCTAGCTTTTGTTTATCGTGCCACCAGCTTGTCTTCCTGTTACACATACAGTTGTTTTGACTTAATTTACAGTATATATGCTGTGCCATTTTGATTTTTGTTTGGTTGAATAAACCTGCGACACTCAAACATTTGAAAAGAGATTTGCTAAAACAATACCAGTATTTGATCCAGATTTCATCTCAACTATGATAAACCTGGACATTTTAGATGTTTATCAAATGGGGGAAAGTTAAGTGTATGAAATAGAAGTGTGACATGTAATAGTAATGTTTGCTCTGAATGAACAAACAAACTTTTGAAAACATAGTTGATAAAATTTTGGATCAACTTAAAAAAAAAAGCATGACTTTTGAAATCTCTGAATGCCTTGGTTCTCAGTATTATAATTCTTTATTGAATTTTTCTTTATTAAAATATGTAGTTTTAAGACTTCTTTCTGACAGTATTATGTAATTTTTTTAGAGTGGGTAGATGGGAGTGTCGCTTGTATGTAACAGTACAGATGACATGTATTTGTCTATTCTTTATTATCTTAGTATTTTCATGCTGTGTATGTATCATAACCAACCTATTGCCTATGAGAAACATGTAAGATAATGTATTTACAGCCATTGTTACAAGTTTATAATGTATTTTTCTATCTTGTTTTATATGTATGTTATATAAAACATTCAATTTTTTTCCTGATTGAGAAAAAAAGGATACAAAAATGCAAAACCCACAATTTTGATAACTGAAAATTGCCAATTGTTTTGCAGTACTTTATTATATTGGGAGTGTTGTCTTTCTTGGGCTTTTAGTTAGCTACTGGATGAATACATTAGACATATTTGGGTTTTAGTTGGGTTTTTACATAGCTTGCATTTTAATTCTTTGGTTCTTTGCTGTTTCTATTAACCCATAGCATTATTTTAATAAATGTTATAATATCAACCTACTAACTCTGGACTATGTCTGTTTATTAACCATTACGTGTTTAATTAAAATAAACAAACAAAGACAGAAGAATGTAAAGTCTTGAGTTACTGGACTAACCCTGAAGAACGTGACCACAGATAACACATGACTTGTATTTATGTTGTTTGTCGGCTGACATTCTGCACACTACTATTAAATTGGCTTTTGGTCATTCTGGCCTTTACCTTGGGGGTAGGTGGAGTAGAGATGGGAACAAAGTAGTATTATTTAAAGCATTCTTCTTGTAGTCTTGCCACTTGCCTTTTAGCATCTGCATTACTAATTCCACATGTTACTTTTTCTTTCTCTAAAATAATCACTGTCAGCTCACAGCAAAAGAGCAAAGATGCCAGTATATTGGTAAATCATGTGATGGTGTACCCAGAGAAACCAGTTTGATTCTTTGTTGAACCATTTTGACGTCACAGTAAATCTCATTGAAATTTGCCATTCGTTATTTAAAGCACCTGATTCTGTGTCACACATCTTGTGACTCTCTTCTGTTTTGTATAAGCACACATTTCTACTGGACTATATTGTTTGTATATCTGAAGCAAGGAACCGATTTTTTTTCCTCCGGCATCACAAAGATTTTCTTGCAGCTTGCTTTATTTCCTACTTGACATACTCTTTATGTAACTTTTTTGTACTTCTGTAGTCTGTCATTATCACCTAGCTCAGGGGAGTACAACTTCTGAAAAGCCAAAGATCAAGCTTGATCATTTCCTAATGACTACAGAAAGTACAAAATACTAAACCTGTTGTACTAGATTACTGAGAAATAGCCATTTCAAATACCAGGGCTCTTTACCTGTGATCTCTCTCCCTGTGGATGACCGTAGCAACACGAATGCAGGGAATTAAGTGGTGAAAACACAGTAGTAAATAAGTGTTGTTTTTGAGCTTCTATGCAAATGACTTTTACAGAGAAACTTCATATTAAAATTTTCTACTATTTGAGGTCTTGTTTGTAGCCTGGTTAGGTCTCCCAGATTTGTGATCTTAAATATACAATAATTGCCAACTGTTGCCTTGGGTCACCATTGATGCACAACACTTATTTCCCTGATATAGACAGTTTACATTTCTGTGAACTAACAGTCTACTTGCCTGGGAATAAAAATTCAGATGAGGAATCAGCATCTGTTCAAAAGTGGGGGGTTTTTTCCATTCGTTATAAGTTTTAAGTTACATATCTCAGAATCCTTGTAATAAAGTTTTTATTTTAAAAAGTGAAAAGTTCTCACAATTTTTTAAGAAGTTGATTTTAATTTTATGTAGAAAAATTGGACCTAGCACTACTTAATCAGTAGTTTGTGCATTAATTTGCTGGGCATGTTGATATAAAACTAGATTTTTTTTAATACCTATTTAAACGTCTAGTTTAACTTACAGAACTGTACAGATGCAAATAGAGAAAATGGATGTATCTAGAACAAGTTACCCGTGTACCAAAAAAATATTTTTGGGGGCCATTCACTGCTTATTCTACGAATGCATTGCTATCCAAAAATTCAATGAGACCGGGGTGGGGGGGGGGGGCAGAGAACTCGGTGGATAAAATCAGAAACTTATGATTCAAGTAATGTGACATCACATTTATGAATTTAGAGTTGTATTGAAAATGCTCAAAATGTTTTAGACAGGACAAGTGTTTAAACTTTGAGAAGTCTACAAATTTGATTCAAACTTCCTGGGTGGGAGTAGACATGGTTACAATTTTATGATAGCAAAATATCTTTGTTCCGGAGGCAATTAGTTGGATGCTTACAATACATCTTCATGATCTTCATTATCTTTTATTATCTATGAATACTGTCATAGTTTGCCCACTGTGGGCATTTTCATCTCATTCTCAGTTATACATAGTAATGAACATTTGCCCAGAAGAGAACTGGGGTTTTGGTTATGGTTTTTTAAACTGAAGGAAAACAATAAGCTTTAAAAGCAAAATAACTTTTTATACAAATGTATGTGTCTATTGAACATAAGTGCAGGTCTCGATGTACATAGCTAAGTGCTCAACTAAAAATCTTGTCAACTATAAGAAGACAACAATTTAAGATGAATTTCTGGCCCTTGAGCTTGATAACTTCAGTGTTGCTGTACTGTTAAAGTTTTTTGTGTTTTTAATTCTGGAGGGGCAAAATGTCTTTCAGATTTTAAAAAAGGCATGTATTCAAGCAAAGCTACAGCACCAGTTCCTTCCAAACATGGAGTCAATCTAAATAAGTATATTTTTATTTACATTTAATTTACATTTTTATGCAAATGTAAACAGAAGTACAAGAAAACCCTTTTAAAAAAAATACTGGATGAAGCAATATACTTTTAAAAAGCAACACTTCAGAAAATCAGCCTCTTGGAGAATAATCTTACTGTGCATCAGACCAAAATATGTTTCATAGAGAGTCCCCAAAGACATACTTAAAGTATCTTTTGTGCAGATATTTAACCAGTTTTAGATTACTAATCACTATTTACTAATATACTATTTGAACAGATCTTTTAACAAGTTAATGTATAAAAATCCACTTATACATAATATAACAAGCTAAAATTGCTTCATTTCCAAATCACACCCTTTAAATCTATGGGGACCACTGGAAAGTTTTCTGCACTGCAAAATGCTGTAGGAAATGCACACTGAAGTATGTTACTATCCAATAAAAAAGAATGCAGAAAAATACAACTGTATGAAACTTTCTTATGTATCTGGATAATTAACGGGCACTCTAAATGGCACATTACACAATGAAGTCCTTGTAACGCTTTTTACAAACATTCCTGAGGTACAAGTGTGTAATTGTATTTAGAATGCCTAGTTTATTTTTAATAGATCTTTGATATAGAAATGCGTTTTGTGAAATAATATATTAATGATATACTGTTTTTCAATTAAGCATATGAACCATTACACTGACGTGGTAATCAATGTTGAATCAAACTGGTTAACGAAAGCACATTGGTCTCCTTCCTGTGTGTCTGCTCGCTGATTGCAGGTGGTATAGTTCCACATTGGAGGTGGGTCTCATGCGCAGCAGATGGTTACTTGCTGTATTAGCTTCATTGGTGCCAGCAGTTTGGGTGTCCATTGTTGACAACAGACTGCATTGGGAGAAATTTGACTCCCAGGGCGAAAATTAAGTTGCTTCTAAAAAACTATTAGAGAGGAGTTCATAGAATATATATCCTTTCTGACTTGTATTGTGGCAGTTTGTGTGAAACATTTACGGTTTGTTTGTACAAAATAATGTATTTTGAGGGGGGAAATAGACATTGCCAAAACACATGTAAATAAAAACACCAAGTATGACTGTACATGATGTGCAATAAAATAACTGGAAAAAGTGCATGTACTTTATCCTCAAAAGCCAATTGGAAGCTATCAATGCTGCAACTATAGTTTTATTTTCTGAAAAGTCACATTTTATTCTGTATTTAAACAGCAGAATAAAGAATCTACATTTTTCACACTTTACTGTTCATTAATGCTTTTAGCAATGTTATGAGAGAGGTTGCTTTTTGAAGTGATTTAAAATTTTGTTATGATCTGACTACCTGGATATCACCTTTTACTGAAGAATTGCTGCTTTGGTTACAATTAGAGACTAGAAAAAGTTAATGAGTACAAATTCATGCATACAGTATACATACAACACCACATATGAATTTGGATTTGCAAGCACACTAAAATTGAGCAACTTGGATTCTACCAAATTATGAAAACATTATAGTTGCTTGAATTATAATTACCAGACTGTTAGTCAACACAAAAGGAGACACAAATATTGTTTTAACTCAAGCTACTATAAAGTTCTTGCTCTTTACAATGGCCACATACACTTAAAGGAATGGTTTATCGCTCTGGCATCTGCAAAGTGGATTTCTCACCAAAAATGGTCTCTGTCTTAATATTTTTCACTGAATACATTTATGCAATTATCTCTGGATTTAGTATGAAGTCATTTGAGTACTGTATAAAATATGTACAATTGTGCAAAGGAAAAGTGGTTCAGCACAACACACAGGGCTTGTCTACACTTAAAATGTTACAGCAGCACAGCTGCACCACACTGCTGCGCATGTCATGCTTCAATGTAGACACTACCTACGCCAACAGGAGGGGTTCTCGCATCTGTACAGGTAATCCACCTCCAAGAGAGGCGGTAGCTAGGTCGATAGGTAAATGGAAGAATTCTTCTATCGTGTCTACAGTGAGGGTTAGGGCAGCTCAACTACTCCATTTGGGTGTGGATATTTCATACCCCTGAAGGATGTAATTAACTTTCTAGGGTAGACCAGTTCACAATGGGTGAAATTCTGTGCTCTCCCTCCCAAGAGGGGCAGCATGAACTCTCAGCCAAGACAAGACATGGGGAGGACAAAGGTGCCCCTCTGTGTCCTGTGGATCCCAGGCTGTTCCAGGATCTGGAAAAGCCTGCCATATCTAAGACAGACTTGGGCTCATCTCTTAATTATTGCAGTCTCCCCATGCTATCTGGAATCCCTGCAGTGCTGCAGCCTTGCCCCCTACTCTAAGCCTGTGAGGCAGCTTTGTGGCTGTCGTCTTTAGCTCCCGCACAGAAGGAGTCCATTGACAAAACCCATCATTTGGTGGTGTGGAGGAGAGGAGGTAGAGGCTCATGTTTGTGCTATGGATGCAGTAAAAAAAAATACTTATAGTACCAGCATTCTGTTGCTTTAGGCTGGCTAATAAAATTAGACATGGAAGCTGATGAGTGGAAAGTTACTACCAATACATTTTATTGTACTGCACTAGGAACAATCCTGTATCATGAAATGTCTGTCTCCTTCATTAGTGTTTCGGTACCTATGCAGGGTGCTAAACATTCATTTTCTAGAGTACTCCCGAGTACTTTACTAAAAGAGTAAAGCTATTGTAACTATATTGAGGGTAAAAACAATACTCGATCATCATTTTCTGTGTGAAAATAAAGTGAAGCATAATGCTCCCCCTTCTCAGTAATCACTGCTCATCAAAGATGACTGCCCTTCACTTTTTGCTGCTTTGGGCTTGAAGCACAAAGAACCATTGTCCGTTGCCTTCTCTACATCTACACCGTGAGCTCAAATCGTCAAAGTATCTGTGCTGCTGTTCTCTATTGAGATGACTCCTCAGTATGACCAACCACAGCAATTGAAAACGCATGAGTGCACCCCCTCACCCCACCCCATCATGCAGTTTTATTAAAAATCATGGTATTTTTAAAATATAGTTCTTTTTATTTGCTGCTTTTTTGTTGTGGATTTTGAGCCTTTTGGGTTCACATTTAGAAGTTTCTTTATTGCAACCATGAGGAGATTAAAAACAAATTTAAAGTAGCAAGCTGATTTTCCTCATAACCTCCTAACTAAAGGGCGAAAAAAAATATTGTGAGACCTGTCAATGCTTCCTCCTTGAAGGAGCTGGTCAGTAAGTTAAGGCCCCTTTTAAAAAAAAAAAAAAAATGCAGATAGAAAGCTGAACACCTTACACAAGAATCAGTGGTCACCAATGAAACTAATAGGCAGCAGGTTTAAAACAAACATAAGGAAGTATTTCTTCACTACCTCTAACTTTCAAGTCCACATTTTCATGTCCTCATAAAGTGTATAGATTCAGGCTATCAGTTTTTATCTGATAGTTGCTTGTGCTGTATGCCAACAACAGGTCCCAATGTTTTTAATGTTAAGAGTCCTACATCACCAGTTTACCAACATCCCCTAAAATCCTGGTGTTTTTAGGTGTTGAACATTTTGTGCTTTTCTTAAATTAAAATAATTTTATGTGGTGTTCAGGAAGGTTGCTGTGTTAACAGCCTTGGAGATTGAAGTCTTCTATGTATCTGAAGAATACGTGCAACATTACAGAAAGGGAGAAGAAAAAATCTTTTACATAATTTATCCAGCGGCGTTCAGCTTGACCCTATGTTGAAATAGAAAAAGTTTGTGACCCATCCCATCAGCCATAAATAAACAAATGTGGTCAGGCCCCACCTCCCAACTTGAGCTGTTCATGACACAGGTGAGAACCCGTGATCTAATCTAGCCCTCTACAAGTGCAGAAATGTCTATACTATGTAATCTGCCTAACATGTTTGTCCATGTTTATTTTCAAGATTTTATTCATTAGAATTTTTTTTAAACCCAACCTCCTACTTGAATTATGGATCAGATTTAGTCATGAAGTGTGTTATTTACAGCACAATTGTTTCCATGTCACTTTGCATTTAACAAGAATAGATGTTAAAAATAAAAATATTACAGCCGAAGCTGGCAGGGACCGCTACCTATACTTTCTATTTTAAAAGATTCTTGCAGCCTTTCTTTGAATAGCTGTAATCCTTCTATTGTTTGCAACAGACATTCAAACTTTATCTGGGGGATTTCATGGGGGCTAGGGCTGATATTCTTGCTGATTCAGGTAGGGGTGAGTTACCAAGTGTTGAAAATCACTATTTCCTGACTTGTTTTCACTGTGTGCAGACTTTTTTTTTGCTAGCAAGGCAAACACCCTGAAGATTCTAAGGCCTTGTCTTCACTAGGAAAGAATGTGATTTTTTCAAGTGATGGTCCCTATCTGTATTCCACAAATGGTACACAGCGAATCATAGAATATCAGGGTTGGAAGGGACCTCAGGAGGTCATCTAGTCCAACCCTTTGCTCAAAGCAGGACCAATCCCAACTAAATCTTCACAGCCAGGGTCTTGTCAAGCCTGGCCTTAAAAACCTCTAAGGAAGGAGAATCCACCACCTCCCTAGATAACCCATTCCAGTGCTTCACCACCCTCCTAGTGAGAGAGTTTTTCCTAATCCAACCTAAACCTCCCCCACTGCAACTTGAGACCATTGCTCCTTGTTCTGTCATCTGCTACCATTGAGAACAGTCTAGATCCATCCTCTTTGGAGCCCCCTTCAGTAGTTGAAAGTAGCTATCAAATCACACCTCATTCTTCTCTTCTGCAGACTAAATAATCCCAGTTCCCTCAGCCTCTTGTCATAAGTCATGTGCTCCAGCCCCCTAATCCTTTTTGTTGCCTTTCACGGGACTCTCTCCAATATTTCCACACCCTCCTTGTAGTGTGGGGCCCAAAACTGGACACATTACTCCAGGTGAGGCCTCACCAATGCCGAATAGAGGGGTATGATCACATCCCTCGATCTGCTGGCAATGTTCCTACTTACGCAGTCCAAAATGCTGTTAGCCTTCTTGGCAACAAAGGCACACTGTTGACTCATATCCAGCTTCTTGTCCACTGTAACCCCTAGTCTTTTCCTGCAGAACTGCTGCCTAGCCACTTGGTCCCTAGTCTGTAGCAATGCATGGATTCTCCATTCTAAGTGCAGGACCTCTGCACTTGTCCTTGTTGAACCTCATCAGATTTCTTTTGGCCCAATCCTCTAATTTGTCTAGGTCCCTCTGTATCCTATCCTTACCCTCCAGCGTATCTACCTCTCCTCCTAGTTTAGTGTCCTCTGCAAACTTGCTGATTGCACCCTCAGACTGTTAATGAAGATAATGAACAAAACCGGCCCCAGGACCAACCTTTGGGGCACTCTGCTTGATACTGGTTCCCAACTACACATGGAGCCATTGATCAGTACCCGATGAGCCCGACAATCTAATCAGCTTTCTATCCACCTTAAGTGCATTCATCCAGCCCATACTAGTTTAACTTGCTTGCAAGAATACCGTGGGAGACCGTGTCAAAAGCTTTGCTAAAGTCAAGGAATAACACATCCACTGCTTTTCCCTCATCCACAGAGCCCGTTATCTCGTCATAGAAGGCAATTAGGTTAGTCAGGCATGACTTGCCCTTGGTGAATCCAGGCGGACTGTTCCTGATCACTTTCCTCTAAGTGCTTCAGAATTGATTCCTTGATTTTCCAGGGACTGAGGTGAGGCTGACTGGCCTGTAGTTCCCCAGATCGTCGTCCTTCCCTTTTTTAAAGATGGGCACTACATTAGCCTTTTTCCAGTCATCCAGGACCTCCCCTGATTGCCACAAGTTTTCAAAGATAATGGCCAATGGCTCTGTAATCACATCAGCCAACTCCTTACCCCCCTCGGATGCAGCGCATCTGTCCCCATGGACTTGTGTTTGTCCGGCTTTTCTAAATAGTCCTGAACCACTTCTTTCTACACAGAGGGCTGGTCATCTCCCCATACTGTGCTGCCCAGTGCAGTAGTCTGGGAGCTGATCTTGTTCGTGAAGGCAGAGGCAAAAAAAGCATTGAGTACATTAGCTTTTTCCACATCCTCTGCCACTAGGTTGCCTCCCTCATTCAGTAAGGGGCCCACACTTTCCTTGACCACCACCTTGTTGCTAACATACCTGAAGAACCTCTTCTTGTTACTCTTAACATCCCTTGCTAGCTGCAACTCCAAGTGTGATTTGGCCTTCCTGATTTTGCTCCTCCATGCCTGAGCAATATTTTATATTCCTCCCTAGTCATTTGTCCAAACTTCTACTACTTGTAAGCTTGCACACCATATGCCTGAGTCCAGAGACTTTTAGTAAGTTTGTCAGCCTGCACATGCACAGTTGTTCTCCTCATGCTCTGAACTAAGGACATAAGGGACAGTGCCGAGTGGTGCCTCTCTGGTTCCTTCTTATCACCACGTAGTCAGTCAGAATCTTGTGTCCACAGCATCTTCCCATCAACTGTAAATAGTTTTAGTGGTTTACTCTTTTAATTTTAATTACTAGTGTTGTTAGTTAGTTGTTTAACCCTGCCCCAGAGAAACTTTCCCTGGCAAACTCGGGTTATGCCTAGATTCCTGGGATTCAAGAATTGTGTTTTCTGCACCTGCTCCTTTTCAGTGAGCAGCAACCCCCAAAGCTGTCTTTCCTGCTTAGGTGAGGCTCGCATCTCGGCAAAATGCATCATTCCCTCCCAGAACACATCAAGGTCAAGAGCTAAAGCTTAGAAAACATCTGATGGAGAAGACCATGAGATCTCAATCAAATCTGGGCTAGGTATATTGAGGACAATGTACAGGGAACTCAGCAGGCAGTGCCCCTCTGAATACAAGATCTGGAGTTGAGGCTAAGAATTCAAAACCTGGTTCAAGATTTTACAGACCTCTAACATATCGCTTCTTAGTTGTCTCTTTTCCAAGATGAAAAGTCCCAGTCTTTTTAATCTCCCATCACACAGAAGCTGTTCAATACCTTCTCATAATTTTGGTTACCCTTCTCTGCACCTTTGCCAATTCTAATATCTCTCTTTTGGGATGGGCTGATCAGAACTGCATACAAAGTGGTTAAATCCATCTTCAACAAAGTAGAAAGGATTCTACCAGGAGATACTATTCAGCTAAGGGGAAGTGTTTCTCCTCTTGGACACACCACCACCAGTTATCTCCAAAGTCCAGTGGGATCGCTGTTCTAGAGTATCTATTTACTGGTAAGATATTGGGGCTCTCTATTAGTTTCCTATTGGTTCATTTAGCAGTAATCGATAACCCCACCATTTTTACTCATCCCACAATGACTAAATTCCTGAAGAGGCTTCATGTCATCTTCCCATCATTGGTGAACCCAACACTTCAATGGGATCTCAACTTCATTCTTTCATCTCTCTCCATACCTCCATTTGAACTTTTAGCCACGTGCTCTAAGTCCCATCTCTCGATGAAAGTTGCCTTCCTAGCTGCTATCACATCAACTAGAAGAGTCAATGAGCTGGAATCACTCATGGCAGACCAACCATATATACCGAAGTTTTTACAACAGATTTTTGGTGGCCTCAGAGTGCAGTAACGAACTCTTGCTTGTGGTCGCACTGAAAATTTTTCCTAAAATATTTAACTTTAGGAAAAACTAATAAATATGCATGTATACACATCCAGATTGTTGTAATTTATTTATGTAGGAGTTTTTTTGCAGACTCGATAAAAAGAATGCTGTGAAAAGTGATATTTGTATGTTTGTTTAATATCACTTTTCATAGCAAGCCTTGGCAAAATAAGTCCTGGATGCAGGGGTAGAAGGTGAGGTAGCAGGGGC
This sequence comes from Dermochelys coriacea, assembly GCF_009764565.3. NCBI lineage: Eukaryota > Metazoa > Chordata > Testudines > Dermochelyidae > Dermochelys > Dermochelys coriacea. The sequence continues at coordinate 125,311,694 of NC_050070.1, forward strand.
CAGGGAGGATGGGTGGATGGATGGGAGGCAGCAGAGGCAAGGGGCGATGTATGGAGGGCCCTCCTACAGTGGGGAGGTGGTGTGGGTGGGTGCCTGGGGCTGAGTCGGTGCTTGCAGTTGTGTGGCCAGGCCCGGGGATCAGCACCCGCTGCCATGCAGCTGGGGGTTGGCACCCAGAGCTGGCACCTGCTTTTGTGTGACCAGGGCCAGAGGTCAGCGCTTGGGATCCATGCCTGCTGCTGCACATATGGGGCTAGAAGTCATTGTCCTGGGCCAGCACCTGCCGGAGTCTGGGATTGGCGCCCGTTGCTGCGTCACCAAGGCTGGGGACCAGAGCCCATGGCCAGCACCTGCTGGAACCCAGGGTCGACATCCCGGAGCAGTGCTTGGGGTCAGTGGCCAGGGTTGGGGGTCGGAGTGTGCAGCTAGGGTTTGACTGCCACTAGGGTTTGATGCTGGCACTTGAGGTCTGCGCCTGCTGCCACACAGCCACATCTAGGGTTTGGCATCCAGAGGCAGTAACCACCGGAGCCCATGGCCGGCAGCTGCTAGAGCTCAGGGTCATTGATGAGGGCTGGGCTTGGAGCACACAGATGTGGGTCAGCGCCTGGGGCCAGCTGCCGCTAGCAGGATTGGGGGGTCAGCACCACATGGCCAGACCCAGTGATCGGAGCCTGCTGCCGCATGACCAGGGTTTGGAGCCCCATGGCTGGAGCCCTAGTCTGCAGCCAGGCTTCCTAAGTCCCTGCTGCACAATCACCCCAGGGCTGAAGTTTGAGCCCCTGTCCCCCCTCCCAGGTAGAGAACTCACCTTGCTCCTTCAGCATTGTGCCCCCCCTTTCTCCGGAGATGTGCAGAGTGGCACATCCAGGAGCAACAGGGAGGAAGGGGGAGGGGCTGATGCTTTGCCACCCCCTGCCATCACCACCCAAGAAAGTGTCATGGCCACAGGTGGCCGCATTTGTGTGATATATACTATCTTTCATAAAGAAAAAGTCTCTTTCACCCTACTCAAAATTCATCCCTAAAATAATTTCAGAGTTTTACAAGTCAAGCCATCCACTTACCGATATTTTCCCCCAAACTGCATGCCTCTGATGAGGAGAGAAGTCTTCATTCTCTAAATCAGTGGTTTTCAACTTTTTTTCATTTGTGGACCCCTAAAAATTTTCAAATGGCGTTGCAGATCCCTTTGGAAATCCTAGATCTAATCTGCAGACTCCAGATTGAAAACCACTGCTCTAGATATCTGAAGAGCGGTGGTCTTTTACCTACAAAGAACAGAAGTAATCATAAAGACACCTTGACTTTTTGTTACCATAGCAGAGAGCTCAAGGGATCAAGCTAAATCTGCACAAGGCTTTCTAAATGGACGTCTGGCTGTATTTTGCACGGTTATCAACTAGCTCAGATTCGCTCCCCCCAGTGGTGATGAGGGCCTATTCTACTAGAGTGCAAGCAACTTCTGCTGCATCTTTGTGAGATGTACCCTTACTAGAGAGATGTAGAGTAGAGACCTATAACCCCTTACACACCTTCACAAGACATTAAGCTTTGGTCCAGTCTTTTACTACAGAAACAGCTGTGGAAACAGTAGTATTACAGTCAGCCAGCAGGTCTGTGGCCTTGCATCCACCTCCTGTGTACTGTTCGCGAATCTTCCATGTGTGGAATACACATAAGGACTATCACACAAAGAATAAATTGAAGGTATTTACCTATAACTGGAGGTTCTTCAAGATGTGTGGTCCCGATCTGTATTCCACTAACCGTCCTCTATGCTCTCGGCCGCAGATCATACTGGATTTGCAGTAGGAGAAGGAACTGAAGAGGCTCCCCTTATACTCTTGGTTTAGAGTACAAGGAAAACAACTGTGCATGTGCAGACCAATGGGCACCACTTACTAAAATATCTGGACTCTGGCACATGGTGTGCCTATACACCCACATGTGGAAAACACATAGGGCCAGCACATCTCAAAGAACCTCCAGTTACAGGTGAGTAACCACTTTTTTTCACTATATATTTGCTAAAATTTAGTAAAATCCTAGTGTGGCCAAGGCAGTTTGTAGTTGTCCCACATATTCACAAGTTGGAGTAAACTGTTCACCTCAATCTATGAAAATGTGAGACAACTACAAACTGTGTTGGCCACCCTAGGATTTTACCATCTATTTAATGTTGTAAAAAAAAATCACCTTTTTTACAATGTGCATGTATCTCAGAGGTCTGCATGTGCATCCTGACCTAGTGCCTCATTGCAGCATTCTGTAGAGAGTTGAACTTCTGGAGGATGGGACACTGACAAAATTGATCCAGGGGACACAGAGGACAGGGGTAAGCAATAAGAGATATAGCATAGTGGGGTAGGGCCAGGCAGAGCACTGGATGGGACACTGTGTTGTGGAAGATGCAGAGGGGCACAGATCTCTCTGGAGTTTGAATCCCAATTGCTAAGGGTGAAGGAAATCAAAGGCATCCAAACAACTTTTCCCATAAACTTAACCAAACAAAAGAAAAACTAAGTGCTGGTGGATAATTGAATAGAATATCACCATCGAGCAATGACTTTATATTAGATATAAACACATCCACCAAATAATAGAACACACAAGTTCAACTGTTCATACATTTTTGTCTACATTTAAATGTCTAGACTAGGATTTATAAGTGGGCTTTTAATTTGATCAGCAAGCACATTAGAAATATACATTGTCTCATCTATACTAGAGTTTTAGAACAAGAGCAGCGGTTCTCAAACGATGGGTCAGAACCCCATTTTAAAGGGGTCAGCAGGGCTGATGTTAGACTTGCTGGGACCCAGGGCCAAAGCCCAAGCCCCACCACCCAGGGCTGAAGCCGTGGGTGGCAGGGCTTAAGTTACAGGCCCCAGCCTGGGCCTGATGCCCTTTGGCTTTGGCCCTTCCACCCAGTCCAACAGTGCTTGGATGGGCTCAGGCTTCCGTCCCCCGTTCTGGGGTAGTGTAGTAATTTTTGTTGTCAGAAGGGGGTCGCTGTGCAATGAAGTTTGAGAACTGCTAGACTAGAGGGCAAGGATGATTCTGCTGTTAGGGCATCAGTCTAAGACTTGAGAGACCAGGATTCAAGTCACTGCTTTGCCACAGGCTTAATGTGCGACTTTGGGCATGTCACTTAGGCCCACATCCACAAAGGTACTAAAGCACCTAAGCCCCAGAGTTAGGTGCCTAAACCCCAGTATTATGTTCTGTGATCCACAAAACATGCGCCTAACCCTGGTAGGCTTCTGTATGCACTCACACCTATGTTTTCAAGGTAAAAGTTCCCTCAGTGCCTGTGTTCCTGCCTCCGGGAGTGCACACTAGGACCTCATTCATGGCTGGCCTTAGGGAAAATGGCACCCTGGACAAAATTGGATTTTGGTGCCCCTGCCTCCACTGCCCATGGCCTGCACTGTTTCCCCTTCCCCCCACACCATTACCTTTGGCCCTCGCTTCCTCCTAGGGCTACCCCCCCAATGCCTCCCATCCCTGCTGTCTTCCCCCCATTGGTGTGGAAGGAACCTCCTCATCCTACCTCATCATGCAGCTTTCCTCAGTTCCCATGCCCCTTCGGCCAGCGTCCCTTGTTCTCGTGTGACAGCCCCACACCCCCGCCCTTTGGGAACCCTGAGGGGAGGAACAGGGAGGCGAGTTGAGGAAGGGTCAGAAGGAGGGGCAGAGAGGAGGAGAGGGTGGGAGTGGAGGGGAGAAGTGGTTGGATGTGGGAAAGAGGTGGGAGGGAAGAGGAGGATAGCGCTTTGCTGGCAGTGCCTGGCTTTTAATTATCCCCCTCTGGTGGGAGGGGCTCTAGCGAGAGCACAAAAGCATCATTCCCGTGCGTGCCATGCAGTTGGTGGTTCTGCTGCAGAAGGGCCGGCAGTTGGTGCCGGCCTTGGTCAGAGGAAAGCCATGCCCTCCCCCTTCCCAGAATGCCGCCAGCTCTGCTTTGGCAATAGCTGTCCTGCTTGGTGTCCTATCTGTGTTGTGGGGCCTCTGGTGTTGTCCAACTGAAGCACGGTGAAGAGCAGGGCTGGGGGCAGAGTGGGAGGCCAGGTCTGTAGCTGGCTTTTTGCCTCTTGACCACAGTGCCCCCACCACCATGGTGCCCTGGCTGGTTGCCCAGGTCACCCACCCCTAAGGCCAGCCCTGACCTCACTCTAGATGTCCAAACACCTATCTCCCACCTAAGCCTCAGTATGATTCACAATCCAGGGGAAGATAGATAGGCAGATGTCTATCTAAAGTGGGGCCTGATCAGGTAGATGTGCTCAGAGACCACCTACTGAATCCAAATGGAGGAAGAGGACCCCCTATTCATGATCCTTATAACTTTTAGTCCCGTGGTTAGAGCACTCATTGGGATTAGATGACCCAGCTTCAATTGTCCCCTCTGTCTGAGGGAGAGAAAGGATTTGAACAGGGGTCTCCCACCTCCCAGATGAGTCCCTTAAGCACAGAGCTATGGGATTTCTGTTGTGGGGCTCCCCCTGTGTCTCCTGTTAAAGCTGTTACACTCTGTTTAAATGATGTCATTGGAGCAGGGGAACTGAACCCTGGGTCTCCCAGGTGGGTACCCTAAATATCAGGCTACTGAGTCATTCTCTTGCTCTCTTTTTGGCCCATTGACTCTTAAGTATTTAGCTAAAGTGAAATGTCTTCAACAGGAGAGACTGAGGCGGGGGAGGTCCCACAGCAAATTATCCCATAGCTCAGTGGTTTTGACAGCCTGCTGGAAGGTGAGAAGACCCTTGTTCAAATCTTGTCTCTCCTTCGAGCTGAGTGGGGAATTGAACCTGGATCTCCTTGGGAATGCTCTAACTACTGGACTAAAGGTTATAAGTTATGTGGTGATGGTGGACATACCACTTCTTGTGGAAGGAGCCTCACTCATTCTTGCAAGAAATGAGTAAGCCACCTCACCCCAGGGGAGGGATTCCCAGTTGTGGATGGCTAACAGAGTTAAAGGCCTATCTCTGAGATAAGGGAGGGGATTTGTCATCATCTCGTATTGTCTAATTTAGGTAGTTCCCTGTCTAGCCTACTGCCTTTTGTAGATCCCATTCTTAGGCACCTCTCGGTCACCATTCATTGTATGGGGAGCCTAAATGCCTAATACAGGTTTTGTGGATCACAGTGTTGTTCCTGTGGTTTTCTAAGTGCCTAAAAGTTAGGCATTGCAACACTTAGCCTTACAAGGCCTATGTCGCTTTGTGGGCAGGGGCATTAGTCTCTCTGTGCTTCAGTTCCCCATCTGTAAAAGGGGGGGGTAACAGAACTTCCCTACTTGACAGTGGTGTTGTGAGGATAAATGCAACAATAATCCTGAGGTGCTCAAATACTGTGATGACAGGGGCCATATAAATACCTTAGATATTGTTAGCTAGCACAATCTACATCACCCTTAAATCTTAGTACAGACAAAGCCAAGGTGTAAGAAGGTCATACAGTCTTCATGACTAGTCAAGGCCTGGTCTCAGCTCAAGTTGCCACAATAGGTGTCAATTAGTACCAGAGCTGGCTCTGTTCCTATCTGTGCTCTTACCTTTACTGGTTTAGTGTGAATTGTTTTCTAGCTTTTCACAGAAACCATGTCTCTGAAGATATAGAGGGAAAGATGAGAAGCAGCCTGCAGGGAACAGAGGGTGTCTGGGTTTTTTGTTTTTGGCTGGGGAGAAGGCAGAGATGAGCTCTGGAAAGAGCAGCACGTGTCAGCTGCATTCATCAGAGCCTGCGGAATAGACAAACTGGATTTATGACAAAGGCTGATACTGGATTTCAGGATTTCCCAGCGCTGAGTGAATGACAGCCACAGCAGTGCTAAGGTAGCTAATGCAATGCTTTTCCCTGTGGAGCAATCATAATCAAACAGCAAAACAACAAGACCAATCGTATTTGCCACTGATTTTCAGGGAAATAGATGGCTATTCTGAATAACCGTGTTTGCCATTAGTTTACAGAGCACACTGAAAGTCCCAGATATTTTTGTCTGCTGAAATTGTAGAGCTTTGGGATGGAGAAAAGCAAGGGACTCCAACTCCCATAACCCCTTCCCCTTCTGCTCTGCCATTTCCCCAGGCCACGTAAGGGGAAAGGTCTTGACACAGGAAGCAGCCAGGCTGTGTTTGGGAGTTGGAGCTGCATGGTGGCAAGGTGCTGGAGAGAAGCCCTAGGCAGTGTGGGCAGAGCTTCAGGTAGAATAGGCTGTTACAGGTGGGTGCAGGTTTGTATGAGACTTATGGGGAAGCAGCAGTGGTTGGGCAGAGAGCCAGTGCAAAGGGGCCCCAATGAAAGACACTCATTGAGCGTAGCTTGGAAACAAGCAAATGCTCATTTGCTTAAACTAGGATTGCCAACCTGCAGGATTGTCCTGGAGTCTCGAGGAATTAAAGATGACTCTTTAATTAAAGATAATGTCATGTGATGATACCTCCAGGAATTCATCCAACCAAAGTTGGCAACCTTAAAAGAGACTGGCCTGAAGAGGGCATCCCAGGCGCTAGGTCTGAAGAGCCCTTTCTCTTGACTGGGCTTCCCCAGGGACCCAACCCAGAACCACTGTTTTTCACTTGGAACTAGAACTGTTTAAGCCTCTGTACCCAGGGTTTCCCTCTCCTGCCACCCTAAGGGACATGTCTTTTCACTTAGTCACATGTCTGCGTGGTTATTGGGACCCACCAGGCCTTGCTGCTGAGGCCCCTGCAGTGCTTGCCTCTGACTTGCAGTACACCTGTCATGCTACTGACCCCCTAAGGCTTTGGGGTACTGGGCAGTCACAATAATTATCGCTTTTGACTAACTACATTTTCACTCGAGTTACCTTAATGCAAAGTGCTCTTCACAGACCTATAGGTGTGCTACAGCAGTGGGTCTCAACCTGAGCTCCAAACCCCCCTGGGGGGCCACTAGCAGGTTTCAGGGGGGCGCCAAGCATGGCTGGCATCAGACTTGGTAGGGCCCAGAGCAAAAACCCAAAGCCTTGCCATATGGGACTGCAGCTGGGGTCTCCGAGCCCCACCACCAGGAGCTGAAGCTGAAGCCTGAGCAACTTAGCTTTGTGGTGCCCCCTGTAGCATGGGGCCCTAGCCAATTGCCCTCCTTGCTACCCCCTAACAGCGGCCCAGGCTTTTATATGCAGAAAACAGTTGTTGTGGCACAGGTGGGCTGTGGAGTTTTTATATCGTGTTCAGGGGGAGCTCAGAAAGATAAAGGTTGAGAACCCCGATGCTACAGCACATGGTAAAAGCAAGGGACAGAAAAAAATCAACACTGAGTGAGACAAGGTCCACTGCTACAGTATAACAGAAGGATACAACTGCAGCATGACTGGGTGATGGTGAAGGGAGGGGAGAATCCGATGTCTATGTTAAATATACCTTTCCCCTCAAGAATGGAAATTGAAGATCAGGCTTACATTGTTTTTTAAACAAGTATCCTGTAGCTGGATTACCTTTGTCCACCAAGCGTCTCTTCCTTTTGTTGTGGCTCTGTGCGTGAGAGTGAACGGGAGTATCAAAACCAGCCCTGCCATACAGCCACATGATGCTCTTATGCCTCAGCTATTGATTTTTAAAACCAATCTACCTTTAAAATGATTAATTTTTAGGCAAAAACAGCAGCACTTTTAGCCTAAGGCTTGTGCCCATGCAGAATGTTATGGCGCATTTTTTGTGAGTTTTTGTGGCAGCCTTTTGTATTCATGGGTTACCTTTACTCGATAAGGGAATATTGAAGTTTTCAAACTAGAGCATCTATTAGCAGGCATGTGGAAAATAAAACAAAAATGACAATAATACCACAGACCCCAGGTCGAATGTCAAACCCCACTCTTTGAGGCTCTGTCCTACTTCACATGTCTCTGCAAACAAGGCATCCAAAAGCTCCTTTTTTTCTGGCCAGTAGCAGCAAAGTGAAAACTGACTGGAGAGCTGGGCTTTTATTTGCTCACTCAGGTCTGTCTGTCTTTAAGAGTTGCATCTTTGATAGTAAACACCTGCTTTCAGTTAGTCACCATAAACTCCCCAGTCACAGCAGCACAAGAACAAGTCTGATCCATACTCCCAGCCACCTCCACATGGCTTCATCAGAGCCTTGAAATTAACTATTTCCATACTGGCAGGGAAATGGCTTTTTTAAAAAAGAGGGAGAAACACACCAATGAATAAAATAAAGTGAATCATCTGATTTTTTTTTAGTAAATAATACTCTCCCTGGAGCAGTTTCTCCCTTGTCATTCTTTTCATCGTAGCATTTGCTGCTGTTACTCATTATGGGGCTGATTGTGCAACCCTTACTCATGTTAGTGAGCCCTGACAAGAGTACTTCTGTTGAAGTCTCTGGCACAGATTCTGCAATCGGATCCTCTGTTATCAGACTTATTTAGAGGGTATGTTCTTCTGGGCAGGGACCTTGTTTAAATTGTTTTCTTGTCTGTGGAGTTCCATGCGCATCCAGGGTGCTACACTGTTTTCTCTCCCTTTCTACACACCCTCTTCCAACCATTGAAGGAATGAGGGTAGCTGCCACTTTGCTGGCCAGCACAAATACCAGTGCCTCGCTGCTTTCAAGGGCCAGTTTGGTCCATTAGCATTGTTGTTTTGGTTCTGAGGTGCCTCTTGCAGCCAGGCATCCCATCAAACATCAGTGGGGTTGGGAGGGGGAGGCACACACGCAAAGAACTATAAAAGGACACATCTGTGTGGCTGATCAGCAATGAAAGAAGAGTTAAGGTCCTTGTGAGGCAGATGTTTCATTTACCTAGTCTAGTCAAACAAAAGCATGGTAAAGCCCTAGCTTGATTTGATTTTAAGAGGTGTTCAGGGAAAGGCCTTCCTATGCTGCCACAGTTTTTTTATGAGTAAACTATGTTTGTTTAAAATAAATTTTTATCAGTCATAATTGTGAAAACTCTGGGACAAAACCCTTGTGTTTTATCCCTGAGATTTCTCTACGTTGTCACTGCTGCTGAGATATTTCGTCTACAAAAATTTTAAAATATAATCACAACTGCAATGTGTCTGTAATGTGGAGAAAATACAGTGCCTCCTTTCTGTATTGCTACCTATACACTTGCATATAAATAGCACATTTGTTTCACATTGTGAAATCATGGCTAAAAAGTCATTCCAATAATGCTGTAACTCTTTTCCCCATCAGATCTAATGCACCTGCAGTAAATAAGAGATCACTTGTGCTCCACCTTTAGGGTGAAATTAATCTCTGTGCAGAGGTCCAGCACAAGGTGTAGGCACCACTTCAATCCAGTTTAAGCCCTTATACAGATACCCCAGTGATGGATTTAAGAATCTAGATAGATATGTATTCTGTTCATAAGCAAATAACTAACACCTTTATGAATCAGATAGGTATGATATAGTCTTAAAATAAGTGATCTGATGACAGACAATTTTACATTGTTATGCATGTACTTTTGCTGAGCTACATGGTTGGTGAAGCTATGAAATATTAATGGCCATGCAAATTTCTTTGCTGTGACTCAAGCTTTGCTATGTTCCTGACCCTTGACTTCCGTTAATCATCTCCTGGGTGTGTGGTCTGCTACTATTCTGAGATATCTTGTGAACAGGGACAAAGTAATTACTTGATCCCTGGCTCCCGCAATAATCTTTCTGATGGCAAAAAATGGAGAGGGACACTTCCTGGATTGAAACAAAGCCAGTCTGGCTGCTTCAGAAGGTTTCTGATGACCTGAATGCAGATCCACCATTTACTTAACTGTGGGTTTAAAGCCAGCATTATTTGACTCTCTTAAGCCACCCATTTCTCCCAAAATTAAACATGAATGATTTCTAATACACTGTTTTCTTCTCCTGCTAGCTTTGTTACAGGCTTCCTTGTAAACAAGACTTTCCAATTCTCCCCTGTGAGCCAGAAAAAAGTTACATCTTTGGTCTCCTCTCTATAATTTCCTTGCATTAATAATCCAGGCTCCTCTAAATATTTGAAAATGTAATCAATGTTTCACAGTTAATTGACACAAACCCAGCCTTGTCCAGAACAAAGCAATGACATAGGAATAGCCATACACAGGGTCCATTTAGTCCAGTAGCAGCCGGTACCAGGAGCTTCTTCAGAAGAAGTTGCAAGGATCCTTCACTAGGCAGCTGTGGGGTACTCTGCCCCTATGAAGGTCTCATCCTGAGCCTTAATAACTAGAGACTGGTTTAAACTCTGAAACATGAGATTTTTCCCCTCCTAATCCTCATTTTGTTACCATTAATTATTGTAACTCTGGATAGCCGTATAAATGTCCAGTCCCTTTTTGAACTGTTCTCTGGTCTTTGCCTCAGTGGCTGTTGACACATTGACTCTGCCCACACCTGGATTAGAACCATGCTAGCCACAAGAATAAATTATTAATTAATAACACTGGGTGTCAGCTGCAGTTTTAAAGTATTTGATGCCCCCCACCCGTTTTCCATGAGATGCATGGCTTTATGGCTTGAGATTCATAATTTGTACAGATGTAGTGATTCAGCCAGCTATCATGCAGCAGGAAACTTTAAAGAAAACTTTAAAGAGTGTGGTGTTTTACCCACTTTTACTTGCATTTTTGGGACTTGATCCTGTAAATGTCCCTCTACACAGAACTACGATTGAAGTGAATGGTTGGGCCACATGTGAAACGGTGGATGATTGGATCGTAGTTATCAAAAAAGTCTCAAGCTCTGCAGTTGAACCCTATTTTCAAAACCATTTAATTATCTGTCATGTAATGGAGTACAAAAAGTCCCATAACCATGAACTTTTGACAGTGTTGCTCTGCACTTTTTTCATATTGGTCCCAAATTTGAAAGATACTCAAGCACATACTTAGGTTTGAGTGCTTTCCTAAATAGAACTGCTTTGTTGAATCAGAACTATTATACTTAAGATGTCAGCCTCTCTTTGGTTACAGTTAGCTTGATAAATGCATGACAAATCTGAAAAAACCTATTTTGGTGTTTGAGTTTTAGCCATTAAAACGACTGTTGGCAGGCCAGAGCTACCACCTAATAAAAATTAGTGTTTACATGTGTTGTGTTAAAGCTACATAGTTTTTTGCTTTTTAAAAAGAAACTGACTTAGTTCCCATGCAGAGAGACATTTTCCAGTACCTACTACGTTCATAGACATGTTTTTAGTACCAGGACGCCCTGTGACCAAGGGCTACATTCGAGTGCCTGTGCTAAATACACATCTGCATTTGAGCACACAGACTAAAATGTGTTTGCTAATAAATATTTTAGTTCCTCACTGTCTTTCTCTGATCAAATCCAAGCTATAGTCATTTCCCTCTCCCATACTTTTGACAGTTCCTCTCATCTTTTGTTGATGCCAATGTTTGATTAATTCCTGGCTTTTACCAAATCGGATTCATAGAATCATAGAATCATAGAATATCAGGGTTGGAAGGGACCCCAGAAGGTCATCTAGTCCAACCCCCTGCTCAAAGCAGGACCAAGTCCCAGTTAAATCATCCCAGCCAGGGCTTTGTCAAGCCTGACCTTAAAAACCTCTAAGGAAGGAGATTCTACCACCTCCCTAGGTAACGCATTCCAGTGTTTCACCACCCTCTTAGTGAAAAAGTTTTTCCTAATATCCAATCTAAACCTCCCCCATTGCAACTTGAGACCATTACTCCTCGTTCTGTCATCTGCTACCATTGAGAACAGTCTAGAGCCATCCTCTTTGAAACCCCCTTTCAGGTAGTTGAAAGCAGCTATCAAATCCCCCCTCATTCTTCTCTTCTGCAGACTAAACAATCCCAGCTCCCTCAGCCTCTCCTCATAAGTCATGTGCTCTAGACCCCTAATCATTTTCGTTGCCCTTCGTTGTACTCTTTCCAATTTATCCACATCCTTCCTGTAGTGTGGGGCCCAAAACTGGACACAGTACTCCAGATGAGGCCTCACCAGTGTCGAATAGAGGGGAACGATCACGTCCCTCGATCTGCTCGCTATGCCCCTACTTATACATCCCAAATGCCATTGGCCTTCTTGGCAACAAGGGCACACTGCTGACTCATATCCAGCTTCTCGTCCACTGTCACCCCTAGGTCCTTTTCCGCAGAACTGCTGCCGAGCCATTCGGTCCCTAGTCTGTAGCGGTGCATTGGATTCTTCCATCCTAAGTGCAGGACCCTGCACTTATCCTTATTGAACCTCATTAGATTTCTTTTGGCCCAATCCTCCAATTTGTCTAGGTCCTTCTGTATCCTATCCCTCCCCTCCAGCGTATCTACCACTCCTCCCAGTTTAGTATCATCCGCAAATTTGCTGAGAGTGCAATCCACACCATCCTCCAGATCATTTATGATTCATGCTCCTTGGCCCAGAGCCTCAGAGGTATTTTAGGCGTCCATTGAAATCAATGGCTATTAGGAACCTAAATAGCCTTCAGAATCTGGGCCCTTGTCCTTACCTTCAGTTGTGTACATAATTTTGTCCCACCTCTGCCTCTGATGTAATTTCTTCTTATTCCTTCTCATGTGTCTATGCTCCTTCCAGTCCTCTCTGCTCTTTCATTCCCTCCCAATCTTAGCTTTTTGCCAGCTTTGTTACCTCTTCTTGGCACAGTCACTCTGTTCTTACCAGCCAAGCACCCTCCTGTACATCCTTTAAATTCCTTCCTCCATAAAGCCTCATTTTCCTCTGAAATTCTCTCTCCACACCCTACTTTAGCTAAACTGTTGTCCCATGTCCTGCGTTGGGCCCCAGTCCTACACAAACCTCTATGCCTATGCAGAACTCTGTTGCAGGGGCCTGTCCATGTAGATCCATTTGCAGATTTGGAACCTTTGTTTGTCTCTTAGAACAAGGCAGTGAATCTGTCATCTTCTGTGCTGTGTACATTAGTGGCCTCTTGTAAATGATTAGTAATAACCTGTGCGTTAAAAAAAATGCCAGGAAATGTTCCCACACAAACAACTATGTCAAAGTGTTGATATTGTAAATGAAAACAATAATAGCAGAAAATTCCCAGGCCATATATATTCAGGCACCTCAGCACAATTTCACCATTGTTTAATTATTTCCTTAGCTTGATCATTGTGCTGAGGTGTTAGAAGAACATGTGAAATTGGAAATTGGAAATTGCTTTGAGCTTACTCTGTTTTTTTTTCCTCCCAAGTGTACCTAATTTTTTATGACAGTTTTCTCTAGATGCAAATATGTAAATAACTCCTAATCCCTCCAATATACACAAGAGGTTGGTGCTGTGGTGACATAAGGGTCTTGCCAATTCTGATGTATCCTGTCCACCTGATGAACAGTGAAGATACATTAGTACATGAGCTATTAATACAGGGAGAGAAGCAACCATTGCAGAGAGTTCCCCATGTGGGAGCTAATTTAGTGAGACTATGAATGAGATATAGAGTTGGTACACATTTCTCAAAAGCTGAGGCTATAGTGATTACCCAGTGTTTAAGACAAGAACATTAAATCTTGACCTGCAACAGTTACATGGTATCAGCAGAAGACATGCACAGTTATGGACGTTAGCCATACAGTACTTGGACAAACACTTCTTAAAAAGACAAATGCCATATGTGGTGTCGTACTGATTAATAAAGAGGAGCCCATTCATTGTCAAAGCAGATAGAGAAGATTGGGAGCTTGTACGCTCAACCTGAGAAACCTTGGGCCTGACTAAGGGCTTGGCTACACTTGCAGATGTAGAGCACTGGGAGTTAAACCAGCCTTTGGAGACCGCAGCAGAAGGGGAAACGCTGCTGTGTGTTTACACTGTCAGCTGCAAGCACACTAGTGTGGCCACATTAGCAGCTCTTGCAACGCCACAAAGAGCAGTGCATTGTGGTATCTATCCCAGTGTGCAAGTGGCTGCAGCATGCTTTTCAAATGGGGGGGGAAGTGTGACAGGAAGTGTGTTGTGTGTATGTGGGGGGAGAGACTGTGTTTTGGGGGGCAGAGAGTGTGTCAGCAGGCTGTCTTGTAAGTTCAGACAGCAGCAGGGCCCCCCTCCCCACACTTCTCTCTCTCACACACACTCACAACATTCCACACTAATGGTTTGCTTTGTCCCAGAGCAGATGAGCAGCTCATCTGTCATAAACGGAGCTTTGAAAGGGGATATTCGCATGCCTGCAGCCTATTTCAAAAGAATGAGAAGAGTGGCCACTTGACTTCACAAAAAGAAAAGGAGTACTTGTGGCACCTTAGAGACTAACATCAAATGCATCCGATGAAGTGAACTGCAGCTCACGAAAGCTTATGGTCAATAAATTTGTTAGTCTCTAAGGTGCCACAAGTACTCCTTTTCTTTTTGTGAATACAGACTAACACGGCTGCTACTCTGACACTTGACTTCAGGGGATTTTGGGATGTTTCCAGAGGCCAGTCACAGCGCGGTAATGCAACTCCTTGTCCACACTGACACCTGGGTGTTTCAGCCGGGGTGAGCAAGCTCTGTGCTTTTCGTGGAGGTGGATTATCAGGAGCGCTCCAGCTGCAGAGTCCAGGAGCTCTCTGTGCCTTGCCAGTGTGGACACCTCAGGAGTTAAGGCACCCGGGGCTGATTTAATGACCTCTAACTTGCAAGTGTAGCCAAGCTCTTACAGAAGTACTGAGCCCCAGTGGTGTAGCTAAGGGTGGAAATTTGGGTGGGTCCCGACTTTCGGGTGAACAGGCAATGACAGACTGTGCTAGCTCAGCTTCTCCCCCAATGCCACGCCCTCTTCCTAGCTCCCGTGCCCCCAGACACAGGGCTTCACCTGCTGAGCTGGGCATGTGCATGCCTCACCTTGGGCAATCACTGCCAGCAGCTCCTTCTCCGCCAGGCTCAGCTCACCTCTCCTGGGGGGAGCCTCCTCCTTGCCCCGCGCTCGCAGGGGCCAGACCCGGTGCTGCACATTGTTGAATGCGGCATGGCACCGCCCACTTGCCCGCTATCCCCCTCCCCTCAGAGCAGCTGCCAGTGGAGGACCAACCATTTCCCCTCCAGCGGCCGGGGGGGAGACGCGGAGGCCACCCCTAACCGCACATAGGGTTGATTTCCCAGCACAAACGTCCCATGCTGCGTTCTGCATGGGGGAGGGCCCAGGCCCTGTGCTCTGTGTGTGAGGTGGTGGTTCCCATCGCCTCCTTTCCAATCCCGTCTCCCCCATTAGTGGCCAGGTGGAAGGGGGCGGGGTGCCAGAATAGCTGGGGTGCTAATGTGTCTCTGTGGTGCTGTCCTTCACTGCTTCATTGTGTGTGGCTGCTGCCTACCCCTGTTAAATTTGGGTGGGCCTGGATGCTAAGTGGATGGGCGCAGCCCACCGATACCCACCTGTGGGTATGCCCCTGACCTGCCCCCCATTGCCTTCAGTTAGTCATTAGTGCTCTACATGTCTGAAAATCGGGCCAAGGTGTCTAAAGCTGCTTTCCTCCCCCCTCAAAATGGAGGCATCCAAGAAATCAGTGATCTCTTCTCTGGCTTTTGGCCCCAATCTTGTTTCCCCAACCCCTGCCCTGCTCCTCTCTCCTGTGCCCATCATCTCTCTCCCCACTTCCTTCCTTTCCTTCATCATTTCCTTTCTCTTGAGATAGCACTCTACTTTCTGTTTTTCTTGGAAGTTTTTCCTTATTTAAAAATCCTGTCAGTGTTGCTGCTGCTGCTCCCTCTACTGAGATGAGCTCGGTGGCCTCCCCACCTCCAATTTTGTCTTGTCAATTTTTCTGAAAGCCAAGGGGGAAAGGGTTGAAATAAATACCTGGGCAGGAGTGAGGCTTAATGATTCCAAAGGTAAACAATAAACAGGCCCCTGGCTCTGGGAACCTGCTCTTGGTTCTGCTGTGCTCTAAATGAAGTTAGTGGCCTTCAAGCAGTGTATAATGACTAGCCAGCCAACGTATGAATTTGTGGCCTCTCATTCAACACAATGTGACCTAAGTTATGTGATCCATAGAGACTGAAGACTGGAAGAATCCTCACAAAAAGCCTGGTGACGTCCTCTCTTCCTTCCCTCGAGAGGGTGGCAGGTGCTCATGAGGGTCGTTGTGCTCTGTCTCCTTTTGTCATTACAAATCCTTTCCCAAATTTGTGCGTGTGTGTGTCTGGACTGTGTTCGCGAGTCCAGTTCCCAGCACCGCCCTTCACTTCACTTGCAAAGGGCAAAATGATTAACTCAAATTTTGAAAAGAGGGAAGATCCAAAAGGCAGAACCGAGCAGTGACTAATCCTCCTCCCAAGAGGCTTTGTAATTTTGATCTGGGAGTCAGTTCTAATAAGCAAGATGCCTTCTGCTCCCAGAAAAGGTGACCTGACCACCTCACTTATCATTCACATTGAGACTCTGAATTAACTCTTTTCCCAGTGAAAGCCTTTACATCACTTGCTACAAAGCCCTTTGCATAGGAACAATTGGGACAGCCTTTTTTGCTTCCTGCAGAACACACTAATAGAGTAGGTTTCTTTTTAATGTATGAGAACACACAAATGTACAACAAAAGCAGAGGGAGAAGCCTAGATGATCTCTTTGGTGTTTCCCCGGTATCTCTTCAGTGTTCCCTATCAAAGCAACAAAGTTAAAATAAATTCAAATAAATCCCCCTCATCCCTGTATCCCTTCATTAAAGCACTTTCATTGCAAATTACTCTTTTGGGAAATTAGTGCTTTGGGCTTTTTTTAACAGCAGTCCTAGCGTACAGTCTTGAGAGAAGTCATCTATTGAGATATGCACTGGATGATTTATGGAAGACCTGATAGGTTAATTTCCCTATTTTATTGAGGGAGACATAAAGAACCCCATGCGTGCCACTGCAGTCAGCCTAAGTTCCCCTAGGCCCCTTCTCTGTGTCCCTCCCTCTCTTCTGAATGTTGCTTCCTGTGCTGGATTTTAAGGCCAGCTTGTGGTTGCTGGCTACAGTAATTATTAAAGCTATTTTGTTTTGGGTTGAAGGAAAGGCACTCATTTGGGGCTGGCTATATGCAGAGAATTGCATTGCTGTATTGTATATCTTCAGATGCTTCCAATATGTGCATGGCATTCTGTCAAGGCATGGCTGTTTAAAGCAAAAACACTAGGCTTTGGAGGTTAGGAGGACAACATTGAAGGCCATTAATGGATGTTTATGAATGCAGCTTGCATTTTAGTACTTCATGTCTTTAGCATTGTCCTTCATTTTCTCTCCTATCACTCCTTCTCCCCCTCTTTTAATTCACTTTTTCCTCCTGTAAAGCACTTAGTGCTGTTGAGAGAAATTGGAGTGGCTGAATCTAATTAGTTTAGTGTCAGTGTCTATGTGTGTAGCATGGGCTTTCCCAAGCCACCGCTTTAACCCTGCAAATGAAATGATCCATGAGGTCTACACGCTAAACCCTGCCGCTGGGGATGGGGAGGGAAGATGGGCAGACTGCATAATCTCAAGGACTCATCTTACAGTAATACTTTGCCCATCTGTAACACTTTGTAAATATTAAGAAATCAGCCTTCTCCACACCTTGTGAGGTAAGTAACTATCATCCCTCTTTATAAAGGAGGAGAGCATACAGAGGAGAGGTGACTTGCCCAGTGTCGCATATGAGGCCCTTGGCACACCAGGAATAGAACCCAGAGCTCTTGTCTCCCAGTCCTGAACTTTAGCCACAAGATAAGATAAGATCATCCTTCCCCTCATATCTCAGCACCTTCTCTGCCATTCTGTTGGTGCTGCTTTCAAATACATGAGCCCATCAATAAAATGCATGGCCGGGGTGCAACCAGGAAGTTATTAGATTTCCACCAAAAACTTTTGGGACCAGTTTGTTTATTTATTTAATGCTTAAACACTCTCTTTCCCCCTCCCATCCTGTACATGATCTCTCCATTGCCCTCCTGGGCCCTCCCTCTTTGCAAGCAGCAGAGATAACTCCTCTACCCTGAAATTTACATCACCAAATCCTCAGACATTCTTGTCAACTGCTGGAAATGGCCCACCTTGATTATCACTACAAAAGGTTCCCTCCTCCCCACTCTCCTGCTGGTAATAGCTCACCTTAAGTGATCACTCTGGTTATAGTGTGTATGGTAACACCCATTGTTTCATGTTCTCTATGGATATAAATCTCCCCACTGTATTTTCCACTGAATGCATCCAATGAAGTGAGCTGTAGCTCATGAAAGCTTATGCTCAAATAAATTTGTTAGTCGCTAAGGTGCCACAAGTACTCCTTTTCTTATCACCAAATCAGTTGCTCACAGGTGGTAGGAGGAGAATAATATCACAGATTCTGCAAATGAACATCTACTAGTGGAATTATTTCAGGAAAACTGTGTATTTCATTTATTTATAATTTATTACTAGTGTATTCCATTCACTAACAGCCCAAGAGGGAGAAAATAATTCCTTATTCAGTAAGGTATTTGTAAGTCAAGGACTTATTATGATCCAGTCTCAAGGAAACATATGAGGCTTCAGAAATTTTTTAAGTTTATCTATGCCAGTTAAGTTGTTTTACATAAGAGAGAGACATTTAATCCTACTGATCTGTCTCTAACAGCTCAAGAGGAAACCAATTCAGATCCACTGTAATCTGAGTAATAGATTCAAGGCTAGGTCCCTCTTATCAGAGGGAAAGGAGGCATTTCATCTCACAGTTTGTGCTGTCTTCCCTATGGTTACCTATTCCCTGGTGGCCAGATATGAGCACTGGCCAATTAGTGGCACCCCCCTTTCAATAGCTGAACTCATCATGTATGTATCCTGCCTTTGCTGACTATAGCTGAGACTTGACCCAGGATCTCACAGTCTGGCAGTACACTTGCTCCGCCTCGCCAGGGGATCCAGAAGGAGCAGTAGCCTCTTGCTGTCTCAGTTCCCCAGCTGTGAAATGCTTCACCTCTCAGGGGTGTTGGGAGGATAAACACATTGAAGACTATTTTCAGAGTAGCAGCCATGTTAGTCTGTATTTGCAAAAAGAAAAGGAGGACTTGTGGCACCTTCTCTAAGGTGCCACAAGTCCTCCTTTTCTTATTGAAGACTATGAAGCACTTTGAGATCTACTATGAAAAGTGCTGTGTAAGCGTAGGCTTGGCAGAATTTGTTTTTTGTTTTTTTATGAGTTCAAAGGATAATATCGGGTCATTTTAAAGCATTTTTTCAATTTAAATTTTCACATTTGCGCAAAATTATGGGCAAAGCAGGATCGGGCTTAATGAGTCTTATGAAAGCAGCCCCTGCGAACTACAGGTGAGGCCAGATCCTGGGAGATGCTGGTACTAATGCAGGACTACACAGGCTCTGGAAACCAATAGGGCTATGTCACCCTTAGTAGACCACCAGGGCTGTGTCGGAGTTGTAAAGGGCCTGGAATAATAGCAAGGCATTTAGTGGGCCTGTGACCTTGTAGGGTCACCATCTTGCACTGTCAATGTCTTTACTGAGAATTTTAAGCAGATGGGAAGTTTTGCAAAAATAATGCCCATTCAGGGTTCATGTGGCGACCCTCTTCCTCCTCCCCTAAAACAGGGAATTTCTAGCAGGTTTGTCAAGTTCTTTGGTTCCCAGCGCTGGCCCTGTCTGCACCCAAACTTGAGGAAGGGATTCCTAGAGAAAAAGTTTCAAAATCTGTACAGTTTCATTAATGCAGTTCTGCCTACCTTCCCCAGTCAGCAGTGTTAGAGAAAGTGGGTACACAGTTGGCATTCGTCTGTTAAACAGTGCCTTTGAGAACTGTCTCTCCAAAATCAGACATCTGGCCCGCTCTCCTCAGCCACTTAACTTTGTCTTCTTTTTGTGTAAAGCTGAAGCTCAGTGCATATCCTGTCTCTGCACCTGGACTAAAGCTTTGGTTTTAAATTCTGTTGTCTCCTGTGTGTTTCCTTGTTCTGTGCAAGGCTGATCCCACTGGGAGCTGAGCCGGGAGCTGTAAACTCATTTTAAAGATGTTCCTTGGATAAAGGAGTGAAGTATTTAAAGGGAAATTCCTAGCAAGCTGAAAACCCAGGTGAAAAAAGATGTTCTTTTTCCCTCTCTTTCATATGAATGGTGAACTTCCACTTTCGAGGCATGCATTTCATAGCCAAGATAGCGGTGAATCTTTAGAGGAGTCTTTATGTTAAGTTAAACCCTCACCATGTGAGCTTTTCTTTAGATCCCATGAGGAGCTGATGTGTGCCCTGTTAGTATCTTTTCCTTCCACTTATCTAGGTTACCCTCTCAACTTACTTATCACAGTCAGTCTGTATTTGGTTTTAGTCATCATGTAACCCAGGGCTTATCATACTACAGGAAGACCTGCTAGAGGTAGATTTGTGAGGCTCATTCATTAATACTCCCATCTAGTGCAGAACCTGATCAACAGGCTGTGCAGCAAGTATTTCCAGAAAGGTGGCCAGGGAAGGCTTCCTCCCCTAGGCCACAGAGTGGCCAATGTTGCAGTAGCAATCTGGCCCTAACATGACCACTCTGAGGTGCTAGAGGAGGGAAGATGGAAGGATCTATTTGGCAGCAGATCTGTACCAACTATTCCTACCTCTCACTTCACACACACACCTGAGAATCCAGGTGCAGCGATGGATACAATATGACCCACTGCTCCTTCCTCTCAGACTGCAAAATAAGTTGGCAAAGATCAGACACACGCTCCCACCTTTGCTTCTCCAGAAGATTCCCCTACCGGTCAGCATCACTTATTTTATGATGATTGAGCTTCAGCCAATTCAGATTTACTTCTCTTACTTCCCCTCAGGCCCTGGGAAAGCACAGAAAGCACTGTGTCCAAGTCTGATGCAGAGCTGAATGTTATCTGCATATGAACAGGGCAAGCTGTCCTGTCTCGCTCTCTCCCCAAGCAGCCATGACCAAGAGGGAGGACAAGATGGAATCATGCAGAACACCACACAGGGGAATTCCTTTAGAAGAAGTGAAGTTTTAGCTGGGGGGGGGGGCAGGGGGTGATCTCCCTGACAGGACGGTGTACGGTTATTGAAGGGCCTTCCCATCCACATCTACAAAGATCTGCAGGTGAGTCAACAAAAAGGTATGGGATGTGAAAGGCTGCTGATAGAGCTAACTAAATCAGCAAGGGCACCTTATTGTGTCCATTGCCAGAACGAGTTAATCACCATGGGTGACAGCTCTGTCTCTCTTGTAGACGCTTGCCTGAAACCCAGGCTTGCCAACATCTAAACCTGAAAACCAGCACTATCAAAGTAACATAAATTTCCCTCAGTTTCCACACATACACACTGATTGGCATACATCTGCATTGTTTGTCCCTAACCCAGAGTGACATGACCCCATGACAAGGAGAGATAGGAGAGAAAATGAAGGACAATGCTAAAGACCTGAAGTACTAAAATGCGAGCTGCATTCATAATATCCATTATTGGCCTTCAGCATTGTCTTTCTAACCTCCAAACGTAGGTGGATGCTGCCCCATGTGCTCCCTCATCCCTTCATATATCTCTGCCCCTGTTCTCTATCTCCTCCCTCGCTTGCTGTCCCCATTCCGGTAATGTGCTGCTGCCCCTGGTTCCCCACTACGCTGCCCCCCTGCCCGCATTTACTGCCTCCTACTCTATTGTATTCCTGCTTGTTGCTTCCCACCTGTTGCTCCTTCCCAGAGTGCTGCTGTCTCCCTCACCCCCATACCTAAACTCAGGTCCTGGCTACCTTTACACTGGGGCCTTCTTGCTCCTCTTGCTGGCTCGGGGGAGTGGAGAGGGGATGGTGGCTGGAGGAAGGGGTCCAGGTCCTGCTAGCTTAAGGGCGGCAAGTATCTTCTCCCTGGAGATCCTACCACTGTCGCTCTGGGATGAGGGTGGAAGGGGCCTGCTCTTGGCAGCTCCCAAACACTGGAAAAGGGGGGAAGCCAGCCACCACCTTCTGCAGCCAGCATCAGGGGCAAGAAGACCGCTGTGGAGGGGAAGCCGGGAGCTAGGGTTAGGGGCGGAAACAGCACCACACTGGGTGGGGAGGCAAGGCAGCAGCCACCTTTCTGGTTTGGGAGTAGAGTCCTGGGAGCCTGAACCAGGGAGGAGGGAAATGCTAGCCTCTTCACCCCACACCTTGGCCT
Source organism: Dermochelys coriacea (assembly GCF_009764565.3). Classification (NCBI taxonomy): domain Eukaryota; kingdom Metazoa; phylum Chordata; order Testudines; family Dermochelyidae; genus Dermochelys; species Dermochelys coriacea. The sequence goes on from NC_050070.1 coordinate 125,333,715, forward strand.
TGAAGCAAGGGGAGCAGGAAGGGCCAGAGCTGACTGGGAGATCAGGTCTTTGTTTATTCAGTTGCCAGGCTTTCCTTCAGCACAGCTATCAGCCCTGCATGGCTGCTTTTCCCCAGGAGGTGGGGGAACGGGGAAGAGCCGCCAGTCAGGTGAAAACCCATAGATTTGGCAGGTCCAGGAACCAGAGTGGCAAGGGTTAAGGACACCCATAAGATCAAGCATCTGTGCCACTTTTTTCTCTGTACCTGTCCTAACAATGGTAGGCTAGAGACTGGGAGATATTTGTGATATTGTAAATGTCAAGAGCTGGTTTCCTAGGCAGCAGTTACACCCCTGCCTTTTAAAGGACAGCCAACATTCTGCCATCCCAAAGGGAACAATTCTTATCACCCGTTGGCCCAAAACTTCCCCTCTGGCCTTGATTAGTCATGAGGTGCACAGGTCCAGCTCACAGACAGTTGGCCTTTATTTGCCAGTTCTTCTAGAAAGAAATGGATGAAGCTCCGTACTTTGGAGGAAGCTGGTATCCAGATCTGGGTCCAACCATCTTGGAACAGGTCTGTTTCTGAAATGGGATGAGCCTAAGCACCATGGCAATCACTATGAGGAAGTTTGGATCTGGGTCTTTGTGAGTGAAGTCTTCATCTATTCTGCAGCAGTTTGAGAACAGCCCTCTCATCCCTGCCTTTGGACTTCTTTGCCAAAACAAGACAGATGCATTCCAGTGGCAAATCTGAGTATTGCGTGTGTGAGAGAGAGAGCGTGAGCATAAACACCTAACATCCTCATCCTTCCCTGTGTTCATTCTTTCTCATTCGATTTCCAGTTTTGCTTCATTTTCTCTGCTGCTTTGTGTCATTCTGTGTCTATATCTCTAGTTCATGTCTCTTATTTTCTCTTGCATGCTTCCTGCCTCTAGCTATGACTTTCCTTTCTGACAGTTAACTAACTGGTTTTAAAGAACAGAGAAATATCAAGCTACTTTTGGTGTAATTCATGTTTGCAATCTTCCTTTGAGAGAGCAAAGCTTATGCTTTCTGCAAGAGCATTGCTGAAAAGTAAATTCCACTTGCTGTGAATTGGGTGTGATTTTTAACCATGTGATTGGCATGAAATTTACAGAGAGTGACTGCTTGCTGGGATGAGCTCAGCACTGTCACTGTGGGATGGGTTAGGCCCAAGCTGCTTTTTAGGTCACTTAGCTGAGCTGCTTCTTTTGAACAAAAATCTGGTTAGAGATAGTGTAATAAACATAGAGGAAACTGAGGAGGAGTAAGGGCTGTTTGAGGACAATAACGATTACCCGTTTATGAGCACCACAGAAGTCATCACGGGAAATATTGGTGTTAGGAATGGAGTTATGTAGTGGACCAGGGTCAAGAGGAAATTAAAAAGGATGTGAATCATGTGGGGAACAAGGTACAAGGTCTTTGCATAACTTCTTGAAAATGCTAGCTGAAAACGGACACCAAAGATTGTGTTATGCAAATAAAAATGACTGATTAAAACTGATTATCTCTGAAGAGATCCTAAATTCTAAGCACAACCCCAAGGGTGGATTAGCAATGAGTTCCTGGGATCAGGGTCTACTTTTGCATAGTAGAGATGCATGGTCTGGCAGTAAGCCAAAGAGCATATAGAGCATAGAATCATAGAATATCAGGCTTGGAAGGGATCTCAGGAGGTCATCTAGTCCAACCCCCTACTCAAAGCAGGACCAATCCCCAACTAAATCATCCCAGCCAGGGCTTTGACAAGCCTGACCTTAAAAACTTCAAAGGAAGGAGATTCCACCACCTCCCTAGGTACGCATTCCAGTGCTTCACCACCCTCCTAGTGAAAAAGTTTTTCCTAATATCCAACCTAAACCTCCCCCACTGCAACTTGAGACCATTACTCCTCGTTCTGTCATCTGCTACCACAGAGAACAGTCTAGATCCATCCTCTTAGGAAACCCCTTTCAGGTAGTTGAAAGCAGCTATCAAATCCCCCCTCATTCTTCTCATTGGGAATCATTTTTGGACTTCAGAAGTTTCATCAGTACCTGTTTGGGCGGAAGTTTACACTTCTCACAGACCATCGACCTCTGATGTCAGTTTTTGGACCCTGCACACGCATTCCCCCATTAGCTGCTAGTCATATGCAACGTTGGGCCTTGTTGCTTTCCGCATACACATATGAAATCCAGTATCGGAAATCCACTCTGCACAGCCATGCAGATGGTCTCTCAAGGCTGCCTTTGCCTATCAAGCATTGAGATATTGCCTGGAAGGAAATCTTTTACAGGAAATCTTTTACAGGTAGAGAACATACCCATCACCGCTACTCAGGTAAAGAAGGCAACTTGTGATGCATGGAACATCTCGACGATCCTCTCCGGTCTCACCCGACCTTGTTACCTACATGTCCAGGAGAACAGAGTTATCGGTCAATTCTGGTTGGTTGTTGTGGGGAAGACGTGTCATTATCCCACCACCACTGAGATCACAGATGTTAAAACAGCTACATTCCGGTCACAATGGAATAGTGCGCATGAAGGAAATTGCACAAAGCTATTTTTGGTGGCTGGGATTGGACAATGCTATTGAAAAGAAGGCAAGAGCTTGTATGTCATGTCAGGGTGTGAGGAATGCATGACAGTGGGCACCTCTATACATGGGACTGGCCTGAAAACCCGTGTCAAAGTATTCATGTTGACTTCGCTGGCCCACTAGAAGGAAGCATGTTCTTGGTGGTGGTAGATGCCCATTCTAAATGGCCAGAAGTCTCTCTAATGCAGTCCACTACTGCGGAGAGTACTATCCAGAAACTACGGGGATTCTTTAGTCATTTTAGTCTGCCAAAACAACTTGTGAATGACAGTGGACTGAAGTTCGCTTCTCAGGAGTTTGGAAATGTTATGAAGGCAAATGGGATACACCACATCACTTCAGCACTATATCATCCATCCACCAATGGATTAGCTGAAAGTTTTGTGCAGACAATGAAACAAGTTTTGAAATCGGGACAATTATGCATTCAAAAGCGACTGGACACCTTTTTACTATCCTACAGAAACACATCTCATGCTACGACCAAGGCATCCCCGGCCTTTCTAATGATGGGATGACAGCTTCGCACTTGCTTTGAGCTGCTGAAACCTTCTGAACCCCGACAAATATTGCAACATCAGCAGCAAGATCAAGTCATCAGGCGTGCACCCAGAGCAAAAGACCAAACCTTTAGCCTGAGACAGCTGGTTTTGGCTTGGAATTATGCTTCTGGAGCTAAATGGGTCCCTGCCACTGTCACCGCTCAAACAGGACCTGTTTCCTACATTGTCCGGACTGCCGAGGATCTCACGTGACATGCAAATCTGCTGTTGCCAGGTCATACTAGTCCCCAGGACACATCTTCAGTTGAGTTGCCTCACTTCACCACTTCGGGCGAGACACCAAATCAAGAGTCACCTGTTCCTGATTTTTCCCCTCCATTACTGCCTGCGGCGGAGATACACTCATTCCCTGAACGAGCCGATACCACATCCTCACCTGTTCGCACTGTGAACCCTGTGCCCATTGTCAGGCCTGTGCCCAAGATACTTTTCGGTGCACCAACACCAGAAGTCCTCCGTAATCCACCTAGAGACAGAAGCCCTCCTCAATGGGTGGATCTTTAGCTTGGGTGAGCCCACGGTTATAGGGCAAATAATCCCTGGGGTCTAGCCGGGAATGGAGGCAGTCTACCCTCCTTCTCTAGTTTAGTGTTTGTTTTATTTAGGGGATGTTCTTTTTAAGGCGGGAGGAATATGTTGTGTATTTGGTTGTTGTAGTAACAGAATCTTGTTTTTGCTATGGCAATTGAGTTAGATTATTAGGGGATAGCCCAGCTGGTTTTGGCTGTTTGTTGGTTAGTTCAGTGTGTGGCAATAAATGGCTGCTTTTCAGCTCTCTGCGTCCCAAGTGATTTCTTCCTAAAACTGCTGCCCTCAAGGATACAACAGGTATAACTTGTTCCTGAAAAATAAATAATAATGCCTAAAGTATCAGATTCCACATCTTGGTGGCAGGCTTCTGACCGAAATCTAGCACTATGGCACTAAACTTTAAAAAGCAGAATTTAAAAAAGATTCAGCATGGATGCTGTTTGGTCCTAACAGTCACAGTTGGATCTCCCCTCTGAGAGAGTCCTTTTTGTAGCTCAGAGCTGGGTCTGCTTCAAGGCCCAAGGTCTGTGTGTCGCAAGTAGGCAGGGTCTCAAAGTCTATGGTATGGAAAACCCTGTAGAAAAAGATTGAATTAAATTGTATTTGAAAAAATGGAGCATTTTCCAAGCCCAGTACACCATAGTGCGGTGACATCCTCATTCTTGCATCGTCACAGTAATACAATTAGAGTGGGAGTTTCCAAACACTCAGCATTTGGCCTAACTCTGCTCCCACTGAAGTCAGTGGTAAAACCACCATTGACTTCTGCAGGAGCAGAGATAGGCTGATGCTGAGTGCTTCTGAAAATCCCAGCCATAGGCTTAGTCCACAGTAGACAAGGTTTGTTGGTCTAGCTATACTGCCAAACCCTCTTAGTGGAGGGTTTATACCAGCAAAAAAGTCCTTTTGCTGGGGTAGTTTGTACTTGTTGCCCGACTGAAATAAACTATACTGGCAAAAGGACTTTTATGCAGTATAACTACATGTACACTAGGGCTTTCGCCAACACAGAAATGTCACAAAAAAATCACACCTCTCGGTGATGTTACTCTACCGGCAAAAATTCAAATATAAACCTATCCTTAGTTTCATCCTGTTACACAACTAGTTTGATTAGTCTGACTTTTATACAAAACTGATTTCATTTGCTTATATTGATTGAGGATGAATTCTCTTCTCTTTTCCTATTTTAATGTTAACATGGATACCGGTGCATTTACTATCTACACTACCACTTACTTTGGTATAACTTAAGTCACTCAGGAGAGTGAATAACCCCCCTCCCACCTCTCAAGAGACATATGTAAACTGACCTAAGCGCCCGTGTGGACAGCACTATGTCGGCAGGAGAGCTTCTCCTGCTGATATAGCTACCGCCTCTTGCAGAGATGGATTTATTATGCCGATGAGAGAGCTCTTTTCCGTCGGCATAGAGCATCTTCGCCAGACATGCTATGCAGCTGCGCTCATGTAGCGCTTCTAGTGTAGACTAGCCGTAAGTTGTACCTTCACTTCTACCTATCTTTTTATCTCTGTCGCTTTATCTTATCCTTATCGTCTCTGTCTAGGTTCTTATACTGCACCCATTAGTGTTGTATCTGATTGCCTCTTCCAATGAATGCTTCTTTAGATCTATGCAGTGCGCAGTGGTTCAAGTGGTCTTGAGCCATTCCCATAAAGTGTGTGTAGCTCTGCTTATGTCCTACAACACCTTTTTGTGAGTGTTTCATTAGCAACCATTCAAACCACGGGTATTTTCTTTTGCAGGCAGCCTACTTGTAATGCAACATAACCATGGAACATTAAGCAATCAGTAGGTCCACTCTGATCTGAATCTGTGTTCCCCACCTTGAGTGTGGGTTGCCAAATCTGTCCCTTAATATTATAACCAGAACTGACTGGAGAATGACAGTTCCATCGTGTGACAGCACCCAAGGCTTCAGTATTTGTTTTCATGCCATATTAGAACAAACCCCAAACTTTGTAAATGTTTTCTCTCTCTCTGGAAGTGACTGGAGAGTCTGCCCTAGATCCTAGAAACCTTCTGTTGACAATATTGTTGAAACTGATGCGTTTTCACAGAACGTTTTGGTTTTGATGACACACAATATTTCCATGGAAAAACATGCCAACCAGCTCTAATTAGACACAATAAGAGTGTCAAGCCTGTCTGGTGTGACTTGTATCTACCTGTCATGATTGTAAAGATGGGCCTGAGTCACCAAACTTGGAACTAGATCTGGATTTCAAAACCCCTGCAAAACTGGGTGGTGATCAGCTCTAGGGTTGGTTTTTATACTGTTACAAAAATACACACGTAATATGGAACTATATAATTACATAATGAATAGACATAATTTTTGTTGCACAAAGTTCCGTGCATGCATGCCTGTTTGTACGCAGAAAAATCAGTGTGGGTGTAATTAGAATTCACATCGCTGATGTCGTTTACAAAGGTCGTTTCAGACTGGGGAGAGATTGAAAGTGTTGCTGTTAATCGAAGATAGGCTATTTAACAAGTCTTTCTGACAATAAACAGAGCATAATAACATTACGGCTGCTGTCACCTCCTTCCCCTCCCCCCAGCCCAAAAGCACTTTTAATATAGCTCTTGTTTTGCTTAATATAAATATAATGAATTCACTGTCCTCTCCAGCTGTGGTTGAGTTATTAATGGCCAGTAGTGTTATAGTGCAAATTCCCACCAGCCGCTGGGCTCATGACACTGGTCTAACTCTTTTTTCACTCATAAGTCTTGTTGACAAAACTAGCTGAAATTGTGATGTATATTTTGTGTGTGTGTGTGTGTTTTGAGCAAGCTTGAATTACCAGGAATTTCCAGGCATTTCTTCCTTCCTGCTGCCCTGTAGAATGAACAAACCTTCCCAGCCCCGCTTCTCTTATCTGAGCGCTCAAAAGACCCAAGAAAGTATCACTTCTGGTGGGATTTCAAAACTCAGCCTGACGCAGAGGTACCAGATTCCAGTGAAACAGCTGCTGTGTACTGTCAGATCTACCCACTTGAATGATCTGTACTGCCCATGGCTGTACCAGCTACAGACATTTGTTTAAAAAATAAAGAGATAAATCCAACTCTTACATTTCTCCTAGCAAGCTCCTGTTATCCATGAGCCTCTTTTAAAAAATGGCATGCTGGAGAATGCATTAGAGCTAAATGATCATTTATGTTTGTCACAGGGGTTGCTAATGTGTAATGAGATTTTAGAGTTAATGTTTTGTACAAAGCACTTAGCGGTGCCGGAATGAAATTGGTTCAGGATTCTGATGTGGTGTTTTAATTAAAGATAGTTTCCAATCAGGGCCGAGCAAACGACTTGTCAGAAGATTTTATACCCATCAGCCCATATACCGAGGTAATCCTGGTCTTGCTTTCTGCTTTGGGGTGCCATTGAGGGAATTAGGTGAGGGAACCACTTTGAAATGAACACACTGCTGCCTTGCTCTGCTGGACACCCCTTGAAGGAGATGGACCATTTATTTGAGGCTATGAAATGTCCACCTGGACGGTGAGGATTTGATTCACTGCTGTGTTATTCCACTTGTGCTAGTATAACTCCATTGCACTGTAACTACAGTACACTGCACTGAAAGCAGGTAGGAGCCAGAGTCTATGATTCTAGGGCTGACCCTGGACCCTTCACAGTATGGGTCTGACCTCCGATTTCTAATTGCAGTTCTCTCCCCTGCTCTTCTATCAGGGAGAGAAAACGGAGACAAAAAGGGAAATAAGGGTGTGTGCAGGGGAGGGGATTCGAGTAACCGTAGCTGAATCTGCCCTAGGAGGAGGGGGCAGCAGCACGGGGCATCTCAGACAAACTTCATACAAGTTATTAATTTTGCATTTGGTTCCTAGATGCTATGGTGATGGGTGGTTAGGCATGGCTAAACTCTAGAATGCCTGTCTTGTCATCTTTGGTGTTACTAATCAATGTAAAAACCAAATGCATCTGAACAGAGCTATTCCTTCGATTACATAGGAAGAACAAGGGTTTCATTGCATCTACTGTCCAATACAGTGCTCTAACAGTTTGTATTCAAGGCAGAGTACTGAAGCATGTGTGGAACTTCACCCAGTGTCATGTACAAAATAATCATATTTAAAAAAAAATTGTCAAACCGTGCCATAACCTAATACATGTGTGGAGCTTCCTAGGCCAGTGGGCTTGTGTGCTAGATGTAGATCACAGACATCAGGAGATGTCACATCATAACATGGTACATCCTGGATTATTGCAGCAGAGGGGAAGCCCTGAAAAAGCAAACAAACACAGTGCCACTAAGAATCATATTTATTTTTGCAGTTTTTCCATTCTAAACTTTTTATATCTGAATAATTGCCAACCATCCAGCTATGTGGTTTACATTCCATTTGGTAGGGAACTTAATTGAATCCTTTTTAGTATATGCATTAGTCTTTTTATTAGGTGTTTGCCTTTAAAGGAGAGAAAAAAAATTCATTTTATATGCAGTCTTGCCGTTATTGTTTTCTTTAAGGTTCACCTCCTTGTACGTTCTTCTTTCAGGTTTTTCTTACAGGTTTCTTAATTTAAATGTCTCATGTGCAGTTTGGAGGCTGAGGTGCAGTAAGCAGACTATTTTCACAGGATTATTTCTAACATTAGCTATTCCTTTGGTGAGCTCGGTAGTTCCGTAGAGGAATTCACCTGAGCTGCGTGAAGGGACTTTGTGGACTAGAGTGAAGAAATGAGGGTGAATTACTCAGAAATAAATTTGGTATATGGATATTCTGGATAGTGTAACATTTACTCTTCTTTTATGCATAAACTTTGACAGAGATCATAAGAACTCAAGAAATTACAGGGATGGAAAGAGGCCAAGAAATTTATTCAGGTCAGCCCTTCTGTGAAATAGCATCACATACTGTAAATATATAAGCTATGTCTACACTATGAGCTAGGGCTGTGATTACCTTGCTTATGTACATATACTCACATGAGTATAAATAGCAGTGTACCCATGCCAGCATAGGTACTGGCAATGGGGGCATGGCTAAGCCATGCCAAGTACTTACCCACTGGTTTCAGGGAGGTTTGTACTTGCACAGCTCAATCATGTCTCGGCTGCCTCTACTAGTGCTATCATCACTACACTGCTATTCCTACTTGCACTAGCTCGATGTGCAGGGGATTCGGATCCCTAGCTTGTAGTGAAGACATAGCCTACTGTATGTACAATAACTTTATAGCATCTCTTTTGTCAGGCTGCATTTGGCAAACCACTTAATGTGTGGTGTTTACATTTTTCGGGGTGGAGAGGTACTGCTAGATCCAGTAGTGCCAACCCTAGGTGTTCAAAAATCAGGAGTCAAGCCCCTCAAAACATGAGATTGCCTTAAAATTATGAGTTTTTAAAAAAATGATGAATTTGGGGTTCTTTTGATTTGCCTTCTGGTTTCTGGGCCTTTAGAGTGCACTCGGGTCACATTTTGAAGTATTTCTCCACACCCATGAGGACTAGAAACTTACGTTGAATCACAGGACTCCAGGAGCTAAGGCTTTATTAAAAGCATCAAATGTCATGAGGCTATACAAGTCAGAGTTGGCAATGCTTGAGGGCCAGGATGACACCTCTCCTTGCTGCTAGCACGCATCTCTGTGGCCATGTCACTACAAAGATGCTAGCATGTCTCCTTCATATTAGATTCCGTGTATGGGAGCTGATCTGTGAGTGCTAGGGGATGCCGTGTGCTCTCTAGTAAGGACAGAGTTATAAATTGTGGGTTCCTCCTTGCTGACATCAGGATTCTTTAACAAATGAGTGTTTTTTTTCCTGTGGGGGGGGAGTCTCTCCCTGTCCCTCCTCCAGCTCAAAGCACCATGAACTGGGGACCTGGAGCTGGTGGGGGCCCACTGATATTTTGTATCTGAAGAGGGATTTAGAAGCCTAACTTTAGGCACCTATATTTAAAGATTTGTCACACGTAGTTAGCATTGACAAGTAAGATCATGGGCCCAGATCCACAAAGGTTTAGGGTACACTGTGATCCACAAAACTCCTTCCGAACGCTGTAGGTGCCTAAACATACTATGTGCCTGAATTTTCAGGGTAAGAGTTCCTGTGGTGATGTGTCTGTCCCTGGGCATGCACATGGCTGACTCGGATTGTTTATCCACAGTGGAGCAGCTTCAAGAGGAGAGACTGAGGGAGCCTTAGATTGGAATGTCCCATAGCTCAGGGCACGCACCTGAGAGCTCAGATCCTTTCTCCCGCTCAGGCAGAAGGGGCCATTGAACCTGGGTCACCCACGTCCCAGGTGAGTGCTCCATCCTCTGGGCTAAAAGTTATAAGTTTTGAACCTTATAACCTTGCAGCTGGAGTAAAGCAGGTGCCTGACTCATTCCTGCAAGGAGTGACTGAGAGGCGTCTAAGCCACCTGACTCCAGGAGAGGGGTTTCCATGGGTGGCTCGCTAGCAGAGACTGGGCTGCAGGGAGGCACCTTAGATGCCAATCTCTGTGGGGCTTCACGCCAGTAACCCCCTTTCACTCTTACAGCCTAACTCTACACCAGATGCAGATAGAGAAAGGTCAGCTCTTTTCCCCCCTGCAAGGGGCACATTCTCCTCCCCAGGCATGTTTGAAACTGCCCTTAGCATTAATGAGAGTTAGCCAGGTGCAAGGAGTGCAGGACGGACCCGTAAGTAACCAGACCCCTGGAGGGTGTATGGCTGTGTGCTGCGTAAAGGAGCCAGGCAGAACAGATAGGTGCGCAAACTACTGAGCCAGCCTGAGCTCAATTGTATAATGGATTTTTGTGATATCAGAGCAGCAAAAGTTAAGAGAGATGTAAGAAGGGGTGGGGTGCTGTGTACAGGGAGAATGTTTTCCTGAGCTCTAGCTTGACACATTGTGCATGTCTTAAACCCCTTGAACAGCTGTTCAGCGAAGGGGAGGTTTTTGAGATTCTCCGTTTCTGATCAGGGCCTAAAGGTTGCAGACACGATTTGGTCCAGTCTCCTGCTGTTGTCTTGAGGCCGGAGGAGAATGAGCTCTGATTGCTGTTCATGTTCCAGGGAAGACGCTTCTGACAGAGAAGACTGACCTCTTGTGAGCAATACATTCATGGAGGATTTACATTACAAACCAAAGCAAAAGAGCTGCAGTTTGTTTTGATGAAATAGGACAAGTGAATCCCCTCCAGGAGTCGGCTAGGTCTCGAGACAGCAGATGCATCTGCACTGTCATTTTCCCTTCCAGAATACAGTGCTAGCCTCTGATTTGGCAAATTCTGAGCACTCTGTGGCTGTGTCTACACTTCAAACACTACAGCAGCACAGTGGTTCTTTGTTGTGAGGTATCAGCGCTTTTGCTCCAAAAGTCCTTTGCTCCAGCATCTTTTGGCCTTTTGGCATCTCTGGGTTGTTGATGTTTTGCCTTGTTCCAGCCCCAGACTGATGGGCAGAGTGTGCCAATGGGACATTCTGGGTGCAGCAGCAGCTGACTCACACACATCTGGAGCTCCCAGCAGAAACTTGCAGTGGAAGACCCCGCACTGCACACTGTCCACTGGTTAATGCATCTGAGGCTTGTAGCAGAAAGCACTGTTGGGGGAGAAAGCTACAGCTTCCGATATTTTACTATCCTCTGTTTTGTTTTATTTACAATTTCTCAAGGAGGAAATGCTACCGTATTTCCAAATCCTGTGTTACCGTATTTCCAAATCCTGCATCCCTCTGGAATTAGGGCTTAGTTGCCCCTCCTATAGAGGCCCATTCTAGCAGCTGTGACTATTGTTGGACAGATAGGTTTGCTGCCTATTATTTCAGCTCAGAATTAGGGGATTTGTACCCTCCTTCGAGCTTGGTGGTGAACTCACTGATCAGCAACCGAACTGATCATAGCACAATTATTTCATTTTCCTCCTGCTGCTCGTCCCAGTTGTGTGAAAACTTCATGCTGCTCTCCTGTTTAAAGCTGATAAAGACATCTGTTGCTGTCAGTATCCAACAGTTGTGCCTCCTGTCCCTCTGCCATTTTTCTTTTGTTGTTTTACACAGACTTTTACAAGTGGCTACCTCTCAAATTTCCTCTGAACTGCATAATTTCAATGGAGCTGGGAAATCTTTTCCCCTCTGAGTGGAAAGGAAAAATGGATCATCACCGTAACACTGGCTTGGGAAGCTGAATTGAATGTTATTGCAGTTCGACTGGAAAAATCGCAGTGACTTCCCCTGATTCCTCCTCCCTGTCTCCAGAGAAGACTTTCTGCACAGAGCTAATCTTGAGTTTCCTTGACACCTCTTTGGATTAGGTTTTCCTGACTGTTCAATAGTTTTAAGCCCATAAAAGGGAAATAACCTCCAGTCACACTGACGGGCACACTCATCTCTCTAGTCCAAGGTTGGGCAAACTTTTTGGCCTGACAGCCGCATCGGGGAACAGAAATTGTATGGCGGGCCATGAATGCTCACAAAATTGGGGTTGGGGTGCAGGAGGGGGTGCGGACTCTGGGTGGGGCTGGGGATGAGAGGTTTATGGTGCAGGAGTATGCTCTGGGCTGGGATCGAGGGGTTTGGAGAGCAGGAGGGGGATCAGGGCTGGGGCAGGGGGTTGGGGTGTGGGGAGAGGTTCAGGGGTGCAGGCTACGAGCCGCGCTTATCTCAAGCGGCTCCCGGAAGCAGTGGTATGTCCCTTCTCCAGCTCCTACGCTTCGGGGTGGCCAGGCGGCTCTGCGTGCTGCCCTGTCTGCAGGCACTGCCCCTGCAGCGTGGTGTGGCTCCGACCCAGCACCCCAGCTGGAGCAGGGCCGAGTCGTGTGGTGCGGCTCCGACCCAGCGCTCTGGCCAGAGTGGGGCCGAGCCGCGTGGTGTGGCTCGCGGGCTGGCTTCAAATGGCTAGCAGGCCGGATATGGCCCACAGGCCATAGTTTACCCACCCCTGCTCTAGTCCATCATTAGGTCAGGCTCTCACTCTCTTTTTTTCTTCCTGGGTCCTTTTCACTGTCCCCACCCATTCTCATATGCCCTCGCATGGCATTCATAGATTCATAGATACTAAGGTCAGAAGGGACCATTCTGATCATCTAGTCTGACCTCCTGCACAGCGCAGGCCACAGAATCTCATCCACCCACTCCTGCGAAAAACCTCACCTATGTCTGAGCTATTGAAGTCCTCAAATCGTGGTTTAAAGACTTCAAGGAGCAGAGAAGCCTCCCTCAAATAACCCGTGCCCCATGCTACAGAGGAAGGCAAAAAACCTCCAGGGCCTCTCCAATCTGCCCTGGAGGAAAATTCCTTCCCGACCCCAAATATGGCGATCAGTAAACCCTGAGCAAATGGGCAAGATTCACCAGCCAGATACTACAGAAAATTCTTTCCTGGGTTACTCAGATCCCATCCATCTAATATCCCATCTCAGGGGATTAATCCTATTTACCCTGAATATTTAAAGATCAATTACTTACCAAAATCACATTATCCCATCATACCATCTCCTCCATAAACTTATCAAGTAGAATCTTAAAACCAGATAGATCTTTTGCCCCCACTGCTTCCCTTGGAAGGCTATTCCAAAACGTCACTCCTCTGATGGTTAGAAACCTTCGTCTAATTTCAAGTCTAAACTTCCTGGTGGCCAGTTTATACCCATTTGTTCTTGTGTCCACATTGGTGCTAAGCTTAAATAATTCCTCTCCCTCTCCTGTATTTATCCCTCCGATATATTTATAGAGAGCAATCATATCTCCCCTCAACCTTCTTTTACTTAGGCTAAACAAGCCAAGCTCCTTAAGTCTCCTTTCATAAGACAAGTTTTCCATTCCTCGGATCATCCTAGTAGCCCTTCTCTGTACCTGCTCCAGTTTGAATTCATCCTTTTTAAACATGGGAGACCAGAACTGCACACAGTATTCCAGGTGAGGTCTCACCAGTGCCTTGTATAATGGTACTAAAACCTCCTTATCCCTACTGGAAATGCCTCTCCTGATGCATCCCAAAACCGCATTAGCTTTTTTCACAGCCATATCACATTGGCAGCTCATAGTCATCCTATGATCAACCAATACTCCAAGGTCCTTCTCCTCATCTGTTACTTCTAATTGATGCGTCCCCAACTTATAACTAAAATTCTTGTTATTAATCCCTAAATGCATAACCTTACACTTCTCACTATTAAATTTCATCCTATTACTATTACTCCAGTTTACAAGATCATCCAGATCCTCCTGTATAATATCCCGATTCTTCTCTGAATTGGCAATACCTCCCAGCTTTGTATCATCTGCAAACTTTATTAGCACACTCCCACTTTTTGTGCCAAGGTCAGTAATAAAAAGATTAAATAAGATTGGTCCTAAAACCGATCCCTGAGGAACTCCACTGGTAACCTCCCTCCAGCCTGACAGTTCGCCTTTCAGTAGGACCCGTTGCAGTCTCCCCTTTAACCAATTCCTTATCCACCTTTTGATGTTCATATTGATCTCCATTTTCTCCAATTTAACTAATAATTCCCCATGTGGCACGGTATCAAAAGCCTTAATGAAATCTAGGTAAATTAGATCCACTGCATTTCCTTTATCTAAAAAATCTGTTACTTTTTCAAAAAAGGAGATTAGGTTGGTTTGGCACGATCTACCTTTTGTAAAACCATGTTGTATTTTGTCCCATTTACCATAGACTTCAATGGATTCAATGTCCTTAACTAATTTCTCCTTCAAAATTTTTTCCAGGACCTTGCATACTACAGATGTCAAACTAACTGGCCTGTAGTTACCCGGATCACTTTTTTTCCCTTTCTTAAAAATAGGAACTATATTAGCAATTCTCCAATCATTCGGTACTACTCCTGAGGCATTGATGACCTACCAAACAGGAGTCACAATTAACAGCTCCCCCAGACAGTGGTCCAGTTTAAAATGATACTTCCCATTTTAATTGTGCCTTGAGCAAAACATTATATTGAATATTGCTTTAAAAGGGCTCCTCTGATATGAATAACACTACCCTCTGCATAAGTAAACACTAATACCAAAAACATGGCCTCTTTCTTTCACAGCCTCCATCTGCACCTGCGTTCAATTAAGTCTGCAGGCAGAACAGCTGAGCAGAAGAATGTTTCTGAACTCTTCGTGTGTGCTCTCTGGAAGCTGATTAAATTACTATTTTGATCTCTATCACCCCTCAGAAACCTTTTTTTATTTAATGTAAATTAAGCAGTTTTTAAGTAATCCAGTGGTGTTTTTTGAGTCTTTCATACACAACAAAAGCCAAGTTACTTTCCTTTTTTTCGTCTTTGTTATATGTACCCTGTTTTCAGAACTCAGTATACGGACTATCACAATGAACTGTAACAATCTCCTGGTCTCCATTCCTCTCCAGCTGCTCAGTGCACTTGCAATGGAATGACTTGTTACAGGAGATTTTTTTCCCCTTTGTGCAGTGCACCTTCTTTTCAAAATGTGTAAGCTCCTGACATGCTCAGCCAATGTGATCGCTCTAGAATGTGAGCAAAGTGTTTTATTATGAGAAATGTTCTGTCTCTTTCTGCAGGCTCAATGCAACATAAAGGTATTGTCTGTGGAACAGTGCTGGATGGAGGACTGGTGGGAGTCAGGGAGAGTTTAGCTCTGAGTGGAAGGGTAAAGACATGGAGAGTGGAGGGCAGGGGAAGGGTGGGTTTTAAAACAAGATAAGAATTTAATAACTGTTGTTTCCCTGTTTAAAAAAAGCAGATGAAATTGGCTCTTTTTATGTGGGCCAGATTCTTGAAGTTCTTTCCCATGCTAATGACTTCTCTGTATCAACTTCGGGACCTAGGAAGTACCCCTTTACTATTGCCACCCCTCTGGCTATTAGGGACAACATTGTTTTGTCCCCCTTTGTTCTTCAGCCATCAAATCACAAGCAGAACAGCAACTTTTTGAGACTTAAAGTAAGTAAAAAAAAATCAGCCAACAAATTCAAACCTCAGTAGGTGAGGACAACTTCAGAGATGATTTTAAGCTCTTCATATTTGTCCCCAACTTGCAAGCTGCATTGCTCTGACCCCTAATCTTCCTCACTTGTTCATGTTGTGCATGCACAGGCAGTGAGAGATAATAATGGACCTTGCGATTGTACTTGGTGTTCCAATAACAAACAGCAGGACCCGAACCTAAATTGTTTGAACACGTAACACTGCTCTTATTTCTTAACGAGAAGGGCTCAGGAACTGCCCTTTACCAAAATGAAAGAAACAAACCAAGCGTTCTCTCTCTCTCTCTCTCTCTCTCTCTTTCTGCTTTGGTTTAAAAAAAAAAAGTCCCCACAACAAAAAGACATTATGATGATCCTTAAAGGTATAGGAAACCTTTCCAGTAGAGATTTTCCATGCACAAAATCCGGCTCTGTTTCAGATTTCTGTCTCTCTAATAAGCCTACATGGTTCAAGTTTTCTGAAGCAGTTTGACCTCCTGTATGAGACTGAATAAATACTCTCTGGGCCATCCGGAATCCCATTTTTCAGATTTGGGAGGAATCAGCGTTCCTGGGAGAAGTAATTCTTTGGATGCTTTTTCTAATGCAAAGAGTTCTAGAACTTTTCTCGCTCCCAAGTGCCTCCTTCATAAATTATAAATCTGCACTCAGTGTTTACAGTGGTTTCTTGTTTATTGTGAAATATTTATTGCCAGGCTCTGCATCTGTTGTTCAGGCCAGCGATGTTGTCTATTGTTTACTCCGAGGAAACAAAATTCTAAAGTAACCTTTTGGTAACATGGCACACCCCTTCTTATGTGACCAATCTTGGGTGCACTAAAATATGTGCACTATCACTAGGAGACAAGGTACCTAGCATGGTGCCTCTTGGCTGGACCAATGTAGGCAGTATATTTTAATTTGAACGCTTTCAAGCTGTAAAGAAACCCCATTTATCATAGATTGGCTAAGTTTACTTTGAGGGGGGATGTGGGGAGGTACAGCTGGTTTAAAAAGCTAAGTTGAGCTCCATTTTTAAATCCTCTTCAGGAAAATGGCATTATAATGCTCTTCAGCAGAAATAAGTCTGTTATAACAACTGTAAAGTTGCTTCATTATTGTCATAGAATGGAAGCCCACTCACTTATTGCTAGTTTCATAATCTCTGGAACCGAGAGCTTGGTAATGTAACCTGCTTGACCCTGCCTGCTTCCTCCTGATCCTCCCACGTGCACACATAGGTTAACACACACTCATTA
This sequence comes from Dermochelys coriacea, assembly GCF_009764565.3. Lineage (NCBI taxonomy): Eukaryota > Metazoa > Chordata > Testudines > Dermochelyidae > Dermochelys > Dermochelys coriacea. Next base: position 125,350,591 of record NC_050070.1, read on the forward strand.
GCTTTCTCACTGTCAGCTGCTATTAGTGCATCTGCTGTTACTCTCAGCTGTGAGACAGATGAATGGGCTCCTCCAGATGCAATCTTAATGCTGCTCTTAGCTTAGCCAGAGGAGACATATGAACTCCAGGCCCAAGATAGCTACACTGGAACCCCATGCTCCAACAGCCTGTGTGTTCAATGGGTGTGGAGGGCTGTGCAGTTCTGCAACAAAGCCATTTCCCCCCTGCACAGTCTCTGCTTTCCACCGCTTTGATTTACAATTTCAGTAACACCACTTTACGCTTATGGGATATGTACTGAAATCACTTCACAATGGTAAATAAGCATTAGTCTCCTTCTGCAGATGGAGTAATTTAACCCCTTTGTGCCTAAGTGACTCACCCTATGTCTCATAGGAAGCCAGTGGCAGAAACGTTAACTGACCCCACGTTGAATGACTTGCTGTCCTGGGTTCAATGCACTAGAGCATAGCTGCCCCCAGTTAGACAGCAGCTAGATGTAGCGTGAGCATGGGCAGGACTTGAAAACGGGTAGAGGAGATAGTTGGGGAGGAAGAAGCCTGCCAAAGCAGAAGTAAGTAGTAGGAGCGAGGCTGTGAGATCCTGTTGGAGTGAGGAGTTCATGGTTTTCAACTGAATGGCTGTTAATATGAGGAACTTCCTATAACAATGCACTCACTATCCGATATTTGGTTCTGCTAAGGCTCAGTGATGTGTCTCTGGATAGTGCTTCAGGACCGGAGGAAGAAGTTCGATTGCTGTACGTTGTATGGGAACTAAGTGAATTTGCAGGCATCACTTACTTAGACTTTTGGATGGGAGGGATGAGAGTCAAAAGACAATATGGGAGCATCTCAGACAGGCCAGCAAGGAATCATCATTGGTGGCAGTTGAAGCAGCAATCTGACCTCATTCTGGATGCACCACAAAATCTGCCTGCAGAGAGAGAAAGCGCAAGCCAGGGTAAATTAGAGGACGGGACAGATGCTGAACTACACATAGCTAAAACATGAAGGGCTGTATTCCACCTTCTGTAGCATGGATTTTCAAATCATTTGAATGAAAACCTCTTACTATGTGACTCTCTTGTTCTCCTTTGGAGAAATGCAAAGGACTGTGTACTTGTCATCTCATCTCCAGATTCCTGGGTCATAAAACAGCCAGAAGTGCTTATTCTCATTCTTGAAGGGGGATTAAAATAGATTTTCTTCAGATTCAGGATGTGTTCTTTGTACCTGCTGCAAAACTGTCTGTTACAGAAGATGCAGTTGAGGGTGTCTGCAGTGGCAGACTCAGTATAAGCAGACTCTGTTAAAGCAAATTCTTCCACCCAGTTCCATGAATCCAGCCACTCCCTGTACATCACCCAGAGATGAAAGCTGCCTCCTTTGGGTTGAATGCTCTTGAAAAATATAAATTGCTTCTATTTGCACTGGCTGCATGGCTGCCACGTTGTAGGGACAGCATATGAGTCTTACTGCCGAGGTCTTACACCAAAATCTGAATATGTCATTGGCCAACAAATAGCTGTGGGGGTGCACACAGCTTAACTGTATATTTTAGATGGTAAGGAGAGGGGAACACTGCTGCCCTGAACCGGGGCTGCCTGGCAGTGTGCCTAGTCACTGTTCTGGAGGAGGGTGGGAAGAGGAAAAATGTGGCTGTAAGCCAGTTTAGAGACATTCAGGATCCTAGAGCCACCCAGGGCCCAGGTTAGCCCCTAACATACATTAGAGCAGTCTCAGAGCTATTCTGATTTATGCCAGGCACCTCATGCCCCATGGGCCTATTTCTGCAGCCAGGGATTGCTGAGGCATATCGCTATCCTAGCCATGGATCTCTTCTCTTGGACATTCAGTGGGGACCAAACAGAGGGAATTGGCCACTGATTGGTAAGCCAGCATTACAGCTTTGCAAAGCAGCCCTAATGGGGTTGAGGATCTGGCTCAGTTTGCCCTTTGCTGGGAGGCTGCACAGGTGCTGTTATGTTGTCCACACACTAGGAGTCAAATGTGCTTTTAGATTGGATAATTTTTTATGAGATTAAATAAAGAGTCTTACTCACTCTACAGCAGCTTGCTTGAATTGACTCATGGCACTCCCCTCTCTGTGACTTGCAGTTAGAAGTAGACACGCTCAAAACAACATCTCCTCTTCATTTACAGAGGAACAGCCCTGAGATGGGGCCTATGCCCCACACTGGCAAGTATGGGGTTAACAGGGAGCCTGAGGGCCCAATTAGTCTAGTCTGTGGCAGCAGGAGGGGAGATGCTAATTGACAATTAGACCTAGCTGGTAAAGGAAGGGCTGCAGGGCCCAGGAGGAGACCTGAGAAAGCAGAGCTGAGATAGGGAGCTTGTACCCTGGGTCTGAAAGGAGATGGTAGCAGGGGCAAAGTGTCTCTAGGCAGCTGCCAGAGATGCTTGGGGATACCCTGAGAAAGCTCCTCAGCAACAGGCTGAGAAAAGCTGCACAGAGACAAGACTGAAGGGCGCAGTTCCAGGATAGACGCTTTCATGCAGGTAAAGGTAGGAAGCAGCTGGGGAACCAGTGAGGGATCATGAGAAACAGACTCTTGCTGCTTATCACAAGGGCTCTGGGCTGGAGCCTGGAGCAGAGAGCAGGCCTGGGGTCCCTACCAGGCACTCACAGGAAGGGCAGTGTAAGCCTCAGGAATAAAGGGGCAAGGACTGTTAAACCCAGATCAGGACTGAAGGCCAGCTATGTGGGCACTACGCCTTTTGGTGTGTGGTTGGACTTTGTGGTTACCATGGAAAGGGACTGAACTGAAAGGTGTCTTGGCTGATGAGTTAGGTCACAGAAACTGCTGCAGAATGAGAACGGAGGGAAGTGGGGATGCTAGAGGCAAAGGACTTCATTGATTAGGATTGCCAGTTTTGGTTGGATGTATTCCTGGAGATTTCACCACATGACAATCTTTTATTAAAGATTTATCTTTAATTCCTGGAGACTCCAGGTCAATTCTGGAGGGTTAGCAACCCTAGATAGCCTGACCTGATGCCATGGGTGGTACCGCAGTAGGACAGTCACTTACAAGCCCCTGACTCAAATGTCTCCAATTAGAGGAGTGTCAGGGCTGAAGAAGTATTCTTGGGCTTTGCAATGACTGTCAGGTGTTGGGGCTGTGTTTCCATGACAGCTATTTTGACTGTATTCTATTCTATATAGGTTCTTACACCATGCTCTGCCCCGTAATACCCGAGTGTCTTCAAGCAGTACACTCATCCTGTGTATTCTCTCATCATCTTCCTGGGGAGAGAAGTGTGTAGAGTGTCTTGTTTTGGATTTTTTAAAAAACTATACGAGTTCTGAAGCGGTTTGTGATGGCCTTTAGTTCCTGAGGTCGTTCATTCCACAGTCCTGGCCTGTCCCCAGAGAAAGCTCTCTAGTCTATATCCATGAAGAATTTTCCACTGCAGGCATGCCGGGCGAGTGTGAGGATAAGCAGCCTGGGGCCTAGATTTATTTTGTTTGCTTGGCAAACTTTGTGGGAAGAGGAAAGTCAGTCATTCCTAGAGCAGGAATGCAGTATGCTCACATATGTCCTCTCACACAGCTGCACCTGCATGTCCCACCCGCAGCTGCTGCAGCTTCGCTTTGCCTCAAAACAGTCTTGTGTTGGATGCAGGGGCTCTGCTATGATGGAGATCCTCTCCAGCTACCCATGGCTGTATTACATCTGCTTCATGTTGCCTTTTTAATCCTTTGTCTCTTCCCTAATCTAAAATTAAACTGTATCAAATCTGAGCCATGCCACTCTAGAGGGCCACGCCCTGAGTTGGCATAAATCAGCATTGCTCCACTGAAGTCACTAGAGCTATGCCAGTGTACACCAGCTGAGGATTTGGTCCAGGTGGGTCCTTTTGTCCCACAGAAAATCAGTGGAAAAGATATGATTGTGTCAGTAACATGCAGAGGAAAAAAATGCCAGAAAAGAGTCTTAAAAATCTGACATATTGTCATTCAGAAGAGCATTCCCATGCAGGAATTTTTCCAATAAATAAATTTTATAGACTTTTAAGGGATAGCTTTTAGATTAATGGAAGTATTACTTGAATTAAAATTCAACCCATTAAGCCATCAATTATATTGTCATTTCAACATTATGTGCTTAATGTTAATGGCACACCCAAATAAAAAAGAAATGACACAAGAAAGCTATTTGTGTTACTGTTCTCGGTGGTATGAGCCAAAAGCCTAATAAGATTTACTCTTGAAAGCCAAACTGAAGCCAGAGCTGTGACAAGGGAGGATGAACAGAGACACTGTTCAAATGGATTTGGTGAAGGTAGGAGGCATTATCCTATGTGCAAAAACACTGAAACCCCCCAACCCAATCCCCAACCACATTTTGGACCTATTCTTACACGGAGCTGAGTCTCCTCAGCTCTCACAGACAGGAGGAGTTGAGGGAGCTCTCTGCAATATGTGGGGAAATAGATCCCTACCTCATGACGGCAAGGAATATGGGTTTGGTCTAAGAGTGGGGTGGGGGACCCTCACAGGGTTCCGTCTGGAAAAGCACCACCAAATTCAAAACTTTGTCTGAACCTCTTGGGCTGGCTCTAGTTTTTTGCTGCCCCAAGCAAAAAAAAATCTGCTGCTCTTAGAGCGCAACTGCCCAAGCCAAAAAAAAAAAAAAAAAAGGCCGGAATGCCGCCCCTGGAATTGTGCCGCCTCAAGCACATGCTTGCTTTGCCGGTGCCTAGAGCCGGTCCTGCTCTTGGGTCAGTTCTGCTAGGTTAGAGATCTGCCCAGACCAGATTTCCTGGCAATGATAGCGTCAGTACTTTCTGCTTCCAGTCAGGCTGGAAACACCTGGAGAGCAGCCTTTCTCATGGTATTTTTGACGTTTCCACTTCTGACCCTGGCTGGGACATTGAAGCACAGAGATGAGTGATAATGAAAAATAACCACCCTGACCTTTGTAATCTCCTAACAAGGTTCAGGCTGAGTTTTTGGGTGAAGATTCTGGTTGTTTTTGTCTAAGCTGGGTCACTCATTACTGGTTTGCTTAGTTCATATTTGGATGAGGGAGTGGGCCTGAATCAATCTGAACCTGACCACTTCAGTGGGTTGTTTTCGTCTTTAGCCAGGCCACCTCAACTCCACTGTGTGTGTTCTGGTGCTAATCTATCCCCCGTCTTGGGGTGTGACTCCCTTGGGCAGCACTTCTTTAGGCAGAGTTCTTGCTGAGAAATGGGAGGGTTAGTGGCCTGCATGAAAATAACACTTGGGCCCTAACCAGTGTCCCCAGCTAGGCCTGATTTAAAGCACCACCAAATTTGTGTGTTAAGGGAAACCTCTCAGTGAGAGCCTGAGTTAACTTATTTGGTGAAGACATACCGTTGATGACTCTGCTCTGGTGCTAATGTATAGAATGATTGGGGCAGATTGTTCTCCAAAGCCAACAATCACGAAGGATGAAGGACAAGAGGAATCCTTTCAGTTATATTTTCCATGTTGGAGGGTCCCCTCAGTACCTAGTTAGCTCAACGGGTGATAATTAGATTTATAGTCCATTGCCATCCCCTCCCCAAAGCGCTTGCTGTTGTTGCCTTGGATACACAAGTTGCACAGGCTGTAGGCCTGTGTTGGTGGTCCCGGAAGTATTTTCAGAGCCCTGTGTAAGTCTTGGCAGCATTTGCCTGAAACACCCTACCCTGTTACCACACTTTGAGGCCACTTAAAAAGAAATAAATGGGATTTAATGACTCACTGAGGCAGGTGCCTCATTATCCCACTCAGATTTAAGGGCGGTGAGAGGGAATATCTAGGATGTGGGCTGGGCAGTATGATGGTAAGTGCCTCCAAGCCCGGGGAGCTAAACTTTATGCCTTTCTTCTTGATTTCTTGGTTAGTAAAACAAAATCCCAGGAACAAGGTGAGTTTCTGTGTTGTGTGCACTGTGTTTCTAGAGTAGGTTGAGAAGGGTGCCTGCTCACAGCCCGACATGGCTCTCAACACACAGGAACCGAATTAGGTCCCTGTCAAACCTTAGGCTCGAAATGTCCCCTATTCCCGGCTTTGTTTTGGAGGAAGGAAACAATATAATTTTACTCAGTCAAGCTGCAAGTACATTCCAGGCCAAGGTCAAGCCACCCATCTGGTCTTCTCCACCTATATGACTGAAGTAGCTTCAGCAGGAATATGAAGCAGTGCAAATACATCATTGTTAAAGCTTACTCTCAGAGAAGCTTCAGGAGCCCTGAACATGCTGTTACTTGTAATGAGGCACAGTTCCCACTCATTTCATTGCAATTGCTATTTAGACTCAATTACCACGGTGGCTGCTCATTATCCCTAAGTTACCAGGTTATTACTATGTTTCTGGAGAATAATTTTTTTTTTCCCCAGCTGGTACAGGATGCATTTGTCTCACACTCCCTCACAGGTGTTCAGAGTAGGAAAGTTGCACAGAGTCCCTGACTGTCTGACAGTGTCACTGGACACTTTTCGTGGCATGATTCATCAGCCTCTTGCTGGGTGGAAGGGCTGTTACTCGGACACCCAGGTTCAAATCCAGCGATCGCTGCTCCTTTTTGCATGCATAAATATTTCTTCCACATCCTGCCCTTTGCTGAATAGGTTCTGTTATCACCATTCCTTCCCCAAAGTCCTTGGGCTCTATCCCAGATGCCAGGGGTGCAAACTGCACAACCACTGCAACCAATGGGAAATTTGGCCCTGGGGCCATCAGGTGGGATTTACAATATCATCCTCTCACAAAAAGAAAAGGAGTACTTGTGGCACCTTAGAGACTAACAAATTTATTAGAGCATAAGCTTTCGTGAGCTACAACTCACTTCATCGGATCACTGCATCCGATGAAGTGAGTTGTAGCTCATGAAAGCTTATGCTCAAATAAAATTTAGTCTCTAAGGTGCCACAAGTACTCCTTTTCTTTTTGCGAATACAGACTAACACGGCTGCTACTATGAATCCTCTCACAGGGTTTCAGGTAGGGGAAAGTGGCTTTAAATCACTATCAAGGCTCCACAAGACCTCTCTCTGATGGAGGTGGGCCTGGGACACCTGGCACATCTTCAATCACCCTGGCCATGAACCCTCCCTGGTGAGTGCTGTGTCCCCCACTCACCCCAGCTCTTCTCTGGATGATTTACTGCCACTTGGTGCCCTGTATCCTGGGTTGCATTTGTGGAAGCTGGTGCAGTCCAGGGGCAAGTTATGCCCTTGTCTTTTTAATCTGATCTTGTCTTCACATAACCCCATGTCTTGGCCTCCCTGGGCAGCTTTTGCAATGAATAAAGACTCGTAGACTTTAAGGTGAATAGGGACCATCATGATCATCTAGTCTGACCTCCTGTACATTACAAGCCACAAAGGCCATTACTCACCCACCCACTCCTGTAAGAAACCCCTAACCTCTGGCTGAGTTACTGAAGTCCTCAAAAAGAGATTTTTTTTTCCCCTGCGTGGCTTTGAAACAAATGATGGAGGCTCCATGGATAGTGGTAGCAGCATTTTAAATTATTTCCATTTGAGCAGGTGGCTTTCCTATCCTCTGCAAAACACCACCTACATATGCTTATAGATAGAGCCTGGCAAATCTACAGATATCCACTTTATATCTGTGGACCCTGTTTGCGGATTGGATGCGGATACAAATTTTGTATTCATGCAGCCCTCTAGCTATAGAGGGCCAAAAACTTGGAGATGGATTCCTCCCTAAGGACTACTCTGCTCACAGTCTGGGCCTTCTCTCTCCAGAGAATGCCTTTATCTTCGTTACATAAAGGATGGAGTTAACAAGCTCCAGCAACACTAACTTGGCATTTCTCTGCAGGATCAATACCTACTAATAAAGGTTCACAGAAGACTGCAACTCTGTTACATATTCCAACTTTCCATTCACTCTGCTACTCCTAGGTGTAAATGCTAAGCTAAAGATATTTTATCATTCTCGAGTAAATATAAAATGTAAACTTTCTCAGCACAGGTTTCAATGGTATTAAAATGTAACTGGCTTTTTAACACCATTTTTATTTTATTGATCTCCTTTGAAGGCTGGAAGGAGACATTGCAAAACAAAAAAAATTCCTTGTGTTGGGGATGAGTAGTTTACTCCCTAACTTCAGGCTGGATCATATTGTTCTAGATGAAGCTGGAAGCAGCAGAAATCTGAAAACTGGTCTTGTGGTTAAAGCAGAGGACTGGGAACTAGGATTCCTGTATTCTGTCTAGTTCTGGATCTTCCATTGTATGGCTTTATCACTCTGATTTAATCTCTGTGCCTCAGTTTACTCCTCTGTAAAATGGGGATAAGAATACTCACCAATTTCACAGGGGTATTGCTGAGTCTAATTTAAGAGTGAGGCAGTGTAGCCTAGTGGTTAGGGTGCTATCTGGGGACTCATGTTCAATTCCCTGCTCCACTATAGACTTCCTATGTGACCTTGGGCAAGTCACTTGGTCTCTCTATGCCTCAGTTCCCCATCTCTAAAATGGGACTGTTAGAACTTTGCGGGGTGTTTTGAGAACAACTACATTAAAGATTGTGAGTTGTTCAGATACTACAATAAGGAGGCCATATGAGTACAAAATATGGACGGACTAATGTGCGCAAAACCCTTTGAAATCATGGTTGGCATTTGCTTTAGGAATGCTGTGTGAGGTAACAAATCCCCTGTAAAAAGTGCTGTGCATCATGGCCACGCTGAACTCTACAATGATAGCAGGGATAGAACTTGCATTCTCTGGCTTCAAAAGCACAGGCCCTTTACCTTTGAGCTAAAGAAAAATGTCTATTGGCTGTAAGCACTAGAGGACCTTGGACATGCTGCTGAGCAGTTCCGATTCCATCACCGGAATGTTGTAAATGTACAACATCAGTCTCTTAATCAAACAAGTGTAATAAGTAGATATTGACTTCTACATAGATTTATTGACCTGAGAGTGTATTATTGGCTGAGACAAAGCCAAGGACAATAGGGACTACAATGGATCCTGATGTTTATTGAAACACGAGGTTAGTGTAGGTAGGGTTACATGTATTGTGAATGTTTTCATCAGAGATATCTGGAAAGCTCTTCGTTACAGACATTTGCAAGCGTGTAATAGGTTTTTCTTTTAAACTAATATTCTAAATGGGAGATGAAATTAAAGGTCCATTAAAAAACTACTTCTTTCCTCCAGGGAGAAGGTGAATCACAGTGTTCACTTATTCTGCGGCAGCCAGTCATTATGCACTTATTTGCATATGTAAACTGATTTGTTGGCATTACTTAAAACTCAGTGTTTACTTCTGAGGAAGTAAACTAAGCCCTGCAAACAGTTACATACATGTTAACTTTCAACTAATAGGTTAGTTCCACTGGGTAAACTTCTAGCCCCACTGAAGTCAATGGGAAAACTTCCATTACTTGAAGAAAAGGAGTACTTGTGGCACCTTAAAGACTAACAAATTTATTTGAGCATAAGCTTTCGTGAGCTACAGCTCACTTCATCGGATTTCCCCTATATGTAACCAACAATTCCTATGCCACTACTGTGTTGTGAGGTATAAGACAACATGATGAGTTTAAACGATCACAATTGTCTAAAAAATGTGTAGCTATTTTGCAAATTACAATAACCCAGTGTGATCTGAGGAAAAAGCACTTTATTTCACATTTGACAACAATGTATGTACAGTCAACTTTGATGTTTCCCCTCTGTTGTCAGACAATGTTTACTTTTGATAGTATGGGTCTTTCTCACAAGCAATAGAGAGAAAAACGTTATAAACATGGGAAAGTGTGATTGTAAATCTGCAAAAGTTGGCAAGGGAAATTTCTCTAACATTATTTTTTAAAATGCAATCATATATTATTTTCCCAAAAATTATGGAAAAGGATGTTAAGGTTGCCAAGTCAAGCACTCAAAAGCTAAGAAATGGATGGATGATGCTCACTAAATGGGTAGCTATTCAGTATGTATTTTATCCTCATAATTCAACATGTGGCCACATTCATTGCACACCATCTAAACCCTGCACTGAATACAGAAGTATTAACTACCTCACAGGCTGTTTTATGGTGCTCTAATCAGTGTCTTAGTTATTTACAAACAATGAATTTATCTTCATAACAACCCTGTGAGGTTAAGTGGTATTGTATTCCTATTTTACGCAAGGGGAACCGAGGCACAGAGATTAAAGCCAAAATTAAGTGTCAGCTCATTTTGGGTGCCTGATTTGAGGAACCTAGGACCTGATTTTTCAGAGTACTCGGCATTATATAGCATTGCATATGTTCAGAGCAGAGTTCCCACTGACCCCCAGGTGAGTGCTCAGCACTTCTGCAAATCAGACTCCAGATGTCTCCAATTAGGTACCCAGAAAATGAGGAAGGTACAGTGGCAATCTGTGAAAATGTTGGTTTAACTGAGTGGAACAGCTTTGTATGGGAGCTCTGTGGCAGAGGCTGGGATAGAATCCAATTCTCTAGGGCAGCATTCCACTGCCTGACCCTGAGACCTTTTTTTTTCTCTTTCTGCATTCCCCTGTTTTCATTGACCACACACCTTCCAGCTACTGCAACAAATGATGCAGCGGTCTTACAGACAACAGTCTCCTTCTTTACAAAGTCCTGATTCATCCTCAGAGCAGGTGCATTCTGTGCACTGAATGAAGGAGCAGTCCTGTGGAAAACATAGTATGTGACCACGTAATTAAAGACTCCATCATATTGCATGCACATGAGGGACAAGTTATGGTTGCACAGGCCACCTTAATACAGTCATTTCCTAACTTCTGAGTGCTTGACTGTGCAACCTGATCACTTTTAAATGCAACTTTGTGTATAATAATATAGAGGTTAGTTTGCACTTCTGTAGCACCTTCCATGAGAACCTCCAAATGCTTTTCAAACACTATTGGGATATGCCTCACAAAACTTCCCTCTTGCAAAGGATAGTTATCATGCGCATTTTATAGGTGGGGGAACAGGCACAGAGGGTCTGATTTTGCTCTCACTTACACCAATGTAAATCAGGATAAACTCATTGAAGTTGGCAGAGTTAAATGATTACACTGGTGTGAGAAGCGAAACAATTTAGCGGGTTACATGCCTTGCCCAAGATCCTACAGGACATCTGCAATAGAGTCAGGAACTGAAACCAGAACTCCTAATGCCCCAAAGGTGAAACTAGGTGGTTTTGTTTGGATTGCTAATCTCTTTCAGTTGGAAAATGTATCAAACTGCACATGTCTACACTTACTGGGGATTGACGCTGTGGCGATCAATGCACCAAAGACCCGCTAAATCAACCACAGATTGCTCTCCCATCAACTCATTCCACCGGAATGAGACGCTTAAGTAGGTTGATGAGAGAGTGTCTCCCATCGACCCAGCATAGTGTAGACACCAAACTAATTTGACGTAAGCTACGTTGACTTCAGCTACATTATTCATGCAGCTGGAGTTGTGCGACTTAGGTCGACTTACCGTCATAGTGTAGACAAGGCATATAGTTACAGCACTTCCACTGTCCCTTTACTGGGGGTGTTCCTTGGCATTGCCCAAAGAAGGCTCTTGTCCAGCTATCTTCACTGTGGCCCATATGAAGGGCACTGTGGATAATAATCACCCATTCCTGGGGTGATTGTCAGAGAACTTTCCCTTTTGCTTGTAGAGCAAAGATGGCAATTTACAGGCCACACAAAGTTTGACCAAGCCAAAGTTATAGTAGGGCCAATGGTAGAACTTTATAATGGAGCTGCTTGCAACCTTAAATGTAGAAAGGTGTCCACCTGTCCATAGTCACTGGAGCAGATCCTCAGCTGGTGTAAATTGTCATAGCTCCATTGTCTTCAAGGGGAGCTGGGTAGCAGCACAAGGTACCTGAGCTGAGGATCTGACCCAATGTATGAAATAGTATCTTCTACCATTTTATTTCTTTTCAGTTTGGGAATTAAAATGTGGTGAGTGCTGAATCTTTCATATGGAAAATGTTCTTTTAAAATATTTAAAGTGGGTAGAACAGCAGTCAGTGCAGAGTGAATTTTGGTTCATGTTTAGAAGCAGGCCCACAAATGCAGGTGAATTACAGACCTCATGATTTGAATAAAAAATATTTTTTTTCCTTGTGCATTTTGAGGAGACTGCGTGGTGCCTTAATGCATTTGTGGACATAAATATGAAATTATATTTTAAAAGTTAGAAATAAAGAATATGGGTGTTTTGTGCAAAATGTTTTTAAACAAGAATCTGGTGCCTTTTAATGCTCTTTAAAGTCTGAGAATGATAGTGCTGACTAGAGCCAGACCTAATGTGGGCATGCCCTTTGCAAGCTTTCCTACATACCTCTGCCAATGCACCTCATTGCTGGCATGGTTATTCTAGTCTTCAGCCTTTTCAGCACCAGACCTGGTCAGTTGTTGTGCAGAATTGTGCCATAGTGTGTGCAGTACAATCCTTTTGTGCTATGGAATCATAATCACCAAGGTCCAGATCCTCAAAAATATTTAAGCACCTAACTCCCATGGGTTTCAAGGGGATTTAGGTACCCAAATACCTTTGAGGATCTGGCTCTGAGTCACTGAGGACCCTCATCTCACGCTACTTTCACTTGTAGATCTATATTTAAATGTAGCTTATTACGTCAAGCAACCTGATCTTTTGCTTATAGATATCTCTGAATGTCACTGGTAAATATTTGCAAAAGCCAGAGCTATGTGGATAGCCTGGATGATCCAACTTAACGTGTATGGATGAACTTTTTGTGCTGTGGCTGGGTATTTTTTTCCTCTCATCCTGAATCTACTATCCTGGTAACATTTGAGACTTGTAAATAAATAATAACCAATAGCTTTGCCTTCAAGATTGCAAATTACAATAGACCATGGACTGTTCCATACTCTTGACAAATGTTTGCTCCAATAACAGTTCAGAAAAAATCATGAATTATTTAACTTGTTAGGATTTTGTCTTGTTCAAATGTCAGTTTTTGTAATATTTCTCTTCCCTTTTCCCCCACTCCGGTTTGGTAGTGTCTTACAATGACCCTTGAAAGAAAGGGTGGCTAAGGAGAGGAGGTGAAGTTAACGAGATCATTTGGAATCTCTTCAGGGCCTGCTTAACAGGCACAGATAAAGAAATACAGGCAATTTCACTTGCCAATATACACTCTTACTCAGATGTATCTTTAGCTGGACAGAAACCATGGGCAGAATGAACACTAGGTCCATCTCCTACTGAAGTCAATGGAAAAACACCCATTCCTTTCAGTGGCAGCAGGATTGATTCCATACAGCTGAATTTTGGAAGCTGGCCACTGATTTTTTTGGTGCTTCAGTTTATGGATGCTCAGCTGGAGATGCCTGGGCCCTGATTTTCAGAAATGCTGTGGACCAGCCGCTGCATCCAAGGTCAATGGGAGCTATGAATGCTCAGCACCACTGAAAATCAGGCACAAGGTGTTTCAAGTGAGGAATCACTGGCCAGTTCTGAAAATGTTGGCACAGTGACATTAACTCACCCCAAAAGAAATAAATAAAATGGATCAAAGCTACTGTACAAATGTAGGCTTGTTAGTGGTGGAACACTTCAGGCAATGACCGACATTTATCATCGCTTGAGTCCAAACTCTGATCTTTAATCTATGGAAAGCAAATTGAAGACCCAGATGTGACTTCTCCGTAAAACTGTAGGTGGCCAAAATAGCTCTTCTGTTGCGAACAGTAGCCTGTAAATATGATGCTCTGCTCCTGCATGTTCTCAGCTGACCTAGATACAGGGCATAGTTTTAACTTCTTTTAATACTGTAATATCCACTACTGTAATCATAATATTTATACAGTTTTTCAAGAAGCATGTTAATTGTGAAAACGAGTTCCCTTTTTTTCCCTTTCATGGAAGTAGGCTGAAGGTCAGATTTACAAAATTTCGGGCTATATTCTGTGCTCATTTATACCATTGTAATCTTAAGTAATGATATGGAAAATATCAGAGTTGGTCCAGATTTATATGTATATAACTGAGAACAGAGTTTGACTCTTGGTTAGCAAAGCTTGAATAAAAAAGCAGTTTCAAGGATAAAACTCAGTGCTATGAAGTAGCTTGTGTATATTCTGTGTTTGGAGGGAACACAAGAGCCCAAAGATTTATTAGTAGTGTTTCAGAGCATTATTGAAATTAGACTTAATTATCTGTGTAATGTGCAGGATCTAGCATTTTTGATCAAGCATATTCCATTTAAAAAAAAGAGATGTGCTAAACTGCTTCCAGAAAAAGAGCCCATATTTCCAAACTGCCTACTTCAAAAAACTTTAGGGTTTTTTTTTTCTGCTAGCAAATAAATGCTCATTTAGTCCCATTCTTTGTGTTTGTGTCCAAATGCAGAACCTTTCAGATTGATAAATCCCAATGCAGAATCATTCAATGAGAGCCAGAGTGGAACCAAGCCTTATCCTTGCATGGATTTTAGACTCTAAGGGTGCATACCTGGGTGCGCCAGAGGGAAAAGAAGATGCAAAGAGCTCCTCCTTTTCTACTTACACTTGCAGACCCCAAACTTAATTATTAGAGCTGGTTGGAAATTTTTAACAGAAAAAGCCCGGTCCACAAAATCAAAATTTTCTGCGGGAAAACTTCAATTTTGCCAAAAAATAATTACTTTCTATTGGGAAAAGTGGAAATGACAGCTCCCTGTCTGTCCACCTGCAAGGCTCTTGTCAATTTCACTTGAAAATGTAATTGAAAAGAGGCTTCCAGGTAGACAACTTACAAGCTAAAAAATTCCATTTCAGTTCTTCCAAAATCCAGAAAATAAGTCTAAACTCCATGCTCTGAAAAGTTTTCTTTTTTTTACTTTTTGGCCCAGTTCAGGATGGAAACAATTCCAAAACCTCAACATTTTTCACCACAATAGATTAGCATTTTCCTGCCAGCTCTAGTGATTCCACTGCAGGTGAAGAGGAATGTTTGGGTGCAGGGACCAGGATACTAGCAGCTCTAGAGGGTGTGTCTGGCTAGGATGGTGCCATTGCCCCACCCCTAAACAGGTGTTGTGAGATGAGTGCTCATTGCCTGGTGCAGCAAGGGGCTCCTTTATCTGCTCTCCCCAGTGCCACAAGGGGCCACATGCCTTCCAGTAAGGTCTTTTGGTAAAGACACTGCACTAACCTGTAGGTGACCTTAGTTCTATACCACTGATTTCCTGTGTAACCCTAGGTAAGCCATTTAACCCTCCTGTTCCTCGTTTATACAATGGTAACAGTCATACTTTTCTACTGCCCCAGGGGATAAATTCACTAATATTTACAAAGTGCTCCGAGACTATGATGAGGGCTAGATGAGTGCCTAGGTAGGCTAATAGCTAGATGTACCCTGTTATTTTGTCGGTCCCCTTCCCATCAAATAGTTGTTTCTTAGGAGGCATTCCTGGTTGTCACAACGTGGTGCTAAAATATCCGTCTTATGGAACAATGGGGTGTGCTTCATGCTTTCACTGCTATTCTTGCTTGGATTCTCTTTTCTCCCCCTCTCCCCGTCCCCTCCCTCTGGACTATATTGTACTCATGAATTTGTCTTAGGGCTGCAGGGAAACCAAAGCAGTAACTGTCACTATTGTCATTTTGGAAATATTGTGTGGACAATAAAAATGAATTGTTCCATGCTCTGGGTTGAATAATCCAACTTGGATTTCCACAGTAAATGATAAACTTTTCTTTGAACACAGAAGGAAGATTGCAAGGGACTCAATTAATCAAAGCAGCAGTCTCACTAGTTTAGAAATCCGCACGCTTCTCACCAGCAGCTTCCAGAGCTGTCTTGCTGCACAGAGCTGATTCTGGGATAACTAATTAAACACAGGTGGAGGCTAGAACACTTGTTGAATTAATGTACAGTATCTTCTTGTCTCTGCTCCCAGGCACTTGTACCCAATAACATCCAGTGTCTGCTGTATTTTTATAATTAACCCAGGTGCACTAGAGATAATTAACCTTTTTTTTTTTTGCTGTCTTTAACATTCTGTAAAAGCATATCTTTATTTAGTCTCTGATGCGTTTGGATGCCACTGATATTGTTACACATCTAATGGAAAAACTGCATCTTGTAGAGGAAGGAACAATGAGTTAGTGAAACACTGAAGTATATTAATGGATCTCCTGGCATTAGCAGCTGTTGATACAGATGCTTCATATCTTTAGAGGATATTTATCTGCAAAGTTGTCTTAACTTAAATTTTTGGCAAGGCCATCTGGTCCTGTGGTTAAAGCTGGTGATTGGAAATCAGGACTCTTGAATTATATTCCTAGCTCTGCCTCTGACTGACTTTGGGCAAGTCATTTAGGTCCAAATTATCAAAAGTACCCACTAATTTTTAGGGACCTAATGCCCAGCTAGAGACACTTAAGGATTTGCAGAAGTAGTGAGCAGTCACTACATCACATGGGTACTCATAAGAGGTGCAGATAACTTGGCATCACTAAAATTCTCTCCCCTCCCCCCCAAAGGCTCAATCAATGGAATGACTCTCACTGACATCAAAGGGAGTTTTGCTGTGGATTTCAAAGGGACAAAGACTTGGCCCCGTTATGTGTAGATAAAGGTTCAATATACAAGAAATATGTCTTTTACGTATGCACCAAAGTCTTCTGGGTCCTTCACTCCACTTCATTATGGGAGGAAATTTTTACCTGTGTCTTATTAATACAAATGTTCTCAGAGACTTACACAATGGACACGTTTTTATAAATGACTAAACCTTCAACAGAAGTAATGCTGATGAATCCTAGTACAACGTTATGCCTGAGTGGTACTGAGGTTAGTATAATTCCTTCAAGTAGAAACACCATGAAATGCAATGAAAGTAGGAAAGCCTTCCTCCTGCCCCCAACACAGAAGGAAAAAATATTTGTGTATCTGAAAGAAAGTAGCAACTTTTTGTGTTTAACTCAATAATGAAAGAGGTCCAAAAGCTACTACAGAGGATTGTAGTGACAAGATGATGTAAAACCTGAGAAGCGGATCAGATAGGACAAGTAATATTTTATTGAGTGTAGGAACCAAACCCTGTGATATTGTATGGGTGGGCTGATCTGGAACAATTGTACTTGCCATATGGAATGCAGCTAGAGAGCTCAGTGTATGAGATGACAGAGATTTTCCAAATGCAGAGATTTTTAAGACAGGAATGTTGTTAGGGGAATAACCTAATGGGTTCTTAACAACTTATGTAAGTTCAGAAAATCAGCTATATTTATTAATATATTTATTATCCTGCTGTTCTTTCCAGTACCCTTTTTAATTTGGTAGAATCAAGTACCTATTTCTTTAAGCTGCAGGGTGCTTTAAGAGGGAAGAAAGATAATAATGGCTGGCTCATAGAGGAGAGCCTTTAATTATCTAATAAACTATCTACATCAGTAAATAACTTTTACAAAGTAAAACTCACCTTTAAAAAAAAAAAAGTTGTCCCTACCTTGATTTGAAGAATTTGCCTCACCCATGCGAACAAAAGTGTATTGTAGGGGTGGGTTGGTACAGCCTGTCCAGTTCAACTTCTCAATTCCCTCCCTTTTACAAGGTTGTTGTTGGTTGTTAGGCACTAACTCTGCTTGGAGCCGAGCAAGTGATAATTAAGAAACGTGTGCTCCAAAGAGCTTCCAGCACCTTGGGGCACCTTGGAATGAGTGTAGTGCCCTGCATGTACACGGTTACTCTGACATGGAGTTCCTTGAGGGCTTGGGACATAAAATGTGCCTTGAATTATCCTTTGTAATTATTGTTTTCAGCTATCTCAGTCTTGATGGCTCAGCTCTGGAGTCCATTTTCTTTGGACTCCAACCTGCACTAGAGGTGGTATCATGCGGGCATACTTTTTCCTCAGTGAAACTCTAGAGCTGCACACTGAAAATTATTACTGCTGACCTTTGACCTCAGTTACACGTTTTCAAAATTCAAATGTAAATTGGGTCCAAGGGAATGAGAGAACTCAAAGGAAACTAACAAAACCTTCTAAAGCAACAATTCAAGTCTCTTTGGCAGGAAGATGCTGCAGAAGTTTGTGACACAACTCTCTGCAATCTTCAGTGTGGGGTGTGTATTTTCCCCTCTCCTTTCACTTAGAATTCCTGTGGTATCTTTTATGGGACAAATCACATTGACAAACAGAAAAATGAAGTATGGACTCCTGAGATTAGTCATATTTGATTGCAAAATAATCATAAAAAAGATGAATCTTACTTGATAAGGAAGAGATTTTATTTCCCATCCAAATGCTACTGTGGTATCTGTCTCTCTCCTGGTCACTTCCTTCTAGTTCATTTACAAGCCTGGAAGCAAACTGAAAAGTTTATTGCAGTACTCCATGGACCTCCATGTGCATGCATGAGTATTTGCATGGTTCATTTCTGGTTCTCAGTCTTACGATGACTCATCCATCCATCAGTTCTTTCAGCACTGCAGGTAAGGGAAGTGCTCAGTGACACCGGGAATTCTCTCTCTGGTTGGGGTGTGAGGTGATGGAGGTTGCCAGGGTGGTAAAGGGGATAGAGGTAGTACTGACTAAAAACACTACAGATTAAAAAGGTCATTTAGGTTAGGTTTGGATCTGCCTTTTAGAGTCTTCTTGTAATTAGCTTGTCTCAGAATGAGTGGTGTGAGCTTTGTTTACATGACTGTACTGTATGTCTGGAATGCTCAGTAGAATGACCACACCTATTGCTGTCAATCCATGAATGTCATTTTACAGTCGCAATAAATGCGTATATAAACAAATACACTTCAAATGTGATTCTTCATACCTTGGGAATTTTTAATAGATACTTTTTTGTTAAAACTTAGCGTATGACCACAAAGGAGGTCACTCCCACTTAAGAAATGCAGTCATGGAACAGAGGACTGCAGTCCGTTTGTCTCTTCCTGCGACTTGCTTCTCACCTTCAATAGCTCATTCCTATCTGTGTGCCTTGATTTCTCAATCGCTGTAATGGGGATAATAGTGACTTCCCTCAGATGTGATGTAAGACTTCATGCATGTTTGTAAAACACTAGGGTATAGCAACACTGTGATAAAAGACCAGCAGCTGCCCCTCATCAGTTGACTTGGTCTGGGGCTGAGGGTCTATAAAATTGCAGTGTAGACATTTGGGCTCACACTGGAGCCTGGACTCTGAGACGCCTTCCTCTTGCAGGGTCTCAGAGCCTAGACTCCAGCCTGAGCCTGTACTTCTACACTGCAATTTTATAGCCTCACACCCAAGACCTGTGAGCTTGAGTCAGCTGGGGGCCAGGTATGGATCTTTTATCACAGTGTAGACGTGCCCTGAGACTTGGTGCCACAGGTTTTTTTCCTGCAGTGTAGATGTATCATTAGAGTACTGGGATGGAAACTGAAGTAGAAAATGATGAGCTATTTTTATTCTTACATGGATCTGTCCTGATTCTGCCCTGGATCTGAATGGGTGTATCCCACATGAATTCTCTGCTGGACCTTTGGGTAAATACTATATTTAATTCATTTTTTAAAATGCATGTTTGTCAGATGGACTGGAATAGACCCTTAGGTGCTACCCAAATCTGTCTTGAGACCAGTTCTTCCTAATACTACCTAATACTTCCTAACCGGCATTGTGTGGTGGTGTTCGCTAAATATTCATTCAGTGCTTGCTTTTTAAAATGCATGTTGGCTGGCTACACAAGAGACCTGAATGCTTCTAAATAAACCATTATAGCCTGGTGTATAATTATGTATGTTTAGGATACATGCTACATGCAGTTTTAAAAGAAATCTGTATGGAAACCAATTGTACTGCGTTTGCAGTTGCTGAATGTGTTTAAACAGCAACACCTCAAGCCTTTCCAAAATACAAAAGGGTGGGATCCATACTTAAGCCCTTAAGTCTGGGGTTTAGGTGCCCAAGTCCCAGTTTTGGCTCCATTGTGATCCACAAAACTCCTGCTGAGCCCTGTTGGCACCTCAAATCACTTGACAGCTTAGTTTTCAGGGTAAAAGTTCCCTTGGCACCTACGTTCCTGCCTCTGAGCATGTGCACTGGTGCCTTCCTCTAGCACCTGAACACCTAGCATCCACCTAACCCCCACAGTGAGGCATGAATTCAGGGAAGGTAGGTGTTCAGCCGCCTCAGGCATGGGCGGGGTCCCATTTGAAGGTCCTGTTGAAGCTCTTTCACTTTAGCCAAAGACTTAAATCATCCTTGGACCAGCAAGCGAGAGAGAATGAGTCTGTAGCATATTGGCTAGGTCACCCAACTGGGAGACCCCAGCTCCAGTCCCCTTGCTCCAATCACTTTCTTTCAGTACCCACAGCAGAACAGCTTCAACAGGAGAGACTGAGGGAGCCCACATCAGAATATCCCATAGCTCTGTGCTTAGCTCACCCACCTGAGGATTTCAACAGGTGTCTTACCCCTTTCTCCCCCTTGAACCTGCGTGCCCCCACATCCCACCTGAGTGCTCTAACCACTGGGCTCAACATTTTAAAGTGGGCATCACCTCTTCCTCCTCCTCCCAGTCATTTTTGTGGAGAAAGGTAGGTACCCACCTCTTTCCGGCAAGAAACAACTTAGGTGGCTGGTTCCCATTCATGGATTGCTAGCGGATGGGCACCTCCCTGCAGCCTGGATTGCACCTTTCTCTGAGAGAGGGGTGAGGCTGATGACACGCCCCTGTTGTGAGCATCTCCCATTTGGTAGCTTGGGCCTAGCGTGCTGGTTTTGGTGGATCATATTCTAAGATGCCTGTCTCTCCCCAGGCATTGTCTAGGTCTAGGGAGCCTAGCTGCTTAACGCAGGCTTTGTGGATCACAGTGTTGTTCCTGTGATTTATTATTTTTTTTGTAGGGGCTTAAGTCCCTTTGTGGCTCCCACTCTAAAACAATTTAGACTACTTTCTGGAGTAATCACTTCCCAAACTTCAGATTCCGATTTCCATTTACACTGATGTTAATTCACAGGGGCTGAATTGGCTTCAACAAAACTACTATAGATTTATATCAGCATAAATGAGACCAGAACCTGATCATATATGCATCTGTATATAATATCTACATAATAAAGTTAAAACGCTATATGTGAAGTTCTAGCACAGAACAATTCATTGTCATGGTAGAATTGCAGCCCATTGAAAATTTCCCTGGGTAAGAAGCTGGGAAGGTCCCTGGCCATTTGGATCCACTGTTCTGGGTGGCTTGTTGTTGTCTGGATTCCTTAGTTTGTTTGTGCATCGGTAAAGGAAAGAGATTGAAACTCTGCCCTTTGTGAGAATGTTACTCACCTTCCCTAGATAGGTTCTGCCCACTGGCCTGCAACGTAGAACCTTGTATTTGTCCTCCTAAACAATAATTTGTCGGCCATTAGGGTGACAGCATAATCCACTTTATTTGTAGCTGGGAGCAAAATCAAATGGCATTGCCCTCCTGCGAGAGGCTTTTAATGCATGAATGGTCCTGAAAGCTCTTATTACGCATTGCGTGGTTGGGAGCTATTTCTGGAATGACAGTAGCCAGAGATATTAATATTGGAAGGTATAAAACAAAGCTGTAGCAAAAGAGTTAACTTTTTAGTTTCTTTATGTGCTGAGAATTCAAGAGGCAATGCTGTGTATTGGAGTTAGGAACTCCTAACTCCTCATCCAGGCTGCCACTTATTTATGTTATGGCTTTGGGCTAGTTTCTTAACTGCTCATTGCTTGAATTTCCCCATTTGTCAAATTTGCGTATCGCTAGGGGGAATCTGTGGGGCTTAATTAATGTCTGTAAGGGGGTTTGAGATCCCTGGCTGAGAGACGATACAGACTTGCAAATTATTTATCATCTGTGAGAGCAAGAGGAAGCTTACACACATAGGCATCAGAATTATTTCTTCCTGTGATGATGCTCTTGGACTCTGCAGCAGCACAATCAGCAGGGGGAGATAGGTTTGGATGTTTTTAGATGAACTCTTCATTTTGGCCTTTTCAGGCTTGCTGGAAAGGAGAAGATGCAGCTGAGTGAAGGAAAAAGAGGGCAGCCAACATTAACTGTCCTTTCCTGTTGGTCCCCTGGATCCTCTCGTCACTGCAATAACAGATGTATCTCTCAGGAAGGTGAAGTGAGCTGTAGCTCACAAAAGCTTATGCTCAAATAAATTTTAGTCTCTAAGGTGCCACAAGTACTCCTTTTCTTTTTGTGAATACAGACTAACACGGCTGCTACTCTGAAACTTGTCAGGAAACCTGTCAGGAAGGTAATGATCTTCCTGGAAACTCCATCTTGCTACAGGCTGCTAGTAAAGCCATGCAGTACCTCTGCTGCCCATCTACTCTGCCTTTTCCTTAGGAGAAATAATGGATCTCGGACAAGAAAAAGTTTCTCCATTTAATTAAACAGCATTAGAATGAGTCCCGTGCTTTGGCTGGTAGGCCGCATGGTGAACTTTAGTGAAAGCAGATGGTCACAATGGTATTAAAAGCTGAAGACTTCAGTCAAGCTTTTAATTGAAAACAATTGGACCCTGCTGGATGGTAATTACCTTGGCTGCTTGCAAATATTATCACAGCATTGCTACCTATGAAGGAAGAACTGAAACTGAGTTAATAAGGCGTGCTTGAATGGCATATAATAAGCAAGGAGCATCCAAACTTATTTTCTCTGCTGGTTTCTCCCCTGTAAGAAGTTTCCAAGTGGTTAGGAATGTGAAAAGGAACATGCAGTGGCAGAAACTAAAAAGTGAAGTGTCGGCTGCATTCATAAAACAACTTGAGCCTGTGTGGGGGAGTGTGTTTTTTGTTTTTGTTTTGTTTAAACAGTTGAAATTCCAACCAGGGCTAGGAAAAGCATAAAATAGCCTATAATATCAAGAGATGCTCTTTCTCTTACCCCCAAACTGTGAATGCTAATGTCAAAATCTATTCTCTTTATCTCACTTTATAAGTTTTTTTTTTTTTTCCTCTTGTGGCTCTTGGAAGATTGGGGTCCCAAAGTTTTCCTTTTCTGCATGGCTTTACTAATTGTGTGTTTAATTTATTATTTGTATTTAGTAGCCCTTATAATCACTAATGAAGAAAATACAGTGCAGTGTATATTTTTGTATATGATAAAGAATTCAGAGAAGGAGTTGAACATCCTGAAGCAATAAAGATCGAAGTTGACTGAATTGTCAATCTGATGTTCTTCTGATACTAGAATCAGATGAAGGTTCTGAGACTTGCCCACCCAAAATGTCTGTGATGTGTTCCACAAAATTCTATTAATTGTTGTCTGTAATATACTTCTGGACATAAATGTGTCATTGACACTAATGTATGTAGTATTACTTGCTGGGGAAAGTGACTTACATTGCTATGTGTGGTTCAAAAAATACTCCTGACAACACTGTCTCTTTCAAACATCTCTCAGATGTGTATACATGTGTGAGTTGAATCTTGTCACCATCTGTGTAAACACTATTTTGCATGTGGTGGTGGTGATGCAGCTGTGCCCATAGGGCTTATAAGCAGGGGAGCAACTTTGCTACTTCTGAAGGCCTTAAGAGTAGCAGCTGCTGTAATTTAGCAAAATTAATGAGTAACTGTAAACCACTAGTAAAAATGATGCCAAGTTTTCCCATAATAACATAATGTCACTTTAGAAATGATGATTTTACGTGCTATTCCTTTCACAAGCCAAATATTTGTCTTTGTAAGTGCCCCAGCCAAGAGTTTGTCCAGCCTTGGCTGGCTTCTGGCTGGCAATGTGAAGAAATGGACTCTTTCAATGCATACATGCCTTGAAAAAATACTGCTTCTAGAATGAAATTTATTTTTATACCTTGAGTTCAGCCTTAATTCATATATTTTGCTGCGATAAACATATTGGGTAATATCCTGGCTCTTTGAAGTCCATAGGAGTTTTGACACTGACTTTAATGGGGCCAGGATTTCACCCACTTCATAGAGCCAAATTACGTTCTTAATTCTGGAGTAGTGTTACTGAAATTGCTGTGGAACTCATTGCCATAATATATTGAGGGTAAGAGTTTAACAAGCTCTTTTTAAAAAAAAAAAATTGACAAGTATAATAGTTATATTAAAGAGGTTTCAGAGTAGCAGCCGTGTTAGTCTGTATTCGCAAAAAGAAAAGGAGTACTTGTGGCACCTTAGAGACTAACAAATTTATTTGAGCATAAGCTTTCGTGAGCTACAGCTCACTTCATCGGATGCATTTGGTGGAAAAAAAACAGAAGGGAGATTGATATACACACACAGAGAACATGAAACAATGGGTTTATCATACACACTGTAAGGAGAGTGATCACTTAAAATAAGCCATCAGCAGCAGCAGGGGGGGGAAAAGGAGGAAAACCTTTCATGGTGACAAGCAAGGTAGGCTATTTCCAGCAGTTAACAAGAATATCTAAGGAACAGTGGGGGGTGGGGTGGGGTGGGGGGGAGAAATAACATGGGGAAATAGTTTTACTTTGTGTAATGACTCATCCATTCCCAGTCTCCATTCAAGCCTAAGTTAATTGTATCCAGTTTGCAAATTAATTCCAATTCAGCAGTCTCTCGTTGGAGTCTGTTTTTGAAGCTTTTTTGTTGAAGGATAGCCACTCTTAGGTCTGTAATCGAGTGACCAGAGAGATTGAAGTGTTCTCCAACTGGTTTTTGAATGTTATAATTCTTGACGTCTGATTTGTGTCCATTCATTCTTTTACGTAGAGACTGTCCAGTTTGGACAATGTACATGGCAGAGGGGCATTGCTGGCACATGATGACATATATCACATTGGTAGATGCGCAGGTGAACGAGCCTCTGATAGTGTGGCTGATGTGATTAGGCCCTATGATGGTGTCCCCTGAATAGATATGTGGACAGAGTTGGCAAACAGGCTTTGTTGCAAGGATACGTTCCTGGGTTAGTGGTTCTGTTGTGTGGTGAGTGGTTGCTGGTGAGTATTTACTTCAGGTTGTGGGGGCTGTCTGTAAGCAAGGACTGGCATGTCTCCCCAGATCTGTGAGAGTGATGGGTCGTCCTTCAGGATAGGTCGTAGATCCTTGATGATGCGTTGGAGAGGTTTTAGTTGGGGGCTGAAGGTGATGGCTAGTGGCGTTCTGTTCTTTTCTTTGTTGAGCCTGTCCTGTAGTACTCTTTTCTTTTGGGCTCTGTCAAACCTCTCCAACGCATCATCAAGGATCTACAACCTATCCTGAAGGACAACCCATCACTCTCACAGATCTTGGGAGATCTTGCTTGTCACCATGAAAGGGTTTCCTCCTCCTTCCCCCCCCCCCCCCACTGCTGGTGATGGCTTATCTTAAGTGATCACTCTCCTTACAGTGTGTATGATAAACCCATTGTTTCATGTTCTCTCTGTGTGTATATCAATATCCCCTCTGTTTTTTCTACCAATTGCATCCGATGAAGTGAGCTGTAGCTCACGAAAGCTTATACTCAAATAAATTTTAGTCTCTAAGGTGCCACAAGTACTCCTTTTCTTTTTATTAAAGAGGTTAACTTATTTAAAAGGGATCTAAAACCTGATATTTCATAGGTTAGCAAGAAACTTCTATATACAAATGAATAAAAAAATGATCCATTATGGTGATGATTGTGCCTTCCTGTGATTTTTGGTACTGGCAGTTTTGTAGACAGGACACTGGCTTAGCTGAACTGTGAGGATGACATCTCAATATGGATGCCAACATGATATTAATAAAATTAGTATAAGATTTTTAATATTGGTCATTACTTGTTTGCACCTTCACTGAATATTAAGATATAGCTACAAGTATGTTATAGCCAGGGATGCTTGAAAATATAACAATATCCATGTATATTTGTTAGTTATGTTGTAAAATGTTCAGGCTGGTTAAAGACATTGCAGGAGGTTTCTGCTTTCTATCCCCAAGGACAAGCAAGTGTCAGGAAGATCATCTCTTTTTAGCCAGAAACCACATTTATTGTCCCTAAGAGTACTTCTACAAAAAAAGTTTAAAATGCAGGGTTTTTAATCTTTCTTTAACTTTCTATGCCAATTTTTATACTGTTTTGAAAAATGGATGTAAGATTGGTTATTGTGATTGGGGTTTTGTAGATTGTACTTGTGATGAAGTGGGGATTTTCCCTTGTTATGTTGTTTGTGAGTCTTACTGTTGAGCCTATGTGAGTTTTACTGTTTTGCAGGAATAGTGTGTGCACCTCAGTTTCCCTGTGTGCTGCACCAATACCTTGGTGGTGGGAATAGGGATGTGTGACTTTGGCTAGACCTCTGGGGCAGGTGAAGCTGCTCCAGCGGCCTGCACGTATGCGATGTCTGGTGCCCTTTGTAACCTGAGACCCAGGAGGGGGATACAACCAGGTGACTCTTTGCCCAGGAAGTGAGAAAAAGACAAGGAGGAGGAGCAATGGGGCTGTCTGAAGTCAGATTGCTGGGAGCTGACCGTCTGCCTCTGGGGACTGGAAGAGGGGGAGTCCAGGGCTTCTGGCCCAGGACTCTCCAAGATGGACTTGGCTGAAAGTCACTGATTTCTGTGCTAACAAATTCTGTCCTACAGTGTGTTCCTGTTGAATAGTTAACCTTTTGTTTTATTGGCTGGTTGAGAGTCACGTCTCACTGTGGAGTTGGGGTGCAGGGCCCTCTGGGTTCCCCAGGAGTCCTGCCCCGGCAGACTCGCGGCAGGGAGAACGCAGTGTGGAAGGGGACACCGAAAGCTCCGAGGTCAGACCCAGGAAGAGTGAAGCTGTGTAAGCTTCTTGCCCTGCTGACTGTATGCTCACAAAGAGGAGGCATGCTCCCCCAGGGTCCTGACTGGCATTATATGGAGTAGCTCCAGAGCATCGCCCTGGTGACTCTGTGACAGTACTTGATAAGAGTTTGTTAATTGTAAAAACTGCAACAAGTAAATGCAAAGAGGATTCCAAAGAGAAATAACACTGAAGATCCTCATCCAACCATACAACAGAAGGGTAAAGTGTGCCTCTACCAATCTCCCACCCTTCTGCAAGAAAAACTTCTGCTTTTGTCTTTAAAAGTCTAGGAAAAACGCATGTAGTTGGAACTGTTTTTAAAACTTTTTGTTTATTTCTTAAATATTGAAATGGCAAACACCTTTGTGAAATGCATTCTTGCAAATATGGTTGCTAAATACAAAGATTCTAATATAATGCCTATCATTGCGATGCAAATGGTAAAATGTTCTGTGTTGCAATATGAAATCCAATGGCCTTGTTAAACTGATTGCTAATATAAGAAGCCATTTAAGTATACAATATTTATATTAATGGGAAATTAATTAATTACAGGCAGTGCTCAAGCAAATCTCTCACCCAAGTCAGGACAAGAAGAATCATCTTTCCAAAGAAATTGGCATGTAGAATCAACAATGTCCTCACTAATATTGAAGCTAAAGACCCTCTTTTAAAATTATTTATTATTAAGACTGTTTCAAAAATGAAAACTTTTATATAAAAGAACAGGAATGTACGGGCTTTATGAAAACGGAATTTAATTTCCTCTCAAACTAATAAAATGAAAGGAATATCTCAGAAAATGGACAGAATAAAAAAGTTAGCTTTAACTTTCAAAGTGATCTGATACTTTCCTGCCACAACAAGATTGAAGGCAATGAAAGTACTGTTGCTCCTTCATTAGGCAGACTGCATATTCAGGAGCTGAGGGTATCACCAAAACCAACCTTGAAGGCCCATATTGAGCCAATGAAAGTGTGTCAGTAACCAGCTTGGAATCTAAACAAACCTGAAAGAGGTGAGTATTCCTGTAATTTCATGGAAATAGAAAGGAGAAGAGTATTATAAAAACTCTCTGAAGTGAGCACACCTCATACTCTCACCCTTTGCTGTGCTGCTTATAGGGCAAGCACTCATCAATTTATCCTGTCCATCTCTATCTACAAGCAAGCTGCCATGAAAGCTAAGTAAAACAGAAGATTCCAAAGAAACATCCCCAACACTTGAATATGGATTGGTGAGAGAAAGTTAACTAAAACATTGCCAAGGGATTAGATTTGAAAACGCTTGTAATGATTTTATTGGGGTATGGAAATGCTGTTGTAACTTAAAATATTACATATCAAAAGGGTAGCCTGTATCCACAAAAACAATGAGTTTGGTGGCACCTTACTAACAGATTTATTTGGGCATAAGCTTTCCTGGGTAAAAAACCCAGTTCTTCAGCTGCATCTTATTCCTGGAAAGGAGACGGGGGCGAAACATTGGTAAACAGAGAGTGGGATTTAATTGGTTTTAAGACTTTGAATAGTCATCATTAGCCTGTTTTAAGACAGCTCCTTAAATGGCTTCTTCTAAATAACTGATTTTAAATATTTTTTTTATAGGATTTAGTTAACTTTGCCCAGTTATAAACTCTCTGGTTAGTATTAATAACCAGACAGGTTTCAACTGCCCTTAAACAAATTATTTTGTCCATACATAAATGGTTTTTTTGAGTAACTTTTTGCCTTAGTAAAACGTTTCAATAAAATGTTACCATACCACATCATTAGTTAGTTAGGATCAGGTTAATATGAAAAGATTCTGGCTTGCTGGCTGGGGATGCTAAAAAGGGTGACCAAATTTCTAGATACATAACCTTTTTTGGCACTTCTCTTGTGCACAACAGTTTTCAAATATCTAATAAGATACCAAGATTGTTTCCCAAAATTATTGTGAATTCAATGTACTTTGGTCTGGGCTTACTGAAGGAAGGGTGCTCCTGGAAGTGGTCTACTCTCACAGGTGTAATGGCTATTGGAAAAAAACTCTCCATAGAGAGGCATATACAAGAGGTTGTAATGGAAGTATGCAATTTATCATTCGTGTTTTGTTTAATGTGCTCTTTTCCTTTAATAATAAAATAGCCATGGTTAATTGTGGTTATTTTCCTTGGTCTCGATGATGATGTCCCCTGGGCCTAGGGTATGTAAAAGAACCCATGTGACTAAATTAGTGGGAGTCACTACCATCTCAGGAGTGTAAGAGAGAGAATTAGTAAGAGCTGGAATACCATATCTTGTGTCTCGAAGCTAAATATTTTTAGGAATTTAAAAAAAATCTTGGGCTGATAAGGAATTTTAAAACTACCCCTGTCTACCCCAGAAGACCATCTGGCTGATACTGTCTGGCTGTTGCTATTTTCAAACTTACACCAGTGTAACAGAATAGAATTTGGCCCATAGCATTTAAAGTGAAAACCTGGCCCCATTTAAGTCAATGACAAAACTCCAATTGACTTCAATAGGATCAGAATTTCACTCGTGGTGTTTGCATATATGAATAATAAAACTATATATAACTACCCTTTAACACTGGAACTTGTGACAAATATGCAACTGGAAAAGTTACTTTTGAAAAGTAAAAATTGTCATCATTTCTACCAGTCTGGTAACAATTACTTGTCACTTATGCATATTGTAATTGCTGCTTGCAGGTTCATGGGGTGGGGATTGTATACAGCATGCTATTTTACCGGTGTATGTAAGGCACAAGCTCTATTGATTTGTAGTATACAAAACAATGAACAGCTGCTGGATTTGGTTAAAGCTGAAACACTTAATCTCAAAGCTGTTCTGAATATATCACAAGGCTGTAGTGATTATTGCTATTATATGACAAGCCATAGCATAATACAGGAAGAGAGAGATCATTTTTCTTTTCTTGGAAAAATTTGGAAGTGTGGTGCTGGTTCTTTTTTGGACTTCCTGGTGATGTCACTTTGGTAAACTGGTTGTAGTGACAAACGGAATGTAGTCTGGCTCAAAACTGAGTGGGGTTTCTTTGTGTGCATTAATTTCTTTAAGAAAAGTGATCAGGCATTCTATACTTATTATACTGGTTAAAAATTAGTGATCTCTGTAAT
This sequence comes from Dermochelys coriacea, assembly GCF_009764565.3. Lineage (NCBI taxonomy): Eukaryota > Metazoa > Chordata > Testudines > Dermochelyidae > Dermochelys > Dermochelys coriacea. The sequence continues at coordinate 125,380,413 of NC_050070.1, forward strand.
CAAAAAGATAGGGACCAGCCAAAGGTGAGCCTTTTTAAAAAACTGAATTGACACTGTAAACACAAATTAGGCCCAAATTTAGATTAATTTTTAAAAAATTGGAAAACCTTAGAACAGTCTTCATTAATATTAAAAAAAAAAGTATTAGAAACCATTGTTAAACAAAAAAAACAACAACCCCTTCCTCTGCAATGTTTGCAATTCAAAAGAGGCAGCACTAGGATCCTGAAAATGAAATATAAGTGAAAGTGACTCAACTGATTTTCATTATTCAACTGGAGGGAATCAGAGAAAGTAAATGGAGCATAAATAGTGATGAGTGAATTGGATTTTTAAAATATTTCAGTTCTAAGAAACTAAAGTGGTGTTAATAAGATATTGCAGACCATTTACTTCACCTACATTAATTATAAGTTGACAGTGCTCTTCTATGGCTTGATTTTCAAGGGTGCTGGGCTCATGCAGCCCCTAAAGTTAATGGGAGCTTTGAAATAAAGCAAAGGTAATAAATGACAAGTGTTGGTGGAGCTGGACTGGCTGTTTTAAATGTAGGAGACTTTTAAAGCAAATTCCTCTGCAGACAGACACTGCCTTAGTGTTTTGAGTACATATCCACCACCATAATTATTCATTGCAGGCATTTATATACCTCCCATCACCATATCATGGTCCACTTTACATTGATCTAGTTTTCAAGTGACATTATGTCCACAGAGCAGTGCTGGGTAAACTTTGCCAGTCGGCTGAATGCTATGCATACAATGAGCATTGGTAAGACAGAGTAGTGAATGGCTTCCCTCAGATAGCTCCCTTCTGTGGTAATGGGAGGTGATTTATTGCTGGAAAAGCTGCAGTTTAACTTTCAGGACTCTTTCTCATTATCACATCGGGAGGGGGAGAAGGGAGGAGTTTGGGCCTCTTTGATGGGGAAAAATGCCTTTAAACCTGGCAGACCTTGCGGATCTGCTGAAGACTACGGCTTTGGCTTCTGTCAGCCCCACTGGCTCCCTACAAGCACAGCTCCATTGGAGTCATTCTGCCAGGGAACCCTTCTGCTCACATTTCCCCTGGGTCAGCCACTGCAGCTGGGGAGTAGCAGAAAAGTGAATACAGCCTAATGCCGAAATAGCTTTTCCAGCCAATTTTGGTGGGGCCAGGGTGGGCTGACATGGATCCTGCCTTCCTACTGGCCAGCCCCATCCTGTCCCCGCCCATCCTGACACCATCCTGGCTTTCTGTGGGCCCCAGACTTCATGGAGCTCTCTCTGCGGTACTCGAGGGGGGGTGGAGTAAGGTGGGGTGACAGTGCAATGGAAACACCCAACCTCTCTTACCATATGGAAGCATTCATACATGCAGATCTCAGGGTCCCAATTTCCTCCATGTATTTGGAAGGGAAAACTATTGCAGCTGGATTGGGTAAATAATAGAGGCATCAAAATGTGAATAATTTTTTTTTTTTAGTTCACAGCTCTGATGGGGAAATGTCTATAGAACTTACATTTGAAAAGACATTATCAACTCAAACATAATCTTCTGTCTGACTGTTTGTCAGAGTTACAGACAACACCAAAGGGGATTACCACTAAAGATGTTTTAAAATTAAAAATGAGGATTTTTTTTTTACTGTACTGTTATCAGTCCCAGATAAGTATAATCTACCATTATACTGAAAAGAAGACAGCAGACAGAATATTACAAGAATACTTGGCTGGGTTCTGGCCATGATCATATTGTGAACAGATATTCACTCTTCGACAGAGCATCAGAAAAGCTACTACTTGGCAAAAACCCAGCTTAACTTTATCAACTTCAAGAAAGCATTTGATAGTATCCACAGAGAAGCCCTGTGGAATACTGTGGAACCTCTGGGACATGAGACAAGCTGGTCAATATAAGGAATTTTTATGATGGAAATAGATGCACAATAAGATTGGATAGAGACCTGGGTGAGAGGTTTGATATTGTGACTGGAGTTAGACAAGGATGTGTGTTATCACCGATCCTCTTTGCATTAGCAATAGACCAGGTGATGAAGCAGGCAACAAAAGGCATTGTGGACAATGTAAAATGGGTTAGAGGTGATGAGTTGCACAACCTTGACTTTGCTGACAACATAGCTTTACTAAGTGTGAGGTGGAACAGAATGATTGCCCTTACATCCGAGAAAGGAGCAAAAATTGGATTGAAGGTAAATGCAGAGAAAATAAAGATGATAAAAGTAGGAAACTGGAGAACAGACGCAAAGGTGTACATAGGTGGGAAAATAACAGAACTCTACCTGTTCGATTCATCTGGGGAGTGTGATAACGTTTGAAGGTGGCTGCGACAAAGAGATTCATATGAAATTAGGAAAATGAAACCACCTTTGGAAGATTGTACATCATCTGGTCTAACAGGTCTCCACATCAAACTAGAGGTCAGATTATACCATGAGATTGTACTGAGCACGCTACTGTGTGAAGCAGAGACTTGGGTGATGTAATAGTAGTCACCCAGATTTCAAGGACAAGATTGACAATCACAGGTTTTGTACTAATGGGTCTTTGTGTGGCATCATAGACCAATCTGGGAAGAACAACACTTACCACTCTAACCAGAGAGCTATTGGCCTGGTTCTGTTGATTGTGCTGCATGTTGTTTCCATGTCTGGTGCTGTGCTTCCAGATGCACATTGTGGTTCTTCTCAGTCATGAGCATCCTCCTCCCCACCCTTAAGCTGTAGAGCTGTGAGAAGTTATCGGCCACCAGTTGCTCAAAGGTCAAATCAGAAGTATTTTTCATGTGCAGATTTTGTTTCAGAATATCTTTTAAGTGTCATTTGCCCTCCATGCTGACAGTTGCCAGAGCTTAATTTGGAATATAGAATGTGTTTTGCTGGACAGATATCAGGCATATGAATTACATGACCAGTCCATCTCAATTGGGCACAAATCAATGAGCTGTGATACCAACTAAACCAGATCTCACAAAACCTTCCATGTTGGATATATGGTCCTGCCATATGATGCCCAACAGTCATTGTGGGTGTTGCAAATGGAAACTCTCAAGATTTTTAATGTGCCATTAATAACAGGTTCATGTTTCACACCCGTAGAGCAATATACTGAGGACAATATCATTCTACACTTTGATTTTTGTCTGTAGACCGATTCCATGTTGCTTACAGATTTGGTGATAAAGATGAACATAAGAGGCGTTGGCTTTCTTAATTCATTCATCCATTTCTTGATCAATTTGTCACTTTCTTGCTTAAGATGCTGCCAAGATATTTTGACTATTTGATGGCTTGGAATGTGGTTACTTTCCAATCTTCTTGATGGATCTTGGTAAGGAGTTGAGGAACTTTCTCGTATATGGCCTCAATTTTCAATTAGCTGATGGTAAGGCCAAAGTTACAAGCCACCACAGCAAAACGGTTTGTAAGATCTTGCAGTGCTGCTTCGGAGTGTGCCACAAGGTACAATCACTGGCATAGAGCAATTCCTGGGTCAGAGCTTTGATCACCTTGGTAATCACACACAGATGAGGGATTAATGAGCTTGCCAGTGTGAAAGCATACAGAGATGCCATTTTAAGAGCTGTGGAGGGTTTCTTCTAGCATCTCAGCCAAGAATAAACAAAGGATCCTTGCTTCAACCCATTCATGGAAATGGGTCTATTGGATCACTATCAACACTAAATCTCCCAACTATGCCTTTGTGGAATTGCTGAGTGATGATGATTTTTGTCTGGACATTCCAACTTAGGGAGCAATTTACAGGGGGGAGTGCTGCTGATTGCGTCAAAAGCTTTGGAAACCCGATGTACAAAGGTGAATACTGTTTGCAATACTTCTTCTGTCATTGTCAGATGAGGAAAACTATGTCAACAGTACTCTGCTGAGCATGAAAGCTGCACTGCAACTCAGAACTTTGTCCATTTTAATTTGGGCTAGGAGCTGGTTCAAGAGGATCTGTGCAAGATTCTTACTGGCCAGGCAGATGGCTGATGATCGTGGCTAATAAAAAGAGATTGGAGGCTGCCTATCAGAGACAGCTGAGGAAGATACTAGACATTTTATGGCAAGACGAAATAACAAATGTGAGAGCAAGGAAGCTGACAGAGCAGGACATGTTGGAAAATAACATCAAAGAAAGAAGTCTCAGGTATCTGAGACATGTACACTGTGTGGAAGATAGGAGACAGTAAGCAAACATTGAACTGTGTATCTAAAGCAAGATAGTGAGACGAACCAAAAGGAAAGAAGAACTGACAGAAGACAGTGGTAGAGGATTTTGAATGTGCTGGCATACCTGGCATGAGGTACCACAACTAGCAAGCGACTGTAATCCAATGGAGGAACTGGACTGCCCAATATTAGTGGTACAGGAGGAGCTAAGCTCATCTTTGAGTTTGTTTACTTTGTGCTTTGGGCTGCACTTTCCATTTAGAAAGTTTGCACAGGCTTTCTCCTGCCAGTCATGTTCTCTCTTGCTGAGAAATTCCTTGAGTATTAAGAGGAGTAGTTTAATTTTAAAAGGATATTTAAGCAATAACATGTAATTCTATTTAAAGGATATTGCATCTGAAATTAGTCAATTTTAAAAAAAATAAATTGACACTATAGATGGCCTTGTCCATACACAGGTTGCATGCTAAATTGGTTTAAAAGCATATCTTTAAACTGGTTCAAGTTGGTGTGTAGACAAGGCCTTTAATAGGGATGATGCAAATATATTCTTATAAGCCCTACAGAATGTAGTAGAAAATACTAACCCTGTGGCAGAATTCTATAAATTGGCTTAAATTCTAAAGGAAGGGTACCATTCTCTATTAAACTCTATGGGACTCTTCCAAAAGGACAGGGGTTGGTGATAATCTTTAGTTTTGCTCTATGAAGCTTTACTTCCCACTTCCCCCTCCTCCCATCGTGTTTCTTAGGTTAAACAAACCCAAAATCTCAAAGCAAAGCTCCCCTGTTTTTCCCTTTATGGTCTCTCTTTTTGAAATCGTGGGTTTCAGGAAGTCTCCTGGGACCTTCATGTGTAACCCTATACATGGCCCAAATGTGCTCGAGGGCAAGACTAGTTTCATTTATTGTGTGTACTATGTAATATTTCTATTGATAGCCCCTAGAGCCTCATTTCATACGGATATTCATGGGGCTTTTGGCAAACTTGGCCTGAATGTCCTATTTTTAATGGCATGAAAACTTTGAGTCTTGTGGCTTCAGGTTTCTTTGGGTATGGTTGGTTATGCAGCAAAAAGCCCCCTGTGTCAGCAAGTCTCAGAGCTCAGGTCAACTGACTTGGGCTTGTGCTACTGGGATAAAAATAGCCATGCAGACAGAGGGGCTCAGGCTGGAGCCTAGGCTCTGAAACCTGGAAAAGGGGACGGTCTTGGACCAGGCTTTCAGCCCACGGCCAAATGCCTACACCACTATTTGTATCCCAGTAGCATGAGCCCATAAGCCCAAGTCAATTGACGCGGGCTCTGAGACTTGCTGCAGGGGTGTTATTTGCTATATAGATGTACCCTTCATGACGGTTTCCATATGGCTCTGGTAAATACATATTTATTGGGAGATCAGAAGGGTTTCAGAGAAGTTTTGTTTAGTTTCTCTGGTAAATAATACTTGCCCTGTAAACTCTGAGGGATTTAAACAAACAAGGAAACTAATATCAAAATCTGATTTAATAATATTAAGGTGCCAGAATCTGCTTTTGTTACACCAGTGAAGTTATTCTATAACTCCTCTCACACCAATGCACAGTTATTCTAGATTTATGGTGGCATGAGATCAAAATTAGGCCCAGGGTTGTGACCCAAAATAATGAACAGGAAAATGCAGCATACAAGTTGATACTCTGTCCTTCACGTACACTGTTGTGCTTTTTTTTAAAGTTGTAATCAAATGATCTGTTAAGTGGCCCTGTCACGTGCTGCTCCAAGATACTGTGATTCACTATAAATAATAAAATCATTAGTGTTTTCAGAGCCATTTTGAAAAGATACTTAGAGCACTCCGGGGCTGTTCTATGCTTCACATCAACTTCATATAGACAGGTTAGATAGACAGAAAAACATCTTGTTTGCCTGAGCCCTATTATTACAATTTACTGTTTTATAACCAGAGAACATACCTAGACCCAGGACCTGAAGATAACTGCGCCTTCCATAAGGCCATCAGCACTAGAAAGGCAGGCACGCTTTTAAAGTGTTGCAACTACAAGTGGCTATCACGTTAGAAGCAAATACCTTATCCCATGCTGGTAGGAGGTGGGTAATATATTTATAACTAGGAGCCCTATAGAAATGGAAAGACAACTCAGCTTTTAGACTTCCCATTGGATTCCGTAATGCCATTGTGGCAGTGAGAGCTGTTGGCATCTGGGCTGTTTTTATCACGATGCCATGGAGGGGAATTCTTTCTTTGCCCAGGGAAATGGCTTTTTGTTATCTTTTTGCACAACTGCACGTAAAGAATTTGCCATGGAAATGAGCAGACTGTATGCTGGACAAAATAGAAATAAAAAAACCAAAAAAATAAACCTTTCCACTATTACTGGATAGGTGGTGTCTACATTGTCTCGCTCTAATCTGCTTATCTTAGATTTGGACATCATGAAAGGATGACTAGGATACTGCTAGACCAAGTTTGAGATGCGGCAGAGTGTGCAAAGTCATATCACGCCAGCCCAGGTGCAAATGGAACAAATAAGGTTAACTATGAGGTATCTTCCACACAGTTAGCTGGACAGGTATTAGGACCATTGGGAATCTTCCTTGTAAAAAGTTCTAGTGTAGACATAACCTATCTTTTTTCTTTGCTTCACTGTAGAGCCTCAAGTCTTTTCCAGATCCCCTCCTTTCTTCCTGCTATATATTTAAAGCAGCAGTTCTTATTACAGTTGGTAGAAAAATTTTTGATGAAACTTTTTTTGGCTGGAAAATGCAGTTTTTTGTCAAAACCAAAATGTCTTGTGGAAATGTATCGGTTTCAATGAAATTTTTGTCAGGAAAAAGTCTGACTAGAAATTCCATCCTGGAAACAAACTAGGAACCCCCCACCCCCCAGATCAGCCAATAGCCCGTGGTTAGGACACTCTAGGATATAGGTGACACAAGTTCAATTCCTTGCTTCGAATCAGCAGAAAGGGAATTCTTGTTTTCTGGCCAGTCCTAGTACTCCTCCTGACAAGATGTTACTCAGACTGTAGGGGAATCCTTCCCCAGTGCTATCTTGCTCTCACTTTATATCTAGTCTAAATGTTTATGGCAATATTAACTGGGCGGGGAGGGGGGGAGTGTAGGAGGAAAAATACTAGAGTTAGGTAGAATGTATTGGCACTTGGCCCTGTGCAAAAGGTTCTAGAAATAGTCCTCTGAATCTGCTTGCCCCTATTGTGATTTTGTTGTGGTCCATGAGACCAGATTTTCCAGAGCCAAAGTTCCCAACTTGCAATTGAAGGTCCTGAAAGGTGGAAGAAAACTTGATAGCTGACACTGATCAGAGACTCTACCTCCTTTTGGATCAGTGAGACCTGGCACCATCATCCATTCCATAGGTATCTGATCCCAATATTGGTGCATATCAGGTGAAGGGTATATATGCTGGAAGTGGAGTCTAAATTATTCATGAGGGCTTTTCTATCTTGAATCCCTTAATTCCTTCATGTCTCTAATACAAAAGGAAATGCCAGTGTTCCCTGGTTATAGATTTTTGTAAAATAAAACCCTTCAGCAAAGCTTGGCAGGTGAAACAAAATTTTTAAATTATAAAACGTTAGCTACTGTATCTCCCCTGCTAAATTTAAGACTCACTGCTTGTGACAAAGACTGAAACAGAACTCTCAGGCAAACCTGTAGATGAGATTTTTCTGATCCCCTGAGCTTGGCAAATTTTGGCTTTTAGAGCTCTGATTGGTACTGCAATGATCAAAAACCTCACTGGATATTTCATATCAATGAAGCAGTTTTACTGAAAGGTTAAAGTAGATTAGGAGCTCTGTTTCTGGCTCAGTCAGTGATTGTCTTGCCCAGGGTCACACAGACTTATTGTACTGCTGTTTCTTGGTTTAACCCATCTCAGTGTACTAGACAAAAATACTGTCCTATTTCAGAAGGATGTTGGGGTTTAATTGTTTTTGTAGTTCTTTGAGATCATCCAGTGAATACTCTGCTAGTGCAATATTAATGCTTGGAAGAAACTCCTAATCTAATGATGCAGAGGGCATAAACGGCTTTGGGAGATTACTCGATCATATTGGTGGTATAATGACATTTTCAGTTTTATAAAGCAATTTACAACTTCAAAGCACTGTGACTGGCCAGACTATCAACACTGATAAACAATAGCATAAAGAATAAATAATTGAGACCGCTCTATGATCTTTTGTGTATTACCAGCACTAAGATTAAAGGTTTATTTCTATGACTGCTTGTGAGAGTTCAAAATAATCTGTGTGTGTTCTCTTTGCCAGGGCGGGGCCACATGCTTTTATAAAACTTGTCAGACTAAACTCCTGTTCGCAGTTACAAGGCAGCTTCAGTGCATTTGTGAGGATGAATGAACCAGGAGGGAAAGTGTTTTTTCTGTGCCACTGATACTTTAATGTGAAACTGAGACTCTGAAATACTCTGTTCTGCTTCAGTAGTTCCAAGAGGAGCCTTTCTCTAGGGGTCTTCGGAACCCAAATTAATTGAAATAACTCCAGCTGGCTTTTAATTTCAATTCCCTCCCCCATGTATGGGGTGCCTCTTTCTTGCCCTCCCTCTTGAACAAAAAGCTTTCAGATGCTCCTCTCAAAAGGACTAAAATATAATTCAGGTGAAGTTAATGTGCAGTCAAGGTTGGTTGCTCTGTCTTCTGAAACAGCAGGCAGCAGTGGAACACAGTGGTGAGTGAGCCGAGAGTTCAAACATACTTGAGAGACTCATAAATTAAACCTGAATACAGACCACACTGAAAGGTGGAAACAATTCCTCTCTCCCTACTCCCACTTTTTGATTGATGCTGAACTCCTTTGATCATCATCCAATTCATGGTTTATTGGCTGCATGGACTTGGTTCTGGATTTGTCAGGAGTATATCCATGGGTGGGGGGGCTAACCATGTTGATTACATTCTGTAGGTGGTTAGAAAATCCTACAAAGAGTGGCATTCTTTATCAAATTCAACAGACTTTTAGAGTAACTTCTAGAGAATCCTGTTGACTTTACCTCTATTAAATTGCATGAGGCTTTTCCAAAAGGCCAGAGCCTGCGGCCATAACTGCTTGTGCAAGAAGTATTGCAGGGCTACCGTTACTATTCTCGTCACTGTCCTGAAGTTGTGACTGAAGTGAATTCAAAAACTTACCCCTTCCCAGCCACCCTCACCCTCACTGAGCAGTGGCTTTTAACCTTTTCATTTGCGGACCCCTAAAATATTTCAAATGAAGGCGTGGACCCCTTTGGAAATCTTAAACATATACTGCGGGCCCCCAGGGGCCCACACCCCACAAGTTGAAAACCATGGTCACGGAGCAATTGTGAGTATAAATATCAGCAAAGACATGGTAGCATAGGCACGGCTGAGCCAGGGGGAGTACAAAACTGCCTGAAACCAGTGGGCATGTACTCAGCATGGCTCAGGCATGCCTAAGTTACTATAGCAATGCTGCTAATTATACTTGTGCTGGCTCAAATATATGTGTGCACAAGCAGGGGAATCCCACCCCTCGCTTGTAGTTTAGTTTCAGTGTAGCCACAGTTGCTTGCATAGCTCAGTGGAAAAATGGCTCTGCTTTTAAACAAAGCTATCTTTGGCAGGATCCCCTGGGAGGTTCATATGAGGGGAAAAGGAGTCCAGAAGAGCTGGCTGTATTTTAAAGAAGCCTTATTGAGGGTGAAGGAACAAACCATCCCGATGTGCAGAAAGAATAACAAATATGGCAGGCGACCAGCTTAGCTTAACAGAGAAATCTTTGGTGAGCTTAAACACAAAAAGGAAGTTTACATGAAGTAGAAACTTGGACAGATGATTAGGGAGGAATATAAAAATATTGTTCAAGCATGCAGGGGTGTAATCAGGAAGGCCTAAGCACAATTGAAAGTTGCAGGTAGCAAGGGATGTGAAGGGTAACAAGAAGGGGTTCTACAGGTATGTTAGCAACAAAAAGGTGGTCAGGGAAAGTGTGGGACCCTTACTGAATGGGGGAGGCAACCTAGTGACAGATTTCAGAGTAGCAGCCGTGTTAGTCTGTATTCGCAAAAATGCATCCGATGAAGTGAGCTGTAGCTCACGAAAGCTTATGCTCAAATAAATTTGTTAGTCTCTAAGGTGCCACAAGTACTCCTTTTCTTTTTTTTTTTTTTTTAGTGACAGATTATATGTATAAAGCTGAAGTACTGTACTCAATGCTTTTTTTGACTCGGTCTTCACAGACAAGGTCATCTCCCAGAATGTTGCACTGGGCAGCACAGTATGGGGAGGAGGTCAGCAGCCCTCAGTGGTGAAAGAACAGATTAAGGACTATTTAGAAAAGCTGGACATGCACAAGTCCATGGGGCCGGATCTAATGCATCTGAGGGTGCTGAAGCAGTTGACTGATGTGATTGCAGAGCCATTGGCCATTATTTATGAAAACTCGTGGCAACAGTTTGTCCAGGTCCTGGACAACTAGAAAAAGGCAAATATAGTGCCCATCTTTTTAAAAAAGGGAAAAAGGAGAGTCTGGAGAACTAGACTGGTCAGCCTCACCTCAGTTCCTGGAAAAATCATGGAGCAGGTCAGGGGTGAAAGTAAATTAGAGGACTTACCGGTACACCAGAGTCCTGAGCAGGGGGCGTGGCCTTAACCAGAAGAGGCAAGGCCTTAAATCCCTGGGCCCTTTAAATCCGTGAGGAGTCCTGGGGGCTCCCAGCTGCCACTGCTACCCCGGGGCTCTGGGCTCTGGCAGGGCTTTAAAGGGCTTGGGGCTCTGCTGTGGTAGCAGCTGCTGGAGCCCCGAGTCCTTTAAATCCCCGCCTGAGCGCTGCTGCCTGAGCCCTGGGGTAGGGATGGGGGGGCTCTGGGTTTAAAGGGCCTCAGGGCTCCAGCCGCCGCTCCTGCCCCGGCCTTTTAAATGCCCGCCGGAGCCCCACCGCCGCTACCCCATGGCTTCAGCAGCAGGGCTCCGGTGGGGATTTAAAGGGCTGTGGCAGCCACCCCTACCCCAGGGCTCGGGCAGCAGGGCTCAGGTGGGGATTTAAAGGGCCCCGGGGCAGTAGCAGCGGCTGGAGCTCCAGGGCTCTTTAAATCCCCACCAGAGCCCCGCCACCGCTACCCCAGGGCTCGGGTAGCAGGGTTCAGGCCGGGATTTAAAGGGCCCCAGGGGGAGGGGGGGTTAGCAGCGGCTGGAGCTCCGGGCGCCTTTAAATCCCCACCACAGCCCCACTGCTGCTACCCCAGGGCTTTAAATTTGCCCTCTGGGAAAGCCGGTCCTGGTACAGCGCACCGGCTCTTATCGGTATGCCGTACCGGGGCGTACCAACTTACTTTCACCTCCTGGAGCAGGTCCTCAAGGAATCTATTTTGAAGCACTTGGAGGAGAGGAAGGTCATCAGGAACAGTCAACATGGATTCACCAAGGGCAGGTCATGCCTGACCAATTCCTGATTTCCTTCTATGATGAGATAACTTGAGCACATGATTTATGATGAGAGGCTGAGGGAACTGGGATTGTTTAGTCTGCAGAAGAGAAGAATGAGGGGGGATTTGTTAGCTGCTTTCAACTACCTGAAAGGGGGTTCCAAAGAGGATGGATCTAGACTGTTCTCAGTGGTAGCAGATGACAGAACAAGGAGTAATGGTCTCAAGTTGCAGTGGGGGAGGTTTAGGTTGGATATTAGGAAAAACTTTTTCACTAGGAGGGTGGTGAAACACTGGAATGCGTTGCATTAGGGAGGTGGTGGAATCTCCTTCCTTAGAAGTTTTTAAAGTCAGGTTTGACAAAGCCCTGGCTGGGATGATTTAGTTGGGGATTGGTCCTGCTTTGAGCAGGGGGTTGGACTAGATGACCTCCTGAGGTCCCTTCCAACTCTGATATTCTATGATTCTATGAAATGTTTTTGATTCGTAGTAAAATCTGATTTTTGGGACACCAAACTACTTGTGAATAGCTTTGGCTGAACAAAAACATTTCAAAATTTGGTTTGTTTAGTTGAAAGGACATTTTTTTTTTTTTTTTGTTATCATTTATCAAATTGAGGTACAGAATTCTAGGACTCGTAGCTCACCATGGCTTAAGTCCTTTCAGAAGAGGACAGCCGTTATATCATGGAATTGTAGGACTGGAGAGGACTTTGAGAGGCCATCTAGTCTACTCTCCTGCATTCATGGAAGGACTAAGTATTATCTAGACCACCCATAACAGGTATTTGTCTAACTTGCTCTTAAAAATCTCCAATGATGGAGATTCCACAACCTCCCTTGGCAATTTATTCCAGTGCGTAACCACCCTGACAGTTAGGAAGTTTTTCAAAATGTCCAACCTAAATCTCGCCTGCTGCAATTTAAGCCCATTGCTTCTTGTCCTATTTTCAGAGGTTGAGAACAATTTTTCTTACTCCTGCTTGTAACAACAGTTTTCGAGTACGTAAAATGTTATATTCCCCCCTCCGTCGTCTTCTCTTCTCCAGACCAAAGAAACCCAATTTTTTCATTCTCCCCTCATAGCTCATGTTTTCTAGATCTCTTATAATTTTTTTGCTTTTCTCTGGACTTTCTCCAGGTTTGTTCACAACTTTCATGAAATGTGGTGCCCAGAACTGGACACACTACTCCAGCTGAGGCCTAATTGGCACAGAATAGAGCAGAAAAGCTACTTCTCGTGTCTTGCTTACAACACTCCTGCTAATACATCCCAGAATGATGCTTGCTTTTTGTTTTTGTGTTTATACATTTTGGTTTAAAAAGAACCACACTTTTTTTTTTTCTGGATTTTTCAGTTGGCCATGGAACTGAAAAAATCGATTATTCTCTCATCTCTACAAGTATATGTTAGTTAACTTGAATGAATTGTCAGTTACAATAGGACTAAAAACTTCTCGTCTAGACAAAGCTGAAAGAGTGGTGTTCTGGTACAATGACCAAAACTCCACATTTGAATTCCTCCCAAATTGTTTGAAATCTAGATTTTTTTTTTTTTTTTGGCTTGAGTACATATCCAATGCAGTTGTACGCAAAGTGCAATTACAGGCAGATTTCATTGGGGAAGTCTGCTTTATCAGGACATGTCTTGGAGAAATACTTTCACATACTTCTTGTGAATGGTAACTATCAGTGCTTAAAGAAAAGGAGCACTTGTGGCACCTTAGACTAACAAATTTATTTGAGCATAAGCTTTCGTGAGCTACAGCTCACTTCATCGGATGCATTTGGTGGAAAATACAGTGGGGAGATTTATATACACACACAGAGAACATGAAACAATGGGTTTTATCATACACACTGTAAGGAGAGTGATCACTTAAGATGAGCCATCACCAGCAGCGGAGGGGGGAAGGAGGAAAACCTTTCATGGTGACAAGCAAGGTAGGCTATTTCCAGCAGTTAACTAGAACATCTGAGGAACAGTGGGGGGTGGGGTGGGGTGGGGGGCGAGAAATAACATGGGGGGAAATGGTTTTACTTTGTGTGATGACTCATCCATTCCCAGTCTCTATTCAAGCCTAAGTTAATTGTATCCAGTTTGCAAATTAATTCCAATTCAGCAGTCTCTCGTTGGAGTCTGTTTTTGAAGCTTTTTTGTTGAAATATAGCCACTCTTAGGTCTGTGATCGAGTGACCGGAGAGATTGAAGTGTTCTCCGACTGGTTTTTGAATGTTATAATTCTTGACGTCTGATTTGTGTCCATTTATTCTTTTACGTAGAGACTGTCCAGTTTGAGCAATGTACATGGCAGAGGGGCATTGCTGGCACATGATGGCATATATCACTTTGGTAGATGCGCAGGTGAATGAGCCTCTGATAGTGTGGCTGATGTGATTAGGTCCTACGATGGTGTCCCCTGAATAGATATGAGGACAGAGTTGGCAAACGGGCTTTGTTGCAAAGATAGGTTCCTGGGTTAGTGGTTCTGTTGTGTGGTTGCTGGTGAGTATTTGCTTCAGATTGGGGGGCTGTCTGTAAGCAAGGACTGGCCTGTCTCCCAAGATCTGTGAGAGTGATGGGTCGTCCTTCAGGATAGGTTGTAGATCCTTGATGATGCGTTGGAGAGGTTTTAGTTGGGAGCTGAAGGTGATGGCTAGTGGCGTTCTGTTGTTTTCTTTGTTGGGCCTGTCCTGTAGTAGGTGACTTCTGGGTACTCTTCTGGCTCTGTCAATCTGTTTCTTCACTTCAGTAGGTGGGTATTGTAGTTGTAGGAATGCATGATAGAGATCTTGTAGGTGTTTGTCTCCGTCTGAGGGGTTGGAGCAAATGCGGTTATATCGTAGAGCTTGGCTGTAGACAATGGATCGAGTGGTATGATCTGGATGAAGGCTAGAGGCATGTAGGTAGGAATAGCGGTCAGTAGGTTTCCGATATAGGGTGGTGTTTATGTGACCATCGCTTATTAGCACCGTAGTGTCCAGGAAGTGGATCTCTTGTGTGGACTGGTCCAGGCTGAGAATGATGGTGGGATGGAAATTGTTGAAATCCTGGTGGAATTCCTCAAGGGCTGCTTTTCCATGGGTCCAGATGATGAAGATGTCATCAATGTTGCGAAAGTAGAGTAGGGGCATTAGGGGACGAGAGCTGAGGAAGCGTTGTTCTAAGTCAGCCATAAAAATGTCGGCCATGCAGGTACCCATCGCAGTGCCGCTGACTTGAAGGTATACATTGTCCCCAAATGTGAAATAGTTATGGGTGAGGACAAAGTCACAAAGTTCAGCCACCAGGTTAGCCGTGACATTATCGGGGATACTGTTCCTGATGGCTTGTAGTCCATCTTTGTGTGGAATGTTGGTGTAGAGGGCTTCTACATCCAAGTGGCTAGGATGGTGTTTTTAGGAAGATCACCGATGGATTGTAGTTTCCTCAGGAAGTCAGTGGTGTCTCGAAGATAGCTGGGAGTGCTGATAACGTAGGGCCTGAGGAGGGAGTCTACATAGCCAGACAATCCTGCTGTCAGGGTGCCAATGCCTGAGATGATGGGGCGTCCAGGATTTCCAGGTTTATGGATCTTGGGTAGTAGATAGAATACCCCAGATCGGGGTTCTAGGGTTGTCTGTGTGGATTTGTTCTTGTACTTTTTCAGGGAGTGTCTTGAGTAAATACTGTAGTTTCTTTTGGTAACTCTCAGTGGGATCAGAGGGTAATGGCTTGTAGAAAGTGGTGTTGGAGAGCTGCCTAGTAGCCTCTTGTTCATATTCCGACCTATTCATGATGACGACAGCACCTCCTTCGTTAGCCTTTTTGATTATGATCAGAGTTGTTTCTGAAGCTGTGGATGGCATTGTGTTCTGCACGGCTGAGGTTATGGGGCAAGCGATGCTGCTTTTCCACAATTTCAGCCTGTGCACGTCGGTGGAAGCACTCTATGTAGAAGTCCAGTCTGCTGTTTCGACCTTCAGGAGGAGTCCACCCAGAATCCTTCTTTTTGTAGTGTTGGTAGGAAGGTCTCTGTGGGTTAATATGTTTGTCAGAGGTGTGTTGGAATTCCCCATGTTATTTCTCCCCTCCACTGTTTCTCAGATGTTCTTGTTAACTGCTGGAAATAGCCTACCTTGCTTGTCACCATGAAAGGTTTTCCTCCTCCCCCCCCCCCCCCGCTGCTGGTGATGGCTCATCTTAAGTGATCACTCTCCTTACAGTGTGTATGATAAAACCCATTGTTTCATGTTCTCTGTGTGTGTATATAAATCTCCCCACTGTATTTTCCACCAAATGCATCCAATGAAGTGAACTGTAGCTCACAAAAGCTTATGCTCAAATAAATTTGTTAGTCTCTAAGGTGCCACAAGTACTCCTTTTCTTTTTGCGAATACAGACTAACACGGCTGCTACTCTGAAACCTATCAGTGCTTAAAACCTGCTTAAGGGGGGATGCATTTGGCTGGTGTAAAGTAACATTAAGTAAGACTCTCTCTGAGCTCTGGTCCCTTAAAAAAGAAGCTGCTAAATGAAGATTTAAAGAAGAAATGAAGGCCAAAGGTATTTGCTGTCAGTTTTTATTCATGTATTTTATTCAGCACTGTATTTTATTTCATTTGGGGCCAGTTTTAAATGGTATCTTTTCTTTATCTTGCCTGCTGGGCGTTTGTTAGGCTGTCCAACTGCTTTTCCCAATTCATCAGGCTCTTCTCTGTGTGAGACATACATACATTTGGTAGTTGTAAAAGTCTGTATTTAACATCACGTTTCACATTGAAGATTGCGACATATAAACTTAGAAAAGCACTCATCTTTGTAGCAACAGCAGGTAACCTTTAAAATATCGGGCCAATCAAGCATAGTTCCTACTAATTTCAATGGGAGATTTGCTTGATCAAAGCCTGTTGAATTTGTCCCCTAAGAAGCAGAATTGCTCCTGTCCTCCCTGAAATAATATGGTGCGCAAGTTATTCTGCTAGCCACGTTGACTGACAGATTGTACACACGTGTGTGTGTGTGTGTGTGTGTGTGTGTGTGTGTAAGGGGTGGTGCATTGCAGTGAGGGAATGGTGGCTCCTTGCCTACTCCCCTGGTCTCCCGGGGCGGTAAACATTGCTACCCTCCTCACAGGTGTTCAATACAAAAGTCAGCCCAAATGGGGAGGGGGAACAATGCCAAGGCTCTGCCCAGTTCCCACCTTTCTTCAACCACTTCCTTTTTGCCTGTTAAGGATGTGGAAGATCAGGAGGCATCCAGTGTCCACTTTACCCCATGCATCTACTCCGAAGTCTGAGGAAACTGTGCAGATATGAAAATGGGGATTTCTTACTGCCTTATATATCCCCTTGCGGGTTTGTAGACTGGGCTGCAATCTGGATCAAAACCTTTAAAAGCACCAGCTTTGGATGTTCAAGTCCATGATGCCCTTTGACTTACTGCATATTGGTCATTTATCTTAACTTTGCCAGCACAGGGAAGCTTATAAACAAACAACAATTTTAAAGGTTTCAGAGTAGCAGCCGTGTTAGTCTGTTTCGCAAAAAGAAAAGGAGTACTTGTGGCACCTTAGAGACTAACAAATTTATTAGAGCATAAGCTTTCGTAAGCTACAGCTCACTTCATCGGATGCATTTGGTGGAAAAAACAGAGGAGAGATTTATATACACACACAGAGAACATGAAACAATGGGTTTATCATACACACTGTAAGGAGAGTGATCACTTAAGATAAGCCATCACCAGCAGCGGGGGGGGGGGAAAGGAGGAAAAACTTTCATGGTGACAAGCAAGGTAGGCTATTTCCAGCAGTTAACAAGAATATCAGAGGAACAGCGGGGGGTGGGGTGGGAGGGAGAAATACCATGGGGAAATAGTTTTACTTTGTGTAATGACTCATCCATTCCCAGTCTCTATTCAAGCCTAAGTTAATTGTATCCAGTTTGCAAATTAATTCCAATTCAGCAGTCTCTCGTTGGAGTCTGTTTTTGAAGCTTTTTTGTTGAAGGATAGCCACTCTTAGGTCTGTTATTGAGTGACCAGAGAGATTGAAGTGTTCTCCAACTGGTTTTTGAATGTTATAATTCTTGACGTCTGATTTGTGTCCATTCATTCTTTTACGTAGAGACTGTCCAGTTTGGCCAATGTACATGGCAGAGGGGCATTGCTGGCACATGATGGCATATATCACATTGGTAGATGCACAGGTGAACGAGCCTCTGATAGTGTGGCTGATGTGATTAGGCCCTATGATGGTGTCCCCTGAATAGATATGTGGACAGAGTTGGCAACGGGCTTTGTTGCAAGGATAGGTTCCTGGGTTAAAAGAAAAGGAGTACTTGTGGCACCTTAGAGACTACTTAGAGTCTCTAAGGTGCCACAAGTACTCCTTTTCTTTTTGCGAATACAGACTAACACAGCTGCTACTCTGGTTCCTGGGTTAGTGGTTCTGTTGTGTGGTGTGTGGTTGCTGGTGAGTATTTCCTTCAGATTGGGGGGCTGTCTGTAAGCAAGGACTGGCCTGTCTCCCAAGATCTGTGAGAGTGATGGGTCGTCCTTCAGGATAGGTTGTAGATCCTTGATGATGCGTTGGAGAGGTTTTAGTTGGGGGCTGAAGGTGATGGCTAGTGGCGTTCTGTTCTTTTCTTTGTTGGGCCTGTCCTGTAGTAGGTGACTTCTGGGTACTCTTCTGGCTCTGTCAATCTGTTTCTTCACTTCAGTAGGTGGGTATTGTAGTTGTAGGAATGCATGATAGAGATCTTGTAGGTGTTTGTCTCCGTCTGAGGGGTTGGAGCAAATGCGGTTATATCGTAGAGCTTGGCTGTAGACAATGGATCGAGTGGTATGATCTGGATGAAGGCTAGAGGCATGTAGGTAGGAATAGCGGTCAGTAGGTTTCCGATATAGGGTGGTGTTTATGTGACCATCGCTTATTAGCACCGTAGTGTCCAGGAAGTGGATCTCTTGTGTGGACTGGTCCAGGCTGTGCTCTAATAAATTTGTTAGTCTCTAATGTGCCACAAGTGCTACTTTTCTTTTAACAATTTTAAAGTCTCCCTCACATGATTTGATCTAAGCACTTGTAAAATGAGCTCTCTCTGTCTACGGACTAGGCTTACTTTTTGTTAGTGTTTATGATTTTGATTTAAAAAAAAATACAAATCTTTTTCAAGAAGCAGCAGCAAGCTGAACCTCCCTATCTGGGCAAGCACTAGGCTTTATTCTGCAGCTGGGTCATGTCAAGTGTACACAGCCTGTTTCAAATGCTTGAAAATTCCTGACATTGTGAAATTCTTTTCTTACATATTTGTTGACAAAAGGCGGGTAGGGAAGAGAAAACAGAGCTATTAGGAGTGCATTAGTGAAAGGCTTTGGTAGCTCTGCAAGGACTGAGCTGAATAGTTTGTGGAAAGACTGTTTGTTTTTAAGTTATTAAACCGAGTCAGTTGCTAATACCCTGCTTTGTCACTGTCGCCAACAGCATGTGGTACGCGTAAATAATATTTTTATATGCAACAAAACCATGTAGCTCTTTTTGTGATAGCCCTGTGGCTGCAGCCCTGTCTTAAAAAAAGGAGGGATCAACTTTTAGATAAAAATGTGCCCCCTTTAAAGAAAAACTCCAGGGATTATTTTCAAAATCTCAGTATAATAAAAGCTTGTGTTGGAAACAATGGAATGAGTTTTTGACGTAGCCCCAATCGCTACTCTAATTTATGGCAGCCTAGAATAGGTGGAGCTTTTGTGTGCTGGCCATGTACGCTCCGAGTCTTGTCCCTGGCACGCTCTTGCATTGGAGGCTGCACAGGAGGGCAGCATAGGGCTTCCTATGTCACCTCTACTTTGCCTCTACTCTCAAGGCATTTAGCAAGTGCTCATTATAGCCCCTGGATGCCAACAGAAGAGCACACAGGGGCCCAAATAGTGTGAGGAACTCTTTCAGGGTATGTGTGGGAGTGGGCTTGATGGGGGATGCCCTTGTATGAACCCCAGACCCCATCTACTTTTAAAATAAACCACCACCCATTAATTTAACACAAATCCATCAGCTCTTCTAAAACATGTCGCAACTTGTGAAAAGACAGTTTTCCAAACCTGCTTTTTCCCAGGGAAATTAATGGGAGTAAAAATTCCGTCACTCACAGGTAATTGAACTTCCTGCATCTTCCCAGGGACACGGCTGCTTCCAAGCTGAGAACAATCAACTCCCACAGACATGTTAACACTTCTGTATGAATTTCTCTAACAATATTTTTTTCAAGTTATCGTTGGAGTTCAGCCCTAGCCCTGTGTCAGACTTTGGGAGTGTTCAGATCCACAGCCAGACGGATCCCAATTTCAAAGCAATGGCCCTCTTGCTGTTGCTGTTTTGCAGCAGCTACAAGGTTTCAGACAAGATATCTTTTTACCAAAAATAAATATTGATCTGTCTACACAACGATTGATGGAAACATGTTGGATGTTCCCTTTTGAAACAACAAACCCATAATACGCTGTTAAAGAAAGGAAAAGGAAACCTTGTGGCAGCAAGGGGGTTGAATTTCTGGATTAGAGCTGAGGGACCTGATGCTGGACTTGAAGTGGAAAGGCCATCCTGCTAGCTATCGAAGGGGTGGTGGCCTTAGGAGAGAGTGACACAGAGCACCCTCTGCCAAGAACCTTAAAGACCAGGGAGATTTAAGGGGGTGCTGTTGGAGGCATAGAAAATCTTGTTGCCTCTTATGTCCCCCTTCTCCCCCCCCATCCCCTTGTAAATTCCTTGTTTTATTTTTAGTGGGATTTTCATTGGGTATACCCTATTACATGCATCACTCATGTGGAAATTTGCCTCTGCCAATACAACCATCTGTTTTATTTACAGAGTCGAAGTCTCTGGAGTGTTTTCTCACAGGCCAACAAATGAGCAGCCCTTTTTACAGTCTCCAGTATTCTGTGTCTATTCTGTGTCAACTCTGTGAACAATGGGAAAGTACCCAGGAGGTCCCTGCAGGAAGCAGTACTTCCCTTGTATAATTAACCGGGTGGGAGACTGAGGAATGAAGATAGCACAGGAGACACACAGTACAAACTGCTGAAACAATAAACAAACAAACAAGAGACCAGCACTTCCTTTTCTCATATTATTAATGCTGCTTCCTTAAGCACAGTCCCCCAATCCCAACCCTCAAAAACGAACCCTTTATAAAGACTCATGTTTAACACCTTCACTGCTGGATTTTACTGAAGTCTTGACCAACATTTTTTAATCTCTCCAATGCATCATCAAGGATGTACAACTTATCCTGAAGGACGACCCATCACTCTCACAGATCTTGGGAGACAGGCCAGTCCTTGTTTACAAACAGCCCCCACAACCTGAAGCAAATACTCACCAGCAACCACACACCACACAGCAGAACCACTAACCCAAAAACCTGTCCTTGCAACAAAGTCCGTTGCCAACTGTGTCCACATATCTATTCAGGGGACACCATCATAGGGCCTAATCACATCAGCCACCCTGTCAGAGGCTCGTTCACGTGCGCATCTACCAATGTGATATATGCCATCATGTGCCAGGAATGCCCCTCTGCCATGTACATTGTCCAAACTGGACAGTCTCTACGTAAAAGAATGAATGGACACAAATCAGACGTCAAGAATTATAACATTCAAAAACCAGTTGGAGAACACTTCAATCTCTCTGGTCACTCGATTACGGACCTAAAAGTGGCAATTCTTGAACAAAAAACCTTCAAAAACAGACTCCAACAAGAGACTGCTGAATTGGAATTAATTTGCAAACTGGATACAATTAATTTAGGCTTGAATAGAGACTGGGAGTGGGTGGGTCATTACACAAAGTACAACTATTTCCCCATTTTTATTCCCCTCTCCCCACTGTTCCTCAGACGTTCTTGTCAACTGCTGGAAATGGCCCACCTTAATTATCACTACAAAGTTTCCCCAGTCCCGCCGCTCTCCTGCTGGTAATAGCTCACCTTACCTGATCACTCTTGTTACAGTGTGTATAGTAACACCCATTGTTTCATGTTCTCTGTGTATATAAAATCTCTCCACTGTATTTTCCACTGAATGCATCTGATGAAGTGAGCCGTAGCTCACAAAAGCTTATGCTTAAATGCTCTAAGGTGCCACAAGTACTCATTTTCTAACTTGATTGCCTAAATGGGGGGGGGTGCATGTGTCTGGATTTTCAAAGCATCCTCAATGCACACTGCAGAGGCGAGGAACAGCGGGGAACTCCACATTTCTGAAAGTTGTGCCAGGTTTTTAAAAAGTGCTTAAGTAAGGAGTTGCCTAACTTCAGGCAGTGAGATGGAAAATTTTGTTCTTAACGTGGCAGTAGAGCCAGAGCTAAAATGCTGTATCCAGATAGGTATATTAACCTGCATAACATAGACTAACACCTCTGCGGCATGAGGTTTGATTCAGCAAGAAATCAGCAATGAAATTCAGTTCTAGAGCCAAACTGTCTCAAACCTGGGTTGCAATTTGGATTTGAGTTTTCTGGTGCAAACCCACCTCAAGTAAAACACAGCAGTGGTCCTCTGAAATGCTAGCTTGGTTCTTTGGGAACTTCAGCAGAACACCACTGTACATAAGTCAGCATTAGAGATTCTCTTGACCTTGCAGGTTGGTATGCTGGCTAGGTCCACATTTTTGCCCTGAATATCACACATGCCTCTTCAAATTCCTAGGATGCATATTTAGTGCTCCTCATTGAGTGGCTTTTGTCATGGTATACTGCTGATCAGTTTTCTAGAACCCTTACTGAGGAGTGGGTTTTTATTCCTGTTTCTGTGTATGAAGTGTTACATGTGTATACCATCCCACTGAGGCTAGTGTCAGTTGCAAGGATAAATCTCTGAGTAGCAAGATTAAAATGAATCTCCTAGTCTCTTATACTGCCTCCTTATTTGATTAGTTAACATGCTGCCATGGAGAGAATAAAGAAGGGGATGTTTTGGGGAATTGGGTCAATCCTACTGGAGTCCAATAAGATTAGTCTTTAGAATAAATGGTAAACATTTCTTCCATATAGCTATGTGTTTGGAACAATGGGGGACCTGCAGCATAAGAGGGACATAGCCAGTCCCCTTTAAAAAATGGCTCTATTCACAGCATAGTACAAACACAATCCAAGTGCAAACCACACATTGCTCTGGATGCTTACAACTGATGGCCTATTATTAGCACTTTAAATACACACAGTTCACGTTCAGCACAGCGAGAAGTCTCGTAAACTCAAATGGTGACATTTAAAAATGAAGTCTCTCAAATAGACTTTTAATCTTTCTAATAAGAAAGTTATCTGCTAAATACCTAGTTTAACAATTATGTAATAAGTCCATCTCTAAACATAGCTAATCGTTGGTAAGATATGGGTTAGCATTAGTATTTAATTAACGTATAAAAACCTTTCTGGCTAAATCTAAATTACATTTCAGCCCTAAAACTATGTAAGGTACTTCCCCGTGTTAGTAGACTATTTCCCCTTATTTAGTGTGGCATTGCTGTCTTTAATTTTGGAGAGGGGAGAGAAGATTGTCAGTGCTCCCTGTAGACAGGGGATGAAAGTGACATACCCTTGTCCCCAAAATTATACCGGTGTCAGAAAATGTTAGTTCTCTGGGGAAAATTCTACATCAGCAGTTCTCAAACTGGAGGTTGGGACTGCTCAGGGGGGTCACGAGATTATTACATGGGGGTTCGCGAGCTGTCAGCCTCCACCCCAAATTCTGCTTGCTATGTGAAAGGGGTCACCAGTACAAATGTTTGAGAACTACTGTTCTACAGAGTGCCTGAGGTTGTGGGGAAGAAGATTCCTCTTGGTTGTCTAGGACCCAAGGTCAGTGGAAGACTGATTGGGAAGCAGGAAATGGAGCAGAGGAATGAATTTCATCCCTCTTGAAGTGCTATGTCAGTGACGTTTAGACCAAGAGTAAAGTTGGCCTACCTGATAGGTCTGAATCTACACCATGTTAACTTCTAGAGTGGCCAAGAAATAGATTCAGTATAAAGATGGAGGGCAGGAGGGTAATGGATTGTGTAGTGGTCAGCAAGGGGATACAAAGTTTATTACCTCTAGGTCCCTGGTTCACATCTGGACCAGGCCAGTAGTGACTGAAAATTTCTTCCCACAGTTGTTGGTGCTAATTGACACCTTTATTATATTCTTAAATCACCCTAGCTGAGAGGCCAAAGTCCATGGAGATGGAGACTGACCTATTCTTTCAAGTGTGAGTTGAGGCCATACCTCTCGATGCTGCACTTCATGTGCCTTTCCTCTCAGTGTGCCTCCATTGCCATCAGAATATCCTTCTTTTTTCGGCACTCTCCTCCCATTGCCCCACAACTGCTCCCCCTTTTGCTGCTGTCCTCATTGACAGTCTGACCATATTGCTTTAGTCTAACTACAAAATATGGTTAAGGATCAGATTGCATTACAGGCTGAGGCTTAGGAGACAATCATGTGCTAAGCAGTTTTCCAGATGGCAAAAACTTAAATTAATACAGATAGGTTTTATAGGCTAACCAGGATACTGCTGTGTCCCATCCTGGGCCACCACTTCCTTATTCATATCACTAAATTATTTTTAAAGGGTAAATTCACATCTGTAATACAAGACGACACAGAATAGTCCTTAATCCTGAATCTGGGCCTGGAAGAATCCAGGGTATATTATGTTCAAACAATCCCACCTTAGTGTACAGCCACTGAAATGACAACCTTAACCTGGGAGTGGGAAAGGGAGACCGAAACAAATGAAAACGCATTTGTGAAGCCTGACTGAACAATCATGTAGACAAAGTAAGAGCTGCATCTGAATAGCTTTAACATTTCCTGAGAGTCTAGAGGACAGGCATGGGATGCCATATAAAAGTAATAACGAAAACCAGTTATAGAGATTATGCAGTGTGATAGAAAACCTGCCACAATTGTACATTATCATAGAAATGAAAAAGATCCACTATCTCTTACCTCAAACACTGCTGAATGTTCAGCACCGACCCTGGAACCAGGGCAGAGTAAAATAATAACAGAAATGGCAAGCTATGCAATTAGTTATGACAGGCTTCCTCTAGCAAGGTGGTACTCCAGCTGCTGAGGAATTGGCAGTCAGGAGGGGAAAAAAGTATGTAGTATGGAAGGGATGACAAAATCTTGTTGTCTTTTGTGACTGACATTTGTTCTATGTTTATAAGTATGCTTTACTCATTGGTGCAAGAGTGTTTCCTCAAAGCTGAGCTTTTCACTTACTCTTTGAGGAGACATCCTTATCACAATACGGGAGGAATGCGCTGTCAGGCAGATTTTGGTGCTTAGCTCCTGGTGCTTTTTGGTAAACTTCTCTGTGCAATGTAGCATGCACAACTTCTTACCACATTCTTGTGTGTCACAAATGCATGTTTTCAGTGTGTGGGTCTGACGGCAGAAGGGCGAATTTGCAAATCCAACCTTCAAAAACACATGGAGCCAAATTCTTCCTTGGGTTGGGAATAAGCAAGTCTTGAATTGAAATCCTGGGTTGAATAGTGATTTTTTTCAGTGAGTGACCCAAGGCCACAGAACTCCTCTGCCTCAGTTTCCCCATCTGTAAAGTGAGGGTAATACTTACCTGCTTCCTGAGGCTGTTGTGTGAATTAATCTGATGTGAAAAATGCTAACTCGCCATGGTGTGTATTTGGTTCATTCCGGTTATTATTCACAGGTAGATCACACATCATGCAATTAAGGTGCACAGCAGATTCCTTCCCACCACAATTCCTCTCACCAAGATGGTAGCTTCCAAAAGAAGTTGCATTCCGTACCACATATGCCTGTGAAGTCCTGCAAAAGGCATGGTGCGCTTCTGTTTTCCTGTTGTGGGTCTCTATAGTACCCTGCTCTCCTATCTCCTTGATACAATACTCTGATATGCCTCTTCCCTCAGTGACAGGCATCTCGCTGTTGAAAACCTCTTTACAAATTGGGGTCCATTTTCAAAGCAAGAATTATTTGTTTAACGTTCTTCAGACTTTTGGTATGGGGTGGAATGCATCAGTGCATTTTGCCATGATTTCCAGTAGTTTCAATCATTTGCTAAGAAACAAGCAGTGATCTCACATCGCTTACACTCAGTTATGCAAGGCTCCCTGTATGGTGACTGTTGCACTGAGACTCTTAAGGGAGAGGGCAAGTGTGGTTTGTAACCAGCTCTCCCATTCTCAAAAGGCAACGAAATAATCCTGACCCAGCTCTAGCATTGAAAGTGTCTTGCTAAAACATCACTTCAAGCAGGAGTTTCCAGTGGCTTGAAACTCTGTCCTCTATGCTTGAGAGACCCTGAAAACTGCAGAAAATATATTTACTTACTGCTATAATTATATATAATTATATACTGGCAAGGCAGATATTTTCCTTACCTTCTCTCACTGATGTCTGGCCCTTGTCAGTTTAGTTAACATCCCATGTCCATGTGAGGTGGTGAATATAGTCACTTGGGAAGTCAGCAGGGATCATGTGAGCATGCATCTTGTGCTACCCGTTAGCCAGCCTTTTTACCTCTTACTGAAGAGAGAAAAACAAACTGAATTTGATAGAAAAGGAAACAGTGATACAGGACACACTTGTAGGCAACTTTGGCTTGTAGGGTGTCTTCTGATTCCAAACCACTGGAATGTTTGAAAGGGTGGGAAGAATAAGTGTCGGCAGCATGGCTTGATCTGTGTCTGGGAGGCATCATCACCACCGAATTTTTATCCCAACCATATATTGACCACTAGAGGAAAGGTACCAAACACCAAGGGATGAGGGCTAGATGCCTGTATAGTTCTTTCCCGTTATTCTGATCAGAGATAAAATGGAAAATTTAAGTATTGAAATGATTCTGGGGAGGACATTGTGGAAAGCTCCTCCTATTAGAAGTAAGTGTTGTGAGAACAGCCTGGAGACTTGCCTGCTTTCCAGCTTCAGACATTGGGGACAGGCTTGGCTTCTCTCACCTCCCTCTGCCAGCACTGCTAAGTTCCCCCCAAGCTAATGGCTCATCAGGCTGATATGGTTAAGGCACATCAGTTTCACAGTCAATGCTATACAAGGGAGTGATGCAGCCAGCATTATGTTCAACTGCAGTAATCTATGGGCTGCCAGGAGCCCAGGGCCCTTTTAAATTGCTGGCCTGGGGAAGCTGCCCCTTGCCGTTACAGTCGGCTGTGTACTGACTCTTGCTCGTACGCGGTACCGTACTGTACCGGCTTACTTTCACCTCTGGTCCGTAGATCAGGATAATAGCAGTGATGTTAAATCTGCTAACTTGCAATAAGTCTCTCTGATTCACCCAAATGATTGGGGTCCTCAGTCCATTGTTCAAAGCTCTGTTTGGTAGATATCACAGTCCAGAGATATGAGGCAGGAATGAGGCAAGGAGATGATGTCATAGTCTCCAATTTATACCCCCAATATATGTGCATGGAAAAATACTGGCTCAAACATGGAGTCATGGATCACATGTTCTACCTGCCCTGCTGTGTCATGGGCATCTATTGTCCACATGCTCTCTGAGATGTCCTTGGGAGGGACCACTTGAAGAGCTGATTCTCCTTAATGGCCTGTCAACAAGTGGCTGGCTGGTATTGAAGTAAATCTATGTTGTGGGTGTCACCCAGGAACACAACATGTCTAGCAATAAGCATACAGTAAAATTGCATAGCTTCATACACAATGGTGATGCAAAAAGAACAGGAGGACTTGTGGCACCTTAGAGACTAAAACTTTATTTGAGCATAAGCTTTCATAAGCTACAGCTCACTTCATCGGATGCATCCCATGAAGTGAGCTGTAGCTCACGAAAGCTTATGCTCAAATAAATTTGTTAGTCTCTAAGGTCCACAAGTCCTCCTTTTCTTTTTGCGGATACAGACTAACACGGCTGTTACTCTGAATGGTGATACTCACATTTCAACAGGAGAATAATACTTAGCAGATTATAACTTTTTTCCAATGATACCTTACAAGGCATACGTTGTACATGATTTATCACAATTTTGTAATGTTGGTGACAACATTGGTGTAGAAGGTCACCTTCCCTTTTACGCAGGATCATGTGTATGTGTTGTTAGTGTAAATCAAGACTTGCAGTTCTATCCTCTCTCCAGTGTTCGGAAGATGAGACTGAGGAAGAAAGAGAGAGAAGCTGTGACAAATTGACTTACTGCTATATAGAAATGTACATTCTCTGGATGCACCCAGGTATGGTACCAAGGGAAGAAATATTTGAATGGTCCTGATTGTCCATTAGTTTCTTGACTTATGCTATTGAAAATTTCAACCTTAATGTTGTACCAATGAATCTTTTTTTTTTGCTTTTAATATGAATTTTAAAACAATAAGGGCATATAACTGTATATTTAAAGTCTCTGTGCACTGAAGAAAATAGATTTATTTTATAGCCTTAGAAATATATTGCAAAATGAGCTAAAGCAATGTGGAGAAAATTGAGGTAGACAGGTGTACACACAAGCCCATGGACAAGGCAGGCATTTTTCTACTGCCATTATATCATTATTATTACGTATTGTGGACAGATCCTTAATTCTTTCTAGATTTTTTTTTCATAATTCCAGGGCAAAATTTGACTCATTCCACTCATAAGAAATGTGACAGTAGTTGAAATTCCTTCCTTGCCACCTTTCATAATAGATTCATAGAATTGGAAGGGACCTCAAGAGGTCATCTCTCAGCTGTGTCCATGGGGTTGTGGGTATTTTGGGGACTAACCATGAATTCCATCCTATGTCTTTCTATAAAGTTTTAACAACAACTGCTGCTCTCCATGCAGAGGCCAAAGACAGAAGAAACAGGAACACTGAACTGTTAATAGCTGCTATAGACCTGGAAGCACTTTGCCAACCCCATTTGATTAAATGTCATAATACCTCTATGAAGGAAGCTTTATAATTCCCATTTTACTAATAAGGAAACTTTCCAAGGCCACAAAGGAAGTCTTTTGGGTTAGACCTGGGGAGTTTGTAGCTCCCAGGCATTTGCTCGGACTACCCATCCCTTACCCATAGTAGTGGTCCAGTCAGAACATGTAAGCAACACATTGTCACAGCAAAGGAGGGAACCTGATACTACCCTTGCCTATGTTTTGCCCGTTCTGTGGGTGAAATGAGGACCCTAAAGTGCCTTCCTTGTGGCTCTGTCCAAAAGCGCTGTCTCTCAAAGGAAAAACAACCGTTTTCTAAAATGCTTGAAAAAAGGAATATTTGGAGGATCTGTTACAATGTTGTATTTTTAAATTAGGTATTTTGTAACAAGTTCCAAAAATCAGAGTTGAGTGGTTCCTACCTTATCTTAAATCCAGAAAAAGGGTTCAGCCGCCATTTAGAAATTATAGATTGCCCCAAATGGTTTGAGCGAAGGTTCCTTTGTTTCCAGATCTCACCTCACAGAGGCCATATACAAGGAGGAGGAGGCAGTGAGTAATGTGGGATGTAGCTGAAGTTGCTTTGGAAAAATGCCTGGGGATAGTATATTATAATGCACTATGCCTTTTGGAAACCACCACTTTCAATTAAGTGGTTCAACAACCTCTATATAGCTGAATAGTTGCACTAAAATTTAAGATTTTATAATCCAAATTGAGATAGCATCTGAACTGCACTCTCCTAGCTGTATCACATAAGATAACAAATAGAAAAATCTCATTCTACAATGCACATGTGCCTTACAGTAAAAATACATAGGTGTATATTTTTGTTATGCTGATGTTGGAAACCACAAAGACACCACAGATGCTTTGGATCTGAGCCCCAGATGTTTCAATGGCTGTGACAACACCTGGCCTGACGCCATTGGCAGCGCAGGCAGCCCCAACACGAACACTGACAGCACAGGCCTCAGTGGAGGTTTGTAAACAAGTCTGGTCTTGCTGCATCGGGGGTCCTGGCCAGCAGTCTGAACCAGATGGAGAGACTATTTCCATCACAAACCTACCTCAAGAGCTCCAGGGAAAGCATGTGTGAAATTGCTAATATTTCACTACCTTTGCTCTCCTAAAAGCAGAGGCAGGAAGGATATCGCTTGTTGTAACTTTTGTTTTTGTTTTAGGTTGTTTTCCCAATTGGCCATAGAACAGGCAAAGATATGGGAATCCTTCCAGCCAGGTGACTGAGCCCAGAGGTGGGGAAGACATAGAGAAGGCTCTGATGATCTGGCAGCCAGCAATAGGGGGAATTTATCCACCTTGTAATTTAATGAACAGGCTTCTTGCATAACTGATTTTTGACACTCTGGCTGTCAACGATTTTGGTTTCTGTGGATTTGTTTTATGCTGTTAATGGGGATTTATTAATCTTTCCTGCAGAGACTTCTGTACTGAGAAAAGACAAAGAAGGTGAATAAAGACTTGAAACACATTAAAGTTTTAGAGTGCTAACAGAGGGGCAAAAAGAAGTAAACGTTTTATTTTAGTTAATATAAGTCATCTGAACCATAACAGCATACATGCAGGGAGCAGATCTGCTGAGTAAGAAGGGGCCATTTGTACATAACTACCTTTCAGAGTAGAACAGCATTTTAAGAATCTGTAAAAAATATCCCTCAATGCTTTGCTAAAATTCTCAAGGTAAAATTTAGGATTTCCTAGGTTGGCCACATGGCACTAGTGGTAGAACAAAGCTAGTGAGACCATGGGAGGTGCATAGCATCGGCTGGGGAAGGTTGTCTCCCCCCAAACAGCCCTGCATGGCTCCACCCATGTTCCATCCCAAAGAC
The DNA here is from genome assembly GCF_009764565.3 of Dermochelys coriacea. Classification (NCBI taxonomy): domain Eukaryota; kingdom Metazoa; phylum Chordata; order Testudines; family Dermochelyidae; genus Dermochelys; species Dermochelys coriacea. The sequence continues at coordinate 125,410,755 of NC_050070.1, forward strand.
CCCTCCTGCTTGCCGCTAGTTGCCCCAGTCCAGGCAGGCTGCCTCCTCTTCTGAGAAGCCTGCTGGGTGGGGTTGGGGCTAGGGCGGCTGGCCTGTGGTCGAGACTGGGGGTGGCTGGCGCCGTGCTGCCTGGAGCTCCAGGGTTGAGGGGGGCGGGACATGTGCCACCTGCATGGTGCTCTGGGGTTGGGGGGGGTGCATTGCCCACCCGGTGCTCCAGGGTTGGGGGGAGAGGTGTGTGCTGCCCGTCCAGGACACTGGAGGCACTCGGGTGGCCCGGGGGTGAGGGGCTGGTGGTGGTGGTGGGTCTCTTGGCTTCATTAGTGGAAGGGGGGTGGGGGAGACGGGGCCTCATCTGGAATGGGCATGCTGGGCCGGGCCAGGCCAGGCTGGGCCGGGCCCCATGGTTCACCACTGCCTATGAGTGAGACTGAAGTTTTCCAGGTGCCTCAGATAACTGTCCTAGGATTTCCAGGTGCCTCCAGTAACTGCCCTAGGATTCCTCTCATCACCTGACACGATATTAGATACAGGATTTCTTCATGATGAGGATGTCATAACTATTCAGAGGAAGGGAGTTCTCACTCAAAAGATAAAAACTAAATATCTGTCATAATTATAGGGAGATAGAAAATGAGAAAAAGTGGAAAAAGCAAGAGGCCAAGTTCCGTTTTGTTGTAAGCTGTTCTGTCAAACCACATTCCACGCATGTTCTCTACTAAGACATCATGCTACACCATGTTAATGAAGGACTTTTAAATTTGAAAAATTCTTGCTTAACTTGAGATTTGCAAAACTCTACTGTGCTGCAAATCTCTGGAGAAAATGGATCATTAATGGGGAAAATGAGAGCAGAAAGGAATACAATTGTTTTTCTTATCAATAGAGAATTTTCCAATTGTGAGTCTTACAATCTCATTCTGAGTTCACAAAAAGAAAAGGAGTACTTGTGGCACCTTAGAGACTAACAAATTTATTAGAGCATAAGCTTTCGTGAGCTACAGCTCTTCATCGGATGCATTTGGTGGAAAAAAAACAGAGGGGAGATTGATATACACACACAGAGAACATGAAACAATGGGTTTATCATACACACTGTAAAGAGAGTGATCACTTAGGATAAACCATCACCAGCAGCAGGGGCGGGAAAGGAGGAAAACCTTTCATGGTGACAAGCAAGGTAGGCTATTTCCAGCAGTTAACAAGAATATCTGAGGAACAGTGGGGGGTGGGGTGGGGGGTGGGGAGAAATACCATGGGGAAATAGTTTTACTTTGTGTAATGATTCATCCATTCCCAGTCTCTATTCAAGCCTAAGTTAATTGTATCCAGTTTGCAAATTAATTCCAATTCAGCAGTCTCTCGTTGGAGTCTGTTTTTGAAGCTTTTTTGTTGAAGGATAGCTACTCTTAGGTCTGTGATCGAGTGACCAGAGAGATTGAAGTGTTCTCCAACTGGTTTTTGAATGTTAAAATTCTTGACGTCTGATTTGTGTCCATTTATTCTTTTACGTAGAGACTGTCCAGTTTGGCCAATGTACATGGCAGAGGGGCATTGCTGGCACATGATGGCATATATCACATTGGTAGATGCGCAGGTGAACGAGCCTCTGATAGTGTGGCTGATGTGATTAGGCCCTATGATGGTGTCCCCTGAATAGATATGTGGACAGAGTTGGTAAAGGGGCTTTGTTGCAAGGATAGGTTCCTGGGTTGGTGGTTCTATTGTGTGGTGTGTGGTTGCTGGTGAGTATTTGCTTCAGGTTGTGGGGGCTGTCTGTAAGCAAGGACTGGTCTGTCTCCCAAGATCTGTGAGAGTGATGGGTCGTCCTTCAGGATGGGTTGTAGATCCTTGATGATGGGTTGGAGAGGTTTTAGTTGGGGGCTGAAGGTGATGGCTAGTGGCGTTCTGTTCTTTTCTTTGTTGGGCCTGTCCTGTAGTAGGTGATTTCTGGGTACTCTTCTGGCTCTGTCAATCTGTTTCTTCACTTCAGCAGGTGGGTACTGTAGTTGTAGGAATGCATGATAGAGATCTTGTAGGTGTTTGTCTCTGTCTGAGGGGTTGGAGCAAATGCGGTTATATCATAGAGCTTGGCTGTAGACAATGGATCGTGTGGTATGAGCTGGATGAAAGCTAGAAGCATGTAGGTAGGAATAGCAGTCAGTACGTTTCCGATAGAGGGTGGTGTTCATGTGACCATCGCTTATTAGCACCGTAGTGTCCAGGAAGTGGATCTCTTGTGTGGACTGGTCCAGGCTGAGGTTGATGGTGGGATGGAAATTGTTGAAATCCTGGTGGAATTCCTCAAGGGCTTCTTTTCCATGGGTCCAGATGATGAAGATGTCATCAATGTAGCGCAAGTAGAGTAGGGGCATTAGGAGACGAGAGCTGAGGAAGCATTGTTCTAAGTCAGCCATAAAAATGTTGGCATACTGTGGGGCCATGCGGGTACCCATCGCAGTGCCACTGACTTGAAGGTATACATTGTCCCCAAATGTGAAATAGTTATGAGTGAGGACAAAGTCACAAAGTTCAGCCACCAGGTTAGCCGTGACATTATCGGGGATACTGTTCCTGATGGCTTGTAGCCCATCTTTGTGTGGAATGTTGGTGTAGAGGGCTTCTACATCCATAGTGGCCAGGATGGTGTTTTTAGGAAGATCACCAATGGACTGTAGTTTCCTCAGGAAGTCAGTGGTGTCTCGAAGATAGCTGGGAGTGCTGATAACGTAGGGCCTGAGGAGGGAGTCTACATAGCCAGACAATCCTGCTGTCAGGGTGCCAATGCCTGAGATGATGGGGCGTCCAGGATTTCCAGGTTTATGGATCTTGGGTAGTAGATGGAATACCCCAGGTCGGGGTTCTAGGGGTGTGTCTGTGTGGATTTGTTCTTGTGCTTTTTCAGGGAGTTTCTTGAGCAAATGCTGTAGTTTCTTTTGGTAACTCTCAGTGGGATCAGAGGGTAATGGCTTGTAGAAAGTGGTGTTGGAGAGCTGCCTAGTAGCCTCTTGTTCATACTCCGACCTATTCATGATGACGACAGCACCTCCTTCGTTAGCCTTTTTGATTATGATGTCAGAGTTGTTTCTGAGGCTGTGGATGGCATTGTGTTCTGCATGGCTGAGGTTATGGGGCAAGCGATGCTGCTTTTCCACAATTTCAGCTCGTGCACGTCGGTGGAAGCACTCTATGTAGAAGTCCAGTCTGCTGTTTCGACCTTCAGGAGGAGTCCACCCAGAATCCTTCTTTTTGTAGTGTTGGTAGGAATGTCTCTGTGGGTTTATATGTTGGTCAGAGGTGTGTTGGAAATATTCCTTGAGTCGGAGACGTCGAAAATAGGATAGAAAACGGAACTGTATCATGTTCGTGGGGGTGGAGGGGCAAAAGGAGAGGCCCCAAGATAGGACAGATTCTTCTGCTGGGCTAAGAGTATAGTTGGATAGATTAACAATATTGCTGGGTGGGTTACGGGAACCACTGTTGTGGCCCCTTGTGGCATGTAGTAGTTTAGATAGCTTAGTGTCCTTTTTCTTTTGTAGAGAAGCAAAGTGTGTGTTGTAAATACTCACCAGCAACCACGCAACAGAACCACCAACCCAGGAATCTATCCTTGCAACAAAGCCCGTTGCCAACTCTGTCCACATATCTATTCAGGGGACACCATCGTAGGGCCTAATCACATCAGCCACACTATCAGAGGCTCGTTCACCTGCGCATCTACCAATGTGATATATGCCATCATGTGCCAGCAATGCCCCTCTGCCATGTACATTGGCCAAACTGGACAGTCTCTACGTAAAAGAATGAATGGACAAATCAGACGTCAAGAATTATAACATTCAAAAACCAGTCGGAGAACACTTCAATCTCTCTGATCACTCGATTACAGACCTAAGAGTGGCTATCCTTCAACAAAAAAGCTTCAAAAACAGACTCCAACGAGAGACTGCTGAATTGGAATTAATTTGCAAACTGGATACAATTAACTTAGGCTTGAATAGAGACTGGGAATGGATGAATCATTACACAAAGTAAAACTATATTTCCCCATGTTATTTCTCCCCCCCACCGTTCCTCAGATATTCTTGTTAACTGCTGGAAATAGCCTACCTTGCTTGTCACCATGAAATGTTTTCCTCCTTCCCCCCCCCCCCCCCCCCGCTGCTGGTGATGGCTTACCTTAAGTGATCACTCTCCTTACAGTGTGTATGATAAACCCATTGTTTCATGTTCTCTGTGTGTGTATATCAATCTCCCCTCTGTTTTTTCTACCAAATGCGTCCGATGAAGTGAGCTGTAGCTCACAAAAGCTTACGCTCAAATAAATGTGTTAGTCTCTAAGGTGCCACAAGTACTCCTTTTCTTTTTGCGAATACAGACTAACACGGCTGCTACTCTGAAACCAGGGAAAAGCTTAGTTCTGCAGAGTGACTTCTTCAGGAGGCGGTTACAACAGACTCACCAAGAGCTGGTTTCTGAAAGGCTAATCAATCACGGTTATCAACAGGTGAGTAGAAAGAGAACCCTTCGGCTAATATGGACATTCAGTTTTAAGGCAAGAATAAACTACCCTAGAGTGAAACAAAAAAATTTGATCCTGAAATGCAATGAGTCAGGCTCCAAAATTAATTACAACTCCCCTTTGACCTCTATTTGAATTCAATACAGCAGTGACCACAGATCATTGTTAACTGATGGCTGTCTGGCATATGTGAAATATGCTGGTATTCTCTGGTATATTGTGAATTTATGGGATTCAGTTTTTCCCTTAAGGAAACAGACTATTGGTGTGTTCTGCTAACAATCCATCATGCTATCTCCCCTCCCCCTATTCTCCCACTAAAAGACACACCCAATTTCCTGTTAAAGATGCTAAGAAGTATAATCCAACAGGCAATTTCCAGTGCTTATTGTCACTATAATGACAACAAGAGGCCATTCATAAAAACTGGTGGACACATGAATCTCATTTTAGTTTCCAGTGAATAGTATTCTTAGTACAAAACCCACCACCACAGTTGGCATAGTAGCGGGATTCATTTAGTGAGCATGATTTGCTGCTTGAAAGAAGCAGACTGGCCACATGGCAGCAATGGTAGATCAAAGCTAGTGAGACTAAGATTTTCCAAGTGCTTCAGATAACTGCCCTAGGATTAGGAAAAGAAAAATAAAGCTTTATTTTGATAGAGTTCCTGGAAACAAAATGCAGTAGTCAATATGCCACCAGTGTAACTCTCCACTATCCAAAGAGGACCAGGATGTGTAACAGTACAGGATTCTAGATAGACACAATAACACGAGGTACTTTGAACATAAGAAGCACTAATACTAATCCTGACAACTGTCTGTATTGTCTCCATTTTACAGCTGGGAAAAAAGGGAGGCTGAGGTGAAATGACTTATCTAAGGCCATGAGGCCAGTCAGTGACAGAGCCAGGATTAGAATTCAGAAGTTTCTGACCCCTGTTCTCATTTTTCCTGACAATATTGTCTCCCGAGGAAAATTAATAATTAGGTCTCATCTACACCTAAAAATTAGATCAACCTAGTTACATTGCTCAGAGCTATTTTGCACCCTGTGCAACATAGGTAGGTTGACCTAACCCTCTACTGTAGATGAAGCTAGGTCGATGGAAGAATTCTTCCATCGACCTAGCTACCATCTCTTGGAGAGTTGGATTAACTACTAACGGGCGGAAAAATCTGTAGATGTAGGAATCATCTATACCATGGCGCTATAGCAGCATAGCTGTAGCTGTGAGCGTACAACAGGGGATGGGTCACTTGATAATTACCCTGTTCTGTTCATTCCCTCTGAAGCACGTGGCATTGGTCATTGTCAAATACTGGGGTAGATGAACCATTGCTCGGACGCAACATGGCCATTCTTGTGTAGTATAAAAATATCTTAGTTGCCATTTGTAGTAAACCTTTTTCTGTTTTCTCTATAGTCCTCTACCATTAGATGTAAGTGGGGGCCAAAAATGTGACTAGAGGAGCTGAGGATAGCAAGATAGTTGAGGTATGTATCCAGATTTCATATAGTTAGAGTAGCAGAATAAGGATGAGTGAAGTTTTTAAATCAAGATTTGAGGATTTCAGTAGCTCAGGCAGAGATTATGGGCCTACTACAGGAGTGGGTGGGGAAGGTTCTGTGGCCTGCAATGTGCTGGAGGACAGACTAGATGATCACAATGGTCCCTTCTGACCTTGAAGTCCATGAGTCTGAGTTACTAAACTGTGCTAATTTTAGAGGGTGACTTCTCAAAGTTGAGCAGCAAGTTTAAGAAATTGGGCTTCTGAAGAACTATGCTGTGATTTACCAAGCTAGCCTGACAACAGCATTGCCTAGTTGCTGTTGTGCTCTTTGCTGAGCATATGGAAGCTGAGTGCTCCCTGGCTAGTATCCAGACATCCAAAAGTTAAATTGATGGGTATTGCCATGAGGGGTTCTAGCTAATGGGAGCCATAAAGAATGAAGCCTGTTTTATTTTTGCTTGTTTCTTTTCTTTTGAGAGTTTTTCTGCACAGAACAAGCCTAGATACTACTGCGTGCAACATATTTCTTCTGTGTTTTCCCCCTAGGGATGATTTACACCAACTCATGATCTGTTTTGCTGTTCCAGACTATTGGGCTCATCAGTTTATTCAACTGACTTTTTAAATGGACTCATTTTTTCTGACTTTGGAAAAGGTGGCAAGAATCTAATTGTGCTGGGATGGGGGCAGAGGGGAAATCAAATAGTCATTGTCTGACTCTGGCAGCAGAAGACATGATCTCAGGAAGACCTCAGTGGGCAATTCTACGGCAGTGACTCTTTTGGTTGAATTAGATATCAGTCATTTACACGTAAAATACCCATTGTTATAAAACCTGTGACTCTGCACAATCCAGTGTGGGATGTTTAGTAGTTTCTTATCCAGAGGGACAGATGTTAGAGAAAATTGTTTAGATATGCGCCTCTAGTTCAGATTAAACATTCCACGACACATCTCCACATGGTAATTAGAACTTGGGATCCCTCTTGATAGACTGCTGTGTATACATTCTCTGGACCAAACTGTAGATTACTAGCTCCCCCGATGGGATTTTTTTTTCTAAATCACAGTTCTGTTTCATTTTTATGTTGCTTGCTAGATCAAGTTTTTTAAAGCTGTGTGGTTCTTTTTCAGGCAGCATGAGACCAGGAATTTTTACCAGTGTCGAGTTTTTGCAAGTTTTCTGCCTACCGTAAGCAAAACTCAGCAAATCAAGGGTGATTCATCTTCAAACAGCAAGTGATTTAAACCAAGCAATGCCTTTTGATTTATGATAATGGGGAAAGATTTCAAAGTGGGGAGAGGATTGGCTGAAAATTCATACAGCACACATTTTTATAAGAGGCAGCATTATATTCATGCACTCAACTAATTGTATATTATGGGTTTTATTTATTTTAAAAGTTATTTAGTGAATTTAATGCCAGTGAATGATTGACAGCCCTGGAAACAAGTCTGCTATTAGAACACATGAGAGCCGTGTCAGTGAAAATTTCCTACGCTGCCCTGCTATCATGCCTCAAGTCTGACACAAAAGGACCACCTCTAGGGCTGATGGGGGGCACTCAGTCTAATGCCTTGATTCAGCATAGCACTTATGTGCCCGGTTACACATGCGTACACTTAAGCACATGCTCAACTTTATTGCTGAGGCTGGGCTTAGCATCATTTAACATATGTAAGGTTACCAATCCAAAGTGTTTAAAAAAAAAAATTAGTCCCCCCAAAACAGTGGTTCTCAAACTTAGTTGATTGGGTCCCCCTTCTTTGTGTTTGTAGTCATTTATGCTCCCTTCCCCCCCCTCCCACAATACATATACCACCACCCAGCTCTGAAGGCAGAGCAGTGGCTGCTGGCTGGGTGCCAGCAGCAGCACAGAAGCCAAGGTGGTATGTGAAAAGTGTTATTTGTCAATATCACTTTTCACAGCAGACTTAGCGCCCCATTGCCACCCTTACTTCTGGGCTGCTGCTGCCCACCACAGGGATGACAGCTGGAGCCCCACTGCCTCCAGGTGAGGGACTTGTGGGAGGAGAGCCTGAGCCTGGGTTCCCTCCCTGTTGGATATTGAGGGGGTGGTGGAAGGAGAAGCTGGGTGGCAGGACTCTGGCAGTCCCCTTATCCCTACCTCCCGGGTGTGCATGGCCCTTCTGCATGAGCCCCTGCCACCTGGGACTGACAGGATCACTGGGGAGGGGGACAGGAGGGACTGCAGGCAGAAGGGCTGGGGAGGGGCCCCCACTTGCTCTAGCTCAGGGCCCCACAACTCCCTAATCTGCCTCCGGGGGCATGTCTAGTGGTTGGCACAGGAGTCAGTAGCCAGTAATTAGAGCCCAGAGTTAGAGACCAGCGCTGAGGGTCAGAGCCAAAGTCAGAGGTCAGGAAGTGGACCTGAGGGTCAGGGTCAGGGTCACATTATCTGAAGTGGGAGAGAGGCTGGGAACAAGCAAGAGCCATCACTACCATGGGCAAAAGCTCTGAGCCTTTATTGAACTGTTGCTGTGTTAAGAGCCCGTCTGCTGATTCTTCCAACCAATCAGGCGATGTAGCCAATCAAGCAGCCAACTATTGTGCTTGCTAGTTTGCCCAGAGACTGACTCTGCTGCAGGCCCTGATTCCTGACAGCCTGAGCCTAAGCCGGACCCAGCTTGCTTTCATGCAAGTCCGGACCTAAGAAGTTATCCATACTGCTTCGTCCTGGCTTGATGAACAAGATGTGCTTTTAGATCGGGGTATAATCTACATACTGAGCGCACCCCATCTCGGACTGTTTCCCTGCGCCACTGCCAGCAGCTTCACAAATGAAGTGCCAGATTAGTAAATCTTCTGCAAAACTCTGCATGTGGGAGTTTTCAGAGTGAACGAGGAACTGCCTAGGACTACCCCCTTTGATAACAGATATGAATGGAACCCCTTGGGTATTCCTTCCCATCTCTCTCGTGGTCTGCAGTTGTCCACAAAACCTCATAGTACAATGGCACCTAAGTCTTTTGACAGCTTCAAAAGACTCCTCATGGACATAATATCTTAGTCCATTACCAGGACGTCATCATCCATTGAGACCAACACAGTCTCCATTCTACCCAAGGACCTGAAAACCAATTGAAAGGAATCAAGGGAAAATCAAGAATTGTAGATAATACCAGTGCAGATAATTGCCACCACCTTCTCAATTATTTCCCCCAAAGAGAGCACGTTAGGGATGGGGAATAGCTGGAAAGATGATAGTATAACAAGATGGCATTTTAAGCAGCTGGGACCTAACGACTTTGCTTCAAGGAAGCATGCAACCCTGCCCTCTCTGGAAGCATCATTAATGGTCTCCACCAATACTGGCCCCAGTACTGCCTTATTTTTCTTTTATAACCTGGAGGAGCATAGCTCCAGCACACAGGTAACAAAGCTGGGGTGGGAGGGTGACAGAGTGGAGAATAACTGGTCTGTGAGCATGCTACCTTGTTGATACACAAAAAGATAACGTATATATTCTATTTCATGGTTCCTGCAGACACTGAGATTGAAGCTGCTGGGACTGTTGCTGGTCATGTTACTGTATTAGTTTGAATTTAAAAAGAAAACTCAGTGACAGTTACAGTTTATTGGCTTATCAATTCCTCAGTCTTGCTATGTTACACCACATCATTTTTATTAGCCCCATATCCAGAAAGTTATCACTATCACCAGAAAAGAGCAGTTACATTGTCTCAGGTGATCTAGACACATTGTAGAAATTGCTCTAAGATTGGCAGTTTTCTTGTGACGTTCTGATGCTTTTCTTTTTTGGGGGTGTGTGTGTGATGTGTTTTAGTTTGGGAAAAAAAATGCCACTAGCTGCCCCAGTTTCACTTACCAGAAGTAACAGGAATAAATGATAGATGACTTGGAAACTGGCCTTACTCGTTCTGTTCAGATGCCAATAGTTTTAATCAGAGTTACCTTTCCTGAGTCATGAGTAATGAGTTCATGAGTACTTTCCTTGTGAGGCCATTTAGAATATGCTTCCTCTGAAATAATTAGTCCCCTTCCCACTGAACTAATTCTGAGCTACCAGGCAGCATTCTATATAGGTCATTTCTGGGTTAAACCTTTAGTCTTCTGCTGTTCCAGGGTTGATATTGAGTGAACACTTTGCAATTTAATAATAACTATAGAGAAATACTATACACAATGCACAGCCCATCAGACCATCTCAAAGTGTTCCACAAAGGTGGGTGGTTTTCTCCATACTTTTAAAAAGGAGGAAATGGAATCGGAGAGAGGTAGAGTGACTGCCCAAGTTCACATTCTGAGGCAGTGACAGAACCAGGATAGAATACGTCTCCTCACGCCCAGTTTCGAGCAAAAATCACTTTAAAAACAAAAAAACACCTGCTTCCTCTAAAGCAGAGTAGCCTTGGATTTTCTGTTTCATTTTAATTTGGAATATTGACATCTCTCCTAAAATATTTTACTTTAATTACAGCCACATCATAGCCAATCCTAATTAATCCAGTATCTTTAATTATAGCCAGTCATTGCAGATGAGCGCTATGGATTGTTTCAGAGGGAAACACAAATTACTTTCTGATTTGTCATTTTATATTTTTAATCAGTAACAGCAAAGAATTTCACCCTGACTTCACGTATGTTAGTGTGCATGATGTGTAATCTACTCAGGCCTTTTGCATGCTCATGCATTATGAATATTTTACAAGACATGTGTGCATGCATATTTAATAGCAGGACTGAGCCCTAGCTACTTAAAACTCCCTGATGCTGGACCAAATCCTGAAGGCCTTAACCTAGCTGTGACTCAGTGGGAGGCTTGCCAGAGTAAGGGCTGCAAAATGCAACTCACTATCAGGCAGTGAAAATTAAACAGTTTTTGCATTTTTCACCATTTTTATTGTAAATCAGTAATTTGGAATTTTTTGGTTTATTTTTGCATTTATTGGTGTTACAGCAATAAAATATTGATGTAATCTTGATATACAATCAAGCACAAAGAGAATATATTACAGTCATTGCCAAAATTTGTCAATAAAAAGTTCTCAGAAAACATCTGGGTACGTGCTTATCAATGATGAAAATGGCAAACTGAAGGGGACTGTTCTTGTGTTTAGCTTTTATAGGCTTCTTGTCTCTTGTGTACATGGCTGGGTGTAGCCCCGTTGACGGCGGTAGATTTCCATGCAGGCGTGGTAGTCTGCTTGCAGACAAGAAGTTGTAGGACTCGGGCCAAAATATCTCTGAGTTATCCCAGGACAATGCATTCATAATAACAGAATATCCCCTGAGGAATAAACATTCCATGAATGGATTGACCCAAATTGTTCTGTCAAGGCAGGAAGCCATGTTTTCCACCCCTGCAAATAGGGACCTCTCATGTGAGCAAGTGCTCATGAGTGTGAGTAAAGGATCCCCCATCTGGCCCTTTGTGCATAAATGTATTAGGAGTAGAGCTGGTAGGAAATTTTATGACAAATCAAACTTTTGTTGGAAAATGCCAGTTCGTTAAGCCCAAGAAGTTTCATCCAAAACCTCTGGATTCAATGAACTTTCAACAAATGAAAGGCAGGGTTTCTTGGCCTGGATACCTGGTGAGCTGTCACTGATGCTTCTGGAGTCCCCAGCTGTGAGGCAGACCATATGTCTGGGCTTCCAGGGTTTCCAGGCTCCCTGCTGCTGAGCCAGGAACCTGAAAGCCCTGGGAGACCTGGCTCGAGCAGAGGCTTTCAGGACTTCCAGGATCCCAGTTCTGAGTCAGGGAGACTGAAAGCCCTGAGAACCCCAATTTGACCCATAGCTCTCAGAGCTTCCAGGCTCACTGCTGCAGAGACCGGAGCCTGCAGTTCCTGGGATGGACTTCCAGGGTCTGTTGCTTCAGGACAGCCCTGCCATATGGACTGTCCTGGGGCTAGGTACAGCAGGGCTTCTAGACTCTAGGCTGGCCTGGGAGTCGAAGCCCTGGTGTCCCTGACCCTGGGGCAGTCCGCATGGTGTCACTGCCTCAAGCTGCAGACCCTGGGAGCCTTGATAGCTACTAGGTGAAATTGACATGTTTGCATTGCAGGTCAATTTCATGCAGTAGCTGCCAGTCCTGAGGGAGCAAATTTTGTTTTGAAAATATCATGTTCTGTGCTTTCCAAATGAATTTCTTATGGGTCTTTCTTATTTTGTAAAGAAAACCTGAAAAAATTCAGTGTTAGTTCAGTCTGAACCAAATTTTTTTTGGGGGGGGAGGGGGTGTGGAAGGGTTTAGCCCCAGAACCGTAACTAAATAAATAAATTATTGGCTCAGCTTTAATGAGGAGGGCTACTTTCTGTTTGGCTTCCAATATTTAATTTATATGAGAACCAAGCTATCTAGCATTCATAACTCTGGCATCTTTAAATGTAGCAAGCATAGAGTGAGAGACAGTCTCAACATGTGAAACATTTAACTTGTCATTACAGTGTCTACATCTTTTATTTAAAAGCTCATTAAAAATCTCTTAGCATTGTCATAAAAATGTGTTTTGCCTTCAACTGTATCTCATAATTTGGCTGGAGAACTACAGACATATTACTATCTAATTAAATAAATTCTGATCTAGGGTTCAACAATCTTTCTCTACTTAACTGGGTTGCTCTAGCCAGATCTGGAAAAATGTGTTTTCTCTGTTCCTTCTGTTTCAAAATATCCTTATGCTTATATGGCTTGCAAAACACAACCTTTATCATTTATAGATTAACACATCCCAAGTAAAGTCCTAGATAAGACTGAGTTGAACATAGCAAATGGAGATACTTTTAAAAATGAAAATCTAACTCAATATGATATCTACAGAGAAGGACTAAATTCACAGAGCAATAGTGATTCCAAAAAATTAATTTGTTTAATGCATCAGTTTTGAAGTCTTCTGCTGTGCAAAGGTTGCGTGTCTTGGTATGTGTGATCTTTTCCTTCCCCATTGTACTCTCCGCCATGAAATGCAAATCTGCATTATCATTGAGGATCTGCTTGATCCTTGCTGCCTCTAAAGTAGAGGATATTCTGACTGAATATCATTCTGAATATTTACATATCGTAATTCTGCAATTTCTGTTTTTGTTGGAAAATGCTTGAACAGAGCCTTTAAAAATATCTGTATGGTTTTAGGTTAAATGAACCAGTTTTTAGATCCCATTGAATCTAAATGAGATAGGCTTTTCACTTTTAATTAGTCCTGGAGAGGTGGGTTTTATGTTAGGGTTTCATTATCTGATTTCAAGCAAACATAAATCAAATATCTAATGTCTGCTCATTGGTGTGCAGACTGTAAAGGAAGGGCGAAGACCTCAGTCTGTTGGGAGGTCAGCTAAGTTTTCAATAAGTTTCCATATTACTGTGTGTTTACTTGAACTGAACCTTTCAGAGTTTGCCAGTCACTAATTTTAGACGCCCCTGGCTTTAGCTAAATTTGATTCTATTTACAGCTTACTCCTTAGAAGCCTGACCCAGTGCCTATTGAAGTCAATGGAAAGACGCCTACTGACTTCAGTGGCCACTAGATTGTTCCCATATGGGCAAAACCCCCACTAAAATCCAAGGGAGTTTTGCCTGACTAAGGAATGAATAGGACCTCTAACCATTTATATTTTAGCTACTGCTTCTTCAAGCAATTCCTTTCAAAGTGATATTTTTTGGATTCATATTTTCCCTCCCATGTTCCCTGGCCTCCAGCTCATCATGGGTTCAGAAAGAGTGCTCATTTCACATTAAAATATATAGGAGCAGAAGAGCCTGAGGGAACAAGAGAGACAAGGTGAGTGAAGTAATATTTTATAGGTCCAATAAATTATATTACTTCACCCACCTAGTCTTGTTGATACCTGGGACCAACATGGCTGCAGCAACGCTGCATGGAGGAAAAAGCACATGTACAATATGCTGTAGTATGGGTAAGAATGGAACTCTGTCTCTTGCCAAAGGTCAGGGTCAAGAAAGGGCAACACTCCTGTCACATGACTGGGTCAACATGCACTGACTCCTGTTCCAGTCTTAAAGACTCTTTCAGCTTTTTTCTCCACTATGCACGCTGCTTCTCTCTTTTCCAAGGCCTCCTGGTTATGGCAGGACTAATGTTGCTGATTGTGCTAGTCAGAGTCAGATTAGTATGACCAAAAAGTGCAGAAAGTTGAGCTTCATTTCTGACCTTCACTTTTCTCACCCTCCCAGGTGACGTGCACACTTTTTGGTTACTTTAAATTTAAAGTGTTGTTTTTCATTAATCCCAATTTGCTTTGCTTATCATAAAATCTACCAAATAACAAAACGAATAATAATTTAAAAAATGGTACCCTTCTGTGGAACCAGAGAGGCAAATTTAAAGTGTAGTTATTATTCAGAAAAGGACTGTGTAAAACGGGACTTTCTGAATCAGCTGGTTTGTTGTCTGCGTACATTTAGACTCCTGTCAGATTGTTCTTCTGACATGCTTTTCCGGCACTCTTTTTTACTATTGTTTAAATATGGAATAGGATTCTTTTCTTTTGTTAATTCGCTCCTCTTTGCTAAATCTTTATTGCTGGTGATGATTCATGAGTCAGAAGGAACAAAACTTGATTTTTTTAAAATGGCTTTTGTTTTATAGGGATGTTTTATTAAAAATAGTGGTAGTAATTAATTAAATACATTGTAAGTGAGGTAGGTCAGTAGATAGATTTTAGAAATGGTACCCTGTTTAATAACATACATGTTTCAAAACAGACCCACAAGTACTTGGTGCAGTGTCCATTTTGTTCAAAAGAATATACATCACTCGACTTTCAGATCCCAAGTGGAGTTTGAGGAGCGGAGAGCTTGAAACACCATCCAGCTCCCACCACTTGAGTGGGTTAAACTGTAAAGGGAGACAATTGGACCTAGAATTATTGAAGCAACAGAGACAATCAACATGATTTCTTTTAAAGTCATGCTTCAGAAGATGGTCACGCTTCAGTGTTTTGGCTTATGTAGCCTAGAGTCAATATCAGTGTCAGTGAGGAAGCCGTTTTTAATAATACTATGGCTAAAGGAGAGAGAGATTTCAAAGGCAAAAATGGCAGTTTGGTGCCTAATTTCCACTGAAAGTCAGATGGGAGTTAGGCACCTAACTGATGTTTGTGCCCCGAAGCCTCAGTTCATGGACACTGCTGCTGATTTTACTCTTCCCCGTCAGGTGCTCTTAGCAGTGCCAGATTAAGGCAAGCCAGCGCGCTACTCACTGCAACACAAGGCTCACATTGGACCTGCCCCTGTACTGTGGCCATGGCTTGCACCCGGTGTCTAGTTGGTAAAGGGACTTCCTTCCTACTCCTCCCAGAGAGGCAAGGGCATAGCATGGGGTTACCCCACTACTAGAAGTAGTACAGGGCCTCCCTTCCTGTAGAAGTTGCAGGGTAGCTGCAGGTTTCCACTGTCGCTCCTCTTCCCCCCCCCGGGTGGGTGGGTTAGACCCATTGTACTTTTCTCATGCCACACCCGGAGTCTTGTGATGGGCTCCCCAGAGCAGTGTGTTTTGGACTTAATGCCCCATTGAGGCACGAGGGGCAGCTCATACCTCTCAGATCTATTATTTCCAACTCTTTGCAGACACAGGCAGGCATCCCTTCATCCATTATACTCAGAGCACATTTTCAAATGTTTCTTCCCAGCCATGAGGCGTATTCACTTGCTATATGTAATGAAAACTGAGATTCTGACAGTCGCATGACAGCAGCAGCTAGGGACTTAAACATGGGCTTATGGCACCTGACCATCAGGAAGTTCTTGGCATATATACTAGGCAATCTCAGTGAGCCCATTTCTATAAGACTACCTTCCTTGAAACACTTCAATTTGCCTATGACCCAGAAATAATATTACCTCCAATGTCTCCCGTGCAACTGATTTGAAGAGCATTTGTTGCATCAACAGCTGTTAAATCTATCTCCCAATAATTGTCATTATTTTCCTGTGTATGCTACAAGAAGTAGATACGTCTTTCATTTTCTTGATTTCAGAGCCCTGGTAGGCGTAAAAAAAAGGAACTTGCTGATCAAAGGTTTTTATGACTCTGATATTGTTAGGGCTTTTTTAATATATATATACCAGTGATATAGGTGCTTCAGCCTTGTTAACTAAGTTCTCTTTCACTGTAGACTCTAGATAAATCGAACATTCCAGTTCAGTCCTACCATTGCTGCTATGGACAGACACCTTATAGAACCTTACACCCTCAGTTTGGTCAACTGCAAGATCAAAACTTCAACACGCTTCACAGTGTAGACAAGCCCTTATAGTGCACAGCTGTATCACTAGAGCTGTGCCGCTCTAAGGTCTCCCATGTTGCTGCTCTTTGCTGGCAGGAGAGAGCTCTCCTGCCCGACATAATTAAACCACCCCCAATGAGCAGGGTTAGTGCTGACACAGCGCTGTCCACTCCAGTGCTTTTGTTGGTGAAATTAATGTCGCTCAGGGATGTGTTTTTTCACAGACAGAAGTTTTACCGACAAAAGTGCTAGTATGGACAAAGCTTAAACTAACACATGTTAAAAGCACCTTTTATTCTAATGTGGGCAGGCCCACTGAAAGTCACTATCAGAGGCAGGATTAGAATTCAAGAAGTTATGACCCCTGATTCTGTGCTTGAATCATTAGACCAGGAGTTCTCAAGACACATTTTTGGTGGCCTCAGAGTGCAGCCATCAACGCTTGCTGCTGGCCTCTCTGACAATTTTTCTTAAAATACTTAATTAATTTTAGGAAAAACAAATAAGTATGCACATATTCATGTCCAAATCATTATAGTTTATCTATGTAGGTTTTTGTTGTTGTTGTTGTTGCAGACTCAATAATACAAATAATGTACAGTTGTCTCTATTCTTTATTGGACCAAAACAGAATAGAAACACAAATAAGGTGCTTTGAACATTCTTGTCTTTTTTTCTTGTTGTTTCTTTTGCTTTTTTGGGTTGTTGGGTTTTTTAGACTTGCTTGATATAAGTAAGTTTGTTGTGAAAAGTGATATTTGTATGTTTGTTGATATCGCTTTTCACAGCAAACTTACTCAGCCCCTGCAAGCTCGGGGACAAATTAAGTCCCGGATGGGGAGGTGCATACAGAGGCAGCGGGGGCCAGGAGCGATGGGGCACTGCGGGAGGCAACGGGTGCCGGAGGTGATGGGGGAGAGGGGCGGGGAAGCTCGAGGACAGAGCCAGCCATCCCATAGCTGGAGAAAGAAGCCCAAAGCCCCACACCCAGGGGACAGAGCCCGAAGCCCCATAGCTGGAGTCTGCCGCCTGCTACCCCAGGGCTGAAGCCCAACCCCACCATTCCCGAGAAGGTGGGGGAACTTGCTAACTGCTTGCTCCTCCAGCTTGTGTGTCTCCAGAAGGAGGCGGGGCACAACCACTGTTGGTAGCCCCTGGGGATGGGCCACTTGCTTTGTCCCCCGCTCCTTAGTCCAAACCACTGCCCAGGAGGCTGAGGCTGCAAGAAAAGCCCCTGGTGGCCACATGTGGCTGCATTTGAGAAATGCTGCACTAGACCATGGGTGAAATCCTGGCCCTGCTGGTGTAAATGGCAAAACTCCCTTTGGCTTCAATGGGGTCCTGTCTCCTATACATCATAAGTGTGTGGTCTCGCGTCTGGTGAAAGAGGTAATCTCCATTTCTTCCTTTTTTCATAATTAGGGAAAATTGTATAAAAGGACATTTTAATGAGGGATGAATGTCATTTACTATTATCCGGGTAGCCTGATGGGTTGTTAATAATGTGCCCAATCCCTAAATCCTTATTCAGTCATTAATTAGGACTGATACCAAGTGGAGTTTTGCTGTAGTGAGAATAAAAACTAAGTACGGACTTCAAGATGTAACTCCCTGTGGTGGCCCCTCGAAAGATCCGCACGCTCCTCTATGTGTGTGAACAACAAGAGATGCCCTTATCTCAAGATTCCTTTACGTGGTGAAGAAAGGTTTTCGTACTGCTCCAAAGGCAGCAAACAGCTGACGTCTTCACTGCAACAAGGACAGTATTCATGGCGGGGAGTATGGCGGGGAATAGAGCAGTCCGGGATTTGCTTATTTTTATACTCCTTCCCTTTTATTTGGTGATAGTATTTTAATTCTCAGAGTGGGGGAATCTAGTTTCACAGTCGCCATCTCTAAGGTACGGTGGAGCTCAAATTAATGCCCTTGTGGCACAGCCAGATATTGCATTAGGTAAAAGCTCAAATAACTTTTCTTTCCGTTAATTGGCTACCTGGGAGGACTGCAAAAACAAACTGATAACGACAATTCAGTGCCTTTCTGCCAACAGAAAGAGAAATGTGTTTTCTCCCTGGGAGGTGCTTCTGGACACAAGTGAAGTCATAGAATATTTAAAAGAGCCTTTGGGGACTTCTGGGGAAAGATTTCAGTTTGCAGCCATTACCTGCAGTAGCTGTGAACTGTCACTTTTATTTCTTTCTCTCTCAGGAAAGAGCCCAGATTTCGGGCTTTCTCTATGGCTTTGGCTTCGTGCACTGTGGCATGTAGAGCACATACACTGCATGCTCCCCAGTACAGGTATAAATGGCAGTGTAGCTGACAAGGCACAGCTTAGGCGAGTAAAGACACGCCAGACCCTCGGAGCATGTAATCTACATGGCTCTCTACACATCCAAGCAGTGCTTCCCAGGTCTACACTGCTGCTTTTAGCAGTGTCGTGTCCCTCTCATTCCTCATTGCTGGAGCTTTTCACTGTCATGTGTAGTGACACACAGCCTGCTTTTCACTGTGGCATGTAGCTATCCGTACCTTACCCGCCGCTGTCAGTGTAGATGAGGCCTAAATCACGACTCTGTCCAGTAGTACTGTGTAATATTTGTAGGGAAAGTAAAACAGATTGGGATGGGAAAAACAGGTTTGTTTAAAAATAACTTGCTCCTTTGAGGCTGTCATGGTGACACAGCCTTTTCAGTTCAAAATAATGCTAATTGCCTACCACCCAGTTACCAAAGGAAGACTCTGTGATTTCAGATATGGCACTTGCTTGAAATGGCTAGAAGGCCTAAAACATAATCATTTTCCTCAGGGAGTGTTTTCTATCTATTAAAAGAGTTCTTTGTGAAGAGGTATTTGATAGAATATCCCTGGTGTAAGATAAATCGTTTCCCTGAGTTCAAGACTAATTATCCTCAGGGACACAACAGACTGAACAGCTAGATGAGCCAGAAATAAAATGGTATCTTGTGGCTACAGTGGAAACTAGGCAGCTACACTCTCTCAATACATGATTAGATGGCTATCATGCTTGTTGTTATAGTAGAGAAAAGGACCAGCTTTCTCTTATGCTCTCAACAATATACATGTATTTTGTATTTGTAGCTGAATTCTGTTTTCTCTTGTGTGTGTGTGTGTGTGTGTTTGTATGTAATTTAGATACAGAATCAATGGATTCTGGTAGGCATTTGTGTTCTCTACCAGGTATTTGCATGTGGGAATTCTTACTTTATAGTCGTCTACATATTGTGGTGAAACTTGCTGTGCGTGTTGCTGTTTGTGTGTGTGTGTGTGTGTGCGCACGCACGCACGCACGCACGCACACACACACACACAGGAAGTTTCACCACAATATGTAGAAGAATATAAAGCAAGAATTCCCACATGCAAATACCTAGTAAAGAACACAAATGCCTACCAGAATCCATTGATTCTGTATCTAAATTTATATATATATTGTGACAAAGTTCCTGCTCTACCTTGGTGGGTCTTGCACTTATTGGCAGATTTGCTCCCCTTGTAGCTTCACGGCAGCCCTCAGCTTGGCCATTTTTCTGAATTCACAGTCCAGGTCGACTCCTCCTGTGTCTGACCAGGAGTTGGGAGGATTTGGGGGGAACCCGGGCCTGCCCTCTACTCTGGGGTCCAGCCCAGGGCCCTGTGGAATGCAGCTGTCTAGAGTGCCTCCTGGAACAGCTGTGCGACGGCTACAACTCCCTGGGCTACTTCCCCATGGTCTCCTCCCAACACCTTCTTTATTCTCACCAAAGGACCTTTCTCCTGGTATCTGATAATGCTTGTACACCTCAGTCCTCCAACAGTCCGTGTTCTCACTCTCAGCTCCTAGTGCCTCTTGCTCCCAGCTCCTCACACGCACACCACAAACTGAAGTGAGCTCCTTTTTAAAACCCAGGTGCCATGATTAGCCTGCCTTAATTGATTCTAGCAGCTTCTTGATTGGCTGCAGGTGTTCTAATCAGCCTGTCTTAATTGTCTCCAGAAGGTTCCTGATTGTTCTGGAACCTTTCCTGTTACCTTATCCAGGGAAAAGGGACCTACTTAGCCTGGGGCTAATATATCTGCCTTCTATTACTCTTCTATAGCCATCTAGCCCAACTCTGTCACAATATATATATATATATAATACACAAACATGTAAAGGCATCTTAATTTGGCATAGATGGATACACTGATATGGAGGAAAAGGATAATGTTTCAATGCTTTGCCCATTTCTAGGACTATACCCAAACAGAACCTTTGTAGTATTTCTGAAATGTTGTGGTTGAATTTTCTCTTTACTTTTTTTGTTTTCATTCACATTCTCCATCTGAATTTCAGATGTGAGGTTGTGCCTGGAACAAGAAGGGCATCATTATGTTGAAATTGTTCTTGTGGAATTTCTAGTCTAAACAGAAAATACTGAAAGATCATGAGAATTTCAGTCAAAGGGCTCAATCCTGAAGTCCCATGAAAGTCAGCTGGAATTTGGCCTGAATAAGGACTGCAGGATTTAGCCATAAGAGTTCAATTGCTATGTAAGCTCTGGGTGAGCATCTGAACTCTATGCCACATTCCTAACTTAGATCATTCTTGATGGGAATCTTGTTCCAGGACTAATCTTGCTAGGCCATTAGGGAAGGCTAACATAAGGAGAAGAGACCTAAATGGCAAGACTTGGGCTCATCCTGAGAAACTGAGGAAACTGCTGAGGAACTTTAAAGATCAGGACAGGGGACCTGAAACAGAACTGGAAGGGAGCCAATGTGATATGTTCTGTTTCCCATGCCTAGTAGTGGACTGCTGTGTGCCAGAGCTTCCATGACTACTTCTTGGTCTTCCCCAGACAGAGTGTTGCAATGTGTCACCTGGAGGAGACACAAGCATACATCATTGTGTCTAAATCATCATCAGAGAGGAATGGGCATAATTTCCTGGCTTGCTGAAGACATTTCTTGCCGACACTGCTATTTATATATCTAGGAGAGACTGAGTGTAATAGCCACAGAATCGCCATGTAAGTAACTTTGACAGGTGGAGGGCAGATGCCCTTAATAGAGAGTAGTGAGGTCTCTGCTTTCCCAGTGCAGTTTTGAAACTCCCTAATTTCTAACAGGACCTGAATTACCTAAATCCTACTCTGTCTGGTAACCTGGTGGGAATACCCTGCTGTACCATTAAAACAGCAGCCTTCACTGAGACAGCAGCCCTGTTCCCAGAATAGAAGTAATAACTCAGTGACAGGTATTCCTGAAAACTGTGAACATTTTTAATACTGAAGTTGCCAAAAGAAGAATTTTTAAAAAAGAGACTAATTCAAACTCCAGCAAATATATTCTTAGTCAGTGCTTTAACTAACTGTTGAGCGCTCAGAAGCCTAAGCGCAGAGAGTGTGCTCAGGGAAGTGTGAAACAGACCTTGTGTAGCTCAAGCAGTAATCCTTTCTGCGTGTTACCTTCTGTTCCTTTAGGCAGTGCAGCTGACGTGAGTTGGAGAGCAGTCTTCCAGCATCCTAAGAATTCCTAACTTTCAAATGAGCATTACAAATACGCAGGTGGCATTCATAAATTAGAATGCTCTAAACAGAGCCCTTGTAACTTGCGCATTCATATGTTACAGTGGCAAAGCTATGAAATTTCTGATTTTTGTCACACTCAGATAAGATTAAAAAACACAGTTAAATTTGCTCCTGCTGGCTGAATTGCAGAAGTAATTTCTCATACAATTGAAATCTAAAACTTTGGAGATTTTCTTGCCCAGTGGGATAGAAAGTAATTTATCAATTTCTGTTAACTTTATCCACCAATCAGGGAAGTGTTTATTTTCATTTTAGAAAAGCCATAATGTGTGCCGCCTACATTTCATAAGCAGACGTAAATTTCAGAAAGCAAACAGCTAAAGCTAAGTGTGTCTCTCCCTCTTTAGGAAAGCTCCCTGGATAAGTAAAATGAAGCTTTATATTTGCTTTGCAACTCTTACAAGGAAGATTCAACAGGTTTCAGAGTAGCAGCCGTGTTAGTCTGTATTCGCAAAAAGAAAAGGAGTACTTGTGGCACCTTAGAGACTAACAAATTTATTAGAGCATAAGCTTTCGTGAGCTACAGCTCACTTCATCCGATGAAATGCATCCAATGAAGTGAGCTGTAGCTCACGAAAGCTTATGCTCTAATAAATTTGTTAGTCTCTAAGGTGCCACAAGTACTCCTTTTCTTTTAAGGAAGATTTAAAAATCACAAGCAGGGTGTGCTAAAACTTGACACTTCGACCTGCTTTGTGTTGGGAACTCTTGGCCTTTCAAACCTCTCCTAGGCCTTGTCTACACTACCACTTACTTCGGTATAATTTATGTCACTTGGGAGTGTAAATAAGCCACTCTGCTGAGTGATGTAAGTTACACCGACCTAAGCACTGGTTTGGACAGTGCTATGTTGGCGGGAGAAGCTCTCTCCTGTCTGCCTCTCATGGAGGTGGTTTTATAATGCTGACGGGAGAGCTCTGTCCCGTCAGCATAGAATGACTTCACTGGACACGCTACAGCAGTATGACTGCATAAGTTCAGCCGTGCTGCTGATGTGCTTCTAGTGTAGACTAGCCCTTAGTCTTGTACATACGCATCTGAATTTCCTTCAATTTGGTTGCTCATTTGATACATAAGCATTTGCTAGAGACTTAAGATGACCACCCATTACATTTCTTTCCTGGCCTACAGGGCAGGAAAGAGGAGTTGCCCATCCTTTATAACAACAAGAGTAGGGGCATGTATTGTGTTCACTATAGGTAAATATATAATGAATAGGGGTTTTCTTGAAAGGATAATTTACCGGTAGTTCCTTGAGTTACCTGCACTAGAACGCTTGGAGGGAAGAGATACCTCCAAGTAAGTCAGCTGTATTGATTTCTGCCTCTAAGGAAAGTAGGAAGAAGAGAATATTTACTGTACTAAAACACTGGGGCGTTAAACTAATTCATATGGGAGATTTTCTTCTGGTTTTAATCCTCCTCTTGGCTTTGTCTTTGCAGAAGGTAAAGCTGAACGATGTATCAACGGAGGACAATGGGGGAGTTTTATATGTACAGTGAATCATTTCAAGCCAAAATAAGGACTCTTAAAGAAGACTTGTACCCAGCTTGCTCTGTGGTGTGATTTGTGAAGCAATTTTCCCATTATTATAAACTCAAATACATTAGAGATTTAAAAAACAATTCACTCTCATTTCTAAACCTGGTCACTCTTGATGACTATCTTAACGTTGGTGTATTATCCGACACAATCAAAGTAGGTAAGGTTAAAAACCATTTTCATTATAATTGTTTTGTTTCAGTTTATATCAGAACCTTTGGGCTCTATTTTTTCCATGCTTGGTCTGTGCATGGAGTTCTGGGAGGGTCAGATGGGGCTTACAAATGCACACTAAGGCCCAGGCAGGGGAACGGCTGGAATAGGACTGGGCCAGGAAAGCCTCAGGCACTACTGAGCATGCTCCTGGGAAAAGGAGCAGTATAAAACGAGTTCCAGCAACCCAAGCTAGGGGGAGGAACACAAACACTGTCCTGAGACAGGAAGAATTGAAGCACTTACTGAAGTGGTCCTGCTGTGAGTCTTTTCCCCTGTCTCTTATTGGAGACATCACCCCAGAGGTAGGGAGAACAATGTGGGGCACCAGAGGGTTGTCTGCATCAGCCCTGAGACTTGGGCGGATTTGGCGCAAAGGACTATAATCAAACAGCAGCCATGCCCTAAACTGAGATGTCGGAAGTGATAGCAAGTGGCCCAGAAGGTGAACAGGAGGTGGGTCAAGTGTAGACAGGCACATGCTGTCACCCTTTCAAGGAGTGAGAGAGTCTGGGTCCCCCTACTCACCCAGGGTTCCCCTTTGGCTAGTCCTAGGATGGGCAGGACTAGGGTATTCCCAGCAAGAAAGCTGACCCATAGCCAGGCGTCCCTAAAACATTGAAGTGAAAGAGAGACTAGAGCAGCAGGGCCTGACCACTAGGCCTGCTGGCTGAACGCACAACCCTGCTGCAGAGAGTTTAAGTAAAATCTTTTTTGTTTTCTAGTATTATGTAGGTGACTATATTTTTTTCTTCCCCATTTGGAGAAAAAAATCATTGCAACGTTTGTTTTTTAGTGAAGGATAAGTTAAAAATGACTGAACTCTGAACAGTAAGGTTGATGCATAAATATCCCTTATAGTCAGAAAAGTGGTTCTATAAAAATGGTACCTTCTTACTCAGCCGATCTGGTCTCTGTGTGTATTCAGAATCAGATCACTTACTTCAGTGATAGAAATAGACCTGCACTAGAGCTGGGTGAATTTTTTTTGGCAAATAGTAAATTTGTTGAAAAATGCATTTTGGTAGGGGGCAGGGGGAGAGCACAAAAACTATTCATGAATTTGGGTGAATAGCTTCAGCCAGAAAACCTGAAATCAAAAATTTAAGAAATATTGAAATAGTGTGCACTAGGAAAAAAATATCAAAACAGCTTCAAAAATGTAGTTTCATAATGACAGCTTTGAAATGTAAAGTTGATTCAAAGCAACTTTTCTTTTTGACCTGAATGAATTTTGGGGGGATTTTTTATTTCATTGAGTAAATTGGGGGGGGGTGTTCAAAACAAACTAATCCCTCCCCCCCCCCCGCAATCTTTTGGCTTGGCCATAGACCTGAAAAACAGTTTTTGCTTGTTAGCTAGGTTGTCTCTGTAGAGCTAACAGACTGGAGCTGGATTGTATTCCATCTTGTGCATTAAGGGCCTGATCCAAAACCATAGAAATTAATGGGAGCCAATTGACTTCAATAGGCTTTCAATCAGGCCCTACAATAATTGTTTACTGATGTCCAATCAGTTACACCTATGCAAACCCACTGAAAATAAAATAGTGTTGTAGGTGTAGACAAGGGCCTCATTTAGCCAACAGAATCTTTCTTATTATGGACTATGTGTGAGATGGAAAGACAGTCACAGTCCAGGCTGAGTTTGTGGGGCCAGTAGTTAGAAAAAAACATATGTCTACTTGTAAACTGACCACATTTGATATGGAAACTGATTGACAGACAAAAAACATGGACTCATGCAGCTTTATTTTAGAGGCCCCTTTCAGAATGGAACTATGCCTTAAATATGAATAAGCATTTGGCTAAACTTGGGGGCGGGGGGAGAATTGGATGAGAGCTAACACAATTAAAGCTTTCAAAATGCATCTACTAAAAAGCTGATTAGGCTGATGAGTGAGTGACAATAACAAATAATTACTTGGGACAGTATTAGCATAAATTCTACTTAATGGGGATTGATTTAGTGAGTGCCATTCAGTAAAGTAGTGACTTACTGCATGTTAAATAAAATCTGTTTCCTGACACACCAGTTGCCAAATAAAGATAAAGGGGCATATTAAACTAGGTACCCAGGAGGTCTAGATTAATAGAAGGCTGGATTCTGCTAGCCTCAGAAAAGGCACAGGCCTTCCCAGTGTAAAGGGAAATAGTTCCAGATCTTGGAATTTTCCTTTATTTAAAAAACAAATCAAACAAAAAAATCAAGTCCACTTCACTCCAGAAGCATCCCATTTATAAAACCAAAATATTTTAAAAAGACCACTACCATTAAATAGAACTTTAAGGCTGAGAAATCAAACACTCAAAAGTATGAAATGGAAGGGAAGTTTGAAAGGTTATCCTTAACTCTGCTCCTGTGTTCTTATACCTAAATATGGTCTCTCTGGATATCATTATTATAAATCTTTGTCAAATAATACAATATAATACAAACTAGATTTTTTTAAACACCTCCCTAATACAGTACATAAGTCTTCAAACTTGGGTTGATTCTTAAGTCTGAATGAGATCTACTAAACAAGCAATGTTTGAAGAAAACCTGTTCACTTGCTCTAGCTGTGGTTGTTTAAAGCTGAATGATCCAAAATTTGAAATGGTGATATAGAGTAAAAATCAGAAGTCTGGCTAATGCGCAGCCTAGGATGTTCCCAGAATTAGCTAATATACTTCTTGAATTATTCATGATTATTTTTGAATAGTGGAGGAGAATGTGAGGTATTAGATGTTTTGAGAGGGACTGAGGGTGGAGGAGCAAATGTGATATCAACTAATGGAAATCACTATCTGTCCTTAGTAAAATAATGAAACAAATATTAAAGGAAAAATATCTGCAAGCACCAAAAGGCTATTGGAATCATAAGAAATAAATGCAGGGGTTTATAAAGAGTAAATCATCCCTTTTTTGATTGCCTTTTTAAATTACAAAATGTGTGGCTGATGGGAAGGATGGCATAGATGTAATATACAGTACAGCTCTAGATACTAGGGAAGCATTTGATACAATGCCTCCTATCTTGAACAATTAATTGTTACTGACTTGGGGATAAGCACTGTCACATGGATGGAAGGAGTATAAATAAATGGCAATGATTTACAACAAAGTATTGAATCCTGGAGAGGTGTCCACCTGGGGTGTCGCGGGGATCACTGCTAGACTCTATTTTCTTTACCATATTTATTCATGCCTTGGAAGAAAAGGGTAAACAGCACATTTATTAAATCCAGATACTAAATTGGGAGATGTAGGAGAGGATGGACTAATCACTTTATCATTCACTAGATGTACTGAACTTGTATAATTTAGTATACACAGATTAAAAGTAGAAATAAATCCTGCATGATAGGAAATTTATTTCTGAAGATTATATTTAGAACTATGGTTTATTTCCACTATATACTATATATCTATTCGTTGTATGCTAAAGCATCTGCTTTTCCTCCTTCTCACGATTGTTAATATATCAAGAAAAGTGGAAATAACAAACATTTATATAAAAATATTGGGCAAACATGAATGGGGCTGGGGAAATAATACAGAGGGATCACGAAAGGCTAGAATGATGGGGGCAGATCATGTGTTGGTGAGCCCATGTGGCTTTATTCCTGTTTATGCAAAAGTGGGTGTGTGAGCAACAGTTTACTTGCCACTATCCCCCAGTTTGCATAGGGATGACCGGGGAGGATAGAATCACAGATGACTCTCTTACCTCCCCACAACACACCCACACCCCTTCCCAGAGAATTTCCAGAAAAGCTAATACCACCTGAGGCTATATTGACTTTCTGTGGAATACTCTGCACTGTGGGAAGCCCCCTTTAATTCAGTCCCTTTCCCTCATGGAAGGCCCCTGTAAGTGTACTGAGATGTCCCTGGAATTGCATCTCTATTGAGTACTGATCTCTAGGTAACCAGGGGAGAAAGGGAGCCCTGGAGCTAGTGTGAAGGCATAGAAACTGTCCATGGCTAGCTTTGGCCTCCAGAGCATCCTGGGAGTGACACTTCTTTGCTTCTTTCACAGGGGGCCCAGCCTCTACTTCATGCACCATTGGATCCTTAGTACAAAGTCAGTTTTCTCCTTTAAATGTAATTTTTAAGTAATTTCAATGTCTGTGAAAAAGGCAGCCTTTCAAGACTGAGAGCCATTCAAGACCGAGATCTAATCACTGGGCAGTTACAGAACAGGCAGGTTCACAAGCTTTTCCTCCCTAGAAATGTGGCCAAACCTTTTCCGGGAGAAGTAGTTTAAGAGGGTGAATAGTGAGTTATTACATGGGCACTTATTCTCTAGGAATTGGAACAAAACCCCTTCTCCCTAGAACATATCTTACATAGGCCACCAAACAACTATTGAATGGTTCATGCTTGGTAAATACAGGAGTGGTCTGGATTTGGTCCAGTAGCCTAGGAGCAAAAGGCTCTGTGTTACCAACAGGGCCAGCTCCAGCGTTTCTGTCGCCCCAAGCAGCAAAAAAAAAAAAAAGAAAAAAAAAAACCTTGCTGCCAAACGCGGAGCTGGAGTGATGGTGCAGCTGCCAAAGAAGAGACGCGTCTCCACCACCGAATTGTCGCCAAGCGCGAAACGCGCTGTGACAGAGCGGTCGCCGAATTCCCACTGCCGCCGTGGGCAGATTGCCACCCCAGAGCCCGACGTCCTGTTGCCCCTTTACATTTGCTGCTCCAGGCACCTGCTTGGTTCGCTGGTGCCTGGAGCCGGCCCTGGTTACCAAGTGCGTGAGCCATCTTTGTTTAAAAAAAAATAGGTAGGTATTTACTAATAAACATCCATACTGATTGGGCTTGACTGTGCTCTCCTTATAAAAATGTCTATCGGAGTGATTAAGCATCACAAAGAAAGTGCAGTCACTCCTTCCCTGTTCCTACAGACGCTTTTGCAGGCATTTTGTTCTGAAGTACCCTCCCCAAAGTCTGATAAATCAGGTACCATCTGGCGTGGTTGAGTTATTCCTATGAGCAAGCGTTGGAGCCGGCACGTGGCTGCAATTAGGATCAGTTGGAACTTCTGCTTTAACTTTGTGCTGGGAAACTTAAAAGAAAAATCAGAAATCCTCCAAAAAAGAATCGGCTGCCAGAATTAATAAGGGCTTGAATGGCCTTGTTTAGGGACAGAGTAAAGTGACCCCATCCCAGGCTTGCATTGGGGACATCCTGCTTCTAATGCAGAGTTGTCCAATCTGAGCCTGAGAAGGAGCCAGAATTTACCAATGTACATTGCCAAAGAGCCACAGTAATACGTCAGCAGCCCCCCATCAGCTCCCTCACCCTGCTCCCAGCGCCTCCCACCCACTGGCAGCCCACCGATCAGCGCCTCCCCTTCCCTCCCCCACCTCCTGATCAGCTGTTTTGTGGCGTGCAGGAGTTTTGGGGGAGGAGCGAGGGCACAGCAGGCTCAGGAGAGGGCGTGGGAAGGGGTGGAGTGGGGTCAGGGCCTGTGGCAGAGCTAGGGGTTGAGCAGTGAGCACCCCCTGGCACATTGGAAAGTTGGCTCCTGTAGCTCCAGCCCCGGAGTTGGTGCCTATACAAGGAGCCGCGTATTAACTTCTGAAGAGCCGCATGTGGCTCTGGAGCCACAGGTTAGCCACTCCTGTTCTAATGAGTCAGGGTGGTCTTGGAGTTTCCACACGTACAGGGGAAGCTTTCCCACAACTATAATCTTTTATTGTGGGCTGCGGATTATTGCCCCATGTGCAGTCAGCCAGTCCCTGAGGCCCATTTTCTCTTTATCCCCTTTGGGACACTGTGTACCTCCTGGGAAATAAGGGAGGTGGAACCTTGGCACTGCTCCAAGCACAGAGATTGCAGTTCTTTGTGTTCTTTACATGTGTTGCTCAAGTGAGAGAGGCTTCTTGCACCCTCTCTTCTATTCCTACCATGTGCCCATATACGGGCCAAACAGAATCTGGCACAAACTGAGAGAGAGCAGCAGGTGTCATTTAAAAGAAACACCCCTGTGATGCTTCTTTGGGGATACCCAGGGTTGTCAGGCACCTTGCTACCATCTGTCCTTCAAATAAGGAAGTCTTGTCTGCTTGCTATGGGTCAGCTCCCCAACTCCACCAGCTATGGGCAACACAAGCACTCCTCTCTAGTCCTTGCAGGCCCTGCTGTCTCTACAGGTTAGTGATGGGCACATTCCAACTCTTGAGTCCTCTGAGGGCCTCCCTGGAGGATCCAGCCCCTGGTCCACTGGACACTCAGTGTTCACAGATTTGCTGCTTCCAAAGAAACAGTGCGCCCGAGCTTACCAGCTTCACCTCAGATCACCACTTGGCTCAACACGCAGCACTCAGATATGTTTATTTTGAAATCAGGGAGAAATTTACTAAACACCGTATGGAGATTCAATTGAGAGCAAGTAGAAATACTGGAAACAAATGGTTACATATAAAATCATAACACACATTCTAGAGCCTAAATTTACTTAACTAGGTACATGCATGTCTTGTGGAGTAATGCTCACCCAGCATTTTTCAGTCCAGCTTAGCTGTGATCCCTCCTCCCCCACATTCATAAGACAAACATGCTGTTAGCTTGCCTCCTCAGTGAAGAATCCAGGATGTATGTCTGCACACTGCCCCACCCCCCGGTGTACCCCAACATTCCATTGTCTATAAACAGGATCCCTTCCTGCTGCTTTTTTTTCTTCCCCCTCTAAATTTCCCCCTCTTGAAGATTTTTGCCATCTCTTGACTAGCATTTGACTCTGTGTGCAATCCAGGGTCACTACACACACGACCAGACAGAGAGAAGTGTCTTCTGCCTCCTGCTTGAAAGGAACTTAACTGAGACTTGTCACTACCTGGTTACCTGCCTCAAGAACAGAATTTTCAGTATAGATACATACTCAAATATTATCCTCACATGCATTCTTAAAACGATTGACAACCAGTGAGGTCATGGGGCTTGGGAGAGACCTCGCATGCCACCCTTTGGTGATATATTATGTATATATGTGACCCAGGGGCTTCCAGTAAAACTCTAGGCACCCCCGTACCCTCTGCCAGTCAGCACCCTGGGTCATGTCCCCTTCAATACACCTGATATTTTCTCTTATTGAAAGCAGATCCACCAAAGTGATAGCAAAGAAAACACCACTTTATCACGTAGTGTACTTTTAACAGAATGGCACCTTAGAGACTAACAAATTTATTAGAGCATAAGCTTTCGTGAGCTACAGCTCACTTCATCGAAAGCTTATGCTCTAATAAATTTGTTAGTCTCTAAGGTGCCACAAGTACTCCTTTTCTTTTTGCGAATACAGACTAACACGGCTGCTACTCTGAAACTTTTAACAGAATGTTAGTGCACCTCCGCTATCCAGCCAATCTTCCTCTGCTTCTCCATCTCTGCTGCACAAATCACATGGTCGAATGCCCTTCATGGTTCTTGGATTTGAGTCTATCCTGTAAAGATTAAATAGGGTATGATTATTAAATGCTGTTTAAAGGCCCAATTTAGCACTTCTTACTTGGGCAAAACTCCCAGTGACATCAAATGACTCTGATAGGAAATATACCTATTTGGAGGGCAAATGGCTTCAAAAGTACAGTATGCTGTTAGCTAATGCAAAAGAAGAAGCAACTGCTGTTTTTATCTGAGACTTTCCTTTAGATTCCTGCCTAAAATATGCAGTGATTTGCGTTTAAATTATTTAAAAAATGTATTTTCCAGGAATGAGCTTGAAGGCTTCAGTCTTTTGAAGTATCTACCTCTGCAAAGGGCACATGTCCAAAGGAAAGGATTTCTGGATAGCTCTTACTGTTTGCTGGTATAATTCAGGAGGGTGGTAAAGGTTTAACACTTGCCTGAGGCAAGCTTTAGGCATACTGGCATTGCAGCTGTATCACTGCTTTGCAACCAGAAATGTGGTATCATATAGACTGATGAGAGATACATATACAAGGGATGGGTAGAGGATTCCAAGATGTTTCAAAACATACAACTTTGTGTGTGTGCGCGTGTGTTTAAAAAAAAATCTTTCTAAAAGGTTATTTTAGAAAAGTGTTTAATTCAGTATTTTCAGAGTTTGACATTTATAGGCCTGAGGCCGGTCTGCTATCTTGAATTGAAACCAGTGTAATTCCACTGATTTCACTGGGGTTGCTCCAGACTTACACCAGTGTAAATGAGAGCAGAGTCTTTGGGTGCATTATGTAGAGCTGAGGCCCAAGCCATAATTTTGGATCAGGATCTGAATTTCACATCCTGAAAGTTGGAGCTGTGTTCAGATCTGGGGCGTTGGTTAGGCTTATTTTAAAGGCAGGGGCAATTGGTGAAATTCAGATCAAGTTCTGGATTTGTCCATCTCCAATACTAAACATTCCAACATAGGACTTTGAATTTATGATTTTTTTTATTATTATTAGTAATAAAATTATAGCTTCCTGAATTTAATGATTATTATGCCAGACGCTGGATTAAGTTCACTGGGCACTGAAGTGCATTACAGAGCCAGAAATCAGGGATAGCATGGGCAGTTCATGTGCAGCATTCTCCACCCCACCCATTGCTCTTCTGGAAGGGCCACCTGAACACTGTCATTGGTGGCCAAAGGTCTGTGTTTAGAAAGCGTTTATAACCTATAGGGGTGGGAGCCAAACCCTTTGACACTAGATTAGAACATGCTATCTTTTAAACATAATTCTTTTGTCAGTGCCTTTGGATAATACTGTTGCCTATTTCCCCCCTTTTATTAATAGTAACAAGGGCATTCTGATTTTCCCCATCCCTGAAAAACAGACCAGGATGGACCCCTCAAGAATTTTTCAGCATTTGTTATTCTTTTGTCTGTTTGACCGCTAATTCTCTCAGCAACCTCTCATACGCTTCTTCCTCCCTTCTTTTGACTCGTCAGGCAATGCTAATCAGCTACTTTCTCACAACAGCCTTCACAGCATCCCAAATGATGTTTTCAGACATCCCTTCAGTAAAAATGATCTTACAAATCAGTCTCCTCACCACTTTCTCTACTAAAATAGTAGTTTTTAATTAGAATTCTCAAGCTTTTTCCCCCCCTCCAAAGGGCCAGATTCATCCTTGGTATTATTACCCCATTGACCTCAGTGGATTTACAACTGGAATGTAGTGTGCCTGTAGTATTCCAGTTCTGGATGGTTGTAGTGATAAGCTTACTGTGCAGTTTTACTAACTCTATTTAGTAGATGCCATTTAAAAAAAAAAAAAAGAAGAAGTATTGCTCAGTGGTATTTGGACTTTACTGTGATATTTGTAGCATTTCCTATAGTTAGAACAGGAAGTATTTCACTAAAGTCAAATTCTTAGGTATTGTAAGTGTTTATTTTAAAGCACTCACTGTATGCTGACAAAAGATACACCTAATACTTTGGTCTATAAATATAAAAATTGATCCAAGACTATATCCAGGGAGGGAGAGAAAGAAGTGACATTTTTCTGTTGGAGAGGTTGCCACTGGTATGTATCAGTTACATCCAGACCTTCATTTTTTTAGTTACTCCTTGTATAGTGATCTCTGGCTTTTCTTTTTTTTAATTAGTTCAACTTGTTTTTGTCAGAATCATGGAAGATTAGGGTTGGAAGGGACCTCAGGAGGTCATCTAATCCAACCCTCTGCTCAAAGCAGGCCATCCCCAACTAAATCATCCCAGCCAGGGCTATGTCAAGCCTGACCTTAAAAACCTCTAAGGATGGAGATTCCACCACCTCCCTAGATAACCCATTCCAGTGCTTCACCACCCTCCGCGTGAAATAGTATTTCCTAATATCCAACCTAGACCTCCTTCACTGTAACTTGAGACCATTGCTCCTTGTTCTGTCATCTGCCACCACTGAGAATAGCCTAGCTCCATCCTCTTTAGAACTCTCCTTCAGGTAGTGGAAGGCTGCTATCAAATCTCCCCTCACTCTTCTTCTGCAGACTAAATAAGCCCAGTTCCCTCAGCCTCTCCTCATAAATCATGTGCCCCAGCCCCTTGATCATTTTCTTTGCTCTCTGCTGGACTCTCTCTAATTTGTCCACATCCTTTCTGTAGTGGGGGCCCCCAAAACTGGATGCAATACTCCAGATGTGGCCTCACCAGTGCTGAATAGAGGGGAATAATCACTTCCCTTGATCTGCTGGAAATGCTCCTACTAATGCAGCCCAATATGCCGTTGGCCTTCTTGGCAACAAGGACACACTGTTGACTCATATCCAGCTTCCCCCAGGTCCTTTTCCACAGAACTGCCGCTTAGCTAGTTGGTCCCAGGCCTGTAGCAGTGCATTGGATTCTTCCATCCTAAGTGCAGGACTCTGCACTTGTCCTTGTTGAACCTCATCAGATTCCTTTTAGCCCAATCCTCAAATTTGTCTAGGTCACTCCGGAGCCTATCCCTACCCTCCAGCATATCTACCTCTCCCCCACAGCTTAGTGTCATCTGTGAACTTGCTGAGGGTGCAATCCATCCCATCATCCAGATCATTAATGAAGATGTTGAACAAAACCAGCCCCCAGACTGACCCCTGGGGCACTCTGCTTGATACCGGCTGCCAACTAGACATCGAGCCATTGATCACTACCCATTGAGTCCGACGATCTAGCCAGCTTTCTATCCACTTTATAGTCCATTCATCCAATCCACACTTTTTTAACTTGCTGGCAAGAATACTGTGGGAGACCATATCAAAAGCTTTGCTAAAGTCAAGGTATATCACATCCACCACTTTCCCCATATCCACAGAGCCAGTTATCTCATCATGGAAGGCAATCAGGTTGGTCAGGCATGACTTGCCCTTGGTGAATCCATGTTGACTGTTCCTGATCACCTTCCTCTCCTCCAAGTGCTTCAAAATGGATTCCTTGTAAACCTGCTCCATGATTTTTCTGGGACTGAGGAAGGGCTGACTGGTCTGTAGTTCCCTGGATTCTTCATCTTTCCTTTTTTAAAGATGAGCACTATATTTGCCTTTTCCCAGTTGTCCAGGACCTCCCCCGATTGCCATGAGTTTTTCAAAGATAATGGCCAATGGCTCTGAAATCACATCAGCCAACTCCCTTAGCACACTTGGATGCATTGCATCCAGCCCCATGGACTTGTGCATGTCCAGCTTTTCTAAATAGTCCTGAATCTGTTCTTTCACCACTGAGGGCTGCTCACCTCCTCCCCATACTGTGCTGACCAGTGCAGTAGTCTGGGAGCTGACCTTGTCTGTGAAGACTGAGGCAAAAAGAGCATCGAGTACTTCTGGTTTTTCCACATCATCTGTCACTAGGTTGCCTCCCCAATCAGTAAGGGTCCCACACTTTCCCTGACCTTTTTCTTGTTGCTAACATACCTGTAGAACCCCTTCCTTCACATCCCTTGCTAGCTACAACTCCAGTTGTGCTTTGGCGTTCTTGATCACACTACTACAAGCTTGAGCAACATTTTTATACTTCCTAGTCATCTGTCCAAGTTTCCATTTCTTCCACTTTCTGTGTTTAAGCTCACTGAAGATTTCACTGTTAAGCCAAGCTGTTCGTCTGCCATATTTGCTATTCTTGTCTCTGGACCATCCTTGCCAATGGCCCAGTCTCTGTGAG
Organism: Dermochelys coriacea; assembly: GCF_009764565.3. Lineage (NCBI taxonomy): Eukaryota > Metazoa > Chordata > Testudines > Dermochelyidae > Dermochelys > Dermochelys coriacea. The sequence continues at coordinate 125,445,917 of NC_050070.1, forward strand.
ATCCTGAGCACCCTCACTTCCAGTTGAATGAAATAGCTTTTGCAGGTGCTTGACACTTCAAAGGACTGGGCCTCCTAAGAAAAAATGTACTGTTTTAGGTCTTAATCCTGAAGTGCTGAGCACCTGCAACTGCCATGGAATTTCACTCTGTAGTATAAATAGGCCAAACATTTCAGACTTGAGTGTCTACATTTAAGAACCTTACATAAAAAGGGACCTACTATTCAAAGCTGTTGTGCAACTGCTGGCTTCAGTGGAAGCTATAGATCTGCAACTCCTTTGAAAATTACTAATTATTTTGCAGATGTTCTTCAAGAGACTTGTAAAAAATTCTCAGATATGCCTCTTATTTGAGGGAAGATGGGTCAAGTGGGATAAACAGGTTAAAATCAGTCATTGATACAACTTGAATTCCCATGTGCAACTCACAGTTTATGCTAGGTTTCAGAGTAGCAGCCATGTTAGTCTGTATTCGCAAAAAGAAAAGGAGTACTTGTGGCACCTTAGAGACTAACAAATTTATTTGACCATAAGCTTTCGTGAGCTACAGCTCACTTCATCGGATGCATTTGGTGGAAAATACAGTGGGGAGATTTATATACACACAGAGAGAACATGAAACAATGGGTTTTATCATGCACACTGTAAGGAGAGTGATCACTTAAGATGAGCCATCACCAGCAGCAGGGGGGGAAAGGAGGAAAACCTTTCATGGTGACAAGCAAGGTAGGCTATTTCCAGCAGTTAACTAGAACATCTGAGGAACAGTGGGGGGTGGGGTGGGGGGAAAAATAACATGGGGAAATAGTTTTACCTTGTGTAATGACTCATCCATTCCCAGTCTCTATTCAAGCCTAAGTTAATTGTATCCAGTTTGCAAATTAATTCCAATTCAGCAGTCTCTCGTTGGAGTCTGTTTTTGAAGCTTTTTAGTTGAAGGATAGCCACCCTCAGGTCTGTAATCGAGTGACCAGAGAGATTGAAGTGTTCTCCGACTGGTTTTTGAATGTTATAATTCTTGATGTCTGATTTGTGTCCATTTATTCTTTTACGTAGAGACTGTCCAGTTTGACCAATGTACATGGCAGAGGGGCATTGCTGGCACATGATGGCATATATCACATTGGTAGATGCGCAGGTGAACGAGCCTCTGATAGTGTGGCTGATGTGATTAGGCCCTATGATGGTGTCCCCTGAATAGATATGTGGACAGAGTTGGCAACGGGCTTTGTTGCAAGGATAGGTTCCTGGGTTAGTGGTTCTGTTGTGTGGTGTGTGGTTGCTGGTGAGTATTTGCTTCAGGTTGGGGGGCTGTCTGTAAGCAAGGACTGGCCTGTCTCCCAAGATCTGTAAGAGTGATGGGTCGTCCTTCAGGATAGGTTGTAGATCCTTGATGATGCGTTGGAGAGGTTTTAGTTGGGGGCTGAAGGTGATGGCTAGTGGCGTTCTGTTCTTTTCTTTGTTAGGCCTGTCCTGTAGTAGGTGACTTCTGGGTCCTCTTCTGGCTCTGTCAATCTGTTTCTTCACTTCAGCAGGTGGGTATTGTAGTTGTAAGAATGCTTGATAGAGATCTTTTAGGTGTCTGTCTTTGTCTGAGGGGTTGGAGCAAATGCGGTTGTATCGTAGAGCTTGGCTGTAGACAATGGATCGTGTGATGTGATCTGGGTGAAAGCTGGAGGCATGTAGGTAGGAATAGCGATCAGTAGGTTTCCGATATAGGGTGGTGTTTATGTGACCATCGCGTATTAGCACCATAGTGTCCAGGAAGTGGATCTCTTGTGTGGACTGGTCCAAGCTGAGGTTGATGGTGGGATGGAAATTGTTGAAATCCTGGTGGAATTCCTCAAGGGCTTCTTTTCCATGGGTCCAGATGATGAAGATGTCATCAATGTAGCGCAAGTAGAGTAGGGGCATTAGGGGACGAGAGCTGAGGAAGCGTTGTTCTAAGTCAGCCATAAAAATGTTGGCATACTGTGGGTCCATGCAGGTACCCATCACAGTGCCGCTGATTTGAATATTTGATACCCTCTCTCTTATTGCCGATGCAAGAAAATAGCAATTTTGTTCACTAGGGCTGTATGGTTCAGAGATTTTCCACTTCATATATTGTCTGCCTCATTTAACTACTACCACTCAGCTGTGTTGACCACAGAGAAATAACATACTGAAGCAGACTAACATATCCCTTTAGCTGCTTCTTGCAACCCTCTTCAGCTACAGCCTATGCCTGAATTAGTGTTCACCCAGCTGTAACAGTGCATGTATAGCTTGTTGGGCATGTTCTGGTTCTCCCTATAGCCTCAGAGTTTGCCACCTCTGTTCTCATTCACTGTTAAAGAGCCGTGTAACTGGATCTGCACGAACATGTGGCAAGCGGATGCAGTGCTTCACTACTGCATGTACTGAGCCATGACATTAGCAGTCCCCAGCTGCCGCGAGACATAGTGAAAAGTGCATTAAAATAAAATGTTAACATGGAGAAACATTTTACATTTGGAATACTGAGCTCCTTTCAGGTATATTCATGCTGTAAGGAAGCAGGACGGAAATAGATGGATCTGTACTGCCATAGTGTGAGCCTGAGTCTGTAGACCTGGGCTCTGAGACATGGTGCCTCGAGTTTTAAAACACAGTCTAGTAATTCCCTTATTGGAGACCTGGGTCCATGGGTACAGCCATTGTTACCTCCTAATAACTGTGATATTAATTAAGATGCACCATTTCAGTGAGCGAATTGGAATGTATTTAAATGGTGTGACAGCTTCTGTGACATAATGTCACAATATGATAAAAATAACATCAATAATTAAAGCAGTATTTTTAAATCTAGCTATTTCTAAAATCCACTGCTTCGGCAAAGAGCATTTCTTTCTGTTATGCCGCATTTATTTTATTTAGGTTTTTTAAAAGCCAGACAACATCTCTCCAGAAACTCAAGATTTCTTTGACATGCATTAAAAGTTCAAAATAATTGAATCAACAAAAGTAAGCACAGCAATTTTCTTAAACCAGAAAAAGGGAGAAAAGACCTTCATGCCAGTCCCTAACCCCAGCTACACGGTACACCCCTTCCCCCCAGTCTTTAGCTTCCCCACCAAAAGCCTAGGAAAAGAGATGACCTTGTAGTGTGCCCTAAAGAATAACCCATCTAAGCTACACTGAATCAAAGATGGGGTGAGGATTGAGATAGAATTCTGACATCTCAACCCCTTCCTGGAGAAGACTCTGCCAGCAGCTCTCTCTGTTGAACAGAGCGGGGCCCAGTCCTACCACCTCTGCTGGCCACAGCTGTGGCAGTACAGCATGGAGAGCGATATGGTCTCTCAAATAGGCGGTGATGTTTAACTGTGTCATGTAGCTTGGGATTATGCAAAACAGTCCCGGAATCGACATATTTCTAATTCAGAGTAGGTGGAAGTGAAGGTTCAGGTATCAGCCTCATGTGACATCCCTTTGCTGGTTTTCCAAAGGCTGTTACATTTAAAGGCACCGTTATGATAATCTAGTGACCTCCTGGATAACACAGGCCGTAGAATTCCACCCCTTAATCTCTGCATCAAGCCCATAACTTCTGTTTGAGCAATCGTCTCTTTTAGAATGACATCCAGACTGATGTCAAGTGATGAGGAATCCCCCACACTCCTAGGTAAGTTGTTCCAGTGATTACTTATCTTCACTGTTTAAAAATGTGCACCTTATTTTTAGTCTGAACTTTTACTAGCTTCAATGTCCAGCCATTAGATCTTGCCATAACATTGTCTGCTAGATTAAAGAGCCCTCTGTTATCAGAAATCTTTTCCCCTCATAGGCACTTGTAAACCATGGTCGAGACACCACTTCAGCTTCTCTTTGAGAAACTTACCAGACCACATGTCTTGACTCTTTTTTTCTGTAAGGCTGATGTGCCAGACTCTGATCATACTTCTGATCTTTTTTTTCAGAACCCTTTTCAGTTTTTCAAAATCCTTTTTAAAGTGTGGACCCCAGACCCAGACATAGTATTCCAGTAATGGTCTCATGAACGTTGTATACAGAGGTAATACCACCTTCCTCCTCCTACTTAGTATTCTTCTGTTTACACATTCAAGGATTGTTAGCCCACTTAGGCCTGGTCCTTACTAGGGGGGAAAAGGGTAAATTTTTTAAATACCTGTTTAGCTAACACCTGTTAGTTAATATCTGTTAAAATGCTAGGGTGAAATTCTGACCCCATGTAATAAACAGCAAAATTCTTATTGACTTCCGTGAAGCCAGTATTTCACAGCTCGTGTAGACCAGGCAAGATGTTATTTTACCATGTATAGTCTGATTGAGGTAGACTGTAGGCTCCCTGCTGAGAGTTAACCTAGTTTGACTAACGAGTTAAAACTATAACTTGCCTTGTCTATCCTAGCATTTTAACATGTGTTTAAAACCGGACTCTTTCCCCTAAAGCAGATATGGCCCTTTTCAGAATCACTCCTTTTCCCAGATAGAATCCACATTCCCACAAGTGTGACCTGGTGCCAAATTCCTCCAGCACAGTGAGGGAAGTGAAATCCTAATATTTCAAATGCTAGAAAATGTAAAACATTTGAAACCATCTTTATCGATCTTCAAGGAAGCAGTGCAAGGCAAAAAACAGGTGTGTTGTTTTACATTTGACCTTTAACATGAAAAAAATTGACACCACTCAAATCTTTAACTTTGAAAAGATACTTGTTTTTAAAGATAAAACCCAGTTTACTCCTACAAGAGTTTGGCATATTGATGTAGCATGTTAAGATGGTTCATATCCATGCAAGAATTCACTGGGTACTTGGAATATATTGTGTGACCAAATTAATATGTATAAGAACATCCAATGAGTGTATGCAGAAACTCATTGTTTTTATGGCCCCTTGTTAGACAGGAATTCAGTGAAGCCAATGGTGTAGTCTGAATTCAAGTTACTTTGCAGTGAATTGGAAATCAGGGGAAGGCTGAGCTGCTTTGCATTGTTCTAGTTGGTGAAGTTCATTAATGTTCATTTTGGGAATGATTTAATGATGAGTAGTTGATACATTGCCAGCTCATAAAATCAGCTCAATATCAACTCATTAGCAAGAAGTTGAACTCCGCTTACGTTGTTCTGAGACTTGTACCATAAACAATTCTTAAGGGAAAGTCAAATCTTGTTAAAAGAAAGAAGAAGGGGGGTGGGGGGGAGGAATTTGAGAACCAACTTTAAAAAATTCTGTTGGTGCTTAGGAACGGACTTACAGTGAAGCTCACCCTTTAAAAATTAATTTAAAAAAAGTTTATGTAAAAACGGTGTCCCAAACTATTTTAGATTCAAACACAAACACTAAAGTGTGGACTGGTTAAGGTTGCTGAAGTGCAACTCCCACCAACGAATTGTTCAAAGACTAGGAAATCCATTGTTCATTTAAGTTAAATTCAACACAATATCCAATTAATAGCAACATAGAGAAAGCACCCATAACACATGTATGTCATCCTGTACACTAGGAAGGAAACATCTTCCTGAAGCAACCTTATCTCTGGGTCCAGATATAAACTTTGTGGTAGGCTCCTATTTCTATTATGGGATAGGCCAAGGCAAAACTGTGCATTTGGCTATTCAGTTTCTGCTGCCTTAGCTGACTAACCAACTTTGCTGGTGATCTCTGGAAAGGAGGGTAGAAGTTATTCAAATGTTGAGAGTGAGGGCCCCGAGGTGTTTTCTTTTACAGTCAAATTAGGGCTTGTTCACTCAGTGCATTAGTGCACACCAGCTGGGGTGTAAAGTCTAATGTGCCCCAGCATGTTGCACGCTAACTGGCTCAAGTGGGGCACATACTAAAAGTTCCCTAGAGTGTGTTAATGTAGTCCCATTTCAAACAGTAATAAGTATTGCACAGATTATGGAAGTAACGGAGAGAGAAAAAAAAAAAGGAGCAAAAAATCTAGAAGGGAGAGTAAATGTGCAGGAAAGCTGAATTCTTGGATGATTATTTAGGGCTTGAGCATTTTGGAAAAATCTATTTTATTTTGCTTCTGAATTGTTTGTTCATGTAGAGTCATTAGAAGCATAATAATTTGTGAAATAGCCTGTGACCCTCACTACTTCTCCCTGCTGTCTTAACTTCCGATCTTATTGTCAAAAGACTTTTGAGGCTAAAATGATAAATGCAGGAAATCATGCCTTGTTAAAAGGTGAATTAAAGGTTCTTCCTTAACCAACAAAAAGTTTTCTGTGGAAGCAGAGAGTTTGTTTACTGGAAAGGCAAATAGGGACAAATTGTACATATTAAAACCCTTTTGATAAACCTAGAAAGGGAGAGAATAAAGAGCCGAATGTCTTTCTTTGTTCAAGTTGCACCAAGAATAGCTGTGGCATATTATGTAGAAAGTGGTTCTCAAACTATTGTACTGGTGACCCCTTTCACATAGCAAGCCTCTGAGTGTGACCCATCACCCGCTTATAAATGAAAAACACTTGTTTATATATTTAACACCATTATAAATGCTGGAGGCAAAGCAAGGTTTGGGGTGGAGGCTGACAGCTCACAACCCCCATGTAATAACTCCATGACCCCCCCGAGGGGTCCCAAACCCCTAATGTAGAACATGTTAACAGAGACATTGGCAACGTTGTTTGGGGACATAGGCACAAGTTTTTGTGCATGCAAGTTAGTTTCAAAATATGCATGCTGGGGTCGGTGAAAGGCAAATTTATGCATAAAGAATGCAGCCGCATATGCAAAAGTTACACATGTGGTGTTTGTACATGCACATACAGGCATTTGCTCAGTCACTCCCTTGTTTTGGTGCACAGTTTACCCAACTTGTATGTGTAGCTGCATATTTGGCACCATTTCTCTGTTTGGCGCTGCAGGCATTTATTTTCCATGAGCAACTTGCATGTTTAGATTTGAAAAATTTCCCTTTCTGTTGGTTTTATTTGAATATACTCCACTAGTCACCTATCTGCATTTGTAGGCTCCTAAATACCTCTGAAAATCGGAGTCATAGTTTATAAAAGAAGATTTCTGTGTACTACTGTTCCTGTTCCTTGACTGAGCTGATGCTATTTTTAGCACTAGCTGGCTATATTCTATGGTCGTCAGTCTCCCATGTTTGCTGTAGTAGAGCCTCATTACAAACATAGATAGGCCAGCAGAATATGACCCTTATTTTCTTGAGTTGTCCCTTTGATTTAAGGGTAAGGTGAGCTGGATTAGGCTCATACAATGCTACTGTAATTGCTCCATCTGTTTAGTTTTCCTCATTTATTATAATTAACATTTTCACTATCCCCTGTTGGATCGTGTTGGTTACGGAATCAGTTTCCTGGTTTATAAACATTGCTAATGTCAAATTCTAATGAGTGCATGTTTTACACTGTGTTACAGCCTTTCAGCTGGATATGGTTTTGACATAAGCTTTTGGGACAAGCTGTCATTTGTCACTCTCGTGAAATTTTTTCCTTTCTTTTCTTGTCTGCTTTGTTTGTTTTTCTTATGCCACTTATTGCTCCGCTTGAGTAAGATGCACAGAGGCAGTTACTATCCATATTTATTTGCAGTGGGCATTAACCTAGACTAGTAACACAATTTTTTGGGGGGTGATCCTAAGGAGAAGCTAAATAGCTGGGCTAGGAGGTAGCAATACCAGGGAATAGAACTTGGAAACTTTAGTCAGTTAGCTTGAATGAAGAACTGTCAAGGTCCACTAGACAAGATGTTAGAGAATCTTACCTGAACAATCCTATGATGAGTGCTGAGCAATAAGCCAGTGCAGCTTTTAAGCTATGCCAGCCAATTTACTCCAGGCTAGAGATATGACAAGTCCCTCAGAAATTGGAGCCCTCTGTAGCCAGGGCCAGATTAAGCCATAGGCGCTATAAGCTTTTGCCTTGGACCCAAGTTCCTGGCATCATGCAATGTCAAAATCTCAGCTTTCATTAAAAATCTTTGCCCTCATGGTTGTCTAAAAAAGATTGAAAATGTGCAGGGCCCTGCCTGTCCTTCCTGAACAGTTTATATCCATTCATGACAATACTCCAGTCATGTGAGTTATCCCACCAAGTCTCTGTTATTCCATTCACATCATAATTCCTTGACTGTGCCAGGACTTCCAGTTCTCCCTGCTTGTTTCCCAGGCTTTTTGCATTTGTGTATAGGCACTTGAGATAACTCGTCAGATCGTCCCCCTTTCTCAGTATGAGGCAGGAGCCCTCCCCTCTCGCACACTCCTGCTCGTGCTTCCTCCCGGTATCCTGCGTCCCCACTTACCTCAGGGCTTCAGTCTCCTTCCCCCAGTGAACCTAATTTAAAGCCCTCCTCACTAGGTTAGCCAGCCTGCTTGCGAAGATGCTCTTCCCTCTCTTCGTTAGGTGGAGCCCGTCTCTGCCTAGCACTCCTCCTTCTTGGAACCCCATCCCATGGTCAAAGAATCCAAAGCCTTCTCTCCGACACACCTGCGTAGTCATTCATTGACTTCCACGATTTGATGGTCTCTACCCAGGCCTTTTCCTCCCTGTGGGGTACCCTCAAGCCCTTTCACCCCCCCTCTGGGGAAGAGCTGAGAAAGGAAATCAGCTGTTGCCACCAGCTAATTAAATAACATATGCACAAACCTCTAAGGGACACAAAAATCCAATCCTGTTCTTAATAAAAAAAAAAAGTAAATATTAAACAAAAAGAAAGAAAATACATCTGGAACTTAGGCTTTTTGCTAGATTTTAAAAAAAACAATTACAGGGATTAAGCATCAAGATAGCTACTTGAGGTTCAGTTTAAAGGTTACAAGCAAAACTAAAGCACCTGAGGTTAGCACAGAGGAATCAACAAGCCATAAAGAAATAAGAGATAAACTAATCATAGAAGATCAGGGTTGGGAGGGACCTCAGGAGGTCATCTAGTCCAACCCTCTGCTCATCCAATCCCTTACAAATTGCCCAGTGTTTTTCTTTTGTCAGAAGGCATCCTGTTTAGCTAAACACCCCTCCTGCCAAAGCAGATATCCAACTTCCAGGGGATTCCAGCCTACTCTAAAAGAGTAATGGCCTTGGGGATGGGTTTTATTTGGGTAAAAGGGCCACTGGGTCTTAAAGGCGGTATCCACAGACCTTGAGTGCCTCATCTCCTGAGCTGGAACGGGGAGTGAGGAGTGCGCACATATGTGTGCTTGTCTGGGCAAGGTTTGCCTTCGTAGATGAGTTCTGAGTCCCCTTTGCTTTCCAGAAATCTGCAGCTATAATTTTAGAAATCAAACATAAAGTCCTCGTTTGTTTTAACAGGCACCCAGTGAAGTTGGCTTTAAGGCTGCTTTTTCACTGCCAATGTTGCAAAGCAACTTTTGTGGGGGCCAAGATCTGAGCCACTAACTCAGCTGTGTTGCACTCAGAGGGTTAAATAGTGCTCTCTGTTTCAATCTTATTCATGTCAACGAGTAGCAATAACAAAGAACTGCAACTGACCCATATGATGCAGTAGTTATTTATTTGTTTTCCTTCTTAAATGTACTTACTTACCTCTCTAATCTAGCTATAGGTTTTTATGGCACCTTCAGTGCCATGTTATCTGAGTGCCTCTCATGTACTACTGTTTGCTGTTAAATCACGCACAAGTGAAATCCACAGTACATACAATGTGGCTGTGCTGACATTTTAGGAGAACAGATATTTGGAATTTTCTGCTTGATGTCACAATTTAAGAATTGTATTAAATGCTAGTATTTAAAAATGAGGTAATTTACTATTTGTACAGTGACAACAGTGTGCTAGGTGCACTAGCCTGTGATGAGAACAAGTTTTAACTTGCCTCATTTTTATGCATTTGTATCGTTAAACCTAACACTGCATTAACATTTCTTATTTTGCATAGAATTCGATCCAAATTTCTCATAATATCCTGCAAGCTCTAGTAAGAATCCTATTTCTATTCTGTTTTGTGGTAGCATTCACAGATTTTATATTCTCTGTTTAGTTTGCACCCATCTGTAATCCTTCCTTAGGAACTCAATGTCTTGGAAAAGTTAAGATGACTATCAAAAAGCAGCACTTAATTTTATAGGTGCACCTGTGCATTTGATTCTCTCTCTAAAACTTATTTTAAGTCCTTAAAGGGTCATTCCAAACTCAAGGGCAAAACTATGATTATATCATCTCAGTATGCTCCACAAGTGCAATATATTGAACCTGACAATGAAGTGTTCATTAATCCTGAAACCCAGCCAGTCCATTGGCTATTCTGAAGGGCATTGCATTAAAATGAAATGTCCTCTTATGACAGACAAAGGTCTCTTTATTAAATTATTATTATTACTTACAGTTGTCCTCCACTTGTGACTGTCAATAGTGGCCAGTAAAATCAAGGGTAGTTAAAAGTTTTGCTTGAATGTATGTGGTTGAATATTCAAGCCAATTGGTTTGAATAGAGATGGCTCAAGTCACAAAGTACGGATCCAAACTTACCCAAAAGTTTGGGTGTTTTTGGGATCTGGGGCAGAGGGGTTTATATCTAATTCTGCCCCCTGTGTACATACTATTATGAGCTAACTTTGCTGAGGACAGTGAAATGGATTTGCCAGCATAGGCTGTGATGAGAAAATGGGGGTGAGCAAACTGGTTTGGATGCAATAAGAAGTGACTTGACCCTTTCCCCAAAATTCAAATTTAATTTTTTTTTAAAATGTGGATAACATTTTGTTAACTTTTTAAAAGTTATGTTTGTCTTTGTGCCCATCTGTACCTGAAGCAGAAGTGCTGAAATACCATGATCAAGGCTATTCTCAGATTATCCCTGGCTTGACTAGACACAGAATATATCAAAACTCTCAAGATGGGCCTTTCTTCTGGGATGCTCAATCCAATTTTGTAGACTCAAAAGGGGAAATCTAGGCTCTGTTAAAATCAATGGGAACTTTGACATGGATTACATAGGTCCAAGATTCCATCCAAAAGATGGAGATAATTCATAGGAGCATCCATTCTTATGGATGGCTGGTATCTTGAGTGATTATTTGAACCATTGAGACTTGCCAGTCACTACATGTGGATGATATATATTTTGCATTTTTTTAACTGGAAAGACAAAAAGAAGGGCAGAAAGGCAAGAAACATAATGTAGTCAGCAGTCCTTTCCATAACAGCTTATAGCCCACTATTGGGGACATCAAAGTCCCAATCTGGCAGTGCACTTATGCACTTGCTTAGCTTTAAGAACATGAGTGCTCCTATAGACTGGTAATAGCACTGTTTCAGGTATTTGTCTGGCTATGTAGACTCCCTCCTCAGGCCCTTCGTTACCAGCACTCCCAGCTATCTTCAAGACACCACCGATTTCCTGAGGAAACTACAGTCCATTGGTGATCTTCCTAAAAACACCATCCTAGCCACTATGGATGTAGAAGCCCTCTACACCAACATTCCACACAAAGATGGACTACAAGCCGTCAGGAACAGTATCCCCGATACTGTCACGGCTAACCTGGTGGCAGAACTTTGTGACTTTGTCCTGACCCATAACTATTTCACATTTGGTGACAATGTATACCTTCAAATCAGCGGCACTGCGATGGGTACCCGCATGGCCCCACAGTATGCCAACATTTTTATGGCTGACTTAGAACAACGCTTCCTCAACTCTCGTCCCCTAATGCCCCTACTCTACTTGCGCTACATTGATGACATCTTCATCATCTGGACCCATGGAAAAGAAGCCCTGGAGGAATTCCACCATGATTACAACAATTTCCATCCCACCATCAACCTCAGCCTGGACCAGTCCACACAAGAGATCCACTTCCTGGACACTACGGTGCTAATAAGCGATGGTCACATAAACACCACCCTATATCGGAAACCTACTGACCGCTATTCCTACCTACATGCCTCTAGCTTTCATCCAGATCATACCACTCGATCCATTGTCTACAGCCAAGCGCTACGATATAACCGCATTTGCTCCAACCCCTCAGACAGAGACAAACACCTACAAGATCTCTATCATGCATTCCTACAACTACAATACCCACCTGCTGAAGTGAAGAAACAGATTGACAGAGCCAGAAGAGTACCCAGAAGTCACCTACTACAGGACAGGCCCAACAAAGAAAACAACAGAACGCCACTAGCCATCACCTTCAGCCCCCAACTAAAACCTCTCCAACGCATCATCAAGGATCTACAACCTATCCTGAAGGACGAGCCATCGCTCTCTCAGATCTTGGGAGACAGACCAGTCCTTGCTTACAGACAGCCCCCCAATCTGAAGCAAATACTCACCAGCAACCACACACCACACAACAGAACCACTAACCCAGGAACCTATCCTTGCAACAAAGCCCGTTGCCAACTCTGTCCACATATCTATTCAGGGGATACCATCACAGGGCCTAATCACATCAGCCACACTATCAGAGGCTCGTTCACCTGCGCATCTACCAATGTGATATATGCCATCATGTGCCAGCAATGCCCCTCTGCCATGTACATTGGCCAAACTGGACAGTCTCTACGTAAAAGAATGAATGGACACAAATCAGACGTCAAGAATTATAACATTCAAAAACCAGTTGGAGAACACTTCAATCTCTCTGGTCACTCGATCACAGACCTAAGAGTGGCTATACTTCAACAAAAAAGCTTCAAAAACAGACTCCAACGAGAGACTGCTGAATTGGAATTAATTTGCAAACTGGATACAATTAACTTAGGCTTGAATAGAGACTGGGAATGGATGAGTCATTACACAAAGTAAAACTATTTCCCCATGGTATTTCTCCCTCCCACCCCACCCCCCACTGTTCCTCTGATATTCTTGTTAACTGCTGGAATTAGCCTACCTGCTTGTCACCATGAAAGGTTTTCCTCCTTCCCCCCCCTGCTGTTGGTGATGGCTTATCTTAAGTGATCACTCTCCTTACAGTGTGTATGATAAACCCATTGTTTCATGTTCTCTGTGTGTGTGTATATAAATCTCTCCTCTGTTTTTTCCACCAAATGCATCCGATGAAGTGAGCTGTAGCTCACGAAAGCTTATGCTCTAATAAATTTGTTAGTCTCTAAGGTGCCACAAGTACTCCTTTTCTTTTTGCGAATACAGACTAACACGGCTGCTACTCTGAAATCAGGTATTTAAGAGCATGATTAACTTTAAGGGCCCTGCTAGATCAGGGGCCCTGGGTGGTGACAGCAGACAGAACAGGTTGTTGATTGTGGCTATATTTTGAATGACAAAAAAAGGTGTCAGAGTAGCAGCCGTGTTAGTCTGAATTCGCAAAAAGAAAAGGAGTACTTGTGGCACCTTAGAGACTAACAAATTTATTTGAGCATAAATTTTCATGGATAAAAACCTCACTTCTTCAGATGCATGGAGTGAAAGTTACAGATTTTTGTCTGCATCTGTAACTTTCACTTCATGCATCTGAAGAAGTGAGGTTTTACCCGAAAGCTTATGCTCAAATAAATCTGTTAGTCTTTAAGGTGCCACCAAACTCCTTGTTGTTTTTGCAAGAGGATGGGAGAAGAAAGTGAGAGCAAAGGGGTTGGAGGGGAGAACAGACACAAAAAGCATGATTAATATCAAATCTCTGTGTGCAACCTACAATATTTTGACTAATTATACCTCTAACACTGTTTTCTGTTTGTTCTTTACTCCAGCAAATAATTGCTCCATATTTTGCAAATACTAATGGCTTGAATAGATTAAATCTGTTGTAATGTCTGTGCAACCTAATAAAGCTTGATAGTTTGTAATCCATGTATTCTGACTTTTGTTCTTATGGCATTGGCAAAATAATTCTAACAAAACACAAACAAAATCCAAGAAAGATTTCTGAGTCCTCTGACTCTCTCTCACAGTAAAATGAATTTATAACAAAACCGAATTCAAAAAGGGAAGCTTTGATTCTTCACTGGATGGTCTCTTCTAGAGATATTTGGCAGTGGTACCCATAATTTGTAATCTGGAGTACAAAGAGAAATTATTTTCATTTCTTCCTCACTAAAATATTCCCTTGGTGTTTGGGCAATAATGTAGTATGTTGCACTTGTATACCACTTTGCATTTGAGGACCTTGGAGCTTTGCAAACATTATTGAATTAAGCCTTTCAATAACCCTGTGATATAGGGAAATATCCTCATTTTGCAGAAGATGAAATGGAGATGCGGAGAGATGGTGATTTGTCCAAGATAATGCAGTAAATCTATGGCAGAGGTGGGAATAGAATCCACATTACCTGATCCTGGTCCAGTGCTTTAACCACTAAAATGTGCACTCCAGAATTTGTATAACTACCTGAAATACCCCAATCTCTTGGATCTGGATATAATGCAAGAACCTGTTCACCTGGCAAGAACCTGGAAGTGCAGAAGCATGTGAAAATGAAGAAAACCATGTTACCAGTGGGGTTGCACTGGGTGTGACTTAGGGCAGAATTTGACACATACCTTAATGTTGTCTTTGTGCTACACAGAGCAGCCTGTGCTAGGTGCAGTGGTAAGAAAACTCTCATCGCTACATTCTGTCATGTGTTACTGCTTTATTTTTTTATATAATATAGCTCAGTGTTAAAAGCTTTCTCATGCTTTTTTCTAGTTTAAAAAAACCTTGTGTTTTATTTCTAGAACAGTTGTTTAATTAAATATCTGTCTTGGGCTTTTTTAAATTTTAAGAACAGGCTTTTTACTTTTCCTCCATAAAATCCTGAGCAGGAGATATTAATCAGTCTATAGATATGCCTGCTAGAGGATGTTTGCCTACTGTAGGCCCTGATCTCTTGCTTCTAATTAAAACGTGCTTTGTTTGTGATGTTAGCTTCCAAGAGACTCCGAGTTGAGGTGGTGGTAGAAATGGAAACTTTTTTTTCAAAGTCCGTTTTGGTGGTTGTTTTACAAAGCATTTTTTGGGGATTTCTAACTTCTTGTACCATTGCACATCACATTTGTTTCTGTAAGTCTGTCCATAAAATTCCTTATAGCGTCCATTCTTTGGCCCAGAATGGATTTTGCTTTCTCTACAGTACACCTTTAAATCACTCAGGCTTATGCTGTCTGCAGAACAAGACACCATTTTGTGTTGTGTTCTGTGGCTGTGGGAGGAGAGGCTCACACTGTAGGACCTCACACGGAGCCTTTCCTTTCATTCTCATCTTTGTTAATCTTACACAAATCAGGTTGGCGGAAATATACTTTCACCCTTTATGTGTGCAGGGGAAAAACATAATAGGGTTGAAATGAAGCTCTAGTACAATAACTTCAAATATATTTGTCCAGACAAGTAATTAAATTAGATGCAATAATCAATACTATTTATTGGCTGTATCACCATTTGCCAGCTGGGCTGCTTTTCTTTTCCTAAACCAATTCTGAAGCTGCGACTCCTTTGCCCAACTCTTCAGGGGCTGCTTCCCCTGCTCTGTACCGTCTGGTGCTCTGCCTGCAACTTTCTCTACAGTAGCTGCCTCCAACCTGCTGCCCTTGCCCTGTGTTCTGTTTCTCTTCCTATGTATCAGGAAGATTCATGTTTTTCTAACTTGGAACAATATTGCAAGGTAGAGTCCATCAAATTAAAACTTTAGAAAGGATTCTGTGCTTAAGCCAAATTTAGGGTCGGTTAGAGATTGTTTTTTCTTACTGCTAACTGGCTAGTACATTTCTTTGCTATACATGAAACGTGTATCACTTGACACCCAACCAATTACCTTAGTTAATTGTGACTGGGTGCTGAAGTAGCTGAGAAAGAACTGATGCTGGTTTAGATCATGTTAAATCAAGCAGAAAGGCCAGCCTTGTTTGTATCTGCAAGATGAAGTCACATGTAACTTTCAAAATTAGCATTGTGACTCTCTCTATTGAATTCTTTTATTCTGGACAGCACTTATGCATATGTTCAAATTTAAAGAATGTACTTAAGTGCTGTCCAGAATCTGGGTCTTACCACAGACCTGGAGGGACAATGAGGAATCCTTGTGGCACCTTACAGAGCTGACCTGGAGGGGTCATCTTTAGAGGATCAGAGAGGTAGTTTAGGCTTGCTGCCCTAGCTGATCCTTGGTGACTTAGTGGAGATTATTAACAGAGGTGCTAATTTTGGTGGTGGCTTTTTGACTGTTTGGAAGGAGTTGAATTGAAACCACCAACTCTTTTCAGATAATCCTCCGAATAGCCTTCAGAAGGTTGCTGTCTTTGAATGAACTGGGGACACTGATTCACAGAATGGCCATTGTCATTCTATGACAGGATTCAGAGTAGCAGCCATGTTAGTCTGTATTCACAAAAAGAAAAGGAGTACTTGTGGCACCTTAGAGACTAACAAATTTATTTGAGTATAAGCTTTCGTGAGCTACAGCTCACTTCATCCGATGCATTGAGTGGAAAATACAGTGGGGAGATTTATATATACAGAGAACATGAAACAATGGGTGTTACCATACACACTGTAAGGAGAGTGATCAATTAAGATGAGCTATTACCAGCAGGAGAGCGGGGGGGGGGGGGGCGGAGGGGAAGAAAAGCTTTTGTAGTGATAATCAAGGTGGGCCATTTCCAGCAGTTGACAAGAACGTCTGAGGAACCCTGGAGGGGGGAGGAGGGGGGGGAAATAAACATGGGGAAATAGTTTTACTTTGTGTAATGACAAATAGTTAATTGTATCTAGTTTGCAAATTAATTCCAATTCAGCAGTCTCTCGTTGGAGTCTGTTTTTGAAGGTTTTTTGTTGAAGAATTGCCAATTTTAGGTCAGTAATCGAGTGACCAGAGAGATTGAAGTGTTCTCCAACTGGTTTTTGGATAAAAAGAAAAGGAGTACTTGTGGCACCTTAGAGACTAACAAATTTATTAGAGCATAAGCTTTCATGAGCTACGAAGTGAGCTGTAGCTCACGAAAGCTTATGCTCTAATAAATTTGTTAGTCTCTAAGGTGCCACAAGTACTCCTTTTCTTTTTGCAAATACAGACTAACACGGCTGCTACTCTGAAACCTGGTTTTTGGATGTTATAATTCTTGATGTCTGATTTGTGTCCATTTATTCTTTTACGTAGAGACTGTCCAGTTTGGCCAATGTACATGGCAGAGGGGCATTGCTGGCACATGATGGCATATATCACATTGGTAGATGTGCAGGTGAACGAGCCTCTGATAGTGTGGCTGATGTGATTAGGCCCTATGATGGTGTCCCCTGAATAGATATGTGGACAGAGTTGGCAACGGGCTTTGTTGCAAGGATAGGTTCCTGGGTTAGTGGTTCTGTTGTGTGGTGTGTGGTTGCTGGTGAGTATTTGCTTCAGGTTGGGGGGCTGTCTGTAAGCAAGGACTGGCCTGTCTCCCAAGATCTGTGAGAGTGATGGGTCGTCCTTCAGGATAGGTTGTAGATCCTTGATGATGCGTTGGAGAGGTTTTAGTTGGGGGCTGAAGGTGATGGCTAGTGGCGTTCTGTTCTTTTCTTTGTTGGGCCTGTCCTGTAGTAGGTGACTTCTGGGTCCTCTTCTGGCTCTGTCAATCTGTTTCTTCACTTCAGCAGGTGGGTATTGTAGTTGTAAGAATGCTTGATAGAGATCTTTTAGGTGTTTGTCTTTGTCTGAGGGGTTGGAGCAAATGCGGTTGTATCGTAGAGCTTGGCTGTAGACAATGGATCGTGTGATGTGATCTGGGTGAAAGCTGGAGGCATGTAGGTAGGAATAGCGATCAGTAGGTTTCCGATATAGGGTGGTGTTTATGTGACCATCGCTTATTAGCACCGTAGTGTCCAGGAAGTGGATCTCTTGTGTGGACTGGTCCAGGTTGAGGCTGATGGTAAATTTTATGAGTAAATTTTAAATGCTTGTTCAGTAAGATGTCTGGTGGTGGCTTTTTCTAGTGCACAGTTTGTATATGTTTCAGCTAGTCTCTGCATGCGCTCTAAAGCGCTTCCATGTACTATACTTGCGTGTTTTCTGTGTTATTTTCCTACATTTTTATACTTGGATACTTATATTTTTTTTAAAAAAATATTCACTTAATATTGTTAGTATTCCTTAGTCTTGTAACTCTTCAATCAGTTGAATAAGCAGCTCCCATTGTATTGGCTACAGTCACTCTGGGTAATAATATGCCTGGTAGGTATTTAAATAATAATATGCCTGGTAGCTGTTAAAGATATTTGTTATAAATCCTCACCTACACCCACCTTCCCCCCCACCCCGGTTGTTTTTTTTAACTGCCAAGATGACATGGGAGAGAAGTGAGTCACCATTGTCTTGGTTAATGCAGTTTCAAATAACATTTTACAAGAGCTTATAAGCTTCCAGAAGTTTTAATTGGTAAATGAGCAATTGGTATATGGGTATATGGCAAAAATCCTTCCCTCACCTCTGGTGAATTCCCCCAGGCAGGTCTGCTTGGATTGTGGACCTTAATATAAATCTATATACAGTTAATGTGCCTGCACAAAACTGAATGCCTTTTGTTTCACAGAGATTCATGCAAGCCTTTTTCTTTTGGTTAGCATCTGTTCTTAGATCCTGCGTATTGGTTTTGAGACACTATCTCTAAGTGTTAAGTAAATACTGGCTGAACTACAAACCTTTGCTTGGTTTTGGGTGGAAAAATTATAATAGACAATTGAGTAAGTATTGCATAGTTGTCACAAAAGAACATAGTTCAGCCCCAAGATTCACCTGAAACTTTGACCTAGGATTGCCCAACATTTGCCTTGGGCTTATAGAAAGATTTGCAAATTTGCCCAAACTTAGGCTGGTAACTTGAAACCAGTTGAGATTTTTTGTTTCCTGTCTTTGAATTTTATGAGGATTTTCACAACTTTAAGTTATCTGGCTTTTATTCTCACTTTGCTCTGCCCCAACCACTGTAAAAGTGCAAGTAAGGTAAGCAGGTGCTTATGGCTCCCAGTATAACTTGTTTAGAGTCCTCCCCTCTCCCCCTCCCCTTCAGCAGTGAGATCAGAGTGACAGGCAACTTGTGGCTTGATCTCTCTTCCCTCTTCAGGACCTGATGGGAAAAGGATATCCAATTTGAGTTCCCAGCTTCCCCATAAACTTTCTTGCTTGTGAAGCAATTTGTTCTAGCCCTGCCTTTTTCCCCTTTACATCACTGACTCTCCTCAGAAACATGAGTAAATTACCTTTGCTATGCTTGACATCTGACAAGGCTGGTTGGCTGGTAACCTACCTCCAAGAAGATTATTATTGCAGTGCCTAGGAACCGCGGTCATGGATGAGGATCCTGTGGTACTAAGCTCTGAACTAACACAACAAAATGACAGTGTCTGCCCCAAAGAGCTTACAATCCAAGAAGACTGCCCCTCCAGAAGTCACTTATAAAGCAGACATCTGCTGTTTTAATTGCATATCCCAAATCTTAGCTTTATATTGTTTGGTCAGCACCACTGACACCTGGGGTGAAAATCATGAGGATACTCCCAGTACGAAGTAGGATTCCCATGAGGCAGCAATCTGCTTTGCCAACAAGTCCCTAGGCAGGCTACTTGAGGACGTGACTTACAAAGTGATACAGAGCTTGTAAAACAAAAGAAGGCATTATGATGTCATGGACCATGTAAACAGAAACAATACAACTGGATTGTCATTACATTTCAGGGTAGGTAGGGGAGTTGACTCTTTGATTAAAGAAGGCTATGGAACAATTCCAATAATACAGTCCTATTTAACAATTTCTTTGTTTTTCTCTGGAAAAGGAAGGAATTGTCAGAGTTTTGCAAATGGGAGAGAACTGGCTTCTAACACCATACTGATATATGACCTCAACACTTCTCTTGTCTCTGGTGAAAAATGAATCTCATCTGATGACTGACCTTCCAAGTAAGGGTACCTTCTCCAGAAAGGCACTGGATCTATTGGTTCCCAGCCACTGCTTTGTAAGAATCATTATTAAAGTTCACAGGGGAAAACTAGTTACTGCTGAGGCTTGGCTCAATGAACAGATTTCTTTTTTAAAAAAATCCTCAAAATAACATAAATCTGTATATAAGCGGAATGTGACTTTGGGGCTATGTGGGGAGGGGACTGTTTCTGAAAATTGACAGGGCCTGATGTAAGTCAAACAAAAACACCCCAGACAGTTTAGACTGAATTTACTACCAGTGCTGAGGAGAGGGTAAAGGTTGGCCACATGCAGCTGCCACAGGACTTTGAGTCAGAAACCTACGTCCTATTGCAGGCTCTTCTGCTGACTTTCTGGGTAGGCAACTGGCGTAACATCTGTGCACTTGTTTTCCCATGTCAAATAGGGATATGCTTGCCTACCTCCAAGGGACTTCATGGGATTCTGAGTGAGTGCAAAGATCCACTGTCAGAACAGAAGCATCGCTTTGGAAAGTGCTTTACACATGTAATGCTGCATATAAAAAGCTATGCATTACTTTTATGTGCCAATCTCTGTGGGTAGATTGTCTCCTTATATCGGCCCTAAGCAAGGAGTGGCACATCGATGGGAGTTCCATTTCTCTCTGTGGTTCCCCTCTGCTCTGAGGGGAAGTGATTTGCTTACTTGTCTATACCAGGAGCAGACTACTCTTTTCTCTCCATGCTGGTTCAGTGCTTCTGGCCAGTGTATTGGAGGAAATGAGGGATGAGTCAGGCTCCATCCATTCCCTACTCACCTGAAGAGGAGAGAGTAGTGGTCCTGCAGAGGCTGTTCTCCCATCTCATCAGCCCCAACCATTCACTGATCCATGAGGTGAGTAACCCTCACAGGGGAAGTTTTGTACCCCCATTCTCCCCTGTGCCATGTCTTAAGGGTAGGCCACAGTCTCGCTCAGTGCTTGTAAAGCACTTTGAGATCTTCTGGGGGTGCCAGGTAAGTATACAGTATATTATTTTACATAACCCTTTCCCTGCACTCTGTAAACTTCTGAGAGGAAAATCATCTCTCCACAGTTTTGAAAGACAAATTTACCAGAAAATGGAGTTTCTGAGAATACAATAGGGAATTTTTTTTTCTCAATTTACTGTTCCCTATCAACCTTTTAGCTTTCATTTCCCTAGTCCTCTTCTCCACATTTAAGCCCCTGCCCCCACCAGAACAAAAATCCTTGGTTCTGAGAAAACAGAATATAAAGCAGGATATGAAATACAAATCTAGTAAGAGGCAATGTTTGGTAATTCAACTCAGAGTTCCTTTGCTATTTCTCATTGCTCATTTTCCTCTCTTACTGAAACTGCAATATGTTGCCTGCATTATTTCATAGTCTTCAAGTTTGCTCACTAGTGGCCAGACATGTCCAGTGATTGCTGCTTCCTTTGTTCTGTTCCTTTCCTCCAGATCAGAATGTTACGGTTTCTCATAGACTGAAAGTCGTACCACTTATAATCCTCCAACTTCTTGATTGCTGATGCTGCAATCACCTACTGGATGACTTTGCAATATCAGTAGCTTCATGAGAGCACTTTGTGATGTGCAGCCAGAGGAAGAGCTAATTTCTTTAGATTTTAGTTGGATAAAATTTTTGGGTTATTGCCTCGTTTTGGAGGGTGAGGATGGAGGACTGCCTTTTATGGATAAGTAAGTCCCTGAAATGAATTTCCTATTGTTCTGCATAACTTTATATTCTGTATTTTTCCTCCAAAAGACAATTCAGGTCTGAGATAAACTTTATTATTTAACGGCAAAGGTAAAGCATATAATGTATGGAATTCAGAGATTAGATTGCTGCTATACTGACAATAAGTCTTTGTAGATAAAGCTGGGGGGAAAACTATTTTTAATTAAAACCAATTAACATGAAATTGGAGTTTCTGGTTCTTAATTGTTCAGAGTGAATTGAAGGTTTGAAACTCTCTGGTATCAATGCTTTAATCCACTGGCATGTGGGCGACATGAGCTTTGTGAGTGACTTTGAGTTGAATTTATTCTCCAGTCTCTGGACTGATGCAATGTGGAGTCAGCAAGCATTGTGGAAGGGAAACAGAGGAGGAATAAACTCACAGGGTATGTCTTCACTGTAGAGTTAGCTTGAGTTATCTACATTTAAGTAGACTCCTCCTGAATGTGAGTGGCCACACTGGGACATCTTCAAGTTGCTGCACGCTCTTCTGTGTGGCACTAAGACTTCTGGGGGCATGCCCCATAGTTCTTAGTGCAGCAAGCTGAGCTGCACTAAGAATGCTTTCACAGTGCATTGCAGAAAAACTTGTCTATCCTCTGTGGACACACTGGGGCATTGTGGGAAGGCATTGAAGGACTAGCAGCGCTGGAATGGAGTTGATGAGTTGTGCAGTAGTCTAGAGGGCCTAATAAACCATCCAAGTTGAGTTAAAAGCTTCACCATGCTCAAGTTAAGGGGTTCTGTGTGTTGATGGGAGTCAAGGTAGGGACAATACTCAAATTATAACTTGTTACTTTTGCAGTAAAGACAAGTCTTTAGGGCATGTCTACACTTGAATCTCTACAGTAGCACAGCTGCAGTACTTCAGTGTAGACACTACCTATGCCAACAGAAGGGGTTCTCCCATCAGCATAGGTAATCCATCTCCCCAAGAGATGGTAGCTAGGTTAATGGAAAAATTCTTCTATCAACCTTGTGCTGTCTACACTGCGACTTAGGTCAGCATAGCTCTGTCTCTCAGGGGTGTGGATTTTTCATACCCCTGAGTGATGTAGCTATGTTGATAGAAGTTCCCAGTGTAGACCAGCCTTAAGATCACCAAGAATGACATAGATTAATGGATGAGTCCTGGCCGGGTTACCTTTATGACTGGTAGGGCCACATGCAGAGGTGTATGAACCTTTCCTTCAAAAACTAGATTTGACATGAATATTTCCTGGCTCTGGATTCACAAGCAAACTTTGAACCAGTAGGTTTTTGCTTTCACTTTATTTTGATGACATTGTGTTGCCAGTAACTGAGTACAATTCATCATTGTCACAAATAAATGAGTAACTATGATTTGGGTGTATGTACGTAGGCCTTCAGAGTTGGCAAGGACATTCAAAAATAGTGAGTCAGGCCCCAAAAGCTTGAGACTAACTTAAAAGACATGAATTATTTTATCATGCATTTTGGATTCTTTTTATTTGCCTTCTGGCTTCTAAGGTTTTTAAGCGGAACTTGATTCTGTTTTTCTATTATTTATTTATTTATTTGCAATCAAAAGGGTGTTAAACTTTTTGTAAAAGGAAAGCTGAGATTTTCATGTAATCTCCTGATTCCGAGAGCTGGGGCTTTAAGGAATGCACCAAAAATCACAAGACTTGTGATAAAATCATGAAGGTTGCCAGCACTGCAAGGGGATGGTAAGATCCCTTCAGCAGTCTGCAGCAGGGGTTTGGGTGGGAGGGTCGTGGAACTGTCCCACCCATCTCTGTTAATTAAGAGTTGTTGTATCTTTATCTGCCATTATTGGTCATCAACCCAAACGATGAACAAGAGTAGTAGCAATGGAGAGACTCGTAGGCCAGAAGGGACCATTGTGATAATCTAATCTGACCTCCTATATAACATAGGCCATCAGACTTCCCTGTACTGATTCCTGTTTGAATTAAAGGAGATATATATATTTAGAAAAACCTCTAATTTTGATATCAAGATTTTCAGTGAGAGAAAATGGTCTGCCCAAATAAGCTCTTTGGCCCCCTGGGGATACCAGAGGACGGTCCTAACATGTGTAACTCCAACATAGCCTTGTCCTCCCAACTTTTTCCTTTAGTTTGCTAATGACAGACTCCAGGGGAATGAAGCACAGAAACCGTTATCTCTTGAACACAGAGGAAAAGGGTCAGTCAAGGACTGGAGGGTCCCCTTTTGAGTCCAGAGAATGTGGTGGAGGCTGTCATCCAATCAATGGTGTCATCCAATCAATTAGTGTAACTGGGAAGTTGGTGTCCATTGATAGGTGACACTACATGTTTTTCTGCAGCTGCTAATAGCAAGCCAGGTCCTGAGGATTCCTCTGGCGGAAGAGTAGTTTCTGCATCACCTCCCATCCTGGCCTCCAGCATAGCAGGCATGGCCAAGGAAAAGGAATGTGGCTGGGAAACCAGTACATCCAGCCAAGTCCCAGCTGCTATGACCGCCATTAAGTCACCAGCTATGAGCTGGTGCAATGTAAAGCTGCCCCAGGGACTATGTAGGGGCTAGTGGACTAAGGACCAGGGTAGTAAAGTTGTCTTACGCACATTTTTTGTTATGTTTTATTAGATGTCTGGAAAAGTTTCACCATATTGTTGCCATTCTTTGTTTTATTTATATTTAAATAGTGAAAGGGTTCTCGCTTCTGTACAAGAAACAGAAGACCCAAGCCAAGGGATTCACAATCTATTTGCTGTCTTTTCACTGACAAGTTGACAGGATTTCAACTTTGCATTCAGATGTTAGGGGGCTCTTGGTGATATTCAGATTTTCACACAGCCTTTCTCCTCTAAATTTGAATTCTGCTTCAGGAACTCAACTCTGTCTTGCCAATAGGAAACATGTCTATTCTGACCAGGGCCAGCTCCGGCACCAGCGTTCCAAGCAGGTGCTTGGGGCAGCAGATAGCAAGGGGCGGCGGCAATTCAGCGGCAGCCCCTCAGTCCTGCCGGCCACAGCAGCAGTTTGGCGCCAGCTTCTCCCCTTTGCTGTCCGTGGCGGCAGTTTTTTTTCACTGCTTGGGGTGGCAAAAACTGTGGAACCGGCCCTGATTCTGGCCCAGCTGAAGCGAAGCCTCTTCTATCACATCAGTGTCATGTCTTGCTGGGACAATGTGCTGACATTTGTAGGCTCAAACAGGAGCAGCCGAATCCTGTCCCCCAGCTTGGATTTTTTCCCTCCAAGAAGCGAGTCCCTGTGGCTGGTTTCAAAGCTCCAGTCTCAATTACAAAGATCTGTTTGACTAAACTAGTCTCTTACAAAATCTGCCAATCAAACTTCACAAGTTGCCTCTAGGGACTTACTCCTCTGAAAGGGTGCGTCCAAGATAACTGCAGCATTTCTTTGGAAGATGTAGCTTGATTGCATTTTTAAAGTGATAGGACTCTACATATTATATAGAATATATATACTAGAAAGAAAATGAAGCTATAATCTGCCTATATACCTGCTAATGGATTTTAATAACATTGTGGTAATGACTGATGCTCTAATGGTTTTGTGATATCAATAGAAGCCTGAACTACTGGAGGCGTGAATCTTTAGTCATAGCTTTTCTGATGAATTTTAAATACTTGAAAGACATCATAAGATTTTACCACTCCCCCAAAATATATGATTTAAATAAGTAAATACCCTCTGCCACCCTATTTTTTTTTCCCTTATGGAAAAGTTTTACAGAATCTAACAAACAAAAACAAAAAGTTGCTTTTATTATTTGTTACAGTAGTGCCTGGAGGGCCTAATTGGAGATCATGGCTCTAGTGTACCAAGAACTATAAACACAAACACAGAGTGTATGTTTAAAAAAAAAAAGTCCCTGCCACAAAAACCTTACAGTTCAATCTGAAACACAAGCGATAAGAAAATACAGATAAAAGTAATGAGTGGAATGAGCCCACACTGACCCAGCCGTTACAGTATGTAACATGTCTGAAGTACAGACTCTGTTCATTCCAGAGAAATTACTCTAAAATCTATAGAATGTAATAGACCAGTTTGTTTTTACATCTTTGTTTTTAACCATCCAGTAGAGTTCTAAAGTGGGGATGTGATTCTCCATTAAATTCTATAGAAAAGTTATAATTTTTTTTGTCAGATTCTGTAGGACATTTCCATAGGGGAAGGTGATGTGTTACTGTGATATCAACCAAAAGGTCCAATCGGATCATGGTTTTGAAGGGGAACTTTTCTTTGGCAGGCTGTGCTGAGGAGAGCCGCCTCACAGCATTAGGATGTCTAAAGAACTCCAGGACAGGAGTGTTTAAAGATCTGCATTGAGGTGTGCTGGCAGAGCTACAACTAGGTGGGGAACTGATGGAGAGTCTATCAATACAATACTAGATTGCAACTGGCGCTTAGTACTTCACCACCATCTCATCAAATCTGCTCAAAAATTTACCAGAAACCAACAATTGCAATTAAAAAAAAATCCTCTGCAAAATGTTATTTTTCAATCTTGGCTTGCACTTCATAAATCCCTGGCTGCAGCTTCTGCTTTGTCTCCAGATTCATGTGCGAGTGCTGTCATATTTGCCGGTTTTCTTAAGAATTGTGCTGCTGGTGTTCAGACAATTCACTGCTGCCATGATGGTGGCATTGCTGCAGGGCGTTTGTGCTGTGTTTGCAGTGGCAGGGCCTGATGTTCAAAGCTTGGCTTCCTCCAGTTGCTTTAATGGGGAGCAAGCGAATGCCTGCCTGCAAGCTACAGCAGCCGTGATGCCAAATCTGCCACGGAAGCCTGCATTTCAAAGGTGAGAGCTCCCTTCCCTGTCTCATTAGATGGTAGGATCTGCTACTCTGGCTTCACTTTAACTGTGTTGCAGTTAGGGTGACCAGATATCCTGATTTTTATAGGGACAGTCCTGATATTTGGGTCTTTTTCTTATATAGGCACCTATTAGCAACCACTCCCATCCCAATTTTTCACATTCGCTGTCTGGTCACCCTAGTTGCAGTCCAGTCTTGCCCACACCTTTTCTGGTTTTACCTGAATCATTGGCATTCTTCCTCTCTGTATTTGAGACTACAATTAGGATACTGGATTGAAAAGGAGCCTAGAAGATACAGCAGGCACACTGCAGTCTAAATCAACCCTGATTAGAGATGAACAATTTCTTTCTCCTCCTCTATTGAGGCATTGTCTGTCTGTGAACATTAGCATTTTATCCACTTATAAGATGCCAGCCACAACTGAATATTCTTTTAAAATTGGGGTTTTATTGTTAAAAACCACTTGTATTTTTAGATTTCTGAATGTTTATTTTCTTTTCTTTTTCTTTTTTTTAACTTGATGCAATTGATCTTAGCTCCTCGTTTCTGATTTGTAGCTTCTGTGTCAGGGAGCAGAACGAGCGACAGAAATAGAATGTCAGATCTTTGTTCAGGTGGTAGGGAATTTGTTCTTTGCTATGGTGAAGAGTGTGACAGCTACAGAAATGATGGTGAGAATGAGTGAGGGAAAGCCCAACCCGGCTGTCATTCCAAGACACTGCTGTGGCAGAAACCGGCGCACTACAGCACTATAAAGCATTAGAAAGTGGATAAAAATTTCACACATTCTCTCTCCCACCCCCAATAAAATCCTACCCATGCATGTTCATGCACACCCAAATATTAATCTGATCTCAGTTTCAGCTGTCCTGAGCTAGCTAGCTTGCTTCCTCCCTGCTGCTGCTCTCCCCCTCTTATCACAGGCAAACCAGGAGTTAGCTACCTATTAAACCTTCCTCCTTTTGAGCTCCTATTAACCAGTTAAATCTTACTGCCTGACTATTCACAGCTACGTAACTGGATGGCTCCATCAAATTTTGAACGGAGCATTTGCTGGGGACGGGTGATTGGTGGCTGGGTCAGTGTGGGCTCATTCCACTCTGTAACAAATCCTTCCTGTACATAGGCACAGAGGGCCAAACAAAAGATGTAACTGCTTTTTCCTTTGTACGTGGAATTTTTATTTTGTATGGGTCTTTTGGGTGATTTTATTTCTTTTAAGAAAGGGTGCATTTGAAAAATCAGCTGTAGTGCTACAGATATGTGGGGTCAGGGACCTTTCTTCCAAAGAGTTCAGTCTCTAGGGCCCCAGTGCTGCAAAGACATATACACCATGCTTAACGGCAAGCTTTGGAGTAGCCACACTGCCTTCAGTAGGACTACTTCTGTGAGTGAAGTTACTCACATGTTTAAAAGGATTTGTAGGATTGAGGCTTAAGGACTTGATCTACCACTTATGAACTACAGGAGGCAGGGGCGCTAGAATTGCGAGAAAGGCAGCAGGCCATGTCCGCATCACTTTTTACCAGCTGTAAGGGTGAGCAACAGGAGGGAGGGGACGGAGAGGAGCGAACGGGGGCAGGGTCTTGAGAGAATGGGCGGCATGAGAGCGGGGTCTCGGGGGAATGGGCAGAGCCAGGGCAGGGTCTCAGGGAGAAGGGGGGACCATATTTCAAGTACCGGTGGCCTGCCCAGTTTTAGGAAGCTTTTGCTGCTCCTGGGCCTTACAAGTCCCTTGTTAACAAAGCTTTTTCTTTATTTAAAGAAAGCTTTTGGTCCTTGTCCTTAGAAAGATTGCCTTGGAAATGTCAACTGATTGTAGGGGTGAAAGGAACCAGCAACTGGTTAGCACATCTGCAGCAGAAGGCTGGGTAGGATCTTATGGTCATTTATACAAAATGACTTTAAGTTTGGGGTGTACCACAAAGAACATCATGCTGACACTCCACAAAATTCTTAGCCTGACCCCGTACATAGTTGCACAGGAATGAAAGACAGGACTTTGATGGATACTTTTTTGCAGTGGGTATCTTTATGGGCCTTATCATCAGAGTATTTGAGCGTTGCATCATCTCTACGGTCTCCTTAATCTTAAAACAGACTGTGAGATAGGGAAGCGTCATTATCCTCATTTCTCAACTGCGGGACTGAGACACTACATGCCTCGTCCCAGGTAGAGTGTGACAGAACAGGGAACTGAGCCCAGTTCTTCTGAGTACCAGGCCTGAACCGCTATACCATCCAGAAGTACTAAGCCTGGCTTTGCTGGTTAAAATGCTCAGCCTTACAATGAGCCAGCTGTACCACACTCAGGCCAACAGGAGAAGAGCAGGAATGTGGTTAGGGGAGGACAACAGATTTTGAGTGGTTTGGTTTTGGGAGGGAATGGTTAGAGGGCAGCGTCCTTGGAGGAGAGGATGACAGCATGGTTTGTGGGGAAACATGGCTTGAGAGTAGAGGGATTAGTGTTGGTGGATGAGGTTTTCGGAGGAAAAACCTGTCCATCTCTCCCACTGCATGGTCCCAGATTTCATTTGGGAAACTTATTCACCCTACTTTTGTGTCCACCACTAGTGCATACAGGAGTGCATGTGGGATAAACTTCCCCAGCTTCCTCCTGCAGGAAGGACAACAGATTTTGAGTGGTTTGGTTTTGGGAGGGAATGGTTAGAGGGCAGCGTCCTTGGAGGAGAGGATGACAGCATGATTTGTGGGGAAACATGGCTTGAGAGTAGAGGGATTAGTGTTGGTGGATGAGGTTTTCGGAGGAAAAACCTGTCCATCTCTCCCACTGCATGGTCCCAGATTTCATTTGGGAAACTTATTCACCCTACTTTTGTGTCCACCACTAGTGCATACAGGAGTGCATGTGGGATAAACTTCCCCAGCTTCCTCCTGCAGGAGCATACTAGGGAGAGATGGTGAGGAAATGGCTAAGGTGCTGCTGCACTTGAGTGGGAATCCTGCAGCCACAGAAACTTACCTCTCTCCACCCCAGTGCCTGCCCACCCACCCCCAGTATGGAGTTTGGAGAACCTGGGCATATAAAATCTGCTCTACTTAGAGAGTGGCAAAAGAATGCTTTACCTAGGAAGTGTCCGAAGTATTGCTGACAGAGGCAGAAGCTCCTTGAAGGAACACCACATTAAAATTTTGGCAGCACATTGCTGGATCCTGCAAAATGCCAGCAACTCCTGCCAGGTACAGAGCACTCTTGGAGCATTTCCTCCAGTCGACAACATAAAGAGTAGAGCTAAGTGAACAAGGAATAATTATTCTGCAAACATAGTCTCTTTCTGCTCACAGGAAAAACTATAAGCAGATCACGATTTCTTCAAATTTATTCTTTATTCATATTTATTTAATTTTTATTGAATTGATTGATCATGAATGCTCCGAACTGGAGCTGTATTATTTAGTTGTGACAGATTGGATAAAATCTTCTGATGTGAAAATGTGCATGTCTGAATTGAGAATTTACTTTCTGAGAACACTTGTGTATGTGACTTTGAAATTTTTGCCCAGAAAACTCAAAGGCTTGAATGTTTGCAGAAGGCAAACACAAGGATCATGACTATTGTGGTAGCAAGTTCAATTAAAAATTCTGACTAATAGCAATTTTGTTTTTCTTTACATTTGCCCAGTTCTAATACAGGCAAAGCAGTGGGGGTAGAGATTCAACACAAGGTTATTTTCTTGCCTATTTTAAAAACGTATTTTAACATTTACTGGTGGGGTGGGGGGATTTTAACTCTTTCTTATATCCACCCATTCTTTACCATCCGTCCTTGGATTCTTTTCTTCTCTATGCCTTCTTGACCCAGCATAACTATTTCACCATAGCCCTCTTTATAGCTCTCATCTCAACTTCTTCATCAACCCTTAATTGTCATCAGGTCCTTTCCTCTCTTTCCCCCCATGTGTTGTTACATCCCCAAGCACGAAATGAGAAAATATTTCTGAATAGCTGACCTGTCGTTTTGTATAAAACTTCTGAATCAACTCCTGAAATCTTATTTACTTCTGTGGCCTCTATCTCCATAAAGAATGAGGAGTACTTGTGGCACCTTAGAGACTAACAAATTTATTTGAGCATAAGCTTTCATGGTCCGATGAATTGGGTTTTAGCCCACGAAAGCTTATGCTCAAATAAATTTGTTAGTCTCTAAGGTGCCACAAGTACTCCTAGTTCTTTTTGCTGATACAGAGTAACACGGCTACCACTCTGAAATCTATCTCCATAGTATCTGGGTGCCTCCTAAATATTTAAAAGTAGAAGGAACTGCTCTCTCTCTCTTTCTCTCTCCTCCTCAGTCTGCAGGAGAAGTTGTTTAATTAGTTCATATTGCTTTTTTGTTTTTTAGTGGGTGAGTGGGCTGTGTGCAAAGGACTTCCTGAGAAAGTGCAAAGTCAAAGAGATGAGTTTTATATTTGTGTTTTAGTTGCGAGGGAGAGTTCCACATTCTAGTTCCAGTTCCTGGGACAGAAAACGCAGTTTCTGCAAAAGCAAAATCTCTGCAGGCAAACTTTGTATGTTTTGCTCAACATTTTCACACGGGAAGCAGCTTGACTTGTTTGAGAGAAACCAGTGTGAATGCAGACTTTCAGTTCAGTTATAACCGTGTAATTATAGTGATCAGTTTTGTCACACTTTGTGGACAAGGCCTTAGATTGTAAGCCTTTTGGGGCATGGACTCTGTCTTGCAGTATGTGTATACATGCATACAATGACTTGCACAGTGCAGCCTCGTTCCCTGTCTGAGGAGCTCTCACAATATAAATAAGATCACAGTCTACTACTTGTACTGGTGGCTTTGAGGGAAACTGCTTTTAAAGGCTTGGCTAGCTAAACATGCTCAGGCTTGTCTCATGAAAAGCTTTGAAACAAAGGCCCATCTTAGCTGTTGCTAAGGGAGACATACATGGGTGAGGTACAGGCTAAGGGACACAGACAAGCAGCCAAAAAGGGATGGGGCAGCTTAGTGTCTGCTGAGAAAGAGGGGTGCAAGGATTCTGTGAGGTATAGGAATTGGGAATGTTTCTTCAAATTGTTTAGGAGCCATATAGCAGGCTGTCCAGTCCTCTGGAAAACAGAGGTTTGCAATGGAAAAACTGGCAGAGTTGGTTACATCAGCATTATCAGGCACGCAGAATAATTGAGAAAACTGGCACGCACTGAAAGCTGAACTGTAAACTTTCTCCCTGATCAAGGAGAGTTTAATACATCTCCACTTCAGGTACCTTCCCTTCAATGACAGAAATCCATCCTGATTCTAAACTGGGTAATATATGTCACTTCCTTCCCCTCCCCGCCCTCCCCTCCCCGCCTCCCGCCCCCCGGCCCCATACCCACACACTGATTAGCTCACATTCATTCAAATCACCAGTGATAGTAGCTCAACTGTACTCCACTGCATGGCCATGCATGGATGAGCAATTTCCAAACAAGTTTACAAAGCCCAGTTTCCCAGGTCAAGCTGTGTAATGCCCTCTGAAAGTCCCTAAGTCAAGGAAGAAAGGAGGAGGGAAGGTGGGAGGGTTACTTATGTTTCACAAATCCACAAACTGCAGCCAGACTCAAACCTGCTTAAGCCTGGGCTGACTACAAAAGGA
Source organism: Dermochelys coriacea (assembly GCF_009764565.3). Lineage (NCBI taxonomy): Eukaryota > Metazoa > Chordata > Testudines > Dermochelyidae > Dermochelys > Dermochelys coriacea. The sequence continues at coordinate 125,477,858 of NC_050070.1, forward strand.
ATTCGATATTCCATTCTTCAGAGTGAATGACTCTGATCAAAGCAACCACTTCTGAAAAGAAACATTCTCTCCTTCCATTCCCCAGTTGCAAACTTGTCTTTAGACAGGTTTCAGAGTAGCAGCCGTGTTAGTCTGTATTCACAAAAAGAAAAGGAGTACTTGTGGCACCTTAGAGACTAACAAATTTATTAGAGCATAAGCTTTCGTGAGCTACAGCTCACTTCATCGGATGCATCCAATGAAGTGAGCTGTAGCTCACGAAAGCTTATGCTCTAATAAATTTGTTAGTCTCTAAGGTGCCACAAGTACTCCTTTTCTTTTTGTCTTTAGACAGCATCATCCAATGATCTTTCAAACTGCAAATCTTCATTTCCTTGAACCAGAACATCCCTCAGCCTTGCCCCTGACACCCTGCTGAATTTATAATGATTTTTATTAAGGGGCAAATTCTACCTTTTCTTACTGTGGCCATCCCCTGGCAGCTATGGAACAAAGTATGGTTCCATTGTGCAGAGAAAGAAGAGGTCTGGAATGTCACAGCTCTGGGCAAGTGGTCTTTACCCCTGGTGCTTTACAGAGCTCTGCTGCTCACACGGAGCGGAGGGTGTGGGGAGCCGGTGGATCTATCACTGCATGGATCTTCTGGGAATTTCCTCCTATCTCTGTACAAATTGGTATAGGAGCCACAAGTGCTGCTGCAGCTTAGAGATTGCATTGTGGGTTATGGCTCAGTTCAGCAGCTACTGTGTGGTCCCTGAGGAGGATTCCTGCCTGTCTCATGAGTACCCACAGCATGGCTGGTTACTTGGGATGTGTCCTGAGAATTGGGTGTGGCCCTCAATGTGTGTCATCCCCCCGGAAAGGTTTTACATGCAAAACACTAACAGCTAAATCAATAAAAGCATAAAACTGCATCAGATCAAATAGCCAAAATTATAGCAAACATCTGAGACAAAACCACTTTTAATTTAGCTCTCTGGGGCACTATACTTTTTGTTTGAGCCCTATTATTGACGAAGTACAAGTTCTAAAATTATAATTAAAATGGTGATTATAAGTGTCAAGGATTGTACTTTTTTTTTTAATAGCTGGGAACAATCTGCTCATTATTAAAGCCAAAACTTGGCTTGAAATTCACATCAGTAAAAAAGAAAAGAGAGGATTAAGCTGAGTGCAGAGCACATGCCTGACCATTGAGCCTCTCTCTATAATAGACATGACCTTTCATAGTTTGTCACTAAAAAGGAGGATAGCCTTGTGGTAAAGGGAGAAGCTTGAAAATAAGCTGGAGGTTTAGAGCTACTCAGTTTTTGTGGACATTAGCATTAATATAGCATGTTACAAATATCAACTGGTTGGTCACTGCAGCTCCTCCTCAGAGATGGGCACGGAAGTTACATATTATGCCCATTTTACAGATGGGAAAATGGAGGAAGAGTTCAAAGAAGTCTACAGAGGGCATTGGTGATAAGGCAGGAATTCTTTGGTCTCAGTTCTATCCTTAGTTCACTACACCAGGTCACGCATTTCCCTGTGAAGCTGTTTTCCCTCACCCAGCACTGATGGAAAGAGGCCACTCCAGCTGCTAGGCAGAGAAGCTGATTCAGCTGCAGACAGCTGGCTGGAATAGAACTCCTAGTGGAGTAGTGGCCCTAATGACAGCAGCAGCTGCAGCCTAGGTGGTGCTGTGAATTGGTCTGTTATCACAAAAAGTTGAGGGACCACTGGCTGTGAGTTTTCACAGGACCCAAGGGCCGGACTTGGATAACAGGGGGCGAGGGGGGATGAATCAAAACTAACCCAAGCAGAGGTGATGGTGGTGGACAAAAGAAAGTATTTGGGGAGTCTAGGAATACTCTTGGAGTCCTTGCTGATCATGAGGTATTGTCTTGCAGCGGCTGTGAGTAATGCTTTCTACCATCTCCAGTTGGCTAGGAGACTCTGTCCCATCCTCCTGAACAAAGACCTGGCCTCAGTTATTTATGCCTTTGTAACTTCTTGACTGGACTACAGCAATGTGATGCACATGGGAATGAAATCTTCAGAGTTTGGGAAACTCAAACTAATACAAAATGCTGCAGTATGTCACCTCAGCAACATCGGCTCCAGTGAGCACGTCACATCTGTCCTCTGCTCTTTACTCTGGCTTCCCACAGAATTTCAAATCACATTCAAAATCTCCCCTCTTATCTTCAAACAGCTCCATGGTCTTGGCCCAAGATACCTAATAGATAGTTTAAAGCTCCAGGACGAAAACCATGATCGACAACTTTGCTCTTCTAGCATGATGAAACTCTCAACAATGAGAATAAAGCTTATCTGATCAGGCGAGATCGCACCTTCTCCAAGGGTGGTTTGAGACTGTGGAATGTACTCCCTCCAGGACTATCCCAAACTTCAACACTTTCCATACTAAGTGCAAGGTGCATTTCTTTGACCTGGCCCTCTGTACTGTAACCACATAGCAACAGGTACATTGAACAAATCCCTAGCAAAACAGGACACTCCACTCTAGATGCCTCTCTCTCTCTGGGGTGAGGCTGAGAGAACAGACACGTGACATGTGCAGTCACCTTGCTTAATGCAATACAGGAAGGTGCTTGGATATTCTGGTGATGTATGGTATAAAAATCTATAATCTTCATGGAAAAAATCAGTGGCGCAAACATCCAAGCCTTGATTGGCTTTATGTTTTCAAGGCAATCCTTGTAAAGAAAATGGTTAGAGACATACTCTGCTTGTTCTGTTTTACAGGGTACATGAAAGCTGATTTCAACTCTAGCTTTGGATGCCTGTTCAAAACTGCGGTAGACCAGCAGGGCCCCATCTGTCTGATCTGGGAGTTGCTGTCTGTCCCTGCATTGATCATACCAATAGCTGAGAGGAAGCGGCTGGGGAGCAGCCGGGAAATGGAGAAAGAAGGGGAGAGGGAAGGAAAGGGAATTGGAGAAATGTTGATAAATTCTATTTAGTGACTAACACAATGCGTGTAGCAGCACAATGGCCTTTTCTGCAGACAGATTATCCCAGCCAGAGTCTTTGCTATATTAAAAAGAGGGGGGGAAAATAGAGCGCCAAAGAAAAGGAAAGGCGGGCTGTACAGCAGCAATCAATGCTGCCCTTTATGCTGCCTGACATTTGAGGGACTTGTTATCAATGATTGCTGGCTGCTTTTATCTAAATGTATCTCCCAAGCTGCCAGGCACAGCACTGATAGGCAGCAGAACGTGCTGATGGCCCCAGCCGATATCGTGTCCGCCCAATTCACCCGCCTGCCTTCCTGTCAGGTGCTTGATGGCTTCTGTCATTCCACTGCTGACATGCTTTTGCCTAGCTCAATAAAGGAGGGTGGGGGACATTTCCCACTCCTGTTCCTCCTCTTCCACTTCGGTCACGTCTTTTGTCTTTTTTTAAAGCAAAAAAGACAAAAGGCCAAACTTAACAAACAAATAGGAAGCTGAAGGGGGAATGAGTTGGAGAAAGAGAGGGGAAAACTCACTTTATTTTTTGTTTGTCAGGCAACAGCTTTGTCATCTGCTGCTCTGGCAGAAATTGCTTTGCTCTCTTTCCCTTTCTCTCCCCCTGGTTACTGCAGAAGAGTGATAAGACTAATCTACTGCTTGGCTGTTAGCTTGTCTTTTATTGTGGAAAATGCCTCTCTTTAATATTGTGTATATACAATATATACTCTGTATAAATACACACCCAATTCTGGGGGCATAGGGGTAGAGGGTAGTGAATGCATGTAGAATAGGAGTTAGTTGCTGCAGTTTCCTAAATTCTGGTGCATGGGGGGAAAACCCCTCAAACAGTCTTTGCTGGAAAGTAGCCGCTTTTAAGAGTGCAAGCTCGGTCAAAGGAGCTGAGCATTTGCTAAGAAAGTAGCCAATTACTGACAGCTCTTAAAGCACAGAGGCCCTTGGTTGTCTATGGCCTCTTATTTGAAGAGAGAGCTTAAATTATTACTTTTGCTGCTAAAAAGGTTTTGAAGTTTGCATAGAAATGTCCGCTAATAGGCTTGCATGGATATTTACTCTTGCTTAGTGACAATGAATCCATTTAAAAAATACAATATGGGCAAAGTTTTAACACTTCTCTAACAATAAGCTTTCTGCTGTTGTCTTCTTCAGGGAATTGTGCCATCTTCAAACTGAGTATTGAAAAAACGCAACATATAAAGTAACCAGAGGCTAATTCAGCAATCACTATTAACTGGCTTTTAATGATTCTTCATCAAATCTGAAATTAATTACATAGAGCTCTCATAATACGGAATGTCAGGAGGTCAAGTTATGGTCTCACCTGTCTCTGATGTTAAATATTTTCTATTTAATTTATACACTTACTTACAAACCAGGGACCTGATTCTGCAAACATGCATGTGTTTGCTCCTGTTGAACTACAAAGGGCTACTCACATAAATAAATGTTGCTGGATTATGGCATATGTATAACAACATAAAACTATGATGAGCCAAAAGTATATAATTAAAATAACGGTACATACAAAGGTTTCTTGCAATAGTCTTCTCTTTGCTTTTTGTTCTGGGTCATGATGTGTCTACTTGGAATGTAAGGTCTTCAAAGTACAGACTCCTTTTTTGGCTTACGGTACTTATTGTACAGTGCTGGGTAAACTGATGCTTTGGATCAAATTCTGAAATCCTTCATCAGTGTTTCCTGAGTACTTACTCAAGCAGAATTGTTGCCTGACTGAGGATTGAGTAACTAAGTATGGATTTCAAGATTTAGCCCTGCATAAATAAACACTAATGATAATCAAAAGAGCCAGTTCTCAGAAAAGCAGACATGTAGAAGAGCTATTTGAGTCAGTGAAATCTGTTGAAAGAACTAGAGCTAAAGGTCAGAAATAAGTGTGTGTTGAATGTAGTAAAAATAAAGGTATTAATAAAATGTAAAATTGGTCTTTTTAAAATGGGACAACACTATAAAACTTCAAACGTCAAAGTCAAGGGCATCTGTAAATTAGGAGGCATAATGTCTCAAAGGATACCTTGATGAGATTCTGAATAAAAAGACACAGCATTTAAAAAAAAAATAGACAGCCAAGACTTTAAAATATAACACCACCATTTGCTTATTAATTCTAGCTTTTATCTAAGGCAAGGGATCAGTTGAAGGCAAGAAGAAGAAATTTCATTGCTAATAGAAAACTAGGAAGAGCTAACATAAGTTATGGAGAGTGAAATAAAATGGGCGAGGGGGTGTTCTGTCTAATTTCATAAGAAGACCAAATTGAGAGAGAGGCAGTTTTAACTACTACTGTTAGTTACCACTGAATCCATTTGGGTTGTCCTTTGATCAGACTCAATGAATATAGTGTGTTCTTCTCCACCCTTCTCCTTCCCATACACTCACGCCTGCACAGAGAGTACCAGCCAGAGCCTACGCTCAGACATGCACACGGCATAACCTTCTAGTGAATTTCTTTCTGTGGAGCCAATGAGCATTAGGAAGCCAATTCCTCCCAAGAGCATGTTTATATCCATCTAAAATTCATTTCAGCTGAAATATTTATGTTTTTTTTTTATGGTCGGGGGGTGAAGGGGTGGACTGAGTTGAGCTTGGTCAGATCAAGTTAGCTGCTTCAGGCAGAGATTACTGCTTCTATCAACACTATCTGTCCCTCCTCCTCAGACTTAAATGAGCATTTATTCCAATCCCTTTCTTAATACTGTAACATAATTCATTAGGACAGTCATAATGAGCTGATAATTACTCTGGTGGGAGGGGGTGAGTAGAGGAAACAGAAATGCTAGACAGAGAGAAAGTCAAGCAGGCTGGGGCATCTTAAAGAGCCCTGAGAGAGTCTTTTGTCAACAAAATGGATCAGGCTTGTAGGCAGTAAAACTTTCAAATGACCTTCATGTCAAAATATTAGGCTGCTATTTTTTGCTAGATGGTAGTTTCATAAACATAAAAAGCACACATACCATTCAGCGAGCCATAAAATTTGTCTCAAAGATGTGGTATACCCCCCCCCCTTTTAAAAAAAGCTAATACAGTCTCCAAATATGGGGTGTGTGTGTGTGGTAGGGGGATATGACATCTAATATCACAACCTTCCACTTAGCCTGAAAATGATATTTACAGCAGGTTTGTGTTTGTTCTCTGGGTTGTGTGTGAGATTTTTTTTTTTTAAAGGAAGCAGTAAATTATATACATTGCTATATAAATAGATAGATCCAGGAGGTAGATATTATCCTGTGGAGAAATTTCACATATTCCATTCAGGAAAATTACCCATTGAGGTTTACAGTTTATGGTGCAAGCTGGAAAATGACAACCATGTTGATATTCTGTAATTTAGAAGATAGATATGATTATCATAAAGAAGGTCTTCCCTGAATGAGTGAAACATCAAAACTATCTGCAGTAGGTGTTCTCCCTCAGAAGTCCTCTCTTTCCAAGAAGAAAAGAAGTACTTGTGGAACCTTAGAGACTAACAAATTTATTTGAGCATAAGCTTTCGTGAGCTACAGCTCACATCATCGGATGCAAGGAGAAACTTCAAAACAGGAGGACAGAGGGTTGAATTTACACTGTCTAAAATTACAGGAAATAGAAATGTATTAATGAACATTTTAACTGCATTTGTCTTTAGGCTCCCTCCCTGTCTGTCCTTATCTAACAAGTCCCAGAGCTATGAGACTCATGTAACTTGAACTAGCAAAGGACTGATATGGCATCACTGAAGTTGAACCATAAAAACATGTGTAAGCAGCAGCAAATACAAGGATGACTAGCCAATTTATTGAAAGTAGAACTGAGTAGGTAGCCAGGAGACAGAAAAGTTGGCTTACTGATAAATTGTGCTTAATTACTTGTTTTTCTACTAAGATATGGAATTATTAAACTGTTCTCTCTCTCTCCACCTCCAGCCTCCCTGCCTGTCTTTTCCCTTTGAGTACCTGATCTCTTTACCACTAGAAGTCAATGCACTGGTGCTCACAGCAACACTCTTAGGTGATTTTTTTGGCATCAAGACAGTAAACCTTTAGACCATGTTTACACTTGAAATAGCCCTGATTCAGCCACCGGTGAGCAGCAGTCTGTGTCCTTGCAGCCAGTGCTGACCACTAATTCCAGGCAAAGGCAAGCGTGGGAGTGCAATGGTTGAACTAATCTATGTTTAGCCCAACTTTCTGGCCACCAGTGGCTGAATCAGGGCTATTCCTGAGCATAAACCCGGTATGAACTGTGTAAAATGTTTACAACACAACTGAAATACCAAACTCCTTTGGTTTCAGAACATCTTTCTAGCCCAGCACCTGATCAGACCAAATTTTCACTAGGGCTTGCAAGCCTTTTGGGTTAGGCTGTCCTAGGGTTGCCAGCTCTGGTGAAATACCCAGCCACTGGCCACCCTTGCTCCCTCATCTAAGCCCTAGAGACAGCCCCTTACCATTCTCTCCCCAGAGCCCCTGCCTCTTCCTTCCCACTGGCAAGCCTGGGGTCCATCCTGCTCTGGCTCCCCAGTGCCAAGAGGAGCCACTGTGGTTTTGGTAGGCGTGAGGGCCTAGCATGAAAGTGGGAGCTAGCTGTTGGATGCACTTCTAGCTGTGTGATGTGTGTGGTAGATACAAGATCACTGCATGGCCATGCAGCATACAAGGAACCTTGGTCCAAAGTGTGTGTGTGTGTGGGGGAAATATGTCAAACTTTTCACTGGCAAGCAGTACAAAAACCAGTCAGGCTGTCCCCAGCTTCGAATGAACCTGAGTTAGTTTACATTTTCACTTCCAAACTTGTGTGGGTGTTCACAGTAATGGCAAAAAGTGCTTGCCTCCAGGGTGTTTTGCAATGTTTTGGAGTGAAAAAACTTACTGCAATGGAACTCAGCAGTTTTAATTGAATTTTGCTTTAAGGTTTGAGGGTTCCTCCCTCCCACCAAACATTAAATTCAAAACTTAGGCTAGGATAAGATGAGGCATGGCACCCCCATCTGGACCCAAACAGGAGAAGAGGTTTACATGAATCTCTGGGAGGTTTAGACCCTCTTTTTCCCACAGCTCTAATTATGGGTGATTTGGAAAATTAAACAATGTAGCTGGCATAATTTTTCCAGGAAAGTGTCTGTTTTTAAGTACTGTCACAGTTGAATTCTGCCAAAAAAGCTGAATATGGATCTCAATGACCTCTAATGAACATGCAGTTTAGTACACATTTTCTTAAATGGGGAACCACCATGCAGTTATAGCATACAGACTCATTCAGACTCTAGATTTGATCAATTTAGAAGGAGGCAAAACTCTGACATGGCATTCAATTGACATTGGATCATGCTGGCTGGCTAGATCAAGACTATTGATAAAACTCTCCTTTTATTTTTCTAGTCCTTCACTGAGAGACAGCCACTTGTCTCCATCTCCCAGAAAGGTAACAGTTAAGAACCTTAGAAACCAAACTCACCCCTGATGCCGTAATACTAATTGAATACTTAATAAAGGGCATGTAACTGATGGCTAGAATGCAAGGCATGTGCCTGCATTTTAATATCTTGTGCCACATTCTTATGATTAATTAAAAATGTTAAAATGTATTTTTTTAAATTACATTGAATTGTTGTAGTTAGAGTTGGGAGTTTCCATTATGTGAATGACTATTTGCTTCTCTCTTTGTGCAACTGTCCAAGTTGTAAGTGTGGATTGAGTGTAGAATATAATTATAGGAAAGGCTGATAGCAGTGCCTATTAAGGTTGCCTGACACTTCTCATTATAAGATCCTGTTTTCAGTTGCTTATAACATGGCCAAACCTTAACCATTTGAGCTGAAATTTTCCATGCTGGGTGTCTCCTGAGACTGCATATTACTTCTGTAGTTTCAGCCAAAATAGTTCAGCTGTTTGATAATGAGTCAAGGGGGAAAACTTTTTGCTCTAGTCTCTCCCCGCCCTGCGCGCCTCCCTCTCCCCCAGTTGCTTTGGAGCAGGGGCTTGAAATTTGACAGGGGAGTGATCTTTGTGTCAGGGAAAAGCCTTTTGCTATCCCTATGGAAAATCTGCCCACATTTGGCCAAGTTATAAGTCTTTGGGGGAAAAACACAGTTTATACATGCTCAGAAGAGACTTGTAAGACTGCAGGTAAATATCCTGAAGATTCCATCTGCACAGAACATGCTCCATGCTGGGGCTACATGGTTATGAGCAGGGCTTGACCTGCAATTGCAGCTCTGGGTTGCTGCAAGCTGGGCACCAGAACTGAAAGCAGGGTGTCTCTTCTGGGCTGTTGATGACCCCTACTGGGCCCAGGAAATATAGAGGAGGTAGCTGCAGGATTTGAATGCAGAGGGAAGTGAGTGGAGGAGTAGATTGGGAAAAGGAGCCTGAGGGTGTGGGATATGGGGACTAGAGGCTGTGAGGGGAGAGAAGGAAACTGGGACTGGAAGTTGGGGTGGGTGTGGGAACTGGGACTAGGGTTGGGGAGAGGAAGAGAGAGAGAGAGTGGTAGAAGGAGGGGAACTGAACTGGCTGGGCAAGGAAACTGGGAATGTGATGGGGACTATGGAGGGGCAAAAAGACTGGTTCTGGGCTGAGAAGCCTGAAGAGTGGAAGTTGTAATTGCGCAGGCAAGGAAAATAGGACTGGGATGAGGAGTCAAGGGTGGTGAAGAGAGAGGACAGTCAGGGGTCAAGTTGGGAGGCAATGGGCAAAAGTATCTGCCTCCTAGTGCATATTCCCCTCCAGTACCTGGAATGGAACCCAGGATTCCCAAGTCTCCCCATTCTGCTGCTGTCTGCACATATGTGTGAAATGCATTGACAAGGTGTTCCATCCCCATCTAGCCCTGGCCCACACAGAGGATAAGAACCCATTACTGCTATCAGTTATCCATTAGCTTAAGTGGCAGAGGTTTGTGTGGTGACTCTAAAAGTTCCAGCCCTTATGATGACCCATGTAGGTGTCAGTGATATTCTATAATGGATTTTTTTGGGAGGTGGGAGTTGTGAGTTTACTCTCTCTCTCTCTCTCGCAAAAGAACACCAATGCTTGACTTTGCACCTGAATAAAAAGTTAGGAAGTCCCAGAATTAAAGTTGCCTTAAGGATGATCTGATGGTTAAGACAGCTGAATCCTATCTTGGAGAACTGGTTTCTATCCCTGCCTCTGCCACAGAGTTTCTATGAAGTTAGGTGTCACTTAAACCAAAATTTTCATATGTGGTCACTAATTGTATGATCCTTGTTTCCTGGGTGCTCAACTTGAAACACTTGGGTTCTGATTTGCAAAAGAGCTAAGCAAGCACAGCTGCAAGTGAAGTGAATAGGAGCTGTGCACTGAACATATAAAGTGCTATAAATATGCTAAGGACTCTGAAAAAACAGGTCTTAGATGTCTCAAAGTGGACATGCAAACCCATTAAATGCTTAACAATTTTGGCTTTAATATCTTTGTGTCTCAGTTCTCCATCTGTAAAGTGGGGATAATACCACTCTTTCACCTCACAGGGGTGTTTGGAAATTAAATTCATTAATGTTTGTACAGCACTCAGATATTCTGGGAGCATAGTTGAAATGTCTATGAGGAAATTAATAATTTTGTATTCAGGGCAGGATTTGGATGGTATGTTAAATAAGACCTGGAGCTACAAACTGAATGACATGGTCACATCTCTTTGTATACCATTTGACTGAATGAAGCAGGGATCCTGCAGGAAAAAATACTTCATGGTCGTGTGTAATTAAAGACTAATATCATAATGCATTCTAACAAGGGAATCAAGTTAAGATTATGTGGGTGGCCTTATCTTTGTCATTTTCAGATCAAGAAAAACAACTTTGCTTCTTCAGGGTGATGTATAGCTACTTACTGCTCAGCTCTAAGTGTCAGCATGTGAAAAGTGCAATGATAAATATATTATGCATACTCCCCCCCCCGAAACAACAACACCCCTGCATTCTTAAGGTTACACAGTTGAGCATTCAAGTTTTGCAATGCCTGTGCAGCCTTAATTCAGCCCACTTGAGCATATACATTACCATAGAAGTAATAGGCTGTCATCCGTTATATGGATGAGTCATTTTAGTGGGATGAGAGCCATACTCTGCCAGTGGGTTTCATAGCTATTTGCTAGACAGCAGAGAAAAGGTGTGACTCAAGACTCCTGGATTCTAGTCTAGGTTCTGATGGCAGTGTTCTTGAGGGGCTACAGACTCTTCCTTCCTGTCTGCTGTATCCTGTTCCCCTTGCTCCTCTATTCCTGTCCTGCCTAGCATGTTCTTATTTCCTGTTTGTTCCTGTTGTCCCATCTTGCCTCTCTCCACCCAGCCTATCCCTCCATCTGCTTCTTACCCCTCTACATTCTAGTCAGGATGTTCCCTCCTTTTTCCTCCATTCTTTGCGTGCATGAGCAGCTCGGCACTGAGAGCGCAGCAATGAGATTTGCCCTCCTCTGTTTTGTTGTCATGCTCCACAGTACCCCTAGCACGAAGAAGGAACAATTGCAGGGAAAGGCCCTGGGCTGGAACATGCTCAGTGCAGGCTGCATTTAGCTGACATTTTCAGCCGTTTGTACTCCACCAAATTTGTATAGATGTTCACTGTAATGTCAAAAAATGGCTCCTGCCAGGGTGACATTTACCCCCAACACAGCCAAACTTCAAGTCTCTGCTCTAAAACATGGAGGTACTAAAGCTTCTCAGTTAAATACCTGTAAGATTTTTTTTTTTTTTAGATTGGCAAAACCCAGTTTTCCCTAACCTCATTCTTAAACAGCTGAGCAACTTTTGCTGAAACTTTCTATAAAACTTCAATCTGAAGCAGAGAGACAGTACAGAAAATTTCAGCCCAAACAATTGGTCTGGAAAAGTTAGAAGCAACTGAAAATAGGGTCTTATAATGGAAAATATCAGGCAACCTTAACTTCAGATATCACTATGATATATTCAAGTAATGTGTTCAAACTCATGAAGGCTAAATTAAGGCTAATGTTCTGTTCTCAGCTCATGTTGATGTGGAAAAAAAATACCTCTTAGCTACATTCAGCCTGGAGGAAAATTTTATGGTGGAGTTATAAACCCTTGCAGATAGGTGTTTTTAATGGAGTCACTGTTAGACCTTAATTACAGCAGTACAAGTGGCTTTCATAAACAGCATTTAAAATGTGAGCACAATGGAGCAGGGTCCCAAGACATAAGTCAGTAGCTTTGATAGTATTAGCAGTAGCCAGATAACTGTGAGCATTGTATGGGTGGGAAGTGCATTACATAAATGAAATAATAAATATGATTTATTTTCTCGAAACACTGAGAGGCAAACCTGAATTAATCTCATGGTTTTATCTGTAGTCTACACCTTACCCTCGGTGCAGGCAGATGCTTACGGCTGAATAAGACAAAATGTCTCACTGTAACATTCAAATGAAGTGCCGATTGTTTTTATTTCATAGGGACAGAGACAGTAGATACTTGACTTACATCCAATAATAAAGCGTTGTAAATTGTGATGGCTTCAGTAGGGGGATGGGTAAAGAGGGTTGTCTAATTGAAAATTTGCAATGGGTTGGGGCAGAAAGGGGAATACAAGTATGAGTGAAAATGGGTGTACAGTAACTCCTCATTTAACGGTGTAGTTATATTCCTGAAAAATGCGACTTTAAGTGAAACAATGTTAAGCGAATCCAATTTCCCCCTAGGAATGAATGTAAATGGGAGGGGTTAGGTTCCAGGGAATTTTTTTTTGGCTGTACAGTACAGTACTATAGTTGGGAGGTGCCCCCGCCTTACCCCACTCAGGCACCGCCCACTGGCATTGGAGACAATGAGGCAGACAAGGAGGCTGAAGGTGCTGTAGGTTAGGAGAAGCATGTTACACAGCAGAAGCGGCAGCTTCCCCTACTCTGCAAGCACCAGAGGCAGGGGGCTCATCCTTTGGCCCGCTCACTCCACCCCTTTCCCCAAGCCCCCCCCTTAACCTGCCTCTTCTTCCCCCCCTTCTCCTCCGCTTTTACTTCGCACCCTGTGTCCTTGCTCCTCCCTCCTCCCTCCGCCTCCTGCCCACGGCAATCAGCTGGCTTGCAGCATTCAGGGGCAGGAGGGTGGGGGGAGGAGCGAGGACTTGGCACACAGCCTCTCCCTCCCTCCCCTGCTTCCTGCCTGCAGCAATCAGCTGGTTTGCGGCATTCAGGAGGCAGGGGAGGGAGGGGGAGCCTGTGCACCGAGTCCTCGCTCCTCCCTCCTGAACCCTGCAAGCAAGCTGATTGCCGCAGGCAGGAGGCAGGGGGAGGAGGGAGAAGGCGCTGATCCTTGGGGTCTGCCGGCAGGTGGGAGGCACTGTGTGTGGGGGGGCGTATGGGAGCTGATGGGGGGCTGCCTGCTGTGGACAAAGCAGGCAGCCAAACGACGTTATAGGGAAGCATTGAACAACTTTAAATGGAGCATGTTCTGTAATTGAGCAGGGACGCAAGATTGAAATAATATTAAGCGAGAGGACGTTAAGTGGGGAGTTACTGTATCAGTGATCAGGTGCAACCCTGGGAAAATTAGAAATCAATATGGGGGGTGGGGAGAAAGCAAGAGAAAGTCAAAGACACAACATAAGAGATTGGAGTTGAAAAATCTTAAAACCAAAAGCTAAGAACACTTGCTCCCAGGAAGAGTGATGCATGCTAGGAAAACGACTACCCTTAATTCTCTGATCATCTTGTCTGCTGTGGGTGGATATTTCTACATGACATCTGAGGTGCTGCTGTTGGATGTGCATTTTTAGTTGCAGCAGAGGGCAGGTAGAATTAAGTAAGTTTTGCTGCTTAGCTCTGGTGTTGCAGGAGAACGTAGGGAGAGGTTGCTGGCAGGAAGAGTCTGTGGGAACAAGTCATCTTGTATTGGTAGTGTTTTAGCTTCTGCTCAAATGTGAATGCCTACTGCTACCACTGTCTAAAATCCTTTTTAAGGAGTGATTAATTAACTGGCATTGCAGCTTATCATAATGGTGAAGGTGGACCAGTTGTTCCACTGCCCAGGAGAAAGTGCTGGGTTAGATTCTGCCCTGGATATTTGCCCATAAGTCACATTGGTATCAACAGGAGTTGAACATGCCTATTGGCGAGCACCAGTTGGAAGAATGGGAAAAGTATTTTTGGGAAAGGAGCAATTTGACAAACTCCTCTACCCTCTAAAGCCAAATCCTGCTCCCCTTTCACCATTGAAGATTATTTGCACCAGGAAGGTGATCAGGGTTTGGCCCATGGTGACATTCATAGAGCTTGGCATAGAAGAGGAATTATATAACTCCCACCAATGAATGGGTAAGGGAGACTCGCAGCCTCCAGTTTCTTTTACTTTGGCAGGGGACACGATCTCCTCCACACAAATGCTTGGAGCAGGAGGTGGACATGGGAGCTGTGGCATGTTAATTTGATAATTTTATACAACTTTGCTATGTTTCTACCGTGTCTGTCAATCATATATTTTTGTATATGGAGGAAGTTCTGGCCAGTACAATACCTTTTGACATGGTGTTGGTGTTGAGTTAATCTAAAGCAAGATAAGAGGAGGAGGTACTAACTAGGGAAAACAAAGATTTGGGAGTGCATCAGTATAAATGACCCCTTTATTTTGTGTTGACAAATCAAAGTAAATGCCAGTTGGAATTGCTATATGTTCCCTAATAACAATAAAAGCCACAGGAGCCAGACAGAAGCACTGTAAATACATGCAATGTCTTCCTTTAGAATGACATGCACATATTTTAGTTTAGAGGGCTTCTCATCTCTCTCCTCTGCATTCCATTTCTTCACTGCAATAGCATCTTACCATAGAATGTTTTCCTTCCTTCCTCCTGTAAAGGAACAGTAAATTGAGCTTGTCTTTTTTATGATTTATAAAGGAAGTTTGAAAGGGTTATATTTTTAAAATGATATTTTTTCTTCTTTGTTTTTTATGTTAGAAATTTAAGTCCCATCTAGGCCAGAGAACTCTGATTGCTGGGAAAATAGTGGTGAAGCAAGAAAGTAAAAGTAGAGGTATTAAGGGGGAAGGGATTTTTTTAGTCAAACTGTGTACAATTTTTATTAACTTCCACTGAATGAAATGGAAGCAGGATGGGGTGCCTGTGGCTATTCTCACTTGGTACAGAACCAGTACATAGCTTCCGTTAATATCAGTGAGAGCTATGTGCACACTCAGAGAAGAAAAGATTCTTTAGCCTCTGCTATGTTTCTACCCTGTCAATCATATGTATTTGTAGATATACAATTCTGATCCTTCTGAAATAGCTGTTTCAGGCCTGGAATCCGGAGGGTTAAACATTTTCAGTAGGTTTAAAAATGGGGCAATAAAACAAAAAACCAAAAGAGAAACTCACACCAAAAAACATTATTAATAATAATAATAAAAAAGACATTTTGGCCATTTGGTCATAAATAGTACTGTTCAATAGCACAAGAAATCATTCAGACTGTGCAGGGAGACATAAAACCACTGAATTATGTATTAATGTGTCATATAAAAGGGAAAAAGCACTAAAGAAATATTGTAGAAAAAAATAAATAAAACCACCATTAAAAGTCAATGTGCCCCATTTGGTCAATTATGCTAAACATAAAAAACAAAAAGCACGATTTGGAAGTTAACGAGTTAAACACTTAATTTTGATACTGGTTTTTCCATTATAAACCATAGAAAGGTGTGGCTAGGCCATAGGTTCAAGAATTGATTTTATGTCTGCACTCATCTACATCAGCTTTTGGGTGTTTTGTTTTTTAAGAACTTGGAAACCTGGACATATATGAGCTGGCTGACATTAAACTGGCGCTGAAACCAGCTCAAAGAGGGTATTTTGGATGAAAACAGCCTAAGTTGAAATCTCCTGGCACTAGCAGTGAGACTAATGCTTTTCTGCCATAAGGTTTGTGGTGGTGCTGGGTATGCACATATGAAAAAATTGCATCTTGTGTGCAGAAGCAGAGACTGTTCTGAAGAGAGGAGAAAATGTGAAACAGTACAGGGGGAAGTGGCCCAGCATACTTCAGATTGCAGGTTTGATTTCACTCATTTCCCCAGTGGCTCTTAACATAAAATGGCAGTTGCCAGTGCCTGATTGACCTAGTGGAGTTTGCTGTCATAAGGCATGCAGGATGGAAAGAAGGGTTGCCTAAACTCAGGAGTGAAAGTGGGTGGGTATGGCGTACTGGTAAGAAGCCGGTACCGGCCCGTATGCAGCTGATGCTAAAGTGCTGCCCCTTTTGGCCCCCCTGGGCTGCCAACAGGGGGGCAAAAGGGGCAGCTGCCCCAGGGGCTTAAAAAGGCCCGGGGCTCCTGGCCATCGATGCCGTTACTGCAGCAGCAGCCGGAGCCCCGGGCCCTTTTAAATCGCTGCTGGAGCCCTGGGTGACGCAGATCCCCAGTCCCACCCCTTCTGCTCGAGGCCCCACCCCTGTACCAGTAAGAATTTAATATTACTTTCACCTCTGACTACATTTTGCTCAACTGGGTCCACTGTGACAATTTGCCAGGACCCTTTTTTTGCCATGCTGAATTGGCATAATGCTGAAGAGATTATAGCTGTGACAAGGCCTCACTTCAACCCTCTCCTCCAGTTTAGAAACCATGAATTTCTGCCTCAAACACAAATCTTTGAAAGACTTGTAAATTATTTTGATAGGCCTGTCAGGAAGCACAAATAACATGAAAACCATTGTGTGACTACTTCGTTCTCCATTGCTACAATGCATTCTACAGTCTTCATTCTACATTCTAGAGCTGTATTTCAGATGTAATTCCAGCACATATTGGAAAAGCAAGTTTCCCTTTGGTCATCTCTAGCATGTTTTGTCTGCATCTTAGTCCAGCCCCAGTGGTGCCAGTAACATTTTCATTGCAAGGTGAAAAGCATTCAGCTGTTGTAGTGACAGTTGTGGCTAATTCAGGTGCTCAGACACCTGTATGTGTGGTGCTCCCATCTGCTGTTGCTTGTTCTTATTCCCCAGCTATGGTATAGAGAATCTATACCATTTCCACTGAGAGTCCATAGATCAATACCAGATGAAGACAGTGAGGCCTATCTCCCTCCTAAAATAAATGGAGATGCCTAAAATACTTGTAAAATATATTGCAGTCCAATATCTCTTGTCACCTGCAGAAAAGAAGAGCCTAAAAATGTACCCTGGTTTTGATACCATTTGTGGATTAAGTTAGGAGGGACCTGAGCCTCAATGTTTTTTCTTTTCAACAGAAGCTGATCTCCAGAACTTCAAAAATACTAGGTTTTATATTGTTCCATTTGAGCATAAAATAAGTGAAAAAATGTTAAAGGAAATAAAAAAATCAAAAGAATTGACTAGATACTTGCCATCTATCTGAAGACCAAGGGTATATCTACATTGCCATAAAAAACTCATGACATTGAGTCTCAAAGCCCAGGTCAATTGACTCAGGCTCACAGGGCTCAGGCTGTGGCACTAAAAACTGCAGTGTAGCTGTTCAGGCTTTCGCAGGTGCCCAAGCCCAACCATGTACACTGCAGATTGTAGCCCTGCAGCCTGAACACTGAGCACGTCAGCTGACCCAGGCCAGCCCTGGGTCTTTAATACAATATAGATGAAGCCCCAGTGATCTGTATTGCTTACTACTATTTACCATAGGCTCTAGCACTTGTGTGGTACTCCCCTGCTTACATGTTGTTGTGGGGTTATGTAGCGTGTATGCAGATCTTGGCAAATCTGTATTTTTAGTTATATTAACTTTATGTAGAAGCTAACATTTAGCTTTCTTGTAGTGACTAATGTTGCAGCATATGTTAGTGTTGATACTGCATTGGAAACTGATCTCTTGACTAGGAATGGAATTTTATAATCTAGTAACTTCGTTATGTTGCAAAGTTTAGAGGCCAGGTTCATTGGGACAGGTTAAATGAAGCAAGTTGCTTGTTAGAAGAAATACCGCACCATGTGACTCTGTGTTTGTGATTGCATGAGTCTGTCCTGGGAGATGAAGAGGATCATCCCAAAACAGAGGTGGTTTGTTTCTGAGAGAGTGAAAATGTAGATGAGGTGGGGCTGCTTTGCATATTTTCTCTGATTCAGCTGGGAAAATGTGTGTGTTTTGGCAGAGATGCCTCTAGCTTTTTCCTGGTCCCATCTGTGGGTATTACGCTCTGCAATTCCTTTTAGACTTACAATTTTTAAAAAAAATGATATTTGGACATAACTGAAGTGTGTTTAACTTTTTACACTGGGAAATATATTTGTTTCACTGAGTTCTCTAGTGCCATCAGATATGTATTGTTGCTAGCCAGAGGTCTGGAGAGTGTTTGCTCTAATTTTCCACAGTCAATGGGAAGCATTTTAATAACACTATTCAAAAGAATGCCTGGGTTCCAAATACTGGATCAGAGTTTGAACCCCTTTGCCTTGCTGGGGTTTGGGACTGATGGATCAGTCTCAGCCTGTTCTAGATGCCCTGGTTGTAAAACTCAGATCTCAGACCTTCTCTAAGTTTTGGGGTGTTTGGATTTTGGGCTGATATCTGTTCCTATGTCTAATCATTTATCTTCTGGTCAAACGAGCAGACAACTTCTTCATTTCCCTGATTGTGGCGTTCTCTTGCATCATCAACCTGAGACCTAGAATGAATGAGTCTTGGAGGCTGGGAGAGTGAGATCTTGTCCACACTCAAGGTTTGCCTGAATGGTGGCCTGCCATCAGAATAATCCCTATTACCAGCCCCTGCTTAGTGTAGAGAAGGTAAATTGCTGTTGGGGTTCAATTTTGCATTAGTGGAGCTTGTCCCAGTTTCAAGCAAGGAGTAAGCTTAGGAAATATAAGTAATGGCTGTGCTCATTTACCAACAGCTGTAATTGAGGCAAACCCCCAGCACAGAGAAGATCTCAAAGTTTTTAAGTGCATAGCACATTTTACCAGCTGCGGTTCCTGTTACCAGATCAGATGTGCCTTAACTCCCCTCCCCTTCCCTTCTTTTGTCTGCTGTAGTTAGGTTTGGCTGCTCCTGGATATGTAAAAGCCATCTGTGTGGGAGGAAGAGAGGGAGTGTCAGTTTTTTCCATTTGATTCCCTTCTCATTCCGTACATTTTACATCGTACATGTATGTTCTGTCTCTGAAGTTCACTCTATTCTCTGAAATATCTGTTTTCTTTATTTGGTGACAGTCTTATGGGATTTCTGTGTGCAGTATACAGGTCACATTCAGTAATAGCTTTGGCTACAAGTAAATAACTATGGGTTCCTATGACCTCGTGTGATGTCTCAGGCAATATGTCTGACTTCACAATGAAAGAGAGTGTTGTGTGAATAGGGGCTTTTTCATTCATGCAAGCGTGAACATTCTGGCTTGTGATTCTCATGCAAACCCAACCAGGAAAGTTACGGATTTATTTTCAAACCAGAAACAGAAAGGTGCATACAGTTCTGCGTGACAAGTACTATAAATGTTTTTAGTTGTATTTTGTCCAATTTTGTTTCGAGTACAATGTGGATACATTTTAATTGTGCTCTCCAGGCTGAAAATAGAGGGAACTATTGTGAAGTGAATCCTGAAATTACTGCTTTCAGGAATAGAAAGAAAATCAGGGCTGAAATATGCTTTTAATCTTCACTTGAAGATATTTACAGAATTGATGTTTCCTGAGTCTCTGGTAGCGACATGTCCTGGAGCTGAGGGACATAGCAGGAAAAGGCTCTGACACCTAATGATTTATCGCCGAATGGTATTTCTGTACGAGCAAGAACCTAATGTCTGCTGAGCACAGAACATGAGTGATCGGGGTGACGGAACCAAAACCTCAATTAGATACAGGTTAGATACCAAAACCTAAATTGAGCACAGCTTTAAAAATCAACAGCATCTTAAAATGAATTCCATATCCAGCTTAGTAGCAAGTGAAAACACACGGGGGGCAGGGTCTCTTTGACTTGCTTTGAATTGCACTGAAGCTGGGGCAGCTGGACTCTCTACATCTCCCAGTCTTAAGAAATGTGTGAAAAAGGACATTTCAGTGATCTGGTAAATGCTCCTGCTTCCATTTTTAAGCCATTTTGTCTTCTTGAATGTTTCCTCAAACACTTTTACTTTGGTTTTCTGGACACTCTCATTCTAGCCCCATTCCCCCTGTCCTTTAGTACTTTCAAATCTAAAGCTCACAAGCCTCAGAAATCTAGCTTCCAAGGTGTTTGCAAAGAGAGGTGATTTTTAAAACCAGAAAATGCTGATTGAGGCGAAATGAAATAAACTCATCTAGGAGGTGCTACCGCTTGACATAATGTCCTACTTTTTAATTTTTTTTAATTAAAAGTTTGGGAACCCTGAGGACATAACTTTCAATGGAATGACCTAATGGAAAAATGAACATGAAATGTATGTATTGAGATATATGTATATGCATTTTTGTGTGGCATGCCACTAGGAAACGTTCAAACGCAATGGTAGTTCTGAACACACTGGTATTCAGAATTATGCAGGTGCTTTGGAAGGAGGGACAGTGCAAAATTTGTTTTCTGATGCACACTATAAGGTGCAATGGTGGGTGGGTGGTTCTTCTTCGAGTGCTTGTTCACGTCCATTCCACATTAAGTGTGCGTGCTCTGCGTGCACGAGCGTTGGAAACTTTTTCTCTTAGCGGCTCCCATTTGGTCGGCAGGGCCTCTCTAGTG
The DNA here is from genome assembly GCF_009764565.3 of Dermochelys coriacea. Classification (NCBI taxonomy): domain Eukaryota; kingdom Metazoa; phylum Chordata; order Testudines; family Dermochelyidae; genus Dermochelys; species Dermochelys coriacea. The sequence goes on from NC_050070.1 coordinate 125,498,483, forward strand.
GCGCCACTGTGCCGTGCATATATACCACTGCCGGCCCGACCCCCTTCAGTTCCTTCTTACCATCCCTGATGGTGTTGGAACAATCTCTCTCTCTCTCTCTCTCTCTCTCTCTCTCTCTCTCTCTCTCTCTCTCTCGTAGAAGAGCAGTCCCTTAGCCTTTAGAGTAGCTGTTATCAGTTCGTTAACATACCTATTGTAGACACTTAAGTCATTAGGTGCTTGGAGGCTTCCAGCACCCGCCCCAGGCCGTGGCGTGGACCCCCACAACTCGTGTCTACTTTGCCTGGGGGATGGACATCAAACTGAATGGTGTAGGATTTGCAAGGAGTTTAAGCCAAGAACAAGGAAAGAAAGAGACTTTCATCTAAAGCAGCTGTTGATGGATGCCGCATTGCAGCCACCGGGCCCGGAGCGCCCGACGCCAGCTAAGGCTTCCTTGGTGCGTAGTGCCCCAGAGCCATCGAGAGACCTGGCACTGGCTAAGCACCGTAAACTGTCAGCCCCAGAGCACCAGGCTAGGCCCCGGCAGCGATCGTCCTCCCCGGTGTGGTCCCCAGCACAGCCGAAAGGAAGGCGCAGTCGTTCCCCGCACAGGAGGCTGGCGCCTCCCAAGGCCCCGAGTGCCGATAAGAGCAGGAAGGCCGCGGTACTGGCACTGACACCGGTGGTCCCAGCAGCAGAAGCCCCACTGAGACCAGACCTAAGTGAGCTCAGTGCGGATGATGGGCTCGATGGCATAACAGATCAGCCCTCTACACCTGGCACCTTTTGAGGCTGCAGAGGATCTCATTGAGCTGTTGGCGGCGAGCCCCGTCCTGTATGTGGAAAACCCTCCAGCACCCATGCCTTGGGGGTCATTGAGGGGTAAACCGGCAATGGTGTGCCGCTCAAGGACACCGTCCCGGCACCGTTCTCGGAGTTGGTCCCGGTCGAGCTCTGACTCCGTGGACTCACAGTTGCCAGCGGTCCAGAAGGAGGTTGCGGCACCGGCAGTGGGTCAGTCTGAGGAAGCACTGGAAAGGGTATGCTGCTTTCTGGCACCACCCAGAGACCAGCACTGGGAGGAGTTCAGACGGCCCTTGCCAGAGGACTCTCGCAGATGGTCCCGGTCCAGGGAACGCTGGCACCGGTCCAGGTCCCGGTCCAGATCCCAATCCCGGGGATACCAGTACCACTCCCGCTCAGCCAGGAGCTGCTCATTCTCCTGCTGGCGCAGATCGTTGGCACCGCCATGGCCTTCGCGATCGGCATCGCCACAGTCCGGCGCTGACTCCGGCCACGATAGCTACTCGCACTGGGCCCCAGACAGCAGGGACCCTCAGGTGAGCTGGCAACTCTAATGGGTGCCGCCAGGCCATTGGCCCTTCTGGACCCCCTGAGCCTATCAGGAGCAGCAAGGGGCCCCGTCCAGGGCAAGTTACTCATTGCAGTGGCCCCGGTCCCTGCACCAATGCCAGATGGTGCCAGAGGCTACAGTATCCAGGCCTCCAGCATCCCCCCAGGATAAATGGAAGAGACCGGCACCGAGTCCGGTGCCGTCCCATGGACTCTTGCCCCGGCCTGAACCAGAGGCCCCTCCCACGGGAGAAGGAGAGCAGAAGGACAAACCAGAGGGGGTCGAGCAGCAGCTAACCTCCTTGTCTTCCCTGGATGAGGCGGTGGCGGGTACAGAGGTGTCCGGACCTCCACCGCTAGACCATAGAGCCCACCAGGAATTGCTGCGCAAGGTCACCCAAAACTTGGGGTTGCAGGCCGAGGAGATAGTTGAGCAGGAGGACCCCATGGTGGACATTTTGAGCCCCAAAGGTCTATCCAGAATAGCGCTCCCACTCATTAAGATCATTCAATCCAACTATAAGACTATATGGCAGACCCCGGCCTCCAGCGCTCTAATGGCCAAGAGAGTGGAGCGTAAATACTTTGCCCCTTCTAAGGGCTATGAGTTCCTGTTCTGCCACCCGAGTCCATGCTCCTTAGTGGTCTCAGCGGTAAACGAAAGGGAGCGCCATGGACAGCAGGCCCTGGTCCCTAAGGCCAAGGAGGCAAAACGCCTGGACCTTTTTGGCAGAAAGATGTACTCATCTGGGGGCCTTCAGTTGAGGATTGTGAACCAGCAGGCCATCCTCAACAGGCACAATTTCAACTCCTGGGCAGCGATGGGGAAGTTTAAGGACAACCTCCCGCAGGGTTCCCAACAGGAGTTCACGGCCCTGGTGGACGACGGCAAGGCAGTAGCCAAGACCTCTCTGCAGGCCACCCTGGATTCGGCAGATGCGGCAACTAGAACAATCGCGTCGGGGTGTCAGAGGCGCTCGGCACGGCTTCAGGAGTCAGGCCTGCCACCTGAGGTCCAGAATACACTCCAGGACCTCCCCTTCGAAGAGTCCGGGCTCTTCTTGGACCAGACAGACACGAGGCCGCACAGCCTCAAGGTCTCGTGAGCTACACTTAAGTAGCTGGGTATGCACACCCTGGCAACCCAGAGGAAGCCCTTTAAGCCGCAGCCTCCCCCTCAACGCTAGTACCAGCCTCGCTATAGGCATGAGCCTTACTGTAGGCGAGGCAGGGATAACAGGCGATGGCACAACAATAATAGTAACAATAATGCGCTGGGCCAGAACCAAGGCCAGCACAAACCCCAGCCGAGCACTAAGCCAGGCTTTTGAAGGTGCGCTCAAGGACAGCGTACCAGACCAGTCACCAGATCCATCCCTTTGTTTCCTGAACCGCCTGTCCCGTTTCTCCCATGTGTGGTCCACCATTACGTCAGACCGTTGGGTCTTACGCATGGTGCGGAACAGGTACTCGCTGCAGTTCACCTCCTTCCCCCCGCCACCCCCCTTCCCCGTCCCTCTTCAGGGACCCCTCTCACAAGCATCTCCTAGAGGAGGAAGTCTGCTCGCCCCTACGGGTGGGGGCGGTAGAGGCAGTGCCGCACAGCCTAAGGAGGAAGGGATTCTACTCCCGGTACTTCCTCATTCCCAAGGCCAAAGGGGGCCTTTGCCCCATCCTAGACCTGTGCAGGCTCAACATGTTCCTGGTCAAGGCCTGATTCTGCATGGTCTCTCTGGGCACCATCATCCCTTCCCTGGATCCGGGGGACTAGTACGCCGCCCTCGACATGAAGGACATGTACTTTCATATCGCCATCCACCCAGCACATCGGCGGTTCCTACACTTCACCGTGGGCCAAGAACATTACCAGTTTGTGGTTTTCCCGTTTGGTCTAGCCATGGCCGCAAGGGTGTTCACGAAGTGCATGGCGGTGGTGGCGGCCTTCTTACTGAGGCAAAGAATCCAGGTGTACCTATACCTCAACGACTGGCTCCTGGCGGGCCGATCCGAGGCGGAAGTGCAGGGCCATGTGGAGGTGGCCCTGAGATTGTTCTGCAAGCTAGGGCTCCTGGTCAACATCCCCAAGTCTACGCTCGAACCCACGCAGAGAGTGGAATTCATAGGGGTGGTCCTTGACACAGTGCAGGCCAGGGCAAGCCTTCCAGTATCCCAATTCTGGGCTATCCAGCAAGCGGTGGCCTCCCTGCGCCAGTTTCCAATGGCCAGGTGCTGCCTGCGGCTGCTGGGCCACATGGCAGCATGCACGCATGTGGTCAGGCATGCCAGACTGAGACTCAGGACTCTGCAGGCGTGGCTTGCTCGTGTGTACTGCCCAGGCAGGGACTCCCTGGACTTGGTAGTGACAGTCCCAAGGGCAGTGCTGGACTCCCTGCTGTGGTGGCAGTCCCAGCCTGTGGTTTGCAAAGGCATCCCCTTTGCCGCCCCACAACCAGACCTGATGCTGGTGACGGACGCATCAGACCATGGATGGAGGGCTCGCCTGGGGGACCTCATGAGCAGGGGTTGTGGTCCGTAGCAGAGTGGTCGTTCCATATCAATGTGAAGGAACTCAGGGGGGTTCATCTTGCCTGCCAGACCTTTCATGTCACTCTGAGTGGTCACAGCATGACAGTTCTGACAGACAACACTACTGCCATGTTTTATATAAACAAACAAGGCGGGGCTCGCTCCTCGCCACTCTGTCACAAGGCTCTCCTCCTCTTGGACCTTTGCATAGCCCATGCAATTCACCTCGAGGTGTCCTATCTCCCGGGGGGTAAGAAACGAGCTGGCGGACTCCCTCAGCAGGTCGTACTGCTTGCATGAGTGGACGCTCACGGCAGACGTCATGCTTTTGCTCTTCCGCAGGTGGGGGTTTCCCTGGGTAGACCTGTTTGCCACCAGGGCCAACCCCCAGTGCCCGCAGTTATGCTCGTTCCAGGGCCGCAGCCCGGGCTCCCTCGCAGACGTGTTTGCGATCCCGTGGAGAGGGGGCTTGATGTGTGCCTTCCCCCCACTCCCCTTGGCGCACAAAGTCCTACTCAAGGTGCGCAGGGACAGGGCGGCGGTGATCCTCATTGCCCCAGTCTGGGCCCACCAGCACTGGTACACATCACTTCTAGAGCTGTCGGTGGAGGCCCCAGTAGTCCTGCCCCTACTCCAGGACCTCATTACACAGGACGGCGGGCAGCTTCTCCACCCCGACCTGCAGTCACTGCACCTGACGGCGTGGAGGCTCTGTGGCTAAATGCCCTGGAGAGCCAGCGCTCCCTTCCTGTGCAGCAGATTCTGCTTGGCAGAAGAAAGCCCTCTACCAGGGTGGCCTATATGGCCAAATGGAAAAGATTCTCGTGTTGGTGTGAACCCCAATAGGTGCGGCCGTGCCAGGCCCCAGTGCAGGCCATCCTGGACTACTTTCTGCACCTCAAGCAGCAAGGGGTAGCCCCGTCCTCACTCAGGGTACACATGGCGGCCATCTCCACCTTCCATACGGGGTTCTCGGGGGGCTTGGTATTTTCCCACCCAATGGTGGGACAGTTCCTTAAGGGGTTGGAGAGGGTGTTCCTGTACTCCCTCCCACCAGTCCTTCCATGGAACCTTAACCTGGTCCTCTCTAAACTCATGGGACCCCCTTTTGAGCCCCTCAGTTCCTGTTCTCTCCTCCACCTTTCCTGGAAGGTGGCATTTCTGGTTGCCATTACCTCGGCAGAAGGGTGTCCAATCGGAGGGCCCTCACCTCTGAGCCACCGTACACAGTATTTCACAAGGACAAGGTGCAGCTCCGGCTGCACCCCAAGTTCCTCCCTAACGTAGTCTCCCAATTCCATTTAGGCCAGGACATTTGTCTGCTGGTGTTCTTCCCGAAACCCCATATGGACCCGAGTCACCGCAGCTTGCACACCCGAGATGTGCGTCGAACGCTGGCATTCTATTTGGAGCACACCAAGCCCTTTCGTAACTCTGTGCAGCGGTTTGTGGCTGTAGCCGAGAGGAAGAAAGACCTCCTAGTGTTGGCACAGCGGATTTTGCCTTGAATTATAAGCTGCATCTGGGCGTGCTATGAGCTTGCAGGTGTTCTGGCCCTGGCGTTCATGGCCCACTTGACCAAGGCGCAAGCAACTTCCACGACGCTCCTGTCACAGGTCCCGATCCAGGAGATCTGCAGAGCAGCCACCTGGTCCTCGGTGCACATCTTCACAACATACTACGCGGTCAACCAGCAGGCCAGAGAGGACACGGCAGTTGGCAGCGGTCCTCTGAGCAGTTGTTCCATGACTCCTGCCCTCCTCCAGAGGTAAGCTTGTGATTCACCTAATGTGGAATGGATGTGAACAAGCACTCGAAGAAGGAAAAACGGTTACTTACTTTCTTGTATCTGTTGTTCTTCGAGATGTGTTGTTCACGTCCATTCCACCACCCACCTTCCTACCCCTCTGTCGGAGTCGTTGGCAAGAAGGAACTGGAGGGGGTTGGGCCAGCAGGGGTATATATGCATGGCGCAGTGGTGCCACTCGGGGGGCCCCGCCAGCCCAACGGGAGCCACTAAGGGGAAAAGTTTCCAACGCTCATGCACGTGGTGCGCGCACACCTAACGTGGAATGGACGTGAACAACACATCTCAAAGAACGACAGTTACAAGAAAGTAAGTAATCATTTTTGTGCATGTTTGAGAGAGAGCAAATTATCCAGAATTAATATTTTTTGAGTTGACTGCTGAGTAAAAGGACTGGAGGTCCACCTCTGCAATCCTACACAGGGTTCAGTTGCACCACCAACTATAATGCACCTGGTACTCTGAGGCAGTAATAATTAATGATATTACTCCCTATCTGCACCAGGGTAACTCAGAGACCTGTGTATTTAATAAGGCATGTTTAAAGATGAACTTGCAGGTTATAAGATCTTATAATTTGCTTCAATGCTATTTCTAAACCAATCTTAAATAGGCTTTAGCTCACTTTATATAACTGAGTACTTAAAAAGAACCAAACTGATCCACATGTATGGAAACAAAATGAATGCTGGCCAGTCCAGCTTACTAGATATTATTTAATGCTGGAAAACTCTTCCATTTAGGATTTTTTTCCCCAAATCCAGCTTTCTATGGAACAAAATACATTTGCATTTGAACACTGGAACAATCAGTAAAACCATTACATGGGATTGACACAGATAGGAAAAAGCTGTCTTGAGCCAGGGAGAACTGAAGTTGACAAAGTGATTGTGGCTTCTGTGTTTCCTCTTATTTCTCAGTACTTTTCTCAGCGACTAGACTCGGGGGGAAAATCTTCAAGTCTTTAAATAAGCAGAATGAAATACTCCCTCTGATGTGCATTTTGGAAAATCCCTATTACTTATTCTGTGCCTGGAGCTTCCAGTGACATCAGTAGTTGTTCCACCTGCACAGATAATAAGCAGTGTGGAAAAGGACTCTTGTACAGTGCTGGTTGGACAGAAGAATTTTGTTCTTTTAATAGAAATTCATTGGTTTGGGCAAAATACAGCTTTTATTTCCAGAAAAGCTTGAAAGCATGACCGACCTAGGGAAGGAATGAGTCTTCCAGATATTTCTTCCCTTTGAGAGGGGAAAAATTGAGGGTCTGTTATACCCTATTTTCTTTGAACGTCCATGCCAGACATTGGATACTGGTTGTTCTCAAGGAATGAGTTTGTGCCTGTGCAATGTCAGATCATATCAACCCGCCTCAAATGTTCACTCTTATATCTTTCTAGGTTTTTGTGCTATGTCCATTGCCATGAAATCTGAGTGTCTAATTGGTCAGACCGGTACTTCTTGCAAAATGTAGAATGTGCAGCCATTCTTAAATTCCTAATGCAAACTGCTACCGCATTAGGAATATATGGGCTTGCTTGGTTCCTTTGCACAAATGTTCCATTTGAACAAGGAAACAATTACATCACTTTTGAGTCTGCCAACTGAGGATCTCAAAGCACTTCACAAACACTGTTATGTTTAATCTTGTAACGCCTGTGACAGGTAGCTATTGTTCTACTTTTTGCAAGAGCTGAATGAATAAATCTTAGTGAATAATTCCTTCTACAGATTTGGCCTTTTTCCTATTTGTGAATTGTCCAAAGGTACTTTTGATTTTCTTAAATGTATTTCTTATTCAGAATTACCCCAGAATAATTTCAATAAGCTCTTTTTGCTCTTTTTGTTGCCTGTGGGACGTTTATTGTGCATATTTAATAACTGAACTTAGATATTTGGTCTATATTGATTCATTTTGATCAGATACATGGGTGACATGGTATGTTTCTATGCCTGGATGTCAAATCAGTTTTCTGCTGCAAATACTCACATTTCTGAAATCAAAAATCATGCTTCACTAAAGTATGCTGCTTTAATAAACATTCCTGCGACTAAATTAATTTGTTAGAATGTTCACGAAAAAGGACCACAAAAGGGATGTGAAGGAAATACATTTTAAAAAAATTGGGTGAATATTTGTTGAGAATTTTTAGAGGGGGGAAATCAAGGCATTGATACAAAGCGAATATTCTGAGGACATACAGCAACTTCGTGGCAGAGTGAGCCAGTACTAGAACCTAATAATACCTACCTCTTATATAGCACTTTACATCCATAGGTCTTGAAGCACTTTACAAAGGAGGTCAGTATTATCTCTGTTTTAGAAATGGGGAAACTGATTCACAGAGGTATAGTAACTTGCTTGAGGTCAGTGGCAGAACTGGAAATAGAACCCAGATCTCATGAGTCCTGACCTAGTACTCTATCCACTAGGCAAGCCTAGGTCTCCTGACTCTCAGTCTTGGGTTTTAATCACAAGTCAATGCTTTCTCTTTTGGGAAAGGCAGGTAGGACACAAACATGAGAGAAAACAAAAGTTCTCAAATCAGTTCAGTGCTTGTGTCAACATCTTTATTCTGTTTTCATACAGCACTAACAGTGTGGTAAACATATTAAATGTAGTTTCTTGATCCCTCTCTGCTCCATGCCAGAGCTGAATCCCTGAGTTTCAGTACTGAATGAATTCCTTCACTTGATATCTCTTCTCATTCAATTGAGGAGAAGCATAGTCAGTGCACGTCATTAAAACTACCATGCCACATATACAAAACTTTAAAGAAAGACATGCCAGGAAGGAATTCCTCACTACAAATGGCCATACCTTAAAACATGTTAATAGTTCAATGGTTTATAATGCATTTCACAATAATGTTCCCAACTTTTGCTGAGGGTAAACATGTGACCTCCTTCCAAGTGCCTCCTTATGGCCTCACCTCAGTTTCTCTTTTGAGACCCCAGTTATTCCATGGAATCTTGGTCCTTTAGTCCATCAACAGTTTATCAACAAACATTGTGGAAATAGTCCCGAACAAAAGTCCCACAACATAGCCCATATGACCCCAGTGCAAGCAGTCCTTAAAAATCACATATTCTCTTGGGCATTAACATAACAAGTATCAACTTCTGGCATCATCTGCTGTGCCCGGACTCTTTCAGTCCTCCTTTTTTCTTCTGCCAGGACAGCCACCCCAACCCTTCCTTCTGGAGTGCCAACCCTCTTTCTCCAGCAGGAAGCCCCACAGCCTCTCGGCTGAGAGCATCCTTCCAATGGGAACAACCCTCACTCCTCCTGATCCCCTTGCAGTTATTCTGCGTCTAGCTTTCCAGCTCTGGAGATGTCGGCAGATAAGGTGCTCCACTGCTCCCCTATGTTCAGACCTATCTGGCCCTTGGTTCCAGCTCTCCAACTTAGAGCCAACAGGCATCTCCCTCTGCTGCTGATTCTCCTGCCTTCAGCCCTCTGGTCCTGGTTTTCTGGCTAGGAGATGCCAGCCAGCAAACCCCTTTTGCTTCTCTCCTGCCTTTAGCTTTCTCCCAGGATCCTCTTTCTCTCTGTCAGCGAAGTTCTCCTGACTCTGTTCTCTATCACTGGATGTCACCAGACCTCTTTTAGCTCCCCAAGTGATGCCCGTCCCTCTTATTTGGGAGCACCTGGACTGGAACAGGAGAGCTGAGCCCAGTTTCACTTAATGGGCCAGCCAGTTACAGCTTAGAAGGCAGTGAACTTTTAGCCTTCTGAATGAAGTTATGTATGTAAGGGTGGAAAGAAGAAGTCGATGGGCTAAACTTCCTATTGGCATAAGTGATACAACTCACTGAGGAAGACCCTTATGGCAGCAGTGAATATGTCCCACCGTCTCTGTCTGATGTGACCTCTTTCTTCTTTCTCTTATATCTTTCTCTTTATTTATTCCTATGATCCTATGTTTGAATTCATTTTTATAACTATTAACACAATCAAAACACCAGTTGTTGCCCTTATCAGTTCAAGATACATGACGTGATGTGTTTTTATATTTTTTGGCTATGCATTTTGATTATTATGTACATTATCAGATAGAAGATATCCATTGTGGATTGTGGAAGGTGTAACTTAACAAATAGTCCATCTAGTACAGCAGTGGTCTCCAGCCTTTTTACCCACAAGATCACTTTTTGAATTTAAGATCAACCCAGGATCTACCCTGCCCCTTCCCTGATGCCCCGTCCCACTCACTCCATTGCCTCCTCCCTCCATTGCTCGCTCTCCCTCACCCTCACTCACTTTCACAGGGCAGGGGCGTGGGAGGGGGTGCAGGCTCTGGGCTGGGATTGAGGGGTTCGGAGTGTGGGAGGGGGCTCTGGGCTGAACCTGGGGCAGCCGGTTGGAGTGCAGGAGGAGGCTCCGTGCTGGGTGAGGGGTACAAGCTCTGGGAGGGAGTTTGGGGTGCAGGCTCAGGGCTGGAGGTTGGGATGCAGGAGGGGATGTGGGGTCTGGGAGGGAGTTTGGGTGCAGGAAGGGGCTCTGGGCTGGGGCAGGGGATTGGAGTTCAAGAGGGGGTATGAGGTGCAAGCTCTGGCCGGGGAGGTGCTTATCACATGTGGCTCCCCATCGGCAGTGCAGAGGGGCTAAGGCAGGCTTCCTGCCTGCCCTGGCCCCACAACGCTCCTGGAAGCGGCTGGCATGTCTCTGTGGTCCTGGGGGGGGGCAGGTGGCTCAGTGTGCTGCCATTGCCTCTGCCCCCCCAGTGCAGCCCCCACAGCTCACATTGGCCCTATGCTATTTATCAATGATCTGGAAGAAAACGAACTCATCATTGAAAGCTTACAGACAACATAAAAATTGAGGAGTGATAAATAATGAAGAGGGCAGGTCACTTGTACAGAAGAATCTGGATCACTTGATAAGCTGGACTCAAGCAAACAATGTGTGTTTTAATATGGCTAAATGCAAGTATATACATTTAGGAGCAAAGCATGTATGTAGGCCATACTTACAGGATGGGGGTCAATCAGCTGACTATGAGTTCCCAGGGTGATGCTGTGGCTAAAAGGGCTAAAGCAGTCTTCAGTACAAATAGAGAGGTTATTTTACCTCTGTATTTGGCAGTGATACGATTGCTGCTGGAATACTGTGTCCAGCTTTGGTATCCACAATTCAAGAAGGATGTTGAGAAGTACCTATCTGCGGAACAGATATTTAATAGGTTCTTCAACCAAGCAGAGAAAGGTATAACACAATCCAATGGCTGGAAATTGCAGCAAGACAAATTTAAATAGGAAATAAGGGGTACATTTTGAACAGTGAGGCTAATTAACCATTGGCATAACTTGCCGAGGGTCGTGGTGGATTCTCCATCACAGGCAATGTTTAAATCAAGATTGGATGTTTACCTAAAAGTACGCTGTAGGAATTATTTTGGGAAGTGCTATGGCCTGTTTCATACAGGAGGTCAGACTAGATGATCACAGAGGCCTTCTCACCTTTATATTTTCGTTCAATCCTCGCATTTTTCTAAGACTGGAAATACCTTGAAGTATTACTGAGGCTGAGTCATTGGTGCATTATAAAGTTATTGCCAGTGCTGCTTAATATGTACTTCATTTAGCCATAGGTCTCACTGTCTGGAAGATTTAAGAAACAAACTTTTTAAATGAGTCCCAACTATGTATTTAATTTAGATTTATAAGACAGTCATTTGTTCTAGTAATTAAAAAAGACACTTTGTATTAAAAACACATTAATTGAGGATTTTATCCAGATGTAAAAGATTTCTAAATCGTTAATGAAGATATTCTAAAAAATCAATTGGCATTTACGAGAACTGATTATTGTAAACATATTTGAGGTTTAACAGCATTAATGTAATCACTGATTTTGAATTCTGGATGAACAAAGACTTGTCTGATTCAGATCAGGGTACTTTAGTTTTATCATTTTTCTTAGGCAATTCAGCTTATATCTACTTCAGGACCACTTCCTTTGAGCCTTTTTATACTTCATTTCAGTTTTTTAAAAATGTATTCCTGTGAATGATGTCATCAGAAACATTGAGACACTTTTATATCTGTGGAAAGAAATTGCCTTCAGAACACAGAGTTCTGCCATTTTCACTACAGTTTAGGTGAACACAGCTGGTTGGCAAAGAGTCAGATTCATATTGTTGCGGTGAAGAAGTACTGCCCTGTTCCAACAGGACCTTCTCTTGCTGGGTGGGGAGGGGATTCACCCAGGGGAGGGCTGTCAGTGTTAATATCCATGTACTGCCTTGGGGTGTCTGCTGGGGAAGAGTTGGGGAAGTCTACTTTTGTGGCTTATACCCCAACAGTAGCTCCCGTGGAACCTATCTATGCTGTAGCTGGCACTGAGCCTCCCAGCCTTGATTAGACATGCTTGTGCTAGCAGGGCTCAAGTTGGTGTGCTAAAAATAGCAGTGTGAATGTTGCAGCTCTGGTTCTCCAGCCCACCCGACCCCCTGGGCCTGAGCTTGGGTGGCTAGCCCAAGTCTTTGTTGCAGCCGCAGGTCCACACTACTATTTTTAGCATGCTAGCTCGAGCCTGACTTGTGCATGTCTGTCTTTTTGGCTCACTCTCAGCTGCGGTATAGACGTACCCTTGAGTGGGGGGTGCTGAATTGATGTGTCCCCAGCCTCTGTGCTCCACCCAACCCAACTGGACCCATGGAGATCAAGTGGAAAAGTAACACATTCTGTTGTTTATATTCCTTTTCATTGCCCCCCCACCCCTGTCTTTTGAGGGGGGAGAAGGTAAGGGGAAACCTGGGAGCCATGCTGCCAGGCTGCAAGGTGGGGAGGGGAGGGGATGTAAGCATCTAAGGTAGGGCCTCTATGTAAATGACTGTAGCTTCTTGCAGGGCCAAAAGGCTTGGGGGCCACACTCATGCCATGCTCTACAAGTAGAGCCCTGCCAATCTGCAGGTACCCGCAGACCAGTTTTGCGGATTGCAGTGCGGATGTGGATACAAATTTTGTATTCACACAGGGCTCTGAAGCACACACTCACCCGAACGAAGCGACTGTCCAGCTCGGCTCTCTGAATCACATGCTGGGTATTCTGGGAGTTGTCCCCAGCTTGCTCGGAGGGAGGAGGTAAATGACAACTCCCCGAAGGGAGTGAGCCAAGCGCCGCTTTGAAGGTGGGGTTGTTCTTTAAATAAGCAGGCAGTAATGGCTGCGTGCCTTAGAGCCTCTGCAACTGCGTAGGGGAGTCCGAGCCCTCCACGGGGAGGACGGCGCTGCATAAAAGGTCCCAGAATTGTAGTCTCCCTGCTGGAGTGGGGAAGGAGGTACAGCAGGAGCAGAGCGGGCGGCAGGGCAGGAGGTCTCTAGGGAGAAATGGGGCTGGGGAGGCGGTTGGAGGCTTGACACAGCCCTACGTCACTGCTGAGCAGTGACCTGTGGAGCTGTTTAGAGCCATGCAAATCCGCGGATATCCGCAGACAAAATTTTTGCAGATCGCGGATCAGACGCGGATACACCTCTTTGTATCTGCACAGGGCTCTATCTACAGGGGCTTGTAGGGGTGGAGGGACAAGACAAATCCTCACCTTCTCTGGAAAATATGTGGCAGGAAACACTGTGACAGAAACTGGCCTATGTTTTTAACCCAGCCCTTACTCAGGCAAAGCTTCAATTGACTTCAATGGGAGTTTTGCCCAAGAAAGAACTGAGAACTTGGCCTAGCAATTGGGGGGAGGGGAGTGTGTGGCTTGTTTTAGGATGGTGGGGGGGATGGGACTGAATGTGAACACTTTTTGCAAGCACAATAGTCTTTTGCATTTATTTTACAGGATACTTTTTCAGAGCTCTTGGAAGAGGAGGAAAATAAGAGGCTAGCGGACAGAGCCAGGCTGTGGCTTTGGTCAAGATTGTTCTCCTCTTTTCAGCTTGTACTGAAGCAGCCGCTGCCAGGGATGACTACCCCATTGTTTCTGTAGATCAGTTACTGCCTCAGCAATTTCCTGTCCTTTCATTCAACTTTCAGTCCTGCCCAACAAGTTATAAGTCAGTTTCAGGAAAGCATTGACTTTGATTTGACGTCAGCATTCCCTTGTGCACTGTGAGACAGTGGACAAGCATTACATATGATCTTGCCTTGAGGGTTGCAATTCAGCCTTGTAGTACTGTCTGGTAGGGCTGTATTATTATAAGTCCTTATCATGTTTATTTCACTTTTCATTCACATTCCCTCCAATCGTTTGATTTTTAGCCTCAGGGCAGATTCAGCTATATATCCAAAGATACAACTTTACATTGAATTAATGTGTATCTATTTGCTATTTAAGAAGTTAATAAAAAAGGAGTAGATATCACTATTTTGCTTATGGTGGGAATTTGACAACGCACTCAACCAAGTACAACATGCGCCTAGAATCTTAACTAGTCTCATTGCACCATGGACACGGTTATTTCAACAGCCCTGCTCTCCAGCAACTGGCATAATTGGAAGCAGCAGCCAGCAGGTATCAAATGTCAGTATGAATTGTCTCCTGCTGCATAAATACTGACTATGAAATTGATTTGCTGTCTTTTTTACGCAGTTTTGTAATGAAAATAATGCAAAGTCCATAATGGACACATTTACTATTCACTCAGGTGCAGTTTAAAAAAATATTTTAAAAAATTAGGAAGAAAAATCCCACCAACAAAATAGAATGGTCCCAGCAAGGCCTGCCTCTCCAGAGATGGTGTAGCGCTTCTCCAAGTGCTTCTGAAGCTGAACTGAATAAATATCTCAAAACTGGTTCTCGCATTCCGGGATGTAATCTAGATCAGTGAGGGGTAGTCACCACCTGCCCTGCAACCTTGGGTGCCTCACGATATTTGGTGCTATAGATCTTACCTGGGCTGCTCACAAACAGCCAAATGACGTACAGTGGGGGGAAAAGTTCAGAACATCTGGTATGTGTTCACTGTAGCCTGCTTCCAAGGTTTAATTGTGTTTCTGCTCTGATAAGCAGTTGCATAGCAAGAGGGGAATGTATGATGAGACATTCTGTATATGGGAGAGGTGTGGCCTAGCGTACTGAGCCTCTGACTGGGAGGCAGGAACTCCGGCATTCTAATCCTGGTTCTGAAATGGGCTCACTCTGTGATCTTAAGGCAAGTTACTTAAAGTTCTTGACTCCATTTCCTCACTTATAAATGGGAACAGGGGACCAACCTGTGACTACCTTGGGCTTCATGGTTGTCATTACCCTGAACATCATGGCCACTCAGAGCTTGATGGCAATAGCAGGGGTATAACGCAGATCCGCCTGTTTCAAAAGACACAGACCCTTACCAAGTCAGCTAAAGAAGTATTTCCTTTAGTTGCTAGGCCCTATACTGCTGTGACACAGGTAAATGGTTCTGAATCCATCCAGAAGAGGGTGCAGTATACATACACCCTATTCAGACCACTATGCTACTTACCAGTTTCACTGTAATGTTATGAGGATGTGATGAGCCTGAGCCTGAGCCTGCTTAAGCCAGATGAGTCATCAGAGGCAATTACCTGCAGGTCCTGCGATAGGCCCCATACCATTCAATAAGGGTTCAGTCAATCCACAGGCAAGGATTCACCCAGGTGATCCCAAGGCAGGTATATAAGCTCCCAAAAGAAGTGGTCTCTCCAGCCTGCTAAATGTCACTACCTGCCAGGAGCGCTTCCATGGTCTAGTTAGTTCTGACAGTGCCTGTGCTCCTGCTCTCCATTGCTGTTGCTTTAGCCTCGGGCTCTTTTCACACACATCATCCTCTGCTCCAGCCTGCCCCTGCTGGCCACTCAGTGATTCTGACAGGGGAGTAATCCTTCAATGTTATAAAGTGCTTTGAAGTATTCTGTTAGTGTAACCCTGCTCAAAGGTGGAGCTCTGTTAGGCTGCTCAGCCAGAAAATGCTCCTCTTCTCTTCTAGAGGGTGATCATATTCTCCCACTGAGCTCCTTGTTCTCTCTGGAAATACCCTGAGGAGGTTCAGGCTTCAAATAGCAAGGGGTGTCAGAAGAAAGAAAGAGAATGTCCCTGTCTGTGGCTCACTTAACTGTTGCAGGGAGAAAGGGTATTTGCTGCATTGGTGAAACAATTGCCTGCTGTGCTAGCTGCATCTGAAGTCAAAGGGAAAAGAACAGGGAAGTGATCCAACCCTGTTTTCTGCTGAATGTTAAGGAAAAAGGGAACCCCCCTCCTTCACTAGAAGATTATAGTGTCACTAAAGGCAAAGAAATGTTGCATATTGGTGCACATTAAGGAGTAGAAGAAAGGAGGTTAATATAAGAATGAAACAAAACAAAACTATAACTGAGGAGTTAAATATCAACTGTCCTCCAACAGCAAAACATAAGCCACAAGCTAAATATATTTTTACCCACCCAACAAACTTCAGCAATCTCCTTTCAGGTCTATCTGCCCCTTCATTGTCTTTCAGTGGGTTCATTTATCTATCAAGCATGTGTTTGTGTTGCGAACATCAAGTAGAATAATATTGAATATTGCTGACTCCATAACCCTATTTCCCACTTTTTCTAAAATGCATCACAATCATTTTAACATGACGGTTCTGGCTTTTACCTTTCCTTGCTCCATCAAAAGCCTCTTGGGAATTCTATAACCTACATTTCACAGTATAAATGGGAGCAGATTTAATATCTAAATCCAGTATGGCAGGTACAATAACTTCCAAAGATGGCCCAGGAGGATCCTAATGCGTCTTTCTCCAATTCTCTCAGGTGACGGTTCCATTGTTGTTTCTCGCTCCCTTGAGTGATTTATCTCTCTTAAAGAAGAATAGACCAGTTTAGCTTGTTCAGCCTTTTGCTCTTAGATTCTTTACAGAGAAATTTTCAGTGGGATCAATCTTAATGGAACCTGCACAGTTAAACTCATGTCTCTGCATCTTGCTGGAAACTTACCTCCTAGCTATTGTTTCAGTAGCTCTGGAACTTTTTGCAACTGTAAGAATTTTTTGAACCTTTTGCTATTTCTTTTATAGCAAATTTTGTAGCATGAACTTTTGAGATTGCTCTTATGAGCATTTGATTTTAGTGATGTGAATATGACATAAATGAACTTGAGGAATAGGCTGTCAACGCAGGCTCTCTGTGCCCTGTTTATTGCTGTGACCTGATTGCATAGTACAAAGAGTTTCCTGCTGAACTTCATGCAGCTGCCTAGCTGAAAAGCATGTGAGAGAGCTTTATTTGTCAGGCACAAAGTCTGAGATCTTCTTGGAACTGGCTCACAGAATCTCTAGCTAGGCGGCTGGCTATGATATCATCACACAGGCTTTCTAAAGATCCTGGCCTGCCTGGAATCTGCAGTTATGGAATTGGACTGTATTACAGCATGCAGTTCAGAATATTGCTCCAAATAAAGTAACCCAATAAGGATTAGTCATCTATGGACTATCAGAGCAGCTTTGTCAGTTTTAGCTGAGAAAATGAATGTAAAGAAAGTGTGAGCATGGGTTTTGTTTCCACTGATGTATGACTTTTATGAATTTATTTCTTTTAAAAGTCATATAGGCCCTCTGTCTGCATACTGCTAACACCAGCAAGTAAATTTTTCAGGGATATTACCTCATCTTTGTCTGTAAAGTGTTTAATAATAATTCTTGATTCAATTGCTTCATGAGACCATTTGCCAGCCCAAACCACAGCAAACTGTAGACAAATTTTGCAGTCAAAATGAGTAAAACATTTTCAAATAATTCAATGAGCTACTGTTCTGGGTCATTGGCAGGCAAGGGTATGGTTATCCATATGAGTGGAATATGTTATCATCTTCCCTTTCCTTGTCTGGGTGCCCATCTTCGGGCTCAAATGCCAAACGGCGGACGAGGACATTTTTTCTGGTGGTGCCATCAGTTTCTTAGCTTGCTTATGAGGTGGCTGTGGAGTATTTTTGAGTTGTCTTTGAGCTTTCATGTGGTTCCAGCATTGGTCTCTTCAGATAGCTTTGCCCTTTGGATGCTATTTTCTTCTGCCTATTTAAAGTCTGCCAAGTTTTCTTCGTCTTATTTATTTTGAGCTGTTATCTTGGTCCTACTGAAGTCAAGGGGAACAAGTTTGGGCCCTTGAGGATATAAGAGCACTGACTCTCCAACTCTGCTGTTTTCCTTGTACAAGACCTTAGAATTTCTCTGTCATGTTCTTTTAAAACAAAGTAAAGTTATAGTAACAAGTCCACATTCTATTATTTATTATTTGTATAGAGCCATAGGCGTGCATGGCACTTTACAAATCAGTACATTAAATAGTTCTTAAAATTTTAAACGATCGTTACATGTTAATGATCTTGATTGCATATGAAAGAATTTTTTGTATATGTTAATTTTTTTATTTTAAAAAATGGGAGGACTATGTAGAGAATCCTTGCCCAGCACACACTTGTACAAAGTTGAAACCAAATTTTCTTAAAAAAAAATTCTCCTAGACACTTCTCTTCCCATTCCTGAGCATGTGAACTATCCTTTCTCCCATTTTCCAATTTTCCACCATCTCTTTTACATCAATAGCAATTGCTTACATGGAAAAATAATATTAGGAAAGTATTTAGTGTATTTTTAGATGTCTTTAATATGATGTAACAGCTTGAAATGAGGAGGCGAGCCAGCAGCTTGTGACCAGCCAGGTGTTCCTGGACCACATTTTGGAAGCCATTGATTCAAGAGGTTGGCAATGAGTTACGGAAACTTTCCCATTTCCATCACTTTTTCAAATCAACAAGAGCTAATAGTGACTGAAAGCTGTTCCCATTTGAAAACCGCTCAGTGGCTATTGCAAAATGCTAGATGTCTTTGTCCAGTTACTGGTGGACAGTTGTGTGCTTAAAAGAAAAAAAATAATGCTCAGAATTGACACTAATTGGAACTTCTGTCAGTTTCAGTAGAGACATAAGAACTTCATACTGGGTCAGGCCAATGATCCAGCTAGCTTGGTATCCTGTCTCCAATTGTGGCCAGTGCCAGAGCTTCTGGGGTTGTATATAGAACAGGATGTATACAGTTGGGATGATCCATTCCTGTCTTTCTCTCCCAGCTTCTGGCAGTCAGAGATTTAGGGTTGCCTGAGCATGGGTTGCATCCATGACTGTCTTGGCTAATAGCCAATGATGGATCGATCCTCCATGAATGTATCTTTTTTTTTTAAACCAGTTATACTTTTGGCCATCACAACACCCCACAGGAAGGAGTTCCACAGGTTAATTGTGCATAGTGTGAAAAAGTAATCCCTCTTATTTGTATTTAACTTACTGCCTATTTATTTCATTGGGTGACTCCTGCTTTTTGTATTGTGAGAAAGGGTAAATAACACTTCTCAATTTACTTTTTCATGATTTTATATCCCTCTATCATATCCTTCCCCATTGGCCATCTCCTTTTTTTCCTAAGCTGAAATGCCCTAATCTTTTTAGTTTCTCCTCATATGGAACCTATTCATACCCTCTATCATCTTTATTGCCCTTCTCTGAACCCTTTCCAGTTCCACTATAACCTCTTTGGAATGGTGTGACCAGAGCTGGAGACAGCATTCGAGGTGTGGGTGCACCATGAAGCTATACAGATAGTGGTATGATGGTATTTTGTCTTGTCTGTCTGTCCCTTTCCTAATAGTTCCTAACATTCTGTTAGCCTTTTTGACTGCTGCTGCCAGAGGTGCTGGAACAATTTTTACTGTGGTGGTGCTGAGAGCCATTGAACCAAACTATAAACCCTGGATATAATGGAAACTACTTCAAGCGAGGGGGTGCAGCAGCACCCCCAGCAGCACCCCTAGTTCCAACATCTATGGATTCTGCATGTTCAGCTGAAGTTTTCATGGAACTATCCATGATGATGCCAAGATCTTTCCTAAGTGGTAACTGCTAATCTATATTCCATTATGATGTATGTGTAATTGGGATAATTTTTGCCAAGGCACATTTTTTTGCACTTATCAATATTTAATTTTGTCTGCCATTTTAGTGCCTAGTCACCCAGTCTTGTGACATTCCCTGTAACTCTTTGGACTTAACTATCTTGAATAATTTTGTATCATCTGCAAACTTTGCCACTTCACTGCTCACTCCCTTTTTCAGATCATTAATGAATATGTTAAATAGGACTGGTCCCAATACAGATCCTTGGGGGACACCACTATTTACCTCTCTCCCTTCTGAAAACTGACCTTTTATTCCTACCCTTAATTTCCTTTATTTTAACCAGTTACTGATCCATGAGAAGACCTTCCCTCCTGTCCCATGACTACTTTATTTCCTTAAGAGACATTGGTGAAGGACCTTGTCAAAGGCTTTCTATATCAACTAGATCATCCATATCTACATGTTTGTTGATACCCTCAAAAATTCTAATAGATTGGTGAGGAATGATTTCCCTTTACAAAAGCAATGTTGACTCTTCCCCAAAACATCATGTTCATCTATGTATCTGTTCTTTATTATAGTTTCTGCCAATTTCGCTGATACTGAAGTTAGGTTCACTATCCTGTAATTGCTAAGATTGCCTCTGAAGCCCTTTAAAAAAAATCTGGCATTACGTTAGCTACCTTCTAGTCATCTGGTATAGAGGCTCGTTTCAGCGATAGGTCACATACTATAGATAAAAAGAAAAGAAGTACTTGTGGCACCTTAGAGTCTAACAAATTTATTTGAGCATAAGCTTTCGTGAACTAAATTTGTTAGTCTCTAAGGTGCCACAAGTACTCCTTTTCTTTTTGCGAATACAGACTAACACGGCTGCTACTCTGAATACTATAGATAGTAGTTCTGCAATTTCATGTTTGAGTTCCTTCAGAACTCTTGGGTGAATACCATATTGTCCTGGTGATTTATTGCTCTTTAATTTATCAATTTGTTCTAAAACCTCCTCTACAGTATATCAGATTTGTCACCCAAAAAGAACAGCTCTGATGTGGGGATCTCTCCCATATCCTCTGCAGTGAAGACTAATGCAAAAAATTCATTTAGCTTTTCTGCAATGGCCTTGCAGAGAAAACAAAGGACTTGCCTGGGAATGGAGACTGAGGCATACTCTACTTCTGTGAGGTAGTCTTTTTCAGAATAGGGGGTGGAGGGATTGCAATGTGGGGAATAGCGCACATAGCAGAATCTTTTCTGTGGCTAGAGCACATCATCCCCTACAGCTGTCACTCCTGCACCTTCCTTAAACTCCCTTTAAAATAAAATGGTAAAACCACATCAAATGATAATAAGTGAAATAGGTATTACGAATAACTCGTGTAGTGTGCAGCTGTACATAAAGGAGAAATACCTCGTTAGTGCATACACCTCTTACAGAGTGAAGACATGTAATAAATGAATTTAATATGAAAGCACTGAAGCCTAAACCATTTACAAATAACAGTGACTAAGGTCAAACTTCTGAACCAAATCCTACAGCTTTTACTGCCATTGGTTTCACTGGTAACTTAACCTGAGGGTGAGGTTCAGAGTCCCTGCGTGCTGTGTAAAGGGGCCATATAAAGCCACAGATATTACCCAGGGACAAATCCCCCAGTGCAGGAATGGAGGCAGAAAATGGTAGGCCGTCCTCTGAGGACTCCATTGCAAGCCCGTTGTAGGGCGAGCGTCAGGGGCTGGGCTGAGTGGCATCCCAGCACTAAGAGCTATGGAGATTCTGGATGGCCACTGCTGCTCCACAGGTGGGCAGCAACAAGCTTCTGTAACTGAGGCAGCACCTACAGCTGTCTAAATTACCCAGGGGTCCCTCCGTCCCCCAAACCAGCCCAAAATTTGGTAGGGTACAAAGTTATCTGAATGCCATCTTATCTCCCTGTCCACTGGGCTGTGAGGTTCTGTGCTGTATCTCTTATAGATGTAGCCTAGACTTTCTCCCTGAGTATGTACTTCAAGTTTTCACCCTATGTGAATACTGGAGGCCGTGCTTCAAAGTGTTTGGCTTATAAATAGTGCCTAGCACAGAAATTTCCATATCATGCAAGAAATGATCAAAATCATTTTAGGGGAGTCTTTCCAATTAAGTAGCAGATAGCACAAACCAGAGACCAGCTCCTCAGCGCTGATGTCAATGGAGCTACACTGATTTACACCAACTAAGGAGCTGGTCTGCTTTTTAAGGAATTAGGATTAAATAAAGGCAATGGGAATTGACCTAGAATCCCCAAAGTCTGCCTGTGTGAAACTCCTGCATGTTTTCAGTGTGCAGTATTTATAAACCGTTGCTTGACGAATATGGCCTGAAGTGATGCAGGCAACTTACTGTAATTTTTTTTTTTTTTTTTTTTGCTGTGCTTTGTTTGGATTCATTTCCTGGTCAGACATTCTGTAGATTAAGATTTAGCACACACATTTTGAATCCATAGACTAGTACCTGAGTTGAAATAGGAATTGCTTTGTTTCAGAGCAGTAATGGCCTGAATTTCCAGAAATAACCACAATAACAAAAGGCTAGTTTCCCCAGTCAGACACAGGGAGCAGGAACCCACAGTCTCAATATAGGAACACTTCCCATTTCTCTAATGAGAATCACAGGATGTGAACTGAACCAAGGTGAGTTTGTTCCTGTAATTTGTCTGATCTCCTTTTAAAACTGTCCACCTTACGAAGAAATATAACTACATAGTCATTTAAAAAGTGATTTTGGGGGGTATGTTTGTTTGGCTAAAGAGTTATACAGTAGACATATTCAAACTGAGAAGCATTCAAACATCTGCCTTTTAATTTTATTTTAAGGAAATTGTATGGATTATTCTTTTAATTTTATTATTGTCTTTGAGCAAATGTTGTTTTTAGTCACCCTCTCCCCCTACCTTCCATGACACTCGCACCCTACTGTAAGCTAGTTGTGTAGTGTACAAGTCACTTGCTTCACTCTGAGTTTTTTGGGGGATCTCAACTCAGAATGCCAGGATTGGGTGGATATGGAGAGGCCTGTTCCACTTTTGAAGAATTCACTTTAAGAAGATTCCACTTTGTGCCTCTTTAAAGACTTCACCTCATGGGAAATTCCCCCTTTGAATCTGTGGCTTTCCTCTCTTCTCAGGATCTTTTGAATTCCTGACTTGCATCATATGTTAACTGTAAGAGACTTCCCTCTTTAAAGACTTAAAGTGTCTTTTGCAGTCTGTTTTTAAAGGGAAAAGGCTTGTGAGGAATTAATAAAATACTACAGAAGCATCCCAGGATGCTGTGACAGATATGGCAGTTTCCTGCAATATCCTTGGGAGATCTTATTAAATTAAGTTTAAGTATTTTTGTATTAAATTAATGGTTTATGTATTGTGGACTGGGATTGTATGTAACCTCTTGAGGGGAGAGGTGACAGCTGTTTGACCAGGGTGTTCAAAGAACCATATTGAACAAAATGAACAAAAATGGACTTTTGGAATAAAATGTGTCAAGTGGCTTGCCTGGAAAAATCTCTAGGGGGAAGTGAATGCAAATTCCCCATCTCCAGTTATGCAAAATCCCAGCCCTTTAAAGCTAGGCCCTGAGGAGTGAGTCATTGTCCGCTGATTACCTGTTACATGAGTCCCAGTTCAAAGGTCCAAGGTGTATAAAGGAAAGACTGAATTATTCATGGTTGCTCTGGTTCTGAATGCGAGACAGTTATGAACATGTTAGCCAGTTGTGGGTTTTGAAGGACTGACATCAACAAGAGCCTAAGCCTGGTGCTGGGGTGATCTCTGGTATGCTTTTTAGCATGCATGTAGGTTCTTTTAATTTTAATGCTTCCACCATAAGAATAAATGTGCTTGCTTATAAAGTTCTGTAAGTGCAGGCAATTACACTGTTCATAGCCTCTGGAGAGAAAGTGAAGTGCAGATGCTGGCCTTTTAGACCGTCTGGCTTGCAGGGGAACTCAGGATAGCCTGAGAACTGTGCAGTCTGGAAAAACCTCAGTCAGGAGGGAGAGAGATGTGGGTGTGCCCAAGATAGGTGAAGGCTGAGGAGCCAGAAGCTTAGAATAGGTGCCCTCGAGAGACCACGGAGTGGGAATACAGGCGCAGTTGCCCTGAAGTGTAACAGATGTGCCTATGCTGGCAAAGCTTCTACCTCTAGTTTAGCAGCCCCACCAGTACTAGCAATGGTGGAGGCTGTAGTGTGGATAGGTAGGAGTTAGACATTTTTATCTTGTCTTCTACCTTGCCAAGCCAATACCTTGTCATCCTCCAAGTCACTCTTTAAAACTCACCTTTTCTGCAATGCATAAAGTACTGAGTGGTAATGGCGAGTCAGCTGCAGAGCTGTGATCACTACTACTGGCTGGCTAAGAATTGTTTACATCCTATTACATTTGTTTGTTATCGTGACCCGCTTTAACAGGTGGATGAGACAGACATCTTGTCATTTAGAGAGTAAGCTCTTCAGGACAGGGATTGTCACTTCCTGTATGTTAAGTTTAACAATGATGACGATAATTAATAATAGGTGTAAACTTGCTCAGAACAAATTTTGGGGTTTTCGCTTCTATGGCTCCAAGTTCTAACTGACAGTTAGTGCAGTGTGAGCCAGAGTGTGGATCTACAGCAGACCAGCCTCGCCGCGCACTAAGTGGCTGTGTGTGGACTCTGCTACTACGCGCTAGAAATTCTGTAGTATGCTTTGATGTACTTGAAACTGGCACTATGGAACTTTCAGTGCATGGCAGCAGGGCCCACATGGCCAGTTGGTGTGTGGCAAGCAACACACTGGAGAGTCTCAGCCTGGCTTGCCACACACTAGCTCTCTCTGTAGAGAAGCCCTGACACCAAACGTTTCAACCATGTGATAGCCTGCTTGGTGGCTGTGTGGAACAAGTTGGTGGTTGTAACTGGATGTACCCACGTATTCACACCCTACCTGCTGTTGTAATAGTTTTTGTGCAAAATATGCCTTGTGAGGTATCATTGGAAAATGAATAACTCACTGGTCAATATCATGATGAAATGTGTGTAGAAAAGTTACAAAGATAAGCTGAAATTAGGTCTGATATGTGCTTATCAGACAAATCTGGGTAAACCAGTTTCTCAAAGACAAAAGACAAGCTAATGATCAGCTAGTGTGACTGCCTGCACATTTCAGAGTAGCAGCCGTGTTAGTCTGTATTCGCAAAAAGAAAAGGAGTACTTGTGGCACCTTAGAGACTAACAAATTTATTAGAGCATAAGCTTTCATGAGCTACAGCTCACTTCATCGGATGACAAGTGAGCTGTAGCTCACGAAAGCTTATGCTCTAATAAATTTGTTAGTCTCTAAGGTGCCACAAGTACTCCTTTTCTTTTTGCCTGCACATTGCAGGCCACAGAACCTTATCCACCAACTCCTGTAATAGATTCATAACCTCTGGTTGAGTTACTGAAGTCATCAAATAATGATTTAAAGACTTCAAGTTACAGAGAATCCACTGTTTACTCTAGTTTTAACAACAAGTGACCCATGCCCCATGCTGCAGAGGAAGATGAAAAATCCTCGGGGGTCTCTGCCAGTCTGAGCTGGGTGAAAATTTCTTTCTGACCCCAAATATGGCAATCAGTTGAACCCTGAGCATATTGGTAAGATCCCCAGCCAGACACCTGGGAAAGAACTCTCTGTAATAACTCAGGTTTCAGAGTAGCAGCCGTGTTAGTCTGTATTCGCAAAAAGAAAAGGAGTACTTGTGGCACCTTAGAGACTAACAAATTTATTTGAGCATAAGCTTTCGTGAGCTACAGCTCACTTCATGCATCCGATGAAGTGAGCTGTAGCTCACGAAAGCTTATGCTCAAATAAATTTGTTAGTCTCTAAGGTGTAATAACTCAGAGTCCTCCCCATCTCCAGGCACTGGGGAGTTTTGCTACTACCAGCCACAGATTGGCTACATTGTAGGCAGTCTCAACATACCATCCCCTTCATGAATTTATCAAGCTCAATCTTGAAACCAGTTCGGTTTTTTGCCCCTACTGCTTCCTTTGGAGGGCTGTTCCAGAATTTCACTCCTCTGATGCTTAGAAACCTTTGTCTAACTTCAAGCCTAAATTTGTTGATGGCAGATTTATACAGAAGGTCAAATTAGATAATCACAATGGTCCCTTCTGGCTTTGGAATCTATGACCAAACAATGAATGAGGCTGGAAAATGAATTATTTTATCCTCTATATGGGTAGAATTTCCAAGTCAGCGGCTGCTTGTATTGAAACTGCTCCTTAGCTAAAGAAACTCATTCTCCAGGGCTGTCAGTCTGGTATCTGCTAATTTCTGGTTCTATAGTCTCTCCCTCATCTGATGGGGTGTCCTTCTTGTTGCTTTGCTGGGCTTTGCCCACCAATCCCAGGTATCAAATAAGATGGTATTTCTCATTAGTATGGAATTTCAATATTTGTTTTTAAAGAGGAGGGGAAAGGGGGATGGAGACAAAATTTATTATGGATTTGTACTGAGTGTGAACTTTTGAGCCTCCTTTGTTTCCCTAGAGGGATTAAAAATATTCACATGTACTGGAGAGAACCTAGCAAACTGGATTGGTCCCTGGTTATGTTTGGTTACATTGGAATCTTCCGCCATCAAGGCATCCCAAGAAAGAAAAGCAAAACTAATATGTAACCCATCCTTCCATTGCCACACAAAAAACAGAGCTGATAGGCAGAAGAGAGTGGTACCGATTAGATCTGCAGCAGTGATTCACAGCCTGGGATTATAGTTTCTGCAATTTGCTTGAGTTTGTACAACCCAAATATCAGATAACATTAAGGTTTACATTTTCCATGGAACGGTGTCTCAAGAATGTATTGATTCCTGCAGCATCAGATTACTCCAGAGCTTGAGAAGGCCAAAAGGAGAATTATATATTTTTTCCTGCTGACCTTCGAAAAACAAGATTGTATAACCACAGATATAGCCCTCTGTGACCTTGAAGGGCATGAATCTGAAAGTTGCTCATGATTTACCACAGCTTTTCTTTAAACAATTAAAAGGTACCGTTACTACATTTTAAGAGAACATTTGTTTACTTGTAGTTGGGTTGGTGTTTGAGAAGTGAGATGTACAGAAGGGGTGAGATAGGTTACTGCAATTCTGTGCCCTTCATGTACAGCCCCTCTTTATGATAGGCTAGGTTCTGACATTGTCACTCTCACCTGGCAGTACCTGAAAGCCTGATCCGAAGCCCACTTTCCATTAACTTCATCCAGGCTTTGGGTGATCAGGGCCTTACTTCAGAAGTATTTGCATTGATTTCAGTGAGTCTACTTACAGAATAAGGTAGTATTCAACAGGAGTAAGGAATCTGGCCCTTTGTTTTTGGGATACCAGTTGATTGTGCATTTAAATTAAAATGTAATCTATTTTCTGAAAGAAGTGATTTTAGGGAAATGAGATGAAATCTCAGACCGAATTTTCAAAGTTAGATATTAGGCACCGCAGTCCATGTGTAGGCCTAATTAAAAGTGGCCTGACTTTCAGAGGTGCTGAGCACCTACATTTCCTACTGGGTTCATATTTGAAACAGGAAAGTTGCTGGGAGCTGTGACTGCCCAGCACAACCTCAGAATCGGACCACTTTTATTTATATGCCTAGCTGTAGGCACCAACGTTTGGCCTAAGATCTCACTTTGTGGGTGGGTTTTTTTTTAAACTTCTCAGCTGCTTTGCTTAGAAGTCATAGACTGCTCTTTGTAAAAGTGCAGCTGTGACTAGTCTATCATACTATATTTTATTTTAAGAATGGACAAGAGCTAGGGCAACATAACTCCTATTGTTACTTGTCATCTTGCATGAGTGAAATTCAATGTGTGCAGTTGTTCATGAAGGAGATGTGGCATTGTAGTTGCATATGTAGATGAAGGTTTCCCAGATGGACTGCAGTGAAAATTTCAGAGCAAAGATCACACGGCAGTTTTGCTCTTTGGAATTTGTATAACTGTATAAGATGCCACATTACAGCGGATAGTCTAAAAGGAAATCGCTATTATTGGTCACATTATGATGGAATGGAATGTGACACCTTTAACATGCTGGGGCCAGGGTTATGCAATATAAAATGTCAATTTGAAGCTAGTCAAAAATACTATAATAGTACTAAAAATGAAATAATTGTAGAGGATGAATGCCAAGGTGCTTGAAATGCTTATGTATTTGAGGTGCACTGAAGTTCAGCAAAACATCTTTAGATGTCAGTTTCAGTAAAAACAGATCCAGTGGATCTGGTAGTAAACTAGATGTTGCGAAATTCCATTTATCGTGAAGCAGAATGAAACTCCCAGATGCGCTACAATAGGCTCACTGCTCTTCTCATTAGAGCTAAAATTGGACTGAATCCTGTGCTGCTGGCCAAGTGGGAGGCATTTCACTGGGCTAGGAATGGAAATTTTTCCCACTTCACCTCTGTTGAAGCTGTGGGTGGAGTTCCTGTTCCCTTCTCAACAAAGGACAGTGGTCAATGAATGCTTGTAATGGCAGAGCCCCTGTCTTTGCTTCTGTTCCTTTACTGGCTGCCATTCAGAACCCCCCTGCAGGGACAATGCACGGACCCTGTGTAGGGAAAGGTGTCACAACAAGCAGGGAGTGTATGTCCCTACCTAAGATTCCAAAATTTGGCCCCTCCACCACCATGGACTGCATCAGTTTTGTTGTCTAGGACCTTTCATGGCTACAGAGGAGGGAGCAGAATCTGCCACATAATGAAGTTGCTCTGTGAAAAAAGGTGATTTTGCTGTAGCCTTTTGATGGCATCTCTCTTTGTAGATGGTTATATTGATAGCCCTCACCTTAGTACCAGTATCCAAGTGCTTTTTCCTTGGTAGTTTGGAGATGTTTTGTAGCTATTGGTTGGTTTCCCCACACCTCCAATACAGGATAGCCCCTGTTTCTTCGACATCTGATTCCTTGTTAGCAGCAGTTCCAGTGTGGCCTGTCCTATGGAGCTCAGCAATTACATTGGCCTTTTCCATAGCAGACTTCAGATGTTCAGGGGAAAACGCATGCAATTACTAATCTGATTAGGATAGTGACTGTGGTGAATGGTGATAGTTGGTAGGAAACTGAGACTAATCAAGTCAGTTCATGCCCTCGGTGTATTAATATGTGAAAATAGACTGGTGCTGTATACAGCAGGGGGAATACACAGCTACTCCCCAACCTACTTCCCTGGCTAGAGCCCCAGCACTCCAAGATAGTAAGCCAGACTAGGATCTGGTGACATCCTTTGCATAAAGCCACCCCCCAACACATACAATGTGCTGGTATGTATATGATGAGAAAAACTGCTGTAAAGTCTTCTAGACAGTCAAGAAATCTGGCCTGTATTTTTCTATGTATATCAGTATAAAGGAGCCCAGCTGTCTTGAAATTTGGTCTGCAGGTATGTAGCCAAATATTGAGCTTCTTTGTATGTAAAGGAGGATCGGATGAGATATAAAATGTCCTGAAACTCCCTAGTCCTGCTTATCTCTTGATATGTCTTTCTTTCCCTAATGGGCTCCTCCACCATCCCCCTGAGAGAACCAAAGCCCCAGGTTTTGTTTGTTTTTTTTTGATCAGGCACTTCTCCTATTTATAAAGCATAGGTCATCCAATCAGGAAGCAGAAATAACACCGTGTGACTTATCAAACAGCAAATGGCAAAACACTCAGACTGGACAAACAATCCATGTGTTAATATTTGTTTGCGCAAACAATGAATGAAGCAACTAGGAATACTGAAACCAATTCACAGCAATAGCTAAACGGATTGGAAAAAATTGTTATGAAGTATTTGCTCATTTTATTTTTTAGGATGTCTCCCACCTCTTCCCTTGGATTTTTCTAAGCCTGAGTATAGAGGAGGGGATATAACTCTGGAGTTTAAAAGAAAAAATAAATATAATTAACATTATTCTCCTCTATTTTTAACAAATTTTTGTCAATGTGCATTCTGCTGTGCCTCACACCCAACCCAAGTTGTTACAGAAAAGTTGTATAAAACACATACAAGATGCTGTGTGTTTGAAATAAAATGTAGTGGTTTTGTTACTGGCTTTTGAAACTGTTACTGAGCTATTCCTTTTTTTAAATAAAGTATCTGCTTAATCTTTTGAGAATTATGTCCAATATTGTACAACTTTGTAAGACTATATGAAACAGCGAGATGTGTTATGAAATGTGTTGTTTTTTTACACCAAGGCCTCTCATGAATGTTTTTTTTTAATTTATAGTGTCCTGTTTTTATTCTTTGTCAAAGTATTTTATTTTTTTCTACTAGAGGCTGAGAGTAACTAGGACTGCAGTTGCCTTTTTATATATCTACTAACTGCTTTTCTTTGTAATGATGTGCTGTGTATGCTATGCATGGGTCTGAAAATACAATATAATAAATGAGAAAATGTTGATGATTGATTTGAGGAGACCTGTTATTTTTACATCAGTTCTGCTAGAGGAATACCAGGACTGAAGTTTTTAACCAGACATGCCACTGCTATCAATATCTCTTAGATATGCTTTAAATAAACCATTGGAAAAGCATGATGGACATCTCTTCGGAAGATAACAGCAATTAAATTGTGATTCTTTGGGGAGAAACCCTCAGCAAACCCACTGTTCAAATTTATTTGAGAGATATCCTTTATAAAATATATAGATATAATGTAGAAAACACAAGTGGCTGAGCATCCAGAAGACAAATCCTTCCCTTGTTGGATTGCAGCTGGAGTCCAGCCACAGCAGGTGTCCTGGATTTGTGGTGGCATGCACAGGCTCCTGTGCCTATCACCTGACTACAATTACAAGCCCT
The DNA here is from genome assembly GCF_009764565.3 of Dermochelys coriacea. Classification (NCBI taxonomy): domain Eukaryota; kingdom Metazoa; phylum Chordata; order Testudines; family Dermochelyidae; genus Dermochelys; species Dermochelys coriacea. The sequence goes on from NC_050070.1 coordinate 125,528,833, forward strand.
ATCCCCAGATTCTTGCCCTCATCTCATTCTATCTTTCTGACAGCTGCTGCACTTAGCTGCCCTGCTGTTTCCCAAACCACCATGTATCCCCTGTGGTAACTGACACCAGGATCCAGGGTGGAAGGTCAGCAGAAAGAGAGAGAGAAAAAAAGTTGCAGACTTAAATGGATGCAATGCCGCTAATTCCATAGGTTCATAATGATCACCATAATTGGGAAATACTTTAAGGGGAATCCTCAGATATGCAAAATAATCCAAGTTTCAGAGTAGCAGCCGTGTTAGTCTGTATTCGCAAAAAGAAAAGGAGTACTTGTGGCACCTTAGAGACTAATAAATTTATTTGACCATAAGCTTTCGTGAGCTACAGCTCACTTCATCGGATGCATTTGGTGGAAAATACAGAGCGGAGATTTATATACACACACAGAGAACATGAAACAATGGGTTTTATCATTCACACTGTAAGGAGAGTGATCACTTAAGATGAGCCATCACCAGCAGCGGGGGGGCGGGGGGAGGGAGGAAAACCTTTCATGGTGACAAGCAAGGTAGGCTATTTCCAGCAGTTAACAAGAACATCTGAGGAACAGTCGGGGGTGGGGTGGTGGTGGGGGAATAAATAACATGGGGAAATAGTTTTACTTTGTGTAATGACCCATCCATTCCCAGTCTCTATTCAAGCCTAAGTTAATTGTATCCAGTTTGCAAATTAATTCCAATTCAGCAGTCTCTCGTTGGAGTCTGTTTTTGAAGTTTTTTTGTTGAAGGATAGCCACCCTCAGGTCTGTAATCGAGTGACCAGAGAGATTGAAGTGTTCTCCAATTGGTTTTTGAATAGCGATGGTCACATAAACACCACCCTATATCGGAAACCTACTGACCGCTATTCCTACCTACATGCCTCTAGCTTTCATCCAGATCATACCACTCGATCCATTGTCTACAGCCAAGCGCTACGATATAACCGCATTTGCTCCAACCCCTCAGACAGAGACAAACACCTACAAGATCTCTATCATGCATTCCTACAACTACAGTACCCACCTGCTGAAGTGAAGAAACAGATTGACAGAGCCAGAAGAGTACCCAGAAGTCACCTACTACAGGACAGGCCCAACAAAGAAAACAACAGAACGCCACTAGCCATCACCTTCAGCCCCCAACTAAAACCCCTCCAACGCATCATCAAGGATCTACAACCTATCCTGAAGGACGAGCCATCGCTCTCTCAGATCTTGGGAGACAGACCAGTCCTTGCTTACAGACAGCCCCCCAATCTGAAGCAAATACTCACCAGCAACCACACACCACACAACAGAACCACTAACCCAGGAACCTATCCTTGCAACAAAGCCCGTTGCCAACTCTGTCCACATATCTATTCAGGGGATACCATCATAGGGCCTAATCACATCAGCCACACTATCAGAGGCTCGTTCACCTGCGCATCTACCAATGTGATATATGCCATCATGTGCCAGCAATGCCCCTCTGCCATGTACATTGGCCAAACTGGACAGTCTCTACGTAAAAGAATGAATGGACACAAATCAGACGTCAAGAATTATAACATTCAAAAACCAGTTGGAGAACACTTCAATCTCTCTGGTCACTCGATCACAGACCTAAGAGTGGCTATACTTCAACAAAAAAGCTTCAAAAACAGACTCCAACGAGAGACTGCTGAATTGGAATTAATTTGCAAACTGGATACAATTAACTTAGGCTTGAATAGAGACTGGGAATGGATGAGTCATTACACAAAGTAAAACTATTTCCCCATGGTATTTCTCCCTCCCACCCCACCCCCCACTGTTCCTCTGATATTCTTGTTAACTGCTGGAATTAGCCTACCTGCTTGTCACCATGAAAGGTTTTCCTCCTTCCCCCCCCTGCTGTTGGTGATGGCTTATCTTAAGTGATCACTCTCCTTACAGTGTGTATGATAAACCCATTGTTTCATGTTCTCTGTGTGTGTATATATAAATCTCTCCTCTGTTTTTTCCACCAAATGCATCCGATGAAGTGAGCTGTAGCTCACGAAAGCTTATGCTCAAATAAATTTGTTAGTCTCTAAGGTGCCACAAGTACTCCTTTTCTTTTTGCGAATACAGACTAACACGGCTGCTACTCTGAAACCTGAAATTTTTGAATGTTATAATTCTTGACGTCTGATTTGTGTCCATTTATTCTTTTACGTAGAGACTGTCCAGTTTGAGCAATGTACATGGCAGAGGGGCATTGCTTGCACATGATGGCATATATCACATTGGTAGATGTGCAGGTGAACGAGCCTCTGATAGTGTGGCTGATGTGATTAAGCCCTATGATGGTGTCCCCTGAATAGATATGTGGACAGAGTTGGCAACGGGCTTTGTTGCAAGGATAGGTTCCTGGGTTAGTGGTTCTGTTGTGTTGTGTATGTGCAGGAAGGAGAGGGGGATGTTCCCTTTACTCTCAGGCAATGACAAATAGCTGAAAAGCTCCCTAATTTCAGAACATATGGTCCTCTCTTAGACTGAGAGAATAATACTTGTTTGTATAATTCATTCCCTCAAGGGTTTCAAATCACATTGCAAATGATTAATAAAATCTCCAGCCATTCTTGTGACATACATAAGCAGTAGTATATCCATTTTACAGGAGGCTAAGCTAAAGCACAAAGTGCTTAACTGATTTGCTGAATGAGTGACAGAGCTGGGACTGGATCCTGGGGGTCTGCCTGACTGCTGGTCCCCTTCTCTTTCAGTGTTAGAGACCAGTCCCTCTGAAAAAACTCTAAAAATAAATCCATGGCCTGGTCTCCCAGGCTCTAGGATAATACAAAAACAAATAAATGTATAAAAACTTGTTCTGGATAGAATGAATATTTCCAGCTTGATGTGACTTGCAGTTGTTGAGTCAGAGCACCATGAAAATCGGGTTTATAACTTGGAATAGCCACACTTGAAATGGTGTCCTCCAATAGACATAGCAGGCTAAATCACTATTTATTTTGTATTCATTCTTTATTCAGGCAAACTCTCATTGACTTCATGGTAGTATCTCCAGTGTTCAGAGGATCACTCTTTCATTCCCTCCACAGGAGAAGCAAATCAAATCAAGCACTACTCAAAGTGACGGCTGTCTGAGCACTACTATTCAGTGGCAAGTATATTCTGTGTTACACCATGTGGGTGGTGAGTCAGTGTAGCCAGAGCAAAGAATAACAGCGGCCTGCTTTCAGGATCTGAGTTCTACATTCTGAAAGGAACTCATTGGTTGCAGGCAGGACTGTTCTATTGCGGGAGCATGCTGTATTGTGTTTAAAGCAATCAAGATTTCGTTGGTATCAGTTACTAATGAGTCTGTGGCCAAGAAAGTGATGAGTAACTGTTAAAACAAAACTGCAGTGACATGCTCAGTGGGTGACAGGAAATCAACATGAGCTTTGCTTGAGCTGGAAGGAGTAAAAGTTTCAATAAGAACCTCAGCATTCCAGCCAGCTGGAAGGTTGCATGCCCCATGCCCAGCCAGAAGCTTACTTCCTGCCACCAACTGAGTATTGTTAATGTAGTTTTGTTTTAACAGTTACTCATCATTTTCTTGACTGCTCCTTCTGCAGTAGAACAATTCAGTCTAACATCAATCAGTTCCCTTCAGAATAATGTTCAGATATCATTTGAAAGACGATTGTAAGGAGGTTCTTCTATAGTAAAGAAGGATAACTCCTATCGCTTCAGAAATTTCTGAGATGAAATTCTGTGGCCTGTGTTATACAGGAGGTCAAACTACATGACCAAAGCCATTCCTTCTGGCCTCAAAAATCGATGAATCTGTTGTTCGTTGTGCTAGCTAAGATGGCTTACCCTCTACCTGTTGTAATGCATTGCATGCTTTTCACTGAAATACCAGCATTCTGCTCTCCGTAACTTAGAGCCCTGTTTGATTTTATTTTAGGCCATTGGGAAGGGTTGATTTTATGCATCCTCTTTGTGCAGTGAAGGTACCCTCATCTTTTTGTGATTTAATGCCTCACCCACCTCCAACCCTTGTTGTGACTAAAATCTTTCTGGGTGAGGCGTTTTGTTCAGCATTCCTTTTTGCCTCAGTTTCCAATCTTCTGCTTCTCTTGCCTTTTGTCTTTCTTGTCTAGTTAGGTCCAGATTGTGGCCTGCCCTGCATGTTCATGTAAGGGAATAAGGGAAGTAACATATCCCCTTATTTCCCTTCCCCAGCTACCCGTACTGTGGGAAACAGCTCAGAAGGGAAAGTGGCTTCCATGGGGTTATTACATTCCCCACCCCTCCACATGTGGGTAGGAAGAGGGCAAGAAAGGGTGGGAAGAAGGCAGATTTTTGACTCCTCCCCTTCCCGCACAGTTCTCAGTGGTAGCAGATGACAGAACAAGGAGTAATGGTCTCAAGTTGCAGTGGGGAGGTTTAGGTTGGATATTAGGAAAAACTTTTTCACTAGGAGGGTGGTGAAACACAATGCGTTACCTAGGGAGGTGGTGGAATCTCCTTCCTTAGAAGTTTTTAAGGCCAGGCTTGACAAAGCCCTGGCTGGGATGATTTAGTTGGGGATTGGTCCTGCTTTGAGCAGGGGGTTGGACTAGATGACCTCCTGAGGTCCCTTCCAACCCTGATATTCTATGATTCTATGATTTAAGAGAATAAGATGGCAGCTTTATGGAATGTTGTAGGGATTTTTTTCACATGTGTAAGGGGTGGCATGGGAGCAGTTGTGAGTACAGGAGGCAATGGAGGCTGATATCATTGGTAGAGGTGGGGGTCGATTGTAAAGGTGGGGGGTCGATGGCTCAGCAAGCTAACAAATCTGATAGATAGGGCAAAGCTACATGGTTAAGGGTCTGGGAGGCAAGACTAGAACAAGTGATATGGTAGAGGAGAGGGAGGGATCTGGTTGGAGGCATGAGTCAGGAAGATGATCCTAACAGCAATGTTTGGAATAGATTTGGGTGGGGTGAGGCATGTGGCTGGTAGCAAGGCAAGAGAAGCCTTCCTCGGCACTAACATTGGTGCACAAAAGTAGAGAACATACAAAGTATAAATGGGTATGAGTTAGTCCATTTACATGTAGGATGTGATTCTGACCTAACACCAGTTTATTCAAATGTAGCTCCATTGGCTTCAGTGGAATTACTCTGGAATTACACCCATATACATGAAAGGTAGAGTAAGACCTGTAGATTCTCTATGAGTACTTTTATGGTCAAAAATTGCACGTAGGACTGAAGGCCTTTGAAAATTTGTCTCTGTGTCTCAGGGTTAGATTACTGTGCAGAACGTACACCTATCAAGTCACTTAGAAGATCCTCTGCTGAATGAAGAATATGCATCAATAGGTAGAAAAAACCTTAGGTTAGAGCTTCAATACAAATGATGAATTACTCCATTTGTTTGAGAGGGGGATGGGTAATCATATATATATTTAATGACAAACCACTGCAGATCAACATGTTTTTTTAATTAAAGGGATCAGGTAATAATTGTGCTTAGCTACTTTGCACACATGGATTTTATTCATATAAGAGATGTAATAATGTGTCAGGACACTTCTGCTCAAACAGAAATGAATGTGTGCAAAATGGCAAACTGTAACATTCAGTCCCATCCGCAACCAATATATCAGGCATTTGCTTATTTGTGCCTCCCTGGGTAACTATGGACTAGTGGGGGATTAAACTCCGGTAAAGAAGAATCTCCCTCTAAATTTCCCTGTTTTTAAGGCTACCACTGAGCAGACAGATCTGTAACATTCCACCTGTGTATAAATCGATTCCAATCATCATTTAGAAGGTTTCAGGCTGCTTCAGCTGTAGGATAGCACAGTACAACAGAGAAAGTTTTTTTTTCTCCCTTCTCTATTGACAGGTTTGTTATGAAACATGGAGCGTTTATATTCAGGGTATTCATCCCAGTGTCTCATACACATAGCGCTGTTATCTTGGCTTCAAGCCTATTGTAAAACTCTCATTACATGCAGCAGGGTCCCTATCACAAACAATGGGCCGCCAGCTCCTGTAGATAAGCCTTTTTTGGATATAAATGATATTCTAAAAAAAGATTGATTATTTCCTATTTCCTTTTAAGCTGTATCTGCATTAAGGAAATGTGCCAAGTTCCTCATTTCAAAGCTTTCCCACTTCTCCTCCCACCCCTGCTCCCAAATCCTCGGATTCAACTCTGGACAAGGTCAGAGGTTAGAGGCCTCCTTATTAATGAGAGAGGCAGCCTCTGATTTTCTCACTAATTGAAGCATTTACATTTTTTCTGCAGAAGTGAAATGCAAAACTAAAAGCTTCCTTGGAGATTTATAACCCCACAATGGGTTCTCTTACCCCCCACTCCTTTAATTATCCCAAATTATCCTAACTCTCATGAAGAAGAAAAATTAATATTAATATTCCATTTAGAATCTACTCTAAAATGTGTTAGAAAATGGAGGCAATAATAATGATAAAGAGGGTAGCTGAGATGATTTGGAATATATAATCTTCTCTTCATTGCAGCTTCTTTATACTAGAGTAAGCCAGAAATCGTTTGTCTTGCATTCATTTAGCAGAGCAGCAGAGCAATTTTTGTGCTGCATTGATTTTCAGTATATAAGTAAAAGCTTGGTAAAATATTGCCCTGTCCATTAGAGACAACATTTTGGCTTCCAGCCTTGATCAGAAAGCATTTCAGGGTAAAAGAAGTCAAATAGCTTGTACAGAAGAGATGTGAGATCATCTGTTTGTGTTTGTATGCGGAGCAGGTCATGGGGTGAGGATCATTTCTGCATTGTAGATGAAAGAGAGCAAGAAGAAAAGAGCTGGTATAAAATGAAGATGAAATGAAGCAGAAATTATAATTTATGTTCAGCAGATGAAAGAAAGGAGAGATTTATAGCTATTGGAAGTGCAAACAGTGGGGTCAAATTAATCAGAAACTGCAAATGTTCAGTCCATACATAATGGACCTACACCAGAGTGGGGTGAGGTGTGTGTCTGAGTGAGTGTGAGAGAGAGAGTGAAGCAGACAGGTGAAGGGAATAAGGCAAAGATGCAAAAGACAAAGAGGTGTGTCTCTACAATAAGCTCAGCTGTTTGCCTGGGTAACTTCTTCATTTTAGGTTTCAGAGTAGCAGCCGTGTTAGTCTGTATTCGCAAAAAGAAAAGGAGTACTTGTGGCCCCTTAGAGACTAAGACATTTATTTGAGCATAAGTTTCGTGAGCTACAGCTCACTTCATCGGATGCATCCGATGAAGTGAGCTGTAGCTCACGAAAGCTTATGCTCAAATAAAATTCTTAGTCTCTAAGGGGCCACAAGTCCTCTTTTTCTTTCTTCATTTTAGACAGTGAAGCCTGAGCATATGCCAATGTCAGCACTAGCTGTTGGTTAGCTTCGCATGATGCATTAAACCCTTTAATAATCAGATGGCTCCATACTGGCATCCTAAATCCAAACTTTCCTTCCTCCAAATGTTGGGGGTCTTTGGTTTTAATTCCACGTCACATCCTTCAAGTGACCCTCTTTCCTGGATTTGGTTTGGAAGTGGACCAAGATGTCCAAACCCCTGTGAGAGCAATTCACAGGATTTTGGTTCCATTGACTCTGAACCTAAACCTTAGTCCAGGTTTGACATCAGACCTGAGCTCAAATGTAGATCTGGGTCTGATCATCATCTCCTGGTCCCCATTTCTGGTTGTTATAGCAGCTTTCACAGCTTGCTTCATTAGACTTCCATTGAAACCACAGCATTCTAAATAACAGTTCTCCTGTGAGAGTCTTGGACCACACCCACCCTGACATTATGCCCTCATATTTATTATCCTCTGTAAATTGTAATGTCTTTTTTGTTTCATATGGTTTTGGTAAAGTTTAGTCCTGTTCATAGATTTAGATTTTTAAGGCCAGAAGAGACCATTAGATTATCTAGTCAGACCTTTCAGGAAGGCATCTAGTTGCACCTTTCTTCCTATTCTATATTCACCTCCATTCACTATCTTACAACGATAACTTTGACAGCATGTTACATGGGTGATTGAAGGCACTAGCCAAAATAAAGCCTGTCTTGGTAGCTGCTACACACCATCACATATTGTGCTTCAGGACTTTGGGAGAAGCACCTGTTTGTATTTTAAAAGAAAACAAAAAAATAGCATTAGTAAAAAACAGTGATAACTGACTCAAGACCAGCCTTGCAGTGAAAAAAGCAAATCTTTATTGCTGTTTAGGCTGAAAACAGTCTTTACTCCTTTTACAAGAATGCACATCCTCTTTATGTTTTCATAGCTTGCAGGAATCCAGGGCCTGTTCACGAAAGGTGCTGAGAAACACAACTCCCATTAAAGTTTGGGAGTTGCAAACACCCAGCATTGCTCGGGATCAGGTGTCAATAGTATAAGGATCCAAATATTTATTATATTGCAGTTGTGACTGCTTGTGTATGTTTAGATTTTTGTTTACTGATATAGAGCTGCAGTTAAAGAACTCTGGAACATGAGTTTAATTTTGGCTTAGGTCATCTGTGAACTGAGTTCTGCATGCCTCAGCATTCTCTTGGAGGACAGATTACTTGAGAGGAACCATAATCCTAGTGGTTGGTGATCCCTTAGTGGAATGCAAATTTTTGCAACCTCCTTATATTTAGTCTGAAAGTGAAAAAATGTATCGATGGTAACAATAAGCCCATCTAATTTACTTATGGGTGTTTTGAGAAGTTGCCAGAGAATTCTTGACCTTCAAGGATAAGGGTGTGCTGGTAGTGGAGAAATGAGATTTTCTTTCTTTTAGATTATAATAAAATGTTCAGTGCTTCAGAACCCTCTTGATTGCCTTTCGTGACACCCCCACCTCTCCTGGGCATTGTGACAAACTATCTGGAAAACAATAAAATAGTTAAAACATAGGTTTGGGAACCAAGAGATCTGGGTTTTATTCCTGGCCTTGCCATAGATTTGCTCTGTGAGCTTGGCCAAGACAATTAACTGCCTTTTGCCTTGGTTTCCCCATCTATAAAATGGATGAGGTAGATATAGAATTATTACTGATGTTTACAAAGAACGTTGAGATTCTTGATGAACGTGCTGTAAAAGCGCGAGGTATTATTGGATTTCTACTTTGTTTCAGAAAATCACTAGCAAGAAAATTAGACAAAGAAAATGGAAGCCTTCATATTTGAGGGTAAAACCTAGGGCTACCATATACTATTATATTGAAGGTCCCAGGATGATAAGTTTAAATAGCATATTCAATATCTTGGTCAGTTGGTTACTAAAACTATGTGACCATTTGCTCCAAGCCCTCAGACAGAGACAAACACCTACAAGATCCCTATCATGCATTCTTACAACTACAATACCCACTTAGTGAAGTAAAGAAACAGATTGACAGAGCCAGAAGAGTACCCAGAAGTCACCTACTACAGGACAGGCCCAACAAAGAAAAGAACAGAACACCACTAGCCATCACCTTCAGCCCCCAACTAAAACCTCTCCAACGCATCATCAAGGATCTACAACCTATCCTGAAGGATGACCCATCACTCTCACAGATCTTGGGAGACAGGCCAGTCCTTGCTTACAGACAGCCCCCACAACCTGAAGCAAATACTCACCAGCAACCACTCATCACACAACAGAACCACTAACCCAGGAACCTATCCTTGCAACAAAGCCCGTTGCCAACTCTGTCCACATATCTATTCAGGGGACACCATCGTAGGGCTTAATCACATCAGCCACACTATCAGAGGCTCGTTCACCTGCGCATCTACTAATGTGATATATGCCATCATGTGCCAGCAATGCCCCTCTGCCATGTACATTGATCAAACTGGACAGTCTCTACGTAAAAGAATAAATGGACACAAATCAGACGTCAAGAATTATAACATTCAAAAACTAGTCGGAGAACACTTCAGTCTCTCCGGTCACTCGATTAGAGACCTGAGAGTGGCTATCCTTCAACAAAAAAACTTCAAAACCAGACTCCAATGAGAGACTGCTGAATTGGAATTAATTTGCAAACTAGATACAATTAATTTAGGCTTGAATAGAGACTGGGAGTGGATGGGTCATTACAGAAAGTAAAACTATTTCCCCATGTTATTTATTCCCCCACCAACACCCCACCCCCGACTGTTCCTCAGATGTTCTTGTTAACTGCTGGAAATGGCCCACCTTGATTATCACCACAAAAGATTTTCCTCCTTCCCCCCCGCTTCCTGCTGGTAATAGCTCATCTTAAGTGATCACTCTCCTTACAGTAAAAAAAGGAGTACTTGTGGCACCTTAGAGACTAACAAATTTTGAAGTTGACAGATTTCCACTCTATACGGCTAAATTCAGTGCCTTGCATAATGACAGGTTTCAGAGTAGCAGCCGTGTTAGTCTGTATTCGCAAAAAGAAAAGGAGTACTTGTGGCACCTTAGAGACAAGGTGCGACAAGTACTCCTTTTCTTTTTGCGAATACAGACTAACACGGCTGCTACTCTGAAACCTGTCAATATGCAAGGCACTGAATTTAGCCGTATAGAGTGGAAATCTGTCAACTTCAAAATTTGTTAGTCTCTAAGGTGCCACAAGTACTCCTTTTCTTTTTGCGAATACAGACTAACACGGCTGCTACTCTGAAACCTCTCCTTACAGTGTGTATGATAAAACCCATTGTTTCATGTTCTCTGTGTGTGTATATAAATCTCCCCACTGTATTTTCCACTGAATGCATCCGATGAAGTGAGCTGTTCCTCACGAAAGCTTATGCTCAAATAAATTTGTTAGTCTCTAAGGTGCCACAAGTTACTCCTTTTCTTTTTGCGAATACAGACTAACACGACTGCTACTCTGAAATATGTGACCATAATGGCATCAGTCAGTAACTATTACCACAGTTAACTTTTACAGAAATAATAAAAAGTTCTGCATTTTAGATACCCTCTTCATTTTGGTTTCTCCACAAGGTGATAGGGGACTCAAGGCTAGCGTAGCAGCATTTTATTATTAAAACAGGGGTTTAAATTCATAAACTCCATTTTGATTTGTTCTCTGGTAAAAAAAAAAAAATATATATATATATATATATATATATATATATATATATTTGGATTGCCTTCTTAGTTAGCAGGATGGTTTGCTACTAAAAAAAGATGAACTATCACAAAAGGGAAGGATAACATTTATGAGAAGAGGAGGAGGGGACTAATCCAGTAACTGCTTAAGGATGATCTAGGCTGAATATAAATCCTTGTAGCTGTGTATTTCTTTAACCACACTTTTTAATTTTTTTATTAATGCTATGGGAGAAAGCAATCCAAAGGAGTGGCTACTTACCATTCATTTGAATAAGGTCTCAGTGAATTCCAGATGCCGACTTCATGTTTTACCATTGTTTGGGGAAATAAAAAGGTGTATTTCCTTTATGCTCTTATTTGATTTTCTTCAAGAGACTAATTTTATCCTGCATCACAGGAGAAAATAGTCCATTGTGCATTTACATGAAAACTATGGAGTTTGTGTGTCTGGCTGGCTGGCTTGACCTGACTGTGGAAGGCTTGCTTTTCTCTTCCTCGCTGGAGGCCCCAAAGGCCACGTTTGTCATACAGTCACTTTGCTATGAGTGTGTAATTAAATGTAAAGCACTTTGGGATGCTCAGATCTATAAAGAACCGCTATAGAAATGCAAATAGTATTTCTGCAGACAAACACAAAAGCAAAATGAAACAAATAAGAAGGCTTGTACGGGCTAAAAATGTGAACGTTGGTAGATACATAAAATATTACAAAGAGAATAAAATATTTCCGAAAAACAAATCAATACAGGGGGAGGGGAGGAGGGAGATTTACAGGGGAAAGGTGATTGATGCAAGAAATTTCTGGCTTGAGAACAGAGGTAATTAAAAAGAGAAAATTCAACCTACAAAATACAGTAAAAATTCTTGTTATTAAAATGTGTATTGCTAGAATGTAGTTTGAGCCCTGATCATCCCTATGTTGGGATGCACAGGGGACTAGAAACTCTGCGAGAGTCCCATTTCAGAATCCCCCTTGATGTTTCTCCCTTGGAAATGGTGTTTGTCTCCCTGTGAAATGAGCATGGGGTACAGGTACCCCCCACAAAATTGTGAGCGCCATTGAATCCACCAGGAGACCAGACCTTTTGTGAAGAGGCTCTGTGCTTCCATATTGCCTTTGGAGCTCTCCTTGTGCACCCTCCATAGCTCCATCACTGCACATATTTTCCAGGAAAATCCACCCACCCACCAAGCTTCCTACCTTGGAGGTCCCAGATGACATTTGGCTCATGTTGAAAAAAGCCTGACTTGCTTGCTCATGAATTCAACCAATATATTTTCCTTCTCTTTTATCCCAGTGTAGGTCTTTGCCGCCTTTTGAAATCAAGGGGCGATGATGATTACCATCTTTACCATGTAGTAAGGTTTTGTGTATTTGGGTTGCTGTCGTAGCTAGGATTCAAACACACAATAGGATTAGGACATTTTCATTCACAGTTCTCATTCTCCTCTTCCTTTTTTCTTTTAGTTGTTCATGACTAAGGCTACGTTTTAGTCATGGGTATTTTTAGTAAAAGTCATGGTCGGGTCATGGGCAGTAAACAAAAATTCACAGCCTGTGACCTGTCCATGACTTTTACTATATACCAGGTGCTGGGAGGGGGGAATCTGGGGCCCCCACTGGTGCTAAGGGGGAAACAGGCAGCGGCACACGGCCTGGGACCCCTGCTGGTGCTGGGCAGGGGGGATTGGCAGGGCTGGTATGCTCCTTACCCAGCTCCAACTGGCGTGTCCCTGCAGCTCCTAGGGGAGGGGTGGCCAGGGGGCCCATGCGCGTTGTTCCCACCACAAGCGCCAGCTCCGCAGCTCCCACTGGCCAGGAACCACAGTCAATGGGAGCTGTCGAGGTGGCGCCTGCAGGGGTGGGCAGTGCACAGAGCCCCCTGGCCCCTCTGCTTATTAGTTGCAGGGACATGCCGGTGGGAGCTGGGGAGACTCCCCACTCCCCAGGTAAGCACTGCCCCGCACCCAACCCCCTGTCCCAGGCCAGAGCTCCTTCCCACACACCCAAACTGCTGCTGGCCCAAGGGCTGCCCAGCTCGGGCAGCCCCTGAGCCAGCACCAGCCACTGCAGAAGTCATGGAGGTCACGGAAAGTCATGGAATCTGTGACTTCCATGACCTCTGTGATAGACACGCAGCCTTATTCATGACAAAACCCTCAAATATGTTACCATAATACTGGGTTAGTTCATCTTGGCATTTGTAATTGATTAATAATAAATCTTCACGTCAGTTTACAAAATGCATGGTACAACACATTCCCTGCCCCAAAGGACTTATGAGAGTACATTTAGCCCATACCCTAATGCTTTGCCTACAGTTGCTCAAGATTGGGCCTAAGTGAATCCCATACAATTCTGTGATTAATTTCATAGGCACAGCCACAGGACAACTGGAACATTCTCACGCATGAGAGTTTGAATAATGATGTGCATGGCCAATTTCTTACCAACTAAATTATAAATTCATTTGAATAAAGCCATGGCAAATTCCAGATGTTGACCTCATCACTTTTTTTGTTTGAGGAAATAAAACTGTATTTTCCATATGCTCTCATTGTATTTCCTTCAAAACACTAGTTTTCTCCTCTGCGTCGAATGTAGAATCTGCAGTGTGGCCTATTTACAAGAAGAATGCAGTGAGTGTCTGTTGCATTCTCCAAATTGCTGTTTACTCCGTAGACCATAATGTGGTTGAAGGTTGGCAAGCGGCATCATCTGACTTGGATTCAAAAAGGCTGTATCTACACTGTCAAAATTTAGACCCCTTGAGGGCAGCAGTTGTGGGAGCTGTACTGTAGACAGGGTTCATTTTGTTTTGTTTAAACCTTGAGGGACTATGAAAGTCAGAGCCCTGTCTACACTGCAGCTTCCATTATTATCATCAGGGGAGCTTCATTGGCTTTGAATTACTAACATGATTTTCTTTCCTAATGTAGATGAGGCTGTACCCCTGTACCCAAAATGGTTGTATCCCTGATTTACCAATGCTTGGAACAAGAATCAAATGATTGATCCATTTTACTACACATCCGTAGCTTCTTTCAAGCCACACATCCCTGAAATCTCTGTATATAATGCTATGGTTGCAGCTGAATTTTGTGACAACAGGTAAACCAAATTAGACTTAATCTTCATATTAAAAAATTGAAAATCCATCAGCATCTCTGTCTTACAAAAGATAGATTTTTCCAAATAGGAAAGAAAAAAATATCCTCATAAAAGCAAACTCCAGTGGACCCAACAAGCTGTCTAAGTGTCTTTTGTACATTGCCAATCCATTTTTCTTTCTTCAGCTTTTTAAAAAAACATTGGACCCTAAAAGGTTTTAAACAAGGAGGGATGTTTTGAAAGTGGAATAATAGAAAGCACTAAATATTTTATTAGTGATTTATGAAAACATGCCTTTACTTTATTTCTTTAATAGAAAAAACCCTGACAGTTAGTGAAATGATGAGGATTAATGTGTGAAAATGTGTTTCATGGCAGCCTCTGAGTAATGGATTCAAAAAGAGTTCCCTTTTTTTCTTTTTCTTTTAAGTCAAACTGAATTACAAGATGAGTGGCGAATTACTGTAGTCAGATCAAATAAAACAGACAGGCCATGGTTTTTCCTGTAACCTTGTTGACCCCAGACTCGGGTCACCAAATCTTCCATTCTGTCAAGTTCTATCTCCAATCGGAACCTCTCACTGCTATTGTCCTAAAGGTTCACTTTGTGTCATGGGTTATAGCAAAGAACAAGTCGGGTGAATATTTGAACAGTTTAATTTACTACAAACATTGCTTGCTTTAAGCTATGTTTCATCTGAAAAATGATCTTTCATTCTCTATTTAGGCTTTTTTGCAATTACCACTAAGTTTATGGCTTTCTTTTCATAAAGGTGACAACTTAATTTTAAATATTAATAGATACCATGAATAGTCTGAGCTAAGTAATAATAAAGAGCTCTGGGAAATAAATAAATAAATAATGTGAGTTTTATATGAAGAGTAAGCAGCCTTTTTGAGACTTTCACTTCCTAGTTGACTGGATGCCATTGTGTGCTAAGGGTCTGATCCAAAGCCCATTGAAGTCAATAGAAAGTCTCCCATTGACTTCAATGGGCTTTGGGTCAAACCCTAATTCAGCCTATTGATTAAATGATTTCTTTACTTCTGTGGAACCCAGCCTTGCTGCTGGGCAGGGATGAGGAGTGGAGGGGACTCTAGGAGGCAAAAGGAAAGCTGACCACACAAACGCAACATTGGGTACATTAGTCGTGGTTTACAAGGGGTTGTTCAGCCTCCACAAAGGACCAAACATATTCCCATGGAAACCAATGTTTGGAGATGAATAAGTGGCCTGGCTCTCAACAGTTCCTCTTCCTTGTTCTCTCTTCATCTTTCTTGGGATGTTTTGTTGTTGTATTTTTTCTTTTTCTTCGGTAGGTTTTAATTTTTAAGGGAGAAGAAAGAGGCGCTTTGCTTTCAAGCTGCTTGTAAAAAGACTGATGACATTAATTCCACTAATAAGCTGGCAATTAAGAAAAAGTCCCAGATTTCTCAAAGAGACGTATTTTTCAACAGGAGCTAGTCAAGATGTTGATGAGGTTTTGTTTTTTGTTTTTAAATGGTATGTTCTGTCTCTTAGCAGAAAAAGGGCTGCTAAACTGGCATTGTAAATCTGCCCTCACATGTCTGTGCACAAGAAAAAATCTCTTAAGCCTTAGGAAGAGGAAAAAAAATCAGCAGATTCAATAGACTCACACCAGCCTTTCCCTGGTGTAACCAAGATAAGGATCTAATCTATATTTTTATTGAGTTTTAGGTACAGATCTGTACATTAATAATGGGCTACCTACATTAATAATGGGCTACCTACACTTAGGTTACACAAAGGCATTGTCATCCATTTGATAAAGCAGTTCAAGGGCATTATTGTTACAGCACAAAGTACATAGTGAATACAAATACAAGCATTAAAAACATCTCATTGATAGTGTCAATGTTATAGTGTGTTGTAGCTATTGACTCAAGTATAAAAAGATATAAGGAAAAGAAGGATGAAACACATGGTGAGTGGAAAATTAACAAATAAGTTACAATAAGTAAGAAAAAAGAGAGAAATCCTAGTCTCACCAGTTTGGAAGAAATTTCTCATGACAAATTGTCAAAATTTGAGGCTCTTATTCAGATCTGGTATGTGTAGGAAGGATCCTATGGAGAATTTCCTCCTGCAAGAAATTGGGTTTAGAGTTAGGAAAAGGGGTTAACAGTAAAAAATGTGAATTCTTGGGCTAGAGTTGGAGGTGTGCAGAGTTTGGTACGGAATTAACCAAAATACCTTGTGTGGCACTATGTGCTGCTTATACCAAAGTACAATTGGATCCATACTTTCAACTCTCCAGTCTGGTTTCTTCTAGGTGCTGTCAGCAAATGCACAATTCCAGAGCTGGAGTGTTGTTGAATGGTTATAGCAGTGAACTGAGCATAAGAATGTCCATACCTCTTTCTTTGATCCTTTGCCTGGATGCCAGCTACAGTCAGTTTAGATAGTGGTTTTTCTGTGATGTGAAATTGATTGAGACCACCAATCCATTTGACACACCCACTTAAATAGCCTTCTGACGGTTTCTGGTTGCTGCCAAGCTGACCTGCACTGTAACCAAGTTTATGAGGGACAGGTTTCATACCCTATTATCAGTGCCCGGAGTTATTGCTTTCCCTGTTTAAAATTTTTAAATGAACCTTAAAAAATGTTTCCAAAAAGTTGCCCCTTACTTTGTTTTACCGGTTTCCAGGACTTAATTCCTTTCATATTAACTTTGAGAGATCCTGTGCACATACAGCTCCCACTGCAATAAATGGAAGCTGTGGGTACCCACTATCTCTCAGGATTTCCCTTTTTATCTGCAGTGAGCAGCTCATGCTATTTCTCTCCCTCCTCCCCCATCGCCACCTTTCCAGAACTGTGGTTAACAAATTGTGTTTAACTTTGCAGAAAACTGAAATGCTCAGCTCTGTTTATACCCCCTCCATCCAAAAAACAAAAAAATCTTCACAGCAGACTCTTCCTTCTTCAACACATATGGTCAGTGATATTCCCCTTGTTTCAGAGTAGCAGCTGTGTTAGTCTGTATTTGCAAAAAAGAAAAGGAGTACTTGTGGCACCTTAGAGACTAACAAATTTATTTGAGCATAAGCTTTCGTGAGCTACAGCTCACTTCATCGGATGCATCAATAAATTTGTTAGTCTCTAAGGTGCCACAAGTACTCCATTCCCCTTGTTGAGATCTGCTCAATTCTCAATGTGTCTTTTAAGAAGTGGAATTTGCTTTATATACTAAAAAAGGCACATGGCCAAAAAGCCTTGTGTTGAATTTTTTACGGTGTGAATACTGAGTGGAGGAATGGCATTGTAACTGCTTTCCAGGACGAGTTTATCTTTAGTGTTTTGTTTTATCCAGAAGGACTGACCTTTCTATTATCAGTTTCTCTAAAGGCAAGCAGTACAACAATGTCTTGTCTGTATCAGCTTGTTTACGTTTTATATGTGGCTCAAAGTTCTGCCAGAACTTCGTGTCATTTTACTGGCTACTTCTACATTCTGCCTGCGATATGCTAATTATTGGGATGTGACAGAGCACTTACTCCTTATCATCAATCAGTCTGTTATCCAAGAATTAAACGTATGTTGAGTCATCAAAGGATGTAACCATATGAAATAGTCTCTAAGGCACAGATCCTGATCCTATTGAAGTCAATGGGCATTTTGCTATTGTCTTTATGATGGGATCAATGTTGAATCCAATATAATGAAACAGAAATTGTGGAAAAGCAGCATCGCTTACCCCATAACCTCAGCCATGCAGAACACAGTGCCATCCACAGCCTCAGAAACAACTCTGACATCATAATCAAAAAGGCTGACAAAGGAGGTGCTGTCGTCATCATGAATAGGTCAGAGTATGAACAAGAGGCTACTAGGCAGCTCTCCAACACCACTTTCTACAAGCCATTACCCTCTGATCCCACTGAGAGTTACCAAAAGAAACTACAGCATTTGCTCAAGAAACTCCCTGAAAAAGCACAAGAACAAATCCGCACAGACACACCCCTGGAGCCAGGACCTGGGGTATTCTATCTGCTACCCAAGATCCATAAACCTGGAAATCCTGGACGCCCCATCATCTCAGGCATTGGCACCCTGACAGCAGGATTGTCTGGCTATGTAGACTCCCTCCTCAGGCCCTTCGTTACCAGCACTCCCAGCTATCTTCGAGACACCACCGATTTCCTGAGGAAACTACAGTCCATTGGTGATCTTCCTAAAAACACCATCCTAGCCACTATGGATGTAGAAGCCCTCTACACCAACATTCCACACAAAGATGGACTACAAGCCGTCAGGAACAGTATCCCCGATACTGTCACGGCTAACCTGGTGGCAGAACTTTGTGACTTTGTCCTGACCCATAACTATTTCACATTTGGTGACAATGTATACCTTCAAATCAGCGGCACTGCGATGGGTACCCGCATGGCCCCACAGTATGCCAACATTTTTATGGCTGACTTAGAACAACGCTTCCTCAGCTCTCGTTCCCTAATGCCCCTACTCTACTTGCGCTACATTGATGACATCTTCATCATCTGGACCCATGGAAAAGAAGCTCTTGAGGAATTCCACCATGATTTCAACAATTTCCATCCCACCATCAACCTCAGCCTGGACCAGTCCACACAAGAGATCCACTTCCTGGACACTACGGTGCTAATAAGTGATGGTCACATAAACACCACCCTATATCGGAAACCTACTGACCGCTATTCCTACCTACATGCCTCTAGCTTTCATCCAGATCATACCACTCGATCCATTGTCTACAGCCAAGCGCTACGATATAACCGCATTTGCTCCAACCCCTCAGACAGAGACAAACACCTACAAGATCTCTATCATGCATTCCTACAACTACAGTACCCACCTGCTGAAGTGAAGAAACAGATTGACAGAGCCAGAAGAGTACCCAGAAGTCACCTACTACAGGACAGGCCCAACAAAGAAAACAACAGAACGCCACTAGCCATCACCTTCAGCCCCCAACTAAAACCCCTCCAACGCATCATCAAGGATCTACAACCTATCCTGAAGGACGAGCCATCGCTCTCTCAGATCTTGGGAGACAGACCAGTCCTTGCTTACAGACAGCCCCCCAATCTGAAGCAAATACTCACCAGCAACCACACACCACACAACAGAACCACTAACCCAGGAACCTATCCTTGCAACAAAGCCCGTTGCCAACTCTGTCCACATATCTATTCAGGGGATACCATCATAGGGCCTAATCACATCAGCCACACCATCAGAGGCTCGTTCACCTGTGCATCTACCAATGTGATATATGCCATCATGTGCCAGCAATGCCCCTCTGCCATGTACATTGGCCAAACTGGACAGTCTCTACGTAAAAGAATGAATGGACACAAATCAGACGTCAAGAATTATAACATTCAAAAACCAGTTGGAGAACACTTCAATCTCTCTGGTCACTCGATCACAGACCTAAGAGTGGCTATACTTCAACAAAAAAGCTTCAAAAACAGACTCCAACGAGAGACTGCTGAATTGGAATTAATTTGCAAACTGGATACAATTAACTTAGGCTTGAATAGAGACTGGGAATGGATGAGTCATTACACAAAGTAAAACTATTTCCCCATGGTATTTCTCCCTCCCACCCCACCCCCCACTGTTCCTCTGATATTCTTGTTAACTGCTGGAATTAGCCTACCTGCTTGTCACCATGAAAGGTTTTCCTCCTTCCCCCCCCTGCTGTTGGTGATGGCTTATCTTAAGTGATCACTCTCCTTACAGTGTGTATGATAAACCCATTGTTTCATGTTCTGTGTGTGTGTGTATATAAATCTCTCCTCTGTTTTTTCCACCAAATGCATCCGATGAAGTGAGCTGTAGCTCACGAAAGCTTATGCTCTAATAAATTTGTTAGTCTCTAAGGTGCCACAAGTACTCCTTTTCTTAATGGAATTACAGTGTCTGTTTTAGATATTATGATTTTTTTCCAAGGAAACATTCCCCTGGAGTACTGTGAGCACTAGAAAGTGAAACTGCTATCGCGATTTACACCAGCTGAGTATCTACTTTTCAGATATTATAGTAAGGACATTAACAAATTAGAAAGCCACATTCTCAGTTGGGGTAAATCAGTGTAGCTCCACTAACTTCAGTGAAGGTATGAAGGTTTATATTAACTGAGACTGGCCCAGAGTTTTAAATTTACATTGACTCACTTTGAAAATCCAGATTGCCCTGCTAACCCACTCACGGTAGGGGAGTTTGAGAGGAAGGAAAGAAAAGGAAACATATTGGAGAATATGGAGATGTCCTTTATTAACCCACTAAGATGCTAGCAGCACATAGTTAGCTCACATGTCTTAATTTACCAGGAAAATACTTCATCTACTGGAGAAAGGAGAATGCAGTGTTTCCGCTTAACCATCATGAACCTTCACTAAAATATCAGGAGTACAGCTTTACTGTAAATTCAACCTAAAGCAAAATAAAACTGACTCCAGCCTTCATCCCAGCCAACAATTCTTAAACACAGTTGTTGAGATGATTGACTATTGCATTTGCTTATACTTATTATCATTGACTTCAGTCACTGTCATATCAGTGTTTTGTATTTTTATGGGCTGATGGCCATTTCCTCCTTTTCCACCATGGGAGAGACTATAAAACTAAAGGACAAGCAAAAGAGTTACTGTAGTTAGTCCAACAGTAATAGATTGAAAAGCCTCCACTCAAAATACGTGAAGTATATTATTGTGGACACTCCAGCTCTTATAATAAAATGGCTACAAGAACAAAACACAGCACCATAACACATTTACTTGACAACAATTATAATAGGGCCAGAAAGCAATGGAAACTAAATTCATCTTCATTAAAACAGTGAATCTTCATGTACAATCCCAAATCCCACTCCCTTTTCTGCTGTTCCCTGCCCACCCAAAGGCAAAAAAGTTTTGAATATCTTATTTTATTTTTAATGTGGAGTTCTTTTCTTGAGCATTGTAGATGAAACCTCCAAAGGTTTGTGAGGAACCTTTGTGGTTCTCCTCTCCTATAAATCCCATAATTTATTAGCTTCTTGTACCTGTCATGCTCCACATTTCTTGCACAGTGGGAATACAGCCCCCTTTGAGCAGTCATCCTCCCTTTATAACTAGAAAGAGAGAGAAAGTTACATGTGTCAATTAAGCCGTCACTGCATCTTTGATCTTTTTTAGTTACTCTTGATTTAAATAATGATTTCCAACTGCTTTACCTGGTATGGCATAGCTTGAAAATGGAGCAACACGTATTAATTTTTAATAAATACTGAGCCTGCTTCTCCTCTTGCATCAGTGTAAATTGGGAGTGACTCCACTGAGGTCAGTAGAGTGCAGTGGAGTAAAATCAATATAAACGACAGGAGTATCAGGCCCAATACCTTCTTCTTCAGAAATTAGGCCCCAGTTCAGGAAGGCACTGCAGCATGTGCTTAAAGTCAAATGATTCCCTAAATAGGGGTGCTTCCCTGAAGCATGACCCTAGTTAGTGTTCCAGTAGTAAAGGGACACTGTCATGATATCAAAATCAGTATCTTAAAAAAAGCTCCTTCCCTAGGGATATGGTGGATTCTCCACCACTTGTAGTCTTTAAGTCAAGATTTAAATGATAGGCTGTAGCTCAGACAGAAGTTATGGCCTGGGTGCAGGAATTAGTGGGTGAGGTTCTATGTGGCCTGTGTTATCCAGGGGGCCAGACAAGATGATTTTCATGGTCCTTTCTGACTATTAATTTATAACTTTGATTGTTAAAACTGAAATAATTTTTAAAATAGACCTTAATTGTTACTAATAATGCTGTTTGTTTTCTTATTGAACACCACTCAGCTTAAACAGTGAACCTAGCCTGGTCAGTTTCCCTTTAGTTTCTGCTTCATCTCCCATTCTGTTTCTCATGTACTAGCAGAGCATGCTGTTGTCCTTGAGTTCACAAAACTGCAGGAGAGTGTTAAAGTTTAGAAAAAGAAACACATCTGAGCCATAAGACTTTAAAATAATTCCTGAAAACATTTCTATTCCCATTATCTTGTATAAGGATTCCTCTTTCATTTACACAACCTAATTCTGGGGCTTAGAATAAGTTGGCAGAGCCTATGTGAAGTGCCACCTGTTATAGGATCTGTTGTATGTATTTAGGTACATATTTTAAAACTTCTTCTGTTGCAAATATAGCTCTATAATATTTGGTTTTCAGATCCTGCAGGAAGTCTTCACCCTTCCCCTCCCCATCCCCCAAAGACCTGTTTCTTCAATTGGTTATGTGAACAAACATGATCTCCTCTAGCCTCAGTGCTGACTCATAGTGGCATCTGCTGGTGGCACTGGGGAAGACGCATTCCATTGCAGGGTCCTTAATCCACCAGAGCCACTCATAGTTCCACTGGTTTGAGTCCTTGTCATGTGTGCAGAAGGCTCAAAAGATATGTTTTTAAAACCCCACCTCCATGAACTGAATGGTTATCTTCTTTCAGATGACACAATGGAATTTAGATAATTTCAAACTATTTTGTTCTGCTGCATTTCCCTTCACTTTGGCATCAGCATAGCAGGACAAAGGATTGATCCTCGCGATCCTTTTGCAGTGGTGAATTTTCTCTTCTTACCATGTTGTATTAATAGCTTAAAAATGTGGTGGGTGAAATCTTTTGTTGGAAATTTCTTTTGATAAAAAACTTAAATCCAGGACCTGTTAATTTTCCTGCTTTGTTTATTTACGCCTGGATTCTACAAACACTTACACACGTCAGTTGTCTAGCTGACTTTAACAAGAGTGCTTGTGTATGAAGTTGCATGCATAAATGTGTGCAGGATTGGGGCTTTAGTGTGTAACTGATGAAATTATTTGTCTTTGATTAGTTGGGATTTTTTGTTGTATTTTTTTGGGGAGGAGAGGGGTTGTAATTGCCTGCTTGTTAACATAAAGATTAAGGGAGATACTGTTGTTTCTCTTCAGTGATATTTATTATGTCTTAGTTTGAATGTTCTCTATTGGTGGTTTGTTTTGTACCGAGGTACATTGGAATATGGTTACTGAGGTCTAGAACTCTGAGCATGGTGGTGAAAGAGATGTTTCTTTAATTCTAACCCTAATTCTAATTCAGTATTTTGCTTAATGGAGACTGTCTGAGTCTGATTCCCTTCTGACTTTTACCAATTTTACACTAACCAATGGTCAAAGAGAGCTAGGCTCTCTATTATAAGGTCATGGGAATAGGCATCATTGTTGGTTATTGTGCTGGAGATGCCTAATCTGATTTCCCTCAGACTTGCCAGCAAGTTAAAGATGTATGGGCTGGATGAATGGACTATAAAGTGGATAGAAAGCTGGCTAGATCATCGGGCTCAACGGATAGTGATCAATGGCTCCATGTTTAGTTGGCAACTAGTATCAAGCGGAATGCCCCAAGGGTCGGTCCTGGGGCCGGTTTTGTTCAATATCTTCATTAACAATCTGGAGGATGGCGTGGATTGCATCCTCAGCAAGTTTGCAGATGACACTAAACTGGGAGGAGTGGTACGCTGGAGGGTAGGGATAGAATAGGATACAGAGGAACCTAGACAAATGAGAGGATTGGGCCAAAAGAAATCTGATGAGGTTCAGTAAGGACAAGTGCAGTGTCCTGCACTTAGAACAGAAGAATCCCATGCACCGCTACAGACTAGGGACTGAGCGGCTAAGCAGCAGTTCTGCAGAATAGGACCTAGGGATTACAATGGATGAAAAGCTGGATATGAGTCAACAGTGTGCCCTTGTTGCCAAGAAGACTAACAGCATTTTGAACTTCATAAGTAGGAACATTGCCAGCAGATCGAGGGACATGATCATACCCCTCCGTTCGGCATTGGTGAGGCCTTATCTGGACTACTGTGTCCAGTTTTGGGCCCCACGCTACAAGGAGGATGTGGAAAAATTGGAGAGAGTCCCGCGAAAGGCAACAAAAATGATTAGGGGGCTTGAGCACATGATTTATGAGGAGAGGCTGAGGGAACTGAGATTATTTAGTCTGCAGAAGAGAAGAATGAGGGGGGATTTGATAGCTGCTTTCAACTACCTGAAAGGGAGTTCCAAAGAGAATGGATCTAGACTGTTCTCAGAGGTAGCAGATGACAGAATGAGGAGTAATGGTCTCAAGTTGCAGTGGGGGATGTTTAGGTTGGATATTAGGAAAAACTTTTTCACTAGGAGGGTGGTGAAGCACTGGAATGGGTTGCCTAGGGAGGTGGTGGAATCTCCTTCCTTACAGGTTTTTAGATCAGGCTTGACAAAACCCTGGCTGGGATGATTTATTTGGGGATTGGCCCTGCTTTGAGCAAGGGGTTGGACTAGATGACCTCCTGAGGTCCCTTCCAACCCTGATATTCTATGATTCTATGATCAGAGTGGATTTTGAACTTCCTTCACCAAAATGCATAGTCGGTCACAAGTTTTGTGATGCCACACATTTCCACTGGAAAATGCTGATTTGGATAAATTGAAACATTTGACAGGACCATGCCAGTTCATCAAAACTTACGGAAGAAATTATCAAAATGTTTCATTTTGACTTTATTGTTTTGACTGTTGGATTCTATTACAATATGTATAATTTAAATTGTTATACATATTGTAATAGAACATAAAAGTTGAAATGATAAAATCAAAATCCTTTTTATCAAAAGGAAACATTTTCAGCATAACTCACTTTGCAAAAAATTCAGAGACTTAGACTTTTTGTCCCAATTTAGGATGAAATCAAATGTCAAAATCTGAGAATTTCCCACCGGATAGAAATTCCAAATTTTGAGTAGCCGCTCTACTAAAATCCCTATTGTCCTTCACTTTGTAATTGGAAAGTGGATAGGAATGCCTGGCTGTTTCTTGAGGGGAGTGTTTGTTTTGTTTTGCTTTTTGTTTTTTTGTGGTTGTGGTAGTAAGGGTAGGAAACCCAAATTGGAATCTCAATCCCAGCTTCATCCATTAGGCTCTATCCTAAGGATCACTTCCTTTCCCCCTTCTGTTGCAGCCCCTTTGCCCTTGAGGTCCTGTAGTACAGCCACCTTCCTGACAAGGACTTGATAAGAACATCTTTTTTTGGACCTTGTCAGTGTTAGGAAAATTACTGTGGAGCATCATGAGGCACTCTCCCCCTCCCTGGGGCTTTAAAGTTGCTATGTACAATTAAAGTGTTTGTTTCAGATAAGATACTGGGGATATAACGAGGTCAAGATTTGTTGACTGTTTAAAAATACATAGTTTGTAGAGGGCTATCAGATCTTGTACTGTGTTAAGGGATAAATACGTACAGACCAGGTATAGAAATGGTCAGGGGTATAATGCTTTCGAAGAATATTTTACAATTACTCTGATGACATTGTTTAAATCAAGCTGTAGTGTTTGATTATACTAGCATTCTGTGTGATGCAATGTAACATGGAATAAGTGATGTAACAAGATATGCCCTCCAAAATCTAATGTTCTTCGTTTTTAGTCAGAATGTATTAATTCACTTGCTGAATAATTGACCCAAAGAAATTCTGTCAAACAGTACTAAATTATTCACTGAATTTCCAAACCAGCAGGCACCAACCTTAAATATTTAGGAATTATGTCAAGTAATTTTCTGCACAAAAATATTCCTTTGTGTTTGTTTAGGCTCTCTGAAATTTGTTTGCAGATAAGAGGGATGGGCTAATTAAACAAAAGCCAATCAGTCCTTCAGAGATGCTAGCACGTCTCCCAACTGCCTCACCCCCAAAAGTCCTCCACACATACCAAGAAAAAGAAGGTAAAATTTAGTCTAGTTCAGCTGCTCAACCCAGACCAATTTCATTTTCTATCATTTTTGCATTGCCTAGCCCCCATGTTTTCAAATGAGACCCACACCATCCAGTTTTGAATTTTGTGGGGATTTTTTCCATGTAAATTCCACATCAACAGTAAGTACCTCAAGACAAAAAGAAACAGAGTACTTGCGGCACCTTAGAGACTAACAAATTTATTAGAGCATAAGCTTTCGTGAGCTACAGCTCACTTCATCGGTGCCACAAGTACTCCTTTTCTTTTTGCGAATACAGGCTAACACGGCTGCTACTCTGAAACCTACCTCAAGACAGGGTGCAGCATCCCATAATGCTCAGTGAAAGTTGTTAGGAACCTTGCTCTTCTATGCCTTCAGGCCTTATAGTACCTCTCTAGGTTTGCATTTTGAGATAACAACCTTGCAGGATCAATTTTGGTGTAGAAAATAGGTTGCCTTAAAAGAGGGACACCACTGTGGCAGCATTCAAGTTCTACCAATTACATATGGTGTCTGCCACCTTTCCCCTTGAAGGTTGAATGCTGAATGGGCACAGTGTATATTTCTGGCTTGTTTCAAAAAGATGAGGACAGACATCTGATAGTTTGCATTAATTACTCCATTTCCTTCTTCCTGTATACATTTCCAGAATCTAAATGTGGTGCACCTGGCCCCCTGCAGTCTGCCAGGACCCAGGGATTACTATAAAGCCACAGGAGGACAGTTAACTCCCTTTATTGTTGCACAACATTGCAAATATATTTCAACAGTCTTTTGATGTTAATATTTTGATACAATCATCACCGCTTTAGCATCTGCAGTGTTACTTTACAAGCTCTACTTTACAGGTTCTGTTACTCCTATTAGTCCACTCAATTTTCCACCTGAAATACCACATTTGTCTAGTCGGGACTTGACATCTATTTTCAGGGGGGGTTGCCTTTAATAAAAAGTGTTATTTAATTGTATTTTCTTCTTCTCCCAAAGAATATGCTAGGCAATCTGTTCTGTATTGTCAATCAACCAAGATGCACTTGGATGCACTTTTGTGTTTTATTATCTTGGTCCTGATAAGGAGGCATTTGTGTGTGTGTGCATCTCAGGGTGTTGAAGTGTAATTGTTTATCTGTTCTTCTGCAGCTTTATTTAGAGTGGAACTCATTGCAATGCCCTCACAAGTGCAGGAATGTTGTACTGGGGTGTGGGCATGCATGCCTTTAGAGGAGAGTGAATTGCATTTCTCACTAAGATTGCTATTCAGAGCCACCAGTGTTGTCACTTTGAGATGCTTTTTAAAATGACCAGCCTTTTAAATATTAAGTATTCTTTATTTGTAAAAATAAATGAAGATTCTTCTTTATCTCCCCTCCCTTAAAGGCATTTAGAACTGGCTTTAGGCAACTGCAAAACCTAATATGACTCCGGTGCACCAGAATTTAATGAATGAGCGGGGAACCCAAACTCAGAACAAACAGTTGTTCTAAATGAGAAACGGATTTTTTTCCTTGTCAGAGGGCAAAGAATAAAAATGAACATAAATGTTTCAACCCACAGCAAGGACAAAAACACAGGACTTATCTAAGCCTGTATGGCTCAGTACAGATCTGCAGTGTTGTCACAGGTATTGGCAAACTTTACAGAATGATGCACCCTGGAGCATCAGTTGTACACCAAGAATTGACCAGTGACTGATTTGATTGGTCTATCTGTCTACTGCTTTTCTAGAGGACACATCACTGTGGAATTAAAGCACTGCACAGATCGAGGTCCGTAGTGGACTTCATGGAATCTTCTGGGTTCTTTTATAGGGAGCACTGCTTGGGAGTCATCCCGCACATTCAGTATTATAAATGGAGCTGGAAGCAATGGTTATGGTTAAGATTGCCCAACACTTCACATTGAGACTCTGTTTTCAGTTGATCATAACTTTGCCAAATTGTAACCATCCAGACTGAGTTTTTCCATGCCAGGTGCCGGCCTGAATTTTTTCTCGAGAATTTCATTCAAAATGGTTCAGCCATTTCCGAAAATGAGGTTAGGGAAAAACATATTTTTTTCTCCCCTCCTGTTAAAAAATTCTTAAAACCATTTCTTTGAGAAGCAGCAGTTCTTCCATGTTGTGGAGCAGGAACTTGAAATTTGGTCTCCTTCATGACAGACATGTGCCTGTTGCTGGTCCTGTTAAAATCTGCCCAAAGTCTCAGTTCACGTATGTTCATTGTAGACTTGCTAGTTTGACAGCCCCATTCTCTGAAGATTCCATCTACCCTGAGCATGCATGCAAACCTGTGTCTCTTTCTGTGGGAACTGTTATCCCATTGTACTGTATCGTACATATCTGTGCCTAGGTCAGTTTGCAGTCAAGGCTGGAGACCTTTTCTTTCATGTGTTTGTAGTAAAAATCCTTAGTACTACAGCTGGTCAGGAATTTTTTGACCAAACTTTTTTTGGTCAGAAAATGCTGACTGGTCAAAATTGACATCCTATTTTGTCAGTAAGGTTTTGCAGATCCAGGTTTGAATTTCAAAACAGTGAAAGCTGTCCAGCCAGCTCCGGTTAGCCAATAACTAGTCTTGGCAAATCTTAATTTTTAATTTTTTTATAGTTTCTGATGGATAATATCAATGTTTACTTTTAATCTTTTTGTTTTATTTTTTATAAATTTTAAATTTTCACAGTTGTGTGAAGTTATGGGTTTTAGCACTTTTAAAATTTGTATTGATTTAAATTTTCACAGCTGCAGGAAACTGGGGTGTGTGTCAGACAATGATTTCATGATGATAAACGCTGAGATTCAGCAAGTTAAAGCTTTCTAATCATTAAAACAGAAATTGTATATATTGACAGATGTTGACAAACTAAAAGCTTTAAATCAAACTCTTAAGTTCTCAAGCAGCATTTTTCTTACTTTGCCTATCTTTTCTTACTTTGCCTAAATTTCGATTATTATTGATGGAAATATTTCTGTTGTTTTGTGCGTATAGTGAAATTGACGTTTACCAATAAAAATCTAATCCTTCTGAGCCTATGAATAACCCAGGGGTTAGGAAATTCTGCTTCAAGTCCTTGCTCTGTATCAGGTAGAGCAGGAATTTGAACCTGGCTCTCCTACATCCCAGATGAGGCTTCTAACCCACTAGACTATTGGCTAGTCTGGGAGCCTCTTTCTCTGCCCACTTTTTCATGAAAGGGCTTGCATCAGTGTGAACAGAATTGTTAACCTAATTTTTGTGTGTGTGTGTGTGCGTAAAATGGAATCTTGTTTTCAGACCAGGCCTGCTTAGTGCTAACATAGCACCAACCATTCAAGGCTTTCAAAGGGTGGTCTTGTGCTTAAAGTGCTGGGCTAGAGCTAGGAATCTCCATCAGAGTCTTCCTGTGTGACCTTGGGCAAGTCACTGAGTCTATCTGTGCTTCAGTTCCCCATCTGTAAAATGAAGAGAGATAGTACTTTCTTTCTCCCACCCTGGGTCTGTCATGTCTGTTTAAGCCAGGGACTATTGCTTACTGTGTGTTTACACCATACCAGGGAATTGAGGCCCCTAAGTGCTACTGTAATAATACTGATGATGAATACTTTTAGAGAGAAATTCTAACCTGTCCTCCATGGGCTTGGAAGGCCTGGCTTCAGCTGAGCGAGTTCAGTTCTGCTATGCCGAGGAAGGCAGTATTTGGGAAGCCTGCAGAAGAGGGGTGCCCCCTCCAACCGAAATGCCTGCAAAGAACAGTTCTGTACAGGCTGCCTTCGTGTTGTAGAGCAGGAAGAGTAAGACTGGTGCATCTCATTACATGGCTCTACTTACCATTCCCCTTGTGTAGAGGATCGCAGGCACTGCAGAGGCACCCTGATACTCCAAGGTGTGGGAAGGAGGATTCCTTCTTTCCTTCTGTCCTTTGATGAACGCTCCAGCACTCAGTTCAGCTATTTGCGCTCTGCACTGTGGGAAACACTAGTGTCTAGTTGACAGATCCTCACAGCTCTTCTGAGGTAGGTTTCGTAGGTGTTATTCCCAGTCTATCCATGGATATGGAAAGGTTAAATAAGTTGTCTGAGGTCCAGACTAAGTCAGTGTCAGAGCTGGGATTAAAACCCAGTTTCTTTACTTCTCGTACCTTGCTCCATTCAAAAGACTACATTCTCTTTCCTAGCATGACGCTGTCAAATGGCACATACATGTTGATGTTCTGTACGTCAGACTGGCTAGGTCTGAAGGTGTTTAATATAGACCAAGTATTTCAAAACATGTTTTGCAGCTCAGCTCAGGCCTTGTCTGCCATGAAGAGCCTGGAACAGAATATTTATGGCTGAGTTACAGACCCTGAACATGTTTTTTCATGAGAGCAGCAGACAAACCTTTAGAGAAACTACCCTTAAAACCTTAACTGTAGCAGCTCTAGCGGGCAGCTTAGTAACATGACTGGATTTACTGTATGCATGCTGGTGGGCTTACATGAGTGTGAAGTAAACATCTTTCAAATGACTTGATGCCAGAGGGGGCATATATGGCATCCTCAGACAACCTCAGTGAGATATCTGACCCATTAGATATTTAGGGCAGGCACTGAGATACCAAGGTCATGCCACATCCTGTTTCTCTCATACAGTTGGGCCCTGATAAAATAGCAGTTGGTGAGACCACCGATCAGATAAGGTGGCAGTTTGCAACAATCTCAAATTATTGTTAGAGCAAGGGAGGTCCAGATAAGATCAATCAGACACTGGAGTGATTTAGCTATTCCTGAGATTTTTTCCCTCCCCTCCTTCCTGAAGACACTTTACACAGCCAGTTTTTTGAATATGAATGCAAGGATCACTCATGAAATCTTTTAACCATCCTCAGAGCAAAATACAAGGGTTGATTTATGGGCTGGATTACTGAGAAACAGTAATTCTTTGCTTTTTATGATGTTTTGTCAGAAGGTGCAGTACTCTGCAGTCAGAACAGCATGATTTCAAGTAGGTTTTACAAGAGTCTATAGAATGGGATGGTGACGAGTAGGACAGCTCCTATAACAGAGCAGTTAATAAGTTAGAAACACATAAATCATGCGACAGGTATTGAGTGTAACAGGGCAAGGCAGTAGCTTTTAAAAACAGCAATTTAAGTTACTACCCCATAGAAAGAATGCCAGAGTTTTTTTTTTTTTGGCCATAAATTGCAATTACACTTTTTGGTTTTGCTGGCAAAAGATTTCATCTATGTTTTGGGAACCCAAAAGAAATGGATGGGGGAGAAGAGCTTGGTGTGATGCCTAAAGCTGAGTCCGTACCTCTCACTTTGAGGGACATTGTTTGTTTTAGTGCCAAAGCTACCTATGCTCCAAGCAAACGTATTTGTTATTGTCGAAAACTATTTACATCAGAAATAAAGAATCATAAAATGGAGATTACAGAAAGATATTTACACTAAAGGAACTGTTCCCATAACATTTTAGTTTTCCTACATGATTCATTGTTCTGTGTTCTTCATTTTGGGTCTTTGTCACACACTGGCTTTCACATTTGTGCCTTGGCAGGATGAGAGGCATGGAGGAGGCCAAAATAGAATGGTGCAAAGGATCCAGACCCCTGTCTATTCTTCTGTCCCTAGGTGGGAGTCAATAGGTGATGTCTTGAGAGTGTTCTTATCAATGCAAAAATTGGGTTTGCCTGTGTCCCATGTCCAGCTCTATCACCTTTTGCTAGCGCTGGTCCAGATGTGGTTTATGGTCCTGTTTATTTTTCAACACAAATCAAATTTTCGTTTTCGTAGAAATTTTTCTTAAGTTTTTGGCGTTTCATCAAAAACTTGCAAATTGAAAAATTTCAGATAAACTGAATTGTTTTGGTTGCTGCAAATCAATTTTGAATTTTTGATTACAAAATTAAAAAAAAATTAAAACTGACATTTCCCTATGAAACTTTTGTTTTTTGATGAAAAAGCATTTTGAATTAAAATTTTTAACCTGCTTTACTTTTACCTTTCATGGACTTGGATCCCCTCCCCCACTTCTGCCCAGTGCAGGTTCAAGCACTGTATATAGCATCACCTAGTGCCCCATTTTAATATATTAAGCTTTCTAACTGCAAGTCTCCTGGGCACTCATGGGGAGGAAATAGCATGCAATAAGAGGGTTGCCTTAAAGTGTTATACTAACAGATGTCACCAATGAAACAGGAGCCTAGAAATTGCCATACTGCAATACACAAAAGGTCCATCCAGCTCAGTATACTGTCTCTGACAATGATCAATGTCTGGTGTTTCAGGGAAAGACAACTCTATCTCCCCCCTAAAATGCAGCTAACAGCAGTGCAGTGCAGAAACTTACTCCAGATCCTAGGCTAATTATCAGCAAATGCCAAGCAGCAAAAGGTGAAGAACACAATTATGTGAATCTGCAGCTGAGAATAATAAAACAGAGCTGCTCAACCAATGTTGTCTGTTTCTGTAATATGTCTGGAAGTGCAGCTTTCAGCCCAGTAGATTGGAGGAAGGGCTCCATCTTGTGAATACAGCCAAAGTTTTTGGAAATGGGTTTTATAGGCAGGATATCTGACGTGTCTATAAATTGCCAGCTTCTCTGTACTGGGGGATGCTAGCTGCGGTTGAGTACGTTCTTCCTTTTATAGGATGTATGTGTTTATTGGGTCAGATCCTCACCTGGTGTAAATCAGCACAGCTCTGTGCAGAGTGAGGGAAATTGGCAAACTCCATTGAAGACAGAGGAACTACACCGATTTTCTCCAGCTGAGGATCTGATGTTTCAATTGCGTTTCCATTGCGTTTCAATTGTCGTTGCTGGTTGTATCTGAAGGATTCATTGTGGAACTTTTATGGGCTCAAGAAGATGCTTACTAGCTCAGGAGCTGGTTGAGTACTACCAGTCACTTAATGAATGTCATAGATTAATAGATTCATAGATATTAAGGTCAGAAGGGACCATTATGATCATCTAGTCTGACGTCCTGCACAAGGCAGGCCACAGAATGTCACCCACCCACTCCTGCGAAAAACCTCTCCCCTATGTCTGAGCTAGTGAAGTCCTCAAATCGTGATTTAAAGTCTTCAAGGAGCAGAGAATCCTCCAACAAGTGACCCATGCCCCATGCTACAGAGGAAGGTGAAAAAACTCCAGGGCCTCTTCCAATCTTCCCTGGAGGAAAATTCCTTCCTGCCCCCAAATATGGTGATCAGCTAAACCCTGAGCATCTGGGCAAGATTCACCAGCCAGATACCCAGGAAAGAATTCTCTGTAGTAACTCAGATCCCACCCCATCTAGCATCCCATCACAGGCCATTGGGCCTATTTACCATGAATAGTTAAAGATCAATTAATTGCCAAAATCATATTATCCCATCATACAATCTCCTCCATAAACTTATCGAGTCTAATCTGAAAGCCAGATAGGTCTTTTGCCCCCACTGCTTCCCTTGGAAGGCTATTCCAAAACTTCACTCCTCTGATGGTTAGAAACCTTCGTCTAATTTCAAGTCTAAACTTCCCAATGACCAGTTTATATCCATTTGTTTTTGTGTCCACATTGGTACTGAGCTTAAATAATTCCTCTTCCTCCCTAGTATTTATCCCTCTGATATATTTATAGAGAGCAATCATATCTCCCCTCAACCTTCTTTTAGTTAGGCTACACAAGCCAAGCTCCTTGAGTCTCCTTTCATAAGACAGGTTTTCCATTGCTTGGATCATCCTAGTAGCCCTTCTCTCTACTTGTTCCAGTTTGAATTCATCCTTTTTAAACATGGGAGACCAGAACTGCACACAGTATTCCAGATGAGGTCTCACCAGTGCCTTGTATAACGGTACTAAAACCTCCTTATCTCTACTGGAAATACCTCGCCTGATGCATCCCAAGACCACATTAGCTTTTTTTCACGGCTATATCACATTGGCGGCTCATAGTCATCCTATGATCAACCAATACTCCAAGATCCTTCTCCTCCTCCGTTACTTCTAATTGATGCGTCCCCAGCTTATAACTAAAATTCTTGTTATTAATCCCTAAATGCATAACCTTACATTTCTCACTATTAAATTTCATCTTATTACTATTACTCCAGTTTACAAGGTCATCCAACTCTTCCTATATGATAGCCCGGTCTCTCTCTACATTGGCAATACCTCCCAGCTTTGTATCATCTGCAAACTTTATTAGCACACTCCCACTTTTTGTGCCGAGGTCAATAATAAAAAGATTAAATAAGATTGGTCCCAAAACTGATCTCTGGGGAACTCCACTGGTAACCTCCCTCCAGCCTGACTGTTCACCTTTTAGTAGGACCCGCTGTAGTCTCCCTGTTAACCAATTCCTTATCCATGACATTTTCCATATTAATTATTATTTTTAATATTCACTTAGCTATACAGCTGGGCTAATACAAGTATTTGGATTTTTTTTAAAATAAATTATTTGAATTTTATTTTGTTGTTCTGCCAATTGTTGCCTCTCTATAATTCCTCTTCACATCATATTCACAATCAAGTTGCCCACCAACAAACAAAACTCTGACAGATATGCTAGTCTATTGCATTTGTATTTGCTTCTCAGTGAAAAACCTTTTTCTTGCCCATTTCATCGCTTCGTTCCCACGATGGCTAACAGGATACAAATATATGCGTGAGGGGTGGCCTTCTCCGCCAGGCTCTGCTCCTGCAAACTTTTGAGTGAGGCCATTGACACCCCACCATCAAGACTGTGTGGATGGTTGCTGTACCCACTTTGCTCCACTCTTTCTGTAGACAGAGAAATCCTGGTCCCATTGAAGTCAGTGGCAAAACCTCCATTGATTTCAATGGGGCCAGGATTTCACCCGAGGAACATAGGGATAATAAACACCAGAGGGTAAGGAGATTAAGGTGACCTGCTTCTTCTTTCTGGAACAGCAGAAATTCTTCATCATGACAGACTTCAAATACTCTTAGCACAGTGCCAGTGCTTAGCAAATAACATAGCTCATTCTCAATCACGTCACCGCTCCTTTATACTGCATAAGGCAAACCTTTCTCAGTCTCTTCTCAAGACTCTTATTTTGAGTCTACGATGCAGTTAATACAAAACTGTTTCTTTTTTCCACATTCAGGGTTTGAATAATGGGATTGGGTTTTGTGTGTGTGGTTATGTATTCATTTTTCAGCAGGTGGAAGAACACAAATGCACAAAGTAGTCCTCTAACTCCCAATATATTAATAGTTCTGCTAAGAGAATAGATTCATAGATTCATAGATACTAAGGTCAGAAGGGACCATTCTGATCATCTAGTCCGACCTCCTGCACAGCGCAGGCCACAGAATCTCACCCACCCACTCCTATGAAAAACCTCACCCATGACTGAGCTATTGAAGTCCTTAAATCATGGTTCAAAGACTTGAAGGAGCAGAGAAGCCTCCCTCCAGTCAACCATGCCCCATGCTACAGAGGAAGGAAAAAAACCTCCAGGGCCTCTCCAATCTGCCCTGGAGGAAAATTCCTTCCCGACCCCAAATATGGCAATCAGCTAAACCCTGAGCATATGGGCAAGATTCACCAGCCA
Organism: Dermochelys coriacea; assembly: GCF_009764565.3. Taxonomy (NCBI): domain Eukaryota; kingdom Metazoa; phylum Chordata; order Testudines; family Dermochelyidae; genus Dermochelys; species Dermochelys coriacea. Next base: position 125,564,318 of record NC_050070.1, read on the forward strand.
GATACCCAGGAAAGAATTTTCTATAGTAACTCAGATCCCATCCATCTAATATCCCATCTCAGGGGATTTGGCCTATTTACCCTGAATATTTAAAGATCAATTACTTACCAAAATCCCATTATCCCATCATACCATCTCCTCCATAAACTTATCGAATAGAATCTTAAAACCAGATAGATCTTTTGCCCCCACTGCTTCCCTTGGAAGGTTATTCCAAAACTTCACTCCTCTGATGGTTAAAAACCTTCATCTGATTTCAAGTCTAAACTTCCTGGTGGCCAGTTTATACCCATTTGTTCTTGTGTCCACAATGGTGCTGAGCTGAAATAATTCCTCTCCCTCTCCTGTATTTATCCCTCTGATATATTTATAGAGAGCAATCATATCTCCCCTCAACCTTCTTTTAGTTAGGCTAAACAAGCCAAGCTCCTTAAGTCTCCTTTCATAAGACAAGTTTTCCATTCCTCGGATCATCCTAGTAGCCCTTCTCTGTACCTGCTCCAGTTTGAATTCATCCTTTTTAAACAAGGGGGACCAGAACTGCACACAGTATTCTAGGTGAGGTCTCACCAGTGCCTTGTATAACGGTACTAAAACCTCCTTATCCCTACTGGAAATGCCTCTCCTGATGCATCCCAAAACCACATTAGCTTTTTTCACAGCTATATCACATTGGCAGCTCATAGTCATCCTATGATCAACCAATACTCCAAGGTCCTTCTCCTCTTCCGTTACTTCTAATTGATGCGTCCCCAACTTATAACTAAAATTCTTGTTATTAATCCCTAAATGCATAACCTTACACTTTTCACTATTAAATTTCATCCTATTACTATTACTCCAGTTTACAAGGTCATCCAGATCCTCCTGTATAATATCCCGATCCTTCTCCGAATTGGCAATACCTCCCAACTTTGTATCATCTGCAAACTTTATTAGCACACTCCCACTTTTTGTGCCAAGGTCAGTAATAAAAAGATTAAATAAGATTGGTCCCAAAACCGATCCCTGAGGAACTCCACTGGTAACCTCCCTCCAACCTGACAGTTCTCCTTTCAGTAGGACCCGTTGAAGTCTCCCCTTTAACCAATTCCTTATCCACCTTTTGATGATCATATTGATCCCCATCTTCTCCAATTTAACTAATAATTCCCCATGTGGCACGGTATCAAATGCCTTACTGAAATCTAGGTAAATTAGATCCACTGCATTTCCTTTATCTAAAAAATCTGTTACTTTTTCAAAAAAGGAGATTAGGTTGGTTTGGCACGATCTACCTTTTGTAAAACCATGTTGTATTTTGTCCCATTTACCATTGACTTCAATGTCCTTAACTAATTTCTCCTTCAAAATTTTTTCCAGGACCTTGCATACTACAGATGTCAAACTAACTGGCCTGTAGTTACCCGGATCACTTTTTTTTCCTTTCTTAAAAATAGGAACTATATTAGCAATTCTCCAATCATTCGGTACTATTCCTGAGTTTACAGATTCATTAAAAATTCTTGCTAATGGGCTTGCAATTTCAGGTGCCAATTCCTTTAATATTCTTGGATGAAGATTATCTGAGCCCCCCGATTTAGTCCCATTAAGCTGTTTCAGTTTCGCTTCTACCTCTGATATGGTAATATCTACCTCTATATCCTCCTTCCCATTTGTCATGCTACCATTATCCCCAAGATCCTCTTTAGCCTTATTAAAGACTGAGGCAAAGTATTTGTTTAGATATTGAGCCATGCCTAGATTATCTTTAACCTCCACTCCATCCTCAGAATAACAAAGGTTCTGTTAACAAACCCAAATACGAATGAAATGCAAGGAAGTAAATTACACCAAACAAGAATCTGTGTGCTGTTTCCCCCCCAAGTTCTTTAAAAGAGTCTGAAACTTTCTCCAAGTAGTTGCTATGTAAAGAATTTTGGTGCCTATGTAGAAGCATCTGGACCTAAATATTTAAAATCAACAAAAACATGAAACAAACTACCCATCTGGGTTTTCCAAATAAAGCCACAACTACTGGAATTCATTAAGTTCCTTCATCTGCAAAAGTGAATGCCTCATTTATTTCAGCTTATCTATCATCTTCCGTTTAAGACACACACAAACCTCTTTGGTGATTAGTTTTTTGTTTTGTTTTTCATTTTTCTTCCTCCTAATCAAATTGGAAATAACTCAGGCTGGGTGAACTGGTGACTCAACTAGAAAACCCTTTTTGCAAAATTCTTAAGTCCCCAAATTTTAGTGTGTTAGAATGTGAATACGGGATTCAGCAAATTGCATATGTAAAACTGGCTTTGCTTCTTATACGGCACCCCCGTACCCGCAAAAAAAATACACTGAAATAATGTTAAGGTTGCAAAATAGGGTACGAAGAAGGGTGCCGAATGAACAGTGCATGGGCAATTTTAATTGTGTCATTTCTTAACTTCGGAGTGCTTGACTTTTCAATCTTTTAATTGAATTCAATCTGTTAATCTTTTAATCATTCTTTTGATATTTTTGGGGGAAGTAATTGCCCAATATTTTTAAAGCAAACTGAAAAAACTACCCCAATTTCTATCATGAGGAACCATATTGACCCCCAACTCTGGTTATTTTGGATATGTCTACAGTGCTATAAAAGGCCCGTACCTGGCCTATGTCAGCTGACTCAGACTTGTGGGCCTTGGGCTGGAAGCCTATGAAAATTGAAGTGAGGACTTTTGGGCTCAAGCTGGAACCTGGGCTTTGAGACCCCATGAGGGGAAGGTTTCAGAGCCCAGGCTCCGCCTGAGCCTGAATGTCTACAATGCAATTTTATAGCCCCACATCCTTGAGCCCCAGTCAGTTGACCCAGGCTTTGAGACTCAATGCCACGTGTGTATCACAGTGTAGACATACCCTATCAAGGTTCAGACCTCTGGATCCACAGCAGAAACATCTGCCAATTGAGCTAATGGAGTAACTGATAGAGGATAACCGCCTATTACTGCTATGTGGACCAGTTGGTTGAGGGGAAGGGTTGATTTCACAGGTATTTGCTGAAAGCAAAAGATATAGAGATTCGGGAATCCTGGGTTCAATTCCAGGTTCTGGAGGGGAGTGTTCTATAATGGTTATAGATCATTCTGCCCCTGTGTTCCGGCCTGTACATGTGTCCTTCTGCTTCTAATGATCCCTGGCTCTTGTCTCCCTCTGCTCCTATCTACCCCACCCCATTCCCAGCTACTGCCCTCCTCTGTGCCTATCCACCTCCTCTCCCGCATCTACTGTTCATCACCCTGGCTACTGCACTCCATGCTTCCATTCCATTTTGCTGTCTCTCACCCTCTGGCTCCGATTCCTGCAACACCCCGTGTTCTTCTGCCAACTTCCTCATCTCTCTGTATGCCAGTCAGGCAGCTTCTTCCTTCTCCATGCTAGATGGGCACCAGCACTGGGAGCACCGATAGCACAGATGAGACAATCTCCCTGCACTGCCCTCTGCAGCACGAAGCAATGACAGGGAAAGTCCAGCTTTGCCACTGCAGCCCTGAGAGATGGAACATGCTCATTGCAGTCCTGCAGATGGACTCTCCAAGTCCCTGCTCCAAAGCTTCTTGATAAAATGCTTGTAAAAATTCTTTTAACATGGTCAGAGCAACATATTCCACAAACCCTCCCCTGTCCCCAAATCTCGTTCTTGGAAACAACTGAACTATTTTACCTGAAGCTTTCAAAAACAATTCAGCCCAGCTTGGAAAATTCAGCCTGAACAATTAAAGTTTGACAAAGGTATTAGCAACAGGCAACGGTCTTAAAATGGAAAGTGTTGAGCAACCTTAACTACCAATGCTACCAGCTCTGCCTGTAATGCCAGCAAAGGCCTATATTGTGGCATACAGTAATAGCACCATACTGAGTGATGTAGAAGTGCACTACTTCAGTGGTATTTCCAGAAGGTAGCATGCTTAACAGAGCTGCCATGGAGTGTAGGCAGGCACTCTGCCACCTTTAAAGAAGGTACAATATGCACTCTGCTCTCTTCCCAGCCCAATCTTCTGACTGATTGGAGAGGGGACAGGATCCTACCTCCTTCCTGCCCTTCCCCACCCCTTTGTACAGTTCTTATGCTTCCTGAATATGATGACTTCCATTGTGTCCGGCCCTCAAATTGGGCACTTTCTCCTTCCTTTACACATCTGTGCGGAGGGCAAACCTTAAAAATCTTTGCCCAGTTTATGGCATCAGCCAACAAGTTTACATTCAATATAAGGAATTAGCCAATGTGTCACTAACAGAGAGGAATGATGGTCCAGTGATTAGAGTGCTAGGCTGGAGCTACAGATTCAGTTCCTTGTTCTGCTGCAGGCTTCCTGTGAGACCCTGGGAAGATCTCTTGGCTTCTCAGTGCTTCCTTCTCCATCTATACAATGGGGATAATAGTACTTCCCTTCTCCACAGAGATTGTTGAGAGGGACTCGTACTATGGTAACGGAAGTAGATCCGTGTGACAAACATTGGTGGCTGTGGGTCTGCTGAGCAAAACTGAGCCTTCTTTTGTGTTTTTGCTGCTTCTGTTTCCCTTCTTTTTCTTCTTCTTACCTTCCTGTGCTCTGCCTTTGCCCTCTCAATTTAGACTTCAGTGCTATATTTACAATTTTCAGAGACAGTCTAATTGTGTATGTGGGTATATATGTAGGTGAACTTGTAATGTAAGTTCAACACCTATATGTTTAGTGAATAGATGCCCTTTTGCAAAGCTATTTCTATTTCTTTGTTTTAAATTAATGTGTTATATTTAATGATGTTTCAGTTTAAAAAAAATAAAGGCAGAAAAGGTAAATGTCCTAAATTCTTGTTGCTTTCTTCAGCAATAAGACTTCTTAGGCCCAATTGCAAGGGGAGCAAATTATTCCAAGACGTTCTCAAGAACTGAGTTAGTCACTGATTTTTATACTTGTTTTCTGCCCTCCTATTTGGTATGGATTCTATATAATTTTAAGAAAAGCGCTCATTTTTTTTCATTGAAATGTCTCTTTAACACTGTGGGAGTTATAAACACTGTAATAATTTTACCACTTTCATATTTAAAAATAATATGCCCTCTAAACATTTACAGTCAAGATTTGTTTTCCTTCAGATGTGTAAATAACACATAGTAATTTGCATCTCATGCATAAATCTCTCTCCTGTTGAATGCAAATTAAAAACAAAAAACAACCTTCCCTCGCTTTTTTTTTTCACCTTCTCATATTTATGACAATTTAGCTGGCTAATTCTTCCAAGCAGAATTTGGGAGTTTATATGTGGTTTTTTTGTTTTGTTTTCAATCTCTTATTGCAGTTTTCTTCCACGGAATATTAAGAAGTTCAGAATCGATTAATCGCTCTTCCGTTTGCAGCCCTAATGAAAGTATTTCAGGCTTTATGTATCCCAGATGAATGCATTTTAAATATTGTGGGTGGGGTGGGTACATACATGTGCATGCGCGCATCCGTCTGTCTCTTTTTGGGATTCAAATGAATTCAGTTTCTTGGTTCCTTGTAGAACAATATCAGTGCAAGTTTAAGCAATTTCATTGTGCTGGCAAACCAAAAACAAGGCATTTATCAGGATGAACTTTGATGGACTGAACTGGCATTTCTTGCTGCTGAAGACTCTTCTTGAAATTTCATGTCATTCACCTGAAAGTTGTTAGAGCACGGAATTACAAGAAGCTCTTTTCTGTCTTGCACTGATCATGTTATCTGGTGAAACCCTAAGGGCTGTTTTACTCTTTGAGTTTCCTGTACTGGTAGTTTCTATGCCTACTGATCAGTTTTCTGGGTCTCAGCCCAGTAAAAAGACTTTCTCTGGGGAGTCTGTCTGCCTTTGTAAAAATGTAACAAAAATGTCTCATCTAGTCATCTTCCTCAGCTGTGATTGACTCAGTGTAAAGCGTTTGGTGAGGCAGTGAATGAAAGGCACTATATAAAATAAATTGCATGGCATTGGTAGCTACACCCAAGAAAGATGTGTTGCAGCCCCAGCCTCCGAGCTAGCTCCCGCTTGTTGGTGTTTGATGTGCTGTTCACATCCAGGGTAGCATATCCCCGACAGCCAGTGATCCATGCACTGAAAACTCCCCAGCGGTCTGAGGCAGGAGTTATTTTAGTGGTCAGTTCTAAAAGCCCTGTTGAGCTCTGGGTGAGCGTTTCATCAGCTGCGGCCTGCGTGCAGCACTGCTCATTTTACACCACCGCAAGGAAAGGAGAGGACGTGGCAGTGGGATGATCGCAGCTGCTCATCGTAGGGAGGCAAGCAGCATTTGTGTGAGGAGAAAGAATGCTGGACCTCCCAGCTGACTCCCACAGGAGATGACAGAAAAAAGAAAAAACATTTGCTCCCATCTCTCTGCACTTTAAAAAATAAATCAATCTGCAAATGCTGTGTTTTTCCAGAGGTGTTTCTGGTTTTAGTCTTGGCTGATTGCTGCATGGACACCCCTCCCCCTCACTACATGGAATAACATCAGGCCAGATTATGCTCTCACTTAAAGTTGCATAAATCAAGATGAACTCCACTGAAGTTAATGGGCCTGACCCTCTACTACCTTTGTATTGTCATTTCACCGATGCAACATGAAATGGCTGTAGAACATCACGACAGCATTCTGCCATCAGCACAACACTCATGGAGGACTGCACCCAGTGGAGCTACACTGATGCAAAGGTGTTGTGAAGAGAATCAGGCTCACCGCTTTATCTGGCTTCTTATCTGCTATTATATTGTTTTATAGTGCTCTATAACTGTGTTTGAAATTGCTCTACAGCAGACCACACGCCCTGGTGGGAGGGCGAGGCTGCTTTATCAGTATGATTATTGTTCATAATTATGGTTTGGCAAACAGTTGAGCACAGGATCTTGTGTATCTGGAATTGATCGTGGAGAGGTTTTTTTTATCTGCAAGATATTGCCAAGACAAAGAAATGAAAACTCCACATGCCTGTAAACAATTGCTATGATTGTGTGTAGTCTGCTTCTGACAAGCAAGCAGGTGAAACTTCAGAATGATGGCCAGACATGTCTGTTTTGAAGTCAGTTTTTCAGGAACTGTCACTTGTTTGGCTCTCAGCAGGGACCTAGTTAGGTCCCCTCAGCTGTCCCTTACCCACTGAAATCAATGAGAGTTTTAAGTGGGCGATGAATACAGCACATGCCTGTCCCCTTTCTTCCTGTTATGTCATTGCTTTGCTGGGGTTAGTCCAACTGACTCCAGGATACCAAACCCCATTGCAGGAATTCAAAGCAATGCAGACCATCCGCCACAATCTCTGACTTCAGACCTTGCTTTCTAGCAGGGTACTCTGCTATCAGTGAGGCTGGTAGACATCACTGGCTGGAAGTTATATGATCAAGTCCGTTAATATTTGCCATTATATAGGAACTTGCATCTGAGATCTCAAAGCTTGTTTAAATAATAATTTAAGCACAGCACTCTTGTGAGCAAGGCATCATTATACTTATTGGATAGGCTCACAAACTGGGGCACAGAGCAGTTAAAATGACTTGTACACAGCAGAGCTGAGCTAGGAGTCATGACTCTTAATACCCTGCTTTAACCACTTGACTCCAACCCATCCTTTCCAGTTAGAAGTGATTGGTAATTCATACCATTAGCTCTTGGAATGGCAGTGGTAATTTTGCTGTCCTTGGCTACCCATCACATAAATCATTATTTTCCTTCCAGCTTAAAGTATGAAACATCTATAATCACAAGTGAGATTTGGAAGCATTGTGGTCTCACCTCTATCTCCTCCTTCCATCTGGTTAGAAGTGAGGCTGTATTCTATTTTGTTTTTAATCAGGATTGATCATATACAATACGAATTTAGATTGCACAGTGTAGTTTTATTTTGGGGTCTTTTTGCTGCAGCTTCTGTTAGCAGATCACATCCTTATTTCACACTTGCTTGTCAGGTGCCAGCTCTAAAGGCAGAGGTGAATGTGGCCAGAGAGTAGAACACAAGTTTCCGTTGCTTAGATCAGAGGAGATGACAGATAACATGATCCTGACTTCCGAAAGTCATGGACCGTGCTGAGACTGGGTAACCTGAGCCGTGACTTAGGTCGATCATAGAACGACGACACTTGGTGGGTTTGTAGCACAGACATAGCTGGGTGGGGTTTCATTCTTTGAATGTTTTTCCAGTTGGCGCCATATTGGATTCTAATTCTTTTAACCTGAGAAGGATATTCAATGTGAATGTGGGGAATGGCTTGGGAGCATGAGAGGCTCTTTCTTTCATTTATCGGACACAGTTAGACAAAGGAAAAAAAGGCTGATTTCAAAACTGGTTTTATGTGTTTGAATTTTTGGACGGAGAAGAGATAAGGCCTTGAATAAATTATAGCCTTGAATTATGTCATGAAGATCTTGATATTCTTGATATTATTGCTTCTCAAGTTGTATACTTTCCTGCCCTTTCCAGGGTTCTGATTTCATCCCATCGCGTGACATTAGGAAAGTCAAAACTCTCTTATGGACAGGTTTTGGTAAACTTCAGGGAAGCTTCTAATTTATAATATTTGTTTCCAGTAGATTTTTACAAAGGTTCATCCTTATCCAAATGTCATTGCTGTTGTCTCAGAGGTTCTTAAAAGATGGTCCATGGAGGTATGTGGAGAAATGACTAGTTACAGGGCATTGGCTTCTCCACTGGGTCTTCAGCTGCTAAATTACATTAAAAGATACTAAACATACATGAAATATCTTCCTTTACCATATAAGCAATTGTGGTCATTGCCACAAGCCTGGCATGTGATTGTGAATATTGAGGAGGGGATCAATGTAACTGGGAATAGGAAAGTCTCTGTGTTAAAATGCGGTCCACACTATGAAAGCCATAGCACATGGTGTTCCTCCCATGCAGTATAGTCCTGTGTTGATCCAGGCTTGATTTACATAGTAAATCTTATTTGTGAATTTATAGGCTGTCCCTTTAAAGGAAGGATTGTACCTGGCTATTTATTTAAAGGCTTTTTTCACAGCTTTTGAGATGTAATACCTTATGTACAAAATCCCTGAGTAGCAGCAGCTCTACAAGCACACGATACTTATAATATATTACACATTATCAATAAAATGTTGCAAGACATGTCATAGATCTTATTAATGTAACTCTAAATTATGGGTACAAGTCTGACCTATCTGCTGATAGATTAGGAGAGAGGCTTGGATTGTTAAACAGTAGTGGGAGGCTCAGGGCGTCACGAAACAAAGTGTTTCAAGTGCTGCTTGAGTATTTCGCGACTAGATCAGTCAGAGCGTACCTTGAAAGTGGGCAGAGCAGACACTCCCTTTTCAAGTTAAAAACGGTAAAAGTGGAAATCATTATTGACTCCTTTCAGGGGCGGCTCTACCAATTTTGCTGCCCCAAACAGTCGCCCGCTGCCCAAAAGCCGCCGTGGCGGGAAGAGCAGCGAGGCTGCTGCCGAATTGCTGCGGCAGGACACAGACTGCTGCCCCATTTTGAATGCCGCCCCAAGTACCTGCTTGGAAAGCTGGTGCCTGGAGCCAGCCCTGCCTCTTCTTGCTCCGTTTGTAATAACATTGATCCTGATTGCGATTCAGATCGTTCCTGAAGCCCTGCATTGCCTGCAAGAATAAGTGTTTTATCCTCCTCCGATACAAGCATTAAAACTAAAATGTTTTGAAACCCCAAGATGTCTAAACAGAAACAGCATGATTGTGCAGCTATAACACTTAGAGTGTTTGCCGTTAAGCCCTGATTTTACATCAGGATCTGCTAGTCTGAACTCCTGGCCAGTGAGGGTGTAAATATTGACATATATGGGACTCCACCATGTGCAAGGGTCTGTGCTAGCAGATCCTGATCCCAAATTTGGGCTTTGGATTTGTAAGCTCATTCCTTGTGTACGGTCTGTGAAGCACCTTGCGCACTTGTGCATACTATAAAATAATGTATTGAATTTATATAATGCTTTCTATCAAAGATCATTACACCATTTAGAAATGTTAACTACTTTAGTCCTTAAAACAGCTGCGTGGGGTAGGAAGCATTATCCCCGTTTTAGTGATGGGAAAACTCAGAAACAAGAGCAAATAAGTGACTCGCCTGAGGTTACATGGGCCAGTGCTAGGACCAAGAATAAAACCCTGATCTCCTGACTTCCAGTCCTATAATTTCTCCTGAAATCATAGGACCAAAGGGTTAGGAGGGACTGCAAAAGTCATCTAGTATAACTCCCTGCCAAGATGCAGGATTTGTTGTGTCTAAACCATCCAAGACAGATGGCTATCCAGCCTCCTTTTGAAAGCCTCCAGTGAAGGAGCTTCCACACACCCCCAGACAGTCTGTTCCATTGTCCTACTGTTCTTACAGGTAGGAAGTTTTTCCTGAAATTTAATCTAAAACTGCTGTGCTATAGTTTGACATTGCCTCTTGTCCTGCCCTCTGTGGCAAGAGAGAACAACTTTTGTCCATCTATTTATGGCAGCCTTTCAAGTATCTGAAGACTGCTATCATGTCCCCTCTTAACCTTCTCTTTTCTAAACTAAACATAGCCAATTCCTTCAGCCTTTGCTCATATGGCTTGCATTTCATCCCTTTGATCATCTTTGTCGCTTGCCTCTGGATCCTTTCCACTTTATCTACATCCTTTCTATACGTTGCTGACCAAAATTGGACACAGTACTCCAGGTGAGGCCTTTCTCCTGTTAGCGGATGAAATAAAATACATCTCCCCCAGACCTGCCTATTTTAAAAAATGTATTTAAACAACCCTTCTCTGAGGATCTGAAATGTTGGGACAACTCTTGTTCTGTTTTGTTTTCTGCTTCCTGTTCCTATCGAGGACACTAACTGGAAGTGACAACCCTCCTGCGCCAGAGAAAGTCTCCTCTTGCAGCATTTCTATTAATTCTCCGGATCGAGCACAGAATTAGGACCAAGAGAGTAATTTTGCATTGACCGGGGACATTGTGGATGTAAGCAGAGTCAGGATGAGCTCTACCCTGACATCTGGTGGTGAGTCATGGTGGGTTGTGGAAAAGAACTTCAGGGGCTGATCTCATTTGCATAGGCACACCCACCCTGCCTAGATGGTCACTTTGGCTGCTGTAGGAGCCCCAGTTTATCTGTTATTGGGGCAGGAATAAACTGTTATTATCCTGATTATGTGACTCAAGGACAGTGGAACTATACTTGGCCTTTTGTTATGATGGAGGGACTCACTGTCACCTAACCAGTACTCGCTAGGCAAGGGTCATGGGTTCCAAAACCTAGTGAATAGAGAGAGGTTGGGGACAGGTATTAATACTTGGTGGAATGGGGCACCTGGTGAGGGCCTTACAGGCTAATTGCAATTTCTCCTCTCTCCACTGTGGAATATCAGAGCTAGTTTTGAGTCCGTTAGGAGTCTAGTTACAGGCTGCTGAGCTGAATTCACTTTGGGCTAATGGTGCATCACCACTGAGGCTCCCCTACTACAAGCTGAAATCACAAAAGAGCTAAACTTACTAAGAGCTGAAATCACTGAGTGTTGTGTTAAGTAGTGGGGGAGCCTGAAGATATATGGCGGAGCAGTTTGTGGTACGGTGAGCAGAGCAGAGCATTTTGCGGGGCGACAAGCAGAGCAGTTTGTCGGATGCCTGGAGCAGCTTGTGGGGGCGGCTGGCACAGCAGAGCCCCATGGAGAGATGGGGCAATCAGCTTTGGAACACGTAAGGTGCCCCTTAACCCTCCCCCCACATCTCCACCCAGGTTGGGAGGCAAAACTCTGCAGATAAACTTTCAAATTCTGGGGCTGCCCTGACCAGGGACAGAGACTTTTGGGTCATTGGACTTTGGGTGATTTTGGGTTGCTGGACTCAAGAACCAAAGGGAAAGGACATGGCCCAATTTGCTTGGGGTGGGTTTTTTGCTCATGGGTTGTGTATGAATCCTGTTGGTGGTGTTTCCCCAACATAATGCCATATTGTTTCTCTCTGTTATTAAAAGGCTTTTTGCTACACTCAGACTATGTGCTTGCGAGAGGGGAAGTATTGCCTCTTGGAGGCACCCGCGGGGGTGCTATATATTTGTCCGAGGTCACTGGGTGGGGGTTCGAGCCGGTTTTGCATTGTGTTATTGGAATGGAACCCCTAGATACTGAACCCGGCCCTTGTTGCTGCCAACTCTGATGGGCAGAAGGGTTACATGTAAAACATGTGTCTAGCTGGTCAGTAAGCCAGCATGCACCACTGAGTTGTTAGTAATGTTTATTCTCCTGAAGTGGACAGTCTTTTTGCTGTTGACAAAAAAGGTAACTTAGTCCTTTACAGGTCAAATTAAGAGAACGCAGACATGCACTGTAATCACAACTCATTCTCTATCCCTGTGCACTGATCAGTAATAATTACCTTTTGGGAGGAGGTGGAGGGAGTGTTATCTCAGAGCTTTTCAGGTTAATTATTTCCCTGCTGTGCTCCATAAAGACACCAGTATTTTAATAACAGCAACCTTTTTGTGCCAAAGGTCTTTTGAGACTTGAAATTGGCAACAACAAAATACCATATATCTTTAGACAATAACAGTATAAATCGTAGTTCTGGGAAAAAATTATATAATTTTTTTTTGGCAAGTTTAAGAAGATCCACTTCTATTCCTACAAGCTCATACACTAAATAAATTCCGGCACCAATAAGTGCACCCGTCAGGCTTCCACTGAGGTTTCCTGTCTCTTTATGTTAACCTTAACGTTTATTATGCCTAAAACGGAGAGTATCTAATTGTCAAGAAGCCAGAATAATGACATTTTGTGCCATTATTCTAATGTGTTTTTGCTGTGCATTTTCTTTAATTATTTGCATGAATAATGTCATTATACATTCATGCCAATACAATGCTGATAATTAATTTACAGGAAGACAATTTCTTAATGATTTTGATGTCAATGTTAATAGCAATATCTGATAGTTGATCTGTGTGGTGCTGACATAAATTTAATGTTTAATGCATGAATGCCAACACAAACAATGGCACAGAATTACACTGGAGAAAAATAAACATCCACTGGGTAAAAACATCAGTGGAACCCTTCTCACGAACCTTGCTTGATTATGGGTTTCAAAGCTCCAAAATAAAATCCGGGCCCCTAGACCTGTTTCTTGTTTTTTTGTTTGTTTGCTTGTTTGAAATCATCTTGACAATCTGGCTTTAAGAAGTTCAAAATATATAAATCAAATATAAATAACATGCAGTCCTATGTATTAAAGTTACACATAAATTCTATATATTAAAAAAAAATTAAGCTCATTTATTCAGATTTCGTTTTTTCTTTCTGGTACCAAAAGCCTGACCTGCATTCCACACTCAAAACTCCTACTGAAGCTAATCAAGGAATGCAGGATTAGCCTGAGTGTGAACTTTACCCGTTCTCTGAATTTTCCAAAGCTCACAGGATTTTGTAGTTACACAACTTACCTGAATGTCAATACAGTAGCATTTGTGTGGGAGCTATTACTATTAATACCAATAAAAATGAAAGATGTGCAATATATTATAAAGTTATGCAAAAATCTGTAGTCAGCACTACTACTTTTGGTTTTTTAGAGTTGCAAGAGTGTATATATGTGTGTGTGTGTGTGTGTCTATACACATGAATTCATACACACATAAGTATTATAATAATAAAATGAATACACTATAAAATGCACATTCTGCATCCAGTGTCCCTGTACTCTGAAGATCTCTCAAGAAGTTTATAGTGACTTTTATTTACCAATTAAATATTTTAGCACACCTTGCTCTTGGTAAATGTATTTGAAACAAATTATGGTAACTATAATATGGTTGTTATTGTTTTTATTTTTACAAAAGCAAAGCCATAGTCCATAACACAGAACCTGACGTGATGTTTATTTCCACCTGTTTCAGCCAGTTAAATTTATAGATAAAATGTTAAAAACAAAATTGATCCTGTCATGCATTGCAGCCTGTTCTCCACGTGGCTTTTCATCAATGGTATCCACCGAGGGAGCGCACACTTCACCCTATAGGGTGAGGAGATAATTATACAGTCTCAATTAGATTCTCAATCACTGGAGTATAAACAGCTAGTGGTGCAGAACCAGCTCATCTGCCTTTACCGTTGCAGTAACCTCTCTTTTAACTTTAACTTCCACAGGCATATTATTCATGACCATAAAAAACAATTTCTTCTCTTCAAGTTTTATGACCTGATTCCTTCTGGTATTTTTATATATATTTAGAACAGAAGAACTTTCCACATGTTTATTCCCCTGCTCTCCCACCCATCCCAAAAAAGCAAGTAAAATTAGGCACTGAATCTGCAAAGGGATCCATAGATGTGGACCCTTATAATCTGCCTAGCCCTACTGACGTTAAGGGGGCTCTGTCCAGGAGTAAGTGTCCATGTTTTTGTGGATCCATTTGCAAGATTGGGCTCGTAAAAGACCAGTTTGAGAAAATGAAGAGGTGATGAAATATAAAAGCAGCCCTGTTAGATGAATCATTTAAATGGCTGTGTGAAATAATTCCCAATTAAGGCTAACTTTGGACCTAAGGTAGAACTGTCCTAGAGATGTGCAAAGCATACAGATGGGGGACTCTGGTTACCCAGGACACCTGAGGCCATATTCATAGGCTCATTCCAGCCAATTAGTGGTACCACAGCTGCAGCTCCTCCCCTTCCCCACCCCATCTACTTGCCTGCTGCCTCTGCTGAGCCAGGAGCTGCAAGTTCGTGCCTGCCACATAGAACTTAGAGCAGGGATTGGCAACCTTTGGCATGTGGCCTGCCAAGGAAAGCCGTTGGTGGGCTGGGACAGTTTGATTACCTGCAGCATCCGCAGGTTCAGCCTGTCGCAGCTCCCACTGGCCATGGTTCACCGTCCCAGGCCAATGGGGGCTGCAGGAAGGGCGGCCAGCACATCCCTTGGCCCGTGCCGCTTCCTGCAGCCCCCATTGGCCTAGGACAGTGAACTGTGGCCGGTGGGAGCTGCAGACGCTGCAGGTAAACAAACCGTCCCGACCCGCCAGGGGCTTTCCCTGGTGGGCCGCGTGCCAAAGGTTGTCGATCCCTGATTTAGAGACTCCCAGCAGAAGTGGCTTCTGCTCCAGTCCCAGATTGAGTTTTCCGGTGAGGCCCATCCAAGTGAGACTGCAGGGAGGAAGGGTAAGGGCTATGATGCCATCAGGGGTGAAGAAGCCAGGGAAAGTGAAAGGAGCAGGTCTGCAGGGGGAAAGTGGCTTGTTAAAAGTAGGTGCGGAAGGAGGGGCAAGAAGCCTGCTGGGGCAAAGGCAGAAGGATACTGACTGAGTCTGCAGGGAGAAGTGAGCAAGACAGAATTGGGTTGGGGAAGGGGGTCAAAGAATGCCCCTTCTGCAAGTGGAGGGGAACTCGCACCTATGGATCCTGGCTGAAGCGAGGGAAGGAATGGGAAAATGTTGCTTTCCTAGCATGTTCCTCTCTTTTTCTAAACCCCATAGAAGCCCTTGCATCTTGGAAAGAGGCAGGAAGCCAGGCTGTCATCCCCCAGACTCTAATCCCACTTGACAATAAACTGTTTGGGGAAGCGCTGGGTCAAAATTGGGTCTGACAATTATCAGAGATGAGAAAAAGGCCTTAAGGGCCTGTTCCCCCAAGTGCAGAAGATCCTCTCTGGTACCACAGCAACCATACTCCCCACACCAGCCCCGAAACCCTCTCAACCCAGATCCATCAATGAGCTCTGCTCTCCTTAAGGAAAGAGAACTGAGAGTGCTCTGGTACACGGTCCCAGACATACTTTGGCTGCCACAGGTGTCTAAACTGTCCTTTGTGATTTCTCCACTTCCCCAACTCTCATGCCTGGGTTTCTGGAGCCTAGAAAGAAGATAAAGGTAACTCCAACTCTTTATTTTTTTTAAAATCCATCTTTTAATCAATTAGCCATTTAAAAAAAATGAGATTCATTATTCGTTAGCAGTATTACATCAGCAGAGACAGGAATGGCTCGTTTTCTCTCTCGGAGGGGATGCCTTAATTGTATTAACATGAGTTTATTTATTTAGCATCCCTTGAGCCAAAAGTTCAAATGCTGGCAGGCTCAGCTCAGCACTTCGTCCTTCCATGGTAGAGACATTAAATACCACACAGGTTGCTGTAGGTCATTCCCAACCCGTGGGCCTGTCTGCTTCGAGTAGTTATAGAGGATCCCATGACACTGTGCATAAAATAACAGGTTTGCCCTGTGTCCTTTGCTAAACCTTTCCCTTTCTCTCCTGCCTCCAGGCTGTTTTACAGAGTGCTGTGAGCTGATTGGCTGCTGCCCCCCACCCCCTGCCACAGGCATGCTGTGTGTATTACATTTTGGAAAATGGTCATGGAGCCTGTAGGGTGAAAGGAGCTATATTTTGGAGCCACGGTATTTGTGTTTATTTGTTTAAACAAAATGGAAAAATTCATGTATAGGTGCCCATCCAGTGCTCTGGGTGCCCAGCCTATCAGGGATAGTCAATTGGTTTTTGTCAAGGTCCAAATTTCTTGGTCAAGGTATAGTCAAGGTCCAGACTCCAGAGAAGAAAATAAAAATATAACAACAATGATAATAAGTATATAAAAAGATTTCTGGGTTCATTCAAAAGTGTCTGGTGGCCCACAGTCTGCCTATTGACTAGTCCTGACCTAGACCCATAGGAGGACTGGCTTGGGAAAGGGGGCATTGATGTGATATCCTTATCCCCTTGTGAGACCTGGTTACCTTAGCAGCAGCCCCTTGGGGCCCCTGGAGGCTGCTGTCATATATGCATGGGCCTGGCCAAGTACCCAGATGGCCCCAGGATCAAGGGAGCAGAAAGGTGCTTGAAAGGACATATCAGGCGCATCCCTTCTGAACTTGCTGGGGACTACTCAGCCCATAGTCCACAATCTCCACAGTGTACAAATATGGAATGCTCAAAAGAGAAAAACAACCTGTGTTTAACAATGTGCACTCTTCATCAAGGGCTGGGAGAGAGAGAAAATCCTCTGCACATTTACCTTGGACAGTTTTGAGCTCAGAGGTGTGACTACATGGATGTGCTATAACTGCTTTTGGTCCTTTGTACAAAAGTTGGTTTCTACAAAGGTGGTAATTAGTCAGTATGAAGCCTCGTTACTAATTACAATGTGCATTGTTTCTTTCCTTGACAGCTAAGCTCAGGCTGGTTATTAACATGAAGAAAGCTTTTGCCTTGAAAGTCATATTGTTCTCTCCATTCCTCAGCATTCTATTCTGCTCCATGCCAAGCCAGAATAAACCAGTGTTGGCTCAACCGAGCTTCTTTTAGGTGTCCTTTGAGATACAGTTGTGAAAATCTCTGATCAAACTAAGATTGCAATACATGATAGCAACTTACTTTGATAGAGGGAGTCTCTGACTGGCCGATGGCTGCACTGCTATAAGTCAAGTCCTGAAAAAGCTTTGCAGCAGAAACTACATGTTATGTAATTTGGCAACTTTATGACAAGGAGAAAATTATTGCCTCTGGTGTTTGTTGTATTAGACTTGATCATGTTAAATTCTCTTTGTATCCATTTGGATGTCATGCACTGCAGAACTCAATAGGAATTCCATTTGTAACTGAGCAGTAATTAATGCCCATTTATTACAGTGGCACCCATTGTTTTAACTCAATCAGTTTACTGACTAAACGTACTGGATAAAATATGTTATCTTTCTGAGTATAATATGTATTTATAATCTGCAGTGCTTGAATACATAAAAACCTTTAAAATATGCTGTGGTTGACTCCTAAATCACATGATTTTACAAGGAACTATGTATATTGTTGGCATCTGCTTTAGACTTTCACGCATACAGTATTTCCAATTGTTTACATATGTTAGAATCTCTTGCATTTAAATAGCTCATTATGTAAATATTTAGGAAATACATTGATATTTATTTCTACTGTGCTCTCTATTCAATCACTGAGCTGAGATTTTTAGTGTCTAAACATTGTCCACAATGTTGTATGTGCAGTAATGAATTATGAGTGATTATAAACGCTATACAATTATACACACACACACACAAACTACATTAAAAGAACGTTATTAAGGTTGCAAAATCAAGCATGCACAAGTTGGGAAATGCTAGAATTAAGGTAACCCATGCAACCTTAATTTAGCCCCGTTGTGTGTATGTTTTATGATAGTCTTTAATTACACGATCACATAATTCCTCAGTGCACAGGATGGACAGTGCACACTTAATGAGCAGCTATTCAATATTTTGTATTATCCTCTTTGTTCAATGTGTGCCCCCAGGCTATTCAAACCCAGCTCTGGAGATAGAATTATTAATTCCTCATAGGCTTTTTTATGATGCCCATCCGTGTAATATCTGAGTGCTTCACAAACATTAATTTATCTTCACAACACTACTGTGAGGTGAGGGGGTAGTATTATTCCCATTTTACAGATTGGAAATTGAGACACAGAAAGATTAAGGTAAAAAGTTTCCAATAATTTTGGGCACCCAATATGAGATTGGATTTGGATAAAATAAGAATTCCTCTAGAAGTTAAACTGAATCTGATTTGAACTTTTTCCAGTTCAAAACACTCTTTTTAACTTTCTGAGGTGTTTATTCGAGTGTAGCTGGGCATTTCCTGATTTTGGAAGCAGAAACAATAAAATACCATGAGAGAGGCTCATTTTGCAATAATTCTGACTCAGCTGAAACTCAGCAAATATTATGAACCTTTGAGAAAGAAAGGTGCTCCTAAGCCTTCCTTTCTAAAGAAGATCATGTAGCACTTAAAAAATCATGCAATAAACAGGTTTATTGGAGAGTAGGCTCAGTATGTGAGTATGGCACCTAGTCAGTCTGCTCAGGTTTCTGGAAACATGGAGTTGATACTGCGTATGCTCAGTGGCAGCGGTATAGAAGATCAGGGTTGAAAGGGACCTCAGGAGATCATCTAGTCCAATCCCCTGCTCAAAGCAGGACTAATCCTCAACTAAATCATCACAGCCAGGGCTTTGTCAAGCCTGACCTTACAAACCTCTAAGAAAAAAGATTCCACCACCTACCTAGGTAACGTATTACAGTGTTTACCACTGTTCTAGTGAAAAAGCTTTTCCTAATATCCAACCTAAATCTCCCTCACTGCAATTTGAGACCATTACTCCTTGTTCTGTCATCTGGTACCACTGAGAACAGTCTAGATCCATCCTCTTTGGAACCCCCTTTCAGGTAGTTGAAAGCAGCTATCAAATCCCACCCCCCCCATTCTTCTCTTCTGCAGACTAAATAATCCCAGTTCCTTCAGCCCCTCCTCATAAGTCATGTGCTCCAGCCCCCTAATCATTTTTGTTGCCCTTTGCTGTACATTTTCCAATTTTTCCACATCCTTGTTGTAGTATGGGGCCCAAAACTGGACACATTACTCCAGATGAGGCCTCACCAATGTCGAATAGAGGGGAACAATCATGTTCCTTGCTCTGCTGGCAATGCTCCTACTTATACAGCCCAAAATGCTGTTAGCCTTCTTAGCAAAAAGGGCACACTGTTGACTCATATCCAGCTTTTCATCCACTGTAACCCTTACGTCCTTTTCTGCAGAACTGCTGCCTAGCCACTCGATCCCAAGTCTTTAGCAGTGCATGGGATTCTTTCATCCTAAGTGCAGGCCTCTGCACTTGTCCTTGCTGAACCTCATCAGATTTCTTTTGGCCCAATCCTCTAATTTGTCTAGGTCCCTCTGTATCCTATCCCTACCTTCCAGTGTATCTACCACTCCTCCCAGTTTAGTGTCATCTGCAAACTTGCTGAGGGTGCAATCCACGCTATCCTCCAGATCATTAATGAAGATATTGAACAAAACCAGCCCCAGGACTAACCCTTGGGACACTCTGCTTGATACCGGCTGCCAACTAGACGACATAGAGCCATTGATCACTACCCATTGAGCCCGATGTTCTAGCCAGCTTTCTATCCACCTTATAATCCATTCATCCAGCCCATACATCTTCAGCTTGCTGGTAGAATGGGAGACAGAATCAAAAGCTTTGCTAAAGTCAAGGAATAACATGTCCACTGCTTTCCTGATATCCACAGAGCCAGTTATCTCATCATAGAAGGCAATTAGGTTAGTCGGGCATGACTTGCCCTTAGTGAATCCATGCTGACTGTTCCTGATCACTTTCCTCTTCTTGAAGTGCTTTAAAATTGATTCCTTGAGGATCTGCTCCATGATTTTTCCAGGGACTGAGATGAGGCTGACTGGCCTGTAGTTCCCCAGATCTTTCTCCTTCCCTTTTTAAAAGATGGGCACTACATTAGCCTTTTTCCAGTCATCTGGGACCTCCCCCGATCACCATGAGTTTTCAAAGATAGCATAGACACACCCATACAAATGTTTACATTTTCCTGCCTACAGACTCAATTCCTTCCTAGTCCCCTGTTATTTACCCTTACATTTCAGATTGATTTGGAGAAGCAGGTTTATCCTACCCCGCAAACACCTCCGAACTTCTTGAGGTTTTCCCATCTGTAGAATCTTTGAACTACTGATATTGCTTCTGGGAACCAGCAGAAACTACAGAAAATGCGCAATCTTGTTAAAGACCTGGGAGGCAGAAGGTTTGGGGTGGGATCCTGACTCCACTGAAGTCAATGTGAGTTTTGCCATTGATTTCAGTAGGATCAGGATTTCACCCTTGGATCCTATTGCTACCTCTGCCACAAACTTGCCATTTGACCTTACGCAAGTTCATTTCTGCGTTCCTCCATTTCCTCATCTGTAAAATGGAGAGAACAGCACTTAAGGACCTCTGCAACCTGTGTGACGTTAAATTCTGTAATGTTAGTGAGTTACTTTGAGATCCTCAATGGAAGGTGCTGTGGAAGTACAAAGTGGTGTTGTTGCACTGAGAGGATATATGCACAGTTAAAATGGGTGGAGGATTTTGTGTGACCATTCTTGTCGGTGGCAGCCTCCTTCCTAAAGTTAAGAATCTCATTCTAGCCCCCCACATTTATTCCTTTTCAGGTAAATCCCCAATTGTTTCCACTTAAAAAAAACTGCACAAAAAACAAGCACCTGTAAATTTCACGTGATTCCCCACCTCCCCCCGAAAACTGGTGTGTCTGTATGTAGTATAATCACTGCAACTTGTAAATAGGAAATGAAGTCACAGTCCTCAAAATTATAATGGTAGGCACACAAAGACACAGTTGCTGGCATGGAATTCAATTAACAGATAGCAATCACCCTTGGATGACTGTGTGAGGTAGAAATATACAGGCATGCTAATAAGTAATATCTTAAAGCCAAAACATTTATCAGCCAGCAGCCAGACTTGGGCATGAGTGCAGGCAGACAGCACTGCTCTAGGATATTTAATAAAACCTGCTCTCTTCATTTAAGGATTTGTGTTTAATGATTTGGTAACATTTTAGGAACATCCAGGCTGGGAAACTTCTCAAATGGAACTGCTTAGGTCAGAAACGTAAAGAGCTATTTACCGACACTAAAATAGCCAGGGGAACAGAGTGGATTCTAGGGTGATTTAAATTTTTTTGTTGTTGTTGCCATCTTTTTGACCTTTTGAGCTTCTATGGTATGTCTGCTACATGAATCACATGTTATCTGGGGAAACATGCAGAAGGGGTTTATTAATACTGGGTAAGCAAACGATTGAACTGCTGTTTTAAATAATATTTTAGCTCTTTGGCTTGGTTTAAAGCCTAGAGCTAAAATCTTCTAGGTTCCTTGAACTTTAATTTGCATTGAATCCTGGCTGTTCAAAAGCTTGAGCCAGCCGAGAGCTTGACAACTAGTTAGAAGTCTTCATTTTAGGCCTTATTATCAGAGATGTTCCTCATGCAACAATAGTGTGGTAAAACTGCAGGACTATTATTGCATGGTAAATACCCTGTATAGTTTAGACACTGTTGCTTGGGGAAAAGGTCTACACACAAAGCTGTGGGTTCCTTTAAGCAAGGCTAATTTAAATTAATAAGAAGTGTAGTAGAATCTTCTGACAGCATAGATGTAATGCATGGTTTTAATAGTCTTTTGGGTAGTTCTCTGGGATGAAAACATTTATTAAACAATAATGGCTAATATAGGACAAACTGAGGCCAGCCAGCCTCACAGCAGCATAGTCATCATGTGACATGCTGGAGGCAGCATGTCAGTGCCATTAACAATGACAAGCTCCTGAAGCTGTCTGACTAGAAAGCAGATGTCTCTGCTAGAAGAACTTCTACTGCTTTTGGTGTTGACTGTGCGCTGAAGAGCCAGGTTTTTGTGTGATCACAATTTCTCATTCACTCTAGTTAAATAGTGATGTTAGGCTCGATTAGGTCTTAGCGTACCCTAGTTTCTGCTAGTGTGTTTGGTATTGCAGGGTCCTGTCTGCAGAAAATCTGCATGAGGCATAGAAGGGCTTGCAAACCCCACTCCACCTTGGAAATGTTCATAGCGATGAGTGGTGCCTAAGGAGTGTGTTGATTCAGGGCTCTGATGGAGTTTTGACCACACACATATTAAATTTCTCCTCCCCAAATGGAACAGCTGCCTCCTCTCCCCAAGTGTGCATATCCCCAAGGGCTCCTGCTCCTCTTGCACCAGCAGTGATGCAGCCCATAGAGTGATTATACAGGAGGTACCATGATGACGTCTTGGTAAATGAACTTTGTTCAGGAAACTCGGAGGGGTATTAGTGGGCTGGAGTGTATCCCACAACCAGCAGCCCAGGTATGGGCCACTGTGCAGCCACTCTGCAGCTGACTCTGACATAGTCGCTACAGGAGGGCTCCATGTAATTTCTGAATCAGTACCCATCTCCTCCTCTCTCAACCCGTTCCCAAACTATTAGCTTGGAGCCCAGCTTTACCATGCGCAGGCAGTACAGTGTCTCTGAATCCCTGCTGTGAAGCTATCCAACCACTGTACAGTGGGAGTTTTCAATGCCCACTTCACTAATGGATGGATTTCTCCCACAGAGACTACAAAATGATGTGGTGAGATGTGACGGTTTTATTGACGTGAGTTTGGTATGGCCGCACAATTCATAATGGCAAAGCCACGAGTTATGCAGTTCATCCCAAATGAGTGCCCATAACTCCTACAAACCACACCATGCCATCATGTTTTGTTTAGACCACTTATTTTGCAGAAAAGTGTTTGTATCCCCTGATATGGAAAACCCAGCTGTCTTGTTACCATTAGCCCAACTGCACATTGGAGGAAGAAGAAAAAAATACAGCAACTAACCTTTAGAAAACTCAATTTAACCCCATGATATTAAGGCTCAATGTCTGCTTCCAATGCTAGGAAGGAATAAGGGCTATGCACAGTTGAAATGGGAGATTCTCATTGCCT
This sequence comes from Dermochelys coriacea, assembly GCF_009764565.3. Classification (NCBI taxonomy): domain Eukaryota; kingdom Metazoa; phylum Chordata; order Testudines; family Dermochelyidae; genus Dermochelys; species Dermochelys coriacea. The sequence continues at coordinate 125,587,645 of NC_050070.1, forward strand.
GTGCAATGAGATAAAGAACTCATTCCTAGCCCTAATGGTTTGCAAAATATTGGCACTTAAATCTACTGCTATTTCTGGACTGAATGTCACTCATCTTCAAACTCAGACTGAAGTAATCGGGAGGGAGTGAGGAGAGAGAGAAAATATTTTCTTTTGTTGATCTGGCTTTAATAAATGGCGGTTCTAATGGGAGGATGTTGGCAGTAGGCTCAGTGGATGTGGATTCACAGCCAGAGTGCAGCTGAGGCAGTCAAAAATGCAGAATAATTGTAATTTACCACTAGGGTATCACTACTGCATGTGTGACATAAATCAGTCCTGTAGGAGTCAGGGAATAGTTCATTCTCTGTGTCTACTCACTACTGTGCTTTTCTGCTGAGGCTGTCATCTAGGGATCCAGTTTGTGTAAGCTGTGATGGTGTCCAGAAGGAACAGACTGAGGCTACCAACTCTTTTCACATAAGCCACCAAACCACCATCTGATGGTATGGACATTTCTGTGCTTCTGAATTTGACCTGCTGACCTAGAAATGAATGGCTCCATAAGGCATTACAGATCTTGTCAGCCATCCCTTCCCACAGTGCTCCTGTTTCTGCCTTAGTAGGTGGTGTTAAAACCTGCAAGCTGGCAGGTACTATTTACTTGTGGCTGGAATAATTTCTCAGCAGTGCTGCACATTGTTCATTAAAGCAAATATTTGTTGAAAGAACTGTGCATGTACAATATGGGTGAGTCTTATTGCTTTATGGAAAAGTGATGAGTCAGCTGAATCAGGTAGCTGCCTGTTCTAACCTTTGCAAAATAGTTGCCAAGCAGCAGGATTTCTTGTAGAATTCCCTCCCCTTCTCCCACCTCCAGATACTTACTTCTCCCACCTATACTTATGACCATTATAACAAATTAATCCCAAGGAACCTAGGATTTCCCAAGGCTAAAAGCAGCAGCAGGCTCCCTGTGCTCCTGCAGCTACTGGTATTAGCCCCGGAAATTATGATTGCAGGTGTCAAAGATTAAATGTGTTTGCAGGAAATCCCTGGAGCACTGCCTCTTTGCTCCCTTTCCCCTCAGTGTCTGAGGTGGAAAATGTTTGGAAGGACCCTCTATATATGAAGGCAATAAGTTAATATCTCCCTATCTCACATAAAACATACATTCATGTCAGAGGCTTACAAGATGTGTACTTTATGGCCCCAGTGTAGAATGGTGTTTGGGGAAAAAAGCAGAGGATTCTGCCGCTTGTGTTATTACGCAGGGCCTGCCTTTTAAAACATTAAGGACCCAGATTGTCTCTTACACAGCTAGTGCTGTCAGAAGTTTGCATGGTGCTTTTATATCTTATTTTTTTTTCTCTCTACGATACCTGCATTCAGTTGAGAACTGATTCTGAAGCAAGCCATTAAAGATCTTAGGAGCACCACTTCTGTGAAGAGGTCAATTTGTTCTTTCTGTCTAGTGATTCAAAACTCTGGTCTGCAACTAGTAAATGCAAATATTGGAAGCATATCTTGCTTTTTAACTTACCCTCTCCTTCCGTTTATCCCCTCCCATGCCCCCCTTTCTTTAAAGTATACATTTTGTATTCCTGAGAAGTCCAGAGTGACACCACTGCAGACCAAAAAGGAGTACTTGTGGCACCTTAGAGACTAACACATTTATTAGAGCATAAGCTTTCGTGAGCTACAGCTCACTTCATCGGACCATAACACTCTGTTAGAGATAAGGTACAGCATGGGCAGTCTGGCTTGCATACAATGATCTGCTAGCCCGTTTTACCTCTCTCCTGGAGGAACCACCTTCTAAAGAAGAGAGAAAGAAGTTCAAGTCTCTCTTCTTATGTCAATACTTGGCTTTGTTGTTGGTAAAAGTACCAATGTGATGGGGGAAGGGTGTGTGTGTGAAAGAGATGTGCACAGTTAACTGCCAGGAACTGTAGTGAGACTGCCAAATGTTATTTCACATATAAGCTTCTGAACAACCATCAGACGGCATTGACTTTTGGTCCCTTCTGATAGTGACTAGGAACCAGGTCTCTGAAAAAGCTCTGTATCCCAATACCAGTTCTGTGAAGCACTTTCATTGCCTTACCAGTTGCAGTACAGATGGGTCCCTCAGTGTTTCTAGATACTTTTTTTTATCGTCTAAATTACAATGAACAACAACAAAATCCCCCCAAACCAGTGAGGTAGAGGGCACCTCTCTGCAGCCTGCACAACCAGTTTTTCTTTCTTAGTTATTTCTTTTGTGTAAATTGAACTGCTATCAAATTTTCAGATAGTGGGTAAAGGAATCACAACCAATGCCTATTGTAATGAGTTAATTAGCAAGCAAGAGGTCATCCAAAGACATTTAAGAAGATGTGGAATTGATATTTCCTCTTAACTTCAATATATTTTTGTAAGCATGTTTACAGAAATGGGCTTTTGAGAGAAGCAATGAATTTTATGTGGGCTAATTATGTGCTGTGTTTGTAATTTATGGCCACGGAGCAAGATCCTGGGATAAATTAGGTGTACCACATTCAGTTCATCAAATGCCCCAACAACAACTATGTGGGTGAAACCAATCACTGTGCACTCGAATGGACTCACACAGAAAAATGATAAAAAACAAAAATATCACATCATCTGTGGGTGAACACTTCAAAAAGTAATCACTTCATATCTGAACTTTGCCTCAGTCTTTAATAAGGCTAAAGAGGATCTTGGGGATAATGGTAGCATGACAAATGGGAAGGAGGATATAGAGGTAGATATTACCATATCAGAGGTAGAAGTGAAACTGAAACAGCTTAATGGGACTAAATCAGGGGGCCCAGATAATCTTCATCCAAGAATATTAAAGGAATTGGCACCTGAAATTGCAAGCCCATTAGCAAGAATTTTTAATGTATCTGTAAACTCAGGAATAGTACCGAATGATTGGAGAATTGCTAATATAGTTCCTATTTTTAAGAAAGGAAAAAAAAGTGATCCGGGTAACTACAGGCCAGTTAGTTTGACATCTGTAGTATGCAAGGTCCTGGAAAAAATTTTGAAGGAGAAATTAGTTAAGGACATTGAAGTCAATGGTAAATGGGACAAAATACAACATGGTTTTACAAAAGGTAGATCGTGCCAAACCAACCTAATCTCCTTTTTTGAAAAAGTAACAGATTTTTTAGATAAAGGAAATGCAGTGGATCTAATTTACCTAGATTTCAGTAAGGCATTTGATACCGTGCCACATGGGGAATTATTAGTTAAATTGGAGAAGATGGGGATCAATATGAACATCAAAAGGTGGATAAGGAATTGGTTAAAGGGGAGACTGCAACAGGTCCTACTGAAAGGCGAACTGTCAGGTTGGAGGGAGGTTACCAGTGGAGTTCCTCAGGGATCGGTTTTGGGACCAATCTTATTTAATCTTTTTATTACTGACCTTGGCACAAAAAGTGGGAGTGTGCTAATAAAGTTTGCAGATGATACAAAGCTGGGAGGTATTGCCAATTCGGAGAAGGATCGGGATATTATACAGGAGGATCTGGATGACCTTGTAAACTGGAGTAATAGTAATAGGATGAAATTTAATAGTGAGAAGTGTAAGGTTATGCATTTAGGGATTAAGAACAAGAATTTTAGCTATAAGTTGGGGACGCATCAATTAGAAGTAACGGAAGAGGAGAAGGACCTTGGAGTATTGGTTGATCATAGGATGACTATGAGCTGCCAATGTGATATGGCTGTGAAAAAAGCTAATGCGGTTTTGGGATGCATCAGGAGAGGTATTTCCAGTAGGGATAAGGAGGTTTTAGTACCATTATACAAGGCACTGGTGAGACCTCACCTAGAATACTGTGTGCAGTTCTGGTCTCCCATGTTTAAAAAGGATGAATTCAAACTGGAGCAGGTACAGAGAAGGGCTACTAGGATGATCTGAGGAATGGAAAACTTGTCTTATGAAAGGAGACTTAAGGAGCTTGGCTTGTTTAGCCTAACTAAAAGAAGGTTGAGGGGAGATATGATTGCTCTCTATAAATATATCAGAGGGATAAATACAGGAGAGGGAGAGGAATTATTTCAGCTCAGCACCAATGTGGACACAAGAACAAATGGGTATAAACTGGCCACCAGGAAGTTTAGACTTGAAATCAGACGAAGGTTTTTAACCATCAGAGGAGTGAAGTTTTGGAATAGCCTTCCAAGGGAAGCAGTGGGGGCAAAAGATCTATCTGGCTTTAAGATTCTACTCGATAAGTTTATGGAGGAGATGGTATGATGGGATAATGGGATTTTGGTAAATAATTGATCTTTATATATTCAGGGTAAATAGGCCAAATCCCCTGAGATGGGATATTAGATGGATGGGATCTGAGTTACTATAGAAAATTCTTTCCTGGGTATCTGGCTGGTGAATCTTGCCCATATGCTCAGGGTTTAGCTGATTGCCATATTTTGGGTCGGGAAGGAATTTTCCTCCAGGGCAGATTGGAGAGGCCCTGGAGGTTTTTCACCTTCCTCTGTAGCATGGGGCATGGTTGACTTGAGGGAGGCTTCTCTGCTCCTTGAAGTCTTTGAACCATGATTTAAGGACTTCAATAGCTCAGACATGGGTGAGGTTTTTCATAGGAGTGGGTGGGTGAGATTCTGTGGCCTGCGCTGTGCAGGAGGTCGGACTAGATGATCAGAATGGTCCCTTCTGACCTTAGTGTCTATGAATCTATGAACTCTCAGTCCTTGTCCTCAAAGGAAACCTGCATGTGCCTTCAAAGACAAGCTTGGGAACTGAAATTCATAACTTTGCTATACACTAAAAATCCTGGCCTTAATAGAGACACTGGTTTTATAGCTCATTGCAACCATTTCTAAGACCCTTGCCTGATAACCCTTAATTGGCTACTTCATTTTACGTGGTCTCCTACAGCATAGAATCACAGTACTGGAAAGGACCTTGAGAGGCCATCTAGTCTAGTCCTCTGCACTCATGTTAATAGCATGTGTGAACCCCTTATGCTTATCAATTTGTCCCAACTTATACTTAGCTCAAGACACTCTGGTTACCTTCCCCAGACCTGAAGAAGAGCTCTGTGGAGCTCAAAAGCTTGTCCCTTCCACCAGCAGAAGTTGCTCCAAGAAAAGATATTAATACCTCACCTACCTTTTCTGTCTCATTAAAAAAAAATTAGTCAACCCTAGTAATCCTGTAAAATAGGTGTCAATAGAGAGTAAACTGAGACAGAGAAGTGTTTAATGACTTGCCCCACATGGCTCAGTGAGTCAGAGACAGTACTAGGGACGGTATGTCCACACTGGACTTGGAAGATATAATTCCCAGCTGAAGACAATCTACCTGCACTAGCTGTGATGGAGCTAGTCTGCTAACAATAAAAATATATTCATGGCAGCATGAGCAGTAGAACGGGCTAGCCATACTGAGGATGTAGCTATGACGACACCTTCCAGCTCCAGTATAGACATGTCCACAGTGTAAACTGCTCCAACTGCCTGGCAAACTACTTCCTTAATAGAAAAGCTTTTCTATTGATAATCATTATTTATTATTAATTAAATCTATAGATATTTAAAACCTTCACAATTAGTTTTCTCTCCTTCCTTAATAGTTTCTTTCTTTTCTTTTTCTGCAGCCAGAAACAGCCATCTGCAGAAAGCTGCAGTGTCCTTGGATAATTAAAAATGTCCACTTCTCAAGGATAGCGATCAGCTAATTATTCTTTGTTTTGTTTCTTCAGATCAAATATTTTCTGCCCAGAGTCCCTGTCCAAATGAACAAACAAAAATAATAATTAAAAAAAAAAGCAATCCATGTGTGATGCCTTACGTTTCCTGCTGGGACAGATTTCAAAAGCTCGTAAAATGTCTACAACCTCGACAGTATCACTGCATATTCATTTATGAACATCAATGACCAGGGGATGGGGAGATGGCGAGCTCATAACATTCTGCATCTAGTCAGCCCTGCATATCAGAGTGCTTTTTCTCTGCACTTAGAGGAAGCACAGCATCTCTCCTTTCATGCATCACAAAAACATATTTGTGCTATGTTCTATCCTCCAAGCAGTGCATTCCCTCTGCCAACTAGCTGTGGGTGTACAGACCTTCCTTGGGAACATGCTGTAACTTCCTAGTTCCTGTGTCTGTGATATCATAGAGGCCTTTTGCTCTGCGAAGCTGTGAATGGGGCCATTGTGAGGGGCTGCTAGATATTTAAGATTCTAAGAGGGCTATGTTGCAGAAGAGTGTGCTAAGGAGGAAAATTACATGACCAGTTAAAAAAAATCTTCCTAAATTCCTGTGGTAAGTTTCTTCTTTATTTCAAAGCAGCACTGACAAAATTGGAGTGACCCTATGAGCCCCTTTATGCCAACTGGCAAAGGGCACACCCAACACACTATTTAGCCAAACAGTGTCATGAAGATATCATATACAAACTGATGACAATCTGGTGATTAATATTGTTGCATAATGTATGGCTCCTGTGTAAAGGATTTTATGTGTGTGCTGGAAAATGTTCCTAAAATATGTTCTGGCTGAGCAATTTGAGTAGAGAGGGTAAACAAGTTTGTTGTAGACAAAGGAATGTTGTTTCACCTGTTTGCTTGTGTCTCCAGTGTAAACTGAGCAAGGTGAGGCCAGAAACAATGGAAGTACATTTACATATAAGGTAAACAAAGTGATTAAGCCAATCAAAAAAGTAAATTATCCAGCGGATGTGGAAAACAGTCTGGGTCTACACCCCTGCAAAGGAGAGGAACTTTGTCTGAGTTTATTTTTCAAAGAATACATTTAAAAACTTTACTGGACTATAAAAACAAGGGGAGAAAACCCACCAGTTATCCATTACTTAGGGGACAGAGGGAACAGCACCCTCTGCTTCTAGGGATGCTGGATTATCTTGCCAGAAGGGCTGGAGGCTGGCAGTAAGTGAGAAAGCTGTTTAGGCAAAAATTGTAGCTTGCTAAAGATAAGTCTTAGACACTGGAAAATATGTTTTATTTTGTCTGTTTCTAACCATTTCTGTTTCTGTTATATCTGCTTAGTATCGCTTATATTTCTGTTCTTTTTAAATAAACTTATTTTTAGTTTTCCTATAGACAATTTCAGTGCTGTTACAGTGAATTAAGTGTGAGTCCTCAGTTAAACTAATTGGCTGGTATGTGCATGGGCTCTTTGGAGGCAGTAAACTTCATTTTTGTGCCTGTCCAGTGAAAGGGACTGGACACTACAGAGAGAAGTCTCTGAAGAACTGGGGTTCACTGATTCTTGCTTGCAAGGCAATGTAAAGACTGGCAGAGTCTTGAGGAGTTTGCTGGTGATGCAGACAGATTGGTGTAGCAGGGAGCTGATGCATAGTCTAGTCTCCAGTAAAGCTCACACTGACTAAGGCAGGAGGTTGACACTGTAATATTGGAGTCCAGTTCTCGGTGCCTGGAGGAGAGCGTCACAGTTGGGTATAACTTTTCAAGGCCTGCCATGTTTTTTTCCCCACTAGGAGTTGAGGCTGAAATCTAAATCCACATTAATGAAGCTACTTCAAAGTTGAAGGGAAGGAGAGAAACCACAGCTGTGAGTCTCAGACCACTGGAGATTCCTGCTTCAAACCCAGTCAGTGTCGAATCGCTGGATTTATTTGATTTGGGAACAGGATTTACAGTATCAGATTTGCAGAATAGCGGGGGAGGGGGAGGAGGATCGTTTTAAAAATTCCTAATTTCAGATATCATTTTCAGCTCCCTATTTTCTTATACCATCTTTTCAAGCTGCAATAAAATTACCTGAAAACTGAATCCATCTTGAGGAAAACGCAGAGGAACTTGCACAATGACTGGCAAATTAATCTGCAAATAGCCCAGAGTTAAGTGCGTCTTATTTTATTTGGTCAATATTCAGTGAATGAGAGAGGTTCACAACACAGTTTTTTCATCCATTTAGTCATACTTCTTTTTTTTTCAACCAGGAAAGACCCCCTTGCGACGTATTGCTCTTTTCCAAGAAGTATATTCAGGCTAATTACTTTTTTTTTATTTATGAAAACTTTTAAGTACGGAAGTTCCTTGGGATAGGAGAGAGCCATACTAAGCCCCACAAATGTAAATATAATGTTTTGTTCAGAAGCCCTGCCTATATTAAGAAATCATTAAAGATGCTGAGCTAAGCCTTGAAAAGTCTGGAGAGTACAAGGAGAACCCTCCCCTTTATGCCTCCACACAGGTGTGGGGAACAAATATAATCTCTGCTTTCTCTGGGGCAGAGCAAGAGCTCATTCTTTGTATCTCTTTGAAAGTCAATAAATCCTCATTGGAGTAGATAGGATACAGGCCAAAGCTCTGCCTCCCCTACATGGGGCACATGGACAGTAACTGCACCTGTTGAAGAGGTGTAACAGCAGACGTGCTGCTCTTGTGTAAGAGAGAACTAGGGGAGAAATTCTACCTGTGGTCCCTGTGGAGTGGTGCAGCTCTGTACCATCCTGTTCCTAGTACTTGGCTGTGGCTTAAAGGCACAAATGTGTCCAAAGTGTAGACTGCACATGCAGCTTAAACTCGACCTCCTTGGTCTTATGCACTGCAGTCTTTGATGATGAGCGCCTACCACATTACTTCTCAAAAATCCAATATGCCATTTTCTCTACAATTTTAGATGTGTGTGGGGAATATTATATTTTTGCATTAAATTTTGTTTTGATTATTGTACAATAGATCTGTGGCCTTGTGGCCAAATCCTGAGTATTTGCTGTTCAGTACTTTGGATTTAGTTATTAAACTTTTCCTATGATTGAGTTCTCTTCTCTCTTAGGTCTGTATCTTAATAATTTTTTCAGCAAACGTACTATATAGATTTAAGAGGATTTATTTTACTTTTGCAGATAGCTATACCGATGTGCAATAATTTATTATGTTAAAATAGCAAATGCTGTAATTCAGAGAAATGCACCCACAGATGTATATGAAAGACAAAGTCAACTTGAAATGTGGACATTTTTAAAATGAAATGAATTAAAATAGTTACAAGTACGGCTGCTCCTTTTGAGCCCCCCCCCCCGCCAATTTTTGTGGTTTTACAATTTTAATATTTTTTAAATGTTTTTGTGCTCCTTTGGTGCTGTGTGAGAGACCTACACAAACAGGGGAAGTGACAGACTGACAATAAAGGGGAAACCATGAAATTGACTAAACACTAACCAGTGTCAAATGTGAAAACAAAATGGAAAAAGTAGAGGAAAAAGGTGTTTTCTCAAATCCCCTTCAATTATAGTAATCTTATTAGAATAATATAGTAACCTTGTATCTTTCTTGTAATCGTAGTAAGTATTACTATAAGTTGTCAGTGTCTCTTTAACAGTATATGGGTCAGCTCACAAACTGGTATATTTCCTGACTTCAATGGAGCTATAGCAGTTTACACCAGCTGAGGATCTAGCTGTCTATTTTAACAATTTCCTGTTTGGCAGTTACCCGTGTAGAAGTATAACTATTTTTGTATTTTTCATGTGACCAATTCTCACTATCTCACAGCTCCAATGTTATCTTCTCTGAAGAAAAAATATATGTTGTTTTACTGTATTGTTGTAGAAATGACCTGGAGCATTTGAAATCTGAACCTGGATCCAAATTTTGCAGCTGGACCCTTTTCTTATATGAGCTTAACCAAAACCTCAGACCCAAACACTTCTGAAATTTGGGGTTTCAATCTGGATCCAGATTTAAATTTTGTGGTTTAACAATCTCTGAATTATATTGTTTTTACATGCTCAAAGCCTATTTAATAAAGGTATGTATACCTTGCTTCCAGCTTGTGCTCACAAGTAAGGAAAAATTACTCACACATCTTTCCCAAGAATCCCCTTGTTGCAGACTACCGCTGGTCAAAAAATTCCAAATATTCAATTAAAAACATAATTTTTTAGCAAAAGAATTCCTGTATTTTGAAAAGCTCTGTAACTGGTTGAAAAAATTCAAAATTTGACTTTTTTATGGAAAAAGAGAGATTTTTTTGCAAACATTTTTTTCAACCAGCTCTTTTGTGGACATCCAAATCGGCTCCAATTAAATAAAATATTTTAAAATTGCCCATTTATATCCTTATTATTGTTCTGTGTAATGATGTGAAAAAGCAAGTGTGACATATAGAAAGTGCATATTTAAAAATGAACCTATGTGGTTTATGCTATGCAAATAATTTAAACTTTGGAAGTGGGACGCTGTGAAAAGCAGGAGGAGAAGGATAGTGTGGGGGCTGTTGTGGCTTAGATGACGAAAGGAAGGATCAGAGGTGAGGGGGCAGGACTAGAGATGGAAAAATGTTGGGTGTTTTTGCAAAATGTCATCCTCCAACTTTCGGAAGCTCCGGTGGTTTGCATCTGGATCCTATTTTAGCTGAAGTTCCACAGCTCAGAGATTTTTGCATACATTGTTTCAATTGTAGCTCATCTCTGTTTCTAATAAGTGAGAGAGCAGTTTTGTTTTTTCAAATCCTCTCTAGGTGGCAAACAAAAGACATGTACCATAGTCTGAAGGAGATGATTTGTTTAACCAATTTATTAGCCAGTGCACTGCATATCCACATAGATAGTATGCTAAACAATCTGCACCTCTATTACTGCTTAATGTACCAGGCATGATAGCTATGGAGTGCTGCTGTTCCAGTGGAAGTGACATGTTCAATGTTCAGTACCCCTAAGATGCTGTGCATTTTGCATAACCAAGCTCTCCTCCCACTTTTCCCCTAAACATTTACATATGTTGAAAGTAACTTAGGGAAAAATTACAACTGTCTCTTAAAAATTATGAGTTCTCTGATCCCAGTGTGGATTCCAGCTTGGCAGTGGGTCCTACAGCTGATATCGAAGAAATCGGAAAAGTAGTCATGCACTGTAATGCCTCCCAGAACCCCCATCTGTACACTGTAAACTGATGCAAAATCTCTGCCATTCTGCATGCTCTTCCCACATTTGTTCCCAAATGTATAGTTGGCACTAAGAGTCGCACCAGCTAGTGCAACTGTCTTTCATCAGCTGCTTTGAGGCTGTGATTTTGTTGTTGCCATCTGGATGTGATTTTAGAGCGTGACACAAGCCTAAAAATACAGGCATGCAACCATTAGCTTCTTTTTTCTCTCTGCCATGCACATGCACTATTACAAAAGTTACATTCCTTTGTTGAGAAAACATCATGTACTCTTGTAATTATTTATTTTCATTATTGCTGTTTGTTTTACAGTAGAACCTAGAAGGCCCAGATGAGATCAGAGCCCCACTATGCAAGGCTGCCTACAAACACATGGTAAGAAACTGTTCCTATCCCAGAGAACTTGTCATCTAAATAGATAAATCAGACACATAGCAAGAGGGGAAGAGACTTGTCCAAGGTTACACAGCAGGCCAATTGGAGAGTCAGAAACAGAGCCTAGATTTCTTGAATCACTAGTCTAGTTCCCTGTCTAATGGGACACATTCCATCATTATTATTTATTATAGTACCACTCAAATGCTCTAATCGGGGTTAGGTCTTCATTGCTCTAAGCACTGTATGAGCACAGAGGAAGAAATAGTCCCTTCCCCGAAGAGTCTAAATGCTGATGTACACAGGAAGGTTGCATCAGTTTAACTTAAAGTGTGAGTTTTGAACTGATTTACCTGAACTGGAGTGGATACTCTTTAACCACGTTTCTTTTGCTTTGGCTTAAGTTGATTAGGGTGCAGTTTAAACTAAATCAAAATAAGCCATTCTAAACCTGAAATAAGTGTGTTCACCCAAGAGTTTATTCCAGTTTAAATAAATTGGGTTTTAAAAGATTTTATGTTAAATTAGCACAACTTCTGCATGTAAACAAGGCCTACATATGTGTAACTTTATTCCTAGGAGTAGTCTCACTATTGGTTGCAGGACTGAAACCTAAAAAGACAAGACAAAAGCGATACAACATTGGACAATCAACAAACAAGCAAAATGCGGTGATGTTAGGTTCTCAACTTGTCTCTTGCCTGTTCACAAATAGATTGTGCCCTGGTCTTACATTGACTGTGCAGGGCAGTAATACCTTGCCTTTTATATAGTACTCTTCATCAGTAGATCTCAATGCACAGGCACTGACTTTCTTCTCTCCAGGTGGCTGCTGCACCCCACTCCAAACCGAGGCCCCACCCCACTCCACCCTTTTCTCCAATGCCCTACTCTCGCCCCACCTTTTCCCGCTCCTGCTCCACCCTCTCCCCCAAGACCTCACTCCTGCCCCACTTCTTCCTGCCCCACTTCTTCCTGCCCCTGCTCCACCTCCTCCCCTGAGCACACCCTGTCTCGTTCTGCCTCTTCCCATCCCTGTTCCGCCCCCGCCCCGCAGCACCTTCCACCCACCAACGAAGAGCTGATTGACAGAACCCACCAATCAGCTGATTGGCATGTGGCTGGTGGGTACTGAGCACCCACTAATTATTTTCTGTGGGTGCTCCATGGAGCTCCACTCATGGAGTTGGTGCCATTTTCTCAAGACCTTTCACAATCTTTAATGTATTTATTCTGCAGCACCCCTGAGAGGTAGGGAAGTGCTATTAGCCACATTTTACAGAGCGGGAATTGCACTGCACTTTATGTATGACCTAAGGTGAAATCTGGGATAGAGCAAGGAAATGAACGCAGGTCTCTCAGGTCCTAGCTTTGTTCTATAACTACTGGACCATCTTTCCTCAGCCGCCTTAGGTTTGCAGTAGACCTGCCTGGATCTTGAGTCCAGGGAGAGAGAGACAAGCAGGGGCTTTGCTGGGAGGGGGCTCAGGGAGCATTAGAACAGTCAGTGCCATGACTCTGCCTCCTTCTCCTTCCCCCACTCATGCCCATACTGTGCCCCAGCAGAGGTGACTGGATGCAAAGTGCAGAATACACTGTGTCTTGTAAATAGCTGATGCAAGGTCCCTGCAGTGGAAAATGGAAGTGCCAGAGGAACTGAGATTCCAAGATGACTCTGAGGCACAACTATTTCCTGGTGTTGTACCATATTCAGGACTGAGCCTAACGGCACAATCTAGCCCTATTTTAGTTTGCCTTTAAACCTTGTATATTTACTAGTTTTCATTTTGCTCTAACGTGTGCATTTTTTATTTTAATTTCTTTTGTATTCTTAAAATCATTGCCTATTGTTTGATTAAAAATCATTTTCTTTACAACCCTTATCAATTTACTATATTAAAAAAACCCACTCTGTTTTCCATTTGTTGTTTTTTATCAACTTTTCCTTATTCTGAGTTATGATCTCATGGTATAAGAAACATTTCTTCACTGCATTGTGGGAATGTGAAATCTTATTTGTTTCTGCCTTTCTAGATCATAGGAACATAACCCACGTAACTAGGGAGCAACTATTTCTGAGGCTGTCAGACAAAAATAAGCAGCAATTCTGTTTATCATTTCAGAGTAGCAGCCGTGTTAGTCTGTATCCGTAAAAAGAAAAGGAGGACTTGTGGCACCTTAGAGACTTTGTTAGTCTCTAAGGTGCCACAAGTCCTCCTTTTCTGTTTATCATTTATTTACTTTGTGCCTAAGCTGTTCCCAACCGCCATTTCTTTTGTAGGCATGTGGTAGTGTTAATGAGGTGTTAATGTGTTTGTAGGAGAGGCGATTATAGAAGTTGGTTTTAATCAGGGGTGTCATTTCTATTTTCTTTGCTTTGAGAGGCTGTTTACACCATAAGAGGTTGTTGGCTTACTCCTGTAGCTGGGAAAAAATATAAAATATTTATAAAATAATGTGGGGTAAAACTCCCACTGATTTCAATGGGGCAGTGTTGATCCTTTGATTGGAATGTTTGAAGAGCAAAAACATTTTCCCCAAGACATACAAGTTTTGTACTGCTTTAACTAGCAGTTTGAAACTTGTATAGTTAAGGTATTACAACCCCTTAGTATGGATGCAATTATACAGCATAAAAGTATAAATATAGGGGAATAAGCTACATTAGTATAACTGTGTGCACAATAGGGTTTGTATCTATTTTAAAAATTGCACCCCTAGCAGAAATAGTTATCAATACATAATCTGTGTGCAGACAGGATACAAGTTTTGAGGTTTATAACCATTAGGTAAGCATCACTAACGTACAAAGTCAAAACAAGGCATCTGAAGTGTGATTTTTGGGGATGACAAAATGTAAACGTCGTCTTGTCATGCATTAAAAAAAATTTCTTTAGCCCTCTTCCTTGTGAAGAGTGGAATTGGAAGCTTCTTATTGTGATTTCTAAAAATCAGGGTTGATTCACACTGCGTCCTCCATCATTACCCAGAGCTGCTCTTTGGGACCCAGGAAACTGGTAGCCAAGAAACCTATGAACTTCTGGTAGGGTTGTGAAAAGGAGGATGTCTTTGGGTTTTGTGTTAACTTGGTGGGAAATTGTCCAAGTAAAATCAATCATGGAAGACAGCACAGTTGAACTCAGAACTTTGCCAATTTTTTGAAAAATAACCTAATTTTTATTCAGCCAGCTCAGTGTCAATTAAGCATGTCTTAGTATGTTTGGAATGGTTTGCTGTGGGGCCCTAGCAATAGGGGAAATGGAATTGTGTGGGTTTTGTGAGGTTTGCACCTCACCAGAAAAGAGTATTTGCAGCTAAGGAACTTGGAACAATTGCTTGTTTTTCAATAGTGATGTTCTCACCCTTTTACAGCAAACCACATTTGAATTAAGCACTGATAAAACTTCAGACTGGTCCTCCTTGGAAATTAGGGAGGAAAAACGGTATTGACATTTGCTCATTTACCATACTCACAAGCAGAAAATGATGCCAAGCTAGAATGAAGACTCAGTTGAAAGCAATGTTTCAGTCAATATGGTGTGGCAGAAAGGATTCCTGATTTTTCCCTTCATGGGCCCAGATGTCACTCCCAGGCACTGTTCCCTCTAAGCTGTGTGCGTGCACATAGATCCTAAACCCCGCGCACACGGCGAAATACCGCGCGCACAAAAATTTGCACAGAAGCACAATAATTTGCCAATTGTCAAAAAATGAATTTTTCTCTTCTGTGAAGTTGAAGCAAAAGCCATAGTGTGACTGCCTGATTATGGACTGAGGAGCATTTACATGAGGCAAATGCAAATGTATGCTAGAGAAACTTGGCTGACCACCATCTCTCAGACATGAAAGTTCATTCTTGTCTGAGGTTTAAACTTGCAGCTGCTTGAGATTTTTCCTGACCTGCCCATTCCCCCTCTATCTCCTTCTAGCCTCTATCCCTCACCAAAACATCAGGAGCAGGGAAAACCCATACAGGCAACTAGATGAGAGAGAGAGAGAGTGTGTGCGCGTGAGTATACAGTTCTCTCTCTCTCTCTCTCTATATATATAGTTCCTTCACTACCCAGCCATTGTGATCCCATTTCTGTTCTTTCATCAACTGCGTGGTATTTCGCCGTGTGCGCGGGGTTTAGGTGTATGTGTTTTGGGGTTTAGATCTATGTGCACACGGCAATCCTCTCACTCACTCACTCACTCACTCACTCACTCACTCACTCACTCACTCTCAAGAACATTATTTTACTGCTCAGAAGCCTCCTGGTTTTTTAGACTGCAGTAATAAACTGACATAGCTTTACTGAAGTTAATGAGCTGACGGTCTAATCTGTAGATTATATTATGAAAATTTTAAGTATTGAATTTTACTTAACTAAAGGAACTTGGTTATATGAAGTATACAATGTTTCCTTAAGTCTGTAGATCATTTTAGAATGCATCCGTGCTAGGCAAAATAAGAACATAAGAATGACTATACAGGGTCAGACCATCTACTCAAGTGTTCTGTCTTCCAACAGTGGCCAATGCCAGATGCTTCAGAGGGAATGAACAGAACAGGTCAATTATCAAGTGATCCCTCCCCTGATGTCCAGTCCCAGCATATGGCAATCAGAATTTGAGACACCCAGAGCATAAGGTTGCATCTCTGATCATCCTGGCTAATAGTCATTGATCAACCTATCCTCCATGAACGTATCTATTTCTTTTTTGAACCCGTTATTGTCATGGCCTTCACAACATCCTCTGGCAAAGAGTTCCACAGGTTGACTGTGCATTATGTGAAGAAATACTTGCTTCTATTTGTTTTAAACCTGCTGCCTATTAATTTCATTGGGTGACCCCTAATTCTTGTGTTATGAGAAGGAGTTAATAACACTTCCTTATTTACTTTCTTCACACCATCATGATTTTATAGACCTCTATCATATCCCTCCTTAGTCATCTCTTTTCCAAGCTGAAAAGTCTCATTAATCTCTCCTCATCTGGAAGCTGTTCCATACCCCTAATAATTTTGTTGTCCTTTTCTTTACCTTTTCCAATTCTAATATATTTTTTTCTGAAATGGGGCCACCACATCTGCAAGCAGTATTCAAGATGTGCGCATACCATGGATTTATATATAGGCAATATGATATTTTCTGTCTTATTATCTATCCATTTCCTAATGATTCCGAACGTTCTATTTGCTTTTTTGACTGCTGCTGCACATTTTGTGGATCTTTTCAGAGAACTATCCACAATGACTCCAGATCTCTTTCTTGCGTGGTAACAGCTAATTTAGACCCTCCTCACTTTATATGTATAGTTGACCTTATGTTTTTCAACGTGCATTACTTTGCATTTATCAACATTGAATTTCATCTGTCATTTTGTTGTCCAGTCACCGAGTTTTGTGAGATGTCTCTGTCTTGCAAATGGTTGCTCCCAAACATAGCGCTTACTATCATGAGTAGTCCTGTTGAAGTTAATAGGACCAGCTATGGCAGCAATGCACTTAATAATAATTGTTTGCAGGATGACTGAGTCCTAAAATACTATTGCAGTACTGTTAAAAGAAAAGAAATCTGAAATATCTTGTAATTGGAATGGGGGGGGGGTGGAGGAGGAGAGAGAGAATTGTATATTTGTTCCTAAATGTCGCAAATAACTATTAAAATCTGACAATGAGGATAGACTATAGGAATCCTAAATACAAATAGTGATTCTATGTACCTAGTGAGATTATGTAAAATGACTGACCTTGATCTGAGGATAGACCTCTTTAACACAATCAATACAGGTGCAATCTGATAAGAACATTCTACTGTTTTATTAAAGTGCATCTAATTCAAAACTCAATAACTCTCACAAATCCTTAATCAGAGAAGACATCCTGGGAGGTATTTAGGTGAGTGATCTTATAATTCTTGCTCTCTCCTTGTTAGGATAGCGTTTTACAGATATACATATCTGTTTTCTCTTTGCCGTCTCTGCAATAATTCTCTTCCTTTATCTGCATGGTTTTGTTGACTATGATGCATTTAGCAAGCTTTTCTTTATTTAGAGAGGCTGAGTCAAGTGTCAGTCTTTGCTCACCTCATCCCCCAGCAGGGCCAAGCTTGTAAAGGGCAGATCTATTTTCCTTAATGGCATACCGGGGCCTACAGACTCATACACAGTATATGAGTATTGCTCTGGAGGAGGGACTCCATTCACACTTTCCTTCTCACCCAGGGTGATCAGGGCTTAATAAAAATAATCTCTCCAGGTGCCGCATTATGTGACAGTTTACATAAAATGAAAGCAGAAAGCAATTATTGTGTTTCTGGAAATGATTTTAAATCAAAATGATACATATTGAATAAGACAAAATAAGCACAAGGTGGAGCGCTCCACCTGCACTGTTTACTCTGAGGTAATTATTATCCTTTCCAGGTGATCCTCAGCATGCTCCATGATAATGTAAAAGAAATTGCCATTTGGAACAGTTGAACTGAGTGTTGATTTATAGTCACCGACGTTCACATAAGGCAGATTGAGGGCATTAGGTCTTTGGTTTAAGTGCAAACAACTGCACACAGTTAGCTATATGCATGGCTCACGGCTTTAGCCCATACAGCACTCCAGCACTCTATACTTTTGGATATAGATATTTTTTAAAAAATCTAATAGGTTTTTAGATTTAACCTCAAACTATAGGCTATGCACAGTCACAGAGACTCAGGCAGCTCCATGGTCACTATCGCAGCTTCAGGACGGCTGTAGCCTCCACGACAGTTGTGCCCATCCTGGGTGTTTGGCCAGTAGGTTCCCTCCCCCCTTCCCCCCCACACTACAGGGGTAATTGGGTACAATTCTATGACCTGTGTTATACAAGAGGTCAGATTAGATGGTCTAATGGTCCCTTCTAGTCTTAAACTCCATAAATCTGTGAATCCTCTGCGAGGACTATCGATTTGCAAATAAAAATGGATTAGGATAATTTAGCAATATAGGCCCTGAATCTGATTTTACTGGTGTAATTTCATTGTGCTAAGATCATAAATGTGGATGCAGCCAGGTCCAATATAAAAAGTATAAGACCCTGTAAGTAAATTCTTCTCATTGTCACCATCTTCTTCATACTGGTCGTGGGTTGTTCCTCACCTTGCAGGTCTGAATGGTGCTTATGGCAATCCAGTACTGTGCAACCCAGTCTTCAGTGAAAAAAATATGACAGGTTTCAGAGTAGCAGCTGTGTTAGTCTGTATTCGCAAAAAGAAAAGGAGTACCCGTGGCACCTTAGAGACTAACAAATTTATTAGAGCATAAGCTTTCGTGAGCTACAGCTCACTTCATCGGATGCAAGTGAGCTGTAGCTCACGAAAGCTTATGCTCTAATAAATTTGTTAGTCTCTAAGGTGCCACGGGTACTCCTTTTCTTTTTGAAAAAAATATGTCATCCTTACAGATCTCAAAGCACTCAAATTTGAATCACTGAGGTGTAACTTAAAAACAGCCCCTTCTGGGGTGGAATAGAGCAACTGTTTAGCAGTACCCCTTGTCCTACACAACAGTTTAGGATTGGAAGGGAAAAGCACCATTTTCAAATTGCAATAGACTGAAAGATTGTTGGGAAGGGAGAATAGCATTCCAGATGCTTTATTTTGTCCACAACTACATACGACAAAAAGAAAAGGAAGACTTGTGGCACCTTAGAGACTGACAAATTTATTTGAGCATAAACTTTCGTGAGCTACAGCTCACTTCATCGGATGCATTCAGTGGAAAATACAGTGGGGAGATTTATATACACAGAGAACATGAAACAATGGGTGTTACCATACACTCTCGTTACAGTATGTATGGTAACACCCATTGTTTCATGTTCTCTGTGTATATAAATCTCCCCACTGTATTTTCCACTGAATGCATCTGATGAAGTGAGCTGTAGCTCACGAAAGCTTATGCTCAAATAAATTTGTTAGTCTCTAAGGTGCCACAAGTCCTCCTTTTCTTTTTGCGGATACAGACTAACACAGCTGCTACTCTGAAATCTACATACGACAGTTTTATATTAATCTAATACAGCCATGGTTTGTGAACAAGTTCTGCGCTTATGCCAGAGTGGTTTGGCTCTAAAGAATTCCCACCCCGGCTGGAAAATAAGGATACCAGAGATCTAATTAAAAATGGGAGTTTGAGATACACAATAAGACTTTAAACTCCTCTGGCATTTAATGGAATTTGTTGTGGTGCTAAAATAGTATTTCACACCCCCTCCCCCCGTCATTTTGACATGAAAAACATTAGAGAATATTTGATTTTACTGTGGAACAAATTAGGGTAATAATGAGTCTTTGAGAGAAAAAATGTGCACAAACTGGTTCAATTGCATTTAAAATGTGCCTGTTAAAATAGAGCACATACATGAGGAGATGGCTGTTACTTAATCAACAGATTTTTAGTTTATGAGCTGTGGGCCCTTTCAGTGTTGTGTTTGACAATTCTTTTTAACACTAGCTATCTAAGTGCACACAAAAGAGTGGGGTTATCAGCCTATATATATTATGGGTGCGAGGAGCATGTAAACAGTTGGACTGCAACTCCTGTTAGACAATCAAGAATTCAAGGTGGTTCCAGAACTCATTGGGCAGATAACTTCTCCCTATATTTGCTGTTTGACAGGATGGGGGATTGGTGATCTCCATACCACCTGGCAACTAACTACTTTGTTTTTAAGATCTGCTAGATTTTTTAATTTACAAGGCTGAGTTCATTTAATTTCATAGAATCATTCATTGCTAATGGCTAAATTCTGCCCCAAATTGCATGAAGGGTCTCAATTGATTGGGCCCTAAAATATTTATTTGATGATTAGATTTGTAATGTACCCATTGCTCATATGCGTGTTGTTACTCCATCAGTATTATAAATAAGAGAGATGCTCTGTTGCATGTTTTTAATTCAAGCGTAGATGAGAACAGCAGAGAAAATGGCAAGAACTAGTGGTCTCAAAACCCAGGAAGCCCACATTCCAGTTCTGACCATGACTCTTTCTGTGAGCTTGGGCAAGTCATTTAACTTGTCTGCCTCCATTCCTCTGCTTGTAAAATAGAAATAATCATATGTATCTCACAGGAGCGTTGTGAGGTTCAGTTAGTGGGACAGATTCAGTGACGATAGGGACTGCTCCAGCTCCCACTGAAATCAATGGAAAAACTCTCAATGATATCAGTGGGGTAGAATCAGACCCGTAATGCTGGGAAGTGTGCATTACACTTCCTTGCACCACCAAGCCCCTTTTGCTACAGGGAAGCTTCACTGTGAGGGAATGGAGGTGGTTTCTCTCTGGCTACAGCAGCTTTAGTTTATGGCCAAAACTTCATAAGTGCCCTACCAGGGAAGTCTGCTGAAGGAATGGATTGAATCAATGCACTCCTGCTCCTCAGGACACAGCCCTTTTTTAGGTAGCCCTGACCACTTTTTGGACTGTGCTGGTCCCTATCTCTCTCTCCTCCACTCCAGTAAAAGTTAGGCAGTGGCCCTTTCTGCAGCTATAAACTCCCCCTCATCAGACTTTCTTATTCTTTGGTCCTCCACTAGTATTTACCTTCATAAAACCCTAGGGTGAATTTGTCCCAGCCTTTGTAAAGCACTATAGAAGTCTTAAGCACTATTGTTATTTGTCACCTGCTGATTGTGGATGATAATTATGGAAAGTTCTACTTGAGGAAAAAAATTCACTGAGATTTTGATCAGTTGTAAACAGTGACAACAAATCATATATGCAGCGTTGTTGTAGCCCTGTTCATCCAAGGATATCAGAGAGACAAGGTGGGTGAGGTAATATCTTTTATTGAACCAACTTGTGGAGGTGAGTGAGACAAGTTTTGAGTTTACACAGAGCTATTCTTCAGAACTCTTTATAAGCTCAAAAGCTCGTCTCTCTCACCACCAGAAGTTGGTCCAATAAAAGATATTACCTCAGTCACCTTATCTCTCGAACAAACCATATGGTCCTTTAAAGTCTGAAATAAGTATGTAATTATGGGTCTTTTTTGTGAATTGGGTCACTTTACATTAAACAGGAATATATGTAAGACAAGTGCAGCAGGTCCTTTTAAGAAAATCATACCTCCCCGCCCCAGAATGAGAGTGGGAGATATGCCATTTTATTTGGCTAATCAGTGATATATTAATATAAAATAAGTAACTGAAAATGTTTAAGCAGGGAACACCAAATGAGAGGGCTTGTTTCACAGCTGGGATGGCTTGTTTTTATAAAAGCATCTAAAAATAAAAATCAAGAAGTGTGTGTGTGTGCACGTGCACTTGCATTTTCCAGTAGTGTTTTATATAAGTATACTACTCTGACTAATTATACACAGAAATTCAGGCTGTGAACATCTGACAAATTTTTCTGCACTAAACAAGCCTATCATTTTAAAGTCCCATATAAAATCATTATGACTGATACAGTCAGTGGCCTTGTGTTTAAATAGATTTTGGTTTGGAATGTGTGTCACTGTGGTGTAGGCTCACAGGCTTACATGGCATGCAAATGCAGGCAAAAGAAAACAGTATATGTGAGCTGCCAGGAGGTCTTATAAAAATTTGCATAAAATCTTACTCATAAATAGAATGGGGAAGGCAGACACCTTAGTGCAACCTTTGATTATATAGTCACGGTTAGCAGCTGTTCCAGCCAAAAATGCAGGAAGCATTTAATGTAATCTTTCTGTGTAATGTAATCAGACTGTGTCTGAGGGATCTCTTACAATACTCTGATAGGTTTCAGAGTAGCAGCCGTGTTAGTCTGTATTCGCAAAAAGAAAAGGAGTACTTGTGGCACCTTAGAGACTAACAAATTTGTTAAATTTGTTAGTCTCTAAGGTGCCACAAGTACTCCTTTTCTTTTTGCGAATACTCTGATAGTCAACGATTAAGTGTGGTCAAGGACAGTCAAATTGTTTTATTGAACATAACTAGGCTTGGTAGAATTCAATTTTTTAAAATTATTTGGATGGAAAATATCGATGTCTATTTGTAAACTTTTTTATTTTTATCAATTTAAATTTTCACACTCGTGTGAAATTATGAGGGGTCAAGATCACATGTAAAATATACAGAGTAAATATCTTTAAATCAAACTCTAATAAATTCACAACCAGCATTTTTCTTTCTTTGCCTATCTATACATTTCTATTATCATCACTGGAAATATTTGTTGTCAGTTGGTACGTGTCCTGTGAAATCGATGTTTACTGACATTTATCAATATAAATTTAATCCTTCCAAGCCTAGACATAACTTGGCGAAGACTAAGGAAAATGTGTGTGATCTTAATGGCTCAAAGCTTTTATTACTTACCCAACAGGTGATTTTTAAAATGTACTTGCTTGCCTTTTTGTCAAATGCAAAGAGAAATAGGTGGCTTTAAATATTGTTAGTTGGAAACAGCAAGAGAAAGAACAGCAGTCCTCTGATGTCAGCCTGCAAATTGGTCTAAAGAGGACCTGAAGGCAAACAGAGAGACTTCTAGAAATCCCAGGAGTGCTGTAAAAGATGAGACTATAGGAATAGTGTCATTTCATGTAGGACAGCATTCAAATTACGTGACAAATCTATGCAAAGGATAATAACCACACTGTTGAAGAATGGAAATCTGCCCTTTAAGAATATGTGCCTTCCAGTGGGGTCTCAGGAGAAATCCATCTTAGATAACCAAGAGCTGCAGATCCTCTACCTGACTTGTTTAATCTCTCTCTAATGTAGAGAAGTCCATAGGAATGATTAAGGAGATCAAGGGATTTGGAAGATGAGCACACTTGATTTGGGAGAGAACTAGTAGGCACTTCTGAAATATGTTTCCTGTCTAAGGGATGGAAGCAGTTTCCAGAATCATCATCTGTTCATCAATCAAAGGGAAGCCAGGATTACCTTTTCTATTTCAATTACAGAGTCCAGGGTGTAATGAAAGTGAGCTGAAGCTCTAGCAAGAAATTTTAGTCTCCGTTACAATTCTGCTGACAGAAAAGTGTCCTAGAATAATAATATATTGAGTTTAGATGCTGCATTCCAAAGGATCACAAAGCACTTTACAGATGGTCTATTGTATATACAGGGTAGCACATCACCGCTCCTGACATACAGTCAGTCACCTCTGGAGTGGACCACAGCATTTGTTTGGCAACACTCCACGAGATTAAAAGAAAGAAAGTGAAAAAGAATACTAGGTCCATTTGAAACCATGGGGAAATGTAAGTGGACAGAATGTATCCATCGAACCTGGAATTTGACCAGGACACTGCAGCTAACACATTACTCTTGTGAAAGTGCCATGCAATCTGTAATGACCAGGAATAATCAGGACCTTGATTTTTACTCTCCTTGGAAAGACCTCCAACATTACAGTGCATCAAAAGAAGAGCTTTAGCACTGGCTCAGTATTGACTGAGAGGAAAGAGTGCCACCTACTGAAGCATCAACACCACACCTTGCAGCAGTTTGGGTTTTCTCTGAAGGTCTCCTATTGAAACACTGGCCATTCCCAATCCTGTTTAGTTTGTGAAATGTGACAAGATTATCTCACAGGATGGAACGGCTGCGAGTTAATCATAAACAGGTTTACATGAAGGTGACCGCTGACTTTAGAATGAAAGCAAATGCAGAGAGTAATCAACTGATTTCCACCAGTAAGATTTGCCCTGTAGTGAATCTGAGGCCTTTCTATAGCTGGGAGTAGACAGGAACAATGAAGTGCAACTTTTACTTAGATGAACGTTTGCTAGATTATCTCAGGATCTGATCGTGATCTTGATTTCTTTCATGTGGGCCTCATAGATTTGCTCTGTACAGTTAAAGTTCTTTGAGGGGTTTAGGATTAAAGCAGGATTGAAATACGGTAGAGAACTCTGTAATGATACATTAGAAGCTTAGCCAGATAACCTAAATGGATGGAAAACATATGGGGGTGTAATTTAGTTGGAGATTAATCCATTGCACCTTGGAAAGGTATGGAAAATTCTAACTGTTCAGAAAGATGCCCTATCAGGAGGGATCTTTTAGACAGGAAAAGCACATTTTCTAAGCCCCCCCAGAAAAATGGTTGTCTGGGGGAGGGGGATTTCATGCACTGCCATTCCAGCCTATTGTTTGCAGAAATAGTTGAGGAAATCTCCCCTTCCATTTTATGCCATTTTTGGAGAACACATCCAGGATCAAAAAATGAGATGATTTGCCTATGTCTAGACATAGATGGATGTAGCTGGTAGTCCAAAGAGAGGTGGGGGTTACCTCCCTGATGGGGAAAAAAAACCCCAACAACAAAAACATCCTACAGTGATTGGATCTAGGATAGCTATAAAAAAGGAAAGTTAACTTTCCTAAGAAGGTTTCAGAGTAGCAGCCGTGTTAGTCTGTATTCGCAAAAAGAAAAGGAGTAAATGCATCCGATGAAGTGAGCTGTAGCTCACGAAAGCTTATGCTCAAATAAATTTGTTAGTCTCTAAGGTGCCACAAGTACTCCTTTTCTTTTTCCTAAGAAGGTCATTTGACCTGAAATGGCAAAAATCTGAGGTTTGGGGATTGTTTTTAATCTAAGGCACAAGGGTGAATGAACCCCGCAGGGGTTATGGTAAAATGGGTGTTGTTAAAATCCGTCCCTAAATACACAAATGAGCCTGCAAAAAATTACCAGGAAGTTTATTACAGCCACCTGCTAATCTGGTTGCTCTCAGTCTGTTCTCTAAACTAGGAGTAGTGGAAGAACAGGAACATCATGGATTAAGCAGGCTCCTCCTCCAAGAGGTATTATTACCCAGGGAAGTTGGAAGTCAGGAAAGCTGGAATTTGGATTTCACCCAAGGGATTTCTCTTGTGCTGTCTGTGGGAAACCTTTGTAAAACGGCCTCTACCTTTTCCTGTATTTCCTTTGGCTGAAACCAGCCTTATTCTTCTGCATGGACTCTAGCTGAAGAAATGTAATTTCCTTGACATACAGACAGGCTTGGGGATCTTTTACTTTGCTTAGAGCTGGGATGAGGAAAGCTATTTACTATGCATTTTGACTAGCAGGCTTTGGAGGAAAATGATGTTTTGTATCACTGCTTAGTGATTGAAAAGACCTATTCAGGCTTCATTGTGGGGGGTGGGTGAGCCTCTTGGTGATACCCCAAAATAAGGCACAATAGGTACTCAGTTTGCAGTTTCACTATTTCTAGATGCTGGTTATTTACAATCGTCTTAAATTCAGGCCCTTGCACCATCCCCACCAAATGAACAGGTCCAACCACATTCTTAGGGGAATGTTGTCTCTTGTGGACTCTGTGGGGTTCAGGAAGGCTCATGTGTCTGCTCATTTGGACATTCACTTCTAGACTGTCCTGTGTCACAGCACTGTGTGCATCCTCCCTGTTAGAAGAAGTACAGGGTTTCCTCTTTAAAAAGGTGGTGTGCTGCACCCTCTGAGGGTGATCACACTTTTGCAGATATTCAGCACCTTCCTGGCATTAAACCTTCACCTGATGTGACGTTGGTTCTTTCCCAGTGACAGTGTAAAGGGCAGGCAGCACGTGAAAGAGTTGCTGTGAGGTGGCCGAGGGAGAAGGAGAGTTCAATTGACTCTGTGTCTCAGTGCTTTTCTATGTGAAGATTAAGGCTCCAACCATGTCAACCATCTTCTCTGAAAAAGGCTGTCAGAGTGCAGTACTTTTATCAGATTATCTCCTTTCTTTTAGAGGTCACAATAGTTCTTAGAGGTTAAGAGAGAGACAAAAGCCTCATTAATTTTGGAATGTCAAGTGAACTCAATAAAGCACCATGGAGATTTTTTTCCATAGGAACCTGAAAAGTTGCTTAACAGATGTGAAATTGAGGGAAAGTGTCCTGCTTAGGGGTCTCTGTGCTAATAAGATACAGTGGCAAACTTCCCCAGTCTGCCTCTAGACAATATAGGAGTGTGTTCCATTCATGACCTTCTTAGCAAGGTTCGTTCTAAACTGGAACTTGAGGCATTTTAAAGAAAAGCTCATAGTCTTTAAGAGATGGAGGATTAAAAGAAGGTTTCTTTTAAAAGACAGGGGTTTCTTCTGAGTCCTGCACTCATAGAGATGTTTGATCAAAGGGCCACAGCCACAAGTCTTTACATTATCTGGACAGATGTTCCTGAAGAAAGGGTTCAGTAACTCCGAAGAAATCTGAAATGGAGCCAGAGGGACTTTGCTGGAACTGGACTAAAGGATTGTTGTTGAGCAACAACTAGTGGTCTTGGGTGATCTTGTTTGTTTAAAACTCAGTAAACAGATTTACAGCTTGGACTTTGGTTCAAAGTTAAACAAATAATAGAAATGTAAGAAGACAGTTAAAGAGGCAAGGTTAAACGTGTGTTTTCAGATCAAAACCCTTGTTAAACTGGCCTCTTCAAGTGTCCTTGAACACTTCTTTGCTTTGAGTTTTCTTGATGATCTAAGATGGGTTTCTTTTGAGTGCACATAAAAAGTCACATTGTTTCTTGTAGATTCTTCTAGTCTGAGACTTGGATCTCTACCCAAGCTCTATTCTGGAATCAGGTTTGTTATTATCATATCAATATATGTCTGAACTGAGCTCAGTGCAGGGATGGAGGGGCTGCTGTCGGGAAACTGGTTATGGCTGGTTATTGATTCTCAGACAGCATAGCCTCAGTGTGAGTTAAAACAGCATCGGGCTGCTCTAAGCTATGTCACTGGAGATCATTTGTCCATGGAGGATCAATAGCTGCACTTTGCCTCGACCCCACCCTTTCCTCCTGCAGGAGCTAAATCTCCTGGCTTTCCACCAGGGAGTTTTCCATTGATGTGTTGCAGCCAGAATCCATCTCCTTTGTGTTTTTTGTACAGTACAAAGGGAGCCAAGTGTAATGCAAGATCTAGTTTTCTTTTCAATGTGCATGCCTCTACCTGATGTGAGTAAAGGCTGTCCAGACAGAGTGCTAAGGATCCCCACTGTTGTCCATTCCCTTTGTTTTCTCTACTGCTTAATCAGGTGGCTGCCAAATGCACCCTTTCTTCTACTGCTCCACTAGACCAGCAATTGACAAACATGACAACAAGGTAGCAATTGTTTTGTGAATGGTGATAGGGATCTAGATGGAGACCACCAGAATCAAAGCATCAGTGATCTAAACTGGGCCTTCAGAGTGGAGCGGCAAGTGCAGTAGCCCACTGTTTCACCCCTGATTATTACACCATCACCTTGGTTCCCTGCTGCTCTGCTGATTGGGTGCAATTGAGGACTGTGGAGAAGGCCAGTGCAAGGCCTATGCGCTACATATGTTCCAATTAAGCCCTCAAAATAGGGCTAAAGTAGGACTTATGTGGCGCATAGGCCTTGTGCTAGCTTTCTGCACAAGGGTGAATTTCATCCATGGGAACTATGTTGGTGCTTTCTATGAAGGGCTGCTTCTAAGTGCTAGGTATGTGAAGAAATCTACTGTCCAAGCATTGGCTATGGCAGAGCAGAGCTCACTGGAAACTGCTTCATCTATTATTAAGGTAGTTAGGGTGGGCCTACTAAATTCAATGAGACTTGGGTGAATTTATTCCTGGAAAGAAGAGAATGGTAGGATGTCTCTCCAAGGTGTTTACTTGGCTGGTTCTGTCTTGTCCCACAGTTGATGTGTGCATTTGTAGTACCAGTTATTTGCATACTTTCCTCTTTTCAGCTCCATGACTCACAGGGATCAAAACTGCCAAATGCAGCAGTGATTAGATTAGCTGGTTCCGTAGGAAATCCAGCGTCAAACAAGGACCAGGGTGGGTGTATTTGAGAGACTGGAGTCCATATTAGCCCTGTTGTCAGACTTACTTTCTGCAAGGAGCCAATTCTTGGAATAACATTTCATAATCTCTGGTTTCTAACTAGCCAGTTTTCCCAGGCCAAATTATTCTGTCCAAGGTGTTTTATTTTTCTTTTCACATACCGTAGAATGGTGTGAAAAGAAGGGGGGGGGGGAAAGGAGTGTTAAAATGACTGTTACAAATTCAGAAATGTAGGAGAATAATGAGAAAAACATAACCTTCTCCCCTTCCAAAAATCATCACAGAAGAATAATAATGTTTTTAATTTCTGCAGCACCTTTCATCAGACTCTCAAAGCACTTTGCAAACATGGATCAAGCTTTGCAACAGTCAAGCTTCAGATTGGCAATAAGGCATAAGCTGTTAACACTAAGGGTAAGTAACCATTGGAACAATTTACAAAGGGTCGTGTGGGATTCTCCATCACTGACAATTTTAAAATCAAGATTGGATCTTTTTCTAAAAGATATACTCTAGGAATTATTTTGGGGAAGTTCTATGGCCTGTGTTATTCAGGAGATCAGATGATCAAATGATCCCTTCTGGCCTTGGAATCTGTGACTCTATGAACACTTAAGTGATTTTTGGGGGAGCCATTTTACAGATGAGGGACATTGAGGCAGAAAGAGGCTTAATGACATCCCCAAAATCAGGCAACTCCCCCCCACCAAGAAAAACAGTGGCAAAGGAAGGCATAGACCCCCAAGAGTCCCAGCTCCTTATCTACTACCCTAATCATTATACAGAGTATATTTTCACTGCACTACAAAAATATGAATACAAGAAACCAAAAAAAGCCAAAGGAAACACATTTCCTGTAAATGTGTGAAAAGGATATGTTTGGTCTAATAATCTTGAACACATTTCTTTTGAAAGCATAATTTATTAAAATAAGCACGTGTAATTTTGCAATTATAAATACAATATGTGCATTAAACACATTCATTAAGAAGTTATGCTTTTAAAACTGCAAATCACTAACTAAATGCATTTTACAATGTTTTAATGAGCACTTTTTCATATGGTATTAATATCCATTAGCTATGTTAATACAACTAATGCTAATAATGTACAAAGCCATTATTTTGCTACAAAGTCAATAATGGTTGGTAGTGATTCCAAGACTGAACTGCCTGAGAGGGTTTATATTGTGTTTAGTGCAGTGGTAAAAGTACCACTGAATTTCTCTCTCTCTTAACTAAATTCTGGCTGCTTCCATGGAGGGTAATTATCTGGGTTAGGTGGATGTCTGTGGGGTGATTTTGGAGGGGTTCTATGAATCAACAAAGATGCTGGGTAGAAATATCACACAGGTGCCTTTCTGTCTTCCATAAAGCAACACCAGGATATAGGGGCATTTACCCTGTTTTCTATTGCCTGCTGACTAATGTTGCCTCATTGTTTCCTTGCACTTGCCTGTCTGTCTGTATGCATCTGTTGTCTCTTGTCTTATATTTAGATTGTAAGCTCTTTGGGACAAGGACTGTCTTTTTGTTCCATTTGTACAGCACCTACCACAGTAGAGTCCTTCTACAGGACTGGAGCTCATAGATGCTATGATTTAACAAATAATTAATAAAAAGAACTAACCATTTTCATAGGTACACTATGGGTACCTGCCCTCTCCTTTGCACAGGTATAAATTTCACTGTTATGAGATAAGCAGAGATAGGCCTGACCTGCAAAGTCTGGATTCAAACTTGCCCAGCATACATGGTGGTTGGGCTCTGAGATGGATTCAATGCCAAACTAAAGTCAATGGAAAAACTCCCAGTGACTTCCATGGGCTTTGCATCAGTCCCTGGCTTTGAGGTAATCTTTAAATATAACTTAAATATATTTTATCTAAATGGATCTTATTGGCTAGATTCTCTCTTTTGAACAACTATGATTGTTATTTTGCCGGATAATCTGGTGAAATGTAATAGTTGTTTAGTTAGTGGATGGAATGAAGAGTGATTATTGGGAGAAATTCTACTTGAAGTTATAATACAATTTGCAGCTACTTTATACTGCTTGCTTAAGGAAAACATTTATAAGCTGATTTGCAAGTGAAATATTTTATTATACTAATATTTGGAACATTTTATGCTACTGGTAAAATTCTTGCATGATTTTAGAGACTATTCTTGCATTTGTAAAGTTAACCATATATCTTGTAAATCAACAGAGAGAAGAAACCACAGTGGTTGGCTCAAATATTAAACATACAGATTTTAATAATTGCATGTTCCTGTTTAATTTTTAATTTACTTAACCACAGCATTTATTCTAACTTAAGACAACAATTTGCCTGTAAAATGCAATTATTTGCAACTTTTCTCATTTTTGTACAATATACATATACTCCACTCCCCATATAGTTTGTTTCACGTTCTCTAGCTTCTCGTAATGTTCTGGCTTTTGGAAATACCCTGCTGTAGGCTGCAAAAGTGAACTTTTAGCCAATGTGTTTAGGAAAAGAATCAGGCTTATTGTGGCATGATTCATTGTAATTAGATCCATAAGATTGATGCGTGCAGTAGAAGCTGTTCCAAGCACCTCATCCATCTCTGGTTCTACCTCTTCAGCTTCTGGCTCGGGAACTATTTTCTTCATCATAAACCAACATATACCCATTGCTTATGTAAGGTTTTGCTTTCAGTAAAACCGGTGAATGGGAGCCATGCTGGGAAGGCCAAGATGGAAATCTCCAATCCAGCCTACCCTAAAGTAGGAAGAGGTTTGGGCCAAAACCAGAATTACTAGTTTTTATTTTTAAAGCCTGAGGAAACCATACCCAACTGAAAACCATACCAATAATAGCAGCCCATGATGCATTCCCCTAAGACTGAGTGGGCAAGAATCATAAAGTATGGGGTGACCCCAAATGACAAGGACATGAAGCAACTTAGTGTCTATCAAGCTGCTTTTAAAAATTCTATTCTTGAGCTAGTGTTCCACTCCATATGTGGTTCCCTCTGATGTAGGTGCAGAAGGACTCCTTTGTAGTTTTAACACTATTTTGTGATGCCAGATAAAAACACTTTAAATGATTTTTTTTCACGCCATAGGGCTGTCGGCTGCTTCACAACACATCACCACCATCTTGCTCTGGGACTCCCACTGCAAGTGAGGACTTTGGGTCTGAAGAGGCTCTTAGGGTATGTCTACACTGCAATCAAACACCTGCAGCTGGCCCATACCAGCTGGCTCGGGCTTATGGGGCTTGGGCTAAAGGGTTGTTTAAATGCAGTGTCAATGTTTGGACTCGGGCTGCAGCCTGAACTCTGGGATCCTCCCACCTTGCAGGGTGCTAGAGCCCCGGCTGCAGCCTGAACCCAAATGTCTACACTTTAATTAAACAGCGCATTAACCCAAGCCCTGCAATCCTGAGTCAGCTGGTGTGGCCAGCCGCAGGTGTCAATGTAGACATGCCCTAAGAGGGAGGATAAGAACACACATCTGACAAGTTATAATCCACTCTAGCATTTGTGGAGGCCATAGACATGGTTCTTATCTCATCTTAGACTCACCTAGAGTAAGTCAGAAGTAACTCCATTAGAGTCAATGGGGTAAAAGCTGTGTAAATGAAATCACAAGTAGGCTCCAGGTGAGAAAGCTCCAAAATCTTTAGATAACGGTGTGGAGAGCATAGAGGAGCAGAGTAAGGCTTTGGTTCAATGTCTGACAGAAACCTTGATAATCCTGGAAAAGTAGATGAGAGCCAGAAAGGTAAAAGTCCTTGAAGAACAAAATCCAGGGCATCTCCTGACATTTAGGAAGGACCTTGATCTCCTAACTCCTAAAATTAAATATTAAAAGGAACCCTGATTTATCTGGGAGGGGTTTACAGGACCCCCTATGGAAGCGAGAGAATGATGGAAGCATCATTAGTGTGATCCTGTCAAATGTGCAACAGAGTAAAAATTCCTGATGTGGAAAAATGAGCTGCTGAAGTAACCTACAAATACAATAAAATTATTCTCCCTGGATCTGAGTTTTCTGCTGTGACCTAGACATGGAGGAAAGAGTTTGCTTCCTGAAACACACTTCTGTCACAGCAAGACTGAGGATGTACTTTGGAGATAAAAGGTATATCTTCTGGCATTGGGACTCCAGAAATAAATCCTCTTTGAAAAATTACAGCTGGGCACAAACTAAAGCGCAGCTATAGGAATTGCATACAGAATCAGACCAGTGGTCTGTCTAGTCACGTATCCTGTTTTTGCCAGTGGCCAGAATCATGTGCTACAGAGATAATATAGTGGATAATTACACCCTGATCCTGCTCCCTTTGAAGTCAATGGCAAAACTTCTATTAACTTCAGTAGTGCAGGGTCAAGTCCCTATTGAACATCGGGAATCTGAGAAGCAAATTTGGATCCCAATTTTGCAGATGGCCCCTGTCTTCACAATGGGCCAAATCAATTCAAACAACTCTAAATTTTGTGGTGATTGAAATCTGGATCCAGATTCATATTTTGTGGCTTGAGCCATTCTCTAGAAAAAATACAAAATGAGAGTAGCTTCGTAGACTCTACCCGGAATAAAAGCTGAGTAAATAATTTGTAGCAAATGATGTATTTGGTGAATCTACCCCCCACCTTTTTATTTTCCCACAAACTACCCATCAGAAGCTCATGGGTTTCCTGCGTTTGTTACTTGTTATAATTTGTGCATAATTCTTGCTCCGTAGATTGTTCATGAGCAATTCATTGTGAGTATTCAAAAGCTATAACTCCAGTTTCAAGCTGTGATGGCATGTTTTATCAGGTGGTATTTTTCTGTATTCTGATAGAAGGAACTCTCAGAAACCAATTTCCAGTGTGAATGCTCAACCTTACTAGTTCATTTGCTTTCCTATGTATATTTTTAATATCATTTCTATTTGTAATAAAGGTGCAATAGACCTGGTAAGAGATTAAATTGTATTATATTTACAGGCTCCAGATACTTGACAAGAGTTAGGGTTATAAAAGTTTATTAACCTTGTGACATGACAGAGGTCGCTATCTACTAACTAGTAGGTACAGTTATAGTTTCCTCTCAAAAAAGTCGAATGCAACAAACCATAAAACATCATCTCTAAATGAGAGCCTCCGACTAATTCAACCAATTAATAAAACACCGATAGAGATGTCGGGATGGAAATGGAGACGATGTTATGAATCAGCCTTGACTGATTAGAAGATTATTGTGGCTCTGACTCTGCAGACATCTATCAATAGCTGCTATCCCTGAACCTGAATGGCTTTGTGATAGCATGATCCCTTGTTCTCAAAACAGTTCCTTCTGCAGCAGCTTATTCAGATTCTGAAGTGGATCACCACTTCTTGTCACCAAAGATGAGGGGTCAGATTCTCTTGGCACCAACAGTTATGCAGGGGTTTCTGTGATTTTTATAGTCTCCCCAAAAGCCCCAATAATGCTGTCCACACAAGGATGGGCAAGAGCTCTTGTGGCGGAATGGTGGCTAACAGCAGCCAAATTGTTTACAAATTGTTTACATTTCTGTGACAGGAATAGCTGGTGATGTGACTATGCCCTCCTGATAACGTAAACAAAACTCAAATATTTTCTTTTGCTCTTTGTGAAATACCTGGCACAGATAACAATAACAGTTGTGTCTTTGATATTATTATATGGAATATGGGGACAAGGCGCTTTGCTTTATCAAGCCAACTATATAGGTAGCACTGTGCTCTTCAATCATGCGTGTGAGCTGTCAACATTTTTTTTTGGCTTTAGTGGTGACGCAAGCTAAGCAGGGCTTGGGCAGCTAACATAATTCTATGGTGGCCCCAGAATAGTACAACAACTGCTGTGATCACTCACCAGCATGCTAGTCCTGGACTGCCCTTTTCTGGCCGCAGAGTTAATGCTCAGTCATTCCCCTCTGTGCAAAAGGGTTGTCCTTGCTTCTGCTCAGTCAAGTACAGCAGGAGCCTCTCTGTCTCAGATATGCCCCTGATTCTTTTGCACATCTTTTGCTATTTCTGGTGCAAAGGTTTCTGCTGCACGATGCCTTATGTGAGCTTGGATTAAACTTTCAGTAAATGTATTATTACATTATCCTGATTTTTGGCTCTTCATAAAATGAGCTAACTGCCTGGTGGTTCATCAGTGATTTTTCTGTTTCATGGTAAGCATTGACATCATATACACAGTAAATTCTTGTTGTATTTTTCTTTGTGGGCATATTTTCTGAGCTATTTTCATTCTTTTCCATTTCCCTGTTCTTTGTTCATAATTTGCTGACGTTTTTTAAAAGGCTTTTGGTAATTTGACCTGTAAGATTGTGCCAAAGTGGAAAATGTATCTTACAAAATATTTATGACAATAAAGTAATAATGCTTATATCTACATTCTTGATTACCAGGATTATCTAATTGTGCATAGTCAAATCCTGGCGATAGGCAGATTATGTGATCAGAAGGCTTTTAGCACGCCCCAGTCTCAGGATCCAAGTTAAAGCTGATCAGGTTTAGCTTTAATTCACGTGCTGCTTTGCAAATATACTTGCTTTTTTCTCAGAAGAAGAATTTGTGTAACTTGCCACTGAAATAGAGGAAAAGATGCCCACTGAATTAAATGGGCACTGGACAGGGCCCTAACTCCTTACATATTTTCTGCTTGCTTTGAGGACTGTGTATTCGACTCCTGTGGGGTTGAAATGTCCCAGGGATTCACATGTTTTGGTAGGCCTAGAGTATTGATTTTTACATTGCTAACAAATGCCAGAAGAATTTAGCATGACTTTCTTTTTCTAATTACATAAAAATCTGAGATGTATCAGAGGGTCACAGGGGAGGTGAAACATGGCCTTTAGGGAGCACAGGGCACAGGATTGTTTCCTTTTATTGACTGAATGAATTATTTTCGGCCACTCATCAGGACTTTCCCATAAGGTAGACTTCTAAGAAACTAACATCTCTTCATGGGCCAGTCTGAGTGGTGAACAACGTAAGCCACCTTCTGTGTGCTTTCTGCTGTTTTGTAACTGAAGGTTATTACTGGAGGTTATTACTGCTAGTATTTATGGAGTGCTCTGTGGGCATGTCCACAGTGCACCAAAACACCGGTGGCTGGCCTGTGGCAGCTGACTTGGGATCACGGGGCTTGGGCTGCAGGGCTATAAAATTGCAGTGTAGACGTTCGGGCTTGGGCTTCCCAAACCCTATTTTGAGTATAGAGAATTGGTATCGAAGAGAGTGCAAAGCTGAGTCAGGGAAGGGGATAGAGGGATGGTTAGGCATTAGGACGGTGAGAGATCACAGGCAGTGAGAGGGAGAGGAAAGGAAAGAAGAACATGTTCCTGGGGATAACATTTTGTAGCACCTCGGTGATGAAGGTGTGGAATTTGTGGTAAATGACAGGAAGCCAGTGAAGAGATCTGAAGAGGGTGATGACATGGAAGAAACAAGGTGAGAGTAAGATGAGTTAACAGCAGTGTTTTGGATAGATTAGATTCTAATGCTTCCACACTGCTGCATTCACTTCTCCACTGCTGCCCTCCTTTCCTAGGGTTGAGGGAAATGATTACTTATATATCCTGAAGTATAAAATGCATCTATCCTACATTTGAGGTGAAAGTGAGAACTACCCCAGCTCAACTCTGGAGTCTCCCCAAAATATTAGAATCCTACAAGGAGACCTTTACTTGTCAGGCTTCTAATTTTTAGATACACTCATCTTCCCCAGGTCCAGTGATCGACCCTCTCATAGTGTCTAGCTACATTGTTTAATTTGATCTTCTCTAAATACTAGCACTGTCCCAGAACAGTGTTGTGAAGCACTCTGAGGCATTCTTTGTAACTACAGTCACAGAGCACAAACACAGTCATCTACAATAGCCTGCATATATCCTTTGTGGTGTCTGCTACATATCCTAGATATACTGTCCAAAATTAAGGGTATGTACCTTCAGAAAGCATTGCCTTGGCTGCTTATGACAGTATAGCACCCTAAGGGCTAATATGAAAAGCAACATAGACAGTGTATTGTAGGTGAACATCTTTTTTTTTTTTTTAATTAAGGGAAGAGCTAGTTTGGTTGAGCTTGGGTTGGATGGCTTTCAAAGGTAAATGCTTAAGGCTTCTTTAGAGGAACTTGATATTGCCTCTGAGTCAGAACAGGTCTCTTAAAGTGCAACAGGACCAAAAAAGGACTTGAGGTTATGGTGACCACACATCCTTGACACCCTGGAAGAGTTCCAGAGTACAGGATGATATTTCAGTCCTTTGCATTCCCCAGGATGTCCTTTTGTCCCATGAAGGGCTGACAATGTCAAAGATGAGCCAGAGAAGAAGGGTATATGTCTAATGAACCTGTGTAGCGACCAACTAGTACTGTCCCACTGTGGTGACTGATTGCTGTCTTTCCAGTCTGTCAAATGAAGGAGCACCAAAATCAGGATGTGAATTCTCATCCTGAGACTGACCCCTCCTGGCTGATCTAACAAGTCTTCAATGAACTTGAAGTCATTGAATTAAATAATGTATGGGAAGGAAAGAGATGGAAAAAAGATGCCCAAGGAGAGTTACCAGCAAATAATTCACCAGTACCAGCAAATAATTCATCAGCAAATAATTCACCTCCTTCTGTCTCTGTTCAGCATGAAGTGTTTGTTTTGTTTTGTTTCCTTACCTATATGGTTTGTTTAAGCAGATAAGAAGAATGAGAGTAAAGTTAAACGTCAGGGCCCCGTGCAGTGATAAAGATTAGAAGATAGTAGCTGCTTGCATTCCTAGTTTGGATTTCCTCTGAGTGGCTTTCTTCATACATTTAATATTATTCCCAGCCAAAATCTTTGATTAAGTTACCTTTATAAAGGCAAAACACTCACTTGTACCTAACAATCTATCAGATCATTGCAGTTATAAAACAACTACCTCAAAAATGCTTCGAAGGTAAGAAAATATACATTAAGATTAATTTTATACAAATAAATGCTTTAAAGTCTGTAAGCTTATGAGGGCCCAATCCTTTCCTTAGTTAAGTGCAACTTGCATTGAAATAAGAGGGAATTCCACCCACATAGCTGAGAGCAGAATTGACACCTGAGAGCTAAGGTGAGTTGTCTACTCCGAAAAGTAACTGGCCACCCAAGTACAAGCCTGCCAGACCCTCTAGGTCAGTGGCTCTCAACCTTTCCAGACTACTGTATTCCTTCCAGGAGTCTGATTTGTCTTGCATACCCACAAGTTACATCTCACTTAAAAACTAATTGCTTACAAAACCAGACATAAAAATAGAAAAGTGTCACAGCACACTATGACTGAAAAATTGCTGACTTTTTCATTTTTACCATATAAATATAAAATAAATCCATTGGAATATAAATATTGTACTTACATTTCAGTGTATAGTACACAGAGCTGTATAAACAAGTCATTGTCTGTATGAAGTTTTAGTTTGTATGACTTAGCTAGTGCTTTTTATGTAGCCTGCTGTAAAACTAGGCAAATATCAAGATGAGTTTAAGTATCCCCTGGAAGACCTCCCCTTCCCCCCAAGGATATGTGTACCCCTGGTTGAGAACCACTGCTCTAGGTCCATACTAAGGTGGCTAGCCTGTGCCTCAACGACCACACTGCTA
Source organism: Dermochelys coriacea (assembly GCF_009764565.3). NCBI lineage: Eukaryota > Metazoa > Chordata > Testudines > Dermochelyidae > Dermochelys > Dermochelys coriacea. The sequence goes on from NC_050070.1 coordinate 125,625,297, forward strand.
TTTTTTGCATGCTAGCTCAAGTGGAGCGAGCACACATCTGTGTATGTGGGCTGGGAGACATGCTCCCAGGTGCAGTGCAGAGAGACCTAATACAGACACCTTGCTGTAACAGAAATGTGGTACACATTTTGAGAAATGTGCATGAGACTGCTAGCAACATTATAGAACCAAAACGCATTCTCACATCGAAAGTGGGATTGGTTCTTCCAAATAGCTTAAGCAGATGCCTTCATGGGGTTAGTAACTGTATAACTCATAGAGCCAGCACATAGGTTAGCAACCTTAACTAATTTGAGGGCTGGTCCCATAAAATCTACTCATCAGGACAGATTGAAAAACTGTGATCTGAGGCGTTCTCTGTGATTTCTGGCTGCAGCGGAGCAAATTCATGGCAGAAGGAATAGTTAGGCCTTGAGAGGGGTGTGGCTAGCGATAGGGTCTTATGCCTTTACCCCAGCCAAGATAATGAGAAAAATCCTGCACACTTAAAATGTGCATGGCCTCTTTCTTTCCAACATGTGCCAATATGCTACATTCACAGATGGTGTGTCAAGGGAGCCCCGATGGCCAGTTACAGCATTTCCTGCACTAATGTGAACAGAGCTTTTGATTTCATGGTTTAAAATAAAATGACCCAAATATAATTACTGAAGCTTATTAATTTATTTGTTATGGGTTGGTTACCCTTCATAGGCTATAGCACTTGTTACAGGACGGGCCAAGAGGATTAAGGTTTTAGTTGAGCACAGTTCGATTCCTATATGAAAATAGGACGAAATGAAGCACTAAATTGCATGTTTTATGATTATATCTTATTAAAGAACAATTAATACCCAACTTTGAGTGCACCAGTTTCATGTTGAATAGGAGCAGTGTGAAAACGCCAGCGTCATGAAGGCTACAGTTAAGTCTCTGGATTCAAATCCAGCATAACAACTGAAAGCTGTTACATCTCACAGCTATTCATGGCCTGAAAGTGGGCTGAAAGTTTCAGTCCAGTTTCTAGTGAACAAGTGTCTGAATCACAACTGGCACCTGTACCTGTACTATATAGGTAAGGAAACTACAGCTGGCACCAGATTTAGCACAGCTAATGGATTGCACATGAATGGAGACCCAACAACCATCTTCCTTCTCATGGCGTGTGGGCATTCCTCCAAGGATGAGGCACACTGTGGTGGCTGGGGTTCTCATTGGCCAACTCTGTTATTTCTCTGAGGACACCTGGAAAAATTTAGCCTTACAACCGTTCGTCATTATCTATGAGCACTAAATTCACATTAACAAAAACTGAAGAAAAGTTATTCAAAGCTGGGCTGGTAACACTGTCTGCTGTTAAGGTTGCTTCAATTTTGCCAACTTTTAACTGTTTGGGCTGAAATTTTCCATGCTGGGTGTCTGCCTCTGGCTGAATTTCTGGAAAATTACACCCAAAAGGATTCAGCTGTTTCTGAGAATGAGATTAAGAAAAATAACAATTCTGTCTTCAGAGCAGGAGTTGAATAGTGTGCAGTAAAGAAGGCCTGGGGCCATACATTGAACAACAAGGAGAGAACAAAATATTGAATAGCTGCTTGTTAAACCATAAGCTCTCCTGTGCCCTGGTGCCTATACTCTTCCCCCCCATCCCCCGTGAGAAGGTTAGGATGCTGGTGTGCTTGATATCATGATATCATAGCCACAGGAGATGTGTGTGTGTGTGTGTGGGGGGGGGGGAGATTTCTGCCAGTGTTTGCTGGCCCTGCTCGGTCACATGATGCAGCTGGGCCCCCTCCTTGCATGGCAGCTGCCGGAGCCAGTGAGCTGCGAGCTGTGCCCTCCAGGGAGAAGCAGGAGTAACAGCTGGGAGCTGCAGGGAGGGGCTACTGCTTTCCAGGAGGGGAGACGGAGGGTAAGGGCAGAACCTGCCTTGGGGAGGCGGCATGACTCATACTGTTCTGGGGGTGGCCAAACCTTTAAATTGCCCCTACCCCTATCAGGTATGGGTCATCTCTGCCCGCTACCTATCATGCTGACCAGCATTGTTTCCTTGTGCTCCCCTGTCTGTGTCCATCTCTCGTCTTGTGTCACACTTAAATTGTAAGCTCTTTGCGGGCAGGGACCATCTTTTTGCTCTATACAGTGCATAGCAGAATGAGGTCCTGGTCCATGACTAGGGCTCGTAGGCCCTACATTAATACAAATAAATAATAATAAGGTGAACACAATCCCACATTCTGTGCACTGAATGAGGCAGGGGTTTTGTGGAAAAAAATAATGCAGTAATTAAAGACTGTATCATAACACATATGCATGGGGGGAGGGGGCAAATTAAGATTGCATGCATTTCCTAATTTTTGAGTGCTTGATAATATAGCTTTTTTGGGGGTGTTCATATGTATATGAACCGTCTCAGGGTGGTGGATTACCTATGCTGATGGAAGAACCGCCTCCCTTCAGTGTAGGTAGTGTCTACGCTGAACTGCTACAGCGGCTCAGCTGCAGTGGCACAGCTGTAGCTTTTTAAGTGTAGACATACGTTCAGTCCCATTGACTTTCAGTTAGACACAGGATCCTAAGCCAACTTGGTACTCTTGAAATTTTACGTGATAAGTACTAAGCATTAATTTCAAGTTGCATTTCCAAATTCTTTCTAATGTTATATATATTTTTACAAGCACAATTATGTGTAGTTCATAGTGGATTTTGTGTGAAACTAAAATGCAAAGAAATGTTAAGCATTTTAAAATATCCTTAACTGTAGGCTTATATATGAAAAAGATAAATAAGCAACTCTTGCCAGACAGTACTTGTCTTTCATAAAAATCAGAATGTTTTCATTCAATCAGATATTTAACGGTTCCTTCCTTGATGCAGCTATATAACTCCCACTGACGGTGATAGATCCCATAGTATCAATATGTTCCTTGCTTTCCAGAAGCAGTGCCATACTGAGAGATTCCCATCTTTCCATACTGTGGTTCCTTGACCATCCCTAACCTGTTGTTGTTTTTTTTAGTGTGAATTTTAACAATATATATTTTTAGAAACTGCCATATGGGCCATCAGTTTCACCTCTCCTCCCAACCATTTTGAATAGTTCTGCCATAAAAGACACTTATACCTATGACCTAAGATATCCCTTACAAACCCTCTTCTAACTGCTAAACCTTCTTTAGCCTCACAGTAAAAACTGCACCAACGCTAACTACCATGCCAGCTGCTTAACTCTCCTTCTTCCCTCAGTGACAGGTATCCTGTTGCCAAACCTTTTAAAATTCCTCATCACTTACAAATGGAGGGCCTACCATAGCAGAGGAGACTAATAAAGCTTGGCTTGTTTACCCTAGCAAAAGGAAGGCTGAGAGGGAATATGACTACCCTCTATAAATACAGCAGGGGGGTAAACACCAGACAGGGAGAAGAGCTATTTAATCAAAAGAACAATGTTGGCACAAGAACAAATGGATATAAATTGGCCATGAATAAATTTAGGCTGGAAATTAGATGAAGGTTTTTAACCATCAGAGTAGTTAGCTTCTGGGACAGCCTCCCAGTAGGAATAGTGCGTGTGTGTGTGTGGGGGGGGGACAGACGACAACTTAACTAATTTTAAGATAGAGCTTGATATGAACAGGTTTATATGATGGAGTTGTCTGTGATAATAGGGGACTGGATTTGATGAGTCAGGAGGTCCTGTCCAGTCCTATGTTCCTAAGATAATCCACTCACCTGATTGCTCAAGAGATCTACATTGAAAATTATACACTTCAAAAGAACTGAGGGCCATGTCCAGGAGCACAGGCAAAAAGAAAATGCTGATTATAGGACAACGATCACTAAAAAACTTGTCCTCCTGGTGCACATGTATAGTGCATGAGCAGGACCAAAGGGCTGTCCACGTCTAGAAGAAACTGGCCAGAAAGACCCCAATGGGAGCTCATTCCTAGAATTGAGGAAGAGTGGATGGCTGACAGTATGAGGAAGCAGACTGCTTTGGTCTGCTGATTCTGCTGAAGAGGGGCAAGTTTTTGATGGCAGTTTTTATGACATGGAGTTTAAGTCCAGAAGGGAACATTAGCTCATCTAGTCTGACCTTCGCTGTAAATTAAAACAGATCCCTATTTCCTAAGCACAGAGATCCCACACAGAACACCTCCCAACAAGACAATGAGGATCAGTCACCGTGGACCTGGCTCATATTTGGACAAGTGACCCATCACACGTTTTTCAGATTCCTTAAGCCATCCATTTCCCTGTGACTCAGAAGCTGTGCTTTTGCATGGGAGAGACAAATATACTTCTTTTCCCCTGCACGCTTAACCTGTGTGTGATTTTTCCCATTTCCCAGTTATGGAAAAAGAGCAAGGGGAAAATGATCAGCCGCGGTAGAAGTTCTCTCTTTCTCTGCTAGTGTGTGCTACATTCAGTGCACGGGGAGAATATGTCTGTTACTTACATTCGTTTTAATGGAAGTTCCCTTTGTAAGGCCTCAGTTCAGCAAGGCACTTAAGCACATGCCCAGCTTTAAGCATGGGAAGAGTTCTAGTGGCTTCAATCGGACTGCTCATGAGCTTAACGCTAGACTTGTGCTTAAGTACTTCAGTGATTCGGAGCCTAAATCACCAATATATCAAGGATATTCCAAAACAGATCCGGAGATAGGCTAGCACTGCAGTTCCTATCTTAGGTTCTGTACTGGGACCTTTCTGTTTGTGTAGCTGTTGTTGGGAGAGGATGGCAACTTCCAATCCACAGCAGGATGCAGAGTTATTTATTGAACTGTTCCATCTTATGTGCTAGTTAACAAAAACCAGCATAATGGTGATAACCTAAAATACATTGATGGAGAAAAGCCTTTCTGTTAAATTAAGTGACTGTTCCGTTTTTTACAGGATCTGGGCTATTACACACGGCTGGAATGCTTAGCATTTGTCTAGGGCGATAAAATTGAACCCCGCAGGAAATTATTTTGTTGGAATTCATAATGAATTGTAACTAGGGAAGGAGAAGCCAGTTCAGGAGGAAAGAAAAAACTGGCCTTAACCTTATCCCAGCCATCAGATGGAATCCAAACTTATTTCAGGTTCAATATGGAGATGGACCCTCACCTCATTTCTCCTTCCTCTTGATATTTCAGTATCTTCCTGCCTCCCTGGTGGTCTTCCACTAGGCTACACCAGCTTCCTTCCCCAGAAACTCCCCATAGGCTTGGGCTCCTTCCCAGCCCATAACCTTCAGGAACCACTCTTCCTTCTGTGCCTTTGAAGATCCTGCTGCAATACACAGAAACTCTGGCAGCTTCCAGCATGACTGCTAGTGACTTCAAATATCACACATTCGGGGTGCATAGCCCACTGGAGAGTCCTAGTGGATACCACTTCAATATTGCAAGATTATGGGGAAAGGAATAAATAGAGGTCTATTGGAGAATGACAGGGACAGGGACCTGGAGGAAATAAGGGCTGTAAATAGGGAGAGGCACACATGAACAACAGCAGTGTCTTTGAGGGGAAGGGGGCCTTCGGTATTTTGGGTAAGTATCTAAATGTCAGGGGAGCCCATGTGGAAAATGGACCCTACAGCCTGCAATCATGGATTGGGTTGGCAATAGTGAGGTTACAGCCTGGCCATTAGTGGAACAGACAAGTCAGTGGACTCTAAAATCCCACAGAATGCGGCTCATGTATAAATCTGATCATTTAAAAGTGAACTTCTTATGTAGCAAATTTCTCAAAGGTTGTTTTTCCTGTATTGGGGCATATGTGGCTTCCTAACCAGACCCCACATTAGGGTGCTGCTGATTCCAGAATGCCCAGAGTCACAATTGTTCATTCCAAGTGTTGGCTTGACTCCTATAAGGAGCCAAACAGCCTACATGTCAGAACTAGGTCAGAGCCAAGATAGAGTGTCATAAAAAAGGTAGGGGTGGCCTGGAGACATCAGTGTATTATTGCGTGTCATGCACATCCACAGAAAAAGATAAGGGTCCACAGTTGTTTTCACCTCGGAATGCTCATTTTAAAAGACTTTTATAAGTAAAATTTTACATTGACATTATATGGTAACCTTGTCTTGTTTGAAACATATATAAAGGCTCCAATTTCAGTAGCCTTTGTGACCTGCGTTGTTTGAATTACCCTTTTCCCCAGCAGGAAAGCCTGATGCTGCATAAAGAATTACAGAGTGCAAATGCAGGCAAAGCCATGGCATACGGGAAGGAGAAGCAAAATAATCTTGAGGGATTCCAACTTGTTTGAAGCACACACAAGGATTCTGATTTCAGAAAACCTTTTGTGAGCAGAGCTGTTTAAAATACTCCCAGGAATTCTAAGCATGCAGTGAGGAATTCATTTAGGAAACTCCGCTTTATTACAGAATACATAAGCATTAACTAGAGCAGGGCAATCAGTTTTCCACATGATGATCTTTGCTGTGACTTCTCCCAGGAGAGGACAGAAATTAGTTTATTTTTGCCCTTTACATTTGCACAATACATTGTGATATTCCTATTAGATTACATAGTAGCAGCAGTCTTAGTCTGTATTCGCAAAAAGAAAAAGAGTACTTGTGGCACCTTAGAGAAATTTGTTAGTCTCTAAGGTGCCACAAGTACTCCTTTCCTATTAGATTAGGTGTTAAGAATCTCCTATCCATCTATTCTTGCATTTTATAAAGACCTGATTTACTACTGTGTTACTCCAATTTTATGCCAGTGTAATTCCACTGATTTCAGTTAAATTACATAAGTATTACTCTGGCATGACAAGGTGGTGAATCAGCCCTAAGATTTTGAGGCAGGCCTATTTTCTCTTGTTAGCCAATGAAAATTTTCCTGGTTCAGTTTATTGATGGTGCATTTCAGTAGTTAAAAATCTTCTTATAAATAAGATGGATAGTCAGTTTGTCCCTGTTGGAAAACATCAACTGGTCCTCATCAGCCTTCACCAGACATTATATTGTGGTGTGGCCCTGCCATATAATAGTAGAACCTATGTGTCTCATAAAACATTCTTAGAATAGCACCTTCTAATTGTCTTACACTGCCTGGCTGGACATGCTCTAAATCGGTAAAGTGTAACAAAACTCACTGCAAATATTTATTAATGATTTTCCATCACTCAGCCCCAACATAGCTGTGTGCTCTCTAACACTGCAGCATCTAAAGATGTCAATCAGAGAATAGCATGATAAAATATAGTGCTGGATATTCCTGCTCTAAAGCTAGATCCAATTCCCTGATGCAATATTAGCATTTGGAGTGCTATACTGGGTCCCAAGTACATGTCTAAATGTACTGGATTTCTAGCCTCGGTGTCTGGTAGTCTAGTGGCAGTGCATTACATTACTATGGGGAGACTTCCAATTAATATTCTGGCCTTGAGTTGGAGCCCCTGGCATGGCAGGGGCTGCGAGTGCTGTGGATTCTGCTTCACACTTGTGCAAATGGGGATTAACTCTATTAAAATCAATAGCTTTACACGGGTATGAAACTGGAGTGAGAGGCAATGGCCTAGAGTTCTTTGTTCCTGTACAGGAAGGGGGCCTGCCCAGTGACCCTCTTTCAGTATTGCCAACCCCAAAAGTTCAAAAATCATAAGACTGATTTTAAAATCATGAGATTATTTGAAAATAGTCACTTCGGTGTTCTTTTTATTTGCCTTCTGCATTTTGACCTTGTAGGATACACTGGGGTCACATTTTTGAAACTTTCTCCACAGTCATGAAGGCTAGAAACTTACTTTTTCTTTAAGAATGAAGGCTCAAATCATCACAGATCAGCTTGACTCCAGGAGCTGGGGTTTTAAGGAAAACAGTAATTATCATGAGACTCACGACAAAATTGTGACAGTTGGCAACACTGCTTTGGCAGATGAATGTGTAGCCTACATGCTTTATATCGCAGCATACACGTGTCTCTGTTAAAGAGAGAGAATGGGGAAGCACATAATGAAGTGATGGTTTATGAATTCTTGCTTGACTTAGCTGGGCTTATGAGGTGAAGATGGTGCCCTACAGAGATCCAGAAATGGCTATTGTGTATGGTGATCCCAAAGCCTGTACCATTTTGGATACAGGCTGCAGACTTCTGTTTTACCAGCAAATGAGAGGACCAGTCAGCTGTTAACCTAAGGCTTGATCTGCTGCTAGCTAGGGAGGTCCCCAGCCTGTTTCTTTGCTGACAGGATTCTGATTTGTTTCAAAGGACTGGTTTCAGAGTAGCAGCCATGTTAGTCTGTATTCGCAAAAAGAAAAGGAGTACTTGTGGCACCTTAGAGACTAACAAATTTATTTGAGCATAAGCTTTCGTGAGCTACTGAGCTGTAGCTCACAAAAGCTTCTACTCAAATAAATTCGTTAGTCTCTAAGGTGCCACAAGTACTCCTTTTCTTTTTTCAAAGGACTGTGACACTTCCTCACACACACAGTGTATACTGTGGTCATCACACTGTAAAGACTGAGACATCAACTCTGAGTGGAGATCGGGGAGGATGTGTCTTGATGTGTGTGCTGAAGTATTGAAAATGTTCTGTTGAAACCTGTATGCAGTGTAGTTGTAGCCTTGTCAGTCTCAGGATATTAGAGAGACAAGGTGGATGAGGTAATATTGTTTATTGAACCAACTTCTATTGATGAGAGAGACAAGCTTTTGGGCCACACAAAGCTCTTCTTCAGGTCTGGGAAATGTACTCCAAGCATCACAGCTAAATGCAAGGTGGAACAGATTGCTTAGCAAAAATAGTTAGCACGTATTCTAGGGAACCATTCAAGGTAGAGTGGCCCATTAAAAACTCTATAGTCATAAGAACAAATAAGGGGGGAATTAGTGGGTTACAGATTGTTGTAATAAGCCATAAATCCAGTGTCTCTGATCAGTCCATGATTTTTGGTGTCTAGCAGAGTTATGAATCTTTGCTCCTGGGCTCATCTTTTTAAAGTGTTGTGTGCAGGTTTACCTTGAGGATGAAGACTGATAGGTCAAATATAGAGTGATCCTTTTGTGAAAGTGTTCACCCACAGGTGATAAGCCTGTATTTGTCCTATGACTGAGTGGTGTTAATGGACCACTCTACCTTAAATGGTCCTTTAGAATGTTTAGCATAAATAGTTAGCACATAATCTGTACCACCATACATTTAGTTGTGAGGCTTGGAATACCTTTCCCAGACCTGAAGAAGAGCTCTGTGTCACTCGAATTTTGTCTCTCTCATGAGCAGACATTGGTCCAATAAAAAGATAGTATCTCACCCACCTTGTTGCTCTAATGTTGAAACCTTACATTTTACTATAGGTAATAGAAACAAAAGTGGGGAAGTCTGAATAAGAAACACCAGTATATTTATTGTCGAATAGCTTTTGTTTAAAAGGTTTCAGAGTAGCAGCCGTGTTAGTCTGTATCCGCAAAAAGAAAAGGACCTTAGAGACTAACAAATTTATTTGAGTATAAGCTTTTGTGAGCTACAGCTCACTTCATCGGATGAATGTAGTGGAAAATACAGTGGGGAGATTTTAAATACACAGAGAACACGAAACAATGGATGTTACCATACACACTGTAACAAGAGTGATCAGGTAAGGTGAGCTATTACCAGCAGGAGAGCGGCGGGGGTGGTGGTGGGGAACATTTGTAGTGATAATCAAGGTGGGCCATTTCCAGCAGTTGACAAGAACGTCTGAGGAACAGTGGGGGGGGGGAGGGGGAATAAACATGGGGAAATAGTTTTACTTTGTGTAATGACACATCCACTCCCAGTCTTTATTCAAGCCTAAGTTAATTGTATCCAGTTTGCAAATTAATTCCAATTCAGCAGTCTCTCACTGGAGTCTGTTTTTGAAGTTTTTTTTGTTGAAGAATTGCCACTTTTAGGTCTGTAATCGAGTGACCAAAGAGATTGAAATGTTCTGTGACTGGTTTTTGAATGTTATAATTCTTGATGTCTGATTTGTGTTCATTTATTCTTGTACGTAGAAACTGTCCAGTTTGGCCAATGTATACGGCAGAGGGGCATTGCTGGCACATGATGGCATATATCACATTGGTAGATGTGCAGGTGAACGAGCCTCTGATAGTGTGGCTGATGTGATTAGGCCCTATGATGGTGTCACCTGAATAGATATGTGGACAGAGTTGGCAATGGGCTTTGTTGCAAGGATAGGTTCCTGGGTTAGTGTTGTTGTGTTGTGTGTGGTTGCTGGTGAGTATTTGCTTCAGGTTGGGGCCCTGTCTGTAAGGAAGGACTGGCCTGACTCCCAAGATCTGTGAGAGTGATGGGTCTGTGAGATGAGGAATAGGTTTGCAGAGTTGGAAAATGAAGAAGGGGCTCAGCAGGTACTTGTTGAAGGTGGAAGGGTAAGGAAGAAGAGAAGAGAGGCTAGTCCTATAGGAAAAGCGGAAGAGTCAAGGGAGACTACACCAAATATGAGCCCCAGGAGGATACAGGATGGGTTGAAGAAGATTATAAGGGAAAATAGGAATGGAAAGAACTTGCAGCCAGAGGGAACAGGGGAGAGACTGGAGAATAGCACCGTCACCAGGAAAAGGCAGGTCTATGTGATCGGGGACTCTTTATTGAGAAGAATAGACAGGACTGTAACTAGAGCTGATCCAGAGAATAGAAGGGTGTGCTGTCTTCCGGGTGCTAAGATATGGGATGTAGACCTGAGGTTGAAAAGGATCCTAAAGGGAGTGGGAAAGAATCCCCTAATTATCCTTCATGTGGGAACAAATGATACGGCTAGATTCTCGCTGGAAAGTATTAAGGGAGACTATGCTAGGCTGGGGAAGACGCTTAAGGAAATTGAGGCTCAGGTGATCTTTAGCGGGATCCTTCCTGTTCCTAGAGAAGGGCAACAAAGGTCTGACAAGATTATGACTGTCAACAGATGGCTTAGGCAGTGGTGCTATAAGGAGGGCTTTGGGATGTATGGCCACTGGGAGGCATTCACGGACAGAGGACAGTTCTCTCGGGATGGACTTCATCTGAGTAGGGAAGGAAATAGACTTCTAGGATCGAGGCTGGCACAACTGATAAAGAGAGCTTTAAACTAGGAATTAGGGGGAGATGGTTGGGAGATGTCCAGGAAATCTCCACGCCAGATTTTAGCATTGAGAGGGAAGAAGACGAAGTAAGAAAGGATACAGCCGTGGGTAGGAGAATGTATATAAGGAGCGAGGGCGGTGTGGATACTAGTCTAATAGGTTATACTGGCTGTAGAATGACTGTGCCTAATAGGGTACAAAATGTGAGCGAGGCCAAACAGCAAAAATTACGATGTTTATACACCAATGCGAGGAGCCTAGGTAACAAAATGGAGGAACTAGAGCTACTGGTGCAGGAAGTGAAATCAGATATTATAGGGATAACAGAAACATGGTGGAATAGTAGTCATGACTGGACTACAGGTATTGAAGGGTATGTGCTGCTTAGGAAAGACAGAAACAAAGATAAAGGGGGTGGAGTAGCATTGTATATCAATGATGAGGTAGAATGTAAAGAAATAAGAAGCAATGCAATGGATAAGACAAAGTCCGTCTGGGCAAAAATTACATTGGGGAAGAAAACTAGTAAAGCCTCTCCTACGATAGTGCTTGGGGTGTGCTATAGACCTCCGGGATCTAATTTGGATATGGATAGAGCCCTTTTTAATGTCTTTAATCAAGTAAATACTAATGGAAACTGCGTGATCATGGTAGACTTTAACTTCCCAGATATAGACTGGAGGACCAGTGCTAGTAATAATAATAGGGCTCAGATTTTCCTAGATGCGATATTTGATGGATTCCTTCATCAAGTAGTTGCTGAACCGACTAGAGGGGATGCCATTTTAGATTTAATTTTGGTGAGTAGCGAGGACCTCATAGAGAAATGGTTGTAGGGGACAATCTTGGCTCAAGTGATCATGAGCTAATTCAGTTCAAACTAAATGGAAGGATTAACAAAAATAAATCTGCAACTAGGGTTTTTGATTTCAAAAGGGCTGACTTTCAAAAATTAAGGAAATTAGTTAGGGAACTGGATTGGACTGAAGAACTTATGGATCTAAAGGTAGAGGAGGCCTGGGATTACTTTAAATCAAAACTGCAGAAGCTATCAGAAGCCTGTATCCCAAGAAAGGGGAAAAAATTCATAGGAAGGAGTTGTAGACCAAGCTGGATGAGCAAGCATCTTAGAGAGGTGATTAAGAAGAAGCAGAAAGCATACAGGGAGTGGAAGATGGGAGGGATCAGCAAGGAAAGCTACCTAATTGAGGTCAGAAGATGTAGGGATAAAGTGAGAGAGGCTAAAAGTCGAGTAGAGTTGGACCTTGCAAAGGGAATTAAAACCAATAGTAAAAGGTTCTATAGCCATATAAATAAGAAGAAAACTAAGAAAGAAGAAGTGGGGCCACTTAACACTGAGGATGGAGTGGAGGTTAAAGATAATCTAGACATGGCCCAATATCTAAACAAATACTTTGCCTCAGTCTTTAATAAGGCTAAAGAGGATCTTGGGGAGAATGGTAGCATGACAAATGGGAATGAGGATATGGAGGTAGATATTACCATATCTGAGGTAGAAGCAAAACTGAAACAGCTTAATGGGACTAAATCGGGGGGCCCAGATAATCTTCATCCAAAAATATTAAAGGAATTGGCACCTGAAATTGCAAGCCCATTAGCAAGAATTTTTAATAAATCTGTAAACTCAGGAGTAGTACCGAATGATTGGAGAATTGCTAATATAGTTCTTATTTTTAAGAAAGGGAAAAAAAGTGATCCAGGTAACTACAGGCCAGTTAGTTTGACATCTATAGTATGCAAGGTTCTGGAAAAAATTTTGAAGGAGAAATTAGTTAAGGACATTGAAGTCAATGGTAAATGGGACAAAATACAACCTGGTTTTACAAAAGGTAGATCGTGCCAAACCAACCTGATCTCCTTCTTTGAAAAGGTAACAGATTTTTTAGATAAAGGAAATGCAGTGGATCTAATTTATCTAGATTTCAGTAAGGCATTTGATACCGTGCCACATGGGGAATTATTAGTTAAATTGGAGAAGATGGGGATCAATATGAACATCAAAAGGTGGATAAGGAATTGGTTAAAGGGGAGACTGCAACGGGTCCTACTGAAAGGCGAACTGTCAGGCTGGAGGGAGGTTACCAGTGGAGTTCCTCAGTGATCAGTTTTGGGACCAATCTTATTTAATCTTTTTATTACTGACCTTGGCACAAAAAGTGGGAGTGTGCTAATAAAGTTTGCAGATGATACAAAGCTGGGAGGTATTGCCAATTCAGAGAAGAATTGGGATATTATACAGGAGGATCTGGATGACCTTGTAAACTGGAGTAATGGTAATAGGATGAAATTTAATAGTGAGAAGTGTAAGGTTATGCATTTAGGGATTAATAACAAGAATTTTAGTTATAAGTTGGGGACGCAGCAATTAGAAGTAACGGAAGAGGAGAAGGACCTTGGAGTATTGGTTGATCATGGGATGACTATGAGCTGCCAATGTGATATGGCTGTGAAAAAAGCTAATGCGGTTTTGGGATGCATCAGGAGAGGCATTTCCAGTAGGGATAAGGAGGTTTTAGTACCGTTATACAAGGCATTGGTGAGACCTCACCTAGAATACTGTGTACAGTTCTGGTCTCCCATGTTTAAAAAGGATGAATTCAAACTGGAGCAGGTCCAGAGAAGGGCTACTAGGATGATCCGAGGAATGGAAAACTTGTCTTATGAAAGGAGACTTAAGGAGCTTGGCTTGTTTAGCCTAACTAAAAGAAGGTTGAGGGGAGATATGATTGCTCTCTATAAATATATCCGAGGGATAAATACAGGAGAGGGAGAGGAATTATTTAAGATCAGCACCAATGTGGACACAAGAACAAATGGGTATAAACTGGCCACCAGGAAGTTTAGACTTGAAATCAGATGAAGGTTTTTAACCATCAGAGGAGTGACGTTTTGGAATAGCCTTCCAAGGGAAGCAGTGGGGGCAAAAGATCTATCTGGTTTTAAGATTCTACTTGATAAGTTTATGGAGGAGATGATATGATGGGATAATGTGATTTTGGTAAGTAATTGATCTTTAAATATTCAGGGTAAATAGGCCAAATCTCCTGAGATGGGTTATTAGTTGGATGGGATCTGAGTTACCCAGGAAAGAATTTTCTGTAGTATCTGGCTGATGAATCTTGCCCATATGCTCAGGGTTTAGCTGATTGCCATATTTGGGGTCGGGAAGGAATTTTCCTCCAGGGCAGATTGGAGAGCCCCTGGAGGTATTTCGCCTTCCTCTGTAGCATGGGGCATGGTTGACTTGAGGGAGGCTTCTCTGCTCCTTGAAGTCTTTGAACCATGATTTAAGGACTTCAATAGCTCAGACATGGGTGAGGTTTTTCATAGGAGTGGGTGGGTGAGATTCTGTGGCCTGCGCTGTGCAGGAGGTCGGACTAGATGATCAGAATGGTCCCTTCTGACCTTAGTATCTATGAATCTACCAATGTGATATATGCCATCATGTGCCAGCAATGCCCCTCTGCCATGTACATTGGCCAAACTGGACAGTTTCTACGTAAAAGAATAAATGGACACAAATCAGACGTCAAGAATTATAACATTCAAAAACAAGTCGGAGAACACTTCAATCTCTCCAGTCACTCGATTACAGACCTGAGGGTGGCGATCCTTCAACAAAAAAACTTCAAAAACAGACTCCAACGAGAAACTGTTGAATTGGAATTAAGTTGCAAACTAGATACAATTAATTTAGGCTTGAATAAAGACTGGGAGTGGATGGGTCATTACACAAAGTAAAACTATTTCCCCATGTTTATTTCCTCCCCCCACACCACTGTTCCTCACACATTCTTGTCAACTGCTGGAAATGGCCCACCTTAATTATCACTAAAAAGGTCCCCCGCACTCCCACCCCGCCGCTATCCTGCTGGTAATAGCTCACCTGACCTGATCACTCTTGTTACAGTGTGTATGGTAACACCCATTGTTTCGTGTTCTCTGTGTATATAAAATCTCCCCACTGTATTTTCCACTACATGCATCCGATGAAGTGAGCTGTAGCTCACGAAAGCTTATGCTCAAATAAATTTGTTAGTCTCTAAGGTGCCATAAGTGCTCCTTTTCTTTTTGTTTAAAAGTTATTCATAGTATTCCAAATGCTATTTACAGTGTTATACTATTTGCAATGTCTTTTATGTGCACTACAAATGTTTGTTTTACTATGCAAATGTATGGTTCTCTCTTTTTTAAATTGACTAGGAATGTTAACATCCATTTATCATGGTTTTACATACAATAGGCCTGAGGTTTAATTCTGTGTAATGCAGTCTGAAAAGCCAAAAAGAAAAAACTCTAGCCTGTGTGTAAGCAAAGAGCTAAGCTGAGGTGCAGGAAGAAGAGAAGTGTAATAGTTGAATACAGAATATTGCCTTAGCATCCCCTATCCCCAATAATACATGGAATAACATCAGTGGTCTCTGAAGAAAAGGGAGTCTAATGTGGGACCTTTTGAAAAGGGAAGGACAAAACATTGGGAACAGAGGGCTGCCACAGACATGGAGAACTCCCCTAGATGCTGATGGACATCCAACTTCAAGTCCTTTTGCTGATTTCTGCAGTTGAGAGTGTTAAAATTTGCATGTACTGCCAGGAAAGGGACAGCTAATGGGAGAACAAAGACTTCCTTTCTCTCCCAAACTGAGGCAATAACGCATGGTCAGGATTTAAAATAAATAAATAACTGGAAGAAAAGCTGTTTGTGAAAGAGGCTGCATATACACCAGTTATTTACCAACTCTGCCAAAATGAGTTTCTTCTAACAGGGAAGAATAAATCTGCTGGGCTAATGTTTCATTTATTAGGTTCCCAGGGAAAATAAGGGATGGGAACTGTAAAGAGGAAGTTGGCAGCCAAGATTGCGGATAAAGACTTGAACGAGCCCTGTGGATTCTGTGGGGAATATGCAAATGCCTTTAATAGGGCTGTGTCATCTTCACTGGAAGCTGTTTAAACATGAGTAACATTCTGAATGTTTGATTGTATGACTATGGCTCAGTTAGATGTTAATCGTGGCTGTAGTAGGTCAGGTGCTTGAAAATAATTACCAGCTGAGCTCAGGGTGTTTCACTGGGGTTTTCAAACTCTTTATTCAATTAACTAGCTACTTCCCTGACATGATGATGAATGGGTATTTTATTTTCTTCGCGTTGTCTCTGCTCGGCTGTCATGTAGGGTGTTTTCTCACTTCATGGACTTTGAGGAATTTAGCGTTATGCTTCCGCCACTTCCAAACCTCTGTTGCATCCCTGTCTTGTTCGCTATCTGTGTTAATAGATCCTCCCGCACCACCCCCATCTCTCTGCCTTTCCCTACCTGTTCCCTCCCTGCCCCTGTATACATTCCTCATCCTTGGATTAGTCTGCAGGACCTCCAGGAAATCTATTGGCAAGCCCCAGGCTTTACCTCTTCAGAGCCACAGTCCATCTTGCTGTCAGTGTTCTTCTTCAGGCTGCCTTTTACACAACTAGCCAAAAATGATAATACTGACTCTTTAAGATTGGAGTTTGGGAGTATAAAACTATGGTCATTCTTTTTCTTTTCTTTTTTCCCCCCCTCTCACCTACGACCGTGTTTTTGTTTCATATGATATTCTGTCTCATATTTTGCTTGCTTGCATTATTGGCCTAGTTCATAGACAGTACTAATTACGTTAACTTAGAGGGTGCGTGTATTTTATTGCTTCGGGTTATACACATTGCTCAGTGCATTGAGCATTCTCTAAATGTTTTTTTTTTTTAATATTCCTGCAGGAATAACTAAATGGAACATTTAAAAAGAGTAGAGAGTGAAAAGATTCCACCATCTCATGCAGGCTGTGTTGGAAATTGTAAATTCTGAGGTTAGTTCTCACTTACAGAAGCAGTAATCCTTCTTCCAAATTTATATTTAATTCTTCAGTACAGGATGCATCCATCCATCTATCTGGTTCTTCTCAGCATCTAAGCACCTGACAAAGTCCCCAGTTCTGACATGGTCTTGGCTGGTGAAAATGTTTCTGGGTTTCCTGTTATATATGCCCCATTGGTAATTTATTTCAGGGGCTGTCATTCCTTTATGTTTTCTTCTTCCTGCAGCTCTTTGCTCCTCTAATGGGAAAATAACATCCAGATAGTTGCACCTCTTCGACTGACTCTTATCTCAGCTTCATCTGCCATTCATTCTTGCCTATTTTTCCAACTGTATTGAGAGAAATTGGAGAAATGGAACAGAGATGGTATTTCTCAGGGAAGGGACAGTCCTCATTTCTTGCCCAGTGTGAAGAAAGGCATATTTACTCTGGGTATCTAAGGGAGACTTGGTCTCTGAAGCAGTCTGGCAGGTGGATGTTGATAGTATCACAGGAATAAACAGATCTGAATGTTGGTTCTAAGTTGTCTATTCTTTCTGGGGCCTCCAGTCCTGAAATTGGCCTGATTTTTTTGTGGAGCTGATCACCAAAACTCTTATTGACTTCAGTAAGAGTTGTGGATGCTCAGCACCTCTGAAAAACAGCCCATTTTGTTTAGGTGTCTATGCACGAATTGAAGGGCCTAACTTAAAGCTGACAAGTTTGCAGTTTTCGCCCTGATGTTTCAATGTTCCTGGTGAAGCTTCCCCAATTGGTTGAGAACTCTATTGACTTGGAAACTGGAAAGAGAGACAAAGATATGCTTGCTAGTCTGTGCCATTCCCATATCAGCTGTCTTCACTGAAATGAGGAGAATAGCTCTATTGAAATTCTTTTATGTTCAAATATTTTATTACTTTCATAAAAACAAACACCTCCCCCTCTAAAGAAAGAAAGAAATGTAATAAATAAATAATATTGAATGTTTGTACAAATTGACTTATAAAATGTGTATATTATATAATAAAACACTGGAATAACCTCATAGCATAATGAGCAGAAATAAAAACAAACATAAGGAAAAAAAGGGAAGAAAACAAGACAAATAAAATTGTAATTGGTGAAATGTTATAATAATATGAGTTTAAAAAACACCACAAATATGATACTAACACTCCGGATGACTCTATGTTTTCATGTGAAATTATTATCCCTGTAAAGCTGTTGAAATTCTGCCAGAATTAACTATATATGAAAGAGGCCAGAAATCTGGAACATATAGTCAGTGAAAATTTCTTGAAAGATGTCTCTAGATGTAAACGGAAACTGAAACAAACAAAACAAAAACCACCCACAGAAAAGAACAGCTACTTCCTTACAGTAACTGTGGTTCTTTGAGATGTGTCAGCCACATGGATTACGCTCTCGGTGTGCATATGCCCAAAGTGTGCAAGATTGGATCCTTCTGGCCAGCAGAGTCTGTGTGGCCTGCAGATTTCTGTTTGCTTAGAAGTGAGTGCTGCTTGTCCTGCTAACTTAACCAAGGACTGTAGGACAGGCCTACCAAAATAGCCTTCACTAAAGACTAATGTGAAAGTATGGCTTGAACTCCATGTAGCTGCCCTACAAAATTCATAAATAGGGACATTCTTCAAACATGCAGCTTAGACTGCCTAAGTAGTGGAATTAGTTCCAAAGTGGCTAGGGGGATTTAACTTTGCTAGCTCGTAATGTGCCCCATGGAGACCCTTTTTTGATAATCACCTCTGTGAGGATATTGCTTGGCCCTTAACCCTATCAGCAAAAGCCATGAACAGTCTTGGTGTGTTCCTGGATGGTTTTTATTCTGTTAAGGAATTATGATAATCTCCTTACTACGTCAAGTGTGTGAAGTTTAGCATCCTCTGAGGTTGAGTGAGACTTGGGGAAGGACACTGGCAGATCAGTGGACTCATTCACATGGAACTCTGACACAACTTTGGGCAGGAACTTAGGATGTGGACTGAGGGTGACCCTGTCCTTATGAAACACTGTATAAAGGGGGTCTGTCCTGAGAGCCTGAATCTCCCCTACCCTTTGATCTGATGTAATGGCTACTGAAAAAGCAGCCTTCATCAATAAATGGTATAGGGAGCAGGTTTGTTATGGTCTCACAGTGGGGATCCATCAGTCCTCTTAGTACTGTATTGTGGTTCCAAAAGGGAGAGGGTTCCTGAACTGGCAAGGGGGAAGGGAACATGGATTAGACCCCTAAGGAATCTTTCTACCTTAGGATAGGAAAATACTGTATGACCCTAGATAGGAAGATGGTGCACAGATATCACTGATATAGGACCCTCATGGAACTGAAAGAAAGTCCAGATTTTTTCAAGACTCTTAAATAGTACAATATTGCTAGAGTGGGTGCTGTCATGGAAGATAGTTGATGTTGAGATCCCCAGATATAAAACCTCTTCCACTTAGGTTTATAAGGTAACCTAGTTGAGGTATTCCTGGTTTGGAACACAATGTTTTGAACTTCAGTTGATCAGCTTCTTTCAGTGGATGTCAACTAGAGTGACCAGACAGCAAGTGTGAAAAATCAGAACAGGGAGTGTGGGGTAATAGGAGCCAATATAAGAAAAAGACCCAAAAATCGGGACTGACCGATTCTATGAGACTATCTGAGGTAGAGCAGGTGAGATGTTGCAGGGCTGTTTGGAAAGGTTCACCACATCCAAATTCCAGAATTGTTTGGCTCATCCTTGGGCTATCAGGGATGTCAGTCCACCACCTGGCTTCAATTTCCTCAGGACCCACAGTATCATGGGAATCATGGGTAAGACACACATTAGTCCAGGGTATGAGCAAGGCCTCTGGCAGGGAACCCAGATTAGAGCCCCCTCTAGAAAAGAGTGCTAGGCATTTGTTGTTATGGTCTGTGGCAAACAGGTCTATTGATGGGTATCCCACTTGTGAAATATCCTCGGCAAAACTGAGTCCTTGATCAGCCACTTGTGGTTGTCTGAGAACTGGCTGCTGAAGCGATCTGCACACTAATTTTGAGTGCCTGGAAGATGCAGAGCCAGCAGCGTGTTTTGGTGGCAAATGTACCAAGTACAAAGATGAATGGTCTTTTGACAGAGGGAAAATGTCATGGCTCCTCCTTCTCTGTTGACAGAATGCATAACTGCGGTGTCTGTCAGCACTGGAATGTGGTAGCTGTAGAAATGTTGTATGTGAGATGGATGGCTCTAAGTTCCAGGATGTTTATGTGCCTGTGTACTTCCTGACAGAACCACAGGCCCTGAGTTTGAAGGTTATCCAAATGAGCCCCCATCTTTGAATGGAGGCATCCATGACCAAAATATTGGTAGGTAGAAAAGCAGAGAAGGGTACTCCTTGGCACACCTGAAGTGAGTCTTTCTACTAATTTAACAAGGAAAGGACCTCTTGGAGGAGTGCAGCCAGAATGCAGTGTTTCCTGGGTAGATATACTGACTGATTTCAACCACCCTTGCATGGTGCAAAGTGAAGGCCGGCAAACTGTCATTTAGATACATGAGACCATATGTGCCAGAAGTCTAAAGGCATGCTTGTATTGGTTTCTTTGGGTGAGCATGAAATTGGTTGATGAAGTTCACTATAGCTTGAAATCTTTCTTGTGGAAGATAAGCACACTCTCATGTGGACTCTAACATGACTCCTATGAGCTATGTTTTGAATCAGAGTATGGAGTATAGATTTTTCTTTGTTAACTTACTTTGAGGCCCAGTGTGGCAAAGAGTTAAGGTTATTTGAATCCACTCAGTCACCTGTTGGGTGATCTTCCTGGGATCAGACAATTGCTTAGATATGGATGCACCTGACTCCCCTGTCTCTTTACATGAGCTACCACAACTGCCAAGTACCTGATGAACACCCTTGATGCTCTGGAAAGACCAAAGGGCCAGATCCTGTACTAGTAGTGACATTTACTACTAGGAATCTCAGGCTCTTCCAGGGATCCAGAAACATGGATAGATGAAAATCAGCATCCTGAAGGTTGAGATATGTCTAGTCTTAAGCATCTAACAACAGGATTATGGAGGCCAGTCATCATTCTGAACTTGAAAAATGGCTGATGGATTTTTGAGATGTCAAAGGTCCGGAATAGGACACCAACTCCATTTCTTCTTTGTAATGAGAAAATAATGGGAATAAAACCCCCTGCCCTCTGGGGGCACGTCCTCCTCTGCTCTGAGTTGTAGAAGAGAGTCCATTTCTTGTTTCAACAGTATCTCATGAGAGGGGTGTGATGCTGGCAGTCCAGCTGCCAGCTTTTGCCCAGGCTGGAGGCATTAGCTAAGAACTGACAGCCTCTGAGCTGGAGACCAGACCAGGTCACCTGTATGTTAGTTTTGCATTAATCTTATCAGAATGTATTTAGTGTTTATATTCTATGAAATGCTTGTACATTGCCTCATGTATTAGTCTCACTTATAATATCTATATCCCATTTTATAAGGTAATATTTAAATGTTTGCTCTGTAAGTGTAACAGTGTTCGATCTGAAACTGTAAACCCTCACAGTCAGGAGAGAAACATTACCAAGTGTGAAATGCTATTTTGCCACAGGAGGTGTTATCTCCTGCCCAACAAAAGAAAGCCCATAGACACCAGACAAACCACTGTGGAACATCAGAGGACAAAATACTTTGTTGATTGTTCCCCCTTCACCCATGAAGAGGAAATACTGGGCCCATCATCTTGAACTCTGGGGGAACTGGATAAAAATCCCTGACAAGAAGAAACTGCATCTTTTGGCTGTTTGAACTCTGAAGGGCCAGAGACTCTAACCGGAAGAAAAGATCTCCAGGGGCTGCCCTGAAAGACACTTTGAATAGACAGGCTTCAGAGTAGCAGCCGTGTTAGTCTGTATTCGCAAAAAGAAAAGGCGTACTTGTGGCACCTTAGAGACTAACAAATTTATTAGAGCATAAGCTTTCGTGAACTACAGCTCACTTCATCGGACTACAGCTCACTTCATCGGATGCATCCGATGAAGTGAGCTGTAGCTCACAAAAGCTTATGCTCAAATAAATTTGTTAGTCTCTAAGGTGCCACAAGTACTCCTTTTCTTTTTGAATAGACAGATCACTACAACACTGTCACTCTTAGGATTTGGATGGTAACTCGTATGTTTATATATGTTTGCTTGATTAAACTTGTAAATAATTCTGTTTCCTTTTTCCTAGTTACTAAACCTTTGGATTGTTTATTTCAGGATTGGCTACAGGCATTGTCCTTGGTGTAGGATCGATCTAGGGTTCCAATTGATTTGCGGGTAGGTGACTGGTATCTTGGGATTGGAAGCAACCTACATGTACTATGATTTTTGGAATAAGTGACTGTTAACGCTAAGTCTAGTTTGTCTGGGCCGCAGGATAAACTGGAGTGTCTAAGGTCTGGTCTACACTGGGCGGGGGGGAATCGATCAATCTAAGTTACTTAGATCTACTCACCGCAGTGTCTTCACTGCAGTGAGTCGACTGCTGAGGCTCCCCCATCAACTCCACCTGTGCTTCTTGCTCCGGTGGAGTACCGGAGTCGACAGGAGAGCGCTCGGCAGTCGATTTATCGTGTCTGTACTAGTTGGTTTATCGTGTCTATACTAGTCTATACTAGACGCGATAAATCGACCCCCGCTGGATTGATCACTGCCCCTCGATCTGGCGGGTAATGTAGACAAGCCCTAAGAGGACTGTCTGTGACTCCATGATAAAACTGTAACAGTGATCTAGGAGTTCATATTTGTTCCTGGTTTGGTGAAATCTAATTATAGAACATACGACCAGCAGTGGCAGAATAACACATGGGCCCTGGCCAACTTGGGGGCCCCTGGAAAAACAGATTCCACAAGCCCCTGCAGAAGGTGTGGGGCTGAAGCCCTGGCCCCGGGTGCCCCAAGCCCTGGCAGGGGCTTCAGGAGTACCGGAAGCTCCCTAGAAGTGGGGGATTGCTGGTGCCCAAACCATGGCCCCACCCCTCCTCTGCCCCTTCCACCAAGGCCCTACCCCTGCACCTCCTTTCCCCCGGGGCCCCGCCCTGCACTTGTTCCTCTCTGCCTCCTCTTCCCTGTCGTTTGCTCTTAAGGTAGGTAAAAATTGGGAGGGCGTAGCCCCCCTGGTCCCCTCTGTTCTGGTGCCCCTGAAGTCCCAAGCCTGGGCACCCCCCTGAGCCCTGGCAGAAGCCATGGAGTGGAAGCCCTGAGGCTGGGCACCCTGTGCTGTTCTAGAGGGGACGGCTTAATCGGGGGTAGGGAGAGGGGGAGGCTGCTGTGGCAACCTGAGTACAGGAATTGCAGACACTCAGGCAATTCAGAAGTACAAAGTGCCTCTCCCCACCCCATCACCTTTTTTCCCCCACTCCCCTATTTCCCTAACCCCTTTTCTTCCCCCCAAACCTATCACAGCCCCCTCCCCTTCCCCCTGCCCTATCCAATCCCCCCTTCCCCACTGCCTCTCCCCCCCCCACCCCCTTCCCTCCTTCTTCCCCTCTCCCTTGCAGGCCAAGCAGGGCAGAAATCAGGGGGTGGGGGGAGAGGGGAGAAGACAGTGGCATGAGACCCTGCATGTACCCCTCCCCAAGCCTCACCCCTATTTGGGGGCAATTCCCCACAAAAATTGCATCCATCCCCTCCGTCTCCTGATGCTGCAACCTCTCCTCCCGGAGAGCCTGGCTCCCTCCGCCTGGAAATCTGCCACCTGCGGCACTGGGTCTAGGAGCTGAAGCCACACACACAGCCTGGCGGCCCCGGCTGAGCAGCAGAGGGTGCTGATGATACAGCGATCCCTGCTCTCACCTGCCCCTAAGGCAGGTTTCTTTTGTTTAAAACCACCTTCCTGGTCCCCCTCCTTCTGGCGCCCCCCCATAGGGCTTGCGTCTCCCAGCATAAAGGGGGCATCATGCAGAGAAGCCACCATGTCAATGGGAGGACAGAGTGAGAGAGTAAATCCCCTCTGCCAACACCATCCAGGTGCCAGGGAAAGGCAGGGCCAGAGGGAGCTAATTTGCAGGAAGATGTGTCATTCAGACTACACCACTGCTGCCGGAATGTGTCCATGCACAGTGGGGTTGAATGCTGCAACCTTGGGTCTAGTTCAAAAAAGCAGCCCAGGTAAGCAGCTGTATGCACAGCAGCATCTCCAGTCAGCACTCCTCTCCCACCACAGGTGAATTTCGTCTTTGAGCTTCAGGAGCGCTGGAACCTGTGTCGAAGTTCGGGGGGTCACCAGCACTAGAACACTGGCCCAGCCCCCTGCTCCTCCTTTTCCCCTGAGGGTGAGATGAGGTGCCCGAGAGCAGTCTCTGGACTATGTCCCCACCCTCTGGGGCACACCACTCATGGCAGGTGGAGGGTCCGGGGCTCTTCACAGCAGCCCAGGCTCCCTGGGCAGCTCTTACTATGGCCTGGCTCTGCTTCCAGCCTGACCAGGAGGTGGGATCTCAGGGGGAATAGGAGGAGCAGGGGGCGGGGCCTCATGGTAAAGGGGGCTGTGAGGGGCCCAAATGTTCTTTTTTGCCCAGGGCCCCAGTAAATCTTAATTCGCCTCTGACCCCACCAGTTTGGGGTGTGTGGCCTATTTCTGACAGTCTGCCCTAAGGTAGGGTATTCACGGTTGTGAGCCACTCCAGGCAGCGTGACACTTCCTGTTTCAACAGTATCTCCTGAGAGGGGTGACTGAAAAGGGATGGGGAAAAACGGGAGCAGGGTGGAAGGGCCTGGAATTGAATGCAATACTCCTTGCTGACAATCTCCAAGACCCCTAGGTCTGAGGTGACCCCATTTCAGGATTCCTAATAAGAGAGGTGGTTGTCAAAAGTTGGGGATGGCTGGAAAAAGATCCTTGGAAAAACTTTCTGTTGGGCTTGCAACAGTGTCCTATTTGCTGCCAGGAGAAATATGCTAAGTATGCCACAGCTGTGGAAGAGGCGAAGGATTGTCTGCTGGGCCTCATCCATCTTTGAATTAAAAAGTTTACTGCCCTCCAAGGGAAGGTCTGTGATTGTGATTTGGACCTCCCTGGGTCACCCTGATGCTTGGAGCCAGAACGATCTCCACATTGCCACAGATGTAGCCATGGTAAGTGCTGCTGTATCCGATGCATTGAACTCTACTTTTTCAGAAGTGTGAGCTGCCTGTCATTCATTATTGATTTTAATTCTTTTAATTCAGAAGGAAGCCTGTCCGTAAATCGAAACCTCTTGTCATAGTATAAATAACTATTCCCAACGATTATTTTAGCAGAATGTAATTAATAATATTCACAACCAAACTGCATGATAGAAATGAAGATACAGAGGTTTTAGAAGAGACTACTCTAAAATATACCTATTCGAAGCCACTGTTAGGGTATGTCTGCACTGGCAGAGTTACAGTGCAGGCAGTTACAACACCACTCAGAGAGCGCTGAAGGGAAACCGCTGTTGTGTGTTCACACTGGCAGCTGCCTGCGCAGTAGTGTGTTCACACTTGCAGCGGCATTCGGAGCAGTGCACTCTGGGTAGCTATCCCACAAAGCATCTCTTCCTCTTCTGCCGCTAAGAGTTGTGGGAAAGTGGAGGGGGTCACGGGACAGCCTGGGTTCTTTCTCAATGCCCTGTGACGCATTGCTGTGCATCCCAGAAATCCCTGTGCTTCCATCCACATTTGGCACCATCTTTCAACAGTTTGTGTACTGCATGCTCTGAATCTTCAGGCTGGAGGAATGGATCCCGAACTGCTGACCAATATGCTGCTCACTCTGATCAACACGTCACGAGTGGCAGTGGAGTTATTCCTGACACTGCAAAGGCAAGAGGAGTGTGACATTGATCTCGCCACGCGTAGTAGCTACGACATGAGATTGCTTGTGGGATTCATGGAGGTGCTGACCACAGTGGAATGCTGCTTTTGGGCTCAGGAAACGAGCACTGAGTGGTGGGATCACTTCGTCATGCACGTCTAGGATGACAAGCAGTGGCTGCAGAACTTTTGGATGAGGAAAGCCACATTCATGGGACTCTGTGATGAGCTCACCCCTACCCTGCGGTGCAACGACACGAGATTGAGTGTTGCCCTGTTGTTGGAGACATGAGTGGCAATTGAACTGTGGAACCTGGTGACTCCAGACTGCTACCGATTGGTCGCTAACCAGTTGCGAGTGGGAAAGTCAACCGTTGGACTCATGTTGACGGAAGTGTGCATGGCCATTAATCGCATCCTGCTCTGAAAGACTGTGACTCTGGGCAACGTGCATGACATTGTGGATGGCTTTGCACAAATGGGCTTCTCTAACTGTGGAGGGGTGATAGATGGCATGCACATTCCAATTCTTGCACCAGACCACATAGACACTGAGTACTTTAATTGCAAGAGGTATTTCTCAATGGTTCTCCAGGCACTTGTGGATCATCGTTGGCGTTCCATGGACATTAACACAGGCTGGTCCAGATAGGTGCATGACACATTCAGCTTTTGGAAAACTGGCCTGTTCAGGAAGCTGCAAGCAGGGACTTTCTTCCCGGAGTAGAAGATCACTGTAGGGGAAGTTGAAATGCCCATTGTGATCCTGGAAGACCCCACCTACTCCTTAATGCCATGGCTTATGAAGCCATAGACGGGGCACCTTGACAGCAGCAAGGAGCAGTTCAACAACAGGCTGAGCAAGTGAAGAATGACTGTTAAGTATGCTTTTGGCCATTTAAAGGCCTATTGATGCTGCCTATATGGGAGGCTGGGCCTGGCCAATGACAATATTCCTATGCTTATAGCTGTGTCCTGTACACTCCATAATATTTGTGAAGGGAAGGGTGAAAGCTTCACTCAGGACTGGACTGCTGAGGCTCAGTGCCTGGAGGCTGAATCTGAACAGCCAGAGATCAGGGTTATTAGAGAGGTGCAGCACAGGGCCATAAGGATCGGGGATGCCTTGAGGCAGCAATTTGAAGCTGAAACCACTAATATTTGTTGCTATGCTCAGGAGTGCAGTGCTTGTAGTGCTAGGAGGCAATTGTGATTGGTGCAGACAATGCACTATGAAGGTTTAAGAAAACTGCCCGTTGCTTTGCAGGACTCTGTTTGCTTGCAATGACTGGAATAAAGATTGCTTTCAAACCCACACAATTCTTTTATTAAAAAACAACAATCAGAGAAGAGAGACAGACCAAAAAAACCACATCAGCACTGAGGGATGGGGGAAGGGAGGGTCCCAGGAGGTGGTGGGGTCCCGGGACGGTTAAAGATTTGTGTATGTGCAGGTATCATATCCAACCTTCTCCTTTGGAGTACAGTACAGTGGGTACTCTACTTCAGCAGGGCTAAACTGCTGGGGAACAGGTGTTGGGTGCAGTGGGTACGGGAAGTCCACAGGGCTGGACTGTGACAGGGCAGGAGGGAATACAGCGGGTACAGACTGGAGCCAGGAGGTTGATAAGAGTGTGTTGGCAATATCTGGGGGGCACATGGGAAAGAGTTTTGTGACAGCGGCTGCAGGGGAGGGCGTGTGTGGAGCTGCTCAGTTTGCAGTGCTAGTATTGCCTGGAGTGCGTCCACTTGGCACTCCATAACGTTTAAGAGCCGCTCCATGGCTTCGTTCTGGTGCACTGCGTTCTCCTTTCGGTCCCTTTTCTCTCTGTCCCACCACTCCTTCAATTCTTGTTTTTTGGCTGCAGAATGCATTATGACCTCACACAAAAAGTCCTCCTTAGTTCTTCTTGGCCACTTTCTAATTCTGCGCAGCCGTTCAGCTGGTGATAACAAAGAGGGAGGCTGGGCTCCCAAGGTCATATCTGTGATGCCAAAATGCAACATTTTACAGAAATTTTTGCATTTTGCAACACACAGACCACTGATTTAAAAAACAGCTACTCTTCACATACCTGTCACTAATTGGCTGACCCCAGGCCAGCACACATGAGCCACAAGACCCCCAAAATGATGAGTAACCTCAGGGGCAGAGGAAATCAGTGTTCCAGGACCGTACTGTACACTGGGCATGTGGCTCTTGGGGAGAGCTAGCACTGTAGGGGAGGCTTTATAACATTCCTGTCCCCACATTTTCTACAGGCTGTGTTCATAGTGGAAGATTGAGGGTGAGCAGGGGATCAAGGGGGAGTCTTCTCCAAGACTGCAGCTTCTGCACTGGCCCTTATGTGGCTCACCTGTGTGCAGCAATGATCCTGTTTCCGCCCCCCCTCCCCCTGCAGTGACAGCAGAGTGGCGTGGGAAAGTTACTCTTAATGGGGCAAGAAACAAAGCAGCTCTGCCAAAGAACCTGCAGCAGCATATTGCTCAGTATCTCCATGAGAGTTTTTTGGAGATCTCTTAGGCAGATTCCTATGAAGAGAAGGAGTCAATCAACACCCTGTTCTACCACTCAGATTAGGCATGTGGTGGTACGCGCAACATAGAGACACAAGCCTGCTTTCTGCAATCCTCCTGCCCCCAACAACTCGCTTCAGCAATTCCCAAAATCAAAGCCACTTACCAGGGCCTCCTCTCTTGTTTGCACTTTGCCAAGATCCAACGGCTGTGACTGTCTAGCCTCCTCTGGGGTAGAGAAAAGCTCTGGGCTGCATGAGCTAACCTCCAAGTCATCCTCTGCCTCTGGGTCTCCCTCCCCCTCCACATCCTCGTCCAAGATTTCCTACTCCTGGCTTGGTCCACTGGCATGCGAGCCACCGAAGTATCCATGGTGGCCTTCGCAGTGGAGGTGGAGTCGCCACCGAATATCGTGTCCAGCTCTTTGTAGAACCGGCAGCTCATGGGCACACCACTGGAGTGGTGGGTTGCCTCCTGCGCCTTGTGGTAGGTGCTCTGCAGCTCCTTCACTTTGACTTTGTACTCCAATGTGTCCCGGTCATGGTCCCTTTCTGTCATGCATCATGATGTCTGTCCGAAGGTATCATAATTCCTACGGCTGGAGCGCAGCTGGGACTGGACAGGCTCCTCTCCCCAAATGCTGATGAGGTCCAACAGGTCGGCATTACTTCAAGCAGCGGATCACCTGGTGTGTGGAGCAGGCGTGGCCACCTGGAAAGATGTGCTGAGACCACTGCATGCATCACTGAGAAAACAGGAAGGGGACTTTCAAAATTCCCAAGGAATTTAAGGGATGGGGATGAGGGTTGGTCACCTGAGGGCAGGGCAGTAGAGTTCAAACCAATGACCAGAGAGGCAAGAACAGGCATTGTGGGACACCTCCCGGAGGCCAATCACAGCACTGTAGTCCACCAGGGTGTCTACACTGGCACCGCAGCGCTGTGCCCCCGGCACAGAGAGCCGCGCGCCTCTCGTTGGGGTGGTGTTTTACAGCACTGCAACTGCAGTTTCTGCGCACTAAGCGGCTTGACGGAGTGTACACTTCGGGAGTTACACCACAGAAAGAGGCTTTAGTGCGCAGAGACTTGCCAGTGTACACGAGGCCTCAGAGAGTCATTTTCATTTCCTCTGATCTTTTCTGGACACAGTTCAGCAGCCTTTCAAATCTAGTTTTGGCATTCTGCCTTCATAACTACTTATTTCCTAAGGTTTTTATCCAATTGAAGCATTTTGAGTTAGGTCATTGATTGGTTGAAATTTAGCTGATGCATCCCTTCTTCCCAAACACAATGTGTAAAGTGATTGGAATTTCTGAGTGATAGAAGCCCTTATATGATAAAGCAGTTCATGGCTGAGGAAAAAAAGAGGTTATGGTGGACACTTACTGGGAAGAACAGTGCAGTGCTAGAGGAAGCACCATATGTCAGTTGCAAACGTGCGGCGCCATGAGGAAGACTGATGTTCAGATTCAACCTTTAAGTGGAGTTGACCAAAAATCAGAATTACCATTCTGCAGGAAAGTCCAGTGTTCCAGCATTTAGCTTTGTTCTGGACAGGGACAAAAAGTCAAAATACCGAAATTTCAGAAACAATTTAATTTACAAATGTTAAAACGTTTGGTTTCAGCTTTAACATTAGTTTCCAGGTCTGCTTGAACTGCCATGGGTGTCTCATGAGGCTTGCAGTTCAGAGGCCTAATTAGGGTTGCCAACTTTCTAATTGCACAAAACCAAACAGCCTTGCACCACCCCTGCCCTGAGGCCCCCCCTCCCAGCCCCTTATCTGAGGCCGCACCCCCACTCACTCCAGCCTCCCTTTCTCTGTCAGTTGCTCACTCTCACCCACCCTCACTCACTTTCAATGGGCTGGGGCAGGGGGTTGGGGTGGAAGAGGGGGTGAGGGCTCCAGCTGGGGGTGCGGGCTGTGGGGTGGGGCTGGGGATGAAGGGTTTGGGGTTCAGGAGGGGTCTCTGGGCTGGGGCCGAGGGTTTGGAATGCAGGAGGGGGCTTAGGGCTGGGGAAGGGCGTTGGGGTGTAGGAGGGGGTGTGGGGTGCAGGTTCTGGGAAGGAGTTTGGGTGCAGGAGGGGATTTCGAACTGGGGCAGAGGGTTCCTGGTGTGGGATCCGGCCGGGCGGCACTTACCTCATGTGGCTCCCAGTCGGTGGTGCAGTGGGGCTAAGACAGGCTCCCTACCTGTCCTGGCTCGATGCTGCTCCCGGAAGTGGACAGCATGTCCCTGCGGCCCCTAGGTGGAGGCTCAGCCAGGTGGCACTGCGTGGTGTGCGCTGCAACGCCCGCAGGCAGTGGCCCTTCTGCTCCCATTGGCCATGGTCAAGGGGAGCTCAAGAGCCAGCACTGGGGGTGGGGACAGCCCACAGAGCTTCCCTGATCACCCCTCTACCTTTTAGTTTGCAGCTGCAGCATCCACACAAAGGAGTGCCAATGCAGCACTTGTTATTCATACCCCATAGTCTGAACTGCTCCACTGTTAGTTCCATCTATAGTAGAGGTGTAACTCCAACAGACCCTGGATAGCAGTAGGCGGGATCAAACTTGGGACTTCTGGAGCTAAATACATGACCCTCTACTGCATGAGCTAAAAGCCACATAGCCCTCAGCTAAGGGTGTAGCAGACTCATTAATCTCTAAGTGATCTCGGTGCCACTGGAGGGGGACAGAGCACCACACCCAGGATGTGTGGGGTTACATAGGCAAGTCTCATAGGAGGTTCTCCAGCAAACCCAGGAAAGACTTAACATTCCTGATATTGCTATAGTAAAAACTCAGGAGGAAAAAAAAGCCCATCAAACAGCCAACTTTTCAGGCCTTCTTTTTACATCATAAAGAAATGAAAATGGCACAAGTCCAACTAAAAAAAATTTGTGGGTCATCTTAAAGGGGGAGATTTTGAAAAGGGTCTAAGGGCTTAGGAGCACAAGTACCATTACATGAAAATCTCTCCTTGAGTATGACACAGTTCAGGGAAACTGCACCTGTATTTCCCCCAGTGGTCCAGCAAGGTCACCCACTCTTCAGATTCTGGCTCCCTTGTAGTTGACTCTTTTGGGTGAAGACCTCATCTCACTCCCTCTAACTAGGATATTTCCAGGCTCTACAGTTCCCTGCCTTCACTGTGTATTTCCAAGCAAAGACAGCGTGCCTGAACAGACCTGCTTGTTTTCTCTTCAGAGACCGATAACAGAGGGATTGCTGCAGTTACCTCCCAGTCTTTCTAGCATCCTTTATTCCAAAAGTAAAAAAAAAAAAATTACGGAGAAAACATATTAAAAGACCCTACACACATGCTCATATGCTTACCAGAGTTCATTGTACCATGGACTCTGGCAACTGCAGGTTTTCCAACCCTATCCAAAGGATTGGGGCCCTCCATGGATCAAGAAGAAGGTCTTGAGTCAGTTTAAACTCAAGCTGTTTATCCAAAAGTCCTTTCCTTAATCTGTGGAGAATCCAGTTCGAACTAGTATATGTGTATCCCTCCAGGGTATGACTTTAAAGGGTTGATAACGGATGAAGTTCATTAGCATTCCCCTGCTCCCTACTAGAGAAGGTATGTACAACGCCACAATAACACTGACACATAATACAGTATACCCCAAAGGTATTAACCCTAATTCAATAAGGTTTAGCTTAATTCAATAAAGGCTATCTTAATTCCATACGGTGTGTCCAGGGTATTAAAGGATATTGTTAGCCTGTCACAGTGTGGTCAAAGGGCCTTGAGTGTACAGTTTGCTCAGGGGTGAATTTTGCCTGTCAGCTGGTCCAGCGAGTGGCAATGATGCTGGAGGAGGCAGCCTCTCAGGCTTTGTCATCACTGACACAAAGTTGTTTGGGTCTTTTTTTTTTTTTTAACACCAAGGTAACTAACAGGGGGATAGCTTTCTAGCTGTAAAATCCTAAGTGGTGACAAGACACTTGTAGTGTCTACCATGAGGTATTGAAGCAAGGTCAGCACTATACTCCCTGCCCGCAGTTAACCTTGCTTAGTGTACCTCATAGTGAAACTCCAGTGCCTTGTCTCCTCTGTGTACTTACAGAAGGATAGCATGGAAAACTAATAGGCTCAATCTGCAGCAAGGAAGCTATAGGTTAGATATGAGGAAAAAGTTTCTAACTATAAGGATAGTCTCTGGAATAGGCCTCCAAAAGAGGTTGTGGAATCATAGAAGATTAGGGATGGAAGAGACCTCAAGAGGTCATCTAGTCGAATCCCCTGCACAAAGCAGGACCAACACCAACTAAATCATCCCAGCCAGGGCTTTGTCAAACCTTTGTTAAAAATCTCTAATGATGGAAATTCCACCACCTCCCTAGGTAACCCATTCCAGTGCTTCACCACTCTCCTATGAAATAATATTTCCTAATATCCAACCTAAACCTCCCCCACTGTAACTTGAGATCATTGCTCCTTGTTCTGTCGTCTGCCACCACTGAGTACAGCCTAGCTCCATTCTCTTTGGAACCCCCCCCCTTCAGGTAGTTGAAGGTTGCTATCAAATCCCCCCTCACACTTCTCTTCTGCAGACTAAATAAGCCCAGTACCTCAGCCTTTCCTCATAAGTCATGTGCCCCAGTCACCTAATCATTTTCATTGCCCTCTGCTGGACTCTCTTCAGTTTGTCCACATCCTTTCTGTAGTGGAGGGACCAAAACTGGGCGCAATACTCCAGATGTGGCCTCACCAGTGCCGAATAGAGGGGAATAATCACTTCCCTCAATCTGCTGGCAGTGCTCCTACTAATGCAGCCCAATATGCCATTAGCCTTCTTGGCAACAAGGACACACTCCTGACTCATATCTAGCTTCTCCCCAGCATTGGAGGTTTTTAAAAACAGGTTAGACAAACACATGTCAGGGATAGGGCCAGGTTCACATGGTCCTGCCACAGTGAAGGGGGATGGATGTCATGGCTTCTCAAGGTCCCTTCCAACCTTACATTTCTATGATTTTATGAAAATTTGCACTTTTTTTTTCTTAGTGAAGGCATAGGCTCAGTCAGAGAAAGGGTGCCACAATTAGGGCAGAGGACAGAAAGGATGAATATTGAATGTTGTATAAGCAGTATGTACATTTGTAGTCTTTAAAATGCTGATATCCAAAACCCCAGTACAGCATGGACATACTATAGTTTTGCCTAGGGACAGGTTTAGCAAAGGCTTCCTGCACTGGCCATAGACATATCCACTATTTCTCAGAATGCAGGAGGGAGGGCAAGCTGGTGATTGGGATGCAGGCAGCACTCTATCTTGTACAGGCGGAACAACATGAACAATGAATGCCTCTTCCCCCTTGTCACTGACTGTGTCCAGCCAGTTTTACAGCGACGCTTCTCAGCAGTTACTACTGAAGCCTACACTTTGACAGCACAGTAAACCTGAGAATGTGGGCTATCCTGTCAAGTATGTCAGCTTGTTTAATGGTCACTTGCTATCAGGATCAAAAGCATTTAGGGGCCTCCCCCCTCCCTTACACACATTCTTTGGGTGAGGGGGTGGCAGGCAAGCACAGAAAAGCCTTTGAAAACTTTGTATAAACTATGTAATTGGGTACATTTGCCAAAGCATGGCTGTGTTCTTTGTGAAGGCTTAGCGAAGAACATTACTCTGATTCTTCTGTAGGCCTTCAGAAGTGTGGATCCTTTCAAAAGTGTAGAGTGTGAATGATTACAAATTTGTTTTTCAAAAGACCCCCAAATACCTGCTGGGTTCACCAGCCCCCTCACCTCCTCTCTCCCCCCCTCCAGTGGCAGTGCCCCTCTCCCCACTCCCAGCTCTAACTCCAAGCTGTCCCCAACTGGTGCTGTCTCTCTTATGCCTCTCTCTGGGACTCTCACTCTCTCTTCTTTTTTAGCTCCCCCCCCCCGGGTTTTTTTATGCAAAGAAAAGTGTAGAAAAGCATTGCCATGGCAACAGTGTCGCAGTGGGCTATTGGAGTTGATGGGCGTTCTAAACTTTTAAAATAATGGCCTCGAAAGAACAGGAAGGGGACAGAGAAAGAGAGAGTGAGCAAGCAAAAGCAATGAAAAGTGGGACAAAAACATTGGAAATGCATTCAGCCTGACATCATCACCCTTTCCCATAGTGGCCGTTCACTTGTGAGGCCCTAGTGTTGATTCACTGTCTTAAAGCTAGCTTTCTAGAGCCTGGGGAGAGCATCTTTCCCTGCCTGAATGCCTTTTTTGTTGTGAAACAGTGGACTGTTTTTGAAGCCCTGCATAAAGGGCTGAGTAATTCACTTCAGTTGCCAGGAAGTCTGAGCCACTTGTGAGCTAACAATAGTTAACTTTATCTCCCACCCCAAGCTGAAAGTTCCAGCTGTAGGTCCCGAATTCTAATAAGGGCTTCACTCATGCCTCTGAGGTTATGGTAATATTTTACACATCTTTTTTCATTAAGACACAGTCATAGCTACTGTTGAGGCACCGGAGGCAACTCCTGTCGATTGATGGAAAAAATAAAAAAGGAAAGCAAGAAAATAGCTTTTATGTAAGCCAGACAGACTTGCTGTTTAATTCTAGAATTCTAAACTGATTTGGGAGAAGCAGGAGAACTTAACTCTAATCCATTATACATTTCTGAGTCAAAGACCTTCTGATTGCTTCAGATTTGTAAAATACTCTCAGTTTTTAGAATTTGGGGTGGTTGTTTTTTATCTCTGTTCCTGCACAGGAGGGATGATTGGCGATAAGGAACAGAGTGAGTCATGAGGAATGGAGATGAATTTGTTTGGGTTTCCCTTTTCATCCAGATTTGGATTTCATCCTGCACCATGACAGCACAGCTGAATGCCTGCGATGACACACAACTGTGATTCATGCAGCAGACCTGCAAAGCCAATAACCAGGGTATGTTTTTGAAAGGAGATCGAGAACATCAATTTTATTCTTTACATTCCAAACTAGTTGCCTCCATGAGAATTAATAAAACCAAATTCAATGTGGAAACAACCTCAGATAACTATCTAGGCTTCTAATATTTGGTGATTAAAAATTATTTGCTTATTTCCCACTTTCAAGTTAATAGTCAACAAGACTGCACTTTGTTTCAGTGCCCCTCTTTACATTTTTTTGTTGGGTATAAAAGACAGCAGTATTCAAACAGCTCTTTTGTGTCTTTGGCTAATGCTTCTTCCCCACTGTGCCTTGAGAACTAGCTATAAGAATGCTTGGATGAAAATAAAAACACAATTCTTTAACCTCCACTTAATACATTATTAATTTTAAAACTTGATTGAAGGACATATGCAATATTTGTGAAATAAAACAACACATGCTCAGTACATCTCCTATTTAAGGCAACACTGTGTCCTTGAGCTGTACAAAGGACTCCAGCTGATGCCAGAGGCAGCTGTTTGTGTTGTGGATCAGGTCACTATAAGCAAATGCATTGTAAATAAGTTACTTGGCCTTTTGGATAAGATCAAGTGCAGTAGGATGCACCCCACCCATGTACTTATTCTCTACACCAATATGACTTGGACTCTCAATACATTCCATGGGTGGTCCACCTGAACCCACTTATCCACTGACAGTTTAAAAACTCCCACACCCCAATCTGGATCTGTGCTGGTTATGTGATATGTATGTACCTCATGAACCTTGTAACCGATACTTGCAATCCCCCATAACGTAAGCCTGATCCCAGATGTACAGTACCTTCCCTCTTAACTTGTGTAAATTTGATTTTAAACCTTAACTTTAATATCCAGCATCAATGTGATCTCTATCGGGAGAATACCCTGCCTTTCTAGGAGAATGGACTGAACACTTATGCTGATCTTTTTCCTCCCTAACAGCTGTGATTTCTGATCTTCACTGTGTGTTTGCCTTGACTAGGATGAAAAGCTGGTTTTTGGACTGTACTTGCTGATGTTTAAAAAAAATCCCAAACCCACCTTTTTATCTTAGTCAAGACAAATCCTGTGAGAGAAGCATCAGGCACCACAATCATATAAACCATAGAAGACAGACAGAAGGTTTGGGGGAGCGTCATTTTATGCAAGATGTTAATCATGAAATAACTTTAAAGGCCTTGAATCTACTCCAATGGTTGCAACTGAAAACACTGATCTTCTAGCAGGGCAGCTCCCGGAGCTCTCAGAGCTCTGTCACTGCACATGAGCTGAAACAGGTGAACTGAAGCTGAATGTATTAAGTCCCATCTGAATAAAAGAAATTAACTAGCTAATAATTCCTAGTGGTAAAAACAGAATGGCTAATGTGCATATGATGAATGAAAAGGCATCCATTCCTCTACATTGCAAAAGACTTCAGAAATCATGACGGGGCTTTACTGTCCTCAAATGATCACTTCACTTAACTCTTGAGATCAGGTTTAGTATATCATTGTTGGAAATGTATATTCATATATAATTTTACTTAGCCAGTGCATAGCACATTTTACAAAGCACATTGCAAAAAATGAATTGTTCCTTATGACTTCCCCTGTGAAGAAGGCACCTAGCATTAGACTTTATTTCCAGAAAGAAAAATGGAGGACAAGAGGTTAAAATGACCTGACCGAACCTACAGAGAGAGAGAGAGATAGTGTCCAAGCATGGATTAAAACTCAAGAGTTTCGGACTCAGTAGCCCATGCGTTTCTCTGTGAGGGCCTGATCTTGAAACACTGAATACCCCTGATTTGCCTCACTGGCTGCTGTACACCCCAGGATAAAATCTTTCAGGCCAGATTTTCAAAAGTGCTCAGCATTTTGAATTCTTTGAAAATGTGGCTGTTTATTTAGGTAACTAAATGGGAGCTGAGATCTTCT
Organism: Dermochelys coriacea; assembly: GCF_009764565.3. NCBI lineage: Eukaryota > Metazoa > Chordata > Testudines > Dermochelyidae > Dermochelys > Dermochelys coriacea. Next base: position 125,662,283 of record NC_050070.1, read on the forward strand.
GAAAACTGTGATCCAGTTATAGGTGTTGAATATGAAAATCTGACCCTGACCTCTTTTGAAAATGTGGCAGTTAATGTATATTTTTACTACATATCGAATGTGTCCAAAATATCATTTTAATCAACTCCTATCTCCCAAACCCCCTGGTACACATTTCAAGCAATTATATACCTTTAAACAGGGTGATTCTTTCATAGAAAATAACAAATATTTTGTGGAACAAAAATCATCCTACACTTGAAAACATTGGGATTTTACTGGAAAATTTTTGAGGAAATCAAGGTTTTTTTTAAGATCAGATATTATATCTTGTTTTGTGAGAAATAAAAATCTCAGCAACTACCTTGAGACTAGGAGTACTTGTGGCACCGTAGAGACTAACAAATTTATTTGAGCATAAGCTTTCGTGAGCTACAGCTCAGTTCATTGGATGCAACTGATGCTGTAGCTCACGAAAGCTTATGCTCAAATAAATTTGTTAGTCTCTAAGGTGCCACAAGTACAACTTTTCTTTTTGCGAATACAGACTAACACGGCTGCTACTCTGATACCTTGAGACTGGCTCTCTCCATGACATATTTTTTACTTTTTCCTTTTCTTAGTACTTCTACAAAGCACTCCTTTTGAGCTCAGTGCTCTGCTCTGCTCTTCCACTCTCTGCTTCTAATGCTTTACCTTCTGCTTTTAGTGATCTTTCTTTCTGTTTCCAAGCCTGGGCTCTCACTCTGAGTTTCCATTATTTAGTTGTTTTTCCTCTTGCTCTGCCACCTGGGTTCTGCCTCTTGCTCTCATTCATTTTTCTTCAAAGGCTCCATTTTTCTGTTTCCCTGCCTTTCCTATTGGATCCAATCCTCTAGCTCTATTAAAAGGTTCCTGCCCCAAGTCTGAGCCATGCCTCTCAGGATTCTCAGATTGTCAGGGCCAGTTTGGCTCCTGGCATACACTCTATCTGCCTCAGCAGCGATTCTAACTTACTACCAGGCTTTTGCTGTCATCAAGGGATGATCCGGAAACCTGAAATAGGTAAAGCATAATTCATTCAAGCCATAGCCTCTGCCTTTCCCAACAGACTCCTGGCAAGCCCCTATATTGGAGACTGCAAGGTGAGGGACGCTGTAGGGTCACTGTGCTGGCCCTACACCAACTGGGGAGTCCCCTTACACCATGGAATTCTTATGTGGGAAGATCTGGCTGCTTTCCATCATTTTTATGTCTCAGGAGTGGTGAAAAGGTACCGGAATGCAACCCATGGTAGCGGCTTCTAAGTTCATGGGTCTAAGTAGGATCGTAGGACGGGAAGGAATCTCAAGAGGTCATCTAGTCCAGGCCCCTTCACACAAGGCAGGATTAAGTATTATCTAGACCATCCCTGGCAGGTGTTTGTGTAACCTACTCTTAAAAATCTTCCATGATGGAGATCGCACACCCTCCCTGAGCAATTTATTCCAGTGCTTAAGCACCCTGACATTTAGGAATTTTTTCCTAATGTCTATGCTAAATTGCCATAGCTGCAATTTAAGCCCATTGCTTCTTATCCTACCCTCAGAATTTTTCTCCACCCTTCTTGTAACAACCTTTATGTAATTGAAAATTGTTATCATGTCACCCCCTCACTCTTCTCTTCTCCAGACTACACAAACCCAATTTTTTCAATCTTCCCTCATGTTCTTCTCTGGACTTTTTCCAATTTGTCCACATCTTTCCTGAAATGTGGCACCCAGAACTAGACACACTACTCCAGTTGATGTCTAATCACCACGGAGTAGAGTGGAAGAATTACTTCTTGTGTCTTGCTTACAACACTCCTGCAAATCCATCCCAGAATGATGTTTGCTTTTTTTGCAAAAGCGTTACACTGTTCACTCATATTTAGCTTGTGATCCGCTATCACCCCAGATCCCTTTCTGCCCTATTTTGTTTGTGTGCAACTGACTGTTCCTTCTAAGCAGAGTACTTTCCATTTATCCTTATTAAATTTCATCCTATTTACTTCAGACCATTTCTCCAGTTTGTCCAGAATCCAGATCATTTTTAATTTTAATCCTATCCCCCAAAACACTTACAACCCCTCCCAGCTTGGCATTGTCTACAAACTTTATAAGTGTACTCTCTATGCTATTATCTAAATCATTTATGAAGAGATTGAACAGAACTGGACCCAGAACTGATCCCTGCGGGATCCCACTGCAGAACAATGTTTTGCTTTCAGGTCTGAGAGTAATCTCTGCTCAGTCAGAAACAACAGGGCACACTGAGCAAACAGGCCTGACTGTGTGAGAGCTTGGAGCTGAGGAATGGCACATGTTGTAAAATGTGTGAGACATGGAATTTTGACCCCACGCCAGTTTTGAAAATGTTAGAAGTCACCCTGATGAAAGATGGTATTTGGGGAGACAAAAGGAGGGGGGGCAGTGTTCTGTCTGTTTAAATCAGACTCATCTTCTAGGAGCAAATATGGCCTTAATAAAACCCCAACAGGTAATGGGTCTGATGCAAGCCTCAGTTACTTCCAGATAATTCCACTGAAGTCAGTAGCATAAACCCTGCTTGTAAAGTTTTCCTGTTCATTTCCTTGGCCTGATTCTGATCACTCACCAGTTTTATACTAGTGAAACTCCTTTGCACTCAAACTATGCAAAGCCAGTTTTGGGGACTGCAAACGTTTCTTTCAGATGGACAGGCTTGCAAAATGATGTGAAAGCTGCTAGTGGGTGGAAGGAATGAAAACCAGAATAAGCGAGTGTAATATTTCTCAAAACCAGACTGCGGACACTGCAGGAAATTGAAGGAACACAGCCAAGATGAAAGGTAGGGAGGAAAAATTGTGGCTGTAGTGAGTGCAAAACAATTACAGTGAAAGTGCCAAGAACAGGCCTGTCTTTGAATGGTTCAGGCCAGGGAATAGATTTTGCTGCAGGGCAGCAGGCAACTCCTGTTTTTTGTTTTTTGTTTTAAATGCTCATCTATCTGTGTAACACAACCTGAAAACTTCACCTCTGTGTTGGGAGATGTCACTTAGAATCAAGGCACTGGTTCCTCATTCAAAAACCTGATGTTGATCATGTTCCTTCCCAGCCATTCTCTTGAGTTGTCTTTCGCAATGGGATCTAATTTTAACCACATCTCCATCTTCATCCTTTCGGAAGTAGAAAATATTAGTCACTAAATCTGACTAGTTTTACTGTTGCTTACCCCAGAGCAGCTTGTTTGGCTTATGAAAACCAGTGTCACTTGACATTGTCATCCACATGGCCAGATGATTACGAGTAAAAGCCTAGCTATTTCTGTTTTAACTAGACAATAAGGCGCAGGAGCTGATAAATGCTGAGATAGGATAGAGGTTTTACAGAGTGAAGGGTTCTCATTAGTTTCATGCCCACCGCCTCACTTATGCTGGTACTGTCTTTGCCACTGCTTTTTATGATTTTTATTAACAGATTTTTGTCAAAAGAATTGCCAAGCTGGCAAAGATGCTGCAGCTTAATAGTATGCATATCCCTCTTTTACAGCTCTGCCCTTGATCCTTTTCAAACATTCTCCCTTCATGTAATGGAGAGGCCATTAGCTTGAGTGAGACAGAAATTTTTTTTGCAACTAGGTGGTTTATGTTGATTTTTTCAGCCCAATTTCTATTATTATTCTTATTTATGCAGGACCAGCAGCATGCTAAGTGCTGAGCCACTATACCTGAAGACAAGGTCTCTGCCCCAGTGGCATTAGAGTCAAAAGTCCAATCTTCCCAGTGATATATTTGAGAGCAAGGGTGGTCTTCTAAGTAAGGGACTGGCCTGTGATGCAGGAGATCAGTGTTCAACACTCATCTCTGCCACAAACTACCCATGTGACTTGGGGCAAGTCCTGCCAAATGAGCTTGCCAAAGCGGCAGAGCGTTTGAGCATCTCAGTCTTAATCTCTCTGTGCTGTAGCTTCAGCATCAATAAAATGGGGATCACAGGGTTTCCTTTGCCTGGCTCTTCTGTTTAGATCTAAGGTCTTCAGGCGGGAACCATCTCTTATCATGTATTTGGACAGTGCTTAGCACAATGAGGCCTGATCTTGTTTGGGGCCTCTCTGTGCTGCCACAATATTCATGATTAAAGGAATTCATTCATTACTCTGTCACATCTCCCATCGATTTCACTGATTGGCTCCTAAATAAACAGGGGCAAACAGTGAATTTTCACTCAGTTTTAGTCTTTTATCTTTAATGTTTGCTCTTTCTTTTTAAAGAAATAAGCTCTGCTTTTCTTTCATTTGAGGATGAGTATTTTAGACGAAACTGCTAAAAGGTCAGGTATGGTTTCAGGGATCGGGTGGAGGTTTTAAATGCTTAATCCCATTTTTATTCTTGTTTTTCTTAATATTTCTTGCAGCATCAGCTGCTTTCTTGGAGGTGAGCTTGAGAGGAAATAAACTCAAGGCAAAAGAGGAAATGTAGAGATGGGTGGTGTATGTGTGTGAGAGACAGAGCAATTTCAGATTGGGCAGGCTAGCTGGCTTGCTGCATAAGATGCTTTCAGGTGCAATCTCAGGTCACGTTCAGTGTGTCATAGAATCATAGAATCATAGAATATCAGGGTTGGAAGGGACCCCAGAAGGTCATCCAGTCCAACCCCCTGCTCAAAGCAGGACCAAGTCCCAGTTAAATCATCCCAGCCAGGGCTTTGTCAAGCCTGACCTTAAAAACCTCTAAGGAAGGAGATTCTACCACCTCCCTAGGTAACGCATTCCAGTGTTTCACCACCCTCTTAGTGAAAAAGTTTTTCCTAATATCCAATCTAAACCTCCCCCATTGCAACTTGAGACCATTACTCCTCGTTCTGTCATCTGCTACCATTGAGAACAGTCTAGAGCCATCCTCTTTGAAACCCCCTTTCAGGTAGTTGAAAGCAGCTATCAAATCCCCCCTCATTCTTCTCTTCTGCAGACTAAACAATCCCAGCTCCCTCAGCCTCTCCTCATAAGTCATGTGCTCTAGACCCCTAATCATTTTTGTTGCCCTTCGCTGTACTCTTTCCAATTTATCCACATCCTTCCTGTAGTGTGGGGCCCAAAACTGGACACAGTACTCCAGATGAGGCCTCACCAGTGTCGAATAGAGGGGAACGATCACGTCCCTCGATCTGCTCGCTATGCCCCTACTTATACATCCCAAAATGCCATTGGCCTTCTTGGCAACAAGGGCACACTGCTGACTCATATCCAGCTTCTCGTCCACTGTCACCCCTAGGTCCTTTTCCGTAGAACTGCTGCCGAGCCATTCGGTCCCTAGTCTGTAGCGGTGCATTGGATTCTTCCATCCTAAGTGCAGGACCCTGCATTTATCCTTATTGAACCTCATTAGATTTCTTTTGGCCCAATCCTCCAATTTGTCTAGGTCCTTCTGTATCCTATCCCTCCCCTCCAGCGTATCTACCACTCCTCCCAGTTTAGTATCATCCGCAAATTTGCTGAGAGTGCAATCCACACCATCCTCCAGATCATTTATGAAGATATTGAACAAAATATGTGTCCTACAGTTTAGTGTCGCTTTGGTTCCTTGTAGCCACTGCTCCAGAGGAAAATACATCACATGCAATCCAGCACAGACAACACTTGCTGCTATCAGGGGATGGGCTTTTCTACTCTAATGCACATACCTCTCACCCTGAAGAACTGTAGGGCTAAGGGAATTGAGCCATTCTGGGCCAAGGCATCGATCTTCCTCTTTCCATGTGGAAGGGGCAAAGTCTGCCACCTCCACAATATCATTCCCATGTACTCACGCTCCTCAGAAGGACCTCGGCAGGGCTGGGGGTCTGCTCCTGGGGAAGCAGTGGATCAAGCATGTAGACTTGGGTAAAGGTGGGGAGACAGTTGTGTTACAGTCCCTCCTACCGACCTCCATTTTAAAGTTAATACAACCTGAGGCTATATTAATGTTTAAGAGGAGCTTCTCCATGCTGGGGGATGCTCCTTCAAGGTGCTTCAATGGACCGCCAAAGCCAGGGAGGAAAGGCTATGGAATCCAGTGTTTGTTCCATGGAGAGGCAAATGCTGTCACCTCTCCTGTCGATGAAAAGACTGGGTGAAAATTCTGTGAGGTTCATTTTGTGCCATTTTCTTCCCCTCTTTCCCGTACTGGAGGGAGCAACCTGGCCCTCAGCTAGGGGGAGACACTGGTGGTGACTTGATTACAGTGCAGCATTTCACTGGTCTCATTAAACAAGCCATTTTTTTCGCAGCAGCTATTGCCATGGGACACCAGCTCCTGTGAGTCCCACCACAGAGCTAAAACAGCAACAGCGACACCCCTTCTTCTGCTCAGCAGTTCTCATTGCCATGTGCTTGAATGAGCCACTCTGTGTGTGCATAGGCTTCCTATAAACAAGCCCTGAGCCCCACAGGGAGCAAAATGCTGGAAATGGAGTGGGCAGGGCTCTGACCCCACCCACCCTCTGCACCTGCTCACAACAGAGCTGATGCACCAGGCAGAGCAAGCTGTTCCCAATTCCGAGCCCAATGGATGGAGCAGATTGTACACCCACTGTGTGCACTGAGTAGTTCCAGGAGAGACTGTGCTTGGCTGAGACACAGTCTCTTTACTGCTTCTAGAGCAGTGCAGCTGCATCCCACCCCCACCCCCTGCCCACCACAATCTAGCATCTAGATTAGAGACATTCAGCGACCTGGGATACCCCACCCATATGCTTCACTGGACTCTGACCTGAGGTGCAAGATCTGAGGTTCCTCAAAGCTTAGCATTGCATGTTCAGATTTGGGGGTTTGTTCTGGCCTATTAAAAAAATAGGGCACATCTACGAACTTTGGTTTTGGATCCAAACTGCCCCACAGTTCATGAGTGGTAAAATTTGGAGTTATGGTCTGGATTGATCTCAAACCTTAACTGAAATACAATCCACAATCTGAGTTCCCCTCCACATTTCCTCCTGACCTAGCACCCTTGGAGACGGTAAGCAGTAATGTAAGGACACTGGAATTTCTCTGGCTTACCCAGCTTCTGCTCTGTGAATAAATAAAGGTGTTTAGTTTCTCCGAACTGTCAATCCCTTAACCTTCAGGTTCATTAACAACTTCTTCCTCCTATGGTCTATGTAATGGAGAAGAAGCCAGCACTTTCTATATTTTCTGAGAGATAAGCAACTCATTTAGAGCCACAAATAAGATCATAATTTGACAGGCAAAACGCCAGGGAAAATACAAACAGATTTCTCCCTCCCAGGCCCTGAATATTTTAATGATTCTTTTCTTGTTCTCCAAATTATATTTCCTTTTTGCTTAATTGAAGGATCAAGTCAAGCCAAAGCTGTAGCTGTCATGCACCATCCATATGTTTTGGGTTTTTTTTAACCTTTCGGCTGCCAGTGTTTTTCCATTTTGCCAGCCAAATGAACACAGCTCAAGAATGTCCATCAGTATCCATGCCCATCAGTATCCGTGGCAGCAATTGGATTACTCTCCTGTTTCACTGACCTGTAGATAGATGTGCCCAGCTTGTCCTTTGTGAAGAAGCCAAACTCCATAGGGTTGGAATAACAAGTATTCAGGACGCAGTATTTGCTATGAAACTTATCAAAGGGACTTAGCTACAGTCAGGGCTGGATTAAGACCTTTAGAAGCCCTAAACACTGAAAAGATTATAGTGGCCCACCATATGTTATTCAAAATAAAAACAATACTATTCAGTAAAACAAAATTTTATTTTTCGAAATGACACAAAACTTACATGTATGCTGAAATTAAAATAGCTTCTTTCTAGATTTTCTGATTGCAAAATTCTGGATAAGTTCATCGAAGCTGACTTGACCAAGCATGTCCGCTTCCATACACAATAGGGAAAGTGAATCAAGTCTGTCCTGACACACTGTTGTTCTCTGAGGGTTTTTTATTCTTTTCAGATGAGAAAAAGTGCGTTCTGCAGAGCAGTTAGTAATCATCAATGTTAGAAAAATACGTAGTGCGATCTCTACATTTGGAAATATGCATTGTATTCTTTCAATGCATTGTATTATAGTCTTTCAATATTGTGTCATGAAGATCAATGTGACTGAATTTCATTTTTCCTGTTTCATTAAACTTTGCACGCATATAAGAGTGGAACTGCCATACTTCTCCACAAAGATTCATGTTCAAGTCAACAGGGTATGAATCAACTTGCTTTTGGGAACCTTGTGACTATTGTTCGTCAGATAAGTCCATAACGTTTAGAAAAGAAAATCTACTTGATACTTCTTTGTACACTTCACCTCACCTCTTCATATGAGCTTCAAGTGTATCAATTATAGCGTAGTAAGTAGATTTGTCTCCAGGATTCAATGCTGTTTCTATTGCACTGCTATCATTTGCTTGTTTTTTCCTGATTTGCTTGCGGGACTGGGCTTCTTTGTAGTTAGTATCAGGCAAGATATCTTTTGATATGTCTTCAAATCTTTTGAAATCATTCCTCAAAGTGTGTAAGTGGTCTGCTAATGATTGACAGAGGTCTGCACATGTTTTCAAATCCAATTCTTTTTCTTGGAAAGCTTGACTTGTGTAGTAAAAGTGTTGTAAAATTTCATTCCATATGGTGAACATGAATACAAACTCTAGTTCTTGCGTCTTGTTTGCAATGTTTTCTGCCTCTCATGTAGTTTCTCCCTTTTGTGATTGGTCTTCAGCTGTACTTTCTAATGCATCCACAATCTTTGAGTAGGACTCCAGAATTGCACTTGTTGCCTCCCAGCAAGTACTAGAAAGAAATTTCAACACATGATCATTGCCCAAATATGTTTTAAGAACTGCCCATTTGTGTGTTGAGGCAGAGAAAAATGTATAAAGTAACTGGACTGTTGAGAAAAAACTTACTGCCACCGGACAAAAATCAACAGCACTGTGGCCAACAAGATTGAGAGAGTGTGCAGCACATGGTATGAATATGACATATTTGTTTTGTTCTAAAAGCTTCTTCTGCATTCCTTGATAACGCCCTGACATGTTGGCAGTGTTGTCATAAGATTGACCTCTGCACTTTGAGAAATCTACTTTGCAAACTTGGCACAGATAATGCAGTACTTGATTTACCATTTCTGTAACAGTGTGGCTTTTCAAATTGAGGAATGTTATAAATGACAGGATCTGATTTCCTCGCATTATTTCGATCTACGTTAGTAGGATATGCCCCTGGTTTAGATGGGTATAAGTAATAAAAAGAGAACAGAAAAATGGGGGAAGAGTGTGTCATGGAGTGTAAGGAAGTAACAAAGTTCTGATTTTTCCCATGATGACTACTTCGATGCTTTTTTAAAAAATATCAAATACCAAATTTTTTCAACCCCCCCCCATTTTTTGGTGTCCTCTGCTTTGCTGGTGCCCTAAGCATGTGCTTAGTCTGCCTATTGAGTAATCCATCCTTGGCTACAGTAAGTGACCAATAACTTTAAATGGCAGGGCTACAAAAAGAACCAAGGCAGATAAAGGCAAACCAGTAATTACAATATTAGTGGTGTACGCACACTGAATTTCTAAACTGTTTTAAAATGAAATAATGCATTGTCTATCCACAGTGCCTTCTAGCCAAGAAGCCCAACAGGCTTTACAACTGGAACCTCGTTGTACCCTAGGCCAGAGTAACCCCTCCAATGGAACGAACTGTGCAAGGGGCCTCCGGGGGAGGAAATCTGTTCAAGCTAGCCCTTCTCTGATGGTTCTGTCAGGGTGAGGTTGCTCCCTCGACAGCTAGGCTCTGGGGCCTTCCCCCACCAAACTTGGCAATCCAGCCCTGCTGAGGCCCTGTGCTTTTGCCCTTGCTTGGTCACCCCAGTGCTCTCCACTCCCAGAGTCGGGGGTCCATGGGAAAAATAATATAGCCTCAGGCTTTATTGTTTCTGCGGCACCTCCATGAAGTGGGATGGGGAGATGAGGTGTGGCCTCACAGGCCCCTGCCCTCAGTGTGACCACTCTTGCCATCTAGCACCCCAAGCTTCCTAGTCTGGATCCATGAATTGTTGTCTTTGGCAACTTATGACACACCTCATGTGCCATGCACCCTCACATACACCCAATGTGTCATACATATTTGTGAGGAAGAGTCACCCCATGAAGTGTGTATTATTAGGCCCATTTTACAGATGGGCACACTGATGCATAGAGAATTAAGTGATTTACTTAAGATTACCCAGTACATCAGAGCTGCAAATACAACACTGGAGTCCTAACGCCAACCGCCTTATAACCAATAGGCAGCACTTTCTTTCCTAATTACCTTCATAATTCCCTCCCTATCAGAAGGAAAAGAACTCATTCTATGGTTCGTGTATTTGATTAGTTTGTTTCCAAGATGAGATGCCGGCTGTGATTATTCTATCTAAATAGTTTAAAATACTAATTTCAAATGACAAGATGTTTAAAAATTGGGATTTTCATCACAACTGGCTTGAAGGGAGAAGAATCGTATATTTGATTTTGCTTAGTGTTCGTACTGGAGGAAATGGACTCCAGCCTTACTCTTTAATATTTAATAAAATGTTATTAATTTTTTAAAAATAAGATTTCATTTCTGATTTACACTTACCTCCAGAATCCCAACAAAGCTTATCAAGTGCTGTCCAATTTTGCACTGAGGTTCGCATTTGGTCTTGGGCTCTTTTAAAAAAATATTTTATTTTTTTTAATCTCTGAAATGCCCGGAACTGAAGCAAAGCATCTCAGAGAAGTTGCCCAGCATTGCAGCACAGAGACATCATTTCAGCAGGAATGGCCAAAGTGATTGTTTTGGTGCAAATAATATAATGTGATCCACGTGTATCATTTAGGCTGTGTTTCTGCTCCCACTGAAGGCAATGGCAATGCTCTCCACAGGAGTGGGAGCCATCGGTCAGTGAACAGCCTGTAAAGTCAGACTGGTCTTGTGCAGTGACTGCCCAGTGACTCTACTGCACAGCAAGTTAATTGCACAGTAATGAATTAATCTTGTACTGATGAGGGCTTCAGGGATAGTTCAGGGTTTGGGGAGCAAATAAAAACAATTCACTGCTCCAGTGCAGAAGAATTGAATGGCACTGCCTAGATAAGAGGTGAGTGAATCCTGCAGCAAAATCACTGTTCTCTTTAATTATACGGGTGGGAGGACTGGGAACGGCACCTTGGTGCTTCTCAGCTCCGTTTAGAGCCTATTGCTAGAGCCCAAATGTTACATGGGCCATCCATGCACCATGCACTTATTTCCGATCTCATCCCTCAATGGGAAGAATTTGGGAGGAAGGAATTAAAACCCAATAAATCCTTGTTTGTGTGAGGCTCGCTGAGTTCTGAGCATAAAGCGGGGACTCAGAGCTCACACAAAACAGCACAGTTAGCTTCCTCAAGTGGCTTTGGGTGAAAGAGGAGCACTTGTTTACTGCTGCTGCAGGTGGCAAGAGTCTTTTATATTCAGCTCTGGGCATAAAAATAATGAGCTGGTGAATTTGTTAATTTGCTGCCTGCTCTTTGTTGTCTAAATGGTCTAGATGGATTTTGGCTATCATAATGAGTCATTGAAAAAGCAGGTTTGCTTCATGGATGGCTATTATTTATTTATGGTATTACAGTAGCACCCACTGGCCCGAGTCTGGTTTGGGGGCCCCCTTTATGCCAGGTGGGTGCTATACAAATGCATAAACTACAGCACTTCAGCCACTTTACAGCAGCACACTCCCTTGAACCTGGGCAACTGGGCATCACGCGTAACTCATGGTTGGCCAAAGGCTGCTTTAATGTGCAATGGCTGCCAATAGTCCACCAGGGGCCAGTATGACAAATGGGCATTAGTAGGGCATAAGGATGCACCAGCCATGACCTTTGTCCTTAGCTCTGACCTTACAGAAGGGATAGCGGTATAGAAGCCACAATGCTAGCTCAGGGACACTAGAGGATCCCCCTGCACTACAGTGAGCCTCCTGGGGTTAGCTACATTGTGACATGAAGGCCACTTTGCAGCAGTAGTGAACTCAAAGCAGCTGCACTGCAATATAGCAATGGTTTCATTCTCTTCCTTCAGGACAAGTCAGGAGAGCTAGTTGGAAGTTTGCTAACAGTATGTTTGTCCATTGGAAAATTTAGCTTCATCAGACACAAACCATTTAGCAGAAGCATTTCTATTTCAGTGAAACGTTTCAGAAAGAAAACAGACCCCAGAACAAAGCATTCAGCTAAGGTTTTTCTGTTTCAAAACAACTGTTGGTTTCCATTTAAAAATTTGTATAATATAAACATTTTAAAAAGTCAAAATTGAAAGGAAACATTTCAGTTTACCCAAAACAATTCACCCCCTCCGCCCCTGAATTTCATTTGGTGGGACAATGTGAAATGTTTTGGTTTTGTTCTGTTTTAAGTTGGAATATTTTTGAAATCGCAACATTTCCCATGCAATGGACAATCCAGCTCCTGCTCATTGGCACAAATCAGAGATAAGCTGCCAGAATTCTAAAAACAGGCATCCACACCATTTCCTTCAATTAGCTGGTAACAATCGTCAGGTACAGTGTGCTCCCTGAGAAGAAAGAAGGCCTCAGTGGAGTGACCTTAGATTCATGTTGGAACAACTAGGAGAATTTGGCCCAGGACTATAACAAATGCAGTCACAAATGAATTGGAAAGGTGATTGTGTTATTCCATCATGTACAAAAGCCAAAGTAGGGGCCCAATTCACATCCTGCAGGATAGGATTAACTGCCATTGACTTAAATCACCGCATGTGTGGGTGAGAACAGGGCCCTGTAGTAGAAAGCCAAATATTCTCTCGAACTCTGGATTTTCCTTACTGTGAGTCACTGAGCTGACTAAAATATAATATTCATATATCTATTTTTCTGCTGTGGGCAACTAACATTTTCCTGCAGCACATAGTGGGGAATATAGATAATCAAGTCCAGGCCTTCTCAATTTTGAAGGTGAAGTAGTAGCAAGTCTGGATTTGAGATATTACTAATATCACACAGTGGGGTCTTGATGAAACAAACAAATCTCTAATAAAAAACAAAACACCTTTCTTATAGAGGAAATTGTGTGCACAGTTATTTCTAGCTTGCTAAATCTGTGTGTAATCTGTCATAGAGAATTAAAGAAGATATAATATTTCTGGATCCAGCACTGTCCTACACATTTAAATATTGCACGGTAAAGCAAGGTGGCTCTTTTTTATAATCATCATCATCATCATGTGTCTTTCTCCTGTGCATCCCCTGATTCTGCTTGTTGTATAAATGGATGCTGTCCATCAAGGACACTCATTCCTTATCTCTTGCTCTTGAGGGGTGGGATAGGATTCAAAAAGAGGAACCAAAAAGCTGTTGCTTTTCTTTGTCAAACCCAATCACATTGACACAGCTGCAAATCCGAAGGCCCCGCGCTTCACTGACATGCAACCCAAGAACAAACTGCAGGAAATTCAAAGTTCAAGATGATAAGCAGCCCTTAAACCGCCCAGTTGTGACTAGATTATTGAGCCAATAGATACTAACAGCTCTTTTGGAGCCATTACAGTCTGTAGCCTAAATGCATACTTAAGACCTTTCTTTAAAACCCTCAATTATTGATCTGGCAGCCTGTAACAGGTCCCTTGGAGCTCTTACCATGTAACTGTCAGTGCTTTAGCTGCTGCCCATATCCATGAAGCCTGTATGCAAAAATCATCTTGTTCTACAAATGTTATCACAGAACTTGAGGCAGGGCCGGATTAAGGCAGCAGCTTCAGGGGCTGCAGCCCAGGGCCCTGGCTCATGGGGGCCCCCGCAAAAATAAATAACAGGCAGCGATCTCTGGGCTGCTGAAAGGGGCACTCAGGCAGGCTGTCTGCCTGCCATACCCCCACGTTGCTCCCAGAAGCGGCTTGCTGCTGGCATGTCTCTGCGGCCCGGGCGCACAGTGGCTTCATACGCTGGACCCACCCCCAGCATCCCTGCAGCTCCTGGCCAATAGGAGCTATGGGGGTGGCACTTGCAGGTGCAGGCAGTGCACAGAGACCCGCTGGCCCCCTTCCCCCAGGGGCCAAGAGATGTGCTAGCAGCCAGCTACTTCTGGGAGTGGCATGCGGCTATCGCAGGCAGGCAGCCAGAGCCCTGCTGAGCTATTGGCCGGGAGGTGCCTGTGGTAAGCACCGCCCGGCCAGAGCCTGCACCTCACACCCCCTCCTTCACCCCTGCTCCAGATCAGAATCCCCTCCTGCACCCAAACCCCACACCCCAACCCCCTGCCCCAGGTCAGAATCCCCTCCTGCACCAAACTCCCTCCCAGGAAAAAGACTTATATACAGGGGCCCCACAAAAATCTAAAAGCCCCGGGCCCACAGGAGCGTTAATCTAGCCCTGTCTGGAGGATTTCTTCTTCCATATGAAGTCACGCTGTCTATATTTTGTTGCTGACCCCACCCAAGCCCAGATACTGTATCAGATGAAGGCACACCATGGAATAAGAATCCGCAGAAGTCAGTTTGAAAACTATAGCTCAAATTCTGCCCTCAGCCCCAGAGTGCACCCTGCTGGGGGTGGGGGCATAGAAATCTCAGCAAGGGCTTCCTTAGGCTTGGTCCTTGGGGGGGGTAGCATTGCTCCCTAAGTTCTGCCTCCAAGCAGCATGGATCTTTCAGACCCTGCAAGAGGCGAGGGCCCTGTCCCTCAGAGTTGCTCTGACATCTCCCCTACTGCTCCTTGATATTTTAGTTCTGTTGGGGCCATGCTGCCAGGGCTTCTTGCAGTGGTCACTACCCCCGTAACCTCCTTTAAAGCGGGGCTTTCCCAAGTGCGGAGGGTTGGCAGAAGAGTTAATGCAGTTCCAGACTGTGTTATTCCCTGCCAGATTTTCCAAGTGGCTTGGAGGGGGTCAGTGCACGCTCCCCACCCCCACACCTCTAGCCTCTCCCTTCCTGCTCCTGGCCTGCCTTCTCCTCAGCTTTGGCACTCTAGTTCCACAGCTGGATCTCTGTGCGGTCTGTGGCAGCAAGGGAATGTTTCCAGAGATGCCTGGGTGGGGCGGGGATCTGTGCGTCAGAAACCCTCAGTGCAGATAATACCTCCAGACATGCTGTCTTCCATGTATGCCAGTGTAAATCCAGAGAAATCTCACTGACTTCAGTGAAGTTAGTCTGTATTTCTAGTGGTGTGAGCTCAAACCTGGGTCTGAAGTCATTTTTTTTTTAAAGTAATGGACTGCAGCAAATATCTGAAATTCCTGCATTTCCATCTGCTTGTGTGAAAAGCACAAATATCCCCTGAGCAGTCTGAAAACAAAACACCATCCAGGCCACATTTTTATATCTGAGACAGCTTCTGAAAATAGGGTGTCATGAGGCACTGGCTGACGTAGGGGCTTTAGAATGAGATACGGACTCTTTCCTCCATAGGTCACTGGTTTGAATGTGGGCCCGGCACGGCAGTACTTGAAAGCTGCTGCCAGCTGATGGCAGCTTGTTCTCCTACATGAAACGAGTTGTTGGGCCTGGGCTTGTCCCCAGTGGGCAGATGTCCGTCGCTCAAACGCCACCATCCCTGGTTGGCGTTAACTGACGTTCTTACTGGGAGGCTCAGCAGAAAAGCCTAGGGCTGACGAGGCATAAGACTGACTTACCCTCTCACCCCTGGGACGAGATCGCTACAGTTCAAGGGCAAGGTCTATTAGCAGGCAAGAGGAGCGTCAACTTGCATGACCTCTGCCCCTGCTCTACCTGCTCTGTGGATTGAAGCTGTCAGGCTACACAGCTACCAAACTAGCACCATTCACAAACATGGAAATTGACTGCAGGAAGACAGCTTAGAACAGAAGCTCCAAGGAGCTAATGGTGCAATCAGCACTGTCGTAAGGATGGGTAGAATATTAAGGTGTCTGAAAAGAGCCTTTGAAAAGCGTCACTCCTGCTCACCAGGCTACGGCAATATGTGATCAGCAGCATTGTGTGTGTCACTCACAGGAGGGTTGCACGTACAATCACTTCTGTTCCCTCTGCCTGTTCTGTATCACTTTCCTTGTTCCATGTTATTTGTTTTATGTTGATACTGTCTATGCACTTAAAGAGATTATATATTTTTCCCATGGCATAAACAAAATGACTTGCATTTCACAAGGAGAGTAATGGTAATGAGAAGTCAGGCTTAGAGAGGAGTGATGGTAAGTTTTATAGCAAGGAGAAATAAATCTCTTTCGACTTGGCCTAGCTATTGCATTTACTTACAAAATCATCATTGCTCTTGCTTTACAGAAGGTGAACGGGCCCATGTGGTACAGTGGGTAATTTTGCAATGGGCAGAATTTACCTCTGAGCTGATGGCAGGAGTTCAAAGTCAGTTTAAAGCAAGACCCACGTGCATGTAGTTTAGTGCTCTTCAGAGACTGACGTCAAAACCCACCCTGCAGCCCACTAAGGTTTGAAAAAGTTACAGTGCAGAAAGATGAGGTAACAATTCTTTTGAGTCCAGCCAAGCTTAAAAAGTCCCCTCTCTCCACACCTCCCACCTCCAGTCAAAGGACCGGAAGCAGTTGTGGGAGGTGTTATTAACAGCCCTAAACTGCTGCTCCCTGAAAGGTGATGTGCATTCATTTCCTTTTGTTCTCAGGGAATAGCATACTGTCCGTTGCCACCATGTATTGATTTGCCACCCAAATACAGAACAGTGGCAGCTGAACCATGGCATGAGAATAGCATTAAGATGTGTTATGCACCATAAATAAACCGAAATAGCCAGCCAGGAAGCGCTGGTAATCACTGCTTTGATGTAGCATGAATTATGGGGTGTGTGGTGGTGGTTTTTTTTAAAAAGCAGGTTCTGCTTGTTTTGAGTCAGCTGCTACCGCTCAGGGAAGAGACTGAATCCAGTTTTTCATCTGCATTTCTCCACCTTCACACTGACAGCTGTTGCCCCTTGATTCAGAGGAAAGCGATCTCTGCCTCTACTTCATGTTCCCTTTATAGTCCTCTCCTCCTCTGCCCTGCAGTCGCAGCGGGGAGACTGGAATCTTGGCCCTCTCCCAGCAGCGGAATTGAGAGGCTCTTACTGCCAGCTATCAAGGGTTCCTGTAAAAACATCCAGGCTACATCATGACCTTCCAGCAGCAGATTATTTAAATCCCCCTGGGTCTCATCTGCACGACCATGTTTCTACTGCTGCCCCACTGTTGCACTAGAGCTGGCAGCACTAGTGCAGACAAGAATCCCACGGGGTTGTTCACAACCATGTCATCTAATCCCACCCAGAACATTTCATAGGCAGGCAGCTGTTGAACCCTAGTGCTCCCACCATAGCTCGCACTGGCACAGCTGCGCCTGAGCTTGGCTTCTATTCACTTTGCGGAGCCGTTCTTTAGCTGGCACAGCAAACTGCTTGTTTGAAACAATCTATTGTCTCCTCCTGACACAATAGCAAGGCAGCTTATTAAAACAGCCTCCAATCCTCTTTGTGGTCTTTGCACTATCATGTTACCTCTAGCGGACAGTTGTTTTCTTTTTAAAAATGGCTTGGTCTGAATAGCCACAAAAGTATCTAAAAGTGCATAAGAGCTGCGAGAGTTCGATGAATTCTCTGACCTTATGGTAATGTAGGTGTCACAGAGCACCACTAAATGCCAGAAACGGCCTTCCAGGCTGCAACTAGCTACATAATAACCCCTGCAGAATGTGGTAAGTTCATCCTGCCTGCTGCTAGTGCTCTTAATGAACTGTATAAGCAACAGCGTTTCTTTAGACCTGCGTCCCGAAGCGCCCTCTTGTGGTTTGAAGTGCTCAAACTGCAGCCACATTTTCAGATGCAGATCACCAGCTTTGCCTCAGTCAGCTAAGGGCTCTTCCCTAAGCCCTAGACTTAGAACATCACTAAATGGCTCATTTGTCTAATGCCAGAGACCTCGTTTATTATCAGAGAGAGAGGAGCAAATAGTGCTGCTCTTTTTGGCTCTCTTTCCCCACAGTTGTTTCATAAAAAGGGGCATGCTTAAGAAACCATAATTTGGCACAGCTACAGTGAAATGCTGGCAAATCTTTAGTTCACCTAGCTCTATAATGATTGACCTAGATGTTCAATAATGAATTATGATTGCTAAGGGTAAAAATAGTTCCCAAGACTGTGTTATAACGCTCAGCACAATATACCCAACTAAAGGAACAATTTTAACTAGATGACAATGTTTTTTATTGCTATTGTCACTGGAGAAAGTGAGTGTTTGTTTTACTAGCATTTTGTGGCATGGGAGGGTTATGCACTGAAGTCTTTATACGCATAAGGATGGCAATACATAAAAACAACTCCCTGGGGAGAGAAATGTCAAGGCTGCTTTCTGGCTTCTTTTGCTGGCTGGAGAGGCCGATCCATTACCCAGCCCCTGTTCCCACTGGGAAATGTTGTCATGGATTGGTTAGTTGGGAGCTGGTGGTTTGCGCCTCTTCCACTGTCTAAATTAACACACAAACACTGCAACACAAACACCTATGCTAGCACTGAGTTAAGGGTGCTCGCTTTTCCCAAATAACAGATGTAATTATTAGAATAAATATACTGTGAATCCTGAGCTGTTTTTCACTACTTTTAGAAATCACTTCCACTTTTACATACAATTTCAGTTAACACACTCACAGATACCTAAGAATAAGAAAGCAAAAGTCACCTGGCAACTTTAATTATGGTCACAACAAACTATGAGTTGACCGTTAAGTGCTTAAAATTTACCCACATGTTTAACTTAAAGGAGGTGACCAATCCCATTCCTATTCACCAACACACAAGCAGGTGTGTAACTTTAAGTACATGCGTAAGTGATTTGCCAGAGAGGCATCATTTTTCAACTTTTCTCATATTTCTGTTTTGGCTTATAGGACTAACTTCACAAGAGGACTTCGGTACCCAACTTAGCTGGCACTTTAGGTGCCTAAATTCCAGAATCAGGCCACAATGGAATGCACAAAACCTCAGCTGGGCTGCAGCCTAAACCTGTAGGCAGCTAAACTTGCTAAGTACCTACATGCAGTAAAATTTCCCTAGGCACCTGTTTTTGCCTCTGAGCATGTGTGCTGTGGCCCCCCACACTGGTTAGCTGGATGCCTAACCCCCAGAACAATTCACAAACTGGGGAAAGATAGGTGTTCCTCTGCCCAACACACCTGCGAGGCCCAATCCAGTAAATGTGGCCAGATCTCACCTACTGAATGGTGAGCTTATCTACAGTGGTGGTGGACCTCCCTCATAACTTTTAGCCCTATCTTTTGGGTACCCACCTGGAATGTGAGCAACCCAGTTCAAAGCCACTTGGGATGGGGATGGAGCATGAAAGAATTTGAACTGGGATTGTCATCCCACAAGTGAGTCCCCTAACCCCAGGGCTCTGGGCTATGCTCATGTGGGGCTTTCTCAGTCTTGCCTGTTGAAGCTGTTCCATTGTGGCTAAATAATGAAAAAGAGTAATTGGGTCAGAGAGAGAAAGCGCCCCATGCTCCAATGATGACAACTTCTTTTTTTAATTAGTTAATCCACATGGAACAGCTTCAACAGGGGAGACAATGGGAGTCCCACATGTGGATAACAGCCCAGTGGTTACAGCACTGGCAGATTCCAGTTCAAATCTCTACTCTCCCTCACATGGACTTGAACTGGGGTCTCCCACATCCCAGAGGTATGCTAAAGATGTGGCTACAAAGCCATGAGGCAGCTCTTGCTCCCTTAATGGCTTAGCCGCTTCCCTCCAAGAGGGGGTTTGTAGCTGAGAATCCGGAGCAGAGGGAGGCTGCAGCCTGGAATTAGGTGCTTATCTCCAAGTGGCCTGGGGCTTAGTACACACGTCTTGGGCTGGCATCTCCCATGGGCTTGCTTAGGTGAGATACTGCCTGTAGTGCTGCTTTTGTGAATGCCATTCGAAGATGCCTCTCTCTCCCTATTCATTGTAGAGGAGCCTAGGTGCTTAACTCAGGCTGTGTAAACCCCTGTGTTTTCCTAGGTGCCTAAAGTCGAACACAGTGATGCTCAGCATCACCACACCCAAGCTCCTATGTGAATTCTTCTTTGTGAATCTAGCCCATATATGCTATGTGAAATAGCAGCAAAGTAATGGCTGTATCAGCAAACCATGTCACAGTGTATGTATATTGCCATGCAAAATAATGACTGAAACGTTCTGTCTGCCTGTCCTTAAAATATAGAAATATCTGATTTATATTTGTTTCTTGACTGTTAGCGAGAGCTTCATATTTCTGACATAACAGGCCCAACTTGTTATTGTAATGTTCACCTCATCTTTTCCTCCGGTAGCATAAGGGGACCTGAGGGAGGCGGCAATGGCCTTGGGGAATAGCCTCCAACATAAGAGTGGCCAACACTAGCTCACTCTGGCCCTCTCACAGCCATCAGCACAGGGCGCTCACTGGGAATGGGCAGTAGAGCATGTGGGTTAGAGAGAGCTGCACACCGGTTACTCTGACCTGGCTAATGGCCCATAGGGGACCACTGCGAGCAGAGCATAAATTAAAGCAGCCCTCCATACAGTATTGCTAACCCTGAGCATTAACAAAATCAGGAGTCAGAGCCCCTCCCCGCCGAATCATGAAATTGACTTACATTCACGAGATTTTTTTAAAAAAAATATACGTGGCGGGGGGGTCTTTTTAGTTGCTTTCTGTTTTTTGATCCTTCAGGATTCAAGTTTTCAAGGTTTTCTCCTGCAAAGCTGAGATGCTCACATGTTCACAGGACTCTAGATCATGGGACTTTAAGAAAACCATCAAATATTGTGAGTCTCTTGGCAACAGATAACACTGCCATACATGTACACCTGTATAATTAAGTGCCCCAAACCTCATTAATGCAGCGTTAATATTGCCCAGGGGTGCCTTGTGCCCTTCTAGAACATAGACTTCAGCTATATTCAAACCTCTGAAAACAAGGAGCTAAGGTAACACACACTTAAAGGTCTGAAAACAGAAATATGGAGTTAAGGTACGTGCCACCTCCTGTAACAGAAACTTAACTCTGCCTCCAGGAGTTGGCAATAACCATTGAGCATGATTCAATAAGGATGTGGGGCAAAATAAGTAGACCACAAGTAAGTTCTAAGAGAATGTGCCATTGTTTGTGCTGCATGCCACAGATTGGAATTCCAGCATTTATCTGCACTCACTGCCTTTGGTGTGCTAGGTGTAGCTGTATTGCATGGTGGGGGGATTAGCTGGCATAAATTACTATGACATAAGGAGAGGTGCATGTGTACTTCAAAGGATCAAATATGCCTCCTTTTAGTCTTGAGTTCTATAGGCTGTGTCATTAGCAGTCATGGGGATTAACAGCAATGTAATGGCATGCTCCAGGGCTTAATAAGGGGTAAGTGAAGGCAATGTGGCAGAAAGAATCCTCAGCACAAGCATAATGAGAATGATAAATATTTTGCAAGTCTGTGGTGCTTTGTGTGGAGTAGGATCTGTTTGAGTGTAGGCCAGATGAGGGTAGCTCCTGTTTGCTATGCAGGATCTAAACCTGTGTTTTCCCTTAGCATAGAGAAGGCATTAGACTTTGTCCTACAGGGCTCATGTGTGCTGTTCCCTGAATGGTCGGTAGCATCTGCAAAGGCAGCCTGTTAGTATGTGTGGGTTATCAATGTTTTGGGGCATCACTCCCAAAAAGGGGCAGAGTTAAGGTTGTATCATGAGGTGTTGTTAGGGTGACCAGATGTTCCAATTTTATAGGGACAGTCCTGATATTTGGGGCTTTGTTTTATACAGGCACCTATTACACCCCACCCCCGTCCCGATTTTTCACACTTGCTGTGTGGTCACCCTAGGTGTCATGAGTATCTTAACACTCTCTGTATTTCCTATTTTTAAGACGTTTGTTTGTGTTACCTTAATGAATCGTTTCCTAGTTTTCAGGAGTTTGAACAGAGCTGAACTTGATGTTTTGGAAGTGTAAAGGACACCAATGGGCAACCTTATCACTGTGTTAATGAAGTTGGGGGGCATTTAATTTCCTTATTTTTTTTAATAAAATAATTTCTTAGCATCACAATGTACCACAGCCCAGCTCTCCCTTGCCTCTGGCTCCTTGAGAATGATCTCCCCAGCAACTGAATGCACTAGCTGTATGTTAGCCTTGTCACTGCTCCTGCATCATGTCTCCTGTCTCTCTGTTTATCCAGCCTAGCCCAGTTCACCCTCTCAGCCTTCTGCCCCACAGACAGGTGTTGGACGTGGGCCTGCAGGCTGAGGCGCTGGGGAGAGGATGTGGAAACAGTGCAGGGACTAGCATGCAGGCTGTGGGACATTTTTTGACAGGGCAGACAGACATGAGAGGAAGTGGATGTGGGAGGTCTGAGGGCACAGAGCTGAACATCCCACAGCTCAGACTGTTGTGTGTTGGCCCAGGGGGCTGTAATACCCACCCCACACAAAGGAGCTAAAAAGGGAAGTAGAAATCAGCAGCAAACAACCCCCTCGTGGGCTCAGCCTTCCATTTGGGATGCTTCCAGCAACCTTGGAAGCAGTTATGGCAGCACCACTACAGCTACCTTTCCCCTTTGAATCAACCGCATTCCCACATCCAGGAGTTTGAATCCTGCAGCGCTGCCAGTGTCATTCCTGCTCAGGCCACTCAGACTCAGAATCTCCTGGGCCTAGTGGCACATGAGGCAACATTTTGCCCACTGCTCTCTATCCAGAGCAAGAAGCTTGACGCGATCATAAGATGTCTCCATCATCCTCTTTGATCGTCTTATGATAGGTCATTTTTTTGTCCTCCACACCTTCTCTTCCCTCCAGGCGAAATCCAGTCTCAATGGACCTTGTACTTCTTCCACAAGACGTGATCTGACAACATGTCTGATCTACCATAGCCATCTCTGTCTAATATTGACTCCTTTGTCTGCTGACTTATGTGATACAGCAGTTCCATATTGGTTACATGAGCACACCAATAAATTCCTAATATTCTTCTTAAACAATGTTGGTGGAATATATTCAGCTTCCTGTTGTTTACTTTCACCATCTCCCTCACTTGTGAGGCACACATAATGTTGGAAGGACAATAGTGTTGCACAATCTCATTTTAGTGTGTAGATGTATCTTCTTACTCTTCCAACTATGTGGTGCAGGACGGGGCTCTGGGCTGGGGGGTGGAGCTGAGAGGTTTGAACTATGGGAGGGGGCTCCGGGCTGAGGCAAGGGGTTGGGGTGTGGGAGGCGATACGGGCTCTGGGCAGGGGTGTGTGGTCTCTGGGGTGGGTCCAGAAATGAAGGATTCAGGGTGTGGGAGGAGGCTCCGGTCTGGGGCAGGGGTTTGGGAAATGGGGGCTCTGGCTGGGGGTGCAGACTGTGAGGTGAGGCTGGGGCTGAGGAGTTTGGGGTGCAGGAAGGTGCTCCAGGCTGGGACCGAGGGGGTTCGGAGGGCAGGAGGGGATCAGGGCTGGGGCAGGAGGTTGGGGTGTGGGGGAGGTTCAGGGGTGCAGGCTCTGGCTAGAGCTTACCTCAAGCAGCTCCCAGAAGCAGCGGCATGTCCGGCTCCTACGTGGAGACATGGCCAGGTGGCTCTGCATGCTGCCCTGTCCGCAGGCTCTAATCTAGCAAATAAGTGCTTGTGGGTTTCCAGGCAAGGCTCAGTTAGTATCTCCCATTGGGGGTCTCCCCGCCCAGCTACTGCTGCTCATCCATAAGCCCCCCCACAGACCTGGACTCTGCTGTAATGTAAGGTGGTCACAGCCTGTTCCATGTGTGCCTCTGATTGAGGGTGAAAAGAAATACTGAATAGCACCATTCATTCTGTGCACTGGATGAGGCAGGGATCCGGTGGAAAAAAAAAGTAGGTGATCATGTAATTTAAAGACTGTATCATAATGCATATGCATAAATAAGCCTCATTGACGGTCAAAGTGACTTAGGCTTCTAAATACCTAAGTGACTTGAAAACGGGACGCAAGCTTCTAAATCACTTCATTGCTTTACAAACGTGTTCCCGCTGTCATTTTATTTGCCTTTCCTATCTGTCTTTACTTTACATTATTTTAAACATGCTGTGTATAGCCTTGTAATAGAAGGACTGAATCATACAAAGCTTGCACTCAATAAAATGTCATAACCATTCCAAGCTATAAAAACTGGATTGATTAATCCAGGGTGGGCTTTACTGAGGAAGCAAGGGATCACCGCCAGTCAGTGATGCTAGCACTGCTCTTTAAAAAAAACAATAAAAGGAATTTTAATTTGCAGTGCCTGTAAATGGGTGTCTTGACCATAATTTCTGTGGCACCTTAAATATGAATCTTGTGTCATCTCATGTTTTCTTGAAAGGCCCCTTGCCAAATCAGAATAGGTCCACAGTAGCATGTGTCCATACACTACTGGTCTGGGTAAGGGCCTGTTCAAAGTCCATGAGACCTTTTCCACTAACTTCAGTGGGTTTGGGATGAGGTCGAGTTAAAGCATAGACAAAGGCTTTCAACCCTGTGGAAAATGTAATAGGCTGTGCTAGTTACTCATACCTTTCCCAGACCTGAAGAAGAGCTTTGTGTGGCTAAAAAGCTTATCTCTCTCATCAACAGATGCTGTTCCAATGAACAATATTACCTCACCCACCTTGTCTTCCTAACTGCTTGCAATCATTTATTGGAGATTACTGAAATAAACTATGGGCTCCATTCTGCTATCCTTTCTGATGCTGGGTAGTACCTTTCTCTTCAAGGAGTTCCTTTGATTTCCAGGAGACAGAGTAGCAGAATATGGCCCAAAGAAAAGATGGAAAGCCATCAAAGCCAGTGGTAAAATATTGATTGAATAAGGGCATGTGGGGCTGGCATTAGGGGTAGGCAGGCTGGCCTGCCGCCCAAGCAAGGTACTCAAGGGGGCGCCACGCTGCTCCCTGCCACACACTTGACCTGCCCACAGCCGCGGGGCTTTGAAGCAGCCAGGCAGGTGCGGCAGCATCTGGAGAGAGCAGACTGACCGAGCTGCAGGGGGGCAGCTGGAGCAGCCAGATAACTCCTCTGAAGCAGGGGTGCCCCTCCTGCCCTGCTCCATTGCCGTCTGTAGCCACACTGCTCCTCCCCTCCTTCACCCCCCCCATGCCTATGGAGACGACCCTGGCCAAGCTCAGGACCTGAAACCTGGCTCCTGTTTCTGTGTGGAGGCATGGCACTGATGTCACGGTGTTTCCTTTCCCCTACCTGTGTACCCGCTCTCCACTGCACTGGGGTGGGGTCAGGGGGAGCACGTCTATGCTGGTGCCTCTGGGTCTGGAGTGGGAGCTGCCTGGCCCTGCTGTTCAAGCTTCTGAATGTTCTGCTTAAAGAGATAGTGCTCTGACACACTCGGACACATACCTGTTCCTCCCAACACACACACTTACACAATCACTCTCTCTCACACTCCCCCAACTCATACACACTCCACCGCCCCCCACTCACACACTTATATACTCCCCCAACACTCTCTCTCTCACTCAGAGGCACACACACACACACACACACACAGATGCTCCCATGCAGGGCTGGCCTTAGGGAAAATGGCACCCTGAGCTAATTGCACTGACTGACCCCAGAACAGCTTTCTGCTGCAGTCTTTATAGGTGACAATGGATTTAACTCTGAGCGCAGTCGCTTGGCCTGCTGAGGATACCTGGGAGCTGATCAATGTGTGGACAGAGTCCACCCATTTCCATGAATTCAGCTGGAACAGCAGGACTATTCACCTGTACCAGGAAATTTTCATGGATGCTGGAGTGGGTGGGCATTGAGCAGAGTCTGGCCCAGTGCTGTGAACACATGAAGCACTTGAGGCTCCTGTACAGGAAAGCCAGAGACTCCAACAGATGGTCTGGGAGGGCATGTCATACCTGTCTCTTCTACAAGGTGCTTGAGTGGGTGCTGTCATGAGATCCCCGTACTGAGCTTGAAGTGGCTTATGATTCCCTTGTCAGCCCCGCTGGTCTCATTGTCTGAGAAGACACCTATGAGGGCCAGAGTGAGGAGGCAGCAGGGATTGTGTTGGACACCCCAGAAAACCCAGAGGATGAGGAACATGTGACTCTGCGCTACCACCTGGTGCAGAATGTTGAAGAAGCCCTACAGCTGTGGCAGGAACCAGAGTCCCAAGCTGCTAACTTACAGTGGACCCCCACCCTCTGCCCCAATATCCCTCCTTGCTCTGATGCTAATATCCCAATTCTAAGTTCAAGGGTATTTGAATCTCTGTGCCCTGGGTAATATAGCCTGCAGTGCTGAAGCCACAGCATTGTCATACCCCATCTCCTTACCAAATTCCTCTAACATTCCCCCACTTGGTTTTGCCCTTGCTCTGCTCCACCCCAACACAGTCCTCAAGTGAGACAGAGTTCTTAGTCAATGATTTTATTGATTTCTGATGAATTACAATTAGGCATTTGGCTTCTAAAGCTATTTTTTTTCAAATACTTTATAAAGGAAAAATCAATGTGCCCTTGTGTCTGTGCATTTTCTCAGTCAGCAGCCAGCCATGGTCCTAGGGCCTCTGGAGAGGTCCTGGCTGGGGAAGGGAACAGAACATAGCTGTTGAAAACTTTACAGTTGGTTGCCTCAGGAAAAAAGTTAGTTATAGCACTCTGTTCTCCCTTGGATGATTACACATTTTCAGTGCTTTTCCTACCCCCCCTCCCCGATCTTCCCATTTCCTTACAAACTGGAGCAGCATGGAATGGGTGTTGGGGAAGGAGGGTAGGAGAGATAGGTTTCAGATGGGAAAGGTAACAGAAAGTTGTAGAAAAGTTACAGTTGGTTGTCTAAGGAAAAGTGAATTATGTCAGTCTTATTCCCTTGGAAGATTACCAAGTCTTTACAGTCTCTGTCTTTGGTTTCTGCCTTCTCCCCACACAGAGCAACGCTATACAAGCTGGGAGAAAGTGGGGGTGGGAGACGGATTGGTCTGGTGGTTGGATAAAAATAGTGCAGTGTCCTTTTCCAGTTGTCTGAAGTGATGAGTTGTGGTGCTGAGCTGAATCTTCTGAAACCCTAATGAAGTTGCAGTGTGTCTCTTTCTTGCTCTGTCCATTTCACCATTGTTAGGCAGACACAGGGGCGGGATTTTCAGGCCAAGCTGGTGGCCGGGGGTGGGTGAGGTGGGGGTGGTTGATCTCCTTTAGCATTAACACTTCCTATGCTAGTGGAGAATTTAGTCAATTTCATTCAAATTTCCTCCCAATCCTGAAAGCATATTTCAGCAAATTTCTGTTGTAGCAAAAACTCCAGCTGGTTCTTCAGGTTCACTGGCAGTGCAAATCTGCTTGGTCCACCTTCATAGCTAATCAATATCCTCTATTCAGCAATATGTAGAGAATGGAGGGGGGTGACCATTAGCAGAAACATCTTTCGGGCATAGATTGACAGATCTCTTCCACTGGACTGGAAAGGCCTTTCTCTTTTCCATTCTGGTACTTTGAAAACTGCTATGGTCTACAAATGTTGGCAAGCCTTAAGGAAAGAAATTGTAAACAGGTAACATAGCCCCTGGAAAGAATTATGGCCCCCCCACACCCCACTCCCCCTGTTGAGACAGTATGAACATGTTAAATTGTTAAAAACAGTAGTACAGATTTCTTACCATTACTAGCCTCTGGCCCTTCCTGATGGGCTTCAAAAGTTGTCTGAGAACTGAAGATAGTTGAACCATTGTATTCCTAGAATGCTAGAAAGTATCAGAATTGTGGCCTTTAATAGCAAAGGTATGATACATGGGGCGGGTGGGATTTCTTAGCATGTTCAGAAGGTCAAAAATAGAATGCTACCCTTGTCTTTGAATTGGCAGGACCTTCAGCTTCCGAGAGGGAAACCATTCCACCAGGAAGGCAGGAGCAACTCTCCAGAGACAGTCAGAGAAGGACCCTGAAGGACCATTGGCTTGGAGAAGAGGAATCAGGAGCAGTTTAAGTTCCTCAGGGCATGGAAGGGTCATGATCTTCAACAGGAAGGGACACTGATGAACTGGTTAATGGAGCAGGTGACACACCATAAGAAATGGGAGAATTCCCTGATCAAGAGGCTCATTGAACTGGTGGCCAAAAGAGTGAGGCATCTGCCTGTTGTCAAGGGCTCAGAACCAGCCGATCAGCGGCCTTTTCATAGAATCATAGAATATCAGGGTTGGAAGGGACCCCAGAAGGTCATCTAGTCCAAACCCCCTGCTCAAAGCAGGACCAAGTCCCAGTTAAATCATCCTAGCCAGGGCTTTGTCAAGCCTGACCTTAAAAACCTCTAAGGAAGGAGATTCTACCACCTCCCTAGGTAACGCATTCCAGTGTTTCACCACCCTCTTAGTGAAAAAGTTTTTCCTAATATCCAATCTAAACCTCCCCCATTGCAACTTGAGACCATTACTCCTCGTTCTGTCATCTGCTACCATTGAGAACAGTCTAGAGCCATCCTCTTTGAAACCCCCTTTCAGGTAGTTGAAAGCAGCTATCAAATCCCCCCTCATTCTTCTCTTCTGCAGACTAAACAATCCCAGCTCCCTCAGCCTCTCCTCATAAGTCATGTGCTCTAGACCCCTAATCATTTTTGTTGCCCTTCGCTGTACTCTTTCCAATTTATCCACATCCTTCTTGTAGTGTGGGGCCCAAAACTGGACACAGTACTCCAGATGAGGCCTCACCAGTGTCGAATAGAGGGGAACGATCACGTCCCTCGATCTGCTCGCTATGCCCCTACTTATACATCCCAAAATGCCATTGGCCTTCTTGGCAACAAGGGCACACTGCTGACTCATATCCAGCTTCTCGTCCACTGTCACCCCTAGGTCCTTTTCCGCAGAACTGCTGCCGAGCCATTCGGTCCCTAGTCTGTAGCGGTGCATTGGATTCTTCCATCCTAAGTGCAGGACCCTGCACTTATCCTTATTGAACCTCATTAGATTTCTTTTGGCCCAATCTTCCAATTTGTCTAGGTCCTTCTGTATCCTATCCCTCCCCTCCAGCGTATCTACCACTCCTCCCAGTTTAGTATCATCCGCAAATTTGCTGAGAGTGCAATCCACACCATCCTCCAGATCATTTATGAAGATATTGAACAAAACGGGCCCCAGGACCGACCCCTGGGGCACTCCACTTGACACCGGCTGCCAACTAGACATGGAGCCATTGATCACTACCCGTTGAGCCCGACAATCTAGCCAGCTTTCTACCCACCTTATAGTGCATTCATCCAGCCCATACTTCCTTAACTTGCTGACAAGAATGCTGTGGGAGACCGTGTCAAAAGCTTTGCTAAAGTCAAGAAACAATACATCCACTGCTTTCCCTTCATCCACAGAACCAGTAATCTCATCATAAAAGGCGATTAGATTAGTCAGGCATGACCTTCCCTTGGTGAATCCATGCTGACTGTTCCTGATCACTTTCCTCTCCTCTAAGTGCTTCAGGATTGATTCTTTGAGGACCTGCTCCATGATTTTTCCAGGGACTGAGGTGAGGCTGACCGGCCTGGTGGCCACCCAGGATGCTGCCAAACCAGAGGCTCCTGTTGCAGTGACAACCCTCCCCTACAAACAGACCAGGAGGAGAACACTGATCCTGCAGGAGTCCTGGAACACCAGCATATACTGGCCCTGAAGGAGATGTCCCCAGTTGTCACCAAGAGTCATTGTCTCTCATTGTTCACCCCTGCTGATGAAGAGGGAAAGGAGACGAGTGCAGAGACATTAAACTGTGGGCCTTGTTCTCAGCTGTGAACTGTTACTTTGGTAAAAAGATCTTGTTCTGATTTCAAAATCTTTCCATTAAACCTTCTCTCTCATACTTTTAATAATGATTATGCTTTGTTTAACTGTGTGTAGGTTCTTATTGCTAATGATTAACTGAAGCGGGGGTTTTGTTTTTGATTGGGCTGCAAGCTTCCTGCCTCATGTAATGAAACAGTATGTAAAAATCAGGTGCCATCATAGTGCAACTATTCTTTGAGGCTCGTCCCCCCCCGGCGCAAGATTCATAAATATCTTAAGTGGTACAGATACCCAGGAAGATTGAGGAAAGTGATGTCTGTGTGGTGATGTGCTTTTAAAGGTGTATGATATGCTTTTAAAGCACTACTGTTGTTCAATGTAGCAGATGTCTAAAGCACACAAAAGGGGTTGATCGATGTCTTAATGGCTTTATTACACATGTTGAAAATCAAAATCCAAGAACAACAACAAAGACAGAAGGAACATACTGACAATAGTGGCTTCTACCAGTACCCTGTAGAGAACCCAACCTTTCACCCTCTGAAATTTTAAGCAATTTCAACCATACCAGGCATTACTGTTCTAACAGCTGTTACTTACAGTTAGCACTACTGACAATGAAAAGTTAAAAAAAAAAAAAAAAACCAAGCAAACTACAACTATGGTTACAGTACTCCCTACCCAAAGCAAACCATCATAAGCTTGTTAAAAAAGTTTGCGTGCTTCTTATAAGAGAGGTTTCTAAAGAAGTGTGAATAGTGAAAGACAAAATCATTGTATACTGACCCCATAACAGCTCAACCATCACTCTCCACAGCACATACTCAACCCCAAGGTGACAATCCAATGGAGGTACTCTGCTATAATTGTCTTTAATGTGTGCAATGTCATATGAACAAATGGCTAATGACCTTTGGCTACAAAGGAACAAAACCTGCACAAAGCTATGTAGCTCCATAAGTGTGTACCAATGTTTCCTCATGTGCATTTCCAGCAGTTTTACAAGATGTGAAGCTGTCCCTTGGCACAGGAAGATGTCATCCTCTGCCTCCCAGCTATATTGAGATGTGTGCACATATGACATCCCTGATTTCCCTTGTCCACTGGAAACCAGGCCCAGTGTGCATATGAATGGGATCTGGCTGCCTGTACAAAGTTTATAAATCAGACTTGCCCTTGGGCAAGAAGAACTCCCCTTTTCCCTCACAAATGTTAACTTGTGCACTAGGTTCACCGGGGGAAGAAGACCAAAGCCCTGAGGTAAGTGGGGATGTGGGATACCAGGAGGAAGCACGAGTAGGAGAACGTGAAGGGGAGGGCTCCTGCCTCAGAGTAAGAAAGCAGGATGATCAGCGAGTTATCTCAAGTGCCTATACACAAAGGCAAGAAGCCTGGGAAACAAGCAGGGAGAACTGGAAGTCCTGGCATAGTCAAGGAAGTATGATGTGATTGGAATAACAGAGACTTGGTGGGATAACTCACATGACTGGAGTACTGTCATGGATGGATATAAACTGTTCAGGAAGGACAGGGAGGGCAGAAAAGGTCGGGGAGTTGCATTGTATGTAAGAGAGCAGTATGACTGCTCAGAGCTCTGGTATGAAACTGCAGAAAAACCTGAGTGTCTCTGGATTAAGTTTCAGAGTAGCAGCCGTGTTAGTCTGTATTCGCAAAAAGAAAAGGAGTACTTGTGGCACCTTAGAGACTAACAAATTTATTAGAGCATAAGCTTTCGTGAGCTACAGCTCACTTCATCGGATGCATTTGGTGGAAAAAACAGAGGAGAGATTTATATACACACACACAGAGAACATGAAATAATGGGTTTATCATACACACTGTAAGGAGAGTGATCACTTAAGATAAGCCATCATCAGCAGCAGGGGGGGGAAAGGAGGAAAACCTTTCATGGTGACAAGCAAGGTAGGCTAATTCCAGCAGTTAACAAGAATATCAGAGGAACAGTGGGGGGTGGGGTGGGAGGGAGAAATACCATGGGGAAATAGTTTTACTTTGTGTAATGACTCATCCATTCCCAGTCTCTATTCAAGCCTAAGTTAATTGTATCCAGTTTGCAAATTAATTCCAATTCAGCAGTCTCTCGTTGGAGTCCGTTTTTGAAGCTTTTTGTTGAAGTATAGCCACTCTTAGGTCTGTGATCGAGTGACCAGAGAGATTGAAGTGTTCTCCAACTGGTTTTTGAATGTTATAATTCTTGACGTCTGATTTGTGTCCATTCATTCTTTTATGTAGAGACTGTCCAGTTTGGCCAATGTACATGGCAGAGGGGCATTGCTGGCACATGATGGGATATATCACATTGGTAGATGCGCAGGTGAACGAGCCTCTGATAGTGTGGCTGATGTGATTAGGCCCTATGATGGTATCCCCTGAATAGATATGTGGACAAAGTTGGCAACGGGCTTTGTTGCAAGGATAGGTTCCTGGGTTAGTGGTTCTGTTGTGTGGTGTGTGGTTGCTGGTGAGTATTTGCTTCAGATTGGGGGGCTGTCTGTAAGCAAGGACTGGTCTGTCTCCCAAGATCTGTGAGAGTGATGGCTCGTCCTTCAGGATAGGTTGTAGATCCTTGATGATGCATTGGAGAGGTTTTAGTTGGGGGCTGAAGGTGATGGCTAGTGGCGTTCTGTTGTTTTCTTTGTTGGGCCTGTCCTGTAGTCCAGGAACCTATCCTTGCAACAAAGCCCGTTGCCAACTCTGTCCACATATCTATTCAGGGGATACCATCAAGGGCCTAATCACATCAGCCACACTATCAGAGGCTCGTTCACCTGCGCATCTACCAATGTGATATATGCCATCATGTGCCAGCAATGGCCCTCTGCCATGTACATTGGCCAAACTGGACAGTCTCTACGTAAAAGAATGAATGAACACAAATCAGACATCAAGAATTATAACATTCAAAAACCAGTTGGAGAACACTTCAATCTCTCTGGTCACTCGATCACAGACCTAAGAGTGGCTATACTTCAACAAAAAAGCTTCAAAAACAGACTCCAACGAGAGACTGCTGAATTGGAATTAATTTGCAAACTGGATACAATTAACTTAGGCTTGAATAGAGACTGGGAATGGATGAGTCATTACACAAAGTAAAACTATTTCCCCATGGTATTTCTCCCTCCCACCCCACCCCCCACTGTTCCTCTGATATTCTTGTTAACTGCTGGAATTAACCTACCTTGCTTGTCACCATGAAACGTTTTCCTCCTTTCCCCCCCCCTGCTGCTGGTGATGGCTTATCTTAAGTGATCACTCTCCTTACAGTGTGTATGATAAACCCATTATTTCATGTTCTCTGTGTGTGTGTATATAAATCTCTCCTCTGTTTTTTCCACCAAATGCATCCG
This sequence comes from Dermochelys coriacea, assembly GCF_009764565.3. Lineage (NCBI taxonomy): Eukaryota > Metazoa > Chordata > Testudines > Dermochelyidae > Dermochelys > Dermochelys coriacea. Next base: position 125,695,298 of record NC_050070.1, read on the forward strand.
ATGAAGTGAGCTGTAGCTCACGAAAGCTTATGCTCTAATAAATTTGTTAGTCTCTAAGGTGCCACAAGTACTCCTTTTCTTTTTGGATTAAGTTTAGAAGTGTGAGCAACAAGGGTGATGTCGTGGTGGGAGTCTGCTATAGACCACCGGATCAGGGGGATGAGGTGGACGAGGCTTTCTTCCAGCAACTAATGGAAGTTACTAGATCGCAGGCCCTGGTTCTCATGGGAGACTTCAATCATCTTGATATCTGCTGGGAGAGCAATACAGTGGTGCACAGACAATCAAGGAAGTTTTTGGAAAGTGTAGGGGACAATTTCCTGGTGCAAGTGCTGGAAGAACCAACTAGGGGCAGAGCTCTTCTTGACCTGCTGCTCACGAACCGGAAAGAATTAGTAGGGGAAGCAAAAGTGGATGGGAACCTGGGAGGCAGTGACCATGAGATAGTCGAGTTCAGGATCCTGACACAGGGAAGAAAGGAGAGCAGCAGAATACGGACCTTGGACTTCAGAAAAGCAGACTTTGACAACCTCAGGGAACTGATGGGCAGGATCCCCTGGGAGAATAACAGGAGGGGGAAAAGACTCCAGGAGAGCTGGCTGTATTTTAAAGAATCCTTATTGAGGTTACAGGGACAAACCATCCCGATGTGTAGAAAGAATAGTAAATATGGCAGGCAACCAGCTTGGCTTAACAGTGAAATCCTTGCTGATCTTCAACACAAAAAAGAAGCTTACAAGAAGTGGAAGATTGGACAAATGACCAGGGAAGGGTATAAAAATATTGCTCGGGCATGCAGGAGTGAAATAGGAAGGCCAAATCACACCTGGAGGTGCAGCTAGCAAGAGATGTTAAGAGTAACAAGAAGGGTTTCTTCGGGTATGTTAGCAACAAGAAGAAAGTTAAGGAAAGTGTGGGCCCCTTACTGAATGAGGGAGGCAACCTAGTGACAGAGGATGTGGAAAAAGCTGAAGTACTCAATGCTTTTTTTGCCTCTGTCTTCACAAACAAGGTCAGCTCCCAGACTGCTGCACTGGGCAGCACAGCATGGGGAGGAGGTGACCAGCTCTCTGTGAAGAAAGAAGTGGTTTGGGACTATTTAGAAAAGCTGGATGAGCACAAGTCCATGGGGCCGGATGCACTGCATCCGAGAGTGCTAAAGGAGTTGGCGGATGTGATTGCAGAGCCATTGGCCATTATCTTTGAAAACTCATGGTGATCAGGGGAGGTCCCGGCGACTGGAAAAAGGCTAATGTAGTGCCCATCTTTAAAAAAGGGAAGAAGAAGGATCCTGGGAACTACAGGCCAGTCAGCCTTACCTCAGTCCCTGGAAAAATCATGGAGCACGTCCTCAAGAAATCAATTCTGAAGTACTTAGAGGAGAGGAAAGTGATCAGGAACAGTCAGCATGGATTCACCAAGGACAAGTCATTGCTGACTAATCTAATTGCCTTCTATGATGAGATAACTGGCTCTGTGGATGAGAGGAAAGCAGTGGACATGTTGTTCCTTGACTTTAGCAAAGCTTTTGACACGGTCTCCCACAGTATTCTTGCCAGTAAGTTAAAGAAGTATGGGCTGGATGAATGGATGATAAGGTGGATAGAAAGCTAGCTAGATTGTCGCGCTTAACGGGGAGTGATCAATGGCTCCATGTCTAGTTCGCAGCTGGTATCAAGTGGAGTGCTCCAAGGGTCAGTCCTCGTGTCGGTTTTGTTCAATATCTTCATTAATGATCTGGAGGATGGTGTGGATTGCACCCTCAGCAAGTTTGCAGATGACACTAAACTCAGAGGAGAGGTAGATATGCTGGAGGGTAGGGATAGGATACAGAGGGCCCTAGACAAATTAGAGGGTTGGGCCAAAAAAAATCTGATGAGGTTCAACAAGGACAAGTGCAGAGTCCTGCACTTAGGATGGAAGAATCCCATGCACCGCTACAGACTAGGGACCAAATGGCTAGGCAGCAGTTCTGCAAAATAGGACCTAGGGGTTACAGTGGACGAGAAGCTGGATATGAGTCAACAGTGTGCCCTTGTTGCCAAGAAGGTCAATGGCATTTTGGGATGTATAAGTAGGGGTATTGCCAGCAGATCAAGGGATGTGATCGTTCCCCTCTATTCGGCATTGGTGAGGCCTCATCTGGAGCACTGTGTCCAGTTTTGGGCCCCACACTACAAGAAGGATGTGGAAAAATTGGAGGGCATCAAAAATGATGAGGGGACTCATGACTCAGACTTATGAGGAGAGGCTGAGGGAACTGGGATTGTTTAGTCTGCAGAAGAGAAGAATGAGGGGGATTTGATAGATGTTTTCAACTAACTGAAAGAGGGTTCCAGGGAGGATGGATCTAGACTGTTCTCAGTGCTAGTAGATGACAGAATGAGGAGTAATGGTCTCAAGTTGCAATGGGTGAGGTTTAGGTTGGATATTAGGAAAAACTTTTTCACTAGGAGGGTGGTGAAACACTGCAATGCATTACCTAGGGAGGTGGTGGAATCTCCTTCCTTAGAAGTTTGTAAGGTCAGGCTTGACAAAGCCCTGGCTGGAATGATTTAGTTGGGGATTGGTCCTGCTTTGAGCAAGGGGTTGGATGAGATGGCCTCCTGAGGTCCTTTCCAACCCTGATATTCTATGATTATATGAGTGCTGTTTGTCACATTGGCACCCACACAGGAACATAGGCAGTGCCAACAAGCTTTCAGCGTACCAAACACTCACATCACAACAATTCTCCAGTTACTTAGATTGTAATTTAATTCACTTTTTTCAGAATCACTGATGCTAGAATACAGTTTCATGAGCCAAGGCAGGAGTGGATGTCTGGGGTCCTCCACAATAATAGTTGACACAGACACACCATACAGGACCACATAATTTCTGGGGAATTAAGTCCCTTCTTCACCCTTCCCATACAATCCTGATCTCCTCAGTACCCTGGGATTATGAACCTTTCCAGTGTTTCCCACATTTGTAGTCATGATTTTGCCTCTGTTCACTAAACCTGGCAGAACAATTAAATGGTAACTTTGTTGGTTCACATACTCACTTGCCCCTGGTGGTGGGCAAACTGTAGGGATGTGGGTGCCATCGATGGCCCTGGAGCAGTTTGGAAACCCTATCCTCTGAAATCCAGCAATTACTTCTGGGACTTTTCTTATAGCAACCACATGTGAGTAAATCACAGTGTTAATTGCCTCTCAAATGTGCAAAACCACACCCCTGACCTTGACACTGACAATGGACTTTCCAACCCCAAAGTGGTTTGCAAGAGACCTACAGTTGTCTGGTGTAACCAGCTTCTACAGGACAATAACAACCCATTTGTGAATCAGAATGGCTTCCATGAATCGAATGTTCTGGAGCTGGCGGGGGGGGGGGGAGCGGTGAGGGGTTGGTGGAAGCTCCTCATATAGCTCCATGAAGGTCCATTTCTTCATTTGGAGGTTCTGCTTCCACTGCTGGTCATACCAGGTTTCCAAAATGATGTGATCCCATCACACTATGCTGGTTCTCCTGTGCCAGAAGTGACGGTCAACAAAAGGGCATGCTGTGACAATACTGGCATTCATCATATCTGTACAGTGTGAGCTGAATAAATTGTCATTGACCTTCAAGGTTAGCAGTCTTCAGTGTGCCAGAAAATGCTGCCAAAATTCCATCCAGTATCTCGCTGAGCCCCCACTCCTCTGCATAACTATTTGTCCTGCAATAAGGAGAGGAATGGAATGAGATCATCCTCCAATTGATCCATATCTTTCAGACAGTTTTGCAGGGAAAAAACAGTGAGGGGCAACCTGATCAGGAGCTGCATTAGCAAATGTGTGAATATTTGTATGGGGGACAATATCAACAACAGACAGTAAAGTGGTTCCTATAGTGTCGCCGAGTGAGGCACAAAACCTGGGGATACCACCCCTGAAATGGTAGCAATAACATCGCATACCTCTAGCTGCAGTGTGTATGTCGGAAAATGCATGTACATAGTGCTATGCCTGTGTCCAGCCCTGCATATGTGGACTCTAGGGCATGGGTTTGGGAAGTACACAGGAGCATTACAAGATGCACTGTTCAGGTATATAGGCAAATGCAGACAACTCAAGAATATTAGTTCTAAGTATGTAAACACTCAATGATCTCAGGACAGTAAAAACACAGGATATTTAAGAATATATGATGATACAAAGTGTGACTGAATCAGACCAGAGATTTTTCAAAATTCCTGTAAAGAAAGTGCTCTAATGTTAGTACATTAACTTTATAACTGTTACATTAACTATTCCTCACCTACACCATAATGTGGAATTTACCTTTCTATAATCTTGAAATGTTTTGAGTTCCATTACTTTATAGTAGGAGAGCAGATGCTTGGAGAGAAATCCAGTGGAAGTTCTTCCACTGATTGTAACAGAATCAAGATTTCATCCTTCTCTAGTCCTATTTTATGATGTAAAGTTGTCAAGCTATCAGTTTGCTGTTTGTTTGTTAACTGGCTTTTTAAAATTATATTTAAGGCATGTACATTTGTTCAGTGATTTATTCTTCTTTGCAATTAGTTGCAGTCATTAGGAAATGTTTTATATTAGCCTGGGGGTTTCCATTTAAGTGCTGAGATCATTACATTTTCATTTTTCCTCTATTTGGGAGCTTTGCATTAATCCAAAAGGTTTAAACATGTCAGTGGATAATTGGTCGCAAGTTCAGTGTTCTAGTTCCACAGGTCTATGACATTCAGTCTGTGACTTTGTTGTCTTGGGGCTTACATTTTATGGCATTTTTCTTCTTCTTCTGCAGCTTCTGACACATTATTGCTAAAATACCAGGCAAATTCAATATTAGCACACTCTACATTTTCCTCCCTATTTGCTATTTTATATTTTCAAAACATAACAAGAATAAAAAGTACACATAAAAGAATAGTACATCATAAAACACACCACATTTACAAGAAAAAATACTAGTGCAAGGATATTAGTAGTTATAAATTCCCAAGAAAATGACTATATTTTTCTGCATTCATCCTGCTGTTCATTAAACAGAAGATACTTTCTCTAAATTGGCTAGGTTTTAAGCACATGTATCAGTTTATGATAACTCAATCTTTGGATGCTTTCTATTTGTGAGGAAGAATTCTTCTGGGTGTTAAACTAGCTCTCAACAGAATCATATTAGTGTGAAATTCACCACTGTGTGGAGAGCCAATATAAAGCCTGTGCCCTGTTCCTGCTTAAGACCTAGTCTCACATCCAGAAGAAATCATAGATTCTAGAGATAGATTGATGGGTTGAACTTGGATTTTTAGTATCCAGATTACTTCTCTGTATGTACCTTAAAACTGCATCTTTGCTCCGACCCATTTCTCCTTTGCCACAGCAAGCTGCTCTTCACAGCAGCTCCTCAACAGGCTCCTAACCATTCAAGATATCTGAGTTTGCCATGAACAATTATATGGTGGTGATTATAAAGTATGGGTATGTGTAGTGAGGTAGGTGAATACTTCTTGAGAATGTCCACGGTTTCCATGTTTTGGATTGACATGTTAGTGGCTTTCCTAGTCTGTGACTTTGAGCTTGAGTTGGGGTGGAAGCGTGAGGAGAGAACAGAGTTAAATTTCTTTGATTGTAGTAATTTGTTTGCAATGTAGTGGGTGGAATTGGTAGCAGAGAGCTATTATTTTAGCTATTACATCAGTAATATTAGAGTAATAGCTAGAGGCCCCCTTGTGCAAGGCACTGTACATATACCTAGTGACAGCTGTTGTCCTGGAGAACTGAAGTCTAATTAGACAAGCCAGAGAGAGACTGGGGAACTGAAGTGCAGAGACATTAAATGACTTGCCAAGATCACACCGAAAATCTTTGGGATAGCCAGAAATTAAGCCCAGCTCTCTCTAGTCTCAGTCCCACGACTTATCTATAAACCATGCTTCCTCTCAATAGCAAGTGATATCTAGCTTGGTGATACTCTTGTACATTTGAATGAAGTGGAATTAAAGGATATGGTCAATGGTGTCCAGCTGAAACAGGAGATCTTAAGACAAGAATATTAACATTGCTGTATCTTGGTTATGAGATTTGACTTTAGTTTAACACTGATGTAAGGGGGAGGGGGAGGTGCCGATATGGAAACATTTCCCACATGCTTTTCCCCATCAGATCAGCAGTACCCAGATTTCAAGGGCATGCAGAAGAGAATTTCATATGAAACCAGCTGACCTGCTCATGCACAGATTTCAACAGCAATGGGAAGATCTGAAAGATTTTACACTCACGTAGGCTGTGTAGGTAGAAAACATTGTTATGTCTGGCCTTTGGCAGTCCTACACAATAATCAAGCTACAAAATCTGTTTTTAAAACTTCAAGGACACTACAAGAGTCTTCTGAATATTTTTACCAGAAATTTGCACGAGAGACATTACACCTTTTGAAAGTGAGATGAATATTTATGCAGGGTGCAAATTTCCACTTAGCAGTTTTTAAATGTATATGTAAATTCATATATAAACTTGTTAATAACTCCCCCAAAATAATTAGTTTGTTGATGTAAATTGTTACTCCACAGGAAATTCAGGTCTGCAAAATAATCACACAATTCTCGTTGTTGACAATTGCAGAGCCTTAAATCAATTAATTCCACAATTTCCATAAAACAGCTCACAGCTACTACTAGTCTGTTGAAGTATTTTATACCTCTCTAAAAGAAACATCTGTTTCCTTTTCATATGAAATCCATAGAATAGAGCCCACTGAAGAGCTGATGTAGAGAAAACACTGCATACAGTAACTAGCCCACAAAGGCACAAGTCTTTCATCCAGTTTAAAAGAAAGTGAAAAAAAATCAGAGAATATAATCTAATGCACATTGTTAAAAATGTTCCAGGACTCTAGGCTATGGGAGACAGAGAAAGGAACTTTTGTATATTAAAGCTGCTTCTCCCATGTGATTATAACTCAGCCTTGAATACTGAATTAAATGGATTCTTGTTGAGTTATAGAAATTAGGGGCCAAATTCATCATTACACTCTGGCAGCTTTACTCTATTTTAGTGACAAAAACCAGCCACAGCCCTGTTTAACTGGTTGGTTTGCAGGGGTTCTCATAACAAATTTTTTGGTGGCCTCAATCCCTGCTGGTGGCTGTTCTGATAATTTTTCCAAGCCTGAGCCCTGCTGCTTTGGGCTAAAGCCCAGACCCAGAGCCCAGGAGATGAAGTCCAAAGCCTGCTTCTGGAGCCTCGGCACGCTGAATCCTGAAGCTCATCTCCCCCCCAGGAAAGTGGGTTGTGAACTCCCCTACTGAGCACACTCACCGGCTCCATGTGTCTGCAGAGGTGCTGTCCGGAGCAAAAAGGAGGCTGGACAGTGCAGGGTGCCAATCCCCTGCTGGCAGTGCCAACAAACACCAAGGCAGCACATTCAGGAGCAATAGCTTGGCACTGCAGGGAGGGGAGCCTCTGCTTTGTGCCTCCCCCAATCTCTGCCCAAGAGGCTGGCCTGGCTGCAGAGACATCCCCTGGTGGCCACTGTGGCTGCATTTGAGAAATGCTGTTAAGGTATGTTTATGACTGCTTTGTGTCACTGGAGCAATGCAAAGTAGTTAGCGTATACTGGTGAATCTGGCCTTGGTACTCCTGGGGGAATTCTGCACCACTGCACAATGCAGAATTTTGCAGAAATTACTGTTGGGTGCACAGAATTTCATTTCCCCCCACAGAAATGGGCTGCAGAGATATTGGCTGCCACTAAGGGCTGCTGGACCCAGTAAAGCCCAGCTCACAAACAGAAAACAAGGCCGGGAGCAGGGAGAGGGTTCCCAGCATGCCCTGAAGGAAGGAAGCTGTAGCATGCAGGAGGAAACTTTGTGCAAGCCCAGGACTCAGCATCAGGCTGTTTCTCCCTCTGGATCCCTGGGCTCTAGGAGGGTAGGGTCTTTGAGTGTCTGGGCTGGGGAGGTCCCTCAGCTGGCCTCTGCAGGGCGGAGGTGTGAATGTCTGGGTCAGGGAATGGGGAGTGGCTGGACTCTCAGGGAGGGAGGGGCTGTTAGTGTCTGGGGGGAGGGACCCATGGCTGGGCTCTGTGCGGGAGGGGTGTGACATACTTGCTAATAAGTATTTTGAAATAATTTACCAAAATAATTGAAACTGGTGTGATTACATAGTGTTATTTTGACAAATTAAATTTGCAGAATTTTAAAATATTGTGCACAAAAATTTTAATTTTTTGGGGCACAGAATTCCCCCAGGAGTATCTTAGGGAAAGGGGAAAAAAACCCCAACCTCTTAGCTAACCTCCTCCATCCATCTTTTTTCTTTCTTAAAATATGTATGTAATATTCATGGAAAGTGCCTAATGATGATGGAAATTCTCCATTAACAGGACAGATACAGCATGGGCAGCAGAAGTGCAAGCTTCCTTCCTGGACTGCCCTCACACTTTGCCTTAACTGTGCCCAGGAGAGAGATGAGCTATAGGTTTGAGTGGGTAGCTCAGACTTAGGTACCTTTTCACTCTGTGATCTGTTTTTTGAGATTGCTGGCCTGAAAACTCATAGTCACATGAGCAGCCTTGTTCATGTGAACCATCCAACTGACTTAAATGGGACTACTTGAAGGAGGACTGTTGGGTTTTTTTGGTGGTATGGCCACTTGACCATTAGGAACTGAGTTGAGCCCCTTAATCCATTTAATAGATTCCATCAAATGGGCATTGGATGAAACAGTCAGAGTTCACACAATTCAGTGACTGAGAAAGAACTTTTATGGAAGAGATGAACACTAATGGCCTGTTCTTTATAAACAAAATTATGCATTATTCATTATTTCTTATTTTATTACCAGCAGAAGAGGAGGTGAAATAAATGGATCAACTCATCTCCCCTTATCTCTGCAATTCTTTTTGGGCTCAGTATTGATATAATTTATGCTTGTTTCTCTACTTAACGCTGTGACTCTGTATCAGTGTTTAGCCTACATCTTCCTGATTAATTATGATATCTGAAAATAATACAAGGAGGAGGTATTTAAAATAAATTATTACAGGGAAAGGGTTTGCATAAAAATGGGGAGTTCTGATATGGTTATGATTATGCTGGCATTGGGGGAATCTACATTTATTTAAATCCAATCACCGACAGGAAAAATTCCCTCATATCTCTGAATATTCATGGAAATGAATATTGGGATTACTTTATCAGTCCCACAAAAAGCTAAATCCAATGATAAGATAAATATGACACAAAGGCAGGCTTTTTCACCATGAAACATGCGCTGAGGAACAGGTATTAAAACAAAAAACAAAGTTCCCAACCAAACAGAAGCAGACCTCCACGCAGGGGCTTGTCTCTCTGCCCAGCTCTTAAAGAATGAATGCTGATGCTGTAGATGATCACAATGGACCCTTCTGACCTGAAAAATCTCTGAAATCAGCTGCATAGGCTTCTGGGAAACAGTAAATTAGTGTCTCTTGGGCAGCTAAAGCTACATAAGAACACATTAGATTAAACTTCTGCAGGAAACCCTGAGTGGTCTCTGAAGAATAGTGATGGAATCGTAGCTGCACTGAAGTCAATGGGAGTTTTGCTAGTGAGAAACGATTGGGGATCAGGGTGGGCTGTAGATGCAATGTAGGATTCAAAGGTTAGTTGTAATATAAGAAATTTTCCTCCTATATATGCTGGCAAGGGCCTATGGGGTCTTACCTAGGGTTTTATCTTGGCAGAGGGTGAATTATTGTCCTTGGATAAATTTGTGTTTATTCATATTTCCATCTGAATTTGCAATGAAAAATCTGAAAACTAATATAAAATCTCAGCCTCCAGGCACAGTCTGAGTGGGCAGAGCTGATATTCAGGTAGTCAAAAAGATGTGAACGTTCAGCATGGTATGCACTGATATAGATTCATAGATTCATAGATACTAAGGTCAGAAGGGACCATTCTGATCATCTAGTCCGACCTCCTGCACAGCGCAGGCCACAGGACGTCACCCACCCACTCCTATGAAAAACCTCACCCATGTCTGAGCTATTGAAGTCCTTAAATCATGGTTCAAAACTTCAAGGAGCAGAGAAGCCTCCCTCCAGTCAACCATGCCCCATGCTACAGAGGAAGGCAAAAAAACCTCCAGGGCCTCTCCAATCTGCCCTGGAGGAAAATTCCTTCCTGACTCCAAATATGGCAATCAGCTAAACCCTGAGCACATGGGCAAGATTCACCAGCCAGATACCCAGGAAAGAATTTTCTATAGTAAATCAGATCCCATCCATCTAATATCCCATCTCAGGGGATTTGGCCTATTTACCCTGAATATTTAAAGATCAATTACTTACCAAAATCCCATTATCCCATCATACCATCTCCTCCATAAACTTATCGAGTAGAATCTTAAAACCAGATAGATCTTTTGCCCCCACTGCTTCCCTTGGAAGGTTATTTCAAAACTTCACTCCTCTAATGGTTAAAAACCTTCGTCTGATTTCAAGTCTAAACTTCCTGGTGGCCAGTTTATACCCATTTGTTCTTGTGTCCACATTGGTGCTGAGCTGAAATAATTCCTCTCCCTCTCCTATATTTATCCCTCTGATATATTTATAGAGAGCAATCATATCTCCCCTCAACCTTCTTTTAGTTAGGCTAAACAAGCCAAGCTCCTTAAGTCTCCTTTCATAAGACAAGTTTTCCATTCCTCGGATCATCCTAGTAGCCCTTCTCTGTACCTGCTCCAGTTTGAATTCATCCTTTTTAAACATGGGAGACCAGAACTGCACACAGTATTCTAGGTGAGGTCTCACCAGTGCCTTGTATAACGGTACTAAAACCTCCTTATCCCTACTGGAAATGCCTCTCCTGATGCATCCCAAAACCGCATTAGCTTTTTTCACAGCCATATCACATAGGCAGCTCAGAGTCATCCTATGATCAACTAATACTCCAAGGTCCTTCTCCTCTTCCGTTACTTCTAATTGATGCGTCCCCAACTTATAACTAAAATTCTTGTTATTAATCCCTAAATGCATAACCTTACACTTCTCACTATTAAATTTCATCTTATTACTATTACTCCAGTTTACAAGGTCATCCAGATCCTCCTGTATAATATCCCGATCCTTCTCCGAATTGGCAATACCTCCCAGCTTTGTATCATCTGCAAACTTTATTAGCACACTCCCACTTTTTGTGCCAAGGTCAGTAATAAAAAGATTAAATAAGATTGGTCCCAAAACCAATCCCTGAGGAACTCCACTGGTAACGTCCCTCCAACCTGACAGTTCGCCTTTCAGTAGGACCCGTTGCAGTCTCCCCTTTAACCAATTCCTTATCCACCTTTTGATGTTCATATTGATCCCCATCTTCTCCAATTTAACTAATAATTCCCCATGTGGCACGGTATCAAATGCCTTACTGAAATCTAGGTAAATTAGATCCACTGCATTTCCTTTATCTAAAAAATCTGTTATTTTTTCAAAAAAGGAGATTAGGTTGGTTTGGCATGATCTACCTTTTGTAAAACCATGTTGTATTTTGTCCCATTTACCATTGACTTCAATGTCCTAATTTCTCCTTCAAAATTTTTTCCAGGACCTTGCATACTAAAGATGTCGAACTAACTGGCCTGTAGTTACCCGGATCACTTTTTTTTCCTTTCTTAAAAATAGGAACTATATTAGCAATTCTCCAATCATTCGGTACTATTCCTGAGTTTACAGATTCATTAAAAATTCTTGCTAATGGGCTTGCAATTTCAGGTGCCAATTCCTTTAATATTCTTGGATGAAGATTATCTGGGCCCCCCGATTTAGTCCCATTAAGCTGTTTCAGTTTCGCTTCTACCTCTGATATGGTAATATCTACCTCTATATCCTCCTTCCCATTTGTCATGCTACCATTATCCCCAAGATCCTCTTTAGCCTTATTAAAGACTGAGGCAAAGTATTTGTTTAGATATTGGGCCATGCCTAGATTATCTTTAACCTCCGCTCCATCCTCAGTGTTAAGCGGCCCCACTTCTTCCTTCTTAGTTTTCTTCTTATTTATATGGCTATAGAACCTTTTACTATTGGTTTTAATTCCCTTTGCAAGGTCCAACTCTACTCGACTTTTAGCCTCTCTCACTTTATCCCTACATCTTCTGACCTCAATTAGACCTTGCTGATCCCTCCCATCTTCCACTCCCTGTATGCTTTCTGCTTCTTCATAATCACCTCTCTAAGATGCTTGCTCATCCAGCTTGGTCTACAACTCCTTCCTATGAATTTTTTCCCCTTTCTTGGGATACAGGCTTCCGATAGCTTCTGCAGTTTTGATTTAAAGTAATCCCAGGCCTCCTCTACCTTTAGATCCATAAGTTCTTCAGTCCAATCCACTTTCCTAACTAATTTCCTTAATTTTTGAAAGTCAGCCCTTTTGAAATCAAAAACCCTAGTTGCAGATTTATTTTTGTTAATCCTTCCATTTAGTTTGAACTGAATTAGCTCATGATCACTTGAGCCAAGATTGTCCCCTACAACCATTTCTTCTATGAGGTCCTCGCTACTCACCAAAATTAAATCTAAAATGGCATCCCCTCTAGTCGGTTCAGCAACTACTTGATGAAGGAATCTATCAGCTATCGCATCTAGGAAAATTTGAGCCCTATTATTATTACTAGCACTGGTCCTCCAGTCTATATCTGGGAAGTTAAAGTCTCCCATGATCACACAGTTTCCATTAGTATTTACTTGATTAAAGACATTAAAAAGGGCTCTATCCATATCCAAATTAGATCCCGGAGGTCTATAGCACACCCCAAGCACTATCGTAGGAGAGGCTTTACTAGTTTTCTTCCCCAATGTAATTTTTGCCCAGACGGACTCTGTCTTATCCATTGCATCGCTTCTTATTTCTTTACATTCTACCTCATCATTGATATACAATGCTACTCCACCCCCTTTATCTTTGTTTCTGTCTTTTCTAATCAGCACATACCCTTCAATACCTGTAGTCCAGTCATGACTACTATTCCACCATGTTTCTGTTATCCCTATAATATCTGGTTTCACTTCCTGCACCAGTAGCTCTAGTTCCTCCATTTTGTTACCTAGACTCCTCGCATTGGTGTACAAACATCTTAATTTTTGCTGTTTGGACTCGCTCACATTTTATACCCTATTAGGCACAGTCATTCTACAGCCAGTATAACCTATTAGACTAGTATCCACACCGCCCTCGCTCCTTATATACATTCTCCTACCCATGGCAGTATCTTTTCTTACTTCATCTTCTTCCCTCTCAATGCTAAAATCTGGCGTGGAGATTTTCTGGACATCTCCCATCCATCTCCCCCCAAATCCTAGTTTAAAGCTCTCTTTATCAGTTGTGCCAGCCTTGATCCTAGAAGTCTATTTCCTTCCCTACTCAGATGAAGTCCATCCCGAGAGAACTGACCTCTGTCCGTGAATGCCTCCCAGTGGCCATACATCCCAAAGCCCTCCTTATAGCACCACTGCCTAAGCCATCTGTTGACAGTCATAATCTTGTCAGGCCTTTGTTGCCCTTCTCTAGGAACAGGAAGGATCCCGTTAAAGATCACCTGAGCCTCAATTTCCTTAAGTGTCTTCCCCAGCCTAACATAGTCTCCCTTGATACTTTCCAGCGAGAATCTGGCTGTATCATTTGTTCCCACATGAAGGATAATTAGGGGATTCTTTTCCGCTCCCTTTAGGATCCTTTTCAACCTCAGGTCTACATCCCGTATCTTAGCACTCGGAAGACAGCACACCCTTCTATTCTCAGGATCAGCTCTAGTTACAGGCCTGTCTATTCTTCTCAATAAAGAGTCCCCGATCACATAGACCTGCCTTTTCCTGGTGACAGTGCTATTCTCCAGTCTCTCCCCTGTTCCCTCTGGCTGCAAGTTCTTTCCATTCCTATTTTCCCTTACAATCCTCTTCAACCCATCCTGTATCCTCCTGGGGCTCATATTTGGTGTAGTCTCCCTTGACTCTTCCCCTTTTTCTATAGGACTAGCCTCTCTTCTCTTCTTCCTTACCCTTCCACCTTCAACAAGTACCTGCTGAGCCCCTTCTTCATTTTCCAACTCTGGAAACCTGTTCCTAAGCTCTATTTCTCCTTCACTAGCCCGTCTTTTTCTCTGCCTGGTTCTTTGAGTCACATGTTTCCACTGACCACTTTCCTCATCCAGTCTCTCCTCAAAATTCCCCAGCCCTGCTTCCATCTGTGAGTCTGAGCTTTTCCCTTCAGATACCTCATATCTTTGCTCCATCATCTGCTCAAACCCCTTCCTAAACTCAACCAGACTTTCCACCTGCATCTCCAAACCTCGGATCTTTTCCTCCATCAGCTCTATCAGACGACATTTCATGCAGAAAAAACTCTTACCGGTTCCCCCCTCCAGGATCATGTACATACCACAGCTTCCACATCCAGTCATCCTCAATGTGTCTTTCACTGCAGGAGTCACTCCCACAGCTGCCTCTGTATCTGTCATCTCCTTCCCACCTAAATCCTGTTAATCTGGGAAACACAAGCCACACCAAAAAGACCACACCCCCCCAGCAAAAGCAAACCCCAAACAAGCACCACAATCCAAACCCCCCTTCCAAACTCCCACTCAAACTCCCCTGTTTAGAGCTCCGTTTGCTAGCTCCTGTGCCGCTACAGCTGTCTGATATGACTAGCTATGTGCCTGTTCTTGGGAACGATGTGGCTTATTTCCCATGCACCGTGCTGACAATTTACTACATAATAAGCACTTTCCAGAACCAGGGGCTGGCTGGCTACTTTATCCTGACAGACCACAGATCTAAAGCATTATTGAGAAAACAAAGGGGGTTAGGCTGTCCTGGCTATGACTCCACCACAGGGAATGTTCAGTATATGCACCATTTTGCTGCTGCTGAACTCATTATAAACCTGCACACCCCTTTCTGGATCTAGGAGATAAATATGCGAGCTGAAGTGAATGCATTGGTTTATTAAGGGTGACTTACCTCCTGTTAAGATTTAGTGCACTTTGTTTATTCACTGTCACAGCTAATTGTAGATGATTAAGGGTGCAAGGGTCATCAGTTTTCTTGATAATAGGTAATGTCACTGTTCCTGTGTTTTAGTTTAATATTTTAAATTGGTAATTTACATCTCTAGGAAACCTCTGCTCCAAGGCAGTACTGGTTTTCAGCAACACATGGTATTTTTTTAACCCCTTTTCCCAACTAGATTGACTGAGACACAGGAAAGCCCAGTAAGTGGGTTTCCCAAGGTGGCACATAGTAAATCAGTGGCTCAGATGTATTAGCACTAGGCTCTTCAGAGCCCTAGTGTGAAATCCAGGGTCCATTGACATCAATGGTAAAACTCCCATTGATTTCCAAGGAGCCAAGCTTTCACCCCCCAGTATTTTTTGCTATACACCCTTAGGTTACATAGCTTCTTTTGGCAGAGAAGATGAGGTCATTTTAATAGAGGCTGCATGGCTCAGTGCTCTGTCCTTTATGACCATCATTTAATTAGTAGGGCAACTCTGTTGAGATTGCCTGAACAGGTGAGTGGGTTCCCAAAGCAGAGAATTAGAATTCTACATTGCTGTTTTTACATGGAGTCATTCTAGAGCTCTTAGTTCAGGATACAGCTGGCTAAAATTGGCTATATACTATTACACATTGCCAAAAGAAACTCTTTGTTAAGACTGAGTTTAGAGTAGGTACAAATAGGCCATTAACATTAGAATCTGTAATAATTAAAAAGAAAAGTATCTAAGCCAACTATGTTGCTCAGGGGTGGGACAAATCCACATGCCTGAGCAATGTAGTTATACCAACCTAACCTCCCTGGGTAGACAGCAGTGTGTTGATGGGAAAGCTTTGCCTGTCCACAAAGCTACCACCTGTCCGGGAGATAGCTCAACTACACGATGGGAGAAGCTCTCCTATTGGAGTAGAAGCATCTTCATTGAAGTGCTGCACCAGTGCAGCTGCTCCTCTGTATGTGAAGATAAGCCCTAAAAGTCAAGAACTCCTGCAGAGTTGATAGTATCCCCATTGGAACATGCTGACATTCCTGCATTGAACCTCCACTGTACTTCCTCTCTATCCCAGGCCAAGTAGTCTCTCTTTTTCCTGATTTGCAGAGTTTTTCACATACCCAGACCTCTTTGTGTGTGCCAGGCTAGATTTCCTATCTGGCCCTAGAGCTTGTAATGCCTGCAGGTATCACAGAGTTTACAATGCATGCATGAAACTTGACAAAGTTCTCAGATGTTCACAAAGTCTATAACAGGTATATTAAAAATGGACATGGCTCCATCCCCAGAATAGTTAAAGACACCAGTCCTCAGTGAGGACAAAGGAAGAAACCAAATATGAAGTTTATAGGCTCAGCTGTTTGTGAGTTATGACTAAATAAACAAGAACAATTAACTAAATAAATTGACTAAATAAACAGGAACAATTTTACAATGGCAACATACCTCCGATTTTTCCAAATTGTCATAGTTCAGTTTGATTACTCTCAAATAACTCCCAAAAATTCTCCTTTGAGAGAAGACCACACAGAAAATTTAGGCAGATTGGTTTAATTTTGGTTGAGCTATTGGCATAATGGATAGTATTGGACATATAAGAGCTGGTTAGACAAACACCTGTCAGGGATGGTCTAGATAATACCTAGTCCTGCCATGAGTGCAGGGGACTGGACTAGATGACCTGTCAAGGTCTCTTCCAGTCCTACGATTCTATGATATATAACAGAAAACTTGTTACCACCATAATGTCGTATTCATTGGTGACTTGTAGAATATTTAATAGTGCTTTAATGAAAACAGTAGCCTTCTCAAACCCAGTTTTATTGTATTGCGTTAGTCTGGAGGAGTCTGGGGGCAAAGAGAACCTTTGCACCAGCATGTGTGCTGCTATGTTCTTATAGAACACCAGCTATTTGGTCTTTAAAATTGTTATGTTCCCATTAAATGAGATGTTGTTTTAAAATGTATCTTTCAAATAAACAGCACCATAACTGTTGCATATGATGATCATAACTCTGTACTAGGAATCTGTTCATAAAGTGTATTGATGTTACTTAGGGCTATATTTCCAAACCTTATGCTTGCTTAACAGCCATTTGGGGGCATTGCTGATAGCATTACTATGTAATTTGCACTTCCAAGTGGATGCATCACAATCTAACAGGAATGTACTTTGTAAGAAATATAAATATTTAACTTCCAATGAAATAATATATTAATTACAGGTAAATAAACCTTTGTATAAGTATAATAAAACACAGCATTTATTGTATGCCTGCCTTGTGTAGCCTGCCTGGGAAAACGACTGTAAAGTTATGAAACAATTTATACAAGTGTAATTAGTGATATTCCCAAAGAAATAACAGTTAACAATTTAATGAAAGTTGTTTTGAAAATCGCCTCACCCAGCCAACAGAATCTCCTCTCCCACCCTTCCCATGATGATGACACTAATGAAACTAGTGAAATTAATATTTGCGCACACATAAAAATAATTGATCTCCTGGGACTAGTGGGTGAGTAGAATTTGCAAGACTAGAACATAATAATAATCAATAATGGCAACAACCTTTAACTTCTGATGGTGACTGAACATGCCTAAAAGTCTCTGGGAGATTTAACAAAAATTAACTGAAGCCAAGATATAAAAAAAATGGTTAGCGAGTTTGGATTCTTCAATTTTTGGGAGCCCAACTTGAAATACCTTCAAGGGGCCTGATTTTCAGAGGATGGATATTCAGATTCAAGTTGTCTCGAATTGGCCACCCAAAACCTGAGGCACCCCAAATCAGTAGTCATTTTTGAAAAATCTTGGCCTAAAAGCATAGGTTACCAAAATAGACAACATGCCCAAATAAATCAGAAAGGGAACAAAGTTTGAAAAAAAATCAGAAAAAACTAAATCTACAGATCACATCTGTAATCAATAGAGGGGAAAAAAGATCCTAATTCTTAAACAGGGAACACTTTGAATAGTGGGGGTGCTGAAAGCCAGCCCCCGTACTCTTGTTCGGAGCCAGCAGCTGGGACCCGGGGGTAAAGGGCCGGTGGGCTGGGACCCAGGGCACAGGGGACTGGCAGCCGGAACCCGGGCATGGGGAGCTGGCAGCGGAGCCCCAGCTAAAACCTGGGGGTGCTGCAGCACCCCCCCACACCCTTAGTTCCCGCACATATGCTCTTAAGTATTCGATCAAAATGCTTTTGCGTGTGTTGAAGGGGAGTGAATTCCACAGGGGCAGCCCCGCATGGGGGAGGCCCTGCCTCTCTCTATTGCACTCTGGGATGTTTAGTACATACAATACTGCCTGTCATACATGTGCTGCTCAATTGCTTGCAAAACCCCCCCACATAGACCAAGAGAGCGAGTGAAGTGTTAGTTCACAAAAAAACAGAAACCCTGCAAGACTAGGAGACAGAGACCTCATCCACCACATGCAAGTGAATGGTCAGGTCACAGCTGCTACTGCAGAGAATGTGGAGACGTGGTTGTAGTGGCTGCCAGCTCCAGTGTTTCCTGCCCCCACTGTGTATGGGCACGGTGTCACATCCTGGCTTACCCCATTTCCCCCCTTAATCTGTGGTGCCATGTACAGAGACACCACACAGTTTTGCTCCATGTCGAGCAATGGAGGCAAAAGCATCTTCATAAATGATCTGGAGGATGGTGTGGATTGCACTCTCAGCAAATTTGCGGATGATACTAAACTGGGAGGAGTGGTAGATACACTGGAGGGGAGGGATAGGATACAGAAGGACCTAGACAAATTGGAGGATTGGGCCAAAAGAAATCTAATGAGGTTCAATAAGGATAAGTGCAGGGTCCTGCACTTAGGATGGAAGAATCCAATGCACCGCTACAGACTAGGGACCGAATGGCTCGGCAGCAGTTCTGCGGAAAAGGACCTAGGGGTGACAGTGGACGAGAAGCTGGATATGAGTCAGCAGTGTGCCCTTGTTGCCAAGAAGGCCAATGGCATTTTGGGATGTATAAGTAGGGGCATAGCGAGCAGATCGAGGGACGTGATCGTTCCCCTCTATTCGACACTGGTGAGGCCTCATCTGGAGTACTGTGTCCAGTTTTGGGCCCCACACTACAGGAAGGATGTGGATAAATTGGAAAGAGTACAACGAAGGGCAACAAAAATGATTAGGGGTCTAGAGCACATGACTTATGAGGAGAGGCTGAGGGAGCTGGGATTGTTTAGTCTGCAGAAGAGAAGAATGAGGGGGGATTTGATAGCTGCTTTCAACTACCTGAAAGGGGGTTTCAAAGAGGATGGCTCTAGACTGTTCTCAATGGTAGCAGATGACAGAACGAGGAGTAATGGTCTCAAGTTGCAATGGGGGAGGTTTAGATTGGATATTAGGAAAAACTTTTTCACTAAGAGGGTGGTGAAACACTGGAATGCGTTACCTAGGGAGGTGGTAGAATCTCCTTCCTTAGAGGTTTTTAAGGTCAGGCTTGACAAAGCCCTGGCTGGGATGATTTAACTGGGACTTGGTCCTGCTTTGAGCAGGGGGTTGGACTAGATGACCTTCTGGGGTCCCTTCCAACCCTGATATTCTATGATTCTATGATTCTATGATTCAAAGAGGCCACCTGCATGGGCTCGTTGCTGCCGAGCACACCCATATGTTGAAGATGTAGGAACAGATCTCGGGTGGTGGAAGTGGTTTAGCTGCAAGGCTATCAATACCAATTTACTCCTGCTGAAGCTATCTGGACCAATGAATTTACAGAACTTGTCATTTTTCTATTTGAAAAATTGATTTATTTGTAGGGGAAAGACAGGGAAATTCCCCTTACCTTTTCTAAACTGCTTGCTGTTCTCTGGATCAAAACATCCAATAAACTTCCCAGCCAAAGAATATAATTTCCCCCTCCTCTTTATATTTTTCTGGCCTGTGAATGATCATTTGCTAAAAACAACCCAGTATCAGTCTGCAGCTTCAAGATTTTCCAGAAGCAAGGAACTTCATAAATACATCACTGGTAAATGGCAGTCACCAATTCCATACGACACCCCTATACAGTATACATACATACAGCTATTACTTAGCTTGGTGTGAAACTATGTTAGGACATCTGGTTTATGAACTCTGGGAGAAGAACCTGTGTGCTTTGCTGTAAAATGACAGCATGTGTTTATGACAGGGTGGTCTGCTATGGTGTGGGGTGTATATGTTAGGCGAGTTTTCTGTAATGTATACAACTCATGCTGTTGTATGTGGTATGATTAAGTGATTTAATGTGATACAAATGGAGAATGAAATTCATCTTGTCTTGTTTTTTTTTTCTTTCTTCCCTCTGTTTTATGTGCCTCTGTGCTGCAGCATTTTTCTTCTTGACTTCCCTTCTCACTTTCGTAGGGAATAAAATGAGCACTAGAAACTGCTGACACTTGGGAATCATTTGGGTTGCCTTAGCAACAACTGGCCAGAAAAGACAGGGTCTAATTGCTCTGGCTTAATCTGAAAGGACTTCTTAGGAAAGCAGAGTCTGGAGCTAACCAGGACCAGAGGAGGGCCAGATAAGAACAGCTCTCCTAAACTTGTGGGGAAAGGGAGGAACAATTCAGTTGGTAGAAGTAAGAGGCCTTCTGCACACAACAGCTGGGGCTAAACATTGGTGGAATGCAGGCTGTAAAGTCCTGTCTGGGAAATCTGAGTTTTGACTTTGTAATTTTTGCCTTGGAGCCACATGGCTAGAAAAATCACAGGAACAGTGGGATGCCAAAGACCCTGAGTTAAGTGCCTCTGCTCCCTATACAACGCATGAGGAGAGATAGGCGCCTAAGAATGGGGAGGGATGGTAAACATGCAGCTGCCTAACACAGTCACTATCATAGAATATCAGGACTGGAAGGGACCTCAGAAGGTAATCTAGTCCAACCCCCTGCTGAAAGCAGGACCAATCCCCAATTTTTTCCCCAGATCCCTAAATGCCCCCTCTCAAGGATTGAACTCATAACCCTGGGATTAGCAAGCCAATGCTTAAACCACTGAGCTATCCCTCTCTCCCAGGGAGCAGCCTAAGCTAGGCAATGGGAGATGCCAATGAGAGGGGTGTGTCCCAAGCCCTGAATGCGATGCCTAAGTCCAGGCTGGAAGAAGGAGCCTATGTTTGCTTGTGATCCACAACCAAGAACTCCTCTGCTGGAGTTTAGGTGCCTAAGGTGTTTCCTGAAAGAATGAATTAGGCAAGCACCTAACTCCGCACAAAATGGACAGAAGAGGAGGTAGGGCCTCCCTTATCACTTTTAGTCCAGTGGATAGCACACTTATCTGGTATGTGGGAGATCTAGGTTCAAGTTCCCCCTCTGCCGGATGGGGAGAAGGGATTTGAACAGGGGTCTCTCAGACCTCTCAGGACAGTTCTCTAATAGTCTGGGAGCATCTGTAATTCCATGGGCAAGTTAATGACAGAAGGGTAAGGGACGTGTCATTTGATTTGTAAAAATCTACCAAATCATAATTTCAGTGACGTCACCCTAACTGGTGTGGCAGGGGGGACTCCCTTCCCTCACCTAGCCCCAGGTCCTCCAATTGGTGGAAATTTTGATAATGCAATGTTGTTGGAAATGGGTCAAGTTAAGTATCATTTGAAAGCCCTTTCTCCCACCAACACAATGGTACCAAAAATGATAAACCTAGACCAAATATGTAGCTATATAGTCAAGAAATGTTAAAAAACAATTTTTAAAATTATACTTTAACACAGGTATGTTAGACATGCAGCCCTCACAAAGTTAAATTTTGGCCCTCGACTGACAGTGCTGTGTTATCAGTTACTGCTCAGAACATGTTACCTGATTCATTTTTTAAATGTTATAGATTACTATAAATGGAAGGAGTGCTTCAGGCTGATTTGCCAACATCGGCAAAAATGAAGCAATTCGGTGGTATTGATTATCAGCTTTGTTTATTGTGCCCAAAAAGTTGTCAGAGTTCAGCCAGAAATGACTGGAATCCATGTGCAAACAGTGTGCACACGTTATGTAACAGACATTACATAACAATTCCAAAATAATTCATTACAAAATCCTTGTTTTTACTTTGGTCTTCACCATTTTTAGGCATCAATGGGGAGATATAGCGTACTGAATATATATATAGATATAGTAACTGAATCTTTGGAGAACACCATAGTGGAAGACCTAGTTAAACACAATGCTGGGGGTACTTTATCTGCTATAAGAAGTGCACCTATTAACTGAACATGGAAATGGTGGAGAGGTTCTTTGCTCCATGGAACTGAAAGAAGGGTTGTACTTTCCCCCCAATCTCATCAAGGGTAGGTTTATATTCCATGCTGCCAATAACAGACTTCCTTGAAGATACAGCAGATGGCAAAGGGTACCTTCATGCTACTGCTATGGTCTGCTATTAGGAGAATATTAATGGGGATAAGTCTCAACCTTCAATGGTGTGTGGACCAGGAAAGAACTGTTCCTTGAAAGAGCTTCCTGACTTCATGATTCACTTACTTTCCTCCCAAGGTCTAAAGATTCTGAAGCCAAGAAGTCCAGTTTTCAATGAAGCAATAGTTATATGGACTATGGTAGAGCTTTCTACTTTCACTAATCTTGACCTCACTTGGTTATTGTACAAAAGTAGGATGCACTCCAGAGGTGAAAAAATCACTGAGTTCTGGAGAGTTGCCTGGAAAGTCCAAATTAGCTTACTGGAAGGCATTTGATTCAGCCTCCAAAGACTCCCCTCGCTCTGAAGATTCTCAGAACACCTGAGACAGTTATGGTCGTAAATGCACTGGAGGGCTTCATATGATGAGTTTAGCATTTGAAGATCAATGTTGTGAGGCTAGCAGAGCTATACTGATGGATGTTTTCCAAAAAGCAGACAAACAGAGAAAAAATGCCACCAACAAGGGGTGTATTTATACCTGCTATTAAGAAAGCAAATTATCAACCAATGGAATGGTTCCAGGGTGATGGAGTGCACTCAAAACTCCTCTCCCATGTTGGGCATGGATGAGTCTTGGAGGATGGACTGATCACACCAGTCATGTGAAATACCGTGTGCTCCTGAATCAAGCCTTCAGCTCATCAAATGCTCATGTTCAAAGACCAGATGTTCACCACCCTGCAAATGTTCGGCCAGCAGCTTGCCTTATGCAGAAATGCGTGAGTATGGCAAAGATGAGAATCAGTGTGACAATGTGTCTTTTTGTGGTGCCCTACATGGAGAAGACACTGATAGTGACTGATGACTAAATGTTTTCAGTCCTACGTGTCAAGGCTAACTTTCCTAGAATTACCAAAGATCAATGGCTTTTTTTATGTTAGGAATTCAACCCTATGTTAAAGAATAATTTTAAAAAGCTGATTTTTAAACAGTTTCTTGATTAGAGATCTACATAATTGTTCTAGGTTTGTCATATTTGGTACTATTGGGTTCATGGAAGAAAGGGCTTTTGAATGATACCCAACTAAACCTATTCCAGACATTGTATTATGAAAACTTCTACCAAAGGACCAGGTGCTGGGGGGCAGTGAATCCCCCATGCCACACTGCAGAGGATAACACCATTGAAATTATGATTCTGTAGATTTTTACAAATCAACAACTTCTTAACCTCTCTATTGCTGATTTGCCCACAGAATGAGATTTTACTACTTTATTCTCCAAGACTATAAGCACTGGGCTATGGGATATTCTGATGTGGGTCGGCCTCAGTCTCTCATATTGAAACTGTTGAACTGTGGATAAATAATTAGAGAGTCATTAGAGCAGTGGAACTGGACTCTGGGTCTCCCACCTCTCAGGTGGGTGCCCTAACCATGAAGCTATAGAGTCATTCTCTCACTCCCTGGCCCAGCGACTCTAATTATTTATCCAAAGTGGAACAGCTTAAACAGGTGAGATTGTCGCACAGATATTTAGCTGGCTTTATTGACCTCAAGAGCAAGTCCACTTTCTACAGTAAGAGATTGTCAGGGGTGTCAGAATGGGGGCCAGGGTGGGGGGCAGGGGCAATGGCCCCATCACTTTTTACTAGCTGTAAGGGTGAGTAACAGAGGGCGGGAGGTGGAGAGGAGCAAGCAGGGGGCGGGAACTTGGGGAGAAGAGACAGTACTGGAGCAGGGCCTTGGAGGAAGAGGTGGTGTGGGGGCAAGGCCTTGGCAGAAGGAGTAGCATGAGGGTGGTGACTCAGGGAGAAAGGGCTGCATGGAGGCATGTCCTCAGGGGGAGGGGTGGCGGGGAGACGGGGAAGTGTGGGGGAGCAGGGCTATGGTTCGGGCACCGGTGGCCCCCCTACTTTTAGGGAGCTTCTGCCGCTCCTGGGGAATGTACAAAAGCTTCCATGGCTAGCATCGAGTGGGTCTTGCACTTCACGTAGCTACTGACACCTGCACAAAGTGGCCCAAATCCTTGGCTGCCGTAAGTCAGTGTAGGTCCATTGACTTCAATAGAGGTATGTCAATTTATACTTTCTGAAGATGGCGCCTAGCGTGCATAAGACATAGCTCTTCTGATTTGTGAGTGGTTTACATTGACTTTGCAGAGGTATAAGTGACAACACAAACTGCGTGTAGCTCGAAAGCTTGTCCCTTTCACCAACAGAAGTCGGTACAATAAAAGATATCACCTCTCCCACTTCGTATCTCTAACATAAGTGTAGGGCAGTGGAGAATAATGACCAACAGCCTTGATTCTTCTCTTACTGATCCTAGTTTTATACAGATTCAGTAGCATTACTCCTGATTTACATGTGAATGAAAGGAGAATTAGGTCCAGGGGCTCAACTCTGTTCCTGGCCTATTTCCACTGAAATCAATGGAATGGCATCCACTTGCACCAGTGCTGAATTTAGCTCATTATTCCTTTTTGTCTTTCCAGGGCAGAAGGTCACTTTTGTATCACAGCTAAGAGACAAAAGTCTGATCGTTTCAGTAGCTGTTGTATTAACAGCTTGGAAAATTCCAAAAGTGACTAAAGTCCTGTCATAGTCACATTATGTTGATAGGTTTCAGAGTAGCAGCCGTGTTAGTCTGTATTCGCAAAAAGAAAAGGAGTACTTGTGGCACCTTAGAGACTAACAAATTTATTAGAGCATAAGCTTTCGATGAAGTGAGCTGTAGCTCACGAAAGCTTATGCTCTAATAAATTTGTTAGTCTCTAAGGTGCCACAAGTACTCCTTTTCTTATTATGTTGATAAGAACTTTACCTTTTAACAGACTTTGCTCAGTAGTGCTGTTAGTCACCATCACACTGCATCATTACACACAAAGCTTGCTAAAGGAAAATAAGAGGTGAGCCTTGGCTTTGTAGAAAACAGCTTATATCAACAGTAGACACTATCACTCCAAAATGGACAATGTCCTTACTATATGTGGGACATGGTAGTTTATATTAAAGGCGGCCTCTGCTAATGTAATGATAAAGTTAAACAGGTATAATATAAAAGGTCAAGAAGTGCAAAAATTACAGTTTCTACAGCATTATTAAATTGGCTGCATTAAATTGGTGTATTTTCTATTTTGCTTACTTTTTTGTGTTAAACTGGTCCTGTAAGATGTTAAATATATATGATAAAATATACAGGGCATGAAACTTGGCAGAGCTATTATTGCTGTAAGAATCTTTGCTTGCACATTTTCCAACTTCTAAATTTGTGGCTGTTTAACCTTAAGATTGTATAACACAGGGCCAGACCCCACCCTTCCACGGCAGAATCCTCCCCATTTTTGTAGTCTTTATGTTCTGGCTACTGCCCAGTATGTCCTTATGCCAGGTACGACCAGGGATGGTGGTGGTGGTGGTGGATAGCAGCACAGAGGAGAGGTGGGCACACTTTTGTCCACAAATAGTAAATTTTCCAAAAATGCATTTTGGGGTGTGTGACAAAGTATGAATGTTCTTGATGTTTTCTTTGAATATTGTGTGCGCGCACCTCAGTTTCTTCTATGTATTACTCAAGTATCAAGGTGGTGGGACAGGAGTGTGTGATCATTGCAGAGACCCCTAGAGGGCAGTTGTGACTGCCAACTGGCTGTCTGAGCAAAGAGCATGGCTGACAGTCTGTATCCTGGCAACTGGTGGCTTGGCTCCCTCCTCTGCAAGAATCAGCTGGAGGTGACGGAAAACAAAGAGACCAGGTGACCTGTTTGCCTGGCAAAGAGACAAAGCTCGAAGGCGGGGCAGCTGGGCATGATTCAGGCTGGGCTGGTGGAAACTGGTCAGTCTCCTGGTTTGGGACTCTGGGGGTGGGTGACGGAACCCAGGATTTGAGACACTGAATCCTCCCAAGGTGGATTTTGCTGAATGTTCCTGATTTCTGTGCTAACAAGATATGTTCTACACGGTGTTCCTGTCACCTAATAAACCCTTCTGTTTTACAACACTGGCTGAGAGTCACTGCTGACTGCGAAGTTGGGGTGAATGGTCCCTATGGGGACATGTAAGGCTTCCCCAGGTGTCCCTTCCAGGTGGACTCACTGCGGGAAGCTCACGTTATGAACAGGGGTGCTGAATGCTTCGAGGCCAGACCCAGAAAGTACTGAAGCTGAAGAGACTTTTTGCCCTGGTGAAAGTGCGTCCTGAGGGGAGACACTCTCCTAGAGTCCTGCCTGGCATCATTCAGAGCAGCTTCAGAGCACCAAGATTGTGACTCCATGACAGGGGCCACAAAGCCCATTTGTGAATTCAGGTTGAATGTAGCAGTGTCAGTCAACATTTTTTTTTCTAGAAACGTCAAAACATTTTGTTTCAACGTTTCATCTCACAATGACATTTTCAAAACAAAATGTCAAATTAAATCAACATTTCATTTTGAAAACGTTGAATCAAAACAATGTTCAAAACATTTTGTTCAACCCAAACAAAGTGTTCAGTTCAAAACTACAAACTTTTTCCAGATTTTTCACTTCGGCCACTGAACTGAAAAATTGTCCACGCTGCATTGTAAACCTGGGCTTATGATTGTTGGATCCAGGTCTCACAGCTATTCTAATGTGTCCTTATTTTGCTAGTCAGATCTTCTGACTTGGGTCTGCAGCTTGAACTGTGTCCACACTTCAAAATGACAGGGGTTGGACCCAAATCGTAGAGGGACTCAGCCGCTGACCCATTGTACTAGCAGGGTCCTAGTCATGAGTGCTTGCTGACCCAAGTCAAGACGGGTCTACATCTACAGTGGCATGTACAGTACAGACAATTCATACCCAGCTAGCGTGGATATAAATAGCAGTGTAAACAGTGAGGCACTGCTTAGGTGAGTAAAGTAGCGTGGCCAGCATGCCTGAACCCCCAGGGTATATGACTCTACCTGACCAAGCCGTGCCTCACATGTCTAAAAATGCACTACACTAAAAATAGCAATGTAGTGTCCCGCCACACTCTCCTCCCCCCGACAAATCTTTCCCTATTGCAGTGAAAGGCTTTAGCTGCAGGGAGTTGATAAAGCTTTTCCCTGCCACAGTGAAAGACTCTGGCAATAGGGAAAGGCGCTGGTAGGTTGAAGGCAGCAGTGGAAAGCTCTGGCAGTGTGTGTGTGGGGGGCACGGAGGTCAATGGTGAAAGGCTCCAGCAGCTCCCCACTGTCAGAGCCATTCCCTATTGCCTCCCTCCTGCCAGAGCCTTTCACTGCCACATGAAGCTACGCAATGCAGAGAGTGTGGATGTAGCCTGCCTTCCACTGAGGCATATAGCTACACATTCCCTACTTGCTGTTGCAAGTGTAGACAAGATCTCACATTGATTTGTGTGTGGATGGAAGGGGGACTTGGGCTCAAACCTGAGTCAGAGTTCAGGCTTAGTGTGCAGTGTAGACATCCTCTTTATGACCCTGCACACTGCCAGCTCAGCATACAGAGGTTGCAGTAGGGAGCAGAATCTGGCCTCTGTTGCTCTCCCTAGTTCAAGCACCTGATGCTTAGTATCATCTTCCTCTTGCTTGGAAATTATGAGACACTGTTTTCTCTTGGCCACTGACAGCTGCATCAATGAAAGATGAGGAGTCATGGTATATGAGCAACATCCTCCCATACCCAGTCCTCAAAGAGAACAAAAACATCTGGCTATTTTATGCTAATAAACACCAAAGTTGTTTATTATTAACAGCAGTGCTGTGTCCAATGGCCTCAATCAGAATCAGGGCCTAATTGTGCTAGAAACTGTAAAAACACTAGGTGGGTAGCGAGTAGCGCTGAGTGAAAATTGGAATGTCCATTCTGCAGGAAATTCCAATACTTGTTTTTTTCCTGAAGGGGGGTGAAAAGTTGAAATACCAATTTTCACAGAATAATATTTTCCCCCCAAATTTAAATGTTTGGAAATGGTGAAATGTTTTGTTTCAAGTCTGTTCAATATTAACTGCATTTCCCTATGGTGGTACATTGCCTCATGACCATTGTAGTTCAGGGCTGATGTCTCCCTTGTCCCCTATGAGCCAAGTTCTCTGGCCAGGTTACACCTCCTATGATGCACCCTGTGACTCCCACGATGCACCATGCTGGTCAGAAGGGAGACTACATTGTCTCATAGGAGGTATAGTCCGGCCAGGGAGCTCAGCCCATAGGGGAGAATGGGCAATCAGTTATCTTAACTACAGCTCCTGTGGGGCAATGTAGATATGCAGCTGGATGTTTGAACTTACTCAAAACAAGATGTTTTGTTTTCTTTTTCCCCACATGAAAAATTTGGCAAACTTGACTTGACCTTTGTGAATCAAATGGATGGCTTATTCTAGTTCCAGGTGGAGAGACAGGTGTCCACAACCCACTGTCACCCTTGTCATTAATTCATGCTCTGGTGGGAAGCCTTAGCAGAGAAGCCAAGGACAGAATAGGCCCAAAGATGGAATACACTGTCCAGACCTCTGGGCCATGGCTAAGGCATGGTGGCCAAGCATTGTGGGGAGGCTTGCATTTTTACTGCCTGTTCTGTACCTCTTTTGGGTATAAAAGAGTTCATTCTCAAGGATTTTCAATTCAACACTTTTCCCTAGCACTAAATTCATTTCCCCCTTCCTATTACTCTTCTTCCAATCTCCCTCCAATAAATAAAAAGTGTGTGAGCACACACACACACACACACACACACACACACACACACACACACACACACACACACAAGAATGGTGACATGCAGCAGAATTAAAAGGCAATTCCATGGCCAGAAGCCTTGTGTCCCATGGCTTGATGAACAAAGCAGTTGTTCTTTCTCTCTTAAGATGATCATCTGTGCCAAGTATTCTGGCACATTTCTGAACCTGCTTCCCAAACTTATTCACTTAATAACAGGAGCGTTTGTCTTTGGGGAATGCTCTAA
The DNA here is from genome assembly GCF_009764565.3 of Dermochelys coriacea. Classification (NCBI taxonomy): domain Eukaryota; kingdom Metazoa; phylum Chordata; order Testudines; family Dermochelyidae; genus Dermochelys; species Dermochelys coriacea. Next base: position 125,724,605 of record NC_050070.1, read on the forward strand.
GTTATACCATTGGGGTTTCCAGGGCATGAGAATTTTCAGTCCTGGAAAATGAATAAAAGGCCATCTCCTTTCTCTGCAGGCAAGTAGAGACTCTGAATTCCCTCAGTGTAGGCTCCTCTTTGTTTTTAGTCCAAAGATTGTCTTAGATCCAAGCCAACCAAACAAAAGCTGATTCTCTCACCTTTAAATAGAGGGATTACTGAAGACAAGTTGAAGCTGTGGGGGAAACTGTGAGCTCCACTTGAACAACTGAGGACACAACATTTCATATGAAACAAAGGTGAAGAAAAAAAAAGCCCTGCTGAAGATTTACACAGAGTGATAGCTGCAGAAATCATTGCTGACACTTGAGATATTGTTTATAGCTCTTTGTATTTATATAAAGAGGGCATGTAAATAAACAGCAACATTATTCCCTCTGCAATAAGAAACCAGCTTTTAAGCTAAAAAAGTTCACTGTAAAAGCAATCTTAGTGAGTTGTGTGTAATAGAAGAAAAATGCCAGTGTCCTCAAATACGGATGTCTGTCTTTCTTCTTTTCCCATACCTCAGCAATAAATCATGTTTAGAGACATGTATATTACCTGCTATTCATGGTGGATGCCATGCAAACAACAGTGCTACAAGACAATTTCTTGTACCTTCTTTGGAACAAATCACTCCTAGCAACAATGTGAAAAACAATTATGTCCCAAAATAACATCTCACTCTGGCTGGGAAATGTTCAGCACAATTCAGGTGGTGGGTATGGAACAAAGGTGATTGTAAGCATTTTTTGTACTCCCCCAATCTTGAGCTGCTCCATATTGGAAAAATCCTCTGGCACAAGTTAGAGAAGCCTGAAAAGTGCTTTTACCTTCACTGCCTGCCGACAGATCCAAGCAGCCATTATAGTAGCCTGGGATTGCTGGGGATCTCTGAGGCAAAGGAATACCCTGGCCTTGCTTCATGTACCTGGCTATGTTCCCTGCACCAGCTGTAGGGAAGGTATTGGTAGTGGGAGTCACTCTGGCAGCTCTATGCCAAACAAGGGTCCTCCTAAACGGGAGTAATCTTCCTCTGACCTACCACCATTTGCTGTGGGAGAACAAGAAGGGGAGGTGGATTCTAGGCTTTTCCCCTAGCATGGACACACCCGTCTATTACAGTACTGTCTTTGGCAGCTGTACTTGCAGAAGAATGACAATGACCTATAGAAGTCTCCCCCAAATCAGTTTTTATAGGGGTTAAACTAACATTGTATTGATTCTGAGCCTTTAAATATTGATCCAGTTTTCAAGAGAACAAGAATCTGCAAGGTAATTGGAATCAAGTTAGGAAAAGAGCACTGCCACTACCATCAAGCTGATCCACAATATTTAATATCTTTAAATGAACTTAAACCAGTGAGAGAAAGAACACTTCAAACACTATGTAATTGTCATTGTGCCTGCGCCTGATTTAAACTGGTGTAATTTCAATGGCGATAATTCTGAATTATAGCAAGGTAACTGAAAGGAAGAATCAGGCACATAATACCTATAAGAGCGGCCATGCTAGGAAAGGGTTACAGGTTTAAATTGTCATCTTAGGCAAGACAAAACAGATTTTCTTGCCACCCACCCATGACCTTGCAGCCCATGACGGCTCAAAGCTCTCAAATATGGGTTTATGAACTCAAGGAGGGTGGGAATCAAGCTATTAGAACTCTGTGAAGCATTTTTTCCTGCATTTCATCTTTTTCTCTGGTTTTCCTTACAACATCATAATCTACATCTGCCACAGCGGTGCACTGCATGAATAGCATTTGATGTCATGCAGGCTTTTGGAAAACTTGAAGATATTGCCTGGTTCATGTGTCAGACAGGCACTGGCAGGAACAATTTACAGCAGAGTCAGAAATCTGAGAAAGTCTGAAGTGTGCTTGTCCCCCCAAAAAAGTGCACTATGAAAATTGATGTGACATTGGGCAGCGGTGAAAGAGGAAATCAGTTTCATTTTACTTTAAGGAGTATGGATAGCTTCAGATTCTAATACTAAGAAAAACTAGTAGGAATATCTTGCATGGATTTCCCATCCAGGTGTAAGACCAGTTTTGTGTGTGTGTGTGTGTGTTTGTTTTTTTTAAAAAGCTCTGGGGGAATTTGGATTTATACCTGTATAACTAAGAGTATGGTCTGATGCAAGCAGTAAGAATAAAGAGAAGACACAGATCACCCTGCAGAACTGCAGAACAGAGGCAAGGATTCTGAACCAGTCTTTGCTGGCAAAGTGAAATTTTTCTCCAATATAAAGCAATGGGGAATAGCAATCAAAATTGATTGTTCCCGTTAAAAGGCTGGATCATGATGTTACCAAAAAAGTATCATGATGAGCTCAGCTCTTCTGCTAACATGTTGCAATAAATATAGACAGGAACCCGTTAAGATTAAACAGTTCTTTGGCGCATTGTACATTTGCTTGATTCACTGTGCATCATTAAACGTATTTTTTATGATGCTTTGTTTATTTCCTGGACAAAACATTAAATTCAAATGACATCTTAAAGGAGTTTTACTCAGTTCAGATCTCACGGTGGGAATATCTCATTATCAGGGTTTGTATTTCTAATGCAGATGAATGGGTCAGACTTTGACAGCAGGTCAAGGAGATTAGGTGAGCTCAGAGTCATTTGGATCCAAGGTATTTTTACATTAGCTAGTCTGCTGCTACTTTTTTGTAAGGAATCTACAAAATATTTTTGTAGATCTGTGCACCGAGGCGATAAAAATGATATAGAGCCCTTTTTTTCTGCCCCCAAAACATAATTTAATGTTATTGTTGATTATGGTGACATTGAATAGTCAGTAAAACATGTATGTGTATCTCACAGTGTGTAAATGGTGTTTCAGATTCCTGTCTAAAATGCATAAAACTATTCAGTGGCACAGTATCTAAAATGGTCCCTCCCTCCCACTCCCTTTCCCCTTATTCCTTTGCTGGTTGGTCATGAATTTTAAGAGTAAAAGGCTAAAGCTGTATAATCAAATTCATTATACAGAAGTAGAAAGGCTTTATTTGTCATTAATTTGAAAGAAAATTGTCATTGCATTCTCTCTTCTTTCACCGAAAGATAAGCATTGTGTAGCATTTAATAAAGTGTATCGGATGAGTGCAGAGTTGAAAGACTTGTGCAATTGTTAAAGGTCCTCTCAACATTATCACAGGTTTCTTTAAACTGTTGCTGGCTCTTGCTCACCCCCCTTCCCCCCCGCCAAGATTCATCCCCACCACGTTAAGTTAGGGTCTGCCATGGTCAAAGAGCTCAAAATTGAAAGACAGTATTTCTTGATGATAATAGAGATTTAGACCTGAGTAATTTCAAATCCTTTCTGGTTTTTAAGATACCAGTGGAAAATTCTCTGTGATTCATGGCCAGTCTCTCTCACCTTTGGAAACGCATGTACTTGTCAGTTTTACAATCACCTACTGCATTATAGTTTGCTATTTATGGACCCAATCAAGCAAGGGGCTGAGTCCCCTCAGTTCCATTGGGAATTGAAGAAGCTCAAGCACCTTGGAGGAGGGGCTAAGTACCTTATAGGATGAGGTGCAAACCCTATAAGCAACATTTTGTTCTGATCAGATACAAACCATCAATGCTGAATGACCCTCAAGATAATGCATGAATTTCTTTTAACTTGCCTGTCATTTTTATTTATGATAATGCTTTGCTGTTTGCTAAAATCCCAATAGGATGCTGTATTATAAAGATAAGCCTTTCTCCAAGATTGCATTGTATTTTTGTGTCATAGAAAAGGAGCATGTTCAAGGTTGTGCTCCAAGATACATCACTATGCTGTACAGGACTTACAGTTTTCTAATTACTGCATTGGATACTTACCCAAGAGATAGGCTGTGAGCTTAGGCAAGTCACTGCAGAGAGAGCGAGCGAGCAGGGCCTGCTGGAGGGTGCCACAGTGAGCTTCACTCCTAGTGCAGGGATCTTTGGAAGATCTCTTGCTGGAAACTTGATAATCATTCAGTGAGAAAATGCAAACTGCTAAACTTCTCTGGGGGAATTTGGGGAATATGTGAGTAATTCTCAACTCCAGCAAAGGAAATCAGTAAACAAGGTTAGTTGCTGTGATCCCCAGTTCCCATTTTGGTTCAGAAATTGCCGAATGCTTCAGCCTCACCCCTTAAAATATCACGGATGCTAATTTTGTTCTTAACCATGAAATGAATGGTTGCATAGGACTCTATCAGAATTTTTAATAGGAGAAGATGTTTTATCAGAAACATGATGACTACTAACAGCCTCCGTAACAATAAAAAGAGAATTGACCACTGCATTTGCATCCTTTCTTTAGCCTTCCTTTTGTACAGTATGCATTTCCCTTTATTTATCCCTAGCTGGGAGCTGCTGCAGTGAAACTCTGTCAGAGCAGAAAGACAAGGTATGTGCTAAGCACCAACCACCAGTGCAGCTGCACATAGGTTAGGACTGCATTGCAGTGAGGTCCTCTTCAACCAGGCAAGGTTCCTTGCTTTTATGGTAAACTTAACCTCCATTGACCCTGGGGATGAGATCTCTACCCCACCAAAGTCAGTGGGAGTTTTGCCATTGATGTCAGTGGGGCCAGGATTTTACCCTAGGTTTATAACATCTTGAGTCTGCTCCAAAACCCAGAATCCCCTTCCCCTTTTGTTGCCAAAGCAAGATGCCACTTGAACCCAAGAGACTTGACTTGTGTAATAATATTTGTTACATAAAGTGTTAAACATCATTAAGAGGAGATGGTGGAGCTTCAAGTCAAGCTTGTGTCTCCAAAAATTCTCAAGCAGGTCATAGCCAGGGCTTAGATAAACAGGGCGGGCTAGATCTGCAAGGGGGTCTTTGATACTTAACTGCCACTTTAGGCACCTAAGTCCAACAATTAGGCACCACTTGCATTCATAAAGTCAGAGCTCAGCTGCCACCTAACCCCATAGGTGCCTACCTCCAGGAGAGGGTTCTTGGCTGTAAATCCCAAACAGAGATAGGTACCTCCCTCTGGCCCAGAATTAGGTGCCTAACCATCCTGGAAGGGCAGGGCTTAGGCCCCATCCTTCTCCTCAGCATTTCTACTGCCTATCTTATGCAGCTTCCTACTCAGCATAGGTAGTGGCTGGCTAGGGCTGGTGGATGTTCATTTCCCAAATCTATTGAGCAGTTCACCAATTTTTCTCCAGTTTTGGCATAAAGCTACACTCCAACAGCTCTGCCGTGCCACTTGCTGAGCTACTCCGCATGCATGCCCAAGCCCAGCATGATAGGCAAAGCCCACGTCCGACAGCACCAGGGTCGGGGTGTCGGGAGGGGGAAGACCCCACCTATGCATGGATGTGCCCATCATGTGACACTGTGCTGGACTCCTCTGACTCCATGAGCAGCAAGAGCCAACAGGTCAGAATGGGAAGTAGGGACCCCAACGAGAGGCTGAGTGCAGGTGGGCTTGCTCTCCAACATTCCCAGTGCCCACCTCCACCCCCTCGCACCAGGCTGGGATAGACATGCTATAACTATGAATCATTCGGTTCTGAATGGCACTAAAAGTTCCTGAGCACTTTAACTATTAAGTTTTGCTCAGCCCACCCCCAAGGAATATTTTCACCCGATGCCTATGCCCCTCAGCTTGCTGACTTTTGTGGATCCCATGAGTAGATGCCTAATTCTCCCCATGCAGTGCATGGGGACCGAACTCAGGGTGGCTGTGGATTCCATTAGGCAGCAGGGTGCCTAGAAGGTAGGCATTGTGGCACTGAGTCTCCCTCGTGGATCTAGTCCTGAGCTCTTTATATTGAAATTTGTATTGATTAAGAACTATTTAGGGCCAGCTCCTCAGCTGGTGTAAACCAGCATAGCTCCGTGGACTGCAGACACAAACACTGAGCTTCTATATTGCTGGTGTCACACTTTTTTTAGCAATATGGCTGTCTCCATTGGCTGCACTGAGTTATCCATTCCAGTCAAAAGAAAAAAAAGAGTTCCAGAGCAACTGGAAGTTTGATACATAGTGAGAATTTCTTATGGTGTGAATTTTAAGAACCCTGCACCCAGCAAAATGGAGCTAGCTTAGTTTTGTAGACAAGGGCTCTGTACAGCTCACCCTGCACATCAAACTCCTCTAGAAACCACCCTGCTTGTAAAGGTTCACCTACGTTAAGTCTTAATTACCCAGCAAACAAAAAGGGAGCTTAGTTCTGCTAGTCACAAACTTGGTGGATTGCCCCTCTTCCTCTCCTAAACAAAGGCTGACATCATGCTGCTCACTGTCTGAATACTGCTTTCGGTGGAACAGCATAGCTTGTAATAAATAAGAGACTCTCAGCAGGGTGGCTGCTGGCATTCAGTCTCTCATCAGTGGTGAGGAGACGGGAAACTAGCACTGTAGCTCTGTATCTGCTTTGTTCAAGGGTGGGATAAACTGAGAGCTCAGTGCTTTTCACTCAGTTGTGGGGTTTTTTTGTTTTTTGTTTTTTTTTAACCAGGCAGATATTTGGGGGGGCCTGGCTGATAGTATTTATACCCAAACATGACAATTTTAAAAATTGCTTTTTTACTGTCAACTGATCTGCATTGGCGATGTCTGCCTTATTAGCCTCCACCTCCAAAATCATCCAACTTCTGTGGGGGACTTCTGCTCTGCTGAGTTGTGCCCTGTGTCTGAAGGCCTGACTGAATTTTCTGATGGCCAATTGCAGCATCCTGTGGCTAGGATGGGACCACAATTCCCAGTTTGCCACTTGAACTAAATTTGATAGCAAACAACTGATACATAACAGTGTTTGATAGGAAAATCAGGGCACACTGGGAGTGATGTTTTGTTGTCGTTGTGTGTCCTGTTTAAAGACTGACATTTTCTCCAGCTCTCCATTAGTGGCAGTTTTACTAAGTAAGGATTGTGGGCTATATTCACAAAGGGACTTTAGGTGTTGCAAGGTCTAACTCTTACATGCTCTGCCACTCAGGGGAATTCATTGCCCCAAGTTAGGCACCCAGGCATCCCATACAATCCACGGGGAGTGTTAGGTGCCTAAGAAAGGCATTCTCTGAAGCCAGCAGACTGAGCAGGGAGAGGCCTAAGCTTCCACATGAAACACAGAGGAAAGAGGTAGGGCTTAGCACCCAGATTCACAAAGGTACTCAGGCATCTAGCTGCCATTGGTCTGGACTTCAAAGGCAAAGCAGGGATTTGAATCTGGGTGTCCCACACACACGTCACCACACACACAGGTCTTTGGTGCAGAGGTACCCTGAGCACACCAGCTGGATCAGCCCCTGCAGGGGAAATAGGTAGGGAACACCTACCTTGAGAGTCCCTCTGGGGCTTAGGCCTAAGCAAGGGCTCTGAGCTGCTCATTAGCTGTGGGGCAGCATCAGGACTTAGGAAGCTGGTGGAGACTTAAGCAATTAGGAGACCTTAGGTGCCTTCAGGGTCAGATGCCAGCTGAGCAGGGGTTTCAAGGATCTCAGTGGTGACTAAATGTTGGAAGTAGGTACCTAAAGAGCCAGTCGGGTGCCTAAGTACTTTTGTAAATCTGGCCCTGTAAGATTAGGCTTCCCCAATCTGATCCTTTCAGATGCTTCCAGTGGAAGCTAAGGGCACTCAGCAATTGGCAGGATTGGGCTCATAAAGTTTATTGAGCACTTTAAAATCTTCAGATGAAAGGTTCTCTGTAGGGCCCTGATTCAGCAAAGCACTAATGTTAAACAGATGATTAATGCAATAAACTCAATAAGACTAATCATGTGCAATCACTCTCTAGATACTCTAAGTGGCTGTGGAAGGTGGGGTTGCAGAGTTGCCTTGTGGTTGGGGTTAATGGCAGGCTGGCCTTGGAGGTGGTGGGGAGTACTGGTTTTTTGGCATTTCAAAGTGGGAACCCTACTCAGAATCCTGAATAGTCATGCAACACTTGTTCATGTACTCCCTGTTCTCTACTGAGCAGCAACTCTCAGGGCTTCCTGGGGTGGTCTTTCTCACCCAGGAGAGAATTCAGTGCCTCCTCCACCTTCTATTGCCTCACTTATCTATACTTCAGTGGCCTGATTTAGTCACATGACCCACATTCACATGACATTCTTCATTTGCTCTACTGGGGAGGTGAGTTGTATATCACAGGTGGGGCTGGGCTCCTCTCTCTTTAATGAGGCCAGCCACTCTGTGACAATCCCACTCAGAACACAGGATAGACCCCTAAAGAAACCTTTTGCAAAGCTAAAGAAATAAACAAAAATACCTACTCTATTAAGCCTCCTCTTCTCACTTTAGCTCATTTAGGGTGCATTCCAACTCCCATTAAAACTGATGGAAAGCCTCCCATGTATTTCATTAGCTTTGAATCAGGCCCAGAATTATTATATTTCTTACGTTCAGTGGAAATACAGAATTGCTCCACAGTCATCATAGAAAATACCATCATTTACCATGAGATTTCATGATAACTATTTTATTTGATGGAACAAAATGGCACTACAGAGGAATTTCAAGATAACTCCTGCCAGATCTCAGAGCAATTAGCGTTTATTACATCTGCTTGAGGATCTTTCTCAGGATAACCACATCCATATAAAGCATCTCTGAAGCTTTAGCTAGCGGATAACTTATGCCCTTGCCTCATACCAAAAAAAAGGCCTTGGGTCCACTTTTCCTTACACAACCAGTTTTTCCAAGAGTATAAGTAAACAATATACTGTAGTGGCAACTGATTCTGGAAAGTCAAGGCAATTTTTGTTTCCAGCTCTGTATAAAATGCTGGTGATTTGTCTCCGTAACAAACAGAAAAGAAAATATGGACTACAGAAAAGTTGGTGGAAATTGCAGATTTTGTTCAGTTCTCCAGATTTTTTTAGTAGAGATTTTTAATACTTCTGGATATGAGAATAAGCTTTCCAATACAATTGATACACAGGTCATTTGCTTGATTCTACAGCCAAGCAGACAGAAACGAAGCATTGAAGGCCTGACCCAAAGCCTGCTATAGTAAATGGAAAGATACTTCAATGGGCTTTGGATCAGGCCCCAAGAGAGGTGTTAACTTCCTCCATTCATCTTAACAGAGTGTGTTACTTTCTAAGCCTAATGACCCTTTAAATACCATTTCAGTTAAAACTACAGAATTGTGTACTGATTACATCCATCAGCTTTACTTGTCCAAAGCAAAAGACGCATCCTTTTAAATAGATATTGCACAGAAAAACTATTCCTTGAACACGTGCCCCTTCTCGTAACAGTAGCAAGAGCCATTAAATACCAAGCCAGGCCAACTGGCTCTGGCTTTGCCTTTGTCTGAGAACATGTGGAACAAGAAACAATTCTACACAGAAAGGAACCAAGGCCAGTTCAATGCTTTCCCTGCTATTGCTTATCTGTGTTTTGGGTCAGTTTTGCCCAGATCCATTAGCTTGTATTGTCTCAAGATGAATCAGATTTTTTCTCTTGCTCATGTTTCTAATATCTAGGCCATTCTTGTAGTATTCAGCTGTCCTCTCTGGTGTTGAGAGCTCCTCCCAGTTTATTATCTTCTGCAAATTCCCCATTGATGAGTTTCACTTACTCCCTCTTCCACAGCATTAATGAAGAGACAAAATAACACCCCAATCCTGCAGACCCCAATGCAAGATTGGGGCCTAAAACCGGACCTAACACATCCCTCTGTTTCCAACAAGACACCTCCCTCCAGTTTGATACTTTGCAGTTAATCATTACCCATTGTTCTCACCACTCTTCAGCCAGTTTTTAATCCACACAACAGTCTTCAGGTACAAGCCAATTTGCATTAATTTTGAATGTAAATTCATCAGATACTGGAACACACCTGCTTACCTCAAATCCAAAGGCCTGATTAATTAGTGTGTTAATCTGTTGAAACCAACAGAGTTCCACTGGCACAAATCTGAAGTAACCCACTGGTGATTCAGGCAGAAAGTCAGCACTGGCCTTGCCTATGTTGAGCTTTGTTTTATAAATCTCCCACCAGTGTTGTAACAATAGTGCACTGACATTAGTGCGAGCAAGAATGGTGTGATGGTGTTGACTGGCTGCTGGTGATTTTACCACTGTGTCATACAGACCTGCTCATAGAAGATTTAAACAATATGGCTGTGCTTTTTCTATACCACAGTACCCACCACTGTCAACACCAATGGAGCGGCACTGGTACAAGGGGAAAAGACAGTTGCAAATTATCCCACTGAAGCTGCACTCTAAGGCCATGCCTGTAGCAATCTTGGGGTTTGTCATAAAAAATAAAGGGAAGAGTAACCACCTTTCTGTCTACAGTGCTATAAAATCCCTCCTGGCCAGAGGCAAAACCCTTTCACCTGTAAAGGGTTAAGAAGCTAAGGTAAACTTGCTGGCACCTGACCAAAATGACCAATGAGGAGACAAGATCCTTTCGGAGGTGGGGGGAAACAAAGGGTCTGTGTGTGTGTGTGTGTGTGAGTGAGTGAGTGAGTGATGCTTCTGCCAGGAACAGATCAGGAATGCTCTTCATAACTCCTTAAGTTAGTAAGTAATCTAGCTAGAAATGTGTTAGATTTGCTTTTGTTTAAATGGCTGGTAAAATAGCTGTGCTGAATGGAATGTATATTCCTGGTTTTGTGTCTTTTTGTAACTTAAGGTTTTGCCTAGAGGGATTCTCTATGTTTTGAATCTGATTACCCTGTAAGGTATTTACCATCCTGATTTTACAGAGGTGATTCTTTTACTTTTTCTTTAATTAAAATTCTTCTTTTAAGAACCTGATTGCTTTTTCATTGTTCTTAAGATCCAAGGGTTCTGTGTTCACCTGTACAAATTGGTGAGGATTTTTATCAAGCCTAACCCAAGGAAAGGGGGTGTAGGGGTTGGGGGGAAGACGTCTCCAAGTGGTCTCTTTCCCTGTTCTTTGTTTAACACGCTTGGTGGTGGCAGCATAGGGTTCAAGAACAAGGCAAAGTTTGTACCTTGGGGAAGTTTTTAACCTAAGCTGGTAAAAATAAGCTTAGGGGGTCTTTCATGCAGGTTCCCACATCTGTACCCTAGAGTTCAGAGTGGGGAAGGAACCTTGACAGGGTTCATTAAATAACAAACCAGTGAATAAGAATGGAATAAAACAAACTGGAGAGAATCTCTGGTGAACTGCTGCACACAACCATGCGGTGTTCCTAACCCCCCCCCCCCCTCCAGGGCACATCTCCAAATTCCTATGTTCCTAATATTGTCCGGTACGAGGTAGTGTCTCTGAATTATAATCTTCTACAAACATATCTCTACCATGCCTACAGTACTAGCACTTTACTGGTCCAGGAATACCAACATACGACATTGGAAAGCTCTGAAAGTATAGACACAGCTTGTACCAGCAAAACAGCACTTTAATTGGTATAGCTTATTCCACTCCCTAATCTCCCCCAACCGAAATAAACTATACTGGTAAAAATGCAGCTTTGCTGGTATAACTGTCTACACGGTTATACTAGGGGCTATTGCTGTCACAGCTATGTTGATCAGGGTTCACATGTCTTTACAGCCTGGCTGACATAGGTATGCTGGCAGAAGTCTGTAGTGTAAAGTAAGAGTGCTAAACCTGTACTAGACCCGAAAGACCTCTTCAGTGCAGTACTTTATCAAGGTATTTCCTGTAGGTGATTTCCTCAGTGTAAATGACATGGGTACTCTCCTACATCCCAGTCAAGTGTCGTCCCCCCTGCCACTCTCGAGCCTGCTGTGAAGGAACCCAGCCACTGGGCCCAACATGCTTTTATGGCTCTAGAGCTGACCAGAGCTGAGCCATTGTGTGGCATCATCTCCTTAGAGTTAGAACATGCTGTCCAGTTGCCTAACCCAGGGCTCAGTGCTGACCCTTCAGGCTCCCCAGGAGCTTAAATACTCCCTCTCCCAGAGCTGCTTCCAAAGATGTGAGCTCTCTGGTTTACAGTTTAACTCTCTCAGGTGGCCTGTGGTAAATGTAAAGCATACAGCACACATAAACACTTTGCCCAGAGTCTAACATATTATTGCTCTTTAGTAGCATGAGACATACACAGATCTGTACAAAATAATAAACCTTAAATTTATTTCTGTGTCTGTTTCCTCACCACTCATTCTTTGGGCTGAAATCAAGATCCTCTGGGCTGTCAAGGTTCTTCTGCTACAGAGCATGGTTTGTGAACTAAAACGTGTTTTCTCCCCTCAGTTCACCCCCTCTAACCTTGATTTGTGCCCTATCTTCCTCCTGCCTAAATTTCCTGCAGTCACACCCCCAGCTCTTCTGTGAGGCTGTGTGTGTGTGTCTACTTACATACCTATCCCTACTAGCATCTTTGATTCTTCGTTCTGTATTTTGGTATCTTTTTACTACTCAAGAAAACCTGTCCCCTCAGAGAGGTACAACAGGCTTCCCCTACGATGCAGTTACTCTTTAACATACCTATTATGTGGTCAAAGCATAGTTGTTAAAGATAAGCACAATCCATTGTCCCCAGTCTGGTGTATACCTGCTGTAGGTCCTCTCCAGAATGGTGGTATGCATATGGATCCTTTTCTCATCAAAACTGGGGTTAAGCAAGGATGTGTTATTGCCCCATCCCAGTTCTCCATGTATTTAGCAGTCATTTTGATCATCGTTAAAGATCAAGGTCTATAAGACCACTGTTATTCCTACACTCCTTTATGGATATGAAACCTGGGTGACCTATCAACAGCAACTTAACAATGCCTCTGGAAGATCCTTCACATCAAGTGGGAAGATCGCTGCACTAATGCCAGCATCCTCACTGAAACCAATGTCATCCGCATTGAAGCAATGATCCTCATGCACCAACTCCTCTGGGCTGGACATGGCATGCAGATGCCAGACTCTCTCACCTCCCAAAACAAGGCCTCTACTCTCAGCTCACCCATGGTCAGAGATCCCATGGTGGTCAGAGGAAATGCTACAAAGAGACACTGAAAGTGTATCTCAAGAAAACTGATGTGGACATCACAAGCTTGTAGGAGCAAGCCATTAACTGACCCCAATGTTGCCACATTCTCCATTAGGCAGTGGCCTGCTTTGAGGAGCAATGCCTTTGCATTGAAGCTGAAGAGACAAGGAAGGGAAAAAAATTTCCCAGCAGGGAGTTGGCTGACCAGAAAATGTCCGTATGTACTGCAGGAGGATCCACGGTTCCAGAATCGGACTCCTGAGTCATCTCAAGACTCTCATGTAAATCTGTGGTAGGGATTGCCGATGATGGTATGCATATATAGGCTTTCCATGATACAGGAATTTCCAGATAACTTCAGAATAACTTTGCAATATCAACTAGAATGCATAACTTGTACAGACAGAGCCCCAAGTCATCACAGTTACAAATTGAAAAATAGGGCCAGATGACACAATTGTAAAGATGTTTGTATCCTGTCTACACTGCAGCTTCCATTGTTGGCAGCACAGATTGAGTTGCACTGGTGCAGAAAAGTGGTTGTTTTTTTTCCCTGGTATAGACAAGAGGCCTGATTCTGGATAGCACTTAAGCACATGCATAAGCCCTATCCTGAATAGGGATGATTTATTGAATCAGGACCAAGGCTTGTCTGATTAACCGTTCCTCGTGTTTTGTTTGAGGTGTGAGCTCCCTCAACAGGCACTTGCATCTAAATTACTAAACATAGCTTCACTCTGAGAGCCATGGAATATGTGTATGTCTGTCAGTGAGTACCCGTGTGCGTATAGCAGGAGACCTAGTAAGCAATAAAAAGGCTTCATTAAATTCACAGGAATGTAGAAAATTTTAACTGAAGTCACAGTGAGGGGGAAATGCAATCTGGTTGATGGTGTACTTGCAAAAATATTTATGCCATAGTATAAATATCGTAAAACACTGTAGTATAAAAATAACATTTTTGAAAGCCCAATGAATTAAATAAAGCTCATTTTTAACTAACTGGCAGTAGTTAAAAAATGTACATTCTGGGTGCTAGAAAAGATAAAAATAAACATGTGGGGAATCTTACAGCAAGAGACCAGCCATTCAGACTTTTCAAACAAGCTTCTCTGACATATGGTGATATTGCCAAAATACCTATCCCATGAAGTTGGCCTCAGAAGGCACACTGGCTAGTAGTAGTATTGTGAACGAAGGCAGGCGCCACTTCAAAGAGGGGGGGCAGATCTTCTGGTCTGTTAAGCCAGTTTAATGCCATGGTCACTCCATGGAAGTTGATGGAATTAAACTGGGGTAACCAAGTGGAGGGTCAGCCTGGTATATTAAGGAAAGAGGAAAGAACAGAAGGAAGCAAAAATGGAACAGCAATGCTATTGATGTGATAAATTACTGGAGATGATAAACTAGTCCCCTACTCTATCCTTTAAAAACATGCATTCTGTTCTCTCCCTGACAAGGTGACAAAAATGATATCTTAAGACTGGAACAAAAGTAGTCTAAAGAGATGGAAAATATCAGAGCCCCTTTTTGCTGTGTAACAAACAAAGCAAACTGGCTGGCTTTATCACCGAAATTTAACTGAGTGTCCAATCAAAGCTACAGTACATACCTCATGGTGGCAGTAATCAGAGACATTCTGCATGGAATAAGGTCACAATCCCTGGAAACAGCTGCAATCTTATTAGAAAACACACAAAGAAACAAATAATTGCATGGTGTATAAGCCAATCTCATTCTTCAATACTGATTACAAAGTACTTGCTAAGCTGACTGCCAGACACCTGAAGGGAGTTTTTGTTCTATAAATACTAGCTGACCAGAGAGCATTTATAAGCAGCAAAATGAATATACACTGTAGAAAATATTTGTTTGCCAGTACATCAATCTTGTTTCACTCAGAATAACAATCATTTTAAAATTGTTAATAACTAATGTTTAGGCCCTGATTCAGCAAAGTAATTAGCAGATGCTTAATTTTATGTGGTCCTTCCCCACTCTGAACTCTAGGGTACAGATGTGGGGACCTGCATGAAAGACCCCCTAAGCTTATTCTTACCAGCTTAAGTTAAACTTCCTCAAGGTAGCATTCCTGATCTGTTCCCGGCAAAAGGATCACACAGACAGACAGAGAGACCCTTTGTTCCCCCCACCCCAAGCTTTGAAAGGATCCTGTCTCCTCATTGGTCATTTTGGTCAGGTGCCAACGAGGTTATCTTAGCTTCTTAACCCTTTACAGGTGAAAGGGTTTTGCCTCTGGCCAGAAGGAATTTTATAGTTCTGTATACAGAAAGGTGGTTACCCTTCCCTTTATATTTATGACATGCCCCCCAAATCACAGATGGAAGAAATCACAGCCAGTGTTTCACCCTGGAGCTCTAGGAGAAAACAGAGTTAATAAGACACTTGTACCTCTAAATATACTACCAAGTGTATAAAGACTAACAATATTTTCCACATCTCAAGGACAATTTTAACCAGTTGATTCTGGGAAACTTTCAAGGGAGATTGCATCAGCCACTTTGTTAGAAGCTCCTGAGATGTGTTGGATGTCAAAATCAAAATCTTGGAGAGCTAAACTCCACCGAATAAGTTTTTTGTTATTTCCCGTGGCAGTATGAAGCCACTGTAGCTCAGCATAGTTGATTTGCAGGTGGAAATGCCATCCCCAAACGTATGGGCGTAGCTTTTCCAGCGCGTAGACAATGGCGTAACATTCTTTTTCACTGACTGACCAGTTGCTTTCCCTCTCAGACAGCTTCTTGCTGAGAAACACTACAGGATGGAATTCTTGATCCGGTCCTTCCTGCATTAAAACTGCTCCCACACGATGCTCGGATGCATCTGTGGTTACTAGGAACAGTTTGTCAAAGTCTGGGGCCCTTAGCACAGGGTCAGACATGAGTGTCGCTTTAGGCTGGTTAAAGGCCTTCTGACACTCTTCGGTCCACTGAATGGCATTTGGCTGTTTCTTTTTGGTTAGGTCTGTCAGTGCGGTGGCGATTTGGCTGTATTGTGGTACAAATCACTTGTAATATCCGGCCAAGCCTAAGAAGGATTGGACATGTTTCTTTGACTTTGGATAGGCCACTTTTGGATAGCATCCACTTTGGCTTGTAGGGGTTGATAGTTCCTTGATCCACCTGGTGTCCAAGGTAAGTCGCTCTGTTTAGGCCAGTTTGACACTTCTTAGCCTTAAAGTTAGTCCTGCCTCCCTTATGTGCTTGAAGACTTTTTGTAGATATTCCAGGTGTTCTGCCCAGGAATCCGAAAATATGGCCACATCGTCAAGGTAGTTGACTGCATAGTCTCCCAATCCTGCTAGGAGATCATCTACAAGTCTTTGGAAAGTGGCGGGTGCATTCCGCAGCCCAAAGGGAGTACATTAAATTCATACAGCCCGACATGTGTGGTGAAGGCTGACCTTTCCTTGGCGGATTCATCTAGCGGTACCTGCCAGTACCCCTTGGTTAAATCCAAGGTGGAGACGAACTGGGCCTATCCTAGTTTCTCCAGTCGTTCATTTGTGCATGGCATTGGATAGTTGTCTGGCTGAGTTACAGCATTTAGCTTATGGTAGTCCATGCAAAAACATATCTCCCCATCTGGTTTGGGAACTAGAACCACTGGAGATGCCCATGCACTGCCAGAGGGGGAGATTACCCCCATCTGTAGCATATCCTGGATCTCCCGTTCTATAGCAGCTTTAGCTTGAGGAGACATCCGGTAAGGTTGGACTTTAATTGGGTGAGCATTACCTGTGTCAATGGAGTGGTATGACAGTTTGGTTAGTCCTGGGGTGGCTGAGAACGTCGGCACATAGCTAGTGCACAGCTACTTGATCTGCTGTCGCTGCATACGCCCAAGGGTCTTGGAGAGGTTTACCTCTTCCACACCACCATCACTTTTCCCTTTGTAGTAGACACCTTCAGGCACTCAGCGTCATCTCCCTGGACTGTAAACTGACAAACCTTTAATTCTCTGGAATAAAAGATCTTTAAAGAATTAATATGGTACACCTTAGGCTTTCAATTGGAGGTGGGGAATGCTATGAGATAATTAACAGCTCCCAGGCGCTCTTGGACCGTGAATGGCACTTCCCACGACGCTTCCATTTTATGGGCCTGGAGCGCCTTTAAGACTATGACCTGGTCCCCTACTTTGAAGGAACGCTCTCTGGCATGTTTATCATACCAGCCTTTTTGCTCTTTTTGAGCATCCTTTAGGTTTTCTTTAGCAAAAGCAAAAGAGGTTCAGAGGGTGTTTTGTAGGTTGGTTACAAAATCCAGAATGTTAGTTCCTGGAGAAGGTGTAAACCCCTCCCATTGCTGCTTCACCAACTGTAATGGCCCCTTAATTTCGCAGCCATATACAAGTTCAAATGGTGAAAACCCTAAACTGGGATGTGGTACAGCTCTGTAGGCAAAGAGCAACTGCTGCAACACTAGGTCCCAATCATCGGAGTGCTCATTTACGAATTTACGTATCATGGCCCCCAAAGTTCCATTAAACTTCTCCACCATGCCTTTGTTTGATGGTGGTAAGGAGTGGCAACCAAGTGATTTACCCCATGAGCTTCGCAAAGGCTTTCCATAGTTCCTGCCAGGAAATTAGTTCCTGCATCTGTGAGGATGTCGGAGGGCCAACCTACCCTGGCAAAAATGTCTACTATGCCTGGCACACACTTTTAGCATGGCGTTGCTTAAAGCTACTGCTTCCAGCCATCAGGTGGCAAAATCCATGAAAGTCAGTATGTACTGCTTTCCTCTGGGTGTCTTTTTCAGAAAAGAACCCAGAATATCCACAACTACTCGCTGAAATGGAACTTCAGTGATGGGGAGTGGCTGGAGAGGGGCTTTGACCTGGTCTTGGGGTTTTCCCCACTTTTTGGCATACCTCACAAGACCAGACATAGGTAGAAACATCCTTGCCCATTGCCTCCCAGTGGAATGACCTCCCCAAATGGTCTTTTTTCCTGTTCACCTTAGCATGGCCACTAAGATGATCGTGGGCTAAACTCAAGAGCTTGACCCGGTACTTAGTTGGAACTACCAACTGTCTCTGAGGATGCCAGTCTTCCTGGTGTCCACCAGAAAGAGTTTCCTTGTATAAAAGTCCTCTTTCTACAACAAACCTGGATTGATTAGAAGAGCTGAGAGGCGGGGAGTTGCTCCGTGCCGCCGTCCAAGCTCTCTGGAGGCTTTCATCTGCTTCCTGTTCAGTCTGGAACTGTTCCCTTGAGGCTGGAGACATCAGTTCCTCATTGGATTGTGGACCTAGGCTTGGTCCCTCTGGAAGCGATGTAGGGGATGGGGCTGTTTCTGTTGACTGTGAACCGCTCTTTGCTGGTGCACTATGTTGGGGTTCGGGCTCCGGCTGAGCCTCTTGTGTAGGGTTATTGGCTGCTGCCGGTTCAGGTTCGGTGGGGCCCTCTGGTGTTGGGGTTGCAAGTACTGGATTCAGTGCTGGCAATGGTTCTGGTTATTCCGCCAGTTCCGGTTCTGGGACTGTCTCTGTCTGGGTCTCTGGATCCTCTACTGCCGTTGCAGACATTGGCATGGGGTCCAGTTCCATTACCTCTGACCAGGTCCTGGTAGAAGTTTCCGGAACAGAGCTAGGCGTGACAGCTTGCTTAGCCTGGCTGCGAGTGATCATTCCCACCCTCTTGGCTAGTTTCACATGGTTGGCCAAGTTCCCCCAACACCATGGGGATGGGATAATCATCATAGACTACAAAAGTCCATGTTCC
This sequence comes from Dermochelys coriacea, assembly GCF_009764565.3. Classification (NCBI taxonomy): domain Eukaryota; kingdom Metazoa; phylum Chordata; order Testudines; family Dermochelyidae; genus Dermochelys; species Dermochelys coriacea. The sequence goes on from NC_050070.1 coordinate 125,743,267, forward strand.
TGACCAGCCCTTGTACTGGACTGGCAACTTGGCTGTAGGCAAATTGAAAGAGTTGGACTTGAAGGGTTGAATTATTACCTGGATCTCTGGGTCGATTAAATTGGGGTCCACTAAGGAAGCATGAATAGCTGACACTTGCGCTCCGGTGTCCCTCCACGTGGTACCCTTCTTTCCACTCACACTCAGTTTCCCTCTGCTCTGAGGGTATCTGGGAGGCATCTGGGCCTGAGGACCTCTGGTGTGATTCCAGTGCAATGAACTGTAATCCATTGGGGTTCTTGGGGCAGTTGGCCTTTACATGCCCCGGCTCATTACATTTAAAACATCATCCAGCTGACGGGTCACTGGGGCAAGGTGGGTCACTGGAGAACGGTGTGGCAGGACGATAAGGTGTCTGAAGTGTTCCTTGGTGTGTAGCTGGGGCCTTGGGCTGTCCCTGGTAACATGGTGAGGTCGGAGGTTGTCCCTTCTGGTCTCCGCTCCAACTGCAACCAGGATTGTTCCTCTCTCCTCCGTCCACCCATTTTGTTTCGGTTTGCCCCTTCTGATATTTGCCCCAACTGCTACTAGTTTTTTTCTTTTCTGCCAACCACCCATTTGGCTCCAATCTCCCCCGCCTCTATTACAGTTGTGGGCTTCCCAACTAGGATGTATCTTTCTATTTCCTCAGGCACACCCTCTAAGAACGGCTCCATTTGCATTAGGAAGAGCAACTCTTCTGGAGATTTAACACTTGCTCCTGATATCCAGGCATCCCAATGTTTCACAATGTGTAGGCATGTCGATAAATGACACATCTGGTTTCCACCTTAGAGCTCTGAACTGCGGATTGGCTTCAGTGAGGATGCTGGCATTAGTGCAGCGATCTTCCCACTTGATGTGAAGGATCTTCCAGAGGCATTGTTGAGTTGCTGTTGATAGGTCACCCAGGTTTCACATCCATAAAGGAGCGTAGGAATAACAGTGGTCTTATAGACCTGGATCTTGGTGTCCTGCCAGAGGTCACGGTCCGTGAAAACACATCGGAGCAATTTCCCAAAGGAAGCACTTGCACACTGGATCCTGTGCTGGATCTCACTGTTGATTATTGCATTTTGAGAAAGTTGGCTACCGAGGTAGCAAAAGTGCTCCACTGTCTCCAAAGCCTGTCCCTCAATGGTGATTTGTCATGGGTCATGTGCAAGGCCTGAAGCAGGCTGATAGAGCACTTTAGTCTTCTCAATATTGAGTGAGTCCTAGGCTTTGATAAGCTTGTGCAAAAAAATCCAGTCTGGACTGCAGGTCATTCTCAGTGTGCGCGAGGATAACGCTGTCATCAGCATACTGAAGATCAGTAAAGGACACCTAGAGGACTTTATACTTTGAGCGGAGACGTCAAAGATTAAAAAGCTGTCCAGCTATTCTGTATTGAATGTCAACTCCACTGAGGAGGTGATCTTTAACGATGATCAAAATGACTGCTAAATACATGGAGAACTGGGATGGGGCAATAACACATCCTTGCTTAACCCCAGTTTTGATGAGAAAAGGATCCATATGCATACCACCATTCTGGAGAGGACCTACAGCAGGTATACACCAGACTGGGGACAATGGATAGTGCTTATCTTTAACAACTATGCTTTGACCACATAATAGGTATGTTAAAGAGTAACTGCATCGTAGGGGAAGCTTGTTGTACCTCTCTGAGGGGACAGGTTTTCTTGAGTAGTAAAAAGATACCAAAATACAGAACGAAGAATCAAAGATGCTAGTAGGGATAGGTATGTAAGTAGACACACACACACAGCCTCACAGAAGAGCTGGGGGTGTGACTGCAGGAAATTTAGGCAGGAGGAAGATAGGGCACAAATCAAGGTTAGAGGGGGTGAACTGAGGGGAGAAAACACGTTTTAGTTCACAAACCATGCTCTGTAGCAGAAGAACCTTGACAGCCCAGAGGATCTTGATTTCAGCCCAAAGAATGAGTGGTGAGGAAACAGACACAGAAATAAATTTAAGGTTTATTATTTTGTACAGATCTGTGTATGTCTCATGCTACTAAAGAGCAATAATATGTTAGACTCTGGGCAAAGTGTTTATGTGTGCTGTATGCTTTACATTTACCATAGGCCACCTGAGAGAGTTAAACTGTAAACCAGAGAGCTCACATCTTTGGAAGCAGCTCTGGGAGAGGGAGTATTTAAGCTCCTGGGGAGCCTGAAGGGTCAGCACTGAGCCCTGGGTTAGGCAACTGGACAGCATGTTCTAACTCTAAGGAGATGATGCCACACAATGGCTCAGCTCTGGTCAGCTCTAGAGCCATAAAAGCATGTTGGGCCCAGTGGCTGGGTTCCTTCACAGCAGGCTCGAGAGTGGCAGGGGGGACGACACTTGACTGGGATGTAGGAGAGTACCCATGTCATTTACACTGAGGAAATCACCTACAGGAAATACCTTGATAAAGTACTGCACTGAAGAGGTCTTTCGGGTCTAGTACAGGTTTAGCACTCTTACTTTACACTACAGACTTCTGCCAGCATACCTATGTCAGCCAGGCTGTAAAGACATGTGAACCCTGATCAACATAGCTGTGACAGCAATAGTCCCTAGTATAACCGTGTAGACAGTTATACCAGCAAAGCTGCATTTTTACCAGTATAGTTTATTTCGGTTGGGGGAGATTAGGGAGTGGAATAAGCTATACCAATTAAAGTGCTGTTTTGCTGGTACAAGCTGTGTCTATACTTTCAGAGCTTTCCAATGTCGTATGTTGGTATTCCTGGACCAGTAAAGTGCTAGTACTGTAGGCATGGTAGAGATATGTTTGTAGAAGATTATAATTCAGAGACACTACCTCGTACCGGACAATATTAGGAACATAGGAATTTGGAGATGTGCCCTGGAGGGGGGGGGGTTAGGAACACCGCATGGTTGTGTGCAGCAGTTCACCAGAGATTCTCTCCAGTTTGTTTTATTCCTTTCTTATTCACTGGTTTGTTATTTAATGAACCCTGTCAAGGTTCCTTCCCCACTCTGAACTCTAGGGTACAGATGTGGGAACCTGCATGAAAGACCCCCTAAGCTTATTTTTACCAGCTTAGGTTAAAAACTTCCCCAAGGTACAAACTTTGCCTTGTTCTTGAACCCTATGCTGCCACCACCAAGCGTGTTAAACAAAGAACAGGGAAAGAGACCACTTGGAGACGTCTTCCCCCCAACCCCTACACCCCCTTTCCTTGGATTAGGCTTGATAAAAATCCTCACCAATTTGTACAGGTGAACACAGAACCCTTGGATCTTAAGAACAATGAAAAAGCAATCAGGTTCTTAAAAGAAGAATTTTAATTAAAGAAAAAGTAAAAGAATCACCTCTGTAAAATCAGGATGGTAAATACCTTACAGGGTAATCAGATTCAAAACATAGAGAATCCCTCTAGGCAAAACCTTAAGTTACAAAAAGACACAAAACCAGGAATATACATTCCATTCAGCACAGCTATTTTACCAGCCATTTAAACAAAAGCAAATCTAACACATTTCTAGCTAGATTACTTACTAACTTAAGGAGTTATGAAGAGCATTCCTGATCTGTTCCTGGCAGAAGCATCACTCACTCACACACACACACACACAGACCCTTTGTTTCCCCCCACCTCCAAAAGGATCTTGTCTCCTCATTGGTCATTTTGGTCAGGTGCCAGCAAGTTTACCTTAGCTTCTTAACCCTTTACAGGTGAAAGGGTTTTGCCTCTGGCCAGGAGGGATTTTATAGCACTGTAGACAGAAAGGTGGTTACTCTTCCCTTTATTTTTTATGACAAACCCCAAGATTGCTACAGGCATGGCCTTAGAGTGCAGCTTCAGTGGGATAATTTGCAACTGTCTTTTCCCCTTGTACCAGTGCCGCTCCATTGGTGTTGACAGTGGTGGGTACTGTGGTATAGAAAAAGCACAGCCATATTGTTTAAATCTTCTATGAGCAGGTCTGTATGACACAGTGGTAAAATCACCAGCAGCCAGTCAACACCATCACACCATTCTTGCTCACACTAATGTCAGTGCACTATTGTTACAACACTGGTGGGAGATTTATAAAACAAAGCTCAACATAGGCAAGGCCAGTGCTGACTTTCTGCCTGAATCACCAGTGGGTTACTTCAGATTTGTGCCAGTGGAACTCTGTTGGTTTCAACAGATTAACACACTAATTAATCAGGCCTTTGGATTTGAGGTAAGCAGGTGTGTTCCAGTATCTGATGAATTTACATTCAAAATTAATGCAAATTGGCTTGTACCTGAAGACTGTTGTGTGGATTAAAAACTGGCTGAAGAGTGGTGAGAACAATGGGTAATGATTAACTGCAAAGTATCAAACTGAAGGGAGGTGTCTTGTTGGAAACAGAGGGATGTGTTAGGTCCGGTTTTAGGCCCCAATCTTGCATTGGGGTCTGCAGGATTGGGGTGTTATTTTGTCTCTTCATTAATGCTGTGGAAGAGGGAGTAAGTGAAACTCATCAATGGGGAATTTGCAGAAGATAATAAACTGGGAGGAGCTCTCAACACCAGAGAGGACAGCTGAATACTACAAGAATGGCCTAGATATTAGAAACATGAGCAAGAGAAAAAATCTGATTCATCTTGAGACAATACAAGCTAATGGATCTGGGCAAAACTGACCCAAAACACAGATAAGCAATAGCAGGGAAAGCATTGAACTGGCCTTGGTTCCTTTCTGTGTAGAATTGTTTCTTGTTCCACATGTCCTCAGACAAAGGCAAAGCCAGAGCCAGTTGGCCTGGCTTGGTATTTAATGGCTCTTGCTACTGTTACGAGAAGGGGCACGTGTTCAAGGAATAGTTTTTCTGTGCAATATCTATTTAAAAGGATGCGTCTTTTGCTTTGGACAAGTAAAGCTGATGGATGTAATCAGTACACAATTCTGTAGTTTTAACTGAAATGGTATTTAAAGGGTCATTAGGCTTAGAAAGTAACACACTCTGTTAAGATGAATGGAGGAAGTTAACACCTCTCTTGGGGCCTGATCCAAAGCCCATTGAAGTATCTTTCCATTTACTATAGCAGGCTTTGGGTCAGGCCTTCAATGCTTCGTTTCTGTCTGCTTGGCTGTAGAATCAAGCAAATGACCTGTGTATCAATTGTATTGGAAAGCTTATTCTCATATCCAGAAGTATTAAAAATCTCTACTAAAAAAATCTGGAGAACTGAACAAAATCTGCAATTTCCACCAACTTTTCTGTAGTCCATATTTTCTTTTCTGTTTGTTACGGAGACAAATCACCAGCATTTTATACAGAGCTGGAAACAAAAATTGCCTTGACTTTCCAGAATCAGTTGCCACTACAGTATATTGTTTACTTATACTCTTGGAAAACTGGTTGTGTAAGGAAAAGTGGACCCAAGGCCTTTTTTTTGGTATGAGGCAAGGGCATAAGTTATCCGCTAGCTAAAGCTTCAGAGATGCTTTATATGGATGTGGTTATCCTGAGAAAGATCCTCAAGCAGATGTAATAAACGCTAATTGCTCTGAGATCTGGCAGGAGTTACCTTGAAATTCCTCTGTAGTGCCATTTTGTTCCATCAAATAAAATAGTTATCATGAAATCTCATGGTAAATGATGGTATTTTCTATGATGACTGTGGAGCAATTCTGTATTTCCACTGAACGTAAGAAATATAATAATTCTGGGCCTGATTCAAAGCTAATGAAATACATGGGAGGCTTTCCATCAGTTTTAATGGGAGTTGGAATGCACCCTAAATGAGCTAAAGTGAGAAGAGGAGGCTTAATAGAGTAGGTATTTTTGTTTATTTCTTTAGCTTTGCAAAAGGTTTCTTTAGGGGTCTATCCTGTGTTCTGAGTGGGATTGTCACAGAGTGGCTGGCCTCATTAAAGAGAGAGGAGCCCAGCCCCACCTGTGATATACAACTCACCTCCCCAGTAGAGCAAATGAAGAATGTCATGTGAATGTGGGTCATGTGACTAAATCAGGCCACTGAAGTATAGATAAGTGAGGCAATAGAAGGTGGAGGAGGCACTGAATTCTCTCCTGGGTGAGAAAGACCACCCCAGGAAGCCCTGAGAGTTGCTGCTCAGTAGAGAACAGGGAGTACATGAACAAGTGTTGCATGACTATTCAGGATTCTGAGTAGGGTTCCCACTTTGAAATGCCAAAAAACCAGTACTCCCCACCACCTCCAAGGCCAACCTGCCATTAACCCCAACCCCCAACCACAAGGCAACTCTGCAACCCCCCCTTCCACAGCCACTTAGAGTATCTAGAGAGATAAACACATATAGATAAGATTGAGAACATCATTTTCTTACCTTGGTCGCGTTTCTCCAAGCTGCTTTGTTTGCGTCTGTCTTCATTGAGATTGTTTTTGCCCAAACTGCATTGATTCTATATTTTAACTATATACTTGAATGTGAATGTTTTGTAACTTTATACATAAAGAAAATCCATTGATCCTACTTCTTGAATTTGTATTTGCCATTTGATTTTGCCGTTTCCAGCAATTTCTTATTTTTAACAGCAATATCATAGCATCTTTAGCTGGACACAAACTTTTAACATTAGATATCCCAGTGTGTTATGGTGATAATAATGCAAATCTTTAGACCAACATAACCCTTCCCCCCCGGCAGATTAAATTATTTTTCTGGCATCTGACAAATCCATAAAAAAACTGGCTAGACCAGTCAAATACCAGCTAGGTGGTAACCCTCATTCTGAAGGACCTGGTTAGAAGTTAAGACTCCCTTTGGGGGACCTGGTTTTCACTTTGAACTTTGTGCTAATAAACCAGCCCCAAGAAGGGGTATCAGTGGACAGAGGAAAGCCCTTGTGGGGTTCTAGAGGAGCCCAAGAGGAAAACATGACGCAGCAGTGAACGTGAGCACAGAGCAGGTAGGGCATCTAGTCTAGAGGGAGACGTATTTCAAGCTGCAGTAGAAAGGACTGCTCATCCCACTCTAACAAATACATAAATCGACCAGATAATAAAAGAAACCGAGACATCTCCAATCTTCTGACCACGCACTCCCCAAAAGCCAAGGGAGTAAAGACACAGTTTGCACTACTGCCAAAAGGCTAACAAATCCAGACTACTGCAGATCCAAGTAGTTCGATAGGAAGTGACTTCCAAAGATGGGAAGCCATGCTTTGCTAGAAGCTTCCTCCTGTTCATAGCAAGGGAACTCCTGCTCAAAACACATCCCCTGATTGCCACTGTCGCAATATGTCATGGGAGGAGAGGCAGTCTCTCAAGTAACCAGGTGCCAAACCAGTCAGGGATTGATAGTGTCAAAGCAACTCCTTGAATTCTACCCAGAAATGTATTAGAAACCGAAGCACTGATACAATTTGATCCCACCATTAAAGTCTGCTTAAAAAGCGTACCTCAGCATTCTGTGTTAGCTTGTTTCCAAATGGTTTTGGTCTAGAGATTATTGCAGCATTTTACTCTGCAGATGAGAAGGGGCAAGGATAATTAGGGCAAGGTCTGCAGTAAAAGAGAAGGGCTATGCTTTGCTCATTTGATGCAGACCAAAAACGTGTTGTTGGCGAAAGACAGAGCATTCAGGAACAGCCCAGGATCTAACACCACCGATAAGTTCCCACCCCCATGTTACAAATGGCAGTTGTACTCCCTCAGTGAGCAGCACTGATTGACATTCTGCCAAATCTTCTTTCGGCTTTCTGTCAACCCACCAAAATTTGCCTCATTAGTTTCTGGATTACTTTGCAGCCACCTAGCTCTCATCCAAGCCTCCAGTTCATCTGGACACTGGGTAAGTCATTCCACAGCTCCAGTGGGGTGACATCTACATACAGAATAAATCCCAGCCCATATCTCCTCACTAACTGTCCATGAGGTCTCATATGCAGGATGAATGACTATATAGACCACCATCATACCTTTCAGGAAAGGTCTAGGTGCAGAGGAGCAATTGCTAACAACTACTTTTTGAGTTCTCCCAGAGAAATAAGGAGAACAATAAGCAGAGTCACAGGAGAACAATTCCATCCACTTCTGCTAAGGTCTGAGAGAGCTCAGAGCCACAATGGCCACTTTATCTTCTTCTAGCAGAAGATAATCAGATAACAGAACCAGTTTCTGTTCCATATCCAGTTTTTATCCATAATCAATTGACCAGGCTTGGGGAAATCTAAGGACTCAAGAAGTTACTAGTGGCCCCACCAACAATCTGAGTGACCGCCTCTCAAAATGGGAGATTGTAAGCCTCACGAGTTGGTTTCTCAAGCATTTCCCTTATGAAAACTTCTTTAAGAACCATCATCATCCTTTCTCCCAAACATGTACACCAGGAACAGGGGCGGTAATGAGACCATAGCCATTTAGGGTACACTCAATGGTATATTTAATTGTTGTATGACACTTGAATACCACAGTGATAAGTGTAGAAAACCCTAATATTTATAGGTCCATTGAATTGAGGCATCTCTCTCACACCCATTCAAACTTTCATGCTTAATATTACAATTTTCTCTCTACATATAAAATGACTGCTATAACAGAAGTATTCCAGTGGTAACTGCACCGTCTTTTGAAGACCACTGTGATCTCATTCTCAGCACTAGTTCTATGCTGTTGCAAAGGCAGGGCAGGAAGAAGGGATGAGTATAGGACATGGCAATTGACTAATTTTTTTTAAGAAGGGGTGGATCCCCGCCTGCTGCCACTGAACCAATATTAAGTTAGTTTTCTAAGAAACAAGGTTCATATATTATTTATAATACATGGAATACTACACATGAAAACAAAACTTGTCATGTCTGCTCAGCTCATTGATCACTCTAGTATCCTGACCGCAGAGGTCACCAATATTGGAATCTTTAGAAGATGAACTCCTCCTGTACTGCACATAACCACTTGTTCAGTGCTATACAAAGGTGAAAATCTCCTTCCTGATCACCTACTATGATCAGTTCATGTCCCGAACCATGAGATTTGATTGTCCTTAACATGATCTTAAGTTAAAAAAGTAGTATTTATAGAAGTAACCTCTAAACTTCTTACCCTGCTGTTCTTGTTCTAGGTTAGTTTGCTGCTGATGCTAATACCACAAACAGCAATTTGGACAGCGGCCTCAGAGACGAGTGTAATTAGGTTTTACGTGTATATCTTTTTTAGTAAAATAAATAATAGCTGACTTTTACATTAAGATAACACAAAGCAGGATTTTTTTTATCATCCTCTGAATTGTTGAACCAATAAAATATCATCCATACAGATGACTGAACACTGCAGTTAAGAGTTTTAACAAGTTTTTTCCCCCCCTATCTTATTCTCAACCCAGATTATCTGAGACCTCCTAAGTGGTATATTTTAAGGAACAGACTTAGACAGATGTATCATTTGTCATGGGGTTTGAACCCATGGTCATCAGGGAGAGAGCTGCTATTAATGGATGAAGATGTCAAAACCATGGTACAGGAGTAGCCATGACTGCATATTTATCACAGTGTCACAGGGTCCCTCACAAACCGAAAGATTTAGCTGTTCATTCACAGTGAAGACACTTAATTAATGACTAGGCCTAATCAGGCTGTTTTATTATTTACAGGGATTCCAGCATAGCTTAGCTCAACTGATATGCAAACAAACCATCCTCGGACTGCTTTAATTAATAATTCTGAACCAGACTCAGAGACTGGCACTGTCAAGTAGCTCTTTGGTGATTTACAACACCTCTGCTGCCATGTCCACATCCCTTGCATGCAAATGAGCAGCCACCCCTGCAAATCCATCATTTTAAAATCCAGTGTGCTGTCTTGTTGATTACAGGAATGCCCTTATCTTTGCACATGACTTAATGGAGACAAATGCCTGAGCTGGGCAAATTCCTGGGGTCTTTCATGGACACAGACCTACAAGGGGCATCATTTCAGAAACATTCAAGGGAAAGGGAAAAGAGAGAGCAGGGACAAGCCCTTTATCACATATAGCACCTCTGGTGTTTCACAATCCTTCCATCTTATATGGTGTTGCCACCTCCAAAAGAAGGCTGATTGGCTCACTGCTTTGCACTTTGCTGTGGTTATTGACACCTATAGTAGGGGGCACCTGTGCTAAACAAGTGTAAAATGCTACCAAGTCATCAGGGTGGAAGGTGTAAATAATGACCTACAGTACCAGGCTGGAAATAATCCAATACGAAGCAGTTTAAAGGGAAGTAAGAAGCACAGATTCTTCCTCAGAACTGACATGGTAGAGGTGCAGAATGTTGCAAATGGAAATAATAGTAGTTTGCATTTCTGAAGCTCCTTCTATCTAAGGAAGGATTTCAAAGCACTTTACAAGCATTAATGAATTAACTCTCACAACACCCCTGTGAATTAGGTTTTCTTATCCCTTTTACAGATGGGGAAGCGGAAGGAAAGAAATTAAATGATTTGCCCAGGGTCAATCAAGAAGTCAGTGATACAACCAGGAATAGGACCCAGACTTCTTGTGTTCCAGTCTTGGACTTTACCCAGAAGGTCGTCCTTCCTTGGAAAGTGAATTCTAAATAAGTGGCAAAAGCATTAGCAGTGCAATAGAAGGCAGATGAAAACAGCTTATGAGTGTGTGATGCCATATGATTAAAACATGACCATTTATATCATTAATATTGCCAGTTAGACAATTGCAACAAATCTTATACAAAGTATGTCATATAGGGTGTAAATGGAAAGTTATGATTTGCTGAGTAGGATTATCCTGTTTATATGCATGCATTGTTTATATGTCTTAAGTTATGAATATTGATTGGGTACTAGTATTTCAAATGTGTCTGTCCTGAGTAACATCCCCCAGGTAAAATCTACATTAAAGACAGACAGCGAATTATAAATGGACTATTCAAGTTGATGGCCCAATCAAAGAATACTTAACTCACAATGGGCCATAGAAGACGTTTGTCCCCATCAATGGGCCTTCCTGTGGATGCTTTGGCCAGAGTATGGGTGCTCCTCTGAGTCATCAAATTATGCACGGGCCTGTTACTAGCTCATGTGACCCTGGACTCTATCTTGTTCCTGCAGTTTTCCACAAATGAAGACTGAGAGCATTCCCTCCACATGGGTAAAGATATAAAAGACCCTGGAAGCATCTCCATTTGGCTTCTTTCCTGCTCTGATCTCTTGACCAGGGTTATGCGCAACAGGGAGCAAGCAGGGACATGGGCCCCTCAGTCAGCAGGGGCACAGAACTCTTCCAGCTGCTGGGGACAGCAAGATTCTCCAGCCCCGTGGGCTGCGATGCAAGAGAAAACAGCCAGCTCCTCTGGCTCCAGGGCCATTGAAGTGGGGTGAGCCAGCTCCTCCAGCCATGGGGGGAGGAAGATAGCCAGTTCCTCCGGCTGCAGGAAGTGCCCCTCCAAAAGCGGACAGATTTTTATTCCCGTGCACACCCCTGCTCTGACTATGGACTTACACAAAAAGAGCATTCCAACCAAAGGACTGCGGACTTTCCAGTCTTTTGAAGTTACCAGAGACTTTACAAGCCAGCAGTTTATTCCATCACTTCTTCAAACCTGATACAAGGACTCTGTAATTAGTATATATATTAGTTAAAATGGTCAAGAAAAACACTCTCCTCTTTCTTTTCTCTTATAAACCTTTAGATACTAAAAGATTGGCAACAGTGTGATTATTGGGTAAGATTCGAGTTCTATATTGACCTGGCTATGTGGCTGATCTTTTAAGATCAGAAGGACCCTTTGTTTGATTAAATTGGTTTTAAATAACCACTCATCATAAAGTCTAGTATCTAGGTGAAGTAAATGCTGGATTACTTAGGAAGACAGCAGTTTGGACTTGTTGTTAACTAGTGTGGTGAGACAGAAGTTTACTTTTGTTACTGGCTTGGTATATCTTATGGAAGAATAACCACCAGTTTGGGGTGGGTTTGCCCCATTTATGAATGGTTTATCCTGAATCTGGTATTCTCAGCTGTGACTCTCTGAGACACAATGACAGTGTGAGTCATAGCACCCATAAGACTCTCCAGTAGCACCATTAAATATATGAGTTTCCACAAGAGAAGATGATCACATCTGATATATTAACTGATGTGCATGCATGTGGAGTGCCAGATCTGCTGTCCCTGTAGAGGTTTCTGTAGTGGAGTGCTTGTTTGCTCACCTGGTCAAAGTTTGTGGTTTTGGAACTGAAAGCTGTGAGTTCTACTCCTGCAGACACATGTATGCACACACCTACCCATGATTAGCAGAGGTGTGTACATGGCTCAAGGCAGAAGCTAGCTTTAATACAAGAACAGGGGATTTAAATGACAAGTACAAGGCCAGTCAGTGCCTATTAGGTAGTGCACAGCTGCACAGGCCTGGGAGTTGGCAAGTTAAAGGATGTACAATCTCCCCATCTGTAAAAGAGGCGTGCATTAGCGGCACCAGCCCACCATAGGATGATACTGCTGCCCTTCTCCTTGTGATCCATCCACTCTGCAGTACACAGGAGGCTGTGGGGGTGCACAGCTAGGACTGGGCTTCATCTGTGCCCCCTATGGGGAGGATGCACATCCCTGAGGGCTCTCTTTTCACTGTCAAGGTCTATTTGAATTACCCCATACATGACTCATTATTGATCTCCTACCATGTGAAACTTGTTTTGAAATAAGGATGGGCCAAAAATTCATGACATTTTTTACAATTAAAGGTGATTTTTGTACCCTTGTCACTTCTAAATGAACTATTTAGTTGACATTTTTGAATCTCTCCGAACGATTCTTTTTCAACCCTAAAAGGATCATTTAAAAAATTAACAATATCTGGTTCCTGTTAAAATACAAGAGTAGGGGGTAAGAGATTAAAAAAAGTTTACAATGGACCTCTACTTGCAAGCTAAACTATGGAGTCTCAGTTAATTACATCCACGCTTGGAAGCATTTCATCGACCATTGAAATGCAGGCCCCTCTGGCGTGCTGTGACATTAATGTAACAGAGCACAGTAGCACTACACACAAGTTTAGGACAGGAAGTGAAAGACATGACACCAAAACTGCATAATTATGAATGTCTGAATACATGCTGTGAGAGAGAGACAGACAAAAAGGAAGGAGGATGATACACCCTGTAAACATATGATCTTATTTTTATTCAGCCAGCAAGCAATAATTTTTCCAGCAGAACATGTGCAGTGTTAGGGAACATAGGGTTTTTAAATGGCTTTTCCCATCATGCTTAAATTAAGGGCTGGGTTTTCTAGATTCAGAAATTACACAGAGCATAACTGGATAAAACAGACAGCCAAATGGACAATTTATCAAAATATTATCTACTCAGCAAGGTGAAAATTATTAATTTGTAACTGGGTTAATAAGAACTGTCAAGCCTTGAGTCAGGTTTAAAATTAAAAATTAAAATTAAAAAGTCTCCTTTTGTGTCAGTTTTCACTACTGTTTGTAGGTATAACAGGGGCTTCTTGCGTCAGTGAGCCTGGTTCTCTGCTACTCTATTTCTTTGCTTGCAGGAAGGATGGAGGTGAAGAGGGGGTAGACAAAAGATGGCTTAACTCTACCTTTGTAGTCCTCATATTCAGGAGCAATTCAGGAGCCTGCCTAACCCCCAGTGGACTCTGGAGAAGCAGAGAGTAGTTGTAGTGCTCTATACTCCAGCCACCCCTCCAAAATGGTCCCTGTCCTTGGGGCTTTGAGAAGGGCCAATACAGAATCTTGACTGGCTATGCAAGTCTTCTGCACTGGAGTAGGGCTGGCCAACTTTTTATCGTGGAAACACTTTTTAAAAATCAATAAATGGGGTTTCTTTGAAAATGACATTTTTCACCAAACCCATCATTTCCCAACAAAATGTTTCATGTTTTGAAAAAAAAAAAAGTTTAAAAATGAAGCACTCCCTAAAACATTTTGGAATTTTACAAATTTTTCGTTTTGAAAGCGTGGCAACATTTCCATTTTTTTCTTAGCAATTTTCTTCCCCTGTCATCTCTTCCAAAGTAGAAAAGGGGGGGGGAAGGGTTTAAAAAAAAAGCAAGAAAATATTTCTTCTCCCACTTATTCACTTTTTTCCCACTGGTAGATGGAAAAAAGTGAGAGAAGATCAGGGAAGGGAGATGGAAATTCTGATTTTAACTCAGCTGTAACTGAAATTAAAACAGCATAGTTAATGTGGCCGTGCTGCACCTTTGGTGTTTGTACATCCCTGCTGTCTCACTAGTTCAATTATCAATGGTTCATATCTCTAATGTAGGCATAGTTTATGTTAAATACCTACCTAATAAAGCTCTGAATAGTTTACAGAGGAACTAATTAGACTAAATTATTTGTAGTATAACAGATCACCTCACTTTGATAGGGTTATTTTGAGCAACAGACTTGACTTTGCAAAGAATAATGCCTATTTGCGGGCTGGTGAAAACTGAGAATAGAGAAAAATACTCTAACATGTCTGGGCAACGTCCCACAGAGCTCCTGTGCAGTAACTATGCTACCCTCCTTGGGGTTTGTCTTCACTAGGAAATTTAATCATGTTTAACAAATGGGTTAGGTGACACAATACTGACTGATTGATTGGTCAACGTGCAGCATTGAGTCAGCTAGTCACAGAAAAACCCTACTGAGTCCAGACCTGTCGATATGATGCTGAACAATCTCGCCTTGTCTATACTGACCCTTCAGCATTGTGTCAGCTAACTTGATTGCTAAAAATCAAGTTTAAACACAATTACATTTCCTAGTGAAGACAGGGCCGAGGAGGTTGCCTCAGACCTGCAAGCTCCAACGGCTATTGCAAAGGAGAGGGAGCGCTGAGGTCTTCCCTCCTTATTGCCACTTTCAGAGAGGCGAGTATCTACAAGGGCCCCGAGTCCTGATCAGAACAGTGGTGCTTCAGTTTTGGCTGCTGCATCCCATGTCCTGGCACACAGAGACCACAAAGGAAAAGAAGGCAGCTTGCCCTTCTGCACATCCACATGGTGTCCAGTCCCAATCTGACCAATAGCCTTTAGAAAGCCTCAAATACCTTGTAGAAGTCATTCAGTGCCTCTGGTTTGCTGTGGTACAGCCTGTTTAGCCACAGGTACATAGAGCATGTGGAGTTACACAGTAATTATATTGTTCTCACATTTGTGAGCTCTATACTTAGGCTGTAAAATGTTTAGGGTCCCTCCCTTGTGTAATTACAAAGTTTACTCGGGTGTCATTTTTAAAATGAGCAATTGGTTTTTTGTACATAAAAAAACCCAACCCCCAAACGAACAAGCCTGAGTGTGACATTTATCAAGGAAGCGAAAGAAGGGGCTGGGAGGGCTGGCAGCTTTATTCTGGGCCACCATTTTGTTGCAGCTCTGGAAGCCCACCATATTATAGCTACTGGGGAGATTCCTTAATATATATTTTAAACTGGGAGAACAAAATTCTTGTTATAGAGGCCAGGCTGACTGCCTGGGTGACTGACATCTTGTGTTTATCCACAGAACAGGGACAGCTGTAGAGGAAGCTGATCTGCACACGTGCCTCAGTCCAGACCTGGAGGCACCACATATAGAGCTAACAGGGCAGCCCAGTCTCCATGGCTCTTTTGGTCCTTGGCCTCTCAGTTGATTCTTCCTCAAAGGGTACGAGCTGTGATGAGCACCATCCACCAAGGTTTAATCTGAAACTACCAGTTTGCTTCACAGAAACCGTATGAACTCCCATGGAAAACATGTTAGGCTATATCCAATCCAGAGACAAGTGTGCAAGGGAGAAAGAGGGCACCAGGAGCCTCCAACACCTTCCGACAACGTGGAGGGGCTGGGAAACTAGAACTCTTCATGTTCAGGGATTGCAAGGACATGGCAGGGCTAATGCCACTGCCAGGGTAGCCTCTGCAAAGGGAGCAGAAACAGGTGGAGAGGAGATGGGGCCATAGCCTCCTCACCCTCCACACCAGCTGGTGGAAGTGGCCAGCCACACTGGGGGAAGCATGCCACACTCTCCTAATAGTGTAGAATCAGCTGTGCTTTCCAGGAGCTCTGAAGTACTAAGGGTGTTTGGACTCTAAATAGTATTCTGGAATTAGATATGTGCTTATCCCACTGATCTCTTGGAATTCATAGATACTAAGGCCAGAAGGGATGATCGTGATCATCTAGTCTGACCTCCTGTATAGCACAGGCCAGAGAATGTTCTGAAAATAATCCCTAGAGCATAACTTTTTGAAAAAACATCCAACCTTGATTTAAAACATACTCAAGGATGGAGCTTCCACTTTAGCCCTTGGCAAATTTGTTCCAGTGATTAATTACGCTCATTGTGAAAAATGTACACCTTAATTCCAGTCTGAATCTCTCTAGCTTCAGCTTCCAGCCATTGGATCATGTTATACCTTTCTCTGCTAGACTAAAGAGCCCATTATTAAATATTTGTTCCTCATATTGGTACTTGTAGACTGTAAGCAAGTCACCCCTTTATCTTCTCTTTGTTATGTTAGACTCAAGGAACTCAATCTGTTTCTCTCATAAGGCATGTTTTCTAATCCTTTAATTATGCTCTGAACTCAATTTATCAACATCCTTCTTGAATAGTGGGTTCCAGAACTGGACACACAGTATTCCACCAGCAGTCACACCAGTGCCAAATACAAAGGTAAAATAACCTCTCTACTTCTACTCAAGATTCCCCAAATACGGGAAATGAACATTCTAATGTTTCAGTGTAAAAAGAGCAAAACAAAAAAGCAAACAGTATATTTATGAATTTTCCAACACACAGAACCTTATCCTGATATGGCGAATAATTATGTTTTACGTCCATTTCTAGATAACACAAACACTAAGGCCTTGTCGGTATTGTTAACAAAGTTTACCTACACAATCCGTTTTCCCTAATAAAATATTAAACACAATTTTGCCCTTACGTGGAGAAGGGCAGTAGTTGTTTCAAAATGTGTTAACCTTGACCACAACAAGATAACTTTGTCCACATCAAGACCAAAAATCACATTTAACATCATGCTAGATATAACGTGCTAGCTAAAATGATGCATTTTCCCAGTATAGACAAGGCCTAAAACTACAAGAAATCCTGATTTAGGCTCTCTCCCAACCTTTAGTATTCACTTTCTCTTTCAGATATGGCATAGTATATTAGTATGAAAAGAAAAAATTTACACAGCAACTTCACAACAAGTCTGAATTAGAGCTGCGTGAAGGACTAATTTCTCTTCAGTTTGCTGGCAATTCTGAAAAATAATAATGCATTATTTCAAGCTGATACAAAAAGAAAGTTTTTGGTGAATGTAAAAATAAAAAACAAACTATTTTAGGTCAAATAAAACACTTCATTAGACCCAAAATGAAACTTTTAGTTTGGATTTTGAGCTTTTAACTTTTTAAAATTAAAACAAGTTCAAGGAAATTTCCAAATGAAAAATCATTTCAAATAGCAAAATCAAAACATTTTGTTTCGAAAATGTGGAGATGAAAGGTTTCAATTTTTTTCAGATTCTTTTTCCAACTGAAACAATTAAACAAATTTGAAAGGTTTCAGAGTAGCAGCCGTGTTAGTCTGTATTCGCAAAAAGAAAAGGAGTACTTGTGGCACCTTAGAGACTAACAAATTTATTAGAGCATAAGCTTTGGTGAGCTACAGCTCACTTCATCGGATGCATTTGGTGGAAAAAAACTTTTTCCACCAAATGCATCCGATGAAGTGAGCTGTAGCTCACGAAAGCTTATGCTCTAATGAATTTGTTAGTCTCTAAGGTGCCACAAGTACTCCTTTTCTTTTTACAAATTTGAAACAAATTCATGAAATGTTTCAATGGACCTTACTCTGCATATTTCTCTGTAAAAGGCTTTGGCTGAAAAATTTCACATGGCTCTAATCTGAATTCAGTGTTTCTGTGCATTAATATAGTTACATGTTTAATAATTTCTGAAGAACTATGCAGTCTTAACAATTAGATGGCTGCACACAACATTTAAAATAGCGACCATAGGTAATGAACAACAAAATATGAAGTCACAATAAATGTATCTTATATAAACAGTCAAACTGCAAGAAAAAAATTCAGAATACCATTCACAAAACAAAACAAAAAAATCAAAACATGACTTATGCTTGCTTTAAGAACTTTAAAGATTCTTTATTTCAGACATTATGCATGGGATTTTTAAAAACACTCCACTTTGGCTCCTGGTGAAGTCACTGTGAGTTTTACTGTTGGCTTCAGTGGGAGCAGAATTAGGGCAACGTAAAATGCTTTTGAAAATCCCACCCTGTAAATATATCTAAACACCTAAGTACGTTTGTTGAGAAATGCTGGAGCGTAACTTGATGAGGTTATGTCAACACTATAAACAAATACTTCATATTTCTCAACAAATACTCTGTATCAGAGACATTATCTACAGACTAGTAGTTTTAAATTTTGAGTGTATTGAACTAGAGGGACCAAAGGCTAATCAGTGAAAAGTGTCAAACATGAATAATTTTTAAATGTTTCTGACCTATGCAAAAGAATCAGTTAAAATTGTCAAAACTATTAAATCTCAGTAAGTGGTGGGAGGTTGGGAAAGAATTATTTGGTTTTTAGAAAATCAGTGGGAAAGAGTCCTGGCTTTAAATGCCTTTTTCTACTTAGCCCTAACTAGGGCATTGTGACTACTTCAGAAAATAAGGTAAATACAATGATCAAACACTTGGATGTACCGTGCGTTAAGTAGCCAGTTTTTAGTGATTTTTGCTGAAGCCTAGAAATTTAAAGTAGCATTTTAAAGCAAAGGCTTGTTTAAAATTAATATAAGTATGGAGCAGAATAACATAGTAGTACAAATCCTCAGATCTTTTCAATTATCTCCCCTTATAGCTCATTTCCTCTCTAACAGGGATAAGTGTGTTATCCCCCTGTAACTCATTATGTTCTCTACCTCCCTTTGTCCTTTTGTGTTGTGATAATCATTTGTTCTGTGGCATACTGTTAGGCACTGAAACATATTCGTAAAAGGGTTTGTTAATTGCCCAGTTGAAGCTCTGGCTATCCTGTGAGGAAATTTAGCAAATTGCAAGAATGGAGCCTGCCATGGAAATATAATAGGAAGAATTTAAAAAACAAAAATAAACAAAAAACAAAAACAAAAAACCACATCCCAACACCCACCCCCAACAAAAATTCCCTGACCCTCCCAAACAACCCCCCCTTCACAAAAACAAAAGCCCCAAAACAAACCACAGCCTGAGCCTTGGAGTTATTGGGTGGGGAAAATGACAGAGAGAGGCAGGTGGTCAGCTGGGGGTGGTGGAAGTGGATGCAATTTTTCAGAAAGCAAAACATATTGCAGTCCTACATGGGGAGGGGTTCGAACTAAGATGTACAAACTTCAGCTCCGCTATTCATGTAGCTGAAGTATCTTAGTTCGACTTACCTGGCCATCCTCATGGTGGCAAGTCAACTGCAGCAGCTCCCCTGTTGACTCCACTTACTCCTCCTGCTGAAGTGGAATACAGGTGACGATTCGCGATAAATCGATCCCCAATAGCTCGATCACTACCCGCCAGTGTGGCGGGTAGTGAAGACGTACCCTCAGTAGGGCTAGTTTCATAAACATTATGATCACTCATTCTCTCTTTCTGTCTTCATAGACTTTGCCAAAGGGTAAATCCAGATTAGGAAAGGATTTCATTTGTTACCGGAATACTTCATTGAAATATTTTGTTTTGCTATTGGGACATGATTTACAGTGGTACATCTGTGCCAGGCTGTTTCATGAGCTATTGAAGTAGCTCAGCTGTCCAAGACAACAGACTCTTTAAATCTATCCCTCTGTGCTAGTCCTTCCCTTTACATATGTCTGAATCTGCCCTTCCTCAAAGTGTTGACACAGAGCAGCAAGTTTTGCTGAGGCTACTTTCTCACTCCTAATAAATTCCGAAGCCTGCCATAGAAATGCTTGGTCATCAGTCCAGCTTTCTTCTGCTATTTGAAGAACAGACATTTCTAGAGTGGGAGCTGTCTTATTTCATATTATATTAATTTGCTTCATAGTGTAATTTTCTGACTAAGGACTATATCCTGCAAAGTGTGCAGTGCCTTGAGAACACTGAACCTAGTGTCCACGAAGGGCAATCAACACCTCACATAGACAGATCTAGATCAAAATTTTAGCTGGGCATGGCCATTTGCCTATACTGTGTGTGTGTTCACTTAGGGCCTGTCTCTCTAAGCTTGATGCAGTTTGTGTAGCATTCATTCAGGCAAGAAGTCCAATTGAATTACTTACGTGAGTAAATTCTACTCAGGGTTGCAAAATCTTTCCTAGTGCCTTCCCTGCATCAAGGTATGGGCACTTTTGAGAGTGCACCCTGTGGGGGGCTGAGGGGTTTGTAGTGAATAGGTTGTTCAATGAAGTCCTGCTAGTGCTGCTAATTTAGAGCCTGCTGGGGAAAATGTTCACACATGGCTCCCCATCTAGAAGAGCTTTTCTAGAGCAGTGATTCTCAACCTTTCCCAAATACTGAACCTCTTTCAGGAATCTGATTTATCTTGCATACGCCTAGTTTCACTTCATTTAAAAACTCAGATTTTGGCTTCAGCCCCATGCAGCTAGGCTTGGACTTGGGCTTTTTGCCCTGGGCACCAGTGAGTCTAATGCTGACCCTGGTGACCCCATTAAAATGAACTCGTGACCCACTTTGGGGTCATGACCAGTGTTCACTCTCATTTTTCTCACCCATATGTGGAATGAATTCTGTTATGTGCACCAATATGGAGGTGATGTGTGACATATCTCCTTCATATTGAAGCACATAAAAAATTCATGTGGTGGGGTTGTGGCCGAGTTGTTCAGAGTGTGGGAGGGGGTTCAGAGCAGAGAGTTGGAGTGCAGGGGTGTGAAGGCTCCGGCTGGGGGTGTGGGCTCTGGGGTGGGGCCAGGGATGATGGGCTCAAGGCTGGGGCAGAGGGTTGGGTTCAGGGGGCGAGGGTTCCAGCCAGGGGTGTGGGCGGGTTCTCTGGGGTTATAGTGGGGAGAGAGGACTCCCCACAGCACTCTCTCCCTGCAGCATCAGCACCTGGTCAGGAGGGGTTGGGGACGGGGGAAGGCTGGGTCCGGGCCAGGGGAGGGCAAGTGCTGAGTTGGGGCCGGGCACCTGCACACCTCCCAGAGCACCTGCACAGCTCTAAATAGGCTGCTGCGTGGCCGTACATCTTACAGGGAACCACTGTTGAAAACCATTGAAAATAGAGAGCTGTATAAGCAAGTCATTGTATGAAATTTTAGTTTGTACTGACTTTGCTACTGCTTTTTATGTAGCCTGTTGTAAAACTAGGCAAATATCTGGATGATATTGATGGGGGATATTGATGTCCCCCCTGGAAGACCTCTGCGTACTTCTGTGTACCCTTGGTTGAGAACCACTATTCTAGAAAAAAATAAAACAAAACAAAAACCCCAACAATTGTGCCATGCACAAGCTATTAAGATGTTGGTAATTTTATTTTACCTCCACTTCATCTATTTTATTTTTGTGAGTGGCACAATTCTCTGGGTGCCTTCCCCAAATAGAGTCTCCATTGTTCAGCACCTTGCAGAATCAGGCTCTACAGACCAGATCCTCAGCTGGTGGACGTGTAGTGTAGCACCACTGGCTTTAGTACAGCTGTGGTGATTTACCCCATCCTAGGATCTGGCTTTCACTGTGTATGGATACTACTGCTCTCTACTGGGTAGAATGTCAGACATTGATAAGTGTGTGACTGTGGCAAGCCTAAAGAGCATAAGTCCTACTAATTCTATGACTAACAAAGCTCACATGGGAGAGGCCTAGTCTGAAGCTGCAGGGCTTAGGCCTTGTCTACACTACACAATTGAGCTGGCTTAAATTGCATCAACGTACAACCACTACAGTAATTAAACCACTTTTGCATGTTCACACTATGCTCCTTGTGTCGCTGGTATGCGTCCATAGTAGCAGCACTTGCATCAATGCAGAGAGCAGTGCACTGTGGGTAGCTTTCCCACTGTGCACCTTCTAGCCACCATCTAGCATGGGATATTTTAGAAAGGGTTTGCAATGCCTTGTGGGTGCAAACAAGTCATGGAGAGGTGGCTGGGAACATAGATTCAGCGTCCCATGATGCAGTTTTCTCCATCCCATCACTCCATGGGCATCTTATTACCTTTTGCATCACTTTTTGAGTGCCACACAAGCCTGCGTATCCACCATCTTTGAGAGAAGAATGGATCCAGCATTGCTCTTCAGTATTGTGCTGATCCTGCAGTGTCATGAGCTACAAGTCTGATGATTATGCCTTGGTGGCTGTCTTGCTGTGCCTCACGGAAAAAAATCAAGATTGCTGTTAGCATTCATGGAGCAGCTGCACATGTTGGACCACCAGTTCTGGGCCCAAGAAACAAGCACTCACTGGTGGGAATACATCGTTAATGCAGGTATGGGATGATGAGCAGTGGTCATGGAACTTTCGAATGTACAAGTTCCCATTCCTGGATCTGTGCGTGGTGCTTGCCCCAGCCCTCCAATGCAGTGACACCAAAATGAGAGGTGAACTCATCGTGGAGAAGTGAGTGGAGATCTCTTTGTGGAAGCTGGCAATGCCAGATTGCTACCAGTCAGTCAGGAATCAATTTGGAGTTGGTAAATCCACTGTGGGGGATGCTGTGATACAAGTGTGCAGGGCCATTAATGGCGTCCTGCTATGCAGGACCATGACTCTGGGCAACATGTGGGCTGACAGAGCCTCCTCTCCCCACAGACCCAGGAGATCCACCATTTCCGCTATACTCTAGACAGAAGCTTGTTTGCTGCAGCTGGGCAGTGGCTATGTGAATGCTTCACACTGAGCAAACAGGAAATGGAATTTGGCTTTAAAAGAGGAGGGGCATGCACCTGGCTGCCGGACAGTAGAATTAAAAAAGATGACCAAAGTGATCACGGTGCAGCATTATGGGACACCTCTGGGAGGCCATTAAAGCCAACATAAGCAATGCAGTGTCTGCACTGATACTGCGTCATCCTAAGTGCTACGCCTCTCGCCAAGGTGGATTGACTAGGTCGGCGTAGTGAGTGAATTGCAGGAGGAACACTGTAGTGTAGACTCCTACACAATTAGGTTGATGTGAGGTGCCTCATGTTGAGCTCTGTAGTGTAGACCAGGCCTACGATTCTATTGCTGGTGCCTGAAATATGTGGCTTAGCTGGCATGATGATCATTAGGGGTATTTGTGACCATGGATTAATTAAAAACAGGAAAAAAAAAAGTAAAGAAAGGCTTCTGAATTTGGAATGGAACCTGGAGGAAGAGAGTTAAAAAAAGAAATAATGGAAGCAAAGGCAAGGCTTAGGGCTTGAGTACCTCTGATATCCCTGCTCCACTGAAGTCAATGGGATTATTGCCATTGATGTCAGTGGGGCCAGGATTTCCCCCCCTCCTTTTAAAAAATGCACAGTAGATCTTGATTTGTGACTTCATTCTTCATGTTAGCTTTATGCTGAGAGCACACGTGACTGGATCCTAAATCCACATCTTTCAGCGTATGACCACAAAAGCTAATGAAAACATACATATTCTATATCAATCTGAAGGAGCAGAAGTAGATATGGATCTCAGCAGGGGCACAGATGAAACAGTTGAGGATTGAATATAATTCAAGCAGCTGGTCAGACTGACATTTCAGTACAATAGCTTACATTTCTATAGTACCTTCCTTCCCAAAGAATCTGGTACAAGCACTATACTGATATCAAGGAAAAGCTTCACCTACTCAAATGCAGTCACTTCTGGGGGACACACAGTAGCTGTTTAACACGGCTAAGCAACACTACATAGCAGTTTAGGAAAGGAAGTGAAGACGAGCAGAACCATTTGAAATTGCAGGAGAAGTTAATACATCAGCAGTGTTTGGCCAGTTCTCCTTATTTGATATGCACTATGCCAGATTTTCCATAGCTAAGCAAATAATTTCAGGCATCTTTGTGTGGTGTCTCTTTCATGCGGGTGGTAGCAACTAGCATAGCATAAGGGTTATTATAAACATTATGGATCCACGTGAGAAAGAGCTCTCACACGTTAATGCTCCAAAGCGTATCAAATTAATATGACTATTAAATTCTGTCAAATACCTCTCCAGCATCCAGCAAGAGAACCAAGAAATTAATTTGCCTCATTTTGTTATACTCGGGGTCTGCAGGCATTTTACTAGAAATGTCCCTGTAAATACTAGTAGGTCTGAGTGAACACATTGTGGAAGCAGTGTTTCCATGTACAGCAGCGTGAAATCCTCTGAGTTCAGTTCACACTATTCTCTGAACTAGAACCAGTGAATACAGTTTTCAGGGGTTCATGCCTATATCCTTAAACTCCAAGCTACCCTTAAGCAAGCCCAGCAAAATTCTTTGGTTTTGGAATAAAAACCAGTGAGTTTTGCCACCGGTTCCCTCTTCACAGCAGTCCCCACTAGGCTGATTCCTACCCTTTACCTCAGGCTTGATGGTCTTCTCCTCTCCCTCATCTCCTGGTATCTTCAAAGAACTGTTGGGCCCTTCACAGATATATATAGAGGGAACAGTTAGCTGGCCTGCTCTCCACCCCGCATTGTGATCTTCTTGGAGGGCAGCAGGTAGACTTCCTCCCTTAGATCTGTAGCTAAGCCATTTTCTGTCCCCTTCCCTCTTTCTTCAGTGGAACCAAAAATCGTACTTTGTATCCAGCTGCAGAGCTTGCTGCATCGCCTGAGGTCCTTTATCTCCCTCTGAGGGAAGGAATTTTCTCTTAGTGTCTGTCCTCTGGCTCTGGGTCACCTCTGTCCTTGAGTCCAGTGAAGTGCTAGCAAGTCCATGAGCTACTTTTCAAATCTATAATTTAAAGGGACCCCTACAGTTACCATTTAACTGAAGTGATAGCAAATATAACTTTATAGAAAGGCAGTTAAAAAAAACATGGTCATATAACTCGAGGCAAATCAATACCACCACTCCCATTTTAAAATTAAACTAAGAGCGGCTAAACAAGAGGCTAACAGTATAATTGAAGTTTGTTTGGAATGATGTGTTTTGGGTAATTCTCCCCTAGTGGTTTATGTTCAGGTAAAGTAGTGTCTTGCCTTCCAAAAGGCAGGAAGCTCTCATTATCATGATTAAATAATTATATTACAGTAGTGCCCATATTCAGCATCAAGGCCCCCCTATGCTAGATACCATGCAAACTCCCAGGAAGACAGTCCCTGTGCTGAATGTGGCTGCTGGAGCTCTCAAAGATGGAAGGGGAGTTGAGCCCAAGGGATTTTCTTTATTCTGCAAAGGAGAAAGACTTTTTTCAGAGTGTAAATTTCTGGGCTAGATTCTATCTTAGGCCCCGCTGAGATGCTTTCGAGTGATATGGAGGGGCCACACAGCAGCTGGACTCTCAAGGAGGAATTCTCGCTTAATAAGTCAGAGTTTCTCCTATCAGCTTGCAGACGTAACATACTAGCAGGGCAGCTGTACCAAGCTTAAAGAGGTTGCATCCTACGTCCCCTTTTTAACTGTCCAGTGTGGAGGTAGGGCAGAGCTGAGACATACTCTGGTGCCCAGCCACCACTTCTGCTGCCTTTTAGACACTCAGTGTCCCTGGGAGGGGGCAAAGAGGAGAAGGGATTTGCTCTCCAACAAGATGCTGGCCAGGTTCTTCACAGTGGCATGTGATGAGACAACACAAAGTTGCTTTGGACACAGCATCCTTTGATCTTAAGAACATAAGAATGACCATACTTTGTCAGACCAAAGGTCTTTCCAACCCAGTATCTGTCTGCCGACAGTGGCCAATGCCAGGTGCCCCAGAGGGAGTGAACTAACAGGTAATGATCAAGTGATCTCTCTCCTCCCATCCATCTTCACCCTCTGACAAACAGAGGCTAGGGACACCATTCCTTACCCATCCTGGTTAATAGCCATTAATGGACTTAACCTCCATGAATTTATCCAGTTCTCTTTTAAACCCTGCTATAGTCCTAGCCTTCACAACCGCCTCAGGCAAGGAGTTCCACAGGTTGACTGTGTGCTGTGTGAAGAAGAACTTCCTTTTGTTTTAAACCTGCTGCCCATTAATTTCATTTGGTGGCCCCTAGTTCTTATATTATGGGAACAAGTAAATAACTTTTCCTTATTCACTTTCTCCACATCACTCATGATTTTATATACCTCTATCATATCTCCCCTTAGTCTCCTCTTTTCCAAGCTGAAAAGTCCTAACCTCTTTAATCTCTTCTCTTATGGGACCCGTTCTAACCCCCTAATCATTTTACCTGCCCTTCTCTGAACCTTTTCTAATGCCAGTATATCTTTTTTGAGATGAGGAGACCACATCTGTACCCACATCCCCTATCCCCAGTGCACACTGCAGGTGCCAGCCTGTATGTGTCCCCCGTTTGTCATATTTTCTTTAATAAGACATGCAGTCGGCTCTCAGGAGTTTATTGCCTACCAGGGCACCTGTCCCAAACTGTATTAGCAATTTACTGAAGGCATGATAATGATATAGATAGACTGACAAACGTTGCTAGACCATAATATATATTCCATTCCTTTCCCTATCCCCACCCTCTGTCTAATCTTGGTTCATTTGCTGACTTGATCACCTTCTCTGATCACTTACTCTTCCCCTCCACCTCCTTAAATCCACCACCAGCTGCTCCGAGCGTCTCCCTACCAAAATCCCTCTTTACAGGCAAGGAAGACTGACCAGAACTCTGAGTCCATCAACACTACTCAATCAACCAGACAGTTCTCTGTTGGGAGACATAAGGGACACTCTCAGAGGCCAAACATGCAGCTTCCACAAGCTCGCTTGCTCCCTCCCTCCGCCCCCACAAAATCTAGGAAATAAGAGATCAAGAAGCAAATTCAGCACCATGTGAAATCCTATTGACTTCAGTGGGAGTGCATGGGATGTATGTCTATGCTGCCCTGAGGAATCTGAACTACAGACTGTTTCCCCCACTTTCCTCCTCCTTTCTGATGTAGATAGAGTTAGAATTATACACAGCAACATTCATAATGTCACCTAATTCTAATTCTGCTACAGGTTTTACCTTGATCATCGGTGGAGTTACAATATGTTTTGTAGCTTGTTATATGTTCAGTTATGCAGCAAAATGCTTTGCACAGCATAGATGAGCAGGGCAACTATTACATACACAATGCTATTTCACCAGCTGTGGAATAAATGGTAATCCATTAGAGAAACAGACTTCTGTCTGCAGTAGTGAGTGCCACTAAGCTTTGTCCATGCCAGGGCAGTGTCATGGAAAAAAAAATCTGTTGATGTGATAAGGAATAGGCAAGAAAAGCCGGAAGAGACTGAAACACCATGAAAACCTAACTAATATAGGACATAAGCGAAATATATTAGGATTACTATTCCTATCCCATTTTATTGCCACTGGCTTGGGAAAACTAGCATAACTCACCCACAGAAATAAAACCTTATACCACACCATCATACCTTCTAGATTTAAGCACATTTATAGTATACATCTCTAGACTGGAACTTGCTCTGTGGTGATCTTCAGTTGTTTGGAGGGAGAAAGCACAAAGAGCCTTCCCCGTGTCCACCCTGCTTGCCTTGTGTCCCTGCTCATGGGCCATCCACAAACTGAGCGGGGAGCACAGGTTCTGTGCTAGGATAGCATTGCCAGCAGCAGAAGCCTCCCCTGCAAAGAGGGTGGGGAGCGGCTCCAGCCATTGTATGCTCTTCCTCCACCCCCAATAGAAAGCTTGCTGGGTCAGGAGTCACCAGCCCCAGGCTGAAGACCATTGTTAGCAGCTCTGCTCCTCTGGCACAATGAAACTCTCTACAATAAGGGTGAAGCTCTTCTGTGTAGGAGACGGTGCTTTCTATGGGGCTGGTCTGAGAATGTGGAATTCACTCCCCTAGGAGCTAAAAACTATCACAAATCTCACCACCTTCCACACCTAATGCAAGGTGCACTTCTTTGTCCTGCCGTTCTCGAATATAAATATATAGCAAACAGAAACCCTACCAAAACAAGACGCTCCACTGCACATACTTCTCCCCTGAGGAGAAGATGAGATGACAAACATCACGAGACAGATGTTAGTCACATCACTTAATACACTACCAGAAGGTGCTCAGATACTACAGGGATGAGAACACTATAAGAACCTAAACAGAATAGAAAGCATCAAGGAAGTGAAACCTGAGCAACTGAGAGGGGAAGAGATTTTAATTCAGAATCCTTAAAGCACTTAGTTTAGTGTTTCTTTGTCAGCCATTTGAGTTAAATAGGAGTTAACCAAACAGTTGGGAAGCATTCTCTTTGTTAAAGATGCAATCCCTCTCTACCTGAAATTAAGTATTAAGATGGTGCCTTTTCTGCTTCTTTGGTCCAAAATCAACAGTAAAAACACAGACGACAAGACTTGATAGTTCTAAAATAAAATTAAATCAGGAAGAAAAAAGGAACCCCTTTCAGGCCTTCTTTATTCATGATAAAGAAACAAAGACGGGCACAAACCCAATTGATTTCCCTTTTGCAGGTCACCTTTAAAGCCACATTCTGGCCCTCAGAGCCAGGTACAGCAACTCCTCACTTAAAGTCCTCCCGGTTAACGTTGTTTCATTGCTGATCAATTAGGGAACATGCTCGTTTAAAGTTGTGCAATGCTCCCTTATAAGGTCGTCGTTTGTCCACTGCTTGCAGGAAGAGTAGCCTGTTGGAGCTAGTGGTGGGGGCTTGGAACCAGGGTGGACCGGCAGCCCCCCTAGTTCCCTGTGCAGCAGCCACCCAGCAGGCTATCAATTGCTGGGCAGTTCAGCTGTCCCTCCCCCCACTGCCCTGTGTTGCTCCTGCCCTCTGCCTTGGAGCTGCTTCCAGGAGCCTCCTGCTTGCTGGGGTGGGGGGAGGAAAGAGGGGCTAATGTCAGGGTGTCCCCCTCCCCTCTGCTCCTACACCCCACTTACCCCATCTCCATAGAGCAGGAGACGCACAGGACAGGGCTCAGGAGGAAGGGAGCTTCCTGGCAGCAGCTGCTGCAGTCTCAGCTTGCTGATTAACTTAACAAGGTAATGTAGTAGGTGTCAGCCTACTTAAAGGGGAAATGCACATCTCTTTCTCTCACACATAGGGTGCGTGTCTCTGTCTGATATGCCGTCTCCCCTCCCTCCATTCTGGCTGCCTTGTAAAGTATAAGGCTACATTAACAACAATGAGTTAAGCCTTGAGGGATCAGCCAATTGCTAGTTCATCATTTAGCAGTAAGGCATCCCCTGGGAAATATCCCACCCTCTGACTCCACCACCTCAACCAAGCTTCCCAATCATCATCGCTGTGTACAGTATTAAATTGTTTAAAACTTATAATCTGTGTGTGTGTGTGTGTGTGTGTAATTAGTCTTTTGTCTGGCAAAAAAAAAATGTCCCTGGAACCTAACCTCCCCCATTTACATTAATTCTTATCGGGAAATTGGATCCACTTAACATCGTTTCGCTTAAAGTCGCATTTTTCAGGAAAATAACTACAACATTAAGTGAGGAGTTATTGTACAGTGCTGATGAAATTCCATTTAAGCCAATGGAGTTATGCCAGGGAGAAATTGGGCTTGATATTCTAAAGCTGTTATTAAGATAAGGGTCAGATCAACATCCATTTACTCTCCTGCACTGGGTACCTGTAGTGTGAGAGGGAGAACAGTCTCTGTGGGGCTGCTGCACTGCATCTTGTGCCAGCTGGAAGTAGGGCAAGCCTTGGTTCCATTCCCTCCCCCACCAATGCTCCAACCACTGCAGCTGAGCCAGCAGAGGGGGTGAAATAATCTGCATGGGGGCAGGGGCAGATTGCTTCACTCCTGAGACAAGAAGGGACCTGGGAGTCAGGTTGGGATTCTGAGTCACTGACTGATTCTGGGTCCATCTGATCACACATTGCCTGTTGTTCACAGCTTATAGCAAAGCTCTAATTTAGCCCAAAGTAAGTAGGCTTTAGCGCCACACATTTAGTCTCTTGTACCAAGACAAGGCTTGCACCAGATGAAAGATTAATGAACACAATTTTTATTTTTTTAGCACCATAAAAATTCTATTGCAATCTTATTCAGATCAGGGTCTTACTGGTCAGCACTTTCTTGTATGATGAAATCTTTATAAAGTCTGAGACCATGGGCTGCAGTAATATTAGCAGTTGTTGCCCTACTGCATAACATATTCTGTGTTCCTGTCTTCAGAACATTTTTGACTGCCTTATGATTGATTGACAAACAAACCTGCTTCTGATCTTTAAGAAAAAAAGGGTCAAGAAGCAAAGTAAGAAATTTAATTTCCTATGTGAATGGAATTCTGTGTGTATTTGTTTCTATCACAACTCTAGAAACATTGACTGTGGCATATTGCTTGAAATAAATATAAGAGGCCGCGGAACAAGAGTGAATTTTCAGCCCCCAAGATTTATGCATCAAAAACGTCTCAGCCTTAGAACATGTTTTATGAGAATTAAACTAGAAGGTACAGTCCCTCTTGTCTCAGACGGTGAGCAGGCTATAGCTCTACAAGATTTAGCTTCTCATAGACATTCCTGAAATTCCTTAAACCTGTGAAATCATGAATGATTGCTCCAGAGGGCAATAAAGTCTATTGCTGGATCCCAAACCTAGTTCCAATCACTGCCTATAATTACAGTGGAATTTTTGATCCCTAACAGATCATAAAAATTATGGGGGGCAGGAAAGGGAGTCAGTTGTATCTCATAGCATAATTATTCAATAAACCTATTTCCCCCCATAAATAAGGCTGGGAAGCTCTTCAACTAGATTAAGACAGTGTCTACAGTTTACACATTGTGGGTTGGTGCACATATGTGAGACTTACCAGGTAAACAGTATGAGCTGAAGATCCTGCCAGACTGATGAGGGCCAGTTTCTGCCAGCAGTAATCATGATGAGTAGTACCTTACTACGTGTAGTATAGAAAGGAGAAGCAAACATCACCTCTAGTATCAAAGGGAGAAGCTGAGAAGATATCTATTCCACCCCTTTCCTCACTCTATAGAAAGACAAAAATCTGACCTAGAATCACTCATGTAGCAAACAAACAGTGCTGATTGGTTTAACGAATGACTTGGTCATGTGATCTGCACACCAGGTTTCCAATGTTATAACCCCTTCCCCATCAACTGCATTTTAGAGAGCACTGTTTCCTGGAATGACTTCACAATTGAGTTGAGCTCAAAGGAACTGCCTCAACTAATAGCTGCTGAATGCCTGATGCACATTAAGATTTTGGCCCCTTTCTGCCTAGGATTATGACCGGGGAGGGGGAGGAATGGTTCTTGAATTTAAAAGCTCAGGTTTCTCTTATATTCAAGGGGATTATTGTTTCCCTTAATATGCTAGGAACAAAACTGCTACAATCATTATGAATCACTACTCTTGATTAGTCTAATTTTTTTTGCTGCCATTACAGCAGATGCTCACATTTCTATTCTCAGTGGCCAAATCAATCTTCCCCAACTCCTCATAAATAGTCTAATATGAATACTAGATATTATATGTATACGGTGCTGTTGTAGCCATATCGGTCCCAGAATACTACATATTATTTCAGTCTCCACGGGCTTTAGCAGGAGAGGAGCGAACCACATCCTCAGGTCAACTTTCTGGACCACATGCCTGGTAAACCGAAGAGGATACAGCATAGAGTTCCATCACCGACTGCTCCTGTTGTATAGGCAGATATTCAGAATGACACCACATTTCCCTGTGAATGACCTCCCCTTTAGTATTTTTCTCTCTATGGCTGAGATTCCGCTTTCAGTATCATCCATCTTCCAGCACTCGAGCCATTTTGCAGCCAATTAGAGAACTCTGGGGATTTTTTTTCCATTGGAAATATCTCAGAATGCAAACCACCCAACCAAAATGCCCACCACATCCTATAAAACCACAAAGCAAAGCCTAGCTAAAAATCAATGCATTTGGGATGCATGTAAAACTAAATTTAAAATGTCAGATTCACAATCCCCTTAGCTAGATGGAATGTTTCCTCCGTGATGAGCTGCTGCCTTGGTAAGCATGTGGACTATGTTACCACCAATACGTAGGGCTGTATCTGCCCATCCCTTTCTCCCAGGCTTCCATTCTTTACCTCCAGGTTCTCATGCATGCACAGTCAAATTACTCTTACTGCAATTTATAGATGTCCCAAAAGTGTTTTCAGAACTTTTGGTAACATTCCAACTATGTTATAAAGATGGTTTAAAAAAAAACAGCCAAGAGAGTTTGTGAAAAATCTGTCATCAAAATTTGAAAAATTTCAGCCTGAGATTCTAGCTGCATTATGTACAAACAAAGAGTAATAGGCAGTCCCTACCCCTCCCCCCCCGCCATGAGTTTATGGTCTAAATAGACAAAAGAGACACTGGGTGGGAGGGGAAACAAGCTTAAAGAAAGGTGAGTGATTTCCCCACAGCAGACCAGTGGCAGAATGAGGTGCTGCTCCTGACTCTGAGTCCCAGTCCCATTCCCTGGCCACAGCACTATGCTGCTTAAGTGATGTGGGGTATGCTGCTTTGGTCAGTTTTTGCTTTGTACCTTCAATAGTCTTGTGTTTTTTAAATGCGTGTCCAAAGTGGCATTTGTGGAGAAGCTTATACAAGATTGAAATCTAAATAAATATAATTCATTTCTGAACTAGGTGGCTTATTCCTAAAATTTGCCCTTGTTTGATGGTAATTATATCTGTAGAACTCATATGAGGAATAACACTGGAGAGCACAGAGACTTTCGGAGAGATTTTCTTTCCTGATGCATGTTTTACTTCTCTTTCAGAAGGAAGAGGGCCCTTGTTCACGAAAATATTGTTTTCTGGAAGTGATCTTTTCCAGGATAACAATGCAGCTTTGTTGTGCAGTACACCTGGCATGTGGGTGTTTTAAAGGCACGATGCTACTTGCAGCAAAAGTTATTTTATTTAATAATAAAATTAAAATAATGTAATAAGATTCATGGATGATTGAAAAGGTATTTTCTTCCCACCCGATTTAGCCCTATGAACGCTAATGGTTAAAGCTTTTAAAAAATATACCCACTTAATGATGGGATATGGCCAGATGATTATATACTATATAACTCGTGGGTGATATATGTATTACTGTATGCTTCCAGAGCTTCATCCTAAGACCACTGAAATCAATAGGAGTCTTGCCATTCCCAGACACATACAGTTAGTATTCCATAATCAAATGGATTTGTCTTCACCAGACGATCATATTGCTAGATGATTTATTTGACCTGTGTTCATCTTGCTTGGGGTGTCACCACACCAGAGGTAGCCATTTGGTTTATAAACAGATTTAATCACATCTATTGTTATTGGCAAATCTCTGTTACCTGAAACCACAGCTCTTTTGAGTGTTTGTATCACTGTGCCCTGGTCATGGTGTGGAAGATCCAATTTATTTAAGACTGTCTTGAGATGTTGTCTCAAGTCCTTCCCCCCTCATTTTTAAACAAATTACCATTTATTTCCCTTGCTTTATATTTGGGGGCCATTTGCTTCTCTGGAATGTGATTCCCCCCTCTTGGCTTTTGCACTTCTTGTTCTCATAGGAGGTCTCTAGGTGAGGATGAAAGGTTAGAAGTGTTAGCTAACACGTAACTAAGGGTATAACTGCACTTAAACCACTTCAGCAGCACAGGTGCAGCACTTCAGTGTAGATACTACCTACAGCAACAGGAGGGGGTTCTCCTGTTGGCATAGGTAATCCAACTCCCCGAGAGGGAGTAGCTAGGTCAATGGAAGAATTCTTCCATCAACTTAGTACTCTCTATAAAGGGGGTTAGGTCACCACAGCTTTCACTCTCAGGGAGGGGGATTTTTCATATTCCTGAGAGGCAGCTATGCTAGAGTAAGTTCCCAGGGCAGACCAGCCCACACACCTTCTAGAACACTAGTGTAGACATGGCAAATTGTACTTTAGCAAGTGCTAGTTAGTTGATCTGAGGGAGAGCCTCAGGTTCATCTTTACCAGCTAATTGTAAAATAAATTGTGGCAGGTACACTAGTTTTTCAAAACACGTTAAAGGTTGGAGCAAACACATTAACACCCCCCCCCCTTTATCCCAGTTTGGAAAAGCTCCTATTATTATTATTATTTTTAAATCACAAAGGGCCTGGTTTATGGGTTGTGACCTCCAGTGTTGAATTTGCTACCTACAGATCCTCCTAGTTTCTCTTCATTTTTCTTAGCCTTCATTAGAATCTGGGATTTGTAAAGTGGAGGGGGGGAGCCAAACTGAAAACCCAGGCCAACAACATCAATCATATATTTCAGCACATTTTCTTCATTCCAAACCTATATAAATTATGAGGCTTCTGAATCATTAGTGCACCAGTGTGAGGCTGATCATAATCTTTGTCCTTGCCTTTTTTGTGTGATCATTGCTGCTGATTTGTATTTCAGCGTGTGGGGACTATAAGCAGAGACAGTACTGAAATGATATTTGGAGGCCAGACTCTGTTCTCAGTTACAACTGTATAAATCTGGAGTAACGCCACTGAAATCATGCCAGACTTAGAGGTCTACTGGAGATCAGAATCTGGCCATAAGTCTGCAAGATTTCCTTTCTGCACCATCTTGCTGATGAGGGAGATAAATACATATTCATCAAAATGTCCTGGCTAAATAAAGGATTAAATAAAAAGCGGCAATAACAATATATTTATTTTTTAAAGCCAGAATTCTCGCCGGCTTCAAAATTATTTCCCTCAGTTATTCATTGCTAAAGAACTCTTCTTAATAAAGTTCAGAGAACAGACAAAAGCAAACAGGAGGCTGTAAGTAATGGATATCTATGAAAGCTGTGTTAAAAACAAGTACACCTGAGAGGAGCAATTGGCAGACTGTTGGGACTTTATAGATAATTACATTTCATGGGCTCTCATAATGTCAGATGTAATGTAACAGGCAGCTCATTTTGGTGTTCCCTATAGTCAGCTAGAGCTATCACAGAGACAATGCCTCATTTTTCCCATTTGTCTGGAAATTATGGCTTTTAGTCTGCAGCTCTTTACTTAACAGAATACCACACACCCCAAAATTTCTTTTCTCTCTTCAGTGTCATAATTAGATTATACCAAACTGGCTGCATTGAAACATTGGTGCTTGTATTGTCTCAGTTATATTCCTGGACTCCCTTCAAAATTATTCGTTTGTCACAGTGACCTTGCAATCAGATGACTGGCTTCAGGTGCTCTAATTGGCTTCAGGTGCTTTTAATTAATCTATAGAAATCTTTCTTCCCTCTACAGGGAATAATGCTTCTCCTCATCCTGGGACTTACACATCTCTCCTATATCACTCTTCTGCTGCCTTCTGGCCATGCTGCATCACACAGGCTAGATAAAAAGCACTAGCAAAGTTGTACAAACTAAAATTTCATACAGAGAATGACTTGCTTATACGGCTCTATATGCTATCCACTGAAACGTAAGTGCAATATTAATATTCCAATGGATTTTATAATTATATGGTAAATAGAGAAAAACAATTTTTCAGTAAGTGTGCTGTGACACTTTTGTATTTTTATCTCTGATTTTGTAAGCAAGAAGTTTTTAAACGAGATGTACCTTGGGGTATGCAAGATAAGTCAGATTCCTGAAAGGGGTACAGTAATCTGGAAAGATTGAGAACTAGAGCTCTAATGGTTTTGTTTTAGATAGAGTAATGTTGTTGCATAGAAAACAGCCTGTGAAATATGTAAGCAAATATAATTCCAATTGTAAAGATAGGGAAACTGAGGCAGAGTAAAGTGACTTGCCCAAGACCAGAAGAGACATCAATGTTGGAGCAGAAATTACAACTTGGGAAGAGTTCATGACTCTGACCAGGGACTATTCTAGCTATAGGCAAACTTGGCAACTGCCTAGAGCAGCAGGGCCAAACCTGAGTGGTGCTGTGAACCTACATGCCAGGTCACAATGCCACTCACCCAATTTTGGTCCCGGCCACCTCCCTGCCACTGTCATAG
This sequence comes from Dermochelys coriacea, assembly GCF_009764565.3. Lineage (NCBI taxonomy): Eukaryota > Metazoa > Chordata > Testudines > Dermochelyidae > Dermochelys > Dermochelys coriacea. The sequence continues at coordinate 125,779,267 of NC_050070.1, forward strand.
TAGAGAGGAAGCTAGGCCAAACCTCAGTGAATTGCATTGCAACCTGGCCCTTGGCCTTCCCATTTCTAGCAAAACCACTGAACCATTAAAAGGCTTGTCATGCTCCCCCAAAAGTCTCAAGTGCACCCACCCACAGTTCAGAACCTCTGTTCTAGGAAAGGGGCAGCACAATGAAGTTTTGCCTAGGGTAGCAGGCCTCTGCCTTGTACCAGTTTCCTGGCTCCCAGTCCTATGTACAAACCCCTGGACCATGCCTCTCAAGAAAACAGTGGGGAGAAATAAAGGTCTCGAACTCTAGGCTACTACTTGACGTAAGATTAGTTGACTATGGACAACTCAAACCTCTCATCCTCTTCCGAGACCTCCAAGAATGGGCTGTCAAGCTACAGAAACCTTGTTGGCCAACCATTAGTAAACAAACTGGCTGTCTTCTCAGCTGAATGCTGAAGAAGAGTTGCTGGTGTATGGATAATTAAATGTACAATATATACATCCAGTTGGCAGTCACTATAGAGACTGGTTTGTGTTTCCACTTGAACCACTGCCCAGCCACAGAAAGAAGGGCACTGCTCTGAAACAGAAAGCTGGAGTAGAAGATAGCGTGTGCCCTTGTTTTAATATGGAAATGTTGCCAACATGCCCAACAGCAGCAGCAAATCAATCTACCTGCTCTTCTCCTCCCATCTCTTCTCTACCCTATGCAAAATAGTCACATTATTTAATCAGATGGAAATCGGCTCTTTCCAGTTAGGCTTAGCTGAATTTTGGGTCTTCTTGGAATGATGCCGTTGTGCACCAGTCTGGACTCCTGCGCACTGGGAGTGGCATTTATTGAGAGGGCTTGAAGGCAGAGGAGTCTGTTTTTTAATTACACCTAGCAGTCAGGTGCCTTTGAACATTGTAGACCTACAGAAATAGCAGGCCCTCATTTCACCAAGCATTCATTAGAATTAGACGCTTGCTTTGGGCATCTCTGAGAGTTGTATAAGGGAGGGAATAAAACAAACCAAACCATCTTTCACAGTCTGTTTTAGGAGCCAACTCTTTTTTTTTTTATGGTGTGATGATACATGTGTTTAATAAAGAGATACAGTATTCTGAGCAAAGTAAATCTACACCCTTTGTAACAGAGACTTAGAATGAGGATTTCATTTAATTATGGCACTGCTGTGCACAATTTACCAAAATGGCGTAAACAGCTATTGAACTGTGACATCTAAAGATGTCTAAGTGCTTTGATAAGGTCTTATTTTGCAGATGATAGATTTTCCTCCTATGTATCTATTTTATTACTAACAGAGGTGCCCTAAGACAAGAGGCAAATAGGGGGCAGGGAGGGAATACAAAATATGGGGCTATTTCTTACACCCAAATTTGATAGACATTGTCTAACTACTTCACTTTTTATTAGTTAGCTGCTGTTCACAGAACCAGAGGTGTGCAAGGGGAACTACCGGCCAATAAGATGACAACCATGTACTCCAAACAATGAGTCTAGATTATATACATTGTAAATTGTTGATGCAGGGACTATCTTTTTACTACAGTTCCACACAGCACCTAGCACACTGGGGCCCCTAGGTTCTACCAGAATATAACTTGGCATGGGATGGCAGTAAAACAAAGGGGAGAAAAATAAGCGACAACAGAAGTCTAGCAGGGTATCTCCGCTTTTAATACATCATGGTTCTTGGTCTGCTCTTCATTCAACACCACATAACCAGTTTGGGCTTCTCCTGCCAGATAAGGGGCTAATTAGAGGAGCCATAATCCTTTATCCCAGCCCACATGACTAGCAAGTCTTTCAGAAGTCAATAAGAATGCATCAGAACCTTCCCTAGGGCCCATTTTACAGAGTCCCAGCCCCCAAACTTCCCTTCCCCACAGCAGGATGTGTCACATTTTGTATTAACTGCAGCTGTACCTGGGCCTGTTCCTTCACACACTCCTGAAACAGTTATTGCTGCTGCACCTGCCAGCCCAGCATGTCACTGTGTCTGTTGGAGTGCCTGCAACAGCCTTCTGTTGGTCTACCAGCCATTGCAGCAGCTTCTCCAGCTTTTTCCCCAGTTCAGCCATTCTTCTCACAGGCCCTACTCAACCTTCTTGGCTCTGGCTGACAGGTGATTCCCTGATAAGCCCCCACTTGTGAATAAGCTCCCCCCTCAGCTCCTGGAACCCCTGACTTATAAGCCCTCTTTGTGATTTAAGCAGCATGCTTTGTCCAGTAGGATCTCTCCAAGTGTCTTTATTGCTGTTTATACTCCAGCTCTGTTCCCATATAACAGTAGTTTTATCAAGTCTTTTATACCGCTTGCTTTCTTCTCAGCGCTGTCCAGCTGGTGAGCAAATTACCTCATTAGCTCATTAGGCTCCCTACAGGTGCCAACCAACCCAAGTCCCTCCTACTCTAACTACATGCAGTGTGCCCTGGGTGCTCTAAGTTACTAGTGCTGACTTTCAAAGGACTCAACTTATAGCTTCTAACTGCTTGTCACAGATATGCTGATAGTTATGAAAGCATCTCATTAATCCCTGAGATTTTTGGAGTTGCTGCTGCAGTTTTTTAATGCAGGAAGGTAAAATTCAGGACACTTTTCAGAAGGAGGGACAGGGGAGTTAGGAAAGGAATGCTTATCTGCCAGTAATGGTCATGGAATCAAGGTGTGCTACATATCTATACATGCCAGCAAGAAAAGAAAGGTCAGGTAAAAGACACTCATTTAAGAACTTTTTCTTGCTCATATAACAGCTGCCTTTTTATCTGTAAGATGGGAATGCCCATTGTAGCTATTAGACGTAGGCCAGGCCAGGCCAAAGGTACTTGGTATATGTTTCAATGGCTTTGTCTGAATTTGTTCCTCAGTAGCTTGGGGTGACAACTAACAGATTCTGTGCCCTCAGTAGCTGTTAGACAACTAGCAGAGTCTGTGCTCTTTGATTTATGCTGACTAATGCAAGAGCAGTAGTCAATAAGTTTAACACCATGAATGATTTAATTATGGGTGACCCCTGCAGCCAGTTTTGCATGGCTAAATGAGACCTAGCTAGATGACACTGCAGAGCCATTTTTGGCCCAGATGTCTTCCACTGGATACTTAGCTGTGTCTGAACGAAACGAGCATCATGGAGTTGGTGTGGCCATGTTGGTTGCATCAACTATCAAATGTAAGGTGGGCTCCCACTCCAAACCTAGGTCTAACAGCATGTATCTACCTAATGTGTGGGTTAGGGGATGCAGTTACAATAGGACTAGTGTTAGTGCACAAAAGAAGGAGGAAGAGTGGGGGGAGAAGGGTTATAAGCAAAAGGAGCAGCATGAAAGATGGTACAAAGATGAGAGTGGGAGAAGGATACAATTGGCTATTGAGGGAGGAAGGAAGTTTAGGAAGAGTGTATGCAATGGGAATGGGAGTAGGAGGAAACAAAAACGTAAACGGGGCAGAGTTCTGCAGAAACTTCAAGAGGGGGTACTGGTGTATGATCACCCAGTTCCTTCTTCACTAATAATTGGCCAACTTGATAGAAGTAGTTACCTGATTGTGGTGTTTGGGGGAAGGGAGTTTTTCTCTGTATGGCTGACAAAGACCTGAAGTTCACCCCAGCTTCTCCTTACTTTAATCCCCAAATTCTCAAGCTCTGTGTTGCGATCATCATTCTTCCAGCTGAGAAGTATAAGATAAGGATCCCTTAGAACCTCTCATGCGTTGACTGGCAGTGCATAGCACATACTTAGGACACATGGACTGTACCATGAATGATATCTCTGAAATACAAGGAGAGAGTACACACTTCTGTAGGGCCATATAGGTATCAGTATTCAGTCTGTGATTTTCAAATCCACTGGGCATTGAAAGGTTAATTACAGCCAGAGGAAGTGCTGTTAACGCTAAGTCATGGACCTTTTCTTCATAGAGTATAAATGAGGTACTCCCAGCACCTACCAGTCCGGGGCGGCGCTACCAATTTTGCCACCCCAAGCCGAATTGTTGCCTCCGCGGGATAAGGACTGCCGCCCCAAGAACCTGCTTGGAAAGTTGGTGCTTGGAGCCAGCCCTGGCTGCAGTGAAGAACTGAGTCTCAAAATCTGGTAGATAATAATGTAAGCCACCACTCTTTGGCCAGTTATCTACTCAGTTCACAGACACCCAAGTATTATTTATCAAGGGTATTATGTTGAAACATAGTGCTAAGACTGTATATCTTTCCTTATTCTTATTAAAAGGATGTATAATCCACCTTTCAGAGATAACAAAAAAGTAAAGTTCATGGATATTATTAGCTTCCAATATGTGAAGTCAGAAAATTACACACTGAAAGTTATCTCACATTCATGTAAATTACATTGAATGGAAAATATCTAATTATCTCTCTGAGATAACAAATATATATGTAAATGTTTTCATCTAATGATAATAATATGTCTAGGGAGGGATATTACAATATGAAATCTAGAGTAATCACAAAAAGTTGAACTGTGATTGTGTGAACTTCCTAGGTAATGCATCTGAAGTCTTATTTGTTGATGAAATAAAAGCTATGGGGTTTTGTTGTGTTTAGATCATTCACATGCTTAGTTATTTGCTCCATTTAGCATTCAAAGATGAATGACAATGTTCAGAGGCAAAAACAAACAAGACTCATTCTGTAGCAAGAGCTGAATTCCATTTTTAATTCTGTTTTGGGAGCTGGAGTAGGACAGGACTACATACCCCTTTCCTCCCACAGTGAATTTGCCAGTTATATCAATTTCCCTCTCTTCCCTTCCTTTGGAAGCTCATTTTATACATTTTTTTTTCCTCAAGAAAATGATGAATTCATATCCTTCCCACTTTTATTACAAAAGCAAAAAACGGAGTGTGTGTGCAGGCATAAAATTACAAATACTTGCTGATTTTAAAGCACCCTTTTAAAGCACCCTTTACCTGTCAAGACCTGAGATCAGGATTTTCTTTTTCCGTTGTGTTAAGTAGATAGCATCCAATCAAACAGTGGGAACAAAGCAGGAAGGGAAGGAAAATGACTCCTCTTTTTTTGTGAACTCACCACATTTTTAGTGGAGATGAAAGCTGCTAGATTGACATCCCTGGAAACCAAAATCCTTTATGCCCACACTAGGTACAGTGGAAGCTTTCCCATATGATCTTGACAATGAGCCCTGATCTGGAGGGATCACCTCTATTAGTGGCAGAGTAGTTCCATTCTCCATGCCTCATTCAGAAACTTTGGGCATTTGAATGAAGCCAAGGACTAATTAGTGCCAGTTTTGGTGTTGGTTTCTCTGAGGTAGGTAGCTGCCAACTGGAACCTTGCTGAACCCACCAAACTTGTATCACACTGACCCCCAAACAGCCATCAAATGCTGACGAGCTTCAGCCACTGCTAAACAGGACCAAATTTGAGACAGCTTCCTGGAGATGAAAGGCTCTGTAAGCTATTGCAGCATAGTTTGGGGTAATAATTGTCCAAAACCACATTCTGATTGGCTGGCTGAGTCTTTTCTTGTGATATCATGACCATTTACCTACTGCCAACAATGCACAGCACAAGCAGCAGTAGCACAGTCAAGGATAAACTTGAATAAATGGAGTTTACCCACTTCTCATTTGAGGAATAGGGAGTTTAGTTCAGGTTAGTTTAACTCACTTTTTAAAAAAAAAAAAAAAAATCACTACACACTACTCATTAGCAGTTTCTGGACTTCCAGACACAGTTAGCTCACTCTTTCATGTAAAAATGAAGGCCCTGATCTAGCAAAGGAGTTCTAGGTAGGGTTTTGGAGAGGAGGATAAGGGGTTAAATAGTCTTGGAGACCCTAAAAAAGCAAACTGATTAGAAAAATATATATAGTCAAAATCGTAGACAAAGGGTGGTTTATAGATAATAGTGCACAAAAACAAGCGCAGTTTCCAAATGGTTGTTCAGTTTAACCTTGTTTGTGCCCTTTTTACATTCATGCCATGTTTTGGAACTGGCTTTTTGTTTTTTAATACAGGTACCTGCACTTGCATGTGAGCAAAAGTACTGGTGAAGAACCAAAGGTGAGATGCTGGCCCCACTGGAATATATAGGAATTATGCTGCTGATTTCAAGAGATCCAGATTTTCTCCTAAAGAGTATTCTCTATTCAGTAGACATCATTAATTATTCTCCTGGTTAAAAGGTTTTCAGTCATCCATGGAACTGAATCTATACTTACATGACCAATCACACAGGTATTAACAAATAGTGAAAAGTGCACAGTTCATGAATAACTCCCTGCCAGGAATTTGTTCAGTCAAGAATTACAAAAAGAATACATTTTGAAAAAATAAAGTCTGTTCATGAGAGCTGTGCAACCAGAAAAAATTAAAAGGATGAAATTCACTGAATAATTTATTTGCCACAAATAATGGAACTAAAGGATACATTGAAAAACTCCCCCATGTTTTCTATTAAAAAAACAAAACCATACAGTACTCTAATAGCAATAATCCATGCCTGCATGTGCATAGGCTGTTTCTATACTTCTTGAAAGGCTGATACCATGAGGCAGACAAACTTAAACTATGTACGAATAGCCTTCTAATTCAAGACCTTTTGTGCCTCACAACTATATTACTATACCCTTGAGCCATCAGTCTATCCTCCCCACTCTTCACAACATCAGCTGATGCTGGTAAATTAAACAAAAGAATCTTGAGCCCAAGTCTTGGCAAGTAACTGAAAAAGAATTTGCTTTTCAAAAAAAATCGTTTCAAATGTATTTACATTTTGATTTGGGGATCTACACATTTGCCATTGGCTTTCAAGATCTTTCTGATCCTCTTCCCCTTTCTTTTTTTGGCTCTCTGAAGATTTTGGCTACAGCAACTGTGCAAATGAGAGTTTTCTTCCTGTTCTCTTTTCTTCCTTAGCACATGAAATCTATGTTAAATTAGTGCTCTAAAAGGAGATCTGTCTCTAGTTGTTGCTTTGGAAAGTTTGCCTCTTTGTCTAAGGACTGACATATTGGCTGTTATATGCAGTGTTGTAGCCTTGTTGGTCCCAGGATATTAGAGACACAAGGTGGGTGAGATATTTATTAGACTAATTTCTGTTGGTGAGACAAGCTTTCAAGCTACAGAGAGCTGAGGAATATTGGCTGCTGACATTTGGCTGCCATCTGCGTTGGCTGCAGATGTGTTCCAGGATCTGAAGCAGTGCTATGTTTTGTGCATGTGTTACAATGAGTCTGTTGCCCTCAATTATTCTCATGCAATTCCCAGGATTGCAGTGAAGTCACATGCATACATCTGAGAACAGAGGGCCTGAGTCAAAGCCCATTGCTGCAAATGGGAGCATTTCCATTTAATTCAGTGGGCTTTGAATTAAACCCAGAATAAGGCCTCATAGTATGCTGTATGTATGTATTTAATTAGTACATTGTTCTCTGCCCCCTATAAGGAGTAGAACATAGGCAGAGAGATCTAGAAAGGCCTCTGAGAAACAAGTCTGCAGAGGGTATGGTTTTCTTCTTTGCCTTACCACATTATTTGTTTGTTAGTAATAATTAGCTCTGATCAGGGTGACAAACACTGCAAGGACTTGTTGACATGCAGAGCTGCACTGGTTTAATTTAAGGTGTGAGCATAAACTGATTTAGTTAAACCAGTGCAAAAGACTGTGTTGACACTCTGATTTCCATTTTGCTTAAGTCTAAGGCAAAATAAACAGGGTTTAACCAAAATTAAGGATCCATGCAGTCGTTTCCATTGCTGTAACTAAACTGGTTTAAAAATAAATTTTAGGTCATGTCTATACATGCAGCGCTGCAGCAGCGCAGCTGTACTTGCATCTGGTGAAGGCACTCTATGCCGATGGGAGAGAGCTGTCCTGTCGGGATAAACCCCACCCCCACCACCTCCACAAGCAGCATAAGATATGTCTGTGAGAGAAGCTCTCCTACGACAATAGCGCTGTCACGCGAGCGTTTGTCAATGAAATTTATGTCATGTGGGGGGGTGGGGTTTGGAATATCCCCCGAGTAACATAAGTTTTGCCAGCATAGGCTGTAGTGTAGACAGAGCCTAAGTTAAACAAGTGCCAACTCTGTGTGCAGACAAGGCCTAAGTTATGGGGTCTGGGCAAGGGAAATAGTAGGGAGGAGAATGTATCTGTCTTTTCCTGTTGAGAAAAGCCAACAGCTAGCCATACAGGGTTGCACTCCTCAGCATCCCAGGAGTGAATAGTACCTGCTGTTGTATATGCAAACATATGCTCATCCTTCTAAACTGGAACTAATAAATGAAACAGTGTGGGGAGTTTTAAATTTCATGCACAACTATAGCATGTATAAATTCAAACAATTTTCCAATGCACACAGTTTTTGGCACCTTGAAATGATCTTACAAATAGGAGGAAATCAGCCATTTGTGAGGCCTGTCCGAGATAATCTCATGAAGGAACTGGTGGTTCTTATCAGAGGGCCATAAGGGCTTTATAGCAATCCAGTGAATTTTTGCTTATGATGTACATTCCATATACCTGTACATGTGATACATCTGGAATTGCTACTCCTAATTCTTTTGAAGCTACAACCAGCTGGTAACAGTTTTAAAAAGTGTCACAATTTATATTTCATTGCATTTGAATAAGCATTAGTAGAATCCACTAATTTTATAACTTGTTTTTATTGCTGTTACTGAATTCATGTTTAGTTAAAGATTATATTCCCTATGAAATGTTATGACTTTATTCTGAATTAAAAGAAAAGTATACTGTTTGCTCCACAGTTAAAATATGGCCACAAATTAATATTTCCCAAATCTTTGTTTAATAAAAATTGTTAAATATAACTTCTTAAGAAAAATTGACAGTATACTTAAGTTAATGGTCAGTTTTCAGGTGGAATTATTAACTAAGTGTGCATAAATCCATGATAAGTATTTGGTATAACTATGAAAGCTCAAATCATATAACATATATGGGTAATTCTAATGTAATTAACCATGAATTAATGACCACCCTTTTTTTTTAAATCAGGTGTTACCTATACATACTGCAAGCAGAACAATTAAATAATAATAAAAGCAGTTCACACTGATTTATACAGCTCTGGTTCCAAGTAGAACAGAATCCCAGGTGGGCCACAACTTTAAATTGTACTGTAGCAAAAATGAATTTACTTTGTTCCATTTCTTTGCCCTACTTTTTCTGAGAGTACATGATTTCAGTGTCACTTGTGGTTCTTGTGCACAGCAGAACCTTTTTTTATCCACTTAGTGGGTACTCATACTTCACAACATATGATGTGCTATAGAAAATACCAGTTAGCATTCATCCATCAAAAAGCACGGTAGTATTTTAAAAAAAAATATAGAAAAAAAATCAGAAATAGTTTGCATTATTCTAAAACTCAGTGCTCGTATATACGAGAAACACCAAAGCTTTTTGTTGTGTTCTTTTTATTGTGATTGAAATAAAAACGGATGTCACTGACTTTTTTGTTCTGTTCTGTTGTTAATCCAAATATATGTTATGCTTTGTCTGGGAGCATAATGTAGTAAAAATCTCATTTGGGGGCAAGTTAGTGGTAGAAAGGTAAGGGAGATGTCATTTGGTTCATAAGTCTACAAAATCGTAATTTCAATGGCATCACCCTCTCTGGTGTGGCAGAGGGGAAGGACTTGCTGCTGTACAAGTTCTGGGCCCTTCAGCTGGTGGAAATTTTGATAATACAATGTTGGAAATGGTTCAAATTGAATATTAATCACAAGTCACTTCTCCCAGGAACACAATGGTACCAAACATGACAAACCTAGAACAATTATATAGATAGATCTTTGAAAAAATGTTTAAAAATCAACTTCAAATTATACTTTAACATGGGGACGCACTGCTTTCCTTGAAAAAGACTTTGATCTTCGGTAATTCTAGGGAATTGACCTATAGGATTGAAAACATACTGACGAGGACTTTGAATGTATCCTCTCCACCTAAGGCACCACTACTAGCAATGTTGTCACACTGATCCACATCCGCACATCTCTCTACTAGGCAAGTGCTGGCCAAGCATTTGCAGGTTGTGAGCATGTAGTCTTTGCATTTGAGCATTTGATTTGCTGAAGGATTGATTAGGGAATGATGGTATTTCACACATAAGTGGTGTGGCCAGCCCATCCTCCAAGATCCATTCATGCCCAATAAGGGAGGGTAGCTTTGGATGAGCTTGATCATCCTGGAGCCATTCCATTCCTGATAATTTTCCCTCTTGATAGCAGGTATAAATGCACTCCTTGCTGGTGGCAGTTGATCTTTATTTGTCTGCTTCTTGGAAAACATCTACCACCATAGCTTTACAAATGTTATAATGCTGATCTTCCAATGGTAAACTCAGCATTAGAACACCTCCAGTCCATTTATGGCCTCATCAGTGACTGTCTCAGCCATTCCAAGTACCTTCAGAGTGAAGAGTGTCTCCGGAGGCTGAATCAAATGTCTTCCAGCAAGATAACTTGTTCTTTCCAACCAACTGTCCAGCAGCATCATATCCTGAAAGGGTATGAAAACTTGGAGGTCTGGCAGAATTTCATGGTGAAAGTGATAGGAACACAACTTTGAAGGATGTACAGTGATTCTGTTCCCCAGCAGCAGGCACAAAAACAGAATCACGTGGAAGTCTTGGGTTGCATATCCAAGAAAGCACTAGAACAATCGGTTCTTTTGCAAAATGATAGAGTTTAGTAGCACCTCTGTGTGGCCCTGATGGCATGCAAGGTAGTTTGTGTCAGCCTCCTGATGGGAGCAACCAAGAAACTCCACTGAACACTGTCAGTCAGCAAATTTACTACAATATGCAATGACAAAATTCTTCAAGCAATTCTTCACATGCTGGAGCGTTTTTCCTGCAATGTATGCTATTAACTCAGCCTTCGTGAAACTATGAGATAGTAGGTTCTTCATTGTGACATTAGTGATGTTCATGGAGTCAATGATTTTGTGTTGAACAAGTGAAATACCAGACTTGCTTCTTTTTATTAAATATTTTTAATTGATTCCTCTGCATGCATGTCAAACACAAAGTGGACTTCATCATAGGTCCAGTATTTTCTTCGTAGCCTCAGAATGAAGTGTTTTGCCAAATTACAGCAGATGTTAATTTCTGATTTGTTGAGAGCTCGTACCTCAGCCATACCATCTATGATTTTTACATTGAAATGCCTTTGCTGGCATAGGGTACTGGCCTCATTGTCAATAGGTGCAAGATGTGTATTAATTAGGAAGACCGTGCAAGATGTGTATTAGTTTGCTTGTCACCTGGCACATATATATATATTGTTCTGACACATTCAAACATTGATCATGATACCATGGAGAACTCATACTTTCCCAAAGTCTCATGTAGATCAACATCATGCTGAGATCTGGACATGACCAGGAGACAAGCAAACAATGGCCTGTCTGTGGTTAGCTCAGTTTCATTCTCATTTTCTTCATTGCTTTTGAGCACAGTTTTAGTTTGTTCTTCATTGGAGCCTATACATTGATGGATTTTGAAGGCTTCAGACAAGTCACGACCCATAATATCCACTGGACTGATATCTTTAGCATCTCATCACTGAAGACTGCTTTCATCATTATATTAATTAGCTCTGGCCCATCATACCTGAATGGGTTGCCAGTAAGCTCATCCAACAGATTTAAAATTGCCCCTTCTTAGCATTTAACAGCAGATGGTGCTTACTTTTGGGGAAGTCATCCCCAGCCATGTTTCATTTGAAATTTAATGGAATTCTGGTGTGGATGCTGTTATGCCGAAAGAATAGTAAATATGGCAGGCGACCAGCTTGGCTTAATGGTGAAATCCTAGCGGATCTTAAACATAAAAAAGAAGCTTACAAGAAGTGGAAGCTTGGACATATGACCAGGGAAGAGTATAAAAATATTGCTCGGGCATGTAGGAAAGATATCAGGAGGGCCAAATCGCACCTGGAGCTGCAGCTAGCAAGAGATGTCAAGAGTAACAAGAAGGGTTTCTTCAGGTATGTTGGCAACAAGAAGAAAGCCAAGGAAAGTGTGGGCCCCTTACTGAATGAGGGAGGCAAGCTAGTGACAGAGGATGTGGAAAAAGCTAATGTACTCAATGCTTTTTTTTGCCTCTGTTTTCACTAACAAGGTCAACTCCCAGACTGCTGTGCTGGGCAACACAAAATGGGGAAGAGATGGCCAGCCCTCTGTAGAGATAGAGGTGGTTAGGGACTATTTAGAAAAGCTGGACGTGCACAAGTCCATGGGGCCGGACGAATTGCATCCGAGAGTGCTGAAGGAATTGGCGGCTGTGATTGCAGAGCCCTTGGCCATTATCTTTGAAAACTCGTGGCGAACGGGGGAAGTCCCGGATGACTGGAAAAAGGCTAATGTAGTGCCCATCTTTAAAAAAGGGAAGAAGGAGGATCCTGGGAACTACAGGCCGGTCAGCCTCACCTCAGTCCCTGGAAAAATCATGGAGCAGGTCCTCAAAGAATCAATCCTGAAGCACTTAGAGGAGAGGAAAGTGATCAGAAACAGTCAGCATGGATTCACCAAGGGAAGGTCATGCCTGACTAATCTAATCGCCTTTTATGATGAGATTACTGGTTCTGTGGATGAAGGGAAAGCAGTGGATGTATTGTTTCTTGACTTTAGCAAAGCTTTTGACACGGTCTCCCACAGCATTCTTGTCAGCAAGTTAAGGAAGTATGGGCTGGATGAATGCACTATAAGGTGGGTAGAAAGCTGGCTAGATTGTCGGGCTCAACGGGTAGTGATCAATGGCTCCATGTCTAGTTGGCAGCCGGTGTCAAGTGGAGTGCCCCAGGGGTCGGTCCTGGGGCCCGTTTTGTTCAATATCTTCATAAATGATCTGGAGGATGGTGTGGATTGCACTCTCAGCAAATTTGCGGATGATCCTAAACTGGGAGGAGTGGTAGATACGCTGGAGGGGAGGGATAGGATACAGAAGGACCTAGACAAATTGGAGGATTGGGCCAAAAGAAATCTAATGAGGTTCAATAAGGATAAGTGCAGGGTCCTGCACTTAGGATGGAAGAATCCAATGCACCGCTACAGACTAGGGACCGAATGGCTCGGCAGCAGTTCTGCGGAAAAGGACCTAGGGGTGACAGTGGACGAGAAGCTGGATATGAGTCAGCAGTGTGCCCTTGTTGCCAAGAAGGCCAATGGCATTTTGGGTTGTATAAGTAGGGGCATAGCGAGCAGATCGAGGGACGTGATCGTTCCCCTCTATTCGACACTGGTGAGGCCTCATCTGGAGTACTGTGTCCAGTTTTGGGCCCCACACTACAGGAAGGATGTGGATAAATTGGAAAGAGTACAACGAAGGGCAACGAAAATGATTAGGGGTCTAGAGCACATGACTTATGAGGAGAGGCTGAGGGAGCTGGGATTGTTTAGTCTGCAGAAGAGAAGAATGAGGGGGGATTTGATAGCTGCTTTCAACTACCTGAAAGGGGGTTTCAAAGAGGATGGCTCTAGACTGTTCTCAATGGTAGCAGATGACAGAACGAGGAGTAATGGTCTCAAGTTGCAATGGGGGAGGTTTAGATTGGATATTAGGAAAAACTTTTTCACTAAGAGGGTGGTGAAACACTGGAATGCGTTACCTAGGGAGGTGGTAGAATCTCCTTCCTTAGAGGTTTTTAAGGTCAGGCTTGACAAAGCCCTAGCTGGGATGATTTAACTGGGACTTGGTCCTGCTTTGAGCAGGGGGTTGGACTAGATGACCTTCTGGGGTCCCTTCCAACCCTGATATTCTATGATTCTATGATTCTATGCCCACCAATCCCCCAATAACTTTTAGTGCTCTGTTTTCCTGTTCCAGGGTTCATCTGAGCCAAGTGCACAGAAGTCAACTGGCAATCTTTTAACAACCCAGTTTCCTTCTAGAAATTCCTCCCATATGCCAGGGTCAGACTTTTCTACACATCTTATTTCAGCATGGTACCTGGCAATCATTTCAGAATTGTTGGTTAAATCTAAAGCAAGAGTATATTTCTCAGTCATTCAGTGCTAAGAGGTGCAAATTCCAATTAGCAACCCTGACAGATCAAATAAAGAGCAACAAAAACTCAACGATCTTCATGTATTGCTGCATCAATTATTTTGGGATTGGAATTAATTACATTATGTAACTATGTGCATACTGTTTGCAGATGGAGTCCAGTAATTTCTAACTGGATACTGACATCTTAACCAGTGCCTTGTTAACACTCTTCTGGAATAATGAGCAAAGCTCAGAATAAATACCACTGAACCACTTTTTTGCTGATGACTGCAAATCAAGTTGAAACATTTCTTCCATCTATAGTAATCTGTAACATTAAAATAAAAATCAGGTTGTGACCCAAGTTACATAGGGTAGCCCACATTGAAAATGCAAAGATGAGGGCAGACTGCAAAAAGAAGAGCAAAGTCTCCCAAAACTAGTGGTTAACACTGTTTAATCAACCAGTCAAACTGCGCTTTTGATCCCATCACCCTGGTTATCCAAAAGCTAAAAAAAGAAAATCTCACAGCCCCCTTTTATTGCATGCTAGTTCTCCGGCTCCCACTCAGATAGGTACAGTAAGGTGAGGAATTATTAAAAACCTCTACTCACTAGATAAAGTTTTCTTCTGATCCCCAAAGGGCCAGCCACATTACCAGATCACTATTAGTTTGGATCTTACCCAGAATACCAGGCTGCCAGCCAGCTCTTAATATCTAAAACTAAAGGTTTATTAAAAGAAAAGAACAAGAAGAGAATTGTTAAATGGTCAAAGCAATCAGATACATACATAAGACTTCAGAGTCCACATATCAGGTTCTTAACTGCATTGGTGAGTTTGCTGGCTTGTAGAGTCCCTCTGGAACCATCCTCCAGAGGTAAGAAGCAGACTGAAGACAAAATGGAGAAGATGCAGCTGCCATTTTATATCCTTTGCCATGTGGCTTGTACAGCCTCTGTCCCAAAGACAAGCTCAGAGCACATGGGCATGGAAAAAAGTACTTGGGAGTCCCCTGTCCACAGGCATCTCCCTATATGTCCTGCTGCCTCCTAGGTATAGACCCTGGCTTCTCTCATTGGGTTCATTGTATAGCTGATTTCCTTGATGGACCATAAACAGGAGCAGGTTTAGTGCAGATGATGATCTGTCTGGAGATGTCACCCAGATACACAGTGCAAGTTTGAAATACAGATATACCATACATATTTATTACTCACAATACAAAGAGGATACATGCATATAAATGTGATCATATTTAGCAAATCATAACTTTTCCACTGATACTTTACATGGCATTTAATATAAGATTCATTGCAATTTTATAATATTGGTATCGGTAATATTATAAATGGTCACTCATATTCCATACAGTATCACACAGGTATCATGTTCTGAGCATTAACTGATAACAGCACTGTCTGTTGAGGGCCACAATTTAACTCTGTGAGGGCTGCATGTTTGACATGCCTGTGTTAAAATAGACATTTTTGAAATTCTATTTTAAAAAATATTTCTAAAATAAATATGTATATACTTGTTCTAGGTTTGTCATGTTGGGTACCATTGTGTTTGCAGGCAAAATGACTTTCAAATGGTACCCAACATGACCCCTTTCTGAGGTACTATATTATCAAAATTTCTACCAGCTGGAGGACCTGGAGCTGGGAGGGTAGGGGGCAAGTGAGTCCATCCAGCCACACTAAAGAGGGTGACAACACTTTTTCCACCAAATGCATCCGATGAAGTGAGCTGTAGCTCACGAAAGCTTATGCTCTAATAAATTTGTTAGTCTCTAAGGTGCCACAAGTACTCCTTTTCTTTTTGCGAATACAGACTAACACGGCTGCTACTCTGAAACACTGAAATTATAATTCTGTAAATTTTTATGAATCAAATGACACCTCCCTTACTTTTCTCTCATTAACTTTCCCACAGAATTACACACGCTCACAGGCTAGCTCTTTTGGGGAGATACTGTCTTTTCTGGCCACCTTTTTTGTGGTCGTGGTTAATCTCTTGACTTGCTGGGCTTTGCTGAAAATGTCTGAGTGAAATATTACTGAAATAGCACAGCACTGCAGTGACTGTCAAGTGCTACCTGTAGCTCTCTGGGAATTAGGCAGACAGGGATATGTTTCTTTCAGATATCATTTATAACTTGCTATTGTGATGCTAAAGAATCAGGCAGCTTCCAATCAGGTAGGCTTTTATTTTTTTTTTCCTTGTGTGGAGTTTTGGAATCTGCTCTATCAGATCCCATTGAAGGATGAGAGCCTAACTTGCTAAACAAATAGAAAATACTAAATGTGATGTAGGTTTGGGATATGTTTGGACTCTGTTTCTTTTTTTGAAACTCTGATTTTTTTTTTTTAAAATTATGGTGCTTATGAAAGGTGAAATTCAAAGCCATAGAAAACTAAATCCTTTTATCCTCAAAAAGATGCAGGAAATGCAGCTTTCTCCACACTGCCCCATCTGTAGGCCTCAGCTCTGATCTATTGGGATCAGGGTCTGTATATTCTACAGACTCATTCAATCCTTGGATTCTATGATGAGACACCCTCTAAAAAGCATACCAATTAGCATCAGTGTTATCTAGGAGGTGAACATCTTTGCAATATGAATTGCACATGGATTACCAACTCATTTTATGTAGGTTTCCAGTCAGCTATCAGAAGATCGCAATTTTAGGTCATCACTGACTGGACATATTCAAAACTCAAATATTCCTTGAGTATCTAACCTTTTCAACACAAGCATTTCCTCAGAAATCCTGTTATAATGCATCTTATACTGAGGTAACCATTGGAGAAGTGTGGGGAGGGAGGGGTAACTGTTTTTAGCCAGAGGATTTTTGCTGTCCATGTATGAGAGGCCTGATTTCTGCTGCTCAGTTAACATGTCTGTCTAAACCAAATGTTCATTTTCACTCTGATATGTCATGTGTGAGCTGTGCTCCCTACAAAGTGCTAATTAATGGCCTCAGTCTGAGCGTGCTGTACACCTTCAAGTCATGGGGGTTGTGAGTCCTCTGGTCTGTTCAGAATCAGATCTGATCCTTGGAGGCATCCTGTATCCCTAGGTATTGGAATAATTGACCGCATCCTAATTTTGATTTGCTACACCTCATTGTTGTACATGAATTTAACCGGCCTTTGAGAGCAGTAAACTTAGACCTAAAGGCAGCCTTCGACTCTGTCCATAATGCTGCCTTGTGATAGGCCCCATGAGGCATCAGCATTCTGCACATCCTCCTGTGGCTAATTCATGATCTAAATAATGACTTGTGGACAAGGTTGCATTGGGGGACCCATAGGTTTGACAGGTTTCATACTAGATCCGGGGTGAAGCAAGGTATGTCTTGGCCCAAGCCCTGTTCTGCTGTGCAGTGGATTGGCTCCTTGAATACATCTCCACAAACATGGGTCTAGCTGTCAGTTCAACCTCTGTTACCAACCTGGAGTAGGCGGATGATGTTGCCCTCCTTGGCTGGGATGCAAAAAAAACATTCTCAAAGCTTAACTAGAGAGCTTCCAAGTCAGCTGCCCTTGGGCTAAGGGTTTCTTGGGCAAAAACAAAGCACTGCCACAAAAATTGTGATACAAGACATCTGTGCTTCCAGACAGACAAGCCATGGAAATACTGGATGACTTCCTCTATCTAGGCAGTATGCTGTTTTCAAATGGGTGCCGCCAGACAGACTTCCTAAGGAGAACTGATTTAGCAGCCTCAGCCATGAAGGATCTGCATAGAGTCTGGAGCCAAAAGAAGGTGAAACTACATACAAAAGTACAGATTTATCGAGCCTGCATATTTTGATCCTCTGCTATAAAAGTTTAAGCAGCGTCCATGTTTCACAAGACACCAGGAGGTTGGAGGCAGCAGCAACTATTTAGTATAAGATTGTTTGTTTGATTTGATCAGTAATAGGGCTATATCACTGAGAACTGTATCATTGAGAGGATTGAAGCCATTACTGGCCACCGCCTGCTGGCCCTTTTTGGCCTCAGGAGCAAAGTCCCCACATATTGAGCCCCGTAGATCAAACCTGAAGTCACGCAGCCACTGACAATTAACCTGGCTGCACCAAATCAGCAATAGCTCTATGGAGCTCTTAGACTTCTGGAATAAAGTTGTGCAGTGCGGTAATGGACATTCAGTGCTATGGACCTCCACTGCTTAAGTGTATTGTTGATGGGGGTGGTGGTCAGAGACTAACATCGTGGCTACTCTGTTTGCATTTCTAAATAATGTGCTAATCTTTCCACGTTGGGCACATTTGCACCAAACCATGACAAAAAATCATACAAAATAATCCAAATAATAGTATGTGAATGTCCTCAGGGATGTCTGTTTCTCTATTTCAGGATGAACAAATACTGCTCCTTTAATACATTTACATTCTCCCTATCTCCATTTCCCAAAAGCCAGGGAAAGTCTTTGCTGCATACCCTAAAAGTCAACAGATTTGGGTTCTGTTGGACCAATGGAAGATGCAAGTTCTGGCCTCAAGGGTCCTTTACTGAGGAGCCACTGCTAGCAGCTTAATTTTACTTAAACCAAGACACAGCTAATTCAAGCTCCTCAGTTGAATCTTAACTGCTGAGATACTACACAAAAGGAGAGAAGGTCTCTCAGGTTGTCAGGATCAAAACTACCCAGGACTTTAAAGATGTAACACAATACCTTGACAGTGTGGCATACTAGCAAGCATGCTGAACTAAGACTCTCAAGACTAGGGTTCTATTCCCAGTTCATCTCGTGGCCTGCTGGGTGACCTTGGCTGCTGTTTCACCACGTGTAAAATGAGGATGCTTCTCTGCTTTGCAATCTACTGATGAAACATGTGACATACAGGCTTGGCTTTATTGTTATTGTTAGACTTGGACTTGGAAATGAGTTTTTAGCCAGTGCAGATCACAGAGCACAGGTATAAGGTGTTCTCTGCAAAATAAGAGGACCATCATTTTTTGCACTACTTGCTATTTCTGAAGAGTCTTCAGATGCAGCCTTACCTAGAGAACATTACCGGAAGTCTGTTTCAAGGTGACAGATCCAAAAGAAAAGTTCACAATCTTCTATCCAAATACAAATGAAAACATGCATGCCTGGCCACAGTTGTTCCTTTATCTGGTTATTCAGAAGCACTAGGCTGGCTGTGTGGGGAATCCAACAAGACCACCAAGTTGTGAACCTGTATCACAAATGGTGGACAAACTTCCCAATCAAATCAATTGTAATAAGTTCTAAATTACTTAAATGGCTTCAAGCTTGTCTCCGCCAGCTACATTTCATCCAAATGCCATCTCTGTTAGGCACTGGGAAAATTTGCTCAACCACACAGACAAGGTCAGATGAAAGAGACAAAAAAAAAAGTGTAATCTGCATGCTGAAGACACCACAACCTACATCTCGCTAGCCCTCCGAATGGCCTCACGTCCCCATTGAATAAGTGCCTATCCTACCTCCTGGGAGCTCTCAGAAAGAAAGGAACAGACACTCAACAGTAACTCTTTGTATCCCTGCTAAAACTCCATGTGAATCAAGAAGTAACTCCAGCAATGGTGTTAAAAACAGATGACCAAATCATCTGGGACACATGGTCCTCAGCCATTGCCAGAAGATGATGATTATGGCCATGATGTACCATTAATGACTTAGCTTTGCCAGAACACCTTAATTATTAATCATTCATATTGCAGCTGCTCCCACAGGACTCAAACAACAGGGCTAGGCCCTAATCTTGGGTGTTGCACAATGACAACAAGTGATGATTCCTGTCCCAAGTTTGAGTCCTTAAAGATTATGCTGTTGTTGCAACAACAAAAATACATAGCTGTTCAGTTTTTATTGCCTCAAGATTGTTACTGTAAATTAAATAAAAGCAAACCCAAATTTTCATCTAACTGAGGCCAATATTTCCATGGGGACTGAGTGGTTACATTTTTCACTTGGTTGTAGGGAGGGAATGAAATCTCTGGGCAACACTTATCTTTTATTCTTAGGTATTAGTTCCATACTCTGATAACGATCTGCCTTGGGCTTTCTGGTTATTGATTTGTACCAGAAAACAAATTTCACATCTCCAGCAAGTATTTTGGCTAATATATTTTCCTCCTAACATTAATACTCTTTAATTGCAACCTCAAGAAGCAGCACTAAATTGCAGAGTCCATGACTTTAACTTGAAAAAGCAGAGCAGACATTGTGAATGTGTGTTGGACAACTTGTCACGGTCTGCTGCAGAATCCAATTAATTCTCTTAGGTTATTATGCCTTTCTTCATTATAGCTATTTTAATTTTTTGGGGAAAAAAACTTTGGCTGTCCACCACAGTAGTAAAAAAATTCTTAATCCAGATGCATGGCAATTCCATAACACTTGCATATATACGTTGCAAATGTGGTGCAAAGTCTGATTTGCTATCTAAATTTATCAGCAGGAAACATTAAATATCCTTCCACGTATCTCACAAGTAATTGATGAAAGCTACCATAATAAACAATTGGATACTGTAAGCTGGCGTGGCCATCCCACCACTTCCACCTCTGAGAGAGGCCATGCCTCCTCACAGTCTGGTCTACTATAGACTTTTCCAAGCAAAGAAAAAAGGGGGGAATTAAGGGGCCTTCAAGCAGGGCAAGACTGTAAACAGTGTGGACTCTGACCTGCAATCAGGCAGAGCTGCAGCAGTTCATTCACCCTGCCTTTAAGCAGGGTTCTGGCAGGGGTGGGTGCCACGCACAGTCTATGGAGCTAAGGTAGGAGGTCACTGCGGGGTGCAGGCCCTCTGACCTAAGGAGTGGGGAGTACTGCCACCCCAGGCGTCAGGTGGGGGGGGGGACACAGGCCCACCCAACTCCACTGAGTCCCAGCCCAGGGCCCTAACAGTGGTGGAGTGGTCTTCCACTGGATCAGCGGGGGTCCTCCCACAACATACTGAACTTGTCTCTATCCAGCTCTCAACCAGACTGTTGCCTGGTTTCCTTGGGCTGCTTCCTACTCTCCCCTCGGGGGTACCTGTGTCCGGTGGTCATCCTCAGTCTTCCCGGAATATATGGTCAAGGGTAGCGGTAGTAGTTCCTCAGCGTTGGTAGTTGCAGGGCTCTCTGGAGGCTCATGCGGGCCCTCAGGGTAGCCACGGTTCTCCTCAGCATCCTTCTGCAGCAGCAGGGAAGATGCCTAACCTCTGAGGATAGGAAAGAAGCAATGGGCTTAAATTGCAGCAAGGGTGGTTTAGGTTGGACATTTAGGAAAAACTTCCTAACTATCAGAATGGTTAAGCACTGGAATTAATTGCCTAGGGAGGCTGTGGAATCTCCATCATTGAGGATTTTTAAGAGCAAGCTGGACAAACACCTGTCAGGGATGGCCTAAATAATACTTAGTCCTGCCTGGAGTGCAGGGGACTCGAGATCCCTTCCACTTCTATGATTCTATGCATCTGTCTCCCTTGGCAGCTCCCTCCCAACTGAGCTGCTGGGCTGGCCTTTTATACTTCTCCTTCCTGTCCCACCCCTCTGCTTCCAGTGTGTGGGGGGTGGCCCTCCTGGCTCTGCTCACCAGGCAGCCTGTGGCATTCCCTCCGCTTCTGCCTCTGAGGGAGGCCATACCTCCTTGCTACAGATACCTTTAAATTTATTAGGACAAATCTTGGATTCCATATTAAGGGAAAGATTGTAACTTGCTCTCACAGGTAGCAGTATGGCATGGAGAGCAGTCTCAACAGACCCACTTCTTTCCCTCTGGCTTAGCTGGTGGGAAGTTGATGGACAGGTAGAGAGAACAATGCCTTGGCTCTTCCCCCTCAACTCACTTGCCAGCACAGAGTGGAAAGTAATCTGCACCAGATATAGGTGTGGTGTAAACTAACCCCAGAAGCAGACAGAGTGAAAAATGGATTTTCTGGTTTGGGTGCTGAACTGAAAAATTTTAAAGAAATCCAAGTTTCATCCTGATCAAAACAATTTTTTCTATTTTTTCATTGAATCAGAAAACTAGGAAGCAAAAAAAAAAAAACCCAAACATTTTGAAACTGTAATGGTTTTGAGATAACCCAAAACATTTTTTAAATACATGTTGCATCAACTGAAATGTTCTGATCTACTCGGAACAATATTAAGTTTTTCATTTTGATTTTCAGTGTTTTTCACCCTTGCTTGTACATTTAAAAAAGTGTAGCCAGATTTAAAATTGAAATTTTGTTTCAAATCAAAATATTTTAAGTGAAACATTTGAAACAAAATATTTTGATTCCTTTCATTCCTTTTCTAACCAAAAATATTTTCCAAATTTGTCCCAAATTCAACAAATAGCTTTGAACCCTGAAAAATGCATTTTTCAGGAAAAAATTATCTGCTTAAAAAAATGTGGCCAGCATTACCAGGGACCAACAGACTGTGAGTCAGTCAAAGTTGGGTTCCTGATCTTTTCCAGAGACAGTGCAGCCATGTGTTATCCCTGACTCAGGTCTTGTGGCAAAGCCACAGTTGCGTCCTCAGTTTTCCCTTAGTCAGAGCTCTCCAGTGAAATAAATAGGAGCTTTGCCCGAACAAGGGCTGAGTAAAAATTGAACAAGGACTTTAGGATTTAGCCTCTGAATGTCTGATAAAAACTGAGGCAAGCTGTTCTTTCATTTTTTACATACAGCTTTCATGAATTACTTCTGAGATTTATGGAATAATATTTAATGCTTCCTGGAGAAAGAGTTAAGTAGCAAATCACACAGTCCCAGCACATTTTAAATATATGATATGTACCAGTGTTATAGAATCCTGGTTAATTAATTTGAACTAGTTGCTTATTGCTATTTCTTGGGATTTTATAGAACACGGCTTAAATTCTAAACAAATCTCTTTGACCTGTTAATGGGTTTTTATAAGAGTTATTTAAGAACTCTCCTTGCGTTTGTCTACATATTTGAATGTAATCTGAATAGAGTTTTTCATGCTATTGAAGTAGATACAAAGAAATGTAACTTCCAAAATCCCCAAAGTGAGCATCGACTCAGCATTAAATAGGGTTACAATGCTCTGTTAATGATATTAATACTTTGTAATTCTTCCCAGCATTTCTATAGTACCTTCCAATGGTACTATTGTCAGAGCTATAATGTAAAGACAGACCTGAAGAAAAGCTCTGTGTGAGTTCAAAAGCTTGTCTCTTTCACCAGCAGAAGTTGGTCCAGTAAAAGATATTGCCTCACCTTGTCTCTCTTAGAGCTACAATGAACATTCTTGCATAATTGTAAACAAATGGGCTGGCTCTTGGATGAGGTCCGTTTTATGGATATGATTCAGGGCCTGGAAAAGGTGTTCAAAACAATCTAATCTGTAAATTGGACATAACTCCACTGGCCTTTGCTTAGCTTGATGTTCTCCTCACTTCATTCACGACTGTGGAAAATCTTCTCCAGAGAGATGGAAAATTTGGTGAAAGGAATCTGACAAGGAGACAGTGACAATTCAACTGAATCTCTTCCTATTCATCCACATCTTTATGTACTATAGCTTAATTATCACTAAACAACTCATTTAGGGCCTGATCTGAAGCAACAGAAAGAATCCCATGGAATTTAATGGGTACTGGATCAAATCAATGGATTCCTACCTATCATTCGTCTGCGTCTCTTTCTTTCAGTGCCGCCAATTGCTACATCAACTTTTCAGTGCATTTTCATAGTCCACAGAAGCTCCAATACCAGATAGCTAACAAACCACATAGCAGAATTCCCTAAATATAAACTTCTGAAGTCTATTCTCATGTTTTATAGATACAGAAGGTATAAATACAAATGTAGTGCACAGATTTTATGAGCATTCGCTTTCCTATGGCATTATACTACCTTCCCCCCACCCCAGCTGCTAGGTCTTATTCTGAGCCCGCCAATGACCAAATGTGGGACAAACTTCAAAAGTGAGGGGCACTGGACAAATAATAGACCAGAAAGCTCATGGTTTTGTGCGATTCGATTTTTCAATGAATGTAACATTTTCTGTAACCTCAGTCTCATTGTTCTGCACTGGAGAGAAGCATCCAAAACTGCCACCCTCCCTCATGTTAAGTAGCACTCGCTCTATATGTAGTCCAGTGGCAGTAGTCACAGTGTCATTGTAAGAATCTGGCCTCTCTCATTAACAAACAGGCAACACTGCCAATTTTGTGCAGGACACAGATAAATTTAAGTTTTTCATATGAAAGATCTTTTGGAATGAGGGACAGATGAGAGACATGACAGAAATGAGTAGATATGACTGGAAACTTTCAGGTATCTCTAAGTAATAGGAGGTTGGGAAGCTAGCAGGTAAATGGTATATTTTTCCTCTTACTAATCCTCCTCAGTATCATTAACACTGCCATATTACTACTTCATTCCTGACAGGTTGTACAAGTTGAACTTGGAAGTTTGTTGGATAACATTAATTTTAATAATTAAAATTAAATTGATATTAAACAATTAGCACCAATATTTGTGTTAGATTATCCCTATGCCTGATATTTCAAGGATTTGCTAGATGGCTTGGCTTAGTTTATTTTTCTGGGACTAGAAGTCATCTTAATGGTGGCTTGGAGCTTTACATACAATAAACCCAGATCCTGGGCCATCTGATATAAATCAGCATTGCTAACCACAGATGTTCAGAACTCTTGAGTAAGGCCCCTCCCCAATTCTGAGATTAGTTTAAAAATCCTGAGGTTTTTTTTTTTAAAAAATATATTGACTTTTGGGAAGAGGAGGGTTATTTGCCTTTGGTATTTGATTTTCAAGCTCTTCTCTGGCAGGAGGACTAGACATTTATATATTTAAAATCAAAGCCAAGACTCTCAATCACCTGACTCTGGGAGCTGGGTTAAAAAGAAAAGACACCAAATATTGTGAGGCTCCCAGTTAAACCAGAAGATTTTGCAACTGAGAAAGCGACTTCAGTATTCTTGAGTACAAAAGAAGATAAAATAAATAACTGAAATCTGACAGTGTGACCCTACTTTGAGCATCTTTGTAGTCCAACGTACATTGTTTTCCTCTGCAGAGAGCTGGGAGAATGTTCACGGAATCATTTATTCAATAAATTGTGTGACTTTTTCCCCCCTTCAAATAAATTACTTGATGAATATTCATTATCCACTCAGCTCTGGCAGCAAAACATGCCTCCAGCATGCTCTGCATATTTGCCAGTTGCCGTGCGAGTTGTGCCTTCCTGGTTTCATGAAGTTCCAGTGTGTCAGGAATGAGGACTTGCAGCTGCACCTGTCCAGTGTCCATGCAGCCTATGAGCTCAGCAGGGCCTCTCCTGACTGGCTGAGGAAGTCAGCAAACCTGCTCTTAAGCCCAACAGCAACAACTGCTCTCTGGCTTCTTAAAGCTCATGCTTGCAGCTGTGATCTCTCATGTCTGCCTTGCTCTAGCTCTGCTCCTGCCTTGTTTCCAGCTTTGCTCCTACCCTCCTGCCCAGTCTATTCCAGATCTGCTCAGTTCCTGACTCTGGATCTGACTCCTGGTTCCTGTCTCTGATCCTCTGCTCTGACCACTCAGCATGATTGCCACTGCTCTGACCACAGGCCTGACTGCCCATGTCCTAATTCAAGACACACTGCTGCTAGCAGATGCTGCTTACAACGCCCTTTAAGAGACAAGACCTACAAGTGTTTTAAGTTCACAAGTCTGAGGCAGAAAAACTTTTGCCCTTACAGCAGACAGTATGTACAAATTATTGTCTGAGCAAAAAACAGAGCTCCAACACTCAATGTAAATAAAGAGGCACAGCTATGGGGCATACTCCTAACCACTTGGCTCCTAGCCCGTCAGCCCACAAGTAATGTAGGAGTAGACCAAAACAGCTGAGAGCAACCATCAGGAGCTCTCTAGATACTGGAAATGCATGCTAACAGTGTGTAGGCAGGCTCCAGCAAGAGTCGTGCATATTTTATTTCTAAAAGAGAAAGGCATCCTTTCTGCAGGACTCATCAGTTCTAAAGGGTCACACAGTGAGGATTGTATTGGTCACCCCAGATAAACTGGGAAGTGTTTTTTTGGAAGCTTTTAATGTTATCACCTTCCTTTTTAGCATCCTGCTGTTTGTGGCCATCTTGCTGTAAACCAGCAGCATTTACATGTGTGAAAGTCTAGCCTTGGTTTTCATCCTGCTCGTACCTTGGTTTAACAATGAGAAGAGTTTGACAGTTAAATATAGTCCAAAATGTGGCAGGTAAAAGGTGTTTCCATTTGATGGCATACTGGTGTCAGGAAGAGGCCAGTGCAAGCTGCCTGAACCATGACCTGGACTCACCATCTGTGTGGGGGAGAGGATAGTTCAGTCTCCATATACAGACAATACGTGAGGTCTTGGTTTCTCTGCTGAGACTGCCAGATATGGACTGAGACCATCAGCTCATTTCACTGAGGTCACCAAACTGCCCTCAGGTCGTACTGACTGTCAGTCATTAGTGACCTATCTGGATTCAAGTCAGTGACCTAGAACTGAAAGTCTGTAACCCATTACCAGCCTCTTTGCCACCTTTTACTTAAGAAATATCAAGCTACAGAACAACAGAAGGGGGGAAAAACTCAAAGGGAAGCAGATGGAGCAGAAGTAATAATAAAATAGGTAGAAGCAATGGGAAATCAGGACGGGCAAATGGTGTAAGAAGATATAGACCCTGGGATTAGTTTCATATGTGTGTCCATCATTGTTTATCAGCTGTGCATCCATGCCTCATGGTTTCAACACTGAGAGACCATTTACACTGCTTGACTTTCAGATTTACAGGGTTTTTATTTTGCAGCAATTTTAGTTTTGTGATTTGCAAAGAGAAGGATGCTTTTGGCTGGCACTTAGTAAAATTGTGGTGAGTCAACTCTTCTTCACAGAGGTGGCTCACTCACAACCTCCCACAAATTCTTCTAAAAATAGTTGCTGCAGAAATACCTTTCCAATAGGAAAACAGACCAAAATAAATAACTTTGTCCATTAAAGCTCTAGCTTGGTGGTTAGGAAAGAAAGCAGAAAAGAATGAAGATGCATCCAAACAATGTGCTGTGTTCTCATTTACTTATTACATAGATGTGTCCTAGAAAGACACACAGGAAGAATTTATTGGGGATAACGGTACATGCATATCTCTATAGGCTCAAAAGGTGAATAGATTAGCACTGTTTTATTTATAGTTAATGTATCATACCATAAAGAAAGGCAGCACGGTTTTTCCTTCCTGACATGCTGGATTGTTTTTCTTAAAAACATGAAGCAAGTTCAAGCAGCAGGGAGGGAAGTCTTGGATATGTGAATAGGATGGATATGTTTTTTACAATGTGCTGAATTTTGCTGTCAGTTATGCCATTGTAATGTTAGAATAACTATTACATTCAAAGAGTTATTTTGGATTTACAATGGTGTAATTGACAGCCAAATGTAGCCTAAAGATATCAGTGACCAATCCAGTGTTAATTTGGCTCTTATATATACATATAAGGGTGTATGTGTGTGTTAAAACAGCACTCTCTTAAGAGCCAGAAATGTTTCTTGCTGGAGCATAATGCTGGGAAATATAGTGCAGAATGAATTACTTTCACTATTCATCATGAATCAATATGAGAGATTGGACAAGATCATGATTTGAGATAGATTAACCTTCAGAGGTCTGGAAGCAGTAGGCTTGCTCTGCCTTTTCTGGAAGTAGCCTTATTCATTTACTTATCACATCAAGGGGCCATGAAGGTGGCTAGTGGGCTTGCTTCCTTGATCTAAAGCAGTGGTTTTCAACCTGTGGTTTGCAGAGCTATGGGGGGCTGTAGACTACATCTAAAATTTCCAAAGGGGTCTGACTTCCATTTGAAATATTTTAGGGCTACACAAATGAAGGAAAAAAAGGTCAAGAACCACTGATCTAGCGCATTGAGAACTTAACTTTTTTGCTGCTCTTGGGCTTTCAATATTAAAAAGCTCCCCAGAGTTTTATGCCCCCTTACACTTTGGGATCCCAATTCTACAAGTAGTTCCTTTGAAGTCAACAAATGTGGAATAAGGGCTGCAGAATTGGGGCATGGGATGCTGTGACCTACCCAATCTCAAGTGAGCCTAGGCATTTTTTAATAATTAATATTTAAGGGTCAAAGCAGCAGGATCCCATGGAGAAATTTCTTGGACCAGAAGAGGTGCAGAGGTTGAATGGGCAAGTCTACTCCCAGAAAGATACCATGAAGACTGGGGAGGCTACCCATCCCCACTTCCATGAGACTAAGTAGGGATTAAGTAGCCTGTCTGAGGCGGTGTGGGGAAGCATGTCAATGACAAACAACAGCTACTTCCAAGTCATTCCACTGCCTTTATCTCATCCTCGAATAGGTCCTGCTT
The DNA here is from genome assembly GCF_009764565.3 of Dermochelys coriacea. Classification (NCBI taxonomy): domain Eukaryota; kingdom Metazoa; phylum Chordata; order Testudines; family Dermochelyidae; genus Dermochelys; species Dermochelys coriacea. Next base: position 125,807,624 of record NC_050070.1, read on the forward strand.
GGGGCCATGTTGAAACTGATTGGGCACAGGAGTACAAGTTGCTGGCTCCTCTCATTCCAACTCACTGACCCCAAGCTCTGTATGTTTCCTGCTGTCCACCTGACCCAAGACCTTACCTGGAGCTCTTAAACTGCCCTTTGTAAAATAGGGGTCTGTACTTGGAGCACTGCTATGACATGATCCATCTCATCATACTACAGGTGAATCCTTGGGGAATGACTAGACTGGGAGCTATGGTCCTTGTCTTTCTGGAAGAGCATCTTAATCCTTTCGATTGTCTCCTGATATCGAGGTCCATTTCATTGGATTCCATGCTCAGCCAGCTTCATTGAAATGTCATCATACAGCTTGGCATTTTGCTTCTTGTTCCCATAATTGTGGGCCCCATTAGCATCTCACCAGAGATCTACCAGTACATAGCTATTGGCATCCGGCCAGCTGGTAGCACACAAATACAATGACTTCTTAGTTACATTCTTACACCACAGAGCTCTGTATTGGAGATGGATGAGTACAATTGCTGCTGGTGGAACTTGAGTGCAAATGTGGGGAATGAATGCCAAGCAGGCCAATATGCAGTGGAAGGTGACTGCCCATCATGAAATGGGATATAAGTAGATGGCAAGAAAAGACCACAGGTCAGGGTGGCCTAGGATTTTGTGATAAAGCACTGGAATACTGACAACAATTGAGGACTACTACAGAGCTATCCTATGCCCCTATAATAGATAGGTTGTGCCAGTGGCTGACAAGGAAAATTCACTCCAAGCCTGCCTTATATTCCTGATCATGCCAGTCAACTCATTAGCAGCACTACCACACACAAATGATACAGCTTTGGTGTGTGGACTGGAGTAGAGCTAACAGGAACATTTGAGCTATATCTCCTGTTAACTCACTAGTGAAGACAAACTCAACCTTTGATAAAGATGCAACATACAAAAATTTAAAATTAAAACTATCTCCTCATTAACCTCTTGCCATGAGCTTGGCACATTTGTCCACTTTTAATTATGGCCATGCTCAGCTTCAGGTTAGAACATGGAGGGTGGGATGTAATCCAGGAGCAGATCTATAAATCTTGGGCAAGAGCAGAGAGAAACAGATCTGTGCTGCCACCAATAATTTCAAAGCAAAATAACTGGGTAAATAGCTAAGCAGTAATTCATGTTAACACAGTGACATTCTGTGTGCGCCTCTGTTGCATCTAAAAGTCAGGAAGGCAAAATACAGGTGAAAATAAAACTATGTGCATCTGTTTATGGATACATAAAAGGTGGAGCTGTAGGATTCACTGTATAGGAATCCTTCAGTCTTATAGGGTGAAGTTCATCCCTGTACAAAGAGGCCCACAGAAGACCATATGCATCCCATGTTAAGTGTTCAAGTGGGATTTAAATAGTGCCAAAGGCAATCTGTGGATGGGCAGCTATAATTTACAAAGGATAAAATATTGTATGCTTCTGGTGACATCATAAATGCATAGTATATGATTATTCTGTGATGCAGTTAATACCAACAACACCATGACTTGGATGAAAGCTGTGATCTGATTGGCTGAAAAAAACTTGAACACATGATTTTCTCAGAATTCTACAAATATTGGTTCAGATTTTTAATTGACGGTGCTTGTGCCTGTTTTATGTTGGCTTCCTTTGAATATTCTGGCGGAAGAGTTTGTTGGCAGGAACCCTCAGTAAAATAGTCTATATTGTTGAATATTTGCTGATAGTGAATTTGAAATTCTGAATATATGCACCAAAACCCCAATTCTAAGAGATACAGTTAACCAGTCAGAGAACAGAAATACGCCATATGACCAAATGTCAAATCCAGACTAATCAATCAGATTCAAATTTTAATATTGAACACTCACACCAAACTATTCACAAACAAGCTAGGGTCTAGAAATCATTCACACTAGAATAATTTCAAGTAAAGAATAAAGTAGAAAATATCACATTCTCATCAATGAAATTCACAAACAGAAAAAGAAGCTAAACACATTGATTAAATCATTATTGGTAAGTTATTCATCAGGGCTACAGGCAACTGTGCATCTGGGTAATATTCAATTCCCAACTTTGTGCATGTTTCAAAATAGTTTTTTCTTAGTGGCTAACAGTAAGTTACCCCAAAGAGCTTTTTGAATGAATGGGGTATGGACTACATTTTTGTTCTGTGTTCATACAGCACCTATCACATCAGGGTCCTTGTCCATTACTAGGTCTCCTAAGCACTATGATGATAGTAATAAATAAGAGTAAAACAATGAGATGATAAAATGGCAATAGATATCAACTGAAAATAAGAAAAACAGGCATATCTTGAGACCTTGTCTATGCTTGGGGTGGTGTGTAGGGTACATGTAGCTACTCGCATCAGTGAAAGGCTATGACAGTGGCAAAGGATTCTGCGATGGGGAGCTGCTGGTGCCTTTCCCTGCTGCCTCTCCTCTGCCAGAGGTTTTCCCCACTGCCGGAGCCTTTCACTGAGGCTGGGAAAGTTTCCAGCAGCAGAGAGGCCATGGGACACTACACTGCTAAAAGTAGCAGTGAAGATGTGGGATGCACTGCTTAGATATGTAGAGAGCTGTGTAGGGTACATACCCTAGGGTTCAGGCATGTAAGGTGCTCTACTCGCTTAAGCAGTGCCTCACCATCTACTCCACTATTTATACCTGTGCTAGCTGGGCATGCAGTATCTGTATTCTAGATACCCCCATAAGGGTAGATCTACCCTGAGATACACCTTGAGTCTCACTGGTAACTGTAAAACAGAAAATGCCAGTTTTTTACTATATGGGAAATATTTACATAGCTATAATAAGCCATGTGCATTATGTAATCTCTGTAGTGTGGCACATGCTCCCCAGAACTAGGTTAAACATGACCTGTGAAATGATGAACAAACAAAACCGATGCATTAGAAATGCAGACAACCCGCATCTTAAGAAAACATATTTGAGACTGCCAATTTCAAAAGATATATTAAGATTTTTAAAATATTAGCCATATCTGCAAACACCTACACACTAAATCATACATACGGTATGCTGCTTTGCTGGCAATTAGCCTGGAATTTATAATAATGAGTGCATTTAGAGATTAGGTGAGGCAATACATTACAGTATTTTAATATTCAGCTGTGCATATACATATACTCAGCTGATCCCAGGTACCCAATGAATATATGAACTACCCTGTGTACAACAAGAGCAGACAGCTGCAATCTTGAGCACTATCCCACCTTGACCATCACTGCACCTAACTGATAATTCTTGGAGTGATGTCATAGAATTTTGGGAGTAATACAGAATTAGCCAATCAATGATGTTTGACATTGTGATTTCCTCCTTCAAAGTGTCACTGATTAAAGTCCTGATGGCATATTTTGTAACAGAAAGTGTTGTCAGTCATGGTGTCCTGTCCAAATTCCACTTGGGTACCTGCATTCTACTTAATTCATTACCCAATGCTCAGCATAAATAAATCATCTATGGCCTGTTTAGAGGCTCTCTCACACACCTAGAATGACAGCAGAGCCACTCCACGGAAGCTACTCTGCCACTCCTTTCACATGGGAAAAGCATTGAAGAATCCATATAAGGGAAGATCCTCTGACCCTGCACTCTCTCCTCACCTAACCTACCGTTATTTCTTCTTGCTCCACCTACATGTGGCTGTATAAGGAACCTCTGCAGAGCTGGGCTGGATACCACTCATGGGGTTTACATTCCTTGCCTAATCTCTGTCAATATTGCCTTGGTTCTGTTTCTAGAAGACTGCTAGCACTAGGGCCAGCCAGAAAATAAGCATTCCGTTTCATGCAAAAATTCAAAGGTTTTGTTCTTTGGTTTGTTTTCTCTCTGGATGAAATCAAGACCTTTCCAATTTTTTCATGAAAAACTGGCAGGGAGACACATCCCAGAATAGCCAATGGTTAGGTTAGGTGGTTAGGGCACTTCACTGGGATGAGTGAGTGCCATGACCACTTGGAGGTTCTGAGGTCTCATTCTCTCACTTTGACCAGAAATTCCATCCTAGACTTCAGAAGCCTTCCTGATGTATCAGTTTTGCCAAAACTGATACATTTCCACTAAAAGTTTTGGTTTTGATGAATCAGCATTTTCTGACAAAATTCCCAACCAATTTGACTTACCACCAACATCATGGCATTAAGATTTTCACATTCCTGCCCTGAACTGTTGTATAGCATTGTTGTACGGTGTTTAAAAGACCCATTCTACCCCAGATGTGGCTACGTTGCTTAATGGGTAACATGGTCCCTATGCACATCAAGCTCAATCCTGCACCACTGAAACCTATATAAATTTTGCCACTGAACTGTATGGGAGCAGGAGCAGACCCATAATTAGTAATCAAGTGTTGGGATTACTTTCTGATTGTTGGATGAAAGTTGCTATAGAGTTGTCACTTATTGTCTGATAAGCTGAATATGATTAAAACATCCAGGACCAATTGTATCACTAGTGTGACCCCACTGAAATCAATGAAACTACTCATGAAGAAGGGTACTATTTAGTGAGAGAAAGGGTGGCAGAATCTGGCCCAAAGAAAATATAAATAAAAGGAGAAATGCTACACGTAAATACATCAGACAACATGAATGTCTAATGCTGGCTATCTACCTTGCCACTACAGCTTCAGGAACACCAGTGTCACTCACAAGCTTAAATTCATATAAGAACATAAGAATCGCCATACTGGGTCAGACCAAAGGTCCATCAAGCCCAGCATCCTCTTTTCTGACAGTGGCCAATGCCAGGTGCCCCAGAGGGACAGAACAGAAGAAGTAATCATCAGGTGATCCATTCCCCATCACCCATTCCCAGTTTCTGGCAAACAGAGGCTAGGGATACCGTCCCTGCCCACCCTGGCTAATAGCCATTGATGGACCTATCCTCCATGAATTTATCTAGTTCTTTTTTGAACCCTGTTATAGTCTTGGCCTTCACAACATTCTCTGGCAAAGAGTTCCACAGTGTGACTGTGTGTGGTGTGAAAAAATACTTCCTTTTGTTTGTTTTAAACCTGCTGCCTATTAAATTCGTCAGCAGCAGCAGCAGCACGTCTATCATCCGCAATACATTTGCTACAGCTCCTGTTTGATCACCATCTGCCTGCACCACATCTGCCTGATAACAGATTGCCTTAGCTCTGCTCTCAGAAAAGACTGACTGAAAATTCATCTAAACCAAATGGACACTTGTTATTCTTAGAATTCTCTCTAGCAGCAGCACAGCACAACTCCTGGACTGAATATTATTTGCTTTAATCAACATCACAGACATTAGACAGAGAGGTGTGTGTTGCAGCCTTTAATTTGAACCCAGTGAGGAGGTACTCCTATATAACTGTCTGTATTGCAGTATGTGGAACCTACTAAATAGATCCTGTCATCCCCTTCCTCCAAGATTATCCTTCATATTGCCAAAAGGACAACTTTATTAGACTAAGTATTGGCATGTATCTGTGTGGCTCACACAGCTTCAATCTCTTGTCGGGCCTCATCTGTGTATCTGAATCACCGAGTGTGGGTGTAACAACTGTATCAGTTAATATTTTTGAAATGTTTTTTCAGTGATTAAGGGAGTACAGTATGTAGGCAATCAGCTCCATGTGTTGTAGCCAATGAACAGCTATTAAGCAGATTTTGTTGGCTCCTTCAGCCAAATTGCTCTTTTCTTGGCAACTGAAGTGTACATCAACATAAGTGTAAAGTCAATTTCCATTTTTTAAAAAAGATGTACTTAATCATTGCTCAGGGACAACGCAAACCACCAAAATGTGGCACTTAATGTAACCAATAAAGTCTCGGTGCACAAGTATGAGAAGAGAAGATGCATTGCTTTAGCTGGAAAAAACTAGGTAGTGTCACATTACACTTCCCTTTAAAAAAAAATCCTAATCTGGGCTATTCATTGTCCCTGTGCACAAATCTCTTCTGTGAACTGACTATACTGAAAATCAGAACAATTCAATTATTTGTCATGGGATCTAGGCTCCTAAGAGAGATTTGTCTTAAGCTCAAGTGCTAAAGGCCTATGCCTTTTGGAGGAGGGAGAAATGAGTTCTAACCTTGCTATCACCATGAAGTTATATATGGCAATGATGTACATCATCATGGAATCACAGGGATCACTAATTTGTCACATTGCATTGTGGTTGAAAAAGAAAATTTGAGATTCCATATTTCACTAAACTACAGGTGGTAGCCCTTTTCCTGGCTGAATTTGAGCTTTTCGGGTTCTCTAGAATTTACTCTTGCAGCTTTGGCCACTCCAGAGCATATTGGGCAATGTTCTTTGCCTCAGGTTCTCACCTTGGGGGAACATCCAAAGAACAAAAGTTCCTTTAACATGCCCCTGCCTTCTCCCTCCACTATACCCCTCTCACAGTTGCTGTCCTTGGTCAGCGGAAACCCAGAATTCAGAGGTGCTTTTGTGCAAGTTCGTCTCCCAACCTGAGGGGGTGGGGGAGGAAAGAAGGCACCTTGCTCACTCTGCCAGCTGTTCTGCTGGCATGCCTTGAGGTCCCATCACTTAACACAACTTTCAGTGATTTCATCTGTTAGTGGGGGAGCCTCACTGCTAGTGCAGGCTGGGCAGTCTCTCATAAGAGACATTGTCCCATAACAGGCCTAATACTTAAACCTGATTTTCAGTGATTTCAGCTCTACTGATTTACAACAAAAGACTCTATTGAGTCTTAATTAGTTCTACCCTGCTCCTTGGGCTGCCACCTTGATGTTGTGAAGAAGCCTGCATATAGCTAAGACCCTAAGAGTGATGCCGTCGGGAGTCCTGTACTCTTGGTAGGGTCACCCTTGGCAGTAAGGTCAAAGGCGAGGTACCAGACAAAGTGCAGCCCAACACAACCCAGTGTAAGACCTCAATGGCAGAACATGGGGATGAAGCAGAATCACCTCTCAATGGCTGTGAAGGCGGAGGGAGGCTGCAATGGAGGAGAAACCCCCAGTTGTTTTGGATCTCCTTGCCACTGGACAAAGATGCCTCTTTCAGCAAGATTTGTGTGGCTGGTGGTTCGCATCAGCTCCCCCATTTTAAACTACTCATGCACAGGTTTCTTTCACAGGAAGAACTTTTTCCCCACCCTTACCCCTAAAAGTCCTGCAGTGATAAGTGAGTGGTGATGGGGATAGTGCTCACCAGGAGTCCCTAGTCACAGCCTCACATGCAGGCGATGACTGCAAGATGGTCATCATGTGCCCCTGGACTGGGATAGGGGATCATTTTTGGTAGCAGTGGTCATGACTAAGCAGACCTTTTTAGGAACTCCTCTGCTCATCCCATAAGGGGAAGGGGATAGAAAAGGTTCCCCAGACATAGGCTATCCCACCATATCTGACTGGATAACCGTGTCCAGAGGGATCACTCCCAATGCTGTCAAAAACCAAAAATGTTTCTTGCATCATCTTTACCCTACTAGATGAATCAAAAAGTGAATGACCCAAATGAGGAACAGCAATTGTTGCCTGAGAACTTTTGAGGTATAACATCAACATTGCTGCTCTGAGCAAAACAAGACATGCAGATGAAGGCCACTTGAGGGAAGAGAGTGGTGGTTACGCTTTCTTCTGGAAAGGAAGGAATACAAGGTGTTGGCTTTGCAATCAAGAACCTTCTAAGTCAACTGCCTGACTGAGCTCCCCATTGGCCTCAATGAGCGCCTTATGACCCTCTGCATCCAATTGGTCAATAAGTCATTTGTCACTATCATCAGTACACCAATATTTGACACTGAAGAAGAACAGAAAGAATCCTTCTACACTGACCTTGGTAAAATGTTGTCAGCCATGCCAAAAAACAGATAAGATAATCCTCTTAGGGGACTTTAACACAAGAGTTGGCCGAGATTCTAACATATGGAGTAGCACCATTGGGAAGGAAGGAGTGGGCAAGACGAATTCCAATGGCATCCTTCTGCTCAGCAAATGTGCAGAGCATGGCCTTGTGATCACAAACACAATCTTCAGACAAAGCAACAAGAACAAAACAACTTGGCACCACCCCCGATCAAAACAGTGGCATCTCCTCGATTATGTCATTGTAAGAACACAGGATCTAAGAGATGTCCAAATCACCCGTGTCATGAGAGGAGCTGATAATTGCTGGACTGACCACTACCTGGTGAGGTCTGTCATGTCCATTGGGATTGCACCAAAACATAGAAAGCAATCCAAATCACACGGACAGCAAATCATACAGATACCAAAGACTTCAATCCTCAGTGCACCAAGAGAACTTCCAAACACTCTTCAGTGAAAAACTGACCGACCGTGTGCACACCTGGAAATGACAACACAAGTGTCGTTGAAAACTGGGAAGCCCTAAAATGGAACATTCATGAGGCTTGTGAGAAATCCATTGGCCTTGCTACCCACTGCCATCAGGACTGGTTTGACAACAACAACATTGAGATTACAGCCTTTTCGGAGCAGAAGAAAAAAAAAAACTTTCTGCCACTGGCAAAACCAACCACTATTCAGTCAGAAGCAGAGCTCTTTCCATCAGCTCCAAGCTGAAGTTCAAAGGAGGATCCAAGATGTGAAAAATGAATGGTGGGAGGACAAAGCAAAAGAAATCCAAACATTTGCTGACAGACATGATATGCGGAGCTTTTTTGTAAGACAAAGACCCTGTGTGGACCAACCTCATGTGGCCTCACACCTCTGAGATCCAAAGATGTAATACCCTTCTTAAAGATAACATCCATCAAAGAGTGCTGGAAGGAATACTACCAAAAGTTTCTAAATCGAGAATCAACTGTGACTGACACCTCCATCGATTCCATCCCTCAGCACCCAATCCAAGAAACTCTTGCCAACCCGACACCTAAGGAGGTCTGCAAAGCAATTAAACAAACTAAAAATAATAAAGTACCAGGTCCTATGGCATACCAGTTGAAGTACTGAAAGTGGGGGGAGAAACACAGACTAACAAGCTTCACTTGCTGCTCCTTAAAATCTGGCACACCTAAGAAATCCCTGCTGACTTACGTAATGCTAACATAGTCACCATTTTCAGAAAGGGAGACGGCCAACTGCGGCAACTATCGAGGCATTGCCCTCTTCTCCATCTCTGGGAAGATTCTTGCTCGAATCTTACTGAATCTCCTGCTCCCTCTTGCAGGGAAAGTACTTCCAGAGTCTCAGTGCAGCTTCAGAGCATCACGAGGCACCAGCGACATGATTTTTGCAGCCTGGCAGATCCAGGAAAAATGTCAAGAACACCACTAGGAGCTGTATATGGCCTTTATCCATCTGACCAAAGCCTTCAACTGTGTCAACCATGTGGCTCTGTGAAAAATCATGTCAAAGTTTGTCTGCCCAAGCAAATTTATCACCATTGTAAGACTCCTCCATGACCAAATGACTGTCTCCAGCAGGTGTAGTGGCTCTACTTCTGAGCCCTTTGTCATCCAAACTGGTGTAAAACAAGGCTGTGTACTGGCACCCACCCTTTTCTCCATTTTCTTAGCAGTGATGAAAACATTTACCCAAGACTGTCTACCACAGAGCATTGGCATCCAATATTTGACTGACAGCAACCTCTTCAACCTTTCTTGTCTCTGTGCCAGAACTAAAGTAATATCGGCAACAATATCCAAACTCCAGGGCAGAGATGATTGTTCTGTAGTTGCACACTCCAAGGAGGATCTACAGACAGCCCTTAATTGCTTCTCTGAAGCTTACAAAAGCCTAGAGCTAACTCTGATCATCATCAAAACAAAAGTTCTCCACCAGCCAGTCCCCAGTCAATCATCAGACCCAGCAAGGAAGATCTACATTGACAAAGAAGAACTGGAAAATGACATCTCTCAGAGGGCATACATAGATGTCGAGATTCAGCACAGAATCTGCTCCAGGTGTTCAACAATCCCAACATCAGAACACATACTAGACGTTTTGTTTACAAAGTGGTGGTAATCCCAACTTTCCTCTATGGCTGTGAGACTTGGGGTGACCTACAGAAAACACCAGAAAAACCTGGAATGCCAGCAACAGCACTTTCTTTGGAAGATCCTCAACATAGAGTGGGAGGGTTATTGCACTAATGTTAGTATCCTCACAGAGGCCAACATCTTCAGCGTTGTGGGCCTGATTATCCAGCACCATCTGAGGTGGAGCAGGCACATGCCTGACATATACTTACCAAAACAACAGCTGTCTGCCCAAAGGAGAAAGGAAACAGGGTGGCCAAAAGAAAGGCTTTAAAGACACCCTCAAGATAAACATGAAAAGATGTGGCATTTACACCACACACTGGGAGACAGCAGCCCAAGAGAGGGATAATTGGCAAAGACTTGTCAGAGAGGGAATTGCCACTTTTGAGGAAAATTGCCTTGCCCTGGTCGCAGAAAAACACCAGAAAAGAAAGGAAAGACAACTGTCACGCAGCAATTGTGGCCCAATCCTCTCTTCCAACACCACCTGCAATGTCTGCCAATGAGCCTGTGGCTCAAGGATCAGATTTCTCAGTCACCAAAGTACCCATGAAAAATAAAATCTACCATTACACAGTGGAGAGGAGGAAGGGTCAAATGGTATCTGGGTCCCTTGGACAGAGCCCACACCAGGCACAAACACTTCTCCACACACTCTCATCTCTACTAGGCTTTGGCACCCCTACCTAGCAAGTACCGTTCAGTTGAGGGTGAACAGTCCTGCTGTCCTTGATTGCCACAACAAAGATAACAATCCTTTATTACCCCTGCACCCAATAACAAAGTGACTTGCAATCCAACACCCACCAAAAGTGATCATTTAGGCAAAGCGGCTCCATTTGCTGGCTCACCTAGGCAGAGTGGGTGTGTCCATGCAAACAAGGTTGGCTCCTGAAGTTGTACTCCTCAGCTTATCGCTAGATGTCAGGGGAGAGCTCATTCAGACCCTGCTTACATTTCTATCTAGCAGAAAGTGATTGTATACAAAACTGTAGGAATAGATGTGGGTAAGCAAAGAAGAGAAAGACAGTGACAAGCTGAATCATGTTCTAGCCCTGTCTGTTACATAAGGGCCAGACCTGAGGCAAACAAATTTGTGAAAAACAGGGGTTCTGAACAAAAACAAATAGCAAAAGAAGAGAAACTGGAAGCAGATTTTTTTCAAATAGATATTTGGAGCTCAATGTCTTCCTCTCCTGATTATTCTTAGCTTAAACTACCTACAGCAATGCTTTGAATTAGCAGTTTTGCCCCATTAGGTAATTAATGTTGCAATTATGTACAAGTTTCTCCTGTATCATTGCATTCACTTTATCTCCTATGGTCATCATTTCAGCTTCTACCACATGAAAGTACTTTTTGTCTGTTTAATTGGGGATACTTCTTCTCTGACTTGTTCCATCTGTGCAGACTGTGTGTTATTACCTTCTTTATTTCTGGGGAATGGTGTTGAGATCCAGTACCTCAGCAAAGCTTCTTAAACTCAATTCTTCAATATGCAAAGACATCAAGCTCACCCATATGGTGGCATAGGCCTTTGCTGTTTTGATTTCAGGCAGATTATGTGTATCATACACGTCACGTAACCTCTCTCTCCCTCCGCTTACCTATCCATTAAATGGTTACAACAACATTTTGGGCTAGATGATATCATTTACACATAGGCCTTCGTTGGGGGCAATGTAGAGATGAACTACCCCAGGAAGAACTGTGGGTAGGAATGTACCTCAAAAGGCAAATGTTCTTTCAGAGTGTCCTGTCACATAGAGGAAATGTGCTTGCTGCACCAGTTCTGGGATAATGCCAAGTGCTCCTCTACCTGCATTGCAAGCTGTGCTGGCCACTGCATGGCCTTGCCTCATCTGGGGTGATTTACACTCCCAGGAGTAACAGCAGGAAACAGTCTTTAGTTGCTGGCCTTGGCCTTTGCATGTGGGGACAAGGTCATAGTTGGAGAAGGAAGGCTCCTGAGGCCCTTTCTTCCTCCTTCATCTAGACAAGGAGTGAGGACAACCTAGCCCTTTATGTGGGGCTTGTAAAGTGCTTTGAGATCTTGGGATGAAACTCAAAATACTATTACAACAAATAGATTAAATAACCTTAAAATAGCACAGTGGTAGTAAAGAGTTCTGTACATCCTCTTGCATGCTGCTACTGCATGATCCCCTCCTCAAATTGATATTATTTTACATAATGGTAGCATCCAGAGGCCCCACCCATTGTGCTGGGCTCTGTGCAGACTTCTCCTTCAATGAGCTTTCTGTACAGGAGAGGACAGACCTCTTGTAAGATCATCCTCTGCTCAGAAGCAAGAAAAAAAATGTTTCTACAAGCAAAAGTTAAGAAATGGCAGGAAATAGCAGTGACCTAGCTAGTAGAAGAAGAAAAATATGCTACCCAGCCAAACGTTCAAGAAATTTAAAAGTACAAAGAAAAGAGATAATAATCAGACTGCTAGAAATGAGATGTATTAACAATTGCAGGGAAATATTTAATAAGATCCACTTAAAAAAAATCTAATAGAGAAATTCAAACTATCTAAATGGAGAATCTTACAGGAAGAAAATTCCTCTCGCATGTGATTTTTGAATCTCTATGTGATGTCAGTAAAGCCTTGTCTGATATTATAGATAAATATGGGCAGTAGATAGCATAACCAAAACCAGCAGCAATCTGTCTCTGCTCAGCCTTCCACTAATGTAGTTAGAACTTTTGTGATTAACTGGTATGACTAATGATTTTATAGCTGTTCCTGTCTGCAGAAGACCCAACTGCAATGAAATTGCCTTCTTCCTCTCGAGAGGCACAAAATTTAACTTGCATCCATCAAAGATGCTGCCTGCAGAGAGGCCAGAAACAGTGAGCCATATTAGCACTGGGAAAAAAAAATGCAATGAACAATTTGTGCTTCACGTAATTTAAATCCATTTGTAATTATTACACCCACAGTAGCTTGAAAGTGCCATTTGTTAATTTATTTTATGTTCTTCTAAAAATTGGAAACATTTTTCATAATTAAAAAATTGTTTGATTTACTGCTGTAAACCCCTTAGAAACCTGAAATGGAAATCTGCTCCCTTATCAGACTGGAGACAGTTTCTAATCTCATTTACCCCAGTGTAAAGTCAAGGGTAACTCCATCAACCTCAAAGGAATTACAATAGATTTACATCACTCTTTCAGAATCTGTCCATCTCCCTCTACAGCAGAGGAGGGCAAACTACAGCCCGCGGCCCACATCCAGCCCTCGGGACCCTCCAGCCCAGCCCCTGAGATCCTGACCTGGGAGGCTAGCCCCTGGCCCTTCCCCTGCTGTTCCTCCTCCCCCGCAGCGTCAGCGCACCATGCAGCTGGTATAGTGTATTAAATTGCTCCACGTAGGAATGTGCTATTGGTAGCAGTTACGGAGAGCAATTTACTACACTGTACCAGCACAACGCTCTGGGTGGCCAGGCAACGCTCTGGGCGGTGGGGCTGTAGCGCTGCCAGCCACCGGTGCTCTGTACTGTGCGGTAAGGGGGAAGGGAGTGGGGGGGTGTTGGATAAAGGGCAGGGGAGTTTGGGGTTGTGGTCAGGGGGCGGGGGTGTGGATGGGGTCAGGGCAGTTAAAGGGTGGGGAACGGCGGGGGTTGAATGGGGGCAGGGGTTCCGGTGGGGCAGTCAGGAAGGAGGGGTGTTGGATGGGGCGGTGGGGGGCAGTCAGGGGCAGGGGTTCCGAGGGTGGTCAGGGGACAGGGGGGTAGTGTGTGGGGCAGAGGTCTTGGGGGGAACCGTCAGGGAACAGGGGGGGTTGGATGGGTCAGGAGTCCCGGGGGGGCACGTCAGGGGGCGAGAAGCAAGGGGGGCAGACAGGGGGCGGGGGCACAGCCTGGCACAGCCTCCCCTAGCCGGCCCTCCATACAATTTCTGAAACCCGATGTGGCCAACGGGCCAAAAAGTTTGCCCGCCCCGGCATAAACTGAAGATTTTCTCATACAAGAAAGATCTTCCAAATATAACAGTTCTTCTTGATCTGTAATGCCATCTCTTTCAGTCTCTCCAGCTACAGATTATTCACATTTCTGAGCAAGGCTCAGAAGAATACTGCATAAGAATACCACAATACAATAGAAATATTATACGTATTTTAGAAAGGTTGCATAATAATGGGCCACCAGATTTTTCAAAGGAACCTAAAGCTCATTTTTAAGATACTAAATGTTTCTTCCGTTACTGTTTTGAGATTTTATATTTCATTATAAATGTAACTGTGGGGGAGAATTGGGATTGGAAATGGGCTTCATTTGCCAGTTTTTTGACAGTTAATCTTTGTCAACCGCTGGGGGAAATAACCCACCACACCTGAAAAATAGAACTATTGTAATTGTGTATTTATCAAACATGAAAAAATAACTGCGTCTCTGACAGCATCCACCTTCAACATTAGTCATCCTCAAAGAGATGTGCAATATCAGCCTGTCTTAAAATAAATGAGAGACTCCGAGGCACTTTGTGACTATATCATAAATTCTATCCCAAGCAGCTCACACGCATCATCTTTGTTGTATCTTCGTATGGTGGCAGACAGCTACAGTAAGCAGGGATGTGTTCAGCGCAATGGTTTGCCTCCAGGAATATGATGAAGTCCATAACACTCAGATTTTAAACAACACAGGTGCCAAAATTGCAACTTCTGAGAGGTGGCACTTTTGCTAGCAGTCTCTCTAAGGAATGAATAGGTGTGGACACTGACCTACCCTCTCTTTCTCTCCCTCTCCAAACTTGACCTGCAGGAATCACCCTATAGAAGCACATTGAAAGAACCATGGGAAGAAGCTCTCACTGCTGCTGTCTAGCGTTTTAGGGCTCAACCCTGCAATGTGCTGAACGCCTTCACATCCCATTGAAGTCAAGTAACTGTGGGACTGAGTGCACGTGTGGCTCGACTGGCTACCTGGAGAATAAATGGTTTTATGGCCTTGCCTCTCTGGTGAGTCTAGCTCCGGCAGTGGTACTAGCCCTGATCAGCCCTATGCTCAGAGAAGCACTGCCATTTAGACCATCCTCTGTGGCTGTGCAAGTAGAAGCAAATTTTTGGGTGCCCTGCACACCTGCTCCTCTGTACCCAGCTTCATCACACTCTGGTCCTACCTGGCCAAAAAGGACAATAAAATTGAAAGTGTTTACAGGAAATTGTGAAGCATAATTGCTCAGTTATTAAGTTGTGTACTTTAATGCAGTCATTTGGTAAGTATGGTTTTGTTTCTGGGGAAGGAGGAGGGAAGGGAAGGGGAAGAGCCTTCATTTAAACTCTTCAGGCAGTTAATAACCAAATTTCTAACATTAAAAAAAGAGTTATAAAAAGACTTAATAGGATTTAAAAATATTCTTCTGAGGCCTGCATTTCCAGTGTTATTCCTAGGCCATCAGTATAATCCCGTGCAATGTGGTTTGCTGAGATCTCTTGCTGTTTCATACACAGTTGTATGGAATATATAGCAATTAGTTACCCTACACTTTCATCTGGTCTCTAGCCTGCATTATTAGGCGATTCCTTTTCTGCATTTGAACTATGAAGTCTGTCAAACGTCTAATGTCTTTACACAAAAAATAACTGAGCTATGAAGCTGGACACCAGTGTTGAAATGTTTGACACCATTTGTGTGTGTTTGTGAAGGAGAGAAGAAAATGTTCTTTCAAATCTGCCTGAGCAGTTTTTGGAGATAACATACTTGTTGCTGCAGTTTGGCAAATACATGCATAGCAGAGATGCCCATGGGTGAGTTGTCAGCAGCAGGGATGGAACCTGGGACCTCTGGATATTAATTCATGAACTCCTACCATGTGATCTAAAAGACCTTGTTCTCTTAGCCCAGGGTAGCTACATCAATACTAGGAGCTAGGGGTGTGATTTCTCTGCTTGCGTAAAAATACTTGCGCTAGCTCTCATAGAACTAGCAGAAGTATAAATGGCACTGTTACCAGGGTGGCATTGCTAGCAGCAGCAAAGGCATGGTTGGGCTGTGCTGAGTACAACCCTGCCTGAAACCGGTAGGTGTATACTCAACCCAGCACAGCTATGCCACCCGTACCTGTACTACTGCAGCTAATTGCTATTTATACTATAAGAGCTAGTAAGAGTATGCGTACATTAGCAGGGGAATCATACCTCCAGCTTTTAGCTTAGACAAACCTTAAGATAAGAAAATAGTTAGTAGTAAACAAGAAAGGTATGTCATGTGTTTTCAGAATGTTATATACTTATGCTAAGTTGTATATCTAAGCATTGTATTCATGTTAAACTTTCCCAGAATTCTTTTTACTTATCCTAAATTGCTCAACCAAGGGAAATGTGAAGTGTTGTATTTTCAGTGCTAGGTACAGACACATACCAAAAAACCCAGGATAAAATGGGTGACGTTGTTGATGCTTTACTAACATACACTCTGTTCAAAAGTACAGCTAACGCAGATGTCTCTAAGCTTTGCTGACTTCTGAAATCTTCTTCATTGCTACTTCCTTATTTGGGATCAGTGACTTTTATAGCTTTCTTCGAAAATTCATGATTGTATACCTGGCTGTCATGCAGATTGGTCTTTTTAAGGTCTGCTGATATCTGGACAACATACCAAATCTTTGGACTCCTCCTTAGTCATCTTCTGTCCATGATCATTGCAAGGGCCATCCTACTCCTATAACTGATGGGTCTCTGCTGGAATTGTTCATACCATCCTAGCCTAGCCTCCCACAACTTGTCTTCAATTGGGGCAACCCACATTATGCCCTCTCACAACCTCATTTTGTTTCCTATCATGGAGTGTCCAACCATTTGACCATCTCCACATCTTCATTTCTGTAGTGCAGAGAATACGGATTTCTAATCTTGTGGCTGGCCAGGACTCTATTCTGTACATTAGAATGGGTTGACTTACAGCATCCGATGAAGTGAGCTGTAGCTCACGAAAGCTTATGCTCTAATAAATTTGTTAGTCTCTAAGGTGCCACAAGTACTCCTTTAGTTTTATATACTATGTCTTAACTTTATTGGCATCTTTTTGTCACAGAACTGGGATCAGCTCCCAACACTTGCACCAAGCAGCTTTGGTAAGAGGGTGGACATCACTCAGGAGGGTACCACTGTGTTTAAATTCTCTCATTCTTCTAAGCTCTCTGCCTTCAATATCCTTTATGGTGGGCTGTTCTCCTCCATTAGCTGTCAAAGCCTCAGTCTTACCAATGTTTATTCGAAATCCTGCCTGAACAAAACTGTTTGCCACTGTTCAATTTTCCACACATATCACTAAGTCATCAGCAACAATATGCTCCAGTGTGACTCCCTTCATATATTTCCACTTGTCACATCCATGACAACTGCAAACAAAAAAAGGCTCAATGCTGGCTTCTGAAATGCTATGTTCAAAACAAAACAAGAAAGAACTGGTGTATAAATCTTGGATAGTATGTGTAGAGGTGAGCTGACACTTTGGGACAAATTGAAATATCTAAAAAAGAAAAGGAGTACTTGTGGCACCTTAGAGACTAACAAATTTATTAGAGCATAAGCTTTCGTGAGCTGTAGCTCACGAAAGCTTATGCTCTAATAAATTTGTTAGTCTCTAAGGTGCCACAAGTACTCCTTTTCTTTTTGCGAATACAGACTAACACGGCTGCTACTCTGAAACCTGAAATATCTAAGTGCTGCAAAACTGTTTTCCAGATTGGTTGCTAATGTATTGGCCTTTCTGTATTGTGCTAATCTATTTTTTATTAATAAACTGATTGAGCCTGGGTTATGTGATATTGTATCAATAAAATAATTCAAACCTAAAACATTTGCCATATTACACAGAGTAAGGCCAGTAGTAAATTTTGCTCAGATTTATCAGGATCTGAAACTATAGTAACATGACAGCAGGTGTCTTCACTTTTTTCTTTTATTCTTTATTTAAATAACCTTATTACTTTTCTCTCTTCTTCTTATCAATTTTCTCCCTCCTGCATGACTGCCCTCTGTTCTGTCTCCCCAACTGATAGCAGATCTCTTCAGTTTAGAGGAGGCACTCTGCCAAAGGCAAACTATTTCAATAGGGGACATTTAGCTAGAAAACTATGGACTTAGTTGTGCCCTTGTCTTAGTCAGCCAAACCAAGGTGATAGAATTCACAAAGCACACCCCCACACACTTGGCAAAGCAAAATCCATCTGGATTTTGGATCTACTACATAGTTCAGACCCTACTCTCCAGATACTCCTACCAGCAAGCAAATAGCCAAGGAGGAAGCAGAGCTTTGGATCTGCACTATCCCGCACTGTTCCCCGGCAGTCTGGTGGGCCTGTCCACGACGTTGGGGACAAAACATTCAGTCACACCCAACTCCGTTTTAGCTTTCAGCACAGGCTTCTTTATTCTTTTGCCACACAAATGCAAAAAATTAAAATTAAGAAAGAAACATGAAAAAGTATAGTCCTAACCTGGACTCATACTGCAGGGTCCTAGTAGCTCCGGGGCCCTGGTCCTCTCTGAGCCTCAGGGGATAGGGGGTGATGGTCCTCACTCAGGGAGTGGTCAAAGTTTGGCCTAGTGGTCAGGGTCCTCTGAACCAGGGCCCTTTGGGTCTACCAGTTACCTGGCAAACAAGGTTGCCCTCCCTATGCCACTTCCTATCTTGGCCTTCCCAAAGCCAGCTCAGTCCAAGGCTTTCCCCTGCTGGATTAGTCCAAACCTAGAAAATAAACCAGGATTACCAATGTTCAGGGGCCATATGCAGGTAAGAGGGGAATGCTTCTCTCTCTGACTCTTTCTAGAGTGGATCCTCCCTTTCCTCAGGGGCCCCCTTTGGGGGTAGTTATCTTAGCCATTTCAGCCTTCTCGCTGCAATGTTGGAGGTCTGCTCTCTTCCAGGTCTGCACCAAGTGAGCTGTGTCCAGGGATGAAAGTAAGTCGAGTGACTTACCGGTACTCTGGGGCCAGCTCTGGCCCCCGGAGGGGGTGGGGCCTAGGAGAGGAAGGGGTGGGGTTGAGGGGGTCAGAGCCAGCCCCAGCCCACCCTGTAAGGTAAGTGTCCCCCCACTGGGGTAGCAGCAGCAGCAGGGCTCTGGAGGCAATTTAAAGGGCCCGCGGCTCCCCTCTTCTACTACCCTGGTCCTTTAAATAGCTACTGGAGCCCTGGGGAAGCGGCGGGGCTCCAGTGGCTATTTAAAGGACCAGGGCAGCAGAGGCAGCTGGAGCCCCGGCCCTTTAAATAACCCCTGGAGCCCCTGCTACCCCAGGGCTCCGGGGGATATTTAAAGGGCCCACGGCTCCCCTGCTTCTGCCGCCCCGGTCCTTTAAATAGCTGCCAGAGCCCTGGAGTAGCAGCGGCGGGGCTCCAGCGGCTATTTAAAGGGCCTGGGTGGTAGAAGCAGGGGAGCCCCAGGCCCTTTAAATAGCTGCTGGAGCCCTGCAGCCGCTATCCCAGGGCTCCAGCAGCGGGGCTCTGGAGGCAATTTAAAGGGCCTGGGGCTCCAGCCACTGCTGGGAGCCCCAGGCCCTTTAAATTGCCCCCTGGGGAAGTTGGGCTGCCCCAGTACGGTGCACCGGCTCTCGCCGGTACGCCGTACCGGGGCATACCAGCTTACTTTCACCTCTGGCTGTTTCCCTATCTTTTAATTCCTCCACCAGATGAAGCATTTGCTGCAGGTGTGGCAGGGTGGGGCTGGCTGGACCCAAAGTATGTCCTTAACCCCTTGTGGCCCAGTGTGAGGTTTATACAGCCCATCCCAGAAAGCTACCTGCCACATTGCAGCATGCTCTTACTGCTGCTCGAGGCAAGTATTTGTCTCTCCTGTCTCTTCCTCACAGAGCTGAGTCTTCACTTATATCTTCTAGCTGGGGATCAAAGCCAATCATTAGCTGCTGCTTAGCGGGATCAGAGTGTTCCCAACACTTGCCTGCTGGGCTTGTCCTTAGGTCAGGGCTTGCTGCTCCCTGGCTCTGCAGGCCCTTAAAGGTGCGGAATGTTCTACTACATCCCCACTCATTGGTGAGAGTAGCTGACCAGACACAGCAGGGAAGTACTCTTCACCTCTTCAAAACCCAAGGAGCTCAGCATATTTAGCTAAACAAGCAGGATGTTAAGGGATGACTTTATTACAGATTAGAAGTACCTATATAGGGAACAAATATTTAATAATGGTCTCTTCAATTTAGCAGAGAAAGGTGTCACATGATCCAGTGGCTGGAAGTTGAAGCTAGATAAATTCAGATTGGAAATAAGGTGTACATTTTTAACAGTGAGAGTAATTAATCATTGGAACTATATATCAAGGGTCGAGGTGGATTCTCCATCACTGACAATTTTTAAATCAAGTTTGGATATTTTTCTGAAACATCTGCTCTAGGAATTATTTCTGGGAAGTTCTATGGCCTGTGTCATACAGCACGTCAGACTAGATGATCACAATGGTCCATTCTGGCCTTGGAATTTATGAATTAGGGCTGTAGTAACTTTCTTCCCTCTGGAGCAAGAGGAGAGCACTGGAAGAATTGCGAGGCATCTCTGGAACACAGTGCCTTCTGTGCTACTCCTCGGGGATGCAGCTTGCCCAGTGCTGTGCCTAAAGGAACAATCTAGCCCTATGTAGTGTAGTTGTAGCTGTGTTGGTCCCAGGATATTAGAAAGACAAGGTGGGTGAGGTAATTTCTTTTATTGGCTTGTCTCTCTCACCGACAGAAATTAGTCTGATAAAAAGACATTACCCCACCCACCTTATCACTCTAATCTAGCCCTATGTAATTTAGCGGGTTCATCAGCCCTCACTTATGTTCTCTCTCCTTTTCCTCTCCTGCTCCTTTTCTTTGTCTCCATATGCTCCCTTCTTAGTCTCTCCCCTCAATACAGCTCAGCATTGGGGAGGCAGGGCAGCCTGGCACTGGCCTCTGAATATATTTAAACACTAGCAACTCAGTGAGCTGGAAAATTGTAACTTTGCAATTTTATTCAAAATAGGCGGTCACCCTACTGTTTGGAGATAGGTTCAAAGACAGCAGGATAATTAATGGACCCTCATGCAATCCAGAGGCAAAAACTGCACATTTTAATACAAATCAGTAAACTGGGATTTTTCACTCTGAGAAACAGACTTTCTGAGTCTGATTTGCTCATTGGTACAAGCAAAGAAAGGCTAGATAACATGGGCTTTCTGTGCAAAACCTGAAGCAACACATTGTTATTTTCATTTGAAAAAAGTTACATAGCTCTTTTTCTTTCCTTTGAACTAAGATGGGGGAGGCAACTGACACTAAGGAACTGGAAGCGCATTATAATAGCTTACCATGAGGTCCAAGACAGGGATGTGTTAGATAACTCCTTGGCACTTCATTTTACAATGTTTCAAATCTAACAAGCTGTCACCATTACTCATTTTATTTATACAGCACATCCCTGCATGAAGTGCTGCTACAGGAGTTCAGCTATATAAACAGTGGCAAAAACACCTTAAAATACACACATTACATGCCAGAAAAAAGGTTGACAAATTAAAAATAAGGGAGAGGGGCTCAGGGTTTAAATGGGGGAGGAGTAAATAACTACAATAGAAGACACTTGAGAAACAAAACATTTCCCATATATTTAATTGGGGTGGGATGGTTTGAGCTATATGTGAGTTGTGAGGCACAGTGAATTGTGTCCAAGGGACCACTGCAAAGGCTTGGCCAGGGACAAGACAAAGGGGCAGAAGTTACTGCAGCTGTTGCTCATGAAGTCACTGGTATAGCTGAAATGAAAGGGGTGCAGGATGGGTCCCATAGGGCAAGGAAGAAGAGGCAGACAGGCCCTAATATGTAGAAGATGAGGCGGGGAGGAGTGAAAGTAAGAGAAATAGGGCACAGTGTAAAACGATTGTTATTAAAATAGCTTTAGAACAGACCCCGAGTTTGCAGGATAGCATGCACCTTTGCTTGACTATGAATCTTTCCAAAAACACTCAAATGAAAGGTGTTTGTAGGCATAGAAATTGGGTTCTGAACATTGTGTGTTCTTGGTAGGAGATATTCAGTATGGAGACCAATGAAACTCCAAGTCAAAAAAAGGCTTCTTACACCATTTGTTTCCTTACTCTGCTCTTCCATTCCCAATGTTCCCCATTTCACTCTCTCTCTAGCACACCAACCACCCTGGATCTAAATGTTATGCTCTGCACTCTTGACCTGTCTCCTCATTTATACAACATGCATTGCAAACATTACTCATAACTGGTAAGAAGTTAACCAAATATACTGTCAATAGTAATCATCAATATAGCACCATGAAATTTAAACACAACATTGGACAGCAAGTAAATATACTTTCTCACTTATATTGGGCAGAATCACTACCAGGTCACCCTTGAGACCTGAAATGTCATTTCATTGGGATCACTGGGTTAAACAAATATAATGGCACAATATTCTTTTTCACTTGTTGGCCTAGACTAGGGGTCGGCAACGTTTGAGAAGTGGAGCTCCAAGTCTTCATTAATGTAAGGTTTTGTGTGCCAGTAATAAATTTTACATTTACAGGGCCCCCCCGACGGAACCCCAGACTGGCAGTGGGCTGAGCGGCTCAGCGTGCTGCTGATCTGGGGTCCTGGCCACCGGCCCTGGTGCTCATCTAGCTGCCAGCCTGGATGGACGAAACCCCAGACCGGCAGCGGGCTGAGTGGCTCAGCCTGCCGCTAGCCTGGGATTTCTTCTGCTGGCTCCTGCCAGCTGGGGTCCCGGCTGCCGACCCCACTCAACCTGCTGGTCTGGGGTTCCGTTCACCCAGGCAGGCAGCAGGCTGAGCGTGGCCGGTGGCTGGGACCCAGTAAATATCAGCTTGGATGCAGCCTTTGGCATGCATGTCGCAGGTTGCCAACCCCGCCTAGACTGTTGCATAGCATTTGTTGGTTTTAGGCCCAAAGTGATTGCACTTAAGCTGTAGTAAGGTGTATCTATTATCAAGGGTATGCCTACACTGAAATCTGAGGGGCGATTGCAAAACTGGTAGACATACCTACACTAGTACAAGTTAAAAAGAGCAGTGTAGATGTGATGGCGTGGAATTCAGCACAGGCTGTACAAGGACACCAGGGATGCTAGGTATGTATTTGAATTGCTAGCCCATGCCTGTGCCACTACACTGCTATTTTTAGCCATGAGAGCTAGATTAAAGTTAAATGTATATCACCTGTGATGCAATAATACCTCTCACTGCAGCATAGACATACCCATAAGTAATCTGAGTATACTTTGAATTTCAGAGTGGGAATCTTCAGATGAAAATTTCTAAAAAAATCTGAGGTAGAATTACTATTACTATAGATGGAGTTTTTTTAAAAATTGTGCTGTTGCTCTGTGTGTCATCGTTCATGTAAAACACCACATCTGGGTATCTAACTTCCCTTTTCTGTGTGTGGGTAGTCAAATGCTCATCCTCCCTCAAAATGGGTTAATTTTTCTCTAACAATTAGAAAATAGCTCAGAACAGAAGGAAAAAGCATAGCCATATTGTGCAGGTCTGGTTTTTGGGTAAGTGACTCACAAGATTCCTAGCGCTCCTATTTTATGTATTAATCTAACACATTTGCTGATTCAACATCACTATTTACACATTGCTGCTATTTTGGTGAACTAATTAGTGCTGCACATTAATAGCTTCAGACAGATACTCTGATATTTTTTTTAAAGGAATCCCTCTGGAATTAGCCTCAAAGTCCTTACATTCTTATTCGCTTTGTTCTCTGGCAATTATACACAATTACAGTAAATCAGGCCTAATGCATCACAGGTGATTTTATACTTGTTTCCATAGTCAGACAGTTGTCTGTTACAGGAATCATTCAGGCATATGGCCTGTAATAAACAGAGTTCCAATGACTTGGAACCTCCTGCTTCAACAGATATTTGGCCATTTGTTTTTCTGCTGCAGCTCTTTGATTATTTCCCTGCCTTTGACAGAATGATGAAAATGGCCACTGGGTTTATGTGCCACCCCCACAAAATGCTTCCCATATTTCCGTCAGGCAGAAAACTGGGGAGATGAGTGATGCTAAAGATGTGCATCGAGTCCAGCACTCATGGAAACTACAGAGCACATACTCATATGGCTGAGATACTGGTGTGTACTACAATTAAAATATGCAAATAAATTAGAGTTGGATTCATGATGAACGCCTACATGATGCTATTGTCCATACAGTGTTTTTTCTGATGTTCATCCTTTTCTCTGCTCTTATACCAGGACTGGTAATTGTTTTTAAAGAATATTGTCTCAACAAGAATTGAAGCCTTTAATTTACAAACACACATCTGGGAAGTCATTTGGATGCCCTAACACATTAATCATTAATCAATCATCATCACCACCACACACACATACTTGGATGCCCTACCACATCATTCACAGTTAGTAGGCAACATGCCTGATGAATTGCCAGCGTTGAACAAAGGTTGAAAACTCTCAACAACCATAGAACCTCACACTGTAAATAACTACAGAGGAAAACCAAACAAACTAATCTTACGCCTAGACCAGAAGACTGCCAGTAATATAATTTTGTGGGGAGAGATTTCCACAGCTGTGGGTCCTCAGCAAATAAGGGCCTGCTTCCCATCCTCTCAAAACTACTGATCAATAGGTCCACCATTGATTAACCTAATACACTGCGACACAAGGCAACACTCATTCTTCCTGATACAGGGGAAGGGAAGTTTTTTGGACATAATATGGAAGAGGTAGTATAGAGGAGCACTGTAGAGTCCAAATTCGTATTGATCAAATATTCTCCATTAATTTTTTTTCTGATAATCTCTGCTTTCTGAGGAAAATTAAATTTTTCATTGAAAAACCAAAACACCAAAAACCAAATGTTTTTGATCAAAAACAAATATTTAATGTCTGAAATGCTGCTATAATACCTCATGGGTGTTTTATTTTGGGTGCCTCACGCTTTCATTCTCCTCTATGAGCCAGACTCCCCAGCCAGATTTTATCTCTGAAGATGCACTGTGGCCTTTTGACTGTGATGATACAACTCCACACCTCAACAAAAAAGGAGACCATGGTAGCTCATGGGAGATATAATCTGACCAAGATGGCCTTATAGTAGAATCTGGGAGCTGTCGTGAAATGTTCGGCTGTGTGCGTTCTCCCTGTGTGTTGTCCCAACTCTGCGCAGATAGCTGGCACAGCAGATCTTGAGCAAACCGCCCAATGACTACAAAATCCGATAAGGTGCAAAGGCACTTGGTCAGGTTTATTGTCAGCAAAGCACAGTCCTAGCTCCCCAGATCAATGTCTACAGTTACATTAGCACATGTATGCCAGCGACAATGGACGCAGCTCAGTCAGTGGAGGGACTTTCCACTGCCCCCTTGGCTGGACAAAGACACTCCCTCCGAGATGCATCTTTATACACCAATACAAACAAGTTACATATCACCCTTGATGTAGCAGGGTGCCATCCTCTCACGTATTAGGGTGCCACCCATTGCCTTGTACCTGTAGGCTTGAGCATGCTGTCATCCTGACCTTATCCTTAAGATGGGCCAGAACGTTCTTGTTATCTTTGGGGAATGTGTTTATCGGGGTGTTCTAGTACCACCCTTCTGGAATGTGCTTGCATGAGTGCTTTATGCCTAGCACCTCTTAGGAATGTGTGTTTTTGCAATATCAGCCCTATGCTTGCTAAATTCTGTGATCAGGGCCTGCCTCTTGCTCATAACTTGATTTTGCTTCATATCAGCAAGATTTTAACTACCTTAGCCCAGGCCTCAGGCCTCATACTAGGCCTCTGATGCATGGGCTTATGTTTCAGGCTCTCTTCCTACTACATTAGCATGAGCCACCTGAATTAAAACTTCCATGAGGCACCACAGCTGCATTTCCAAATTGAAATATTCTGTTTTTCAGCCAAAATACTTCAGATTTTGATTTTTTTGGCCAGAAACTCAGAATTTTGGATGTTGGAGATTCCAAGACCAGGAAATTGTATATTATACTTATTATTATACAGTTAATCTTTGGTGTATGGTGAAGATTTTAAGGTTATGTATAACCAGATATGAACCAACTACCTGTTCCTTTATGTTGCCATCAAATACTACCCTATTCCATGATGACTCTGCAGTACTATGCTGCACTATCTTTATGGACGTACTACCTAAGGAAGGTACTAATGCCAAAAATTATACAGCATCACCACCAACCAATCCATATTCTCCAATACTATATGATCTCCTTCAGCATTTATTTTGTAAAGGTTGTTTTTCATCAGTCCTTGGAAAAGCATGGCAAAAAGTTAACAGAGCAACTGAGAAAATGACCAAAGATCCAAAGCAATATGATGGCTCCCTGTTCTGAACAAAGACATAGGCTACATATCTCCTTTCTAGAGGAGAAGGTGGAGTGGCTTCACTTCATTGGGAAAAAACTGAAACCAAATTGGATGGCACATGAAAGAAGGCATTTTCAGGGATCTTGAAGGTTGAATATACATATGGATGGTTATGAATAAGGTTTAGTCTATCCTTCTTATATTGGCCTCATCACAGTAGCTTCTGAGCACTACACAATCCTTAATGGATTTTATTCTCTCAATACCCTGAGACAGTAAATTGTTACCCCTATTTTAATGAAGGGGAATTGAAGCACATGATAGATTAAGTGATTTACCCAAGGTCACACAGGAAAGCTGGAGGCTGAGCCAGGAACTGAACCCTTGTCTCTTGAGTCCAAGTCCACTACCCTATCCTGTACATCATCTTTCAAGAAAGGCTTTGCATGAGCTCAAAGAAGTTCAACTTTGGTTATTGCCTAGCAATTGAACATCACTAATTCGTAACAAATCTTTAGGGCGGCTCATTTATATACTTTTCAATAGATGTGTATTTTTATAAATGCTCCCTTGCCACTGACTGACTTGCCTCAGACCCACCTCAGTGGTGTCTACTTCTACTTTTGTTTGGGTTTGCAACCTCCCCCTATAGCTTAGTTCACTTTAAACCTTGGTTACCGAAGGAGGTAGGGAAATAAAAGAAGGAAGGGTGAGTGTGAGCAACTAGGGAAACTCAGAGGAGAAATGTTATAGAGCTTTTCAATCTAGTCACCTGCAATAGATATTTTGCCCATGAGACGAAGGAGGTCACAGAGTGCCAGCCAAAAATGAGTAGTGGGCCATCTGAGGAACAAAGAGTAACCGGCTGTGAACAGAAAGAAAAGGCCATAGTGATACCTATGGTACAGGGCTGGCCATTTATGATAAAAAACAAGATGGAATGTGACAATTTGGTGGCCAGGATAAGAGATTAGACCAGAAGGGTTGAGTGTATCGTGACTCCTGGGAAATTTCACACTTACTGTAGCCCACATGAGAGCAAATGACATGCAGAGAGAAAGAAGTGATCATCTTCAACATTCTTGTGTTGCCAAGCACAACTGAAGAGAGGAGAAGAGGGTGGAACTCAACTGCTGAATGTATCAATTGTGCAGAGAAAAGTAGTTTAGGTTACTAGGGCCAGACCCTCAGCTGACTTCTATGGAGCTATGTCAGTTTATACGAGTTGAGGCTCTGGTCCCTAGAGTACTGGGGTGATATCTGAGATAAGAGATGACTGTTCAGATACACTCCACTTAGGCAGAAGAAGCATCAAACTCCAGGCATCAAAACTGACAAGGCTTATTCAGGGGAATTTAAACTACATAAGCGAAAACTCCCTGCACTCCCTATATCAAATAATGTGACAAGTACTTCTAAAATGCAATATAAAACATAAAATGGAATTCTTCTAATACAAGATGAAGAATAAGAGGATTAATGCACTAAAGTGTCTATACAAAAACAATGAATATCAGAAATAAGGAAAAAGAACTAGACATTACTCAAAAGCAGATATTATGAATGACTGGGCACCATTGAAACGTGTTGCAATGACTTTCATAACGGGAATATCAGTGTAATCTATGTATGATGGGCAAAAAGAAAAGAGGTAAGGAGATGGAAATCCTAGGAGAACAGCTTGTTTCATTGTATTTCACAAACTTCTATTTCTAGATGGAGCCAAAATCAGAACATCTTTACTTCTCAAAGCTGTTCAAACTTGTTTGAACCTCAGAAAAGGTTTGATTTCAGCTCAGTTTGAGGGACAGGCCAAGGTTTGGATCAATACTTATCTGATGAATATTCATTTACTTATCTCTCTGAACAAGGCAAATTAAATGTTCTGCTGGTCAGAAAGGGAAATACCAAACGGGGTACCAGGTTAAAACAGAAAGTGTACCTATCCAAAAGATGACCCTCTTGGTCTGAACCATGTAAGAGAATAGGGAATTTGGTATTGCTGAGAAGAGGTTTATTGAGCATATTACTATACAAGATGGCTTGTGGGACAGCATGTTCAGCAGAGCTTCCAACTTCTTCTCCAGAAAAGAACTGAAATCTGGGGGTCCTGGACATAACTGAATCCAGCTGATTATGCCCCTTGAGCCTAGGACTACTGCGGGGTACATCAGCGGAGCAGCCCCGGTTACCTTATGCCCATATACCCTGTTCCTGAGTAGGTGCTGTAACACACTTGCTTTGCACGTGGATGTAACATTGCTGTCAAGCGGGTGGCCCAAAAAGCAGTGGAAGTAAGAAGCTACTGTGGAAGCCCACACAGTTACACTAGAGCTGGATGGGAAATGGTTCTTCCATCTCTCACTGGGACAAAAGCAAAACCATTTAAAGAGTTTCAAGGAGAGAGAGAGAGAGAGATCCCAGACCTGCCTATTGATCAGGGTCCTTATGTGGGGATGTGAGAGACGCTGCCTGAATGAAGAAGTGCTGGAATTTGAACTCTGGTCTCCCCCATCCCAGATGTGCCACCTGAATGCCAAGCGGGGGGTGGGGGGGTGGAGTGTAGAGGGAAATCTCTCCCCCCCACCCCCACTTGCTCCCACCCAGAAATTCCATCCTGGACCTGAAAACCTTTCTTGATGAAAGTTACTCAAACTGGCACGAGCCCACAAAAAGTTTATTTTGACTACAAAAATTTGTCAAAAAATTCCCAATCAGCAATAAGTTACACTGGTGCTAAGCTGACATAACTGAGATCAGACTCAAGCTCTTTATCTGATGTACAGAAAAATGGTGGCACAATGGAGATGCTTCATTTATGTAGTGCAGGTTAAAAACATTCCGGTATTTTGCAGAGTTTAAAAGATAATCCTATACTAATAACCCTTCTGAAGTTTGGAATTGAAAGCTGCTTCCTGACTGCAACATGTTTTCCTTCATTGGCCAGGCGCATTGGCTTGTTATTGTAGGGTTGCTCACCAATAGTTTGGAGCCACTGATTTTATTTCATAATTTTTTAAAAAAGAAAATGAGCAGTAAATCATTTTGTGTTTGTTTTTGTAAACACAACTCTACATTTACATAATTATAAAAAGGGGAAAAGGCAACTCAGACTTGGGACTTGTTCCTGGTAACTACTCTTTAATCAAATTTGAAGTTTAAACACAGTTTTGTGGGTATGCTCTTCCTGTTATTTATACGTATTTTACTGGATCGTTACACATTTAGACAAGCACTAATTACATCCCCTGTAACAGAAAGACATGGAACAGTTCAATTCTGCAGCCCTGATGCTGGGCTGATAAGTGTAGACTGTACTGAAGTTAATAAAATGCTCTTCAGGCTGCAGATAACTAGGGCTAGATAACAAAAGTCAATCATAAAGCTTCGCAAACATTCCTGTCCAAGTCTCTCAACCTCATCAGGCTCCCAAGCTATGAATTCAAACAAAGAGACTGCTGTTTGACTTATTTGTACAAAATTATAGATCTACCATGGCTGTGAATGTGTGCTCCACTTCTGCAGTCCTTCAATAATGGCTATGCAGAAAGCAGCTGGAACAGTAGAAAAGTGTCCGGAATCACTGGGAAGGGAAAGAAACAGCTCTGCATGATACTGGGATCATTTACAATGCTAAGGCCATGGGCCAGTATGCTCTGCTTGGCTGCCACCTGTTGTGTTCCATCATTATGAGAATAGTCACTAGTTCAGATGCCAGGTGGGGGCTGCTGTTGCTGTGATCTTTGATCAGCTGAACTTTAAATTTACAGTGATATGAAACCAGATAGTTACTTAAAAATGTGAATGTTGGCAGGTATTTTAAATTACATTCTATATTGATTCTCTCACACACACGACAGCGTAATAATAGTGTTTGGTTTGTTTTTTTATTTGACAACCACTGATGCTTCTTCCCTTTGTTTCTTCTGTGAATCTCAGATTACCTGCAGTTGGACCCGCTATGAATGCAAAAGGTAAATATAGGGCCTTTCCAAATCCAAATATCAGGGACATGATGGTGCCAATCAAAAGGGGCTTCTTTATAAAGCTGTGATTGCATAACAGGCATTTCCCACCACTTCAGAATTTCTTGAAGTTCCAAACTCTGGCAGATATGAGGCTGAATATGCCCAATCAAAGCGGTGCATGCCTTTGGCAGAATAGTAGAAGGTTGCGAGCGGAATCCTACCAGTAGATTACTTAAAGATGCCCGTTACTGTGGATGATTGAAGGCTAGCCAGAAAACAAGAAGTCAGTTTTGCAAAAAAAGGTCAAGGCATTGACATTTGTTTTGGGGGGGAAAAACCCAAGACCAAGACCATTTGATTGGGTTTTTTAGGGGGAGGGGGTAGAAAATGGAGAGAACCCCACCCCAGAGCAGTGCAGTGTTTAGGATACTCACTTGGGATGAGAGAGACGAGGCTAAAGTCACTGCTCTGGATCAGGCTGATTGTGTTTCCTACAGCACAGGCAAATTCCCTAGCCATTGGACCATCGAATCTCTCTCCTGTTGGAGTTGTACCATTGTGTGTAAATAATCTATTATTCATTGGTCCAGAGAGAGAGAGAGAGAGAGAGACACACACACACACACACACGCACACGGATTCTAGCTTGATGGATAAGGCACTCAGCTTATTCAGAGCAGGGACTGGAACCCGGGTTTCCTTCCACAGTGGATATCCTAACCTCTGGGCTATGCCTATCCCAGCCTGGGAAAGGCATGTCTCTCTCACTCACACTCACCTACCTCTCTCCCCCTACCCCTTGACCTGAGAAAACTTCTCAAAGTTGTCAAAACATACCAAAACTTTTCATGGAAATGTTTTGACAAATCACCATTTTCCAATGAAAAAAGCAGCTATGCTCCAGCAGAGTCCTTCTTTTGTCCAGCTCGTTCAACTCGGCCATAGAGGTAAAGCGGTGAAATGCTTGTTTACACTAGAAAATTTTTGCTAAGGTTTACCATTGTTGCTAACAGTCCATTTGAGCTCTACTGTTGGTAGCAACAGTTGAAGCTCTTGTTTAGCTGAGGTGCTAGCAGCTACTGGCATTTGAAGCGCTGTGTCAGAGTATGTCTATTCTGAGCATGATTAGATGACATGGTGCATAGCACATGAGGGCTGCTTGGGGCCATGTCTACATTAGTGCTCACACTACCTCAACCATTGGGGGATGGGAATGGCAGCAGTACCAACAATGGGAACTTTTTAAAAAAAGAACAGAATAGCCACACACAAACTGGCCTGTTGGAGATCACACAGTACATCAGGATGTTCCCTTCAAAATGGAGCCCAGGATCCCCATAAGCACTGCCTTATTGAACCATGATCTGACACATCTTGCTCAGTATTCTATCTCTAACAGTGGCCCATACCAGAGCTTCATCACGAGTGTACAAAACAGGGGAACTATAGAGTGATCCATCCCTGTCTTCTACTCTTCGTTTCTGTTAATCAGAAGGTTATTCTGAGAATGAGGTTGGATCCCTGACTATTGTGGCTGCCAGACACTGATGGCCCTATTGTCCATGAACTTATCTAGTTCTTTTTTAAAAAACACATTTATGCTTTTGACCATCACAACATCCATGGCAATGAATTCCCCAGGTTAGTTGTGTGGTGTGTGAAAAAGTATTTCCTCTTGTTTGTGTTAAACTCACTGCTTATTTATCTCAGCAGGTGACCCTGGTGTTTGTATTTTCTGAAAGGGCAAGCAAACACTTCTCCATTCACTTTTTCCACATCGTTCATGATTTTATTGATGTCTATTGTATCCCCCCTTAGCTTTTTCTTTTCTGATCTTTTTAGTCTCTCCACATGGGGATGCCATTCCATACACTTGATCAATTCCGTTGCCTTCTTTAAACCTTTTTGAGAGGTGGACACTATCTTACAGTTTGTGAAACATTGCACTCTTATTATAGATAATGTATATAGTACCATAAATTTACATTGTGCTTTACAATCATAGATTAGAACATTTTCTCTGCTGACAAGCTTAAAAATCAACACTGCAAATTCCTGCTACATCTCTTTTAAAATGCACCTCTTTTGAAGCACTGTAGAACACATCCCAGAATCCCTTGTGCTGTTTCCTAGGAAGACTGGTCACAAATAGGTGAGTGCAGAAACATGGTACAAGAAAGGATGAGAACCCTTGAATTAGACTCACTATAAACAGAAGTCTCTACATGGATACTCTGGTTTGAGAACATTCTTTGTTTTTCATGATCAGGTTTATTCTGATGTAAAAGGATTAATTCAAGCAGACAGCAGGGTAATGCACAGAGACTTCCTACAGAGCACAAAGAGCAAGGAAGTATCACTTCTGAAACTGGTTAGGAAATCACAGTAGTTGTAGGTAGCGGTGTTAAAGCAGATTCCCCTATATATATGGCTAGCACTATGGAAACCTTACAGACATGCTTTAAAAACTGTATAACATTCTCACCTTGCCCCTATATTTTCAAAGTTATTCATACAGATTGATGCTGCAGCTTTTGATAGTCCTCTCACTCAAGGCATTACAGAAAATCATTCTGCAGTTTCCAGTTACAGTACATCCATGCCATTTACCCCAGGAGTCCCTCTGAAGGGACTCAGAATATTTAATAAAACAAGTTCAAATGAGGCAACACTACCTCTCCTTCATATCTGACCCCCAAGAACAAATAACAATCCAGCAATCAGTGCTGCTGGTCAAATTATTCAGTTCTAAAGTTTTTATTTTAATATTTTGTAATGGTAAGTTTGGTTTGTCTTACACTGACTAATTTAGTTCTCTGCATGCACTTCGAACATTTTTATAAGAACCCACATTGTTTGCAATGACACTTACGGTGAAAAAAACTGATCCTGCCTCAAGGCTCCCAGCTTGGTTGACTTGTGTGCCCTGATTCCAGCTCAATCTAATATTTAGGCCAAAAGGAATATTAAAGACCATTTATTTCAGGCCTTTTGGAGACAAATACTAGCTTGACTGAAATGTGCAAGTTTGCCTGCTCAACACTAGCAACAAAGAGGCAGACACCCTGAAGAGCCAGGATGTCTAAGATGAGAATGTTAGTCTGCTAAGCCAGAGAGACTTGATTGCAGAGTTGACAAGGGAAAAGTGTTTTATTCACAGAGAAATCTTCAAATATATAAAAGCTTCAAACATATATAAAAATGGTCTTAATCATGTCTCCTACTCACACAAAAATATTTCATTGCCTCACTGCTACTGAATGCATTACAATGCATAGTTGCCTTTTCATGGACTTATGCAGTGTTGTGGTAGCCGTGTTGGTTCCAGGATATTAGAGAGATAAGGTGAGTGAGGTAATACGTTTTTATTGGACCAACTTATGTATTTCCCCCCCAAAATAGCTTGTCTCTCACCCCAACAGAAGTTGGTCCAATAAAAGATCTTACCTAACCCATCTTGTGTCTCTATAGTTTGACATCAATGCAACAATAAATATAGTGATAATGGCTACACAATTTAGGCTCATTCCACATATTGTAAGGACAGAACAATATTAACATAGATTGACCTCAGGACTTCCAAACTGTTTATGATTGAAAAAATATTTTAAAAAGTGTGCTTTTAGAAAGAAAGTGTGGCTTTATTTAGTCTGATTTTTTCCTTCTTAGTGGAAGTATAAATATAAGCTTCTTGAATTTTCAAAAAAAAAAACCAAACCCAAATGCTAATACCTAAAAGTTTTCCCTATCTCATGGCTGTTAGGTAGTTTAGTAGTTTCAATTCAGTTCATTTGGGATTTGATCCTATGCTCAATGGCAAAGCTCCCATTGACTTTAATAGTGCAGAATCTGGGCTATAGAAGACAGCTGTGTACATCCCTAAAACACCACCACTACTGGTGGTATCTACATAACTGTCTTACAAAGTGACTACAACTGTAATGACTGACAGCCTCCAGAAAATTATGAACTGTACATAAGATATATTTCTCTTTTCTCCCTTAACTTTATTTTTAACTGGTTGGCTTTTGTAGTTTGTGGGAAGGCTAGGTTGAAGAAGCTAGTTTTGCATTTTGCTCTGAAGTTCATGATCTCTTCCCTGAATAAATTCCAACTTCATGGATCAGTTGCTGAGAATGTTGTCTCTTCAACATACACACGAGTCTCACTACCACAGTGGACAGTTCCCTGACTCCACTGAAATGTAGCTGTTGTGGGAAGTCATCATGCAGGAAGAGGTTATCCTTCAGGTACCTTCGACTAGTGCAATGGACAGCTTTGTAGATGAAAACCAACTACTCAAATCTGTCCAGATATGTCAGAAAACTGGAGTGATGTGCTTCTGGAAGTCTATGTTGCTGAAGATATGAGCTACAGTCTCCTAAACCAATTGTAGCTATTTTACGGTTGTCTCTTTCATACTGATATACTGAGAGTTACAATAATTTGACCAGGGCATCCCAGTGGATAATCCAAGGATTGAGTGGGCATGGTGACTAAACTATAGCTATGAATCCTTTGGAGCAAGAATGGGTCATGCTGTCAGGATTAACGTACATCAGCAGGACAGTGGGGAGAAGCTCCCACTACCTCAGCCTCTGCTATAGGTTTATATGGCTAAAGACAGATCCCAGTCTTAGTGACACTGGTATAAAGCCAGAATAATTCCATTGACTTCACTTCTGGGGC
Organism: Dermochelys coriacea; assembly: GCF_009764565.3. Classification (NCBI taxonomy): domain Eukaryota; kingdom Metazoa; phylum Chordata; order Testudines; family Dermochelyidae; genus Dermochelys; species Dermochelys coriacea. The sequence goes on from NC_050070.1 coordinate 125,842,587, forward strand.
CAAATTCAGCCAAAGACTTCAGGAGGATACTGAACTGGTTTGCCACCAGGGATGAATTTGGTCCCAACGAATACCAGATTAGTGTATAGTACCTTGGTTTTATACACCTCCTGAATGACAAATTGGGGGAAGTTCCACTACTTCACCAGATATGACCTTTTTCTAAACTAGCTTCAATGTGTAACTGAAACCTAATATTTACACTAATGTGCACATCATTGCTGAATTTGTCCTGTCATAATGTAAGTCACAGGAACTTCTGTGACCTACAATAAGTTATAAAGTGGATGGAGGAAATGGGTATTTTCTTTAGTTTCTTGAAAAGGGTACATGCCTTGTGATGGAAATACAATAAAGGATAATTTATAGGCACACAAAGTAAATGGTTTAGATTAGGGCTGTCAAGTTATTAAAAACTTAATTGTGATTAATTGTGCTGTTAAACAATAACAGAATACCATTTATATACATTTTTGGATGTTTTCCACATTTTCAAATATATTGATTTCAATTTCAACACAGAATGCAAAGTATATAGTGGTCACTACATATTTATTTTTATTACAAATATTTGCACTGTAAAGATAAAATATTTTTCAATTCACCTAGATGTACTGTAGTGCAATCTCTTTATCATGAAAGTTGAACTTACAAATGTAGAATGATGCACAAAAAAACTGCATTCAAAAAGAAAACAATGTCAAACTTTAGAGCCTACAAGTCCACTCAGTCCTACTACTTGTTCAGCCAACTGCGTAGGCAAACAAGTGTGTTTACACGTACAGGAGACCATACTGCCCGCTTCTTGTTTCCAATGTCACCTGAAAGTGAGCATAGGCATTCGCATGGCACTGTTGTAGCTGGTGTTGCAATATATTTACATGCCGGATGTGCTAAAGATCCATATGTCTCTTCTGCTTCAACCACCATTCCAGAGGACATGCATCTATGCTGATGATGGGTTCTGCTCAATAAAAATCCAAAGCATTGCTGACTGATGCATGTCCATTTTCATCATCTGAGTCAAATGCCATCAGCAGAAGGTTGATTTTCTTTTTTGGTGGTTAGGGTTCTATAGTTTCTGCATCGGAGTGTTGCACTTTTAAGACTTCTGAAGTCATGCTCCACACCTCGTCCGGCTCAGATTTTGGAATGCACCTCAGATTGTTAAACCTTCAGTTGAGTGCTGTAGCTATCTTTAGAAATCTCACATTGGTACCTTGTTTGCATTTTGTCAAATCTGCAGTGAAAGTGTTCTTAAAACGAACAACAACGTGGTGGGTCATCATCCCAGACTGCTATAACATGAAATATATGGCAGAATGTGGGTAAAATACAGAGCAGGAGACATATAATTCTCCCCCAAGGAGTTCTGTCACAAATTTAATTAAACACATTTTTTTTAAACGAGCATTATCATCATGGAAGTATGTCCTCCAAAATGGTGGCCAAAGCATGAAGGGGCATACAAATGTTTGCTGGCTACAAAAGTGCCAATTCTCACTTTCAGGTGGCATTGTAAATAAGGAGAGGGCAGCATTATCTCCCGTAAATATAAACAAACCCGTTTGTCTTAGTGATTGGCTGAACAGAAGTAGTACTGAGTAGACTTGTACGCTCTAAAGTTTTACATAGTTTTGGTTTTGAGTGCAGTCATGTAACAAAAAAACCCCTATATTTATAAGTTGCACTTTCATGATAAAGAGATTGCGCTATAGTACTTGTATGAGTGAATTGAAAAATAATATTTCTTTTGTTTATCTTTTTTGAAGTGCAAATATTTGTAGTAAAAATAATATGGAGTGAGTACTGTACACTTTGTATTGTGTTGCAATTGAAATAAATATACTTGAAAATGTAGAAAAACATCCAAAATATTTAATACATTTCAATTGGTATTCTATGGTTTAACAGTGCGATTAGAGCTCCGATTAATCACAATTACTTTTGAGTTAATCGCATGAGTTAACTGCTATTAATTGACAGACCTAGTTTAGATATTAATGAAGGACTATTGTCTAATATGTACAAATAGAATACAGTACACTACGTGTAGCAGTCCTTCACCTTTAAAACATTTTGGATTGCTTAACATGTGATAACCTAAGATAAAGATACTGTTGGGTCAAAGATGAAGAGAACTATTGCCTTTAGTCTTCACATGAAAGCATTCATAGAGCCAGTGTTCTAACTCTCCACTGGCAACATATTTAGAAGTGGCCAAGGATGGAGTCCTTAGAGGCACAGGCTCTTTCAGTTATGTAGTTATGATATTCCTGTATAGCCATTTGAAGAACATACTACCCAAGTCAGGTTTTAAGGAAGTAGTACTTCAACTGGATATTCAGCAACCAGGTTATAGATTAAGCATGGAATGCTTTTAAGCCCCATAACAGAAACCATAGAATGGATCACCAGGGGCACTGTAACTTTATCAGCTAACCCACTCACTGATGTTTTGGGGATTCTTACTAAATATAGTTTCATAAACCAATGCTGCTCATCTGCCATGATTTCAGATAACTCAGATCCAAATTTTGTTTCCTAAGCAAATTCAGTGGTTATGAATGATGCAAGATTGACAACACTCAAAACTGATCTAACAGGTACAACCCTAATTTCCCCATTAGTGCACTTCCATTCTAATCTGAAAAGACCACCTCTAGGGGTGAGAGGGAATTTCAGTCTCCACGCCCGTGCAGTTATTGGCCTCTACTGAGTCTGTCCAACATAGGTCATTCATTGTGCTGGTGGTCAACTAAAAATTGGAAACTTGGCTAAGAATTGGATGGACACTCCTTTGAAATACATCACTGGCCAGCAAACAGATGGCGATGACTTTCAATCACAACCATCCTGGTCCAGATTGAAACTAACAAGTTGGAACTGAAAGGCTCCATTCTATTGTTATTCTACATTAGATTGTCTCTGCTCCATTTTTTTCTATTTACACCTGTTTTCAAATTGATCACTTTGTCTCAGATAAGTGACATTTCTATGCAGAAGGAAAAAAAATGTTGAATAGATCATGGGGAATATCAATTGTATGTGGATTTTTTCTCTCTCAAAAACACACCCACACACCCTTGTTCAAAATATTAATGAAGAAATTGCAGAGGTCAAGGCCTGTCCCTGGTTTCTCCACACTTCATCTTTGCGAAGAGTCACCAAACATTCTAGCTAAATGCTGGTGTGATGGAGCAGGTCCCTCTAGTTCAGTGATACTCAGACCTCAGTGGTTCAGAAGCCAAATTAGTGATCAACATTACCCAAGAGAGCCACAGTAGTGTGAATTCATTGACTATCGTACTATTCATATTTAAACAGTATAACAGTGGAATATTTAGTTTTTATATATATTATTGTCAGCAAATAAGTTAATAATTGAGTGCAAGTTGATAAATTTAATAGGTTAATAACATAATAGAAGCATCCTGATTGATTAATAACTTAGACTGGTTAATAATTAAATCAGTGTTTTATTATCATGTGCTGCAAAGAGTCAGAGGAGACTTATTAAAGAGCCAATTGCAACTCGAGAGCTGCAATCTGAGTATTACTGCTCTAGATTAAGAGTGTTGCATAGTGCAGTCCAGCAGTGTGGGGAAGTTTGCATTTTGCCTCCCACTTCCCTAGCCTTCTGCCTCCCTGCTGTACCTGTTCTGTGAACTTTGGAGCCCACAACCTGCTACCTTCCATCAGAACTAAATTAAAAAAAAAAAAAGAAAGAAAGAAAGATGGATGTCCTATCAACCAAGCCTCAGATGAATTATTGTCAGATTCCCTCAGTTCCCTAAACTGAAGGGCTTTATATAACTAGGAGTAATTATTTAATGTCTAAAATTATACTGTAGTGCAATATAAAGCATTAAGGTTTTTTATGGTGTTCTGAAAGATGGCATCTAAGGAGAAATGATTAATAGTTAAAAAAATAAAGTCTACAACCACAGTGCCAGCAATACCAGATTGCTGTGAGTTTCTTACATGGAGCAGCATCCGTGGACATGAGACTGAGATTCCAAACCCATTTATTTTTGTGACCATGTTTTCATAGATTAGGCCAGAAGGGAGCATTGTGATCATCTAATTTGACTTTCTGTATAAGAGAGACATAGCACTTCCTTGAATTAATTCCCATTTATACTAGAACGTGTTTCAAAAAAACCCAAACAATGACAAACCCCTTCCAATCTGGACTTAAATGAAGAATCCACCATGACCCTTGGTAAGTTCTTCCAATTGTTAATGACCCTCACTGTTAAAATTGTTTGCCCTATGTATTTAAACCCAGAAATCAAAATATGGAATGCTAGTTCTTTAAATCACCATGCCCTTTCCTCTTACATTTTTAGATTACTTTTGGAGTGCTTACCTGAACAGCAGGTGTCTTCCAAGTGCCTGGTGTATGCTGATTGCAATATCTTGTTAGCTTTAATCCTAGAAGGCATTCCAGCTGCACCCTTAAGTTCTGAGGAGCTTAGCTCTCAACAATTCAAGAGCATGCCTTCTACAATAGTCATGGTTTAAATTCTATACAGGTAAAACTGTTCAAAAGACCATGCTTGATATTCACCAGAGGTTAATTTCAGAAGTCTGAAAAGCTAATGCTTTGACTGAAAACAAAATATACATTTGTATTTGTAGTTGTAAACAAGAAGGCATGCTGGGTAGGTAGCCTGAAGCTAGCAGAATTTTTTAAAAATCCTGAGACTTGCCTTTACATTATTTATAGGCTAGAGAAGACTCATTGTTTGTGAAACAGGCAGCGCTTGTGCTACATCTATTGACATAGCAAAACCTTTTAGAGAGAATTTGCTTTGATATCCTGTAGAGATTTTCTCCTAAAGTCTGGATTTCTTAAGTACACTGCATTCAAATGGCACACACAGACTCCACTTTACAGTGAGCTAAACCCCATGTGGTAAGAGAATTATCAGTGATGTTGTATGGGATTTTTAATGGGCAAATTAGTAAAACATTAGTTTTCATTAATATGAATAAAAGCACATTTCATAAAGACGTCAGCGAAGAGTGAAATAAAGGTTATTTACATAAAGTTTGTGTGTTCTCTGTAGAACCCAGCATTATATTAGGATGCTGCAGTCACTCTATTAGCGCAAATCAGGGAACAATAAGAGAAAGAATACTGAAAGATTAATTCCTTCCCCAGGAGGACACACTGTGCCCCAAGAGAATACTTCATAAGCACTTCAGTTCTTCATCTTGTGTGCCAGTCTGAGAAAGGTACAAAGGCTCAAGAAATCAAATTCATACCTTGTATGAATCCAATGAAGTCAGAGGAATTACAGCAGGAATTAATTTAGCCCTTCGTTTCAGAACAGTTTTGCATTCTTTTATATCATTGTTATTTATTGTACTGCCATAGTATCTAGAAGTTCCAATCAGAGAAGTGCCCCGTTGAGAGAGGCACTGTACAAACAGATAGTGAGATGGTCCCTGACTTTAGGGTTTTACAATCTAAGGCAATGATGTTGTGACTGAGGGCTTGTCTACACTACCACACTGGCTCGATCTAATATATGCAAAATCAGCTACATGAATAGCGTTGCAGAAGTCGACATACTTGGATCTACTTACCACGGTGTCTCCACTGCGGTAAGTCAACAGCTGATGCTCTCTCGTTGACTCCGCTTGTGCTCCTCATTCTGGTGGAGTACTGGAGTCAACAGAAGAGCGCTCAGCTGTTGATTATTGCGTCTGTACTAGACATAAAATCGACCCCCTCTGGATCAATCACTCCCCGCTGATCTGGCTTGTAGTGTAGACAAGCCCTAATTGAATCCATACTGATTTCAATGGGGCTCTACACAGGTGCTGTGATTTGCTCGCACAAATCCTTTCTTGTAGGTGTCAGATAATCATTTCTTGTTTGAGAGACTGAAGAAGTGATAGATGGCACTTATAGCCCCTTCCAGAAAGACTATACAAGATGATTGGAAGATTACTACTAAACAGTTTGTCACTGGCAAAACTTTTAGTGAAACCATGTTCAGCACCAACTCAGCTGCACCTGTTGTCAGCAACGGATACCTTTCCCAGCAGAGACAAAGGCTTCACTGGTTTGTCTTAAATGGTTGTTAGAATGGAGCAGCTCTATCATCCATGTGTGATAATCAGGGTCCAGACACGCAGGGAGAGAATGGGGATCTGAAACCCAAAGAATAAGCAATTGATTCAACTGTTTGTATATAATATTGCATTATAAAAGTGCATTGAGTAAGATATTTTATGAAAGTCAGTGGCACACTGGTGATTAATATATTTGTGAGATGTATATTAACACTATATTAGGAATTATGGAGACCTACTGCTCTTACAGTTTAAAGTCCGTGACCAAACAAACTAAGAAAGAGGTTTCTCCCAGACAAAAGGGAAGGTAGCTGTCTCTAATGTAAGAGAAGCATTGTGGAGCCAAAACAATGGAAAACTGATTTACATACAAGTCAACAGTCAGATGGGAAGCCAACAGGAAAAGAAGAAAAGCAGCAGGTCATCCTGACTTTGAGGACAAAACAATGAGTTTTGGGAAATATAAGGAGAAGCAAAAAGCCATTTTGGCATCCATCACTGAGGAAATACTTCTTTGCACCTATGAATTGTGGATCCCCAGTTATGTGGGCTAATGACACTGAATGTAACAGGTGAGAACACTGCTTGAGACAAAGCTTGGAACCTGTTAAGTTTTAGTCTCTAGAAAGCATGTGTAAACTTCTCTTTTATAAGGATTTTCTGTTTCTATTATCTCTGCTTAGCATCACTTAAATCTATTCTTTATTAATACACTTATTGTTTTACTATAAATTCAGCACTGCACTGTTACATTAAAGTGAGGTGTTGATCCTCAGTTGAGCCAACTGGTTGGTGTTTATTCTGTAGCTTTGGAGATAGCAGACTTGGTAATTTCTGAGAGTGTCCAGTGATGGGGGCTGGATACTTCAGAGGAATGCTCTTTCAGGGGCTCTAGGAACTGGGGTTCACTGAATGTTACTGTCAAGGGAAGGTTAAAACTAGCAGAGCCTTGAGGAGTTTGCTAATGAGGCAGACAAACTGGTATGGCAGGGAGCTGATACACAATTTAAACTCTAGCAAAAGCACTCTCTTGATCAGGCAGAAGTAAAGGAGTACTTGTGGCACCTTAGAGTAACAAATTTATTTGAGCAGAAGCTTTCGTGAGCTACAGCTCACTTCATCGGATGCATTTGGTGGAAAAAGAGGCAGAATAGTAACAGTGGCTTATGGTTCTGGGTGCCCTGAGAAAGTGTCACACCATGCCCAAGAGCTGTAAAAAAAATATGAAAACTAGCAGTTCAGGAGGTTTAGCTGTCCAGAAAATCATTGATGCTGTTTGGAGGGAGCCAAACTTGTCCCTCCTTGACTGAGCAGAGAGTGTTTCTTCAAGTATAGCTGTTGAGAAAAGAGGAAGTAAAAACTAGAGCAAAAGAGAGACCCCGGTGTGCCTTGCTTTAAAAGTCTTAAATTGATGAAGCTGCTTTTTATTTGAGTGGCTAAAAAGTCCTTATTTTATTTTTGTAAGTACTTTCTCCTATGGCTTCAAGTGATACATTATAGAGAAAATGTAGATATTCCATTGCATCATGGCTAAACAATGTACAGGGCCCCAAAAGATGTCATCACACAAACTAGGGACTTATGTATATATAGCCCTTTATCTCAATCCCAAAGTTCTTTGCAGAATAAACAACACTAATATATAATATAACCTTACACTTCTATATCACCTCTCTTTTAAGGCTCTTAAAGTATTTTACAAACTAGAATTAATTATGCCGCATAAAACTCCTGTGAGGTAGGGAAATATCTTGCAAATGGATTGCAATGCAAGTTACATATATAGGAATCATTTCAGCCATCACTAAGACTCATCCTAGAGGTATAAGTGACATAGTAACTATTTAACATCACACAAATACGTTACTTAATAGGTTAGGTCAGGAAGTGCAGATTACCTTATCCAACTGAAAACAAAGTTCTCAGTAGGCAGAATACAATCTTCCAAGTAGTTATTAGGCCATAACCCCAGTGTTTAACAATCCTACTTTTACAAAAAGTGTCATGGGATCTTTAAGGAATGTGTATGGTTAGGACCCTGGTTTTCAATGGCATCCAAAAGACTGAGCCCCCTTAACACCATAGTGGGGGCATTGATTCAATACTGTCTTACTGAACTGCCAACACCACTGTCTGCAGGGTTTTCTTTGGTGGCCTCACCTCTCTGGTTTAGCCTTGCCTACCAATAGTTCATGAGGTGTCATGGATTTCACAGTTTGAGATGCTATGGCCTGGTAATTTAGCACACTTCCTCTGCTTGCTTTAAAACCAGAACCTCAAAGTGGAAGTGGAAGTTTCATCTTTTTGCCATATCTTTCTCTCAACAGCAATCCAAGAATAGCTTGGTTTCTCCTCCCCATAGGAGGAAAAAGAGGAGTAAGAGAAGAGATAGGAAGAAGAAAAAAACCCATAGCATACCCACCTGAAAGAGAGATACAGAGGGGCTGGACGGTACTGTCTGCATATGTAAGTTTTGTTAGCATTTAGATACTATGGAAATGGGCCTACTTGTAAAAGAGTTGGGGCCTATCTTATAGGACCCCCCTCCTTTCAGACCAGTCTTTGCTTATGTTAAATCAGCTCACTCCATGGGAATCCAGGGAAGCAGCTTGCAGCAGGGGTAGTTGTTTTATTTTAAGCCTTATGAATAAACTAATCAAAAACCTTGTAGCCTCTTCCTTAGAAGTTTGTGCGGGCCAACCAGTCTCTTCCCCCAAGTCTATCTCTCATGCCAGTGACTTCAGTAACCCAAAATTTCCTGGCTCTTACCTCAGAGAGTCAGCAATAAAGGTCTCCACATAGAGGTCCTTTGGCTTCTGGAGCAATTCCTCTCTGTAGTAGCTCCAGTAGCAGTCCATTGGGAGCACAGCCCCAATCCCTCAGTTTTCTGGGAGATATTGCAGTCCTCCATTTCCTGCTGCCCTATTATATGAAGGTCAGCTAATTAAGTTCCAGCTCTTTCTCAGATGCAGCAGGTAGGGTTAATCAGTGAGCCAGCCAGCTAGTTGCAGGCTTCTGGCCCCAGAGGAATGGTATCCCTTATACCTTCACACTACTATAAATAGCTAAAGAGAGTAAACACACAGACCACAAAGAAATTTTTCCCTAGCTTTACTTTTATTTCAGATCATTTAAACCAGAAATGTGTGCTTCTCCCACACTGAAATACAAACCAGAACAAAGCAGAACGACAAGTGCTTTTGTCCAAGTGCCAGGCAAAGCCCCAGTCCTTGAATTCCACCTGAGTGCAAGAAATGCCCAAGCTAACCAACCTTAAAGGTGGTGAGGAGGGGCCATAGCCTCCTGTCCCCTGTCTGCTCCAGCCACCCACCCTGGCCAGCTGTAGAAGGGAGCATGCCCTGCCCCATGCCTACCTCTGTGCCAGGGAGGTCCTTGGTGATGTGGAGTCATGCAGCCCACAACACAGATCACTGACTGTATAACATTCAATGTATCAGGGGCTCAGTTGTTGTGGTGCTGTCAGGCATTGATTTTTAGTGCATAGCATGATTATTTCTCTTTCTCTGAGTGAGCTAATCTATGTTGATATAATCAGATTGCCTACACACAGAAAATATTAATAGGCCTGACAAAAATATGAACTGAAATTGAAGTAAAAAATAAAAGCAGTAAAGTTGTGTTATTAATCATTCCACATGTCAATATCCATAACGTGTGATATTAAAAAAGTCAGCTATAATATTTTTGTTAACTCAGGAAATGGTACTTTGGAATGCTTTTATTAATGATTGCACTGTACAATATTGTACAGAGCATTTCATGCTGAATGTATGAATGCTATGGTTTATACTACGCTTTAAGGATTAAGGACTAGTCTAACATCTTCCCTATGGCTATACTGTAGGACTAGTATTATTTCACCCTTTAGATCCAGCATGCTTTGGGTTACACCACTGCCTGACATTGACAATGTAAGCATAGCAGCAGCAGCAGCAACGTATTTAGTCAGAGCTACAGTGATCTTCTAAAATCCGGGGTTAGAAGGGTAGTAGGAGCAAGAGTTAGCTGCATTGTCTTGGCAACCTGCAGTCATAGAATTAATGCACCCCAGGCATGTAAAGTCTCCTTCATTGAACTGGGTCATGGGGGCTGCACTGATGAAGTGTATTAAATCACAGAGGGTCCCAGAATTGTGCAGATTCAAGGCATCTTTGTAGATGACCTTCTGACTTTAGGAGATTGGGGGATCTACAAAAATTGGGGGCCAGAATCTGTTTCTTCTGGGGTGGCAAGATACTCACATTCCAATGGAAGAATAGGAGGAAACTCCACATGAGAAATCTTGTGGAGTTTTCCTCCCTTCTGACCTCCCATACGTTTCCCAATGGAAGAGCATGGTCTGGCCCTAAATCATTATTGCACAATAATATTTGTCAAGCAAAATCTGGGAGGTTATAGTTGCTTGTTTTTTTCCACTGGACCTCCACAAGTCTGGATCTTTAGCAGGAAAGCTTTTGACCAGAGCAACAGAAAACACTCTCACTGGTGCATAATGAAAACTACAGTCAGTCAAGTAATACACAAAAATACCACAAATAGCTTCTGAATACTTCGGATTTGTCTGGATCTGAGCTCTCTAGCTAGAGACATAAAGGTCAAGAAGAAAACAATCTACAAATACATTAGAAGCCAAAGGAAGACCAAGGACAGTGTAGGCCCATTACCCAATGAGGGAGGAAAGACAATAACAGAAAATGTGGAAATGGCAGAAGTGCTAAATGCCCTTTTTGTTTCAGTTTTCACCAAAAAGCAATTAGATGTCTAACATAGTGAACATTGGTGAAAACAAGGTTGGATCTGAGATTAAAATAGGGAAAGAACAAGTTAAAAATTACTTAGACAATTTAGATGTCTTCAAGTCGGCAGGGCCTGATGAAATATATCCTAGAATAGACAAGAAACTGTAAACTGTCTGAAGAGATATCTGAGCCATTAGAGATGATCTTTAAAAAGTCATGGAAGATGGGAGAGATTCCAGAGGATCTGAAGACAGCAAATATAATGCCAATCTATAAAAAGGGGAATGACGACCAGTCAACTTAACTTCAGTACCTGGCAAGTTAATCGAGCAAATAATCAAACAATCATTTTGCAAATACCTACGAGATAATAAGATGGTAAGTAATAGTTAACATAGATTTGTCAAGAACAAATCATGTCAAATCAACCTAATAGCTTTCTTTGACAGGGTAACAAGCTTTGCTGATGGGGGGAAGTGGTAGATGTGGTATGTCTTGACTTTAGTAAGCTTTTTGAAACACTTTGTTTTGATAGTATCAGAAAGTTTTGTTTTGATTAATTTAATTTCAACTTGTATATTACATTAAAATATTAAATATAGTTGTACATATAATATACACAAATTCCATATCATAATTAAATATAGTATAAAAGTCAAAATGCAACATTTCAACACTATCAAAAATTAAAGTTTCAACACATCAAAAATTTCCTCCAAATTGGACTTGTTACCATGAAATATTTTGATTGTGACGAAAGTGCATTATTGAATGGAAATTTGTTCTGTAGAAAACTTTTTGACTGGCACTACTAGTGAATGCACTAAATATTAGCATATTTGTTGTGTTATAATTCACATTGGCAGCATTTTTGTAATGTTTAATGCTTTTGTACACACTATTAGGTTAGCTATATGAGAGCACGGGGCACTTATTTTCTGGCTTTGTGGTTCTTGCCACTTTCAGCTTAGGTTTTTTTTTGTCTTCAGTAGTGACTAATCTCAGCTCCTGAAAACTTTTTCTGAATGGTGGTAGGTAATGGGGGCAGGAGGAGTGGAAACACCAAAGTGATCATCAAGTGAGATTTGCCATGGCAAATTCTATTCCCTCCACTATGGCAGTTGGGGCCCTGCTTATAGTGCAATCAGGACCTTCCCTAGAAGTGGGGCTGGAGATGAGGAGCCTCCACAAGGGGATTCATAGTTTGTCTGATACTGAAACTCTCTTTACTTTCTCACATAGCAGTATTTTCAGAGTAAGCAAAGAGTGTGGATACTGGCCATTGGCTCCTTCTTCAATGGGGATGGAGCAGGAGGATAGACTGTTACCACTCTGTGCACGGAGGGGTACTTGCTTGCTTCATATCCCCACCAAACCTAATTACTCAAGCTAGGGCTGGGGAGAATTTGGCCTAGAGTAAGTTCCTGGTTGGAAAAAAATACAACATTTCCCAATACATTTGTAGAATGCTTCTCAATCTCTAGAGTGTGAAAAGGGGATTTTTGTGAAATCCTAAACTCCTCTGAGTTCTATCCATGCCCAGTGTTAATGTCATTCACTTACTGTATTCACAAAAGTAAATTGCTACATTTGGCAAAAGTCCTATTATGTTTCATAGAACATATATGTACCAAAGAGCAGGAGAGTCACAATTTGCCATGATGGAAACACAGACTGTCTCAGGAACTTTCCTGATATCTGCTGGGAGAGCAATACAGCGGTGCATAGACAATCCAGGAAGTTTTTGGAAAGCGTAGGGGACAATTTCCTGGTGCAAGTGCTAGGGGAGCCAACTAGGGGGAGCGCTTTTCTTGACCTGCTGCTCACAAACCGGGTAGAATTAGTGGGGGAAGCAAAAGTGGATGGGAATCTGGGAGGCAGTGACCATGAGTTGGTTGAGTTCAGGATCCTGACGCAGGGAAGAAAGGTAAGCAGCAGGATACGGACCCTGGACTTCAGGAAAGCAGACTTTGACTCCCTCAGGGAACCGATGGCCAGGATCCCCTGGGGGACTAACATGAAAGGGAAGGGAGTCCAGGAGAGCTGGCTGTATTTCAAGGAATCCCTGTTGAGGTTACAGGGACAAACCATCCCGATGAGTCGAAAGAATAGTAAATATGGCAGGCGACCAGCTTGGCTTAATGGTGAAATCCTAGCGGATCTTAAACATAAAAAAGAAGCTTACAAGAAGTGGAAGGTTGGACATATGACCAGGGAAGAGTATAAAAATATTGCTCGGGCATGTAGGAAAGATATCAGGAGGGCCAAATCGCACCTGGAGCTGCAGCTAGCAAGAGATGTCAAGAGTAACAAGAAGGGTTTCTTCAGGTATGTTGGCAACAAGAAGAAAGCCAAGGAAAGTGTGGGCCCCTTACTGAATGAGGGAGGCAAGCTAGTGACAGAGGATGTGGAAAAAGCTAATGTACTCAATGCTTTTTTTGCCTCTGTTTTCACTAACAAGGTCAGCTCCCAGACTGCTGTGCTGGGCAACACAAAATGGGGAAGAGATGGCCAGCCCTCTGTAGAGATAGAGGTGGTGAGGGACTATTTAGAAAAGCTGGACGTGCACAAGTCCATGGGGCCGGACGAATTGCATCCGAGAGTGCTGAAGGAATTGGCGGCTGTGATTGCAGAGCCCTTGGCCATTATCTTTGAAAACTCGTGGCGAACGGGGGAAGTCCCGGATGACTGGAAAAAGGCTAATGTAGTGCCCATCTTTAAAAAAGGGAAGAAGGAGGATCCTGGGAACTACAGGCCGGTCAGCCTCACCTCAGTCCCTGGAAAAATCATGGAGCAGGTCCTCAAAGAATCAATCCTGAAGCACTTAGAGGAGAGGAAAGTGATCAGGAACAGTCAGCATGGATTCACCAAGGGAAGGTCATGCCTGACTAATCTAATCGCCTTTTATGATGAGATTACTGGTTCTGTGGATGAAGGGAAAGCAGTGGATGTATTGTTTCTTGACTTTAGCAAAGCTTTTGACACGGTCTCCCACAGCATTCTTGTCAGCAAGTTAAGGAAGTATGGGCTGGATGAATGCACTATAAGGTGGGTAGAAAGCTGGCTAGATTGTCGGGCTCAACGGGTAGTGATCAATGGCTCCATGTCTAGTTGGCAGCCGGTGTCAAGTGGAGTGCCCCAGGGGTCGGTCCTGGGGCCCGTTTTGTTCAATATCTTCATAAATGATCTGGAGGATGGTGTGGATTGCACTCTCAGCAAATTTGCGGATGATACTAAACTGGGAGGAGTGGTAGATACGCTGGAGGGGAGGGATAGGATACAGAAGGACCTAGACAAATTGGAAGATTGGGCCAAAAGAAATCTAATGAGGTTCAATAAGGATAAGTGCAGGGTCCTGCACTTAGGATGGAAGAATCCAATGCACCGCTACAGACTAGGGACCGAATGGCTCGGCAGCAGTTCTGCGGAAAAGGACCTAGGGGTGACAGTGGACGAGAAGCTGGATATGAGTCAGCAGTGTGCCCTTGTTGCCAAGAAGGCCAATGGCATTTTGGGATGTATAAGTAGGGGCATAGCGAGCAGATCGAGGGACGTGATCGTTCCCCTCTATTCGACACTGGTGAGGCCTCATCTGGAGTACTGTGTCCAGTTTTGGGCCCCACACTACAGGAAGGATGTGGATAAATTGGAAAGAGTACAACGAAGGGCAACAAAAATGATTAGGGGTCTAGAGCACATGACTTATGAGGAGAGGCTGAGGGAGCTGGGATTGTTTAGTCTGCAGAAGAGAAGAATGAGGGGGGATTTGATAGCTGCTTTCAACTACCTGAAAGGGGGTTTCAAAGAGGATGGCTCTAGACTGTTCTCAATGGTAGCAGATGACAGAACGAGGAGTAATGGTCTCAAGTTGCAATGGGGGAGGTTTAGATTGGATATTAGGAAAAACTTTTTCACTAAGAGGGTGGTGAAACACTGGAATGCGTTACCTAGGGAGGTGGTAGAATCTCCTTCCTTAGAGGTTTTTAAGGTCAGGCTTGACAAAGCCCTGGCTGGGATGATTTAACTGGGACTTGGTCCTGCTTTGAGCAGGGGGTTGGACTAGATGACCTTCTGGGGTCCCTTCCAACCCTGATATTCTATGATTCTATGATTCTATGAACTCAACATAGTGGCACACACAGCCTGAGAAGGTGGTGACCCTTTGCGTTAGGTCAAGGGAGATCAAGAGATTTATCTTTCACCAGCCCAACTGCAACCTCCAGTCCGTTCAGTTTCCAGGAATCAATAATTCAAGGTCTCAGAGTGGAGCCATTTGGCTGTTTTTTCCTACACGTCAGAATCCATGAGCCTTACACACACCCCAGACTGTGAAGTACTCTATCTTGAAAACTGTGGCAGCAATTTCATCAGCAGAAGCTTTTACACAAAATGGATTGAGATGCATGAGGCAAGCCTAACTGCTTTGCTTCCAGGGTGTGAGCTACTATGTAAATTAGCAAGAATGGCAATTTACTAGTCATCAGGCAGGGGCACTGCCTCTAGCTATCAAGGCACTATCAAATGTTCCTTTTTTGATGTCTGCGCCCTTTGCTTTAGGGGCTAACACAGAAGCCACAGAATTCCTTCCTGGAATGTAGACAAAACCACAGACAGGCCTTTTCACTGAGCTGCTTCCTCTGATTTAGATGCACTTCCTCATCATTTGTCTCTGAAACAATTCAGCACTTTCTTTATAAAGGATGACAGCACCAATAGGTCAAGAAGCTCTTTGCTTTGGCTTTCACAGTAGGATGGTTGTCACATAAAGTCTGTTACTTTATGCTGATTTGGCTGAGGAACCTTTGGTGATGTCAAAAGGGCAGGAGCAAGGGGAACCCTTCCTTGTAAAGAGGCAAGAGTAGGGATTCAGCTCAGAAGGAATGTAATTTTTGTCTACATTACAAAGGAGAATCATGCTGACAATGGTCACTAATAAGGATTACAGCTGAACTAGCTATTGACACAATTCATCTTACAGGCAGGCAAGAGCATGCAGTTATATTTGATTAACATGCCTTAGTTTAAATTGTACAATACACTCATTATCCTCAACATAAGAATGGCCATACTGGGCCAGACCAATGGGCCATCTAGCCCAGTAGCCTGTCTTCCAACAGTGACCAGTACCAGTTGCTTCAGAGGGAATGAACAGAACAGACAATCATCGAGTGATCCATCCAGTGACCCATCCCGTGGTCCACCCCAGATTCCGTCAGAAGCTAGGAACACTCAGAGCATGGATGTTGCATCCCTCACCATCCTAGCTAATAGCCATTGATGGACCTATCTTCCATGAACTTATCTACTCCTTTTTTGAGCCTTGTCACAATTTTGGCCTTTACAACATCCCCATAGGTGACTGTGTGTTGAGTGAAGTAATTTGCCCTTTTGTGTATTTTAAATCTGCTGCCTATTTATTTCATTGGGAGATGCCTAGTTCTTGTATTATATGAAGAACATAAGAATGGCCATACTTGGTCAGACCAAAGGTCCATCTAGCTCAGTATCCTGTCTTCCGACAGTGGCCAATGCCAGGTGCCCCAGAGGGAATGAACAAAACAGGTAATCATCAAGTGAATCATCAAGCCCATTCCCAGCTTCTGGCAAACAGAGGCTAAGGACACAAGAACTTTATCTACTTTATGAATAAATTTAAATAGCTAATATTTTCTCGCTGATTAAAATTGCAGAGAAATGTTCAAATTGCCAAAAATAGGTAAGGAACCATTCAGGATCTCCTTTCTATTGGTAAATTAACCACATTCTAAAATGAAACCATTATAAAGTCCACTTACCTGAATAAACATAGTAATAACATATTGCCAGCCTAAATAGAAACATAATGATGGAAATGTTTTAATTTTACTTAAAAGCTTCCTTCTGACTGAATCACAAAATGCAGCTTCAGGTATTAATCTTTGGGTTGTTGTTCCCCTCCCCACAGTTTAGTACTAGTATTTGTGAAATTACCTGGTCAGTAAAACACACCTATTACACTCATTATGAAACAGGTTATATGAGTCAGAACTACATTTCCTAGCCTACCTTTGCACTTTGCTTTCAAAGATGCAACGCACCACATCTACCCAGGCTGGCTATGTTAAAATGAAGGAGTAAATAATATTTCCTTATTCACTTTCTTCACAAGATTTTATAGACCTATATCATATCCCCTTTTAGTTGTCTCTTTTCTAGTCTGAAAAGTCCCAGCCTTTTTAATCTCTCCACAAATGGAAGCTGTTCCATACCCCTAATCATTTTTGTTGCCCTTCTCTGTACCTTTTCCAATTCTATTATACCTTTTTTCAGATGCGGCAACCAAATCTGCACTCAGTATTCAAGATGTGGGCATACCATGGATTTATTTAGAGGCATTATGATATTTCGGTCTTACTATTTATACCTTTCTTAATGGTTCCTAACATTTCTGTTTGCTTTTTGACTGCCACTGCACATTGAGCAGATGTTTTCAGAGAACTATCCACAATGACTCCAAGATCTTTCTTGAGTGGTAACAGCTAATTTAGACCACATTATTTTATATGCGTAGTTGGGATTATGTTTTCCACTGAGCATTACTTTGCATTTATCAACATTGAATTTCACCTGCCATTTTGTTGCTCAGTCACCAAGTTTAGTGAGATCCCTTTGTAACTCTTCGCACTCTGCTTTGGATTTAACTATCTTGAGTAATTTTGCATAATCTGCAAATTTTTCCACCTCACTGTTTACTCCTGTTTCCAGACCATTTATGAATATGTTGAACAGCACAGGTTCCAGTACAGACCCCTGGGGGACACCTCTCTCCATTATGAAAACTGACCATTTATTCCTACCCTATGTTTGCTACCTTTTAACTAGTTATTGATTCATAAGAAGACCTTCTCTCTTATCCCAGGACTGCTTCCTTTACCTAAGAGCTTTTGGTGAGGAACCTCATCAAAGACTTTTTGAAAGTCTAAGTACGCTATATCCACTGGATCACCCTGGTCCCCATGTTTGTTGACCCCCCTCAGAGAATTCTAATAGATTGGTGAGGCATGATTTCCCTTTACAAAAACAAGTTGACTCTTCCCCAGCAAATTGCGTTCATCTATGTGTCTGATAATTCTGTTCATTACTATAGTTTCACCCAATTGTCTGGTACTGAAGTTAGGCTCACTGGCCTGTAAGTGCCAGAATTGTCTCTGGAGGCTTTAAAAAAAATTGTTGTCACATTAGCTATTCTCCAGTCATATGGTTTAGAAGCTGGTTTAAATGATAGGTTACATACCCTAGTTAGTAGTTCAGCAATTTCACATTTGAATTCCTTCAGAACTCTTGAGTGAATACGATCTGGTCCTGGTGCTTTATTACTGTTTACCAATTTGTTCCAAAACCTCATTTCATGACACCTCCATCTGGAGACAGTTCTTCAGATTTGTCACGTACAAAGAATGGCTCAGATGTGGAAATCTCCATCAGGTGCTCTGCAGTGAAGATTGATTCAAAGAATTCATTTTGATTTTCTGCAATGGCCTTATCTTCCTTGAGTGCTCCTTTAGAACCTCAGTCATCCAGTGTCCCCACTGATTGTTTAGTAGGCTTCTTGCTTCTATGTACTTAAAAATGTCTGTGCTGTTAGTTTTTGAGTCTTTTACTAGTTGCTCTTCAAATTCTTTTTTGGCCTGCCTAAATATACTTTTACACTTGACTTGCAGGAGTATAAGTTCCTTTTTATTTCCTTTACTAGGATTTAACTTCCAATTTTTAAAGGATGTCTTTTTGCCTCTAACTGCTTCTTTAACTTTGTTGTTTAGCCACGGTGGTACTTTTTTGGTCCTTTTATATATTTTTTAATTTGGGATATACATTTAATTTGAGCCTGTATTATGGTGTTTTTAAAAAGTTTCCATGCAGCTCACAGGCATTTCACTTTTGAGACAGTACCTTTTAATTTACTCTTACAGCTGAACTCCACCCAGCAGTGACTCAGATGCAACCATTCTGTTTTGTAGCATAGACAAAGACCTTAGGGACCAGTTGGTCTGACACTCTATCAGCAGCATTTGACTGCTCACTGTGAGTGGTAATCCAGATCAGGTCATCAAAGCAACAGTGATTGAGAATTCTAGTATATTTGAGGAGAGAGAGGATTTGTTTGTTTACCTTGTTGGCTGAAATTGGCTGAGCTACTTGAGCTGGTTGAAATTTTTTTCCTCACAAAAAGTGGGGTTGCATCAAAAATGATATTTTATGGGAAATGTCATTTTCCAAACTTCAGGATGTTTTGAGAAATGGAATAAGAAAATAGTGGTGGGGGGAAAATCTCATTGGACATTGCTTACTGTATAGCACTCCATGGCAAAAAGGGGGGGAGTAAAATAATGGGGAGAGAAAATATTCAAAATTTAAAAAAAATCACAAAATTTTGGAAGAAACAAAAAACTGTTCCTTTCTGAACCCTGAAAAATGGAAACATTTCAAAAATCAATTTTTTCACAAAATTGTTTTTCCATGTTTCAACCAGACCTAGCTGAAACTTCAGAGAACTCAGTCACAAAATGGAGAGCTTCATTTTCCATTCAGAGGCAATTCCTGGGATGCACCTTTCTTGGAGTAGAATTACTGCCTTCCTAGGCCTTGTCTATACTGGTGGTGGCATGGTGGATATGTATAATTATACATTGCAATGAAAAGCAGGCTGAATCCATGTGGTCGTGAAAGGCTCTGGCAGAAGGAAGGCAATGGAGAAAGGCTTCAGCGGTGAGGAGCTGCCAGAGACTTTTGCTGCTGTCCCTGTCCCCCCTCCCCCAATTGGAGCTTTTCTCTGGCACAGGGACTTGCAGTAGCCTTTCGCTGCAGCTGGAGCGTTTTCCCTGTGACGGGGAAAGGCTCCAGCAGTGGGATACAAAAGTCATAAAAACATCAGTGTAGACATGGGAAGCACTGCTTGGGCATGTAGAGAGCTTTGCAGAGTACATGCCTTAAGGTTCTGGCATGTCTTGCCTAAGCAGTGCCCCTCTATCTTCACTGCTATTTATACCTGTGCCAGGGGGTCTGTGCTGTATTGTACTCTACACACTGCTATGGCTGTGCAGTGTAGACATACCCTTAGATAGCATTCATGCTCACACAGAACACTTAAAGACTTGAACAAAGCCTTGGCTCCCTGCAGACAATTTGCTACCCTGTCAGAAGGGGGCATGTTTATGTGTGGGTTCTGTGGCCAATGATTGTGCTTATGGCCCCACAACTTGCTATATTTTTTAAATTTTTCAGTGTACAAAATGCACCCAAGTTTGGCACATATGCACCATTAAATAAAACCATAGCATTAAATGAAGTTTTGCCATTAACTTCAGTAGGCCAGGATTTTACCCCTGGAGCTTCTAATTACCAAAGTCAAATGAAAAGGGATGGGGCTTCTAGGGCTCCAATGAGACGCCTCTAGTTTATTGCAATTTTCAGTGTTTAAAGGCCCACATTTTCACACATATGAATCCAAGCCACTTTTCCCATTCACAAAATAGCTGACTCATTTTCCATCTAAAATATGAGCTGGGTATGTGCATAAATGCTAATAAATATCTCCTGACTGTGTGCTCTTCTGGGTATAAATGACTTTTCTTCCTTCTGGAGAAAATATTCTCCATTGCTGAAAAGAAAACCTCCTCCTTCTGAGGCCAACAAATCCAGGTAGCCCTGGTGAGGTTATTTTCTGTGAAACAATGAAGTGCCTGGTGCAAATGGAATTGTTTTAACAGCTGTCATAACAGGATCTGCATGATAGTTTCTCTACTAACTTATCAGCTTTCACTAGATGCCAAATCATGTGTTCAAAGTGTTGAAAGTTTCTCTTTCCCAGTTTTGTTTTGGCCACTAAGAAGTGTTGCTCTTTCTGAAGGCAAAGCCTCTTTTGAACCCATGCATTCTCAACATATCTTTATGCTTTGCTTGATGCACCCAATCTCTAGCTTTAAAAGTTATTTCAAAAATGATGGTGCCCAGTGCAAATCTCATTAAAACAGCTTTGTTTTATAGTTCCTGCTATAAAGTGGTACTTTATATATTCCAACTAAATAAGGGAAAAAGCTATTGAAGAAAACTCTGGATTAATGAGGAAGATATTATGGCCAATGGCAGGAGCTGAGGTTTTCACTCTTTATAGTTATTGCACAGATTGCCAAAAATACAACATAAAAATTGCAACTCTTGGAATCAGGTATAAACACTATGTCTATAAAACCCTTTAGAAATATTTCAATCTCACAGGGTTTGTCATCTAAACTATGCTTCTAGAGAGCCCATTCTGGTAGCCTCTGGGCTCTAGTTTACAGCAAACTATTACACCCGGTTCTGGTCTTCCAGGTGGTACACTGAATGTATCTTTCCACTTAAACCGTTTTACTGCATGGGAGTAGTTCTAACATTCCAAATCTATGAGGAACTTCTATTATTTAACAATTCTCAGAATTTCTTCTACCCCTCCCAAAAAGTTGAATTGGTATGAAGGGCAATATTCATTCCTGTACTAGTGAGTGATTTAAGAGAACCCTCCTCCCACAATTTTATGCTTTGAACCCCGCCTGTTACTCATGTACTGATCAGCCAACTCAGCTGCCCTTCTACTGGTGCAATCCTTCAACCACACCGTTAGGCCCTCTGGGCAAACTCTTAGGAATTGGTCTAGAAGGACCACCTCCCTTGCTTCCCCTACTATGTGTGGCTCATAATTATCCTCTGGTTTGGGGTTTGTTTGTTTTTTGTTTTTGTTTTTTTAACAGAACTTCAAGCAGTATGCTTCCAGCATCAGCTCATACCTTCTTAACAATGCCAACTTCAGTTGTTTGTAATCCTTTCAGTCCCAAATGTCGTCTGCGCAAATACCTCTAAAGCTTTACCTGATAGAAGTGGAATTAACTGGAGAGCCAACATGTCCTCATACAATTAATATTGTCTGCAATTTTTTTTAAATGCAATTAGAACGGCATCAATAATTTCCTCTTTCATATATCTGGGAAGCAATTTGGTTCCACTTTCACCCCACTCATATCCCCTTGCCCTGGAACTGTAACTGGGCCATTCCCAGTTCATGTTGATGTTCTTTCTCTCACTCTCCTCTGCTTCATGCTGACATCCTTCTCACCTTGCCTCGATCTGCAGTCGCTCTAGCTCCCATGCCCCTGCTGTCCTCACGTCCTGCCACCGTTGTCTGGTCCTCATTTCCTATAACTTCAGTAATCTGACTTTCTTGGACTTCCTGGTTATAACTCTTCAGAGCCTTGATGAGTGGCTTCCTGTCATGATCCCCATAAGCTGTACCTCTATGAGAACACAAGTCCTTGAGTTGTTCCATATTAAAGTTGGTGTACTTCACTGGCATTTTGCAATCCCTCACTGTCCTGCAAATAAACTTCAAAATAAAAATAAAAAAAACTTCTTTCCAAGTTCTTTTAGATTTTATTTCAGTTCTTTTGATAATAGGTTAAAGGCTGCTATGAGTCAGTCCTGCCTGTTCCCTGTGCCTAGCACTGCAGTGTGGCCAGTTTCTCTTCCAGACAGGCTGGCAAGTTGGTACGTTCCAGCTCCCCCTCTGACTCTGGGCCAAGTGGTCTCTTCCACCCTTTTTCTGCCCAACAAACTGGAAAGTTTCACTCGTCACAGGGATCGAACCATCCCTCTTGGTTGCCTAGCAACCTGGTCTCACTCACTGCCCACTCCATTTTGAATTTTCAAATTTCCCAACTGGCACTATCTCTGGTAGGTCAAGTCAACCGTCCCTTTCACTGTTGTATTCAATTTCCCAGCTGCTACTGGCCAAGTCAAGTCAACAGACCTTGCTCTCTTCAGGCTCTTCTAGGGAATTCATTTGATCCACCCACCGAGTTCCTCTGTTAACATCACCTCAGAGTAGGCATGAGCTAACTCCTCCTGACAGAAAACGTGCTCTCTCATTTTCCTTTCTGTCAGACCTTTCCCTTCTGAGGTAATCTCTCACCCTCACCGTGCTATGTTCCACCAAGCATCTCTGGTGAAATTATTGTTTCCGGAGAGGAGATCTCTTCCCAACAGTGCTATCCCACCAAAAAGTAAAAAAGAAAAAAAGACACCAACATAATTCAACCAGCAAATCCTACAAAGGTCTAATACAGGACAATCTGCTTCCCCTCTGGTGAACAACTGACTTATACACATATATACCACCTGGTGACTTTATCTGGTACCATTGCTGCCACCATCCAATATTCAGTCCTTGCCTCTTTTAAATTTAAAAGGTTTTAAGTCTCTTCTCTCCAAGCGCTGGAAACGCAGAGATACTCTCTAGCTTGTGGTAATTACTATATAGTGTCACTTCGAGAAGCAGCAGTCAGGTGTCTAAATAACTTAGTAGCACATATCAGGCCTCGTCTTAATGAAAATAATTGATCTTATTTATTACACCAAGAAAAAATATAATCTAACATGGAACTAGAAACATTAAAGAAATAGTTCTATACCCAGAAACTGCTCATCTTACCCTGCTATGTCAGTCTGTCTGGAGCTTCTTACTTCTTTACAAATATACAAACCCATTGTGCCGTGACCTACTTGTGTCTAGTGTCACCTCCCAGCACCAGCCCTTGCTGCTTGGTTACTGGGGTGGCTTTGGGAGTCCTTCACTTTCCCAGAGAAATCTCTCCTATCCAGAGCCCATCACAAACCACCTAGGTGGGGAGCTGCTGGGGCCAGGCACACCAAGCTGATCTCCCTTGAGTCCCTCAGGTTCCCTCCTCAGGGCCCTACTAACCTTTCTTCAGTTAGCCCAGCTCTCCAGGCAAGTGTAACCAAACTTTCTGTCTGACCCTCCAATTCCCTAATCCCTAAGACAGCCCTCCTCCATTCCCAGATCTGCCTCCTCCAGTTTTACACCTCACCTGTCACCTTGACCAACCCCCTAGAGGTTTCACCCCCTCAGGTGCTGGATCTGCTGGTGCGGTCATCAGCCTCAGCAGTTCCTTCACATAGGTATTGAAGAATCCTGAAGTTTTGTTACTCACAAACCATTGAACTATATTTTCTTAAGGGATCTTCTGAAGGACATTTTCTTCCTGTTCTTGCATTAATTTTTGGAGTTAAAGAAATGATGCTACAATCTTGTGGGGACAAAACATTATAATTCTAGTGATGTATGACATTTATGTTGAATGTAATGATCAGGACCCAGGTATTCTATATTCATTTATTTGAACACCTCAGGTGATCCTTGGATGCTGTTAATTGGCACAGCTCCACTGAATGAAACTACACTGATTTACATCAGTTGAGGCCCTGGACTCTCATCCCTTAACTTTCACTTGATTGTTAAATAAATCCACCCATGTTTGTATCTGCTGGTAACTTTTGAGAGTGGTGTACTGAACTGTCCAGGATAGTGAATAAGAGAAGAAAAGGAGGCATGAAAAAAAGAAAGAGGCAAGGGAAGAAAGAGAAAAGAGAGAGTGGTCAGATTCACTAAAGCTGGAACAGGAAGGTGTAAATTACAAGTGTGGCCCTTGCAGCTCCATGAGGGCAGATGGTTTCCATTGGTTAGGATAGGAGATCTGCTGGTGGGGTGGGTCTCTGACTTGAAGTACTCCATGATCGTGTTCCCATTCCAGTCAGCACTGCTCATTTTGGGGCACCCCTATGTCTTCCACTTTAGTTATAAAACACAAACTGCAAAGTATGTACCATGGAGGGGCAAAATTCATCATCACACCAATAAAGCTTTTAAGCCTGACTTGCATGGAGCACCACTATGAGTAAAAGGGTAATTTAGTTTCCACAGTCACTAGTTTCTAGAGCTGTCTGGGGAAAAAATTTCCTGTGAAAATTTTCAACAAAAACAAAAATATTCATTTCTGTTAATAACTGATATTTTTCTGTTTTTCAACAAAACCTGATTTTTTTGAGAAAAAGAGTGTTTTTGGGACAAAATATTCTGTTTCATCAAAAAACCATTCCTCACTGGACCAAGTTTTCATGAAAATTTTTTAATCAGCTCTATTGGTTTCTCTGTTGATCAGCGAGTGTGATTTAGATACATGTCCAATAGTGCCATTTTAAAAAAGGTTGCCAAAGAACTTTTAGATAGTAGAAACATTTTGTCACTATTTATCTGTATTGGGTTTGAACTGGTGACCTAGAGATGAGAGACTTTAGTCCATATCCAATTACCAGTCTTCTGAGTCAGTCAGTCCCTGAAGAATGTGAGTCATTAATTTAACTGTTCTTTTACTGACTATCTTTCTAGGAGCTTCATAACCTACATACACTTACAATATTTCCCCTATTCTCACTGTATGTATGTCAGATACTTACATATCTCTAGTTATTTTGCTAGCTAGCCTTACAGGAGCTGGGTAAATGGCATTATCAAAATTGATTCATTATTTCCAATTTTATAAAATAGCTGAGTTTGTGCAGACACTATCAAAAAGGGTTTTAAATAAACATACTTAATCTTCAGGAGATTAAAAGAAATAGTATGGGAGACATAATGATTATTTTGTCCAAAAGCCATCAGAAATATAAGGTGCAATGAAAACACATCAAACAAATAGGCACAATAGAGAGTATTTCAATGAGGAAATAATCACGCTGAAGGATTTGCTTCAAAACAGTGGCCTAAGTATTGCCCCATATGTAAAGTGAAAGGAACTAGGAATAATAATAAAAAAAGATTAACATCCCACAGTGTGCTTCAAAAAAATTACTGCAGCTAATATTCAAGTCTCATTTATTTTTAAATTACTACCTCAGCTTTAAGCTTGTCCAGCTGACACAAAAATTAAAATAATTGAAGAAAACAGGAAGAATGAAGCAAAGATGATCCATTTCTTGCATGATAATTTTTTTATTGATAGGAATGAAATGATTAGGCAATCTGTTTTCAACTAGACAGCCATAAAACACCACTGAATGTGTGATTAGCTCAAATTTTCCATGGAAAATTTATGTCATGTAGAAAGATTGCAGGGCTGGTCAGGACACCAATTCATGGGAAGTAATATGGATTCAACTTGATAGAAAGCGGAATTTATTCAATGGATTGGGAATTCTTCCGCTAGCCAGTCTGGATGAGAAGGGCAATTGATACAGAATAATGCCCAGTTTTCACAGAAGAAAATAGATGTGCAGGTATTCTTAGGTGTCTGTCCACCTCTTGAGCTGGTATAAAACAGCAGAGATCCAGTTAAATCAATTGAGTATGCTGATTTACACCAGTTAAGGATTTGGTTCCTTATTTAGAGGCAGCTGGTTGAAATGCAGATATTCATTTGTAACATGCCTAGGAAGCAATAATAAATACGTAATAGTAATAATATTAATTAATAATATGTAGTTCTTATATAGCCCTTTTCATCTTTAGATTTCAAAGTGCTTTACCAATGAGGTCAGCATTATTATCCCTATTTTACAGATAAGGAAGTGACTTGCCAAAGGTCACCCAGAGGGATATTTTGAGGCATACCATGTTATTTGAAGTTAGGAATTTGATTAACTCTCTTAAAGTTGCTTCCCCAGCTTTTCCAATGGCTAAATATTTGGAGCAAAACTGCAAAAGGCCCAATCTTGCTGCCATTCAGTTACCTGGGGCAGAGTTGAGCCCTCACTGTGCAAATATTCTGTTAATTAAGACTCCACACATCTTAGTGAAGTGCACTATAGTATTTCATCTGCTCCAAAACGTTTTACATGTGTAAAAATGCAAAGTTCACAAAAAGAACAGAAACAACATCTGCATATATGATCTCACTAAACATTTTTGGTTCAGGCCTGTTTCTAATTAAAACCACCAATTCCTCACACATAAGCAACTAAACAGCACTGAAAGGCAAATAGGCTGCATTCAGACCAGACAAAAACAGTGGTTAAGCAGATTGAAACAGGAGGGAGAGCTCACTGCACCAGTCAAGGAGAGGGAGAATGGAGTTGTGGGAGGAATTCTGCTCATTCAAACCAGTGAAAAGAAGGAAGTACTCTCTTTTTAGCAGAGGAGCAGGAACTGCACTGCCCATTGCTCTCCTTTATTTTAATCCAAGGACAAAAGGATCCATATGTCCTTTCCATATGATAAACTTCTTTTACTCTCCCCTCATGGTATATGAACAATATTTGTTCCAGTCCCAACTAGAACTAGAAACCACAGAGTTGCACAAAGCTGAAAAGTGATCATCACAAATGGGAACTGAACTTTAACACCCCTGGAGGTTCAGTTATGGCAAATGCTTGTGTCTTATTTTATCTGAGTTGATCTGACTGTCCCTACAGTGCACCAATGTGAAAATATCAAGCCAGATTCTGCCAGCCTTATTCATGCTGGGTAGAATCTTCTTTCGTAAATAGTCCTTCTGCAGTCAGTGGGACTATTCAGAATACCACTCGATGCAAGGCTGGCTAGATCTGGCCCTTAGTGGTTAATGTCCCGGTCAAATTTTCTTGCTGTTACTGTGTTGCAGTAGCAGTACTTCTCACAAGCAGTAAAATATGCCCAATTCTTGTTGGTACCAAGAAAATATAATCTTTAATAACTGGTTTTGTTGAATATTCAAATACAACAATCAGATATTTGCACTGATATGACTGAGAAAGGTTTCTCAGTTATTCCATTGGGAGCTTGGATGAAAGAAAGATCTAAAGTTTTCTTTTCTCTCTCTCTCTCTCTCTAACACTCCCTGCAAGACACTTTTGTGCTTCTCAAACTTATCAATATGTAGTCCAAGGTTTTACTTTTATGTTTAGCACTTTTTTTAAACAGGGAGTGTGATAGGGTTTTAAGGATGCTACTTACAGGTAGAGTCGTACAAAGAAGCCAGGCACACATGGGGAGGAAAGCTTTCAAAAGCTCACATGAAGGAATGAGGATGGAAAGCTGATCTCCCTTTGATCCTTGGCACCTTCCATGCTGCAACTAAATGTATCATATAACATCTGGCTGCCTATTTATTACACCCTTTTCAGGTGCCAGGTAATCCTCTGGACCAAACCAGATTTCCTGTATGTCACTCCAAGCCTGTTCAGTGAATAACCAGCCATCAAAAGATACAGGCTTGGATTATGATTTTCCCTTTAGAAGATATTTAAGTTAACAAAAAGAAAAGGAGTACTTGTGGCACCTCAGAGACTAACAAATTTTAATTTAAATTTGTTAGTCTCTAAGGTGCCACAAGTACTCCTTTCCTTTTTGCGAATACAGACTAACACGGCTGCTACTCTGAAACCTGTGATTTAAGTTAACGTATCCCACCTTTTAATTAGGCACCACTTCACTTTTTACTAAAGCTTAACCCATATGAGAGAATGAGTACCTGCAGAACTGAGTACTTCTATGTGACTTCAATCAAGGAAGAGCAGTTTTATTCTTGATTTTAGGCAAAATGTTGTTTCATCTTAATAATATGGTAGTATAACCTCCTCTCAAATTAGACTGCTCAAAATTATTCTGCTTTTATCTCTTTGGGTCTTTGGTATACAGTTGCAAGCTTGGAATATGATTAGCAGTTTGTACAAAAAACTTTAAACTAAGAATGAAAGAAGCAATTAGGATTACATTCAGGTATGTGTAACCATTTGCTACATGTTAAGAGTTTAGAACAAATTATATAACAAGAATACTACATACTAGTGCTTCCCTTGGGAACCACCAATTCATTTGCTGGTCTTTATTTCTAATTAATCTGTGAATCCTTTTTAGGTTAATACAATTAACAACAGGGATGAGCTTCCCGCACTGTTAAATCAATTGGCTTTGCATAACTTGGCATTCTTCACTTTTGCCAACAGGGATCCCAGAAAACCCTGCTGCCTCTTAACTGGCCAATTCTAATATTAATACCTTTGAGTATTAATTTTATGAAATAAATACTTAATCTGCTGTTAACCACACTCAGGTTATCATAGATGAAAATCTGCTTAATTTAGTATTTAGACAAGCACATGAAAACTTTTCCCTCTTGATAGTTATAATACAATATACTCCACCAGTGTGTTTGGAAACCTGCCCCCCATACTAACTTTCCATTACAATGTGGTTATTCATAATTAACATTCATGATCTGTACAATAGAAATATATGGAATAGCCTGTAATGCTTAACGTTAGGTTTATAACAGACAACACGTGAACACAGCCAATGTTTTCCCAGACAAATAAAGTATAATACTCGTTTATAGAAATCAGTGGATTTACTGGGATGCTCCAAGTAACAACTCCAGTACACAGAGGCAGAACTCAAACTTCCTAAGTACCACTTCCGCCCCAGCCCCTGCCTGCTCCATCAGATACAACCATATCATAACAGACAACTCATTAAGACTAAAGTAATGATACACCACCATCTATTGGTGGAGTTGCTATCTACACTGATATTTACAATAGGTAAAAGGGTTCTGTGGAGTAAGAGAGAATTCAACATAAAACACGTATTTCTCATTTCTCCTCTCCTCAAATTACTCTACCATCTACCTTAGGAACCGTGCGTGGTTCTAACTTCTCAGCATCTATCCTTCTGGATTTTTGGTGTCTTTTACCATTACTTTTGTTATTTTAGGGTTCCTGGAATCCCTCCCAGCTCATCTAATCTCTAACAGGATAGTTGTTCTCCAGCACTTCCAGTGTTCCTCCTCCCTTCACAATCACAGCAAGGTATGCACACCTATCTTGAGTCCTCTTCATTTTCTTTGTTCCTTACTTTCCCTAGGATCTGTGCTTTGCTTTTGTAGGATTTCTCATCTGCTTTTCAGTGACTTTAATGTGATTCTGAAGGTTCCTCATATATGAATCACAAGGAGCAAGAGTGACTGACAATAACCCCCCTATTCTCCAGTGTTGTACCTACTTCTCTACCCTAGAAGATATATTTCAGCTTCTACTTAGTCTTTAGTGCTCAAATCCTTCTTGGATCATTTCCTTCACCCTCTAGCTACATGCTAGCTTTACTTCCATGTGAGAATTATTCTTCCATATGGCTGAACAACAGAGTAAAAGAGGCGGTTAGAGGCAAAATGGTATTTTTTAAAAATTGTAAGTCAAATCCTACTGGGGAAAATAGAAAGAACCATAAACTCTGGCAAGTGAAGTGTAAAAGTATAATTAGGTAGGCAAAAAAAGAATGTGAAGCATAACTAGCAAAAGAGACAAAAACTAAACTGTAAATTTTTTGTTTCAAGTATATCAGAAGCAGGAAGCTTGCCAAACAATCAGTGGAGCCACTGGATGATCAAGGTGCTAAAGGAGCACTCAAGGACATTAAGACTATTGCAGAGAAACTAATGGCACGTCTTCACTGGCAATGTTAAAGTGCTGCCGTGGCAGTGCTTTAACATGGCTTGTGTAGTCGCAACATAGTGCTGGTAGTAAAAAAACCCCACCTCCACGAGTGGAATAGTTACCATCACTGGGAGTGCGGCTCCCAGCACTGGTGCACTGTCTACACTGGCACTTTACAGCACTGAAACTTGCAGTGCTCAGGGTTTATTTGTTTTTTCCAAACCCCCGAGCGAAAAAGTTGCAGCGCTGTAAAGTGCCAGTGTAGACAAACCCTAAGTGAATTCTTTGCACCTGTATGCACTGCAGAGTAAGTGAGGGAGATTCCCAGACCTGAACCATTCTTTTACAGTGACAAATCTGAGGAGCTGTCCCAGACTGAAGTGTCAACAGAGGAGGTTTTGGAACAAATTGATAAATTAATCAGTAATAAGTCCCCAGGACCGGATGGCATTCATCCAAGAGTTCTGAAGGAACTCAAATACCAAATTGCAGAACTACTGACTGTGGTATGAAACCTATTGCTTAAATCAGCCTCTGTATCAGATGACTGGAGGAGAGCTAGCATATCGCTGATTTTTAAAAAGTTTCCAGAGGAAATCCTGGCAATTACAGGCCGGAAAGCCTAACTTCAGTAACCAAGCAAAATTGGTTGAAAATATAACAAAGAACAGAATTATCAGACACATAAATGAACATGATATGTTGGGAAAGAGTCAATATGGCTTTTGTAAAGGGAAGTCATGACTCACTAATCTGTTAGAATTCTTTGAAGTTATTAACAAGCATGTGGACAAGGGTGATCCTTGATGTAGTGTATTTAGATTATCCGAAAGCCTGTGACAAGGTCCCTCACCAAAGGTTCTTAAGCAAAGTAAGCCATCATGGGATAATATGGAAGGTCCTTCCATGCATTAATAACTGGGTAAAAGATAGGAAACAAAGGGTAGGAATAAATGGTCAGTTTTCAGAATGGAAAGTGGTAAATAGCAGGGTCCCACCCAGGATTTGTACTGGGACCTGTGGCGTTCCACATATTCATAAATAATCTGAAAAAGGGGGTAAATGGTGAGAAGGTAAAATTTGCAGATGACACAACATTACTCAAAATACTTAAAGACCAAAACTGACTACAAAGAGATCTCACAAGACTGAGTGACTGGGCAACAAAATGGCAAATAAAATTCAATGCCTATAAGTGCAAAGTTATGAAAATTGAAAAACATCATCCCCACTGTACATACAAATTGATGGGGGTCTAAATTAGCTGTTACCACTCAAGAAAGAGATCTTGGAGTCTTTATAGATAGTTCTCTGAAAACGTGAGCTCAGTGTGCAGCAGCAGTCAAAAACAGCTAACAGAATGTTAGGCACTCTTAGGAAAGGGATAGATAATGAGACAGAAAATATCATAATGCCACTAAATAAATCCATGGTATGCCCCACCTTGAATACTGCATGCAGTTCTGGTCACCCCATCTCTAAAAGATATTAGAATTGGAAAAGGGGTACAGAGAAGGGCAACAAAAATGATTAGAGGCATATGGAACAGTTTCCTTATGAGGAGAGATTTAAAAGGATGAGACTGTTCAACTTGGAAAAGAGACAACTGAGACAATATGATAGAGATCTATAAAATCAAGAATGGTGTGGAGAAAGTGAATAGGGAAATTTTATCTACCTGTTCATATAACTCAAGAATCAGGGGTCACCCAGTGAAATTAACAGGCAGCAGATTTAAAACATAAAGAAGTGCTTCACACAGCTCATAGTCATCTTGTGTCACTTGATGCCAGGAGATGTTGTGAAGGCTAAAAGTATAACTGGATTCAAAAAAAATTAGCTAAATTCATGGAGGATAGGTCCATCAATGACTATTAGCCAAGATGGTCAGGGACGAAACACATGCTTTGGGTGTCCCTAAACCTTTGACAGCCAGAAGCTGGGACTGATGATAGGGAATGGATCGTTTGATGATTGCCCTGTTCTGTTCATTCCATTTGAAGCGTCTGGCACTGGCCACTGTCAGAAGACAGGATACTGGGCTAGATTGACCATTTGTTTGATCATTCTTATGTTGTGTATATAAAAACCTTGATGACTCGGTTCTGCTTTAGCATTACTGGGACATATTGTTGCTTTCCTTTCCCTTTCCCCTCCCCAGTCAGTAACAAAAGGAGGAACTAGAAACTGCATGAGATGCCTCATTTAGACTTTAGTTTCTCAACATGAGACTGGTACTTTTCCATAAAATCAGCATTCTAGTAATGCTTTGTACATGTCCCAGGAAACTTGAGAGAGCCAGAATTCAGCACTGAAAGATGTGGTGCTCTTATTCTAATTTACATGGAACCTCCAAAAGTTCTTAAATTGCTGCTGTTGTTTTTTTGTAGTCTGCAGCAATTTTATGTTTTGACCAAAACCAGCCAATAAAACAAGATGGATTGTAATTATTCAATAATTAGTTATAAAATATAAACACTGAAAAACCTCAAAAAAGCAGCAAAGTTCTTTTAAAGCACTTGCAACTGATTTACATCCTTTTCATGCTGCCCACTGTAAATTATGGCCTGTATCACTTCTTGTTTGTGCTCTCTGCTCTTCACTATTTGGGGTCACATAACACCAACAGTGTAACGAGTAACTTTTATATGTGCTTACACAAAGTGTGTGCCTGTATGATGGAACCAATAAACAAGAGTGTGTTTTTAACATTTTTTATTAGTATTATGGCATTTGATGGCAGTAAGACACTGGATAGAAGTCTTCATTGTTCATTATTCTAATTGTTTTATCCATAATTGTTCATTATTCTAATTGTTTTAAGTTATATTTTTTTAAAGAAAGCTTACCTCTCAATTATGGTTATTATCAGGATTCCATTGAAACATACTTTCAACTTTAATAGCTTTTTACTGTGAATTTTTTAAAACTCCTTGCTAAGGAAACCTCTGATATCTATTAAAATAAACCTATAGCAGCTCATTTTCCAAGGAGGCTAACAAGCCACTAGAGTAGCCAAAAATAATCATGGAAACTTAATAAAAATAGAAACTGGGGAAAGGAGAATCCATGGGCAAGGTTTACAAGAGATCTGTGTGTTTGGGTGTCTAACTTGAGACACGTTAAAGGTTCCTGACTATCAGAAAGGGCTAAGCACCTGACCTCTGAAAATCAGACCTCTTGATAGGCATTGTGATCGCTCACTCATTCTGTCCCATCAACACACCAATTTTTTTTTTACCTATTCCTGTTGTGTTACACCTTTCAGAATTCCCTGAGTTGTAGATGTCATCTTTTCACACTGGCTGATTCATATTCTCTTAAGAACTAGGGCCAGAGTTCTTGTTACTCTTACTTCAGGCTTCTGAGACATCCTTTTGGAGCTATTCAAATGACATCTTAAAACATGTTGTTCATTATCTCTTTACTGCACAAACCATATGATCTTTTCAAATTAGAAGGCAATAAGAACTAAATCAAATCCAACCAAAATAGTGCAACAATGTCTCATAAGGAAATAAGAGATCAGTAATAAATGAAGACACATAAAGTGTACCTAAAATAATCCACCCTGAAGTCATAGACTAACATAAGCATTATGCAAATATGGTTCAGAAAGGCATACAGGACTTTACAGCAAAGTAGGCCATAAGCCTAAAGGCTGATCAAGAATTTATTGCATTAAAATATCTAGCATTAAATTAAATGGCTGCCAAATCACATCATGTCTACAGGCCTTGGTTGATATCTGAAACATAGAATGTTTGGAGACGGGGGAAGAATACATCCAGTTAATTCTTCCATTTTGTATACATTGTGAATGTTCTTTGATCCAGCAATTCAAACTAACCTCCCTGCCCAGAATCTAATTTTTCAGTCTATATAGATACTTATCTTGCCCCTTCACTAAATTATCATCAACATTAATTAATCCTTGAAATACTATTGCTCTATTGTTTATATAAATTTGACATTAACAGTAGTTTAAACAAACAAGTACATTTTATTTTAGAAATAAGGTTTTTATTAATTTGGTATCTTAAGTGCCAATTAACACTAATCCACAGTGTAAGAAACATTTCATTTTTTTAAACAATCTCTAAATATAATTGTGCTTTAATACTACCTCTTATGTCGGGAACTGGTGCTATTTTCCTGACTCAGGATTGCTGGTTGGTTAATAAACAGAACAACATAAAAGCTTTTTGAGTGTACTGCTTCTAAGAAAAAAAAGATTAAAAATGGGACAATGGGAAATTGATTGCAGGCAGCAGAGTTCTATAAGAACAGGAGCAGCAGTATGGTAACTATTTGCTACCCACCCTTGGCTGATGCTGATGTAAAGCCTCCAAAGACAACATACCATTATCCTGTTGTTGGGGTGTAAATGATCGTTACATATTTTGCATCAAGCAGGAGGCACATGGTGGACTCTACACTGAAAAAATTGCTCTCTGGTTTTGAAGGAGGCATTATTCCTTTGTCTCGATATGTCAAGTTGAAGAATAGACAATTCAAAACACAGGCCTATTGCTCATGCAGCCAGTGAGTCAAATATGTTCAGACTCACAGAAAGTCTTGTTCCTCTTCACCTGAAACATAACTCTGTACATTTCCCTGATTTGCAAGAGCTATAATTTCTCACATGTGCTTTCCCCGCTTCATAAGCCTGATATATCAATCTTTAAAATAAGTTGCGGGGGGGTCGGGGAAAATCAGTTGATTTGTGATTTGTAGTTCTGGTTCTTCTCTGCTTACACTTCACTAAATTGCTCAGTCTGTGTACGGGGAAAAAGTGGGATAACTGCCTTCTTTCAGAACCAATCTAGATATTCTGGACTGTGCAGTTTGCACAGTAATATAGCTGGCCACTTACAAATAAAAAGCCATAAAAATAACGGCTTGAAGTGCTTATTTTTTCACTGTATCTCCTTTTTAATTTTTCCTTTAGATTTTTCTTAAATGATATTGTGACAAATAACCCACCTCCCACATGCAAGTCTGAGTGCCTTTTTTTTTTTTTTTTTTTTACAAAAAGCCAAGTGATAACTGCTAGATAGATAGCTGGCAGCCACTTCAAATATTTATCACATTCAACTGCTCTTAATAGCTTATAACCTTGACATGCAAAGACAAAAATTCAGCTACACGTATAGCTGGCCTATGTTAATATATGTTCTCATTGCTGTTTTCTTTAACCATCCTTCTTCCTGTTTAATTACATCTTCAGTTGTACCGTGGCTCAGAACTTGACTTAAGGGCAGGGCCTGTTCTGCTGTATGAATGAAATTTACCCCTGTGAAGAGATCTCCCACAAGGCATGGGCACTATAAAACTCTACTTTGAAGGCTTAAAGTGGGATTTAAATTCAACCCTGAGCTACTTCAGATTGCCACAAATGAGATTTGGATGAACAGGATAATTAATGTACATATAATTTCTACCATGAAAATATTCCTACGTTTTGACAAAGATGCTTGCTAGAATACTATTTATAAGAGATGTCTCAGCAGTATAGATGGATTACCAGGTCTAAAAGTAAGTGCTAGAGGGAACAGACTCTTAGGCCTTGATCCTCAAAAGTATTTTTGTGTAAAGTTTAGCTGTATAAACTTTTAGGGATCTGGACCATAATTCTTAATATCAAAACTAGTTATAGTAAGTTGATCAAAGCAAGATTGTTCTCTCAGTCTCTTTTGTTTCCAGACTTTAGGTGTCATTGGAGTTTCTTTATCAGTTTGCTTTGAGGAAGCTGAGATAAATGACATTGAAACATCCAATTAATTGCTTTCCAGTCAACAGCTCTTCTGCAAGTCTTATTGTACTGCTCATTAATTGACCATAACTTCTACTAAACTTTACTTTCTAAATTACACTCAGTTAATTGCAATTATCCTTAATTTGGATAGCCCTCCTCTCCCCAAGATAGTATCCAGTACATGAAAAAAACATTTGTCATTAGTCTGTCCTTTTGGCATTCCTTTCTAGCGACATGGTCCTGTGTATTAGAAGTGAGACTATGCAATTATACCAATCTCTCACATACAGGTATAAATGTATTTAGAATGAGCAGGTAAGATTAGCATGATCTGTTCTCCTTTTCTCCCCCTTTCCCTTGAAATATTAACAGGTGACCTACAGGGGAAATAAAATACCAATTCTTCTCTGATAGAGAAAGAGGAAATAGTTTAAATACCAAAAATCATTTGACAACTAATGTAGTTTGTACATCTCAGCGAGATCATAAAAAATGGAATGAGTTGCTGAGTGATGCACAAATGTGGCACTCTTAAAGCACCTTACATTTCTGGAGCTTATCTCATGCTCTGCTGAAGCTCATTAACTTATCTATACTGCAAGTCGTGACTTTGAAGAGGCTAAATTTAAGATTTTGTATGCATATTTGTATGCAGATTATTACAAAGAAATTGAATTAATTTACCAGTTGTTCCAAGAAATTTAATTTAGCCACTTGTTCATTTATAAGATAAATGACTAAATCTTTGGTGGATTCTATGAAAAAACCAGGAAATTTTGTATCATCCACTGGTGGAATTTTGAGGTAGGGCAATCTCATGTATCTTCTGACACTGTAACTCCCAACATTCACGTCAAGTCAGGAGGACCTTTAGATCCTGTTTCCAGGGTGATATCATCCCCACCAAGGAGACTGAGGAGTTGAACCAATTTTGAATCATCTTTCTCTCCTTTCCCAAACCCAGCAAAGAACTCTATGCTCCATGCAAAAAGAGAGAGCAACCAGGAGCAGGAGGCTTGGGTGATGAAAGGATGGTTGTGAGAGTCAGTCTTTAAACCCATAGTGTTTTTGTGGGTGGTACTTCTAATTAAAATGTACTCACTTTTTCCTTCTGCAGTTTGGACTTCCTCCCACAATGGGTTTCCCAGGGCACTGTCTAGTGAATGTGGCCCCTACCAACATTGTTCCAGTTATTTATTACTTCTATTATAGTAACACCTAGCAGACCCAACAGAAATTGGGGCCCCATTGTACTAGGCACTGCATACATAAATAGAGACAATTTCAGCTCTGAAGAATTTACAATTAAAGATAAGCAAAGAGTGGGAGAAAGGAAGTATTGCTGCCCATACCTTTCAGGTGGGGAACTGAGATGCAGAGATAAACTGACTTGCCCAAGGTGACACAGGAAGTGTGTTGCACAGCTAAGAACTGAAGCTACCTCCTCTTCTCTTTGTTGGAGGGATTTTTTCTAAAGAAAAAGAATGTTTGGGTTTATCATTTTTACCAGTGTTAGTTGATGTGGAAGTATCCTCTAGTACTTAGAGCAGGGGACTGGGATTCCATTCCCATTTAATGCACTATATGATCCCAGCACTAGATCAGGGGTTCTCAAACTTGGGGCCATGACCCCTCAGGGGGTTGTGAGATTATTATATGGGGTATCACAAACTGTCAGCCTCCACACCCAAACCCTGCTTTGCCTCCAGCGTTTATAATAGTGTTAAATATAAAAAATATGTTTTTAATTTATAAGGGAGGTAGCACTCAGAGTCTTGCTGTTTGAAAGAGGTCACTAGTGCAAAAGTTTGAGAACCACTGCACTAGATGTAACATTACAATGTGCCCTGAGTACGGGTAGTGCACAACCCCTGGAGCAGACCAGAGAATGAACTGCAAATCAAGAGCCACAATCTTTGGTCCCTCCCTTTTTGTGGGGTGGAGGAGTAATCAGAGCCAGCCCTTTACCAGGCACAGACTAATTCCCCCTCTGCGCTAGCTCAGCTGTACTGGCTGGTACACTGAAGGGGGTTATGTCAAGGTTCTGTCCACATTCCATCCCCACACTACCTACCTGCATGGGAGTGAAGTGGTGGTCCTACGGAGGCTGCTCTCCCCTACTTGCAATGTAGGTAGCAGTAGCCCATGCCCTGGAGCTAGGGTTGGGTAAATGACAATTTTGCCTTAACATCCCTGTGCTTTAGTTTTCTCATCTGTAAATTAAGGATAATAATGACTAGTCACCTCTATGGAACACTTAGAAATCATCAGCGAGAAGGTGATACTATTTTATTTATATTCAATCTTACTACCTTTGTAGTTTTGCTTATCGTTTTTAATATTTGACAGTAACAAAGAACAATCTTAGTTTTCCATTCCTTTTGCCCATTCTTATGATCCTGATGGTCTCCCTTCCCTGCTTATCATAGATCATATTTTATTTGTATTATAATTATTTCCAAATATGTCTTCACGAGGACTCTCAAATTTCACCGGAGCCCATGTACGCATTCTTACTAGACAAACATTTAAGGCAGGTCTACACTTAAAACATTGCAGCAAAACAGCTGCTCTGCTGCTGTCGCATTTCCATGAAGACATTACCTATGCTGATGGGACGGCTTCTCCTGTCAGCATAGATAATTCATCTCCCCAAGAGGTGGTAGCTATGTCAATGAGAGAATACTCCCGTCAACCTAGTGCTGTCTACACTGGGGGTATGTCAGGTTAACTGCATTGCTCAGGGGTATGGATTTCTCATATCCCTGAGCGACTGAATTATACCTACCAAATTTCCTAATGTAGACCTGGCCTCAGCCAGCAACTGAAGCACATGTTATCTAGCAACCCTTACCCACCAGAATAGTACTTATGTCCCTAGGTGATAAATATTACAAAAAAAAGGAAGGCAATAGGACTCTGTCATATTGACCAGATCATAAAAAAGGGAAGGATAAATTGTCTAATGAAAGCAAGCAAGAGCAGTAGGTAATGAAACATCAGTTTCAAGCTTCTAATAGGGTATCACAAAACAATGGAGAGTACAATATAAAGGTAAGTCTCTGAAATGGTTCCTTTAAATGTGACAGTTGTTTACAAAAGTTAAAAAATCCACAGGTAGCCTTTATCAGTATAGAATTGGAATGCCACATAATGAAACTCGGTGCATTTTCACTTATGGGAAGAAAGCATTTTTACAACATAAAAGAAATTGCTGTAGTGACCCAGGGGAGCTGCCAATGTTTCCTGGATGAGGACAATTAACCAAAACATGTTAATTTTGCTACAGGTTTTAAGGATCCTAGAAAGCAGAATACAAACTTTGGTTTAATAGTATCGACAAAGAATCTGCAACAGAAGGAAATTTATTAACAGCACTTATTTTTTTTTTTAGCAGCCAGGGTCATAAATGAAAAAATCCTGTGACACTTACAAGAATAAATGTGTGTGAATCTTAATACAGTAATTGAACTTATATTGTTTGCATTCTGATGGGGATAGCACAAAACAACTTTGCAATAAACTTTGGATCGTGGTTGTGTTGTAAATGGAACTGTCAATAGTCCACAGTAATAACTTACATAGAGCAAAAAACAAAGGAGTACTTGTGGCACCTTAGAGACTAAGTACTCCTTTTCTTTTTGCGAATACAGACTAACACGGCTGCTACTCTGAAACTTACATACAGGGCACCTTTTATTCATTCAAGGATTTCAAAGTGATTATGATAAATAGGTCTGCATCACAATAGGCATTGCTATGAGGCAAGTATTGTTCCCATTTTACTGATGGGGAAATGGAGGTCACAGAGGGGTTACATAATTTGTCTGGGTTCACACAGCAAGTCAGTGGTAGACCTGGCAGCCAGGAAAGTAACCTACAGTCCCCAACTCTCAGTCAACTGCTTTTAACACTGCTCTAGAAGTAAAAGCTTGTGAGAAGTTGAACCTCACAAGTGTTGAAGCTTGTGGGGAATAGAATTCCACCCATCTGTCCTCACACTAAGAATGTCATGTTTTCCAAGAGAAGAAGATTTTAATAGAAAAAGACATGAATCTAAAAGTAAAAAAACTAAGAAATCTGTAGCCATCCAGGAACTTCACTATGTTCAGATCCTCCTGTTCCTATGGTACAGGACACTACTACTTCAGATAAAGGAGAATCTTCTTTAACTGTTTGCAGTAAAGGACCTGTAACACTCAGTTTAGCACTTCTGATTCTATCCAGTAGAGGGGTAGTAGTACCCACACATACTAGATAGTTACAAATTACTGTATGTTACCCAAATAGTTCATTACATACCCACAATTGTGCATAGTCTCTGGATATGACTGCTCCCTGCTGCTACTAGGATATGGTGGATGAACAGCGTAAACTTAATTTCTTCCCTATCTAGGAGTTTTCAGAAAATGCTCTAAACAGCACTTTGAAGTGCTACGGCACCAAATAGTACTTAATTTAGAGCCTTAATTTTTGTCAGGAGCAGTTCTTCTCTTCTCCTTTTTAACTAGATGACAGGGATCAATTAAAGTAATAAGCCTCACAAAGTATTTCCCTTGGCTAATGGCAGCCTGTATTAATGTTTGCAGAAGTGCAACATTTGAGTCTTAAGCATCCTTGTTAGAAGTTAACACTTTGCAAGACACCTCAACATTCTATTACTTTTGCTGTTTATCAGACCAGTTCCTTTGTCTGGGATATCTCCTTTTCTGTTTACTGCAGTAGGCTATTCACCAATATTCCCATGACATGACAGCCCAGGCAGTCATTCCTATTATTTGATGAGGCCCAATTCAGTAATAAGAAACAATCAGGTGCTGATTTCCCATTGCTGGATCAGGGCCTAATTTTGTAACCCTCCAATTTTGTTGTGTTGTTACATGCACTCATACGGGCAATGCATTTTGTTTTCCGGGGGGGGGGGGGCGGGGAGTGGAAGACGGGGAATGAAAATATATATATTCCCTTGTCTGATTTCCCTCATCTTGCTAAGACCATTTTGGAAAGCGGATCACAAGTAAAAATTGTTTCTAGATAATTTGTTTTTGTAATTACTGTAATAAATAATGATGAAAATAATTTCTCTGCTGCACTTGACAAGCTTGTGCTTTTTTTTTTTTTTAAAGTAACTATTGACTTTGGTTCAGATGCTTCCAGCATGTTCTAATTATAACCTGTATTATATTCTTGCAAAATGCCAACATTTCAAATGAGTTATAAATGCAAACACTGAAAAAAGATTAATTGTGGAGATGGAGCAAAAAACCTAAAGATTTTATTCAGTTCAAATTCCTGTTTCAGTGCTGGATGAGGCAGATGCAAATCGGAGATAGACCCAAATCCTACAGTTTGGATCCAAATCTGGATCTGAATGTCCACAAAATTCAAGGATGTCGCAATCTGTGAATTTGATTCTGGCTCATCTTGAATAAGAATTAAACCAAAGCTATTGCTTTTCATCCTGTTCTTGTCTTACATAACTTTATGGCCAATTTTATTCAAACTCCGGTGGCCTCAAGTTGGGGAGAAATCCTGGCACCATGGACTTCAATGGAAACTTGACAGAGTGAGATATGTCAGAGTCAAATTGTCTACTCCATTCTGTATTGTTATATCTATTTTGTATGAGGAACATCCACTGTGTGTTATGTGATGAACTCATGTTTAACTTTACTCAAACAAAGTTACTATGATGTTTTCTAATGACGAGTGGATGAGGTAATATCTTTTATTGGACCAATGTCTATTAGTGATAGCGATAAGCTTTTGAGCTACACGAGCTCTTCAGGTCCCCGAAAGCTTGTCTCTCTCACCAACAGTAGTTGGCCCAAAAAATGATATTACCACACCCACTTTGTTTCTCTAATATCCTGGGACCAACACGGCTTTAACTACACTGCATACTAAATATGATGTATTCTAGACAGGCTACACTGCCCAGGAAAGATAATTGACATCTTGTTGAAAGAATCTCTGAGAAGCCATCAAGCCAGTCAAGGGAATCTTTTTTCTCAATTACCAGCCCATCCTCATGGAACAATGGACTCTTTACACAGGAGTCTGGAGGGAGGAAGGGACAAGCATGCCAGTGGTGCATCTGACAAAAAGGGACAGACTATATTTAAGATGAGGTGCTTCTCTGTGAGGGAGGCCATCAACTCCTGCATGCAAGATGACCAAGCTGAAGAGAGAACAGGCAGGAGGGACACTGCTCAGTCTGAAAAATTGACAAAACCTCAGACTCACACAAAAAGTGAGATCAGACATGGAGGAAGGGTGCATCTCAAGACTTTTATTATTTTACAAAGCTCTAACTCTCTAAGGCTTT
The DNA here is from genome assembly GCF_009764565.3 of Dermochelys coriacea. Lineage (NCBI taxonomy): Eukaryota > Metazoa > Chordata > Testudines > Dermochelyidae > Dermochelys > Dermochelys coriacea. The sequence goes on from NC_050070.1 coordinate 125,884,795, forward strand.
TTAAGAGATTAAGAGTGAAGTGTCTGTCTGTGATTAAGAAATTCCTTTGGTAAGCCTATATTCCATGCCTACTTGCCATGTTTTCCCAAAAGGGGTTAAACTAGAAGACAGATTGCCTAGCTTGGTGGAACTCTGGGGGAGCATACATAAGCAACTGGGGGCAGGAGTAGGGGTTTCTGAGGCACCAGTTCCTGCGGCTTGGTGGATGGACTGCAGAAATCCCATGGCCTAAGGAAGGGTGTCAGACAAGAGGTCTGAGCTTGGGCATATGTCCTAGAAACCCAGAGCTAGAAACAGGGACAAGACCAAGTTGTCTTATAAGCATATGGGACCCAGTGGTTGGGTCCACATACAACAGACTTGTGACCAAACAGGAGCAGGCTGGTCTAGGTTGTAACCGAGAGTTGTTCTGTTGACTTCATTGGGACCAGGATTTCACACCTGAATCCCTGCTTATGAATAAGCGGCCTGATGTTTAAACTCCCCGAGCACTTCCATTGCTACTGACCTTTCTATAGTTAAGTGCTCCCCTGATTGTCTCTTTACAGAATTATAAATGCTCTTATGAGCTCTTTGGCTGACATAAAGTATCTCAGATTTCAGGGTTTTGGTATCATCCAAACAGCTGCCCTAAAGTATTCAATATCTGGAAGACTTAGGCAGCAGCTATTATGAATTACTTATAGATTCATAGATACTAAGGTCAGAAGGGACCATTCTGATCATCTAGTCTGACCTCCTGCACAGTGCAGGCCACAGAATCTCACCCACCCCCTCCTATGAAAAACCTCACCCATGTCTGAGCTATTGAAGTCCTTAAATCATGGTTTAAAGACTTCAAGGAGCAGAGAAGCCTCCCTCAAGTCAACCATGCCCCATGCTACAGAGGAAGGCGAAAAACCTCCAGGGCCTCTCCAATCTGCCCTGGAGGAAAATTTCTTCCTGACCCATTCCTTTTGTTTTGTTACTTATGAAAACAAAAACTCATTGGACTTTTCAGAGTATATTTTAAAATGATGAAACCAAAAAACTCCCCTCTCCATGTTCTGATAGTGATAATGTATCAGTCCACTAAGTGTTCCACTTCATGAGAAACATTGCTGCGAAATGAGAAGTATACCTGACCCTCCAGAACACCAAACTACTTACAATGCCTCTTATGAGGCAGATTCAAGATGGTGAGAATGAGAGGGGCATTGTGCTGGTTTGTTATGAAGTGTTCTGTACATCCCATGTGAACCTTGTACCCCCTCTTATTTCTGCTGAGGCTGGTCAGCTCTTTTCAGGAGTCATTCTTGTCACAGCATAAGGCTGTGTGAGTGAGTAGGGGTAAGTCATTTGATCACCTTGGACCTGTCAGTTAGAATCAACTAGAAAAGGCAAGTAAAAAGCAACAGGACTTCACTGAGAAGTCAGATTCTGTATCTGAGCTGAGCTGTCTTTGATATGTAAATTACAATCAAATGTGGGCCAGACCGCTTCTCCTTTTGGTAAATCCTGTGTGTGGGGATGAAGGAAACCTCTCTAAGAAAAATCTTACCAAACTCACACCAACACACACACACAAAATTCAGCATGTCCCCCACGGAGGAATGAGCTCACAAACTCCAGGGATTTCTAGGGATTGACAGAGTGAAAGAATTATTTGCACAGAGGAAAGTGCCTTTCCACAGGTTTGGGGCAGTCTAATCTCTAGCCTTTCATCCAAATATTTGAAAGTGCTTAAATAGTTATCTCTTAATCCTTGTACCATCCCTGTGAGGTAGATAAATATTGTCCATATTTTTCAGACAGATAAACATAAGCACAGGGAGTTTAAAGGGAGAGTGTGGCTTAAAAAATATTGTAATGATCCATGCTTCTTCTTCAAAAAGTAAGGTTTAGAGGCCCCCTCAAAAACAGAAAGTGCTTAGTACTTCACTGGACTGGCCAACAGTGAGTTGCTGGCAGAGTCAAGAATAGAGTACAAGAATCCTGACTCGCAGTTCCCTCGTGTTCACACCACTTTTAAGAATAAGGCTTTAATTTTACGACTACTTGCATTTATGTAGCGTTCCCATCACAAAGCATTTTAAACATCAATTGATTTAGCCTCACAACATCCCCAAGAGGGAAATTAGGACTATTATCTCTATGTGACAGATGAGGAAATTGGCATTGAGCCTAATCGTGTGAGCAGATGCTAAGAACTCTGAACTCCTACGGACACTAGTGAGATTTGATGTTATTCAGCATTTAGAAGGATGGGACCATAACTCATATGCCCAAGCCACAAACAGAATCAGTGGCCGAGCCAAGAATAGCAACCTCCACTGAGGAATACATCTCTATTCAGGGAAGCATTTAATCACACGCTTAAAGTTAAGCATGTTCTTTCCTGTTTCAAGGACAGAGCACAGGAATCCTGAGTCACAGTATCCTATATTCTGAGCATTATACTCTTGTGACCAAAAGCACCATAGTATTCACATCCTACACTCTACTGTAATAATCTTTGTACAAAATGTGCCTTGTGAGGTATCATTTGAAAACTAACAACTCACTGGTCAATAATATCATAATGAAATGCATGCAGCAACATTATATGTAAAGTTATTAAATCCCCCCTTAGGATGTTCTTAGTACATGTTCAAAACCATACAGCCCAATCCAGGTAGATGTATCCTGAATGAAGAAATGTGTATTTACCTCAATTTACATGTAAGTAATAAACAGAATTCTTGAGACAGCAGGGAGAAGAGATTGCAGAAGATAAAGAAAATTTGCAGTTCAGCAAACACAGGTGATAAAAGAGAACCAGACTCCATGTCGCCTTCTGTACTGTGTGAATAAACTTTGTTTCGAGGGGTAACCTTCAGAAGAATCCACTTCAAAGGTTAACTGGACTATAAATGAAAGCTTGGGGTTTTCTGCCCTCTTTGTCTCTCTCTTTTATCTAAAAAGACAAAGGAATCAGCCCTTTGACTTTGTGGGGAGAGCCTGACCTGAGAATTTGGTCAGCAATGTTCCTGGGTAAGGATTTTACCTTGAACCAAGTTTTAGCTACTAGAAAAAGCATTGTCTTTATTGCAACCATTTCTGACCTTAATACCTTATATTTGTACACTTAATAACTCTCACTTTATAGTTCAAGAAACATGTTTCATTTTTAATCTAAACTAATCCAGTGTTGTGTTTACACTAAACTGTTCGGTAACTTCCATTAAAATAGTCAAATTTTTGAATAGTGACCCTTTACAGGGGCAATGAACCTCTAATATCTGAACAATCCAAGAGCGAGCTGGGCAGTGCAGAACACATTTTTGGGAAAATTCAGGACTCTGAGCATGTTGGGGGGCACCCTGCAAGTAGTCACCAAGGAAGCCAGAGTGTGACTGGAGTGTTGTTGACAGGCTGCTGGGGTCAGAGCTGCTGGACCAGGGATACAGCTATACACAAATGCTCAGGGACCTGTACACTGGTAAGTAGTTTGCAAGCAGCCCAAGTTAGAAGCCACAACAGCAAAGCATTGTGAGGCACCCAAGGTTCCAGGCAGGCAGTGACAACTCCTTACTTGTCACATTCCAGGGTGCAATCCAGACAACTCCCCATGAAGAATGATGCTTTTAAATACTTGAAGCAAGTGGTTCTCTCAGATCAATCTCAAGTGTAATTTAAGGCCCGTTGCTGCCATTAAAGTCAGTGCAAGTTTTGCTATTAATTTCAATGGGATCAGGATCAGGCACTTAATGTTCAATTTCTTTTTTAATAAGCTAGAAGTAAAAGAATTAGTCTTTTCTTTTTCACCCACCTGAGATTTTTCAAAACAATACCTTTCATTTTACTTTAGTGATTGCCAGCTGTCTTGTACTGCCTGTGCTTCTCAGTTGTTAAGCTAAAAATAATAATAATAAAAAAGTCTCTGAAGACATTTGCTAAGTTTGGGAGATTCCTTTTAACAGACAGTTGGTAACAGTTGCAAGTTACTTGCAACACTCAAACTAGTTATAGGCAATGATTGCTTTTATGGAAGAAAATAAAATGACCACAATTATATTAAATTGCTTTCTCTCTTTTACTGAAACTTGAAATTGGAGCTGTGCTGAAAGGAACAGATAGCACACAGATGTTACTGTAATACACAGTAATATTTGAAATTGAAAGCCACAATGACAGTCATTCTTAGTTATAAAAGTAACCATTGATCATTTAATCATCTGATAATCATCATATTGATAATCACTATATAATGGCAGAATTCCTACATGGTGAATACTTTATCATTACCATAGGCCTACCCAAATCCCAATTTAGGCAAACTAATTAAATTCTACCAAGCTAAATTACCCCTGAAGTTTCAATTTTGATGCAGTATTTTCTTAATTTAATTTCATACGGTGTTGTGTAGCATTGCTGAGCATTGTGAAATACCTTGGCTATATACACACACATTTATATTAGGCCAGATCTCAGCTGGTGTAAATAAACATCATTCCCCTGTAGGCAATGGAGCTACTCTGATTTATACCTAGCTGAAAATTGGAACCTCTGTGTTTAAATATATAAAAGATGTAATTAATGTAACATTAAGGTTATGAATGTAAATGATCAAATGTCAGAACATAAAAAGGTTGATGTTCTCACAGTAATGTTAACTCAGCCACAATGAATGTGTGTATTTTATGGCATTCCATGAGATGGCTTGTGGGAAGTGGTGCAGGAATATGAGGTGTCCGTGCCACTTGTGTGTGCTATCTGATCCCTCTATTCTCGGAGTGAGAGTTGTGTTCGTATTCTTGGCATTGTCGATTTTGTTTAAGATGGGCGTTGAACTCCACCAAACGTGCATCTTGTTCCCACTCCTGTTTGTGATTTTCATGGACAGGATATCAAGGCACAGCCAAGCTGTGGAGTGCCTCTAGTGTGGGGACTCAGAGGTGGCATCTCTGCTATTTGCAGATGGTGTTGTTCTTCTTGCTTCTTCAGACTGCGACCTCCAATGCGCACTCAAACATTTCGCTGCTGAGTGTGAAGCAGCTGGGATGAGACTCAGCACCTCCAAATCAGAGGTCATGATTCTTTCCCAGAAGAAAGTGGACTGTTCTCTCCAGGGGAGCAGCTGCCCTTAGTGGATGAGTTCAAGTATCTAGGGGACTTGTTCACAAGCGATGGCAAGCGGGAGCGCGAGATCAACTGGCAGATTGGTGCAGTGGTGGCAGTGATGCAGGTGTTGTACTGATCCGGGGTGGTGAAGCGGGAACTGAGTTCTTGGACAAAGCTCTCAGGTTACAGGTCAATTTACATCCCCATCCTCACCTAAGGTCAGGAACTTTGGTTAATGAGTGAAAGGACAAGATTGCGGGTATAAGTGGCAGAAATGAGGTTTCTCCGCAGGGTGACTGGGCTTACTCTCTGAGACAGAGTGAAGAGACTGGCTCTTCTGGAGGGCCTTGGAGTAGAGTCATTGCTTCTCCAGATCGAGAGGAGCCAGTTGAGGTGGTTCAGGTATCTGATAAGGATGCCTCCTGGGAGGCTTCCGTTGGAACTATGCATGGCACTTCTCATTGGGCAGTGGCCCAGAGGCTGACCCAGGACACGCTGGAGGGATTATATCTTCGGACTGGCCTGGGAACGCTGGGGAATCCCCAAGAAGGAGCTGGAACCTGTTGTGCAGGAAAAGGCTGCCTGGTCCTTCCTACTCTCCATGCTGCCGCCGTGACCCTCATCAGGAAAAGCAGCATAAAGTTAAAAGAAAGAAGATTATATTCATCAAGATATACATGAAGGCTTCAATCCTGCCATTGATTCCAGGTGATCAGACCCTTTCTTCCCCCACTGGAAACCTTAACTTCCTGAATAACTTGCAGGAAAAACAACACAAAAAAAACTATTATACACAAAAAGTATATAATATAATATGATACCAGGATTGTTACTTTGTCTGGGTGTCACGCTAAAGCCTAGAATGTCTGTTGAGTCAGTGTGAAGTGATGGAAACAGATACAAACTTGTCTGAGAGCTTCTTGTCTTTTTGTTCAGAATATCACCAGGTTGAATCACCACTGGACCCTGGGAGAGCAGGATGGAATGCTCGAGCACAAAGGTTCTGTGGCAGTTGGAATGTGACAGTTGATCACAGAAGCTGGGAGTAACAGCTATGTGGAATAACAAAGATGTGGTTGTGCCTGCAGCCAGGTGACAGTTCTGTGCGCAAACTTTGGGGAACATGTATGAATGGCAACATTGCTCTCTGTAACAGCGCATGGAAACAAGAGCCCCCATTTAGGGTGACCAGATGTCCCGATTTTATAGGGACAGTCCTGATATTTGGGGCTTAGTGTTATATAAGTGCCTATTACTCCTCACCCCCTGTCCCGATTTTTCATACTTGCTGTCTGGTCACCCTACCCCCATTTTCTGCTTTTTAACACACATGAGTTACGAATTATACCCATATGGCAGCATAGGCCTTCAGCTAATAGTTAAATTCCTCTATTTTTAATTGTCTTCCTTAGAACTGGTATAATACCCTCTTACTGAAGAATGGTCTTGGGTCTGAAAAAAAAAAACTGATTTGAGACCCTGTGATCCTTCAAGTTGCTGAACATCCTCAACCTGACTTCAGTGGTAGCTAGCACATTTCACCTTCCAGAGTATGTCATAGGTTATAGCACAGATGAGACAGGCACAGGTTCACAGGCCATCATTATTTTGAGAAACAGATGCTGTGCAATCATCTACACTAAATCCTTTCACAACTATGACTTTCCCTATGTTATATATATAAGCACCTGCCAGCTAATTAAGCCACAGACCTGCAATATATCTTTACATTGATCCCTTTGCACTACAGTCATTAACCATCTACTGGACTCAACTTGCCTTTTCTGATTTTAGTTTCTACATAACTTGGCTGTTTCTGTGACTAATACAATTAAAAGTGCTCACTTATTAGCATATTGCTAAGCAAAAACTTTATTTAAAAAAAACATTAAGGTTGACAGCATGCTTCACATAACAACCAGAAAAAAATGGTACTTTCATTACAATTATTTTTCCACCTCATAAAAATCTGCATTTTAAAAAGTCTGAAAATTAGCAGTTGGAGAAATGCAGCCAGTTCTCTACTGCCACCCCATCTCCTCTGCTCTCCTCTCATCCCATCCCTTCTTCTTCTTCTTCTCCTCCTCAAGGTCCTCCCACAATCTTCCATCACTCCCCTTTTGGTCTCCCTTCTCTAACAAGTCCTTAGTTAACTCCTTCCCTGTCTGCTTTCATGAGGGGTATACACTCATCCCATCACAAGATCTTTTTATATATCTTTGTAATTCTCCTAATAAACAAAACACTGAACTACATCTCTCAATTAAGCCAATGAAACAACAACATGGAGTTTGCTTCAAAATGGCTTGGACTACAATGAAGTGCAATAAAAATTAAAATAAAACAAAATAAATCCCTAAAAGCCAGCAATAGGAACATTTTTCAACCATCATTACTTTGAAGTGCCTTTTCTGGTATTTTATATGGCCTCCATTACAATAGCATCCGAATATCTCACAATCTACAGTGTATTTATCTTCACAACACCCCTGAGAAGTAGGGCAGTGCTATTAGCCCCAGTGTACAGATGGGAACTGAGGCACTGAGAGACTAAGTGACTTGCTACAGGTCACATAGGAAGTCGGTGGTGGAGCAGGGAACTGAACCTAGCTCTCCCAAGTTCTAGGCTAATACCCTAACTACTGGACCCTCTTTCCTTTCTAGCTTTAACTCTAATTATGGAATTCTACTGCTGCTTCATAAAGAAACCACATGCAGCTATATAAAACCTTCATCCTTTCACACCCCACCTGCTCCCATTGTTTTTATCCCCACTCCCGGGGCGATGTGTGAAATAGAATATAAACTCGTTTGTGCATCTTATATCAGCTATGAAGTGTTCTGCACACATTTGGACATTATCAAATAACAACTAAACACAGAAAGCTTGTTTGTTTGGTTTACTATCTAAAGCATATACGTAGGGATCTATTCTCTCCTTGACATGTGTGCACACCTTCCAACCAAATGAAGAAAAGATCCCTATTCTGTAATTCCTGAAGTTAGTCACTGAACCATTATATGGGGTACTGTTTTCCAAGGCATTTTAGGAAGAGCTGTAGAGGATACATTATCATGAAGCTAAAGTAATGTTGTTTTTTCATTAGCCTATTAAACTTCCTATACCTCAGTGGCTTGTGACAGGCACTAGTAGCCACTGCTTGAAAAGAATAGACTTAAATGAGATCACCCTCTGAAGGAAACAACGACTTGTGTGATACAGATCCCACTGATTTCCTACAGAATCCCTCAAATCCCACTCTTCAGAGATATCATTTACTATTGATCTCTGCTATAAAAGAAAATATATCCTGACACACTCCAAGAGAGCTGAACATGACAGAGTTTTCAGTAGTATTATGAGAATACAGGTTCTCAGGGGGCTTCCAGTGGGGTGATGCTCTGAACAACCTGCTTTGGCAAAGAGCTGCCATTTACATACATATATGTAAAGTGCCTTGGTGTAGGCCAAACCCCCTGTTTTTACATCACAAAGTAAACTGAATGAATCTCATAATACACTCTCTCTCCTGGCCCAGGAATTGCAGTTCTCACATCTGTCAGAGTGCAAAGGAGGAACTGCAGTTACTGCTCCCAGGTGGAAAGGAAAATGACATTCCAAATCTTGCTCCATTTGACATTTTGGAAGGAATTCCTTGGTTTGCATGAGAATATCCATGGTAAGTTGGAATCTCGAGAGCATGTCCTGGGGACTTGTAGCCCTTCCCTGAGCAGCAATCACTTCAGAGGGTTTCTATTTGCTGTTTGTCTGGTCCAAGCTCCCTTTTGATTCCGATGTCTGTGTTTTTATTAAAAGCTACCCCCTTTGTCATGAGGGCTGGCCTCAGAGTTTAATGCATGCTTTTATAAATGGTTTGAAATCACTCAGTGTCACACAGACTCTTCTGTTTCATTTTCTGCTTAGTGAGCACAGAGCAGAGATGGATGCTTTCACTGGATCTGTCACCTGCAAAGCCTTGGAGGGAGTGCCCAGAAATAAACATGATGATTTTTCTTTCTTCCTGACTGATTCCAGTAGAATTAACCTTTTTCTAATGCTTCCGGCCATACTGTGTTAAGGGAAATGGGATTTTCTTGGATTCTGCCCCCCCCCCATTTCCCCCAGGCACCCATCCTATCAAAAAGCCCCCATCATAGAAACAGTCCTTTTGGTTGATGCAGCTCTTTCCAAATTCTGTCTCTGTTCATTAGACTTCATGGTCCGTCTCCATTTGTGCTTCCAGCTCCTACTTCCTACAGAGTTCAGGGCCAGAGTCCAGATCATCCATGTCACAGCCAAGCACACTGTAATGATACTGGATTAGTAGAACTCCTATAGAGTGACAATCAGGTGCCCTTATCACAAATAAAGCCAATCAGTCCTTGTCCCAATACCAAGTTTTCAACATAGAAGTTTTGGGGCATATGTCAAATTATTATTATTATTATTAATAATAATAATGAATGCAAACTAAGTTATTTTGAATTACTCAAGTTAAAAATAGTTAAAGATCTGTGGCTTTTTGATTCCTTTCGGTGTGAGGCATAAAGGTCCCTAACCCCACAGAAATGGGGACAACAGATCTGACTCATCATGTTGCCCTTCCCTGGAAGCCCATGAAACCCAGATCTGTATGTGATCAGTGCTCTGCAGCTCTAAGTTGGGGAAGTCCCAGGAAACACTCACTCCATGGGACATGTCCCCCACTGAATCACATGGAAATGAATGCTGTTGGAATCAGGAGCAGGTTCCGCTTCATGCCATGCCTTCCCCATAGAGGCAAGTGACAATGGTTGCTTGGTTCCTGAGGAAGAGAAGCAGCCCAGAGAGGCAGGCCTTCCATGTGGTTGGAATGTCCTTTTCCTATGGATTCTAGGATCCATGAAATTTAGAGTTGCTTCCATGCCACCTCCCCGATCCCTCTTCTGCTGAAGGATGCATTCAGAGGAAATTTCATGACATTAACCAGTAATTTCTAGGTCCTCTATATCCATGACCTTGGCTTTGAATTAAACATTTTATTAGTAACGGTAGCATATTATTATTTTGTGAGAGGTACTGGATGATGAGATCTGGGGACTGAATTCCAGCATCAGAAAAAGTCTTCTCAAACTGCTCCACTGATATACCTCAACTTTGTCTTGAATTAAGGGTAAAGGGATAGTTTAATATCACTGACCACTCCTCTTTATGGTCTCCCTCTCAATAGATACTACCAACCTGGGTGTCAGTCCCTGCCAATTACAATGTTTGTGAAGGACACCTTTCCACTTGGAACCAGATTGAAAGCAACTACTTTCACATAAGACATCATATAGCCATTAGGTGATAAAGACTTCCAGTCATTCCCACTCTGAGCTGGATTTAGGCTGGCAATTTAGATACGAAATGCTCCAAATTCTTTTGCTACTCCTCTGAGCCATTCGGTCCCCAAAATACTTTAGTTCAGATGCTCAGCTAATGTTAGTCAGCATAGTCCCATTAACTGCTGAGTTATGCCAGCTAGGGATCAGATCCTTTGTTTATAAAACTGGCATTTCACCTTTCAGCTTGACAAGCAAAGTGAACAGATCAAGTTTAATTGAGTGGAGTCAACCGCTGAGAAAAATCTTACTGAATATTTTTAACCTATTACCCAGACAAGCTCTTCCCCAGTGAGAAGCAAAGAGCATCAAGGACCATGTTTTCAGACAGACACACACATCTTTGCCAAAATTCTGGAGACCTTCAAGCAAACAAAGAAGTAGTGAATATAAAAAGGAAGTCACTAATTTGTAGAATCAGCAGTGATAAAGATGCAGAAGCCCAAGATTATGTTATATACAAATATAAAGTAGAAAAAATGCACACTAGGTAGGAAAAAATTAAAAGCTAGGCAGAGAGTTTGAACATAAAAACAGACATATTGGGTCAGACCAAAGGTCCATCTAGTCCAGTATCCTGTCTTCTGACAATGGCCAATGCCAGGTGCCCCAGAGGGAATGAACAAAACAGATAATCATCAAGTGATCTATTCCCTGTCACCCATTCCCAGCTTCTGGCAAACAGAGGCTAGGGGCACTATCCCTGTCCATCCTGGCTAATAGCCATTGATGAACCTATCCTCCATGAATTTGTCTAGTTCTTTTTTGAACTTGTTACAGTCTTTGCCTTCACAACATCCTGGAAACTGAATATCATCATATATGTATTAAAAATGGTGTCACCATCTCTGCAACCTTTGTGACTCCCAGTTCCATCTGCTTTACTGACAAAAAAAAGTTTCTACTTGTGTTCACACTGTAGAGTTAGTACAGCTATGGAAGAGTGAGCTAGACTGTAGTCTGCTTCATGCATCATTGAGAAAGTTGTCAACTAAGTCCCCAACTATAGATTCTTTATTAGGGGTGATAATGTAAAAGGCATAAGGGAACGTAGCTTGACTTTCAGTGCCTAGTCTCAATTTTCATTTGGAAAAAATAATCCCTTTACCCATAAACTGAGCAAATTTGATATTAAGTCATCAATAGAAAATAAATGTGAACCCCACAATGGGCCAGAAGCAGCTCCATGTGAAGTCAGTGAGTTTTGCTGTTGACACCAGTGAGAGCAGGATTGAGCCCAATATCATTTTTAAAGAGAGTTACTTTCTGATAAGTAGATTTCAAAGAAGTAAGAGATTTGACACCATTAAAAACGTATTCTCATACCGTAGCCAGACAAGTTGACATATTCTGTAATATAATATGGATTTAATGTCATATTTTGTATATATTTATTTTATTTTCTTTCCTTTTGTGGCTATTAGGTTCTCTATGTGCATTAAAATAGTTTTTTAAAAAATTCTTCATGAGACATATTGGTGAACTGTACATATTTTCTATTTCTGTTTCAAATTGTGTGACAAACAGTATTTGGTTTACACGTCAGTGTATTCAATGCTCTACAAGACACAGAAGAAATGGCCACTACCTCGAGTTTATCATCTAAAATATTCTGCTGTTATTTGTCCCTATTTAGCTTTGTTTTCTGTTTTCTACAACTCAGCAGACAAAAATGGGGTTGCTATCGAGGAAAAGAAGCAAACTGAGCCCTGGTGTAGAGATGCTATAATTCAATTGATTTTCAAGAAGATTTCAATGATCCCACATTACTCTAGGGCTGAAATGGCATGAAAACATTAGGGCTAGATGTTTGAAATCACTGGAGCTAGGATAGTTTAAACAGCTGAGGATCTGGCCCTTAGTTGCCATGTTTTGAATAGTTTATTTCAGATCTGAGATGTTATCAGAAGAGCAATTTTTTCTGATTGATAAAAATGATTTTTTAAACAATGACATTGCATTATGAAGAATTTTGCAAGATTTTTTTTACTGTAACATGAGGTGCCAAACTCTCAGCCTATGGGCCAGATCTGGATCATTTGATGATGATTTTAATAAAAATACCTAGAATCACAGTAATGTAGGATTGGAAGGGACCTCGATAGGTCATCTAGTCCAGTCCCCTGCACTGAGGTAGGACTAAATATTATCTAGACCATCCCTGACAGGTGTTTGTCTAATCTATTCTTAGAAACCTCCAGTGGCGGAGATCCCACAGTCTCCCTATGTAATTTGTTCTGGTGCTTAACTATCCTTTACAATTAAGAATTTTTTCCTAATGTCTAACCTAAATCTCCCCTGCTGCAAATTAAGCCCACTGCTTCTTGTCCTGGGTAAGGAGAACAATTTAGCATCCTTATCTTCAAAAGAACCATTTATGTACCTGAAGACTGTTATGTCTCCCGTCAGTCTTCTCTTTTCCAAGCTAAAGCCCATTTTTTTTTAAAATTTTTCCTTATAGGTCATGGTTTCTAGACCTCTAATAATTTTTGTTGCTCCTCTTTGGACTTTTTCCAACTTGTCCACATCTTTCCCAAAGTGTGGTCCCCAGAACTGGACACAATACTCCAGTTGCGGCCTCATTAGAGCTGAGTAGAGTGGAAGAATTATGTCTCTCATCTTGCTTACAACATTCCTGGTAATACATCCCAGAATGATGTTTGTGCTCATATTTAGTTTGTGATCTAGTATAACCCCCAGATCCTTTTCTGCAATACTCCTTCCTAGGCTCATATAGAACTTTTCAATAGATCTCAACATTCTTTACAACAGTGGTCAGTATTTTTATCCCCATTTTATACATGGGGTAACTGGCATGTACAGAGTACCTCAGGTCTCATTTTTTTAAAAGCAAGTTTCTTGCCCTGATGATTGCTCTCCCAACATGCTGCTTTCTTCCTGATTCTGCAGAGAGCCTGAATCAATGATTCAGAGGCGTGAAATCTTCCATTTCCAATGAATCTCAATGGCATGTTAAACACTAATGACTAAAAATACAGCCCTCTCCCCACTAACTATTTAATCACTGAACATTTTCATGGATGCGATGGGGAGAGGGATGGGAGTGAAGCCAAATGGGGACTGGGAGTTACTGCAGAGAAAGAAATAGAGGGAAGAATAGAGGAGACACAAAGATAAGGAAGGAGAAGAGAGAAATAGAAAGGAAGATGGGGAAGGAAGAGAAACAAAAGGCAGAAATATCAGTGGGTTCTAAATGGGAGCAGATTTTCCCACTAGCTGATGAATGCAATGGTACTGTATTGACCTATAGAGAAATAAAAGTTTAGTTACTACATAAAAAGCCTTATTTTCCTTTCGATCTTTGAGTAAGCCTCTTGGTGAAATCAGCACTGGATCCATTGTGGACTGAGGGGAATTGGGAGTTTCATATACATCCCTGTCCACAGATAATAATTAAAATAATCCATAATCCTCCACTCTGTGTTTGACAAACCTACCGCCGTACAGTGGTGACTTTACCAACTGGTTTTGCCTGGTATAGATAAGGTTACCTCAGTATTTGTGGTACTATATTTCTCTATTCACACTGTAGGTAATACTGCAAATTCTGAGAGAGTGCTGAATTGTTGCTTTAAACAATATCTACCATACATTGGACACACGTCATACTTAAAGAGATACTATGTAGGACTGGAAGGGACCTCTTGGGTCATGGAGTCCAGGTCCCTGCTACTGCAGGCAATCCACCATATAATCCCTTTCATAAATGTATACTAACAAGACAGAAATCACTTTTAAAAAAAGTTCTTTACCTCTGGTGCCTTACTAATACATGTAGAAACTACTAGGGGATGAGAAAAATATGGTTTTATAGAATTTACTGTAAAATGTATGAAATATAATAGAAAATGAGTTCCTTTCCATGGAATTTTATAGCAGGGATATATTTTCTATTCAAGATCACAGGATATTTTAAAAACCTATAAAAAGTTGTCATTTCCTATTAAATTGTACAGGGCTTGCCTATGAGGGGATATACAGGGGGACCAGAGAGACAGTCAGGCCCTGCTTCCCAATTGAAAAGGCAAGTTAGTTAAAGAAGATGGGGTTTTCAGAGTCGGGAGGACATTGGAGGTCTCTGTAGCCCTGTCAGAGACTCGTCTGGACATGACAAGGGTATTCCATTGCAAAGAGATGCCAAAATTGGCGAGTGTAGGGTAGTTTTAAAATAAAAGGGTTAAGGTTGGTTTAGTCAAATTATGAATATATACTAATGCTTTGTAATTTATGTGGACAATTAAAAAAAAAGTAACAAGGCCTTAAAAATAATGGTTTCAAATATCTAGCCTTAATTTCTAGATAAAGTTAATATATTTAGTTAGTTTTAATGCATTTATAATGGCTGCCACAGAAAAGTACAGCATCCAGGCCTGCAGAGGATCTCCATTACAGAGCATTGTGCTGCTCTGCAGCACCTGAAAGAATGGGCCCTGCACTTTTCATTCATAGTCACCATACAGTGAATTCATTAAAGAAAGATAACCACAGGTTAAATTCTGTCTCGTCTTGTATGGGTGCAATGTAGTGCGTGTGGATCCTCTCCCTCCTCAGTCCCATCACTCCCAAATAGAAGTCAAGCAGAATGCTGACCTGGGATTCCCTGAACACTAGGTAGAGGGCCTGGCTATTGAGCCTAGTGACATCATTTCCCTAAGGGTCTGAGGTTTGCCACAAGGCATAGTCAAGTGCTACCTGCCATCCTGCATGATAGCTGCTGGCATCTGGGAGCCAGTACTGGGTGGAGCACACTCTGAAGCTGCAGAAAGGGCCACGGCTGAGTGAGTTTGTGCTCCCTGGCTCCATTGAGTCATTCTGCTGGTCTCTTTTCTGTGCATTTAGATACTACAGTGCCACTTCTCCATTCCTCAGCTAATGTGGCAAAGAAGGGAAACACCAGAATTTGGCTCTAAATATTTCCAACCTATCTGAACACTATACAGATGTGGCATTGCCTCAGTGACATTGGATCAACTTTAAAAAAGAAAAGAAAAAAAGTGTTAGCACTGCTGTTGATCAAAATTCAAAAAGTTTGGAGATAGGCTTGGTTCAAAAGTATGCTGTACTAGGAGTCTGAAGACCTGGGTTTTATTTCCAGATCTGCCACTGACCCTTGTGTGGTCTTGGGTAGGTCATATAAACTATGTGCCTCAGTTTCCCCATCTTTAAAATGAAGAAGATTTGTTTATATCTATCTATCTATCTTTTTAAAGCACCTTGTGACCTACAGATGGAAAGTACTACATAAGTGCTAAGTACCCAGTTATCTGATCCACTGGTGTTCTCAAAACTGGACTTACAAGAAAAAGTTAACTCATGAGGTTTCTGAACCTTGCAGTCCCGGTCAGAAATGCCACAGGAGCATATTCCCCAGCAGTATATTAATAGTTCCAGTTTTGGCTGGAAGTGCAAAACTGTGCCAAAGTGGAAAACATTTCAGGATCTTAAAAAGGGTCAGTTTGAGATTTTCCATGAAAGTTTACAGGAGGTGATTTTATATAATCCAGGCCAATTTCCCCATCCTCCGTCAGTATACACATACACACACAATATAATTTCAAATTCATGCAGGACTTCTCTACGCACTGTGTTTAATTTCAATATCAAGACCATCATTTAAATGAATAAAAACCTTTGCTCTTTCATCTGTGTCCCATGTTACAAATATTTTCATTAAAAGCAGCAAAGATTTTCTAGGGAGACAGTCCCTTTAAGCCTGGAAATTAATTACTGATAGGAACTCCGTGCTGTCAATTATCCTGATTTTGCCTGCTTGCACCCTGAATGAGACAAGGCATGTGTTGAACCCTTCATCAATGTGTATTGTTGATCCTCTTCTGCTTTCACAAATTCCTTCATCATTTTGAATATTTCTCTGAGGTCACCTTGAAGTCTTCTCTTTTGCAATGAGAATCAGCTCAGTCTTTTGTTTTTTTGCGGGGGGGGGGGGGGGAAGATTGCAAAAAAATCCCAGAAAACTCCAAACAAATGTTTTTAGACTATGGAAAGGGCAGTCAAACATGTATAAGACCATAGATTTATGAAGAAATAGCCAGAACAGACCACCACATTTTATATAAGCAATGGAAAAACAATAGAACAATTTGCACTTCTACAGAGATTTCCATGCCAGTATAAGAAAGTGTTTTACATACAGCATTGAGTTTATTTTCACGTGCACACCTGTAAGGTAGGGAACTATTATTAGACCAATATTACAGATGGAGACATAAAGATCCAGTGAAGTTAAAGTACTTCCTAAAGACATAGGAAACAGAGATGGGTATAAGCTCAAGTCACCAGACTTTCACTCATGTTTTAATCACAAGACCCATTCTTCATATCTTGTGGCTTATATTCTGTCTCTTTAGCACTGCTACCCAGTATCTTTTTTAATGCATCCACTGATGTGTGTCTTCAAGAAATTTCCTACACTACCACCTCCATTATTTTCTTTGTGCCATTTTCCCATCTTTTTTGTATAGATTTCAAGGAGAGAAGAGACAAATGCTATCATCTAGTCTGACCTCACTTAATGCAGGCCACAGAACTTCCCCAAAATAATTCCTTTTGAATGCAACCCTTCTGCCCGTCAGAGTTGACAGTAACAAGGGCCGGGTTCAGTATCTAGGGGTTCCATTCCAATAACACAATGCAAAACCGGCTCGAGCCCCCACCCAGTGACCTGGGACAAATATATACCACCCCCGCTGGGTGCCTCCAAGAGGCAATACTTCCCCTCTTGCAAGCACAGAGTCTGAGTGTAGCAAAAAGCCTTTTAATAACAGAGAGAAACAATATGGCATTATGTTGGGGAAACACCACCAACAGGATTCATACACAACCCATGAGCAAAAAACCCACCCCAAGCAAATTGGGCCAGGTCCTTTCCCTTTGGTTCTTGAATCCAGCAACCCAAAAGTCTCTGTCCTTGGTCAGGGCAGCCCCAGTGTTTGAAAGTTTATCTGCAGAGGTTTACCTCCCAACCTGAGTGGAGATGGGGGGGGGGTTAAAGGGGCACCTTACGTGGTCCAAAGCTGATTGCCCCACCTCTTCATGGGGCTCCGCTCCGCCAGTCGCTCCCCTGAGCTGCTTCAGTCATCTGACAAACTGCTCTGCTCCACCAGCCGCTCTGCTCTGCCAGCCGTCCCGCAAACTGCTCCACTATATATCTTCAGGCTCCCCCACTACTTAACACAATGCTCAGTGATTTCAGATCTCAGTAAGTTTAGCTCTTTTGTGATTTCAGCTTGTTGCAGAGGAGCCTCAGTGCTGGTGCACCGTTAACCTAAAGTGAATTCAGCTCAGCAGCCTGTAACTAGACTCCTAATGGACTCAAAATTAGCTCTGATATTCCACAGTGAAGAGAAGAGGAATTGCAATTAGCATGTAAGGCCTTCACCAGGGGACCCATACCACCAAGTATTAATACCTATCCCCAGCCTCTGTCCATTCACTGGCTTTTGGAACCCATGACCCTTGCCTAGCGAGTGCTGCTTATTTGATGGTGAGTCCCTCCATCATAACAAAAGGCCAAGTACAGTTCCACTGTCATTTATTCACATAATCAGGATAATAACAGTTTATTCCTGCCCCAATAACAGAGAAACTGGTGCTCCTACAGCAGCCAAAGTGACCATCTAAACAGGGTGGGTGTGCCTATGCAAATGAGATCAGACCCTGAAGTTCTTTTCCACAACCCACCATGACTCGCCACCAGATGTCAGGGTAGAGCTCATCCTGACTCTGCTTACATGAACTAGAGCATTTTTTTAAAAAAATCCAATCTTGATTTGAAAATTGCCAGTTATGGTGAATCCACCACAAGCCTTGGTAAATTGTTCCTACGGTTAATTACCTGCACTGTTAAAATGTACTCCTTATTTCTTCTGCAATCAGAGGAGGAGAAAAAAGCCTAAGATCCTATTTGAGGGAGCAAGGAGAGGGGATTTCTCCCCTTTGGGAACCAATGGGAAGGGGTTGAGGATAGGAGGAGGTGAGGCTAGAGGAAACTGCCATAGCAGCCCATGAGAACATAGCTTCTGCAGGATAGGGCTGTAACAGGGTGGGGAGTGGAAAGTTGTGTGGAGATACTATCCTTTTGCACAGATGGTCATGCAAATTCAGTGGATCTTGAAAGAGCTGCAGATTTTGGGGGGTGAGGGGTAGAAGGGAAGCAGGAAACTGAAGATCCTGCCAGGTTCATGAAAGATAAACTCCATTCGCCCTAAGGGGTCCAGTCAAGTGGAAACTCTGCAAGTACAAATTTGTGGACCTTTCAGTGCCCTGTAGGGAAATAAACCATGCAGGAGACAATTTGCCCTCTCATTAGTATGCTGCATGGCTGCTCCATTTAAATGTATTTGGTTTGCTGCTCAGAAGTTGATGTACATCATAGAACCATAGATTTTAAGGTCAGAAGGGACCATTATGATCATCTAGTCTGACTTCCTGCACAATGCAGGCCACAGAATCTCACCCACCAACTCCTGTAACAAACCTCTAACTTACGTCTGAGTTATTGAAGTCCTCAAATCATGGTTTAAAGACTTCAAGGAGCAGAGAATCCTCCAGCAAGTGACCTGTGCCCCATGCTGCAGAGGAAGGTGAAAAACCCACAGGGCCTTTGCCAATCTGCCTTGGAGGAATATTCCTTCCCGACCCCAAATATGGCAATCATCTAAACCCTGAGCATGTGGGCAAGACTCACCAGCCAGACACCCAGAAAAGAATTCTCCATAGTAACTCAGATCCCACCCCATTTAACATCCCATCACAGGCCACTGGACATATCTACCGTTAATAGTCGAAGATCAATTAATTGCCAAAATTAGGCTATCCTATCATATCATCTCCTCCATAAACTTATCAAGCTTAGTCTTGAAGCCAGATATGTCTTTTGCCCCCACTGCTTTTCTTGGAAGGCTGTTCCAGAACTTCACTCCTCTGATGGTTAGAAACCTATGTCTAATTTCAAGTCTAAACCTCCTGATGGCCAGTTTATATCCATTTGTTCTTGTGTCCACATTGGTACTGAGCTTAAATAATTCTTCTCCCTCCATGGTTTTTATCCCTCGGATATATTTATAGATAGCAATCATATCTCCTCTCAGCCTTCTTTTGGTTAGGCTAATCAAGCCAAGCTCTTTGAGTCTCCTTCACAAGACAGGTTTTCCATTCCTCAGATCCATCCTCACTTCAGTTGGTCTGTCCCACATTACTAGTGGTCTTTCGAATTTTAGTGTTGCTAGCAAATTAGAATCACTCCTATTTGATATTTTCATGGACTCACAGATGTATAAAGAAGAGAAGTTTCCTATCTGGGGAACCTTGGAACACTTGACTGGTAACCTCTTTACAGCAAAACACACTTCTTGTGACATCTCCCTTCTCCCCGCATCGCCCAACACAGGTTGCTTTTTCCCCAGCAAATTATTTCATTTCCTGTGCTGTGACACTCGAACAGTATCAAAATTAGTGTTTTGGGTTTGTGTGTTTTTTAAATTTAAGGGTCATATTGAGCTATCAGTTTTTAAGTAGAAAGTCTCAATGAACTCAGTAGGGAGTTCTGCTTAAAAACTGATGGCATGATACAGCTCTAAGCGTTTAACATTCATTGCACTGATACACTTGAAACACTCCAGGTTAGTTAGTTAAGACTCTCCTTTCATATGTGGCTTTCTCTAAATAAATTATGGTTTTTGTATTGCAAGGTGTTCTCTCCCTAAAGTTATGCAAATTGTTGCTAATATTATGGCCACGCTTGGCACTTAGGAAAGTGCTCTAATTACTGGCTATACATTATGGCTCTTTCTAAACAGTGATGGCATGACATTGGCTGGGCCTTAAGTATCTGACTCGTTATTGGAGAACTTTCACAAATTTCAGTTTAAAACTTTGCTAGTTTCCAATCATCTCTTCTCTTAATATTAGGAACAGTTTGTATCATGTAAAGAATAGCCACCAAAACTGAAACTGAACTGGAACCAAGAAGAGGAGCAGGTGGTGTGGAATATTGTTATGTTTGTATTTTGGATTTTTGTAGTTTTGATGTGAGGAAGGGGATGCCCTGTGACTATATTACTATTCCCTGCACGCACACTCTGTCTACACTATTCTTTACCTGTGGCAGGGAACAGCTTCAGCAGCAGGGAGCTGCCAGAGTCTTTTCCTTCAGTGGGCAAAGACTCCAGCAGTGGAGAGCTGCTGGAGCTTTTCCCTGCTGTCAGCATCCTTACCTAGAGCAGGGAAAGGCTCCAGCAGCAGGGGGGCAGTGGGACACTACACGGCTAAAATAGCCATGTAGATGGAATTTTGACAAGTAGAGAGCCAAGTGGGGTATGTACTTGAGTACATACCTACATCCTTCAGGAGTATCTGCACTTCATTTGCCTAAGCCATGCCTCACTGTCTATGTTTAAACCATGCTGGGGAGCTATCCGAGTATACTGCCAAAAGACATATGCAGTATAGATGTAGCCACAGTCAAATCATATACATTACCCACACTTACTATTTGAGGTACAGGAATGTGTTCCATTATTTCAGATATCACTGATTATTACTTTTTAATGACCAACACAGTATGTGTGCATGTGCACAAAATAAACTGTATAGAGTTAAAAACAAGCACACACGAACAACAGTAATACTTTGCATTTAGACAGTACCTTCCATTTGAAAATTGCATCGTATTTTATCAATTTTTACAGATGAGAAAACACAGTGAAAAAGACCGAAATTGCTTCCTCCTGCAGAAAAATCCGTTGAGGGAAGGAAAATTCCATGGGGGTTCTCTATCAGCTTCCCCCAGATAATTTCTTTTTAGAACATATTGCTAGATACTTTGTTTATTTTATCTTCTACTATCTACATTTCTGCTTACCCACGTCAGTCTATGTGGCCCTTCTCATGTTCAGGCATAATGGAATTAATTCCTTTTGTGATCTCTTTTTACTAAAAGCTTAAAACAAAATGGAGTACCAGTGAAAGGGGTTGGATTGACAGCCTTGAAGAAAGAAGCTATCTATATAGCCATAGAATGGGTACACATATCCTGTCCTACCAATCAACCTCAGTAATGGTATGGAGACATTCTGTCAAGGTTAAGGGCAGTTTGGTTTCCACACTCATGCAGTCCTTAGCATTGCTAGCAATGTGATGAAAAAGTACCTGATATGAGAGTAGCTTTTTGTTACATAGATGCCTTTGGAATATGACTGAGACCAGTGACTTATTTCATATTGAAACAACAAGGAGTCTGGTGGCACCTTAAAGACTAACAGATTTATTTGAGCATAAGCTTTCATGGGTAAAACACCACTTCTTCAGATGCATGGAGTGAAAATTATAGATGTGGGCATTATATAATGACACATGAAGGGAAGGGAGTTACCTCACAAGTGGAGAACCAGTGCTGACAGGGCCAATTCAATCAGGGTGGATGTAGTCCACTCCCAATAATAGATGAGGAGGTGTCAATTCCAGGAGAGGCAAAGCTCCTTTTGTAATGAGCCAGCCAATCCCAGTCCCTATACAAGCCCAAATTAATGGTGTTAAATTTGTAAATGAATTTTAGTTCTGCTGTTTCTCTTTGAAGTCTGTTTCTGAAGTTTTTTTGTTCAAGTATAGCTATTTTAAAATCTGTTATAGAATGTCCTGGAAGATTGAAGTGACTGGCTGATTACAAAAGCAGCTTTGCGACTGACTCATTACAAAAGCAGCTTTGCCTCTCCTGGAATTAACACCTCTTCATCTAGTATTGGGAGTGGACTACATCCTCCCTGATCGAATTGGCCCTGTCAGCACTGGTTCTCCACTTGTGAGATAACTCCCTTCCCTTCATGTGTCATTATATAATGCCTGCATCTGCAATTTTCACTCCGTGCCTCTGAAGAAGTGGTGTTTTACCCACAAAAGCTTATGCCCAAATAAATCTGTTAGTCTTTAAGGTACCACCAGACTCCTTGTTGTTTTTGTGGATACAGACTAACAAGGCTACCCCCTGATACTTATTTCATATTGGCCATCAGTCACACATAATCAGTTATGTGCCAGTGGTAACACTCTGCCACTATTGACCTACCATAGATGTGCTTAAAATTGTCATCAATCTGAAAGTTTTTACCAGTCCTTATGTAATTCCCCATTTTAAGGATGGAGAAACTCTCTGGAACTGGTAAGGGTAGGGTCTTTCATAATGGTGGATCTTTTGAAGTGCATTCAATCCGGATTTAACTGGCTCCGGCATGTTTTCCATTTTTCTTGTCATAGATGTCTTATACACTATAGGAAACTCTTTCAAAATGTATTAGGTGAATTTTCACATTTCTTCAAGATCAAATATACTTGTGTAATTCTTTTCACAATTACTAGCTTTCTGAGTAGTCAGTCTTATTAGTTATTTACCATACTTGGATAAATGTTCACTATCTTGTTCAGAATAACTTCGGATTTTGTAGGCTGTAATTAAAACATAAGAAAGCAGCTCTTCAGTAATTCCAGAAACATGTTCCACTCTTTGGTTTGTTCATAGTTGTTATCCTGATCAAATGTCTGAGTCATTAAAATCCTCCATGATTGAAATTCTCATCTTACAATCCTCTTTTATCTGTAAAGACCTTTCCTGATGTACTTATCCTAACTGCCCTGGGGAACTATAGCAGAATCCTACAGTAACCTGACTATATGCACTGTCCTGAATTTCCACCAAGCAGTCTCCATTGTGGACAGAGCCAAATTATGTATCTCATTTCACCTTGCACTCACCATCATATTCCTCCTCAGCAGAGGAGATCAGTTTTATATAGAACCTCTCACACTCAGGGTTTCTTAAAATAACTTTCAATAATTAGTCAGGTTTCAGAGTAGCAGCCGTATTAGTCTGTATTCGCAAAAAGAAAAGGAGTACTTGTGGCACCTTAGAGACTAACAAATTTATTAGAGCATAAGCTTTTGTGAGCTACAGCTCACTTCATCGGATACATTTGGTGGAAAAAACAGAGGGGAGATTGATATACACACACAGAGAACATGAAACAGTGGGTTTATCATACACACTGTAAGGAGAGTGATCACTTAAGATAAGCCATCACCAGCAGCAGGGGGGGGAGAAAGGAGGAAAACCTTTCATGGTGACAAGCAAGGTAGGCTATTTCCAGCAGTTAACAAGAATATCTGAGGAACAGTGGGGGGTGGAGTGGGGGGGAGAAATAACATGGGGAAATAGTTTTACTTTGTGTAATGACTCATCCATTCCCAGTCTCTATTCAAGCCTAAGTTAATTATATCCAGTTTGCAAATTAATTCCAATTCAGCAGTCTCTCGTTGGAGTCTGTTTTTGAAGCTTTTTTGTTGAAGGATAGCCACTCTTAGGTCTGTAATCGAGTGACCAGAGAGATTGAAGTGTTCTCCAACTGGTTTTTGAATGTTATAATTCTTGACGTCTGATTTGTGTCCATTCATTCTTTTACGTAGAGACTGTCCAGACTGTAGGACCGCTATTCCTACCTACATGCCTCTAGCTTTCATCCAGATCAGACCACACGATCCATTGTCTACAGCCAAGCTCTATGATATAACTGCATTTGCTCCAACCCCTCAGACAGAGACAAACACCTACAAGATCTCTATCATGCATTCCTACAACTACAATACCCACCTGCTGAAGTGAAGAAACAGGTTGACAGAGCCAGAAGAGTACTCAGAAGTCACCTACTACAGGACAGGTCCAACAAAGAAAATAACAAAATGCCACTAGCCATCGCCTTCAGCCCCCAACTAAAACCTCTCCAACGCATCATCAAGGATCTACAACCTATCCTGAAGGACGACCCATCACTCTCACAGATCTTGGGAGACGGGCCAGTCCTTGCTTACAGACAGCCCCCCAACCTGAAGCAAATACTCACCAGCAACCACACACCACACAACAGAACCACTAACCCAGGAACCTAACCTTGCAACAAAGCCCGTTGCCAACTCTGTCCACATATCTATTCAGGGGACACCATCATAGGGCCTAATCACATCAGCCACACTATCAGAGGCTCGTTCACCTGCGCATCTACCAATGTGATATATGCCATCATGTGCCAGCAATGCCCCTCTGCCATGTACATTGGTCAAACTGGACAGTCTCTACGTAAAAAATGAATGGACACAAATCAGACGTCAAGAATTATAACATTCAAAAACCAGTTGGAGAACACTTCAATCTCTCTGGTCACTCGATTACAGACCTAAGAGTGGCTATCCTTCAACAAAAAAGCTTCAAAACCAGACTCCAACGAGAGACTGCTGAATTGGAATTAATTTGCAAACTGGATACAATTAACTTAGGCTTGAATAGAGACTGGGAATGGATGAGTCATTACACAAAGTAAAACTATTTCCCCATGGTATTTCTCCCCCCCACCCCACCCCCCACGGTTCCTCTGATATTCTTGTTAACTGCTGGAATTAGCCTACCTTGCTTGTCACCATGAAAGGTTTTCCTCCTTTCCCCCCCCGCTGCTGGTGATGGCTTATCTTAAGTGATCACTCTCCTTACAGTGTGTATGATAAACTCATTGTTTCATGTTCTCTGTGTGTGTATATAAATCTCTCCTCTGTTTTTTCCACCAAATGCATCCGATGAAGTGAGCTGTAGCTCACAAAAACTTATGCTCTAATAAATTTGTTAGTCTCTAAGGTGCCACAAGTACTCCTTTTCTTTTTGCGAATAATTAGTCAGTTAGTGACAGTAGAGTGTAGGCAAATGAGGTAGCTTTTAAATGGCTGACTGGAGTCCTTGGAACTTCTATCTAGAATCAATTTTATTCATAGAGGATCTGTCAGCCAGAGCAGTGCAGCTATCCCCCACCCTTCTTTTTAAAGCTACTATGAGATTTTTAACTTCCACCTGGTCAGCTACAAGAGAGACGATCAGAAATGAGGTCAACTTAATGTCGTGTCTAGAAGGTGTGACTTTTATACTGCAGCACCTTGATCCCTCATTCACCCAATGCATTTTCTGGTCAATATTGTGACACAGCCCAAGTCCCTGTATGAGACATAAAGGACCAAAACTTCTGGCTAAGGGACCAGAGTACTAACTACAAAGCAGCACTTATGCCAATATTGCCATTCTTATTCTTCCCCTTCAATTTGTCAATCAAACAGGATACAGCATTTACTTTTGTCTGTAATTCCAGACATAACTAAATGCTATATCCTGCATATACATATAAAGATATATAATTCAGATCTTTGAAAACAATCCAGTCCAACAGTCACTTTATGTATGTACCTAGCATGATTTTTGTAAGAAAATAGTGTTGTTTCTCTCTGTTGACTTTCCTTTGGTTTACCTTCAAATCATTTCCTACAATGCTAACCAGTGAATACATTCCCATTACCTTGGTATCTCTAAATTACCTCTAAATTCTTTCCTTCCCTCTTAGATATTTATATGCTTAATTAAAATCACAGTAGGACATCTCTGACTTTGCTTCCTCTTGTCTAGATGTAAGTTGCCTCTCTCATCTCTTGATAGAATCATGTAGCATAAAGTAAGCAGGATATTAAAAAGCTAATTCTCTCCCCTTTACATATCTTGCCTTTTTTAAAAGGATCAACTAACCTATGTAGCTTTTTGTATTCCTTTATGAGCTTGCAGCATGCTTTGTTAAACATGATATAGCAATACAATTTAAAACTGAACAAGAGTGGCCATGATGAATGTGTTTTTTAAAAATGATTAATCCACCATTTAGTCTGATTTCCCCTCTTATTAGGGCTTTAAGTGGGCAAAGAGCAAAATGACTTTAGGAGGTTTCTGCAATAACAACAATTAAAACAAGGATTCAGCTTGTTCCTACAGTTTAAAAAAAAATCAGTAGAATGGCTAAGCTGATTTGCATGTTCAGAACAAAAAGCTATTTCAAGGCTTGTACACCATGGACAAAATTCAGTTCTGTCTTGCAGTACACTAGGTGGGGGAAGACAGTGCATTAAGACTCTTAATCCATCAGCATAAACCTAGCACATGATTCATCACTGCCCACCACTTTGTATGGTTATTTACATCTGTGCAAAGTGCATGTAAAACACGACCCAGTCAGGATGGCAGCATTTCACACTCACTTTGCACAGGTCTACGACTATACAAGGTGCAAAGCAATGGTGAATTGGGACACTGGGGGTCTGCTGCTCCTCTCACTTACACTGGCCAAAATCAGGAGTGTCTCCACTGAAGTCAGTAGGCTCTTTTGAAGTCAATGGAGATCACCTGGTGTAACTCAGAGTAGGATCTGGTCCAATGAAATTAAACCTGAGTAAA
Organism: Dermochelys coriacea; assembly: GCF_009764565.3. Lineage (NCBI taxonomy): Eukaryota > Metazoa > Chordata > Testudines > Dermochelyidae > Dermochelys > Dermochelys coriacea. Next base: position 125,911,580 of record NC_050070.1, read on the forward strand.
ACTGATACAAGTGAAAAGAGAAGCCTCTAGTGTTCCATTGAGCCCTGGACTTGAAATCTGGCTAACACAGAGGTGAAAGTAAGCTGGTACACCCCGGTACAGCGTACCGGTAAGAGCCGGTGCACCGTACCAGGCCCGGCTTTCCCAGAGGGCAATTTAAAGCCCTGGGGTAGTGGCGGCAGGGTTGCTGTGGGGATTTAAAGGGCCTTGGAGCTCCAGCCGCTTTTATCCCCCTGGGGCCCTTTAAATCCCGGCCTGAGTCCTGCTGCCCGAGCCCTGGGGTAGGGGTGGGGGGGCTCTGGCGGGGATTTAAAGAGCCCTGGAGCTCCAGTCACCGCTACTGCCCTGGCCCTTTAAATCCCTGCCGGAGCCCTGCTGCCGAAGCCCTGGGGTAGCGGTGGTAGGGCTCTGGCAGGCATTTAAAGGGCCGGGGCGGTAGCGGCGGCTGGAGCCCCGGGGCCCTTTAAATCCCCGATGGAGCCTGGCCACCGCTACCCCAGGGCTCAGGCAGCAGGGCTCAGGTGGGGATTTAAAGGGCTTGGGGCTCTGGCAGCTGCTACCACAGCGGAGCCCCAGGCCCTTTAAAGCTCTGCTAGAGCCCAGAGCCCCGGGGTAGCAGTGGCAGCCGGGAGCCCCCAGGGCTCCTCAGTGATTTAAAGGGCCCTGGACTCCACTGCAGTAGCGGCAGCTGGAGCCCCGGGCCCTTTAAATCACTCCCGAGCCCCGGGGCTCCCAGCCGCCTCTGCAGCTAGTAGCTCGGGAGTGATTTAAAGGTCTCCGGGCTCCCAGCTGCCACTACCGCAGCTGGAGCCCTGGCCCTTTAAATCAAGATTTAAAGGGCCCCGGGATTTAAGGCCCTGCCTCTTCCAGTTGAAGCCATGCCCCCTGCTGAGGACTCCGGTAAGTCCTCTAACTTACTTTCACCCCTGGGCTAACATGACCAGCAGTGCTCCATAGTTTGAGAAGCATGGTCAACCAGTTTGGGTGTGTAGCAAGGCCTACAACCCCCACCCCATTGCATGCATTCGGCTGTCTGACAGCTGGCTCAAGGTTGGGAGACAGCACACATATGGAACAATGTAGCACTCAGACCCAAATACTCTCCTAGTGCAAATTGGAAAAAAACTCATTTGAAGTCAATGGAGGTACATCCATTTACATCATCAGGAGTGTTAACCCACAGCTTCCAGGCCCATCCTGAACCATCTAACTCTGTACATGTAGAATGGCACAGGAGTTCTCCATTTCTCCTGCCACTGAGCTACATAGCCCCAAATTTTGTCACATTATATATTGTGGGTGACATCCTAGCACTATTAAAATCAATGAAAAAACTCTGTTGGCTTCAATAGGACCAAGATTTCACCCTGTATATTTATATTGGATACTAGAGCTGACCTAATGAATCACCAAAAATGCATTCTGTGAATTTCACCTTTCCTCCCTTTTGGGCACCTCTCCTCAGACAGATTATTAATTTCTTGAATGTAATAATTAGAAATTATACATCAATGAAAATTCTTGGTGTGCAGATCATTTGCAAACAGTTTGTTACAACTATTCAAAATGCACAATTCACTCTATGATGTTTAGTTACATAAATCTCATGGCTTTGTTTCTCGATGATTTATGTAACCTCTCTAATCCAGCACAAAATCTAAATGAATGGAATACCTACATTTCAGCTTGATATTTGCTTTACCCAGGTATAGGAAACTTCAAGGGCTCAAATGTTTGTACCACCCTTGTGTCTGCATTTCACAAACAAATGGGTCAAAGCCAAATTCACTTTTGAATGTGAATGAATAGTCTCAGAAATCTTGTTCCGCTATTCACTCAGCAATATTTATTCACGACAAATGCATTAGAACATCATGTCTAATTAGGGCATGATTAAACAAAACTGGGGTTTGCTCAAGTCAGGATGCTTCTCCAGACTAATTGGAAGGGAACTACCCCTTTGACAGCAGTTTCATTGACACAACTGGCTGTTAGTTCTCACTTTCCTCATCCTCCACAATATAGGCTCCGAGTGGCTCTTGTAAGTTTGCCATAACTTCCTCCCCCCCCTCCCCCCAACGCTTAGCTCTGCAGCTGTTTGAAAAAGATCCTTCTGTGGCTTGGCTGAGAGCAGAGAAGTGGGAATCCTAATCCCTGACAACCCTATTATCTATGTGGATGGTTACATATCACATCCCCCAGACTCTCATCAAGGAGGCTACACTAGTCTAGTCCCAAACTTATCTATTTTCAACTTGAACACCTCTGTTGAAGTTGCCATGACTATCTCATTAGGCAAAGTGTTCCATGGTCTGATTGTCCTTTAACGTCAGAAACTTTTTTCTAATTTCTAAGCTGAATTTGTCCTTTTACTCTGCCAATTGCTCCCTATCTCACTGTTTGTGTCTAATGTAGAGTAAATAACTTAATTCCCTCCCTAGCGTTAATAACCTTTAAGTATTTATATGGAATTATCATGTCCCTTTAGTCAAACATTTCTTTAGGCTAAATAAATTAAATTCTCTTTACCATTCTGTTAACTCTTATCCCCAAGTCCCTTTATCCAGTTCTTCATTGCATTTAACTCTACATCACCTTTTTGGTAGCTTACATTTGGCACCCACATGGTCTCTCCTCTGGTTTACAGCCAAAAACTGAGTAATCCTTTTTAGGACCCACTCATGTGAGTTTCTGAGCACTTCCTACAAAGTGCTAAAAGTCCTCACTTTCCAACAAAGTAGTTGGAAGTTGAGAGCACTTAGCTATTCTCAGGATTGAACCCATAATGAGAGCTCTTCGTTCTCGAGATCCCAGTTACCTTTTCCTCCCTTCCTTATGCCACAAAGATCCTAGTTTAATCATTTGCTTTTCTTGCTCCCAGATATAAATGTAGGAACCTGATTTCTCTTCACTCTGTTACTAAAAGGACGCCAAGTTTTATGATTTTTTTCCTCTACACACAGCCAAACATGTACTTTTCAATGTAGATTTATTATTTTCTGTAGTCTGAAATAAGTATTAATGGAAAAGAAATAAAAGATCAAGTTTTTTTTTTAAAAAATGAATGCTTAACATTACACTTAATTAGGAAACTAACACTGATATCCCTGGGTTGGGGGTTAGCAGCAGGGATCAAACCCAGCTCTGGATTTCAATGAAGGACCATCTACTACCTGGACTAGAAGACCCAACTCTTGCCCAAGGCCGTATAGCAGGCTCATCACCACTAGATGGCAACATAGTGTCCAGTTGAATGGGCACTGTTTACGTAAATTTGACCACATTATCAAGTGTGATGAATGCCCACTACTTCAACTGACTTTAATGGGAGCCTCTGGGTGTTCAGCATTAAGAACAGTCAGGCCACTCATTTAAAAGCCTTAGTTCTGGCACCTAGTCTTGAAAATCTTGGCCAAAATGTCTAAGTGAGAGAGAATGCCAAAAAGTGCTCAGTGACACAAGGTAACATTCTGTGCTTTCGCAATGAACAAAATGGAAGCTGCTTCACAACAGGCACAAAGCCTCTAAAGGTAAAGGTGTACTCTGCAGAAAACAGGACATCTCCTTTCAGTTACATATATCACAGATTTCATGGGGCTTTTTTTAATCCAGAGCAATGATGTCTCCTACAGATGTACACAGTATTGGCGGCAAAGTTGGTTATCTTGATGTACAGTTAATGTACCAGCACCATTGGGGCCTATTGTCTTTTCTGCCACACCACTATCACTCTCCCCACCCCAAATCCAAAAAAGCCATAGTAGGTGAAGAGAAGCTCCAGACAAGTGAAGGGTAAACAAGATAGATTCAGTGATTGGCTTCAAATAAGCAGCTAACAGTTTTGATGCTCACCTAATTATCTAAACATTTGGACTCCACAAAACTGAGCTAGAAATCTCAGAAGAACAAGCTCTCTTGTGAAATTTTATATACTTCCTGCTCCTGGTTTTGTTGTCAAATAGGATGACTTCACTGAGACAATACTGAAGTCAATGAAGACTCCTGTTGATTACACCAGGTTTAGGATCAGGCTTAGACACTTAAATATCTGCTCCCAAGTGGAACACAGAACTATAGATCTGAGTTAGGGTGATGACTCAGGACTGGAGGCTTATTTTATTTGAACCAGATGGTCCATCCCTGTTATTGGGCAAATAAGAATTAAATAAAAACCCCAAACTTGCAGTAGACATTACTTCTAGTATTCATGCAACTCCATTCCAATCAATCTGCCATTCATCTGTGGAGAAGTGCAAAGGATCTCATAACAGCTTGAAGCCCCATGAGTTGTGCATACATGCATCATTGCCTTGGCACAAAAACCATCCCCCTGCAAAGAGGCACTTGCCTTCCTCTGTGATAGAATTCCACCCTTCTCCCTGACCCGACAGATCAGGCTCAAATACAGAGCTAGCTATATAGGAAACTATTTATGCTGTCATGTTACATACATAGCTTCATGAACCCCACAGTAAGCTGGACCTAAATTTAGTGACCAAGCCACACCGGTATGTGTTGCACTCCAGTTCATATCGTTCGTATTTCAGACTGTCTGCAGACAGACAGACAACACTGCATCATCTTACACTTTGTTCAACATTCAGGTTTTCTTCAAACATAAGAGAAGATCTAGGGGCTATTTTTAAATGAATGCTTAGATACCACTATAGAATTCTGCCATTAGGGATAAATTCTGTAGCCACAGAATCATAGAGTATATGAAGCCCCGTCTACATTTAATCTGCAAAGAAGTATGGCTATGTCTACACTGGCAACTGAACGACAAAACTTTTGTCTTTCAGAAGTGTTAAAGAAACACCCACCCCCAAAAGACAAGTCTTGCCAACAACAAGCGCCAGTGTGAACAGCACTTTGTCGGCAGTAGGCCTCTGAGACCAACAAAGCTAACGCCACTCATTGGGGATGGAAGTTTTTTGTTGGCAGGAGAGCCGATCAATAGCGGCTACATTGCACGCCTTTTAGTGCCATGGCTGTAGCGACACAAGCATGTCGCTAAAAGCTGCATAGTATATACATAGCCAGTAAGAGAGAGATGTGACTAGCATGCAGATATGTGAAGGTACAGAGAAAACTGACCACATGTTCCATTTTTTCTTATCCCACAGTACAAGAACAAAGAAATGTTAAATGAAAGTGAAAGGCAGTAGAGTGAAGGCAAGCAAAAAGGAGCAATGTATGCAGCTTATAGTTAACTAGTGGAATTCACTGCTGCAGGAAGTCTTTGGGGATGGATTTTAAAGTGGGATACACTGGATGTGCTGTATTAGAGAAGTTTTTTTTTAAATTTTCCTCTGAAGTATCATACACTGATCACCGTCAGAGATTATGGTGGAGTAGGTGCAATAATGGTGTAGCTGGAGCCATTAATACAAGTTTAGACACTTTCTGAAAAATGAACTTGACACAATTATATAAATCTTTTTTAGCTCCTGGATCATTTAACAGAAAAAGGAGCAGTGACCTTCTGCCTTGTCAGGTTAGCTCCTGCAAATGTGCATTTGTGTCACATGCTAAAAATCCTAAGGACATTTTCACTGAATACAATAACAAAGCAATGCAGCCACAGTAGCTTATTTTATCCTTGAGAAAATTAAGGCAGCCACATTCCTAAAAACATTATGAGAAGTTAAATGTTCTTAAAACTAATCACCCACCCCATTTGGTATTATCATTATCTACTGGATTATCATAAATCTATTTTAAGTGATTCTAATAGAATTTTTTAAGCCTTCCACTATCATTCTATTTGTATTTATTTTTGTTAAAAATATGGTGCAGCTTTATAGTTCAACATTTCAAATCCAGCTCAGGTCACAAGTAACCAAGAGTAAATAAAATAGCTCCTCAGCCCCTATCCATCCCCTTGCACATTTCCAGTAGTGCAAAGAACACTACCCTAACAAGGCAGTTGGTGACTCCCCTTAAATAGGGAATTCCCTGAATGGAACACAGCCAGCTATATATGGTCTGCTCCTGACCCCTCTGACATAGTGAGTATGCCAATGGCAGGAAGTCTTATGAGGGCATGGTGAAAACACACTGGAGCATAGTGCATTTAGTGCCAGTTCCTGCTATTGACATGCTCTTTGTTGATTAGTCATGTTAAAAAAAGTATATTGGTTTTAAGAAATCCTCTATTTGGTAAGATCATTCCCAGAGACAGTCTATGCCTGCCAATAGTGTGGGGGGGGGGGCATAGTGAGGTAAGCCAGCTTCAGCAGAGTTACTGAGCATGCTCAGTCTATGTAAGCATGCTCAGTACAAACGAAGCAGCAAATCTGAGGGGCACGTGAGCCCGCACACCTCCCCGCCCCTGTTCCTGCTAAGTTTCAAGTTTTTAGAGCAGGGTATCCCAAGCTTTGTCACAGCATTCTTCCTCTAAGCACCAGAAAGATACGCATGCTGCCTTTATCACTATAAAATGCACGTGCTGTGTATTTGGGAGAATGGGTAGGTGACAGGTACTGGGTGAATGGTGGGGGAAAAGCCTGCTTGGGAAAAATATCTGGAAAGCAAATAATGATGCATTTGGAAAGTTTTGTTTTAACCAAGAGACCATGGCCGTATGCATAAAACAAACAAAGAAAGTAACTTCCTCCATTTTTTTGCAGTTCTTCTGGAAGTGTTGGACCCTCCTCTGGGAAGCTGACCTCACAATCTGAGGAATGCTGCCTTTAAGCTATTTACAGGTTGTTTTGGTCAGGTCACTAACTCCTGTTGAGAGAGGTGTATGATGGCAATACTCAGAAATGAGCATGTCTGATCAGAATTTTCGTATGGTGCAGTTCAGAGCAGCAAGCACTTTGTCGCACAGAAACATTTCCTCACCATGGCTGTGGGCACACACTAGTTATTGCTCAGAACTAGGAAGATGTGGATTTTACATGCTACCTTGTATTCTGTAAATCACTTTTAATGACTGATACTTTTAAAGCTACAGTTAACATATGTTAGATTAAGATTTAAACATTTCCTTTTTATTAATGCTTTTGATTCACACCAATCCTTTAAGAGGAACTTTTAGCAATTCTTCTGTTATTGCATGTCTCCTTTCCCCTCCTGCTGAGCTGCTCCATCCTGTGTTATCAAAGCAATTTTCTCTCTCTCTCTCTCTCTCTCTCTCTCTCAGAAATGTTTAATAACTAGTGACTACAAACCAAACAAGCTTTACTAACTCATGTGCTTAGAGACAGCCATGTTGTATGTCTCTTGCCCACAGCTGTCCTAAGCTGGTGACAGTCCAGTCTAGTGCTATTAACAACAGCAAGTGGCCTGTGAGATCACCCCCTTTACATAACTAATTTCTTGGTTAGTCTCTGTTCTTGCAGAGTACTCAACTCCTTCCTTAAGCTGCACCTTTATGTGATCTTAAGTAAGCTTTGCTCTGCGTAACCCACTCCCCCATGTGATGAATGGGGAAGTGAGGCATAGTTAGACAGCTGCAGCTAGGGCCAGGTCTTAACAGGGAGAAAAGGAGGCTGACTGAGGCACTCCTTCCTGTTATATAGTCTGTGTGAGGGGGGGCTTTTTAACATTTATGTATGTTTAAATACAATACCAGTAGTTGGTTTACTATTTAATTGCATTTCATACCTCAGAGGAAGTTCTATGTGGGCTATCTAGTCATAAGAACATAAGAATGGCCATACTGGGTCAGACCAAAGGTCCATTCAGCCCAGTATTCTGTCTACTGACAGTGGCCAATGCCAGGTGCCCCAGAGGCAGTGAATCTAACAGGTAATGACCAAGTGATCTTTCTCCTGCCATACATCTCCACCCTCTGACAAACAGAGGCTAGGGACACCATTCCTTACCCATCCTGGCTAATAGCCATTAATGTACTTAGCCTCCATGAATGTATCCAGTTCTCTTTTGAACTCTGTTATAGTCCTACCCTTCACAACTTCTTCAGGCAAGAAGTTCCATAGGTTGACTGTGTGCTGTGTGAAGAACTTCCTTTTATTTGTTTTAAACCTGCTGCCCATTAATTTCATTTGGTGGCCCCTAGTTCTTATATTATGGGAACAAGTAAATAACTTTTCTTTATTCACTTTCTCCACACCACTCATGATTTTATATACCTCTATCATATCCCCCCTTAGCCTCCTCTTTTCCAAGCTGAAAAGTCCTAGCCTCTTTAAACTCTCCTCATATGGGACCCGTTCCAAACCCCTAATGATTTTAGTTGCCCTTTTCTGAACCTTTTCTAATGCCAGTATATCTTTTTTGAGATGAGGGGACCACATCTGTACGCTGTATTCAAGATGTGGGTGTACCATGGATTTATATAAGGGCAATAAGATATTCTTCGTCTTATTCTCTATCCCTTTTTTAATGATTCCTAACATCCTATTTGCTTTTTTGACTGCAGCTGCACACAGCATGGACGTCTTCAGAGAACTATCCACAATGACTCCAAGATCTTTTTCCTGATTAGTTATAGCTGAATTAGCCCCCATCATATTGTATGTATAATTGGGGTTATTTTTTCCAATGAGCATTGCTTTACATTTATCCACATTAAATTTCATTTGCCATTTTGTTACCCAATCACTTAGTTTTGTGAGATCTTTTTGAAGTTCTTCACAATCTGCTTTGGTCTTAACTATCTTGAGCAGTTTAGTATCATCTGCAAACTTTGCCACCTCGCTGTTTACCTTTTCTCCAGATCATTTATGAATAAGTTGAACAGGATTGGTCCAAGGACTGATCCTTGGGGAACACCCCTAGTTACCCCTCTCCATTCTGAGAATTTACCATTTATTCCTACCCTTTGTTCCCTGTCTTTTAACCAGTTCTCAATCCATGAAAGGATCTTCCCTCTTATCCCATGACAACTTAATTTACGTAAGAGCCTTCGGTGAGGGACCTTGTCAAAAGCTTTCTGGAAACCTAAGTGCACTATGTCCACTGAATGCCCCCTTGTTGACCCTTTAAAAGAACTCTAATAGATTAGCCCATGTATCTCCCATGTGGTGCATAAGTACCTGATATTTACACTTGAGCGATGTAGTAAGAGCTCACACACCCTTGCCACCTACTGTACAGTTGATGAAGGAATCTGATGGCAAAGAAAGTATATTATTGACAACATAGCTTTGTATTTTCTTCACTTGCAGATACTTACAGAGTTAATGCAGGGATGGGTCCAGCTACTAGATGGTGTGACATACCAGGGTCCAATCCAGACAAATGAGTAGCGGTGTCACCCTAGCCCTGTAACCTGGGATGCTCTTTACAATGCTTTACTGATGTAGCCTCCAGGCTGGTCTGCTCACAAACAGCCTTCAGCATGCAAGTCTCTCCCAGCTATGTATGCATGTGTGCTGCAGCCAGCCAGCCACACCTTGACTCTTACCAGACATGGTTAGAATGCAGGGTGATCCCAACACACTCCCAGTCTTAGATTCCCACCCCCTAAATGTATGTCCTGTACTGTGTAGTCCTCTCCTGGACAATACATATTCATATAAAGTCCATATAGCTTTAACAGAAATAATATGCACATAACTTGTTTCCCCAAATGGAGTTTCCAGACACTTCAGTTTAAACACACTGGATTAGATGAAACAATAAAACAAGCTTATTAACTTCTAAAAGAGAGATTTTAAATGAGTACAAGTAAAGGTAACACACAACTAATAATGCCTAACTTCAACTATGTTCTATTTAAAGTAAGGGTCTCTCACCACATGCTTTCAGCAGTCTTACTGACCAAACTTCTTAGATCAGAACCCCCTTTCCAATTAAATGGCTGCTTTCTTTGTCCCTTCTAATGAAGTAAAATCAATGGACAGAGAAAGAGAAGAGGAGTGCCTTGGGGTGTTTCTGCCTCCTTTTTATAATGCGAGTCCCCTTCTCGGGGAACCTTTCCAGCTGACTTTCTGGAGACAAAAAAATCTATGGAGAAAGATGTTCCCTGTCGCTTTTTCTCACCTTTTGATGTTTCTTTTGTCTACCCTTCCGGCTTGTTGATACTGTTTACTGCTTAAATGCAAATTAAGCAGAGCACACCTTCCTTTGTTTGAGACAGACTTGTTTGTCAACTTCTGCTGTGTTTTGGAACACGAGTTAACATTACAGAGGGAAATCTTATAACTTCACATACCATGTTGCCACACATAATTTATCAGGACAATATTGACCAGCAAATTGGGAGTTTTCAGAGGATACCTCACAAGGCATACTTTGTACAAAGATTATTAGAACAATGTTTAGGGTGTGGACATAGGGGAACATTCTATCACAGATGGTTCCCCTTGTTAGAGATAATGTACTTTAATGGGATTGGTGAACTCCGGATTCTACACTTGATTCTGCAACAGAGTGTGTGTGAGAGCTTGAGAAGGTTACTTAACATTCCTATTTTTTTTCTTTTGTAATATCAGGGATAACAGACTTACCTGAGCTCTTTGAATGAGAGGTTCTGTGTAAGTGCAAAGTATTATTATTAAATCCCTATATACCCCTGGATATGCAAGCTACAGCAGCATTGTTTTTCCTCTGTCATTTCCAATGCAGGGAAGATGGCACTTTCCACAAGGGCAATGGAGTCAGTCCTTAGCAAATTCCAAATGCAGGCAACTGCATCCTTCCCACCTATATTTGTCCTGCAGTTTCAAAGACATGGTTCTTCACTTCTATGTTGAACAAATTTGTAGTGTTGCTCTGCAGTGTTAAACAGCTACCATATTGCGCCCCAGGGACAAATGCATTGAGTGGTGAACGAAATGTTCCTATAGGTGAAGATTTAATCAAATGGTCTTCATTGCCGCTAAGCTCCTATTTTCCTTAGTGGGAGCTCTGTCTGACTCAGAAATATAGGACTAGGCTCTCGGCGTCAAATTCGTCAGTATTCAATTCATTATTCAATCTCCACTGAAGTCAGTGGCAGTTTCCTCAATTAAATACTGCTGGATTTGGCCTATTGTTTGAAAATCAGTTTATAGAGCAATTGAAGATCACTATGAATGAGGGACATAATGCAAGTTGGTATCATTTCTGTGGCTGTGTTTTTATTCCAAAATAATATTCTATTTCTGAGAAGAAGAAATTAAGGGAATAACACGCTATCTTAAAACCTGACTCTGCACCCCTCACACAAGCAAAACTCCCATTGTCTTCAATAGAAGTTCTAACTGAGTAAGGAGTTCAGGATCAAGTCCTTAATTCTGCTCAGGCTGAACAGATAATAAAATCAGTGACTTATCCTGGGAAGTACAGCTGCAAGCAGAACAACATTGTCAAACTTATTCTAATTTTTGCAACCGACAGTAACTGTGGAATTTTTGAATTTAGATTTTGCAGATATCATCAGGCTTTCCCAACAGTTGAAGAAATACAGAAAGCATTCTCCCTTTGAGTGACGTAAGGGGATGGAGGTCAGACAAATCTCGCCGTAGCAGTCTATGTCCTTTCTGAATCTCTCATTTGCTTTTCCATCCATGCAGAGTGGTATACCCAGCACTGTTGATTCATTCTCACTTTGTCACATGTGACTTATTTAACAAATATTTTGTCTAGCAAATGCCTCCTTGAAATGGTTTGGTGAGTCCTTTCTTGATTTCTGAGACACAAGTGTTAAATATACAGCAGAATATGCATGGCTGTAAATCATGAATAGTGACTATTTTGTGACACTAGTCCTCATTATGTAATTTCTATGCCAAAAGATGGATTTTACTATTTTTTCATAAATCACTTGCTTTTATGTATCTGATTTATTTCATACATGTACTAAATTCTCTCTGGGTTATACTAAATTCAAAATTTTTAAGCATATTTAATTCAAAACAAGAGATGCCGAAGGAGAAAAGTGTATTTAAAAATCATTTTGATGGGTCAGATAAAATAATGACATTTAAGTTGTAGGAAAATAATCAGAAATGATTCATAATTTTAATACAGATGTCTAGATGTTCTAACGAACACTTAAAGAAAAGGAGTACTTGTGGCACCTTAGAGACTAACAAATTTATTAGAGCATAAGCTTTCGTGAGCTACAGCTCAATGTGCAAAAGTGAGTAAAATACACTGCGCATCTTATAAAAAAGATTTTTAAAAAAATCACATCTGAATATAGGCACCAATCCAGCAAAGTACTTAAGCATGTGAGTAGCCCAATTGACTTCAATTAGTGCCATTGAATTATTCATGTACTCAAGTACTTTGCTGGGTCAGGATCATAGCACATCTGTGAGGCAGATTTCCTAGAGTTATAGCAGATTTTTCTGTGCCCTTTTGCATTCTTGGCTTGCTCTCTGCTGCCAGATGTCTATTTCCCCCCATTCTCTCTTTTAGGTTTCCTTCTCTATCTCATTCTTCTTCAGTCCACCCACTTCTTGAACAAAATGCAAGAGCACTCATGTAACTGACATCAAGTTCCTGCACAATATCACATCAGCATTGCAATGCCTTGGCATCCACAGACATTACACAAAACAAACTCTTTGATCAGATCTGTGAATTTTGTGATCTACAGCATTAAAAGAAACTTTGCCACCTTAGGAGACTAGATCCTCTTCTGTTTCCCTGAACCCAGCAATATCCCATATGCTCATTACTGTGGTCCCTTTCTCACAGAAATCTCCTTTACAGTGCATCAATTACAAATGCTGATAAAATCTGCCCAGACAGCTCCAAAGCCATAGGATCAAGCTAATTGCTAAAGTCTGGAAGCAAAATGATCAATAGTCTCTTCTTGTGCTGCCTATATGAATGTGAACATGAACATTGGTCTACAGTAAGGAATTGCCTTCTGTGGTCTAAAATGCTCTAACTTCTCAATACACACATCAAAGTCCCTTTAATCCCAGATTTTCTTACAAGAGTACAACAAAATTGGAGGTCCCTGTGTAGTAGTAGGATTTTATGTTTGTATTTTGTATAATTTAGAATGAAGGATAAAGAATAGTAATATAGCATGTATTAAATGTATTGATGTACGATTTGACCATATCCTGCCAGTCATCTATTTGAATAGCAGAAAGGAATGGCCAAATGGGCCACTGGTAGAGATACATCAACCAGAATTTGCGTCTGGGCTGATTTCAAGACAGTAACAGACCTTTTAGGATCACCACTTTGTTGTAGGCTTAGCATTTTAAAATAAGTAAAAGAATGCAATGATTGTTTTTCTTTTGCATAGCAACTTGATGTTCCTGTTCAAATGTTCTTGTAAATCAATTCTGTTTTGTGTGAGAGTGAAGAATGTATGTGTTAAGAGATAAGTGTGAAGGCCATCACCCAACCAGATGTTCTAGGGAAGAACCTAAGACAGATGCAAGGGCGCCAGGAGGTTGCAACACACTGCTATTGAAATGTCAGAGGAGGGCAGATTGACGACTCTAAAGATGAGACAGGCACCTATCGATGGGCACAAGATAGCTATGATCAAAACCCGCTTGGGGTAACTCCCTGAGAGACTTAAAGAAAGAACAAGATAAAGAATGAGAAGGACAATATGAGAAAACAAGCACTCATCAAACAACAATTGATTACAGCATGATGGTGCAAAACTCATTGGTCCCAATGAAGGAAAATCACTATATAAACAGGGTGATTTGCCATGAAACTTTGGGTTCGTCCTGCCAAGTCTTCTCCAGAACATCGTGTTGCGACTGACAGAATCCGGTTCCTACCTACCAGTGATCAGCCTAGCTGGCCACTAGATTGATCTGGACTCTGGACTGATAACTATAATATCGACTAGTGGGACAGTGTGTGTGTGTGATTGAATGCATATGCTAATTGTGTATCTTCAATAAACGCAATGTATTGCCTTTTCCCTTGAAAAAGATCCCGTGTGCTTCTTATAAGCATAACACCTGCTCCCCCAAGTGTATTGTATGCACAAGGCACATTTCTGTGAGATGTCTCTGATTCAAGAAGCAGCTATAAAGAACTTAAAACTATCCATCTGTTTATCCCATCTCTGGCAACACTGGTTAGGTCTATAAAGGTCAAACTGGCCTCTGGGATGTCAACTCAGTGCCTTGTCTATGCCGTCTCTCTAGGATGTATCTTTATGTATGCAATAGGTTTTAAGTTTACCACAGTATCCAAATAAATACACAGTGCTCCAGTCCCTAAGGTCCAGTTATCCTAATTGCCATTATAATAAAACTCCAGGACTTAGATCAGCAAGCTAGGTGTCATCCTTTCAAGCCACACTCACCACACTAGAGCTCTCTCTGCTATTACCTCATGCACTCAAATCCTTGACGTGGAAACAGCTAAACATTTTGTATCATCTATGGGAGAGTTTAGTGAAGGGGTTTTCACGTTCTTGTAGGACCACACGGAAAAGTAATGAGGAAAAGTACCGTAGTGTCTTTAATGCAAGTAGAAGAATCCTCTAGAAACAGAGGGAAATAAGGAGAGTCAGTACCATGTATCTGCTAACGTCTTTGCAAAACACCACCAAGTGGATTGTCAATCAGATACCTCTGTACTTGAAACAACTGTTCTCCAAAGGGACAATGCAGCTGGAGAGACCTAGATTTATACTCTCACAGGTGCAGAGGACGGAGTATTGCTGACAGCAGAATCCCACCTATGGAACATCTTACTGGAATGGATCAGATTGAGCTCAGAATGGACTCTGCCTAGATCAAAATGTAAAGGCTACATATTTGACAAAGCTTTCCGCAAACACTAACTTCCTCCATATAAAAAAGACATTATGCTACCATTGGGAGGGAGAGAAAAGAAACATGTCTAATTTGTTGCTGTTTCATTTAGCTTCATTTGATGCTGGCATTCCAAAGTGACAGATACCTCAGAAGTACCATCTATGGACAGGCAGGCAAACAGATAAATAAATATTGCACTATTGTCTCCACAAAGCTACAACATCCATTAAGAGCACTTTGTCACAGTTACTCTAATCAGGTCTCCACCTTACCTTGATGTCGTCATTGTTAATTATATTCAAAATGGGCTATCAATGAGCATCAGCAGTCTCCCATTTACTTCCATGGGAGTTCGTCACTAAGTTCAAGTCTCTGAGAAGGGTCACTTATACCTACAACTTAGATCAGTAGAGGGCAGAATATCAAACAATGTTGCCACAGGTCAAAAGAAAATTGCCAATATAACTGGGTTCTCAAATTAACTCTACCCTCCATTTATTGCTTTCCATTTACCTGTACCTCAAATGGAGTTTTGGATGTAAGACTTATTTCCTTCTTCTAGTCAAAAAAGCTTCCAGGCAGGACTACACTTACAAACATAAGCTTCAACTCCCAAGCTCCCTCTGAACTGGTTGTCCTTGCGGTTTCTGCCTGCAGGACTGCCTGTCCCTCTCTTCCCACCCTCCCCTGTCTGAAAAATGACCAGCCTTTTATACTTTGGAGCTTTAGTTGATTTGGCTGTCAGAAGGAGTCAACAGATTAAATGCACCTCCACAATATGTCGCACACCACGCTGAAGTGGGCTTAGCAAAATCTGTTATCTTCTTTGCTGAGCCAGCTGTGATCCAGTGACACATCTCAGACCTAAATTTATAATTATTATTTTATTTAATTCAGACTTATTTTGCATACAAAATGGAGGGATTTTCCCCATGGTTGAATAGGTCAGTGGAGACTGGCTGAGGATGCTGCTAGTTATATCTCTTTGCTCACCCTTGTATCAAATTAAAGTGGACACAAACATAGATAAAAATCATCTATTTTTTAAAAATTGGTGTATTAAATTAAATTAAATACATTTTAAAAAATAAAACCAACTTAAAGTTTAATTTGAAATTATGACAACTTATGTTAAGGACTAAACTTACTATGATCTATTAAAATAGTTTAAATTAAATTTTAAAAAAATCAGATCAAGCAGTCTATGTTTGCTGCCAAAATTTTAAAAGCATGTCAAATCACTGAAATGGTGGAAGTCACTCACTAAGTAGCTGGAATTACAGAGTTTGTTGAAGTGCTGAACCAATGTTTGATAGCAATAGCCTCTTCTGAAGGTTCAGAGAAAATATTTTCGCCATTTCAATTTATTTACCTAGTTCAGTGCCTAGTTCATTCAAAGTTGAGAAGCCAATTAGAAACTGAAAAAGCAGAAAGGTTTGTTTTCCTCTTTTCAATCTATGAATAAAAATGAGGTATTAGGGGATGAGATCTATTAGTTTTAAAATCTTAGAGGACATGGTGATCAGAAAAACTACAGATAATACTTCCTCAGTTTAATAAGCCAGTTAATTTTAAATGCAACCTTTTTAAAAAAAATGTATCCAACACATTTAAGGTACTTTTATTTAACTAAATTTTAAAATGCTGTATTTATAAATGAATTTCAATTTCCATCCAAATATAGCTTGACCCAAATCACGGGTAAAAAATAATTCTAGTAATAAGAAATACATTATCATTCACCATTTTCAAACATAATACAAAAATAAAAATTAAGAAGCCAAATAAATATATGCTAAGCTATATAAATGCTTAAATAAATGTGTAGAGCTATAGTGTATCCTCCTGGGTAGCAAAAAAAAGTCGTTAGGAAAATAACTAAAAAAAATACAAATACAAAACCACATTAAAACTGATCATTTAAATCCAGGTTTCCTGCTTGCTGATTCAAGTCACTTTGATTTAAATTAATTCATGTTGGCAGACTCCCATTTATTATTAGAAATACAATAATAATTGTTTTCTGTTATGGAATACATCATAAATGAAAGGAAAGGCACTCTGAAAATATATATACATGTGGCAATTTTCTGATCACAAAGGACACTTGTGCTATGCTAGGGAAATTCCATGCATTTGGTTAGTGGGTAAATACCTCTGAGGAATGGTGTTATTCCAGCATGATATGATTCCCCTTTAGGCTTCATGCTTAATATGAAGACAGTTTTAAGATCATTTACATGTACATAATTCTTTAATTACTATCAACTGCACTTTGTAATACTAGTGAAATATCTAGGAATATGAATACAGGTACTTGCAAATCAAGTATTTGGAAAGCTGCCAACTTCACTTAATTGGATGAATTGCTTCCCCCATCATGCAATTTTTTTCCTGTGCTCATAAAGTGGGGAAATATTAAGAGGCACAAATGGCAGTAAAGTGCCTAAGTTCCATCGAGAGTCAAAGTCTTTAATTTCTCCAACTTGCTGGTTGTGAATGATTTTCTTTTGGCAGGAACTATCTTTTTTTCCCCTCTTCTTCTTAAAGTGAATTTAGGCTCAGTAAATAAAGATGTTGAAGTGACAGCCCTGAAGACTGTACTCTCATACTTCCCCACAGTATAGGAATTACACGGGCAGCAACAATTCAAAATTTCTCTTCACAGTCATGCCAAGAGACACTGCTCCCGGTGAGAAGGAACAGATTCTAAAGGATCAGAGGCCCATTGAATCCTTAACCTGTCCTTCCAATATACTGCATGAAGCCCTGTTCCATGCAAGCCCCATGGATCCAACCTTCATTTAATTCCCCCCATGGACTGTTAGTTATGCTTATCAAACTTCTAGCTAGAAGCATCTCTTCTGCAGAACATGGAACATCCCTCTCCTAAAGGGGCCTCAAATGTATTTCACTGCAGCACACAAGGCAAATCAATTTACTTGCCATTAAATTCTTTACAACTGTTTAGGGCCAAATGATCAAAATTGAAATAATCCTTCCACTAGGTTCTACTAAACTGCAATTTAAAGCTGAACAAACAAAGGTTGCCCTACAATTTACATCACAGAACGCATGGTAAGACAAACATCCAAAGAATGTATGATCCCTCCCTCCCCTCCCATGAAATGTTTGATTCTGAGAGTTAAAGGAGGAGGGAATCTTGTCTGCAGACTCTTGAGGTTCATTCATAGCCATAAATTGTGGGGAAAAACATTAAGTACCACTACACTTCACAAAATAGTTCAGAAGGGCTCTGTGGAATTGTTACTGGCTCTCTTTCTGACATACCTGCTGTTAATGGAGAAGACAAGTTATTAAACATAAAAGGTCTTGGGATACAGTGTTCCAACATGTTTCAGTTACAGGACTAAGAAAAGGTTCCAGGCAGGTATTTTAACTAAACTAGTTCACCAATTTTAATTGTGATCTCTTCCAAACCCTCCTTGCTCTTGTGGCTAATGCAGAGCACAGCAAAATTGGAATTTCTATCACCCAGGAAGTTCTGATGTTTCAGCATCTGGCTTTGACCTTTCTGAATTGAAATTTTCTGGGGTTTTTCATTCTGAAAAAAATTCAATATTTCATCTTTTCAGCCTAATTTGGAACTAAATATTCCATTTGAACATTTTTAAATCAAGACAAAATATCTTAACATTCCAGAATTGAAATGTTATAGTTACTTGAATCTAAATCGCATCAGAGACCAGGAGGTAAGCGGTCATGCCTAGTGGTTGGAGCAGAAGTCATTAGCCTGGAATAGGAGTCCAGGGTGAGAGCCAGAGGCCTGATGCCAGAGCCCAGGTTCAGAGCTCAAGTCAGAGATCCAGAATCAGAGCTGAGGACCAGAGCTGGAATGAAGTAAGACAGGACAAGGCATGGGCTGAGACTGGAGCGGGGCTGAGTCTGAGGCAGGAACAAGAGGCACAGGAGCTATTGCAGCCATAGACAAATGCTTAGAGCAGCCAGCAAATTGCTGGTCCTGGTGGGCTTAAGAGCAAGCTTATCAGCTTCCTCAGCCAAACAGGTGGGGCACGTCATCAGATAGTCTAGCTGATGCAGCCCAGCTGTGCTCATGAGGCTCTTGGGAGATTGAGCTGGTGCAGCTGCAGGGCCTTATTAATGACAAATTGAAATGTTTCATGTCAAAGTCAGTTCAACATTAAACTGCATTTGCCTACGGTGCCATTATATCTCAGGGGGACTATAGTTTGAATTCCTCGTCCCCATTACCCTCTATGGGCAAGGCTCCCTGGCCTGACTCCATTTCCTCTGATGCACCCACAATCATGTGATTCCCATAATGCACCATACAACTTAATATGGGGGGACACTGTGGTGCATTATGGGAGATACAGGCCAAGCTTCTTGGATGGACTACAAGGACATAATGCACCCAAACTCCAACTTATCATGTCTTAACTGTGTAGTTGGCATTGTATCTGAGTCAAACTGAACCCCCAGTGTCACACTATCTAGATTTCAGAGTAGCAGCCGTGTTAGTCTGTATTCGCAAAAAAGAAAAGGAGTACTTGTGGCATCTTAAAGACTAACAAATTAGACTGTCTTTTCCACCGAATGCATCCGATGAAGTGAGCTGTAGCTCACGAAAGCTTATGCTCAAATAAATTTGTTAGTCTCTAAGGTGCCACAAGTACTCCTTTTCTTTTTTGCGGACACTATCTAGAGTGGCTCATGACTACGAGTGCCTATCCTAGAATATCAGGGTTGGAAGGGACCTCAGGAGGTCATCTGGTCCAACCCCCTGCTCAAACCAGGACCAATCCTCAACTAAATCATCCCAGCCAGGGCTTTGTCAAGCCTGACCTTAAAAACCTCTAAGGAAGGAGATTCCACCACCTCCCTAGGTAATGCATTCCAGTGCTTCACCAGCCTCCTTGTGAAAAAGTTTTTCCTAATATCCAACCTAAACCTCCCCCACTGCAACTTGAGATCATTACTCCTTGTTCTGTGTCAGGGCAGACTGTCATAACAGGGGAAACATTCCTGGTGGTATGTTCTGTAATTAGATTTCACCAAGCCAGTAACCAATGTGAACTCCTGGATCACTGTAACAGCCTTATCCTGGAGTCAGAGACAGTCTCCTTAGATTCTCCAGTCCTGCTTGCTACTTAGAAAACTGGACTTAGTGATAAATGGTCACTTACAGCAAAAATCACACCACATTTAGGTTGCTTCCAGTCCCAGGAGACCATCGTTTCCTCCTACTTCGCTATCCTAGATTACACCAAAGACAATGCCTGTAGCCAATCCCATAATAAACAAAGGGTCTATTAACTAGGAAAAATAAATGAGTGTTATTTACAGATCAAAGCAAGAAAACATACACACAAGTGAGTTGCAATCTAAATCCTAATAGTGACAGAGTTATAGTAATCTGTCCATTCAAAATGTCTTTCAGGGAGGACCCAGGGGTAACCCTTGGGGATCTCTGGCTTCAGTTTAGTGTTTCTGGCTCTGAGAGATTTCAAATAGCAAAGAGATGGAAATAAAAATAGTAGACATGAAGATTTTTCCGCTTCCAGAATTCAGACAGATGGGACAAGACCTTCTACATGCACTTCTCTATGGGTGGATAGGGGCAATTAAAGCTTGTCTTATAATGGCCCACTTAATTTTTGATAGTCCTCCTGGATGGCTGGGGAGGAGGGGGAGGAAGGGGCAATTCCCATGTCTGGCTCCACAAGTTCAGATCAAACTTTTTCAAATTTATAAAGCAAAACTTGCATATTTCCTTATTACTGAGGAATTAAGATAGTTTTGAGGCTGTGCGGAAAATGAGTAGAGCTTGGAATGTGTGGGGATAGATGGTTCTGAATAATGTTAAATTTTTAATAACTTGCGAGTTGTGTCACCAGAAGAGCATCAATAGATGTGTGAGAAACTAGGAATAAGAACCACATGGAAATATCTCCACAGTTACTGTTGGCTTTCATTTTTTCCCCCACAAATCTTTTTGAAGGATGCTGCTGACTCCAAGCCTTTTGCTATTGTGAGTCATGTTGTGCTGATCATCTACCTGAGCATAGGAGATCTCTGGGGAAGTGGCATGTACAGGTTGGGAATAAGTTCTGTAGGAAGTGAAAATTCAGCCTCGCTTAGAATAATTTTTTCTTCAGCACAGCAAGCACTGGTAGTGGTGATTTTCCTTAGGTGCTGGAGTAAATCAGACCATAACATCCCTGTCTAGACGTTTAAAAAAATCTCAAATTTGTCTCCTTGTAAAAAAAAGATTGTTTTGATGTTCATTGTTCAAATATAATCCGCTGATGCAATATCCTTCCATTACAAAAACAAAATGTAAGCATCTATTTATTAGTGATACAACAAAACCACTGCATGTGGGATGCAGTGCGCAATGCAGTGCATGCAAAGGGAGTTTACTTGTCCGTTTCCACTCTAGACCCCAGTAAATTGTCAAAATGTGTTTTTTGTGCTCAGCTGGTAAATTAGATAAAAAGTTGTTGTAAAGCAGAATAATGGCTTCTGTTAGTGTTGGATGATTTCTCTCATTTCCATATCTACATTTACTACTGATATGCTGTGTGATCTTAGGCCAGTCATTTCCACGCTCTGAGCTTCTGTTTCCCTTCGCATGGTTAGTATGTTTAGATTGTACACTCTTCTGGGCCTGGACTGTTTCTTTCTATGTGCTTGTAGAGCACTTAACACAATGGGACCCTGCTCTGGATTGGGGCCTGAAGGTACTACTTTAATACAAATACATAATAATATTAATTGTGCAAACTGAAAGGCCATCCTTCCCCTACAGTGGAGGGAACTAGGCTGGGCTCAAGATATCTGGAACCAATTTCTGGCTATGTCATAGATTTCCTGTGGAACTTAGACAAGCAATTTAGTGCCCAATTCAGATGCAGTGATCATCCACAACTCCAACTGAAGTGAACGAGAACTATGGATGTTCAGCACCGCTGAAAAATCAGTCCCTTTATCTGTCTGTGCCTCAGTTCTCATCTGAAAAGTAGGCATAATAATGCTTCCCTATCTTACAAGGCTGTGGTGAGGACAAAGTCATTAATGTTTGAGAAGCATTCAGTCACTATAGCAGCGGGGGCCCATAGGAGTTCAGGGATAGCTAGAAAGAGAAGTAATGTTTTTTCAAAATAAAGTTATTTAGGCAATTTCTGTAGAGGACCTTTTCTGACAGGCTAGGTTATAAGTGTTCAAAATATAATTTATTACATTTTTCTCACCTCCTAAGGAGGCTCTGTCATACTCAGAGGACAGAAATTTAACCTGCTTTCTATTTGTTTGAAAAGTTCACAAATGTTATATTTGTGAGTGATAGAGCAGTGTAAGCATGAATGATGCTATACCAAACATAGAACAAGACAAAATCCCAGCAACCAAAAATCCTACGAGTTTACTCAAATACAACACATTAAAACATCAGTTTGGATGAAAGATGGCGAGATGTCAGTGGTGGGAGACATTAATTTATTTTTTCTTTAAAAACACACACATTTAAAAGATAAAGCAATGCTGGCAGTGCAGTATGCATGAATAAACCTACACTAACAAACTAGGAGGTGATCACAATAGAGGAAAGTATAAATTCTAGTATGGAAATGGATTTCATTTTTCAGCTTAGCATAATTACAAACAAGAATGAGAGCAATTTATTATATTACTAATACATTTCATATTTAATGTATATAGTAGGTGGAAGCCTTTGAAGGTAATTCTCACTTGTTCTTTAGGCAAAAGTGATTGTATGGTATCAGGATCGGGAAATGGACAGTTCTCCTCCACCCCCACTTTTCCCTTTTCTCTCATTTGCTTTTCCTCTTTACTTTGTTGCTCTCTTTGGAACCATAGGGTCTATTGCTCGTGGGCAGCTGCAAAAAAAGCATTTAATAGCTTTTTGTGCACTGGTTTGCATTCTCTCAATGTAATATGTGGTAGTTCTGTTTTATTTCTGAATAATAATTGGGTACATATTGTGACAGGGTTGGGCCAGATGGCTATAGGAGAGTAATAGAAGGCAGATATATTAGCCCCAGGTTAAGTAGGTCCCTTTTCTCTGGGTAAGGTAACAAGGAAGGTTCCAGAACAATCAGGAACCTTCTGGAGACAATTAAGACAGGCTGATTAGAACACCTGCAGCCAATCAAGAAGCTGCTAGAATCAATTAAGGCAGGCTAATCAGGGCACCTGGGTTTTAAAAAGGAGCTCACTTCAGTTTGTGGTGTGCGTGTGAGGAGCTGGGAGAAAGAGGCACTAGGAGAATGAGAATGCAGACTGTTGGAGGACTGAGGTGTACAAGCATTATCAGACACCAGGAGGAAGGTCCTATGGTAAGGATAAAGAAGGTGTGGGGAGGAGGCCATGCGGAAGTAGCCCAAGGAGCTGTAGCTGTCGCACAGCTGTTCCAGGAGGCACTCTGAACAGCTGCATTCCACAGGGCCCTGGGCTGGACCCCAGAGTAGAGGGCGGGCCCGGGTTCCCCCCCAAATCCTCCCAACTCCTGGTCAGATACTGGAGGAGTCGACCTGGACTGTGGGTTCAGAAAAACGGCCAAGCTGAGGGCTGCCGTGACGCTCCAAGGTGAGCAAATCCACCAATAAGCTCAAGACCCACCAAGGTAGCGCAGGAACTTTGTCACAATATATAGCACCTTTGACTCTTAGGGATCTGAAGCACTTTGTAAAATGCATAATCACCAAAACTGCATTCCAAGCCACTGAAATGCATTTCTCTCTGTGTAATGACAGGTTTCAGAGTAGCAGCCGTGTTAGTCTGTATTCACAAAAAGAAAAGGAGTACTTGTGGCACCTTAGAGACTAACAAATTTATTTGAGCATAAGCTTTCGTGAGCTACAGCTCACTGCATCTGATGAAGTGAGCTGTAGCTCATGAAAGCTTATGCTCAAATAAATGTGTTAGTCTCTAAGATGTCACAAGTACTCTATTTCTCTCTGTGGTTGAGGAAGGCAACTACCCAGTGCATAGCATTCTGCAGAACAGGAAGTAGAAGGAAAAAACTTGTCCAGTGACAAAGAAGCAAACACCGACCCTTAGAAAACATGAAATGGAATCTTTAATGACCATATAGAACAGATAGAGCCTCAGTTATGAAAAATACAGATTGACCGAATCAGTGTCCTTCTAAACACTTCTTGTTGGCATAGTTTCTAGTGCTGTAAGTGAACCAAGTAGCAGCCAGAGGAGTTTCAGCTCTTCTTCCAAAATTGCTATAATCCTTATTTGCATGCATTTGGACCAACCAGCAGACTCCTTTGGAAACTGAAAGTGTTTCCACCTGTTCCTTTGGAGCAGGCAATTTTGGATTTAAAATTAGTAGAACTTTTAGGAATTACCTTTGTTTCCTTTTCCATCATATCCAAATGCCAGGAGAATGTCATTCAAAGCAATAGCGGTCATTGTCAGGGAACAAGATATATGAAATAATCCTTTCATTGCCTCAGAAACAGCCCTTTTCTCCTGACTGTTCCCTAGAGGCCCATAAGCCTCCTGTATGCTTTTGTATTAGAAACTGTATTTATTATTTGAGCAGAATCTGGCCCCTGTACAGTTAGAGCAGTATCAGTCCAGAATAGCTCCACTGAAGTCAAGAGTTTTACTCTGAATTTACACTGGTATAATGGGAAGGAGAATCAGGCCTCATGGCTTCATCTGTTCTTTCATATTTTTATAGGCTGCAATTTATTTATTGGAAAAACTAAACCAGAAAACAGAACTAAAAACTTCACACTTAGTAATTATTTTTGCTGTTAGACATTACACAATATGTAATTAAATGAAGGCATAAGGATTTTGTTCTACTCTTGCAAAACACAGCACAGCTTTTGTGTAGATGAATCCACACTTGCTATGGGCTGTTTCCTCCCATTTGATGCCACTAGTGCTAAATCCTGAGGCCTTCCTTTCTGAAGTTCTTGCAAAATGCAGTCTAGAACTGAACTGGGCCAGCACAAGTTGCATATTTTGTGCTTCCTTTAACGATTAAATAAATGTTTATTTCCATTGGAAAATGGCGATGTTTGTTATTCATGGCCAACACCAAAACAAAATAGATTCTAGTTGTTGTAACAGAAACTTGAGCTGAGAGCTTTTTGCAACTTGTCCTTTTTTAACTAAACAATTAAAATGTAAGTACATAGTTAACCCAGTTTAACACACTTTTATTGCCTGAGGAAAAAAAAATCTTGAATGGATGTACTCTAATATTGGACTAAATAATACTGCAGCATGCTGCACATCAACTGCACTCCTTCAATGTGACGTCTGACAGAAACCAAAATAAATAACCAATAATATGATGAGTTTGGGTCTTCATTTTTAAGGCAACAGTTGGGGTGGGCATACCTTTGGAGCAGAGTGGTGGGGTGATGGAATTTGTGCAATTATTTTAGAATTTGCATTCTGCAGTTACTTGCATAAATAAAAACATGTTTCACTAAAAAGATGACCTGTTTCAGAAAAGTAGGGACATATTAAGAATTCCTATTGGACTTAAATTATCTCGGCTTGGGCCTGGATCCTACAAAATCTGTGAATAGCAGAAGGTAATGGAAAGTTGGTGAATTTGGAGAAAATTACGCATGTCAGAAATATCCCAGTTAAACTAAAGAACATAGTGTAAGCTACTGGTTACAGAAAAAGGTCAGGACTGGGGAGCTTCTGGGTTCAAATATGAACTGAGCAACTAACTCACTTGGTGACCTCCTTGAGCCTCAGCCAATCTAGCTATAAAATTGGATAAGAGCAGCAAGATATGTTTTATAAAATTCTGCTGCCTCCATTCTCATAGCAAAGATTTTTAAAAGCATAAAAAGTGTCTCAGTGGAATTCAAAATCAAACAGGAAAAGTTTCTTATCTTAGTCATAAGATCTTATTTTTTTTTAAGTTTCATTTCTCCTTGAATGCAGAACAATGCTTAAAAATAGTTTTCCAAGTGTCTTCAAAAGTTGTAGTTAATTAACTTAATCTTTTTTTATTGAGGAATGAATTGCACTCTTTACAACAAATTCTTACATCTCAAAGAGTCACATGTAGGTTCAAAAATAAGATATGGGAGAATAAATGTACAAATATTTTTACATTCTATTTTTAACAACATTTCAGTCAAATCTCCTATTTCCCCTCTTAAAATATCCTCAGACGAGATGTCTAATAACTTGATCTCATATTTACTGTTTCAACCCAGTTTATTTTAAATGACCAATTTTGCTCTTTGCTCCATTGATGCCAATAGTATGGTCATGGTAGGGACTTTAATAGAAGATTTAGGATAAAATTATCCTCAGAGACTTATATGGTAAGAGTCCATCTGTATTCTGCTCTTGATGTCAATGAGCTCTCGGCATGTTTAGGGAGAGCACAACAGAGAAACTGACTGCTATTGGGCAGGTTTTACTCTTGAATTTCAGTTGGGTATTACTATTTCTCCTTGGGTTTTAGAACAGCTACAATTTTTAAAGAAATTAATGTCATAGATGCTATACAGGTCTTCTAAAGATACCGTTGGCTCAAGACTAGTGAGGGTACCTGGTGAATGGGTGTTACTTGAACTGTAGATTTTGTTAGATGAGGTCATATGGCTCATATGGCTGTACTCTCTTGATATACTGCAAGCAATGGAGTGAACTTAATTTCTATACTCTGATTATCTTCATGTTTGGGAGAGTTTAGAGACACCTGACTAGATGGGCTATTACCACTACTATTCTGCTTGAGTGATACTCTTGGAAGTGCTTATTTCTAAAGCGATACATCCCAGTATGACATCACATTATCACTCAAAGCTGATTAAAATACTTTCAGGACGCATGTCAATCTATTTCTTTAGGTTCTTAGACAGCACCTATCACTGTGGTTATTGAGAACATGCATTTTGCCATCTAAAAGCTCAGCCACTACTATGCAATCTCCTATGTGGGTAGGTAGGTTATTTAGTTTAAAAAGTTCGAGAATAATAGAGCAGGTCAGCTATGTCACTGCATATCCATCTCCAGTCAAGTCTGAGGGAGGGCTAACTGGCTAAGATAAAATAAGAACTAATTCCAACTCAGCAACACCCTTTTTGAAGTATGAAAAAGAGGTGTTTTTGTTTGTTTGTTTGTTATTAATTTTAGCCTCCTTCTCTGAATTTCCTGGTTTTAATTTGGACCAGAAGTAGAAACACAACAAGGAGGCCACTCTGTATGATATTTCCAACCCAGACAAAGTCAGGAAATACTGAAAGCTTCATTTTCCCAATTCTCATGACATTTCCATCTAAATTTCCAGCCCAAATAGTTCTAGATAAGTACGGACAAACTTAGGTGAGATATGCTAGAGGATATTAGGTAGTGGTTTAAACTCCTGGCTTGAAATACTTAGAATCCTAAATCAACAAGTTAAAACGCTGGCAAAGTTGTCACAGCCCATTGCCCTTCTGAAGTAGATAAATTTACTCCATTAGTAAGCTGTGTGGCTTTTTGGATAAGACCTTAAAAACAGCTGGTCAGGAATTTTTTGATGAAATGGGAGAGGAAAATTTTTTGAAATCTCAAATTCTTGAGAGACAGGAAAACCATTTCCTGTCCAGATCTATTTAAAAACTAAAGTCCGGTCTGCTTCCCATTAAAGATTTTATAGCATTTTATAAAGGAGATGGAGTTTGCAGTGATATTGATAACCACAATTTCCCACAACATATTTTGTAGATTGGTTGTCTACCTAGCTGCTTCCCCTTTACTCCTAAGCATTAAAGGGCTTGATCCTGAACCTTCAAATCAATGTGAATTGAGCAGGAGTAATATCAAGATCTTCATTTTACATGGTATGTATATAGTCATAAAATCACTTAGGCTGAAGGACCCAAAATAAATAAAATATTATTGGTTGAACTTTAATATTTATATCCAAACCAAACCAAACAATGGTACATGCAGAAAATGTTTATTTAGATGCCCATGTTCCTTAAGCACTGCTAGCAAATATTTAAATTAAGGAAACCCATTTTGTGAAGCTGGGATAGCAGCTAGTGCATACTCAGTTTCTATTCTTAATAAAGTTTTTATTAAATAACTCATTATAAGAAAAAAACATATTTAAACGTGTATGCTCTTATCCTTTAGTTCTATGCCCAATGCTTTGCTCAGATACCAGCTATCAAACTTCAAAAATCTCATTTTCTAAACATAGAAAATCTTACATTTGTTCCCATCAGCTGTACTCCCACAGGAGTTTATCAGTCTTCATTCTGAATTGTCACTATCTCATCCTATGCACCTTTATGAAAAAAATACTACTGTAATGATCCAGAACACTACAGGGCCTGATTCCCTGCTGCTCTGCACCAGTCAAGTGTAAAATGCTACCATTCTAATTTGGTAGAGCTTCACACCCAGTTTGCACTGCAGTAAATGTGCATGATGATGGGATAATCAAGCCCTGCAGGATGAAACCCTGGCCCCATTGAAGTCAATGGCAAAACTCCTTTTGACTTCAGTGGGGCCAGAATTTCACTCATAGCGTTACAATACAGTAACAATACACTGCAGTGTTTTGTGATATTATTTTAGAATGCTATAGTATTCTTTACAAGATAACTTCCTCTCCATTCTCAGGGATAAATCCCTCAGTGCCTGTGTAATATGTAAAAATAGGGTTTAAATCCCTTTAAATACTTTGTGAGCCCTCCAGCGGTGCTCACTATGTCCTGTGTTTTAGAAGTCACCAGAAACCAATCAAAACAGCAGTATGTGTAAGCCTTGCATGTTTGTATGTAGTTAGTAAACAATTCTTTGGGACCCAATTCTGCTTGTGCAGTTTCTTCATATTGTTGGTTTTGTGTAAGAGTAAAAGACAACAGTTTGACACAACATTTCCATTTCTTCCAGATTACAGTATTGTTTCTCTTTCCTTCCTTTTTTCCTGCACACACACACACACACACACACACACGGCCTTGCTCTATTTTACTCTAACTCTCATTTGTATTTTTAAATAGTTCGGTATGTTGCTATGGGTTTGTTGGTCCCATGATATGATACACACAAGGTGGCTGAGGCAATATCTTTTGTTGGACCAACTTCTGTTAAAGGAAGGGACAAGCTTGTCTCTTTAAATAGTTGGGAGGCCGTTCCATTCTTCTGCCCCTCAGAGAAGCAGCTGGTGCATGAATGTCTGATTACTACTCTAGGCTAAATTTTCTCTCCTCTTACATGGCTAACCCTATTCCCACCACCACCACAGATTTCTAAGAATATTATTGAACATTTATTGAATGTTGAATATTTATTGAACATTTTCATGACTAAAGTACATATAGACTTGACTTGGTTGGGAATAGTCTGTGAAAATGGTGTTTCAATGGAAAATGTGGTTTCAGCAAAACTAAGACTTTTAGTTTTGGGTCAGTTCAAGGCTGACTTCCATCTGCCTGAGCTGCTGCGGTGCATCATCTGAGTTGCACTTAAGGTGCCTCATGCCACCATTCTCCACTACAGGCCAGACTCCTTAGCTGGATTATTTCTCCCATGATCCATCATCCTTTCCCATCTGGTTCTCCCACCATAGTTCACCATGGGAGATCTGTGACTATAGTGCATGATGGGAGATCTTGCATTGTTTAAGAGAATAATGTGGTATTAAGTTTTCTTCTAATTTATTTTTTAAATTTAAAATAGTTTTCAGATACAATCAATTCAGCACACTATTGGAACAGGTAGGTCTCATATATGAGGCAACAGCAATTGTCAAAAATGAGGTGGTCAGTGGAGAAGCATGTAAATGCGTCCATACTGTTATGCAAAGTCTCTATTCTAACTACTTATTAATTATTATTATATTTCCCCTGGTGATAATTAGGACGGCTAAAAACTTGTTTTACAAAAGGTAAAAAGGTCATTCAGTTATTTTTGCTATGCTTCTCCCTTCTGAAAAATGGCTCTTGAAGGTCCCCTTGGCCAATTAGTGATGTGTTATCAGTTTTCAACCTAAAATTCCCACAGATTAAAGAGTTAAGTCTGAAATTACGTTATTTAATTACAGCATTACACAAATGTTTTTCTATGTCTATCCTATTTTAATATTAGAGAACAGTTGTTTTCATACTACTGAAGTAAAACTGGATATCAAATGAGCTATTGAGAATTCAAGTATCCATTGTTTTACAGGAACATCCCTTTGAATAAATGCCTTCCATGAACTATGTATTAAAACTCTATGGCTCAGAATCTCCCTTACAAAGTTTAGCCCAGTGTAGGGCTAAGGAAACTGAGTTTGCATTTTCAGAGTTTCCCTAGAATTCTTCAGTGTGCAGCGGCAGTCAAAAAAGTGAACAGAATGTTGGGAATCATTAAGAATGGGATAGATAACAAGACAGAAAATATCATATTGCCTCTATGTTATGCCACACGTCTTGAATATTGCATGCAGATGTGGTCGCCCCATCTCAGAAAAGATATATTGGAATTGGAAAAAGGTTCAGAAAAGGGCAACAAAAATGATTAGGGGTATGGAACAGTTTCCATATGAGGAGAGATTAATAAGACTGGGACTTTTCAGCTTGGAAAAGAGACGACTAAGGGGGGGATATGATTGAGGTCTATAAAATCATGACTGGTGTGGAGAAAGTAAATAAGGAAGTGTTATTTACTCCTCATAACACAAGAACTAGGGGTCACTAAATGAAATTAATAAGCGGCAAGCAGGTTTAAAACAAACAAAAGGAAGTGTTTTTTCACACAATGCAGTGAACCTGTGGAACTCCTTGCCAGAGGATGTTGTGGAGGCTAAGACCATAACAGGGTTTGAAAAAAGAACTAGATAAATTCATGGAGGATAGGTACATCAATGGCTATTAGCCAGGATGAGCAGGAATGGTGTCCCTAGCCTCTCTTTGTCAGAAGCTGGGAATGAGCGACAAGGGATGGATCACTTGATGATTACTGTCCCGTTCATTCCCTCTGGGGCACCTGTCATTGGCCACTGTTGGAAGATAGGATTCTGGGCTAGATGGACCTTTGGTCTGACCAAGTATGACTGTTTTTATGTGGGGGACAAGATTTGCTCCAATATACAAACAGTAGAAGGTTTAGCCACTGAACCCACTGACTTCAGAGGAATCCATCTGAGGGCATGCTCCACGAGTCCCTCCACTAATCACTGCCCCCAGAAGATACATTACAATCAACATTGAAGTAAGTGGGGAATTGCTGCAGAGTTGACTGAAAAAAGAGCTCATACTATAGAGAACATTGTCTTCTCTTTGTACTGCTGGTTCTTTTCCAGTTATGAATACTAATTCCAAGGAGAGGGTTTCCAAAGGTGGGGAGGAAGGTGCCACAAAAATAACATTCCCTAGTTAAATGGCCCTCATCTGGGCTTCGTCACAACTCTGTTCCCTCAGCTTGCAGAAACAGAGGGAACAATCTTACCCTGTTATCGGGGAGAATCTAATTCACCCACCTGGGGAAGTAAAGCTGGGTGATATTTTTGACTGACACTTTTTTTTTTTAATTGACAAAGAATGCAGATTCAGCCACACTAAAACATTGCTCAAATTGCTCATTTTTCCTGTCTGGTTTGAAATGATTGTTCAAAAAACATTTTTTTAAAAAATTCAAAAACATTTACAAATGCTCAAAATAAAAAAAAATGGTTTTA
Organism: Dermochelys coriacea; assembly: GCF_009764565.3. Lineage (NCBI taxonomy): Eukaryota > Metazoa > Chordata > Testudines > Dermochelyidae > Dermochelys > Dermochelys coriacea. The sequence continues at coordinate 125,942,897 of NC_050070.1, forward strand.
TTTTTCGTCAAACAAAATATTCAGTTGACCCAAACCAAACTGTTTTTAAACTTTTCAAAATTGCCCACGAACTGAAAAGTCCATCATTCACCCAGCGCTGGTGTAAGGCCTGAAGCACAGAGTACAAATATGGGTACTTGATATTTGGTGGGTGGAGGCTTGTTTTTCAATATTCCACAAAAACATTCTAACTGAGGATTTCATTGTATATTGAAAACACCAAAACCAACATACCGAATAAATAATGTATTTGCAGTGCTATTACCAGTTTGGTGAGTTGCTGTCTACTCCTAGAGATAACAGCAATTACTCCAAACTGCTACATTTATCAGTATGTTGTTTTCTTGAACTGTATTTTCTAACCCCCGTATTCAAATGATTATCCAGCTACCTCACATATTTTGAGATCCAACAGAGCTGCCATTAACTCAGCAGAAGACAGTACGTACATGGATACATCATTGAAAGTGGCCCAGTCCCTTTAGGGAGGCATTTCATCCATTTCTTCCAGAAAGTCTGAAATATGGGGCAGAGCTAATGGGGAAGGTGGCTTGGGAAACCAGATGTGAGGGATGAATAGACTCTTCATTGTGACCCCTAATCAATGAGCATGTGGCAAAAATATCAGTGACTGGAAGGTTAATCCTCATATTTTGTATCCTGCACTGAGGTTCAGCTTTTGGGATGAGGGACATGTAGTCCTCACCTGATGTCATCTTGAAGTCACAGGTAATCACGCAATAGAAAGATGTGACATTTTTTCCCTCAAATAACCTTTATAAAAAAACCCAAAGTTACACCTTTTTCTATTTCAAATGGTTTATTCCAGAAAGAACGCTACTCAGAAGGATTTTGTTTTGTATTTTGGGGGAGGGAGAGTATTAATGATGTTCTCTTACATTTTGTACAGGATCTTTCATTCCAAGGCATCCCAAAACAATTTACAAATTATTTACAGGAATCACTGGATTACAGCCACCTCTAGGATGGAACAGGGTTGCTATTTAGCAGCACATACAACAGTTTAGGACAGGAAGCAAAGAAGATTATAGTATTCTCTACAGGGGAGCAATAGGTAGTTGAATGTAAGTCCCCAATGAGAATTTAGTCAGGACATATTTTGAGTTGGCATCTCAAGCATCATGGTGCCTCCTAACTCCATGCTGAGGCATTGGTCCTATACTGACGTGGTGGGAAATGTGCCACCCATTGAATCACCAACATCATGTCCTCTTTATACAAATGTCTGAAGATGGGTACCTAAGAGCTCAGGATAACTAAAGTGATTGGAAATTCTGTTTGCTAACTGCCTAAATGGGGGAGAGCAAAAGGAATATAGTCTATGCTAGTTATAGGCTGTGCAAAAGCTACAGTGCTACAGAGGGAGAACTGGAGGCCAGGTTCTTCACAGGGTTCCCTGTTTGTGACACTCATTTTCAGGCTGGAACATGATCCTCCCCAACTTCTGCAGCCAGCTCCACTGGCCAGCATTGGGGGGGAGGGGCAGGCAGAAGGTCTGAGCAATGATTCTGCCTACTCCCTTAACATTTTTTGCCCAGTTGCTCCTGGTAGAGAGTATCTGAGACACAGATACTCCACTCCCTCAAGCATTGGGGCTGCAACTATACTCTGACTTTACATGGGCCCTGTAAAAGGAAGCAGGGGAAGGAGGGGGTTCTTACTTCTTCCTACTGCTCTGCATGGCCATGTAAGGCGAGAGCACAATCTAGACTTGAATGAGGTATGTCAACAAGAGACGTGACCTTTGTGATCAATGCTAATAAGGAAAGTGCCCCAGAATATTAAATTGACCTCGCTTCTGTCTCTCCTGTAGAAGTTTAATATACATAAAAAATTCCTCAGGGCCAGATTTTAAGATATTAGGTACCTAAAGATGCAGGTAGACAGCTACTGGGGATTTTCAGAAGTACCTAGGTGCTAACTCCCATTGATTTCAACAGGAGTGCCTACACTTTTGAAAATCCCACCAAGTGCCGATCTAACACCGTAGGTACCTCATATCTTTAAAATCAGACTCTTCGTCCCCGAGGAGCATTCCCAAAAGGGTGCAACTGTGTTTTCCTTTCTGTCACTAAAGTCTGAAGGGAAAGCAGGATTGTTAACGTGACGAATTCCCAACTGAAATCCGTAGACCTTCCCATTAATTTATCACACCAAACAGAATTTATGAGCTATCTAAATTGGAATGAGATGGTATCTTAATGGCCTGTCCCCCCAGTAAGCAAACATGAATACATAAATAAATCACAGAACTCGTGTGGAACAAATGCAGAGTTACTGCTTACATCTTCCATTCAGGCTAATTAAGATATGTCAGCAATCATTATATGAACACAATGAGGAGGAGCATGAGAGGAAGAATGTGTTCTATGCGCATGGTGTCAAGTGTGCAAAATATCCATTTGCTGATCAAACATAAACCAATAAAGATCGTTATGTGGATGAAGTGCTCTCTCACTAGCAAAATAAGCATTCTAGAAAGAGCACTGCATACTGCCGTGGTTTAATATGTAGAGAATATTACCCAGCAGGTGGGGAATTCTACATATTTATACAATGAAAAACAGTGTGACTCATGATTGCTATGGGGCTGTTCAGATCAAAATGATTTGGACTTAGAATGTGTTTGTGAGAAAATTATGAATACAATTTAAACTGAATCTTAGCACTGACCCTGAGATGATTTTGCAAGGATGTTCAAGATGACCTAACCAAAGGAAATGAATGCAAGTACCAAAACGATGAGGATAAGCTTCATTCCACACCTGACATTAAAGGAAAATAGAACAGCAGTTATTTTGATGTAGGAATTGCAATTCCAAGAGACTTGCTACCTCATTGGCCTAATGCTAATTTTCCAGATCCATAGTCTTTCCTATTACAGTTGATCAAATGTAAATACATTTCTATAACTAGATTGCTTGGAACTTGCTCAAGATTGACCTGCGACCTCTGCTTCTGAAAACTGGAGATGCTTGATTGCTCCATGCTGACACAGTGCATGGTTCAATAATGCTTACATTATAAAGATTGTGCAAACAACGCAAATGGAAATTAAACCTTTTCACTAGCCATCTACATCATAACATTCATAAATTGAAATAAGTGTGAAAGAGCTGCACTCAATCAATTTCAGCTCAAGTCCCTGACCTGATTATGTTATGCACGTCAATATACATTCCCTTAATTAAATGTGGTTCAGTGAACATTAATGGTAGGAAAAAGGGAGACTCTGGGCCTCTTGTTACTACTCAGGATATTACTAGGGAAAACAATAGAAAGTAGATTGATAGAAAGAAGCTTAAACTGAACAAAAAAAAATTATGTACATTATCAGAATTATCTTCTATGCTGGGTGGCTTCAAAACAGGGTACTACAAGTTTTCTTTTTTTTTTCCTTGGTGATCTATCATCGGGGCCTAACAATTATAGAAAGATGCACAACATACTACAACTTATTGGGAAACTAAATACCACATAAACACCATTCATCTCCTATTGTTTATGTTAGTGCTATTGCAGGCAGTAGAAGGTGCCTCATGGAACACTGCAATTTAGCAGGGGGGTAAGGGGGGGCTTAAACCTGTTCTTTAAACTTACTTCCATTTCACATCAACAGTAAATGGCTTCTACAAAACTGAGGGTTTCTTGTTTTGTTTTATTTTTACACCCTCTTTTTTATTCTCTCTTCTCCTCTGCCCTTTTCCACTGTTTCCAGCCACAGTGGCACCTGTGGAAGCCATTATGCTGCACGCTTTACCACATACATTGCATAAGTGGTTTTCACAAGGGAGAGTTTTCATCAATATATCTCTGGTAATGGAAGATCCCATACAATGGCTAGGATGCAGTGCTGTGAAGTGCTGATAATGATGTTAGAGTGTGTTAATAAGTTTCTCACCAAGATTGCTTTTTACTCAGTATATTGCAGATCCTTGGAGGAAAAGAGGTGACAGACTGGAAAAGTCACAAAGCACTGTCATAGAGATTGATTCATGAGGGGGAAGAAATCTTTCCGATGGTTGGCTTGTGTTATTTTTACAGTATCTCCTCCCCCCTCCTCGGAGTTATGCTGTGGATTACACCGCATTTATGATTCAGAAGGAATAAAATGCCCTACAGTGTGCTAATAGGAACATCCTGGCATACAGATGGGTTTACAGGATCCCACCTATCTAGATGCATCATAGCCAGAAGCATGTGGTCGGCAACTTGTCATTGCTGCCCACTGTAGAGAGTTGATCGCTTCTCGACCTGGGAATAATATTCAATTAAGGACAACCAAGGTCATCTCCACACACAAAAGCAAATTAAAACATACAAACCAAACATATTGGAACAGCCTACACTGGAATAGCCTGTTTGACGCCAGTGCCCTGCGGCAACTGCAGTCATGTTTCCATATACAGAATATAGCAACAGTTTTCAATCTTCTCTTCTAGAGATCCTGCTAGATTCTACTCTCTCCCCCCCCCACCCCCAAGGGCTTCTCCAATCAATTATCTCCCACTGATGTCCAAATAGGCTAGAAATGTTGTTCTTTATCTGAGCCAAGTGTATCAACTATAGCTATAAACTTGACAAATTTAGCTTCTTTTCCTGTTCATGGATTATTTAGAGCTCTTACAATTGTCTCATATTCAAATTATATGACAAATAATATCCACAAATACTTCTTGATTTGCAGCTGTTCATGAGCAAGTCAGTGCAAATACTGATTGTAGAACTGACTGTACTGATTGACCTTGGATTAGATATATAGATCCCATGGTATTGTTTCTGGTCTCTGATCAGAGAGACTAACTCTTAGAATCAACTTTCTGGTGTGCATACTTGGTTTTAGGAGTTTAAAATTTGCTTTTTGTGTATATTCTCCAATTGCTCACTTAAAGTTTGCAGCTTTCATGCATGTTGCTGCTAGTAAGTGCATTTGCCAGAACATGCATAGAAAGCAAAAGGTTGTAGCAAATTCCATTTTTATAGGAACAAATATTCCTGAAATATTGTGTAGATAGTTACTCAACTTTTTGACCCATAGGTAAGTAAAAACAAGGAGACTGGGAGAAGGGTCAGATCTGGGGAGAGCATGGGCCGTTACAGCAGGGATAAGGGAGAAACAAGAGATACTGGGGGCTGGGGGGGAGAAGGAATCAAAATCAGTATCTAGAGATCTGTATTCTAATGTGAGAAGTATGGGAATAAGCAGGAAGAACTTGAAATGCTAGCTAATAACACAACTAGGACATAGTTGGCCTCACAGAGACTTGGTGGGATAATACACATGACTGGAATATTGGTATAGAAAGGTATAGCTTGCTCAGGAAAGACAGGCACGGGAAAAAGGGAGGAGGTGTTGACTTATGTATTAATAACGTAAACACTTGGACTGAGGTTGAGCTGGAAATAGGAGACAGACCTGTTGAAAGTCTCTGGGTGATGATAAAAGGGGTAAAAAATGGGTGATGTCATGGTAGGGGTCTGCTACAGACTACCTAACCAGGAAGAAGAGGTAGATGAGGATTTAAAAAAGCACTAAAAATCATCCAAAGCACAGGACTTGGTGGTGATGGGGGACTTCAATTACCCAGACATCTGTTGGGAAAATAACACAGCAGGGCACAGATTATCTAACAAGTTCTTGGAATGTATTGGAGACAATTTTTTATGTCAGAAGATGGAGAAAGCTTCTAGAGCAGAGGATGTTCTAGATTTGATTTTGACAAATAGGGAGGAACTGGTTGAGAATTGAAAGTGGAAGGCAGCTTGGTGAAAGTGATCATGAAATGATGAGTTCATAATTCTAAGGATGGTAGGAGGGAAAACAGCACAATAAAGACAATGGATTTCAAGAAGGCAGACTTCAGCAAACTTGGAGAGTTTGTAGGTAAGATCCCATGCAAAGCAAGTCTAAAGGAAAAAACAGTTCAAGAGAGTTGGCAGTTTTTCAAAGAGACATTATTAAGGGCACAAGAACAAACTATCCCTTGGAATAGGAAAGATAGGAAGTATGGCAAGAGACCACCCTGGCTTAACCAGGAGTGCCTCAATGATCTGAAACTCAAAAAAGGCCTACAAAAAGTGGAAACTAGTTCAGATTACAAAGGATGAATAAACAGAAATAACGCAAGTATGTATGGATAAAATTAGGAAGGGCAAGGCACAAAACGAGATTAAACTAGCTAGAGACATAAAGGGTAACAAGAAAACATTCTACAAATATATTAGAAGGAAGAAGAAGGCCAATGACAGGGTAGGCCTGTTACTCAGTGAGCGAGAAAGACAATAACAGAAAATGGGGAAGTGGCAGAAGTGTGAAATGACTTTTTTGTTTCAGTTTTCACCAAAAAGTTTAGTATGGACTGGACATCTAACATAGTGAATGACAGTGAAAATCAGGTAGGATCAGAGGCTAAAATAGGGAAAGAACAAGTTAAAATTACTTAGACAGGTTAGATGTCTTCAAGTGGCCAGGGCCTGATGAAATACATCCTAGAATACTCAAGGAGCTGACTGAAGAGATATCTGAGCCATTAGAAATTATCTTCAAAAAGTCATGGAAGACAGGAGAGATTCCAGCGGATTGGAAAAGGGAAAATATAGTGCCAATTTATAAAAAGGGAAATAAGAACAACCTGGGGAATTATAGACCAGTCAGCTCAACTGCAGTACCCAGAAAGATAAGGGAGCAAATAATTAAGCAATCAATTTGCAAACACTTAGAAGATTATAAAGTGATAAGTAACAGTAAGCATGGATTTGTCAAGAATAAATTGTGTCTAACCAACCTAATAGATTTCTTTGACAGGATAACAAGCCTTGTGGATCAGGGGGAAGCAGTAGACACAGTGTGTCTTGACTTTAGTAAGGCTTCTGATACTGTCTCACATGACCTTTTCATAAACAAACTAGGGAAATACAACCTAGATGGAGATACTATGAGGTGGGCGTATAACTACTCTCTGGGAATGGTTTTTCCAACCAGTTATCAATGGTTTAAGTCAAGCTGGAAGGGCATATCAAGTGGGGTCCCAGAGGGATAAGTTCTTGGCCTGGCTCTGTTCAACATCTTCATTAATGATTTAGATAATGGCAGAGAGAGTACATTTATACAGTTTGTGGATGAGACCAATCTGGGAGGGGTTGCAAGCACTTTGGAGGATAAGATTAAAATTCAAAATGATCTGGACAAACTGGAGAAATGGCATGAAGTAAATAGGATGAAATTTAAGAAGAACAAATGCAAAGTACTCCACTTAGGAAGGAACGATCAGTTGCACACATACAAAATGCAAAATGATTGCCTAGGAAGGAGTACTGCAGAAAGGGATCTGGGGGTCAAAGTGGATCACAAACTAGATATGAGCCAACAATGTAACACTGTTGCAAAAAAGAGCGAACATTCTTCTGGAATGTATTAGCAGGAGTGTTGTAAGAAAGACACAAGAAGTAATTCTTCCGCTCTACTCCATGCTGATTAGGCCTCAACTGGAGTATTCGCAAAAAGAAAAGGAGTACTTGTGGCACCTTAGAGACTAACAAATTTATTTGAGCATAAGCTTTCGTGAGCTACAGCTCAATTCATCAGATGCATTCAGTGGAAAATACAGTGGGGAGATTTATATACATGTTCTCTATGTATATAAATCTCCCCACCGTATTTTCCACTGAATGCATCCGACGAAGTGAGCTGTAGCTCACGAAAGCTTATGCTCAAATAAATTTGTTAGTCTCTAAGGTGCCACAAGTACTACTTTTCTTTTTGCGAATACAGATTAACACAGCTGCTACTCTGAAACCTGGAGTATTGTGTCCAGTTCTGGGCATCACATTTCACAAAAGATGTGGACAAATTGGAGAGAGTCCAGAGAAAAGCAATGAAAATGATTAAAGGTCTAGAAAACATGACTTATGAGGAAAGACTGAAAAAACTGAGTTTGTTTAGTCTGGAGAAGAGAAGACAGAGAGGGTACATGATAACAGTTTTCAAGTACATAAAAGATTGTTACAAGGAGGAGGGAGATAAATTGTTCTCATTAACCTCTGAGGATAGTACAAGAAGCAATACGCTTAAATTGCAGCAAGTGCAATTTAGGTTGGACATTAGTAAAAACTTCCTAACTGTCAGAGTGGTTAAGCACTGGAATATATTGCCTAGGGAGGTTGTGGAATCTCCATCACTGGAAATTTTTAAGAGCAGGTTAGACAAACACCTATCAGAGATGGTCTAGAATAATACTTAGTCCTGCCTTGGGTGCAGATGATCTCTCTCAAGGTCACTTCCAGCCCTACGATACTATGGATTTTATAATTCTTGTTTTACAGAAGTGCTATCGTCACAGAGTAGTTCCACATAAAGAATTTTTCAATCAACCACACAATTTATTATAGTCCATTTTTGTTTGTTTTTACTTAAAAAAATAAATACAATGTAAATGTAATGCTTGCAAAGATACTTGGGTAGATAAACAAAAGATTTCAGTCTGTTTACAGAGTAGGTAGGGCATAGCCATCAAAAGTGGAAGCTTCCCCACATTGCCCTACCAACATGTCTCAGCCCTGACTTTGGGACTTATAGAATACAAACCTGGAGACATGTTAACACACACAATATTAAATTTGACTTTGTAGCTAGCGTAGACAGAAAAGTCACACTTAACCCTGTGTTAACCTGCAACCAGCTGACACAATGTTAAACATGACCTGCACCTAAGAGTCACATTTATCATATTAATTAACATGACTTCTATTCTAATCTATATAGGTTCTCATGCCATGATCCTCACCATAGTATCTGAGGACCTGCTTCTCACAGCTGTGTTCTAACATGATCTAATTTTCTAGAAAGACAGTCCTCTTACAGGCCAGTCACTAAGGGCAATGAGATTGTTTGACCTCTATGACCATTCAGTCCCTGGAAGAGACAGAGTGGACGACAAACTTGGACATCAGCATTTAATGCTGCTTTTTAAGTTCACATATGAAAAAAGTCCTTGATGCATTTGCAGATATAGCCAACAAAGATGCTAATTAAAGCTGACTGCAGCAGTGGTTTTTGTAATGTGGACATTTTGTCCCATGAAACCCACATGAAATCCAGTAACCACTCTGAACCCCATCAGCATAGGCATTTTGGGTACTCTCTAATAGCCGGTATGTTCCTAAAATATTAATAACTCATTGCTGGAGATACCTCCTCCCGTAAGATCAAAGTCTCTCCCAGTACCCTTTCAAAATCTCTCCTAGTATGGTGAATAAAATCAATAACTTCTCTGACAATTGCAGAGTTATCAAAGCAGGCAGTTTTCATCCTAGTATTTCCACCTGTAAATCAGAGAACGTTGCTTTTCCTTTGACCTTTCCAAGCTTCACTAATCCAAATTCTCTCTTGCAAGCACATCTGGAGCAAATTAAAGGGATTAACACAAACCCTCTTAACCAGCTTTAGCTGGCACTTTTACATAGCTTACTTATTTCATTATGCTCATGTACAAAGCTTGCTCTCCCCTCACCACCACCACCACCACTTCCCGTTTCAGGGACCATAAAAGACATTACCCAAATCTGTCAAAGTAAATTTTATAAGCAAACAGGTAGCGTCCTGTCCAGACCTGCCTACCTTGGTACAGCAAAAGCCTGAGGAAATAAATTGCATTACATTTATATGTAGGATTTGTAATGCAAATTTAAAAAACCCAACATGGGGCCCAGGCTACAGAATCCCACCCACATCCATCAATCACCTCCACACATATTCAAGCATTTCTACCCCTTCCACCATTAGTTCTCCCTCTCTCTCAGTGCACTGATTTGCCTACTTGCCCTAATCCATCAATTTGTCTCCCACCAATTCTATCCACCCTCACTATCCATCAGTCCACTTTCCATTCCATTAATCCTCTCATTCCTCCACTTCATTCATCTCTCTCTTTCCCCCAGTCTATAAATCCTCCAATCCCAGCTGCTCAGTCCTCCCCCAGGTATGAATTTTTGACTTTACATTGTTTAATTTTCAAAAGTTTCAAAAATGTTTTATTTTAAATTATATAGTCCAATATTAAATGCATAATGGTTCTTCCTGCTCTTCACCTATCACCCTGTGGATATGTGCATGCTTTAATAAGGGTTATTTTGAAATGTATGGTCTGGAAAAAGCTTCCCATATTATACAAATAATAATCTAATAATAATAATTAATAATACTAATAAAATACTTAATGTGCAATGCATTGTGAAGAATATTTATATTTTAAACATGTTTTGTCTCTTGTTGTTTAGACAACACAAAGTCACCATCCCTGAAACAACAGTCTGAATGTCTTGAATTGTACATTAGAAAAGGTTTACCTGTCTCTCTGTTACATTCCTGCAACTGGTATCACTGCTGTATCTAAGCAACTCGACTTGCAATGAATGTGAACAGTGTTATATTATGGCTGATCAAGGACATCTCAGTATTATAATATTCTTATTTACTGGCTGATGGTGAAGCAGATGCTTGAAATTGACTGTTACGTATTTTGTCTTTAAGGATTACTATATTGATATCCAGAAGAAAAAAAATGCAGTTATATTTCCACAGGGAAACGATGACATTTGATGTACAAGCAGGTTAATCCTATTGTTTGTTAGTACTCTCCTATGGACACCCACCCCAAAATAAAACAGATCAATTACAGTTATGCAGTTATGCTAAAAGTCTATAGAGAAGGTTGTGTGGCCTGGTGGCTAAGATCAAAAGATTTATTATCTGTGATGATATGGTGTATTTCGGAGCTCATGTGGAAAGGGAGGTTGTTTTGGTTCTCTTTTGCTTAACATAATTTGTTAAGACTGTGTGCTTTTGCATTATTAATTATTATAGTTGGGGCTGGTAACACAGCCTATTATTAAGGTTGCCAAACCCTTCCCATTATAAGACCTTGCCTTTAATTGCTTATAACCTTGCCAAATATTAACCATCTGAGCTGAAGTTTTCCATGCTGGGGGTCTGCCTCAAGCTGAATTGTTCTGAAAAACGGCAGCCAACATGGCTTAGTTATTTCTGAGAATGAGGCTAGGAAAAATACATTGTTCTGCCCATGTTAAATTATTGAGATCTTTTTCTTGAAAAGCTCTAGTGTCCCATATTTGGGAGCAGGGACTTGAAATTTTGGCCATGCGGACAGTGTGTGTGTGTGTGTGTGTGTGTGTGTGTGTGAGAGAGAGAGAGAGAGAGAGAGGTGTCTTTTGCTGTCTCCATGAAAGTCTACCCAAATTTGGCCAAGTTCCAGACCCTTGAAAAAAATACAGTTTGCACATACTCAGACTTGCTAAAGCTTAACAGCTAAAATCCCCAAAGATTCTGGCCTCGCTGAGCATTCTCCATCCCGCTGAAGTTCCCAGTATTGATAGGACTGTGCATATGCTGGGATCATGTAGAAAGAATAGCATGTGATGATGTAATTACAGATTGTACCATTATGCACACACACAAAGGGGGTGAATGAAGCTTGCACAGGCAACCTTAGTAATGGTATTAGTACTAACTGCTAAGTGCTTGACTTGGCAGCCTTACTAATATTTTTTAACAGTTTTTTTGTGCATGTAGTTAATTAAATAGCACCATAGATTTACACCATACTTTACATGGGGACATAGAAATTGATATGTGGGTTCAAATCTATCGGCTATCTAGTCCAGTATCCTATCACCGACAGTGGCCAGCACTACATGCTTTGGAACAAGGAGTACAAAACCTATTAGGCATATGTAGGATAATCTGCTCCTTATAGAAGTCTCCTCCTAACTCCTAAGAGTTGGAGGTTGAATTAAACTCTGAGCATGAAGTTTAATATTGCTTCCAAAGTATTTTTTAGCATTAAAAATTATACCGCTGCATATTCTTGTTATCCACATAAATGTCCAGTTCCTTTTTGAATCCTGCTAAGTTTCTGGCCTTAATGACTTATTGTGGCAATGAGTTTCACAGTCTGATTATAGGCTGCGTGGAAAAATACTTCCTTTGATCAGTCTTTCCTTTCCCTCCTTTCAATTTCATTCAGTGTCCCCGTGGTGTTCAGATCTAGTATAAACAGAGAATGCAATGCCTTGTAGGATGAATATCAGCATTAAATGGGAAGCTTTAAATTGGAAAGATTGCAGGGCTATTACAAGAAAGGCTGTAGTGAATCCTTAAGAACATAAGAATGTTCACACTGCATCAGATCAATGGTCCATCTAGCTCAATATCCTGTCTTCCAACAGTGGCCTGTACAAGGTGCCTCCGAGGGAATGATCAGAACAGGGCACTTCATTCAGTGATCCACCCCCTGTCGTCGAGTCCCAGTTTCTGGCAGTCAGAGATTTAGGGACACCCTGAGCGTGGGGTTGCATCCCTGACTATCTTGACTAATAGCCATTGATAGACAATCCTCCATGAGCTTATCTAATTCTTTTTCAACTGTGTCATATGCTTGGCCTTCACAACATCCCCTGGCAAAGATTTCCACATGTTGACTTGAGTTGTATGAAGTAGTATTTTCTTATTATTTTTTAATCCTGCAGCCTATTAATTTCATTTGGTAACCCCTGTTTGTGTGTTATGTAAAGGGGTAAATAGCACTTCCCTATTCACTTTCTCCACACCATTCACGATTTTATACACCTTTATCATATACCTCCTCAGTCATATATTTTTTAAACTGAACAATCCCCATCTTTTTAATCTCTCCTCAGATGGAAGCTGATCCACATCCCTAATCATTTTTGTTGCCCTTCTCTGTACTTTTTCCAATTCTAATGTGCCTATTTTGAGATGGAGCGACCAGAACTGCACACAGTATTCAAAGTGTGGATGTACCATGGATTTATACAGTGGCATTGTGATATTTTCTGTTTTATTACCTATCTCTTTCCTAATGGTTCCTATCATTCTGTTAACTTTTTTAATTGCCGCTGCACATTGAGTGAATGTTTTCAGAGAACCTTCCACAATGACTCCAAGATCTCTTTCTTGAGTGGTAACAGCTAGCTTAGATCTCATCATTTTGTATGTGTAGACGGGATTATGTTTTCCAACATGCGATACATTGTATTTATCAACTCTGAATTTCACCTGTCATTTTCTTGCCCATTCATCCCATTTTGTAAGACCCCTTTATAACTCTTTGCAGTCTGTTTTGGACTTTACTATCTTGAGTTATTTTGTATAGTCTACATATGTTGCCACCTCACTGTTTATCCCCTTTTCCAGATCATTTATGAATAAATTGAACAGCACCGGTCTTAGTATAGTTCTTTGCGGAATTCCATTTTTTACCTCTCTCCACTGGGAAAACTCATCATTTATTCCTACCCTTTGTTTTCTATTAACCAGTTATTAATGCATGAGAGGATCTTCCCCTAATCCTATGATTACTCATTTTGCTTAAGAGCCTTTGGTGAGGGACCTTGTCAAAAGGTTTTCTGAAAGTCTAAGCACACTGTATCCACTGGATCACCCTTGTTCACACATTTGTCAGCCTCCTCAAAAAATGCTAATAGATTGGCAATAGAGAGGCATGAGTTCCCTTTGCAAAAACCATGTTGACTTTTTTCCAAGCCATGTTGACTCTTTGCCTGCATTTAACCAATTATGCAATGGCATACAGGCAGGAGTAGGGGGAATCAAGTCCTCTGTCCTTAGCAGTAATCAGCTTACACCTGAAGCATTCTTCAGCTCCAAAGCTTGCAAAAATAAACATAGCTAAACTGGCTCTCCTGCTCCTCTGTGCACTCATTGGAAAGAAACTATCAAACTTTTGCACCCCACTGCTACAAGATGCATTAAAATCTCTTTCAGTTGACTGCAAAATGTGTCAGCCACCATTGCTATTCCAGCTCCATTTAGGAGGGGGAAAAATCCATTTTATACAAGCTGTCAGTGAAAGACTTTCAGCTAAACATTAGTCCATGCTAGAGACTGGCCCTCTATTTCATGCTTAATAAGCCAAAATTTAGAAAAGAACCTCTGTGCTCATAGTTGGCACTGACACATATAGAGTGTTGACAAAAGCACCCTTATCTGACACTATTTTTTGTTGTCATGGCAATCCAGCCTAATTTGAAGTAGCTTCCCCCACCTCCCAAGTGGGTTAGACGGTCTCTGTTTAACAACTATGGGGTATAGGTAGATACTATTAATCATATCACTAATCCTGTAAACCAGCGGTAGTCAATAGCTGGACCGCAGGCCAAATCCAGATTGCCAGATGCTTTTGAATGGACTGCAAAATATCTGTATTTACTTTTTATCATTATTGTGGCATGAAAAATTTTTCTCTGGCATCTGAATCTTGACTATACCTTGACCAAGAAATTTGGACCTTCACAAAAAATAATCGACTATCCATTCAATAAGCTCTGTGTTCTGTCTTTGGCAAATAGCCAGTATCTGATATTTCAGACAGGTAAATCTGATATGGAAAAATGCATCTAATCATTTATGCAATGGTATATGGGTAGGAGTGGGGGTGAGGAAGTAAGTCCTCTCTGCCCTCAGCACAAATCAGCTTACCTCTGAAGCATGCAACTTGATTATCTTATTTTATTCACATATAATTTATAGGTCTTATCACCGGTCATAAGTCTTTCTCAGAAGCCTGGTCACTGCTGCTGACCAATATGAAATCAACCCCTATGTGCTCCAGTGAGGATCTATCTAAAGTATATGACCTATTTTGTTGCTTTGAGCATGGATGGGTTGAGAAAGGAGCCCCTACTTTTCTTCCTTCTGGGTTTTGGGAGGGGGCTTCATAATATGGCAGCGATGCTGACTGCTTATGAGACAATACTTGATGCGAACACAAGTACTAATGTTGAATAAAATGCTGGAGTTCAACACCTGGTTAGAATTTTTATAGATACTTATAAATCTGCATATCCGCTCATCTCTTACTAACCTAACCGCAGGCTGGAATCATAACATCCATTCCCCTATCTCCAGTATACACTTTTATTAATCAAACTGTACAGAAAGGACATTTCCCCAACAATCAATTTGACACAAAGCAAAAAAAATTAGCTAAGGTTAAAGAAAGGAACATTTATGGCATCAGATGAGGCCAGCAAAATTACCCTATTTGAGACTTTAAATGAGAAAATTTACATTTATAACCCGTTATCCATGCTTGTTGCAGTCTAAATCTGAAGAATGGACTCATTTGTGCCATTTTCTCTTCCTTTTTCAGCCTTGGTCTGGAAAATGTGTTTTCAAAACTTTTATGTCTAATAGATTAAGTTCATTATACAGCAGGAGAAAGGTGTTCTAACAACTAACAGAGTGGCTGGCAATGACTTCTAATGAATAAACTACCTGCCCCTTTAAATATGGCTAGCTTTAGTGTTCATGAAAGTAAAATACTTTTCACAGTATTGGCAAAGTCAAGCATGGTTCTGGTTTCCATTCTCCCATGGTGACTAAATAATGACCTGATTTGCCCCTGCTACTCTGTCACCAAAATCTTTCTGCACCAGTGATTCCAAATTGCATGATGGCACTGCTATATGGATGCCTGTTCTAGGGCGCAGGTATAGCACACCACCACTGTAGATCTAAATCCAGTGTGTTGCAGCCATTTTATGATAGAACCCATTACCAATGGCTCATCAGATATGTGTTCTTCCATGTTCCCAACTCATCTTGTCCTGACAGTTGCTACATTCTCTTTCCCCCCATCCATTCTCTTAACTCTTTCCTCTACTCATTCTTTCCCTTTCTTCTGTTATTTGACTTCAAGTTTTTATTTTTTTCTTCCACTCCCCTGCTGACTCGTCCTCTCTGTATGCAACAGAAGGCTTCTAGGCTCAAGACACAGGCACTTTTTCAGCCTTCTGCCACAGGAATGAAGAGAAAAAACTCGAGCTGGTGGACTATTATCTGAGCTGGAACCATTCCCATGACTGATTGCACAGTGAAAGCAGGAATGCAAGAAGTCAGCTGTCAAAGACCCACCTGTTCATTGTATAGGATGTCTTCACTTTCAAGGCCTATCCCTACCCTTCCTATCCTCTCTTATTTCAGGATCAAGATGTCAAATCCTATCTCTAATCAGGCAATGGTGCCAGCCTCCATTGCTCAGGAGTTAAATTTTCAAACAAGCACTTTCATGCTTTCTCCCATGTTGCCCCTCACACATGGGAGAAGCTCCCAATACACATGCACAAAACTAATTCATTACCTGCCTTCAAAACTGTCCTTAAAACTCTCCTTTGCTGTGATGCCTACAAAAAACTTGTCTATGGTGAAGGTGTGGGTGTGCTGATACCACTGCATATCATGCTAACTAACACTGTCTCTTTGTTTCCTTATACTCACCATCTGTTTGTAACCATCTATTGTCTCTTGTCTTATACCCAGAGTGTAACCCTCTTGGGCCAAGGACCATCTTTTTGTTCTGTGTTTGTGCCGCACCTAACACAATCATGTCTTGGTTCCTGACTAGGGCTCTTGGGCACTATAATAATAAATAAATAATAGAGTGGAGGTGAGTGAGGGAAGATTTGGGATCATGCAGAGCTGACAGCACATTAGTACTTCTCTTCTACCCTGTACTTTCCACTCCCCATCTAATCAAGTGCCCTCTGGGTAGGGAAACAGCAATTTACCTCAGTTTCTTTAGAGCTCAAAGGTTAGCCAATAGTCTATTCAATGAACCAACTTTCCAAATCCTGGACTTGAGAAACAATTGGAAAAAGGAGCCATCGTAGCGCAGTCAGATCAGCATATTGTGTTATCGCTGGTCTTGTTTTAAATGGCCTAGCCATCCCACTCCTACCCTTGGAGTAGGAAGGAGGGTTGTGTTGAAACTTGCAATCAGTGGAAATAGAGAATACAGATAACTGCCAAGATCCAAAACATTAGAGCACATTGTTATATTACTTTGCTTATACACTGTTATACTATTTGACCTTAGCTATTACCGAGATGGGCACTATAGGTTCAATTAAGATATATACATTATACGGATACCAGGGATGTGCAAATCAGATGGACCAAAAGAAGAACAGACTTGAATCTACTACAGAGATTCTAGATGCACCCCTCTGACAAATACAGTGTTGGTGTAGCTGTATCAATCCCAGAACAGTCGAGAGACAAAGTAGGTGGGATAATATAGTTTATTGGACCAGCTTCTGTGGGGAGACACATAAACTTTCGATCTTAGCTCAATGTAATCTCCAAAGCTTGTCTCTCTCACCAACAGAAGCTGGTCCAATAAAATATATTACCTCGCCCACTTCGTCCTTCTAAGACCAGAAAATGACACATTGCCCCAAAAAGGAGTTAAAGATCACAGTAAGAATGAGGAAAAACTTCGATCTTTCACACATCTAATTGGAGACTTGACAATGCAGTCTACAATGATATTTCTCCTTCAACAACTTTAATTCATAAACCATTTCTGCCAGCGACCAAACAAATATGCCAAAGAGAAAGCCTAGTGAAATAATGAGGTCAGGAGCTAATCTACATATAAATAAAATAAAACAAACAAGTTAGACATACAGTTCTAGAACTGCAAAGGGAAAAAAAACTTTAAAAATCAACAATCTTGAAAAATAATGTATTGGTGCACTTATCTCTACAGAAGGAAATCAAGAGTGGAGGAAGTAATGCCAACACTAAGCATGTATCTAATGGCTCAGCAGACCTGTAGGTCTGGTTCATCTGCATACACAGAGCAATTCTATGCCTCCTGAACATACAGTGAGTGCTTTAGTTAATTATGATAGTGGCATATGATACTTTTACCAAACAAAAAGGAAAGACTGACATTCCAAAAGTACTACCATGACCTTCATGGTAGAGAAGATATAGGACACTATTATAGGGGCCAGAGTCAAAGCCCACTGAAGTCAATAATAAATATAAAGCCTTATTGAGACTGCAGGACACATAGTGATCCTGTATTATTTTAGGCTCTCTAACTGCCTGACTAAACAGAACTGTGCTTATTGAAAAAAAACATATAAATTATAATAGGGAAGGAACCAATAGAGTTCTATAGAAATGTTAAAAGATTCTTAAGACTAAAGAACTTAAGAATTATATCCTTCCTATAGAATTTTAATCAACCTATAGTACCCAATAAAGAATTGTAGCCTTGTAATAGAATTCTATAGATTAAAAATTCTGCACGTGGGCTATTAAACTATTATCTATTTAGTGTTATGATACTTTTCCAGAAAATTGCGGTGACATAAGACAGCACGCAAAGTCTTGTTAAGTTCTGGCCTAGACAAAGCACTCATTGAAGGAACTGCAGATTATACTAATACAATGGTAAGCTGACATGGATTTGTCAAGAACAAATCATGCTAAACCATTCTAATTTCCTTCTTGAACAAGGTGACTGGCCTAGAGGATAGGAAGGGAGTGGGAGATGTGATGTAATTGGATTTTAGGGCCTTTGATACAGTCCCACAATACAGTCTCATAAAAAAAAACTACGGAAATATGATCTAGAGATGAACATACTACAATATGGAGGCATAACTAGTTGAAAGACCATTCTCAAAGAGTGGTTATCAAGGTTCAATGTCCAACAGGGGACATGTAACAAGTGGAATCTCATAGAGGTCTGTCCTTGGTCTGGTAGTATTCAAGATTTTCATTAACAATTTTGATAATGGAGGGGAGAGTATGCTTATCAAATCTGCAGATGACACCAAGATGAGAGGGGATTGCAAGTACTTCAGAGAACAGGACTAAAATTCAAATTATCTAAATAAACCGGAGAATTGGTTTGAAATCAGTAAGATGAAATTCTGTAAAGACAAGGGCAAAGTACTTCACTTAAGGAGGAAAAAATCAGATGCACAAATACAAAATGGGGAATAACTGGGTAGGTGGCAGTACTGCTGAAAAGAATCTATGGGTTACAGCAGATCACAAATTAAATATAAATCAATACTGTGATGTTGTTGTGAAAAAGGCAAATGCAAATGTAATTCTGGGATGTATTAATATATAAAACATGGGTGGTAATTGTTCCAGTCTACTTGGAACTGGTGAGATCTCTCCTGAAGTACTGTGTCAAGTTTGGTGCCCCACATTTTAGGAAAGAGGTGAACAAATTGGAGATAGGAAGAGGAGAGGAACAAAAATGATAAGAGGTTTAGAAAATGTGACCTGTGAAAAAAGGTTGAAAGAACTGGCCATGTTTAGTCTAGAGAAGAGAAGTCTCTGGGGAGACAATGATAACAGTGCTCTCTTTATGACAACCATTTACAAAGTTGGATGGGGATCAGTTGTTCTACATGTCCACCAAGGGTAAGACAAGAAGTAATTGGCTTTGTTTGCAGCAAAGTATATTTGGATTAGACATTAGATTCTCCCCCACCCCCCGACTATAAGGATATTTAAGCACTGGAAAAGGTTACCTAGGGAGGCTGTGGAATCCCCATCACTGGAGGTTTTTGAGAACAGGTTAGGCAAACTTATGTCGGGGATGGCCTGGGTATGCTTGCTCCTGGCTCAGCACAGGGGTATGGACATGATACCCTCTTGAGGTCCTTTCCAGCCCTACATTTCTATGATTCTATTAGAGGTATGACATAATGTTTTAAGGGGGTGAATCTGAAGCTGGCACTTGGCAAACTTGTAAATGCGAGTGCTACCATCTTGGGAGCAAATTTTTAAGAAATCCTTCCCAAAGTTTACCAAGAACCAATGCTGTATCCCTTTCCTAGCACTAATTGTGTGAGTACTACAGGTTACGCAGATACAACCCATGACACAAAAACATGTCATAGCACGTGAAGCTTCGCACCTGGACTCCGGATTCTACTACCCCTCCACTGTGACCCACAACTTTAATTTTAACTATAGCAAAAAAATAAAAAGTAGTAAAAGTGTTTCAGAAAAAAACCCACCAAAAAGTATGAAAGATTTGCTTGCAAGTTACTGTGCAGTATTGTTTTAAGAAGTGACACTTTTCTGAGTAGCTTTAGGAGACATTACATCCAAGGACAAGACTGGAACAAGAAACTAAGACCCTATCTCTGCAGTCCTTACACAGCCAAAACTTCAGTTGAAACAAAGGGCATTTTGGCTAATGAAGGAACACAAAAGTTGTCTCTATGACATGTAATCAGATCAGTTTGAGGAACTGAAAAATGGGGAAGGGGAGAGAAAGGAGAGGATGATTGTGAATTTTCTTTCAAAATACTTTTCTTATATTTTCATTGAAATGTAGCCAAAATTTTGAAAGTTGACTTAAAAAAATCAGCTCTAGCAAAGAATTTAGAGAAAGTTGAAGACCAAGGTTACAAAACAATTTAGGAAAGCATAAATTCAGCAGGTCCCTGGCTGGCAAGTTGAGTTTTTGAAGAGGGGCCTGACCCAGAGTCCCTTATGCACCCAAAGCTCTAAATAAAGTCAATAAGAGAGTTTAGATTGCATGAAATACATAATGGATTCACTGGACAATAAAAAGAAATGAGTGATCAGAATCTTATATGGATTTCAAGAAAACATTTGATATTGTATCAGCACTACAGGAAAGAGTAGTATACAGAGAAAAATATTGACAAATGCTAAAATGTGTATCTGTAAAACAAGATAGAGCTCAATGATGTATTCGTATAATACTGCATAATTTTAATATCTTAGGAACAAACATTGGTATATAAAACATTTTCTATGGACACCACAGAAGACATCTCTCTGTCTCTGGTACTTATATTGCCCGCCCCCGGACTATCTGTGTACCTCATCATCCTTAATGTATTTAGCCCCACAACAGCTCCATGAGGAAGGAAAGTGCTATTTCCCCCATCTCACAGATGGGAAATGGAGGCACAGAGATTAAAAGCCAGATTTTAAAAAGTATTTAAGCACATGGCGATACAAACAGGCACCTAGAGGAATTTCCAAAAGTGCCTAGGTGTCTATCTGCACCTTTAGGCATCTAAAATACATTTAAAAATCTGGCTCTAAGTGACTTGCCCACGGTCACACTAGAAGTCTGGCAGAACAAAAAACTGAGCCTGGTTTACCAAGTCCCAGGCTGATGCCCTACCACCAGACTATCTTTCTTCCCTTTGTCAGATAGTATTCAGGTGCTCAGATACCAAGGCAACAGAAGGGTACAAGACACATTAGATAGCTGAAAAGATATAAACAAACTAGGGTCAAAACTTTGAAAAATGGGTGAAAAATTGAACTGCTATCTTCAACAAAAGCTCCAATACATTCAGATCTCACTAAAATATTCAGATTATTTATGCAGGTCTGTTTTAGTTTTGTATGTTCAGAACAGCACTTCTTCATGACCACAGACCTATTGATCTGGAACGTCGGGTTCATAAACGATTTAGTAAATTGCAATGCAGAAAGGCCTCTGGTTCGTTTAAAAAAAAAAGACATCTTATGGCGGCTGTACCCTAACTAAAGGTTTTACTAGCAGTATATGGCCCTTGACAACCCTGGTTGCTCCACATACTTGCATTTCAGGTTGATTCATACAAACTCACATTGTTGTCTCATCCACCCACAGAGTCTATAGCCGCAGGGATCATTGCTAAATGAATTCCTGTCATGCTTCATCATATTCATAGTCAGCTTTGACAAAGATCAATAGAGAAGTTTGTTCATTTAACTTGGCTGACTCCCTTAACTTATTTCAATGTATCATTTTGAATGAACACGCTTTATTTAACAGGTTAATTCCTTTAGTAAGTACCATGCATATTTGTAGGGGGAAAATTTAGAATCGGTATATTAACTGTAGCAGCTAATTCATTAGAATAAAATAATTAGCTGTATCTAGTAATTCAGTGCCATCAATAGTACCAATTCTAGCTTTACAGCTGTTCTTTAGTGTCGGGGGGGGGGGAAGGAAAAAAGAAAATGTAAGAGTCTGAACTCTGTCACTAAAACTGGATAGAATGAGTTAATTTCTAGAGTTATCTTTCATCAGGTGTGAGTGAAGCACAGAAGATAAATGACATCTAGACTGATATTTGGAGACATGATGTTGTCTGGATCCTCTGCCACTACTTACCTGAACTCCCTGACAAATCTCTGGGGTGGAAAACCTAGTAAAAACACAAGAGATTAGTACCCGGTCAAGCAAACTGTTCGAGAAAGCTTGACCATTATACACCAATGGTAAGAGCAATGAAGGATGCAAAGAAAGAGCATCAGCTCTAAAATAAATCTGAAAGTTACTTTGTTTAATTTGTTTACGTTGTTATGAATTCTAATGCTTGGCGCAAACATTTTTGAAATGATTGACAGACACCAGACATCAGAAGCACAAACTGTAGCCAGAAAGAGTGTAGTGCAGTCTCTGAAAATATCAAGCTGCAGACTAAAAGAGATACAATCTTTAATGTCAGTGATTTATTCGCACAACCTCCATTAACATTTTAAAGGCATGACTGTATGCTCATAACTTCCCACGCATCAAGACAGACAAAACTATACCTCAGAATCTGCTGTATTAGAAGCAGATAGGAAAATAATTTTCTCTAAAAAAATAGTAGATTTTGAGCTACACAACAGAAGCTCCAAACTACTCTATCAACTATATCAACCAAAGACAGAGGTTTACTTCAAAAGACCTACTACTGGTCAGCAATAGGATGGATATTCTGCTAGTGAAACAAATCAATCACTACATATATACCTGAACTGCAAGCTGATTGTTTGCATTTTTGTTCTTCTGTATTCTATGGCTGTTTCCGCACTTAGGTTTATTAAGCTTGTAGTTTATTCCTAGAAATAAGCAGGACATGTTTTGCAATCCAAGGTTGTGCAAGATTGCATGATGCCTCCCTGAACAAGGTTATGGAGGGTAGGCCTGGATGAAGCCTGAACACACACAAAAAAAAGGGCACTTGGATACAATTTGCGGACTAGTTTAATATTAGAGACAGGTCATGTATGGGCATTGGCCTGAATCATCACCCCCTCTTTTGAAACAACAACAGGAGGACACGTGAGAGAAGGAAGGGAGAAGGTGAGGTGGGAGAACAGTTTACTAGGATTATTTCATTAGAAGGGAAGGGTCTGCTTCCTTCCCTCCCACTTACCCTTCTTGACATAGGAAATGAGTATTTCCTTGAGATTCCAGAGAAACTAAAAGCCATTTGCCTCTCCACTAACTATTGAGCCTTGCACACTCCCTGGCCTAATGTAGCACAGATTTGTTGCCTGTCAGAACTTGCTGCAAGACCTATGTATTTTTCCAGGCCTTTCTGGAGAGGATGGTTTGATTCAGACTTTTTTGAATGCTGACATTGCCTAATATTAAGGTTGCCAGACACTTCACAGGGCCCTGGTTTTGGCTGATTATAATTTTGTCAAACAGTCACCATTCAGGATGAGGAGCAAGGAAGGGGTGGGATTGGCTGGGCAAAGAGGCTGGGGACAAGGAGGCTGTGCTTGGTTGGAGAACCAGGAATGGCTGGGCAAAGAGGCTGGGATGGAGAGTGCCATGGGTAAGACTGGGAATTCAGGGGACAGGTTGAAGGGCTTAGGGCAGAGGTAGTCAAGATTGTGAGAAAGAGGCATAAAAATCAGCACTCACATGATAACACACCTCTCCATAGCCTGGAATGGAACCTATGATATCTAGGTCTCATAATTCCTCTAAAGTCAGAAAATATTCATGAAACCCACTAGCACAGTATCCCATTCCCCCTCTATTGCTGCTTCACATACAGGATAACAACCTAGTACTGCTACCAGTTACTCAGTTAGCACAAGCAGTCGGTGTGCTGATCTGAAGGATCCTGCCATGCTGATGGTCCATGTGGGTGTCAATACGCCACCACATAATAGAGTTTGTTCTGTCAGTTTGGTTTTTTTCAATCAAGGAAGTGACATACAAAAAGCTATGTTAAAAGAACATTAAGGTTGCAAAGTCAAGCACTCAGAAGTTACGAATTACCAGAATTAAAGCTGCCTGTGCAACCTTAACTCAGCCCCCATATGCATATCTATGAATCTATGAATCTATATGCATTATGATATAGTTTTTAATTGCAAATAAAAAATATTCTTGCTGGAAGTTTGAAATATAACACTACTTTATTTCTTAGAATTCAGAACAATAACATGCACAAAAACCCAAGAGAGTTCTGCAGAGAGACACAAAGCAGACTGTTCCCAGAAACAAAGAGGCACAACTCACCCCACCTTACTGTAGGCTGGCTGATTCATTCTTGATGCTGATAGATTGCATGCTTTCTGTATAGAACCCCATAGCTTGCAAGCAGGTCCAGGAACCCCCAAACCCCTTAAAGTGATAGATTGGAATTCCAACACATTCCTCAATACAACATAAGGATCATATCTAAACTCCTCCCTGCCCCCAATTTTAAAGGCAGGGCTCTCCTTTTGGCCAATTTCTCTGGGAGGAAGCCCTGCACAGCCTTGTGATTGAAGCACAGAACTGAGAGCCAAGCAATCTGGGTTCTGGCCTTAAACAACTTGAACCCCTTCTTTAAGCACATTAGAAGTCCTACTAAAGCCCAAAGGGACTAATCACATGCTTATAGCTAAGCACACACACACACAAAAAACCCCTTAACAGTGGTTAAGCAGGTGCTGTGCTCAGAGCACTGCCTATCATGTGACCCATATTGTCTCATTGTTTTCTTGGGATCCCCTCTCTGTCTGAATCTACCAGTTAGCTCTTGTTCTGTATTTAAATTGTCAGACAGAATGTCTTTTTGTCCTGTATTTTGTGCGGTCACACAATGCGGTCCTGACTCCTGCTCTAGGCCTGGGGCACCCAGGTGCTGTCACAATACAAATACTAAGTTTTAAAAGTTTAAATAGCAAACGCTTAAGGGCTTTGCTGGCTTGGGGCATCAGGCTCCAGCTCTGTCACAAACTTCCTGCGTGATCTTAGGCAAGTTACAACTTAACCTCTGTGCCTTGCTGAACAGTAAGATGGGATTGGTAATACTTCCCTCTTCGGAAGGGGTATTGTGAGGCTAAATTCATTACAATTTGGTAAGTTTTTTGTATTGCTATAATGCCTTCCCTAGAAATATCTCAACATATAGTTATTAGTTCAGACCATGCTGAGGCTAAATTAGAGCAAGAAAATGTGGAAAATAGATTAAATTCCATTGACTGTTGATAATATGTAGTTCTAGTCCAATCCCACTTAACAGTTAGTGTTATCTACTGGTACAAAAGCTTCTGTTTTGCATTTCAAAAACAGGATGGCTGTTATTACAACCATTTCAGTACCTCTCACATCTTTGTGTTCATCCATTTTTTTCTTTACACGTCACATCTTGGATAACATATCATGCCTTCCACCCTTTGAAGCGGTTGGTGGAATAGTATTGAATAGAGGCAGCACATTGATTCTTGACTGCTGGGAATTACCAGCTGGCACAGTGGGTAACAGGAGAAGTATTAACTGCAGCAGATAAAGTTGTTTCTACTGTACACAAAAGAGGCCCCTTCAGTTTAAAAAAAAAATTCTGAAGGGTTTTTCCTTTTTAAGTTCTCCCTATTTGCAAGACATTAGAAAGAGAGCCCTAGAGTTTGTCATCTATAACCAATATTAGGAGAGTAACTAAGGAGGCTGTGCTGCTCTACATTCACGTTCCTGTTTCCGTACTATAAAATGTTGGTTTTTACTTTTTTTTTTTTTTATAAAAACCAGTGCTGGTATAATACGCATAGCAAGCCAGTATTGATTAATGTAATGCAGTGTTTTCCAAAATCCACCTACATAGAAATTTTTGCCACACCAGCTACACAGTATTATGTTGAACAAAGTACAGTAATCCAAGTGGTAGTGCAAAGAGTTCATAGTGTCACAATCAGCATGCCCAGCTATAGTGTGTTTGTTGGTTTACAAACAGGGCAGATGGCACAGCAAGCTTTATCCTTGGCAGGTGTATATGAGATTAGATACTCTTTTCCTATCATCTTTGTTAGCTTTATTTCTATGCGGCGGCAAGTTTAACACAGGGCTCTGGAAAGCATAAAAATCCTGTACCACATTTTATAAGAAATAAGAGGCCCTAGGATATATTTGAAAGTTATTCTTCTTCAGATGACATTTCTAATTTTTTATTATTTTTGAAAATAGGAGGGCCAGAGTTATGAATACAGTATAAATGCTAAATGGTCTGCAAATGTTCAAAAATCATTCCATCTTAATGGCATTCATATCATCACATTAAGGAAAATATGTAGTAATACACTGTAATGCCATTATCTGTATGAGAAAATCTCTTTATTATATGCACCTCACAGATGACTGTAGTATTTATTGGCAAGAATAAATATTGACATGAAACAAAACAATGGAAAGTTTTTAAATTGAAAAAAATTGCATCTTCAGAGTGTCATTCAGATGCTCCTCCTTCCTTTTCTGATAAGTTTCACAGCTCTGTTATTGGTCCCCTGCTCATTCTACACTTTGTCTCTGGGTAATCTCATTTCCGAGTGCAAGTTTAACTATCATCTCTATGCTAATGACTCACATCTCTACTTCTGTACTCTGGACACATCTCCTTCTGCCTACACTTAGATCTTGGCCTGTTTTACTGACCTTTCTTCATGGATTTCCAGCAGTCAGTTTACAATCAATATGGCCAAAACACAGCTCTTAATCTTTCATCCCAAGTCCTCCCCCACCTTTTCTTGCTCAGTCAGTGTGGACAACACTATCCTGCCTATCACTCAAGACCATAAACTGGGTATCATCTTTAATTTGGCCCTCTCTCTAGATAGTTCCATACAGGCTATGTCTAAATCTTGCAGATTCTTTCTGTCTAAGATATGGCCTTTCTCCTCCATCCATAAAATTAAAATGGTCACCCAGGATCTCATTTCACATCTTAACTACTGCAACACTCACTTGCTTGAGAAATGCAATCTTGCCCCACTTTTATCAATTCAAACCACTGCTACAAAGATCATTTTTCTAGTTTGTCAATTTGACTCTTTCTTTGCATTCCTCCACTAGCTCCCCGCTCTCCATTGCATCAAATCAAGTTAAGCAGACTCTGGCCACATGGGCTTTGGGCTCCATCCCCAGGACCCGCCCCCTGGTGTGGAGTTTCAGGCTCCAGATTCCCGCTGCCTCCCCCAACTCCCCATCCAGGCTTAATTTGTCCTCAGGCTTTCCAGGGCAGAGTAAATCTGCTGTGAAAAGCAATACATGTATGTTTGTTAATATCACTTTTCACAATAAACTTACTAGCTAGCAATAAATACATTACAATGATTTGGGCGTGTAGATAGGAAAAATAATGCCTTTTGAGCTGAAGCTTGAGTCATTATCTAAGCTTGCATAGCTGCTAAAGTTATTAATGATCCTAACATTACCAAATGCTTTTGAAATGCAGCTACCATAGTTGCCTTGATGACCTTCCGAGGCACTGAATTACAAATGAACAGTTCACTATTGTGACAAAGTTCCTCCTCTATCTTGGTGGGTTTTACGCTTATTGGTGGATTTGCTCACCTTGGAGCTTCATGGCAGCCCTCAGTTTGGCTGTTTTCGTGAACCCACAGTCCAGGTCAACTCCTCCTGTGTCTGACCAGGAATTGGGAGGTTTGGGGGGAACCCGGGCCCACCCTCTACTCCGGGTTCCAGTCCAGGGCCCTGTGGAATGCAGCTGTCTAGAGTGCCTCCTGGAACAGCTGTGCGACAGCTACAACTCCCTGGGCTACTTCCCCATGGCCTCCTCCCAACACCTTCTTTATCCTCACTATAGCACCTTCTTCCTGGTGTCTGATAATGCTTGTACCCTTCAGTCCTCCAGCAGTATGTGTTCTCACTCTCAGATCCCAGTACCTCTTGCTCCCAGCTCCTTACATGCACACCACAAACTGAAGTGAGTTCCTTTTTAAATCCAGGTGCCCTGATTAGCCTGCCTTAATTGATTCTAGCAGCTTCTTGATTGGCTGCAGGTGTTCTAATCAGCCTATCTTGTCTTAATTGTCTCCAGAAGGTTCCTGATTGTTCTGGAACCTTCCCTGTTACCTTACCCAGGGAAAAGGGACCTACTTAACCTGGGGCTAATATATCTGCCTTCTATCACTCTAGCCATCTGGCCTGACCCTGTCACACTGTGTAAAAAGTATTTTCTTTTATTGGATCTAAATGTACTGCCTTTTAAATTTTATTCCATGTCTGCTTCTACCCATATTTTGTGACAGGGTGAAAATAAGGGGCTCATGTGTTTTCATTATGCCCATAATAATGTGAATGTTGAGGGCATATAGATACAGGGAGTGTTGGGGGTGGCAGGGTAGGAGCACCCACCCCCACTAAATGCAGAGGAAGAGCTGCCCTTGGATAAGCAGCATTCTTGTACAGCTGTCCCTACTCCTGTTACAGTCTATTTTAACCAGCATGAATACCTCAATGATGATTCCTGTGTCTCTTCTCCTTTAAAATAAGCCTAGTTTTCTGTAATCTTTCAGCATCTGCAACACCCGCTATACTGGTAACATGGAGCAATTTCCTGTGCTTAGAATGGCCTCCTGTATTTGACTGAGTCAAACAACATCTCACTCTCATCCACAAGTCCTGTTAAAGGAGACATCAGCTATGAAAACACCTGTCTTATCTGCCCATTTGCATGAACCTGCTGCTAACATGTTCTCTCATGACACACATTTTCACTTGATGTTAGATATGGTCCCAGTATATTTCAGGATTCAAAATATCACCTGAACAAAATCACAATTCTGTAGCTCCCATCAAACAATCTCCCTAATCAGTGTTGATATCAAGTTTCTGACTATCAAGGAAAAGGAAGACCCGGAAAAGAGCCCTCCCCAACACCTACCAGCAAAAATGACTAGATAAGGACACTGGAGTTTGCCATATTACCAGCCAAATGCATTCTTAGGATGTCCAGTTGAGAGGAGACTCACTCGAAAGAATGAGCAGGACACAGCTAGGTCAGATCCTGACTTAATGGGAGTATTGGAGCAGGAAGAAAAGGATTGAGCCAAGCCCCAGAGTTCTGCTGGAGCCATATCGGTCCAGAATGCTAAAACCTGTTATAAACGTGTTCATGCTTTTAAATTCCCGTCCCCCATCCTTGCCTTTAAATAGCTTCATTTAATGTGGCTTACAACCATGTTTCTGCTCGGTATGTTCTAATTTGTCACTTTTGTACACAAAAATTCTTGGCTTTGTATTATTTTATGAAAAAAGAAAAGGAGTACTTGTGGCACCTTAGAGACTAACAAATAAATTTATTTGTTAGTCTCTAAGGTGCCACAAGTACTCCTTTTCTTTTTGCGAATACAGACTAACATGGCTGCTACTCTGAAACCTGTTGTTATTTTATGAAGAGTGAATTTAAAAAGGGGGTGCCAGAATGAGAACAGGGGTAGGGGCGGGTCATTGCATTATGTTACATGGCCTACGGTCTGTGACATTCATGGCACCATTGCAGGCCTGGCATTATAGGAATTCATGCACTAAGTGGAAAATCAAATGAATGTCTCATTCTCTCTCGTGCAGCTCATTTAGTGCACTGGCCCAGAGAACACTTTTCATTCCTTACTAAGTTTCTTTAATTCAAATGGGCAAGTTTTGAGCTATGGTAGAAATCATTTCAGATCTGGCCCTTTGGCATTTGTTTGATGGCTGTGGAAAGTCCCTCCTTTCTCTAATTTGTTAGTCTCTAAGGTGCCACAAGTACTCCTTTTCTTTTTGCGAATACAGACTAACACGGCTGCTACTCTGAAACCTCCTTTCTCTGGTTCCATCAAGTTTATTTATCTGGCAATATTTATACTTAATCAGCCCACTTGCATTTTTCAAACCTAATTTCAGTCTCTCTGTTAGCAGTATTAGGTTCAGTTGAAATAAACAAAACTCCAAGTTCAATGGAATAAATGTTAACAAGCTGATAGCACATATTTATAAAAGCTTTTCATCTATAAGGTTCCTTAAGCATTTTACAAAATTGGCCAAATTCTGTTCTTTGGGTACATTTGCATAACTGCCATTGGACTTTGTTGGCAGTCACATATATACCAGGGTTTCAATGCTGCCAACAGATATGCTGTCATGGATCTCTGACCTGCATGAATTCTATGCACTCACATTTACGCTAGTCCATGTTTACAGGATTGAAACCTAGGATATCAATATGGACCTCTGCCCCTGCAGTAGTTGTAGTACCTGGCAACTACTACAAACATGGCTGACAACCTCAGCTCAAGAGCAGAATCTACTCAAAAATAAGTAAATAGATTTCCGCTTTGGATTCATGCCACAAGAGTGGGAGAAGAAAGTGTCATTGACCCTGCTCTTCTATGTACTTTGCAGAAATAATGAAAATAGATCACAGGTGTCTGAACCTCACAATAGTGGAATTCCTCCAGACTGAGACTGTCACAACAACTAGAATCTGGTCCAGCTGCATCTGGTTTCAATTATTTTATGACTGTTTAAATGCACTATTGAACAGAATAAGCAAAAGACAACACAGACTTGGCTAGAGGCCAGAAAGAGGAAGATTCCAGTTGACTTGTGCATGTCCCTTATGCTTTGGTGTCCTTTCTCCATCAATGCACACCTTACAGCTCTTCCACATTACAGGCACTGATTGCCTGCCCATTGATAAGACACATGACGTAATTACAGAGTAACTCCTCAAGATGGACTGAGGGGATTACATACCTCCTTGTCTGACAGCAGAGTTTGGCCCTAATATTGTTATTGATATTAAGATAGTTAGTACCTAGAGGAGCCAACTGAGAATGGAACTGGATGTGCTAGGCATTTATGGGGGGTGGGAGGGAACAAACCACACACAGAGTCCCTGTAGTGAAGAACTTACTGACTAAATACACAAGGAAGATAAAGGCAATATTAACAACTCCATATTAGGCGATTTAGCAACAGATTAAGGGACTTGCCCAAGATTACATAATAAATCTGGGCCAGAGTCAATATCAAACCCAGCTTTTCTGAGTCCCATTCCAGTGCCTTAATCATAAGATAACCATGCCTCTCTAAATATCTAGAGTCCTCAATGAAGATAAGTAGCTTTGTGAAAATCATATATTCAGGGCACTTAAATTATATTTAGAATGTTTATGAATGCACAGAGTCTCCTTGGAGGGAAAGCAGAGACACCAGGAGCCATAAAATAATTCAGATACACAAAGAGTCCAAAGCACCCTCCTGCCCCAAAGCCATGATAGAAGTTTAGTTTAGGATGGTATTAATAAAGCTGTTTCCTCTTTTGGGGATATGACCCAGACCAATGAGGGGCTATGTCACCCCCTGCTCTGCACCCTTGCGTGCCTCACAATGTTTTTCTGCTGTAGCTCCTACCTGGGCCACTCACAAAGAGCCTGCCAGAAGGCAGGTAGCACCCTATAGCACCACACATCAGTCACACTCTGGTTTCCACCAACCTTAGTTACCACTTGCAGGATAACCCTAACACACTCCCAAATCTGGATTTCCCCCAAAAAAACATGAGTTCTGTGCTGCCCAGCCCTCTCCAGATATATTAGGTTCATTTCCCTCTGTAAGGGGATTGATATCCAAACAGTTTGCTACCCTCAATGGAGTTACCCACACAGTTCACAACACTGGATTAATTTTGGTTAAGGAATAAAATGAGTTTAACTACAAGGAGATAGGTTTTAAGTGAGTACAAGTATAAGGCTTTGAAGTCAGAAATGGTTACAAGATGAAACGCTTCCTAGTACTAAAACTTAAACTAGACTTGGTTCAAGGTGAAATCCCTTACCACATATTCCCGGTAACATTGCTGACCCATTTCTCAGGCCAGGAACAGCTCCCAAAGCCCAAAAGGCTGTTTCTTTTGTCTTCTGTGACAGAGATAGATGGATAAGGAGAGAGAACTTGGGGTGTTTTGCCCCTTACTTTTATAGTTCAGTCACCTTTTGAGAATGCATTTTCCTGAGGGCCTCCCCTAGATAAAGTTCCTTCCTGCTGTGAGGATGGAGACAAAGTCTGGTGGTGAAAGAGGTTCCATGCTGTTTGCTAAAATGCAGATCTGTTCCTTGCCAAAGGATGGCCACCAGATAGGTGATGGCCCATCAACTTTGATGACACCTGGCTAGAAGCATCAGCTTGTCTTTTGTCTTTGAGAAATTGGTTTACTCAAACTAGTCTGGTAAACACATTTCAGACCTTTTATGGTCACAACTTTACACGTAATGTTGCTACACACATTTTACCATGATATTATTGACCAGAAAGTTATTACTTGAAATTTAATACCTCACAAAGCACATTTTGTACAAAGATTATTACATTGGTGTGTAGGGTGTGAATACAGGGGCTCACTTGGTCACAGGGGACTCAGAATTCTGTCTGATTTCAAGAGGTTAGAGAACAAACTAGCAGTCATGACTAGTCCCTGTAAGAGCAAAGCTGAGCTTTATTACCCTCTGCAAGGATCCTGCTCTGTCTATTAAAAAGTGACTTGTTTCATAGGTGCAACAGCAGACCTGCCAAGCACTGTAATTGAATAGCCCTATACTTGGTTATCCCTTTCAACCAACCTCTTCCTTGAAACAAAAGCTAGATGCATAATATCACTGAACTAGATTCATATACTTCTCTTTTGTGAAGAAAAAGATTTTTGCTTTATTAGCAAAGAGACAAAGCCCTTACAATACCTGTTTGTCTTATTTAATAAGGGAAACCCTGCCTGTGAAATATCCAGCTCATACATTTTTGCCATCTTGAAGCATTTTGCACCATTAGAGAAGTATTTATAGCTACTTCTAAATGAACCATTACAAGAGATTCTATTTCCTGTTTTCTCCTGAAAGATTTTTATGTGCCTGCTCTCTGAAATAAAATACATTGTTCACATGCTTGCCTTAATATTACTTAATCTATCAAGGAATCCTGAATAGTGAAAGCTCCTGCAAATCCATAGCCCTGTGAGACGGCAAATGAAGTAAAATAACCAGAAGCAGATTTTTTTGTCTTGTAGTCTTCAGTGGCAAAATAGAAAGTGAGGAATTTATAGAAGCTATGAAAACTAATATGATACACATTTAAGAAGGGATCAAAGGAAGAAATGGAAATCTATGGCTCTGTACATGCAACTTTGGTGTCAGGAAAGGTTCTTGAAAGACACTGATGAGGGACAAAATATAATACGTATTTACTGGAGATGCTTATGGCTTGGTTGGATGGGGAGGTAATAGTTTTATTTCTGCACCAGCTTTGGGTGGGTCTTTTTGCTTGTTAATTAGATAATTCTGGTTTTGCTTGTCTGTGTGAAGGACTTCCTTGTAGAAGGATCCAGGTGTGGCACAGAGGGTCAGCTTACCTGCAGCTCTCTAGCTAGCCAGAAAACACCAGTATAGCACTTATCTTCACTGTCAGTGCTTCCAGGAAATGAGAGGGTGGGGGAACCACTTACCACTGCTCCTCCTCCCAGCATCCCAAGACATATGCAGGATCTATCCTGGCTGCAGCTACCAAGGTCTACTGGTGTCTGTTAAATCACTATTGTCCCTCACGTTCTTTTGCTGCTACTCTTTACCCTTTGCTGGTGACCTTGTGCCTGAAGTTGGTCTCTGATTGCTTGTTTTAAGATCCAAGCTCCTCTTCTCTGCACTTTTTGGTTACTTCACCCCTTCAGCTCTACTGGACCATCCCATTTATCCCTCAGAGAGCCCATGTTGGCTCCCTCTAGTGGCTATTTCCATTTCTGTTTACCATGAAGATCCAGACCTCTAATGGTCATATGCAGATGATGCAATGCATTAATTGGCATATTGATCAATATGCATTGCCACATTTGCAGATTTCACAAAAATACAAAGTTCTTGTTTTCTTCTGCTACTCCCAGCTTTCTCCACAGTTTCAGGCTGTGAAAGTCAGTAAAAGAAAGTATACTATGCATTTAGGAGCTTTTGAATCCTCATGAAACTGAAACATAAATACAAGGTGAAGTTAAACTCTTGAGCCCGAACATCATGGTGAGAAGAGAAAGTTGTTCTAGTCAAATGAAGAAAAATGCCATGTTAAGGCCCTTCCTGTTACTAATGCCATAGAATACCTGGCACTCCAGGGATCGAAGAAGCCATCCCAGGCCCTGTTTTGTCATTGCTCTGTTCCTCCTCCCCATAGCTGCTAATCCTGCTGTGAAAGCCCCCACCCCTCTGCACATAGGGTGTGGATGGGAGGTGCTCCATCCCAGCAAACTCTATAGTCCCATCCTCTGTCTTCTGACAGGAAGGGAAGGCAAAACATGCTATCCGCACACATTCCTATTCTCTATGGTCTCTACTATTTTGCTTCAGTCAGACTGGAGAAACCTACCAGAGACCATGGAGGCTAGGCATATGAGGAGTGGGGTACTCTTAGCATCTCACCCTCCATTTCCTATTGAGTCTCCCTATTACCCTCAGGAGATTCAGGCACCCCTGGGAGGGCCCTATGGGTGCCTGAATCTCCCAGGAACATGGGACGCCAGGTCTGAGCATCCCTTTGGTTTGCTTAACATTCCTTATGCAAAATTAACAATTAACTTCCATGGATCAATCTCCCATTGGAGCTCAGGTTGGTGTATTTACACTCTGGTGCAAAATGTTTCTTTGCCAAACACAGTGGGTATAAAAAACAGAGAGTCAGACCCTCTCCCCAAGATAATCCAATTTTTTTTCTTTAAAAAAAAACCCCCACAAAAAAACAAAAAAACACACTGTGTTTCATCTGGCTTTGAATGTTGTAACCTTAAGTCTCATGCCCCCTTGGTAAGGTAGGTATTACTGTACTCATTTCACAGATGGAAAACTGAGACACGAAGTCTGAGAATTACATTTTGACATTAAGTCATAGACCTGAACCGAGGATAGCGCAGAAGCACATCACCCCCTCCACACAGCATCCACCTGATGCCTTTCCCCAGTGCTACATTTATTATATTATTCTGAGAATTAAGATGGCTTCCCTGGGAGTTCCTGGGGCCAAGAGCAACACAGGCACAATGCCGCTGCTTAATAGGATGCAGCAGGGTTGCTTCCAGAGGTGGACTACCTGCAAGCTGTGCTAAGTCCGCAATGAATGGCTACTCAAGGAATCTCAATTATGGCTTCTCACTGCACATGTCAGGGCAAGGATGGTATTGTTCCCTTTCCCATTATTAGCCATGCAGGGCTGGCCAGTCTGGCTGATAGAATTGCTTACTCAACATCCCAGGTGAATGTTTAAAGACACATGTGATATCACCAGGAAGTCCATAGCAGAGACAGGGGGAAAATCTACATCTGATACCTACTTCTGTGTCTTAATCACAAATCCATCCTTCCTTTCCTTTAGATAGTGCCAATCATGTTGATTGTTTTGTGCCGAAGACACTTGACAGCTCAGAAATGGACTGAAAGTAATGAATTGGGGCTTTCTGATATCATATAATTACAAGTTTTAATCATTACCAATCTGGGCTATATTTTGGAGGGTGGGAGGAGTGAAAGCTCCTTTTTGTATTAAGTAATCTCATGAAGCATCACTGCTACATAATAAAAACTGTGACACTAGCAGTGTAGGCATCCTACGTCAGATACAAAATCAATTTTCACACTGCTTTAACAGCAGGTATAATAATCAGAAAAAGAACTGCACCACTTCAAGTAATGCATCCGATGAAGTGAGCTGTTGCTCACGAAAGCTTATGCTCAAATAAATTTGTTAGTCTCTAAGGTGCCACAAGTACTCCTTTTCTTTTTGCGAATACAGTCTAAGACGGCCGCTACTCTGAAACTTCAAGTAAATATCGCCTTAAATAGTAACGCCCTGAAGTGAATGGCTAAATCACCATTAAAACAGTATAGAAATGGATTTACTACAAATATCTGAGAGACTGGGATCCCATTCTTCTGGTTTGGCAAGTGATGTTATTATGCAACAAGATGGCTGCCATCAGCAGGAGACCCATTTGTATTCTTAATATTTAATTTCACATTAAATTTAGATATCTAAAGACCTTCACTCCCCTCCCTGAAATCTAAGCTGAACAAAATGAGTGCTGCTTTCATTCCCCTCTGCAGAACTATTGCCCACCTATTACTCAAGAGAAAAGCTTCCCCCAGTCTCAGAAAAGCATCCTTCAGGTATGAAGAGCCTAGAGGAAGTGGGTTAAATGAAGAAGTCATCAAAAAGATTATAGGTCCTAAAGCCACACTTCGTAGGTTAATAGAATTCTCTACCAATGGGTGTATGAATCCAGGCGACTAACTAATCTAACTTCAAGATAAGGGTAATATCCTGTAACCAGCAGATAGTCACATTTATAATCATATAGGAGTTGATTTTTAGGGAACTAATATTGTTTGAAGTGTATTGACTAAGTTGTATTGGAACAGAACTGCAATACAGTATGTTTAATAATACATGGATTTGTCATACCATTTCCGCAATAGCTTCTATTAATGAAGCCATTAGTTTAGAACCTCCTACATTTTAGGCTCATCATTTCAGGAGAAAATAACTGTATTATAGATACATTCATGGCTCTACTAGATGAATCACCTATGGAGTTTGATTGCAAATATCACAATGTAAATGTCATGCCTGTCTAAATTCAGGTGAGCTAATTAGAAGCCTCACAGCTAAGCAGCTCTTCACACATCACTGGATGTCTCTGCAAGTATTCTTATTCTGTGGCTTTCAGAAATCACTTCCAAGTTTAACAGATATATGATCAGTCAAGTAAAAGAAAATTATGTTGTAGAAGCCACTTTGTAAAAAGAATGGCATACAATATATGCAAGGAAGTGCCATTTAAAAGAATGGTCACTTAGTAAACACTAAAACCTGCTACTCCATGGCACTCATGGACTCCGACTCAACAGAACTGGTGCAGTTCCTCTGGGGGGGGAGAGAGGGGTAGAATTTGGGGACCCCACACTGAGGATCCATACCCCATGGAGCATGGGCATTCTCTGTACTAAAATGCACAGAGAATTTTGGGAATGAGCCTAGGAATCCAAAATTACACTGATCCAACAGCCATTTTCTCCTGTGTATCTCCAGCATTGTTGAGCAGTCCTGGAGGTGGAGAATTCCTTCTCCACACAGCCCTCACAGAGATCCCCAGCCCATAACCCAACCACTTAGGCTGCGGGCTAGTTTCAGCATTTGGCTGTGTGGATTTTAATCAGCACACACAACCTCAAACATACAAATAAGAATGAATGCCGTGTCATCTTGTGTCCCCCCCATGCAAATGCAGGCACCTTTCAACATTCAGATGCAGCTATCTTTGGGGGATAATCATAGAATCATATAAGATTAGGGTTGGAAGAGACCTCAGGAGGTCAAAGCAAGACCAACCCCAACAAATAACCCCAGCTAGGGCTTTGTCAAGCTGGGCCTTAAAAACCTCTAAGGATGGAACTCCCTAAGTAACCTATTCCAGTGCTTCACCACCCTCCTAGTGAAATAGTTTTTCCTAATATCCAACCTAAACCTCTCCCACTGTAACTTGAGACCATTGCTTCTTGTTCTATCATCTTCCACCACTGAGATCAGCTGAGCTCTATCCTCTTTGGAACCCCCCTTCATGTAGTTGAAGGCTGCTATCAAATCCCCCCTCACTCTTCTCTTCTGCAGACTAAATAAGCCCAGTTCTCTCAGCCCCTCCTCATAAGTCATGTGCCCCAGCCACCTAATCATTTTTGTTGCCCTCCACTGATCTCTCCAATTTGTCCACATCCTTTCTGTAGTGGGGGGGTGAGGGAGGCAAAACTGGATACAATACTCCATATGTGGCCTCATCAGTGCTGAATAGAGGGGAATAATCACTTCCCTCAAGCTCCTGGCAATGCTCCTACTAATACAGCCCAATATGCCATTAGCCTTCTTGGCAAGAAGGGCACATTGTTGACTCATATCCAGCTTCTCGTAATCCCCAGGTCCTTTTCTGCAGAACTGCCGCTTAGCCAGTCATTCCCCAGCCTGTAGCAGTGCATGGAATTCTTCCTTCCTAAGTGCACTCTGCACTTGTCCTTGTTGAACCTCATCAGATATCTTTTAGCCCAATCCTCCAATTTGTCTAGGTCACTCTGGACCCTATCCCTACCCTCCAGCATATCTACCTCTCCCCTCAGCTTAGTGTCATCTGTGAACTTGCTGAGGATGCAATTCATCCCATCATCCAGATCATTAATGAAGATGTTGAACAAAACCGGCCCCAGGACAGATTCCCTGGGCACTCTGCTTGATATGGGCTGCCAACTAGACATTGAGCCGTTGATCACTACCTGTTGAGCCCGATGATCATCATTTTAAGAGAGTCACCAATCTGCCTCAGCAAGACAGACTTAAAGGAGTCCATTCTGACACTTTTTTGATCATTTGGACCATTCTATCCTAATTTAATTTAGCTTCTGCGCTCTTACAGACATTCAACTAAACTATTTTAACCCTGTTATTGACACACACGAAAAGGAAAAAAAAATAGTTGACTGCATTGATGGTCAGTGCAGTGAGGCTTGCCTGGTTCTCTTTCCCTCTCTCAAGTATTCTGAAGTAGCCAAGAACTAATCACTGCAATCAGTGAAGTAATCTGTGACTAGACAGCTCCAACATGGGAACCTGGGAGCTACCCAGAAATATGGAAAATCTGGGAATTCTCTGATTATCTGTGAGTTCTAAGAAGCCTAACTAAATACAATGACAAATCAAAATTATTTTCTACCATCTAGGAAAGATCTATAAGATAACCTGTGATTGCTCAAATCAGCAAGGAATTCAAGCACATCTTTAGCTGGGTGTAAATACCAAGAATGCCAAGTCTTCCAATTTTAGCCATTAACAGACCAAGGAAGCCAAGAAACACCAAAACCTCACGAGGAGGTAGAGGGAAAAATCAGTATAATATAGTACAAAATGCACTGACTGATAAGAGCTGGGTTATGATAAACTGTATGATTCTCCTATTGATAAATACCCCATTCCCATCTGGACTCAAACCAGCCTAGTTTTTGCCCAGATTTAGTTAGCTTCCCTTCAACTTAATGCAAAACCCTCTACTGCTGCTCTCTCCACTGCTTACCTGTATTCATTGTTTTGTCCAAACAAATTACTATCAAACATTATCACTGTATTTATTCATGGTATTGATTTAATGAAGTTTCTTGATCTTTAACATTAGTATACACAAAACCTCAGCAAAATTTGCATTTATATAATTTCAATGTTCATTTTCCTAGCAGTGCACTTCTATCAAATGGTGTTTTCTTCTTAAGGATTAGTCTTGATGCAGTTTATTCCCCAACCCCCTGCCCATAAAAGAAATAATATTTTTGGATCTATGTACAAAAGCCATCATTCCTTCCACAAGGAATTAGCGAACACCAGTGCTTTCAGGGTATCTTTTGGAACATGCAACTGAATTAATTTGTTTTATTTATTGAATATGTTATCTGTAATCATACAAGAAGCTTGTATACTACTTCATTTCTGCTGCAGCTCATCTAGATAGTGTCCTAAATACTATAAATTGCACTGAGATGGAGAAAAAAATATTTTCAGGAGTATTAAGTAAGAGTCTAAAAAACTTTAAATAAAAATATTTGGCATTCACATAACATTTTTAATCAAGGATCTTAACGCACTTTACCAAGCTCAGTTAAGCAAGCCCCACAACGTGAATAAGCTAAACAAGTTTTGTTATACTCATTTACAAATGTGTTAGCTGATGCAACGATTGTCTTTCGCTAAGTATTTTGCTGAAGGTTAAACAAGGACTAAATGGCAGAGTCAAGAATAGAACACAAGAATCTTGACTCCCTGATTGTTGCTCTAACCACCTATACTGTGCTCTTTTCCCTCTTAAAATGAGGACTAGTGAGAGCACATTGATTGCTTAAGCTACTCTCACAGCTACACTGATAAAAGGCACACATTTATCAAAACCTTGGGGCTCATTGCCTTTAGGCATATATTTGAGGTTATTATTCACCAATAATGGAGCAAGACACTCCCAACCTGTAATTTCTCTGTGATGTAGTGAAGCGTTTAACAATTGTAACCCTCATTGTTCTTGAAATACTACTGAAAAAAACAACAGTATACCACGGAAGAGTTACCATTTTACATTTGTAGCCATTCATTTTTTAAATGGTAGTTGGGGCTACATTGTCTCAAATTACCTAATAATATGACATTTAAAAACATTGCTACATGTCCCCAGATGTACCAAGATACAAAGGGAGAGGTTTTAAATTTTAGCATCTTCATTGAAAGTCCATTTCTGACAGATGATTTATATTCATAGAATCCAAGAGCCATAGTTTGGGAGGCTGTTGATGAAAGGCTCACAACACCTGGAGCTTGGAGCTGAAAAGCAGAGACAGTGAAAATCTCCAGCAGCATGAACACAAGCAATGCAGAGAAATGAAACGTTTGGAGGCTAATAAGGTTTGCCATTGAATATTTATTTATTTATTTATAATACCCTAGAGGCCTCCACTGAGATCAAAGTTGCATTGTGCTAGGCACTTGACATATGCCTAGTAAGAGACAATGCCCATCCCAAAGAGTTTATAATCTCAATGCACAAGAGAGAAAGGGTGGGAGAAATGAATACAATACAGAAGCAGAACATGAGGCAGAGAGATTGGTCTGAAGCCTGGTCTACACTACAAAGTTTTGCTTCCATAGTTATGTCAGTTAGGAGTAT
Organism: Dermochelys coriacea; assembly: GCF_009764565.3. Taxonomy (NCBI): domain Eukaryota; kingdom Metazoa; phylum Chordata; order Testudines; family Dermochelyidae; genus Dermochelys; species Dermochelys coriacea. The sequence continues at coordinate 125,983,583 of NC_050070.1, forward strand.
GGGGCGGGGGGGAATCTCACAGCCCCAGCCAGGATAGCTATGCCAGCAAAACCCCCAGTGTATATGCACCTATACCGACAGAAGAGTGCTAAAGTCAGTTGAGTTAATATCTTCCAGGGAGTTGGTGTTACCATACTGGCAGAACCCCTGTCACATAAACTGAGTCTATACTAAGGGCTCTGCCAGTGTAGCTATACTGGCTAAGGCTCTGTAGTGTAGACGTGGCCTAAGGGACTTGCCCAGGATCACTCAGGAAATCTGTGGCAGAGCTGGGAATTGAACCCAGGTCTCCTGAGTTTTAAGGATTCTCTACACAGGAAAAGTTTACCAGTTATACCAGTATAATTACAGCTGAACAGTTAAACCACTACAGTTATACCAGTATAACTTCCAATGGGGACAAATAAGAGTGACTTTTTTTTGGTTTAGCTTAAACCCCTTGCAGAGCAATATAAGCAAAACTGAAAAAGGCACTCATACAACACAATTACCCACACGGAGAGTTATCCTAGTTTAACTATAGTGGTTTAAATTCACACTTAGCTAGTACTGGAAATAAGCCCTCAATGCCTTATCTCTAAGACCACCCTTTTCAGGGGAATTCCAGGAAATATTCCAAATGTTTTAAACCTGCATCTGCAGTGAAGACTCAATGAGAAGAAAGGTGTTTCCTGAGTTCTGTGCAATAGCGTGTCCTGAAAGAGGAACTCGTAGGAAAACCAGGTTCTATGACTATAAGCAAAGCAACTGCATTTTCCATTAATTTTATCTTAAGTTTAGCTTGAAGTTATAGTCGAATATTGATGATGACTGAGAATATGGCCTCATGGCTATTATAGAAGCTTGGGAGACAGGACTCATGAGTTCATAGACTCAGACTTGAAGACTAGAAGGGACCATCATGATAATCTACTCTGATCTCCTGCACTTCGCAGGCCATAGAACCTCACCCATCCACTCCTGTAAAAGGCCCATAACCTCTGGCTGAGTTACTGAAGTCCTCAACTTGTAATGGAAAGACTTCAAGTTACAGAGAATCCACCATTTACTCTAGTTGAAACCAACAAATAACCCATGCCCTACACAGCAAAGGAAGGCAAAACACTCTCAGGGTCTCTGCCAATCTGACATGGGGGAAATTCCTTCCCAACTGCAAAATGTGCCAATCAGTTAGACCCAGAGTATTTGGACAAGACCCACTAGAAACAGGGAAATGTTTCTCTGTAATAACTTAGAGCCCTCTGTATCTAGTATCCCTTCTCCATCCATTGGAGATATGTTAACAGCAGTCACAGATGGACCATATGCCATTTTAGGCAATATCATCATACTGACCCCTCAGCAGCAATTCAGATCCTAGCTCTGTTTGATCTTGGACAAGTCACTTAAACTCTGTATGCCACAGGGAATGCTCTACTCCTTCAGTGGAAAAAAGTGTTAATATTCAGGTTAAGTCCAAAGCAACAGGTAATGTTAATTGTGGTAACTCAAGGTAATTTACTTCTGGTAATCTTGTTTTAAAAAAAATACTTTACTGACAATGATCTTGTTGAATAATATGAAAATATGGTGTATGTTTATGATCTTTTAAGATTGCAATTTGTTTTGATTACCTCAAACAGCATCTGCTCTGTTTTTTCTTTACCCAAAGCAGAACCACAAAATAGCACTGTGCATATTTTGGGATTTGCAAGTCTTTCTGCACATTTCATTAGAGAAGAACTTTTCCAAGGCAAACTTGAAAACATATAACATGATAAGGAAAAAATATATACCACATTATGTTATGAATATTTCATATTTGCATTCTTATTACTGGAGGTATTAAGATTTGAGTAATACCTTTCTGTCACACCTCAGATTCTGCCTCAACTGTAGTGCATTCATAATTTTATGTTTATGGCATCCAGGGGTGTAGTCAGGCATATGCTATGATCACCACAGTGTACAATTTTTAATTTCCTCAGGGCAACATTTTTTATTGCAACTGGCAGGTTGTTGCTGTTTGAAGTTGCTTTTTTGTTGTTCTTTGCCAAGCCTTTTATTAACTTACTGCTAGATATCACTCTGACTGCACATGCGGTGTTAGTGATAAAGTTGTCCGTAATGGCAGGTCTACCTTGGCAGGTGATGAGTATAAAATGGGCAGGGGCAACTGACTTGTCAGAATATTTACAAATTTCAAATTGCTGGTTACACCCCTAATGACTTTTGCAATGAAAGAGGTTGCAATGTCACCATATCAGCACTGCATGACGTCAACTAATAGGAGGAGAAGATGGGCTGAGACAAAGAAAACCCTTGTTAAAAACAAATAGCTTTGAGTGACATGAAAAACCGAAGGTGCATGGAAGATACATGGATTATGTATTTTATTGGAGTTGTATGACTCCAAGTAGCTTTAAGCAGGTTTTAGTGCAAGGACACTCACTAATCCAAGGACCAAGTCTATTAGCCAACGTGGAAGAAAGCTGCGTTACTTCACCATTGCCATGTCCACCAAAAAGGCACACCACCTGTAATTCAAAGGACTAATACAGTTGTGTACTATATATTTTGCACTCTAATTGTACCATTGTCAACCAACTATTTTTTTAAATGACCTACTCTATCTCACTTACTGTCATTGCACTTTCCCTTCCTGGCTTCCCTTTACTTTTTCTTTACTATAACAGATAAAGCTTTAATTACTGTGGAGTAACCTTCAGTATTCCCGACCTTGGTAGAAGAGAAAGAAGGAAAAGAGCAATCTGTTTTTGTCTTGCCCTATATTGTATTCTCTGTTTCCCCTTTCCTACTTTTCTCTGAAAAATTGGTCTCTCTTCTGTATATTTATAACTTACTGCATCAGTCTTTCCCACTTCTATTCACACACACACAATCCTCCCCACACCAATTCAAACACATTATCTCACTCTCATTCAGTTACACAAGGCTTTGAAATTTTACCAGACAGCTAAAAGCCAGGAGATTAAATTTACTAGCTAGGGTGACCATATGTCCCATTTTGGCCGGGACAGTCCCTTTTTTAAGCCCTGTCCTTGCTGTCCTGACTTTTGCCAAAAAAGTGGGGTGCACACTTCTAGCAGGGTGCAGAGGAAGGTGCGGAACAGATGGGTGAATGGCGACACCAGGCCTGTTGGGGAAAACAGGGCTCCAGTGAGCAGCAATGCCAGCTACGCAGGGGGACAGGCAGGGCTCGGGTGAGGAGCGATGCTAGCCTTGCAGGGAGCAGGCTGGGCTTGGATAACAGCCCTGTGTGGGGTGGGGGGGGCAGGGCTCAGGCCAGCCTCGTGTGTGGAGGGAGGGCGGGCAGTGGCTCAGGTTAGCCTCATGCATTGTCCCGTTTTCCCTTTGTGAAATATAATCACATTATTACTTGCAGGTTTGTGTGATCTGTTTGGAATAACCTTGACTATTCCATCTGGCTCCTGAAAGTACATGGAGGACACCATTTTGTGGAACAAAATGTCATCCTCCATGGAGCATGCCCTCAGATGTATGGCATGTATGAGGTCACGCTGTGCGAAGGATGCTATCCTGTTGTACAAAGTGGCATCTACCATGTTAGTCTGGATGGAATCCGGAGGTCACGGCCCATGCAGGATGCCATTTTGTGGTTCACCACTAAAAAGGCATGCAACTGTAGAAGGTTTTAATGGGGACTTGCCACTATATAAATAAAGAAGGGAACTTCTCTCTTCTGACGACACAGTGATTCAGTAATTATTATTGAGACATCATGCCTTTGTATATTTCTGGCAGAGGATTAGATTAAGTGCACTACAGATGTTTAGCATAGCTCTTTGAGGTTGGCATTCTGATTCAATGTATCAACTAAAACTTCACATGTGCAGATAAAAATCAATTAAGATTACAGCTATATGAGAACACTGCTGAGTTCTTGAGGTGAATTAATTCAGTGCAGTTCTGCATGGAGGACTGAAAAGGCATGCAAATGTAGAATTGACTCAACCATGTTAGAACAGAGCTAGTGGTATGAACTCTCTCAGAATGGAAAGTTTAGTGCAAAATGTGTTAATTCATTCAGTGCTCTAAGCCAGTGTCTTTCAACATGGTTCATGGACTCCTAGGGGTCCACCGATTATGTCTAAGATTTCCAAAGGGGTTTGCACCTCTATTCAAAAATGTTTAGGGGTCCACAAATTAAAAAAAAGATTGTAAACCACTGCTATAAGTGCTAGGCCACACTAGCTCCTCTTCTCAAGCATCATACTTGCAAGACATTTTAGTACTGTAAAGTTCTTTTAGGATAGGGGTTTTTTTAAATTAAATATGCAAGTTACTGTTTGAAAGAGATTGTATAGAATTCTGTAATTTCATCAGATTTTAACACTGTTCTACAAACACCAATTTTTCTAAATTATTCAAAATATTAAAAAGGTAACAGTTGGAGCATCTGGTTTGTCATAAAATAGAACATATTTGCTAAAGTGAAAGATTTACAAATGTTTTTAAAATTTCTATAGAAACCAGAAATTCACAACACTTTTATGCCAGTGCTATTAACTTGGGAAAGTTGCTTAGACATTTTGCAGCATGTATGGAACAATATATTCCCAACAGAATAGCATTTGCTCATTTTTTTAAAGTGACAGTGTTGGCAAAAGATTCCAGACTGACTGCCCTGGAAATTGAGAGTAGCAGCCGTGTTAGTCTGTATTCGCAAAAAGAAAAGGAGTACTTGTGGCACCTTAGAGACTAACAAATTTATTAGAGCATAAGCTTTCGTGAGCTACAGCTCACCGATGAAGTGAGCTGTAGCTCACGAAAGCTTATGCTCTAATAAATTTGTTAGTCTCTAAGGTGCCACAAGTACTCCTTTTCTTTTTGCCCTGGAAATTGAAGATCTCTGCCACAGAACAAATGGCAAGGCAAGCTTCCCAATGCTGCCCCACCCTGTTGCCAAAGAAAGCCCTGCTTTGAAAGGGTTATTTCTCTAGAAGAAAGTAGTTTAGGCTCCATAGCCATCAGCTGATCCTACCAACTGGACTCAATTATGATAGATTTAGTGATGTAAACAACTGAGATTGAGTGGATTGACACCACTAAATTCATTGCTTTCAGGCCACCAAATTGCCATCAGATGGGAGCAATTTTGGTCACTATCAAACTGGACTAGATTATTGACAACAGATTTTCTTTCTTCAGGTCATGTGAAAATCCATTTTCTCTTTGAAAAGTCTCACAGCTTTTTCACAAGAACTTTTGGATTTGTCTAAGGAGGCAATTCACCATTTGCACTAGCCAAGACAGTTTAATAGCAATTTTCCTAAGGAGAGCAAATTCATTTAATTAGTTTACTTAAGAGAAATTTTGCCCCATTGTTAAAACTTCTTTTCCCATCATTAAAAATGGCAAAATAGCTAGGTTCTCAGAAAAACAACCAAAAAATTTATTAAACACCAGGTTTTATTTCCCTCCGAGCAATAAATCAAGTTCTTATACTTGCTATGCAATAAATTAGCAAAGCAAAGTTCCCTCACATATAAAAACAGCTAATTAAAACCTACCTCATCTTCATACATTATGGAAAACATGGGATGGAATTACTTTTGCAACAGTGGTTTTTCTCTTTTCTATTTCTTCCCATGTTCTCTTATGTGAACTTGACTGATAGTTAACAATGACTAGTACTTAACATCTTAGAAAAATTATATCATTCCTAAAAAGAAGCCATGTGGCCTAAGCTTAACTTTACATTTGAGTAGTCCCATCAAAGTCAACAGAATTACTTACATGTATAAAGCTATGCCTGCACATAAGGCCCTGATCCTGCAAGTCATTCTGTGCAGATGGCCCTTGTGCTGGCACAGAGGCCTTTTGCAATAGCAGAGGGTTGCACTTGCAGAGAATGATTTGTGGGATTGCAGCTTTTGTGTTTGCAGGATGGGACCCTCTCTGCTTCTGACTTGCCCAAAGTCATACAGCAAGTATTAGGCCCAAGTTTTCACTAGTGACCTATAATTTTGGAGGCTTTTTTAAATAACCATCTTCAGAAATCTAGGCCTTGATTTAAACACTAAAAATCCAGAACTTCAAGGGAACTGAATGGGAACTCTGCAAACCTAGGTCTTCAAAGAATCGGGCCACTTATAGTTAGGTAGCAGACTATGCATTGCAGCCTCATTTTAGTCCAAGTTTAAACATTTTACCCTAAAGTTGTTCACCAAAACTTGAGGCATCCAAAATTAGAGGCTATTTTTGAAAATCCCATCAATTGCTGTGCCTTAATTCCCAATCTGTAACTCAGGGGAAATGACGACACTTACCCACCTTTGTAAAGTGTTTTGCGAAATCAGTGGACAAAGAGCACTTTTGCTTACAAAGTGTTATAATTAAAAAGATTTTAAACAGTTTCACAATCGGAAGCCACTTTATTCCTCTTGTGAGAACACAAATAGCTGCATGTTTCTTTGAAAAATACCGAGTGCTCATAAGGAGCCCTGCCAAGTATAATAAAAAGAGGGGAGGGAGAATCTATATAATATTCCAAATTAAGATTACATGAAGTATTCATATAATTAACTTATAAACAATTACAAGAAATTGCTTTTCCCTCCCTAAAAACTGTAGTAAGAGGTAGTCTCATACTTTAAAATCTGTAGTGAGTTTCTGGATATTAATATCGCAACTCCAAAAAAGGAGGGAGTAAAAGGCACCAGGGTTCGATGTTGAATATTATTCTTAGAGTTAGACTCTCACTTAATAATCATCAAGTATTAGCAATTTTTATTAATCCTTTGTTAATTACAGTATTAACAGAGTACAATATATAGTAATGCTGCCTTAACTTAAAGTGTTTCCAACATTTATTGAATTGCTGGGATAATCCAGACTTCTAAATCAAGGAATACTAGGCCCAACATCTGATGATGGCAAAGTGAATTTATCACTTTGCTATGGGAACCTTGTGTCCGCCTTGATAGGAGTAGTTGAGGTTGTCACTGAGCTGAGGAGTTCTTAGGGTCACATTACCATCCTTCTAGTTATGGTCACAATAAATTCTAGGACAATTAGTTGCTTAGAATTCAGAAATGTCTCATAATTCACATCTGGACACATCTCTAAGTCACACTGGGCTCGCTTGTGCAGCATATACTCATGTGAATGAGCTCTTACAGAAACAGTTCCATTGAAGCCAAAGGGTGCAGTAGCAAGAGTAAATATTCAGAAAATAAGAGCTCCATGATCTGGCAGATTAAGATTGCCACTTACCGATCACCACTCCTGAAAAGGAAAAGATTTGCATTCAGGTCCTCTAGTTTTCCTTCTATTTCCATAACTATTTTGAGGTCTTAAAATGACAGTTCCACAGAAATAAAACCAATGCTAGAATTCTCTTTCAAATGTGGTAAGTACCAAAGTGGCAAAGAGATCAACTTGCCATCTGTCCATTCACCATTGGCACACAATTTCCCCACACCTTCAGATGTTGTATGTGAATTTACACACCACATAACACTAGCCTCTTAGTAACCAAAGTTAGTATTACCGTTCTATTGCATAGCATAACATATATTACTGCATATTGCATAACACAGCCCTGAGACAGAATGGGGTGCCATAATAATACAAGTAATCAATATTATTATGGGAATATGGATGCATTACCTTATCAACACACTGGGAATTACTAAAGAGCAGAGCTGGACACTGTATGACCAAAGTTCACCTTCCCCATTGCCGATCAGCTGAAACTAAACTACTAAAGACGGATGCCTCACCAACCAGCTTTCAGATGTATCATCATTGCTTTGAAATTGACAGTGTAATGCGATGCATAAACATTCAGTGGGTCTATTCTCCCATAGATGTTTGCGGCTAATTCTCATTAGTAATGATGGGATACAGTGCTTTCCTCATGACAGGTTTCAGAGTGGCAGCCGTGTTAGTCTGTATTTGCAAAAAGAAAAGGAGTACTTGTGGCACCTTAGAGACTAACAAATTTATTTGAGCATAAGCTTTCGTGAGCTACAACTACACAAAGTGAGAAAGCTTATGCTCAAATAAATTTGTTAGTCTCTAAGGTGCCACAAGTACTCCTTTTCTTACTGCTTTCCTCGTATTTCAATCCAGTAAACTCTGAACATTTTGACAGTTAATTATGCAGTCATATAGCTACCACCATGATGCTGCAGGTGACAAATATATGGTCTTACACGTCCTGATCATGTTCCTACTGAAGTCAATGACAAAACTCCCGGGGCAGACTTTGAGGATGCAGGATTAAGGCCATAACTGCAGTAAGTGTCTGCAAAGAAAGTCAACATTTGTTCAGTCACTCTCATGGGTCTTCGGGCATTTTCTTCTGTCATTCAGGATATTGCCCTTTCTTATTAAATTGAAAATGTCTATAGTCCATGATTGAATTATCCAAGAGTACCTGTTTAAAGTGATCAAAGTAAAAAGAGTAGAAGTTGTGCTGTCTCATTTTAATATAAATAATTTGACTCAAAAAAGGTTTTGATCTAATTAAATGGAGGATCTAATTAACCTGTCATTAAATTAAGTGGAGAGCATGATATAGAGACATAAGTCCCATACACATTGAGAGGAAACTAATTGTGATACCCATATTTACAGATGTAGCCAAAGGAAAGTAGGTAATAAATTCAAAGAAGAAAGAGAGGTCACAAAAGAAAGAAAATAAAAGATGAAGGAACTGAAAGAAAGGAGATAACTACAGATACTGATTACCATTGTAACAGCTCTAGCAAAGGCTGGTAGACTGAAGCCTGGAAACAAGCCGAAATCTGAAGAAAGATCACTTGTAACCTGGAAGCCTAAGGCCTTGATTGTGTCAATGGAGAAACTTCATCATGCACAACAGCAAAATAATCAAATTACAGTGTAAGTGATCTGCAGTTTACACTGCAGGGATATAATAAGGCAGAGTAAAGTCTTAAGCACACATAGGGGAATTTTCTATGGCCCTACCCACACAATAGCCCCACACTGTAGCCAAGATTTTAATTGGGGTAGTAGTGATCAGACTCACTCAAGAGCCATCTGCTGACTGCTCAGGGCACAACTAAACACTCCTTTTTGAACAGGTTGGAGTCTCTCTCCTTTCCAGTCTTTAGGCAGGCTGTGGTTTGCCCTGGAGGAGGGAAGATTTAACCCCATCCAGCTCACAGAGGGTTCTGTGTGTGGACTGATGGCAGGGGAAGGCCAACAAAGCATGGTGGAGATGGGGGTAGCAGTGAGGTCTCTCCCCTCGTCACACACACAGTCCTCTGCTAAGGTGGTGACAATGGAGGCAAGCAACTTCCCGCACACACACACCCTCCTCACTCTGAAACTGGCTGCTTTGAACAGCCTATTGAGATGAACAAGGAAGTTCACATCTCACAGAACAAGTGTTTCAGGCTGGCTGTGTAACTGGGCAGAACCCACTGCATCAGTTACACTCCGATCACCTTTCTAAGGGCTTGTCTACACTGCCACTTTACAGCACTGCAACTTTCTCACTCAGTGGTGTGAAAAAACACCCCCCCGAACACTGCAAGTTTCAGTGCTGTAAAGTGGCAGTGTAGACAGTGCTCCCTGCGCTGGTAGCTATGCTCCCAGCACTGGTAGCTGTGCTCCCCTCATGGAGATGGTTTAATGTTGCTAGTGAAGACATATCCTAAGATGTTCTTCACAACCAAGAGAGCTTAAGTCATGGCTGAGATTGTGACAACATAACTCCAGAAACCAGGACGGTAGGCATGTGCTTCTGCCTTAACTAGGCCCTGATAATAGATTAATCCAGCTCTGTTGGCTGGCATTGTGAAAGCCCAATGGTAAGTTTTACATGCCATCAAAAGACACCAATACAACTTTTGTTTTAATTATTTTTTTTAATATATTGGTTAAATTTTTTAAAAAGGAATGAAATCACTGACTATATCAAGAATGATAAATCAGACACACCCATTTACTGGCATGATCAAATGACTACATATCTGCCAGATACTTCAGGCAGCAGATGATTAACAAAAAGCACAATTCCAGAAGCAAAGTTTCTGCTCTGTTGCAATATGTGCACATCAACTTATACAGTGCTTCCTTGTATCAGTTTCCTGTGTCCAGGCAAATCCCATCAAAGGTTTTTTGAGAGTTATTTTACAACCCAGGCCTTGTTTTAGAAAAGGTACATTACTAAGGATTCCAAGATTCAGAGAAGTGCAGTCCAGTGGTTGGGGCATGTTTGTAATAACTTAAACCTAACATACCTACTCCTATTGTGAGCTCAACTATTGCAAAATAGGTGAAAGTTCATAGTGTTATAACCTGTAACAATGAATATTGATAGAAGGGGCTTGAAGAGGAAACAGACCAGATTAGTCCAAACAAAATGGTCTACTGATACTACCCAAAGACTGTTTTTTATATTAGGACTGATAAATTGAAGGAGAATGGAATTGGAAATTAAATGAACCACAATTGGCGTGTCAGATCTTAGGCCTTAGAACACCAGAGAGGCAACTAAAAACATTTCCCTCACCATCCCAACCATGGTACATGTTTGCCAGGGCTCAGAGTGGCTAATCAGGCTGGTTTTGCTGTATTTGTGTTTTTCCAGCAGCAAGGCTACAAATAAGAGTGAGCAGCAGACCCAGAAGCGGCATGTTCTATCTTTGCTGTTCTCTCCCCCTGTGTGTGTTGGTCTTATTTTTTCTTCAGAGAAAAATTATCCGACTTTAACAGCAGCAACAGTAGCAGCTGCGGTCCATCTCCAGTAATGTTTTTCTCTTTTCCTCACAAGGACAGTTACCACCACCTTTAATACCATCTAAAAGACTGTCACGAAGGGAGGTTTCCTTATAGAAACTCTTTACAGCTAAAAGGACCAATAGATTGTTAAAATGAATTCCTTATTTAACACTATACATTTCAAATGTTTGTGTGTTTTCCCTTTTGTTTGGTATCTTTAATCAAAGGCTACAAAGCTTTTTGATGCTTGTTGCTGCCTTAGAATAAGGAGGCTGAAGTCTCTCTACTCCAACCTCAAACCTCGTTTAGCTGTTTAATGCGGTACAGTGGCACGTTCGTGTTAACAATGTTGATTCTCTGGCCCCATCTATCTATTCCATCAAAATTAACACAGCAGACATCACACTGGCAAATTGATGCATTGCCTTCTCAGCCCTGCAAGTCACTTGGGGTTAAATTTTCAGAAGCAACCATTAATTCTGAATCCCTCAATATTTGGGTGTTCATCTTTCAACAGTCTGGCCACCATTTACACAATTGTAAAGCATCCACAATTCTTACTGAAGTCAATGGGATTTGCATGTGCTTACTGTAGGCACCCAAAATAAAAGGCCTCTTTTGAAAATTCTCGTCTTAAACCATTTTGTACCTAATGCACCTGTAAACTGGGGGTGCAAGTTACCCCCATTTCTAATGATATTCACTGGTGACACGTGGTATTTAAGTGCTAACCATCACCACTTATTTTTAAAATTCTCTTTGCATCACTTACAGACCAGTTCATCCATGTCTATATCAAATAAAAGCATCTCTGAACTTTCATCCCAAACATGGAGCAAGCTCAAACCCAAAAAGGTTAATTTCTCTGGTTTTCTGCCCCTCTGAATTTCCAGATTCTGACTGGACACAGAAATCCATCTGTGATAAATCCATCTGTTCTTGCAACACTTCTAGCCTGACCACAAGAAAAAAAATCCTGGAAATCTCAGAAGACAACCTGTTTTCAGATGATCTCTAGATTGATTCCACAGACATTCAGAAAGTTCTGAGCAGCTCTGGATAAGCATCCATACTTGTTCACACTTATACTAACAAGCTGACAAACATTTGGAGATGTATCCATCACTTCCCATTTTTGCATTCTGCAGCCCCTCTTCTTCATGCAAGTTGCAATCTAACTACAGTGGAATTCTGCTGGAGTTTTGCACATTTAAATTACACTGCTCTAAAGAGAGCTCAGCTTTTCAAGTGTGTTGCTTGAACAGGTTACAGAAAATAGCCTAGATTTTCAACAGGGGCTAGTGATTTTGTGTCCTTCAATATTTGGGTACCCCCAACTTGAGATGTCTTAAATGGGGCTGATTTCCAGAGGGTTGATGCTCACCATTTTCTGAAAATCAGGTGCTTTTAATGCACCCAAAAATTGAGGTTCTGAAAATTGCTAGCCACTTTTGAAAATTTAAGCCAATGTTTTTACATTCCATCATAGGGTTAATGTAGATTTTTGTGCACTAATCAGTTATATTATGTGTATAGCAATGATTCCTGTTCCATGGTAATTTTCAAAATAATCTCAGGCAGCATTTTCTTTTTCATTCACAGTTTTTTCCACCTACACAAAATAACCTTGTGTTTGCAATCAGTAGCTTGACTGAAATATTGGATTAGAAATCATAGTGCATGATCAAATTCAAAGTCTTAAATAGCAGAATGCTGATTGTTCTTTCCAGAGTAGTAAGGCCAGGATCTCTCTACCATCTTTTTAATATCAACAGTTGTGCAGTGAAGATATTAATTTCCATTAACAGGCCTGAATTATGCATATGGTAGTTGTCAGCTACTTCATGTGACTGGAACAATGAGACAGCCGTACACCAAGTTGGCAACTCTGCAAAGAATTGTATATCAAAGTCTAGCCACCCATTTCATTTTTCTTTGCTACGGGAACATTTCTAACTTGGGAAGCTATGGCAATCATTTGCGATCTTAAAATCTGATAAAACAGCTTAATCTTATTTTATACATAGAGTAACTCATACTTTTATACACAGTATTGGTTAATTTCTGTATGTAAGTGTGCACCTAACACTAGCAGAAGTTTAGTACACAAGTGCCGTAATATTTTCCCATTCTCTTTCTTTGCTGGGTGGCAGAACTTGTTGCCTTCCCAATAATGGCCTCCCTCTCCATTGATTGTTCTTATGGTTTCTTTCCTTGTATTTCCCATGGGAAAAATCGGTAGTTGTCTTGCTAACAGAATCAGGAACATGAGAAGTGCTCCAAAAAGACCTCTAGTTTTCCACTTCATTTCACATAATCATGGCTCCCATGACCTTCACGACTCCTCACTACATGCCTTGAACAAGGAGGATTACGAGTTAACTGACCAAGGGAAATAGCCCAAACTAAACACATTATTTATCTGGGCTCTCGTGACAGCCCTGGAGTAATGGACAAAGCATTTCAGACAACCTCTCTTCTATTACTTCAGCTTCACTTCTCTGTTGCACCTATATATTCTGTTTTAACTTCTTACTTTTCAGAAAGTTACCAGTTTGCTAACTTGTTTATTACTAGGAGAGTGGCAGAAACTCTTACAATCTTTTTACCTGTGAGTTAATCCTTACTGACACAAATGATGTGTTACTGACTCACGTAGGAGAACATTCAATGCACGGTCTTCTGGAAGCTGAGAAACCCTTTGAACTTTCCTTCACATAATCATTTCCTGTCTTTTACACCGGTGTACACCTGCAGTGAGTCTCTTATTCCATTACTTAATGTTACACATCCTTAAAACTCTATTAGACTTCAATGCAAGTGATTTGATGTTTACTCTATATGCAATTTTAACTTATCCTGCAGACTCATTTTTTCCCCAGGTGCTTCCAAACAGTTCTGCATGCATCAGCACGATAATTGTACCTGTTACATTTTATTTCTACAGCTACAGTAGCAACCTATAATGCTTCTGCATTATTTTTCAAGGACCTAACTGGAGGCATAGGGGATAGAGAGTCACCCCATTGACTGAATTCTAGGAAGTTGGGTCTCCCCAGCTCTGGACCCCCAATTTGGAGCTCATCGAATAAGAAAAAAAAATCAGAGGTACAGGATATCTGCAAGTTTCATTCTCCAAGCCTCTCTTACCATCTCCTCCCAGTCTTATTCACCCCCCAAATATGAGTTTTGTGTTTCATTCTTCACGTGACTGGTGTTTGGTTTCCAGGGAATCTGTGGACGCAAGAGGACGTTCCTTACTGTAACTGGACGTTCTTCAAGATGTGTGGTCCCTATCTGTATTACACACATGGGTAAGCATGTGCACCATGCCCTTGAGTCTGACAGTTTTCTCCAAGCAGTGTCCATTGACCCACATGTGTGCAGGGTCTCTCCTTGTGCTCCTGACTGAAGGTATAAGGGGCCGTGTGGGTCGACTCCACTTCAGTTCCTCCTCTTACTGCAAAGCAACCAAGTCCAAAGCAGAGGGGAAGGAGGGCAAGTAATGGAATACAGATAGGGATCACGCATCTTGAAGAACTTCCAGCTACAGTAAGCAAGCTCCTCTCCTTCGAGTGATGGTCCCTACATGTATTACACACCTGGGTGACGTGTGAACAGTAATCACTGTGGAGGAGGGTGCAAGGAGGTTGATGGCAGAGCCATTTGTAAGACAGCTCATCCTATAGCTACATCCGTGGCTGCTGCATGAGTCAGGGCATAGTGTGCGGTACAAGTGTGGACAGATCGCCACGTTGTAGTTTTGCAAACATCCTGCCATGTAACATCCACTAACGAAGTGGAGGAAGTGACCTGTGCACACATAGGGAGAGCTATAACACCCCTTGGAGGGGAGGAGGTTTGACATCTTGTAGCATTCCAATATGCAGCATGAGACCTACTTAGAGATCCTTTGTGAGGATATGACCTAGCCCCTTGATCTCTCTGCCATAGCAACAAAGTCTCCAAGACTTTTGAAAGGGCCTAGTTCTGTGTAGGTAGAATGCCTGGGCACATGTGAGGAAGTGTAGCTTCTTGTCACCAGGAGAGGCATGTGGTTTTGTACAGAATACAGGTAAGTGGATTGATTGTTTGAGATGCAATTCAGACACGATCTTAGGGAGGGATCTGGGATATAGCCTCAGTGAAAACTTGTCCCTGTGAAAGACCACATAGGGAGGGTCTGCCATCATGTCTGCCAGATCACTGACTGCCCAAAGTGATGGCAACTAGGAATGCCACTCACGGAAAGATTAATCATGGTATAGGTTGCCTTAAGTTTGAAGGGTGGTCCCATGACAGCTGAGAAGACAAGGTTAAGATCCTACTAGGAATGGGTTTGACAAGTGGTGGGAAGGTTTTGATCAAGCCTTTCATGAAACATACCATTGTAGGATATGTAAAAATAGAGCATCCCTCCTCTGGAGGAAGGAAGGTGCTAAATACCACCAGGTGCACAAAAAGAGATCTGAGAAGTAAGCCCAATGTTTTCAGGGCAAGGAGGTAATCTAGGATGGCCGAAATGGTCATCATGTCAAGAGAATGGTGATGACGGTGAGCCCATTCCAGGAAGTGATGCCATTTCACCCTGTAGCTCATTCTGGTGGACTCTTTCCTACTCTGGTGAAGGATCTGCTGGACTGGGGATGAACATGCATACTCTATGTTAAATGCCCATCCAAACACCAGATCAAGAGGTGAAAAGAGCCTGGATTGGGATGCTTCAGTCTGCCTCAGTCCTGTATGAAAAGATCTGGAAATAATTGGAGCCTGACTGCTGGGCGAGGGTGGTGCAGGGGCTGGGCAGTCAGCACCTATGACCCTCACCACTGGTGCTCCACAGTCACAAACTCAGGGATAGTGGCCCAGCACCACTCAACTTCCCTGATGCAACACAAGAGGTACAAGAGAGGGAAGAGAGAGGGCGCTCACCAGTCCCAATATCTGCGGGATTGTCACAGGATGCATGAGCACACCCCAGAACGGACCCAGCACCAAGTCAGCATGAATCAGTGCCATTGACTTTGGTGCCCCATAGGGGACCATTGAGTCCGGCATGTAGTGAGTCTCCAGCAGAGCAGTGCCAGCTGGAGATGTTAGAGCCACCCTCCACCCCAGACAGTCCCTGGCTCTCAAGGACAAGCCTCCAGTAAGACCAGTACTGTCTAGAGGCAAGCCCGCTATGATGCGGCACTTGCAGTCCCCAGCTTGACACCATACCCGGCTCCGCTCTTGGTTGCCTTCGCTGCAGCACTGCTCCCTGGCACTGAGCCCCAGGAGAGCACCTTTGGCACTGGTGACATGATGTTCTCCCTCCTTGACACTGAGGCCAGACCAGCACCAATCCCCAGCGCCAGCAGAGGACCAGTACCGACCCACGGCACCAGGCCTTCATCCCTTGATTGCCCTCAGCATGGCACCGGTCGTCAGTGCATGGGTCCTCAGCACCGCTGTGATCCTCATGAACAACTCCTTATCCAGGAGGTGCAATCGCTCCTTACCATAGGGGGTGTGGAGGAGGTTCCTTGGGAGCTAAGGGGCAAGGGATTCTACTCCCACAATTTCCTAATTCCCAAGACAAAGGGGGGTAGGGGTATCTCATTTTAGACCTGTGAAGACTCAACCAGTTCATGGTGAAGATGAAGTTCCGCATGGTCTCCCTGAGCACTATTATCCCTTCCCTGAATCTGGGAGACTGGTACGTCGCCCTCGAGATGAAAGACGCGTACTTTCACATAGCCATTCGACCTGCAAGCAGACATTTTCTCCGGTTTGTGCTCAACCACAAACACTATCAATTCATGGTCCTCCCATTCGGTCTGTCAACAGCCCCGCCGAGTATTCACCAAGTGCATGTCGGCCATAGAAGCCTTCCTCCAGAGGAGGCAGGTGCAGGTATACCCATACCTAGACAACTGGCTGCTCAGGAGCCATACCAGGGAGCAGGTAGAGTCTCATGTATGGTCAGGTCCACTTTCCAGAGTTTTGGACTCCTCCTCAACGTAAGTCAACCTTATCACTGACCCAAAGGATAGAATTCATCGGAGCGGTACTGGACTTGGTACAGGCAAGGGCATTCCTGCCAGAGACCCATTTCCAGGCCATGACAGACATTATTCAAAGCCTCAGGTGGTACCCAACCACTGCCGCAAGGGGATGCCTTAGTCTCCTGGGACACATGGCGGCCTGCACAGACATAGTCAAGCATGCCAGAATGAGGCTTAGATCCCTTCAAGTGTGGCTTTCCCAGATATACCAGCTGGGGCATGACAGGCTGGACTCAGTAGTGAAGAAAAGGAGTACTTGTGGCACCTTAGAGACTAACATTTATTTGAGCATAAGCTTTCGTGAGCTACAGCTCACTTCATCGGATGCATTTGGTGGAAAATACAATGCATCCGATGAAGTGAGCTGTAGCTCACAAAAGCTAATACTCAAATAAATTTGTTAGTCTCTAAGGTGCCACAAGTACTCCTTTTCTTTTTGCGAATACAGACTAACACGGCTGCTACTCTGAAACCTGTCAGTAGTGAAGGTGCCAGGACACATACTTGAGTCCCTACAGTCATGGCTCAACCCTCAGATGGTATGCAAAGGTGTCCCCTTCAACAGTGCACTGCTTTCCTTGTCCCTAGTAACGGACGCATCAGATCTGGGTTGTGGGGAGCACCTAGGAGATCTCCAAACATAAGGCCTGTGGGCACAGGACAAGCTGTCTCTTCATATCAATATCAGGGAACTCAGAGCAGTGCGACTGGCTTGCCAAACTTACCAGTCCCGGTTACAAGGCCAAAGTATGGCAGTGATGACGAACACCACCACTGCTATGTTGTACATCAACAAACAGGCTGGAGCCCGTTCCTCTGCCCATGTCGAGAAGCCCTCCAGCTATGGGAGTTCTACATAGCCCACTCTATTCACCTGGACACGTCCTATCTCCCAGGAGTGCAGAATGAGCTAGCAGATCATCTCAGCAGATTGTTCTGCAACCACGAATGATCCATCCATCCAGATGTTCTTTATCGCATCTTTCAAAGGTGGGGATTTGCCCAGGTCAACCTATTAGCCACCCGGAGCAACAATAAGTGCCCCATGTTCTGCTCCTTCCAGAAACACACTCCGGGTTTAATCATGGATGCATTTCTGCTACCTTGGGGAGACCGCCTCATATATGCCTTCCCATTGGTCCTACTTGTGCACAAGGTGCTGCTCAAGATCTGCAGGGACAAAGCGGAGCTGATTCTGCTGGCCCCAGCATGGCCCCATCAACATTGGTACACCATGCTTCTGGAGCTGTCGGTGGACTGCTACCACTCTGCCCTGATATCATCACTCAGGACCACAGTCGCGTCCACCACCCAGATCTCCAGTTCCCCCACCTCATGGCCTGGAAGCTTCATGGTTAAATCCCACAGATCTCCTAACTTCAGAGCTGGTAAGGGACGTTCTACTCGGCAGCAGGAAACCTTTCACAAGGTCTACTTATCTAGCCAAGTGGAAGAGATTTACTTGCTGATGTGCCCAGCAACACACACTTCCACTCCAAGCGTCTATAACACTCATCCTGGAGTACCTTCTGCATCTCAAACAGCAGACCCTATCTGCGGCATCTTGCTGCTATCTCAGCCTTGCACCCAGGAATGTCTGGATGCTCTGTGTTCGCTAACCCCATGGTAGGGTATTTCCTCAAGGACTTGGAACACCTATATCCACAGATTAGGCAACCGGTTCCTGCATGGGACCTTAATCTGGTACTCACCAGGCTCATGGTGCCCCCTTTTGAACCACTGGCAACTTGCTCCCTGTTCTATTTGTTGTGGAAGGTGTCATTCCTGGTAGCCATCATGACAGCCAGGCGGGTGTCCGAATTAAAGGCTTTGACCTCCGGCCCACGCTACACGGTCTTTCACAAGGAGAAGGTGAAAGTAGTGTCACAATTCCACACTGGTGAAAACATTTTTCTACCCATCTTCTATCCTGAGCCTCACACCAGTACCCAAAAGTAGAGTCTGCACTCACTGGATGTTCAGAGAGCACTAGCATTCTACATCGAGTGCACAAAATCATTGAGGAAGTCGAACCAATTGTTTGTGGCGGTAGCAGACTGGATGAAAGAACTCCCAGTCTCATCTCAAAGAATATCTTCCTGGATCATATCCTGCATCTGCACATGTTACAAGTTAGCCAAGGTCCCAATCCCAACTCTTACAGCACATTCCACAAGAGCACAAGCATCGTCAGCTGTGTTCCTGGCCCAGGTGCCGATACAAGAGTTCTGCAGTCTTGATCATCAGTGCATATGTTTACTTCTCCCTATATTATCACCCAACATGCCAGAGATGATGCAGCATTTGGCAAGGCGGTGCTCCAATCAGTGATTCCTTAACTCCGACCCCACCTCCGGGTAGAGCTTGGGAGTCACCTGATTGGAATCGACGTGAACAAGCACTCAAAAAAGAAAAAAATGGTTACTCATCTTCTTCTAACTGTTGTTCTTCGAGATGTATTGTTCATGTCCATTCCAATACACACCCTGCTTCCCCTCTGCTGGAGTAGCTGGCAAGAAGCAACTGAAGGGGGGTCGGGTCACCAGGGTCATATATTGAGCACCATGAAGGCGTCACTCCAGGGGCCTTCACAGCTGACCTGATGGGAGCTGCTAAGGGAAAACTTTCTGAGGACCATGCACGTGGCGCATACTCACCTGATTGGAATGGATGTGAATAACACATCTCAAAGAACAACAGTTATGAGAAGGAAAAGTAACCGTTTTCCTTCCTTCATTCTTATCTTGCTAAGAGTTGTTGTGTAATTAGTTCGTTCATAGGTTTATTGCTTAGTTATGATAGTTTAGTGTAGTATAGCTAGTATAGAACCTTCCCAGTCGGGGGACACAACTCCTCACTACCAGGGGACTATGTCCAGGGTCCCTGGCTTCAAGAACTGCATCTTCTGCCCTCATTCCTTTTCCATCAGTGATGCGCATTAACAGTGCCTCTGCTATCTGCACAAGGTGCACATTTTGATGAAGTGTGGCACCAGTAAGTCCTTCCTGCCCAGAGCTAGAGAGGCCTGTGAGCTCCGACTCCACAAGTTCATGATGGAATCATAGAATCATAGAATATCAGGGTTGGAAGGGACCCCAGAAGGTCATCTAGTCCAACCCCCTGCTCAAAGCAGGACCAAGTCCCAGTTAAATCATCCTAGCCAGGGCTTTGTCAAGCCTGACCTTAAAAACCTCTAAGGAAGGAGATTCTACCACCTCCCTAGGTAACGCATTCCAGTGTTTCACCACCCTCTTAGTGAAAAAGTTTTTCCTAATATCCAATCTAAACCTCCCCCATTGCAACTTGAGACCATTACTCCTCGTTCTGTCATCTGCTACCATTGAGAACAGTCTAGAGCCATCCTCTTTGAAACCCCCTTTCAGGTAGTTGAAAGCAGCTATCAAATCCCCCCTCATTCTTCTCTTCTGCAGACTAAACAATCCCAGCTCCCTCAGCCTCTCCTCATAAGTCATGTGCTCTAGACCCCTAATCATTTTTGTTGCCCTTCGCTGTACTCTTTCCAATTTATCCACATCCTTCTTGTAGTGTGGGGCCCAAAACTGGACACAGTACTCCAGATGAGGCCTCACCAGTGTCGAATAGAGGGGAACGATCACGTCCCTCGATCTGCTCGCTATGCCCCTACTTATACATCCCAAAATGCCATTGGCCTTCTTGGCAACAAGGGCACACTGCTGACTCATATCCAGCTTCTCGTCCACTGTCACCCCTAGGTCCTTTTCCGCAGAACTGCTGCCGAGCCATTCGGTCCCTAGTCTGTAGCGGTGCATTGGATTCTTCCATCCTAAGTGCAGGACCCTGCACTTATCCTTATTGAACCTCATTAGATTTCTTTTGGCCCAATCTTCCAATTTGTCTAGGTCCTTCTGTATCCTATCCCTCCCCTCCAGCGTATCTACCACTCCTCCCAGTTTAGGATCATCCGCAAATTTGCTGAGAGTGCAATCCACACCATCCTCCAGATCATTTATGAAGATATTGAACAAAACGGGCCCCAGGACCGACCCCTGGGGCACTCCACTTGACACCGGCTGCCAACTAGACATGGAGCCATTGATCACTACCCGTTGAGCCCGACAATCTAGCCAGCTTTCTACCCACCTTATAGTGCATTCATCCAGCCCATACTTCCTTAACTTGCTGACAAGAATGCTGTGGGAGACCGTGTCAAAAGCTTTGCTAAAGTCAAGAAACAATACATCCACTGCTTTCCCTTCATCCACAGAACCAGTAATCTCATCATAAAAGGCGATTAGATTAGTCAGGCATGACCTTCCCTTGGTGAATCCATGCTGACTGTTCCTGATCACTTTCCTCTCCTCTAAGTGCTTCAGGATTGATTCTTTGAGGACCTGCTCCATGATTTTTCCAGGGACTGAGGTGAGGCTGACCGGCCTGTAGTTCCCAGGATCCTCCTTCTTCCCTTTTTTAAAGATGGGCACTACATTAGCCTTTTTCCAGTCATCCGGGACTTCCCCCGTTCGCCACGAGTTTTCAAAGATAATGGCCAAGGGCTCTGCAATCACAGCCGCCAATTCCCTCAGTACTCTCGGATGCAATTCGTCCGGCCCCATGGACTTGTGCACGTCCAGCTTTTCTAAATAGTCCCTAACCACCTCTATCTCTACAGAGGGCTGGCCATCTCTTCCCCATTTTGTGATGCCCAGCACAGCAGTCTGGGAGCTGACCTTGTTAGTGAAAACAGAGGCAAAAAAAGCATTGAGTACATTAGCTTTTTCCACATCCTCTGTCACTAGCTTGCCTCCCTCATTCAGTAAGGGGCCCAC
This sequence comes from Dermochelys coriacea, assembly GCF_009764565.3. Taxonomy (NCBI): domain Eukaryota; kingdom Metazoa; phylum Chordata; order Testudines; family Dermochelyidae; genus Dermochelys; species Dermochelys coriacea. The sequence continues at coordinate 126,005,160 of NC_050070.1, forward strand.
ACTTTCCTTGGCTTTCTTCTTGTTGCCAACATACCTGAAGAAACCCTTCTTGTTACTCTTGACATCTCTTGCTAGCTGCAGCTCCAGGTGCGATTTGGCCCTCCTGATATCTTTCCTACATGCCCGAGCAATATTTTTATACTCTTCCCTGGTCATATGTCCAACCTTCCACTTCTTGTAAGCTTCTTTTTTATGTTTAAGATCCGCTAGGATTTCACCATTAAGCCAAGCTGGTCGCCTGCCATATTTACTATTCTTTCGACTCATCGGGATGGTTTGTCCCTGTAACCTCAACAGGGATTCCTTGAAATACAGCCAGCTCTCCTGTGAAGAAGAGGCTATGAGGCCAGGGAGGACTCCCTCCCTCCCGCCTCCAGTACAGTGGTCTCTGTCAATCAGTAGTGCCCTCTGAGTACAAGCCATGGTGCAGAGCCACTGGCACCAAAGCCCAAGGATAAGCCCCACCATGAGAGTAAGAAACACTCTTTTATGGGAATAAGATCTGGTCCCCACAGAGGACTGCACATAAGAGACACATTCCTCTGGGAGCTCTGCCGAGTGGGGTGAGATGTCATGAGTGGATCCCATGGAATAGGCCCCGAAAGCCCCCCAGCTGGAGGATAAGGCAAAGAAATAATTCTGGAAATTCTGTTGGAGAAGAAGGTATTTGTGTGTGTAGAGGCTTGTAGGGGCTTTGTGCTGGGAGAGAAGCTAAACCCTGATTAGGGGGCGGGGCTTCTCTGACTAGGGGTCCTATAAAGGTAGCCGGCCAGTCAGGCAGCAGCACAAGAGCTAGCAAACAGAGCTGTAAACAGGGGAGTTTGAAAGGGGAGTTTGTATAGTGGTGCTTGTTGGAGTTTGTTTTTTCTGGGGGGGGGGGGTGGTCTTTTGGTGTGGTTTGTGTTTCCCAGATTAACAGGACTTAGGTGGGAAGGCTATGACAAATATGGAGGCAGCTGTGGGAGTGACTCATGTAGTGGAAGACACAATGAGGATGACTGGATGTGGAAGCAGTGGTATGTACATGATCCTGGAGGGGGGACCTGGTAAGAGTCTGCATGAAATGCCGTCTGATAGAGCTGATGGAGGAAAAGATCTGAGGTTTGGAGATGCAGGTGGAAAGTCTGGTTGAGTTTAGGAAGGGGTTTGAGCAGATGATGGAGCAAAGACATGAAGTATCTGAAAGGAAAAGCTCAGACTTACAGATGGAAGCAGGGCTGGGGAATTTTGAGGGGAGACTGGGTGAAGAAAGTGGTCAATGGAAGCATGTGACTAAAAGAACCAGGCAGAGGAAAAGACGGGCTAGTGAAGGAGAAACAGAGCTTAGGAAAAGGTTTGCAGAGTTGGAAAATGAAGAAGGGGCTCAGCAGGTAGCTGCTGAAGGTGGAAGGGCAAGGAAGAAGAGAAGAGCGACTAATCCTATAGGAAAAGGGGAAGAGTCAATGGAGACTACACCAAATATGAGCCCCAGGAGGATACAGGTTGAAGAGGATTATAAGGGAGAATAGGAATGGAAAGAACTTGCAGCCAGAGGGAATAGGGGAGAGACTGGAGAATAGCACCATCACCAGGAAAAGGCAGGTCTATGTGATCGGGGACTCTTTATTGAGAAGAATAGACAGGCCTGTAACCAGAGCTGATCCAGAGAATAGAAGGGTGTGCTGTCTTCCAGGTGCTAAGATACGGGATATGGACCTGAGGTTGAAAAGGATCCTAAACGGAGCGGGAAAGAATCCCCTAATTATCCTTCATGTGGGAACAAATGATACGGCTAGATTCTCACTGGAAAGTATTAAGAGAGACTATGCTAGGCTGGGGAAGATGCTTAAGGAAATCAAGGCTCAGGTGATCTTTAGTGGGATTCTGCCTGTTCCTAGAGAAGGGCAACAAAGGTGTGACAAGATTATGACTATCAACAGATGGCTTAGGCAGTGGTGTTATAAGGAGAGCTTTGGGATGTATGGCCACTGGGAGGCATTCATGGACAGAGGACAGTTCTCTCGGGATGGACTTCATCTGAGTAGGGAAGGAAATAGACTTCTAGTATGGATGCTGACACAACTGATTAAGAGAGCTTTAAACTAGGAATTTGGGGGAGATGGTTGGGAGATGTCCAGGAAATCTCCAAGCCGGATTTTAGCATTGAGAGGGAAGAAGACGAAGTAAGAAAGGATACAGGCATGGGTAGGAGAATATATGTAAGAGGAAGGGCAGTGTGGATACCAGTCTAATAGGTTATACTGGCTGTAGAATGACTGTGCCTAACAGGGTACAAAATGTGAGCGAGGCCAAAAAATGTTTGTACACCAATGCGAGGAGCCTAGGTAACAAAATGGAGGAACTAGGTGCAGAAAGTGAAACCAGATATTATAGGGATAACAGAAACATGGTGGAATAGTAGTCATGACTGGACTACAGGTATTGAAGGGTATGTGCTGTTTAGGAAAGACAGAAACAAAGGTAAAGGTGGTGGAGTAGCATTGTATATCAATGATGAGGTAGAATGTAAAGAAATAAAAGTGATGCAATGGATAAGACAGAGTCCGTCTGGGCAAAAATTACATTGGGGAAGGAAACTAGTAGAGCCTCCCCTACGATAGTGCTTGGGTGTGCTATAGACCACCAGGATCTAATTTGGATATGGATAAAGCCCTTTTTAATGTTTTTAATAAAGTAAATACTAATGGAAACTGCGTGATCATGGGAGACTTTAACTTCCCAGATATAGACTGGAGGACCAGTGCTAGTAATAATAATAGGGCTCAGATTTTCCTAGATGCGATAGCTGATGGATTCCTTCATCAAGTAGTTGCTGAACAGACTAGAGGGGATGCCATTTTAGATTTGGTTTTGGTGAGTAGTGAGGACCTCATAGATGGTTGTAGGGGATAATCTTGGCTCAAGTGATCATGAGCTAATTCAGTTCAAACTGAACGTAAAGAATAACAAAAATAAATCTGCAACTAGGGTTTTTGATTTCAAAAGGGCTGACTTTCAAAAATTAAGGAAATTAGATAGGGAAGTGGATTGGACTGAAGAACTTATGAATCTAAAGGTAGAGGAGGCCTGGGATTACTTTAAATCAAAGCTGCAGTAGCTATCGGAAGCCTGTATCCCAAAGAAAGGGGAAAAAATTCCTAGGCAGGAGCTGTAGACCAAGCTGGATGAGCAGCATCATAGAGAGGTGATTAAGAAGAAGCAGAAAGCATACAGGGAGTGGAAAATGGGAGGGATCAGCAAGGAAAGCTACCTTATTGAAGTCAGAACATGTAGGGATAAAGTGAGAGAGGCTAAAAGTCAAGTAGAATTAGACCTTGCAAAGGGAATTAAAACCAATAGTAAAAGGTTCTATAGCCATATAAATAAGAAGAAAACTAAGAAAGAAGAAGTGGGGCTGCTAAACACTGAGGATGGAGTGGAGGTTTAGGGTAATCTAGGCATGGCCCAATATCTAAACAAAAACTTTGCCTCACTCTTTAATAAGGCTAAAGAGGATCTTAGGGATAATGGTAGCATGACAAATGGGAATGAGGATATGGAGGTAGATATTACCATATCTGAGGTAGAAGTGAAACTCAAACAGCTTAATGGGACTAAATCGGGGGGCCCAGATAATCTTCATCCAAGATTATTAAAGGAATTGTCACCCGAAATTGCAAGCCCATTAGCAAGAATTTTTAATGAATCTGTAAACTCAGGAGCTGTACCGTATGATTGGAGAATTGCTAATATAGTTCCTATTTTTAAGAAAGGGGAAAAAAGTGATCCGGGTAACTACAGCCCTGTTAATTTGACATCTGTAGTATGCAAGGTCCTGGAAAAAATTTTGAAGGAGAAAATAGTTAAGGTCATTGAAGTCAATGGTAAATGGGACAAAATAATGGTTTTACAAAAGATAGATCGTGCCAAACAACCTGATCTCCTTTTTTGAAAAAGTAACAGATTTTTTAGACAAAGGAAACGCAGTGGATCTAATTTACCTAGATTTCAGTAAGGCGTTTGATACCGTGCCACATGGGGAATTATTAGTTAAATTGGAAAAGATGGGGATCCATATGAACATTGAAAGGTGGATAAAGAATTGGTTAAAGGGGAGATTACAATGGGTCCTACTAAAGGCAAACTGTCAGGCTGCAGGGAGGTTACTAGTGGAGTTCCTCAGAGATCAGTTTTGGGACCAATCTTATTAATCTTTTTATGACTGACCTCGGCACAAAAAGTGGGAGTGTGCTAATGAAGTTTGCAGATGATACAAAGCTGGGAGGTATTGCCAATTCGGAGAAGGATCGGGATATTATACAGGAGGACCAGGAGGATCTTGTAAACTGGAGTAATAGTAATAAGATGAAATTTAATAGTGAGAAGTGTAAGGTTATGCATTTAGGGATTAACAACAAGAATTTTAGTTATAAGCTGGGGATGCATCAATTAGAAGTAACAGAGGAGGAGAAGGACCTTGGAGTATTGGTTGATCATAGGATGACTATGAGCTGCCAATGTGATGTGGCTGTGAAAAAAGCTAATGCGGTTTTGGGATGCATCAGGAGAGGTATTTCCAGTAGGGATAAGGAGGTTTTAGTACCATTATACAAAGCACTAGTGAGACCTCACCTGGAATACTGTGCGCATTTCGGGTCTCCCATGTTTAAAAAGGATGAATTCAAACTGGAACAGGTACAGAGAAGGGCTACTAGGATGATCCGAGGAATGGAAAACTTGTCTTATGAAAGGAGACTCAAGGAGCTTGGCTTGTTTAGCCTAACTAAAAGAAGGTTGAGGGGAGATATGATTGCTCTCTATAAATATATCCGAGGGATAAATACCAGAGAGGGAGAGGAATTATTTAAGCTCAGTACCAATGTGGACACAAGAACAAATGGGTGTAAATTGGCCACCAGGAAGTTTAGACTTGAAATTAGATGAAGGTTTCTAACCATCAGAGGAGTGAAGTTTTGGAATAGCCTTCCAAGGGTATCAGTGGGGGCAAAAGATCTATCTGGCTTTAAGATTAAACTCGGTAAGTTTATGGAGGAGATGGTATGATGGGATAATGTGATTTTGGTAATTAACTGATCTTTAAATATTTAGGGTAAATAGGCCTAATCCCCTGAGATGGGATATTAGATGGGTGGGATCTGAGTTACCCAGGAAAGAATTTTCTGTAGTATCTGGTTGGTGAATCTTGCCCATATGCTCAGGGTTTAGCTGATTGCCATATTTGGGGTCGGGAAGGAATTTTCCTCCAGGACAGATTGGAAGAGGCCCTGAAGGTTTTTCACCTTCCTCTGTAGCATGGGGCATGGTTGACTTGAGGGAGGATTCTCTGCTCCTTGAAGTCTTTAAACCATGATTTGAGGACTTCAATAGCTCAGACATAGGTGAGGTTTTTTGTAGGAGTGGGTGGGTGAGATTCTGTGGCCTGTGTTGTGCAGGAGGTCAGACTAGATGATCAGAATGGTCCCTTCTGACCTTAGTATCTATTAATCTAAAGTTGGAACCGTTCGTACCACTGGTGACCTCAGTAACAGGACACATGGAGCACCTGCCTATGAGTATGGCTCCGGATATCTCATTGGTGCCACCTCACCAACACACAAACCAGCCAGCTCTAACAACAAAACCAGGTCTCTCTGGAGTCTCCACAGGCACCCCATGGACTCCAGAATGTACATAGATGTTCCTGATGCCTCCACTCCTCTTGGGCCCATACACTCTCTGAGAGGTGTCCCTATGCCGAAGGATGAACCATTTCTCCTGTTATAGGAAAAGCCCCTTCCCCAGCCATCAGATTGGGACCTGCCATTTCTGATGGAACCCATCATATGACTCAGAGGAGTCCCCGGTCATAGTCCCACCAACATTTCTTCCACTGTGCAGGACCCCGGAGAGACAGCCCGAGTCACCCTTATCGACCCCGGGAGGCCTGATACTGCTTCCCAGTTGGTCCACCCAGACTGATGGACCCCCTTGCTTTGGCTCTACTGGAGCCCTGGGACCTGTACACCATAGATATCAGGCACCATCGCAGGGGTCTTATCATTCCTCCCCCATGTGCCAGCCAGCTCCATCAGTGTACAAGGAGGAAGATATGGAATTGACAATCCAAGATTACCATCATCATCTCCTGCAGATCCTTCAGCCACAGGGACTATCCAAGTTGGCCCTTCCTATACAGGAGGCCATACAGGAACCAGCCCAGACGGTCTGGCACACACCAGCATCCTGTGCCCCTACCCCAAAAACAGCCAAGAAATGCTATTTCATGATGGCCCAAGGGGCTGATTTTCTGTTTATGCATCAGGCCCCTAATTAATTGGTTTAAGCAGCTGCAGAGCAGACTTGTCAACACCTGCAGAAGTCCACCCCACCAGACAAGGAGTCAAAAATGTTGGACGATCTGGGCAGGATGGTCTCTTCCTCAGTGGGGCTATGGCTCTGCGTGGCTAATTATCAGGTGGTGCTGGTTCTGCATGACTTCAGCATTTACAGCAGGCAGGCAGAGTTTAAGAACAAGCTCCCTGTGGATGACTAGGCCCAGTTCCAGGCCTTAGTGGATGAAGGCAAATTGGTGGCTAAGGTGACCCCCAGGCTGCAGTGGATGCAGCTGACACAGCATTCTGTTCCCTGGCCAGCATACAACCTGGCACCCACAGGACATACAAGATGTTCTCCTACATGTGCTGCAGGCCAGCGTGGAGGAGGGGTCGAGGCCAGGGCCATGCCTCTTCCCTGCGCCTTTGGGGTGGAAAATACCTGTAAGGATACTAGAGGGCGCGGTCCTTGTACAGAGGGCTTAGCATTTTTCTAGTACTGTCTAGGTTAAGAGTACTGCCCAGGCCACCTTAATTCTGAGATATCCTGACTTTTGACTGATTGACTTTGCAACCTTCAAAATGGGCTATTAATGAGTTTGTTTAAAATGTAATTTTCTCAAGTTTAAAAAGGCAAACTGGAAAAAAAATATCTACCATGTGGAGCCAAATTGACCATGCACATGTTTTATTAGCAAAGTTTATGGGTGGTGGATAGAGCCTCCCCACCACAGCTCTGCCCCTTCTGCCCACACCCCTCGCCCAGAGGAGCCCCGAGCGCCCCTCACCCTCCGAGGGAGGAGCCCCGTCCGAGCCATTCCCATCTGCTGAGAGGAGCCCCTCCCCCCACACACACACTTGCCCAGAGGAGCCCTGGGCCAGCCGCAGCCGCACTTCCCTTCGTCTTCCCCTCCCCAGACCCCAAGCTGCCCAGGAAAAGCTGCAGCATGACAGCGTCTCTTCCCTGAAGACGAACCTGACCTTTTGATATGCCCCATGCAGGTTCCAGGGCAGCTGAGGCGGTAAGTATCCGCTACTCAGCGTTCTGGATTCATCAGTAATCTCTCTGGAGTCCAGGGAGATTACTGAGAACCCAGGAAGCTGAATAGCACATATTGCCTTCTCAGCCGCCCTGGAACCTGCATGGGGCATAATAAAGCGAAAATCTTCTTCCGCCAAACCTGCAACTGGGTGCAGAGCCTCCCCTGGCCTATTATACCCACTGTCCATGACCAAGCTGGACCACTGCATCCACAATAACTTGTAGCAGTAGCAGACGGTTATTCTCTATCAAGCAGTCACTAGAAGGGAATGAAACACACTTGGATAGTGGGATTCACAGATATTTGCTGGCAGCAGAGTAATGGAGAGACTCAAATCACCTGGGTTCTATTCCAGGTTCTGGAGTGGGGGATATCTAGTAGTTACAGGTCATTCTGTCCCTATTTCCCCCCAGCCTGCCCCATTCCTCTAGCATTTCCCTCCTAGCCTCTTCTCTTTTTCCCCCAGTCTACCTTCCTCTACATTTGAGTCAGGAAGCTTCCTCCTTGTCTTTCATACTACCCGAGCACTAACATGATATGCACTGAAAGCAAAGGAGAAACAGTCTTCTGCTCTCAGTTCCAATGTCTGGCAGCACAGCTGCTCCTGGCAGTCATGAGGAGTAGATGCAGGGAAAGTCCTGCTCAGTTCCTGAAGCCCTAGGGTGGGGTATGTTCAAAGCACATGAAACTTTTGGAGAACTTTGCTGCCAGTCTCTAAGTAACCTCTCCTGAGCATGTGAAAACAATTATTTTCAGAGGCTTATAACCACCAGATTTGATTGACTTTTCATCAGACAGCAATATACAGCCCTCAGACAACCCCTCTGCCAAACTTGCAGTCCCTGGAGGCATTAAAATGGCTCAAACAGTTGAAATATATGTTTTCTTTATCATTGTCAAAACAACCTATTTTTCTCCAACCTTGTTTTTGAACCATTTTTGCTGACAATTTCCATTTAGCTAGAAACCTGTCCTAAAAAAATCTCAGCCCAAACAATTAAATTTTGCAAAGTTATAAGCAACTGAAAACCGGGTCTTATAATGGAAAGTGTTAGGCAACCTTAAATAAAATAGCCTCACTGCCAGCTCTGCCTATAAATGTAAATATAGCTATTGATATATATGTAACCCTTCTGTCAGGTGGAGTCAGCAGTAACAAGGGCTAGGTTCAATATACAGGGATCCCTCAACAACATAACACAGAACTGTCTCGAGCCCCCACCCAGTAATCTGGGAAAATTAAATGCCACTCCAGGTGCCTCTAAGAGGTAATACTTCCCCACTCACAAGCACTGAGTCTGTGTGTAGCAGAGAAAACTTAATAAGAAGAGGAAAGGAACGTGGGAAAACACCACAACCATGATTCAAATACATCTGACCATGAGCAAGACTCCTGCACTCCAGAGTACCTTGGGCAGTGTCCTTTGCCTCCATTTCTCACTTTGCAGTGTGAAAGTTCAAACAAATGTCCCTTTAACATGCCACCTCTGCCACACCTCACTCACAGTTGCTGTCCTTGGTCATCAGAGATCCAGAGTTCTGAGGTGCATTTGTCTGAGTACACCTCCCACTCAGGGTGGAGGAGTAGAAACATCAAGCAATGCATTTGCTATGGCTTCCACTGTTCACTCTGCATCACTTCCTGTTGCCACTGCTGTGCTATTGTTCACTCTGCTGCTGTCATTTGTTGTGCCATTGTTCACTCCACTATGCTGCCATCTGCTCTGTCACTGACAGCCCTGCACTGTCATCTTCTGCTGCCACCTGCCTCTCTACTGTGACCTTTGTGAATTGGTCTCTTGAGATTTCACCCAGCTCTTAGTGAAGGCACTTCACCTCTAGTGCAAGCTGGGCAGTCTCCAGCAGCAGGTCTAAGCACTTAGACCTGATTATCAGTGATTTCAGCTCTAGTGGTCACTTAACAGAACAAAAGACTCTCAATGGAGCATAATCAGTTCTATCTTTTAAACAGAGGAGAGGGGTAGGTCAAATGGTGCCTATGACTCTGAGGCAGATCCCACACCACCAGGCAGAAATATCTGTCCCCTCCTGCTCCCTCCCGCCACTGGGATTTGGCATCCAAACCCCTTGCTTAGCGAGTGCAGTTCAGTTAAGGGTGACACTATCAATCAGGACAGGCTAAGTACAGTTCTGCTGCCCTTTACTCATAAAATAAGGATAACAATATTTCATTACCCCTGCATTCAACACTGAAGTGGTTTGTAACCCAATGCCAGCCAAAATTGATCACTTGGTCAACACAGCTCTGTTTGCTGGATACCCAGGCAGAGTAGGTGTGTTCATACAAATACAATCTAGTCCTGAAGACTTTTGCCCCATAGCTCATCACCAGCTTTTAGGGGAAAGCTCATTCAGACCTTGTTTACATATAGATATTGTTTTTCCCCCAATAAATTATTTTGATTATAAAGCACGTTGTAGAGAAATGTAAGAGGGATTTTACATACTTGTTATATTTTGTACCAGGTTTATTAACCATTCTAAAATTGTTTTTATAAAATGCTATAATCCACTTAATAATAAGGGAAGATTGTACTGTTATGACTAATAACTTAGCAGTAGAAATTGATAAATGTTACCAATAAAGTATTACCAAAGTCTCTTCTGTCTGTCGAGTTTTAATCCTAGAGTCACATTCCACAGGGGACCCACACCAGTATCAATGGAAGCTGTGCATGCAGATCTAGGGCAGCAGGCCGGCCTCTACAGAGTTTTGCTGCTCTAGGCAAACTGGAAAATGTCCACCCTTCCTTACACGCAATCACACACACAGTCGCTAAACATCATGCTTCTTTTAATGTGTTGGGTCCTAGAAGCAACCATCTGTGGGATGCATACAATGGAGCTGGCCCTAGCAGTATCCACTGTAACAGCTATCAGAAAAGAATATGGAGGTCATTCATGATTTCTTTAAAATTAAGAAAAAAATCAAACGTTAGATTGAACTTCTCAACTGTGCCTTAGGCAGGGTTTTGTTAGATGCAGAACAACATGAGAAAACCCAAGAGTTGTTGCTTTCAAGATTAAGGCCCGGTCTACATTATAAGCTTACAATCAATATAAATATGTTACTAAGGGATGTGAAAAATCCACACCCCCGAGCGAGGTAGTTATACCAACCTAACCCTCAGTGTAGACAGCGCTATGTCGAGAGGAGGGCTTCTCCCGTCGACATAGCTACCGCCTCTCGCTGAGGTGGATTAACTATACCAACAGGAGAAGCTCTCCCAGCTGCACAGCAGCATCTTCACTGAAGCATAGCTGTGCCGCTGCAGTATTGTAAGTGCAGAGCTGCCCTTAGTCTTACCAAAAGAATGCAATTCTCTTGAACACTGAAGAAGGATTAGGAAGAGGTACAAAATTTAGACTGTCACCTCATCAGGTGATCTGATGTAACTAGTTGCAACCTAATTCAGCATGCTGAATGCTTCACTTAAAGATTGTTGAGGAAAGCAGAGACTTTGAACTCCCATTTGAAAAACACTACTCCCTCTTTGTAAGCAATGTACCATACCTAAGCAGTTCGCTGTTCTCCCCTGGAATGACTCCAAGGGAAAAAGAATCTGCCATAGTTTTAAATTGCTCTGGTGTGACCTCATGTATCTGAGTCTGGTCTGTCTCTCAGTTCACCAACCCAGAGGACATATGCTAAGAGGATTCCCTTCCCCATCAGGTCATGTATTCAGAGTAGGATCCTGTTTGTGTGGCTTTTACTTAATGCTCAGATAATATAATGAGGACTGCTCTATAAATACTTAAGAGATAGATTTTAGTCTCCTCTCCCCCCATTACTACCCTCCCTCCCTCTCTTGCAGCAGTTATCAACACTGATCATTCTGTAGCAGCTTCCTCTAAGATGACAATGTCCCTCCACAACCAAATGCCATGGGTAGCAGTGTCTTGGAAGAAAATTGTCATTGGTGAGTGCCACCACTTTTTCTTTGACATAGTCACAGTCACATTGAAGTCACATATCGCAACTCTGCACCCCCTGAACCATGATAAGTGCTTGACAATTAAAAAATTCAGCTCAAAAAAAAAAAGAGAGAAGAGAAGAGAAGAGAAGAGAAGAGAAGAGAAGAGAAGAGAAGAGATTAGGCAGAAGTGAGAACTCAAAGAAATGCACTCAGAGTTTGTCAACAGTAGGAAGTTACAATGTGTTAGAATAAGTGTTAACATGATGTTAAACATACCACAGCACTAAGCATAAACCAAGACTTGTGTTTCACACCATGTCAGCTGGTTGTGATTAACTGGGGGTTGGGAGAGGAAGGGAGTTAACCACAATCAGCGGACATGATGTGAAACAGGATATGGCCGGATTTACACCTTATGAGTTAGAAAATTTCCTAATGATGTAATTTCCTAGCGAATACACAGTAAACAATCCCACAAGCACATACATGCATTGGTATTTGCCTATGCATGTTCAATAGCTGGACTAGAAACATATCCAAAGTCAAATGTATGTTTGCATGTGCAATTTTAAAAAGGCAAATGCTTATGTATGCTTTTGAGGGGGTGATGAGGCACAAAATTGCACAGGTAGAAGTTCAGTTACAAAAAGTAAGGTTTCGTTTTTGTACTGTCACTTTACTAACCCTGACAAAATTTCACCATTTCACCATTCTAAAACCAAAAATACAGACATCAGATTAAAGCCAAAGAGATTACAAATAGTTTCATTTAAAAATCATTAAGTGCAATTCTTGTATAACACAAAAGGTTAATATCATAGCAACTTATTAAATGAATTTCTGTGAACCTCATCAAGAAAGTTAATAATTTAGATACCACATGAACTATGAGAAAAATCCCTCTGATACACTTGTCTCTATAAGGCAGCAGTTTTCAAGGTTATTCCTTTCATATGTCTTTATGGAAGTGACTGCTGCTAACTGGAAAATGGCACATACTTTGAGATTTATTATTTCAGTAATTGCATTTCAGTTGCTAATTAAAAGCAGAGCCAAGATGACTATTTCAGAGGAAGATACAAATGTGACATTTTCTGAAATTTTGTGTACACACACACACACACACACACACACACACACACACACACACACACACACACAGAGACCCCCACAAACCCTTCCTGCCTACACCTCACACACACACCCCAGTGCAAGTTGCATACATATACATAGCAATATAAACTCTGAGTGAGGCATTTCTGGAGAAGCCCCAGAGTGTGACAGATAGGAATGCAGACCAGAGACCAGTCAGTTACAATGTATGATATGCTGGATCCCACAAAGGTCTTCTAAAGGTGAAGAGAACAGAAGAGTCTCAGGTGATGTCAGAGAAAGAGGGAGTCTTGGTAAGCCAATCTCAGGTATGTCTATTGGGATCTAGAGGCTTGGTGCAAAGTACATGGAAATCAATGGAAAGATTCCACTGACACAAGGAACTTTGGATCAGGTCTTTGGACATGGACTAGAATGACCTTTAAGTAGGCTGGAGTCACCTCTTGGGATTTGTGAAGGAAAAGACTAGGCAAAGCCTTTTGAAGGGCCATAGAGGAAGACACTCACCAAAAGGAGAGTTAAAAGGTTCCAGGCATCAGAAAGACAAGTGAGACAGACAAGTGAGATGGAAACGGGATGAGTAGCCAGCCAGTCAGGCAGCGGCACAGACAGCTGCAGCGGCACAGGAGCTAGCAAACAGAGCTCTAAACAGGGGAGTTTGAGTGGGAGTTTGAAAGGGGAGTTTGGATTGTGGTGCTTGTTTGGGGTTTGCTTTTGCTGGGGGGTTGTGGTCTTTTTGGTGTGGCTTGTGTTTCCCAGATTAACAGGATTTAGGTGGGAAGGAGATGACAGACACAGAGGCAGCTGTGGGAGTGACTCCTGCAGTGAAAGACACATTGAGGATGACTGGATGTGGAAGCTGTGGTATGTACATGATCCTGGAGGGGGGAACCGGTAAGAGTTTTTTCTGCATGAAATGCCGTCTGATAGAGCTGATGGAGGAAAAGATCCGAGGTTTGGAGATGCAGGTGGAAAGTCTGGTTGAGTTTAGGAAGGGGTTTGAGCAGATGATGGAGCAAAGATATGAGGTATCTGAAGGGAAAAGCTCAGACTCACAGATGGAAGCAGGGCTGGGGAATTTTGAGGAGAGACTGGATGAGGAAAGTGGTCAGTGGAAACATGTGACTCAGAGAACCAGGCAGAGAAAAAGACGGGCTAGTGAAGGAGAAATAGAGCTTAGGAACAGGTTTTCAGAGTTGGAAAATGAAGAAGGGGCTCAGCAGGTACTTGTTGAAGGTGGAAGGGTAAGGAAGAAGAGAAGAGAGGCTAGCCCTATAGAAAAAGGGGAAGAGTCAAGGGAGACTACACCAAATATGAGCCCCAGGAAGATACAGGATGGGTTGAAGAAGATTGTAAGGGAAAATAGGAATGGAAAGAACTTGCAGCCAGAGAGAACAGGGGAGACACTGGAGAATAGCACTGTCACCAGGAAAAGGCAGGTCTATGTGATCGGGGACTCTTTATTGAGAAGAATAGACAGGCCTGTAACTAGAGCTGATCCTGAGAATAGAAGGGTGTGCTGTCTTCCGGGTGCTAAGATACGGGATGTAGACCTGAGGTTGAAAAGGATCCTAAAGGGAGCGGGAAAGAATCCCCTAATTATCCTTCATGTGGGAACAAATGATACGGCTAAATTCTCGCTGGAAAGTATTAAGGGAGACTATGCTAGGCCGGGGAAGACGCTTAAGGAAATTGAGGCTCAGGTGATCTTTAGCGGGATCCTTCCTGTTCCTAGAGAAGGGCAACAAAGGTCTGACAAGATTATGACTGTCAACAGATGGCTTAGGCAGTGGTGCTATAAGGAGGGCTTTGGGATGTATGGCCACTGGGAGGCATTCACGGACAGAGGTCAGTTCTCTCGGGATGGACTTCATCTGAGTAGGGAAGGAAATAGACTTCTAGGATCAAGGCTGGCACAACTGATAAAGAGAGCTTTAAACTAGGAATTGGGGGGAGATGGATGGGAGATGTCCAGAAAATCTCCACGCCAGATTTTAGCATTGAGAGGGAAGAAGATGAAGTAAGAATGGATACAGCCGTGGGTAGGAGAATGTATATAAGGAGTGAGGGCGGTGTGGATACTAGTCTAATAGGTTATACTGGATGTAGAATGACTGTGCCTAATAGGGTACAAAATGTGAGCAAGGCCAAACAGCAAAAATTAAGATGTTTGTACACCAATGCGAGGAGTCTAGGTAACAAAATGGAGGAACTAGAGCTACTGGTGCAGGAAGTGAAACCAGATATTATAGGGATAACAGAAACATGGTGGAATAGTAGTCATGACTGGACTACAGGTATTGAAGGGTATGTGCCGTTTAGGAAAGACAGAAACAAAGGTAAAGGGGGTGGAGTAGCATTGTATATCAATGATGAGGTAGAATGTAAAGAAATAAGAAGCGATGCAATGGATAAGACAGAGTCTGTCTGGGCAAAAATTACATTGGGGAAGAAAACTAGTAAAGCCTCTCCTACGATAGTGCTTGGGGTGTGCTATAGACCTCCGGGATCTAATTTGGATATGGATACAGCCCTTTTTAATGTCTTTAATAAAGTAAATACTAATGGAAACTGCATGATCATGGGAGACTTTAACTTCCCAGATATAGACTGGAGGACCAGTGCTAGTAATAATAATAGGGCTCAGATTTTCCTAGATGCGATAGCTGATGGATTCCTTCATCAAGTAGCTGCTGAACCGAATAGAGGGGATGCCATTTTAGATTTAATTTTGGTGAGTAGCGAGGACCTCATAGAAGAAATGGTTGTAGGGGACAATCTTGGCTCAAGTGATCATGAGCTAATTCAGTTCAAACTAAATGGAAGGATTAACAAAAATAAATCTGCAACTAGGGTTTTTGATTTCAAAAGGGCTGACTTTCAAAAATTAAGGAAATTAGTTAGGGAAGTGGATTGGACTGAAGAATTTATGGATCTAAAGGTAGAGGAGGCCTGGGATTACTTTAAATCAAAACTGCAGAAGCTATCGGAAGCCTGTATCCCAAGAAAGGGGAAAAAATTCATAGGAAGGAGTTGTAGACCAAGCATCTTAGAGAGGTGATTAAGAAGAAGCAGAAAGCATACAGGGAGTAGAAGATGGGAGGGATCAGCAAGGAAAGCGACCTAATTGAGGTCAGAACATGTAGGGATCAAGTGAGACAGGCTAAAAGTCGAGTAGAGTTGGACCTTGCAAAGGGAATTAAAACCAATAGTAAAAGGTTCTATAGCCATATAAATAAGAAGAAAACTAAAAAGGAAGAAGTGGGGCCGCTTAACACTGAGGATGGAGTGGAGGTTAAAGATAATCTAGGCATGGCCCAATATCTAAACAAATACTTTGCCTCAGTCTTTAATAAGGCTAAAGAGGATCTTGGGGATAATGGTAGCATGACAAATGGGAAGGAGGATATAGAGGTAGATATTACCATATCAGAGGTAGAAGCGAAACTGAAACAGCTTAATGGGACTAAATCAGGGGGCCCAGATAATCTTCATCCAAGATTATTAAAGGAATTGGCACCTGAAATTGCAAGCCCATTAGCAAGAATTTTTAATGAATCTGTAAACTCAGGAATAGTACCGAATGATTGGAGAATTGCTAATATAGTTCCTATTTTTAAGAAAGGAAAAAAAAGTGATCCGGGTAACTACAGGCCAGTTAGTTTGACATCTGTAGTATGCAAGGTCCTGGAAAAAATTTTGAAGGAGAAATTAGTTAAGGACATTGAAGTCAATGGTAAATGGGACAAAATACAACATGGTTTTACAAAAGGTAGATCATGGCAAACCAACCTAATCTCCTTTTTTGAAAAAGTAACAGATTTTTTAGATAAAGAAAATGCAGTGGATCTAATTTACCTAGATTTCAGTAAGGCATTTGATACCGTGCCACATGGGGAATTATTAGTTAAATTGGAGAAGATGGGGATCAATATGAACATCAAAAGGTGGATAAGGAATTGGTTAAAGGGGAGACTGCAACGGGTCCTACTGAAAGGCGAACTGTCAGGTTGGAGGGAGGTTACCAGTGGAGTTCCTCAGGGATCGGTTTTGGGACCAATCTTATTTAATCTTTTTATTACTGACCTTGGCATAAAAAGTGGGAGTGTGCTAATAAAGTTTGCAGATGATACAAAGCTGGGAGGTATTGCCAATTCGGAGAAGGATCGGGATATTATACAGGAGGATCTGGATGACCTTGTAAACTGGAGTAATAGTAATAGGATGAAATTGAATAGTGAGAAGTGTAAGGTTATGCATTTAGGGATTAATAACAAGAATTTTAGCTATAAGTTGGGGACGCATCAATTAGAAGTAACGGAAGAGGAGAAGGACCTTGGAGTATTGGTTGATCATAGGATGATCTGCCAATGTGATATGGCTGTGAAAAAAGCTAATGCGGTTTTGGGATGCATCAGGAGAGGCATTTCCAGTAGGGATAAGGAGGTTTTAGTACCGTTATACAAGGCACTGGTGAGACCTCACCTAGAATACTGTGTGCAGTTCTGGTCTCCCATGTTTAAAAAGGATGAATTCAAACTGGAGCAGGTACAGAGAAGGGCTACTAGGATGATCCGAGGAATGGAAAACTTGTCTTATGAAAGGAGACTTAAAGAGCTTGGCTTGTTTAGCCTAACTAAAAGAAGGTTGAGGGGAGATATGATTGCTCTCTATAAATATATCAGAGGGATAAATACAGGAGAGGGAGAGGAATTATTTAAGCTCAGCACCATTGTGGACACAAGAACAAATGGGTATAAACTGGCCACCAGGAAGTTTAGACTTGAAATCAGACGAAGGTTTTTAACCATCAGAGGAGTAGCCTTCCAAGGGAAGCAGTGGGGGCAAAAGATCTATCTGGCTTTAAGATTCTACTCGATAAGTTTATGGAGGTGATGGTATGATGGGATAATGGGATTTTGGTAAGTAATTGATCTTTAAATATTCAGGGTAAATAGGCCAAATCCCCTGAGATGGGATATTAGATGGATGGGATCTGAGTTACTATAGAAAATTCTTTCCTGGGTATCTGGCTGGTGAATCTTGCCCATATGCTCAGGGTTTAGCTGATTGCCATATTTGGGGTCGGGAAGGAATTTTCCTCCAGGGCAGATTGGAGAGGCCCTGGAGGTTTTTCGCCTTCCTCTGTAGCATGGGGCATGGTTGACTTGAGGGAGGCTTCTCTGCTCCTTGAAGTCTTTGAACCATGATTTAAGGACTTCAATAGCTCAGACATGGGTGAGGTTTTTCATAGGAGTGGGTGGGTGAGATTCTGTGGCCTGCGCTGTGCAGGAGGTCGGACTAGATGATCAGAATGGTCCCTTCTGACCTTAGTATCTATGAATCTATGAGTCTGTTCTTCTGTAATTCTACTCAAGGTTTAAGTTCTATTCCTAAAAAGGGTGGCAGTTTGGATAGGTTCTCACATTAACGGATTCACTCCAACCCTCTGCACAAAGGTGTATTGCACCCACAGTTAATAAGTAGCAGTATCCCTTTCCCACAGCAAGACGCTAGGTTTTCAAAGACTGTTAGAGTAGGTCTGTGCCTTCCAGCCCAGGTAGATAGATGTGCTAGCTCGGTTTGAGCTAGCCCACTTAAAAATGATAAACAAAAAAAGAACCTCATGCAGTATGGACAGCAGGGCACAGGCAGCAGCATGGGCTAGCTACCCAAGCTCAGACCCAGGGGGATGAGCAGGCGTGTACTTGGGTGCCCGTGCTGAAATTCCACACCGAGATTTTTAGCATGATAGATGGAACAGAGCTAGCACATGCCTGTCTACCCAAGCCAGGAGGCACACTCCCAGCTGCAGCAGAGACATATCCTTAGAAGCTCTTGTATTTTCATACTGTTTCCAGGGTTCACTGAGGGAATGAGAAGGAAGACAAAGAAAAGCAGATGAAGGGAATTCAAGCGAATGAATATTAACGTAGGTTCTCACTCAAAAGACCATTCTGAATTCAAGTGTCTTTGAAATTCATTCTAGTGCTGTGGCTATGAACTGTGCAACTTTCCTGTCCCTTACTTCTTGCCATCTGGTAGTAATCATCTCCAGGATAAATGGAGATATTATGGGCAACATCTCACCTGTTCCTGGGATTAGGTTTATAATGAACAGAAATGGTCTTGAACTAGGCAAAGAGGTAGAGGAAAGTAAGGTAAGAGTCAGGAAACAGAAAGGGGAAAAGGCAAATGTCAGTGCTGAACTGTGATCATTTGTGGCAAGACCATTATCAAATTATTTTTGTTCCTCCTTTGCTGCAGATTTTTAAAATTAGTGTTTTTAATTTCCCTCTCTGTTCAGAATTTTACAGCCCATATCAGAATAGCAAATATAACAGAGGGTTGAGTTAAGAGGGGGAGTTTAAAACATTTGTCATTGTTCTAGAGAAAAATAACTAGCATCCAGTTCCCGCAACCCTTCCTGAAGGGAAGTAGTTCTTGTGTGAGAAGTCCCATTGACTTTGATGAGACTAAGAACATAAGAATGGCCATATTGGGTCAAGCCAGTGGTCCACCTAGCCCAGTATCCTGTCTTCTGACAGTGGCCAATGCCAGGTGCCCTAGAGGGAAATGAACAGAACAGGTAATCATCAAGTGATCCATCTCCTGTTGCTCATTCCCAGCTTCTGGCAAACAGATGCTAGGGACACTATTCTTGCCCATCCTGGCTAATAGCCATTGAATAGCTACACGTGTAAGTAAGGATTCCTCCTCACGTAAGGAATGCAGAAATCTTACGTGAGTATGGAGTGTCAAAGCATTACAAGATTGAGGATTTAGAACACTGAACTCCCTCTGCATTTTCCTCCCTCTTGCTTCTCTTTTTAAAAATAGAGCCAAAATAGACCCACAACATGCAAGCCCTCTGTAAACTGTCTGTGTGGAAACTTTTGTACATCCACGTGCTGCACACATCAAGCCTGATTGTTGTCACCTTGTGTTGTCATTTAGTACTGCAACAACCATGCATGGAGTGCTGGCAAATCAAAATGGTAGCATCTTACCAACTTTGCATGGGTGTGGAGGACACAAGGCACTGGAGAATTAGGTCCAGTATTATCAAGACATTCAGGGCACAGAACATTATGCAAAGTTAAAATTGCCTAGTGCTGCCACACACCCTTCCAGAATGTGAAGGGAGGCCAAACAAATCTCTGAAAAAAATCAGCTAATGCAGGGTGAAAGTAATACAACTGTAAGCCTCTGAAACCCACGAATTAGAGAGTTAAGGTAATGCCTCCCCTCCTGCCCCCACCTAGCAACCTTACACCATTAATACCCCCACAATAACGTGCAGGGCATGGATTTCCTCCATGCCAGGAGGAAAAGTCTTGGCCTACTTTAGGAGCAGTGTTTGAATGTTAAGATTGTTTAAAATATCTCTTTAATTCAACAACAAAGTCTTTCTACTAGCTGCAGAGACTCTTTCCCCTCTGCAAATTGTCAGCTATTCACAGGGAATCACCACAGTTCTTACTTGACAGCACTGCTTATTGATTAATGAATGCATGCTCTGTTGCGAGTTATTTATTATAAAAAGATGTGGCTTGAAAGAACAAATCTGATTAGTTAGGAAAGATTCTCTGCCTTTTGGATCCTGAAAGCTATAGCCGCTTTTACATATCAGCAGCCTTCCACAATGCCTGAGATCTACAGTTGTATCACATGTACATAAGAATGTTTTACAAAACTGGAAATGAATCTATGGCCAGAATTTCAATAGACTGAAGACATATTTCTAAGGCCAAGGCCTCTTATGAGCCATGTTGCTTCCTGTACATAATCATCACTCATGATTTACCAGGAGATGGTCTGTTTCATATGCATGCACTGAAAGCCCCACTCATCATGGTCAAAACAGAAGGATCTTATGAAATTTTAAGAGCAGGGTACTATGATTTTTGCACAATAAGATACCTTGTTTAGACTAAAGAAGGGAAGGGCAGTAAGGTTCAAGAAAACACGGTGATTTCTTTTCTCCTCTGGTGGCTGATTCTATACTGTGTGATGATGGAGGAAGCGACAACAGTCACTAAAACAACATTATTGGAATCGACAGAGACCAAGGCAGTCATATCTAACATTAAAATACACAGTCTGGGTATATCTGACTAGGCTGGAGTTGATAAATTTAGATATCTGCAGGCCCCCATCTGGTTACATTCTAATTTAAATTCCAATGAGAGTATCGATTCTGTTCTCAAAAGAACGGGGGTGAAATTGTGTGGTCTTTACAAAGTAAATTGTCTCGTGAACCATGCTATAAGCTACTCTTGGTCACACAAATAAGTCTGTATATGCAGTCACTTATAGAATATGGCTTTGTCCATTACAGATATTGCTGGCTCTCTCTAGATTAAATGTTCTAGAGTGCTAATTTCACAGATTTATAACTCATGACAACTTTATGGCTCACATTAAATACTTGGGATGAAAACCAAGAGCAGCAGGCATGGGAGAAGGAGCTGAAAGCCTTAAGATTTATTTTGGTCTTTTGGAATTTACTATAGATCCATTTCTAGGCTTTTCCCTATGAGCAAACATTTCCACCATGGTGTGCTGTAGGGATTGTGAATACAGTCCCGTTTTCCATTAAACAGGATTTCTGAGTATCTTCTTCACACTGCTTTGAAACCTCTAGCTTTAAAGGTATCCTGGAATTTTGAAAAGAGCACACTTCAAATCAGCTAGACCTGCATAATTCATATCTGGATACAGAGACACACACAGCTGCTAACTAGTGCAACTGTATCCTGAGGAAGTGGGGTAGAGCACTGTATACAAAGAGGCTAGGAAAAAGACTCAGTGGTACTGCAATTGGAGAACAGTTCCTACTGGCTTAGCTCCCTTTTTGATCACCTGGCTGCACCAACTCTCTAGAGAGCACCAAAGTTCCAATTCAGGTTCCAGCCATAGTAATGGGTAAGATGCAAACAAAGCAAGTCCTGTTCTTGGATGGGGAACTCTGCTAAATGGTTGACTCCATGTTACCATCTAGCTCCTAGATGGCAGACAGAGCAATGGGGAAAGCTGATATGGTTGAAGTTTGTCATGTAAATAGCCCTCTCTGGACAGGAGAGCCTTTGAATGTGCCAGTGAAAGTGTATTTTTCTATAACTGAGTAAGGAGTATTTGAAAACTGAGTACTGGGCATACAGCACTATATTTTTAACCAAGAAAACACTGTGCTCATAATAGCATGCTCTCCATATCTGGCTAACTTACCTGCACAGTTAAAACCTTAGTGATGGTAGACAGTGAGTTCTGCAGGAGACTTTCCTCATTTACTTCATGCCTCCTAAGGCACAAGCTAGTAAATGGCACAAGGTTCATAGGAAAATGGTGCTCTCTCCCCGCTACGCCGGGATGCAGTCCTATTTTTAAGTATAGGTATTCAGGACCCGCCAGCATGACCCTGCCCCTCCCTGCCAGCATACCCAGACAGTACAGGTGAGGTTGAGGTCATGCTGTGTGGACAATGCCATTTTGTTTCTGTAGAAGTGCTGAAACAGCAACCCCCTACCCCACATCTAAGCAAGTCCTATGGACTTGGTAAGATGCACAGAAGAGGAGATCCTGGCTCTGGATCTCATAAGGTACACAGGATAGTATTCAGAGTAGCAGCCGTGTTAGTCTGTATTCGCAAAAAGAAACGGAGAACTTGTGGCACCTTAGAGACTAACAAATTTATTAGAGCATAAGCTTTCGTAAATGCATCCGATGAAGTGAGCTGTAGCTCACGAAAGCTTATGCTCTAATAAATTTGTTAGTCTCTAAGGTGCCACAAGTTCTCCGTTTCTTTTTACAGGATAGTATATGGCAGTCTAGCCAAAATCCCCACAGCACACCAAAGGAGATGGGTGTAATGGAATGTTCAACTATTCTACTGTTCAGCCACCGCACGGTAAGTAACATGCCTTATTTAAGCTAGCATTCATATCTGGCAGATCACTGAAGAATCGTATAGCGATCACAGCCAGTGTGTATCCTGCTGAGACAGAAGCTCTGTTCCCGTCCATCTCTAGGACAGAAGCCTGGCCTGCTAGTAGCAGTCCTGCAACCTACTGTATTCAAGACATGCATGCCAGTAGGGCCTAGCAACAAACAGGGTAATGCCTCGACCATGTCTTCCATGCCAGCCCGGTGTCAGTAGGATTCCAGATGTGAACTGCCAGAATTAGGTCCTTGCAGAAATAATTGATCAAATTAAAGTTAGTAAAGATTTCCTGAGCCTTTAGGCCAATGAAAACTGCACAAGTGGAAAATAACTTCTAAAAAATTAAGATGCTGCTGCATTGGTTTTGTTCTTGTTGCCTTTGACTTTTATGCCTTTTGAGAAAAGGTGTTGAACCGAACCATGAATGTCAGATTAACCAAGACAATTTCTTTGCACTTCATCTGCTTGCCAGGGGCACTGCCCTAACACTGACCCAGCCAATATATTTCCATCCAATCATCTGCAGAAAGAGGAAAAGACCTAGAAACTTCAAGGCCATTAAAGGAGCTAGGATTTCAATGCCATTTGTTTGTGGAGTCATATATATGTGTAATGGTCTTATGTCCATGTTAAGTTTTACTGCCACTCAATACTCAAACAAGTTTCTAAAAAAAAGAGAGTCAAGTTTCAAGGTAACAGGAAAGAGGTTAAGATTTCAACAATGGAAGTTTTAGAGTAGCTAATTTAAAATTACAAGGAGTCCGGTGGCACCTTAAAGACTAACGGGTTTATTTGAGCATAAGCTTTCATGGGTAAAAAACCCCACTTCTTCAGATGCATGGAGTGAAAATTACAGATGCAGACAAAATATACTGGCACATGAAGAGAAGGGAGTTACCTCACAAGTGAAGAACCAGTGTTGACAGGGCCAATTCGATCAGGGTGGATGTAGTCCGCACCCAATAATGGAATTGACACTTCCTCATCTATTATTGGGAGTGGACTACATCCTCCCTGATCGAATTGGCCCTGTCAGCACTGGTTCTCCACTTGTGAGGTAACTCCCTTCTCTTCATGTGCCAGTATATTTATGTCTGCATTTGTAATTTTCACTCCATGCATCTGAAGAAGTGGGGTTTTTACCCACGAAAGCTTATGCTCAAATAAATCCGTTAGTCTTTAAGGTGCCACTGGACTCCTTATTGTTTTTGTGGATACAGACTAACACGGCTACCCTCTGATAATTTAAAATTACTTACTTTTAAATGTTTAATCTAGATATTTTCTGTAACTAATCTAGAATCTTAAACAACTCATAAAAAGCTTTCCATTCTGCTTTTCAGACTAATTAAAAACGTACTGAGTGAACATTACTGTGGCCTTTCCCAAAAACCTGAACTGACCTCCTGAATAACAAATCTATAGAAATTCCCCAAAATAAGTTCTTTTGAACACGAGTGTCTCTTCTCAAAGAACATCCAGCTGTGATCTGAAAATTGCCATAGATGGAGAATCTGCCATGACCTTTTGTAAACTGATCCAATGGTTAATTACCCACTGTTAAAGTATACACATTGTTTCCAGTCTGAATTTGTTTAGTTCAACTTCCAGACTTTGGATCTTGATACAGCTCTGCTAGATAGAAGAGCCCATTATCAAACATTTTTCCCCATATAATTACTTTATAGACTGTGATCAAGTCACCTTTTCTTTGTTCAGCTAAATATATTGAATTCCTTGAGTCTATCACTATAAAGCATATTTTCTAATCCTTTAATCATTCTTGTGGCTCTGCTCTGAACCCTCTGCAATTTATCAACATCCTTCTTGAATTGCGGACACCAGAACTAGACACAGTATTCCAGTAGCAGTTGCACTAGGACAAATACAGAAGTAAAACAACATCTCTATTCCTATTTGAGATTCCTATTTGTCCATCCAAGGATTGCATTAGCCTTTTGGCTACAACATTGCACTGGGAATTCATGTTCAGCAGATTATCCACCACAATGCCTAAAACTTCAGAGTCACTGCTTCCAAGGATAGAGTACCCCATCTTGTACCTGCATTCTTTGTTCCTAGATGTGTACATGTCTATTTAGCAGTACTAAAAATAAAGTACCTGTAGTGGGACAATTTCCCTGATGGAGACGTTCTGTAAAAAACAAAGTCAGCAACTCCTAGTGAAACTTGTAAAAAAAAAAAAAAAGAGTAGTTCTTCTTACCGCAGTCATTAAGCAAACAAACAAACAAAAAAACCCCACACAGAAGTCAAATTATTCCTAGTGTTCCCCAAAAATCACACAAATGTATGAATGGTAAATAAAATGCACTCTAAAGGAGTATGGAAAGTCACAATCAAGGATGCTGATGAAGGTTGAGAGAAATTTCAGGCTGTTCCTTAGTTGCTCAGCCAGAAAGGAAAAACAGCAGCTCAGAGTGAGAAGGCAGGTGAAATGCTCACAGAGCTCCTCAGAATGGCCTATTATCACCTCACTGCTCCTCAGGCACACATATTTGATGGGCAAAAGGAAGCAACAGCTTTTGATGCTCAGGGCAAAACCTTTAAAGAGATAAGCACATTGAAGCATATAAAAATCTTTGTTCACTTCAACTATTCTGCTAAGGCTAGAAAAAAAGAAATCTTGACCCAGATGTGATAGGAACAGAAAACAACTTGGAACACTGGCTGAAGGAGGCAGAGGAATTCTTTAGCTACGGGCCTGTAAACCACATGGCTCATGGGGTGCCCCAAGGTGATGGGATCCTTTAAGAAGTCGTCTCCCTCAAAACAACACGGCTGCAACAACATTGCATACAGAACAATGCATAGCAGTCCATAACCCTTGTTTAGTGTGCCCTCTCCTGGGAGGGAAATTGTCTGGGGAGTGAATGGCACAACTACTTCTTGGTCGGAAACGAGAGAATTGAGTACTCTGCAGAGGCATCTTCCAGGCTGGCAAGGACCCATGCCAATGTATTGTTCTGTCTCCCCCTTAAGCAGCCATCTCATTCCACTCTTCAGAAATCCTCCTTTTCAGCCAGTAGTGCTGGGTATAATGGCTGGTTTAATTACCTCCAATTCCAATACATGGATTATCCACTTAATTCACCATTCCGATAAATTGACACTAGCGGAAGTAATCCCATATGCTGTGGGTATGACAGTCTGGAGGAAGAGATAGAATCACGGTGACTTAAACTAAAGAGGCAACAAATTACTACTCACCACTCGGGTTGACCTAATTCTCTCAGTTGTCACTAGGGAGAGGTGAAGTGTCTTTGGCATGCAGTCTTAGACACCCTGCAAAGGTAGGACCAACACTTGTCTACACAGGACAGGACAGGCCATTCCCTTTTTCATGCAGGATTCTTTTTAATATTACCTGAGAAACAGAGCAAATCAGAGCTCCTTGTCAGGTGAATTTGTAGGCAGAGTGAAAACAAAGGTGTTTCCAAAAACCAAGTCTCACATTTGATAAAGAAAACAAGGCTAAAATATTTAATTCAATGTTAGAACTGGTTAAGAGTCCAGAATTCCTGGCCCACTGGAAATTCTGATATTTCCACCTTGGTTTTCATCTTGCATTGAAACGTTTCATTCTGCCTCAGCTCAGCATCAAATTACATCTACCCAAGCTGCCTCAGTGCCTCACGGGAGTTGAAGTTCAGGGGCATCATACCTCCATTCTCTTCTACAGGCTTTGATCCCTGATTGTCCCATGATGTCTAGTTACAGGGTTCCTATGATACACAGCAGTAGCTCCCTAAAGGGGAGACCACAGTTCCATCTTAGGAGATAGTCGGCACAGAGAGACCAGTCGGAGAGAAAACTGGTGCCCATGAGGCACCTGAACAGCTCAGGTGCACACATTAATATTGTACTGAATCAAAACAATTTGAGACTTGGTTTCTTACGTAGGTCTAAATAATTACTTTCACAGGAAGTAGGAAGCCAAAGCAAGGAAATGGCAGTTTCCTCCAGGAATGGACAACATGCACTGCCAAAAACGGTCATTACTCAGCAAGGAGGGGCATGGCTTCAAACACACACAGCACAGCTGAAAGCTCCCCGAGCACTCCCAAAACCTCATTGAGCAGCACTGGCAAAATCTAAGCAGAGAAGACTCTGACCTAGAGTAAACAGAGTACGCCCTGCAGAATTTGAGACGACAGACCAGATTCTCAGCTGGGTGAGTTTCCACACTCCTGCTGAAGTCGATGAGCTATGCCCCTTTACACCAACTGAAGAGATGGCCAATTAATTCTGGGAGTGATAAAGAAATGAGAAATGATGGGGCAGTACTTTTCTGAAAGCCTATTTTTAGCATTTTCACTGCTTATTACCCCCAAGTCAATGAAGTATCAGGCCACACAAACGATCTTGGACAGGAAATAGAGCATAATCCTATTTTGCCAACACTGCACATGAAACAAAAAAATGAACAATAGATTCTTCTAATCTGTTGCTTGGTCTAGATTTTCTTGCAGCTTAAAAACGCAGTGACACTTGTGGTATGGAAATACTGATGGGCTGTGCTCAGGCAAAGGAGGGATTAATTGTAATTGCTGACTTCTTCTGAGCACATTTAACAAAGTAGCAGCCACATGCTGCCTTATTCCATGAATCCAGGAGGCTGTGTGAGCAGGCAGTGTTATATTACTCCTGGGTGGGAATGAAATCATGTGGGAGCTGCAAGCGTCGTTCACAGAGAAAAATTACCATTTTATATTTATTACTTTGGCTGGCTTAAGTGCCACAGGAATAGACTCACTAATGCATGTGAGGGCAATTCCCCAACACTTTGACTCTGTTGCTTTGTAAACTATTTTTAGGGAATGTCTCAGAAGGCATTTAAAGGGACATGCCATCCAATTTTTAAAGGTTATTTTGGTGGTTTGTCAGAATGATACCAATAGCACACTACATCTCCCCAGATTACATGGCTATACTGAATTCAGCTAAGAAATCCATATGTTGGGGAAAAAACAAAACACAAACCCTTTTCTTTTTTCTCATATATCTCTTTTGTTCCCTAAAACAGATTATATCTTCAATAGGATATTATCATTCTGACTGGTAGCTTTTAAACTGGTAATTGTACAATTTAGATGACTTGTGCATGGTTCCTGCTATTTTTAAGTATTACTTTAATGAATATAGAGGATTGAACATACATAATAACTGCATAATTAATCCAGAAATTCACAATTTCTTTTCTGAAAGGGCATCTCATCAAAACTATACCCTTTTCATACAAGGACAAGGTGTGGGTGTATGGGAGAAGGGGTTACTTCCCCTTCCTGAGTCTTCAAATACTCAGACTACAGTACACTATTCAGAATATAGTTTCCCCTTTGTCTTGGAGATTGATTTGCTTTTCCAGCACAAAGATATATCTTTCAGCTGTTGAATCCATATTGTAGGTCAATCTTCAATCTGGATTTCCAGCACAGGGCAATCAGCATGCTTCCTGTTTATGCAATAATAACCCTATCCTGAACTCACCAGATGCTAAGACTGAAAGCCGAGGGCTTTATTGGCCCAGGATGTTTAATGACCACTTGAAGGTGCTTCCTGTTTATTTCAGTAGCTTATTTTATTGTAATAACTAAATTCTGGGGTGGATAAACTGCAAGGTTAGAGAGCAAGGAATTTAGCAAGTAAGCTCAAAGGTTGAAATTCGAACCTGCAACAAAGACTATATTCCAGATATGCACATTAGTAATCAAAAAGTAGCTTACAGCCCAACCAACCCACAGGTAAAGTAGCTTGTATTCCCTCCTTTACAGATCTCATTTAAAAAACGCACAATTCCACAATTCAAAATCATTTTTTGTGAAGAATTTGGTTACTCTTCCACTTAAACCTCCTTGTCCATTTCTGCCCTGCTATAATGCAGAAGGAAATGTAAAATGTGAGTAGCTCATCATCAAGTTATTTATGTTCTAATTCAAAGAGAGAAGCACATCTAAGACTATCTTTATTCTAGGACATTTTAACCAGTAAAGATCATCAGCCAGTTATATTAACATGACATGGCTGCATAAAAAAAAAAGTTTCACATTTTTTTCTCCTTCTGTCAGCTAGGTGAGAAGAAAAGCCCAGCCACCAGGTCCATCTGATGAAGGAAGTCTGGCAGCACTGGTAAAGGGCAGTGGGTCTTGCAGCAGCAGATCTGGAGAGAGAGAGCTGTAGGCAATCTGAACACCTCTAAGAACCACAGCTGCCTTGGGGGAAGTAAGAGTAGCAGGATAATCTGTTCCCTTTTTTGCCTGTAGGGTTGCCAACTGTCAAATCACAAGCCCAAACATCCTTGCCCCACCCCAACCCTGCCCCTTCCCCACGCCCCTGCCCCGAGCCTTCTCTGAGGCCCCGCCCCACTCACTCCATCCCCTTTCCCTCCGTTGCTCACTCTCCCCCACCCTCATTCACTTTCCCTGAGTTGGGTTCTGGGAGGGGGTGTGGGCTCTGGGCTGGGGCTGAAGGGTTCAGAGTGTGTGGGGGGGTACAGGAGCAGGTGTAGGGTGCAAGATCTGGGAGGAAGTTTAGGTGCTGGAGGGAGCTCACAGCTGGGAGAGGGGTTGGGATGCAGAAGGGGCTACAGGCTCTGGGAGGGGGCTCAGGGCTGGGGCACTGGATTGGCATGCAGGAGGGGATGAGGGGTGTGGGCTCTGGGAGGAAGTTTGGGTATAGGAAGGGGCTTCGAGCTAGGACAGGGGGTTGGGGTATGGGAGAGGGTGAGGGCTCCAGCTGGAGAGTGCTCATCTTAGGCGGCTCCAAGGTGGCAGTGGAGCTTGGCTAAGGCAGACTCCCTGCCTGCCCTGTCCCTCCGCCACTACCAGAAGCAGCTGGTATATCCCTGCAGCCCCTGAGGGAGGGGCAGGGGTCTCCGTGCGCTGCCCATGCCCTGAGTGCTGACTCCACAGCTCCTATTGGCCGGAGACTGTGGCCAATGGGAGCTGTGGGGGAGGAGCCTGTCTTAGCTGTCCTGGGAGCTGCCTGAGGTAAGTGGAGCCAGGCAGCTCCACAGGCCGCTCCCTCCGTGCAGCGCTCCTGGAAGTGGCCCACACATCCCTGCAGCCCGTGGGGGGGGGGGGCACCAGCCCCACAGCTCCCATTGGCTGCAATTCCCAGCCAATGGGAGGTGCGGAGTGAGTGCTCAGGCAGCATGCGAAGATGCCCCGTCCTCCCCCAGGGGCCTCAGGGACATGCCAGCTGGTTCCAGGAACAGTGCAGGGCCAGGGCAGGCAGGGAGCCTGCCTCAGCCCTGCTGTGCCTCCAGACTTTTAGCGGCCTAAAATCTCCCACTTTGGCTTTAGTAGCCTCTGGGAGATAGAGCCCGATTCTGGGAGACTCCTGGCAAAACTGGGAGGGTTGGCAATCCTACTTGCCTGCCTTTCCTGAAGAATCTATGAATTAAGGAGTGGAAGGAATGCATCTAGTTTCTACCACTGTCCCACACAAAGGTAACCACACACCTGTAAGCTGCTGGCCTCTCTTCCCAGCCAGGAAGGACTAATACCACACCCAGTCTTTTCAGGCACTTTCTTCAGAGCACAGTTTTACTCTTTACACATAAAACTTAGGCAAAATGTCAAAACAAAGCATTTCCTCCGCCCATCATGGGCTAGAGCTCACAGGGGCTTTTCTCCTTACCTCTCTGTGCTGAAAGGAGGACATACCGTTCCTTTCAAGGCCTACTGTACCAACTGCACTCTCTCAGTCCTTTATAGTAATCACCTGGCCCATTGCCAGATGGGTCTGATAACTGACCACAGCTAGCTGGCCCCAGCCATCCTGGACCTCACTATTACAACATAGTATTCTTGGAACAATAGCCCTGGAGCAGTGGTGAGGATGCCTCACCAAACAGAACAGGATAAATCAGCTGATTAGCAATGAAGTTCAAAGAGTTCTGATTAGGGTTCCACTTGCTGGAGTGTATTTGTAGCCTACTCCATCATCACAAGGCTACTAGCTAAGCTCTAACATTACACTCTGACACAGATCCCCACTGTAGCCCTGGGAAAACTACTTAGCCTCTCTGCCTCAGTTTCTCCATTTGTAAAAGGGGATAATAATATTTACCCTTCCCCAGAAGATTGTGGTAGATTATTGGCAATTATAGTGTCCGATTCTCAGGTGGTAACAGTCAGCCTATATCCACTGACTTCAGCGGAGTTACACTGATTTATATCAACTAGTCTTAATATTGTTAAATAATCAACTGCAGGAAAATCAGGCAAGACAGGGAATAGTTTATTCTAGTAAACCCTGATTTCAGTGGAGCTACCCAAGCTTACCAACTGAGCACCTGGCCTCGGAACGGTTTTCATCTTCAGAGCACTTTAGAAAAATTCACTAAATATTATTTAAATCACAAAATACAGAACATTTTTTAGTTTCGTGGGGCAACATTTCTTGTTGCAGCAGAAAAGGGTTTCTTTTTCTTTATCAGGGACTGTCCTTACCTCCAGGGTGCCCCTCCTGTTCGGACACTGTTGCAGGGGACTTTGCTTCTTGTATTCCCTCTGGTGGCCACTTCCTCAGCCATGATGACCAGTGCCTTCCCTGGACTGCCTTACTGGTCTTCTGTAGCTCTGGCCATGTCACACAACAGTTTGAGCCCTCCTGGGGTTCAGATGTAAACAAAGAGTCCTTTGTGCCTCCTGGGCTCAATTCTGAAAAGAGAGGCTCTTTGCTCGTCCTGGGCTTGACTTCAACTCTTCCTCCTCCTCAGGGCACTGATCCTTCACTGATTTTCCCTGCTAGGAGTCCAACTACCACTTGATTTAGCCTTCCATCACTCTTGTGCTTCTATCTTATTCCCTGGTGGTCATAGACCCTAGCTCATTCTATGGTCCCACCACAGCTGCTAACCCTGCTACTGTAGCTCTACTTTCTGGCCACAACCAGTCCCCACCTATCTTCCCAGGTAGAAGGCCTATCTCTTACTCCCAAGACCAGGAGTCAGTTAATCACCTCCCAGATGCAGAGCATAACTAATTGTTCTCTTCCAGGTGATGTGGTTTAAGCCTCCTCACAAACCAAATTTTAAATTTCTGCCTGCATGGACTGAACTAACCCATCTTATAACCATATAAAACCACTTTATGCCCTGGTAAATACCACTGGGAAGGTCACTGCATCCACATTGTTAGTGATCATAAGAGGCCAAATACTTCTCACCTTGCTTATGCACATGGTCCTGTTGACTAGAATAGGATTAGTCTATAGAGAAAGGAGATGAAAACTCATGGCGATCGGGGGAGGTCCCGGATGACTGGAAAAAGGCTAATGTAGTGCCCAAATTTAAAAAAGGGAAGAAGAAGGATCCTGGGAACTACAGGCCAGTCAGCCTCACCTCAGTCCCTGGAAAAATCATGGAGCAGGTCCTCAAGGAATCAATTCTGAAGTACTTAGAGGAGAGGAAAGTGATCAGGAACAGTCAGCATGGATTCACCAAGGACAAGTCATTGCTGACTAATCTAATTGCCTTCTACGATGAGATAACTGGCTCTGTGGATGAGGGGAAAGCAGTGGACGTGTTGTTCCTTGACTTTAGCAAAGCTTTTGACACAGTCTCCCACAGAATTCTTGCCAGCAAGTTAAAGAAGTATGGGCTGGATGAATGGACTATAAGATGGATAGAAAGCTGGCTAGATCACTGGGCTCAACGGGTAGTGATCAATGGCTCCATGTCTAATTGGCAGCCAGTATCAAGTGGAGTGCCCCAAGGGTCGGTCCTCGGGCCGGTTTTGTTCAATATCTTCATTAATGATGTGGAGGATGGTGTGGATTGCACCCTCAGCAAGTTTGCAGGTGACACTAAACTGGGAGAAGAGGTAGATATGTTGGAGGATAGGGATAGGATACAGAGGGCCCTAGACAAATTAGAGGATTGGGCCAAAAGAAATCTGATGAGATTCAACAAGGACAAGTGCAGAGTCCTGCACTTAGGATGGAAGAATCCCGTGCACCGCTATAGACTAGGGACCGAATGGCTAGGCAGCAGTTCTGCAGAAAAGGACCTAGGGGTTACAGTGGACGAGAAGCTGGATATGAGTCAACAGTGTGCCCTTGTTGCCAAGAAGGCTAATGGCATTTTGGGACGTGTAAGTAGGGGCATTGCCAGCAGATCGAGGGACATGATCGTTCCTCTCTATATGGCATCTGGTGAGGCCTCATCTGGAGTACTGTGTCCAGTTTTGGGCCCCACACTACAAGAAGGATGTGGAAAAATTGGAAAGTGTCCAGTAGAGGGCAACAAAAATGATTAGGGGATTGGAACACATGACTTCTGAGGAGAGGCTGAGGGAACTGGGATTGTTTAGTCTGCGGAAGAGAAGAATGAAGGGGGGATTTGATAGCTGCTTTCAACTACCTGAAAGGGGGTTCCAAAGAGGATGAATTTAGACTGTTCTCAGTGGTAGCAGATGACAGAACGAGGAGTAATGGTCTCAAGTTGCAGTGGGGGAGATTTAGGTTGGATATTAGGAAAACTTTTTCACTAGGAGGGTGGTGAACACTGGAATGCGTTACCTAGGGAGGTGGTGGAATCTCCTTCCTTAGAAGTTTTTAAGGTCAGGCTTGATGAAGCCCTGGCTGGGATGATTTAGTTGGGGATTGGTCCTGCTTTGAGCAGGGGGTTGGAATAGATGACCTCCTGAGGTCCCTTCCAACCCTGATATTCTTTGATTCTATGATTCTCTGTCAACACCTCAATTTTCCTATGACCTTCAAAGAAAAAAGAAGACTGGTTTGAACTTTTTTTTTTAATTCACACAATTTAAACACAGCTTACTGAGAAAAGCTTGAATAATTTTCTGAAATGGAAAAGAAAGCAATTAAAAACCAAACCAAATCACATTGCTCCAAATGTTTTTCTTTGAGAAAGTACATCATAAAAAAGCGTCTACCCTGAATTGAAACAAAGGCTGAGAAACTTCATGCTTTAAAAGGTCTTCTGAGAAAGATAAGAGAGTTAGAAATAAGGCTTAACACCTAACTGTCATTCAGCCTTAATTATGGTGATCTCCTTCAACTCCACAGAAAGTCAGTAGTACATGGGTTAGCACACGTAAGTAGGAATCAGCAAATTGTAGGGTTGTCCATGGCTTGCGGACATTTTGTTCTTACATTGCCAACATCTCTTTTCAATTTGCTTATTTAAACCAAAGTTTGTGAAGCAAAACCTAAATGGTGCTGACACTGTTACTAGCTGACTGTGATTTAGTATATCCTGGTACAATCCTTCACTGTTTTCTTATGTGCCTTCCTTCCTACACACCATGTTGTGCAGCTGGCATTGTGTTCTACCAAGCATTTACAGCCAGCCATCAAACAAATGTGTTTTTAGCATAAAAAAATAAAAGATAAAAAAAACCTCATCAAGCTGGAGTTAAACCAGTAACCTATGAAAATCCCTAAAAGCTCATTATAGTCCTCCATTCTAGTAACCAAGAGCTTGAATGGTTCATTTTCATTCATGGAGACAAGCTTATACAATTGTCAATGAGAGCTACAACCAAGTCAATCAAGGACTAATAGTGGATAGACACCCTCACATGTCCACCTTGCAAGAACATAGGTGAGGGCAACTGATTGGTCAGTTTGTGTGATTATAAATTGCTAACTATCACCTTTCCTCCTGAAGTTCTAAAGTGTAAGTGACTCAAAGCCATTTTTTTGTTTTCCATCAAGCCAATTATGAAACTGGATTTCTTTCACTCTGTGAGTTTTAAAGAGCTTATTTGCCCTAATTTGAAACTCTAATGAAGATCTTGCTACAACTACTTCTCTTTGATCAGTGGGATTCAACTCCAACCATTAAGTGGAAAACCTAGATAAGTGTCCCTTCAGCCCCTTCATTGCCACCCTCTGGCATGTCACTGATCTGTAACTCAGTGGGAGAATTAATGGGCATTTCTTACAAACAACAGGAAGAAGTCCTGTGGCTCATGTAGAATCTGATTCATGACTCACTTAGGGAGTGCGCTGGTGAAAGTTCAATTCCTTTCATTAAATCTATTTCCTATTTTCTTACAGCACAGTCTAACTAGTACAATCAATCACAATGAAGCAACCCCTAACAGGCCTGTTTTCCATAGCCTGCAATGAGGTGGAGGAAGAAAGAGGAGGAGATATGTAAGACATCAGTCCGCTCAAGACTCACATAAAACATCCCACCAATCAAACAGAGGCATTAAATCCTGCTGTACTTCAATGCCATGATACCCCCTCACTAGGTACTTCCAATTAAACAGATTGAAGGGGCTCTGATCTATCAGTGACAACAAGACAGATGGAGAGAATGAAAAGATGGAGAGACTTAAAAGATGGAGAGAATGAAATTTGTTGCACAGGGGGATGCTTCTGAGACCAGAACTGATAGAATAACTGTGGGGAAACCTACCAGTGACACAGTCTCTCTATGACTCTCTATGATGACTTTGTCTCAGATGGAGAAGATGAATCAGGGAGGAATACAGCTGACAATAAAAGCACCCACCAAAATGCTGCCATACCTCCAAACACAGACAGGCCAATTCCCACAGTAGCATATTTTAACAGGGCAAAAGAGGCAGACGTAGTAAAAATGCCAGTAGGTGCAAGCAGCACAGCTAATGCTATCACACACCGTACAGATGGTCAGAATTTTATTTCAAAGAATCGTAGTGTAACTCAATTAGAAAATTACAGTTTACAAAAGGATCTTCATAACAGAAAAACAGCTTGCCATTTTCATGGGAGTCTTTTAGAAGCAACAGGAAATACCTACAATAAAATATTGGCCATTGTGCAGTCTTTTAGGGATTTTAGTAGTTTGTAAACTACTTCTTCTTGTGATTGAAGTTGAAAGGCTGTTAGTTGTTTTGCTGTCAGGAAGATAAACGGTCTCTCTCTCTCTCCCCCACCCTTGCTTGGAGAATAAAAATCAACATTGAACAGGTTGGAAGGCAAAGCTGAAATCTAGATCGGGGGTCAGCAACCTGCGGCACGAGTGCCAAAGGCGACACACAAGACAATTTTTACTGACACGCTGCTGCTAGCTGGCATCCTGGTCGCTGCCCCCGCTCAGCCCGCTGCTGGCCTGGGTGAATGGAACCCCAGGCCAGCAGCAGGTTGAGCAGGGCCGGTGGCTGGGACTCTGGTTGGCAGGAGCCGGCGGCCAGAACCCCAGACTGGCGGTGGGCTGAGCTGGTCTGGGGTTCTGTCCGCTGGTGTAGTGTATTAAATTTCTCCCCATAGGAATGTGCTATTTGCGGAGCACCAGGACTGGCAGCCATAAGTAGTACACCATAAGTAGCACATTCCTACAAGGAGAAATTTAACACAGTACACCAGGGAAGTGTGCCAAACAGCTGGCCCACTTCCTGCCCCCTGACTGCCCCCCTCATCGCCCCTGATCCATCCAACCCCCCTCTTCTCCTTGTCCCCTGAACACCCCCTCCTGGGACCCCTTGCCCCCTGACTGCCCCCTCAGAACCCTCCACCCATCTGCCCCCCCCTTGTCTCCTGACTGCCCCCTCCTGGGACTCCACCCCCCAGCCAAGCACCCCTGCTCCCTGTCCCCTGACTGCCCCGACCCTTATCCACACCCTCGACCCCTGACAGGCCCTCCGGGACTCCCACGCCTATCCAACCACCCCTGTTCCCTACCCTTTTATCATGCTGCTCAGAGCATCAGGACTGGCAGCTGTAAATAGTACACCGTAAGTAGCATATTCCGGTGGGGAGCAATTTAATACACTACAACTGGCCCTGCTCAACGTGCTGACGGTCTGGAGTTCTCAAAATATGTTCTTTCACCCCTTATCAAAAATTACACTACAATTAGCTTAAAAACTTTAAAACTTAGTTTGTATATTACAGTAATCATTAAAAAATGTATAATGTTAATAAATACATAGGTTTGATGAAAAAAGTAGTTGTACTTACGTGCCTGTGCTTAATTTGTGTTTTCGATGATTAACCTTTTAAAAAAATCTCGCATGTCTCACACCCCCAGGAGATGTGTGCACCCCAGGTTAAGAACCACTGCACTAAACTGATAAGATCTGCATTTTAATTTAATTTTAAATGAAGTTTCTTAAACATTTTAAAAATCTTGTTTTCTTTACATACGACAATAGTTTAGTTACATAATATAGACTTATAGAGAGAGACAGTCTAAAAACGTTAAAATGTATTACTTGCACGCGAAACCTTAAATTAGAGTGAATAAATGAAGACTCAGCACATCACTTCTGAAAGGTTGCCAACCCCTGATCTAGATAAATAGAATAAAGGACCTAATACAGTACAGGCATAATCCTGTAAACACAGACCTTCAAGTAGTTCTCACAGCACTGCTCTCCTGAGCAAAGTTCATAGAATCATACAATAGCAGGGTTGGAAGGGACCTCAGGAAGTCATCTAGTCTAACCCCCTGCTCAAAGCAGGACCAATCCCCAACTAAATCATCCCAGCCAGGGCTTCATCAAGCTTGACCTTAAAAACTTCTAAGGAAGGAGATTCCACCACTTCCCTAGGTAACACATTCCAGTGTTTCACCATCCTCCTAGTGAAAAAGTTTTGCCTAATATCCAACCTAAACCTCACCCACTGCAACTTGAGACCATTACTCCTTGTTCTGTCATCTACCACCACTGTGAATAGTCTAGATCCATCCTCTTTGGAACCCCCTTTCAGGTAGTTGAAAGCAGCTATCAAATCTCCCCTCATTCTTCTCTTCCGCAGACTAAACAATCCCAGTTCCCTCAGCCTCTCCTCAGAAGTCATGTGTTCCAGTCCCCTAATCATTTTTGTTGCCCTCTGCTGGATGCTTTCCAATTTTTCCACATCCTTCTTGTAGTGTGGGGCCCAAAACTGGACACAGTATTCCAGATGAGGCCTCACCAATGCCGTATAGAGAGGAACAATCACGTCCCTTGATCTGCGGGTAGTGCCCCTACTTATATATCCCAAAATGCCATTAGCCTTCTTGGCAACAAGGGCACACTGTTGACTCATATCCAGCTTCTCGTCCACTGTAACCCCTAGGTCCTTTTCTGCAGAACTGCTGCCTAGCCATTCGGTCCCTAGTCTATAGCGGTGCATGGGATTCTTCCATCCTAAGTACAGGACTCTGCACTTGTCCTTGTTAAACCTCATCAGATTTCTTTTGGCCCAATCTTCTAATTTGTCTAGGTTCCTCTGTAGCCTAACCCTACCCTCCAGCGTATCTACCACTCCTCCCAGTTTAGTGTCATCTGCAAACTTGCTGAGGGTGCAGTCCACACATTATATTCAACAAAACCAGCCTCAGGACTGACTCGTGGAACACTTCTCTTGATACCGGCTGCAAATTAGACATGGAGCCATTGATCACTACACGTTGAGTCCAGTGATCTAGCCAGCTTTCTATCCATCTTATAGTCCATTCATCCAGCCCATACTTCTTTAACTTGCTGGCAAGAATACTGTGGGAAGTTACTTGCATAATCACAGGTTTCAGAGTAGCAGCCATGTTAGTCTGTATTCGCAAAAAGAAAAGGAGTACTTGTGGCACCTTAGAGACTAACAAATTTATTAGAGCATAAGCTTTCGTGAGCTACAGTTCATCCGATGAAGTGAGCTGTAGCTCACGAAAGCTTATGCTCTAATAAATTTGTTAGTCTCTAAGGTGCCACAAGTACTCCTTTTCTTTTTGTGGGAAGTTACTAACACCCCTCAGTGATTGCAGGATTGAGACCTTAGTGAGTGTTTAAAAGCTAGGACAGGTACGAACTAAGTTGCTAACAGCAATGATAACTTGACTATAGTGCACACTCTCATAAGTTTTATTTCGGGTATACATTTTAATCATTTACAGTTCAGATTAGATTGATGGGGTGTAGGGCCAGATTCTGTTACCCTTATTCATGTTAGTAGTAGCTTAGTGGATGAACAGACCCATTAATTTTAATGGGACTCTTCAGGGAGTAAGGTACTACTCAGTGTGAATAAGGATGAAAGGTTCTAACAATAAATGAAAACTTTTTTGGTTAAAAACTGTATATTTGGGTTGATTGAAACAATTTGTAAATTTGGATCAAATTTGACAAATTGTTTCAAAAAAGAGAAAAATCCAAAAATATCAAAAGGTTTTGTTTTCTAATGAAAGCATTTTGATTCAAGACATCGTTCCATTTTTGTAATTTTTTTAAATAAAATTTTTGAAAAGCCCAAAATAAAATGAAATATTTTATTTCAGTTCAAATGAAACATTATGTTTGACCTGAAATTTTTTTTAAACTTTTTCAGTTCAGCCATCAAATTTAAAAAAAGTCAGTTATTTCCACAGGTGTAAAATGAACTGCTATAAACAAAATATATTTAGAAAGTCCTTAGTACTTACATGTAAAGCTAAATAGTGTATTACTTGGAAACACACAATAAAGTTCAGATTGTTAATTACCACATTTTCTTCTAGGCTCGTACATGACTATAGGAAATATAAAAATATCACTTACTGTATCAAGACTTACTTTCTTTTTTCATGTAAATTCATCACCTGTGAAAGGTGCTGGATTGACAGAAAGAGAAAAAAACGTAGAAAATGTGTGAGCTAATCAAAAGGAGTTTTGATCAAATGTTGTTCAAGCCCCATTGAAGTCAAAGGAGCCAGGGTGATTTTCCCCAGCATGGGTTCCAAACCCCTATTTTACGTATTTGTCCAAACGTGTCAGAAGCTGTTTAACTTAAAGCTCTGTGTGACCTTACAATATATTTACTACTTGACTGAACTAATCTCTCAAATGCTTTGAGTAGTTGTGAGGGACCAGAGTGTGGGCAATCTGGCCTAGCAGTCATCGCTGGGTTGGTGTTAGCAAGTCAAGGACAACCACCAGCCTTTTTCACAACTGATTCATGTTCAATTTGTGATCCAAGATAACCCTAAGATCCTTTTTTCAGCAATACCACCACCTAGCCAGTCATTCCCCATTTTGTAGTTGTGCATGTGATTTTTTTCTTCCTAAGTGCAGTACTTTATGAGTGCTGTACACATGATCTCATTGGTAATGGATCGATGCTTTATGTGGTGCTTGGGGCACGGTAGCTGTGACATCTCTATATAGATAATACTTTTAGTGTTTTTTGATACTGCAATGTGCTTTTGTTTTCTCTCAGATTTAACTGGAGCTATAGCTGTTTCTTACACTTCTAAAAATTTAGCATTTTCTAACCACCTCTCAGTTTGATTAATGACTTCATATTACAGTATTTACCACCTGTAGGTGATCCAATTTTATTATTGTTTTATAAAAGGAGTTGGGTTGTGGAAGACTCAGTCCCAATACTGCCAATACTTACTACCAGAGCAGTGCTTGCTACTCTGACTAGTTCCAATGAAATCACTGGGACTGTTCACAAGAGCTGAGAGAATAATTGATTTTTTTGGCCCAGGAACCAAAACTGGGGGGTGGAGTGGAGGATTATTTAATTTTGAACCAAAACTGATTTTTTTTCAGGTTTTTCTTGAGAAAACAAGAAGCCCCTAAATTTTTTGTGCTCGGTTGAGAAACACGAAACTAAACAAAATGTTTTGCATGTTTTCATTTAGTTTCTGGGGTGTTTTTCAATCAGAAATTTTTTCTGTTTTTTTTTTAATTCTCAAATGTTTTTCACCCTTTTTCTGTGTGTGTTTTTTAATAAAAATATAGCAAAATTTGAAAATAAAATATTTCAAAATGAAAAGTCAATACATTTTGTTTTCAAAATTGTCAGAATGAACTGTTTCAACTTTTTAAAAGTGCACTCTTTTTCTGACAGAAACTATACACTGAATTTGACCAAAATCTGCAAATGGCTTGAATTTTAGTAAATTTATTATTTGCCAAAAAATTGGACACAATTTACTACTCACCATGGGCCTAATCCAAAGCTCATCAAAATCAACTAAAAGACCCCCTTTG
The DNA here is from genome assembly GCF_009764565.3 of Dermochelys coriacea. Lineage (NCBI taxonomy): Eukaryota > Metazoa > Chordata > Testudines > Dermochelyidae > Dermochelys > Dermochelys coriacea. The sequence goes on from NC_050070.1 coordinate 126,045,451, forward strand.
ACTTCAATGAAGTAGGTCCTATAGTAGGCATGGTAAGTGGTGGTAAGTATAGGCAGGCTCAGGCCCTTAATTAGATCATTCACACACAAAATACTTTGAGAAATATCACAATTTTTCCTTATTACATGGACAATAGAAAACGTGTTGCTGTGTATAATCAGCATTCCCTTGGATCCGCAGAGTTCTGACAGGGCTGAGAGAATGTTCTGAGGCCTCACAGAGAAAAAGTGATGGCAACAATCAGATCAAATTTATTTCCTATAACTAGAGAATAAATTGGGGTTGGAATGGGAATACCATGATAGAAATATGTGGTGAAATTACAACATGAAGCCAAATAGCAGGAAATATAAACATTATATGATCAAGATTACTAATGCCATAGAACAAGTAAATTTTCTACAAAACTGATGAATTCTCAACTCTTGGTAGCATATTGCAATAGAGAAATCTTATGTACAGGAGATGGCGGGTGATTTTTCTCTCTTATCTCTGCTCTCCCTGGTTTAACTGTAAACTACATAGAAAGAGACTAAAAAATATAAATAGAATATACCCAGAAATGAGAAACCATGTTTGAATATTTGTATCCCATCCATTTTCAGAGTTCACCATGTGAGTATCAGTATGACAGAAGAAGAACAAAGAGAGATTAGAAAACTGACTAAATTGCTTAGGCATCATCATCGCCTTTATTACATACTGCTGTTTATGTGTAATGGTTTAAATAACACCAAATGCACTTTTAAATCATTTGCAGGATGTACTAGAAACAATGCACTACCTTTCCCTCTACCTAAGGAGCTCCTTGGGCACTTGAGAGTTTTAAAGACAAGCAGTTACGCAAGTTGTGGGATCCCAAATGAAGACTCAAGATGCTGGATGATTCTGTCTATTAGTGAAGTTCAATGAAGATATATTGAAGGAAATTTATATACAATTCAAAATATTTATTTCTTTTCCTCGTTCATGGGGCATCATGACCTTCCACTCTGAACAATGCTCCTTTTTCACTGAATTTATTCAATGCTAGTTTTAAGGACATGAGCTTGTTTTGTGAGCAAATAACTCAAGAATGTATAAAGATCAGAGGGGAAAAATATCCCCTACCTAGCACAGTGCACAGTGACACATAGCTGCTATTGGGGTATTTGCTGTGTGATGCTACTTTGCCTGTATGGTACCGCTATAGAACACTTTTCAGAGTAGCAGTCGTGTTAGTCTGTATTCGCAAAAAGAAAAGGAGTACTTGTGGCACCTTAGAGACTAACAAATTTATTTGAGCATAAGCTTTCGTGAGCTACAGCTCACTTCATCGGAAGGAGGTCAGGCTAACCAGGAGTCTGACCACTTTCAGAGTGCACTGCAAAACTCTGTTTTTTGGACAGAGCCTTTCTACAATATCCAGATCCTTCAAAGAGGAAAGGAAGGAAGAACACATTTGCACACAAAATTACAGCCTCTGTATGGCGGAAGTTAGAAGAAACTATGATCCATGGGGGCTCTTGTTATGCAGATCTGATTTACATGGGAAGCACTAGAGTGATGGGTACTTCAGCAAAATCCTAAAACAGACAAAATTCCAGAGGGAAATAAAGTTCAACATTTCTGATCCATATCATGCCTCCAATATACTCAGATATAAGATTTCCTTTGAGTTTGATGGGAGCTGTACTTTTGGATTGGAGATACACTGTAGTCCTATGTTATGTCAAGACTAGATGCCTCTCTAGAAGATATGCATTAGTTAACTACAAGTTATTGGGATCAGTACAGGAGTAACTGGATGATATGCTGTGGCCAGTGATATATATGGGAGGTAAGACTAGATGTCATAATGGCCCTTTGTTGCCTTAATCTATAAATTCTAGTTTGTCATATTTTCCTACATTTCTTGTGTTCACCCACTTTATTCTAATTCTCTCCCACAAACACTTGTTACATCACTCTGAAAGGAATCTACTAGCCAAAAGAAGTAAAAAAAGGAGCTTGTGATGGGTTCCCCAATCCGGGATGCCACCTGATGTGCTGGGGTCTCACTGAGCCCGCCCATTCCACCAGCCTGGGTTTCCTCACTCTGTTTATGCTGCGCCAGGCCCTGAAGCCTTCGCTAGCACACTCACACCGGTAAGGCCACACCCAGCTGCAGACACCGACCTAAGTCAAAAATATTGTGTGAGAGGGTTCAGCTTGGAGATTCACCCAGCACTCACATGAGCACACCCTTTGGGAAGTAAACCCAAAGTAATATTGTGTTGCACTGTATAGAAAGTTCTGCACAGCGCAAGCTCATAAAAATTTGCCCTCTCCCTCAATGTGGAGAGAGATATGCACAGCTTCTTGCCCCTCCTCCCCAGATATGAATTGCACAAAATGGGTTATTATAAACAAGCAACAAGTTTATTAACTAGAATAGGTCAATTTTAAGCAATTATAAGGGATAGGAAACAGATGAAAGCAGATTACTTTAGTAAATAAACAAAAACCACAAACTGAGCTTAACATACTAGATAGGTAAGATATAAATGAGCAAGTTCTCACCCTGAGTGATAAACCAGCTGGCAGATTCTTAAGGCACAAGTTGCCTTGGCTTTCCCAGGCTTTCATATACAGGCTAAAAATCCTTCTAGCCTGGGACCATCACTTCCCACAGTTCAGTCTTTGTTCCTCAGGTTTTTCCAGGTGTGTTGTTGCAGGAAGAGTGCGGTGCCCCCATAATGTCATTTCCCCACTTGCTGGAAAGCTCTTTTGCTGTGACCTGGGTCAAACAGTTCCCATTGTGTAGTGCTATCTCTGAGAGGTTTCTATTGTACACAATTTCTGTGGTAATCCTTGTGCTTGTGTGCATTTCCTCAATAAGCCATTAACATTGTTTGGCCTTTTTACTGTCGTACCTGAAAGGCTGCTTATGGGTGTTTTCAACCTCAGGACATGTTTCAGCAACACATACACAGCCAAACTTCATAACTTTACGTACAACAATAGCACATACAATCCAATGAGATATTACCATCTAGCACAACAAAACTTTTAGAATGACATCTCACAAGGCATACTTTGTATAAGACAAATTATATTTACATGACAGTGGTGAATATTGGGATTTCAGGGTATAACGTAGCTCTCAACACTCTCTGCACACAAAATTTTAGTGCACTATAAAGCCAGAATCAGAAAAGGAAGTATCCTAAGGGCATATGTTCAGTGTTTTGTTAAAGACAGGTGCTGCATGAAACTCAGCAGCCTCTAGCTGCACACAATGGATAAGCCTGTGAGTCTGTCACAGAGGTCATAGATTCCGTGACTTTCTGGGACCTCCATGACTTTTGCTGCAGCAGATGCAATTGGCCTAAGGGCTGTCCGAACAACATGGGCAGCTCCTGGGTCAGCTGCATTGGCCATTGCTGGGGCAGTCTTGGGCCACTGCGCCCCTCCTGAGCAGCAGCAATGGTCTGGGGCTGCCGAGCTCCCTTTCCCAGAAGCAGCAGGGGTCTCAGGCTGCACACTGCTGTCCACCCCTCTCCAGCACCAGTGGGGGTCTCAGGCTGCATGCCACTGCACCCCCAGAGCACCCAAAGCACCCCTGGGCCCCCCTCTGCCCCAGAACACCCAAGATTTAGTCAGGGGTATATAGTACAAGTCATGGACAGGTCATGGGCCATGAATTTTTATTTACTGCCTGTGATCTGTCCATGGCTTTTACTAAAAATACCCATGATTAAAACATAGTCTTAGCAATGGATATTGAGGTTGAAGAGTTCAATAAAACTCATTTTAATCTCTAAAATACAAATCCACATATTATATCTGTCACATAGTTTCCACATTGTTCAATGTTTTCCCCCCCTCTATATGGAATGCTGCTTGTTTCAAAATGTCAGGAAGTCAAAGAGAATTCAAATGACATCAGACATGATTTCTGAGCCACTTTAAAAAAATCTATGTACTCATAGAGTGGCATTTTCCTCCAGAGAAGCATTTGACCAGACAGCAGCCAGATGCAACAGGTGACACACATATACTAAAAGGCATGTCCTGCTCAGAAGCCGAGTAAATGGATGAACCCAAGACTGGACATGAAACCTTTTACCAAGAATTTTGGCTCCTCTCTCTACTGCATACCCAATGAAATTCCATCTCAAAAAGTCAGAGCATTTTGATAATTTATAACATAACATGAACCCCTCAGGCAACATTGTAGTATCTAACTCTTTCCTGAAATCCATGTTTCACGTTGTCAACAGTGCGTCCTGATCACAAAATGTAACAATGCATCAGCATCTGTGAAAAATGCCAGCAAATTATTCCCAAGTCAACCTCAAGGAACAAAGGTGAAATAAGGTTATAGGTGTTGCTGAAAATGACATCTAGGGGGATCTGAGCTGGAAACTGAGGTCGAGACTCTGGCCTTCACACATTGCAAAACGTAAAAATGAAAAGAGCAACTATGAAATTAATAATTAAAATTAAATTAAAAAGCGGTGCAAGTGAAGGCCAAGGGAGTATTCTTAGTTTATAAATTTTTTATTATTTTTGATCTATTACAGAGGCTGAGAATGCTGTGAATACAGAAATAAGCATGTAAATGAAATAGTTGGTACTGTGGTTTATGATTGTGATACAGTACGTAAACCACCATAAATTATATAATTAATGCAATAATAGATTAAAACCACAACTAGGTAACCAGGAATATATTTAAATAACAACTGTACAAGCAGGAGTCCAAATTAATTAAAAAAAATACAGCCTAGGAGCCAGATACTTCTGTCACTGTGGGCATGGCTGCAGTGGTTACTTGGGGCTTACTCTGCCGGAACTGAAACGAGATTCTGACCCTGCAAATTCAGCTGTAATTCCGAATTACTCAGCTTTTATAAATCCAAGACTTTCTGAAGAACTAAGCATTATTTTTGGAAGCCTGAAAGGGGACTTTTAGTCTAATTTTCACAAGGGTAAGGAGAAAAACCTTTGAAAAATTCCCTAACTGTATAGAGATGGGTAGTAGGTGATACTGTCGCCAAAGGGCAATAGCTCATTGATAATATAAGGCTACATTGCAGCATTTAGCCACCGGCCTGAGTGAGCTGCAGTGCAACACTGCAGCCCTTCTGGACAGGATGTACTCCAGCAAAGAGCGTTCCTCCCTGAATATAATCCTTCCCTGAGCAACCTTGTGTGCGGGCTGCACCAGCCTTACGTCAAATTCTGCCATGGTTCCAGCATGGCAGGGTAGGAAAGGGGAGCAGAGATGCTGGCCAAAGCATTCTCTTAAAAAGAAACCTGCTGGTGCCAGACATGAGTCTACAAGGTACGCTTGGACACTGTGCCGTGTGTGTGCTTTGCTGCTCTTCTGAGCAGAGACAACATATGCGTTTTCTATTGCCAGGTACTACTTGCTGCCACTAGCCAAATACCTACCAGCGCAGTGAGGAGGCCTAGACAGACTTCTTCTCCTGAACACCACATGCCTCTCCATAAGGCCTTTCTCCATGCACTCTTGAGAGCACCATGGAGAGATTCTGCCTGGCAGCTGAGAACTTATCATTCTTTGCAGGAGGTTTTGTGTCTATCTCCACCCTTCTCCTACCTGCACCAGTGTGAGCATGAGTAGGATGTAGTTCTGAGACGTCATCTGCCAAATTTTAGCCAAAAGAAAATGCAGTTAGAAATAGAATTATAATGGTAATAACAACAGATGGTGAACTAATACTCCTCAGTCGCTGGAGAGCTTAGCAACCATCTTTATTTGCATGGCTGCATGTCTTGCATTCAGGTCCTCAAAAAAATCATTCTTCAAAGCACAAGTTTATCTCCAGCCTCATCATTCTTTATAGGTACAAATAATACATTCTACACATTTAAAGTGCAAGTTTTTCTGGTGGTTAGTAAGGTATCAGCAGCTTGCTGAGGTCAGAAGCCAGGTTGTGTTTTTTGAGCATGATTTTTCAGGAAAGGGATGCATGAGGGTATCTGTATGTTGCAAATGAATGGGAGTTCATTGAGGAGGTGATGAAGCTGAGTGCACTGGGTACTGTGATTCTGGAGTGGTAAGGCAGGTGAACAGAGATTAGTTGTGATGTTAATATTGCCTTTCCTGTCACCTCCTTGGATTTTTTTTCTTTTAGTGCATTGATAAGAAATACACTTGAGCAACCTCAGCTCAAAGTTACAGAGTTTTCTGGAGTGGAATGGCCAAGTGGAATTTTCAATAAGTTAAGAATTCTTTACAATACATGACTGTATGTGCAGATTTATCTGGAATAATAATAGTAAAAAACCCAATTTTGACATGTACAAAAGCTGGGATTATTTCCACCTGGAGAGCAGATGAGTGGCAACATTGACACTGGTTGCAGAGTGACATTGTAGAATGGAATAAAACCATGTAGCCAATTAAATCTAGCATTTGTATCCTGTAGTGCTTTCCCCTCTAGTGCTTGCTTAACATTCTTTGGATTATGTTCACAGCTGCAGCTTTGATTTGTGCCATTAGTAAACTTTTCTATCCTCAGTACAAAGAAATGTCTAAACTTCCTTCATGGTTAATTCTTTCTAGGGCTTCATGATTCTATGGTGTGATTTTGGATTGCCAGTGACACATAAAAATTCCATCCCATTTGTCATTTTCAACCCTAGCCTCATTACTTTACAAGTTTTTTCTACATTAAATTGTCTACGCTACTTTTCATCCTGATCACCCATTTTTCTTTGCCTCTTTGGATTCAGATTCACTCAGCCACCCTTGGGTCTTCTACATGTTCCCATCTCCAGCCCCTTGATGTACTATATGGTTGTGAACAAGACACGGTACAATACTGATCTCTGTGATAGAGTTGCATAGGTGCTAAACACTTCTGAACAATCAGGCCCAGAGTGGTCACTTATGAAAATTATGGACCAAATTACTTCCTCAATCTCCCCTTCCCACAATGGAATCTGTGGGAGAACCAGAAATATAACCCCAGCCCCAAGCCTTCAATCTTATGACCAAGATATTTAGTCATCTAACTGGTTAATTCAACTCTTTAAATATGATTATCTATGCCCCAGCTGGAGATGTGAGGATCCCTATTTCCTTTCCACTCTGCGCTCTCAGAGGTCCCACATTACAAGCATTAATTTTTTTGTTCTGTGTGGTTCTACTCCCACTGGATCCTACCAATACTTCTATTTGATTGGACAAGAAAGATTGCTTTTGAGCCATGCAAGGCCTTCCCTCCCTCCAGAGACCGGCACATAACTCTCCCAGCCATTTGACCAAGAACTGAATCCAGATTTTCAGTCTTGCTGTATAATTAAGAGTTCCAAACTGGCCTCCACTGGTTATTTATTGTTGGAAAATCCAGAGTGGTAATTAGGAAAGTTGATGCAACAGAGGAAAAGTGTACATTAGCTATGACCACTCAGTGATCAGACTTTTATTTAAGCCAGATGTAAGAAGCCTTAGGAGATAAAACCTTAAGTACCTGGCTGCGAACAGATGAAATCATTTGCATAAGGAAGTAAGAAGATTAGACTAGATAAATGTTTTGAAAAGAGCTTTGCAAAAGAAGTGTAGTAGACCATGCAATGTGTGCTGATATTCTAAGGTACTTTATGGAATGATTTGACGGTGAGCATATATATTGGTGTACCTGCTGTAAAGGAAGCTATTTCAACTTGAAGAGCACCATCCAGAAAAGTAGGCATCTGCAAATTCAGTCCAGCTTGTTATTGACAGTAAATTGTTACCCTCAGAGAGACATCCATATGAAATGAATTGCCAGCTGTCACAGTTCTGGCTGACCTCTTGTCAAGAATGCTTGCCAAACAGCTCCACTTGGATCCATGTGCTTCTAAGATCCCCTGGGTCTGGGCAGACTCCAGTCAGAGTCTCTGGCTCTGGCATCTCGGGCACATTCTCCAGCTGGTACCACTTCTAGGGAATGAGTCCAGCTGCCCTGGGCCCCAGGACCATTGCTGACCCCAGAGGTCTACAGCACCGCACAACCCTCCAGAGCTCTACTCTTAGGGGTACTCCAGTTTAAAGTTTATCCCTTGAGGGATACGTGATAATTGAAGTAACACACGTACCCCCCTTTCCAAAGGGATTTCTAAACCAAAAATGCTTTACACATACACAAAACACAAGAGATACACAGATCTAGGCAAAATAATAAACACTTGTATGCAATTTCCTCCCTCAGAGTCCTCACCACTTTTGACTGTTCTTTGGGTTTTGGTCAGTGCTTTCAGGGGTCTCAGATCCCCTTTCCTGGATCCCATTACTCCTTCCTTCCTCCTGCTCAGTCTTGCCCTCTTCTTTGGGTTACAGAATCAGCTACTAAGCGCAGACTTTTTCCTTTCATAACTTCCAATGCCCTCCATCATGTGACCTTCCTGGTAAGCCTCAACCCCCCTCCATCAGGTGGTCAAGGTCCCCCATCAGGTGATCTGTTGCTTGGTTACCACCTAACTGAAGTCCAGGCTAGATAAAGTGGTTCAGCAAAGTCATTCAGTGTTAATGACCCTTTATTACTTCACATTGTTTGCACTATCTCAACACCTCTTGACATTTCAGTCCAACATGAGGCAAAAGACAACAGGGAAGGCACAGGACAGTCTCACACTCAAAATTATGTTCATAAATCAAAATGGAGATTGTAGTTTGATGTAGATACATACAGACATTTACTAAATTGTCTATTACCTTGTGGAATTTATATCAGAAAAATCATTGAATGTTGATTGTAAATGACAGGTTTCAGAGTAGCAGCCGTGTTAGTCTGTATTCGCAAAAAGAAAAGGAGTACCTGTGGCACCTTAGAGACTAACAAATTTATTAAATTTATGCTCTAATAAATTTGTTAGTCTCTAAGGTGCCACGGGTACTCCTTTTCTTTTTTATTGTAAATAGCACTCTTGATAGCAGTCTTAGCAGAGAAGTAAAGGACTGATCTTTGCTTTCATCACTATAACTGGTCTTCTAGCAGATGATGGAGCGGGTATAGCCTGAGCAAGCTGCTCTAAATTGTACCAGGGATTGGGCAGGCCCCCAGCTGGGATCTGACTACAAAGGATAAAAAATGTAGCTTAAAAATACCTTTTTCCTCCCTTGCACCATCCTGCACAGAATGTAGCTCAACCCCACCTCTATGCTGCAGAGTCTGTAAAGATATCATGGACACGGTAAAAAGAAGGAAAATATGAGCACTCCATTAGCACAAAAATCAAGATGTTGGTAACAAAATGAATCAAAAAGAACCAAAAGACATGAAGAGAAGAAATTCTTCAGATGTCTATATACCAATGTGAGGAGCCTGGGTAACAAACAAGAGGAATTGGAATTGCTCATTTATGAGCATAAATTCGATCTAGTTGGTGGACTATTCATATGATTGGAATGTTAAAAGCAATGGCTATAACCTATTTGGGAAGGGATGTAATTCCATGCTCTGGATGTCCATAGTTTCTGATTGCCAGAAGATGGGAGGATGATGGGCCTGTTCTGTTAATTCCCTCTGAAGCACCTGGCATTGACCGCTGTTGGAAGACAGGATACTAGGCTAGAGGAACAATTGGTCTGACCCAGTATGGCTGTCTTATGTTCTTAAGGACTGCAGGACTGTACTTGTATTATATTCTCCTCTCTGATTCTCTTTTCTGTTGCTGGTCATCAATTTCAGAAAACAGTCCCCTTTGCAGCAGACTCCTAAGCCTATTGCTCTGTAGAAAAGACAACACGAACATCTGGATCATCCTCCACAGACGTTTGGGTTGTTTTTTCTACAGAGCACTACTAGGGGTCTCAGGCCAGCCAAAGAATCTCTGGTAGAGCAGCTCCAGGGCTTGTGAGGGGCCAAAACTAGTGTGGAGGCATATGGGTTCTAAAGGGAAGTAGCTGGATTCCTCAGAGATGCACCAAGTTCAGGATAGGCCTCTTCTGGATAGCTCCCCCACTCTTCCTCTAATTCCCTGTACAAGCAGCCCTCTCAACCTCTGAGGGAACAACATGGGAAGAACTCTATGAGGCGATGCCCACATAGGTTTCTTCCCCCAAAATTGCACCAACAGACTACTCTGAAGAAGATGACCATCCAGACTTGCAGCATTCCTACCTATAAATATGTTTGTTGAGAATCAGACTTTTTTCATTTGCGTAAAATAGGATCTATAAACACTGGGAATTCCCCATGTCTGTCCCATGTTTCTGAATAAGGACCTTTTGATGATCCAGTGAGTTACTAACAGAATTCTATGAGTTGATAAAAAATCATACTAAAAATGCAATTGTTTTTTTGCCGTCACCAGGATGCAGCAACACTAATATTGGCATCAATTGTGATTTTCATGTTGTCAGTTGTTGGTATAAGCCCAATAAGTATAGCTTGTTGTATTGTTTTAGCTGAAGTTGCTTTGCAAACTGCAGTAAAGAGCAGGGATTAAGGTGCTAAAATTAGTTTGCACTGCAGTAGTAACAAATTAAAAATGGCATACTGTTATACCAAGCAATGTGCAGTGGTGCCAATTGATTTATGAGGTCAGGAGTGAAAGAATTTATCACCTGGCATTATCTCTGCCCAGATTTAATGCCTACTCTGTCATCGATGCACAAAAAAATTATGGGAGTAGAGAAAGGTCTTTTCCAAAGACAAGGGCTGTTTACAAAAGAGTGTTCTTCTCTAAGACACTATAATAAAATAAGTCTCAATGGCCTAAATCTTGCAGCATGCTGTGCAATCTTTATGGTGGTGACTTTTGTCTCCAGACAAATATTTTTATATTTGTTGTCAAATGATGAGAAAGATTGTCATGTCACCTCCAGGTATGAGGAACTTATAAAACTCTGGACAGTCTGGCATCTTCTCTGTCTCTGGGCAGCAAAGAATTAATGGCAGATTAATTTGCTGGAGTTCAGAACATGTTCAGCATTAACACAGTCTCCTTTCAAAAGCAAATACTCTGAAAGAATTGAAAATTACTTTGAGTCCAATTTAAGAAGGCATGGGAGAAAAGAGGAAGAGGGGTAGTTCTGACTCACTAGAGACTTCATCATGCAAAAGAAGAGTTAAGCAGACTTTTAGATCTATACTTTAGGGCTAAAAAGAGCTGCTAAACTTTACCGCCGAAGTGGCTGCATTTCAGTGGCAAATGAATAGAGCCATGTCTGTACAATTTGTTGAATGCCTTTAAATCTCTCTGGTTGAGAAGTGCTGAGTCAAAGTCTCACTATTCCAGAGTATCCCCTTGTGGCATGACACAATATTTCAGCGGCTCTGCCTCTCTCATCCTCGGGACTTCAGTGGTCTTGGATGGTGGTGACTTGGCCTTCCAGCATTGTCACACTGTAGTTCTACCCATTCCAGGGTATCAGTGTCCCAAACCAGTAATGTGCAACAAAATAATCGCAACCAACACAACATCTTCTGCCTGGGATCCTCTTCAGTCTCACTCTTTTTCCAGAGCAACAGCTCTAGGGCATCTCCCTGGAGTCCTTCAGCCAAACCCCAACAACAGACAATATACAAACAAAGCAACTTCCCCCACATCGTGGGCTTGACCCTTTAATCTAATTTAGGTTCTCCTTAATTCTTCACTCTTCTACAGAAAGCTGACCTACAGGGCTTCTCCCCTGGAGTGTTGCTCCATGATAAAGTACCACGACAGAAGTTAATGCCACTCCTGTAGCCTTCCTACAATTCTCTCTCTGCCTGGCTCCTATCAGGCCCTTCCCACAGAATGGGAACTCCAGACCACCTCACTCCTTGGTCTCCATCCTCCAACTGCTCTGAACTACTTCCTTTTAACTCCTCCCTGAGCCTGATATACACTTCAGGTGTAACAAGGTGGAGCTAACAAAGTTCTCAGGCTTTGGTTAACCCCTTCTCAGCCAGTGTGGGTTTTATACATCCCATGCCATCTTAAACAAAGGGGTTTATTATTTATTATTATTATTATAATTCTATTAAGGCAGCTAGTCGGGCAGGGTGGCACACACCTGTAATCCCAGCTACTTGGGAGGCTGAGGCTGGTGGATTGCTCAGGGGTTCTGGGCTGTGGTGTGCTATGCTGATCAGGTTCCGGTGCCACTGACAGCCTGGCCAGCGGGTGGCTGAAGAACCGGCTAAAATAGAGGTGGGCAAACTACGGCCCATTGGCCACATCTGGCCCGTGGGACTGTCCCGCCTGGCCCTTGAGCTCCCGGCCAGGCTACCTTCAGCCCCTCCCCCCCCAGAGCCTCAGCTCGCCATGCCGTCAGTGCTCTGGGTGGAGGGGCTGCGAGCTCCTGCCAGGCAGCGCACCTCGTGGCTGGTTCTGTCCAAGCAGCATGGCTGCCAGACATGCTGCTCTGAGTGGCATGGTAAGGGGGAGGGGAGTGGGAGGGTTGGATAAGGGGCAAGAGGTCCCGGGGGGCAATCGGGGACAGGAAGCAGGGGGCGGTTGCATGGAGCAGAGGGTCTGGGGGGGCAGTCAGGGGATGGGGAACGGGGGGGTTGGATAGGCATGGGAGTCCCAGGGGGGTCTGTCAGGGGCCAGGGATGTGGATGGGGTGGGGCAGTCAGGGGACAGGGAGCAGGGGGGGTTGGATAGCGGGTAAGAGTTCCAGGGGGGTGGTTAGGGGTGGGGAGTCCCAAGAGGGGGCGGTCAGGGGACAAGGAGCAGGGGGGGTTGGATGGGTGGGAGGTTCTGAGTGGAGCAGTAAGGGGGCAGATAGGGGATGGGGACCAGACTATTCGGGGAGGCACAGCCTTCCCTACCCAACCCTCCCTACAGTTTTGGAAACCCAATGTGGCGCTCAGGCCAAAAAGTTTGCCCACTTCTGGGCTAGAACAACAAGAATGACATATTGTGATTGGCACCCCCTCTGTGAGGGCTGATGATGGACTGACCGATCAAGGTGATTAAGGCATCCAATGGCATGTAGAGAGAACCACAAATAGGAGTGTAATTAGGAGATTATAGTAGCTTCCGTCAATTGTACTAGTTTCCAGCCTTATTCTAATCATTGTCACTAGAGTGATTTGGGTTTCTTCCACTTTCATGGCACCTAGACATTCAAAATTACAGAAGTTCTACCTCTTAGTTCTGTGACAAGCAATTTTTGCCTCATCCACTGTTCGAGGTCCATGAATTTCATTGCTGGGAACAGCTCTGGTGAATTCACATAAAGAACAAGAAGGCTAAAGGTTCTAGCGATTTTATAAAATCCTGGTGATAAATTCTTAATTTTTTGTGGTTTATAATTACTTTTGTTTATATTACTCCACATACAGATGGGCCTAATCAGAACCACAGAGCTAAGTCATAGGTCAGCACATGATTTAAGTACTTACCTTTAAGTATAGGCTTAAATCCCATTTAATTTAAGAATGTGCTTAAAATTAACTGAAGTGTTGTGCTCCACAGGGAAGAATTTAAGTACATACCTATATATGATGCTGAATCAGACCAAAATACCGCCAAACGTTGTGGAATCCATATGTAGATCTGAACTCTGCTATTTGCCACTCCATAAGGAGTCAAAACAAACCCTCCAATCTGAACACACACAAACTTTTGGGGGAAAAAATCAGCTCAGCTTTTAGCCCCTCTCTAATTACAGATAATACAGACATACTGAAGCACAGTAAACTGCAAACACCTACAGTTGTCTATCACTGAGCAGTCATTCATCAGAAAATAATATGAATTTTTAATTAAAAACTATTCAAAAAATATTAAGTGACCTGAATATGGATATTTTCTTTTACGCAGAAACATACCAAAGGCAGGCCCTACTTGAAGCTACACATGTGTATTCCAGAATTTGGAACATAAATGATACTATAGTCCAAGAGAACATCATTTGTTAGGTCTTGCTGTTAAAAAGCAAGATACATCCCAATCCACCTAGCTGGTCCTTGGCTCAAGGTTAATTTTACTACTAAAACCAAATATTCTATGATAATATGTTAAAACCTAATTGTCCCCTTATTCTTTGCGCTCAAGGGAACAAATCATAGTCAGTATTTTACGTGGGAGATTTTACTGCTCTCACGTGCAGTATGAACTGGGGCTTAAATAGCTTCACAGACACTGAGGCAGTTACAGAAAATGAAAAAGCACGAACAAAATTCCCATTTCATTTAATAGATTTTTCTTTTAAAATGTGGTTGCAGTCATTAGACAAATTCTGCACTGACTTTATACCTCACACATGCCCGGTGATGGCATCGGGTTTACCTCAGCTCAGAATTGTGTCCCTTCCATATTTCATTATGGAAGGCTTGTGGAATATCCTGATGCATGTGGAGCCCCTGTGGTTGCCCCTGTGCCTAGGAGCAAGAGGGAGATGCCAGCAGCTTCCTGGGAGCCTCGCAGAACTGGGCAGGTAGCCTGCCTGCCTGCCCTCCTGTGGACAGCCAACTGGACTTTTAACAGCCCGGTCAGCACTGCTGACTGGAGCCACCAGGGTCCCTTTTCGACCAGGTGTTCTGGTTGAAAACCGGATACCTGGCAACCCTAGTTATAGGAGATATCCTGGGGTTGCCCTGAAAGATGCTTGTGTTTTGTGAGCTAAAACAATGTGTTCTACTCATGGCTCCCTATCCAAGATGTTTGTGATTTGTCTAGTACTTTGTGTCTGTTTTCTGCAGCACATGGATTCATTACACACGTCCTAGGTCAGAATATGAAGCTGTTTTAACAGTGCACAGCAACACTACATCATACTAGGCCAGGAAAGGAAAAATGAAACCAAACCCAAATGAAACTCTTGGGGAATTTATAGCCAAACTGCTGCACTGAACCACTGAGGCTATGTCTACACTGTGAGGTAGGGGCCATTCCCTTGCTTGTGTAAATATACTCACGCGAGCTGTCATTGAGTTGGTGTACTTATAAATAGCAGTGTAGCTGTGGTAGCATACGGTATGGCTGAGTCATGCAGAGTACAAACCTGCCTCATACCGGTGGGTATGTACTTGGCATGGCTCAGCCACACCTCCGCTGTTGTTATCTTCTCTTTATACTCACACTAGCTTGATGAGAGGCTGGCAGTGTGGAGCCCCATTGGTCCAAAGGGAGTTTAGGGAGGCTTATTTGCTCCCTCAGAGGCCCCAGTGGTTCAGGTACTGTGCAGGCTGCATCAGTCTTCAGGAAGGTGCATCTTGACTCCCTCCCTCAGCATGTGCCCAGCTCTGCCATTTTAACTGGGCCTTGTATGGGGAATGTAAGGAGATGAGGAGGCTCTTTGTGTTTTCCTACAGGCACCTGTCTAAAGGATGATCACATCCTGTCCCTGAGGTAGAGAGAATGTAATGACCCAAACTGGAATTTGCCCACAACAGTGCAGTTGACAGTCCAGCCATTGCAACAAGTGCCACATTTCCTAACATTGCTGGCTTGCAAGGGAGAGGGAGGATACATTACAATAATGGTGCCACGTCTTGCAGTCCTTACTCATCTTCCTTAATAAAGCAAAACTCCTAGTGATTTTCACTTATCCAGGTCCATGGTTTAAACAACCTAAGAGTACAATGCCACTTAACACCATGCTGGGTATTAGTTAAATACTAACAAACATGCAGGAGTGATTGCCAGCTAGTGAACAAACTATTAATATTTGAGTATATGCATAGAGTTGTATATAAATATAGATAGATAAAATGTGTGCATCTCTGACTAAATATAAATACACATGTAACTGAGATATGATTGCTGATGCCCCTAGTGCATGTAGCAAAGTAAACTCCCACATAGTCTGATTAAAAAAAGAAGGAAGTGTCTTGTAGTGATTAGTGGCCAGTTTGTATTGACATACAATATTCTAGGTTTACGTGGTCCTGTCACTAGTCAAGGGGCTGGATTTGATTATTTTCAAGGTCCCTTCCAGCTCTACATTTCTATGATTCTATGATATGCCTATGTTTGGAATGTTACTGTGGTTTCCTTGAGTGCTCTAACTCATTTAGTCCCAGTAAGAGTAAGATCCACTAACCTCATGCTATTGGGTATATTTACAGCTAGAAAAAGGTTTCAAAGAGCAAGTTAATCTAGGAGACTATTTTTTTCATCTCACTATTGAACGGTTTATCAGCCTTTTGTTACTCTGCATACTACACCTTTTGTTATTTTCAGGTTTCTTTTAGAAGTCCCAGGAGGAGCAGAAGTCACAACACCATACAAATATGACTGCATTTAAATAATTTATTTCTAATTGCTGCATTTAGAACATTTCTCCATGTTATTTTTTCTAAGTGAAAGATTACTAGTCTGCAAAGGTCTGAGAGAAATCCTTTATTAACCACCTTCCAAATATTATGAGGCCACAGCAAAATGCAAAGGTGTGTATAATAGATACAGTCATTTTGAAAACAGGAAAAAGTAGTATATAAAAAGGACTGAATGCACAGGAGGTTAGTAATGAGTTACAGAGCTATTCACATTTAGGTCACCGGTTCATTTATAGCCTTGATTCGTACAGTATAAAATTGTTAACATTAACATGTTGATGGTTATCTGGCAGTGCTACATGAAGCAAGGAGGTGGTTTCAGTCCATTTCTTATGTCCTCATCACTGCAATTCGCATAGAATCATAGAAATGTAGGGCAGGAAAGGATCTTGAGAGGCTATCAAGTCCAGCCCCCTGAACTGAGGCAAGACGAAGTAAACCTAGACCATCCCCAACAGGTGTTTGTCCAGCCTGTTCTTAAAAACCTCCAGTGATGAGAATTCAACACCTCCCTTGGAAGCCCTTTCCAGAGCTTAACTACCCTTATAGTTAGAAAGTTTTTACTAATAGCTAACAAATCTCCCTTGCTGCAGATTAAACCCATTACTTCTTGTCCTACCTTTGGTGAACATGGAGAACAATCCTCTTGATAACAGTCTTCAAATATGTTAAGCACTGTTATAAGGTCCTCCCCCGCCCCCAGTCTTCTTTTTTCAAGATGAAACATATCCATCTTTTTTACCTTTCCTCATAAGTCAGATTTTCTTAAGTTTTTATCATTTTTGTTGCTGCTCTCTGGACTCTCTAATTTGTCCACATCTTTCCTTAAGTGTGATGCCCAGAACCAGACACACAATTCCAGCTGAGGCCTTACCAGTGGAGAATAGAGCAGGACAATTTCCTCCCATGCCTTGCATACGACATTCCTGTTAATATACCCCAGAATAATATTAGTCTTTTTTGCAACTGCATCACATTGTTGACTCTCATTAGATTTGTGATCCACTATTACCCTTTGATCCTCTTCTATAATATTATTGCCTAGCCAGTTAACCCCCATTTTGTAACTGTGCATTGAATTTTTCCTTCCCAAGTGTAGTAGTTTGCACTTGTCTTTATTGAATTTCATCTTGTTGATTTCAGACCAATTCTCTAATTTGTCAAGGTCCATTTTAATTCTAATCCTGTCCTCCAAAGTGTTTGCAACTCCTGCCAGCTTGGTGTCATTTGCAAATTTTATAAGCATATTCTCCACTCCATTATCCAACTAATTAATTAAAATGTTGCATTACGCTGGACTTAGGACTGGACCCCACTAGACACATCCTCTCAGCTAGTCAGTGAACCACTGATAACTACTCTTTGAATACAGTCTTTCAACCAGTTCTTCACTCACTTGTGATAGAGAACACTTACCCCCAGTGCTGCCTAGTGGTCAGGCAGAGGTGTGTCAGCTTGTCTTCCTTCTGGGTGTTCCCCTACAGCTCCACCCTACTGTGGTCTTTCAGTGACTTAACCCTATGGCCAGGTCACAGTTTCAAATCCACCCCTTTTAGGTATATATAAAAGAGTCCAGCAACCGGGAAGTCTTCAGAATTCAACAAGAGATTCAGGGCTTCCTCCTGGGGTTGGGGTCTTGTGGTCCGGACACTTTTACTAAGAGGGTATTCCCTCCACTAGGTTCCCTGCCAAGGGATAGACTTCCATCATTTTCCCTCTTGAGAGGATAGCAGGGGAGCCTGGGCCCAACCCCTCCACTGGGGTCTGATCCAGGGTCCAGTGGTAGGCATCTAAGTCCTGTTCCCTGGGGTGCAGACTCCCGCGACCATATCATACCAGTCCCTTCTATTTGCACAGGGTAAAGTAAATAACTAAAACACAAAGATACAGCCTCTACCTTCAGGAAGCCACAAGTTCCTCCTTTGTAGGCTGGTCAGGTCCCTATAGCCAGGCCTCAGAGAGCAAGAGCTCCTGTGGTGCTCCTTCTCAGCGGCTCAGAGCACAGGGCAGCTCACTGCCATTGTCTGCCTGCCAATGAGATACTCGGTTTCCCTTTCTAAGCTCCTCCTCCAGCCTGGGCAGCCTTTGTAGGTGAATGGGGCAGGGAGGCCTGGTCCCAGAGCAATTCCTTAACCCCTTCCTTTCAATGTGGGGTTTGTATAACTCATCACACCATGTTATTATAATTTAATCTAGACCACATTTATCTAATTTGCTTAAGAGAATGCCATATAGGAATGTGGCACAACCCTTATTAAAATCAAGATATATCATGTCTACTGCTTCCCATCTATCCATTAGGCCAATAACCTTGTCAAAAGAAGGAAATTAGGTTGGTTGGGCATGATTTGTTCTTGACAAATCCATGTTGGCTATTCCTTATCACCCTACTATCCTCTAGGTGCTCACAAATGGGTGTTTAAGAGTTTGTCCCAGTATCTTTCCAAGTATCAAAGTTAGCTCAGTCATCTTTGCTTCCCTTTTTAAAGATTAGTACTATGTTTCTTACTTAATATCAGCAAGGGAGAGAATGGTTATGGGAGCGGAACTGTTTTTTCACACCTAAAGGTTTTCCTGCTAGGTAAGGGACAGGGTTGTGGGGGAAGCTGGCTCTATCTTTTCTTCTGCTATTCATGTTCTGTATTAAAACAAGGAACTCCAGTCTCCTACAATGTTCCCTCTCATTTCTGACAGGCTGTGTGCACAAAAAAATTTTTTTCTGTGCAAATTTTTGTGGGAGCAGTGTTTTGCTGTGTGTGCGGGGTTTAGGATCTGTGTGCATGCACACACATGCACAGCTTAGAGGGAACACACGTGACATGACAAGAAGAACACCACATGCTGCAATGGCAGTTTGTAGAGAAAGATAAAGAAGTAAAGAAGTTGTATGGGAAAGATAAGAGAGAAAGGCTTGACAAAAAAAAATGCAAGAGAAGCCAAAGAAACGTCAGTGAGAAGTGACTCAAATTATTCCAGGTGTGTAAGCAATCATCACAATTTCAGAGTCACAGTGGTATCATAAAAGCAGAAGATGGAAGATTCTTAACAAGGGAAGCAGAACAAAAGGAATTATGGTGAGAATGTTTTAATGAACTGCTCAGACAACCTGAGCCAACAATTGCAATCAATGGATGTGAAGAAGGTGATAAAGAAAGCAGAAATAGAGGAAGCCATTAAGCTGCTAAAAATGGCAAAGCACATGTTCAAGATAAGATCACTGCTGAAACACTTGAAGTGGGGAGGAAGTGGTAGAACACGAAATACATAAACTTTGCAATATAGTTTGGGAGAAATAATTTTTCCCTGAGGAATGGAAGAAAGGGGTGATCTGTAAATTACCAAAGAAACTGTGTACTGAGCAAGCAGGATTTAAACATTGTATATATATCAAATCTTTACCCTGAGTCAATTGACTGAAGAAAGGCTTGCTTACCAGAGAAGATTAGTCTTGAACTTTATACAATTCATCAAAGCTTTTAATTGCATTAATAGAGTGTTGCTATGGAAGATCTTGCAACAACATGGGCTTTCTAGGAAGATAGTGTCACTGGTTCAGATGCTGTATGATGGTTGAAAAATGCTGTTTAAGAACAGAAAGTGGAAAGACTAACTTTTGATATCATTATAGAAGTGCAACTGGGATGCATCTTACCTTTTTTCTTCTGCATTGTGATCAATTACTTCATACAAAAGTAACATCAAAAGAAAATACAGGAATGATGTGGAGTAGAGAAAAACATCAAGATCTCAACTTTGCAGATGACATTGTTCTGGTGGACACAGATGATACTATGAAAAACGCCACTATCAACATCAAATGTGAGGCCACCAAAGTAGGATAAAAAAATCAGCCAAAAGAAAATGGAAGTCATGATTGTTGAAAAAGGAGTCAGCATTGATGGTGCATATGGGGTCGATAATGAAGAATATGGCATGCTTAGCGAGTTTGTATATCTTGGAAGCACAATTGGTGCTGATGGCCAACTCCATAAAGTGGTACAAGAAAGAATTGGGAAGGCAAGTGGAGTATTTTTGAGACTGGCAATATCTGGAAAAATATAGAGATACACATAGAATGAAGATAAAATTATACACAATGCAATTTGTGATACCTACATTGTTCTATGTGTCTGAAACTTGGCAAATGCTAGAAACCCACAACAGGAAACGTAATTCATTCCATCAGAGTTGCTTGTGAAGAATACTTGGTATCAGCTGGTGGGACAAAGTAACCCCCTGAAAGGGCTGGCCAGCAGAATGCACAGACAATGATTCAGGAAAGAAGACAATTGTTTGGACATATACGGATATCAAAAACCTGTATTCCGAGAAGAAAAGGAGTACTTGTGGCACCTTAGAGACTAACAAATTTTCAGAGACAAGCCCTTGACTGGAAACCACCAGCTGGAAGAAGAAGAAGAAGAAGAAGAAAAAGAGGAGGACACCAGATGACATTTAAGAAAACCATTGAGAGAGATGCTGCTGTCATGGAAACATACTATAAGCAAAAATGTGGCATTAGATAGACAGAGGTGGAAAGACTGGGTTGCCTTGTGTGTCATAAGGCACACAAATACCAAATAGTAAAAAATAAACTTACTTTCCAGAAGGAAAAAATACTTTTAATAGAAAGAAAAAAATTGTACTTATCCCAAGTGTAAAGTTAAGAGGAATATCCATTCTTATTTCTCATGTTTAAAGGATGGATACATGTTGTAAATTACCCTTTTGAAACTAAAGACAAGTCTTACCAATGATTTTTTTGAATGGCTAGGAAAAGGACCATATGTAGGACAAGAAAGGTAATAGTGCCATTCTTCATCACCCTGTTGCAATCACATCTGGAATATTGTGTGTTGCTCAGTCCCTACAGCTTAGGGACCATATAGAAAAAAAGAGTAAAGCAATAAAAATTATATTAGGAAGAATAAAATAAAGAAGGAGGGGAAAATAGTTAAATGTAATATACAGATCTAAGAGAAAAGAGTGTGATGCCTTTTAAAAGACTCAAAAATAAGCAACCAAAATAATTAGTGATTAAAAGGGTATCAGTTAGGAAAAAGGAATTAAAATGTATGACTTTTTTATGACAACACAAAATGTTTTTGAAACTGCATTTGCAGGAAAAATAAAAGGTTTAAATAATGATATTCTATTACCTGGATTATTGGGACATGACAGGCATAGTTTTTCAATATACTGTAGTCATTAGGCTCAGAGCCAATGGACAGCTGGTAGCAAAAACCCTCTAGAACGCCAGAGGCATTTAAGTCTGTTACATATTATCCAGTTTGTTTGGTGGTTGTTTCTAAAATATATTCAGCTCTGGGTTGACTAAAGTCTTATAACATATGACTGCAGGATGGCATCATTGTATGGTGGCTGAGCATTCTTTAAGCTTTTTTTCTTTTGCCAAGTGCATCTTCTGCTTCTGTGCATTTTATCACACAGCAGTATCTTCCTATATTCAGCACAGCACAAGTAATGAAATGAACAATGTCCTTCAGGACTGAAGCTTATGTGCATTCACTAATTAGCTTCCAAGGCTCCCCACCCTGAGGGAAGCTGGAGGTTGGCCTGGGAGTTAATGGCTTGGAGATTAAATTCATATTAATGTGTATGCAATGTATTTCCCTGTATGTTCAAGGAAAAGTTCCAAAGCAAGTCTCTCTGTTACTAATAATTGCTTTATCTTGGGCTAAAGCACTAAGAGAGAAAAATGGACGATTTTAAAAATGAATTTGGTATATTCCTCTCAAAGGAAATCAGATACAACACAAGAGTCTAGTTTGCTATTAAGTTCTGTAGAATGTTTCCTGACTGAGGTTGGGGGTCGGGGAATGAGGGGAAGAAAGATCAAAACAAAACAGAGGTGAATCAAAGCAGCAACCATGACTACATATCATGAAGCAGAAGAACTGAAGGATTAGTCATGGATCAGTGCTTGTCACATGGAGAAAGAAGGCACTAAAAGCAATGGATCAGATAACAAAAGGAGGTTTAGCTTGTCTAACTCTTAGATGGCTCCAAAAAGTGGTGTATTCCTAGACCTTGCTGTTTCTTTCACTTTCACTGCACAATGTTTCCAGGTCTCTAGCACGGTACCAGGGAAGTGTGGGCCAAGATTCAAGTAAGTCTGAATTGGGTAATGGTTTCAGATGGAAACTATGAAGACTTATTTGTAGCTGAAGTCTTATTTGGAGTTTTCAGGTTCATTAGAAACTGAAACAAGGGATTCAGAGCACGATGAAGCAAAATGGAGGGAAAGACTTGCACGTCAAAACCAGTGAGTTTGACATAGACCTAACCAGCGGGCTGTCTCCTTTCATTCCTGTTATGTACCCTATTGTTCCAGTTTGGTACAATTTTCAGTACTGAAAATAAATAGAGAAAGGGTGTACATTGCCTTCTGTGGAAATATTTTATACCATTATTTTTAACTCCTGCAGTTTCCTGATATGAGCAACCAAAACAGTTTAGCAAGAAAGTAACACTACATCTTAAAGAGCTGGTGACTTATTGAACACATCCATTCTTCTCCACAGTTCCATGACTTGTGCTCCAAATACAGTGCTACTAAACATTTGGTCGTCTCTCTTCTATGTACCAGGACCAGTCTGAATTCAAATATATTGTGATCTGGCAAGCTGTGCATTATGGGAACTGTAGTCTATGCACAATTATCCAGGGCTATCAATCCTGCACCTTTCACAAGCACTGAATTCCCATTAAAAGGAATAATTTTTAAACATGCCTGCTGCATTTGTTTGACATTTGTAACACCTACCTGCCATCCTTCATCATCACACATGAATACGACCTATTCACAAACCTTTTGCTGGAACATTTATCAAACAGTTTGGTATGGAGATGTATTACCTGCCTCTTTTGTTTAAATAACAGGGTTAACAAAGGGCATAAACAAGTGACAGGAAAACAGATCACAGTATTTACCATTCAAAGGCCAGACCTTTACTCACACTGAATAGTACCTTACATGGTGACTAGTCTGACTGAATTCAGGGGGACTACTGAGGCCCAGATCAGTCAGTGTGCACACTGAACATAGGCATAGGGCCCCTGATCTTAGGAAGGCTCCCAAGCAGGTTTGGACCCCTCCTCCCCTTCCCAGCATATTGCAACGCGCAACTGTTGGTGTGCAAACACATGGAAATACAGAGGGCTGCTTCCACTATGGTGCACAGGTCTTATGGGCACTGGGAGCACTGCTGGTGCAGCACCTGGGTCCCACTCCACATGCTGGGGCCTTCAGTGTGCCAACAGGGCAGCTGAGGATGCTGCTCCTCAGTGCCAGAAAGCAGGATGAACCCGAGGCTCATCAGGGAGGAGTAAGGTGTGGGGACTGGGGTGGGAGGAGGCAGAGTCTCCTGGGAGAAGATAGTAGGGGGATCCCTTGGCTAAGGCTACTGGGAGGAGGTGTTGTAGGACCTCTTGGGCCATGGGATTAGGCTACTGGTGGTGGTGGTGGGTAATATCTAAAGAGGAGGCTCAGGAAAGTGTATGGAGGGGGTATCTGAAAGGAGAAGAGGAAGGTCCGGCTGGCGGTGATGATGGGGTGCCCGAGAGAGAAAGAGGACGGTCTGGCTGCTGGGGGGGAGGCGGTGCCTGAGAGTGGAAGAGGAGCATTCAGCTGGTGGCAAGGGTACAGTGGCTGCTTTTTCTGCCTCTCAGTGGTGTTAACCTTATCTGCCCTGACCAGGGTTGATCCATCCACCCCCCTTCCATCATGACTCATGACAGAGTGGCCGGTGAGCTAAACTTCAGTGAGTGGAGTTGAAAACTGGTGCATGAAGTCAAAGCACTGCTCAGGTTTGTTACCGAAAAGCAGCTGAGTCTCTTCTTGGCATTCTCCTGGGCAGCCATGGTAATCAGAGCCATGTAAGAGTAGGGGGCTTCTGGGTGGAGTCCAGTTTCTTGGGTCGCTTAAAGATGGGCAACCCCCCATTTCAATAGTGCACAGGGAGCTAAAATTATTTAATCCAATATTTTGACTATTTTCAGAGGAAGGCACTATTCAGTGTGAGTAAGGATATAACAATCTGGTCCATAAAGTGTACAAGAACTTAGCTAAATTATTCCACACAACATTTAATTAGGCTGGGTTTTTGGATAGTCCTGCTGATAAGATGTCATGGCTGGAACATGTCTGCAGTAGAATGAAAAGGTATGGGAACAACTGCATTGTATAGAAAATGAATTCCAGTTGTTTCTGGTTGAATTCTGCTTCTTTGAAATCTCTCACTGTGGAAGAGAGCTAATTAGGTCCTGAGTGTTCTTGACTCTGCTGGATGTTGTTAATTTTTCTCTCAAACAGATACAAAAACTTGCCTCTGTGTATACTCGTAAAAGTGCTACAGAAACACAAAGCCATGGGGATAAGTAATTTTGCAAGCAAGTCGGGTGATACATTCAGTCCCCATGTTGTACATGGCACTCCAAAAGCCTTCTTTATGGGTCTCATAATTTGAGTGTTGACTTGTGGCAGTGCACACTAGCAGAAAAAAATGTAAAACGGAATATAATCTAATATTTCTAGCCACTATTCATGATAAGCCTGCAGAGTGTATTCAATTATCAAACTGAACTTTTCCCACAAAAAGCTTGTGTGGTATTAGCTGAAATAGTATGGCTGTCAACCATCCATGATTCTCCTGGAGGTTCCAAGAACTAGGCTGCTGCTAGTTGACAATCCAGTCCTGTCACTGCAACTAGTCTGTACATCTAGGAGTGGAAGAATCCAAAATGATTCTGGCCCAGACTATGATTAGCTTTGGAGAAATCACACACACACACACCTGCATTTAAAGACCATTATTAAGGTTGCAAAGTCAAGTATTCAGAGGTTAGGAAAAGCCAGAATTAAGGTGGCCTAGGCACCTTTCATTTGCTGTCATAGCATATATGCATTATGATATACTATTTTTCAACAGAACCCCTCACTCATTTAGTGCTCACTGAATGAGGAGCTACTCATCATTTTGTTTATCCTTATCATTCAGCGAGTGGCCCTAGACCTGATTTGCTGACACAATTAGGTTTCCTTGTGGTTTTTTTTTCTCTGGTGCACCTTACTGTAGTATCTGAGAGCTTCACAAACAAGAGTGGATTTGTTTTTGCAATACCCCTATGAAATGGAGGACTGTTATCCCCATTTTACAGTGGGGGGACTGAGTCACAGAGTGTCATAAATATAAAGGGAAGGATAACCACCTTTCTGTATACCGTGCTATAATATCCCTCCTGGTCAGAAGCAAAATCCTTTCACTTATAAAGGGTTAAGAAGCTAAGATAACCTCGCTGGCACCTGACCCAAAATGTCCAATGAGGGGACAAGATACTTTCAAATCTGGAGGGGAGGGGGAAGGTTTTTGTCTGTCTGTGTGACACCTTTGCCTGGAACAGATCAAGGATGCAAGCTCTCCAACTCCTGTACAGTTAGTAAGTAATCTAGCTAGAAAATGTATTAGGTTTTCAGCTTGTAAATTCACTGTGCTGGAGGAAATGTGTATTCCTGTTTTTGTGTCTTTTTATAACTTAAGGTTTTGCCTAGAGGGATTCTCTGTGTTTTGAATCTGACTGCCTGTAAGATTATCTCCCATTCTGATCTTACAGAATTGTTCTCTTATCTTTTTGTTGTTGTTGTTCTAATAAAGTTCTGATTTTTAAGAATCTGATTGGGTTTTTTGGGTCTTAAAAATCCAAGGGGTTTGTGCTCATCTTGTTTATTCTCAAGCCTCCCTAGGAAAGGGGGAGTAAGAGCTTGGGGGGATATTTTGGGGAAATAGAAACTCCAAGTGGTCCTTTCCCTGTTCTTTGTCTAAAACACTTGGTGGTGGCAGCATTTTACCTAATCCAAGGGCAAAGACTTTGTGCCTGGGGGAAGTTTTAACCTAAACTGGTAGAAATAAGCTTAGGGGGTCTTTCATGCGGGTCCCCACATCTGTACCCTAGAGTTCAGAGTATGGAAGGAACCTTGACACAGAGCAATTAAGTTCAAACATATCCACTAATTTTGAGTGCCCAGTCTGAGACACCTAGGACCTGATTTTTCAGAGTATGCTAGCATTATAGAACTTTATAGATCCAAAGCACAGCTCTTATTGACTTCAGTTGCAGCTGTGAGCGCTCAGCACTTCTGCACATCAGACCTCCCAGTCTCAAGTTGGGCAACCAGAAAATAAGGAACACACAACTAGTGACCATCTGTTAAAATTCTGGTTTGAGTGACCTGACTAGCATCACATAGGAACTCTTTGCAGAAACAGGGATATAAACCAGTTACCCAAACCAACATTTAACTGCCTTATCTGTGAGACCATCCCTTTCCTTCCTTCACTCCTCTACCTCATTCATTGCACACCTTTCAGCTCCTGTAACAAATGAAACAGGGATAGACAACAGTCTCCTTCATAGCATTGCCCGACTCCATCCACAGATCATGCAAATTGGGAGCGTCCTGTGCACTATGACAGAAAAGTCTCTGGAAAAAAATAGCATGTGATCATGCAATTAAAGACTGCCTGGGTAATTAGCCCCAGCCACTGCATCTGAGAAAAGATCCTCATAAAAGGAGGAGCAGGAAATGGAAAGGAGCTACAATGCCTGCCAAAGTTTGGAACAAGAGACAAAAAGGACACTGGGGGTAAATCCTGTTTTCACAAAAGACTTGAAGTAACAACCAGGATCTTTTGGGTCAATGGACTTGTAGGGTGAGGGACAAACTTGGGGAAAGGGACTTCCCCTGTACAGATTTTGAGGGGAGAGGGTTTGAAGCTCTGATCCTGTTTTTGTTAAGGTGGCTTGAAACAAGCCCCACAGTAATTAATTTGGCTGGAAACTACCTTCCCTGGGCTCCAGGTGGAATTTTCCCAGTGAGGGAGTGGGCTCAGCAGGTACAAACTGAGGTCCAGCTGGAAGAGGGCTTTATTTAGTATGCAGCTGTGCATGTTTACCTCTGATTGGCCCACAATGCCAGCCTCTACTGTCTGCTTTTCAAGTTTGCAAACAACACCTTCATGCTTTTACCCATCCTGCCCCACATGCTCGGGAGAGGTTCTCTGTAAACATCCCTAAACCCTTTATCCTCCCCTTTAAACAAAACTAGCCCTTTATCCTCCTTTAAATCCCTCAAAACCCTCCTTTGCTGTGACATCTTCAAAAACTTGGCAACAGGTAGGTGGCTGGTGTGCCACGGCCTGTCATGCTGACTAATACTGTCTCACTGTTTCCTTGTACTCCCCTGCCAGTATTCTGTAATCTGTCTCGTTTTAGATTTAGACTGTAATCTCCCTAGGGCAGACATTGTCTCTTTTTTGTGTTTGCATAGCACCTGGCATAACAAGGTCCTGGTTCACAACTAGGGATCCTAGGTGCTACGATTATACAAATAATAAACATTACTGCTAAAACATTGGAGGCACAGAGCTCCAATAGACTCCCTGCTCTCATTTCCAGTTCCCAGTTCTGGCCCCTGCATGGCCTGCAGTAACCCAGAGCTGCAACTGCAGGGAAAGTCCTGCTCAGCCCTAGGGTGGAGCATGTTCAGTGTAGACAGAATCTTTGGGGATTTTAGATGCAAAAATTGAAGTATATACTGAGCATGTGCAAAACAATTTTTGTAATGTTTATGACTTAGGCAGATTTTCACAGGGCTAGCAAAGGGCACATCCCCACAAAGGCCACACCCCCTTCTAAATTTCAAGTCCCTGTTCCAAAGTATAAGTTTGCTGGAGATTTTAAACAAAGATTGTCAAAATTTAACTTGGGCAAAGCAACTTATTTTTCACTAGTCTCATCCTTGGAAACAGCTGAACAATTTTGGCTGAACATTTCCAAACAAATTCTTCCTGACGTAGAAGCCTAACATGAAAAATTTCAACCCACTTAAAGTTTGGCAAAGTTATAAGCAGCGGAAAAGAAGGATCTAAATGGGAAACATCAGGCAACCTTAATATGATTGCAGTGCTACCAGCACCACTTATAATGCACACATCACACACATTGTGTTTTATTATTATTGCTACTACTCATAATCAGTCCAGTGTGGGCCACACACTTTGAATACCTGAAATGTTCCTTTGTGCTTGAAAATGTTTCGTGTGGTGTTGTGTTTAGCAGAAGAGGGGTTTGCTCATTTTCAGATGTGTAAGACAGGTTGTTTTTAAGACATGGAACTGACACACCAGGAGGTTTTAACCACTTTTTGAAAATTCTTCCCATGTTTCTTGGACATGTCACTTGAGGATTTCCAAAATAGCTTACCGAGGAACATCCCAATTCCTTTATTTGGTCTTGGAGGTATATTCATTACAGATTTGCTCAAGGACAGTTCCAGCAGAGCTCAAGAACTCGTGCCTGGGGCAGGGACAGTGGACACTGGCACAATCACCTGTGTGGACATACACAAACTCATACACTCTTGCTTCTCCTCCCTCACCCTCTTCCACTTGCACGGCAGGAGGGTTCAGATGGGGAGGAGAGCAGGATTCATAGATTCCAGAGCCAGACAGGACCACCGTGGTGATATAGTCTGACCTACTACAAACTGAGGCCATAGAACTTCCCCAAAATAATTCCTAGGGCAGATCTTTTAGAAAACCATCTGATCTTGATTTTAAAATGGTCAGCAATAGAGAATCCACCATGCCCATTGGCAAATCTTTCCAATGGTTAATTACCCTGGCTGTTAAAAATTTACATCTTTAATTTCCAATCTGAATTTCTTTAGCTTCAACTTCTACCTATTGGATCATTTCACACCTTTCTCTGCTAGGCTGAGGAGCCCAGTAGTAAATATTTGTTCCCCATGCAGGCACTTAGACTGCAGGCAAGTCACCTCTTACCCATTTAGAGAACTGAGAGGTCCTGCACTGCTCCTGGCATTGCTGTTCTAGAATAGCAGGGTGGAGGAGGCTAAGACAGGAGAGACATGGGAATGGTGACACAGCTGGTGGAGCCACCACTGTATGACCCACTGGTTTGCAAACTTTAAAATGTCTCAACTTTGCTAGCACTGAAGCAAAATTCTTGAAACTTTACTTTCTTAGCAGAATATAGTGATGCTTAGAAAAAAAATCAACACTACAAGATTGGATCCTTCACAGGGAGTAGGGGCAAGCAGATTTGAAAAGAGGGCCAGATCCTCAGCTGATGCAAATCAGGATAGTTCATCTTTGGGTTAGAAAGCTTACTTATTTCTCTTCTCAGTTCCCTTCCCTTGCTGCAGCCCATCCGCCTCTTCAGATCCCCTTTGGCCCATATGGTTGGTATTATCAGCACTCCCTCCGCTGAAGACTGACGGACTCCAGAAGCCTGGACCTGGAGAACTGCTGCAGCTGTACCATGTTGAAATAAGAGGGTGTCTATTCAGATATTTTTTAAAAAACAAAGATAGCAGTGTTTACAGTGTACTGCTGAGCACATCCTGAGTGAGGTCTGTCACGGCCTGCCTCTGTTTTGCTGATCACTAATGAGACTAATGGTTTGGCAGGGAGCATGTTTTAATATAATAATAATAATCCAAGCCATACAAGAGATTTGATGACCAGAACATTATATAGGTACCTTCGTTTTTCTTTCCTAGAAAAGGTAAAGATCAAATCAGTAAAAGGTCAAGCTGACTGGTATGGATTATTAGAATACCGTCCTCGCCATGCCTTAAGATCGATAATGGGTGTCATCATCCATTTTCTTGAATCACAGGCACTAACATGTTCTAAGAAAGGAGTAAAACAATATCAAATTCCTGCATAGTCCCGTTATTAAATTCTGTGTCTGAATTCAATAAGTAAAAATCAAAAATACAACAAATGAAATGATCCAAATCATTTTCCTACACCAAAACCAAGCGTCTATTTTTATTTGTAAACGCTGTACTGTGTATAAAATTTTAGGTATCTTAGATTTTAAACTGGGTTTGAAATTAAAGATAATCTCTTTATAAGCACAGTTATTTTATTGTGGTGCTTGTAGCTGTGAAACTGTGGTGGCTTTTGTTTCATGTGTACTGCACATTTACATTTCACTCTCCCTGCTTGTAAAGTTCTACTGCCATTTTATTTTTTGAGCTCAGTACAGATTAGTAGCAGATGCACACTGGGCCTAATTCTCCAGGGCTTTACTCTGTCTCTAGTAATCTTACACTTGTGCAGAATAGATGTAAAGTGCTAACTCTCTGGCTTAGTTGTGTTTTTACACTCATTTTCTGCCAATATAGAAGATCACACAAGGTGCAAGGCAGCAGAGAGTCCAGCTCTGTCATAGAGACATTTTAGTTTTATTCTCTCTTTTGTTCTTAACTTCAATTAACTGTCACTCAGATTTAAAGTCTCTGCTGGCTCTTAAAGGCAACAGCCACTGTGAATTCTATTCTGTAGCCTTCCTCACACAAAGCAGTATCTTGGTATGCAAGCAATCCCACTGACTTCAATGGGACCCCTTGCCAAATAAAGTGCTCTCAACATGAGAAAGTGGGAGAATTGGGACCTTACGTGATCACAATTTGCGTACAATTGCAGCTCTTAAGTGTGAATTACTGTTAAACCAACCACGCTTTTTGTAAACTTTTGTATAGTAGATGAAATAATGGAGCAAAATATTGTAGATACGAGATACTGAATAAAATACCTTAGTGAAATACTGAAGATGAAATACTGTAGTTTAATGAAATAATGGACTGAATTTTAATATATTGTATAGATCTAAAAGGGCCTTTGGTGAAATACTTTGTTTTAGATGGCATACTTTGTAGTGTGAAACTTTGAATAGGGAAATGCTGTAGTGAAACACAGAGAGAGAATAAATGCAATACTGATGTGCTGAAATATTAAAATGTGATAGTGGAATAAAACAGTATTGTATAGTGAAATACTGTAGGTGAGCTACAGTCAGTCTTTAGAAACTAGTTCTAATTTGGTACTAGATTACAGTGTAATAATGTGCACTAATGATAGGAATATTTAGGTCTGGTCTGGGCAAACAGTTCAAGCAGAAATCCAAACAAATGTGAACAGAGCAGGTTTGGTTTGACAAATATCTGATGGATTTGTTGTGGTGATAAACTGCCAATAGGTGTTGCATCGTGATACATCAGGACAGCTGCTTCCATGGTCGTCCTCTGGAAAAGTCTAGGGGCTTGTTTCTATGCTCACTGAAGTCAATTGCAAAGCTCCCACTGACTTTAATGGGGCAGGATTAGAGTCCAGGTGCCCCAGTCTTATAGTGCAGGCAGAAGGTCACATTTGAGTTCACTAAAAACTTTGCAGCCCACAGCAAAATCTGAACTCCAATGTCTCTAGGTTTTCTTTCCTCTTTAATGGCAACGATAAACTTCTCTCATTGGTAGCACTTTAAAAAGGATGTTCATTAGTGGGAGGTGGTCTCAGAATCAATATAGAGAGGCTTTCACAAAATGTTGCTATTGGTAGGGCCTAACACCATGCAAAACAGTGGAATACATTCTGCAGTAGCTTTTCCTAGAGTTTGGTTTTATTACGGTATTTCATATAGTGAGTCAATCTTATTCACAAACTTAATTCAAATAGACTTGGATGCAAGCATTCTGTCTAATGGCTGAAGAAGTGTAAACAAAGGAGAATGAGGATCACATTGTATGAGGGAGAAATGTCTAAAAGGAACAATGAAATCAGCCTTAGGTTCAGTCTCATTTTTATCAATGCTCTGGAGGAGTGGGTAAATGCTGTGTTTATGAAATTTACAGATAAACTGGGAAGTCAGTGAAGAAAGAACACAAAGGGATCTAGAGAGGTTGGAAATATGGGCAGAAATTAGGAGTTCCATCTTAGAAAAGTGGAACTAATACATCAAGTATTCAATAGAGAGACCCCTGGAAAGCAGTGATGTAGGAAGAGATCGAGGGGTGATAGTGACCACCACATTAGATGTTTCAGAGTAGCAGCCGTATTAGTCTGTATTCACAAAAAGAAAAAGGAGTACTTGTGGCACCTTAGAGACTAACAAATTTATTAGAGCATAAGCTTTCGTGAGCTACAGCTCACTTCATCGGATGCATTTGGTGGAAAAACTTTGGTGAAAAGTTTTTCCACCAAATGCATCCGATGAAGTGAGCTGTAGCTCACGAAAGCTTATGCTCTAATAAATTTGTTAGTCTCTAAGGTGCCACAAGTACTCCTTTTTCTTTTTGCACATTAGATGTAAAATTGTAATGATGTTCACCATTAAGAGGTGCAATGGAGTTTTGGGATATATATGCAGAGGCATCATATTACAGATCAGGGGATGGAACATCTGTGTCTGGTAAGGCTTCACCTGGAATACTACATTCAGTTCTCTGTCAGTATCTTTCTGGTGCCGAGGTGCAATCTAGTGGTAATTCAGAGAAGAGGAAAAAAAACCATGATGCCTAATAAAAAAAATTGTTGGCTCTTAGAACGATTCACTTACAAAGATTCAAAAGTCTAAATAGGTACAGCTCAGCAAAGCTATGACTAAGACATGATAACCATCTATAAACATCTGAAGGGTATAAACACTGAGGAGGCAGATGAATTATTTAGGCTGCTATGAGGGATATAACAAGGAATAACAGGATGAAATTGAGATGTAAAATTTAGGCTGCTTCCTCAGAGTGAAAGATGATATATCTGTGAAATAATTCACACTAAGCATTGGGAAAAACTTCTGGATTGTGAGAAGTATTCACCTGTAGCAAAATCTCCAAAAAGGAAGTGGTGGGATGCCCATCTCTTGGGACTTTTGAAATTAGACTCAGCAAAGTGCTCTAAAATGTACAGAGAACTATCTTGGAACAAAGACTAACTAGATGACCTACCTAGTAAATCTATTCCCATTCTCTAACTTCTATGATTCTATAATAATTGTTCTGAGATTTGTTCTCTTTTCTAGCCAAGAATGTCATAGCTCTTAATATAATATGCGTAACCAGCTGGGAGGTGGGGTGAAACTGGCATGAGAAAGAAAAGAATCTTACACACACTTTAATTACAGTGCTGTGCAAAGTATGGTAGATTTTTTTTCCCTCCACAGTTACTGTACTGAGAGGAGCATTCCAGTAATAAGACAGTATAAAAGAAATAATTGATTATGCAATCAACATTAGGACAGATTAACAACTAAAGAGAGGGCATTAGAGAATGAACTTGTACATGAAAGAAATACCATTTACCAATACCATAAACCTATGCTGGTGCACAAAATTCTGCAATTTCATCAGCTGGCTCATGCTTGCTCAGGCATGACACACAGTAAGTGGGAAAACCCATTTTCTTAAGGAGGCAGATCACTACCCAAAGGAATTTCCCTGAAACTGCAGGATAAAGGGTTTTAAACTCTAAATGTAGCTTTTCTTGATCCCTACTAGTGGTGCCCTGCTAGTGCTGCAATTCGCCATTTTCATTACACGTGTTCCTTTAAAGCAATAATCTTATCAAAGCCTTTATCAAACTTTGGAACACTCAGCACACAGGTTCTCAGTCAGGTCGTAATTTTATATTGGTTTAAAAAAATGCTGAATTGGGGGTCATTTAGAAAGCAAAACAACAACTCACCAACACAGAGAGAACTGAAAAGAAGGAGAGAGTATTCATATACACATGGCTTTCCTTTTAAATAATTCCATGATATTAGGGGTTCTACAAATATGTCAGACAAAAAAAGATCGATCAAGGACGGTGTGGGTCCATTTCTCAGTGGAGATGGTGAGCCGGTAATGGAAGATGATGGGAAGGCAAAGCTGCTCACTGCCTACTTTGCTTCAGTCTTCTCCAAAAACCAACATGTGACTGGACAACTAGTTAAGTAATCATACACAATAAAGGAGAAGTTATGCAGATCAGAATAAGTAAACCACCACATCAGAAATCTAATTTGAATGAATTCAAGTCATAAGGGCTTGATGCTATTCATCCCATGATGCTGAAGGAATTAGCTGATGAAATCTCGGAGCCACTGGCAATAATATTTGCCAACTCATGGATGACAGGAGAGGTCCCAGAAGACTTGAGAAAGGCTAACATAGATCCCATCTTGAAAAAGGAGAAACTGGGGAACTATAGACCAGTCAGCCTGACCTCGATACCTGGAAAGCTACTAGAGCAATGTATAAAACATTAATTTCTGAATACCTGGAGGATGAAGAGGTAATCACTAGCAGACAGCATGGATTTACTATGAACAAATCATGCCAAACCAGCTTGATTTTGTTCTTTGACAAGGTAATTGGTTTGGTGGATAGGGGGAATACAGTGGACATAATATACCTGGACTCAGCAAGGCTTCTGATACTTATCAGCATGTCCTGTGAGTGCAAGCTGGAGAAATGGAAGCTTGGCAGAACTACCATTAAGGGGATACATAACTGGTTAAACAACCACAAAAAAAAAATAACTGTTAATGGAATAATGTCAGATTGGAAGGAAGTTGCAAGTGGGGTTCCACAGTGATCTGTTCTGGGTTTGGTATTGTTTAACATCTTTATTAATGATCTGGATGTAGGAATAGAGAGCATACTGATCAAATTTGCAGATGACACAAAGCTAGGGAGGATTGCAAACATTTTGGAGGATAGAGCTAAAACTCAAAGGGATCTTGATAAATTGGAGAACTGGGTTATAGACAACAAAATGAAATTCAAAGACAAATATAAGGTGCTATACTTAGGGAAGAAAAACCAAATGCACATATACAGAATGGGGGATAACTGGCTTGGCAGCAGTACCACTGAAAAGAATCTGAGAGTTGTAGTGGATCACAACCTCAATATTAGTCAGCAATGTTATGCTGTTACAAAAAAACCCCAAACAAACAAGCAAATGTTTTTTGAGTTGCATTAACAGAGGAATAGCATGCAAGTCATGGAAGGTGATACCACCACTCTACTCAGCACTGGTTAGCCTCAGCTGGAGTACTGTGTCCAATTTTGGTCACCAGTGTATAGCAAGGATTAGAGAAACTGGAAAGGATCCAGAGGCAAGCGACAAATGAGCAAAGGGATGGAATGCAAGCCATATGAACAAAGGCTGAAGGAACTGGATATGTTTAGTTTGGAAAAGAGATTAAGTGGGAACATGATAGCGGTCTTCAGATATTTGAAAGGCTGCCATTTTAAAAAAAAAAAGTTC
This sequence comes from Dermochelys coriacea, assembly GCF_009764565.3. Taxonomy (NCBI): domain Eukaryota; kingdom Metazoa; phylum Chordata; order Testudines; family Dermochelyidae; genus Dermochelys; species Dermochelys coriacea. The sequence goes on from NC_050070.1 coordinate 126,080,786, forward strand.
TCTTGCAACAGAGGGCAAAACAAGAGGTAATGGGTTCACACTACAGCAAAGCAAATTTAGATTAAATCTCAGGAAAAACTTCCTAACTGTAAGAACAGTAGGACAATATAGCAGACTGCCTAGGGAAGTTGTGGAAGCTCCTCATTTGAGGTTTTCAAAAAGACCTCTGGATAGCCATTTGTCTTGGATGGTTTAGACACAACAAATCCTTAATCTTGGCAGTGGGTTAGACTAGATCAGTGGTTCTCAAAGCCGGTCCGCTGCTTGTTCAGGGAAAGCCCCTGGCACGCCAGACCGGTTTGTTTACCTGCTGCGTCCGCAGATTTGGCCGATTGCAGCTCCCACCGGCCACAGTTCGCTGCTCCAGGCCAATGGGAAGGGCGAACAGCACCTTCCTTGGCCTGAGCCGCTTTCTGCAGCCTCCATTGGCCTGGAGTGGCGAACTGCAGCCAGTGGGAGCCGCAATCGGCCGAACCTGCAGACACGGCAGGTAAACAAACCGGTCCGGCATGCCAGGGTCTTTCCCTGAACAAGTGGCAGACCAGCTTTGAGAACCACTGAACTAGATGACTGTTGTGGTCCCTTCTAACCCTATTGTCCTACAATTTTATGGGCAACAACATCATCCCAATGTGGCTCAGAAGAGTATTCCTCTAGAAAAAATGGATCCCAAAGGTTTTACAGTATTCTCCATGGACTTGATCTTGGACTGTGCAAGTCGGGCAAGTTCTATGTGTAAGTGAAAGTAAAATGTGACAGAGCAGGACAGTGAGCAGAGCAGAACCTGATCCCGCACCAACAAGAACTCTTGCTTCGTTGCCAAGTTTGTCCTGCCTAGTAGCAGGAATGCAAAGAAGGGAGCAGATAGCAAGAGCCTCATTTGCATGTTGAGGGTCAAGCACTCCTTCTCCTCCTGCCTCAAGGAAGTGCTCCCCCTGGAAATGACTTCTCTCTTCTCCCCAGCTTGGATTGCTGGAACTCTTCTTATACTGCTCCTTTCCCCAGGAGCATGCTCAGCATGGCCAATTTTCTGGCCAAATCCTGCTACAGCCTTTCTGCAGCCTCAGTCTTAGTGAGGGGTTTGTAAAACCCACCACAGTGCACTCCCAAAATTTGGGTTTCAAAACAGATTACTTCATCCACCTTTCTACATCAGCTTCTCCTTGTCCCATGATTTTAAGAGATGAAGGGAAAAACAACGGGGGGAAATTAGCCAAGACACTAGGGCTAATGCAATCTACAGCTGCGATGAGATTTGCAGTGAGAACTGGTTAGAGGATAAGTTTTTATCTTATCAGAGAGCAGCAGTTTGACCCCAGCACCATGCTGGAGAATCAATTCATTAACAATCCAGAGTGCTACGGACTGAATCCCTAACATCTTTCTGTAGCACCTACTTTTCTTTCCTCTCAACTAAGTATTGACCAAGCTAGACACTACTCATTTTATGAAATCTGACACAATCACAATCCAAAACATTACGGTTACAGGGAGAGTATCCAGTGTACTAATTTAATTAATCCGGACTGTGTCACCAGCAGCTGTCCTCCTCTAAACTGCATTATTGTGCATTGAAATAGCCAGTTGGTCATCAGTATTTGTGCTTTCACAGCATGTGCTGAAACTACCTGTGAGCCAAGGCTGATTTTTAAATGTTTTCTTCTATAGGATAGTGTGTGAGCAGGGTGGATAAAACACAAAAATGAATTCAATAAAAATTCAGTTAGAAAAAATATACTGTAGGCAAAAATCAAGCAAATCTACTGAAGTCAATAAAGCATTCTTCCCTTATAATGGACATGGCCAGAAGGAGTATTCATTTACAGTGGAACAAGAACTGATTTCTAGCACTTAGCTGATCCAGTATGATGGTAATCAAATACCCATCTGTGTATTCAAATCTCTGAATCAATTGCACTTGTAGGAGCAAACCCAGTCCTGACTCACAGCTTGTGCAACCTCAATGAAGTTAATAGGTCAGATATTACCCTCAGATGCACCAGAGTAAATCCAAAATAACTCCATTTGTCTCAGTGGCATTACTCCAGTGTAACTGAGTATACAATCTGGCTCACTATGTCTCCATAATGTTTAAGTCAGGGTAGGATTTAGTCCATATATTAGAACTGGAAATATCTGCTGCTAATCATGAGTGAGAGATTTTTGTAGATTCCTTTTGCAATCCTAAAATGTTGTAACCCATATACTATGGAAACTGGCAGACTTATTTTCTATACAACGTAATAAGCAGTGGTCTCAGGAGTACTTCACATAGCTTATACCCTTCCCCCACAAGCTTTCCCAGGGCACAAATGGCATAGGAAGGCTGTACTATCTATCCACAGGGAGAATTCAGCTTGTTCCTCCTGTATCATGCCCAGCCATAGAATTTGGCCAGGTTTCCACCCAAACCCGTACACTGACCCAGACTAGTCTGAAACTCAGTAGAAGGTTGGCTGAAAAGATTCACAAACCACGGTGACCCTGTCCTGTCTTGCAAATTTGTAAGAAAGCAAAACACAGGCAAGTTTCACCTGGTTTAGTGTTTTATTTTACTTATACACACAGTTGCAGTCCACCTTGGTTGTCAGAAAAGCCTAGATATGGTCTAAAGCACTTAGACAAATGCCCATGGTGGACACTGATACTTTGTAGAGCAAAATTTAGACATCAAATTTAACTTCTAAAACCTTCATGGCATTGGAATTCTAAAACCGTAAATGTGTAAACAGAAGGCCTGAAGAAGAACTAAAAGAAAATGCTGATACACCATAAGACATATGGCCCCTGGAAATTATAACTTGTGCTTCGACATACAAAGCAAGTGCCTGACTACACAGACAATATACTATTATACGTATTTTAATGTGAAACAATGATTTAGCCATACATCTGCTATTAACACTGAAGTCCTATGCATTCACTGGAGAGTTGCAATTATTGGCCAAATTTTCAAACATGAGCACAAGGAAAAAATTGCAGACACATGATGTCCAAACACCCACACACTTGTAATAATTGTATCAAAAATGTGGATAATTGCACAGATTCATATAGGTGTCATATATATATATATATATAGACACACACACACACACACACACACACACAAAAAGTTACTTTGTGTTAATACAGGCCTTCAATATTTGACTTTGCTACATCAGTAAAGCACAAGGAGTGTGAAATCAGTGATCAGTGTGTCCACACAGTAGAAAACTTCCCAACTGCCAGCCAAAAATATTTCTCTTGCTTTCTTATCTACATTGTGGTAAATGGTCAGTGCTGTATGGCAGATTAGATGTGACAATTACTGCAAAGAAAACAAGCTTTTTCTTTTTGTCAACTGCAAGACAATTGTGTTTTCTATATTGATGTGGTCACTAAAAATGAGATCGGTGGGCAAGGTCCCCAGAAAATGCCTTAGACAGTTTCTAACATGAAATCAAAATATTTTTTTCTTCTCAGTGACTCAAGTTTTAAATGCAATCAGTGGGCAGCGAGTAAGGTGCCTGAACACTACAGCATGCATTTTTTCCTTCCTATTCACTATGTGTTAACTTAAGGTGACATGCTGACTTGATGGAATCATTGTAGCAACTTGTAAATGATGAATGAAAATGAAATTAAGAATCCCAGCCCAGTGCATAGGGCAATCACTGCTGTGCTTTGCTGTGTGATTTGTGTGCCGCCCCCCCCCCCCCCCCACAGAGCTCAAGTTCACCCAAGGAATTAAAAAATAAAATAAACCAAAAACTATTCACAACGCAAGGCCAGAAACCTTTACCACCACCACAAACAAAACTCCTATAAACAGAACTTTTCCTCTCCTTGCCCCTCCCCGAATGCTTTGAATGAGATGAGATGCGTTTTTGGCATCTGTTTCACAAATTTTGTAGCAGCTAGGTTAGGGGGTGGAGGTGGGGGGATGCATTATTTTGAAGGGTGCTTTTCCACCCGACATGGCTCTACAATTAGAGACAGTTGGATATGGCTGCCTGCATTGCAGACAAAGCCTAGAAAGATCACTTTCCCCAAGAAAGAAACTCACCCAGTATGAAACAAACACACAGGAAAGTCATTTATCCACTGTTGAGAACTGGGGGCTGGCAGTCAGGAGTCAGAGTCTGTCCTCAGCTCTTCCACTGACTCACTGTGTAACCTGAGGCATGTCACTTAAGAGAAGGTGAGACTGATGGGATAAATAGGTTTTGGGGGTGAAGGCCTGGCTTGACGTAAGTAACTTTAACTTGCCTCATTTCTTCGTGGGCATGATTGGGAAGGTGAATGACAGGTTAAGTTGTCAAAACAAACAGTATGCTGGAGTCAGGATGGCTAGCTAAGTTCAGCAGGAACATGCTGGCAGTCAACAAGCCTGAATGTAAGAGAAGGTTGAGGTCAGATTATGTATGAGCAGCATGTGGACAGAGCATGTGGTACAGGGATTGGCACCTACAAAGTGACCAAGCCAGTTCTGAAAAGTGTGATGCAATGTGTAAATGTATATAAAGGAAGAGGTTTGCTGTGTGGCACACCCACCCCTTGTGCTTGAGTTTGGACAACTCAGCATAGCTTTGCTGTATGGCAAATAAAGATACTTGAGTGATTCAATCTGGAGTTGAACTGAGTTCTTGGGAAGCTGAGTGGAAAGTTTCAGAGGAAATCTCAACATAGGGAGAAGTGGGAGAAGAAAGGAGGAAAATATATAGGAGATACAGAACATTATGTAGAGACATGGAGAGAGGAAAAGATAAGAGGGTGGAAGGAGAGAAGGAAAAAAAAGAGTAGAGACACTGGAGACAATTCAGAAAAAACATACCAGAATCTATTACAGAAGAAAAATAGCAGAGTGGTGCCAGGAAGGGAAAAAGAGGTTTAAAAAAAAAGCGCAACTGAGGGTCAATCAGTAGGGCCTGCCAAGCTGTATTCAGCAAATATTGTAGACAAATTCCACCAGTATTTGTTAAATAATTTATTCAACAAAACACTTTTTTGTGGTATTTGGCAAGCTCTCTTTGGCTAATATAGTATTCAACAAATATTGGTGAAATTCATTGACTATAGGAATATCTTTTCCTAACTATTTGACCTGTCTTAGGAGTTGGTTATATTGTTTAAAACTGTTAAATAGAATGAATGCTTTCTGTGTTTGGAAAGTACATTGTGGGTACTATCAAAATATAAATAATAGAAGTTGATTGATAATACAACTATTAAATACAGTACACAAATGTTCACAGTGCCTCTTTCTTTTACATTACAAGGGATGTGGAAAATTACATTACAGGTAATTTTCATGCTGTGTGGTAGGCTGTCTTGTCTAGTAGGTATCAATTTTTTTTTAAGACTAGATCATAATTAACTTATACTCCTTTGGAGCCAGTTCCAATTTGTAGTCAAATATCAACAGGTATCTTACCTCTCATCCATTTAAATGTACCAGAGCTTTTTCATATTAGTTTTGCCCCTTTTATTGGAAGAACATTTGATGAGATAATTTCCACCTTACTATTTATCCAAATCAGTTCCCGGTGCTCTTTAAAAGAAAGGCAACACCCTTCTCCCTTGTAGAATGTCTTTCATCCCAAAGTACTGTACAGATTAAATACTATATTACATATCAGAAAAATACACTGAAAGAAAATTATTTAAGATGCAAATATTCAAGCACTCAAAAGTTAGGAAATGCCAGGTTTAAGATTGCCTGTGCAACCTTAATTCAGCCCCCTTTGTGCATAAGCATGTGATGTACTCTTTAATTACATTATCGTATACCAGTTTTTTCCCCCGTCTCATTCAGCACAGGTTAGATGGGGCTCTCGAAGTGAAATAGCTATTCAGTCTTTTTTATCCTCATTATTTATTGTGTAGCCCCAATTTATTTAATACATAACAGTCAAATCCTGCTCTAAATACATAATTACTAATTCCCTGATGGGGTTTTCTATGGTGCTCATCACCATGATATCTGAGGGTTCACAAACTTTACCTTCACACCTTTGAGAAAGGAAAGTGTTGTTGGTTTCAGTTTTCCCATCTGTGAAATGGGGATACTGAAACCAAGACAGAGTCAAATGCCTGAGGCCACACAGCAATTCTATGGAAGAGACAGAATTGGAACTAAGGACCTGCTGACTCCCAGCCCTGTGCTAATTCCTCCAGACCACAGTACCTTATTAGTAGATATGATGAGTATCCACAGCTCCCATTGACTTCAATTGCAGCTGTGAGTGCTCAGCATTTACGCAAATCAGGCCCCAGGTGTCTCAATTCAGGCACCTAGAAAATGAAAAATACAGGGTATTTTCAGAAGTATTTGCAATGTTTCATAGGGCTGAAACAAGTCATGCAGGGGTGACGAGGAGCATGTGTTCATCTTCCCATAATGCAATGTTGTTTATCCCATAATTGCAGCTGCATCCCATGTATTTCACACTTTTCAAAATCCCTGAAAACCTGAGTATCCCTGCTCAATGTCTGCCATCTGTGATGGAAGCAAGGATCTTGCACAGCTCTGCACTATTGTGATGGGCTTTGCAAGCAAATGGCACCTGATCCTGCAGTATTTGGAGAACCACAAGATGAGCCGCAGGGAACTTGACAATTCCTTGGAGGCTAGATTGTTATAGGACATAGGAAGAAACAATTCAAGGTTGTTTTTGGTATTCATGGAGCAGCTGCAGATGGTGGAGCACTTTTTCTGGGCCTGAAAAACAAACACTGACTGATGGGAATCACATTGTCATGCAGGTTTGGGATGGTGAGCAGAGGCTGCAAACTTTCAGATGCATAAGGCCACATTCCTAGATCTGTGTGCCATACTGGCCACAGCTCTCCAGATCAAAGACACCAAAATGAAAGCTGCACTGACGGTTGAGAAGTGAGTGGCAATTGCAGTGTGGAAACTTGCAATGCCAGATTGCGACCAGTCAGCTGGGAATCAATTCGGAGTTGGGAAATCCACCCCGGGGGTGGTTGTGATGCATGACTGCAGGGTCATTAATTGCCTCCTGCTACACAGGACTGTGACTCTAGGCAGCATGCAGGACATAGTGGGTGGTTTTGCAGCAATGGGATTCCTGAACTATTGTGGGGGTGATAGATGGCACATATCCCTATTTTAGCACCAGATCACCTTGCAATGGAGTACATCAATGGAAAAGTCTGCTTGTCTGTGGTAATGCAAGTGCTGGTGGATCATTGGGGACACTTTACCGACATCAGCATGGACTGGTCAGGGAAGGTGCATGACATGCACAGCTTTAACACAGGACTGTACAGAAAGTTGCAAGCTAGGACTTTCTTTCCTGACTAGTGGATTGGCATTTCAACATTCCCAATAGTGACCCTGGTGAATCACCTCTATCTCTTGCTCCCCTGACTCACAAAGTTATACATCGGCCACCTCAACAGCACAAAGGAGCATTTTGACAGCTAGCTCAGCAGATGCAGAATGACAGTTGAATGTGCTGTTGGTCATTTGAAGAGTTGCCGGTGTTGTCTACTTACAGGATTGGACCTCAGTGGAAAAAAAATCCCAATGGTTATAGTTACTTGCCGTGTCCTACTAAATATCTGTGAAGCTAACGGGGTTTCTGCCGGGATGGAGAGCAGAGGTGGACTGGCTGTCTGCTCAATTTGAACAACCAGATACAAAAGCTAACAACTCCTCAGCATGGAGCTATATGGCTCAGGGAGGATTTGAAAGACCATTTTAATAGTGAGCCAAAGTAGTGTGTGTTGCTGTAGTGTGCTCTACCTGGCCTTGCTCTTTTGCAGGCCAGTATAAATCTTGTAGTCAGTGCTGTATGTGTAGGAATATATTTCTGCCAGTGTACCTCTTACCATTGTTTGTGAATGATATTATAGGTTCTGTGACAAAATGAAGTAACAAGAAATTGGTGGGTGTCAGACCTGCTCAGCACCAGCCAGCATGTTATGAACTAATAAAGATGAATTATGTTCCTGTGACAGGGTCACAACTCATCACCACTGGCACCTCCTGCTGATTGCTCCAGGGAATTAGCTCATCTTCTGCAGAGCACTCTCCGCACATGGTGACTAGCCCATTGTCTGCTCTGCTGCTCAGGAACCGCTTTTCTCCCCGCTCAGCGGTGTCCGCTTGAGGACACTGCCCTCCAGCAGTGCCCACTACTCCATTTTCACCCCCTTCCGGGGCAGGGAGGCAGAGGGAAATGACAGTCCTTCAGCTTGCACCTGCCTCAGTGGTCAACCCCAACCCCAAGGTCTAGCCCCTCACCTCAGGGCAAGTTGAAGTCTGTCTTGGCCACACTGCTCTGTGGCCAGGTGCAGTGAAAGGTGCATGTGGGGGGGGGGGAAAAAACACAACCCAGGCCCTCCCGCTACTCTGAGTCCCGACCCAGGGATCCTTTAGCAGCAACCTCTCTCTGCCCTCCTTCTCTCCACCTATCTTCACTGGGCCACTCCCCTGTGGCCCTATGCACCTTCTCAACCCTTTTTAGCTGGGGCAGGAGCTTTCCTTCGCTCCCCAGAGCCTGCCCAACATTGCTCTGTCCAAGGTGCTACCTCCTTACCTCAAGAGCCAGTCCTCCTCCCTTGCTAGTCAAAGAGAGACTGCTCTCTCCTCTGCTAGGCAGCCTTTATATAAGACCCAGCCTGGCCCTGATTGGCTGCCTCCAGTCCTTCACCCTGATTTGCTCTCCACAGGTCTTTGCTGATTGGCTGCTGGTCTGTGCAGCCTCTAGCCTGTTCTAGCCCTTTTTTCAGGGAGTGGGGTAGCCACCCACTACAGTTCCAAATACAGAATTTTATTCTGTAAACAGGCAAATAAAAACATTTAGAACTTAATAAACAGTGTGCTCTTGTTGCCAAGAAGGCTAATGGCATTTTGAGCTGTATAAGTAGGAGCACTGCCGGCAGATCGAGGGACTTGATCATTCCCCTCTATTCAGCATTGGTGAGGCCTCATCTGGAGTACTGTGTCCAGTTTTGGGCCCCACACTACAACAAGGATGTGGAAAAATTGGAAAGAGTCCAGCGGAGGGCAACAAAAATTATTAGGGGGCTGGAGCACATGACTTATGAGGAGAGGCTGAGGGAACAGGGATTATTTAGTCTGCAGAAGAGAAGAATGAGGGGGGATTTGATAGCTGCTTTCAACTACCTGAAAGGGGGTTCCAAGGAGGATGGATCTAGACTGTTCTCAGTGGTAGCAGATGACAGAACAAGGAGTAATGGTCTCAAGTTGCAGTGGGGGAGGTTTAGGTTGGATATTAGGAAAAAAAATTTCACTAGGAGGGTGGTGAAGCACTGGAATGGGTTACCTAGGGAGGTGGTGGAATCTCCTTTCTTCTCGGGTTTTTAAGGTCAGGCACGACAAAGCCCTGGCTGGGATGATTTAGTTGGGGATTAGTCCTGCTTTGCGCAGGGGGTTGGACGAGATGACCTCCTGAGGTCCCTTCCAACCCTGATAGTCTATGATTCTATGAAAACTTAATAAATTAAGGGAACAGAACATATGAAGGGAAAATAACAGTCATTTCCATTTCAGTTACACATATCCCAACTGCATCTTTCACTGGTCTGTGTATGTGCATCTGTGAATGTCTAATGTCCCCTGAGGCAGAGTGGTAGGGGCTGTGTTCTGACCTCTGATGCCATGTGAAATGTTGAGGGGCAGTGTAGGGAGGTTCCAACATCGAGTTTTCAATGAGCTGCAGCAGGAGGCAAGCATGGGATTGTTGAACCTGCAAGTTTCCAGAGTCCACAGCATTTGTGTTTGCTTCCTGAGAAACCCCATTACATCCTGGTGCATCTCCCTCTCCTTTTCCTGCTTGGATTCCTGGGCATTTCTTCTCTCTGCTCTTTCCTTCTCCATGCTGTCTGCAAGGGTCATCCACCAGGCCCTGGTCTCATTCTCTGATTCAGCACTAGACTTGCAGCATCTTCTGGAACATGTCATCCTGAGTCCTCTCCTTTCTCCTCCTTATCTGGCACAGGCATTTCTCAGGTGTGGAGGGGGAGACCCTCAAGGCCAAAATACCAGCAGCTGAAAATACCACACACACAGGTACTGCTGTCAGCGTATTCATGACAGAAATCAAAACTTAGGATATTGAACTCAGTTCCTTGGATCCCCACAAGTTATAAGCACAACATTCTCACTTCTCCTGGGGATTGATACAGCACGCTGCCAGTCACAGCAGAAGCCATGGTGAGTACAGACCTGCGGAGGGGAGGGGAGTTTGGGGAAATGAGGAGGGGATAGCTCACAGGCATGAGTATTTGTGCATAGGGCAACGGAACTGAATACTGGCACTGTTTTCCACAGACGGTGGTGATTGTAGCTGATATCTCACTCCCGAGGATAACAGAGGCAGAAAGAGCACAGCTGTGCTGTTGTCCTGATGCCACCTGGGAACGTATGCTGTTAGCCTGTGTACTGGAATGGTGCCCACTGAAGTAATCGCTGAGTTGGAAAGTGTCCTATCACAGCAGCAAAAATAAGACAGCCCTCCCCAGAAACCTTCGGCAGAGGATTGCACAGTACCTCCATTAAGGTTTCCTAGAGATCGCTACAGAGGATTCATGGGACATCCCAATGCACATAAACAAACTGTTCCGCAAGGCTCCCTCTGCCTAACTCTAGAGGAGAATGAAAAGCAGATAGCAACTCTACCTCTCTTGGTTGTTTCACTACTTCTTCTAGCATAAATAAAAAAGAGTAAATCAACAGATGTGTCCTGCTACTTTGGAGGTTCCATCCCTATAATTTCAAAGCAAATTGCATACTGACTAGATGTTCCTTCCCCTGCATTGGGCTTGTCCATGCTTGACTGTCGGGGCTGTCTGAACAGGGGTGGAATCAAAACGATATCCTGGCTCGCTGCACAGCTGAATCCCACAGTCACCTGTCCCCCACACTCCTACTCCAGTTCTTCCTTGTCCACCTCCTCCACCTCACTGTTTCGGGGGGGGGGGATAAGGGGCTGTGAATCCAGCTCCTCCAAAGTATCCAAGGGACTCTTGCGGGTGAGGGTGGAGTCTCCGCTCAGGATGGCATACAGCTGTTTGTAAAAGTGACCAGTCTGTGGCTCCGCATCAGACCGATTGTTAGCCTTCCTTACCTTCTGGTACATATGCCACAGCTCCTTGGCTTTCATGTGGTACTGCCGCTGGTCCCACTCATAGCCCTTCTCCTTCATGTTCTTGCTGTTTGACCAGACTCCCATATGTTGGTTGGCCTTGCAGCACTGTTGTTTAACACCCTGAGCAATCTGCTTGTAGATGTTGATGATTCTATTGCTGGATCGGATCCAACACTTCCTGTATACTCCAGGCAAGAGCATGTCTGCTGTGTATAGCTGGGTATGGTCAACTGGGCAGTTGCACACAACAGTGGAGAGCTGCTAAGTGTGCTCGCCAAGCCGGGCAACCAGGAAAAGGAATTTCAATAATTAATGGGACTTTAAAGAGGAGGGGTGACTTCCTATCCACCTAGCCCCTGGAGAGTGGAGTTCACAACGGTACCAGAGCGGTCAGGCTGGGGCATTGGGGGACAGCTCCCGGAGGCCAATAAGAGTCGACATAAGTAACGCAGTGTCTACACTGACACTGTGTCGACTTAACTAAATTGACTTTGACTCTATGCCTCTTGGGCATGGTGTTATTCAGTTGGCACAGCGGGGCAGTTACATCAGCAAGAGCGAAATTTAAGTGTAGACACATCCACAGTTAGGTTGACATAAGCTACCTTGCATTGACCTAATGATGTAGTGTTGACCAGGCCTAAGACTCTTAGGAAAAGTGCCATAGGATCTTTAAGAAACACAAATGATCAGCGTTTACATTGTACACCTCACTGAAAGTAGCACTTTTAGCAGTAGATAGTAAACAACAGCACAAAGATGGGATGCCAAGGGCTTGATATAAAGCCCATTGATTTCAATGGGCAGTGGGCCAGGCACCTACGAGGGAAGAGCGCCGACTATGCAGTCACCAGTTCCACTGGCTGCATCACCAGGCATTTCTCTGAAGATCTCAAAAGTATCAGCCAGGCTCAAGCGTATTAGATCTGAGGGGATCACAGCCCAAAATTGAGATGGGAAAGTGTGAGAGCAATCAGCACTTTTCGCCCCACCTGCCATAATCACTAGACATGGCTCTGAGCTGCAAAATTTAAATCTGGATTTCAGTCCCCCAGGGATCAGGACTGTTGGAATAAGAGGTTTTACTTGGTCCATTATAGTGATACAGGGTGAACAGCAACATTTGGTTCTGGATCCAGAGTATGTTTGCCTCCCACTCCAACCCCACTTGAAATCACTATGTTAAATTTCTCTCTCTCACACACACACTGACTGAACTAGTACTGGATTCTCAGACCTTCACAACTGGTACCTCTGGGCCAAAAAAAAAAAAAAGATAGATGGGGACTGAATTGTAAATTGACAGGTACAAATAACACCATTCCTACTGTAAGTTCTTTCCTTTCGACTCTCAAGTCACTTTTGAGGTTTAACTTTTGTTGACTATTTCTAATTACATAAAGAGATTCACATATTCTACCGCATGCACTTGTCACAGGCCACCCAGGGATTTTTTAAGATAACATCACACCAAAAAATCATTATGAAGTGTCATAAAATGTGCTTACACAGAATCCTGTGGAGCTGGCTAAGTAAGTTCTCCTAGGCAATGGCTTATAAAATCTTCACCTGATACTTGTTACAGGTCAAAACCGGGAAAATCTTATAATCACACTGGAGTATTGAAATTCATTAACACAACACAGAGAAGAAGCATGCATAAGAATCTACCTTTGTTTCTCCAGCATTACAGAAGCAACTCCTTCATGCATACTGCACCCAATGTCTAGGGAGGGTGACTTACTGCAGAACTCATTGACTCTACCTGTCTAGGAACAACTTTCAACTTTACACGCCAGATCCTCAGCCCAACGTTGGCTGCTTTGCACCACTCCAGCCTCACAAAGCAGTGCTCAGGCAAACTCAACTGTCCATAGGAGAAGTCACAAGTGGCACAAAATGCACCATAGGGACTTTTACATGACCAAGACCCCAATGCAGACTGTTTATCTAGAGGAGAGGGAGAGGGGTCATACCATCTCTACACAATGGCTGCCAAAATAGCTCAGTGGGAGCTGAGGGCAGCTGGTGCTAAATTCAAAGATATTTAAACTTGTGCTATCGGTTGCACACAAGCACAGACTGAACCCATGGGCCAGGAGACTGTAAAGGATGCTTAAAGATGCCCTTTAGTCTTGCACCAAGAACAATGGATCTGGGCCTACATGCACATTACATGCAAGCAACATAGTACACACATGGCAAAGATCAGCCAAGACAAACATAGAGGTCCAGATCCTCCGGTCCTTACTCAAGAAAAATGTCACTGTTGCCTGTATTCTAGAGTTCACAATAGCAACCTGAGAATTAGCTCATCAGATTAACAACTGAACTTTCTAGCTCCCTAACACATCAAGCTCAGTGATGGCTAAAAGCCTGAAATGCACTAAGTTGGAGGGAGAGGGGGATGAAGGAGAAGCGAAGAGGTGCACTGCCTTAGCAGCAGTTGCCGGAGTCATTATGCCAATAGAGATCCAGGATAAGGCATAATGCCTCCGGGGGTGCTGGCAGGAGAGCTTTCAGCAGCAATAGTTATCACTTCCAGTAACGTGCATTACCTCAGAGCAGTGTTTAATTTGTACCAGGGCTTGCCAGTGCTGAGCCCCGAGGCTTGGCAGTTCACAGCCCCAGCACCTGTTGGCTTGCCACGTCAGCTATGAAAGTAAAAAAAAAAAAATTGCTTGAGCCCTGGCACTTCTTTCATTACAAATTAAGCACTGCCTCAAAGCAGCCCTGCAGCTTTGGCCTGTGCATAACCAGTGCTCTTTCCCTGCCCTGACATGCCCTTTAGGAGCACTGCTGGCTTCGCTAATTGGCCTCTCCCTTGTGCTCAGGATGTCATGCTGTGGCGGGTTCCCACATGGCAGCTGGCCGTGGTGGTGTGGAAGAGTCTCCCTGCATCATTTCTCTGCACCCCTCCAGCACTCCCGCCATGGGCAGCAACATTTTGCTCTGATTACACAGGTTCCGCTTCCATTGACTTAAATTGGAGGTGTCCTTGTGTAACAGAGCTGAATTGACCCTTGGATGAGATCCAAAGCTCATTTAAGTCACTGGAAGGACTCTCACTGGCTTCAGTAGGTTCTGACTGTGGGGATCCCTCGTCTCTTTAACTCACAGAAATATTTTGATGACAAGTCAATACACAATGTCAGGTACACAGTTTTAAAGCCCTGAATCCTTTGTCTCCTCTAGGAATATGTTTTCCACTGAAACAGCCTGGGTAATTATAATGCTTTTCCCCAGTGAGGTGTTAAATTTCTCTCTGATTTCCTCTCTCATCTCCACCTAGTTGATTTAATGTATTTCCAGGTCAGTCCCCATACAGCTCTGACACTTTCTATGCCACTTGTTTAGGAAATTCAGCCAAGTCAGCTTGTTCAAACTGCTTTGTAGCTACCATGGCCATCCGTTCTGATCTGAACTGTGCACTCAATGATAAACAGAAAGTTGATGTTCTGCTATTCTAGATCAGTCAAGTAAACCCACAAGTTCCACTAGAGTGTCTTTTCAAATCATACCTTCTGCAGCAGGTGCATGACTCCCTCCTGCCCCCACACCTTTCAAAAGACACAGATCTCTACCTAGGTTCAAGGCCTTTTTTTTAAAAAAAAAAAGTTTTAAACAAATCTATATTGTGATAGGATTTGTTTTAAATCCCCCGTCACTTACTGGTGTGGAGCACGTAGCCGCCCACTCTCACACACATACACTTCCCTCCCCCACAGTCAGCATAGCACAGGGCATGCAGCCCCATCTTCTCACTCCTGGGACACCAAGCACACAGCCCCGTGTCTTTCCCCCGCACCACTGATGAGGTGAAGCAGGGATTCCCTGCTTCATGGTCTGCCAACTCCCAATCAGCCCAGTCTGAACTTTCTGACCTCTGTGGCTTGCTTGAGGGATTGATTCCTTCCTCTTCACTATTTCTGACTCTGTAACCCAAGAAGTGTACGTTTCCTGCACTTCCTCAGGTCTGTGACCCACCGTGTGCATGCAGTCTCAAAAACTCACCTTTGAGCCATATCTTTGTGGAAGGTGGAGGATGAGAAGGAATTGGTGTTGTCTACATATGACCTGAACCTATTGGATTGCATCACGCTGACACACCAGATCATCTTCTTAATGTGGATATTGTTTTGCCAGGCAGAACAGAGAAATCCGATTAGTGACTGTTCATGTAAAACGTTAAAAAAATAGACTTTTCCTTCAGAAAACATAGGTTATGTGCACTCTACCACTCATTGTGGTATAATTTATGTTGCTCAGGGATGTGAATAAGGACCCCCTTGAGCGACATAAGTTACGCCGACCTAAACGCCGGTGTGGACAGCGCTATATCGGTGGGAGAGCTTCTCCTGCTGACATAGCTACTGCCACTCGTGAGGACTGGAGTAATTAAGTCAATGGGACAGATCTCTCCCATCATCTTAGAGAGCATCTGCACTAGCTGTGCCGCTGTAAGCTCTGTAGTGTTGCAATAGCCTTAGACCACTTTTACTCCCTTTGGCAAGTTTTTTAATCAGAGACTGGGTTCATCTCTTCTCCTCCTTCTAACGTACCATAAAATGTAAATCACTGACTGGCCTTTTAGTGTCTGTAACATACAAACCCTAATACACTTTCCTCAGTTTGGTAATGTTGTCAGAGATTTCTTTGTTTTTGTTGTGGGTTGGGCAGAAGACGGGAGGTGGACAGCTCAAGAAATCTGACAGATTCACAAGTCATTTCCCTTACCTATAGGACGTACACTGTGAAGGCAGCGGGAATGCAATCAAACTCCAACACACAGTATAGGCTCCTTCAAATGACTTTCCTCATGATGTGGTGTCATTTCTTTGAGCACGAGGTAATGCAGTGTTCATGCTAGCTTAGTCCTGGGCTTCTCTGAAGCAGATACTGTCAATCATTTCAGACTGTGTTGAATTGAATATTCTATTTTCAATATGGTGTTTACAGTTTCCCACTAAAGGTTAAGCAGAGACTACCAATCACATTTTACTGAGCAGTACATTCATTTATCCTTGAATAGGACTCTGGACACGAGAGGCGTCAACTGTTCTATACTTATTAAAGGTCTGTTTCTGTGATGTGCAAAGTATCCTCTGCTCCTATGGACTTTAATTGAGTTGAGTTAATTGAGTTTAATTAATTTAATTAGTTGATGCTCTGCACCTTGAAAAAAGAACTCAGCACTCTTAGGGTTGGGCCCCAAAACTATAGTCCCCATTACTACGAATGACAATAATGTGTGATTTAATAATATTGTGCCTTGTTGGATTTACTGAGGGATAAATATTTTTCATAGAATATAGCACTCAGATACCACAGTCATAGATACTTTAAAAGCAAGTAAACAGGTAGATCAGATAGATTCCTTAGAACTAGACACTAACAGGGGAGAAAGAAGTAGATAAATATACCATGATAAGTGACTATTAAGTGGAGGTTCAGTTTAGAGAAGGACTCAAAAGTGCAGATGCTTATCCACAACCTCTTGAATTTGAAAAACAAAGCTAGAAATCTCTGTTTCAACCCCTCAGCTTCCAGCAATGATAAGAAATGTGAAACTGAAAAATAACAGGAAGGAAAAGTTATTAAATTATTCATAATAGGTTTGGTTCATGTTTGATTCAACATTTGGGTGAAGGTTTGAGTGAGGATATCTTATTCTAATCAATTCACTCATCCCAAACAATGTCCATATTAATCAGGGATTCTGTGGATTATAGTGAGGAGCATTAAGATTAAAAACTGAGTTGGCAGCTGTCAAGGTTCCTTCCCCACTCTGAACTCCAGGGTACAGATGTGGAGACCTGCATGAAAGACCCCCTAAGGTTATTCTTACCAGCTAAGGTTAAAAAGTTCCTCAAGGTAAAAAACTTTCCCTTGTTCTTGAACCCTATGCTGCCACCACCAAGTGTGTTAAACAAAGAACAGGGAAAGAGCTCACTTGGAGACGTCTTCCCCCCAAAATATCCTCCCAACCCCTAGATCCCCTTTCCTGGGGAAGGCTTGATAAAAATCCTCACCAATTTGCATAGGTGAACATAGACCCAAACCCTTGGATCTTAAGAACAATGAAAAAGCAATCAGGTTCTTAAAAGAAGACTTTTAATTAAAGAAAAAAAATAAAAGAATCACCTCTGTAAAATCAGGATGGTAAATACCTTACAGGGTAATCAGATTCAAAACATAGAGAATCCCTCTAGGCAAAACCTTAAGTTACAAAAAGACACAAAAACAGGAATATACATTTGTCATAAATATAAAGGGAAGGGTAAACACCTTTATAATCCCTGCTGGACAGAGGAAAAATCCTTTCACCTGTAAAGGGTTAAGAAGCTAGGATAACCTCGCTGGCACCTGACCACAATGACCAATGAGAAGACAAGATACTTTCAAAGCTGGAGGGAGGGAAAAACAAAGGGTCTGTCTGTGTGATGTTTTTGCAGGGGACAGAACAGGAATGGAGTCTTAGAATTTAGTAAGTAATCTAGCTAGATATGTGTTAGATTCTGATTTCTTTAAATGGCTGAGAAATTAGACTGTGCTGAACAGAATGAATATTCTTGTCTTTGTGTCTTTCTTGTAACTATGCTAATTGGTGAGGATTTTTATCAAGCCTTCCCCAGGCAGGGGGGTGCAAGGTTTTGGTGAGGATTTTTGGGGGGGAAAGATGTTTCCAAACAACGTTTTCCCAGTAAACCCGGACGTTTGGTGGTGGCAGTGGAAGTGCAGGGCAAAGGGTAAAATAGTTTGTACCTTGGGGAAGTTTTAACCTAAGCTGGTAAAAGTAAGCTTAGGAGGTTTTCATGCAGGTCCCAACATCTGTACCCTAGAGTTCAGAGTGGGGAAGGAACCTTGACAACATTCCATTCAGCACAGCTATTTTACCAGCCATTAAACAAAAGAAATCTAACGTATATCTAGCTAGACTACTTATTAAGTTCTAAGACTCCATTCCTTTTCTGTTCCTGGCAAAAACAACACACAGACCGAGAGAGAGCCTTTCTTTCTCCCCCCCCTCCAGCTTTGAAAGTATCTTGTCTCCTCATTGGTCATTTTGGCCAGGTACCAGCGAGGTTATCCTAGCTTCTTAACCCTTTACAGGTGAAAGGGTTTTTCCTCTGACCAAGAGGGATGTTAAAGGTGTTTACCCTTCCTTTTATATTTATGACAGTTCTGTATACAGAAAGGTGTTACCCTTTCCTTTATATTTATGACAGCAGCATAAGGGCCTTCACTGTAATCAGAAATCTAAGCATTCCCACAACCTAGACTGCTACTAAGGTTGTACAATGATGCTCACATATTTAAGTGTTGGATCCTTTAAAAAAACAGGGTTGTAAAACCTGTATTTTTAAATGTCACCGCTCTCACTGAGCCTACACTGAGGAAATACCCAGGGTGAATCCATGAGGGAGGCTGAAGAATAACATTTCATATGTCTATGGTAACTTCCACCTGAGGACCTCAGGGTGCTTTACAAATACTGAAGAATTAAGCCTCACAAACCCTATTAGGCCTTGTCTAAACTAAGACAAGTAGTATTTTATTCAGATGTTAGCTAGCAAGTCTTAAGTGCTGTTTTAAAATGTGTTAGCACCTACTGTAGACAAGTTATAAGATTTATAGTTGACCATAGTCAACCCGGGGCTCCCCCTTGAGTTGACCACAAGGCCTTAGTTAATTAAGTATCACTAGCTTCATTCTGTAGATAGCAAAATTAAGGTACAGAAAGATGTAATTGGCCACATGGCCTCTAGCACAGCCAGTAACAGAACCCTGATTTCTTGATTCCCAATCCTATGTTCTCACTCCCACTAAATACCAGTTGATTCCTGCCTAAGATATTGAGTCAGGATGAAGAGTGACACTGTATTGATAAGGCAGCACGAGGAGAAGTTACAACTAGTACCTGCTTACCCACAACACCCCAGGGGCACCTGAGGGTATGTCTACACCACAATGCAAGGGGTGTCTGCAGCTTGGGGAGACATACCCAAGCTAGCTTTATCCATTCTAACCTGGCTAAAAATAGCTGTGTAGATGTGGTGGGGTGGGCTTTAGCACAAGCTATACAAGCATGCGAGGGAGACTGGTTACCTACTTGCATTGCTAGCCCATGCTGAAACCAGTGCCCCTGCATCTACACTGCTATTTTTAGCAGCACTAGTGTAGGTATGTCAACCTGTGCTACAGTCACACCTTGGATTGCAGTGTAGACATAGCTAAGGCCCCTGTACACATTTTTCACCGTTCCATTCAATATTTTTGGTCAGCTTTGTTGCAAAGAGGAACTGGACTGGTGAACGATTATCACTTTTCAATAATGCAGGTCCATGAAATGGCCTGATCTTAAACTCACTTTACTCCCCTTACCTCCCCCATGCACACACCCCCAAATAACTTGTGTGACAAAATTCCTCCTCTGCCTTGGTGGGTCCTGCACCTATTGGCTGATTTGCTCACCTCAGAGGTTCATGGCAGCCCTCAGTTTGGCCACTTTCGTGGCTCAAATCTGCCATTCACTCAATTAGCCTCATCGCTGGCCAGCATGGGGAAAAGGAAGAAGAACAATCCCTGCAGACCTAGTGGATCGGGGAACAGGCTAGAGACCTTCCCCTCTGGTGGAACCCATAGTCCAGGTCAACTCCTCCGGTATCAAGCAGGGAGTTGGGGGAATGGAGGGATGGGGGGAACCCGGGCCCACCCTCTACTCTGGATTCCAGCCTAGGGCTCTCTGGATTGCAGCTGTCTATAGTGGCTCCTGTAACAGCTGCGTGACAGCTACAACTCCCTGGGCTACTTCCCCATGGCCTCCTCCCACCACCTTCTTTATTCTCACCACAGGACCTTCCTCCTGATGTCTGATAATGCTTGTACTTCTTAGTCTTCTAGTAGTACGCGTTCTCACTCTCAGCTTCTTGTGCCTCTTGCTCCCAGTACCTCACACACACACACCAGAAACTGAAGTGAGCTCCTTTTTAAACCCAGGTGCCCTGATTAGCCTGCCTTAATTGATTTTAGCAGCTTCTTGATTGGCTGCAGGTGTTCTAATCAGCCTGTCTGCCTTAATTGTTTCCAGAAAGTTCCTGATTGTTCTAGAACCTTCCCTGTTACCTTACCCAGGGAAAAGGGACCTACTTAACCTGGGGCTAATATTTCTGCCTTCTATCACTCTCCTGTAGCCATCTGGCCCAACCCTGTCACACTTGCTAAAGAGAGAGTGGCACAATTACCCTTTATTTGTTGGTTTCAGAGTAGCAGCCGTGTTAGTCTGTATTCGCAAAAAGAAAAGGAGTACTTGTGGCACCTTAGAGACTAACAAATTTATTAGAGCATAAGCTTTCGTGAGCTACAGCTCACTTCATCGGATGCATTTCTTTATTTGTTGCAAGTTCTTTCCTGACCATGGGAAACCACAGCAGCCTCTGACTTCTTTTTATTTTGGTTAGTCTCTATTTATTCCATGCTTTGTTCTTCAGACGAGGCAATTGACTCACCTCCCTTATCTTCAATCTGTAATTAGCAGAGATTAAGGGGGCTGACAGAAACGACAATCAAAAATAAGAAAATAAACAAAAGGATCAGGGAGGAAGTGAAAGGTGTGTGGGGGGGGGAAATCAAACAGCTCTCCCTGTGGAGAAGGTCATCCCAGTGAGGAGGATCAGGCAAAATCAATGGCTTTTGGTTCTGCGGTGAAGGGAGTCAATCTGTCAGGCAGATTGATGGCAGTCGCTCAGCCTCTCACAGGCACCACCTGTCCCTGCCAGCACAAAGTCAATTCTGAATTCATTTGCATAGCACTTCTCCCTGGGGCCACATTTCACAGTTCCACAGCTGTGACAGCAACCAGTGGAGCAGGAGAGATAATACAACTCTCCTCCCTGAGACTGAAGCTAAAGTCCTCTTCATTTCAAATAGAAGAGGAAGAGCGGTTGTGATATAGGCTGTGTCTGTGTTTTTAACATCAAGATCACTAGCTCAGTGTAAAGTCCTAGCAGAGACAAGGCACGGGTAGTTTTTAACCTTTATGTAGCTAGTTGAGATCAACCCTATGCCTCCTCCCACACCTATGGTTCATCTCAACTAGCTACCTACCTGTGCCTTGTCTCTACTGGGATTTCTCAGGTTCTCTCTTTTGCAGTGAAGACAGTCATAATGGGAAGGCCTGCCTAAGTGTGCAGGGAGAAGTGCATTTAGTGAGTTAGATCAGATAGTGATCTCTCATGCTTCACCACAGAACTTGACCTATCCACCTGGACAATTCTGGTACAACTTAGACAAAGTGTTGGGATTTCCCCACTTCCCCCCAATATGATGGCAGCATCAGCAAACTCATTTTCAATTGAGACCTCAGCCAGATTTACAAAGAGCTCTCCAGAAGCAATATACTTCTAATTCAGGAACACACTCAGGAGTTCCTCTTTAAATATTTTCCATTTGGACTACAGATTGGGGTCCATTCTTATTCTGGCTGAACTGGTGAACCCAGTCCCCAGTTGGACCACACCAGCTATTTCAAACTGCATTAAAGAGACAGCACTGCCTCTGTTCATCCAGGCAACTATTATATATAATTTACACATAAAAAGGGCATGAAGATTTCTAATCCAAAGCTTGCCTATAAACTAGCTATTTAAAAAATATGATTAGTGTCTATTGTGCCCAAAAAATGCAACTCCCAGTGACTCCTATTGGAGTCATGGGTGCTCAGCACCACTGTAAGGAAATGAATTCAGGAAAGCACTTAAGCAGATGTTTAAAATGAAGCATGTGCAGAAGCCTTGATTCAACAAGGTACTTGATCCCTCTTGCAACAAGCTTTAAACATGTGAAATGTTATGCTTTGCTTTTCTAAGTCCGGCCATTTTTATTTACATCCCCAAATATGCAGTTAGGTGTCCAACTTATGGCTGCCAGCTTTGAAACTTTTGGCCGTAACACCTCTGCCTCAGTTTCTCCATCTCTAAAAAAATAAAATGGGGCTAAAACGTACTAACCTCTTGATGTGTTGTGAGGATTTAAAGTCTGTAAAGCAGCCAAGAAAATAAATGCTAAGTATTCTTAGTAAGAATAACTATGCAAGTAAACAGCTGATGTTGGTTTTTGCATTGTTTATATGTGAGCCAGTGCTTAGATTTTCTGTGCTCCTCTTCTCATCTTTCAGAACTTGAGTTGCTAATTCACTTGTTTTGGTTTGGGTTGTTTTTTTTTAAACATAGGTCTTCTTTAAAATAAATAAATATTCATTTTGCATGCATGAATGTTGAATATATTAACCCAGCTGGTGAAATAATTGTGAGGTACTTTGCCTTAATTACAGCACAGCGATATGGTGCAGTTAAACATCCATATAATTTTATATTACTGCCCTTGAGGCCCTTACTTGGCGTCAAACTTTTTTTTTAAAAAACAAGATTTAATTTGCAAGTGTCAAGGAAGTGAGAAAAAATGACTTCACTATAGATCCCTCACATTTTTCTCTTCAGTTTTAATCTCACTTCTGAAGATTAACGTAAACAGATGGGGGGAAAGGATCTTTCTATTTCATCATGCTTTAGGAAACTTTGTTCTTGTTTTTCCCCAATTCTATTTTAGGCCCCAATCTCATTTTCTCATAAGCCACAGTGGTTCATTAAGAAACATTAGGAAATAGCCAGTTGTATTATTTTCCAGCAGATACTCCCTCTCTTATGCCTCCCTAAGCACCAGCTCTACTCTTTTTGCATTGCATAGCTCCCCAGGAGATAATTTCAGCAGAAATGTCCCCTTTAACAATACAAATAAGTGGCATTTAGAATTTTTTCCTTGCTAGATTGTTATGAGAAGTTAAATGTTTAGTGTACCCATTGCTGTGGCTTACAGGAACAGACAAAATAAAAAAAATAAGCACACAAAATTAAACTGCCAACAACAGGCAGCACAAACAGCTCCTTCCTGTACTGCCCCAAAGTATCAAAAGAGAAACTGTCTCGGTGTTGGTCCATAATCAAACAAGTACTTAACCAGAAACATCTCCTTTCTACTGCACCTTGAAGGTTAGCAAATTTGAGTATGGATAGAACACTGAAGGTAGCAAGTTCCACCCCAGGTGGCCTCTCTGCCATAATGGCCCTACCTCCCATCCCCAGGAATGCATGCATCCAGGCATTATCAGCAGAAGCTTCTCAGTTGAGCTCAGTCTTTGTGATAGTGCGTATGGAGAGAAGCAGGCATTAATGTGATCATAGGGCCAGTTCCCTGACAATCTCAAATCACTTTACATTCCATTTTAAAATTGAGGAAACAGGCACAAAACTAGTTGTTCAAGGTCACCCAGAGAACAACAGAGCAGGGAACAAAACCCAGGTCTCTCTATTCCCAGTTGTGTGCTCTGACTGCTAGACAAGCCTGCCTTGCTTAGGAAGTCAGGTTCCAAAGCACAGAGAACTTTATAAATTTAAGCAATAGCTTAGACTGCACTTTGGAGTGGATTGCTAGCAGAGCAGTTCCACTATCGCAGGAGTAACATGCTTGTGACAACACACTGATCTATGCAGGCGGGCCACGGCCTTCTGTTATACAAAAGCTCTGCATCAGAGAAGGTGTGTGCTTAGATACAGTGTGGGCAGTGGCTATGCAAGCTTCCCAAACTACTGCCCCGTTGCCATGTGGAGTGACCCAGACCTGGAAAGACCATTTCTCTGGAAGTAAGAGTTCTGTCTCCGTGTCAAGAAGCAGGATCTATGAGTTCAGAGATCTGGGCTCCAGGTAAAAAAAGGGCCTTTGTATCCACAAAGTTTTTACTCAAGGACTCATGAGAGAGACCTGTAGCTAGATAGCTGTGATCAACCATGCCAGTACTGCCAATACCAAGCCTTCATGCATCAGACCCTTCCCTTCCCCACCTCCCCTCCCCAAAATCATGAGATGAGCTTAAAAAATAAAATTTTTACGAAATAATGAACTGGAGAGGTGGGAGTTTGATCTGCCTTCTGATTTGAGTTGTTAGCAGGTAGCCATCCAGACAGACTGTGTGTGTTCATTTTAGTTCAGGTTCAGAACTCAATCTTAAAGGCACACACACAATCAGTTTTCCCATTGGCTGCTTGGAGGGAACTGTCACTCTGTCCTTCACCATCGCTGTCCCGTCATTAATGTCTACCTCCCCGCCTTACCCAATCTCCTGTCCCAGTGGTGCCTTCTCTTGTGATTTTATTGAGATTCTTGTGATATTTGGTGTTTGCCTTGAAGCCCTAGCTGCTGAGGTTAAGATTTCAATTTTCTTGTGTAATATGAAACACTGTTTTTTGTAATGAAAGTATGAAATAATTTTGGCTAGTGCTGTAGTGCCATTGGCTAGTCAGGCCAGAATGGAAGGACTTAGCCTGGGGTAATTGTTGGTGTTATAAGAACAGTAAAGAGACAGAACATTACTTTCTTCTACACTGAACAAGGAACTTAATTAGAATGAAGAAAACAATATTAGCCCCAGAGGCAAGCACACACTCACTCTAGACTTTCTACTGAGAACCATCCCCCATTCTGCCCCCACCAACCTGTCTCCCTGTGCCAGTTTCAAACAATATATGTCCTGGTTTCTCCAGCTCCTATCAGGTTACATTAAAGTGGCATCTCTTTGTGATCCTGGTGACTTGGGAAAAGAGGTGGTGCATCACTAAGAGCAACTAGCCCAATCTGCATGTGACTGATGTGGATGTGACAGTCTCAGCATGTACAGGGACTGTTGTCTGTCTATGGTCCCTGAATTCTGAAGCCAAAAGGAGCCACAGCCAATTATCACCCACACAGTGCAAATGTCCACCACTAGCACAGGCAGCAAAAGAGCAATGGGGATCAAAATGGGAGCACTGGAGGGGGACAATGAGTGGTCATGTCTCAGAGAGGGGAAGCTGAATTGTAGGAGAAAAGTGATGAACAAGTCAGAAGAAGAAGAAGAAATGTCTTCCTCAGAGAGAAGATACTAGGCTAGATAGGCCACAGGTCTGATTTGGTATAGCAAGTCCTATGTTCCTGTTAATTCTGGCCCCCATTTAAAGTTCCCTGAAATATGCAGAACACTCTTGACATATTGGGCAAGATCTAGCAACAGATTAATAATGAACTCTGGTTTTCCTTTGGGAGCAGATAGGTGTATGGTTCCCAAGACCTGTGGGATTTCTCTCCTATCAGATAAGGTCTGTGTTATTTAAAATAGAAAGGTACGGTACAGATAGTAATCTGCTTTTTATTCTTTTTATAAATAGAATATGCATGTCCAATCCCACTCCATTTTATTTTATTTTTAAAACCTAGTTACTCCCACTTGGCAATGTGGCTTAACTAAGCAGACAGGAGAACCCCTCTCATTGCTATAGTTAGCGCAGCAGTTGTAGCATTTCAAGTGTAGACAAGCTCTTAAACCAAGTGAGTAATGAGGGGATGTCCCCCTCTTTTCCTTCCCAGGGATCAATAGAGTGAGTAAATGCATGTGGCCAACCTAAGTTGATTCTTTTTATCCCCCATATCGCTCTCCCTTCAGAGCCTGACTCTCTTCACGCAGGCCCCACGTAGACAAGCCAACATAACAGGGAATAAAAGAACTAATTACAAGAAGTTACAGAATTCTAACAAGCATCAAAAATGGTGGGAAGGGGGAATTAAAGGGCACCAATTAAACAAAGAGCTTTCTTAGCATAGCCTGGCAGCAGGCCAGTTCCAGCCATCCACCTGCCACCTAAACCTCCGAAAAACAAAGAAAAAGGAAAGTGGTTAATATTGCAGTAGTGTACGGGGAGACTTTGGCAAACCAGTAAAGTGCCTGAAACCACTATGGCTTATTGCTAAAAGCAGCCAAGTCAGCAGGCGGTAAATAGCCAAGTCAGCAGGCTTAGCTTAACCAAGGTGGGGGGAGGGGGGGTTGGGTGCCACAGAAAGGGCAGTTTGACCCCACGTCTTTCCTGATAAGAATTGTATTGAAGTTGCTGATACATGCATCTTAGAAGAGCAGGATGTGCCCCAGGAATGTCTACTGGGGCCTCGAGGCTGCAAACTCTGGAAAAACCCACACCTGGTTAATCGATAAACAGAAGGAACATCTTGCTTGCCCATTGGAACTGCTTGCTTAACAAGTTTTCTTTAAGGGACATGTCATTCTATTACTCATGTATAAATAAGGGGGAAAAATTTGAGGTAGGGGGACTCTTCAGGACTGGACTCTCTCTGTCTGGATGCATCTTGTGTTTCCCAGCGGCAGCTGTGCCACTTGAGAGCCACACTCAGCTTTGGTAATTATCAAGGTTTGGGGGTGCCAACCATCTATCGGTCGGACGGCCGTGTCTCCCCTGATTTATTTCCTGACACCACCTCGCACAGAGTAAAAGTTACCAAGAGCTTTGGGTTGAAAGAACCCCGGGTAACAGTAGCATGCAGAAACCCCTGTCATGGACTAGGACCACTGTACAAATATCAAACCAAAGGATGTCCTTGCCCCAAAGAGCATAAGAAAACCCACCACTCCTCATTAACTGAACTTTGTCTAATCTCCAGTTATCCCTTCTTTATAACAATCTGAGGGATTTTAATTACATATTCAGTCACTGAAGTATCTACATTTGTATGATTATAACACTGATTAAAGAAGGGAAAATCTATTCTCATTCTCCTCTTATAAACACAACCTAATTCCAACAAAAGCTGTTTTATTATAAACTTAACACACATTTTAATATAGGAGCTCTCATCATCATCTACATTTTCTTTTACTATCTTTCTTAAGCAAGAAAATAGTAAAAGCATAGAGCTGAGCTTGCCAGAGTTCAGCTCTGTGCCTCTCATTTGGTTTTTCTCTTTGCTATGGAATTCTGCTGGGCTTATGCATTCATTATTTAGATCCATCTTGATTTTCTGAAAGACCCAACAATGGCATTGCTTCCTCTTGATTACTGAAAAAATTAATTGGATTCCTGTAGATGGCTAGAGTCTTGCAGGATACCCAAGAGCAAAAGATGTAACTTTTCTCTCCCTCTTCTCTTTGCAGAAATGTACAGCATTCTATGAGTGGAGGAACAGACATCAAGGAATAAATTTTTCTTTCCTTTGTAAATTGAATTAATCTACCGAGTTAATTTGGAGATCCTTTCTCTGGGGCTTAGAATTTTAAAATAACCCCCCCAGAAGCAGCAATGATAATTTTATCACCAAGAGGCCTTGGGGAAGTGCTTCAATGAGCTCTTTCTGGCCCCAATTCAGCAAAGCACTTACGATTGTCATTAACTTTAAGCACAGGGTTAACTGCTTTGCTAAGTCAAAGTTTCCATTTCAGTATCAGGCTCAGCAAGCTCTGTGGCAAATACATAACATTATTTGTACAAGAGAGCATCTCTCCTACTTCCTCTCCCTCTGGAGGACCCGCTGACCAAATTTTTTATCTTTTCTCTCCATCCTCCTGATTTTCCATTTCTTCCTGGATCCTGTTTGCTGTTTATTAATTTCCACTTGGACTACAGATTTCTTGTTTTCAATAGCCCATGTTCAATACTTCAATTCTTGTGCATACCGAGGACTGTATCGGAAGGGCATCTGTGGCTGTGGGTGTTTTTCTAGGTCCCGCTTGCAAGTTAGAGGGCCCTTCAACAAAGCATGTGAGCTAAATCAGTCTGGAAAAAGCCAGTTTAAAGCAAGGTGAGATGAGTAGTATCTTTCTGCCTTAGAAAGCAGCCTGTTTTCTCAATATATATTTTTGGGTGCTTGGGTGTTACTGTTTTGAATTCTCAGAAACAGTTATATTGCAACCTTTCAACAAGAGTATTTATCTTTCTGTCTAAGTTCTCTGTGTCTATGCCAGGAATATAATACTTAGTTTTCCTACATACCAGCCTAACAGCATTTACTGTTTCTCTCCACCAAGAGAAAACATGTCTTTCTGCATTTCTTTTAGGATATTGAGTATTGGTGACCTGCACTGGCCTTCCAATTCCTTACTTGAGATCTGGGTGGGTTGCATGAGGCTAATTCCACAGTGGAACAATCTGTTGATCCTCAAAGACCGGTATTTTGGCTGTTTTTCCTCCCAGTTCCTCAAAGTGTAGTATAAAATCCACATCACTCTATGATTTGCAGCAAGGTATTCAAAGTGTAGGTAACCAACCAGGTTGGGATGGGTTTGTCCGTTCATTGTATGGACCAGCCTGTTTAGCATTCCACAAAGCGGAAGTGAAAAAGGATTTGTGTAGAGCCTGCAATGGCTTGTATTTTCTAACCTTGAACGGTACTGTGCAGCACCTATCAAATGGTTAATACATATTCACTCTTTCAGGCATGTTACAAGTGTAAAGCAGGCACCTGCTTTCTGACATAGGATGAGCACTTAACATGTGTGGCTAGAGCCATTGCACAGGAACTAGACTAGACTATTTTCAGCTTGGGCATCATCATCCTCTCTTTGAGTCACTCTTTCTAAAGCAACTGATAAACTCAGAGAGCATGAAGAAGCCAGACAAGACAAATGGGAGCCTAATAAATGAACAGGATCATGTTCTCAAACCGTAAATAGCATTGAAGGATTTGTTCACCATTGATGCAGATCTCTGGTGGACATTTTGCCATAGTTCTGAAAGGAATAAGTAATGATTAGTGATTGATCATAGAGTGCAGACACTTTATTTTAGACAGTTTCTTGTTATTAATTTTGTACCACACCTGAGTGTGGAAGCAACTTTGGAGTGGATGGCTGCTCAGGCTAGTGGAAGACGTGAATGTTGCAGAAGCAGCACACTTAATCTCCTGGAAAAAGCTTGTCTGCTATACTGTAGTCTGCAATGCTCTTTGAGCAGACATGGTTGCCACCACGTAAATTATCGAGGGAAGATGCTGGGATCTACTCTGGTAATTCTAATTGAATAAATGGGCCTAGAGAGTCGAAGGTGTTAACATGCTCTTGTCATTGTACAACACTAAACATGGTTTGGGAGGTGAATGCAGAGACCTCAGCCTGCT
Source organism: Dermochelys coriacea (assembly GCF_009764565.3). Lineage (NCBI taxonomy): Eukaryota > Metazoa > Chordata > Testudines > Dermochelyidae > Dermochelys > Dermochelys coriacea. The sequence continues at coordinate 126,109,897 of NC_050070.1, forward strand.
TTGTCACATGACCACAAAAACACTACATTTTTATAACCAATTAAAGATTTTTTTAAAAAAGGAAGAGAGAACAGCAGCTAAACATTTAACATGGAAAGTGGTAAGTAAGGCTTTTATTTTAACAAAATATCTTATTCCCTTTAGCTGTAAAGAGCACAAGTGCTGGGGTTACACCGTATCCCAAAACCCTAGGATGCCAGTAGCGTGCCAGGTGTACTGTGTCTTGGAGGCAAGCACTACATAAGAACATAAGAATGGCCCTACTGGGTCAGACTAAGGGTCCATCCAGCCCAGTATCCTGTCTTCCTGCAGGGTCTTCAACAGCCAGGCCTTGTAGGCACTAGCCCTTATGGATCCCAATAACCACTCAGACATGGGACTAAGTGAAAGGACATTTCACTAGTGTGGCAGCAGAGGGAAAGGTTGCAGGTACCTTGGGTACAGAGGCTTAAACAGTTACAGTTCAAAATAAGCAATAATGGTTCTAGTTTGGGTCCCTGGGGCAGCCCAGATGAGAGTCCAGGTTCTTCAGCCCTAGTGCCTAGTTCTGTCCAGTCTCTTCAAGCAAACAGGCATTTCCAGGCCAGGCTCAATTAATGTCTCTCATTGGGGTCCCCTCTGCACTGGCTCCCTGCCCAGCCCCTGCTGCTTCCTCATAAGCCCCAGACAGACTTACACCAGCTGTAGTGTCCATCAGTCACAGTCTGTTCCACATGTGGCTCTGCATACAGTTTCTGGGGCCTCTCTCCAGCTCTCTGCTGCCATGCAGCTCCCATTGCCAAACAGAACCCCGCCACTTCCCAGTTCAGGACTTTCCCCATTACCTAGCCAGAGGAAAGAGACATGCAATGGGGAAGGTGCAGATGGGAAACATAGTCCCTGCTTAACCAGGAGGAAAGGCATATCCATGGGGAGAAGCTGGTGGAAGCTGTAGTCCCCTGCTTTGCAGGTCCATCACAAGAGATTTTAAAAGGAAAAATGAACTTTGTCTTCTGTATAGCATTAGAGATGGTATTAACTGTCTTTTTTGGTGACAAGAAAAAAAGTTAGCTGAGATGGGCTGGGATGGCTGTTGTTAGAGTCTGACCCTACTTCCTGGAAGACCAAACAAGTCAACCACATACAAAAGGGAAGAAAAAGGAACAAGGAAGGCAGAAAATGCAGCTGCTGTCTCTGGTGATAACTCTCATATACAACCTTGCTGCTGGAGAAAGAGGGGCACAGCTCATCATGTGATCAGCCTCTCAGAGACCTTGCAAACTTTTACCAGCAGCAGGCAGCTAAAAGCAATGCCTTAAGCAGCCTTTCTTGGTGTGGGCTCACAGCAGTGTTGCAAAAGATGCAATCTTTGCAGCTTCGCCAGAGTTTTATTGAACAGAAGGCCAAAAGGGACAGATGGGAAAGAGAAGTAGTAAGGTGGAGGAAGGAAAGGGCCATGAGTAGGGCCCTACCAAATTCACAGCCATGAAAAACGCATCGCAGATTGTGAAAACAGATCTGCCCCATGAAATCTAGCTATTGTAGGGGAGGGAGAGGAGCAGAGCTGGGGACGCCCAGCCGGTGTCTCCTACTATGCAACAGGCTCCAGCTGCTAGTCCCTGTGGGGCTGGGACTTCCTCTTCCCCTACATGGCCATTCTCGGGTCGGGGGAGATCAGACCCACCTCCAGGTACCTCCCCCAGCTGGAGGAAGCTCCATGGCTGCACTGCCTTCACAGCCCAGCAGAAGTGAGGGTGGCAATCCTGCCACCACCACCCCCGCCACAGCTTTGCAACCCCATCCTCCCCATGGTCCCTTTTTGGGTCAGGACCCCCACAGTTACAACACTGTGAAATTTCAAGTGTAAACATCTGAAATCACGCCATTGACTATTTTTTAAAATTCTATAACTGTGAAATTGACCAAAATGGACTGTGAATTTGGTAGGACCCTAGCCAGGAGGGAGGATATGAGAGTAGGAAACCAAGGTTCACATCCCAGCTGCTGATCAGGATTTATTCAAAGGTGGTGGTGGAGGTGACAATGTCATTGGTTCGCACTCTCTGGCCTGGTCAGGACATCTCTCAGGATGAGTTCCATGAAAGCAATGTCACGGTGGATGGTAGATCCCAAGCTCCTAGGAGATGGAAGAGGCTGCTACTTTCAGTTCAGTTGTCTTCCACATTTGTGATCCCCCTGGACGCCTTTTTTCAAGGACCCTCAAATTGTGGTTTAAAGACTTCAAGGAACAGAGAAGCCTCCCTCAGGTGACCCGTGCCCCATGCTACAGAGGAAGGCGAAAAACCTCCAGGGCCTCTCCAATCTGCCTGGAGGAAAATTCCTTCCCGACCCCAAATATGGCAATCAGCTAAACCCTGAGCATATGGGCAAGATTCACCAGCCAGATACTACAGAAAATTCTTTCCTGGGTAACTCAGATCCCATCCATCTAATATCCCATCTCAGGGGATTAGTCCTATTTACCCTGAATATTTAAAGATCAATTACTTACCAAAATCACATTATCCCATCATACCATCTCCTCCATAAACTTATCGAGTAGAATCTTAAAACCAGATAGATCTTTTGCCCCCTCTAGTTCATTAACTTCTTTTTCCATTGTCCATTTGTTTAGCAGTCATGATTTGAATACAGTCCTTGGGCAGTACAAATAGCCCTTTTTATCGTGTGTGTGTGGGGGGGGGGGTGGACTAATCCATACTGTCTTTAACTTTTGCTGACTTTTTATATACACTATTATGTAACAAAGCTGATTTGGCATTTCATTAGCTTAGACAACTTAGAACAGGCCTCTGCACAATAGATCATTGTAGTCTTAAAGGGGTAGATGAAATTAAAGTCCAATGACCCCATCAAGCACAACATAATAATGGTCCCAAGAAATAGATGGGACTAGAAAAGGAGAGATACGTACTGGAATAGGAACCCGAGTAGAGCAGAACATATGCAAATACCCAAACCTTCTGTAGAAGGGGAAAGAAAAAGCAATTAATTTGATTTCTGGATAAAACCTAATATTTGTAATAAGCTACGAATCTTTTCTATAAAATCTTAAAGTATTGGGTACTGAGACAGAGTGCTAGATATGAAACCTGGAGTCAGCACTCTGCTCACAGCAGCTCCAATCAAGCATAGCAGATTGGAGCTTGTGCCTAATTTGTGGAGGGGCAGAGCAGAAAGGCTAATTAAGCCATTAGCAGAGTCTACAAATAGACACGGGACGGAAGTGAAAAGGGGGAATGTATGCAATGAGAGGGAGAGGGAGAGAAATTGCTCTCCCTCTGCTTTTAAAGACACTAGGTTTGCTGTGAAGTTGGTGGGACTTAATTATAAATTAACTGCACAGGGTGTTGAACCAGCACAAGGGTCTCTGCATGTTTTCTTGAGTGAGACAGAAACAGGACTGAGGAGGTCCTATTACAGTAGCTAATACACCAGAGAGGGCAATGTATCAGGTCAGAAATTTCAAAAAACAAAAAACAGTTAACAATGCCCAGTACCTCACCTGTACTTTGTGTTGGAAACAATGAATCCAGCCTGGGCAGGGGAAGTTTCACATAAAGATGCCAAATGCTTTCTTTATTTTCAGACACTGAAACTTGATCTGCAAAGGGGCTTGTAAAACCTTTTTCTCAGGTGAGAGTGGAAGATCACAACACATTTAGGCCAGTGATTTAAAAGCTGGAACATTTTTAAACACAAGGAAAGAACTCACTATGGGAGTGAGTATGATTGTGCCTGTGGAAAAGGCATAGACAGGGCCAGATGCTGAGCTATCCTTCTCAGGAGCCATAGATCTGCCACATGACTATATGCCCCCCCAGCATGACTTTGAGCACCCCCTATAACTGTTCCCCAGAAGAACCTGTGGGCCACTTTGTCCTGGTCTATGCTTAAAATTTAGGTCAACCTAGTTATGTCGTTCAGAGGCGTGAACAATTCACATTCCTTGTCACCATAGTTAAGCCAACCTAGCCCCTGGAGTATGCACCTCTAGGCCAATGGAAGAATTCTTCCTTTGATCTAGCTACTGCTGCTCAGGGAAACACATTACCTACACTGATGGAAAAACCCTTTCTGTCAATATATGAAATGTCTATGCTACATCGGCATAGCTGCAGCTGTGCCACTATAGTGCCCATAGCGTAGACATGCTCATGGTGTGCCACAACAGCTGGACTGCAGAGTAATTTGTACATGCCTTCACCCTGCGGAGACTGGGATTGCACAAGATACTGATGTAGAGGTCTTTTGATGACTGTAGCATTGGTGGAGAGGCCCCTTGCATGGTGTGTGTGGGTGCTTAGGGGTTATCACTGGAACAACAAAGGGAGTGGATTATAAAACAGACTTGGGGGCACAGTATTTAAAGTAGAAACTCTAGAAAACAACATAAGGCAGAAAACAAAGCTCTAGGGTTGCAAAAGCTCTATTTTCTTTAGGTTATCAGTACTCTAGTATCATAAGATTTCATAGAATCATAGAACTGAAAGGGACCTCTAGGTCATCTAGTCCATCTCCTGCACTCATGGCAGGACTAAGTATTATCTAGACCATCCCTGACAGGTGCTTGTCCAACCTGCTCTTAAAAATCCCCAATGGTGGAGATTCTACAACCTCCCTGGGCAATTTATTCCAGCGCTTAACCACTCTGACAGTTAAGAAGTTTTTCCTAATATCCAAACTAAACCTCCTTTGCTGCAATTTAAGCCCATTGCTTCTTTCCTATCCTCAGAGGTTAACGAGAACAATTTACCTCCTCTTCCTTGTAACAACCTTTTATGTACTTGAAAACTGTTATGTCTCCACTCCGTCTTCTCTTCTCCTGACTAAACAAACCCAAGTTTTCAATCTTCCCTCGTAAGTCATATTTTCTAGACTTTTAATTTTTGTTTCTCTTCTCTGGACTTTCTCCAATTTGTCTACCTCTTTCATGAAATGTGGCCCCCAGAACTGGACACAATACTCCAGTTGAGGCCTAATCAGCGCGGAGTAGAGTGGAAGAATTACTTCTTGTGTCTTGCTTACAACACTCCTGCTAATAAATCCCAGAATGATGTTCACTTTTTTTGCAACACTGTTACACTGTTGACTCATGTTTAGCTTGCGGTCCACTATGACCCCCGGATCCCTTTCCACAATACTCCTTCCTAGGCAGTCATTTCCCATTTTGTATGTGTGCAACTGATAGTTGAGAAAGTGGAGTACTTTGCATTTGTTCATATTGAATTTCATCCTATTTACTTCAGACCATTTCTCCAGTTTGTCCAATCTTTGGCTGGTGACTGTGAATTAGAATGCTGTGACAGGTAATGAGGGGGACGGTTTTGCAGGTCCGGAGGAACAGTGAATGGAAAAAGGAAGGAAGAGGCGTGAGGATGGCTGGTGATAGGAGGAGGGTGCCTCCCCCTACTTACATATGTGGAACTATTTGAAACCAGTAGAGTCCATGCAGTGGTCTGAATCTCCTGTCCAGGAGCGTGCGAGCCGCTTACACACACTAGAACAACCAGAGAGAACTGCCAGTGAACCTGTTGCCTCCCCCAGTAGGCAGGGCTGGGTGGTGGTACAGCCATGCCAGAGGAGTTGCCCGGGTTGGGTGCTGGCTTCTGCAAGTGGCTGCCTGACATGCTGCTGCTTTCACCACTACAGTTCTTGGTAGAGTCCTGCAGCACCACAATATCCGCTTTATATCCGTAGATATCCGCATCGGTGGATATAAATATTGTATCCACGCAGGGCTCTATGAACCAGATTACATTTCATAATTGGACTCATATTAAGCCAATACCGGCAAAACTGCCAGTTTTGCACTTGCAATGATTACAATTCAGAGATTTGTTACAACAATATATCTACTGCGATAAGTGCAGTTTGCTCCAGATTTCTTTAACCTCATCATAGACCAATAGCAGCATATTCAGAAGTGTTAACTTTAGGAACACCAAGAAAACAGGGCTGCAGCCTGCACTGAACAGTTTGATGCTTAGGTAGAATATCAAGTACAAGCATGTGTAGATAAAGGTAGGACACTCATGTATCACAGAGTCCTCACTCCTGGATCAAAGAGCGAGTCACATTGCAGAGGGGTTTTAGATCCAAAGATTGCTGTTTGTATTCCAAGGGGAAAATTAATGGGATTTGCCAAAAGGTCTTCTGAAGAAAAGATAATAGCATGCAAGTGACAATGAGAAGATCTATTATACTGAATCGTATTGACACTAAATGGTTTTAAAGGAAACACTTTGGTGTTGTGTGGTCTGCAAGCTATTGTACTATATGGAATAGGAAATGAAATACAGGACCTTTTCTCTGCCACTTCTGAAGACTGCACAGACTGATTGGGAATTCACAGTATGAAAAGCTGTATAACAAATTTCAGTTTGTAGTAATTCCCAGTTTAGGATATTGAGGTCAAGCAAAGGGGCCAAAGTGCATGCTGCAGTTCTTGACTTTGAGAGATCATTTTCAGTTTCTTTTGTTGTTTAATTGGGAGCTGTTTGATAGCTGCTCAAAGGTTTTGAAAGTCAGTAGTCTTAGCAGAGCTGGATTAGTGGATAGTGCAAATAAGGCTGCCTATGATAAATTGCATTTATCCTGTGCACATGACTGTATATGGGAGCATAAGAGGTTTTACTAGCACTCATTTGGGATGAGCCACACAACTATTGCAGCTTTGACCCATGTGAATAACTTGTATGTGTTTAAAATTACTTCTTTAGAATAGAGTAATCCAGCAATGATATTAAGGTTTAATCTAGTAGTTCTGTGCATTTGTCCAATGGCTCACATTTAATCTTTATCATTCATTACTGGGAATGGAGCTCTTTAAAAAAAAAGGGTTTTGTCTTACTAGTGTTAATGATCTGGGGAAAGCCCTCCAGAGACAATACTGGCTTGTTTTTAAGAAAGAGCTAAAGCTGAATGTATGTTTCAGTGGAATCCAGCTAACACCCACCCACAAATTACACTAGTTTAAACAAGAGTTCTACACCTTAAAAAGATCTGGAAATAACTAGTTAAGGAATCTAAATCATGTCACCCAATACCAAATAACTTTGATCATATGCTATCATCCCACCCAACCTTAATTTTATCTTTCTGTTTTATTCTATAATAAAAATACAGTGATGGATGCATAAGATTGAATAAGCATTATAAAAATCAGTGTAGATGAAGGAATAATGATCCAAGGTCTATGAAGTTGTCTCAGCATTCTGATTTTCCTCAAATGTGATATTTAGGTAGAGAAGAATATTTTGAGTAAAACTGGAATAAGTGATCTGCTTGATGTTGCAGGTCTAAATAAGTGTATGTACCTCTTTCAAGTTTTTATTTTAAATATACTATGTTCCAGCTAAAACAAGTAACCGTTTCTAGTGAGTAACGCTACAGTATAGAGTTTTAGAATATGGGGAATGGTTTCTTGGAACACCAATAAACAGTTAATCTAGTGCTCTGGTTATCAGTAAGTATGGGGGTACACTGTGCCAAAACCAGAAGTGGAATGCATGGAAAAAGAAATGAAGCAGGATCCTAAAGAAAAACAGTTTCTTCCAAGGCAGATCATGCAAAAAGATCAAGCTAACCCCAGAGCTGAAGCTTACAGGAATTGTTGAAAAGGCCTTGAGAAGATTATTTCCAACTTTACTTAGCCTCTACTGCAGTCACAAAACTCAGAGAATGTCATACGAGAATACTTCTAACCATCACAGGATAAGATGCCCAGCATCGTCATTCTCCCTTACAGCAACGGCTTTGTTCTGGGTATGTATAAAGCATATTTACCAAATTAAAAATAAACATATGTGAGAAACGTGCTGCCTTCAGAAAATCCAGAAATATCTGTGACTGAATGGAAGTTGAATCAACAAATTGAGATCTGCCAATGACAGGCATAAGACACAAAATGACTCCTGAAAAGAGTTTAATGTTAGCAAAAGCACGTTGCACAAGCAGGTGAATAAACAAAGCAAATGAAAAACACACAGCACAAGGACAGCACAATTATCACAGCAGTCTGTAATACTTCTGCCAAGTCACATTTATTTGTTGTAGTTGGAATAGAAAAGGCAGTTTATATTTTCCCGGCATAATGGAAGAACCATAGATGATCCCAATGTATACCATTAAAGTACTACTATTAAGGTCAAATGCCTTTTTTCTAATTAGTAGTTTATTTCCTCTGTTTTGTTTTCCAAAGCAATGTGGTTTATGAGTGCCACTTTATTTTTGTTTGTCTACATCTGATACAACAAAATGCAAAGCCTTATACTCTAATGGAAGCAAACACTTAACTGCAGTGACACTTGTTCCATTTTACATTTATATTAAGCCTTGTGAAATGCAATTAGTATTGGAGAAAAAATAACTAAAAGCATTGGCTCAAGCCAGGCATGGTTCAAGCAAATGTTGTTTAAGTTTCTCCACAAAGATCTGACAATGTACCGCATTCTCTCCTATTGCCAGGCTCTACTCCAACACGGACGGTCAGTTGTGCCAACCTATGTGGTGGCCTGTTGATACACATCCATTGTACCATCAGTTCACCAGAGTCAATGTTCTTTTTTATATCACACTTATTGAGACTATTTAAAAAATGCAAATCAAAATGCAACTATGCGCCATGCACCAGAAGTCTGACTATTCTTATACTTTTTCACCCCACTAAGAGTCAAATCCTACCTTGGCTTGTGCAGTCAGAAGCAATGTAAACAATAGCAGATGTACCTGACCTTCTAGTCAGAGCAGGATTTCATGGTGTGGACTTGGGGGCGGTGAACAGATATGTGGTGGAACAGTTTGCTGTTACTCTAAAGAGGAACAAGAATGATTGGGAGCCAGTTGAGATTCTGACACAGACATTGTTCCAACAGACAGTTGTCTTCTGATATTGACCACCACAGCCTTTAAAAAAAAAGAATTTCCCCCAATATCTGATTCCTATACATCCAGGTGAGCATGACAATGATCTGTAACAATGTTACATTATTGGGAGTGACACAAATTCAATTGTAAGCATACAAAAAATGCCACAGAAAAACTATTACATTATTACATTATCATAAGTTATAGGCCTTCTGATGCTAATAAAATCCTTTAGGATGAACATAAGAACGGCTGTATTGAGTGAGACCAATGGTCCATCTAGTCCAGGGTCCTGTCTTCTGACAGTTGCTGGTGCCAGATGCTTCAGAGGGAATGAACAGAACAGAGCAATTACAGTTAGCCATCCCCTGTCATCCAGTCCCAGGTTCTGGCAGTCAGAGGTTTAGGGACACCCTGACCATCTTGGCTAATAACCATTGATGGACCTATCCTCCATGAACATATCTAATTCCTTTTTGAACCCAATTATACTTTTGGCCTTCACAACATCCACTGGCAACGAGTTCCACAGATTGACTGTACATTGTGTGAAGAAGTACTTCCTTATGTTAGTTTTGAACCTGTTGCCTATTCATTTCATTGGGTGATCACTGGTTCTTGTCTCATGGAAGGGATAAATAACACTTCCCTTATCACTCTGGCCACATCATTTATGATTTTATATACCTCTATCATGTCTAATTCTAATATTTTTTTGAGATGGAGCAATCAGAACTGCAGAATTCAAGGTGGGGGCATACCATGGATTTATATAGTGACATTTTGATATTTTCTGTCTTATCTGTCCCTTTCCTAATAGTTCGTAACATTGTGTTAGCTTTTTTGACTGTCACTGCACATTGAGCAGAAATTTTAGAGAACTATCCACAGTGACTCCAAGATCTCCTTCTTGAGTAGTAACAGCTAATTCAGAGCCCACCATTTTGTATGTACAGTTGGGATTATTTTTTCCAAATGTGCATTACTTTGCACTTATCAACCTTGAATTTTATCTGTGATTTTGTTGCCCAGTCATTCAGTTTTGTGAGATCCCTTTGTAATGCTTCACAGTCAGCTTTGGTCTTAACTATCTTAACTTAACTTGGACTTAACTATCTTGAGTAATTTTGTATCATCTACAAATTTTGTCACCTCACTGTTTACTCCCTTTTCCAGATCATTTATGAACATGTTGAGCAGCACACATGCTAGTACAGATCCTTGAGAGATGCAGCTATTTACCCCTCTTCATTGTCCACATGCTTGTTGATACCCTCAAAGAATTCTCAGAGATGGGTAAGGCATGATTTCCCTTTGCAAAAGCCATGCTGACTCTTCCCCAATATATCATATTTGTCTCTGTGTCTGATAATTCTGTTCTTTACTAGAATGTGAACCAATTTAATGGTATCTGATGTAGCCATAATATCACCCATGTTTTGCTAGACCAACAGGTGCAGCAATTCACAATCAGGGGTATATTGAAGGCTGGCTTTATCACCTTTTGGGGATCAACTCTATCTATAATTGCTTTGTAAGAAAATGCAGACCTGATTCTGTCCCTTGTTATAATTTAGGAGGCTTAAAAAAATTTCTCTCTGGTAGTTGCCCATGGTTTTATTGTGGTCTTGGTAAAATTCAAATAGTTTATGGGGAGGGTTAACTTAATAAATTCCAGTTTATTTTAACAGAAAAATACAATTCATGTGAGATAAAAACACATGTAATAAACATTTATATATTATTATGAGGCCTCTTGGTAATGTCTCTAGTAAAAAATCACACCCAAAGTCTTATTCTAAACCCAACTTTTGGCTTTCATTCCCCCTCACTTCAGCAAATAAAAAAAATCCATTTTGTCTGAACATATGTTGATAGAGGAAAATTTTGGCATCACAATTCAGTGAACATTTCACATCTCAGATTTTTAAAGGAATATAACTTCTAAAAAGTAACTCAAATGGTATGTATTTAAGACTTGCAATATATGTTGCAAACCTACTGACTCTTACACAAGTGGCTCTGTTAAACTAAATATTACTAGTTATGAATAAAGATATTGGAGCATTTTAAATGTTTGCAAAATGGGGAGGGTACACCCATTGCTGGGGTCTGTCCTTGTGGCAGAATCTGGAGTTTAGTTCACACCCAGTCTGGTAACACTTTCCCTGATTTGTTTGCACCATGGCCACTCTCTGGGACTCAGGGTGCTCCTTCTTCATGACTCAGCCCTCTGGCCAGGTCACCATTTAGTCCTCCCCTTCTGAAGTGTCTAAGTCCCACTGGATAACTTGTCTGTATGCCACATCAGGCAGTCTTCCAGTTCACATCTAAGTCTGGTGCCACTATCCCAGTGGCTGGTAGAGGAACCAAGGCAAAACCCTTACTCTGGGTTCCAGCCTAGGGACCCTATATCTAGCAACTAAGATCTAGTCAAAGTCAGACCCTGTTGCTGTTTCCTGGGCTCCTTTCTACCTCACTTCTCTGTCTCCTGGTCTACCTCTAGGTTTACCACCCTGACCTTGATCTGCTCTCAGAAGCTACTTTACCCCTCTTAGCTTCTCACCAGACTCTGTAGTCCAGGGCAGAATCCCAGGGCTTACACTCCCCCTTGAACTCCTCCTTGTCCCTAGTCAACTCCCTTTCCTTCTAGGGAGTGACTATGGAACTCCTCCCTGCAGCCCACTTTAGCTCTCAGCTTCCTGGCTTTATACAAGCCCAGCCTTCACCTTCCCAGCTAGACCTCATCTTCAATTAGACTTTGTCAGTTCCTGGCTGTCCTCCAGATGCTTGCAAGTATTAAAGTTGAACATGGCTCCCTGTGATCAGGTATCCAACCCACACAAGGCTTGAGAAGGTTAAAAGGGACCAACTAACCTTATAAGCTTCATCTAGGGGAGATGCAGGACTGATAAAGTTGAACTGAAGATGAAGCCCAGCTGGGCAGGTGCAGACTGGGCTTGTTTGTATTTACTAATGACTTGTGTATGTGGAGAGATTAGATGCTATAAACTACAAGCCAACTTCTTTCTTCAGTGTAGATCCTTACAAGATGTTCATGCTTAAAGAGCAAAATATACAACACTTACATGTGGACACAGCATGCACCCATGTTGCCTTCACTTTTAAAAAAGGATCAGAGTGGCACGATGCCAATTATTTTCAGTGTCCTGTTGAGGATGGAAAGAAAGAGAAAGCTACTAGTTCCTGGTGGTCCATGTAACTACAAGAGTTCAGTCGAAACTGACTTTTGTCATGTGACGGGGCAAGGAAATAAACTTCTTTACCATTACTCCTATGAGTCAAACCCTTATTGTAACCCATAGATGCACACACAACTTTGTGTGCAAACACTGGCCTGCATGCTACTATGTTCTGCAAACTTTCTGCACACAGTTGTAAAGACTTAAAAGCAAACCAAAATATTGCCCAATAACATTTTAAATGCTGAAGTTAATGGAAAGGGGTTTGTATGCTCAAGTATTTACGTACTGAATATATATTTGAAGTATCAGTTGTTAAGCCATGGAATAGAATTCATGTGATTTTAAGTGTGAAAACATCTCAAGTGATTTTAAGTGTGAAACCATCTTTTTAGCTTTATTATAGAACCACTTGGTAACACCTCCATTTTTTAATATATCAGTAAAACCACTTGGTAACATATGTTGATTAGTCCATTAGTAATATATCACTAAGTCTCATATTTAGCCCACTTCTATCTCTGCAACAATGAAGAATCTGAGCTATCAGCATGGTGGAGAATATTTTTACAACAACATTAGAAAGAAATTCCTCAAGTCATTGTATGGATGGCAAAGTAAAAATACTGAACTGTTTCAGTTTTTAAAGCTTATTACTAATATTATCTACAGATTAAAAATGGCTTGTTTCTCCAAGACAAAACTTCTGAGCTTTTATATTATACTCATAGCACATTTGAATATTTTCATACTCTTGCTTTTCATCCCACTGTAAAGGATCGTTTGCAATAGGAGCATTCCACAATCAGTATAGCTGGAACTTCATGTAAGCCAATATGACTCTGGGGAAAGATACATTGAGTAGAGTGGCCATTTTCACATATTCCTTTTTAAAGTAAACTCACACTTCAAGATGCTTTGATCTCAGTGAACTTTTCTGATCATGTCTAAGAAAAGTCTGCATTATACATTTTGTCTAAAACAGTCACAATACTCTCTGTAGTCTCACTGTGCACCAAGCACAGACATTTCATTTTATTGATCACCCACAAGTCATCACCATGATTAAAATATAAAAGTCAATACACATTACAGGATCTCAGTACAAGAGAGAATAAAGCAAAACAAACTGCTTTTTTGAAGATGAGACACCTTAGGAATAGGATATTTGTGGGTGAATCTCAATGGTTCAGTAGGCCTAATCCCTTAGGATGAGCACCCAACAGTGGTAATCTTTGAAAATTTTGGTTGGCAATGTCAAGGGAACGGACTTGCCTGTGACTTCTTTCAGCAGGAAGTACTGTTGGAAAGTTTACAGTAGCTTGGCTGCCGACCTGGACCAGAAGAACAGCAGTACACGAAAGCTAAAAATGTGAAGGAGGGAAAAGTAATCTCAGAAATCCTTCAAGATGGATTAGGTTCAAGGTTTGGGCAAAGGTTGAGGTGAGTCCTTGCTTATACGAATAGAAAACTATTTATTTTGTACATTATAATAGGGTGTGTGGGGGGGGAGAACTACACAGATGATGTAGATGCATCCCATTGCCATCAGGAAAAGAAGGATTTATCATCATCTCTTTGTTTGGAATTTGGGTGGATTAAGCCAGTAGGGTTGGTATGTATATTAATATCAATGTAGTGTCAACCCATCCCTAACATACTATTCTGTTGGCTATAGGGCATGCGGTGACAAATTCATATACTTACAGCATCTCAATTGCTGAGGCACTCAGCTGCCTACTGCTGAGCCACCATCCCTTTCTTTCTGTTCTAGATCCAGCCCTCCTGGTTGAGTGCTCTCTAACTAGGCTCTCCTTCTCCTTTAATTTGGGGGGTTGGGGAGGGGGAGGAGGCCACAAGAGAGAAAGTGAGTGGTTATTTTGGGCACTCTTGGTATTCAACTCCCTCTTCTTAAGTGTGCACATGAAATCATTAATTAGGGGAGTTGGTGAGGGAAGTGGTCTGCAGTTTACTAAATATACTGATGATACCCAACTCTATCACATCAGATCTGCCTGGTGCCATGGAAAAGAACTAGAGCGGGTCAAAAATTTCCCAACAGAACAGTTTTCCAATAAAAAATGCTGATTCAATAGAATCTAAACATTCCATGGAAACTTTTTAACAGACTTGACACATTCCCATAGATAGAGATTCAAATTTCAGGAATGCTTAGCTCTGGGCTTTTGGATCAGGCCCATCTCCAATAACCTCTGCAAACAATAGAGTCTTTCAGAAAATTTGTTTGCTTTATTTAACTTTGTTGGCATTCAGATACTGTGATGGATAAATAAAACAGATTGGCTAAGTTATCATTCATGCCTCTGAATTATGTGCCAAAATTTCCAGAAAGCTTTTTCCAGAAAGCTTTTTCTTAGCCTAAGAATATCTCCTATTTGTGGCTGGGTCACTTTGTGCAGTCCATTTAGTTGGAATGATCTTTTGAATTGGGATAGGGGCATTTAATTTGACATGCAAAATCACAAGACTGCTTTCCATTGTATCGTCTCTGCTCAAATGCCACGTGTGTTTCTCAAGGCAAGCCAATCTGTTCTGAAGGGTACTGGACACTTTGCTGAGGCTAACATCCTTTGCCTGCAAGGCACTGTGAGGAACCAGAGCCAGTCCATGAAATTCATCACACCCCAGCAAGCAGACAATGAAATGGAAAGCATTCATCTGAAACTGCAGACCAGATGCTTCTACGGTATACTTTCAGTATGGTTCACTTACTTCCATCAGAGTCTTTATGATGGCAGGAAAAGGGGGGGGTATCTGTTTTGTTTGATTGTTTTTAAACTGGCAGGATATTTTTCAAATCAATCAGTGTTGAAAATTCAGGTTTTCCCCATAACAAAAACTAGTGAATTTTAATGAAGACAGCCCAGCTACCAGCCACTACACAACAGAATGAGGATGTTAACACCAATTTCCTTATGAGACTTTTTGCAGTCTAAGATTTTTACCTTCAGCAAATGGTTCCTGATATTCAGCTTACATTTTCCTTTCCCAAATTTCATTCCATTATATCCTTTGGACCACCCTAAATAATGCTTCTGTTTCTGAAAAACATACACACCAAGCAGACACCCTGAGAATGGTTATTACCACAACCCTACCTCAACCATTCTTTAGTAAGGAAATGTTAGTCCTTGTTGGGATCATATTCTGTTTAGAGTATCTGGTATTTTCCCATGTAAATGCCCAACTAGCTGTCATTTCTGATAGCTACACAGTGTGTCACCATCCATGACACCAAGTGCACATTACTATCTGTATTTCTAATCTTATTGTATCATCAGTAAAAGTTTTGCCATAATTAGAGTCTAAAGCAAACATATCCCACCAAGGACCCTTAAAATTTATGGTCCATCCAGCCTTTCATCCTGCACTGAATAATTTGTGAAGTGCTGTGTTAGCAGGACCTCTACAGACTACACTCGGGGAGGGTGGGCAGAACCACTACCCATGCCAACTAATTTAGAATGATTTTTTTTAAAATCTCAGATGACTGTGAAATGATGGTGTACCCACCAATGACATTTCTGATCTAATATTCTGATATGAGTTGGACCCTGCTGCAGTCATGACATATCAGAAGAAAATGATTGAATGCTTCCCTCTTCTTCTATTGCTGTACATCATGTTATTTTTCATAGCATACAAACAGAAGTTAGATAAAGACAGAAAATACTCTTGCTGGGAGGTTGCAATGTAACACTACTCTGTTTCTTAGCATTCAGACCACCACCATACTAGAATCCGACAGACAGAGAGAGAATCAAAGCAGCTGCTCCCTAAGAGAGGCATAACTCACCTCATCTTACTTTAAACTGGCCGGTTGCAAACTGACTGATTGCAGGTTTCCCTACAGAGCCCCCTACTCTACAAGGAGAGCCAAGAAACCCCCTAAGAATTTAGATCACAATTTCAAAACAGTTTTCAACAGACCACACTTTAGAGCTCTCCTGAGGTAAATTCTGTGCAGAGAATACAATGCTAACTCTATGAGGAGTAAGAGGCAAGTAAGAGGCAAGGTTTTGCATAATGTATTTTGTTATGTAAACAGTTAAGGCTTTTGAGGAATGATTTTTGAAGTCCTCTATCAATGTAGCCTAATCACTATTTTAGTACGGCTACACATAGTAGAAATCTGTGGATGTCTTTATTATTTTGTACTGTAATTGTAAGGTATGCTAAGGAGGACTTCCAGCAGAACTAAGACTTGTGTAACTGCTATGGAAAACTAGGGAAACTTGCCTGATACAAATGCTACCTACAAATCACAAGGATCCTTATTCAAATCTCACTGCTCTGATAACAGGATGTTGAGTCAGAATGGGACCATCTGCTGGGTGAGGGACTCCACCAGTTGAGCATGTGCCTTGTGGCCAAATTCTGCTCTGCAGTGTAAAAGCAGAGTATGTCCACTTCCAAGCAGTGGCAGCAGGAACAGTCCTGCCCCCGCCACCTGCACTGAGAATGACCACAGAAGTCTGTGTGGTTGCTAAGGAAACCCCAGCATTTCTTTAGCTAGCTATTTTACTGAAGCCCAGAGAAAGACATGGGGGTTACTTCTCAGTGGCAACTCCATACAGCCAGAAACAGCAGCCAAGTGCAGGGTGCTCACAGCTTTCACAGTCCAAGAAGACTATCAAGGATTGGGAGAGTAGAGACTGCACTAAGCACCAGAACTCATACCCCATGGAGAAAGCAGCCACTCACTGCCCCTGAAAAGTCCTCAAAGGAAACACTGTGGTATTGGGGTCTGTGCCTTTATGGACAGACTTTCCCAGGCACTGTCTGGCCTGATGACTGAACCTTTTGTTGTTATATACAGCCAGTTGGAACCAGACACCAAATAATGAAGAGCTCTTGCAAATACCTTGAGCACTGTGGGATCACTGAACACCACAGGCACAATCTGTCCATAAGTCAGGCAGCTAAGGGGGCTAGGGACAGTGAAACTGAGGCATAGAGAAGTTCAGTGATTTTGCCATAGTTCAATAGCAAGCCAGCTGCAGAACTGTGGTCTGAATTTAGGAGTTTAGCTCCCAGACCCTGTTTTAGCTGCTAGACTATTCTGGGTTCCATATACAAGCTAATATCCCTGAAAAATCCATAGGTTGGGAAAGTGTGATGGAGATGACTCTCTCTCCTCTTTTCTTTACCACTCCTCCCCTTCCTTCTCCCTTTGTTGCGGCCCTGTAAACAGCTCACCACTTTTGAGGTAACACTGTAACATCAGAGGTGACATCATTCCTCCCTCCTCTTGGTAGCGTGGGGTGACTGCAGAGTGAAGGGCCTTCACAGCTGGGCTCCAAGGTGAGCAGAAAGAATAAGTCACCATCAGAAACTACATGTAGAAAATCTGTAGAGGGCTAGAGGGTGGGCCTTGGAGAAGGAGCCAAATAGATGGAATTAATAGCTCATAGGATTGGGGTTTTAATGCTGCTGATGCTAATCAAAATGATTTTATGGACAGTATCTGATTTCTCCGGTCAGGCGTTGGGCTCTCCCATCCCCAGTATTCACCTGTGAATGGAAAGTAAGATTACAACATTACTGCCATCCCATCAGCACCTCTTCCTACCCCACTGCCAAGCCCACCAGCCCCTATAGGTTTAAATATAGGGCTTTTATCAGTACCAGGTTAAGATATGAAGGGGGTAGACACTAGAAAAAACTAGATAGTGGTTCACATTGTTGCCACTGTATGAGTAAATTTTTTTTCAGGAGCAGTTCTCCAGAGAAGCAGGGGCGTATGCTTGTGCATAGTGGTGAATTTTAGAGTTGTTGTTAATGGGGTCACAACATTTTCAAAACAAAAATCCAGAAGCACCTGTGATGCAAATGTGTAGGGAGGGTATTCGTAGAAGGTCCAGGAAGTGTGTATGAACCTGGGGTGAAGCAGAGTCCCTGTTAGGTTCAGTGCCCAAACTGAGTTCAATGGTCAGTCCAGAGCACAAGGAGACAGGCAGTCTCTAAGGCAGCCAGGACCCAAGTCATAAAGGGTTACACACTAGATTGTCCATTTTGTGGCAGATTGACAGCAGCATATCTTCAGTTATGGAGAAATGCTGATGTGCCACTAGTCAAATAGGCACAGAACATGAGCATATGGATAAAAATAAACAAAATGCAGGTTTTTTTTAAAAAGGCACAAAGTAGGATCAGATGAGGTATTTCCCATGCAGGGCACAGAAAACAAAACTCCCATTAACACTAATGGGAGTTATGCACTTAATGTCCCACATGCTGCTATGAAAATCTAATATAACCCTGTGCCTAGATAGCACTTTACATAAACAAAGAGTTAAAGCATAAAAAATTAATGTATTGTCTACCTATTTAATATCTCCTAAAAATACCACATTAACTTTCCATATGAACTTAACTGCTGACTATGTCCTAGGGGAAAATATGTCTCATAAGACAATTTCTAGCTTTTAAGACTCATTTTGGAAATAGAGAATATGCTTGTTCTCTGGGTCTGTGTTAGAGAAATAGGAGAGATTGTATCCAAATAGTCTTATTTTAACTTTTGGGCAGGCTCCTGCTGTCATTCAAAGGTTAAACTCCCAATAAAATCACTGGCACTTATGTGAGGCCTGGAAGAGTGGGCCTTTTGTTGGTAAACACTTGAGATTACATCCCCAAATTCCCTTCGGTCCCAGTGTAATGAATCCTTGAACCTGATCCTACCAGCTGTTCCCTTCTATCTCATCATTTTTCTATTAATCCTAGGCATGTAGCAAAATGGAATTTGCAGACATAGGGCCCAGTCTAGTAGCCCTTAATTCCAGGTGAGTAAAGGCTGCAGGATGGAGTTAAGACTCTATGTTCATGGCACATACAAAGAGAAGTTAGATAGATACTTTTAATGGAAGCTTGCAACTTAACACTACTTTATTTCTTAGGAGTCAGAACAATAAACACACAAAAACCCAAAAGCAGAGCAACTCAAAGCAGGCTGCTGTCTAAAACAAAGGGTTACTACTTACCCCAACTTATTCTAGGCTGGTTCTCTACCAATTGATTTTGTTCACATTCTTCCCTATAGCACCCCCTCATTTACAAGCAGGACCAGGAAACCCCTCTGAAATTTAAAGCGATAAAGTGTCAAGCTAACAGTTTTCAGTACAACATAGGGCTCCGGGAAGAATTTGTCATATCCAGCTATGGACATGGAAAGAGCAATCTTTGTGACTAGAGCTGTGTGAAATGCTTGCTTGCCGGTGAAACCAAACTACAAGAAATACTTTATAATTTACTATATAGAAAGCTCAACACTTCTTGTAACCACCTATAATATATTGTCTGGACAATAAGAAAATCAAGATTAAAACTGAGACTTTTCACAAAGTACAAGTACTTTAACTCTGCTTTACACTATTGTCTATAATCTGGGTTTAGTGTAATGATGAGTCCTGCAGATTGGGGCTTTAATGAGGGCTGTAAGTAATGATGAACAGCTGGCCTTCTTAAATCAGGATGTCTGCTGAGAGTGGGCAATTTGAAAAACCATAGGCTAGCTATTGCCAGCATTTTAGATGCATTGCCAAAAACCTAAGAAACAAGAAAAATACCTTTGCTAGCCTTTAACCCTCAAGCCATTTTTGGTGCCTAAAGACAGCTAACAAGTTAATTTAGTTGGCAAAGCAGTGACGACTTTAGGGCAAGATTTTGACTTTACTGATCATTTGTGGCCAAAATAAAAATATTTCTTGGTGGGGGAGAGAAACAGTTCAGTATATCCACTGGGAACAGGACTTAGATGGTCATATCCATATCATAGAGACTACTGAAAAGCCATCACACAGTAGGAGGGGATAGAGCCACCGGTGAAAGGTATTACTCCCTGTTACAATCCCTTATCAGGTCCTCTATAGCACATATTTTTGTGACTAGTTTTAGTTTTTCTCATTTTTATACTATGGCTATAAAACAACAAATTAGGTTATAGCAGTGAAGGAAAAGTTTTCAATTAAAAAAATAAACTATAAAAATATTCAGTCATTCCACTAGGATATCAGAATCAGGACATGTGGTAGCCCAGAGGGATGTAAAAATTGATGAGATACCATAGCTTTTTAATAGAATTTCTTTTATATATTTTGCACTTATGATCCATCATAAACAGGCCAAACATATCCAAAACTATGATTAAGAATCACAACAAATGGAGGGAGAACATAACCAAGTTACCCTGTAACTCTCAGAAATGGGTTGAAAGAGACCTTGACAAAACTTTCTAGCAATCAGGATGGGGACAATTGTTACCCTTTTATTACCACCCTGGATGAGCTCCCCCTTGAGGATGCTCACCAGACTTCTCTAATAGACCCAGCCCTGGACCTCACATGCCCTGTGCTGGCTGGGTCTGGACAGAATTCAGTCACAGCTTCTAGGCACTATCTTGGAGTGCAAATCCCTTATTTAGCATGCCTTCCTGAGATAGGAGACTCCTCAGTCCAACAACCTAGGCCCTGAAACCAGTGCTAACCCTCCCAAGCATCAACTGCAATCTCCTCAGAGTTCCAATGAAGTTGTGGACACAAGCCTCCCTCCAGCGTCCTCATTATTTTGAGAATCCTCTGGATATTGGTCAGTGAACTTTCAGGTCCGCAGGCCCTCCTTCTTCCTAATCTTGCCTCTTTCTTCTGATTGGTGAGAGCCCCTGCTAAGAAGAGACCTGGTTCTTCTATAAAATTTCAGCCCTCTCTGTCAGGTGACCTCACTCCATAGCTTCAAGTCCCTTGCCAGGTGATTCACTTCTTGGTTACAGCCCACCTGAAGTCCTAACTAGGAAAACTGGTTCCCCTGGGTGGCAGCCAAGTCATTGTTCTAGAATGCTTCCATTTATCTCACTGACGTTTTGTCTATACAGGAGAGCTAATATGGCCTGTAACCTGTAGAACATAGCCTTTAGGGAATCCTCTAGCAATACAGAAGCAGTGGCCAAGCTGATTCGAAGGACCATCAGGGGCACTTACTAGCCCCGCAGACACACATTTTATCTGTGCTTGCAGCCCAGGAGAGATTTTGGAGGGCTGCAGGAATTTTTCACTTGCTTTTGCAGTTAGGGTTAGTACAGTATGAACCATAGCTGTCTAAATGATTGGTTGAGTATTATTGGCGAGGCTTAGCTTATTTGACTGGACTTTGCCCTACTAACTGCTAATTACTAAGCTGCAGCTGGCCCTATAGGATCACAGAAAGGAAATGGGGTGAGTTGGTGTTACTGAGTGCGCAATTGGGTCAGGAGTGGCAGTAGCCTACATCTAAAACAGAAAATGGAACAACAAAGTGAACATTAACGTATTTTGTGACCAAACGCTTTATGATTCATTTGTTGCTTTAGTTTCAGTATTTCCCTTCAAGCAACTTCACATTTCTCCTACCACTTCATTTTGGTTTTCCTCCCCTCTCCTAGGGAAGAGCTGGAAGGGAAGTTCCATCCAATACTTACATAATTTATATCTAAAATTGGAATATAAACAAAAAAGTGTGCTAGGACATTTAGCCAGTAGAATGATATTACTTTAAAATCACTTACATCACGAATGTGATCAAGAGACACTGGCAGTACATTCAAAAGTAATGAAAAACTGTGCTGGGTTGTTCACATTTTTGCCATAAAAGCTGGGTACATTAACATCTTAATCCCCGTGTGGTGTACGTTGCTTGTTTTCTTTAGGTTACTTCCTCATGGCAGAGAATCAAACAGGGTAATTGCATTGTTGTATGCGACTTATTGGCATGAGAGCAAAGCACCAGGCTGTGTAACACACAGCATTTTAATGTCTTCTGGACAAATGCAAAGGGGGAAAAAAAACCCTAAGTAACAGTAAGACAGCAATGAAAGAGGCAAAATCATGGAGAGACAGCTGTTGCAGCTGTGAATAACTACCCATCTTCACTTCATAAGCATTTGCTTGGGAAAACTGATTGTTGCGAGTACAGTGCCTTCCCTTTAATTCAGTCACCAGTTGGCAGTTAATTTGATCCTCCATTTAATTTGATGAAAACCTCTGAAACTAAATCATTTAGTGTTTAAAAATATAAAACTTCTACCTTCATTTTTTTCTCCTTCAGGCAGGTACTGCCAGATAAATTGATTCCTGGCTCCAGATAGTTGCTGTTTAATTAATGACGATGAGCAATATAGAAATACCTACAAATAAATTAATAAAAAAGGTCAAAATCCTGATAGAGAAGAGGCCCAAGAATAACCTGCACAATAATTAAAAATGACTGTAAAATTAAAACGTGATATTATAGGCACTACCATAATAATACTTAGAACTTATCATCACTTTTTAAATATCCAAGTGCTTTACAAAGGTGGGGAATAGGGACACTTACCATTTTACAGACAGGCAAATTCAGACACAGAGAGATTAAGTGACATGTATAAGGTCACCAGGCAAGTCAGTGGAATAAATGGGAACAGAATCACTGTCTCAGAATCCTTAGTCTGGTGTACTTTCCATTGGACTGCTCTGCCTCCCATGTGAGCCACAAGCTATGATACATTGCTTGGTGGTCACATTGATAATAAGGGAAACCACGTATTTTAATCAAAGAGAGGAACAGACTTGATTGACAGAGATGTAAGAAGGGAGGTTCCACTTTCCCCCAAACGAGATGTTTTCTGCAGAGCTCTAACCCTTGTCCCAAGGCAGTTCTCAGTAGTGCCAAGCTGAGTCCCTCCCTGTTTTTGTAGGGCAAGCATGATGGAAACTTTAAACATCAATTTGGCTAATGCAGAAAGCCATTGGCAGGAGACAGCAGAAACCTAAATGGCAGACAATGGAAGAAACTGATAATAGCTAATGGAAACAGAAAAGACCCCTTGCAGCACACCAAAACTCAGAGGCATGGGCATTTTCAATATTTCACAATGCCCTTGACTTACTATTTGTCTGAACTAGAACCAGTCATATAAAGGCTCCCATATGAACCAGGGATCATGATTGTGGGATGCTGAAAACAAAATTAAACAACATATACTGAAAGTTATTTAAGTTACATGCCCCTAGTAAGCCAGCCTATCATAAGCAGTAGATCTGGAGTCAGGGTCAATGTTCCACTGTTCTTAAGTGGCCACAAGTGAAACCAGGAACATGGACAATTAGGCTGGAAGCAACTCAGCCACATGGACAAAGCAGTCGACAGGGTTTCATAAAGTTTGACTTGTTCAGCTTAAAATGCACATAGCTTCATACTTTGCAAAATAAGCATCTAGAGACTTTATTTAAGGGAAAGAGAAAAAGTAGCAGTCAAGGGTGCCATTACTAAGGCCTCACCATGCAGAGAGACTCTAAATATTGATATGGGCCAGAGCAACACCTCGATCTCAATCCAGTTTCCTCAAGATGCAGGAATGTTTGCATTGGGGTTTTGGTTCTGTCCTATTCTAAATTTTGTGGAGATCCATAGGCATAATCCTACTATTTTCATCTGGTACACTCATTCTTTTCCTCCCTCCAGATAAGCAAACAAATGATGTCTCTTACCTCATTTTATTTTTTGGGCCAGTGCCTGTGTGGTAGGTTTTCTATGTAACATTATTTTTACTACTCTGGTTCATGCTAGTCTAGTGTGAGGACAGCTTGTGTAAGCACCACATTTTTGTAGCTTAACTAATCCTTAGAAAAAAAACACCCGAGTCAGGACCCCGACAACTCTTATGTTTTGAAAGATACAGTGAGATATGATATCTGTTATTCCCCCCACCCCCATCAGGATCTTTCCAAAAGAGTTCAGTACAGCATTTCTTCCACAACATATTACATTCATTGTGATACTTTCTCACTTTTTTATTTTGACAGGCAAATGAATACAGGAGAACACTAATAGGCACCTGAGGCCGATAGAGGGTTAATGAGACTTCTAGTGAAATGTTCTCATTAGGTGTGAAGGGATCTTATTAGATGGCTTATGAGAGGGAAGTGGGTCACAGACCAGCAGCATTGCTGACCAAATCTAAAAAAAGTTTTAGATCCCTGATTAAGCAATGCGCTTGCTTAATTTTTAGTACATGCTCATGCCCCTCCTTATTCAATAAAATACTTAACACGTGCTTGAGTTGACTTCAGTGACACTTAAGTATATGCTTAAACATTTGATGAATCAGGGCATAGGAATAGAATCCAGATTCTCCACCACCCATTCTTGGACCTTAATAACAAGGTCCACCTCCTTTCCATGGTTGACTATGGCAATACCCAGTTATTCAGGTATCATGGTTCAGCTCTGGAGTTTATTTTCTCTCTCTCTGTCAGTAAACACTCCTGCATGGTTGCAGTCAACATGACATATTCTGCATCATCTCTGACCCCTTGCACCCTCTAGGCCCTTCTGGTCAGGGCCCGCAGTCTGACAGGTATCCGGCTGGAGCTCTCCTCTGCTCCCCGGAGCCTGCCCAGCACTGTGCTATCCAAGGTGCTGGTCTCAGCTCAGGAGACAGACCTTCCCCTCTGAAGGTCTGGGAGGGACTGACTGCTTTGCTCCTAGACAGCCTTTATATACCAATAATAAACGAATAGTAAAAGGTTCTATAGCCATATAAATAAGAAAAAAACTAAGAAAGAAGAAGTGGGGCCGCTAAACACTGAGGATGGAGTGGAGGTTAAAGATAATTTAGGCATGGTCCAATATCTCAACAGATACTTTGCCTCAGTCTTTAACAAGGCTAAAGAGGATCTTAGGGATAATGGTAGCATGACAAATGGGAATGAGGATATGGAGGTAGATATTACCATATCTGAGGTAGAAGCGAAACTCAAACAGCTTAATGGGACTAAATCAGGAGGCCCAGATAATCTTCATCCAAGAATATTAAAGGAATTGGCACCTGAAATTGCAAGCCCATTAGCAAGAATTTTTAATGAATCTGTAAATTCAGGAGTTATACCGTATGATTGGAGAATTGCTAACATAGTTCCTATTTTTAAGAAAGGGAAAAAAGGTGATCTGGGTAACTACAGGCCTGTTAGTTTGACATCTGTAGTATGCAAGATCTTGGAAAAAATTTTGAAGGAGAAAGTACTTAAGGACATTGAAGTCAATGGTAAATGGGACAAAATACAACATGGTTTTACAAAAGGTAGATCGTGCCAAACCAACCTGATCTCCTTCTTTGAGAAAGTAACAGATATTTTAGACAAGGGAAACGCAGTGGATCTAATTTACCTAGATTTCAGTAAGGCATTTGATACCGTGCCACATGGGGAATTATTAGTTAAATTGGAAAAGATGGGGATCAATATGAACATCAAAAGGTGGATAAGGAATTGGTTAAAGGGGAGACTACAACGGGCCCTGAAAAGTGAACTGTCAGGCTGGAGGGAGGTTACCAGTGGAGTTCCGCAAGGATCAGTTTTGGGATCAATCTTATTTAATCTTTTTATACTGACCTCGGCACAAAAAGTGGGAGTGTGCTAATAAAGTTTGCAGATAATACAAAGCTGGGAGATATTGCCAATTTAGATATCATACAGGAGGATCTGGATGATCTTTTAAACTGGAGTAATAGTAATAGGATGAAATTTAATAGTGAGAAGTATAAGGTTATGCATTTAGGGATTAATAACAAGAATTCTAGTTCTAAGCTGGGGACGCATCAATTAGAAGTAACAGAGGAGGAGAAGGACCTTGGAGTATTGGTTGATCATAGGATGACTATGAGCTGCCAATGTGATATGGCTGTGAAAAAAGCTAATGCGGCTTTGGGATGCATCAGGAGAGGTATTTCCAGTAGGGATAAGGAGGTTTTAGTACTGTTATACAAGGCACTGGTGAGACCTCACCTGGAATACTGTGTGCAGTTCTGGTCTCCCATGTTTAAGAAGGATGAATTCAAACTGGAACAGGTACAGAGAAGGGCTACTAGGATGATCTGAGGAATGGAAAACGTGTCTTATGAAAGGAGACTCAAGGAGCTTGGCTTGTTTAGCCTAACTAAAAGAAGGTTGAGGGGAGATATGATTGATCTCTATAAATCTTGCTCTCTATATTTTCTTGGAACGCTGGCTACAACAGTGTCATGTGAACACCTGCTTTCACATTCAGGTGACATTGGGAACAAGAAGCAGGCAGCATTATCTCCTGCAAGTGTAAACAAACTTATTTGTCTGAGTGATTGACTGAACAAGAAATAGCACTGAGTGGACTTGTAGGCTCTAAAGTTTTACATTGTTTTATTTTTGAATGCAGTTATTTTTTGTACATAACTCTACATTTGTAAGTTCAACTTTCATGATAATGAGATTGCACTACAGTACTTGGATTATGTGAATTGAAAAACACTATTTCTTTTGTTTTTTACAGTGCAAATATTTGTAATAAAAATAAATATAAAGTGAGCACTGTACACTTTGTATTCTATGTTATAATTGAAATCAACATATTTGAAAATGTGGAAACATCCAAAAATATTTAAATAAATGGTATTCTATTATTTTTTAACAGTGAGATGAATCATGATTAATTTTTTAAATTGCTTGACAGTCCTAAGAATAACTGAAAATTATCAAGGCATTATAGTGGATCACAAATTGAATATAAGGCAACAATGAGATGCCACTGCAAAAAAGCTAACATCATTCTGGGGTGTATTAACAAAGGAGCAGTGTATTTAAGACACAGAAGTTGTTGTCCCACTCTACTCAGCATTGGTGAGACTTCATCTGGAGTACTGTGTCCAGTTCTGGGTGCCACACTTTAGGAAAGACATGGATCAATTGGAGGGAGTCCAGAGAAGAGCAACAAAAATTATGAAAGTTTTAGAAAACCTGACCTTTGAGGAAAAATTTAAAAAAACTGGACATGTTTAGTCTTGAGAAAAGCAGACTGAGTAGGACCTGATATCAGTCTTCATATATGTAAGGACTATTATAAAGAAGATGGTGATCAGTTAGTTGTTCTGTGTGTCCACTGAAAGTAGGACAAGTAAAGGGTTCAATCTGCAGTAAGGGAGATTTAGGTTAGATGTTAGGAAAAACTTTCTAACTATAAAGATAGTTAAGCACTGAAATAGGCTTCCAAGGGAAGTTGTGGAACCCCCATCATTGGAGGTTTTTAAGAACAGATTAGACAATCACTGGTCAGGGAAGGTCTAGGTTTACTTGGTTTTGCCTCAGTGCAGAGGGCTGAACAAGATGACCTCACAATGTCCTTTCCAGCCCTAGATTTATATGATCCTCTATGCCTGGAGATTCTGAATTGCCATTACAAAAAATTCTCCCGTATTTTTGTCCTTCCTGCAGCCTTCTGAAGCTTCCATGAATCCTCGCAACCCACCCGCTTCTCAACTGCAAACACTGTCTTAAAGGTGAATAGATTAAAAATGCAAGAGATGAGAAAATGAGGGAAGTCCTCTAAAAGGCATGGTACTCACTAGGAGTCTGATCTAAAGACCATCAAGGTCTGAGACTCTTTCCATTTGCTTCATTGCGCTTTGGTCCAGGCTCTCAGGCCCCCCAAAAATCCAGTTAAGTTCCCAACTTCTATCTCATTTCTTAAAAGCAGGCTCCAAAGCAGCCACAAACAAGCTCACCGTCATGTTTTCTGGTACCATCTGTCTGTTGCAAGACTTCTCTAGTGACAGCCATAGCCAGAGATACAATGGAGTAAAGGTGATGCACTACCGTTTATTCAAACAAATAGCACATAAAACAGCCTAAAAGGGTCCTTTGTGACCCAGCAGCACCTGAAGATTAAATCAATTTTCAAACTTGTGTGTTATAACTGTTTTTGTTTGTCCTGTAACAATCACCATTTTATCTAGCTCAGTGATCCCCAATCATTTTGTGGAACTATACCAGTTTACCAGCTTCAGAGCTCAGGTTTTCCCTCAGACATTCCTATCCAATCCCATTTACTTGAATAGCTCAGCTGTAAGCAACGAAGAATTGGAGCCCATAAATCTTATTATTCCAGCCATTGCTAAAATACCTACCCATTCAGTTGCATATGCTCAGCCCTAATAGAACGTATGCTTCTCCAAGCCCAGGTTTCAGTTACTTTATACTCTATTATAGAAGACAGTGGAAACACAAAGATGACATGGTGGGAACACTGGAGTGCCTGGGAGCCAGGACAGAGACACATTAAATAAGGGAGTGAGGGAAGCTAGAGCAAGATAAGAGCATGAAGTACAAGTACTAGTGCCCTTACAAGTGGAGGAGAAGCACTAATCCGCTATACTTTCCCACTCTCCTTTATGGGTCCATATACCTATCAATGTTATCTGAATACCCTACTATTATAAGACTCTCCAAATGCACGACACTTTTCTTGCCAAACACTAGAGTGCTAAGGGATCTGACTGGCAACTCTTAGTCCATGTATAGCAGCTTTTAAAAAAAGAAAACAGAGAGAGAGAAAAGGTTCCTCTGATATATTGGAAAGCTCTCGTTTCTTTGAAGTTTCTCTGGCCCATTGTTTTGTTTTGTTTTTTAATGTTAGATGCCCAATTAATTACTTGGGGTTTTGTGTGATTCTGCTTAACAAACAACACTATTTTCTTGGTGGGGCACATCCCATTAATGATTGATCGTAAGAGCCTAGGAGATGAAGCTCTAAGTACTTTATCAGCTTCCTGCCCTTCCTTTGAATGACAGTCCATAATCATTAAAAAAAACACACCCCTGGCATTAAAATGATTTATTTTAATCTAAACAGCTATTACTTTAATTAAACACACTTTACTCCTCTTGAAAGTGACAAAGGACTTCTCTGAAGCCCTCTATCGCTCTATTTATCAAACAATTACAATGGAATAGCACGTCCGTTTGCCCAGACCACTTTGCCATGGAATTTCAGTTTTGCTCTGAAGAGAAAAATGCGCAGGGGAAACAATAAGTGGCCAGAATAATCTCAGATGGAACTGCAGCAATGTCAATGGAGTTCCACCTGAGATGTGTCTGGATCATTGGTTTGAAATAGGGAAGAAACCCAAACAGCAAAGCGTGGATCCAAATCTACATGTAAGCTTTCTCAAAGCTCAGAAATATTCAAATCCAAGGTTTTGGCTTAGATGAAATCTCTTCATCATAGGTGGGTGAAGAATCTAAACCTCACTATTACTATTATATAACATTTGTATTGCATTAGTGCCTAGAGGACTGCCAGACCCCATTGTGTGAGGCACTGTACAAACATATAGTAAATGACAGTCCCTGCTCCAAATAACTTACAATCTAAGAGGAATCCTAACACGTGGAAAAGACAAACAAGCATGTTGAGAAAGACAGGGTAAAAAAAGTAATAGTATGTGAGCAATGGAGCAAACCGGTTCAACTAACTTAAGAACCAAATATCAACACTAACTTTTTTTTGAAATTCAAAGAAGTCCATTAGATTTTGACTTTTACAGATACACAATTCTGTAATTGCTGATTTTGACAAGGTCTCCAAACACAAATATTGTAAGAAAGGCAATTCTCATAATATTCCCAACCAAGCTGAAACCAGCTAGTACAGAAAGTAGAATTCTCCTCTCACTTATTCCTGGACAAATCAAGAGTAACTTCACTGCAGTCCATGGAGATAATCTGTAAAATACCAGGATTTTACAGGTACTAGAATAGAATAATTGCCAGAAAACCTCACCTCCACACCTTTTAATACATTTGCTTCTTTTGTAGAAATAAAGACACTTTAGCATTTTCAAAATATTCAGTTCACTCCTTTTTCCATTATCATGAGTCAGTATTTTTGGGGTTTGATTCAGGGCCAAAAATGCGAGGTGTCAGAAGGAAGGTTATTGAATAGTACTTTTAGACCAGTATGCAACAGGGAAGACTATGCATCTCATAAGAAAAACAGATTTTGTCATATTATCAGCCTAATTTACAGGCTCATGGAGTTGGAAGAGTTTGGTTAAACCTGGCAAGCATCCAAACTATTGTGTAGCTGGCCTAATCAAATTAGAATGCCAGGCATTTGAGCTTCACCCATTCGAAGTCTCATGGGAAAGTCTGTTCTCATGAAAATTCTACCCCCGTTGTCTGGATAGCTGTCTGAGTTTTTCAATGCTTAATAGAACAGAACCTTTTCGGGTTCACCTTTCATTTATTATTTATTTAGCAGTATTTACACACAGTTGAAGTTGGCTATAGCATTAGTCTGCGAATATAGAGAGGAGAGAGACAGAGAGAGAAACAAGTATAGACAATATTATATTGTACTATTTATAAGAGGACCATAAAATGAGAGTACAATTCCTATGTAGGAGGACACAGTGATGAGTCACACTTGTTTGAAAAGTTCAGGTGGTTCCTAAAATGGCTCCAGTTATCCTTGCCTCATGTATATGGTGCACAATTTATTATCCTTGAATTGTCTACTGTAATACTCATTGACATCAAAGATCAGTACCAGTGAACATTCTTCCTGGGGGGTGGGAGGGCTGTTAAGGTTTCTTCTTGGCTCAGAGCTACTTCTATGTCCTGCGATATATACCATACAAGCTTTCGATATACATTTTGTCTCCAGTTAAGAACATAAGAACAGCCATAATGTGTCAGACCAATGGTCCATCTAGCCCAGTACTGTCTTCCAACAGTGGCCAATGCCAGGTGCTTCAGAGGGAATAAACAAGACAATTATCAAGTGATACATCCCATATTGTCCATTCAGAGGCTAGAGACACCCAGAGCATAGGGTTGCATTCCTGACCATCCTGGCTAATAGCCATTGATGGACTTATCCTCCATGAACTTATCTAATTCATTTTTGAACTCTGTTATAGTTTTGTGAGATCCCTTTTAACTCTTCACAGTCTGCTTTGGACTTAACTACCTTAAGTAGTTTTGTATCATCTGCAAATTTTGCCACCTCACTGTTCATTTATTAATATGTTGGACAGTACTGGTCCGAGTACAGATCCCTGGGGAACATCACTATTTACCTCTCTCCATTCTGAAAACTGATCATTTATTCCTACCCTTTGTTTCCTATCTTTTAACCAGTTACTGATCCATGAGAGAACCTTCCCTCTTATCCCATGACAACTTACTTTGCTTAAGAGCTGTCATGTGATACTATAAGAAAGGAAAACTGCCTATCTATGGCATTTATAGGACAATGTAAGAAAGATCCCAACAGAAAAAAAAGGAAAACCAAGCTAAAAATAGTTCAAACAGCTATATCCAGTTTAAATACATAAAAACACTAAGGGCAGGTCTACACTACGGGGCTAAGTCAACCTAAGTTACACAACTCCAGCTATGTGACTAACGTAGCTGGAATTGACGTAGCTTAGGTCAAC
Organism: Dermochelys coriacea; assembly: GCF_009764565.3. Taxonomy (NCBI): domain Eukaryota; kingdom Metazoa; phylum Chordata; order Testudines; family Dermochelyidae; genus Dermochelys; species Dermochelys coriacea. The sequence continues at coordinate 126,141,250 of NC_050070.1, forward strand.
CTTTTGAGGTGTCTACACTGTGCTGGGTTGATGGGAGAAACTTTCCCATCAATTTACCTTAGGGTTCTCATTCTGGTGGAGTACCGGCGTCGACATGAGAGTGATCAGCAGTCGATTTAGAGGGTCTTCACTGGACCCACTAAATCAACCCCCCGTTGGATCAATCGCTGTGTGTAAATCTCCTGGTAAGTGGAGACAAACCCTAATAGAGCTGCCTGTCCAAGCAATGGTTATATTCCAATTGGGGGAAAAAAAGTTAACATTTTATAAATTGTTACTTTGAACAAATGACATGGTATAGCCCTGTTTAACTACTATTATATGCTGGACAATGATACTTAGAACCATAAGAAATCCCAAATTTTTATTTTGCATCTTTCTCATGGCAAAAAGCTGACACTTCAGGCAAAAATAACAAGTTTAGCTGAAAGAAAAATTTTAGATTTTTAATATGGAAGACTGAGTTTTTGTACTGATCTGCCTATGAATGCACTATGCAAGGCTTGGGCCTACGCCCAAGGATATCACAAGATAGGAGGACTTCATGCCCTTGAGGATAATACCCCAATACTATAGGTTCTATCTTGACCTTTTTTTTTATCTCCCTAGTTAGACTAATAAAGCATCCCACATTGTAAGGGTGAGTGAACTTGTTTGAATATAATATAAACCACCTGAAACATACTCCCATCCTTTACTTCACACTTCTTTGGAGGATTGGAAAAATTTGGTGAGAACTCCCCTTCCTCTCCATCTTCATCATCTCCCTTTGTCTCAGAGTAACTGGAAGGAAGTGCAACTATTTTGACCAGGCTGAGAAAGTCCGCATTTGAAATGGCCGCAGGAGCACCTATAGCAGTATTTTCAGGTCCCACTGCAGAAGAACTGAGGCAGTTTTGGGGAAAGTCCTCAAAGAAGTGGGAGATTCCAGCTAGTTTACAACTCCCAGACAACTGAAGGGGGAGACAAGGGGAGAGAAAGTGCCAGATGATTACCCCCTCAAGTTGTGGGAAAAGTTAACCGATGCTGGGCCTCACTGTCCAAAGGCAACACAAGGAAAGAAGAGAGGCTCTGCCTGTTGGAAAAGAGTACTCCGATGGGAAGGAAGTAAGGATTTTCTGACCTGTGGGGTGGAGGATGATTCATTTTGAGATTTGAAGGGGCACTAGATATGCTGATATTGCAGACAACCATGTTCCGAATATATTTAGTTCTGTTTTCATGGTTTGCTATTCTTCTCATCAGATATATCTCAGGCACTAGGAAGTGATAGCATTTTTTTATTATTGCTCTTTCAACTTCTCTAATTTCTTACCACACTGGACACCAATTCAGAGTTCATTGTGCAGAATTTATTCATATTTTGTAGAAAAGTGACTTATCCTTTGGGGGAAAAAGAGAGGAGGAAGGGAAGTAAAGATTTTTTTGATGTAAGTTTTTCCTCTAGGCTTATTAACCATGGATTTCATTTCACTTCTATCATCTGAACTAGCCAATATAACCCTGTCACTCAGTCTTTCAAACATTTATTTTATCTTTTTGTGATCCAGTTCCACTGTTAATGAAATAGCATGTAATAAGAGCCATTGAGATAACAAAAACTATTAATATATCTCAATATGAGTTAGTGACTTGGCAAACATGATCTGACACAAAAGTCATCAAAAATCAAAACCAATTTCTATAGGACTTTTCCACTGGGAGGCGCTTTCAGATCTCTTCCCAGTGGGTACATGATACCTCATACAAACCATCACAATTGGCACCTTTGTTGTCAGTCTCAGCAGAAGCACAAAGGATTAATTGGGTCAGAAACAATGAATTAACTTCTTACTCCTAGAGGTAGTCTTTCCAGAACATTTGAAGTTCACTAATGGAGCAGAGCAGGGGAAACTTGCATTGTGCTGTTCACTTTGTACCTCAACTATAGATAAATGGGATTTAGGTCATCAAGGCTTTCAATTTCACACCTTTTTATGAACACTAATTTCAGTTTAAAGAAGATTGTCTAAGAGTCTCAGAAAGGGCAAACTTGTCCACTGCTACTCATGTTAAAGTTGGCAAGGCAGGCAGCTCAGCATAGAAGATGCACAGTATTAGAGCACTATAAAAGGTCCAGTTAGACTAGCCTTCCATGGTTTTTGGTTTGCCAAAACTGAAATTGAGAAACCAAGGATGGAAAAAACAAAGAAAAATGCTTAAAGTGGTAAAGCAACAAGATTTGCTTCAGGGCAAAATCTGGAGAGCCCCACAAATGTGTGTTATAAATAACTGTGCCAACAGAGCAGACACATACACCCATTTATGTGCCCTTGTTGAAAAAGTATGACACTCAAAAGAATATGGGAAATCTAAACTCAGAGTTTGTTAAACTTATAGCAAAGGACCTTGGAAACCTGCACTGATGGCCTGAAGAAACCAAATAGTGAGAACTGATTCAGCAAAAATTTGGAACTCAAGGGAACTGCTACCTTAAAAACTTATAAGCACCTGTAATGAAAAAAACAATGCCCAGGCTTTTCAACTGCTTGATGAAGTGGACCACTTTAAATGTTTCAGACAATTCCCCCTCCCCCCCAGCAACTATAGTTAATCCTTAATGTAACTCTGAATGAGATGTCATTGTGATTTCGGAAGACTTTAATGCACACATAGGAAAGGATAATGACACCTGGGCAAGAACACTCAGGAAGTTTTTTGTCAGGCAGAAGAACGGAAATGGGCAGTGACTGCTGGAAAGTGTTTGCTGACTCACTCTTCTGCCACCCAAAGATTCACAAGCCCAATGTAGCCCAGATGGTTTAATTAAAACAGTGATCGATCATGATCACTAACAACTGTTAATAAGGACAATAGTCACAGATGTACAAGTTTGCAGAAGTGCTGAACTTGACAATGATTATCAGCTTCTGCAGACAAAAGTCTTCAAAGACGGACAGTTAATGGACCAAAATTAGTCCTATTCAACCAAAGGTTCTTATTACAAACACACTATCAGACAGCCTTGTATTTGGAACTGCTTTAGGCCATTGAAGCACTAGAGACTGAAGTCTCAGTCCCTGTATCATCTGATAAGGCATGGTGCTGTTTCAAGTCCTTTGTGCAGACTACTGCCAGCTCAGTGCAGGGGCTGCAGCCCTTCAAACATCATCCAGAGATCAGTGAGCAGACACTCACTGGAGTTGGAGCTAAGGAAAAAAAGCAAGGCTACAATTTGAGTCTTTAAAGAAACTTCTGCATTACTGGGAAGATAGTCATGGATACAAGAACTATATAATGGAATGGAAACCAGTGTTTGAGTCAATGGCAGGTACATGGCATGGTTTCCTATCTCCATGGGAGTTCAGCAAGGCTGCATTCTGTCATCATTGTTATTCCACATCGGTATTGATGAGGCAGCTGTTGGTGGCAATAAGCAGAATGTCATTCTGCTTCAACATCTCAAATATGCTGATGACATTGTATTGTTGGCTGAGTTTGGTGAATCACTACAATTCGTGACTGATCTGGTTGGGCAACAAGCAATGTTTGTTGGTCTAGTTATTAGTCCAGATAAAAGTGAGTTCCTGGCCATTACCACCAAGTAGCCTCCAACTCCAGATTACAGCCATCTCAGCATTAACCTGTCCAGATGGGACATTGAGCATGGGACAACTGTCAAATATTTGGGCAGCATCAGAGACAGTGCTAGAAGATGTTTGAAAGATGTAGATACTCATATGGCAATAGTTGTTACCATCTGTCAGGCTTTATAGTGGCCTCTGTGGGGACATCATGGCAAACTGGCTACGAAGCTGTGGCTCTACAGAACCAGCTCTTTTGTACAGCAGTGAAACATGGGTGCTGAGGAAGGCTGATGAGCAACTGAATTACATTTTTTGAATCTTGCCGTCTTCATTAGCTGCTCCATAACAAGTGGCAGGACAAGATCAGAAATGAAGATATTTGAAGCCGAACCCAGCAACAGCACTGGCTTGGTTTTGAAGGCTTTCTTGGTATAGGCATATTATTAGACTGTAGACCAGTGAATTCTGAAGTGTCTGTGTATCAAGGCATGCTGCAACATGGATGGTGTTCAGGTGGATGCCAAAAGCTATAGAGGCACCATAAGATTGCCAATGACAGACGTAACCTGAATAGCCAGCCAGCCCACTTTAAGGACTAATACAAAGACTAATCCAGGTGGTGATCAGTCTGCAAGGAGGCCATGTCCCTTTGGGATTTGCCATCATGATGAAGATGATGATAATGAAAAAAACATAAGATTTGAGGCTTGAGCTAGAAATAGTAAAAAGCCAACTTAAAAAACAAAAACATTATGATCCAAAAATATCAGAGTGGTAATGCCAACTCAAGGGATAGGAACTCCCATCTTGAGAGCTTTTACTTAGAAATGGCTATGGAATGACATTAAGCTGGATGACAACAAATGCTTCTACAGAACTCTAAAAGACTCAACCATTTTCATTAAGAGAAAGAAAAATGTTTTTTCCATATCTATGATGTAGAGAAACCAGACTATTTAATGCAATAGCAAGAAGTTCTGAACAAAGAACTCTTTATTTCTGAGATAAAAATCAGCTGAGAAACACAGGCCAAGAGATAGTTATCCAGATTTTGTTGTGAGGCCTTGTCTACATTTGAAGTGGCACCACTTTAATTAAAGGTGTAATTTTAAACTGATTTAGCTAAAGTGATACAAAACCCTGTGTGAACACTCATAAATCAGATTTAAACTGAATTAAGAGAGCGCACACCGGATTTTCAACTATTTGATTAAATCAGTTTTTAAACTGATTAAAAATACACTGGTTTATAGAGAAGGCCTCAGTTACACAAATATAAATCCAGAGTGACTCCCATTGACCTCTGGTCATGCATTAACTCCATTGAGCTATTTACTGCAGTGGAGACAGCTCAATATCTATAAGGTACAGATATTAAATCTACCTTGTTTGCATTTTGGCCAATGTTGTTTAGAGAGGTTCTGCAAATGTTGTGGGTACTCCAGGACATGGACTGCAGGTGACAACTACATCCTTCATTATTGATGAAGGTCAGCAGCAAGTATTGGGTCTGTTGGCTGAGCAGGTCAACATTGCCCCAAGGTAGGCGATTGCCGGGGTGGGAGCCTCAAAGGTGCAGGTTACTCTTAGCAAATTTGCTGTGGGGCCTCTGCCCATGAGACGACTATCTCTTGATTTTGGCAGTCTTGCTAATTGTTCCAGTTGTTTCTAGTCTTCTGTTTTTGGCAAAGATCAGAGAGAATGTCTTGACTGTGCAGCTCTAGTGGTTCCAGTTTTTCTTAATCCTGATCGATTATCTCTTGTAAGCAATGGTTCAAATGCCTATGATCATGAGGGTCTTCTTTTATTTATCACCTGATTATTTTTTTACTACCACTAACCACAAGATTTTACCAACACATTTGCAGTCACTTTCAAGCAAAACATATTTGCTTTAAGTGACCACATTCTTGTTTTTCCAAGAGGTCCCAGAGGGTAGTGCCACAAGGGACCTCTCCCATGGGGTACTGCAGGAGTCCATTTTGTCATCCTTGCTATTCAACATTAATGAAGATATCAGAAGAGTTAGTGTGGGGAGACAGACTACTGTGTATTCAAGAGCCTCCTGACACCCAGTGCTACACATCGTATGTCTGATCCAGCCAATACAGTGGCACAAACCATTTCTGAGAGACTGGAGACATATATAAGGGTTAGTGGGCCATAGCTCAATCCAGATGAACAGAGATAACATTGGTAGGTTGTGGGAAGGTGCCAGAAAAGTTGGAGTATGTCTGTAATTGCTACTTTAGTTCAAAATCTGGGAATCTTATTAGATCCTGGTTTATTCCTGGGTGAGTAGTAGGTAGCAGCAGTAGCTAACAGTGCACTTTTTCCATCTGCAGTTAACTAGAAGAATTTGACTTGCCCTTTCAGATGGTCTCAATTAGCCATGTGTTAGACACTTCAAGATACTATAGTGCACTTTACATAGGGCTACAAGAGGAAACATTTGAAGCTGAAACTTGTGCAGAATACATCTGCAGGTGTTTCACACAGGGAAAATATTACACTAGTGCTCTGGGATCTGCACTGGCTCTCAGTTTTTCAGTCGGCATTCAAAGTATTAGTTTCAACTCCTGGGAGACTAAATGGTTTTGAACCTGGTTACCTGAAAGACCACCTCCCTCCTGTGGTGCACTGAAAACCATGTTGCAATTACAGCCTATCACTTTGTTTGTAAGGGGTTTACCGGTCCTGTTTGCAGGCTAAGGGGCTCAGTAGGGAAGTGTGCAATCTGGATTTAGCAGTAGTCAGTCTGCAAAGGGCCAGCCCAGATCAAGGTGGGATGAGTTGTGCCTTTCTGCCTTAGGTAGCACCCTGCTTTTGTCTCTGTGGTTTTGGTTCGTGTGTGTTAGGGTTCTGGATTTTAAGGAATAAAGTAGTGTAGTGTTACTTTGCAACCTTCCAGAAAGAGCATTCTGTGTTTTAATATATTTTTTTTGTTTGTATGCCATGAAATATAAATATAAATATGAAATATAAAAACATCTTTCTTTGTAGTGCCACCATGCTTATGGTTAATGGAGGCAATAAACCTCAAAACTAAACCAGGCATTTGTTCAAGTTGTGTGTGATTAAAAAATAAACCCCAAAACTAAACCCAGCATTTGTTCAAATAATCTGAATAACAACTGCATTGCCAATAGAGCTAAGATAAAGTTACAGTGGGCTTACATGGGTACAAAAACACTTCCAGCATAATTGGCAGCATTTTACACTGGATCTGCACAAGTGTAAGTGGGTACATAAAGTGAAAACAGTGGGGAATTGGGCCTAATGTCTATAAATCCTCATGTTTTAGATCATAAACTGCATCACAAGGTGCCAGGGAGATGTCTTACCTGCATTGTACAAGGGGTTAAAACCAGCCTTATGTTCCCCTCCTCTTGCACAGGTAAGAAGCAGATAGGAGCATGCCTGTGGGAAGACAGGGCTTCATGTGAAGGTGCTGAGTGAACCCCAGGCTGGGGAATCTCTGTATGTTTTGCTAATGTAACTTGATTTAATGCTGATGACCATTGCTGTCTTATTTTGGCAGCGCCACCCTGATGTGGCACACTGGGAGTGTTTTGTGCTTTTCTCTGAGGCATCTGGCATTAGGTAACATTGGCGACAAAATATCAGACTAGATGTATCATGTGGTTGATTCCATTATGGCAGTTCCTCTGAAATGGTGTAAACATGTAGTAATAGTTCTTACTAACTGACATTGTCAGTTAAGAATGAGGGAGCAAATAAGCCATATAGGAATTGGTTCGACTCTTCATTCATCTTACAAAGTAAACTGAAACCCTTTTTGTACTAAGAAAAAATTCCCTTTCCTTAGTGGTCTTTGCTGTTCCTCTCTGGCATCATTTAAATGTGACAAGCTTCTCTGTTATGCTGTTTCTGATGCTTCTATCTCATTATCTGAGCTTCTTCACTAATGGAGAAGACACAGTGGGAAACTGAAACTCTCTTGGTACACTAGCTGAGCCTATGGCAGGAGAAAATACTCAAATGAACCTTGAGGGCCTCCAAAATGGTACCAGTTGTGTTTGCTTCTCCACCATACCTATTATCATTCTGAGCTGCTTGGCCATACTGCCTTTGTTTTCATAGTTTCATTTGACCAGAGGCTGTTTTTCCCCTTAAAGGGGTGATTCATTGCTGATATTCCCATATGTCCACCATCTTTCTCTCAGCTGACGTTTTAGGTAGCAGATGGTTTACATAGTTGCTGCATGCATGTACCAGATTTCTGGCTAGTAAGAGATGATGATCTTGGATTATAATTGAAATTGAATTTTTAATTACCTTTGCAGTGACTCTGGTGTGTATCTAATCTCCAAGCAATTTTTTTTCTTTGACATTTAGTTCCAGTGTCCCTTTTCAGCAGTGGTACTAGATATTTAGAAATGGATTTTTCAGTTAGTATTTTCCCTAACTCTGAAAGAAGATCAGATTTTCTTTACTCTTCTTCACAAGATTGAAATATGGTACTGGATGGAATTAAGAGGGTAGGCATCATCACACTAAGGGGCTTGACACTTCTTTTTCCTTTAGTTCTCTTCACTAATCATTTGATATAATCCTATTAATAGAAATTGATGATGGTGCACAAATATAGTTTTCTCAGGTTAGTTTATAGTTCAGGAGGAGAATTCTGTCAAGGTCCTTACATGGCTTCCATCAGCATAGTATTTGAACATCTGGAGAAGGACCGATGGCTGTGCTCATCAGTACTATGAATGTTTCATAATGAGTACTGACTGGAGATCTGAACACTTCCAAACTTCGGAAACTTTAGATCTGACTATGAACTCTAGGGCTGTTTCCACCTCAATAATGGGATCATCCAAAAGTCTGAATCCCAAAACTTTGAGTAAGTCTAGGTGTTGATCCACACTTTGTATAGGCTCCTATCTGTGAAGCTGACTGAACCAAATTCCTAGATCCATGCACCCCTGAAATTTGGAAGAGTTCGGAACTGGATCCAATTTTTGTCTTATGCCATCTCTAATCTTGACACTGTTTCTTTTTTTTCCCTTCAAAAGATGGTCTTCTGATGAATGATATCCAGGGTAGAGGTGCTAGATAGACCTGGTCTGTTATGTGGGAAACTCCAAGAACTACTGGTTTCAGAGTAGCAGCCGTGTTAGTCTGTATTCGCAAAAAGAAAAGGAGTACCGGTGGCACCTTAGAGACTAACAAATTTATTTAGCCAAATAGGAAGTGAAGTGAGCTGTAGCTCACGAAAGCTTATGCTCTAATAAATTTGTTAGTCTCTAAGGTGCCACCGGTACTCCTTTTCTTTTTTCCAAGAACTACTGGCTTGGTTCCAAATTGAGATGAAAAATCAAAATCTCTGAATTTTTCACAAAGTGAAATATTTTGAAATATTTCATTTCAACCTCTTTGAAGCATTTCATTTTGACTTTCTCATTTCAACTTTTGTTATATTATTACTTATTTTATTATAATATAAAAGACAAAACAATAAAGTCTAAACAAAATGTTTAGAACATGGTAAGTTTTGACAAAATTGGTACATTCCTGTGAAAATTTTTGATTTCACGGAATCAGCTTTTTATGAGGAAATATTGTTCCATCAGAAATTTTTTGACCAACTCTAATGCTGGCTTGCTCATTTAACTTAGACTTTATTTGTAGATCGGAAGCTGCAGGGCTCATTAGAGAGTGTCAGATTCAGACAGTTCTGTCTCTCTCTATTTATTTTATCTATGAAAATTATGTTGGCCTCTGTAGATATGTATAATTTTGCTAATTACTGTTATGGAATGGCCTGCTAAACAAGTATTGTCTCTATTTTTTTTAAACTTAATGGCAAATATATTTAAAAAGAGACATTTAATTATAGAACAGAAAGTGTCATAGGTTCTATTCAAATAGCAAAAGTTTTCTGTTTAACATATTCCTCAAGGCCGTAGGCAACATATTTAGAAACATTATAAAATAAAACTTAAAGCTTGGCATGCCAATGGATTCATAGATACTAAGGTCAGAAGGGACCATTCTGATTATCTAGTCCGACCTCCTGCACAGCGCAGGCCACAGAATCTCACCCATCCACTCCTATGAAAAACCTCACCTATGTCTGAGCTATTGAAGTCCTTAAATCATGGTTTAAAGACTTCAAGGAACAGAGAAGCCTCCCTCAAGTCAACCATGCCCCATGCTAAAGAGGAAGGCGAGGTGAGAATTGTACCAAAAATCCATTATACTCAATAGAATTGCACTAGGATTGATTTTGACTCTGTAGTAATAATTTGAAAGCTTCTTGCAATTCAAACCAGATTAAGCACAGCGAGAGGAGCCAATATTATTTCTCAAATATGACTATAGAGTGAACTCAAGAAAAAAACATCACAGAGCTTTAGCTTGTCCAACCAACTTCCATACATTTCTTGGGGATAAAAGCTGGTGGTTAAGAACACACAAATTACTGCTAGGATCCTCTCTGTCTTCATGCATGGACTGTGCATTAAAGAATCTTCTGCACCCTCTGGAATTCTTCCACTTGTCCTAATGCTGGTGGCCAATAAGCACCTCTGCCAACTTTTCATAAAAAGAAAAGGATACTTTTGGCACCTTAGAGACTAACAAATTTATCTGAGCATAAGCTTTCGTGAGCTACAGCTCACTTCATCGGATGCATTCGGTGGAAAATACTGTGGGGAGATTTATATACACACACAGAGAACATGAAACAATGGGTTTTATCATACACACTGTAAGGAGAGTGATCACTTAAGATGAGCCATCACCAGCAGGAGCTGGGGAAGGAGGAAAACCTTTCATGGTGACAAGCAAGGTGGGCCATTTCCAGCAGTTAACAAGAACGTCTGAGGAACAGTGGGGGGGTGGGGTGGGGGGGAGAAATAACATGGCGAAATAGTTTTACTTTGTGTAATGACTCATCCACTCCCAGTCTCTATTCAAGCCTAAGTTAATTGTATCCAGTTTCCTAATTAATTCCAATTCAGCAGTCTCTCGATGGAGTCTGTTTTTGAAGTTTTTTTTGTTGAAGGATAGCCACTCTCAGGTCTGTAATCGAGTGAACAGAGAGATTGAAGTGTTCTCCGACTGGTTTTTGAATGTTATAATTCTTGATGTCTGATTTGTGTCCATTTATTCTTTTACATAGAGACTGTCCAGTTTGACCAATGTACATGGCAGAGGGGCATTGCTGGCATATGATGGCATATATCACATTGGTAGATACGCAGGTGAACGAGCCTCTGATAGTGTGGCAGATGTGATTAGGCCCTACGATGTTGTCTCCTGAATAGATATGTGGACACAGTTGGCAACGGGCTTTGTTGCAAGGATAGGTTCCTGGGTTAGTGGTTCTGCTGTGTGGTGTGTGGTTGCTGGTGAGTATTTGCTTCAGGTTGGGGGGGGCTGTCTGTAAGCAAGGACTGGCCTGTCTCCCAAGATCAGAGAGGGATGGGTCATCCTTCAGGATAGGTTGTAGATCCTTGATGATGCATTGAAGAGGTTTTAGTTGGGGGCTGAAGGTGATGGCTAGTGGCGTTCTGTTATTTTTTTTTGTTGGGCTTGTCCTGTAGTGGGTGACTCTTCTGGCTCTGTCAATCTGTTTCTTCACTTCAGCAGGTGGGTATTGTAGTTGTAAGAATGAATCCAGAAGTCACCTACTACATTATTATTTCTTTATTGTTTGTGGATTCCTCCATGCTAACCCCAAATGCTTTTGTTTTGCTTGTAACCTTTAAGCTTGACCTCAAGAAGGTTATTCTTGATGATTAATTCTTGTAAGTGTTTTTTTTTTTAAATCTAGCAATAGCCTGAGTTTTCAAATGCTTTTCTTTCTTTTTGTTTTTAATAAAATTTACCTTTTGAAGAACAGGATTGGATTTTGTGTCCTAAGAAGTTTGTGAACATGTTGTTTAATTAGCTGGTGGCAACAGCTGATTTCTTTTGTTTTCTTTCTCAGCTCTTCCCTGGAGGGGGGGCTTGAGGATACCCCACAGGAAAGAATTCCCAAGTGTGCCTTCCTGGATTCTCAAAGGGGTATTTGCACTTGGGTGGTGGCAGCATCTAACATCAGAGAGAAGCTGTAACCTTGGGAGTTTAATATAAGCCTGGAGTGGCCAGTATTAATTTTTAGAATCCTTGTGTGTCCCCCACCTTCTGCACTCAAAGTGCCAGAGTGGGGAATCAGACTTGACAAAAGTCATTGACTCTCTAGCACTCAGAGGATACCTGAATGTTCCTCAGTGGAAAAGCTCTAGGTAGTTCAAATATAACAGCCATCATCTTGGCTGCCACCAAGAACTGAATGGGGAACTTTCAGAGTTAAAGCATGAGTCTCTACAGCTTGAGCTAAACAACCAGGCTGTCGAGCTAAGGGCTCTAACAGACACATATTTCCAGTGGATTGGGTACAAAGGGGGACATGGAATGCAGCTGACCAGTGAGTTTCACATTTTCAGCCTACAGAGTAGCAGCCGTGTTAGTCTGTATTCGCAAAAAGAAAAAGGAGTACTTGTGGCACCTTAGAGACTAACAAATTTATTTGAGCTGATTCAGATGCTGAATCACTTCAGATCACTTCAGATGCTGAAGTGAGCTGTAGCTCACGAAAGCTTATGCTCAAATAAATTTGTTAGTCTCCAAGGTGCCACAAGTACTCCTTTTCTATTTTCAGCCTAGAAGACCAGGGCCAATGTAGAATGACAGACAGGGTGCTAGGACAATACTCATAGGATCATCATGGGGTCTGTGCAGATTTCAGGGTGAAATGGGGCTTGAAGGGGAATTCTAGCTCCCAAGTTGTGGGGAGAGGAGATGGAAACATAATAGGAGGTTGTGGGATGCAGGGAAAGAAAAGAAAATTGCCAGACCTAAACTATTCTATTTTAATTTTTTAAAACACGTCCCAATAGCATGAAATTTAAGCTATTTGCATTTCATTAACCATATTCATTATCACTAATATTTAAAGCAGGATGGGTTATTCAAATATCCACCCAATTTTAATTGCAATAAGTTTTCAAAAGAGATGTATTTTCTAGAGAGATTGACTTGCCAGCTCTATCTCAGAGCTAATAATACCAGTGCTATTATTGTGCTCTCAGTCAGAGAGCTACCGTGATGCTATGTAACCCTCTATTGTGTTCTTCCACTTAGTCAATGAAGTAATTCATATAAAATTAATATATTTGTATTGTGGTAGCACTTGAAAACTCCAGTAAGACTCAAGGTCCCACTGAGTTAGGCACTGTACAAACATGTACTAAAATATAGTCCTTGCCCCAAAGCACTTACAACCTAATCAAACATGCAAAAATATATGTACAAATTAAGTTCCTAATCCAACAAAGACATACACATGCCTACCTCTGTTCAGAGTGAGTTCAAGGGGCTACTCACATGCATAAAATTAAGGGTGGCACAAAAATTTAAGGATGACACAAGTGGCCTTCTAGTAGTTTTCAGACCTTGTCCTTCCACACACCTTTTCCCCACAGGTTGACTTGATTGAAACTCCTGTGAAAATATATCTATGGGCCAGGAGGCTCCTTAAATACCATAAACAGAGTGTAAGCTTTATTGATTATGTCCAAAGCCCCAGTTATTCAATGATTCTATAACCACACTACAGAAACACAAAAGTTCAGCACAGAAGATGAAGTGTAACTAATGTGAATGGTTCTACAGCTTTTTTATAATGTTGGCTTCTTCATACCAGAGAGATTTCCTCCAACACACCACCTCGTCTCCCAGTCCCCTAAAGCATGGCTCTCAAATGGTTAAATTCTGCACACTGCCAGACAAGGCTCCATGGACCAGAATTTGAGAACTGCTGCCTAGCCATTTATAACTACAGGGAAATGTCTTCAGAGGCAGAATATAACTGTCTAACTGGAATTTAGCCAGGACTCCTGGACTCTCAGTCCTCCCTAGATGTGTAAAAGCACCACAAGCATTTTTAATGGCCATATGTCATCCTCAAGAAATAAATGTGCTAAATTCAAAATTTAATGCGAGTCAAAAGCAAACTCAGATCAGAGCTGGCACAGCCATTGCAAAAATAATGACAGGGATAAATAGCTAGCAAGTTGAAACAAAATGCAGGAATAAATGCCTTCAGCAACTTGGAGAGATCCACAAGATATTAAATCATAGTCCATTAATTTAGTCAAAAGTTATCTGACAATGTCATGATATATGATTGGAATGCATGGGTTTGGGGAAGGCCTGATGGAACAGAATACTGATAATCTCATTGGTACTATGCAGATGAAAAGATTAATATGGCTGCTGCCTCCTTATCTAGAGAGCTTCAAATATTAATGACACTTTTAGAAATGGTCTGATTTGATCGATACAGTTTGTGTTAATGAAAGAAGAAATGAGTTAATCATAATATTGACTTTCATTAAAAGAGGTGATTTTTTTTTAAATGTTCTGGTATTGAAACCTAGCAAGTACTCCCTCACCCCCGCTTGCTTTTTTAGAAAAAATAAAAAGACATGTGACTACAGCATGGCAAGCCCTGTGAAGTGTATGGAGGAGAGACAACGGATTGTGCGATATGTTGTAACTAGGATGAGAGCTACAATGAATTTCTTATCTGTGGAAGCCATATGACAAATCATCCTGCAACAAAACCTTATTGTGCCTTATTCATTTTCTTGTGACCCAAATTGTGTGTCATTCCTGATTGATATGCTGGGGGGTTTTTATTGTGGAACTGTGGGACCACATTGACAAAGATATAAGCTGGGACCCAGAGAGCAGGTCTTTTTGAATTCCATTCTGAATTCATTCCAAGGTCCCTAGAGGGCACACATACACAAAGCCGAGAATTTGTCCATTGGGCCTCCAGCTCTCTTGATGCTTTGCATTAGTAAGACAAATGGCTAATTCACTGCAGCCAAATGTTCCACATTTCATGATTAAACGCAAGCCTCCTCAGACTTGGCTTCATTTGTTTCCCCTGCAATGAAATATGTGCAGGTTTATATTTTTTCATTACTACATAAATACATGCAGTTTATAAAACACTGGAGGAATTATCAAAGTTAAATCTCTCACTCATAGCATGGAAATGGGGGTTTGACAGTATTTTTGTAAGTATCTGCTCCCAAATATTTATTTAGTAGGGATATTTAATTATCTTTAAAGATTTTTTTTAAATTAAAAATTTTCATTGTCTCAGGAATTCAATTGATCTTGCTTCAGGTCTCTAAACATTAAGGGGCAGTGTGAAATCTTGCTGTTTCAACTGGCCCTAGATATTAGAATGTATATATTGCTGTTAAGTATGAGTAGAATTGGTAGCACCTCTGTCACGTCCTGGGATGCAGTCCAGACCAGTGAAGAGTTGTGTTACCTCTTACCCTGTCACTCTGAGTGCCTCACAGCACCTTGCTACTGTAGCTCTCTTCCTGGGATGCCCAAAGTCAGCACCAGGCATGCGCTCGGTGTCGATGTATTGGGGAGCCCCGGTCCATGCTATGGATTCTTTGGATACCTTCCTGCAATACCACAGAGTTCCATTACTCTCCTTGGTTAGCAACTGGTAAAGTGGCTCAACACTCTTCCCATCCCCAAATTTCCCCCAAAACATGTGTTCTGAAGTATCCCAGTCCTGTCCTGGAACAGTCAGAAGATTGTTCCTTTAAAAAGCAAGGGTGATTGCTCCTTTAAAGAGTCACCATCCAACAGTTTATTACTTTAATTGGAGTTACCAAGCAGTTCAGTTCAAACACTGCACTGCATTGGTTTAGATTAAAAATAAAGCAAGTTTATTTCATTCCAAAGAGATGAATTTTAAGTGAGTACAAGGATTAAAGCTAGAAAAGGTTACAAGGGAAAAAGATAAAACACTTTCTAGTAACTAAAACTTAACAAGCTAGACTTGCTTCAAGGTAAAATCATCAGCACATTTCCATCAAAATGGCTGACCCAACTTCTGGGTCAGGATTGATTCCCCAAAGTCAAAGGGCTGGTACCTGTGTCTTCTTTAGAAGAAAGTGTTTTGGCAGTACTTTTTGTAAGTGTCTGCTACCATACAATTATTTAATGGAGATATTTAGTTATGTTTAAAGAATAACAATTTTCATTGCCTCAGGAATTCAGTTGAATCTCACCTCAGGTCTCAAGACATCAAAGAGCAGTCTGAAATCTTGCTGTTTCAACTGGTCCTAGTTATTAGGATGTATATATTGCTGTTAAGCATCAGTAGAATTCATAGCCCCTTATACAGTTTTCAGTAGGGTAATCAAAGTAATTAGCAAAGCTAACTATAAGCACAGCTAAGTACTATATGTCATGCTTGATACACGATAAAGAGTATGTGCTTTAAATACTCAGTGCTTATTGTCTGGTGTTGTCAGTACTATATGGCACCTGTGTATGATGTGTGCCTCAAGAACTCTGATCCCTGGAACAAACAACTGATTCAAAAATCTGGTACAGGATAGTGTAGCAAGGATTGACTTTCTGTATTTTTACCCCTATTAGAAATAGAGGCTCTCAGACCCTCCTAAAAGCATGCACTGCAGCCTGATTGTTCATCAATTAAGGGTTATTGTACTGAATAGAAGCCTGATGTAATCATGACTCAGATGGGAAATCACAGCTGCTATCTCCTATTTGAAACTCCAGCTCTTCTTACAGCAATCTAACACTTTGCTCCCCACATGGAATGAACTCAACCTCTTCCATCACCACCTACCCTTGCTAGGTCTTGTTTACACCAGGGATTAGCCCCAATTTCAGCAATCAGTGGCCAATAACCAATTATAGACAAGGAAATCCCCAGTTTAGACTGATCTATTTTTACCCCCATTTCAAGCAAAATTAAGCTCTACTGGTGCAAACAGTGGCTTTGCCTGTCTATACAAGGGATTTGCACCAGTTTAGCTACACTGATTGCTGAAATTGCTAATCCCCCATACCAACAGGTAGAAGCACCTGGCAACTCGAGATCAGGGCACATCTCATGCTTATCCTATTCTGTCTGTCACCCCCTTTGCACTTAGTTCAGTTTCAGGTGTACTGGGTGACTCAGGGTGCTCCTGGGTCTCAGGGGCACCATGTGGAGAAACATAGCTCATATTTGTACCGTAGCTGAGAAAGGCACAAAAGACAAGCCCGTTAGGTAAGATTATATTTCCTAGTTTTCTAAACTAGCCTAATTCCGGCATGGCTATTGGTATTGCCTGAAAAACATTGTACCGTGATCTGCATAACGGGAGTTCGCACAACGGAACTGCTTGTTGCCTGCTGAATCAGGTGAACATTTTCTAATGCATTTTTCACCAGCAACTGGGCCGTCTCCTCTTGGGAAGATCGTATTGGTATCTGCTGCTCTGTGTCTCAGTTTCTCTACTCCAACTCCAAAGTACCCTTCAGTCTCCTACCCTTGGATAGGTCATTTCCAGCATTTCTAGATAATTTAGTCAAATCATGAAGTCCTCCCTCACCACTTTCTGGGGCTAAACAAAAAGTTCAACACCACAAAAAGTCTTTCAACCATTCACGCTGGGCTCAGGATTCCTCAAAGCCTTTTGGCCCTCCTCCAGGGTTCACTCTTGTATCAGACCTTCACAAATCCAGTTGATCCCTTTTTCAGGATTTCTCAGTCACCCGTACAACAGGCTTCAGGCAAACTTCTCTTGGCTCCCCAGTTCCTTCCGAACTGGGGAGCTCTGCTAGCTCTACTCTGGACTCAGGCCTTTTTGGAGAGGCCTTCTCTTTGTGGTCCCTGGTCTCCCGCTCACTCCTTTCTGGCTGTTTCCTAAGCCTTCTTCCTGGCCCACTTCTGACAGCTTCATAGCACTTCCTCTCAGCCACCTGGGCTTTACTGTAGGAAGTCTTCCTCATGTGTCTGCCTTCCACTGTCTAAGAAGTCTCCCTCTTACATCAAGCACCACCCCCAAGATACTGTCATTGAGGCTTAGTTACCTGACCCAGCCACCAGTCCAAGTCTGTACCCATAACGTAAGAATGGCCATACTGGGTCAGACCAAAGGTATATCCAGCCCAGTATCCTGTCTTCTGACAGTGGCCAATGCCAGATGCCCCAGAGGGAGTGAACCTAACAGGTAATGATCAAGTGATCTCTCTCCTGCCATCCATCTCCACCATCTGACAAACAGAGGGACACCATTCCTTACCCATCCTGGCTAATAGCCATTAATGGACTTAATGTCAACGATATTCAGTTCTCTTTTAAACACTGTTATAGTAATAGCCTTCATAACCTCCTCAGGCAAGGAGTTCCACAGATTGACTGCGCTGAGTGAAGAAGAACTTCCTTTTATTTGTTTTAAACCTGCTGCCCATTAATTTCATTTAGTGGCCCCTAGTTCTTATATTATGGGAAGAAATAAATAACTTTTCCTTATTCACTTTCTCCACACCACTCATGATTTTATATACCTCTATCATATCCCCCCTTAGTCTCCTCTTTTCCAAGCTGAAAAGTCCTGGCCTCTTTAATCTCTTCTCATATGGGACCCATTCCAAACCCCTAATCATTTTAGTTGCCCTTTTCTGAACCTTTTCTAATGCCAGTATATCTTTTTTGAGATGAGGGGACCACATCTGTATGCAGTATTCAAGATGTGGGCGTACCATGGATTTATAGAAGGGCAATAAGATATTCTTTGTCTTATTCTCTATTCCTTTTTTAATGATTCCTTATATCCTGTTTGCTTTTTTGACTGACACTGAACACTGCATGGACATCTTCAGAGAATTATCCACAATGACTCCAAGAGCTTTCTCCTGATTAGTTGTAGCTAAATTAGTCCCCATCATATTGTATCTATAGTTGGGGTTATTTTTTCCAGTGTGCATTACTTTACATTTATCCACATTCAATTTCATTTGCCATTTCGTTGCCCAATCACTTAGTTTTGTGAGATCTTTTTGAAGTTCTTCACAGTCTGCTTTGGTCTTAACTATCTTGAGCAGTTTAGTATCATCTGCAAACTTGGCCACCTCGCTGTTTATCCCTTTCTCCAGATCATTTATGAATTGGTTGAATAGGATTGGTCCTAGGACTGACCATTAGGGAACACCACTAGTTACCCCTCTCCATTCTGAGAATTTACCATTTATTCCTACCCTTTGTTCCCTGTCTTTTAACCAGTTCTCAATCCATGAAAGGATCTTCCCTCTTATCCCATGAAAACTTAATTTACATAGGAGCCTTTGGTGAGGGACCTTGTTAAAGGCTTTCTGGAAATCTAAGTATACTATGTCCACTGGATCCCCCTTGTCCACATGTTTGTTGACCCTCCCTCAAAGAACTCTAACAGATTAGTAAGACATGATCTCCCTTTACAGAAACTATGTTGACTTTTGCACAACAATTTATGTTCTTCTATGTGTCTGACAATTTTATTCTTTACTATTGTTTCAACTAATTTGCCCGGTACAGACGTTAGACTTACCGGTCCATAATTGCCAGGATCACCTCTAGAGCCCTTCTTAAATATTGGCGTTACATTAGCTATGTTCCAATCTTTGGGTACAGTAGCTGATTTAAAGGACAGGTTACAAACCATAGTTAATAGTTCCGCAATTTCACATTTGAGTTCTTTCAGAACTCATGGGTGAATGCCATCTGGTCCCGGTGAATTGTTACTGTTAAGTTTCTCAATTAATTCCAAAACCTCCTCTAGTTTCATTTCAATCTGTGACAATTCCTCAGATTTGCCATCTACAAAAGACGGCTCAGGTTTGGGAATCTCCCTAACATCCTCAGCCGTGAAGACCAAAGCAAAGAATTCATTTAATTTCTCCATAATAACTTTAAGTGCTCCTTTTGTATCTCGATCGTCAAAAGCCCTACTGGTTGTTTAACAGGCTTCCTGCTTCTGATGTACTTAAAAAACACTTTGTTATTACCTTTTGAGTTTTTGGCTAGCTTTTCTTCAAACTCTTTTTTGGCTTCAATCTGTGACAATTCCTCAGATTTGCCACCTACAAAAAATGGCTCAGGTTTGGGAATCTCCCTAACATCCTCAGCCATGAAGACCAAAGCAAAGAATTCATTTAATTTCTCCATAATAACTTTAAGTGCTCCTTTTGTATCTCGATCGTCAAAAGCCTCACAGGTTGTTTAACAGGCTTCCTGCTTCTGATGTACTTAAAAAACACTTTGTTATTACCTTTTGAGTTTTTGGCTAGCTTTTCTTCAAACTCCTTTTTGGCTTTTCTTATTACATTTTTACATTTAATTTGGCAGTGTTTATGCCCCTTTCTATTTACCTCACTAGGATTTGACTTCCACTTTTTAATGGATGCCTTTTTATCTCTCACTGCTTCTTTTACATGGTTGTTAAGCCATGGTGGCTCTTTTGTAGTTCTTTTACTATGTTTTTTAATTTGGGGTATACATTTAAGTTGAGCCTCTATTATGGTGTCTTTGAAAAGTGTCCATGCAGCTTGCAGGGATTTCATTCTAGTCACTGTACCTTTTAATTTCTGTTTAACTAACCTCCTCATTTTTGCATAGTTCCCCTTTCTGAAATTAAATGCCACAGTGTTGGGCTGTTGAGATGTTCTTCCCACCAAAGGAATGTTAAATGTTATTATATTATGGTCACTATTTCCAAGCAGTCCTATTATAGTTATCTCTTGGACCAGATCCTGCGCTCCATTCAGGACTAGATTGAGAGTTGCCTCTCCCCTTCTGAGTCCCTGTACTAGCTGCTCCAAGAAGCAGTCATTTAAAGTATGAAGAAATTTTGTCTCTGTATTTCGTCCTGAGGTGACACGTACCTGGTCAATATAGGGATAATTGAAATCACCCACTATTATTGAGTTTTTTATTTTGATTAGCCTCTTTAATCTCCCTTAGCATTTCATCATCACTATCACTGTTCTGGTCAGGTGGTCGATAATAGATCTCTACTGTTATATTCTTATTAGAGCATGGAATTACTATCCATAGAGGTTCTATGGAACATGTGGATTCATTTAAGATTTTTATTTCATTTGATTTTACATTTTCTTTCACATATAGTGCCACTCCCCTCCCCCCCGTGCCGCACGACCTGTTCTGTCCTTCCGATATATTTTGTACCCCAGAATGATTGTGTCCCATTGATTGTCCTCACTCCACCTGGTTTCTGTGCCTATTATATCAATATCCTTTTTTAACACAAGGCACTCTAGTTCAACCACCTTATTATTTAGACTTCTAGCATTTGTGTACAAGCTCTTTAAAAACTTGTCACTGTTTATTTGTATGCCCTTTTCTGATGTGTCAGATTCTTTATGTGAATGTTTCTCATCTGATCTGGCCCATAGTTTATCCTCTTCCATCCCCTCCTCCTGACTAAAACCTAGAGAATCTCTATCAATAGACTCTCCTCTAAGAGAAGTCTCTGTCTGATCCACATGGGCCTCTGCAGCAATCGGCTTTCCCCCATCTCTTAGTTTAAAAACTGCTCTGCAACCTTTTTAATGTTAAGTGCCAACAGTCGGGATCCACTTTGGTTTAGGTGGAGCCCATCCTTCCTGTATAGGCTCCCCCATCCCTAAAGTTTCCCCAGTTCCTAATAAATCTAAACCCCTCCTCTCTACACAATTGTCTCATCCATGCATTGAGACTCTGAAGCTCTGCCTGCCTACCTGGCCCTGCGCATGGAACTGGTAGCATTTCTGAGAATGCCACCATAGAGGTCCTGGATTTCATTCTCTTTCCTAGCAGCCTAAATTTGGCCTCCAGGATGTCTCTCCTACCCTTCCCTACGTCATTGGTACCTACATGTACCACGACCACCAGCACTACACATAAGTTTATCTAGATGCCTCGAGAGATCCACAATCTTCTCACCAGGCGGGCAAATCACCTTCTCCCGGTCATCACAAACCCAGCTATCTATGTTTCTAATGATCGAATCTCCCATTACTAACACCTGCCTTTTCCTAATGACTGGAGTTCCCTCCCCTGGAGAGGTAACCTCAGTGTGAAAGGATACCCCAACATCATCTGGAAGGAGGGTTCCACCTATGGGAAGGTTTCCCTCTGTTCCCGTTGACTGCTCTCCTTCTCTGGGCCTTTCTTCTTCCTTAACAGCACAGGGGCTGTCTGACCAGCAGTGGGACAAATCTACAGTGTCCTGGAAAGCCTCATCAACATACCTCTCTGCCTCCCTTAGCTCCTCCAGTTCTGCCACCCTGGCCTCCAAAACCCATACATGGTGACTGAGGGCCAGGAGCTCCTTGCACCAAATGCACACATACTCCACCCACCCACAGGGCAGGTAATCATACATGCTACACTGAGTGCAATAAACAGGATAGCTCCCACTCTGCTGCTGGGCTTCTGCCTGCATTTTCTCCTACAGTTACCT
Source organism: Dermochelys coriacea (assembly GCF_009764565.3). Taxonomy (NCBI): domain Eukaryota; kingdom Metazoa; phylum Chordata; order Testudines; family Dermochelyidae; genus Dermochelys; species Dermochelys coriacea. The sequence goes on from NC_050070.1 coordinate 126,163,169, forward strand.
ACGTTAATGATAGGGTTTTTGTTTAAACCAAGATTTTTTGATTATAGTTTAGTGCAAAGGTTTTAAAGAATGGCAAGTGTACCTTGACCTCTTCCCTTCCAAATTCCCTCTCAAAGCTCCCTGTTAGCAGCCACTGTTCACAAAGCTCCCTGGTCACTTGCTCACTGCTTTATAAAGCCCTGGTTTCCTTGATAGCCCCACCCCCTGCCTAAGGCTCAGCCAATGAACAGACGTTCTAGATTTCAAACCTTGTTTAGAAGGTCAGAGCTTCCAACTGCCAGCCACAGCACACGGTCCTACAAACACAAGCTCAGCACACAGCACATAACACCCAAACACAAACAGACACTACAGACAGCCACTTACCTCAAGGGTCCCGTATTTGCTCCTCCTTCACCTGGAGAACTGCCTCTTGAAACTCCCTGTTAGCGGCCCCTGTTCGCAAAGCTGTACCTTTTCCTATTCCAATATATCTTTTTTGAGTTGGGGCGACCACATCTGCACAGAGTATTCAAGATGTGGGCATACCATGGATTTATGTAGAGGCAATATGATACGTTCTGTCTTATTATCTAAATCTTTCTTAATGATTCCCAATATTCTGTTTATTTTTTTGACTGCCACTGCACATTGAGTGGTTGTTTTCAGAGAACTATCCACAGTGATTGCAAGATCTCTTTCTTGAGTGGTAACACCTAATTTAGACCCCATCATTTTATATGTATAGTTAGGATGATGTTTTCCAATGTGCATTACTTTGCGTTTATCAACATTGAATGTCATCTGCCATTTTGTTGCTCAGTCACACAGTTTTGAGAGATCCTTGTGTAGCTCTTCGCAGTCTGCTTGGGGCTTAACTATCTTGAGTAGTTTTGTATCATCTGCAAAGTTTGCCACTTCACTGTTTACCCCTTTTTCCAGATCATTTATGAATATGTTGAATAGGACTGGTCCCAGTACAGATCCCTGGGGGACAGCATTATTTACCTCCCTACAGTCTGAAAACTGACCATTTATTCCTACCCTTTGTTTCCTATCTTTTAGCCAGTTACCAATCCATGAGAGGACCTTCCTTCTTATCCCATGACAGCTTACTTTGCTTAAGAGCCTTTAGTGAGGGACTTGTCAAAGGCTTTCTGAAAATCTAAGTACAGTATATCCACCAGATCTCCCTTGTCCAAGTGCTTGTTGACCCCATCAAAGAATTCTAAGAGATTGGTGAGGCATGATTTCCCTTTACAAAAACCATGTTGACTCTTCCCCAACAAATTATGTTCATCTATACATCTGACAATTTTGTTCAATAGTTTCAACCATTTTGACCGGCACTGGGAGACAGATAACTAGGCACAGGAGGAAATGAGTCCAATGTCTCTTACAGGGCCAACACACCCTGGAACACTCCCCAAAAGTTTTTTCAATTTCTAAGGGAATAGTGAGGCTCCCTCTGCCAACCTCCTAAACCCCATACCCCAGTGAAGGAGATAGCAGAAGTAGAACCTCAAATGGACATTGCTACTTTGGTCCCAGTGATGACACAAACACACACTGAGAGTACAATACTATTAGAAGAACTCAGGCCCAAAGACGTCACTGCAAAGATTCCTATTAACTCAGTGTGGTTTGGATCAGGCATTTACTGTCATAACCAGATCTTATTGGACTGGTAAAGAGCTACTATCAAGGGGCTCATCACCAAGTTATGGTTAGTCACATCCACTACAGCTTCAGTACACAGTCATTCTCAGTACTGTACAAACATACAGCAGTGCTTACAGGTTGGGAGTTTCCATTTCTAATGTAATTCTTGGTAAATGATTTTCTTTTTAAGAGAAACACAATCTGGCATTATTGTTTGTTTGTTATATAGGTACCTACTAAATTTTACGTTTTAATAAAATTGTCCTGTGTTATGTGCCACTCTGTTCAGGAGACTAATAGCAAGAAATAACCATGGCAACACAGTAATAACTGGTACCTTTTGAATATCTTTAAATAATTTTTGAATAACTTCTTGACAGTTACTGTAGCCAAAATATGTATGTATTTTTCACCAAATATATGTTATATTATTGCCACTGTAAGCAACAGAGATAGATTATAGGTAATTTCTACTTTTAACTCCTGTTACTATGGTAATATGAGCAACTGCCATTATTTCAGAGCTTGTTACCATGGTTATTTCAGGTAATTTCAGGTTATTAATGCCCTTAAACCTAAAGTGATACTCCCTTCTCCCCCACCCCAATGATGTTGAGTGAAATCACAGTTCATATTTAGGGGGAAACACAGTTCTCCTGGAAGAGGAGAAGAGACAAAAGGAATTGTATATCCTTTGACCTCTGCATGAAAAGCTCATTTCCTCATCCTGCAGGCAACTCTCTCTCACACATGCACAAACACACAGTCTGCAGATAAGCAGTGGAGCTTGCTTCACTTGGTGGTGAAGAGCAGCTGTAACCATCCTCGGCTGAAAGGAAGAGCTGTGAACTTCCAAATTCCCTCTGGTCTTGGAACCTGGTTATAAGGGACTGATTTACCCACTTCTTACAAGTGCTGGCTGAGAGGGTTGCTTGTTCTGAAGCAGGTTGTCCCCACACTTCCCTAGCAATAATTATTTGGGAGCCTGTTCCTGCTCACACTGAAGGCATATAGAGTTCTGTCATTAATTAAATAGGGCTCCGATTGAGTCCTATATCAGGATCATCTCACTTAGCATAGTCAAATTAAAAAGTTGAGGCAGGCCTACATGATCTTTAATCATAATACAGTAGGACACCAGGCTCTCCCCTGAGGAACCACTCCAAGTTCCTGAGTTTTTAATGCTGGTTAGGATGATTGGATTCAGAGCCTTCCACAGGGAGGGAGGATAGGTACCATGAAAGGGTAACATCATCAGAAGACACCATGCCTGTAAAACTAAACTGACTCTTTATTACTAGAACTATTTACAGAAGTGCTACAATTGCAGCTACCATTCCAGGCAAATGTACACACACTAACTTCCTGGTACCTACTCCAAACTTTTCTCTTCAGGACCCTCTGCTCCTCCCTCCAAGTTCCATGCAGGTTGCTGCACCTTTCCTTTCAACATTTTCTGTTGTTGTGTCTTTCATGCATTTTCTGACTTATTGGGGCCAGAGGTTACAAGTACACAGCCCACTGCAGGGACATGGCCTTTACTGTTAACCCATTGTGGTCTCTTAGGCCTCATAGTCCTTCAAGTATGCAGGTCTTTGTACCGATCTCCGATTTCTTGTCTGTGTTATTGCTGTTGGAAGGAAACTTATTGTCACACTGTGGCTGCCTTCATTCTGTCGGGTGAAGTCCTGTTGGTCCTCAGTGTTACTCACATACCTCGTTGCTGACACTACCTACAAATGGCCAGCTGATGGTTGAGGCTTTATGTCTTCCTGGTCCTGGTCCTGTCTGTCCCGGTTAGCCATCTGTCTGTCGCTGCACTGCAGTCATCTTCAGTTTATCTCCACAGCTATTGTGAGTATAATGTATGTCCGACTGCAGCTTGGACTGTTGCCCTTTGCCATTGCTTTGTGTGACTGTTTGATGGTCAAACCCAAACCTGTTCATCTGTGCATCGTGGCCTCAGGTCCTCGGCTCCTTTCTTACAGTGGGCTGCCTCCTTAGCTTGGTGTTCTCTTAGCGTGCTCTGTATGCTATTGTTACTTCCGTGGGCTGCAACAGACTATTTATTAAGGGAAGTAGAGCCTTGGTTCTCCAGATCATCATCTGGACTACTACCTAGTCCCTGGGAGAGTGTAGAAGAGATGTCTAGCATTGCCAGGCTGGGATCCCTTTTGGTCTGTTTTGCCTTTTCCATCACTCTCTTGGCTATTTTTATAGCTGTGTTTTGGGGCCAGAAGGTTGTGGAAATTTTCTACAATTCTAGTTTTTGTTCTGATGCAGGACAAAAATGTTGGAACTTCAACATTTTTCACAAAGCAGAATTCCTGTTTTCCAGTCAGCTCTACATACAATGGCTGAAATACTTTTGTTTTCCCTTGGAGTTCACAAAGTCCTTCCTTTCAGGAAATGATGTTTGTTTCACAATTTTCCTTGAGTTGCTTCAAACCCCTAAATGCAAAACTCTTTTGACATAGTTAAGATCAGAGTTACTGGTCTTTCAAGCCGATACAGTCTTTCTCATCTAAGATGAGAACATCTGTAGATAGTAATCATATAAAAGGCATCTAAAGCTATTTACACCAACCCACTCTAGAGTACCATTATAGCTAGTGGAAGGGCACCAACCTAACTGAATAAATTGCGGAGACATTTTCCAGTACACAGCCCCTATTTGCAGGCTTGCAGCACAAAATTCAAAGAGGCTTTCTCAATCTCCCTAACTCTCCTTTTCATTCTTCTGACCTAGGAAGGTCAAGACACTGAGGCTCCTCAAAAACTTGAGAGCGTAGAAAGCAACACTACTCTGTCCAGACTGCTTCTTACCTAAGAAATGTGGCCCTTTCCTTTCTAAAGTGTAGCTATCAGCATGTAAAAGGACATCTTAATTTTTATCCTTTTGAATTAGTGGCTCACAGCTCTTTCACTTGGTTATATTGTTCCTTTTAATTTCCTTTTTCTAAGCAGCACTGGATTATACTATGGCAAACTCCTGGCATTTTATTATTCCCATATGAGCTCAGTCAGGGTGGGACTATGCAGCACTGAGAATTGCTCTGGACCCCTTCCTGTGCATAGCAGCTGTGCTCTTTCCACAAGTGCTGCTTCTAAGGTTTGTTATGCTCTTAATCTCATGCCTCTTTTGTGCCTCACAACACCACCTATGTATTTGCTTTTCAGTCTGCCAAAATAGTCTCTGACCTGGACGGATTATGAATAGGATAAATGGGGAGGGCACCACTATCTGCTTTGTATATGTGCTTCCAATATTCCTTACTCTAAATTTTGAAAACTGAAAAAAACAAAAAACAAACAAAAGCAAAAAATAACAACAATAAAAAACCCAACCACTCTTTACCCTTCCTCCCCCTCCAACATTTCAGTCAGTCCTCATTTCAGACTAATTACAGAAAGCCAAATCTGGGAAGCTAAACTGCTCCTAGACACAAAATCTATTCCTTTGCATTACGGTGATTACCTCTTTGCAGTCATCTGGAAACTCCTTCTCTCAAGAAGATTCTCCCCACCTCCGATATCATCCTCTGAATTGGATTTTCTTTTTCTTTTTCCTAATTTCCTCAACTTTGGCACAGAGTACTCAGGGAGCTAATATGGAAACTACAAATTTTGGTCCATTGCTCTTAACCTTGGATACCGAGTTGCATTCTCCCTTGTCAGGGAAACAACTCTTGAAGCGAGCTTTTCAAAGCAAGCTACAGCACTGAGAAACATCCCTTCCATTAAAGTTAATGGAAGATGTGTCTCTAAATCCTTTAGGCTGCTTTGAAAAGGCTCAGCCTAGACGGTTAAGACATCCCCTTCAAAAAAGCATCTCTTCTTAGAGAGGTGGAATTTATTCATACAGGCTACTGAAGTCCCTTGGGAGAAACTTGTCTTTTTACTGAGAAATCCAGGGAACTTATAAGACAGTGTTGTAATTTTTTTTCTCACAGCCAAAAAATAAACAAATCCCAGGACTCTGGAGATGAGCAGCCTTATTGCCTGTGCCTTGCATTTTATGTTATCATTAATGCCTGTGCACAGGGAGTATAAAATTGCACCAGAGTAGGACAGTAGCATTTTACACACACTTTGCAAGGGTGGGAGGCAGGACTTTGTGATCACATGGCTCTAGCAGCCTCCTTCCCTTCCAGGAGCACCAGATGGGCTGAAGTCCTCCACAGAATTTCTCAGGAGCAGTGGCCCTTTAAAAGGCAGCCCCAGCATTGTTCAAGAAGGAAAGAGTCAGCAAGCAGGAGCATCAGACCCAAGTGGCTAGCTGAGCTCCCGCAGGCCTTAAGAAGAGCTAGGGCTTTGGAGACACTTGCCATCAACCGCTCTTCTTCCCTCCCAGCAGTTCAAGGGTGCCTCAATGATGTTTCTTGGCAGTTTTGTGTGAATGGGAGATTGACTGTGTGGGTGGGGTAGGTTTGGGAAATATAGAGTAACTGAGCAGTGGATTTAGTGATGGGCAGGAACCAGAGGCACGGGGACAACCCTGGGTCACAGTGACACAGAGCATGTGCTTCATAACTGAGCAACAGGCCCTCTTGTACCTGATGCCTGCCAGGGTTTTCCTCTGGCTCGCTGTACAGCAGCGGTGTGGGGAAGAGCCCTTAACATCTCCTGCATTCTCCTAATCTATTCACATTTTTCAAATGTGGGAGTGCCTCAATGAGCTTAAATAAAAGATTTCAGATGGGCGCTGCAAGTGCTCAGCACTTCTGAAAGCCAGGTCACTTCTTTAAGAGCTGAAATGTGGATTTGGGTGGCTAATTTTAGTCACCCATTTTTGAAGATTTTGGACCCAGAGCTGACCTCCGCCCCCTTTACCTCCACCACTTCCATCCTGGAGTTTTTCATCTGTTGTACATGTTTTTTCTTAAAAGTGACAATTGTCAGTGGAATTCTTTCCTGATTCTAAGTGGATGCTGCTGCTAACGAAGCATACAACCTTTGTGTCCATTATTATTTCTCATATGAGGGACAAAGCAGCTTTTTTATTATAAATCAATCCCTGAGAATCACCAGTATCTGAAAAATGTTAACAATTATACAATAATTCAGGGATTTTGAAATTAATTACCCTGTGTGTGAACAGATTAAGAGAATATTGTCTATGTAATTCAGGAGAAAACTAATTAAGCCTACCATATAATGAGCAATGATGCTTTCTCACATCTGCCAACAAAACCAGTCACCAACCTCTATTACAGACTGATATGTTTTCTATTCAGTACACTATAGGGATTGATTTAGCACCATAAATTATGTAACCATAATCAACAAACGCTAATATAATGTAAGAGGCCATAGTTCTCGTGCTCAGAATCAAACTACAGTTGTGTCAAAAACAGAACCCTTACTTTTGAGTTTGTTACCTATCCAGCACAATTAAATCAAATCAACAATCCTTCCAAAATGACACAAAAGGTATCAGAGAGTCTTCATTTGCTACTACCCCTTTGCACTTCAAGGGTTTGATCACAAGCCCATTCAAGTAGAGTAGAGTCTTCCCATGAGCATCAGTGAGCTGTGGATCAGGTTTCTAATTATCATTTTTTGTAGGTTATAGTTTAAAAAAGTTGTAGCCAAACTGTTTCTGTGATATTTGGCAGGATTCTATTATTAATGAGCCATCTTTTCTTATTTTGCAAAGTCGATTCAAAGATTAAGGTCTTGTTTATAATCCTCCCACCACTAAAACTCACTTTGTCATCAATATAAGGTAACATTTTGATAGGTTTAATGAAAGATAGCAATTGCTTAATAAAATGTTGAATAATCATGAATTGACAGTTAGCAGCTGGCAAAAACAACCTAAATTCAGAGAACTCTGATGTTTGCTAGGCAAATAAACTAGACCAATTCCTGGTGTAATGCCACTGAAGTCAAGGGATTAAAACCAAGGGTGAACTTGGTCCATAATCTATTAACCAGATGCACACCTAAAACCAGAAGCTCAATAATCTCCGTGTAATGATTGTGATGGAATTATTCACTAAATCCAAAGTTTAACTATGGTCCAAGTAACTTTTGGTTAAGATTCCCTCATGGAACAGAACAAATCATCATTAAAACAAACCAATGAAGCTGTTGCACTATATCCATCAAATACTATGCTGACAGATACCCAAAACTCATTCTCCTTTTTAAAATTTCACTTTGTAGGATTATAGTGTGTTAATTTTTCAAGTCTTGTCAACCTCAGTTCAAATCCTGTTTTGCAATCCTGGTGAAAATGGGCCAAAGTCATGATGAGTCTAGGGAAGTCTGAAGACTAGGGCAGATCCTAGTACCTCAAAAACACCAGAATGCTGAATTAAGTCTGGCCCATAGTCATCTTTTTGGGGGGCATTTAGGGTAGAGAAGACCCTGGCATGGGTCCTACAACGATTCTTCTGGCCCGGAGTACATGAAGAAGTGTGGAGGTACTGTGCATCCTGCCCGGAGTGTCAGCTGCACAGTCCCCGTCCCCACTTGAGGGCACCTTTAGTACCCCTTCTCATCATAGAGGTCCCCTTCGAGTGATAGCCATGTATCTAGTGGAACCCCTGGAGAAGACAGCCCAGGGCCACCAATATATACTTGTCATTCTGGATTATGCTACTCGCTACCCAGAAGCCGTCATCCTGCGGAACACGGCCTCTAAAACAATAGCTAAAGGGTTGGTGGGGTCTTTGCCTGAGTAGGGCTACCAAAGGAGATATTAACAGACCAAGGTACCCCATTTATGTCGAAGCTAATGAAGAACCTCTGTACGCTGCTCCATGTACATACCCCGAGAACTTCAGTCTATCATCCGCAGACCGATGGGCTGGTAGAAAGGTTTAACTGAACCCTCAAGGCAATGATGAGGAAAGTGGTAAGTCAAGATGGGAAGGATTGGGACACCCTACTACCTTACCTTATGTTTGCAATCTGGGAGGTACCTCAGGCCTCAACTGGGTTTTCCCCCTTTGAATTATTATACGGACACCACCCCCATGGCGTACCAGATATTGCAAAAGAAATCTGGGAAGAGGAACCCAATGAGGGAAGAAATATAATTGGCCATGTGTTGCAGATGCGAGAACAGATAGCCCGGGTCACCACTATTGTACGGGAATATTTGGAAAAGGCGCAGGAGGCCCAGCACCAGGCAAAAGTCCGACAGTTCCAACCAAGGGATTGGGTGATGGTGTTGCAAAAGCAAGCTTTTGGCCCAATGGCAGGGGCCCTGTGAGATGGTTGAACCCGTGGGGGAAGTAACCTACAAGGTGCGGCAGCCAGGACGCCAGAAACAAGAACAAATTTATCACATTAACCACTTAAAGCCTTGGCACCAATGAGAGGCGTGTGTAGTGGCCCAAGAGACCCTGATCCAGGGAAATAACATGCAGGAGCAGATCAGGATATCCACTAATCTGACACCAAACCAGAAGAAGGAAGTAACTGAGATGATCAACCGATACCAGGACGTGTTTTCAACCAAACTGGGCCGGATCACCAAAGCATATCACCAAATTATCACAGAACCTGGGGCAAAGGTAACTTTAAGGCCCTATCGGGTCCCAGCAGCAAAAAGGGAGGAGATCAAGGCAGAGGTAAAAAGGATGTTGGAGCTGGGAGTCATCAAAGAGTCCCACAGTCAGTTTGTGTTGGTGCCCAAACCCAATGGCACCACTAGGTTTTGTAATGACTTTCACCGGCTGAATGAGATATCCAAATTCGATGCATACCCCATATTGATGAGTTAGTTGACTGCCTGGGCAATGCCTGATTTTTGACCATCCTTGATTTAACAAAGGGATACTGGCAGATTCCCCTTGCCAAAGATGCGAAAGAAAAGATGGCATTCTCTACACCAGAGGGTCTGTTTCAATATACTGTTCTTCCTTTTGGACTGCATGGGGCACCTGCCACATTCCAGCGTTTTATGGACAAACTCCTATGGCCCCATACCAGTTATGCAACGGCATACCTGGATGATGTGATTATTCACACCTCTGACTGGGAAACCCACTTAGGAAAGGTGAAAGCGGTTCTGGACATGCTAAGACAGGCTGGCCTCACAGCCAACCCAGCCAAGTGTGCTATAGGGCTAGCTGAGGCTAAATACCTTGGCTACATTGTAGGAAGGGGCATGGTCAAGTCCCAACTAAACAAACTAAAGGCTATCCAAAACTGGCCCCGGCCAAATCAGAAAAAGCAAGTCCGGGCATTCCTGGGTGTGGTGGGGTACTACCAATGATTTATTCCCCATTTTGCTACTAGAGCAAGTCCCCTGACAGACCTGATAAAAGCCCGGGGTCCAGACATGGTGAAGTGGACAGATGCTGCAGAGAAAGCATCCATGGATCTACAGGCAACCCTCTACAGTAACCCCGTGCTTATAGCCCCAAGCTTCAACAAAGAATTCATTTTACAAACAGATGCATCTGAAGTAGAATTGGGAGCTGTCCTATCGAATGAAGAACACCCAATCCTCTATCTCAGCAGGGAACTCCTTCCAAGAGAGCAGAAGTATGCCGTGGTTGAAAGAGAGTGCCTAGCCATGAAATGGGCCATGGAAACACTATGTTATTACCTTCTGGGATGACGGTTTATCCTTGTGACCAACCATGCACCCCTCCAGTGGATGCAGCGAAATAAAGAGAAGAACGCAAGAGTGACCAGATGGTTCCTGTCCCTACAACCTTTCCAATTCACCATACAACACCGGGCTGGAAGCCACCATGGCAATGCAGATGACTTGTCACGAGTACACTGCCTGATGTCCCAAGTTGCCCAACCCCGTAGTGTTGAGCGGTGGGGGGGGGGATATGTGACAGGGTCGGGCCAGATGGCTATAGGAGAATAATAGAAGACAGATATATTAGCCCCAGGCTAAGTAGATCCCTTTTCCCTGAGTAAGGTAACAGGGAAGGTGCCAGAACAATCAGGAACCTTCTGGAGACAATTAAGACAGGCTGATTAGAACACCTGCAGCCAATCAAGAAGCTGCTAAAATCAATTAAGGCAGGCTAATCAGGGCACCTGGGTTTTAAAAAGGAGCTCACTTCAGTTTGTGGTGTGCGTGTGAGAAGCTGGGAGCAAGAGGCACTAGGAGCTGAGAGTGAGAACGCGGACTGTTGGAGGACTGAGCTATACAAGCATTATCAGACACCAGGAGGAAGGTCTAATGGTGAGGATAAAGAAGTTGTTGGGAGGAGGCCATGGGAAAGTAGCCCAGGGAGTTGTAGCTGTCACACAGCTGTTTCAGGAGGCACTCTAGACAGCTGCATTCCACAGGGCCCGGGGCTGGAACCCAGAGTAGAGGGCAGGCCCGGGTTCCCCCCAAATCCTCCCAACTCCTGGTCAGACACAGGAGGAGTCAACCTGGACTTTGGGTTTAGAAAAACGGCCAAGCTGAGGGCTGCCGTGAAGCTCCAAGGCGAGCAAATCTGCCAATAAGCGCAAGACCCACCAAGGTAGAGCAGGAACTTTGTCACAAGTGTGACTTTTCTTAGCTTCTCACTAAACATGGAAAATTTCAAGATGAAGAGAGAAAGTTTCAGAAAGTTTTTAGTGCCTGAAAACAGGAGGCTATAGTGAAAACTATTTCACAACCTTATCTAAAGTAGGTTGCGACCAACACTCCACTATAATACACACAGAAAGACAGAGATAGCCTCATATAATAGGAAATAGCTTATATATTACCCATAAAACAAATACTTTTAGGTCTTCAAGTCCTCATGAAAGGGAGACATTGAGAAATAGCAAGATTACTAAATAATTAGGCCCACAAAACCATCCTCATTTTTCCTTCTGACAGAATCTTCATTTCTTGTGAGTAAAACATAGTCATTATTCATTAGTCTGATTATTGGATGTAACCTGGAAATGAATTACAGAACTTGAAAAATGTTATTTTGTCAAGACCCACACATCCAAGAGCACTCAAGCAGTGCCTGATTAAACTACTAATAGAGCACTACCACTGTATGATACAAGCATCTCTGCAGTGGTCCATCACTCTAAGGATTCTTCTTCTTCAATGAATAACCACTGATGGGATCTTATTTTTTTTTAAATGTAAGAATTGTATGCATATTATACTATATGAGCTCACACACTTCCCTATTCTAACTAAGTACATATAGTATAGCTTCGTTCCTGTGAAAATCTGTAGCTGCTATAAGCATTTAAAAAAATCAAATTTTGCAGTTTTCCTCTTGATTTTCTCCCTCTCTTGCTCCGTTTCTGCATGTGTCCCACTAATTTTAAGAATCATATCTCCTCACCCCCAGGAAAGCCTCCCAAAAGATTATGAGTTTCAACTCTGAAGTTGCTTGTCATCATTCCATTGTGGGGAAGGGAGGTTTGCAACCTTCATCTACACTTCTCTCTCTTCCCTCCCCCACTACTGCACAGTGGGCAGAGAATTAGCCCCCTAAACCAGTAGATGTGCTGTGATCTACACAGATCAATACACCTGTGAAGGCCCAATGTTTCCCTACCACTACTTCCCTGCTCCCTGCCTACCATTGGCTGTTTCCTCTTCCTGGTTGCACAGGGTGAACCACATTTAGAGAATGCTCTTAGGAACAGTATTAACTCCTGATCCAACTGGATAGTTACAGGATCTGTAGGGGAGCATGCCATGGAGTGAGGCCCCTTCCTGGTTTTACCTCAACTTCCTTGCCTCTGAATCCAAGCAGAGGCCAGAATTTATGGAGAAGCTTCTACTGGGCCCTGTTCAGGGGGAGAGGAAGTGACCATGCCAAAGAAACAGAACCTTTTACGCTGCCCACCAGCTTTTAGCAGGTTTGGCTACCTTCTGCTTCAGAATATGGAAAGCAGAACAAGTCCCAAAGTATACTGAAGAAGAACTGTTTATTTCACTCTATGCCTTCATTATCTATTGCTACCATTAGAACTTGACAGGAACTTGGGGCTGGCAGTACATTACACACCATATTTCTTTGTATTTACCTTTGATGCACTGCTGGCAGCTGCTCAACTCCCTGACTTTGACATCATCCCTCCCTTTGTGTACGCTCAGAATTTTCTTCTGGAGAGCTCATAGAATCAAGTTTTTAAGACCAAATAGATGAACGTGATCATAAAAGCTCCACATCATCGAATCTGCAAAGTGCAGTCTCTGCTCTCACCTACATTAGGAACGCCATCAAAAAATGGATTTCCAGAACTACTAACACACAATTCTTGTTTCCAGTTGTCATAAGTTTTCCCATTTTATACCATGTTACAAACCTGCTGTAGCTTCTCCTTAGGTTAAGATATTATTAAACATGGAATTTCACAGAAATTAAAATGAAAAGAATCCCTGCTCTAAAGGGCACATAGCGTTCTTGAAATCATTGTTATTTAGCAACAGCAAAAAACAGCTAACAATAGTCTACAGTATAGTTCAAATATAAACTTTCCATTGTTGATACCAGTTGCTCACCCTAGTTAAGCAAGCCAAATATATTTGGATTTAGAGTCTATATATTGCATCTCTGAAGGATGTAGGCCTCATAAGATAGAGCACTTATCTTCTCTTTACGACTAAATGCTTCATTGGGATAACTGATTAATGTTCAGGTATTACACATTTAACATGGTTTGCACATACATTTAAAATAAAGTGTGTATGACAATGTAAATATTCTATAACTGGATAATACAATGGCCTAATTCCTACGGCCCCATTAAAGTGAACTACCATCGATTTCAGAAAGATGAAGATTTGGCCAAAAGACTACACCATAATAATTAGTTAATAAGGATTCCCAAGTGTCTGACAGTAGGGATCCTGTTCACAATACTTGTGACAGAATCACACAAGTACTCAAGTGTCCAGCAAAGTAAAAATAAATTTCAGATCTGATCCTTTTCAAATTACTTTCTTTAAAAATGTTGGGACTAGATTGTATCTATTAGGCCCAGCTGTGCATTGGCAATGGTGCACTGCCCCAAGGAGAGACAATCAAAGGAATTTCTTTTACAGTATCACAGACAAATCAGCAGAGCACTTTATGCTGTGCTTAAACTTGAATCATGCACTTAAGTTCCTGTGATGCCCTGTCTGCCACACTAGCCCACAAAGGGTTAATAGAACTCTAAGGAGGTTGCATAACAGCCAATTGGGAAGGACCTGAGGGAGGCTGTGCAGGAGACAGCCAATCAGGGCCGGGCAGGCCCATATAAGAAAAGCTGCAGGGCAGAACAGGGCAGTCATTCCCTGGAGCTCTGAGAGGGAGGAGGACTGGCTGCCTTGCATGCAGAGGGCAGCTAGCACCTTGGACAGAGCAGTGTTGGGCAGGATCTGGGAGCGAGAGTGAGCTCCTGGCTGACTGCTGACAAGATGCAGCCCTGAGACAAGGACAGAAAAGGTGCTGGGGCTATGGGTAAGTGGCCCAGGGAAGTAGACTGCAGGATTGGAGGGTATGCAGCATGTGGCTGCCATCTATCTACAGGGTCCCTGGGCCAGGACCCAGAATAGTGGGCGGGTCTGGGTCCCCCCCTGCTCCCACTTGACACTGTGGCTAGACAGTGGACTGCTGTTCCCCCAGAAGGGCGGGAGAACCAAGTGACACATAGCTGGAGGGCTGTGTCCTGAAGAGGATGCTGTGTTCTTTGGGACAACATGCTTCCTGGAGCAGATGTTACCAGACGAGGGTGCACTGGCAAACTAAGCAATTCCCAGGGCAGCCAGCAGGAGGTGCCATAGTGGTGAATCGAGCCCCATTACAGTCCTATTGAAGTCAATGAGACTTAAGCACGTGCTGCTTATGTCCTTTGATGAACAGAGAGAACTTTAAGTACATGCTTAAATCTAAGCAAGTCCTTAAGAGTTTTGCTGACTCAGACAGCACTTAAAATCCTTTCTATATATATAAACAATGGAAGCAAAGAACTTTGTACAAGTCTCTTGACTCTTGAAAACCATGACTCTTTTCTTTGCATATTAAGCACTCCAGGCAGCAGATTTCAGCTTTCAGAAGGAAGAGAGGTAAATAGCAGTGTCCCCCAGGGACCTGTACTGGGACCAGTCCTATTCAACATATTCATAAGTGATCTGGAAAAAGGGGTAAACAGTGAGGGGGCAAAATTTATACATAATACAAAACTCCTCAAGAGAGCTAAGTCCAAAGCAGACTGCAAAGATCTACACAAGGATCTCCCAAAACTGGAAAACATAATGCCAACTATACATATAAAATGATGGGGTCTAAATTAGCTGTTACCACTCAAGAAAGAGATCTTGGAGTCATTGTGGATAGTTCTCTGAAAACATCCACTCAACGTGCAGCAGCAGTCAAAAAAGCAAACAGAATGTTGGGAATTATTAGGAAAGGGATAGACAATAAGACAGACATATCATATTACCTCTATAAATCCATGGTATGCCCATCTTGACTACTGCATGCAGATATGGTTGCCCCATCTCAAAAAAGATATTTTGAAATTGGAAAAGGTACAGAAAAGGGCAACAGAAATGATGAGGGGTATGGAATACCTTCCATGTGAGGCGAGATTAATAAGACTGGGACTTTTCAGCTTGGAAAAGAGATGACCTAGTGAGGATATGATAGAAGTCTATAGACTCATGACTGGTGTGAAGAAAGTAAATAAAGAAGTGTTATTTACTTCTCATAACACAAGAACTAGGGGTCACCAAATGAAATTGATAGGTTTAAAAACAAACAAAAGGAAGCATTTATTCACATAATGCACAGTCAACCTGTGGAACTCCTTGCCAGAGGATGTTGTGAAGGCCAAGAGCATAACAGTGTTTACAAAATGAACTAGACAAATTAATGGAGGATAGGTCCATCGATGGCTATTAGCCAGGATGGGCAGGGATGGTGTCCCTAGCTTCTATTTGCCAGAAGCTGGGAATGAGCTACAGGGGATGGATTATTTGATGGTTACCTGTTCTGTTCATTCCTTCTGAAGCACCTGGCATTGGCCACTGACAAAAGACAGGATACTGGGCTAGAGGGACCTTTGTCTGACCCAGTATGGCTGTTCTGATGTAAACCCACTTCCCATCCTGAGGTTAAGGTTTCTCAGCAAGTGTGAGACAAGTACTGGAACTGTCTCTGGACTCATTCTGCAAGGTAACCCATTTTCTTACAATCAGTACCTGCAAAAGAGGCTGCTTTATGTTAAAATTCTTAAATGCTTCTACAGCACATATTGCATTTACTTCAAATACTGTTTTTTTGAAATATGAACATGTGAGGGGGATGGGGAAAGAAATATATACCCATAACATAAAAAGATACCATTTCTCCTGACATTCTGAGGTCTGCAGGAGAAAGCTCTAAGTCGTGTAGTCAGTGTCAAGTGGCAGATGCTAGCAGATTAATTCTCAGCTGCAGTATGCAGTTTATGGTAAGTGAATACATTAGTATGTAATTGTATGAATGCATATTGACAAATGACTGATTCTCTGTAGTCCTTCTGAATAGAAAAGGCAGTCATAACAAATTACTACTGTTCAGGAACAGGTATTTAGAAAATGCCGATACAAAGAACTCCAGTGATTCTTGGCCAATGCTTTACATAATAGGGGCAAATCATTATTGTTTCCCTTAGTATTCATGGTTCTGTCATCCATCATGAGAATTCTTTTGGCATTCCTGTGTATTTCCATAGGAATTCCACTGAAAGTTAGAATTACCATCAATTAATGTCCATTTACCATGAAACAGTTTTGATTTATGTACAGTTGCACTATTGAGGTCCAGTGCAACTGTCACTGGAAAGTGAAACTACTATACCCCAAGGCAGGGGCAGCTTTGATTTTTCTGTGTGAAAGAGAATCTCCAACAGAGGGTCACATTTAACTTCTCCCATATTGCTGAAAAGAACTTGATCTGTACTAGCCCAACAGAAATCTCCTACTTAAGCTATTGAGAGGGAATCAGTGTATTCAGTGTTTAATGTGAAATTTCACACAAATTGTATTCATTCTCATTTCTTATTTCAGAAGAGTAGAGAGAAAGATTTGATACTAGTTAATCAAAAAGGAACATTGTTGTTTATAGGTACAATAAATATTCATACTTATAATGTATACTATATCTCCTTGTAGCTGAAGGTGACCACCAAAAGAACTTCATGTTAAGTCAATTAAACTGTGTAACAACTTATTAAAAATAAAGTAAACTTTCATCCATTGTTTAAGTTCCTTTCCTAGCAGTGGTCTCCATTCAGATATAATTCCAAGATCCATTATTCTGGCCAAGGACCCTCATATGGGCTTTATTGGCTGAGATACTTCATAGGTATGATACTTATTTAAGATCAGCAACGAGCTGCATGTATTTGCATCAGCAATGGAGCTCAGTCTTTTACCTTTAGCTACATGAAGGAAGCCCCTTCCCCCGCCCCCACCCCTTTTTTTAAAAAAGACATTCAGGTGACAATTCTGGAGAAGTTATAGTGCACTGGAGGACAATTAATCCAATTAATATGGTAAATATGTATAGGAGGTTTTGTTTGTATAGTACTTTAGTGTTGCAGAAAAAACCCCATAACCCTAACAAACCTATGCTTATTTACCACGAGGTATACAATTCGATATAAGGCCAAATCCTGTAGTCTTTGTCTGAATTAGCATTACAAACTTGTAGGTATGGTATTGGGATAGTGACACTTTCCACAAATTAATCAAATGTTTCTTATTTGAGGAAACAATCAGTTGCTCGAGACATTGGAGGTATATTTTCAGCAGTAAATCTGAGATATATTTTCAGCAGTAAGTGTGCCTGCTAATTTCCTATCACACCAGGTACACTGTATCCTCGGACTACATAATATCCTCCCTATGGCTCTGATTCAGCAAGATACTTAAGGGCATGCCTAACTTTAAGCACATGAATACTACTGACTTAAATTGGAATATTTTTGTGCTTAAATATAAGCACATGCTTCAGTGTTTGTCTGAATTGGTACCTAAAAATGGACAAATGCTATAAAAGTATGTGCAAACTGTCATTTAAATAAAACTATACATTCATCTGGTTCCACAAACATTCATACAACCAATGTTTTTTGTTCAGAAGACTGTTCACACAAATAAAAACCTTGCAAATATTAATAAATTGTGTTCACACACTGATATAAGCCAAAAGCATTCAAGAGTTCATGTTGAAATTGGATCTCCCTCCTCCTCCGAGTACATTTCAGTCAGTTAAGAAGCAGAAACAATACCATATATTTACAAGGCCAATTGGTCATCATGAACAACTTGATGACAATCAAAGCGAGTAGTTTCCAAAAAAATAAATAAACAAAAAATCGGCCATCCAACCATAGGCTAAAATATATTTGTATAAAGTGTTCTAACAATATAGAAGAATGTGTAAAGTTCAAATATGTTCTGTGATAATTTACAAACCGAAAAGTTAAATTTGCCAAATACATCATTCACTATGAACAGCCACCTATTAATTGGCATTTATTTCTTATTTGATATTCTTTGCATACACACAAGTCTGTACATTTGTATATGATAAAGCAGTAACAAACATGCAATAACTATATTTATAATTAAAGCATTTTAGTGTTTGTGGTCCCAGATTAGATCAAACTGATTTTTAAATATATTTTATATTCCTCATGATTTCCGCACCCCCTCAACACATATACACTCCCTTTCTTAATGTCACTAAGGGCAGAGCTAAAGTTGTTTGGGTGCCATACGTGTCCATTTGTTTATTTTAACATGTTTGGATTTCTTTTAAATTTAACCTTTACTCTTAATTTCCTGTGTTTGTCACACTTGGTTTGGGAATAATTACACTATAATTATATTTTAAAATATTTTTACCCTAAATATATTAACCTACTTTTTACCCTTCATTACTGATAATTGGCCTTAAATTACTGATCTGTACTTTCAATCTTATCTCCATTTTAATGTAGCCTTCATTTGGAAATATCTTGTATGAAAAACAAATAAGCAATGCAAACAATGCTACCATGTGATAGTTATAATTTGAAAATATAAATATATGATCATCGACCTTAAATAATTCTTTAAAATTCAATTTATATGGCCAGAATTACCAGTATATTTTTCTCCTTTGGTCATTCCAGAGCAGTGCAAACCAGCTGCAACCAGTCAGTTCAGCTGGGTTTACAGCAGCTTTGTTTTGCCAAAGTAGTACAAATCAGGAGTGTACTCCCCAGCTTATACCTCCTTCCAGTCCTACGCATTCCCCTGCATGCAAACATGCACACAATTTTCCCCCTTCACTCCTGTACACCCTTTATTTCCTTCTGCAACCCCCATAGTAGTTTCCCTCTCCCTCTGACTCTCTCCACCCACATTCTCCAACATGTGCATGTACACACACACAAAAGTCCCCCCGCCCCAGACTGTTTTCTGTATTGAGTAGCTCTCGTGCTACAAGAACCCTTTAACATTTAGGATTAATGGTCATTTATTGTTGCTTTTCACAACCAAAAGTTGACTCATCAGCAGAGGCTGATGCATAAAATCTTTTTTTAGAGAAATTACAAATCCTGAATTTCAAAGTGACAATCTCCCATTGTTCTCACTGGGACTAAGGGAATAGGTTCTTTCACCCTGGTCACCACCATTGTTTTAGATAAGAGTGAATCCAGAAAAGGAGGTGGCTCTCCATGCTGCCAAAAGGTGGAAAGGAGTGCTCTATCCCTTTGTAAACAATAGGAAATAGCCATTTTGAGAAAGGCACCGACCCGAACGCAGCCTGTTTCTTCATCCCATTAAGAACAGTGTAAGATGGCAACCATTTCTTCAGAGATGACATTTATTCTCACTGGTTAAGGGAATAGCTTTGTAACAGGCCAGACGGGAAGGTATGTCATTGATTTTTTTTCCACATCTCTATTCACTCCTTCTTCCAGGCCAATGATGCAACTAGTTTTAGTATGGGTCCCTGGGACACCCCACAATCTCTTTCCAGGATGAGCATTAGCCACTTACATGTATTCTCTGCTTCCTTGCTTTCAACCACTTTAAAATCCAATACTGATCTTTATCTAAAGCGTCTGAAGGTCTTAATAAATTATATTCCATGCTTCTTTTTATCAATTATTTTATTATCTAATAATATTTCAAAAATTAACTAAGAAAAGAAATAACTCTGTAGATAGTATCCTAACTACAGCAATGCTAATGCTTAAGGTAACATTAAGGTAAAAAAAGGGAAAGGTTTACTTTGAAAATCTGAAGTGGTTTTGGCCTGGAGTATCTATTTTAATGTGAAAACCACTTTAATGTGAAAACCACTTCTGCACAGATACATGTATAATTGTTCCTGCATGGAGGAAAAGTAGCACAATCTTCAATAGGAAAATAGCATCGGACTTGCAGACCCTAGGGCCCTTTTCAATTTAAGGGGAAAAAGGAGCTAGTTGTATAGTTGGATCAAGTGAGCTGTAGCTCACAAAAGCTTATGCTCAAATAAACGTGTTAGTCGCTAAGGTGCCACAAGTACTCCTTTTCTTTTTTCGTTTGTCAGCCATTTCATATATGACTTGGGAGAAGGAAAGGGTTTCTGTGAGTTAATCATATGGGTCTGATCCAAACCCTTAAGTCATTGGAGAAAACTGACTACAGGGGACTTTGGATCACGTCAATTAAAACGAACCTGTATATTGCTAGTTCACATTATCAACATTATTCCGAATGTGCTTCAGAGGAAACCCCCCCCCCTTATTTATCATAACCATGCTTTCCCTTTTCTATTTATAATATTGAATCATATTTTAATTTGTGTTTAAACATCAAAAAATGAAACAACTGAAAATGGTTAATGAGGATTTTTTTGTTAAAACCCAAGCTTGTTGACACATGTATTCCACTGTACTGTAAGAAAGCCCTGCAGTCTTTTTGGATCTAGTACCTACTACGTACTTTTCTTTAGAAATGTGTTTGGTATATAAGGGCTTGTCTACATGAGCATTTAGTTTGCAACAAAGTGGGATGGAAATCTACCCCACACTGGCCTGCCATGCACCAGGGGTTTGTCTGAACAGCAAAGAAAAACCTGTGGCTGTCCCGTGCCAGCCAACTCAGACCCACGGGGCTCAGGCTGTAGGGTTTTTTTCATTGCTGTGTATACTTCTGGGTTCAGGCTGGAGCCCAAGCTCTGGGACCCTCACACAGTCCCAGAGCCCAGGCTCCAGCCCGAGCCTTCAAGTCTACACAGCAATGAAACAGCCCCACAGCCTGAGCCCCACAAGCCTGAGTTGGCAGACATACCTTAAGTGGTCATGTGGAGCCTGCTGCGGCACACTAATGGTTCCATAATGCACATTGACCAACACCACTTTGAAATGGGAGTAGACCAAAGTGCACTAAGGACATGTTAGTGCCCAGTAGCAGGGTCCACACAGACACTTCATGTTTGACAGGCTAGTATGAGTAGATTCACATCCCAGGTAGCCCTGAACTAAATGTTTGTGTAGACAGGCCCTAAGAAGTAGGAGGAGGAGAGCTGATAATATCAAGAATAATAATATCCCTGTCTAGGGAGCTGCCAGTACCAGACAAGAAAAAAATAAAGGGAAGAAGGGTGTTCAATAGTTAGAGCAGGGGACTTTGAGACAGGATTCATGAGCTGTTTTTACAGCTATGAGAATGACTTCCTGTGTGACAATGGGCAGTTAACTTAACCTTTCTGGGCCTCTTTTTACTCATCAGTAAAACAAATTCTCTTGTCTCTCAGGTGCATTACAGGGTGTTGAGGGTTAATTATTTTCCAGTTTATAAAGATGCCTAATGTGCCCCCTATATGTATGTACAAAATAATATATATTTTACACACATTTTAATATAACTTTATAGAGAAATAAAAGAGATGTAAGTTAACACTGACCTCCCATTACCCCTTAAAGTCCTCAGACCCAGATCTCAAACCAAAAATGAGGAAACAGATCCCAACCACAATAAGGGAGCCTAATCAACCTGAGCTCTGTGGGAGCAATGGGTCAGTGGGATGGAGTCAAAAATCTTCCAACCCCCTAGACAAACAAATCTAAGGAATCCCTGCCAGATAGCCCCGGCTTAACTCAGCTACCAGCTTTGTGTGATGCTGTGAGATCCATAAATGAAAAGCAGGGTATATATTTGCACTATTAGCATTAAAAGTACCTAAGGCATCTCGACTGTTCTATCCCGGTAAAACCACTTCCCCTTAGCTTTAGAATTATGTAGTTTGGCAGTTACCATGGAAACTAGTTTTATTTTTTTTAAATACTTTGTCAATAAGTGCACACACTATATTACATGTCTCAGCTGCCAGAGTGAATTATTCCCCCTTTGCTTCAACATGAATTCCTGTATTTATGCAGAAGTGTGAAGTCTGCTTCTTTCTTGTATGACTGACACTTCCCCTTTCACAGCACAATATGCTCTTGTGTATAGTCAGGTGAAAACCCACTTACCTGCACAATAATAAATTAGTTTACACGTCTCAGGAGTGGAGTGAGAAGGGATGGGTGACATCAAAGTTTTGTGCCATTCCAGTGAAACTCAAGATGCATCATTATACACACACACACACACACACACACAGACAGTATTAGGAGGAGCATCTTAAATGCCAGAGGTACTTTAGAAAAAAAGTAAAACCCTGATTGACCTTTGGTTATCTAAAGAAATGAAGACTGAACATCTGCACTGATGTATAGTTTCTAGATAGAGGACAGCAGCAAATATGCCAGCACACGCTTTCTATGCAAGCCTTCACTAACGTTAAAATAAATGTAAAGGCAGTATGCCTAGGCTTGTGTCACTGTATTACTGACAAGCTGTGTGAACAAGTGACCTGTCACCATGGTAGAAGCCATAGTATTCACACACTAGAGATTCAAGAGCAAATATTTCTAATATAGTATAGAATTCAGAAAAGGCCTTCTGTATATAAAAATGAAATTGGGTTTTATTCTTACACTGCTGAAATGCATAAGGACCTACATTCAGAGCTATTAATATAATATAAAGGAGGCCTGAATAACCAGGCATGGCGGAATATGGCTGTCAATATAAGAAGCTTTAATACTGTATATAATGAAGTTTAAGTGTGGAGCTAGAGATAGGTACTGTAAAATGTGTACCTTCCTCTGGTAATGATAGAGAGAATATCTTGTATGAGGAGATCAATTTAAATCTCAAACGGGTTCAGATAGCAAACATACATTTAAAAAAGACTATTTATGTGGAACTTCACTTATTTGAATTTAGTATTTGTGACAGCCAGATAGAAAACCTGGGCGACTGAAGTCCTAACAAGTATTGCAATGATTGTAACAGTGCCCACTTCCTCCCACTGCCCTGTATAAGATGCTCCTAAGTCCTATACCAGAAGACCAAGAGAATGATTAAGTTTCTATGCTTACTATCTATAGCCTTTGAATTATAATGGTGGCTCTTACAACATGGGCATCTGTCTGTGAGGAAATTAATTGATACCAATTAGTCATTTCTCGTAGACCTCTGAACAGCTGTTAGATAGTAACAACCTTCACTAGTATATGAGGGTGCAAATAGATTTTAACTTTTACCGGTATGGTACTGACCCACGACCCCAGGCCCCCCCCTCACAAAAAATGTTCTGTGACTAGAGCCCTGCGCAGATACAAATTTATACCCGCAGATGCAGAAATTAATATATGCTGAACCGCAGCGGTGAAAGGTGCAAAATGTGAGGCTGCTGCTCCCAGGAGCCAGCACCCCGCACCAGCAGCTCCTCTGGCACCACAGTACTGTCTCCAGCCCTGCCCCACAAGCCCTGTCCTCCGGTGGGGTGGTACAGACTCCCAGACAAGAGACGCAGCCGCATGGAAGGGCTGGGGGTGGGGGGATGGGGGCGGTATAGCTGTAGGGGACGAGCTGCCAGCGTGGGGCGCTGGCTCCTGGGAGCGGCGGTCCCACATTCTGCTCCTTTTGCCGCTGCGGTTCCCAGGAGAGCCCTGTGATTCAGCAGATACCGATTTCTATCCACGGGTATAAATTTGTATCCGCGCAGAGCTCTAAAATTCATTCTTGAATATGTGTCTTTCCGGTACGGCATACCAGCAATATGTCTTACTAGTACGGCATTCCTGACCATACCGGCTTACTTGCACCACTGCTGGTATATAACTTTTTCATTACTAACCAAGATTTGATATGCAAGTGAACTCTGACGCACTCTGTAGGCTCAGAAATGCAAGATGAACAACACCTTTCTACAACAGAACAATTTCTCTGTAGTACATAAATATTGTACCAAAAAATCGTTCTGCTTAGGAGAGGCTTTAATTATCCAATTTCTCTCAATAAAAGACAGAAGCACGGCTGCCCAAATTCTCTTCTCAGTTACACACAAATAGGTAAGTCTCCATCAAATGATGTGGAGTTACATCTGTGTAAATCTAGTATAACAGTAGAATTGGGCCAAAATAGTTCTCTTTTCTGCATATGGTACATATTGGAAAAACAAAGGATAGATGTACGACTAAGCCTGCCCCCGTGCCCCAAAAATTAATCTGTTGGCTGATTAAACATATCAGCAAGATACTATCCATCTCCTTCAACACCCTCCATTACACAAGGCGGGCTAAAAGGGGATGGTTAGGGGAGCATTTGCAGTCTGTCATCTGCACAAATGTCTATATGGTAGAACTAGATTATGGGTAAACTTCTGAAAGCTTTACACTGCAATTAAATACCTACAAGATTGTATTTTAGCACCTGGTCCTTGAACAGTGTTGCACTGCTTGTCTGTCCATTTGGGGAATGATGTATTTGTTTTGTTCCATTCTTGATTTTACAGAACTTCAAAGAGGCACCACAAAGATCACTGCTGGATTCTGTCTCACAGTGTTTAATATCTGAGAACTAGATCTTGAGTGTTGTTGATCATGCAGGTCAGTGTGCACTAATCCACAATTAGTGTTTCCACAGTTACAACTAATTGCCTGTAATCCCACTCCCAAATCACAGTGTTGTCAGTCTGTTTCCTTTCCAGTCTACTATAGATCAGACAGACTTAAACATTGAGCAGACAGAACTAGTGCAATCTAATCTTCCCAAATATTTCTGCCCTAGGAAGACAATATAGAGGAGATAAAATTCTTGCTTCCAAACATTGCTATAACATTGCAAAGTGTCTGATGTCCTTCATGCACCACATGCTGTTATCCCACTGACTCTGCTCAGCTTTGGTGACCCAAAGATGTCACTGCTGCTCCTGTCAGCCTGCAATTTCTGTTTCCCAGTATTGTCTGAATTTCTCTTTACATACTTCACAGAAAGAATAGACCAGGATTTGAAGTGGGGAAAGGGAAGGGAGGGGGAAATCTGATGGAGCTACACTCATGCCCAACTAACCTTCTCTTTCCTGGTAGTTCCCCACCTGCCCTTTCCCTTCTCCCTCAGTGGCTGCTTCTGCCTCTCCTTCCAGCCAAGTATATGGTGACTCTTTCTTTATTCCCCATTTTATGGGGCTGAATTTTAGACCTGGGTATAAGTAATGGGATGGAAAAAACCAGCAAGGAAAATTTACCCCGGAATAGGGTAACATTTCTAACTGATGAGGTCTGTTAGGCTGTGAAATGGTCTCCCGTGGTGGATACTGCCATTCCCTGAGTCATTTATAACTGGTTTGTACAAAGTATTAGATAACATATTGAAGGAAACAATCCTGCCCTGGCAGGGGGATGGATTAGACTACAGGCCTTTCCATCTCTAGTGTTTGCTGTATCCATCCTCAGTGAAGCACAATAGCTGGATAGGCCTGCAAAAATGAACAGTGGTGAAAGTTAACACTGACACTAAATCATAATCAGGCGTGAATTAAACACCCAATTAAGTGGAATGGGACATTTGACACTTCTCTTAGAGCTACTGTTTCAGGCTCCCGACAGACCCAGGAAGACAAGTTAACATTCTCAAGGTTCTCTCCCAACTGGAAAGGCAAGGTAGCTTTAAAAAAAAAAAAGAACACACTTCACCAAAACCAACTTACCTTCTGAAGAGCATACACATCTAAGGTTCACCCTTGCTCACTGTGAACCCTGAAATAGACAGGCAGTAAGTCAAGGGTAACTGTCAAAATGGCTGAATTTAGACAAAAGTATTAGTACATATGAAGACATGAAGGTGGGGGTGAGTAAGATTTTCAAAAGCACCCAAGTAATATTAGTCAATGGGATTTAGGCAGCCATGTCGGCAAGGTATTTTTGAAAGTGTTACTGAGCATCTCTTTCCAGAATAAGCAGCATTAAATATCCTCACCTCTTTCTCATGACCTTTCCTAAATGATTTTCCTCAACCCACTCCTGCTGTGACTTATGCCAGTGACAGAGTGCAAGAATCTTTTCTCCAACCTGGATAAAGTGGCATGGTCAGATTCCTTCTTTCAACAGGACCATGTAGCCCTCTAGAGAGTTTGGCAACCATCTCTGTATGAATAGTCCAGTTTCTTGTGGATTAAAACTTGGCTTCCTAACCATGGCAAAAGGGAATGTCTGGAGGGAAAGTGGGACTTTGTGTCTCAAGTTGCTGACAGTGTTTCCTGTAGTTGTCAACAGTATCTTCTGAGAGTGGGGACAGATACTTTTTGAGGAGCTGCTCTGGGAGCTTTACAGAAATAGGTTGTGAAAGCTACAAGAATTAATTCCCTGACTGGGAGAGATCCTATTGTGAAACCCCACAGTAAATGTGTGCTTTGTATCTCCTTTACATTGCCAGTTTCATGTTCATAAATTAACGAATAAAATGGTACGGAATATAATCTCCTCTAGACTATGAGGGGGTTAACTCAGGAAACTAAGATTTAAATTGTAGTAAAATTAAGTATTATAAATTCTTCAGTGGGCTGTAACTCTGACTCTCCTAGGGACATTTTTGTTTGTTTTTTATGGAGAGTAAATATACTGAACATAACAGGAATTTTATTAATCTACTCCAGCGATTTGAACTGTAAAAAAAGACTCATAATTTACATTTGACTTGAGTAGTAGATTAAATATTTTGGACAGACATTTGAAAATTGTGCCAAGAATATACAAATATATACTTTTAAAGCTATGGTAATTAAATTCTAAATAACAGGTATGGGTCTTGGGCATTCATTGCCTGTTTGGTGTAAATTGCTGAAGAATTCTTGTTCCTGTAGCCATTACTCACACAAAATCAATGGGATCAGCTATGTGAGGGACAGCTGCTTGACTGGCTCTAGTGTGTGCAAAAATCTAGGTTTTTTGCTTTTTAATATTGGTAACCCAGTGACTAGAAATGAGCATGATGTTTGGGAAAACAATTGTATCAGTCTGAATCTTAGCCCATTTTTCCAAGTGTAGATGACTCTTCCCTTCCATCTTCTCACCTGGACAGTCTTCCTTTATTGGTTTTCCAACTGTGGAGGTTCAGATTTGTAGTCCCTTTCACTAGGCTTGACTAGTTGTTCTGTTCAAATAGGGTATGGTCCTGTCAGAGGCATGTACCACATTTTAGGGCACACTATACCAGAGAGATAGGACCCTGGGATGGGATTTGTGACCAAGAGGGGAAAAGATAACCAGGAGGTGCTCAACCCAGCTGGAAATATCAAATCTTTATGGGATACTCAGTGACTCATCTACCAAGGAACCTGTCTATGGAGGAATGAATCAGAAAGCTACAAGGGACATACGTGGTGGTTTTCCTTGCAGTATAAAGCGAGCAGCTACCAAAAGAGGTCCTTCAAGCATCCTAGGAAGACAAACACTAGCTTTGGTGTCTCCATATTAAAAATGGAAGGAGAATTCAGCAAAGGACACAAGAACAGGACAGTGTGCTGTCTCCCTGGAGCAAAAATTGGATGCCAACTGCAAGGTTTGATAGGATTAGGATGTTGGCTGGCAAGTCTCCAGAGGCAATGATACCCATTGGAACCAATGACACAATGTCAACAAGGGTGTCTGCACTGTAGCACCACCAGCTGAGCAAGTGTGGCTCTGCTAAGGCCTGCTTCAGTTTCCCCTTCACTCAGGGCCCCTTATGAAGTCCACATAGTCTGGATTGTCAAAACAAGGCCTTTGAGGTCCAATTTATTAAATCCTGCACAAAGTCTTTCAAAATAGAACTCTAACCTACAAAATCTTTATCCCAGTTTCAGCTGCTCTCAGCCCCATCCTGTCCTCTCTTTATACTTCATTTATTTTGCCCCAGTCTCGAGCTGGGCACAACCTCTTCTCCTTGAAGGCCTGTCATCCCTTCAAAGTTCAAACACGCTTGGCACTCCACTCTCCACCCTGAGGGTCTGTCTTTCTGTTCTTCCAGCACCTGTTGCTTGGAGTTTGGCCTTTTTCAGAGGCTTTCCCTCACTGGTGTCTTTCCCCTGCTGACTGAAGGCCCTACAGTAGCAGTGTTACTTTCTGCAGTGTTGGCAGGCATCTGCCAACACCCACCTGCAGCTGCCTCTCTCTTTAAAGGCCAAAATACCTTCCCTGAAACACGACTGGGCAGCAGTTAATCAGTCAGGCTCACTGGATTTCATTTTCTTAAAGGGGCCAGTCACCCTATAACACACAGCTATGCAGATTACAGAAGACTTCAGGGATCTTGGAAGAGAGCTGAAGAAGAGAAGTTCAAGTGATCTTCTTGGAAATCCTTCCAAGTCCCATGAGCGAGATAAAGCAGCATGTATGTGAGGTGAACTGTTGACGGGGCGGCTGGTGTGAAACCGAAGTTTTGGAACACTGGGTCATATTTCAGTGTCAGAGTGGGCTGTACAAACAGAACAGCCTACATTTCACAGGTGTGTGTGTCGGGGGGGGGGGAGTTAATCTTCTTGGTTGGAAAATAGCTGGAGCAGCCAGGAGGACACTCAACTAACAATGCAAGTTTTCCACCAAATGCATCCGATGAAGTGAGCTGTAGCTCACGAAAGCTTATGCTCAAATAAA
Source organism: Dermochelys coriacea (assembly GCF_009764565.3). Classification (NCBI taxonomy): domain Eukaryota; kingdom Metazoa; phylum Chordata; order Testudines; family Dermochelyidae; genus Dermochelys; species Dermochelys coriacea. The sequence goes on from NC_050070.1 coordinate 126,191,723, forward strand.
TTTGTTAGTCTCTAAGGTGCCACAAGTACTCCCTTTCTTTTTGCGAATACAGACTAATACGGTTGCTACTCTGAAATGCAAGGAGAGGGTGCTAAAATAGCATATGTTGTACAAACTCAAACACAGCATATGACACAGAAATTTAACTGCAGTGGCAAGAAATATGAAGAGAAGAAATGTTTCAGTTGCTTATATACCAATGATAGGAGTGTGGGTAGCAAGCTAAAAGCACTGGAAATTCTTGCTGATGAGTAGAAATGTGATATAATCAGCATTACTGAAACCTGATGGGATAATTCACATGGTTAGAATGTTAAAACCTTTTTTAGGAAGGATAGTGTGGGTAAGAAAGGTGGGGGTTGGCTCTCTCTGTTAGAGACAACATTACCTATTAAGTGTTGTTGATAACTCAGAAGCACAAGATTTTTTAATGCATATTGATCAGTGTGCTAACTAAGCCCAGAAAGCAGTACAAGTATGGGTCCATTTCACACCACTGAATCAAACCAGAGACTAGGATGAGTTAATCCTTAAACACTTGTGTAATATATGGAAAGAAAAACTACTATGGGGAACTTCAGTTTGGGAGATATGCTGGAAGTCTCATGTATCCAGTATTAAAATATCATTTGAGTTTCTAAAAATTATAGATAATTTTCTAACAAAGTGTCAGTGCTCCAACACAAGGTAACTCTATGGTGGACCTCATTATGACATTTCAAGATGAATTAATCATTGGTCTGGAAGTTGGTGGTTGCCTAGGGACTAGTGATCATGACCTGATTGCATTCCATGTGATCAAACAGAAGATAGTCTCGATGCTGAGGAAAAATATGAACAAAATTGACAGGAAAGAAAAATGTAGGCACAAATTGAATGAAAATTTTTAATTCTTTAAGAAGAACTCATGAGATGGCCAAAGAGCCACGATTCCACAATCAAGAAAGAGGACAATTTTTGCTGAAAGCCAATCCTGGTTCAGTAGCAAAATGAAAGTAGCATTTAGAAACAAAAAAGTAATATGAAAAAAGGGGGAAATAGGAATAAATATAAATTCAAGTTCAGAAGTGCAGAAAATTGATAAGGGAAGCTAAAGACATCAGGAAGAATCCATGGTGGACAGGACTAAGGACAATAAGGACTTTTTAAAGTACATTAGGAACAAAAGAAATCCTAGTAATGGCATAAGCCCATTGCTAGATGGAGATGGTAAAATTGTTAAAAATGATGCAGAAAAGGCAGAAGTGTTCAGTAAATATTTCTGTTCTGTTACTGTGTTTGGAAAGAAGCAGGATTATTTGCTTCTATTATATGAGTATGTTGAAGTATTTTCTAGTCCATTAGTAACAAAGATGTTAAACATCTATTAGAGATAAAGATCAGACAGAAATATACAAGATGTTGTTTATACTAAAAAATGAAACGTATATCTTAAGATTTGTCTACTAACAATTTTCTTATTGTCTGAGTCACACTATGTCCCAGGTTTGAACTTCAGCAGCCAGAGACAGACATTTTACTTTTTTTTTCCCCAAAAACTCTTTATTTGTATTCCAAACCGCTGTTTAGTTGAACCATGTTCAGACCCCCTTGAGGTTCAATATTTGTTCACCCAACTATTCAAGTATTTGTTTAGACAAATGCTTGAGGAAGGGGCTGTTCATACAAATCTGTCCATACATAAGAAACAAACAAAATTCATTACCTGTTATTTGACATTCACTATTCTCCCGTTTAAAAAAAAAATCAGATGCCCTATCATGGAGCAGAATACTCTGACACAGATGATCAATCCCATAGTATGGCTATTGAATGGTGAATTGTTAAAAAAAAATCAGCAAAAATCCATAGGCTGAAAATAGTTCATAAATATTTACTATATAGTTTGGATGAATAGCCTATGCGTTACAAGTGTCAGGAATGTTTGCAAATCATTTCTGAACAAAAACAATGGCTAATTTTCAATGTATAATTTGCTAATTCAACCAGCATTACTACTAAAGAGATAGTTAGACACTAGCCAGTCAATATTTCAGCTACTAAAATTTCTTTTGGAGACTATATCAGTCTGGAAGTGATCTAGCGGAAAATGATAATTCAACAAGATATAGTAATTTGAGGACATACTTTCAAGTATAGCGTGTTTAAGGAAGATATTTAAACCCACACACAATTCAAAGACACACTTCAGTGTCTGAAAATGTTGAGTTATTAAGGTTTGCCTCATAAGTGTTAAACCCTCAGTGCTTATCGTTGTATCATTATTGTATCATCAATTTTTCCATTTTGTCTGGTTGGAATTGAAGTGACCTATTTCATCAGGAGGATTATTGTTTTGGGATGATCTCCAGAACATTAAAGCTTTACATTTAACCTCTGTTACAGTCCAGAATTGAATTAACCTCTCATATAAAAGCAGCTAATTTTCTTTTCATGTAAAATGTGAATGTCCTTAGAAAAATTCAATGAAAATACAGCTCGTAAAATTTCAATGCAATCAGTTAGAACACAAAATTATAAGAAAATTTGTTTTTTTCATCTGTTTTTTCTGAAACTTAGAAAAACAAATGCTGTCATGTTACACATTTGTTAAAATTTCAATCAATATTATAGTGAATAAATCAGGGCATGTATAGATTATGTACAGTATTGTATAGGAATATCTTGAAGATTGCTTTCTACAACATAAAATAACCAGACAGAATTGTGTTTTATGAAATATCTAGAAATATGTTCTCTTAATAAACTGGAAGTTTAGAGGGACCAGGTGGGTGAGGTAATATATCTTTATGTGGACCAACTTCCATTGGTCCAATAAAACTCTCACCAACAGAAATTGGTCCAATAAAAAATATTACCTCTAAAAATCTCATCGTGGATCTTTGGCATTTGTATTAGGGCACTCTTAGAATTTTACTTGCTGATTGGACCTCTTGCTTGTTTTCCACATCTTTCTCAAATATTATTATTTTATGTTTAGAGTCTTGCAGAGGACAGAAGTTCCATTTGACAAAGGATTTTAAGATTTTGAAATTTGGCTTCATTCCAAATTGGAACCAAACCAAAACATTTCAAAAATTTTCCACAAAGGAAAATTTCACGCACAAAAAATTGTTTCGGGCCTACCAAAATATTGTTTTGATGTCAGCTTTTAAAAATATTTTGGTTTATAACATATACAATAAAAGTATTAACAAGTCTTTTCAAAATTAAAAATTGAAATATAATGTTCCAAAATGTTGAGCCGGGCCGTTGCGATACTGTCAGAACCTTTTTCTTTTTCCAGTTTTCTGCCAAAATGAAAACCCTGCTTCAATATTTAATAAGTGTCCTTAGGCCAGAGAGTGAAAGTGAGAATGACTCTATGGCCTGGAGATTAAAGCACTCATCTGGGAGATGGGAGACCCAGGGTCCAGGCTCCCTCCTCCAATGACTTCTTAATTATTGATACACAGTGGAGTCACTGAGGGAACACCACATCACCACCTTTTTCTCTAAGAGTCATAGAGTTTAAGGCTAGACGAGACCACCAGATTATCTATTCTGACTTCCTGTATATCGCAGGCCGCCACCGCCACCACCCTCATACTAAATCCAACAACCAAAATTAGATCAAGGTATTACAGAATTAAAGCAAAGTATTCCTCTGGCCAGATTTTGAGTGGGACCCAATCTGCTGGATGGCATCTAAGAATGCCTACTGGATCAGGCCCCACACAAAAGATAAGCAGGCACATGCCTATCTTCCCTGATTTGTTGATCATTCTGAGGTTTAGGTGGAAGGTAGACATCTGGACTCTTAGACTAAGGCAGCAATGCATCTGCCCCCAGGTGGAAACTTAGGCACCTAGGAATCATAGAACTATAGGTTAGAAGGGACTGCAAGAGTCATCTAGTCTAACCCCGTGCCAAGATGCAAGATTTGTTGTGTCTAAACCATCCAGCCTCCTTTGGAAAGCCTCCAGTGAAGGAGCTTCCACAGCCTCCCTAGGCAGATTGTTCCATTGTCCTATCGTTCTTCAGAATTTTTTCCTGAGATGTAATCTAAATCTGTAGTGCCATTGCCTCTTGTCCTGCCCTCAATGGCAAGAGAGAATAACTTTTCTCCCATCTTCTTTATTTCAGCCTTTCAGGTATTTGAAGACCACTCTCATGTCCCCCCTTAATGTCCTCTTTTCCAAACTGGACATACCCTGTTCCTTCAGCCTTTGCTCATATGGCTTGCATTCCATCCATTTGATCATCTTTGTCACTCATCTCTGGATCCTTTGCACTTTCTCTACATCCTTTCTATTCATTGGTGACCAAAACAGGACACAGTACTCTAGCTGAGACCTAACCACCACTGAGTAGAGCAGTACTATCACCTCATGTGACTTGCATGCTATACCTCTGCTAATGCAACCTAAAATTGCATATATTTTTTTCGCAACAGCATTGCACTGTTGACTCATGTTGAGGTTGTGATCCACTACATCTCCCCAATCCCTTTCAGAAGTGCTGCTGCCAAGTCTGTTATCCCCCATTCTGTATTTGTCCATTTTGTTTTCCTTCCCTAAGTGTAACACCTTACATTTGTCAGGAACTTCTACCCTGAAAATGTAGGTGCCAATTTTGGGTGCCTAGAGGGTTCGATGGGAGTTTGTGGATCACAGTGGAACCTAAAACTGAGACTTAAGTACCTAATCCCATATACAGGCCCTCAGTCTGGGGTTTAGGCACCTAAATACTTTAATGAATTGAACTCTAAATCCTTAACATTCTGTGTAAACTATAGTCTTTATCAGAATTGTTCACATAGGTAGGTTGACACCCTCTCTAAAACTAGCTGAAAAAATTGATCAAATAGTTTTCCATTGGAAAATGCAGTTTCATTGAAATGTTTCAGGGGAACATATCAATTTAGATGAAATTTGATGGAAAAGTCTTGAAACAATTTCAATTAAAATACTCCATTTTTTATTTTGGACTCTCATTTTAACTTTTATTTATAAATTGCATCACATATATTACATTTTATAGATTATATTGAATAGTTTGATCAAAAAATTTCAGCTTTCTCATCATTTCAATGTTTCCAAATCAATTTTTTTTTTTTTTGGAATTTCCATTCTGTGAAATATTTCCAGGTTGACTTTTCATCCCTAGGGGTAGGTTTACACTACCCGCCGAATCGGCGGGTAGCGATCGATATATCGGGGGTCAATTTAGCGTGTCTAGTCTTGATGCGATAAATCGATCCCCGAGCACTCTCCTGTCGACTCCGGAATTCCAGCGTCGCGAGAGGCACAAGCAGAGTCGATGGGAGAGCAGCGGCAGTCGACTCACCACCGTGAAAACACCATGGTAAGTCGATCTAGGTACGTCGACTTCAGCTACACTATTCTCGTAGCTGAAGTTGCATACCTTACATTGACTCCCCCCAACCCCAAGTGTAGACCAGGGCTATGTGGTACAAAAACAAATTTTGAAATGTTGGAAATTGTTAGAGGATGAAAATTCCATTCTCCAGCAAGCTCCAACCCACTTCATACATAGCCTCACCAGATAATGAGAGAAAGAGGTGCACCCTGCACCACTAAAGACAAGGATAATTTTCCCATTGTTTATAATAGGAGCAGAAGCAGGCCCTAACAGAGTATTAGATGAGATCATATCCAGTTGACAGTCAACACAGAAAGCCATAAACAAGAGCCTAGGAAACTAGGCCTTTCATACATTGGCTTGTGCTGCCTAGTGCACTAGGGGTTGCATTTTTATTAGTGGCCACAACCATGTCAGGCACCTTCATGAACAAGTGAGATTAAAAATCTTAATGATGGACTACAGAGACCATGCTCAAGTGAGGATGTAACATACCCCTGAAAAGACGATGGCAAAGAAAGATACAAGTTATGGAAATATAACAACAGTTATTCAGCATAGGCATATATACAAAACCTGGTAATTTGAGTAATTTGGGAGAGAAAATTCACATATTGGAGAAAGAAAACATTTTTGTTATAAGATCTTTTACAAAATAAAATAACAGAGGGATGGAGGTTGTTTTAAAGTTGGTCAGAGGTTTGGACTAGCCAGGGTAGAAGAGGATTAATGGGCTGAGAGCAGGCAAGGCTGTCAGAGGAACAAACTAAATGCAATTTATCACATGGCCACAGAAATAAACTAATTAGAATGATGATATTATTACAGAGGTAGGAGAGTAGAGACATCCTTTCATTATCTGCTGGATTAATAGAACCAACAATAACATATTTTCTTCCATCCTTTTGACTCTCACTCTTCTAAGAGGACTTTAAACCAGAAAGAGTTTGAAGGTTTTCTGTTTTTTTTCCCCCTCAAATGGATCTTTTCCCTTTGTTTTCAGTCAGCCATTGGAGGTATCTTTCAATTACAAACACAGGTTCAGACCCTTGTATAGGCAGACCTTACATTGTCCATAAATCCTAGATGCTCACAGCCATCAGACAGACTTTGTAAAAGCTTTTATGAGAAAATATGGTTTAGGACACAGACAGCAGGTATTTAAATTATCCAAGTGAGAGAAATTACTCTTATTCATTCACCAGATGCTTTATTCATATATAGATTTTTAAATTAATAATTCCATATAGTTAAAACTATGTAATTCTAAAATCCATACGGTTTTGCTCACTGACCTTAACAAGTTTTGACATCTTTTTCATTTCTTCCAAATAGTACAGCACACTTGCCAACTCCCGTTTTGATTAAATATTGTAATGGATGAAGAATAAAAGTCAGTGTTCACAGACAAGTTGAGAAGAGTTCAGCAGAACATTATTTCTGTGCAGAGCCAAGTGTAAGGCGATGAGCCACTCCTGTTCTGGGCTCCAGCCAATCCACAAGCCAGGAACTGGTCCGGTGAGTCCCAGGGAAGGCAAGTATAAAAGCCCCACAGGAGGAACAGCATCAACATCACTCCAGGTCTTGGAACACTGTTCAATGTCACTCCAGGGCTCAGAACACTTTCCTGCCTGATGGTGTAATAGACTCCCCAAGCCTGAGCCTGTTCCAGCACTGCTGTTGCTCCCACCCTATTCCTCATCCTGCTTCAGTCTCTCTCCAATCCTGCTGTGGAATCCGGATTCCAGCTCTGAACCCTGGCTCCAACCACTAGGCCCAACTGCTTCCACTCCACCCAGTAGGCCTGACCATCCCCATCAAGATTTGACAGACACCTAGGTTCAGAGTATTTCAGAAAGAAAAATACCATCAAGTCACATGCAGTACGCACACCCCTTTTTCTCCAACTGGGCTGCAATACATCAAAGCTCAAAGCTAGAGAGATATTTAGAGAGAAAAATAAGATTCAGTATTAAAGCACAACTGAAAACTATGCCAATGCGAAGGAAAGATAGGAAGAATAATAAGAGACCAATATCACTCGATCAGGAGCTCTTTAATCACCTGAGGTCAACAAGGAATCTACAAAAAAGTGGAAATGTGGATGAATTGCTAAGGAGAGGTAGTGCAGGCAGAAAGGTTAAGACACAAAATGAGTTACACCTAGCAGGGGACATAAGACAATAAAAAGAGGCTCTTTAAATACTTTAGGAGCATGAGTAAGATGAAGAAAAAGTGCAAGTCCACTACTTAGCAGGGAAGGGGAGCTCATAACTCATGATATCAAGACGGCTGAGGTGTTTAACACCTATTTTGCTTCAGTCTTCACTAAAAAGGTCAACGGTGATAGGATATTCAACACAATTAATCTTAACAACAAGAGGGAAGGAGCACAAATCAAAATAGGAATAGAACAGGTTAATGAATATTTAGACAAGTTAGATGTATTCAAGTTGGCAGGACTTAATGAAATTTATCCAAGGAACTATCTGAAGCAATCTCATAATTAGCAACTATCTTTGAGAACTCATGGAGGATGGGTAAGATCCCAGAGGACTGGAAAAGGGCAAACATAGTACCTGTCATGCTGTCTTGCATAGTTCATGACCATGACTGCCAACCTCAGGGCAGATTGTCAAAAAGGGGTGCAGACACTCCAAACTGGTGGTATGTTTTATAATTAGATTTTACCAACCCAGTAATAAATGTGCACTCCTGGATCACTGTAACTGTCTTACCATGGAGTCACAGATAGTCCCCTTGGACACTCCAGTCTACCTTACCACTATTTAGTGATAAATAGTCACTTACACCAAAAATTACAAAATATTCAGGTTGCTCCCAGGCCCAAGAGACCAGTCACTTACCCCAGATCAATTTGTACCTCACATCTCACACCAAAGAGAACACTGGTAGCCAATTCTATTGCAAACTAACTAAGGATTTATTAATTAGGAAAAAGTAATGAGAGAGAGAGAGAGAGAGTTATTTACAGGTTAAAGCATGCAACATAAGCAGAAACAAGACTCAGTCTGTGGTTTCAAAAGGTGACAGAAATGTAATAATGTGTCTTTTATGGATAACCCAGGTTGACCTTGGGGGCGGGCGGGGGATACCTCTCCTTCTGTTTCTTAGCTCCAGACCTAGTAAGAGTCCAAACACTGAAGAGATGTGATTATCTTTATATGCCCTTCCCCCAGAATTCAAACTGATGGGACGAGATCTCCTGCACATAACTTTTTCATGAGTGGTAGGAGCAATCAACAAAGATTTTGCCCTACAGTGGCCCATTTAGCCTTGATTAGTCCTTCTTGATGGGCAGTGGAATTACTCTTCCTGCCTAATTTCACAAGTTCAGAACAGGCATTTTTACAATTGTAAAGCAAAGCTTACATATTGCCTTATAGCATGGGATACAGACATTACAAGTAAGACTAATGAATGCATCAGCATAAAAGCATTTTATAGAGTCCAAACACTAAACATATTCTTACAAGTCTAGCACCTATCTTGAACAATACTATATAGGTGAGCTGGTCTGGTTTCCAGCTATAAATTTGTCAGTGCTCAGCTGACACCTACACATTTGGCAAGAGCTGGCACCTGCTTTACCACTGCCACAGTATCTATCTTTAAAAAGAGAAAGAAAGAGACCCAGAGAATTATAAACTAGTCAAAAATGATGAGGAGTCTGGTGGCACCTTAAAGACTAACAGATTTATTTGGGCATAAGCTTTTGTGGGTACAAACCCCACTTCTGACTCCATGCATCTGAAGAAGTGGATTTCTTACCCATGAAAGCTAATGACCAAATAAATCTGTTAGTCTTTAAAGTGCCATCGGACTAGTTGTCATTTTTGTGGATACAGACTAACATGGCTACCCCTCTGATAATAAACTAGTCAGCCTAACTTCATTATCTGGAAAGATGCTAGAACAAATTATTAAACAATCAATTTGTAAGCACCTAGTGGATAAGGAATAGCCAGTATGGATTTGTCAAGAACAAACCATGCCAAACCAGTCTAATTTTCTTCTTGGACAGGGATACTGGTCTATTGGATGAGAGGAAGCTGAAGATGTAATATATCTTGATTTTAGTAATGCTTTTGATAGACACACAGGGCTGTCCCTAGGGGATGTGTGGGGCACCAGGGCAGAAGTGATGAATCTTTCACTTCTGGAACCGACCTGTCACTTCTGGGACCAATCTGGTCAATTGCACCAGCCCGTGGGACCCCCCCAAAGCACAGGGCCAGAGCGGTCGCCCCAATTCGCCTTACCCAAGGGACGGCTCTGGTCCCACATGACAGTCTCATAAGCAACCTAGGGAAATGTGGTTAGATGAAGGTACTATAAGGTGGGTGCAAAACTGATTGAAAAGTCATACTCAAGCAGTAGTTATCAATGATTCACTGTCAAACTGGGTGGATGTATTTAGTGGGGTCCCAGAGGGATTTGTCCTGAGTCTGGTACTAATCAATATTTTTATAAATTACTGGGATAATTGAGTGGAAAGTATGCTTATAAAATTTGTGGATGACACCAACAAGGCAGGAGTTGCTAGCACTTTGGAGGACAGGATTAGAATTTAAACCAATTTGACAAATTAGAGAATTGATCTGAAAGCAACATGATGAAATTCAGTAAAGACAAGTGCAAAGTACTACACTTAAGAAGCAAAAAAAAAAAAATCAAATGAACAACTACAAAATGGGGAATACCTGGCTAGGTTGTAGTACTGCTGAAAAAGATCTAGTGGTTTAGCAGATCACAAATTGAATATGAGTCAACAATGCAAATCAGTTGTAAAAGAGACTAATATTCTGGCATGTATTAACAGGAGTGTCATATTTAAGACACGGGAGATAATTGTTCTACTTGGCACTGTTAGGCCTCAGCTGGACTACTGTGTCCAATTCCGGAACCCACAATTTAGGAAGGATTTGAAGAAATTGGAGAGAGTCTAGAGGAGAGCAACAAAAATGATAAAAGGTTTAGAAAACCTGTCCTATAAGGAAAGGTTAAAAATCTGGGCCTGTTTAGTCTTGAGAAAAGAAGAATGAAGGGGGACCTGATAAAAGTCTTCAAATATGTTAAGGGCTGTTGTAAACAGGACAGTGATCAATTGTTCTCCATTACCACTGGAGGCAGGACAAGAAGTAAGGGCTTACTCTGCAGCAAGGGAGATTTAGGTTAGATATTAGGAAAAACTTTACAATAATAATGGTAGCTAAATTTTGGAATAGGCTTCCAAGAGAGGTTGTGGAATCCCCATCATTGGATGTTTTTAAGCATAGGTTAGACAAACACCCCTCAGGGATGGTCTAGGTTTACTTGGTCCTGCCTCAGCTCAGAGGGCTAAACTTGGTGTCCTCGAGGTCCCTTCCAGCCTTATATTTCTACAATTCTCTGATTTCTGCTTACCGAAACACAGTGGACTAGGCAAGGATTTGAGGAAAACAGAATGAGGAAAGGAAAACTAGTTTGCTAAAACATTACAGATAGTCACTCAAGTAACTGGTATTTGTGATGTACAGTAGTACATACTATGACTGGGATTGCTTTCTATCATGGAAGGTATGTAAAAGAAATGTAATACACCCGAGTTACTGATATTCAGCACTCAAGCTCATTTAAGAAAATAAAATGAGGGAGGGTAACGTCATTTCTTTATCTCAGTCTATCTTATTGTTTCTCTCTCTCTCTCTCTCTCTCTCTCTCTCTCCCTCTCCCCAATAGCCCTAAAAATTTTCCTTTCCATTTCTCCTGCCTAAATACTTGTCCCTTAGTGATCTTTTATCTTGACCCCTGCAACCTCCTCCTTTCACACATAGTAATAGCAGCAGGAGACATGCGGGTTCTAATCTCTGCTAATGTTGACTCCATCTGTGGCCTTGGTCAAGCCAGCTAATCTTCTTTCCCACCACAAGTAAAATGAGGCTAACAATACTTACCTCTCTCATTCAGAGGAGAAGTTGTTGTGATAATCAAATAGTGAATGTGTGCTAAGCTTCACCAGAAAACTGAGCCAAAAACTCCAGGAGCTGGGGGCCTCGCAAACCAAAGCGCCCCAAGTCATTTGGCAAATGCTTCCCTGAAAACCTTTTAAGCTACTGGCAACTAAGCACAGATCCCACAAAGCAGCTGCGTTCCACTTCTGTAGCAGAAGCCCCAGGGGAGAAGTGAACCCAAGTTTGTATTAAAATTAGTCAGTTGAGCTTAGGATGGTCACTAATCATCTCACTTAACCTTCTGCACAACATTCTGGCTGGTGCTATCCATAGTGCAGAGATCATGGTAAACAGGGGTCAGTTACATTTTGGTGGGGGAGAAAGACTAGTCAGGCCCATCCAAAAACACTTAGGCTAGGTTTACTGTACAGAAAGGGAGTTACCCTCAAACATGTCACTTCCAACTTCCCAAATTTCCAATTAAAGCTGGTGACAATTTTTTTACTTTTGAAATTGATTTTTTTTTAAAGTGGAACATTTCCCTCCCTTTCCATCACTCTTTTCCAAATGTAGGTATTTTTTTCTGATCAACTCCACCTCCAATACAATATGAATCCAAAACTACTCCTTAACTGCATCAATCTGATTGTTCCAATGTCACTGCATACAGAAGTCCATTCACATTTTAGCACATTCATATATTGCAGTGTTCCCCAAACCGTGGGCTGCAGGCAGGTTCTAGATGGGTCACAGGGCCCTAGGCAAACATATACTTCTCCCTCTGTGTGTAGGGGAGGGATTGAAGAGCAAGCTCACCCAGCAATCATCTATCATCAGCACCAATTCTCCACTCCAGATGTTGCGACCTGGTGTATGGGATCACAGCACCATTGAGGTTAGCCCGGCTGCTAGGTTGCAATGCCTGGAGCGGGGAGCCAGGCCCGGACTCACAGGACAGGAGCCACTGCTGTCAGGTGAATGTAGGGCAGGCTCCATCTCCTCTCTCTGTCCCCGAGGCTGGGGTTAGAGTTGTGATACCAGGGAGGAGGATGCATAAATGTAATGGTGGGTCACAAGGAAAAAAAAAGACAAAATGCAGTTAGTGTGTCACCTTAATAACAAGTTTGGGAACAACTCATCTATTTTAATAAGTCTTTTCATGTGCGGCAGGCTGCTAAGGGTCATATCCACTGCCAAAACTCACCAGTAGAAAATCTAGGGACAAGACAGTGGATCAACTGAGAATTACATCATTAGAATAAGCTGATCATGTAAATGACTGATCATAAACTGAGGTCATGACAATGTAGCAGCTTCAGAAATCTGCCATTGTCAAATTAATTTTTCCCATGTTTGTCACAAATAAAGGGCTATATTAATATAGCAGAGGTATGGGAAACACAGCATGAGCCACAAGAACACACACGGTTGAGTAATAGGAAGTCCTGCATTCAGTCCTCAGCTCTGAAACTGACCAGGTATGTGGCCTTCAGCAAATCACTTCATTCCTCTGCTCCAGTTTTCCCACTTGTAATAGAGAAAACATTTATATAAGCCACAAAAGTGTCATGAAGATCAGTTAATATCTACATAATTATCTGAACATTTCAATTGCTATGTAAGTCCTACCAATTAATTAAGATCTGAGTTTATTGATATTTGTGTGGTTTGCAGTGTCCTAAACATTGTTTCCAGATATAACAGCTCATAAGTATTCTCTCAAGAAAGACCGTGTTACTGCCATGCCAGGTTACACATTTGCTGGGTTGAGATATGCTACTTTAGGGCCTGATCTAAGTCCACTGAAGTCAATGCAAGTCTTACTATTGACTTCATTGAGTTTTGGATCAGGCCACTAGAGATCTGTAAAAACATTTTTAGTTTTACCTGGAGCTCTTTTTTGTGTGACAAAGAATTAGATCAATGCTATTATTACAGCAGTAGTGACTTTCATTCTTTGAATAAAAAAGTAAAGACTTAGCCCTCTGCAATGATCACTGCTCTATTACTTTGGTTCAATATACACCTCAAAATTATTACTACAGCTTTAGCAGTCGGGTGCAAAAAGATGATCTCTGATCTGATACTCCTGAATCAGGCTGCTTTATGCACAGTGGCAATAGTCTGCACATCATAAAAGGCAGAAATAATAGCTCTGCAGCAATCGTTTCCTTAGATGATATGGTAGGCTGGACTGTTCTATACAGTGCTTCGGGAGAACTCTGAATTTTGACATGACAAAGACAAGTTTCATTATTTTCATTGGTGTGTCCCAATTATCAGTAATTGCAAGTGTGGACTCTCTCTGCCTCTAAACTTCACCATAATCTGGGAAGGGGTGGGGGTGGGGGAAAGCAGAGTGAGAAGTGTTTAGCTTTATGACCACAAACCCCATTAATGTTACACTATACTCTCCATTCTTGATAATACTTAAAATATATTCTTCGCCTCTTAAATTTGTTCTCTTCTCTGTGTCAGATACCAATTGTTTTATTTACTGAATGGGATTTCATTGTTCTCTTTGTTTAGCAGAGACATCAATTTATGTGGTAGAGCCCCAGTGTTCTAGGGACTCAGAGATGTCTCTCTTGCTCCATCAACCGTGTGTGTGTGTGTGTGTGAGAGAGAGAGAACTTGTGTGTGTCTGTCACAATTTTACATTTCTATAGCTGCTCTCATCCCAAAAGATCTCACAAGCTACACACAAACAGCCATATTGAAATGCTTGCAGTTTGCTGTGTGGTAGGATGGAGAGATCCAGACGAATAATGGATACACAGCTACAAAATATTGGGTTGGAGATTTTTTTCTCATTAAGGAGTAGAATCCCTGACATGGGGGCAGACACTTATACTGCTTAAAAGTTCCCTAGGGTCTTTGCTAAAGCAGAGCTGACAGGACCTTGGAGCTAGATCTGCTGTAAACTGATACAGTTCCACTGAAGTCAACGGAATCATTCAGATTTACACCAACTAAGGATCTGGCTCTTAATTTTCAAGACTCTCCTTAAACATATATCAGATTAATTTCAACTAGTTTTTTTCTCTCTCTCTTTTTTTTTTTTGTGCAGCCCTATATAAGTCTGTAGGCTTGTTGGCAGGACACTTGCAGAGACACACCAGCAACATCCCAGTGACTTGGAAAATAATTCATATTAATCTGTTGTATCTCAAATACTTTTAGTTGTCATCAAGCTTGTATCTTAGAGCTCACATAGGTTCCAATCCAGCAAAGCACTTAAGAATGAACTTAATGACACCTATATGGGTTTGTATGGTCTGTCCTTTCATCTTTGATCTTGAATTTCAGGCCTGAAACATGCAGGTATCCAGCATAATTTCATACCCTTTCCTGCTCATTGCTTACATATTTTTTGGCCCATGTGATATTCCAGATACAAACTGAACCTATACTAGGAAAATATTTAACATTAGCTCTGTATATGTACGATCAGAGACAGTTCATTCCATAAGGAATGCAGATTATATGTAATTATGTCTTCAACAGCCACATGAATGATTATTTGTTACTCTGGAGCTTTTCAACAAATTAAGACTCAACTCTTCTCTTCTATTAACTACTCTGCATATCACCAATTATGCTTCTCTTGCAATTCTGCTAAAAAACTCTCACATTGCAAAAGAGAATGAGACACAAAGAATAAATCTCTTTATATAGATAAGCAACCTGTTTTAATTCAATGGGTTGTAAGGAGTGCCATCGGAAATACAAATATGATGATATATACAATAATTAATGTGTTAATTCATCGTGATCTCTAGGTTGAATTAATGACTCTCCATTTCTTTTGAAAGCTTGACTTCCTATTGAATCCACTGAAATTGTTATTAACCCCTCATGGGCAGCAGAATACTATAGACTTGTGTTTGGCATCTGGAAGTTGCAACTGCTTCTAATGCAGTAAATAGAGGTGATCATAAGATTTTGGGGCCAAGGCTGAAGTTGTAGATGTTCATGGGAAAGGAAGACTCTAGTTGCTATAATCTCCAGTTTAACCACCTAACCATGACCTATCATGCTGTAAAGTCATTTAGAAATTCAATATGGTGAGGTTTCAGAGTAGCAGCCGTGTTAGTCTGTATTCGCAAAAAGAAAAGGAGTACTTGTGGCATCTTAGAGACTAACAAATTTCATCTGATGAAGTGAGCTGTAGCTCACGAAAGCCTATGCTCAAATAAATTTGTTAGTCTCTAAGGTGCCACAAGTACTCTGTTTCTTTTTGCGAATATGGTGAGGGACATGCATAGATGATGGTGTAACCCATGTGCCTAATAGGGAGATATCTCTTAAAGAGATCTGTGGGGGCAGCGTAGGAATGAGTCGTACCTGGGTGACTGTTACTAGGCAGATGTGCAATTAGCACTCCTGTAATGGCGTGGCACCCACCTCTCATGAGTGCCTCCTTCCAGTCAGGTGTGTCTACATTCTTTAAACAGTCCTGGCCCTGGTATCCACAGCTTCCTCACTGGAAACAATGGTGACATCCTCTCAGAGCCCTTCTGGCCCCAACTTTCCAGCTGGGCCACTAAGTAGTTCAGATCCCCTTCTGGAGGTTTATCACTGTTCATTTGCAGGCCTATTGGAGGGGGGCGGGGGACCCAGACCTGCCCACTACTCCAGGTCCCAGACCAGGGACCCTAAGAATAGTGACACACCCACCATGTCCCTTTACCAAAACTGCTTTCAGTTCCCTGGGCCATTTCCCTGCAGCCCCAGCCTCTTATGAATGCTTCACCTCACCTCAGGGCTCTTCCATGTTCTGGCTGGCTGCTGGGCCTGAAGCTCTTTCTCAGTTCTCTCCGTCCCTGCCAGCACTGAGCTGTCCAGGGTGCTGCAGTTCTCTTTGGTCAGCGAGGAGCACCATCTACATTCCTCTGGCTCCAGCAAAGAACTGACTCTTGTCTGCACTGCAGCTCCATTTATACTAACCTGCATACTCCTCTGATTGTCTAGCTCCTTGCAGCCTCCCCCTGATTGACTACTTTCCTGCACAGTCTCTCTAGCAAGGGAAAGAATGACTTAGCTCCACTGCTCCTTTCCTGGGATGGATGTGGCAGGACCCTGAAGCCTTCTGCAGGGAGAGCAAGTCAACCCAGTCACACCTCCATACCCAGAAGTTTCTGGAATTGGGTGTGGTAGTTTGGGGCATAAGTCCCTGTAGCTGGACTCAGAGTCCATTGAGGGCAAGTTATCTGAGCAGTTGCTTTGCAAAAGACCATGTGACCTATATGGGTTGGGAGAAGATGAGCCACGGAAGCAGTCTGGTTTTTCCCTAACTCTGAAGCATTTTGTAGCTGATTAGTGATATTGCTAATCCTCTCACAGGGAAGCTATGGCAGTGTTCATTATAGAACAGGAAAATTGGGAGGGAAAACTAATTTCTTTTATTGTAATTGTATACTTTGAATGTTATTTGGTGTACCCAAACTGTTTTAATTAAACTGTCTCAACCAATATGACTCACCAACTCTTCTTTTATTTAAATGGGATGATGAGGAAAGAGTCATTTATATTTTGCTATTCTCAGTTTATTTTTCTTGTAACAGGGTTGTTTTTATTTTTATATTTAATCTGAGTGGTTGGTTAATCAGGTAGCTGACTGATTTCAGCAATGGAGGAGGGAGAAGAATTTGCATGGATGCCAGGGAGGTTTCTGCAAGCAAGAGAGAAGATATTGTCGCAGTGCTTTCAACTCAACAGACTGAATAGATTTTGGTCTTCAAAGGCTGTAACTGAGACTCAGGTGAACTCAGCCTAAGTTTGGACACTCTGCAGACTTTCTCCACTACAATGCATTGGTGTAGACTTCCAAATTTTTAAGTACTGGCTGCTGCCAACAGCAGTTTTATGTATAGTCTAGGTCATTACAAGATCACTTCAACTAGGTTGTGCCTCTTTTGCATTCACTGCCTATGAATTCTCTAACAAATGAGCTTACTGACAAGAGTTTTCTTTAAAAAAAAGCTTTAAAGAAATACATTTAGAATGACTCGGACTGGAAACCATATTCTAAGGGGATCCATCCAATCAGGAATCATAAAATATGTGGTTGATCAATGTGTCCAATCAAAACTGTTTGAATGTCAAATATCAAAACAGTGATGATGACCTGCTACAGACCAAGAATTATTCAGTGAATCATTCTGAAAAGTGAATGTATTTGAGAAGTCATGATCTGTTGTGGATAATTCATGAACAACAACAAAAAAGGCAAAATTCATCAAATAAATTGTTTATTATAAATTATCCCTGCAACTCTTCTTTGGGGCTATGAAATCTAAACAAAGTGGCAAGCTTTGCTTAAATGAGGAACTAAATATAAAGTATATAGAATATGATTCAACAGACTCTAATGAGTTAACTGGTTTTGGAGGGAAGGCAACAATTTTTTTGTTTCCTTCCCTTGCTACTTGATTCTTTGTTTGAACAGGAGGACACAGAGCCTGATCCTGAAGATGCTGAGTCCACACAGCTCTCAGTGGGAGCTGCTCAGCACATTTCAGTATGGGGCTCATAAAGTGCTATATGTAAAGTGCTAAGTTTTATTATTATTGATGGGAAAAGTTAATCATTAAATTGAAAAGTTAGTGATGAGTGACTGAAAACTGGACTGGAAATCTCTCAAGCACTCACTCTGTCATGACATTTCTGTTTCTAATACCAGGAGAACAACCTCGCTGACTGCATCATGTTTTTGCAAGTGCACAGATGTTTTTCTTTTTGATGATCCACATTTTTTCTAACCTGAAAAATATTTTTTTCCACATACAACAGGGACTTTAGAAGGAAACAATCTGCCTCTTTTGGAATTGACAAAGTTTCTGAAATTTGATTTTTCTGAGGGGGCAATTCTTTAAATAGTAGGTCTTGATTGGAAAAAAAATCTCATTAATAAAGCACTAAGAGTTTTCCTGCTCCCCTTTGATGCTTACAACAGGGTTTTGGTCAGGCCCAAGACTGACATCACCAAACAATCAGGTTTCCTCCTTCCCTCTTTCTCTGCCTGCTGCTGTTACAGATAAAGAAAGGCACCAACAAAAACGCTAAAACTACATCTCCACAAACACTCCGACATATAGTAGAGTTGGTCAAAAACGTTTGAAGTTCACAATTTTTAACAAAAATTCGGTCCCATTTTTCTGACCAGCACCAACTTATAGTCATCTTAATGGTTATTTAAAAAAAAATTAGCGTCAGGATGTATACAATCTTCCCTTGTGAACTATCTGACGGTGACCTTTTAAGAAAATAGCAATGCAAGATCGAAAGAAGAGACTCCATGAGAGAGCATACTATGCCACTCTCCTCTTTGACAGTCTGCCTTAAAATGAACCCAGCATAGTTTCCTCAGAATAGCTGCCTTTTCCAGTAGACAGCAGAGTTCTGAGGGATTTAAAGGTACAGGACACAGCAAAATGTAAAACAGTTACACAGCTTAATACACTACATAAACCAGGTACAGTTCAAGGTCGGGGAAGTTTCTGTTCTGATTACATCTAAATCAGTTTTCTGATTCCTACGTGAACTCAAATACCTTGTTTTCACACTTTTTCTCTTTTGGGTTCAAGCTAGAGTTTGCAAGGCAAGGAGCAGCCCACAGGGATGAAACCCTACAGGCAGTCCCCTTGTTACTGCACATTGCCACTTTATGAAAAGGAGAAACCTGCCATCCCTGCCAACCTCTACAAGAAATATTCGCTTCCCCATCCCCTCAAGGGTGGCTTTTTTTAATCCACCTTGTATCTCCAAAAATAAAAGGAGACTTTCCCAAGGTTATGCTGCCTTAATTGGAGATTGATGTGTCGTTATCACCTTCGGCTTAGGAATATTAAAATATGACAAAATGAAGCATTTTAGTTCTAAATTATTTAATGACATTACATTTCCTGGAAGTGAGGTTGTGGACTCTCATTTGTTTCACTTATTGGTTCATCTACACTTTTTCCTTAAGAGGGGAGAGCAAAAAGGCTTTTCTTTGGTCTTCTGAGCATGACAGAACAGTAACCAGTTCAGTGCCAGGTTCTCCACCTCATCCACAGGCCACAAGTCCTATAGGAAAGTGGTTTTCTCAACAGCACACACACACAGTTCTAGTGATACAAATCAATTCATGGGTGCTAGCTTTCCAGAGCAGAATTTCATATATCACCAGTTTGGGAATCAATTCAGGAGATCCCAACTCCTGTCTCAGGCAAGCAGACTTTTACCCTTACCCAGAGACTTTGGTATCACTAGATTAACTTAATGATTAAGCGCTGCAAAGCTTCCTTGGAATGACAGTCTGACTTGAGAAAAGCAGCACAGAATTTCTTCACATTGGAATTATTTTCTATGCTTCACTGTAGCAATAGATGTAGCAACATACTGTATGGATGACAGAGAGTCTTAGTCCAGCATTTTATAGTATAGGTGAGAGCAGCCAGAGCTGTGCTTCTCAGCTGCCTAAACACAATTTAAATAGGTAGACTGCAAGGAACAATTTTGCAGATTAGAAATCCTTCCTATTCCTACTCTGCTAGAGGGCAGTGCCAGAAACAACTGTGGCCTTCAGCCATCTGTACCAGCACAATCCACAGTGTTTTTAGTTGTGAGGCGCAATCCCAGGGGAACATAAAACTTTATACAAATACACCCATCACAACAAGATTTTACAAATAGGACAGTTGATGGCGTGTAGAGTGTTACTGCACCTGGCATTGTATACTGATTTTAAGAAAAGGCTCTTGAAATCTTGTGTATATGAACCCTAACATGCCCTTTGACTATACTCAGTGCAAATAGCAGGGGTAAGTGAACATCTGCTAGATTTTGGTCCCTGAGTTAATTCTAATTGGGTTCTCCCTCTTTCTCTCTACACCTGAATTGATAGTGAGTATTTGGTCTAAACACTGTTTTAAACATTTTTGATGGGTCTGGCATGTCCCTTTATGAGGCACCAGATGTGCAGGTCCTGAAATAGCTACTACCAGCTTCTACTCACAGGAAAGCGTGTAGGCACTTACATTTTTTAAAAAAATATCAACTGTTTTTGATCTGTGTATGTGTGTGTTTTTAAAAAATGAAATAGCTGAAAAGTCAGTTAACTGAAAAAATATCTATTATAAAATGTGATTTCAAATTTCTCCAGGCTTGATGCTCCATCTGGACAGTCCTAGATGCCCGGTTACATCAAATTACATTAGAGAGAGAGAGAGAGAGAGAGACCTCCCTAATACCAAAGTATACTCCAAAAGGTTATTGTATTTTTGTGACCCCTGAGCATTTATGCAGGTGAATAATAGGGCAGCAGTGGTTTAACACGATATTCATGCCACCAGCAAGAGATTGGTTCCCTCATTCCTTCCCTTGCCTCACTCATCCTGGCCGCCTTATCTGATTCTTCCCTGGATAATTCAGCACAGTTCTAATTATACGAGGGATAACAACTGGCAGGAAGGAAATGTTTTATTTTTATACTTGCTGCCACTGGTTTGCTATTCACATTGCTCTGGTGTGTGTGTGTGGGGGGGACTGTTTACAAATGTATCATTATACTGCAGATCTTAAATTGCACAACTATTAGCTGTAACTATTGACTACTGTCAGAGCTTTGCTGCTGCCCATGAAAAGGTCAGGACTTTTCATTTGTGTTCTTTTTATGTGGTGAATACCAAATAATAAAAGCACACAATTGATTGGGCTGTTGAGATTTCTTTCCCAAACCTGCAGCAGACCAGTCTCCAGTTCTGAGTCTTCTTTTCATGATTACATGAACAAGTTAATTTCTTTACCTAGACTTTCTACTCTTTTTTAATCCCCTACAGGGGTTTAATTTATGACAATAGCACCCAGAATTAATGTTGCTTATTTTCGAATTAGGAATGATAGACACCTGCATCGTTATCAACTCCAGTATGTTTCCAGCCCTAGGACCTCAACACAGACCAGGAGATTTTTGCTTTGGGGACAAGAAGTAACGATTGGTCCTCGTTGATATGCCAAGCTGACCATCAGGCTGAGCTCAGCTTGGAATTGAAGTCTAACATCAGAAATTTTTTATTATCCACTAAGGACAACATTTTCAAATGTCAGGTACCCAACTTGGGGCATCTAAATTAAGTTGGCCTGATTTTCAGAGGTGTTAAGCAACTGCAACTCCCACTTGAAATCAATGCTCAGCACTTCTGAAAAATCAGGTCACTTAAATCTGTTCTTCGGCAACTAAGTTAAGTTCATAACTTTAAGCAACCGAGTTTGAAAATGTTGGTCCTAACTCACTTAGGCCCAAATTCTGCTGTAAGAGGTATGAGTACAATCCCAGTAAAGTGAAACTGATGACAGATTTTGACCTCTGAGGACAAATTCTCTATTTACAATTCATATCATCACCTTGAAAATAATGGAACTGCACAGGGTGTAAATCAGTGCAGAATATGGCTCTGGACTAAAGAGAATTGTAAGGACACTCACTACAGAGATGCAAAACAGGAAGCAGAAAGCAGCAATTCACAACCCATCACCTTCTATTCTTCATTCACCAATAAAGAATTATTACTGAGGTGGACTGATATCAAAACATCCACTACCTTGTGCATATATATTTGGTGCCTGAAAAATCTGCAGTCTATTTGGGCTTTCGGTACCCTACCTTTACATGCCTCCATGTTGGAATTATGCCGATCATGCACCCCAAGCACTGTACTGCTCTTTCTATCATGAGATCAAGCTATATGAAAGAACTCCACCCAAACATTGGGCAGATGAGTTCTAGTCCTCTTCCAAGGCTGTGAACTGAAGGAAGCACATGTCCTTTTAACTTGGAGTAAGACTCCAAGTTCCCTTATATACTTCCAAGGATGATCATTTCTTTACTTCCCCTTTTTATGCCCTTTCCATGGACTATTCTAGAAAGAGAAGAGACTAAAAACTTAACACTTTATTTGAAGCAAACCAGGAGTTCCATTGTTTCTGCAGGTATACATGCACTGCTCACAGTGAATTCAGTGGAAATTTTGAATACAACAATAACCAGGGTTCAGTAATCAAGTTATCAGTGTACTTCCTGGAGCCCACGCTAGGTTCCTCAAAGACAGTAGTGACAGAAGGGGAACAAGTCAGGGGGTTGGTGGATTGCAGCAGGAAGGGATATGGATGTCCCGAAAACACGAAGGGACATAGCACTCTGCCTGCTCACACTTTCATTAAAACAATGAATAGTTTGTCAGTGTCTCTCTAATGAGCACCATTTATAAGAATGGTAACAAATAAGTTTAACTAATTCCACTGTGGCATTTTCCAGCTTCCTTCAAAGGCTTGGAATGCTCCCACCAAGCTGAAACCCTTTCTTTAGCAAAGACACAACCCTTGAACTGAGACTGCAGCTCCTACATTTAGAGAGCCTCTCCTCTTCTCTTTCAGGTTCACCTTTCAACATATAACAGCAGCTATACCAATCCCTGTTGACCACCTGCATGCAGCCTACAGCCTCTCCTGGAACCCTCTGTTCCTGCTTCAGTCTCCCGCCTGCTTGGCACTTCTCCTGCTGCTCACCTCTCTGCTTCCCTCACTTCTATTCTCTGGCTTCTCCTGCTCACCACCAACCTCCCACTGGACCCAGGAACTCTCCTGAACACATTTGCCACACCAAATTCTTGTTTCACAACCAGCCTCTAATCCCTTACATACCTTTTTTTTTTTATCTCAGGAGCGAAGAAGTTAAATATGCCATTGATCTAGTTTGAAATGCACTCAGGAGCTAATTAAGTATTTCAAACAAATCTCTTAGGTGGGAAAGTACAGTAAAAGGCTAGCCCTGAACTCAAGTCTCCCATTTTACATATACATTTAACTGCTTAGACAGGAAGCTTGTTGTAAAGTACACAACAAAAATCAAGTCACTTTCTGATAAGGAGGATGATAGTGTGATGACTATGGATAAATGTATCTAAAACCAAGAACTGACCCACTTTTCATGCCTGCTCCCAAACTGATGTGATCTTTTTGCAAAGTATGATGCACTTGAGAATTAAAAACCGAAAAAAAAACACCTTTATGTGTAACCCTTCTGCCTGTTGGTGTTGTCAGCAATGTGGAGCCATTTCAGGTATCTAGAGATTCCACTTAAACGTCACAAAACACCACCAGCTCAAGCTCTCAACCAGAAACCAGGGAAAAACAAAATACTTTCCCTAGGCTACCTTAAAAGGCAATATGACCCTTCTGGCAAACACAGTGTCTATGATTAAAACAAAGAGAACTTCATTAAGGAGTACACAACATTAATATGCAAAACAGTAGAATGATCACGTTTATTTGAATAAGCAGAACACTTACCCCACAGTATCTTTGACAGTTTCAAATGGCATACAAGATTGTTGTGCAGAATCCTGGCCATCAGGGATTTACTCCTCACCACAAAGAAGGAACTCCTTTCCCTTCTTTCTCTGCCTGGGTTGAGTCCAAGCTCCACCACCCAGTGGTGCAAGACTGAGGTGTGGTTAGGACAACTCCCCAGTCAGGTCATAGTCAAGATAGTTCCTTTGTCCTTTTGTCACATGTAAGGATAACAACATTTCATTACTTAAATTACTCAAAACTTAAATGAATTTTAAACAGATCAACTGGATGTTCACACTGGGATAGTGGGTAACAAACATGCAAATAAGGTCTGCTCATTCTGTCTCCTCCTCCAGATCATCAATAGATTGTAGCAGAAAGCTCCCTCCCTAATACTACACACCACAGGGCTTAACCATGACACTGTACTTCCTGGTCTTACCGAGGAGAGGAATCAGACACCCTCTGACACCGAGTATTATTCTCACTATATTGCCAATCTAGATGTAAAGAAATAGTGGAAATCTCACAAGAAACACTGTTTTTATGAGATTTATAGTCTGATGTTCAGATAAACATCCTAACTTGTAGATACTTATCCAAAGCCAACCTTAAAACCTTTTGCATTTTATAGTTATTTCTATTTTAAAAGTGAGATTATGCATTTATATGGATAACAAGAATAACTACAGATACAAGAGTTAATGCTTAAAGATAGTTTTGGAAGTCATGTAAAAAGCTCATGCTTCAAGGCTTAAGTCAATCTTTATTTGAGACAGCGATAAAACTTTCATGGAGGACCAATTATCCCATATTGGTCCTCTGAGGGTTTTTTGCACCTGCATTTGAAGCATCTGGTACTGGCCACTGTTGTAGATAAGATATTGGACTAGATAGATCACAAATCTGATCCCAATATGGCAATTTGTGTGTGTGCACTGTATACATACATTGGTTGCACTTAACATTTTTTTCATTTTGAAATATTTCACGAGTTCAATACCTATTCTCTATATTTAATATGGGGGATACCAATAGAACCACCAACAACTGAAAATGGAAGTACAACCATTCTGTATATACTTGTTACAAAAGCACTAGGCTCTGTAATGTGGAGGGTAGTACCAGATACAAACCAAGATTTTTCCTGGATTAAACTGATGTTGTAGAACTATACTGGAACAGAGGTTTAATCATGACAGGTAGGGTTTGGATGTGAATGGCATAAAAAATGTCTCCATTGTAGAATCAAATAATATGCTACGCTTCCACTTCAGTAGACATTCCATTCAGTAGCATATTCCATGTGTAAGAATCTGAAGAAACTGATTTTCTGAACTTTGAGATGACCACAAATATTGTCTGTCCTGCTTCTTAACAGCTCTTGCAAACCTTTACATTTGACTTAAGAATAATTATCTGTTCTCATTTCTTCAGTCCATTTAATCCATTGTTTCCTACCACTTTCTTCAATGTTAAGCATGTTGAGCCAGATAAATTCAAACACTGATGTTTGGTAACCACTGAACACTAATCACCCATTTGCAGTATTGATCAATAGCTTTCACATTTGCTACAGTTAGAATGAGAAACAACCACCTAGTAAATTCAACACTGAAGACTGAAAAATAAGATGCTTTATACCAACCTATATCAGATGTACACATTCCAGAGGTTTCAAGATTCTAGAAAAATGCAGACAGAAAATGAGAATGAGAATCTAGGGGTTTTAGACCCACCCTCCAAAATTCACAATTCTATTCACTCTCCTCTCCAACACTGAATTATAGTTGATTGCACCTGACAGCCACAACCATCTCTCTACACATTTCCATTCCCGTCTATAATTATTAAACTATAATTTCCTGTTTCCTAACAGAAACAACAAGAATCTTGCTATTACTTATCTTTCCTTCTTAGTGAAATTGTTAAAGTGTTCAGACACAGACAGAAATCTGATTGTAATGTTTTAAGTATCCAGAAAACCTCTGAATATATGATGGGTTCATGTAGATACTTCAGAATGACATAGAAATTTTAAAAACAACAAACACTGGACTGTCTTTATAAAGACAAAAAAATCCATATTTCCCCACAACCCTAGTAAGGGAATTCAGGGAGCAGAGAGGTGAACTGCAGAGAATGAGTAAATGCAAAGCACATTTCTCCAGCCTTTGCTTTTCCCATATAAACACATCACTCTGTGTACACTAAAAACCCTACCACTGGAAAACACTCCAATGCACATGCATTTCTCCCTCTGGGGAGAGGATGAGAGAACAAACCATATGTGACAGATGTTAGTCATGTCACTTAACACTCAGCTGGAAGTTGCTCAAATAGTAGTACAAGAGCCTATGTGGGATAGACTAGCAGAAACATAAGTACATGGGTGGTAGTACACAGGAGTAGGGGGCACAATGCAAGGAAGAAGAGGCTTCATTTTAGTGTTTTCTTTCTTTTTTGTTTGTTTTTTAAGCAGAGATATTCCTATATTCACAAAAAACTCCGTTGCCTTAGAGTTAAGCTTATTCAAATGTATCATCTATCAACTCAATGAATAAAATAATCAAGAAAGTCACCAGTAAAGGTATCATTAACCTCCAGATCAACACAGACTCCTCACCTTCAATATAAACTCCCCTTCCCTTCCAATATACTGCCACTCATGAAACACATGTCTAATTCCTGGAAAGAAAAAAAAAAACACATTCAAGAGGCAAACTTTTTACCTCAGTAAAGTATTTGCATCTGGCTAGGTTCAGAGTTCAGGTTGTGCCTTTGCCTGTGATTACTAGGAACATAATGTGTATGGGTGATGATGTGCTGAAAGTGTAAAAGAAGCTTTTTTGAAAGTCAGGAGCCCGAGAGTTTGGGTAGCAAGGCACACCAGCTGTGGTTGGTCTGGATGCGAATCTTAATGGTCTTACCTGATCGTTTCCATGAGTTTTAATGCAATTGTGCTGATAAGATTTCTTAGGTGAAATACCTAATTCTAAAGTCAGGAGTTTGGGGGTAGGGATTTATTAGGGCCTGTATTGTTTCTTTACCTTCTTTAAAGATCCGCAACACAGTACACATTATGTCTTGAAGAGACACTTTTGTAGCTCTGTGGAAAATATGCAATTTATCCTGCTCTCTTTCACAACACAGTCAGTTTTCCTTAAAAACGGAATAACACAAAGGATTAAAGACATTCTCTTTCTCTCTCTCTCTCTCTCTCTCCCTCACACACATACACACACACACACAGAAAGCACATGCACCACATGATCTGCAAGCATATATCTTCCCCCCTCTGAATTCTCTAGTAAATAGTCATATAAAATCTTCTGTAAATAAGCACTCTCTCTCGCTCTCTCTCTGTTTGAAAATAAATGTTCTCACTGAGGTTTTTCCTTGTAATAATATTAATTCATGTGTAGGGCATCCCTACCAATATAGAAATGAATATATATTTTAATGTACAGTATGCATCTTGGGTGGTTATGCACATGTGCATGTCTGTGTGTGTAGATAGATATTAAAACACATGTGCAGCAGGACACGAGAAATAAATGAAAATTGAAATGAAGGAACATACTTTTCTCTTATGGAATTCTGCATTTTGGTTTTGCCAGTAAATTTCATGAAAAGGATGTCTCAATCAAGTATAACTCATTAATGCTAGAACCTAATATGTTAAGTATTATTAGAATACTTAATCCATTATACAAAAATGAAAGCTAATCTAAATATGGAGTCTGAAACAAAAATCTACAACTTTTTTTTTAATTTGGTAGTTTTCTTGCTGACTTCATTTTGCTGTTTTCCTTTCATTTTGCAGACGCTCAAAAAAGTGAGACCATTACAAAAGATAGGACATAATACAGTGATTGCACAGTACCACCTAGAGTCTGAGGAGGTTATGACAGCCCTAAAAAGGAAATGTAAGTAATTTTGTAGACTCTTGCTAGGGTCCATATACAGTAGGCTAAAAAAAATGTTTTCATTATTCCAATGATATCTTAGTAGTGATATTCTGAGTTATTATGGTGGATATAAAACTAGCAAGTAGCACTTGCCATCCCTTTGTCTCCACCCCATCCACAGATGTGGTGTGTGATTAAGAAGGTGACAAGATACAATTCTTATGATGTTTCTCGATCACATTACCAACGCCTCAAAAGGAATGGAGGTACCCAATGGCCTATGTCGTTAATCCTCTTGGCATGTTAGGTAGTTTGATCCTTCAATTCACACATCCTGGTCAAAGTATATTTTAATATCACTATAGTTGAGCTCTATGGCATATAGTTCAGATCTTGATACCACTTCCAACCTGCCCATCCATTGCCCAACATGTGGCAGCATTTGGTTTCTGAGTTTTGACTAAGTCCTCCTGGCCCCAAATGTCTAATTCACTCTGGGGCATAACAACATCATGGGGGGGGGGTGGCAAAAAACTACTCAGCTAGTCAAGCAGGCCAAGTTCTTCTTTAGTCCATGAAGCACTGAGCACTTGGAACTCCTTCCCTCTATTTATGCACCAGATACTCATCCCTTCCTTGCAAATCCCTCCTCCAAACCCTCTCTCTATGAAGCCTGCTTCACTAGAAACACTCTGAAGTACCCATTGTACAGACATGTATAAAACTCTTAGACAGAACCTTCCTTGGGGTCTTGCCTTGTGCCACTCTTCTGTTTGTCTTGTCTGGGAGTGAGCTCATGATTAGTACTCAGATAATAGCAATACTAATAAGCCATTTAGAATTCAAAATACATTTGAGCGTGAAGGGGAAGAAAAGAAAATCATTGTCCACACTTCTCTCTTTTCCTTCACTCCCTCTTCCTTTAAGATTCCTCCCTTTCTCTCAGGCATGTCAACTCTTCCTCTTCTGTGTGTTACATTTTATGAAACTCTCTTTTCCACACAGAGTTGCCTAAAGCTATTGGTGGTCCATAAGGCAGCAGAATTAATGCAGTTGATAAGTGATAAAAAAGGAGAAATGTTGGCAATATATGATTACAGATTAAATGATGCAATTTCAGGGTCAGCACTACAGAAGGCACTCATGAAGAGGCTGACAAGTGAAGATGGCAAATGAATAAGGGCAGTTATAGTATTTAATGTACATTTGCCTTCTCTGAGATTCATAGACTCTGCTACCATCTGCTGGCTTATGAAAAAGAGCCAGAGAATCTATTTTAGAGGCTCCACATACATAATCTTTCAGCTGTCTCTCATTATGAGAACAGTCCTCATTTCAGGTCACAGCATACCTTCAGACTCCATAGACCTGTCAATTAGCCTCTCTTTTGTATTCTGATGCATTTCCGACAGCAAGCGTGAGGAAGAACGGCAAAGAGGCAATGGAAAATTTATTCTAAACCTAAATAATGTTTCCAACAGTTAATGCACAGCTTGTGCATTTTTTAAAATATTGAATCGATATAATTAACTACAATATATTCTAAAGGGCAGGAGGTGAGGATAGATTGAAAGGCGTTCAATTTTGTTTTTTGAATGAATGCACCTCCTCAGACAGTGTAAGTTGGCATAGCTCCACTGAAGTCAATGGAACTTGCAGATTCACAACAGCTGAGAATCTGGTCCAGTGAGTGAGTGGGATAGATTTCATCCTTAAATGTAAATGTAATAAAATGTAGTCTCCAATTTATCTCAAGAAAGAGGAAATGCATATGTATGTACACAGACACTTTTTGATTTTTTAAATAATCCACCTATCTTCCCCCCGATGTATGTCTAATATAAAAAAATTACAAATCTCACAAAATAAACCAGTATTAAAGTGCAGACTCTTCCTCAGCCATTCCACCTGTCAAGACTAACAGCTACCAATGCCACCTAGCTTGTTTACATCTTTCTTAACCCACTTCCTTCTCAAAACCCTGTCAGAAAAGTAGGCCTTATATATGTGGTACATAGGTCCAATCTAACTGTATTGATTTTAATGCCAGAAGGTATGATTATGACCATCTTCTGTGACCTCCTGCACATCACAGCATTTCACCAAGTGATTTCTGCATCCAGCCCATAACTTCTCGCTGAGCTAGATCATATCATATAGAAATACATCCAGTCATGATTCAAAGACTTTAAGTGATAGAGAATTCACTGCAGCCCTTGATAAGTTGTTTCAATGATTAGTCATCCTTATTATGAAAAATCTGCTCCTTACTTCCAGTGTGAGGCTGCCCTATGTTGGGAATGGAGAGAAATCACATCTTACCACAGTGAGCTCTGGGAAGGGTTGTGACTCAAGGAGGCACAAACCCTTCCAGAGCTGCTTGGTGCTCAGCCAGAGTGCACATGCGTAGTATCCCATAGAAAGGTGTAGATTTCTCCCCTGGGCAAGAGACCAGCTCTGTAGGCCAGCTGAGGTTGGCCTTGTCTCCTGCCTTCACCCAAGAGAACAAGAGGGGCATTCTGGTTTCTTGGGCCACTATCAGCTCAGATGTGCAATTACTACCATGGCAAATGTTGGGGGCTAGCCTTCTGACTGTTAAGGTGGCTAACTCAGCCATTCAAGAGTCTTTATGTAGTATAACTTTCTTCCCCTTGCAGGCCAAGTTCCCCGAACTGAGTGGGCATCTATGCAAGTCTCCCATACCAACAAGCTCACATGAGGGATACACATTTTCTGCCTTGATTCATAGATTCCAAGGCTAGAAGGGACCATTGTGATCATCTAGTCTGACCTCCTGTATAAGACAGGCCTTATACCTTCCCCAAAATAATTCCTAGATCATGTCTTTTAAACGTCCAATCTTGATTTAAAAATTGCCAGTGATGGAGAATCCACCAAGACCCTTGGTAAATTTTTCCTCTGGTTAATTACCCTCACTGTTAAAAATGTAAGCCTTACTTCCAGTCTGAATTTGTCTAGCTTTCCAGCCACTGGATTGTGTTATACCTTTCTCTACTAGATGGAAGAGCCCATGTTCAAATATTTGTTTCTCATGTAGGTACTAATTGACTGTAACTAAATCACTCCCTAATCTTTTTGTTAAGTTAAATAGATTGAGCTTTTTGTGTCCATTGCTATAAGGCATGTTTCAAATATTTTAATCATACTGGTCCAATTTATCAACATCCTTCTTGAATGAACACCAGAACTGGACACAGTATTCCAGCAGTGATTACAGCAGTGCCAAATACAGACTTAATATAAGCTTTCTACTTCTACTCAAGATTTTCCTGTTTATGCACTAGCCCTTTTGCCACAGTGTTGCACTGGGAGCTCACGTTCAGCTAATTACCCACCAGGACTCCCAGGTCTTTTTTCAGAATCACTGCTTCATAGGATAGAGTCCACTACCCTATAAGTATAGGTATATTCTTTGTTCCTAGATGTATACATTTACATTTAGCCATATTGAAATACATATTGTTTGCTTGCACTCATTCACTCAGTCCTCTCCATTATTTACCTCTCCGCCAATTTTTGTGTCATCTACAAATTTCATCAGTTGTGATCTTATGTTTTCTTCCAGGTCATTGATAACAATTAATAGTGTAGGGCCAAGAACTGAGCCCTGTGGGATTCCACTAGAAACACACCTGCTCAATGAGGTAACATTGCAAGGTTTAGGTGTATCTTCCTGGTATTTTCAATACTGTTTCTGGGTCTGGGCCTGTCATTCCTTCTCTACTTTATTACAACCACATTCTTATAATATTCCATAATTTCAGATACCCTTCCATTCTTATAGATAACCTGGCACGGAACACAAACATGAAATATTTAAGCCCACATCTGCCAATACTCTTTGCTTTAAATCTTTGACGCTCTTTAAATAGGATGTTGTGCCATGCTAACATTTGCTTTTGGGAAGAAAGAGGGATAACAAGTACACAGAGCTCCCATGAGGATAAACTAACATGAAACAGACTGTCTATTGCTTGTCATTAACAAGGATGGAAGAATCTGGGAAGATCAGATTTGACCAAAACATTCAACTAAAGCAGCATCATGTAATGAATTATGGATAAAATGAACAAGCTGAGCTTCCTCATCAGCTCAAGATGCAGAAGGGACAAGCCAGAGCTACATTCCCATCACACAGCTGACTTCACCTATTAGATTAATTCAGTCATTGGCAAGGTTTCCTGTATATGCAAGGGAGCTTGGGAAAAGTATGTACAGTATGTGCTGAATATATTTTTGGATGAAGAGGCAAATGCACAAAAATATCCTTGTCATGATGGTTTCCAGTTCCTCACAGGGTTGGTTGTTTGTAGAGTGCCTGAATAATTAAAGGCTCCAACTCTGTATCGGAAAAAAGAAAATTGAAAATAAAGGTAGTATTGGGGGGGATGGAAGAGAAAGAAAGGTGTTTTGGCGCCACCCACCCATGGAAGAGCTTAGCAGAAAAAACAAACAACAAAATAGAGTGTGCTAAATTAATCTCTGGTGCAAGTCCATTGACTTTAATAGAGTTATACAATGGATAAGTTTGGCCCTGGTTGTTCAGTTATGGGGTGGGACAGGACACTAGACGAATGCAACTGTCTCTGCAGCTGTCCGCAATAGTATACTTTAATGGCAACAAAGAGGTGTATTACAGGAATTTAGGCAATAACAGAGATTGCTGGCAACAGAGTACAATCAGGTTATTTTGTGCACTCAGTCTGCGGTGAAGTTGGGGATGGCTGCTCTTTGCAGACATAAGCCCAATGCTCAGCTGTCTTCTGTCATAATGGCTGCTGGTTTTGAATTTATTTCAAAACACTCAAGGCCCAGAGGATCTATATCAGTTTAGGCAGTAAGATGGGCTGCATTTTATTTTTTTCCATTCATAATTCAGAAGCTTAGAGGTGTCTAGAGTCTAGTTTCCCCACCCGTGGATTTAAGCTTGATTTTGCTTCCCTCCATTGTCAGAGGTGGGCATTTTGCCAAAGAATAAATAAAAAGGATTTTAAAATAGCATTTGAGGGGTGATATTTTTGTTCTGTTTTCAAATATAGAGGAAATGTAAGGGCCAGATCTTGCAGGCCTTGCTCCTCAGAGATCATGAATAAAGGTTGCAGAGCCAGGCCCTAAAAAAAACACTTCTAAAAATTAAAAGTAATATTTTGTTTAAATGGACTGCATGTTGTTGCCTAGGCAGACCACCACAAAGTTAGAAAGTTGTTCCAACTGTTCTTTTATACATTTTTCCAGAAAGGATCAAACAGACATTAGAGAAATGTTCACATCCCCATGAAGATGACAACCTCACTCATTACTCTCCTGCATCTCCTCACCTGACAAGAAGACCCATCCACTAAAGTTGCTTATTTGCAAACATAGAGAAAGAGAAAATGAGACTGAAAAAAGGCAAAAAGAAAAATTAAAATTTTGTGGCAATAGCCTTTTGTTCAGTAAAATCACCACCACGGGTGAAATCTTGACTCCATTGAAGTCAAGGGGAATTTTGCCACTGACTTCAGTGAGGCCAGGATTTTTCCCCAAGTCTTCAAAGAACAAAAACAAACACATCTTACCTCTCTGGCACGAGAAGAAAAAGAAGAAAGAGGGAGATGGATCATGGGAGGGCTGTTTTAGTTAAAAGGTCAGTCATCTTTACAAAAGATAATGAAACAAATGTCATTAGATGTAAGAGATATAAAAGGTCAAATATATACCCTGAACATGGAGCTAAAATGTTATTGAAGGACTAAGGGAAGCAGAGGATCACATCTCTTCCCTGGAGGATAACATAATTAAAGAATAAAAATAATTTTGGATGAAGAATCTCTAGGAAGGAAAATAAATCCACATGGCAAAGACTTGAAGTAGCAAACCAAAGTTAGAGAAATTAGGTCCTTGCATTTGGTGTAACAGGGGCAGAAGGAGAGATCAGGAACTACAGTGATTAAATGTATTGAAAAACTTCTGAATGAGATTTTTAAAACTTGAATCCTCCTAGGAATCAGAGAGTCATAAGTAGCTAGGTGGCCAAACAAAAATAAAACCTCCCCCAAGCCATTTTAGAAGGTTTCTGAAATGTACAGCCTGAGATACCATTTAAAATCAATTATTCAAAATGAAAGGAAATACAGAGCCATTTTTCTGAGAGTGAGGATAGAGCCATTGGAACTACTTACCAGAGAATGCAGCAGATTCTGTCTCTTGAAGCCTTTAACTCAACAAGGGATCTCTCTCTAAAAGATTAGTTCAATCACCAGTTATTGTCCTAGATGCAAGAATTGCTGGGTCAAATTCCATGAGTCAATGGGTGAAATCCTGGCTCCATTAACGTCAGTGGAAGATTAGCCATTGAGGTCAGGAAGGCCAGGATTTCACCCAAAGAATCTATGAAAGGGGGGTCAGAATGTACAAGTGTTTTCAGGATTGAGCCCTTGTACATATTTAACATTAATTGGGAGGGTTTTCCCCTATTCTTGTATACCTAATTTGATCACCATAACAGTCTACTCTATAGATTTCTAGACTTACACTTTGACAATTTCTCTTCACCATAATGTATCTTAATACTCATCCTATCTATTTTCTGCATATTTCTCCCTACGCCTTTGAGAGAGATGCCTCTGAAAAATAATTTATTACTGTAGTATCTTATTCACTATTTCTCAGAGAAGCACACACAGAGTTGAATTAATAGTGTATTTTTTAATTTCTTGTCTGGCTATGTGTCTTGTGAAGAAGGGTATCTAATTTGTACAAACTGTCTTAATAAAAATCGAATATTACTTTATCCAAGTAATGGGTGCACTTTCTGTCAATTTAATTCTATGACGAGAACTTATGACTCTCCTCTACCGCTTTGAAACTTATCAATGTCCTTCTAACTGCACAAATACAAGTGACTTTTTCCATATTCAGCCATCAAAATGTATGCTTGTTTCCAGAAGCTCATTATTCAGCTGTATTACTGTAAATTATATATCTGAAGAAGAACTGATATGCAATTATATGGACTGTTTACATCTGTATGTTTCAAAGAGCTATAGAAAGGAAGGTAAGCATTATTAGCCCCATTTTGCATATGAGACAACTAAGCACAAAGCTCTAAAGTAATGTACCTGAGTGTTACTGTGGTTTAGCCAATACAATGTAGTTTCTGTTACCCACTCTGTCACAAGCTTCCTGGGTGACCTTTGCTAGTCCCAGATATTTAAAGCTAACTAAGCATTTCTGTGTTCAGCGTTGCAATGCCTAAGTCTCAATTTCAAAAGGAATTAAGGAATTTTGTGTCCTAAGTGCCCAAATGCTTTATGAAAATAAGACTCCAGCTCCTAAATCAGTGGAGTTGCAACGTGAAGCGCAGGAATGCCTAAATACCTTTAAAGATATGGGTGTTCACTTCTGTATTCCTCTGTTTCTCCATCTGAAAATGTGGAGCAGGAGTGATGAGGCGGAGCCCACAGGGCTGGCTGTAGTTGTTTTGGCACCATCCTTCCCCCCCTCCCTTCCCCGTCTCCCCCCACAAGGGCTTAGCAGAAAAAACAATAAAACCAAAACAGCCGAGCAATGTCCCACCCTCCAGAACCCTAGACACTGATTTGGTGCTCCCAGAAGTTGGCACCCAGGGCAACCATCCTGAGCACCTGCCCTTAAGGCTAAAGAGCAGAGAATTAAGGCCAATCAGTAGAAAATGTCAGACTAGAACTCAAAACTTCCCCTCCCCCAGACATGTCTGAGTTTTTTGGAGCGGGAGGATTGTGGCAAAAGGGGGATGAATGCAGCAGCAGCAGCAAGTTTTCTTTGGCCAAATCTCGAGTTCCATGAAAAATATTTGTAAAGTTGTCTGAGCTATTTTTGAGCAATTTTGTGGTGTTAGAGTTTCACCACAAAACTAATGTAGTCTCACACACGCATCCCATGCTAGTTAATATAATAGCTTAAAATTCAGCATCAGATTGCTTAACACTTTCCATTACAAATGTAGCAGGGGCTTACCCGATCTGGCTTTGGGCCTAAATCAGTTTCCACAGTTTGGTACCTCAATTTCCTATCTGATAGCCACCTCACTGGTTTTCCTTTGTTCACCCCCCAACTTAAAGTGCTTTTAGGTCACTGAGGAGACTTAGCCCTTCAGCTAAGTCACAAAAGGCCTCCCCTTTTCTGGACTTCACTGAAATGCAAGAGGAAACGCAAATCAATCTTCCACCTCAGATTCTTGCCAATACAGCCCTTCCTCTCCAGGTCCACCATTTCCCACACCCTTCTCTGGGGCTCAGCTTCCAGTTCTTTTCCCACCTTGTTGACATGGGTGGCTATA
Organism: Dermochelys coriacea; assembly: GCF_009764565.3. Classification (NCBI taxonomy): domain Eukaryota; kingdom Metazoa; phylum Chordata; order Testudines; family Dermochelyidae; genus Dermochelys; species Dermochelys coriacea. Next base: position 126,227,608 of record NC_050070.1, read on the forward strand.
CTACTCATATGGAGGCAATGCAAGAGGAACCTGTACCCCCCTTCTACTACAGGTCCCAGGCTGGGCTATCTCCCCATAACCTAAACTCCTCTATCTTTCCTTTCCAAAGCCTCTTCCTATATACTGCGCTTAGGCCACCTCACTGGCCCTTTTCTGGCTAGCATCCCATGCTTTAGTGCAGTGATTGCTCAATCCTAGGTCTGCTCTCCGTGTCTACCCTGCAGGACCACAAGCTACCCTTATAGCTCCCAACAGGTCTGGTCCTTAGTCACATGCTCCCTCTGTCATGTGGCTTTTAGACTCGTTCCTTCCATCTGGGGAGGCAGGCAGGCTAAACCTGGCACAAGTGAGGCTGAGTCCCACCCTGTTACCAGGCCAGTTCACCTTGTGACAACAACCCTCTGTGTTCAGTTTTTTGTTGGTTTTTTTTACTTTGACAAATTAATCTGTCAGGCTGGAGTTTTCCATGCTTGGTCTCTGCCTGAAGATGGATTATTTTGGAAAGTTTCAGCAAAAACTGTAGAGTTATTTCATAGAATGGTGTTGGTTAAAATAGGCAGTTAATAAAACAAATTTTATGACCATTTCTTTGAGCAGCTCTAGTGCCTCATTAGTGTGGAGTAGGGACTTGAAATATAGCAGGCGGGATAGTCCTGAGGATGAAAAAGTGCCTTTCACTCTTCCCAAGCAAATCCATCCAGATTAGACCAAGATATAAACTATAGAAAATTGCCATGAGCACATGCACAATAGAACTTGTTCAACTGTACCTTATATGCTCTAAGACAGTGGTGGGCTACCTGGCGCCCACCAGGATAATCCGCTGGTGGCCCGCGAGACAGTTTGTTTACATTGACCCTCTGCAGGCACTGCTGCCTGCACTCCCAGTGGCCCAGATTGGGAACTGAGAGCTTTGCTCATAAGTTTTGACCAGGCATCCAAGGACCTTCCTGCCCCAGATGTCATGGAGTCTGCTGCAATGAAACAGTTCCGACTAGAGTACTTGGCAGCCCAGGAAGAATGGAAGCATGAGAGACTGATGGTAGAACTGCAGATCAGAGAGACTCAGACAACCAAAGCAGCAGTCAAAGCCAATGCGGAGCCTGAGGAAGAGAGCCGGCAAACAGATCAAGGAGAGAGCCCACCAAGGATACATGGAACAAATAGCAAAAGTCAAAGCCAACGCTGAAGCTGAGGAGAGGACACACCAGAAAAAAGATGGACGCTCACACATTGCAGCTCATAGTTCTGGAGCATCAAAAGGAGCTTCCCTGGCCAATGACTGCACCCCTCCAGAACGCCAGGGAATGGGAGAAAGTCTGCTCAATTTATAAAGAGACTGGACAGAAGAGTACTGGTCCACCTTTAAGAGACTGAGATGCACAAGATCCCAGAGGATAAAATGATGCTTATCTTCCTAACCAAATTAACTGGGAAAACCACACAAGTTTTTAATATTATGGAGGAGGAGGATGCTAAGGTGGATAAAAAAGTTAAGCAAAAAGGAACTGAAAACATTTAAAATGACCCTGAGACCTATCAATTGAAGTCAAAATGTTTGACAATATCACTTGCATTGAATATGTGCATCAGATGTGTAATTTTATGAGAACATGGAAAATGGGGGCAGGGACAGAAGGTGATTATAAAAAACTGATCTGATGGCCCTGGAGCAATTGTTATGAATAGTTACACATAAGGTAAAGGCAACCATCTGTCCCCCAGAGTTTAAACTGATGGAACAAGTATCCGAGCCTGTCTCCGCTTCATGGGTGAGCTGGGGGGGGGCATTGGGAGTCTTTGTTCTTTCAATGGCTCATTTGGTTTCAAAGGACCTTCTTGTATGCAGGGCCAGCACTTTGCATTGTAAACATCTCCAATTCATCCGATGAAGTGAGCTGTAGCTCACGAAAGCTTATGCTCAAATAAATTTGTTAGTCTCTAAGGAGCCACAAGTACTCCTTTTCTTTTTGCGGATACAGACTAACACGGCTGCTACTCTGAAACCTCTCCAATTGTGTAACTCACCAAACAGGAAGGAAGCATTAATTAATGTAAACACTCAATATAACTTTATATCCTGGGTTACAGATGTTATAAGTGAGCTTTCTACGTGCAGCATCCTATAAGCATTTCACCAACTCTAAACAAGTTTTTATCAACGTAAAATCTATTTTAACAATGCTAACCCACAGATAAAGCCAGTCTGGTTTCCCGCTACGCATTTGTCAGTATTCAGTGAGGCCTAAGGGCCTTGGCATGAGCTGGCACCTGGTCTGCCAGCATCACATCTATAATAAAGTGAATCACAAAATTTCAACTTCACCTGCTTCTTGTGCTTAATATATCACCACTACATCAAACAGAGGGTTTTAATTTAGTCCCATTATGCTATTTTAGACAAATAAAAACCTATCACATTCCAAACCATCACCAGGCCTTAGGGCCTTTAAAAACTTTGCTCAGATCAAGAGTTTGGTGGCTTTTGAAGAAGCTTTAATCCACCTTGCAAAAGACTACTCTAATTCTGCTCAGCATTCTCACAAGCAGAGATTTTCTCATAATGCCACATTCATTGCTTCAAGGAACAATTTCATTCCAAATAGGGATCACAGCTCTTAGTGCTCATACACCTGTAGATTTAATAATAAATTTGGATAGCAGTCAAGTGAGATCAAATAGGTTGAGAATGAACTCTTCTGTACTCAGAGAAAAAAATATGCTTACACACTAGAAAAAATGCACTAATGTCCATTTCAGGATCAAGCTCAGGCTCAGTTCAAACATAATGAGGCCTCTGTGAAACAAAACAATTCTTCCATCAGGAGGTGTTATAATCAAAGAACACTGTTAGATGAAAAATCCACAATTTACTGAAACTGCACATTTAGAAAGAAGAAAAATAAGACTCTGAAGATCAACCAGCTAATGAGAGGCTACAAACCTTTGTAAGGGTGAAATATGATATTAATAAAAATCTGTGACAGTAAAGTAGAGTATGCCTTTGTTAGGCCCAAGTGAAGCTATTATGAATCTGGCAATAAGGCTGTCAGATTATCAGACTGGCATTTAAAGAAAATTAGAAAGATCAATTGGAATGTCAAATATAGAAATAATTAGCAAAATGCTTATTTCTGATTTTGCAACCACAAACGGAACCTTTGCAACCTTGTATGTGAACCTGTATAAATCCTGATTCTTTTAAGAACAAAAGCAGTTTAAGTTATTCTTTTCTAAAATTACATTACCAAAAGAATTAAAAGTGGCTACAAATAGCCTGGAGCAAAATATTACACTAGATGAGGTAAAAGGAGGGCTAAAAAAATTTCCAGGCAGAAATGAACTGCTTGAGGGGTTATATATTATACCAAGCAAAACATAAGCCTGCACTCATGAAGCCAGATCCTCAGCTAGTGTAGATCAGTGTAACTCCATTGACTGTAAAAGAATTAAAACAGATTTACACCACTTGAGGATGAGAGTCATAAACAATGGAGGACAATGCCTCTCATCGTGAACTGAGCAATAGTTTCAATAGCGTCCATAACTTTAAAGTCTGGTAAGGACCCAACAAAATGTAGTATCTATCATCAGAAATCCTTGCTAAATGCTAGCTATAAACTAGCAGGGGGTTGGACTAGGTGACCTCCTGAGGTCCCTTCAAACCCTGATACTCTATGATTCTAAATAAGATCCTAAAAACACAAGACTAAATAAAAGTAGGATTAATATTTTAAATAAGGTTTAGGTTACTTGCATGCCAAGGAGATACCGGCGGAGAAGAAGGAGGTTCCACAAATTGTTTTTAACAAGAATTAATTGTGCTACCTACAATATGCTTAGGGTAAAATTCTCCCTTGTGCAGAGGTCCAGCACAAATCCCATGCACCACTTAACTAGGACATAAGTGGTGCACAGACGTGAAGCCTGTGCCTTTTTTTTTTTAAATCAGTTTTGCCCTCAAAGAATTCAGATTTGGTCCAATTTTTTTAGAAGCGTATCACAAGCATTTGCTCTCAATTTCAGTTTAATTCCTGGTCCAGACATGTATATTTTTTTCAGAGGCTACAAAATAAAACCCTATCTAGATGCAGAATAAAAGTCTAGGCATAATCAGCTGAAAAGCATGCAGCATGTGTTGGGTACAGTTAGTAACATTTCAGGATGTTTAGGAGAAATTCACCCTTATGCGAAGAACCAGCCCAAGGTCTCTAACTACTTAAATCCTATTTAAGCCCTAATTTGACATCCCATCTTGTCCTGATTTGCAGGAAGACAATAGAAGCTAAACTAAATACATAAAGCCTAGTCCAAAGAAAACTGAAGTCTATGGGTTATGGATCAGGCCCATCGGAATACTAGATATTAGTCATAAGGAGAGTCTGTTTCAATCAGTGAATCCGTACTAAGCAAAACCAAAATTACAGGACACAAAACTAATTTTCTTTTTCACCTGTGATGGATTCACTTCTCTGGGCAGAAGTCATGGAAGTAGCAGGCAGTCACCAACCATACAGGCAGTATAATAAGATAGTGAACAGAGGCAGAAATAGTCAGTACAAATAAGGATAAGAGAGAAGCAGCTATAGCTGAAACAAAAGTGATCACTGAGAAAACTTCTCGAAGTTGAATTAGCTTGAGACAGAAAGAGATGCTGTAAAGTCTAGCTGAACTCAAAAATTACTTCTTCCTAGAAAGAAAAGGTTTATAACCCTTCATATTCTTTTTTATTTTTAAACTCATTGTAAACAGATTGAAGGATCTATTACCTGAAATTTGTGTCTGGCAGACAGCAACACAAATTTTTAATGTTCAGAAAAAGAATGTAGAGATGACCAGGTAGCAGGTTTCCTCCTAATAGAGCTGGTATTTTAATATCCTACATGCTCCTTATCTCTGGTGGAATGAGCCCCAAAGATCTCATGGCCGGGAGACACAAGGGCAGGGGAAGTTACCAAATTGATGATTTATTTGCCTGGAAGATGGGGTTATTTGGGCCATCTGGTAAAGCAGAACTTGGAATACAATATAGCCTTTTCATGAGTGCACTAAATATCATTGGTCAGGAATTTTTTTTTATTATTTTTGGCGGGGGTGGGGGTCACAAAAAGCCAATTTGTTGAAACCAAAAGTCTTTGTGAGAAAGGGTCATTGAGTTTTCCATTTTGGAAAAAAAATGTTTTGGAGTTATTCAAGCATCCTGTTTTGATCTTTTCAAAATGAAAAAGTTCCAGATTGTGGTTGAAATGAATTTTTGTTCTGGAATTTAATTTCACTTATAGTTAAAAATATAAACAAAAAATTGAAAGGTCAAAATTGAAATGAAATGTGTCAAAAAGGTCACATTTTTTTTCTAAATTTAAAGGAGGGTAATATAATTAATTCCAATATACACGGGTTTATGGAAGATAGATTTTTTTTGATGAGACTGCAAGTTTGGTTGATAAAGGTAATAATGTTGATGTAGTATACTCAGACTTCTCTAAGGCTTTGACTTTGTACTGCATGATATTTTGAGAAAAAAACTAGAATGATATAAAATGAACATGGCACACATTAAATGAATAAAAAACTGGCTAAGTGGCAGGTCTCAAAATGTAACTGTAAATGGGGAATCATCATTGAGCAGGTGTGTTTATAGAGGGGTCCTGCAAGATCTGTTCTTGGCTGTATGCTATTTAGCATGTTTATCAACGACTTGGAAGAATACGTAAAATCATCACTGATAAAGTTTGCAGGTGACACAAAAATTGGGGGAGTGGTAAATAACAAAGAGGACAGGTCACAAATACAGAACAATTTAGATCACTTGCTAAGCTGGGCGGAAGAAAACAATATGCATTTTAATATGGCCAAATGTAAATGTATAAATCTAGGAACAAAGAATGTAGGCCCCACTTACAGGATGGGGGACTCCTGGGAAATCGTGATTCTGAAAAAGATGTAGGGGTCATAGTGAATAATTGTTATGGACTGGGATGTAGGCAGTCAGTTCTAGTGGGCAGAGCAAGCACACAAGTTGGGGAACAAAGCCAAGGGTCAGCACTAGAGTCAATTGCCAGTTACCAGAGCCAGGGGGTAAGCCAAAGTCAGAACCAAGGATCAAAGCTGAGGGTCAGAACTGAGGTCAGATGCCAAATGCCAGAGTCAAGCTGGAGTCAGGGTCAGAAGTCAGAGGCCAGTGTTAGAGCCAGGACTGGTCACTGGGGATTGGAGGCAAGGGGTATGGACAGGAAGAGAAGCAAGGCTCAAGCATGGTGGATAAGGCAGGAACCAGGAGCAGAGCAGAGCAGAGCAGGAAGGGTGCAGGAGGCAGGCACAAGCAGGGTCCAATGCAGCGACACCAGGAAACCATCCTGTTGCTTGGACAAACTTTATGTTCCTCCTCCTGACTGAAATAATGTGGTTGGACTAATCGGTGGAGCCAGGCAATCCTCCAATCAGAGCTCCCATGGGTGATGCCTTGGCTGGGGCTATAGTCCTAGTAGCTTCAAGACGTGGGACACTGCAATAATCAGATGTTCCTGAGCTCCCAGTGCAATGTTATAGACAAAAGGGCTAATATGATCGTTGGATGTATAAACAGAAGACTCTCAATTAGGAGAGAGGTTAAACTACCTCTATATTTGGTACTGGTGCTACCACTGCTGGAATACTGTGTCCAGTTCTGGTGTCCACAATTCAAGAAGGATGTTGATAAATTGGAGAGTGTTCAGAGAAGAGCCATGAGAATGATTAAAGTATTAGAAAACTTACTTTATACTGAGAGACACAAGGAGCCCAATCTATGTAGCTTAAAAAAGAGGAGGATAATGGATGACTTGATCACCATCTGTAAGTACCTACAGTGGAAACAAATATTTGATAATGTGCTCTTCAGTCTAGGAGACAAAGTTCTAACAAGATCCAAAAGGATGAAGATGAAGCTAGAAAATTTCAGATTCAAAATAAGGCACAGATTTTTAAAGTGAGTGTAATTTACCATAGGAACAATTTGCCAAAGATGTTGGCAAGTTTTTCTAAAAGATATGCTCTAGTCCAAACAGGAATTAATTAAGGAAGGTTCTCTGGCATCTGTTATGCATGAGGTCAGACTAGATGATCACATTGGTCTCCTCTGCCTTTATAATGAAAAAAAATGTTGGATTTTTGGTTTGCAAAAATTTTTGAGATTTCGACTCTTCATCTCAAATTGGGATGGGAAAATTTGCAAAAATATCAAAATTGTTCAAGGGACAGGAAAGCCATTTTCTGCCCAGGTTTACTGCCAGCCACCACAAGAAAGACATTAGTCCCCAAAGTAAATGAACTCCATTCCCAGATGGAAAATTCTGGGAATGGGAAATAGAGAAAGGAAAACAATCTTTTGTAAAAGGCTCTCACATTGAACATATAGGGGAAAAAAATCTGCTTTCCTCCGTAGAGTCAGTGCTGCAAACATGGCAGAAAGTTGCAAGAAACAGGTCAGCTTTTATTTCTAAAGGAAAAATACAGGAACTCTGTCTTCATTCTGCAGGATCGGCCAGAAAAACCGGTTAGTCAGGACTTCCATCCAGAGCATTCAATCTAGCACAGGAAAAATAAATCCTGCAGTGTGTCATATACTACTTTTTGGTAAGTGTTGGCAGATGTTGATATTTGGAAGCAGTAGCCACTGCAGATGGAATGTTTAGAGAGCAAGTTTCTGAAAACCCACACTCCAGCATCATTCCTAATTTTCAGCTTAACAATCCAATTCATCAAAAATATCTGGGTTCTTAAAAAGCAAGAGCAGCTTAATGATTCATGATGATGACTTGTGAAAAGAGAAAATGAAGTTTCTGTTACAACTCATTAATTTGAATTTTTACCCATGCCATCTTGTTAAAGGGATTATAAAAAAAGAACTGAATGCCAATCTGCTTCTCCTTCTCAGAAGCTTGCAAAGGGCTTCACAGCTGGCATCTGAAAAGCCCTCACTCTTCATACTGTACAGGATGTGCTTACAGTACTTTGAAAAAATACTGCATCCAAATAATACCCCATCTAAATCAACATATTGGTGATATTAGCTAATGGGAGTTTTATCTCAGCAATATATGGTATGATTCTGCCACAAGTGTATCAGTTTAAAAAGGATGAATTCAAACTGGAGCAGGTACAGAGAAGGGCTACTAGGATGATCCGAGGAATGGAAAACTTGTCTTATGAAAGGAGACTCAAGGAGCTTGGCTTGTTTAGCCTAACTAAAAGAAGGTTTAGGGGAGATATGATTGCTCTCTATAAATATATCAGAGGGATAAATACCGGAGAGGAAGAGGAATTATTTAAGCTCAGTACCAATGTGGACACAAGAACAAATGGGTATAAACTGGCCACCAGGAAGTTTAGACTTGAAATTAGACGAAGGTTTCTAACCATCAGAGGAGTGAAGTTTTGGAATAGACTTCCAAGGGAAGCAGTGGGGGCAAAAGATCTATCTGGCTTTAAGATTAAACTCGATAAGTTTATGGAGGAGATGGTATGATGGGATAATGTGATTTTGGTAATTAATTGATCTTTAAATATTCATGATAAATAGGCCTAATCCCCTGAGATGGGATATTAGATGGATGGGATCTGAGTTACCCAGGAAAGAATTTTCTGTAGTATCTGGCTGGTGAATCTTGCCCATATGCTCAGGGTTTAGCTGATTGCCATATTTGGGGTCGGGAAGGAATTTTCCTCCAGGGCAGATTGGAGAGGCCCTGGAGATTTTTCGCCTTCCTCTGTAGCATGGGGCATGGTTGACATGAGGGAGGCTTCTCTGCTCCTTGAAGTCTTTGAACCATGATTTGAGGACTTCAATAGCTCAGACATAGGTGAGGTTTTTCGTAGGAGTGGGTGGGTAAGATTCTGTGGCCTGCGCTGTGCAGGAGGTCGGACTAGATGATCAGAATGGTCCCTTCTGACCTTAGTATCTATGAATCTATGAATCTATAATTGGACTCCATATTACAGCTATATGGGGTTGATTCATCAGTGAGCCTTTCCAGTTTTTCACCATAGTAATCACAGAATCATAGAAGATTAGGGTTGAAAGAGACCTCAGGAGATCATCTAGCCCAACCTGCTTCTCAAAGCAGAATAATGCTATTGATTTAACTGAAGCAAAACTGACATATGATCTGTCTAGTGCATGTGATAATCGGGCCCTCTATCTCTACTCTGTGGATCAACTAGATTGGACACTTTATGTTTCCAGAACTCACTCAAGAGGCGAGGATTCAGGAAAAGCTAACTACCATACCATAGGAAAAATTACAGAAGGAGCCCTTGGAAAGGAATTAATAAAGTCTACTGGCATTGATCATGAGCAAAGATGGTGGCAATTTTAGTATTGGTCGAAATGGAAGAGAGCAACTCATGTGGTCACCATTTATACATCACATACCAGATGAGGGAAGAAATTTTACCTCTGGCATCTACAGGAATTGAGGGTAAAATTTGCTCCTGAGCAGAGGGCCAGCAAAAGGATTATGCACTTAACAGGGCTTAAGTGAGCCATAAGTAATGCAAACTTTGTGTTGCTCATTGCTAAAGACAAAATGCCAGTTTGAATGGGAGACTCAAAAGCACAAATAGGTAGGGGCAAAGAAAGCTATTCTTTAGGCCAGAAGTGACATACCTATTTGGGGCAAAATTCACACCTGCCAGCTGCAGATCTATACCATACTTAACCCTTCAAGATAGAGTTTAAGTGGAATTTAAGTGCTTTTTTGTTATTCAAGCCTGCTGCACAGGGGTGAATTTCATTTTTTTGTGAGCATCCAGTCTAAAATTAATCATCCAATGGTACTTTTATAGCAATATTTTGAAATTAGACATGGTTTTGGTCTTTTTTTGCCCCATGTTTTATTTTTCCATTCTCTTTATTAAAATTGTTTTTTGACTGAAAGTTTTAAATACAGTACACACAAACATTTCTCTCTCTCTCTTGGGGAAAATATATTGTTTCCTTCCACCCCCACCTCCCATCCCAATTAACTAATCTCATCAATATGCCAAGTTCAAATAATTCCAGTATGCTGCAAGAGAAGGAAGTCCAGGCCTCTTTCCCCAAGCTTATGAACTGAATCAAAGATAGATGCTGACTCCACATATGAAGAGCAGGGACTACTTCATTTATATCCACTTGCAAAGTTTACCTGTTTCTGAAAAAAGGCTGAAAGTTTTAAAAGGACAAATTGACAGTTTGTGTGTCACACATTTTGGGGGGCCCAATACAGGGGAAACAGGGTGAAAATTTAATGGCCTTTGTTATACAGGAGGTCAGACTAGATGATCTACTGGTCCTTTGTGGTCTTAAATCTATTAATCTAAATATTGCATTAAAAAAATGTGTGATTTTGAGTTTTTCAAAAAGCATGCAGTTGATCTGTAAACAAAAGATTAGCTGCCCCAATCTCCCTCAAGAAGATGAGTTGCGCGCAACAAATAACCTTCAAAAACTGGATAAGACGTAAAATGCTTCATTAGCCATGGTGAGAAGTTTTAGTGCAACATTGTTTAAGAACTAGATCTCAAGTAACTTACAAAGAGAATTATTGAAGAGCTTACAGCCAAAATCTTTCCCGTCAACCTATTTATTTATAGACATTAGCTTCGGGAATCTCCTTCCTTCTTCCTCCACCTCCCCATGATAATTGACTAGAACACAACATAAAATGACCTTGGATTGTTTATTTACTTTCAATGTTGCTTGTTTTGTCTGATTATGAGCTGCTCTACATGGACTTACCGTGGAGGCGATTACACAAAGGACAAGGGTCGGGATGCACGACGGGGAAAGTCAGGTAGTCAGAGAGGAAACTGTGCTGCCATAGAATGGTGCCACAGCTGGTGAATCATATCGTTCTTTAATTATTTTATCCGTTAAATATTTATGAAGAGTGTCTGGAGAACAAAAAAACTATCCAACACCCAGATGTTTGAGACCTTGTAGCTGAATGTTAATGCATAGGAGGGAGCCCAGTGGCACAGTTATTCCAATTCAATGGAAAATAAATCACCCTAACAAAAGATAGTAATTCAATTAGTATAACAGGAATGGCAAAAATGTCAGGAAAGAGACGAGCATGATTTCAGATAACATGCCAAGCTGGGCTCCTTTACAACTGTAAGGCCAATAATATGCTTTGAACAGTTGTGCACCCGGATCATCTTTCCCATTCAATTCTCTGAATATATGTATTTTAAACCTAAAGTTATATTGGCATAAATGCAGTGTGCACCCTAAACTGTAAAATGTAACCTTCTTGTTTTACACACAATTAACACATTTTTAATATATTCACTAAATACATGATGACTGTGGTCTTATGAAGATTACCACTTTGCTCCCTGTAAAGAGAAAAACATGCTAAAATACTTCAATATATTCAAACGTATGGAGCCATTTAACTTCCATTGACTTTAAATGTAGTTATGCCTGAGTGATGTACAGAGCAGTTTAGCCATAAATGGCATCTATGGCATAGACTGTCTCTGGATGTTTGCCCAATTTATACAAGCACCATCATAAATCACGGACAATATATTTTCAAGATTTTTAAAGGAATAAAACTATTAAAGTACCTCAGCTACCTACCTTTAATTGGTATGAATTAGACAGAATGGCTATGGGAAATTGAGCTTGAGAGCATATCACATATAGTGAAAAGAATATTTTCAGATACCGCCTGAGCAATTAAAAGATATGTTTTGTGATCAATTCATGTTAAATTGGTGCAGTAAAAACAAAAATCATAAAAAACCCTAACATGTGTTTGTGTGTATGCATTACATACATGAATCAAGCATTTTTTATTTCATCTTATAGGTAAGAAAAGCAGATACTAGAAGTCAAGGTAGAATATTCTCTGGCAGGTAGCAAGTACAACCATAGCAGAATAGGAACATGGGAATTGTCACAATGGACCAGAATAGTGGTCCACGTAGCCCAGTATCCTAGTTTGGCACCGGTCAGCACCAGAAGCTTCAGAGGAGTATGCAAGAAACCCTGCTGCAGATTAATCTGCCCCAATAAGTCCCTCATTCTAATCCATCATAGTTTGAGATTTCTTCAGAGAGATATGCAAGAAACTTCATAGTGGACAGTTACGGAATACTCTGCTCACATTAAATGTTTTGTGCAACAACCGAATCGGGATAGGAAAGAATTTTGAATATATAAATGGAGTTAAAACATCTTTGTGGGTGAAGCAACACAGATAAGTAAATGTGAAAGGGTATTGCTCCTGTGTGGATAAACACAAACCCATCAAGACCTCCCTCTGGCCAAAGCCAAGCACAAAGATCAAGCACGTGGTTTGCTTCAGCAAAGTTCCAGAGAAAATGAAAAAACAGCACTCGGCGTCCTGGTTCTTCTCATAGCCACAGACCTTTTCACAGACCTGAAGACTCTTCCTGACTCTTACTGCCCGAATGAACCTCTAATGCCCTTGGCACATCCCTTTTTAGTATACTGGGAGGTAATCATTCATTCTACACAGACGACTAACACAGCAACCCGGAAAATCGCTGCACTCACAGCAAGCAGCAGAAGAATAAAATTCATTTCTTTCTTGCCAGCCTTTAGACAGGGTTTATTTACCCCCTCTATGGCGTATCTGTTGTCATACATTTTACTCATTACATAAAGAAATATGGAAAATATTCACCCATGGAGGAAACTAGATATCATCAATAACTGATGCATAGTTGTAATAAATAAATATAAACAAACAGCTGAATTTGTCCCCAAAGGCTTTATTTGTACATTCACGCACCTAATATTTCATATCAAATCTGAAAGTAAGAAAGTAAACTGACATTTTGATTATGGAACATATTAGAAACTGACTGTATTTTTATTGATCTATCAAAACATTTGAAGGATTGATTACTACAGTTTCCAAGTCATTCATTCCTCAGGAGATGCAGACATGAGAATGTTGCAGTCCATGGCAAACAAAGGGAACAAAAAGCTTTAATGCTCTTGATTGAAAGTACAATTTTCAGTCTCAATGTAAGTGTTACAGCCATTTTTGCCTTGAAATCATTGTGCTAAGCAATGAATACTTTATAATTAAGAAAACTACTCAGTGTTTGTTTAGTGCAATGTTATAGATGTCTTTTGATAGGGTTCACTGAACCTTAAAAGATATGTCATTCATATTCTATCTTTAGTAAGACAACACAAAGGTAGTCTCAAAGGAAAAACAATGGAATTACATTGAAAATTCTCCAGAATGCAACAGTATGTTTGATAATTAAATTGAACTGAGTTCATTACATTAGATGGCACAAAAATAATTAAATGACTTAAATAACTCACTTAAGGTAGGCTGTGTCATTTATTCTCTCTCCCTCATTCACTCCTGAGTATATCTGATGCAAGGCATTCCTCTCCTCCTTAACTGATAGTCCAACAGACGAGTCTGCCAGATCTCAAAGTAAAATGACAGCCATTTGCCCTTCAGATTGTGCTCCCATCAATGACTAGTAATTTAAAGCTTCCCTAAAGATCCAACAAGAGTGGCAGGCAGAAACAACACATGCATCTTCAGTGGTGCAACTGTATCATGAGATAGGTCCAAGTAGCCACGTAACTACCAACAGGTCATCAACAGGACATCCTCAGAATAATCATCTGTACAGTCAACAGCAGAGAGAAAGTGCGTCAAGGAATTGAACAAAAAAAGACGGACTAAGACAGTTTAAGAGGTGCTATGGCCTCTGTGTAACAACGAGGTGAGAGTTTTGTAGCAACTGGAAGGAGAAGTGATAAACAAAAAGGAAGACTGAAGACACAGGAAAGCCCTAAGGGGAGCAGACTGTTTTCCTACCCTATTAAGAAGCACCTTAGGCAGAGGCACTGACTTTGTTCTGTCCGGGTGGATGCTCCACCCCCACTGTACCCTGAGGCCCTGCCCCAACTCCACCCTTTCCCCCAAGGCCCCACCCTCACCCCCTCTTCCCACCCCCTGCTCTGCTCCCTTCCCTGAGCATGCCTCGCCCTCACTCCATCTCTTCCTGCCCTCATTCCAACCCCTCCCCCCAGCACCTACCATTTCCAAACTGCTGACCGGAAGGTGGCTGCTGAGCACTCACTGGTTTTCCCCCCGCATCTGACTGACTCAGAAAGGGAAGTCCCACACGCCTTGCGCTATGTGCTTTTCTTAAAGTTCTCCAGGGAAGAAGAGGTTTCCTGTATTTTTGTGGCTCATGAGATGTTTCTGAGATAGTGTACCAAGGGAAGTGATGGGACAGCACCATCCTGCAGTAACTTTACAAGCAGAGCAAACAGTAACAAGTGCACAATAGGGGAAAGTCCTGAAATAGCAGGGAGGGATGGAAGAGATGACCTAATAGCGCAACACTCTTCCCTCTACCCACATCTCTGACTCTACTGGACAAACAGAAGAAAGAGACCCACTTCTTGGGGCCTGAGCCACAATTCTTTTCTGGAGCTTCTGCTGGGGCAGCATAACTGTATGCCATCCCTTACGCAGGAACAAGCACAAATGCTTATCAAGCCCACATCTGGTGCTCTCCCATCTATTTGTCATGTGCCATTTTTCCTACTCTCCAACACACTTCACCTTTTGTACCTGACTCAACTTTTCACATACAGTGCCACACGCACAAGTCCAGGAAAAAGAAAAGAGCCACAACAATCCATTATGGAAGAGCATACAGACTCAGAGGCAGTTCCCTTCCAGCTAATGGTGTTGCTATTAGCTCATGGCTCCTTCGCAGGACATACCCCCTGAACTTTCCATCAGATTTACTTCCTGAACTAGGGGGTCATTCCCCGCAAGGGAGGAGTCAGAGCCTTTGGGGGCCATCTTTACATGTGCCAGGAGCACCTGCCCATCCATCCAATACTGTAATTCTACTACAAAATATAATCTGGTTTAACTGATCTCTGGAATAAGTAGAAGTTTATGGACAAAAGAGGGTTCTAGCTAGTGATTCCTCCCATGCTGAAGGAGAAGGAAGGAAGCGATAAGAGGAAAGGAGCAAACCAGCACAAATTGTTTTCCAGGCCCAACTAGCTGAAGAGGCAGTCCTGCTACAGAGTTTCCTCTCAAATTAGATTCCTCTCTCTATAGCTTCCAAACATTACTACCAACTCTCAATATAGCACATTTGAAATGAAAACAAATGACATTAGTACAACCTTAGATGTGGGAACTGCTTTTCAGTTGAGTCCTTATGTTGCCAAAAATAATGATGAATCTGAGTGCTGAGTTTCAACCCTTTCCCCTCGGCCCTTTAGATAACAAAGAGGGGTTTACACACTAATGAAGAGTATTATTTATGCAATCTAAACACAGTATCCCTTCTTGAGCAACATAGTACCAGTTGTCCCAGGCATTTATGAAAATGTGAGGAAGAAAGCTGAGTGACTCAAAAGGGCAGCTGAATGGGACGTGCAAACTAGCTGTAGTGTCTGGAATGCACATCATTCACTAGCAGCATACTGGGTTTCCTTTAGTTGCAGAAAGCCATATTGTGTTTGCGTGCTCGCATAGACCAAATTGTCAGAGAGAGTACTTTATGTAGACAAACACTTTTCCATAACACTCTGACCATCTAAAGCCATTAAGTATTTGGATCACCAATAACATGGCAGAAATTAGATTCATGTCAATAAGTTGTGATATACGGTAGTTGATAAGAGGAAAAATGTATCTACCCTTTCTAGAATGGGAAAATAGCTGTTCTCATTCAGTTTGGTCTCTAGAAGAACAATTTCTGAAATTCTTCCAAAAGCACCACTCCCAGCACCCCCCATATATGGGATATTCTTCAGTGGCAGACAGCAATGCAGTGGTTCTATACCACTTTCCCTGGCAGCCCCTGGTGTACATGGTATAACTGAAGAAAAAGAAAGAGCACTGTTTTGCCCTTGCCATTCTTGGCTACCAGAACAGCCCCTTGAGGACAAGAAAGCAGCCCTTTGCTGGTTTCTGAACTGGTTCCAGAAGATATGGATTGCAAAGGTGGTCTTTTCCCTCTCCCCCTTCCTGAGCTGAGCAGACCTCAGCTAGGACTGAGAACCAGGGCTTCCATCACCAAAACCCCTTTCATTTGTGTATAAACTGAGCCTTTTTCTTTCAGGTTATTCCCCCTCAGAAACTTCAGTGGCATTAATTTTAATTTTTGCCACTTTGTGTTCCTCATGTCTGAGCCAAAAAGAAAGCAAAGATTCAAGGTTCTGCTCAGACATTAGGAATCACCAGGCAGTGAGCCATCCTTTGGATTGGGTTAGTAATAGACTTTACCCATAGGCTGGCCATTAAATTAAGAAAACTCTTCATTCTGACATTTCAAGCCAAAAAAGGGAAGGCAGCCTATGAGATACCATCCGGTGCATCTGGGAGTACTAAAATGCAGAATTTATAGGTGGGCAGGTGGAGGGGGGATGGGGGGTAGGGTGGAGACAAAAACTATTAACATTTGCTAATCTAATTGAAATCCAAAAATGAGAATAATTTTTTTCTATCAGACTTTTTAAAAAACTGTTCTAAACAATAATAAAAATTTCCAAAATATAAGCTTCCTAAATGAGCTACATAATGTTCCATGCCATAATCACCACTGCAACGAGAAAATTGCTCAAATCGTTTCTGAGCCAGAGTTGTCAGTCATGCTGCTCTGTGCTCTGAGTAGCAATGTTCTGTGCAATTAATATCAAACCTTCCAAGGCAGCTCTGACTTCTGATGTTCTGTGTGCTTCTGTCATTACAGAAAAGGCAAAGCCATACATGACTGTAATATAGAGCACTGAAGGGAAGAAGAGAGGAAGAAAGAACTGCTGTAGTCAAACAGGGTCCAGAAATTGTAAGATAATGGTGTGGTTTTGTGCAAGATTGCAGCAACTCACTTTGTCTCTCCACCCCCTCCCCCCCCCCGCCCCGCTGCCACATACACATTTTTATGCTTAATTATGGTTTTTATTGCACTCGTAAGAAATTCAGCTGGTAAAACCACCCTAGGAGCCAAGAACAATTCATTTTTTCCCTTTTCGAAAAGCTTCCAGCCCAGCCATTATGCACTCTCTCTTTGAGATGAAACCAAGTGCTGTTAGACTCTTGTTTACTTTGGTCCTCAGATGTGATCATTATTCTGAGTCTGCATGAAAATCCTGAGGAAGGAAATGGACAAGTGGCACACAGGGATCTAAACAGGACAAAATTATTCTTCTCTGCACCTTGCTGTGCCTTTGCACTGCAAAATTACCACTAGCATCAGTAAAATGTACATCAGGCACTGAGCGTATAGAGCCCTAGCAAAGGGAAAAATCACAAATCAAGTAGGTATGAAATAATCCTGAAATCTCAGTCACCTCCCCCCGCCCCACATATGTTTAAATTATACTCCCTAAACATAGATTGCTGAAGAGACATCCCTCTGCATAAGCATTGGAGGGGTGGAAAGGAAGGAGAAATTACATGTGAGGGCATTCTTAAATAGCATTGAAATTCAAGATGGTAAGTGATCTGGTAAATATATATAGATTATTCATCAAACTCTTCAGTATATTTAGAACAGTGCAAATTTGTGCTCATTTACTATTTGTGACCAGATTAAAAAATTAAGCCCACAGCAGGCAGTACTGTGAACCATAATTTGATGGACATAAACAGGAGCCCAACAGACATAATTTGGGGCTTATTTACATGTTGCTGTCAAATAGTGTCTGTGATCACTCTTGTAATCCTGACTCACATGAGCTGTGCTGATTAAATCAACAGGGCTACTCCTGAGAGTAAGGATTGCAGGATTTGGCCTTAGTCATTAAAGGATAGTAGACTACACCGAATAGTAGCAACTACCTTCAGGCAACAGACTATTTAAGTAAGATGTTTATTTGCGGAATTCTAAGGATCCTGTCAGGAAGAAACAATGCTCTCTGGCTCCTGTTGAAATGAGATTTAAAATTAGTTGGAGAAATTTTACCTGTTAACAAAGAGTATCCAGCGACAGTGTCTATTACCTTCAAAGAACTTCAGTTCATCTCACTAACTTCAGCTTCCAATGTGTCTGACCCACCACCCTCGCTCTGTTCCTCTTTCTCACCTCCCCAAGCTTTTCCTCCCACCAAATTTAAACTCAGGCAGGTGGAGAAAATTCCCATGAAGTATTCAGGTCAGAGAATTGAGGAGTTGGGGGATTCAAGGATGGGATTTCAGCTAAAATACTCTTGTAACATCTGCATAATTTGAAGGCATACTGTCAATTGAAATTTGGCCCAAAAATTAGATTTTATCATAGCAAGCTTTTACCAAACCCAAGCCCAACAGAAATGTTTCCATTTAAAAAAAAAATCCAATGGACAGACTACTTAAAAAAAATTCTCTGTACTATCTGTGATCAAAACATTGTGGCACTGAGAACCCACAATGAAATGGACTATGAAACAACGATGAAATTGACTTAAATAAAATTTAATTATAGAAGGAGAAAGACAGAGAGATGGCATAAATAGTTCAAATAAACAGGATTTTTTACACAATATATAGCTATATAAAATCAGTTATAAAACCCTCTGGTATTAATGACTCAGGTGAAGAAATATTTGTATACAATGGAAGGCTCCAATCTTGCAAACTGTTCTGCATAGGTGGACCCCCCTGACTTCAGCGTGGGATCTTTGTGGGAATAAAGTTCCACTGAAATCAACTGGAGGGGCGGGGCAAAGAAAGATCGGCCTATACAGATCAGTGCAGGGCATAATATTTTAAATTAAGCGTCTCTTAATCATAGGGTGACCATATTTTCCCAAAGGGAAAATGGGCACCACACAGGGCTGGCCTGAGATCCCCCTCTGCCCCCCCACATACACGGGACCCTGCCCCCTGCCACTGTTAGCCTTAGGCCCCTTCCAACTGCATGGGGCGTGGGCCCAAAACCCCCTGCTTTCTGCCCACGTGGGGCTGGCCCAGCCTGACCCTCTCTCCTGAGCCGTCCCTCCTATGCAGGGCTGGCATTGCCACTTGCCTCCCCTCCCTACCACACGTTCCTCCACACACTGCTAGGGGTTGCAAAACTGTGCTTTTGTCCAAGAGATTTGTCTTGGTAACATGCCATGATTATCATCTGACAAAAGCAAATGGGCCAAATACCCAGTTTTGCCAAAAAAAAAGTTGGGACAGCCAAGACAGGGCTTAAAAAGGGACTGTTCCGGCCAAAACAGGACATATGGTCACTTTACTTAATCATGTCCTGATTTGCTGATCAAAAACAAAAAAACAAAAAAAAATCCAAAACAAACCTGACTCATGGGCCACTGAGACAGTTAAGACAACTTTTTCTTTGGCTGGTAACTGATGTTGACCATATAAAACAATAAACTCGAGATGAACCGAGTGTCATAATTCCTATGATGCATCTCCCCAGATCACTGACTACCAGAATTCCTACTGACTTCAAGGGAAATTGCAGGTGCTCAGCACTTCTCAGGATTCATCACTGAATACTAGATCTGATCACAATTTATTTAAAAAAAAAGTTTCAGACAAATGTTTTCATATTTTTCATCAAGCTTTAATTAGTACATTCTAGGGAGGACAGCTCAGAAATTACTTGTTAGTGTGAAAATGAAAACTCAGTTTGATCCTACAGGCCTTTACATAGACTGTTCTGCAGAATCCAGTTCCAATTGTCCTCTCACACATCCACTGGAGAAGTCTTCTGGACAGAAACTTAGCCATACATCCACTCTCTCCCTGGGCAGTTAAAGTATGAAGCAGATTATCCTAGACTTTCCTAAATCTGAAAAGGATGTATAACCAACAAATCTATTTTCTGAAGACTCAAATGATTAAGAAAAAAATGTTGATGTTGGTGCTTTGATTTTTCAGGAAAATGTTGGATTGTCTTTAATAAAAGAGAGAAGCTTGGCTGAAATCTTTTTATCCTAAAGATTATGTTAGGAAGAAAAAAATACATTTTCCCCACCGACCTATTTCATCAACTTTTACGACCTTTAGTACCAGCCTTTAATTGATAAACATCAACTTTTCTAACCTTTCCCCTTCAGCACTTGTAAGCACAACTAACAACATTGGGGTTGACACACTGGTAACCTCATCCCTAATCCATTGTCAGAACATGGTTTTTAAAAATCAGAGTTATGATAGCATCACATTTTTCAGGTCTGTATCAACCAGCTGTGCTCAGTCAAGAGGAAAATAGAGGGAGAAACTCAATGCTGAAGAACAGGTCTGGGTTTGGGGGGCAAAGCACCAGGCAGCCTTGGGGGCACAGAAAAGCAGGATTCTGCACAGCAGACCTGGTTCAGTCATTATGCAGGAATTACTGGGAGAATTCTGTGGCCTGTGTTAAGCAGGAGCTCAGACTAGATTATCACAATGGCCCCTGCTGGCCTTAAAATCTGAAACAGTAAACAGAAAGAGAGAAGAGGTTTCAGAGTAGCAGCCGTGTTAGTCTGTATTCGCAAAAAAAGAAAAGGATTTCTTTTTTCAGAAAGAGAAGAGTTAATGTTTCATAGACTCAGACTTGATTTCCTCCTAGTTAATCTTGGTACTTTTGTGTGTGTTTGTCTATCAAGTAAAATAGTCATAGCTTTTGTTTTCAAGGAACGCTGGGACATAGCTCCTATAAATGAAAGGGAAAGTACCAGAGCTCAGTGTTCCTCCTATTTTGAAGCTATTAAATAAGATATATCATTTTCAGTCCATAGTTGCTATACATACAAACTCATATCCCAGTTATGCCTTGGTCACAATCAAGTGTACTGACTAAGTACATAGGCCGCCTGGGCCCATTAGCGACTGAGGACTAGTCTTCCCTATTTCAAGTCTTTTAACATTCATAGGGACCAGTTATTAAAGCAATACATCTCTCAAAATACACCTTTCATAAAAGATTAGGTGATAATTTATGTGCGAATATTTTAAGATGGAGAAATTAACCAGAAATTGCAAATCCTTTTTTATATTTCCTCCTTTACGTTTAACTTACAGCTAGAGTTTTTTCTTGGTAACATGCCAGTCATTTTCATTTTCCCTAGCCCACACTAGAAGCTTTTCAGGCTGAACTTTTTGTTCATTCATTTAAACTTTCTGCACTTTCATAAGAGCCAAACTTTTCTCAAATAAAATATCTTATATGTCCCATACAAAAATCAATAATATATATACTAAGAAGATGAGAAAAGCCACGTTTCCCAGTATTACTTATCCTTGGACAGATCTATAGTCCTCTAATTGTTTTAAACTGGGAGGAGAATGGAACATCTTCAGCTTTATAAATATCTAGGAAGATTTGTGACAGGGTTTTGCTTATACTCAGAACTCCGCTAACCATTAACTCTTCAGTAACCAGAGAGAAAACAGGTCCCACACACATTCATCTGGGAAAAAAAAAAACCATCAAAGGCTGATTGACAGTACAGTACATTTACAGATTAAAAATACCAAATATAAAATAATTGCACCAATAGTCTCCCTGACTGGACCATACCTCTATCAGGGCCAGAACTGCAGTACAAAACAAAGCAAAAGCGCCACATCCACCACTTGCCTGCCTACACAACCAGCAGCCATAGTCACCAGGGTCTTTCTCCTGATCCTCCTTCATCTGGGCCAGTGAGGAGAGGCCGTGACCAGCTTCAAGCAATACTAGCTATTCCACATTGCCAGCAGCAGAGGTCACCATCTGTTCTCTCCTGCCAGAGCCATGGTTTCATCTGGGCAGGGACAGCATCAGTAAGAACAGCCAAAACCTGTGAGTTAGGTCTAATTGGAACATGCTGTCTTTGGGTAATATTTCCAATTGACCAATAACTGGCGGAGGAAGCAAAAATTCATTGGTCTGGGAATACGATTCCCAGGCCTGCAAGGGTGTGTCTTTAAATGAATAGGTGTGAATGACCTTTGTTCATACTTTTTCAAGAGACCTTTTTTCTTGTGCGTGTCTCTCTCTCCTAGGAGTAAACCTGAAACAGTATGTCTAATTCTGGGGCAGAGGATATAAGAGGGGAGTGGGGGGGGCGGGGCAGAGTTAATTAGAAGAAGGATTCTTTAAAAGGTCTGTACCTTTAAGAGGACACTGCAGTTTAGGATGAGTTTTTGGGGAAGAGTAAATAAATAAGTAAGAGGCTGGCTAGAAGATTACTAGTGTATTACGCAACCCAGAAAAGATAAGTGTCCAATGCAATGTTGTATGTTGTAAAAAATATAGCCATAGTATTTGTAAATTGTGAGTGCATATACAGCAGTCATGCCGGCAAGATCAGAAGCTGATACCTATGCTGGGTGTCCTCATGGTGACTTAGAGCTATAAAGAAGCTGCGCAGACAAGCAGAGGCTTCTTTCTGGGAGGAGAGCGTGAACTCATACCTTCAGTCCATTGCTGTTTGGGAAATGTAGTTTAGTAATTGAGTGGCAATTTTGTTGCAGGCTCTGTTGCTCGTTATTGGTTAAATTCTTGCAGTTGGCTTTACTGAAAGAGACTGTCTATATGAAACTATTTGAGATAAATTACTTGGCCTGTTTGCAGCATGTGTGGGTTCATGGCATTTTTTTGTTTGTTTGTTTGTAATGAAGAGGGAGATTTTAAATGGGAAGGGGAACAAAGAGAGGAATTGGGTAATTGAAAGAAGGGTCCCCCCCCACCTCAACAAGGAATTAGATACAGCCAGAAAAAAACAGGAGCGGGCAGAAGCTTGGAATCAGAAGCTGCATCTAGATCTGTCCGTTTTAATATGCATTTGTACTGTAAATTAGCAGATAACTCCTCAAACATGGTGGAAGTCGGTTTTGGTCAGGGGATTTCTTTGTTTTAATGACCTGTTTATTTTCTGTAATGTTTAAACGAGATGGCTTTCATATCAATATTCCTAATTATTCAGCCATTCACATTAACCACTGCTATGAAATCAGTAGAAGGCCTTATAAACAGATGCTATAATAATCACTCCAAATACTGTACTAATACTATTGTAAGCCAAAGAGTTTGCACCAGAACTGGTTGTTGTGTTGTTGTAGTTGTTTTTAGAACAGAAACAAGGCCGGTGCCTTCTCTTCTCCCTGATGATAGTGGCGCTAGCAGTAGGAGACATTTCTGAGGGGGTCACCTACCACTATCTATGTCACCACATCATCCATTCCCTCTCTCCATCTCCTCATCCCACCTGTGGAGGGAGGTTATAGTGGGGAGATCATCATCAGGAGCCTGTTAGCAGCTGCAGTTGCTCCATGTAGCCAATTAGGCTCCATTAGGGCTGAGGCAGCAATGAAAAGAACAGCAGGCAATGTAGGAGTGGCTCCCACAAATACTGGACTTTTGAAATGATTAGCAGCAGGGGCTGACATCTTTGCTCCCACAAGACACTGCTCTATAAGGGCAGTTTTTCAGCACCAAAGACCACAACTTTCAAGGTCCTAAAGCCTAAATGTGGATCAAGGTGATCAATATAGACCCAAAATTAGGGATAGTAAGTAAGTAATAGTGCAGGACTTCCTTACTCAACAGATCTCTTCGATTTGTATACAAAATCATATCTATTTGCTTTGGTGGGGGGATCAGTTTTTACTCGTTAACTCTGCAGAGTCAACTCTGCTAATAGGAAGTTGTGTTCTATTCCATCCCATGCATCAACAGCTCAGTTTACTAAATTCTAGTTAGTTACACCTGTGTAAAACCCCATGATGGCAGCAAGGAAGGCACCAATTTACAGAAGCTTTATTACAGTTGAGGTTAAAGGGGAAGGAAAGAACCAGCTTGACTCTCAGAGCTCAGGCTAAATTTAAAGAGCTGCTGGTTGAAAAAAAAAATCAAAAATGCTTCTTCTGTGTTCACCTGCTGTAGCCTGTGGCCAAAATTTTAAAAAAGCCCAGTGATAGCTAATCACAGGAATCCAAAATGGCTGTAGAAAACATGCCTTCCTTTACGTATTCTGTTTGGATTAATTCATTTTAAGTATGTTTTGAGAGTGAGGTATTCTTTATAAAAAGATCTTTGAATGTCTTATATCATGGCATTATGGTTATTGTCTGAGTCTATCTGAATTGCATGAGGTAGTGTTTGTAAGAATAACAACAGCTCAGGGGATTGGTAATGGATATACAGATCTTCAGCGGTTACTGGTTCAAATCCAGCCCACGTTCGTAGCGACCAGAACTGATCACTGATAAATAAAATCATAATAAAATAAAACCAGATACAACCTGATGGTTCCACAGTAGGGTTTAGAAATGTGGAAGCAGCATTGGGGGACACTCAGGACCAAGGGATGTTGAAACTCTCGTGGGTCCATGATCCAGCTAATTAACAGCCCAAGAAAGCCCCAGGCAGGCCCATGTCTATCTCTAAATGCTGCTTGCTGTCTGTGATGACATCAGCCAAGTGATTATAGTTGCCTTATCTAAGCTGTATTGGGAAATGTCACTCATCTGTATACAGCAGTACCAAATCCAGCAGCGAGTCCTGATCTAGCCTAGTCACAATGGCTTTCTGGCCTGTCCAGGCCCCATGCTGTGGATTGTCAGGTCAATCACAAATATTCAGAAGAGACCTGTAGGACAACAGGGAGGCTAATAGATTTGGCCAGGGAGAAGATGCTGATTGTAGCTGGAAGGGCATGCGTGCACAAGAGTACTGGCTCTCCCCTAGGCACTTCTTACACCGCCTCTCTAAATGTATAAGATCATTTCTGCTTGCACGCACAGTCTGTCTGTCCTGTACTTGCTATGTGGATGATGTCAAGGCAGTCAAGCTTGCATTTTTCCATCAGCACTAAATTCACATGGAAAAGGTAACAAAGAAAAAAATCTTTCATTTGATGTCATTAAGCATTAGGGGTCTCAAATAAGGCATGGACGCCAAGCGAAGACAGATTTAAATGAGGAATCTGCAATAGTTTTTATGTGCCATATCTTCCATAGGAAAAAGGCTTTCCTTCTGATGACAGCAATGCCATGACTAAAACAGTTCAAGGAAAGAAGAGTTTTTTTCAATGTTAGTAGAAGCCCATTAGACTCATTGTAGCAATAGATATCTGGAAAAAATAACGGACTATGCAGTGTATTAGAAGAGTAGAGCCAGGAAGCACTGCATGTGAAGGCAGGTCCATGGTAGAGTCAGCCACACCAGGGCAATAGTTAGCTCAGTCAAAAAAAGTTTCAAGATACCAGAATACAATATAGAAAGCACAAGTGGGAAAGTTTACTCAGAAGCATGACAACTGTAAACTTCTCATCCTCTATAACACTAATGAAATGTTTTCATTTACCCTCATTTGGACTGGTCTAAGTCCTCTGAAATCAATGAATTGCATACATGTAAATCTAAACTGTGGGGCTGAAAACCACCATATTAGGAGTTATTTTTCTTATGGCTTCAGCATGGAAAGCTGCTGCTGCTGCCGCCACTTCCAGTAGTAGCTGAAGGCAATGGTGAACCCAACTGTATTATGACTTGACTTGCAAGCTGTAGGTTGTGACATACGCCAGCCAGGTTCCATGATAAGGTTCTGTCTGGTAGGAGTGGAAGTCCTGGTTTGTTAAGAGCCAGTGTCTTTAACAAGTCATAGCCCATCCAGATGGAGATAGTGTTTGCTGAGGTGTGGCAGAGAAAGGGGCAATTAGCAAGGACACATAATCCTGTCATACACACTTTCAAACGTGCCAAAGACTGAAAACCTTGGTGCAAACTATGTTTGCTTTGCCTGGAATGCTGTACTTTTGTCTACTGCCAGGAACAAGCAGAAGAGAGAGTAATTACCTGGCTCAAACACATGGATAGGAGTAGGGGAGTTCAAAAGAGCAGGTTGGTATGATTGTTAGTCATGCTGTGTTGGAGGTACAGTAATGAGGAGTCTGGAGGTGAATTTTAAAAACATAAGCAGGGTATATTAAAATCTAATTAATTCAACTACAGAAATGTGAGAGCTAGAATCTTCTCTGTGCCTAAGACACCAGTTCAGACTTTATTCACAGAATTTCAGTTTTCAAATGTCTCCAGCATGATAACAAGCAACAATACAATACATTAAAGAAAACACTCGTTAGAAACATTACAGTGTTTCTTTAGGACAAACAGTCATTGCTTGATAAGTGATCCTGAGGACATGACTTCTATCACCTAGCTATTTTGTATATTAATACCTAGCTCTTATGTAGCAGTTTTTGTCCATAGATCTCAAAGTGTTGTACACAAAAATTCAGAATTATTCCCCCTATTTTACAGATAGGGAAACTGAGGCACAGGCAGGGAAGTCACTTGGCCAAGGTCATCCAGCAAGGCAGTGGCAGAGCCTGGAACTGAACCCGGGTTTCTCAAATCCCACACCACTCTCATCTAGTGGGTGTTGCACATAAAACACCTGCCCAGTACTCTGAAATTGTAATTTGAACTTAAAAAAAAAATCACAATACAACCATCAACAAAATCATACCAGTTCTCATCTACAAATACAGCCCATCTAGAAGCTCTCCTGAGCTATGGTTAGCACATTAGATCTAATATCTGCATGCCCTGAAGATTAATGTCATGGTTTCTTTCAGTAGTAACACTTAAATGTTTGCTGATGCCATTTTGAAGAGATCTGGAATTTCTCAACCACAAACTGGAATTTCAGTCTCTGAAGACATCTTAGAACCTCCAGGATAACCATGTATCATCTGAACCTTATTTATCCACCACATTTTTTTTTATTATTTATTTAGCCATCTGCTGCCATAGTTTTTATTGGACCATCAAGGATTTTCTTTATTTTCCTTTGTAACCAAGTTTCTCAATCTCTTCTTCCCCTATCATTTTTAAAGTATATTGATTACTCCAGGGAAGAAGGTACTTGGTGTGTTGGCTCACACTCAAGTCCCTGGGTTTTTCTAGGCAAGCTTGAAAGAGGATCACTGTGTATGTATGCTGCTCTCCATGATTACTATCAATATACTTAGACTACTTACCAAGTATTTCAGCACCTCGCAGTCATGAACTGATTTCAATCCTCAGAACATCTGGGTGAAGTAGGGATTTGTAATCCCCATTTTACAGAAGATGAACTATTTCACCTACTTTATAACACCGCAGCATGTCTTCTTAGCAGCACAGGCTACCATGAGCACATCACATCTCCGCTCCCCACACAGGCTTCTCATAGAATATCAAATTAAGTTCAAGATCTCTGTCTTTATCTGCCAGGTGCTCCAGGGGGGCTGGGCCCAGGAGATCTAAGAGACTCTTTTAAAGTATGGGATGAAGACTATGGTTGGCACCTCTGGCACAATGGAACTGTACAATGAATAACATTTGTCTGTTCCAGGAGACAGAGCTTTCCTGGTGGCCAGTCTGAGTCTGTGGAATGAACTCCCACAGGAATTCAGGACCAACACAAACCTCACCATCTTCCATGCCAAATGCAAGGCACATTTTTTGACCTGGCCATCTTTGACCTGGCCAACATAAATACATAGTAACATGTATATTAAAAACAAAAACCCCTATCAAAACAAGAAACGCCTCTGAACATGCTTTTCCCCCTGTGGAGAGGATGAGAGAACAAATAACATATGGCAGCTGTGTAGCCATGTTGCTTAATGCATGACTGGAAGGTTCTCAGACGCTACAGTGGAGAGTGTGGTAGAAGAACCTGTACAAAATAAAAAAATCAGGTTAAGTAACCAAAGTGGCACAGGAAGCCTATGGCTGAGCTAAGAATTGAACCCAGCTCTCCTGAGTCCTAATACACTGCTCCATCCGCAAGATCATCCTTCCTACCCTTATGATAACATCATTTGATATCATATTGTTATGCAGATAATATCAATGAACATCATTAGTGTTAGCCCCTCTCTTTCACTATAACAGAGTTTGGGGACTCTAGCTCATTCTGTCTCTATGTTGTTAGGCTTCTCACTGCTGTCTGGCTATCAGCACGACATCACAGCTCCTGCTCCCATGAGTGAGGCATCACAAGTCAAGGACACCAACAGAAAAGGATCGGAATACACCAACTCTTGTTTAGCCACACCAGATGCTATGTGGCATTCCCATGACCCAATTTTTCCTTCTTGTAACAATTCAGTCAGTGATTTTGCTACAGTAGGTAAGCATGAAATGAATTTTCTACAATTGTTTATCAGTACTAGGAAACCCTACAGCTCAGGTTTTTTTTTTCTTATTTGGGCAAATTTAGCATTAACTCTGAACTCTATCCAATCTTTTCCTTTACTCACAATTCATAGTCTTGACATCTGCTTATGGCTGCTTCAAAGTTAAACAGAATATTTCTGCTGCGTTTTCTTCTGTAACTAAGATATTGTCTAAGTAACAGAGGACTTTTTTAGTGCTTGCGTTATCAGGTCTGTAATTCTCTCCGTTACATTTTATACAACTTATCCATAAGAATATGAGAATCATCCATGACAATGGCAAAGCTGGCAGAGTAATTAATGAGTCCCAGATTGGGGTTATCCTAACACACCCTGAATAATACTTTACTACACAGATAGTCCTATTGACGATAGTGGGACAACTTGTGATGTCAGGTACTATTCAGTGGGAGTTTGGGTATCCCAGTCTGTCCCCAGCTTTACACTGGTAAGGAGTTAATCAGTTCACTAAAGACTCTATTGTGCATTTACAATAAGAACAGCCATACTGGGTCAGACCAATGATCCATCTAGCCCAGTATCCTGTCTTCTAACAGCAGCCAATGCCAGGTGCCCCAGAGGGAATGAACAGAACAGGTAATCATCAAGTGATCCATCCCCTGTCACCCATTTCCCAGCTTCTGGCAAAGAGAGGCTAGGGACACATTTAAGGGATCAAGGACAAATCTAAGAATGATTGTTTTAGCAAGCATAATCCCTCCTCCAGTTCCTTTTGCATGTCATGCTCCACACTGGAATTTCTTAAATTGGGAGCTGCACCATGAATCCCCAAAGAGTAAAAACAAAAAAGAAACAAGTGAAGAGTTTTGTCACTGGTTCTGCTAGCTAGCTATTTGGTTGCCGTGAGCATGATGATTACTTCTTGTTCCTTGCAAACAGAAACTCAGTGTACGCATGTAATTGTTATGGAATAGCAGAAAGCAGTGAAATCTTCCATGCTATGTGCAGTGCATTCAAAATTATTTGCAACATCCAGAGTTCTTGCCTAAGACAAATTTTCCTTTTAGTAATTTCCTAGAAAGCTCTGTGGCTAATTCCATACACAAAATTAATCTGTCAGCAATTCTTCTAATGTAATGCCAAACTCAATTGTGGAAGCCAACCTTTTTCAGACATGCTATACATTCAAAAAACTTTTCTCCCAAATGTTGTCAATAGTCATGGAAGCTATTACTGCACCTTTTGGCTGAGACATTGTTCATATCTGAATAAATATTTCTTAATACCTTAATGGCTACATTAAATTGCAGCTTGTGCTTTTTCCCCACGGACACCAGCTCCTATAGCAGGGTGAGTATCTTCAATACCTGTTGGTTGACAGGAACACAGATCTTTTCTTGCATTCTTCATTATTGTCTGTTTGTAGAAAGCTCCACATATGTGCCAACTCCTTCTGTAGCATCATCAGAGCAAAACCCCACTTTCTCATTTAAAAAGAGGCAAGTTTTTTCTGTATTTATTTTCTTTCAGAGACTTTTCAAAACACCATCTATAACATTCCCATTGCCAAATTGATGTTTGAAGTATAAGCAGAGATGGAGTTGAAACTATAGGATGAAAACTCTAAATCCAAATAGTTTTGAAATGTGGGGCTGTTCAGAATGCTAACTCAGAGCCTGATTGCTTTCCTGGGAATCACACGCAACATATGCCAAAACTTGGGAGGGCCCATAAATGGAACCCCAATGGGCATCCGTGCATTTATCATTTGAAGCTATATTCCTAAGTGGTGCTATCGATTATCCTCACTATGTAATTCAGATATTGTAATGTTATTAGTGTAAGTCACACATGCATATATATGCACAGTAGAGAGCATTGTTCCATGGTAAGCTCAAGGGTTACATTTAAAGACAGGGATCCAAGCTCCAGAGAGAGAGAGAATGTATATGAGTGTAAATGTGTGTGTGTTTTCACAATTGAATTAGCTTCAGTCTCATTTCAGCCAAGATGCTGAAGCCCAAAGAGCTTCTTGCAGCCAAAATGTGCAATGGGAATTTATGCAGAGCCTTGAGAATAATGGGTTGTTTTCTTTTTTATGTCCCTCAGAGAAATAATAGAAATTTGACATATATCATGTTTAATAGATTTTGCTTTGCAGCAAAGTGTATTTGTAATTATTTTCTAACTGCAGTATTCAGTTTAATTTAAGTCTGACCTCAGCCCAACTTGAAGAGGGGAGAAGGGTTTCTAACAGTGGCACAATGTTTTACCCTGCAAGGATGTGTGTGTAAGCAATTCCTCGCCACTAGGGGAAGACTTCAGCAATACCATGGTGTGGCATTGGCTATTGTGCTGAAGGACTGTGGAAAGAACCTCTTTGGTTGGAAGAGCAGTTGTTGAGGTGTGAGTTCCTGGGCATAGAGTGAGATGGATGAGTGTCAGTAGAGGAGGACTTATTATTTAGCATTAACATCTTCTCAAAGCCACACAAACATTAGCTATTGAATCCACACAACACCCCTTTGAGGTAAACATTGATATTTATCCCCATTTTATAGTTGGGAAAACAGACATAGTGAGGTGAAAAAGGTGGGATTTTCATATGTGTCCAGGAAGTTAGGTGCTCAGATTCCTTTGAGTTTCAATGCAAGTTGCACACCTCTGGTATATACAAATTGAGAAGTATCCTGGAAATAGTTTGCAAGCCCTCTGGTGGCCCCTACAGGCTTCTGTGTTTCAGAAGCAACCAGAACACTATATATGTAGCTAGGCCTTACATATTCTACATGGAGAGTAAACACGATTATTTCGACTTCACTATGCCAGTGTGGTTCCTTCATACTGTACTTGTGCAAAAAGTAAAAGACTATAGCACCTAACTCCCTTAGGTGCTTTTGAAAACTCCAACCGAGTGAGGCCAGCTTTTGCAACCTTATCCCAAGTCATGCAATATTTAATGTTTTCCTTAAAAGCCAGGTTTCTGGAATCAAAAGATTGCATGAGAATCTCAGCTTTCATTTGAAAAAAAGTAAGCTTCTAGCCCCTGTGGTTGTGAAGAAAAGTTTGAAAATATAAAGCAAGTGCATCCTAAAGGCTCAGAAAACTAAGACAAAGAAAAAAAGCCTCAGCATTATTATATTTTAAAATCTCATTTTTAAGTTAATATCATGAGTTCTGGGGACCTGACATGATTTTTGAATGCTTGAGCTTAGCAATACTGCCATCCTAAGTGAATTGCTCAAGGCCACAGAACATAACAGTGGCAGAACCAGGAGCTGACCTACTAAACAGCATTGCTTCTAGGGATCAAATATGTTTCCCCGCCTACATCTGAAATATGATATTCCATCTTAAAATGATAAAGTATTGAATATGTTTTGGTATTAATGTATATGCATATATAGCCATATACTGATATTCTTCTAATAACTTTTGCATTTTATCTTTCACAGAATAAAAATAAATATTATTCAAAACTTCTCCTGTAACTGACGAGCAAAAAAATTACATTTGTCAATATGTTTTGTTTCCAAAGGGCACAGAACATGCAGATTCCACCTCATTCCAGATAGTAATCAAGATGCTAAAAAAGCAATCACAGAATGCGATGGGGAGAAGAGTTTTATTTTCATTGGCCTATTAGAAATTAAGAGAAACTAATAGAAAACATGTCACAGCAGCTGCATCATGTCAGAGCCTGCTAAAGAAAAGTGGAAACCATAGTTAATCACGTTCATTGTCAACACTATTTTTTAAAAATTGCAAGCAAGAACTAAAATCTACAAAAGTGTTTGTTCTCTGCAGTGAGAAATTACCCATCGATCTCCCTGTGATGTTTTCTGCTATAGTGCAGGCTTGTTATCCTCCCATATTTTACTCAATGCTTTGTGGGAGGGGGAGAAGGGGCGGGGGAGAATCAATGCATATGCATCCTGGAATAAATTCAGCTCCCAAACAAAAGAGAGGCATTTGTGATAACCATATTCTGTGTATCAAGAAAGCTACCTGTTAGCTTTGTGGGTGCCAATTTATATGACAGACCAAGAGATGCTGGATTCTACTGCCAATTAAAGTTGCAGTGCTGGTAGCTACAAAACTACCTAAGCATTAATCTGAACAGCTTAGTGATATGAAACCTAATTTTGCTTAACAGTGAGCGTGGAAATAGTGATTCCATGTTCATGAATTACGTTTGTATTGTGAAATCTAAAATCATAGTTTTCAGCAAAGAACTAATTAAGAGCAAGAGCAATTGTTCTGTGTCTACAAAACCTAAGAGTACACTTTAAAAGGTGAGCAGTGTATATCCATAATGGGATTTCTGTGTTAGCTTTTCCTATCTATCATAACAAAAATATTGTAAAAAGAAAAGGAGTACTTGTGGCACCTTAGAGACTAACAAATTTATTTGAGCATAAGCTTTTGTGAGCTACAGCTCACTTCATGCATCCGATGAAGTGAGCTGTAGCTCACGAAAGCTTATGCTCAAATAAATTTGTTAGTCTCTAAGGTGCCACAAGTACTCCTTTTCTTTTTGCGAATACAGACTAACACGGCTATTACTCTGAAAAATATTGTAGATTCCGAAACCCTAAAATCTTGCCCCTTGTATAAAGTAGACTATACTGATTTAGAAAAATTGATGAAAATTTAAAAAAAAAAAACAACTTTAGCAGTGGTAAAGGCAGCTTTAAATAGCTGTGACTTGTAATATGGGTAATTATGTTTGATTTTTCTCTGTTAGTGAATCCATAGTAGAAATGGACAAGTGTGAAAAGAGGAATGGGCAAAAATCAAAATAGTCAACTGTTCATTTTGGAAAAAAATCATCAGTCGAGAAACTAGGCACAAAGTCTCAGAAGGAAGTGAGATGTCCCTTATTTGCTGGTTAGAAACTGACAAAAGAACTGTTAGAAATAAAATAAGCCTTTCTGAACTGGATGACTCTTAGGATTAGTTGGTTGATAAATTTCAGAGTAGCAGCTGTGTTAGTCTGTATTCGCAAAAAGAAAAGGAGTACTTGTGGCACCTTAGAAACTAACAAATTTATTTGAGCATAAGCTTTCGTGAGCTACAGCTCACTTCATCGGATGCAAGTTTCCACCAAATGCGTCCGATGAAGTGAGCTGTAGCTCACGAAAGCTTATGCTCAAATAAATTTGATAGTCTCTAAGGTGCCACAAGTACTCCTTTTCTTTTTGGTTGATAAAGAGCCTTTCACCTCTAGATCACTGGTTCAAATCCAGGCAAGGTCAATAGGAACAGAAATTTATCATCACCTTTCACCTTTCAAATTTATTATCACCTTTCAGTGACTTACCATATATGAAATAAGATGGTGGCAAAGTCCAGTTCCCTGTGGAGAAGTGTCCACATCACAGAAACCACCACCACATGTGGCATTAGTGGGCACCCTTGCTGGCAGTCCCAATAGAGAGGTCAAAGACTGAATGGGCATGAAAATTAAACTATATACACATCCTAGAAGTGATTCTTCCAGGGCAGGAATCAAGTATGTTGGCAGAATAATGCTGAAGCTTGCATTGCCCCACCTGTTCTGTGGATAAATAAAAGACATTCATCCACCCTTCATAAGAAGTGTATACATACAGTATTTTCAGAACAAAAGAAGTTACTTCTATATTGATATTTTTGTTCTTCAGCTCCTAGTCTAGGAGAAAATAAAAATCAACAAAAATCTTTGACTCTGGCTGTATCCTGTTCTTGAAATCCCTTCACTGGCTTCTCCTCACTTTATACATTGGTTGGAAGATCCTTGTCCTGGCCTTCAAGATCCTGCCTGATTTAACTCCTTCCTACTCATAAGAACATAGAAATTGCCATATGCACTCAGACCCAAGGTTCATCTAGTCCAATATCCTGTCTATGACAATGGGCAGCATCAGATGCTTTAGAGGAAGGTGCAAGAACCCTGCAGTAAGCAGATGTGCGATAAAGTAACCAGACCCCCACATTAGGTCTCATCCTAATCTCTAATAGTTAGAGATTGGCAAAAATCCTGATGCAGAAGGTTTAATATTCCTTCTAAAGATATTGTTATCATTAATGATGGTAACGTCTTGTTAGTCATATAAATGTCCAATCCCTTTTTGAATCTTGGAAAGTTTTTGACCTCAATGACTTCCTGTGGCAATGAGTTCCACAGTCTAATTAGGCATTGGGTGAAAAAGTATCTCCTTTACAAGTCTTGAATTTTCTACCTTTTAATTTAATTGAGTGTCCTCAATTTTCCACCTATTAATTTAACAGAGAACAGAGGCTGGGCTCAATACCTGCCATTCTATACCCACAGTCAGGGCCATATTTTTCCCATTTAGGCACAAAAGATTGTGGCTAGATTTTCCGAAGAACTCAGCATACTAGGTGTGCTCTCATCTCTCATTGCTTTAGTATGAGTATGTGCACACGTGAGGAATCACACCCCAGTTCACAGTGTAAATGTGAGCTCTTTGGAAAGTCTGGCCCTTAGAATGTAAATTCCTCAGGGTAAGGATTTTTGAGGCCTTTAATAAGCCTAGCACATCCCTGGCAGTATCTTAATAATGAATAACAGTAGAACCAGGAAGTGGAGAGGCACACAAATATGGCGGCGGGGAAGGAGATCAACATACCAAACCATATAGCCTCCAAGTGAGTAGTCCAGAGATCTGCACAAAGACGTTGCATTGCCTTCAAATACAGCAGCAGCATAGTTGCTGTCTGTCAGTACAGATGTAAAGCACTGGTCAAAAACTTGCACCAGCTACTTCCACTACTCTTATTAAAGGGAGAAGAGGAGAGAAAGTTACAGTGCTCAGAGACTGTTAATAGATCCCCATGCCAGGGTTGGCTAGTAAGAGGACAGGGGCACCACACAAGAGACATACATATAGCACTGTTGAAGGATACCAAGTAGAAAATCCCATTCAAAGCTGCTGTTGAGTATTTCCCCTTAGATAAGTGTTCCACTTTCTGGACCAGTCCCCAACACTGTTCCCTCTAAGCTGTGCGCATGTGCGCGTGCACACAGATCCTAAACCCCACGCACACGGCGAAATACCGTGCACACAAAAATTTGCACAGAAGCACAATAATTTCCACAGAAGAAATTTTTTGTGTACACAGCCTGTCAGAAATTTGCACAGAAGAATTTTTTTGCACACATGGCCTGTCAAAAATTAGAGGGAACATTGGTCCCCAAATCTTCAGAAATCCCCTTCACCACCTTTTCTGGCATCACAAGATTTTTGAGGCTGCATCATGAAATGTATGCAATGTCATGACACAGAGATCCAATTCTAGGGCTACATCATGATGGACACATCTTATGATGATGCATCATCACAATGTTACTTTTCCCCCGCAGAACATAGCACCTCCACACAATTTTGCACAAAGTGTTACTAGCCAGGAGTGTTTCTATGTAATCTGGTCCTCCCTCTCCATTTCCAATACAAGCAGGCACAGAGAGCCACAAACAAGCTTTTTCTTTCCCCAGCATTGCCCTTAAAAGTTAGTCTGGGAGGTTCACAGAAATTATGGAGATTTATGAGTGAATGACTGTGGCAAGACATTTCATCTTTGATCGCCAGCCACAAACTGGCTTTAATTAATCTCAGAACACAAGTTGCTCTCTGGCACAAACCACTTGCTTCCTGAATGCTTTGATACGTGACAACTTTTGAAACAGAAATATTTGGTTTTCATCCAAGTAAAATAAGCCTTAAAAAATACCTAATTTACTAGTTCACATAAACACCATTTTATCATCTACTTTTCTGGGAAACATTTTGTCTTTTTCAATCTCTCTCCCATTATAATCATTCTTCACATATTATTGCCTTCTCTCTCTCTCTGGTGTATAAAATCATGCTGCCAAGTCCACTGATTTGACACCTCTGGCTGCTGCTATAAACTAGATGGGATGCCTTCTGGCATCCTACCAGAAAAGAGCATGCTCAGTATTTCCTCTGCCATCCCATT
The DNA here is from genome assembly GCF_009764565.3 of Dermochelys coriacea. Classification (NCBI taxonomy): domain Eukaryota; kingdom Metazoa; phylum Chordata; order Testudines; family Dermochelyidae; genus Dermochelys; species Dermochelys coriacea. The sequence goes on from NC_050070.1 coordinate 126,263,688, forward strand.
CAATATGAGAGCATGAGTGGGCCAGGTCCCAGTGGCTAACAGAGCCTGGATAAAATTTGTACCACAACAGTTTCCACAGAGTAGTACTCTCTGATCTGAAAGATGAGCCAGACAGCACAATACAGTAGATTGCAATGGGGTAAAAGCATGTTCATAAGCTGAAGCTGTATATGTCTGGAGTTCCTCCTTCCTATTAGATTATTTCAGTGACTTCTTTCCAGGTGTGTGTCTTGTTCCTCTGAGGTCATTCTAACCCCAAAGATCACCAGGGAGGTATAAATCCAAAGAAACAATGAGGACTTAATTTCCATGCTCTTTCTGAGAACTGTGGTCTGTACTAAGTCTCCTTGTAAAAAAGTACTGGGAAGTCAGAACATGTGTATGGCTCCCTCCCCTCTATTCCAAGAGGCCAAGGGTCAGTGATTACTGACTGGGCCATTGTGGCAGCTTGTTGAAGTTTTCTAGTTGGGCAGGTGGCATGCCGTTTCAGATTTTTCATAATGGGAATTTTAGCTATGCACAGACAATTTGCAACCCAGCTCCAGAGAATTAGGAAGGAAAGACAGAAAAGTGAAGAGAGGAGAGGAGTAAATGAAGAAAATGCAGTGTTCATATCCAGGATGTCTAGAGGTAGGAACACTAACTCCATCTTCCTATCCAAGTGTTACTTTAAAGTCTGCAAAACAGACTTTATGTAGATTCATTAACTTCCCCATGTTCTTCAAGCCTGACGGGAAGAACCAGTTCTAGAGATAAGTAGGCAGTTCAGTCTATGTTTTGATGATACTGACAATACGGGTGCCAACTGGTGTCAGCATTGAGATAAAAACTGGCAACTTAGAGGTGAAAATCTCTGATTCTCATGACTAGTCTCTGTGGGCCATCAAGTCCTGAGCCTCAGAAAGAGTCTGCTTCTAATGTCATTGGGTACTAGCATAGATTGTCTGCAACTCAAATATTTCCCCTCAAAATCAACAGCAACAAGTAATATATTATAATATATAATATAATAAATTAGCATTTTCAATATAAATTTTAGTGAACATTTTTGAATTTTTAGTGAAAAATGGCATTACAGAAATACTGCTTATGGTGGGTTTGTTTTTAACTATGCAACAAAAATGAAGCTCTCACAAACATGAAACAACCAGGCTTTCTGATTTTCTCTCAATCAGTCCATCTCAAAAGGAGTTCTGCATCACCAGCACTGACAATGAGCACATGCTGGCCTAGAACATTGGTACATGTACTTCCCAGAGACTTCACTGCAACCGTGGATGGAAGCCCAGTTTTAAATTGTGAAATGTCCTGATAATAAGGGTACCAAGTACTGCAATCAGGAGATCCTACTATGTAATTTAGTAATTTAAAGCTGGGCTTGTTTCCATGATTGCAGTTAGTTTCCGTAAGTCCTTTGTTGGTGCCAAGAATGTGTGTCATGGGGATATATTCTGGATATGGAGCCATTTTACATTTCTTAAACCATTATTTCATTTTTTTATTGTAAATGCAACACATGGAATCAGTCACAATTAACACTTAGAATGTTCATGTCAGGGCCAGAAGCTGAGATGCTCTCCTTCACCCATCAAGTCATGCCAATCCCATTCTCTTTGTGTTCTCTGCCTATCTCTCCTAGCTGCTAAATAAGACTCTGCCCCACCAGTGTAGCCATCATCTGATCAACCCCTCACTCCCACAAAGCTTTTGAAGAACTCCATCCCTTCCCAGAAAGCACTAAGTCACCTTATCTCTGCTGTAAAATGCTTCTTCAGCACAAAGCTTTTCTGTGGTCTGTACCAGGACATCCTCTCCATGTCTGATAGCAGTCACTTGCCTGAGCTACTCCTTCCCAGCTGGTTCCTGGTAGGAGACAGGGGACAAGAGCTGGCAGTAAGAATAGGCTGACGAAGGTCCTAGGCAGGCTGGTTGAGGAGGGCTAGTTCTTGACAGGGGCAGAGATACGGTGGGACGAGACTAGCTCTGCATAGGAGTCTTCCTCCAAATGGGAACAGACCTTCCTTCCTCCCCAGTACAGTAGGACTTAACGGACTTCCCTCCCATCAGGAAACTGACTAGTCCTGGTGATATAAAACACCATTAGGACTAGCCAATATTTTGTGCATTAAAATAACAATGCTTGGCCTTAGGGATTATAACTCCAATACCATGGTGCTCAGTGTCTACCTCTAGAGATGTATGAGGCCGATTGTAGCACCTCTCCATCTACAAGCTTTTATGAAAGGTTGCAGGGTTTGTGATCTTACTACATAGACATGCCAAGTTAGGATAACATAGCAACGTCACAATGAGGATGTCACAACACAGGATCCAGTCAATACATGCCAATTATTTTGTGGCCTTTTGAAACCTTATCTGAAGTCAAAACAGCTCATACATTCTATGTGCCTGGATTCCAAATGTAATAATTGGTGAAAATTCAGATTTGGGATCTGTAAAAGACATTAAAATACAGATTTGCGTTAGAAAGAAGCAGAGCATTACAAGGAAAATGCAATGCAATATTGTGTAACTGGAGTGTATCTTCAGGGAGGAATTTTCTGAAGCAGCAAGAGAGCATTACAACAGTAAAGGCCATGAGCAATCAGAGCTAATAGGAGGGATGCAAGCACTGTCTGGATGAAAAATTAAAAACCATTCTTAGCAGGTAAGGCGCAGCAGTGGGCAAGCAAGTATATATACTAATAGGGGATAGCACAGAGTGGGGCACTGCTTTGTCAAGCACTAGTACATCACTAAACAGGGAATACATTGGGCCAAAATACACCTAGTAAGAGGATGCAGCTTCATTGAAGTCAATTGAGTTGCACCCGCATACAGCAGTGATGAATCTGGCTTATCCCACTGAGGAGCAGGGATGTTCTGGTATTTACAGACATGTTGTTGCTGTGCATGGAGCCACTACTGGGCTCAGATTCAGACATTACAGAAGCATCACTTGGAGTCTCATTGCCCAGCAGCAGCAGCTGCCTCAGCTCCTCTTGGCTGTTGTGCTTTTTATTCCCTAGAGCAGACAGGAGGCAGGAGCAGGTGCACCACTGCCAGTTCTGGTGCGAGCACCAGAGGCAGAAGCCTTTGACAGGGTGTATACACTGTCCTTCCCTTTCTAAGACAGGCAGAGCGATGGGGTCACTTTCCATCCCTCATGTCCCGCACCAATCCAGATGGTTCTATTGCACTTGCTAGCGGGGTAATAGGGTGCTCGAAAGATGTGTCTTCCCTTTCAATTACATTGCCCCTTAAGCATCATGTGAAGGAAGATAAAATGTGACACAACAGCCATTGCAGTGTCACTGCTGCCTGAATATAACCATGTTGCTTTTTTAAAGTAATGCTTTTAAGGCTTAAGAATTCCCTCAGTGACTGGCAGTTCACAAATGTTCCTTAGCTGTTGCATTAAAAAGAAAAGGAAAAGTGCTAGTCCTTTGGTTTAGCTTGCTGGGTGATTCATCCTCTGCCACCGATTCTGTACAACTTTGGGTAGACAACTTAGGGCCAGATTCTTGATAGCCCTTTTTGAGTGCAAGGAGTTAGGTCATCACAGAGGAAAACTCCCACTCATCCCCTCTAGCCCTGCAAAAGGAGCAGCCACAATCCCAGACCTTGTATTCCTGAAGCTGAAGGAAGTAGGGGAGTCACAGTAATTCCAGAATAGGGTGGGGGACATGGTCATCTAGAACACCTCTTCTGACATAATGCATACATACAAGGGGGCCTGTAGGGCTGCTGACGAGTCACCCCAGCCCAGGAAGGACTAAAGCCACACCTAAGTCTCTTCTTTCAGGCCCTTCCCTCAGGGCATGACTTATTAATTCAAACACAAAACCGGCACAGTAACATACTCCCCTGACCAACAACATAACGTATAGAGGCCCCGAGGCCTTTGCAGCAGTGGCAGCTCTCCCTCTGCTCCAGGGCCAGGAGCCACCTGTCACCTGCAGTTCTCTTCCAGCTATGCTCTCTCTGCCCTTTATGGGGATTATCTGACCCCTTCCCAGCTGGCTTTAATAATTAAACAGGGCTGGCTGGCCCCAGGCCACCCAGTTACAGGCTTGACTCAAGGTTGCATAGGCAACGTTTACTCTGGCATTTTCTAACTTCTGAGTGCCCGACTTAGCAACCTTAACATTCATTTATAGTAATTCTTTTGGATGTAACATTCATATACTTGTGTCTTGATTAGTTCTGAATGTCTCCAAGAACAAGATGCCTAGTCACATCACGCCCCTTGAGCCTTCTGGACAAGCAATACCTGATTCCCACAATATAATTAAAGATTTTCTTACTGGCCACCAACTGGGGGTCTAAGATACCATTCATTATTTTATATTCTTCTGTCATATCCATTCTTGTTGGTCTCCTTACTGAACAAAAAAACAGTCCCAATCTTTTCAATCTCTATTCATATAAAAGTTATTCCATGCCCCAGTCATTCTCACCATTTGTTTTTGAACATCTTCTCTTTATACTATGTCCTGTTTGAAATGGGTGGATACAACTGAACCCAGGATTCCAGGAGAGTATGCATCATTGTTTTACATACTGGCATAAATAATATTTTGGGCATCCCACCAAAGTTTTAGAACTTATATGCAACTTGGCCATGCCAACTGGATTGGAGGCATTTCCAAAAGTAAAAATGTGTATTTGTTTACATTATAATAAGAAATGTCTCTCACTAACTCACCTCTGCTTTCCTAAATGTTTTGCCCTTTCTCTGAGCTCCTACTCATGCAAATAATATCATTTAATTCAAGTGGACCATTTACCAAAGTGTCACAGAACCAAACAGTCTAAACCACTTTAAAAAATAAAAGGAAAAATTGTCCATTGTCCCCTTCACCATCATTAAACTCATACCACACCCCTCTGAGATAGCTATATAAGCATTATCCCCATGTTATGGGGGGGAAACTGAGGCAGGAAAAGCCTTGCTCAAGGCCACAGAGAAATGATCAGATCAAGGATTAGAACTCAGGAGCTCCCAGATTGTTGTCAAATAGCTACTGTACACCTTTCTCTTTATCATACTGACAACAGCTGTTAGCGCTACAAATTTTGGCCATCGTGGGAGGCATTAACAGCACTGCTATCTTAAGTCTCTTGACATTTTGTAATGCCTGTAATACTTTATCCCGACTTGCAAGGTATTGGGGCGTTTTGATAGCTTTAATCATCAACACAATCCCGACAATAGCAGGGTTTACTAAAGAAGGTCTTTTGAAACAAATAGCACATAATTCTCAAAAATGAAACGTAACTCCTTTAAAGGGATCACCTCGAGAGTCACACATTAACACTGGTACATTGTATCAACCTTCACGCATCTCCACACCTCATCAGCTCTCCACCTTCTACAAAAAAATTTTTTTAAATGTCTCTTCTCCCTCCTATCTACTTCTTAATTTCTCTCTCCCCCTGTTACTGGCCTCATGACCCAAATGCTATCTGCCTTGTGAGTGATTAATTTATTCAGCATACAGTGTCTAACACCACCATTTCCTATAATTTTATACTTCCTTATATTATTTAATTGTGTAATGCTATCTTGGGATACAGTTTGTAGGAAAGGGTATACAAAACAGAGATGCTATGTGGTGTAATGCTGCAACATGACCTTGTTTCCAGAAAGATTATTTGTTTTATAAGGCCAATCAGGGGAATATAGTATAAGGGAAATAATGTAGATGAATCAAAAGGACACAATAGGAATTCAGCAAAAACAATGAGGAGTCCTTGAGGCACCTTAGAGACTAACATTTATTTGGGCATAAACTTTCGTGGACTAACACCCACTTCATCAGATGCATGGAGTGGAAAATACAGTAGGGAGGTATAAATACACAGCATATGAAAAGACCGGTGTTGCCTCTTCAAGTGGGGTTGGGGGGGTGTCAGTGCTACCTTGGCAGCTCTCATATGTATGTGCCAAATTTGTATATCATGTCTTAGGAACAATTCTGCAGGTCAGTCACATTTACAAATGGTAAATGGAATAAAAGTTTGAATCCATCATATTAGGGAATTGAAATTATTTTGCCTAACTAGACAGCGTTACCTTTTGTTCCACATATTGTTCTGCTAGGCAGCATTTCTACTGGGTGAAGAAAATAACCTCTCAAAGGGCAGCCAGGTTGGAAGTTTGCTTCAGATCTCCCTGCTGCTGCATGCATTTACTCACCCAAGTGCCACAGACCAAATACAGCTTCCTGTGCCTTGTCTCCTTCCAAGAGAAAAATCCAATGGGAATTTTAGGTTATGTTACAGGCAGGCAATCAGCTCATCACAAAATCTGCAACTACACAGTGGCCTCCAGGCCTTCCTCATGTGAGTGAACAATGCTACCATCAACCTTGGTTACCGGCAGTCCTCCTGTATCGTGTCAAACCTGTGCAGTACCGAAAGTATAGCATCCATTGTGTTGCCAACGCTACCTATATGACATGTGTGTCTACAGAGTCAACGGCTCAGCAGGAGCTGGGGCAGAAGGTCAAAGCCTGTAATAGGAAACGGGGCTAGCCTTTCAGGCCCACTAAGCTGTAAGCCTTCAGTGTGGAGAGCCATGTGCCCCTCCCCACTGGATCCAGGAATCTTTCAGGGGCAGACCCAAGTAGCCCCACACTTCACCTTTTCCCAGGAGCACCAGCATCACCAGCAGGAGCCAGGAAGAGAGAAGCAAACACTCCAAGTCCCCACCCCCAGTTCTCACCAAGCTGAGAAGCCTGTGACATCATCAGGGCTCCTTCTGAACCGCTGACACAAACTAGTATCTCTTGTTCCATTTTGTCCCGACCTGCACCCCACTCTGTAGCCAGACCTTTGCCCACTACCCAGCTCACCTTCCTTATGATAGTTATTGATAATTTGTATTGCAGCAGCGCCCAGGAGCACCAGTCATGGACCAGGACCCTATTGTGCTAGGTGCTGACCAAACACAGGACAAAAAGATGGTCCCTGCCCCAAAAAGTGATAATGCAAGTACACAGTGGAGGCAGACAGACTGATGGGGGGATGGGGGGGGGAGGGGGAATCAGCCATTTTCCTCTGTCTCTATATTCCTCTGTCCCTCTCCTGACCCTGGCTCTCTCTGCCCTTAAATGTCTGTATCCATTGATTCCCCTCCTTTGCCCTACCACATGCAACACCCCTTATGCTCTTTCCATCTTATCTTATCTTCCTTTCTCCTTAGTATCCACTCCCAAAACAAAGCCATAACAATTAGTATTTGAATTAGGATAGCAATAGAGGCCACAAACGGGAGACTGTGACCCCGTTGTGCTAGGCACTGTATGAACATATAGCAAAAGACAGCCCTGACCCCAAAGAGCTAACAATCTGACAAAGGGTGGGAAGGGAAACAGAAGCACAGAAAGGTGAAATGGTCATTGGCAGAGGTAGGCATAGAGCCCACATCTCCTGACTCTTGGTCCATTGTCCCACCCCCACCTCCATACGTTTAGCTATTATCCTACACAAAACTCTGCAACTATATGAAGTGTGCATAGCCAAGCAAAATTACAACCTGCTCTTCTTGTGCATCCCTCATGCTCTCCCCTTCTTTAGGTTGTCTTCACTGTTATTTTTGATTCTAAGTTCTTCTGTTAGGGGCCAGTTCTTTCTGTTTGTTCCATATGGTGCATAGCACATTCCTGGGGACTAGTTAAAGCAGGGATGGACAAACTTTTTGGCCCGAGGGCCACATCAGCGTTGCAAAACTGTATGGAGGATCGGGTAGGGAAGGTTGTGCCTCCCCAAACAGCCTGGCCCCCTCCCCCTCCCACTTCCCACCCCCTGACAGCCCCATTCAGAACCGCCGACCCATCCAACTCCCCCTGCTCCTTTTCCCCGACCACCCCCTCCCGGGACCCCATCCAACCCCCCTGCTCCCTGTCCCCTGGCTGCCCCAACCCCTATCCACACCCCCATCCCCTGACAGCCCCCCCGGGACTCCCAGACCTATTCAACCCCCCCCGTTCCCCAGCCCGATTGCCCCCCCAAACCTCCGCCCCATCCAACTGCCCCCTGCTCCCTGTCCGCCCCACGGGATCCCTTCCCCCCATCCAACTTCCAACCCCCTTACCATGCTGCTCAGAGAAACAGGAGCTCACAGCCCCTTACCTGGCCAGAGCCAGCCACGCTGCCCGTGCTGCCTGGCAGGAGCAGTGGCCCAGAGCGCTGGCGGTGCAGCGCGCTGAGGCTGCTGGAGAGAGGGAACAGCAGAGGACCTCCCCGGCCAGAAGCTCAGGGGCCAGATGTGGCCCGCGGGCCATAATTTGCCCACTTCTGGGTTAAAGAGTCTATATTAATCATTTGTGGGCTGATTTCTGCGTTCATTATTTTTTAAACAAGTAAGTTTCCAACTCTTTCCAATGCAGAGATAGAATTCAACATACAAAGGGATCACTAGGCACGAACATTAGTCCTGAAAATCACTGGTATCTGCCACGGCTGCCCAAAACTTGCTCATTGAGCCTGGCACATCTGTGGCTGAGGGTACCCCATTTGAGACTGATTTATGACATCATGGCACTGCTAGGATTTCTGTGAACTCCCCTCCTCCATGGTCTGGTAGACTGTAACTGAGCTCCAATATAGTCTCCAACCACAAGGGAAGAGATGGAAGCACAATGGAGTCATCTTCTCAGCTGCACTGCACAAGAGGCTAAAAGGAAGGACCCTGGAATTGCTACACTCTAAACTTCCTGGGGAAACAAGAGGAATATGTTGGAAGAGGAAAACACAACCTCGCTTCCCTCACCGTCAACAGCAGAAGCAATGTTCCGCAAGGGAGTGAGGAGAGGAAAGATGAAACCCAGTGAGGAGACAGGAGTGAGGCGTCGTGGGAGGGAGGGGGTTCTTAAGCATGGGGAGGATAAAGAGCTGTAGAGTCCTGCGTGGGTGGAGGGGGAGACAGAATGTAATACAAAGGGGAAAGCAGGGAATGTGTGCCCCTTACTGTATTTTGTCTATTCCCTTTACTCCTCACCTGCTCAAAGAAACAGACATCGTCAGAAGGGAGCAAGCAAGGGGAATGGACAATGGAGAGTGAACAAATAGGAACTAGAAAGGATGAGAAGAAAGGAGATGCTGTTTAAAAAAATGGAAACAACAGGGAGAGAGGAAGAAGGTATATTAAGATACATGCTCTTTTAGCACATTTACCTCTGGAAGTCTAGCTTCGAGGGAAAGGCACTGAACTGGGCCTCAAGAGAGCTAGGTTCAATTCCTAACTCTGCCCCAGATTTCCTGAGTGAAATTCAAGTGTTTTCTGTGCCTCCTCTGCGAAATGAGGATAATGTTTCCTTTCTCCACCCTTTGTCGTGTCTATTTAAATTGTAAGCTCTTTGGGGAAGGGACTGTCTCTTGCCAGTGGTATTTAAAGCTCCCTGTACAGTGGGATCCCTATGTGTGGAATATATATAAAAATAAGGAATGAGGAAAATTTTAAAGAGAGAGCTGTACAATTCTTAGCTATTAAGAGAAAGGAACAGCGAAACAAATAATACATGGACAATGATCAAAGTGGGTTTCTATCTCCACCTTTCACCCCAGCTCTCTAAGTCAGTTAACAAGATATCAGATCATTTTGCTTAATAAAAAAAATCTGGCAAATTACAGACCATGCAGAAATTTTCGCAGAATCTGAGAGGCCATTTCTTAGAGCTATTGCTGACCGCACTCCATGGGTGAGGTCGGAGGGATAGCAAGCTTTATGCTTTATGACAAGGGAATTGTTATGTGGCCCAAGTCCTGGAAATGTTTCCAATTTGCTTGTTTTTTTAAACCTCAGAGCTTGCGTTTCCCCTGAGCCCTACTAACAAGTGCAAAGCAAGGGAGGCACTGACAAGAAACCTATTAACCCAAATGTATCCTTGCTTCAGCTTAGCCAAGAAAAGCAATTCACCAAGCCAGAAAACCGAAGTAAAACATTTCCTCCAGGCACAGAACTATTCAGTGGCTATATGCTACAGTACCTGTTCCAATGAATTAATGGTGGGCTGCAGAGCTACAGGTTCAGTTTGGTAAAAGGAGGGGCATGTCTAAGGTGAAGGAGTCTGTTGAAGAGTATATTTGGAGCCAGGAGGGTTCAGAGAACACCAGCTGTCTTCCTCATACTCCTCCTCCATCCATCCCAGAAAGTAGTCTGCTCTCAATGCAGCAGCCCCGCACCTCATTAAAGAAAGCAGAATGTGGGTTTCCTCTCGCACAGTCCACATAAGCGCCAGCTTTGGAAAAGGTCTTTGGCAGCCTTCCTCCTAGAGCAGGTGGATGAGAGCTAGCACAAGTATGTGTGCACAAGGGGAATCACATCCCTAACTCATAATGAAGAAGTAGCCCTAATATAGTAGCCAGAGTGTGTCTTATCACTCTATCAACAAAAGAGGCCTTAAAGACCATTGGCACACATTCATAAAAGTGCCCCCTACCCAGCCCTGTCAGTGTCCTGTGGTCCTGCATATATCGTAGGAAGGGCTGGTAGCATCACCTATTATTAAGCTTGCCTGACATTTCACATTATAAGACCCTGTTTTCAGTTGCTTATAACTTTGCAAATGTAAACAATTTAGGCAGAAATTTTCCAGGTTGGATGCCTGCCTCAGGCTGAAATATTTGAAAATTTTTTAACCAGAATGGTTCAGCTGTTTCTGAGAACAAGACTAGGGGAAAACACATTGTTTTGCTTGGGTTAAAAAATTCTGGCAATATTTTCTTAGAACAGCTCTAGCGCCCCCATGCATTGAAACATGTATTTGAAATTTGGCAGGGGAATGGCCTTCATGTCAGGGATGTGGCTTTTCCCATCCCTGCGTAAATCTGCCCAGATTTGGGCAAGTTTTAAGTCTTTGAAAAATTGCAGTTTGCACCTACTCAATAGAGACTTGTTGCTTGACAGTTAAAATCTCTGAAGCTTCTGTCCACAATGAGCATGCTCTAGCCTCTCACAGCTCCTAATACTGACCAGGCTGTGTAGTCACCATCCACACAGAGGGACACTGCATGCTTCAGCCTGGGTTTGAAGGACTTTCCCTAGAAGGGCTGGTCCGTGCCCAAGTGGAACCAGGCCCCAGAACAAAGAGCAGGAAACCTGTCTTTCCTCTGCTCGTAATGCACAGGCATCCTAAATTCTGGAATTTCTTAACTTTTGAGTACTTTTGTCTCATTTCTCATGCATTTTTCCTCTCAGCCATTTCTAAAAGATAAGGCACTTCATGATCTTCCAGGCTCCAACCCTCCATGTGGTCCACATAGGCAGACTGTTGCACCCATGTGGTGTCACAGTGAAACCATATAGGATTGGGGTCCCAATCAATAAGCCTCAGGTAACATATTCCCTCGATTAATGGTTTCTAGAGAGGCAGTTGTTGGTGTTTGTTTTTAGTGGTTAGGGCAAGGATAGTAGGAGTCAGAGATTCTGTGGTTCATTTCCAAGTTCACCCTTGACTTGGGCAAATCACTTGCAGTAATTGCTCTGTGCCTCAGTTTACCTGTAATGGTCATAATATTAAGACCAATATCTGCCCCAGATGAGTGATGAAAGACATATGACATGGCAACATGAAGTAATGCACACTATGGGGGTGTGATTTCTAAAGGGCACTTACACATTGTACATTAATTGGTCCATGTAGACCCTGCTGGAGGGTACTAAAAATTCCCTAGAGTGCTTTCATAGATTCCAAGGCCAAAAAGGATCATTGTGATCACCTAGTCTGACCTTCTGTATAACACAGGGCATCCAACTTCCCCCCCAAAATTTCCTAGAGCAGAGCTTTTTTAAAAAACATCTAACCTTGATTTAGAAATTGCCTGTTGTAGAGATTCCACCACGACCATTGGTAACTTTTTCTAAGGTTAATTATCCTCACTGTTAAAAATTTATGCCTTATTTCCAGTCAGAACTAGACACAGTATTCCAGCAGTGGTTGCACCAATCCCAAATACAGAGGAAAAAAATCTCTCTACTCCTACTTGAGATTCCCTTGTCTATGCATCCCAGAATTGTCTTAGGTTTTTTGTCACAGCATCACACTGAGAGCTCTTGTTCAGCTGATGATCCACCACCATCTCCAAATCTTTTTCAGAGTCACTGCTTCCCAAGATAGAGATCACCATCCTGAAAGTCTGACTTACATTCTTTGTTCCCAGATGTATACATTTAAATGTAGCTGTATTGACATGCTTGTGCCCATCTTACCAAGTGATTCAGATCACTCTGTATCAGTGATCTGTCTATCCTCTTCATTATTTACTACTCCCCTAATTATTGTACCATCTGCAAATTTCATCAGTAGTGATTTTATGTTTTCTTCCAGGTCATTGATAAAAAATGTTAAATACTGTAGGGTCAAGAATTGATCCCTGAGGACTCTGCTAGAAACTGACCCATTTAATGATGATTCCCTGTTTACAAGTACATTTTGAGAAGAAAGCCATCTTTCAATCCATTTAATGTGTGCCATGTTAATTTTATATTGTTCTAGATTTTTAGTCAAATGTCTTAAAGAAGTGTAAGTATATTATGTCAACTCTATTACCTTTATCAACCAAATTTATAATCTCATAAGAAAAAGGTATCACATTAGTTTAACAGGATCTATATTCCATAAAACTCATGTTGATTACCATTAATTAGCCTCCTTTATTTCTTTATTAGTTCAATTCCCATGTCAGCAACTCCCTCATCTTGCCTGGGATTAGTGTCAGATTGACAGGTCGATAATTACTCAAATCTTCCCATTTACCCTTTTTAAATATTAGTGCAACATTAGCTTTGTTCCCATCTTCTGGAACTGCCCCAGGGATCCAAGACTTATTGAGAGTCAACCTTAATGGTCCAGCAAGTTCTTCAGCCAGCTCTTTTAAATCTCTTGCATGCAAGCTGATTTCAAACAGCACTAGATTAAAACACACTAGGGAACATATAGCACACACCAGCAGGGTCTGCAGTGAATGTGCAGCATGTTAGTACACTTTAGAAAGAACACCACTGTAGTGCACATTACCCTATCATGTAGACAAACCCTTAAACTTTACTTGGATTGTGAGACCCTGTTGAAAGATACTAAATTGAGGTAAATACAGTCTATTTTTATTAGACAAACGTACAAGATTTCTTTGTCACCTTCGCACAGATGCACCCGATTGTGAAACTAAGCTTGTATTAAGATATGATGTATCATTTTGGTAAACATCTGGTAAACTATCTTTTCATGCTGCTTAAAGTGGCAAGAGATGAGTCTGGCTTCTCTTGGAAACATAAAACGTTTACCCACCACCTGCTAAGAAGGCTTTTGTTACTTGCAATTTGTCCTTTGGGCCGTATATAGAGCAAGCACATATTCTAAGTGTATCTTCAGATAATGAAACAGTTTTGATGTCTTAAAACATGTTTTCTCCAAAATAAATAACAGGTTGTATCACTTAAAGTGATTTTTAATGCTCATAAAAGGTACGGATTTGAAAGCCCCAGAGACTGATGTTCACAAAGGGCCAGAGTCTGAGCCTGTTACCGTCACTGGTGAGCAATTACTCAAGTGAGCAATACCACTCAGCAGAGGAAAGGCAGTACTATACATTAATAGAACTGTACAGGACTAAAATTTCCATCTGTCACACGGTCCACTCACAGTGAATGGTGCCTCCGATTGGCTGTTCTAGGAATTAGCACTCTTCCAGTACTTTGCAGTCTCTCCACCTTTTGTCCTTTGTCTCACTCTGCGGACCCTCTCTCGCTCCAGGAGCTGCAACTTCTCTTCGAGACTCAACCCTCCAGCCAGGTCACTAAGTGGTTTCCCCTTCTGGGGTATAGAGTCTCACTTGACCTGCTGTCCAGGCACTGCCACTTTGTTCCATCAGGTTCCATCCCAGGGAGCCTAGAACACACAGCCATGGTCTGTTTAGTCCCCAACCTTGCTGTTTTCTCTCTGGACCGCTTCCTACTCTGACCCCCGGGCTTTCTTCTCCACCCTTCTCTTTTCCCACTAGGGTCCTACTCTTTCCCTAGGTTCTCTCCTTCCCTCTTCAGTACACAGAGGGTGGCTACAGATTTCTGCACTGCAACCATTTCTGTTGCCAGCTTCCAGCTTTATACTCACCCAGCCCCCACCTACTGAGCTGAGCTCCAGCTTCCAATCAGGAGTTGCTTCTCCAGCCTAAACCCCTCATGTGTGGCCTCTCTCACTGACTGGCCCCTTTCTCTACTTCCTTCAGCCTTCAGGGCTGTTACAAGGTGAACAGCCCATCAACACCACGCCACAAAAAAATTGCATTTCCGGAAAAAAAATTTGTTATGAATTGTAGAAATGCAAATTTTTCCACAGAATGGAATTTGTCAAAATATTGAACCAAAACAGAAGTTTTCAAACATTTCTGGAGCTGGGAAGCTGGAGAGGCAGGTTCCTGGGGATGGATCCCAGGGAAGCAGGCAGCTGAGGAGCCTGGGGAGGCAGGCAGTGTGGGGAGCTGGGCAGCTCACTAAGCATGCCGCTGGAGCATCAGGTAGCTGGAGGTGCCTAGAAGTAGGTGGGCCCATCAGCCAGGCAGCTGGGAATCTCAGGCAGCTGGGCAGGCAGGCAGGCTGGCTGCAAACCAGACAGGGGCAGACAGCCTCCCTTGTTTCCATTGAAAGTTATGATGGAATTGACACTTTCTCACAGATCATTTGACAATTTTTAACCAGCTCTATACATTAACAATATGGTTGCCTGACAGCACAATGCAAAGAGTGGAAGCTTACCCAACACCTGACAGCACTATACCTCCTATGCTACTAGTCCTGCTCTTTTGTAATAACTAAAACACAAACCCACCTACTGCGCTATTCGTCTTGCTTTTTTTGTGAAAACTAAAAAAAATACAGACCCACCTAGTTTGTCTGGAAAATATTTTCAGGCATCTCAAATGTATTGGGGTATGGGGACAGCATCAAATTAGACAGACTAAATTCAGCTGGCAGATTGTTTTTAGTTATCCAGGATCTCAAACTGCGTCCCAGATGTGACAAAGTTCATGCTTTGACTCAAATTACTTGGGGAGATGAGAAGGACAGCGTGGCAGGACATAGAAGGTTTGAGAGCTCAACTGTGGGCGAAAGCAGGGCAAGAAATGACTTTCCAGTCCTCTGGAGGGGTCTTTGCTGAGGTAAACCCTTCATATGTAGCATTAGTTCATTACAGTATGTCACAAACTGACATGCAAGTGCAAAATATAAAATAACACAAGGAAAGACAATTTGCATGCCATTGCCCTGTACTTGTTTGCTGGTAATGCTAACATTTCAGGGGCTCTCCTTTCCTAGGCTTTGGAAGTTGTTAGAAGTTGTTCTTCCAGTCTCCCGAGTGCATTTGGACCTACGCAAGCCACACTTTGATTTGGATAGCCGCAAGAACAGCTCCACCGGCACTTTTACCAAGGTGCAAGTAGACCCCTGGCTCTTCTACTGCCTTGCTCAGTGGACTTCAGAAGTTCCTTACAGTACATGCCACACAGCCTGGGAAAACAGCTGATGGGGGGGAGGGTCAGGGGCTGTCAGAGCTTTAAACATGCCAAGACAGGTAATTCCAGAGCTAGTTTTGAAAGCCAAACAAAGTGACAATCCACTTGGCTGTCCATTTTATGGAGGAAAATCACACTTCTGTCATTACGAGCTGACTATAATATTAACTTATTAGCTGACTCAACTCCATTTTGTGTGAAGGATTGAGAAGGATAGCCTCCAGCTTTTGTCCCTTTAACTCTAATTATCAAGTGTACACCAGATTAAATTCAGAATGAAGTAGCCAGGTCAGGCAATCCACTTAAAGTTTAATGGAAGTTAATGATTCATTGATCAAAGTCATTTATGTCTAATTAAAGCTTCCTTGAATTGCAGAAGGCAAGGGGTAAGTTTCATAATACACCTCTCTACCCCTCCATCCCCAGCACATGGCAGATTTGCTGCACAAATGAACAGAAAATCCACAGTGTCTGTCTTTCATTGGCAACTGCTATGCATATTTAAAGTATAATTATTTTAGATGACTTCACCAAATGGATGGGGTTTGCATGATGCTGCCAAATACAATCCTGGTATCCAGCTGCACATAGCCAGATTGCAAAGTAAGTGTGTGTGCACCAGCACCAGCTCACAGTGATTACGCTGGGGGAGCATAATAACTAGAGCTGTGTGAGTCTTTCGAGCATGAACCTGAGCATAGCCAGGTGGCAAGGACTGAAAGCTTGAGCCTGAGAGGGAAACTTCTGTTTGCATATGGATTCACTGTCCACGCTGCCCACATTTTAAAAATAGGCAAAATGGCAGAGCCCTCTAAAGCAGAGGAAGGACAGTGTTCAGTATTTGAGCATAAAAAGAGACAGCCAAGACAGTGCAAGATCCAGACTTTATTGCTTCTTCCACATATAAGGTCCTCTGTCATCAAGCACCTCCTCAAAATAGTGCTCTCTAAATTCCTAGACATTGTGCTTTATACATAATCATATTATCAGTTTCCCCAGTAGGGGGAATATCATAACAGCCTTTATGTCACATTTGAGAAAGCAAAATTAAACCTGAATACCATAGCCTACTTACATGTGTCACATGCTGTTCCCTTAAAGTCTGTATCATCATTTATATATAATTTAACACCAACTCTTTGACTAACTCAACTTTCTTGGAAGCTGGAGTATTTTCTTTTGTGATTGGGATGGTTGTTCTTTCATACCTTAGTATTGTAAAGTCTTGCGTGCACCTTGCAGGCGGTTTGGGGTTGGAACGAATGAGTCTCTCTCTGGTGAGACAGGAGATTGCCTTGCACTTGGAGGTTCTTGTGGCGTGGTGTTCTGAATCTGTTCTAATACCTGTCACTTTTTGGCCTGTGTTTCTTCTGTGTCCTGCTGATCATGTAAGTAACAGCAGAGTGTTTTTCACTCTCCTCCTCCTCCATGTTTATCTTTTGTGTTTGTAGTGGATGAAGGTATTTGCGGAAGTGGCTGTTGGGCCAAGTCACAAAGAGCGAGTACCCTGAGTCATGGTGTGTTGTGGGGAGAAGAGAGAGAGAGAGAGAGGCATCCTGGTGTGAACAACCAACAGAAGGGGGTGCCAGATGGGGCAAGAGCTAATTCCCAGACCCAGCCACAAGGAGGTTCACCTGAAGGCATCTTGGGGCCTCTAGCAGTGACTTTTTATAAAAGGCTCTACTGGTTTATTGTCATTTTCATTCAAATGGTTTCCCACCCTAGAACATACTGTCAGACTCTTCACATGCAAACCTTATGGCAAGTCATTCCTTTTCCATTTGGGTATCTCTTTTGTTCAGCTGCCAAGAGTGACTTTGCCACAAAAGCTACCTGCCCCCCATCCCCTTTTGTAGGAGTGATGCCCCAAGCCCCATCTCACTGGCATCACATTGTATGATTGTTTCTTTGTTCACTGGCACGCTGCCGGGAGTGGCTCAGGACCGTTAAGTGCCTACTTCAGGGCAGACCGACAAAAACAGGGCAGACACCCGAGGCTGGTGGTGTGTTCCATAATTAGAGTTCACCAACACAGTAACAAATGTGAACTTCTGGATGACTATAACAGTTTTACCATGGAGCCACAGACAGTCTCCTTGGGCTCTCCAGTCTATCTTGCCACCCAGGCAAGCTGGACTTAGTGGTAGTTGGATGCTATACACCAAAGATCACAAAAGATTCAGGTTACTTCCAGTCCCAAGAGATCCTTCACATACGTCAGATCAATTTGTATCTCAGATCTCCCACCAAAGGCAATGCTTGTAGCCAGTCCTGTGATTAACTAAAGGTTTCTTAACTAGGAAAAAGAAACAAGACCGAGTTATTTGCAAGTTAATGCAAACAAGCATATACACACATATGAGCTGCCATCTATGGTTCCTAAAGATGACAGACGTAGTAATCTGTCAATTCAAAATGTTTTTCAGAGCAGACACAGGGATAACAACTCTGAGACTGGGCCTATGAGCTCCAGCAATCTCCATGGCTCTCTGCAGTGAGTCCAACCAAAATCAGAATCCTGAAAGACTTTACCTTTGTAGGGTGAAATGCATGTCAGTACGTACTTGCTGTGACACTGAACAACCTTTTCAAAACAAGGTAGGTTTAATCATTACCTGGAATACAGCATCTCAAAGTTTTTAGGTTCACATTGGATAAGCAATCCTAAAAGAGGGTTCATATTGGTGGAAGCCATAGCCCAATCCATGCTCTGTTCAGATCCCAGTGCTCTCTCCTTGTTCCTTTGTCTAAGTCTCAAATGAGAAGGTTTTTAATTCCTCTCCGCCCAGTGGGTAACAATTCAAAGTCAAATGGGTAAACTGAGACACTTTAATAAAAATAATACAGAAAAGTCTTGTTTTCGTCACAGAAGGTATTTTCCATTGTCATGTTTTTCTCCACAATATACACAGGTCCTTTGCATTTTGTTTGCTTTGTATTTGTGCATTTGCTTTTGCATGAGCTTTGGTGGTGTAGTTTTTCCTTGTGTTTCATGTTTTCCCTGTGCTAGTTGGTACATTATTTCTGTGTTTGCTCCACTTATTCTCTATGTTTGGACGTGAGCTTGTTCACTAGCTTTGCACACGTCTGTAGCTCTTGGTAGAATTAGTGTCGATTCTCTGAGCATCTGCATTCAGGCTCTTGCATCTTTTGTCTGTATTACTAAATTATCCTGAATTAATTCATCTTTAAGGTTTGATCATTGCATGAGTCAGCCATTTTGTGAAGTTTGGCGATATACTGGGTCTACCACTCATTACCAACTGCGATACTTACCAGGCCCAATAGGCTTGGCACCTGCAAGATTTTCCCTTCAGGAATCTGTGGACAGTAATAGTGACACAGGGACAGCTTCTTCAAAACAAAGTACAATTTATTTGCCAAAAGAATCACAGATCTCAGGATGCATCTACCCTACTTGCTTCTTTCTGCAGCATGTAATGTACATACCCATGTAGCCCCAGTAGCACAGGTATAAATAGCAGCTTAGACAGAGAGGCAGGTGAGTAGAGTAAAGACACACCTGAAGAATGGTGGGTATGTAGCCCTACATGGATCTCTGTTCACCCATGCTGTGCCTCCCTGTCTGCATGGTCAGGTTTAAAAAGTCTCCTGCCCTTTTAAAACTAGGAATTTCAAGAGATTTTTAGAGCTGTGTATATCCTAAATTTGTGAGTTTAGTTTCTGGAAATCTGATCTCAAACAAATGGTCAGTGGATACTGATAGATACTAAAATTCTGTGAGCTAGATTAAGTCCTGAATTACACCAGTTTATGGTGGTTTAATGCAGATCTCCCAGTGGAGGCAACTCCACAGACAGAAGATGTTGCAGCCCAAAGTGACTGTAAATCATTAACCTCTCCACCCCCACCCCCAACCCCACCCAGTCTTGCTGTGGGACAGCAGATAGCTAGCACAGTCCTGGAAGTAGGCAGTGCTGGCTGGGGAGGGGGGGAGAGAGAGCCTGGCTAGAGTAGCTGGGGGATATACCAATTCATACCCACACCCTTCAGGTGTGTCTTTACTCTACTCACCAAGGCAGAGGCAAAGGGAGGGCTGCTGATGTTAACCCTGCCTCCCTCACATGAGAGTGAATCCACAGTCCTTACTGATACAAAACAAGGTGCCCATGTGCCTCTCCCCAGGCCAGCAGGTGTGACTCAGTCCTGATCTCTGTGATCCAAGGGAACAATCTGCACAAATTCTACCGCAGTACATACTCAGAGATGTCCCTTGGGTAGGGCAAATTGAGGCGACCGCCCCAGGCCCCGTACTTTGGTGTCCCCGCGCTTCAATAAAATTGGAACTGTCCCAATATATAGCCCTTTGTCCTGTGTCCCAACCAATGTACAATCGGGACACCATTTGTCCCGATATTCAGGTGAGGAGGCAGGAGGGGAGGGCAGGGGAAGGGAGGTGGGAGGCAGGCGGGCGAGCGGGGTGAGGAGGCGAATGGGGAGGTGAGCAGCAGGCGGACACATGCGAGGGGGTAAGGAGGCGGGCAGACAGATGGTGAGAAGACTAGCAAGGAGGCAAGTGGCGGGCAGATGGGTGAGAGGCGAGCAGCAGGCGGGTGGGTGGACGACGAGGAGGAAAATGGTGGGCGGATGTGGGTGGGAGTGAGGAGGCGAGCAGCAGCCAGGTGCGCCAGGCAGATGGCGAGGAGACTAGAGGGGAGACTGATTTGTCCTGGGCCCCACATCTCCATAGGGATGGCCCTGTACATACCGTCTCAGTCCTGTCTCTCACTCCTCTGACTTCCTGCTCCACCCAGATCATGACAGTTATAAATTAACTACATGACTAGTAGGATCCAATAGTGGCAACACATTAATATACGAATACAATCAATAGTAATACTTCACACTTCCATAATGTTTCCCAGGCCAAAGCTTGTACTTACAATGAAAATATACCATATTTTCAGTACACCCTGTATGTATACCAATACAATAATTTACAATATACTTTAACATTCCTGAAGCTACTGTGATGAATGTGCTAAGCAGGAAACTACCCTTACCAGCAACCCCCTCCCTGTTAATCTATGACCCTCCAGGGTGGAAGAACAGATCTAGACCCCCCTCCCCAAAAAGGAGTATTGTGGCACCTTAGAGACTAACAAATTTATTTGAGCATAAGCTTTTGTGAAGTGAGCTGTAGCTCATGAAAGCTTATGCTCAAATAAATTTGTTAGTCTCTAAGGTGCCACAAGTACGCCTTCTCTTTTTACGGATACAGACTAACATGGCTGCTACTCTGAGATCTAGTCCCCTGCCCCAGCCAATAGGTGGAGGGGGTGGAAACTTTTTGAAAGGGTTAGACCTGCTCTCTCTCTCTCTGGGAAGGTGGCAGCAGAGCAGGATGGGCTTTGGAGCTGCATGGTAAGCAGGAGCAGAGAGAGAAAGCAGGAGCTGGAGAGTTGCTAGCAGTGCTCCATGGGGAGCTGAGGACAGGGAAGTGGGCTGCAGGGATGCTGAGATGTTACACATGCAATGGCTTAGGAGGGTGCTCCTATTACTCTAATACATTCCCCTCCAATCTTTTCAAGGATATGGCTTCTCAATCTCTGCTGTGGACTTTATGGGAATAACAGACAAATTCACCTCAAATCCAATGGAGCGCTCGTATTGCGGAGTTTCCTTTGCTTGTGTCTTTTCCCTCTGATCTTCATTGCATACAGTACTCTAGCTTGAATCAAATAAAAAAATCATCCATTTCCTCTGTCTGTAGTGCACAGCTGCATTAGCTACTTTCTGTAGGGTTCTCCTGCCTACTGGAGTTTCTGCCAGCAGTTCTCCCAGCAAGCAGGTCTATCTCTGTTGGCTCTGGAGCAGAAACATGCACGAGTTTTGACTGGAACCTTCTCCCACCTTGTACCTTGAAAACAGGTAAATCACCTTCACGTTGTTCTACTACTACATATACTAGTGGCTTCCATCTATCTGCAAGTATTTTCCTAGGTCCTTCACGCATTCTTAGTTTGTTACCTTGTGTCATCCTTCCCGCTGAATTTCAAAACACAGATAAACTGGTAACAGAGGTTGCCTTCCAAAACATTAAAAATCATGGAGATTTGACAGTTGTATCATTCCTAATATGAAGTTCTCCAGTAGCAGTTAAGTACGGCCATGTTGCAATAGCATCTGTTTTCTTCTTATCTGGACAAATCCCCTTTTGGGAGATGGTATGATCCAAGTATTTCACTGAAGTCTGAAAGATCTTATATTTTGAAGGTGCCAGTTTCAAGCCATACTGCTACAGTCTGCTCAAAACTCTTAGAAGACATGCCTCATGTTCTTCTTGAGTAGCTGAGAAAATAACCAGATTTAGAAATGCAACAACTTCAGTAAGATTCATGCCTGTCATGACATACTCCAGCATTCACTAAAAGGTTGCAAGGACATTGGTATGTCATGAAGGCATCGTTTTGAATTGTTAGTTATCAGACGGCTTGGTAAAAGTGTTTTTGCATGAACTTGTGTCTCTGCAGAACTTGGTAATATCCACTGTTCAGATCCAACATGGAAAACCATTTGAATCCTGCAAATAAAGCAAATGTTTCCTTTATGATTTAACTGTCATCACAAATTCCATGGGATACATCTCATGACTGGAATATTGGTATAGAGTGATATAGCTTGTTCAGAAAGGACAAGCATGGGTAAAAAGACAGGCGATGTTGCATTGTATATTAAGAATATATACACTTGTTCTGAGGTCCAGAAGGAGGGGAGATGCAAGCCAGTTGAAACGCTCTGGGTGAAGATAAAAGAAAGAAAACAGGGGTTCTATCATGGTAGGGGGTCTACCACAGAAGACCAAATCAGGAGGAGAAGGTAGATGAGGCATTTCTAGAACAAATAACAGAAACTTCCAAGACCAGGAAGTAATGGGGGACTTGAACTACCCAGACATTTATTGAAAAAGTAATACGGCAAAATACAAAATGTCCAGTAAGTTACTGGACTGTATTGGGGACAATTTTTTGTTTCAGAAAGTGGGGGGTGTAACTAGGAGGACAGCCATTTTAGACTTGATTCTCACTAAAAGAGAGGAATTGGCTATGAATCTGAAGACTGAACGACGCAACAACAAACTATCCCTCGGGAAAGAAAAAATAAGAACGAATAGTAAGAGGCCCCATCAGGAGCTTTTTAAAGACCTGAAAAAAAAGGAATCCTACGAAAAGTGGAAATATGGACTAATTGCTAAAGATGAGTACAAAATAATAGCACAAGCATACAGGGACAAAATCAGAAAGGCTAAAATACAAAATGAGTTACACTTAGCAAGGGACATAAATGACAATAAGAAGAGGTTCTATACATGCACTAGAAGCAAGAGATGGAGGAAAGTGTAGTTTGTCTATTTAGCGGGAATGGAGAACTAATAATGGCTGACATCAAGAAGGCTGAGGAATTTAAGGCCTGTTTTGCTTCAGTCTTCAGTAAAAAAAGGGATAGTCTATTAATCGCAGTTAATTCATGTGATTAACTAAAAAAAGTTAATCGCAATTTAAAAAATTAATTGCGATGAATCGCACTGATAACAATAGAATACCAATTGAAATTTATTAGATATTTTGGATTTTTTCTACATTTTCAATATTGATTTCAATTACACCACAAAATACAAAGTCCTCACTTTATATTATTATCTTTTATTACAAATATATGCACTGTAAAAATGATAAAAGAAATGGTATTTTTCAATTCACCTCATAAAGTACTGAAGTGCAATCTCTTTATCGTGAAAGTTTAAATTACAAATGCAGAATTTTTTATTACATAACTGCACTTAAAAACAAAACAGTATAAAACTTTAGCGCCTACAAGTCCACTCAGTCCTACTTCTTATTCTGCCAATCACTAAGACAAACAAGTTTGTTTACATTGATGGGAGATACTGCTGCCTGCTTCTTATTTACAATGCCACCTGAAAGTGAGAACAGGCATTCGCATGGCACATTTGTAGCTGGCATTGCAAGATATTTACATGCCAGATATGCTAAATATCCATATGCCCCTTCATGGTTTGGCCACCATTCCAGAGGACATGCTTCCATGCTGATGATGCTCGTTAAAAAAATAATGCATCAATTAAATTTGTTACTACTCCTTGGGGGGAGAATTGTATGTCTCCTGCTCTGTGTTACCCGCATTCTGCATATATTTTCATGTTATAGCAGTCTCAGATGATGACCTAGCACATGCTCATCTTAAGAACACTTTCACAGCAGATTTGACAAAATGCAAAGAAGGTACTGATGTGAGATTTCTAAAAATAGCTACAGCACTCACCCCAAGGTTTAAGAATCTGAAGCGCTGTCCAAACTCTCAGAGGGACGAGGTGTGGAGCATGCTTTCAGAAGTCTTAAAAGAAAAACAATCCAATGCGGAAACTACAGAACCCGAACCACCAAAAAAGAAAAACAACCTTCTGCTGGTGGCATCTGACTCAGATGATGAAAATGAACATGCGTCAGTCCGCACTGCTTTGGATCATTATCAAGCAGAACCCATCATCAGCATGGAAGCATGTCCTCTGGAATGGTGGTTGACGCATGAAGGGACATATGAATCTTTAGTGCATCCGGCACACAAATATCTTGCAACGCCAGCTACAACAGTGCCATGTGAATGCCTGTTCTCACTTTCAGGTGGGGACATTGTAAACAAGAAGCAGGCAGAATTACCTCCTGCAAATTGTAACCAACCTTGTTTGTCTGTGTGATTGGCTGACCAAGAAGTAAGACTGAGTGGACCTGTAGGCTCTAAAGTTTTACATTGTTTTATTTTTGAATGCAATTTTTGTACATAATTTTACATTTGTAAGTTCAGCTTTCATGGTAAAGAGATTACACTACTGTATTTGTATGAGGTGAATTGAAAAATATGCTTTTTTGTTTTTTACAGTGCAAATATTTGTAATAAAAATAAATATAAAGTGAGCACTGTACACTTTGTATTCTGTATTGTAATTGAAATTAATATATTTGAAAATGTAGTAAACATCCAAAAATATTTAAAATAAATGGTATTCTACTGTTGTTTAGCAGCGCGATTAATTGTACAACTCATCACTATTAATTTTTTTAATCGCTTGACAGCCCTAGTAAAAAGGTTAACGGTGACCAGATTCTCAACACAATTAATATTAACAACAAGGGGGAAGGCACACAAGCCAAAATAGGGAAAGAACAGGCTAAAAAATATTTAGATAAGTTACATGTATTCAAGTCAGCAAGGCCTGATGAAATGCAGCCTAGGATACTTAGGGAACTAGCTGAACCAATCTCAGAACCATTAGCAATTATCTCATAGAGAACTCATGGAGGATGGGTGAGGTCCCACAGGAGCAGAAAAGGGCAAACATGCCTATCTTTAAAAAGGGGAACAAAGAGGGAATTATAAACCTGTCATGCTAATGTTGATACCCGGAAAGATATTGGAACAAATGAATCACTTTGGAAGCACCTAGAGGATAACAGGGTTATAAGTAATAGCCAACATGCGTTTTTCCAGGACAAATCAGCCAGACCAGCCTAATTTCCTTCTTTGACAGGGTTACCAGTCAAGTGGATAGGGGATTTTAGTAAGGCTTTTGATGGTTCCACATAACGTTCTCTTAATCAAATTAGGGAAATGTGATCTAGATGAAATGACTATAAGGTGGGTGCAAAACTGGTTATACAGCCATAGTCAGAGATTAGTTATCAGTGATTTGCTATAAAATGGAGGGGTGGGGCATATCTAGTGGGATTCCTCAGGGATCAGTCCTGGGGCAATATTTCCATTAATGACTTGGATAATCATGTGGAGAGCATGCTTCTAAAATTTGTGAATGACACCAAGCTGGGAGGGGTTGCAAGCACTTTGGAGGACAGGATTTCAAAACAAACTTGGCAAACTGGAGAATTGGTGTGAAATCAACAAGATGATATTCAGTCAAGACAAGAGCAAAGTACTACACTTAGGAAGAAAAAAATGGATTGCACAACTACAAAATGGAGAATAACTTGCTAGGCTGTAGTTCTGCTGAAAAGGATCTGGGGGTGATCGTGGATCACAAATTAAATATAAGTCAACAATGTGATGCAGTTGCAAAAAAAGGCTAATATTATTCTAGAGTGTATTAAGAGGACTGTCATATGTAAGACCTGGAAGGTAATTGTCCCGCTCTACCCAGCACTTGTTAGGCATCAATTGAAGTACTGTGTCAATTTCTGGGCACCATACCTTAGGAAAGATGTGGGCGAATTGGAGAGTGTCCAAAGGAGAGCAACAAAAATGATAAAAGATTTTGAAAACCTGACCTCTGAGCACGTTTAGTCTTGGGAAAAGAAGAGTGAGGGGGACCTGATAACAGTCTTCAAATACGTTAAGTGCTGTTATAAAGAGGATGGTGATCAATTGCCCCCCATGTCCACTGAAGGTGGGAGAAGTAGTAATTGGCTTAATCTGCAGCAAGGGAGATTTAGGTCAGATATTGGGGGGGGGGGGGAATTCCAAATATAAGGATAGTTAAGCCATGCAAAACCTTCCCAGGGAGGTTGTGAAATCCCCATCAGTGGAGGTTTTAAGAATATGTTAGACAAATATCTGTCATGGATAGTATAGATATCCTGCTTGGTCCTGCTTAAGCACAGGGGGTTGGACTAGGTGGTCTCTCAAGGTCGCTTCCAGTCCTCCATTTCTTGATTGTAGATAAAGGATAAATATCCTTCTAAGTAATGCTGTTCAGTTTTCTTCTGTCTACCACCATCCTGCGGACCCCCATTTTTTGATGAACGAGCACCACAGGTGATGCATATGGGCTATACGTTTCTTCAGATCACACCAACTGTCCGCAATTCACATGGATGTTGCCGCAGACTATCAAAGTCTGAAGGAGACACTCGTCTGGTTCACGCCTGAAATGATTTCGAAGTCAGCTCACCTTCAGCTTCCTGATGCAGTTTCTGACTGAGGAAGATTGTACATGTAGGTTTCTGCTCACTCATCTGGTAATGAAATCATCATAAAACCAGAAAGCCATTCTTTCTTACAGTCTTCAGTTAAGTACGTCATCACATTAATATCAATGAGAGCTGGAACTTGCTGATTCATAATTTGCATAACTCCGAGTTGGTCCAGTTAGGAAGTGGGACCCCACTGTGCTAGATACTATGCTTGATACTGTGCTAATACAGAACAAAAAGAGCTTTACAATCTACATGCAAGATGAAAGACAACAGGTAGACAAACAGATTGGAGGGGGCACAAAGCAACAATGAAACAACTGAAAAGATTCCCGCACCCACAGCTGAATGTAGCATCTATGTACAAAGATATATATTTAAGAAGAATAGGTAGAAGGAAAGAATACTGCACACAGTACTTGCAGAATTACTGTTTTCATTAAAGGTCGTTATTCAAACTTACTATACAAAGTTAGGGCAAAATTTCATGTACAGAGCCTAGTATAATGCAGACCCTATCTTATCTGGGGCCTTTCGATGATATTGTAATACAATAAATAAACAAACATAAAACATATTGTATTTTAGAACCCTCCTCCCACAGGAAAAATATTTTAAAGAGGAGTGTTTCTAATCCATACACAGCTACCATTCAAAACATTATAAGGGCTCTAAACCCTCATCTACTTCAGGGCCTAAGCCAATCACTAATGGATGGGATTTGGGTAAAATATCCCCTACAGGCAGGTTATTCCATAATCATCCATAATTGTGTTCTCTCTCATTTTTCTAAAGGATCAGGTACCTGTCGCTGTCAAAGAGCATCATGGATTAAATGGACCACTAGTCTGATCCAGTATACAGTTCCTGTGTTTCTAGTATCCAAATCTAAACACTAGCATTCTTATTACACCTGTGTTAATCTCATCTACTTTGGATGGATGTAGCGAGACAAGCTTTTAAGGAAAGTATAATTACTTTTTTGGAAGATTTACATCATCTGCTGAAGGTCATTAGCAAGTTCGTAATATGCCTGAATTACTCTTGAAAGATTGAATAGACCTTAAGCAAAGGTGTTTCAAGATGAATAATCATTCATGGGTGTTATGATTTTCTACCCATTAATACTAGCTATGCAACTGAAGCATCAGATATTGAGTAATTAATAATGGGTATACCAGCTGTAGTGTTTTTAGACCATAAAACTAAGACCATGTTAATGGAAGATTAGGTGACTAAACAACAGAACAGAGCACCCAGGTCTACATCTTGTAATGGATGAGTTTATCCTTTGCATGATGTCTCCACCCACATAAGTTGTAAAGGCAAAAAATCAAGTCTCCTTGAGAACTTTCTGAGACTAGCAGTTTTCTATTATTACATACATGAGCAATATTTACAGGAGTGTGAATGTTTCCATATAAAAGCCGGTTTCAGTGTAGCAGCCGTGTTAGTCTGTATTCGCAAAAAGAAAAGGAGTACTTTTGGCATCTTAGAAACTAACAAATTTATTAGAGCATAAGCTTTGAGCTGTACCTCACAAAAGCCTATGCTCTAATAAATTTGTTAGTCTCTAAGGTTCCACAAGTACTCCTTTTTTTTTTTGCATATAAAAGCCGACAGCTTGTCACATAGACAGCAGCAGGCCGCAGTCAGGTAGTTGTAAGGCTAGTCAGACAGCTGAATCCTGGTAACTTAGATCCTGTAGGCCAGGTGTAGCTAATGTTTGGCAGGCTTTATCACTGAAAAACTATTACGAGAAGGAATAGATATTTTAGTGCAAAGCCGGTGAGTCAATAGAACCAGGAAGGTCCAGCTTTGACTTTATTGCAGCCAAGTATCAGAGGTGGTAGGAAGTATTGTAGTACCATAGCCCCTTCAAAACACCTTTAAAGATCTGCAGCATGGTCAGTTGTCATCTGGATGGGATGGAAGGAAATTTCCGAGACATAGCCAGAGGGAAAGCATTTGGGAACTAAATAATCTAGGTGAAAAAGAGATGGACAGGGAAGATTAATAAGAGTGCTTTAGCATTTAAGGGAGAATTTAATATTAAAGTTGTAGAGCACCCATGAATTCAGAACAAACATTTCTCCTAGACAATGCACCGAGAGAAACTTATTGACAAAACTCCTTTCCCCTATAGTCCTGAAGGCATAAAATTTCACCTGTCCTGTGAAAGATTTCCTGCTCTGCAGAATGAATGCCACTAAATAACGTTGTCCAAAAACCCCAAAACAAAACACACACACTCCTGCAGGATAAGAGGAATTTTTAAGGCTCCAGAATTGCATGTGTGAGCAATCAGGAGGCAATCACAGCAACCAGGAAACACCTGTCTGGACTGTCACCAACTAGAGTACTGGTTTGAAATCCAGATTACAGGGACAAGCAGCAAAAGTTATTAGGGGGGTTGGGTCTAGAGAAAGCAACTTTTTTGTCTATCCTGCCTTTTCCCAGGGACTGAGGAAAGAGTGGAGGTGAAAGGAAGGCAAGTAGGGAGGATATATGAGAGAGGGGACATGCAGGGGACAAGGGAAAAGGAGCAATATCAAGGGGAGAATATTTGTAGTCTGGCTCAGAGAAAGAAAGGGCTGCTATCAGGAAAGTACACAATCAAGCAACAAACAATGGTGCTGGAAGTGATAAACCACCTCAGATTACTGGCCTGGTGGACACTGAGTAGTGGAGGTCTTAGTGCCATTCCTGAAGAAGAGAGTTGAACTCTGCTTCCAGCTAGAAGCCAGTCTTCTAGAAGATTCCAAGCCAGCACAGATCATTAACCAAGCAAATGAGCAGCATAGACCAGCCAAGTTTTCATCTGAGACTAGAAGCAGCCTGAAAGATACTGACATCACACCCAAGAATCTAACAAGATCATAAAGAGTAGAGGATACCAGTACCAAGGACTAATGGACTGAGCCTATGAGCCACGCAAAATGTTGAATACCAAGAGTAGAATATGCCAGGGCTTAGGAAGAAGTTGCAGACCCATTGCCAAAGGAGAAGCAGTGCTATAGTTTTGCATACAAAACGGTATCAGAGGACAAGCAGCCGTCAGGATTACTTGGACGCACCCAGAGCAAGAACAAAATATTGCAATTTTGATTTCTATACACATACATAAATAATTATTTTTAAAATAATTTTAAAAACAATTCAATGAGTTCTACTTATTTGTAAATACCCCCTAAACATTTTAGGGGAACAGACTTTCAGGCCATTGGTTGTTCATAAAATGTTCACTGGTTTCAGAGTGGTAGCCGTGTTAGTCTGTATCAGCAAAAACAATGAGAAGTCCTTGTGGCACCTTAAAGACTAACAAATGTATTTAGGCATAAGCTTTCATGGGCTAGAACCCACTTCATTAGATGCATGGAGTGGAAAATACAGTAGCAGGTATATATACAGAACAGAATTTATATATATACACAGTACATGAAAATATATATATATATATATATATATATATATATATATATATATATATATATATATAAATAAATATATACACACACACACACCTGCTACTGTATTTTCCCTTCATGCATCTGAAAGCCCACAAAAGCTTATGCCCAAATAAATTTGTTAGTCTCTAAGGTGCCACAAAGACTCCAAAATGTTCACTGTGATGATCTGCTGCCTGCAGTGTGTGATTGGTCACATTATATATTCTGCTTCCTCACTAAATACTTGAAACTTTTGCAGCACAACACTAAAAAATAGAGCTGGCCAGGAATTTTTCAACAGAACATTTTTTCAACGGAAATTGCAGATTCATCTAAACAAAACCTTTTTTTGTGGAAATAGATCAGTTTTGACAACCTTTCTCAGGTCCAGGATATAACTCACAAAGAGACCTACCCCAGAATAGCTAATATCTTGGTGGTTAGCACACTTACCTGAGATGTGGGAATCTGAGGTTCAAGTGGCTGCTCTGAATAGTCAGTCATCACTCTCTCTCTGGCCCAGATACAAATATGACAGCTCCACCAGGAGAGACTGAGACTGGCTCTATAGCAAGCTGGTGAATTAGGCAAGGCAGGGACGTGAACGTAGGTCTCCCACATCAGAGGTGAGTGCCCTAACCATGGGGTATTGGCTATTCTGGAGCAGGTAAGTCTCTCTTTTCTCCTTCATAGTGTTCTGCAAAAAGATTCAAAAGTTTTTGTTTCATGTGAAACAAGAAGTATTTTCAAAACATTAAATTTTCCACACAACAGAATTGTTGCTGCCTGGTCAGCCCCAACAAACGTCCATCCAATCACAAATAGTGAGTAAGAATTCATGAACAAATTCTCTGACTCTCCATTAAATGAATATTCATGTTCAAAAAATAATATGACCTCATTAGTAGCAGCAAATTGAATTAGAGGTCTTGGTGAATAGATTCACAAATCTATGTTTGTTATCTGACTAGTTCTAAAATATTATTGAATGAGTTATTAATTATTGGTCCTTTCCTTGTAAACTAAACTAATGACTAATGTTGAAGTAGTAAGGTTTGTAGATACTTTCTCCTATTGTATATCATTCCATATTTATCCATAACACAAGGCTAGTGTGTACTCTAGATCACTACAATTTTAATATGCTGGACTTATACAGAAAGGACATGACCTGCAGTTGCTATTGATATGTTAATAGTTTTACAGGTTAAAATTCAATTTTTCTAACCTTCCATATGGGATCTAAAACAATTTTGCTGTTCACGTAAAAATACAAAAATCAATTTAAAAATGAAAAATTTATATTATAACATCTTACATAACACAAAAATCAACACATTGCATTGCCCTCCTGAATTGTCACCTACAGGAACTGAATGGCAAAGAATCCTTTTAATAGTTAGAACTGGCTGGACATTTTTTAAAAGAAAGAGAGAGAAAAGGACCACTTATGTTTACTTTCCATTGACAGGAGCTTTGTTTTTACTGTGCTGTTACAATCCCCAGGGCCTCCCCTCTCCCTCCAAATGTAAATTATCAAAATTAGTCTGTTTAAAAAATAGGTTGAGCTACCCTCACACTGACTTAAATAAACCCATTTTTCTGTTTTATTAGTTGCATTAGCATTCAATTGCCCTTTAAATGTCACAAGTTCAAGAGCACAGCTGTACATATCCTGGAAATATTTCTATTTGTTGTAATAAAACATGGGGATACAATTTCCTGGGACACAGAAAAGATGGAAGAGAAGGGGGAATGCACGGGGCAGCGCAAAATTGACTAACACAGTAGACCGGAAAACAAGATTGTTTTCAAAAGAATGGAGAGCTGGAGTTGAACATGAAGCAGTTTTAGAAAAGCAAATGATTGACTTGATTACTCAGTTATTAGATTTGGCTTGTTTATGTTGTCTCTATCTGGAGACATGAAACAGCCCAAGGACCTGCCACTGGCTTCCACTCAAGTTGAGGAAGAGAAATGACACGGTCTCTACTTCAAACAACTTCCGTGACCTCTTAGTTGCCTTTTCAAAACTACATTGTACATTCTGCCTACTCTCATTTGTTAGTATCATGCATTCCTACAACTACAATACCCACCTGCTGAAGTGAAGAAACAGATTGGCAGAGCCAGAAGAGTACCCAGAAGTCACCTACTACAGGACAGGCCCAACAAAGAAAACAACAGAACGCCACTAGCCATCACCTTCAGCCCCCAACTAAAACCTCTCCAACGCATCATCAAGGATCTACAACCTATCCTGAAGGACGACCCATCACTCTCACAGATCTTGGGAGACAGACCAGTCCTTGCTTACAGACAGCCCCCCCAATCTGAAGCAAATACTCACCAGCAACCACACACCACACAACAGAACCACTAACCCAGGAACCTATCCTTGCAACAAAGCCCGTTGCCAACTCTGTCCACATATCTATTCAGGGGATACCATCGTAGGGCCTAATCACATCAGCCACACTATCAGAGGCTCGTTCACCTGCGCATCTACCAATGTGATATATGCCATCATGTGCCAGCAATGCCCCTCTGCCATGTACATTGGCCAAACTGGACAGTCTCTACGTAAAAGAATGAATGGACACAAATCAGACGTCAAGAATTATAACATTCAAAAACCAGTTGGAGAACACTTCAATCTCTCTGGTCACTCGATCACAGACCTAAGAGTGGCTATACTTCAACAAAAAAGCTTCAAAAACGGACTCCAACGAGAGACTGCTGAATTGGAATTAATTTGCAAACTGGATACAATTAACTTAGGCTTGAATAGAGACTGGGAATGGATGAGTCATTACACAAAGTAAAACTATTTCCCCATGGTATTTCTCCCTCCCACCCACCCCCCACTGTTCCTCTGATATTCTTGTTAACTGCTGGAATTAGCCTACCTTGCTTGTCACCATGAAAGGTTTTCCTCCTTTCCCCCCCCCTGCTGCTCGTGATGGCTTATCTTAAGTGATCACTCTCCTTACAGTGTGTATGATAAACCCATAGTTTCATGTTCTCTGTGTGTGTGTATATAAATCTCTCCTCTGCTTTTTCCACCAAATGCATCCGATGAAGTGAGCTGTAGCTCACGAAAGCTTATGCTCTAATAAATTTGTTAGTCTCTAAGGTGCCACGGGTACTCCTTTTCTTTTTGCGAATACAGACTAACACGGCTGCTACTCTGAAACCTGTCATTTGTTAGTGGTGATTTATCTGGGGGCAGAAGCTAGCAATATTCCCTGGCTGTGCATTAACTAACCTAAAATGTTCCAGGGTTACCAAGTATAATAAAGAAATTGCAGATTGCTGAGAAAGTTTTGAATAAAGTAACAAAAAATCCTGAACTTTTGGGAATCTGATCTACGCACTCTTACCTGCTGTAGAAACTCAGGGTGGGATGGGAGAAAAGAGGAAGAGAAAATGTGCCGAAGAGAAGAGGAGAGAGAGAGAAGCAACAAAAATCAGTTGTTGTTCTTTAAGTTGTGAACCTCTCATATTTAAAACCACTATTATCTCGTAATGGGTGTGCAAGATAGATACATTTTAACTAGGGCTTTTTTTTGAGGGGTTCATTTCTGGGGGATGATTTTTAGGAATCTTTGTGTTGTGTACCTGTCCAAAAATCGGAGGGTTTCAGGTCTGTCTTTGTATATATGCTAATGAGCAATGTACATTATATACATTACTCATTACAGTACTATATGCTGTAACAAGCAATCTCTTTGTAATGCTCCCTAATGCAGTTAAATATAGTATTGTTTTAAACAGCACTACATTAACGCACCCTTTAGTGCACACCAGCAGTGTCTAAACAGACCAATTAATGCACAACACATTAGTTCACTTTGGAAATCGCACCCCTGTAGTCCACATTACTATTCTGTGTAGACAAGCCCTTAGATACAGCTAATGATAGGCAGTGTTTTTCTAATGTCTATTGGATAAATACCAATTTGTTTTCTTTTTTCCTTTTTTTTTTAAATCAGGGTGTGCTATCGATGTTTATCAGCTAAAACCTAAAACCAGAAGTCCTAATTTTATCACCTGTCCTAAGCAGTTTCTAGGCAGAAAAGCCTTCATTTGGTGGAGGGCTCCCAGTTGCTTGAAACGCATGCATGCCATTCAAGGACATACACATATCAGCACAGCCACCTAATAGACACATCTTCGAAACTTGGCTGCCTGTGAGGTTGGCCATCCAGAGATAAATGATAGCTACAACTCTTAGGATAGGTCTATACTACCTGCCGGATCAGTGGGCAGCGATTGATCCAGCGGGGGTCGATTTATCGCGTCTAGTCGACACGATAAATTGACCCCTGAGCACTCTCCTGTCGACTCCTGTACTCCAGCGCCGCGAGAGGCGCAGGCAGAGTCGACGGGGGAGCAGCAGCAGTTGACTCACCATAGTGAAGACACTGTGGTGAGTAGGTCTAAGTATGTCAACTTCAGCTACGTTATTCACGTAGCTGAAGTTGTGTAACTTAGATCGACCCCCCCCGACCCCCAGTGTAGACCAGGCCTTACTATCATGGCACAAGCTAATATTCACCAATATTTTCAAACTGGACCTATATGCACAAAACTATTCCTACAAGGTGTAACAGGCTGCAGCAGTATGATGAAAAGCTAGCCAAAACTCAGCTGCCACTACTGTTGATGCACTGAGCTGCACAGGCAGAACAGTTGCGGCCAGTTTATTTGATAAGGGGGTGAACCTTCCAGTCAAGGGAAGTGAGTGTACAAGATGAGATGAATGCTGCTCAGCAGGAACAGGTCGGGGACACAGTACTAGAATGGATCGCTGCTCTGGGTGGCCACAGGAGGACACCAAGAAGAAATGAAGTTTTCTCCTTATGCATGCAAAGGACAAGGTGGCCACCAATAGAGTGACTAGAGAAAAATTCTTTTACTGAAATTGGGGGGGGAGCAATGACTGACTCAGCAGAAAGCCCAGGTCACTACACCCAAGACCATCCATGGGAGCAGTGGTCTAGACACTACATTGATAAGCTGCCAAAGGCAACATCAGAAAACAAGCACTTTGTGCATCAGTGTCATTTGCTGTAGTAGATGGCCTAAAAGCCAAGTGTGTGGGGGAAGGCACTGGTGGGAGACCATTTCTTCCAGCCTCTCCTGGCTTCCACCTTCCTGACCCATGACTAGTTTGCATGTACCACCCAGGTTAACCTGAGTGGACCCAGCACTGTTCTGAATAAAGGCTGTGATCATCAAGGCTCAGCCATTTTGCACCCACCCATCCTTTAGTGCATGCATGTTCTGCATACAACCAGCTACACTTCTCTGAAAATCCCAGATGCACCTATCTTCCTCTTGTGCCCCAGACTGAACATTTGTAGAGGTATTTGCATGCATGTAAAATTTGGAAAAGTTAGCTCTGTTTTCTGGAAATGCTCAATGGTTCTCTCTCTCTTCAGCCTGTCAGGCCTGCAACCAGAGCAGTAAAAATGTGCTCCCAATAAATGTTAAACAAGTGAGTTAGATACAATACAACAATTTTGGTCAAATCTGAATGGATCTGTGGACTATATATCATGCAGCAATGCATCCTCTGTTCAACACACAGATTGCCCTTTCCTTTAACTATTGATACACACCTCCCCCCCCACCTTTCATTTGAATTGCTCCAATAAACCACCTGCCAGCATGTTCTATGGGTTCTGTTACTGTTTCCTCAGTCCTCTTTGTTGTTTAATAATTTGTGAGGAATGTATGCAGATGAGATTCAAACATCTCTTTTCTTGGATATAGTACGTATACATTGCTTGTTCTGCACATTAAATTAGAGGAGGATGTGGTAAGAACTTCAAGTGTTTTCAGCATTTTGCTTCAGACAATATTGTGCCACTAATCTATTTCTGCACTCCAGAGAAACAAGGTTTCAAGTGTACCCTTGAAACAGATTAAAAAAAATCCCTCATCATACTAGACTCATAGACTTTAAGGTCAGAAGAGACTATCCTGATCATCTAGTCTGACCTCTTCTACATTGAAGGCCGCAGAACCTGACCCACTCACTCCTGTAATTGACCCCAACATCTTCTACCACTCGTTTAAGAGGAAACTTGCCTTTATTCACAATGGAGGGTATTCGAAAAACAAAGAAGGTGCCTACAAAATACAATATACCTTCTGCATTTTGTTGGCAATTATGTAAAACACAAATGTCTGAAACAAGAAATGTCTCATTCATGACTTGGCTTCTGCAACGACATCACAGTCTGTTATGAAAAACACATTGTATATGTTCAGCACTTGCATTTCACTACTAAATCCAGCAGGATCAGGAAATAGGCTAGTAAGAAATCCTTGTTTAAATACACTTCTCTTCAATTGGCCACTAGGGCAAAACCATAAACTGAAATAAAAGATTTATTTGTTGATTGAGTAAGTGGCACTTCATCTAAGTTAGTCAGTACTGAACCAACACCCCAATATAATGGCACTATACTGGTAGAGGTATTGTATCTTTCAGATGAGATGTAAAACCAACCTCTTGATCATTGTGGTCATTAATTAAAAATCCAAATATAATTTTTTGCAGATACAGAAATATTTAACACTAGTGTCCCATCCAAATGTAAACCTGGGTAGTTACTTTAAACCTACATATTATCCCTCTACAGTTTCAATGAGTTACAGTATAGTTCACTTCCTGTTTTTAAACATTATGGAGTTTTGCTGCACATTTTGTCTCTAAGAGGTGCAGCACAGAACTTTCAACCCAGGAAGAGAGGGCCTAAGCTGACTTTAAACCTCCTTTGCACCCAGACTCCTGATCCTGGGCCGTTCCAGAGATGGAGAAGCCTCCAACATAATTTATACAGCCCTAGGGCCTGTTTAAATTATGGAAGCCTGCCCAGGCTGCCTGTTGGGTCACAGTGCTGCCTGGAGTCAAAACTCAGCACTGAAATCTCATCCCCAGCACATCCCTCCCATCCCCAGCATGTCCCCATGCCGGAGTTTCTGAGAGGGTCCTCAGGAATCTTGTGGCTTTCTTCAAAGGGCCTGCACTAGGGGAATCCTGGCTGGATATGGGACATCTAAGTCCCCTTTATGCTGCCTTGGTCCTTTCACATGGCACAAAGGTGCTGGAGTAGAGGTGAAGATCTCACTCAGGGTTTTTCAAGTCCCCTGACATCTTATGACAGGTTTCAGAGTAGCAGCCGTGTTAGTCTGTATTTGCAAAAAGAAAAGGAGTACTTGTGGCACCTTAGAGACTAAAATTTATTAGCTAATAACTATTAACTAATAAATTTGTTAGTCTCTAAGGTGCCACAAGTACTCCTTTTCTTTTTGACATCTTATGGAATCAAAGGCACGGCACTGGGATAAATGCAATACTATCTAATAACATAACAAAACAGTTGAAGGGTAATGCAATTTACATTTTTCAGGGGGATACATTTCAAAGCTCATTTTTTGGAAAAATATGACAGAAACCCCTTTCTCCTCCAAACACTTTCACATGTTTTCAGCTTAGATATCTTTTTAAAAAGGCCTGTTGCTCTGGGTGCTACTGCTTGCAGACACAAGCTTAGCCCAGTGATGGACCTGGTGGAAGGAGGAGCTCAAGCTGTACACAGACCTACCCCTGCAGGAGGATGACAACAGCAGGATGGTAAAACAGTTACTTTATCTTGTTGCAGACCAAGGCAGAGAGATCTGCAGCACACTGAAGCTCACCACTTCCTCAAGCTCCATAGCAGTCGTAGGAGCCCTGGGGAACTGTAGCTCCCCAAAGCAAAACAAAACTGTGCAATATGCATCCTGGTTGCTACCTGCAATTTTGGGGACTTGATGGACTCCCTGATTCGGGACAGGATAGTCTGCAGCATTTGGAATCACCACTTGAGGGAGCGGCTGTTCTGGGAAAGCAATCTCACATTAGTCAAATACTTAGACAAGGGGTGTGCAGCAGAAGCCCTAAGCAAAAGGTGAAAGCCCTAGGAGACACAGCACCACCAGAAGAACAAGCAGTGTGACAATAGCAAAGGAGAGCAGATGGCCAGGGTTCCATACCCATAGCGAGATGCATTTACTAGGGGACACATCATGAGCACCCAAAGCAGAAGTGCCCAGCACTCAGACAGCATTGCAAGGAATGTGGCCAGTTGAACTATTTTAGCAGCCTGGGCAAGAGCAGAGGAAGGTCCCAGAAAGATTCAGTCAGACTTGTACAAGAGTGGGATGGCACATCAGACAGCAGTGATGACATCTTTACTTTCTTGAGTCTAGGAGCATATCAAGTTCAAGCTGTTGGGACAGGAAAGCAACAAGCGATAATATAAACTTCTATGTGCAGAGTGGAGCAATTCCATCAGTACACTTATGGCCACTGAGTAAAAGTGCAATCAGACCCCAATCCTAGAGACAATCATGGCAAAGCCTCTTCTTAGTACTCCAAAAATATTGCGGCACATGTTGATGCACCTCTAGCACTATCAGGTAGAGATCAGGTATTATCCGAGATGATTACCAGTGTTAGCCGACATGCAGAACAAGGCATATTTATGCAGCCTCAGTGATTTGGGGGAAGGGAATCAGGCACTGAATCCATTAACATAGATTCATAGATACTAAGGTCAGAAGGGACCACTCTGATCATCTAGTCCGACCTCCTGCACAGCGCAGGCCACAGAATGTCACCCACCACTCCTATGAAAAACCTCACCCATGTCTGAGCTATTGAAGTCCTCAAATCATGGTTCAAAACTTCAAGGAGCAGAGAAGCCTCCCTCCAGTCAACCATGCCCCATGCTACAGAGGAAGGCGAAAAACCTCCAGAGCCTCTCCAATCTGCCCTGGAGGAAAATTCCTTCCCGACCCCAAATATGGCAATCAGCTAAACCCTGAGCATATGGGCAAGATTCACCAGCCAGACCCAGGAAAGAATTTTCTATAGTAACTCAGATCCCATCCATCTAATATCCCATCTCAGGGGATTTGGCCTATTTACCCTGAATATATAAGATCAGTTTCTTACCAAAATCCCATTATCCCATCATACCATCTCCTCCATAAACTTATCGAGTAGAATCTTAAAACCAGATAGATCTTTTGCCCCCACTGCTTCCCTTGGAAGGTTATTCCAAAACTTCACTCCTCTGATGGTTAAAAACCTTCGTCTGATTTCAAGTCTAAACTTCCTGGTGGCCAGTTTATACCCATTTGTTCTTGTGTCCACATTGGTGCTGAGCTTAACTAATTCCTCTCCCTGTCCTATATTTATCCCTCTGATATATTTATAGAGAGCAATCATATCTCCCCTCAACCTTCTTTTAGTTAGGCTAAACAAGCCAAGCTCCTTAAGTCTCCTTTCATAAGACAAGTTTTCCATTCCTCGGATCATCCTAGTAGCCCTTCTCTGGACCTGCTCCAGTTTGAATTCATCCTTTTTAAACATGGGAGACCAGAACTGCACACAGTATTCTAGGTGAGGTCTCACCAGTGCCTTGTATAACGGTACTAAAACCTCCTTATCCCTACTGGAAATGCCTCTCCTGATGCATCCCAAAACCGCATTAGCTTTTTTCACAGCCATATCACATTGGCAGCTCATAGTCATCCTATGATCAACCAATACTCCAAGGTCCTTCTCCTCTTCCGTTACTTCTAATTGATGCGTCCCCAGCTTATAACTAAAATTCTTGTTATTAATCCCTAAATGCATAACCTTACACTTCTCACTATTAAATTTCATCCTATTACTATTAGTCCAGTTTACAAGGTCATCCAGATCCTCCTGTATAATATCCCGATCCTTCTCCGAATTTGCAATACCTCCCAGCTTTGTATCATCTGCAAACTTTATTAGCACACTCCCACTTTTTGTGCCAAGGTCAGTAACGAAAAGATTAAATAAGATTGGTCCCAAAACCGATCCCTGAGGAACTCCACTGGTAACCTCCCTCCAACCTGACAGTTCGCCTTTCAGTAGGACCCGTTGCAGTCTCCCCTTTAACCAATTCCTTATCCACCTTCTGATGTTCATATTGATCCCCATCTTCTCCAATTTAACTAATAATTCCCCATGTGGCACGGTATCAAATGCCTTACTGAAATCTAGGTAAATTAGATCCACTGCATTTCCTTTATCTAAAAAATCTGTTACTTTTTCAAAAAAGGAGATTAGGTTGGTTTGGCACGATCTACCTTTTGTAAAACCATGTTGTATTTTGTCCCATTTACCATTGACTTCAATGTCCTTAACTAATTTCTCCTTCAAAATTTTTTCCAGGACCTTGCATACTACAGATGTCAAACTAACTGGCCTGTAGTTACCCGGATCACTTTTTTTTCCCTTTCTTAAAAATAGGAACTATATTAGCAATTCTCCAATCATTCGGTACTATTCCTGAGTTTACAGATTCATTAAAAATTCTTGCTAATGGGCTTGCAATTTCAGGTGCCAATTCCTTTAATATTCTTGGATGAAGATTATCTGGGCCTCCCGATTTAGTCCCATTAAGCTGTTTCAGTTTCGCTTCTACCTCTGATATGGTAATATCTACCTCTATATCCTCCTTCCCATTTGTCATGCTACCATTATCCCCAAGATCCTCTTTAGCCTTATTAAAGACTGAGGCAAAGTATTTGTTTAGATATTGGGCCATGCCTAGATTATCTTTAACCTCCGCTCCATCCTCAGTGTTAAGCGGCCCCACTTCTTCCTTCTTAGTTTTCTTCTTATTTATATGGCTATAGAACCTTTTACTATTGGTTTTAATTCCCTTTGCAAGGTCCAACTCTAGTCGACTTTTAGCCTCTCTGACTTTATCCCTACATCTTCTGACCTCAATTAGGTAGGTTTCCTTGCTGATCCCTCCCATTTTCCACTCCCTGTATGCTTTCTGCTTCTTCATAATCACCTCTCTAAGATGCTTGCTCATCCAGCTTGGTCTACAACTCCTTCCTATGAATTTTTTCCCCTTTCTTGGGATACAGGCTTCCGATAGCTTCTGCAGTTTTGATTTAAAGTAATCCCAGGCCTCAACTGCCTTTAGATCCATAAGTTCTTCAGTCCAATCCACTTCCCTAACTAATTGCCTTAATTTTTGAAAGTCAGCCCTTTTGAAATCAAAAACCCTAGTTGCAGATTTATTTTTGTTAATCCTTCCATTTAGTTTGAACTGAATTAGCTCATGATCACTTGAGCCAAGATTGTCCCCTACAACCATTTCTTCTATGAGGTCATAGAATCATAGAATCATAGAATATCAGGGTTGGAAGGGACCCCAGAAGGTCATCTAGTCCAACCCCCTGCTCAAAGCAGGACCAAGTCCCAGTTAAATCATCCCAGCCAGGGCTTTGTCAAGCCTGACCTTAAAAACCTCTAAGGAAGGAGATTCTACCACCTCCCTAGGTAACGCATTCCAGTGTTTCACCACCCTCTTGGTGAAAAAGTTTTTCCTAATATCCAAT
The DNA here is from genome assembly GCF_009764565.3 of Dermochelys coriacea. Lineage (NCBI taxonomy): Eukaryota > Metazoa > Chordata > Testudines > Dermochelyidae > Dermochelys > Dermochelys coriacea. Next base: position 126,305,071 of record NC_050070.1, read on the forward strand.
CTAAACCTCCCCCATTGCAACTTGAGACCATTACTCCTCGTTCTGTCATCTGCTACCATTGAGAACAGTCTAGAGCCATCCTCTTTGAAACCCCCTTTCAGGTAGTTGAAAGCAGCTATCAAATCCCCCCTCATTCTTCTCTTCTGCAGACTAAACAATCCCAGCTCCCTCAGCCTCTCCTCATAAGTCATGTGCTCTAGACCCCTAATCATTTTCGTTGCCCTTCGTTGTACTCTTTCCAATTTATCCACATCCTTCCTGTAGTGTGGGGCCCAAAACTGGACACAGTACTCCAGATGAGGCCTCACCAGTGTCGAATAGAGGGGAACGATCACGTCCCTCGATCTGCTCGCTATGCCCCTACTTATACATCCCAAAATGCCATTGGCCTTCTTGGCAACAAGGGCACACTGCTGACTCATATCCAGCTTCTCGTCCACTGTCACCCCTAGGTCCTTTTCCGCGGAACTGCTGCCGAGCCATTCGGTCCCTAGTCTGTAGCGGTGCATTGGATTCTTCCATCCTAAGTGCAGGACCCTGCACTTATCCTTATTGAACCTCATTAGATTTCTTTTGGCCCAATCCTCCAATTTGTCTAGGTCCTTCTGTATCCTATCCCTCCCCTCCAGCGTATCTACCACTCCTCCCAGTTTAGTATCATCCGCAAATTTGCTGAGAGTGCAATCCACACCATCTTCCAGATCATTTATGAAGATATTGAACAAAACGGGCCCCAGGACCGACCCCTGGGGCACTCCACTTGACACCGGCTGCCAACTAGACATGGAGCCATTGATCACTACCCGTTGAGCCCGACAATCTAGCCAGCTTTCTACCCACCTTATAGTGCATTCATCCAGCCCATACTTCCTTAACTTGCTGACAAGAATGCAGTGGGAGACCGTGTCAAAAGCTTTGCTAAAGTCAAGAAACAATACATCCACTGCTTTCCCTTCATCCACAGAACCAGTAATCTCATCATAAAAGGCGATTAGATTAGTCAGGCATGACCTTCCCTTGGTGAATCCATGCTGACTGTTCCTGATCACTTTCCTCTCCTCTAAGTGCTTCAGGATTGATTCTTTGAGGACCTGCTCCATGATTTTTCCAGGGACTGAGGTGAGGCTGACCGGCCTGTAGTTCCCAGGATCCTCCTTCTTCCCTTTTTTAAAGATGGGCACTACATTAGCCTTTTTCCAGTCATCCGGGACTTCCCCCGTTCGCCACGAGTTTTCAAAGATAATGGCCAAGGGCTCTGCAATCACAGCCGCCAATTCCTTCAGCACTCTCGGATGCAATTCGTCCGGCCCCATGGACTTGTGCACGTCCAGCTTTTCTAAATAGTCCCTAACCACCTCTATCTCTACAGAGGGCTGGCCATCTCTTCCCCATTTTGTGTTGCCCAGCACAGCAGTCTGGGAGCTGACCTTGTTAGTGAAAACAGAGGCAAAAAAAGCATTGAGTACATTAGCTTTTTCCACATCCTCTGTCACTAGCTTGCCTCCCTCATTCAGTAAGGGGCCCACACCTTCCTTGGCTTTCTTCTTGTTGCCAACATACCTGAAGAAACCCTTCTTGTTACTCTTGACATCTCTTGCTAGCTGCAGCTCCAGGTGCGATTTGGCCCTCCTGATATCTTTCCTACATGCCCGAGCAATATTTTTATACTCTTCCCTGGTCATATGTCCAACCTTCCACTTCTTGTAAGCTTCTTTTTTATGTTTAAGATCTGCTAGGATTTCACCATTAAGCCAAGCTGGTCGCCTGCCATATTTACTATTCTTTCGAGTCATCGGGATGGTTTGTCCCTGTAACCTCAACAGGTCCTCGCTACTCACCAAAATTAAATCTAAAATGGCATCCCCTCTAGTCGGTTCAGCAACTACTTGTTAAAGGAATCCATCAGCTATCGCATCTAGGAAAATCTGAGCCCTATTATTATTACTAGCACTGGTCCTCCAGTCTATATCTGGGAAGTTAAAGTCTCCCATGATCACGCAGTTTCCATTAATATTTACTTTATTAAAGACATCAAAAAGGGCTCTATCCATAACCAAATTAGATCCCGGAGGTCTATAGCACACCCCAAGCACTATCATAGGAGAGGCTTTACTAGTTTTCTTCCCCAATGTAATTTTTGCCCAGACAGACTCTGTCTTATCCATTGCATCGCTTCTTATTTCTTTACATTCTAACTCATCGTTGATATACAATGCTACTCCACCCCCTTTACCTTTGTTTCTGTCTTTCCTAAACAGCACATACCCTTCAATACCTGTAGTCCAGTCATGACTACTATTCCACCATGTTTCTGTTATCCCTATAATATCTGGTTTCACTTCCTGCACCAGTAGCTCTAGTTCCTCCATTTTGTTACCTAGACTCCTCGCATTAGTGAATAAACATCTTAATTTTTGCTGTTTGGCCTCGCTCACATTTTTTACCCTATTAGGCACAGTCATTCTACAGCCAGTATAACCTATTAGACTAGTATCCACACCACCCTCGCTCCTTATATACATTCTCCTACCCATGGCTGTATCCTTTCTTACTTCATCTTCTTCCCTCTCAATGCTAAAATCTGGCGTGGAGATTTTCCGGACATCTCCCATCCATCTCCCCCCAATTCCTAGTTTAAAGCTCTCTTTATCAGTTGTGCCAGCCTCGATCCTAGAAGTCTATTTCCTTCCCTACTCAGATGAAGTCCATCCCGAGAGAACTGACCTCTGTCCGTGAATGCCTCCCAGTGGCCATACATCCCAAAGCCCTCCTTATAGCACCACTGCCTAAGCCATCTGTTGACAGTCATAATCTTGTCACACCTTTGTTGCCCTTCTCTAGGAACAGGAAGGATCCCGCTAAAGATCACCTGAGCCTCAATTTCCTTAAGCGTCTTCCCCAGCCTAGCATAGTCTCCCTTGATACTTTCCAGCGAGAATCTGGCTGTATCATTTGTTCCCACATGAAGGATAATTAGGGGATTCTTTCCCGCTCCCTTGAGGATCCTTTTCAACCTCAGGTCTACATCCCTTATCTTAGCACCCGGAAGACAGCACACCCTTCTATTCTCAGGATCAGCTCTAGTTACAGGCCTGTCTATTCTTCTCAATAAAGAGTCCCCGATCACATAGACCTGCCTTTTCCTGGTGACAGTGCTATTCTCCAGTCTCTCCCCTGTTCCCTCTGGCTGCAAGTTCTTTCCATTCCTATTTTCCCTTACAATTCTCTTCAACCCATCCTGTATCCTCCTGGGGCTCATAATTGGTGTAGTCTCCCTTGACTCTTCCCCTTTTTCTATAGGGCTAGCCTCTCTTCTCTTCTTCCTTACCCTTCCACCTTCAGCGACTACCTGCTGAGCCCCTTCTTCATTTTCCAACTCTGCAAACCTGTTCCTAAGCTCTATTTCTCCTTCACTAGCCCGTCTTTTTCTCTGCCTGGTTCTTTGAGTCACATGTTTCCACTGACCACTTTCCTCATCCAGTCTCTCCTCAAAATTCCCCAGCCCTGCTTCCATCCGAGAGTCTGAGCTTTTCCCTTCAGATACCTCATATCTTTGCTCCATCATCTGCTCAAACCCCTTCCTAAACTCAACGAGACTTTCCACCTGCATCTCCAAACCTCAGATCTTTTCCTCCATCAGCTCTATCAGACGGCATTTCATGCAGACAAAACTCTTACCGGTTCCCCCCTCCAGGATCATGTACACACCACAGCTTCCACATCCAGTCATCCTCAATGTGTCTTTCACTGCAGGAGTCACTCCCACAGCTTCCTCTGTATCTGTCATCTCCTTTCCACCTAAATCCTGTTAATCTGGGAAACACAAGCCACACCAAAAAGACCACAACCCCCCAGCAAAAGCAAACCCCAAACAAGCACCACAAGCCAAACTCCCCTTTCAAACTCCCACTCAAACTCCCCTGTTTAGAGCTCTGTTTGCTAGCTCCTGTGCCGCTGCAGCTGTCTGTGCCACTGCCTGACTGGCTGGCTACCTTTATAGGGCCCCTAGTCAGAAGCCCCACCCCCTAGGCAGGGCTCAGCTGCTCTCTCAGCACAAAGCCCCACCCCCTAATCAGGCTCAGCTGCTCTCCCAGCACAAAACCCCTACACACACACAAATACAAATACAAAACCAAGTACAACTACCTTCTCCTCCAACAGAACTCCCACTCAAACTCCCCTGTTTAGAGCTCTGCTAGCTCCTGTGCCGCTGCAGCTGTCTGTCATGCTGAACTATCTCCCAATTTCAACTGATGGAAATCAAAAAGGCTGCAGAAAAGGATCTCCAACCACAGACAGCCAAGAGAGTGATACTAGCAGAATGGCCAGAAGACAAAAGAAAAGTGCTGGTAGGAGCAGAGCCATATGTTCAAATGATGGGGTCTAAATTAGCTGTTACCACTCTAGAACGAGATCTTGGAGTCATTGTGGATGGTTCTCTGAAAACATCTGCTCAATGTGAAGAGGCAGTCTAAAAAGCTAACAGGATGTTAGGAACCATTAAGAAAGAGATGAGACAGAAAACATCATAATGCAGCTGTATAAATCCATGGTACATGCACTCCTTGAATACTGCATGCAGTTCTAGTCACCAAAAAATGGATGTATTACAACTGGAAAAAGTACAAAGAAGAGCAAGAAAAATTATTAGGGTATGGAACAGCTTCCACATGACGAGAGATTAAAAAGACTGGGACTGTTCAGCTTAGAAAAGAGATGACAAACAGGGGAGATATGATAGAGGTCTATAAAATCATGACTGGTGTGGAGAAAGTGTATAAGGATGTGTTACTATCTCTTCACATAACACAAGTATCAGAGTTCACCCAATGAAATTAATAGGCAGCAGGTTTAAAACATACATAAGGAAGTACTTTTTCCATACAATGCACAGTCAACCTGTGAAACTCATTGCCAGGGGATGTTGTGAAGGCCAAAAGTATAACTGGGTTCAAAAAAGAATTACATAAGCTCATGGAGGATAGGTCCATCAATGGCTGTTAGCCAAGATGGTCAAGGACGCAACACTATGCTCTGGATGTCCTTAAAACTGATTGCCAGAAGCTGCGATTGGCTAACTCTATAATTGCAATGTTCTGTTCATTCCTCTGAAGCATCTGGCACTAGCCACTGTTTGAAGACAGGATACTGGGCTAGATGGAACACTGGTCTGAGCCAGTACAGCCATTTTTATGTTCTTAAGAATTACCTGAGTGTACAGGATAGAATCAAGTTTCAAGGACAGAGAGCTGTTGTCCCTGCCTCATTACGTAGGTGTGTCATGCAAAAAAAAAAATACATGCTTCAGACATGGGCATAGATAACTGTCTTAGCCAGGCTTCAGAGTGTGTATAGTTGCCAGGAATGAATATACAAGTCTGTTCATTGATAGAAGGGTGTGACACCTGCTGGTCATAGATAACAACCTTCAGAAAGAGACTCCATTACCATGAGCTGCCTGCCTGACCATGGGAAAAGCTGGCAGAAGAGTTATTTGCCTTCAGTGAAAAGTAGTATTTGATTAGAGTGAACTATAATTCAAACTTTTTGAAGGTCAGTACCATGCCTGAATCAAGCAGCAAATCAGTGATTGGCAAACTGAAGGCTCACTTTGCACAATACAGCATTCCAGACACTGTATTCCAACAACAGACCCCAGCATGCCTTGGAAGAATTCAAGGAATTTGCACGCATATGTGAGTTTGACCACCACAACTCCTTCCAGCAAACCCACAGAGCAATTGGTAACATGGTATCCGCTGTGAAAACAGATTAGGGACTGTTACACAGGGCTGTTTCTTGTGGTTCAATCCTTTGTTAGCATTTTTGGTACACACAACTACTCCATTGTAGGGGAGTCAAAACAGCCCATTGCAGGCATTGACAGGACAAAGGACAAAAATCCTGCAATCAGTGAAGGTAAACCTATTGCAGCAAGAATGCTGGAGATGCTGCTGAGAGGAGATAACCAACAATCAGAGAAAGCAGCCTCTTGAGTACAATAGGTCAGCCAAGGACCTACCAAACCTGGAGACAGGCATTCCTGTGAGGATCCAGCCATTACAGAGACACCAGAAGAAGTGGACTAAAGGAGATGTCAGGGGTTCAGTGGCACATGAGTCATACAAGGCAACCGTGCAAGAGGGACAAGTGATTCAAAAGAAAAGGAGACATTTACAAGCCAGCAGACACAACGGTGACAGGTTCCACCTGGAACTGGGGTACCACTGAGCCCTCTGACCCACCAGCCTGGGCTCCCTCTCACACTGTGCTGCTGTGACAAGCTGCAAAGCCCTCCAGCCTGCACTTTCACCAGCATTCACACAGGTAGGGACACACACCCAGCTGCAGATACACACAGGCTCTCTAACCACCTGCTTCCCAGCCTAGGACCCCAGAGCAGTACCATCCTGCCCTGGTCAAATCTGGCCAGTATATGGGTTTAATACCCAGTCCACCTCTCCCTCAATGTGAAGAGAATAATGCACACTTGTGGTAAGCAGAGATTTTCCCCAAGCATACCAGTCAACGCTCAGTGGTTTGGATTAAAACATAAGTTTATTAATTACAAAAGATAGATTTTAACTGATTATTAGTGATATCAAACAGATCAAAGCAGATTACCTCGTAAATAAACAGAAATGCAACCTAAGCTTAGATAGATTGGATATGAATAGCAGATTCTCACCCTAACTGATGGTATAGGCAGACTTGTAGATTCTTAAGGGGCAAGCTGCATTTGCTTTACATTCGGAATCCCCAGGTCTTTCAAGCACAGGCTAGAAATCCCTTCAGCCTGGGTCCAGCACTTCCCCCAGTTCAATCTTTGTTCCTCAGGTATTTCCAGGTGTCTTTTTGTGTGGGGAGTGAAGAACCACCTTGTCACCCCTTGCCTTATATAGCTTTAGCATATGGCAGGAACTCTTTGATTCAAAACGTCATTCCCAGACTGGTTTGTGGAAAAATACTGACATCTCAAGATGGAGTCCAGAATCATGCGGCCTGGTCACATGACCTTGCAGTGTTATAGTAGCTATTGCTTACAGGCTGGCCGAAATGCCCACAGGAAGGTTAAGCTATTCCACGGTCCACTGGTTTTGCTGATGGGCCATCAGCCCCATCTGGCTTCATTGTTGCACCTGAAAGGTTGACTATGGGTGTTTTCCAGAGTAAGCGCATTAGAAATACAGATCCCTAATCAATATGCATAAATCCAGATAAAAAAAAAGATACATGCATACAAATTGGATAATCATGTTCAGCAAATCATAACTTTTCCACTGACACTTCACATGACTTATCTTGCATAAAATACATCATAATAATGCTATAATCATATCATAATAATCATATGAAGAATATGGGGTGTAGTGTCACAACAACACCCAGAGAGATCCTACAGAGAGACAGAGAACCATCCAGAGGCTAACCTCACAGGAAAGCAGAAATCTCCATACAGAGATAGTTTGCTAGACTAGGAGATAGAAATAACTCACTCTCGGTGTTGTCACCTGTTGAGAAGACCAAACTATCTTAAAGACTATATCACTAACTGAGTCTGTGGTAAAGACAAGACTTGAACTCAGCTATATGCCAGAAGCCTCACGCAGAAAAGATGGGGAATGGGAGGCTGGGTGTCAATTATTTGTTTTTAATGTTTATAAAATAAGGAAGATGTATCATGATGCAAGTAGAACGGGAGTCAGAGGGCCCGTATTCCCTGGAGGGCTGTTATTGATGGGACACCAGTGGAACAGGGGGAATTAGGCTGGAAGCAATTCAGCTTCCTGGACAGAGCAATGCACAGGGTTTAATAAACTTCCACTTGTTCACTTAACCTGCATTCAGCATCACTCTGTGAATGAAACATTGGATACATGCTTTGCATGGCTTTATATCTTAGAGACTAACAAATTTATTAGAGCATAAGCTTTCATGAGCTACAGCTCACTTCATCAGATGCATTTGGTGGAAAAAACAGAGGAGAGATTTATATATACACACACAGAGAACATGAAACAATGGGTTTATCATACACACTGTAAGGAGAGTGATCACTTAAGATAAGCCATCACCAGCAGAAGGGGGGGGAAAGGAGGAAAACCTTCCATGGTGACAAGCAAGGTAGGCTAATTCCAGCAGTTAACAAGAATATCAGAGGAACAGTGGGGGGTGGGGTGGGAGGGAGAAATACCATGGGGAAATAGTTTTACTTTGTGTAATGACTCATCCATTCCCAGTCTCTATTCAAGCCTAAGTTAATTGTGTCCAGTTTGCAAATGAATTCCAATTCAGCAGTCTCTCGTTGGAGTCTGTTTTTGAAGCTTTTTTGCTGAAGTATAGCCACTCTTAGGTCTGTGATCGAGTGACCAGAGAGATTGAAGTGTTCTCCAACTGGTTTTTGAATGTTATAATTCTTGACATCTGATTTGTGTCCATTCATTCTTTTACGTAGAGACTGTCCAGTTTGGCCAATGTACATGGCAGAGGGGCATTGCTGGCACATGATGGCATATATCACATTGGTAGATGCGCAGGTGAACGAGCCTCTGATAGTGTGGCTGATGTGATTAGGCCCTATGATGGTATCCCCTGAATAGATATGTGTACAGAGTTGGCAACGGGCTTTGTTGACAGAGCCAGAAGAGTACCCAGAAGTCACCTACTACAGGACAGGCCCAACAAAGAAAACAACAGAACGCCACTAGCCATCACCTTCAGCCCCCAACTAACACCTCTCCAACGCATCATCAAGGATCTACAACCTATCCTGAAGGACGACCCATCACTCTCACAGATCTTGGGAGACAGACCAGTCCTTGCTTACAGACAGCCCCCCAATCTGAAGCAAATACTCACCAGCAACCACACACCACACAACAGAACCACTAACCCAGGAACCTATCCTTGCAACAAAGCCCGTTGCCAACTCTGTCCACATATCTATTCAGGGGACACCATCGTAGGGCCTAATCACATCAGCCACACTATCAGAGGCTCGTTCACCTGCGCATCTACCAATGTGATATATGCCATCATGTGCCAGCAATGCCCCTCTGCCATGTACATTGGCCAAACTGGACAGTCTCTACGTAAAAGAATGAATGGACACAAATCAGACGTCAAGAATTATAACATTCAAAAACCAGTTGGAGAACACTTCAATCTCTCTGGTCACTCGATCACAGACCTAAGAGTGGCTATACTTCAGCAAAAAAGCTTCAAAAACAGACTCCAACGAGAGACTGCTGAATTGGAATTCATTTGCAAACTGGATACAATTAACTTAGGCTTGAATAGAGACTGGGAATGGATGAGTCATTACACAAAGTAAAACTATTTCCCCATGGTATTTCTCCCTCCCACCCCACCCCCCACTGTTCCTCTGATATTCTTGTTAACTGCTGGAATTAGCCTACCTTGCTTGTCACCATGGAAGGTTTTCCTCCTTCCCCCCCCTGCTGCTGGTGATGGTTTATCTTAAGTGATCACTCTCCTTACAGTGTGTATGATAAACCCATAGTTTCATGTTCTCTGTGTGTGTGTATATAAATCTCTCCTCTGCTTTTTCCACCAAATGCATCCGATGAAGTGAGCTGTAGCTCACGAAAGCTTATGCTCTAATAAATTTGTTAGTCTCTAAGGTGCCACAAGTACTCCTTTTCTTTTTTGCGAATACAGACTAACACGGCTGCTACTCTGAAACATGGCTTTATATGTTAATCCAGTGAAAATAAAAGGGTTAATTCCAAAAACACGCAATGCGTGCACATGAGCTAAACTGAAGAGCACGTGTGTCACTATGTTCCTATTGCCTAGAAGTGTATGGGAACAGTAGAAGGTGATACATTGTTGCAATTAATGCTCACCTTCACCTGATGTGTAATTAGTCTGCACGGGGCAGTTTCAGAACTGTACTGAGCATGGCTGAAAAGGGAGCTGCTTCTACAAGCCCTTTGTAATTCTCTCTTTTCTGGCAAGTTCTCCAGAATCCAGCCTTTGGATAAGTACCAGATATGTGTCAAGCTCTCTTTGTAATATGGACATAATTATGTGTATGGTATATAGGGGGCCACCTATGCACACTGTGATGGGTTGGATCATAGAAACCCCCTGGGGCTGCCAACTGATGTACCAAGACTACTTCTGCCCCTGCTTTCTTGCCCTGGCCGGTTGGGACTCCGGCACCCTGTCTTGCTGAGCCAGACACACCAGTTTGCTCCAACACAGACCCAGGGTCTGAACCACGTGCCCCAAAGCTGCAGACTAACTGAAAGCAACTTAAGAAGTGTTCCTTTCTTTGACACTCAGATGCCCAACTCCCAGTGGGGTCCAAACCCAAAATAAATCCGTTTTACCCTGCATAAAGCTTATACTTTATACTGCCTCTGCAGAGTTCAGAGCAAAAAAGCACCATCCACATGGGGATAACCCTTGGAGGGGACTGCTGAGTAGCCATTAGCTGCACAAGCCTCAAATGCCCATTAGGAACACTGCAGGGAGTGGAATTCTGGGAACACATGCTTCTCACAGATTCCAATGGATTCACGGGGTTTGGATGTCCCTGCAGTCTGTTCCACAGAGTGGGGTATAAAATTACAAGCAGCAACTCCACTTGCCTGATGGAACAATCAAGACACTTCTCTGTGAGGAGACCCCTCTGTTTACATTTCCTCCCCTTTAGTCTATGGCAATCATGTTAAAATCTAAAATGCAGGCGCTTACACATGATATGGTAAGGCTGTCCAATGGAGGATTTCTTTTCATTTTGCTTTTTTCTTTTGGAATAAAAAAAGTTCTCCTTTGCTTTCCTAACATTTCCTTGGCTGGGCACAAGGCTGAATAAAAATAAATTTCTCAGCAAAAATATGTTTTGCCTGTAGCACCAGTGTAAAGAGACTGGTGCATAAGAACAGAAGATGTATTTTACCTGGCATGGCACATTTTGCTAATCTGAATGTATCCTGTGTGATCTGATACACTTATTCTAACAAGAGACAACCCCAGAGCAAGAGGGAGCATGTGACAGCAGTGATGGGGCGGGGAGAGAAATACAGAAGAAACTCAGCTATTAAAAAAATAACTAGACCTGAATCTGATTATTTGTTTGAGAAATGAGCAACTGAAATCTGGTGCATCCCATAAGCAGGCAAGTGCTGTCATCACTGACCTGAGTGGGGGATTTGTGTGTGCCTGTTGAAATACAGCCTCATATGCTGCACACTGGCAGGAGAAAGACTGTTCATCATCATCTGGTGGATTACTGGAACGCGATGAAGCTTTTTTGTTCTTGTTCAGAAGCCAGGAGGATTCGCTGATGTCTCAGGAGCTGGCTTTGGTTGGTGCTTTTAAGTACTGGAAATAGCTTAGTTGTATATGCATCCATGTTCTCTATGGGATGGAATGTCAGCCCTGATCATGTGTTTATTATGCTACCCATCACTGGCTGGCGTACAAAAAGGTTAGTAAGCTGATTGACACAACATGGACTGAGTGCATCTCAAACGCCAGAGACCTGTATCCTTGGAGCTTACTATCCTGAGCCATATTTTGGCCCCCGTTCATCTTGATTGCACTGCCCTGGCAGCACATACCAACTGGAAAGCTACCAGATCCAGACCCCAATGGATTTCTGCAGTGGGACGGAGGTGGGAGAAGGGAGGGAGAATCCTCAAATGACACAGCATGGGGTGAGGTTGGGGCATCTTATCTTGGCTGCCAGAATAGCCATTTGGAGCCATGGTCAGCAGGGTGTAAATTACAACAGCCCAGAGACTACTCCAATTTATACTGGGAATGACCAAGTCCTTGGCTGGCCACATAGTCATTGGGATGAAAAGCGTAAAAGTAGTTTAACGTACCACCACACTCCCCTCCAGAGCTGCACCAAAATGAGAGCCCCTGAGTGCAAGGTGATGGAGAATCAGGCCCATAGAGCCTCCTGCTTAATTGCTGTTGCTATGCTGGCTGCCCCAGCCGTCCTGATCCCTACAGTGGCTGTCATCTCTGTGTTTGCTCATCACAGACACTATTTTGATAGGGGTCTCACTAGGTACGCTTATTATTGTTTAATTTTGGTAAGCCAGGCATACAAGGCCTGTAAAGATTTCTGCATGCAACAGAAAAAGATTCTTGGGTAAAAGACTGAATTTGCTTGTAAAAGCTGCTTTCTGCCTGTTGTCAGATGTTGGCTCCTTGTGTGTGTTTTTGCAATACCAGCCCTGTTCTTGTCCATTTCTGTGAGCCTGCACACAGGCAGAGCCTGACTTCTGCTCACAGCCTGTCTCTTGCTAACTTGACTTTATATTAGCAAGGCTTGACCACTACTTTAGTTCAGGCCTCAGGTCTGACACTGGGCCTCCGATACAAGGTCTTATGTCACAGGCTCCTTTTCTACTACACTGCCCCATAAAGAAACAAGCATTTCCTGGCCATTTTTACATTTGTGTGGTAATGACTAAAAGACAATGCTCCAAATTGATAACATATATGTGGGGCTAACAGCTATCCAGCAGGGAGAAAATAATGTTCAAATTGTATAAGCTATCTGCTTCCAGGGGCTAAGAAGGGTGGGAAGGGGTAACTGAAAATTTGATCTGGTGGCATTAGAATTAAAAACAATTAATTCTAGGAGCTCCCTAATTGAATAAAAAAGGTGTGAAGGGGTTGTGCAAAATTACCAATGATTAGAGAAAATCCTTGCTAATGTCACCAGAATGCCAAGATATACAGGACAGTGTTATTACCATTGGGCTCTTACGGTATTTTTTAACAACATAGTAGAGTAAGGCATGTGGAAATTTGAAAAAAAAATCTGGGAGATTTATATATTATTAAGTGGGAGAAAACAATTAATGAGTTCTTGCTGCTTTCCATCAGCCTTTTCTACCCACTCCTCCTTCCTTTATCCTCCCCACTTCCACAGGTGTAATTTTCTCTAAGAAATCTTAATAGGGGGCTTAAAACACTCCATATATTTGATTTTTAAAGGGATTGAGTTTTGCCACTGAAGCCAAGGATATAAGCACCACTGAAATCTATGACCAGTCTACTGTTTTGATATTAAAACCATATTTTAAAGTCTTCTATGTGGCTACACCAAAGCCTTGTAATACATGGAGCTTGTGCCATGTTCAAGAAGGAAATGGAGTTTGAGTGAAAAGAAAAGGAGTACTTGTGGCACCTTAGAGACTAACAAATTTATTAGAGCATAAGCTCACTTCATCGGATGCTGTAGCTCACGAAAGCTTATGCTCTAATAAATTTGTTAGTCTCTAAGGTGCCACAAGTACTCCTTTTCTTTTTGCGAATACAGACTAACACGGCTGCTACTCTGAAACCTGGAGTTTGAGTGACAACTCCTGTTTAAGAATTCTGCAATCCATATTGGATAGTGTCATTTTTATGCTTAGACCTAACTATAGCTCGCCTCATAAGGTATTTGACAATACAGTTCATAATGACCAAGGTAGAACCCCTAACCCTCCAAAACCCCTCATTACCAGTTCCATTCCCCTTTTCTATGCTGATCCTAGTTTATACATCAGAATGTTGCTTCTCTTATAGCCACATAGGAGTCTTCCCATCTGTACCCATTCTACAGGCTATCATGTTATCAGATCTCAGAGGCTAGACAAAAACATGTCTGATGAGTATTTGAACAGTAGATGATGCCCTGACTCCCCATGCCCTACCCCCAAACCTAAAGAATGGGAGCAACTTCCACTGAAATCAATGGAAATTACTTGTATCCTGTATGGTGAGAACAGAGCCAAAGAGTGCACCAAGCAGTGGTAATGGTGATGTGAAAATCTTTCCTCTGAAAGATTATTGAACCATTTCATCACCACAGTGCTCAACAGGAGGTGATCCTGGAACAGCTGATTCTACACTGCCTAGCACCCTGTGTTGCAATTTTAGTAATTTACATCTGGGCAAAGTGGTTGTGAAATGCTTTGCACAGGTGTAAGTGATGGAAAGAGCAAGGCAATTAGGATTTTGGATGAAATGTAAAACTGAGGGTTTAGCCACTTCTGGTCAATAAATATCTCAGTATTTTTGGTGGCAGAATAGCAGCACAGATAGCTTTACACAGGACAACCGTAACTTATGCGAGGAGTAGCTGGAGCACAGCCCCTTCCCACTTGCAATGCTGTGAGCTACAGTAGAATGTGGCACTTTCTCTACATCACACCAAGAACTCCCCCAACACCAGGGAACAGCAGATGGCTGAAGTTGAACCGGAGCAAGACAGAGGGGGTAATGGCAGTCAAAGGAAAACATTTGCAAGAGTTTGAAGTCATGGGGCAGTTTCCTTTGGTTCAAGGCACCCACCCACAACTAGTCAGATCCATCTATAGGTTAGCAAGTAACACTTTCTATCATCTCCAGTTGGGTAGGAGACTCCATCCCATTCTGCCAGACAATGAACTGGCCTTAGTTATTCACACTCTCATCACAGTAGCAGAGTTAGGCTTTGTAACTAAGGGGATCCAGGGGAGACAATGAGTCATTAGAGGCCATTTTTCAACTGAAAAATATGTTTGAAATAAGGCACCATACATACACCTGAAGGGCACCAGGAAGGTGACCCCCACCTCACCCCTCTATTGGCTCTACCACAGCTTCATCAACTCTCGGCTGGATCACAGCCATGTGCAACTCCTGGGCATGAAGCCACGAGTGGTGGGTGAATCCACCCTTTGGGGAGGCTAGCCAGCCAGCCCTGCCCCTTCCACCCAAGGCCCACCCCCGCCCCCGCATGCTGGAGCCCCTGACACTTTCTAACACTGGCTTCCCATAGACTGTCTAATCAAATTCAAAGACTCAGTCTTTATCTTCCAGGCACTCCGTGACCTGTGCCCAGGATATCTAAAAGATCATCTAGAGCTCCGAGCTGGAGACCCTGATTGACAACTTCTCTCCTCAGCACAGTGACACTTTCTAGTGTAAGGATAAGGTTCATCTGTGTAGGAGACCATGCTTTCTCAGGAGCTGTCTGAGACTGGAATGAACTCCCCCAGGAACTAAGACCATCACAAACCTCAACATTTTCCATCCCAAGTACAAAGTGCACTTCTTTGACCTTGCCCTTTCTAATATAAATACATAGCATCATATACATTTAAAAAAAATCCTAGAACAAGACACTCCACACACAATCCTCCCCCTTGGAAGTGGATGAGAGGAAAAAACAAACCTCAAGTGACAGATGTTAATCATGTTGATTAATGCACTCAGATAATACAGTGATGGGAGTGGCATAAGAACCTATATAGAATGGAATATAAATACAAAAGGACAGAGCCTCCCCTGAATATCTATCCCAAAGCATGGATATCTCTGAACTTTGAACTACTTGTGTCCGCAGAACTCACAAGGAATTTGACCATATCAACTTCACATTTAATCATTTGTCTGCTATTGTATTAATTGTACCAATGATTGGGACCACACACAAAGCACTAGTCACTATGAATAAGATTAAGGAACAGATCCTGCCAATCATTGGACATTTAACTAGAGCTGAACAAAATTCAGAATTTTTGTCCCACAGGAAATTCTGACATTTCAACATTTGTTTTTCTCATATATCAGGACAAAACGATGGAATTTCAGAGTTTCCTACAGTATGGAAATTCTGAAGAGTTTTGCTTTGGAAATGTTGATGTGTTTTGTTTCAACATTTTCAGTCCAAACAAAATGTTCTAGCATTTACAAAATTGAAATGTTTTTTGGTTTGTTGAAATGACCCAGAACACTTGGTTTCAATATTATACTGCATTTTCCCATTGTGGCACATTGCATTATGGGAGTTGTATTTCAGGATCCTCATGCTCCACATTCTCCCCTTTGTACCAGGCTCTCCGGCTGGACTACAACTTCTATATTGTAACCAGAATCATGTAACTCCACTGATGCATCACACAGCTGGGTCAGAAGCAAAGCAGTACCTTATAAGAGATGTAATCCTTCAGGGAGTCTATATGAGTGAATGGAGGCCAGAACTACAACTCTGGTAAGGCAATGTGCTGAGAGGAAAATGCTGTTTAATGTTTTATTGAACTGATTCAAAACTAAATGTTTCAGTTAAGTTCAAAAACTTAAATATTCTGATTCGGTTCAAACTGACACAAAAATGAAATATTTAATTTTGATGTTCCTAAGAAAAAATTAAAATTTTAATTAAAATTAATTTTTTCCATGAAAAATTTCAATTTTGTGAAAACTACATTTCCTTTTGGAAAATCAATCCCAGACAGTGTTTAAATAAACTATAGTAAGTTGAAGAAGCTTCTTGTAAATATAATCTTAATACACATTTCTGCCTCTGGCTTCAGATTTTGATCTCAAAATAAGGGAAGTACTTGTAAACAGAAAGCTCATTCAAATGATCATATTCTAAGTCTTCCCATTTTCATTATAGTGTAATATTGCAGAAAGTCCAAAACCAAGAAGTACAAAGCAAACAAGTTAGGAGGGAAGAAGCCAACTTCTGACATGGAGGTGTTGCAGAGCCTGGGGGTAGGTTGTGTATTTTGTATTTTATAACCTAATCTGGAAACTAGTAGATGCCTACCTTTTGACCACTACTCCCCGCCACCACCCCCGAGAATCATTTTCATTGGTGATTGTACTAAATTCAGAGCAGTGACACACTATTATGTCAGACAACACTCACTGACTGACAATGATGATGTCACTTTTGAAGGTGATGCCTCTGGGGATTATGCACAAAAATGTTATTCACCATAAGTTTTGACCAGTCTCCAGTAAATTGGGCCTAATTAGTGCCCCTTTTTCCCCATCATTCCAAATTTCTAGTCAAAATATACGTTCAAGAAATTGCATGAAACTGTTCTGTCCTTGTGGAAGCTGCTACAGATGCTCTGCAGCTGATTTAACTGCTATTTTTATATAGATGCTATAACAAAGCTCCTTTCCCCAAAAGACAGACAGTATCTTTTTCAAGGTAGCTAATGAGATTAAGGAGTGGTAAAACTGAAAAGGTTACTGTTCCTGACCTTTCATACAGGCCTAACTGTCTTAATGAATTCACAGGCTAAGACAAGTCAGCTTCAGACATTGGATTCCAGATTCTCTTCCACTCAAATGTGAAAAAATCTCAAATTTATTGAAGAACTGAGGAGTGGTGCATTAAGAAAAAAAGAAAAGGCAAATCACTCAATACAGAAGTAATCCAACTAACTAAAGGATAGGCAGAGGTCTGTGTGACTGCATGGCTAAGCAGCTATAAAAGAATGTGCGCAGAATATCAGTGGTCTTCAGAGAGGTCTTCACTTGGGACAGATAAAAAATAAATTCAGACAAACTGAAAAAGTTCATTTTCCAAAAACACCTGGGAACACAATTTATTGAATCTCCATATGGACTCATTGAGCCTAGTTCTGTGCTCAGTAACGTGTACAATCTCACTGGCTGCACTGGGAAGCATGTGTATAAGTAAGGGCAGAATTTGTCCCACCATTTTTAAAAACATAGATAAATGGAGATTAACCTTAACACTCTCAGAGCTTGTCTACATAGTGCCTTAATCCACACCAGCAGGGGTGTAAATTCTAATATGCACCAGCGTGTCATGCACTAATTGGCCCCTGCAGACACTTCTGGTACACACTAAAAGTTCCCTCATGTGTTAACATAGCACTTTTTGAAATGGTTTCAAACAGTACTACATTTACCGTTTGAAACCATTTCAAAAAGTACTATGTTAAGGCACCCTAAGGAACTTTTAGTGTGCACCAGCAGTGTCGGTGCAGGCCAGTTAGTGTGTGACACATCGGTGCGTATTAGAATTTACACCCCAGCTAGTGTGGATTAAGGCACTGTGTAACAAGCTCTTATATATGAATCGTAGTTCTGGCTCCTTTCCCCTACCTTCATAACAGACACACCAAAAGAAAAAAGGTCTTCCTGGCCAACAACAATCTCCCCCTTTCCTCACCACCCCTTCTGGAAACACCGTCTTTGTGATGCTCTGTAACTCAAAGTAGCACCCTGGAACCCCCACATTAACCATTGTCACATGATTATGATATGTTTTGTACAAAATATGCTTTGTGGGGTATCAGTTAAGAAGTTTGGATTTGCTGAACATTAATATCCTGTTGGATTGTATGTACTATCATTGTATGTGAAGTTATGAAGTGCTGCTATCTGTATTAGTGAAGTATGTTGTGAGGTTGGGAGACTCCTACAGCTGGCCTTTCAGTTGCAACAAAGGAGCAGCTATCACTGGCCAGACAGGTGTTAATGGCCCATCAAAAAGAATCCACCCTCCCAGAGGCTCCTGAGAAAGGGCACACATGCTATGGGGACTGCCTAAGCAATAGGAACTGCTTGACTCCCCATGTGAGGGCAAGGATCTTTCTAGCAGATGCAAGAAAGTATAAAAGAGGGACAGCGACATCATCACTTGGCCTCTCCTGACCTCCCCCCTTCCCAATACCTGGAAGATCATCTTGAAGACAAAAGCCTTGAAAATAGGGAGATTGGGCCCAGGCTGGAAGGGAGTTCAGTCTGAGTATTGAGAACTCCCAGCTGCCTGTAACATCTATTAGGGTGAGAGATTCTTTGGTTCTGATCTTGCTTAGTCTGTTAAAGTTAGAATTTAGACTGCATTTAAATTTTTATTTCTTTGATAACCAACTTTGATCTCTATGCCTGCTACTTATAGTCACTTAAAATCTATCTTTCAGTCATTGTTAAATTTGTTTTTATATTTTACCTAAAACAGTGTGGTTTTGGCTGACATGCTTTGGGAATCTCAGCTCAGATTACAAAGCTTGGTGCATGTCCACTTTCCTTTGAAGAAGTGGCAAATTTATTAATGAGCTTGCACTGTCCAAGGAAGTCTTGAGCAGTGTATGATGGTATACTTCTGGGGTGCAAGATGGGAGCTGGGGTGATTGGCTGGTGCTTCTCTATATATGATTCATGAGTGGCTAAAGGAGCATTCATGCAATTTAGCTGGGTGTGGGGCTCCACACGTTGATGGCTGAGTGATCACAGCACCTGGGGGGATTTGCTGTTTGTCACTGGCATAAATTTGTGAGAGACACCCCAGGCTGGAGAATTAAGGTGGCACAGCAGTTCCACAGTTCCAGGTTGTACCCTGGGCAACCCGTCACAGTCCTATAACACCCTTTCAATCCAGACATTAACAAATAGAATTGGGAAGCAGTAGTGTGATGAAAGGGGTGTTCAGAAAGGTTGACAGGTTAGTGTGGTGTGTTGAGAGGGGATAGTTTAGTACATGGGGTGCTGGAAGGCTGATATCCCTAGGGTGCATGGTCTGTGATATGCACTATCACAGTGTATGTACCATACTGTTAGATGACAAGATTTTACTCTCCTCATGTTTGTTGTGTGTGTATATAGCAACCTTCATTGTTTCACAATAAGGTTTCTGTCTGTGTATTAATTCTAATCAAGTTCCTTGTTCAGTGTCTGAAGAAAGCGACTCTTTCTGTGATCCTTTACCACTGTGACAAGACAACAGTTCTGATTACTCAAGTCCTCCATCCAAAGATCACATACATCCCAGCAATAGATGTGCAAGGCTCTTTCATATACCTTACCAGTGTCCCAGCCCTTACATGAATGGAGTCACGTTTAGGGAGAAGAGGGCAGAGTTTAAGCCTCCAGGTCCTTGAAGTCCTGTTCCTCTCTACTGAAACTACCGTAATGGTGGTAGTGGCTGGTACGGATATGTGCACAGTAGGAACCAAAGAAAGACCACTCTCTCCTTTTACAGAGCCATTAGATGGTGACAGCTTTCAGTTACTAAATATAGGCTGGTTTTAAATTATTGTGCTAACTAGAGCTGGTCAGGAAGTTTTCATCAAAACATTTTTTAAAATTAGAAAATGCCAATTCATTGCAACTGAAACTTTTCAGAGGAAAGGGTCAGTTTCAACACATTTCTCAATTTGAAAAAGAAAAGTTAGAAATTGTTGAAATGTTTCATTTTGACATTTTCAAAATGACAGTGTCTGGTTTCCTGGGTCAAAACTATTTTTCTTTTAGGAATTCAAACTAATTATAGTAAAAAATAAAATAATGGTGAAAATTGAAATGAAACATTTTGATTTGACCCAAATTGAAATGTTTTTCAGATTTTCAGCTTGTGAAAATATTTGAGAAGGATTGTTCATCCTGATTCAGGATAGAAACAATTTTTGAAATTTCAATAAGTTTGGCAGGATGGGAAATCGATTTCCTATCCAGCTCTAGTGCTAAAGGTCCCTTGCTCCATTTCTGCTTTAGTCCACCCTTCTCTGGCCCTGTACTTTAATTTTTTACTTTTGGTAATTTATTGTGTTTAAAGCACAGATGAAAAATGTGTTTTTTTATGTGTGGTATCAGTCATTCTGAAGGACTCACAACAGCAGGTGAAATTAACTCATGGACTGCTTTAACCTATTGGAGTTATTACAGGTTTGTGCTGATGTAATTATCTTTTTAGTGTGCTCCTTCTATTATATGGCTTTTATTAAAATATGACCTCGGACGACCTCATACTATATCAATCTGTAGCAAGAAAAAATAAAGTCTAATTTAAAAAAACCCTGAGCGCCTTCAGAATTGTTGCTGAATTGTCCATATTCTTTTGCTTTCTTGCAGTAGTTAAATAGGCTTCAGCTCTGACGGGGAGACTTTTAGTGTTAAGGCCAATTATTAGCGAGACGCTCAGTAAAACAGTCACATTTTTCACTTTCAAGGCAAAAATATAAAAGATAGCAACATTTGAATGAGCAGCAGAATGGAACAGCTCTCCAGAACACCCACTGCACCAAGGATTCTCAGCTGGAGTAGATTGGACTTGCTCCAGTGCCGATTTATACCGACTGAGCACATGACCCGGAATATTCAAATATAGTTTTCTCAAGTTTGGCACGTCTGTGGGCCCTATTCTGTAGCATTTCAACTGAAAGACAGTGTTCAGTGGTCTATTTGTCAAAAGCATGGCTGTGGCTAGGTTCGTGAGAAATTCCACTGGTGACATTAATGCCATGCTGTTCTTTTTAATACAGCGTTGCACACACCAGTAAAAGTTATCTGCCTGAGTTTCTACAAACATGTATCAGGCATAGAACTACAGCAAATGCCAGCAGCAAAATTAAGGATTTCCTAAACATCTTTCAATAGCTACATGTTCCTCACCTCCTCCTCTCTCATAAGAAAGCTACAAAACAACAATAGCAGAATTTATGGCAGAGTCCCCCAGCCAGTAAATGAAAAAGAGTTTACTTGAATTTTCCGCTACCAGAGTTAGTCACCTCCACTATATCAATACAAGATAGTTTATCTCCATGCTAGTAACAGAGCAGCCTCACCTAGCCTTCTAAATAGGGAGCAGATCATGTCCCTGTTTTCTGTGTTCTCAAAAGGAATCTCTCTCTCTTATTATCCAAGGACTACACGGGTGCTTCATGTCAATGACAACCCGTTCCCTTTGCCAACAATGATATTACCCTGTTCATAGATCAGGCAAGTACATATGAAGATCAAACCCAAAATCAGAGACCATGACAAGAGACAGTGCTAGAAGTAGAACAGGGATGATGCTTATTCACTTTCTGTCATTTCTGCCCAGGAAATTCCATTTTAACTGGGGACTCTGATTAAAGTACCAGTTCAGGAAGATTATTAAAGGGCCTCATATTTGTAGGCCGGTGCAGTTAGTGAATCAGATGCCATAGCTTTGGATTCTGTAATATCATGCATCTCTGCCTTTGCTGAAACCACAGAATATATGTTCATTAACACAGGCTAAGCAACATATTTTTGCAAAGTATTAGGGTGCAGTGTTAAATTCACATTTAATTAAAAGAGGAAAGGCATAGGACAGTCCCTGTTTATGCTAAAGGAACATGCACAACTGTAAAAAGAATGGCACTGTTTTAAAGTAACACAATTATTCTGGATTACCAATATTATGGAGCCAGGCCATTATTTTCTAATTATTCATTTTTAAACACACACACACACGGGGGGGGTCCCAATTCCCCTACTCCTTACATCTCCTAGTTCCTTTCCCCAGCCCAAAATTCAATGAGAGGACCCCACCATTTTCTCTTTGCAGCAGCTCCAGCACTTCTGCTCTAACTAGGTGCATGAATACAAGTTATTTTGTCGGTGAGAAACAGTAAATTGTGCACCATTTGGGTGGTTCAATCCTGAAAAGTGACTATAAAAAAAATCTGTGAATATTGTGGCCTACTGAGTCCATATCAAAATTGCTCAGATATCTGTTAACTGTCAGCCTGCACATTCACCCAGGGATTTAAAAGTCAGACAGGGTTCTTTTCCACCTGTGCATTATCATTAGGGCTCCATGTCTGTCACATGGAGATCGCAGAAATCACCGATTCCGTGACCTCCTGCAATCTGCATGACTTCTGCAGTGGCCACTGTGGCTGACCCCAGGGCTGCCCAAGCAGCTAGCCGTGGAGCCAGCTGCTCAGGCAGTCCTGGGGCAACCATACTGGCCCGCTGCTAGAGTGGCTCAGCACCCCACCACTTACGCGGTCTCGCAGCCAGCTGCACCAGCCACTGCTCTGGTGGCCCCGGGGACCACCCAAGCAGCTGCTAATGTGGCTGGCCCTGGGACGTCCCCCTCCCGACGGCAGCTGGAGCAGCAGCGGGCTCCCTGGGGCACTCCCCTCCCAGTGGCGGCCAGAGCGGCGATGGGCCTCCCTTTCCCTCAGCAGCTGCGGGACCCCCGAAGCTCCATCCCCTGCAGCGGGCCCCCTGGGGTTCCTCCCCTGCAGTGCCCCCCTCCCCAATCATGAGTATTTTTAGTAAAAGTCATGGACAGGTCATGGGGCCATGATTTTGTGTTTTTTGCCCCTGACCTGTCCATGACTTTTACTAAAAATACTCATGATTAAATTGTAGACTTAATTATCATCTCTAGTAAGCATTCTGCAGGACAGATTCTCCCCCTGCAGTTACACTTGCGCAGCTCCATTGCCTTCAGTATTACTGAAGAGATGTGAATAGGGAAAGAATTTGGCCTCGCAGTTGGAACAATGTTAAAAATTCTGATGAAGATGTGTGAATAGGAATAGAATGCAACCTACTCTTTCAGAGTTGTGCAGGCTTGTTAGGAAAACCAGTGAAAATGTTGGGTGAAATCCTGGCCCCATGGAAGTCAATAGCAAAATTCCCATAAAACTTCCACAGGGCCTGGTTTTCCACCTTGATTTTTGTCACTCAGGTCAGCAGATCTGATTGACTACAGAAAGGGAACAGATCTGTTGATTAAGGAAGTGTCATTTTTACAATCACTTTTCAGTCTTATTGTGCTTAAAACGGTTCTGCTTCTGCCCTTCTGGAATGGTAGAATGTATATTAACAAGTCTCCATTTCATTTCTTCCCTTCTCACAAATGATTTTTCTCCTCTGCACATTTCCTGGGGAATCCTTTGATACTTCCCACCTGTATGGTTTTTAATAGGGTAGAAATCCAATTGTGTGCTTAACATTGCAATAAAGGGTGCACTGTACACCATTTCCAAACACCTACAATATAGTTTTGCTAAAAAGGGCAGAATTTGACACTAAGATTCATCATACCATGATTGCATTTAAGTGAAAAGCAATATCTAGCTACCAGTCAGTTAAATAGTTCAGATGAGATTTGTAGCCCACATAGGTCTTATACTTGTGTGTTACAAACTAAGATGCTGACTCAGGAAAGCACTAAAGTGCATGCTTAACTTAAAGCATGTCCTTAAATCACAATAATTTCAATTAAACTTAAGCAGATGCTTAAATACCTTTCCTGAATAGGGGTGTTTTCGTCAATCAGTGCTTAGGTATTTAGACACTAGCTGCTGTGCACTTGAGTACAAGGTGTAAGGCCATTCTTTGTAGTGTCTTGTGGAAGTAAATGCAGGCATGTACACAGGTAAAAAGCTAATGCTCTTTTTAGCAGAACTCTATATTCTTCTCCGCACTCTGAAGGCTTGTTTACTATGTAACCCGGGCAGCACTGGGTTTTGTTGATTACAGTATGGAGGCCTTAAAGGGACATGTAATTACAGGGTGGAGATGGCGCAAAGATGAGTACTTTCCTCCCCAATGGCAGTAAAAGCAGCTCTGCTCTTTCGGTACATTGTGCTCCTGATGATTGGAATCCTTAGTTAACTGTACAATAAATGTCATAACTAGCCTGTAAACATACTACTTTGCTCTAAGTACATTTTTTCTTATTCAGATACAATGTTAGGGGTTGAAACTTTTTAAAAAAGGGCAACAGGTTGAAGAGACCACAAAAAGCAGCATTTTTTAAAAAACAATCAAATAGAGCCATCCAAAATGGTACTTTGGGGCAGAAAAAAAGGGCATCTCCTGTCCTTACAATAGTGAAGGCCAGGCAGTATCTTTTCTGCTTGTTCACTATAAGCATAAGTACAAAATACAATCAAAATATTTTGTCCCTCTGCAGTTGTTGGGAGGTATCAGGAAAGAATCTTCAATTACAGTGATTTGGACAAGAGATATTATAACACTGATAAAAGCAAAGAAGTTTGAATGATAGAATGTTACTCTCAAAAATAGGAAAGAGAAAATGCTGCATATACAAAGCATTCGACAACCAATCATTAAACCAGGAAGTGGTGTTTTGAGCAAATGATGTCTGCAGATTATTTGATTGTGTAGTGCTATTCAGTAGAGTCCTAATGTAACAAACCTGGAAGAATGAAATGTGATTTCTGCTGAATACCCCCTTTCTCCTCCTCTTAATAGGAGTGTCAGTATCTCTTCCTCTCACCACCCTGTGGTTTCTCTCAACATTTAAACAGATGTAATACTCTCTACCTCCATACAGAACATCCAATTTTATTCTAAGTGCTGGAATTTTAAAGAGTCTGTGAGCTTGATGGGATTTTGAAAGAACAGACAAGTGTCTTTATCTTACGCTGCCAGGTTATGCTATCAAATCAGTAATGACATATCAAAATGGCTTGTTCCAGCTGTAGAACTATCAAAGCAGCATATGAGCAAACGACAAAGCTCTCCTCAAAGTTGAGTTACAAATGAATTTAGGACTAGTCCCCCGCTTTAGTAACAGGGGCCTGAGTGCCTCTGAGTACATTGCACACACAACCAAAAAGCTCACGCTTTGCATTTTTTCTTGCAATGGCTCATGATGTCCACCCCTGCCACAACGAATAGTCCCGTTTTTCTGCAACATCCTTGCTCACAGCATCTGGTGATACTCTGATTTCCCCAGCGTGTCACTCCCACACAGAGCTCACCTGTTTGGAGTGAAGGGGGAAGTAAATCAATTAATCGGTGTTTTTAATAGAAACTGAAAAGAAATGTACAATGTAATATTGTTGTATACACTTCCCAAGATAGACACAAAGGAACAAACAAGCAGGAGGCAGAAGAAACACATTTAGTAAATGAGGTTAGAAGCTAAAGGCCCAATTGTGCCTTGCAGGCACAGCCTTTCGTCAACACTTCATTCGGGAGCTGCCCCACCTCAGGGGGAGGCAGAATGGCTTCCATTGCTCCTGGGGGCACTGCAGGATGTCCCATTACTGAACCCCTTTATGGAGTGCAGCCTGGGTCAGAGGTGTGGTCTTGCTCCCTTCCCACCTGTTTTGGCCACCATGCTCCTGCAGGGGAGTACAGAAAGGAGAATTCCGCATACTTTCCAATTCTACCTGACTCTTATGTGTACTCTGAGAATGCAGAATCTGGCCCTTAATTCTTTGTGATTATTGACTGCTTGCTAAGTTAATTAATAAACCTTGAACGTCATTGTGCAGAAAAAACTCCATTCCCACTGCTTCAAAGCACCTTAGAGAATTCCAAATTATAAGCCAGATCCTGAGGCTATGTCCTATCATATGGATCATGGAAGCCCCTTATCACCAACATCTATACCAGCTGTGCAACTGGCGTAAAAAGTCTGAAGGCCATCTGACACAGCGCTCAAAAGGGGTAGAGGGAACCTGCTTCTGCTTTGGGGTAGATGGTACAAAGCTACACACACTACTTCAATTTATGGCCAGAGGAGTTTCTACTATAAAGCTACAGCAATTCCCATGGAATTTCTGCAGGTGAGTGGATAAGGTCTGGGTTGGATAGGGCGAGGAGGGACACTCTCCAAGCTCCACCCATAAACCAAGCTCCACCTACTTAAGAAGCCAAAATGAGAGGCCAGTTGAACGAATTTCAAATGGGAGTAGTGTAGCTAAACCCTCTAGTTGGCTTCGTAAACTCAACCTTTTG
The DNA here is from genome assembly GCF_009764565.3 of Dermochelys coriacea. Classification (NCBI taxonomy): domain Eukaryota; kingdom Metazoa; phylum Chordata; order Testudines; family Dermochelyidae; genus Dermochelys; species Dermochelys coriacea. Next base: position 126,331,348 of record NC_050070.1, read on the forward strand.
TCTCTACCTTGCACAGACTAGCGTCTGGAACCATTGAACTCAATGCTGGAAGCAAGTTAAAAAGTTGTTGTTCATCCAAGTTTGCACAGAAACATAACAATGGTCTGAATCTGCGTCTGGAGTGAATTCATAGCAAGCAATCTTTCCCTTTGAAATCGATTCAAGACAATGTTGATTATTATACCAAAGTTGGAGTGTGCTATACTGGATATTCCTCTTCATTGGGATACTTCTAATTGGTGAGCTGCTACGAACCTCTGCCTTTTAATACAGAATTCAGGGTTAAAGATAAAAATACAGGTAATGCCACCTTTATTCAGTATTGTCATTCAAAACCTTTTCAAACTGATTTTTGTTTAAATAATCTCTTATCTTAATCAGAACAGACATTGGCTTGGGATGGTTGCTATCCATTTAACTGGAACATTAGTCTACTTTATCCAATTACAAGATTCTACTGTATTTTAATAGAAGAAAAACAACTGAGGACAGAAGAAGGGAGACATGAATGGACTTAAACAGTTAGTTCTTTTGAAGGGAGAACCTCAAAAAGTTCAAGGGGATAAATTGTCACAATTTAAGTCAGAGTAAATCTGAAGTCACATTCACATCAATGTGACTGAGAACAGAATATGGTTCTACAGGTCCAACCAAACTCCTTGTGTCTGCAGGACTGGACTAGAAATTTCATGAAAACATCCTGACCTAGATCAAGGCCCTCACTATGGACACTTCATGCCAGAAATGCTGACTTTCACCTTGGGGGCGGTTTCCTGCTAGCACAAGTTAAAGCCACCCTTGACAGCTGGTTTAGCAGTTGGTCCCAGTATCAGAAGACAGGAGGCATATATGTGCTGCAAAGTCACCTTTGAGTCTTGCTGCTATGTCCTGTGCCAAGTGGTGCTTAGCCAAACCAGAAGTTATGGGTCCTTTCTGCTTTCACTTATGATCAGAACCAGAAAGTGCAGAGGTAGGTGAAAGTGACCAAAAAAAAAAAATGGGATGGATTTAGATCCTGCCTGGTTTAATGAAAAGTATCCTGAGTACAGCACGGGCTTTCAGGAGAGAGTGCCCATTACCAATTTATTGTCCACGCTTTTAGTAAATGTAAGAATATTTTTATAATAATTTCATATCTGAATATCCATTTACATGAGAGCACTGCGCTCTACTCATAGAACGACACTGAACCAAGCCGCAGCACTATTAATATCATAAACTGCTCCAAACAGATTATCACAAGTACAGTGAAATAGCTTCTATGGATCCACTCTGAAGCATCCCCTCAAAAGCTCTATTTATGCAAATCTGCAAATGGTGGATTGACAAGATACTTTGTCTGCAAGATCCGCTTATTAATGTCTCCATACAACTGACTGACATTGCACATTGTAAGAAATCTATCGTGAGGACTCAGGCTTCTCTATATAAGACATTTTGCAGCTTTATGAAGCTCCATGTGTTGGTAAGTAATGAATGATGTGAAGCAAGCTCAGGGGAGCCAGGAACATACTGACACAGATCTATGAGCCAGCCGCAAAATGGTGGATTACATGTCATTATATGTCTGCTAGCCCTGCCGTTTCCAGCACTTTCAAATTGAATGTCATTGAGACACATGCAGTGTAGAGTGTGCTGAAGTGACACCAACAATCTTGGAGTGACCCCAGCACCACAATGACATCAACATGGGCTGTAAGAATTGTGACCTGCTTCAGTGTGTTGTTTACACTTGCTTCCCAGCCCAGGATCTGTCATCTCAGAGAATGGCACCAGGAGGAACGACTGTTTTAAAAAACTAGAACACTTATAAAATCTGATTTGTGTTTGCTTCTGAATACAAGTTAGTGATCTTTTTTTCCTCTCTAATAGAGCAATAATGTTGGTTATTCAGACAAGATTATTAACCAAGGCTCTGACCGCTGAGCTATTGAAAGAAAAAACTGTCTTCATTCTGCTTAGCCATCGGAAAGTTCACAAGAGAACAACCACCTCCCATCATCCATAAACTGAGACAAATATTTAAAAAAAAATTAAGGATCAGGCCCTACAAGATACAAGATGTCTCCGGTAAGGTGCCAAGAGCCTTTTGCTACCCCATTGTTCAATGGGAACAGAGCACGCTCAGCATTTTATCGCAGTAAACCTCGTACTTTTAATCTCAATTGACATGTCTGAGTTTTTGGCTGGAAGCAGCCATCTTCCAAGGGGTGATATTTATGTTAACAGGAGCATGGAAATCTAATGGTAGAGAATGTAAATCCATTTTCCCTCTTGCTTTAATACTGGGCTTAACCCTCATAAGTAGAACTTTAAATCTTTAAAATTAAACATTTGATTTAAATGTTAAACATTAAGGTCCATCCATTCGCTAAAACATAGAAGTAGATTTTGAAAGTCAGTCTGTGCTGGAACACATGAGGAGTTGCTCTAATTTACATAATTAATGTAGCATCCTTATTGCAGTGATGGAACTTAATGGACCCTCTATCAATGGAGGATAGATGTTGCAGGGCAGAGCTCCACATGTCCCTCTCCATCTCTGCTCTCCCTTACACATTCCCTACACTGCGGGTGGGGTTGGGGCAGGGGCAGGAGCTGGAGCTGCCTCTGACAGCTTTACACCAGAGGGGAGTTCTTCAGCACCAGAAAAATTCCCTGCTGGCCATGAGCAGCCAGAATCCAGTCATTTTGCGCTGCCTGAGTAGAGGAAAGGATAAGGATCTTAGCTCAGAGTCTGGCCTTTTATCGTCACAAGGTTTCATAATATATTCAGAGCATGAATGCCAGTCATCCTGGTGAACTTTTAAACTGCTAAGTTGAGCAAATGAGGTTGCCTTTTCCTAAAAGGTCTCTTGATAATTTTCACAAGGGTAAGAATTTTAGCCCCAGCCTCCTGGCAAATTCCGTTTTAAGAAATTATATTCTGCAGACCTAAATTTCATTTTTAGTTTCAAATAGTTAAATCCTTCTTCACATCTGTTCCTAAAACCACTGTTGCACAGTTTTGCTGGGGCACAATGGCCACCATGTTTCCACCTGCAAGGTGGCTCTATAGCATTTTGGGAGTTTTTGTCATAGAAAAATGCAAAGTAGTTTTAATTACCCTTTAGCTTTCTGTTTACATTAACTGTGACAAACATTCTTCCAAAGCAGACTATTCTTTTTGGCCTCTGTTTCAGAGTACAGCTCTCTTGAAATAACCAAATGATGAAGTTTTCAGCTCAGCTCAGTTCACTCATTCTGAAAACTTAACTCATACAGACACCTCATTTGTCAGGACTGGACACTATGCAGGGAGAAATCAAGACCGATCACAGCAAACAGAAGCTAGTTATCCTGACGAAAGATCTCAGGGAATCACAGCTGTAGTAAACTGCAACCCTTAACATCTCCTTTGCACTGTTCAGAAAATAAGGGATACATTGTACACTGATTCTTCTTTGATCTGACAGTTGCACACCCTGCTGATATTTTTATTGTTTTAAAAACATTTCCTAGTAATGGCCTCTTTGATTTGTGGAGACAATATTGTGACTAATTGTAAGCAGAACTCTGCATTCAAGTGAAGGTCACAATTTGATTTTGGATATCAGAATCCAGCAGTTCACTGCGCATTTGCATCTGAACCTGTAATCTTTGCCATACCACATTACTTGCATAAGAATTCGTCCAGGTTTGTGATTTCAAGGAGAATAGAATCAGTACACTGTGAGAAGAGTGAGAATAGGGCTATGACGAGGAATTAAATATATCTTGAAGGCTTGTCAAGAAACAAAAGCGGAGTTAGCTGTGCTGTTTTTCAGATGGTGAGCAAACAGAACAGTGTTAAAAGGTGATGTGGCTACCCACAGGTCATTCTGGTGACAAAAGAGCAAAGTTCAAGGGGGACTGCATGGCTCAGGGGATTTGTAGCAGGTTACAGAGCCTTTCACCTTTGGAACAGTTCTTGGAATCTGGCTCAAGGCATTTCTCATAGGAAGTTACAATCAGCTGGCTGGCTGTCCTTTGTGAAATGGAGGGGCCTTAGACAAGTATCTGTAGTGGACAGGAGCCTGTCACAGAAACAACCATTACAAGTGGTATTAATTGGTGTGCTGGAGTTGAAAGGAGTCCCTGTACTATACACAAGGCCATGGAGCAGCCCTTAGGAAGCTGCTATAAATTAAAACAAATGGACACTGGGTGCTGCACTGGCCCTGGGAACACCGCAGAATCCCTGGACAGCAAAGCTGCTTTAGTTTCTCTCACTCACACCCTCTCCTTGCTCCTAGGGGTTGTATTTCTGTGCTGCACCTCCTAGAGATGCAGCAAGAATTCCAGCCCAATTATTATTATAACAACTCGAAAAAGAGAGCCAGTTTCAAGACGGGCATTAGGATTTTCATCTTCAGTCAAAAGAGACAGGAAGAACAACAGGGGAGATGTGATTCTCTTTGTGAAATGAGGTGTCACATAGGAGTGCTAGTAAAACACTGGACTTCATTTCCTAGCCCCAGGGGGCAGGGATACAAGACATTAAAGCCATGTCAGCCAGCAGATGTCAGAATCCACTGATTCTAATTGACTTGATTCTAGGTTCCCTTGCCCCAGTTTTACAAAGATGTAACTCCACTGTCTTCAGAGGAGGTCCTTTACACCAGCGCGGCAGCAGAATTAGATCCTCAGTCCACAGAGAGAATGGTGACTGTGGAGTATATCAACAGCACCTCCTCGTTGTTCTAGATATAGTCAGCAAACACAAATCTGCTAGTTGCAAGGGAAGAACAAAACTCCAGGAATAAAATGGCAGCACAAATTAGATGCATGGTTGAAAGTCCTACAGCTCCGCTCAGGTCAGCTTAATAGTCAGGTAATCAGGGAGGAGAGAAGAACCTTAAACAGATACACATGGTCAAGGACTGGATAATTAGCTAGGCTTGCCTTGTGATTCCTGGGGCCCTTTGCTGTACAAAGAATATATCAAGTTTATTGATTCTATTTGTAAGTACTTGGGAGGCATTCAGACTGCAGTGATAGAATGATATTGATAGACAAGCTGAAAGATAAGATGGATGGACAGAGCCCAGTTGTGATCTTGTTTACAATAGTTTTACTCTGGTGTAATTCAACTGACTACAGTGGAATAACTCCTGATTTATAACAATGAGAGATGAGAATCAGGTGTAGAGATGCCAAATCTTTTCTTGAAATACAATACTGAACCCGTTTCCGGTATTTGTTATTTGGTTAAGTTCAAGCACAATAGCTTTTAGCTACAATTGTATACATCTGAATAGTGTTACCAAAAAGCGGATAATATTGTATCTCCTAACCAATATTTGACGTAACTGCATACAACTTACCTCTGAAGTTCTCTCTTTTGCAAAAGCCAGACTTGTCTTTTTAAGGTTGCTCTTAGAGGGCAGGTATCTTTATTGAAATGTAAAGTGCCCTGCAATGCCCATCATTAGGTAAGAGTGAGTAGTGGAATGGAACTATGTTGGGTTCCAACACTTTAGTTATCAGAAGCATAAAACAAGCAACATTCAGATCAGGTCAGTTAGCATCTGAGGCATTTAAAGGCTCATTAGTTCAGTATGTTTATCAGGATTCACATTATTGAAAAATACCTGTTTCTATATATAGGATTTTTAAGATGTTCATCAAATGCACAATCAGTATCAAGTTCAGTGTCCCAGGGCGTTAATTATTCATCAGCGGAGAAGGGTTTTCCAATCAAATCCCATTGTCCAGCTCTTCTCAGTAATGAGCAGAATGGGCTTCTTTTCCTTCCAGCCCATCCCCACTTCCTCCCAACCACTGCCTGTATCTATACTGTGGAGTGTGCTTTGTCACCCTGAAGAAGATGACATCTGGGAAAACCTGAAAAGGGATGGGGAGAGGAATATTTAACTACAACAGCTGCATCCCATTCAGCTGGCTTGTCAAAGTACATCCTGATTGGAATAAATTACATTGAAGCCTTCTGAACACTGGAGGGGAAACAAGGTGTTTACAGCACACCAACTTGTTGGATCAGATCCAAACCATGACTTATGTCACACAAAGTTGCCCTGGTGGAACTAAACATGGATTCCAATCCAAAAATTGAATGCAGTGCATTAGCATTAAAATTTGGATCATCATATTGCATTATAGCGTCATCACAGGAAGGTCACAATTCTACAATCCGTTACACTGGCAGAAAATTGGTGTAACTCCAGATTTATAGTGTTACATCTAGTAAAGCTGATGTAACAAAGTGGAGGATTGTCCCCTAAAACTAAATAACTATATTACTGGAAACCAAATTTTTAAATGTACAATGCAGTTCTACTCTGAAAAGAGATTTTTTCCCCCAATATGACATCATATGGCTGCTGTTTATAGCCACTCAGTGATGCCAGCTCAAATTTGCTCAGTTTACAAGTAAAAGATGACATTAAAAGAAAACTAATCACTAGCTCTATAATGTCAGGGCAGAAAGTGAATTTCAAGCTTTGTTGGAGTTATTTTGCACTTATCACTACTATTAAAAATTCTGCAAATTGAACTTGGTTATCAATTATGATGATGTATGAGCCAGCATAGAACCCAATTCTCTCTGCCAAGAGTAAAAATGTAATCATCAAAATCAAAAAATATAACCATACCTCTACAGGGAGCTGATCTGTTGCTTAAGAGGGTGTCATTTCCATGTGGTCCCTTTTCTGACTACGTAAGCACATTTCTATTCAGCACATGTTTCATTTAATGAAATTTGACTGAAAAAGTCAGAAACTGAATGTCTGCAATTTCTCTTGGCCCTTGTGAGGGAATTAAGAAGAGATCAACAAACTTGTGACTTTAACCAGGATTTGAACTTGTGTATGCAGTGAGCACACAAACTTGGTGACTCAAGTAGCCCTACAGCACCAAGAGTTTTAAAGGAAGGGGTCTTTAATCTTTGCTGATGCATGGTATTACCTATGTAATGAAATAGTCTCTCCTCTGATTGCTCTCCATCTCAGGAGGAGATTTCATCCTCCATTCAGAGCCTATCCACTTACTCCCAGGAATATCACAAAACAGACATGACAGATGTTAATCGCGTCACTTACTGCACTGGAAGGCACTCAGCTATTACTGCGATGAGGGTGGTATAAGCACCTGTACAGAATAGAATAGAAAAACGATACTTCACAGTGCCATCAAGTAGTCAAATCTACTCAATACACCTAACGTGTTTTGTAATTTATTATTTCTATCCTCTCTGATACAGAGCCATCATACCATGGACGTTTCTGTGTTTGCCCTTTAAATCCATAAGCCATTTTTACTTTGTATACTTGAATCCAAACCAGTATAAACAATTTGTGAAGATTAAAACAATGATGAGTATTTTTGTGTTTACTCAAAAGTCCAGAAGGCTGCTAACTAGGCAACAGTTTGTCACCAGTCCTTTCAGCCTGAAGCTCCATTACTGTAGAAGAGCGAACATTCTCAGCATTTCACCATGTCAAATAGAAGATTAATGGCAATTATCGGGCTGTCTCTTCCCTGCTCACTCAGACCAGTGTAATATTCAGGCTCGCCCACTACCCTTTTCTACACCCAGGATGTCGTCAAAAGTTCAAATGCCCCCCGTCTTCCCACCCCCTCAACCAAACTCTTTTGCTCAGCTCCATCAAAGGGCTGCTTGCTTCACTTACAGATAGGCAGCTGAACAAATGTACTGAGCTGTTTGCATTTAAGCAGAAAATGACACTGATTGTCACTAAATATAATGAGTGCCGTATGTACGTTTCATTGGAAATGCAAGCTCAAATTAGCCTGTCAGAATTTCATTGTACCCTGATGCCAGCTTGTCAAATGACACAATTAGCTCAAAAGAATAAAGAAAAGACTTGTCAAAGGCATCAAGGCTTTCCTCTTGCTCAAGTCCCATCCCTTTGCTCACTACCTTTATTAAATCCAAATGCATTTCATACTTGCAGTTAGGTAACTGCTGTCTATGTCTCCCCTACATCCCCCCCACTCACCTCCCTCCCCACACCCATCAGCCCCCCATCATACTTTAAAAAACCATCAACTCTGTGAAGAGGGAAGGGAAATAACTTCCTTACAGGCCTCAAAGTTTGGTTTTCTAAAGGTGAAGGGGATGTTTAACGGTAGATGAAATCTTATCAAAGGCTGAACCCTAGTGCTGTGCAAGGAAAACAAACAACAACAAAAATACCAGATTTAGAGCCAAACTGGAGAGCACAGAGTTGAAGTACAATAAATGATGATAATCGTTTTATTTAGGAGTATCTCCTCCCGCACCAAAGCACACAGAACACAATATTTCTTTTGTCACAGCTGCAGAATTCTCAAACAATAAGGAATCGAGCTCAGAATTGGTATCTGCTGCCTCAAAGGGATAGCAGGGTCCAGCACAAAAAGCAAACTCGCTAAACCCAATCACATTGGAAACTAGCTGGGAGGTTGGTCACCCTGGAGTTGCAGCTAGAGCTGCAAAGAAGGTAGTAAGTTTAAATGCAACTCAAGCAAGAATAAGACTTTTCTTAATAATAATACTTATTTAGAACTTTTCACCATAGATCTCAGAACAGTTTGAAAAGTGAGTATGCATAATTATTCCTGTTTTATAAAGAGAAACTGACACTTGGATAGGTCAAGTGACTTGCTCAAGGGCACACAGCTTGTCAGCGGCAGCGATGGGAAGAGAACCCAGGTTCCCTGCTTGTTATTTTTATGAAAGGTATGAGAAGATTCTGGAAGCTCTGGAGATGAAGGATGAAGAAATCTATTCTTCCTTTCTAAGGTAAATATTGAAAGTGTAGCTGACTACTGCTATTCTTTGAATCACACAGCCAAACACTCCCATCTCTCCAATTGATCAACACCTTCCCCTCCCTCCCTGCACCTTATGATCAGCTGTTTTGTAGCATGCAGGAGGCTCTGGGGGTGTGGTGGGGGGGAACAAGGGCATGGTAGGCTCAAGGGAGGGGGTGGAAGGGGGCAGAGCCTGTGGCAGAGCCAGGGGTTGAGCAGTGAGCACCCTCCAGCACATTGGAAAGTTAATGCCTGTAGCTCCAGCCCTGGAGTCTGTGCCTATACAAGGAGCCACATATTAACTTCTGAAGAGCCACATGTGGCTCTGGAACCACAGGTTGTCCACCCCGGATTATTGAAAAGGATTTAAAACAGGAAAGGAAGAGCACTTGAGGAAGAAAACTGAGTAGCTCTTTCTTGCACAAGGCATGATATGAAAGGCCAAGGTTCCTTCCCCACTCCGAACTCTAGGGTACAGATGTGGGGACCTGCATGAAAAACCCCCTAAGCTTCTTCTTACCAGCTTAGGTTAAAAACTTCCTCAAGGTACAAACTTTGCCTTGTCCTTGAACCCTATGCTTCCACCACCAAGCGTGTTAAACAAAGAACAGGGAAAGAGCCCACTTGGAGACGTCTTCCCCCCCCCCCAATAACCCCCCAAGCCCTACTCCCCCTTTCCTGGGGAAGGCTTGATAAAAATCCTCACCAATTTGCATAGGTGAACACAGACCCAAACCCTTGGATCTTGAGAACAATGAAAAACCAATCAGGTTCTTAAAATAAGAATTTTAATTAAAGAAAAAGTAAAAGAATCACCTCTGTAAAATCAGGATGGTAAATACCTTATAGGGTACTCAGATTCAAAACACAGAGAATCCCTCTAGACAAAACCTTAAGTTACAAAAAGACACAAAAACAGGAATACACATTCCATTCCGCACAGCTATTTTACCAGCTATTAAACAAAAGAAAATCTAACGCATTTTCTAGCTAGATTACTTACTAACTTAACAGGAGTTGGAAGGCTGCATTCCTGATCTGTTCCTGGCAAAAGCATCACACAGACAGACAGACCCTTTGTCCCCTTCCCCCAGCTTTGAAAGTATCTTGTCTCCTCATTGGTCATTTTGGTCAGGTGCCAGTGAGGTTACCTTAGCTTCTTAACCCTTTACAGGTGAAAGGGTTTTGTCTCTGGCCAGGAGGGATTTTATAGTTCTGTATACAGAAAGGTGGTTATCCTTCCCTTTATATTTATGACAGTACCAAAGAGGTGACTCAGAACCCATTGAAGTCAAGCTCCTATTGACTTCAATGGTGCAAGTTTAGGTAGGGAGGGAATGGAAAGCAGAGACAAAGGAATGACATGCGGATCTTAGTTCAAGAAGATATTTTTCCATTTGCTTATTTTACGAAGTATGAGAGCATCATCATTTCATGTAAACCCAGAAAGAAACAATCTGAACTCCAACAAGGGCAGTGATGTGGTTATTTATGCAGGTACGCTGCTGCTTTATAATAAGCGTTTTTCATCAGAAGCAGCAGCTAAGCTGATAACTGACTAATGCAATTAGTGGTGAGTCATTTCCTCAAAGTTTGGTAAATAAGCATAAAGTATATGTTACTGGGCAACATTCCTTCTGAGTAATGATGTTCTCTGTACAGAGGAAGCCTGGAAATGTGTGTTAATGAAAATTTCATATATGCTACATTGTTCTCAAAAGCTTACAGAAGACATTCTGCAGCCTCAGGGAACAGGTCACAGGGGGTTTAAAACAACAACAATTTTTGCCTATTGCAGGGTTCAAACAAATGGTATTTTGTAACCCATGTACAGAATAAATATGAAGTTGCTAACCAAAAACTTCAGCTCCAGTTCAGCAAAGCCACTTAAGCATGTGATTAGTCCCACTGAAATCAAAGCACGTGCTTAGTGGATGGGGCATTAGAGAATGAAGTGTCTTTCCTCATAATAGATAACTGTGGTTAAAAAGAATTGACAAACAATTCAGTTCCTAAACTATCTCCCTATGATCCTGATATGCTCTACTCCTGTCCACTGCTTGACAATAATTTCACTGGAGAGGACAGTTCTGACACACTGCTGTTCAACTTTCTTCAGAAATTTCAACTGTCTTGTTTCAATCAACCAAAACTGCAGCTTGTTTGAACTGCGGTCTGGAACCTAGCATTTTCTCCGCTGCTAAGATTTGGGTTGTACTGCCATCTAATGGATGTTTTGAAAGAAACTTTTGGAAAGTGAGGCTAGCAGGAGGTGTTATACCATTCAAAGAGGATGAAATGGATTTGATCTGCATTGTTATACATGCTGTTTCACAGACTGACCTCTGAAATAGGTGTTGCTGTACCATAATAATTAGTGAAGTAAAAAGTGCAACATACTTAGATAAAAACGAAGAGGATGTTAACCAATTAATGTTTAACATCCATTTAGTATGAGCTAATAAAATCATTTTCCACAAAACTGTATTTGATACACTAATTTCTCAGAAATCTGTGAACATATATCCAGTTTGCAAACACTATTTCACCACTGAAGATTACATAATCTTCAAACTTCCCCTGACAGGTACTAAAGGCATCTCCCACAACAGGTAGTCATAAAACAATACATTCATTCTTCTATAGTATATTCAAATATTGGCAAAGTGTAGCAGAGTCAAAATAAATAGACAAAAATCCAAGGTTTTATTATGTAGCACTTTTCACAAATGAAACTTCCCAAAAATGCTACCTAGAAGATAAAGTTTAAAAAACTGGAAAGGATTTCAAGAAAATTGTCTGGGATATGCAATTTTGGGGCAAAATTCTTCTGATATCAGAGGAAATTCTGCATATGGATTAAACATTGAAAACCCAGGAGATATTTTTAGTGCAGATGGCAGAGGAGAATTTTCCCCTCAATCTCTGTGTAGACTTCTATCAGAAGGTAGGGAGATAGTGACCTAAGCCCAGAGGTAAGTGGGATACCTGGAGAAAACACAAGAAGGAAGATGCAACAGGGGAGGCCTCCTGATTCATATTGAGAAAGTTGGGCAATCGGCGAGTTAACGCAAGAAGCCTGGGCAAGAAGCAGGAAGAATTGGAAGTCCTGGCACAGTCAAGGAACTATGATGTGATGGAATAACAGAGACTTGGTGGCGTAACTCACATGACTAGAGCACTGTCATGAATGGGTATAAACTGTTCAGGAAGGACAGGCTGGGGAGAAAAGGTCAAGGAGTTGCACTGTATGTAAGATAGTGGTATGATTGCTCAGAGCTCCAGCATGAAACTGGAGAAAAGCCTGTTGAGAGTCTTTGGGTTAAGTTTAGAGGCAAGAGCAACAAGGGCAATGTCATGGTGAGCATCTGCTATAGACCTCCAGACCAGGAGGATGAGGTAGACAGGGCTTTCTTCGGACAACTAACAGAAGTTGCAACAGGCCCTGGTTCTCCTGGGGGGACTTCAATCACCCTGACATCTGCTGGGAGAGCAATATAACAGTGCACAAAAAATCCAGGAAGTTTTTGTAGAGTGTTGGGGACAACTTCCTAGTACAAGTGCTGGAGGAACCAACTAGGGGCCATGCTGCTCACAAACAGGGAATAATTGGTAGGAGAAGTAGAAGTGGGTGGCAATCTGGGCAGCAGTGATCATGAGATGGTCAAGTTCAGGATCCTGACACAAGGAAGAAAGGAAAGCAGCAGAATACAGACCCTGGACTTCACAAAAGCAGACTTTCACTCCCTCAGGGAACTGATGGGCAGGATCCCCTTGGAGGCTAATATATGGGGGATAGAAGTCCAGGAGAGCTGGCTGTATTTTAAAGAAGCCTTATTGAGGGCGCAGGAACAAACCATCCTGATATGCAGAAAGAATATGGCAGGCGACCAGCTTGGCTTAACAGAGAAATTTTTGGTGAGCTTAAACACAAAAAAGAAAGAAGCTTACAAGAAGTGGAAACTTGGACAGATGACTAGAGAAGAGTATAAAAATATTGCTCGAGCATGCGGGGGTGTAATCAGGAAGGCCAAAGCAAACTTGGAGTTGCAGCTAGTAAGGGATGTGAAGGGTAACAAGAAGGGTTTCTACAGGTATGTTAGCAACAAGAAGACGTTCAGGGAAAGTGTGGGACGCTTACTGAATGGGGGAGGCAACCTAGTGACAGATGATGTGGATAAAGCTGAAGTACTCAATGTTTTTTTTGCCTCTGTCTTCACAAATAAGGTCAGCTCCCAGACTACTGCACTGGGCAGCAGAGTATGGGGTGGAGGTGAGCAGCCCTCAGTGGTGAAAGAACAGGTTAAGGACTATTTAGAAAAGCTGGACATGCACAAGTCCATGGGTCTGGATCTAATGCATCCGAGAGTGCTGAGGGAGTTGGCTGATATGATTGCAGAGCCATTGGCCATTATCTTTGAAAACTCATGGCAATCAGCAGAGGTCACGGACAATTGGAAAAAGGAAAATATAGTGCCCATCTTTAAAAAAAGGGAAGAAGGAGAATCTGGGGAACTACAGACCAGTCAGCCTCACTTCAGTCCCTGGAAAAATCATGGAGCAGGACTTCAAGGAATCCATTTTGAAGCACTTGGAGGAGACAAAGATGATCAGGAACAGTCAACATGGATTCACCAAGGGCAAGTCATGCCTGACCAACCTGATTGCCTTCTATGATGAGATAACTGGCTCTGTGGATATGGGGAAAGCGGTGGATGTGATATACCTTGACTAGCAAAGCTTTTGATGCAATCTCCCACAGTATTCTTGACAGCAAGTTAAAAAAGTATGGATTGGATGTATGAACTATAAGGTGGTAGAAAGCTGGCTAGATTGTCAGGTTCAATGGGTAGTGATAAACGGCTCGATATCTAATTGGCAGCTGGTATCAAGCAGAGTGCCCCAGGAGTTGGTCCTGGACTAGTTTTGTTTAACATCTTCATTAATGATCTGGATAATGGCATGGATTGCACCCTCAGCAAGTTCATGGATGACACTAAGCTGGGGGGAGAGGTAGATACGCTGGAGGGTAGGGATAGGGTCCAGAGTGACCTAGACAAATTGGAGGATTGGGCCAAAAGAAATCTGATGAGGTTCAACAAGGACAAGCGCAGAGTCCTGCATTTAGGACAGAAGAATCCCATGCACTGCTACAGGCTGTGGACCAACTGGCTAAGCGGTAGTTTTGCAGAAAAGGACCTGGGGATTACAGTGGACAAGAAGCTGAATATGAGTCAACAATGTGCCCTTTTTGCAAAGAAAGCTATGGCACACTGGGCTGCATTAGTAGGAGCATTGCCAGCAGATCGAGGGAAGTGATTATTCCCCTCTATTCGGCACTGATGAGGCCACATCTGGAGTATAGCATCCAGTTTTGGGCCCCCCACTACAGAAAGGATGTGGACAAATTGGAGAGAGTCTAGTGGAGGGCAACGAAAATGATTACAGGGCTGGGGCACATGATTTATGAGGAGAGGCTGAGGGAACTGTGCTTGTTTAGTCTGCAGAAGAGAAGAGTGAGGGGGGAATTTGATAGCAGCCTTCAACTACCTGAAGGGGGGATCCAAAGAAGATGTAGCTAGGCTAGGAGGATGGTGAAGCACTGGAATCTAGGGATGTGCTGGAATCTCTATCCTTGGAGGTTTTTAAGGCCCAGCTTTACAAAGTCCTGGCTGGGATGATTTAGTTGGGGTTGGTCCTGCTTTGAGCAGGGGGTTCGATTAGATGACCTCCTGAGATCTCTTCCAACCCTAATCTTCTATGATTCTATGGTGTAAAAAAAAAGAGAGGGAGAGAAAAAAAGTGGAAAAAATATTTTAGGTAACATGAGAAACAACTGAAAATGAAAATGTTGACACAGAGGAATATACCATAAACCAGACTCTGACAGACACCCTTATTCATCTTGGATAAGTTGTTATTCTCCAGGTAGCCACAATGAAATCAATGAGAGAAGTAAAAGAAAGAAAATAAATTCACAAGTAAAACTCTAGGGTTTGTTTGTTTGGTTTTTTACTTTATTTTATTTTTCAAAACACCCATCAGTCAGTACAACAGCTAGTGAACTGCCCTTACAAAGGGACATTTGTAACTATAATTTTAAAATTGAAGTTTGATTCTCAGAAATCCAGAGCTCAGCTCTGAAGAACTGAAGTATTTCACACTTTCAGAGAGTCGCACCATGTGATAACTGTACCTGTAAGCATAGGTACAATCAAGTTACTAGTATGAGAGATTCTACAAATGAGATCATGGGATTGATTTTGTTAAGGCCTGAGGTAAGCTTTAGAACATGCCCAGTGTGAAATAGAGGTTTTCAGAAGTCTGAACAGATTCAGACTGCTCTGAGTGCCGATGCCATTAATACAAACACTGAATCTTCTCTCCAGACAAACCTGATTCTGAGTTCCTTAGTAAACATTCCAATCCGAGGTTTCTCTTCCAGAGCCTGGCCTCGGCACAGAGCTGCCATTGACTTCAATACACAAAGCAGCTGCTGGACCTTATTCAACCTCAGAACACCCATTCTTTTTCTACAGAGTCAAAGGAAAGAAAGAAAACTGATTATAGCAAAGCGGAAAGAGGTGTCATTATTATAACTACTGCCTAGAGAGAACAAGGATTACAGGGAATTTTCTTTTCTCCAAAGGTTATAATGAGGGCTGTATGAAATTTAGATGCTTTGGGAATTCAAACCACAGTATTCTTCACAAGCCCTCCAACTGCTGGACTTCTGTTTTGAGCTTCAGATTTGAATGAACACCTAACACTCCATTCAGTGACTTTGATGAGAGACAGTGCGAGCAGCCCTTACCTTATTTAGAGAGGTGTTTCAAGATCCAGATCTGAACTCTGCACACCAAACGCAGATCTAGTTCAGATTCCAAAACCATAAATTGGTGCAGCATCACTCTAAACCAGGCCCAGGTTCACTCAAAAGGCTTGTGAACTTTAACGGGGATATTTCTAGGAACCTGAGCTGAGTTTTCTCTTTGCAATAAAACCCTAGAAGAGGCAAGTCTCACATGGATTCAGGTTGCACTGTGAACAGTTTGCACAGTTCTCATTATGTATGATACATGATTTCTACAAATCTTGAGGGCAAGTCTAGGTCAAGACAAAGCATGAAAACTTCACACACCCTTCACCCCAGGATCAATCTGTCTTGATCCTTGGGCCCCTCTTTTTCCCCCTATTATCCCTTCCTTCCCATAGGACTCCTTGACCTCTCCCAGTTGTCTCAAAGATTCTTTGGCCCAGATTCTCAAAGGTATTTAGACATCTTATTCCCACTGTTTTCCATGGAAGTTAGAACCTAAATACCTTTGAGAATCTGGGCTTTAGTTTCTTAATGATTCCTTGCAGTGACTGGGCCCCTCAGAGCCAGCTCTCTGTAGCCCACCTTAACCCTAAAGCAGAGGTACATTGTCTCTTTAATTGAACAAGGACTAATTAATGTATAAAATTAAAACACAGTAACCTGTAAATGGCCTAAGACATTGCAACCAAACTTGCTGGGAGATGGATAGCCTCCTTAACACAACACATGGCAAGATCTAAGGTGAGGGATACTACTTTGAATCCTTCCATCCAAAACTCCAAGAATCAAACACATTTTCTTTCTATTCTAACATATTAGTTGACAATTTCCTTCAAACCAATAAAAAGGAGGCTATTGCACACCAAGATATAGAGAAAGAAACCAAAAATCAAACTTTTTTTTAAAAGCCCAAAAAGTAATAAACTACAACAGAAAAGAAAGCATGATTTGATTAAGAGTTCAACCCTCAAAGGGTCTTCATTTGAGACATGAAAAGCAGAATTAAAAGGTTATAGTATTCTTTGTATAAAAGAAAACTCTCTAACCCAGCACAGCAAACTGGCTGATTATATTCAGATCAGGTGCTTTAACCAGATGTTACATATAAGCTCATCAGCATAATGCATGGTTATTGTGATAATCATGTAGACATCAGATTCTGGAAGAACCAATATATGTGAGTAAAATAGGTGCAGTGGGTGTCATTACAATTCTGACATTTACTATTTGCAGTAAGCATACTTATGTTATTCGTGGACTTTCATTCTAAGTACATGGGGATTCTGCAGACCGTGTGGTAATGGTAAATACTGAAATACTGTGGTACAGTTAGCTCCAACAGCTTGAGTTTTTTACCTGAGGGTACACTTTTACTACTCTGGTAGCATAAAGGGGTCTTAAAGTGACTCTAAAACACATCTCAAGTGAGCGTAAGGACCCGCTACACTGCCATAGTGGTGTCAAGAGCCCTTCGTTTAAATGCAAATCAGGCCTTGAGTTTTTAAAGACCATCCTCTGCAACAATATAACAAAGTATAGACTCACCCCCAGCAGTCAATAGTCTGCTTGATAAATATTTTAGGACAACTCAGTGAAGGAAAAGGTTGACCTGTCCGCACAAGCTACTGTAGCATACATAATAATGGCTGTGGTTGGAAAGGATCAAGTAGAATTAGTTTCCAGTTAAATGTCTCCTCTGACATAGGAATAGTTTTGCATGGTTTCACTTCTGTATTTTCCTCATACTAGATTAAAATCAAAGCAACATTAACATACATTTGTACAGTCACTATTTTAATCTAATTCCACAGGAAAGCTGCTGGTTAACATGAGGCCCCAACTCTATTAAAGTGCTACTTAAAAACCAAGAACAAAATATTAGTAATTGTGTAAAGATAACCAGATTTAATAGATGGTGCAAATACGTCCAGACTCCAGGGCTTCTAAACATTTACTGTGGCAAACAAAGAAGGAGTTGAAACCCCATGATTTCTTTAGGTACCATGCAGTCATCCATAAATATTTAAAGCATGTTGGAAAAAAGCAGAGGTGTCTCTGTGCACTATGAAGCAACAGATCTTATGTGCTATGCTGGTCGTGGTGCTGGAACTAGGAGTGCTGCAGTAGCACCCCCTGACTTGAAGTGGTTTCCATCATATACAGGGTTTACAGTTTTGTTCAATGGCTTTCAGCATCCCCACTATAAAACCTGTTCCAACACCACTGATGCTGTTACATTACTTTTGGCAGATCTGCATGGGCATATGTTTCTGAGTGGAGCTTACACTTCTAGCCTTTTCATAAGGACAATGCCTAATCCTGTGAATCTCACTCATGAATAATTCTTATAAACTCAGTGGCACTCCTTGTGTGTGGAAAGACTATTGCATGAATTAGGGTTACAGTATCAGCCCTGGCACAGTGTTTATATTTTTGATTAGACATAAGTTGTACATATTCACTTATGACAGGTTTCAGAGTAGCAGCCGTGTTAGTCTGTATTCGCAAAAAGAAAAGGAGGACTTGTGGCACCTTAGAGACTAAAAAATTTATTTGAGCATAAGCTTTCGTGAGCTACAGCTCACCTCATTGGATGCATTCAGTGGAAAATACAATGGGGAGATTTATATACATAGAAAACATGAAACAATGGATGTGACCGTACACACTGTAACCAGAGTGATCACTTAAGGTGAGCTATTACCAGCAGGAGAGCGG
The DNA here is from genome assembly GCF_009764565.3 of Dermochelys coriacea. Taxonomy (NCBI): domain Eukaryota; kingdom Metazoa; phylum Chordata; order Testudines; family Dermochelyidae; genus Dermochelys; species Dermochelys coriacea. Next base: position 126,349,685 of record NC_050070.1, read on the forward strand.
GGGGGAGAGGGGAACCTTTTGTAGTGATAATCAAGGTGGGCCATTTCCAGCAGTTGACAAGAACATCTGAGGAACACTGGGGGGTGGGGAAGGGATAAACATGGGGAAATAGTTTTACTTTGTGTAATGACCCATCCACTCCCAGTCTCTATTCAAGCCTAAATTAATTGTATCCAGTTTGCAAATTAATTCCAATTCAGCAGTCTCTCATTGGAGTCTGTTTTTGAAGGTTTTTTTTTTTTTTGAAGTATTGCCTCTTTTAGGTCTGTAATTGAGTGACCAGAGAGATTGAAGTGTTCTCCAACTGGTTTTTGAATGTTATAATTCTTGATGTCTGATTTGTGTCCATTTATTCTTTTATGTAGAAACTGTCCAGTTTGACCAATGTACATGGCGGAGGGGCATTGCTGGCACATGATGGCATATATCACATTGGTAGATGTGCAGGTGAACGAGCCTCTGATAGTGTGGCTGATGTGATTAGGCCCTATGATGGTGTCCCCTGAATAGATATGTGGACACAGTTGGCAACGGGCTTTGTTGCAAGGATAGGTTCCTGGGTTAGTGGTTCTGTTGTGTGGTGTGTGGTTGCTGGTGAGTATTTGCTTCAGGTTGGGGGGCTGTCTGTAAGCAAGGACAGGCCTGTCTCCCAAGATCTGTGAGAGTGATGGGTCATCCTTCAGGATAGGTTATAGATCCTTGAAGATGTGTTGGAGAGGTTTTAATTGGGGGCTGAAGGTGATGGCTAGTGGCGTTCTGTTCTTTTCTTTGTTGGGCCTGTCCTGTAGTAGGTGACTTCTGGGTACTCTTCTGGCTCTGTCAATCTGTGGGTAGGAATGTAGGTACGAATAGCGGTCAGTAAGTTTCCGGTATAGTGTCCAGGAAGTGGATCTCGTGTGGACTGATCCAGGTTGAGGTTGATGGTGGACCAGTCCACACAAGAGATCCACTTCCTGTACACTACGGTGCTAATAAGAGATGGTCACATAGACACCACCCTATACCGGAAACCTACTGACCGCTATTCCTACCTTCATGCCTCCAGCTTTTATCCAGACCACACCACACGATCCATTGTCTACAGCCAAGCTCTACGATACAACCACATTTACTCCAACCCCTCAGACAGAGATAAACACCTACAAGATCTCTATCAAGCATTCTTACAACTACAATACCCATCTGCTGAAGTGAAGAAACAGATTGACAGAACCAGAAGAGTATCCAGAAGTCACCTACTACAGGACAGGCCCAACAAAGAAAATAACTGAATGCATCCGATGAAGTGAGCTGTAGCTCACAAAAGCTTTTGCTCAAATAAATTTGTTAGTCTCTAAGGTGCCACAAGTCCTCCTTTTCTTTTTGCGAATACAGACTAACATGGCTGCTACTCTGAAACCAAGAATTATAACGTTCAAAAACCAGTTGGAGAACACTTCAATCTCTCTGGTCACTCAATTACAGACCTAAAAGTGGCAATACTTCAACCAAAAAACTTCAAAAACAGACTCCAATGAGAGACTGCTGAATTGTGAATTAATTTGCAAACTGGATACAATTAACTTAGGCTTGAATAGAGACTGGGAGTGGATGGGTCATTACACAAAGTAAAACTATTTCCCCATGTTTATCTCCCCGCACCGTTCCTCAGATGTTCTTGTCAACTGCTGGAAATGACCCACCTTGATTATCACTACAAAAGGTTCCCTCCCTGCCCCCCCGCCCCCGCTCTCCTGCTGGTAATAGCTCACCTTAAGTGATCACTCTGGTTACAGTGTGTATGGTAACACCCATTGTTTCATGTTTTCTATGTATATAAATCTCCCCACTGTATTTTCCACTGAATGCATCCGATGAAGTGAGCTGTAGCTCATGAAAGCTTATGCTCAAATACATTGTTAGTCTCTAGGTGCCACAAGTCCTCCCTTTCTATATTCATTTATGTAAATGGCATTGCCCCTGGTTGTCCAATCCAAAATGTGCTTCCATAGTCATATGTTTATTAAGACAAACAGAGCATACTAATAACTTTGCATGTGAAACAACATACTGATTATTCCCCTTTGTGGCATTGTGCATGCATGGATCTGAGAGAACTGAATTTCTTTTGATCATTAAACTAAATGTTACCATTCTGGAACAGCCTGTGCTTTCTGTTTAATTCAAGTTTTCTGATGCTACAAATAAATGTTGATAGAACTGAAAAAGGATCCTATTGTTATTTCTGTCAAATCCTTTAAAGTCTTCTAGAATCATAGAATATCAGGGTTGGAAGGGACCTCAGGAGATCATCTAGTCCAATCCCCTTCTCAAAGCAGGACCTAATCCCCAACTAAATCATCCCAGCCAGGGCTTTGTCAAGCCTGACCTTAAAAACCTCTAAGAAAGGAGATTCCACCACCTCCCTAGATAACCCATTCCAGTGCTTCACCATCCTCCTAGTGAAAAAGTTTTTCCTAATATCCAACCTAAACCTCCCCTACTGCAACTTGAGACCATTACTCCTCGTTCTGTCATCTGCTACCACTGAGAACAGTCTAGATCCATCCTCTTTGGAACCCCCCTTCAGGTAGTTGAAAGCAGCTATCAAATCCCCCCCTCATTCTTCTCTTCTTGCCCAATCTGGATTCATTTCATGCTCCTCAAATACATTGGGCCAGACTCACCACTGGCTTAAGCGGACTTGCATCCTTTTCCATCACTGGTGAATTTGGTTCACTCAAGAAGCAGATACATTTCCTGTCTCTTCTCTTCACTTTGGGCCTTCTGAACAAACTAGAATACGTTGCTTTGAAGTTTTTGTGCTCTGATCTCCAAGTAATCACATTTTTGCCCCCTTTATTGACCTCAGCTTCTCACTCTCTCTCTGTCATAACCATATGGACATGATTTATAGTGCATATGAAAACTGGATTTTGGGACCCCTGGAATAAAGCAAACTATTGTCAGGCTATGCTGCCTGAAATGGAGTCAATTTTAAATCATTACTGCTACTTAAATTAGTCTTTCCTTTCATTTTGGGCTTAATTTTCAGCCAATATAATCATCCTCCCCAGGCTTTCAAACATTATCTTTTCTGACTTGTATTTTCTGTGTTAAAAACCTTCATCAAGATTAAAGATGAGCAGGAAGAAGAACTGAAAATGTTTTAATTGTATTCTGCTCCTAGGTTAATATTAAGGACTGCTAAGGGCAGGTATACTGGGAGAGAAGAAATACAGTGGTCAGGGACTTTTTGCATGACCCCTTAGATAAGCAACCCATTATACAGTAAGTGAAATGCTATGCAATAATTGCTCTGCCTGTGGTACTGCTTTTTTTTTTTTTTTTAGTATCATAATACCATTAAAATAGCAACTCAGTGAGCATTATACAGAATTGCTACTCAGGGCACTGGACAATTCCACTATATGCTACTGAGCTGAATGACACAGAAAGACTTATGCTGTTCCCCCACAGGGCACCGAGGGATATATGTATACATAAAGAGGCCACCCCTACAGTTCGGACACTTTTGCTTATGTTAACTATGGAAATTTGGTGGGAACACTGTGATGTTAATTTAAATGGAAACCACTCCATGTGTTGCACACACTCTAGAGCTGGTCAGGAAATGGCCTTTTTCCATAGAAAATTTTGACATGGTAACTGGGCATCTACAGAATTCTGTCCAGTCATGACATAACAATCCTATGTACTATTAGTATTATGTTTTATACGTAAGCTTAAATTTACTTTAAAAGCTTGTTTCAAAGTCTGGATTGCATAGAAAGAAAGGCATTGTTTTGCCACATCATGCTAAGCATTTATTACAGTTTAGTTTAACAACTGGTCTACCAATGACCTCTCAGAAACTGCAAGCTGTACAGCAGGCTAAAGTAGGTATATGGGAGTGACCTCACAGTGGCTTATGCCTTGTAGCAGCCCAGACATGCTAGAGAGGCCATTGGCACTATCTCACCATGGCCTATGGCTGGTCAGCAGCCTAGTTAGTAGACCACAATGGAATATGCAGAGGCTTGAGGCAATGCAGCAGCCCAGAAAGCTAAAGGTAAGAAACCCTGAAGTCTAAATTGAGTGAAACAAGCACCTCACAGAAACCTTTATAAAGGGTGCTTACCCTCCCCTCACCCCCTCTTGAAATTCAACCGGTCCAAAAAGCAGTGTTCTCTGTCCAGTCAGGGAGTTTTTCCTCTAAGAAAAAGAAGCTACAGGACAAATAAGCTTTTAAAAAATGGCAGTAGGAGATGTGGGAACGAGCCAGGAGACACCTTAATTACAAAATCCCAAACCAAAGCTGAAACTCAACTCAGTTTAGTCAAGAATTTTGTTGGACACTTGTGAGCAAACCAGGATCCAGCTTCAAGCAACACTGGCCAATTTATGGTGGTGTAAAAGTACACAAATCATAACCAAAAGGAAAAAGGTTCATATGAACCCTGCCATCCAAAAGGATAAAGTTAGAGAAAAGATTTCCTGTGGGCAGTCTATTATCTCTCCAGGAGGAGGAAAGGTTTTTGGTGTTGTTCAGCAACTGCTCTGCCGGTCAAGAGAGCTGCTGCAGCCCTCCATTCTGTTATCCGGCACATAGACACTTGGCTTTAACTGTGTGATGTATCTTTGACATGTTTTCTTCCCCAGTTGCCTTATGACATCTTTGGCCAAATGCTGGGGAATTCCTTAGCACGTGTACTCGGCCACCTCTGGCTCCCAAGGATTTTTGCCAGTCAAGAACATTTTTGGTTCCTATTTTCAATGTTAATTTGCCTTTCCCGCCCCATTTTTAGCTAAGAGAAGAGGAAGGAAAATACAAGCATATGCACATATATGCATGTATTTTTTTAAAAACAGAACCACGTACAAGTATACGTCTTCTAAATAAAAGCCTGTTTTTTCCTTAAAAGTAGTTACTTAATCCCCCAAATTCACATGACTGAACTCTAAGCCTGCCACATAAATACCAGCTGGAACATTTTACCCTTCATTACAGATATACATTTCTCTAATATGTAACACTTCTCCTGGGCTTACTGTACCTCTTATAGTTATCCACAGGCTGGGCCAAATCCCCTTTAATTTCTTCCTTCCTCATAAAAAACATTGAATCTGCCACTCCGCTGGGCTTGTCCTAAGTAGAAATGTTGACTGAACTTCACATGCACTGAAGAGCTAGTTATGGCTTGCCTCAGCCCCTCATTAAAGTTGCCAGATTTCTCTTGGTTCTAGTTACCATTTGTGTGACACACCTGCCCCTGCTCTCAGGAGAACTCTCTTGTTGCAGCCCCTCCCAATGTGTCCTCAGTCTCTGCAACTACCCTGCCAGCTGCACTGCTGCAACAATGAGAGGCAGAGCCACGCCGCTGCTACAATGAGCATTGATTGAGACTGTTAAAGCCTACTCATCTAAGCCATGTTGGAACTGGGAGCACCCCCACCACCCAGCTGTAGGTCAGAGTAACCAACTCCACCAGGCCTCAAAGGACCTGACCCCTACTCTCAGCCAACTCACCTTCCCCTTATCCTCAGGCCATGGGGGAGCCCGTACTATCAGGCTAAAGAGGAAGACTCCTCACACTTGAGAGATTCATCTCTTCCCCACCCATTATGGCTCCCCTTCACAAAAATCTTAAGGGGGTGTGAATAGTCCCTCCCCAAGACACCAAGGGACAAAAGTCACAGGGGACTCACTTCCCACAAAGCTTCAGGAAACGCAACCTTATCTCCCCCAGAGATATCAGACATACTTTCTTCAAAACTTCTTCCTCTTCGAAGTCTCAGGGGACAAAACCTCCCCTACCCCAGGGGTCAGAGAATCCCTTCCTCAACTGATCCCCTCACCCCAAGCCACAGGGGACCCAACTTACTCCATCCCTTTAGCAGCAGAGGAAACACTCCCCACATGAACTTCCCTCCCCAGTTCATCAGAAGATATGTGCCCAACATGATATGTGCCCAACACAAGGCTTCCTGAACCCACCTCACCAGAGACATGAAATGTGCTCTATCTCAACCCCTTCCTCCTCTTCCCCAAGTGAATCTCAAAGGACCCGACATCTTTACCCCAAGCCACGAGGTACCTGCTCCCCCACTCTGTTCACAGGAAATCCACTATCATCTGACACCCCCCATCCTCCACACACAACAGAACCCACTCCCTCCCCCACAAGCCATAGGGGATTGGTCTCACTCAAACTTCCCATCCCAGATTAGAGGGAACTAAATCTGTACCTGACCCCAGACCTACCCCTGTCATACCCCCACCTTCTTCAGTTGAGGAAGACCTTTTCCCTCTTTCCCACAAGCTAGTCAACTGGAGTACAAACCCACCTAAACCCCATTGATATGTATTTGGGGCTGCTAGCCTATGCTGCCACAGCCCATGCTATCATGGCTACTGTACTATTTGACGTGCCAGCTCAGATGAGAGCTGAGGCAAGTATGTCTACTCAAGCTGAGAATCATACCCCTATAGACTTAGCCACAGACTCTGACCTAAAGAGCTTCCAGTCTAAAAACAAGCAAAAAACAAAGGGGTGGAGACAGTGGGAGGGGGATATAGTCAATAACCTACATTTTTATATCCAGGATCATTCTATTTAAATAAAAATATTGCAACCATTCCTTCAGCCTTTACCTTATAAACTGGTTGATATGTTGTAGACATCATAGAAGAAATAGTTCTTGAGGAGGGCACTGAACTGGGAAATAGAAGTGGCCTTACAGCTCACTTGGGGAAGGGGATCCCAGGAATAGGCGGTGGGGTGGAAAAAGGCATGAAGATAGTTGTGGGAGAAAAGTAGACAAAAAGTCATCCAAGGTTATATGGTTGGCAAAGTAGAGGGGACAGGAAGCACTGCTGCAAGAAACAAGTGGATATGTTGGGAGAGCCAGAGCTGTGAAGGGCCTTTATGCCCATGTTTAGTAAGCTCATAGGAAGAAGGTTTACCGGAGGGAAGGCACAGGATGTAACAGCACAAGCAGCCCGGTCAGCCTGAAGTTCACATGTAGAGTTACATTTTCAGAAGTGCCTACATGACTCAGGACCAGATTTTTTTAAATTAATTGGAGTTAGGTGCCTAAATACCTTCTTAAAATATCTGGCCCTTAAACCCCCATGCAAGTCTATGAGACTTACGGACTTCTGAAAATTTACCCATAATGCACATGATCAAAGGCTTAAAAGAGATATTAACAGAATTACAGCCATATTACCATATACATAAGCTCATCTGTATCATCACGCCCATGATGATATTCAATATCTAGTCTTTCGCTGCATGCACAGAGTGGTTTTATATGTTGTTTTTAATTTACTTTGTTAACAGTGTCCCTTCATCATATGTTTATCTTTTCCCTAAGGAGACTGGTTGTTAATTACAGTATCTTACTATTATCCACTTCATGCTCTCAGTTGGAAAAAAATAAAGAAGATTGAATACACCAAATGTTCTAGGTTAAATAATTTAATCACTTTGGATAATGGCTTAATTAACTAGAAAAACAACACTGGAGAAATGTGTGCCACATTTTGATTGTCTGTCATGTGTCCAGATTTGTAATGACTTGAGAAAAGTGTCCTGCTTCCCAAGAGCTAATAATGGAGAATTACTTGTCTTCTAATTCAACTTCTCTGAAGAGAATAGTCATGCCAGATTCTCACACTTCTGTCTCAGTCCCTGGCATGAGAAAGACTGAGCTCCCCTAAATCTAAAGGACTTTTTGTTCCTAATGGTAGTGGATAGGAATGTGAGCCTCTCTGTCCACCACTGACGGTCACATTCCACAAAAAATAACCACAAAAAATAAATGAACTGACAATTGTAAAACATGAACAACAAAGTGCACAACCCCACCTCCAAAGGCTCCCTCCACATTGTGTGGGTCAGTGAGTGAGAATCCTGCAGAATGAATCTTCAGAGGAGTATGATCACCAGGGAAGTAATGTCCCCTTTCTGAAGATACATCCGGGAATGAATTTGGACTGAGCAAGCCCTGCATGGTGGGTAAGTCAGGCTGTATTCATTCCTTAGTGGAATCCCTGTGGGGTTGGCCAGAGACAATGTACACCATCTCAGCCACACACCAAACTTTTCCATCCACACCTCTGAATTTCAAGTTCCTCTAGTGGGCAATCCTTTCTGGGGGGTGGGAGGAGATCTGTGCACAGAGGGCCTTTCCATGATTGAGACCCTGCGGGATGACTTGGCCTTAAATTAGAAATTCAGGGTCTGATCCTGTAGGATTAGAAGCTCTTCACTTTCCTGTGAGCAGTTTGCTGATATAATGCATAATCAGATAACCAAAAGCTTCCCCACATCATCTCCAGTGCCGCAAGTATGAAATATACAGGACACTAACCCTCAGGAGTGAAATCCTGGCCCCCAGTGAAGTCAATAGAAATTCTGCCATTGACTTCAACAGGTCAGAATTTCACAGCAGAGGTGTTTGCCAGAGATGTTTAAACTGAAGAAATGGGGTGTCCAAGTCTGCAAGCTCATCATCATTCACCCTCGTTTACAAAACTGCCATAACTCTTGAATATATATATTTCATGTCTGCCTCGCTTACAAAAAATCCTTCATAGACTGCTAGGACACTGAAACATGACCAGAAGTAAGAGGCAGTGCAGCTGTTGAAGATGAAGAACATGTTGTCAGCAAAAGAACTGCATCAGAATCTGCTTCTGAAAATAAGGCTTTGTTCTGTGATCACTGGTCTTCCAATCGGAACGGTTCCATTACGCAAGCTGAAGTGGATCACATCCTGAGGATCTTCCCTCTCTGATCCTTCAGCCAGATGGGGACATCAAAGCTGGTCAACAAGTTTCCTCAGTCCCACCAGTCCTGCTGACAAACTGGGCTGGCCCATGATTTGCAAATGAGCATGGGGCTATAGGACTGTCAATATAAGGGTCACAAAGCTCTCACTTGTGTTGCTTGTATTTAAGGCTAGCTCACTGTATCTTTGTGTATAACACTGAACATCCAAGAGGCTTGGGGTAGGAAGAGAATGACTATATACAAAAGTTGAATCAGAAAAATAACTAATGTTATATCTGTGAATGGCATTTATGCAGTGTGGAGGCACAGACCCTATGGAGAGTTTGACGTGGTCAGAGTGTGGCAGATGGGAGGGAAGGGAAGGCGTGCATAGATATGACATAGTATTGCCAAGATGGCACTGTGAAAACCACATTAGTAGTACCAAAGGTTGTTTTCTCGCTCTTTTTAGTTTTTCAATTAATTTTTATGAGTAAACGGATCAGGAATAAAATAATATTTAAACTTTGTTTATAATTGAAAATCAGTGTGCTGGAAAACAACACATCTAAGAAGGAAATGACAATTTTACTGTTAAACAGAATTCTATGGAGTTTAACAAAAACTCTAACAGTACCTCTTCCAAATCTAATTAAGAGGCCTGCTCTCCTTGAACATAATGAGTAACATTCTATTTTAAGGACTCGGTGGAAAGTTCTAAAGAGACCTTGAGAGTTTGCTAGTAGAAAACATTAATCATACAGTTGAAGGAAGACCTAATAAAAGGCATTCTGTATGGGAGTTACAAACAGACGTGAAATCAAATTCAAGCCTTCATTTTGCAATAAGACAATTTGTATTCTAAAAATAACATGTACTTCACTAGCTAGTATCATTTACGCCATAGGCATGTTAGAAAAGGAGGATCTCATATCCAAGACCACTGAAATTCATACACGGAGTCAGCATTAAGGTAAAGAATGTGTTATGGCTGTCTATATAGAACTTACTAAACACTTCTAAAATGTCCTGTTCTAGCATATTCAGGGGTTTGTTTATGACCTGCAAGGGACTCTTCAGAGATGGTATCTACTCTGATTGTCTGAAAGTTTGGGTCTGGGACACAGATGGGAACTTTTATGTTACTCCTCTATCATCCTTTACTCTTGGTTTCATGCCTATGCTGCCCTTTATGCCTGGAGCATACATACTGTCCCCATCCACCAAACTTCCCAGTCTTTCTACTCTTCTAATCCCTTCCTTAAAATCCACCTTTTCACATCATTGTTCTTCATTCTACTCATTATCAGACTCTCACCCTCCTTCTGCTGAGCTGTTGTCCTGGGTCTTACATTTTCTTTGTCCCTATTTAGATACTGTTTTTTTCAGGAGATGGAATGCAATTTATCTAGATCTGCAAATACCCCTGTATATTAAACGTTACACAAATTTTTTTATAGTAATAATGTGGATTTTACACATGAGAATGATCACAGTCTAGTCTGTTGCTTATCCATTCATGCCAGATTGAGAGAACTAGGGGTAGTTTTAAGCCTTTTGGGGTTTCTTCTGAGGGAAATAAAGTCCACTAGAATTTTAAATCACCAGTGTATTTCCACCTTCCAAACGTCCTGTCATAAATATAAAGGGAAGGGTAACAACCTTCCTGTATACAATATTATAAAATCCCTCCTGGCAAGAGGCACAAAATCCTTTTACCTGTAAAGGGTTAAAAAGCTCAGGTAACCTGGCTGGCACCTGACCAAAAGGACCAATAAGAGGACAAGATACTTTCAAATCTGGGGGGTGGGAGTGGGGATAGGTTTTTGTCTGTTCTGTGTGCTTGCTGGATACAGATCAAGGAAGCAAGCAATCCAACTCCATTAGAATTAGTAAGTACTAGCAAGGGAATGCATTAGCTTATTTTTGTTTTGGCTTGTGATTTTCTCTGTGCTGAGAAGGTGGTGTATTCCTGGTTTTCTTTCTGTAACTTTAAAGTTTGGCCCAGAGGGAAATCCTCTGTGTTTTTGAATCTGATTGCCCTGGAGATTATCTTCCATTCTAATTTATAGAGGTGCTTCTTTACTTTTTGCTTCCTAATAAAGTTCTGTTCTTTTAGAATCTGATTGCGGGTTTTTTAGTGTCCTAAAAAAAACCAAGGTTGTTCTATGCTCATCTTGTTTATTCTCAGCCTCCCCAGGAAAGAGGTTTTGGGGTTGTGGGGGATATTAGGGGGGGAGTAGGAACTCCAAGTGGTCCTTTCCTGAATTCTTTGTTAAATCACTTGGTGGTGGCAGCATTACCCTCCAAGGGCAAAGAAGTTGTTGCCTGCAGGAGTTTTAACCTAAGCTGGTAAGAATAAGCTTAGGGGGTCTTTCATGCCGGTCCCCGCATCTGTACTCTAGAGTTTCAGAGTGGGGAGGGAACCCTGACACCTCCTTTGTCTGCTCACTGTCAAAAACAGACCCCCTTCTTTTTGAAGGAAAAATATTTTCTAGTGTCAAACTCTATCTTCTCGAATAGTGGTATGCCTTCTAACTTGACATCCACATATCAATGAGGGAGGAGTTAGATTCCCCTAGAACAGTCATACTGCCAAATAAAATACAATTCCCTAAGCCTACTGCATCTGAGAAATGGAAGGAGAGTATTATATGAGCCACAAGCCTCCTCTTCCTTCTACAAGCAGATTTACGACTGCCTGGGCAAAGGATGGTAACAATATATAAAAAGGTTATACAAAATAGTTCTGGAAATTAGAGAGTATATTCTGAGAAGAAAAATAAAATGACTGAGGGACTGGGAGGATTGATTCATAAGAAGAGATTAAAGGCCTCATCCAGAGTCCATGGACATCAATGGAAGCATCCCCTATAAGGACCAAAAAGAATAGGACATTCCTTGGTAGCATCTTGTGCTGACAAATGTTACAAAAAGTGAAGGTAAAGATTAAATGTGTCCATAAATGCCAGATTAAGTGACAGCTTCTCTTATAAATGAGATGCTGTCTAGCATTTTGATTATTAAAAACAAAAGAAAAGAAAACAACTACTTTGTTCACTAGACTAAACAGTTACATTCCTAAGATTTATGTATACTAGAAGTCAGCATACAGAGAGGTTAGCACAGAGGACTAGGAGTCAGGACACTAAAATTCCATGCCCATTTTGCTCCTGACTTGCTAGGTAACCTTGGGAATTAATAGTTTCTGTTTGTCCCAGTTTATCTATCTATAACATGGAAGTGTTGAGAAACTTAATTAATGTTTGTAAACTGCTTGGAGAGTCTCCGTTGAAAGGTGAGCACAAAACATTATTATACTTTCAACACCTTCGGAGCACCCATATTTTTTCATAAATGCATTAAAAGTAAATTCGGAATTACAAGAAGAAAATTATTAATCTGCTATAAGAGTTAGCAAGTTCAAAACGTATAGCCTAGTTCATAGAATACCTATGTACAACAGCATACAAGAATGCACATCAGACTTTATGTACTGATTGTTTTACTTTGCTAACAAAATGAGATGAACATTTTCCCTACATTCAGCTATAAATTTCTGCAGGAGCAGAGCTCCTATGACCTTTTTTCAAGTTATTTTATAGTGATAGATGCGTGCAACCAAATACAGAAACAATGAAGTTGGAAGAAGAAAGGTGGTCTTGTAGTTAAGGCACTATACGGGCCTCAGAAGATCTGTGTTTAATTCCTTGCTCTGCCAGAGATTTCCTGTGTGACCTTGGGCCAAATCAACTAATCTATCTCATTTCCCCATCCTGTAAAATGGAACATAGGAATTGCCACACTGGATCAGCCTCATGATTCAGCTGGTCCAGTATCCTGTCTCCAACTGCAGCTGGTACCAGACGTTTCAGAGGAAGGTGAAATTAACCCCAACAGTAAGCAGCTGAGGGATAGTTTACCCACTACTAAGTTCCGATTCTAAGCCCATAAGAGTTAAAACTAGTTTAACCCTGAAGCATGAGGTTTATGTATCCCTTCCAAACTGATTTTTTTTAGCATTCACAGTTATAAAAACTGGATATTCTTGTAATCCATACAAACATTCATTATTTCTGAATCTTGCTCACCTTCTTGGTCTCAATGACATCCGGTGACAATGTGTTCCAGGGTCTAAATGTTGAATGGAAAAATATTAAATTGGGGATAACAATACTTCTTTTCTCCCTCCTTGCTCTTCTTGTCTATTTTAACTGCAAACTTTTCAAGGTAGGAAATATCTTTTACCATGTGTATATATAGTGTGTAGCATAAAGTCTTGATCAAGGTGATATAAATGTTTTGATACTTCTAATTGTAAGGGCAAAGACCCAAGATCCCCCTCAGACTATGAAGAAAATAACTGTAATGCTCTAGTCTCCGTTACATCAGTGACTCAACAAAATAATTATTAATATACTGGAATGATATGCTACAACTGAACAGTAGAAGCCAAAGAACAGAAAATGCTTGTTTCATATGTAGTCATATTGTTGCAGCACTAACTATTTCAACAAGAAGATTAGTCATCAGAAAATATCAGCCAGGCAGGCAGCAATTCAGAGCCTGCCATATTTTTCTAAAAATGGAAAACAATTAAAATCCTAATGATTTGCTTTACTAGAATATTAGGGCCTTCCTAAACCTTGGCACCTACACTAGGGATATCACTGTCCCTTTGACCGTTTCTCCTCAAATCTATCTACACCAGTGGTTTTTCAACCTGTGGTCCGCAAACCCATTGGGGTCTGCAAAAGGTTGTCATTACATAGAACAGTGTTTTTCAACCTGTGGTCTGCGGACCCCTGTAAGGGCTATATCTAAGATTTCCAAAGGGGTCTGCACTTCATTCAAAAATTTTTTAAGGGGTCTGTAAATAAATTTTTTAAAAAAACATTGCTCTACACAGTTCAGTGTACATGGTAGTCACTAAAGCTGCCAAGTAAGCTCCATGGAAAATGTTACATTAAATGTGAAAATATTGCAGTGCCATGCCTGGCCCACGTTTATCACATCTTTGACTAATGCAGTGCTTTAGTGAAATAAGTTTAAAAACAAATCACTGATGAAAAATAATCTAAATAGCCTTTCATTCCTGCCAAGTTAGAGATGGGTTTGAACTAAACCCCATGATCCAAATATCCTTGAATTATGGTAGAGTGCAGATATCCATCTAAACTTTGTTCTTGGGCCTGAGTCAAAGATTGACCTGTAAAAAAAGAAGGTAGATGTGCTCTTCCAAGCTCTACTTATTGCAGATGCCAAAAGGAGAGGCTGCACTCAGCAGATTGTGCATATTGTGTCAGGGTCAAGCCAGATGGCTAAAAGAGAGTGGTCGAAGATAGATACATTAGTTCCAGGTTAAGCAGGTCCCTTTTCCCTGGGTAAGATAGCAGGGACTATTCCAGAACACTCAGGAACTTTCTAGAAGTAATTAAGGCAGGCAGGCTAATTAGGACACCTGTAGCCAATTGGGAAGCTGCTAGAATTAATTAAGGCTAATCAGGACATCTGGTTTAAAAAGGCTCTCACTCCAGTGAGTGAGGGGTGCATAAGGAGCTGGGAGTGAGAGAATGTGCTGCTGGAGGACTGAGGAGTACAGGTGTTAACAGACATCAGGAGGAAGGTCCTGTGGTGAGGACAAAGAAGGTGTTGGGAGAAGGCCATGGGGAAGTAACCCAGGGAGTTGTAGCTGTTGCACAGCTGTTGCAGAAGGAACTCTACACAGCTGCAGTCCACAGGGCCCTGGGCTGGAACCCAGGGTAGAGGGTGGGCCCGGGTTGCCCCCAAACCTTCCAACTCCTGATCCAACACAGAAGGTTCCACCGGAGAGGAAGGTCTCTAGGCTGTTCCCCGACCCACATGGTGGATCAGCAGAGACTGCGGGGATTGTTCTTATTCTTTTTTCCCCATGCTGGCCAGTGATGAGGTTATCTGAGTGAACGGCAGATTTGGCCACGAAAGTGGCCAAACTGAGGGCTACTGTGAATCTCTGAGGCGAGCAAAATCCACCAATAAGTGCAGGACCCAGCAAGTTAGAGGAGGAATTTTATTACAATATGTTCAAAGCTTGATCGTACATGGTCTCTGAGTCTCTTGAGTTTAGCTTCACCTTACTGGGGGATTCAAATACACCCAGAGGCTCCGCTAGCCTCCGTGGGCTTGGTTTTCTCTCAGGGTACTTCTACACTGCACAAAGGTTTTAGCCTGACCCTACCATCCATATAAAAAAACCCTGTGACCTAGTTCTAAGTTCAGGTTATCTTACCCAGCTGGGGGTGCAAGTTAGACGTCAGTGGCTAAAATCACTCAAGTTCTGACAGTCCTCCAGTATATTTCCCAGATTGGACAATTGACAACTAACTGGGAAAGAATTTTAGAGCACCTTAGCAGAAAGAACTATGGGATACGCCATAGACACACATTGGCAGACACAGTGGGGACACTCGTGTCCAGGCTAAGCTTACCTGGCTGCTCAGACCCAGGGGCCAGTCAGGGGTTATTTACCTGTGCAATGTAGACATAGCCTGGGTGGAGTATGAATGTTCCCCTGGGCTCCCTGGATTTTGGCTCCTTTTTGATTGGGGAAAATAATTTGTAGGGGTATTCTCCCTCTTGTTGCATGGCAAAAAAAGAGCTGCTACTTGCAGTAGTCTGTGCAAATCTTCATAATATCAGTCTTCCTTCCTTCCTCTATTTTTCTTACATACTTGGATGAGCAATGAAATAATTAACCATGTTGACGTTTAAAATATCATCACTGGCATCTGAATTAACACCTCTTTGAGATGAATGGGGCAATACATACTTCTGAGCTATCTTTACGGGCACTCTGCAAATTCAGGCGGACACTTCTGCTTCACATATACTTGGTTTGTGTTTTCAAGGGTTTTTTTGCAACTGTAACAGCTAGACATTTACTTTTCTAAAATGGAAGCTGAGATTCTGTAGAACAAGAAGGCTTCTAGGAGAGGTGCCAGTATGCCATACCACTGTATACCAGTCCAAATCAAGTCCTGTATGCAGTACTTGCAAGAAAGTGTTTGCACACAGTGATATAAATAGATCTTATTTAGAAGCTGCAGCTTCCATTTACTTAAATAGCTGTTAGTTGTGAGTTCCATCCTGAGATTTTAATTAATAACCTCTGCCACTTGCATAATAAAGGTTCCATCATGAAGCGAGGGCAGCTTCTACTGAAAGCTGCATGGAAAAGGCATAGTTATTTAAACAATTGCTATTACTAATGCAGGGCATTTTCTAGATAGTATATAATAATCTTTTTCTATATATACAGAATACCAAACCATGATAATTTGTGTAAAAAAATGGCATGCATTTCTATTTCTGAAGTTGCATTATTATACTTAATTCTGAGATTCAGCATCAGTTTTTCATATTTGGATTTCATTTGCATGGTTTCAAGGTGTCAAGTATACCATCAAGTGTCAAGTATACCATCAAGGCATCTATAATTTATCTTCCTACATGTTCTTCTGAATTGTCTGACGTTGATTCATTATCTTCAAGTGACAAGAATTTCTTCAGCAACTCCCACAACTTTCTAAAAACAAAAAGCACACAATCAATACACTAACTGCGTAGAAAGCACAGGGTAAAAGTGTCACAGCAAACATCTGGACAGAATAGCAACCCCTCCATGAACTCTTCCACTGTCAGCAATATAAAAGAAAGGTTACTTACCTGTACAGTAACTGGAGTTCTTTGAGATGCGTGGTCCTATCTGTATTCCACTTAAGGTGTGCATGTGCTCTATGTGCTGAGATGGAAGATTTTTGCTAGCAGTGTCTGTTGGTCTGTGCTTGCACCCCTCTACTCCTCATGCTTTGAACTGAACGAATAAGTGGCAGTGTGACCTCTCCAGTTACTTTTCTACTGTGAATGGCTGTAGGATAAGGCTCCACAGGAGATGAGCAGGAGAATGGGTAGTGGAATACAAATAGGGACCACACATGTTGAAGAACTCTAATTACTGTATAGATAAGGAGAGGTCACTTACCTTGTGCAATAACTGGAGTTCTTCGAGATGTATGGTCCCTATGGGTGCTCCACTTCAGGACATGCATGCGCCCATGCACTCTTGATCAGAGATTTTCATCAGTGGTGTCTGTGAATCTGCACCTATACCCTGTATATCCTTGTGCTGCTCTGCAAGGATATACAGGGGGAAGTGGTCCTACTGCCGCTCCAATTCCTTCTCAACCACAAAGTCCAGAGAGAAAGACTTTGAGGCAGAATGGAAAGAAGGTGGGGAATGGAGCACTCATAGGGACAAAACTTCTTGAAGAACTCCAGTTACTCTACAAGATATGGAACCTCTCCTCCTTCTTTGAGTTATTGTCCCTCTGGATGCTCCATTTGATTCCCATGAAGTACTTCAATACTGAGGAGGCAGATTCCCTACAGACTGTAGAACAGCATCACCGAAAGTTGTGTTGGCTCTGAAAGCAAGTGTGAGAGAGGAGTGCTGGAAAAAGGTGCGCACTGAAGATCAGATAGCAAATAACTGAGATGGATGTTTTTAGTAGGGTCACAGAGGTTGACTGGATCCTGGTAGAATAAGAAATCATCCTGGGAGGGGGATGCACCCCCAAGACATTGTAACAGGTTAAGATGAACCCCAAAACCCATCTAGACAGTCTTTGAGTGGAGATCAGATCAGATTTGTTCTGTGATCGAGATGAAAAGTCTAGGGCAAGCCCTAAAGTGCTTAGTCCTGTCAAGGTAAAAAGCAAGAGCTCTTCTTACACCTAGTGTATGAAGGGTTGCTGCTTCTCTCACAGAGTGAGGCTTGGAATAAAACAAGATGCATGTCTGATGAATGGGGAATTCTGAAGAAATTTTAGGTATGAAATGAAGATAGGGATGTAATGTCACCTTGTCACAATAGAACGCCATGCATGGTGGGTCATCCATAAGAGCTCCCAGCTCCCCAACCTCCTGGCTGAGGTGATGGCTGTGAGGAATGAGGTCCTGAGGGACAGACGAAGGTGGGAACCACTGCCCAGATGCTCAAACAGTGATTTACTCAGCTTATTAAGAATGAAATTGAGGCTCCATGGTGGAGTAGGTTCTTTGACAGGAGAAAAAAGGTTGAACAGGCCATTAGCAAACCTCATGGTGGTCAGGTGAGCAAAGACTGAAAAAACTTCAACGAGGAGGTGAAAGGCTGTAAAAGCAGCCAGATGAACTTGGATTCAGCTCAGTGAAAATCCTGTGGTTTTTAAATTCAGTAGGTAATTGAGAATATGTGATGGACAAGACTCAAGAGGAGGTGCAGACTGATGGCTGCATCAAACTTGAAAATGTTTCCACTTCTGTAGAAAGGTTTTCCTCATAGTGGATTTCCTTCTCTAGAGCAGTACTCTTTATACTTCTGCTGAGCAAGCCAGTTCTATGCCAATGAGCCATGTTGTAGCCAGGCCTTGAGGTAAAGCACTGAGAAGCTGGGCTGGGTGGTGAATCTCAACTGCTGGGTAAGGAGATCCAGTGTTAGAGGAAGGTGGAGAGGTGGTTGCAGAGCCATGCAAATCAACTCTGGGAACCATGCCTGTCTTGGCACAACAGCGCTATAAGGCTGGTTACTAATTTCTCCTGTTTCAGCTTGTTCAGGACCTTGCGTAGTGATGGCGTTGGAAATAAGCATATAGCAATATATAAGGCCTAGGAGTGGCTAGGGTATCTCCCATTTAGTTGCAGCCATGTTCCCCCCAAAACAGAAATGCCTGATCAGGAAATCCACTACTGTGTTCTGAAACCTTGGTAGATAAACCACAGAAATCAGGATGCGGTGAGATACACACCAGTTTCATAGTCTTATGGACTCTGTGCATAAGGACTGGGATCTTGCTCCTCCTCATTGATTGATATAATATATTGCTGCTCTGTTGTCCACCATTATTCTGATAGGGTGTCTCTTGATATGCGAAGTGATGGCAGTGAAACTGACTTCTGAGCTCTAATATGTTGATGTAGGGGTTGCCTCCTGGGGGGCCTATTTGCTGTGAAGTCCTGAAAGCGTGCACCCCAGCCTAGTAGAGAGACATCTGTGGTGATCTTTATGCGGGGAAGCTGTGAGAATGGAATTCCCACATATACCTTTTGAGGATCTCTCCATCAACTGAGGGAGTTGAGGACTCACTGAGGTACGGACACCCGCTTAAGTAGACAGTTACAGGTATAGACAGTTCTCAGCCAAGCTTGAAGACATTAGGAGTGTAGTCTTGTTCAAGGTGTTCCAAATGTATAGGCTGCCATATGGTCCGTGGCCCAAGAGTTGCAGAAGAGCTCTTATTCTAGTTTGTGGATTCTGTTGTATTGTAGAGATGAGGCTGAATATAGTCGTTGAACCTGTGGGTGGGCAAGTATGCTCTGTAGTAATGAAGTCTAGAATAACCCTGATGAAGTCTATTCCTTGTGTGGGTATGAATGCAGACTTCTCTGCGCTGAGGCAGAGGCACAAGGGATAGGGTCTTGTTGACTGTTGCCTGGACCTCAATAAATAAGCAACCCTTCAGAAGCCAATCATCCAAGAGGGAAAACCAATTATTCCCATCTGGCAGAGATGGGCTGCGACTGCTGATAGGACTTTGGTAAAGTCCCTTGAGGCACTCGAGAAGCTGAAGAATGGGATGTAATTTTGGTAGTGGTCCCTGCCAGCCAAGAAACATAGGAAATGTGTGTGGGAGGGGTGCATAGTTATGTGTAAATAAGTGTCCTGAAGATCAGGGGAGTTAAACCAATCTCCTGGGGATCCAGGGAAGGAATTATCACTGGTAGGGTCACTATCCTGAAACACTGCGAACAGAGAAAGGCGTTCTAAGTCCCTAGATCCAGAATAAGTCTCCACGCCTTATTTTTCTTGGATACTAGGAAGTATTGGAAACAGAACCCTTTCTCAATGAAATCCAGAGGAATAGGTTTGATTCCAAGTCCTTGCATACAATTGAAGTCAAACTAACAAGCCTGTAGTTTCCTGGGTTACTTTTTTACCCCTTCTTAAAAATAGGAATTATATTAGCAATTATCCAGTCATGGGGTACAACCCCCGAGTTTAGATTAATTAAAAATCCTTCCTATTGGTCTTGCAATTTCAAGTGCCAGTTCCTTTAATATTCTTGGATGGAGATTATCTGGGCCCCTTGATTTAATCCCGTTAAACTGTTTGAGTTTGACTTCCACCTAGGATGTGGTAATTTCTACTTCCATATCCTCATTCCCATTAGCCACCCGCCACTACCCCTGAGATCTTCATTAGCCTTATTAAAAACTGAGGCAAAGTATTAGTTCAGGTGTTGGGCCATCCTAGCTTATCTTTAATCTCCACCCCATCCTCAGTGTTTAGCAGTCCCACTTCTTCTTTCCTTGTTTTCTTTATGTGGTTATAGGATCTTTTACTATTGGTTTTAATTTCCTTTGCAAGGTCCAACTCTGGCTTTTGGCTGTTCTCACTTTATCCCTACATTTTCTGACCTCCAAGAGGTAGTTTTCCTTGCTGATCCATCCCATTCTCCATTCCATGTAGGCTTTCTGCTTTCTCTTAATCACCTCTTTGAGATGTTTGCTTGTCCAGGTTGGTGTGATGAATTTCCCTATGAATTTTTCCCCCTTGGTTGGGATGCAAGCTTCAGATCTTTTCTGCAACTTTGACTTAAAGTAATTCCAAGTGTTCACATTCAGATCCTTGAGTTCTTCAATCCAGTCCACTTCCCTAACTAATTCCCTTAATTTTTTAAAGTCTGCCCTTTTGAAATCAAGGACCCTCATTGCAGATCTATTTTTGTTTATCCTTCCATTTAGTTTAAACTGAATTAGCTCATGATCCCTAGAACCAAGGTTATCCCCATAACCATATTTTCTATGAGGTCCTCACTACTCACCTATACCAAATCTAAAAACATGGTCAGATATCCCAAAGCCCTCCTTATAGCTATCTGTTGATCATCATAATCTTGTCTCACCTTCATTCTCCTCCTCTAGGGACAGGGAGAAGAATCCCATTGAAGATCTATTTCCTTAAGCATCTTCCCCAACCTGGCATAATCTCCCTTGATATGTTCCAGCAAGAATCTAGCTGTAGCCTTTGTTTAACTAGCGGTATCATTTGTGAAAGACAATCAGTGGATTATTTCCTGCTGCCATTAGGATCCTCTTCAGCCTCTGGCTCAGGCGCACATCCCATATCTGAGCTCCTGACACCCAGTACACCCTTCTCTTCTCCAGATCCAAATGGTGCCAGCACTGGTGGCCGATGAGAGCTCAGTAACTACATCAGTACTGGAAGCCAAGACTTCGGTGGAAGATAAATTGGTTATGGAGGACAGGTCGGTACTGGATGAAAATCCCTCTCAACACCACTCAGTGGAGTTACTTCAAAAGGTCTGAGTGGAGCTAGAAACCACATTGGTACCAGAGGTTGAATCATCATTGCAGAGTGTGGTAAGACCAGGGGGTGAATCGAATCTGGAAGTCGATACTAGCAGGAAATGTGTCTTGGTATCCCTCAGTAGAGATGAATAAGGTTCATTTAGGACTGACGGTCCTCATGGGAAAGGAGCCTGGATGGTACCAGGGAGTCTGGATAGGGATCCTCAGAAGTCAGAACACTGTGGGTACTGAAGACTGTACTGATGTGAGGTCCATGTGCTCAACCCAACAGTCTACAGAAGACAGTACTGAAAACAATTTTGCCTTGGTTTTAGAAAATCCTTGTGTTCTGAGGGCACTGAGTCCAGTGCTGATGCCGATGCTGTTTCAGGAGGACTGCTCTGCTGAAGGATGTGTCTGCTACAGAAGTTTGTATCATGACATAATGTTTTACAAAACTGTGCATGGAGCCTCATGCTGCAGCCCTGCAGATCCCCAGAAGAGGGGCATCTCAAATTACGCTATAGATGCAGCCTAGCTTCTAGTCAAGTGGGGCCTCAAACCTTGTGGGGGAAGAGTCATAACATAGCTCATAACAAAGCAAGATGCAGCCCAAACGCCATTTGAAAAGTCTTTGTGTGGAGATTATTTCCCCTCTCATACACTCAGCAAAGGAGACAAAGCGTTCAGGAGATTTCCTGAAGGGTTTTGTCCTTTGCAGGTATAATGTCAGGGCTCAACAGTGTAGTTTCCTGCCCTCTCTGGTAACATGTGGCTTTGAATAGAAAATTGGTGAGTGTATGACCTTGTTTTAAAGAAATTCTGAGATTATTTTTAATGCATTTGGGGTGTAACCTCATGGAAACTTTGTCCTTGTGGAATTCCACATTTAGGTCCACTATAAGGGCCCCCAGCTTACTTACTATTCTGGCTGAGGTGACTGCAACCAGAAAGGCAAACTTTATAGATAATGAGCAAAGGCACATGATGCTAACAGTTTGAATGGAGAGTTCATTAATGCCAATAGGACAAGGTTGAGGTCCCATATTGTGGTAAACATTAATAGTGGAGGAAAGCTTATGACAAATCCCTTCAGAAACTAGTAGTAGGATGGGCAAAGACCATATGGCTGTCCATTGGAGAGTGAAAGGCACTAACAGCTGCCAAGTGCACCCGCAAGGAACTGAGAGACAATCCCGACATTTTTAGAAGGAGGAGGTAGTCTATAATAGTAGGGATCTCAGCATCCTCTGGGGGTATCCCACAATGCTGGCACCAGGTAGAAAATCTTTTCCATGCTGTGTAAGGTATATTTGAATGAATTGAGCAGAGGGTTGAATCTGTTTATGTGAATTTGCAGTTATAGTTTCTTAAGCAGTTGCTTATGTTGAATCTGTTATATAGTGGTTACTATGTTTTTCTTCTCTCTCTGCAGTACAAGACATAGTCAGCCATCATAGCTCAAACCATGTGTACATGAATGTGTTTCTAAATCAGGGACTCATGCTATATCGGCCGTACAGAACAACTGGCAATGAGGATTTCAGGAACATTCTATGCATCAAAGGAGCAAAACAATCTCTGGTATTGCTTGCAGCCCTGGGTGGGCAGAGGAGTCTCCTATAACTGTGACTACTCTGAAGTACTAAACTAACAACAGTGAGGTCAAATAGAAGGCTGTACTGGAAATATGAAGGCCTTCAACACTGCCATTGAGGACTGGCTCACATAGAGAGAGGCTGGAGCTGTAGTCTGAAGTAAATGCACTTGCACCAGAAAAACACGTAGCAGCATTACTGCGTGTGATAAAAGGAAAAACGTAACAGTTTAATATGCAGTCTGATTGCCCCAGAGAAACCAGCAAGCAAAACCTTTAAAGAGATAATGCAAACCGTTCAAGAGCACTTGGCACCCAAGCCCCAGATTATAGCACAAAGATTCAGGTTTCATAAGAGAAATCAACTTGAAGGTGAATCTATTTCTGCCTTTGTGACAGAGTTAAAAAGGTTATCACAACACAGTGCTTTTAAAGATGGGCTTAACAAAGCTCTAAGTGGCAGATTTGTGTGGACTGCTTAATGAAAGCATACAGAAGAGGCTCTTAATTGAGGAAAATCTTATCTTTAAACATGCAGTAGAAATTGGAGTAAGGCTGAAAACTGCAGCAAGGGATGCAATAGAATTGCATACCGCAGCTAAAACGGAAGTAGGAATGAATAAACTATCTGCAACCCAAGGCAAGATCTGGTCCATTCAGCAGACAGACACATCATTAGTGCAGAAAGTTTCACTCTCCTGACTGCTGATTCAAAGATGCATATTGCAGAAGCTGTAATAAAAAAGATCCTATCCAAGCTGTTTGTCACACTAAGATTAATATGGAAGAGACCAAAGATGTGAATTAAAATGGACTATTAGTGTATAATCTGTAGACAGAGGAAATAATGACACAGAGTGTGAGAGTGGAGTAGCCAGCCTGGATATATATAGTCTGATTAAAAATGACAAGTCAGCAATCTGGTTGACATCCTGGGTGGTGGGAAAAATGCTCAAACAGGTGCCGCAGTGTCTGTTATCTCACGTCTGGAATATGGAAACTTTTAAAAATACCAAACTGAAGGGGACATTAATGTTGCTGAAAAGAGAATGCCAACTGGAGTGATGCAAGTGAGTGTGGAGTACAACAATAAGCACTGTTTATCAGACTTATGTCATTGAGAAGCAGGGACTGGCTCTGTGAGGCCATGAATGGTTATACAATCATTACTCTGGATGGGAAATCTATAAAGATGCTGCAGTCACTTTCAGAATACCTCATGAAAACAGTTGAACAAAAGCTGGAAGGGATACTATGTCAGGCATCGGGAACCTTCAAGAAGGACATAGAACTCTAAAACACATAAAGGCTAAAATAATTCTAGCTGAGAAGTGCAGCCCAAATTTCACAAAGGTCGACCTGTCCCTTACAGCAATGGAAAACCTTTTTTCATTTGTGGACCCCTAAAAAATTTCAAATGGAGGTCAGAACCCCTTTGGAAATCTTAGACAGTATGCGGACCCCCAGGGGTCCATGGACCACAGATTGAAAACCACTTTTCTATGGTAATGGCAACTTTTCACAGACCCCTTAGATGATCTGCAGACCCCCAGAGGGTCACGGACCACAGGTTGAAAACCACTGCCTTACAGTATCTACTCCTATCATCCCAAATGTTAAAAAACTTGATGCAGTAAGGGTATGTGGAGATTTTAAGGTCACCATAAACCCTGTACTGACTTGAAAAATGCCCCCTGCCTTGAATTGAGGACATTTTTGCTACACTGGCAGGGGCAGTGTTTCAGCAAAATGGGTTTGTCACAGGCCTACCTACGAATGGAATTGAAGGAGAGTCTAAGGCAAACTTCACAATCAAAAGGGTATGTATCAATACCACAGACTAGTGTTTGGTATTGCTTCAGCTCCTGCTATGTGGCAATGGACCAGGTTTTGCAAGGTATTCTCAGAACAGAGTGTTATTTGAGTGACATTATTGTTACTGGTGGAAGTGAAGAACATCATCTGGAAACCCTGAAAAGCATATTAAAACATCTTGAAGAATATGGGTTATGAGCCAATCACATAAAATGTGAATATTTCAAGGACTCGATAGCTTACTGTGAGCACATTATTGATGCGTAAGGCCTACATAAATCTCAGGAGACGATTAAAGTAGTTCAGAAAGCTCCACTGCCAAAGGATGTGTCACAACTTAGATCATTTCTCAGATTTATCAACAACTATAGCCAATTTGTACCAAGTATAGCACTGTATTGCATCTGCTTAACTGTTTACTGTAGACTGGTCAAAAGTGGGTATGGTCATGTGAGTGTCAAAAAGCTTTCCTGGAAGCAAAGCAGTAGGTCCTTGAGAAAGTGTGCTTACACACCTTAACCCACCCTTGCCTATCAAGTTACCATGTGAAGCTTCATCCCATGGAATTGGGGTGGTTATATCGCACTCCATGCCAGGTGGCAGTGAGAGAGCCATAGTATTTGCCTTAAATCTCTCACAGCAGCAGAACATAACTGTGCACAAATAGACAAGCAGGATTTAAGTTTGGAATGGGGTGTGAAGAAATTCAACCAGTATCTATATGGGAGGAAATGCACCCTTGTCACCAACCACTGATCATTAACAGCAATCTTTCATCCAAGGAATGGAGCTTCTGTGACAACAGCAGCATGAATGCAATGCTGGGCTCTCTTCTGGTTACATCTATGACATCAAATTCAAAAGAAAAGAAGTGCACACAAATACAGATGGGCTCCCCTGCCTGCCCGTGCTAGTTGAAGGGCGGCCTGTAATAGAGACAGAATCTATCAAATCTGTAAATTTGTTTCAGATCAAGTGCTCCTCAGTGTCTCGTAGTTTGATTGAGCAAGAAACCAAGAGGGATCCCACACTAGCTCAGGTTTATGAAGCCAGCTTTGAAGAGCTGGAAATATACTGACTGCCCTAAACTGGCACCTTTTTACACATGCAAAGGTGAGCTTACCATACATCAAGGGTATGTAACGTGGGGAATTTGTGTTATTATACCTAGTAAATTGGGCACAAGAGTATTAGATGAGATTCATTTAGGTCTCTTAGGGGTAGTAAAAATGATGGCACTCGCCAGTTTTGTATGGTGGCCAGGCATTAACCAAGAAATAGAGCAGCTTGCTAAAGAATGTTTAGGATGCTAACAGGTACAGCGCATGCCTAAACCAGCACCATTATACCCTTGGGAATGGCCATCAACTTCCTGGTAATATCTGCATTTTGATTTTGCCAGACCATTTTTGGGTATGATGTATCTAATAGTTGTAGATGCCCATTCCAAATGGCTGGAAGTTTTTTGCATGAAAACCACCACAGCTGCACAGACAGTATAAAATGTCAATGTTTGTTTGCAAGAACTGGACCACCAGAATAAGTTAAGAGTGAAAAGGGTCCTCTGTTTAGTTCAGAAGATTTTCAGCAGTTCATAAAGAAAAATGTTATTAGATATATTACCTATGCACCTTACCATCCAGCCATAAATGGCTTTTTTTTAAAGTTTATATAATTCTTTTAAGCAAGCCCTGCAATTCTTGGTAGATGAGAAGGGGTTACTACAGCAAAAGCTGGCACATTTTTTGCTAGCATATCAAAATGCAACACATGTCAATGCTGTTTATGAGCCAAATTTCAGGTCACACTTGGGCTTATTAAAGTCAGATATAAGCCAGAAATAATAAGTCAAGTGAAGGTGAGAGGGACCAGGACACCTCATCAGCTACAAGTGGGTCAAACAGTACTGGTGCATGATTACTGGGGACCCAGTACATGGTTTTCATCAATTGTTAGTACACAAATAAGTCCTTTGTCCTATACAGTACAAGTGGCACCAAATATGTTTTGCAAACGGCAATCTGGCCAATTGCGAGATTTGTTGGTGACTCCATGTCTGACAAAAAAAGCAACAGTTAGGGAGATGCTATTTGTGCCCCAGCTTGATGCAACAACCAACAACATTATACCAGAAAGCAGCTGTGTTGAACAACCAGCATCATCTGAGGGAACACACGAGTCAGACATTGCTGCAGATACCCCACTTCCTCAAAGGAGGTTTCAAAATGTTGGCAGACACTATCCAGAAAGAAAACACTAGCCACCTGAAAGATCTGATTTGTAATTTGACCTTGGGTTGTTCTGCCACAAGTATGTCTGACAGCATTGTGCCCATTATATTTCTGGGGAGAAGACAGATGTGATATATTTGAATGGATCAAGCAGATTTTGAATCTGTTTATGTGAATTTTGCAGTTATAGTTTCTTAAGCAGTTGCTTATGTTGACTCTGTTGTTAGATAGTGGTCACTATGTTTTTCTTCTCTCTCTGCAATACAAAAGTCAGCCAGCTATCATGGCTTCAGCCATGTGTACGTTTCTGTGTTTCTAATCAGGGATTTGTGCTACATCCACCATACCCAACACTGTTAGATGGAGGGATGCAGGGTTGGGGTATTTGCATCTGTCTGAATCAATAGGTCTGGGAAAAGCCAAATATGGATGCACAAGGACATCTTGAGAATGCTTGGACACCAGAACTATCTGGGCCATTGGGGAGTAATCAGGATCACTGACATTTCATCTTCTTTGATCTTCTTCAGAACCTGAGGTAAGAGAAGGATCAGAGGAAACATGTACATCCTCTGTCCTGACCATCAAACTAGACGTGTGTGCCCTCTGGAGTTGTGGCCTGGAGCAGGAGATAAGGCATTCCTTGTTCCGTTGAGATGCAAACATTATTGATGACTTCTTCTCACTCTGTGTTGCTACTGACAATGTAGAAGATATCTACTGCCTTTTGCCCTTTGCCAGTGTTGTGGATGGTCCTACTTTTTCAGTTAGAGCTGTTTTCAGGATGCTGTTGCCAGTTGGTGCCAGGAAACTAGTACCATGTGCCTTGTGAGCTCCTGAAGCTCTCATACTGGGGTGCAGTGTCTCAGCTGACTTAGTGGATGTCAGAGATAAGGATCTCTTCTTGGATGTGGACATACACAGACTGTAGGAGGAGCTGAAAAGGGAAGCAGAAAGTAGCTCACCTGCAGCAGCCAGTGAAGGTGAGCAGACCTGCACTCTGAAGCTCTGCAAAAGGAGAATTGTGGGAGGCCCAGCTACCAGGGCCCCTGACTATTGATGGTCTACACATCTTTCCCTGCTAAGAGAAAGGACTCTGGACATTTGCAAGGTCAGAGACATCTTCTTTGGCTTATTTTCTTTACCTGTTTTCTCTTGCAGGGGGAGACTGTTAGGAAGTGATCCAGGGAGACAGTTGCATAGCACTCCAGAGTGCAGGACTCAGCTGCCTGTCTCTGGGCCCTGAATCAGAATCTCATGCAGAGGGTGGGACCAAGTTCCCTTACCCGTACACCCTGCTCCTGATAGGGCTGGAGGAAAAAAGCCTATGTCTGACACCAGAGACTTAGTATTAGGAAGACCTCCATATCCCAGAGAGTCCTGACTCAGGGACTTTGGCCAGGTGAAGCCTGACGCCCCCAGCTGGGCTGCAGAACTATACTTCATGGCACTCTTCACATACCCCAGAAGGGGTGGATGCAACTTGTGGCCCACTCAGAGGGCCAGTCATAGAACAGTGCCCTGTCACCCTCCTCTGACCACTAGGTGGTGCCCTGTGGGGTGCAGACCCCTTCACAAGGGGCTTCTAATGAATCAGGCAATAGAGGTACGAGTTGTGATCATCGCTGATTGAAAAAGCCCAGGGGAGCAAGCCATGCACTTTTTAAACCCAGGGATCCTGGACATACTAGACAGCCCATACAAGGGGCTGTTCAGGTTGGGAGGGATCCCAAGCTCCCATGACTCCTAAACTGCACTATCTAAAAACAGGTTTACAACTATTGGCAACTAACTACAGTTTAAACGAAGCAACTACCTAAGGGTGCAGATACCAAAGAGGCTCTGTCTCAGACCACTGATGGTGGAAAGGAACTGGAGAAGCAGTCAGTCCACACTGCCACTTATATCCTCAGTTTCGAGCACGAGGAGGAGAAAGTACAGGCGCAAAACCAATGGGCATTGCTAGCAAAAATCTACCAGTCTCAGGTGAATGGAGCACATGCACTCCTGAAGTGGAATAGACACAGGGACCATCACTCGAAGAACTAAGGCCTGGTCTACGCTGGGGGGGGGAGATCGATCTAAGTTATGCAACTTCAGCTACATGAATAACATAGCTGAAGTTGACGTACTTAGATCTACTTACTACGGTGTCTTCACTGCGGTAGGTTGACTGCTGGCACTCCCCCGTTGACTTCACCCGCGCTTCTCACTCCGATGGAGTAACTGGAGTCGACGGGAGAGCGCTCGGCGGTCAATTTATCGCATCTTCACTAGACACGATAAATCGACCCCCGCTGGATCAGTCACTCTGGAGGTAAGTGTAGACATGCCCTAAGAGTTGGAGGCACCATTATTTGTTATTGTTCAATTGCATATTACTCCGCCTCTCTCTCTCTCTCCCAACCCCCGCCACCCCGCTGGAGGCAACCGCTTTGGAAAGTTAAGCTTGGGCTTTTCCCTGCAAATCTCGTACTGGGAGCACAGACCAAAGAGTGTAATTTCTACAGAGTGTATCTTTGGAGAATAATAAATCTGTGACAACAGATAATGGTTTACATTAATGGTCACAGATCTGTACACCCTTTATAATGTTAAATGCAGGCATCTTCACCTCCTGCTTTTAGCTCTCTCACCACAGCTACATGCTGCTTTCCTATGGAAAGAGGAGTAAACCATAGATCAGGTGTTAATGATGCAAGAAGCAGCATTAACTTATACCATTAATTGCCCTATGTCGTACCAGGGATTACTTTGAGGGCAGAACAATGAATGCAGGGTTTTTTTTGTAAATATTCACGTTTAAACACATTCACTTCAACCATCTTTGTGACACATTTGTGGCCATTTTCTGCAAATATTTGAGGGATCTAGAACTGTGAGAATAACTGGTTTTTCAGGTTGGTGTCCCAACTGAAAAAGTGTTTAAGAAAGAAAGTAAGATAGATTGTTTCAGGTCAAGTGACACAAGGGGGAGGTGGGAAGGCATTGAATTTTTTAAGGGGGTTCTTTACCATTTTTAAATAAAAGTGAAGTACAATTAAAAACAAAATGTCATTTTGAATTGAAAAATAAAAAAGTTTTGATTTTTTTGCTAGTTTGTTGGGGGGAGGGTTAATTGCCCCCAAACAATTCAGTGAATTTTACACAAATTTGAAAAATGTTTCAATCTTCCTGAATCTGCCTTTTTTTTTTTTTTGGCAAAAGAAAGTTTCATCTGAAAAACTTCATCTAACTTTAGAGAAATCCAGTTTACTAGCATAAATGATTTCAGAAAGCTAATTCTGAAGGGAATTTTTACTCCTTGTGCTGCAAATCCATGCACACTCATCCAGCCAGGGAAACAAACAATACAATGTGACTTAATCTGTCCACTTACAACTAAGCAACAGAATTTGAGTTTAGAATATTTGCAACTAATCAACCGAGCAAAGATACTGTAAAGCCATTTGTCAAATGGAAAATAAATCTGAGGAAATCACAGCCATCTTCCAGAAAGCTGAATAAATGTCTGCAAAAGATTTTCTCAACTCTCATCACAGGCTGCATGTTTCACCCCTAATTCACTGAACAATCCCACAGCACCTTGGGGAAGCTACTGCTGTAGAGATTAAATAATTAAATTGTTAATCTATGCCTTGCTTGTAATTAAATTTCATATTAATAAAGTTATGTGCTTTAAGGGCAAAGGATGATAAAGTTCTGACATCAGACAATTAGATATTCTCCTTCAATTGTGTCTCCAGACAGGCTTTGATTCAGAAATCTCATGCTATTGCTAATGTTTTAGTTTTCCTGATCTATCCTGGATAGGAAGAGTAATGTCAGCTCCAGAATTGAGAATCATAATACTAGGAGGCAGAATTTGGAGGTATCTCATTTATAATATGCCTTATTATGCAAATATCCTGAGGCACTGTACATTTTTAAAGGGTTTATACTTGAGCTCTGCTGGAAGCAAACTTAAGACTTTATGTTACATTAAAAAACATTTAGTGAGGGCACTTTCTTAAGTACCTCAGGGCTAATTACTTTTAATAATTAACACCACAGAAATTAAACTAATTAACCTTGTATTCAAGTATATCTACCACTAATTTCCTTGATATCTTATTTCTAATAACCTCTTGGCTAAGCAAGCGCTGCATTTGAATTATTTTAAAACACTGCTACTGAATTTTTATATTTTACAAAATAGTGCTCATTATTCTTTCAGATGCAGTGACATTCCATTTTCCATATGACAAGTTTTCTTTGTCATATGCCATTGACTTTGGTTTGTGAGTTTTCACTCCTGCTCTCTGGGACATGCAGTTCTAATCTAAAATGTTGTTTTACCTCACAGAACCAAAGGAATATCAGAAACTAAAATCACATGCAGCCCTGTAATTCTGACCCTCCCTCTAACCAGATCTGAGTTGTCACAGTCCCTAGGCTAACCCACACTTCTGACTTCTCCAGATGTTCCCACTTTGTATCAATCAGTGAGTCAGAGATTGACTCTGTAGCCTGGTAGTCAGAGCACTCACCTGGCATATGGGAGACCCAGTTGTGAGCTCCAAATCAGGCACAGCAGGGATTTGAAAACAGGTCTCCTATCCCCCACACCCCAGATGAGTGCCCTAACAACCAGGCTCTTGGCTGTAATGACATGGGAGCTCCCTTTCTCCCATAACCCCCCCCCCCCCCCCCACACACACACACACACTTTCTCCCGTGAGAAAGTACTGAGCTGGTTTAGATGCCTAATTCCAGGAGAGGGTTCACAGGTGTGAATCCCAAGCAGAGGTAGGCACCTCCTCCCAGCCCAGCATTAGGGCAAGGGCCGAGTTCAGGCCCCACCTCTCTCCTTGGCATTTTCTATTGGCCACTTCACTTAGCTTCCCCACTCACATGCTCTCTTCTATGAATCCCATTCTTAGGCACCGACTCTCCCCGTGTATTATATAGGGAGTCTGAGAGCCTAAATTGGGTTTGTTAATTCCATTGGGCAACCACTAATTCCCTTTGTGGATTTAGGCCTTTGTAACTTCTTATAGCCTTTTGATCTGTTAGTTCCCAGCTCTGGCAAAGCAGTCTTGCAGATCTGGGCTTGAAAGTAGGTCCTTGTCTGAGGTAATTATATGTTGGGAGATTGCTTATCTAGATCCATTGTATTGCTTTCCTGCCAGTTTTTCCAACAGTCTCCTATCAAGCTAGTTTAATACAATCACACAGGAAAGTCTAATAACCCAAAACACAGCAACTTCATTTTGCTGACCTGGTCACATAGGTATTCATAGCATTACTACAGATCAGTATTCTTAGATAATTACATAGCAGTTCTGTGTCTCCCCTATGAATTGTGAGCCATTTTACAATGTGGCACTGGTCCTCCAAAAATAAAAACCACTGTGATCCCATGTGCTGACAATCCACAACTAAGTAAAAGAGCATAAAGCTGATTCTGAAATCTTCTCTTAAGTTTAACACTGAACTGAAAAGCTTTTTACATGTCAAGATTTGAGATCGCAGTTCTCTATTTGCCACAAGACTTCATTAAAATACCTAAAAGAGAGATGTGACTTTTCTACATTTCAATTGTTGATTTAAAAGTGAGTGATTCTGTCAATGGCAGCAAATAAAACACAGACCCCATTTAAACTCAGGCCTTGGCAGGTAAGAAGAGAAGGAAACAGTGTTCCACTAATTGCATTAATATGCCATTTTAATTCGAATCTACACATTTAGATTTGTACCATTAGTCACATAACTGCATGTGTACATTTGGGAATTTTGCAGACCATGGCCCTGTATCTACAGACACCATTATTGTCTGCGGGTACAGAATGTGAGACTTTCACCACCAAAAACATACACACCTCCCATCTGAGCTCAGGGAATAACGTCTGTAGCTTTGGTTAAATAGCACAGTGTTAAAATACTATGGGGACAGATACTATAAGGAGATAAGCACTTAATGTCTCAGATCATTAAGTCAATGAGAAGCTTTTCTTTCAGTGTGCACTGGATCAGACCCCATACCAGTATATCACGTGTGTCTAACTGGTATGTGAAAAAAAATCTGGCCCAAAAATTATCACTGAAATGGACTCTTAAAACTTTTTATGTATCTTTCAGTCTACTGTTAACCTCTTTCTGCTACAGAAGTTTGCAAGTTAGGTTTTCATAAAACTATATTGCAGACCTATAATACATACCCAAACCCGATATTATACTACACTAATTTGAATACAGACAATTAACAGAGAGAGAGCAGTATGTGGCTAGCTGAAAACACCAACTGTAGTCCTAATAAATGAAGTTTTGGGCTAAATCTTTGCACCTAATTGAAACCATAATAATAAATACATTCCTTACTTATCTCTGAAATAAGCATAGATGACAAAAGTGTAGTCTTTATAATGCAGACTTAGCTGCATGCTGTCTCTTTTTTCTTTCAGCCCATCTTGATACTAACAAGATGTAATGTAGGAAGGTGGGGAGGATGCCTGAGGGGAGTGATAATGGAGTGTACAGTCTTCTGCCACTGGCAACCAATTCAGATTCAACCCAGCCCAGTAGTGACCACTGTTCCCTCTAAGCTGTGCACATGTTCACGCGCGCACAGATACTAAACCCCGCACACACAGCGAAACACTGCACGCACACAAATTTGCACAGAAACACAATAATTTGCACAGAAGAAATTTTTTGCGCACATGGCCTGTCAAAAATTTGCACAGAGGAAATTTTTTGCACAAACGGCCTGTCAAAAATTAGAGTGAACATTGGTAGTGACTAAAACTTTCTAATTCATTTCTTTGCAAAGCACTCTGAAATACCTTGACTGCAAACAGCACTAATTAAACCCAGAGAGCCACAGAAAATAAAGAAGCTGCGTGTGAAATAAGGTCTCAGTTCAGTTCCTATGGACATGAGTCCACATAATAAAAAACACTACCACACCTAGCACTGGACCATAGCCTCAGAACAGAGGCCAAGGACTGGATGGGCATGGAGACTGTACTACTATCTCATGCCTAGAGGTCACTTCTCTGGGGCAGGTCAGAAGCATATCAGCAGGGCCTTGTGGGGAAGCTTAAACAGCCTCTGCAATATATCTGCTCAATAGCTGAATAGACGAGTGCCGCAAGTGGGGGTGTCAATCAAACATCAAGCAGAAGCACTCAGATTCACATTATTTTTTTCTTACCTTATTCTAGACTACAGGGCCTTATTTAAACTGAGTCCCTATCTTAATTCCTAAAGTGCTACTGTGTATGTTGTACTAAGTAATACTTAAACCTAGCAGCTATAAATATAAATAACTGATCTTTCTTATTCTATTCTGGGAAGTTTTTATGACAGGGGTTTCAATCATCATTCTGTAACATGTAACATTTATAATATAGACCTAAAACAATATAGTACATGTCAAATACGTACTAACATTCAAAACTCACCGCTGAATTTCCTTGGTGACCTTCTGTCTATTTAAGATGTTTGTGATGTTGTATTGAACTTCCTAAAAAAACACCAACAACAAAAAACTCATCTATGTATAAATTCAGAGGAATATTTTTCAGTGGTTAAGAAAAAAATTGTTTGTGATGCAGTATCTGTGATAAGTAATTGGTGGTGCTGAAGTCTTTTTTAACTTCTTAACCTTAATTTATGGGAAAGGGATACGATGGTTCCTGTGCTATAAAAGGTAAAACTTCAGAAGGAAATTTAAAGTTGCCAGGCATCTTTGGACATTATGTAGTACTACACATCCTGTTGATTCTCACAGTTTCTCATAAAGACTGACAGGAAGCAATTGCAGAGATTAAGACAGAGAATACAGCTAGGCTAGATTACAGCACCACTGACGGGGCTGTTAAAAGTCTGGTCAGCGGTGCTGCAGTGCTAGGGCAGGTTAGTCCCTACCTGTCCAGGCACTGCGTTACCCCCCAAAAGCAGCCAGCAGGTCCGGCTCCTAGGTGTGGGGGGGCCACAGGGCTCCCCACACTGCCCCCGCCTCGAGCACTCCCATTGGCCAGGAACTGGGACCAGTGGGAGCTGGGGGGGCAGTGCCTGTGGGCGAGAGCAGCACACAGAGCCTCCTGGCCCCCTTGCCTAGGAACCAGATCTGCTGGCCGCTTCCGGGGCACAGCATGGAGCCGGGACAGGCAGGGACCCTGCCTGAGACCCGCTGCGCTACTAACTGGGAGCTGCCCGAGGTAAGCCTGTGCCCCAACCCCTTGCCCTAGCCCTGAGCCCCCCCCAGCCCAGAGCCCCCTCCAGCACCTCAAACCCGTCATCCCAGCCCCACCCTAGAGCCTGCACCCCAAACCGAGTCCATAACCCTTCCTGCACCCCAACCCCCTGCCTCAACCCGCAGCCTCCTCCCACATTCCAAATCCTTCAACCCCACCAAACCCAGACCCCCCTCCTGTACCCTAACCCCCTCATCCCCAGCCCCATCCCAGAGCCTGAATCCCCATCCAGAGTCCTCACCCCCTCCTGAATCCCAACTCCCTGCCCGAGCCCAGAGCCCCCTCCTGCACCTTGAACCCCTCATTTCTGGCCCTACTCCAGAGTCTGCACCCCCAGTTAGAGCCCTCCCTCTTTCCCACACCTCAGCCCCCTGCCCCAGCCCAGTGAAAGTGAGTGAGGGTAGGGAAGAACAAGCCACCGAGGGACGGGGAATGTAGAGAGCGAGGGGCAGGGCCTTGGGGAAGGGGCAGGGCAAGGGTGTTTGGTTTTGTGTGATTAGAAAGTTGGCAACCATATTCTGTTCTGAGTTATGCATTTTATGGATATGTTAAATTCACCTAGCATAGGAACCCGTCCTTCATGCTAGTTCCCTAATTATACTAGCTGCTTTAGCATCATTGATCGAGTTATGGATTATGAAGCTTTGACAAGTTCTTGTAAAAAAAAATAATGCAAATGGTGATCAGGAGAAATTTGCTTCTCATCAAAGTACCATAATAGCTCTCCTAAACGGTGAAAAATAGAGTAAAGGGACAACCAACACCTTTCTACTCTCTAGCAGGTGGTTCACCTTGTGCCTCACGCAGAGCCCACAATAGTAAATGGGAGTCTTTCCAATGACTTCAGTGGACTCCGGATTAGACCTAGTGAAGGTAACTGGAGCAAACAGGTTTATAATGGGGCTTTGGACCATAGCACAGTTCTAAAGAAGAAACTTACTTTGATTTGTTTTTGAAGTAAGCTGTTGGCTGAGTTGAGTTTAACAGCTTCGGCCTGTAAAAGCAATAACACAGCTTTGCTAAACTGGAGTGCAACATTTCCAAAAACGCAAATCACTGAACTGATCTATTTTTAAAATTTCATATATGTGCACAGTACATGTTCCTGCCATCTTGGCATTATGAAATCATCGTGTTAGGAGAAATACAAAGATGGGCTAGTTCAATTAGCTTGCTCTTCTTAAATAATAGCATACTTGCCCTGTGTCTAAATATCCAGTAGGTGCAAGGTTTAGATTCCAGCTTTATTATTATGAATAATAATTTGAAATCATATACACTTTACATATTCAGACCCAGATTAATTAACCAAACATTTGCTTGGGGAGCTAATGTCTCAGACTGTGTAGAGTAGTGGTTCTCAACCAGGGTACACATACGTCTGGGGGTACACAGAGGTCTTCCAGGGGTACATCAACTCATCTAGACAGTTGCCTAGTTTTACAACAGGCTACATAAAAAGCACTAATAAAGTCAGTACAAACTAAAATAGGGTAAAGACAATGACTTGTTTAGACTGCTCTATACACTATACACTGAAACCTAAGTGCAATATTTTTATTCCAAAGTTTTATTTTATAATTATATGGTAAAAATGGGAAAGTCAGCAATTTTTTAGTCATAATGTGCTGTGACACTTTTGTATTTTCATGTCTGATTTTGTAAGCAAATCGTTTTTAAGTCAGGGTACGCAACTTGGGGGTATGCCAGACAGATGAGACTGAAAGAGGTACAGTAGTCTGGAAAGGTTGAGAGCCACTGGTGTAGAGGGTCCTTTCACTCCCAGAGTTGATATACTTGCTGAGAGTGCCTGGAGTGGCTGCAGGTGAAGCATCCGGCTGGTCTGCCTCAGGCAGCTGCTGCATCTCTCAGGCTGAGAATGCTGTGCCACATTGCCCTCTGCTGGCTGTTCTTTCACATTCCAGCTCAGGTAAAGTTAGTAAAAATATTAAACAAATAAAAATAACATGAACAGAAAGTTAAACCCATATAAGGAACTTCTGGATACTCATGTCCCTTTTAATCGGTATCTCTGGAGCAGAGAAAGGATTTATTCCCTTAAGGTGTTTCACATTTTGTTCAGAAATTAATTGTTTATTTAGCTGTGAGGGGCATAACTCATACATTGTTGATCAGTTTGCAAAAAAAACTTTTCAGAAAACATCTTGGGCTTATACCCTTTCTTTGCCAGTACAAACATAGAAGACTGTGGTGGCTTATTGATGTTATTCTCTGATCTAATACATTAACACTATATAAATTTATCTGAGTCCAGACTTTCTCTCCAAATGAGAAATGAGTTTGTCATTTGTGAGTAGCAGGTTTTTTTTAAAGTGAACTAGTTTTCTGTCTTGTACGGTTTGATAAGACAAGATTGAAAAAATTGTCAGGCAAGACAAAGAATTGGAATGTATTCTGTCAGTTTAAAGGCATCCAAGTGAAACCCAGCAAACACAATGATGGTCTGTGCACTTGATCTGGAAAAGACAAGAAGTGTGGAGTGTGCATGAATTTTGGTCTGTGTGTTTGTTTTCATATTTTTTCCTGGATGCTACACAATTGCATGACTGCTCTGTTTTAATCCTGACTTGGACCTCTGAATGCTACTGGAATACAAACAGATGATAATTTTTGTAACAAATATTATTAACATATATTTGTAGTTTTATTCCTCTGCTTGGTTTTATTAAATAATTATTTTATTATATATTGACAGTATATTATAGGCCTTATATTTTCAGTCTGGAATCATCCAGGCCTTCCTTTCTGTGCCTGAAATGTGGTGCTCACAGCTAAGTTCATTTAGACATCCAAGAAATTGATTTGCAAGCATATTCATATATTTAGATGTCTACGGGTAGGATTTTTTAAAAGTGCTCAGTGTTGGCCCAACCATGCTCCCTTTAAGCCAAAGGGAGTTTTACCATTGTCTTCAATAGGAGAAGAGTTAGGCCAATTGAGTGCTTTTGAAAATCCCATCTGTTATGACCTTACCAGTGCACACAGTTATTACCACACACCAAGTACAGGAGCAAAAGGAGAGAACATCAGTTTAAAAAAAAAATCAGACCCTGCACCTGTATCACGTATATTTTAACGTATGTACTTTACAAAACATATGGCTCTAAAGCCTCAATCCTGCAGTGTGGTACGTGCAGACAGACCCCTGTGTCTGCAGAGCTCCATTTACTTTAACGTGGCGGTCCACCCATATGCATCACATTGCAGGATCAAAGCCTAAACACCGTGGTGGTTGCGGCCATATAAGTACAAGGAGTAGAGATGTATGTTCCCGAGGAGAAAATACAGGTAACTGAGTCACTGTCTGTTTCGTTCTAAAGAGCCCATCACCAAAGTAGCTAGCTAGGCACCAATAAACTTGATAGGAACTGTTTAGAAATAATTATGTCATGCCTCTATGTCTTTAACAGTCTTCTCTATAGTATTTGCCATCCCAGCATGAGTCATGGTTTCTCGAATCTCTTTCTCTAGTGCTTGCATTTCCTCCCATTTAGCAAGAACTTGGCACCTCATAGATTCAATCTGTTCAGCAAGGGTAAGAGGTTTCTCTTCAGGCAGTTTCATAGCATGGTCCCTGGAGGTCTCTGGAACTATAAAAAGGCAGGCATGGTTAACAGGACAGTGTTGCCAGAGAATTATTTGGCTATTTTGTGCTAAACTGTTGCAATCTCAGTTTGAGGACACAGTGAAAATGGCAAAATGTCTATAGAGAGACCAATGAGACATTAAATTGTATGCTCTTTTCTCAGAAATTGCCAGATGATGAATCAGCTTGCAGGCACGCATGGTACCTGGGAATTACATCTTGTCTGGCAGCACAATGTGTATGATAGTGTCTGGTTCATTCTTAGTAGATAATAAAGTTGATTGGGTGTTCTAAAAAAAAGAACGAAAAATCTACCCAGTTAGTGAGTAAAGTATCACTGCTAAGTATCTGCTAAAATATTTAGAAATAACCACTCATAAATTATACAGTGTTTTGTTATGGTGATGCTCTAATGTTCTTTTCAAACCAAAAATCCTTCTCTATCCCGATGACCTTCCCCAATTGCACACATTTGCCATCCCTTGCAGCTACCTACATTTCTAACTTAGGCTATGTCTACACCACGCACCTTCTCGTGACAGAGTCGTGCTGCTAACAGGTGCGCAGTGTAGCTGCTCTTTGTCGCAGGAGAGCTCGCCTGCCGACAAAGCGCTGTTCACACTGGCGCTTTTCATCAGTAAAACTTTTGTCGTTTGGGGGGAGATGTGTGTGTTTTTTCACACCCCTGAATGACAAAAGCTTTACTGACAACAGTCCAGTGTACACAAAGCCTTCATTTCCTGTGCCATGCAGTGAGCATCATCTTCTTCCACACATCCCCCACCAGGAAACGGGCAGCATCACATTTCTGCCTTTGGTTTCAGTAGTCCTGCCAGTGATCATACTTGGTATAATAAACAGCAGTCAATGCATACCCCCCTGTCTATTGTAGGTAGGCCTCACAGCAGAGGTGAGTTTTAAGGAGGGATTTGCTAAAAACAATGCGGTAATTTGTAATGTTTGTAAAGGTTTTGAAGGCACAAACTGCTAACGATTATCATTGTGGTTAAGGTTCTACACTCAGGAGACCTGAATTCAGTTCTTGCTTATGCCACAGACTTCCTGTGTGACCTTTGCCAAATATCTTAATCTCTCTGTGCTTCAGTTCTCCATCTATAAAATGGGAATAATAGTAGTATTTCCTTTTCTGTCTTGTCTAGACTATAAGTGTACAGAACAAGGACTGTCTCTTACTTTGTGTTTGTATAGTGACTAGCACATTTGGACCTCAATCTCATATTGGGTTTTTAAGCATAGTATTCAGCCCCTTCTGATTTTGTTCTTTGTAATTCCTTTTTATCTGAAGCTTTCCCCATACAGTTGTCTAATATATTTAAAATGTTGGGGAGGGGAGCTTGGGATTAAGTGGACCAGCGTTTCTGAAATGCAAGACTTTAAAAATGGAAGCGTTTTCACATAGTTCTTAAGTCTTCTAAATCGTTTCATGCACAGCCATTTCTAAGAAATGTCTTGGCCTAGAAACTTCAAATTCATTAGTTCTGTCAGAGATCTAGAGCCAATTATCATTTCTGAGAGGGACAGCTATAAAGCTTTGGAATTCAAAGCCTGTGCCAAGTTGTAGAATCAGAAATAGCAAAGCAAATGCAGCCCCAGCTAAGTCCACTAAAGTGCATGGAGTTACATCAGGGAGGAATTTGGGCCAGCACATTTCCCGAGTGACGAAAAAGCCGAAGTTGGTTTGATTATACGGCACTTTTCATATGCAACATGTGTTCATAATAATGAGTAAGATACTGATAGTAGCACCTAAAATAAGGCACTGATAACAGATCACGTGCAGCCTTGGGTATGATGCTGTATTTAATTGAGAGGGAGAGTATGGGCCAAAACAGAGTTACGTCCTCCATTTCAGAAGCTGCCATTTTGTATTTAACATATGTGCGGAGCAGCTATCAGAGACAGCCAGAAAGCATCTCACCTTAACAATTCATGTGGCTATTTATTCTCTCTATTTATAGTGTAGAAGCTTACCATTGTATATGGTCACATGCTATGTAAAGAAGCCATGTTTTGCATCTGTCATAAATACAGACTTTTAACAAATGCATGAAATATAGATGTACTATGCAGTCTGACTTGGCATACTGTATTCTACCCTGATGACATTTTATAGAACTTCAGAAATGGCCCAGTTCATCAGAAAATAAAGTCTCTTTCCTTTTTGCCCTTTCATGCACCTCCAGATTCACATACTTTTTTCTTTATTGAATCAGCTGAAAGACCCTGATCCAATGCTCATTGAAGGCAAATTCAAAACTGATCAAAGGAGAGAATTATTCATGCAGCACAGAATTAGTGTGTGGAACTCATTGCGACAGGATGTTGTTGAGGCTGAGAATTTAGCAAGTGTCAAAGAGGGATCAAACATTTATATAAATAACAAGATTATCCAGAGTTATAGTCGCTGATGCTTAAAAGAGTTTATGAAAGGACTATGAAAGCTCATGCTGCACAACTTAACCTGCCCTCTGACTATTAGAGATCAGGACAAGACCTTCATGAAGTGTCAGATTATCTCACATCTGAGGTATCTCCTGCTGGCTATAAGATACTTAACTAGATGGACCACAGGTCTTATCTGGTGTGGCACATGCCCCGTGTTCTTTAATAAATGCAAATTCTCCTATTGATGTCAGTGGGATTTAGATCAGGCCCAAAATGAAAGGCAAGGAAAATGTTATGTTGCCTTATCCTACAAGATGTTTAGCACCACTGAGATCTATTTCTTTGCTTTTCGTTAGAAGCTGTTTAGCTTCAGTGTGTTTTGGTACCCTGAGTCACAATATATGCGTGTGTGTGTGTGTGTGTGTGTGTGTGTGTGTGTGTGTGTTTCTTGCAAGACACCACTTCTGTAAATCCACATTGTGTTGTTACTTACCAAGTTTACTCTCAGGAGACTGGCTCACCCACAATTGAATTTCTAATTCATTTCTGAGTCTAGCATGGAACAAAAGAGAACACTGTGTTAATGTGATCACGGCCATGTTTTGAGTATCACACTGCAGATTAGACATGAGCCAAGGCAATTCAGGTAATCCTGCAGCTCTTATACATGTGAGGATTCCCACTGACATCCATAGGCCAAATTCTGAGCTCAGGTATACTTGTGTAAATGCAGAGTAATGGTTAATTCAGTGAAGTGACTGGAGTTACTCTGAATTCGAGTGATGTAAATCAGAGAAGAATTTGGTCCATGATCCCTGCTCTGAGAAACTTGCAGACTCGAGGCATCATCACACTGAGCCCTTGTTTCATGAAGGAAGTAATATTAAAATGGCAACAGAGAGAAAACAGCTTGTTTGCTTAATGGAACTACTGAAACAACTACACATTATTTAAACACATGGTAGGATACACACATAATCCAGAAACACATGTGGAGTGCTGTCCATGTAATCCATTGCAGACCCATGTAATGATCAGCTGATCACATACTTGGCCCTCCTCTCGGGTTCTCTGCTGATTAATCCATCTCCCCGGACTTGTTTTAAAATTGCAAGCAGCTTCAAATGAATACCATTTTAAAAAGATATCAACCAAGAAACATTTCCTTCTTCTGCCCCTCCACCACCAACAATTACATGAGCCCAAGCAAAATTCAGACCTACACCAGTAACGCCTTTGGTCTACTTAAAAATGTTACAGCTTTAAATTCAGATTACTAGTAGCAGAAATGAAGATACCATTGGGACAGGAATATCCCCTTTCTCTTATAACACAGACTCCCCTCTAGTCCTGGAAGATCTTGTGATAATGGACTTCTACCCCTAACATTGTCACAAATGTGAAGAGCTATTTTAGGTCATATTTGGAGGTTTGTATTATTCCCTCTGAGCCCAACACAGTTGGA
This sequence comes from Dermochelys coriacea, assembly GCF_009764565.3. Taxonomy (NCBI): domain Eukaryota; kingdom Metazoa; phylum Chordata; order Testudines; family Dermochelyidae; genus Dermochelys; species Dermochelys coriacea. The sequence goes on from NC_050070.1 coordinate 126,392,192, forward strand.
TTCATGGTAAGATAGGCACCTGGGTTTGCTACTAGAAGAATACGGAAAATAGTAAAAATGCATTTTTCTTAAAATCTAAACATTTGTAAGATATGGTGCATATACAGAATGCATGAAGTTGTGAGATGTTATAACGGTTTTACAACACACTCCAAACACAACACACAAAACCATTCTCTGAAGTGTCCCTAGTCACTGTTTGCCAGAAGCTGAGAATGGGCGACAGGGGACAGATCACTTGATGATTACCTGTTCTATTCATTCCCTCTGGAGCACCTGGCATTGGCCACTGTCAGAAGACAGAATACTAGGCTAGACAACCATAGGTCTGAACCGTATGACCGTTCTTATGAGCCATCCCAAACTCATATCAATAAAACCCTTCTCCCATACCAATCTGTCGCACAATCTGTCTCTGTAGACAACAACACACATGTTTAATTGTTTGGGCACTGTTAATTAGCAACATGTTTTTGCTGCAGTTTTGTTTGCTGTAAACAAGGCTCTGTCACACTTCAATATCTTAATGATCATAGAATTATACAAAATAAGTTTGGAAAGCGCAGTGTTAATGCTGCTATGTACACAATACATCAAATAAAAATAACTACAAAATAAATTAAACAGACCTATTCAGTCATCTAATCTAGGTAGCTCATGCAAATGAGAATAAGGAAAAAAGACGAAAGGGAGCAAAAGTCAACTAGGTTAGATTGTGACTCGCTAGTTCTTGACTTTGATGGAAGGGGTGTTGGAGGCAGGAGCATGTGATTGAATGAGTGTAAGGTGTAATAATATTGTAAGGGTGTATTTTGAAACAAAAAATGGTTTGTCTCCAATTCATGTAAATGGGTCACCAGCAAGATTTCAACAGTCCAGTATGGACTCAACAACTTGAGCAAGGAATAACTCCATTTCTTTTGCAGTAGTAACAGACTCTCATCCTCTATAAGTACTAGGCACTAGAGTGGGATAACACATATGGTTTGCATGTCTCTTACTGTTACAGCACTTACTCTTCATTTCTCTTCCAGACACTTTTGGCTTTTTTCACAAGGGTCTGTACTTCTCGCCTGAGCTCTTCTATTTCTCGTGTCTTCACAGGTCTTTTCCCCATACCTTTTACCTGAGCCATCAGGGTCTGTGAGATTAAATAAACAGGAGTGAAATATGAGAACATGCACATTTATAAGGGGCATATGGAAGAAATGTGCAAGAACTTGTACAATTTTTCTCCATTGGGCTGATCACAATTTTTTTTAGGTGAAAAATCAATTCTGAGGGAAACTTCTGAATGAGGATAAGTGCTAATGCTAACACTTCCACTGATGAACCAGAAAAACTACCGCATGTTTTACAACCATCTCTATAAATAGACAATTAATTCTAATTCCACAGAGACATTGGAAAGGTAGAGTAAAGGTGGTTACCAACAGAAAGAGGACTGACAATGCTGTGTATCTTCCCTGCCAATTATCTCTCCATTCCTATCCATCTGAAGGCTTTGCTGTTTGTGGGATAATCCCTTTCGTTGCTTCTCTCCTGTGTAATGGGCTAGTTATGCTAGAGAATGCATACTTCCACTACTGTCAGCGGTGTCCGGTTCATCATTACCATGATTTCAACAGATCATCATAGTAACACAGCAGCACCAGGGCCCCAGCACAGAGTGCAATTAAGAAAGGGAGGTGATACCTGGGTGAAATCCTCACCCCACCGAAGTAAATGGTAAACTCCCATAGGGCCAGGATTCTCATCTTGAGCCTACAACAAAAGCCTGTACTTGTGGTTGGCAGGAGACCATTGACCAAAACGATTACTTTTATATTTCACAGTAAAAGCAAAACGAAAGGGTAAAATGTCACACTGTATCCTTGTGTTACGAGCTTCCTGACAGCAATATATAACAACAGCAGAAAACACTATCAATCAGAGAGAATAAAACAATTACAAAAGAGAATAAGGTGTGTCAACACAGCAACTGGGAGCATACTTCCCAGTGCGGATTGACAGATGTGCCCTAGTTCTCCTTGAGTAAGAGTCCTAAAAATAGCAGTGTGGCTCCCACAGCATGTGTGGCGGTTCGTGGCCCCGAGAACAAACACACCAGATTACCTGACTCCCTGGGTCAGCAAGGCCACACTGCCGCTATGGCCACACAACTTATGTTTAGTGGGCTAGCTCAAGTGGAACTAGTATGCATCTGTCTACCCACTCTGGGAAGCATGTTCCCAGCTACTATGGATCCATACCCTTAGAGAGCCAGTTTCTGCGACCTGATTCAAAGCTACCCAGTCCCTGGCCCAAATGACTACATGCTAGTGGAGAATCAGGTGAATCACGGCACTCCCCCTCCCTGTCCTGCCGGCACTGCACCCCAGAACACTCCCAACATTCCCTTTTCTTCCCGCTATGCTAAGGGGGAAGGCAGCTGATGTAGAAAGCACAGGAAGCTACCTTTACCTCAGCTTCATTCCGGTGGCGAGTTCCTGTGCGTAGGAGGAATGCTCCTCCTGCTTTAAGGGAACAATACACCACAAAATTGCCTTAGACAGGAGTTTCTGGCTTGAAATGTTTACACAGCTCTGTGTAATTGTCAGTACAAATACCAAAGCTTAAATTCAGATTTTGTGCTCCGCACAAAACCACTGTGCAGAACATTTCTCGGAGGCACCCTCCCCACTCTCTTAGCTTTAAACATCTGGCTGTGTGAACATATATTTATGTCTACAGATAGCTGGACATTACAGCGTGGCACTTATTCAGAATGCTTTCTTTTCCATTTGTGAGGGTGGTATTTTGTGACGCAGCTATAAGTCTGCTAGGAATTGGAGTGAAACCACTAGCTCACTCGACAGAGACCAACAAAACAGATGTCAGTGGTAGGGACTAAAAGTCACCATCATTCTGTGCTTGCTTCAACCAGGTACTCAGAGATAAATAATACTGAATTTAAATTACGAATCCCCGAGCCATTCATTCTACTCAAATTCCCCCCTTCTGGCCACAGAAGACAATGGAACATATCTTAATACAGAGTGAACAGTGTGCAGATGCAGTATTCATTAATGAAGTCAAAGCTCCCCAACAATACATATAGCCAGACTTCATGGTTGGGTGCTTCAGCATATTCAATTCAAGCTGTTTCTGCCAACTTTGTTTTTATGCCTGAAATCTGCTGCCTCCTTAGCCTTTTGCTGTTGGTGCTCCTGCAGAAGTCCTCATAAGCAATGAAATAACGGGCAGACTTTAGATCTTTGTATCAAAGATAAGTGCACATTACTTTCAGTGGTCCCAAAAGTGTCTAAATCACAGGACAAAATAATCAAGGGCTGTTCAGTTTCACGTAACTTGTGTCTGTGTGCGCTCATGGGTGCATGTGTCCGTTTGCATGTGTCCAAAGGAAGTTTTAACTCATCCATGTGGCTCCATCTGCTGTTTTCTAAGCTTTGAATGCAAGTAATATTGACCTTGTGACCTCATTCTGAGCTGCCATCGGCAAATGACTATTACCTTGTATTGTGTTATAGGCAGAGAATCCAGAAGTATCACCATGTAGAGCTCATATTCATTCTAAACAAACAAAGAGGAACGAGGAACATTACAGAACAATTAGCAACAATGTTCAGAGATTATACAGACTGGATTCACTTCAACACCAGCAACCACGTACTGTACGTGCTCTACAAGAACCTTTTCTGATAGGGCTAGGAATGAGTGTGGTCTTGATCTCACTGAAGTCATTTGAAAGAGTTGGATCATGTCATTTGTTAGTAAATATACCGATTCATAGTGCATTCTTGCCACCCTCTCAAGCTTCCTTTAACGTAGACTGTCTTTATTCTCCAACCCGCCGCTCCTTCTCTTCTCACTGCCATTAATCCTAGATAGTACTCTGTTTCCTGCCTTTTGCCATTACCCTCTGCCAACTATTGGAAGGCACTGGGGTGTGTTCACTTTCTTAACAAGTGTGAAATGTTGCCATTTCTCTCCCTCTCAAATATCAGACCGTGTCAACCTGGCACTGTCTAATGTCAATGGCATAATTTGACTATGTACAGAACAGAAAGAGTGAAACTCAATTTTCGTCACAGAGTTTTTAGATTCTGTTCCATATTAGAGTCACTCTCACAAGGGTACAGCCGGAGGGACAAATAGATTTGATGTCCAGAGAGTTTTAAATGTTAACTTTCAACATGACGACAGTTTAAAAACAGAGGGGGGATAACAAACACTGACTAATGCAGCTAGGTAATAATACAGTAATCAGCATTTTTCATATGTAGATCTCTGAGGGCTTTACATGGTGAAGTATTATCATCCCCATTTTACAGAAAGGGAAATTAAGACACTGAAAGGTTAACCCCGAATGACAAAAGTTTTGCCGATGAAAAGCGCCGGCGTGAACAGCGCTTTGTTGGCTGAGCACTCTCCTGCCGACAAAGCTACTGCCGCTTATTGTGGGTGGAAGTGTTTTGTCAGCAAAGATGGGCTACACTGTGCACCTTTTAGCGGCGTGGTTATAGCTGAACAGCCATGTCGCTATAAGGTGTTTAGTGTAAACAAAGCCTTAGAAACTGGAGAACAGAAGCTGAAATGAAGATGAAAGGCAAGTATTGAAAATATAAGGAAATATAGAGTCTGTGGCATTAATAAAGTCACAGTTAAAGACCTTGTGAAACTCCGGATTTAGTACCTTTTAATGGCATGTGCTCTATGCCTATTATGGTCGAAGATTTTGTCAAGTTATTTTAAGAGACCTAGTTAATTGCTATAAACCTTCAAGTGTAACCTTTGATTTATATATTTCCAATTTGCAGTTTAAAAATGAGGGATAAAAACCAAACTGAATTTTTTAAGGCTTGAGCCTGCAGGGTGGTTATAGATAATTTAATTTAGTGGAGATTTGTGAATGGCACATTAAGTGATAAAATAAAAACTTTATTTAATATAAAATACTTAAGAAAACAGGCATTACAATATAACCATACACTGCATTTATACTTACATTTTAAGGTGGAATGAGGCATTTTTAAAGGTGATTAGTCCCTAAATGAAGAAAATGGGTATAATCCTTTTTCTATCAGTTCCTTGATGATGGATGGGCATACCTAAGCTAAAAGTAGCAGGCTACCCTTTTTATAATCAATTATAACACCCCTTAAATAATTAAAATTAAATTTACCTTTTACCATTCCTATATTTCCGCTACCATAATTAAATATATTTTTACTTTTTCATTGGCTATTTAACATTAAATATTATTTTAATTAGCATTTGTGTAAATACCATACCGCTAACTATTAATATAGAAAGAAGAAAAGGAGTACTTGTGGCACCTTAGAGACTAACAAATTTATTAGAGCATAAGCTTTCATGAGCTACAGCTCACTTCATCGGATGCATTTGGTGGAAAAAAGTTTTTTCCACCAAAGGCATCCGATGAAGTGAGCTGTAGCTCACGAAAGCTTATGCTCTAATAAATTTGTTAGTCTCTAAGGTGCCACAAGTACTCATTTTCTTTTTGCGAATACAGACTAACACGGCTGCTACTCTGAAACCTAATAATATAGAGAACATTTTCCAAAACATTAACAATTTATTTAAAACACTTGTAAAAACCGGTTAAGATCAAACTGTGTTTACAATGACCACACTGCAGCTTAAGTGGGGAGGTAAAGTGACCATTTTGGCTGGGACAGTACCTTTTTTAAGCCCTGTCCTCACTGTCCTGACTTTTTTTGGCAAAAGTGGGCATTTGTCCCATTTGTTCTTGCCGACTTGATCAGTTGGCAAAAGCAAACAGGACAAATGCCCACTTTTGTCAAAAAAGCGGTGTGCGGAGGAATGTGCAGGGTGGGGGAGCAGCAGTGGTAGCCCATGCAGGGGGGAGGCAGGGCTCGGGTGAGAGACTCAGGCCAGCCCCACACGATGTGCGGGGGAGGGGGTTGCTCAGGCTAGCCCCACACGATGTCCCATTTTCCCTTTGGGAAATATGGTCACCCTTGTGGGGGAGGGGGAATAGAGTTTTACAGGCAGAAAATGAGAGAGGGGCTCAGAAGCTTCCACAAAAGTGGGCGTGGGAAGATGTTTTGGAACTGCTTGATGTATACTGGCAGGGGCAAGAAGTGATCATACATTTCTGAAGGTCAATGACTTATCAGGGAGGCTGGGATGAATCTGTTATTCAGGTGGTGAGCCTGAGGTCTGCCCCATGGTGGCTTTGAGGGCATACAACTGGAGAGGGATGGGCCTCTCTTTATGCATGGTGACGGGAGTCCCCTCACAACGTACCAGTTCATTACAATGTTGAGACAGGGACTGACAAAGCTGGCGCTGCCAGCCCAGAAATTTGATTCCCACTCATTCAGGACTGGGGTGGCACCAGCAGCAGCACAGCTAGGTATGGGGGCAGAGGCAATCGGACACTGGCATTCAGAAGCCTACAGAATGTATGTGAGACCCCAGGGGGTGAGTCAGTGTTAATTTATTGTATTTTCATTCCAGATGTTGGATGACCAGCCATGCAGATGGTGGTGTGGTTCTAAGGGCACAGTATTGGGGTTTTTTTTGAGCACATAGGTGGGCGGCCAAGTTGCCTGAGAATTTGCAGCTGTGAGGGCTTGTCAGTGATCACCAGATATAATTGTGGTGCACCTGGGGGGAAAACAATTTGGGAATATGTGAAGGGGTGGACTTAATGGGGAACTTTTTCCAGGAGTAAAAATTGTGTGGTTAGATTTGCTTCAATGCAGAATCTGGCAGGGATCTGTGAAGCCCCCTATGGTGGACAAGGTAAGGAGGTATGTGAACAGGGAGTTGGCCAAATTCCTTGGAGCCATAGGAGGGTCAGTAATTTTGCATTCTGGCATAGCATATGGGGCACTAGAGTTATTTCAGGAGGATGGGGTTCACCTGTCAGACTTGGGCATAGACATGTTTTTGGCTGATATAACAGGGGCATTAAGAGATGTCTGGGAACCTGACTGGATGGTAATTACTGGCACCTCCTTGTGGCAGACGTTCAGTGCAGGGGAGGGATACAGTTACCAGATAAATGTCTTGGTAAAGGTCTTAAAAAGGAGGTGATTGTTAAAGCAGCAGAAGTGGGGAAGGGGATTCTGGGCTCCTATGACTGGCATGGCAGGAAGCCGACCCTTCTTTCTTATAGTCCACCTTCACCGTGGTTCAAGGGGTGGGGGATGGTAAGGTCCCAGCAATGGATTGGCTGGGGGATCTGGATGGAAAAAGGGGTGGGAGGGGTGCTGGCGGAAACTCCTGGGTAGACACTGAATGATCATGGAGGTTCCTGCACTGTACACTTTTATCTGCCAGGTAGTCCCAGATATCCAATAATAAAGTTTCAGCCTGATTAAAACCATATCAAGTGTCTCCTGTCCTTCTTTCAGTATAGCTAGATAACATGACCTGGGGTTATGCCCTAACTTGTTTCCAACTTGCTTCTGAATTGTTTTACTTAACTTTCCTTATATTTTACCAGGCCTCACACTTGGCTATTGTCAAGCCTTGTTGAGCATACTTACATTTCAACATATTTTTATATCAATATAAGCAAACATTATCTTTATAGGCTACGCAACTGTGTGCATGTTCACAGCCCAGGAAATGCTGCCATCTCCTTAATGGATCTATGGAAGACCCTCTCTCTATTACCACAGTGATACCTGGAGATGATAGGGGAGCAGAGAAAGCTTTTTGTCATCTCAGATTGCTGGGCAGGCAGACTGACTTTTTCTACAGTTGCTCTCTCTCTCAGCACTTCAGCACTTCTCTGCTCTTGTATGTTTAGCAAAATAGAGCAAAGGAGCCAGGAGAGAGCACAAACGAAGAAAGAATCATCCAACCTTTGTGGGGGCAGAGCAATTACATACAAATTAGGAGATTCTTTGAGCATATCAGGAGCACAGGAAGGCTTAACAGGTGTGTCTGATTTAAATGTGTGGCCAAGAGATCAGGGAAGAATAAAAGGAAAGTATAAATGTCACTTCATTTACAGTAGCTAGGAAGGAGTAGACATCTTGGTTGCATAGAGTAATGTTAGCGGATTCCATGAAATTTTGTGAACAGTCCCTAGAGTACATAGGGCACAACACTGGTAATACAAAACAGGAGATAGAGAACCTTTAGATCACAATGTGCTAAGCCTGACTGGTATCTCTTACCTTAACTTCCTTCAGAATATCACCAAATATCAAAGAGCTGTTGCAAATATCTTCAAACACATCCCCAAAGACCTGCAGCCGTTTGAAATGGGGACGGTTACAATCACAGATCTTCTGGAGCTCCTGGAGTAAAAATCAGAATTAACAACTGTATGCAGGTGTATGTTGGATGAGTCATTCCCCACTCGGCTCTAGAGGGTACAGACAGCACAGACTCAGGGATATGCTTTAAACCAGTGATTCTCAAACAGCATCCTTCAACCCTCTGTGGATCTGTGGAGCCCTTCCTGATGGTGTACGGAATTAAATATTATGACAACCAAGCAATGGAAGATTAAAGAATTAGGAGGAGATCACTCAAGGAAAGATTTTCTCTCACTCATAACACGGTTCACAGGATGAAACATACATTTGGAGAACCCCGCTCAGCAGTAAGAAGAAAGGCTCAGATTGGACATGAAAAGTAAGTGTTGTTTATAATAGCGAAGAGAAAAGAAAGAGAAGCCCTAGGAAGAGTGTTATAGGCAGCAATTAGTATATTAGGCCTGAATATATTGTTAAGTATCGTTTAAGGCCAATTCCTCAGCCGTTATTAATCGATATAATGCCACAGGTTTCCACGGATCTATGCCTGTTTACAACAGATGAGAATGTTGCCCTTAGAATCCATCATCTCATTCCTTAAAGAAAACTGTTATGGAATCTTGGACAAGGTATGCAGCATTTATAACCTCATGGTTAGGGCTCTACCAAATTCACGGCCATGAAAAATGCATCGCAGACCATGAAATCTGGTCTCCCCACCCGTGAAATCTGGTTTTGTGTGTGCTTTTACCCTATACTATACAGATTTCATGAGAAAGATTTCAAATAGGGGGTCCTGACCCAAAAGGGATTTGCAGGGGGGGGGTCACAAGGTTATTTTAGGGGGGTTGCCATAAGGCCACCCTTACTTCTGCGCTGCCTTCAGAGCTGGGTGGGATGGAGAGCGGCAGCTGCAGGCTGGGAGCCCAGCTCTGAAGGCAGAGTCGCCTCCAGCAGCAGCGCAGAAGTAAGGTATGGTGTTGCCACCCTTACCTCTGTGCAGCTGCCTGCAGAGCTGCGCGGCTGGAGAGTGGTGGCTGCTGACTGAGGGCCCAGCTCTGCGGACAGAAGCACAGAAGTAAGGGTGGCAACACCATACCATGCCAGCCTTACTTCTGCGCTGCTGCTCGTGGCGGCTCTGCATTTAAGGCTGGGATCCCGGCCAGCAGCTGCTGCTCTCCAGGTACCCAGCTCTGACGGCGGCGCTGCCACAGTAGTAGGGCAGTAGTGAGGGTAGCAGTACCACATCCCCTCTACAATAACTTTGCATCCCCCCCACACACACACACAACTCTTTTTTGGGTCAGGACCCCCTACAATTACAATACTGTGAAATTTCAGATTTAAATAGCTGAAATAATGAAATTTACAATTTTTAAAATCCTATGACCACTAAATTGACCAAAATGGACCGTGAATTTGGTAGGGCCCTACTCATAGTGTTGTGACTGTTCATATAGACATCTCTTCTGATTACAAAATCTTAGGCATTAGAGACAGAAGAGAGATGTCAAGTCATCTGCTCCATCCCCATCCACTGCAACATTTGCTCTATATGGACTCTAGTCTAGTCTTCTAATACTCTGTTCATCTCCAACATCATACTTGTTTCAGGGAGATGTCCTTATTCAAGTGATGAGCCATGGCACAGTTTCACTTTGTGAACATTCATATCTCCCAACAGAGGCAGAAAGGGAAATGTGCAGATTCAATCAAAGGCCAAAGTTTGCCATTGCTGCTGGCTAACAGCTTTCACTGTAGTAGACTTTCACAAAGTCACAAAAAAATTGTGATGGACTCAAACTTGTCTTGGGGAAAATGTTCTCTGCATTTTTGTAGAGAAATGTCAATGTTTTTGCAGCAAATCAGTTGTGGGTTTTTTTTTATTAAGGCTAAACTGTTCTTTTATTCTAATAGCAAGATGCCATTTTCCTGCTTATGATAATGAACAGCCCACAATCTCTTCATTTCAAATTGTGGCAAACCTTGCTCCTCTGATTCTGATTCACATCGATGTACCTTCTCTAGCTCATTCTACTGACAACATGATCATCTTTTCTTCCCAGTGAAGAAAAGTCTCTCTTGATTCATTATCGCCTATAGCTGAGTCCCTTGGGTGAAGAATTAGTAAGTGCAAGGTTGGCCTATAAATTCTTGGTTTTTCTGGGAATCTTTAATGCAATGTTAACTCTATAAAGAGGCAGTTCCTGGGAGGTCTCTCTCAGGCATGTGTTTATTCCTTTGCCTATTCTTCTCCTGTTCTCTCTGATGCACCCTGGCACCAAGTGGAGAGATATTCCTCTATGGATACTATAGCAGGTGGAAGTTACCAACTTCTTAACCAGTTCTCTCAGCATGGCAGCTTGTATCTCAGAGGAGCCAAAGGTCTGGTGGTGGTTATCCTTCCTCAAGCATTCAGCCCTCTTACCAGAGATGAAGTGAGCTGTAGCTCACAAAAGCTTATGCTCTAATAAATTTGTTAGTCTCTAAGGTGCCACAAGTACTCCTTTTCTTTTTGCGAATACAGACTAACGCGGCTGCTACTCTGAAACTTACCAGAGATGTACACTTTGTCCTAGTGCAGCTGCTGCAGTAGGTTGGAGGCACCCAGGAAGTGGGAGCACACCTTTCCTTAGCTGTTTGTCACCCATTTCATTACCAACATCCGGTTTGCCCAATGCTCTCACTAAGGTGGGCAGCTGCCTCTTTCAAGCCTGGACTATCAGTCTCCCTTTCTGGCGAGCAGCCATCACTACTCGTTGACCTGTTAAGCTCAATTCCCTGTCTGCAAATACTGCTGATCACCAACCTGCTGCACTCTTATAAAATAGCTAGTGTGTAAATTGGGTGGGGGGAGCCAATGTATCAATGGCTAAGGACAACTAAGCTACCCAAAGTCCCCCTGGCCCACTAGTAGAGTGGTCCATCAGCAAAATGGCATCCTTCCTTAGAGGCCTTTGAAACCTGGTGGGTTCCAAAAATACAGAACAATTAGTGTTGATGACTTGAATGCTGCAGTGCAAGCAGGGATTCTATGGTGCATCAGAGAACCTCTGCTAGTACCTTCTTCATCCCATTCTGACATTCACATCCAAGCAGGACACCCTTAATCAAGGCCAGTTTTAGAATGGGAGACCACTTGCATTGAAGGGTAGATGCAAAAAGCTTGGCTATATCACTTCCTAAACTCTCTCTTGATTCAAGCTGAATAGAGTGCCAAGCTGGAGTCATCCCATATGCAAAGCCCAAAGCCTTATCCCAAATCAAACCATGGTTAGTGATCACAGGTAGTCTGTATTCTCAAACTTAACAGCAGGAACTGAAGAGCAAGATCAGGATCAGCCAATACCCTGTGTTTCTGAGAAAGACCCTATGCTGTGCATGTCAGTGGGACCAATACTGACACACTGTCAGCCTGTGCTATGACTCTTCCTTGGCCTAGAACAAATTTGTACCCACCCTCACACCCCTGCCCACCATGAAAAGGATCAAGGGACATAAGGCCTTGTAAAAATGATTCTCTCACATGCCCAGACTGAAATACATTTCCCTGCTTACAGCAATATTAATCAGCTGTTAGGTGACCCAGCAACTGCAGTTGGGTGCCCAAATGAGAACCTAACAAATCTTTTGTGTCTCTAACTACTACTAAATGAATCTCTTACTGTAACTCCTTAGCTACGAGTGGGAGCTCTCTCATGGCAATGATTAGATTTATCATTTCTTACCCTGTCCAGTTTAGAAGGTTTGCAGGATCTGAGGGGAGGATGTGTTGTGTTTGTAATAATTATTGACGTGCTTTCCCTTACCTGAGCCAACTTCCTTTCATGCCTCTCTGATGCTTTGCTCCCAGTGGTGTCATTGTCTAGCAGATCACGCTTGGCAATAAAATCCCTCTGAAAATGTAAAAACTTGTTAAACTGATCAGTTTTAGTCACTCCAGCCAAATATGAAGGCATAAACTGGTACTCATCCTTAGCAACTTCAGCAGCACAACGTCGGCTGTTCTTAACTGGCTTGTACTTCAACACCTTCATCTCTGGCACATCTAACTCTTCTCTTTTAAGTGGCTTATTGAGTCTGTCAGTTTCTTCCTCTATTTTCTTTTTAAGCTCTTTCAACTGCCTTTCCAAAGGAGTAAAAGTTAATGGGCCATTCACTGGGCGATCAACTCTGGCCATGAGTGCCTGAGAGTGTTTGTAGAAAGGAGAGGCAGATTTGGCACGTACTGGAACCAGTGTGGTGTTGGGGGTGAAATCAGCCAAAGTATTTTTCATCTTCTTGGCTGTCTCATCGCATATATTTTGAGCTGGGAATTGCTTTCTTTCTGTCGTGAAATGTGTTGGTTTCTTGGCGCTGTCCCAGTATCCCGGTTTTATATTCTCTTGCGGCTTATAAAGCTTGTTATGGTTTAAGTGTCCTGAGGTGTAAAGTTGAACATCAGCTCTGTGGGCCTTTTCCAAGCCATCTAAAAGATGAGTCAAGCTCCTCTCTTGCTTGCTTTCTGCCATGGTAAAACTGATTATATCACAGAAAACAACAACAAAAAGTAGGAAAGTTTAAGTTGAGAAAAACATTGAACATATGGCTCACCTCTTCTAGCTTCATAATAGAATATTTTAAGTGAAATTAGTGGTTGGATTCTCAGCCCTGGATAGCCAAGCCCATGAAGTATCAAATCAAACAGTATAGGAAGCAGTCATGTCAAATTCAACACGACTTCCCTACAACGTGCCCCATTCAGCATGCCTCAACCTTGAGCTGGGAGTACCACCTGTAGGGCTAAAAGTCTGAATCCATTCTCCATGCCCAGTATATTGCTGATCTCATCCCTACAACCATACCTGTAGGTGCCAGTTGTGATGGGAATTTTTGTAGGAGCCATGAATGACATTAGACTCTACAATGAGATAGACTGCAAACAGGGTGATCTGTGGAAAATTATAAGAAAGAATTCCAAGAGTTGTCAAAAATATTAGTGACAAGGAAAATTATGAGGGGAATTTCCTGATTTTTTGCAGGGAGGAATTGAGGTTTTTTTAAAAATAATTTTGTAACACATCTGATTGTCACTCACATTCTGTTTCAAAGTTGTGTCTTAAATCAGATCACTGTGGTGTTGTGGTCTCTTTGAAATCACTCAGGATAATGCCATTTCTGCAAAGAATCTGACAGAGGATGTCTGTGTAGTTTCATCAGGGCGCAATGTGGGAGAGCTGTGCATAAAGCCCTCATCCTACCCCTGTTTATGCCTTTGCTTAACTTTAAAACACAAGACTAATCCCACTGATTTCCATGAGATTACTCATGTGCTTAAAGTTAACCAAGTGTATGTATAAAAGCTTGCAGGATCAGGACCTTAGTACTAGACCCAGTGTGTGAGTCAATTTACAGTAGCTCAGCAACCAAGTGTAACTAAGGTGCTTAAGTTTAAACTCAGTTGTGGCAAAAAGACGTTTGTCTAATACAGTTTGGGCAGCCAACTTAGACATGTTAGAACAGAAGTGTTTTGCACATGCAGGAGCCTAAGCTATAACATGGTTTTTGAGTATAGCTCTAACCTAGTTTGACTCCAGGCACACCAGCCAGATATCACAGCTTTTTCATCACTACATGTAGGTTGGTATTTACCCAACAAATCTGTTGGACAAACCAGGCTTTGCAGAAGTATGTGCTGAGCCTCCAAGTGTCAGGGGTTCTGTTGCAGCTCCTCAGCAACTCACTCCCACTGGCACATGTGAAGTGGCTTGTAGTGAGGAGCTAAAAAATAATTTAAAAAAAAAATCTACATGCAGCTCCTTCCCCGCCCTTGCTATGTAAGAATGGTGGCTGAGAAACTGCAAAAAACAAACCCTAATCGACCAACTTAGTTTGATAGAGAGTCACAGTTTGGCCCCCATCTTTACTGGCGGTAGGACAAAATCATATTTAAACATGGTTCAATCACTGCTCCAGCTAACATAATGCGACATGACAGATCGGTATTGTCTGTGGCCACCCCATGTTTGGGGCTGTGTCAAAGCAAAGGTTCATCTAGCCCAGTATCCTGTCTTCCAACAGTGGCCAGTGCCAGGTGCCCCACAGGGAACGAACAGAACAGGTAATCATCAAGTGATTCATCCCATGTCACTCATTCCCAGCTTCAGGCAAACAGAGGAGCCTGGTCTGACTCTCTCTCTTGCCCACCCAGAAGCTGGGGCTATGTGCTGGCCTGGGGGTGTAAAGAAAGAAAAGGGGTTGTTAGGGCAGCCCAGCCGGCCTTTCTCCATTCCCCTACCCACAGTGCTGCTACCGCTCTGGCAACTCCCAGGTATTCCTAGTGCAGTGGAGGCTGCTGTTGTGGGAGTGACAAGGCTGGGCTCTTCAGAATATTTAGTGGTTTGAGCCAAAACATTTGCCAAAATGTTCCCAAGCAGAGACATGAGAGGAGGGAACTGGTGATTTTTAACACTCGGAGCTTGTCTACAAGAACAATTATTGTAGTTGTTCATGGCAAGCAGGGACGTGAGTGTGCACTACACTAGCCTGCTGGGGTCTGACTGTCCCTCAGCATCCTGCTGCTGGGTGTTAGTCCTCTTTGAAATGGGACTAGCTCAAAGTGCATCATCAAAAAATGGTGGCCGCGCATCAGCAGCGAGCTGAGGGACAGTCAGACCCCAGCAGGCGAGTGCAGAGTAGATTGACACCCCAGCTTGCCACAAACTCATTGTTCCTGTGGACAAGCCCTTAGCTAAATCTCCATAGACAGTCACCAGACACAGAAAAGGCACTATTGTAGCATGAGGGGATCTCCCCATCCTGAATGTCAAACAATGAAGGTGCTAATGCTTCTTAGAGAAAAGATCCCAAGAATCCATTATAATGAAAATTTTGGGAAACATAAATATAGGGTCTTGCTACTACCTTACCCTATCATTAAATAAGAACAAGCAACAGTGTAAATGAATGTGTTTTATAATATCCTGCAGTATTTGTCCAACATATTACATTTTACAACAGTACATTCTAATACAATACTACATTATAGCTATAGACGGCAGAGCTTGGGGGCTTTCCTGTGCAAAACTCGAGTAGTTCCTTGACAAGCTTACTTATGCCTGTTCCCAGCCTGCACTTGAGAGCTGCTGTGTGCTCTCAACCCCCGAGTGCTGCTCAGAGCCTTGTTGGATCATGCTCTGACACTGTAAGCTTACTAAGGCAGAGAACTTGAGTTCAATTCTGGCCCTATTTATGCTGGTGTAAACAGAATTATTGGAGTCTTTGGAGTTACTCCGTATTTATCTCAGCATAGCTAGGAGCAGATTGGGACCCTGCATCTGCCGTTATGCTTTACGTAGCACTGACCACATGCTTGGTACTGAATAATGAATGGTAGTAGTCCTGCTCTGCTTCTCGGCCTTGAGTCGACTGAAAGCACAATTCATTTTCAGACTTGCCAAACCCGCGAAAAAAACGCAGACATTGGGCTTGTTTTTGGCTTAATTGGCTTGTGCGTTGCTTGTTGGCTAGTTTTTGGCCTGTAGCTCGTTGTTTGTGTTTTTTTATCGGCCCCCGGCAAGCAGGGGCAAGAGGGGGAGAGAGTCAGGGGTGCACAGCAGGCCCACCACAGTCCCAGACTGCATGCTGGGGGCAGGGCCGTATTAAAGCAGGGGCTTTAGGGGCTTCAGCCCAGGGTCTTGGGCCAAGGGGAAGCCCGTGGGCTGGATGGGGCCCGTTGCTTCTTTTCATCCGGGCCGCGGCAAGTTTCCACGCTGAGGGCTGGTCACCGGTCCCCGAGCCTCGGCACACTCAGCCTCGGCCCCGGCCCCGGCCCCACCCCCACCCCCGCAGGGCTGGAGCTGCGAGTGCCGGCATGCCCCTGCGGCCCCTAGGCAAGAGGAGTTCAGGGGCAAGGGCAGGGGAGGGGATGCACACACACACTCAGCACCGCTGCCACGCACAGTCAGGCACGCAGGGGGATGCACACACATGCTGTAGCTGGACTGGAGCCAAAATCACCCAATTCATGCTTTCATTCTGATTGGCTGGGAGCCAATCAAAAAACAAGGAACTACAAGCTAGTGTAAAAGCCCTGAAAGCCAAAAAGCTAGCCAACATGCAACGCACGAGCCAATTCAGCCTAAAACAAGCCCAATTTCTGCTTGGTTTCCACGGATTTGACAACTCTTGGGGATCCTACCTTAGCCCCACTGCACCGCTGACCAGGAGCTGCCCAAGGTAAGCGCCTTCTGGCTGGAGCCTGCACCCCTTCCTGCACCCCAACCTCCTACCCAAGCCCAGAGCCCCCTCCTACACCCAAACTCCCTCCCAGACCCCGCACCTCCACCTCCACCTGCACCCCAACCCCCGTCCCAACCCTGAGCCCCTTCCTGCGCCCAAACTCCCACCCAGAGCCCACACCCCAAACCTCCTGCTGCAACCCAACTCCATCCCATCCCTGGCCCCACCCCAGAGCCCACCACCCAGCTGGAACTGCACCCCCTCCCGCACCCTTGCCCCAGCCCTGAGCCCACTCCCAGATGCCAAAGCCTCAGGGGCCCCATAAAATCGGATAGCCCTGGGCCCACAGGAGAGTTAATCTGGCTCTGGCCAGGCGGATCTAGTCACATAGAGTATTGGGGTTCTCAGGGGTTGGCTTGTTTTGAAATGGGATTAGCTTGATTTTTGGCTTATTGTGAAAGTCGGGGTGCTTATTGACCGCGTAAAAGTTGGCAACTGTGTTCATTTTCAGTAGCGCCCTTTCACGGCACCTTCTAGTAGTAACTCGCTCCTTCCGCACGGCCCGGCACACAGCCTCCAGGACCCGCCCATGCGTGCGCGTTGCTTTCTAAAAACGATTGGCTCTAAACCACTTTCCCACAGAACCCAGCCACGGGGGAACCATTGCAGCAGAGGCCCGAACGGCGGAACCGTAACTTACGTCAAGGCTCCGCCGTCCGCTCTCACCGGCTCCACTGTGTATCCAGCATAACTGCTTCCCTTCGGCCGGGGTGCTGTTACCGAGGAAACCAGCGAAACATTCTGCGTTCTCGCTCCTGCTGCTGCTGAGCAACCGTGCACGCTGCTGCAAAGGGAACCTCGGGAGGCAAGGGTATTTCCCAGTGGAGTCTAGCCAGCTTGTGGAATCGAAACCGCCTCCCTGGTGGGAATTCTTTTTCATCTCAAGGTTGATGACTGGTATTTTAAATTCCAACCTGATTGTTTTGTTTTTGTTTGGAATACTGATCTGTTAAAACACACTGGACAGTTGGATGCACTCCCGGGAGCTATTCTGCATCCCAAGGAGCTATAGCCTGTCCTTCTTTGTATATTGAATGCACATAACACCTTGTGCAAAGTTGACAGCCTATTTCTCCCTGCTCTCAGAGTTCAATATTTGCAAACTGATAATACCCCGGAAAATTACACTCTCAATAATTTAAGCTCTTCGGATCAAAGACTTTCTTTGTTTTTGAGCCTGATACAGCACCTAGCATATCATAAATAATCATTAAATAATAACTTAGTGCTCATGTAATTGAGAGCTATTAGGCCTGGCATGAGCCAGGCATTGTGTGGGCAGATGCATTGCAAGCTCTTACGTAATATGACTCAATGACAGCACAGTGCAAGTTAATTTTTAGCACAGTGATATACTGTGTCAGAGATACACTGGTAACATAACAGGGGTTTATATTTACAGAGGTGTGGAGCAGAGCAAGGGCCCTGGTCCCATGGTATATTTCCTGAGTAAAGTATTCTTGATAGATATAATGGCATCACAATGGTTAAACTTAACACCCACATTCTGCATACTCTATGTGCATGATACCACATAACAGAGGTTAATATCTGCTGATTTGTGAAGGGGTGCTTCTATGGTGGGATCATTCCAAGCACATTTCTAAACACTTTATTAATATATAATTATTAAGCTTTCCATCTAAGACACTCCAATACTATAGTGCTGGAGGCCATGAATTCTTAATAGATCAATAAATAACTACACTATTAGTATTTAACTGCTATAAAAGTATCACTTATTACTGAAACAACAAGGAGTCCGGTGGCACCTTAAAGACTAACAGATTTATTTGAGCATAAGCTTTCGTGGGTAAAAACCTCACTTCTTCAGTGGGGTTTTTACCCATGAAAGCTTATGCTATAATAAATCTGTTAGTCTTTAAGGTGCCACCAGTCTCCTTGTTGTTTTTGTGGATACAGACTAACATGGCTACCCCCTCATACTTGTCACTTATTACTGATCATCTTACTACTACAAAACAAAAGGCATCATGATTACAAGGTATTTATTTTACAGAATACTTCTGGAAGGCACAACAATGAATTATGAACACAAGGAGCACCACAAAACAGAATTTAAAGAGATACAGGCCGCCAACAAATATTACAAAATAAGAATATGAATGGAGAAGAACTGAGAATGGATCCAGTCCTGTGAAGATGAATGCGCAGAACCTTGCAGAATCAGGTATAGTTTTTGGGGAAGGAGCTGAGGCTATGAGGCTATGAAATCCTAGTCCCATTGATTTCAATGGCAAAACTCTGCTTGACCTCAATTGGCCAGGATTCAGCCTAAAAGTTTTAGAAGTCATTTGAAAGTACATGTACAGAAATAATAATATGTAGCAGAAAAGAATCTATAGATAGAGTTTGTTACACAAAAAGAGGCAAAAAATAGAAAATGGATGGAATCAGGAAGAGGTAACACACAAAAAGAACCTCATGGAAAAGAAGTGTGCAGTGGCTAGCAAACGAAATGTTTAGATTTATGTACGAAGTATGGAAAGCATGGAAACAAGATGAGCAAAACAAAACTGTGGAATCAAAATTGTGAACTCCATGTAAATTTGACTCAATAGTCAGGTAAGCTGATGAAGCAGTGAGAGAACAGACGAAATAGGATGGGCTGTAGCATCCATTCCACATAAGGTAAGAATGACCACCTCTAGGACACCCATCTGTTTAACCTCAGTTTCCCCATAACAGTTATAGTTGCTTGAACATCTATGTGTGTTCCTGGCAAGAGCAGAAACAAGGTGATGTAGAAACAATGTTAATACCTGTGTATTAATCCTCAGAGCATGCTCAGAAGCCTGAGCAAAGTCAGTCTGATCCAAGTGCTCATGCTGTTAAAATAAGCATTGTGCTACCTTCTCCTGACAAATCAGATGACTGAGTGCTTACTGAACACTGCACCCAGCACAGACTTTTTCACTCTACCTCAGAGAACAGGCATATGGCTGTTCTCATTGCCAATACCATTTCTACAATTTAGCACAAAGCAGTCCAGATTCCCTTTCCAAGGAATTGTAGTATTTACATGCATGGGATCCATGAGGCAGTTGGATCTGGTAATAGTTTGGAATAAACCTGAAACTGTCCGTCTGTGCCCAGAATTGATGTTTCCCAGCTGGCAATGCTGTATGTGGCCACAAAGCCAGCTAAAGCAACATCATTTTTTTTAAATCATGCTCAACTTAGGCACTGACCAACTTCAAAACCTCCAATATCCTTCGGCTGATTCCCTATTCCTCAAACTATGTTTGTTTAAAGAGTAAAGCAGCTGAAGCAGTCTTTTTAGAATTATTGTTAGTTCACCACAAGACTTTTGTTTGCAGCAAACACCACACTGGGCTGCCAGGAAACCAGACCCACTGTTACATATATTATAGATATTATTATTCCAAAACATGTTCATGATGCATGTTTCTAATGTTGAACATCATATTTAAAACAGAAAAGTTCCCATTGCTAGTCCCACTTGCTTTAGTTTCATACTGTTATTGAATAATATGTATTCATAATAAGGTAAATAATATGAATAATATGTATTCATAATAAGGTAAATTCACAGAGGGCCCATACCAGGCTCCACACACCACACAAGCCCTGAAGGCATAATTCAGGGATTCAGAGCTCAATCCAAGTATCAGGGTAGATGGAAGGAGCGAATCTTCCCTCTAGACTATAGAGCTGTTCCATGGAGGTTGCTTTAGCCCATTGGCACAAGACTCCATGGCACCAGTGTCTCCACATCCTGTACTGGAGGATGTGCATGCAAGTGGAGCCTCTGGCCCCTCCCCTTTCCACAGCCCCGCTGCTCCCCTGCCCAGCCAAATTCAGCCCCAAGAAGCTGCTAAGGCAATGTTCCTTGGCTGAAATGTAAGAACTGGTGTCTGACTGACTTACCCAGATTATTATTAGCCATCACTGTGGTATCTGACCACCATGGATGTATGCTTTCCTTTAGGGCTGAAGTAGGACTTCAGCAGAAGTTATGCCTTTTTAAAATCAGGTGCAATTTGGCCCTGATTGCCTTTTATTGAGTCGGACAAAATGGAACGAGATTCCGTATTTACACAGTTCTGCCTATAAGTCTATGAAAAGAAATAAGAATACAATTCTTAGGTCATTAATATACTTCTGATCATCTAAAACTGCCAGAGGACCTTCTCAGGGATCTTTTCTAGTAGAGCAACTAAGAACCTCCTTCAGCAGGTGCTTACTGTCGGGGGTAGCTATGTTATCTAAGGGCCAGGTTGCACCTGGCCCTTGTGCAAAGGCATGGGGGAGAGCTGAAATCCCCTCCTTGTGTGGCCCACAGAAAGGCCAGGCACAAACGCAATCCTTAGGCTCAGGGAAGGATGGAGCACTTTGCAGGGCTAGGCTCTAGGATCAGACCTGTGAAGGAAAGCTCAACCTGGCTGTTTATAGTGCAAGTATTTGCAGTTCTCCTCATTGTTTTAATGGACCTTATGCTATGGAAGCCTCAGCCGGAGCAGCAGTGGAGGAGGGACTGTATTAGGTGCAAAGTGCCTACTTGTTGCAACAGCAATAGGGCAGAGCTACTTGCCTGAGACCTGGGAAAATCTTGCTGATTGCAGAAGTCCTCCTGGGACAATTTCATGGCATTCGACAACATTTCTACATGGAGTGGGATCAGCAGGGGCTGCGGGAGGGAGTATGCGGCATTCTGTAAAGGTGAAGTATCAAGTGGTAACATAAGTTCTCTGTTGGTTCTGAGCTTTAGCATGCAAACTATGCTTGTAAATTTGTGTATGAAAATTGCAAAAAAGTCATGGTCTTTGGATTATATACATTAGGTGGGGCTCAAATATGTCCCATATTTTCTTAGAAATTGTAAAGTCACCGTTTAAATTGTAAGAAGCACTCTGGTTTTTTTCATGGTTTGTTACACACTCCACTGGCAAGTTTACCTTGACTGTGGCCCTGAAGGGTGGGATTTTAGTAATATCACTGGCAGTAGAGTTAGGCCAATGGTGGGTGCCTTCAAAAATTCTATCCTAAATTCTTTTTTGTGTGTGTTAATAACTAGGGTAGTTGGGTCTGTTGCTTGATATTCTGGTGATTGGGGTTATTTGCTGTTTTTTTAAGAGGACTGTTTGAGATATGAAATGGCTTATGAACATCATCCTGTCAAGTGCTGAGCACCTCTTGCACATAATACTGAGTGCTTCCCTCTGGTTCCACTGAAGTCAGTGAGACTGCTGTGCTGATCACTTTGCAAGACTGAGTCCTATACATTCGTAGCCTCTAAGGCCAGAAGGGACCATTGTGATCATTGCATCCGAACACTACATCCGAGGGTGCTAAAGGAGTTGGTGGATGTGATTGCAGAGTCATTGGCCATTATCTTTGAAAACTTGTGGCTATAGGGCGAGGTCCTGGATGACTGGAAAAAGGCTAAGGGTAGTGTCCATCTTTAAAAAAGGGAAGAAAGAGGATCCGGGGAACTATAGGCCAGTTAGCCTCACCTCAGTCCCTGGAAAAATCATGGAGCAGGTCCTCAAGGGATCAATTTTGAAGCACTTCGAGGAGAGGAAAGTGATCAGGAACAGTCAGCATGGATTCACCAAGGGCAAGTCATGCCTGACTAACCTAATTGCCTTCTATGATGAGATAACTGGCTCTGTCGACGAGGGGAAAGAAGTGGATGTGTTATTCCTCGACTTTAGCAAAGCTTTTGATACAGTCTCCCTCTCCTCTTGCCAACAAGTTAAAGAAGTATGGGCTGGATGAATGCACTATAAGGTAGACAGAAAGCTGGCTAGATCATTGGGCTTAACAGGTAGTGATCAATGGCTCCATGTCTAGTTGGCAGCCGGTATCAAGCAGTGTGCCCCAAGGGTCGGTCCTGGGGCCAGTTTTGTTCAATATCTTCATTAATGATCTGGAGGATGGCATGGATCGCACCCTCAGCAAGTTTGCAGATGACACTAAACTGGGAGGAGAGGTAGATACACTGGAGGGTAGGGATAGGATACAGAGGGACCTAGACAAATTAGAGGATTGGACCAAAAAAAATCTGATAAGGCTCAACAAGGACAAGTGCAGAGTCCTACACTTATGATGGAAGAATCCCATGCACTGCTACAGACTAGGGACCAAGCAGCTAGGCAGCAGTTCTGCAGAAAAAGACCTACAGGTTCCCTTGGATGAGAAGCTGGATGTAAGTCAGCAGTGTGCCCTTGTTGCCAAGAAGGCTAACGGCATTTTGGGCTGTATAAGTAGAAGCATTGCCAGCAGATTGAGGTATCTGATCCTTTTCCTCTATTGGGCATTGGTGAAGCCTCATCTGGATTACTGTGTCCATCCACACTACAAGAAGGATGTGGAAAAATTGGAAAGAGTCCAGATGAGGGCAACAAAAATGATTAGGGGGCTGAAGCACATGACTTATGAGGAGAGGCTGAGGGAACTGAGATTGTTTAGTCTGCAGAAGAGAAGAATGGGGGGGGGGATTTGATAGCTGCTTTCAACTACCTGAAGGGGGGTTCCAAAGAGGATGGATCTAGACTGTTCTCAGTGGTACCAGATGACAGAACAAGGAGTAATGGTCTCAAGTTGCAGTGCAGGAGGTTTAGGTTGGATGTTAGGAAAAACTTTTTCACCAGGAGGGTGGGGAAGCATTGGAATGGGTTACCTAGGGCGGTGGTGGAATCTCCTTTCTTAGAGGATTTTAAGGTCAGGCTTGACAAAGCCCTGGCTGGGATGATTTAGTTGGGGATTAGGTCCTGCTTTGAGCAGGGGGTTGGACTAGATGACCTCCTGAGGTCCCTTCCAACCCTGATATTCTATGATTCTGTGATCACCCAGTCTGACCTCTTGTATAACACAGGCCATAGAACTGCCCCCAAAATAATTCCTAGACTGTATCTGTTAGAAAAAAACATAAAACATGCAATCTTGATTTAAAAATTATGTCTTGAAGACTCCACCATGAACCTTGGTACATTGTGCCAATGATTAATTACTCTCACCATTAAAAAACTATATTTTATTTCCAATCAGGGGTAGCCTTGTTATCTAAGTGTTCCATGGCTAAACTGGTTTGAAGTTCTGTAGTGTTCAAACTTACATGCCATCTCTTCGTGCTATTTCAGTTGGCGATCCTTCACTTCCTATCCTACACTACTGTGCAATATATCTAGTCCTGTTAGAAAACTACCATGGTCAACCCTACAGACAGCTTTATGTCATCAATGGATCAAGTGATCCCTGTATATAATCTCTAAAAACGTCACATGGTCTCTCTGTATGAACAAAGACATTATATATAAAAAAGCTGAAACTCTCAGGGTGAGATTCCATGCTATACCTCTAAGGGATGCAACACAAAATTCACAGCTCAGCACTGAAGCACTTTTGAAAATCCCACTAGCTGCTTATGCACCTAACTCCCATTAATTTCAATGGGAGTTAGGGACCCTGACACTTTTGAAAATCCCACTTGGTGCCTATCTGCATCTTTAGGTGCCTGAATATCTTTAAAAATCTGACCCTTGGTGACTTGTCCAAGGTCACAAACTGTGTGTGGAACAGGGATTTAAACCCAGATCTCCCAAGCACTTAACTCCAAATCGAAATGGAGGCATCAAGCAGGATTCTTCACAAAATCCCATGCATTTTATGTCAACTATCTTGTGCCCACAATTTGTCACCTATTCCTTTCCCAAGCCGATCCATACTGCTAACAATAATTGTCAAGCGAGGTGATTATTTACTGTTTAGTTACTTTTACAACAGGCACCAATACAGGATTCACCTGCCCTTAAAAGTGGGCATTGAGGGAAGGGTGGAATCTCCTTGGAAACTAGGCAAATCACGTTCAAGTTCCACTTTACTTTCATTAAGATTGATCTGTTGATCTGTGGTATTTCTGGTCTGCCTATTCCCCACAGAATTTGGACACTGATGGTAATATTTTCAAAAGTGCCTAGCAGATGCTTGAAGTCCCTCTGGTACGAGTGAAAATTTTACCCTGAGACTTGGAAACTAGGGCTCTTTTCTGGACCCATAGTTTTCATTTATTGGTGCAAGATGCTGTTAGCTTAAAAACAGTGTAAGTAGAGGTAGTTCTCTGTGAATAATGTACTGAATCAACAGCCATTTTCGTTGTATTCTCTCATGGGTGTTCAGGTGCTGTGACTGCAAAAATTACCTAGCCCTTCCAGTAATCTTAGAACATAAAGGAAAATTACTTACCTGCTCTAATTCAGCTTTTCCAAAGGTATTATTTGACTGGATTCCTATTGTTGGGTTTCAAGTTTCCAGTGTGAGACAAGAGAGCACTCTTGTTGCTCTCAACAGACTTTTGACTTTCAAGAACCATGTGGTGTTCTGTGTACATACCAGACACCAGGACCTTCTAACATGTATCCCTTGGGTTTCTTCATGAGCAGGAAGCCAAGAGCTCCCTCATCTCCAAACAGTATTTATGCCTGATATAAACTTTCCTAAGACAAAATGAGCAGAAAGGTACTGAAATTCAGCTTCCCAACTATGAGGGGAATGAAGGGGTGAGTGAGCAGTCAAGCGATATTTTCAGAGAAGCTCTCTGAAGATATCTAGGGAACTCCTGGCTCTGTTGAAGACACTGGTAATTTTGTCACAGACTTAAATGGCACCAAGATTTCATCCAACATATTGACTTGGATACCTATATTGGAGTCTGATCCCAAGTTCATTATTGTTAATGAAATGATCCCCCCCCCCAGTAGCTTCAATGGGTTTTGGATCAAGGTCTTGGAAACTAAAATGTTCAAAGGAAGTATCCACAAAGCAGTACATTCTCTAACTTATAAGTGGGCAAGAAAAATTCAGAGGCCTTTTTTTAAGTCTCAAGAAACCCCTTTCATCAAACAGGAGGTAAAAGCGTTGGAGAAAATTTTACTGGGTAGGTAGCAAACAGCCACTGGCATGCAATGTTCTCTGCAAAGTAAGAGCAACCACGTTGCCTCTACTGCAAGAAGGAAAACATGAAAAGAGCAAAGGACTTGCTCTACTGCCACCAATTTGAGAAGCTGGATCAAATAGTAACCAATTGGTCCAGAATACTAGTTCTTACCAACAATAAAAAAACTGGTGGAAAGGACCAGGTTAATAAAGAATTTGCAGAAACATTGTCCTTGTGCAAATGTGTTGGGATAGGGGAAAATGTTAAACTAGGATGAGAAAACCTTTGTCCTACACACAGGTCAAATCTCAGAACAGTTAATGTTTTAGAACATTAGTCTTGAGGTTGAAACAATCCAGTTAGATAAAAGGAGCTGAGTCTAGAAGGAAAAGGGAAGGGGTTTGTTTCCCTAAGGAATTCAGAAACAAACTTCAAAACACCCTAAGTGAAGGTAGAAAAAGACAAGCTACAATATGTCCAAAATAGCCTCTGAAATATCTCTGAAGGAGGCACTCAACTCCAGCACAGCATCAAAACTAAATGCATGAGTGAGAAAGACCATGCTCCTCCCTCAGAAGAGCTGAGGCTGTTGACGTGCTCAGGACTGAGGAGTCCCACATGCCATATCGACACACCATAGCTGACAGAGAACTGAAATTCCCTTGTCAACCCCGATTTCAAAGTACTAGTTGGTTATGAAGTTGAAGGGCAAAGAAAGAGATCGGTTCTCCAAGCAATCTACTGGGAACAGGGCACTGGAAAAAGGATACAGAGCACTGTCCAAGTGGAACTGAGGTCTGCAGGACTGGACCCGGCCTCTATAGCAGCAGTTCCAACAAGGAGCTCCTTTGACAAACTCAATAAAAAAAAAGGAACTGGAGGGGAACATTACACAGTTGGGATTTTCATGCTTTTTAAGTGTGTGGACCCAAATCATAAAGGACATTGTTTCACGATCATCTCCCACCTTGATTCATGACATCATGGATCTCCCTTCCCCCTCCACATACTATCAATCACATATTCTTGTGGCAACTACAGCAATTGCGTACATGGAAAAATAACATAAGGAGATAATGTATGTATTTGTTTTATAGTCATCTAATCCAAAGCAAGAGCTGAAAACAGAGGGAGCCAACAGCATCTGACCTGCCAGTTCTCCACTGATCACTAGTGAGTGCCCTGTGTTTAGTGGGCGGTCTTTTGAAAACTGTTCAGGAGGGCAGTGAGGCACCTATTAATGTCTTGAAGGGTCAATAACCACTGAAAGAGATGAGAGTTCCTGCCATTCATGCTGGAACTTTGATACTTAAAAGTAAGAGTCCAGTCACATGGTATCTTTACATGTATTTTTATTATAGTGATCACCATTAAAAAGTCAATGTTTCCCCATAGCTACCCACCACTCTATACCCGAAATAACACATTTCCCTGCACATACAAGAAGAAATCTCAGTTACTATGGGCGAATGTTGATTTTTAATGGCAGCTGCAGATGAATCTCATTTTGACAGAAGCATATATAAAATCACCTGTTGTACTGAAATTAACTCATCCATGTTATTTTCTATAATTATCAATACTACCTCACATGATCACATGCTAACCCAATAGAAGGCTCTTTGGAGCAAGGATTTGTTTGTATAGCATCAAGCAGAATCCCTGTCTGGAACATCTGAGTGCTACTGTTATATAAATAGTAATAAAAGGAGGAGTGGCAGAATTATAGGTACTGTAATAAGGTGCATTCATATTGTCTTTTTTTAAAATCTGTAATTTTGTCTAACCATTTCTACCGTGAGGTTTGTCTTAGCACACCTAGCTCTTCCTGGAACAAACCTTTTCTCTCAAAATTAGATGTACCTGTGTGGGTCATGAAAAACAGGGTTTGAAGCATAAGAGTTCTGAAGGAAACCCATGAAAAGAAACTATTCTAACAATACTAATTTTTTGCCCCTTTTCCTCCTCATCACCATGCCTAGACAAAAAGGGCCACAAATCTTTTCAAGCAACATATATGTAGTTCCAAGGTGCTGGAAACAGATGGATTGTAAATGTACTCAATTAAATTTAATTGTGAACTAAAAAGGACAGCCCAGATCCTCAGCATGGAAGTCAACGCAGCTCTGGCAATTTACACCAGCTGACGATCTGACTGTAATTTTAATATTTAATATACAGTAAGACATGTTTTGTTATAGAAAACAGCTGCAACAGCAGACGTTTGGAAAAATGCACCTTAACTGATAAGTTGTCACATGTACAGAAAATCAAATGTTGATCTTTTTCATGGATTCCATTGCCTTTTGTTCTTATTTTTCCTTGTATTTTACCTGTAGTGGATCAACAAACATACACTCAGATCCGCAAGAAGTCCCTCTCCCTCTCCCCCACTCACAACGACACCCAAAAATGAACATAGAAAATATTAAAAAACTCTGTATTCAGTAATATTCACACCAAAGTGTATGGATATATATATATATCCATTAAAATTATGAACATTTCTAAATATATTTTATGTATCATACATATATTTATATGTATAATTACATATCCACAGAAGTTGTCTTGCTGTGCTAAAGACAGCAATTAAAGCAGAAACAGGTTTCACAACAGGACACCCATATATGCATATGTACTGGCTGTTTGATTTGTTAATTTATTTACAGCTTAACTATATCATAATAAATGATTACTGCTCTATTGTACAAACATAATAGTAAAGGTTTAGGTTTGTTTTTTAAATACAAAGACTGCAAATGAATACATGAAAAAATACACACCATGTACAGTATTTATAATTTATAAATGCAAAGGTAAGACCTCTTTAAATTATTGCACTTGCATTTCTTTTTACAAAGAAGATAGTTTATACGTGTCATATATATAAAATCAATTTTTCAGCTCACTAGATGTCATAAAGTTGAATGTTGTTATCTTGAAGATTTTTCTTCTTCACAGACTTGCCCTCCCCGCCGAATTTTGAATATACATGGATCTACTCTACAAACCAGTTTGATCTACCCTGCAAACCAGTTGATTACTAACTTTTTCAGTTTTTGACAGAGCATACACCCAAAATTACAGTTGAGCACAGTTTTTGGTCAGCAAGCAGACAAAAGATAGTTGTGATGTGCCTTTGCTAGATTGGGATACATAACCTAAAATTTGAATATGAATATCCTTATAGAAGAGTATAGAAAGTCACTTACTCTCCTTAGAATGAACAATTTACTGCACCATTTCACAGAATGGCAACTATATCACAGTGTTTTAGGCAAATGCATTTCTTCAAGAAGGTTGCAAATGTCTGAACAGGTAAGGGACTTGGGTATTTCTTTTAGATAACTAATGCTATATGTTGCCCTTACAATTTTAACACTAAGTGGCCTGAACACAGTAACAGCAAGAGACTGATTAGCTAGTACAAATATTTCTACTTCTAAATTTGCAATCCATACAGATTATTTAAAACACACCTAAATACTGTGGTCTGAGTGCCATATGAAATGTAAGTGCCACACTGCATGCCTCCGAGAATCTAATTAACATATTTGAGAATGTGCTCCCATTTAAAAAAAAGCAGTACATTATTCTAATGTAATGCTTCTACCATGCTACAATTTATAACAGTGTAGCTGCAATGTGCTGAACCATTACAGTAGAGTATTGCACTATCTTACAAAAATTCTTAACGTGATTACCGCAGTAATGGAGTTTCCAGCAAAGCTTTTATAGAATAAACAGTATATTAAGTGAAAGCTAAAATGGCTAATACCATCCTGTGCCATCCACTTTTCACAGGTTGGCTACGTTTTCCGTATTCATTATGTTCCAGGTATTGTTTCAAGATGCATCAGCAGGAGCTATGGCTGAATACGCATCCTTCTCAAATTCAGCTTCTTATACCTACTCAAAAGAATGCTCAAATATGGCTTGAAATAGTCCCTTTTTTCTATTGTTTTGTTTAGAATGGAAAAGGTCATTAAAACTTTAATAAAAACAATGCTCTTTTGGGAATAAAAACTATACATTTTATAAGACTTTGAGGAAAAATGTCTGTGCCAATTTTTTAAAAGTTCTTACTCATTTTTTGTGAGTACGTTTTTAAAGAGACAAAAACTCAGCTGACATTTGACCACAAAAATGGTTGTGACAGATGTTTAGTTGTTCTATTTGCCAGCGCAAGTATAACTTTTTGTACAACCAAATATTCAACCTGGACCTGAGTCATGACATTCAAATGCAGACTCAAACTTCTTCTTAGATTAGGGTTTTCAGTTCTGGGATACTGATTTGGGTTTACTTCTGTCAAACATCTGGATGCCTAAAATTGCACTCACTAAATTAGTCTATAGGACAAATTGATGCAACTTAGAAAATTTTGCCCATTAAGACTATTATTTTTGTTGTTGCCTAAAATATAGGTAGGCTTTGTCCATATGGTTTTGACTCTTTTTCCCTGTCTTACTCCAGAAGAGAAGAAAGGGGGTGGGTGGACTGTATTAACTCTAATGGAACTTTAACTATTACAAACTATTTTATGTGGTTCAGGTTACTCAAAATGTCAAGTACCAATATAGTTGTCTCATCACATTAATAGAACTATTTATTGCAACTTTGCTTAATTCGTTAGGGAAATATTTAAAGCACCTATATGATACAGCCAAGCATTTTCAGTGACAACTCATGATTTAGCTAATTTAGATTTTACAGTCACTGACTGGAAATCAGACAAACTTTCTGTGAAATGAATATAGCATGTGACAAGGAATATTTTGCAACACTGAAAAGACCAGCAAATAGAGGGAGAAGGGGACAGTAATAACAGACATGCTTGAGCCATGAAAGAGATTTTCAATACGAGTTGTTTTGGGTATCTCACAGATATACAGACAGACTGTATTTGAGGCCACCACAGATCTGTGAAGTTTCTACATAAATCAGTAACTCTGTGTCCCAAGTTCTTTGCTTGCAGTCACACAGGCTGCGTATGAATTGAGTTATTTAAACCAGAACTGATAAGGAATAAAGTAGAGGACACACTTACGTCGATCTTGTTTGTTTAGTCTGATAAAATTGCATCCTTATAATTTTTTTTCATTCCCAAAAAATTCACTGGTGACTATGCAGAGAACAACAGCATTTAGTATTGGCAAAGCAAACTAAGCATTGCATGGATGCTGCTAGACATCCTTGGTCCCCTGTATGATTCAAATCTGAACTTCAGATAAAAAGATTTGATCAAGATATCTCAAATCTAACCCTACATGGTATTTTATGTACTGCAAACGCTTATGTATATATTATGTGATTATAGATCACATACTGTATATACATACAAACATATACTGGTTTGTGCTCAACCAGAACAGAAGGCAAAACTCTTCAGGGACCCAGACATTTAAATAAAAACAAATAATAAGATGCATGCTTATTAGATCAATAAAGTTCAGTAAACAAGCAAAATGGAAAAAGAGATACTACCTATTGCCTTTAAACTGCTGACCGTACTACTACTTCTTTGTATTTATACTACACTGTAGTGTTGCCACTGAACCATTTCAAGACTTGCCTATCTGCAAGCAGGTAAGAAGAGTTGTATAATATAATGTAGGCTCGGTGGTGGAGAATAAACAAATGTAGTGTTGCTAATGACCAGGGTATAGACAAGATGTACTATATACTGAAATTTTATTTTATTTTTAAAAAGACAGATTCAGGGTCAAATTCTGTATATTGAATTACACCCTTTGCAACCACATTAAAATCAAAAGGGTTGCATAGAGCATAAGGCCCAAAACTGCAAACAGTTATACATGTGCTTAATGTTAAGCACATGCATAATTGTTTGCAGGATCAGAGCCCTGCATCAGCACAGAATTTCTTCCACAGAGTTTCAATTTTCTGAATCAGTTATTTTTCTGCTTAGTTAGGTAGCTCTAAACTTGGAAATGTTTGCTGAACTAGAAAAAAAAGCAAACGTAAAAAAGGTAAATGGTTTCCCTTTTTTTTTATAGTAGAAAACATACAGTACTGGTGAGCAACATAAAAGCTAGTCAAAGAAAAATACTTTCCTTTTATTGTGATGGTACCGCAGTAATGCCTAGTATACCTGACTTTTCTGACAAGGCTGCTATTTCCAGCAGAAAGTATTGTATGTTAAACATGTCTCTCTAATATTTTCTAAAATATGACTCACCACAAAAAATATTAGCATGACCACTTGACATATAGCTAGCTAGGCAGGCAGATCTCTGCTATTACATTCAAACTTTAGCCCGTCATTTTAGTCAATGTTGATAAAAAGGTCCAGCCTGAAATTATGCCTGCATCTCTCCTTACTGGAGATAAATATCCAGTACTTCCAGTGTATGAATGGATGAGCTCTCTAGCTTTTCACATAATCACAAAAAACCCAAACACCACAGCCAGTGCTTTCAACATTTAACTTGAGAAATAAAACAGTTGCTCTGTGATACCTAATAGAATTTTTGGAGCCTTGAACCTAAAAGTTGATTTTCCTTCCGTCTGCAGCAAGATAATTCAAGTACTGTAACTTCAGTAAAAGTTACAGCTCCAGAGGTTTTCTGCTAAATTTCAAACTGATTACCAGTAGATCACACATAAACATTCACAATAGCAATGTGTAAAATGTTCTATTTATAGCCAAGAACTCCCAAGTGACACTGGTGTTAAATCCAGCCACAGTACAATATAATAAAAGTACCATTGAAACCCTTACTAGAAAGATACAATTTTAAAAGTACCCCCTAATAGTTTTCCCTTCAGTTTTGAATTAAGGCCTCAGCAATGTAGCCCATGAGAAAAGGCCAGTCTTTTATATTCACATGTCATAAGTTTGCTTTGACAGCTGATTCTGAAGCAACTGAGTTGTCAGTCTCTCTCTGGTTATGTTGTGTCACTGATGTTAGACAGGAGACTGGTAGACAGTCACCTAGCTGAGGTAACTGTAGGTATTACCTCCACAGGCAGATCTGCTTCTCAGCATCTGTAGCTTTTTTTTCCTTTCCAAAAAAGAAAAAAAAACCCAAACCAAACAAAAAATGAACAAAGGAGAGATGCCTTAGAGTTAAAGCAATTTGTCACGGCTGTTTAGTCATCAATCTTCACAGGAAGTGAATCTGAGGTCTGGGGATCATGTGATTGGGACGGAATCCATAATGAAGTTTCCTCTCCTTGTGTCAATTTCTCCCATTGTTTGAGATTTTCCCTGGAGATGCAAAAAGAGCAAAGCCTGTACATAAATGTAATAGTTTTTTCATAATAAGTTCTGCTACATTATACCAACAGAAGTAGCTTTACGGAGTACATAACACTGGTCTATAATAAAGTTTTTCTTACTACTGTATTTATTTCATCTTATTTCTTTCTGTCAACCCCCAATTTTTAAATCTAGATGTCTATTTTAGGGAAGTATATGCTGGCTATTGCCAGGATCCTGTGTGTTCTGCAATTCAACAGCTGCCAATTTGCCACAGAATTCACCCCTTGCTAAAGAATTGTGCTAAGGAACCTGCTTCCATTTTTTATAAAAATTATGTTTCTAATCCTCATCATTGCAGAGATGTCTTTGAAAGCATGACCTAATGCCATGATGCCGGCTCAAGGCTGCAGAGAAACTGAAATAATAGCTTTTGAGAGATGTGACCTGTCCCATACCTCACTCAGGGCGTCATGGACTTTGTGGCAGCCTAATTAGTTGTTTTTCCAGGATGCCAAAGAATTCAGCATTCTTGCCATGCCATTTGCCTCTATGGAAGCCATGGAAGCCCACAATTCTTCATGAAGTCCTCTCTCCATTTAGAGCAGTAAGACAATACAATTCTGCTGGCCAAAGTAGCTAATGATATTTTAGATATTACGTTTATTGTATAGTCTTCTCCAAAGCAAAGGGCCTTCGAATAAAGGGGGGTGTTCTTGTCTGATATTCTCCTTCCTAGAGGCAGAGAGTGCTCATTACCTTAGAGCCTGGCCTACCCTATCCTTCAAGTCTCCAAACTTTGGTTTTACAAATCATAAAAGAGTCAAATAACAAAGCTGTACAGGGAGATATTGGAAAATCAGTAAAGTGCCTGAAACCACTATTGCTTATTGCTAAAAGCAGCCAGGTTAGCAGGCCATAAATTGGCCATGCAGCAACCTCAGCTTAACCAAGCCAGGAGGGGAGGGGGTTTTGGGTCCCACAGAAAGGGCAGATTGACCCTGCGTCCCTTCTGATAAGAATTGTGTTGAAGTTGCGGATACATGCATTTTAGAAGAGCAGGATGTGCCCTCAGGAATGTCCATTAGGGCCTCAAGGCTGCAAACTATGGGAAAAAAACCCACATCTGGTTAATCAATCATAAGGAAACCTCTTGCTTGACCATTGAAACTGCTTGCTTAACAAGTTTTCTTTAAGTGACATCTGCTTGCTTAACAAGTTTTCTTTAAGTGACATGTCATTATATTACTAATGTATAAATAAGGGGGAAAAGTTTGAGGTAGTGGGACTGGACTCTCCCTCTGAATGCATCTTGTGTTCCCCACCTGCAGACAGGCTGCCGCTGTGCTACTTGAGAGCCACACTCAGCTTCGGTAATTATTGAGGGTTGGGGGCGTTTTACTAACCTGTTGCTGATGTGTGTAAGTGCTTGAGATTAAGTAAAGTTTAGCTTTAAGTGAAAGCATTCTTGTGTTGTCCTGTTTGTGCCAGCCATCTGTCGGTCGGACAGCCATGTCTCCCCTGATTTATTTCCTGACAGCACCTCGCACAGAGCAAAAGTTACCAAGAGATTTGTGTTGAGAGAACCCCGGGGTAACACAGCTGCTTACAGCTTAAGTATCTGAATGGAATATGGAGCCAGAGTTTCATGTGGTGTAAACTGGTATCACTCCAAGGACTTAAATTGGATTATGTTAATTTATATTGCTGTGGATCTGTGAGTCCATGATATTTACAGATGGTCAAAATCGACCATTCAGTTTTCAAATGCAGAGTAAAAGACAACCATACTATCTGAGCTTTAACAAATTCACTCCATTCTGTCCTACCAAGTGTCTAGTTATGTAGACAGACTCTCAAACAGAGGTCTGCAGTGAAGGAATAGGAATACAGTAACTCCTCACTTAAAGTCTTCCCAGTTAACCATGTTTTACTGTTACGTTGCTGATCAATTAGGGAACATGCTTGTTTAAAGTTGCGCAATGCTCCCTTATAACATTGTTTGGCAGCTGCCTGCTTTGTACACTGCTTGCAGAAAGAGCAGCGTTGGAGCTCGTGATGGGGGCTTGGAACCAGGGTGGACCGGTAGCCCCCCTATCAGTTCCCCACACCCCTAAGTTCTCTGTGTCTGGACAGTTCAGCTGTCCCTCCCCCACTGCCTTGTGCTGCTCCTGCCCTCTTCCTTGGATCTGCTCCTGGGAACCTCCTGCTTGCTGTGCAAGGGTGGGGGGGGAGGTGAAGAGGGGTGTTAATGTCAGGGTGTCCTCCTTGGTTCCCCCCCCACTTTATCCATCTCCATATAGCAGGGCAGGGACACAACAGGACTCAGGACGGAGGGAGCTTGCTGGCAGCAGCTGCTGTCTCAACTTGCCGATCTACTTAAAAGGGCAATGTACTTAGAGTGGGGTCAGTATCCTTAAAGGGGCAATGTGCATCTCTCTCACACACACGGTGTGTGTGTGTGTGTCTCTCTCTCTCTCTCTGTGCCATGGTGTTTCCCCTCCCTCCATTCCGTGCTGCCTTGTAGAGTTTTTGATAAGCCTAAAATTTTGACAAATTTTGGGTCAACCCAAATCAGTTTTTTTTTGAACTTCTGACAATTATATGCGGTGCAACCTTATGCATCTTATTTACCCTCCCTAATCCTCAATTTCCATATCTCTAAAATAATGATAATAATGCTCAACTACTTCACACAAGTATTGTGAGGCTATGTACATATTTGTAAAATAAGTGCAAAACATAATTAAGGCCAGTCACGTGACTGAGGAGTTCCTGGCTTCCAGTCCTGAGGTTAATCCATCAATCATGTGGCCTCTAAGAAGACTTCTTTCACACCTACTTCATAATGAAAATATTTAAGAACATATTTTTGAGCAAAAGTGGATTTCTGATTTCAAAGACATCCAGCTAATGGAAAATATTTCATGAAGAAATTCATCTGGAGTTTTCATAAATGTAAAAAATCTTTGAGGAAGTTGAATAAGGTTTTTAAAAAAAGACAGCATAATTGAGAAAAATTGTGATGGGAACCAGCTCTGCTACAGAATATGCAATTTGTCTTTAGGCCACAGTGGACCAGCCAGCCAACATCTAGCTTTCAGCGGTTGATATTACTGGATGACTATTTAGTAATCTACCCCATGCAGGAATTACAAATCTAGCAATTAGCAAGGTTGCAAGACCACACAAGCTACCTCTACAAGATGCTTGACTGATTCACAGTCAATTAAGACTGTTTACAAGTAGTTTTATAGGGAAATTTAAGTGAACTAATTTTTTTTTTAAATTCTCAGGGTTTAGCTTTGGTCTTTTGTTTCTATCATTAGGAAGGGAGTCTGGAGCCTCCAACACCGAAGAGAATGAGATATAAGGTTCCATTAAGGGAAACTCAGTGTAATAACAAAAACCATCTTAAAGCAGATAGGAACATCTGGAATAGGCAGAAGTAGGTCTTGCTGCCGCAATTACATTTAGGCAATTGATGGGCTTATATCTGATATGTAGAAAAGGAGAGAATGAGAGGAAAAAAGGTATGTGCATGGATGGGTGGGAAAGAGTCAGGAATAGCCTCCATCACAATGAGATCTAGAAGAGGTAGTATTTATTTTATTTAGCATTTGCATATTTGCTGAGCCAAGCAATGTGGCCAAGTGGAGCTCTCGGAGCCCATCACTGAATTTAGTTAGCGGGCACTACTCAGTAATGGATACAACTGTTTGATCTGTGCCACAGCTGCAGCTTGCATTGTCTCGAAGATCCCAGTGGTGCTGGTTGGCTGCACAGAGGCCTTGCCCAATCCTGGATCGACTAAGAAGGACCCACTGATGATGTGGCAGGTCGAAGCTGGGCAGGTGAGCAGGAGGATCTGTGATGAAGAACTGATTTGTGGTTGGTGTTAAGCACCAGTCTTCCCGCCACAGGGATTCTGCTGTCATGTCCTGGAATGGCAGCCTCGACCATGGTGGATGTCGTAATGAAAGATGTGTAGCTAGTGGGCTAAAAA
The DNA here is from genome assembly GCF_009764565.3 of Dermochelys coriacea. Lineage (NCBI taxonomy): Eukaryota > Metazoa > Chordata > Testudines > Dermochelyidae > Dermochelys > Dermochelys coriacea. The sequence continues at coordinate 126,428,893 of NC_050070.1, forward strand.
GGGCATTGAACAAGGGCAAGGTTGGATTGGCACGTACCTTCTCAAGCAGCTTGCCAGCTGCAATCTCCCTCCTGACGTAAGGGGGAGCAATGTGGCTCAGAATTGGAAGCCATGGAAGATGACAGACAGTTCCTGTGATAATGTGTATTGTTGAGCTGATTTGCATGTCAACAAGTTTGGCGTTCCCTGACCGACTCCATATGGCACATAGTACTCCGCTATTGAGTACGAGATTGCAAGGACTGAGGTCCTTAGGGTTGGAGCATCTGCTCCGCATGAAGAACCTGCCAATTTCCTGAGAAGGTTGTTGTGTGTCTTGACCTTGTTGTACCTTGCTCAGGTGGCTTTTGTATGTCAGTGTTCAGTCAAGGGTCATGCCTAAGTAAATTGGGTAAGCTTCATGCTTCAGTCTCTGGACATTTATTATGATGTTTAGGTCCCTCTTAGTGTTGGCATGGTGGAAATGGTATGTGCTAGAGACTGTCTTGCTGGTGCCATGTCTTGAAGTAGTTAGCCAGCTTTGCAATGTTATCACTTCTTCAGCTCAGAGAAAGTCGGAGCCTATAGCCCACAGCAAATGCTGTCTACATAGATGAACTTCTGTGCCTGGATTGGTGGCAAGTCACTGATGTATAGGTTGAACAAGGTTAGGCTGGAACAGACCCCTGGGGTAACCTGGCTAAAACAGACCCCTGGGCGGCAATGGATCAGCATTCTCATTGCACCACCTGTCAGTACCCAGTACAGTTCAGGGACACTAATGATTCTCCTAGCAAACCAAATTCCACAAGTTCATACTTGAAGAATCCCAGTATCTCTCACTTCCCGTAACCCTAAGAAGTGGTAGTGTCACAATGTAAACAGTGTGTGTATGTACCCACACCACGTCACACACACACACACGTAGCTAAAAGCCTGTGCTTCACCTAGGTGTGGCAGTTGGGCCAAGTAAGCCACCATCTCAGTATTCTTGTCATATAACCAATGGAACTGTTGTATGCAAATGTTGTAGAGCAAGGGTGGTGATCTGTTGACTTGCCTCTGAAATCACGTTAGTTCTAGGTCTGTTGGCATGGCATAGATACATACCTTGCTGTCACATGGATATACTCTGTGAAGTCAAAGTGGCTGACAACTTAAAAATTGGATGATAACAGACCGTGTATCCCAGTGATGACTGAACCTGGTGATATTCTGAATTAATTCAGCCAAGCTTGTAGCTGTTTCCATCACTTCACGCTGACTCAGACATTGTAGGCTTCAGAGTGACAGTTCTGGAATCTTATTTTATTTATACTACGTATACACAAACACACACACTTCTGGACCTCCACTGTATATTTTAGATGGAGGAGTGGATGGAGAGAGAGAGAGAGAGAGAGAGGGAGGGAGGATTTCCTTCTATTTACTTTACACTGGCACTGTACCCAAAAGAGAAAACGCTAGTGGTTTAAAGATCTGAAGAACGAAGAGCGTACTCTGATCTGCCACATAGGAGAGAGAAACTAGAATACAGGAACACAACCAGCAGAAAAGGAACAGGAGTGAGATGAAGTGACAGTAAAAGCACGGAAGAAAAAGGCATTTTAATTCCCAGCAGTTATGCAAGTAAAATGGAGGCATGAAGCAGACAGTGAGAAGTTGAGTTGTACTGGGCTAGATGGAGGCAGTTAACTGGGGATACATTACGAATGGACCTGTTTGTCTACAGGTAGTTTTGACATTAAATAAATTTTAATAGCTGCATCGATGGACCTGTGTTGGCTGAACCTACCCAATAATCCCTGCCTCCAGGTGTTGGATGCACTTGCTAGAGAAGAACATTTATGTTTGTCTAGATGCAATATTTGGAATTTAGAGGCATATATTTCTAGACAGATATATGTAGTGGGACACACTCTCACTCAGCCAAGATACATGCTGTGCAAAAACTTGCACTGCTACTCACCTGCATGCCCGGAGTAGTGGCCCAGCAGGAGGGAAGATCTGTGTGAGTGTGGTGTAACATGGGATGGCTACAGCATTGTAGAATCCAATCTGTGAAAAACAGTGGAAAAAATATTGACAAGACCCAAATTATGACACAGTTAACTGCAAAAGAGCCCCAAACTGATCCATTTACTTACTTATTTTACAATTTACTGACTTACAATCTATCTTACTGTTCTGTACTGCTGCCCATCACCACAGCATCTGAGCACTGTCAAAGTCAACTCAGTAGCAGTCAGCTCTCCCTTTTGGGGTAAAACATACTGCTTGAGGTAGGTTTTCTCTTTGAACTTTGTTGGCTGGTTGATTTGTTCATTTTGGGGGTTGGAGGCATGTGGGAGGATGGGACTGTCCATGTTCGGAGTGTCATTCTTATGGTGGAAAGGCTTTTCAAAGAGGAAAATATTGCAATGTTTCACAAAGATGGGTCAGATTCTGGATTTGACTTATGTCCTCTGGATATTCTAAGGATATTGTATACTGGGGAAATTTTCTAAAAATGTCTCGTTTCTAAATACTGGTTTAGCTCTACCTGTGGGGCCCCTCAGAAGATGGCTCAACTGACATTTTTAATGCTGTGTCTCATAACGCTGCTCAGAGCAGGTCTAGTCAACGCAGTGTTAAAGGTGCCACCAGCCCATCTAGGGTAGGGCTCCTAACGTTGCTACCATTGGTGTACCTGAACTGGTGTTAATGGCAGGACATTTTCTGAAAACGGCCCTAGTACAGGCTGGGCTAAGGGGCCAAATTCAGCCCTGCTGTAACTTCACTGATTTCAAGGGAGTCGTGTTTGCTTATACTATACATTTAAATTTGTCCCCCTCTTATCGCCTCTCACTTTAAAAAAAAATCCCCACAGCTTTAATAGAGGACCACACGCTAGCCAGTCTAGTGCAATATCCACAGTGAGGGCTACTAGTCTTTTCTTCTGATATATAGTTTTAAATGTATTTTAGTGAAATAGCATACTGTACCATTATCACAGGGTTTGACATGTAAACCCCTCTTTATCTAGTGACATATTAGACCTTATCCACATATTAAAAAGCAAATCCTACCTCTGCCTCCACAGATGCAGAGGTTCCCTCTGCAATGGAACTGGAGTGTAAATAAATGTGTTTGGTGCTTTACAACAGATAGGAGATACAGTCCCTGTCCTCAGATTCTTACAATCTAGGCTACAGAATATATGACATGACTGACAGAGAGGCTGCAATTGGTAAGGGGGCAGGGCTGCAGCAACAGGAGGGAGGTTTAAACATCACAAGGGAGCTCACTATAAGGGATAAGGAGGTTTTAGTACCGTTATACAAGGCACTGCTGAGACCTCACCTAGAATACTGTGTGCAGTTCTGGTCTCCCATGTTTAAAAAGGATGAATTCAAACTGGAGCAGGTACAGAGAAGGGCTACTAGGATGATCCGAGGAATGGAAAACGTGTCTTATGAAAGGAGACTTAAGGAGCTTGGCTTGTTTAGCCTAACTAAAAGAAGGTTGAGGGGAGATATGATTGCTCTCTATAAATATATCAGAGGGATAAATACAGGAGAGGGAGAGGAATTATTTCAGCTCAGCACCAATGTGGACACAAGAACAAATGGGTATAAACTGGCCACCAGGAAGTTTAGACTTGAAATCAGACTAAGGTTTTTAACCATCAGAGGAGTGAAGTTTTGGAATAGACTTCCAAGGGAAGCAGTGGGGGCAAAAGATCTATCTGATTTTAAGATTCTACTTGATAAGTTTATGGAGGAGATGGTATGATGGGATAATGGAATTTTGGTAAGTAATTGATCTTTAAATATTCAGGGTAAATAGGCCAAATCCCCTGAGATGGGATATTAGATGGATGGGATCTGAGTTACCCAGAAAAGAATTTTCTGTAGTATGTGGCTGGTGAATCTTGCCCATACGCTCAGGGTTTAGCTGATTGCCATATTTGGGGTCGGGAAGGAATTTTCCTCCAGGGCAGATTGGAGAGGCCCTGGAGGTTTTTCGCCTTCCTTTGTAGCATGGGACATGGTTGACTTGAGGGAGGCTTCTCTGCTCCTTGAAGTCTTTAAACCATGATTTAAGGACTTCAATAGCTCAGACATGGGTGAGGTTTTTCATAGGAGTGGGTGGGTGAGATTCTGTGGCCTGCACTGTGCAGGAGGTCAAACTAGATGATCAGAGTGGTCCCTTCTGACCTTAGTATCTATGAATCTATTTTAAACTGTATGTTTTATATGCACTCCATGGGGTTTTTTAAAGATGTTTGTAATTAATTTTTATTTTATTTTAAGAACTGACAGACTGCTACAGACCTGTCACAAATTCTAAAGGAGATATCTGCTTAACCTATCAGTATTAATACCATGGCAAAAAGTGAGAGGTTTTGCCAGAATTAAACACATCTGGGATTTACATCATAGAATCCTATCACTGAAACCACAGTACTTAAAAATAAAATCAAATAAAATATTATGGTTTGGGCCATATTAATTAGACCATTTTCATTTAAAAAATACACAACAAACTGGACAAACTCTGAGAGGGTCAGAAAGAGGTAGGGTGGAAAAGTGAATAAAACCAGTTAATCCATGACAATTCCTTGAGATAGTTTCCACTTCTGACCAGGAGTTTTAAACTTTAGATTTTTTTATTTTAAAAAGGGCATGGATTCCCCAAACTAACATTCCAGTTCAGTTCTCATCCTCTCAACTTTACGTCTGCATTTTAAGGGCAGATTGTGGCTAGATTAAAGAATTTCATATAGTTCCTCTTTAATTCTGTTTTACAAGTACATGAATATGTAAAAGATTGCAGAAAAACTTTCAAAAGCACCAAGGTGACTTGGGCACTTAAGTCTCATTGACCTTCAGTGACACACAGGCTCCTCAGTGCCTAAGTCCCTTTTTAAAATGAAATTTAGGCATTTTTGAAAATGTTACCCAATGTTTTTCCATTTATTCATAACCAACATGTTAAAACCATCACTCGTTTTCACAAACAAGGCTTTTAACTTTCAGAGAATAAAATTTAAAACAACTCTACTTCAATTTTGCTGCATAAGAAAAATTTTATTTTATTTTCCTACCTGAAAATCCAATTTCTGAGAAAAGCTGTCTTTAATCTGAAAAGTGTGTGCAGCTCTTTCTTCCCTCCCTTCATTACTACGGTTGCATTAGTCTGCTTATCAACAGGGCTTGCTGCTCAATGCATAACTGTGGCAATCATGCATCCGTTCAATGGACCTCAAAAATCTTACTCTTCCAGGTGGGAGTGGAATTCTTCTGAGTGAGAGCTTTGAATCTGCCCTCTCCAAGCAGTTGATTAAAAAGAGCTAGGGTCTAGAGGAAGTAGAGCTGCAACACCCTATATTTCAGGACAGCATGAAATAGCATGCTCTTGTTCCAACAATGTCTCTGAGGATGATGTTTCCAGTTGCTATTTGTAAAATCAGCTATGGATTTGTATGTAAAGTATGGAATTTGGCATGACACAACTCACAGGTCAAAAAATTATCACATGCCTTGCTAGACGCCAATATCATATCCCCTTATCAAGTTTTACTTGTGTGTATCTTACAGCCACTATAAAACACTTAATTTTAGACAGCCCATACTTGGCCTTGAGGGACCTCATCCTTTTTGTCTCTGTCCATCATAGGTATAGGTTGAATACCTATCTTCCTCATTTCATCACCCTGAAAAGAGAAAGAAAAAAGGGTCATGTACTCCCCAAATAACTAAGGACATTCAGAAGGAAAATCAAGATTTCTTAAATCAAAAAGTGTTTCAAAAGGTGTTTCTGGTTTATATTATTTTTAATCTGAGTATTTAGAATTCAACATACCATACAGGAACAACTGAAGATACAATCTCTGAAAACTATACAACAAGGACTCCTTTCATAGCATGATACACTCAAATGGTAATGCAAGCAATAACTCCTAGAAACTGAACACAACTGTGATATATTTTTGTGTATTTAATTTTGTTTTAGATGGGCCTATCCAAGGTTGAAGCACTTGTACAGAGTAAAAATAACAGATCAATATAAAGATTTACCCGTCCTCCCCATAATCAACCCCATTTCTCTCAAAATGTGTCACCAATGCCTCATAAAATAATGACCTGCTTTGACAAGTTATCCCACATCCCTCAACTCGCTCATTCAGGAAAAGCCCAAGAGACGAATCTTGCAGCATGCCCTGAAGGTCAGCTGATCCAGGCAATTTTGGACCAAAGGTAAGGAGTAAGTTTCTCAGTATAGGACACCTCGCAGAAAGTATCTTGCCAATCAGACACCTCTTTTAAAAACAGATGGTGCTAGCCACACGCTCGTGCTCATCATAAATGCTGCAGTATTACATGGTGAAAGAGGCAGGCTTTCAGGTATATGGGAGCCACACCTTTTATAGGGCAAAACCATAACCTTAAATTCTACCTGGGAACTAAAGAGAAGCCAGTGCACCCTGCTGATCACCAGCATAATGTAGTAAAGTTGCCCAATGGTCTTAAAACATAACAGCATGTTTAGAACACTGCAAAAGATCTAAGAAACATATAGATGCAATAAGATTAGTTTTGGCCACAGCTATTACTTGAACATCCAGGAATAGTAGAGAACCTAATGTGACCTTCATACTGAAAAACTGAGTAATAAATCTTCTAGAAAGTACCTCATTAAGTTGCTGACATAATCTGTGCTTGTTTCAGACCTCTACTGTATTCATAAAAGGCAAATAATTTGAAAAGCAGGTACCGTTCTGCACACTGTAAGAGAAACACACCTTACAGTACATACTGCTCTCTAATGGCAGATGTATGCGCAAATCTGGTTACGAGTGAAGTTTCCATATGTACACTTCTGGCAAATATGGTCAGTGTTTAACTCAGATATACATATGTATGGATCTTTGTTTACACGTTTTTGTCTGTTTGTATATCTTGTTCAGGCAGTCCAGTCCAGTCTTCCTAGCCATTTCTATAAACCAGAACAGTAATTGAAATTAGCATGAGGTGAGACGAACAAGTTGAACCAGCAGAGTCCAAATAATTTAGATAATATATGCAGGTATGAAGGAGGTGGAGAGAATTATTGATCTGCAGGGTTCCTAGAAATCTGTTTGCCATAGAAAAATGCAGAATTTGTGTTTTTACAGAGAATCTTTAGTTTTTACATTTTGTGGGAAAACAAAAACAAAAAACAAATAACTAAATTTTACTAAAAGTATCAGTGTCACTTATTCAACGAGTACAACCTCCTGCTCTTGGTGGCTGATTTTTTAATTTGCTGACCGCCCCAGCCGCTATCAGCGCTGGGCAGCTGATGGTTTGATTAATACAGAAAACCAGATAATGGAGGCTTGGATAAACAGGGTTCTATTGTACATTGCTAAACATACTCCAATAAACTGCTTCTGGAGTATAGAGGCTACTCAACGGCATATAGGGATTCATGTTTTAATGCATCTCAAATTTCACGTTAGCCTCCAGGACTAATTCAGAAAGTGAGTAATGTTAATATAAAAGCAATTTTTAGTTTATCTTTTGTGCTTTTCAAAAAAATAATCTGAAAATATAGAATACAGACATAGAAGTATTTGGTATATGTAAGAAATACAAATTGCAATTCTATTATTTTTATATTGTAATGATTGATGGCACTGGTAGGCTTCGAACTTGCTTAAAAGTTGTAAATATATCAATAAAACATTATGTTCAACTGATACCTATATATAGATATATGTTCCTATTTAACACTTACACAAAGTGAATAACATTTTAAACATGCTGGTATTATTAATAACTTGTATTCAATATATTGAAAGTAGCTATTAATCTCATATGCAGATTGTAAGCAAATGGCTTTTCCACTCAGCTCTGAGAACTGTACAGACAGCAGCTAGATCTTGTCCAAACTTACCCTATTACCCAAGTTTACCATTATTGCTAACTTAAGTAACAACAAAACATATGGTGGAACGCAGTCTACATTTTCTACTGAGTTTGGCTGTTCTTATGGTTTCCCCTGCAGGATACATCTGTACCTGTCCCCAGTTTCCTCTGCTTCAGAGGAACCGGACTCTTCTATGTTCCTGAGGTAGCACCTGCCTGTACTGCCTGCTAGGACAGGGTGAGGCACCAGAATAAATGCATCTCCTACTACCTGCCACCCCTTCAGATGATCCTTTCAGAAAAGCGATCCAGTAAAATATTATTGCAGGGCTCCATGTTTATTGTCAATAGTTTCCAAAGAAAATTTCCTTCATTTACAAGTAAAGAGATGTTTCAGAGTAGCAGCTGTGTTAGTCTGTATTCGCAAAAAGAAAAGGAGTACTTGTGGCACCTTAGAGACTAATAAGATGTTTCTCTCAGACACATCCTGGGATTAGGGAGTCAAGTTAAAGTTTTTCCTTCTGGTACATCCTCACCAGTCAAACACTCTGCAGGGCAAATTTTGTCCTTAATCCCACCTTTATTACTGATTAGAAGAAAATAACCCAACTTGACTCTCCCATTCCATGTTGGGTTTATAGCTCTGGCAGTTACAATAGAGGTCTTTATACTTGTAAGCAAAGCAAATTTGCTACAGAATCACTGAGATACAATAAAACAATTACCAAATCATTCACATTTTGAATTCCAGAAGAAACATGCAGTAGACAAGAAACAAACAAAATCCATGAAAAATCCATGCAACATCAACTCTGTGGGCCTGATTCTCGCTTCCCACCATTGTACATCACGAGTAACTCCACTGAAGTTAACAGACACACACCTAATATATAAGAGAAAGGAATCAGGCCCTACAACTTACACATGCAACATCAGTTCAAAATATACAACAGATCTTCTGAAACTGAAACTGGAGAATTGTAGGATAGTTATTGTTTTAGTTTTTTAGCTCATATTCTCATCTTTGTTCATTTAAAACCATTGGCTATTAAATGGGAAATTATCAATCTGTTTAGGCTATAAAAATATTTTCTTCAAAAGGAAGCTAAATCCAGTGCAACATTCTTTGAATAATATCTTACATTCACTTTATCAGTCATCCTCCCCGCTCTTGTTTTTTTAAACTATTGTAACAGTATTTGGGTTCTCATTTATCTAAGCATAGGACATAATTGTACAAGATTATATATAGATTCTCATTACATCGTCTTTGTAAAGGGAGCTTTGTGGCTTATTACAAGGCTACCATCACAAACAGCTAGGTCTACTTTAGAGAATTCCCACTAGTGACCTGAAAGTCGTACAGATTTTCTTCTCTTTCGTCTTGTTACCCATTAAATTTCTATTATTATGAGATGCCTTCTAAAAATAAATCTTTTATTTTGGGAAAACAATATACTTCTTGCTTGCAAGTTGATGACAAACCTCCATACTAATTTAGATGCTCAAATGCTTTCCAGGGAGCTTACAACACCTCTGCATGCATACATGAATATATTTCAAGACAAACGTGGTAAGTAATCTATTGAAAATTGTTCTAGATCAACCTACTGTTGTGTTCCTTTCTCTCATTTATCTGGATATTTTCCATATGTAGAACAAATGTAAGACACATATACACACCTCAGCCCAGAACTCTGCATATATATCATTAGCTGTCAATCTGGTAACTGGCCACAACTTTGTTACAGAACATAGATCACAAGCTGTCATCATCAGACCAATCATTCGATCCCTAGAATACAAGAATATGAAATTTGTTATTTAGATAAAGCTTTATGTTATTGTGTTTTGAAGCTTTTTGTGTGTCTTGTCATATATATGTCCAACAACAAACAAAAAGTACAGATTCTACAAAATACCTCCCACATAACTCCACCATCCCCCTTTGATATTAGCTCATTGATAATTCATTACATGAATCATATTAGTAACATATCACTTTTATTCATTTCAGTAGCTTATACTATTGAAAAATGGCTCAATTCAAGAGCAGCCAAGTGAAAAATTTGATGGCTGACACAAGCAAGTGTAAATAAATTTAGTGTTTCAAGGAAGATCATGCTATAATTGATTTATAGCATACATTATCCACTTTTGAGAAAAATTATGTCCTGTGATTTATACTTGTTGTATTTGTGAAGTTTTTAAGCAATTATTATATCTGACTTGGTACTATACTAAAACGTCCCTTTGTATTTTAAATATTGTATGACCCTAGTCTGTTTTGAACATGTGTTAGTAGTAAATTAGAATTTTGTTTGTGTTAATAGCCTGTATTTTTATTATAAGGTAGATTAATTTAGTGCCATACATATAACGTATAGGAAATATGAGCAAAAGGAAGATGTTTCACAATTATGCATTATATATAATATATATATATATTATATATTATATAATATATATATATATATATATATATAGATATAAACATTAAGTAGTTCAAGGATATCAGTGGTCAGGTATTTTCATTTTTAAGCAGTAATACACGTGCCCACTCCCGTATGAGTAAGTTTAGCCCAGAGCTCATTTTCTATTGTTAATTTACATAGTAGCATGTCTACTCTTGGAAATTTATCAAAATATCTATTTTGTAATAATTATTTCAGAATTGCTATTTTGGTAAATTTCCAAGCCCTAAGAAGGCCTTTTCAGTTCTTGGGACATTCTTAGGGTTGCCATCAGGAGGGTAAATCCACTTTTGTTGCTTTCAAAGTGGGCTTGGAAAGCAATGGGGATAGAGGAACTTGTTGCTTTCCCTGAGCTTCAAGATACTACAATGATGGGTGCTATAAGAAACAGCCAAGATGGAAATATTTTTATTCTTTACATGGTCAGGAAGCTTGTTCCTGAGTGTTTTCCATTCAAGTACCAGTTTTGCCACAGTGTAAGACATACAAAGGGACTGAAAACTGGTCAAACTGGGATTTTCCACAGTAAACTCACTCACTCTCTCAATCATTTTGAAAAGTTTTGTCAGACTGCGCTACTTTGGTTTGGAGGGGTGGAATGTGTCTGTGTAGTGCTTTGGGTTTGTTTGTTTTTAATAGGTATTTGGGCCTTTGTAATTTACAGGTATTTGTAATTAAGGACATATGTTGGAATTGCACATTTGAATTGAGAATTTATGACAAATATATATCATAAATGTTTCATGAGATTATTGCTAATGACAATTAAAATGTTATAAAGCACAAAAAGATGAATAATTTGAAACACCCTGTATTATCCAAAACCAATTCAGAGAGTTAACTGATTAGAATCTGAGATACTAGGAGAAAGTAGGGGCTAAAATATTTAAATACCTTTTTACATGTCACAAAAATGCTGAACGCTCATATTGTGATAAGTAATGTTCATTCTGTTGTATCCTTTCATACATGATTAAAAATACTTAATTAAAAATCTGCATCTATCCTATTTTGTTTTATCCAGAAGTTTTAAATTTCAAAGGTTAATGCAAAAATGCTTTGAGTATATATTTCTGAGTTTAGTTATGTTGAAAAGTACTTGTGATCTTTTGTGCTTTCAGCTGACCAAATTCTGAAGTACTTGGCTCAAGAGTCCATTCTCCCCTATACCAAATATTTTGATATGGTGTAGCGGTAATGCTCAGATTTTCATTTTGGCAGGAATGAAAAAACATCCCATACAATCTCTGTGTTTTGCATGCCCAAAAGTAATACATACATAGATTTAATCCAACTCACTCTGTCAAGCAAAACCTTAATAGTGACCTCAGCAATGTTAAAGCAGAGTAAATGGACTGTTTGGCAGTCAGATGTGTCAATCTGTTGATACAAGAGAGTATGAGATCACTATCAAGATTTGGCATGACAGACCAAGCTGGATGAAGTTGCGGTATGTACTGTTTTTCAGTATGTGCTGGAGTTAGAATAAATGCTTTATAGAATGTGGTGTAGATTATGTGAAAGTGGGAAAAAAGATTGGAGACTTTTCACTTAATTCTTATTTTCATGCTTTCAAGGATTTAGATAGGTGAGGAGAATCCTGGCGCAACTTAGGTTTTGTTTAGGCATGCAAGTGTTAATATATATTCTAAAACCTGATGTTTCTGTGGTCTAAATCTCAAGGATAAGGGGGCTGATTCTCCTCTCACTAACCTCAGGTTTCAAACCAGTATAACTCTACTGATGTCAATGCAGCTATTCATTATTTACACTGGCATGGGAGGAGAATCAGGCCTTAGGGCTAAAAGTATTTTTATATTAACTGTATGAATAGGTAATCACCGTTAAAAGGATTAATTGATTTTAACTAGAGTCGGCTCAGGCACTTAGGCCCTGATCCTGCAAACACTTATGCATGTGCATAATTTCACAAATATGCATAATCCCCTTGAAGTCAATGAGACAGGCATAAAGTTAAGCATGTGTGTAAGAATTTGCAGAATTGGGGCCTGAGTTACTAATGAACTCCTCAATAGAAACAGTTTGAAGGCAATGAAATGTCAGTGTGATATATTTAAACATAAAGTATCTGAACACTGTAAATTGCCCTTTTATAGCTGGAATACTATATGTGTGCATCTATATTTGCTCGTAGAGCTTACTCTGTGTAAAGAACAAGATATTGTGTGCATGGTAAAAGTTCTCATCTTAATTCTTCCTTTGTTGTCATTTGCAGAAACAAGGTTCTTTCTTCAAGTTATGAATGTTTGCTTGTTTGCTTTACCTATGTGCTTGGTTTTTAAGGTTTAAGGCTCCTGTTTGATGCAGTTCTTCCAGCTGTTTTCTGTTTCCAAAGTACAGGGCAAGATCTGTGGCAATGATGGCTTTGCGGATGATCTCCAGGACCTGCTCGTACTCGCTGGAGCTCAGTTTGGAGAAGATATTGTGACCTTCCAGCTACAAAAAAATAAAAAATAGAACCAATAAAAAGCACAAGCTCCAATTTTGAGACGATTCATGGAGGACAGGTCCATCAATGGCTATTAGACAGGATGGGCAGGAATGGTGTCTCTAGCCTCTGTTAGCCAGAAGCTGGGAATGAGCGACAGGGGATGGCTCACTTGATGATTACCTGTTCTGTTCATTCCCTCTGGGGCACCTGGCACTGGCCACTATTGTATGACAGGATACTGGGCTAGATGGACCCTTGGTCTGACCCAGTAGGGCCATTCTTGTGTTCTTCTTATTCCTATATTTATTTATCAGTTTATAACAGTTGTACAGTCCACTAGGGATTTTTGTATTTAATAAATGAAACCATGAACAGCATGAAACCTGCGTTTATATTTTCTTTTTAAAAGGTTAACATGTAGCTGTTGTTATGATTGAATTGCTGTTCTGTGTTTAGGACTCAAAGACACGCCGTCTCTCACAATTCTCAGTTCCTAGATCCCTATTTTTTTGCTGTAGTACAGCCTATCATGATTAGCCCAATCCATTGTCATTAACAAACATATCTCCATTATGAATCTTAAATTTGCACTCCATTTATTTCTGAACTCTTCATTTCCCCTAAGTTTGCAAATGAATTTACATTGTGGGCCAAAGTTCAAAAATTAGGAACAAATATCTGCATGTGTCTAACATGTACACAGATAACAAATGTGCAAGTTCAAACCAGAGGTTTGGTCTCTTACACTGTCAGATGTGTGAATAACTGGGCATTTGCCCACTTTAGTACCTGAATTGCACACAAATTAGGCACTTGAAATATTTACATGCATCTAAGTTTGAAGATCTAGCCCTGTGACCTTCCCTAAAGATATGGCCTGATGCTGGAAGGTGCTGGGTATCTACTGCAAAGTACTGAGTGCCCCACCAGCCCTGGAGCTGATGTTTCTCAGCACTTCTCAAGCCCAATGTTTGCTTGTTTGGGTTTTTGTTTTTGTTTTTTTTAAACACTCCTTTCTCCTTCTAAATGGAGAAAGCTCTCTGAAAGTAGAAGAAATTACTAGGCAGAAATACATTTTAACAAAACGTTTCCCAGCAGTTCTACAAAGCACTCCCACTTACAGCTGGCTTGGGAGCCTGGGATTTCCAGCCTGATACAGAGTGCTGGAGCTGCCACTAGCTTGGCAAACTGGCTTGGGATTTCTTCCTGAAGATAACAGGAGTGTTTTAATAGTGCTCAGTGTATGCACAATATTTAATATGGATAAAGAAATATCTAGTTACTGTAATAAGGTTATTGCAATTTGATTAAAGTGCCCTAAATGAAATGTAATTAATATTCATTAGCAGATGCAATTTCCTCTTTTAAAACCAAGTTAGGTACGGTATTTTCATGTGTGTATATTTAGGGAAAGGCACCTTTGTTTAAGAATGAGCTGACTTATGAACTAGAGAGAATAATGTCTTACACCATGGAGACTGTGGCAACATGCCATGCTTCATGCCCTTTCCATTTTTGCTATTATTAAACCATATGTAATGAACAATATCCATATATGGTAATCGCTGGTGAAAGCTACACCATATAGTTAGAAAACTCTGCACTATCCAATGTTTTTCTCCTTTTGGAAACAATTAATTAAAGGTCTTGCTAAAGCCCAGAGGAGGCAGGAAGAAAAAAGAATGAACCAGCTAAATCAAGGTGCATGCATTCACAAACAGAAAACATAAAAAATACAATAAACTTGGATGTGCTTCAACATTTCATTGCCACTTGTATGGAACGTAACCAAAAGCCTCCCTGCCTTTTGTCAAGCATTTTCCATATGGATAAGTTGTTCGAAAACAATTTCTTATTGGTGCAAATAAAATAGGCTTGTTTTTGCCTATCATTGGGAATGTGAGCTTTATTTGCTAACATTTTGCTTGGACAAATAGATTTATTGTGAATAATGAAGAGAAAATACAATCCATTTGTGTCTCAATGTTCCCTTGACAATGTCCCAAGTCATGGTACAGGATGTGTCAAGAAACTTAATTTAATCCATCGTCAGCACTCCGGTGCCAGACAGACAGTGTTTAGCAGTACTTCTCCTAGTCTGGATTTTTGGCATTGATTTTTTCCTACTCTTGCTGCATGATCACTATTATTATGCTCCAAGTTCTATTACTAAGGTTATACAGTGGCACAACACCACAGGGTATGCAGTAGGCATCTCTTAGGACCTCAGAAGTTACAATATCAGGAACGTTAACATGACCAGATGGTTATGACTGTTTCTACATAGAGTATTAACCTACAAAAACTGGTTGGTTTCTTATTTACTAATGGTAGTTGCCATTTTGGATATGCTATTT
The DNA here is from genome assembly GCF_009764565.3 of Dermochelys coriacea. Taxonomy (NCBI): domain Eukaryota; kingdom Metazoa; phylum Chordata; order Testudines; family Dermochelyidae; genus Dermochelys; species Dermochelys coriacea. The sequence continues at coordinate 126,444,050 of NC_050070.1, forward strand.
ATGTTTCTGAACACTATGTGGAATGTATGTCTGCTGATAAGATTTGATTCTTTCCAGAATCAGCTAAAACTGGTAACTGGAATACTCTATATTTATACAAAATAAGTAGGGCTGTCAATTAATCATAGTTAACTTAAGCAATTAATACAAAACAAATTAACTAGATTTAAAAAAACAGTCACAATTAACTGTATTTTTAATCACACTGTTAAACAATAATAGAATACCAATTTAAATGTATTATAAATATTTTGGATGCTTTTCTGTAATTTCAAATATATTGATTTTAATTACAATACATGATACAAAGTGTACAGTACTCGCTTATATTATTTTTATTACAAATATTTGCACTGTTAAAAGAAACAAAAGATATAATATTTTTCAATTCATCTCATACAAGAACTGTAGTGTAATCCCTTTATTGGGAAAGTGCAACTTACAAATGTAGAATTATTTTTTTACGTAACTTCACTCAAAAATAAAACAATGTAAAACTTTAGAGCCTTCAAGTACACTCAGTCCTACTTCTTGTTCAGCCAACTGCTAAGACAAACAAGTTTGTTTACATTTATGGAAGACAATGCTGCCCGTTTCTAATTTGTAATAAATAATAATATATGTGAGCACTCTACACTTGGTATTCTATGTTGTAATTGAAATGAACATATCTGAAAACGTAGAAAAACATCTAAAAATATTTATAATAAATTTCAATTGGTATTCTATTATTGTTTAACAGGGCAATTAAAACTGTGATTAATCACAACTTTTTAAAAATCTCATGACTGTGATTGTTTTTTTAATCATTTGACAGCCCTAAAAATAAGTCTGGCATAAACCTATGTTTATGATGGTTGAAACAAATAGCTATAAAGTTCTAATTAATGTAATTTTTTACTATTTATTCTGCTGACACACAAGCCCAGATCCCCTAGCTCTGGTTGGTGCTAGTCTAAGAAAGTTCCCTGATCCTGGGGCCATCCAGTCCCTAGTGCAAAACAGAGCAACCTAAAGGCTGCTTTATATGACACTAGCCACCAGTGACCTCAAGTGACCATTCTGGCTGCCAGTATTTTAGCCTACACAGTAGCATCCTTGCCATGTCCCATTTCCCAAAACACCACCCTGTCCCCAACTGCCAGGGCTAGGATGTGGCATAGGAGCAGCTATGGTGGATCTATGCAACTCAGGGATTCCACCACACAGGGGAAACCCCAAATAGGCCATTAAAGTACTGATTTAAGTTTGCTTTGCACTTCCAGAGTGATACAAAGAAGTCTTAATAGGACTGAGTTTCTTGCTCACTGTATATAAACTCATTTGAAAAACAAATACTAAAAATCTAATGCCATACTAATACTGATGGACTTATTTACACCCTCCTAAATGAAGGAACATTAAGAGTTAAGGTTTACATTCTGTGAAGGCTTCCATGTATATGATTCCTAAAAATATGAATCACATGATACGCTTATGAATGTGATACAGAACATGTGTTTTTATGAATAGCTGATAAGATATTTAAGAAAATAAATATGTTTCCCTTGAAAGACCAGGAAGAGAAAAAAGTTAGCAAGGGATGAAAGACACAGTACCATGAAAAGGGTGTGTATAGGGAATGTGGACACCAAAACGAAAAGCAGTGAGCACAGAAATCATAATGGACTAGGAGCTATTTTTGTGCTATGAGGTCTCTCTCTCTTTCCAATTCAACATCAGTTTATTTTTAATGAATAACAAAATATCTGTGTGTTATCACTAAGTTTAACTTTCCTGAAATTGGTTAGCACGCTCTGTGTAACTTTGTATTAACTCAACAAACAAAGGCACTACTTCATATTATGGACCCACCGGTATGCAAAATTTAATATTTAGAACAGTTATTTTTAAATAAAGAAGAACAAGAAACCATATGAAAACAATCAAACTATTATGTACTTTTTTCCATACATGCCAAATATTATGTTTGTTCCTAGGTAAAAGATGCATGCACATTTAAAGCCATGCATTTAATTCTCCCAGGAATTTATTACAGCAGATTGCTGTAACTCTGCAATAGACTGAAATAAAAGACTAATAAGCACTGTTCCCAATCCTTGTGGGACTTTAATTTGAGACTGTAAGTCTCAAATTTGGTCATTTTAGGTATGTCTACACTGTAATCCAACATGCGTTTACCTCTGCCAGAATGGCTGAAAACAGCAGTGCAGGTGCAGTGATGCAGACTTTAGTGCAGGCTGGACAAGCACCCCAGGGACCCTGGGTACCTACTTGCATTGCTAGCCCATGCTGAAGACCATGCTGTGGCATCCACCTGCCATTTTAACCATGCTAGTGTGGGTAAAGCCAGCGTAAGTCTACCCGAGTTGCAACCACATCTCAGGCTGCAGCGTAGACCTACTCTTTCTTGAAGCATCAGCTGCTAGAATCATCTGACAATATGGGAATCTCAGGGAATTTTTCATTTAAAAAACAAGTATGTTTCACTGCTAGAGAAAAGAGCATCAAAACATGACCCAGCTGCATCCTAAAGCCTCAGAAACCAGACAGCAAATAAAAAGAACTCAATTCTTTATAGATTTTTTTAAATCTATGGGGTTTTATGGAAAGCTCAAGATTTTGGGAGATGGAGGGGTTGACTCCTGATTTTTAACACTTAGGGTTTGGTAATAGTGGAATACAGTCTTGCTGTAATAAACCGTGGCAACATCCTTTGCAATTATTATTTTCTAGACTAGCACTACAAATCTAGTAATGAAATTAAACATGCTTAAAAAACATCTGTTAAGAAATGCTGAGTCTACTACATTCACCACTATGATTCTAAGATGAGCATTCAATAATCCTACCTGCAGAATGGCCACTGTCTGGGAGAAGTGGTGTTGCTCCATAGTCGAGGTGGAATAAAGAGCTGCCAGAGGGTGATCAAATTTCTGAAGGTAGCTGTTGCTGTAACCCCTGTGATCCAGGTCATGACACAAGCATGCAACTAGGAGACCTTTTCGCTAAAGAAATGTGTGAGGCAAACAAAAGGAAAATATAAGAAGTGAAGAGATGCATTTCCCTGTCTCTAGGTTTCACTTTAATCTCTTTAAATATTGTACAGTCACACTACAATATATAAATTAAAAAGAAACCAAATGGCAGTTTTTCACTCTATGCAATTAATTTTTGGTGCTCTCAATTTTCCATTTTATTAGTACGACTGTTTCAGGTTTCCTGTTTAAAGTATGTTTTCTTGGTATTCTAAACTCTTTGTAGTTATCCACCACATGCACAGACTATAGCATGTTTCTGAGAAGATCTGTTTTATCACAGAAGTTACACAGAGTGTAAACGTATTTGGCCAAATTGTTCTCATTAGATCCATGAACTGAGTTGACCTTCTCACTTGTGTGTGTATATCAACTACCTGCCCCCAGATCCACTGAGGAGTTTCCAGGGGTCCAGGAGTCTGTGTGGGAGGAGGATGAAGGAGTCAGGGAACATACATCATTCCATCCAGTACCCATCTATCAATTTACTAAACAATTAAATACTGGCTGTGGCTGTATTAATCAGATAGTGGAAACTCCTTCTGTGCTGGAGAAGAAGTACTATGTGGGAAAAGTTCCCACAAGCTGGGGAAGTCCAGGAGAGAAGCAAGAGGCCCAAAAGCCAGTGCAGATAGTTACTGAGAATCAACCTACTGTTTCTTCAGTGGTAGGCAAACCCTGTTCCAAATGGAAAAATATGGAAGAAACTCCAGGAGGGAGACTTTGCAGAATTACAGAATACACTTACATATTCCAGAGGAGGGGCAACTGGGCCCATTTTTGTTAGGTATTTATGTGTGTGTATGTATATGTATGTATGCATGTCTGTGTGTGATGGTCCAAAGAGAGGGTGGAGAAAAGCAACAAATTTATACTTCATCTGAAGACAAAGTGCTACATTCTACACCCAGCCTGAGCTCTGCTCAGATGCAGAAAAGGGGGAGGGCATGAGGAGCTGGTTATTTCTAGGAGCGGCTCTAATTTACACCAGTAGTGTAAGGTCCACCTTATTCCAGTAGAGAATTGGGAGTATAGAGGAGCAAAGTGGATTTAGCAGACCAGAGAGAATCCAGCCCAAAGATTCTATGGCCTGGAAGAGATCATTGTTTATTTAACGGGATTTAACAGCAACATAACAAGCTAACCTTGTTTTGTTTTTTTATCATCACATTTAAAAAAAAATTGGTCTGTCTGTTCTTAAATTACAGGAAGGCAAAACAAGGAAGCTAATTAGTTTCAGATTATTTTTCTCATACAAGTTGGGCAATGATAGTACATAAGATTACATTTTTATATTGCAGGCTCTCTCTCTACCATATAGACAAATTGCATTTGATTGGATTTTATTTAAAAATTCTTATTTGAACTAGAACACCAGTATCACCTTCTGGTGTGCAATCCAGACTGGTGAAGAGTTGTGTCACCTTTTACCCTGAGTACCTCAGAATGCCTTGCTGTTGTAGCTCTCTGCCTAGGACACCCACAATTAGCAACAACCAGGAGCTCTATGTCTACGCATTGGGCAGCCCTGATCCAAAGCTTTGGATCCTGGAGCTTGCCTGCAATACTACAGACTTCCACGGCTCTCCACCAGCCTTGGTTAATAACTGGTAAGGTGATGCCATGCTCCACCCCCAACCCTAAATTTTCCCAAAACGTGTAATCTGAACTGTCCTGCCCTGTCCTGGAACAATCAGAGGAATCAGAGTAGCAGCTGTATTAGTCTGTATCCGCAAAAAGAAAAGGAGGACTTGTGGCACCTTAGAGACTAACCAATTTATTTGAGCATAAGCTTTCGTGAGCTACAGCTCAATTCATCGGATGCATGCAGTGGAAAATACAGTGGGGAGATTTTATATACACAGAGAACATGAAACAATGAGTGTTACCATACACACTACTCTACTTGCGCTACATTGATGACATCATCATCATCTGGACCCATGGAAAAGAAGCCCTTGAGGAATTCCACCATGATTTCAACAATTTCCATCCCACCATCAACCTCAGCCTAGACCAGTCCACACAAGAGATCCACTTCCTGGACACTACGGTGCTAATAAGCATTGGTCACATAAACACCATTCTATACCGGAAACCTACTGACCGCTATGCTTACCTACATGCCTCCAGCTTTCATCCAGACCACACCACATGATCCATTGTCTACAGCCAAGCTCTACGATACAACCGCATTTGCTCCAACCCCTCAGACAGAGACAAACACCTACAAGATCTCTATCAAGTGTTCTTACAACTACAATACCCACCAGCTAAAGTGAAGAAACAGACTGACAGAGCCAGAAGAGTACCCAGAAGTTACCTACTACCCAGAAGGCCCAACAAAGAAAATAACAGAACGCCACTAGCCATCACCTTCAGCCCCCAGCTAAAACCTCTCCAACGCATCATCAAGGATCTATAACCTATCCTGAAGGACGACCCATCACTCTCACAGATCTTGGGAGACAGGCCAGTCCTTGCTTACAGACAGCCCCCCAACCTGAAGCAAATACTCACCAGCAACCACACACCACACAACAAAAACACTAACCCAGGAACCTATCCTTGCAACAAAGCCTGTTGCCAACTGTGTCCACATATCTATTCAGGGGACACCATCATAGGGCCTAATCACATCAGCCACACTATCAGAGGCTCGTTTACCTGCCCATCTACCAATGTGATATATGCCATCATGTGCCAGCAATGCGCCTCTGCCATGTACATTGGCCAAACCGGACTGTCTCTATGTAAAAGAATAAATGGACACAAATCAGATGTCAAGAATTATAACATTCAAAAACCAGTCGGAGAACATTTCAATCTCTTTGATCACTCGATTACAGACCTAAAAGTGGCAATTCTTCAACAAAAAAACTTCAAAAACAGACTCCAACGAGAGACTGCTGAATTGGAATTAATTTGCAAACAGGATACAATTAACTTAGGCTTGAATAAAGACTGGGAGTGGATGGTTCATTACACAAAGTAAAACTATTTCCCCATGTTTATTCCCACTCCCAACCCCCCCCACTGTTCCTCACATATTCTTGTCAACTGCTGGAAATGGCCCACCTTGATTATCACTACAAAAGGTTCTCCCTCCCACCCCCACCCCGCTCTCCTGCTGGTAATAGCTCACCTTACCCGATCACTCTTGTTACAGTGTGTATGGTAACACCCATTGTTTCATGTTATCTGTGTATATAAAATCTCCCCACTATATTTTCCACCGCATGCAGCTGATGAAGTGAGCTGTAGCTCACAAAAGCTTATGCTCAAATAAATTTGTGTCTCTAAGATGTCACAAGTACTCCTTTAATCAGAGGAATGTTAAGGTTCATTGCTCCTTTATATAAATAAAAAGAGAACAAGAAAATAACTGAAGCCACTTTGCAGCGAGGAAGATAGAGACTAAGGATTATTTAGTTATGACCCAAAAGCTAGAGGAATACTTTGCCTCCATTTTCAGGAAGGATGCTAATGCAGAATATGTGGACAAAGGCAGGATGGCAAATGGGTGTGAGTAAACAGAAATGCAAATGGTCTTATTTAAACTCAAACAGCTTCATATGTTCATGTTGTGGTGACTGGCTAAACTCCATCCCAGAATATTGAAAGAATTGGCACATTAAGTCTGGTAGCAAGGATTTTTAATAAATCTGTCAGATTGGGGGTGGTACCATATGACTGGAGAACAGTAAAAGTAGTACCTATATTTAAGAAAGGGAAAAAAGGTGATCTGGACAACTGCAAATATGTTAGTCTGACAGCACTAGTATGCAAGGCTTGAGAACAAATTTTGAGGGGAAAAATCATTAAAGATGTGGAGGTAAATGAAAAATGGGATACAATGCAATGTGGAAAAAAGAAAAGGAGTACTTGTGGCACCTTAGAGACTAACAGATTTATTTGAGCATAAGCTTTCGTGAGTTACAGCTCACTTCATCCGATGAAATAAATAAATAAAAAGAGAACAAGCTCACGAAAGCTTATGCTCAAATAAATTTGTTAGTCTCTAAGGTGCTACGAGTACTCCTTTTCTTTTTGCGAATACAGACTAACACGGCTGCTACTCTGAAACAATGCAATGTGGGTTTACCAAAGGTAGGTTGTGTCAAACTAACCTGATATCTTTCTTTAACTGATATCTTGGAACTCAATAAAGCACTTGACATGGTATCACATGGGAAATTATTAAACTGAAGAAAATGGGGATTAGTACAAGAACTGTAAGATGGGTAAGGAACTGGCTAATGGGGAGATAACAGATTCACCTAAAGGGGAACTATGAGCTGGACAGAGGTTATTAGTGGAGTTTCTCAAGGAGTGGTGTTGGGACAAAACTTATTTAACATTTTCATTAATGACCTTGGCACAAAAAGGAGGAAGTACTAATAAAATTTGCTGATGACACAATGTTGGGAGACATTGTAAATCCAGAGGGGATCAGAATGTGATACCGGAAGAACTGGATGACCTTGAAGACTGCAGTAACAGAAATCAGATAAAAATTAATAGTACAAAGTTCAAAGTCATGCAATTAGGAGCTAACAGCAAGAATTTATGTTCTAAACTGGGGATTCATCAGTTGAAAACAACAGATGAGGAGAAAGACCTGCGTGCATTAGTCAACTCCTTGATGACTATGAGCCATCAATGTGATAGGGCAATGAAAAAGGTAAAGGCAATCCTAGAATGTAACAGGCAAGGTATTTCTAGTAGAAAGAAGTAAAATACGTTTCTTCATGTCTAAATATTAGTGACATTGTAGCAGAATTTTTGGAAGCCTTCTTGATCCTTTGCTAGCTTCAAGCACTCAGCACACTCCCACTGACCTCCTTGCTGGTTGTCCCCTACTGCAATGACCTGCCACCATTCCTTCCATATTAACTTTCTCAAGTTTATTTCCATCTCTACGCCTGATCTGATCAAAATACATAAGTTTGCACCTGCTGATATCTGACAGCAGTGTCCACTTCTCTCCAATAAAGAAATGTAATAAAAAGGTGGAAGAGTTGAATCATGCAGGGAAGGAAACTGGAATCCACCCTCTGTACTTTCTCCCACAAGTAGTATCCAGTAGAGACAGGGAAGTATTAATGCCATTTTACAAGACACTGATAAGACCTCATCTGGAATACTGCGTATAATTCTGATTGCCCATGTTGAAGAAAGATTAATTTAAACTGGAACAGGTGCAGAGAAGGACCAATAGGAGGATTAGGGGAATTGTGGATCCATCTTACGAGAGCAGACTGAAAGAGTTTGGCTTGTTTAGTTTAGTAAATGAAGGCTGACAGCGGATATGACTACTCTCTGTAAATACATCTGGGGGTAGGCACTAGGGAAGGAGAAGAGCTATTTAAACTAAAGGAGAATGTTGGCCCAAGAACAAATGGTTATACATTGGCCATGAATAAATTTAAGCTGGAAATTAGAAGACTGTGTCTAACCATCAGAGGAGTGAGATTCTGGAACAGCCTCCCAATAGCAGAAGTGGGAGCAAGCAAACTAGATTTAAAATTGAGTTTAATAAATTTATTAATGGGATTATATGACAAAGTTGCCTACGATAGCAAGGGACTGCACCCAAAGACCCACGGGGTCCCTTCCAGGCTTATGATCCTCTGAAGCAGGGGAAGACAATTCTCTGTGAAATACCACTGCATTTTATAGTGAAATTTGTGCAAAAAAAAGTATTATGCTTTGCACTGACTTCAATTGGGAATTTTGCATGCATAGAGAACAACAGGCCCATAATTTGGATGCTGTTTTTCTTTTTAAAGTTGTTAACCGAAATACTACCCAAATGAAATGCTGTATTTTGGGCAAAGAATCTCTCTCTGAGTAAGACCAAATTATTTTTGTCAAAGTTCTGAGAGGTTGAAAATACATAAATAAACCCAACCGCCCCCCCTCCTCCAAGAAATCCCCACATCAACCAATACACACTTGTAAATCTGAACCCTAGAACTGTTGTCTTGAGGATGGAAGAATTCCCAATCTAAGAACTACATTTTGAAATCTTATATGGCATGGATTCCATCTAAATCAACTGCTGAAGTAAAAATATTTTGTTCTTTCAGATCTAGAAATTATTTCTTGCACAGTATTAAAATTCTGAACAACCATCATCATGCCATGTAAGAATTCTAATTTTAGTTGGCTTAAAGATCATTCTTCATGACTGTAAGCATTATTATGGTAATTTTATCCATCCTGATCTACATCTGAATTATACAGAAAGCAAGCTTTAACTTGCAGAAAGAACACCTTTGCTTTAAAAGAACATATAGGGGCTTTTTTCTTTTACAGAGTTTGCCATTAGAAAGTCAACATTTACACACAATTACCAAACAGTGGTACCAGATATCACACTATTTCCTGTATTTAGAACAGCTGCAGCGTTGCTGAGAACACTGTGTGGTAAATATGGATAAATGCTGACTTTTTAATGGTAATCACTGTATGGGAGAGTGCAATCTTGAGGACACCTCTGTGGGTATATAAAGGCCAAATTTTATGGAAAAGCCCACAGAGAATAAGTTTACAGAAAAACTCAAAGCAAAACAATAATAGAGGAAAGATACTGTACATATTTCCAGGATATTTGACACCTTCCTTCCTAGCTCAGAATGACATTGCTGTCTGAGTTATGAGGTTTTATGAGAGTACTATAGTCCCCGTGCTTACCTCCAGGTCTGTGAAAAGCCCTTGGTTGTTCTGAAGTATGGCATACATGCAATGTGCAACTGTAATTGCATGCTTCCAGTTGTGATAGGGCACACGGCGATAGTTCTTCTTTACAGACATAGTAAAACGACATAGCTTTTCAAGTTCAAAGCTTCAAAGAAAAAATTGGTGAGAGAGAAGAAACAGAATGGGAAAAATGAGAATAATTCTATTTCACCACAAAATAACCCACTCTTTATAACAAAAATATATGATTTGGTTCCCTTTCTAAGATCTGTTAGAATTATGAAACTTTTAGATTCCAATAGTCATTGAGTACAAATCCAGGATGGTGGTCTGATTTCGGTCTGCCATCTTCTGATGAAGTCTATCTTCCCAAGTAACTCTCAGGGTTCATTTGAACAAAACCCTCAGAATCCCTGACTGTTGTTTTCTTAAAAGGTATCTACTGCTAATAATCTCAAGAGAAATACTGAGTTTAAAGTGGACTATGTTTGGCAAGAAAACATAACAATTTTTCCTTTTTTCTTCTTCGATACATTTTTGTCTAGAACTCCATTCAAATTGTTAGAGCATGTAGTGGCTCCAGAAATAGTCTCATTGGCTTTTTTTCTGGGTCATTGTCACTCTTAAACATAACTGATGTCCTCTGACCATACTCCATGTCTCAATCTAGATAGTTTGAGGGGCTATTTTATTTAAGGAAACTTATCTCTAAGCCTGCTTGCCTACCATGCATGCTTAAAACAGACTGGTGGTCAAAAGAAATTGGAAGGTGGGGAGTAGTAGTAAAAAGGACTGCTAAATCAGCATTATGTGATTAAGCATAAGCATGCAGCATTAAGAATATCTACCAACATCGCTGTTTCTGACTGCCAGCATATTTATGTGGCTCTTGTCACAAAAGTGTCTGAGTGTCTCACAATCATTAATGGATTTTGTCCACATAACACTCCTGCAAGGTAGCAGGAAGCAGTATCCCTATCGTTACAGAATGGAAATTTAGGCATAGAATAGTTTAAAGGTAAAATTTTCAAAAGCCCCTGCATGACCTGTCAAAGTCACAGAGGAAATCTGTTGAACCCAAGTTTTTTAATTAAACCCAAGTCTCCTGATTTCCAATTCTGTGCTCTTTCAAACTGACCATTCTTTCAACCTATTTTAGCAGTTTCTTTGAAACTGAGGTGTTCTATAGCAGAATTTCTTGTACATTACATTAGCTAGTTACTATACTGATACTGTTTGTGTGTCTAAAAATGGAGGTTACTTACTTTCTTCAAGATAGGTGGTCCCTATCTGTATTCCACATGGGCATGTGTACCCACGAAAGGAATACACATGGAAACCAGCACTCAAATAAGAATTGGCAGTTACTTACTGTAACTAGAGGTTCTTCGAGATGTGTGGTCCCTATCTGTATTCCATTCAGAGGTATGCATGTGCGTGTGGAATACACAAAGGGGCCAGCACTCAAAGAAGAACTATAACTTTGATTATATATAATTATTATTAATAATAATAATAATATTAATACACATTTCATACACCATCCTTCACTCAAGTTAAAATGCCTGGGTATTGCAATGTATGTTATATGCATGATTACCAACCACATGATGAGTTCTTAAATATTATGGTTGAACATGCAAAGTTAAGGATGAAGTGGACACTTTAATCATAAACCCCTTTCTTTTGGTTAGTGTGAATTGACTGTCTGACCTCATCTGGGTGAGTTCTCTTTGGTTTTGTTATTTTTTTATATAGTGGCAGTATTAATGTCCTGGTTTTACAGTGTACATGGGCTGAAAAAATAGCTAAATGGCTCTGACCTATCATGTAAAAATGTAACAGTGAGCTGTAGCTCACAAAAGCTTATGCTCTAATAAATCTGTTAGTCTCTAAGGTGCCACAAGTACTCCTTTTCTTTTTGCGAATACAGACTAACACGGCTGCTACTCTGAAACAACACATTTACTATAGGAAGCTATTTAGACAAAAAAATATAGTACTTCATGCTTATTGTTTACTATTATAACATTTACAGAACTTTAGCCTTGCATCAGAAAAAAAACTGGAGGCATATTGTCTTTCACAAAATCTTTAGTATTTTTTCTTCTCTTTTTTAAATTCCTGAGGTTTCAGTCAAACATTTTCAAACATTTGTTAAAAATATTCTTTGAAATAGGATATTCCTCAGAATATATATATTACAATGATCACTTCCAGTCCGTTCAAATACCTGTCCATGCCTACTTACTTTCAGAAACTACTAAAGGACAGGACAATCACCACCAAAAGCAAAAACACCACAGAGAGGATACCTCAGCTAGAATATAACTATTCCCTCTACTGCTGTGCTCTCGTTAGAGGGCAGCAGTACATCACTTCTCACTGGGAGCAAGCAAGGAATTGTCACTGGGAGTTGCAGTTCTTTCTCTACACTCCCTCTCTGTGGACAGCTTAACAACTACATTCTTCCCTTTACACAGGACTGTGCCTAATGGTGTAATTCTAGTCCTCAGTAAGCTCAGCGTCTAAATGCAATGTTAAGACAGTTGCAGACTTTGTTTTGGAGAGATAAGAAGCTTTTTTTCTCTCTCTATATATATATTTTTAAAAATATAAGAAACTTCAAAATAATAAATATATTTGGATGGCTTGAAGGATTCCAGGCCTTAAAATCTTGACCGTATTCCTTTGAAAATATTTTTTCTCACATTTATTTATTTTTTAAAAATATCTGTGGGCTGAGACGCACTAAGCCAAGTTTCAACTTGGTACAATTTTTTCCACAGCAAATTAAAACCCCCTGTAAAACAAAGTTTAGAATAGAAGCAATTTAAGAGCAAATTTAGGATTAAATTTAGCTCCCATCTCTGTAATCAAAGACCTCTGACACTGGAAACAAGGTGATTTTTCTGTGAAGAAGGGTGCTGTATTTAAGAGGAGCTACTGCTCATCCACTTTGCAGCATGGAGGCAGAAGGGAGCAGAATGCATCAGGAATGGGGCCAGAAGAGCCATTCATGTCTTCTATTCCTGCCCACTGTTGATGAATGCTAGATAAGGTTCTAATCGATAACATCTTTTTAGACACTATTTAAATAATATTTTAAACTAATTCAGCAGCTATATTTTGAAATCCTGTGTAGATGAACCTTAGGTCTCCTTTACTATTGAGAGGTCCTGTTATGTTGTCATCATCCTTCTCATTGAGGAGCAGCCGATGCATCTCCACTCAGAACCGAGCAATGCTGCTGTTTAATCAAAGGGAGTAACATTTGTCCAATGGGAAGAGTTCCCTCACTTGGAACTGAGCTCACTGACCCCACAACATCCCCAGCCCTACCAGCTGAGGAACAAAAACTGGGCCTGGAAATCCAATTTGTTTAATAGATTCCTGTGTAGACAAGGTATACTATGTTGCTAAAAAAAATATCCAAGCATGAGTAGTTTGATTACAACACTCAGTAAAAGAAAAATAAAATAATAATAATAATCACAGAACCAAAATAATAGTGATGAAAAATACTTGTAATTCATACCAGGTTGCCCCACAGGACTGGTGGACCATGTAGACAAAAATGGCTGGCCAAACATCCTCATAGGGACCGATATCAAAGTGGTATCTGACATAAAGAATATTTAAGTTCAGCAGCAGGAAATATCCTTTAATTCTTATTATACTTAGGCTAAAAACTGCTAGATGACATGCTCACCTGACAGCATAGTCTTGTTTCTGACCATACACACTATGACTTTGTCAACCAGATCCTCAGCTGGTGCAAGTTGGCATAGTTCTACAGAGTTCAATGGAGCTATGCAGATTTACATCAGCTCAGAACCTGGCCCTATTGCTTAATAGAAACATCCTCCCCTTTTCCTTTTTAAGGGAACTATATCACTTAAAGAATGAGCAGAGAGCTCATCAGAATCTTCTTTGTTGAATTAGGATAATGAGGGGAGTTATAATGTCATTCAAAAGTATTCAAACTCAAATTAATCCTTCGCCACAAAAAGCTGTAAGGGTGGCTCATATTTAATGAGAAATTCACTGATGTTTTCCGGGCTGGTTGAAATCAATTACTTATTTCAAGAACTGGATGCAACTTCCACCAGGTTTCATTTTTGTAGGGAAAAACATTAGCTTTTACTATTTAATAGAAACTAAATAAAAATGTCAAAATTTAAGGATTTACTACTGTATTTTTATGCTTCATTAGTTGATGTTCCCCCCCGCCCACCCATATCAACATTCACAGCCTCATGTTGGGGGCCAGCATAGCAGAGCTGCTTGTCCTTCCAATATTAATGACCCCCTTTCGTTGCACCTGATGTGCTGAAATGTTCTATTTATGTCCCATTGAATCTAACTAAATGTTAGAGTGTCTGTGATACACTGAACAGCACAGCAGGTGTCAGATCTGAAAGTAGCTGAATTGTTTGGAAAACGATTACCTGTGTTCAGATTCTAAAACAATGGGGGTTTGTGCTTCCAAAAAGAAAGCCTGCCATATTTAAAAGTAAAAATAATTTTGTTGAGGAGGTGCGTTATATAATATCATTCAACAAAGCATAAGAAATTATACTGCAAAGAACTATCCTACAGTAACGCTTAATCCTGAAAACTGCTGAGCACTCCAACAATCAAAGCACTTACGCACATATTTAACTTTAATCATGAGTAGTCCAAGTTAAATTAAGCACATGTATGCATGCCTTGCTGGATTAGAGCCAGAGTGCTCAATGCTTTGCATCACTGAGTTTTTGTATTTTCATTTTTTTTGTGGTTTACTTTTTATATGATCAGAAAGTCGGGTCTCCCTTACTTGGTTTCTCCTGGAAGCCTCATTCACTACGGGAGAACTGGTAGGATTAGGATAGCAGAGATCCCATGCAAACAAAGCCTAATTAATATAACTTTTTTCTCTGCATTCCTTGGGCTTGATTTACTGTTGCTGTGCAAAATGTATAATTATTTACACGTGTGCAAAATGGATGCAAAATGCTTCTACTCTGATTAGGTAACATTTTACATCTGTGTTACACTTTGTACAGATATAATGAGGTGCAAGGTAATTCAAAATAAATCCCAATAGCTTTAGGATGTTTCTTTGATAACAATTTCCACAAACCCTCTGTTGTACATGGAAAATTTAACTTCATGAGCAAAATACAGGTTATAGCTGCTGCTGAAATGACAAAAGACTCACAGTTCAATTTCTTTGCAGATGTGGGTAGGGAGTGTGCAGTTCATGAGATTTTGCCATTCTTCTGCTGTACAAATACTGTGGTAGGACAGCTTCTCCATCGTTACACGATAAATACACTCTGAATGGCGAATTCTGTGGTACATCTGCAAGAACAATCGTTATTCATTAACACTGGATTTCGGTTACAAAGATAATGCCTGTTTCCCTCAAGATCAAACATTTATTCTTAAGAATAAAGGCTTACATTTTCAAAACTGACTTGTTATTTTGGATGCCTGAGTGGACACATTTTATAAGAGCCAGACGTTACGAAGGTGAAAACTTAGCACCTCTGAAAATCTGGTCCTTTCCCTTTAAGGCAGGGGTGGGCAAACTTTTTGGCCCAAGGGCCACATTGGCATTGTGAAACTTTATGGAGTGTCCGGTAGGGAAGGCTGTGCCTCCCCAAACAGCCTGGCCTCCACCCCCCTCCCACTTCCTGCTCCCCTCAGAACTCCCAACCCATCCAATGCTCCTTGTCCCCTGACTGCCCCTTCCCGGACCCCACCCACTATCCAACCCCCCCTGCTCCCTGTCCCAACTGCCCTGACCCCTATCCACACCCTGCCCCCTGACAGCCCCCTCCCCGGGATTCCCACGCCTATCCAACCCCCCCACTCCCTGCCTCCTGACTGCTCCCGCGAACCTCCGTCCCATCCAACCACTCCTTGCTCCGTCCCCTGACTGCCCCCCAGGTCCCTGGCCCCTTATTCAACCTCCCCACCGCACCATGCTGCTCAGAGCAGCAGGAGCCCCCAGCCACGCTGCCCATGCTGCCCGGCAAGAGCAGTGGGCCGGAGTGCTGGCGGCGCAGCATGCTGAGGCTGTGGGGGAGGGGGGACAACAGTGGAGGGGCCGGGGGCTAGCCTCCCCGGCTGGGAGCTCATGGGCTGGGCAGAACAGTCACACGGGCTGGATGTGGCCCGCGGGCCGTAGTTTGCCCACCTCTGCTTTAAGGTGTGTAAACCTGGACACTCAAAAAGGAAGCACCTCTGCGAAGCCTATTTCAACGCCTTTGCTACTACCTGTGATGTGGGTAGAAGGTGCAGAACTGAGAAAAGGGCACATTGCATCCTTTTGTACCATTGCGCTAGCCAAGCCACAATTTGGCCCAAAAGAGCTAATTTAGATAACAATATTTTCTATACATTTTCAATCTCCCACTGAGTTTTTCAAGTAATGTATTGTCACTGTTGCTTCAGGGACAGCGTTTTTCACAACAGAGAGTGGAGAAATTACCACTCAGCGCTAGGGAAAAACGAGTTCAATTATATATTAAAAGATTGAAATTCAACTATATTAGGCCTGGTGTGGATTGTAAATGAGGAAAGAGAATTATGCTTCATTTGTAGAAAATCCCCAGGAGGAACATGCCTTGAGGGTTCATCCTCTAACATGGTAGATCCATGTCCAACAGATGGACTTGACTGGACCTGATCCTGATTTACACTAAGGCCACTTTATACCATTCTAAAGAGGGCTTAAAGTGGGCGTAAATATAATTTACTTCCCCTTTACACTGCCAGAGTGCTGTAAAAGGGATCTTATGAGACTCTAGCCTGACTACGTCATTGTACAATATCTCTCTTCAATAAAATGTGCTGAGTTCCTTTTTGTAATGGTCAATATTGCATTTTTATACCTATATGGTAATGATTATAAATGTTTTTATACTTTCTAAATGAACAGTTATCTTTCTTTAAAAGAAAAAGAAGGTTGACTTTCACAGTTAATAGCATCAACACTCATCTAGATGCATGGGTAGTTATGTGGGGAAAGTCCAGGATGTTAAAATAAATATATATTCAAATGTATTTGATATATTCCTTCCACACTAGGTATTTGAGTACACTCCCTCCACCATGCAGTAAACTGTGTAAAATACAGACTCTGAACCTGAATAAATGACTCAGGCCCATTCACCATATCTGAACAAAGTTAAGTGGTGCTCTACAGAACTTGACTGGAGTACATTGTTTTACATTAGCTGAACATAACAGATATATCAATTGCACAATTATTTCAGAAGAAATCAATCGAATCCTTATTGTGAAAGAATCAACATATTACTGATGCCCCATTAGCTCAACAAAACAGAATTATTAATCAATTTTAATGATTTGGAAGATGAAGCAGAATTGATAAAATCCCAAACTGATCCTAACTCTATATGTTACAAGCAATAGCTGACAGAACTGAAAAACTATTTTATTCACACTTCATATAAGGCTTTTGGGGGATAAAACTTACATTAGCACAGTGTAAGGCTAAAGCACAAAAGACTGCAAACATTTTAAAGTTGTTCTCATCGGTTTTAGAGAAGGCACTTCCACTTATTTTGTTCACCATCTGCACAACGCCTATTACACTCCCTCGACTCACAATGGGCATGCACAGAATGTTCCTGGTTGTGTAGCCTGTGTAGAGGTCAACTTCTCTGGAGAGTTGGGGAAGAGAAAGAGAAGGACAACAGTTAATGGTCATCCCTTCTTCCCTAGAAATGTTATTTAAATATACACAGGGTTCACTAATCTAACACTTAAATGCATGCATCAATTATTATAATACTCATTTAAAAGTTAAAGAAATAAAACTTCAGCCAATTAAATCAGCTCATTCATAAAAATACTGAAAATGTTTTAAAAACTCTATTTTTATGACTTAGCTGGTTGTCAAGTGACTGAAACACACCTATTTTCTAAACCAATCAGACTGAGTTAAGGTTATTAATGTATAGCAAAAGTCCATCCAGCTGTGCAAACTTCTATGTAGAACAAAATAACTAATACTTCCTTAATTATTTGGTAAAACAGAATCAAAATCATTTTAATAGAATACAGTCACAAGATCAGGGTGCATGCTATGAAAATAAATATTTCAAGTTTGTCTCTTCATCAGGACCCCTTAATTCCATGAAAACGTACTAATCAATTGATAATGTCTTTAAAATTTGAGTGGAACATTAAGTAAAAAGAAAGCTATTTTGTTTTTTCCTGTCCTAGTTGTAACTAAAGAATGTCTTACCTGTTAAAGCGTGGATCTGCATAGGCATCAGGAATGTTAAGGACTTCACCTGTTCTTGCTACCTGACCTGCTATTCCTTTCTCAATAGAAAATCTGCACATATTAAAGAAACATGTTGATCAGCATATGAACAGTTTGAATAAACATTTTTTCATTGTAGACTACCCTGAACATACAAATGTACATTCAATCCAAACCAGCTTAATTTTGTTGTTTGTAAGGATAAAATTCTTGAAAGACAAGAAGGAACTGTAATGAATAATACAGATATCTATTGAAAATATTTTATATGGATATAGAGTAGGGGTGTGCAAACTTTTTGGCCTCAGGGCCACATCTGGGAATAGAAATTGTATGGTGGGCCATGAATACTCATAAAATTGGGGTTGGGGTGCGGGAGGGGGTGAGGGCTCTGGGGTGGGGCCAGAAATGAGGTGTTCAGGGTGCAGGAGGGGGCTCCAGGCTGGGGTGGAGTACAGGGGTGGGGGGAGGTGAGGGTTCTGACTGGGGGTGCAGGCTCTGGAGTGGGTCTGGGGATGGTGGATTTGGGGTGCAGGAGGTTGCTCTGGGCTAGGATTGAGGGGTTTGGAGGGCGGGAGGGGGATCAGGGCTGGGGCAGGAGTATGAGGGGAGGCCCAGGGATGCAGGCTCTGGGCAGCGCTTACCTCAAGCATCTCCCGGAAGCAGCGGCATGTCCCTTCTCTGGCTCCTACGCGGAGGCATAGCCAGGCGGCTCTGCTCACTGCCCCATCCACAGGCACTGTCCCTGCAGCTCCCTTTGGCCATGGTTCCTGGCCAATGGGAGCTGAGGGGGCGGTGCCCGTGATGGGGGCAGTGTACAGAGCGGAGCCCTTGGCTGCCCCTAAGTGTAGGAGCCGGAGGGGGGCCATGCCGCTGCTTCTGGGAGCCACGTGGAGTGGTCCTGGACCTTGCTCCCTGGCTGGAGCAGGGCAAGCCTCAGACTGTGCTTCCCAGCAGGAACTCGAGGGCCGGATTAAAATGGATGGTGGGCCGGATTCAGCCCGCGGGCCGGAGTTTGCCCACCCCTGATATAGCGCTAAAAAAGGTCCCATACGACAATCATTTTGGTTCAGTATGGATTGCTGCCCATAATAAGGTTAGAGGTTATTTTTAATTCATGTTCATTACATTCATTACATTTCTGCAGTCTGATGACTTGTGTTTAAGTCATCAGTTTACTTTACAATTTGTCAACTGAATCTCTTATATTCATGCTATTTTATGAATGAATCTCATGGTGCAAAAAAAAAAAAGTTTGGAATAAGTCAAGGGAAAATGTCAAGTATGCAGTTCATGTGCACTTGGGTCACACAGACCTTAAAATAGATGGATAAATTTCATTTTACAGCAAACTAAAATGCACTAGTACTGACAGAATCTTGTAGACCTTCCACAATGAAATCAAATACATGAAGCATACGATAGTTGAATCATACAAATCCTGCAGTCAATATTATTACAAGAAAATAATTTGGATCATTCTTCAGCATAAAACACTTCTGGCTTTTATAATTTAAAGGAGGCATGGGTGAAATAAGCAGAGATGCTCAAAGGTGAGCCACACGCAGATGTTAGTCTAAGTGGGTAAATCCTGGCTCCACTGAAATCAATTGCAAAACTCCCATTGACTTCATTAGGGCCAGGATTTTATGCAGTACAGTAAGAACGCAGAGTTACAAACTGAACAGTCAACCACACACCTCATTTGGAAGCAAATACAGTACAGTACTGTGTTAAATGTAAACTACTAAAAAAATAAAGTGGAAGTTTATAAAAAGATTTGACAAAGTAAGGAAACTGTGCTTGTTTCATTTTTCTTCTGTATAGCAAAGTTTCAAAATTGTATTAAGTCAACATTCAGTTGTAAAGTTTTGAAAGAACCACTGTAACATTTTGTTCAGTTATGAACATTTCAGAGTTACAAACAACCTCCATTCCCCAGGTGTTTGTAACTTACGTTCTACTGTATGTCTAAAGAAGTGTAAGCTGGTGTACTCTATACCTTCTTCTGCCTATCTCCACAACATGCACACCAATTACAGCATTATATCAATTCAGACTACTTCAGACAGACTCTTACCCTCTTGCAAATGTATATGTTACAGTCCTTTAACCTTATACATCACACTTGAATTTGCCTCATAGATTCCCTTACACTCAAAGTCAAAATTTGTGTAATTCTCACAGTGAGGGGACAGAGGAGAGGACTGTAAACAAGAAAATCAATTATCAGGAGGGTATAAGACAGTGTAAGAAGGCCACATCCTTCTTTAATTTACACCGTCTTCTTGCTCCTTAGTATGTAACCTGCACCAGCATAGACTCTCTTATGCTCACGTACACAATGTAGTAAGAAAGAATAAACATCAGCCTATGTGAGTCCCATTGAGAGTACGGAAATCTGACTTACATTCCTTTATGAACCATATCTGATACTATAACCTTAAAGGTTTCAGAGTAGCAGCCGTGTTAGTCTGTATTCGCAAAAAGAAAAGGAGTACTTGTGGCACCCCAGAGACTAACAAATTTATTAGAGCATAAGCTGTAGCTCACGAAAGCTTATGCTCTAATAAATTTGTTAGTCTCTAAAGGTGCCACAAGTACTCCTTTTCTTATAACTTTAAAGATACAAAGGAATGACTGAATAAACCATTTTAGAATGTCACTGCTGAGTGAAGAGCGGTGTGTATTTTATGTTTGAAAGGTTTTGAAGTAATGCATGGGATTTAGTTACACATTTTTCACTAGCTATAAAACAATGTGGACCCAAATCCCCTACCCTGCTTTGAAAAATCTCAACCTATATCCATTAGGGATTTTCCTGAACGAAAGGCACTATATAAATTATCATTCGCTCCTAAAACTGAAATATTTAAAAGTTACCTTGTTATTCTGGCTGTTTTTTCCCACTAAGGAGGTGTGTATGTGTAAAATGTACACATTAATGAGGCAATTTGTACCATGTAGATGATGCACAAGTTGTAAAAATACTCATAGAATCTTGTGTAATCTTCCATGCCTGTCCAAAGCTTAAAATTGACCAATTCCAGTGCACTTTAAAATCACAATTATTTAAATCAGAACAAAGTCCAGATTCATCATATCAGGTGAGGCAAGGAGACACTAAACTAAGAGTAAATGGACTGCCCACCTTAAAAGGATTGATTAGATCTGACCAGTTACCAGCAATGCTTGATTCGCCAACCAGAATTACCCACAATAATTTCCCTATTTTGGGTGTGTGTGAGAGAACATGTCACATTTAGATTGATCTTGGGAAAGCCAATAAAAGTCTTGTACTTTTAGAACTGTAGATAAGGGGGTTTAATTTAACACCTGCTCCTTTACCTACCTTGGAGCACCTGTGTTTTTTTCCAACATGATTTCCAAAAGGACCGCCTCCGGAAGACGGCATTTCCAGGAGTGACGTTATAGCTTCAGAGACGTTGTTTCGATGGCACTGCAATGTCATTCCCAGAAGTACTACCTTCTGGAGGCGGGTCCTGGTGGGAATGATATCACAGTATGACAAGTATTGTCAGGGTAGGCACCTGCAAGTAGGCACAGACACTGGGTAACAAAATACCTGCCATCACTAGTTAGAATTAAATTGCATTCTTCTGCTGTTCCTACCTTATTTCTTTGGTCTTCTTGAAGATAGGTTTCCCCTCCTTCTCCTCTCCAATATCAAAAAGGTCTGAATACAGCTCCTTGTTCTTGTGATCAACCTGGAAGAGTGCACAGCGGTCTGCATTCACCAGGTTTTTTGCATATATCTATAGACAAAGAACAAAACTAAGATTAACCATCATGAGATTCAGGTGAACTTTAGTCACTAATCTGTTCATGAAGGCAGACCCTTCGAATATGAAAGTTCTGCCAGCTTTTCTAATAGAGAAAGCATTTTCCAGAAGTTTCCTCAACTAAAACAATTTAACTTAACAAAAATATTTTTTTTGTTTTATACAATAATTTATTTAAATCAAGCTGTCATTTACAGTTTTAACATTTAAATTTAAAAAGTCAGGGGTTTTTTTTAGATGCTTCAGTAGGTGATGTACAAGGAGAAAAATGGGTCTCCCATTGAAGAGGGGTATTTTGTAGGTAGAAAGTCCTTGCTTTTGGACTGACAACCTTTTCCCTACTTTTTAAAACGATTCACTTACAATTACTTTAATAGATTTGAAGACACAACAATATCAAAGAACATTTTATGGGCATTACAACTTCTAAAACTCTGAATAAATAGTGTTCCTAATGGAAACGCAGACTGACCAGTCACTGTATCATTACAGCTAGATGCCCCTATCAAAATGTGCTTTGAGGCCAAAGAGAGAAGCATCACTGCATCCTACTTTAAAATTAGAGCTTGACGAGATTTTTCTGACATTTCTTTTCCCATTTTTTTAATAAAATAATCAAGAAAAGTCCTTGCTTTCTTACATCATTTAGTTTATTTATCATTTATTATTAATAGCATTTATTGTATTGAGGTAGCATTTAGATGCCTCAGCCAGGTTGGGACTCCTCTGTGTTAGGCATTGCACAGACATATAATAAATGACAGTCCTTGGCCCCAAAGCCATAGAGACTTCAAACCCCTTGAGGTTCAGAGTGTTTTCTTAAGATTAAAATACTCCACATTTTAAATGATAACCCAGATAAATATTTATTGTTTGAAAATTATAATATGCTTAACTCCTAAAGTGCTTACCTGGGTTACTTCTGTACTATACAAGAGCAAGAAAATTCTGGGATCAAGAACTAACCCCTGAGTGCATGAAACGCAATCCGTCTTGCATATATGATATTGCAGCTCATAAGGGCACAGTTTAGCTCAAAATACACCAAACTTTCCATCTGCAGAAGCCTTGAAAAATAACTTTATGCATAAAGTCCAAAAGTACTTTTTGTTGACTCAAGTACACAATGCATATCCTTTCCTAAAAGTTCTGAAATATCCAGGCCCAACAGTGTGACCTAAGGACACAGCAAAAATCTCATCTCTGAATTCCTCCTCTCACTTCAAATGAGAACAGGTTAACATTTCCCACACACTACTCTGTGGGGTCACTTTTCAGAAAATTAGTTTGCAGCAACTAAAAAAAGAAGAAAGAGAGAGCAATGTACAGAGACTACCCAAATGTATGAGTCCAGCTGAAGTAAAAGAAGACTTTATATAATATATTTCAAATGTATTGTGTAGCATAGTAGTCATTTTCTTATAAAGTCACAGGATTTAATGCTACTGTATATATTACATAAATTATATTCTGACATCTGAAAATATAGATCACAAAAGCACGTGTATAGCGGGTGTGCTCTCTCCTTATACTACTAATATAGGGGTTTGCATCAACACAGTTTCAAGCTTCTCCAGGACACACATAGATGTGTGAAATCCATCAGTAACAATTCCAACCAGATTTTTAAAAGGATGCAAAAAGTAAAATCAAAACTGGACTTTAGAGCATTCAATTTTGGGAATGTCCCCTAATCATGATGATTTCAGCTGGACAAAACACAAAAACACATCTGATTCTTTTTTTTCTCATTTGCTTTGCCATTGTGAAGAATACCCCTAGATATATTCATTTACAGCAGACAAAAGGGCCAGACCTTAATATCAGATTTTAAGAACTCTACATTTGTGTGCATGAATTTTGTTAAAATATCCTTTGTGTGTGTGTGTTAAATATACACTCAAGAAAGCTAGGATTCTGAAGTTAGCATACATTTCTAAAGAAGCAAAAGTGCCATTCTTGTCATGGATAGTAGTGAGATATAAAAATATTGTGCCAGATTCTCATCTGTACCAATGTGCACTGGACTCAGCCTGAGTTGCAAAGAATCTGTGTGTGGCTCCCTGATTCTGGGGCGAATGCTATGCCAACTACCTGTGGCACACAACGTACCGACTGCCAGCCAGGGACTGCTGGACCACAGCAGTCCTGTCGTGCTTTCTATATCCTACCCCTTATGCTGTGACCTGCATAGAACCCAGCTACACCAGCTGAAGGCTACCCTCATACTGAAAAAATCCCCATCTGGAGAGATCCAGAAGTGTTCTGGCTCCTTGGTGCCACCAGGCTGGTGCAAGAGGGGCAAATGGCAGGCCGAGTGTCAGGCCCAAGATATCTTTTCTCCATGTGGGAGTTCATTAAAAAGTCTAGCCATTCCCATTATTCCTTTATTCAGTCAAACCAGAGGAACTAATTTAAACCACTTTGGCAATCCCTGGGATTACAGTAAGGGAGATTTCCCTATGTACCTTCTGAAATCATGTCAGGTGCTTCGTAAAGCAGCAATACTTTAAAACAGATCACAAGGCACTGTGTTCTAATACATTCAACTCCTGAAGGATGATGTCATTTATCTTATGTCACAACCTATTTTTGTCAGACTTGCCTACTTAAAATACTACTGTTTGTGGAGCAGATGCCTAATGGGTTTGGCAAAGCCTTTCTTCATGAGTCATTGGCTCAAATCCAACCTACCTAGATAGTGACTGGCAGGTGATACAATCACAAAAGGTATCCTTGTAAATAGAGTAATAAGAAGGTCAAAGACTGAAGGGGACCAACCTATCATCTCTCCCCTCAGGGCAGAGCTTTCAGAATAGTACTGAAACCCATTAGTGAAGCAGTGTGTGGGGAAACTTACACTCCTGTTCCCCACGCTGCACCACTTCTGTGGATGAAGAAAGACCTTTATTTTCAGGTGCTCCCAATCAGACACCTTTTACTGCCCTAAATTTACTAAGGAGTTTGAATAAGAAAGAAACAAAGATATAAAGACAAACTTAAAGCAGAGAAATGCTACTATTAGTGCAAGAACCATCAAAAGCTTGCATTGTAATCTCCAGGAGGTGGACTGGGGAGCGGAGATTGATTTTTGCTGTTCTCTCACTCTAGGAGATAGGGTGAGTCACAGAAATGATACAACTGGTCTCCAGTAGAATTGCAGTGGATGCACAAACTAGCAGATCCATCATTCTCTTTCTGCTAGACCCAGAAGAAGCCAATTGGCACAAACTTCAAAGGAAGCTGAATGTGAAGCATCAATGCAGGTTGTACAGAAGAATGCTGAGAGAGCAGGTGTTTGGAAGGAAGATGAAAGAATAAGCATATTGCATTGCCATGCGTGTGTTCTACTTGGTGACTGTTCACAGAGAAGAATATCATTATCTGTCACTAAGTTCTGTGTATTATGTTACCACAGTGCTTTTAAATGTTAAACAATGTTGTGAAGCAATTTGTGTAAATAAGAATAGACAAAGCTGCTGAAACTGAGGAATGTTTCTTGTGCATTGAAGAGAGCAATTCTTGTCTGTGTATAACTAGATTCAGCTAAGACTGCAAAATATCTCTCCTGAATATTAATTTGAATTTATAAACAAATTTGCTTTGACATGGTTTGCACTGTTGGTGTGCTTACTTTCTGTGAAGATTCTAGCTAAAAAGTTCACTGATAACGTTAGGGCAAACACTGGAGAGTATTGTTGGATAGTGATTTTTAAATTGGTAAAAATGCAAGCACTCATCAGAAAACTGACTCTTATTTACACTCATTCAATCAGGGAAGAGAACCATATTATTCAACATGTTTGTCCCAAAAAAAACACACTCAAACACTCAGCAAACAATCTACAGGCAAATTGATTTGCAGATTAAGTTCAATGAATAATTCTGAATAATGAATAAATTCAAGAAAATTGTGATCGGTTTATGAACTCAAAAAAGTGCAATCCATTGACTAAATAATCTGTTAGTTATTACTATGCAACCAGCTTTAATTGCTGCCATAATGTTCTGTGACTGACTGTGCCACTCTGTAATTGCGGAATCTAAATCGGTTTATGTCCTAATTGGGAGGAAACAACTCTCTTTTGTACCTATCACATGTCATTGGATAAACTATCTGTGGGTAATGCTGGCCATTTCCACATGGCTTCACACAGACAATGCTCTTCAATCAGAAGGGCTATTTTTGTAGGTTTTTTTGAGGAGTGTATTGCAATGTGCAGTGATTTGAAAGTAGAAAGAACCAGTCAGAGGGACAAGTTGAAATGCTAAGAAAATGTGGTACCTTTCCATATACAAATATTCAATTTATCTAGCAAATCTGAGATCAACATTTAGTTCACAGAGACCCAATAACTCAGTATTTATGAAACTATGAAATGAAGTTTTTGCAATAAATAAAACCAAGAGGACCTTTATCACTATTTCCTTATAGACCACCCTCAGAATTACTTATCATATGAACTCATTATAAACAGCTTCTATGGTTCAACAATGCCACACTTTACTTCAATGAAAGAGAGACTGGAAGACTAACAGATGTTATGTATGAATTTAAAGATGAAAAAAAAAGATAGCTTACCATAATATGTTCAAGTAGAGAATCTATTGCAACTATATTATCAAAATAAGTTCTGTAAAGAAGAAGAAATACAAAATTAGTAAGTAATGTTATTTAGATTGCTGCAGCACAAGGATTTGGGCAGGTTCCAAGTTGTAGTCCCTTTTAGATAAGCATGTAACTCTGTTAAAAATAAATAAACAAAATAAATGAATGAATAAAGAGAGAGCCTACCATATGCTGCTTCAGGTCCCTATTTAGCAAAACTGTTCAGCATATGTTTCAGTGCTTTGCTGCCCTTCAGGGCGAGTATTCCTTACACTCTCTCTCTTTCCATTAAATGCTTTAACATATGCATTATTTAATTGCTTCCAAATACTTCATTAGGTTTATGTATTAGGTTACTTGTCAAAATTAATGTCACACCAAACCACTTTTCCTAATGGAGGCAACCACCTAGAAAACATTTAAATGAACATTCTTTATTAACCCAGGTAAAGTCTGCTTGGGTGGGTGGAGGCACAATAGTGCAAGACACCTGCACCAATGGGGGCATTAGGGAATGCCAGTGCAGAAAAGGGTTGTGTTGGTGAGGGTGGGGCTTGGGTGACAGGAAATGCACTTTGAGTCCTGGCAGAAATTAAATTCTGGGGAAAGCAGCAGTGTAAACACTACCTGCCCTCCTCATTTATGGCAAAGTTCCCCGTCAAGCACAGAAGCCCCCACACTAGAGAAGCTGACCCACACTGCTGTATTCTCATAGTAAGACAAAGGGCCAGACATTTTTTTACACTGTAAGTATATCAAGGCATCTGGGAAAATAAAAGAGTCTTGGATGCTCTCTGTCATCATCACAAAGACAATGGAAAGACTTCATCCACACAGCCCTTGAATTTATTATGTTATTCTAGACAAGGCCTCAACCCATTGTGCTGCATATGGGGTTTCTTCAGATTAAGGAGATGTTACTTATCTGCTCAGTAACTGGAGTTTTTTGAGATATGTGGTCCCTAGCTGTATTCCACTTGAGTTGTGCATGTGCTGCAAGTACTTGATATCAGAAAATTTTTGCTAGCTGTATTCATTGGTCCATGCCTGTGTCCTTCTCCTCCTCATACTCCACATCAAGGGCATATGGGGCAGTGAGGACTGCCTACCTCTCCAGTTACCTTTCTACTGCGAATAGGCCTGGGATAAGGCTCTGCAGCAGAGGGGAAAGATGGCAGGTAGTGGAATACAGACCACAGATCTCAAAGAACTCCAATTAATGTACAGGTAAGTAATCTTTTCTTCTTTGTCAAGTGGTTGTCCCTATGTGTATTCTACCTGAGGTGACTTATAAGCAGTATTCATTGAGGAGGAGAGTGCAATAGTGCACATACCGAAGGACTGCTAAACCAAGAGACTTCTACTATAGAAGCCTATACCAGGGCAAAATGTCTAACAAAGGTACAGATGGAGTCCCACATTGCCACTTGACAGATATCTAGGATGTCTCAAAGTGAGGCTACTGAGGTATCCTGGGTTCTAGTTGAATGGCCCTCACCACCTGAGGGGGGAGTAGTCACTGATAGTTTGTAATGTATCAGGATTCAGACCAAAATCTCTATAAAGAGACAGCTTCTCTTCTCATGTATTTGGCAAACAAACAGTTTGGGAAATTTTCTAAGGGGATTTGTCCCTGTAGGTAAAAGACCAGAGCTTGGCGAACATCCAGAGAGTGGAGTATTCTGTCCTTCCTAGTGACATGGTCATTCGGATAGAAGACAGGTGGGTGTATGACTTGGTTCAGATGGAATTCCAAGATTACTTTAGGAGACTACATCCTAAACTCAGGAAATCTTTAACCTCATGGAAGACCATACATGGATGGTCAGCCACAAGAGCATCCAGCTTACTGACTCTTCTGCCTGAGGTGATTGCCATGAGAAAGGCCACCTTCATCGAGAGATGTGTGAATGAGGATGAAACTAATGGTTCAAATGGGGTCTTCATCCATGCTGATAAGACAAGATTGGAGGTCCCATGTCGGTGCGAGTCTCAGCACTGGAGGAAAGGTCCTGATGAGCCCTTTTAAATCCTTCCTGTGGTAGGATGGGTGAAGACTGGAGGGCTTCCCACTAGAGGCTGAAAACTGCTAATAGCCACCACATGAACATGCAAGGAGCTGAGGGATAGTCCTCATGTCTTTCGAGAGAGGAGCTAGTCTAAAATAGTAGGGATCTCAAAAGTTTCTGAAGGTATTCACCAATGCTGGACTCAGGTAGAGAATTATTTTCCATTTTGTGGCATAGTGTTTTCTTGTGGAATCTTTCCTACTATTGTTAAGGATTGTACCACCACTGAATGTGCCTTTTCTATGTCCGTCATCCAGCCAAATAACATGTTGTTAGATGGACGACTACTGGATTGGAGTATTTGATTCTGCCTTCATTTTAACTCAGTAGATCTGGGAAGAGGTGAATATGGACACATGGGCCTGAGGCCATATGGAGAATGCTCATAAAACAGAACTGTCTAGGCCACCGGGGAGTAATCAGGATAATCAGCTCTCTCTCTTGTTTGGTCTTCCTCAGAACTTCAGGTTCCCCTGAGATGCAAAGAGCTCCCACAATGGTAACATCCATTGCTGAAAGACACTCCATACCACTAAGTCGTGCAGTTATCACTCATGGTCCTTGGAGAAATGTCTGCTGAGATTGTCTCGTGTGACCAAAAGGTGCACTGCTAAGAGGGTGAGCTGGTGGAGAATACACTATTTCCACTATTCACTGCTTCTATGCAAAGAGGGGTGGACCTTGTTTCCCCTTGTTACTTGATATAGTAACTATTAGAGAGATGAGGTGGATGAGGTAATATCTTTTATTGGACCAACATCCGTTGGTGAAAGAGACAAGCTTTTGAACTTACACAGAGCTCTTCTTCATGTCTGGGAAAGGTACTCAGACTGTCAGAGTTAAAAGACAAGGTGGAACAGTCTGTTAAGCAAGGGGAGTTAACATATATTGCAAGAGACGTCATCCACTTTCTCTCTCAAATGCCCTGGGACTAACACAGCTACAACAACACTGCAAATATAAACTATTCTTTTGTCTGACATGACCTGGATGTGCAAGGTCTAAATAAAGAGTAGGATTTGTTCGTAGGCATCATGTACAGCAAGAAACTTCAGAAGGTTTATATACAACTGGGATTCTTGGTTTGTCCAGGTATCCTGCATTACATGTTCATATAGGTGAGCTCCCCACTCTAGCAGGAAGGCATTTGTGATCAGTATTTTTGTTGATGGGGGATAGACTTCAATTCCAAGCAATTATATGCAAGAGTTATTCTCGATTCTTTGAAGGAATGTAATGATTCATCTGTCTTTCCTCTCAATAGATCATTTCCCTCAAAAGGCAGATCTTTCATGGTGGATTGGACTTCTTTGGGAAATCTGGAAGACTGGAGCCACAAATATCATCTCAGAACTATGGAAATTACCATCAAGTGGGAGATTGTATCTCCTGCATTCACTGAGGCCAGGAGAGCCAATCTACCCAGCAAGTTACTTTTGTTGATAATTGCTTGAAATTGAAGTCTATCTAGGGAGTTTGTTGGTGAATTCTGATAACTTATTATAATTAATAAAATCATATTTTCACATTAAAGCTTGGTGGTTCACTATGAAGAATTGTAAACTCACCAAAGTGAAGTTCTTTCTCCTGAAGGGGTCTAGATGTTTGGACTCCTTATCAAAGGGTGTAGATCTGGAGCAGCGCTGCTTGTTCATTTTGAGGAAGCTTGACTTGATTCCTGGTGTGATCTTATGGATTTGGGATGTTGCACATAGGATCCCAGAGACCCCAATAAAGCCAGTGTGAGAGGGCTGTAAGGAAAAAGGGGTGGTCCCCGTGACTGTAGCTAACTCCTGACCCAAGACAATGGACTAGGCTTCTTTCTTTTGGTCACGCCAGAGGTGTTGGTCTTGTCATGGTCTACAGTACTGACTCCTTCGTAGGCCGTGTTGGTATCATTGGGGTAGGAGGCATCTGCTGCCTTCTTTCCCTCTCTGATACTGAGGATGCTCCCACTATCATTGATCAGGTCTGGTTTTGGGGCACTCTTGCCCTTTGGTGCCACAAAACTGGTACCATGCGCCTTGTGAGTGCCTGACAATTCTATAGCGAGGCTTATAGGATATCAGAAAGGAGGTCCTCTTGGATTCAGACTTGGAGGGGCGTTTCTCACTTTTTTTGTGAGACTGTTTGGTTTTTTTCTACTACTTGGAGGAGTCCTTTGCCCTACTCCAGAACTGGAGACCAACGTGCTCGGAAGGGCACTTCTTGATGCCTCTGCCCAATGTACACAGGGATCTCATGGGTCAGGATCAGACTGGGGCCTCATAGCTCAATCCACTAAGGATTCTCCGAAGCCCATACTCAGAGGCTTGACGGGTTCTACTTGAAAAGGACCAGCAGATACTGCACTTAGAGTAGAGAGGAACTGTAGAGGTGGTCAGTCTGCACTGCTGCTCCTTATGCCCTTAGTTCAGAGCATGAGGAGGAGAAGGGCATAGGTGTGGACCAACAGCCATTACTAGCAAAACTCTTCCAGTCTCAGGCATATGGAGTACATATACACCTTAAGTGGCATACACATAGGTACCATTACTTGAAGAAGAACTAACAGTTTGATATAACAGTGTCCAGCAGTGCAGTGTGGATTGCAATCATCATCGGTGGCAGCAGCAGCTTCATATGGCTATGATGTAGTTGTGGGGGCACACAGAATGGACTTCCCTCTTGAATGGTCCTTTGGAACTCTTCTTCCTTTAGGAAGATTCAGTATGGGAGGATTCAGGCTTATTAAATCCTTCAAAATTGAATCTTTCAATCTCATTCATGGTCAGCCTCCTGCTCTCCTTCCTTCGACCTCAGCTCCATAAACATGTAAAAACATACTTTCTTTTGCACGGTGGACATAACCCCACCACTGCAGTCAATCTTGTTCTCAACTGGTGTAAGAATGCAACTTGCTGCGATCATCTAAGTTTCTCCTCCATTATGACAAAATCAAACCAATGGATGTTAAGAATATAACTTTTGACATTGCAAACTGTTTTGACTACTTCCTCTCCTCAGCTCTTTTTAATGGCCATGTTTCATCTCCATATAACAGAGTTGTCATCACCAAACATGTTGAACACTTGTATCTTAATTGTCACACAAACATCTCACTGCCCAAACAGAGGTCTTTGATATTGCTGAAATGCCAGCGATGTAAGACCAATCCAATGAGTGACGTCTTTGGATATAAAAAGAAAAGGAGTACTTGTGGCACCTTAGAGACTAACAAATTTATTAGAGCATAAGCTTCCATGAGCTACAGCTCACTTCATCAGATGCATTTGGTGGAAAAAACAGAGGGGAGATTCCACCAAATGCATCCGATGAAGTGAGCTGTAGCTCACGAAAGCTTATGCTCTAATAAATTTGTTAGTCTCTAAGGTGCCACAAGTACTCCTTTTCTTTTTGCGAATACAGACTAAACACTGCTGCTACTCTGAAACCTGTCTTTGGATATAGAATCTCTTGCTGCCAACTGACTACCTATTCAATGTTATTGCCAATTACATGCAGCATTAGCAGGTCATTCATTTCCATTTTATAGGAGGCATGCATAAATTTGGTTTTATATCACCATTGATCTTAAATCCTATAGGTTCTGCAGTTTTTCACAGCTCTTCCAGCATTAGCTGTAGTTGGTCAGTAGTCTGTCCAAATAAGGCAATATCATCTACCTACCCAAGATTTCACACCTTCTCTTTTAATCTCTATCAGTTTTGTCATCCGATAGTCTATTAGAACATTATTTAATGTAGGTAAGAAGGATCTCTGGTGTATCCTTGATTCTACAGAAAACCAGTCTGTAATACAACCATTGACCCTCACACAGTTAAATGTACCATAATACAGTTTCCTCCACTAGGCACACTAAGTCCTCAGGTGCCCCATAGCCACAGTGTTGATCAGTGCACTCAATCAAAAGCTGAATTAAAAGAATTAAAAGAATATTTAAAAAGACACCACACACTTGTGTAACACTTTGAAAATGTAAATGGGATCCTCCAGCAAAGGCAGTAAAGACTAGTCTTACCATTCCTGATGTATTAAGGTTAACAAAAACCCAAAGCACAAATTAAAAAAAAAAGTTTTAAACAATCTTTTTCAAAACTTCTAATATTCATCATAAGCTAAAAGATACAAATACCATTTTCTATTTTTCTGTAGTAAGTCATCTTTAACACTGGAGAGAGGAGAAAATCATGGAGACAAGGAAAAACAAGGAGAAAAAAACCCCAAATAGAGAGCAGCAGCAAATACAACACCTTACTCTTGTTTT
Organism: Dermochelys coriacea; assembly: GCF_009764565.3. Classification (NCBI taxonomy): domain Eukaryota; kingdom Metazoa; phylum Chordata; order Testudines; family Dermochelyidae; genus Dermochelys; species Dermochelys coriacea. The sequence continues at coordinate 126,476,831 of NC_050070.1, forward strand.
AATGAGATGCGAATTTCAGAGCCTGACACCATTTAAATGCTATTATTAAATAGTTATTTTCTCCTCCTTTCCTCATTTAAACAAGGTAACTAAATGAAAAAATATTGACCTGATGTTAATCCAATGATCCCTTTATGGCCCCTTGATAAAGCGTTGGGGCTAAGTCAGAAAGAAGGTTTAAAAGCCAGCTCCTAAGGAACCAGAGGAGCTAGTGAACTGGTGCAGCAAATAGGGCAGTTTGGTGAGGGAGTTCTCCATGAGAAGGAGGAGAAACTACATGACCCTTGCACTTGGGGCGAATTTGTCTGTTACCTTGTTGTCTGCTAGTTTGTTTGTTATCTGCTTGCTTGCTGTGTGTTTGCTTGATTAAAGAGTGTAGCATGGTCTGCTGTGGGGCTGTGTGCTGAGCCAAGCGACCTGTTAGGCTAGGCTGAGAACTTCCTAACGAGGCTCTAGCCTGCCATCTTTTGGTCCCTTACCCCTTTACAATCCCTTGATGAGGAGAAAGGGAGGTGGGTTAGCTCAGGGAGAACAGGGGTTTTAAAAGTCAGTTCCTAAGCCACCAGAGAAGCTAGCAAACAGGGGAGTTTTGCAAGGGAGGGTGAGAGGCAGACACACCTAACAAACATACTCTAAACTTAGGCCAATAACTCCCAAAAAACAACCAACCAAAAAAAAAAAATCCCTGCTAGAGTAGAAATAGTGCAGGTAGAAGTCTAGCAGCAGAGTAGGGGCTATCCACTTTATTGCACTGAAAGCAGCATGTATGATACCTGCCTTGTATGCAGGTGTCGTATCATGCAGTCAGCATAAGCAACTCATGGCCCTCAGAGACCAAAGCCACTGAACTTGACGAGCTAAGGGAGACAGAGAGGTACACAGAGAAGACTTTCAGAAATAGAGTAGAGCAGTCCCACACCTAGTGTGACAGCCTGTGCTGCTAAGGAGGATAAAGGTCTCAGGGAAGGAGCGGAGGGAAACAATCCCATATTTGGGACTCTCCTTCCAGATGATATGATATATCTTCTTGCACTCAGGATCTCTCTTCAGGGATAGGACCCTAGATATGAGGAAGAAACAGGTAGTAATAATGGGGGGATTTGATTATTAGAAATACAGATAGCTGGGTTTGTGATGACCAGGGGAACCACATGGTGAACTGCCTGCCAGGTGGGAAGGTTGCAGACTTGGAGACATCTAGATAGATGTATGTGCAGCGCTGGGGAGGAGCTGGTGGTCATGGTACCTGTAGATACAAATGATATAGGGAGAGGTAGGAGGGAAATCCTGGAGGCCAAATTTTGGTTGCTAGGTAAGAGAGTGAAGTCCAGGACGTCTACAGTAGTATTCTGTGAAATGCTTCCTGTTCCATGTTCAGGGCCAGCTAGACAGACAGAACTGTAGGGTTTCAATACATGGATGAGATGATGATATTGGGAAAAAGGGTTTAGGTTTATTAATAACTTGGAATCTTTGAGGAAAGGATCATTTTATACAGGAAGGATGGGTTCCACCTAAACCAAAATGGAACATAAAGCTGGCATGTAAAATTTAAAAGGCCGCAGAGGAGTTTTTAAACTAAGGGCTAATGGAAGGTTGACAGGTGCGGAGGAGCATATGATTTGGAGAGAGACATCCCTTAGGGGAGGGTTTATTTAAAAAAATAATCTATATACTAGAAACATGAGAGGATAAAAGTTGATAAAGTACAAGTAGGAGCCGAAGAGAAACAGTCAAATGAAAAAGAGTCCCATTCGGTTACAACACATGAAGGCAGACAACTAAATATTGACAAATTTTATAAGTGCTTGTATATGAATTCAAGAAATATAAATACTAAGATGGGTGAACTTGAGTGCCTCGTATTAAATGAGGATATTGATATAATAGGCATCACAGAAACTTGGTGGAATGATGATAATCAATGGGACGTGGTAATATCAGGGTACAAAATATATAGGAATGACAGTAGATCACGCTGGTGGAAGAGGGACACTATATGTAAAAGAAAGCATAGAGTCAAATATAGTAAGAATCTTAAATGAATCAAACTGTACCACAGAATCTCTATGGATAGAAATTCCATACTTGAATAATAAGTGTACAGAAATAGGAATACACTATTGACTACCTGACCAGGATGATGACTGTAATTGTGAAATGCTCAGGGAGATTAGACGTGCTACAAAAACAGAAAACCCAATAAAATAGGGGATTTCAACTAACCCTAAATTCGCTAGACACATGTCATCTCAGAATGGGATGCAGAGATAAAATTTATAGACAACATATGACTTTTGCTTGGAACAGCTAGCCCTGGAACCGACAAGGGGAGATCAATTCTTAATTTAGTACTAAGTGGAGCACAGGATCTGGGCCAAGAGGTGAATATAGATGAACTACACGGTAACAGCAACCATAATCTAATTAAATTTAACATTCTTGGGGGGCTGGGGGAAATATCAAAGAAACCCAGCACAGTAGTTTTTAACTTCAAAAGGGGGAACTACACAAAAATGAGGAAGCTAGTTAAATGGAAATTAAAAGAAACAGTCAAAAGAGTGAAATGCCTGGAAGCTGCATGGAAACTATTTAAATACACCATAATAGAGGCTCAAATTAAAAGGATACCCCAAATAAAAAGTACTGTAAGAGGACCAAAAAATGCCACCATGGCTAAAAAGCGGAGTAAAAGAGATGGTTAGAGGCAAAAAGGCATCTTTAAAAATTGGAAGTCAAATCCTACTGAGGAAAATAGAAAGCAGCATAAATTCTGGCAAGTGAAATATAAAAGTATAATTAAACAGTCCAAAAAAGAATCTGAAGAGCAACTAGCAAAAGACACAAAAACTAAGAGCATTTTTTTAAAAATACATCAGAAGAAAGAAACCTGCCAAACAATCAGCGGGATCTCTGGATGATCGAGGTGCTAAAGGAGCACTCAAAGACGACAAAGCTGTGGAGAAGCTAAATGAATTCTTTGCATCCGTCTTCACTGCAGAGGATGTGAAGGAGATTTGACACCTAAAAAGAATGGCTCAGGAGTGCCAATCTGAGGAACTGTCTCAGATTAAGGTGTCAGTAGAGGAGGTTTTAGAACAAACTGATACATTTAACATTATAAAGTCACCGGGAACAGATGGTATTCACCCAAGAGTTCTGAAGGAACTCAAATATGACATTGCAGAACTCCCTCCCTCATTCTGTAAGGATAGGGGACCCTTACTGAATGGGGGAGGCAACCTACTGATAGATGATGTGGAAAAAGCTGAAGTACTCAATGCTTTTTTTGCCTCGGTCTTCACAGACAAGGTCAGCTCCCAGACTGCTGCACTGGGCAACACAGTATGGGGAGGAGGTGAGCAGCCCTCAGTGGGGAAAGAACAGGTTAAGGAAAAGCTGGACATGCACAAGTCCATGGGTCCAGATCTAATGCATCCAAGGGTGCTTAGGGAGTTGGCTGATGTGATTGCAAAGCCATTGGCTATTATTTTTGAAAATTCGTGGTGACCGGGGAGGTCCCAGACGATTGGAAAAAGGCAAATACAGTGCCCATATTTAAAAAAAAGGAAGAAAGAGAACCCGGGGAACTACAGACTGGTCAGCCTGACTTCAGTCCCTGGCAAAATCATGGAGCAGGTCCTCAAGGAATCCAATTTGGAGCACTTCGAGGAGAGTAAGGTGATCAGGAACAGTCAACATGGATTCACCAAGGGCAAGTCATGCCTGACCAACCTGACTGACTTCTATGATGAGATAACTGGCTCTGTGGATATGGGAAAAGTAGTGGATGTGATGTATCTTGACATTAGCAAAGCTTTTGACACGGTTTCCCACAGTATTCTTGCCAGCAAGTTAAAGTAGTATGGATTGGATGAATGGACTGTAAGGTGGATAGAAAGCTGGCAAGCTCGTCGGACTCAGCAGGTAGGGATCAATGGCTCGATGCCTAATTAGCAGCCGGTATCAAGCAGAGTGCCCCAGGGGTCAGTCTTGGGGCTGGTTCTGTTCAACATCTTCATTAATGATCTGGATGATGGGATGAATTGCATACTCAGCAAGTTTGCAGATGACACTAAGCTATGGGGAAGATGTAGATACGCTGGAGGATAGGAGGGATAGGGTCCAGAGTGACCTAAACAAATTTGGAGATTGGGCCAAAAGAAATCTGATGCCGTTCAAGAAGGACAAGTGCAGAGTCCTGCACTTAGGACAGAAGAATCCCATGCACTGCTACAGGCTGGGGAACAACTGGCTAAGCAGTAGTTCTGCAGAAAAGGAATGGAGGATTAAAGTGGACGAAAAACTGGATATGAGTCAGCAATGTGCCCTTGTTGCCAAGAAGGCCAACGGCATATTGGGCCATATTAGTAGGAGCATTGTCAGCAGATTGAGGGAAGTGATTATTCCCCTCTATTTGGCACTGGTGAGGTCACACCTGGCGTAGTGTGTCCAGTTTTGGTCCCCCACTACAGAAGAGATGTGGACAAATTGGAGATAGTCCAGCAGAGGGCAACAAAAATCATTAGGGGTGCTAGGGAACATGACTTACAAGGAGAAGCTGAGGGAACTGGGGTTATTTAGTCTGCAGAAGAGAAGAGTGAGGGGGGGATTTGATAGCAGCCTTCAACTACCTGAAGGGGGGCTCCAAAGAGGACAGAACTAGGCTGTTCTCAGTGGCGGCAGATGACAGAACAAGAAGCAATGGTCTCAAGTTGCAGCAGGGGGAGGTCTAGGTTAGATATTAGGAAACCCTATTTCACTAGGAGGGTGGTGAAGCACTGGAATGGGTAACCTAAGGAGGTGGTGGAATCTCCTTCCTTAGAGGTTTTTAAGGCCCTGACAAAGCCCTGGCTGGGATGATTGAGTTGGTATTGGTCCTGTTTTGAGCAGGGGACTGGACTAGATGACCTTCTGAGGTCTCTTCCAATACTAATATTCTATGATCCCTAACCATGGTATGTAACCTATCACTTAAATCAGCCTCTGTACCAGATGACTGGCAGATAGCTAATGTAACACCAATTTTTAAAAAAGGCGCCAGAGGTGATCTGGCAATAAAAGGCTGGTAAGCTTGACTTCAGTACCAGGCAAATGGTTGAAACTATAGTAAAGAACAGAATTATCACACACATTGATGAACACGATATGTTGGGGAAGACTCAAGATGACTTTTGTAAAGGAAAATCATGCCTCATGAATGTATTAGAATTCTTGGAATGTGTCAAACATGTGGACAAGGGTGAGCCAGTTGATAGTGGACTTTCAGAAAACATCTGACCAAGTCCCACATCAAAGGCTCTGAAGCAAAGTAAGTAGTCATGGGATAAGAGAGACTGTCTTCTCATAGATCAGTAATTGGTTAAAAGATAGAAAACAAATGGTAGGAATAAATGGTCAGTTTTCACAATATAAAGTGGTAAATTGCAGTGTCCCCCAAGGATCTGCACTGAGACTTGTGCTGTTCAAAATATTCATAAATGATCTGTAAAAGGGGGTAAACACTGAGATACAAAGCTGGCAGATGAAACAAAACTACTCAAGATAGTTAACTTCAAAGCTGACTGTGAAGAGTTACAAAGGGATCTCACAAAACTGGGTGACTGGACAACAAAATGGCAGATGAAATTCAATGTTGATAAATGCAAAGTAATGCACATTGGAAAATAATATCTATACATACTAAATAATGGGGTCTAAATTAGCTATTACTGCTCAATAAAAAGATCTTTGAGTCATCATGGATCATCCGCTCAATGTGCAGTGGCAGTCAAAAAAGCTAACAGAATGTTACAAATCATTAGGAAAGTGATAGACAGTAAGACAGAAAATATCATAATGCCACTGTATAAACTGATGGTACACCAACACCTTAAATACAGCATGCAGTTCTGGCTCCCCCATCTCAAAAAAAGATATATTAGAACTGGAAAAGGTACAGAAAGGCAACAAAAAATGATTAGGGGTATGGAACAGATTCCATATGAGGACAGATTAAAAAGTCTGAGACTGTTCATCTTAGAGAAGAGACAACTCAAGGGGGGAATATGACTGAGGTCTGTAGAATCATGAATGGTGTGGAGAAAGTGAATAAGGAAGCATTATTTACACCTTCATAAAAAACATGGATCACCAAATGAAATTACTAGACAGCAGATTTAAAACAAATATAAGGAAGTACTTCTTCACATCCCACCCAGCCAGCCTGTGGAACACAGTAAATGCCAACTATGATTTTAACAGCCACATTAACATGTTACTTGTGTTTATTATTTCTTTTCCTATTTTCCCAATTAAATGCATAGCTGAATTATAGGGAAGCAATGGACTCCAAATGCAAAAATTCTAATAATGATGTAAAAGAATGCCTATGGGCTGTGGCCAACTCAATTACATCCTAAACATTAGCAACTTCACATATTTCTACAAAACATTAGAAATGTAGTAAAATGTCTTATATTTGAAGTGTAATGATCAGAAGTCATACTAAAACACAGTAAGTGACCTTGAATCAAAAATACAAATATTTATCACATGAATAATGAATAAAATTGGGACTTTACAAGACTTGTATTGTACAAGAGAAAGCCTTAAGCAGCATTGAAAAAAGAGCAAATGCAGATAGAGGAAATCCATAACCAAACAGGGAAAATGGAAGGGAAGCACAAACATCCAAATTGCCAAGGAAAAATATGAATTGGTAACTTTCACTTATCAAAAAAGGAGCCTGTCACAGAAGCAATCATTCAGCTGAAACCGGCTTGTTGCAAATCACACTTACTTTGATACGTCAAGCAGAAAGTCATTCAGTTCAGTCTGTTTGGCAAGACCCCTGCACACCTGAGGGAAACACATTATACATTGTTGCTTATTCCAGGAGAGTACTGGACTCATAATGAAACTGTAGGACAAACATTTTATTGGTCTAATCTGTATAGAAACAAACAAGTGTAAGCAACTACATATAACAACACGTGTAAAATGTACCAAATAGCTAATACAGGTTTGTATGTCAGGCTTCAAGTTTAAATATCTTTTTGCAGAGCTGTGGATATGTTAACATGGATGAGCAATACATTTCTCCATCTCTGCTAAAAAAAATACTGCTTATTGTTCAGTGCTGTAAAATTTGAGCTGCCATTAACTGGCATCTTTGGGTCCTGCTATGACATCAACTTAACTACTGCACTTCTATAACAAATTCTACAGCCTTGTTGGGAATGCTAATAGCGTTTGTTTCCTTTATCCCTTATCCTGTTCCTTCATCCCTTCTCTCAGCTTGCCAAAAGTAGCCCATAAAGGCACCTAATGAGTGAAGTGAAGCAGAATTGCTAGATTCCCCTTTCCCATGCTCTTTCTTTGGGGAAGTCAACAGGATTACAGAGACAGAATACAATTAACAGTGCAGGGAAAGGAAAATATTGCTGGATGAAGTGAGGACTTTGAACCCCATTGCTACTTCACCAGATTTCATATTCATTTCATATTAGTTGACAAAAGAATTTTACTCCTAAAATGTGCATGGAGCTTTGCAGAAAGAATAAAGAAAACGGGCCTTTACCACTCTGCACCTTTTATATCATAAAACACCATTCAAATCTGATAATGCTTTATACATGTGCAAAGTGGATGTAAATAACTACACAAAATGTGAAGAATCAGACCCACAGTTTCTACTTAGATTTATTCTATGGTTCCTTAAAACTGCTATGAAATGATTAACAATTAGGCTAAGGGATGACTTGATCATAATCTCTGGAGAACAAAATTTTGATAATTGGTTCTTGAGTCTAGCAGACAAATTTACAACATGTTCCAATGGATGAAGTTGAAAAAAAAAAAAAATTCAGACTGGAATAAGGCACACATTTTTAACAGCGAGGACAATTAGCCATTGGAACAATTTACTAATGGTGCTGGTGGAATCTCCATCACTGCCAACTTTTAAATCAAGATTAGATATTTTTCCAAATTATGGGCTCAGACTTTTAAAGGAATTTAGGCGTTGCTGCACTTGCAATGCCTAACTGACTTAAGAGCCTACGTCTCATTTTCAAATGGATTTAGGCACTTAATCAAGGGGACAATGTGATTTAATCTCCTAAGTGCCTTAATCCCTTTTGAATACAAGTTTTAGGCTCCTAAACCACGTGTTGCAAAGCTGAGTGCAGCAACGCCTAAATACCTTTAAAATCTGGGCTTTGCTCTAGTTCAAACAGGAATTAATTCAGGGCTATCCTATGGCCTGTATTATGCACGAGATCAGATTAGATGATCATAATGGTCCCTATGAGCCTACAGTCAATGAATTCAGACCCACCTGTACTTGATGTATTGCTACCGAGGCCCATGCAAGATTTGCTGTTGCAACCTGAAACAAAATATAAGAAACCAACTTTGAGGAAGTCCAGTAAATTTCAAACTAGTTCTATAATACTTTGTTTTTTGATCCAGCTGATAAATGTCTTTGAATATCCTAATACTTTACCTGCTGAGATGTTTTAGATCACAGACAGGGAACAATATTTTACAGGGGAGGGAGGACAGACAATGAATTTATGAAAGGTGTAACAGGACTACCAGTGGTTCATTGTTCTAAAAGAGTATTCAGGACACACACAGGAAGTGTTTAATATTTCTCATTTGTTTTGTGCCATTGGGAGGCTCACAGAGCTGTGCTCTCCAGAGACAGCATGAAAGATTCACCCCCAACAAACACAAGACAGAAGCAGCCCTTCCAAGAACTCAAGAGGGGCTTTAAAAACTACATTTCATACATTGTTAAAATGTTTCTGCCACACAATGAAAGATCCTTGTGACAATGAAATATTCTTTATGAGGACCAATCCATTAAACCACCAATATTTCTAAGGGAAAATCTCTGTTTGTGGACAGGCACTGCTTTTTTCATTGCCATTTGTGTTGCAAAAGAATCAGATATGTTCACTAAAACAAGACTACTGTTTAAAATATGCCAGTTTCTGTACAACATTTCAAACAAATGTCATGTAATTTGTACTTAACTAAGTTTAAATAAGATGTGCTACCAGGCATAATCTCCTGTCCTTAAAGCACACAGGTTTTGTTGGAAAGAAACAGAACCGTAAAAAGTCTACTGCTATATACTCTATTACAGCGTTTCTCAAACTGGGGTGTGCAGACCACTAGGGTTCCCCCGAAGGTATCCAGGGGGTTCGCGGGCCCTGCTGATGAACTGCTCTCCGGCCCTCCCAGCGCCTCCTGCACCCAAACTCTCCCAGAGCTCACATCCTGCATCAACTCCTGCACCCCAACCCCCTGCCCCGGCCTAGTGACAGTGAGCAAAGGTGGGGAAGAGCGAGCGATAGGGGGGTGGGGGGGAAATGGAGTGAACAGGTGGCAGGGCCTCAGGGAAGGGGCGGGGCAGGGGTGTGGCCTCAACAGATGGGGAGGGGTAAGGGCTGATTTGGGGGTCCCTGAAAAATTTTACATCAAAATGGAGGTCCTTGGATTCTCAAATTTGAGAACCGCTGTTCTATTAATATACATATTTCCTACAGAAGACACTGTAGCTTTTTTTAACTACATAACTGTGGCATAAGATGTTTTGTGAGATAAAATTAAAAAGATTAAAAGGATACAAGTTACCTTAAAAATTCTCAGATTAGAACGAAAACATTTTATGCAGCATTATTTATTTTTAAACAAAAAGCTATTTAATTATTGGAAATGTAGCAATTAGTTTAAAGTAGGTCCCAAATGTAAACAAATTGTCCAATACATACACAGCTTTGTACAGAACAAAATATGTGTAAGACCTACAAGAAGTGTAGTTTTATTAACTGTTCAAGCTATTCTAGGGAAGGTGAGGTTACTCACCCTTATGTAGTAACTGTAGTTCCATAGCTTTTTTGCTTTGGCACAAAGAGAAGGGGATCTTGCCAACCATTGTTGGTTGATGTAAAACATGCAAGCTATGCTGTCCGTCATGTTTTAACAGATTTGTGTCTGATTCCTGACTGCCCTCAGCTCCAGAAGGTTGATGTGTAAACGACCTTCTTGGGCAGACCATCTGCCCTGAATAGTATATGTCCCTAGATGAGCCTCCCAATCCAACAACAAAATTAAATCTGTCTTTATGGTGATGGTTGTAGCTGGCTGGATAAAGGGCACAGACACTGTGAAGGTTCTTCAGGCTGTTTGGTCAGTATATAAACTGGAAGCAGAAAAGGCATCACCTTGTCAAAGTCTGGGGGCTTATTTGAATCTTTGCAATGTTTGAATGAGTCGAAATGGGTCCATGAGGAGGTAAGCTCTGGCTGCTACTGTGTCTAAGGAGGTGCCTATGAATTCTATCTTTTGTATAGAGGGCTAAATGGACTTTTCTACATTGACCCTGAGACCTCGCCTGAGGAACAAGGACAAAGCTATCTTCATGGTGGAAAGAACCTCACAGAAAGACCAGCCAACTGTTGAGGTATGGAAAAACTATCATCACCCTCCGACACAGACAGGTGGCAACCATTGCCAATACCTTTGAGAATACTCTTGGAGCAGAGAAAAGACCAAATGGAAGTACCCGACATTGGAAGTGGTCTCAACTGACCAGAACCCGAAGGAATCTCTTTGTGAGATGGGTGAATCGTGATATGAAAATATGCATCCCGAAGGTTGAGGATCAAAAACCTAGATCCAACGATGGACTTTTTAGCAGCAAGGTTCCCATCCCAAATTTCTGTGCTTTCACTAAGATGTTATCAAGTCTTAGATCAAGAATAGGTCTCCACTCTCCATTCTTCTATGGGACCAGAGAATACTTGAAGTAAAATCCCTTCTCCTTTTGCAGAGCAGGAACTGGTTCTATGGCTCCGAAGCATAGAAGGAAAGTGATTTCCTGTCTCAAGTATTTGTGAGATGGATTTTTGAAAATGGACAGGGAAAAGGGGTGGGGTTGGAGATTCAGGTCAAATGAATGCAGTAACCTGATCTTATAAGGTCCAAGTTCAAGTGGAGAGTCAGGTGGTCCCAGGGAGACATGTAATTCCAGTGACTGTGTCAAACCTGGCACGAATAAATGCTCATTACTCATTGGGGAGGGGAGACTCTGGATCATCTGAAACTAACAGGTAGCTGGAATACCTGAACTCCTGCAAGACTGTGTGGGTTAACGGTACTGAGAGAGGAGTCTACCCAGAAGAGTCTGTTGCAGTGGAAGTCATCGGTACCAACAATGTACATTGCCTCAAAGAGTGTGTGATCTGAGGTGGCTTCTTAGACTGAAGGAGTCATGGTGCTAGGTACCAGAGGTTGTGCAGGAAGGTCCATCGGTACCATCTTGCTAGAAGCAAGCTATTTCTCTCTGCTGCCCTGCTTGCGTTTTGATGGTACCCAAAATGGTTTAAGTACCAATGCACACTTAGAATCATGGCTCCTAGAGGAACTCAAGAGTCTTAAAACCACTATTGGTTGGTACAGGAGGAGCATGGAGCCTCAGATGGTATCCAGCCCAGAACCTGAGGTTTGGACATGGTCAAATTGTGAGAAAACTAAAATCTTTTTGAAACAGGCTCTTTGTGAGGAAAGGTAAAACTCCTTTTCTGAAAGGCATTCTCAGAATGCGGTGTCAAGGTAGAAAGGGCACTCTGCTCCCTTGGAGACTGATGAACGGGCAGAGGGTCTCTCATAAATCTCTGAGGCAGGGTGAAGAGAGCTCTCTCTGATGAAGAATTGAAGTCTAATCTCCGTTTTCTTAGCCCTGCTCTTAAGTTAAAGTTCGCCTGAGCCAATGGCTCACTGGACTGATGTGGTTAAAGCATGTCAATTTTATAGCCAACGGTACACAAAGGAGTAACGTGGCCAGCATCACATCCAACTACCTTTGGCTGCCCTAACCCAATGGATCAAATACTCATTTTTCCCCTGGGTGTACTGGAGGTGGCTTTTCAGTGTGAGACTAAGCAAGATTAAAACCTCTGACCTTCAGGATTGTAGTCAAGCATCTTAATCACTCAGCCACCATACTTCTAATGGCACTGCACCTCAGCTCTTAAGGGCTGAACAGCAATTGCATTTGTGAGGGATGTGCATGCCCCCAGATAAGGAATGCACCAGGAATGTCTGCTGCTGACTGGGATAGTCTATTGGTAGGTGAGGCAACACATGAATCTTGGTGATCCTGGTATAACGCCTTCACCTGGAGGGAAAGCCTCCCAAAAGGAGGGTGGGGGAACACCCTGAACAGGCACTGCTACCAAACATCTCTGATCAAAGGTGCATGAAACATATGCACACTTGAAGGGGAGCACCGTACTCAAAGAATAAATGCTTTGAAAAAGTTGACCAGTGTAGAAACACTACCTACCCATATTGCAAAATATAGCTTTACCGAAAGTTTTAAATTGAGCTCTGTGTAACTTGGTAATGTCCTTTTAAACTGGAGCAATTTCATTCTGTAACACTAGTTCATGTACTTGTAATAGCCTGAGCTTTCATTGACCCACCCTTCCATTAAGGTGCTGACAACATCTATTATTTTAAAATTCATAATCAATAAACAATTGATAATATGCTTTCAATTATTCCCACAAGATGGAACAAAACAATTAGAAAATGTTGTGTGTATGAAATGAATCTTTACCACTTCCCACTCAGAATACCAATGAGCATCAACCAGCCTTATAAGGCCCACTCTCCAAATACGTAACAAATACGATACAAAAAATATCAAAACAAAATGAGGAAAAAAAGGAGGAAGTCTGGGGTCAGAAGTAGCTGGCACAATCTTGAAGAGGGAAATTTAAAAAGAAAACCAGCTGCAGAATTTTAGGCCTTACCTCCTGGTGACTGAGATGGAAGGCTTCTTTGCCCCAATGCCGATAAAGCTCCAGGATACCAATCAAATCACCAATTGCAGTGACAATCGGTAAACAAAGAACAGATTGGATACGAGTCCCTGATTCCAGTCCAGTACCTTTGGGAAATCGTTCATCCTAAAAAGTGCAAACAATGTTTCATCAAATGAAAATATTATAACATTAATATAAAAAATAAATCAACCTCTCTTTCTCGGCTGGCTGAACCACTTAGCACAAACAGCTACATCCTTCACATTCAAGAATTCAATGAAAAATGTCTCTCCATGGTTATTTTACAAATATATATATAAATGACCTTATCCAAAGTTAGAGTCAGTTATGGTATCAGATGCAAGCTTTGTATTTATTTTTAAAGTACATCTCTTTTAACCTCACGCTCAGCAGAAATAGTACTTTATTGCTGAGGCTAGTCTGTACAATGGCAGAAAGAAAACTAAATACACTGGTAACTGTGCTGTGTCTATACTATTGCGGTAAGTCGACCTAAGTTACTCTACTTCAGCTATGTGAATAATGTGGCTGGAGTTGACGTAGCTTAGATAGACTTACTGCAGTGTCTACACCGTACTGGGTCAACAGGCGAGCACTCTTCACTAGACCCGCTAAATGGACCCCATGTGCATCGATTGCAGCAGCGTTGATCCCACAGTAGTGAGGATGTAGCCTCTGAATTGAATTGCAGCAACTCAAACCACAGGGTTACCAAGCAGGCAATAGCCTCTGCGGGAGTAAGTAATCAAAGTCTGAGGCACTCACTGGTGCCAAAGGCCCCATGGAGACACAAATCTGCACTAACAATTCCCAAACTATCCCAATACTGAGTACAAAAGTGTTTTCTCTCTACATCTATGTAAGACAGAAAGGCTCTTCCCCATATCCTATTGTGCTTTACCACCCATCCTTAGTATACCTGTTCTCAAATTTGGGCAAAAATTACAGGAAAGAATGTAATGACGATGAAATGCTACCATAAAGGGGTCCAATCTACCAAGTTGTGCCATTAATAAGATATGCCCCAGGCTTTACAGATCAAATGCCCCAGGAAAGGGAACTTATCATGAATAGGAAAATTGCTTATATGCTATTTTTTACTGGGGTTGTAACTAATCTCGAGTTGTAACTGTGGGCCCGCACTCTTGAGCACTAACTCTTCAATCCTCTACTCTCAACAGATGATCCCTGCAATGTGTTCCAGGGAAAGGAGAACATCCCTCCTAGCTTGGCCAATCTGCTGTAGTGGAAAAAAATGCCTTCCTCACCCCAAATAAGGTGATCATTTTCCCTTTGAGCATGACAGTGAGGGTCAATCTGAATGTAACCCATGGCCTGAAAGCAATCGCCACGCAAACCAATGGTAAATAGTCCCTCCCTCAGGCAACCCCAAAGGAAGGAGAATGTGAAGAACTTCAGACTGTCAGGAAGCAACATAACAGGAGGATCCTACTTCCACTAGTAGACTCTTTTAGTGCCTGCTTGCATGGAGAGGGATCTGGCAAGTCAGTGTACAAGGGCCTGCTGCTTCCCCTTGTTGAAACACTCCCAAAGCCTCTGGAACCCATTCACCCTGGTCAATAACCTCCTTGTAGAAAAGCAAACAAGAATAAGGGGGGTCTGGGAGGAGAGGAAAACAGGCCAGGTGGAAGCAGCCCTTGCATTTTTCCCACAGACCACTGTAACACTGCTCACTCTCTGCTGAGATGGAGAGCCTGAATTCTAGAAGACCATAGACTAAACAGAAAAGATTTCTTCTGAGCCGACGGTGAATGACTCAGCACATATGGATATGCACAATATTTGCAAATAAAGATCTATTTGATAAGAGAAAAGCTGTTATGCTATACTGATGCTCTGGTGAGAGCGTAAACCAGAAGACATTATTCATACATTTCCCCCCCACAAAAACTCTAGAATTTGATTATGAATATGAAAGATACATATATAAATCATTAAGATATTCACTGAAAACTACTGAGAAAATTTTCAAGTAATGCAGTCAAGTAGTGTCATGTATTAAATCAAAATTTGGTTGACTATGTGCAAGTTAATAGAGTGTCAGTCACTTTAGCATTTGGACTTGGCATACTGCCTGTCCTGAGGGCGAGGAAGGGAATTTTGGCTGATCATGCTTTTTTCTCCCATGGATTTTTATTGCACAGTAGTGTTATTTCCCTTCTCTGGCAGAAAAAATGTTATTTTTAAAAAACTGTATAACATTTGTAAAAGTTAAAGAAATTATACAGGGATGAGTTTTTATTAAACTAATCCAGACATAGAGAATTAATGCTTCTGGTCAGACACTACTAGTAGCAATGTACATTATTTATTGTATGAATAATCTAGTTTACATTTCAACAGTAATACATTTTTTGGGGGAAAAAAAAGATGTATGTATCTTTTTAAAAAGAGAAAGTAATTTACCCCCAGAATATCTTCTACTAACAAAGTTTTTCTATATTTGGCTACATATGCAGATATTGTGGTGCCAAGTGCAATGGGCCCTGCAGGAATGAGCTGTGGTTGTCCTTCCTTAGCTCCTGGAGGTGTGAACACACAGAGGCTCTAATCAGAAGAAGAAAGAAAATGCCATTAGAAAGTTTGACTGTATTTGCACTGTAATTTGTGTTATTATGTACTGTACAATAAATAATAATAAGAATTAAAGGATAAATTAAAGTAGTTTAGGTAGATCCATTTTGAGCTGACAACAATGAAACTAAGGTGGACTGATGGACTCAGCTTCATTCTGTCAACAACTGCATCAAGAGATTATAGCAAATTCAGCCCTGGCTTAAGTGGATACACCTTTTGTAGTCAATATCAGCTGTGCTCACTTACATCAGAGATAGATTCTGCCCTTTTGAATACATTATGTATCGTATTTAGAACTCCAGAGCAATAAGTGACAAGACAACAGAAAACTACTCTTTTGTCAAGGATACATTTACTTCCATCTTTTCATAGAAAAGTTTTAACAAACATGGATACCTCCAAGTTCTTGTTTCTCTTTCCTTTTACTTCCCCACCTCTATCTCCACAGTCAGGTGGCTTTGGCCCTGAACCTGCAATTGTATCCAGGCAGATAGACATTTGAACTCATGTGAAGCACAACTGACGACAGAGGGCCTCTGAGCAAGTATGAAAGTGTCCCCCTGCGTGCATTCTGTTTTGCTGCCTTTGCACCCAAGATCAATCCGAGCTGATTATGTTGCTGAAGACTTAGAAGTACTTATGACAACTTTCACTTTATGAAAGCCTTCCACAAAACAATGACCTTTTTTTTTTTTTTTTTTTTTTTTATAAAGTTGAAGTATAAACCAAGGTAACATTAGTAAAGTAAATAAGGTCAGCACAGGAAAAAGCTGCTGTCTAACTGGATCCAACTGCAGCATCAAGGCCTAAGAGAGACTAAACTAGAGCATCTATTTTTTTCCTCTTATTAAAATCCAACATTAAATTACAAATAATAAATAGATTGAACACAACCACTAGTATACAGAGGCTAACCTGCCAGCCCTCCGGGTGCCCATCTCCCATTGGGAGTCTTGGAGAATTGTGTTCACAAGGATTTTAGGATCAACTACATACTACAAGGAACAATCCCGTGCTGAAAGGGAAATGGAATAGATTATCACCATCTTCCATTTCATGAGTCTATAGAAGTAGTTATGGCTTTCTGTAAGGTATTTATTGCTAGATGAATGGAACAAGTAACCCATCCTGCCATGAATCAAAGTAGCGCCATTACCTTCAATGAGGAACTAGTCCATAGTTTCAGTACGATTTGCCTGTTTGTTACTGCAATGACAGTGCTGTTTGAGTTACTGTTTTTTGCTGGGTTTCAGAGTAGCAGCCGTGTTAGTCTGTATTCACAAAAAGGAAAGGAATACTTGTGGCACCTTAGAGACTAACAAATTTATTTGAGCATAAGCTTTCGTGAGCTACAGCTCACTTCATCGGATGCATTCAGTGGAAAACACAGTGGGGAGATTTATATACATAGAGAACATGAAACAATGGATATTGCCATACACACTATAACCAAGTGATCACTTAAGGTGAGCTATTACCAGCAGGAGAGTGGGGTGGGGGTGAGGGGGAGAACCTTTTGTAGTGGTAATCAAGGTGGGCCATTTCCAGCAGTTAACAAGAATGTCTGAGGAACAGAGGTGGGTGGGGGTGAGGGGGAAATAAACATGGGGAAATAGTTTATTTTGTGTAATGACCCATCTACTCCCAGTCTTTATTCAAACCTAAATTAATTGTATCCAGTTTGCAAATTAATTGCAATTCAGCAGTCTCTCGTTGGAGTCTGTTTTTGAAGTTTTTTTTGTCGAACAATTGCAACTTTTAGGTCTGTAATCAAGTGACCAAAGAGACTGAAGTGTTCTCTGACTGGTTTTTGAATGTTACCACCTTCAGCCCCCAACTAAACCTTTCCAACGCATCATCAAGGATCTACAACCTATCCTGAAGGACGACCCATCACTCTCACAGACCTTGGGAGACAGGCCAGTCCTTGCTTACAGACAGCCCCCCAACCTGAAGCAAATACTCACCAGCAACCACACATCACACACAACAGAACCACTAACCCAGGAACCTATCCTTGCAACAAACCCTGTTGCCAACTCTGTTCACTTATCTATTCAGGGGACACCATCATAGGGCCTAATCACATCAGCCACACTATCAGAGGCTCGTTCATCTGCACATCTACCAATGTGATATATGCCATCATGTGCCAGCAATGCCCCTCTGCCATGTACATTGGTCAAACTGGACAGTCTCTACGTAAAAGAATAAATGGACACAAAATCAGATGTCAAGAATTATAACATTAAAAAACCAGTCGGAAAACACTTCAATCTCTTTGGTCACTCGATTACAGACCTATAAGTTGAATTCTTCAACAAAAAAACTTCAAAAACAGACTCCAACGAGAGACTGCTGAATTGCAATTAATTTGCAAACTGGATACAATTAACTTAAGCTTGAATAAAGACTGGGAGTGGATGGGTCATTACATAAAGTAAAACTATTTCCCCATGTTTATTCCCCACCCCCACCCCGCCCACTGTTCCTCAGACATTCTTGTCAACTGTTGGAAATGGCCCACCTTGATTATCACTGCAGAAGGTTCCCCCCCTCCACCCCCGTTGGTAATAGCTCACCTAAGTGATCACTCTCGTTACCGTGTGTAAGGTAACACCCATTGTTTCATGTTCTCTATGTATATAAATCTCCCCACTGTATTTTCCACTAAATGCATCCGATGAAGTGAGCTGTAGCTCACGAAAGCTTATACTCAAATAAATTTGTTTGTCTCCAAGGTGCCACAAGTACTCCTTTTCTTTTTGTTTTTTGCTGGTTACTGCTTCAGTTCTATTTGGCTTTCTTCACTAGCCAGCTGACACTGTACTAGCTGTAAGATTTGAAGGATCACTCAGTCACTCAAAAGCATCTGACAGGCTGCCAACGGTGGCTGAAATACTGTGAGAATCACGCATATCAACAAGAAAATTAGCTAAAATGTTGATTAATGGGTTAAATAATTATTTAAGTTGTATTTCTAGAAAGCAGAACTGTTCTATTTAATTTACTCTTTGCTTGTTAGTAAAAATAAATCCACATATATACTGTTCCCTACTGTCAGAATGTTCTATTCTCTTCTCTGCTCCTAACCACTTTCCCTTTAAAATAATTTCATTTTACTTCTCAAATAATCAGACATCCAAAGTTGAATGGCAAAACAATAAAGCAACATGTCAGTGATTGTCAGTATAACAGTCACATAAGATGATTAAATGCACAGGAAGCAGAATGATATTTCAAACCTTAATGGAAATCCTGGCTCTATTGAAATTAATAGCAAAACATCCATTGACTTCAAGGGGCCATGAATTCCTGCCCTTATCTTTATCTACTTCAGGTAATTATATAGCCCCAGGTACCATAGTACCTGAGTGCCTCACAATTTTTATCTTCACAACCACCCCCAGTAAGGTAGGGCAGTACTATCATACTCATTCTACAACTGGGGAACAGAGACACAGAGCGGCTCGATGACTTGCCCAGTCACTCAAAAAGACTGTGGCAGAGCACACAATCAAATTCTGGCTTCCCAAGTCTGAAGCCTACTGCTCTACCCACTGCATCTTCCTTTTTTTAAACATTCTTTACATTAATAAAACCCAAAGCACTTTTTGAAGAGACTCTTTTTAAATACGCAAGGGGTGGCTTATTACTAGTTTGGTGCTGAAATCTTTAGTCCAAATGGTTTGATTTGTTTCAGTAGCAAAATTAAATAAAACTGAACCAATAATAATAAGCAGAATTTCCATATAGTAAGTAACAATAATGATAAATAGTATTATGACTTTTGGTACGAAATAGACAGGAGATACACTAAAGATGAAAGATCTTTATTCACGCAAATGTCCCTACTAATAAAAATTATGGAAACAGAAATCAGAGAATATATAATATTTAGGGAACAATTTCTCCAAACCAAATGTACTGCAAGCTTTTCATTAGGCATCAGAAAGTCTTAACTGTCCAGACACATATGCAGTCATATGATTCCACTGATTAATTTTACCATCAGATGCTGCGTTCATTAAGTCTATGATAGGGATTAAATTCCCCAAGCTTCAAATACTATCACAGACATTATTTTTAAGGATAATTAATATTAATGAATTTTGTCTATATCCTAGGTATATCAAACCTAAAGCTTCCTTTGCCAACAGTGGAAAGCAATACTGCATTTACTCTTCTGCTATGAGAGAATCAAACTGTTCAGAACAGAGTACCACCTTGAAAACCAGAACAAAAACACCATCTTCTTTCTGAGGCCCTTTTATTTTCCTAAAATGGTTTCAGTTTGGGTATAAGGTTGAATTAGGGGATTGGCAGTAATTTTGTTATTTGAATATTACAGTGCCCTAAATATGAATGACCCTTTGTAGACAAAGCAGCAGTAAATCCCAGTAGATTTTATAATTTCAGGGCCTGATCCTGGGAACACTACCAGACACAGGGTTTACCACCATGAGTAATCCCATCCAACTGATTCCTCATTTGGTAGCTTCTTGTGTTATATCTGATTGTTGTTTGTTTTACAGCACCCAAACAGTGCTAAGTGTGTTATTAAAACACCAAAAAGACAAGTCCCTATCCTGAAGAGTTCACAATCTAAGTAGATACAACATGGGTACAAAACACAAAGACAAGGATTAGCAAGGGGCCAGGAGGACAACAGGTACAAATACAGAATCATGAGCTGACTTTGGTGGTCTTAATGCATCTTGTGGATTTTTTCATGTATTAAATGTTTTGTTACGTGAGGGTTTTGACTATTCAAAGGGGGACAAAGAAATGGTTGGGAAGGTGAGAAGAATGGTCAAGCCAGAGGAGCAGAAGGGCGTGCAGAACTCAAGCAGAGGAGGAGGAAAGAATGAAAACTGAGAAGGGGATTGGATCAGAGGATATAGAAACTTTCACCTGTCTCTGGGTGGGCGTGATAAAAGTAAATGCCATCTGCTTGCAGTGGCCTACACTGAATTAGATGGTAGTCCTGTGTCCAGATCACATAAATACCAGTAGAACAATTGTTGAGTGTGTTAGAAAAGAGGTTAAGGGCTTGTCACTGCAGAGACTTTGTACAGGGCAAGCCAGGCTATGAATCTACAGTGCACTAGCCTGCCATGCACTAAAAGTTCCATAGTGCGCTTTGACCTACTGTTTCTAACTTTTAGCTCTCATGACAGTTACAGTATCAGAGTGACATCAAAAGTTACTGAAATCCTGCATCCTGTTACAAATAGTGGTATGTCCAATTACACGATGGAACTTTTAATTCATGGTAGCAGGGTCCTCCTGGCCACATAGTACATGGCAGCCTCGTAGGCTGTAGATACACATCCCGACTTGCCGTTCACTAGATCTCTGAATAGATATGCCCTTAGTACAGAATGGGCCTGGATGCTGTGCTCCCTCTAGATCAGGACTGAGGTACCTTGATGGAGGTAGTGAGGTGAAACTGTATCTCTTTTGTAGATACAGATCTTCAGTAACTTGTGATATCAGTCTGATATTGTCACACTGATGGGAACCAAATTATCTTAAAAATTAAAAAATAAATAAATAAATAAATAAATAAATAGATAGATAGTCCTTTAGCTCTGTTAGATTCCACCATGGTGTATTCCATACTACTTACGTGATCTGAAGAAACAACACTTCTTTGGACAGGAAAGTGCTAGTGACCATGCACAAGACAACCATTTTCTTCTGCTGCACCTAGTAGAGGCAGGTGCAATACTGAGGTTTGGTGCTCATTCACTTAAGTCTAATCTGAGACATTATGCTCTGAATCCATATAAATTCACAACTTCTTTTTAAGTTTGGCCTTTTGAAGGGACAAGGGAACGGTTCAAGTCAGATTCTTTGCTAGACAAGCGTAGTTTCTTATATGTAGTGAGAAATAAAATTTAAGAATCCAGCAGAAATCTCCCTTTCAATATAATGGATAAACCCATAAAAGTCTGCAAAAGATGGCCAGAATAGAAAAGCATTTGTATTCTGCTTTCAATTACATTCTTATAATCTGATGGAATGCATACACATTATTATATTCAACTGGGAATTTTACGTTTACATGGCTACTTGCCTTTCATGAGACTTAAAACTTAATCCGAGTTTGATGTTATTAAGCTTATTTCAATAAAAGCAAGAAGAATATATTATGCAACAGACACAAAGTAGGGGTCTTGGGATCTGAATAGAAATGAATCATCTTAATAAAACTCAAGAAACCACCACACACAGAAAATACAGTTCACCCCCCCCCCCCGGCGCGGATTTGTTTTTAAAAAATCAAATAAGCTAATAAACCTATATGCACATTTCTTTCTTTCTTTCTTTCTAAATTTTGTTTTTGTTAATTTGTACACTTCTAGGGGAAAGAAGGGCTGAAGATTTAGAAAAACATAAGACTATGATTATTGGTATGTGTATTAATAGTATTATTTGTTTAGCACTGAGAGTGTGCTTGACATTGTACAGTATCCAAAACTGCAGATGTTCCATGAAACACACACAGATGGGAGTCAGAATGATGTAATATGACATGTGGAAATATGAATGAAAATTACATTAAATTAACAGGACACTGACAAGCTGACCTCTTGCAGACTTAAAAGCTAACAGTTCATTTCAAAACTATCTCCTGAACCCCACCCTTAAAAACGTATCTGGTCCCCCAGGATGACAGCTGAACATATGTGAAACTCAATTCAGCAAAGCAATGGTATCACTATTTTTTAAAGTTATTAGTTAGATGCATTAAACAGGCTCTTCCACATAAGTCCAGGGGCATGTCCAACTCCAAATATAAAAACCATACACACAAATCTGTCTCTTCTCAGAGGCAACCCCACCCTTCTTTCCTCTCTGCAAAAACCCAACAAAGCAAAGCAAAACAAATAAAAATCTCATAACAAAGGTTGCGTCATCCTATTCATGGGCCTTCCACTGTGTCCTCAAGGCCAGTAAACTGAGATATCTCTATTTATGGGTAAACATCAAAAGGATGAGAGAATAAGTTTGATTTTGAAACGCTGGAAGCTTGCTTGAAATTCTGTAGAATTCTGTAGAAGCTAGCAGTGTCCTAGAGAGCAAGAGCTCCTTCCATCCCACTCAACTGGCCTCTGCTCTTCCCTATCTTGATCTGTTATTCCCTCCTCCAGAGGCAGAAACAAAATCTCTTCACTCAGGCAGGACAGTGGCAAAGACTGACAGACCGTGATCCCCCCTTCTTTCAGCAAGGTCTGTTTGGTGACAGACTTCTTCCTCCATTAACTGTGGCTAGTTAGTGGGACCCAAGACTCTCACTGTTGACCCTACTGCAGAGGCCCCCAGAGTGTACTGGAAACTCCCTTCCTCTCTTCTCTGTCAGAACTAAAAAGTTAGGAGATTTGCAACCAAAAAGGCAAAGTATTTTTCTACAAAGTTCCCTCTAGTGTCAGTTTTTTAGACTTACGTTAGTGTTTACTGTCCATTAACAAAAACAAAAAAATCTCATGAATCTTGGTTGAAAGGTGTTATTGTGCATAAATAGTGATTACTTTTCAAACTCAAATAGCTCAGTCATTATCATTTATGAATTCTGAAGTATTTCAATGTACTAGGATTCGTATTAAGCATTAAAGGCCTGTATAATTTTAGTTGATAAAGAAATACATTTTTAGTTACAGGACTATAAAAAAGAATCTACAGCCACACTACCCCCTACCTTTGCTGCTGCTGTTATTGTTTGGTTTGGTTGGTTGCAATTTTTGCTGTGTGGTGATGGTTTATTTTGTTTTGCTGACTATATATTAACATTGACCAAACCAATTTAAACCAAGTTTATCACTGTAATAATTTTTTAAAACAGTATGCTAAATTTTGGCCTCAAATCTCCACTGGTCAAATTCTGAGTCTCACAAAATAAGAGTTGCTAAAAAGAAACCCTAACAACTTTCACTGGAGGTTAAAAAAAAATAAAACTGCTACTCAACTTCTTATGTACTCTACATATACACAACCTCTACTATAATATCATCACCATGACACTAATATATTAACAAAATTTATGGTTTACCATAATGAGGAGTGATGCATGTTATAATGAATTTTGGAAGAATTTCATCAACTAGACAATATTCTCAGGTTACTTTAGCAAAGCTGAATATTTGTTGGATATTTTAAATGTGATTTTAGTGTTTGATCGAAGTGCTAGATTGGGAACCCCTGAGACCAAAGCCCTCTGTGTATCCACAGAAATGATACAGCATGAGCAGCAGTAGTCTAAGTTTCCCCACACTGTGCTACCAATGTTCCTCAACCATCTTCTGGAAGATCCACTTCTAAGGCTAAGGGGGAATTTCATTCCCCGGGCTCAGTCAGTTATTGGCCTTTCAGATAAGACTGATAAAGGAGCCAATTCATGCCAGCTCTTATTGTTGTTGCTGTGCTGTAGCCATTGGGAAACTGGTAAATCACCAAATACATTTTACATAAGCAGTCATCAGATGATAAAAAGTTTCCTTGGGCTGCATTTGAACTGGAGACCTATTTCATTAACATCTAGTGAGCCATTCAGTTGCTCTTTTTCTTTTTTAAAAAATACTCCTGCTCAGTTAAGCAATAACAATAACAAACAGATTTTTAGAACACTTCGGATTTTTATTTCACAAAGACAGAAGCCAGATTTTGCAGTTAGATTGAGTTTAGGGTTAAAGTAAGTACACACGTTATAAAGCATTCCACCATTAACAATTTGTTTTGTTTTTTTTTATTACAGGGGATGTGATCTTGCCCCTACTTCATTCACAGAGAGTTTTGCAGCTCATTTCACTGGAAGAAAGAATGGGCCCACAAAATGCTGAA